>NC_092707.1:310435874-315249568 GCF_047496885.1 Scyliorhinus torazame
AGACGCCTCATCACTAAAGTGCCCAACCGTGGTGAGTGTTTCTGCGATGGTGGAGGATGTTGGTGACAGCAGTGGCGTTGTGTCGTGCTCTTCGTCCCACTCTGAGTCCATGGCACTTTGGGGTGGGGGTTCGTCTCCACCCATCCACTCTGAGTCACTGTCCGGTATTTCGTCTTCCCGGGTAGGGGTGTCCTGGGTAGTGCTGTCCCGGGTAGTGCTGTCCCGGGTAGTGCTGTCCCGGGTAGGGGTGTACTGGGTAGTGGTGTCCCGGGTAGGGGTGTCCTGGATAGTGGTGTCCTGGGTAGTGGTGTCCTGGCTCGGATGTGACGGGGGCCTGTGGCTGCCCCCCTCATCGCTGGGTGGTCGCTCCCGCACGTGACGGGGGTGTCGTCTCCCTGTTGCTCCAGGTCTCTCCGTCTCCCGTGGTGTGCGAGGGGCATCCTGCGGGCGTCGCATGCTGGAGGGTGCGGGTCTCTCCGTCTCCCGTGGTCTCCGAGGGGCATCCTGCGGGCGTCGCATGCTGGAGGGTGCGGGTCTCTCCGTCTCCCGTGGTCTCCGAGGGGCATCCTGCGGGCGTCGCATGCTGGAGGGTGCGGGTCTCTCCGTCTCCCGTGGTCTCCGAGGGGCATCCTGCGGGCGTCGCATGCTGGAGGGTGCGGGTCTCTCCGTCTCCCGTGGTCTCCGAGGGGCATCCTGCGGGCGTCGCATGCTGGAGGGTGCGGGTCTCTCCGTCTCCCGTGGTCTCCGAGGGCATCCTGCGGGCGGTCTGCATCTGCGGGGATGGGTGCCTGGACGTTTGGTCCTGCGGTACACAATGAAGCATGCATGGTTAGACATCAGGCAGTGATCAGGTGATACGGGAGAGGGGGATATAGGGGAGGGGGATATGGGGACGGGCTGTTGGTGGCTCACTTGCTCGTGGGGCCCCGACCTCTGCATCAGCAACCTCCCGGTCCTCAGGTCCGCCAGCCAGTTCCAGGGCCCTTTCCTCGTGTACGGTCAGTGGCCTCTCATCAGCGGGCCCTCCTCCAGTCCTCACATGCTCCCTATTGTTGTGTGCGCGCTTCTCCTGGGGGGGGGGGGGGGGGTGGTGGCAGGGGTAAAAGGCAACAGTGTTAGGCAGGTATATGAATGCACGCCATCGGTTGCGCGTGCATTGCAGAGGTTAAGGTTAGGGCTGGATTCACTTGGGGATATGGGGGATATGGGGGAGGGGGGGATATGGGGGAGGGGGGATATGGGGGATATGGGGGAGGGGGATATGGGGGATATGGGGGAGGGGGGATATGGGGGAGGGGGGATATGGGGATATGGGGGAGGGGGATATGTGGGAGGGGGGATATGGGGAGGGGGGGATATGGGGAATATGGGGGAGGGGGATATGGGGGAGGGGGGAATATGGGGGATATGGGGGAGGGGGGATATGGGGGAGGGGGGATATGGGGGAGGGGGGAATATGGGGGATATGGGGGAGGGGGGATATGGGGGATATGGGGAGGGGGGATATGGGGGATATGGGGGAGGGGGGATATGTGGGAGGGGGGATATGGGGAGGGGGGGATATGGGGAATATGGGGGAGGGGGGATATGGGGGATATGGGGGAGGGGGGATATGGGGGAGGGGGGAATATGGGGGATATGGGGGAGGGGGGATATGGGGGATATGGGGGAGGGGGGATATGGGGAGGGGGATATGGGGGATATGGGGGAGGGGGGATATGGGGGAGGGGGGAATATGGGGGATATGGGGGAGGGGGGATATGGGGAGGGGGGGATATGGGGGAGGGGGGATATGGGGGATATGGGGGAGGGGGGATATGGGGGAGGGGGGGGATATGGGGGAGGGGGGGATATGGGGGAGGGGGGATATGGGGATATGGGGAGGGGGGGATATGGGGGAGCGGGGGATATGGGGGAGGGGGGGATTTGGGGGAGAGGGGATATGGGGGATATGGGGGGACGCTCACCCTGCCTGCTCTGACGAGGTCGTTCACCTTCTTGTGGCACTGGGTGCCTGTCCGTGGTGTTAGGGCCACAGCGGTGACGGCCTCTGCCACCTCCCTCCACAGACGCCGGCTGTGGCGTGGGGCAACTCTGCGGCCGTGCCCGGGATACAGGGCGTCCCTCCTCTGCTCCACCGCATCCAGGAGCGCCTCCACATCGCGTGACTCGAACCTCGGGGCTGAGCGACGGCCAGCCATCAAGTCGGGTGTTGCGGTCGGCTGTTCCGGTCGGGTGGGGGGGAGCTGCGCGGCCTTATGAGCCGTCACGCCGTGCAGCGCGTATGACACTGCACGGCGTGAACCACTGCGCAAGCGCGGATCCCGTTACGTCGCTGCTAGCCCATTTCGGGCCGCAGACTATCGGCCCATTTTTATGACGTGACGCAAGTGGGATTTGCGCCGTTTTTTGCGCCGATCGGCGGAGTTTCCGCCGATAACGGAGAATTTCGCCCCTTGTCTCCAAAGTTGGATGCATTAAGAAATGGCTGCACGAGGTGAGGCACCTTACTTTGTGATTGATACCTATCAGGTTGCATACCATCAGTAACTTTCATAACATTGTGGATTAGAAAAGAAATATTAATAATGATTATATTCCATCCGTCCGGGCACTAAAGCTGAGCATTTTTACCGAGACTAGTGTACCGGTCCTACCCAGGTAATCACCCCTTCCTCCTGCTTTCGGATGACTGACAGCTAAAATATAGGCCTCCCCTTTAAATGAAATAAAATATAGGCCTTCACTTCCATTTAACTTCTCCTATCGGGGGTCCCACCCATTCCATTACTCCTTGTAATTTCCAGATACCTTATCATCACCTACTCCTGTTTTCGATACTACCTTGTCCTGTAGCCCCGGTGGCAAGTAGGGAAAGGACAGCACCTGTTTCCTCACATAATCCCGCACTTGTAAGTACCGGAATCAATTTTCACTGGGCAGCTCATACTGCTCCTCCAATTCCTCTAAACTTGAAAAGCTGCTCCCCACAAAAAGGTCCCCGAACCGCTCGATCACTGACTGCGCCAGCCTCGAAACCCCATGTCAAAACCTCCCCCCACCCCCCCGGTGCAAATCTATGATTCCCGCAGATCGGTTCCCACACCCAGGCACCCTCCAACCTCAGATGCTGTCGCCACTGTCCCCACACCCTTAGGGCCGCCACCACCACAGGGCCCGTGGAGTACTTGGCCGGCGAGAACATCTGAGGCGGCGTCAACAATGTCCCTCAGCTTGTGCCCTTACAAGAGGCTTTCTCCATCCACTCCCATGCTGACCCCTCCCCCCACCACCCATTTCCTAACCATGGCTATATTCGCTGCCCAATAATAATTTATTATGTTTGGCAAGGTCGACACCCCCCCCCCACCCCCACACCCACATCAGCACCTTCTTTAACCGTGGATATTTCCCTGCCCACATAAAACCCCAAATGAGAGCATTAATTTTCATGAAAATAGACTTCAGAATGAAGATCGGGAGGTTCTCAAAACAAATAAGAGCCTTGGAGTACCGTCATTTTCACTGTCTGAATCCACCCCGCCACGACAACGGGAGTACGTCCCACCTCTTAAAGTCCCCCCCCCTCATCTGTTCCATCAACCATGCCAAATTCAATTCATGCAGTTGTTCCCATCCCCGTGCCACCTGAATGGCCGAATACCTAAAGTTCGCCCCTACCACTTTAAATGGCAGCTTGCCCAACCTCCTCTCCCTTGTCTGGATTGGGAAGGCCTCACTCATCCCCATTATTAACTTAAACCCAGAAAACTGGCCGAATTCCTCAAAGATGTTCATAGCTCCCCCAAAACCTCCCAGTGGATCCGATATATTAAGCAGCAGATCGTCCACATATAACGAGTCTCCCCCCCCCCCCCCACCCCCCCCCCCCCCCCCCCCCCCCCCCCGGCATTATCCCCTTCAACTCCTTGACACTCTAAGCGCCATTGCCAGTGGCTCAATTGCTAAGGCAAAAGGTGGGCATCCAAAGACTGGGCATCCCTACCTCGTCCCACGGTGTTGTCCAAAATACACAAGACTCACCCTATTCATCCTTACACTCATTACCGATGCCTATACAGCAACCAGACCCAGTCTACAAACCCCTGCCTGAACCCGAACTGTCCCAGCACTTCACACAAATACTCTCATTCCACCCGATCGAACGCCTTCTCCGCGTCCATAGCGACCTCCACCTCCACATCCTGTCCCTCCGGGGGCATTATTATCATGTTTAATAACCGCCTCACGTTAGCCCACAGATGCCTCCCCTTTACAAAGCCGGTCTGGTCCTCCCATATCACCCCTGGCACACAGTCCTCAAACTGCGATGTCAAGATCTTTGCCAACACTTCGGCCTCCACATTTATCAGCAATATCAGGTGGTAGGACCCACACTGTTCCGGGTCCTTATCCATCTTCAAATTAAGGACATCAAAGTCTGCAATATTGTCGGGGGAAGATCCCCCTTATCCCTCATCTCTCTGTATGCCCTTACCAGCAGGGGCCCAGAAAATTTCTTATAAATTCTACCGAGAACCCATCCGGACCCAGGGCCTTCCCTGCCTGCATCACCCTAGTATCCTCCATTACCTCCACCAATCCAATGGCGGCCCCCAGCCTCTCTACCAGATCCTTCTCCACCTTGGGGAACTCCAACACATCTAGGAATCGTTGCATTCCCTCCCTGCCTCCGGCCTGGGCTCGATTCATAGAGCCACTTATAAATTTCCTCGAAAACCCAATTCACCCCCACAGGGTCCAGAACTGTTCTTCCCCTCCCATCTGTCACCTTTCCGATCTCCCTTGCCGCCTCCTTCTTCCTACATTGGTGATTTTGTTGAGCAGCACCCTACTTGCCTTCTCCCCATACTCATAATACTCATACAGTGCCTCCCTGGCCCTCCGCAACTGCCCCGCTGCCTTCCCCGTTGACACTAGCTCGAACTCCATCTGAGGCTTCTGCTGCTCCTTCAACAACTCTGCCACCGGGGCTTCCGAGTACCTCCTATCCTCCCACCAAATCTCTTCCACCAGCCTAGCCGCTCCACCCTATGCACCCGGATCGATATGAACTCCCCCCTAACCACCACCTTAAGCGCCTCCCATATCGTGGCGGCCAAAGCCTCACCCGTGTCACTCAGCTCCACATACCCCCAAATGGTGGCCCTCACCCGCTCACACACCTCCTCATCCGTGAGCACCTTCACATCCAGTCTCCACTGCATTCACTGTGTCCCCCCCGGTCCGCTTGCAAGTCCACCCAGTGTGGCGCGTGGTCACAGACCACAATCGGCGAGTACACCGAGTCGACCACCCCCTCCAGCAGCGTCTTATCCATCACAAAGTAATCGAGCCGCGAGTACACCCTGTGCATACGGGAGAAATACAAACATTTCTTCCCCCTTGGCCTCCCAAATCCCCATGGGTCTAGCTCCCCCATGCACTCCATGAACCCCTTAAACTCGTTCGCCACTGCAAAAACCCTCCCCGACCACGGACTCGACTGGTCCAACCCTGGCTCAATGACTGTATTAAAGTTCCCCCCCCCTATAATCGACCAGTGCGAGTCCAGGTCCGGGATCTTCCCCCAAAGCCCGCCTTATGAATTCAACATTGTCTCAATTTGGGGCTTATACATTCACCAAGACCACTGCCATTCACTCCAAATTGTCGCTCATCATCACAAAACTTCCCCCCGAATCTGCCTCAAATTCCCCACCTCAAATGCTACCCACTTATTTATCCCAGCACCGTTCACCTGCCACATCTTCATATCTCATCCTGAAAGAAAGACTTGCCCTACCCAGCCTTTCCATAACCTAGTCTGGTCCTCAATCTTAAAATGTGTTTCTTGCAAAAAGCCCACGTCTGCCTTCAAGCTCCTGAGGTGCGCAAACACACGCAACCGTTTGACTGGGCAATTCAGCCCTCTCACATTCCATGTGGCCAGCCTGGTTAGGGGGCACCTCACCCCTCTCCCCTGCTGATCAGCCATAACCCTCCTTGGGACAGCCCCAGACCCACTTCACGCGACCCTCCAGGCCCGCTCTCGGGCGTCCACCATCACCACCTCCTTTCCCATTACGCCACAACAGCCTCACCTTTGTCAGCAGACCCCCCTCTCCCCCATCCCCCAATCAAACAACAATCTCACCTCCCTCTAGCACTCTACCCAGTTGCTCAACCTCCACCGTGCTCCTGCTAGCCTGCCCAGCTAGCCTGGCAGCCCCTGCCCATGCTGCCAAACATCCTACCCCCCCCCCCCCCCACTGATTCCCCTCCACCCCGTTCGCACTCCACCATGGTGCAAACAACAATAAAATAAGAAAAAGGTACATTCACCCTCCACATTCCCCTAACATCCCACCACAGAACCCCACAAAATCCCCTCAAAGAAAAGAGGTTCTCTCCTAATCATCACCCCCAAAAACAATAGAACAAAAAGGGCAGAGAGAACCAACATCTCACACTTCCTCCAAAGTTCAATGTCCTCCCCCTCCTGCCAGTTCATTGTCTCTCAAAAACTCCGTTGCTTACTCTGGTGTCCCAAAATAATGCTCATGGCCATTGTAAATCACCCAGAGGCGGGTCGGGTACAGCATCCCAAACTTCACCCCCTTATTGACGAGGGCAGCCTTGACTCGGTTAAACCCTCTTGACCACCTCCACACACAGGTCTTGGTATACTCAGCTCATTACCTTCCCAGGTACACCTCCTCGTCTGCCTGGCCCATCGCAAGATCTTCTCTTTATCTAGGAACTGAAGGAGCCTCACCACCATCGCCCTCGATGGCTCGTTTGCCTGCGGCTTCCTCATCAGCGCCCTACGTGGCCGGTCAACCTCCTGGGGCCGCTCGAAAGCCCCCTTCCCCATCCGCTGCTCCAGCATTTTGACTACATATGAGCCTGCGTCTGTTCCCTCGATGCCCTCTGGCATCCCAACAATTCTTAAATTTTGTTCATAGAATTAGAATTTACGGTGCAGAAGGAGGCCATTCGCCCCATTGAGCCTGCACCGGCCCTTGGAAAGAGCACCCCATCCCAGCCCAGTAACCCCACCCAACCTTTTGGACACGAAGGGCAATTTAGCATGGCCAATCCACCTAATCTGTACATCTTTGGACTGTGGGAGGAAACCGGAGTACCAGGAGGAAACCCACGCAGACACGGGGAGAACGTACAGACTCCACACAGACAGTTACCCAAGCCGAGATTCGAACCTGGGACCCGGGAGCTGAAAAGCGACAGTGCTAACCACTGTGCTACCGTGCTGCCCCACGGTGGCGATTAGTGTGTGAAGTTGGATCAAAAAAATAAAGGTGTTTGTGGAGAAGCAGCACTCTCGTCTCCGTTACACCAACCCGGATGCTTAAACACAGGTAAACCCCTCCTCCGATCCCTGCAAAACAAACTTCACCTTCTCCAACCACAGGAATTCTGCCAGGTCATTTACCCATATACCCTCCTTCGGCAGCTTCGAGTCCCGCCAATGCAACAAAATCCATCTGCAGGCTATCAGGGAGGCAAAGGCCAATACATCGGCCTCTCTCTCGACCTGGACTTGCGAATCTTCCGACATAACGAATATTGACACCTCTGGTCTCGGGGCCACGCCCACACCCAGAATCTCAGACATAATATCCGAGAACACCTGCCAGAACCATACTGGGAATCCATCTGGCCCCGGGGCCTTTCCTGCCTGCATCGCACCCATGCCGTCCATCACTTCCCTTAACCTAATAGGTGCCCCAGGCCCTGCACCAACTCCAACCCATCCAAGAACCATCTCATCCCCTTCTTCCCGGTCAGAGGCTCCGACTCATACAGCTTCCTACAGAAGGCCAATATCCTTTGATCATCCTGTACACATCAATTTAATCTCATCTTCCATCGCCGGAGATCGCCGGACACAACTGCCATTGCTTCTCGAATTCTGTCGCCAAGATGCCAGTAAGCATCTTACCTGTTAGTGGAGTGGCAGGAGTCTCAGCAGCAGCCCTCCGCCATTTTCTCCACCGAAAAGCTTCCGGTTCCACTGAACATCTGCCTTCAAGTTTCTTTGCCCTGGTCCTTCTGGGCATTTTCCTTATGTGGTCACTTCACACTATCCATCAAGTGGGATTTTAAGCAAAAATACCCCCAGAAATAGGGCGAAAAGGGCTAAAAATAAAAAAAAATCAATATCTGAGATGGAGCCACCTTGTGCAAGTCTTCCCCCTACATACCGGCACTGGAAGGCCGCTAATCACCTCTTAATATCTCAAATACATTACTCCCAATCTCATGTCCTTTAAGTTTGCACAGTAATCTCTTATGTGGGACTTAAAAGCTTTTAAAAATTCAAATATAACACATTAATAATGGTTGACCCTTACCAATTCGCCTAGTTACATCCTCAAAAGATTCCAGTAGGTTTTTCAAACATGATTGCCCTTTCATAAATCCATGTTGACTTTGTCCAACTCCATTGATATTTTCCAAGTGTACTGTTATCAGGTCCTTTATAACAAACTCTAGCATTTTCCCTACTACTGATGTTAGGCTAGCTAATCTGCAATTCCTTGGGCGGGATTCTCCGAAATGGAGGCAGAGTGTTCGCGCCGTCGAGGTTCCCGACCGATTCAGGGCCCGATAATGGGCTAGGAGCGGCGCCGCGTAATTTACGCGCGCCAGGCCTTGGCGTCGCGTAAGGCGGCACCGCATACATGACGCAGCCGGCGCCGCATAACTGGCGTCACCCACGCATGCGTGGTTGCCGTCCTCTCCGAGTCTGCCCCGCAAGAAGATGTCTGACGGATCTTGCGGGGCTGCGGAAAAAAGGAGGTCCTCCTTCAGAGAGGCCGGCCCGACAATCGGTGGGCACAGATCGTGGGCCAGACCCCATTTGAGGCACCCCCCGGTGCAGGATCCCCCCCTCGCCCCCCTGCAGGCCGCCCCACCAACGTTCCCGCGCTGTTCCCGCCGGCACCGACCAGGTGTGGACGGCGCTGGGGGGGGAACCTGCCATTTTGGGCAGGCCGCTCGGCCCATTCGGGCCGGAGAATCGTGGGGGTACCGGTGAATCGCCGTTCTGGCTGTCTCGGGCGATTCGCTGTACCGCGCCGCGCAAAACGCGATTGTGCCAATCTGGCCGCTTCCGTGAATCGCGGGAGGGTGTCGGCACAGCGTCGCGGGAAAATTTGGCAACCCAGGCTATTCTCCCAACTGGCGCGGGAGTGGAGAATCGCGCCCCTTATTTCTTGCTCCCTCCATTTTTAAGTACGGGGGTTACATTTGCCACCTCCCAGTTTTGTTGGACTGTTCCAGAATCCTCAGAATTTTGGAAAATGACAACCAACACATCTGCCGTTTCCATCACCAGCTCTTTTGTACCACTGGATGTAGATCAGCTCAGGTCCTGGGATTTAACAGCTGTCAGTCACATCCATTTCTCCAGCCCACTTTTTTTTGTAATAGTATTTTCCTTCAATTCCTCCTTCTCACTAAAACCCTTTGTTCCCGAGCATTTCTGGGAAGTACTCATGTCTTCCTCCATGATGCCAGAATTAAAATAGTTGTTAAATTGCTCTGTCATTTTCTTACTCTTCATTATAAATTCTCTTGATTCGGACTGTAAGAGACCGAGATTTGTCATCACTAAACTTTTTCTTTTTAGATACTTAAGAAGCTTTTACAGTCTGCTTTTATGTTGCTTGCAAGTTTACTCTTATATTCTATTGTCCCCCTCTTAATCAATCTCTTGGTCCTCCTTTGTTGAATTCTGAACTGCTCCCAATCCTCAACCTAGTTACTTTTTCCAGCAACTTTATACGACTCTCTTTGGATCCAATACAATCCTCAATTTATTTTGTTAGCCATGGTTGGGCTGTTTTGCTTGTTGTGTTTTTAAGTCAGAAAGGAATGTATAACTGCTGCATCATGTGGCACTACCATAGTGTTAAATTAGATAGTTAGCGGCTTAAAACTGGGCATCCATAAGGCGCTGTGGGTCATCAGTAGCATCAGAATTGTATTACACAACAAATTCAAAATCTCATGGCCCGGCGTATCCCTTACTAAAAATACCATCAAACCAAGGGACTAAATGCTGTTCCATGAGGAGCATAGGACGCATTTCATGAATTGTAACAGGCATACCTAAAAATGAGGTGACAACCAGATGAAGCTGCAACACATGACTATATACATGTTAAGACCCAGGAAGCCGCAAGCTTTAGAGGTCCCCAGCATTACAGATGCCAGTCTTCAGTCAAATTGATTCACTGACTGTGATATCAATAAAGGCCGAGTGGGGATAATGATGCAGAAACCTACAACACTGGCATTTACCTGACAAATTGGTTTGTCTCCGGGAGCGGTTCTCCAGAACCTCCACCTTCTCCTTTAGACGCTTCTGGGTTCCCCGCATCATCCCGACTCCGGCCACCAATGAGGTAAGCTAATCCTCGTGCTCCCCCACCGCCTCCTACACTTTTTGGATTTCCTGGCTCTGGGTCTCCAACCTCTGCTCCACCCAATCAATCCCCGCTTTTAGCGGGTCTACCACCTTCACCAAAAAAAAACGCCTCGCTGCCAAATGTGTAACCACTTACTCCATGGCCGCCACTGGAAGTCCTGGATCTACTAAGTGCTGGGTTAAGATGACAAATTGGGTGATTTGCCAATCTGAAGGGTGAAAGGAGTTTGAGGACCTTAGCTGGAGGCCTTGGGGGAACTAGGGGCCTATGATGGGCGATTAGATAGATTGAAAGCCTTTTAGTAGTGAGGAGGTTGAAGGCCCGGTTTGAAGGGGGTGGCCACCGGAAGCTCTATAGTGAGGTTAGAAGGCTCAGAGGGAAGGCGGATGCAGTGGGAAGGGGGATTGTAGATACTATTGTAAAGGCACTCACTTCCAGAATCCGCAAAGTCCTCGCCTTGATTAAGCTTTCCAATCTCAGAATATCCAACGGACGACACTTAACACTGAAAAATTGAACAAAGCCTGCAGCTGTATCTAAATGTCAACCTTGGAGGGGGTTGGATACCCACCCACTTTCTGGTCTCATTGGAAGTGAATTGGTTGATGATGGGTTTGGGTCAGCAAACAGATTTTTCAGACTTTAGTATGACACCCAGCCAAGGTTAAAATTCCCTCCAGAAATTTATTTCAAAGAGAATATGATTTATATTTAAAAGAATAGAAAATGGTCTTCAGGGTGGGGAATAGGTTACAGGAAAGAGAATCCATACTGGCTGACAATTGTCTCTACCTGTATTGTGATTTCTATTATTCTATCAAAATTCAACTCTATTGACACTAAGCTCAGAGAATGGTTTTGAAATGTTGATGCGGAGCTTCGGATTATGTATGAATATAACCAGTAGACAATTTTCCACTGATTCTGATTGACATTTTTTGTCAGGGCACCTTGATGCCACAGTCAGTCAAATGCTACCTTGGATAGAGTTGATTGAAAATCATCATGATGGCAAATGTCAAAATGTGATGATGTAAATAAAATAAAAGTAATCATAATTCATATTATAGACAACTATTAAAATTAAACCGAATATAAAGCATAAAATTATAGAAGGTCATTTCAGCATAAAAGTAATTACACTATGTTGCAAAGAAATTCCTAAATTTGCAGAATAGAAATAAAATGTTATTGCATGAGATTATCCATATCTTACAACACGTTTCAGGTAGCCACAGTTTCCTATTAAGTATCAGTGCCCCAAAGCTGCTTTGCATTTGTTTCGATTGTCATCAGAAGATGACTTTATATAGTGGGTGCCAAATACTCAGTTTCTGATCATATTCACAACAATCACACTTGCATGGCAATAGATCGTCTGATTTGTCTGACTGAATTGGACAATGTTTTCTCTCTCTACCAGGGGTACATGTCTGCAATACAAATGTAAAGATTCAGCATAGCCAGGCACAGCAAAAATCTGAAATGTCCTCTAACAGCTGCATTACATATAATCACACGGGATATGTCAGTAATTATTTAGAACACATTTTCCAAGACAAGAAATAGATATTACCCCTGTGCAATTTTACTGAACTATTACCAATAATTTTCAGCCTGGGTAATGTAATATCTGTACTTTTCAAATAACAAACCAAACAATATCATATTCCAGTTTTCAAATCCTTTCAAGTGACAGGATAATGAATGGGAAATATTTGTCTGCAATCTGAATTCATTTCGTGGCAGGTACCTGTTGGCCACAGTTAGAAAAATAAATGCGTAAAAGACTTATAAAGCACTTATAAAGCGCCTTTCAGGGCCTCAGAATCTCCCAAACATTTTCCAGCCAATGAAGTACTTTCAAAGTTGTAGGAAACATGGCAGCCAATTTGCACATAAGCAGGTCCCACAAACAACAATGCCATAATGGCAGATAATCTGTTCTTGTGACGTTAATGGAGGGCAGAACATCAATGCCATGGGAACCTGTATGATCACCTGAGAGGGCTGATGGGACCTCAGGTGAGCAGCTATTAAGAAAACAGTGACCTGTATTTTCACCGAGTCAGTTCTTTTAAAACTACTCATTTATGGGGTGTGGGCATCACTGGCTGGTCCAGTATTTATTACCCATCCCTAATTTCCTTTCAACTGAGTTGCTTACTAGGCCATTTCAGAGAGCTAATTCAGAGTCAACCACATGGCTGTGGATCTGGAGTCACATTTAGACCAGATCAGGTAACCATGGTAGATTTCTTTCCCTGAAGGACATTAGTGACCCAGGTGGCATCCAGGAACCCTTTATAAATGCTGGGTGGGTGCGGAGTCTACGATTCCCAACCCCATCCCCGCGCTGTCTAATGTTTAGGACTGCCTTTAAGGGGTGCAGGCTGGTTCCTGTCAAAAGCTCAGGTCTGGCACTCGCTACCCGGTCTTCCCCATTGCAAAGATAAGCATGTCCTAGTCCTCCATAATTTTCTGAGTTGTGCCATGTTTTTCGTGGGTCGTGATTCACAGCCAATTAGAGGAGCCATGAGGGAATTTTTTAAAGGCAAGTTCAGAAGGTCCCCTCATGCCACATTATGTATGATTAGCTTGTTTACATACATAACACACGACATACTGTTGTGTGTATTGGTTCTACAAAGTGCACAGTAGGTAATGGGCATTAAAGTGCCATAGGTTTCTATAGGGGCTAAAGAGGCCTAAGGTCATGTGTGAAAGGGTGGAACTTGGCATAAGGGGCACGAGGAGACTGAGGAACTGGTTAAAGAGCATAGCTAGGCATTAAAGGCACGACAGGCTTGAGGGGGTTAGTGGAAGAGCACAGTTTCAGGGAGACTGAGGGGGCACGGTAGTGGGTAGGGAGCATAAGGTGGCATCGATCAAATGGGGAGTATTTCAAGGGTGGAAGGGGTGTGAAGGCTGGAGGGTCTTTGTGTTTTTTTAAAACACGGCCGCATGTTGGGCCTTTTAAACATTGCATCACAGCCCCTGTGGCCGCCTCCAATTTTATTGGTGGATCAGCTGAACGGACTCCAACCCCCAGCAATGAAGATGCCGCCTTTGTGGTCACTTTCTTCTGAGGCAGTCGGGCCAAACTTTTGAAATTTGCCATTGTTCTGATGAATGCAAGATGTAAAGCTTCAACAACAGCTGGGATTCTCCATTCACCGTCGCTGCGATCGGGAATACCGACTGGGTGGAGAATGGAGTGTTGACAGATTCTCCACTCCCGCGCCGGTTGGGAGAATCGCCTGGGCCGCCAAAATTTCCCGTGACGCCGGTCCGACGCCCTCCCGCGATTCTCCCAAGTGGTGGGAACGGCCCCGTCGAGTTTCACGGGCCGCAGGCCGGAGAATCGCCGGGGACACCCAAAATGGCGATTCTCCGGCACCCCCGCTATTCTCAGGCCCGGATGGGCCGAGCGGCCAGGCCAAAACGGCGGGTTCCCCCCGGCGCCGTCCACACCTGGTCGCTGCCGTCGTGAGCGGTGCGTGAACGCTGGGGGGGGGGGGGGCGGCACCTCCGACGTGGGGTGGCCCGCGATTGGTGCCCACAGATCGTCGGGCCGTCCTCTCTGAAGGAGGACCTCCTTCCTTCCGCGGCCTCGCAAGATCCGTCAGACATCTTCTTGCGGGACGGACTTGGAGAGGACGGCAAGCACGCATGCGCGGATGACGCCCGTTATGCAGCACCGGCCGCGTCATCTATGCGGTGCCGCTTTTACGCGGGCGACAAGGCCTGGCGCGTGTAGATGACATGGCCCCGATCCTAGCACATTGTCAGGGCCTGAATCGGTCGGGATCGGGTCCGTTTCGCGCCATCGTGAACCTCGACGGCATTCACGACGGCGTGCCCACTTCGGCGTGGGAGTGGAGAATCCCGCCCAAGGAATCAGAGTTGGATATCAGACCCGTTCCCATTCTCCGCTCCCCAGGTGTTGGCCATACCTAAGTGGTTTCACTTCTTCTTTTCTAACAGCTGTAAACACTTAGCTGCCTTGATGAAGTCAGGAGCTGTCAATCATAGCAGAAGTGTTTATAAACATTATGGTGAATATCAAAAGAAGAGTACTTAAGCTGCATTCAAACGTGAAGGGAATGATAAATGTTTTTAAAACCAGAGCAGAACTATTAAGCTGTCAATCACAGTTTTGTGAAAGGTATTGTTCTGTGAAATTAAATGGATGCTTCACATCTCAAAGGTGTAAGGGGATTTGAAGCTATTTCAAGTGTTGTGGCTTTGGAGGAAGCCTCTGGCACTTGTAAAAGCTGCTGTCTAAAGGCATTTGTCAGAGGGAGCAGATGTTAGGAAAGGGAAAGTGTTTCTGCATTGATTCTTCACTGAACCTCCTGGGCTGATCTTCAGCTGACAGGCAGAGCAGTTCAGGCTGAGAAAGCTACTTCAGAGTTTACAAAGTCAGGCCAGGAGGATGCTGTTGAACAGAAGGCCTGAGATCACCATGTCAAGGATGATCTTCAAGTTGCCCAGGGCTGGAGGGACAGACCGGACACAGGACCCCCATTCCGTTAATTCCGTCCTGGGATTACCACTCACCCACAGCCCGAGCACATCAAACCCCCAAGACCCTTGGCAGATACCTCCCCTGCAGCCTGGCAGTGGCAGAATAGCACATTACCTATGGACTGACCCCTTTGACTCCCGCAAAGTTCACCATGGCAGACACACCTGTCACTGCCAGGGTGTAGGTTCCATGGTGCCATGGGCAGTGCACCATTGGCAATGTCAGAGGGCGGGGACTGAGGAGGGCGGTTTAAGTGGGGTGGCTGATGGCGTCGGAGGGGTCGAATCACCCTCATACGTGCGGGGTGTGGGGGGGGGGGTACCTGTTCCTGTGGCTGGGGGTGGGATGGATGTCCCTCCTTAATGAGGGGTTGGGGGTGACCTCCTTGTCAGTGGGGGATGAGGGGGTCAAGATTTGCGATGTGGGGACGAGCTGGATGCTGGGATTGGGCCGCCCACTCAAAATGGCAGCCGCACTGGGATTTGGATGGAATCTGGTGTGGTCTCCACCATGCATAAATTTACATCGTCAAAGACTGTGAAGCGCACCTGGGCATCGCTCCGAGCACCTATGGAGACCAGTCCCAATTCTCCACTGGCGGGAGCAATTGGACCCCTGAACAAAGAATCCCAGCTAACATGCTTCTCTCTTCAGCAATATTAAAGTTCTGTACTACTAAGCGACTGTTTATTATACATGTTGTTTGGCAATAACTTGTTTTGCTGCCTAAAACTGTCATGATCTCAAATGTAAATGGAATGGAGGGCACAAAAAGTACCTCAATAAAGCTACCTGTTCTAAATCCTTCTGTTTTAATACTGGAATGACCTTCCAATGCTTGTGATTGTACGATTAAAGGAAACAGCAGCAGATACAGTCAATAATCTCAGCTACTTCCAACACAAATCAAATAGAATGCAGTTAGCACCTCTGCTAAGACTAATGGCCCATCTGTTAGAAGAACTTTTATATTTCTTTTCCAAAAGACTGCCATAGAGAATCCATTCTGTAGGGAAAGATGGCCAATTTTGGTTAATTCAATTATTGACAGATGCAATGCACAAGATTAAGTTTGCCACAATTACATTTCTACTACATAATTGCCAAGTAGCCTCCACAAGTAATCAGCAGGCCGTATCTTGGGAAAATATTCTTTAGCTTCTTGATAGCTTTCCAGAGCATTAACTTTATATATTTGATAGGGACTCCAGGTTCCCAGAATGGTGGGTTGAACCACGACCTGCCAGCTCTCATCTTCTTTCGAACAGAATTTTAAATTCCAGGGAAGGGATCTTCCACTTACTTCCCCAGTCGGCAGAATGAGCTCAAGAGGCTGAATGGCCTACTCCTGTTCCCATGATCTCTTGTCAAATGGGCATATTGGTAGAGTTACTTGTTAAAGAAGGCACCACTGTGCGAAAAAAAAGCTACCAGACCTAACAGCAGCTTGACACCACAGTCACTTTCCAATCAGAATAGTTTTACACAAGATAGGGTCGCAGAGGGCATGTGCAGTGCATAGGCCCCTGTTCTTTTCCAGATAACCATGTGACAGAATAGGGGCCTACCCTTTTATATACGTAGAAGCCTTTAGTTATGGACACACACATTACAAAAGTGCGCCTCCCTAACCCCACAATTGCTGCTTCGATCTGCTTCTATACAAAGAGGAGCTCAACTAAATCCCCAATTACTGATACAATTGAACACACTTAACAACCAGCACCCTTCGATCTGGCTGGTGCTTTGCCTTCTTCTGAATCCATCACATGTACCCTCAGTCCTTCACATCAGGGTGACCATCATGTTATCAGCCAAATAATGTATTTTACTAGTTTCTTCCAGCATATTGTCATGAGAATGTCACTTTAAGAAATGTTTGTCTGCTCATGTTACTGCAGTGGTGTCAGAGTGTGGGTGGAGCTGGGCTGCCTGTCAATTTTTAGTTTCACTTTGAGAAAAGCTTGGGTGTGTCTGTGTTTTTTTGGTTTCGTTTCAGTGTTGGAGCTGAAGCCAGCTCAAGGAGGTGTAATGTTCTCTCTGCCATGTGAAGACTATCTCTTGATCATTTGATGAATTCAGAGTGATAACTGTTCTCAGTAGTGAATTTAAACCTGCTGTGCTTCTGTTAAACATTTTTTTGTATGTCTTATGGATGTTGAAGAGAAAATTTAAGTATTAC
The DNA here is from genome assembly GCF_047496885.1 of Scyliorhinus torazame. Taxonomy (NCBI): domain Eukaryota; kingdom Metazoa; phylum Chordata; class Chondrichthyes; order Carcharhiniformes; family Scyliorhinidae; genus Scyliorhinus; species Scyliorhinus torazame. The sequence goes on from NC_092707.1 coordinate 310,453,048, forward strand.
TTCGAATATTGTATTCTTTGGGGAGTGTATTTGAATTAATGGTTGCTAAGATGTTCACTGTCTGTTTTAAAAAGGTTAACTTGAGTTCATAGAATAAACATTGTTCTGCTTTAAAAAATACTTTTCCATTTCTGCTGTACCACACCTGTAGAGTGGGCCGTGTGCTCCCCATACCACAATCTATTAAAAGTTGTGGGTCAGGTGAACTCCATGATACACTTTGGGGTTCTCTAAACCCTGGCCCATAACAATATTTTTCTACTAAAATGAAAAAGTTCTGTTTCTTGGATCTTCATAAACATGAGAAAATGGAGAGGAAGTTGGGCAGTGCAGTATCTGGGAGTTTGGAGGGAGGGATCATTCTGACAAATTTTATCGCAGGATCTCAAAGAATAATTACCTATCACTTCCTGCCAGGCAGCTAGCAACATGGACAAATTGGCCAGCTCCCTGATAGAATATCTGGTGGCAGATCAGGGTTTGGAGGGCTGTGGTCAACTGAAGGACAGCTGAATGTTTCACTGAGAGGCAAAGGGCGGGTGTGAAAATATTCCTGCCTATTTATCCATTCACAGGATGCAGACATTGCTGGCTAGGCCAGCATTTATTGCCTAAACCTAACTGCCCTTGAGAAGATGGTGCCTTTTTTGAAAGACTGCAGTCCATGTGGTGTCCATACACCAACAATGCTGTTAGGGAGGGAGTTCCAGGATTTTGACCCTGCGACCATGAAGGATCGGTGATATAATTCCAAGTCAGGATGGTGGGTGATGGAGGGTGGTGATCCCAGATATTTGCTCCCTTGACCTTCGAGATGGTATCAATTGGTGATTCCCTGCAGTTACATGGTAAACACTGCTGCCACTGTGCATCAATGGTGGAGGGTGTCAATGTTTGTGGATGGAGTGCCAGTCAAGCGGGCTGTTATCAGAGTTGCACTCACCCAGGCAAGTGGAGAATATTCCATCACACTCCTAACTGTAGATGAACACATTTTGGGGCGTCAGGAGGTGAGTTACTCGCCGCAATATTCTGAGCCAGACCGGATCTCGTAACCACAGCATTTATATGGCTAGTCCAGTTATTTGAAGGAATCACAGCTGCCGTGGACAAAAGAAAACTGGTCGATGTATTGTACTTGGATTTCCAGAAGGTATTTTAAAAGGCACCACAAAAAAAGTTTATTGTGTAAAATAAAAGTTAAAATAAAATCACATATTAGCCTGTAAAGAAGATTGGTCAGCTCACAAGAAAAAGAGAGTTGGCTGAAATGGGTCTTTTTCTAGCTGGCAGGATGTGATGAGTGGCGTGCCACAGGGATCAGTGCTGGGGCCTCAACATGTTACTATTTATATAAATGACTTGGATGAAGACACGGCTAGATAGATTCTTGATTAACACCAGGATTAAAATTTATTGTGGATAGTCTGTGAGACAGCTTTCCCAATTTTGGCATTAGCCCCCTGATGTTTTTAAAGGGGAATTTGTCGCATTGACAGGGCTGAGTTTGTCATTGCTGTTTCTGGTGCTTAGTTCAATGCCTGGTGGTCCATCCACTTTCATTGCTTTTCAAAATAGTTTTCTTCAGCCGTTTGATATACTGAGAGGCTTGCTGGATCATTTCAGAGGGCATTTAAGTGTCAGCCACATTGCTGTAGGTCTGTCATCATATGTAGGCCAGTCCAGATAACAATGTCAGAATATCTTTCTGTCATGAGAGATGGTATTATATTTAACATTTTGGGGTTTATGGTGTTAGTCTGTGAAGTATGCTTGTGTGTGCATCTATCTGTGTCTATCGTCAACATAATTTAACTAAGCTGAGGAGTGATTATCTACAAGGTTTAGGACATCAAAGGAATGTAGGTGTTAAAGGCATGGAGCTGAAGTAGGGTAGCAATTGAATTTCCTATGAGTAAATAAACAGAGGGTAGTAATTTGCTTTGGGAGATAAGTGAGAGTTTTAGCTGTTAATCTTCAAAGGAAATTGGAAGTGTTTACAATTTGAAAATAGTCGTAAATAAATAAGGCAGAGCTATTAAATTGTAATTTGATTCAAAAATGGAGGCAATAAGAAGCACATGAAAGATCTCTATATTGTGGGAATGTTAAATTTCAAAGAGGGGCTAAGGATATTGGAATTAAATATGAAAGAGAAAAATGGTACATAAGAAGAGATGTTGAGTGCTGTGTTTGGAGTGGCTATGCACAACCTCCTGTGGTGACACTCTTGTGTTGGGAAAAGATCTGTGAAAAGACAAAGTGAAACAGGCTTCCAGCCAAGACAGAAAAGTGTCTGTTTTTCAGAAAGCAGGGTTTTATTTTTAAGTTTCTTGAATTTCCACAGCAGAGTTGGAGAAAGTGAGAAGAATGAAATATGAAAATAAATTTTAAAAATATATACAAAACCAGTGGGTTTGCTTTATGATAACATTACTGACATGTTTATAGTTAAACATCTGCCAGCAATTGTTGCCTTAAGGATATTTACTTCGTGGGTTTGACCAAGTAGGACATCATTTGGGGAGAAATGAAAAGTCTAATTTTCACCGAGTAAATGCAATCTTGTGTGTTGAAGTTTTCTTTGGTTAATAACTGTTTTAATTTAATTTTTGACTGGAATTTGTGGCTTCTTAATTCTGTAAACTTATCTTCTCCTTGTCAGAATACAAAAAGACAAATTGTGATAAGTGGGCCAAGTTTTCCTATGGGAATTGGTTTCCCTGGCAATTAACATCCACTAGATCAGAACATTCTTTAAGGATGTTAGTACATCAATTACTACAACAATTGTTTCATGGTCATTATTAGATTTTTAAGGGCAGCACATGGCACAGTGGTTAGCATTGCTGCCTACGGCGCTGAGGACCCGAGTTCGAATCCCGGCCCTGGGTCATTGTCCGTGTGGAGTTTGCAAATTCTCCCCATGTCTGAGTGGGTTTCACCCCCACAACCCAAAGATGTGCAGGGTAGGTGGATTGGCCATGCTTAATTGCCCCTTAATAGGAAAAAAAAAATTGGGTACTCTAAATTTATATTTAAAAAATTAAAAAATTATTCGACTTTTAATTCCAGATTTTTATTGAATTCAGATTCCATTTGCCGTGATGGGATTAGAACCCACAGACACCACCATTATGTTTGTACTGCACCGGGTATACTGCTGATAATAATAATAATCACTTGTTATCACAAGTGGGCTTCAATGAAGTTACTGTGAAAAGCCCCTTGTCGCCACATTTCGGTGCCTGTTTGAGGATGCCGGTGTGGGAATTGAACCCGCGCTGCTGGCCTTGTTCTGCATTACAAGCCAGCTGTTTAGCCCACTGTGCTAAACCATAAGGGTTTAGTGATACTACAGATCAATCAGAAAATTTGAAAACATCTTCAACTCAATTCCATTGGTCGCAAAAGCTTCCTGTTACCTTCATAAACTTCGAGTTAATGTGTTTTGCCCTTGCTGCCTAACCTTTGATCCCTTGTGGAACCATTCAAGAAGCTCTGGGTCACTTACTTCCAGGCCTATTCTGAGTACTCCCATAACAGACCTGCTCACTTCCTCCTACAGATTTATCAGATTTCCTGTTTTCTACCTGCAGCACTATTTCTGATTTTTTTAAAAATCAACAGGAGGCATTTTTTATCCGCTGTTCCATACTGTGAATATCTGTCACCAGATTGACATTGCCACATTTGAAATTCAAGACCATTGGTACGTTAAAAAGTCTGGATGACAAGCCGTGCTTGCATCTGTGGCTTTGAAAAACAAAGAGCCTAATTATTCCTAGATTAATTGCTGTAAATAGATCCTCAGGCAATAACATTGTAACTATTCGCCACCTTTGTTATTCATCTTCCTTCAACTTCTCTTCAAAGCATTCCAGTATTCCACGAGACAGTCACTCCATCCATCAAAAATAGGTATTATGTGCCAACAATATATAGAAAACATTGAAATACTTGCCAGAATTGTGAAATTTGCAGTCTAAATTAATTGTACAATCAGAGGACACTATGAAATATGCCTGGGGCTCAATGATTGAGAAGATGGTAATTACTACAACTTGTTCTCATTAGGAACCACATTTACTGTGACAATATGTCATATCTGTGCTTAACATTGACATATGCCATTTATGATTCACATGGATCAAGGCTTATTACCAGTGCTGTGATCAATGCCTGACAAAGTGACTGAAGAACCAAAACTAGACTTGACATGAATGAATATGGATGATCAGAGACTTTGTTTACTTCATTCCAGCAGTTGATGGGCTAAGAATGCAATTTAGGAAAATAAAATTGACAATAATCTTTGCAAACATTGATGCCGAACAGCAATGAGAAGCATTTAAATGTATTCAACAGGAGTCCAGAAAAGCATATTCGGCTGAAAAAAAGATTAAGAGAAACAAACTGAGATATGGTGGATAGGCGAGGATATTTGGGAAAAATTTGGAAAGGATAAAAGGTATACATTAAGCACATGGGAGATGTGTAAGCAGGGGAGATAAGGAGGGACATTAAAAAAATGGGAAATACAGAATTATGTTATCATGGAACATAATACAAACGATTAAATATTCTACAGGCATATACATTTTTTAAAAAGGAAAGCTAGGGAGGGAATAGGGTCACCAAGTGACGGATAGGCAGCACGAGCAAAATGGCAGACGTATGAAATGAATATTTTGCCTCAGTATTTACCAGCAAGAAACATAACGTAGACTTTCCATCAGAAAATGAGATGGGGAATTATATAACCATATTTAAGATAAAAAGAGAATTTTAAAATAAACTTACCAAACTCAATGAGGCGATAACAGAAGCACAATTTCCTCATTATATTGGAAAATGATGTAGTGCCGGATGATTGACAGGTGGCAAGTATTAGATCTATATTTAAAAATGGAGGTAGTGCAAGGCCAGTGAGCATCACGCCAGTCAGCTTCACATCAGTGGTAAGAAAAATAATAGAATTCTTACTAAGAAAGAAAATAGTAAAACATATAGAAAATAAAACTATGATAATGAATAGTCATCATAGATTTCAAAAGGGGCAGTCTTGCTTGACCACCCTCATTGAAATCTTCAAAAAAGTAATAGAAAGTAAGCAAGGGTAATGTAGTAAATGTGGATTGAAATGCAAGTACCTCTCTTTGATGTGGTTGATGTTTGTAAACATTGGGGTTTCACCACTTAGAGTCACTCATCCATGAAGTGAATGAATCAAGGTTGCAGCTAGTTTGTGGAAGCTGTCAATCACAGCCCACTACTTGAAATGAATCAATGATTTACAGCTAATGGATTTGAGGAGGCTAGACACAGGTCATACCTTCCAGGAATGGACGTGTAGACCATCCAGGTAAGTGTTACAACTGTAGTTTTGTTTCACTGCCCCTGTCTGGATGGCTCTCTAGTTTCCAGACAGGTTTTTCTTTTTGAGGGGGGGGGAGGGGGGGGATCTCGCATGGGGTCCCTGTGTGGGTCCCTTTAGTTAGGGGATCCCTGTGGGGGGTCCCTTTAGTCAGGGGGTTCCTGTGGGGGGGGGGGGGGTTCCTTTAGTCATGGGGTGCCTGGGAGAGGTCCGTTTTGTTCGGGCATCCATGTGAGAGTCCCTTTAGTCAGGGGGTCCTGTGGGGAGGGGGGGGTAATTCCTTTGTCAGGGGATTCCTGTGGGGGTCTCTTTAGTCATGGGGTTCCAGTGGGGAGTCCTTTTAGTCAGGCGGTCCCTGTGGGGGATCCTTTTAGTCTGAGGGTCCCTGTGGGGGGTCCCTTTCATCAGGGTCTCTGTGGGGGGGGGGTTCTTTAGTTAGGGGGTCCCTTGGGGGAGGGGGATTCCCTGCATGCCGTATGACTTCTTGACTACCTTATCCACTTTCAGTGGTCAATGGACCTGTACACCCAGATCCCTCTGCCTGTCAGTACTCCTAAAGTGTTCTTCCATTTACTGTATATTTCCCATCTGTATCAGACCTTCCAAAATGCATTACCTTGCATTTGTCCGGATTAAACTTCATCTGCCATTACTCCACCCAAGGCGGCAAACAACCCATATCCTTCTGTATCCTCTGATAATCCTTATCACTATCTGCAACTCCACCAACCTTTATGTCATCTGCAAACTTATTAATCAGACCAGTTACATTTTCCTCCAAATCATTTATATATACTACAAACAAAAAAGGTCCCAGCACTGAGCCCCGCAGAACACAACTAGTCAGAACCCTCCATTCAGAAAAGCACCCTTCCACTCCTCCCCTCTGTCTTATATGACTGAATCAGTTCTGTATCCACCTTGCCAGCTCACCTCTGATGCCATATGACTTCATCTTTAGAACCAGTCTGCCATGAGAGACCTTGTCATAGACTTTACTGAAGTCCATATGGACAACATCCATTGGTCTTCCTTCATCAATCATCTTTGTCACTTCCTCAAAAGACTTGATCAAGTTAGTAAGGCATGACCTCCACTTCACAAAACCATGTTGCCTCTTGCTAATAAGTCCATTTGTTTCCAAATGGGAATAAATCCTGTCCTGAAGAATCCTCTCCAACAATTTCCCGAGTACTGACCTAAGGTTCACCAGCCTGTAATTCCCTGGATTATCCTTGATACCATTCTTAAACAAAGGAACAACATTGACTGTACTCCAGTCCTCTGGGGCCTCACCTGTAGCCAATGAGGATAAAAAGATATCGGTCATGGCCCCTGCAATTTCCTCCCTTGCTTCTCTCAGTATTCTGGGATAGATCCCATCAGGCCCTGGGAACTTATCTACCTTAATGTTTTTCAAGATGCCGAACAGCTCCTCCATTTTGATATCGGCACGGCCCAAACTACCTACACTCTCTTCCCTAGACTCATCATCCACCACGTCCTTCTCTTTAATGAATACTGATGCAAAGTATTCATTTAGTACATCGCCCATTTCCTCTGGCTCTAAATCAGACTATTTGGAAGGACAGGCAGGTAGTGTAGCTCTGATATTTAAGGATGACATCAGGGCGGTAGTGAGAGATGATAGAGGTTCGATGGAGTAAAGGGTTGAATCCATTTGAGTGGAAATTAGAATTAGTCAGGAGAATAGGTTGCTGACAGGCATAGTCTATAGGCCACCAAATAATAACCTCATAGTGGGGCGGGCAATAAACAAAGAAATATCTGACAAAAATGGTATGACAATTGTCATGAGATTTTAATCTACATGTCAATTGGTCAAACCAGGTCAGTCAAGGCAGCCTTGAGGAGGAGTTCATAGAATGTATCTGAAACAGTTTCCTCAAACAGTATGTAATGGAACCTACAAGGGAAAAAGCTATCCTAGACCTGGTCCTGTGTAATGAGGCAGGAATAATTAATGATCTCGGAGTTAGGGATCCTCTTGGGCAGAGTGATCACATTATGGTTGAATTTAAATTACAGATGGAGGGTGAGAAGGTAAAAACTAATACCAGTGTTTTGTGCTTAAACAAAGGACACTACAATGGGATGAGGGAGGAGTTGGCTAATGTAGGCGGAGCAAAGACTTTATGGTGGGACAATTGAGGAACAGTGGAGACCTTTTAAAGTGTTTTTTCACACTGCTCAGCAAAAGTATATACCAGTGAAAAGGAAGGACAGTAGGAAAAGGGCTAATCAGCCATGGATATCAAAGGAAATAAAGGAGGCTATCAAATTGAAGGAAAAGGCAGACAAAGTAGCAAAGATTAGTGGCAAACTAGAGGATTGGAAAATCTTTCAAGGTCAGCAGAAAGCCATGAAAAAAGCTATAAAGAAAAGTAAGATATATTATGAGAGTAAACTAGCTTAGAACATAACAACAGATTGCAAAAGTATCTATAAATATATAAAATGTAAAAGAGTGGCTAAGGTAAACATTGGTCCTTTAGAGGATGAGAAGGGGGATTTAATAATGGGAAATGAGGAAACGACCGAGGCATTGAATGGGTATTTTGTGTCGGTCTTCACAATGGAAGACACAAATAACATGCCAATGATTGATGGCAAGGAGGCTATGGCGGGTGAGGATCTAGAAACGATCATTATCACTAAGGAGGTAGTATTAGGCAAGCTAATGGGGCTAAAGGATGACAAGTCTCCTGGCCCTGATGGAAAGCATCCCAGGGTATAAAAAACATGGTGGGGGAAATGGCAAGTGTGCTTGTGGGAATTTTACCAAAGTGTTCTGGACTCTGGGGCGGTTCTGGCAGATTGGAAAACAGAAATGTGACACCACTGTTTAAAAAAAGGAGGTAGACAAAAGGCGGGTAACTATAGGCTGGTTAGCTCAACTTTTGTAGTGGAAAAATACTTGAATCTATCTTCAAGGAAGAAATAGTCAGACATCTAGATAGAAATTGTCCCATTGAGCAGACACAGTATGAGTTCATGAAAGGCAGGTCATGTTCAATTAATTCATTGGAATTACGAGCACTGTGGACAATGGGGAGCCAGTGGATGTGGTGTATCTGGATTTCCAGAGGGCATTCAACAAGGGGCCACACAAAAAGCCGCTGCATAGGATAAGGGTGCAGGGTGTTAAGGTAATGTATTAGCATGGATAGAGGATTGGTTAACTAACATAAAGCAGCGTGGGGATAAATGGGTGCTTTTCTAGTTGGCGATCAGTGGCTAGTGGTGTGCCTCAGGGACCGTTCTGGGACCGCAATTGTTCACAATTTACATAGATGATTTGGCGTTGGGGACCAAGTGTAATGTGTCAAAGTTCGCAGAAGGCACTAAGATGAGTGGTAGAGGACCGTGTGCAGAGGACATTCAAACATGTAGAGGGATAGAGATAGTTTCAGTGAGCGTGCAAGGGTCTGGCAGATGGAGTACAATGTTAGTAAATGTGAGGTCATCCATTTTGGTAGGAATAACAGCAAAATGGAGTATTATTGAAATGGTTAAAAATTACAGCATGCTGCTGTGCAGAGGGGCCGGGTGTCCTTGTGCATGAATTGTATAAAAGTTGGTTTGCAGCAGGTAATTAGGAAGGCAAATGGAAATTTATCCTTCATTGCCAGAGGGATGGAGTTTAAAAACAGGCGAGATTCTCCCTTCCGCAATGCCGATTTCATAATCGGCGAACAGGTGGAGAATCCCTCTTTATGCGAAATCGGGGGCAGTGCCTGTTTGACGCAGGTTTCAAATGCTCTGCCCCCTCCGAAACTGCGTCATCGCGGCACGTGCCACACGCCGTTGAGGCGACCTCAGGGCGCCACCTGAAGGCCCTCCTCCGATGCTCTGCCCTGATGGGCCTGGTTCATGATGGCGCAGTTCACTTCTTGTCCCAGCAGTGCGGGAACCCGACGTGGCAGCTGCGGACTGTGTCCAGCGCCACCACAGCAGGGCGGGAGCGGTGCTGCTGGCCAGGGGGTTTCCACAAGGGCTGGGAGGAATGGTGGGTGGTGGCCATGGGGTGGCCAGGGGAGCACGTCGGGTCCGTGCACGGCCGGTGCCATGTTTTACTGTGCGACTGCTGCAGGTCGGCGCAGAGCGCATGCGCAGCTATGGACCCGACCATTCTCCGGCTGTTTATTTTGTGGAGGCTGGGAGTTTTACGTGGCGCAGCTGCTGGACCCTCACCGGTCGGAGGATCGGTGAGGGGGTGCTGCCGATTTTTTCTGTGTAAAATGCCACAGATCCTCTGCACTTAGCCTCAGAATGAGGCTACTTTGATGAATTTTTTTAAGGCAAAGAGAGATAAATCTTTGAACAGTAAAGGAATTAACGGTCATGGTGAGTGAGTGGATAAGTGGAGCTGAGTCCACAAAAATATCAGCCATGATCTTATTGAATGGTGGAGCTGGCTCAAGGGGCCAGATGGCCTACACCTGTCCTAGTTCTTATGTTCATATGTTAATCCTTTCCCTGGCTACCCTCTTGCTCTTTATATACATATTAAAAGACTTAGGATTCTCCTTAATCCTGTTTGCCAATGACTTTTCATGACCCCTTTTAGTCCTCCTGATTCCTTGCTTAAGTTTCTTCCTACTCTCCTTATGTTCCTCAAGGGCTTCATCTGTTCCAAGCCTTCTAGCCCTTACGAATGCTTCCATTTTCTTTTTGACTCGGCTCACAATATCATTATCCAAGGTTCCTTGGAATTGCCATATTTATTCTTCATTCTCACAGGAACATGCCAGTCATGAATTCTTATTTGAAAGACTGCCACATGTCAGATGTTGATTTACCCTCAAACTGCCGCCCCCAATCAAAATTCTTCAGTTCCTGCCCAATAGTGTTATTATTATTATTAATATTGTTAGAATTAGCCTTCCCCCAACTTAGCATCTTCATCTGAGGACTACGCGTATCCTTATCCACAAGTACCTTAAAATTTACAGAATTATGAGGCGGGATTCTCCGACCCCCCCCGCCGGGTCGGAGAATTGCCGGGGGCTGGCGTGAATCCCGCCCCAGCCTGTTGCCGAATTCTCTGGCATCGGATATTCGGCGGGGGCTGGAATCGCGCCACGCCGGTTGGCAGGCCCCCCCCCCCCGGCGATTCTCCGGCCCGCGATGGGCCGAAGTCCCACCGCTGTCAACCCACGCCATCCGGCGTGGATTGAACCACCTTTGGGATGGCGGGACACGGCAGCACAGGCAGGCTCCGGGGTCCTGGGGGGGGGGCACGGGGCGATCTGGCCCTGGGGGGGGGGCCCCCACGGTGGCCTGGCCGCGATCGGGGCCCACTGATCCGCGGGCGGGCCTGTGCCGTGGGGGCACACTTTTCCCTCCGCCTTCTCCATCATAGAATTCACAGTGCTGAAGGAGGCCATTCGGCCCATCGAGTCTGCACCGGCTCTTGGAAAGAGCACCCTACCCAAGGTCAACACCCCCACCCTATCCCCATAACCCAGTAACCCCACCCAACACTAAGGGCAATTTTGGACACTATGGGCAATTTATCATGTCCAATCCACCTAGCCTGCACATCTTTGGACTGTGGGAGGAAACCGGAGCACCCGAAGGAAACCCACGCAAACACGGGGAGGATGTGCAGACTCCGCACAGACAGTGACCCAAGCCGGAATCGAACCTGGGAACCTGGAGCTGTGAAGCAATTGTGCTATCCCCAATGCTACCGTGCATGCCCCATGGTCTTCACCATGGTGGAGACGGAAGAGACCCCCTCCACTGCACATGCACGGGGATGCCGTGAGCGGCCGCTGACACACCCGCGCATGCGCCGCCCGGCAAAGTCAGTTTTGCGCCAGCTGGCGGGGCACCAAAGGCCTTTCCCGCCAGCTGGCGGGGCGGAAATCAGTCCGGCGCGGGCCTAGCCCCTCAAGGTGAGGGCTCAGCCCCTCAAGATGTGGAGACTTCCGCACCTTTGGGGCGGCACGATGCCGGACTGATTTGTGCCGTTTTTGGCGCCGGTCGGCGGACATCGCACCGATATCGGAGAATCCCGCCCATGGTCACAATTCCCAAAATGCTCCCCTACCGAAACTTCAACCACCTGGCAAGGCTCATTCCCCAATACCAGTTCCAGAACGGTCCTTTCCCTGGTTCGACTATCTACATATTGTTCCAATAAGCCCACCTTGATGTCCTTATAAATTCCGCCGATACAAGCCCCTAGCACCACATGAGTCATGAAATGCTGAGAGCATCTGTTATCCAGGCCCACGTGGTTTCCGGCCCTGGGGACTGGAGACTCATGGAGGGCCGGAGAATAAGGCACCGGGCCCACTAAATGGATGCAAATGTGTCATTAAGACCCATTTGCAGTCATTTACATGCTCCCACTGGCACACTCTTACAGAAGCTAAAGAAATTTGGCATGTCTGCATTGACTCAAACTTCTACAGATGTGCGATAGAGAGCATGCTATCCGGCTGCAACACAGCTTGTTATGGCAACTGCTCGGTCCAAGATCGCAAGAAACTGCAGAGTGTGGTGAACTCAACCCAATGCATCACACAAGCTTTCCCCTCTTACATTGATTCTGTATACACCTCCCATTGCCTCAGGAAGGCAGACAGCATTATCAGAGACCCCTCCCACCCAGGCATTGCCTTCTTCCAGACCCTTCCATCAGGCAGAAGGTACAGAAGTCTGAAGACCCGCACATCCAGACATAGGAACAGCTTCTTCCCCACAGCTGCAAGACTCCTCAATGACTCCCCCTCGGACTGATCTGTTCCCTGCAAGAACACTATTCACGACGCCCTTTGCTGCTCTTGCTCATGTATTTACATTGTTTGGCCTCTTGTTCCACACTGTAACCAATCACAGTTTGTCGATGTACCATTTGTCAATATTCTCTGTTGATTATTTTTTTGTCTACTATGTACGTACTGTATACGTTCCCTCGGCCGCAGAATAATACTTTTCACTGTACTTCGCTACATGTGACAATAAATCAAATCAAATCAAATCAAAACATGGTCTTGGGCCTCAATTGTGGTACCAGCGTTCAGATTTACGCCTGCCAACACCCAGCGCCATGTGACAATAAAGCAGAAGGGAAAGATGAAGCAGTAGCAGTACAGAACGAGATACCAGGCGGGAGAGGGGACATAGTTTATCAAGATCTTGGAACATGAGTAAGACTACGAATACTAATAGGAGTAGAAGCCCACATGCATGTGAGATTTTGGTGGCTTCCAATAAATTAGATGAAAAAGATATCAAAGATGCCAAACAGCAAGAATTGCATAGTTGGAGTGAATTTGGGGTACACATGGAAGTACTGGATAGGGGACAAAGCGCTCTATCCCACAGATGGATTTGCACGGAAAAGGTTCTTCCGGATGGAACTTATAAGGCAAAGGCCAGGCTTGTGGCAAGGGGATTTGAAGAAAACTTAGAAGATCAGGATTTAAGGGTAGATTCACCTATGGCAGGAAAGTTTATTTTAAAGATCTTATTGGCTCTATTAATCACAATGGGAATGCAAATCTATAGATATAAAAGCTGCCTTTTTGCAGGGGCATCAGCACCAGAGAGAAATTTTTCTCCGTCCTCCAACAAATGTGTATATGGATTAAATGATGCGTCTAGAGTCTGGTATTTTTGGTAAGGTCAGTTTTGCTAAAGTTAGGCTGTTGCCAGTTGAAAGCAGATCCAGCAATGTTTTACTGGCACTATAAAGGAAATCTTTCTGGCATCTTTATGATGCATGTTGATGGTTTTTTTGTGGGGTGGGACTAGTCATTTCGAAGCTATTGTAATCTCTGGTTTGAGGAAAAAATTCAGGGTTGGAAGTCAGGCTTCCGGTGCATTTAAATATATTGTGCTGGAAATCGGACAGACTAAGTTAGGGGCAACTTTATGTCAGCAATCTTATTTGGAAAGCATCAGCCCAATAGCAATTATTCGTGGCCGGGTTTCACAAAAAGACGCAATGGTTTCAAAGATGGAAAAAGAGCAACTGTAAAGTTTAATTGGCCAACTGAATTGGTTAGGTAGACAGAATAGACCGGACATGAGTTTTGACGTCTTAGAGTTGAGTACAAAAATGAGTGATCCCAAAGTGGAAGACATGATAAGAGCAACTAAAGCGTTGGTCAAACTAAAAATGCAGGTGTGTGTTTTGAGGTTCCCGGTTTTAGGTGACCTTCGGCACTTGAAACTCACAGTTTATAGTGATGCGTCCTATGCAAATTTATGTGATGGGGTTTCAAGCGCAGGAGGTTTTATAATTTTCCTTTTGGGGAACAATGGTAAATGTTGCCCTCTTGTGTGAGAAACAAAGAAAATAAGGGAGTGGTCAAAAGCACTTTGGCTGCTGAGACGTTGAGCCTTGTAGAGGCGGTGGATATGGTCTTTATATATTTCAGATATTGACAGAAATTTTGGGATTAGGGGATTTGGGTAATATACCTATTCAAGTCACATTGACAATAAATCCCTGTGGGAAAATGTGCACTCTCCAAAAAGTGTCAATGAAAAAAGGATAGACATCGCAAGTTTGATGCAGGTGTTGGACAGAGGGGAAATAACAAATATTAAATGGGTTGACAGTAGCTATCAATTGTCAGAGTGTTTTACAAAAAGAGGGGCTAGTTCACAGAAAACTTTGGATATTGTTTCTGTGACTGTTTTTATTCTTCCAAAAATGAAAAAAAGGGGGGTGAAATTGCGTGTTTTTTTTTGAGTTTCTTGTAATTTTATTTTTTTTCTCCAAGGAAGGGGAGACTGTTAAGTAATGGGTAAATGACATTCCAATTAGTTATCTCATTTATGTTAAGTATCCAATAATTGACGCTGATATGTAAAGGGGCTTCAGGTGGCCTTTGTATCAGGTGATGTGATGATAGAGTTTAGTGAAAAGTCTGTTAAAGTAAAATAAAGGTGTTTGTGAAAAGGAGCAGAATCTTTGACTCTTTATACAACAGCAGTTAAATATCTAACATCGGAACGGCCGACGACAGCTGCGGATGGAGTCCTGGTTTGGGGGGGGGGGCGGGGGGATCCTTCACCGGGGGGGGGGGGGGCGCCTCACAGACCGCCAGAGGGACGATCAGTGGCACCGATCCGTGGGCGTGCGCAATCTCGTGGGACTTACATTCTTGGTGCTGCTCCGCGGGCTGAATCTGCCATCTCCCAAGGGGCGGCCGCCGCAGGCTGCTGCCGTGCGCATGTGCGGACTCCCGACCTTAAGTGCAGGGCCTGTATCCGCAGCCAGATGTGCGAGAAGCACTTCAGGGACCTTCTAGCCCCCTGAAATTTTGAGAATCACTCTGGACTTTCTTAAGGAAAGTCCAGAGTGAAACGCCCATGTTTTGATGCTGGCGTGGGGACATAGCCCCATTATTGGAGAATCCCGCCCCAGGTTACCTTCCTGAAATAATGCCCCCAGTGGGAGTACATTGGGTAGGGTGCACAGCTATCTAACTGAACAGTCAAAAATCTTAGTAGCTTACACTCCAGTTTTTGAAGTGTTTCAGTTTCCTTTGGAAGGGCGATGTCAGGAAATTAGCCATATCTTGGGTTAGTTTAATGTTCAAACATCTTGGTACATGGTAAAGAGGGAGGGCTTCTGGTTCTTGGGGCATTTGGTGCAGTTCTGAAGCAGAAGGCATCTATTCCAAAGGGTTGGGTTGCATCTCAACAGGACTGGTACCAATGTTCTCAGGGGTGGGAGGATTTGAACTAAATTAGGAGGGGAAATAGGCATTAGCATATAAAAATAGGAAAGAGAAAGAAAACTCGTCACTGGTTGGAGTCACATCTGACACAAAGGAGGTCAATCATCTAAACTCAAGGATATCACTGCAGGAGTTCCTGGGGGTAGTGTCCTCGGCCCAACCATCTTCAGCTGCTTTATCAATGACCTATCTCCCATCATAAGGTCAGAAGTGGGGATGTTTGCGGATAACTGCACAATGTTCAGCGCCATTTGCGACTCCTCAGATAATGAAGCAGTCCATGTCAAAATGCAACAAGATCTGGACAATATCCAAGCTCGGGCTGGCAAGTAGCAAGTAATATTCGTGCCATACAGATGTCAGGCAAGTCCAACAAGAGATGATCTAACCATCGCTGATTGACATTCAACCGCATTGCCATCGTTGAATCATCCACAATCAAAAACATCCTGAGGGGTTATCATTGACCAGAAGCTGAACTGGACTTACCATATTAATACTGTGGCTACCAGAGCAAGGAATCCTGCAGTGAGTAACTCACCTCTTGACCCCCCAAAGGCCTGTCCACCATCTGCAAGGCACAAGTCAGGATAGTAATGTAATACTCTCCATTTGCCTGGTTCAGTGCAGCTCAACCACACTCAAGAAGCTCCACACCATCCAGGTCAAAGCAGCCCGCTTGATTGCTGCCCCTTCCACAAAAAATCCCTCCACCGCCAACGAACAGTAGCAGCCGTGTGTACCATCCACAAGATGGACTGGAGGAACTCACCAAGGTTCCTTAAGCAGCATCTTTCAAACCCATGACCAATACCATTTAGAAGGACAAGAACAGCAGATACCTGAAAACATTATCACCTGAAGATTTTCTCCAAGCAACACATCATCCTGACTTGGAAATATATCGCCATTTCTTCACAGTTGCTGGGTCAAAATCCTGGAATTCCCTCCCTCGCAGCACTCTGGTTGTGTAGGCACTGCAGCAGTTCAAGAAGGCAGCTCACCACCAACTGTGGAAGGGCAACAAGGGATGGGCAATACCAATACTGCCGTAGCCAGCAATGCCCACATCCCGTAAATGACAAAACTTGAATAACCGTGAAATGCTGTGGATGCTAGGCATCTGAAATGAAACAGAAAATGTGGGAAAAACTCAGCATCTGTGGAAAGAGAAACAGAGTTAACACTCTGGAGAAGAATCATGTGGATTTGAAACATTGGGAGCAATTTAACAACCTCATCGCACCCGGCATAGTGTCACAACGAGGTCATTGAATCTCCTGAGAGGGGTCATGCGAGATTCGCGATGCTCAAGACGTCTCGCAGGATTCAACCAAACCTTGCGAGATGTCGCAATCTGGATCTCGCACATTTAAATACGCTGGATTTTCCCGGAAACTAAAAAATGTGGTCCAGGCGTAACAGCACCTAGGGGTTTTCCAGATCATTGGAGACCCCTCAGGGGTCAGGGACAGGGCAAGGTAACATCCTGGCACTTCCCCTTCTTCTGGCACCCGGGCACTGCTAGCCTGGGACCTTGGCACTACCAAGGTGCCTGGGTGGAACTGCCAGACTGGCAGGGGCACTGCCAGGTTAAAAGGGTGGCAGTGCCAAGCTATCAGGGAACCAGGTTGGCATGGCCAAGTGCCAGTGCCTGAGGGGAGCCATGCCCATAAAACCTGTGATGGGGGGGTATGAAGTGGGGGGGCAGGGTGAAGGGAAGTTATGAAGGGACCTCATAAAAGTAGGGGTGGTGATGGGTGGGTGTCCTAAAAGTGGGGGGGCTGAAAAGTGGGGTGGGAGATTAGAAAAGGGTTGGAGTCCACAGCGACCCCATAGCAGGGTGTCCTCACTTGGGGGTGGGATACCCTTTCAAAATGACAGCCAGCTCTCTGAGGAGCCGGTCTTGCGGGCTAGTTCAGCTCTCCATTGCTGAAAAAGTTTCCAAATGTGGCCTAGACCGGGGAGAAACTCCCCAAGGCCCCCAAAAATGACTAAGTGCGGGTGAACACCAGTGTGGATCTCGCCCAAAGAACTGGCGGGAAACATCCCGCTAAACTCGCCCAAAATGACACTTAGGCATGATCCAACCAAAAAACTAACACAGTTCTGAGTGGGAATCGAGGGGTCATTCCCAGTGCTACAAGCAACGCTAACAATCCCGCTATCTAATGGCACTCTGGGTTTGTTTGGTGGCCGAGTGGGGAATGCCCCGTCGAGGTCGCACTCAATCATATTTCCTGCACTGATGAATCCACTTACCAGTTTTAAATGGCTCCCTGATCTTTCCCCCTCCCCCCATGCTCTAACTCACCCAGAAGGGGGTCATCAGGCTCCCCACACCCCATCTCACATGGGTATGGCACCCCCAGGCCTGATACCCAGTATGGGCAAAATGCCAGCATGGCACCCTGACACTGCCCATAACAGCATGGCAGTGCCACCTGGCACCCTGTCAGTGCCAGGCTAGCACTCAGGTGAGACTGCCAGGGTGCCTTGCTGGCAGTGCCAGGTTACCCAGGTGCCACCTGCAGTTCCAAGGTGCCACCCTACACGAGGTCAACACCCCGTGGCCTTCGATCCCTTGGGTGACCCCCCCCCCCAAGTGTCCCATTTGTGGGGACCAGTATAGAATGCTGCTTGCCTAAAGTCTCCGAGGTGAAGGGGTTAGTTCCCAAAGCCTCGGGTAGATCAGGAAAATTAGAGTGATACTAGATCACTCTAATATGCAGATCTGCCAAATTCTGATCCCTCCCGCAATAGATGGTATCCAGATTGCTTCGTCTCACGAGATCCAGTTATATCTGTGGTGAGCTGTGCAAATCCCGGAAGAGGCCTTTCCCGTTTGGGGGGGTTGCGGCTATTAAATCGAGCCCTTAGAAAACTTTTTGGTTAAATCGTGCCCATTAACGTTGTTTCTTTTTATTTCACACTAATCTGCCCTCGCCCCTTCCCCTCTGTCCCAGAACCTTGATAGAACATAGAACATTACAGCGCAGTACAGGCCCTTCAGCCCTCGATGTTGCCCGACCTGTGAAACCACTCTAAAGCCCATCTACACTATTCCCTTATTGTCCATATGTCTATCCAATGACCATTTGAATGCTCTTAGTGTTGGCGAGTCCACTACTGTTGCAGGCAGGGCATTCCACGCCCTTACTACTCTCTGAGTAAAGAACCTACCTCTGACATCTGTCTTATATCTATCTCCCCTCAATTTAAAGCTATGCCCCCTCGTGCTAGACATCGCCATCTGAGGAAAAAGGCTCTCACTGTCCACCCTATCTAATCCTCTGATCATCTTGTATGCCTCAATTAAGTCACCTCTTAACCTTCTTCTCTCTAACGAAAAGAGCCTCAAGTCCCTCAGCCTTTCCTCATAAGATCTTCCCTCCATACCAGGCAACATTCTGGTAAATCTCCTCTGCACCCT
The DNA here is from genome assembly GCF_047496885.1 of Scyliorhinus torazame. Lineage (NCBI taxonomy): Eukaryota > Metazoa > Chordata > Chondrichthyes > Carcharhiniformes > Scyliorhinidae > Scyliorhinus > Scyliorhinus torazame. Next base: position 310,471,589 of record NC_092707.1, read on the forward strand.
TTCCAATGCTTCCACATCCTTCCTATAATGCAGCGACCAGATAGGGCTCCCTTTGTCCTCACCTTCCACGTCACAAGCATACATATTCAACAGATCATCCACTGACATTTTGGCACTGGCAGGACAATGCTACCCACAAAGATACCGACCCCTGGCCTCCCCTTTCAGCATTCCAAAGGGACCATTCCCTCAATGAGAACATTGTCACACCTCCATCATATCTTTCCTATGCCACATCCCCATTCAAGCACAGCAAGTGCAATATTTAATAATAATAATAATTGCTTATTGTCACAAGTAAGCTTCAATGAAGTTACTGTGAAAAGCCCCTATGTTTGCCCTTTTATCTCCTCCCTTCTTACTGTTCAAGACTCCAAAAACTCCTTCCAAGTGAAACAATGATTTACTTGGACTTCTTTCAACTTAGTATACTGTTTTCACTCTTGATGCGGTCTCCTCTATACTGGGGAGACCAAATGCAGAGGCAATATGCAGACTGAATGACCACTTGGTGGAACACGTTCATTCAGTCTGCAAGTATGACACCGAGCTACCTGTTGCTTTCAATTTCAAATGTCTACCTTGCTCTCACTCTGACCTTACTGTCCTTGACCTGCTCAAATTTTCCTATGAAGCTCAATATAAGCTCAAGGAACAACACCTCATATTTTAACCTGGCACTTTACAACCTTCTGGGCTCAAGATAGAGTTCAACTATTTTAGATCATAACCTTTGCTCCCATTTTCTGTTCCATTTTACTTTGCTTTCAGATGACTGCTATCCTGTTATTCACAGCGCATCTAAGCGCATTCTGTTGTTTCTTGCCCCATTTACACTGCCTTTGGCATTTGCACTAAGAAATGTTTTGTCATTTAACCAGTCCCGTACTACACCATGACACAGACCTTCCTTTGGTTCTTTCCCCTTCCCCGTTTCATTTGGTCGAAACATATCACATTTCTAACTTTCTTAGTTTGATGAAAGGTCACAGATTTAAAATATTAGCTTGTTTCTCTCCGCCAATGCTGCCTGACCTGCTGAGTAATTCCAGCATTTTCTATTTTTATTTCAAAATTCCAGCAGTACTTTTCTCTTAAGAAAATTCAGTATCTTAATTAAAAATGCCGAACCTAAAATAGCAAAATAATCCATACAATTAGGCATTTGTTTGCCCAACATTGCAGTAGTAATTGCTCAGCACCCGACATGAATATTAAGTGATCAAATCTCTTGGTATTGGTTTATGGGGCTCATCTTAATAACCATGGTGAACTGCCAGAGCTTGCTGTATCTGTAGAGGCAGCTCGCCAGTTGTTATGGGATTAAATTGTCTCGCTAGCAACTGCTGTCATGTAAGTCCTGGGGAGGGTGAGGAGAATGTTGAGGTAATAATAATAATAATCTTTATTAGTGTCACAAGTAGGCTTACATTAACACTGTAATGAAGTTACTGTGAAAATCCACTAGTCACCACATTTCGGCACCTGTTCGGGTACACTGAGGGAAAATTCAGAATGTCCAATTCACCTAACCAGCACGTCTTTCAGGACTTGTAGGAGGAAACTGAAGAACCCGTAGGAATCCCACACAGACACGGGGAGAATATGCAGACTCCGCACAGACAGCGACCCAAGCCGGGAATTGAACCTGGGACCCTGGTGATGTGAAACAACAGTGCTAACCACTGTGCTACCGTGCCGGCAAGGTAGATGCAGAGTCAAAACAATGACCTGATCAGAGATTAAATAGTCACTGGTATTTTAGATGAGTATCTTTCTGACTTTTTACAATCTCAGGAAGATTTAAATTGAGGCAAAGCCGTACAACTGGCTCGACAGACCGAAGAGTGGAGGCAGAATAAGGCTTTTGCCAGAGGTGGGAGAGAAATTTCCCAAGGAAAGCCTGATGAGGTTGATCATTTTGTGGGTTGTAAAACCAAAACGTATGGCAAGGTAGCAACCAGGGAAATGCTCTGAAAAGGCAGAAACCACCATTTTCCACCAGAAACCACCACAGACAGAAATAATTCTTCACCTGAATTGCACAGTACCATGGCTATGGCAAGTTAAGCCAGTTTAAAGTGGCCTGCCACTCCAGAGAATCTGTCTATCCAAGACAGAAGGAGAAAGGAACTTCCATTCAATAAATTCCAAGGCTTCGACAACGAGAAAATCAATTTCCTCAGTGAACGAAACAAAAATGAATGTCAGTGTTGGTGTGCTGGAGTTAATGTACATGAGCATCTGACTGAATTCAAGCCAGACACAGGAGCTGGTGTTATCAGTGTTATCTGGCAGAGTTAAATGGCTGACTAAAATGGCATTGTAACCATCCTCGATTCAAACTCCATGGACCACAGGAGGAAATTGTAGATCTTTCACTTCTCTTTTGGACAGGCTAGAAGAAGTGGGGCGAGAATGCACCAAGAATGATGGTGACCACCCGCAAGCTGACATTCTGGACTTTTATTTGCTCTTTCACAAAAGAGTGCAAGAGAATGAAACTGCCGTAAAGGCAGATGATTTGTTGGAAGAAGAGGTATTGGGGCCATGCTACACGCTTTGACCCCACTGCCAGTGATTTCTTTTGAAGAAGGTAATTTTTGTGAGGGCCACGAAGAATCCAACACGTATTTGCAGAGTCAAACAGAAAGTAACTTTATTTACAATAAAATGTGCACAGTAGCAATTCACTGCTGCTTCCTTCTCTAGCCGGTACCACACTGGTCAGCTTCATTTATACAGCTGCAACTCCTCGCGATTCTCCACACCCTCATTGGAAGAGCTCATATTCCCCAAGAGTCATGGGTAAACAATTGTCCCCAGCTAATAGGATCCAGGCAGGTTATAACAGCAATAAAGTTGCAAACGTGTCTGCTTATTCCACATGTGACATGTGACAACAATTGCATCCAAGCAGGAAAAACTATCCGGGGAAAATGGGACGGCTTAACCTCAAATTGGGTCAAACCAATAGTGAAAGTTCAGAAGTTCTTCGTCTGTCCAAATGTAAGCTGGAGCTCACACTTGAATCCCATCAGCAAACCATGGAAGCTCTTGAGTTTTGTTTCAGTAAAGAAGCAGAGGATCAAACTCCAGAGCCTGTACCGCTGACGAGTACTTTAGGAAAATTGAAAGTTGAGCATCAAATGGAGATGAAAATATTCAAATTAAGCACTAGTTGGAAAAGTCTAGCTACCTTGAAGAGAAGGCTGAACAAAAACTCAGCTGCTAACAGTTACAGGCGCTACTAACCCACAGAGAGGGATTTCTATATTAGAAATGGTGCAACAAAAGGAAGGTGAACGTATTGCAGTGCCTGAGTGTGTAAGCTGAAATTGCATCTAAGGAAACAGCCATAACATCAGATGAAAGAGTTGGCTACAGAGCAACTATCTGAAGAAGTATTGACACTTGCTGCCTTTCCTATTATTGCCGAGAAAGTCTTTAGTAAAAACACCCAAAACTGAACTTTCAAGCAAGTCTGCAGAGTGGAGCATTATACAGGCGTATAGACCCTCGGTCCTGAACTTTATTCCATTGTTGATGGCGGTGCAATCTTACTTTCTCCGACTGACCCTCAGATCACATTGTCTGCAGCGGAGAAACCTCACGCTGAAGTATGTATGGAATTGACACCACTAACGTATTACAGGGAAATTACTACTATAAGAGTAGTAAGGAAGTCTTCCTTTCATCATCTCCAGCAGTACCTTTGGAATGGAGCACCCTACCCAAACCCACACCTCCACCCTATCTTCACACCTCCACCCTATCCCCGTAACCCCAACTAATCCTTTTTGGACACTAAGGTGTGGCCGACTAAAATGGCCGCCCGCAAAGGATAATGGGAATTGTGGTCAAGTCGGGACACAGACAATGCACAGCCCCTGTGTATTGTGCAAAGGAAAACCAGACCGAACCGAAACTTGCACCTGTTAAAGGTCAATCACCGATTTCCCCAGGACAATAGACTCAAATTAAGGAATCGCAACAGTAGCAGACTGCCCGGCGCCACCTCCCCTTATTTGGAAAGGCATAAGCACTTGGAACAATAACGACTAGGACCCGCCCAGCCATCAAGGTACCCGCCCCTAATTGGTCGATATCGATCAGAGTGATCAAGACCCTATCGCACTAGGGATCGGCCTCTTTTGGGACCGGCCTGTGCCCACTCCAATTGCAACATAACGACCAGTCACATTCAAGACCACGATCGCTACCTGGGAGAGACGAGCCGCAGCCGAGACGAACCTGACGATTTCCAGCCGACACATGTGGAGACTCAGATAAAGGCCTTATCTACCCTCACAGAGCCGGTCATCCAGAAGTTAAGTAAAGGTCATCTTAGTTGATAGGTGTAGTTTAATGCGTAGCCGCGTGTATCATTGCACATAGAAATAAGTCTTGTGTTTAATAATAAACTGACTTTTGAACTAACATACTGGTTATGTGGTCATTTGGTCAATACAAGAAATGTACTCGCTGTCTTGTGGTTTGACAGTCAAGTGGCAACAAAGTGGAATTTATCATGGCCAATTCACCTATTCTGCACATCTTTGGACTGTGGGAGGAAACCAGAGCACCCGGAGGAAACCCACGCACACACGGGGAGAACGTGCAGACTCCGCACAGGCAGTGACCCAAGCCAGGAATCGAACTTGGGGCCCTGCTGCTGTGAAGCAACAGTGCTAACCACTGTGCTACCGTGCCGCCCATCAAGTAAAGATTTAGGGGTGATGTGATTGAGATTTGCAAGATAACGAAGGCAATAGATTTAATTTCAATTGACAGTTTGTTCCAAATAAATAGATGAGGGAGGGTTAGTACTGATTGCCTAAGAGAAGAATGTTCTAGCTTTTGCCCCTCCTCCCAAATTGGTCTGTGTTTTGGTCCTTGCTACACCCTGATCCAGGCTGAAACCAGGAGAAAAAGCATTATTTTTAGAAGCAACATCCCACACTTCAAAAGGGTCTGGGCTCACCAATAGATAATGAGAAATTATTATAATTGCACATTATATTTAAAGATAAAAGGTTCTGGGTTTACTTTGCTTAGATCTTGGTCGTAATGTAGTCGAATCAACAGTCCTTATAGAAACGTTTGGAGGCTGTCACTCACCGTAAAGGTAAGTAAAACTTGTGCCAGTGGAAACAGGGCTGCTCGTTTTATTCCAAAGCACGACCACAGACTAGTGCAGTCTGATCGCTAGCTATTTTGTTATTGTGGTTCATCTCATCGGGTTCGTTAGCTTCTTAGTCTAGAAGAGACCTTGCTGGAGGCAATGGTCTTTTGTTTAAAATGCATTTGTTTACAATCTGATTATTTACAAATGTTAAATAAAACCCTAAATAAAATTCTCATCTCCAGCGGAATGAGGCGACTAGGAGCTTGTCACAGTAACGTAATTGCAGTGTTCATGTAAACCTACTTATGACAATAAACATTGTTATATTATCTTATTCTTCTTTAACGTACGGGGTTTCAGATTTTTTTTAGCCTGTCCTGATAATGAAGTTCCTTTAAACTGAAAATTAGCCCGGATAGCATTACCTGATGGGACTGAGAATCGGTCGCCTGAGCAAAATCGAGATCGCAGCGACCCGATTGTGATGCTCTGACCCTGCCGCTGGTAATGAGATCCACGACGGGGGGGGATGTAAATGAATGTTGATGGGTCACAATGACCAATTTGCATCCATTTAGCAGGCCTATGCCCCGGCCTTCCATGGTTCTCCGGTCCCCGCAGCCAGGAATCATGTGGGCGCGGATCACTTGTGGTCTCTACCAGCTTGGCTCCACCATGGCGGACCTCGTGGTGGGCGATGGGGATAATGCTCCCCTAAAAATTACCCATCCAAAGCAAACCCAAGGCAACCCCCACAATGCACTGCCTGCCAGCCCCCTCTGCCAGACCCCCCCCACCTCCCCCCACGGGGACCTCTGTAAAATGGATACTCCTCACAGAGACCCCTGTAATAGGGAGACACCCCACAGGGACCCCTGTAATAGTGAAAACCTCCCGCCATGCACCATCACCCCCACCCCAGAGGGGCCCCTGTAGTGGGGAACCCTCCCCCAGGGATCCCTGTCTAAAGGGACCCCCCTCCTACCATCAGAAAAGGGACCCTTGTCTGGAAGTTAAAGAGAAGTCTAGACAGGAGCAGTGAGAAGAATTATAGATGCACCATTTATCTAGAGGCTCCACCTGTCTATTCCTTGATGGAGAACAACTGTGACCTGTGTCTAGTTCCCACAGGTTCATTCGAGATTGGATAGGCTTGGGTGGTTTTCACTGGAACAGAGAAGACTGAGGGGCGACCTGATCAAGGTTATGGGCCAGGGTTTAGAGAACCCCAAAGTGTATCATGGAGTTCACCTGACCCACAACTTTTAATAGATTGTGGTTATGGGGAGCACACGGGCCTACTATATAGGTGTGATGCAACAAAAATCTACAGTACTTTTAAATTAAAACAATGTTTATTTATGAGTTAACACTTTAGAAACTCACAGTAAACATCTTAACAACTATCAACACCAATCCTCCCCACAGATTCAATATTCTATAAGTAAATCTTAATCTTTCCTGATGAACATCCGTAAGACAAAAGACCTTTTTTACAGAAAGACATCAGGTTTAAATTCACTACTGAGAACAGTTACCATGTTAAAATCACCAATGGAACATTCAGAAGCTTGCAGAGATTCACACACATCTTGCTGTGATTGCAGCATCTCCAAAACTAAAACGAAACTAAATACCCCTGCAGCAAACAGCCTAAAGCAAAAGTAAAAACAGACAGACAGCCCAGCTCCACCCACACTCTGACATCACTGATAAACACCCATTTCTTAAAGGTACATCCACTACAGATATTTTTATAAACACCCATTTCTTAAAGGTACTCTCACATGACAAGGTGTACAATATTATCCGGGGCATGGACAGGATGGATAGGGGGCAGCTGTTCCCTTTAGCTCAAGGGTCGGTCAGTTATGAGGGGACAAAAGGTCATGGTGAGGGGCGGGGGAGGGGAGGGGGATTTGAACAAAGAACAAAGAAATGTACAGCACAGGAACAGGCCCTTCGGCCCTCCAAGCCCGTGCCGACCATGCTGCCCGACTAAACTACAATCTTCTACACTTCCTGGGTCCGTATCCCTCTATTCCCATCCTATTCATGTATTTGTCAAGATGCCCCTTAAATGTCACTATCGTCCCTGCTTCCGCCACCTCCTCCGGTAGCGAGTTCCAGGCACCCACTACCCTCTGCGTAAAAAACTTGCCTCGTACATCTACTCTAAACCTTGCCCCTCTCACCTTAAATCTATGCCCCCTAGTAATTGACCCCTCTACCCCGGGGAAAAGCCTCTGACTATCCACTCTGTCTATGCCCCTCATAATTTTGTAGACCTCTATCAGGTCGCCCCTCAACCTCCGCCATTCCAGTGAGAACAAACCGAGTTTATTCAACCGCTCCTCATAGCTAATGCCCTCCATACCAGGCAACATTCTGGTAAATCTCTTCGGCACCCTCTCTAACGCCTCCACATCGTTCTGGTAGTGTGGCGACCAGAATTGAACACTATACTCCAAGTGTGGCCTAACTAAGGTTCTATACAGCTGCAACATGACTTGCCAATTCTTATACTCAATGCCCCGGCCAATGAAGGCAAGCATGCCGTATGTCTTATTGACTACCTTCTCCACCTGTGTTGCCCCTTTCAGTGACCTGTGGACCTGTACTCCTAGATCTCTTTGACTTTCAATACTCTTGAGGGTTCTACCATTCACTGTATATTCCCTACCTGCATTCGACCTTCCAAAATGCATTACCTCGCATTTGTCCGGATTAAACCCCATCTGCCATCTCTCCGCCCAAGTCTCCAAACAATCTAAATCCTGCTGTATCCTCTGACAGTCCTCATCGCTATCCGCAATTCCACCAACCTTTGTGTCGTCTGCAAACTTACTAATCAGACCAGTTACATTTTCCTCCAAATCATTTATATATACGACAAACAGCAAAGGTCCCAGCACTGATCCCTGTGGAACACCACTGGTCACAGCCCTCCAATTAGAAAAGCATCCTTCCATTGCTACTCTCTGCCTTCTATGACCTAGCCAGTTCTGTATCCAACTTGCCAGCTCACCCCTGATCCCGTGTGACTTCACCTTTTGTATGAGTCTACCATGAGGGACCTTGTCAAAGGCCTTACTGAAGTCCATATAGACAACATCCACTGCCCTACCTGCATCAATTATCTTAGTGACCTCCTCGAAAAACTCTATCAAGTTAGTGAGACACGACCGCCCCTTCACAAAACCATGCTGCCTCTCACTAATACGTCCATTTGCTTCCAAATGGGAGTAGATCCTGTCTCGAAGAATTCTCTCCAGTAATTTCCCTACCACTGAAGTAAGGCTCACCAGCCTGTAGTTCCCTGGATTATCCTTGCTACCCTTCTTAAACAGAGGAACAACATTGGCTATTCTCCAGTCCTCCGGGACATCACCTGAAGACAGTGAGGATCCAAAGATTTCTGTCAAGGCCTCAGCAATTTCCTCTCCAGCCTCCTTCAGTATTCTGGGGTAGATCCCATCAGGCCCTGGGGACTTATCTACCTTAATATTTTTTAAGACACCCAACACCTCATCGCTTTGGATCTCAATGTGACCCAGGCTATCTACACACCCTTCTCCAGACTCAACATCTACCAATTTCTTCTCTTTGGTGAATACTGATGCAAAGTATTCATTTAGTACCTTGCCCATTTCCTCTGGCTCCACACATAGATTCCCTTGCCTATCCTTCAGTGGGCCAACCCTTTCCCTGGCGACCCTCTTGCTTTTTATGTACGTGTAAAAAGCCTTCGGATTTTCCTTAACCCTATTTGCCAATGACTTTTTGTGACCCCTTCTAGCCCTCCTGACTCCTTGCTTAAGTTCCTTCCTACTTTCCTTATATTCCACACAGGCTTCGTCTGTTCCCAGCCTTTTAGCCCTGACAAATGCCTCCTTTTTCTTTTTGACGAGGCCTACAATATCTCTCGTTATCCAAGGTTCCCGAAAAGTGCCATATTTATCCTTCTTCCTGACAGGAACATGCCGGTCCTGAATTCCTTTCAACTGACACTTGAAAGCCTCCCACATGTCAGATGTTGATTTGCCCTCAAACATCCGCCCCCAATCTATGTTCTTCAGTTCCCGCCTAATATTGTTATAATTAGCCTTCTCCCAATTTAGCACATTCATCCGAGGACCACTCTTATCCTTGTCCACCAGCACTTTAAAACTTACTGAATTGTGGTCACTGTTCCCGAAATGCTCCCTGACTGAAACATGTACCACCTGGCCGGGCTCATTCCCCAATACCAGGTCCAGTACCGCCCCTTCCCTAGTTGGACTGTCCACATATTGTTTTAAGAAGCCCTCCTGGATGCTCCTTAAAAACTCCACCCCTTCTTAGCCCCTGGCACTAAGTGAGTCCCAGTCAATATTGGGGAAGTTGAAGTCTCCCATGACCACAACCCTGTTGTTTTTACTCTTTTCCAAAATCTGTCTACCTATCTGCTCCTCTATCTCCCGCTGGCTGTTGGGAGGCCTGTAGTAAACCCCCAACATTGTGACTGCACCTTTCTTATTCCTGATCGCTACCCATATAGCCTCACTGCCCTCTGAGGTGTCCTCCCGCAGTACAGCTGTGATATTCTCCCTAACCAGTAGCGCAACTCCGCCACCCCTTTTACATCCCCCTCTATCCCGCCTGAAACATCTAAATCCTGGAACGTTTAGCTGCCAATCCTGCCCTTCCCTCAACCAGGTCTCTGTAATGGCAACAACATCATAGTTCCAAGTACTAATCCAAGCTCTAAGTTCATCTGCCCTACCCGTAATACTTCTTGCATTAAAACATATGCACTTCAGGCCACCAGACCTGCTGTGTTCAGCAACTTCTCCCTGTCTACTCTGCCTCAGAGCCCCACTGTCCCTATTCCCTAGTTCTCCCTCAATGCTCTCACCTTCTGACCTATTGCTCCCGTGCCCACCCCCCTGCCATACTAGTTTAAACCCTCCCGTGTGACACTAGCAAACCTTGCGGCCAGGATATTTATGCCTCTCCAGTTTAGATGCAACCCGTCCTTCTTATATAGGTCACACCTGCCCCGGAAGAGCTCCCAGTGGTCCAGATAACGGAAACCTTCCCTCCTACACCAGCTGTTTAGCCACGTGTTTAGCTGCTCTATCTTCCTATTTCTAGCCTCACTGGCACGTGGCACAGGGAGTAATCCCGAAATTACAACCCTAGAGGTCCTGTCTTTTAACTTTCTGCCTAGCTCCCTGAACTCCTGCTGCAGGACCTCATGCCCCTTCCTGCCTATGTCGTTAGTACCAATACGTACAACGACCTCTGCCTGTTTGCCCTCCCCCTTCAGGATGCCCTCTATCCGTTCGGAGACATCCTGGATCCTGGCACCAGGGAGGCAACATACCATCCTGGAGTCTCTTTCACGTCCACAGAAGCGCCTATCTGTGCCCCTGACTATAGAGTCCCCTATTACTATTGCTCTTCTGCGCTTTGACCCTCCCTTCTGAACATCAGAGCCAGCCGTGGTGCCACTGCTCTGGCTGCTGCTGTTTTCTCCTGATAGGCTATCCCCCCCCCGACAGTATCCAAAGGGGTATACCTGTTCGAGAGGGGGACAACCACAGGGGATTCCTGCACTGACTGCCTGCCCTTTCTGGTGGTCACCCATTTCTCTGCCTGCACCTTGGGTGTGACCACATTTATATAATTGCGATCTATGACGCTTTCCGCCACCTGCATGCTCCTAAGTGCATCCAATTGCTGCTTCAACCGAACCATGTGGTCTGTGAGGAGCTCCAGTTGGGTGCACTTTCTGCAGTTGAAGCCATCCGGGACGCTGGAAGCCTCCCGGACCTGCCACATCTCACAGTCAGAGCATTGCACCCCTCTAACTGACATTGCGTCAATTAATTAAAATTAAAATTTTTTTTAAAATTTTTTTAAATTAAAAAAAAAAATTTATATATATATATTTTAAAAGTTACTGTTAACTATCTGTTTCCTAGCACTAGATTTCTAATATAAAGCTAAATAAAAATAACAGATGAAAGCTAAATATAGTACTCTCCGATCTCTGGCTTAGATACCCCTCTAAATTATAATTAAGTAATTATGTTTAATTAGTTACCAATGCTTAATTTTTAAAATTTAGTGTAGATTCCCAACCAGCCACTCAGGTCACAGCTTTTCTGTGATGTCACTTCAGTTTCCCCCCGACACACACAATTTGAAAAAGGTATAAAAGTAAAAATGAGTAAAAATCACTTACTTACCTTCTTACCTTTTGAGTGTCTTAGATGTTCTCAGGTTCTCTCCCTGACAGAGACTGCTCCTCCTCCTCCGAACGGCTCCCGAAACTAGGCCGCGATCTTTTAAAATCTCCGCTCTGACTCACAGCTCCTGCGCTTTTTAAATCTCCGCTCCTACTAGCAGCTCCCGCGCTTTTTAAATCTCCCGGCTCTCTCTCCTCTTGCGCTGTTTTCAATGTCCCGGCTCTCTTTCCTCCCACGCTTTTTAAAATCTCCCGCGCTTTTCAAAGAAAACCTTTTTACCCTGAGGGTGGTTGTGATCTGGAATGCAAGCCTGGGAAGGTAGTAGAGGCGGGTTGCCTCACATCCTTTACAAAGTACCTGGATGAACAGTTGGCACGTCATAATATTCAAGGCTCTGAGCCAAGTGCTGGCAAATGGGATTAGGTAGACAGGTCAGGTGTTTTTCATGCGTCAGTTCATTGGGCCAAAGGACCTCTTCTGCACTATATTATTCTGTGAATCTTTGATTAGCTGTAAGCCATTCATAGCTTTCTTTTTTTTTAAATTTTCCAATTAAGGGGCAATTTAGCATGGCCAATCCACCTATCCTGCACATGTTTGGGCTGTGGGGGTGAGACCCATGCAGATACAGGGAGAATGTACAGACTCAACACGGACAGTGACCTAGCGCTGGGATGGAACCTGGGTCCTCAGCACCGTGAGGGAGCAGTGCTAAGCAGTGCTGTGATTGACAGCTTCGACAAACCATCTGCAGCTTTGATTCATTCATCTCCCTTCATGGTGCAGAAGCCTAAGTTGTGAAACTTAGTGTTTCACCACTTAGTGTTTACAAACATTGACCATAACAAAGAGAGGTAAGTGCAGTGCAATCACATCTTGAGTGATTAGAATGCACTTAGTGATTGGAAAACGCTTACCTATCTTTGGTGTGGTCAATTGTCCAACATGCAAACTTTCACCTGTTCCTCCAGGGGTCCAGGAGGGTCAGCCATACAGCAGCCTGTGCTGCCTGGGACTAGGTGTCTGTGCCTGTGAGCACCAGGGTGTGACCAGGAGGACTGGCCTCCAGTGCAGGAAGAAGGTCAATGACTAACACCGGGCAGCACAAGTGAGTATACACCAACGCGCCCCACCCCCCCATCCCAGACCTTTCTGTCCCACAGCACCTGTTTCACGATTTGTAAAAGCATAAGTCAACCTCGCCATTAGGAATTCACCGAGTGGATGCAGAGAATCGCAGAGGCCCCGGGGAATACCGGGTCTGGCCCACTAACGATATGGTAATAGCGTTACTGCACGTGCTACATGGAATGCATTGACACCGTTATCGAGGCAGCGGAGAATTGCAATTCGGCTTGAAACCAGCATCTGCCATTATTTTGCCATCAAAAATGATTATCCGGCCAATCCCGTGTCCTGATTCTGGCGTAGGCCGAGGGAGAATCCGGCACTTGATCGTTTCTCTTTTTTATAAATTTAGAGTACACGATTATTTTTTTTCCAATTAAGGGGCAATTTAGCGTGGGAAATGCTGTTCCTATCAAACAACATCCATATAGACTTAATCCTTTAAAATTGGCACAGGTTAACAGAGAGCTGAGAGTATGCTGAAGAATGGCATAATTGAAGTGGGTTGCAGCCAATGGAGCTCACCCATAGTGATGGTACCTAAACCAGACGGTACCCAACTGTTGTGTGGACTATCAAAAGGTGAATGCAGTTACAAGAATGAACTCTTATCCTATCCCACTTTTGAAGGATTGCATTGAGAAATTGGGACAATCTGCTTTTATTTACAACTTCCAGACATGGAAAGAACATTTAAAACATCGTATGGAGTTCTTCGATCGACTTCAGGCGGCGGGTTTGGTGATGAACCTAGCAGGAAGTGAATTTGGAGAAGCCCGAATCACTTTCCTTGCGGGGTTTCCGATACCCTAAAGACGAAGGGAAATAATGCGTTCTCTTAGCCTGAATGGATTTGATCGAACAGTTGTGCAAAAGTTTTGTGGCGTGATTACTCCACTGATGGAATTGCTGAAGAAACGTAAAAAAATTCAATGGATAGTGGACTTTCAACAGGCATTTGGCTGCCTGAAAGCTGTGATCACCAATGCTCCTGTATTGGAGAATTGCAAGGGACTCTGTGATCAGATTGAACTAAAGTATCTCATTCTAAAGAGAAATGCCGAGGGGTAAAGGAATGGCTGGATCGTGCAGAGGCTTTGTTCAAAGAGACTGTCAATCGAGAAGGATTTTGGTTGGAGGAAGAGAACAAAGAAAAATGGACTATATTATTATACCTGTAAAAGGTATATTTACTGTGTACATTTCTTAGTGGATGGTGCAAAAGTGAAAAATGAAACCATCGGGTTTTTTTTTTCTTTGTGGGAGGTGTCATGTGAGAGTACCTTTAAGAAATGGATGTTTAAGCAATGTACCTTTAAGAAATGCAGTGATGTCAGAGTGTGGGTGGAGTTGGGCTTTTAGCTCAGCCATTTTGCAGTTTTTTTAGTTTGAGTTTTGAGGAAAAGAGCTTGGGTGTGTCTGTGTTTGCAGTGAGCTGGATCTGTTGTGATCTCTGCCATGAAAGACTATCTCTGGATCATTTGGGTGATTTCAACTCATAATAGTAATGCCTTTAACCTGATGTGTTTCTGTTTAAAGGTGTTAAGTCTCTTGGATGTTGAAAGGAGTAACTGAAGGATTATTTAGTGTTGTATTATTTTCGGGGTTATCTATGAAGTAAGGGGTGTTAAGTGATCCAATGTTTATTTAAAAGGTTCTTTTGTGTTTAAAAACCCACGTGTCCATAATTGTAATACCACACCTGGAGAACAAGCTGTGTGCTTCAAAAGCAACAATACATTAAAGGGGGAGGTTGGTTGAACTCCATGATACATTTTGGGGTTCTGAAAATGCCTGTGCCATAACAAGTGTGGAAAGCCTGGCCACTACGCTGCCTTCTGCAGGTCTGCTCCACCGAATGACAGCCAGAAATCCCAGCTGCAGCGCAGACGTGTCCGCTGCGTGCAACAAGGTATGCAGGATCCTGATCCAGACAGCCCAAAGGACCCCGATGCTGACTGCCTCGAGTTTCCATATCGGGTGGGCATCATCACCACACGCGAGTTGGTCTCTACCGTGCCTGCCAACCGACTTTCGATCCTTAGTGTGGATCCTGACAACGAGTGGTGTGCCATCATCACGGTCAACCAGTCTCGCATCCAATTTAAATTGGACACTGGCACGTCTGTGAACCTCATATCACAGTCGGACCTCGACAACATCCGACACCAACCTAGCATTCTTCCACCAGCCTCCCAGCTCCTTGACTACAATGGTGATGCCATAGCTGCCAGTGGGTCGTGTCAGCTAGGTGTCTCTCACAAGAAAATCAAGGCGACGTTGAGATTCAAGATGGTCCGGCCTGACAAGGCATCCCTGCTCGGTGCTCACGCATGCAAACTCCTAAATCTGGTACAGCGAGTTCATGCCATGTCCTCGACACCGGCGACGGCCTCGCCCAATACAAATCTCCAGGCTGAGATAGACGACATTCTCACACAATACCACGTTGTGTTTGATGGGATGGGCAAGCTCCCATATCGCTACAAGCTATTGCTCAAGCCGAATGCCACCCCAGTCATCCATGCACCACGCCGGGTGCCGGTTCCTCTCAAGGATTGTCTGAAAACGCAGCTACGAGAGCTCCAAGACCAGGGCATCATCTCAAAGGTCACAGAACCCACAGACTGGGTCAGCCCCATGGTCTGCATCAAGAAACCCTCTGGCGAACTTCGCATTTGCATTGATCCCAAAGGCCTGAATCGCAACATCATGCGAGAGCATTACTCAATCCCGAAGCGTGAAGAATTGGCCTGTGAAATGGCTCACACCAAATTCTTTACCAAGCTGGACGCCTCCCGTGGCTTCTGGCAAATTCAGCTGGACAAGTCCAGTCGGAAGCTGTGCACTTTTAACAATCCGTTCGGCAGGTATTGCTCCAACCGCATGCCTTTTGGTATCATATCTGCTTCCGAAGTATTTCATTGCATAATGGAGCAAATGATGGAGGGCATCGAGGGGGTGCGAGTCTATGTGGACGACATGATCATCTGGTCCACGACGCCCGAGGGTCACATTGCTCGCCTCAGACAGGTTTTCCAGAGGATTCATGAAAATGGCCTCCAGCTCAACAGGGCCAAATGCTCGTTTGGGCGGTCCGCTTTCAAGTTTTACGGTGACCACATTTCACAGCAAGGTGTGCAACCTGACGCCGACAAGATGCTGGCAATCAATGCCATGAAGACACCAGAGGACAAAAAGGCGGTCCTCCACTTCCTCCGGATGGTAAATTTTCTCGGAAAATTCATTCCCGACATGGCATCCCACACCACGGCCCTCCGGTATCTCGTTAAAAAGTCGACAGTGTTCCAGTGGCTTCCCGCACATCAAGCGGAGTGGCTTGAGCTGAAGGCGAAGCTCACCACAGCCCCAGTACTGGCGTTCTTTCACCCAACCAAGGATACCAAGATATCCACAGACGCAAGACAGGACAGCATTGGGGCGGTGCTCCTCCAGCGAGACTTTTCCTCGTCCTGGGCTCCAGTGGCATATGCCTCCTGGGCCATGACTCCGACCAAACAACGGTGTGCCCAGATCGAAAAGGAGTGTCTGGGTCTTCTGACAGGAATAGTCAAGTTTCATGACTACGTATACGGTCTGCCGAAGTTCACGGTGGAGACAGACCACAGGCCTTTAGTCCACATAATCCAGAAGGATTCAAATGACATGACACCTCGGCTGCAGCGAATTCTTCTTCGTCTCCGCCGATATGACTTTGAACTTATCTATACACCGGGCAAGGAGCTGATCGTTGCAGAAGCCCTATCCTGATCTATCACCATGCTGTGTGAAACGGGCGACTTCATTCGCCACATCGAGGCACAGGTGCAGTTGTGTGCCAGCAACCTCCCAGCCACTGATGAACGAGTTGTCCAGATACGCGAAGAAACTGCCAAAGATCCTCTACTGCAGCGCGTGATGCAACACCTTGCCCATGGCTGGCAAAAGGGGCAGTGCCCCCAGTTCTTCAACGTTAAGGACGAGTTAACGGTTGTCGAGGGGATCCTTCTTAAACTAGATAGAATCGTCATTCCCCAAAGCATGCAAGCCATGGTGCTCAGACAGATCCATGAGGGTCACCTCAGGGTCGAAAAATGTCAACGCAGAGCTTGGCAGGCAGTCTACTGGCCTGGCATTAGCCAGGACATTGCCAACACGGTCCTCAACTGCACAACATGCCAGAAGTTTCAACCAGCTCAGCCCAAAGAAACACTGCAACAGCACGAGATCGTGACTTCTCCGTGGTCCAAGGTGGGGATTGACCTCATTCACGCAAATGGGCGTGATTACATGCTCTTGGTCGACTACTTCTCCAGCTACCCGGAAGTGGTGAAACTGTCGGACCTCATGTGTAAGTCAGTGATTAAAGCCTGCAAAGAGACATTTGCCAGGCACGGCATACCACTCACAGTAATGAGTGACAATGGCCCATGTTTCTACAGCCAAGAGTGGTCCGACTTTGCACGATCCTACCACTTCAGTCACATCACATCCAGTCCCCATTACCCGCAATCAAACGGGAAGGCCGAAAAAGGGGTCCATATTGTCAAGCGGTTGCTGTGCAAGGCTGCAGACTCAGTCTCGGACTTCAACCTGGCGCTGTTGGAATACAGGGCAACCTCTCTGTCGACTGGTTTGTCTCCGGCGCAGCTGCTCATGAACTGCAACTGGAGGACGACTGTTCCAGCCATCCATGTTCCAGACCTTGACCGCCTCACGGTGCTGCAGAAAGTGCAGCGATCCAGGCACCAGCAGAAGATCACGTATGATGCTCATGCCAAGGATCTACCTGCTCTGGCTCTAGACGACGTTGTTCGTGCCCAGTTGCCTGAGGGGGGTTGATCAGCCCCAGTTATTGTCGTCAGGCAGGCTGCGTCCTGATCCTTCGTTGTCCAAATGGCTGATGGCTCCATTCTACGGAGCAACAGGAGGGCGCTACGAAAAGTTCCCTGCCCACCGCCTGGCCGCACTTCTCCGCATGTATCATGCCTCCTCCGGACATCTCGCAACACAAGGCCACTGATCTGGCAGCGATCCCGCCTCTCCATGAGGCCACCGACATGGCAGCAATCCCGCCTGTCCAAGTGCTGGCGTTCCCCCCTCCACCTCTGAGGCGATCGACAAGAATTTGTCGCCCGCCACAAAGACTGAATCTATAGACATAAATCTTGTAAATTTTTTCCAATTTGCTCTGTATCTGCACGATAGATACCTTCCCATGTACATATGTTCATTCGCTCACCACTTGTATATAATCATGCATGTATAAATATCGCCACATTCCAAAATTTACTTCAAAAAGGGAAGATGTCATAATATCCACTCAAGTATATAATGAGATGCAGACAGGCAGTGATTGACACACAGGATAACCAATGAACACACACAACACATAACAACCAATCACCAGACAGGACACCACCACTATAGAGCAAACAGGGCATTAAGACTCTCTCGCTCTCTACAGGACACAGCTACTGAGATAGTTAGAGTGCACAAGGCAGTGAGCACTATCACCATGAAGTAGAGAGTTAGTCTGTAGGTGGTTATCAGTTAGATTGATAGATGCCAACTCACAGCAGACTATGTACAGCAATCAGGAAGTTCAATAAAACAGTGTTGGACCATCTCCTGTGTCAGAAGCCTGTTTCTAGTTTCACTGCATCCAGTTGCAGTCAATGTTGAACTAACTTACTTAACACATCAATGTCTGTATATGTAAATACATGATTAGTTAATGTGCAGTCAGTACAGTCAGATGATCATGAGATGGCAACATTAACAGGGACTATATAAGCAAGCTCAAGCAGTTTTCCCACCCTTCTTCTTCTCCTTCTCTTCGTGTGTGTTGTAACTAGAGGATACAGCTCAGAGTAATCTTAGTTAATTCTACTACTAGTCAAAGTATTAGGGCAGCACGGTAGCATGGTGGTTAGCACAATTGCTTCACAGCTCCAGGGTCACAGGTTCGATTCCCGGCTTGGGTCACTGTCTGTGCGGAGTCTGCACGTTCTCCCCGTGTGTGCGTGGGTTTCCTCCGGGTGCTCCGGTTTCCTCCCACAGTCCAAAAGATGTGCAGGTTAGGTGGATTGGCCATGCTAAATTGCCCTTAGTGTCCAAAATTGCCCTTAGTGTTGGGTGGGGTTCCTGGGTTTTGGGGATAGGGTGAAGGTGTGGCCTTGGGTAGGGTGCTCTTTCAAAGAGCCGGTGCAGACTCGATGGGCCGAATGGCCTCCTTCTGCACTGTAAATTCTATGATACTATTAAAGTAAAGAACTCACAAGTATATTATTTTGTTACTTAATAAATAATTTGTCATCAACAGGAAGACTTTGACTGTTTATCATCAAGTTAAGTATAACTCGGCAGGACAAATGAGTAGCATATATATTACGCCCCTGTAATATAACATGGTACCAGGATATAAAAGCTATTAAGAACAACTAGTAGAACGATTAGGAAAGAAAAGAAAAAGTTCCAATACAGACTGTTCGACTGTGAATGTCTTTGCAGCACATGGGTCCTCAACAACAAAGCGATTAGGTGGACCACATTCAAACACTGCCCTGCCCATCGAAAGCAGCCCAAATTCCAACTGCAGTTTCTTTCTACTTACCAACAATTCCGGCGTCGAGGCCAACAAATATTAGCGATCCATTTCCAGGCTGGCTTCCACAATATCTGCCTCTCTACCCTTTCGCTGTTCTCTTTACGTGCCCTATAAGAGATTATCTCCGCCCTCATGACCACCTTCAAAGCCTCCCACAATGTGAAACGCGAAATCTCCTCACTCTTATTAAAATTAATGTACTCCCCATCTGCTCCATGAAGGTCAAAAGTGCCTTTGCCATCCCAGAAGGGCTCAAAGACTTAGGCCTCGACCTATCTAGCTGAAGGTTCAGTACATAGTTAAACACCCTACCAGGATTTGCTGGTATTATTCCAGAATCCAGAAACTAGCAACTGTATCATCCCAGTTTGATACACATTGACTAATACCACCTGGGTGTCTGCCAATAAGCCACTAACTATTTGTATCTGTCAGAATCGTAGTCACCAAAAAGATACTTTCTTATTAATCATGATCGCAAACCCCATGGCCCAAATGAAATATTTGACCCACCCAGCCCTTCGTAATCTTATCTGATCTTTAATCCGCAAATGAGTCTCTTGCAACAGCACCATATCAGCCTTCAAACTACCAAGATGAGCAAACGCCCTCGTTCTTTTACTGGGCTATTTAACCCCTCACATTCCAAGTGACGAGGGCATATAGATGGCCATCTGCCCGTCCCCCATCCCCGCACCAGAGTCAGCCATCCCACCCTGTGGGGCAGTCCAGCAACTGCTCAAGATTTTCACAGTAATTTCATTGCAGTGTTAATGTAAGCCTATTTGAGACAATAATAAAGATTATTACAAGGAGAACAGACACCAGGCCAACACAAAATGGCCACCACATCCACCATCAAAGTAGAAAAAAGAACTGTTTAAAGAATAGAGAATGACCTCTCCAGCAACCCCCCACCCTCCCCCACCACCACCCCCACTCACCCAGGAGTCTAAGTGTTGACGGTGGGACTGAATTGCATACAGTTTGCATTCCTGTTGGGGGCGCTATCTGTGGAGCAATTCAGGTGATGTTAATAGGCCAGCTGCGAATTCCATGCAATTCACGGCCCGGCGAGAGTTCCAACCACTGGCGCAACATGGTAACACAGTGGTTAGCACAGTTGGTTCACCCCTCAAGGGTCCCAGGTTCGATTCCCGGCTTGGGTCACTGTGAGGAGTTTCCACATTCTCCCCGTGTCTGCGTGGGTTTCCTCCGGGTGCTCCGGTTTCCTCCCAAAGTCCAAAGGTGTGCAGGTTAGGTGGATTGGCCATGATAAATTGCCCTCAGTGTCCAAAAAAGTTTAGGTGGGGTTACTGGGTTATGGGGATAGTGTGGAGGTGTGGGCTTAAGCAGGGTGCTATTTCCAAGAGCTAGTGCAGACTCAATGGGCCGAATGGCCTTCTTCTGCACTGTAAATTCTATGATTCTATGATTCACTGGGGCCGGATTTAGAATGTGGCAGCTGGATCTGTATTAAGCGCTCCACTTACCTTACACTTACTGCTGCCACCAAGATGGCTCAGAGAAGACCTGCCCTTAAGGTTAGGATTCCGAGGTGGCAGTGAGGAGCGGAGGGACACCCCCTTCCCCAGCGTTGGCTGTAGAGTCAAGCCTGCCCTCCTGAACACTCCCTGGGAGGTGGTGGCAGAGGCAGCCAGCGCTGCCAGTCTCACCAGGAGGAGACAGCTGGTGATCAGGAAGGGTGGGGGTCACTGGTGAGTCCTCTGCCTTGAGAGGAGTAGAGAACCAGGGAGAATTCCAAAGGCCACAGTGCAGGTATCTTCTGGTTAGGCGGAGCTCTGCAGCTCCCCTGCTTCCTCTCCATTAGGGCAACATTTCTGAGGAGAGCCAACACCTGATGGCTCCTGATTCAGCTTGGCCTTTAATGATAGGTTCCTCGCTATCGCCACCATCCCGAGCAGCCATCCCCAAGCAAGCTCAACAGTTTCAATGTTTTTTCAGTGTTTCTTTAGCCTCCCGCTCCCCCTCCGCAGCCATGGCGTTCAGTCCACCTTTGTAATTACTTGTAGTAATTCACACCTGTGAGACTTCCACCTGAGAGGAGTGGAGCATCGCGGAAGGGTGGAGCACACTGCATCTAAGCCGCTAATCGCATTTGGATAATGCAAATGCCAGTTTTGTATGTCACCGCTGATGCGGTGGTCAAACCTCGTTATCGCCACCAGCGAAGCACTGGAACATAGCGCCCGAATAGGAGCCGGGCATGGACCTCGATTTTGGCCTGACGTCCAATTCTCCGCCCAATAGCGGTTCATGTTTGCAGCGTCGCAAGAGAGAGAATGTCGCCCAACGTATCCCTCAAAATTCCCTTAAGCATCTTTTTCTATTCCTGATATCATACTAATTTGGAAGGAGTTAACTGGTCCATCTTATCTCCTTTTTTAATGATGGGGTCTACAGTAGCCTCCTGACACTCTAGAGGAAATACTTCAGACAACAGTAAGCTATTAAAAAGGGGCTAGCAAAGTTTTTAAAAATAAATTTAGAGTCCCCATATCTTTTTATTTCCAATTAAGGGGCAATTTAGCGTGGCCAATCTACCTAACCTGCACATCTTTGGGTTGAAGGGGTGAGACCTACCCAGACATGGGGTGAATGTGACCCGGGGCCGGGATTAAACCTGGGTCCTTAGCGCCATGAGGCTGCAGTGCCACCGTGCCGCCCCTCGGGACAAGCAAAGTTGGATATCAGTCAACCTATACTGGAATCCCTATAGTGCAGAAGGAGACAATTCGGCCCATGCACCAACCCTCGAAACAGCACCCCACCCAGACTCACCCCCGACCCCATCCCCACACCCCACCTAACCGGTACATCTTTGGAAGCTAAGGGGCAATTTAGCATGGTCAATCTACCTAACCTGCACATCTTTGCACCCTCACAAGGCCCGGGTGGACACCCCAATTGATCTCCCTGTGGGCCGGGAGAAATGTGAGCTCCCCCGCTAGTGGGCGGAGGCCTAACTACTGGGGCTTGTAAAGGTTGCCTCATAAAAGCCAGCCCAGACCCAGACCGGCGAGATCAGGATCCTGACACTGCAAGCGGTGTTCATAGATCATAGAATTTACAGTGTGGCAGGAGGCCATTCGGCCCATCGAGTCTGCACAGGCCCTTTTAAAGAGCACCCTCTACTTAAGCCCACACCTCTACCCTATCTCCGTAACCCAGTCACCCAAACTAACATTTTTGGACACTAAGGGCAATTTTGCATGGCCGATCCACCTAACCTGCACATCTTTGGGCTGTGGGGGGAAACCGGGGCACCCGGAGGAAACCCACGCAGACACGGGGAAAACGTGCAGACTCCGCACAGACAGTCACCCAAGCCAGGAATCAAACCTGGGACACTGGAGGGGTGAAGCAACAGTGCTAACCACTGTGCTACCAGTTTGCGGCCTTTATTTTTAAACGTCTTTTGGATTTACCTTCAACTGTTCTATCAACATTCAGTTTCTTAATTCTATATAAAACTATGGACGCAATCTTGAGACCACCCTCATCGCCTGCCTGCCGGGAATCAAACCTGGGACACTGGAGCAGTAAGCAACAGCGCTAACCGCTGTGCTACCGTGTTGAGGCCTTTATTTTTATTGTCGAATTAAACGTCTTCTGGATTTACCTTCACTGGCCTCCTGAACTTTTATACAGCCCAACTGTTCTATCAACATTCAGTTTCTTAATTCTATATAAAACTATGGGCGCAATCTTGAGACTACGCTCACCGCCCGGCGGATCGGCGGGCTGGGCGGAGATACTCGCAAGAATTGGGAACCCCCGCTCCTCACCAGTGGTGGCACAAGATTCACGTTCACAAAGGCCGTAAACCTCATTTGAATCAATTTCACTTCATTCAAATGTCATCAGCACCTGCCCCCCAACTTCCCCAGCCACATGATGCCCCCTCGTGAGATTTAGAACCGGTTGAGCCAGGTGTAAGGCTATGGAGGGGATCACTCCAGTAGTGCAGAGGTGAATTTATCCCGAAGGGGCGGGTAGAGGGACAAGCCCAGGCAATGTCCTAGCACTGTTCCTGGCACAGGTTGGCACGGCCAAGTTGACATTGCCTGCCAGTGGGGTTGCATCTATGTGAGGCGGCTGGGGAGGGGAACAGGGGTATTCCGCTGATGAATGTCGGGAGCGGAGTGATGATGTCGGGTATGAAAATCGTGCATGTGGGCAGAAATAGCCCCCAAGACCTCGGAGATGTGTGCTGCAAAGTAATGGGAGAAGGAAGATTAGTAAGGAGTCCTTTGGATTGTTTCTGGCCTGGTTTCCATTGCAGCGTTGGTTGGAGCACAATTTAAATATGGCACTGGGATCTATGTGGAGCCGGCCACGAGCGCGAAGAGTACTCACCATGTCACAGTGATGCCATAAACCACGCACACTCACTTTATTTTGGCAAAGTGGCTCAAGTTCTGGAGAGACAAGGGTCTGTGGAACTGGAGAGTTCCACACCAGATTTCAGTGAGATCCAGACACTTTGCCAAATTCTGATAAGACTCCCCCTCCCCAATGTGTTAATTTACTGTACCGGCTGAGGCTATTCATGAAGGCCCACATTCTCAACCTTGCTCCTCGCCTGAGGTAAGGTGACCCTCAGGTCAAATCACCACCAGTCAGTTCACCCCTTCAAAGGAAAATGCAGCCCAAGGTCATCTGGGACTATGGCACCTTTACTTCATTAACATTCTCAGTGTTATTATTTACATCATTAAATTCCAACAGGCAAACATCCGTCTTTAAGAGTGACGACTGGTACAAAGTACACATTCAAGATTTACACCATTTCCAGTGAGTCCTTTGTCACATCCTTCATTGGCCCAATACAGACTTTGACAGTTCTCTGACAATGCACATTACTTAAAAAGCTTTTCCTATTATTGACATTTTTGTCAATAATCATCCAGCACAGATCTTGGTGAATGCAAATGTGGAAAGTTTAATTATGAAAAGAAACCGGCAAGAGGTATCAACACAACCACAAAATATTTTACAATTATTTTAGACACAAGAGGGTGATCAGGAGCAATGTGGACTCGTTTGATTAAAAATAAGGAAATGGTGGGCATGCCGATTAATTACTTATCATTAATATTTCTAATGGATGAAGACGTATGCATGCCAGACATCCCGTGGAAACTAATATAGAATAGGGGCAGGTAATCACTGTGATCGCCCCCATGAGGACCACGAGGGATCAATAATAGATCTTCCGTTGGGGCTCGAGGAATACTAGTTTCTCTGGTAACGGCCCGAGGCTGCCAAGCTGGGACTCATTAATTCAGCCCTTTAAATGCCGACCCGCACCCGAACTGGCTCATCTGGAATCCCTTTGGGCCTTTGTTGTTGTACGCCACGGTCTGGCTTTACTTTTGAGTTAGAAATAAACTGATGCGACCATCAATTTACACGAGACGAAGAGTTGAAGTGAATAGTGGTTTTAATCAGCTAGATCTGTGCCTGCCTACGACTGCTCTGTACTGAGTGCCGCCTACAGGCTGCAGATCTATATACCTCCCCCGAGGGGGCTGAGCCATAGGCGGAGCCCACAAGGGCATCAACATAATACAATACAATGTAATGCAATACAATGGTGAATGGTAGCAGTAATACATTCACCACATTCACCCCCTGTTAAAAATTGAAGTCCAGCGGGGGTGAAGTGGGCTTACAGATCGAGTCTGTCCGGCGCCTAGATCGTTCGCTGCGATCGTCTGAGCTCTGGCTTTGCTACGGGCACGGGTGTTGGGCTCGTTGACTCTGGGAGCATGTCGTCTGGAGCTTCATCACTGTAGGTCGGCGATGGGGGGAGGGGGGTGTAGGCCATGTAGGGGCGGGGGCGGTGTTCAGTGTAGGAGGGGGGTAGGTGATGGTCGCTGGGGAATCAGCGGGTGCCAGATCCCGGAGGGAGACTGTATCTTGTCGGCCGTCGCGGTGCGCCACGTAGGCATACTGAGGGTTGGCGTGAAGAAGCTGGACCCGCTCGACCAGAGGGTCGGACTTATGGCGCCTCACGTGCTTTTGGAGGAGGACAGACCCCGGTGTTGTTAGCCAGGACGGAAGCGGGACCCCGGAGGTGGATTTCCTGGGGAAGACAAATAGGCGGTCATGATGGGTCTCTGACATGGCTGTGCAGAGGAGTGACCTAATTGAGTGGACGCTTCAGGGAGGACCTCTTGCCAGCAGGAAACTGGGAGACCTCTAGACCGTAGGGCCAGAAGGACGGCCTTCCATACCGTCGTGTTCTCCCTCTCCACCTGTCCGTTTCCCTGGGGTTTGTAACTGGTAGTCCTGCTCGAGGCAATGTCCTTGCCGAGCAGGTACTGACGCAGTTCATCGCTCATAAACGAGGAGCCCTGGTCACTGTGGACGTAAGTGGGGAAACCGAACAGGGTGGAGATACTATGCAGGGCCTTAATGACAGTGGCCGCGGTCATGTCGGGGCATGGGATGGCAAAGGGGAAGCGGGAGTACTCGTCAACGACGATACGAAAATACACGTTGCGGTCAGTGGAGGGGAGGGGCCCTTTGAAATCGACGCTGAGGCGTTCAAAGGGGCGGGAGGCCTTCACCAGGTGGGCCTTGTCTGGCCGATAGAAGTGCGGCTTGCACTCCGCGCAGACTTGGCAGTCCCTGGTCATGGCCCTGACCTCCTCGGTGGAGTAGGGCAGGTTGCGGGCTTTGATAAAGTGGGGAAGCCGGTGACCCCCGGTTGACAGAGGTCATTGTGGATGGCCCGGAGTCGGTCACCTTGCACGCTGGCGCATATGCCGCGGGACAGGGCATCTGGGGCTCGTTGAGCTTCCCCGGACGATATACAATATTGTAGTTATGGGTGGAGAGTTCGATTCTCCACCTCAAAGATTTTATCATTCTTGATCTTGCCCTGCTGGGTGTTGTTAAACATAAAGGCTACCGATCGTTGGTCGGTGACGAGGGTGAATCTCCTACCAGCCAGGTTGAGCCTCCAATGCCGCACAGCTTCCACAATGGCTTGAGCTTCTTTTTCGACCGAGGAGTGTCGAATCTCGGAGGCGTTGCGGGTACGGGAAAAAAAGGCCACGGGCCTGACTGCTTGGTTAAGGGTAGCGACCAGGGCGACATCTGACGCGTCGCTCTCCACCTGGAAGGGGATGGACTCGTCCACCGCGTGCATCGCGACATTGGTAATATCTGCCTTGATGCGGCTGTAGGCCAGGCGGGCCTCAGTCGTCAGGGGGAAGATGGTGGTTGTGATAAGTGGGCGGGCTTTGTCCGCATAGTTGGGGACCCACTGGACATAGTATGAAAAGAACCCGAGGCATATTTTCAGGTCCTTGGGGCAGTAGGGGAGGGGGAGTTGCAGGAGGGGGTGCATGCGGTCGGGGTCGGGCCCGAGGACTCCATTTTCCACGATATAGCCGAGGGTGGCTAGTCGGGTTGTGTGGAAAACGCATTTCTCCTTGTTGTAGGTGAGATTGAGGGCTTCAGCGGTTTGGAGGAACTTCTGAAGGTTGGCGTCGTGGTCCTGCTGATCATGGCCGCAGATGGTGACGTTGTCTAAGTACGGGAACATGGCCCGGAGCACGTACTGGTCCACCATCCGGTCCATCGTTCTTTGGAAGACTGAGTGACCGGTTGGTGACGCTGAAGGGAACCCTGAGGAAGTGAAAGAGGTGGCCGTCTGCCTCAAAGGCCGTGTAGTGGCGATCTTCCGGGCGGATCGGAAGCTGGTGGTATGCGGACTTCAGGGGCGAAATTCTCCGGAAACGGCGCGATGTCCGTTTCCGCATCTTTGGGGGCCGAGCCCCAACCTTGAGGGGCTAGGCCCGCGCCGGACGGATTTCCGCCCCGCCAGCTGGCGGAAAAGGCCTTTGGTGCCCCGCCAGCTGGCGCGGAAATGACATCTCCGGGCGGCGCATGCGCGGGAGCGTTAGCGGCCGCTGACAGCTTCCCACGCATGTGCAGTGGAGGGAGTCTCTTCTGGCACCGCCATGGTGGAGACCGTGGCGGAGGCGGAAGGGAAAGAGTGCCCCCACGGCACAGGCCCGCCCGCAGATCGGTGGGCCCCGATCGCGGGCCAGGCCACCGTGGGGGCACCCCCCGGGGCCAGATTGCCCCGCGACCCCCCACGCCGCCTTGTCCCGCCGGTAAGGTAGGTGGTTTAATTTACGCCGGCGGGACAGGCATTTTAGCGGCGGGGCTTCGACCCATCCGGGCCGGAGAATCGAGCGGGGGGGGCCCGCCAACTGGCGCGGTGCGTTTCCCGCCCCCGCCAAATGTCCGGTGCCGGAGACTTCGGCAACCAGCGGGGGCGGGATTCACGCCAGCCCCCGGCGATTCTCCGACCCGGCGGGGGGGTCGGAGAATTTCGCCCCAGATCTACCGTGGAGAAAACCCAGTAGTGTGCAATCTGATTCACCATGTCCGCTATCTGGGGAAGGGGGTACGCATCGACTTGCGTGTACCGATTTATGGTTTGGCTGTAGTCTACAACCATCCGGTTCTTTTCCCCGGTCCTGACAACCACCACTCGGGCTCTCCTGGAGCTATTACTGGCCTCGATGATCCCCTCCCTCGGGAGCCGCTGGACCTCTGACTTGATAAAAGTCCTGTCCTGGATACTGTACCGCCTGCTCCTGGTGGCGACGGGTTTACAGTCGGTGGTGAGGTTCGCGAAGAGCGAGGGAGGGGTGACCTTAAAGGTCGCGAGGCTACATACAGTGAGAGAGGGTAGGGGCCCGCCGACCTTCAGGGTCAGTCTCCTGAGGTTGCACTGGAAGTCCAGTCCTAACAGGAGAGGAGCGCAGAGATGGGGGAGGACATATAGTTTAAAATTGGCGTACTCGGCGCCCTGTATCGCGAGGTTCGCGACACAGTACCCCCGGATCTGCACTGAATGTGATCTGGAAGCGAGGGAGATTGTTTGGAATGCGGGGGAAATCTGGAGAGAACAGCGCCTTACCGTGTCTGGATTTACAAAGCTCTCTGTGCTCCCAGAGTCAAAAGGGCGTTTCATGCCCATTGACCCGGACGGTCATCATCGAGTTCCTGAGATGCTTGGGCCGTGACTGGTCGAGGGTGACAGCGCCGAGCTGCGGGTAGCCGGCGTGGTCGGAGGTAGCGGAGTGGTCCCAAGATGGCGGCCCCCGTCGGTCGCACGTATTGGGTGGCGTTGAAGATCACGGCCAAGATGGCAGCCCCCGTCGGTCGCACGCGTCAGGCGGCGTTGAAGGTGGCGGCCAAGATGGTGGCCCTCATGAGTCGCACGTATCAGGTAGGGTTAAAGATGGCGGCCCCACGGATAGCACGTGGCGGATGACACGTCAGAAGGGGACGATACCGGCAGGCACGCAGCCACGCTGCGGGGTCTGCGGGCCTGTGAGCCAGGCCTGCGATTTAGGAGCTTTGGATCTGGCCAGGCAGACTTTGGCAAAGTGTCCTTTCTTGCCACAGTCGCTACAGGTTGCGTTCCGAGCCGGGCAGCGCTGCCTGAGGTGCTGGTTCTGGTCGCAGAAATAGCAGGGCAGCGCCCCGGGTTGGGCGGGCAGCCGTGCGGCACAGGCCTGGGGCACCCTCTGGTCGGGTGTCCACGAGGGGATCGCATGGTCGGAGGGGAAAGCACGAGGCTCTGAAACGCTACTTCTAAGGAGATGGATAGTTTTACTGTCTCTTCTAGGTCAAGGGTGCCGATTTCGAGCAAGCACTGTCTGACATAGTTGGACGGGACTCCAGCCACATAGGTGTCCCGGATAGCGAGTTCCATATGCTGCGAGGCCGTGACGTCCTTGTAATTGCAGTTTCGAGCGAGTACCCTAAGTTCGCATAGGTATTCCTCCAACGATTCCCCGGGGCGTTGATGACAAGTGGTGAGGAGATGTTGCGCAAACACTTTGTTCACTGGCCTCACATACTGTCTTTTTAGGATCGCGACCGCGTCTGCGTACGTGGTCGCTTTCTCGATAAATACAGAGATTCGGTGGCTCATCCGGGCATGGAGGAGACTCAGTTTCTGTGCCTCTGTGACAGCGGGCGAGGAGGAGGCGGCGAGGTAGGCCTCAAAACAGCAGAGCCAGTGGGAAAAGATTCCTTTGGCTTCAGCTGCCTGTGGGTCGAGTTCCAGTTGATCAGGTTTGAGCACGGCTTCCACAGTGATACCTTAGCTGATTAAATTGATGCGACCATCAGTTCACACGAGACGAAGAGTTGAAGTGAACAGTGGTTTTAATCAGCTGGATCTGTGCCTGCCTGCGACTGCTCTGTAGAGTGCCGCCTACAGGCTGCAGCTCTATATACCTCACCCGAGGGGGTGGAGCCATAGGCGGAGCCCACAAGGGCATCAACATAATACAATACAATGTAATGCAATACATAGAACATAGAACATTACAGCGCAGTACAGGCCCTTCGGCCCTCGATGTTGCGCCAACCTGTGAAACCACTCTAAAGCCCATCTACACTATTCCCTTATCGTCCATATGTCTATCCAATGACCATTTGAATGCCCTTAGTGTTGACAAGTCCACTACTGTTGCAGGCAGGGCATTCCACGCCCTTACTACTCTCCGAGTAAAGAACCTACCTCTGACATCTGTCTTATATCTATCTCCCCTCAATTTAAAGCTAGGTCCCCTCATGCTAGACATCACCATCTGAGGAAGAAGGCTCTCACTGTCCACCCTATCCAATCCTCTGATCATCTTGTATGCCTCAATTAAGTCACCTCTTAACCTTCTTCTCTCTAACGAAAACAGCCTCATGTCCCTCAGCCTTTCCTCATAAAATATTCCCTCCATACCAGGCAATGTTCTGGTAAATTTCCTCTGCACCCTTTCCAATGCTTCCACATCCTTCCTATAATGCAGCGACCAGAATTGCACGCAATACTCCAAATGCGGCCACACCAGAGTTTTGTACAGCTGCAACATGATCTCATGGCTCCGAAACTCAATCCCTCCACCAATAAAAGCTAACACACTGTACGCCTTCTTAACAACCCTCTCAATCTGGGTGGCAACTTTCAGGGATCTATGTACGCGGACACCGCGATCTCTCTGCTCATCCACACTGCCAAGAATCTTACCATTAGCCCAGTACTCTGTCTTCCTGTTATTCCTTCTAAAAATGAATCACAATAGTGAATGGTAGCAGTAATACATTCACCACATAAACAAAGTTAACCTTCAAGGCCTTATCTCTAGATTAAAACACTGGCGATGAGGAGCAAGAACAAAATTCTGGACAGCCTTGCCATAAGTCGATTCCTGTTAGAAAAGACAAAAAAAAATCCCAAAATGCTGCTGTTTGGCAAACTTGAAGCATATGATGCAGGTATGGAAGATGGGCCCCAGGATGCTGAAAGGATGCAATATTTTTTTCAGGCAAATGGTATTGAAGGCAAGGATCAATAAAAGGCAAGTCTCCTGACCATTTGCGGCACCCCAATGTTTGGCATTATTAAAAGCCTGACCAACCCGGCAGCCTCGGATTCAAAATTCTTTAAGAAACAGATAGACCTAATGGCGAACCACTGTGACCCTAAACCATCTGTGATATTGCAACATTATAGATTCAACACAGCTGCAAGGACCCCCGGAGAATCAGTAAAGGAATTCCTGACAAGACTGGAAACTGGCGGAACACCGTGAGTATGGACCATCCCTCCCAGAGATGCTGCTGGACCGACTAGTATGTGGGATAAATAAATAATGTTGCAACCCAGAGAAAACTGCTGGCAGAACCTACCCTGGACCTTAAAAGAGCCATGGAATTGGCACTGTCCCATGAGAACACTGATAAAGGAGCCCAGGAACTCCACGGTTCCATAGATCACACAGTCCTCAGCAACGGATGACCCCCGTACAGGAAAACAGGTTCTCCACGGAGAAGTCTTACATGACCCACCCACTGCCGATGAAACAATCAGACATGAGAGACAAGGAGCATAGTCGACAGTTCCGAGACACCTGAAGCAGACGGGGAATCTCCCCGGAGGGTTACAGACAGCAGTCACAAAGTTGCTGCATCTGTGGTTCCGGGGCACATCAAAGGCAAGGCTTCCAACATCAGCAGAATGGGCACTTCCTCAGCCGAAAGACAAAGCCACCTCAGGTCTGGGTTTTAGAAATCAACCAGCCTGAACAGGAAGAGTTAATGCAATTAACTTACATCACTATCCCAAAGTGGCCCCAATCCGGAGCAAACTCCAGGTCAACGGTCACCCCCTGGACATGGAAGGAGACCCAGGAGCCATTGTCTCCATTATGGGGGAACAGTCTTTCAGGTGACTCTGAGTGGGCATTTTGCCTCTGGGCCTGCGGGATAAGCATCATAGGAATCATCGTAACCCCGGTCATGCATGGGCAGCAGATGGTTCGACTCCCCTTAATAGTAGGACAAGAAGGGCAGCACATTGGTGCAGTGGGTAGCATTGCTACCTCAAGGCGCCAAGGTCCCAGGTTCGATCCCGGCTCTGGGTCACTGTCCGTGTGGAGTTTGCACATTCTCCCCGTGTCTGCGTGGGTTTCTCCCCCACAACCCAAAGATGTGCAGGGTAGGTGGATTGGCCACACTAAATTGCCCCTTAATTGGAAAAAATTAATTGGGTACTCTAATTTTTTTTAAAAATATAAATTAAAAATAGTAGTACAAGGACCAGGACCCAGCCTTCTAGGAAGAGACTGGCTGCAACAAAAATCCGCCTTGATTGGCAAGATTTATAAGGTGAGAATAGGCCACTTATGAAGTAATTAGGAAGTGTCCTGAGGTATTCCAGGAAGGCATCTAAAAAATCAGAGGTGCTACGGTGAAATTTATGTCGACCCAGAGGCCTTACCCAAGAACAGGGCATGACCAGTCTCCTACACACTGCTTGCCAAAGTAGAGGGCGAATAGAAGCGACTGGAGAACCGAGGCAGCTTAAAACCGGTACAATTCGCAGATTGGGCTGCGACAATGGTTCCAGTATTGAAGCCTGACAAGCCAGTCTGTCTTTGTGGTGACTATCAGATGACCATGAACAGAGCCTCCCGCCTAGTCCAGTA
The DNA here is from genome assembly GCF_047496885.1 of Scyliorhinus torazame. Taxonomy (NCBI): domain Eukaryota; kingdom Metazoa; phylum Chordata; class Chondrichthyes; order Carcharhiniformes; family Scyliorhinidae; genus Scyliorhinus; species Scyliorhinus torazame. The sequence continues at coordinate 310,503,740 of NC_092707.1, forward strand.
CCACATGCTGCGCATTGAGGACCTATATGCGAAACTGGCTGGAGACAACACATTCACAAAATTGGATAGGAGCCATGCATACCTCCAGCTAGAGCTCGATGCAGCATCTAGAAAATACTTCACTATTAATATCCACAAGGGGTTGTACAAATATATTTGCACACCTTTCGGAGTTTCATCGGTGGCGCTATTTTCCAGAGGGTGATGGAAAACATCCTTCAAGGATTGTCCAGAGTGGCAGTTTACCCGAATGATGTATTAATCTCAGGAGCCACCGGGTAGGAATACCTGGAAAATTTGGAAGAGATCTTATGGTGATTCCCCGCGCCAGCATTTGACTTAAAAGAGCAAAATGTGTGTTTCAGGCAAGTGAGGTAACATACTTCGTGTATCATGTCGACAAGGGTCGTCTATACCCTTTAGAAGTCAAGATAGAGCCATAAAAGAAGCCCTGACACCAATAAACACAACAGAACTAAAGTAATTCCTGGGCTTCATTAATTATCACGGGAAATTTATACCTAATATAGCCACCTTGTTGACACCCTGCACACACTGTTAAAAAAGAATCAGAAGTGGTCGTGGCAAACACCACAGGACAAAGCTTTTGTGAGGGTGAAGAAGCAGCTTCTTTTCATCTTACATACTGGCACATTATGATCCCTCAAGACCGCACATATCAACGTGAGATGCCTGTCCTTACAAAGTAGGGGCGGTATTATGTCACTGATGGGACAAAAGCACTGAGCGGCCAATCATGTCTGTATCCAGGACCCTGGCAGGCGCAGAGAGGAGAAAGGCATTGATTGAGTGCCGTCTCCTGTCGTGTCATGTTTCTTGTTTTGTACTGTGTATGCTCTTGTCTGTGATTGGCCGTCGTGTTATGTGTGCTAATTGGTCCGTTGCTCTGTCTATCATTATGTATGTGTGTATGTGCTGTGAATATCATGACAGGATTGACTGTGATATTTGCAGTAAAGAAGTTTTTCCAATATTTCCAAGAACACCACTTTACCATTATCACAGATCTCCATTGGGCCTCTTTAAAGAGGACAAGGGAATCCCTCCCATAGCCTCGGCTCAGATCCAACGCTGAGCACTATTATTGGCAACTTACGGATACACATTCGAGCATAGCAAATGCAGATGCCGTGAGTTGCATATCACTGCCCACAAGCCTAACCCCCACTCCCCGCCACCGCTAAGGATAGAAAAAGTCATCATGACTCCAGGTTTGATGGATACCCTGCTGGTATCCGCCAAACAGATCCAAACAAGGACCCAAAAAGACCCTACACTGGCAAAGATACACCACATCTTCCTACATGGTGAAGTACAAGGACACCCCACAGAGGACTTAAAGCCTTTCCCCACAAAACACCAAGAACTAAATGTGGAAGACGGCATTATCCCATAGGGAGCCTGAGTGATCATCCCAATTTTACAGGAAGTACCTAGCGACTACCCAGGAGTCTCAAAAAGGAAGATGCTCGCAAGGAGCTACGTCTGGTGGTCTGGACTCAAAGTGGACATTGAGAATATGGTAAGACAGTGCTCGTTGTGCCAAGAGAATCAGCAGCTTCTACCATGGCCCCCATTACGTCTAGCTCCACCCTAGAGAGACTCCGACAGTCATTTAGCCCCCACGGAATACCGTAAGTCCTCATTACAGACAACAGAACCCTGTTCACCAGTAGGAAATTGCAACGTGTTTATGAAGGCTAATGGAGTGAAGCACATCCGTACAGCACTATGTCTCCCATCCTCAAACAGCCTAGCTGAATGGGTGGTCCAAAAGAGCGGCATAAAAAAATCAAACCACAGGCTCACTCGAGACAAAATTAGCATGGTTCCTCTTTAATTGTCGGACCATGTCACATGCAACAGCAGGAATGGCACCAGTGGAATTATTAATGGGTTGGTGCCTCTGGACCAGACTCAGCTTAATGTTCCCCAACTTAAGCGAGAAAATAGAATCGAAGCAAGAGGCCCAGAAGAAAAACCAAGACAGCCGGAGATAGGGCAGAGAGACATGGACCACATCCATATCTTCGGTGGCGGGTTCCCTTGGATCTCGGGGATCATAATAGAGAAAATTAGGCCCATATCATACACGGGCAAAACCAGAGAGAAGATCTTAAGAAAGCATGTAGATCACCTCAGAAACAGAGCCTTCCAGTGAGGAAACTACTTCTGGTTAAATGAGACCTTCATCATCCCTAATGCCAGTCTATAGGAAGGGGATGCAACCCATTCTGGACCTGAGAGTCAGTCAGCAATACGACAAGGATTAGGGCTCCAAAATGGAAGTTGAGGTGTCAGAACCTCAGTCAGACGTCGCCGTCGAGAAAGAGCCCAAGCAGTGGGCCTTTGACACTCATCGCGGAAGATACGATTCCCCACAATGTATAAGCCCCCAGACCCGCCCACTGTGCCGGTAGACACATAGCCATGTATGAAAAGACCCCATCATCATGGGAACAAAGGAGAACACTTGGACCTGGGAGCGTGATGTTTGGGGGTGGTGGGGGGGGGGGGGGGGGGCAGTGGCGGGATGTGATAACCCCCAGGTGGACCTCGGGGGTCAATAATAGATCTCCACGTGGGGCTCGTGGAGTAAGAATTTCCCTGGTAAAGAGGTGGAGGCCTGCCCAGCTGGGACTCATTAAATCAACCCTTTAAATGCTGCCGCAAAGCTGGGGCTTTGTTGTTGTACGCCAGGTAGTGGATTATCACATGCACCGAAACAAATATAAGCAAAATAACAGTAATAAAGAAATAATGGTAATAAAGAGGGAAAAATCCTCAGGATGAGTGAGAGGCATATTAGATTGTTAGAAGTTTTCTTTTCATCTCCCATGGTTTGCCATGGGTACATTGTGGACGGTTATGGAGGTCAGGTGGGGCCATGGGACTATGAGCAGACATGGAGGATTCAGTGCAGGTTATAAGTTGCCATAGAGTGGCCATGGTGGGTATGAGGGGCCATGAAAGTGTGAGTGGAGAGGGGGGCAAGTGGTTGTGAGGGGTGAGGGCTTGAGGGTCTAACAGCATAAAGCAACTGGCTCAAAGTACTGCAGGCCTTCTAACCAGCCTGCTTCAGCACTCGCCTGCCTCTATGGACACCTATGATCTGCTTCCAGGGTAGGAGGTACCTGACTGAGATACCATCCACAGGAGCAAACTTCCAGCCCACTGTATCCAGCTGATGCATTGTTTTTATTTGCAGGCCCAAGAAAAACTCCACTATTAGGGGTAAATTTTAATGTGGCGTGGGTTTGGTCATCTGAAGGGAGCAGGGGTGGAGAGTGCAAACACATTAGCTGACCAAAATTTCAGACCCGAGGTATTTTAACTGCCTGGCCTTATTTAAATGGCATCAGGCACCACATCCATAGCCAAACTAGTGGCACTAATATTGAAAATCAGCAGAACAGAGCAAGAAATGAAGCAGCTTCATTATAACTCCCTACTCGTTGTATTCTCCACATTGCAAGGGAAGTACAATTGCCCCATTATTTAGACACCATTATAGCAGTCACTCTGCATTGAAACGGATTACACACTTATTCTACTTATTTGATTATTTATAACATCAAAGCGAAGTAGAGACTGGATTGCCTGACAACACTCTAATTACAAAATCTTTTTCCATCTTAGGCGTTCCTCTAACTGTCGTAAATACTCACATTATATTACAGGTACAAATATAGCTAATTGCTCAGCTTGTACAGCAGTTGTGCTCTTCTGGCAATTTATGTCAAAGCTTCTGTTCGCTGCTTCAGTGTGGCAATTTATTTTCTATATATCTTTTCAAGACCAATTAGAAACTTTATCATTAATCGCATTCAGATCTGTATACTCTTTTTGGCTAATCATGCTCATATAAGCCATGGGGTACAGGTCTCTGGCACAGAGTCTGTCCCTGTTGCTCAGAAGGGAAGGGGGGAGAGGAGTAGAGCATTAGTCATTGGAGACTCCATAGTTAGGGAATAGATAGGAGATTCTGTGGGAACGAGAGAGACTCGCGGCTGGTGTGTTGCCTCCCAGGTGCCAGGGTGCGTGATGTCTCGGATCGTGTTTTGGGGATCATTAAGGGGGAGGAGGAGCAGCCCCAAGTCATGGTCCAGATAGGTACCAATGACATAGGTAGGAAAAGGGATAGGGATGTAAGGCAGGAATTCAGGGAGCTAGGGTGGAAACTTAGATCTAGGACAAACAGAGTTATTATCTCTGGGTTGTTACCTATGCCACGTGATAGCGAGAGAGTGGAGTTGAACACGTGGCTACAGGGATGGTGCAGGAGGGAGGGTTTCAGATTTCTGGATAATTGGGGCTCATTCTGGGGTCGGTGGAACCTCTACAAACGGGATGGTCTACACCTGGATCAGAGGGGTACCAATATCCTGGGGGGGGGGGGAAATTTGCTAATGCTCTTCGGTAGGGTTTAAACTAGTTCAGCAGAGGCTTGGGTACCTGAATTGTAGCTCCAGTATGCAGGAGGTTGAGAGTAGCGAGGTCATGAGTAAGGTTTCAAAGTTGCAGGAGTGTACCCGCAGGCAGGAAGGTGGTTTAAAATGTGTCTTCTTCAATGCCAGGAGCATCCGGAATAAGGCGGGTGAACTTGCGGCATGGGTTGGTACCTGGGACTTCGATGTTGTGGCCATTTCGGAGACATGGATAGAGCAGGGACAGGAATGGTTGTTGCAGGTGCCGGGGTTTAGATATTTCAGTAAGTTCAGGGAAGGTGGCAAAAGAGGGGGAGGGGTGGCATTGTTAGTCAAGGACAGTATTACGGAGGCAGAAAAGACAGTTGATGAGGACTCGTCTACTGAGGTAGTATGGGCTGAGGTTAGAAACAGGGAAGGAGAGGTCACCCTGTTAGGGGTTTTCTATAGGCCTCTGAAAAGTTCCAGCGATGGAGAGGAAAGGATTGCAAAGTTGATTCTGGATAGGAGCGAAAGCAACAGGGTAGTTGTTATGGGGGACTTCAACTTCCCAAATATTGACTGGAAATGCTATAGTTCGAGTACTTTAGATGTGTCCGTTTTTGTCCAATGTGTGCAGGAGGGTTTCCTGACACATTATGTAGATAGGCCAACGAGAGGCGAGGCCATATTGGATTTGGTACTGGGTAATGAACCAGGACAGGTGTTAGATTTGGAGGTAGGTGAGCACTTTGGTGATAGTGACCACAATTCGATTACGTTTACTTTAGTGATGGAAAGGGATAGGTATATACTGCAGGGCAAGAGTTATATCTGGGGGAAAGGCAATTATGATGCGATGAGACAAGACTTAGGATACATCGGATGGAGAGGAAAACTGCAGGGATGGGCACAATGGAAATGTGGAGCTGGTTCAAGCAACAGCTACTGCGTGTCCTTGATAAGTATGTACCCATCAGGCAAGGAGGAAGTGGTCGAGCAAGGGAACAGTGGTATACTAAAGCAGTCGAAACACTTGTCAAGAGGAAGGAGGCGGCTTATGTAAAGATGAGACATGAAGGTTCAGTTCGGGTGCTCGAGAGTTACAAGTTAGCTAGGAAGGACCTAAAGAGAGAACTAAGAAGAGCCAGGAGGGGACATGAGAAGTCTTTGGCAGGTAGGATCAAGGATAACCCTAAAGCTTTCTATAGATATGTCAGGAATAAACAAATGACTAAAGTAAGAGTAGGGCCAGTCAAGGACAGTACTGGGAAGTTATGCATGGAGTCTGAGGAGATAGGAGAGGTGCTAAATGAATATTTTTCATCAGTATTCACACAGGAAAAAGACAATGTTGTTGAGGAGAATACTGAGATTCAGGCTACTAGACTAGAAGGGCTTGAGGTTCATAAGGAGGAGGTGTTAGCAGTTCTGGAAAGTGTGAAAATAGATAAGTCCCCTGGGCCAGATGGGATTTATCCTAGGATTCTCTGGGAAGCTAGGGAGGAGACTGATAAGCCATTGGCTTCGATCTTTAAGTCATCTTTGTCGACAGGAATAGTGCCAGAGGACTGCAGGATAGCAAATGTTGTCCCCTTGTTCAAGAAGGGGAGTAGAGACAACCCCGGTAACTATAGACCAGTGAGCCTTACTTCTGTTGTGGGCAAAATCTTGGAAAGGTTGATAAGAGATAGGATGTATAATCATCTGGAAAGGAATAATTTAATTAGAGATAGTCAACACAGTTTGTGAAGGGTAGGTCGTGCCTCACAAACCTTATTGAGTTCTTTGAGAAGGTGACCAAACAGGTGGATGAGGGTAAAGCAGTTGATGTGGTGTATATGGATTTCTGTAAAGCGTTTGATAAGGTTCCCCATGGTAGGCTACTGCAGAAAATACTGAGGCATGGGATTCAGCGTGATTTAGCAGTTTGGATCAGAAATGAGCTAGCTGGAAGAAGACAAAGGGTGGTGGAAATGTTCAGACTGGAGTCCAGTTACTAGTGGTGTACCACAAAGATCTGTTTTGGGGCCACTGCTGTTTGTCATTTTTATAAATGACCTGGAGGATGGCGTAGAAGGATGGGTGAGTAAATTTGCAGATGACACTATAAAGTCAGTGGAGTTGTGGACAGTGCGGAAGGATGTTACAAGTTACAGAGGGACATAGATAAGCTGCAGCGCTGGGCTGAGAGGTGGAAAATGGAGTTTAATGCAGAAAAGTGTGAGGTGATTCATTTTGGAAGGAATAACAGGAAGACAGAGCACTGGGCTAATGGTAAGATTCTTGGCAGTGTGAATGAGCAGAGAGATCTCGGTGTCCATGTACATAGATCCCTGAAAGTTGCCACCCAGGTTGAGAGGGTTGTTAAGAAGGCGTACGGTGTGTTAGCTTTTATTGGTAGAGGGATTGAGTTTCAGAGCCATGATGTCATGTTGCAGCTGTACAAAACTCTGGTGCGGCCGCATTTGGAGTATTGCGCGCAATTCTGGTCGCCACATTATAGGAAGGATGTGGAAGCATTGGAAAGGGTGCAGGGGAGATTTACCAGAATGTTGCCTGGTATGGAGGGAATATCTTATGAGGAAAGGCTGAGGGACTTGAGGCTGTTTTTGTTGGAGAGAAGGTTAAGAGGTGACTTAATTGAGGCATACAAGATGATCAGAGGATTGGATAGGGTGGACAGTGAGAGCCTTTTTCCTCGGATGGTGATGTCTAGCACGAGGGGACATAGCTTTAAGTTGAGGGGTGATAGATATAAGACAGATGTCAGAGGTAGGTTCTTTACTCAGAGTAGTAAGGGCGAGGAATGCCCTGGCTGCAACAGTAGTGGACTCGCCAACACTAAGGGCATTCAAATGGTCATTGGATAGACATATGGACGATCAGGGAATAGTGTAGATGGGCTTTAGAGTGGTTTCACAGGTCGGCGCAACATTGAGGGCCGAAGGGCCTGTACTGCGCTGTAATGTTCTATATCATTGATACATGTCCTGCCCAATGGAAATGAATCCCAGAGTTATTAGGCACAGAAAATGGATATAAATGTTATGGATTTTCAAGTCATTTCTGCACATTTTTATTGTTTTGTTTTTGTTTGTTTGTTATTATGAATTAAATTACATCAATGTCATACAGTTAGCTTTTCCCCCCAGGGATAGGAGTAATGGAAGTTAACCAAAACGCCAGGGAGTCAGTGAAGCTTGCGATGCATTGTGGAAAGTAGCCGAGAAGAGATTTTAATGGTATTATCATCTGTTGTGGAGGGACAAAAGACTGGTGATGAGGGAGTGATGGAGATGGGAGTGCCAGAAAGAAGGAGAAGAAGAAGGTTGAAGACCAGATGGAAGGGTGCAGTGGAGAGGGAGTGAAACACAGTGAAATTGAAATGGGGGAAGCTGAAGGTAGAAAAATAATAATGGCAGTTGGGTTCTGGGAGGCTGAGGAGCATCACCAACAGAGGAATGCAAGGTAGGTGAGGCTGTGTTAGCATCATTCTGCACCCACACTCAAACACACACCCACAAGCAGAGCTGCACAGATCTTAACCGGGCAATCATCACAGGATCCAGAACATCGAGTTAACAAGAGAGTATGCGTGTGCTAGTGGGGCCAATGGAAGAAATGCAATATGTGAAGTTATGACAAACTTTAATGCCAGAGGGTTCTTTTGAAGCATTTTAATCACAAAAATTCATGTTTTCATTGACACGATATGAAAAGAGACATGACAGTGTGATCAATAGCTACCAGAGTCCGATTGGCCCTCGGTCAGCATGTTGCTATTAATCCCATCTGTAGTCTTTCAATTTCACTGTGTTTAACTCTCTCTCCACTGCACCCTTCCGTCTGGTCTTCAGCCCTCATCTTCTCCTTCTTCCTGGCACTCCCTTCTGACACACCTTCCTGGCATTGACTGTACAGGCTCAGGATGAACTATCTAAGGGCACAAACATAACTGATATGCACCATTAGGCTGGCACTATAAAGTTTAATGCGCTTCCCAAATATATAATACCTTGGGATTATCCTCCTACCCCAGTGAAGTATCCTATTTGCCAGCTGTGGCTATGATGGTGTGACTTTTCCAAGTCTATTGATGACACGTAAAAAGAGAGCCAAGACATGATGTATAATATCACACATTACAAGTTCAAATAAAATTCACTTACTTTAGGAACCTTTGTGATGTCAGTGACTCTTTAACTGTCAACTTGGCTTGCGACACAGCACTTATTGTACAATCTCTTCCTATTATCGACAAGTCAGACCACACTAAGACACTTCTGCTGCAGGAAACCTTTCTCCTTTGTATTTCAGCCATAATGTTGCTAAAAGTGGTCTCTACATCGTCTAATTGTTATTGTAGCAATTCCCACTTTCCACAAAAACATCAAACTATAAAATTTATAAGGCAGTGGTTAGCATTGCAGTCTCACGGCACCAAGGTCCCAGGTTCGATCCCGGCTCTGGGTCACTGTCCGTGTGGAATTTGCACATTCTCCGTGTGTTTGCGTTGGTTTCGACCCCACAACACATGTGCAGGTAGGTGGATTGGCCACGCTAAATTGCCCCTTAATTGGAAAAAATGAATTGGGTATTCTAAATTTATTTTTAAAATTTTTTAAAATGTTTTTAAATATATAAAATTTATGGCATAGATAGAGGTTGTTTATCCCGTTGCGTCTGTGCCAGCCGAAAAAGAAATATCCAGTCCAACCCTGCTTTCCAGCTCTTGATCCACAGCCTGTCACTTCAATTGCAAATCCAAGTAGCTTTTAAATACAGTCTCTATCATCCTTTCAGGTAGTGCATTCCAACTCAATCATGCACGCCGAACAGCATAAGCAGTGCTAAGCGATCCCACAACCAACAGATCAGATCTAAACTCTGCAGTCTTGCCAAATCCAGCCAGAATGGTGGTGGGCAATTAAACAACTCACTGGAGAAGGAGGCTCCACAAACACCCCATCCTCAATAATGGAAGAGTCCAGCACATCAGTACAAAAGATAAGGCTGAAGCATTCGCAACATTCCTCAGCCAAAAATGCCAAGTAGCTGATCCATCTCGGCATCCTCCAGTGGTCCCCAGCATTGGAACATAGGACGGGATTCTCCATTTCAGAAACTAAAATAAGTGTTGACACCAGTACTGACCCGGTGGGCTTCTACGTCAACTAAATTGGCTCCGGTCCAGGAGCAATTCATGATCAATTAATGGGCTCATATGGGACTCGATTGATTCCAATGAAATACGGTATCCGATTCGAAGCGGGTGGGATTGCTACTCTACAGGCTGCAGCCACATATCAGCACTCCATTCTCCACACACACTCATCCCAGCCAACAAGATGGCAGCACAGAGAGTGATGCCCCAGTTTGCGGAGGCCGAGCTGGAGATCTTGTTGGACGGCATGGAGGAGAGGCGGAACACCCGGGGCATCGGCGGGGTGGGCCATACTGGCACCAAAGAGTGGTGTGAACCACTCCGGTGTCGGGCTGCCCGGAAGGTGCGGAATCCTCCGCACTTCTGGGGGCTAGGCCGGCGCTGGAGTCGTTGGCGCCGTGCCCACCTGTGCCGAAGGGCCTCCGCTGGCTGGCGTGACTTGGCGGATGCGCAGGAGTGCCAGCGTGTTCTGGTCCCACCGGTATGAACCTTGTCTAATCCACGCTGGCGGGACTGGCCGAAAACGGGCGGCCGCTCAGCCCATCGGGGCCTGGAGAATCGCTGGGGGGGGCACTGCCAACGGCCCCCGGCCGGTGCGGCACAATGCCCGCCCCCGGCCAAAAGTCAGGGCCGGAGAATTCGGCAGCTGGCGTCGGAGCAGCGGGTCGGTATTCACGCCGTCCCTCGGCGATTCTCCGACCCGGCCGGGGGTCGGAGATTCCCGCCCCCTGTTCCCTAGGGTGGGAAGGAGGCTGCCACCTACTGCCATACACTGGGCCTGGGGGCAGGTAGCAGAGGCCGTGAGTGCTGGGGGCCCCACTGGCAAGGACTGGAAAGCAGTGTCATAAGAAGCTGCACATCCTCCTCAGGATGACCAGGGTGAGTAGGCAGCACTGTGCCCCTGGCACCAACCCCGCCCCAAACACCCATAAACTCCCCCCAGCCGGAGGTTGACCGAATCTCACCCGCCAGCAGTGTGCATGCTCTCCACCCTGCACCACACGCCAGCACCCATCAGGCCCACCATGGTCAGGTGCCCTGGCTAGGAAGGTAATTAGCTGCCGTGTCTAACTGTCTAACACTGTGGACTTCCTGTCTCTCCTCCACCTCTCAACCTCCAGGAGAAGATGATGTACAACTGGAGAGAGAGAGAGAGAGAGAGAGGGGACTGGAGGGGAACCGCCGGACCGGAGGCCACTTAACGCTGCAGAGCGGCAGGCATCGGAGCTGGTCGGTGGGCCCAGAGAGAGAGTAGTCGCTGAGGAGGAGGTTAGCATCAAGCAGCCAAGTGAGACCTGCTGCGTTGCGGTTTCCCATGGCATGCATTACACGGTCTCCACCTCACCCCCTCACCACACATTCGCTACCCCTACACCACCCCAACCCGCAATTCAATCTTGTAGCTTGCAGGATCACCTGGTGTTGAGGTGGACCCTTCTGATGTTCCCCGCACTGGATCCAACCCCAAGCAGATTCCGTGATGAGGGGGCAATGGACAGTGACGTGAGCCTCAAAACGCCAGCCTGAGACACTCCAGAGCGCCAGTCCGGGGGCAACACTGACTTCCCGGCACAGCTGTCACCAACACCCTCCATCATTTGACATTTAAGGGGCATCTTGACAAATACATGCATAGAATGGGAATAGAGGGATACAGACCCAGGCAGTGTAGAAGATTGTAGTCTAGCTGGGCAACATGGTCAGCACGGGCTTGGAGAGCCGAAGGGCCTGTCCCTGTGCTGTACCTTTCTTTGTTCTTTGTTCTATCCCAGAGACACTCATCTCGGTTGGCCACTTTAGTGAAGCGGCTCCTGCGGCATTATCTGGTGTGCACTACAGATGGGTCTTGAGCTTCTGGAAAGGCGGTCCCATCGATAGTGGAGATGCAGACACAGAGCCGGGGATTACATGAAGGGTTGTCAGCAACCATCCAGTGCCTGCAGGTGCAGTTGGAGGAGACCAACCATGTGAAGCGGCAGGAGGCTTCGGTTTCCTCCCACAGTCCAAAGATGTGCAGGTTAGGTGGATTGGCCATGATAAATTGCCCTTAGTGTCCAAAATTGGCCTTTGTGTTGGGTGGGGTTACTGGGTTATGGGGTTATGGGGATAGGGTGGAGGTGTTGACCTTGGATAGGGTGCTCTTTCCAAGAGCCGGTGCAGACTTGATGGGCCGAATGGCCTCCTTCTGCACTGTAAATTCTATGATAATCTATGAAAGGTGTCAGGAACCATTGAGTGTGCATGGATGAAGGCGTCCTGCACACTTCCCGGGTATCGGGCGCAGACGTGTCTGATGCGCAGCTGATGGTCACACATCAGCTGCACATTCATTGAGTGGAACCCCTTTCGGTTTATGTCGAATGGCTTGTCATCTGCAGGTGCTTGTAGGGCGTCAGGCATCCCCGCCTGGCAATCACCCCCTGGACCTGGGGCATCCCAATGATGGCAGCGAACCTCACTGGCCAGGCACCTTAGTGGTCCATTTGAAATGGATATATTGTGCTGACTGGGCATAAAGGGCCTCTGTGATGGCACAATGCACCTGTGCACCGAAGTCTGCGAGATCCCAGACAGGTCTCCACTCGGCAGCTGGAATGACCCTGTGGTGTCAAAGTTCAGGGTGACCGTCACCTTGACGGCCACCGGGAGTGGGTATCCTCCCCCATACCCCCGCAGTCCCAGGTGCGTAATAATGCGGCAGATATGCCTCTGGTCCCCCTGCTCAACCGGATTCTTCGGCAACATGCACGGTCCAGCACATCCTCGAAGGACATGCGCTATCCGTACACATGAAGCCTGATGTGACGCCTCCTTCCCATGCCCTCCTCGACCTGTTGGGCAGCCAGCTCGCCATACTCACTGGTTCCCTCCTTTTCCTCTGGGGCAGACTCCACCTCTGCAGGTTCTTCCCCACGCAGCTCCTGCTCATACAGCCTCAGTGCATCCCCCAGGGTTGCGGTGGCTAGAATGAAGATCACCCTTGCTGGTTGGATTCTGAAGTTATTGTCTGCAGGGGTGAAAGGCAGACATGTTAGCATAGTGCATACCCCCGTGCCCAACCAGGTCCAACGGGCTACACGATGTCCCCGGCCTGCAGTGCTGTCCCAGCTCCCCCCTCCGGCTCCTCTCCCATCCCTACACCCACCCTGGGCTGTTTCCCGTGGAACGCTGCCCTCCGTCGGTGCCCAGTACCACAGGGACCTCTGTCCCCGGCACCCATCCGTGCCAGCAGGGGTACTGGCAGCTGTCGTAACCCATGCCTGTGAGCCTCCATCCGGCTCCCTTCTGTAGGGGCTTGATGCACAATCAATTGCACAAAGACTAAAGTTGGGTACAACTGTGGCTTTATTACAGTCAGATGTGTGACCTCCTGCTGCAGCTGGTGAAATGGCAGGGCACTGGAGGTCATGCATATTTATACAGTTCTCCCTGGGCAGAGCCAGCCAGCAGTGACGAATGTGATATAAAATAGTTACTTTAGAGATATTAGTTAATGTAATGTAGAGGTAGGCCAGTCTAATTCTGGTGAGTTCACAGACAAAGGATTTCAGACCGCATGGAAAAGCAGGAAGAGGTGTGTCCACCAAAGCAGGAGAAAAGGATGCTGAGTAATAGGGGCCAGAGGAAGGGATTGGAAGTGAGCCAATCAGAATAGATCAAACAGGTCAGGAGGGATATAGGATGACCTATGGGCGTCGAGTATGTGAAACTTGATACCATTTGAATTGATTTGCAGAGATCCCTTTGTCTCTTTGTTCATTCGCTTTCCTGGATGTAGGAGACTGGATGTGTCCTATGTTTCTGTGAGAGGAATCAAGCTTGCAAGCTAAATAAAATAACTAATGCTGTACCTGCAAATCCATCTCGACTTTTATTGAGGCCAGACTGACGGGTAAAGAAACTTGGGATTTAACATTTGGTGCCGAAAACCCGAGATTTCTCAAGACGGTTCTGACCAACTGCGAAATCAGAATTAGACTGGTTATGAACAGGAGGATGGGGAAAGAGGGCCCACAATGCAGAACTGGAAAATGACCACGCATTGATTTTTCCCCTCTTCTTATTGTCTGATTAGTCTGGTCACTCGCGGTTGGTACGGAAAGATCGTCTCGACGAAATCAAAGGTCAGTCTGGGGATTACCAATTTAATTGATGGGATTTCATATTGTTGATTCGGCTTGGGTTAGGGTTTTGGGTTGATGTAACATCTCGAATGATGGTTCAATTCCAAGTATAAGTGTTTTTAAGGCTGATGCGACTTCATTAGTGAGGGTTCAGTCTATTATATGAGTAGAAAGGTTGATGAGACTTCAGTAGTGAGGGTTCAGTCTATTATATGGGTAGAGAGGCTGATGGGACTTCAGTAGTGAAGGTTCAGTCTAGAATAACTGTTTTTAAATCTGAAAAGGATTCAATTCCATGTGTGAGTGTTTTAAATCTATAGTTGATTAAGCTAAAATTGTACCCTTGGACTGTAGTGGCGAAAAACGCAGTTCCGAGGACTAGTTGAGATTATGGGGAATTCCTTGGATAGCACAAATGATCCAGGCATGCCACTGCAAATATTATGTGATATGTATCCGGATAAAGCGAAGGATTTTAGAAAAATGTCAGCACAGTTAAGAAGTAAAATGGGGGATGAATGGCCACTAGGGGGCACCAAAGACCTAGAAATTGTTAAGAAAATCCAGGGACACACCTGGAAAAAGAGTCAAAGTATGAAAGCAAAAGAATTAATTGGATTATGGAGGCAATATTGTCAAGAGGAAAGAGATAAGATCATGTTGTCGAGTTGGCAGGACAATGCCCTTAAAATGGTGAACAGGGTAACCTAAAAACATTACAGGTCTTGAAAAAGGAATGTGCATTCAAAAAACGCGCAAGTAGAGACAGGAAAGACGCGGGTCAAACAAGAGATGAGCTACGTAGTTCAATGGCTGGCCTTGAATTGACAGAAAATGATGAATTCAATAATTTGGAAAAGTCACTAAAAGTTCCGACTGCACCTGTAGCATGGTCTGCACTCATTCCAGAACCACCAGAGTATAATAATTTATATCCAGTCATTGCTCCCCAGATTCCAAATATGCCAGTAACTCAAGCCCTTTTGGGTGATAGTGTGGGTCCTGATTTACCATCTTCATGATCAGTAGAGAAAGAGAAGCTCTGTTCCGCAAGCCCAGTTAGCTCTAGGACCAGATCTCGGATAGCGAGAGAGGGGCTTGATCCTCACCAGAAACAATTAAGTATACCACCTCAGTCTCTCCAAACTAAGGAGAAACCACAAGGTTCGGGAACAAAGGAAGCTGCAACAGATGATTTTGAAGAGAAAGAACTCCCTCTAGTGACAGGGAGAGACGTCGAAGTCTTGGAACAACCAGGGGAAATAGCTACAGTGCCCCCTGGTGACATTCGGAGACTGTTGCCGATTAGGAAGATGCAAAACCCTGATGCGGCGACTGCCGGGGCGTAACCCACGATAGATGTTTACTTCCCATGGACACCCAGTGAGATGATGGCTATTATGGCTACAATCCCAGGTAGAAAAAAATCTCCTGCTCCTTTCGTGGATTCCTTGAGAACTACCATCTCAATTTATCAAGCTGATTCTAGGGACCTCTGGGCCCTAGTCCAGCAGGTTTTAACCCCAGCAGAGTACCGCAATTATCTTAACCACTTGAATTATGCTAGCCACGCCGCACTTCAGCAGGCCCATGCGTTAGACGACGATAGAAGGACACAGATCCTGAATGCGTTGAATAGCACATTTCAAAAGCCCATAAATCTTTCTGTTATCTTAGACCTAAAACCTAAGAAGATTGAAGAGCCAGAGAAATTTCTGGAGCGTTTTAATGAAATCTACCGCGGGCAGTCAGGCGACTTGCTATATCAAAATGGTCAGAATTCCCCCCAATTGCTATGTTAATGCATTGCCTACCACCTTCTGTGGCTACTGCTGTGAAATGTAATAACATGAATTGGACAGAGAACGACCCTTCCCAGATGGCAAGGGCAGTCAGATTTTATTGGAAGGAGGGTGTAGGCCAGGAAGGAGGCTCAGTTACAAAGGTCAAGACTGAGTATGTAATGAAAAAGGATGATCTGCGACCCCAACAAGTGGCAGAAATGGTAGTTTACCAGCAGGAGCCCCAATATTGTGACTTTGGGTGGGTGGATCAGTGAGGGGGAGGATACCAAACCCACCCAAAGGGACCCTCAGCTCCTTTTTATGGCCCACCGAATGCATCAACAGCTTTACAACCGCAGCCCCCTCTGAGGGGCCATTGGTCTACTGGGAGAAGAGGACGGGGCAGATATAGAGGGAGCAATGCATGTTTTAATTGCGGCCGTGCAGATCACTGGCAACAGGAATGCCCCTTTAAAAGACAGGCAGCAGAAGGAGATTATCCGACCCAAAGGAGGGGGTACCCACCAAGGGGAGGACAGACGAGATACACTGACTTCTCCCAGGAAAACCCTTTCCCAACACAGGATTGACTAGCTAATTTAGTCATAAGGACTCTCCAATCGGACAGAGAACCTATTATCTCTCTGCAGATAGGAGATCAACATCACTCATTTGTAATCGACACTGGAGCAGCTATGTCTTCTGTGCAATCAGAACTTCGACTACCACTATCCAACCACACGCAGCAATTGT
Source organism: Scyliorhinus torazame (assembly GCF_047496885.1). Classification (NCBI taxonomy): domain Eukaryota; kingdom Metazoa; phylum Chordata; class Chondrichthyes; order Carcharhiniformes; family Scyliorhinidae; genus Scyliorhinus; species Scyliorhinus torazame. Next base: position 310,519,995 of record NC_092707.1, read on the forward strand.
CGGGGTTCCAAGGACAGGTGTGTGAGTATCCTATTTCTGAACATGTGACAGTCACTTACGAGAATAAGTCTGCAGATCATCAGTTTGTAGTGACTACTGGATTGGACTGTAACTTGTTGGCCCGAGATTTACTGTGTATCTTCCAGCTACAGCTAGAGTGCGGAGACGAGGGGGTAACGGTTAAATCATGGAGGATGAGACAACAGTGCTATATTTCTATCACCCCCCCAGTGCTGGACTTTAGACATTGAACATTCACTGCATCACGTTACCCTGGCCTATGACAGAACTGGACAAAACAGGCAGTTGGAGGACAAATACCGGCCATTAATTGGGACCGAATGGCCAGTCAAGGTTACAGCCACAGTCACGGGAAAAGAAGGTACAGCCGATTTTGTTACAATATCACCACATTTATGCACAGTACGAAGTCTTACAACACCAGGTTAAAGTCCAACAGGTTTGTTTCGATGTCACTAGCTTTCGGAGCGCTGCTCCTTCCTCAGGTGAATGAAGAGGTCTGTTCCAGAAACACATATATAGACAAATTCAAAGATGCCAAACAATGCTTGGAATGCGAGCATTAGCAGGTGTTTGGCATCTTTGAATTTGTCTATATATGTGTTTCTGGAACAGACCTCCTCATTCACCTGAGGAAGGAGCAGCGCTCCGAAAGCTAGTGACATCGAAACAAACCTGTTGGACTTTAACCTGGTGTTGTAAGACTTCGTACTGTGCTCACCCCAGTCCAACGCCGGCATCTCCACATCACCACATTTATGGCCACAGTCAGCTTCGGTAAGCCCTCATATTACACGTCAGGTCCACGACCAGCACCATGCCAGGGATATGGGGCGAATGGTAAGGAGGGCAGTGGATCATTCGGATCCAACAGAGTACGCACTTCAAGTCATGCCGGACGGCACTACCATAAAATATTTTGAGGTCCCTGAAATAATTAACACTCGACTGCAGCATCACTGGGGACATGATGTGTTGGAATATGTCAATCCACAGGTCTGGGCGGAATACCCATCACAAGTGGGAAAGACAAATGTTACACCTATTAAGGTAATGATTAAGGATCATGTAAAGCTACCTTCCATTCAGCAATACCCCCTGAAATCCCAAGCTGCTCCGTCAATAGACAAATTAATTCAAGAGCTATTGCAACAGGGTATTTTGGTCCCTTGCCAATCAGAATGTAACACCCCCATACTTGCTGTGCCTAAACCAGCCAAACCAGACCAGTACCGATTAGTACAGGATTTACGTTCAATCAATGCCATCGCACAGCCGTTACATGCTCTCGTCCCTAACCCTGCCCACATACTGGCTCAAATTCCAGCTCAAGCCCGGGTCTTCACCGTAATTGACCTTCAACACGCCTTCTTTGCCCTTCCACTTGCGACTGAAAGCCAATATTTGTTTGCCTTCACTTACAATGGGCAGCAGTATACCTGGACCCGACTGCCACAGGGGTTCGTCAACTCACCTACACTCTTCTCCAGATGTCTGCAGACCCAACTCCAGGCCTTGACATTGGAGCATGGTTCCACTCTAGTGCAGTATGTAGATGACATATTGGTGGCAAGTCCTGACGAGCCCAGTAATAGGGATGATGTGATCCAATTATTGAACCACCTATCCTCGTTGGGTTATGTTGTCTCACAAGCAAAGGTCTTGGTGGCTCAGAGAAAGGTTAAGTTCTTAGGAGTTTTACTTACAGCCACAGAAAGAAGTCTCGAACCCAGTAGGATTGAACCAATATGCCAATTCCCCGCCCCTACAATAGCCAAGGAGGTTCGTCATTGGCTGGGTATGGTGAATTATTGTCGGCAGTGGATACCAAACATCGCTGTCTATACAAAGCTGCTGACGCGTTACACTAGTGAAGAGGGGAACTTTCCTCTCACCGCCGAGGCACTCGAGGCCTTCAGCTGCCTGAAGCAGGCCTTGTTACAAGCACCGGCCCTCGGGAGGCCCTTGTACGACCGACCATTCCAGATATACTGTACTGTTCTGGAAGGATGTTCAACAGCGGTACTCACCCAGCAACATGGGGACAAGCACCGGCCCGTAGCACATTACTCTTCCAAACTCGACCCAGTGGCGTTGGGCCACCCTGTTTGCACTCAGATCTTGGCAGCGATTTACAATAGTTTGCAGGCTGCTGCCAATATCACTCTCCAACAGGATATTACGGTGTATAGCTCCCACTCGGTAATCGCACTATTGGGGCAACTGCAGACTCAGCATCTTACCGCAGCTCGTCAGAATAGGTATGAGATATACCTTTTGAACAATCCACGTCTGACATTTAAATATTGTACCACTATCAATCCAGCCTGTTTTCTTAGCGGTCCCCCTGTCCATGAGGACGCACCTGGTCACGACTGTTTAGCCTTGATTCAGGAAACTACCACAATAAGGGACGATCTGAGTGATATTCCGTTAGAACAACCTGACATGATTATGTATGTTGATGGCAGTGCATTAGTAAGCCCCACTGGCCGGAGACTGACCGGTTATGCAATCGTAGAACAGGATGGTCTGATTCTAGAAGCGGCAGCTTTCCAGACCCCTTACTCAGCACAACAAGCCGAACTTTTTGCCCTCACCCGTGCATGTATACTTGGGGGAGATCGTCGGGTAAATATTTACACTGACTCCCGATATGCTTTCGGGTAGTTCATGACTTCGGACAACTCTGGAAGAATAGGGGATTCCTTACCTCGGCAGGCACAGAAATATCCCACCGGGGTTTAGTTAATGACTTACTGCAGGCCCTCCTTATGCCCGCGCTGATTTCCGTTATTAAATGCGCTGCCCACACAAATGGTAAGACCCCAGTTGACGTCGATAATGAACGAGCAGATTGTGCAGCGTGGACAGCCGCGCAAATTCAGCAAGTGATGGTGCCTAAAATGTTAAGTCAGACTAAACGATCTACTATAAATATGTCTGCTTCTGACAAGTCAATGCCAACCATCCAAGACGTCATAAGGTTACAGGAGGACGCTCCTGAGAGTGATAAACAAATGTGGAAACGGTTAGGTTGTACATATGATTCTGTTTCCTCTTTATGGACCACGCCAGCACATCAGACTTGTATGTCTGATGTACTGGCTTTATGGGTCATTGAATGTGTACACTTTGTAACTCATTGTGGGGCTCGAGGGACTAGTGATTTGTTGCTGGACACTTGGTGGCACCCTAAAATGCAGGGGTTGGCCCAGAGCATCAGTAATCGGTGTTTAATTTGTCAGCAATATAACACTGGAAAAGGTATCCCTTGTGGGATGGGGCAAACCCCGTTGCCCAGTGGTCCCTTTGAGACGCTCCAAATGGATTACATTGAGTTGGAAAGGTGTCAATGTTATAAATATGTTTTGGTCATTGTGGATGTGTTCAGCAGATGGGTCGAGGCGTATCCGACTATCGATAATAAAGCTGCTACTGTGGTTAAAGTCTTGATGTGGGAAATCATTCCCCGGTACGGTATACCAGCTCAGTTAAGTTCTGATAATGGGCCTCATTTTATTGGACAAATTAACAAGGAGTTTTGCTCCCAGTTGGGCATACGCCAGCAGTTACACTGTGCTTATAGACCGCAGGCGGCCGGGTTAGTTGAGAGACACAATCAGACCCTCAAAACTAAATTGGCTAAATTAAGAGCAGACACGGGACTGACATGGCTTAAGTTGGTCCCCGTTCCCCTCTTCCAGCTGCGGGTTACACCTGCGGGACCGGCCCGGCTCTCTCCGGCCGAGATTCTTTATGGCAGGCCTCTTAGAACTCCCTGGAGCCTGCAGGTTCCCAGACTGGTTCAGTTTCACCATATGACTGAAGAGATGACCATCTATGTTCTAGCCCTCACGCAGGTGCTCAAGGAACTCCATGGCCAGGTCCGCGCGGCTCACCAGCCATCACCCCCAGTACCTAGCTCACTTTCAGTCCAGCCCAGCAGTTATGTCATGGTCAAAAATTGGACTAGGAAGGGGTCGGAGCCGCGATGGGACGGGCCCTTCCAAGTTCTCCTTACCACCCCCACAGCAGTTAAAGTGGAGGGGCGAAGTGCTTGGGTCCACCTTCATCACTGTAAATTGAGTCCATCTCCACTACTGTAAAAGGTCGGATACTAACCTGCCTCCCTTCTCCAGTGCTATTTTACAGGTGTGGAGCATGATGGAGTGGCTACGCACCGTCTGTGTGATATTTGGCCTCACTTCGCTTGGAGTGTTATTGGCGACGGACATGGATAAGGGGAATATTATTTATATTTGTAACCCCAACCAATCTACAAGGATACATCACCTATGCAAAGGTGATGTTCTTCGCTGCCCCCATATACGAGGACATGGTATCGACTCATGGAAGGTCGTCAAAGTTAAGGAGAATGCAGGACTCATGAAGCAATTGCACCGGTCCCGGCGATGGGAAGGGAATATTATATGGACATTGCCTTGTTTTTGGAATACATGTAAATTTGATTTTGGATGTGTTAAGATTGGTGCAATAAAGGTAACATCAGGCCGTCAGGAGAGCGTAGGAAGAGGCTATGAGAAAGAGCGAGGGACTAGAGAGAGGACGGGGCGTGTGAGAAGGGAAGTACAGCTAGAACGTAGGTTACCGGGAGATACACTTAAGTTAGTTAAAGGCCAAACTGAGGAAAACCCGGGTAGTATGAATCTCTTTTATCAGATTTACCACCGCTTGTATGGCCACGGACGGGTTGTCTGCTACCCGAACCCCGCAGCGGTGTTTAGGTTATTTTCTGTTTCACCGCTTTGGGGCACTCCCCAAACGGTGGTTCATTGTCAGCATTCTGAGCCACTGCCCGAGCAAGTCACTCTTCCTTACGATCCGGGTTCAGCACCACCAGCTATTTGCCTTCCCCTTCCTCGGGATAATTCCCATTCACAGTATGATAGGCTGCAACGGTGGAGGGCGTACATACCTAGCCACTTCACTCCCAATAGGGATTCCCGGTCGTACGAGAATTGTTTCAGCAGTGAAGGATACGGCTGTTTGCTGGTAGAGGTGGAAACGAATATAACATGTCTGTTCCCCACCTGTACGGACAGGAGGTGCCATATCACCCAGGCGTCTGGCCAATGCGTTTGTTACAACACCACTTGCGTTCCATTGAACGCCGGTCTCCAGCTCCTTTGTGGCTGGGCGAATGTCTCTCATATCACTGTTGGGACTAGGGCTTTCCGCATTGCTAGGCGGCCCGAATGGGCGTTTCAAAGCTGGATAAACTGGGCTACTGGGGGATCCTTACGCAACCGATATACTGATTGTGATGCTAGCCTGCACACGGAGCAAGGATACTACTTTTTATTTAATGGCACAGCGACCAACGTTTTGTCACCCCCATTTCCCCGCCAAATTGCTATAGTGTAAGGTTTTCGGGCAATTCGGCCCTTTTGGAGAAACTCAGAGACTGTAAACTGACTTTCCAGCCAAGGGAACAGAACCAGTTTTCCCAGCAGGCTTGGCCCGCTGAGCTGAGTAGGGACATAGAGAGAGAATATTCACAAACACCCCCCCTAGGAGCTACAAGGAAGAAGGAGCCAGACAACAAGATAACATCAAGACACAGACAAAGGGGCACGGGAATACACAGGAGGCTTGCATGCAAGCAGGACAATGGGATGGTCATAGCCCCATGCAAATGTAAATGACCTGGCCTCCACCAGAGCAGAATCCAATCAACACCCCATCAACATAGCAGCGATCTCCAGAGCAGATGGAAGTCTTTGAAAATCTTCAAGGGAGCTCAACCTCGTTATCTCAAAAAACAGACTGGAGGCGGACCTAGGGGAGGTACTCCCATCTCGACAGGTCTGACCGGCTCAAAGGGGGCAGGACCAGCGGGAACTTTAAACCTTACCTTTTTCAATGCAAAAGGGGCTGGCCGACCACAGGACAAAGCCAGGTAAAACAATATAAAAGGGGCTGTGTTTTCGATTGGGGGGCTCTTCGTTCTTGGCTCGACCTCTGCACCCCTGACTTGACCTCTGCAGCCTGTGACCGTAAGTACCCTGCAGCAGCTTACGAAACTCCCTTGACTTTAATAGTGGTTGAGGCTTTGGGGAAGGGAACTTGTTTTGTGCCTTGTGATATTGCTAAAAACTGTGTAATCATAAGAATTTTCGTTGTGTCCGCTATATTACTTTTGAATAGACATAGTGTATATTAGAGCATAAGATTGTATTGTGTTTCTTCTGTTGATGATTTTGACCTGGGTTTTACAATAAACCTTGATTTGATGACAATTGGAGTCGTTTAAATTCTTCAATCTTTCACCAGCGACCTCTGACCAAGTCATTGTTAAAATACTCCTCACCTTAATTCCGGGTTCAGGAATCGAGGGTCATCTTGAGCGATTCACTCAGGACAGACTGCTGGTTAGGGAATAAACAGCAGTGTCCTATTCTCTCTCTTGGGAAAGCTACTCTAGTGGAGTAGGAACCGGGTGGGTGTTGCACCACCGGCAAGAGAGAGAATCACCTGGGTATTGGTAGGGGTCTGGAGATCTGTGTGATATAAGTCTCAGGCTGTCGGTTAGGAATAAACGGCAGGCTTGAATCAGTGCTCTCTTCAGTGGAAGTGTCCCAGTGCGACATCCCCTGGCCTCTGAAGTTTCAGTGCCAGCTGGAGAGAGACACACACAGATATTCAAACCCCAGATATCGGCCCAGTAGTGGAGTAGCGGAGATGGCACCCTCTACAATGGCGACCGCGGCGGGAGCCCGGTGGTTTGGAGTATGTGACGTGGCAGAGGGGGTGAGGGAACGAAGCAAAATGGAGGAGAGAATATCCTCATATTTGTGGCAAAAGGTCAACCTCACCAAACCTTGGGTCTCAGAATTGATCAATGCGGAGCAACCGGTAATGGCAGCGGCTGCATGGACAGAAAGCAAGGCGCACAAAAGGCACTTGGAGAAGGCAGTTTGGCTGGTTTGCCTGTCTCAGCAGGTAGTCAACGCAGAGCAAAGAATCGAAGAGTTAGAGCAGGAGGCTAGCGCAGCGGAACGACTGCGGGGGGAAGTGGCAGAAATGAAACAGGAAAGCGAGTCTAACAGATGTGAGAAGGACTATCTCCACTGCCAGATAGTGGAGGGTAAAGAAAAGGAACGGAGGCTCCAGGGACTCTATGCTCGGAGTACAGAGCAGTGTAGGAAGCTGGAGGGGAAGTTCCGGGACATCCAGGCAGCATACCGAGTGGCTCGCGAGGAAGTAGGGGACTGTGCCCATGGGCCGTGCCAGGCACGAATAACGGAGTTGGAGGAGGCCTTGTCCAGGTTCAGGGGACAGATACACCTGGTAGGTCCAGGGGGGTTCCCTAGGGGCAAGGTGCTCCTCGCAGCGGATGATTCCCCAAAGGCCAAGGGGAATAGACCGCCTCCTGAGGCACCGGGATTGTGTCCGGGCCGGCAGGGGGGGATCAGACTGCACGTTCAGGGGCAAGTCCAAGGGGGGTCGGCAGGGTACCCCCAGCTGGCGGCGTGTCCGCCTGGTTTCGTATGTGGGTCCCCATGGGATGGGGACAGACCGCTACCTGGGATGCCGGTGATGGGGCCGGGTCAGCAGGTAGGGTTTGGACCGCCCGGTCAGGGGCAGGTCCAAGGGGGGTCAGTGGTGTATCCCCAGATAGCGGCGTCTCCTATATGGGTAGTTAGCCCGGGGACAGGGGGGCTACCCAACGAGGCAGGAGAGCTGGACAGTGGGGAGGAGGAGCAGGAACCCCAGGTGGGGCAGATGTGCCCTGTCAGGCAAAGGAGGTATGGTCCCCCGGCGGGGATGGCAAATAGGGGACCGGTTGAGGGCGACATTATCGTTCCTCATGGGGCATCCGCGCTCAGGGGGATGGTGGCCCACGTTCCCAGACTAACTCTAAAGGGGGATCCGTCGCTGCATTTTATGGAGGTGGAACAGGCAGCCAACATCAATGACTGCGACGAAGGGGAGCAAATAAAGATGCTCCTGATAACCCTAGATGCCCAGCTATGCAGGACAGTGACCTCTGGGAATGGGGGAAGACCTGACACCTGGGCGGCAGCACAGACTGCTGTTCTGGAGGCAATGGGCTTGAATCTGGGGAGCCCTTTCATGAGGGTGGGGGAAACCAAGCAGCAACCAGGGGAATCTCCCACTATGTTCGCAGACAGGCTGTGGACTGTCTATGTGGAGGCGTGTGGGGCTCCCGCGGATAGGCAGAATTTAGATGAGAGAACAGCCCACTGGCTGAAGACCCTCGTAGCTAACTGTCTCCCTCACATTAGGGCAAAGGCCGAACACTGGTTCGACCCGCAGAGTCCGGACCTTAATGAGGCAGAGGTCCTTAGGAAACTCACCCTTGCATATCGTAATGGGGAGAGGGGTGAGGACAAGCCCCTTAAGGGTAGGGTGCATGAAATCGCGCCAGCAGCCCCTAAGAGAGAGTGGAAGCATGAGGGCACCCGGACCTCCGACGAGAAACCGGTATGCTACGGGTGTGGGAAGGCCGGACATTTCAAGAGGGAATGTAAAAACCCTAGCAAGCAGGAGAGGGCTTCCGCAGTAGAGAGTCAGACCCCGGCGGTAGGAGCAGCTGCCCCGGGAACCATCGAGATAAGTAAAATTTTAGCCCTTTTGCAAGGCTCAGGACAGGGGGCAATGGCAACGGGCCAGGGCCTGCCCGCACCCACACCACAAGAACCCGTATGACTACCCAGGGAGCAGCCTCAGGAAAAAGGGAGCGCAGGGGTAGTTCTAGCCCCAGACCCTGGTCCGGTCCAGGTGCAGGGTCCCATTCTGGAGGCTGCCTCAGGGGCTATTTGCAGTTTAAATCCCTTAAGGTGGGACCCATGCGAACGCCACATCAGTCAATTTAAATTGTTCCACCCCATAAGGACAAAAAAGAGCAAGGTGGGGGGAAGACGGGGGGTTGTAGTGGAGAAACCCCCCGTAGAATTAACGACGGTGGGGGAGGTCCCTGACTCCACGGTCACACAACCGGTGACAAGGTGCTGTCCCGAAGGGGCAGTCCCAAAGAGACCGACAGTGCTGCAAGCACCCAGCCCAGGGACAGGAACGATTCCCAAGCCCTTACCTGTGGGTCAGGTGGCCTGCCTTAGTATAGAGGCTAAGGAGGCGGAGGAAGTGGAGGTATCACCTTGGGTTTGGGAACCAGTCAGGGGACGAAGGAGCAATCGGGTCTCCAAGCCCCCGGTAAGATGGTCCCCATCACACCTCCCTGTCACCCGGTCCCGCAGTAAGGGGGCCCGAGTAGAAGGGAGCGATGAGGGATCACCGAACCCTGTTGGGAAAGGAGAGGCAAGGGGCAGCCCGAACCCCCGGGAGGGGACGGTCTGGCCCGAGCCGTTGGACCAAACAGGTGGACTGCCCCAGTTTAACGGGGCACAGTTTTAATTTGGCCACCCGGAGACGGGTGGCATTGTATATAACATATTCCCTTTCCTTTCCCCCTGCTAGTTCTAAATTAGTGTGTAGTTGTGTGTGAGGTATTTGGGATGTGGGGACACAGAAGCGCCTGGTGCAAGGGTAAAATGATGAAGCACCAGGCACTAGGACCCTGGTGCAGCCGGGCTGTAAACACAGAACCCCAGACAGGCTGCGGCAACTTCAAAGCAGGAGCTGCTGCTGCAACCGGATAGCGGCAGGCACTAGGACCCTGGGGAGCCGGGCTGTAAACACAGAACCCCAGACAGGCTGCGGCAACTTCAAAGCAGGAGCTGCTGCTGCCACTGGATAGAACCCATGCACTTTAAGGTAGGTAGGGCTGTAGAGGCAAGAATGTGTTTTGTTTTTACAGATGGGGCACCGGACGATGTGGAGCTTGCTGATGATCTTGGCGATGGTGGGACCGGGAGAACTCCGCAGAGGCGAGACAGAAGAGTCCTTCGACTGACCGGGTTAGGGTGACTGAGGGCAGGCGGGTGTGTTCAACCTGTGAGGGGGACCTTCCTTTGGGGAGACGGTGGTGGCCCAGGAAGCTGAGGCTGGACATGAGGGATCGGTCCTCGGACTGGGAACGGACTGGACAACACCTACCGGACCATCACGGGGTCACCGGGTAGGATCACCGTTTGCGGGGATAAGGGGTGGGCTTCTGACCGGGGCATTTATTGGTGTTCATGGGGATCTACCAAGGCATGTCCACAAGGGGCATTAATCACTTTTGTAAGGTGGTGGCAGAACCCAGGGAACGGGATAAATTGACCGCAGTGGGGAGGGATGTGTAACGCCCAGGGAAGGGATGACTGTAGAAGCTACCGAACTGCTGGTTCAGGTAAAGCGACCCCTGCCCACAGCCCAACCGATCGACCCTCACAACTGTCCGATCACCACCAGGGGGGGGCCTGAGAATGGTTTAGTGTTTGCCCCCACAAAGGAAATGTTGTACAGGGGGTACATTATGCTGTCGCCTCAGTTGGACTAAACCTCTCAGCTGCAGGTATCGACGATGGAGGATAAATGAAGAGCCCTCAACGGGAAGAAGCGGAGTGCAGCCAAGAAAGGAGGATCCTTGGTGAAATAAACAGATGCAATTGTAAATAGTTGTATGGATTCGCGTGAAATGTGTACTTGATTGTGATATATGTACAGGGACCCTTACGTTTGGGGTCCCGGTGAAATGTGTACTTGATTGTGATATATGTGCAGGGACCCTTACGTTTGGGGTTCCGGTGAAATGTGTATATGTTACTGTGTGTTTAAATTAGATATGGTCTTGTCTTTCCCTTTCATTGAAACCAGGGGTAGCCTAGATTAAGGGAACTGTCTTGGGAATTGTAATTTCGCATGTTGCTGAGGGGGGGACCTACGGTCCACACAAAGGCAAACAATTGCCCTTCACCTGTGTCGATACGGTCCAAGCAGGTAGGGACGTATCGAAGGGGCATCTGTAAGGTTTTCGGGCAATTCGGCCCTTTTGGAGAAACTCAGAGACTGTAAACTGACTTTCCAGCCAAGGGAACAGAACCAGTTTTCCCAGCAGGCTTGGCCCGCTGAGCTGAGTAGGGACATAGAGAGAGAATATTCACAAACACCCCCCCTAGGAGCTACAAGGAAGAAGGAGCCAGACAACAAGATAACATCAAGACACAGACAAAGGGGCACGGGAATACACAGGAGGCTTGCATGCAAGCAGGACAATGGGATGGTCATAGCCCCATGCAAATGTAAATGACCTGGCCTCCACCAGAGCAGAATCCAATCAACACCCCATCAACATAGCAGCGATCTCCAGAGCAGATGGAAGTCTTTGAAAATCTTCAAGGGAGCTCAACCTCGTTATCTCAAAAAACAGACTGGAGGCGGACCTAGGGGAGGTACTCCCATCTCGACAGGTCTGACCGGCTCAAAGGGGGCAGGACCAGCGGGAACTTTAAACCTTACCTTTTTCAATGCAAAAGGGGCTGGCCGACCACAGGACAAAGCCAGGTAAAACAATATAAAAGGGGCTGTGTTTTCGATTGGGGGGCTCTTCGTTCTTGGCTCGACCTCTGCACCCCTGACTTGACCTCTGCAGCCTGTGACCGTAAGTACCCTGCAGCAGCTTACGAAACTCCCTTGACTTTAATAGTGGTTGAGGCTTTGGGGAAGGGAACTTGTTTTGTGCCTTGTGATATTGCTAAAAACTGTGTAATCATAAGAATTTTCGTTGTGTCCGCTATATTACTTTTGAATAGACATAGTGTATATTAGAGCATAAGATTGTATTGTGTTTCTTCTGTTGATGATTTTGACCTGGGTTTTACAATAAACCTTGATTTGATGACAATTGGAGTCGTTTAAATTCTTCAATCTTTCACCAGCGACCTCTGACCAAGTCATTGTTAAAATACTCCTCACCTTAATTCCGGGTTCAGGAATCGAGGGTCATCTTGAGCGATTCACTCAGGACAGACTGCTGGTTAGGGAATAAACAGCAGTGTCCTATTCTCTCTCTTGGGAAAGCTACTCTAGTGGAGTAGGAACCGGGTGGGTGTTGCACCACCGGCAAGAGAGAGAATCACCTGGGTATTGGTAGGGGTCTGGAGATCTGTGTGATATAAGTCTCAGGCTGTCGGTTAGGAATAAACGGCAGGCTTGAATCAGTGCTCTCTTCAGTGGAAGTGTCCCAGTGCGACATCCCCTGGCCTCTGAAGTTTCAGTGCCAGCTGGAGAGAGACACACACAGATATTCAAACCCCAGATATCGGCCCAGTAGTGGAGTAGCGGAGATGGCACCCTCTACAATAGGGACTCTAGTCCCTACCACAGTCCCCTGCCCTTCGGCGTGGAAGCTGCATAATCAGTTAGCATGCCGGGCAGTCTCTGCTGAATTTTGCGAGAACTGGAAAAAACCTCGGGTTCTTGCACCTAACCGGGGCCACTCAGCCGGGTGGGGGATTCTGAGCGTCTTGACACTGGGAGGTGTGGGGGGTTCCTTGGCTGTCAGCAATAGGAATTATTTTATTTGTGGCCTTACCATCTTGGGAAATGAAACCTTGGGAGCCCTCGGGGCAGTAACCAAGGAATTGTCTCAGCTACGGTTGTTTGCAATGCAGAACCGGTATGCTCTTGACTATCTTCTGGCCCGTGAGGGTGGGGTATGCGCCATAGTGCAGGGCAAGTGTATCATGGGAGTTCAGGACTTGACCGCTAACATCACTAAATTTATGGATCACATACGGGATCACCTGGACGGAATGCAGGATCCTGGCTCTTGGGGTAACTGGGGATTTGGGGGTTGGAAGGACTGGTTGATAAATATGGCCATGTATTTAGTGGTGGCTATCGGCTGCATCTTTGTGGGCCTGGCCATCCTTAAATGAGTGATGGGTAAAATGCGGGGTGCACTGGATCAGATCAACGCCCCTAAAAACATAACTGTTAAAATCCATGAGGGTGCAGCAGATGAGGGGGGGCTAAGCCAGGAATTGGAAATGCAGCGACGGATCTTTTAGATAAGGAACCGTAGCTATGGATTGGATAGTTCGGTTATCATGGAATGATAAAAGGAGGGAATGACGAATGTGATATAAAATAGTTACTTTAGAGATATTAGTTAATGTAATGTAGAGGTAGGCCAGTCTAATTCTGGTGAGTTCACAGACAAAGGATTTCAGACCACATGGAAAAGCAGGAAGAGGTGTGTCCACCAAAGCAGGAGAAAAGGATGCTGAGTAATAGGGGCCAGAGGAAGGGATTGGAAGTGAGCCAATCAGAATAGATCAAACAGGTCAGGAGGGATATAGGATGACCTATGGGCGTCGAGTATGTGAAACTTGATACCATTTGAATTGATTTGCAGAGATCCCTTTGTCTCTTTGTTCATTTGCTTTCCTGGATGTAGGAGACTGGATGTGTCCTATGTTTCTGTGAGAGGAATCAAGCTTGCAAGCTAAATAAAATAACTAATGCTGTACCTGCAAATCCATCTCGACTTTTATTGAGGCCAGACTGACGGGTAAAGAAACTTGGGATTCAACAGCAGGAGCTACTGGCGAACCTGTAGTGCAGGTCCTACCTTACATCTCCTATTACAGTGGTTCACCACATTCACCCCCTGTTAAAATGAGTCCGGCGGGGGTGACGTGAAACTATATACAATTAGTGCAATTATGTACAGTGGTAGGGAAAGAAAAGTCCATGTTGACGGTCCGGAGTCCGTCAAAGGTTCAGCCGGTCCGTTGCTTTGGTGCTTCGTTGGGAGCGGCGTAACGGTGGCGGTGAAGTCGGTGCTAGCGGTGGTGGAGGGAGCACCGATGGCGGTGGTGGTGGTGCTGATGCTGGCCAGTCATCGGGGAACTCCTGGAGTGCGCTGAAGTCCTCTTCGTCCTCTTGTGCGGGAAAGGAGGGGGGGTGGTCTGGTGGGGTCAATATTGGCGGCACGGTGGGAGGTGGGGGGGGGGCGCATTGGTGGGGGGGGATATGTTGGGGTGGAACCTGACGGTGCCAGGTCCCTGAGTGAGATAGTATCTTGGCGGCCGTCGGGGAACTCAATGTCGGCATATTGAGGTTTGGCTTGGAGCAGATGAACTCTGTCCACCAAGGGGTCCGCCTTGTAGAGTCGGACGTGCCTACGGAGAAGGACCGGTCCTGGAGCAGCGAGCCAAGTCGGGAGCGACATCCCGGATGTGGACTTCCTGGGGAAGGTAAAAACACGTTCATGGGGTGTGTTATTAGTGGCGGTGCACAATAGTGATCGGATGGAGTGTAGAGCGTCAGGGAGGACCTCCTGCCAGCGAGAGGCTGGGAGGTTCCTGGACCGTAGGGCCAGCTGGACGGCCCTCCAAACCATCCCATTCTCCCGTTCTACTTGCCCGTTTCCCCGGGGGTTGTAGCTGGTCGTCCTGCTGGAGGCTATACCCCTGCTGAGCAGGAACTGACGCAGCTCATCGCTCATGAATGAGGATCCCCTGTCACTGTGGATGTAGGCGGGGAAACCGAACAGAGCGAAGATGGTGCTGAGGGCCTTAATGACGGTGCAGACGTCATATTGGGGCATGGGATGGCGAAGGGGAATCTGGAGTACTCATCGACCACACTGAGAATGTACGTGTTATGGTCGGTGGAGGGGAGGGGCCCTTTGAAATCCACTCTGAGGCATTCAAAGGGGCGGGAAGCCTTCACCAGTCTGGCCGGTAGAAGTGCGGCTTGCACTCCGCACAGACCTGGCAGTCCCTGGTGACTGTCCTTACTTCCTCGACGGAGTAGGGCAGATTGCGGGCTTTGACCAGATGGTAAAATCGAGTGACCCCCGGGTGACAAAGGCTGCCGTGTAGGGCCCGGAGTTGGTCCACTTGTGCGCTGGCACATGTACCTCGTGAGAGGGCGTCTGGGGGCTCGTTGAGTTTACCGGGGCGATACAAGATCTCGTAATTATAGGTGGAGAGCTTGATTCTCCACCGCAAGATTTTATCATTTTTGATCTTGCCCCGCTGTATGTTATTGAACATGAAGGCTACCGACCGTTGGTCAGTGAGGAGAGTGAATCTCTGACCGGCCAGGTAATGCATCCAATGCCGCACAGCTTCAACAATAGCTTGGGCCTCGTTTTCGACGGATGAGTGTCGAATTTCAGAGGCATGAAGGATGCGGGAAAAGAATGCCACGGGTCTGCCTGCCTGGTTTAGAGTGGCGGCAAGGGCGACGTCTGAAGCGTCGCTTTCTACTTGGAAAGGCAGTGACTCGTCCACTGCGTGCATCCCGGCCTTGGCGATGTCTGCTCTGATGTGGGCGAAAGCATGTTGTGCCTCGGCCGCGAGGGGGAATTGGGTGGACTGAATGAGTGGGCAGGCCTTGTCCGCATAGTTTGGGACCCACTGAGCATAGTAGGAAAAGAAACCCAGGCAGCGTTTGAGGGCCTTGGGGCAGTGGGGGAGGGGAGGTTCCATGAGGCTGCCAGTGGCTCGTGTCAACTGGGGGTATCCAATAAGCTGATCAAGGCGACGCTGCGGTTTGAAATCATCAGGCCTGACACAGCATCTCTGCTCGGTGCTCGTGCCTGCAAGCTCCTGAACCTTGTTCAACGCCTCCACACCATGTCATCATCACCAGTGATGGCCTCGCCCGATGGAAACTTGCAAGCAGACATAGATGACATCATCACGCAGTACCACAGCGTGTTCGACAGAATGGGCACGCTCCCATACCGATACAAAATCCTGTTCAAGCCGAACGCCACCCCTGTAATTCATGCACCTCGCCGGGATCGTCTGAAGAAGCAATTACAGGACTTCCAAGACCAGGGCATCATATCAAGGGTTACAGAGCCCACAGGCTGGGTCAGCTCCATGGTCGCGTCAAGAAGCCGTCAGGGGAGCTTCACATTTGCATTGACCCTAAGGATCTAAACCGCAACATCATGAGGGAGTATTACCCGATACCAAAACGAGAAGAGTTGACCAGTGAGATGGCTCATGCCAAGTTCATTACTAAGCTTGACGCCTCCTAGGGTTTTTGGCAAATGCGACTGGACGCATGCACGTTCAACACCCCGTTTGGTCATTACTGCTACAACCAGATGCCTTTTGAAATTATATGTGCCTCCAAAGTATTTAATCGCATCATGGAACAGATGATGGAGGGCATCGAGGGGGTGTGAGTGTACATTGACAGTGTCATTATCTGGTCCACAACGCCCCAGGAACACATCGCTCGCCTCAAGAAGGTATTCCAAAGAATCCATGAACATGGTCTTCAGCTCAACAGGGCCAAGTGCTCATTTGGCCAGTCGGATATTAAGTTCCTGGGTGACCACATCTCGCAGCAGGGCGTGAGGCCAGACGCCGACAAGGTCTCGGCGATCAATGCCATGAAGACCCCGGAGGACAAAAAGGCGGTCCTCCGCTTTCTCGGAATGGTCAGCTTACTCGGGAAATTCATTTGCAATATGGCATCCCACACCACGGCCCTCTGCCATCATGTCAAACAGTCGAAGGAATTCCAGTGGCTGCCCACGCATGAACAGGAATGGCGCGAGCTGAAAGCAAAACTCACGACAGCCCCGGTCCTAGCGTTCTCCAACCCAACCAAGGAAACCAAGATATCAACTGATGCAAGCCAGGACGGCATTGGGCTGGTGCTCCTTCAGCGGGATGACTCCGCGTCCTGGGCTCCAGTGGCGTATGCCTCCAGGGCCATGACGCCCACTGAACAACGGTACACTCAGCACTTAGCCTTGGTGATGGGAGAGGATGACGCTCTGCCCACTGACGATTCAGCCGATGCCCGCTCCAACCCTCCCCGCCCTCAGGACGACACTCTCCGCTCGACTCCGCCCATATACTCCCAGGTTTCAACCTCGAACTTGACTCTGATGAGAGCCTCCTGGATTTGACTACCATCCCTAGCGACCTCCCCACTATCAGCTACCCTAGCCCCCGGAACAACGCCTTGGATTTTCTCGACCCCTTGTACGACCGTCTCCGTCCAACGACTCTTCCTACGCCTGTTCCCAACAACGTTACTTTCACTTCCAGTGCATCAGTACCCGGCTACACACCGCTACATGTCAATCCCGATAGTCCCTTTTGGCACTGTGACAATTCCTACAGGTTGGTAAGACATGACGAATCGGACCACCCACAGGCCTACGTGGCTACCGCCGTGAATCTGTCGACACAAGTCTGGCAACCAGGAGAAGGTGATGATTTAAGTGATGAGCCCCTTCTGGGAAATGATTTAACGGAACTGATGCACGCAAATATTTGAGGTGTACAGATAATGAGAAACGGACACTGTCTAAGAATTAAGGTGTCCAAATTTCTGATGGTGCCTGCCCGTCTTCTTGTTTCAACCTCCTCTTCTCTCCAACACATGGTTTTAATCTATGTCGACCCGACACTCAGTCATGCAGTCGTAATTACTCCTCTGATTCAACCATCAGACATGGTCTACTGACCAATGGCAATTGAAGGCACTACAATATTACAAATTCTTTCCGTTCATCCCGGTCACCCAGGTAGGGAGTCACGGCACTAATCCCCGCACTACCTGAGGGCCCTAAATTTAACCGGTCAATCACGCTTGGGTAGTGGAGTAACGGCACTAACTCCCGCCCTACCCGGGGATCCCACCCATTCTTGGCCAGCAGCGGCCCACTCGCACCCCACGTTTCACACCATGCTCTCTGGAATGGTTTACTACACCCTTTTACTGCTTTGGGCACGTCTTGAATCTCCCTTTCCTCTCCAACTCTAAACCCTTCTTTCTTCCACTGTTCTTCCAGGTCCCTTCGGGTCACCTCCAAATGCTATTTACATATAAAAACACAACGGTTGCTGATCACTGTTGCTACCTCTTGAGCCCCTGGAACGAAACTCTATAAAACTGGCCGCCCTGAAATTCGGCTGGTTAAGCAAAGCCTCAACCTCCTTGGTAGCTAGTAAAGATGGAGAATGAAATCATCCGCCCACTCCTCGCATTGACCACACAAGCTGTTAGACACTTGAATACTTGAATTGAGTCACTTGGATTAGTACCTCACCAAATTTATTTTTTACAAAACAAAATGGGGGAGTCACACATGGTGACAATCATAAAGGGAAATTGGAACTAAGAGAGAGAGACTAACGCACACAGATATTAACCAACGATACTGACATGATACTATGCTTGATTCCCTACGATTACACGGAAACCAGACACCACAGGATGAACCCAGCACCCATGATCGCCATCTGGATAGTTGCCGCACTTACCGGACTCCCGAGCACAAGATACCCAAGACTTTCCACAGCCCGGCGGTCTGTGGTACCGTCCCCCAGATGCAGGGGAATGTGAGAGTGGCACCCTCTGGGTGCGCAAGAACAGAAGCATCATATTTGGGTGCAATAACAAACGGACAATTTATAGAAAGCCCAATGGGTCCACATCAAAATGTTACATTTGCACAACCGGAACAGAAGATTGGTGGGAACTTACTAATGAAGGGTGCCCTGAAATTGGATGTTTAAATAAAATTGCAGGGAACACAATAAGGATTAGACAAAATTGCCCCGGGGACACCCACTAAAGGTAATTTGGCAATACACACAATTACAGTAGGACCTAAGCCAGCCCCAAGCCACCCCACCCCACAGACCACCTCCAGTCAGGATACCACACAACAACTGTTAGAGATAGAGACCGAAACCCCCACCTGGTGGGAAGACATTGCTAAATGGAACCCACTCTCATACATAATAGAGACCCTCCTCCTGATTGCAGTAATCTATAGTGTAGTCCTCACATTCAAACTCCGCAAATGGAAGGCAAAAGCCTCCCGGCCCCCTATATACACAGTTCGAGCCCCCCTCTTTGGAATCCAATAGAACACTACTAAGAATGTACAACTTATAAATCTGTGATAACTGCTGCTAAAAGGACCCTTTATACCTCTGTACTGATGAAATGTGATAAGATGAAAGAATGTGGTGCTGCTGTTTAAGTTTTGTAGATTTTGTGTTATAGATAAGTTCTTTAGGTAAAAACAACAGCATGAGTGTGGCATAGAAAGTTAGTTAGTAACCAACCGTTTAGTACGAATTAAGTTTAATTAATTTATATGAATTTAATTTGATAGCTAGTTATAGTGAATTGTTTTAATGAATGCATCTTATATTAATGAATTAGGTAAAATTGTGCAATACATTTAGGACAGAGTAGAGTAGGACCTGAACTGATTGACCAGTGCCAGCTTGATAAGATAGACTACGGGATCAAGACTGTGATCCACCACACTTGGGGTTCAGGATCAAGAGGACAGAATGTAGCGATATAAAATGCCCGCCTGCAAAGGACCATGGGAATTGTGGTCAATTTGGGACACAGGCAGGTACACAGCCTCTGTGTATTGCGCAAAGAAACCAGACTTGGCTGAAACTTGTATCCATTAAGAGTCGATCACCATTTCCCCCAGGACAATAGAGTTTGAATCAAAGAGTTACAACAGTAGCAGACTAACCGGCGCCACCCCCCTTATTTGGAAAGGCCTACTTGCCTCGGACAATGATAGCTAGGACCTGCCCAGTTATCGAGGTATCTGCCCCCTAATTGGCTGAGATCGATGAGGGTGATTGAAAACCCGATTGATCCATTGGACCCAGAGTAAGGAGCTCCCAAAAGGGTGCGAAAGAGACAAAGGATAAAAAGCCCTGCGCACTAGAGATCTGTCTCTTTTGGGACCGGCCTGTGTGCGACCAACTGCAGCAGAAAAGCCAAGTTCAAGGACCCGCGACTATTCCTGAAGGATGAGCCCAGCTGAGACGAACCCAACCACTTCCAAACTGACCACGTGGACCCGGTTAAAGGCCTTATCTCGCACAGTGCCGGTCACTCGAAGTTAAGTAAAGGTCATCTTAGTCGTTAGGTGTAGTTTAGTATGGAGCCGTGTGTGTTATTGCATAGAGATACACGTCTTGTGTTATTAATAAACTGTGTTCTTGAGCTAACATATTGGTTGTCTGGTCATTTGGCCGATACAAGAAACAGCTTGTGGTTCACCCCAAAGTAAAGAAGGCAACAACATGGACTTTTAATATTCCGACCAGTCCCAATTCATTCCAGTTATGAAAGCTGCGAAGGTACTTCACGGGTGCAGTACAATTTTTCTTCTCATTGGCTATTTTAGTGCTGTGAGATCATGCGGCATGGAGAGGTATCGGATCACAAAGTAGAGGTTGTTGTGTTCTGTGATCTAACCGTTGCAATAATGTACACAGAACACATAGAACATAGAACATAGAACGATACAGCGCAGTACAGGCCCTTCGGCCCACGATGTTGCACCGAAACAAAAGCCATCTAACCTACACTATGCCATTATCATCCATATGCTTATCCAATAAACTTTTAAATGCCCTCAACGTTGGCGAGTTCACTACTGTTGCAGGTAGGGCATTACACGGCCTCACCACTCTTTGCGTAAAGAACCTACCTCTGACCTCTGTCCTATATCTATTACCCCTCAGTTTAAAGCTATGTCCCCTCGTGCTAGCCATTTCCATCCGCGGGAGAAGGCTCTCACTGTCCACCCTATCTAACCACCTGATCATTTTGTATGCCTCTATTAAGTCTCCTCTTAACCTTCTTCTCTCTAACGAAAACAACCTCAAGTCCATCAGCCTTTCCTCATAAGATTTTCCCTCCATACCAGGCAATATCCTGGTAAATCTCCTCTGCACCCGCTCCAAAGCTTCCACGTCCTTCCTATAATGCGGTGACCAGAACTGTACGCAATACTCCAAATGCGGCCGTACCAGAGTTTTGTACAGCTGCAACATGACCTCATGACTCCGGAACTCAATCCCTCTACCAATAAAGGCCAACACTCCATAGGCCTTCTTCACAACCCTATCAACCTGGGTGGCAACTTTCAGGGATCTATGTACATGGACACCTAGATCCCTCTGCTCATCCATACTTCCAAGAACTTTACCATTAGCCAAATATTCCGCATTCCTGTTATTCCTTCCAAAGTGAATCACCTCACACTTCTCTACATTAAACTCCATTTGCCACCTCTCAGCCCAGCTCTGCAGCTTATCTATGTCCCTCTGTAACCTGCTACATCCTTCCGCACTGTCGACAACACCACCGACTTTAGTGTCGTCTGCAAATTTACTCACCCACCATTCTGCGCCCTCCTCTAGGTCATTGATAAAAATGACAAACAGCAACGGCCCCAGAACAGATCCTTGTGGTACGCCACTTGTAACTGAACTCTATTCTGAACATTTCCCATCAACCACCACCCTCTGTCTTCTTTCAGTTAGCCAATTTCTGATCCACATCTCTAAATCACCCTCAATCCACAGCCTCCGTATTTTCTGCAATAGCCTACCGTGGGGAACCTTATCAAACGCTTTACTGAAATCCATATACACCACATCAACTGCTCTACCCTCGTCTACCTGTTCAGTCACCTTCTCAAAGAACTCGATAAGGTTTGTGAGGCATGACCTACCCTTCACAAAGCCATGCTGACTATCCCTGATCACATTATTCCTATCTAGATGATTATAAATCTTGTCTCTTATAATCCCCTCCAAGACTTTACCCACAACAGACGTGAGGCTCACCGGTCTATAGTTGCCGGGGTTGTCTCTACTCCCCTTTTTGAACAAAGGGACCACATTTGCTATCCTCCAGTCCTCTGGCACTATTCCTGTAGTCAATGATGACATAAAAATCAAAACCAAAGGCCCAGCAATCTCTTCCCTGGCTTCCCAGAGAATCCTAGGATAAATCCCATCAGGCCCCGGGGACTTAACTATTTTCAGCCTGTCCAGAATTGCCAACACCTCTTCCCTACGTACCTCAATGCCATCTATTCTAATAGCCTGGGTCTCAGCATTCTCCTCCACAACATTATCTTTTTCCTGAGTGAATACTGACGAAAAATATTCATTTAGTATCTCGCCTATCTCTTCAGACTCCACACACAACTTCCCATCCCTGTCCTTGACTGGCCCTACTCTTACCCTAGTCATTCTTTTATTCATGACATACCTATAGAAAGCTTTTGGGTTTTCCTTGATCCTACCTGCCAAATACTTCTCATGTCCCCTCCTTGTTCGTCTTAGCTCTCTCTTTAGATCCTTCCTCGCTACCTTGTAACTATCCCTCGCCCCAACTGAAACTTCACACCTCATCTTCACATAGGCCTCCTTCTTCCTCTTAACAAGAGATTCCACTTCTTTGGTAAACCACGGTTCCTTCGCTCGACGCCTTCCTCCCTGCCTGACCGGCACGTCCTTATCAAGAACACGCAATAGCTGTTCCTTGAACAAGCTCCACTTATCCAGTGTGCCCAACACTTGCAGCCTACTTCTCCAACCTATCCCCCCCAAGTCATGTCTAATGGCATCATAATTGCCCTTCCACCAGCTATAACTCTTGCCCTTCGGTGTATACTTATCCCTTTCCATCACTAACGTAAACGTCACCGAATTGTGGTCACTATCCCCAAAGTGCTCTCCTACCTCCAAATCCAACACCTGGCCTGGTTCATTACCCAAAACCAAATCCAACGTGGCCTCGCCTCTTGTTGGCCTGTCAACATATTGCGTCAGGAAACCCTCCTGCACACATTGTACAAAAAACGACCCATCTATTGTACTCGAACTATATCTTTTCCAGTCAATGTTTGGAAAGTTAAAGTCTCCCATAATAACTACCTTGTTACTTTCGCTCTTATCCAGAATCATCTTCGCCATCCTTTCCTCTACATCCCTAGATCTATTTGGAGGCCTATAGAAAACTCCCAACAGGGTGACCTCTCCTTTCCTGTTTCTAACCTCAGCCCATACTACCTCGGAAGAAGAGTCCCCATCTAGCATCCTCTCCGCCACCGTAATACTGCTCTTGACTAGCAGCGCCACACCTCCCCCTCTTTTGCCTCCTTCTCTGAGCTTACTAAAACACCTAAACCCCGGAACCTGCAACATTCATTCCTGTCCCTGCTCTATCCATGTCTCCGAAATGGCCACAACATCGAAGTCCCAGGTACCAACCCATGCTGCCAGTTCCCCTACGTTATTTCGTATACTCCTGGCATTGAAGTAGACACACTTCAAACCACCTACCTGAACACTGGCCCCCTCCTGCGACGTCAAATCTGTGCTCCTGACCTCTATAATCTCATTCTCCCGTACCCTAAAACTACAATCCAGGTTCCCATGCCCCTGCTGCATTAGTTTAAACCCCCCCCCAAAAGAGCACTAGCAAATCTCCCCCCCAGGATATTTGTGCCCCTCAGGTTCAGATGTAGACCATCCTGTCTGTAGAGGTCCCACCTTCCCCAGAAAGAGCCCCAGTTATCCAGAAATCTGAATCCCTCCTGCCTGCATCATCCCTGTAGCCACGTATTTAATTGCTCTCTCTCCCTATTCCTCATCTCATTATCACGTGGCACGGGCAACAACCCAGAGATAATAACTCTGTTTGTTCTCATTCTGAGCTTCCATCCTAGCTCCCTAAAAGCCTGCCTGACATCCTTGTCCCCTTTCCTACCTATGTCGTTAGTGCCAATGTGGACCACGACTTGGGGCTGCTCCCCCTCCCCCTTAAGGACCCGGAAAACACGATCCGAGACATCACGTACCCTTGCACCTGAGAGGCAACATACCAAATGTGAGTCTCTCTCGCTCCCACAAAATCTCCTATCTGTGCCCCTGACAATCGAGTCCCCAATTACTAATGCTCTGCTCCTCTCCCCCCTTCCCTTCTGAGCAACAGGGACAGACTCCGTGCCAGAGGCCCGTACCCCATATCTTACTCCTGGTAAGTCCCCCCCCCCACAAGTATCCAAAGCGGTATACTTGTTACTCAGGGGAACGGCCGCAGGGGATCCCTACACTGACTGCTTCTTCCCAGTCCCTCTTACAGTTACCCATCTATTTCCAATCTTTGGTGTAACTAATTCCCTGAAGCTGCTATCTATGACCCCCTCTGTCTCCCGAATGATCCGAAGTTCATCCAACCTCAGCTCCAGTTCCCTAACTCGGTCTTGGAGGAGCTGGACTCTCCACCAGAATTTATTGGTGAGGGGGGGAACCTTCCCAGAAGTCCTCGGGTCGAACTTCCGGTTCCCGCCTTAAAAAATAAAGTTAAAAAAAAAAACAGCAAAGAAGATCAGAAACGGGACCAGGTAAGTATTTCAAACTTAAATACTCACCCACCGGCAGCCCCCGCACGCCGCTCCCGCCGAAACTCCAAGTGCTGCTCCTGCAAGGTAAGTGAATTTAAACTTAAATACTCACCCACCGGCAGCCCCTGCACGCCGCTCCCGCCGAAAATTCCAAATGCTGCTCTATATAGTTGAACTACAAAGATGATTTATTAACAAACACGTCGAAAGATCACGAACGAACTATAATACAGATGATGGCTACTAAATGAATTCAGTGAATCCTCCTGGAGCGACTATCTTCTTGTACTTCTTACTACCATCTGCTGGGTGTCTCGAGTCACGTGATAGATCTATATCGCCACCAGCTGGTGGGAGGCCGCATTGCTAACGATATACAGAATTTTGCGCAGGCATATCCCCACATCCCCCTTCCTCTGGAGCTGTTAACATTTATATTCAATTATACCTGTGTTTTACAAAACATGATCCGCATTATCATTTTACAAGTTATATATAAAGGTGCAATTTTGCTATGCACAACATGATTTGCCTGATGAACGTGTCCCTGGTGCACAGTGCATTAGACATTCACAACAACATTGTCCCGTGTCCCGTTGGTCTTCTGAACTTTTGTCAGCTGCTCGGTGTCACTTTAACTTCTGGAAGACAGGTTTTCTGGCAGGTATTTTTGGTATTATCAGCTTGTTTGGCCTTTTGACGCGATGCATTCTGAAGGCCAGTTTTCTTGCTGGCCTTCTCTGCGTGACCAGCTTTTTCAATTTTCTAACATGATGCGTCTTGCTGAGTCGTCGTGTGCTTTCTTGCCTATCGGCCGCATTGCCGGTGTCTTCTTCTTCAGTACCGCGGGTGCGGGCCATGGTATCCTCCGCTCTCCTTCTCTTCCTTCTCATGGGAGGGATCCTCTGACTGCACCCCTTTTTCTTTTTTGCTTTGGTGGCACCTGTTATGCTGCTGGACTGTGCCATGGGACTGGTGGCATGTGGTGCTTTTACCGTCATAGCTGATTTCAGAGCCTTAGCTGGGCCTATGAGTTTTGGTTGATCCGTGGTTGTGTCCGCATACTGAGTTGCGTGCCCATCACCTGGTGAAACATCCAATGTCGACATACTTTTGGATGATTATGCTGTCGCAATCAAGTCGGCAACTTCAGGAGCAGTCTGCAAAGCCATATCAAGGCTATGGGGAGAAAGCAGCATTAGGCTATTGAGTTGGATGATCAGCCATGATCGTGATGAATGGTGGAGCAGGCTCGAAGGGCCAAAAGGCCTCCTCCTGCTCCTATTTTCTATACGTATCTATGTAAACTGCTAATGCAGATGCATTAGGTTGCCTGCCCCTGCAGAGCCCCAACAAGGGCGATCTGTGCCGGGACACCCCTACAGAGCATTCCCGGTGGTCACCCTGACTCAGGATAGCGGGGTCCCTCCATTACGAGTTACTCAGCACCCAGGGCAGACAAAGATGAAGATGTTGGTGCACAGTTACGTCTGGTGGCCAGGCAGAGACAAAGCCATTGAAGAATTAATACAGCAGTGCCACTCTTGCCAAATGCAACAATCTTTCTGCCACCCTTTGCCCTTGGAAATGGCCAGATCACCCATGGACCAGGGTCCACGTGGATTATGCAGGCCCGTTTTTGGGCAAAATGTTTTTGGTGCTGGTAGATGCTCACTCGAAGTGGCTATCGGTTCGGAAGATGGGGACCACTACCTTGACAGCCACAGTAGATATCTTGCACCGAGTGCTTGATATTCATGGGCTTCCCGAGGCAATTTGTTCACACATTGGCACCCCCTTCACTGATGATACTTTCCAGCGATTTGTGAGCGCAAATGGCAGAAGTCACATGAGGACAGCCCCCTACCACTCAGCGTCAAAAGGTCTGGCTGAGACGGCTGTTTAAACTTTCAAGAATGCCATGAAAAGACAGTCAGATAACCCACTTTGTCAAAGGTTGGCTTATTATTTTGTAGATACAATTCAACCCCTCGTTCAACCAAGAGGACACACCAGCTGAGCTGCTCACGGGCTGTTGGTTGAGAACCCAAATGAATTTTGTATTTGCAAATTTGGCGAGGAGAGTGGAGGCACGTCAGACCTCCAAGAAGAGTCAGTGGTCAGAGCAGAGAGATGACAGGCTATTCCGAGTAGGAAACCTGGTTTTGGTCATAATTTTGCAAGTTTGCCTTGGGTAGGACGGGATTTGGCTCGGTCGGGCTGGTGTCTTATGCGGTTGATGTTAACTGGAAGACCATCAAGGAACACGTCAACCACCTGGGGAGCCAAGGGCTGGTGACCCCCACCATGGAGTCAACAAGTCCAATGAGCCTTGTGAATACTCCAGTAACTCAGTCCAGCCAAGGAAAGCAAGGGACTCCGTTCTGTTCAACCAACTACATCTGCTGAGGCCACTGAGGCTAGTTCATCCATTATTGAAGTGGTCATGCTTGAGATGGCATTGGCTGTGGACCACTCAATCACCCATGAAGAGTTTGGAGCCTATGGCAAGGTAGGAAGATCCAGGAGTGCCGGAGCTCTCCGGACCAATTGAATTTTTGATGGACTCTCATTCCTCGGTTGTCCCTGTTAACAATTATAACTTTTGCACATATCTTTTGGGGTAGTGTATTAAGGGACTTAAGTGGGGACGGATGCAGTAGTGTGGCTCCCATAAGGGGACAGGCTCCACGGACCACATGACTGGCTAGGGCCAATTGTGCTGGGGCGCGCAAACTCTGGCCAATGGGGAGTTTGTGCGGGGTCTGAAGGCACTCCCCAGGCAGTGTGGACCGGGGGCTGAAGGGTAAACACCTGTTGGATAGTGCTCTGTGCCTATTATCTAACTGCCTTTACCTTTCATCAATAAGCCCCTTTGTTAACTACTGGAAGCTTCCAGTGTATGTCTTGAGTCACCACAGAAAGTATTCCATATGCCTTGTCAACTACCTTAGCTACCTGTCCTGTTACCTTCAGGGATCTGTGGACATACACTCCAAGGTCTTTTTTCATGTACAGTTCTCAGCATCGCGCCATTCATTGTACATTTTAGCACAGTGGGCTAAACAGCTGGCTTGTAATGCAGAACAATGCCAGCAGTGCATGTTCAATTACTGTACTTGCCTCCCCGAACAGGCGCCGGAATGTGGCGACTAGGGGCTTTTCACAGTAACTTCATTGAAGCCTTCTTGTGATAATAAGCGATTATTATAGGGGCAGGTTTAGCACAGGGCTAAAGAGCTGGCTTTTAAAGCAGACCAAGGCAGGCCAGCAGCACGGTTCAATTCCCATACCAGCCTCCCCGAACAGGGGCCGGAATGTGGCGACTAGGGGCTTTTCACAGTAACTTCATTTGAAGCCTACTTGTGACAATAAGCAATTTTCATTTCACTTCATTTCCTTGCCTGGATTGTCAAATGCATTAGCTCATCCTTTTCCAGACTGAATTCCATTTGCCTCTTTTCTGTCCACCTGACCAGTCCTTTGATATCTTCCTGCAGTGAACAACTTTATTCCTTATTATCAACTACAGAACAAATTATTGTATCATCTGCAAACATCTAAATAATGTCCCATGCATTTAAACCTAATTCACTGATATATACTACAAGTAGAAAGGGACCAAGTACTGACCCCTGTGGAATCCCACTGGAAACTTCTTTCCAGTCCCAAAAACATCCATCGACTATTATCCTACACCACCTGCCCTTGAGCCAATTTAGAATCCACTTTACCATGGTTCACATGGACTTTTAATATTCCGACCAGTTCAATTCATTCAGATTTATTCCAGTTATGAAAGCTGTGAAGGTGCTTCATGGGTGCAGTACAATTTTTCTTCTCATTGGCTATTTTAGTGCTGTGAGATCATACGGCATGGAGAGGTATCTGATCACAAAGTAGAGGTTGTTGTGTTCTGTGATCTAACCGTTGCAATGATGTACACAGAACACATAGTTGTTTAACCATAAAGATGATTCATTAATAAACATGTGGAAAGATCACTAACTAATTATAATACAGATGATGGCTATTAAATGAATTCAGTGAATCCTCCTGTAGCTACGAAGTGCAACTATCTTCTTGTACTCCTTACTACCACCTGCTGAGTGTCTTGGGTCACATGATGGATCTATATCGCCACCAGCTGGTTGGAGGTTGCATTGCTATTGCACAGGCATATCACCACATCACCCTTCCTCTGGAACTGTAACATTTATATTCAAATATACCTGTGTTTTACAAAACATGATCCGTACTATCGTTTTACACGTCATATATAAAGGTGCACCTGTGCTTCGCTCAACATGATATGCCTGATGAATGTGTCCCTGGTGCACAGTTTATTGGACATTCACGACGACATCTACCCATCGGTCTTCTGAACTTTTGTTGGCTGCTCGATGTCGCTTTAATTTCTGGAAGACAGGTTTTCTGGCAGGTATTTTTGGTATTATTAGCTTGTTTGGCCTTTTGACGCGATGCATTCTGAAGGCCAGTTTTCTTGCTGGCCTTCTCTGCGTGACCAGCTTTTTCAATTTTCTAACATGATGCGTCTTGCTGAGTCGTCGTGTGCTTTCTTGCTTATCGGCCACATTGCCGGTGTCTTCTTCTTCAGTACCGCGGGTGCGAGCCATGGTATCCTCCACTCTCCTTCTCTTCCTTCTCATGGGAGGGATCGTCTGACTGCGCCTCTTTTTCTTTTTTGCTTTGGTGGCACCCGTTATGCTGCTGGACTGCGCCTTGGGACTCGTTGCATGTGGTGCTTTTACCATCATTGCTGATTTCAGAGCCTTAGCTGGGCCGATGAGTTTGATTGATCCATGGTTGTGTCCGCATAGTGAGTTGTATGCCCATCACCTGGTGAAACATCCAGTGTTGGCATACGTTTGGATGACTGTGCAGCCGCAGTGAAGTCTGCAACATCAGGAGCAGTCTGCAAAGCCTCGCGCTCTGGTGTCTGGGCTGGATCAACGTCCCCAACGTTAGGTGCTGCTCCTCCATTTTGTGTTTGAACCCCAATTGGTGGCTCATCCTCACTTGAAATGATGATGTATGGGTTGTCTTTTGCTGAAGAGCCAATAAGTGGCTCATCCTCACCTGATAAGGTGAAAGAAATGTTTTGTCTTTCATTGCAGAACTGCACGCAGATTTATCCATCTGCTCTTTTAGCTGGGGGTCCCTTGTTATCAGCTCGTCACTCCCAACAAACCACCTGAATAGTGTTTCATAGTGGTCCTCTTCTAGTTCACCATCTGAGTCTCCACTTTCCTCATCATACTCATTGTCTTCATGAATATCATTGTAGTAATCATCATCGGAGTCACTATTATCTGCAAAGGCTTCTCCTGTAAAGTACGACATTGCACATGGAATGATGTGTTCACGCAGGAGACAATCAATTTCAAAGTCAGCAGCGAGTCTTGCTCAGAACTTTCATTTAACACTCCATGCTCTGGAATTACAGGAGAACTGAAGAAAGACCATTTGGTACAGTTTTCGGAATTGTTTTACGAGTACCCCTCATGCTTCTGCTTAGTTTTAATGGTTTTCAGTGTGACATTTTTTCCTTTCTTCCAGTCGATCTGGCACCCTGTGCATCCCATGATTTCTGGTTCATCAAAGAACAAAAGTCAAACTCGTCAAGCCGCGACTCCATCTGGTACACTTTTGTGACTATTCCATTTGTGAAATACTCATTTGGCTCAAATTTAAACTCCACAGTGAAGCTCATTGGCTCTTCAAGCTCTGAACATTTAACGTTCACATCTTGTAGATGCTTTAATATGGGCTCATCGTGCTCCTTCACATTCTTGAAGACTGTTAACCAGAATTCTGGAATTCCCTTCCGCTCCTCCATCTCTTCCATCTGGTTTGTCGCCCTCCACTTTAACTTTTGCTTGTATCTCATCGGATAACAGCAGCATTATCTCTCGTTGCCAGTCAATGATCCTCGCAGCGGTGCCTGGAATGTATAGCCGCTCAACTAGATTCAGGGCCTCACACAAATCCACTCCTATGATGGACTCGGATTCCGTGTCCACAATGGAAAATGGTACGATGTGACTTCTGTTGTGCACCCATGCTTTGAGTTGACATGCACCAAGCGTCACAATCTCCTTCCCGTTGTAGTCTTTCTGCAGCCTCGTTTGATTGACGACTTTCAGTTTAAACTGCAGCCCATGCAAATCAGACAGACTGAGGACATTGGCCCTTGTTCCCATGTTGAGCTTGCATTTTTATCAAGTGTCGTTCAGCATCACTGGAATTGTCTATCTGTCTTCGATGGTATCAGCTTCATCATCACTATTGTCACAACTGGTCAGTAAGACTTCTTCACTATTCATGGTTGGACTCATAGCGCAGGATTCTCCGACCCCCCGCTGGGTCGGAGAATCCCTGGCGGGCGGCGTGAATCCCGCCCCGCCACTCCGACGCCGTCTGCCTATTCTCCGACACTGGTTTTCGGGCACGCTGGTCGGGGCCGTTGGCAGCGCCCCCCGTCCTGCCAATTCTCTGAACCCCAATGGGCCGAGCGGCCGTCAGTTCCTGGCCAGCCCCGCCGGCATGAAATGGACATGGTTCCACATGGCGGGACCTGGCTGGTAGGCCGTCTAGTGGAGTCCTCGGGAGGGCGCGAGGGGATCCGGCCCCGGGGGGGGGGGGGGCATCGGGCCTGGCCCACGATTGGGGCCCACCGATCTGCAGGCGGGCCTGTACTGTGGGAGAACTCCTTCTTTTCACGCCTGCCTCTGGAGGGCTCTGCCATGGCCGGCGCGGAGAAGAACCCCATGCGCAGGGACACGCCGGCCGGTCTGCGCATGCGTGGAACCACGCTGGCGGTTTTGCGCATGCGTCAACTCGGCCCGGCCCTTTGTGCAGAGGATTTCACAACTTCCGGTTGGCCCGACGCCGGAGAGGTCGGGCAATCCTGCCAATTGCGGGAGAATCCCGCCCATAATGTTCTTGGTTGTAATCAGATTAATGAAAAACTGTTCTTCAAGGGACATCTCATCAACTGCTTTGATTGACCCTGTTTGGCTCACTGTAGGACGCAAAAAACATTTCTTTGCAAAATGATTGGTACAACCACACTTGGAACCTACTTTCCCAAATGCTGGACATTGCTGTTGCCGTTAAGGATTGCTGCATCACTGGCATAGGATAGCAGACCTGGTTGGCCGCTTAAAATGGTCTCCAGCACTGAGACCATGTTTTTTTATTGAACTGTGCCACAGTGCTGATGGCGCTGGCGTCTTCTTCCAGATTGCCGCCAAAAGATTTCAGGATGAGGGTACTGATCTGCTGTGCAGCCAGCTCACTTGCATGGCAGGTCTTCATAGCATTTTCTAATTTCAGGTCTTCTTCCCGTAATAACCTCTCAGGTAGTCTATCTTTCTATATCCCAAACACTATCTGGTCGTGGATCATCGACGACTTCAGAGTACTAAAGGTGCATGACTGTGCCTTCAACCACAAGTCAGTTACAAAGTTATCAATAAAGTGACCTGCTTTTTGGGTACGCATATGAAATATGTAACGTTCAAATGTTTCATTTTTCTTCGGAGAGCAATGCCGTTCGAAATACTTCATCACCTCATCGTAGCTCTTGCTTTCCTCTTCGCTGTCAAAGACAAAAGTATTGTATATTTCTATTGCTTGAGGACCTGCTACCATGAGCAGCAATGCAATATGCCTCTCGTCAGGCTGTACCTGCAGTCGAAGGGCTGCAACATAGAGTCTAAATTGCTGCTTGAACACACGCCAATTTTCATTTACGTTACCCAAGACTTGAAGCTGGTGGGGTGCCTTAAAACCTTCCATCTCTAACTTCACAGTCATTTGTTGCATTGAGTTGCAGATGGCAGTAGCACGTCAGGTTGGCGGAAGAATTTTCTCTTTTCGTTCTTCAGCCTGTTTCGCCCCTCTTCTCTGATGTTATCTTTTAGTGTTCTGCACTCCTGGTCCCCTGATGTGTTCTGTGAAATAACCACTGTAATGATGTACACAGAACGTATAGTTGTTTGTAATTTGATTTATTAACAAACATGTGGAAAGATAACACAGACGATGGCTAATAAATGAATTCAATGAATTATCCTGGAGCTACTTAAGTGCGACCATCTTCTTGTACAACTTACTACGACTGCTGGGTGTCTTGAGTCATGTGATAGATCTCCATCACCACCAGCTGGTTGGAGGTCACATTGCTAACTATATACAGAACTGTGCACAAGCATATCACCACAGAGGTCAGCTGTGAATTCCTGCTAGCTGGCACTAATGTTTTTAAATAGCAGCACTGCCACTACTGTTTCAAGAAGCGGAGACATTGGTTGCGAATGATAGATGATGGAAGGTGGGAAGGGAGCTAGAATGATCAGACACCCAGATTTATGGACCCATCCCATTTTCTCTTGTCACTTAACCAATTAGCCCGCCAGAATAGGGCAGCGACTCGGACAAAGTCCAGCTGTGCCACTGCCCTTAAATCTTCCAATACTTTCATGAATTCAAAGAGTACGTATTGTGTACGTTCCTCGGCCGCAGAAAAATACTGTTCACTGTACTTCGGTACATGTGACAATAAATCAAATCAAATCAAATCTTGTTGGCAGTACAATTGCCCTGAAGTGGATTCTGATACTTAATAGATTTCTTTGCCTTTGATGTTTGAAATTGCATCAATAATATCAGTTACAAAATTAACTTTATAAAATGCCAACTCTCCTTCAATTACCAAATAATGCCACGACAATACAAGCCAAACCTTTTGTACCTATCCCAGATAGGTGTCACTACATTGGATGCTTAAGTCTCTCTCTCTCCCTCCCTCCCTCGTTCTCACGGATTTCACCATTTCTGATTGTTTTCACATGCACGTTAATCCAAAGCCGTACTTTAGTTTCGAGAAATGTGCCACATGCCCAACAGAAGCACAAGATTACATTCCAGGATCATAAAAGACATTTCAATTACAATTACCACCATTTAATGCACACAGAGAATATTTACTTAATTTGGACTGTTTTTCAAAGTGACAAATTGTGTTTTTGGGGAAAATTATCATTCAAATGGAATCAGTTTATTCCATGACTCACAAGCCAAGAAATTCAAAGAGTGGAATGCAGTCAAGCAAATGCAACGGTCCAGAGTTTTGCAGGCAGGAGGTTAATTACCATTGTTAAGTTTTATATCATTCCTACCATTTAAAATGTGCAGCAGTTTTCCAGCTCACTGCCATTAAAATGTACATCAGATTGGAAATTAATTAGATAGGTTTAATAACTTTTTGTCAAATGCTTAGGTCAAAATTACCACTGAGACCTAGTTCATCAATTACCTATTCATTAAAATGTAGTTACCAGGGGACATCCAGCTCTGTTAATATCTTTCCATGAAGAGGGAAAAATTGAAATGCACTAAATCACATCCCTATGCATCATGGTGGTAAATGAAGGGGCCACTTCATAATGAAAATGCATCATAAATCTTCAAAACTGCTGTAGCCATTTAGTATGGAAACACACATCTCCCATCAGTAATGGCAGCATCACAAGAAATGTAAAATGTTTTACATTATGAGCCACATTGCAATATTTCTTGATCGGAAAAATAAATGTTTTGAGAAAGTATAAGAATATCAATAATGAAAAT
Source organism: Scyliorhinus torazame (assembly GCF_047496885.1). Classification (NCBI taxonomy): domain Eukaryota; kingdom Metazoa; phylum Chordata; class Chondrichthyes; order Carcharhiniformes; family Scyliorhinidae; genus Scyliorhinus; species Scyliorhinus torazame. Next base: position 310,553,788 of record NC_092707.1, read on the forward strand.
AATGCAATATGCAGTTTTTGGTTTTATTTTAATCCAAACCTCTATTTTCCTGGAAAAAGTAAAGCACTCAGAGATTCTTAATTTTCATCATTCGTCTGTTGCGTTGGCTTATAATTATCGAAAAGGGAGAAATAGACAAAACAAGTACTATAGGTTTTATCTCTGTGCTGGTCTGATGTCCCTTTACCATTGCATTCAGGGTCGCTCACTTGTTCTTGCTACATAATCTTTGTTATTACCCCAAAAGAGGTCATCGTATCAGGACAATTAGATTCTCAGCGACCTCTTCTGAACATGAATTTTCCCTGTAATGAGGGGGTGGGGTATCCTCCTTAACTGGGAGATCAGACCTCTAGTATAAAAACCCCGAACTGGGAGGGAGACCTTTCGGGGAGTGGAGAGTTTAATATCGTAAACAAATATAATTTTTTTTCTACCTGCCTGGTCAATGTGTGCAGCTTTAGTGGATTCTACACTGGCGATGAGGATGGGATTGGCCGGGCCGTCCTTGGTGCTGTCTCCACATTGATTTTGCGGGACCATTCCAGGCAGTGATGTTCCTCATCTTCGTAGACGCCCATTCCAAGTGGATGGAGGTCTACAAAATGCAAAGCATGACAGTTCGAGCCACCATATACAGACTGCGGCAATCGTTCAGCATGCAAGGGATACAGAAAGTGCTGGTCTCAGACAATGGGATAGCATTCACAAGTGCGGAGTTTGGGGCATTCATAGCCGCCAACTGGATACGACATGTACATACCCCCATGTACCACCCAGCATGAATATTAGAACCCCGGGAATGATGGGGTGGGATTTCTCCCTTAACTGGGAGATCAGGCCTCTAATACAAAAACCCCGACCTGGGCATAGGTCGGGACGGGAAATCCTTCGGGGGTGGAGAGTGAAATATCATAAATAAATATAATCTTATTTTTCTCCCTGCCTGGTCAATGTGTGCTGCCTTAGCGGATTCTACAATATCAATACCTCCCACTGCTTCATCATTCTCATGCTGCACATTGGTGGCAAAAATCCTAATGCCAGTGGGTCCATCGCAGTCTGCTGATTTCAGACCCCTGCAATTTTGATGGAGTCTGGCCAGTTCCTGAAGGTGGTATGGTTTAAGGCAGCTCAAAAGTCCCATCAACCGTCATGAGCCATGAAGCCTGGCTTGAAGTCAGGAATCTTTGACAGGGAAGTTTAAATGGTGCTGTGATCTTAAATGTCATATTGTAATACTATAATGATGTGGGAAATAAACGGTTAATACAGTTACAATGTGTTATAAAGTAAGTTATACGTCTGAAAGTTGTCTCTCGCTGTATTTTTCAACGACAACCTACACATCTGCATGCTTTTTTAATGTGTTTTGCTGGAGACAAAGTCACTCGCCGGTAAGCCCAAGTTACTTGCTGTTTTTACATTTCATACCATCCCACTAAGTTGCTTGTCTTCGAGAATATGATAGGACACTTCCGGTGACGGGAATGTGCTGAGTGGACGCACGCAAGGTGGCTCTCCTCCTAGGAAATAGAATTTAGGCAATTTTATCTGAAATAGCCCACCAGAACTGAGGAAAAAAAGCATCGCCTCACCAACCTCTTCAACCTACACAAAAAGATACAAGGGGCTGGATTCTCCCTCCCACCGCACCGCATTTCTGCTCCGACCCGCCGGTGGGATTCTCCGTTACGCCGGCCGGTCAATGGGGTTTCCCATTGTGGGGCAGCCTGATGCACGACGAGACGAGAGTAGAGAGTAATCGGGGCTTTATTACACAGAGATGTGTGGCCTCCTACAGCTGCTGCCAAAATGGCTGCCGTTTATACTCCGCCTACTGGGCGGAGCCAGCAGGCAGGGATCTACCCCCCTACCTGTAGTACAGGGTCCTTACCGTAATACCCTCGTATGCAGTGCAGTATATACAATATAATATAACAGTGATGACTACCACACAGCCCCAAGCCGTCGGGAAACCCCCAGGCGCCAACAAAACGGAGCAATCCGCCGGTGGAGGATCCCGCCCAAGATATTTCCAAAAATGCCGAACAACAGCTGCAGCAAAGGCCACAAGGAAACGAGAGGCAACAGGAGCCTGGAAAAACCGGCGAGCAATGGCGGATCCACGAGGCAAGGAAACCACTGCTGCACCTGAAGGAGAGGGGCCAACAAGCCATGCAAAGAACTCCCCCTCATCGGGGGGGGGGGGAGGCGGTTGGAGGAAGTTCCTCACCACAGACCTAAAGGAGCTCAAGGAGGACATAAGGCTGGGGATACAGGCAGCGGTCAAGGTGGTGGTCACAGAAGTACTGGCCACCATGCAGGTGACCCTCGACAAAGCTGACAGGTGACTAGAGACCAGGGGAGCACAATCAGGGAGCTAGAAAAGATCTCCATGGACCAGAGCAACCGGGTTATCGCCCTAGAGGGAGAAATAACAAGGTTGGTGGCGACCCAGGGAATCCTTAAAGGGAAGGCAGTGGATCAAAAGAACCGGTTGAGACGCCAGAATCTCAGAATAATGGGACTGTCAGTGGGAACCGAAGGTAGGAATCCCACAAACTAGGAGGCCTAGAAGCTGGGAAAGCGACAGCTTCCCCAGCCCGCCAGAGCTGAACAGGGCACACAGCTCGCTTTGGCCAAAACCCAGAGATGGGGAACAGCTGAGGGCAATAATTGCTGAGATGCACCAGTACCATGATGGGGAGAGAATCCTGAGATGGGCCAGGCAGACAAGAATCTGCAACTGGGAGGGACACCAAATACATAACCATCAGGACATTGGGGCAGACCTGGCCAAGTGCCAGGCCGAATTCAACAGAGCAAAGATAGCATTGTTTAAAACTGGGGTGAAATTTGGAATATTCTACCCAGCCAAGCTATGGGCTACCTTCCAGGGTAGGGAGCACTATTTTACGGCCCCCACAGAAGCGGCCAAGTTTGTCCAAAAGAACGGGCTGGGAAAGCAGCAGCAGAAACAGAAGTGGAACCATCATCCTGAGAAACGGAGAGGCTGACAGACATTTTGCACAGGACTCTACCGCCTCGCTCTGAAACTGAAAGCTAAGGCACAGAAAGGAGGGGGTGAGGGCAGCGGGATGCAAAGAAAAGGAAAAAAGAGAAAGAGGGGAGAGGGAAGAAAAACAGTAGGTGAAGGAAAGGTTTGGACCAATCTCGGAAGGGAGGCCACCACACAAGAGGGAAATACCTCCTCACTTCCCCTTGGTAACCCTTGTACCAACTTCCTGTTTTGTAGACGAGTACTCAAAGAATTATCATAGAATTTACAGTTCAGAAGGAGGCCATTCGGCCCATCGAGTCTGCACCAGCTCTTGAAAAGAGCACCCTACCCAAGGTCAACACTTCCACCCTATCCCCATAACCCAGTAACCCCACCCAACACTAAGGGCAATTTTGAACACTAAGGGCAATTTATCATGGCCAATCCACCTAACCTGCACATCTTTGGACTGTCATAAGTACTGGCATAACTTCTCACTGGGGAGTCAGGTGACTCCTGGTAAGTCGTTGTATTCGAATTCCAACTCGCTAATGAGATTGAAATGAATGCAAATTAGGCTTAATAAGTTCCTCAACATTTTTAGGTGAGATCCAAATTTTGCCATCGGGAGCAACCCGAGTGAATTGTAAAATAGATTGCACTCGGTGCAAATCTCGAATTGGGCTTATCCCGCGATTCGCGCAGTGCGCCCGGATCGGCATGAATCGCAACAGGGTTGGAAAATTTACACGAAAAATTTTTTTCCTTGGTAAGTTTCAAAATAATACAATTTGAGCTGAAGTAGGTTTTTTTTGTGAAATAATTGTGCATTTCATCGTGTCGGAAAATGAAAGGTACAGTGGTGTAGTACTCCACTGGGATGATATTGACATAATGATCACAGCATTGGCAAAGTCCAAGATTGTGATGATTCTTCTGTCATCTGGGTACTGAGGATGTTAATAAATTGTAGCGGGGGAAATTGTGAAGCTATTAATTTACTGAACATCAGTGGTAGGTCAAAGATATTAAATAGTAATAGCATTCAACTGAATAACAGGGGAGATCCATTGAATTTGATAACTTTCATTAAGTGATTTTTTTATGTAATGAGCAGAGGCCATTTGCTAATAAAGTACTTCTGGAATACGATGTGGCGGCTTACCTAATATTCTACTGAAATGAAGAGTTGAAAGGCTCTTTCAGAGGGGCTTAGTTCTTAATTATATGAAAAGAAAATTAAATTAACCTCATCTGTATTCAAACAGTCAGTAGTACAGAACCTGAACATTGCTGAAAGGACAGATATGTTGCTAATTTCTTTTGTCTTGCACACATCAGGACAAATACATTTTGCTCGTCTCTCTTTTCAGCAATACTAATCAGTGTGCAGACACTAATGTCTTGTGGTTTTGTCCCAAAGTAACCAACTACAGGGGCGAAATTCTCCGGAAACGGCACGATGTCCGCCGACTCGCGCCCAAAACGGCGTAAATCAGTCCGGCATCGCGCCGCTCCAAAGGTGCGGAATGCTCCGCATCTTGGGGGGCCGAGCCCTAACCTTGAGGGGCTAGGCCCGCGCCGGACGAATTTCCGCCCCGCCAGCTGGCGGAAAAGGCCTTTGGTGCCCCACCAGCTGGCGCGGAAATGACATCTCCGGGCGGCGTATGCGCGGGAGCGTTAGCGGCCGCTGACGGCATTCCCACGCATGCGCAGTGGAGGAAGTCTCTTCTGCCTCCGCCATGGTGGAGACCGTGGCGAAGGCGGAAAGGAAAGAGTGCCCCCACGGCACAGGTCCGCCCGCGGATCGGTGGGCCCCGGTCGCGGGCCAGGCCACTGTGGGGGCACCCCCCGGGGCCAGATCGCCCCGCGCCCCCCCCAGGACCCCGGAGCCTGCCCGCGCCGCCTTGTCCCGCCGGTAAGGTAGGTGGTTTAATCTACGCCGGCGGGACAGGCATTTTAGCGGCGGGACTTCAGCCCATCCTGGCCGGAGAATCGAGCGGGGGGGCCCACCAATCGGCGTGATTCCCGCCCCCGCCGAATATCCGGTGGTGGAGAATTCGGCAACCGGCGGGGGCGGGATTCACGCCAGCCCCGGCGATTCTCCGCACCGGCGGGGGGGGGGGGGGGGGGGGGGGGGGAGGGGGGGGCGGCGGGGGGGGGGGGGCGGGGGCGAGAATCTCGCCCCAGATATCTAGGGTGAAATTCTCCTACCCGCCCCGCCACATTTCTGCTCCGACCGGCCGGCGGGAGTCTCCGTAACACCGGCCGGTCAATGGGGTTTCCCATTGTGGGGCAGCACCACGCCGTCTGGAAACTTCCGGGCGCCGGCAAAACGGAGACTTCCGCCGGCGGAGAATGACGCCTCTAAACCGGACCTATTTCTTAGCAATGGAAATCCTAATTCTCCACCAACTCAACACAAAGAAATAATGATGCACATTAAAATATGATGGGCGCGATTCTCCACTCCCACGCCGGTTGGGAGAATCGCCTGGGCCGCCAGAATTTCCGGGGACGCCGGTCCGACGCCGTCCCGCGATTCTCCCAAGCGGCGGGAACGGCCCGGTCGGGTTTCGCGGGCCGCAGGCCGGAGAATCGCCGGAGACACCCAAAATGGCGATTCTCCGGCACCCCCGCTATTCTGAGGCCCGGATGGGCCGAGCGGCCAGGCCAAAACGGCGGGTTCCCCCCGGCGCCGTCCACACCTGGTCGCTGCAGTCGTGGGCGGTGCGTGAATGCTGGGGGGGGGCCTGTGGGGGGGGTGAGGGGGGATCCAGGCTTCACCTGGAATGTGGGGTGGCCCGCGATCGGTGCCCACCGATCGTCGGGCCGTCCACTCTGAAGGAGGACCTCCTTCCTTCCGCGGCCTCGCAAGATCCGTCCCCCATCTTCTTGCGGGGCGGACTTAGAGTGGACGGCAACCACGCATGCGCGGATGATGTCCGTTATGCGGCGCTGGCCGCGTCATCTATGCTGTGCCGCTTTTACGCGGGCGACAAGACCTGGCTCGTGTAGATGACGCGGCCCCGATCCTGGCCCATTGTCAGGGCCTGAATCGGGCGGGACCGGGGCCGTTCCGCGCCGTCGGGTACCTCGACGGCGTTCACGACGGCTCGGCCACTTCGGCGTGGGAGTGGAGAATCCCGCCCGATATCTACGCTTTGGACTTGAGAAATGTATTGTGGATACTAAGAAAAACTTATTTATTATTAGTCTTATCTATGTACATATTGTCCCTACCAGAGAATGTTTGCATTCAACAGCATTCACCTGTGCTCATTTTGACATCAAATGTGCTCAAATAAATCATTTGGCCATTATTTGAGAAAATTTGCATTCAAAGTCATCATTTAGCTGTTATTTAAGACTGTAAAACTGTAAGAAATAGAACAGGAGTTGGCCGTTTGACTCTTTGAGTCTGCTCCGCCATTCAATCAGATCGTGGATTATCCGACATTCCTCACGTCCACCTTCCTGCCATTTTCCAGTAACCCTTGATTCCATTATTGAACACGAATCTATCTCAGCCTTAAATATACACAAGGACTCTGCCCCACAGTTCCCTGTGAAAAGGGGTTCCAAAGACTCACAATCCTCTGAGAAAAGAAATTGCTCCTCACCTTAGTCTTAAATTGATACCCTTTTATTCTGAGACTATGCCCTCTGGTCCGAGACTTTCCCATGAGGGAAAATATCCTCTCAGCATTTACCCTGTCAAGCCCCTTAAGAATCCGATATGTTTCAATGAGATCCCCTCTGAATCTTCTAAATTCCAATGAGTAGAGTCCCAAGCTGTTTAACTATTCCTCATAAGACAATCCCTCCGTACCTGGGATCATCCTAGTGAACCTTCTCTGAACCGTCTCCAATGAAATATCTTTCCTTAAATACGTACCTTGTGCATATCTCTTTATGTCTTTTTTCGGTTTACATGGCTTTTTACTATGCACTGAGATTGGCTAGTCAATGTCTCAGCACTTTTGAGTTGAGACATTCGACGCGACTCAACAAAAACATTTCCAAGTGTCATTTTAGAGGTTTTGGTGTACTGGTTCCAACGGCTTTTTGGTTGAGACCCAAACCTGGGTTCACCCACACTTAAGTCATTTTTTGAGGCCTTTGGGTATTTATCCCCAGTCCAACCCACACTTAGAAATGTTTTCCAAACTGGGGAACTGAACTCGCCGGTGAGACCTGTTCCTCAGAGATTAGGGCGCCATTTTGAAAGGGTGTCCCAATCTCTAAGTGAGCTGGCCCCACACCCCCCATCCATGGATAATGCCACTCTCTGCAGTAATGGGAATTCCCCCCCCACCCCCCATCCCAAGTGAGGACACCCCGCTATGGGGTTGCAAATCTCCAACCCCCATTTCATACCCCTCCTTCATTCCCCACCCCCCACCCTTCATACACTCCCTTACCATCCCTTTCATGAGCATGGCCACCCTCAGGCCCAGACCCTTAGCAATGCCAACCTGACACCCGGGCAATGCTGAGATTAGAGCAGCTCAAATTCCATGGAGCACATTTAATACCATCTCCGAGGCCTGGAGTGGGTTGGCCTTCCAACCGTTGGTTCTGTGTGGTCCTCTTCCTGCTGTCAGAGAAGGTTAGGAGTTGCCTGAACTGGCCGGGTTCACTGGATTTGTTGGTCCCATCCTTTTTATTCATTGGAACATGTTGACCCTGTACTCTCCCCATTTCCTTCTTGAATGCATCCCACTATTCTGTCACTGATTTACCTAAAAGTATCTGCTCCCAGCCCACTCTGGCCAAATCATATCTGATCTTATTAAAATCGCCTTTATCCCAGCCTTTACCCCAGCGTAGAACATGGATTTCAGGCCCATTGTAGTCCTTTTCCACAACAATCTTAAATCTAACGGAGTTATGATCGCTATCTGATAAATGCTCCCCCACTGATACTTCACCCAATTGCCCGGCTTGGTTACCAAAAATTCAGTCCAGGACTGTCCCCTCTCTTGTTTCTTCCCAATTATGTAATGACTATTGTTTTGTGCTGTACCTGTTCTACATTGATACCTATAGCTATCTTTCTGCTTTGTGTTTGATTGATGCAAATGTTTTGTAAAAAACTGGAAATCACGAATATTCTTTATAACAGCTGCTAACCGGAATCCCCCCACGCCTTTCTACCTTGTGTCCCGCCAGTGGGAAATTGTGACGGACTTAAACAAATTTACAAATGTGTGGCACGCACAAGTGAGACCTCAGATCACTCATGGCTTGAGGTGAGTGCAACATACAGAGCCTACCTGCAATAGTTGCTGAACTGCTCTTGTTGATATAGGCCACACTGCTGGGCTGTAGGGTTGATCTCCCCCTGCCCTTTGCTGACGTTATCCAGAAGGACAACACTCTGCTGCGACATTCATGCAGGCCCCCACTGACCAGTCCTACGACCAGGGTTGGAGAGTTCAGGGGTTTTCTGCTACTGCTGGCTGATACTGATCTCCATAAGGACATCGCTGTGCAGTGATATGAGAACAGAATTCTACTTTCAGAAATTAGTATTTCAACCACGTGGGTAGCGCGTGAGAGGAGGGTGGGGATGAAGAACACCAGGGGGGCAACGGAGAGGAAAAGTTGTAAAACGACTGTCAGGGAGGAAGGGCCAACACTGGGAGTGTATGGGGGAGGGGGGGGGGGGCGGGGGGGGGGAGCAATAGTAAGGAAAGGCTGAAAAGGCTGAGCAAGGGCTGTGAGGGTGGAAAGGCAGCACAATGGAAGGCAGAGGGAAACTGGAGCGCAACAAATGTACATTAAACGCTGGTAAACATGGGGTTTTATGAGGGAAAGGGGATGCACGCAGACTCTTGAATAGGAGGGAGGTGCGGTTGTGCCACATAAGGATGGATCACATGGAGCCTCAGAAGTTAGGGGATGTGGTTTGGGAGGAACCCTGTCGTCCTTCGGCTTCATGGCAATGGGGAACTCTGTGAAAGGCCAATTCCTTGGTCTGACGCTTGCAGTCAGGAGTCTTGAAATGCAGACGTCTGTGGCGATGTGGAAAGGAGTCACCGATTACATGCAGACCAGAGGCTATGTGGACATCCTAGTCAGAAATCCGAGATAGGAGATAGTCCACGGTGCCGCGGGCATGCAGCAGAATTATTGGGAGCATGGTGTACTTCAGCTGCAGGGGGGGAAAGGGCTGTGTGCTGCAGAGGGAAATGCACAGCTTGGCCGGCAGGAATGTCTCATTGTCGCTGTCGTTGGACTTGGCTATCTCTTCACTCAGCTGCAAAGAGAATGAGGGTGGTAAATGGAGGTATCTGAGGTCTGTGGATTAGAAGCACATAATAGGGTTACGTAAAGCTATCCTCGGAGGGTGAGGGATTCACTTTGGGAGATGACCATACACGCAGCCTCTCGATGGTGTGGGAAGAGGCCCACAAAGGGCGTAGGCACCTCACAGGTGATGGGTTCGGGTTGGGAGGGTAGGAATATCCATGACAACAACTGTGGGATCCAGTATTATTGGGGGAGACTGGCGAACAAGAAGAAGCCCTAACTTCACATAATGAGGTTCGATGTGTATGCTAGGTGCATGGACAGAAAGAGGGAGAGTTGAATTTGGTTTTGAAATAAAAGGTGAGAACCACCATCTTGTGTACCCAGTAATGGCAACGGCTCAAAACAAAAGTAAAAGTGAAGCTGATCAGAAGAGGTCGGAGGCATTGTGGGAGGTGTGCAGTAAAAACAACAAAGTACAAAAAAAATTACAGCACTGGAACAGCCCTCCAAGCCTGCACCGACCATGCTGCCCGTTTGAACTAAAAACCCCTACCCTCTGGGGACCATATCTCTCTATACCCATCTTATTCATATATTTGTCAAGACGGCCCTTAAAGTCCAAAGTGAAACGCCCGCGTTTTGATGCTGGAGTGGGGACATAGCCCCATTATTGGAGAATCCTGCCCCATAGGTGCCATTTTGATCACAATGTGTATGCTAGCTCTCAGGGACAAGGTTGCATCAGTCATTGTGCAATTTGGGCAGGAAAGGCTGTGGAAGCTTACGTTTTCCATAGGTTTCATATTCAGAGCTTCACATTCTTGATTCTTTTGCCATTGTTGTCTTTGATGATTCATTTCACAGAAAACATATTTGGACAAATGGATACCCAGAGCTGATGGAGACGTTAGTGAGTAAAAGCAAATTACTGCGGATGCTGGAATCTGAAACGAAAGAGAAAATGCTGGAAAATCTCAGCAAGTCTGGCAGCATCTGTAGGGAACGAAAAGAGCTGACATTTAGAGTCCGATGACTGTCAAAGCTAACAGACAGAGAAAGTGGGAAATATTTATACCGTGAAGTGAGAATGAAAGATGAGTCATAGCCACAGAAATCCAGGAAAACCGGGTGCTAATGGCGACAGAAACCAAGGGGAAAGAGTGCTAATAGCAGATCCCAGAGAGAACAAAAGATGTGAAAGGAATAAAAAGCAGAGAAACTAACATCAGAGGGTGAACTGTAGATATGGTGGGAGGGGAAGGGGGAAGCAAAGAGGAGAAAGGGTAAGGAAAGGTGGATAAGATGGGGGGGGGGGGTTAAATATATATTAAGAAAGACAAGAAAGAAAGAAATGGTAAAAGACAGTTAAATTGAAATGGAATGAAAACAAATGGGTCGAGGTAGGGTAGAGCTAATCATCTGAAGTTGTTGAATTCGATGTTGAGACCGGAAGGCTATAGCGTGCCTAACCGGAAGATGAGATGTTGTTAGACCATAAGACCATAAGACATAGGAGCGGAAGTAAGGCCATTCGGCCCATCAAGTCCACTCCACCATTCAATCATGGCTGATTTCAACTCCATTTCCCCGCTCTCTCTCCATAGCCCTTAATTCCTCGAGAAATCAAGAATTTATCAACTTCTGCCTTAAAGATACTCAACGTCCTGGCCTCCACCGCCCTCTGTGGCAATGAATTCCACAGACCCACCACTCTCTGGCTGAAGAAATTTCTCCTCATCTCTGTTCTAAAGTGACTCCCTTTTATTCTAAGGCTGTGCCCCCGGGTCCTAGTCTCCCCTGCTAATGGAAACAACTTCCCTACATCTACCCTATCTAAGCCATTCATTATCTTGTAAGTTTCTATTAGATCTCCCCTCAACCTCCTAAACTCCAATGAATATAATCCCAGGATCCTCAGACGTTCATCGTATGTTAGGCCTACCTTTCCTGGGATCATCCGTGTGAATCTCCGCTGGACCCGCTCCAGTGCCAGTATGTCCTTCCTGAGGTGTGGGGCCCAAAATTGCTCACAGTATTCTAAAATGGGGCCTAACTAATGCTTTATAAAGCTTCAGAAGTACATCCCTGCTTTTATATTCCAAGCCTCTTGAGATGAATGACAACATTGCATTTGCTTTCTTAATTACGGACTCAACCTGCAAGTTTACCTTTAGAGAATCCTGGACTAGGACTCCCAAGTCCCTTTGCACTTCAGCATTATAAATTTTGTCACCGTTTAGAAAATAGTCCATGCCTCTATTCTTTTTTCCAAAGTGCAAGATCTCGCACTTGCCCACGTTGAATTTCATCAGCCATTTCTTGGACCACTCTCCTAAACTGTCTAAATCTTTCTGCAGCCTCCCCACCTCCTCCATACTACCTGCCCCTCCACCTATCTTTGTATCATCGGCAAACTTAGCCAGAATGCCCCCAGTCCCATCATCTAGATCGTTAATATATAAAGAGAACAGCTGTGGCCCCAACACTGAACCCTGCGGGACACCACTCGTCACCGGTTGCCATTCCGAAAAAGAACCTTTTATCCCAACTCTCTGCCTTCTGCCTGACAGCCAATCGTCAATCCATGTTAGTACCTTGCCTCGAATACCATGGGCCCTTATTTTACTCAGCAGTCTCCCGTGAGGCACCTTATCAAAGGCCTTTTGGAAGTCAAGATAGATAACATCCATTGGCTCTCCTTGGTCTCACCTATTTGTTATCTCTTCAAAGAACTCCAACAGGTTTGTCAGGCACGACCTCCCCTTACTAAATCCATGCTGACTTGTCCGAATCTGACCCTGCACTTCCAAGAATTTAGAAATCTCATCCTTAACAATGGATTCTAGAATCTTGCCAACAACCGAGGTTAGGCTAATTGGCCTATAATTTTCCATCTTTTTCCTTGTTCCCTTCTTGAACAGGGGGGTTACAACAGCGATTTTCCAATCCTCTGGGACTTTCCCGGACTCCAGTGACTTTTGAAAGATCATAACTAACGCCTCCACTATTTCTTCAGCTATCTCCTTTAGAACTCTAGGATGTAGTCCATCTGGGCCCGGAGATTTATCAATTTTTAGACCTCTTAGTTTCTCTAGTACTTTCTCCTTTGTGATGGCTACCATATTCAACTCTGCCCCCTGACTCTCCGGAATTGGTGGGATATTACTCATGTCTTCTACTGTGAAGACTGACGCAAAGTACTTATTTAGTTCCTCAGCTATTTCCTTGTCTCCCATCACAAAATTACCAGCGTCATTTTGGAGCGGCCCAATGTCAACTTTTGCCTCCCGTTTGTTTTTAATGTATTTAAAGAAACTTTTACTATCATTCCTAATGTTACTGGCTAGCCTACCTTCATATTTGATCCTCTCTTTCCTTATTTCTCTCTTTGTTATCCTCTGTTTGTTTTTGTAGCCTTCCCAATCTTCTGACTTCCCACTACTCTTTGCCACATTATAGGCTTTCTCTTTTGCTTTGATGCATTCCCTAACTTCCTTTGTCAGCCATGGCTGCCTAATCCCCCCTCTGATAACCTTTCTTTTCTTTGGGATGAACCTCTGCACTGTGTCCTCAATTACTCCCAGAAACTCCTGCCATTGCTGTTCTACTGTCTTTCCCACTAGGCTCTGCTCCCAGTCGATTTTCGTCAGTTCCTCCCTCATGCCCCTGTAGTTACCTTTATTTAACTGTAACATCTTTACATCTGATTCTACCTTCTTTCTTTCAAATTGGAGATTGAATTCTACCATATTATGATCACTGCCTCCTAAGTGCTCCCTTACTTTAAGATCTTTAATCAAGTCTGGCTCATTACATAACACTAAGTCCAGGATGGCCTGTTCCCTCGTGGGCTCCATCACAAGCTGTTCCAAAAAGCCCTCCTGTAAACATTCAATGAATTCCCTTTCCTTGGGTCCACTGGCAGCATTATTTACCCAGTCCACCTGCATATTGAAGTCCCCCATGATCACTGTGACCTTGCCTTTCTGACATGCACTTTCTATTTTGTGGTGCATTTTGTGCCCCCGGTCCTGACCACTGTTAGGAGGCCTGTACATAACTCCCATTATGGTTTTTTTGCCTTTGTGGTTCCTCAACTCTACCCACACAGACTCCACATCATCTGACCCTTTGTTGTTCAGTGCTATTGATTTAATTTCATTCCTAATTAACAAGGCAACCCCGCCCCCTCTGCCCACCTCTCTGTCTTTTCGATAGGTTGTGAATCCCTGGATGTTTAAATGCCAGTCCTGAACCCCCTGCAACCACGTCTCTGTGATGCCTACCACATCATACCTGCCAGTCACAATCTGGGCCACAAGCTCATCTACCTTGTTCCGTACACTGCGCGCAATTAAATATAGCACCTTTAATTCTCTATTGACCGTCCCTTTTTGTTTTCTTAGTGTGGTGGACCTTGGTTTACTGAGCCTTTCCATACACTGTGTCATATTTTGTGGGATGGGGACTGTAGCGCACAAAGACTCCATGAGACGAATAGAGTGAAGTCGATGAGGCTTTATTAAGCGTGTCTGTTCCCCCGCAGCTCGATAGTAAACTGGCCTGCGGGGGAAGACTCCGGCTTCTTATACTCCGCCTTCAGGGCGGAGCTTGAGGTCAACGGCCAACCAGGACCCGGGATCTGTCAGCCAATGACATTAGGGCTTCCAGTCCCACATGACCCCCAATACATACTACCACAGGGACTATCATAACCTCTCCTGAGTTCTGTCTTTTCGTGCTTTTTTGTATTCCTAAGCAGCTATGCTTCCCACTGATTACTTCACCTCTTGGTTCCCTGACTTTCCCTTCCCCCCCCCCCCAATCTCTAGTTTAAAGTCCTATTGACCACACTATTTACTCTTTTCGCCAGAACACTGGTCCCAGCTCGGTTCAGGTGGAGACCATCCCAACGGTATAGGTCCCCCCTGTCCTAAAACTGATGCCAGTGTCCCATGAAAAGGAACCCCTCTTTCCCACACCACTCTTTCAGCCACGTGTTAACTTCCCTTATTCTTGCCTCCCTCTGCCAATTTGCACATGGCTCGGGCAGTAATCCGGAGATTATGACCCTTGAGGACCTGTTTTTTAATTTGAATCCTAGCTCTAAGTTCCTCCAGTTCGCGTTGAGCTTCACTGGAACATTGCAGCAGGCCAAGGACAGACATGTGGGCATGGGAGCTGGGTCTTTTGTTCGAATGGCAAGCAACGGGAAGGTCAGGATCCTGGATGCCCACAGACCGAAGATGCAAAGCGATCACCAAGTCTGCATTTGGTGTCTCCGATATAGAGGAGACCACATTGGAGGCAGCAAATGCAGTAGACCAAATTGGAAGAGATGCAAGTGAAACGCTGTTAGTGTTAACGCTCTGAGACGTTAGTAAGGCCGGGACATTCAGAGGGAGATGTCAGTGACACTCCAGCAGATCCATAGCCGCTTGGAGGGGTTTCAGAGGCAACGGGCGCAGGAGATGTAGCAGACAATGCGTGGCACCGAGGCTGCTAAGTCTTGACACTACTAAGTTGGTGACCGCAGTAGAGTGCCTGGTGCATGATCCAGGCATGATCGCTGAAAGTTGCCACCCAGGTTGATAGAGTTGTGAAGAAGGCCTGTGGTGTGTTGGCCTTTATTGGTAGAGGGATTGAGTTCCGGAGTCAGGAGGTCATGTTGCAGCTGTACAAAACTCTGGTACGGCCGCATTTGGAGTATTGCGTACAGTTCTGGTCACCGCATTATAGGAAGGACGTGGAAGCTTTGGAACGGGTGCAGAGGAGATTTACCAGGATGTTGCCTGGTATGGAGGGAAAATCTTATGAGGAAAGGCTGATGGACTTGAGGTTGTTTTCGTTAGAGAGAAGAAGGTTAAGAGGAGACTTAATAGAGGCATACAAAATGATCAGAGGGTTAGACAGGGCGGACAGTGAGAGCCTTCTCCCGCGGATGGAAATGGCTGGCACGAGGGGACATAGCCTTAAACTGAGGGGAAATAGATATAGGACAGAGGTCAGAGGTAGGTTCTTTACGCAAAGAGTGGTGAGGCCGTGGAATGCCCTACCTGCAATAGTAGTGAACTCGCCAACATTGAGGGCATTTAAAAGTTTATTGGATAAGCATATGGATGATAATGTCATAGTGTAGGTTAGATGGCTTTTGTTTTTTGACTTCCCATGTCGGTGCAACATCGTGGGCCGAAGGGCCTGTACTGCGCTGTATCGTTCTATGTTCTATGTTCTATGACATCAGCACCATAAGTGAAAGTGTCCAAGGCGGCACGCAGTCAATGACAGCCATGGTTGAGGGTCTCGACAGAATGTCCGCCTCGCTGGGGGATGTCACACACTACCAGTTGACCTTGATGAGGTTCTGCGGGACCTGTCCCGTTCTCAGATGGCATGGCTGAGGCGCTGCAGAGCTTGTCCCAATCTCTGAGGAGCATCACCGAGGGTGTCGACATGGTGGTGCGGACCATGGAGAACCGCTAGGGCTGGCAGAGCCAGATGATGCAGGGGCAGCCGGGACCCAAACCAGCTGCCCCTCCATCCCAAGATGGGCACCAAGAGGAAGGAGGGAGAGACATTCCGGACCCGTCCCATGGAGTGAGGACGGTTGCCACCGAGTTCCCCCTCTGATGAGGCTGCATCTCACAGCCAGCACACGAGACAGGATAGCAGGCCGTCGACAAGTGCGCCGGGGTCCTCCGGCCTCAGAACCCCAAGGGGACGCCCGCCAGGGGGATCGAAGGGAACAGGACGAGCCAAGCAGTTGGCTGCCTCCACCTCGGATGTGCATCCTGGGGAGACACCTAGACGTAGCGGTAGAGCTAGGAATGCAAAGCACATCGAGGATCGCTGAGGGCACGGGGGAGTGGGCGGGGTGGGTGGGCAGCACCATCGGGAGAGTGGGGAATTGTATTACACATTAAACACTCTTGTGCACAACCAGTATGATGTCTCTGTCACTTTCCTCTTCAATGTGGCTCACCTCCGAACCCTTGGCCCACCTCTCCAGGCATCTCCTCCCTCCGCGGGCGACCCTCCGGGCGGTGTACTGGAGTGCACCACTGGAGCGGTCGAGGCATCGGAACCGTATTTTGAGGTGTCCGATGCACCGCTCAATCACAGTCCGAGCGGCTGCATGGGCCTCGTTGTACCGGGTTTCCACTTCGGTCACCGGCCTCCATACTGGAAACATTATCAGGTTCTCTGAGTGTACACCTTATCCTCCAAGAGCTAGCCGCCTATCCTGGGGTGCTCCTCAAGGAGGCCGAGGATGACCAATTGCCCAGGATGTAGCTGTCATGGATACTCCCCGGGAAGGATGCAGACATGTGCATGATCTTCATTGGGTGGTCGCACATGAGCTGTATGTTGAGGGAGTGGAACCCCTTTCAGTTAACATATGGCACACCCAGATGGCCTGGTGAGCGCAGGGCGACATGCGTGGTTTCTATTGCCTCCTGGACCAGGGGCATCCCGGGGATGGCAGAGAAACCTGCAGCCCGGGCAGCTTGTTGGGCTTGGTCCATGTCAAAGATAAGTAGTTTTCCGCCTGGGTATACAGGGCATCCATGACTTGTTGGTTGCATCTGTGGGCTGTGACCTGCAAAATGCCACATAGGTTCCCATTCCAGCACTGGATTGATCCCGAGATGTCAAAGTTCAGGGCTACCATGCCCTTGACGGCCACCGGGAACGGGTGTTCTCCTCCTCCTCCAGGTGATGCCTAGTCCGTGAGGACATGGCACAGGTGCCGCATCGTCTCCTTGTCGAGGCGGGGCCTTCTGTGGCACATGCTCTCCATTATCTGTTCAAATGACCAGGGACGCCTGTACACCCTGGGCCGTCGTGGGACTCTCTCCCTGGCCTGATGGGCGGCCGGGTCCACAGGGTGTGGAACGGGTTCCGGTACATGGTCCGCCGCCTCAAGTATCTTCTGACGCTGCTGCCGCTGTCTCCGGTGTCTGGCCACCCGGCCTAGCAGCAGCACCACTTGGGCAAGTTCTGCATCCAATATCGCTGCCATAGCATTCAATATCTGTAAGTATTGAGCGACGGTGTTAGACTGACAAACAGCAGTGGCTCCTACCCCTGGACCCTCCATTCACCCCTACAGAGAATGCCCTACCATTCATTCCTGGCCGCAGAGGGCCCCCCCTCACTGGACCGCAGCCCTGTACCCCAGTGACCCACTCGTAACGCTACTTGGACCGGGTGCTGGTTCCCTCCCTGTTGCATTCATCCACCCTCCGGCCATGGACTTGTCCTTGGAGCTGTGTCCCATCCCCTGGGTGTTCGGATGTTGGCTGCTGTGTGTATGGTGTTGCCTCCCGCAGTGTTCAGGCACAGTTTGATTGGGATGCAAGGCAATGACTCCCACATGCTACATGGCCCGCCCACCCACGGGAATCCACTTAAGTTGTGTGAAGTGCTCATTTAACTGCAATTGCCACTTCTCTATTAGCAATAGCCTTCAGCTGCACGGCCAGAGGCCTCGGCAGTCGGTCGGGGTTATGGGTGGGCCAGAAGAGCAGTGACAAGGGTTGCCTCCAGAACATGGCAAACATGTTGGCATAGTGGAGCCACGAGCGGTTGTCCCACTCCCCCGGTTGCCGACCCAGTGCCCCCCCTTCCATGGTGACCCACTCCTGCAGAGGGTACCCTGCCCCCGACCGAGCACTGGGCTGGCAAGTCCAACCCCCTCGGTCTCTTTGCCTGTGAGCAACTCACCTCCTCGGCTCTCCACAGAAGCCCTTCCGTCAGGTTCACGTACTTAAAAGGAGTACTAATCGGCGTCAGCGTGATCACTTGCTGGGGAGGCCAATGAATGACGGGACGCCGTAGGATAAGGGGTGGCTCCCGTTAATTGTATAGAAATAGGGCTTAAGTAGTGATAATTGGTTTCTTACCACTCGACAGCGATATCCTGATTTTGCCGATGGGAGCGGGCCAGTTGCATTCCATACTGTTTGGTGCCTGGCGCGGTTCTCGTTTTCTGTCTCTCCCGCTATTCACCGGCCTCGTTTTGCTTGAATGAGAGCGCAACAAGGCTGGACAATTGCGGCCTATATTTTCCCACATTACTATAGCAATTACACTTCAATAGCCATTGGCTGTGAATTTGTCAGGTCTAGCCAGTGGTTATACAAGAGGCGGGATTCTCCACTCCCGCGCCGAAGTGGCCGCGCCGTCGTGTACGCCGTTGAGGTTCACGACAGCGTGAAATGGCCCCGATCCCGACCGATTCAGGCCCTGAAAATAGGCCAGGATCGGGGCCGCGTCATCTACACGCGCCAGGCCTTGTCGCCCGCGTAAAGGTGGCGCCGCATAGATGACGCGGCCAGCGCCGCATAACGGGCGTCATCCGCGCATGCGTGGCCGTGGAAGGAAGGAGGTCCTCCTTCAGAGAGGATGGCCCGACGATCGGTGGGCACCGATCGCGGGCCACCCCACATTTGAGGTACCCCCCAGTGCAGGATCCCCCCTTGCCCCCCAGCAGGCCGCCCCCCCAGTGTTCACGCACCGTTCACGACGGCAGCGACCAGGTGTGGACGGCGTCAGGGGGAACCCGCCGTTTTGGCCTGGCCGCTCGGCCCATCCGGGCCTGAGAACAGCGGGGGTGCCGGAGAATCGCCATTTTGGGTGTCTCCAGCGATTCTCCGGCCTGCGGCCTGCGAAACTCGACCGGGCCGTTCCCGCCGCTTGGGAGAATCGCGGGAGGGCGTTGGACCGCCGTCCCCGGAAATTTTGGCGGCCCAGGCGATTCTCCCAACCGGCGCGGGAGTGGAGAATCGCGCCCATGATGTTGGAAAAATGTACGATTTTTCCCCCTTTTTTTCCATGTCATATTTTCCTATTTCTATTGATAGACTTTGATCAATAAATGTTTCGAGAAAAACATACAGAACCGAGTTTGAGTACAGCCAGGTAGAATGCTGGTGCAAAGAAACATTAGAGAGTCAAATAATGTTATTGCCATCCATGAATGAAGGCAAATAAAATACTAGGGGTACTGAAGTAACAAGTAGCCATCTGTCACTTATATTTTTTGATTGGAGGTTGACCAGATATTGTTTGTGTAACAGTTAAATTATTCCTACTTCTGGAGCAGTGGGTTAGCCCTGTTGCCTCACAGCACCGAGGTCCCAGGTTCAATCTGGCTCTGGGTCACTGTCCGTGTGGAGTTTGCACATTCTCCCCGTGACTGCGTGGGTTTCACCCCCACAACCTAAAGATGTGCAGGGTAAGTGGATTGGCCATGCTAAATTGCCCCTTAATCGGGAAAAAAAGAATTGGGTACTCTAAATTTATATTTAAAATTTTTAAAAAAATTATTCCTACTTCGAACAGAACTAGAAAAAAAACCCCAGGAGGAATATAAAATAATAGCGATCACAAAGGAATATCTATGCAAATGCTGCATGTCTGAAATAGAAATAGAAAATACTGAAAATACAGCACATTAGGCAGCAACTAAACAAAGGGACAACTTAATATGTGGAGACAATTCTGTGGAATAACTTTCCGTATTTCCATCATCTCTGCTTTTATTTTTAAATGTCAAAACACCCACTTTAGACCACTCAATATGTTACTCAGGTTCCTCCAGTAGAAAAGCAATTGCAAGCAATCTTTCCTTTATCACACCTTAAAGAATCAAGAGTGCAATCTGCAGCAAGATTTTTCTTTGGTTCTTTGACATTAAGATTGTCCATTTCCACTTTTGTAACATCGTCTGCCTTTTCCCCTGATTCAGGTCATCAGCTGCGTCATCCATGCCTCCATTATTTCTAGACTCGACTATTCCACTCCTCTCCTAGCTGGTCTCCCACATCCTGGGCGGGATTCTCCACTCCCACGCTGAAGTGGCCGTGCCGTCGTGAACGCCGTCGAGGTTCACGACGGCGCGGAACGGCCCCAGTCCCGACCGATTCAGGCCCTGACAATGGGCCAGGATCGGGGCCGCGTCATCTACACGAGCCAGGCCTTGTCGCCCGCGTAAAAGCGGCGCCGCATAGATGACGCCCGGCAAGATCCATCCCCGCGCATGCGCGGATGACGCCCGTTATGCGGCGCCACGGAAGGAAGGAGGTCCTCCTTCAGAGAGGACGGCCTGATGATTGGTGGGCACCGATCGCGGGCCACCCCACATTCCAGGTGAAGCCCGGTGCAGGATCCCCCCTCGCCCCCCCACAGGCCCCCCCCCCAGCGTTCACGCACCGCCCACGACTGCAGCGACCAGGTGTGGACGGCGCCGGGGGGGAACCCGCCGTTTTGGCCTGGCCGCTCGGCCCATCCGGGCCTCAGAATAGCTGGGGTGCTGGAGAATCGCCATTTTGTGTGTCTCCGGCGATTCTCTGGCCTGCGGCCCGCGAAACTCGACCGGCCCGTTCCCGCCGCTTAGGAGAATCGCGGGAGGACGTCGGACTGGCATCCCCGGAAATGTTGGCGGCCCAGGCGATTCTCCCAACCGGCGTGGGAGTGGAGAATCGCGCCCCCTATCCTTTGTGAACTTGAGTTTATCTAAAATGCTGCTGACCATACCTTGACCTTCAGCAAGTCTTCTTCTCCTATTACCCTGGCGCTCACTGATCTACGTTAGCTTCCAGTCAAGCAACCTTTTGATTTTAAAATTCTCATCCTCCTTTTCCAATCTCTCTGTCCCTGCCCCTCTCTATTTCTGTAATTTCCTTTAGCCCCACAAACCACCAAGATATCTGTGCTCCTCTAATTCGAGCCTCTTTCCGTACCCAATATTAATTGCTCTGATATTGGTGGCTGTGCCTTAAAAGCTTTGGAATTCTCTCCCTAAAGTTATCTATCTGCACCCACCGTCTCCTCCTTTAAGACAATTCTTGAAATATACCTTCTTGACCAAGCCTCTAGTCAGCTGACCCATTACCTCCTTATATGGATCAGTGTCATATTTAGTTTTATAATGCTCTTGTGAAGCACCTTGAGATATTTTGTTATTTTGAAGGCAATGTATAAAATATACGTTATTACTGTTTAAAAATTATTGCATGATTCCTGACAAGGTTGTATTGCATGCTGAATAAGTAAATCTAAAGCAGACAGGTAATAAATAAGAATACATAGTTACTTTGGATTACAATTAGCCTGAGGCAATAATCATTCACTGTGGAAACGATTAAACTTATCCTGGATTGGTCCTTACATGAAACAATGAGGGGACAATTCTCATGTCACTACCTCGCCAACAATCTAGTGGAGCAGATCACCTGTTGTAGAACCTGCCCATTTCCATCCCATTGAAGTGAAAATTTGGAAGGATCAAAATACGTGGACAATCCTTTTTCACCAACATCAGAGATTTGTACCAACATTGGAAAAGCAAAGCCACAGACTATCCAGAAAAAGCTGTTCTCACAGAATTATACTTCCAGCCAAATTCCCAGACTTCTCCATCACCAATCCTGGTCTATGTCCTATCTCATCATGGCATAGAGGTTTACAGTCAGGACAGAGTGACCCACAACTCTGGACCTCACGAGGTCTCATTGCATCAAGTCAAACATGTGAGAGAAACCTCCTGCTAATTGTCACCTACTACCCTCACTGCCCAGATGAATCATTATTCCTCCTTGTGGAAAGGTGACAATGTGAGGGAAGGAGCTCCATGAACATCCCCATCCTCAATAACTCAGCACATGAGCTAAAAAAAACATTATTCTCAAGGGCAATTAGCCCCTGCAATTCCTTGGATTCAGGAAAAGCCCCATCAGATTGGATAGTAGCAAATTAAACTTCTCTGTTCACAAAAGGAGGGAAGCAGAAAGCAGGAGACTGCAAGCCAGTTGTCTAATATCTATCAGAAGGAAAATGCTTGACTGTATTGTTAAGGAAGTTATAGCGGTTATTTAGAAAATCGTAATGCAAACAGGCAGAGTTAACACAGTTTTGTGAAAGGGAAATCATGTTTTATTAATTTATTGCTGTTCTTTGAAGAAGTAACAAGTAACATGGATAAAGGGTGCCTATGATAAGGTGCCACATCAAAGGTACTGCACAAAATAAGAGCTCATTGCATAGAGGGTAACATATATTCATGGGTAGAGGTTTGGTTGACTAACAGAAAGCAGAGAGTAGGAATGCATGGGTCATTTTTGAGTTGGCAAGCTGTACTAGTGGAATGCCACAGTAATCATTGCTAGGGCCTCGATTATTTATAATCTATATCAATGTCATGGATGCAGGGCTGCTACATTTGCTGAGGACACAAAGATAGGTAGGAAAGTAAATTGTGAAGTGGGCATAGAGTCGACAAGGAGTGTTGGATAGGTTGTAAGTGGGCAAGAAATTAGCAGATGGAGTATAATGTGGCAAAATGTGAACTTGTCCACTTTGGCAGGAAGATGAGAAACAGTCTATTACTTACACTGAGAAAGATTGCAGTATTCAAAGGTGCAAAGGGGTCTGGGTGCCCTGGTACATGGATTATAAAGTGTTACTCTGTTGTCATTTATTGTAACGGGAATGGAATACAAATGTAGGAAAGTTTTACTACAGTTGTACAGAGTGTTGGTGAGACCAGGGGCGGGTTCTCCGACACCCCGCCGGGTCGGAGAATCGCCGGAGGCTGGCGTGAATCCCGCCCCCGCCGGTTGCCGAATTCTCCAGCACCGGATATTCAGCGGGGGCGGGAATCGCGCCACGCCGGTCGGCGGGCCCCCCCCGGCGATTCTCCAGCCCGCGATGGGCCGAAGTCCCGCTGCTGGAATGCCTCTCCCGTGGGTGGGCCTGTGCCGTGGGGGCACTCTTTTCCCTCCGCCTCAGCCACAGCCTTCACCATGGCTGACGTGTAAGAGGCCCCCCCCCCGCGTATGCACGGGGATGACGTCAGCAGCCGCTGACGCTCCCGCACATGCGCAGACTTCCGCCGCCCGGCGAAGTCCTTGCGGCCCCGGTGGGCGTGGCGCCAAAGGCCTTTCCCGCCAGCCGGCGGCGCGTCAACCACTCTGGCACGGGCCTAGCCCCTCCAGGTGAGTGCTTGGCCCCTAAAGGTGCGGATTTCCGCACCTTTGGGGTGGCCCAACGCCGGAGTGGTGCCCGCCACTCCATCCCGCCGGGGACCCCCGCCCCGCCGGGTAGGGGAGAATCCTGGCCCACATCTGGAGTACTGAGTACAGTTTTGTTCTCCTTACTTAAGAAAGGCTATAGGAAGGAAGCTGAGCTATGCAGGAAAGATCAATATCTAGAGACGGTAGATCAAGCAAAATTGCGGGGAGATCAAGGGCTGTTGAGGGAAGGTCAGGTGCCATTCAAATATGGCAACTAGACGTTCAAACCCGTGAGCTAAAGGTAGGCCAACAATTTCTTACCCAATCCCGCTCTATATGATTGACCAGGGCTCTTGCCTCAGCATATCTAATTGGCTGGCCACCATGTAATTTCACACAGCCAGCTACTCCAGTTCTGAACACAAATATCACAAACTTCTGAACCACCATTGGGACCCTCGATCACATCAGCCCCAGGACATCACTGCAGGACACTAGGGCAGTATCCAACCATTCAAAAACGTCATCAATAACCTTTTGTCCAATATAAGATAATAAGTGTGGATGTTTGCACAGTGTTCAGTTCCATCCCTAACTCCTTAGATAATGGTGTTTTATACGCCAGCATGTAGCAAGACCCTGGCTTGGCCTGATAGGTGACAAATGACACTCATACCATATAAGTGGCATCTCCAACAGGAGGGAGTTTAGCAACCCCTTTTGAACTTCAGGGACACGATCATCATCAATTCCCCATCAACAGACTAGTTGATCACCAATGACGAACAATTTAACTGGAGCAACCAAATAAATACGTGGATATAAGACATAAGGGGAGGCGGTGGCATAGTGGTGTGGTCGCTGGACTAGTAACCCAGAGACCCAGGAAAATGCTCTGGGGACCTGGGATTGAATCCCACCATGGCAGGTGGTGGAATTTAAACTCAATAAAATATCTGGAATTAAAAGTCTAATGATGACCATGAAACCATTGTCACTTGTTGTAAAAACCCATCTGGTTCACTAATGTCCTTTAGAGAAGGAAATCTGCTATCTTTACCTGGTCTGACCTATATGTGACACCACACCCACAGAAATGTGGTTGACTCTTAAAATGCCACTTAGCTCGAGGGCAATTAGGGAAGGGCAACAAATGCTGGCCTTGCCTGCAACGCCCACATCTCGTGAAAGAAGAAAAAAAAAAGAGGTAAGATGCTGAATGTTCTACGATATATTAATAGGACAGCACGGTAGCACTGTGGATAGCACAATTGCTTCACAGCTCCAGGGTCCCAGGTTTGATTCCGGCTTGGGTCACTGTCTGTGCGGAGTCTGCACATCCGCCCCGTGTGTGCGTGGGTTTCCTCCGGGTGCTCCGGTTTCCTCCCACAGTCCAAAGATGTGCAGGTTAGGTGGATTGGCCATGCTAAAAATTGCACTTAGTGTCCAAAATTGCCCTTAAGTGTTAGAACATAGAACATTACAGCGCAGTACAGGCCCTTCAGCCCTCGATGTTGCGCCGACCTGTGAAACCACTCTAAAGCGTGTGCGGTTACTGGGTTATGGGGATAGGGTGGAGGTGTGGACCTTGGGTAGGGTGCTCTTTCCAAGAGCCATAAGACCATAAGACCATAAGACATAGGAGCGGAAGTAAGGCCATTCGGCACATCGAGTCCACTCCGCCATTCAATCATGGCTGATTTCAACTCCATTTACCCGCTCTCTCTCCATAGCCCTTAATTCCTCGAGAAATCAAGAATTTATCAACTTCTGTCTGAAAGACACTCAACGTCCCGGCCTCCGCCGCCCTCTGTGGCAATGAATTCCACAGACCCACCACTCTCTGGCTGAAGAAATTTTTCCTCATCTCTGTTCTAAAGTGACTCCCTTTTATTCTAAGGCTGTGCCCCTGGGTCCTAGTCTCCCCTGCTAATGGAAACAACTTCCCTACATCTACCCTATCTAAGCCATTCATTATCTTGTAAGTTTCTATTAGATCTCCCCTCAACCTCCTAAACTCCAATGAATATAATCCCAGGATCCTCAGACGTTCATCGTATGTTAGGCCTACCTTTCCTGGGATCATCCGTGTGAATCTCCGCTGGACCCGCTCCAGTGCCAGTATGTCCTTCCTGAGGTGTGGGGCCCAAAATTGCTCACAGTATTCTAAATGGGGCCTAACTAATGCTTTATAAAGCTTCAGAAGTACATCCCTGCTTTTATATTCCAAGCCTCTTGAGATGAATGACAACATTGCATTTGCTTTCTTAATTACGGACTCAACCTGCAAGTTTACCTTTAGAGAATCCTGGACTAGGACTCCCAAGTCCCTTTGCACTTCAGCATTATACATTTTGTCACCGTTTAGAAAATAGTCCATGCCTCTATTCTTTTTTCCAAAGTGCAAGATCTCGCACTTGCCCACGTTGAATTTCATCAGCCATTTCTTGGACCACTCTCCTAAACTGTCTAAATCTTTCTGCAGCCTCCCCACCTCCTCCATACTACCTGCCCCTCCACCTATCTTTGTATCATCGGCAAACTTAGCCAGAATGCCCCCAGTCCCATCATCAAGATCGTTAATATATAAAGAGAACAGCTGTGGCCCCAACACTGAACCCTGCGGGACACCACTCGTCACCGGTTGCCATTCCGAAAAAGAACCTTTTATCCCAGCTCTCTGCCTTCTGCCTGACAGCCAATCGTCAATCCATGTTAGTACCTTGCCTCGAATACCATGGGCCCTTATTTTACTCAGCAGTCTCCCGTGAGGCACCTTATCAAAGGCCTTTTGGAAGTCAAGATAGATAACATCCATTGGCTCTCCTTGGTCTAACCTATTTGTTATCTCTTCAAAGAACTCCAACAGGTTTGTCAGGCACGACCTCCCCTTACTAAATCCATGCTGACTTGTCCTAATCTGACCCTGCACTTCCAAGAATTTTAATCTCATCCTTAACAATGGATTCTAGAATCTTGCCAACAACCGAGGTTAGGCTAATTGGCCTATAATTTTCCATCTTTTTCCTTGTTCCCTTCTTGAACAGGGGGGTTACAACAGCGATTTTCCAATCCTCTGGGACTTTCCCGGACTCCAGTGACTTTTGAAAGATCATAACTAACGCCTCCACTATTTCTTCAGCTATCTCCTTTAGAACTCTAGGATGTAGTCCATCTGGGCCCGGAGATTTATCAATTTTTAGACCTCTTAGTTTCTCTAGTACTTTCTCCTTTGTGATGGCTACCATATTCAACTCTGCCCCCTGACTCTCCGGAATTGGTGGGATATTACTCATGTCTTCTACTGTGAAGACTGACGCAAAGTACTTATTTAGTTCCTCAGCTATTTCCTTGTCTCCCATCACAAAATTACCAGCGTCATTTTGGAGCGGCCCAATGTCAACTTTTGCCTCCCGTTTGTTTTTAATGTATTTAAAGAAACTTTTACTATCATTCCTAATGTTACTGGCTAGCCTACCTTCATATTTGATCCTCTCTTTCCTTATTTCTCTCTTTGTTATCCTCTGTTTGTTTTTGTAGCCTTCCCAATCTTCTGACTTCCCACTACTCTTTGCCACATTATAGGCTTTCTCTTTTGCTTTGATGCATTCCCTAACTTCCTTTGTCAGCCATGGCTGCCTAATCCCCCCTCTGATAACCTTTCTTTTCTTTGGGATGAACCTCTGCACTGTGTCCTCAATTACTCCCAGAAACTCCTGCCATTGCTGTTCTACTGTCTTTCCCACTAGGCTCTGCTCCCAGTCGATTTTCGTCAGTTCCTCCCTCATGCCCCTGTAGTTACCTTTATTTAACTGTAACATCTTTACATCTGATTCTACCTTCTTTCTTTCAAATTGGAGATTGAATTCTACCATATTATGATCACTGCCTCCTAAGTGCTCCCTTACTTTAAGATCTTTAATCAAGTCTGGCTCATTACATAACACTAAGTCCAGGATGGCCTGTTCCCTCGTGGGCTCCATCACAAGCTGTTCCAAAAAGCCCTCCTGTAAACATTCAATGAATTCCCTTTCCTTGGGTCCACTGGCAGCATTATTTACCCAGTCCACCTGCATATTGAAGTCCCCCATGATCACTGTGACCTTGCCTTTCTGACATGCACTTTCTATTTTGTGGTGCATTTTGTGCCCCCGGTCCTGACCACTGTTAGGAGGCCTGTACATAACTCCCATTATGTTTTTTTTGCCTTTGTGGTTCCTCAACTCTACCCACACAGACTCCACATCATCTGACCCTATGTTGTTTCGTGCTATTGATTTAATTTCATTCCTAATTAACAAGGCAACCCCGCCCCCTCTGCCCACCTCTCTGTCTTTTCGATAGGTTGTGAATCCCTGGATGTTTAAATGCCAGTCCTGAACCCCCTCAACCATGTCTCTGTGATGCCTACCACATCATACCTGCCAGTCACAATCTGGGCCACAAGCTCATCTATCTTGTTCCGTACACTGCGCGCATTTAAATATAGCACCTTTAATTCTCTATTGACCGTCCCTTTTTGTTTTCTTAGTGTGGTGGACCTTGGTTTACTGAGCCTTTCCATACACTGTGTCATATTTTGTGGGATGGGGACTATCGTAACCTCTCCTGAGTTTTGTCTTTTCGTGCTTTTTTGTATTCCTAAGCAGCTACGCTTCCCACTGATTACTTCACCTCTTGGTTCCCTGACTTTCCCTTCCCCCCAGCCAGTGCAGACTCGATGGGCCAAATGGCCTCCTTTTGCACTGTAAATTCTATGATATCAGAAGCAGCATGTGATTGACAGAGCTCAGTGATCCCACAACCAACAGAATTGATTAAAGCTCTGCTGTCTTGCCACATCCTGTCATGAATAGTGGTGGACACTTAAACAACTAACAGGAGGAGGAGGCTCCACATACATCCCCATTCTTAGGGGTGGCAGAGCTGAGCACATTAGTATAAATTTCTAGAGAAGGGATTTTCTGGTCCTGCCTGTGGCAAGGATTGTCACAGGTGGGATGGAAGATTTGACGGACCAGCCAAAGGCCCACTGACTTCTGGTGGGAATTTTCGATCCGACAGAGGGCGAGACCAGATATTCGAACCTAGGGTAATGCATTTACAACTATGTTCAGCCAGATGTGCCGAGTGGATGACCATCTTGACCTCCTCTTGCCGCCAACATCATAAGATGCCAGTTTTCAGGATATTTGATTCACTCAAAATGATATCAAGGAATGGCTAAACATGCTAAATACTGAAAGACTAAGGCCTTGACAACATCCTGGCTATAATACGATAGTACTTCTGCTCTACAGTTAGTTGCATCTCTAGACAAGCTGTTCCAGTAACTACACCACTGGCATCCACTTAATAATTGAAAATTGCTGAGCTATGTCCTGTCCACAAAAAGCAAGACAAATTCAGTGCCCCATCAGTCTCTAGTCAGTCATCGGCAAAGTGATGGAAGCTGTTATTAATAATACTATAAAGCTTCATTTATTCAGCAATAACCTGCTCAACAATGCTCAGTTTGAGTTCTGCCTCAGCACCAGAACTTATTACAGCCTTAGTCCAAACACAGGCAATCAATATTAATAGGGAAACAGTACTCAACAAACTATTGGGATTGAAGGCAGACACGTCCCCTGGACCCAATGGCCTACATCCTTGGATGTTAAAGGAAGTGGCAATGGAGCTAGTGGATCCATTGACTATATTCCCAAATTCCGTGGACACAGGAAAGGTTCCAGTGGATTGGAAAGATGCTAATGTAACGCCCTTATTCAAAAAGGGAGGGATGCAAAATTTGGGAAATTACAGACCAGTTAGTTTAACATCTGTTGTTGGGAAATTGTTAGAATCAATTATCAAGAAAGTAATATCAGGACATTTGGAAAGTCAAAGCACTATCCATCAGAGTTAGCTTCGTTTTATGAAGAACAAATCACGTTTGA
Source organism: Scyliorhinus torazame (assembly GCF_047496885.1). Taxonomy (NCBI): domain Eukaryota; kingdom Metazoa; phylum Chordata; class Chondrichthyes; order Carcharhiniformes; family Scyliorhinidae; genus Scyliorhinus; species Scyliorhinus torazame. The sequence goes on from NC_092707.1 coordinate 310,583,010, forward strand.
TTAATTTGCTGGAGTTCTTCGAAGATGTAACAAGCAAAGTGGATAATGGGGATCCTGTAGATGTAGTGTATCTGGACTTCTGGAAGATGTTTGATAAGGTGGCGCACAGAAGGTTAATTTGCAAGGTTAGATCACATGGAATTATGGGGTAATTTTTTAGCTTGGATAGAAGACTGGCTGATGGACAGAGGACAGGGAGTCGGCATAAATGGGTCTTTTTCTTAATGGCAAGATGCAACTAGTGGGATGCCACCGAGTTTGGTCCTTGGGCCCCAGCTATTTACAATCTATATAAATGACTTGGATACAGAGATAGAATGTTCTATAGCCAAATTTGTACATTACACAAAAATAGGTGGGACAGTAAGTTGCAAGGAGGAAATAAGAACCTTACAATGCATACAGATTGGTTAGGAGAGTGGGTCAAAATGTGGCAGATGGAGTTTAAAGTGGATAAGTGGGAGATCATGCATTTTGGTCAGAAAAATGGGGAGGCAACTTGTTATCTAAATGGGGAGAGACCGAGGTGCTCCGTTGCAGAGGGATCTGGAGGTCTTCGTTCAGGAGTCACAGAAAACTAGCATGCAGGTACAGCAGATAACAAAGAAAGTGAATGGAATGTTGGCATTTTAGTTAAAGGAATAGAGTATAAAGGTAAGTAAGTGTTGTTGCAACTATACAAGGCATTGGTGAGACCAAACCTGGAGTATTGTGCACAATTGTGGTCCCCTTATTTGAGGAAAGATGTAGTAGCATCGGAGGCAGTTCAGAAGAGGTTCACTAAGTTGATTCCAGAGATGAGGGGTTTGTTGTATGAAGAGAGATTGAACAGTTTCGACCTATACTCGGTAGAGTTTAGAAAAATGAGGGGAGATCAAATTGAGGTATACAAGATGATAAAAGGTCTGGATAAAGTAGACGTGGAACGGATGCTTCCCCTTCTGGGGCATTTTAGCACAAGAGACCAGGGGCATTTTAGCACAAGAGGCCATAGTCTTAATATAAGAGGTAGCAACTTTAAAATGGAATTAAGGATAAACTACTTCTCCCAAATGGTTGTGAATCTGTGGAATTCGCTATCCCAGAGTGTGTTGGATGCTGGGATACTGAGCAAATTTAAGGAGGAGTTAGGCAGATTTTTAATTAGTAATGGGTTGAAGGGTTATGGAGAATGGGCAGAAAGGTGAAGTTAAGGCCAGGATGAGATCAAATAAAAGACTGCCTTGACGTCAAGGGCAACTCATCCTGACCTCCCCTCTGGAATTTAGCTTTCACATAAGTTCATAAGATATAGGAGCAGTACTAGGCCATTTGGCCCATCGAGTCTGCTCTGCCATTCGATTATGGCTTTTTAAATTCATTTACGGGATGTGGCCGTCGCTGATTAGACCAGCATTTAGTGCCCTTCAGAAGGTGGTGGTGATTTGCATTCCTGAAACGCTGCAATCCTTGAGGTGTATGTACACCCACTGTGCTGTTGGAGGGGGAGTTCCAGGGTGTTGCCCCAGCAACAGTGATGGAGCGACGATATATTCCAAGTCAGGGTGGTGAATGACTTGGAGGGGGACCTCCAGGTGGTGGGGTTCCCAGCCCCCTAACCCTAACCCTAACCCTAATTTGCCAATCTTGTCCTATTAGATGGTAGATTTTGTTGGTTTGGAATGTGCTGTATAAGGAACTTTTCTGAGTTACTGCAGTGCATCTTGTAGATGGTAAACCAGACTGCCACTGTTCGTCGGTGGGGAGGGTTTGAATGTTTGTGGAAGGGGTAACATTCACACAAGCTGCTTTGTCCTGGATGGTATCAAGCTTCTTGAGTGTTGTCGGAGCTGCACTCACCCAGGCAAGTGGAGAGTATTCCATTACATTCCTGACTTGTGCCTTGTAGATGGTGGACAGGCTTTGGGGGTCAGGAGGTGAGTTATTCGCCGTAGGATTCCTAGCCTTTGAGTTGCCCTGTTAGCCACAGCATCAATGCGGCTATTCCATTTCAGTTTCTGATCAATGGTAACACCCAGGATATTGATTGTGGGGGATTCAGCGATGGTAATACCATTGAATGTCAAGGGACGGTAGTTTGATCCTCGCTTGTAGGAGATGGTCATTGTCTGGCACTTGTGTGGTGTGAATGTTACTTGCCACTTGCCAGCCCGAGCTTGGATATTGTCCAGGTCTTGCTGCATTTGGACATGGACTGCTTCATTGTCTGAGGAGTTGCAAAAGGTGCTGAACATTGTGCAGTCATCCGCAAACAATCCCACTTCTGGCCTTATGATGGAAGGGATGTCAGTGATGAAGCAGCTGAAGATGGGTGGGCCTAGGACACTACCCTGAGAAACTCCTGCAGTGATGTCCTGGAGCTGAGATGATTGACCTCCAACCAACACAGCCATCTTCCTTTGTGCCAGGCATGACAGTTTTCCCCCTGATTTCCATTGACTCCAATTTAGCTAGGCTCCTTGATGCCATACTATGTCAAATGCTGCCTTGATGTCAAGTGCAGTCATTCTCACCTCTGGCATTCAGCTCTTTTGTCCATGTTTGAACCCAAGGCTCTAATGAGGTCAGCAGCTGACTGACCCTGGCAGAACCCAAACTGAACATCCATGAGCAGGTTATTGCTGAGTAAGTGCTGCTTGATAGCACTACTGATGACTCTTTGCATCAGTTTGCTGATGATGGAGAGTAGACTGATAGAGCAATCATTGGCTGGGTTGGATTTGTCCTGTTTCTTGGATACAGGACACACCTGGGCAATTATCGACACTGTCAAGTAGATGCCATTGTTGTAGTTGCACTGCAGCTGTACTGTTTGGGGAGATGGAGGGGTACAGGTCGGGAGTCGCACCTGGGCTGGAGGGAGGGGCGATGGTGAGGGGCTTTGCGTCGGTGAGGCCTTCAAGACATCTTTAAATATTGAGGAGACCTATAACAGGGGCAACCACAGCTCCAGCCAGACTATCCTACCATGATGGCTGAGCCAGCAATGCCCAAATCCTGTGAATTAAGAAAAATAAATATTATCACCCTGGTAATGAAGAGGAATTTTTTAAAAATAACTATTGGCCTATACAATCGGTAGAAATACTCAGAATGATTTTAGAGCAGCATTGAGCTTAGTAAATGAACAAATCCTACCACAGCCGCTCAACCTCGAATAAGGGGAAGTAAAATAATGCATTCAGGCTTGCTGCATACACATTCTCAGATTAAATGGTGTTTGTCACTCTCTCAGGCCAGATCACTGTCTTACTTCTGTGAGAGTTGACTCCCACTGACCGATAGCTACTTGTGCGATATCACAGCACATTAGCATCCCCTATGACTTGGACCGGGTTCTTGTATCTTTCACACGTGTATTTCTCCCATCTGTATGACCGTGGCCTGGGTTATTTTGGGGTGAGGCAAGGCTTAATACAAATCATTAAACTGCTTTACTTCAAAGGATGTTGAACATAAAATGAGACTGTTATGATCAGACCCACGTATTTCTATTGCTATCATTGCAGCAGCAGGATGATGATACAAAAATAATTAATGTGATATCATTTATTTTTTGCACAATTCTGGGATTTCCCAGCTCTCTCCCAGTGTGAACTTTTCGTCAAACTGAATGGACTCATCGCCCACTGCTCAGTTTTAAAATGCTGAATGAAGCAAACCTTAGTTTATTGAAGAAGATCTGCAGCTCCTGGCAGACAGCACGCAGCGTGGTAAAGCGTTTTTGTTGTGATGCAATGCTGATAAACTGAGAGTTAAGCAGGTGCCAGAGTTTATCTCTTTGGCAGTGAATGCGAGGTCACACACCTGGAGGAAACAACAGATAACCACAAGAAGATATCTGGCCTCAAGCATCACAAATATCCATGGCTCAATATAAGCTGCAAATGTGCAGAAAAATACAAATGTGAATCAGTTTACAATATCGGGTGTACTTGGTTCAGTTGAGTTGCATGATGCAGTTAATCCAAATCTAACAAGCAACTTGCTGCAATTGCACAAAAGGGGAAGCATTAGAAGTTACTGAGAACTAGGGGAACGACAGTAACAATTTGCAATTCTATCATTTTCACGTATAATATGATGCCTCAAGTCACTGAACCTTTGAGGAATTAACCAGTGGGCTACTGCAGGTGAATAATTTGTGAATGAGCTGCACCTTATCTGAAGAGCAAGGTTCTGATCACCTCTCCCCATTTCTGTTGCTGAAATTAAATTTTTCCCACAAGGAAACTTCCTGCTGTAGCAGATAATTTTTCAGTGGCGGTGGACTGGCCTCCCTTAAATTTCACCTTTTCTTTCAGAGGGATGTCCACGGCCTATTGCAGCATCGTGAGTATATTTTATTAATAGTGGGTTTTCCCTTGCAGTCAGAAGTGACTGCAGTTACTTTATGCACAAGGACTAATCAGACTTAATCAGAAGTAATTTTACAGGTTGTATGGGGAGATGGTGGCAGAAGGCAGCTAAGGGACAGTACTGTAAATTGCACTGGCTCTTAAGGTAAGGGGAAGAGTTTAGACTGGAGCTGACGACGATAAGATTCACAGTGTATTGCAGGGTTAGTTAATAGATAGAGATAGTGTATGTGAATGTAGTTTAAGTCGTACATGTATGTTTGCTATTCAAAATAAGTGTCAAACTCAAATTTAGCAGTGTTAAGAAAATTAGTTTAGCTCTTCAAAAGAGCTTTGTGTATCTTTGTGATCACTACGCCTTCCATCCTGGAAACTCCTCACAAAGATCACCACACAGAGGACAAGGGTAATGTTCTAAGTTCATGGGTTCAAATCCCACTAAGGCAGCTGGTGATATTTAAATTCAATCAATAAAACCTGGAATTAAAAGCAACCTAAAAGTGGCCATGGAACAATCATCGAGTGTTGTGCAAATCCATCTGGTTCACTAATTTCCATCAGAGAAGGAAATCTGCCACCATTACCTGATCTGGCCCTCATATGACTCCAGATAGACAGACTCTTATCTGGCCTCTGCAATGGCTGCCGAGCAAGCATCTCAATTCAAGGCAAATTATGGATGCAGTATTGCCCACTTCCCATAAAAGGATATATTTTTAAAAAGTTTTCAGCAGAATAGGACTAGCATTACGTTCAGCCTGGGGTAACTAAAGCTACTACTAATGTGATCAAAAGGAAGAGAAGGATGTGGATAATGGAGGCAGCAATAATAAAATACATCTTATTTCAAAGGCCTACCTTTTATTAAATAGCTCCTTCGGATAGAGTCAGGTTGACTTCTAGGATGTGGTGGAGGTTTGAAGTTAAATTTAGTTTAGAACAATATTTACTTCTGCAAACAGCACACAGTTGCCATTGATGTGCACTCAGCAACAGAGTTGTGAATGTTATAGCAAATGCAGAACTAATCCCAGGGACAATAAATGAGGCAAAGTCAAATTGAGCTGATGGTCAAGGCAGCATTTACTCCAAGTTGTTTCAAGAAATAGGAGGGATACTGCGTGAGTCACTCAGTCATTGCTGGAGCCTGGAATCAACTGGAAGGAGACCGATATTGGTCTAATATTCATGATGAAATTGGAATCAGGAAATTATAGGCCCACTAGCTTGAAATCAGTGCTGGATATTTGTTCGAATTGGTAACTAGGGATGCTCTACACAACGACCTTAACAGAGAAGGAGCTTTTAAGATAGCGCCCAATATTTTCTGATGAAGAATGTCATGTCTTACCACGCTGATGAATTTTTTATGGTGATTACTAGATTGATGAATGAAGACCCAGCTTGTATTGTATGTTTGGAATTTCAAAACACTTCTGGTAACGTCTCAGCCCTACATAGCCCCATGGCGGACAGAAGCAGGAAGTTGGGTGATGCAGGCACAGTCAATGCCAAAAGATGGTAGGTCAAGCTTGATTGTGGGGAGATCAAGTGTTATTTAGGGAAGGTTGGTAGTGCAGTTCAGAGAGTTGAGGGCAACAGAGGGAAGCTTGAGGATGATAAAAGGAAGATGCAGGTAGGTGCAGAGGAGGGAAGGGCTGAACACCCTGGGTGTGGTGGTCCTTTGCCGGGGTGGGGGGAGGGGGTGGATTTCAAGGAAAGGATGGAAGGAATTGATAGGGCCAAAAGGAAAGGCTGGTTCTGTCAATGTTAGGGTCCTGTGGGTCGACTTGAGGGTGCTGAGCAGTGAAGGGAACAGCCACAATTAGAGAAGGGAGATTAATTCAGTAGGGGAACAGGAACAGATTCATGGTCAAATATTGGAAAGTCTCATGGGGTGGGGCACTGGAGTCAGATTGAGCATTGGGGTGGTCACAGACGCGGGCAACAGGCAAAGAGGTGGAATGCACAGGGAACTGTTGATAGGGTCCAAGGTAATGGGATGGGGATACTTAAGGTTAACAGATAAAAGACAAATGTTTATGGTGGATGGGTCAAGGTGTTGAAGACAGGCATGAGGATGACAGGAGGAGGGTGGAAGGTAAACTACCATTCACACGTCATTGTCAGTGGCTCTCTGCAAATGCACGTTTGGTTGCAACAATTACAGATCTAAGTGGGACGAGGCCAGTGATTGGTACTTGGGGTTTTGGGTGAGGACAACATGTGAATTTAAGGAGTTCACTGCTCATTAGTACTATGGATGAGAACCATGGAAAAACATGTTGAAATCTCTATCTCTACCCTTTTTGACACAATTCAATTGCTGCAATACCAATGGATCTTATTCATCCAACATTGAAGGAGAGGTTGCAATGATAGAGAGGTCCTGCTGGCCAACAACAGAGGTTGCAACACCCAACAGAAGGCAGCACCAGAGGGCTTGGCTGTTTAGGATGCAGCCATTTAGGAAAGACAGCAGTGAAGATGGGCACTGGTGTGTCAATTCATGCTTAGCCAAGTATATACAAGGAGAAAAGACTTAGATTACAGGGTGATATAGACTGGGCTGGTCAGATAAATAGAAGAGTGGCAAATGGAATTTAACCCTGAAATGTGTGAGGCGATGCATTTTGGGAGGACTAACAAGGCAAGGGAAAATACAATGAATGGTAGGACACTAGGAAGTGCAGAGGACCAGAGGGACTTGGGGTGCATGTCCAAAGATCCCTGAAGGCAGCAAGACAGTTAGCTAAAGTGGCTATGAAGGCACATGGGATACATGCCTTTATTAGCCAAGGCATAGAATATAAAAGCAGGGGGCTCACATGGATTTGGTGAGAACCTCATGCCAGTAACCCTCAAGGCTACTGCAGTGCTCAAATTCATTTATTATGTGGAATTCTCTTTCCCAGAGACAGGGACATTGAATATTTTTAAGGCTGATTTAGATAGATTCTAGATTGACAAGGGAATCAAAGAGTACAGGGGTAGACAGGAATGTAAAGTCGAGGCCATAATTTGATCAGCCATGATGAGATCAAATAGTGAAGCAGGCTCAAGAGGCTAAATGGCCCACTGCGGCTTCTAAATCATCTGTTTGTATGCACATATGTGCATACGAGTATGCACGTTTATATGTCAGCGGTGGATGCCAGGGTGCAACAGTAACATATATGTCATTGCACAGGCTGACACATATAGGTGCATAAAGGAGGTGACCATTTTCCTATTCCATCATGCCATTTCACTGTGCCTTGGTACACGTGACAATAAACAAATCCAATCCAATCCAATTCTTTCATCTACTTCCCCACTACTGAGGGCAGACATACGACAGGCACAACAGCTTTCAGTGCCATCACTCGGGTTTCCTATGGTGGTAAACACACACATACAAAGTAAGTCCCATTGGGACAACCAACATGCCAGTCCCTGTCTGGGCCGGCCTTTATACTAGGTTATAATGAGCCCCAGCTGGGCGGGCCTCTGCAAACTAGGGGGGAAGCTCATATTGCTTGGGTCCCACTGGGTATCCCTGTGTGCCTCATGGGGGTCATTACATTAACGTTCATTGATTTGCTTTCCCCAGAGTGTTAGGGCAGACTGTAAATCCGGGTCGATTGAGCCTTCTACCTCCATTCTGCCATGTTTTAATTGTGTTTACTTTCCCCAAATGTTAATTATCGGCCATAAGACCTGTTAGGAACATACTGTTCACCAGAATAGATACTCTGATACCAGGAGGTAGGAGTAGCCTTTGGTATAAACCAAATCAAGGCAACACGGTGGCGCAGTGGGTTAGCCCTGCTGCCTCATGGCGCTGAGGTCCCAGGTTTGATCCTGGCTCTGGGTCTCTGTCCGTGTGGAGTTTGCACATTCTCCCCATGGTTGCGTGGGTTTCGCCCCCACAACCCAAAAGATGTGCAGGCTAGGTGGACTGGCCACGCTAAATTGCCCTTAATTGTAAAAAATTTATTGGGGACTCGAAACATTTTTTTTTAAAGAAAAAAGAGGTATAAATCAAATCAAGAACAAATCAAAGAGTGATGCAACCAGCTTCGGAAGCAGGAAAAATAAGTATTGTGATATTTTTGTTTTGATTTAATTTCAAATATATTTAATGAAGTTAAAATTATCATGTAAAAGCCAAAAACAAAATATTTTAGTTTATAAAGAGGTCTATTAAACAATGAAATCAGACAACTTCTCCTAAATACTATGCTGAATATAAGTTAACTGGCTAGATCCCAAGTTTTGAGTAAAAGAGAACATATCCATTATTCAATGAAGCATGTGATACTGCTGGCTGATTGCAAGCTGTTGGTTGCTTGTACTTATCATTAGCTTTAGGACTGCACATTGCCACTTAGTGGGCCAATTGTTGATTGCTGCCAGAATATGACACTGGTAACAGCGTTATTGATCGGTACATTAATCTTAAGGACTTGTAGCAAGACTTGTGTTCCCATGGCTGGTCTTCATTTCATTTCATTCCACTTCCTTTGCAGCCAGAGCTCACAGATTACAGATGGTGGGAAGGTAGCTCTAAATGCTGCTCATCTCCTTCCCAAAATGTACATGTGAGTCACTGTGCTATAGGTTTCGTCAAAACATGTTTTTTTTTTGCTTTAGCATACCACTTCTAAGGATTTGTTCAGTTAACAGCTACCTTACTTTAGAATATGTTGAATACATTCTTTGAGATTCAGAATGCTTGCTTACATTTGATGAGCCAATTTCAACAAAATGGATTACATTATGCATTCTTTCTTCTTGAATATTTAGTTACTTTTGCTGAAACACATATGGGGTGGGATTTTCCGTTGGCTGACACCGGAATCGGGAAACGTGATTGGGCGGAGAATCGGTTTTAACGCCGAAATCATGGCGGCGCCGTTTTAACACCCAATTGCAATTCTCCAGTGCCTCAATAGCGGCGTCACTGCATCCCACTCTGCACGTACAGTAAATGCCGTTGCCATATCATTAACTCCGCGATTCTCCACTTCCACCGGGGCGAATCCCCGACAGCGAGGTTCACTTGGGCTTTTAAAAATCGTGAAATAGGCACCGTGGCTAATCAGGGAGAGAAAGGAAGTAGGATAAGGAGAGGCGCGACCATGGGCTGTCGGTCCTGACACTGCCGGGCTGGCGGGGGTGGGAGAGCAGGGCCGTGGTGACCCCCCCACAGGACCAGGGTGTCCAGGCACGGACCGCCATTGCTGCGACCTGCAAGGCAGCCATCTTGCTGCGCACCATACTGACCACCCATCTTGATCCTTGATTCTGCAGATTACCACAGACTGTATGGGTGGCCCTCACCACCTCCGCCATAACACCCCTCCCCAATCAGCTGTCACCCAACGGCGGGGCATCTTGCAGCCCACCCAGGGCAAACCCCACAGTAGCCCAACAGGGGGATGCCGAACGGGGTCCATGAAGTGTACCACTGACAAGGGAAGAGCCAGCCAATGGTACCCTTAGTAGCAGGGATGGGCACCAGGGCTATAGGTCCCCACGGCGCCGGGCACGGATTGGACCAGGAGTGCGGGGGCAGGGTCCGCAGTACCAACCGGGGCCACCATGGGCCTGGTCGGGCACGGCGGTACTCACCATGCTAACATGTTCGCCTTTTACCCCCCCACAGGCAATGGATATTGGAATTCAACAGGCAATGGTGGCCTTCCTCCTACTCACTACAGCCCTGGGGGATGACCTGCGGCTATACGAGCTGGAGTTGCTCGAGGAGGAGGAAGCTGCAGCAGCGGAGCGATCAGCAGCGGAGCGCTGAGCAGAGGAGCATGCCACAGAGGGGCAGGTGGCAGCCGATAAGGATGGAGAGCGCCTTGCCTGTACTGTCAGCGCATGTCAAATGAGAAACTGCTAGATCGGGCATTTCGAAGACTCCAGCTGAGCAGGGGGGCAGTGCAACATATCTGCCAAATCATGGCACACCTGGCACCATGGAGGTATGGGGCGGATACTTGCTCCCGGTGACCGTCAAAGTGAACCTTTACACCACAGGGTCCTTCCAAGCGCCATTGGGGACCTGTCTGGGATCTCACAGAGCTCTGTGCCCAGGTGCATCCGTGGCGTCACAGAGGCCCTATATACCCAGTCGGCACAATACATCCACTTCAAAGTGGACCAAGCAAACCAAAAGGGATTCCACTTGATGAATGTGCAGCTCGTGTGTGACTATCAGATGCACATCTTGCACGTCTGCACAGGATAACCAGGCAGTGTGCACGATGCCTTCATCCCGACACACTCACTGATTCCTGTCCTTTTCAAGGCGCACTGCCAGCTGGAGGGTTGGTTCCTGGACAACAGGGGTTATCCACTGTGGTCCTGGCTGATGACAGCTATCTGGACACCAGAGACCAACACGGAGACCCGCTACAACGATGCCCATGCAGCAACCAGGAGCTTGATCGAGCGGTGCTTCGGCATCCTAAAGATACGGTTCAAGTGCCTGGACTGCTCTGGAGGGGCCCTCCAGTATCGGGGCGTCCTGCTGCGTCCACACAACATCGCGCAGCAGAGGGGTGATGGGCTGGAGGAGGAGGATGAGCACCGGTCCTCGTCTGACGAGGAAGATGCGGGAGAGCGGGAGGATGCATAGGACGTGGGGCCCGGGCAGGTACACGAGGCCCAGGATGTGTGCGCTAGAGCCAACACGCACGGGACGCTCTGATCGCCTCCAGTTTTATTGACCGAGGCGGAGGGGGCTGGTGTTGGCCTGGGTGGCACGCATGGCCGGCACCATCTCCTGCTCGTGGTTGAACTCTTACATCTGTGTCTGCAGGTGCTGGATGCTCGCCAATAACCCCTCATGTAGTCCCTGGTATTGCGACTGCATCTCCATGATCAATGGGACTGTCCATCCCAGAAGCCCGAAACCCGTCTGGACGGCACCTCGTCCCTGGGGTCAGTCCTCCCTTTGATCGTCCGCCCCCCTCGGGAGTTTCTACCTCCACCTAATGTACCCAAGCAAGAACTGTGACGGGAAATCGGTGTCAACATTGGACTTGAGCTCTGGGTTGACCTGGGTTTCGGGTACATGGGACCGCTCCATGTCGGTGTAATCATCGCTGCTTGGCTCCAGGGGTTCTGGCTGTGGCTGGGGGTGATGAACACCAGAAGGGCCCACCACATCACCAGCAGGTCCTACAAGACGCATGATTAAACCGCGGGCCGGGAGGTAGTGGCGGTGGTGTGGGGGCAGTGTGAGGAGGGTGGTGTGGGGTGAGAGTGGTCTGAGCCTGGTGAGGGTGGTGTGAGGGTGGTATGGGTGAGGGTGGTGTTGAGTGTGGGGGGGGGGTTGACACAGGTGGCACGGGGAACTGCAACTCAGTGGGGTCTCATTCTGTTCCCCGAGGCCAATCTCCACCCCAGAGACTACCGTTTCCTCGGGCCTGATGACCACGCCCAGGGCCCACTGCTCTGCCGCAGTGACGGGCCGCAGGTCCAGCTCCAGTCTTCTCCCGCTCCATGCGTTTATGGGTTGACTTCTCCTGGGGGAGGGGGGGAACAGAAAATGCACAGTGTTAGACAGTCTGACGCATGCAGCCCAGGGGATGGGTTGCTGGTGGCTTCAGTGGTTGCCTTTCCTTGCTGCCATCTTGTTGGCTGGGAGGATGTGTGTGGGGAGCGAAGTGTGTATATGCGGCTGCAGCTTGTCAGCCTCCTGAATGTCAATCGCGAATCCACTGAATCCCGCTCCGTTTCTCATTGGATTCGATTGTGTTCCACGTGAGCCGATGCTAGCCCCTTAACAGTCGCTGAATCGGTCCAGGTGCGGCACCATTTTGTTGTCGTGGAAGTCCACAAATCCTGCCCGTATGTCAACACCTGCCGATGAACCTTTGGCTGACTTGTATTCAATTCAACATTTTCAATGAAAGCAATACATACTTCAATTATATTAATTGAATATTTAATTATATTAAAGACGAGGCACCTAAACAGGATCTTAACAAGTTAAGTCAAAATATTTCATTTCAGCATACAAATAATACAAGTGTACGGAGTCACACCACTCATGTTCAGTTCTCGCAAAGAATACCAAAAAGCTTCCCTTTTGTTGACCTCAACACGATCTGCAACTTCAAAAAAAGTAAAAGCAAATGGATGGCTCTTCTGCGATTCAGCAACACCTCAAGTGGGTGAATAAATAGATGCAGCCATAGGCCATCGCAGGGTGTTGCAGGCAAGAAGAAAAGATGACCACACAATTTCAATTAGATCCCGCTTAAAACACTTCTGGAGAAGACCCAGCAAAGGAGAGAAGGACGGCACGGTAGCACAGTGGTTAGCACTGTTGCCTCACAGCGCCAGGGGCCTGGGTTCAATACTGGCCTTGGGTCACTGTCGGTGTGGAGTTTGTACATTCTCCCCGTGTTTGCATGGCTTTCCCCCTGGTGCTCCGTTTTCCTCCCACAGTCCGGAGATGTATGTGGTAGGTGGATTGGCCATGCTAAATTGCCCCTGATTATCCAGGGATGTGAAGGTTAGGTTATGGGGTTGCAGTGATAGGACAGGACATGGATCGGTGCAGACCCCCATGGGTCGAATGGCCTCCTTCTGCACTGTAGGGATTTATAGAATTTATAGAAAGGCAATTTGGCGTCCATTGGAAACAGGCAGGCCAGTGCTGACAAGAATCAAGCAACAATTTGCAACAGTCGGCAAAGTTACCATTGGGATGCAGATCCAGTGGGCGCTCACCAAATAAAAAGATCCTCGGGGTATGTTACAGTTCTGCACATATTTAGAGGTCAGGCTCCAAGGAAGTGTGTTAACTAACATTTGTAATCCACCACCCTCAATTGCAGGAGCAGTAGTGAAGCATTTTCTTCATCATAGGCACCAATGGAGTGTATGACAGCTTCACTGAAATCTATGATAGGCCCCTGCCACAGAAGCATCTTGTGTCTCCTCTTCCACAGAAGCACTGGCGATGGGCTCAGTTAAAGTCGGTGACAGATTAGATAAATCCTTGAGGCTGGGATACCGATTTCTATCAGGGCTGTCAGAATATGACAAATGGAATTATACTGAGCAATATTTAGTTGAACGATGAATGGCCATAGATTGTTATCATAATCATGGGTTGTCCCGCAATTCAAGGATGATGTCAACTCAGGTTCACAAGTTTCTGCCATGGGTCTTCATGTGACTGAAAAGGCTGCCTCTCAAACTGCAGATCTTCAGACATATGGGGCAAGACATCCCACAAGGCTGTGGGATACAGAATGCAGGGTTTACTTCTGTCATTTTTTTCTTCTCTGCTGTTTTCTGCCTCATCATTAAGACATTCTAACTCAAAGCGTAACGTGGCTTGATGGACAAGTTGTTGTCATTCTGAACAATTGGTAGCAAGCTCCTCCCAGTCATTAATGTCAATGCTGCCACATTTCAAGGAGAGCTTCAAAAAGTCCATGAAGCATTTTCTTTGACCTCGAAGGCTGGCCATTTAAGAGTTGAGAAAACAAAATCTGATGGAAGAGGCAGGTTTCAGCCATCTGAACACAGCACCAGTCCACTAACGTTGCTTTCTCAGAAGTTTTGTCTGAATGCTTGTGGGACGGGTTTCAAGAAGGGGACCAGCATTTGTTTGACAGTCGCCCCTTTGAATCTGGAGGGTGCAACAGAGGCATTGCTGATGGAATTTCTCAAGAGCTATTATGTGTCAGTGATACACTAGGACCCTTATTGACTTGAGAAGGTCTTTGTTGTCAAAATGCTGGGCTGACAAGCTAATCCAATGCTGGATCTCTTTGTCAATGGTGGCCTTTTGAGAGAGATGGTCGTCAGGTATGGGATGTGCTCAAAGTATTCCAGAGTCTCTCCTTCAACATGGGTGAAAGGTGCAATATTTGGCTGACCAGGAATAGATTTACAATTGAGATTTGTTTTAGCAACATTCAAGGACAGGCCAAGTTTCTTGTATGCAGAATTGAAGACATCAAGTGTGATTTGCAAATCTGGTGCGTGCAAAGTGGACAAGACTACGGCAGTCATCATCTTATGTAGACCCCGTGGGCGTCATTCTCCGACCCCCCGCCGGGTCGGAGAATGGCCGTTGGCCGCCGGAGAATGGCCGTTGGCCGCCGTGAATCCCGCCCCCGCCGAAGTCTCCGGTACCGGAGATTGGGCGGGGGCAGGAATCGGGCCGCGCCGGTTGGCGGGACCCCCCGCTCAATTCTCCGGCCCGGATGGGCCGAAGACCCGCCCAGAAATTGCCTGTCCCGCTGGCGTAAATCAAAGCTGATATTTACCGGCGGGACCAGGCGGCGTGGGCGGGCTCCGGGGTCCTGGGGGGGGCGCGGGGCGATCTGACCACGGGGGGTGCCCCCACGGTGGCCTGGCCCGCGATCGGGGCCCACCGATCCGCAGGCGGGCCTGTGCCGTGGGGGCACTCTTTCCCTTCCGCCTCCGCCACGGCCTCCACCATGGCGGAGGCAGAAGAGACTCTCCCCACTGCGCATGCGCGGGAAACTGTCGGCAGCCGCTGACGCTCCCGCGCATGCGCCGCATTTCCGCGCCAGCTGGCGGGGCACCAAACGCCATTTCCGCCAGCTGGCGGGGCACCAAACGCCATTTCTGCCAGCTGGCGGGGCGGAAATCCCTCCAGCGCCGGCCTAGCCCCTCAATGTTGGGGCTCGGCCCCCAAGGATGCGGAGCATTCCGCACCTTTGGGCCGGCGCGATGCCCGTCTGATTGGCGCCATTTTCAGCGGCCATCGCGCCGTTGGGGGAGAATTTCGCCCCAGATATCTATTGAGGATAGTTTCATTTTGGCTCCAAGCTTTCAATATGGGTGGTATTTAATACTGACACTAGAGGGCAGTTGCTCATTGATGAGGTGAATAGTCACAGTCTGGTAGATTGTAAACAGTATGGGAGCAATCACACAACCTTGCTTGACCTGGGTCCAGATTTTGAAGGCATCTGGGGCGAAATTCTCCGTTATCGGCGCAAAAAACGGCGCAAATCTGACTTGCGTCACGCCGGAAAAATGGTTCAAATGTCTCCGGCCCGAAATGGGCTAGCAGCGACGTGACGGGATCCGCACTTGCGCACGTGGTTCATGCCGTGCAGCGTCATACACGCCGCACGGCGTGACGGCTCATAAGGCCGTGCTGCTCCCCCCCACCCGACCGGAACACCCGACCGGAACACCCGACTGGATGGCTGGCCGCCGCTCAGCCCGGAGGTTCCAGTCACGGGATGTGGAGGCGCTCCTGGACACAGTGGAGCAGAGGAGGAACGCCCTGTATCCCGGGCACGGCCGCAGAGTTGCCCCACGCCACAGCCGGCGTCTGTAGAGGGAGGTGGCAGAGGCCGTCACCGCTGCGGCCCTGACACCACGGACAGGCACCCAGTGCCACAAGAAGGTGAACAACCTCGTCAGAGCAGGCAGGGTGAGCCTCGCCCATATCACCCCCTACCCCATATATCCCCCTCCCCCATATCCCCCCTCCCCATATACCCCCCTCCCCCATATACCCCCCTCCTCCATATCCCCCATATCACCCCTCCCCATATCCCCCCTCCCCCATATCCCCCCTCCCCCATATCCCCCCTCCCCCATATCCCCCCATATCCCCCCTCCCCCATATCCCCCATATACCCAAGTGAATCTAGCCCTAACCTTAGCCTCTGCAATGCACGCGCAACCGATGGCGTGCATTCATATACCTGCCTATCACTGTTGCCTTTTACCCCTGCCACCACCCCCACCCACCCCCCCGCCACAGGAGAAGCGCGCACACAACAATAGGGAGCATGTGAGGACTGGAGTAGGCCCCGCTGATGAGAGGCCACTGACCGAACACGAGGAAAAGGCCCTGGAACTGGCTGGCGCACCTGACGACCGGGAGGTTGCTGATGCAGAGGTCGGGGGCGTACTAGCAAGTGAGCCACCGACAGCCCGTCTCCATATCCCCCCCATCCCCATATCCCCCCCATCCCCATATCCCCCCTCCCCCATATCACCTGATCACTGCCTGATGTCTAACCATGCATGCTTCATTGTGTATCGCAGGAGCAAACGTCGAGGCACCCATCCCCGCCTGCAGGATGCCCCGCGGAGACCACGGGAGACGGAGAGACCCGGACCCTCCGGCATGCGACGCCCGCAGGATGCCCCTCGCACACCATGGGAGACGGAGAGACCCGGACCCTCCGGCATGCGACGCCCGCAGGATGCCCCTTGCACACCACGGGAGACGGAGAGACCTGGAGCAACAGGGAGACGACACCCCCGTCACGTGCGGGAGCGACGACGCAGGCGTGTGCCACCCAGCGACGAGGGGGTCAGTCACAGGCCCCCGTCACATCCGAGCCAGGACACCACTACCCAGGACACCACTACCCAGGACACCACTACCCAGGACACCACTACCCGGGACAGCACTACCCAGGACACCCCTACCCGGGACAGCACTACCCAGGACACCCCTACCGGGACAGCACTACCCAGGAAGACGAAATACCGGACAGTGACTCAGAGTGGATGGGTGGAGACGAACCCCCACCCCAAAGTGCCATGGACTCAGAGTGGGACGAAGAGCACGACACAACGCCACTGCTGTCACCAATACCCTCCACCATCGCAGAAACACTCACCTCGGTTGGGCACTTTAGTGATGAGGCGTCTGGTACACTCACTGGTGCGCACAACACAGCCGTCCCGGTACAGCAGGTGGAGGTAGGAGCAGCAGAGGGGCCGGGCGGTCAGAGGGCAGCCCAGCCCAAGCGAACATCTGCCGCCCAGATGGTTCCCGGGTTCCTGGAGTTTCCACACTCACACATAGATCCGATGCAACCACCGACCCGGAGACGAGCGAAGAGGGTGACGGCCGGCTTGCGGCAGCTGCAGTCGCAGGTGGAGGAGTCCACCCACGTCCAGGAGCTGGAAGTGGTGCCGGTCATGCGTGCCACCCAGGCCGACACCGCACGGGAGTCCGCGGTGGAGGCAATGGGTGCGACGGTGTCAGTCATGGGGAACGGTTTGCGAGGCCTGGGTTTTTCCGTGCAGGCGGCGTCTGTGGCCCAGGACATGGCTGCCCTCTCACAGGAGGCCATGAGCCAGTGCCAGCGCAAGATGGCAGAGGCGCTCAACACCATGGCCCAGTCTCAGCAGGCCATAGCCCAGTCTCTGCAGGCCATGACCCAGTCTCTGCAGGCCATCGCTGAGGGCATCGGCGCCAGTGGCCATGTGCGAGCCGGCGTCGCACTGTCACGGACAGGGTTTGCCAACCCCCTGGGCTCCATGTCTGCAAACCTGCAGTCCCCTGTTGATACCAGCACGGGCCTCCAGGACTGGCAGCGCCACATGCCGGGGGGGGGGCGTCGGATGGCCAGTCCGTTCGCATCCCCCACCCATGTAGAGGCCTGGGGGCCATCGGGCACCCCGAGGGAGGAGGAGGTGGTGTGGTCCGTGCAGGTGGATCGGCAGTGGGGGGGGGGGGGGGGGGGGGGGGGGGTGGTGTGCATGCGGGTGGGTGGGTGGGGTTGGGGAGGGGGGTGAGGGTGATGGGTGGGTGGATGGGTGGTGGGTATGGGTGGTCGGCTGTTGCCATGGTGTGCGGTCTGTGGCCTTACTACCCAATTCCCACGCCCATCTAGTCAGTGAAGCGGGCACCTATCAGTCTGTCCCGTGCCCGCTGGGCCAGCCGGTAACGGTGGGCAGCCACCCGCCTGTGTCTAGCCCGTCTGCCCTGACCATTGCCCCCATCCCCTTCATCTGGGGAGGGCTGCGCCTCTTCCTGCTGCTCCTCCACTCCGCCCTCCTCTGCCTGCGGCACATCGCCCCTCTGCTGGGCTATGTTGTGCAGGACGCAGCACACCACAATGATGCGGCCGACCCTATCTTACCGATACTGGAGGGCGCCCCCAGAGAGGTCCAGGCACCTGAAACGCATCTTCAGCACGCCAAAGCACCTCTCGATCACTCCCCTTGCCGCTACATGGGCATCATTGTAGCGGTTCTCTGCCTCATTGCGTGGCCTCCGTACAGGCGTCATCAGCCACGATCGCAATGAGTAGCCCCTGTCACCCAGCAACCAGCCCCTCAGCCGGGAATGGCGTCCCTCGTACATGCCAGGGATGGATGACCGCGACAACACATATGAGTCGTGTACACTGCCTGGGTAACGGGCGCAGACTTGCAGGATCATCAGGTCGCTAACCACCTGTATGTTCATCGAATAGGTCCCCTTCCTATTGGTGAACACGGCCCTGTTATCTGCAGGTGGCCGCACGGCGACGTGCATCCCATCGATCGCGCCCTGGACCAAGGGGAACACGGCCACGGCAGAGAAGCCCACGGCCCGGGCATCCTGGCTGGCCCGGTCCACAGGGAAGCAGATGTAGCGGTGCGCCATGGCATATAGGGCATCTGTCACTGCCCGGATGCACCGATGCACCGATGTCTGCGATATGCCGGACAGGTCCCCACTCGGTGCCTGGAATGACCCCGTTGCATAAAAGTTCAGGGCAACCGTAACCTTGACGGACACGGGGAGAGGGTGTCCCCCGCCAGTGCCACGCCGTGACAGGTGTGCCAGCAGGTGGCAGATGTGTGCCACGGTTTCCCACCTCATCCGGAGTCTCCTCCTGCATTCCCGGTCCGTGAGGTCCTGGTATGACTGCCGGGGCCGGTACAGACGGGGCGCCCTCGGGTGCCTCTGTTGCCGTGGAGCCGCGATGTCCTCCTCCCCCTCCTCGTCCTGTCGGTCAGGTGTCCCTCCAGCCTGGGCGGCTGCCGCCTGCCCCTCTGCGGCCCTCCTCCTCCTCATCCAGGGCAACATCGACGTTAGCGGCTGCCGCCACGGCGGCAAACATCGCTGGATGATCGGAAAACATGACGGCCTGGTTGGGGGGGGGACGATGACATGTCTTCATTGCCCATATCCCCTCCTTCCCCCCAGCCAGGTGGCATGGACCGCATGGGTCCAACTGTTGGAGGCTGGCACCTGGCCAGGTGGACCAACTCACTTGCCCCCCCATCATCCTCCCCGGCACGGACCCCAACCTCCTCCCCGGCATGGACCCCCCAACCCCCTCCCCGGCACGGACCCCCCCAACCTCCTCCCCGGCACGGACCCCAACCTCCTCCCCGGCACGGACCCCCCCCCATCCTCCTCCCCGGCACGGACCCCCCATCCCCCTCCCCGGCACGGACCCCCCCATCCTCCTCCCCGGCACGGACCCCCCCATCCTCCACCCCGGCACGGACCCCAACCTCCTCCCCGGCACGGACCCCAACTTCCTCCCCGGCATGGACCCCCCCCCCATCCCCCTCCCCGGCACGGACCCCAACCTCCTCCCCGGCACGGATCACCCCGCCAATCCCCCTCCCCGGCACGGACCCCATCCAACTCCCCGGCACGGACCCCCCCATCCTTCTCCCCGGCACGGACCCCCCATCCCCCTCCCCGGCACGGATCCCCCCATCCTCCTCCCCGGCACGGACCCCAACCTCCTCCCCCGCACGGACCCCCCCCCCATCCCCCTACCCGGCACGGACCCCAACCTCCTCCCCGGCACGGACCCCCCATCCTCCTCCCCGGCACGGACCCCCCTCCCGGCACTCCCCCGGAGCCCAGCCCACTCTAACCACCCCCCCCCCCCCCCCGCCGCACACACACACACACAATCCGAGACACACCTCTCCTCATGCATTCAGACTGCGGCCACGCCATCGCCTGCCCAGAGCCAACCCCCCAGGCCGTCACTCACCTCCACGCTGGTCGGCGTGAACCTGGAGCACAGGTTCACGCCGATGAAAAGGAGGTTTAATTTACGTCGACGTGAACGGTCATCACGTCGACGGGACTTCGGCCCATCCGGAAGGGAGAATATCGGCAGGCCCAAAATCGGCTGCCTTGCGCAGACCCGTGCCATTCTCCAACGTCAGCGGCGCCATTAACTTTTCTCCCTTCGGAGACTTCGGCAACCGGCGGGGGCGGGATTCACGGCGGCCAACGGCCATTCTCCGGCCCTCTGGGGGGTCGGAGAATGACGCCCCTGATCTCCCACTCAAGACAGTTACAGTCATGTCATTATGATGCAATTGCAGGTTTATGATGAAGGTTCTTGGACACCCAAACCTTTGGCGCATAATCCACAGAGCCTCGTGATTTGCTGAGCCAAATGCTTTGGTCAGGTGGATGAATGCAAATTAAGAGTTCCTGGTAGTGTCTTTGCCATTTTTCTTGGATTTGTCTGACAACAAAAACCATGTCAGAGGTTCCTCTGGAAGGTGTCTCTGGGATGCAGTGAGAGTGGGTAGTGGGGTGGAATGCATCGTTCATTTTTCTCCCAAATCTGTGGGCTGAGTGCAAGTAGTCTTGATGCAGGCAAAAGCCCTTTCAAGACCTCAGCTGGAATGACATTGGAGCTGCAGGCTTTGTCATTTTTCATCTGTTGGATTGCCTGTTGCTATTGATAATAGTTTCCCCCATGTATACTATCATAGCATACTGCCTGGAGAGTATCAACTGCCACTGTGGAATCAAGATTGAGGAGCTGTTCAAAATTACCTTTTCAACCTTGATGGATGGCACTGTCATCCTGAAGAAGAGGAACGCCATTCTGTGAGCAATGGGGATTTTGTCCATTTTACCGATGGCCCTGGTGGCTTCAAAATGGTTTTCCATGTCAAGAAGGTGAGAAAATTGTTGGATATCTCAGGCTCTTCCTTCCCACCACTTGTCCTTAATCTTCCAGATTTGTCTTTGGGCATCAGCCTTTTGCTGTTGGAATGCTGCCTTCTTGACTTGCAATCTTGGGTTTTTCTGCCAGGCAATGAAGACTGCTCATGTTTGCTGCAGGAAGTCACATATTTCAGCATTGTTTTGTTGGATCAGTCTTGGTAAAGACAATGTTCGAACCCAACAGCCTGGCACAGGCGTCTAATATAGCTGACTTTATTTGATCCCACTTTACTGGCACTGAGTTGGCTGCGTGAAGGTTTTTCAGATTGGTCAGTCATGAGCTGCCCTTGGAATTCCTTTCTGTTTATGGCCTGCTTTAGGGCTGAGACAATGATCTTCCTTCTGAATTTGTAGACCTTTTAAAGGCTTTGGACTAGCTGATTGTTCACTACAGGTTGAACAAGCCGATGATCCATCCAGCAGACATCAGTCCCCCACATTGATAGAGTAATACAGACATCATGTAAATCTTTGACTTGAGCAATAATATAATGAGGCCATGCTGGGCGCATTTTGTCAGCAGGAAGAGACAATTTACATTGACTTTTCCCACCTTATTTTTCCCCAATGATCCTGCTCCAAACATCGGAGTCACGCCTAGCATTGGCATTAAAATTCCCCAGAAGGATGATCTTTTCTTCTTTGTGATGGCAATGAGGACAACATGAAGATCAGAGTAGGACTTTTCCTTAACATTTTCAATGGAGTCAAAGGTCAGGCATAAGTGTTGATGGCAGTATTATATTGGTTATGGCTGAACTGTAGATAAAGTGTCATGTGTCTTTCATTTATCCAATTCAGGAATTCTGGAAGTGCATCCTAGATCTTAGTACGGTTGGCACAACCAACACCATGAACACAAGGGTCACAGTCAGACTTCCCTTTCTGGTAGAAAGTGCATCCCCTCTGCTTGTTATTTTAGCTGCCATGCCCCAGGAAGGTCAGTCTCACTGAGGTGATGGTATCAATCTGATGTCTGATAGCACATGTGTTGCATCTGCAGTTCTGCTTTCTAAACTTATTTGTTTTGCATTTTGTAACATTCCAAGTTACAAAATTTGAAGTTTTCTTTCTTTGACCACAAAGATGGTGATCCCACAGGGTGTAGTACCCCAACCATGAAAAAGTGAGACAGCCTATTTTTAACCCCCTCCCCATTTGGGGTGAGCAAAGGGTGTCCTTTAAAAAAAATTTAGAGTACCAAAATTTTTTTTTTCCAATTAAGGAGCAATTTAACATGGCCAATCCACCTAACCTGCACATCTTTGGGTTGTGGGGGGCGAAACCCATGCAGACACGGGGAGAATGTGCAAACTCCACACAGGCAGTGACCAGGGGCCAGGATCGAACCCGGTTCCTCAGCGCCGTGAGACAGTACTGCTAACCACTGGGCCACTGTGTCGCCCGAGCAGAGGGTATCCTGAAGAGGATGGCTCAGTCTGTTGCCCAAAAACATATTTGTCGCAACACATGCTCCCGCGCATGCGCCGCCCGGAGATGTCATTTCCGCGCCAGCTGGCGGGGCACCAAAGGCCTTTTCCGCCAGCTGGAGGAGCGGAAATTAGTCCGGCGTGGGCCTAGCCCCTTAAGGTTGGGGTTCGGCCCCCCAAGATGCGGAGGATTCCGCACCTTTGGGGCGGCGCGATGCCCGACTGATTTGCGCTGTTTTGGGCGCCGGTCGGCGGACATCGCGCCGATACCGGAGAATTTCGCCCAAGATGTGAATTCAGTTTCTCTCTCCACAGATGCTTCCAGGGTCTGTTATGTTTTTCCAGCATTTTTAGTTTTTATTTACTTGAGTACAGGCATTTGCTTCATCACAGCAATGTTCAGTTGTTGCTCCTGAAACTGTTGGGGGGGGTTATTAACAATGGCAGCAACAGACATGCCTTGTCATCTAGAGCTGTCTATTCACTTGCCTATCTTGCTTGAAGAGATCCTGGAGAGTACATCTCTCATTTTTGTGAAGGATGTTTCACATGTGCTCACGCACAATATGGAAAGTCAATGATTATATCCCTTTTTGTTCAGAAAGCTGAGGGGTTACACATTAGGACAGAAGAACATGAGAAACAAGGCAAGAGTAGGCCATTAGCCCCTTGGGCCTGCTCCACCAATCAATAAGATCATGGCTGATCTGATGTGGCCTCAAAGCCACTTGCCTGCCTTCCGCCCCATAACCGTATATTTCTTTTTCAATCAGAGAAGTGTGACTAGAGGCCTCCATAACTCTTACAATATTCAATAGATATAAATATTTTGATTTGTAGACAAATTCATCGCCTTTATTTTTTTCAGCACATTCAATGATTAATTTATTCAATATGGATACTCTGTTAAGATTGTTCCTCAATGTGTGACGCTTTGTGATATGATGCTTACGTTAGCACTGTTCCCGAGAAAGGAAAATGGTAACTATCATTTCATTGCTATGATAGAATCCGAATGTCTAAGCACAAAAAAAGAGATCTTTATCACAAGTCTGTTCAGATCATGGAAACATTGAGCATTTCCGGCGGGTTTGGCTGTGAATTTCTCCCTGGTTCTGTCGGCGATTTCCCCACCACTATTGAACCACACTTAGTCACTTTTACAGACACTGGGGAGTTTCTCCCCCGGCTAGGTCACACTTAATTTTTTCCATCACCGGGGAGCTGAACACGCTGGCCAAAATGGCTCCTCAGAAATCGGGCCACCATTTTGAAAGGGTACCCTGATCTCTAAGTAAGCTTGAGGACACCCTGCTATGGGGTCACTGAGGGGCCCCCTTTTCAGGCCTTCCCATGCAACCTTTCAAGCCCCCCCCTTTCAGGACACCCATCCTTCATTGCACCCCCCCCAACCTTCCAGTGGCCCCTTCATACCTGCCCTCCAGCCCCCTCCACCCACCCTTCATATCCCCCCTCATCCCTCCTTTCATGGGCATGGCCCCCCTCAGGACCTGACACTTGACAGTTCCCCCCTGGCTATCGGGAACCTGACACTGCCACCCTGGAACACTGGCTGTGCTCCTTTCAGCCTGGCAGTGCCACCTGGGCACCTTGGCAGTGGCAGGGTAGCAGTGCCAATGTGCCAGCCTGGCAGTGCAAAGGGGAGAGCCAAGGTGCCATATTACCCTGTCCCTGGCCACCAGGGTCCTCCAATGGTCTGGGTGCCCCCCGGTGTTGTTCCATCTGGTCCACATTTGTGTGGACCAGTACTAATCGGCACCTGGTTGGAGTCTCCCGGCGGAGGCCGATAGATGCCGGGAGCCGGTTAGGTTCGGCATCAGCACGGTTAAGTTGGTTAACCGTGCGAGACTGGGCCCCACCCACAATCGCGACGCCTCACGAGATCTGATTTGATCTCATGAGACGCAACTGTTGTCGTTAAGCCCGGGGAAGGCCTCTCCGGCATCCACCGGTCATGTCCTGCTCCGATTCCGGTGGGACGATGATTGACTTGTAAATATCAGGAAACATACGCTCCTACTTATGATGCTCCCCCACAAGAACAAACATGAGTAAAGCTTTATCCTCATGTCTACATTTTTATTAAACCAAGCAAAAGAGTGAAACTACATGAACAATATCCATGGTTAAGTAGCAATGGGGAAAGAAAGTGAGCGAAATTCTCCATCCCGCCCTGTCACATTTCTGCCCCGACCCGCCGGCGGGATGCTCCGTTACACCGGCTGGTCAATGGGGTTTCCCATTGTGGGGCAGCCCCACGCCGTCGGCAAAACGGAGACTCCCGCCGGTGGAGAATGACGCCCACTGTGTTCTTCACAAATAATTTACTTAGCTTGTCATTTAATGCATTTAGCAAAACGGCTGCCAAAACACACATTCTCAAGTGTCAAATAATTCACAGAAGTATCAACATTTGCAATTATCTTAAAAGGAAGACCAATTCAAGATAGCCAATGACACATAAAAATGACACAAAATGTGCAAAAAACTGCACGCTGATGAGCATTACGTGGATTGAAGAAGTGGTTGAATATTACCAACATTACTACTATAGGGCTGGGAATTGTGAGGTGAAACATGGTAAAAGTTACAGATCTTCAATCCAAAAGGAATTTATTAAAATGAGTTGTGTGGTTGCAGAATTCATTTTTGGAGTAGTGGTCCAGGCAGAAACAATATCAAGATATAAGCTTGGTTCGACAGGTGGAGAAAGAAAATGTTGATAACAGGATACAGGAGGATTAATGTGATTATGACTATTTGTTCGTCTGGAGGCGAAACAATATATATTGGATGGGCCCTTTTCTGTATTAGAAATACATAGAGGTTATATCATGTCATATTTTTCCCCACTTTAAAAATTGGACAGTGTAGCAGAAACAAATATTTTGATAACTTAGATGTCAATACTGTAAGCACCTGTTGTAGCCTGTAACAGTTTTAAAAATAATCTTCTGATAGACTGAATACTGTTTATTTGTAAATCTTGAGATTAAGCCTGTACATTCATAACTGATTCATGATTAGTCCTGCTCATAAAATTGTTCACAAGGTGAACTGTTGAACTGAGTTATCAACAGAGGACAGTCAGGTCTCATTGAATTACATTCACAATGTGTCAATCAATTACCCATTCAGTATGTGAGATACCCTCAATTACGACTCAGGAGAGAAGATTGATAATTCAAAGGCTTTAATTACCAGAGAACCAGACAGCTGCCAAGAAGTGTGCTCACTGCACGCTGCCCACTGAACGTAATCTTATATACAGTTCCCTAGGGGCAGAGCCGGAAGAGGAGTCCCCTCGGGTTCCAAACCCAGTCTTAAAGGGGCCTACGCATTAAAGGTACATGTGTATACAGATATCATTCATCACATTCACCCCCTGTTTAAAAAAAACACATAGTCCATCGGGGGTGAAGTGGAATTACATGTTCGGTCTTTTGGGTGGTCTGATTGTCTGTGTCGATCTTCTCAGCTCCGGTGGTGGTGCGGTGGATACGGTCGTCCTCGGTGGTGGTATATCCGGGAGCACGGTTGTCTGAGCCTTTGCCCGCATTGGAGCAGGGGGGTTATTCGGGGTGACTAGGGTGATTGGTGCCGGTGCCGGCTGGGGGGGCGCTATGGGGTGGGGGGGGCACTGTCGGAGTCGACAGTCGGTGCGGGGAGGGGAGCGTCGGTGGGCGAGCCAGTGGGTGCCAGGTCTCGCAGGGAAGCAGTGTCCTGCCTGCAGTCGGGGTGCTCGACGTAGGCATATTGAGGGTTTGCGTGTAATAGTTGGACCCTCTCGACCAGGGGGTCTGTCTTATGGCTCCTCATGTGCCTCCGGAGTAGAACTGGTCCCAGAGTCATCAGCCAACGTGGATGCGAGACCCCAGAGGTGGACTTCCTGGGGAAGACAAACATACGGTTGTGAGGGGTCTCGTTCGTGGCCGTACAGAGGAGCGACCTAATGGAATGTAGGGCATTGGGTCGGACCTACTTCCAGCGGGCGATTGGGAGACTTCTTGACCGTAGGGCGAGAAGAGCAGCCTTCCAAACTGTCGCGTTCTCCCTCTCCACCTGCCTATTTCCCCGCGAGTTATAGCTGGTCGTTCTGCTCGAGGTGATGCCCTTGTTGAGCAGATACCGACGCAGCTCATCACTCATGAACGATGTATCCCGGTCGCTGTGGATATATAAGCGGGGAAACCAAACAGCGTGAAGATGCTGTGCAGTGCCTTGATTACGGAGGCCAAGGTCATATTGGGGCAGGGGACAGCAAAGGAGAAGTGGGAGAATTCATCGATTACAGTGAGGAAATAAATGTTGCGGTTGGTGGATGGGAGGGGCCCTTTGAAGTCCACGCTTAGTCGCTCAAAGGGCCCAGAGGCCTTTACCTGGCGGGCTGTCTGGTCTGTAGAAGTGCGGTTTGCATTCCGCGCAGATCTGGCAAGCCTTGGTCATGGCCTTGACCTCGTCGGTGGAGTAAGGTAGGTTGCGGGACTTGATGAAATGGGCAAGCCGGGTGACCCCCGGGTGGCAGAGGTCATCGTGGATGGCCCTCAGGCGGTCTTTCTGCGCATTGGCGCATGTGCCGCGGGACAGGGTATCTGGGGACTCGTTGAGCTTGCCCGGACGATATGTAATGTCGTACGTGTCGGTGGAGAGTTCGATCCTCCACCTCAGAATTTTATCATTCTGTATTTTGCCCCGTTGTGCGTTATCAAACATAAAGGCGACCGACCGTTGGTCGGTGACGAGGGCAAACCTCCTAACGGCTAGGTAGTGCCTCCAGTGCCGCACGGCCTCCACTATGGCTTGTGCCTCCTTCTCGACTGCAGAGTGTCGAATTTCCAAGGCGGTGAGGGTTCAGGAGACGAACGCTACCGGTCTGCCCGCCTGGTTGAGGTTAGCAGCCAGGGCGACGTCTGATGCATCGCTTTCTACCTGGAAGGGAATGGTTTTGTCCACCGCGTGCATGGCGGCCTTTATGATATCGGCCTTGATACGACTGAAGGCCGACTGAGCCACAGCCGTCAGAGGAAAAACCGTGGTCTTAATGAGTGGTCGGGCTCTTTCCGCATATCTGGGGACCCACTGGGCGTAATAGGAAAAGAGCCCCAGGCACCGTTTGAGTGCCTTGAGGCTACGGGGGAGGGGAAGTTCCTTAAGGGGGCACATGCGGTCGGGGTCTGGGCCTAGGACCCCGTTTTCCATGACGTAGCCAAGAATGGCTAGCCGGTTGTTGGAACACGCAATTCTCTTTGTTGTATGTCAGATTGAGGGCCCGGGCGGTCTGGAGGAACTTCCTCAGGTTTGCGACGTGGACCTGCTGGTCATAGCCGCAGATGGTGACGTTGTCCAAGTACGGGTATGTAGCCCGTAAGCCAGGGTCCACCATTTGATCCATTGCCCTTTGAAAACGGAGACTCCATTTGTGACGCCAAAAAGGGACCCTGAGGAAGTGCAAGAGCCGACCGGCTGCTTCGAAGGCCGTATGGGGCTGTCCTCTGAGCGGATAGGGAGTTGATGATAGGGAGATTTTAGGTCGTCCGTGGAGCATACTCGATACTGGGCGATTTGGTTCACCATTTCTGCTACACGGGGAAGTGGGTATGCGTCGAGTTGCGTAAAGCGGTTTATTGTCTGGCTATAGTCCACCACCATACGTTGTTTTTCCCCGGACCGGACTACCAGTACTTGTGCCCCCCAAGGGCTGTTGCAAGCCTCTATGACTCCTTCTTTTAGTAGCCGCTGAACCTCTGACTTGATGAAAGTCATGCCTTGGGCACTGTACCGCCGACTCCTGGTGGCGACGGGCTTACAGTCGGGGGTGAGGTTCGCGAAGAGGGGGAGTGGTGCAACTTTGAATGTCGCCAGGCTACATACCGTGAGCGGGGGCAGGGGTCCGCCGAACTTCAGGGTCAGGCTTTGGTGGCTGCACTGAAAGTCCAGACTGAGCAGCAGTGGGGCGCAGAGGTGAGGGAGGACATAAAGTTTAAAACGTGCGTATTTGGCGCCTTGGATAGCGAGGTTCGCGACACAATACCCCGTGATTTGGACCGAATGAGACCCAGATGCAAGAGCGATAGTTTGGGAGGCGGGATAGGTGCGCAGGGAGCAGCGTCTTACCATGTCTGGATGGATAAAACTCTCCGTGCTCCCGGAGTCTAAAAGGCAGGGGGTGTCGCGGCCATTGATTTGAACCTGCATCATTGAGTTTCGCAGGTGCTTCGGCCGAGATTGATCGAGCGTGATCGCTCCTAGTTGCGGGCAGTCATAGTCCTCGGTTGAATCGGACTTGCAAGATGGCCGCCGCCAAGATGGCCACCCCCATGACTCGCACGAGGTCGATGACGTGTCGGACGTAGGCGTGTCCGGCTGCGTTGCGGGGCCTGTGGTCCCGGGAGTTCGATTTCCGGGCCCGATGAGACTTTTGTTTCTGGCCTTTGGGCCCAGCCAGGCAGACCTTTGCGAAGTGCCCCTTCTTTCCGCATTCGCTGCAGATAGCGGAGCGGGCCGGGCAACACTGGCGTGAGTGCTGGCCTTGCCCACAGAAATAGCATGGGGGGCCCCGGTTGTAGCGGGTCACCGCGCGGCGCAGGCCTGTAGCGTGGCCGAGTCTGGAGGGGATCGAGAGGGGTTCACAAGGTCCGCGGATTATGCGTAGATTATGGTGGGCCGCTTCCAGAGAAGAGGCGAGCGTTACCGTGCCTTGGAGGTCCTTAGCTCCGTCTTCTAGGAGCCCCTGCCGGATGTACGTGGATCGGATACCGGACACGAAACCATCACGAATATGTAAGTTCATGTGGACTTCTGCCGTCCCTCTTTATGGTCGCAGTTCCTGGCGAGCGCGGTGAGTCTCTCCAGGTATTCGTCTAGCGTTTCCCCGGAGCGCTGGCGGCAGGTTGAGAGCAAATGTCTGCTGTGTACCTCGTTTATCGGCTTTACGAAGCGCTTCTGTAGGATTTCGACCGCCGTTTCATACGTCGTAGCTTCCTCGATCACGAAGGATAGTCGGGCATGTAGTAAGCTCAGCTTGCGAGGTCCGTCAACTTCAGTCTCTGAGGAATTCAGATAGGCCTCAAAACACCGGAGCCAGTATTTAAAAATTTCAATGGCCTCCGGCGACAAAGCGCCAAATTGAGCTTCTCCGGCTTTAGACCGCTGTCCATCACGATGTATTTTGGTAATTAAATTGAGATACCCTCAATTACGACTCAGGAGAGAAGATTGATAATTCAAAGTCTTTAATTACCAGAGAACCAGACAGCTGTCGAGAAGTGTGCTCACTGCACGCTGCCCACTGAACGTAACCTTATATACAGTTCCCTGGGGGCGGAGTTCCTCAGGGTTCCAAACCCGGTCTTAAAGGGGCCTACGCATTAAAGGTACATATGTATACAGATATCATTCATCACAGTCTGCCAGCACGAGTTCTGCGTGACTGAATCCAAGCAGCAATTCCTCAAAGTTCCGAGTGCCAGAAGACCGTGGTTATACCTGGAACAGACACTGTGATCAGGGTAATAATAATGGTCTCTGCTTGTACTGTACCAGAAAATCGAGGTCAATCAAAGCACTGAAGCAGCAGATTAACCCATCTATGCTTCGCTCCACAATTTTCTGCTACTGTACCAGTAGTTCAAAATTTTGATTTAAAAGAGAAGCAAGTCCCCAAGGTGCAATTTTTATTTGAAGTACTATACTTCCCATTGTTAAGGAAGAAAATAAGCCAATCATAAATTTCTTGGGCAATTTTTTAGATACTTTCTTGACAACATGATGACTCAGCAGTCAGCTGGCCCTTGTTTCTCTGCTGCTTCTTCATGATAAATATCTGAGCGATGCCAGGGTGAAATATCAGACCAATCTGGCAGCAGCTCTGGAACTGCCTTGCCTCAGAGATCATGCTACAAACTGAGATTGCAGATTTTTACAGCCCATTTAAAAGGTGACCTCGTAGTGTGGCAGATCTCTGGATTGTTGAATGCCAGCCTGGACTTGCAGTGAAACTTGACTACATTCATTGGATTAGTTTTTCAGCGTGAACCCAGAATCAGGCTTGCAGCCAAAAAGCAGAACTCCTTTCAATTACAAAGGTACACAACTACAAAAAACAGCTGGTAATTCTTTTCAACCTTACTGTTGGCTGTGTTGGCAGGGTAGACCAACAGAGAATCTCAATAGAGTGTATGTGAGCGGTGGGGGGGGGGGGCTTTATGGTTTGTAATGGAATTCCCCAAGGGTCAATGTTGGGACCCTTGCTCTTCCTGATATATATTAATGATCTAGGCTTGACTGGGTGCAGGGGTAGGCGAATGGAGGCTCGAGAAAGTGTGCACAGACACACGTCTGAGGGGAAATGACTAGAGAAGAGAACGTAGAGACACATGACTGTGGGGGAGAGGGGGTGAAGGGTGCAACAAATTTAGGGACAGAAAGCAGAGGCAGTCTGGGGAAAATATGTGCCATGTTGAACATGTGCTTGGCATGTCTGTCCTGGTCTCAGTCAAGGGAGTCATGCCTGTCAGTCATGCCCAGCAATTTAGGGCCGTGATCTAACCCAAAGTATTCAGTCTGACAACGCCGTCACTGAGGCTTCTATCGCCTGGCAGTACTCAGTCAGATCCAACCCCCTTTGGCAAAGCGCAATCATGTCTGGGGTATCTGTGGGGGGTGCTGGGCTGTTGTGAGGGTGGTGGGGGGCCATACCAGAGGGTTGGGGAGGACCCTACCAGTGATCCTAAAGGCAGAAGTAGTTCTCCATATGGGGATGGAATGGCTGTGGTGAAAGTGATGCTTGGGCTTCACAATCACTTCCAAGTGACTATGGCAGGTTTCAGTTCATTCATGTGTCTGATCAATGTTTTCACAGAGATGAGCAGCAATGAAAAATGGATAGATTGTCTTTTTCCTGGCAACCAGGCTGGGCAAAATGGAGAGTGCTGCCCTGATAATTATGGTCAGCGTTGCCAACGGAGCACCCTCAAGACCCCGAAGCTGAGACTGATACACCCATTGAGCAGAGTTATTTGGCGTGTGTAAAGAAGACGCTTCTCATAGCTCCAGATGAACACAAGATTGTGCCATGGATGTTTTTGCATGTTTAGGGATGTGGTGGCTCACATCAGACACATTCTCGGAGATTGATAGTTGCAGCAGGGACGCCAAAGCCATCCACTGCATGTAATGGCTGCTCCGAACTACTTTGCGAGGGTCACATTCCAGAGATCTACTGCAAACCTCTGCTCAGAAGTGCATCCAAGAGGTTACAGATGTCAGAGGTAGGTTCTTTACTCAGAGAATAGTAAGGGCTGGAATGCCCTGCCTGCAACAGTAGTGGACTCGCCAACACTAAGGGCATTCAAATGGTCATTGGATAGACATCTGGACGATAAGGGAATAGTGTGGATGGGCTTTAGAGTGGTTTCACAGGTCGGCGCAACATCGAGGGCCGAAGGGCCTGTACTGCGCTGTAATGTTCGATGTTCTATGTTATATGTTCTCTATGTTATCAATACCTATTGAGCAAGGTGCACAATTATGTCCTATTCTCCCGAAGAGAAGTTGGCCAAGGTGCCAGGGCAATGGAATTTTCAGCGATCTCTGGATTCCCACAGGGACAGAGTGTGATCGACTGTACACACAAGGCTTTCAAAGCTCGCTGGGAATAAGATACCCTGGAAGCTCCCACAACTCGTGCATCCCGAGTCACTCACATGTGCCGCAGATCTTTGGGGGCCCTCCAAGCATCCAGGGTTGGCTCCTCAGATAAAGGTTACCCAAAACGGACAAAGGACATGGCTGACGATGCTCGATGGCCACAAAGTGCGTCCGAGGAGAGATACAAAACTGCTCATTCTGCAACACACTCATTGACTGAGCCCGCCGTGTCCCGAATTCTCCGCTACCGGAGAACCGGCGGGGGCGGGAATCGTGCTGCGCCAGTCGGCGGAAATCCCCCGGCGATTCTCTGGTCCGCGATGGGCCGAAGTCCCGCCACTGTCAACCCACTCCAGTCGGCGTGGATTGAACCACCTTTCGAACGGCGGGACAAGTCGGCGCGGGCGGGCTCTGGGGTCCTGGGGGGGGGGTGGGGCGCGGAGCGATCTTGCCCCGGGGGGTGCCCCCACGGTGGCCTGGCCTGCAATCGGGGCCCACCAATCCGTGGGCGGGCCTGAGCCGTGGGGGCAATCTTTTCCTTCCACCTTCGCCATGGTCTCCACTATGGCGGAGGCGGAAGAGACCCCCTCCACTGCGCATGTGCGGGGATGCCGTGAGCGGCCGCTGACGCTCCCGCGCATGTGCCGCACGGCAAAGTCATTTCCGCGCCAGCTGGCGGGGCACCAAAGGCCTTTCCCGCCAGCTGGCGGTGCGGAAATCAGTCCGGCCTAGCCCCTCAAGGTGAGGGCTCGGCCCCTCAAGATGCGGAGAATTCCGCACATTTTGGGCAGCGCGATGTCGGACTGATTCGCGCCGTTTTTGGCGCCGGTCGGCGGACACCGCGCCGATTGCGGAGAATCCCGCCCCAGGGGCGAAATTCTCCCCCAACGGCGCGATGTCCGCCGACTGGCGCCAAACACGGCGCCAATCAGACGGGCATCGCGCCGGCCTAAAGGTGCGGAATGCTCCGCATCTTTGGCGGCCTAGCCCCAACATTGAGGGGCTAGGCCGACGCGGAGGGATTTCCGCCCCGCCAGCTGGTGGAAATGGCGTTTGTTGCCCCGCCAGCTGGCGCGGAAATGCGGCGCATGCGCGGGAGCGTCAGCGGCCGCTGACAGTTTCCCGGCGCATGCGCGGGAGCGTCAGCGGCCGCTGACAGTTTCCCGGAACATGCGCGGGAGCGTCAGTGGCCGCTGTCAGTTTCCCGCGCATGCGCAGTGGGGAGAGTCTCTTCCGCCTCCGCCATGGTGGAGGCCGTAGCGGAGGCGGAAGGGAAAGAGTGCCGCCACGGCACAGGCCCGCCCGCGGATCGGTGGGCCCCGATCGCGGGCCAGGCCACCGTGGGGGCACCCCCCGGGGTCAGATCGCCCCGCGCCCCCCCCCCCCCAGGACCCAGTAGCCCGCCCACGCCGCCTGGTCCCACCGGTAAATACCAGCTTTGATTTACGCCGGTGGGACAGGCAATTTCTGGGCGGGACTTCGGCCCATCCGGGCCGGAGAATCCAGCGGGGGGTCCCGCCAACCGGAGCGGCCTGATTCCCGCCCCCGCCCAATCTCCGGTACCGGAGACTTCGGCGGGGGCGGGGGGTCGGAGAATGACGCCCCAGGTTCTTCCCATCTCTTTCTCCCTCTTGCCTGCTGCGGGTTTGCCCTGAACCAGGACGGCAAAATCTGGCCCCAAATCTCCAACTTCTGCACAACACTCGGTTAGATTGATTAAACATCTGTTGATTTATCCGGGCAGCAAGATGCAGTTTTTGATGTATTGCTCCATTTACCGGCAGTGCTGTGTTTAGCATTGCTCCCTTGGTATTTAACACAGCAGCTATCATAACTACGCATCTATGCATTGATGTAAAGATATTTCACAGGATGGATAGGGGAACTGCTGGGGTTTTTTTAAAGGAAAAAAATAAGCCAAACTTGCTGATGGAAATAAATATCTCCCCTCCCCAACTTAAACACACAACAGAATATAAAAGAATCGATAAGCTACCTCTTACGCTCACGCAGTACTCAAACTCCAGAAGCTTAAGCAATAGATCCAACAATACATTTGAGTTATTTTCAGCCTCATGCGAGTTGTTGTAATAGTTTTAAATGTGAAGCCTTTGAAAAGGTGAGTAATCATGGGTGGCAATGTTAAGTTGCAAACTGAATGTGTGCCCATTCTGGGTTTGCTCAGTTCGCTGGACAGCTGGTTTGTGATGCAGAGCGAGGCCAACAGCATGGGCTCAATGCCCATACCAGGGGCGAGATTCTCCGACCCCCCGCCGGGTCGGAGAATCGCCGGGGGTTGGCGTGAATCCCGCCCCCGCCGGTTGCCGAATTCTCCAGCACCGGAGATTCGGCGGGGGCGGGAATCGCACCGCGCCAGTTGGCAGGCTCCCCCCGGCGATTCTCCGGCCCAGATGGGCCGAAGTCCCACTGCTGGAATGCCTGTCCCGCCGGCGAGAATCAAACCACCTCTCTTACCGACCGGCGCCAAAAACAGCACAAATCAGTCTGGCATCATGACGCCCCAAAGGTGCGGAAGTCTCCGCATCTTGAGGGGCCGAGCCCTCACCTTGAGGGGCTAGGCCCGCGCCGGACTGATTTCCGCCCTGCCAGCTGGCGGGAAAGGCCTTTGGTGCCCCGCCAGCTGGCGCGAAACTGACTTTGCCGTGCGGCGCATGCGCGGGAGCGTCAACGGCCGCTCACGGCATCTCCGCGCATGCGCAGTGGAGGGGGTCTCTTCCGCCTCCGCCATAGTGGAGACCATGGCGAAAGCGGAAGGAAAAGAGTGCCCCCACGGCACAGGCCCGCCCGCGGATCGGTGGGCCCCGATCGCGGGCCAGGCCGCCGTGGGGGCACCCCCCAGGGCCAGATCGCCCCGCGCCCCCCCCCTGGACCCCAGAGCCTGCCCGCGCCGCCTTGTCCCGCCAGTAAGAGAGGTGGTTTGATTCTCGCCGGCGGGACAGGCATTCCAGCAGCGGGACTTAGGCCCATCTGGGCCGGATAATCACCGGGGGGGAGCCCGCCAACTGGCGCGGTGCGATTCCCTCCCCCACCAAATATCCAGTGACGGAGAATTCGGCAACCGGCGGGGGCGGGATTCACGGCAGCCCCCGCGATTCTCCGACCCGGCGGGGGGTCGGAGAATCCCGCCCCTGGTCACCAGACATGTGGCATCGCTCCCTGGGATTTATGCCCTGGAAAACCTGTGGCCAGATGGCTGTCAATGCTGGTGCACCTCCTGCCACCCCTACTATCCCCTGCACCCACCACCCAGCCACCCACCGCCCCCCGCAACTCCGACAACCCCAGAGCAGAATATAGGCAGAGACATGACCATTGCAGGAGACCACCATACTGATCAGTATTGGGAAATTACAGGCCAGATCCAATCCCATCGCTCTGGCCATTTAAAGATAACGATTCAACCCAGCTGAACCAACATGACAGACATAGCCAAAATTAAATGATTACTTATTGCAAAAATTGTTTCTACAGTTATCTCAATCTGCTGCAAAACTACTTCCATGTAAAGTAAATTTGATTGCTTGAAGATCCTCAGTTCTTTTTCTACAAAAATGACCAAAAGGGATCAATGAAGTCCAGAGGCACTGTAAAATCACCAACAGTCTGGGCAGTTGCTCAGGGGTTGATACATCTTAGCTCAGCAAATGTCAAACCAATATTTCCTCCCTACAAACACTTCATAGATCTGGCTGATGGCTTAAAATATAATTAGGAACTTGAACAGGAATATAATAGTGAATCGACTTCTTGTGCAAATGAAAGAAAGAGGACGGAACCATAACTGGTCAAACATATTACTATCCTTGACGCACTTTGCATGTTGATTATTGCCCAGGGTACTGTGAAACAAGCAACAATTAAACTAACTTTGTATCGGTGAAGAAGCTAGTAATGTGGAGCAATATGAAAACGTGGAGTTGAACATAGGAATGAATTTGAGCACACAGGAGGCAGTGGTGGACCTGACTGTCAATCTCTGACTTTAGTTGTATGAGATGGGGGTTGAAAAGAATGATACTGTTGCTGAAGACTGTCTGATTGCCACCTCAAAGATGCTTTGAAGACATCTGGCATCCTGCAAATCTTTCACCATCTCTTGATTCGGAAAACCGATGAGCAAACTTCAACCCCAAAATTTTTTAATGTGATTTTGGGCACGTTTGGCAGGTGTTTACCGTCGGTTTTTTGGTTGTGACCCAGACCGGTATTCACCCACACTTAGTCATTTTTGGGGGGCCTTGGGGAGTTTCTTCCCAGTCCAACCACACTTGGGGCACAATTCTCTGGCCTCGTTGCGCAAGCAAAACGGCCTCAAGCAAAACGAGGCCGGTGAATAGCGGGAGAGGCCAAAATTGAGAACCGCGCCAGGCAGCCAACAGTTTGCGATGCAACCGGCCCGCTCCTGTAGGCGAAATCAGGATCACGCCATAGCGCGGCGAGAAACCAATTATCACCACTTAAGTCCCATTGCCATACAATTAACGAGAGCCATCCCATAACCAACGGCCTTCTGAAATTCAGCGGCCTCCCCAGCAAGTGGTCTCACTGCCGCTGATTAGTACTCCTTTTGAAAAACGTGAACCTGGCAGAAGGGCTTCTGTGGGAAGCCGAGAAGGTGAGTAGCCATCTTTGTTCACAGGCAAAGAGCCCGGCGCCGCTGGGATTGCCGCCCCTGTGCTCAATGGGGGGTGTGAGACCCTCTGCTGGGGGTGGGGAACCCTCTGCAAGGATGGGCCACCATAAGAGAGTGGTGGGGGGGGGAGGCACAGGGAGGGCAACTGCTCACGGAATGGCTATGCCAACCCCTGGATCATGTGTACCCAATCTGGGGGCAAAACCTTGTACCTGCCCATCTGCACCAACGACCACCCATAGAATCATAGAATTTAGAGTGCAGAAGGAGGCCATTCGGCCCATCGAGTCTGCACCGGCTCTTGGAAAGAGCACCCTACTTAAGCCCAAACCTCCACCCTATCCCTGTAACCAAGTAACCCCACCTCACCTTTTTTTTTGGCCACTAAGGGCAATTTATCATGGCCAATCCACCTAACCTGCACATCTTTGGACTGTGGGACGAAACCAGAGCACCCGGAGGAAACCCACAAAGACATGGGGAGAGCGTGCAGACTCTGCACAGAAAGTGACCCAAGCCGGGAATCAAACGTTTCTACGTGTCTCCATGTAATCTGTTGGCTATTTCACCCATGTCTACAAAGCCATGGCAGGGTCTATAACTTCAGCTCCTCCTATTTCTTGTCTACTTGCTGTCCCTGAAAGTATTCCATACATACAAAGATAAAGCCGAATGGTATGTTTCAATCTTCACCCTTGAATACATCACCATTGTCATGCTATCTGATCAAGTGTAAAACAAATCAGACTTTGCTGCAGTTCAACATGAAGCAAAATGGAGACTCTCCTGCCAGAAGCTTTGTGCCAAAGCTGTGAATTTTCTGTCTATCCCTGGCTGACTGAGCCTGCAGGTGCACACTGTTGACCTCATCAACTTTGACCTAGACTTCAAAACCTACATCAGTTCCCTGGTCAAGAGCATTTACTTCCACTTCCTAACTTCCCGACCTACATTCCTACTTCTCTTACTCAGTTGCTCATCAGCACCCTCTTCGCCTTAAGGCTTTTGTTTTTCCAATGTTGTTCTCAACTAGCATAAATTATAAACCCATATTCGGGGTGGTCTGTGCGGGGGGGGGTTCCATATTTCAGGGGTCTCTGGGGGGTCTCGTTATTTAGAATGTCTCTGGTGGGAGGATGGGGGATTTTACTGGCAGTGGGGTGGGCAGGTCTTGCATTGTGGGAGCAGGGTGGCCCTCTGATGGACTTTTGGACAAGCCCCTTAAAGAGTTAGCCGCTTGGCCCACTGCAAGTTCCACCGCGCCAGGTACACATATGTCAGGATCAGTGGTAATTCTTGCCCATGTGATTCCCAGCCTTGAGGAGCGTAGAATCACACAGGCCTGGAGAATACGGTGCCAGGCCCGATAAGTGGATGCAAATGGGTCTGAATGACCCATTTGTATCTTCCCACTGACGCAGGGCGCGAACCTCGATCCTGACGCCAGCGGGGACGCCGGAACATCGGAAATGGGTTGGTGCCCGGTATCGATGCCATTTTCTTCACTCGGGTTGGATTCTTGGCTTTATTGCTAACTTCGTTACCAGCGGCGCTAGGAGGTGAACGGTTTCCAGAATAAAGGTTAAAACGAGTAATTAAAAATGACTCTTGGTGGGACATGCTGCTGCCATCTGGCTTTTGAAATTATTAAAATATCTACTTTATCCTCAAGAGCCACATCTTATAACTGGACCTTTCCATTTCAAAATCAATGATGTTGGTTGTGATAAGAATCACTGGATTCGGACTGTAAGAGAAGATTTAAACTTCAGTGTTTTGTCATGAATAAATGATAACACACAACGCTGCATCCTCCACAGACCATTAATCGGTAGAAATAGGAATACTGGACTGCACATAAAATCGCAATGTTAATTCTTTTATTTGCGCAAGCCCAAAATATTCCAGAGGTTGGATTCTCCAAAAATGGGGCTATGTCCCCACGCCAGTGTAAAAACGCTGGGGTTTTACTCTGGAGATTCCTTAAAATTATTGGCAGCTATTCACCTACCTGGAGGGGGCTGGCAGGGACCCGGAGTGATTCTCGCAGCTTCAGCTGCGGATACGGGCCCCCGCACTTCCTGTTCCACGTCCGCGCATGCACACGGCAGCAACGCGATGGCGGACTCAGCCGGCGGACCTGGACGAGGAAAGAAGGTCCCAACGATCGGCCCCGCACCGCTACATATAACACGCCCGATCACCACCTCAGCCGCCCATAAGGCACCCCCCAGTACTTGATGCCCCCCCCACGAGGGCGGCCGTGGACACAGTCCGCAGCCGCCATCCAAGGTTCCCGACTGGCCAGACGTGGTTAGAACCATGCTATCGGGAATTCAGCCAGTTTTGCCCGGAGAATCGCCGGGAGAGGTGGGGGCCTCTGTCAATGGCACCCCAGCCACACCGCATAATCCGCGCATGAGCGATTGTCCGGGGATCGGAGAATCCCGGGAGCGACGCCGGCTACGATTCCCGCGTAAATATCGATTCTCCGCCCCCGCGCCAAATGCAATTTTGGCAGGGGCTGTGGAGAATCCCGCCCCAGATGTCCAGATTAGTAAAACTTATACATTTGAATGAGAGACCTACAATGCGGTAATATTTGTCATATTTTTTGTCCAAGAACCATGAACTGCTCCAAGATGAGAAACTCTGACTGTGATATACTTGATATACTATTCGGCCCTAATGTTAGGATGTGTATACAACAATTCTAAACATTTTAAAGGCACAACATTAGATAAAAGTTTGAAAAAACTGAATCTGGGGTAGCATTAATTTTTACATAGGATTTATAGCCATTTGTACAATCAGTCATTAAACAAAATATCTGCTGCACCAACAACTTCAGAGCAAGCTCATCAGGCTGGAAAATTGGTTTGAGAGCCAGAAGCACTGCAGTTAAGCTAAAAGGTCATTTATCGGGATGGTCACTATCTATTTTCGTCCAATTAAATAATGTTGTTGAAAAGAGAATTGCCACCAGAACTTGTTAAGATCGTGGAGCTCCTGTATCTTCCAATAAAATGCACTATCTGGACCATCACTTGCTGTCACAGATTTTATTAATGGTGCTTAGCTAAGCAAACCAGCTGGCAACAGAGGTTGCTCACTGTCCCTGGTATGTCTTCATAATGGTGATCTTTGCTTTCCCTGGAAGCTTCTGTATACTATCTCTTCCCACTTTAGGGGGAAAGAAATGAAGAGAATTTTCAAAACTCTTGAAAGTTTCTTTTTTTTTTAAACTGTGAAGTTTCTTTTTGCAAAAGAGAAATCTGCCTTGATAACACGGATAACCAAGAGATCCCAGGCTTTAGTTTGGGCAGCATTTGGATCCAGGCAGCTAGAGTTACAGCCACCAAAAATTAAGTGATTAAAATTGGGGATGCTCATGAGGCCCCTAAGCAGATGTCTCAGATGGTTGAGGCCTGGAGGAGATTACAGAGAAAGGGAGGGGCAAGGACATGGAGGGATTTGGAAACAAGGATGAGAACATATGAGAGCCAGTGTAGGTCAGGAAGAACAGCGGTGATGGGCGAATAAGCGGAACTCCTTGTTCTTCTACCAATAACCAAGGGATCTTTTAAGCATAACAATACAGGCAGCTGTGGCCTTGGATTAACATCTCATTTAAAAGATGGAACCTCCAAACAATGCTGCACTCCTTCAGTACTGCCTGTGTGTTCAGATCCCGGAGAGAACTGGATCCCTGGATTCCACAACCTTCTCATTCTGAGGCAAGAGTGCTATCCTGGAACCTTATCAAATAGTGACCAAAATAGTTTCCAGAACAGAAGAAAAAATTTGGCCAACTTCCTTGACATTTTTGTCAATGTGAATTCTAAAGTGGACTGGGGAAAACGCTGGAAAGATAGGCATTAAACTGGATAGCCTCTGATAGAGGACAGATGTGCAATTTCCCATGCTCACTTGCAAGTAGGCAGTATTGGATTTTTGTGCTGCTTGCCAGCACTAACTGTGATGTTGGCTGCCTGCCCGCATCAGCAGAGGATCAAATATAGATACTTTCTAGCATTGTTCAAAGCTAGCCTGCACTTTTTAAAGCTAGACTGCATCTCTAAAAGCAGTTTCTGCCTGGAACGTAAGACCTGAGAAAGAGAGGAGAACGGATGAACATGGGAAAAAGCAGAGACCCAGGCTTTTCGAAGCTGCACTGGAATACTTAGTAAAGAAGGCGAAATGAAGAAGGATGTCCTTTATCTTCAGGGCCCCCCTCGAGATCCTCTGGACACACTTTGGAAAAGCAACAAGAGTAGATAGCCAGAGAGGTCAATGTGGCAGTGTAGCCCCAAGGATCTAGATACAATGCCACAAAGTGTTTAATAACTTCACATGAGAACATGGTCAGAATGCAGCTTTGAATACCATATCCTATCAGCTGCATCACTAGCCGAAACCACTGCTCAGATCATCACCATCATTTACCTACCAGCAAGCTCTTGTCAATCATGACTCATACTTAATGTCTACCCAGCAAAGCTGCAAGCCTTACACATCCACATCTCACAGCTTGTATACACTGCCAGATATTCAATCATGACAGCCACCTCACCCAAACACATTGGACAAAGTTAAATC
Organism: Scyliorhinus torazame; assembly: GCF_047496885.1. Taxonomy (NCBI): domain Eukaryota; kingdom Metazoa; phylum Chordata; class Chondrichthyes; order Carcharhiniformes; family Scyliorhinidae; genus Scyliorhinus; species Scyliorhinus torazame. The sequence continues at coordinate 310,624,452 of NC_092707.1, forward strand.
ACACAATTCCCTCTCTCCTGCAGGAGATTATGACATGCCAAAGGCAGCAACGACTTACTAGAGGGGGACAGACATGCCCAAATATCCTACCCCAATGGAGGTGATGGTTCCAATCATTATAGGGAGGGCTATTGTTGAGGCCATGGCTGGTGAGTCTGAATTCATTGAAGATGGTCATATCCTCATAACTAAACCTCCATCTGAAATCCCACTTGCCTTTCCCACAATCCTAGTTGATTTACGGCTATGGATGGCATAAGAATGCACCTCTTACTTTCACCCTTCCCTTCACCACAACTCTACCCTTGTGTCTTATTCCTTTAAGGTGCTAAAGAAGTGCCACCAGCCAGCAGTGGAGAAAGGCTAAGAAGGGAGTGATTGATGGAGGAATATTGTCAAATTATTTAATAACGGTAGCCATCCTCACAAATGCTTACACTGCACACAAATAAAAGACTAGATTAAAGGTAGGGTCTACATGTGTTGAAGAACCAATCCTGAGTGCACTGGCAGAGGCAAATGTTGCACAGGTGCCACTTTGCAGAGGGCAAGGTCGCATATTAATTCTTTTGCTCAGATGAGACCGTAAAGAGGCCAGTCTTCCGAAGAAGTCTGAGAAGTGGACAGAACAAAATTCTTGGGTGTTTTGGGAAGCCTGCCAGAAAGCCTGTCTTCAATGTCAAGCAGCATGGCTTTGAAAAAAATTTCACATGGAGCTTTGGCTCGGTCAGAATTTATTGCCCAAGACTAATTTTTTTATCAAGATGGAGTGTGAAAGCCATGCCCAATAGTGGCAATCTTCGGGGGATCGGAGCAGCCAGAACTACACATGGGGAAGGGGGCCAACGCCCTTGCTTTCGCTTTCCTAATTGCACGCCGGAGAATCCTGCTTGGCTGGCGAACAGCAGCACCACCCACAGCTGCAGACTGACTCGCTGACCACACGCAATTTCTCCACCTGGAGAAGATTAAGTACGCCATCCGAGGGTCCAGGGAAGGCTTCCTAGATACTTGGGGGCAGTTTGTCGGCCAGTTTGAGGCCAGCAACCTGTTCGAGGCCAGCAACGATGAGTAAGTTAAGAATAAAAAACCACCCAAGGTGCAAGGAGGGGGGAATGGCAGGAGGGGGGAGGGACCATAGACTGACCCAGAGGATGGTGAAATGCAGATAGGGTCAATTTAAAAAAAGGAAAGACAAATCAAACCCTTCTGTACAATAAAGTAAATTAATGCGGGTAAGAAAAATGTGATGTATTTATACATTTGTTCATAAATATGAGAAATGCCAATAAAAATATTTTTTAAAAGAGGGAGAGTCATGGAATTTACAGTGCGGAAGGAGGCCATTCGGCCCATCAAGTCTGCATCGGCCTTACAAAGAACACCCTACTCAAGCCCACATATCTACCCTACCCCCGTAACCCAGTAACCCCCACTTAACCTTTTTGGACACTAAGGGCAATTTAACATGGCCAATCCACCTAACCTGCACATCTTTGAACTGTGTGGGGGAAACCGGAGCACCCGGAGGAAACCCACGCAGCCACGGGGAGAACGTGCAGAACCCGCTCAGACAGTGACCCAAGGCCGGAATTGAACCTGGGACTCTGGAGCTGTGAAGCAACTGTGCTAACCGCTATGCTACCGTGCTGCCCAAAGTGAAGTAGTTGATTGGGAGACGAGGGTGTTGAATAATAATAAAGGAAACTATGAAGATATGGGGCATGAATCGCTCCTGCCCACACCCGTTTTGCGCCATCGTGAAACATTTCGGAGAATCGCGCCCAATAGGTCTGAGAATTGGGAGCAGGGACGAAATTCACCGGTATCGGCGCGATGTCCGCCGACCGGTGCCCAAGACGGCGCGAATCAGTCGGGCATCGCACCGCCCCAAAGGTGCGGAATCCTCCGCATCTTGGGGGCCGAGCCCCAATCTTGAGGGGCTAGGCCCGCGCCGGACTAATTTCCGCCCCGCCAGCTGGCGGAAAAGGCCTTTGGTGCCCCGCTATGTCATTTCCGGGCGGCGCATGCACGGGAGCGTTAGCGGCCGCACACGTTTAATCTACGCCGGCGGGACAGGCATTCTGGCAGCGGGACTTCGGCCCATCCGGGCAGGGGAATCGCGGGGGCGGCTCCGGCCCCCGCCGAATATCCGGTGCGGGAGAATTCGTCAACCGGCGGGGGCGGGATTCACGCCAGCCCCCGGCGATTCTCCGACCCGTCGGGGGGTCGGAGAATCTCGCCCCAGGTTAGAATTCAGCAAAGAAGGATCACGGCATTGATTAAGAAGGGGAAAATACAGTATGAAAGTAAGCTTGCAGGGAACATAAAGACTGACACTAAGGGGGCGAAATTCTCCGGTATCGGCGCGATGTCCGCCGACCGGTGCGAAAAAAGGCGCAAATCAGTCGGGCATCGCGCCGCCCCAAAGGTGCGGAATCCTCCGCATCTTGGGGGCCGAGCCCCAATCTTGAGGGGCTAGGCCTGCGCCGGACTAATTTCCGCCCCGCCAGCTGGCGGAAAAGGCCTTTGGTGCCCCGCTAGCTGGCGCGGAAATGACATTGCAGTGCGGCGCATGCGTGGGGGCGTTAGCGGCCGCTCACGGCATCCCCGCGCATGCGCCGTGGAGGGGGTCGCTTCTGCCTACACCATGGAGGAGACCATGGCGAAGGCGGAAGGAAAAGAGTGCCCCAACGGCACAGGCCCGCCCGCAGATCGGTGGGCCCTGATCGCGGGCCAGGCCACCGTGGGGACATCCCCCGGGGCACGATTGCCCCGCTCCCCCCCCCAGGACCCCGCCCGCGCCGCCTTGTCCCGCCGGTAAGAGAGGTGGTTTAATCCACGCCGGCGGGACAGGCATCCTAGCAGCGGGACTTCGGCCCATCCGGGCCGGAGTATCGCGGGGGGGGGCCGCCAACCAGCGTGGCGTGATTCCCGCCCCCGCTGAATCTCCGGTGCCGGAGAATTCGGCAACCTGCGGGGGCTGGATTCACGCCAGCCCCCGGCGATTCTCCGGCCCGGCGGGGGGTCGGAGAATCCCGCCAAGGTGACAGAAGTCTCATCAAAGCATCTTATACACAGTCCGGTTTTCACTCCGGCATCGGGATTTAGTCTCCCAATGGGAGAATTGCGCCCATTAGCTAGCCATTCTTGACAGTATAGGTAACATTTTGTAATAATAAAATGGAAGAACTGGCTTTGACAAGCCTGACTGCCGGATGCTACTTAAAACAGCATAGTCCTGAATTGATAGAAATGAAAATAATTAAATAGGATAACTCTGTTTTTATGCCTGTTTATCATAAGCCTCATACAGTAGTTAATTAAATATTTATATTTTTTCTGTGCACTGCAGACTTTAAGCAATTAATGCCGAGTGGAATCCATTTTTTATTGAGTTATTTTGTCGTCCTTTTTTTATACTGAAAAAGCTCAGTGGTTTTGTTTGAATCCATGTTACACAGCATATCCCAAAGAATACTGATGAAAAGGAGCAAAACATGAAGTGTGAGTTGGGGATGCCACGCTATTTAATGGTTGTTGTGCCACTTTAAGGGTTAAAATACACACGGCCTTTATAATCTACCACTCACAATAAAGCACGCTAGACCTGGACTGGAATTACACACATTGTCAATGTCAGGTTGCAGACAAAGGACGTTAAACAAGAATATTCCTTTTACTGGAAGCAAGGCCAGGCAGCAATTATTTATATGTGGGGTTAAGGGTTACTCAGGGAAAAACAGTCACAACGTCCCTGCCGAGGCCAGTAGTTTTTCTGCAAGTATTCTTGAGAGGCTTCACATTTGGTGTTGTGTCAGGAGAAGTGGAAAGAATTAATTTGCATTTATGTAGCATTGGACCACCTCCCCAGGAAATCTCAAAGTTCAAAATATCAAATTAGTTATTTTTGATGTGCTGCCACTACCATTATGTAAGCAAATGAATGGGCCGAATGACTGCTCAGATTTATCTGAATTGAGCTTTTGATTTCAGAAAATGTTTCTGAAAATTTCTGAACACCCTCCTTTCCTCCCTCGACAGTGCTGCACATCAAACTGGAATTCATCTCAGGTTTCCAAACAGGTCATCGGAAGCACATCACTGTTTTCTTAATCGCAGACCAAAAACTGCTCATCCCTACAGACTTCAGAAGGCATAGATATTGCTTGAAAAACTGTGCAGTAGTGCTGAGTTGAAGTGTACAAGCCCCTGATTTCTATTGCCATAATTACCAATTACAAAGACATGTCGCAGTGTCACAAATGAAATGGTGGACACACAAAGTTTACAATCATCTCCACCAGATTAACTCCTATGTAATGAAGATGAAAATTTATCCCATGTGTTCATTGCTGATCTTCGATCAGTCACTTTGCCATTAAGTGGTGATAGCTCTATTCTGAGTTAGATTCTCACACAATGGTAACATAGATTGGAAAACTTTAGACCTGATAGAAGAACAAACCGCACTCAAATAAATGTTGTTGCTCCATAATGAAACTCTGCGCACGGAAAGAAAACTACAGAAAGAAATTGAAGGATAATTGCAATATAATAAACTTGAGATGCCTCCTTTTTTGTCCATTCAGATATTGAATTTAGTTCTCCCCTTAATCAATGTTCTTGGAGTGGATTGGTGAACTGGCTTCAATTAGGGTGGAAATTCCTTGTGTAAGGTCTCCACCCGCTGTTGCTTGGAGCAGCTATTTTGGTGGCCCAAATAAAATGCCTTCGTACAAAAGATGCAGAAGTTTCACTTGATGGAAATCAGCACAGCATGACAAGAAGTTACTGTTTCCAATTAGTTCCAGTTTGAAGTGGCAGTAATGAAGTAGGTACTACTTTCATACAGGCCTGTGCATGAAGTTTGAAGGAGTTGTTTTGAGAATGCTTAGCGTACAACCAAAGTCATGGTTCAACAAAGAATCCATTTCTGGCATGCATTATTTGCCTATCTTACTTGATATAGAAATGTTGGGCTGGATTTTTGTGGACACTAGACGTGGGGCGGAATTCTCCGTAATCGGCGCAATGTCCGCCGACCGGCACCAAAAACGGCGCAAATCAGTCCGGCATCGCGCCGTCCCAAAGGTGCGGAATCCTCTGCATCTTGAGCGGCCGAGCCCTAACCTTGAGGGGCTAGGCCCGCGGCAGACTGATTTCCGCCCCGCCAGCTGGCGGGAAAGGCCTTTGGTGCCACGCCAGCTGGCGCGGAAATGACATTGCCAGGCGGCGCATGCGCGGGAGCGTCAGCGGCCGCTCACGGCATCCCCGCGTATGTGCAGTGGAGGGAGTCTCTTCCGCCTCCGCCATGGTGGAGACCGTGGCGGGCCCACCCCCGGCGATTCTCCTGCCCGCGATGGGCCGAAGTCCCGCTGCTGGAATGCCTGTCCCACCAGCGAGAATCAAACCACCTCTCTTACCGGCGGGACAAGGCGGCGCGGGCGGGCTCCGGGGTCCTGGGGGGGGCACGGGGTGATCTGGCCCTGGGGGGTGCCCCCCACGGTGGCCTGGCCCGCGATCGGGGCCCACCGATCCGCGGGTGTGCCTGTGCCGTGGGGGCACTCTTTTCCTTCTGCCTTCGCCATGGTCTCCACTGTGGCGGAGGCGGAAGAGACCCCCTCCACTGCGCATGCGCAGGGATGCCATGAGCGGCCGTTGACGCTCCCGCGCATGTGCCGCACGGCAAAGTCATTTCCGCGCCAGCTGGCAGGGCACCAAAGGCCTTTCCCGCCAGCTGGCGGGGTGGAAATCAGTCCGGCGCGGGCCTAGCCCCTCAAGGTGAGGGCTCGGCCCCTCAAGTTGCGGAGAATTCCGCACCCTTGGGGCGGCGCGATGCCAGACTGATTTGCGCCGTTTTTGGCGCCAGTCGGCGGACATCGCGCCGATTGCGGAGAATCCCGCCCCTGATTCTGGGATTTCTGATACCACTCAATAGTGTTTTTAATTTTCGCCACGAGTTGTAAGCCCACTTCCAGCACTCGCAAACTGGCTGGCTTACACTGCAGGATTAGTCCTCTGCAAATTTCATGAAGTCATGCTAGCTTTTAAAGGACTCAGTGTTCATCAAACCTCAGAGGTGGTGTGAACCATACTCTGGATGAGGGATCCTTTTGAAAATGAAGTTTAAAAGGTCTTACACATGCACCTTTGCTGCCCACCCTCCCATCCAGCCTCCATGGGCCTTCATACCTCCATGCCAAGCTAAAGAATTTCCATGCCCATTCACCCACCATGCTCTTTTTGTTGAACCAATGACAGGCTAGAACCTATGGAGACAATTGGGTGCGTTAAAAAAAGTTATTCATAGCTTTTCACTTTTCTTCCATCCCATAACTATGATCCAATAAAAGTTTCAATCATCCAGACCATTTAAGTATCAAAACAGACTGTGCAAGCACTTGACACCTCTCTTGTACAATTAAGCATTCTGCGATTGACAGAATATATCGGAGAACAGGAGCTGTCAATTGAGCAATGTTTTTTCTGAGGTGATGATGTTCAACACTCTAATGGATGTCTGGCCTCTCAGCCAAAAAAAGAGATTTGACAGTAATCCCCTCCAGTTAGATTTTACTTGTTTCCCTGCTTTCAAACCTGTCATGGAGGAACCAACAAATCTATCCCACTCGCTACAAACCTATTTCCACTGAGGTGTGGAGGAGGCTGGCAGGCAAACATTGTCAGTTTTGATAATGGTTCAAAGACTGAGTGAAAGGGTGAACAAAATAAGCTGGGCACTGTTAGGAAACTTTGGCGTACTGAGCACCAGTGATATCTGAGATGTCCCAAAGCTCTTCTCCATGGCAACATGAATCACATAGGCCTTGAATCCAAATGGAAATGCTGATTAGTTAACCTTGAGACTCCAACTTTAGTTTGAATTAAAGGGACAATTTAAAGCACAACTATTTAGAATTCAAACTTCTCAACACCTTTCTGGAAATTTGGAGACGCAAAATCTATTCACTTTTTTAATTAGAATCATAGAATTTACAGTGCACAAGGAGGCCATTAGGCCCATCGAGTCTGCACCGGCTCTTGGGAAGAGCATCCTACTTAAACCCACGCCTCCACCCTATCCCCGTAACCCAGTAATCCCGCAGAACCTTTTTTTTTGGACACTAAGGGCAATTTATCATGGCCAATCCACCTAACCTGTACATCTTTGGACTGTGGGAGGAAATCGGAGCACCTGGAGGAAACCCACGCAGACACGGGAGAACGTGCAGACTCCGCATATTCTCTCATGGGATGTGGGCATCACTGGAAAGGCCAGCATTTGGTGGCCATCATAATTTTTCCATGGTAATTGCTCGACACAGGCTATGTGTCAACCACATTGTTATGGGTCTTGAGTCACATTTCGGCTAGACTAGACAGGGATCGCAGATTATTGACACAGACTTATTTTTTTACAACAATCAATAATAGTTTGATTGCGACCATTACTGAGGCTCAACTAGTTTTCCATTCCATATTATTTTTATTAATTATTTAAATTTGAATTCCAACAGCTGCTGTGGGATTTGAACCTGCATCCCCAGAGCATAAGTTTGGACCTCTGGAGTAATAGCCCAGTGACATTACCACTAGACCACCAACTTCCTCAACAGTTAATACGGCTGTGGGACTTTTGTCCAAGTGTAAACACCTTGCATGATTGTCCCAGTCAAACTATCCAGGCCCCATTTAATCTCTAACAATCTAGCCACCCAGACTTGCTGTCAGTCAGACTTCAGAACAGACCATATACCCCCCCTTCATTTTACCTTATGTTGAAGACTCTGTCCCAAAGCATAACAATCTTATCAACCTTAAATCGAGTTAAGAAACACCAAGGCAAAAAAAAAACATTCATGGGGGTGGTATACAGGGCCCCAACTGTAGTGGCAATAGCATTAGAAAGGAAATCAGAGATGTACGTGATAAAGGAACATCTGTGATTATGGGTGACATTAATCTGCATATAGATTGGGTGAGTCAAATTTGTCACAGTACAACGTAGGAGGAATTCCTGGGGTGTGTATGGGATGGTTTTCTGGACCAATATGTTGAGGAACCAACAAGGGAATAGAGCATCTTGGACTGCGTATTGTACAATGAGAAAGGATTACTTGGCAATATAGTTGTGAGAGAACCCTTAGGGATGAGTGACAATAAGGATGCTGAGGTAGTTGATTCTGAGACGATGGGCTAGATTCTCCACCCCGCCACGCGTCATTTCTGTTTCACCCGTCGGGATGCTGTGTTACGCCAGCAAGTCAATGGGGTTTCCCATTGTAGCCCCACACCATCGGGAAACCCCTGGGCTGCCGGCAAAATGGAGCATCCCAGCGGCGGAGAATCCAGCCCGAGGTTCCTGAATTTCAATAAAGGTAACTATGATGGTACGAGGCATGAGCCGGCTATGATGGACTGGGAAACATTACTGAAAGGAAGAACAGCGGACAGGCAATGACAGGCATTCAAGGAATGAATAGGTGAACTCCAAAAATGCTTTATTCCTATTTAGTGCAAGAGTGGAAATTATACTATGGCCAAACCATGGTTTACAAGGGAAAATAGGGATAGTGGGCGAAATTCTCCCCCAATGGCGCGATGTCCGCCAACTGGCGCCCAAAACGGCGCCAAGCAGACGGGCATCGCGCCGCCCCAAAGGTGCGGAATGCTCCGCATCTTTGGGGGCCGAGCCCCGACATTGAGGGGCTAGGCCGGCGCCAGAGGGATTTCCGCCCCGCCAGCTGGCGGAAACGGCGTTTGTTGCCCCGCCAGCTGGCGCGGAAATGACATCCCCGGGCGGCGCATGCGCGGGTGTGTCAGCGGCCGCTGACAGTTTCCCGCGCATGCGCAGTGGGGAGAGTCTCTACCGCCTCCGCCATGGTGGAGGCCGTTGCGGAGGCGGAAGGGAAAGAGTGCCCCCACGGCACAGGCCCGCCCACGGATCGGTGGGCCCCCATCGCGGGCCAGGCCACCGTGGGGGCACCCCCCGGGGTCAGATCGCCCCGCGCCCCCCGCAGGACCCCGGAGCCCGCCCACGCTGCCTTGTCCCGCCGGTAAATACCTACTTTAATTTACGCCGGCGGGGCAGGCAATTTCTCGGCGGGACTTTGGCCCATCCGGGCCGGAGAATTGAGCGGGGGGGCCCGCCAACCGGCGCGGCCCGATTCCCGACCCCACCGAATTTCCGGTACCAGAGACTTCGGCAACCGGCGGGGGCGGGATTCACGGCAGCCAACGGCCATTCTCCGACCCGCTGGGGGGTCGGAGAATGACGCCCAATTTAATATCAAAGAAGAAGCATACAAATTAGCAAGAAAAAGCAATAGACTGGAGGATTGGGGGCAGTTTAAAATTCAGTAAAGGCGGACAAAGGGATAATTAATAAGGGGAAAATACAATATGAAAGTAAACTAGCAGGGAAAATAAAAACTGACTGCTGGGGCGGGATTCTCCGACCCCCGTCATAGATTGCATAGAATTTTTTTTTAATCTTCTGTGTCTCCAATTGCGCAAATCCGCAGGTAACAGCCACAGCTGCCGGCTTTTTTTTTACAAGTTCAGGGGAGGTTTATTTGAGAAAATTTTACAGGAAAAAAATGCAGAAAGTGAAAATGTTTTCATCCTCTAGAAATTGGAGACTCACCACATTTCACCTAAACATTACAATTAAAAATGTTAAAAAAATAAAAGACACTTAAAAATCAATTAATTGATAAAGCTTCCAAATACGACCTGCAGGCACTTTGTTTTGGAATGATTAAAAATCAAGGTTAAAAATGTTGACATCTCTTGGTTGAAGCTACCAAGTTCTCCATTATAATAAAAAATGACTCCACAATTTAATTTTAAAAAACATTTCTTCATGATTCAGCTTCTATCTTAACCCATGTGTATGTACCAATCATTTACTTCATTTTGTGTAAAATTTATTTTAAAATTAAGTCTAATTGTTACATTTCACTTCCTGGTTTTCTGGCTGTGAGAATATTTCAATGGGATTGGCAGATTACTCTGCTTGATGACATCACTGTTGCTGTATGCCTGGTGATCCCCTTGACTTGGCATCAATTTCAAACTAACACCTTTTATCTTCATTTATTTCCACATGAGTCACAACCATCGTTGGATCACTCACCATACTTGGAGTAAGAGACTTCCATTTCATCAACATCAAAGTTCAGAAAGCAACCAATCACATCATTCTCCCCGAACTTTTTGCAACCTGCTTTTAACAATGCTGGCTGTGAATGGCCTTCAAAAAGGCTGTGACCAGATTTTAAAAAATGCGGGCGCACTGCGCATGCATGCCCGCTCATCGGTGCGCATGAGCAGAGTTTTGCGCATGCGCACTGATGAGCGGGTATGCATGCGCAGTGTGGCCGCATTTTTAAAATATGTTCGTGGCCATTTTGAAGGCCGTTTGCAGCCAGCATTATTATAAGCCGGCGGTTGCACGCGGATTTGCGCGATCGGGAGCGCTGCGACAGACGGCTCCGAGATCCTCCCAACACCTGCCCGCGACCCACCTGTGGGTCGCGCCCCTGACTTTGACAATGCCTGCTGTCATGAGCCTTCAACTTGAAGCTTCTGGCTCAGAGGCAGGGACGCTATCCAGTGCACCACAGGGCCTTCTCAAACTAACACTCAGAAAAGTGAAATGCATGTCACAGAGATCATTAAGGTCTTTGTGGTTAGCAGTGAGTGCTATCCATTGCCAATGACTGCAAAATCTGAGCAATTATTCATGGTTCTGTCTACCCGCTCAAGTGGGCATTAAAATAAATCATGTTGCCTTATTCAAAGGGCACCTGGGATCTCCCTAATGTCCTCCTCAATACTTTGTCTTCAACCAACATTATAAAACAGATTGTGCTGGATTTTGCAGTCAGCAACAAAATAGTGGTGCTCACTGCTGACCTCCAAGAAAGCAGTCCACGTAGATTTAGTCATTTCTCTATTTTTCATCATTCCTGATGGCAGCTTGAATAAGGCACCAAACCAATGAGATGTCTTGCTGTACAGCAGCAGTCATGTCAGCAAGGGGTAAGCAGCCAATCCCATTGAACTATTCACACAGAACAAATCGAGAAGTAAAATGAACTTAATATCCTTCTCTTTTAATTTAAATTTTCAGAAAGCAAAATAAATAATTATGATTGGATTGGCATAGAAACTAAAATGAAGATATACAAAATAAATTTTTTTCAATAACCATGATGAAATTTGACATTCCACCAATATAAAATTACCTTCTGAGGCTACGTGTATGTTTAGCAGGAATTATGAACTTAATATGCTGTCATAAACCCAGTTACACTTATTCAACAAAGTAGAATTTTTTCAAGTGTTGTTACAGCGAGAACTAGAGGCAGTTCTCATCAATTCAATTGACTTCCCATTGATTACAAACTTGGGATGCCTCAGCAGTGCACGCTCCAGAGAATTGTGGAATCACTGTCAGTAACATCTGGATTTTTGCCGTATTCTACAACCGTGTAGACTCCAAAATTGCTGAAAGTTTTGTTTTCCAATTTAGCGTGGCCAATCCACCTACCCTGCATATCTTTGGGTTGTGGGAGTGAGACCCACGCAGACACGGGGAGAATGTGCAAACTCCACAAGGGCAGTGACCCGGGGTTTGGATCGAACCCAGGTCCTTGGCGCCATAAGGCAGCAGTGCTAACCACTGCGCCACCCTGCTGCCCAGCCGTCAGTTTCAGTGAAGTAATGATGGTGAATACTGTCAGTATTTGCTGTCATTACTTTAATAAGGACAAGGGGAGTCCGAGTAAAATAAGAAACAAAGTTTATTTTGTTGCAGCATGGTTGCGCAGTGGTTATCACAGCTGCCTCATGGCACCGAGGTCCCAGATTCGATCCCAGCTCTGGGCCATTGTCCATGTGGAGTTTGCACATTCTCCCCGTGTTTGGTGGGTTTCGCCCCCACACCCAAAGATGTGCAGGCTGGGTGGATTGGCCAGGCTAAATTGCCCCTTAATTGAAAAAAATAATTGGGTACTCTAACTTCATATATAAAAAGAAGAGAACGATATGTACACTACCAGGTAGACCCCTACCGGGTTCTTCCTCTGGTTGGTGTCTTACTGTCAGACCTTTAACACAGTGATTAACAAGATACCCGCCCCGTGTAAGGGAGCTCGTACTCCGCAAGCAGCACGGGGAGGACAAGGATTCCCACCCTGTCGGTCCTGTGCAGAATATTAATAATAATAATCGCTTATTGTAACAGGTAGGCTTCAATGAAGTTACTGTGAAAAACCCCTAGTCGCCACATTCCGGCACCTGTTTGGGAGGCCAGTACAGGAATTGAACCCGCGCTGCTGGCATTGTTCTGCATTACAAGCCAGCTGTTTAGCCCACTGTGCTAAACCAGCCCCATGCCTAACCAGCCCCATATTACGATTACCACCACAAAATCTGGGTCATTTATTCAGCCATTGTCTTATTGCTGTGTGAAAAATGGCTGTCATGTTTCCTACACCATAACAGTGACTGCACTGCAAAAGTACTTTGTGGGCTGTAAAATACTTTGGGACGGACATCCTGAGATTGTGAAAGACCATTTTGTACAAATATACTTTACTTTCTTTTTCCCCTTAATTTCCTAGTTTCAAGAGCCAAATCATGCAGAGCTGGGAGTTCAGAGGTAGCCTTTGGGTTGCAGCTTGCGTGTTCCTGCTCTTTCTGGGAGTGTCAACCTGAAAACATACGGCAGCGTTGTTTCTGGTACTTTTGTTAGAGTCATGCCGTCTTGTACTAAAATCAACCACAGTAGACAGGATAATGGAAATACCACGAAGCAGGTTCCAAAAGCAAGACATCCCACAGACCTTCCCAAAGATGGCATTAAAGCACTAAATTAATTTGTGACACTGAGTTCTTGATAGTGCTGAAGAATGTCCCTAAATGGATATTTAAAAAATACCATCACTTACTATCTCCAGTTGTTTGGAAGTGCTAAGAGAATGTCACTTCCCAGCTGGAATTGACAAGAACATGGACCCACCTGGGGTAATATTCGGTTTTCTTCTTCCAGTTGCTTCACTCTGGTCTCCAGCTGTTTGACGTAAGTGAGAGCAGGCTCTGAAACAAAAAACATTTCATTAATTCTATGAAGCATTTAGATGAAACCGCTTCCTTTCAGCGCCTTCCAAAAAAGATTACAACTCCAAGATGATGCCTCAAGGCAGCTCCTATCATTGGAGGTTACATCAATCTTTAAATACTTTTAAAATTAATAGAGCTAATGACTCTGTTTAATCTCACAATAATTGCAAAGTTTAATATGCAGTGTGGATTTTGAAATGTTTCTTTGTAGAAACCCAAAGGACATGTGCTGAAAGAAAGAAAAAAAAATGCTAAACTCAGCTAAGAATATCATTCATGAAAATGACTAAATAACTGTCCCAAGTCCTTTGGCAATGCCTGAATGAGATTATATGACTTGCATAAATTTTTGATCTTTACAGTAGGCGCTAAAAGTAACTCCCTTGTTCAACTATTTGTGTCATTGGGCTGAAATAAAAACTATATTTACAGTTAATGGGTTTTGATAAGACTGAACAGCTATTATCTAACTAGCGTCATGTACTGTATAACACAAAAACCGAGGTACAAAAGTGACAGTAAGACAGTTCATACAGAACATCAGCAGCTCACAGCTAAATATTACATCAAACAAATGTTGCCTGGGCTTGAAAATTGTGACAATAGAAGAGATTAGATTGGCTAGTGTTGGACTGGATTCTCAGTCCCCCAGCACATTTCTCAGCGGCGCACCATTTGCTGGTGGCAGGGTTCTGTCTTCCAGCCGCTTGTCAATGGGATTTCCCATTGAAGCCACCCGATGCTGCAGGGAGACCCACAGGCGGGGGTGCGCTTCCAGCAGGAAAGGTGAATCAAAACAACCGGAGAATTCTAGCCAATGTTTTCCTCAGAGGAAGCTAAGGAGTGACCTAATTGAGGTGCACAAAATTATGAGGGATCGAGACAGGGCGGAGGAAAAACTTGTTCTCCCGAGTGAGGGATCGATTACCAGCGGTGCATAGATTTAAGGTGACTGGTAGAAGGATTGGAGGGGACATGAGGAAACACTTTTTCACCCAGAAGGCGGTGGACGCAGAAACGATGGGCTGAATAGTCTCTTCCTGCACCGTAACATTTCTATGGTACTAAATAGGAATGAATTTCTGGAACACATTGGCCACAATTCTTGACCGTTGGGATTCTCTGTTCCCGTCGGACTGCATCCTCACCCACCAGTTTCCCAGCGGCATGGGGTGGCTTCAATGGGAAATCCCACTGACAAGCAGCAGGAGGAGTGAACTTCCCCCACCAGTGAACAGCGTGCTGCCAAGAAACAGGCGGCTGGGGGCAATGAAGAATCCAGCCCATTATTTATTTTGGAATTTGAAAATTATTGTTAAATTGAACAGCAGCCGATAGCATGGAATAATGTACAGCCGGAAACAAATTCCAAAGCTACAATCTAACCAGGGATTTAAGGTGATGTTACAAACTATCATAAAGGATTTTATCTATATGTCTGTGACTTCATTCCTTCATACTTTTTTTGTCACTATTCTTTGCAAAATTGTCTAACTTCGATGGAGAAAAGTCTGGAAGCTGCATGAAATGAAATAAATATTGCTTATTGTCACAAGTAGGCTTCAAATGAAGTGACTGTGAAAAGCACCTCGTCGCCACCTGTTCAGGAGGCTGGTACAGGAATTAAACCTGCGCTGCTGGCCTTAGTCTGCTTTGACAAGCCAGCTATTTAGCCCACTGTGCTAAACCAGCCCCTAAACCAGCATGTGAAGCAAAGAAAAGAAAAACAACAACAGCTAGCAGTTGCCTTTTATTTCATGGGCAGAATTTAATGCTCCCTGAAGATAGGTTCAGAGTTGGGGGTTGGGACGGGAAGGTAACATTACATGGACAGGATTCCCCTGGGACCCCACCCTCCCCAACCCAGATACAATTCCACGGTTGGACATGCAGGGGCTCAGGTGGGAAACCCACCTTTTACCTATTAAAGCCTTTGAGTGGCCGTTTTCCGGGTACTTAACGGCCTTTTCCCGCCCAGTCTCAGTTTGTAGGCTAGTGGTAGTGGGTGCGAGTAAGGGATGGAACAGAAAAAGAAACTTTTCTCCATCTTGGGTGGGAAGCCGGGAGGACGTTGCCCCTCAATCTGAAGGCCCTTTCAGATTTGGGGCACTCTCCCCTCTGGGACCTTGGAGCTCCAGCCTTTCCTTAACCCCCAGCCTAACCCTGGCGCTGTGATTGTCTCCCTCTGTATTCCACAGGACATCTCCTACCTTCCCGCCCCCAGGGCTTACCTTGAGAACGGTCCAGGGACCAATTCCAGGCAGAGGGCAGCAGTACCTTTCCTGGCCAGTGCAGTGCTGTGCCTGACGGGTTGGAGAGCTGTCGGCCAAGAGTTTTACAGGTGGGACCTCCTTCCAAAGGTAGATGGAAGCCACGCCCACTACTAATTAATGCTTAAGCAAAAGTTTAATAGCAGTGGGATTCCTAAAGTCGGCGGTAACACATTATTTGTCAACTCTCAGGATGTTAAAATTCTACCCATGACACTCATGAACACAAATTCGCAAAATATTCCTAAAAACTGCTACAAAATCAGATAATAAACATATATGCTCGCACCACCCTCCTAAGGCTGGAAAGAGGAAAAAGCAATTGTTTTCATACAAAATATCTGTCATTTCCTTCTGAAGAAATACTTATTGATAAAATCATCATCAGTGAAACCAATTGAAGGAGGCCAGATGCTCGAGATGCAAAGTAATGAGCCTGTAATTTTTTATAGCTAACATGGAAGATAAAATCAAGTGTCAATTATGGAAGAAAGAGTTCAGACAATCACAGCAAGTGGATGCCCCCGTGAGTACTAAAATACTTTGCAAGTGTTTCTCAATAGATATGCAGTTGCTTTAATTGGATTCTACACAAAGCTTGAGAGCGTATGTCAGCGAAGAAACATTGAACACATTTGCACAATAATCATATAACAATTCTCTGTTGTAATCTCTGGAAAGCATGGTAAACAAGATTTTGAAACGTTTCCTTTGGCTGTAGCTTGGGTTTGGTTTTGTGGGAAATCCTTACATATTTGCATCTGGATAACTGGAAAACTTTGGGACTAACTTGATCCTGTTTTTTGAAGAGGTGACAAAGATGGTTAATGAGGGGAGAGTGGTGGATGTTGTTTACATGGACTTCAGTAAAGCCTTTGACAAGGTGCCTCATGGCAAATTGGCACAAAAGGTGAAGTCACATGGGATCAGAGGTGACGTGTTAAGATGGATACAGAACTGGCTCAGTCACAGAAGACAAAGGGTAGCAGTGGAAAGGTGTTTTTCTGAATGGAAGGTTGTGATTAGTGGCATTCCACAGTGATCTGTGCTTGGGCCTCTGTTACTTGTGGTGTACATAAACAATTTAGAGGAAAATGTCGCCGGTCTGATTAGTAAGTTCGCGGATGACACCAAGGTTGGTGGAGTGGCAGATAGTGTTGAGGATTGTCAGAAGATACATAGATAGGTTGGAGACTTGGGCAAAGAAATGGCAAATGGAGTTTAATCTGGACAAATATGAGGTAATGCATTTTGGTACGTCTAACATAGAGGGAAAATATACCGTAAATGGTAAAACTCTCAGGAATATAGAAAGTCAGAAAGATCTGGGCGTGCGGGTTCGCAGATCTTTGAAGGTGGCAACACAAGTGGGCAAGGTAGTCACGAAAGCATAGGGAATGCTTGCCTTCATTGGACGAGGCATTGAGAATAAAAACTGAAAGTTGTATAGAACCTTGGTAAGGCCACACTTGGAATATTGGGCACAATTCTGGTCGCCACACTACCAGAAGGATGAGGAGGTTTTGTAGAGGATGCAGAGGAGGTTTACCAGGATGTTGCCTGATCTGGAGGTTGTCAGCTATGTGGGGAGGCTGAATAGACTCGGACTGATTTCATCAGAAAGACTGAGGGTGAGGGGTAACTTGATTGAGGTTTACAAGATTATGAAGGGCATGGATAGAGTGGATGAGCAGGCACTCTTTCCCAGGGTGGAGGGGTCAGTCACCAGGGAGCATAGGTTTAAAGTCCGTGGGGCAAAGTTTAGAGGAGATGTGCGAGACAGGTTTTTTACGCAGAGGGTGGTGAGTGCCTGGAACGCGTTGCCAGGGGAGGTTGTGGAAGCAGATACATTAACGACATTCAAAAGGCATCTTGACAACCACATGGATAGGATGGGTACAGAGGGATACGGCACAAGGGAGTGCTGAGAGTTTTTGCAAAGGTTGGTATATTGACCGGTACAGGCTTGGAGGGCCGAAGGACCTGGTCCTGTGCTGTATTGTTCTTTGTTCTAAATCATAGAAACTCGACAGTGCAGAGGAGGGTATTTGACCCATCGAGTCTGCACTGACCCTCCGAAAGATCCTTCTACCCAGACCTACCACCTCTCCCCATCCCCATATTGCCATCTAACCTTTGGACACTTAAGGGGCAATTTAGCATCGCCAATACACCTAACATGAACATCTTTGGACTCTGGGAGGAAACACCCGGAGGAAACCCAGGTAGACATGGGGAGAAAGTGTGAACACCACACAGATAGTGATCCAAGGCTGAAATTGAACCTGAGTCCCTGACTCTGTGAGACTCAGCACTGTGCCACTGCTGAATGGCACATTTAGTGGGGTGTTTCTTGGCAGCTGCAGAGCTGAGAAACATCCCGCTTTCCAACTTTGTCATTCTTTTGGCCTCGGGGAGTCTCCCTTAGACGGATTTACTGCTGGTGAGCTGAAGGATCCTCGCTAATTGGGGTGCCATTTTGTCCAGCAGCCCTGATCCTTCCCCCAATCATTTAGGCCCCTCCCCCGGCTTTTCTACCCACCCCACGCCCCCCCCCCCCTCACCTGCCCAACCTTGCAGAGGACTCCGGGAAACCCCCTCAACCCCACCACCCCCCCCCACTTGGCGAGGCCTCCTCTCCTCACCCCAGGCCTGGGCCTGATTCCTGGCCGTACCAACCTGGCACTTCGGCACCCTGGAACTGCCAGCTTGACATTCTGACAGTGTCCCTGTCACCCCGGGAGTACCAGGCTGGCAGTGCCAAGGTGCCCAGGGTGTCTCTAATGGCCTGGAAGAGCCCCCCCCCCCCCCCCCCCAGGTACCGTTACGCATGGTCTACGTTATTGTGGACCAGAAGTAAACGGCACCCCGGCACGTTCTCCCAGACGCAACCTTTGACATTTAAATAAGCGGGATCTCGCCAAGCGGAACGAGGCAGACGACTTGCAATGGGCATGGCTTGGAGCCTGTTATAACCTGTCTGCTTACCATTGGCTGGGGACTAATGACAATCCCACAATCCTGTGGGAGTATGAGCTTCCCCAATGAGCGGGGGGGGGGGGGGGGAGAAACCATTAGTAAACTCCATGTATAAATAAAGCTGGCCAGTTTGGAACCAGCAGGAAGGAGTGTGCAGCAAGGGAAGTTGCTGCTGCTGTTATATATATATATATATATATATATGTTATTGTAAATAAATATTATTACTTTGTATCCTTAAAACCCGTGCTGGATTCTTCGTGGCCTTCACAAAACTGGCGACGACGGTTAAAGTGAATAGCTGTCTACACTGCTGAAGCCACCTCCCTGGATTATTGTTGGATACAGGTTGGAAGTTGTTTTCTATTATACCATGCCTCTGTACGGACGTTTGGATGTTTTTGATGCTGCGCTGGAAAGCTGGAACGAGTACGCACAACGGATGCGTTACTATTTCCGGGCAAACAATATCACCGAAAATGAGCGCCAGGTGGTCATATTGCTCACCGCCTGCGGCCCGCATACGTTTGGGGTGATTAGGAGCCTTACGTACCCAGCTGCGCCGGACACCAAAACGTTTGATGAACTTGTGAATTTAGTGGGGCAACATTTTAACCCAACCCCATCCATGATAGTCCAGTGTTACTGGTTTAATACCGCTGAGAGGACCCCAGGAGAATCCCTTGCCGATTTTCTATCCAGGCTACGCAGGATTGCGGAATACTGTGACTATGGTGAAACCTAGTCAGAAATGTTACGCGACCGTTTGGTTTGCGGTATTAACAATGCAGCCACCCAGAGAAAGTTGTTAGCTGAGCCAACATTGACTTTTCGACAGGCCATTCAAATAGTATTGTCCCGAGAGAGTGCAGAACGAGGAGTGCAGGAGCTACAGGGAATGGAGGTGCATGCCTTGGGGCGCAACCCCTTCGGTCCGAAAATGTACCCCCGCACTCCTGCGGTACCTTGGGCGAGGCGACGTCCGGACCGACGCCAGTGGCCGTCGGACATTCCTCCCCGAAGGGAGCCTTCTCCAGAACCAATGGATGAGGAGCCATGTCCGTGTCAGACTTGTAGGCGCCGACACCGTCACGGACGCTGGTCCTGGGGGCGCCAGAGGCGCCGTCGTTCCGACCGAAACTGGGACCAGCCCAGGGGCCGTACATTCCATGTGCGGCAACTACTCCTGAGGACGTGGAGACGGAGGACGACTGCCTGCAGCTGCATTGTGTGGCAGCTCCCCGTGTGGCCCCCATTAAGGTGACAGTACGGATCAATGGTCACCTGCTTGAGATGGAGTTGGACACTGGCATAGCGGTCTCCGTGATCGCCCAGAGGACATTCGACCGCATCAAGCAGGGTATACAGACCTTTACATTAACTGACTCACAGGCCAGGTTGGCCACCTACACGTGGGAACCACTGGACATTGTAGGAACTACAATGACCCCTGTTGTTTATGGACACCAGGTGGGGCGTGTCCCACTTAACGTGGTGCGCGGCCATGGGCCCAGCCTGTTGGGTCGGGACTGGTTGTGCCATTTGCGGTTGCAATGGCAGCACATCCTCCAAACAGTTTCTGGAGGGTTGACTGAAGTGCTAGGACGATACCCAGATGTATTCCAGCCCAGTTTGGGGAAAATAAAAGGGGCCGTAGCCCATATTCAAGTCGAACCAGGAGCCATGCCGCGCTATTTCTGGGCGCGACTGGTACCTTACGCCTTGCTTGAGAAGGTAGAAGGGGAGCTCACTCGTTTGGAGAGTTTGGGTATTATCAGGCCCGTCCGTTTCGCTGACTGGGCAGCACCAATTGTACCTGTAATGAAGCCAGATGCCACAGTTCGCTTGTGTGGCGACTATAAACTTACAGTGAATACGGTTTCCCGACTCAACCGATATCCAATGCCTCGCATAGAGGATCTCTACGCGAAGCTTGCAGGTGGACTCTCGTTCACAAAATTAGATATGAGTCACGCCTACCTACAGTTGGAGCTGGACCCTGCCTCCCGACCATATGTAACGATTAATACACACCGGGGCCTGTATGAATATACACGGTTGCCCTTTGGAGTATCGTCTGCCTGCGCTATTTTTCAACGTGTTATGGAGGACATTTTGAGAGGTTTACCGCGTGTCGCTGTCTACTTGGATGACGTTTTGATTACAGGGACTTCGGAGCAGGAACATTTGGAAAATCTGGAGGCTGTCCTTAGATGATTTTCGGAGGCTGGAGTCCGTTTACGTCGCACAAAGTGCGTATTTCAGGCAAAGGAAGTAGTCTACCTAGGTTATCGGGTGGACCGCGAAGGTTTGTACCCCGTCGCAGAGAAGGTGCGCGCGATTCAACAGGCCCCCGCCCCGATTGACACTTTGCATCTTCGTCCTTTTCTCGGTCTCGCAAACTATTACGGGAGGTTCCTCCCCAATCTGGCAACTACGCTGGCCCCGTTGCACCTTTTGCTAAAGAAAAATCATACCTGGGTTTGGGGTCAGTCGCAAGAAACCGCTTTCCGGCGGGTAAAGCAACAATTGTCGTCGTCTGGGTTACTAACCCACTATGATCCTGGAAAGCCTTTGCTCGTCACATGTGATGCATCCCCATATGGTATTGGGGCCGTCCTGTCCCACAAGATGGAGAACGGGGCCGAGCGGCCGATAGCTTTCGCCTCCCGCACATTTACTGCAGCAGAGAAAAAGTACGCGCAGATCGAGAAGGTGGGCCTGGCAGTGGTTTTTGTGGTGAAACGCTTCCACCAGTACGTGTGTGGCCGCCAATTCACTATCGTGACTGATCATAAGCCTCTGCTGGGACTTTTCAGAGAGGATAAGCCAATACCGCCCATTGCTTCCGCACAGATCCAGCGCTGGGCCATGTTTCCTGCTGCATACGAGTATTCTCTGGAGCACAAACCAGGAACGCAGATAGAGAATGCCGACGCACTGAGCCGATTGCCTTTATCGACAGGCCCCATGTCGAACCCCACGACCGGTGAGGTGGTTGCAACCCTAAATTTTATAGACACCTTGCCTGTCACGGTATCACAGATCCGTGAGTGGACCCAGATGGAGCCAGTCATGTCAAAGGTTCGGCACATAGTCCTGTATGGTGGGCAGCATAGAAAGCTCCCAGGCGAGTTGCGGGCATTTTCCTCCAAGCTTTCAGAATTCAGCGTGGAAGACGGCATCCTCTTGTGTGACGCGTGTGATTGTCCCGGGAAAAGGACAGGAGCTGATACTAAGAGACTTGCACAATGGGCACCCAGGTGTGACCAAAATGAAAATGTTGGCCCGGAGTTATGTCTGGTGGTCAGGCCTCGACACCGACATTGAGAAGGTGGCCCAAAACTGCTCCACTTGCCAGGCCGCGCCCCTACATCACTGGGAATGGCCAGGGTGGCCTTGGGCACGCTTGCATGCAGATTTCGCAGGCCCTTTTCAAGGATCCATGTTCCTTCTATTAATCGACGCCCAGTCTAAATGGCTAGAGGTGCATAAGATGCTGGGCACAACGTCCTGCGCAACAATTGAGAAGATGCGTTTGTCTTTTAGTACGCATGGCCTCCCCGAGGTGCTGGTCACGGATAACGGCACTCCATTCACGAGTGAGGAGTTTGCGAGGTTCACAAAGATAAACGGCATATGCCATATCCGCACTACCCCTTACCACCCGGCTTCAAATGGGTTGGCAGAGCGCGCAGTGCAGACATTCAAACGAGGCCTAAAGAAGCAGTCTTCCGGATCAATGGACACGAGACTGGCTCGCTTTTTGTTTTCGTATAGGACCACCCCCCATGCAGTGACTGGGGTAGCTCCCGCAGAGCTCCTAATGGGCCGGAGACTTCAGACCCGCCTTAGTATGGTTTTCCCGGACATTGGCGCAAAAGTACGCCGCACACAAGAACGGCAGGGACAGGGTTTTCCTCAGCATCAGCCGATTCGGCAGTTTGTGCCCGGTGACCCAGAGTTCGTTCGGAATTTTGCTGGTGGTGCCCTGTGGGTTCCAGGCGTAATCTTTCGCCAAACGGGCCCTATATCTTAGCAGGTGCAAGCCCAGGGTCGTCTCCAGCGCAAACATGTCGGCCACGTTCGGTCCAGAAGACTATCCCTTCCAAAGATTCCCCGCCCCCGGAGCTCATTGCTACAGCCACAGAGACCAGAGACAATGGAAGGTAGTCCTCACAAACTTCCTCTGGTGCCTCACTCAAAGCCTGCGCAGGTCGTTACAGAACCGTGCGGAGATAAAGATGCCGAGATGACAGAGGCAGCAGACTCTGACTCCGAGATTGAGACACAGGACGCATCAGAGGGGGAATCCTCGGGCCCACGGGCCGTGGATGTACAACCGTTACGCCGTTCATCACGGAAGCGCCGGTCTCCGTCCCGTTACACGCCGCCCAATCCAGCGCCTCGTGCACATGGTGTCCGGCCTGCGGCAAAACGAGTCCGACGCCCTCCTTCGCCAGGGTCTTCGGTGGATTCCTTGGACTTTGGGGGGGAGGGATGTTATAACCTGCCTGCTTACCATTGGCTGGGGACTAATGACAATCCCACAATCGTGTGGGAGTATGAGCTTCCCCAATGAGGGGGGCGGAGAAACCATTAGTAAACTCCATGTATAAATAAAGCTGGCCAGTTTGGAACCAGCAGGAATAGTGTGCAGCAAGGAAAGTTGCTGCTGCTGTTATATATATATGTTATCATAAATAAATGTTATTACTTTGTATCCTTAAAACTCGTGCTGGATTCTTTGTGGCCCTCACAAAAGAGCCCAATTTTGAGCTCACGTGTGATTCACCCGTTGCGTCCGGATCTGCGCCGGGTGCAACAGGGTCGCTGACTCGCATCCTTTGTTTCAGTTATAAAATGGTATATGTATTATAACATTGTCCTGTGTGCTAATCAAATTATATATTGTGGAAGAAGTAATAGATGCACAAAACCTGGAAGTCTGATCATTTGCTGATCTGCCCTGAGTGATTCATTCCTGGTGGAATCACAACAGTTCACACTGCGCAGCTGAAGCCGTTGAATGGATTGTTAATCTCGATATCAAACTATAACTGCTTCCCCAGCCAAACAATTTTATTTTTTAAATTGCTGATCACTTGAGATCAAGCACTGCATGCTCAGTTGTATCTTGATCTTGGTTGACTGACAGTTCTTTGTTCCATGGCCTGTGAACTGGGATAAATATTGCAGGATTTCTGCAATATTTGTTAGCTCAGATTATTTGTGAAATTGAATTCAATGAAGTTGACCTCGCAAGCAAGTCACCTACATATAGCATTGCATCCGTAAAATATTTTATCTGCGAGTCGTACAAGTTATTGGACTCTGTAAGAGATGGGTCTAGAAAGGCATGTTAATTCCTATGGTATGCTTTTATCTTTATTGTTTTCTAGTATTGTGCCATTGCTAATTTGAATATCTTTCTATTGCTGTGCATGATCTCATGTAAATATATCTGATTGATAAATCTGTGTGAATAAAAGAGTGTGATAGCACATTCAATGTTGTCTTTCAGAGCAGTAATGAAGAGAACAGAACGCGGTTTGGAAATATATCGCAATTCCTTCACTGTCGCTGGGGCGAAATCCTGGAACTCCCTCCCTAACAGCTCTGTAGGTGTATCTACACCATATGGACTGCAGCAGTTCAAGAAGACAACTCATCGCCACTTCTCAAGAGTAATCAGACTTAGCAATAAATGCTGGCCTAGCCAACGATGCACACACCCTTCGGACAAGTACAAAATTAAGGTATGAAGCCATGCCAAATGGAAGTACTAAATGTTCACCTGTTAATATGACTAACAGTAATTTCTAAACTTCTAGATATCAATCACAAAAAGCTAATGAACATTTTGCAAAGTACATCATTTGGACAGGACTAACAATTTGCAGATTAACTCCTAATATCTCCATGTTCTGTTCAACAAATTCAACTGAACATATTGGGTTTAGCACCGAAATAGACCAATATAATTTTACTAAGTAGAATAATTGTACTTCCTTCAATTGATTACAGAAACTGACTGAACTCTTCAAATCACCAGTCCACATTCGAGAAACCGCAAGCATGGCTTGCTTTGTTTTAAAGAACGGAAGAGTTTACATTTATGTGGGACCTTTCACACCCTCTGGTTTTTCCAATGTACTTCACAGCATTCTACAATTTGACATCATACCAAGTTTTTCTTTTGGCAGCATGAATCCCGACCAGGTTGGAACTCACTTCCAACATTCATTTCCTTCTGACTCCCTAAGGGCTGGATTCTCTGGTCCCCCAGCCGGGTGTTTCTCGGTGGCAGGCCATTCTCTGGCGGCGGGATTCTATCTTCCCGCCGCTTGTCAATGGGATTTCCCATTGAAGCCATCCCACGGCAACAGGAAACCCACAGGCGGGGATGCGCTGCCAGCGGGAGAAGAGAATCCCGATGACCTGAGAATTCCGGCCCTTGTCCGTAACCTGTTATTGATCTACACTGGCTACATCTGTCCCTCAGTTGAATATGCTGTGCCTGTGTGGCACCCTGGCATGGAAACAGTCCAGATCAGAAAATCACAGGAAAGTGGACCGTGATTGAGCTCAGGTCCTCACTACCAGTTGACCATCAGTGAACCTCATGACATATAGCTCTAAAACCAACAAACAAGAAGAGTTTACTTGTACTGAGTTCAGACAAACCCTTATGCAACATAAACGTTTTCAGAACTGGTTGGTTGCACCATGTTCACAGCTATCAAGGCAACACAAAATCTTGACTGCATTCAATGACAATAAGGTGCAAAATGTAAGCTACTGATGTTGCCCTATTTCTTACATGGTTCAGAACTTCAATTAAGTATCTAAATTATGAAACATGGATTTAGTTCTGTGCCTGTAATGTAGGAATGGTGGTTTGTAATTTTAATTCAACATTATCGTCCCTTTATTTTTCCATTCACCATTTCTCTGTTACTGGCTGAATTTATTTGTTTATTTTTGTTACTACATAATTGTAAAATGTTTGAATGTTTTTAACCTTATTGCTGAATCTATTTACGAATTGTTCAAGGTACGTCAGACTGCAATTCAACATTCAGGCTGCAAATGTATTTCTTCAATAAAATACTACTATTATTGCAGTATACCAAACTGACACAGGGAAACATTAACATAATTTGGGATGTCCATCCTCGTAACAGATTTTGTTTTGAAGCTACCAGACCTATGAAAGAACCAATTTGTTTCAGGAATATAATACGGTACTTGAATATTTTATGACAAGGACTTAGAGAGAGAATTTCAAGGCCAACACTAAAGCAAACGTAGGCCCAGATTTTCACCCCTTAGGTCAGGTGCACAGACATGGCAGAATTTCTGGCTTTGCCAACTTTACTTTTAAAAATGGCTTCCTGCAGTTCGGATTTTCATTTTGGGGTGTATGAACTTGATAGGAAGTCTAGCCTGCCACCCCTGGGCCCAGTAAGGAAGTTGTCGGCTACAGAGGTAAGCTGGTCAAAAGGCCTGCCTCTGTGCTCCAACACTGCGTTGAATTAAATTCAAAAACCAAAAAACAGCCCTCTAGCCATCACCCCTTGCCTGCATCTGTGCCACCTCATGCCCCCACCCATGGCCCCTCATACCCCCGTGTCCCCATTTCCTCATGGTCATTTATAGCCCCTATACCAACTTAGTACCAACTCATGCCAATCCATGCTACCCCATCCACCACCCTTTGCCCGTAGCCGCTCCATGACAACTCTCTGGATCCTTTGGCAGCTCCTTGACAGCTTGACAGTCCTTTCACAGTTCCTTGGCAGCTTGAAGGTCAAACTATTTTTTATGCACAATCATGTTTACTTTTAGCAATCCTAAAGGGTGCTTTAGCTCACCCAAAGGATGCCTTTCCTCACCCAAAGGTGCCTGAGGGCAAGACCTAAAGAGGTACCTTACCTATGCAAAGTGGTACCCCAACTATACAAACAAATCCACCAAGTTCAGGCCTTCTCTTACCGGATCTAATCTGCACATTCCATGTTTCACACCTATCGCCTATCAAATACTACTTCAATGGAGGTAGCTGTCGATTTAAATGGCTGGCCAGCTGCCTCCATAAACTGTGCGCGCGCTATCTGCAGCCCCCCCACCCTTCAAAATAATGGAAAATGCTGTGTTCAAGGGCGGGTCTTCGAATTTCCAGCCATGTCCAGGATTCTCTCCACGACAGAAAATCTGGGCCAAAGGCTTTGCTACAACAGCCAAGGAAATGTCACATGCCAGCGACAGTATTATCATGTGAATCTTCATTTCATTAGGGGGAGAAGAGTTGATGGAAAGCAAGGCAGATTGGCTCTCTTTTCCGTGAATTTCTAAGTTCTCTCGTAACAGATTTCAAAAGGGAGAATTGTGATCGAGTCAGCTGAGATCTCGGGAAAATCTCATTGTTTCTGTAATTGTGGTGGGTATTTGGCAGGAGGGGATTTCCAACCACAACCTTTCTTCATTTTGATCGGCCTTTTTCTGAGAGGTAAAGACAGAGGATGTTCTCTTGACGTCTTTGGGTAATTTGCTGCCTATAATAATATGCAAGTACATATTTGGGTGGACATACAACACAGCTGGCCTAATTTCTGGTGCTAAATAGTGGGTGTGGAATCAGAACAGCTGCCAACTGATTTTTCCTCCCTTAGTCATGTACATGGCCAGACTGCACCAATTGAACAGCAGAAAAATAAGGAAATTCAGCTATCCGATATTCATTAAATGTATTGCCTGCAAACATATTTGCAAATAATGCAGGTCGTAACAACTGGAACACCGTTCCGAAGAAGGGTCACATAGCACTCGAAACGTTAACTGAGCAGGTGGTGTCAGACCTGCTGAGTTTTTTCTAGCTGGGGCCTCACCAGTGCTTTCAAAAGGTTTAGCCATGTTTTGTACTCGATGCCTTTATTAATAAAATCACCAATCCTTCAGAACAGCCTTCTCAATTTATCCTGCCATTTTCAAATATTTGTGTTCGTCCACCAGCCGGTTTCTCAGTTCCTTTAATCTCTCCCCCCCCCCCCAAGAAAATATTGAAATATTTACTTTATATTGCCTCTGCTTCTTCTTTCCACCAAAATGTATCACTTCACACCTCTCTGTGTTAAACGTGATCTGCCACATGTCTTACCATTCCGCCAATCTGCCTATGCTCTTTGAAGTCTATTAAAATTCTTCTCACTTCTGTACATTCCTGAGTTTTGTGTCTTTTGCAAACTCGTAAATTATACCCCCTGTCACCAAGATCAGTTCATTAATACATCAAACAGAACAGTGGTCCTCATGCTAACACCGAATACAGCACATCCCCATTTGTCTGAAAAACAGCCACGGCTATTTTCTGGTTTCTGCCCCTTGGCCAATGTTGCTTTCATGAAGACCTATCCCATTAATTCCATGGACTTTAAGCCAGTTGAGTTAATTGTGGCTTATTGAAAGTTAATGTACGTAAGGCCAACTATACTATCCTTATCAACCTTCTTCATTACTTCATTAAAGAACTTAATAAAATTAGTCAGAAGCAACCTGCCTTTTACAAATCCATGTTGACAATCATTCGGTAACCATTATTTTTGCAAGCGCCAATTCATTTTTTTTTTGGCTATTGTCTTTAAAAACTTCTGCAGCATTGCCATCAGACTGTGCGGTCTGTTGTTGTCAGGTTTTGAAACGAGTTATTGTTAAGAATTTAACTCAGTTAATGAAAGGGTTAAAAAACTAACTCCATTTAATTCCACAAAAAAATCTTTGCCAAGGGCAGAAAGAGACAAAATCATATGTAAAATGCAAAGGCCTTGAGAAAGCTTTACCCTGCTTTTTCCAGACAGGACCTTGAGATTATTCACATAAAGCTGCTTTCAGAAAAAAATATATATTTAATCTGTCAAGAATTCTCTCAAAGAGCCTCAGAATATGTCAGACAGCGAGTATGTGATTGTAAAAGCAACAGATTTTCTTTAAAATTGTCTGTACGATTTGCACGGAGTTCAGATCCGCAATGCTGAAGTAGGGTTGAGGTTCTGATGAGATCTCCCTGTAGCTGAAACAAAAGAGGGTGGGGCTTACTGCTGTTCACGCCGACGGGAAATTCTGGTCCCACGCTGGTGCACGGTTTCCAGTGACGAGGAGTGCAATCAATGGGAAATCCTGTTGACAACGGCAGGACGGTCAATCCCGCTGGCGGGCTACCTCCACCGCCAAAAAGCACGTGGCGGGGCGATCGATAAATCTCACCCATAAACTCCAATTTGTATGCTGATAGTAAGAATAAACCCGCATATGGGTTTGTTTGAAGATCTTGCATGAATTTCTAAGTGGGTTCGTAGTTTGTATTTACTTTTACTGCTCCAGGTCCTCCAAAAGCATCAAAGGCTACAGGGCACGGTAGGCAGCAGGCTGCCTCCATCTCTGATGTGCATCCTGGGGACACACCTAGACATAGCAGTAGACCATGGAGGATCAAGAAGAGTGAGTAGCACTGAATTGGCACTGGTGAGGTAACTATCCGGAGCGAGGAGAATGGAAATCTGTCATATTTAATTATTGACCATTAAAACATTTCACACCTGGTACATGTGAAGCCTCTGCCACTTTAGGCTTCACATCGCGCCTGCCTGCACCCTGTTCCCCCACTCCCCCAGCCATCCCTCCGCAAACTCCACCCATCTCACAGTGGTCCAAGATCAAAAGCCCCTGATGCAGACTCCATTATGAAGATGGGTGTGAGCCCGCTGCCAGCAGAAAGACAGGAGTCAGATTTAATTAAATCTTAAGGAGCACTGGAACTTTCCTCATAACGAGTGGTCATCACTCTCCTGCTTTGAACAGTGATCCACTGACAGTGACCACACAGGCCCATCACCTTGGAGTGAGATTACACAGACCCTTGGGGGGCGGAACACGATGGTAGGGGAGGGGGCGGTGTGATTGGGGAGGGGGGGGGGAAGGATGTGCTGTTGAGCTGATGGGCACAGCCTCATATCAGGAGAATCTGGAGATGATGAGGGCCTCCCTGGTTCTCCTAGCATGTCGGACCCTTGCTGTGACCTATCCTCCATCTTTTCATCGAGTTTGTTCTCCAGCCCCTCCTGATCGGCCTCCTCCTCCTTTCCTCATGCAAGGCCGCATGTCTCTCCTCCTCCTCCAGCATGTTATCCCACTGCTGTGCCAAGTTGTGGACGGCACAGCAGATCACCACAAAGCGGTAGGCCCGCTGGGGTCTGTGCTGTAGTACCCCGCCAGAGTGATCCAGGCAGCAGAGCATCATTTTGAGCTGCCTGATCCACCACTCAATGACAACACGGGTGGCAACAAGGGCTTCATTGCACTGGGTCTCTGCCTTGGTCTCAGGCCTCCAGAATGGCACCATGAGCCATGACTTCAGCAGGTATCCCTTGTTCCTGAAGGGCCAACCCGTCATCCTGGGGTGGTCCTCGAAGATACTGGGGATCTCTGCATGCTCCAGGATGTAGCTGTCATGCACACCCCCAGGGTAGCTGGCACACATGCACATGGGCAGCACGGTAGCATTGTGGATAGCACAATTGCTTCACAGCTCCAGGGTCCCAGGTTCGATTCCCGGCTTGGATCACTGTCTGTGCGGAGTCTGCACATCCTCCCCGTGTGTGCGTGGGTTTCCTCCGGGTGCTCTGGTTTCCTCCCACAGTCCAAAGATGTGCGGGTTAGGTGGATTGGCCATGATAAATTGCCCTTAGTGTCCAAAATTGCCCTTAGTGGGGTTACAGGGTTATGGGGATAGGGTGGAGGTGTTGACCTTGGGTAGGGTGCTCTTTCCAAGAGCCGGTGCAGACTCGATGGGCTGAATGGCCTCCTTCTGCACTGTAAATTCTATGATCTATGATCTATGATCCTCAGGCAGTGGTCGTACATGATCTGAACATTCAAGGAGTGGAACCCCTTACTGTTAATTTAGAGCACTCCCTGATGTCCTGGTGCTTGCAGAGTAACATGCCATCGATGGTCCCCTGGACCTGGACATGGCGGTGAATCCTGCAACCCAGGCATCTTGATATGCCTGGTCCAGATCGAGGGTGATATAGTCAGGTGCCCGGGCACACAGGACACCCGTCACCTCCCGGATGCACCTGTGGGGTGAAATACCACACAGGTCCTCACTCGAGCTCTAGAATTACCTGGTGGCATAGATGTTTAGGGCTGTAGTGACCTTCATGGCCATTCCTCCTTCAAGGGTGGCATGCCCATGAGGATGTGGCGCAGGTGCCACACGTCACTGTTGAGATGCAGTCTTCTGCGGAGTATGCTGTCCATCTACTTAAGAAAAGACCACTGACTCCTGTATTCTTCGGCATGCCTGCCTATCTGGTCCCCTCCTCAACCTGATGGGCAGCCTGGTCTTCAGGTTGCACACGTGGTGCCGCCTCCAGCCTGCAATGGCCAACTGCCATCTATGGCGCCTGCCTGCCTCGGCTGCGACAAGCAGAGGGCAGCCTCTGTGGGATCAACTCCAGCAAACAGTTTTGTATCTGGAAGGAATTGGAGAAGGAGAAAGACCAACAATCAGTTAGGGCTTCCATCCTGGGACCCTCAAATCCCGCAAGCTTCCTCCACCCTTACCATAACTGTCCCGCCTTCTCTCAGAGTGCTAAACAGCGAGGCAGTTGTGCTGACAAACCTTGCCCTGCACACTCACCCCTGACCACGTCAGGAACCCTTAGACCTCAGACCTCTGCCAACAACATTAGCGTGTGTGTGCTCGGCTGTCCTCTGGTCATCCAGACACTTGTTAGCACAGTGGGCTAAATAGATGGCTTGTAAAGCAGACCAAGGCCAGCGCGGGTTAAATTCCCGTACCAGCCTCCCTGAACAGGAGCCGGAATGTGGCGACTAGGGGTTTTTCACAGTAACTTCATTTGAAGCCTACTTGTGACAATAAGCGATTTTCATTGCATTTTTCATTTTCACTTACCCTTTGGCCTGGAGAGGGTCCTCAGTGGTGAAGGCCTGCTGTCTACTGTTTGATTGTTACCAGCTGCCTCCATGATGCTAGAGTACAGGCACATTGTTCAGGCATCAAAGGTTGCAGGACATCCAGTCCACTAACCATGGATGAAATTCTCCGGTATCGGCGCGATGTCTGCCGACTGGCGCCCAAAACGGCGCAAATCAGTCGGGCATCGCGCCGCCCCAAAGGTGTGGAATGCTCCGCACCTTGGGGGGCCGAGCCCCAACCTTAAGGGGCTAGGCCCACGCCAGATGAATTTCCGCCCCGCCAGCTGGCGGAAAAGGCCTTTGGTGCCCCGCCAGCTGGCGCGGAAATGACATCTCCGGGCGGCGCATGCGCGGGAGCGTTAGCGGCCGCTGATGGCATTCCCGCGCATGCGCAGTGGAGGGAGTTTCTTCCGCCTCCGCCATGGTGGAGACCGTGGCAAAGGCGGAAGGGAAAGAGTGCCCCCACGGCACAGGCCCGCCCGCGGATCGGTGGGCCTCGATCGCTGGCCAGGCCACCGTGGGGGCACCCCCTGGGGCCAGATTGCCCCGCGCCCCCCCCCCAGGTCCTCTTAGCCCGCCCGCGCCGCCTTATCCCGCCGGTAAGGTAGGTGGTTTAATCTACGCCGGCGGGACAGGCATTTTAGCGGCGGGACTTCGGCCCATCCGGGCTGGAGAATCGCGGGGGGGCCCGCCAACCGGCGCAGCGCGATTCCCGCCCCCGCCGAATCTCCGGTGCCGGAGAATTCGGCAACCGATGGGGGCGGGATTTACGCCAGGCCCCGGCGATTCTCCGACCCGGCGAGGGGTCGGAGAATCTCGCCCCATCTTCTCAGACATGGACGGAATTCAATAGAAACATTTTGACGTTCATTTGTGGCGCGTTTTTCAGGGACTTTCCCATCGGCTCGGCTGGCGAGTTCCCCATCACTATCCAATGACACTTTTTAAAAATAAAATGTTTATTAAGCCATTTATAATTTTATAACAATAAACGGTACAAATACAAATATAAACATAGCGCAAAAAACATCTCTCTGGGCGAAATTCTCCCCCAACGGCGCGATGTCCGCTGACTGGCGCCAAAAACGGCGCCAATCAGACGGGCATCGCGCCGGCCCAAAGGTGCGGAATGCTCCGCATCTTTGTGGGCCGAGCCCCAACATTGAGGGGCTAGGCCAGCGCCGGAGGGATTTCCGCCCCGCCAGCTGGCGGAAATGGCATTTGTTGCCCCGCCAGCTGGCGGAAATGGCGTTTGGTGCCTCGCCAGCTGGCGCAGAAATGCGGCGCATGCGTGGGAGCGTCAGCGGCCGCCGACAGTTTCCCGCGCATGCGCAGTGGGGAGAGTCTCTTCTGCCTCCGCCATGGTGGAGGCCGTGGCGGAGGCGGAAGGGAAAGAGTGCCCCCACGGCACAGGCCCGTCCGCGGATCGAGCCCCGATCGCGGGCCAGGCCACCGTGGGGCACCCCCTGGGGTCAGATCGCCCCGCGCCCCCCCCAGGACCCCGGAGCCCGCCCACGCCGCCTGGTCCCGCCGGTAAATACCAGCTTTCATTTACGCCGGCGGGACAGGCAATTTCTGGGCGGGACTTCGGCCCATCCGGGCCGGAGAATTGAGCGGGGGGGGTCCCGCCAACCGGCGCGGCCCGATTCCCGCCCCCGCCCAATCTCCGGTACCGGAGACTTCGGCGGGGGCGGGATTCACAGCGGCCAACGGCCATTCTCCGACCCGGCGGGGGGTCGGAGAATGACGCCCTCTATCTCTCACTAATCCCACCTACCCTAAACACAAAATAGCCTAACTCTCCCCCCACTCCCCCCCTCCCCCCCACCTTTACTGCGTCTGCTGACAGTTCAGCTTTCCCCGAAGAAGCCGATAAACGTCTGCCACCTCCGGACGATTATCCAATGGCATTTAGTCACTTTTTTGGGCCCTGGTAATTTGAGCCCACACTTAACACTGGGGAGCTGAACTCAGAGAACGGGTCACCATTTTGAAAAGGTGCTCTGATCTCTCAGTGAGCTTGTGGGTCCCACACATTCCCCACCCATGGGCAAAGTCACCCCCTCAGATATGGGCACTACCCCACAGCCCCCCTCCCAAGTGAAGACAATCGCTATGGGGTTCTTGGGGCTCCCCCTCTTCAGGTCCCCCAAGCCCTGGGCACTTTTGAACTGCCACCCTGGCACCCTGGCAGTGCCAGGGTGCCAGTGCCAGGATCCCAGCTGGGCAGTGCCATGGTGCCCACATTCAAGGGGGAAGGCCTTGGGGCCACCCTGCACTATTCCTGACCACCTAGGGGCCTCCAATGGCCTGGGAGACCCCTCCTCCCAGGTGCCTTTCCGCCTAGTCCACGATCTTGTGGACCAGTACTGATCAGCGCCTGGCTGCAATCTCCATGAGAAGGTCGGTAGATCAGGTAGGTCGGCCTTAAGTAGGTTTAAGACCTACTTTAGCGAGCGTCATTTGTTCCCACCCCATTTGGGTGGAGTTCCAATTCCGAATCCTCGCGGGACTTCGGTAGATCCTCCGAGGCACGACGGCTGCTGGGAGGCCCATGGAAGGCTTCACCCAGGATCTACCGGCTGTGTTGTGCTATCGCTCGAGCACAACGTGGCCACTGAATCACGCCCATGTTACCTGTTCCTTCAAGGAGGCACTTGAGAGTCCAGGAGCATGAAGAACTACCACAATTAACAAGGCTAATTCCTCCTATGAAATAGCTTTCAGCTGTGAAGCTGGAGGCTAATCACAGTGAAAGGAAATTAAATTGACTTTCAGGAGAGAAGATGCAGCTGTGCTCTCTCCTGGGTGAGTTTAGTAGGACGGACAGGCTGCAGCTATGGTTGCCCCTGTTATGGATCTCCACAATATTTAAAGATGGTTTGAAGGCCTCATACACACAAAGCTCCTCATTCCCCAGCCCAGGGGCGACTCCCTGACCTGGACCCCTCCAGCCCCCCCCCAAACAACCCCAATCCCCCTGACGGGCCTCCCACCGCCCTGCCCCAAACTGGGGCAGTAGCTCTGGTACCTTCCAGCTGAATGCTGGTAACTGGAAAGGACTACTCATCGCCTCACTTCCCGTCACTAACCATTGCGCCAGATTCATGTTTTTGTAAAGGAATACTAGGCAATGCTTGCGTGACTTCCAGCTGGGGAGTCGAGCAACTCCCATGAGGCCACTGCATTCAACTTCAATTTGGTTAATGAAATTGAAATGAATGCATATTAGGTTTAATAATAATAATACTCTTTATCATCACAAGGAGGCTTACATTAACACTGCATGAGACCCTTGCCATTTTTTAGCGAGATCCCGAACTCGCCATCGGGACTGGGCTTGGTGAATTGCAAAATGTTTTGCACCCGGCGGGAATCTGGATTTTAACCTCTCCTGCGATTCACCTGATATGAACAACCCTGTTTATTGTCTTTTCCCGTAGCTCTCATTTATTATTGCAGTTGTCTTTCTTTGTACTTCCTCCAAGGCCAGGCCAGATCTTGTAGTACAGAGCCCAAAGTGGCACATAGTGGTCAATGTCTGCACATGGAACATAGCAAATCAAAGCTGAGAGTAAGCTATTGAGCTCATCATCATTTATCCGGATGGAACCCAGCTTTCCCATGAGAGAATATAACTCAATCAAGAATCTTCACTATTTTGTGTTTACTGTCCCAGGCGGCAGATTATTGCAGACGTACATCACTGAATAAAAACAGATTAAATACATCCCAATTTCTACACCTTGCTTTCTCTCCAGGTTCAATAAAACATATTAGGCTGTAAACCCTCTCAAGCAGTGCATTCGGTGCTTGAACTAAAAAAGAGGAAATCTCCTTTGGCTTTAAGTTTCACCTCTGGAACAGGTGGTATAAAAACAGCCAGCAGCAGTGTGACATTTAAGGCTTTGGGGATACCATCCTAATTACCAACTATACTCTCAAGTTATCAATTCACATTAGCAAATGTCAACGAGTACTTTCTTGGAAAACCTTTGGCTCCACAGGCAACGATTTTCTTTAAAAAAACGTCATAAGAAAGTCTCGCCCCCGAATGCTTTTGACTTTGCAGTAAGATATTTTTCTGAGAGTTCTGGATCTGTGACAACAACAGTCACGTATTCTGTTACTCAGCAGACAGAATGTCAGCAGCCATGAGGGGGCGGCAAAGGTAATGCTGTGCCCGGTTTAGGAAATTTTTTAGGCTGTGAAAAAAATGTCCACAAGGCTCACCAACTCGTGCACTTTTGCACAAATTCTCCACCTTATCAGTCAGAATTCTGAATCATACCTCAAGCTAAAAGAGCGCAAAGATATGCATCCAATTTCTTCAATTGGTTTCAGTTATCGGTTAGTAAGCTTAATTCGAGTCTGGATGACAATTTCAGAAAAGTACATCCACCAGCCACCTCTTCAGTGGGTAGCCCTTGTCCCTGAGGAGCCAACCCCTGTAACCATTGAGGACCCTGAAAGGTATCAGGATACTGAAAGCAGCTCAGAATGTTGAAATCATGCGCACTCCCTAGGAATCAACAAACACCCATAGGATGCCTTTGATATGGCCACAGGCCAGCTGAACATTCAGCGAGTGGAAGCCCTTGCAATTCATATAGTTCCCACCTGGCTGCCATGCAACAATATCACATGAATGCAGTCAATGGCACCCTGCACGTGTGGAAAGCCAGTGATCTGCACAAGTCCCATTGCTTTTTCTTCCTGGTTTGCCTGATTCCAGTTCAAATGAATGAAGTTGTGCACTTTCACAAAGATTGCATCCATTGTTTTTTTTAAATTTAGAGTATCCAATTAATTTTTTCCAATTATGGAGCAATCTAGGGTGGCTAATCAACCTACCCTGCATATAATAACATAAGAACTAGGAGCAGGAGTAGGCCATCTGGCCCCTTGAGCCTGCTCCACCATTCAATGAGATCATGGCTGATCTTTTGTGGACTCAGCTCCACTTTCCGGCCCGAATACCATAACCCTTAATCCCTTTATTCTTCAAAAAACTATCTATCTTTATCTTAAAAACATTTAATGAAGGAGCCTCTACTGCTTCACTGGGCAAGGAATTCCATAGATTCACAACCCTTTGGGTTGTGGGGGTGAAACCCACGCAAACACGGGGAGAATGTCTAAACTCCACATGGACACTGACCCAGAGCCAGGATTGAACCTGGGACCTCGGCGCCATGAGGCAGCAATGCTGACCACTGCGCCACCGTGCTGCCCAAAGATTGCATTCATGACCTCCTGGATGCCCTGCGGAGGTTTACGAAATACCGCAGAAGTGAGCTGTGGAACCCTGGAAGGACCATTCACATAAGAACAGTGCCCCTCAGTCACTTTCAGCGACACTGACAGTGGATGTCCTTCAAGCCCCTGTGATGCCATATCCTGAGAAGGTGGAAGATGTGACCTATCAGTTCTCTGAACATGCGTAATCTTCAACGACACTGGTTCTCAGACATCTGCAGGTATTTTAGGTGCTGTTTCTAGACCTTGGGTCTCGTGAGGCCCTCCGGGTGATGACTCTCTGAGGTTCATCCTCTGTATGTAGAGCAGGCCCTGCCATCCTTTCCTCTTCACCATTCTACTCCGGCCTTTGGTGAGCCAGACACCGCCATTGATGGCTTTTTCTTCTCTCTTTCTCCTGTAAGCCAAGGCGAATAAGAGCAAGACACTAGGCTCCATGTTTCTGATCACCCCCTCACTTCAGTAACAAAGGAAGACACTTGACATTAACACTTGACTGCTAAGGACTACTCTTTGTCCATTCAGCGTCCGCAGCTGGCTCCTATTCATTCATGCCCTGGCAACAAAATTTATGCCCAGCCCTTAGTTTGAATGCTGGTTGGACAAGATCAGACACCACCACTGCCCCACAACACATGACCGAATGGCGACAGCGTCGGTCACTCTACTGAATCCTGAGCTCTCATCTCAGGTGCAAGGCTTCATCCAAGGCCTTGTGCTCAACTTGGACCATGGGGGGACACTTGGTAATAAGCACTACAGCAAGGATTAAGAGCGCTCTCCTTGGGCAGTGTGTCAGGCAATGGTACAGGCATACCATGGTAGTCTGTTCACCAATGGCTAAATGCTGAGCAACAGTCAGTGGCTTTCACACACATAAGTGCTGCTTGAGTGGGCACAATTGCATGACTAGTTTGACTCCAAGATGCCAATTGAGCTCATGTTGAATGATCTCATCGGCATTGGGGAATGATCCACCTCCTAGCCTTGAACTTCACTCTTTCCCCCCACATAATCATTTGGATTTCATAAATAACTAGACATGAATTCAAAGAGAAAATTATGCATTTTTTGGAAAATGTAACTAGTTTAATGATATTTAATATTACCGGTTTCTTCCTTTAAAATACCCCTTAAAACCTACCTCTCTCTCTCTCTTGATCCATCCATCTTGCAACCTTGAGCCCTGCCTGTTGTTTGGCCAGCTATATTCCAGAGGCAGTGTCAAAAACCTAACCTAACAGCTGCCAACTCCAGGAAACAAAATTACCCGTTATTATCTTCCAATTGTCTTGATATAACCTTTGGAGAAGGCCAGATGACCTTTGGGGGAGGTAAGAATCCTTTAGAATTGTAAAAATTAGACATAAATGTGAGTAAACTGTAATGAACATATTACCTATCATACTCATTGGAATCATCAGCAGACTTATCAAAGGACCTATCAAGGTACTCATCAAAAGTGTCAAGAGCAACCATCAAACATACCTGTCAAAGGGACCTGTGAAACTGTCAGGGTATTTAAAAGGCCTGCCCTGTAAAGTTTTGACAAAAACTATGGAGCATTAAAAACAAATCACTGCTTACTATCCCACTTTTTCTGTCGCCATTAGCCTGGAGCATTAAAAACAAATCATTGCTTACTATCCCATTTTGTCTGTTTTCGTAAGCATCCATCCATTGTCACAGTGGGTTGACCTGCCATTTCACAATTTTATTGACAGCTACAAGTAGTTATAGTCTCTTTGAAGTGGGACTATGAATGTCAACGATTATTAGTACAAAGGAGTGTATACTTGAATGCAATTTTGTTGTTGGAAGGCTTTATGTAGTTAAAAGAATGTACACGTAGTAAATGGGGTTTTTATGAATGAGTTTTTTTTCAATACGGTGAAGTCTGCAATAGACACTTAGAGCTTTATTTTATACATTTTATCACATCTAGCATCACATACACAGAACATAAAACATACAGTGCAGAAGGAGGCCATTCGGCCCATCGAGTCTGCACCGACCAACTTCGGCCCTCACGTCCATCCTATTTGGTTACAGCTAAGGAACAAAACGGGTTCAATTACATTTGCCGGTGTAGTCTATAGACCACCAACTAGTGGGAAGGATGTCGAGGAATGAATCTGCAGCAAAGTTACATAGAGACGCAAACATTATAGAGAGCTATAATGGGGACTTTACTTACTCAAATAGAGACTGTGATAGAAGTAGAGTAAAGGTCAGAGAAATGCAAGCGTACCTAGATTGTACTCAGGAGAATTTTCTATAGCAGTATGTCTCCCAGTCCAAAATGAAAGGAGACATTGCCAGCCTGGTTCTTGGAAATGAGGTGGGCCAAGTAGATCAAATGCCCGTGGGGGAACATTTAGGAGACAGTGACCATTGTATCATAAGGTTTAAGATGAAGGTAGGAAAGGGCAATGGACATTTCAAAAGTAAGAATAATTAACTGGGGGAGAGCTGATTTCAATGGGACAAAATCAGAGCTGGGCTGGTATGTCAAGAAAAGCTGTAGCTTTTCTACCTTTCTACCTGATCTACCTCAAAAAAATATGGTTCCGGCACAGTCAAGTGGTTGGATTTTCCGTTGGTGTGACCCTCCGTTTTGCCAGCAGCGTACTCATGCCCGTGGATGTCCCGATGGCTTGGCGATACCCACAATGGGAAACCCCATTGGCTGGTTGGTGGGACGGAGGATCCCGCTGCCGTCCGGGGTGCGCCACGCCAGAAAACGGGTGCGGCAGGATGTAGAATCCTGCCCAGGGTATATTCCCTCAAAAGTGAAAGGTAGGGATAACAAATCCAGAGCTCCCTGGATGAAAACAGGGGATTTAGGTAAGGTAGAAAAAGTGTGCTCATGACGGGTGTCAGGTAGAAAATACAATTGAGAACCAAGAGGAATGCAGAAAGTTCAGAGGGAAGGTAAAAAACATTAAAGCGCAGAAGGATTTTGAGAAAAGACAGGCAGCCAACATAAAAGGGAATCTTCTACAGGCACACAAATAGTAAAATGGTGGTAAAAGGAGGAGTAGGGCCGTTTAGGGGATTCACACATGGCAGAGGTCATGGCTAAGGTGTTAAATTAATACTTTTCATCTGCTTTTACCAAGGAAGGAGACGCTACCTAGGCCATGATGACAGGAAATGGTACTCTACCAGAACAATTCAAAATTGATAAAGATGAGGGGCGGGATTCTCCGACCCAGCTCGCGTGAATCCC
Source organism: Scyliorhinus torazame (assembly GCF_047496885.1). NCBI lineage: Eukaryota > Metazoa > Chordata > Chondrichthyes > Carcharhiniformes > Scyliorhinidae > Scyliorhinus > Scyliorhinus torazame. Next base: position 310,664,325 of record NC_092707.1, read on the forward strand.
GCCCCGCCGGTTCCCGAATTCTCCGGCACCAGATATTCGGCGGGGGTGGGAATCGCGCCGCGCCGGCTGGCGGCCCCCCCGGCGATTCTCCAGCCCGCGGTGGGCGGAAGTCCCACTGCTGGAATGCCTGTCCCGCCGGCGAGAATCAAACCACCTCTCTTACCGGCGGGATAAGGCAGGTCCTGGGGGGGGGCGCGGGGTGATCTGGCCCCGGGAGGTGCCCCCACGGTGGCCTGGCCCGCGATCGGGGCCCACCGATCCGCGGGCAGGCCTGTGCCGTGGGGGCACTCTTTTCCTTCCGCCTTTGCCATGGTCTCCACTATGGCAGAGGCGGAAGAGACCCCCTCCACTGCGCATTTACGGGCGGATGCCGTGAGCGGCCGCTGACGCTCCCGCGCATGCGCCGCATGGCAAAGTCATTTCCGCGCCAGCTGGCGGGGCACCAAAGGCCTTTCCCACTAGCTGGCGGGGCGGAAATCAGTCCGGCGAGGGCCTAGTCCCTCAAGGTGAGGGCTCGGCCCTTCAAGATGCGGAGACTTCCGCACCTTTGGGGCGGCGCGATGCCGGACTGATTTACGCCGTTTTTGGCACCGGTCGGCAGACATCGCGCCGATTGCGGAGAATCCCGCCCGAAGTACTGAATAAACAGTCAATACATAAAGTTGACAAGGCACCAGGTCCAGCTTAGATGCATCCAAAGATGTTGAAGGAAGTGAGAGTGGAAATTGCAGGGACACTGGCCAAACTCCTCCAGTCTTCTCTAGACTCAAAGAAGGTGCCAGAGGGCTGGAGAATTACAAACATAATGCTCTAGCATAAAAAAGATTTTACGGGTGGAGGGATAGAAAGCAAGCAGTCTAGAAGTGGGAAAGCAGTTAGGTTCATTAATGAGTCACTTAAATCTAATTGCCCAGTGCTGACCGGAATGTATTAGTAGCTCAGGAATTAAACAAGAAAACATCACAGTAAACTCTGTTGACGGTGCCAGCGGCCTACCGGGTGGAGCGGGGGAGGGGAGGGGGTCCCTTGTTCATAGGCACTCAGGGGACCACCGGAATACACTCCCCTGCCCTTGAATCCAACCACTCATTGATGACCGCCTCCCTATGACTCCACCCCACAGGTGAAGCCAATGAATTTTACTGGCAGTGACCAGTGCTCCAGGTGGTCCTGTATGAACAGGAGAGCTGCTGGCCTTTGACTAACTAACACCTCTCAGGAGGGAGGTTACTGCCCAATTGGGGATGTATCTCGATAGGAGGTCTCACCCTATCTGGGTAAGTGTCCAATTACCTGATCATTATGTCGGGCTTCTGGTTCAAAGGCAAAGCTCTGGACAACGGTGATGATCCATATGCAAGGATAAAAGGCCTTCAAATCTCTCGAATTATTCACCGATGAAGCATTAACCGTCTCAAGAATTCAGACCAGGAATGTACATCCTTTGTCCAGACCAAGGGGAGGAAGTGGAACTACGTCATGACTTCCCCCAACTGCTAGAACCTGTAATATTGCCTTGTGAAACTAAAAGAGTCTGGGCGTTATCTTCCATCACTCAAAAAACAGCAGAACTAGAGTTTTTTCCAGGTTTAAATGACCTCAACCCCATTTCCACTGTTGCTACTGGAACTTCTGTACCAATGCCTTTGAAAAGATTAATTCATCTCGATATGCATCTTCCATTGTGGAGGTCAGCACTACTGGAAAAGTGGATTACTCCACATCCGCTTTGGCTTGCTGACCTCTTTAAAGGAATACACCATTAGACTTTTAATTCTGGACTCTGGATTCAGGTGAAACAATAAGTCTTATTTTGTCCGTGTCTTTGTCGTGTACCTCTTTCCTTCCCTTTTCTCTCTTTCATTGTATGAATGCACAAAGACTGAGATGTTACGGAATTTCTTCCCCCATTTTGTGTGTGTGTTAAATAAACAAACCCTCTAATTTCACCCTATCTCGAGTTTGCTGTGGGGTTATTAATAGAAAATTGGATCAGTCCAAAACGGAAGGGTAAGAGAAAATAAACCACCGCTAATAAAGGGGAAAATTAATAATCAAAAACATCTTTCTGCTTACGGATCGGTGGTGAGGGAGCTATCAGGTCTCTTTTCAGTTAACCCTCCTCCTGTCCTTAACATTACATATTAAAATTATTTCCTTACATTTGTAAATTTAATCTTCGGGCATGGTAAACTATGTTTCAGAGGCGAGTTCTGTTCTGTTTGACATCACTATCCCAAAGGATTTCATTGGAAGAAAAATATGGAAATAGACTGAAAAGTGTGATGAGACTCCTGGAGGCGGTCAAGGCCAATGCAGTCATTTGTATCTGCTTCGATTGAACCAGGGCTCGTTAAAATTAGAGTCAGTGTCCCTTTAGATGGGCAATCCACCAGAATTTTAAACAATCCGAAATTTAATTGAATTAATTTTATCATATCCTAGTCTCGTAAAATAGTATTTTAAATCAACACAGCAGAAGAATGAGTCATCGCAATCAATCAGCAACATTAGATTCCTGGATGGTTTTCAGCACAAAGCTTTCGTTTGTAGGAGTCACATTTGGATGCAGTGAGGGCAGATCAGCGCTGTGTCATTCATGTGCATTAAGAATCCCCAAAAGTGATGCGACGGATTTAGCAAATTTGGATACTTGTATAAGAAATAGAAATGTTAAACTAATAAACATATGTACTCTTTTTTTAATTTGGTGGCATGGTGGCACAATGGTTAGCACTGCTGCCTCAACACCAGGGACCGAAGTTCAATTCTGGCCTCGGGTGACTGCGGAGCTTGCACGTTCTCCCTGTTTCTTTGTGGGTTTCCTCCGGGTGCTCCAGTTTCCTTCCTCAGTCCAAAGATATGCAGGTTAGATGGGGTTATGGGGATTGGGCCTGGGTCGGTGCTTTTTTTGATGGGCTGAATGACCTCCTTCTGCACTGAAAGGATTCTATGAAATTTGTCGGTGAACAAATTTAAGGTGAAAGTTCATTGATTTAGGAGTCTGAACTGGAACAGAGGTATACAACAAGGAAGAATTTAGTAGAACTCTGTTGGACACTAGCAAAACAACAGTCCAGCAAAAGAATTACTCAAATATGGTGCTAACCTCCCTTGCCCCTATCCCCCCTGCCTGCATCCCACTCAAAAATGTTTAGATTTAGATTTGGCCAATCATGGCTGATATTAATGTTGACACAAAATGTAATTGAGCTCATTACATCTCAATTATAATGGTAAATAGGCAACAAATATTCAGAAAACAGCTAATTTGGCTCCTCTTTACCAGTTGCGAATTTAGACATTTTTAATGATTAACTATCTCTGAAACAGCTGCAGAATCTGATCAGCAACTTGGAAAACTGATTATTCAATATAACTAGTCTCACACTCTCAGGTAGAATGCCTGCCAGTAACTTACGTTGTGTGTGAAACACAAATAATGATTTGATTCAAGGTGCTTACCTTACTTTATAGGGAATGCAGAGAATGAAATAGACACAACTATATGTGCATTTAAATTGCTCCCACTGTAATTGCTCCCATGTGGTCTGGCCGCAGGGATGATTAACTTACATTCATGTATCTTAATTAATTGTTTTATTCAATGTAATCGCCTCCAGGACAACATCTGAAACTAGCAACGAAGAGGACCCAGGGCCTAATCTAAGTCGAGGAAAGATGGACGAAGTGAAATCATCCATCATCTTATTCTCCACATTCAGTTGGAAACGATGAGCATTCTCTGAAGTTACAGCTAGAAACCTGGCAAGTATTACTGGTGGTATGAATGGACGAATGCTAAATGCATTCAAAAGGCATTCCACTCTGCTGCATTGGAAAAAGAATTGGCTGATTTAAAATAAATTGAGTTAGAACCTGCATAGAAATAATAAAGTACTGTCGTAGAAATGGATGACACATTAATCTACCTAAAACTAGATTCACATACAGCTTATTCCTCAAAATTCTTCAGAGATTCCCAAATCTGTCACTATAACTCTATTAGAATGCCCAGGAAACAAGAGATCCAGTTGTACTGGGCTGTATTCCTTTCCAGAGTTTCAAGGCTGCTTAGAAAGGTGTGGGCCTCCGTCTATTTTTGTCAAGTAAGCTAACAGTAAGGGACAAAGATTCACTAACTAGGAGTTCCTCCACCTGATGTTCAGTGACTAGTACACCAAATGAGTGGAGGCATGTCAGCCTCCAGAAGGCAAATATGTGCCCCACTGAAGAGATTGGTACATCAAAAGGCATGTAGCCAGTTAGGGGGAAAGTGGTCTAGATAGCTTCTGCCACCATGCACAGCACACACCTGATTTTTCAGCAGAAAATTTGCCTGAAGTTGAGCTTGAGGTGTCCACCCACAGATCTCACAAACTTCTTCAGAGTCACCACTGAAGGGCACTGTTGGTCACATTCCTGGCATAATCTCTGGGATTGTGACCCAAAGAAATTTAGAACCATTGGGCTGGATTCCTCCCCCATTCCACCTCCCCACCCCCATGCAGCATATCTTGTGTCGGCAGAGGTGGCCCACCATTGGCCGGTGGTGGGATCATCTGATCCCGCTGCTGTCAAAGGGGTTTCCCATTGTTCGCACCCTCCACTATCAGGGAACCCGCAGCGGGGGGGTCACCATCAGTGGGACTGGAGGATCCCGCCGGCGGGAAAGGCTGGAAAATCGCACCCATTGTGTTTATCAAGGTGTGCCCCTTAAAGAAAAACTACCCTGAAGCCTAAAGAAGCAACTACTTCACCAGTTTCAAAAGACATAAGAATAACAAAAATGAACGGCTCCTTCAAATCCATACACACATTTCTTTACAGTAATACAGATAGAGACAGAATTTGATAAGCAATAAAACAAGTGATTTTGGCGATGTGGCAAATGAAAAAAGAGATTCATTCTGATCCCCACTCAGCTAATCCTAATAAAACATATACACTAGCTCTAAACACTAGCATGAAAATACAATCCTCCATAACAAGTACAGTAATATTTTCTAATTAAAAGACATCATATTGAACATCTTAACCCAAACCATAATTATTCATGCACACAAATAAGTTCTGTATTGGCCTTGGGAGACTCGGGGAAGAAAAGTGATTTATTGCCATCAGGGCAACATGAACTGGAATCTCCCAATTCATAGTGTGACAATTATTTTACCATGTTCTCAATTACAGCTGAATAATTGTAATTTTCCTGCTTAAATCATTAGTGGTTCCTGATGAAATTTGTGAAGTATAAAAATGAATAAATACAAACAAGAGCTTGACTTCATGTCATTTTCAGTTGCTGGCTGCATTGAACTAATAATGCAATTCATCCTATGTGGGTTATGTTAGCATTTATTGGCTGCAAATTGCACTGTGCTACACCAGCAGTAATTGTCATATTGCTGCAGCTCCCATTAAAGCAAGCTGTAAATGAACACCACACTTCAGCAAAACCATTAATTAAAAGCAACTAACTGGGTGGATTTTATTTGAATAAGCAAGACTGGTGTCATCCTGCATGCTTTTCCAGGTATTGCAAAGTCAAATTAGAAGACATCTTACTGACTGCTGCTGTTTTAAACTAAACTTGTTTGTCGAAATAATTCTTTCCCCAAATATGAACCGATTGTGTGTCATCCCTCATTGTCTTGGTATGATGCAATACCTAATACGTTGCGCAACATTAATTAATATTCTTAAACATTTTAAATATAGATTTCATTACATAATCCATTTTAGTTAAAAAGGGAAGAACTTGCCGCTTGCTATTTTACACGAGACAACTCCTCACAAGAGAGAATTTCAACTCAATTTATTTGAAAAGCTTTCCAGGATGTAAAGGGCACACAGTGTTTCATAGAATGTTAATGGCCTCTAGGGTCAGGTTTGTTATCATTATGCTTGATTGTTATCTATGAAGAGTGAATGAAAAGGAACTTAAGACTGAAAAATCCATGGGCCTTAACAACTTCATATATTGGCTCCTTCCAATGCTGATCCCCTCAAGAGCACGCGGAGTCATGTGTTGGCAGAAACACACACCAGAACGAGGGCAATTTCTATCACATGGTTGGAAACTCCAGTGCATTTGGCATGTCAGTGTCCCTTGAAGAAAGGTTTTTGTCTTATCATATGGCTTCAGTGATGTCATTTTTGTGGGTGGAGCTGAGCTGTGGCTGTGGGTTTTATGGCTTCGCTTTCACATTTGGCTGCTGTGGACTCAGACAGAAACAGAAGTTTTTTGGCCTGTCTCTCTATCTTCATTTTAAAAACTGTTCCAGACTGCTTGGTAACTGAAAAGAGATAATTGCTTTCTGGAAGAAATTCAAATCTGCTGTTTGAAAAGTGGAACAGAGTATCAGTAACAACAGTCTTATTCAAATGAGAGTGCCGTGTGCTGGGCCATGCCTTTGAAAAGGGGTTTCTGGTTTTACTTGGATTTTGTAATTGAATTGGAACAGTTAAGGAGGAATTCGCGGGTTTAGCACAGGGCTAAATCGCTGGCTTTGAAAGCAGACCGAGGCAGGCCAGCAGCAGGGTTCAATTCCCATACCAGCCTCCTCGAACATGTGCCAGAATGTGGCGACTAGGGGCTTTTCACAGTAACTTAATTTGAAGCCCACTTGTGACAATAAGCGATTTTCATTTCATTAAGGGTTATTACATAGATTACTGTAGCTGTGTGGGATCTTTATGTCCATAATTGATAAAAATTCTTGCACTTTGGAGTTCTTAAACCCTGGCCCATAACAAAATTGGGGGCTCTCCGGAATAAAAGTCTATCTTTTGTGTTTAGACTGGCTCAGTGAGTGAGGGGTGAGCATATCTGTGTTTGCTTTTCAAATGTTGTATTCAAGTTTAAATAGGTAGTGTGATATGGACAATGGCTCTTTCAGAGGCTCAGAAGTGTTTGGGGGTGAAGAAGATCATGTGCAGGACCTTACAAATGGAGACTAAAAAAAGGAATTTAGATTTGGCAAAAACATTGCAGTTAAAAATGCCTGACAAAATACAAAAAGAAGAGGTAATTGCGGTGGTAGCTGAACATTTAAAATTGCCTGCGACACAGTCAGAATCATTGGGAATGGCAAGCATTCAATACAGATCAAGCAGCTTGAATATGAAAAAGCATTAAAGCAGCTTGAATTTGAAATGAGGGAAAAAGAAAGAATAGCCCCAGCAGAACAAAAAGCGAGAGAAAGGGAGGTGCCGATCAGGGGAAAAGAAAAAGAGAGAGATTTTGAACTTCAGAAACTGGCTATGAAATGTGAACGTCAGTTAAAATTGGCGGAGGTAAAGAGAAACGTAGTCTGAGGATAGTGATGAGGATAGTGAGCAAGAACGTCATAGTCAAAGGCTTGGTGGGGATCTATTTAAATATGTCCAAGCAATGCCAAGGTTTGATGAGAAAGATGTAGAAGCCTTCTTCATTTTATTTGAGAAGATAGCTAAACAAATGCAATGACCACAGGACATGTGGGTATTACTTATTCAAACAAAGTTGGTCGGTAGAGTTAGTAAAGTGTTTGCATCACCATCAGAGGAGGTAACTGGGACGTATGAGGAGGTGAAAAAATCCATCTTGGTTCATATGAACTAATGCCTGAATCCTACAGACAAAGGTTTAAAAATTTAAAGAAAAAACCTGGTCAAACATACATGGAGTTTGAAAGGATCAAACAGAGTAATTTTGATAGGTGGATAAGGGGTTTGAAAATAGACCAACCATATCAAGCTCTTAGAGAAATTATAATTTTGGAGGAGTTTAAAAATTCAATTTCTGATGTAGTGAGAATTCATGTGGAAGAGCAGAGAGCTAAAACTGTGAGATTGCAGCAGAAATGGCTCATGATTATAAATTAGTTCATAAATCAAAGTTTGGTTTCTGACATCAGTTTCAGCCTGTGAGGGATAGAACAGGGGATAGGAAAAATACTTACGTGGTAAAGGTAAAGGAGATTTAATGGGAGATAATAAGGATTAAAAAGGAAATTCAGGGGGGTGGAAGAGAAATGAAAAGTTTCAGGGGTTTTTACTGTAATAAACTAGGCCATGTAAAGTCACAATGTTGGGGATTGAAGAAAAGCACTGGGAAGGCTGATGTGGTAAAATAGGATAAGCCAGTGGGGGTTGTTAAAGATATAAAGGAAAGCCCAACATCTTGGCATGGTAGCACAGTGGTTAGCACTGTGGCTTCACAGCTCCAGGGTCCCAGGTTCGATTCCCGATTTGGGTCACTGTCTGTGCGGAGTCTGCACGTTCCCCCTGTGTCTTTGTGGGTTTCCTCCGGGTGCTCCAGTTTCCTCCCACAAGTCCCGAAAGATGTCCTGTTAGATAATCTGGACATTTTGAATTCTCCGTCTGTGTACCCGAACAGGCACCGGAACGTGGCGACTCGGGGCTTTTCACAGTAACTTCATTGCAGTGTTAATGTAAGCCTACTTGTGACAATAAAGATCATTTAAAAATTTAAAAATTGAAGCGAAGGTGGTGCAAACGAATATACAGCCTGATCAAAAGGTGATTGAGAAGAAGGTGCCAGATTACTTGTGTGTGTAAAATTTACTCATGTGAACCAGGAGGAGGTAAAGAAGTCAGAATTTGAAGAGAAACGGGAGCTAGTCAATCTTTGATAGTAAGAGGTGAGGAGTTATGTAGTTTGGGAGGAATATAACCAGAAAAGGTGGTAACATGTGGAATTCAGCGTGAGAAGAGTAGTGTTCCATCATATAAGATGAGTTTGGAGAGTCTAGTGAAGAATGGTGAAGTAATAGTAGAAATAATAGAGAAACTATCTTGTCCAGGAATACAGTTTATTTTGAGTAATGATATAACTGGATCACAGGAGGGAGTGATGCCCACTGTGTTGTTTTAAAAATAAATTTAGAGTACCCAATTCATTTTTTCCAATTAAGGGGCAATTTAGCATGGCCAATCGACCTAGCTTGCAAATTTCTTTTGGAGTTGTGGGAGCGAAACCCATGCAAACACGGGGAAAATGTGCAAACTCCACATGGAGAGTGACCCAGAGCCGGGATCGAACCTGGGACCTCGGTGCCGTGAGGCTGCAGTGCTAACCCACTGCGCCACCGTGCTGCCCTTATGCCTACTGTGTTGATAAGCCAGTGGAAAATCAAACAACTTAATTGTCAAAGGACGGAAATCCTGGGATTTTTCCTGATTATGTAGTAACAAGGTCGCAAAGTCACAGGTTAAGACAAGAGGTGTAATCAAAGAGTGAAGATAAAGTTGAAGTTCAATTATCAGAAACGATTTTTGATCAGATGGTTGAAAAAGAACAAGAACAGGTGGAGGATGAGGCGGATATTTTTAGTTCAGGAAAGTTGGCGGAATTACAACAAAAATATATAGAAATAAAATGGATGTATCAGAAAATATACACAGAAGAGGAATCTGAGTGTATACCAGAATGTTATGACCTTAAAAATGATGCCTTAATGAGAAAATGGAGACGTTTACATATGCAGGCAGATGAAAAGTGGGCAGAAGTTCATCAAGTGATATTGCCGTTAGCATTTAGAAAGGAGGTGTTGCGAGTAGCACATGAGGTCCAGTAGGTCACTTGGGAGTAAGGAAAACTCAAGCTAAAATCCAAAAGCATTTTATTGGCCTGGACTACATAAAGATGTAGTTTTTGTTGATCATGTCACACATGCCAAGTGATAGGGGAACCTCAAGCGGTGATAAAACCAGCACCCTTAATACAGGGGAAAACAGGGGAATGCATAATAAGGGACAAAGAAATGGCTGAGCATTTGAATACATACTTTGGTTCTGTCTTCACAAAAGAGGACACAAATCAGATACCAGAAATGTTGGAGAATGATAGGTTCAGTGAGAGGGAAGAACTGAGAGAGATCAATATTAGTAGAGAAATGGTGCTGGGAAAATTGATGGGATTGAAGGCGGATAAATCCCGAGGACGTGAGAAACCGCATCCCAGAGTGCTTAAGGAGGTGGCTCTGGAAATTGTGGATGCATTGGTGGTCATCTTCCAGGATTCTATAGACTCTGGAACAGTCCCTGCAAATTGGAGGGTAGTTGATGACACTCCGAGATTCAAAAAGGGAGGTAAAGAGAAAGCAGGGAATTATAGACAAGCCTAACATAGTGGCGAAAATTCTTGAATCCATTATCAAGGACTTTTTAGTGGAACATTTAATAAGCAGTGGCAAGATCAGTCAGAGTCAGCATGGATTTATGAAGGGAAAATCATGCTTGACAAATCTGTTGAATTCTTTGACGATGTAACCAGTACAGGTGACAAGGGGGAGCCAGTCAATGTGGTATATTTGGACTTTCAGAAGGTGCTTGACAAAGTCCCGCATAAGAGATTATTGTGCAAAATTAAAGCGCATGGGATTGGGGGAAATGTATTGAGGTGGATAAAAAACTGGTTGGCAGAGAGGAAAAAAGAGTAGGAATTAATGGGTCCTTTTCAGATTGGCAGGCAGTAACTAGTGGGGTGCCACAGGGATCGGTGCTGGGACCGCAGCTATTCACAATATATATTAATGATTTGGATGAGGGAACAAAATGTAATGTCTCAAAGTTTGCAGATGATACCAAGTTGGGTGGGAGGGTGAACTGTGACGAGGGTGCAGGGATCCTACAGCATGATCTGGACAGATTGGGTGACTGGGCAAATCAATGGCAGATGCAGTATAATTTGGATAAGTGTGAGGTTATTCACTTTGGAAGCAGAAACAGGATGGCAGATTACTACCTGAATGGTTGTAAATTGGAGAGGGGAGTGTGCAGCGGGACCTGGGTGTCCTTGTGCACCAGTCACTGAAGGTTCAGCAGGCGGTAAAGAAGGCTAAGAGTTTTCGAGCGCAGAAACAGCGTTGTGTTGCTACAATTCTACAGGGCCTTGGTGAGGCCACACCTAGAATATTGTGTGCAGTTTTGGTCTCCTTTTCTGAGGAAGAATGTTCTTGCTCTCGAGGGAGTGCAGCGAAGGTTTACCAGACTGATTCCAGAGATGGCGAGACTGTCATTTGAGGAGAGATTGACTAGGTTAGGATTGTTCTCGCTGAAGTTCAGAAGAATGAAGGGGGATCTCATAGAGACTTATAAAATTATAACAGGATTAGACAGGGTAGATGCAGGGAAGATGTTATCAATGACGGGTGTGTCCAGAACCAGGGGTCACAGTCTGAGGATTCAGGGTAAATCATTTCGGACAGAAATGAGGAGACATTTCTTTACCCAAAGAGTGGTGAGCCTGTGGAATTCATTACCACAGGAAGTCGTTGATGTTAAAACATTGAATATATTCAAAAGGCGGCTAGATATAGCACTTGGGAGAATGGAATCAAAGGCTATGGGGGGAAAGCAGGATTAGGCTATTGACTTGGATGATCAGCCATGATCATGATAAATGGCAGAGCAGGCTCGAAGGGCCAAAAGGCCTCCTCCTGCTCCTATCTTCTATGTATCTATGTACCCATTCCAGCATTTGAGGAACCTTTTACAAGGGTCTTAATAGATTTCACAGGACCGCTTCCTAAAATAAAAAGTGGGAATCAATATCTTTTGACTATAATGGACGTGACTACTAGCTTTCCAGAGGCCATTCTAGGATGCAATATTACAGCTAAAAAGATTGTGGAGGAGTTACTTAAGTTTTTTACTTGATATGGACTACCCACAGAAATACAATCGGATCAAGGATAACATTTTACCTCAAGGTTATTCAAGAACGTTATGGATAGCTTAGGAGTAAAACAATTTAAATCAACTGCGAACCATCCAGAATCGCAGGGAGCGTTAAAACGGTGGCATCAGACGTTAAAGACAATGTTGAGGGCTTATTGTCAAGATTATCCAGAGGATTGGGATAAAAGAATTCCATTCGTACTATTTGCAATTAGGGATGCACCTAATGAGTCAACCAAATTCAGCCCGTTTCAACTAATTTTTGGTCATGAGGTAAGAGGACCACATAAATTGATCAAGGAGAATTGATTGAGGTTGAATAATACCTGAAAGGAAGGCTCTTGTGCTCATCCTAGCCAAATTCACCATAAACGCTGTCGGTCAGGTGAACTCCATAACACACTTTGGAGTTTTTAAACCCTGGCCCATAACATATCACTGCCCTGCTAAAACTTATTTGAGCCACCTTCTCGAGGAGGCAATTCTTTTTAAAAGTCGGTCTTTTGGTGGTCCGACCCACTGAAGTACTACTGGGAGCCTCTTTTTCTCACTGACAGGCTCCCCCTGATCAGCAGAAATGCAGCTGGGGGCCCACCGTGCATCATAAAGAACACCAACTCCCAGAAAAATGTCAGGAATGGTGTGGGAAGATGGAAATGCCATTCCACATATTGACGTGGAAGAAGAAAATTCAGCTCTGCCTTTCAACACAGTAAATTTAAACATCAAGTGTTGTTCATTCATCATCCCACCTATTGGCTAGCAGTCTAATGACACATTAAATTTTAAATTATCGTCCTTTAATTACAAATCTCTCCATGATCTTGCCTCTTCTTATTTCTGCAATCTCCTCCAGCTCTACAACATCCTCCAGTTCTGACCTCTTGTGCATTTTAATTGCTCTGCTGTTGGTGGCTGCTCATTTAGATGTCTCGACCCTAAAGTTGGGAACTCCATCCCTCAACTTCTCTGCTTCTCAACCTCTCTATCCTCCTTTAAGGTCCTTCTTCGTCAAAACTCCCTTTCAAACATCCTAATATTTCCTCACGTAACTTCATGTCACATTTTGTTTGTTGATGGTCTGTGAAGCATTCTGGAGTATTTTATTCTCTTGGAGATGCTCTCTAAATGTAAGTTGACCTTGTTGTTATAAAACCCTTCTACCTCTCTTACATTATTAGAGTCTGTGCATCATTTTACAATTCCCAGATTTAACTCTTTCTCAGACACAGCTCTAAACATAATATTATGATTTATGTTTTCTTCATGCTTAGAAACACACATCACTGTTGAAAATCATTTAAATTGGGGCGGCACGGAAGTGCAGTGGTTAGCACTGCTGCCTACAGCGCTGAGGACCTGGGTTCGATCCCAGCCCCGGGTCACTGTCAGTGTGGAGTTTGCACATTCTCCCCATATCTGTGTGGGTTTCACTTCCACAACCCAAAGATGTGCAGGGTAAGTTAGGGCACGCTAAATTGCCCCTTGATTGGGAAAATAATTATTAGGTACAGTAAATTTTTAAAAATAAAAAAAAATCATTTAAATTCTATTTCCTTCCAAAGGATTTCCAGGAAACGTAACATCTGTGCAGCGATAAAAGAATAGCAAAATAAATTGGCATCAAGAACACTTTTTGCTTGTGAATATCTAATTTCATGATTTATGTTTTAGATCAGCGATGGGCAACCTAGGCTAGTGAATGGACTGAGTGAGTGACCCTCCTTCACCTCACTGGGCTGCAAGATTGTGCTTAGCACTGTTGCTTCACAGCGCCAGGGACCTAGGTTAGGTACCCAGCTTGGGTCACTGTCTGTCGGAGCCTACAAATTCCACCCATGTCTGTGTGGGTTTCCTCCGGGTACTTCGGTTTCCTCCCACAAGTCCCAAAAAACCTGCTTGTTAGGTGAATATGACATCTGAATTCTCCCTCAGTGCACCCAAACAGGCACCAGAGTGTGGCGACTGGGGGATTGTCACAGTAACTTCATTGCAGTGTTAATGTAAGCCTACTTGTGACACTAATAAAGATTATTATTATTATGTCCCTTCCTGCACAGAAAACTTTGGAGAGTCCATAATGTTGGTCACCTTTTCTCACTTTCCCCACCATAATTCAATAATGTCCCCTCTCTAAAGCACATGGGGATGTTTTTCAACATCAAAGTTGTTGTATTAATAAAGGTTGCTGTGGCTACATTCCGTGGAGATGAATCAAATAATTCAAAGCTTGTCAGAGTCAGTCGAGGACATTGGCAACATCAAAATTGGCTGAACATTTGTTCTTGGACTGGTGAATTCTGCTGTCAACTGAAATGTTTAATTGACAGATATTATGAACCAAACAGTATGTTTAACAGATGGTCTGTAATAGCTGCACAGCATATCAAACAAAAGACTCTGCTTGAGGTCAGCATGGGAATCCAAATCTTCTCCTGTGAAACAACTTGTACGCCTGTACGCAAACAATCTGAAGCTCTTCCTGTTCTGTTCCTTAAGATCATTTTCTTTCAAGTTTACAAATTCAGGCCACACTCCATCTATTAACTGCTAAATCCAGTCTGGAAGTTGTTCTTCGTCAGAGTAAATATTAACTGTAATCTATTGTTTTGTTATCCCCTAAATTAAAGGTATCACATTCCACAATTTAATCCTAATTAAGTATTCTTTGGCAGTCTCCAAGACAGCGGTTTGCCCCATGGTGGTGAACGCTGTGTTAAATATCATTTGGTGTGGCTCCGGAGTCACACTCTGCAATGGTCAATCTCTGGCACATTTGCTGCAGGTGAATACAGTGGGATGAGAAGGTTCAGGAATTTCTGGCCGCCGGTTCTCCGAGGCCTCCTCTCTGCCAGCTGAACATTTTGTTTCTCCTTGCTTCTTCCAATGTCCCTCCAACAGTCAGCTTCCAGAGGTCGTGACCGTCGGACCCAGTGGCCAGTTCATCTCACAGAAGGCCTTTGCGTATAGAGCTCTAATCTATCTGATGAACACGGCTGAGCCAGCGCAGATGTTGCTGGCTTAGTTATGAGTGCATGCTGATGGAATAAGCATGCGCCAGGACCTCATGAGTTGGTGACCTTGTCCTACTAAGATGTGCTGAGGATATATCTGCAACAGTGAAGATGGAAACGATCCGGATTTTCCCCCTTCAGCATTTCAAATCTGTATGTTGATTTCAGTTTCCAGTGGCATCGCGTCTCAATGCTGATAGATGCCAATTTGGCAATGTTCTGGATCATTTGTCCTCTTGGTGCTGATGATCAAACTCAAACTCTTAACAGCCATGAACCGATGTGCTGCTGAAAGTGTTCCTCGGTTTTGAATGCTAATGTGGCAGCATTGGCAGAGAGCACCTCTCCCATGAGAATTTAGCACACTTTTATCTTGAATCTGCAGATGGGCGAGGTTAAACAGCTTTCCGTCAGTTCTGGTATATAAGTTGATGTGTTGGGTGCTCTGGATCCGTGGAACACATACAGGCCACCAACACTTGAAATAGTACAACACTATTTTATTAAGTTAGAAACTGTTGAACATACTTTCACTGTGGGTTAACATGATGTTAGATTAAACTAAAGACCTATGCCTGTCCTAACCAGTCTATGCACTCAGCACATGGTGAAGATCTGTGCTGTAAGGTGTAAGCTCTGTCCTTCTGAGAGGCTGCATCCCGAATCAGTGGGAACTCTGATGCCCTCTGTCTATATAGTGAGTGCGCTCTAACTGGTGATTGGCTGCGGTGTTGTGTGTGTTGATTGGTCTTGCTGTGTGTCCATCAGTGTGTGTGTCTGCACCATGATATACTGGTGTATATTATGACATAAGTAGTTGCCCCTCTGTGGATAAATTGAAGGCATATGACAGCAGCAAGAAATGAAAGATGACGCAAGTTACGGGTGCGATTTAATGGCCTCGTGGCGCCGACTTGGTGACACAACAGGCAGATGAATCTCGCAAGAGGCCTCTCGCAAGACCCTCGACGCTTGAGGTGTCTCATGATATTCATCCGAAGCTCACGAAATGACACAATCTGGCACTCGCCCTTGCTGGGGCCTAATAAAGGTTGAGAGGGTGAAGGGTGGGGTTTCTGAAAGGGGAGGGGCCAAAAATGGGGGTGGGGAGTACTGAAAAGGGAAGGCGCCCTCAGCGACTCCATAGCGGGGTGTCCTCACTTAGGGGAGGTGGAGGAGAATGCCCAAGTGTGCGGGGTTGGGAGGGGTGACTTTGCCCAAACATGGGAGGTGTCGGGGAACCCCAAGCTCACTTGGAGATCAGTGCACCCTTTAACAATTACACCTCGATCTCTGAGCAGCTGGTCTCACTGGCGAGTTCAGCTCCCAGCGTTGAAAACATTTCTAAATGTGGGCTTGACGGGGAAGAAAACTCCCAAGGCCCAAAAAATGACTAAGTGTGGTTGAATAGCGGTGTGGATGTCACCCAAAAAGCCGATGAGAAGCACCCTGCCAAACTCACCCAAAATGAAACTTAGGGCTGGATCTTTAGGCCGCGCCCGCTGCAAGATCACCATGGACGGGATGGGACCATGTAAAGGTCCGTTGACCTCGGGTGGAAATTTCCGGTTTGCAGGAAAATCCTGCCCTCGGGCTGGATTCTCCCAAATGAGAGTATGTCCCCATGCCGGTGTAAAAACGGTGAAGTTTTACTCCCAAAATTCTTTGAAAAAAGTTTATCGGATTCTTAGCCCTGCAGGGGGCTAGCAGGGACCCGGAGTAAATCTCGCAGCTTTTGCCGCAAATACGGGCCCCCACACTTCCGAGTCGGAGTTCGCACATGCGCACGGCAGCGACCTCCAGCGGCCGCACTGTGCTCCATGGCAGACTCGGACCGCGGAGCCATACCGAAGAAGGAGACTCCGCGATTGGCCACGCGCTCGAGCCTCTAACCCCGCACATTTAATCGCCGGCCGCCTTTAAGACAACCCTGGTCTCCGATGCGCCCACCCCCGACCAGGGCGGCCACAGACTGAGTCCGCAGCCGCCACGCGAGCAACCCGACCGGCAATAGGTGGTTAGTTCCAAGCCGCCGGGAACTCAGCCAGTTTGCAGCGAAGGATTGATGAGCGGGCCTCTGCTAATGGGCCCCCGGCGGTGCGGCGTACTCCACGGTGACGCCGATTTTTGGTGCCCGGAGAATCGCCGGACCAGCGCCATGCCCGATTATGGCGTCAAACTGGATTCTCCGCCCCGGCGCCGGCCGCAATTAGGCCTCGCGCTGCAGAGAATCCAGCCCAACATAATTCAATCTGCCAAACTGGCCAACTCCCCAATAATAATAATAATAATAATCGCTTAATGTCACAAGTAGGCTTCAATGAAGTTACTGTGAAAAGCCCCTAGTCGCCACATTCCAGCGCCTGTTCGGGGAGGCCGGTACGGGAATTGAACCCGTGATGCTGGAATTGTTCTGCATTGCAAGCGAGCTATTTAGCCCGCTGTGCTAAACCAGCCCCTGTGCGCTCTTTGACCTTCAAACAGCCCCACCCTACCCACCCAGGTCAGGTGACCCCATTTCTACAGAGTATATCTTACAATATCTTATTCAATTCCCCAATATTATCTGATACTCATGTTCACATGCATAACCAGCTACCATCATGACATCCCTCCCTTATTAGAACCAAAATATGTCCATGATATTTCTGCTTGATGTGTAGCTTAGAGTCCATTGCTTCATACCTATTCTGCAATAAATGTTGCAAAGAAACTTAACAAATCAAAATTTACTTAACTCATTGAGTAAATGAAGTTCTTTGATTACAAATATCTTGTACGTTCAGTGCATCATAGTTGTGTACAGTTTCAGTCTTTTGATCAGAATTTCTCTTTCTGGAACTGTTATTTCTCTTTCACTGTTTAACTGTGGCATCCCTTGTAATAACCATCAGTACTTAGTCAATGCTCCGCAATGATTTAATGCCATTGCTTTCTCATGTGCTTACGAACATCACAAACAGGGACTTTAAAATCACAAGACCAATGTTCGACGTACACCCTTTTTGTTCTGAATCGAAATACAACATATGAAACATCTAGGCACATGCCTTGTGTCAAGATTTGTTGTTTTCACCTTAAAATCACATTGTCTTAAATCTCAAACTATTGCTCAAAACTGATTTCGAATTTCATGTTCATTTGAAAAATTACATATCCCTTTGGTGGTTGCCTGTCATGTCGTGATCTGTCTGCTTTTTTAAGAACTCTGGTCATCGCACCTGGGCTAAGAGGTATCATCGTCCTCTCTGGAATCGATGTTTTTCCCTCGGAATGGCACGCTGGCCGCATTCTATCAGTATTGCTGGCTTACACTTCTGGATTGCTGGATGTCAGCTTTGCCTCAGCCCCTACAACTGGTTCATCTGCTGCTGTGCCTTTGTCACCATGATACCTTTTGACACATGAAGAATTTCTGTCATACAGTACTCCTTCTGGCGACTGCACACTCACACAGTTTTCCCTTCTTGGTAATGACAGGGAACGGGCTAAAATGGTGTATCCATCCTAATTGAAGTCTCCCGACTCAGCAGTGCTTCATCACCTGGCATCGCATCAGACTGTCTAACTCCCCTTCTGTGGCATGAATAAACACTTGCAGCACCATTTTTCCCTGCATCACGATCTTGAACTGAAGTGAATTATAGCCTTAACTCTTTCTGGGGATATTCCACATCGGGAGCACTTCCCTGATAATCACCCTCGTTTGAGTTCAAAATATTCACCTCCTACAGGGTCTGAGTAAATGAACGATAGGGGCTGGTTTAGTACAGGGCTAAATCGCTGGCTTTTAAAGCAGACCAAGGCAGGCCAGCAGCACGGATCAATTCCCGTACCATCTCCCCGAACAGGCGCTGGAATGTGGCGACTAGGGGCTTTTCACAGTACCTTCAGTTGAAGACTATTTGTGACAATAAGCGATTTTCATTTCATTTCATTTTTTCATTTCATTTCATTTCACTTCTCCCTCAAGGAAGATAATCAGCAAGAAATGTTACCTTTTTTCAGGTACCCTTTTAAAAAAAATAATTCTCAGCTAGGTTATAATTACCCAGAGAGTATGAGAGTCCGACATCTCTGTTCAGATTTGGATCTCCCCACTCTTTTTCCTGTTTAGAATACTGTGCGAGATGTTATATTTTACTGACTTACTTTAAACATTATCAAAGGAACAAAAAATGCAATATTTGGATGGATACGTACATTGCAACATTAAAGATTGTTTGCAAATGGAAAACTACAGTCACAAAATATCTTGGCATATCCATCAAAAATCTAAAATGTTACCTTAAATGCCCCAAGGAGTAAGCTGCCTGCCTTGGAGAACAGGCCTCCACATTTACAATCAACATTAGAAGTGTCCAACTGTTCAGTCGACTCTTGCGAGAAGCATAGATTTGAGGGTTTCAATACTCCTGAGTTTTCAATGGCAAATTCCTATATTTATACAGTTTTTATCTGATCAGATCATCTTTTGAAAATGTGGGTGTTGGTTCTCTGTGTAAGATCCACCCCTTTTTAATCATCCTTATCATTCCTTATTATCGGCCAATTAGTTAATTGTTGGACTGCTTTACTATGTAGTGAGTTTTAGTCTGGTCAACAAATATTTGTAATGTCTTCCAATAACAACCTCTCTAACTATGTTTACTGGTCCATTATTTTCAAAATCTGCATTTTTATACAAAGGTTTTTGAACTTTACACAGAATGATCAGCTTCGGGTTTTCAATTAGGTCATTCAGAGGCTCTTTTTTTAAAACAGTTCATTCAAAGGTTGCCATTTGTAAGTGATATGAGATGTTCTATTTTGGTGTTTAATTTGATTGATAAGAGTCCAAAAAGACACTGGTGTTGGTTAGTGCCAAGGTCTAAAAATTCTTCCTTCAAATTTAAAAATATTTAATGAGACTAAATTGATACTGATGGAAGTTACTATCCTTTTAACATTCCATTTTGCTGATGTCTATATAATTGGGGATTATGAAATTGACAAGAGTTTAAGTATGGCCCGTTTTTCTTGGGATAGCCTGTATCTAGTACCTGGTATTTGAAAAAGCTTTTAACAAATTCCAGTGGATTTTAAAGGCATAAAGTAATGTCCGTCTGTCTTTAGTTAAGTTCAGAGATGTCTCGGTGTGTGCAAAGATCTCTGGGTAAAAAGCTTTAACCCTTTTTTGTCTGTATGTATAAAGGTCTCTGGGAAATATCATCAGCTCTTTTCTCTTTCCTTTATTCAATTCATTTGTATTAACTAAAATGCAATGTTCTAATTGCATGTGAGTTCTGTCTATTATCTAGAATTGACCTAATCATATCTATATTCACCTAATTAATCTATTTCACTACAGAACTTCATGATTAACACTGATGTCCCTCAGCTCTGGCAGTTTGATGCAAATTTTTAATCCAGATAGCAACTCAGCTAGGTTCTTCCCCATTGTAGTGTGTGGAGTTGTTCTATACATGGCCACGTTAGACAGAAACATCTGCTTCCAATCTTTATCCTCAGCCTGAGAAATCTTCATCTATTTCTCTATTGATTTCTCTATTCCACTTCACCACTTGCCTGTGGTCCTTTTGGGGTTACTCTGTGCGGGTGAATACCTGCGACTTGCATGTAATCTGCAGGGATCTGTGAAATGAATCATGGCCCATTGTCTGAATTCAGAGTAATTGCAAATATTCCACTCACCGCAGGCACCAGTTTCTCTGCTGTTGGAGACTTCAGTATAACAAAATCATAGTAACAGTTGTAGTCGATCGCAACTAGTGTGGACGTTCCTGCTGAAAATGGGCCGAATAGGTCAACTGTTACATCCTCCCATGACCTAGCCAGTAACTATGTGCTGTGGACTGCTTCTGGTGGATTGGACCTGCTGACAAGTTGACATCTATGACATGATCTGACAAATTGTTTCACACCTTCCTATATTCTGGCCACCATACTTGTGGTTCATAAGTTTTGTTCAGTAATATCCACTCCTAAATTATGCACAGTTCATCGTGGAAAGTGATATACATTTTAAATGGGCAATTCTCACAATTCCCCAGCTTTGATTTTCTGTCTACAATGTCTTGGTTGATCATTGCTTGATCACGGCTTCGACTTTCCCTTTCACACCAAAAGGCATTCTGTTTCCAGGAAGAGTTACAGGTTACACGTTCTCATCAATGGTTGATCTCACTTGGCATTGCGTCGTTTCCCAATTCTTTGAAACACTAGTCGTCCAATTCTGGATCTTTGTCTGACTCGTTTTCAATACCTCTGATTGTCATTGCTCTGGTTATAGCAGGAAGCGCCACAAACCACACAAACAATTGAACTTATTTCTCTGGTAAGGATCTCTATGCTTGATCCTCTCTCAGCAATCACGGCAGTTAATCTGTTCCCCTTTCCAGCAATGTGAATCATCTTGTATTTGCACTGCTGGGGTCTCAAAACCTTGATTCTGACACTTGGTTTGGATCTGGGAGAATAAATCATCTCTAATAACTTGTAATTCCTCACTAATTCAAACTCAATGCTGTGAAAGTTTCCATGGTACCTTTCACATGTCCACACCAATCCTAGTGCCTCTTTCTCCATCTGAGAATATCTCCTCTCCACATCTATCAAAGATGTATCCGCATAAACAATGATCCACGCACCTTCAGCATGCATTTCCAGCAGCACCACTCCTAAACCTACTGCTCTAGCATCTGCTATGACATTGGTTGGTGCATTTGCATCATGGTATCCCAGCTTTGAGATCTTGTTAATCTGTCTCTCAGAGCTTTGAAGGTTGTTATCTTTATGGGCGGCACGGTGGGACAGCGGTTAGCACTGGTGTCTCACACTGCCAGGGACACAGGTTCAATTCCGGCCTTGGGTGACTCTCTGGCCGGGATTCTCCGCTATCCGGCGGGGCGGGCCGTACCGGCGCCGAGGAGAGGCGTGAACCACTCCGGCATCGGGCCGCCCGGAAGGTGCAGAATCCTCAGCACCTTCAGGGGCTAGGCCGGTGCCAGCGGGGTTGGAGCCTCACCAACCGGCGGTGAAGGGCCTCCGCCGGCTGGCGTGAGTTGGCGCATGCGCGGGAGTGCCAGCGTGCTCTGGCGTGAACCCAACGCATGAGCAGGGGGTTCTTCTCCGCGTCGGCCATGGCGGACCGTGACAGCGGCCGGCACGGAGGGAAAGAGTGCCCCACGGCACAGGCCCGCCCGCAGATCGGTGGGCCCCGATCGCGGGCCAGGCCACCGTGGCCCCCCCCCCCCGGGGCCAGATCCCCCCGCACCCCCCCAGGGACTCCGCAGGCCACCCGCAGAGCCAGGTCCCACCTGTAAGGACCTTGTTTGATTTACGCCGGCGGGACTGGCCGAAAACGGGCAGCCACTCGGCCATCGCGGAGCGGAGAATCGCCAGGGGGCCACTGTCAATGGCCCCAGACCCTGCACAACCTTTGGACATGGGAAGAAACCGAGCGCCCTGAGGAAACCCACGGAAACATGGGGAGAACGTGCAAACTCCACACAGAGGACGCGATTCCCACCCCCGCCCAAAAACCGGCACCGGAGAATCCGGCAGCCAGCGTCGGGGCGTTCGGGTGGCGGGGCGGGATTCAGGCCGTCCCTCCGATGATTCTCCTGCCCGGTGGGGGGTCGGAGAATTCCGCCCTCTGTGTGGAGTTTGCACGTTCTCCCCATGTTTGCATGGGTTTCCTCAGGGTGGTCGGTTTCTTCCCACGTCCAAAGGTTGTGCAGATTTGGTGGATCCAGGGACGTGGAGGCAGGCTACTACGATCAGGTAGGGTGAGCTGGGGCGTTGTTCTCCGAAGGGTTTTTTCGGAGGATCGGTGCAGACTTGATCAGACCATTTGGTTTATTACTTCTCCCTAGTAATCTAAAGTATATGTCTGGATGAGAAACAGTACAGGAGGAAAGTAAGGTATTATGTAGCAGTCCAGGGCACTCCAGTTAAGTCTTTCTGTGATGTTTATGGAATTAGGTCTATGTTAAATGGATATCTATGATAGCTGATTGTTTGTGTGTGGATGTTAGTATTAGATACTGTACAGTACATGGATAAGATACAGCTAAGTCACATATGGGTTCACCTGACCTGGGGTAGGTTGAAGGTCGGATTGCACATGTTAGGGAGTTGGCCAGCTTGGAAGATTGAATGATGTTGTTCTTGCCGTTAAATCTGTGACTTGGGGGACGGGATTCTCTCAGCCCAGGCCGAGCCGGAGAATCGCCGGGACTGGCACGAATCGCGCGACACCCCCCCACCCCCCCGCCCACCCCCAACGCCGATTCAGATAGCAGCTCAGCTAGGCTCTTCCCCATTGTAGTGTGTGGAGTTGTTCTATACATGGCCACGTTAGACAGAAACATCTGCTTCCAATCTTTGTCCTCAGCCTGTTTCAAACTTGCCAGACATCTCCTCATTGAGGAACAGTAGCAGCAGCAAACATATTCACCAACCAATGACAATGAAATTATCTTCTGCATTCCACTACCAAGTATATTCTGCAACCTGGGAAAACAGCTGTCAGTGACACTGCCGAATGACAAATAAAAAGACAATAAAACATATAGACGTTCATGTTTAAAATGTGATGGAAATCTCTTCCCTCACAAAAACTAAATATAATCTGCGTCATTTGATGAAACCAGATTAAAAACAATCCTGTTACATTAACATGGACAGGCATAACACTTGGAGCTAATTTATTTGGCAAAGCTGTAAGATGCAGAGGTGAGTGATTTGCAATGCTAATAAACATAGACTACAAATTTCTCTTGTGACATATTACAATAATGAAAGTAATTAGAACAATGATTAACATAGCTTTAAAGTGTTTACTGGCATAAACTCTGACCAGCCTGGGGAGGTTGTGAAAACAACAGCTACAATCTATTTTTTATCATAATTATATATGTGTACAACTGAGCAACAACCTGCATCTACAAAACACTGTTAATGTGGAAAATAATCATCCAATGTGTTACACAGAGGAGGAAATTGAGTGAATGCGTGAGTTTTTAGAGGGAATTGCTAAATTGAAATGAGTGATGTATTGGGAATGGAATTCAAAACCAGAGGGATTTATTAAGGGAGCTTCAGAGATGGTAAATTGCTTTGTGATTGATAATGGAGCAGTGGGAGGGGATGCACAGTGGGCAGGTGGGAATGGGAGAGGATTCAACGTTGGAAAAGACTGTAGAGCTAAAGTGAGGAAAAGGCCATGGTCGCATTTTCAGATTAGGACGTGGATTTCAACATTAATTCTGCCCTGGAGCCTGTCGAGCTAGCACCTCCTGTCTGCTGCAAAACATGTTCTTCAATGTTACAAAAGAAAACTTTGCCAGTACACGAATCAAAGTGTTTACAATATTTATTGTGCAGTGATGCAGATTTTCAGACTGTAAGAAACTAATCAGATATCGATACAATTTGCGAAACAATAATTGTGCAAAATAAGCAGAGACACAAGTGAGATAAATGCTCCAAGGCAGTGTTCTTCAAACATTTATTCTGGGGACCCATTTTTACCAACCGGTATACCTTTGGGACCCAACCCGGCCAACCTTCGGGACCCAACCCAGCCGACCTTCGCGACCCACGCCAGCCGACTTGCGCGACCCACCATTTTCTCTTACCTTGTTTGTTGCTGACAAAAATGAGGGAAATGGTTTTGGGTCCCTTTGGCCCCAATGGTTCCTTTGTCCCTTTGGCCCCACGAACTTGAAAAAAAAAGGCTGCGACCATATTAAAATAAATGCGGCCGCACTGCGCATGCGTGCCCGATGACCGGGCACGCATGCGCAGTGCAGCCAAATTTGTTTATCTGTTCCTGGACATTTTGAAGGCCGCTTGCAGCCGGCATTATTAAAAGCCGGCTGCTGCGGCTGTTGCACGTGGATTTGCGCAATCGGGAGCACCACGACGGATGGCTCCGCGACCCTCCCGACACCTGCCCGCGACCCACCCGCGGATCGCGCCCCCGATTTTGACAATGCCTGCTCCAAGGTGCAGGCTGAGGAATGGGCGAAACAAAACAAGCCGTTTCATCAAATGAGTGGCACGAAGGAACTGTGGGCCTTTGAATGACCCTGGGACAGTGTAGGAATCGATATTGCAACATTAGGGGAAATACCGATATACAAATTATCACAAGGACAAAGGGAACCTGGGATTATGCAACAAAAATAAAAAGGCAAATCTGCAGACCTTGCAATTATATAACAATGGAACTAGATACTGCAATTCACAACCAGTCATATTCTGGGAAATGAAGTCAGACCAGCCAATTAGAATTCAACAATTCATCTTTATCACTGAAAAAATAGGAATCCTGGCGAAAGGAGCTGGGTGGGATTCTCCGTCCGTTCACAGTCGTGGGATTAGCCATCCGTTCACGGCAGCAGGATTCTCCGTCCGTTCACGGCAGGGGGATTCTCCCGGTCCGCTGGAGTGAATGGGAGATTTGGCTGGGCACTAAATTCTCCGTCCTCGCAAGCAGCGGCAGCAGGGCTGACTCACAACGGAGATCCCGGCCAGCATGTTTCGAGTTCATTGAAAATTCATCATGGGCACGGCTGAGTGGAAACATTTTAGTCTGTCATTTTGGGCAAGTTTGGCGGGGAGTTTCCCATCAGCCACATTGGCGAGATCACAGCTGTATTCAATTGCACTTAGTCCCAAAAATGAGCCCCTGAAGAATCTTGACATTCCTGGTTCCTTCGCCGTCTGATTTGCCCAACTTGCATATATAGACCAGGTTAGGCTACGCAAAGGATGGGTGGGGCAGGTGTTTCATTCGGGGCTAGATGCGAAAAACAGGGGGGTGGCTATACTAGTGGGGAAGCGGGTTATGTTTGAGGCAAAGACCATAGTGGCGGATAGCGGGGGCAGATACGTGATGGTGAGTGGCAAATTACAGGGGGAGGCGGTGGTCTTGGTAAACGTATATGCCCCGAACTGAGATGATGCCAATTTTATGAGGCACATGCTAGGACGCATCCCGGACCTAGAGGTGGGAAAGTTGGTAATGGGGGGAGATTTTAATATGGTGCTGGAGCCAGGGCTGGACAGGTGGAGATCCAGGACTGGAAGGAGGCCGGCTGCAGCCAAAGTGCTTAAAGTGTTTATGGAGCAGATGGGAGGAGTAGACCCGTGGAGATTTAGCAGACCTAGGAGTAAGGAGTTTTCGTTTTTCTCCTATGTCCACAAAGTTTATTCGCGAATAGACTTTTTTGTTTTGGGAAGGGCGTTGATCCCGAAGGTGAGGGGGACGGAGTATACGGCTATAGCCATTTCGGATCACGCTCCACATTGGGTAGACTTGGAGATAGGGGAGGAAACAGAAGGGCGTCCACCCTGGAGAATGGACATGGGACTAATGGCAGATGAAGGGGTGTGTCTAAGGGTGAGGGGGTGCATTGAAAAATAATTGGAACTCAATGATAACGGGGAGATTGTGACAACTCAAAATAAATTGGATAACACAGCAGTACTAAACAATATAAATATCAATGCAATATTCTGCTGCTATTTAAGTTATCTTGTCCCTTTAGTTTGTACCCCTGAAGTTAACTGGAAGCTGTAATTAATTCCCTTGCTTTTTCTGCACACATATTTTAAGACAGTTTAACGAGCATTTGTTGGATTGGTATAAACTGCGACATTGTAATTCTCTGGCCTTTGGGATGCTCTGTTCCCGCTGGCAGCGCATCCCCGCCAGCAGATTTCCCAGCAGCGTGGGACGGCTTCAATGGGAAATCCCATTGACAAGCGGTGGGAATAGAGAATCCCGCGGGCCAAGCGACTGGGGGACTGTAGAATCCTGCCCCACATCATCCCAGACTGAGACCATTCATACATGCATAATATTAGGCAAAGAACATTGAAGAATACATGTCAACAACAAAAAGCTTGGTTTTGTACCTGAGTGTGGATCTGTTACATTTAACCTACCTGTAACTCAATAAAAATGTAAATATGGAAATATAAATATTAAAGTTATTTCCCGAGGTGCTCGAAGGGCCTATTTTATATGTTCTATGTTTCTTTTCCACAGGGATCGCTCCCTCCATGACACCCTAGTCCACTCCTCCATCGTACCCAATTCCCCACACCATCCCACTGCACCTTTCCTTGCAATTGCAGAAGGTGCAACACTGTCCCTTTATTTCCCCATTTTCACCATTCAAGGCCCCAAATACCCCTTTCAGGTTCAGCAGTGTTTCTCTCGCACTTCCTTCAATTTGGTCTATTGTATTTTCTGCTCCCAATGTGGTCTCCTCTACATTGGGAAACTAAACGCAGACTGGTTAACTGCTTTTCAGAACACCTTAAGTTAGTTCGCAAACATGACCCCCAACCTTTCTGTTCCTTGCCATTTGAACTTAGCACTTTGTTGTTGTGCCCACATATCCATCCTTGACCTGCTGTGCAATGTGCCAGTGAAACTCGGCACAAACTGGAGGAGCAGCACCTCATCTTCCAGTTGGGTACATAGTAGTCCTTGGGAATCAACATTGAATTTGGCAACTTTAAATTCTGACCTTTCTCTTCCATCTTAAACCCCTTTCTTCAAATATCCCACACATGTATTGCCTCAATGCAACTGCCCCCCCCCCCCCCCCACACACACACACACACCAGGCCATCTGTCTTTTGTTCTTAAAATCGCTACTTTTTGTTGCAATTTCATACAGCTCTAACAGATTCTCTCTCACTTCAGTTCTGACGAAGAGTTAAAGGACTCAAAACGTTAATTCAGTTTTCTCTCCGAATAGATGCTGCCAGACCTGCTGAGTTTTTCCAACATGCACTGTTCTTGTTTCAGCTTCTAGCATCTGCAGTATTTTGCTTATTGTAATACATTTTTATTCTTGTTTGGTGTATTTGTGGATGAAGTAATCCTAATGCAAGGCATTGGTGAATACTTAACAAGCTTTGAGGAGATATTGACAAATATTTTAATCTCTAAGTTATGGAGAGCTTGGACTTTAAAAAGACAGGAGAAACCTCCCAGTAAAACTGCGAAAGAGTGAAAGACAACACACAAGCAAACCACACGATAGTGGCAGAGAGCCATCAGGAAATCAAAAAATATATATTTTTGAAAATCTGGAAACATCACCTGAACTTCAAATTAGATGGCAGTGCTAAGTGAAGAGTTGGTTGTGAATGAAGGGAAACTATCCACTACAACCCAAAATAAACAAAACCTTCAAAAGGAAATGAAATAAAAGGAAATGAAATAAAATCGGAAAATATTCATATCAAAACTGAATTGAAACATGTGAAACAAGATTCAAGCTGAGTATATACTTTTGAAAACGGATAACAAATTAAAATCTTCAATGTACCAAACAGTTCAAGAGCTTAACAAATTTTGGAGGTGTCAGAAACGTACAAGGAAGCATTGAAATAAATAGAAAGGTTCAATGTTGAGAAGAATGTAATTAGCAAAAATTTACATTGTGTGCAGACTCAGTGTGTGCCTCCAGAAATAGTACAAGGAGGAAATAACTTTGAATTCCTTTAGCAAATCAAAGCAGAAGTTGGGAAAAACTCAATGAGAAAAACAGCCAGGCACAACAGCAGGCAGAAATGATACTTAAAGAAGTCACTGCCCTGAAAGACACTAAAGTATCAATACATAGCCCTGGAAAAACATGAGGTATTAAAAATAATGTTGAATGCTACCTCAGGAGAAAAAGATTGTACTGGAATTACCAGTGGTGACAAAGAAATGCACTGACTTGCAAGGTGAGAGGTAAGAGCTGAACAATAAAATTCAGGATTACATCCAAAAGGAGTACATAACCCTTCAGCGACATGAAGTGAAGACTATCTTGAACAGCTGAATAGAACAGCAAAAAAAAAAAACTCAAAGAGACTTATTGAATTTTTGAAAACTCAAGATGAAGCAATTGAGCTTCATGAAGAAAATAAAAGGCTGTATAAGGACCTTTACATGCGACAAGGATCCAATAGGTTAAAGTTTCTTCCTCTGGAAATATTAAATGAAGCAAAATGAATTTAGTATCACTTTGAAAGAACTGATGAACCAGTTAGCAGAGAATACTCCGCAATGTTTTATATTCCACGAGGAAGCTAAGACGTACATGAAAGTAACCGTAGAGCTGAAGATCAAGGAAAAAAAGCACCGGATGTATGTCACGCACTCAAAACTACTGAGTTATTGAAAATCAAGAACATGGAATATCTCTGGCAACAGCGCACCCCTCCCCAATGAACTCAATGCATTCTATGCTCGGTTCGAGCAGGTAACCAACAATCCGCTGTCGAGTGCCCCAGCAGCCCATAATTCACCCATACCCACCATCACAGCTTCCGAAGTCAGAATGGCCTTCCTGAAAGTGAACCCTTGGAAGGCGACGGGCCCGGACGGGATCCCTGGTCGTGCACTCAGAGCCTGCGCGGACCAGCTGGCAGAGGTATTCTCAGATATCTTTAACCTGTCCCTACTCCACTCCGAGGTCCCCACCTGCTTCAAGAAGACCACCATCATACAGGTACCAAAGAAGAACCAGGCAACGTGCCTCAATGACTACTGACCAGTGGCCCTGACTCCAGTCATAATGAAGTGCTTCGATAGGTTGATCATGAAGCGCATCACCTCCATACTCCCAGAACGCCTCGATCCACTGCAATTCGCATACCGCTGCAACCGGTCCACATCAGACACCATTTCCCTGGCCCTACACTCATCCCTAGAGCATCTCGAAAACAAGGACTCCTACATCCGACTCCTATTTATTGACTACAGCTCCGCCTTCAACACCATAATCCCAGCCAAGCTCATATCAAAGCTCCAAAATCTAGGACTTGGCTCCCCACTCTGCAACTGGATCCTCGATTTTCTGACCAACAGACCACAATCAGTAAGAATGAACAACAACACCTCCTCCACAATAGTCCTCAACACCGGCGCCCCGCAAGGCTGCGTACTTATACCCCTACTCTACTCCCTGTACACACATGACTGCGTGGCAAAACTTGGTTCCAACTCTGTCTACAAGTTTGCTGACGATACGAGCATAGTGGTCCGGATCTCAAAAAACGACGAGTCCGAATACAGGAAGGAGATAGAGAATCTAGTGGAGTGGTGCAGCGACAACAATCTCTCCCTCATTGCCAGCAAAACTAAAGAGCTGGTAATTGACTTCAGGAAGCAAAGTACTGTACACACCCCTGTCAGCATCAACGGGGCCGAGGTGGAGATGGTTAGCAGTTTCAAATTCCTAGGGGTGCACATCTCCAAAAATTTGTCCTGGTCCACCCACGTCAACGCTACCACCAAGAAAGCACAACAGCACCTATACTTCCTCAGGAATCTAAGGAAATCCGGCATGTCCACATTAACCCTTACCAACTTTTACAGATGCACCATAGAAAGCATCCTATCGGGCTGCATCACAGCCTGGTATGGCAACTGCTTGGCCCAGAACTGCAAGAAACTTCAGAGAGTCGTGAACACAGCTTAGTCCATCACACAAACCTGCCTCCCATCCAGTGACTCCATCTACACCTCCCGCTGCCTGGGGAAAGCGGGCAGCATAATAAAAGATCCTTCCCACCCGGCTTACTCACTCTTCCAACTTCTTCCATTGGGCAGGAGATACAGAAGTCTGAGAACACGCACGAACAGACTCAAAAACAGCTTCTTCCCCACTGTCACCAGACTCCTAAATGACCCTCTTATGGACTGACCTCGTTAACACGACACTCTGTATGCTTCATCTGATGCCAGTGCTTATGTAGTTACATTGTATATGTTGTGTTGCCCTGTTATGTATTTTCTTTTATTCCCTTTTCTTCTCATGTACTTAATGATCTGTTGAGCTGCTCGCAGAAAAATACTTTTCACTGTACCTTGGTACACGTGACAATAAACAAATCCAATCCAATCAAGAAATGGTTGGAAGTTAAAGTTCTCACAAAATAACAGAAACAAGTCTCAGAAACAACTAGCAGATGTAAAATTTAAAAGAAATGTGGCTTGAAGGATAGCAGACAGGAATTAGGCTCTGCTAAGAAAAAACAGTTCAGTATAGAGAACCAGCTATTACGGACAAAGAATGAACAATTATAACTGGATAAACGGCACGTTTCAGAATGATTTATTAAGTAATGTGACAAATGCTTGGAGCGTGAAAAGGAATTGCAAGTGAATCAGAGCAGTTGACTGAATGCAGAACGAACAACCAAATCTAATGAAATATTAGAACTTTATCATGAAAAGAGCAATTGAATCCAATTTTGATCCAATCTGTAAAACATGAAAGATAAGCGCAGAAGAGAAGAACAAATCCAGATTTTGAAAGCAGTGAAGGAAAATTCCAGCAAACAGATTAATGATCTGATGAGTGAATTGGAAAACTCTAAGGAGCAACCAGTGGTCATTTGAGGAAAGACTCTAAGAGTAACTGAATGCCAAAGTGAAGTTATCAAGCTTCCATAAGGATTGCACAGCTAACTCTGAAACAAAAACTACTCAACTCACCAGAGCAGGTGCTGAGTTGAATGAAAAGCTTCATAAGCTTGAAAAACGATTGGCAAATAAGAGAGTGAACAAATATTTGGCTGAAAGTGTGAACCAAGTGTTATGGACCAGGGTTTAGAGAACATGGAGTTCACCTGACCCACAACTTTTAATAGATTGTGGTATGGGGAGCACACGGCCCACTCTACAGGCGTGGTACAGCAGAAATGGAAAAGTATTTTTTAAAGCAAAACAATGTTTATTCTATGAACTCAAGTTAACCTTTTTAAAACATACAGTGAACATCTTAGCAACCATCAATTCAAATACAACACCCAAAGAATACAACACTAAGTAATCCTTAATAAATTCCCAAACAATATTCAGAAGACAAAAGACCCTTTTAACACAAAGATCGGGTTTAAATTCACTATTGAGAGCAGTTACCACTTTGAAAATCCCAAATGAACATCCATAAGCTTGCAAAGATTCATACACATCCTGCTGAAATTTCAGCTTCTCCAAAACTAAAATGAAACCAAACCCACCCTGCAGCAAAAAACCTAAAGCAAAAGTAAAAAGCTGACAGACAGCCCAGCTCCACTGACTCTCTGACATCACTGCAGTCATAAACACCCATTTCTTAAAGGTACTCTCACTGTAGATATTTATATACACACCCATTTATAAACACCCATTTCTTAAAGGTACTCTCACATGATACAAGTGACAATGAAGGTTCCACTTTTTGAAATGACCCACACAGCACTCTAGTGTCCAGTACTCTACAGTTGCATAAGTGCTTCTCCCTATCACTCAGGCACACTCCTTTACCATGTCGCAAACCTCACACATCGCTCCTGCCCCAAACGCTGCCCCCAACTCCCATCAATCTCAGGGAAGCATTTTCCCTCCCTCTGCGGCATTTCTTCATACCACAGCCCTCCGATTGCTAATTCACTTGAAGCTCCTACTAAATTGCAAGGGTGGGTATTCTGCATTCGGAGAAATTCCTGATCTAGTAATTTCCTGATCAACAATTGCCAGCTGTAGAATGCAGCAGACATCTTTGTTCTTTATCATCTACTGTAAGGTATACCTTCAAATTAATATTGACTGCATTTTCAAAGTTAGGCTGCAATTATACAAGCACGGATATAATACATTAACATATCGAAAGATGGAGCTTAGAGCGAAATCCTTACGTTTTTCACTAAAATAATACATTGATTGTATTTTTAAAAGCATCTACAATCGAATGCAAATATTTCAGAAGATCAAAATTGCTTATTTCATAAAGTATAGCATGGGACCTTTGAGAGAAAATTAATGGTGAAATTGAAAGTATCCCCCCCCATAATCTAACTCCAAGTATAAGCTTTGAAGATTTTATTCTCAGTATAATCAAGTCGTCCAGAAAGGCAAAGCTATTTCTCATAATCTAATATTGAACATCCTGAACTCTTGACAGTGCAGAAAGGCTTTTTAGAAGTTGTGCTCTCTGTACATGTTGCAACCCATGATGCCCTTAATGCTCAAACTCATGTTATTGCCCATACGCCTCAATTCTGCAGCATTGCAAATACTACAGTCCAGAAAAGGGTTGCCAGCATTTGAAGTCCATGTGGTGGAAAAGAGGGTGAGAGATGATTCCTGTATTTTATAAGTTACAATGGTACTTACATTCTTTGTTAGATGTTTAACAGCATTATTGGAGCCCTTTTTATGGAGCCACTCCCCAGATCCCTTCAGTAACTCATCAAATTTGTCATCATCTTGCTCTTAATGGTGAAGAATGACTGTGATCTTTTTGACAACAGGGTCATCACAACTGAACACAATTCTACTTCACATTCAATGACAGTGATCATGAGTGGCTGCATGACTGATCCAGGAGAACTGAGAGAAATTATACCACCATGATCATCATCCTTCCTGACCCATGAAAACTGAGAGAGAGAAATTATACCAGGCCTATCATCATCCTTCCTGACCAAGGAGAACAGAGATACATTATATCACCCCTATCATTGATCTCTTTGGTCCTAGGGCAATAAGAGAAATCATACCACCCGTACCACCATCCTCGTTAGAATGTGTAAACTCAGCAGAAGTGGGTAAATCAAATGGTATATGGGGCTGGATTCTCCATTTTTGGGACTATGTCCCCACGCCGTCAGAGAAACTGTGGTCTTTTACGGCAGGAAAACTGCCGTCAAGAGGCCACAGATTCCCTGTTCTGCTGGGGACTAGCAGGCAGCTGTCGTAGAGCTCGCAGCTCTAGCTGGTGAAACGGCTCCCCACATTTCCGGGTCAGAGGCCATGCATGCACACAGTGGCAGCGTCCAGCGGCCGCGCCGTGTCCATGGCGGACTCGGCCCGCAGACCTGGACCGGCAAAATAGTGCCCCGCATCAGCCGCTCGCGCGCCCCAGACCCCCCGCACACATTGCCCCCAGCCCTGAATGAAGCCTCCCCCGCCCGCCGATCGGCCCTCCCCCGACTGTGGCGGCCCCGGACTGAGTCCGCAGCCGCCACGCGAGGATCACGGACAGTGGGACCATATTAGAACCGCACCGTCGGGAATTCGACCGGTCGGTAACTGAGCATCGTGGGGCCGGCCTGAGGCAGTGGATACTCGGCGCGGCGTACTCTTTCGGGGGGTGGAGAATTGCAAAACCGGCGCCGGTCCCAATTTTGTGCACCAAAACGGATACTCCGCCCCAACGCCAAACGCGATTTTGGCGTTGTGGGCGGAGAATCCAACCCATGACATGTATGACTCAACTACTCACTGAATAAACTTGCCGAACTATCTGGGAATTACATTTGCAGAGCACCAAAACAGATATGTGCTAAGTTTGATGATTATTTTGTCAAGAGATGTTAGATTAAGGGGATGTAATGGAGCCATTCTTGGTTTTTTTCATTTGTTTTTGGTTTTTCTTCATTATTCAGCTGCCTCTGAGACAATAGGCACCAGTATGTTTTCTGTCCAACTGCATTTTATTGCAGTGGGTTCCAAACTTGTGCTTTTTGAAGGACAAGATTGAAGGACTAGATTGATAGCCAACAAAGCAATGCAAGGCAGGTCAAGCTATATCAAAACATGCCAACAGGCGTGGGTTTCCTTCGGGTAGCGTGGGTTTCCTCCGGGTGTTCTGGTTTCTTCCCACAATCCAAAGATGTGCAAGTTAGGTGGATTGGCCATGATAAATTGCCCTTAGTGTCCAAAATTGCCTGTAGTGTTGGGTGGGGTTACTGGGTTATGGGGATAGGGTGGATGTGTTGACCTTGGGCAGGGTGCTCTTTCCAAGAGCCGGTGCAGACTCAATGGGCCGAATGGCCTCCTTCTGCACTGTAAATTCTATGATTTTATCTCTCCTTTGGAAATACTACATTCAATGCTACTTTATAGTGTGCGTTGATGCAAAACCTCTAAAGCAAATGACATGAGACTATGATAGTGTCTTCCAGCTATGATGTTGTACTGGTATGTACATAAGAACAAAGGAATCAGGAGCAAGAGTAGGTAATTTGGCCCCTCCCGCCTGCTCCACCATTCAATAAGATCATGGTTGGTCTGGGGCTGGATTCCTTGGTCCCCCAGCCACGTGCTTCTCGGCTATTCGCTGACAGTGGGATTCTCTCTACCCGCCGATTGTCAATGGGATTTTCCATTGAAGCTACCCCATGCTGCTGGGAAAGCCAAGGGCAGGGATGTACTGCCAGCAGGAAAAAAGATTCCCAATGGCTGGCGAATTCCGGCCCTGATTTTGGTTTTAACTTTGTTTTCCAGCTTCCCGCCCATAACCGTCGACTTCCTTGGAAATAAAAAATCTGTTTAGTCCAGCTTTGAATCTTTTAATTAACGCAGCCCATACTACTATCCAGGTATAGATAATCAAAAGATTAATGACCTTTTAAAAAATAAACTCCACATCACTTCTTTCTGAAATGGGAAACCCCTTGCTTTGAATGTACCGCCTAGTTACGAATATACGAACAAGGAGCAGGAGTGGGCCATTCAGCCCTTCGAGCCTGCTCCATCATTTATGATCATGGCTGATCTGAAAACCTTCCTGAAAATTTCAGTCAACCTCCAATCAATGACCTTTAATTGTGTCAACAAGCCCCCTGATGTATATTCAAGAACCCAAGAATGGCCCAGAAACAGGAAGGTGTTAGAAAACATAGTCCATCACATTGAGTGTAGTCAATACTAAGTGTCAATGCTGCTACAAAAAACAGCATTAGTGACAAATACGAATATAATCAGGGGCAGGATTAAGTATTTCTGGGGAGGATTGAGAACAATGGGCGAAATTCTCTGGTATCGGCGCGATGTCTGCTGACTGGCGCCCAAAACGGCGCAAATCAGTCGGGCATCGTGCCGCCCCAAAGGTGCGGAATGCTCCGCATCTTTGGGGGCCGAGCCCCAACCTTAAGGGGCTAGGCCGGCGCCGGACGAATCTCCGCCCCGCCAGCTGGCGGAAAAGGCCTTTGGTGCCCCGCCAGCTGGCACGGAAATGACATCTCCGGGCGGCGCATGCGCGGGAGCATCAGCGGCCGCTGACGGCATTCCTGCGCATGCGCAGTAGAGGGAGTCTCTTCCGCCTCCCCCATGGTGGAGACCGAAGGCTAGATTGCCCCGTGCCCCCCCCCAGGACCCCGGAGCCCGCCCACGCCGCCTTGTCCCGCCGGTAAGGTAGGTGGTTTAATCTACGCCGGCGGGACAGGCATTTTAGCAGTGGGACTTCGGCCCATCCAAGCCAGAGAATCGCGGGGGGGGGGGGGGCCCGCCAACCGGCGCGGCGCGATTCCCGCCCCCGCCGAATATCCGGTGCCAGAGAATTTGGCAACCGGCGGGGGCGGGATTCACGCCAGCCCCCGGCGATTCTCCGACCCGGCGGGGGGTCGGAGAATCTCGCCCAATGTTGGTCGTCTGCTTCAATTACTCTGTTAAATAAGGCAAAATGTTGTGGTACAGAGGGATCTGGGTGTCCTCATACCTGAAACACAAATGTTAGCCTATAGGTTCAGCAAGGAAAGCAAATAATTCGGAAGGCAAATGGAATATTGGCCTTTATTGCAAGGGGGACAGAGTATGAAAGCAGAGAAGTCTTACTGTAATGGTACAGGGAATGATAGTGAGATGACACCTAGAGTACTTCCTTATTATAAAGGGACATACCTGCAGTGGAGGTAGTTCAGAAAAGGTTCACAAGATAAATTTGTGTGATGAAGAGGTTGATTTATGAGGAAATGTTGAACGGGTGAGGCCTCAAACAAATCTGATCGAAGCGTGTAGCATTCTGAGGAAGATTGACAGGGTAGTGCTGAGAGGATGTTTCTTCTCATGGGGAAATCAGGGACTGGAGCATAGTTTCAGGAAAAGGTGTCACCCTTTAGAGGTGGTGATGAGGAGAGACTTCTTTTCTCAGAGGGTTGTGAATCTTGGGCATGCTCTACCACAGGGAGCTTTGGAGGCCGAAGATGGAACGTTTTGCTCCTTCCCGCAGTGGGAACAATGATGGATGGGAGCATGACATTTTGGATAATGGAAGATATCAGTTCCCTGCCAGTAGGAAATTAGTTTGGAATTTTGTTCTCTCAACTTTAATGGCAAGTTTAAGATGGGTCTGATTTCCCATTGAACCGAATTGTTGGGAACCACATTTGCATCTCATGAATCAGTACTCCGCGATGTTGAACACCACTTGGAAGAAGCACTGAGGGTGGCAAGTGCACAGAATGCACTCTGAATAGGGGACTTCAATTTCCATCACCAAGACTGGCTCAGTAGCACCACTACTGCTTGAACTGACTGGGTCCTAAATGACAAAACTGCGAGACAGGTGGAGGGAACCATCAAGAGGGAAATAAAATACTGGACCTCAACAACCTGCCTACCACAGATACATCTGTCCATGACAGTATCAGTAGGAGTGACCAACACACAGTCCTTGTAGAGACAAAGTCCCGTATTCACATTGAGGATACTCTCCATCATGAGGTGTAGCGTTCCCATCGTGCTAAGTACGATAGATTTTGAACAGTTCTAGCAACTCAAGACTGGGAATGAATGAGGCATGGTGGGCCATTAGCAGCAGCAGAATTGTACTCTATCACAATCTGTAACCTCTTAGCCCAGCATATACTCCACTCTACCATTACCACCACACCAGGGGATCAACCCTGGTTTAATGAAGAGTGCAGGAGGACATGCCAGGAGCAGCACCAGGCATACCAAAAAATGAGGTGCCAACCTGGTGAAGCTACAATACAGGATTACTTCCATGTCAAACAACATAAGCAGTAAGTGATAGACTGAGCTAAGCGATCCCACAACCAACAGATCAGATCTAAGCCCTTCAGTCCTGCCACATCCAGTCGTGAATGATGGTGAACAATTGAACAACTCACTGGAGCTGGTGGTCCCAAAAATATCCCCATTCTCAATGATGGAAGAGTCCAGCACATCAGTGTAAAAGACAAGGTTGGAGCATTCGCAACAATCTTCAGTAAGAAGTGCTAAATAGATAAACCATCTCGATCTCCTCTAGAGGTCCCCACAGATGTCAGTCTTCAGCCGATTAGATTCATCCTACATGCTGTCAAGAAACAGCTGAAGGCACTGGATACTGCAAAGGCTATGAGCGCTGGCAATATTCCTGCAATAGTATTGAAGACTTGTGCTCGAGAACTTGCCGCGCTCCTAGTCAAGCTGTTCCAGTATGGCTACAACACTGGCATCTGCCCGCAATGTGGAAAATTCTCCAGGTGTGTCCTATATATGAAAAGCAAGAAAAATCCAACCCGACCAATTACCGCCCTATCAGTCTACTCTCAATCACTTGTAAAGTGATAAAGGGCATCAACAGTGCTATCAAACGACTCTTAATTAGTGATAACCTATTCACTGAAGCTCAGTTTGAGTTCCGCCAGATACACTCAACTCCTCATTACAGCCTTGGTTGAAACACGGACAAAATAGCTAAACCCCAGAGGTGAAAGGAGAGTAACTGCCTTTGGCATCAAGGTAGCATTTGACAGAGCACGGCATCAAGGAGCCGTAGCAAAAATGGATTCAATGAGAATCACGTGGAAAACTCTCCACTGGTTGCAGTCATACCTACCACAACGGAAGATTGTTGTGGTTGTTGGAGGTCAGTCATCTCAGCTCCAGAACATCACTGCAGGCATTCCTCTTTTTGGCTCTGTGTTTTAGTTTTGCTTTCAGTTGGAGAGCTGCATTAAAACAAGAAAGTGTATATCTCTCTCTCTCTGAAGAATTTTTCTCCAGATCACTTAATGATTTCAAAGTAATACCTGTTTCTGAGAATTCAAACCTACTGTCTTTGTTAAAAAGTGTTTTGGCTTCTGGATGTTGTTGGGAAAGTTACTAAGGGTTACCTATTGTAGCCAGTTAAAATGGCTAACTCCCGACTTAGAATGGCCAACCCCGATTTAAAATGGCAAATGGAAAAGGCTGATGGGAAAATCAGCCAACAGGACTAAAACAAACAGCTGCAGGT
The DNA here is from genome assembly GCF_047496885.1 of Scyliorhinus torazame. Classification (NCBI taxonomy): domain Eukaryota; kingdom Metazoa; phylum Chordata; class Chondrichthyes; order Carcharhiniformes; family Scyliorhinidae; genus Scyliorhinus; species Scyliorhinus torazame. Next base: position 310,703,065 of record NC_092707.1, read on the forward strand.
AAAACTGTGTATTCGCCTCTGGGGAGGCCAGACAGAATCGATACCTGCAGCCATCAGCATAACAACACACCAGCCATCTGAATATTAATTAGCAATCCCCAGGAACAATGTGCAACAAATTAGACACACAAAGCCAACCCAGACTTTTCGGCGCCAGCAGGAGCCTACACAAAGAAAGGTGAACGACCACCCCAAATCCGCCCATCGATCAAGGAATCGCTCCAGCATTGGAGAAGTGATTGGGACAAAGTCCAATCAGTTGGAACCAGGTACAGGGTCCGCCCCGAAAGGCGGGAAGCCCCTAGGGACTATAAGAATAGAGTCCAAGTTCAAATTGATCTCTCGCTGCACCCTTCTGCTGACCTTCTGCAACAACTGCTCAAATCGTAAGTCTTACTTCAACGCTCGCTACGAGATGGGCGTTCTTAGCTATCGATCTGTACCAGCTTCGAATCCCGCAGGCTCAGAACCCATACGAAAGGCCATTCGTTTCCCTGACCTGGTGGGCCATTTCCAAAGTTAAGTATTGGCCTGTTAGTTGTAGGAAATAGCTTAGAAGTAGAATTTATGTATAAGTATTGATTACTGTATATAATAAATGTGCGTTGATTTAACTCTTACTAAGCGGTGTGTTAGATTATTGATCATTACTCGGACTTGAACCACGTGGCGGTATCAGAAAGATACCTGGCGACTCTGGAGCAAAGGTGATAGAACAAGAGCAATTCAACTAAGGCTAAAATTAAGAGCAACATTACCTATGGAGTACTGTATCTTTTTTGGGGGTTATCAGTGTTGACAGTTGATAAGATGTTTACTGGGTGTTTATAAATTGTTAACTGGATTCATAGAATAAACATTGTTTTTGTTTAAAAATACTTTTAGATCTCTGTTACTTCACACCTGTAAAGTGAGCCCTTGTGCTCTCCATAATCAAAATCTTTTCAAAGTTGTGGGTCAGGTGAACTCCATGATACACTTTGATGTTCTCTAAACCTTGGCCCATAATATTATGCCTCCTAAATTCTCATCCAAAACATTAACATAAATAACAAATAACAGTGGACCCTGCACTGATCCCTGAGACACACTGCTGATCACAGACTTCCAGTTTGAAAAACAACCCTCTACAACCACTCATTGTCTTCTGTCGTCAAGCCAATTTTGTATCCAATTTGCTACCTCACACTGGATCCCGTGAGATTTAACCTTATGCAACAACCTACCATGCAGAACATTGTCAAAGGCCTTGCTAAAGTTCATGGAGATTGGACTGCCCTCAACTACCTTCTTGGTTACCCCTTCAAAAAACTTAATCAAATTTGTGAGACATGGGGCTGGATTCTCCGAGGCTATGTCTCCACACTGGTGTGGGAAAGGTGGTGTTTTACGACAGAACAAATTTCGTAAAATGCCCACCGATCCTCTGTTTGGCTGGGGGCCAGGAGCAAGGCAGCGTAGAGCACTCGGCTCTAGCTGCTGATATCACCCGGAGAATTGCCGGGTCCATGGCCCCGCATGCGCACGGCGGCAGCCTGCAGCTGCCATGCCGTGCAACATGGCAGCGGCCGCTCGCAGACCAGGCCTGAAAAATAGTGTCCCCCCTTTGGCCGGCTCGTGTGCCCCGGACCACTCCCCAACAGTGCCCCCAGCCCTTGGCTGAGTCCCCTGCCCGCGAATCGGCCCTCCCCTGACTGTGGCGCTGCCGGACTAAGTCCATAGCCGCCACGCCACGTTACCAACGGACAAGACCATGAGAAACCAATGTCGTCAGGAACTCGGACAGTCGAGGGCGGAACATCGGGGGGTGGACCTCAGGCAATGTCTGTCATGAGGCCATCAATACGGCACATGGCGTACACTTTGGAGGGGGCGGAGCATCGCAAAATTGGCACCGCCCCCGATTTGGTCGTAAACATGGATTCTCTGGCCGATCGCCGAACCCGATTTCGGCGTCGACGACTGGAGAATCCCGTTCCATGTTTCTCAGAATACCTTCTAACAACTTACCCACCACAGATGTTAGGCTCACCGGTCTGTAGTTCCCAAGCTTTTCCCTGCGGCCCTTCATCAACAAAAGCACAACATTTGCTACCCTCCAATCTTCAGGCATCTCACCTGTGGCTGTCGACGATTCAAATATCTCAGCTAGAGGACCCACAATTTCCTCCCCAGTCTCCCACAATGTCCTGGGTTACAGTTCATCAGGTCCCGGGGATTTATCTACCTTGATGTGCTTTAAGACTTCCAGCACCTCCTTCTCTGTAATATGTACACTCCTCAAGGCATCACTATTTATTTCCCCAAGTTCCCTAACATCCCTGCCTTTCTCAACAGTAAATACCGATGGGAAATATTCATTTAGGATCTCACCCATCTCTTGTGGATTTGCACATAGATGACCTTGTAGATCCTTAAGAGGCCCTACTCTCTTCCTCGTTACTCTTTTGCCCTTTATGTATTAGCAGAAGCTCTTTGGATTTTCCTTTGCCTTATCTTTTTATTCGCAAGTTCATAAGGTTTATTCCCGGATTGACTTTTTCATTCTGAGCAGGGTGTTGCTGACGGGGGTGGTGGACACAGGGTATTCGGCCATCACTATTTCGGATCATGCCCCACACTGGGTGGAACTGCAGGTTGGTGAGGAAATCTTTCAGCACCCGCAATGGAGGTTGGACGTGGGCTTGTTGGCGGATGAGGCGGTGTGCAAGAGGCTGAAGAAGTGCATGCAGAACTACCTGCAGGTTAATGACACGGGGGAAGTCTCAGCAGCGGTGGTCTGGGAGGTGCTGAAGGCAGTGGTGAGAGGGGAGCTGATTTCGATCCGGGCTTTTAGGGACAGGACGGAGAGAGCAGAGACGGACCGACTGGTTAAGGAAATTCTACAGATAGATAGGAGGTATGCGGTGACCCCGGGGGTGGAGCTTTTAAGGGAACGTCGGAGGCTGCAGGCCGAGTTCGGGGTGCTGGCCACAGATAAGGCAGTGGAGTAGCTTAGGAAGGCGAGGGATGCGTTCTACGAACACGGGGAGAAGGTCAGCAGAATGCTGGCACAGCAGCTTAGGAAGAGGGGGCGGCCAGGGAAATAGAGAGGGTGGTTGATGGGGATGGGAGCTTGGTAGGGGATTCGGCTGGGCTAAACAGGGCTTTCAGGGACTTTTTCAGTAGGCTCTATTGCTCGGAGCCCCCCACGGGCCTGAGGGAATGACCTTTCTAGACGGACTGACCTTCCCAAGGGTGGACAGGGAGCGGGTGGATGGACTGGGGGCCCCGATTAGGGCCGAAGAAATAGCTGAGGGCTTGAAGGCAATGCAGGCGGGTAAAGCCCCGGGGCCGGACGGGTATCCGGTGGAATTCTACAAGAAATTCTCGGGGATTTTAGGGCTGTTGCTGGTCAAGGTTTTTAATGAGGCGAGGGATAGAGGAGTGCTGTCCCCGACGATGTTACAGGCCATTATTTTGTTAATTTTGAAGCGGGACAAGAACCCGGAGCTATGCGGGTCATATAGGCTAATCTCACTGCGTAATGTGGACGCCAAGTTGCTGGCCAAAGTTTTGGCCTCCAGGATTGAAGATTGTGTGCCGGATGTGATTATGGAGGATCAAACCGGGTTTGTAAAGGGAAGGCAGCTGGTGGCCAATATAAGAAGGCTGCTCAATGTGATCATGATGCCCCCGGAGAGTAGGGAGGTAGAGATAGTTGTGGCAATGGATGAGGAGAAGGCATTCGACTGGGTGGAGTGGGACTATTGATGGGAGGTGCTGGAACGATTTGGGTTCGGTAGGGGCTTTATCGACTGGGTTAGACTGTTGTACCAGGCCCCGGAGGCTAGTATAAGGACGAATAGGATGACCTCGGACTATTTTAGACTGCACCGGGGGACAAGACAGGGGTGCCCCCTCACCCCGCTGTTGTTTGCGTTAGCTATAGAGCCGCTGGCAATTGCTCTGAGAGCTTCAAGGGGCTGGAAGGGGCTGGTTTGGCGGGGGGGGGGGGGGGGGGGGGGGGAACATAGAGCCTCATTGTACGCGGATGACCTGCTCTTATGCGTATTGGATCCAGGGGCAGGGATGGGTGAAATTATGCTGATTTGGGGGGAATTTGGCTGGTTTTCGGGATATAAATTGAATATGACAAAGAGTGAGATGTTTGTAGTCCAGGCGAGGGGGTCAGGAGGTCCAGCTGGGGGAGCTGCCATTTAGGTTAGTAGGGGATAGTTTCAGGTACCTAGGGTTACAAGTGGTGCACGATTGGGGCTGGTTACACAAGTGAAACTTGTCCTGGCTGGTTGAGCAGATGAGGGATGAGTTTCGGAGATGGGATGCGCTGCCGCTGTCACTGGCTGGGAGGGTGCAGATGGTTAAAATGACGGTCCAACCGAGATCTTTATTTGTATTTCAATGTCTCCCAATTTGTATCCCGTGGTCCTTTTGTAAGAGGGTGAAGAGAATCATCCTGGGCTTTGTATGGGCGGGTAAGTCCCCGCGAGTGAAGAAGGTGATGCTCGAGAAGAATCGGGGGGGGGCTTGCCCTGCCAAATTTCAGTAATTACTACTGGGCGGCTAACATAGCCATGATAAGGAAGTGGGTGGTGGGGGCGGGGTCGGTTTGGGAGCGGATGGAGGCAGCTTCATGTAGGGGCACCAGCTTGGGGGCGTTGATAAAGGCACCTCTGCCGTTCCCGCCGATGAGGTACTCCACCAGCCCTGTGGTGGTGGCGACTTTGAGGATCTGGGGTCAGTGGAGAAGCTACGCTGGAGCAGTGGGAGCATCGGTCTGGTCCCCAACATGTGACAATCACCGGTTTGCCCCGGGGTGCGTGGATGGGGGGTTTCGAGTTTGGCAAAGGGCGGGAATTGAGAGGATGGGGGACCTGTTCTTAGAGGGGAGCTTCCCTAGCTTGAGGGCGCTGGAGGAAAGGTTTGGGTTGGCAAGGCGGAACAAATTTAGATATTTACAGGTGCGGGACTTTCTGCGCAGGCAGGTACCATCCTTTCCATTCCTGCCACTAAGGGGGATCCAGGATAGGGTAGTGTCTAAGGGATGGGTGGGTGAGGGGGAGCGTCTCAGACATCTACAAAGAACTTATGGGGGCGGACGAGATGCGGACCGAGGAGCTGAAGCGTAGGTGGGAGGAGGAGCTTGTTGGTGAGATGGAGGATGGCTTATGGGCGGACGCGTTGAGCAGAGTCAACACGAATGCAACATGCGCCAGGCTCAGCTTGATCCAATTCAAGGTGGTACACCAGGCCCACATGACAGTGGCCTGGATGAGTAGATTCTTTGGGGTGGAGGACAGGTGTGTAAAATGTGCGGGAGGACCAGCGAACCATGTCCACATGTTCTGGGCGTGTCCAAAATTTGGGGATATTGGCAGGGGTTTGCGGACGTCATGTCCAGAGTATTGAAAACAAGGATGGCAATGAGTCCGGAGGTGGCGATTTTCAGGGTGTCGGAAGACCCAGGAATCCAGGAGGAGAAAGAGGCAGATGTTCTGGCCTTTGCTTCCCTGGTAGCCCGGAGGCAGATACTGCTAGCTTGGAGGGGCTCAAAGCCCCCTAAGTCGGAGACCTGGTTAACTGACATGGCGAGCTTTCGCAGCCTAGAGAAGATCAAGTTCGCCTTGAGAGGGTCACTGCTAGGGTTTGCCCGGAGGTGGCAACCGTTCGTCGACTTCTTCGTGGAGAATTAATCGTCAGCAGGGGGAGGGGGAGGGGGGTTTAGGGTAGCGTAGAATAGGGGGTCGAATAGGCGGGTCTTGGAGGGATGGGAGTCGGCGATTGCACTATGTTTGTTGCTCTTTGTACATTGTTTATTTTACTGTTGCTGTTTGTAGTGCCAAAAATACCTCATTAAAATTGTTTGTTAAAAAAAAAGAGCCAGGGGGATCTCGGAATACCAGATGAGGACGAAGAAGATAACAATCCATGAAGATGTTTGGCGCGACCAAGTTCTACAGAAATGCAGCTCATAGATGGAGATCAGTAAAAGACAGCACTGCAGGTACCTACACTTGTCTAGGGATGTGGTAGCACATATTTGGCACATTACCGTGAGGAACTCACATTGTCCAGACATAAGGGCATCCAACGATAGTTGTTCTGAAGGTTACCGCCGCACTGAACATTTTTGCCTGTGAATTCTTCAAAGGCTTCACTGGGAATTTTACAGAATCTCACAAGTGGCACAAATACATAAAGAAGGTGACAGATTCCCTTTTCAGTAAAGCTCATCATTAAATGCTGTCTCATAAGGATGAAGCAAGCCAGGCTGCCAGAGCTGTGAGATTCTCTACGATTTCAGGCTTCCCGCAAGTGCAGGGCGCCATCGACTGCACACCATGTGGCCTTGAGAGCTCCCTAGCAGCAGCCTGTGAAATGCATTCATGGAAAAGGATTTTACTCTCCCAACATCCAGCTAATTTGTGATTGTAGAAGTAGATCCATCATGTTTGTGCTAGGTACCCAGGGAGCTCACACAGTTCATACCTTTTGAGTCACTCCCAGCTGTCAGAGATATTTGTCACAGCATGGTGCTTGGAGGGTTAGTTCCTCAGTGATTAAGGGAAACTTCAGAAGACATGACTAATGACACCCATTCAGCAGCCCCAGGGAATCTGAGGAGTGATACAATGCTGCACATTCAGCCACAAGCTCCTTAAAAAAGCAGGCTATTGGCCTTTAGAAGATGTGTTTCTGATGTTGGCTAGGCTCTCCAATACTCATCACTGAGGGTGTCCCGCATCATCATTGTTTGCTGTGCCCTCCACAACCTAGTGCTGCAAAGGTGGGATGTGTTCTCAAAGGGAAACATGGAAGAGCTAGGCATTGGATTTGGATGAGGAGGACTAAAAAGTGGATGAATCTGAAGAGGTCAAGGATTCAGACCAAGGACGAGGATATCATTGTATAGGCACAGCACAGCAGATGGACACAGTGACTGCTACTCTGCAGCATACACCCAAAACTGTGAGCAATGTTAACGTTGTCCTCACAGAGATGGCTCAGCAGGACCATTGTGTGATTATTAGCAAACACTCATCGCCCTGCATTTGTCAGAAACCTGCCGAGCCTACACTGGCATTGCTTTGGCATTTGGGAGAGACATGGTTCGGTCAGTTTTGACTGACTGATTCTCTTTACAGATCTTACTAAGCACTCAGGAAATATGCCAGAGCATCACTTCCATACCATTACAGTCCTCGACATTGCCCATCTCACAAAGGCCAATCCTTTCAATGAAACCTAAGCCAATGAGTGCACAGTCAAGCAATGAATTCCATATTGATTTGTGTTCTGTGAACTTTACAGACGGATTTCATGAAGCACCACTGGGCAGCTGTTCAGCAGGCAAGTAGACAGGTTCACCAGGATGACACGCACATCTTACATCACATGCCTATTTCAAATGTCGCTACACAGAACCAACTTCCGTCATTCAACGTCATGAATGGAGAAAGTGATAATTAGTAAAGGAATAATGTTCAGTCTTAAAAGCATAGGTGAAAAAACACGACAGGAAAGGCTACATTGCTCGACGATGAGCATCACTTTTCCCAAAACCTCACAGTCATAAAAAAAATATAATTGCAAAGTGCATCTGGGTGAAAAGACTCCAATGTTTTTTGCGACAAATAGTTAGAACATCAATAAACTACAGACACTGCAGTATGACAGCATCAGGGTAACCCTTGATGAATAATCCTACGATGTCAAATAATGTCAACCTGAGATGCAAGGGTTACATGTGTATTGTCCAGCCATCATTTTTGCACAGTAAGTGCCTTTGTTCATGTCACAGATGTGGAACTAAAGGCGATTCACTGTGATGAGATTTAATGAGACTCAATGGAACGCAGGTATAGCCTTCAGCTGTCAATCAAGAGGCTTGTAAAAGTCAATGAAATTCTTGTGAAATTCAATGCAAACAATGAAGTACAAGGGATAAAAGCAGACAAACTGCAACAATGAAACCACAGAGCCCATTGAAACTTCAAAGGGAGTGAAATGCTTCTCCAAGAAAAAAGCTGCAGAATGACTCTGGCCTGTGAGAGGATTTTAGGACAGACAAGCTGCAGCTGTGCTTTGCCTTGTTAAACAAGAAAGAAAGCAGGTTTCTAGGCTGTGCAAAGGTAAGGGCTGTTTAGCACACTAGGCTAAATCGCTGGCTTTGAAAGCAGACCAAAGCAGGCCAGCAATATGGTTCAATTCCTGTAACAGCCTCCCCGAACAGGTGCTGGAATGTGGCGACTAGGGGCTTTTCACAGTAACTTCATTGAAGCCTACTTGTGACAATAAGTGATTTTCATTTTTTCATTTCACCTGACCTGGCCCTTTTCAGCCCTGACCAAGCCTCACAACCTAGGTTCCCTTGAAGGATTTCACCTCAAGAGAATCGGAGCCCCCGCCCCCCCCCCCCCCCCCCCCCCTCCTCCCCCTCCTCCCCCCCCCCCTCCCAGCTGCATGCCCTTTGGGTCGGGGGTTACTTGGGGGCCTTGGATATCGGGGCACCATTTCTGATCTCTCCCTACACTGAATGAGTTCTGGCGATCAGAGCTCCCCAGTGTACAAAACGGGGCTACGTGTGGCCTTGGCCCCGCTATGAGAGCTGGGAAACATGCGGCTAAATGAACATGCTTGCTATGGGACTTTGTTCCTATTTAGTTGAATCGAGCTCTGTATGTTCTTAGACTCAAAAACTGTGTATCAAAAACTCAACGGTAATAAAGCACTGTCAATGTAGGAATTTGATGCAGTGGATGGAGTGTCATAAATCACAAAGGCATATTAATAATTTATTTCTAAATATTTTGCAATTTCATGAATGTAGTTGGAACTTCTGATTCTAAGAATTGGACTGTTTGACACAATGTGCAATAATCATGTTCTTTTATAATACAATTTTAACATATTTAAGACAAAGCAATGGAATTCTTTTTGAAATACTTACCATAATTATTGAAATTACAAGTTGCAGTTATGGCGCTAAAATAATATATTTTTCTCAATGACGGTGAGAACTTGTAACATTGATAATCTGTGCTCTGTAAATGCCGCAGATTACTTGCAGAACTATAATCCAATATTTGGATGAAAATCACCTTGTCAAAAACTGATGACAGATAATGTGGATTTTCTATTAACTCAGCTAGAAGAGTTTTTAAAAATGTTTCTTTCAACTGCTTAAAGCTAAAACTGATAATGTAATAATGTGGAATAATGTAGAGCAGGGAAGTGTACAAGGTTATCCACAATCTGTTTAAATTTTTCTGGTCATACATCTTCCTGCATGGTTCAACAGCAGATTTCTGAAATACATGCTTACATTATTTTATTCCTATTGCATTATTAAATTTGTGCTGTTGATCTATAATTTACGGCTGTGCGATGAGACCGTGGGAGGTAATAATGTAGAGGCAATAATTTTAAGTTCTCTTACACAAATACCCACAACCCGCACACCCACCATTGAGCAGAACCTGGGTAGTGGCAGGTCAAATGGAGCAGGCCGTGTGGGCGGCACAGTAGCAAGTGGGTGGCACTGTAGCACAGTGGGTAGCACAGTTGTTTCATAGCTCCAGGGTCCCAGGCTTGGGTCACTGTCAGTGCGGAGTCTGCACGCTCTCCCGTGTTTGCGTGGGTTCCCTCCAGGTACTCCGGTTTCCTCCCACAGCCCAAAGATGTGCAGGTTATGTGGATTGGCCATGCTAAATTGCCCCTTAGTGTCCAAAAAGGTTAGATGGAGTTACTGAGTTACGGGGATAGGGTGGAGGTGTGGGCTTAGGGTGATCTGTCCATCGGCCGTTGCAGACCCGATGGGCCGAATGGTCGCTCTCCGCACTGTAAATTCTATGTCTAAAACACTCACCCACACTTTATTCAACATGATTCAACCTACTTCAGTTTTAAAGTGTAGGTGGTAAAGAACTAGTCCATTGTCTTGGGTGAGGTAAAGGGGCAGGGTAACTCGGTAAGGGGGTAGGGTGGGTGAGGTAAGGAGATAAGCTGAGTGGATAAGTGGGGAGGGTGGGTTAGAGGGTAGAGTGGGTTTGGATATATACTGGATAACGGGGTAGGGCGGGTAGAGTAAATGGGTAAAGGGGAAGAGTGTATCATGCGATAGGGAGGCAGCTGTCTAGGGTGGTGAGGTTAGGTCAGGTCAAGTTTGGGCAGCAGTCTGGAGTAGGGAGAATTGGATGTTAAGGTTGGGTCAGGTCGGATCGGGGGTAGTTGGACGGGCCGGGTCAATTAGATAGTTACCCAGGTATTAGAGTAGGCTTTAATCTGTCTAACATCTTCCAGTTAAGTAAATCAGAACGGTCCACAGTCCCCGAATCTGACTCAGTGTTGGAGACATTTTTGTGGGGTTCAGGGAGTAGGGGAATTGCCCTTTGAAAGATCACCAGACAGTTCCCATGGAGATCAGTGAATTGGGCACCCTGAGGGATCCCTTAGTGCATATGGTTGGAGGGGAGGGTGGAGGGGACGTCTGGTCCCCGATCATCCGGAGAGCAGAAGATCTGGGACTATGCTGCAGGTTTCACCCCCAAACCAATGAAAATACCCCAGCAGTGCTCACCTGACGCTCAAATTCCAGCTTATGTCCTCAGGCCAGGCAGTGATTTCTCCTGGGTTTGGGAGTCTTAGCCCAAAAGCTAACATTTGGCTGGGCCTCAGCATGTGAACTTGTTGAATGGCATAGAATAGTGCTTGTCAAACTATTTTTCTTGGACCCACTTTTGCCAACCTGCTGATCTTCGAGACCCACACTGACCGAACCTCATGACCCACAGAGTCGAACTTTGTGGCCCATTCCACGTTCGCTTACCCTTAATGTGAATGGGGAGCCTGCTAAGTCCTCATGATCTAATTCCAATCCAATTCACAGGAGGAGAGAGCAATGCACATATCAGGTGCAAACTTCAGCCAGTTCCTTTGTGTGGTCTTCACCTTTATGAGAACGGAAAAAGAAACCTCATACACATAGGTTGTCGTGAAGGGCAATAGCAACAGAATGCTTGTTTTACTCAGCACTGGATTCCCTTGGGAGATGCTACTCCAGAATTCTGATAGCCTCATGAGCTTTGGGGTGTTTTGAATGTGCTGTCACAGGTCTGGTACAGCAGCGTAATCTTTTCATTTGGAGTCGGCTGTATGTTAATAACTGACTCTGGGGTCTCAATCTCAAAAGGAAATTTTCACACACCACTTCTCTTCCAAAATCTGAAACTTCTCTTCTCATTTGCCAGGACTTTCCTGCATACAACACAAAGGCTTTGTATCCTGATTTGCATTTGCACAATTTACAAAACCATTCCCCAAGAAATCATCTCTATACTGTTTTGTTCCAGAGTTAAGTTTATTCTTTGTAGGCTGTTCACCAGAGACCCTGGAATTCTGTACGTGGCGAACACCAGCCCTGGAATCTCCTGAGCAGCTCTGTCCAGCAGATTCAGTTGTGAGATCCTAGCCAGTAGGTACATTGCCACTTTGTGTATCTGGCCATCTCTTTCTTTTAAGAAAATAATTAATCTTCACTGTCCTCTTGTCTTGCTTGCCAGCAGCTAGAAAATAGAAGAAGCTCTCCTCTGTGATTTGTGCCAAAAGCACCTACATCCAGGGCATCTGACGTCAAGTGTATTTGCAGGTCATGTGACCTGCTCACTGCTACTGCTTCTGCTTTTGGTTGGAAGACTGCACACAGCCTCATTTCGTCCTCATTTATAAGGGGATAGGGGCCGCCAATCTTCATTGGCCTCTTTTCCCATGATCGGAACCACCGCGGGAACACCACGACCCTCCCGACAACCGCCGGCGATCCACCGTACATTGTCCAGTGCTCATTGTCCGTACTTTGAAAATCTCTGCCATACAATATCTTTCCAGTACTTTCCAGCCAAGAGTTCAAATAAAGCACATAAAGACAGATTTGTGGCTATGAGCATTTGTTCTCAATTACTTCCATTGTCAAATGCATATAATGTTAAATTCTGGTACCAAAAATGCAGCCACACTATTTATTTGTTGCCTGTCCAAATCGTCTTCTTAAATGTGGTTTTGTCACCGCTACACTCAAAATAACCTTAGCAGCAATTATTTTGTTTTGGAACCCTTCCTCCATCCCCCCGTCCCCCCACCCTCTGGCCCCCCTCCATTCCCCCCCCCCCCCCACCCTCCCCACCCTCCTCCCGCACATCTCATTTCCCACTTTCTGTAAGTAGAATACAGAAATTCTTTTCAAACAAACACGAACACTGCAGTCAAACAAATTATAATCCAAGGTTTTTAACTCTTAAATTGGCCAATATTTAGAATGCAATATTCCAAATGCAATATATGTGTGGCATATCCTCTAGCACAAGGCAGTCCTGAAAAAAAAACAGAACTCGCCTTTACATCACCTTAATAAGGCATCAATAAACTGTAAGATACAATGGTCTGACTATAGATAACCTTAAGGATGACCATATATAATTTGTTAACTGAATCCTGGAACTTGGTTGTTACAAGGAAGTGATCTCTACCTGTACCTTTCAATATCTTATTTAATTAAAGGAAAACAAAGGACATTGTCCAGTGCTCAATGTGCTTCCTACTGGGTTCACAAGTTCACAAGATATAGGAGCAGAATTCGGCCATTTGGCCCATCGACTCTGCTTCGCCATTCGATCATGGCTGATCTCATCCTGGCCTTAACACTACTGTCCTTCCCGTTCTCCATGACCCTTCAACCCATTGTCAATTAACAATCTGTCTAAGTCCTCCTTAAATTTACTCACTGTCCCAGCATCCACTGCACTCTGGGGTAGCGAAATGCACAGATTCACAACCCTTTGGGAGAAGTAGTTTCTCCTTAACTCCGTTTTAAATTTGCTACATCTTTCCTAAGACTATGAACTCTCATTTTAGAATGTCCCACAAGAGGAACCATCCATACCACTTCTACTTTATCCGTACCTTTTATTATTTTGTATACCTCAATTTGATCTCCCCTCATTCTTCTAAATTCCAGAGAGTATAGGCCTAAACTGTTCAATCGCTCCTCATAAGGCAAACCCCTCATGTCTGGAATCAACCGAGTGAACCTCCTCTGAACTGTCTCCAATGCCACTACATCTTTCCTCAAATAAGGGTTATGGGTCCTGACAATATTCCGGGAATAGTTTTGAAGACTTGTGCTCCAAAACGTGTTGCACTCCTAGCTAAGCTGTTCCAGTACAACTACAACACTGGCATCAACCCAGTAATGTGGAAAATTGCCCAGGTATGTCCTGTACGCAAGAAACAGGACAAATCCTGTGGATGTGACGTTCTTGGCGACCTACTGCGTCCCGGCCCTGGAATACCTGACCGTGAAGTGCCGCCCATGCTATCTTCCACATGAGTTCACTTCAGCCATTATCACAGCGGTCTACATCCCATCACAGGCAGAAGTGAAGAAGGCGCTGGACGAACTGTACACAGTTGTAAACAACTACAAAACAGAACACCCGGAGGCCTTGTTCATCGTGGCCAGGGACTTCAACAAGGCCAACCTCAAGAGTGCACTGACAAAATTCTACCAGCACACCTCCTGTCCCACCAGGGACGAAAACATTCTTGACCACTGCTTCTCAAAAATCAAGGGCGCCTACCGTTCCATCCTCCGACCGCACTTTGGGAAATGAGACCATAAAACGGTGCTCCTTCTCCCGGCATACAAGCAGAAACTCAAGCGGGAGAATCCAGCTAAGAAGGTTGTGCAGTGCTGGTCCGAGGAAACAGAAGAGCTCCTATGCGACTGCTTGGAGGCAGTGGACTGGTCCATATTTAAGAGTTCAGCGACCAACTTAAATGAGTATGCCACCACCATTTCCTAGGGGTACACATCTCCAAAATTCTGTCCTGGTCCACCCACATCAACGCTATCACCAAGAAAGAACAACAGCGCTTGTCCTTCCTTAGGAGACTAAGGAAATTCGGCATGTCCACATTTACTCTTACTGACTTTTACAGATGCAACATAGAAAACATCCTATCTGGTTGCATCACAGCCTGCTTTGGCAACTGCTCGGCCCAAGACCACAAGAAACTTCAGAGAGTCGTGAACACAGCCCAGTCCATCACACAAACCTGCCTGCCATCTATTGACACCATCTACACTTCCCGCTGCATGGGGAAAGCAGGCAGCATAATCGAAGACCCCTCCCACCCGGTTTACTCTCTCTTCCAACTTCTTCCATTGGGCAGGAGATACAAAAGTCTGAGAACACGCACGAACAGACTTAAAAACACCTTCTTCCCCGCTGTTACCAGACTCCTAAACAACCCTCTTATGGACTGACCTCATTAACACTACACCCCTGTATGCTTCACCCGATGCCGGTGTTATGTAGTTACATTGTGTACCTTGTGTTGCCTTATTATGTATTTTCTTTTATTTCCTTTTCTTTTTATGTACTTAATGATCTGTTGAGCTGCTCGCAGAAAAATACTTTTCACTGTACGTCGGTACCCGTGACAATAAACAAAATCCAATCTGGCCAATTACTGCCCCATCAGTGTGCTCTCGATTATTAGTAAATTAATGGAAGGGGTCATCAAGAGCACTATCAAGCAACACTTACTCAGCAATAACCTGCTCAGGGTCACTCAGCTCTTGACCTCATTGCAGCCTCGACTCAATCATGGACAAAATAGCTGAATGCCATAGGTGAGGTGGGCATCAAGGCAGAATTTGATCGAGTATGGCATGAGGTATTCCAAGCTAAACTGAAGTCAATGGGAATCAGGGGAAAAACCCTCTGCTGATTGGAGTCATACCTGGCACAAAGGAAGATGCTTGTGGTTGGAAGTCAATCATCTCGGCTCCAGGACATCACTGCAGGAGCTCCTCAGGGTAGTGTCCTAGGCCCAATCATAAATGACCTTCCTTCTATCATAAGGTCAGAAGTGGGGATGTTTTCAGATGATGACACAATGTTCAGCTTCATTCGTGACTTCTCAGTTAATAAAGCAGTCCATGTCCAAATGCATAATGACCAGGTTTGGGCTGACAAGTGGCAAGCAACGTTCGTGCCACACAAGTGCCAGGCAATGACTATCTCCAACAAGAGAGGATCAAACCATCACCTCCTTGACATTCAATGGCATTAGCATCACTGAATCCCCCACTATCAACATCCTGGGGGTTATCATTGACCCAAAACTGAACTGGAATAGCCACATTAATACTGTGGCTCCTT
The DNA here is from genome assembly GCF_047496885.1 of Scyliorhinus torazame. Lineage (NCBI taxonomy): Eukaryota > Metazoa > Chordata > Chondrichthyes > Carcharhiniformes > Scyliorhinidae > Scyliorhinus > Scyliorhinus torazame. The sequence goes on from NC_092707.1 coordinate 310,718,289, forward strand.
CATCAGGTGAATCCAAAAGGTGCGCTCCAAAAGCTCATAATTCGAAACAAACCTGTTGGACTTTAACCTGGTGTTGTAAGACTCCCTACTGCTACCAGAACAGGTCAAAGGCTAGGAGTCCCGTGACGAGCAACACGCAACTTGACTCTCCAAAGCCTGTCCACCATCTACAAAGCACAAGTCAGGAGTGTGATGAAATACTCTCCACTTGCTTGATGAGTGCAGCTCCAACAATACTCAAGAAGCTTGACATCATCCAGGACAAAGCAGCCCGCTTGAATGCTACCCCTTCCACCAAAATTCAATCTAGGTGCGAGGGGCAAGGTTTAGAGGAGATGTACGAGGCAAGTTTTTTATGCAGAGGGTAGTGGGTGCCTGGAACTCGCTGCCGGAGGAGGTGATGGAAGCAGGGACAATAGTGACATTTAAGGGGCACCTTGACAAATACATGAATAGGATGGGAATAGAGGGATACGGACCCAGGATATTTAGAAGATTTTAGTTTAAACGGGCAGCATGGTCAGCACAGGCTTGGAGGGCCGAAAGGCCTCTTCCTGTGCTGTACTTTTCTTTGTTCTTTGTTTTTTGAAACAGGAGAAAGGCAGGAACTTCAAAAGACCAGAACATAATTAATTTCTTTGCCTGGAGAAACAATGCTTCCTCGAAATTAATGTAGCAGACATTTTGTTCTTGGTATGATAAAAAAAGGCTACGAGCAGATCATTTGTGTCAGAACCCCAGGAAGAAAGAATTTCAGAGAGGGCTATTGGCCCAAGGAGGACGAGGAGGAAGCTATTAAGAAGCCAACTGCTGTTCTGCTGGAAGACTCCATGCAATCTGCAAGTGCAGAATTATTTTTGTTTATAGATTTACAGTCCACAATTATTTTTTTTCCAATTAAGGGGCAATTGAGTGTGGCCAATTCACCTACCCTGCACACGTGGGGTGAATGTGCAAACTCCACAGACAGTGACGCAGGGCTAGGATCGAAACCGGGTGCTCAGCACCGTGAGGCAGCAGTGCTAACCACTGTGCCACTGTGCTGCCCTGCAAGCGCAGAATTATTGAGACCCAGAAACTTTTCTCTCCCAAAAACCTGTTGTCCTGCTGATACCAGCTGAAAAGGCGATCATTAACTGCAGAAGCCATCGCGCTGTTAAAAAGGACCTCAATATCAACCTCCTTGACTTTACAAAGAACTAGTTCAAGCAACAGGCTTGCAATGATATCTCACATAGATGGATTTGGACTCTCATCTCTAAGTTTTTTTAATTCTTTATCCGCATTTGAATCTATGTACCTGTATTTTAGTTAATAACTTTATCACTTTTACGAGAGTAACTTTCCAACCAACCATTATCTTGATTAAGACCAAAGTTAATCTGCTGGGTTATTTTCAATTGAATCACCCATTAATTAAAAGGGGGCTGCTTACATACACAACAGCTTAGCTCACAGACCACTTTAAGTAAATGCCTAGAAGTGGTTGTGAGACAAGTAATAAGTGATATCGCTATTCTTCCTACCAAATGTATTCCCACACAATGGTCTGTTTCTACTTCACTTGTCAATTTGAATAAACTACTCTGTAAGTTTATTCACATCTTCCCATAACTTATTGCAGGCCTCCTCAATCTGCCTATTCCCACAAAAAACTGTTGTCATTTCCAAATTGTAGCGAGATTCTCTGGCCTCCCCTGGCTTGTTTCTGGGTGGCAGGATGTGGCCTGCCCTTGGCTGGTGGCGTGATTTTCTGGTCCCACCACTGTCAATGGGATTGAACCCACCCCACTTTGCTGGCAAACCTGTAGCGGGGGGGGGGGGTGCAATCGGCGGGACCAGAGGATCACACAGGTGTGATCAGTTGGAAAATCTTGCCCTGTGTTTTTGATTCCAAAGTCTAAATCGTTAATGTAAATTGTGAACAGCAGCGATCCCAGCACTGATTCTTGTGGAGCACCACTTCCTACCTTCTGCCACTCTGAGTAAGCACCCTTTACTCCCACTCTGTTTTTTGTCTCAAAGCCAGCTATCAATCCATTCTGCAACTTGTCTCCTGACTCCACCTTGTCTGACTTTATTCATTAGTCTATTATGAGGCACTTTACCAACGGCTTTTTGAAAATCCAGATAAATTACAAAATGGACGCATTGCCATTATCAACACTCCTCAAAAAACCCTGTAAGGTTGGTCAGGTAACATTTTCAGTTTTGAAATCTAAGGGACAATTTATTATTATTGATTTTGTTTCTAGATGTTCTCTTCTCTGCTTTGGCAAGGAGTCCATTCTTTTTCTTATCACTAATGTTAAGATAACTGGTCTATAATTTCCTGGCATGTTCTATCCCCATCTTAAATATTGGTGTGGTTAGGAGGGATCTTACCTGCTGCTCAATGTAGGTGTAGCAATGCAAGGTTCAATGAGTGTATCAGCTGGAGCACTGACCTCTAAAATGGCAAACCTAGCATCAAGTCAACACCGAACGCTTATTTGATGCTGATTAACCTGCATACTTCAAGTAGACTGTAACTGTCTGCACAGTAACATCTTCAGCCACATGGGGTGAAATTCTCCCATGGCCACGCCGGTGAGATCAATGGAGAATAGGGATAACTTAAAAATCAGTTTGACACCAGCATGCATTTATAGCGGGATCTTTTGATGGTTTCCACTATGATGAATTGGGAATTCTGCTGGGGGCCGGCATGAAACCAACTTGCATTTCGCAAATGGGCTGCAAACGGAGGCCTGACCGGAATCTGCCCCATTGCCTGATTCTCCATGATGTCAGCAGGTGGACACCCAAGGCCAAGTTCCCCATCTCCAATGGCACTATTGTGCTCCACTCCCACCAGCTCCAATGCCCTCTCATCAAATTCAGAGTCCGAGCCCTCAGGAATCATCGAGCCCCTTCAGTCTTCTCCCATTCAGTACGATTGTGACAAAGCTTCTCCTGCTTAAAGAAGAGAATGTTTGAGAGCAGTTGCATATTACATTGGTTGAAGCATTAGATTTTGGTTCATTGATTATACCTCCCCTCGTAAGATAACGCACTTCTGTGTGGCAAGTCATCAGTGGGGGAAATTGGGCAGACATTGTGGACCAGCTCCCTCCAGAGCAATTGAACACCGCCACATCCAAGGGGAAGGTTTATATCTGCATGTGATATGGGGGCTGCACATTCCCACAGCACCAAGACCCCATTCCCCATGACCAACTCACACCCCCAGCCCCGCTTCATTCAGTGTCTCATATCTGCTGAAGGGTGAAGGAGGCAAAGTGATCACTCCACCACAGTGTAGGTTTGCTGACGTGGAGATGTGAGGCAGGACATGCCATCGCCACTGGCTCTTGGACACAGACATATTGGGGTCTTTGTGGATTATGTGACCATCGAATAGACTTCACCTGGTGGAGCGATTAAGGTCATTCATCCTTTTGTGACACTGCTTTCCAGATCTCCTGTGCACCCTCTGGGCACATACAGCATTGGCCACTTGCCCCGATGCAGCGTTGTTTTCCCTGCTTGGTCTCCTCCTCCCATCAGATAGGTATGGAACATTTCTGCACACATCGACATAGGAAAGAAGGATGCCTAGGGTGGTGTCACTGAACTTTGGAACAGGGTTGCGGATGACCTTGCAGGTTTTGGTTGAATCTTTTGAATGCCTACGCGCCTTTTAAATATGGCGTCTTTATATGACGGCAGGATGTGTGTCATCAAGCCCGCCCCACCATGAAAGATGGTGCAAAATTAATGACAAAGGCCAGAGGTTACGGTGTGGTTGCCCATCACTATCCGCAGCGGGAAACACTTCCCACCCTACCCCTGCCACAGGACATAGTTTCAAATGAAAGAATTCCACATCTGTGATGGGATTCTCCATTTCAGAGACTAATGGCTGGATTCTCCGTCGGTGAGATCCTCCACTTCGCCATGTGGCCAAGTAAAATGGCCGCCTGCAAAGAATGATGGGAATTGTGGTCAGGTTTGGGACACCGACAAGCTGCAGCTTGTATCTTTGCAAACGGCAGCCCAGACGTATGCAGGAATTCACACCTGCAAATGGGCCATTCAAGGCGATTAAAGTAACAATGGGACCATCAGGTCCATCGCATCATCTTCCAGGCGAGGCAGCACCGAGCTCCTGCTCGGAGCCCTCCCAGGATTGGCACTGAGTGCCCACCCCAAAAGTGATGTGGCAGCCCCTGATTGGATGTGACCAATCAGAGGGTGGAGCCCTGAGGAACTGATTGACAGTGACCCACAAACTGCCCACAAAAGGGGCGGGGAAAACTCAAGCCAGTTAAAAGACAATGATTTCTGTCTCTTTTGGGACTGGCCTGTGCCCACACCAACTGCAGCATATCAACCAGCCAAGATCAAGACCCGCGATCGCTACCTGAGAGAGACGAGCCACAGCCGAGACGAACCTGACGATTTCCAGCCGACACACGTGGGGACCGTGATAAAGACCTTATCTACCTGCACAGAGCCGGTCATCCAGAAGTTAAGTAAAGGTCATCTTAGTTGATAGGTGTCGTTTAATGCGTAGCCGCGTGTATCATTGCACAGAGAGATAAGTCTTGTGTTTAATAATAAACTGTCTTTTGAACTAACATACTGGTTGTGTGGTCATTTGGTCAATACAAGAAAAGTACTCGCAGCCTGTGGTCATTATTAGCAACAGCTGGCAGTGCACTCACGCCCGCGGATTTACCAATGGCGTGGGAGTGGCCACAATGAGAAGTCCCATTGGCCGGCTGGCAGGACGGCGGATCACGCTGCTGGTGGGGGCGCGTCGCACCAGAAAATTGGTGCAGCGGGACGGAGAATCCTGCCCTAAGTATTGACGCCGGGACAGGTTTGGTGGACTTCTACTGTTCACGGGCTATCACCGGCGCCACATGGAACACGACTGATTCCAATGAAAAACGGTGTTGGATTCGCCGGGGTTGGACTTGGCCCTCCAGAGGCTGACAAGCTGCAGCTGCAAATGAGCACCCAACTCCCCACACACACACTCACCCCACCAAACAAGATGCCACTGGTTGTACTGGCGCGCGCCCATCCCGTTGATGGGTTGTCTGGGACCAGAGGATACTGAGGGGGGTTGCCTGGGGGACACCCATACAGCACGTGGCATTAATTTCACGGTGGGCAGTAAGTGGTGTATGCATCCGCATGGCTGCCTTGCAGGATGCTGCAATGGTGTTCCGTGCCCGTCCATGCCAACCCCACTACTCTCCCGGCCCTGGCAGGAGCCCGCCCAGCCAGTGGCACAACTGTCAGCATACTATGGTGATGTTGGACACTTTCCATACCCCTTCTCTCCCCCTCAGCAGCCACGGTGCTTGTTTCCCAATTTTTTGAAACCAGAAGTGAAACTCGCTGTGGGTAATGCCTCCTGGTAGGGGTGGAGCATCATGGAAGCCCCAGAGATTATTGCGTTAGGCCCGATAATGATATTACAATGTTGTTTACTGTACGTGTGCAGTAGAACGCATTGCCACCAGTGTTGCGGCATGGCATTCTGGTGGGCGCCTGGCGCCGGCCACAATTTTGGCCCCACGGCCGATTCTCCAACCAATCGCTGTTCCCGATTTCGGCATCGGCCAATAGAGAATCTCTCTCCTGGCTATAACCTTAACCCCACATTACCGCCTACCCCCGATAACTTTTCACCTCCTTGCTGATGAAGAATCTATCTACCTCTGCCTTTTGGGGAAGAGAGCTCCAAAGACTCATAACGTTCTGAGAGAAAATTGCTCTCCTCGGGCGACATTCTCCGACCCCCGCCGGGTCGGAGAATCGCCGGGGGCTGGCGTGAATCCCGCCCCCGCCGGTTGCCGAAGTCTCCGGCACCGGATATTCGGCAGGGGCGGGAATCGCGCCGCGCCGGTTGGCGGGCCCCCCCCCCCCGCTCGATTCTCCGGCCCGGATGGGCCGAAGTCCCGCCGATAAATTGCCTGTCCCGCCGGCGTAAACTAAATCACCTACCTTACCGGCGGGACAAGGCGGCGTGGGCGGGCTCTGGGGTCCTGGGGGGGCGCGGGGCGATCTGACCCCGGGGGGTGCGTCCACGGTGGCCTGGCCCGCGATCGGGGCCCACCGATCCGCGGGCGGGCCTGTGCCGTGGGGGCACTCTTTCCCTTCCGCCTCCGCCACGGTCTCCACCATGGCGGAGGTGGAAGAGACTCCCTCCACTGCGCATGCGTGGGAAACTGTCAGCGGCCGCTGACGCTCCCGCGCATGCGCCGCCCGGAGATGTAATTTCCGCGCCAGCTGGCGGGGCAACAAAGGCCATTTCCGCCAGCTGGCGGGACGGAACTTCCTCCGCCGTCGGCCTAGCCCCTCAATGTTGGGGCTCGGCCTCCAAAGATGCAGAGCATTCTGCACCTTTGGGGCGGCGCAATGCCCGTCTGATTGGCGCTGTTTTGGGCGCCAGTCGGCGGACATCGCGCCGTTTCCGGAGAATTTCGCCCCTCATCTCTGTCTTAAATGGGTGATCACTTATATTTAAACAGTGTCCCCTAGTTCTAGATGCTCCCACAAGAGAAAACATCCTCTTCACATCCACCCTGCCGAGACCTCGCAGGACCTTATATGCTTTTTCTTTAAGCTTCACATATCTTTAACTTTTTTCATTAACCATGAATGGTGGGTCCAGCCCTTGGAATTTTTGTGTCTCGTTGGTATATATCTATTTTGTGTATTCAGAAATATCCCCTTAAATGTCTGCCACTGCATCTCTATTGATCTATCCTGAACCCAACTTTCCAGTTCACTTTAGCTAGATGTACATATGAAGTAAAAATAACATTTGTCCCACAATTATTATTCCTTAAGTTATAAAATGATTCTGTTTTTCTTTCACAAACTAATTTTCTCCAAGAATACTTGAAGTACAATCTTAATTAAAAATAATATTCAACATTCCACCAAATAACACTGCTGCTCATCTTCCCTTGGAATTTAATTCCAAGATAAGTACCGAGTACTATGTGACCTTCATAGATTGCTGTCTAATGAGTTATTTCTCAAAATGTCACTGCATGAATGCGAGGATTATACAGGAGCATTTTAATTTCATGTAAACTAGCTCAATTTGAGTTAACTAAGTGGTAGAAGATTGCAATGTCGGATATAAAATATCCTGAACGCAATTAGATAATGCGCATATTATGGTAATTTTATCTTTGACGTTAAAGTATAGCCGGAATTGACAATGATAGCCGGCAAGAAAAGAGATATCCCATTGGGAAGGGTGAAGTGTGGCAGCCAAGTTACATGTAATCTCAAATGGAACTTCCTTGAGCCCTCCGTACATGTTCTCTCGCAAACTTGCAGTATTGTCGGTACAGGATGCTAATACTTTTCTGAGAATGTTGGCTAAACTGTGTTGTGCCACTTAAATTCTCCTCGCAAAAGTGGCAAGAAACATGAGACCCCTCCTAAAATGTAAACGTGATTGATTACACTTTGACCATATGTTGCTATTTATTTTATAAGCACTGAAGTTCTATTATCTGGATTTCCATTTCACAAATTAATTCAGCACATTAATTTGCCATTCCGAGTGCAATATTTTGTTTATTCCACAAAATAACAGTGAGCATATTTAGAAATGATTCCTCTCAGGGTTTATTGAGTCTCTTCAGTAAGTAGCAAATCCCAACTTTGCCAGATCCCCAGTGCTTCACTTCTCGGCTCAGCCATACTAAGCATTACAACTGTGCTCCAGAACCCAGGCTATCCATGACCATAGGAGCTCAAGGTTAGTGCGCTTTTAATATGTCAACTAGAGAGTCTGACTGATAACATTTTATTTAACGAACAGTTTACAACTTAATAAAGAGTATATTTGTTTATTAAACAATGATCATGAACATTTAGGAAGAAAAGACCAGCTATGGTTGAAGGAAGGGGACAAGGCATAGACCATAAGACCATAAGACGTAGGAGCAGAATTAGGCCACTCGGCCCATCGAGTCTGCTCCGCCATTCAATCATGGCTGATATTTTCTCATCCCCATTCTCCTGCCTTCTCCCCATAACCCCTGATCCCCTTATTGATCAAAAAACTATCTATCTCTGTCTTAAAGACACTCAGTGATTTGGTCAGAAAGTTTATCCAATGGTACACTCTATTAAACTATTCAACTTTTTCATGTATGGTTATTTAAATAATAGGATTGGAAGCTGATCCTATCTGCATAACTTACTTTGCCAAGGCTATAGAATCATAGAATCCCTAAAGTGCAGAAGGAGGCCATTTGGCCCATCGAGTCTGCACCGACCCTTTGAATGAACACTCACCTGTCCTATCCCCATAACCTCATATTCTACCCTGCACATTCCTGGACACTACGGGACAATGGATCATGGCCAATCCACCTAACTTCCACATATTTGGACTGTGGGAGGAAACTGGAGGAAATCCACGCAGACACGGGGAGAAAGTGCAAACTCCACACCTAGGGCCCTATTTCAAAAGTGAAATCTACCCTATTCCTTTAAAACAGATGAAATGATGGAACGTACAATAGAGTTTTGGACCAAAGCCATGACACTGCCAGCTCTACTCAAACTGCAGCATTTCTCATGTTTTGAAAAAATGCCAACTTTCCACTCATAGATTTTGCATTTTGAAGCTTTTAGTGAAACTGAAAAAGAAACTGAAAAAACATAAACAGCAGATGGTTAGCAAGTATGTTTGACAGATAGAGGAACAAAGGCTGGAAATTTCCTTGGTGCTGCACCCGTCAACTTACTGCAACTGGGTGACATGGTGGCACAATGGTTAGCACTGCTACCCCACAGCACCAGCGACCCAGGTTCAGTTCTGACCTTGGGTGACTGTGTGGAGTTTGCACATTTTCCCCATGTCTGTAGGGATGTGGGCCTAGGTGGAATGCTCTTTCAGAGGGTCAATGTAGACCTGATAGATCGAATGGCCTCTTTATGCACTGTAGGGATTCTATGATAGCATCAAAGCAAACTGGAAAAATTTTAATAGCTGTTTTTAAACTGCAGAATTAAGTGATGCCACTGTTACTATCACCGAGGCATGATAGTTCCTTTGCTTACAGCGATGCATAAAAAGATAACTGACAAAACTAATAGGAGAGGCACGGCTACAACCAAATATTGCTATTAATGCATCAGTATAGTTTAAAATGCTTAGGAAATCATTTATGCAGAGTGTTTCATCTTCAAGTTATTGATCTCACTGGCATTTCTTGCTTATCTGCAATATTTCGAAATGAATTATGTTCTATTAATTTCTGTTTAGCTATGGATAGTAATGATTATCATAGTTTTATGGAAATAATTTAAGCACTATTTCTCCACAGGATTTCTGCCACATAAACCATAGTTTGTAATTTAGCTATTATCTAAAGGGCCATTATTTAATTCTGTAAATAATGCCTATTCTTGTCACAGGATTGCTGAAATATATGCAGAATAAGTTGTAATTTAAACATTATCTAAATGACTATCATTTAATTCTGCAGATAATGCTTACTCCTTCAGTATCTAGGATGCTGGAGCTGCACTTCACACTCAGTCTTGCATACTGATTAGATAGCATGTACTCTTGTTAATCTGATGGACAGGGGGACACAAGCTGGTCTTGTATTTTATGGTCACAGCTCACAAACAGTTAAATACACATGGGATTGACAAGTATATCCTTTGTAAAATAATAGTCATTTGTGGTCAAATGAGGAGAGTGAAAAGTTGGTAGTCATTTTGGCCTGTCATAACCTGATCATAACAGCCCAAAGGAAGGTGCAGCCCACAGAGCCACAATATCCACCACACATTGGGCAAGCAGGCAGATCCCAAATCCACTGCAGCCAGAACAGGATTGAACCCTGGCATGTTGATAACAACCTTATCAATACTGGCCACCCAGTCAACTTGCACCTGGTTGGCGTAACACCTCAATTTATCTGCTCCTCATCCACTCCAACCTGTCTCCTTCTGAACTTGCGGCATTTTGTTCTCATAAATCCTGACCTTGTTATTAAACCTGTCAGCAAAGGTACCATTGTTGGCCGGTGCCCTGATCTCTACCTCACAGAGGCTGAGCGCCAACTCTCAGACACTTGCTCACACTTCCTCTTGAACCATGACCCCACCACTGAGCATCAAGCCATTGTTTACAGGAATGTCACTGACCTCATTGGCTCTGAAGATCTTCCCTCCACCCCTTCCAACCTTATCGTCTCCCAACCCCAGACAGCCCGTTTCTACCTCCTACCCAAAATCCACAAACACAAATGTCCTGGGAGATCCATCGTATCAGCCTGATCCTGCCCCACAGAACTCATTCCTCCAAGCTTGACTCCATCCTCTTTCCCCTTGTCCAATCTCTGTCAACCTACATTCGCGATTCCTCTGATGCCCTACATTATATCAACAATTTAACCGCCTGCTCTTCACGACGTAGAGTGACGGTGAGGGGCCGCAGGGCCGGCGGGCCACCTCATAGGAGTGGGCAGCTAGTAGCCAGTGTGTGCAGAGCAGCTGGTCATGGCAGACAGTATAGGTGTTAGCATGTGGTACAGGGTGGTGTGTGAGCAGACTGCAAGTGGGTGGGGTTTGGTCACCCTCGGGTGATGAGGGTACGAGCGTGTGGGACAAGGGTTGGTGTCAGGAGCACGGTTCTGGTTACTTACCCGGACTGCCCGAAGGTGGTTGAGCAGCTTTTTACAGCACTGCTGGCTGGTCATGGCCTCTGCCACCTGCGCCCAGGCCCGTATATGGTGGAAGGTGGCAGCCTCCTTCCCATCCAGGGGAACAAAGTTCCCCGCCTCTCCGTCACAGCATGCAGCAGGATCTTGAACTCTGCATCTGTGAAATGGGGTGCCGCTCTCCGTGTTGCCCTCTTGTTGACTGGCAAGAGTGTGTATGGGGAGTGGAGTGCATATATGCGGCTGCAGCTTGTCAGCCTCTTGAGTGCCAATCTCGACCCAGACGAATCAGACTCCATTTTGCATTGGAATTGCACTAGTTCCATGTGGCACTGGTGCTAGCCTATTAACAGATCATGAATTGCTTTGAATGGCACCGCTTTTAGGGTCGTAGAACACCACCGATTCAGCCTCAGTGTCAGCACTGTCTCTGGAACAGAGAATCTGATCCCATGTCTTTCTGCAGTAGACATACCCAGTAAACATGCCATATTCATAGGTTTCAATGGACTCTAAGCAATGTCAAGGTGACTAATTTTTTTTAAATTTAGAGTACCAAATGTTTTTTTTTTCCAATTAAGGGGCAATTTAGCGTGGCCAATTCACCTACCCTGCATATCTTTGGGTCATGCGGGTGAGACCCAAGCAAACATGGGGAGAATGTGAAAACGCCACACGGGCAGTGACCTGCGTCTGGGATCAAACCCAGGTCCTCGGCTCCATGCTAACCACTGCGCCACCGTGCTGCCCCTAGGGTGACGAACTCCATGAAAAACAAAGAGCGACACATCACCTTGGTGATGGGCGTGGGGGGCGGGGGCATTGGGGTTATGGTTGCTGGCTAGGCCATGGGAGCTTTAAAGTAACTTTAAAAGTGGGCACTGTGGTCGCTCAAAATAATTACCAGGAAGTTAGATGACTTCTGTTTGTGGTTTAGGAATAAACAGGAACAAGGACCTAGATTTTCATACTTAAGACGTTTGGTGGAAGTTAGGAAAATTCCTGCCTAAGCCCACCTGCCTCCAGAGACAATATTTGCAATGGCAGGATCATCGCTGCCAGGGATAGGATGCGGGTGGAGTACACATGGGCTGCTGGATGCAGAGGCGTGGTGTTTAAAAGGTCGAACTTGGTCCTGTGGGAATTCATTGCAGTTAAAATAAAAACATGAAGGCTCTCCAGCCCTCATCCCTCATACTCCCTCACTCCCTTCACATGTCCTATGCCCCATCTAGGTCATCTCATGCCAACCCCATGGCCCCTCTTCACTCCAATGCTAAGCTGTGGAGCTTCCATGCTCACTGTACACAGTATAGAACCAATGAAGCCTATAGCAACAAGTAGGATGTGTCAAAACAACACTTTTTTAAAAGTAATTCATTTATAACTTTCTATTATGTTAAAAATGGCTATTTCATTATAAGTCAATCAAAGTGTCAATCCTCCAGACCTTTTAAAATATCAATAACAAAAAAACAGAAGCCCTTGAAAGCACTTAACCTTGTGTAAATAAATATTGTGAAATTGACAGCAAAATCCAAGAGCCTGAGCTGTGAAAAAATGTTTTCTCTAGGGCGGAGCTGATTCAGCAACAGTGATGATTGTCTGATCTTTTTTATTTTTTCATTCATGGGACTTGGGCGTCGCAGGCTGTGCCACCATTTATGCCCATCCCTAATTGTCCTTAAGGGGCAGTTAAGAGTCAACCATGTTGCTGTGGGTCTGGAGTCACACGTCGGCCAGACCAGGTAAGGTTTCCTTCCCTAAAGAACATTAGGGAACCAGATGGTTTTTTACAATAATCAACAATAGTTTCATGGTCAGGATTAGACTGTTACTTTCAGATTTTTATTGAATTCTGATTTCACCATCTGATTTGAACCTGGGATCCCAGAGCAGTAGTACTCTGGATCTCTGGATTATGAGTCCAGTGACAATACCATTATGCCACCGCTTCCCCTGTCAGGTGAGAGATTCTCTCAGCCAAGCGTACTGAATGAGGTTGAGAGCCCAGACAATCATTACTCTTGTTGAAAAAGCTGCTCCTGAGGAGAAACATTGCTTGATTGGCAGCTCAGGTTCTAAGATCTCTTCAGTCATTTTCACAATGTTTATTTCTACAAGGTTTCAAAATGGCATGTTTTATTACATTTACATTTTGGGGGGCTGTGTGAATATTTTAAAGTATATATGGTTGAATTTTTTTTTCTGATTTAACTTTTCCAAAAGCCTGCTTCATGTTAATGACTGACAAATCACAACACTGAAGAGGTTTAAAACACTTCCTCGAAAATACCCATTGCATACAACTGAGTAGGAAGTGGACAGGTTATCCCACCATCTCTCTCCCTGCCCGTAATAGCTGTTTGCGATATTTGGGAGATTTCAATCTTCTCCTCTGAACCTTATTTGCAAGCTCCATATATCATTCATTGGGCTGGATTTTGTTGGCGCACCAATGGCCCCAGGTGTGCCGGGAGTAACCCCATTGTGTCACTTTTAAATGTAATAAATCAGAAACAAAAGTAAAGACTTATCATACGCTAAACAGTAATACCACACAAAAACAAATTTATTTGAAACATTCTAATGTGTTATAAAATCATTACAATAATCTTCTGAGAATTGAATACTTACAGCTATATTAATCAAATAAATGAATGCTAACATAAATCTTGCTTTAAAAACTGCATTGTTCTTGTTCATGCTTGAGATGACTTGTGGCATGGGCATGAGAACTGATCTGGTTGTCTGAAGCCACATGAGTGGTTAAGGGTTCTCGTACGGTCTCTTTTGTGGAGTTGCATGTCGATAACTTTCACTTTTGACCAGTCTGTGAAATACCTGGAGGACATGATCCACGCACCACACTTTGAGATTCACTGAAGCCTAGTCAAGGCCTTGTACAAGGGCAATCGTGCTTTTGTTTAAAATTGAATCATCCTAGCAATGCATCCTCAAACTATTTATTTCTGCTGATTATGGTCTCACAGCAGTGACCTGCACTGTAATACCTAGGTCACTTCTTTGCTCAACACACTTTAATTTGGACCCCTGCAGGGTACAGATGCGCTTAGTATGAAACGTAACCTTGTGCACAATACTGCATTTATCCACTGTGAATGTCATCTCCCAGGTGAAGACCCGTTCCCCCATCACAGCTAGTACTAATCGTTATATTTGTTTCTCCGTGCAAGGTTAAAAGACTCGCCCAAGTCTTTGTGTCATCCACAAACCTACGGATATTTCCGTAGAAGTGTTTAATCAGTAAATAAATATATAGTAAAAAGTAATACAGATAGTGAAGAGTAATTGTGCTCAACCTTTCTGTGTATGATTGCAAACTCAGTTCAAATTAACCATATGATGTATAGAGGGTAGGCGATGGCTTAGTGGTATTGACACTGGGCCGAAGATCCAGGGTAATGCTCTGGTGCCCGAGACCAAATCCCACCATGGCAGATGGTGAAATATTGATCCAATAAAATGTTGATTAAACATCTAATGGTTACCATGAAACTATTGTTGATTGTTCCAAAACCCATCTGCTTCGCTAATACCCTTTTAGTGAAGGAAATCTGCTGCCCTTCACTGGGGAGTGGGTTAGGGGGGGGATTCTTTGCAGTTGCTAGCCAGTGGCAAGAATCACGATGGCCCAGTGAATCAGGAGTGCGTCCAAAATCAGGATTGATTTCCGGCCCAGCCCGGCGACCCCGACAAGGTTCCCGCCGGCCCTGTCTGAGTTTCGGTGCTGACCCCACACCTGGGGTGGGATTCTCTGATCCTGAGACTAAGTGGTGACGCCGTCGTAAACGCCGTTGCGTTTCCCGACGACGTCAACATGGACTCAGGATCAGTAATTCTGGCCCCTACCGGGGGCCAGCACGGCACTGGAGCGACCCATGGCGCTCCAGCTGTCGATCCCGGCGTCAGATGGGCGCTGTGGGTCTGCGCATTCACGGTGGGACTGGCACAATTTCCACGCATGCACGGTGTCTCCCTTTACCGCGCCTGCCCTAACGCAACATGGCATAGGGCTGCAGGGGCTGGAGCGGAAAAAAGGAGGCCCCCAGCCCGAGAGGCCGGCCCGCCAATTGGTGGGCCCTGATCGCAGGTCAGGCCACAGTGGAGGCACCCCCGGGGTCGGACCCCTCCACCTCCCTCCCCACCACCACAGGCCGCCCCTGGACCCTTCCACGCTGAGGTGCCGCTCGGTAAGAGCAGGTTAGAACGGCGCCTGCGGGTCTCGGGTTTTTTGGTACGGCCGCTCGGCCCATCCCAGGTGGAGAATCGGCGAGGGGGCCCCATAGAGCCCCCCGGCTGGCGCCGGGCCAGCCGTGCCGGCCGCACCAGCGCCAATGGCGCTGATTCTCTGCTCTGCGGAGAATCGCGCCCGGCATCGGGGCGGCATGGCGCGATTCGCACCGGTCACGGCGATTCTCCGGCCCGGCCCCCGGATAAGAGAATCCTGCCCCAGGTCTTTCAAGGAAGCTATTCAGGACCAAAAAATTCCCTGTGCTTAGGAAGACAGCTGTTCAAAAGAGGAAGAACTTCAGAGTTAATGGAGTTGTATAAATAAACAATGGACATCCTTCCTTTGAAATTTTCTGGACCTGTCAATCAAGAGGCTTTCAAACGTTCTAGAGCCCTGAAATTGAATGTAAGCAATGTAGCTCAAAGCTTTTAAGCTTCTAGGCATGTGCAGACGCTTGAAAAAGTTGAAGGGTAATGAAATTAACTGTGAAAAAACCACGTCAAATGTTTCCACCACATTAAAGGGAATATTTTACCCTCATCTCACAGATCATCCATCTTGACAAGCTGAAAGACAGTTCAAAGGCTACCAATGGGTCAACCAGTCAAACGACCCCCATGCAGGGAAAGACCCATGACCTGGGCCCCTCTAGCCCTGCCCAAGCTGCCTCCCAATCTCCACCTCACCTGAAGGTAGCCCAATCTCTGCGGAGCGGAACCTGTCAGCGAGATAAGACCCCGCCCCTCTCAGTTCCAGCAAAAAACCCAATCCCCATTGAAATATCTTCGAGGTCACATTGAATGGCACGTCAGCTTCACTCCGAGCACCAATGGGAAATGGACTTGATTCTCCACTGGTAGGACCACTTAGCTTGAAAACAGGAGAATGCATCCCTAGTCTGGCCTACAGTTGACTCCAGAGCCACAGCAATATGGTTGACTCTTAAATGGCCACTCTGTTCAGGAGCAATTAGTAATGGGCAAAAAATGCTGGCCCAGATAGCGATGCCCACATCCCATGAATGAATAAAATAAAGATGCTAATGATCTGCTTGACCAGTTCATTCTTAAAAGTGCTAATTGACTTTATTTTGCCTGTCGTGTCATTTTAGTGATCCAAAAGAAATATTTGGGGAATAGCACGCTATTAGCAGCAGTAGTAAAGAGAGCGGGATTTTCCCTTGTTCTTTTGGTGTGTATTGCGGGACCTGATGTCAATGGGGTTTCCCATTGTTCGCACCCTCCACTGCCGGGGAATCCATGCCGGGGGGAGTTTGCTTCAGTGGGACAGGTCGACACCATTGGCAGGAACGGCCAGAAGATCCCACCAGCAATCCAACCATCTGAGCGACACCAATAGAGCAGGTTCAATTCCCGTAGCGGCTGAGGTTATTCACGATGGCTCCGTCTTCTCAACCTTGCCCCTCACCTGAGATGTGCTGACCCTCAGGTTAAATCACCAGCAGTCAGCTCTCAAAAGGAAGAACAGCCTATGGTCCTTTGGGATTGAGGTGACATTTACATTTAGATGACAATGGGGTGATGCTCCACCTCCCCAGCCACGTATTTCTCAGGGGTGCGTCGTCGCTTGCAGCGGGATTCTCCATTCCTACTGCTGGCCAATGGGATTTCCCAGTATAATTACCCCCGCCGCTGGGAAACCCGCATAGGGTGATGCGCTGCCGACAGAGCGGAGAATCCAGCCGGCGGAGAATTCACATCAATTTTACACTGCATCCAATTCGTGACTGCGCTTCACTAGAGTGTGGTCAATGTTTATTTACTTTCCACAACAGAAAACATAATTTTGCATGGTTATAAGCATCATTCCTCACTAGAATAATGACTGACATTGGACATGTTGGCTCCAAATTAGCAATAATTCTTTACAGAAATCCTTTGATGCTACTTAAATTTCATTAACCTGACATCTTCTGCTTGTTAGCATTTCTCTGTGGAATTATAATAACCTAATCAAACCCATTACTTAGCCTCCATCCCACAGAATACATGATCATAATGCAAAGAAGCATAATAACGAAGCCTGAATTGTTGAGATAATATTTTGCTATGAAATTAGACAGTATTATAGGCCAAAGCACAAGCATAAGTCAAGCTGACAGCAGGAGGCTGGCTGAGGTTTAGGCCTCACAAGGAAACTTTGGGCCTCCTCCTTCTCCCCTAAAAATAATGGCCTGAATATTCTGATTTGGGGAGGGTTTCGACTTAAGCTCCCAATACATCTTCGCCCTCAGAACCTGAGGAAGTCCCTCAGGGTACATACATGCTGTACTTATTCAGGAAGCTTAAACTTCCAATTACTGGCTGAAAACCTGTCTGGATTGCTCCACTATTCCCTACGACAGTGGATTCAAATGACCAGAACCATGCAGACTTAGGCTCTTTGTCATCTCCTTACCCAGGCTTTTGCACAGATTTACTAAAGCTCTTCATAGGAGGTGCCAAGCCAGCTTAGCAGCGCAGCTCGAAATAAATTAGCTAGAGTGCCAAACATTCCAGCACGGCAACCCTGATACAGCTCAGCTCTCACTGGTAATGTTCACCACCCCACCAAAAGCAATGTTCACTCCTTTCCAACAATATTCACCTCCCTCATTTCCAGCTCACCTCCCCCAACAATATTCATGCATTCTCCTTATACCTTCTGGTATCCCTGCTTTCGACTTGGTCAATGTCGAGAGAGTCAGCCATGCAGGAAAGTGTGCAAAGCAGGGAACTAGCACTGTTCAAGGTGAAAGAGGAAGGGTACGCTGAAGGGTGAACCGGGAAGAAGGTAGGGAGGAGGTTGAGCAGTGTTGGGAGGATAATGAGAGAAGATGAACACTGTTGGAGGTTAAAGAGAGAGGATGAACACAATCAGGGCAGATAAGAGGATGAACACTGCCAGGAGTTGAAGGGAGTGGGGTGAGCACTGCAAGGGAGTAAGTGGAGAGGGACAGGTGAGCATTAATGGGTGAGGAAAGAGTTAAGCATTTTCGGGCGATGAGATAGGGGGGGTGAGCATATGTCCATAAGATATGAAAGCGATCACAAACTGTTTAAATCAAGTTTACTTTCTGCTTACTTAAAAATTGACTTTTCCTGACCAAAACATGGTTGCCATAGAATCATAGAACCCCTACAGTGCAGAAGGAGACCATTCAGCCCATCGAGTCTGCACCAAGCCTCTGAAAGAGCACCCCACCTAGGCCCAAACCCCGCACTATCCCCATAACCCCACCTAAGCTCAACCCTCATGGAGTCTTACACCAATCATTGTGTAGCATTATAAGCAATGATCAGGAGAGCAGTAAATGGCCGATTACCGCAGCGTGGACTTATAACACAAAGAAAGCCATCAGAACTTGTTCTACCTGCAGAGGTGCCAATAGCCATCATCTATCTCATAAGGTGGGTGGATTTTAACCAGAGAAATCATAAATGATTGTAAACCTGAAACCGACTCATCAATGACCCTGTCACCGCAGTTCCTGTGGCGTTTGTGACGCTTTAATGTTACTTTTATCGACTTCCAGGAGAGTCTGTTATTAAATATCCGGCCTGTCAACACTAAAGCCAGAATCCAGGACAAAGCCTGCATTAATTCTGAATCTCCACAAATGCTGGTTCTTTGGAAGATTTCTGCCATTGTCCATCGAGCGGGACAAGCCTCGATACACCAACCTCATCTTGCTGTGACATTACCAACTTTAAAACAATTCTGCAACTCCAGCTTTCAGCTAGCTGAACCCGGCTGGACTTTAACTCCTACATGAAGGAACCCTCACTGGACTCTGACATTCATGTGAATGAATAATATACCTTTGGTTTCTTATTGTTTTAAGTTCTTAGTTGTAAAACTCTTTTCTTTCATATCTCCTTCTTGTGCGTGTATGTAGTTGTGGCCGCAATCCCCCAGGTTTGAATACATGAATAAACATTCTGATTTAACCCTAAATGGAGTTGCTGTCAGTCACTTAAAAAAATTATTTCACAAATAGAGGGTTTGGGGAAACATGCCTCAGTCTATTTCAAAAATTGAAGCATCTCTGTTTAAGGATAGGCAGAGAGAAAATGAAAGTTTTCACTTTCCCTCTCCCCGATCTGGAACAGTTGTTAGGGGTGAGCATCTTGGGTTGGGCAGGAGTGTGAACATTTCTGGGGAGGCAATGCAAAGGCTCCATTTAAAACAGTAAGTCAATGAACTGAAGACAGGCCTTGCGGGAAAAGGAGATGTAGTTTCACTGGAATTATTCGACACTTGGCCACTTGATGCTGCTCATCACTGGATCCTTGTTGGAGCCAAGGCCAGAAGGTACAAAAGGTTCCAGCATAAATTGGTAACTGGGCAGTTTAAATTGCAGGCAGTGATGTGCATATCTACTCCGCCGCTGACCAGAGTCTTTCTGATCCACCAACCAACCATCCATCATCATGTCCCTGGAGTGCTGAGTGGGAGACTGGCAGCATGGCTTGTTCAGACAAGGGTCAGGATTAAATTCTACATCCTACTTAGAGTTGTACCCCAACCCATTCCAATAGGATTTAAATTTAACCTTTTAATAATAATAATCGCTTATTGTCACAAGTAGGCTTCACTTAAGTTTTAATTTTACCTTTCAGTGCTTTTTCAGAGTCAGCATTGGGTGTACACTGCGACAAAGGCCTGAATTTTAACATGAAGGTACATTTTGTAATGCAGGAAATCTTTCACTTTTTTTCTGGAGTTTTTTCAACCATGGCTAGCCTGATTGACAGGCTAGACACATACGGCAGGAATTCCCACCCCACAAGGTTTCATCTATCTTGTGAACAGCGAAATCCAGTGGGCTTCAATCACAGGACATAGGTGCAGATAGAGGACAACAAGCCCATCGATGACTGAAGGTGGTCCAATAGAGGTTTTGGAACATCCCATAACATTGGAGCCCCAAGGTCTAAGGGTTTGAGGCAATTGTGTTCCTATTTCAGTTTTTGAATTCCAAGCATCGATCTGACCCCAACACATCTCTTTTGGAAGGTTCAGCTGAACGTGACGGCATTTTAATGAGCATTGTTAAATATGCCCATTAAAAATATTTCACATCCCTTATTGCCACGTAAATGCATAGCTGGAGTCCTTCCCTTAAGACTCTCGCAAGATCAAAGCAGGTGGCGAGGAGTTAATGAATGTTTCTTTTCCATTGTTATGGTTTAAAGAAGATGGGAATCTGGTACAGATGGCAATTCTGCTCCCGTGCAACAATTGCCCCATTCTGCTCACACATGCTGTCATTATCTAGATGATTATTGCTTGATTGTTTCGTGTATATTGGGTGGATGTGAAGTGAAGTATTATTACAATAGGGAGCAAATACATCATTAAGGACAAGAGTGCCATAACGAGAGTTAGGCCCTTGTATTTAGACTCTCTCTGTTTCACTGAGTTGCAACTTACAAAACTCCTAAAAATATATTTTGTGAATCCAGTCAAAGTTACCCATTCAAAGGTGAAAATACATAGCTGCGGTATTTCTGTTTGTTGGCTTGAATCACACTTGCAGCTTGAAAATATGGTACATTTCCCATGCTGACATTGGCTGGCAAGAAAATGCCATTCTCACAAGACCGAGGTGTAGTACTAATTAGTGACAAGTTATGGTCATTTACTCCTAAGCTGCTGCAGATGCTGGAAAATAGGTCAAGAATAATATACACATAATCATTACAGATATCAAAGACCGAAAGCTTCTCTTCTGTCAGTTATTTGGAGTCAAACACAGATGTCAGAACTCAAAGAAGTTACCTCACTTCACACAAAAATTAAACTTTAAAAAATAACTAAATTAAAATATTGGACGGAATTCTCTGGCTGTTGCGATTCCATTTTCCCGCCAGCGAGAGTGGCTTCAATGGCAAATTCCATTGACAAGCGGCGGGAGTACAGAATCCCGCTGCCAGCGCATGTCCAGAAACACGCAGCTGGGGTAGCGGAGAATCCTGTCCATTATCTTTCAGCACAATCAGCCTCATTATAACAACCCCATGGAGAAATTCTCCGTTATCGGCGCGATGTCCGCCGACCGGCGCCAAAAACGGCGCAAATCCCACCTGCATCACGCCGCCCCAAACGTCGCTAAGTCTCCGGCCCGGAATGGGCTAGCAGCGACGTGACGCTATCCACGTTGGCTCACGTGGTTCACGCCGTGCGGCGTGCATGACGGCTCAAAGGACGCGCTGCTCCCCGCACCCGACCAGAAGACCCGACCGGATGGCCGCCCGCCGCTCAGCCCCGAGGTTCCAGTCCCGCAACATTGAGGCGCTCCTGGACGCAGTGGAGCAGAGGAGGGACGCCCTGTATCCCGAACACGGCCGCAGAGTCGCCCCACGCCACAGCCGGCGTCTGTGGAGGGAGGTGGCAGAGGCCGTCAGCACTGTGGCCCTGACACCACGGACAGGCACCCAGTGCCACAAGAAGGTGAACAACCTCGTCAGGGCAGCCAGGGTGACCCCCCCCCCCTGCCCTATATCCATATCCCCCATATCCCCCCTCCCCATATTCCCCATATCCCCTTCCCCATATCCCCCCCTCCCCATATCCCCCCTCCCCATATCCCCCCATCCCCATATCCCCCCTCCCCCATATCCCCCATATCCCCCCTCCCCATATCCCCCCTCCCCATATCCCCCTCCCCCATATCCCCCCTCCCCATATTCCCCCCTCCCCCATATCCCCCCTCCCCCATATCCCCCCTCCCCCATATCCCTCCTCCCCCATATCACCTGATCACTGCCTGCGTGTCTAACCATGCATGCTTCATTGTGTATCGCAGGAGCAAACGTAGAGGCACCCATCCCCGCAGATGCAGCCCGCCCGCATGATGCCCATCGGAGACCACGGGAGACGGAGAGACTCGGACCCTCTGGCATGTGGCGCCTGCACGATGCCCCTCGGAGACCACGGGAGACGGAGAGATCCGGACCCTCTGGCATGTGGCACCCGCACGATGCCCCTCGGAGACCACGGGAGATGGAGAGACCTGGAGCAACAGGGAGACGGTGCCCCCAGCGATGAGAGGGACAGCCACAGGCCCCCGTCACAGCCATGCCACGAAACCACAACCCAGGACACCCCTACCCAGGAAACTGAAGTACCGGACAGTGACTCAGTGTGGATGGGCGGAGACGAACCACCACCCCAAAGTGCCATGGACTCAGAGTGGAACGATGCGCACGACACAACACCACTGCTGTCACCAACACCCTCCACCATCGCAGAGACGCTCACCTCGGTTGGGCACTTTAGTCATGAGGCGTCTGGTACACTCACTGGTGCGCACAACACAGCCGTCCCGGTACAGCAGGTGGAGGTAGGAGCAGCAGAGGGGCCGGGCGGTCGGAGGGCAGCCCGGCGCAAGCGAACATCTGCCGCCCAGATGGATCCCGGGTTCCTGGAGTTACCACACCCACCCATAGGTCCGATGCAACCACCGAACCTGAGCGAAGAGGGTGACGGGAGGCTTGCGGTGGCTGCAGTCGCAGGTGGAAGAGTCCACCCGTGTCCAGGAGCTGGCAGTGGTGCCGGTCACGCGTGCCACCCAGGCCGACACCGCACGGGTGGCGTCCGCGGTGGAGGCAATGGGTGCGACGGTGTCAGTCATGGGGAGCGGTTTGCGAGGCCTGGGGCTTTCTGTGCAGGCGGCGTCTGTGGCCCAGGACATGGCTGCCCTCTCACAGGAGGCCATGAACCAGCGCCAGCGGCAGATGGCAGAGGGGCTCAACTCCGTGGCACAGTCTCTGCAGGCGATGGCCCAGTCTCAGCAAGCCATGGCCCAGTCTCAGCAGGCCATCGCTGAGGGCATCGGCGCCATTGCCCATGTGCTAGCCGGCGTCGCATAGTCACAGACAAGGACTGCCAACTCCCTGAGCTCCATGGCTGCAAACCTGCAGACCCCTGTCGATACCAGCACAGGCCTCCAGGACTGGCAGCGCCAGATGTTGGGGGGGCGTCGGATGGCCAGTCCGTTCGCATCCCCCACCCATGTAGAGGCCTGGGAGCCATCGGGCATCCCGAGGGAGGAGGAGGTGCTGGGGCCTGTTCCGGGTCCCATTGTAGGGGAGGTCCCGGAACACCTCAACACCTCGGGCTCCCCCCCTTCCGTCCCAGGTGCATCGGGTGGGCAACGGGCAGGACAGGCTGGCAGCTCGCCATCCCAGTTGCCCGGGCAGCAGCCTGGCCCATCTAGGCCAGGACGCCCCAGGAAACGGCCGCCAAAGGGATCCCGTGTCAGAGGGCAGGAATCACAGGAGTCCACCTCCAGTCCTGCTGTACCGTCTGGGGAACCACCTAGGCGTAGTCAAAGGGCCCGTAAGGCCAAACAATTAGACACTGAGTAAGTTGGCACGGGTGCAGTGCACAGATGAGTTTTAGGGGCTCGGGCACGTGCATGAACTCCTTTTGTTATTAAAGTCAATGTTACACCTACAGAAGCTGCCTTTGTGCTCTGTCCAAAGCGTGCGGGGGTGTCATGTACATTGAGCGCAAGTGTGTGTGTGAGGGGTGGTCTTACCTCAGCCCCAGGTGAGTCTGCCCCCTTCCCCCTGGGCCGCCATCAACATCCCCCCGGGCAGAGGACGGGACCGTGCGCTGCAGTGTCACAGCCGCATGCAGGGATGGTCTGGGTGGATGATGGTACTGCGGCCATGGGTCAGGCATAGTCCAACGATGTGGAGCCAGAAGCTCACCGCAGGGCGGGTTGTCATCATCCTCCATGGCCTGCAATAGACACGCGTCCACTGGCAACTGTGTGAGCCCGGCCCGTTGTGCCGCAGGTGGTTCGGCAATGGGGGGGGGTGGTGTGCATGCGCGTGGGGTGGGTGGGGTTGGGGAGGGGGGGGATGGTGCTGGGTGGGTGGATGGGTGGGGGGTGTGGGTGGTCGGCTGTTGCCATGGTGTGCGGTCTGTGGCCATACTACCCGATTCCCACGCCCATGTAGTCAGTGAAGCGGGCGTCTATCAGCCTGTCCCGTGCCCGCTGGCCCAGCCAGTAACGGTGGACAGCCACCCGCCCGTGTCTAGCCCGTCTGCCCTGACCATTGCCCCCATCCCCCTCATCTGGGGAGGACTGCGCCTCTTCCTGCTGCTCCTCCACTCTGCCGTCCTCTGCCTGCGGCACATCGCCCCTCTGCTTGGCTATATTGTGCAGGACGCAGCACACCACAATGATGCGGCCGACCCTATCTGACCGATACTGGAGGGCGCCCCCAGAGAGGTCCAGGCACCTGAAACGCATCTTCAGCACGCGAAAGCACCTCTCTATCACTCCCCTTGTCGCTACATGGGCATCATTGTAGCAGTTCTCCGCCTCATTGCGAGGCCTCCGTATAGGCGTCATCAGCCACGATCGTAATGGGTAGCCCCTGTCGCCCAGCAACCAGCCCCTCAGCCGGGGATGGCATCCCTCGTACATGCCGGGGATGTATGACCGCGACAACACGTATGAGTCGTGTACACTTCCCGGGTAACGTGCGCAGACGTGCAGGATCATCATGTGGTGGTCGCAGACCACCTGTATGTTCATCGAATAGGTCCCCTTCCTGTTAGTGAACACGGCCCTGTTCTCTGCAGGTGGCCGCACGGCGACGTGCATCCCATCAATCGCGCCCTGGACCATGGGGAACCCGGCCACGGCAGAGAAGCCCACGGCCCGGACATCTTGGCTGGCCCGGTCCACAGGAAAGCGGATGTAGCGGTGCGCAATGGCATATAGGGCATCTGTCACTGCCCGGATGCACCGATGCACCGATGTCTGCGATATGCCGGACAGGTCCCCACTCGGTGCCTGGAATGACCCCGTTGCATAAAAGTTCAGGGCCACCGTAACCTTGACGGACACGGGGAGAGGGTGTCCCCCGCCAGTGCCACGCGGTGACAGGTGCGCCAGCAGGTGGCAGATGTGTGCCACAGTTTCCCGGCTCATCCGGAGTCTCCTCCTGCATTCCCGGTCCATGAGGTCCTGGTATGACAGCCGGTACACACGGGGCGTCCTCGGGTGCCTCCGTTGCTGTGGGGCCGCGACGTCCTCCACCCCCTCCTCGTCCTGTCGGTCAGGTGTCCCTCCAGCCTGGGCGGCTGCCGCCTGCCGCTCTGCAGCAGCCTGCGCCGCCTCTCTGGCACGCTCCTCATCCAGGGCAACATGGACATTAGCGGCTGCCACCACGGCGGCCAACATCGCTGGCTGACCGGAAAACATGACGGCCTGTGCGGCGGGAGGGGGGCGGGGACACGACATGTCATCATTGCCCATACCCCCTCCTCCCCCCCAGCCAGGTGGCATGGACCGCATGGGTCCGACTGTTGGAGGCTGGCACCTGGCCAGGTGGACCAACTCACTTGCCCTCGCACCCCCCCTCCCCGGCACGGACCCCGTCCCCCGTCCTCCTCCCCGGCACGGACCCCTCCCCCCGTCCCCCTTCCCGGCACGGACCCCCCCCCCCATCCCCCTCCCCGGCAACGGACCCCCCGTCCCCCAGTCCCCCTCCCTGGCAGTCATCCTCCCTTCCCCGGCACTCACCCCCGCTCCCGGCTCTCCCCCGGAGCCCAGCCCACTCTAACCACCCCACCCGCCGCACACACACACACACACAACCCTACACACACCTCTCCCCCACACATACAGACTGCGGCCACGCCATCGCCTCTCCAGCGGCCAACCCCCCAGGCCGTCACCTACCTCCACGCTGGTCGGCGTCAACCATGAGCAATGGTTGACGCCAATTAATAGGTGGTTTGATTTACGCCTTGGTGACCCGTGACCATGTCGGTGGGACTTCGGCCCATCCGGATGGGAGAATATCGGCAGCCCCGAAATCCATTGCCTTGCGCCCACCCGTGCCATTCTCTGAGGTGTGCGGTGCGAATGCCGCCCGGCTGACTTTTCTCCCTTCGGAGAATTCGGCGGGCGGCGGGGGCGGGATTCACGACGGCCCACGGCGATTTTCCGACCCGGTGGGGGGTCGGAGAATCTCGCCCCATATTTGTAAACTCTTTGCAATGCTCTATAACTATTGTATGAGTTCAAAACTATCAAATGTTGCATTCGGCACTCAACTTTCTAATTCGAATTAATTCTTACACATGAGGTGATCATCTATAACAAGTGGATAACTACAATGAGATTTCTCTATCATTCACCTATATTATCGTGACCAGGGGCGAAATTCTCCGGAAACGGCGCGATGTCCGCCGACTGGCGCCCAAGACGGCGTAAATCAGACGGGCATCTCGCCGCCCCAAAGGTGCGGAATGCTCCGCATCTTTGGGGGCCGAGCCCCAACCTTGAGGGGCTAGGTGGGCGCCGGATGAATTTCCGCCCCGCCAGCTGGCGGAAAAGGCCTTTGGTGCCCCTCCAGCTGGCGCGGAAATGACATCTCCGGGTGGCGGATGCGCGGGAGCGTCAGCGGCCACTGGCGGCATTCCCGCGCATGCGCAGTGGAGGGAGTCTCTTCTGCCTCTGCCATGGTGGAGACCATAGCGGAGGCGGAAGGGAAAGAGTGCCCCCACGGCACAGGCCCGCCCGCGGATCGGTGGGGCGCGATCGCGGGCCAGGCCACCGTGGGGGCACCCCCCCACCCCACCTCCACCCCCCCCCCCACCCCCCCCCCACCCCCCCCCCCAGGACCCCAGAGCCCGCCCGCGCCGCCTTGTTCCGCCGGTAAGGTAGGTGGTTTAATTTACGCCGGCGGGACAGGCATTTTATCGGCGGGACTTCGTCCCATCCGGGCCGGAGAATCGCGCGGGGGGGGCCCGCCAACCGGCGTGACGCGATTCCCGCCCCCGCCGAATATCCGGTGCCGGAGACTTCGGCAACTGGCGGGGGCGGGATTCACGCCAGCCCCCGGCGATTCTCCGACCCGGCGGGGGGTCGGAGAATCTCGCCCCAGATTTGCAATAAATATTTCAACAATGCACACTCAATCAATACACCAAAATATCAAACACCATGCGGGATTCTCTGGTGTCCGGGGGGCGGGCTGTACCGGCGCCAAAGAGTGGCATGAACCACTCCGGCGTCGGGCCACTCGGAAGGTGCGGAATCCTCTGCACCTTCGGGGGCTAGGCCGGTGCTGGAGTGGTTGGCGCCGCGCCAACCGGCTCCGAAGGACCTCCACCGGCCGGGGCGAGTTGGCGCATGTGCAAGAGCGCCAACGTGTTCGCAGAACCACTGGCATGATTCCTGGGCATGCGCAGGGGGTTTCTTCTCCGCGCCGGCCATGGCGGAGCTTTACAGCGGCCGCGCGGAGGGAAAGGATGCCCCCACGGCACAGGCCCGCCCGCAGATCGGTGGGCCCCGATCACAGGCTAGGCCACCGTGGGTGCCTCCCCCAGGGCCCGATCCCCCTGCGCCCCCCATGAGGACTCCACAGGCCGCCCGCAGAGCCAGGTCTTGCCGGTAAGAACCGTGTGAAATTTACGCCGGCAGGACTGAACGAAAACAGGCAGCCGCTCGGACCATCGCGGAGTGGAGAATCGCCAGGGGGGGCCGCTACCAACAGCCCCCGACCGGCGCAGCGCGATTTCCGCCCCTGCCAAAAAAACGGCGCCGGAGAATTCAGCAGCCGGCATCGGGGCGGTGGGCGGGATTTACGCCACCCCCCGGCGATTCCCCGGGCCAGCGGGGGGTCGGAAAATCCCGCCCATCCATAGGGTTACTTCCATCCAATCTTGCACATAGAGAAACAGAAATGAGAATATCTCCTGTATTTGCACACCCAAGCAATGACAAAACATGCACTTTCTGTCGTATCCACTCCAGCAACAGTTTGCTGCCTTGATAGAAACACTGCTATCATATTCCATGAAACAGAAACTTGGCAGCTGGCCAACTAGATGCTGGCACAGTATTACAATAGCATTATTGCTTCCTTTATTGTCCAATCAGTCATTAAAACTGATGGTTATTTCATGGTAATAGCTTGACTAATGCAATGCAAATGAACAATGTGCTTCATTGGTATGATCATGAAGGGAGTGAATGCATTTGAACAATATCACAAATGTATAAGAAAGATCACAGACCAACATGCCGGAAGATGCACAGGTTTTACATTTATATATATGTGCATCTTCCAGTATGTAGCCTTGTGATATATATATATGATAATCTGTCAACCAGGGATCAATATTCAAATATCGAACAAGGCATGCTGCAAGCAGGGAGATAATATTCACAAAATGGACAGGGTGTACAAAATCAGAATAGTTCAGGAGTGATAATACATCCTTGTTAGCATAGAAATATAGAAAATAGGAGGAGCAGATCATGCAGCCCTTTGAGCCTGCTCCACCATTCAATGTGATCATGGCTGATTCTCACTCTCAACTCCACACTCCCACTCTTTCCCTATATACCATGGCACCTTTAGAGTCTAGAAAAGTATTTCCTTCTTAAATACACTCAGTAACTTGGCCTCCAGATTGATTCACTAACACTGGGAGGGAGGGAAATAGAGTCTGACAGCATTTAAGATTCTTTACCTTTATTCATTTTTGGGATATTGGTATCACGAGCAAGGTTGACATTTATTGTCAATCCCTCGTTACCCAAAGAAGGTGGTAGGCTGATTTTTTGAACTGTTGCAGTGCTTTATAGTGATTTGTACAGCAAAGTGGCTTATTCAGTATAGACCGACTGGTCACATGATGAAGTAACGATGCGACTACTTAAAGCGTCACGTGACGGAAGCGCGGGAGTTCCCCCCCAGAGCGGAGACAGGGTGGAAGCATGTAAGAGTTGCTCAAAGCACTTAATAAACTATTGTTTTTATAAGTCATTGGAACCCAGCAGTTCTACATGGTGTCAGTGGTTGGCAGTATGGCACAAGGACTTTGCCTCATCGACCTGCACGCGTTCTTTTTTTTGTAAATGTTTTCATTGAACATTTAAAAATTTATATACAAATACAAAAACATACACAAAACAAGAACAGTCCCCCAAACCTACTTTCCCTCCAACAGCAGACAGTAACGGACTCTTTAAAATACATAACAAAGAGGTGCTATCCTATATAGAACCTCCCAATCGACCCCCTCAGCATGTATTCAACTTTCTCCAAATGCTAAAATTCCAGGAGTTCCCCAGTCACACGGAGACACTGGGGGCGGGATTCTCCGACCCCACGCCGGGTCGGAGAATCGCAGGGGGGGGGGGGGCGGCGTGAATCCCGCCCCCCGCCGGCCGGCGAATTCTCTGGCACCGAAAATTCGGCGGGCCACACCCCCGGCGATTCTCCGGCCCGCGATGGGCCGAAGTCCCGCTGCTGTCATGCCAGTCCCACCGGCATGAATCAAACCACCTACCTTGCCGGCGGGACTAGCGGCCAAAGGCTCAATCGGCAATGAAAATAGGAAAGGGGACATAGGGCATCCCTACCTCATTTCCTTATGTAGTCGGAAGTAGCCCAAGCTTGCATTATTTTTCCGGACATTAGACTTTGGCTCCTGATACAACAACTTAGCCCACGATACAAACTATCCCAAATCACTCCAGCATCGCAAACAGATACCTGCGCTCCACCCTATCAAAGGCCTTCTCTGCATTCAGTGCCTCAATCATTTCCTTTTCATCCCATCTACCTGAGACAACACCACATTCAACAGGCGCCGCACATTGGAAAACAATCACCTACCCTTCACAAATCCTGTCTGATCCTCCCCAACGACCTGCAGGAGGCATCCCTCCAACCTGAGCGCTAAAATCGTTGTGTTTATGTTCAACAATTAGATTGTTCGGTATGATCCACATTCCACCGGGTCCCTATCTTTCTTCAAAAGGGGTGAAATGGAGGCCTGACTCATAATTTCTGGAGCACCTCCCAAGCTACCGCATCCTCAAACGCTTCCACCAACATTGGGACCAACCTGCCTGTTAACTTTTTATAAAACTCCATCGGTGCTTTCCTCATCTGCATATTCACTATTACCTTCCTGACTGCTTCTGCCCCCACCGGCTTCTCCGATCCCTCCAGCTCTTCCTCCTCCATCCTTGGACACTCCAACTCCCCCAAACAATTAATCATATCCAAATCGTCCTCCAGAGATTTCGAGCTGCACAACCTTTTGTAAAACGTCTCAACACTTCACCTTCTCCGCGGCCAAAACTAACTCACCCTCCCTCTCCCGTATTGGAATTATTTCCTGGGACTCCGCCTGCTTCCTCAACGGGCAAGTCAGCAGCCTGCTAGCCTTCTCCTCATACTCATAGACTGCTCCCTTGGCCTGTCTCAACTGCTGTGCTGCCTTGTCCGTGGGCACCAGGTGAAACGGTGCCTGCAACAGCTTCCTGTTTGCCGGAAGCTCTGGGGTAGGTTATTCCAAATACTTCCCATCCACCTCCAATATCTCATCCACCAACCACTGGCATTCCACCTTCGCTTCCCTATCCACCTGCACCTTATATGCAATCGCCTCCCCTCTAAACACTGCCTACTGGGCTTCCCACAACACTGAGGGTGAAACCTCCTCATTCCCGTTGAACTCTACATAATCATCCAATGCCTTGGCCATCTTTATACAAAACCTCAGGTCCGCCAACAGCATCACATGCAAACTCCATGGCGGCCGTCGAGTCGGCCCCCTCTCCAAAACCACAGCCACCAGGTGCGGAGCATGGTCGGAAATTACAATCGCAGAGTACTCGGCATTCCTTATCCCCAGCAGCAGAGCCCTCCCCGTTATAAAAAAAGTTGATCCACGAGTTGACCTTATGCACCGGTGCCAGAGTCCCAGGTTCGATTTTTAGCTTGGGTCACTGTCTGTGCGGAGTTCTCCCCGTGTCTGCGTGGGTTTCCTCTGGCTGCTCCGATTTCCTCCCACAAGTCCTGAAAGACACGCTTGTTAGGTAATTTGGACGTTCTGAATTCTCCCTGTGTACCGAACAGGCGCCAGAGTGTGGTGACTAGGGAATTTTCACAGTAACTTCATTGCAGTCTTAATGTAAGCCTATTTGTGACAATAATAAAGATTATTATTATGAGAAGAAGGAAATTTCCCTTTCTCCCAGATGTAAGAATCGTGATGGGTAAAGCCCCCCCATCTCTGTCACAAACGCCACCAATACCTTCAACCCCCCCCCCACCCACCCCCACCCGAAAGGGTAACCAACTTTAGCCTGGAGCAGTCTTCTTTTGGGGTCAAGACCATATTCATGACCCGGGGCCTTTACAAGATGGCACCTTACCCCATACAATGGATGGTCCAGCCGTTCCCCCCAGTTACTGTCAACAAACTAGATCATCCCCCTTCCCAGAAATCCCCCTCCCACTTCCGCTCAAAACCACATCATTTGCCACGTTACCCATCCCCCTACTAGTCACACATCATAAGCGCACCAAAACCTGTCTGAACAGTTTCGGCAGGCTGTAGCCCCTCCCTCCACTCCACTCCTATTCGCTAGCTAACCAAAACTTGCTAGCATGGGCACCCCTCCACCAGAGCCGCCTTTCCCCCACTCAAACAAAGAAATCAAAACGTCTGCATCCCACCCATCAAACCTGCCATCCAAAAAAAACACAACCCCTGAACACTTACCCCCTCCCCAGCTACCCTTCAAGAAAGTAAGGGCATTAGAACAGCTCGGCAAATAGAAACATACAAATTTATCAAAACATTAGTTCCCCACCAGCCCCAACCCACCACCAACACCAATGTCTCTCGCCCGCCATTATCAGCCAAGTCCTCGTTTTCTGCTTGAACGAACTCCTCCACCTCCTCGAAATAATGATCTCCCCCATTGCAAGTGACCCTCAATCTTGCCGAGTAAACCACCCCGGAGCACACTCCACTCTTCTACAGTGCCGCCTTTGCTTTATTGAAGACAGCTCTCCTTTTTGCCAAATCTACCATGAGATCCTGATAAATTTGAATCAACCGGTCCACAGCAAACACTATCTCCCTGGCCCTCCACTCATCCCTAGAGCATCTCGACAACAAGGACTCCAACATCAGACTCCTATTAATTGACTACAGCTCTGCCTTCAACACCATAATCCCAGCCAAGCTCAAATCAAAGCTCCAAAACCTAGGACTTGGCTCCTCACTCTGCAACTGGATCCTCGACTTTCTGACCCACAGACACAATCAGTAAGAATAAACGACAACACCTCCTCCACAATAGTCCTCAACACCGGGGCCTCGCAAGGCTGCATACTTAGCCCCCTACTATACTCCCTGTACACACACGACTGCATGCCAAAATTTGGTTCTAACTCCATCTACAAGTTTGCTGACGATACTTCCACAGTGGGACGGATCTCGAATAATGACGAGTCAGAATACAGGAGGGAGATAGAGAACCTAGTGGAGTGGTGCAGCGACAACAATCTCTCCCTTAATGCCAGCAAAACTAAAGAGCTGGTCATTGACTTCAGAAAGCAAAGTACTGTACACACCCCTGTCAGCAACAATGGGGCCGAGGTGGAGATGGTTAGCAGTTTCAAATTCCTAGGGGTACACACATCTCCAAAAATCTGTCCTGGTCCCCCACGTCGACGCTACCACCAAGAAAGCACAACAGCGCCTATACTTCCTCAGGAAACTAAGGAAATTTGGCATGTCCACATTAACCCTTACCAACTTTTACAGATGCACCATAGAAAGCATCCTATCTGGCTGCATCACAGCCTAGTATGGCAACTGCTTGGCCAAGGACCGCAAGAAACTTCAAAGAGTTGTGAACACATCCCAGTCCATCACACAAACCTGCCTCCCATCCATTGACTCCTTCTACACCTCCCGCTGCCTGGGGAAAGCGGACAGCATAATCAAAGACTCTTCCCACCCGGCTTACTCACTCTTCCAACTTCTTCCATTGGGCAGGAGGTACAGAAGTCTGAGAACACGCACAAACAGACTCAAAAACAGCTTCTTCCCCACTGTCACCAGACTCCTAAACGACCCTCTTATGGACTGACGTCATTAACACTACACCCCTGTATGCTTCATCCGATGCCGGTGCTTACGTAGTTACATCGTGTACCTAATGTTGCCCTATTATGTATTTTCTTTTCTTTTCATGTACTTAATGATCTGTTGAGCTGTTCGCAGAAAAATACTTTTCACTCTACCTTGGTACACTTGACAATAAACAAAATCCAATCCAACAAGTGCCTTCCCACTTCGTCTCCAACGTCTGCTTGGTGCACCTCAACACACTTTTGCCTGGTAGCTATGAAAGCACACGATCACCGTCCTCGATGGCTCATTCACCCGAGGCTTCAGCCGGAGCGATCAGTGGCCCCTATCCAACTTCACCGGGGTGGGTGCGGGGTTTCCTCCTCCCCATCAGCTTCCTCAGCATCTCCGCTATAAATTCTGTTGGCCTCGGACACTCCCCGACCTCCGTCAGCCCCACAACCTGGAAATTCTGCCTCCGAGACCAGTTCTCAACGTCCTCCACCTTTGCTCTCAGGCCCCTATTCCAATCTTCCACCTTGGCCATTTCGGCTTCAAGCGAGGCGAGATGGTCACTGCGCCTCGACAATGCCTCCTCCACCTTTCAGTGCCTCACCCTACTCCCGCACTGTCTCCGACATTCTTCCAAGCGTCTCCCTTATCGGGGCTAGCAAATCCTCCACAGAATGCTTGAGGGTCTCCAGCATCTCCCTTCCTTCCCTCTCAAAGTGTTTACTAAACTGCCATTTGAACCCACTCACCTCCGCTATCTTCCCTACCCACGCACCCACCATCGTGCTCAAACGTCCTGGCAGACTAGCATTCAAATCCTTTCTCCCCTGATTTTCCCGCAGGATCTTGGCCATCCTCCACCAACTACTCTTGATGGGGGCAACGTCAACATGCTTTATTCCCCCCAAAACGGGTGAAAAGGGCCTAAAACTCAGGACTCTGTTGGGAGAACCCAACATGCGACCTCTTCCTGTGTGCTGCCATCGGAAACCAACCTGCTAGTTTTTGATGAAAACGTTGTGGGCAACGCAGCAAAGTTTGAAAAAGCGTGATGCATCCACTGCGGTGCCAGTTCATTGGACAAACCAAAAAGGTACAGACATACACCTTACTAAATCTAGCGGGACCTGAGGCTGTTGAGAAGTTTGAATCTTGTGTCTTCCAAATGGAAGTGGGGAAATAGAACCCCGAGATATTGTTAAAAAGTTTGAGAACATTTGCTTGCTAGTGAAGAATAGTATACTCGATAGGCACACATTTAACACTACAAAACAATAATTTGAAAATCGATACTGTCATATATCGAAATTTAAAACATTTTAGCAAAAGAATATGCGTTTAGCACCCTTACCGATGAGCTCGTCAGGAATCGCATTGTCTGTGGAGTCCACAGTGAGATGACAATCACCTTTGGTCTCTAACATTCCAGGGGTGTCTACCCACCCACTACTTCTCAATTCATCACACTAAAGGATCACCTCATGGAAGCAGTTGATTAAAAGATACAAACATATGCAGAAATGCACAGTCCATAAAGGGGGTGAAAGGAGAGCCAACAGTAACTTTCAAAGGGGAATTGATAAAAATGGTGCAAGTACAGGGAAGTGGGACTAATTGGATAGCTTTTTCCAACAAATATTTCAGTGAACTAGCTGCTGTTGCTCCAGAGCAAGCCACCATCGTCACTCCTCATTGTCCCTGAGTGCACAGGTGGAATAGGTGCATGGCTGAAAAAAATAGGGAGGCTTGTCCTGTCTAAGTCCCAACACTAGAAGCTGACATGATGACCCCTTGCTCCCTTCCTATAGTTACCTGAAGGAGGACAGTGAAAGAGCAGCCCTCTAGACCAGGAGCAGTGGAGTAAAAGAGGTCCTGATCAGAACACAGAAATAACTTCACCACCTGATTTTGCCATCATTGTTAATGCTTGAACTACAGTTGGAATGTTCCGGTAGAATTTTCAGAGCAGGTCCTCCCTGCCCATTCCACGGATTAAACATGTCTGGAAACTGCAGTAAGGCGACCATGACCATTTGAGATATACCAGTTAAGCATGATAACTTATTTATAATCAAATCCTGGCCATGCACAACTTACAGACATAACATGAAAGATAGATGCAACACATGTTAAAACAGATGATCTTGGATATTCCTAGCCATTTAGTTCAATGCTGCTGTCATTTAACAATGATCGTTAATCTTTTAAAATCAGTAAAGGTAGAATTTTTTCCATCTTGAAACGTCGAATAACTTTTCACCATAGATAGCTGCATTTTTCCTTGATCATATCTTACTTTGCACAAAGTCTGTCTGCAATGGCAAATTTAGAATTCTTGCATTTATGTTAGTACAGGAAAGTAAATCTGCTGTAGGTTTTCAGAATAGGAATCTCAGTCATTTAGTAATGGAACCGGTTACAGCTTCACCAACTTCATAATCTATTGGTTTAAAAAGCAACCAATTCATGGGAATAGTCACTTTCCACAGACCCTGGTGCTACTCGATTATAATCCATCATTTATCCTGATTATCCGGCACTCATCGGCTAATCCTTGATATATTATGCCCGTGGAAGACTTCTGGATGAGTATTGGTAAGAATATGCTGAAAGGTGTTAGGAAATCTGGCGATAAAGGGGCTTAGGCGGATCCAGAGGGGTGAAACCGCCCTTCCAATCTTGCGGCCTGATCCCCGAGAGGTCTCTCTACCTGGTGCTTTCCGAGGAACTCCTGGAGGCGGTGAAACTCATTACTGCCAACATTATTTCTATTATTATCAGAGGTTCGAGGTTCTGACTCAAAGCTTATGTACTTGTGAGGTTGAGTTCCAGAATATTAATAAATGGCTTGATGATACGGAGGAGAGAATCCTGAAAGTCAAACATGTTGATTCCTCAGCAGAAGCAAACGTTCAATCCTTGGAAAACAGCTATGCCAGAAATCTTGGAAGATTTGGAGAACCGAGGTCAGAGAAGGAATTCCGAGTCATTGGTCTGCCTGAGGAGTGGAGGGTAAAGCTTGTATCAAGTTCCTTTGAGACCTGGCTGCCACGATTTCTTAAAATGGATGTGAAGGCCGGGCATTTCAAATTAGAAAGGGTGCACCGTATCCTGTTGTTAAAGCATGGGACAATCTTTATTCCAGGCCTGTAATCATTTGCTTACAAAATTTTAAAGATCTTCAAAAAATCCTGGATACTGCAAGGCGTGGTGGGATCTGGTTCCACGAGGGAGCGAGGATTTTCTTCTTCTAGGTCTTTTCGGTGGCATCGCAAATAAAACGTCATGCCTTTCATGAAGTTCGAAGGCAACTCAAGGCGGTTGGAGTGAATTATGTTTTTGTGAGACTCTGAAAGTTATATCTGATGACTCTGCAAAGTTTTTCAATAACGCGAATGCTGCCGTGGCCTTCATCAAGGCCATAAAGGACTGATGGTCTGCAACTCAAACAAGCTCAAAGCTTTAATCCAGGCTCTTTCCATATCATGGTGTTGTTTGTTAGAATGTACTGTTTCTTATCCTACTTGCAGGGGGATGCTAATATTTGAGTACTGGATGGAATGTCTTCTTCTTCTCCTTGAATATTTCAGGGAATCTTATTAACTTAGTCATGGTAGATGTGCCATGTGCTTATTATCTGTTGTTTTGTCTCATTCTCAGTGTCTTAAGCATGGCAGAATTGAGTGACGCCATTGTCAGAGGGTGGATGATGGATGCTGGTCTTCATGGGTGAGCTTAGAATCCGGGAGGGACATTTGATTCCCACCCCCTTGATTGCTCTATTTCTCTCCTCCTTGTTGAGGAGTTTGCATCCTGGTGGTAATGACAGTATGGCTGTGGGGTTAATCCTATGGGTCCTCAGTCTTATTGAGGAATGTCGCCTTAGAACTATTGTGGCTGTGATTCTGTTGCATTTTTATTATTATAATGGGGTCTCTGTGTTGTTGGTGTTATCTTGTATTGGTACAGACAAGTCTTTTATCTGTGAAAGGAATGTTTTGTGGATATTTTGGTGCCTCTGGTGTGGAGGGGTGTCTTGACGCACAAATCTGGTCCTATTCTTTTTCTGTGGCCGATGTAATGGTGGCAGTTAAAATTTCCTCATGGAATGTACGAGGTATTAATCATCCTAACATGAGGGATAAGATTGTCTCCTTCCTTAGGAAGGAGAAAGTGGATGTAATCTTATTACAAGAAAATCATTTGGATAATAAGGAGCACTTAAAATTGAAACAGAATTGAGTGAGGCAGGTTTTTTTCACCTCTTTGTCATCGAGTAGCAGGGGTGTGGCAACCCTGATCAACAAAGAACAAACAGCACAGGAATGGGCCCTTCGGCCCTCCAAGCCTGCGCCGACCATGGTACCTGCCTAAACTAAAACCATATGCACTTACGGAGTCCGTATCCTTCTATTCCCACCTTATTCATATATTTGTCTAGATCATCGGTGAACATGAATGCCCAGATCTCTCTGCCTGTCAGTACTCGCAAGAGTTCTACCATTTATTGTGTAATTCCTACATGCATTGGACCTTCCAAAGTGCATTACCTCACACTTGTCCGGATTAAACTCCATCTGCTATTTCTCCACCCAAGTCTCCAACCAATTTATATCCTGCTGTATCCTCTGACAATCCTCTTCACTATCCGCAACTCCACCAATTTTTGTGTCTGCGAACTTACTAATCACATCAGCTACATTTTCTTCAAAATCATTTATATCCACTATGAACAACAAAGGTCCCAGAACTGATCTCTGTGGAACGCCGCTAGTCACAGCCTTCCATTCAGAAAAGCACCCTTCTACTGCTACCCTCTGTCTTCTGTGTCCAATCCAACTTGCCAGCTCTCCTCTGATCCCATTTGACTTCACCTTTTGTACAAGTCTACCACGAGGTACCTTGTCAAAGGTTTTACTGAAGGCCTTTATATAACATCTACTACCTTTCCCTCATCTATCATCTTTGTCACTTCCTCGAAAAACTCGAGCAAATTAGTGAGGCACGACCTCCCTTTCACAAATCCATGCTGTCCATCGCTAATAAGTCCATTTGTTTCCAAATGTGTGTAAATCCTGTCTCTAAGAATCTTTTCCAATAATTTCATTACCACTGACGTAAGGCTCACTGGCCTATAATTTCCTGGATATTCCCTGCTGCCCTTCTTCAACAATGGAACAATATTGGCTACTCTCCAGTCCTCTGGAACTTCACCTGTAGCCAATGAGGAAACAAAGATTACTGTCAAGGCCCCAACAATTTCCTCCCTTGCCTCCCTCAGTATTCTGGGGTAGATCCCATCACCTCTTCTTTATTAATATCAACATGACTCAGAATATCTACACACTCTACACTATACTCCTCATTCACCAAGTCCTTCTCTTTAGTGAAAACTGAGGCAAAGTATTCATTTAGTATCTTGCCCATTTCCTTTGATTCCATATATAGATTCCCTCCAATACCCTTGAATTGATCAACCCTTTCTCTGGCTACCCTCTTGCTCTTTACATATGTATAAAACGCTTTAGGATTTTCCTTAATCTTGCTTGCCAACGATATTTCATGACCCCTTTTAACCTTTCGAACTTCTACCTGACGTTCCTTCCTACTTTCTTTATATTCTTCAAGGGCTTTGTCTGTCCTAAGCTATTTAGACCTTACGAATGCTTCCTTTTCCTTTTTGACAAGGTTCATGATAGCCCGCGTTATCCAGGGTTCCCTATTCTTGCCACCCTTATCTTTCGTCCTCACAGGTACATGCCAGTCCTGAATTCTAATCAACTGACATTTGAAAGCCTCCCACAAGAACTTCCCCTTGAAGGTAGAGATGTGTGCTAAGGACAAGGCTGGTAGATATGGGTTCATTAGAAGTTTGGTGGATGGAGATATTGTCTCGATAATGAATGTGTACTGACCGCTGAATTACTCGCTGGAGTTTATCACTAAGGCTTTTTTGCACTTGCAGAGTTGGCTTTGGCTAACTCCTTTGTGGCTGGTGACTTTAACTGTCACCTGAACCCTTTTGGTAGCCAACTCCCAATTACTAGGAACCCTCCACACTGCAAGCTAAGGCGTTGGCCTTGGCTTGTGAGGAGGAGGGATATGTGGATGCTACACCCTAGGGATCGAGACTTTATGTTCTTCTCAGGCCCTCATTAGTGTCACACTCAAATTGATTACTTTTTTATGACAAGGGTGATCCTACGCCTGGTATCTTCCTGTTCTATAGATAGTATTGTAATCTCGGACCATGCTCCCGTCTTCTTGGAATTTTTGTTTGAAGGTTCAATGCGTGCCCCTCCGGACTGAAACATGGTGGTTTAATACCTCCCTGTTAAGAGATACTTAATTTACTATTTATTTCAAGAAAGAGGTCAAGTTTGTTCTTTCAATCAACTCGACTACTGCTGCCTCCTCTTTCATTTCATGGGAGACATGTGAGGCCTATGTTCGAAGGCTGATTGTCTCTTATATGGTAAGAAAAGATGCAGAATGCAGGAGTACCAGCACTCATTGGAAGTCTGTTTGGTAGAAGCAAAGGAGAGAAATAAGAGGACTCCTTACAGGCAATTATTGAAGGAGGTTAACACAGCAAGGCTCTCAATTTCCTATCGATTGAGCAGACTAAGAGAAGCTTAAAGTTTGCAAGGCAGAAGTTGTACGAGTAAGTATTTGGCCTGCTGAACTAAGAAAAAGGCAGATTCTAGGGCTAAACACTCTGTGTGTTGTTGCGGTGGAGGAAGGGTTATGAGGGCAGAGGAGATTAATGGGGCCTTTCAGGATTTTTATGCAGAGTTATATAAGTAAGATCAGTCTGGGGATGCGATGGTAGGAATGGATTGTTTTTTTCTCTTCTCTTCGGCTTCCAAAGGCATTGGACAGCCTAACGTCTGCTTTTCAATGCTCCTATCATTAAAGATGAGCAGATGTTTGTGACCATTGAGGAGCTTCAGCCAGCCAAAATCCTGGGACTGGATGGTTTTGGGTGTGAGTTCTATAGGGAGTTTAAAGATTTGTTGTTGGAACCGTTGTGAGCATATTTCATCAATCTGTTGAGGAGGGGCTGTTGCCGCCGACATTTTGTGAGGCCAATATTCCTTTTGAAAGCAGGCCAAGATCCAGAGGAATGTGCCTCTTATAGGCTGATTTCTCTCCTGAATGTTGACCTGAAATTGTAGTCTAAGGTTCTGCAGGGAAGGTTGGAAAATGTCCTTCCGACGATTGTTCAGGAAGACCAGACTGGGTTTATTTAGGACAGATTCTCCAGTAACAATGTTAGAAGACTGCTGAATGTGATTTTAGCTTTTCAGAAACAGGCACCGGATGGGCCGATAATCTCCCTGGATGCAGAAAAGGCTTTTGGTCGGGTTGAATGGGACTATTTGGTGCATACATTGCAGAGATTTGGATTGAGAGAGGATTACATTAAGTGGATTCAAGTGTTGCATCATTGACCTGCGGCAGCTGTCGACATGGATGGTTTAAGTTCGAAGGATTTGGGGTTCCAGAGAGGGACTAGACAGGGTGCCCTCTACCCTCCTCATTTGTATGGCTGTTGATCCACTGGCAGAGGCCATAAACAAAAATCAATAATATCAACACTGGGATGTGGGGGGGAGGCAGCACAAGATCATGCTTTAAGCGCAGCCTGTGCTTCTGTTTGTGTCGAACCCGGGTGTCTTGGTTCCCGCCATTATTGGTATGGTGGATAGATTTAGTCTCTACTCCGGTTATAAGATCAACTTTACTAAGTCTGAGCCTATGCTGGTGGGTGAGTTCAGTGGTAAACCTCCTCCTCTTGCTAATTTCCCCTTCAGATTTAAGTGTCTGGCTGTTTCAATTACTCCTTCCTTCAGGCAGTTATATGGGGCCAATTGCCCTCGCTGATTGCGTCTATTAGGTGAGATTTAGCTTGTTGGTCAGCCCTGCCAGTTTCTTGGCTGGGAATGATTGTTCTGATAATAATGAATGGGTTGCTCAGATTGTTGTATTCCCTGCAGATGCTGCCTATTCTACCATTGGCTGGAGCTAATAAGGAAATCAACGGAATGATTCGTTCATTTATCTGGAGAAAGAAAAAAACCTCACTTTAAGTTTGTTAAGCTCCAGCACCTAGAGGCTAAGGGAGGTTTGGGTGTCCCAGATGTTAGGCTACATCAGCTGGCCTCTCATTTAAGGTTCATAAGGGATTGGATCAGGAATAACCCTTCATCTACTTGGCTCAATATTGAAGCAGACCTGTCAATCCTATTGTTTTATGGTGACGCAAAGGCAGGTTCTGCAAAGTGTGATAATTCTATTATTGTCAATACTCTTAAGAGTGTGGAGGTTGGTTCCCCAATTAGAGGGGAGATCTAAACCGACTCCCACTCTCTCTTCTATCCAGGGGAGTCCAGACTTTCCACCCAGTCTAATCGACCATAGATTCAACACTTGGCGAGAAAGAGGCATTTTTAGACTGTGGGGCTTGTTCAGAGATGCTTCCTTGTCATCCTTTGAGCAGCCATGTCAGCAATTTGACATTCCAAGACAATCCCTTTTTAAGTATTTACAATGATGTGGAGATGCCGGCGTTGGACTGGGGTGAGCACAGTACGAAGTCTTACAACACCAGGTTGAAGTCCAACAGGTTTGTTTCGATGTCACTAGCTTTCGGAGCGCTGCTCCGTCCTCAGGTGAATGAAGAGGTCTGTTCCAGAAACACATATATAGACAAATTCAAAGATGCCAAACAATGCTAGGAATGCGAGCATTAG
The DNA here is from genome assembly GCF_047496885.1 of Scyliorhinus torazame. NCBI lineage: Eukaryota > Metazoa > Chordata > Chondrichthyes > Carcharhiniformes > Scyliorhinidae > Scyliorhinus > Scyliorhinus torazame. The sequence goes on from NC_092707.1 coordinate 310,759,946, forward strand.
CAGGTGATTAAATCTTTACAGATCCAGAGATTTACAACTTAGCGACTTTGGGAGTGATTTACCAGCTACCTCCCACTGGAATCGGGATGGGACATGACCGATAGATCCCAGGAGAGGCCTCTCCCGGGATTCCCAATGCTCGTTGCGCCTCACGAAATCTAACGATATTTTCGCGAGACATCACGATCTGGATCTTTTAAAAGAGCTTAAAAACTCACTTAGCTATTCTGACGCTGGATCTAACCGGCACCTAACAACTATCGGTCATGCCTCGGAGATCTCAGCCGTGCACTGTTTAGCACTGGACCCATAAACAGGAACTAGGCGAAACAGCACTTGGGGGGGGGGGGCAGTCTCCCAGGTGATACGAGGCCCCTGGCTAGTCAGCCTCTGACCAGGCTAGCACCCTGGCACTGCTGTTGCACCCAGGCACCTTGGCATTGCCATGCCGGCACCCTGGTAGTGTCACATGGGCACCTTGGCATTGTCACCTGGGTGCTACTCTGTCACTACCAGGGTGCCAGATGGCACTGGCAGGATGGCAGGAGAAATGCCAGGGTGCCAGGCTGGCAGTGCCAAGGTATCAAGCTGCCATTTTGCACGTGCCAGGTGTCATGTGAGTGTCGCTTTAAGAAAGGTTTGGTCTTACCACATGACCTGTAGCATGGCTTCAGTGATGTCAATAGTGGGTGGAGTTGGGCTGTGGCTGTCAGGTGAGAGGGGGTTTAGTGATTGAGTTTCAGTATCTGTTGCTTTGGACTGCAGAAGAAAAAAGCAGTGTTTCACTATTTTTCCAGGTTTTTAATTAAAGCTGTCCAGTAAACTGAAAGCACATTGGTAACTTTAAATATAGAGTTGCTTTCCGGAAGGAGTTTTGAATCTGCTGGTTGGAACTGGATCAGAATGGACCCGTCCCATTCAAGTGAGATTATGGTGTGCTGGGCCACGCCCTTGAAAGGGGTTTTGGTTTATTGGGTTTTGTATTGAATTGGAACAGCTGCTAAGGGAGATTCATTAAGAGTTATTTACATAGATTACTATAGCTGTTGTGTGTTGTTTCATGTTTGTAATTGATAACAAATTCTTGTTTTATATATGTCAACTACATTCTTATAATAAACTTTGTTTTGATAAAAGCGCCGAGGAAGTCTGATGAATCACCCCTGAAGTGAAGGCTCTTGTGCTCATGATGAAAAAGATGAAAATCGCTTATTGTCACAAGAAGGCTTCAATGAAGTTACTGTGAAAAGCCCCGAGTAGCCACATTCCAGCGCCTGTTCGGGGAGGCTGTTACGGGAATTGAACCGTGCTGCTGGCCTGCCTTGGTCTGCTTTCAAAGCCAGCGCTTTAGCCCTGTGCTAAACAGCTCCTAGCCAAATTCAACATAAAAGTTATAGGTCAGATGAGCTTCATAATGCACTTTGGAGTTTCTAAGCCCTGGCCCATAACATAAGGATCCGACCCAGGGGTGCCCTGTCGGTATGCGGTGGGGTTGCAGGGGGGCGCGCAACAGGTGAGCTGGGGGGTCTGTGGTTCAAGTCGAAAGGTCGAGAGATCGGGGCGCCATGTAAAAATTATGTCCCAATCTCTTCCAGGAAATTACGCGAGAGTGTGACCTCGAGAGGGGGGGGGGGGGGGGGGGGGAGTGCCAGGAATGATGCCGCAAATCACACCCAGAATGGACTTTGTTTTTTGTTTAGTTAAATCATGCCCTTGATCTTTAATTGGACTACCTTGTGTCTTGACTCCTCAATTTTCCTGGTGGAAAGAATCCTAATTTCTGTGGTGCCTAAATAATTAATTAGCAAGTTCCATGACACTTTAAATTCTAGATCCTGCGTTCGCATGCTGAGTGTTTTGTAGTCTTGGGAAAAAGACTTGGCAAGCAATATTGAAGAGGAGACATGAGGACTATGCCAGTAAATTTTGGTTTGCAATAAAATGAAAGAGGCCCAGTTCAAGTACTGCACTGTCTGTGTTTGACGCCTAGTCTTAGACATGGTTTGATCCTGTTCTATCCCCGATGTGCCTAAAGTGCCTGGTAGTCGAGGGTGATTATATATATTGTTTATGGACACGTGTTTAGATTCAATCCTATTGGTCTGGTATAGTAAGGAACCGGAAAGGATTTTTTATCAAGTCTTAGAGTGTAATCACGTGTTCCTGATTCTGGGTCTTCCAGATGGGGGAATTGCTGATTCTAATGGAAAAGGCTGTAATGGAAAATCTAATGGAAAATCCTGACCTTTGCAGTTCATAAGAATATCCTATGCTTCTGGATTAGTGACAAATATTCTTCAATGCAAATCTGACATAGGTTAATTATGGAATGCATCCCTATGGAATTCCTGACCTCTGTGATCCGCTCTAAGGGCATTCTGTAAAGTATGGGACATCTATCTGTTGTCATAGGCTCCACCTTGGCTGACTTACTCCTGTTGGGGTTTACATGAGCTATTTCATTTTGTTAGTCTTGATATTGCAATACATAAAGACATGCATCCTGAACTGTTCCTCCTTTTCTCCCGTCCAATTGTTAATCTGTTGTTTAATTGATCCATTTTAAAAACAAGAGGCGCTGGTTCCTTGAATTTATCCTATCTTGCTTGTTCCTATAACTCTTTTTCTGTTCTATACCTGTTTTGCACTGATTTTGTTTGTTACTTCGCTGCATTTATTGTAAAAATCTTGAAAAGCCTAATAAAAGATATATATTTTTTTTAATTGCCAGCTTGATAACCGTTGAAAGCTGCATCAAGCAGAGCCAAAAATTTGTTTAAATTAAATAGGCGGCATTTGGTGGTACTGTAACACCAATAGTATTTAACAGGCTGCAGAGCAAATTTTACATGTTATTTTTGCTTCCCACTTTGTCTCTTATGAGAGGAACGACATTTTAGTGGCACATTGAGTTAGCACAATGACCTTTCACCTCTGGGATATGAGCCTGGGTCAACCCAGATACCCTACTGCCAGCTGTCTTAGTTTCAGCAGTTTTAATTTAATTCCTGGCAAGGATTGGTCCAAAGCACAAAACCAATGTTGGCTGCAAAATGTGGGAACTGCCCCATTGGCATCACTCACTTTGATGAGTATAACATTTCACTTCATATTTCCATTTTCTTATTCCCTGCAGTATGCACTGTCAATCAAATGGAGGTTCCGTAATGCTGAAAGTGCCAATTATACCACAATGATGCCACTGCGCTACACTCTTCATGTAAAAGTTGTCACTTCATTTGTCTGATGTTCATTTTGCTGTTTTACTTTCTTACACAGCCACAACTGGGTCCAGTGGTAGCATTCCTATTTCTGAGTCAGAATATCATGAGTTCAACCCTTAAACACACGGGACTAGATTCAGTGCAGCCCATTGCAACAATAAACATGGTGGCTGGGCAATTTAATCACAAGAAAAGCTACACTTAAGTCTCGCAGCAATGGGAAAGCCTTCTGAAATCAAGTTGGAGGGTGAAATGGAAGCATTGGGGAAACCTGCCCACTCGTGGTGGGTTCTTGAGACAATTGACATCAATTATCCCCGAGCTGACTTGAATTTAGCGGTGGTTCAGGAATTACAGGCGAATGACATGTCTTTCTCATGTTTTCAGAAGGCCCACAGTGCCCACTAGTTCTGGGCTCACCCATAAGAGGAAACACCTTTTCAACATCCACCTTGTCAATACCATTCAAGATCTTATATACTTCAATCAAGTCACTCTTCACTCTTCTAAATTCCAGTGGAACAAGACCAGCCCTGTCCAAACTTTCATAATAAGACAACCCTTTCATGACAGGAATCAATCCAATAAACCTCCTCCAAAATCCCTCCAATGCAATCATATCATCATGAAGCAATTGCAGGATTATGATGACGTTTCTTGGACATTCAAAAATTGGAGCAGAGTCCACAGAGCCTTGTGAGTTACTGAATGTAATATTTCCTGTTCACCAGTTAGATAAATAACATCTGCTATGTTTATTTACATATAACTACAGTGTTCAGAAAGATTGCCTTCTCTTCCCCTTTTATACATCAATAATAATTAAGTTTTTTAGTTCGCAATAATTAAAACATTAAACACATGCAATCAGTCCATCATAAATTGAGTCCTTAAGGTGCTTTCCGATTTCTAGTGGAGCAGAGTAACTCCTCTGTTAGGGGAGCTCCCACTGAGGTGTTTTCTGCAGAGAGCACCAACCCTGGCATCTCCTCAGGTGCTGGTAGCTCAGCTTAATCCGTTTCCATGGGGACGACAGACTCGCCTGTCACAGGCTGGCATGGTACTTCACTGATTGGGCAGTCAACAACATTTCCTGCAGGCAAAATGGTTTCAGGTGGCAATACTGGCTGCTGGGATAACTCTCTTCCTCATATCTGATCTAGATGCTTCCAGTCGATTCTTCTTTGTATATCCACAAAGGTCCTGTTTTTGATACAGCAATTCATGGGATCCAACTCGAGCCACTTCCAAAATTTCTGACATACACGGCTTCCTCCACTAAAAACGATCTTGTTGATTTGCCTGAATCATTTTTCTTCTGACTGCACTGACTAGCCTCTACCCTCTGCAGTAAATTCGGAAATACCAGGTTTAGTCTAGTCCTAAGATGTCGGCCCATCAACAACTCTGCTGGCGACACTCCCGTTGTAGAGTTCAGAGTGGTTCTTTAGCCCTGAAGGAAAGGTGAGATCCTGGTCTCCAGGGTCACGCCTGACTGTTTCGTAAGGCCTATCTTGAAGGTTTGGACTGCTCATTCAGCTAGTCCATTGGATGATGGGTGGTAAGGCACAGTCCTGATGTATTTGATACCATTTAAGGAGGTGACATTTTGAAATTTAGCACTCGTGAAGGCTGTTCCATCATCCCAAACTATGACTTCAGGGATCCCGTGGGTTGAAAAAGATTGATGCAATTTCTAAATTGGGGCGTGCAACATAATTTACTAAATTTTTAACACTTCCATCCACTTTGAATGGGCATCAACAAGGAGCAAAAACATTGTGCCCAAGAATGGCCCCAAATAATCAACCTGAACTCATATCCATGGCCGGCCCAGACATTCCAAGGGTGCAGTGGGGCTGTAGCAGGCAACCTTTGTTGCATTTGGCACTGTTCGCAGCACTTCATCAGATTCTCAATCTCAGCATCGATGTCAGGCCACCATAACTCCTGGCGAGCATCTACATCCTAGATACCCGGATGGGCATGGTGCAATTCATAGATTATCATAGAATTTACAGTGCTGAAGGAGGCCATTCGGCCCATCAAGTATGCACCGGCTCTTGGAAAGAGCACCCTACCCAAGGTCAACACCTCCACCCTATCCCCATAACCCAGTAACCCCACCCAACACAAAGAACATGCACATATTTGGACTGTGGGAGGAAACCGGAGCACCCGGAGGAAACCCACGCACACACGGGGAGGATGTGCAGACTCCGCACAGACAGTGACCCAAGCCGGAATCGAACCTGGGACCCTGAAGCTGTGAAGCAATTGAGCTATCCACAATGCTATATCGGCTGGTATACGGACGGTTACTCTGGCTCCTCAAAGAATGATGCCATCTTCGCGACTTAATTCATCTTTTTGTATATAGTATGGTTTAATCTCTTCAGAAACTGGCTCACTGGCCCAACCTCTTAGTATCCTGTGCCTCACTTTGGACAACATGGTGGTCCAATACTTGATTTGCTGTGCCGAAACCGGCAACAGGTCAAAGAAATTCATAACCATAACAATTTCCTGTGGTACTGGGGGAGGTGCTACACTCTCTGGTAAAGGCAGGCAACTAAGCCATCTGTATTTGCAATATGTGTTCCAGGCCGATGTTTGCATGTATATTCGTAGATAGACAGAATTAACGCCCAACGTTGAATTCTTGCCAAAGCAAATGGCGGAATAGCCTTATCTTCTTTAAAAAGACCCAAGAGTGGTTTGTGGTCCATAACAATTGTAAAATGTCTTCCATATACATTCTGGTGGAACTACTTTACCCCATATAATATCGACAAGGCTTCTTTTTCAATCTGAGAGTCGCCTTTTTCAGCTTTTGAGAGGGTTCTCGAGACATACCCAATAAGTCTTTCAGTTCCGTCATCCGCCATACAGGACAATACTGCATTGATGCCATATATCAATTCCTCAGATGGGTCAAAATGCGCCAATATAATTGATGCATGTAACAATTACTTTACTCTGTTGAAAGCTTCTCTTTGGGGCATCTTCCAAACCCAAGCTGGTGCTTCTTTAGTAACATTTGCAAAGGTGCCAATAATGATGACAAATTTGACAGAAAACAACCAGAGGAATTGCTAAGAATCACATGAGCTTAGATGTGCTTCTGGGGGCTGATGTCTCCTTTATTGATCTGACCTTGTCTTCAATAGGGTGTAATCCATGTGCATCTATGCAATACCCAAGATGGGCGAGCTCAGTGGCTTAAAAAGTACAATTTTTCCTTCTTGAAGCGTATTCCAGCCTCTTGAAATTTCTTTAGCACCTCCTCAAAGTCAGGTAGGTGCTCAGCTTCAGATGATCCAGTTATCAAAATGCCAACCAGGTGTACTACAACTCGTGACAGACCTTGCAATAGACTTTCCATGTCCACTGGAAAATACCACTTGCCAACGACACACCAAAGGATAGGTGCATATACTGAAACAAACCTTTGTGTGTGTTTATCATAACATAGCCTCGGGAAGCCTCATCTAACCCGAGTTGCTGATATTCCTGGTTCATATCTAGCTTTGTATAAGACCAGTGATGGGCAAATGAAGGTAGTGAGTGGGCTGCATGAGTGGCCCTCCTTCATCTCAGTGGGCCGCAAGATTGAAATCATAGAATCATAGAATCCCTGTGCAGATGAAATTGGGCATGTTCACTATCACCCTTGAATAAGGTAGAATATATTTAAAACACACCGATTATTTCATAACAAGTTATGGAAAATGCTTAATCATTCGTACATTAATAGAACTGTCATCAACTTCAAATCGTAAAAGCGAAAGCAATATTGAACTTTGGCCACAGAGGCACTCACAGGCAATGTTGTGTGTAATCAGCATGCACCTCACTTCACTTACCCTTGCTTTATATGTATATCACTTCAGTCATATCAGTAGAAAAAAAGCTATGAGGATGGAAATGAACGGAATGTGGCAACTCTGCTCGTAGGCAATGGTCAATAAAGTATCTTGTGGGCCACACTCAGGACCCTGATGGTCTCCGGGCTGCAGATTGCCCACCATTGTGTGAGACTGAACTCCAGCCAGTATTGCGTACAAGTCTTCAATCTTGGGGATCGGATATCTATCTAACTTGGCAGCCTGGTTAACTGTTAATTTCTAGTCTCCACAGATGCAGACTGACTTGTCAGGCTTTATCACAGGGACTATAGGTGCTGCTCCCTTTGTAAATTAAACTGGCCGGATAATACCCAGATCTTCCAATCTCTTCAATTCCATGTCCAAACTTTCTCTCAAGACATATGGTACTGATCTCACTCTAAAAAAACGAGAGGTTGCCTCTGGAGCTGTATGACGCCCTTTATTTTACCTAACTCATTAACTCAGGCAGTCCCTCTTCCGGACTTAGAAGATCTCCATCCAGTTTAACTTGATCACCTTGAGCCAATCGTAGCCCAGAAGACTTGGCTCTTAGCCTGCAACCATTATTATTGGGAACTGATCGGATAGCTGCTGATAGCTTACCAGTACTGTGGTCATACCCTTTATCTTTAGTTTTGCTGCAGTTCCCCTTAAACTCAATGTTCTCCTATCACTGTGGCAGAGGTTCCTGTGCCAACCTGCATCTTTATCAAAAGCACCACAGTGATGGGGGTTATTTTGCCCGTTTTCATGTTGAACAATGAGAGAACATTTAAATCCGTAGTACTGGACTCTTCCAAATTATGCACTTGCGATGTGTTACTAACCCTGTTACTGGGTAGACTAGACTTCCTGTTACATCGGTGCCTTAAGTGATCTTTCCTGTGGCAGAAAATACATTCAGCTTCTTTATGACAGCAGGCTTCAGGGTAGTGATTACCCCACATCGGTAACACTCTACTTCAATCCAAGGCGATTGATTGGCTCTTTTAAATCTTCTCCCGTGGCTGCATTTGCTTCCCATTTTAAAATTACATCGTCATTTTTGGTGCCACTGCTGACTGCAACTTCCTGCCCTAACTGGTGGACTGCACCATTTTGTATTCTCTGAAGCTCCTGTGTGCCTTTCTCTGCGCTCTCCATCACCAAAACTATCACTAGCGCCTTCTTAAAAAATATATATGTCTCTGTTAATAACCTCCTTTGGCTTGTTATTTTCCCTGCAGACTAAATATCCCACAGCATATTGTTGAAAGTAGCTCCGAAGTCACAGTGCTCTGCGGTCTGTCTTAACTTGATGATATAAGTTGCAATAGATGCTCAAGGGGTTTTCCCGATTCAGACAAACTTAAATCACTGCAATATTACTAATCACTTCAGGTGGTTGTGTGATTTTCACAGATTCAACTATCTCAGTGAATGACTTAGAGTCGGGTGTGCTAGGGATGTGAGGCTGCATATTAAATTGTAGGCCTGGGGCTCACAAACACCCAGAAGAATTGCCTTTTTCTTCCCATCCCCCTTTATTCCATTAGCCTGAAAAAGAATCTCTCCATCCGAATAAGGTCATATCTGCTCTTTTGTTTCTCAGCTCGAACTGAACTTCAATGTGACTTAATACTCATGATCTTAGGACCGCTTTTTCTCTTTTATCCTCCTCGCCAATGTAATATTTCCAGTTAGGTATATAACAACCACAACATTTGTTAACACACAACTGCAATACAGAGGGTTGCAAGTCAGCTTCCAGAATCAAACATATATAAACCCGTTCTTGCTCGGGTGATCTCCGACGCAGGTCTCTGATTGGTTACCCAGTCACCATACCCTATTGGTAGATTGCCCCAGAAAGGAGACAAACCCCACACTGAGTCAAATGTTGATGAATGTAATGAAGAGTTCCTGTGCTGTTCTTCATGTTTTTCTTGGATTTGTCCCACAACAAATGGTGGAATTTTGCAAAAAAAAGCAAACAGTGGAATTCTCCGTCAGCAGGATCCTCCGGTCCGCCAGCAGCACGCCCGCGGGTTTCTCGACGGTGCGGGGTGGACACAATGGGAAACCTCACTGGCTGGCTGTGGGAACAGAGAATCCCACTGCTGGCGGGGGCATGCCACGCCGGAAAACGCAGCTGGCAGACCTGAGAATCCCACCCAAAGTGTCAGGTTGTGACTGAAAAACAGCGTGTTTCTCTCCAGAAACACAGCCAAATCTTCTGACCAGATCTTCTGATACTCAGTCAAAAAAAACAGGTGCGGTTTGCACTGTCCATCTGGCGGGGTGGGGTCTGATAGAGCGACAAGCCCGGCTCCACAGAAATTGGGGCGCCATCTTTAGAAACTTCAGAGAGTCGTGAACAATGCCCAGTCCATCACACAAACCTGCCTCCCATCCGTTGACTCCATCTACACCTCCTGCTGCCTGGGGAAAGCGGGCAGCATAATCAAAGACCCCTCCCACCCGGCTTACTCACTTTTCCAACGTTTTCCATCGGGCAGGAGATACAGAAGTCTGAGAACACGCACAAACAGACTCAAAACCAGCTTCTTCCCCGCTGTTACCAGACTCCTAAATGACCCTCTTATGGACTGACCTCATTAACACTGCACCCCTGTATGCTTCATCTGATGCCGGTATCTTTGTAGTTACATTGTGTTTCTTGTGTTGCCCTATTATGTATTTTCTTTTCTTTTCTTTTCATGTACTAATGATCTGCTTGAGCTGCTTGCAGAAACATTCTTTTCACTGTACCTTGTTACACGTGACAATAAACAAAATCCAATCCAAGGGAGCCCTGAACTGCAATAAAAAATAAACTCCCTTCCATCCCCCCACGACCATGGATGATCCTCCCCCCAACAAACCTTGGGGTGACCTCCCCTCACCATGGAAGTATCGGGAGGCATTCTCCCCCACACCACAAAAAAGGAGAGCCACCCTCCCCTATAGAGCAGGGTTACCCCCCTGGCAGTGCCCTGTTTCAGTGCTCATCTCATTGCCAACCAGAGTCCCTTCTTTGCACTTCCCAAGGCACTGCAATGGTACCAGGGGACAATGCCCAACCTCGGCCCTCCAGACACCTCTGCACCCGCGGCATCGTCACCACAACCTGAAAAACAGTAACGATTCAGACCAGCATGACAGCACGCTGCCAGTGGGGAGCATTCCATGGACGCTTCTGTGTAAGCTGTTTAATGACATTTAGATTGATGTAAATCAGGTCCACGCCCTTTCTGGGTGTGAAACTGATCATGTCACCAGTGGGGGGTGGGGATGATCTCAAACCGAGATCTCGCCGGCGCAAATCCCGCTATGGCCCTCTCAGGAGATTAAGTGGTGATAACGGGACATGTGTCTGCAGCTAACGAATCGCAAAAACAGACCGGTGTCGCCGATCAGAGGTTGCCTTGGAAGGTCTTCAGCTATGCTGTGTTTCTTGGAGGATTTCCTCAGCCACAGGAAGTAGACAATTTAGAAAACTGTGTGCCAACATTTCCCTGCTTTGGATAAAAGCGAAATACGTTATTAGCTCCCACATCATCATTTATGTCCCTGCTCAGGGGAGAGTTCTGTTTCCTTCCAAATCCATTGGATGAAAGTATGAAATCTTGATGTGAGAAAAATCCCACCAGCTTTGAAGACGTCAGCTGGAATACCAGTGGTGCCGCAGGCTTTATTTTCCATCAATCTGATTGATTGTTGCAGATCTTCCATTGATGGTGGATCATCCATGGATTCTAGCACAGGGTACGGGGGGAGTGGGGCGGGGGGGGGGGGGGTGGCGTGACCAGGAGAATGGTAGCTACTACTGTGGGTACTCTGGTTGAAAAGCTGTTGAAAATGCTCTTTCCCACATTGACACTTGTACTTTTTTGCCTGAAGGTGCTGTTCGGGTTTTGGCCGTGCACAACCCAGAGATGTATAACAATTGGGGGATCAATGCTTTTGAGCTGATCGCCTTGTTGGAGCTGCGACTGGCAGTCGTTTGTTTGGGCCGTTGGCCCCGGCCCATTCCCACGGCTGTGTCTCCATCGCGGAGTCCGAGTCATCAACTTCTAATATCTGGGGCATGTGGTGGGGGCGGTGGTGTTGACAGTGGTGACACTGCGAAAGACTGCGCCAGGCCTTCCACAAGGGGGTCATGCAGCACGGGTACGCGGATGCAGGGATGGTCCTGGGTTCAGTTCGACTCCCAGTTCTTTATACGGACTGTATACAACACAGGCCCTGTCCGCCGAATGACAACGCTCGGAATCCAAGTAGTGCCATCTCACCAAAGTTCCGTGTATGGACTGTGTCCCCAGGTGTGAAAATCAGAGCGGCGAATGTCCGCATAAGCCATGCTCCAACCGTTCCTGTCCACGCCATATCCTCCTGCCGAAATCAGGCATTACGAGGCTGAGGCGAGTTTGCACCGACAACCCATGAACAACTCTGCTGGTGCAACGCCCATGGTACCATGAGGTGTGCTTCGATGACAAAAATAACAAGTGCCAACCAGGTATCACGGGACCCTATCGTCTGCTTACGCATTCCACGTTTGAATATTTGGCCTGCACGCTCGACCAACCCATTGGACGCAGGGTGATACGGACCGGTGCGGACATGGCACACCCCATTCGTCTGCATAAAACCCCAAATTCTGCACTGGTGAAAGGTGTTCCGTTATCTGAAAGTAATACCTCCAGAATGCAGTAGACGGTGAAGGAGAGTCGGAGCTTTTCAACTGTCGCTTTGGAGGTCGGAGATAGCATACGGTGTACGTCCACTTCGAGTGGGCGTCGATGAGGATCAGAAAGATTGACCCTTGGAAAGGGCCGATAAAGTCAGCCACTCCCAGGGTGGAGGGATGCTGCTGGCAGAATCTTCTGCTGCTCCTGGGACAGACTGCAGTGCTGGGCATGCCAATCGATCTCTGCATCCATGCCCGGCCACCAGACGCAGCTGCGGGTAAGCATTTTCATCTTCGACACCCCGGGGTTCCCATTAAGGAGGTCCACCAATATAGGATAATGCCCCTTCTCTGCAACCATGACATGAGTCATGTATCCTGATGAAATGTATCCCAGGATGTTGTGGGAGGCTAGGGAGGAAATTGCGGGTCCCCTAACAGAGATATTTAAATCATCGGCAGCCACAGGTGAGGTGCCTGAAGATTGGAGAGTAGCGAATGTTGTGCCCTTGTTTAAGAAGGGCAGCAGGGAAAAGCCTGGGAACTACAGACCGGTGAGCCTAACATCTGTAGTAGGTAAGTTGCTAGAAGATATTCTGAGAGACAGGATCTACAAGCATTTAGAGAGACAAGGACTGATTCGGGGCAGTCAGCATGGCTTTGTGCATGGAAAATCATGTCTCACAAATTTGATTGAGTTTTTTGAGGGGGTGACCAAGAAGGTAGATGAGGGCAGTGCAGTAGACGTTGTCTACATGGACTTTAGCAAAGCCTTTGACAAGGTACCGCATGGTAGGTTGTTGCAGAAGGTTAAAGCTCACGGGATCCAGGGTGAGGATGCCAATTGGATTCAAAATTGGCTGGATGACAGAAGACAGAGGGGGGTTGTAGAGGGTTGTTTTTCAAACTGGAGGCCTGTGACCAGTGGTGTGCCTCAGGGTTCGGTGCTGGGTCCACTGTTATTTGTGATTTATATTAATGATTTGGATGAGAATTTAGGAGGCATGGTTAGTAAGTTTGCAGATGACACCAAGATTGGTGGCACAGTGGATAGTGAAGAAGGTTATCTAGGATTGCAACGGGATCTTGATCAATTAGGCCAGTGGGCCGACGAATGGCAGATGGAGTTTAATTTAGATAAATGTGAGGTGATGCATTTTGGCAGATCGAATCAGGCCAGGACCTACTCAGTTAATGGTATGGCGTTGGGGAGAGTTATAGAACAAAGAGATCTAGGTTCATAGCTCCTTGAAGGTGGAGTCGCAGGTGGACAGGGTGGTGAAGAAGGCATTCGGCATGCTTGGTTTCATTGGTCAGAACATTGAATACAGGAGTTGGGACATCTTGTTGAAGTTGTACAAGACATTGGTACGGCCACACTTGGAATACTGTGTGCAGTTCTGGTCACCCTATTATAGAAAGGATATTATTAAACTAGAAAGAGTGCAGAAAAGATTTACTAGGATGTTACCAGGACTTGATGGTTTGAGTTATAAGGAGAGGCTGGATAGACTGGGACTTTTTTCCCTGGAGCGTAGGAGGCTTAGGGGTGATCTTATAGAGGTCTATAAAATAATGAGGGGCTAGATGAGGTAGATAGTCAACATCTTTTCCCAAAGGTAGGGGAGTCTAAAACTAGAGGGCATAGGTTAAAGGTGAGAGGGGAGAGATTCAGAAGGGCCCAGAGGGGCAATTTCTTCACTCAGAGGGTAGTGAGTGTCTGGAATGTGCTGCCAGAGGTAGTAGTAGAGGCGGGTACAATTGTGTCTTTTAAAAAGCATTTAGATAGTTACATGGGTAAGATGGGTATTGAGGGTTATGGGCCAAGTGCGGGCAACTGGGACTAGCTTAATGGTAAAAACTGGGCGGCATGGACTGGTTGGGCCGAAGGGCCTGTTTCCATGCTGTAAACTTCTATGATTCTATGAGTCCCCCACAAGTGGATTCCACCTTCGATGCCAAGTTCCGCGGTCTTGGTCGTATATGCCTTCAGATCACTATGTGCGCTCAGTGCTGGGCCCCAGACAGAACAATGTGTTCAACGTTACGGTAGCACACTGGTTAGCACAGTTGCTTCACAGCTCCAGAGTCCCATTTTCGATTCCCGGCTTGGGTCACTGTCTGTGCGGAGTCTGCACGTTCTCCACATGTCTGCGTGGGTTTCCTCCGGGTGCTCCGGTTTCCTCCCACAGTCCAAAGATGTGCAGGTTAGTTGGATTGGCCATGATAAAATGCCCTTAGTGTCCAAAAAGGTTAGGTGGGGTTACGGGGATAGGGTGGAGGTGTGGGCTTAAAGTAGAGTGCTCTTTCCAGGGGCCGGTGCAGACTCGATGGGCTGAATGGTCTCCTTCTGCATTGTAAATTCTATGATTCTATGAACTCAGGCTAGTTGGGGAATATTCTAGGTCCATGCACATACCTGGACTGCTGTGAAGGGCTGGATGTCCATAAAGTGCAAGATGGCAATGACCTCATCAGTGCTGGAGGGTGTCGGCAGTGGTCGGCAGCAGACGCCAACAATGTAGAAAGACCCGGGATCGACTTGCCATAATAGTTGATAGGTGCCAAGATTTAAAGGAGTTCCGTAAACCCCTTCCGGAATGTGGGGCCTGTCAGATGGCCCACACCTTGGGCGCGATTCTCTGCTCCCGCGCCGGTTGGGAGAATCGCCTGGGTCGCCAAATTTTCCCGCGATGGCGGTCCGACGCCCTCCCGCGATTCTCCCAAGCGGCGAGATCGGCCCCGTCGAGTTCCGCACGGCGCAGGCCGGAGAATCGCCCGAGACACCCAAAATGGCGATTCTCCAGCACCCCTGCTATTCTCAGGCCCAGATGGGCCGAGCGGCCAGCCCAAAACGGCGGATTCCCCCTGGCGCCATCCACACCTGGTCGCTGCCGACGGGAACAGCGCAGGAACGTTGGGGGCCAGCCTGCGGGGGGGGGGGGAGGGGGGGATCCTGCACCGGGGGGGCCTCAAATGTGGTGTGGCCCGCGATCGATGCCCACCGATCGTCGGGCCATCCTCTCTGAAGGAGGACCTCCTTTCTTCCGCAGCCCCGCAAGATCCGTCTGACATCTTCTTGCGGGGCGGACTCGGAGAGGACGGCAACCACGCATGCGCGGGTTTGCGCTGGCCAACCCGCGCATGTGCGGGTGACGCCAGTTATGCGGCGCCGGCCGCGTCATGTATGCGGCGCAGCCTTTACGCAGCACCAAGGCCGGGCGCGCGTAAATGACGCGGCGCCGCTCCTAGCCCATTATTGGACCCTGAATCAATCGGGATAGGGGCCGTTTTGCGCCGCCGTGAACCTCGGCGGCGTACACGATGGCGCGAACACACTGCCTCCATTTCGGAGAATCCCGCCCTTATCTGAATTGGAAGAAGGTCATCCCGGTCCACGCGGAAGCCAAGGTAAGTTACCATTCGGGCATTGGACACGCATTTATCTCGACAGAGCTGAGCACCAGTGGCTGCAAAGCGATGGAGAACCTCATCAATGTTCCTAAGGTATTCTTGGTCTGATATCCGAGTGACCACAACATTAACCAGGTAAACCATCATGCGCGCAGGTCCTGTAATATGTTCTCTATTACATGCTGAAATATGGCACAGGCCGATGATAACCTGAAAGGCAACCTGGTATATTCATACAACCCCCGGTGGGTGTTCACCGGCATGTAATTTCAAGATTCTAGCTCCAGCACCAACTGGAGATACACATGGTTTAGATCGAGTTTCAGGAAAGAAAACCCTCCGCTGAATTTAGCATAGGGAGCCTCGATCCTTGGCATGGGTTAACGGTCCAGCATGGAGGCCTGGTTCACGGTCATCTTATTGTCCCCACAAAGGCCGTCGGGTTTCAACACAGGGACGAGGGGTGCTGCCCAATCTACGAACTTCACTGGGCGGAATATGCCAAGACTTTCGAGGCGATCGAGTTCTACATCCACCTTAGCTCACAATGTATATGGAAATGAGCAGGCTCGAAAATACCTTGATTGTGCCAAGGAATCCACGCAATTCTTGCCGTGGCCTCGTGAATGGTACTCAGACCAGTTTAGAAAACCTTGTGGTATTTTGCGAGTACTGCGTGAGGGCCCCCCCGAGCACATCTGGAACACCTGTTGCCAATCAAGGTTGAAGCACTGCAACAGTATCACCCAAGCAAACTGGGGCCTTTGCCCCGCACCATGACCAAAGGCTTCCTCGCAGACAGCTGCCCGTAGATAATAGGACCATCATCGTCGGTGCACCGGTGTAGGTAACCAACTGGGCATTGATGTCTTGCAAGGAAAAGGGTTGTATCTCCGTCTGAATTTGTTTGAATGTGCTTCTGCCAATGACTGAAACGGCGACACCTGTATCCAGTTCCATCTGGGTTAGCTGACGGTTGACACGGAGTGTGATCTGAATCGGCGCCACCTTCTTTGTGGAGATGCAGTTTAGCTGCTGCCAATTGTCCTCAGATTCTTCCACAAAATGTGTGCGGGCCCGGGTTGGGGTGCCATACCACGCGGTGCAATGGTCAGGCGGGCTGACTCGCGGATGTCGCTCACCGCAATTGCGTCGACCGCATGTCTTGCAACACGTGAAGTCAGACTCCTCTGGGTCGGGGAGCAGACCCGTCCAGCCCCCCGGGATCTTCAGTGGTCAGTCCTACTCTCGGCGAGCAGCCATCCAGCGCCAAGTATTGGGATTGCCCATTCGAGGAGGTATCCTCCTGTGGGGGGACCGTGCAGCCCAAACTGAGGGCCTTCATTCCCTGCAACTCTTGAACACCTTGTCTCGCTCCTTCACTTGACAAGGCTATCGCTATGACCCTCTTGATGTCCAGCTGTGGTTCAGATAGAAACTTACGCTGGGTTGCCAAATGACGGGCACCGCAGACCAGTCTATCCTGCAGCACCTCGGTCAGTCAAGTCCCGTATTCGCACCCCGTATGGTGGGAAAAAAACTCCATAACGGAGTCTCCTGTATTTCGTCCAACTGTATTAAAACAGTAACTTTGGACAATGATAGACAGTCAAGGGTGAAAAGTTCTACCAGGACGACTGAATCTGTGAATGACCGCAAGTCCGGGGTGTCGGGGTACGTTAAACTCTTGATTCATCTGTAGGTGGGCACCCGTGACTCTTGTATAAGTTAGCAGTTTCATTAAAAATATTTTTAGTGTGCATTGTTACAATATGAATTTGCAATAAGAGGAGTAAGGTTTGTGGCTGGCATTGAGGTGAACTGTGTGATGGAATGGCACATGGGCCCCTGCAGTGGGGCACCTGCACAATAAGGAGTGGGCTGACAGACAGGCAGCACCGAGCAGGGAATGTGCAACAGGTGGATTGGCACTCGGAGCCCAGAACAGCTTAACCCAGCCTCCTTGACAGACACAAGCTATGGGCATTACCTCGACACACACGATTAAACTTTCCATTTATGCTGCAAGCATTCAAGACTAGCATTGCAGCACTGCTGGGTTGTTTAAGGCTCTATTCCAGTCTTTTGTGTAACCTGATGATTAATTTGCGAGCTGCGCAGGCAGAAGGCCTTGGAGCTGGATATTTGTTTGCTCTCTCTGTCTCTTCCCCTCCAGAAGAAGTCTGACAACACCAGGTTAAAGTCCAACAGTTTGTTTCAAATCACTAGCTTTTGGAGCACTGCTCCTTCCTCAGGTGAATGAAGAGGTATGTTCCAGAAACATATATATAGCCAAAGTCAAAGATGCAAGACAAATCTTTGAATGCGAGCATCTGCAGTTAATTAAGTCTTTACAGATCCAGAGATAGGTGTAACCCAGGTTAAAGAGGTGTGAATTGACGCAAGCCAGGACAGTTGGTAGGATTTGACCACTTTGCCTCAATGCAAGAATGGCTGTAGAAATGTAGCCAATAGATTGCCAATCTTCCTTTAATGTTCCCGCAAAATATAGGACTGTTGTGGAAAGGCTCAGTGACATAGATTGACACCAACATAAAGACACTCAGCAGCTTTAAATATAATCAATTTTAATGTTGGGGGCAATTGTTCAATCAGAAACCTAAAGAAAACCCTCAAATATCCCATCCTCGGTCACGTTCCAATACCCTTGATGGCTGGCATTAGCAGAAGTTGTAGAGTTATCCCTAGTCATCAGCCTGCACTCTCAACCAGAGCTTAGAGTGTAAGGAGCAGAAAATATCCCCAAATAAATCAATTGAATAAAAATGGGTGTTAGGTTCTGGAACACTGCACATCAAGCAGCACCGGTTTAAATTCAATCAGTGCGCTGGTAACTCGGAGATCATGAAACTTACTGAAATACTCTGCTGAGGTTTCAAAAGGCTTTGTTCACTCTCACTTGCAGTGATTCAATCTCAACTGCACCACTACACTCCATCACTTGCCTGCAGAATAACAGCAGGTATTTCACAAAGTACATCACTCGCATTAAAATAAAATGATAAAAGCTGATCTGATGTAAATTTTATATTAGAAAGACTTGCATTTACATAGAGCCATTCAAGACCACTGGACATCTCAGTGTCCTTACAGTCAATGAAATGCTTTTAAAATGTAACATTCATTCGCAGTGATGCCTGAATCATGAAAGCTATTAGGAAACAGAGTTGCAGGTTACTTAAAACTATGCAACCATGAAGGAAATCCTATTGCCGTTTTCATACAGGAAGGCAGCAGTGTCTTATAAATAGCTGCCTACATATATTGCAGCTCACGGAACATCTATGTAATATTTTTATGTTTAATCTCTCACAGGAGTGTGACAAAATTGAAATGTAACAGATATAAATCTCATTGTAATATATTGTGATAAAAATACATATGATCATTAATTTCTTCAGAATGTTAATTGATTTCAGTTGGGGTGTATACAGACATAGTCACGACGTGCAAGATAATCCGCAGGAGTCCAAGTGCTGCTTTGTTTGTGAATCACCGCCCTTCTGAGGTCTGGCTTTCTTTTTAAACGTAGAACAAAAATACACTGAAATGTTGTGCTTTAATGATCAAATCAACTGCAGTAACAAAACTGGAAGTGAAGAGTTCACCTCATTTTCCCGGGTAGCGCAAATATTTGGTAAAAATGACAGGTTTGGCTTTTTTGCACCAATAGGATTGGATTGAAAATTTCATAATTGTTTGTTCTTGTTAGTATTTCATTCATGAGTTCTGAAAAATCTAAATGATTGGACATAGACATAGAACATACAGTGCAGAAGGAGGCCATTCGGCCCATCGAGTATGCACCGACCCACTTAAGCCCTCACTTCCACCCTATCCCCATAACCCAATAACCCCTCCTAACCTTTCGTTGGTTACTAAGGGCAATTTATAATGGCCAATCCACCTAACCTGCACATCTTTGGACTGTGAGAAGAAACCCACGCAGACACAAGGAGAACGTGCTGACTCCGCACAGACAGTGACTCGGTGGGGATTCGAACCTGGGACCCTGGTGCTGTGAAGCCACAATGCTATCTATTTGTTCTACTGTGCTGCTCACATCGGGACAATAATTAGAGCTACACCACCACAGCCCAATGAAACTCTTCATCCTCACTCAGTGCTGGAATTTTTCGGTGCTGCTGAAAGTGAATGGAATTTTGGCTGAAATGCCAAATGTTCCGTTCTCGCTCATCAACGGGTCCCACCACAAATGAGACCTGAGAATCCTGCCCATGGTTTCACTTAAAATAGGGGTGGAGCTTTCCACCTGCCCGGAAACGCAGCGGCAGAGGCGGCCCGCCAGATCCCGTCCCTGTCAATGGGGTTTCCCATTCTGTGCATCATGCGCCATTGGATGCACAGAACTATTGCGCGGTCACACAACACGGCGGTCCAGCAGCGGAATCCGGAATGGAAACTCTTGCACACATTGTCTAAGTATATTTGCATGGCTAGGGAGAGTGAATGGCTTCTGGATACCGCTCCTAGCTCCAGTGCAATCCAGAAGCAATTCAGAGCACCAGTGGTTGAACAGTCTCCCAAATGAAGAATCCGGCCCTATATTGTTTACTATGGAAGAGATCAAATATTTTGGATGACCAGATAGCAGTCAACTTGCTAGCTTTGTTGGTGAAAACAGAACCCAGAGGCAGTAACCAACATCTAGAAGAGCGCCAGAGGAGCATTGGGGCCATTGACAGCGAGAGAGGAGCAGTGGGGCCATTGACAGCGAGAGAGGAGCAGCGGGGCCATTGACAGCGAGAGAGGAGCAATGGGGCCATTGACAGCGAGAGAGGAGCAATGGGGCCATTGACAGCGAGAGAGGAGCAACGATGCCATTGACAGCGAGAGAGGAGCAATGGGGCCATTGACAGCGAGAGAGGAGCAATGGGGCCATTGACAGCGAGAGAGGAGCAACGGGGCCATTGACAGCGAGAGAGGAGCAATGGGGCCATTGACAGCGAGAGAGGAGCAATGGGGCCATTGACAGCGAGAGAGGAGCAACGATGCCATTGACAGCGAGAGAGGAGCAACGATGCCATTGACAGCGAGAGAGGAGCAACGATGCCATTGACAGCGAGAGAGGAGCAGCAGGGCCATTGACAGTGAGAGAGGAGCAGCGGGGCCATTGACAGCGAGAGAGGAGCATTGGGGCCATTGACAGCGAGAGAGGAGCATTGGGGCCATTGACAGCGAGAGAGGAGCAACGATGCCATTGACAGCGAGAGAGGAGCAATGGGGCCATTGACAGCGAGAGAGGAGCAATGGGGCCATTGACAGCGAGAGAGGAGCAGCGGGGCCATTGACAGCGAGAGAGGAGCAACAGGGCCATTGACAGCGAGAGAGGAGCAACAGGGCCATTGACAGCGAGAGAGGAGCAGCGGGGCCATTGACAGCGAGAGAGGAGCATTGGGGCCATTGACAGCGAGAGAGGAGCATTGGGGCCATTGACAGCGAGAGAGGAGCATTGGGGCCATTGACAGCGAGAGAGGAGCAACGATGCCATTGACAGCGAGAGAGGAGCAATGGGGCCATTGACAGCGAGAGAGGAGCAATGGGGCCATTGACAGCGAGAGAGGAGCAGCGGGGCCATTGACAGCGAGAGAGGAGCAACAGGGCCATTGACAGCGAGAGAGGAGCAACAGGGCCATTGACAGCGAGAGAGGAGCAGCGGGGCCATTGACAGCGAGAGAGGAGCATTGGGGCCATTGACAGCGAGAGAGGAGCAACGATGCCATTGACAGCGAGAGAGGAGCAATGGGGCCATTGACAGCGAGAGAGGAGCAATGGGGCCATTGACAGCGAGAGAGGAGCAATGGGGCCATTGACAGCGAGAGAGGAGCAATGGGGCCATTGACAGCGAGAGAGGAGCAATGGGGCCATTGACAGCGAGAGAGGAGCAATGGGGCCATTGACAGCGAGAGAGGAGCAATGGGGCCATTGACAGCGAGAGAGGAGCAACGATGCCATTGACAGCGAGAGAGGAGCAGCGGGGCCATTGACAGCGAGAGAGGAGCAACGGGGCCATTGACAGCGAGAGAGGAGCAACGATGCCATTGACAGCGAGAGAGGAGCATTGGGGCCATTGACAGCGAGAGAGGAGCAATGGGGCCATTGACAGCGAGAGAGGAGCAGCGGGGCCATTGACAGCGAGAGAGGAGCAACGGGGCCATTGACAGCGAGAGAGGAGCAATGGGGCCATTGACAGCGAGAGAGGAGCAACGATGCCATTGACAGCGAGAGAGGAGCAGCGGGGCCATTGACAGCGAGAGAGGAGCAACGGGGCCATTGACAGCGAGAGAGGAGCAACGATGCCATTGACAGCGAGAGAGGAGCATTGGGGCCATTGACAGCGAGAGAGGAGCAATGGGGCCATTGACAGCGAGAGAGGAGCAGCGGGGCCATTGACAGCGAGAGAGGAGCAACGGGGCCATTGACAGCGAGAGAGGAGCAGCGGGGCCATTGACAGCGAGAGAGGAGCAATGGGGCCATTGACAGCGAGAGAGGAGCAACGGGGCCATTGACAGCGAGAGAGGAGCAACGATGCCATTGACAGCGAGAGAGGAGCAACGATGCCATTGACAGCGAGAGAGGAGCAATGGGGCCATTGACAGCGAGAGAGGAGCAGCGGGGCCATTGACAGCGAGAGAGGAGCAGCAGGGCCATTGACAGTGAGAGAGGAGCAGCGGGGCCATTGACAGCGAGAGAGGAGCAACAGGGCCATTGACAGCGAGAGAGGAGCATTGGGGCCATTGACAGCGAGAGAGGAGCATTGGGGCCATTGACAGCGAGAGAGGAGCAGCGGGGCCATTGACAGCGAGAGAGGAGCATTGGGGCCATTGACAGCGAGAGAGGAGCAGCGGGGCCATTGACAGCGAGAGAGGAGCAGCGGGGCCATTGACAGCGAGAGAGGAGCAGCGGGGCCATTGACAGTGAGAGAGGAGCAGCGGGGCCATTGACAGCGAGAGAGGAGCATTGGGGCCATTGACAGCGAGAGAGGAGCAGCGGGGCCATTGACAGCGAGAGAGGAGCAGCGGGGCCATTGACAGTGAGAGAGGAGCAGCAGGGCCATTGACAGTGAGAGAGGAGCAGCGGGGCCATTGACAGTGAGAATTAAATTCTCTTCTAAACTTTGTGATGTGCCATCAATGAACACAAGACGAGTAGTGAACGTAACTGAGGCTTTAATAAACGAAACAGAAAGCCTCCTGGCCTCTGATCCCGAACTGGGTCAGAGGCGGAGACCAGCCACCTTTATACCGAGCCCGAGAGGAGGCGGAGCCATCAGGCAGTGGTTTACCACATTACATGTAATACAGTAGCAGTTTACCACAATACACATATTATATACGACAGTGGTTTACCATATTCACCCCCTGTTGAAAAAAGAGTCCAGCGGGGGTGAAGTGGACTTAAAGATCAAGTCTATCGGGGGCCTTGACCTTCCGCCGTGATCGCCTCAATCCCAGCTGTGGTGTGGGCACCGGTGTCAAGACCTGCGCGTCTGGGAGCGTGGTGGAGGGAGACGGTGTAGGGTCGGGGGTGTTGGTGATGGTCGCTGGGGAACCTGCAGGTGACAAATCCCGGAGAGAGACTGTGTCCTGTCGCCCGTCCTGATGTGCCGCGTAGGCATATTGTGGATTGGCATGGAGGAGCAGGACCTTCTCGACGAGGGGATCTGATTTATGACTCCTCGCATGCTTCCGGAGGAGGACGGGCCCTGGGACTGTCAGCCAGGATGGGAGCGAGACCCCGGAGGTAGACTTCCTGGGGAAGGCAAACATACGCTCGTGAGGGGTCTCGTTGGTGGCAGTGCACAGAAGCGACCGGATGGAGTGGAGCGCATCAGGAAGGACCTCCTGCCAGCGGGAGACTGGGAGACTTCTAGACCGTAGGGCCACGAGGACAGCCTTCCAGACCGTCACGTTCTCCCTCTCCACCTGTCCGTTGCCCCGGGGGTTATAGCTGGTCGTCCTGCTGGAGGCGATGCCCTTGCTAAGCAGGGACTGACGCAACTTGTCGCTCATGAAGGAGGAACCCCGATCACTATGGATGTAGGTGGGGAACCCGAACAAGGTGAAAAGACTGTGCAGGGCCTTGATGACGGTGGCAGAGGTCATGTCAGGGCATGGGATGGCAAAGGGGAATCTTGAGTATTCGTCAATAATGTTGAGGAAGTACATGTTACGGTCAGTGGAAGGGAGGGGCCCTTTGAAGTCGATGCTGAGGTGCTCAAAGGGGCGAAAAGCATTTACCAGGTGCGCTCTGTCTGGCTGATAGAAGTGCGGTTTCCACTCCGCGCAGACCTGGCAGTCCCTGGTCACGGTCCTGACCTCCTCGATGGAGTAAGGCAAATTGCGAACCTTGATAAAGTGAAAAAAACGGGTGACCCCCCCGGGTGACAGAGGTCATTGTGGAGGGCCCGAAGTCGGTCTACTTGTGCGCTGGCACATGTACTGCGGGATAGGGCATCTGGGGGCACATTGTGCTTCCCTGGTCGGTACAAGATCTCGTAGTTGTAGGTGCATAGCTTGATCCTCCACCTCAGGATCTTGTCGTTCTTGATTTTGCCCCGCTGTGTATTCAACATGAAGGCAACCGACCGTTGGTCAGTGAGGAGAGTGAATCGCCTGCCGGCTAGGTAATGCCTCCAATGTCGCACAGCTTCTACGATGACTTGGGCTTCCTTTTCGATGGAGGAGTGTCAAATTTCGGAGGCATGGAGGGTACGGGAGAAGAAAACCACGGGCCTGTCCGCCTGGTTGAGGGTAGCGGTCAGCGCAAAGTCCGATGCATTGCTCTCCACCTGGAACGGAATGGACTCGTCCACAGCGTGCATTGCGGCTTTGGCAATATCTGCCTTGATGCAGTTGAAGGCCAGGCGGGCCTCAGCCGTCAGGGGAAAAATGGTGGATTTAATAAGTGGACGGGCCTTGGCCACATAATTGGGGACCTACTGGGCATAGTAAGAGAAGAACCCCAGGCATCTCTTCAGGGCCTTGGGGCAGTGGGGGAGGGGGAGTTCCAGAAGGGGGCGCATGCGGTCGGGGTCGGGCCCTAGGACTCCGTTTTCCACAACGTAGCCAATGGTGGCTAGGCGGGTTGTGCGGTAAACGCATCTTTCCTTATTGTAGGTGAGGTTCAGGAGTTTAGCGGTGTGGAGGAAGTGCCGAAGGTTTTCGTCATGGTCCTGCTGGTCATGGCCACAGATGGTGACATTATCTAAGTACGGGAACATGGCCCGCAGCCCGTACTGGTCAACCATTCGGTCCATTTCCCGTTGGAAGACCGAGACCCCATTGGTGACACCGAAGTGAACCCTGCGGAGGTGGTAGAGGTGGCCATCTGCCTCGAAGGCAGTGTATTGGCGGTCATCCGGGCGGATAGGGAGCTGGTGGTACGCAGACTTCAAGTCAACTGTGGAGAAGACTCGATACTGCGCTATCTGGTTGACCATGTCAGATATGCGGGGGAGGGGGTACGCATCGAGCTGCGTGTACCAGTTGATGGTCTGACTGTAATCGTTGACCATCCGGTGCTTCTCCCCAGTCTTGATGACCACCACTTGGGCTCTCCAGGTACTAGCCTCAATGACCCTCTCTCATAGGAGTCACTGGACCTCCGACCTGATAAAGGCCCTGTCCCGGGCACTGTATCGTCTGCTCCTAGTAGCGACGAGCTTACAGTCTGGGGTGAGGTTAGCGAAGAGCAAGGGTGGGGGGACCTTAAGGGTCGCAAGGCTACAGACGGTGAGGGGGGGCAGGGGTCCACCGAACTTTAAACTAAGGCTTTGGAGGTGGCACTGGAAGTCAAGCCCTAGTAATAGGGCACGCAGAGATGGGGAAGGACGTAGAGCTTAAAGTTAGTGTACTCCACGCCTTATACAGTAAGGGTCGCGACACAGTACCCCTGGATTTCTACTGAATGTGATCCGGAAGCCAGGAGTAGCACTTCGGGCTTCCGGCGTTGGTGGGCTGCTGCGCGGCACAGGCTTGCGCGGCACTCGAGTCGGATGATGGCGGCGGCCACGAGGTCCACGAGGGTGCCGCGTGGTCGGAGGTGTAGGCCTCCATGTTCTGGAAGGCCACCTCCAGCGAGTTTGAGAGCTGCACTGTCTCTGGGAGGCCGAGTGTACCCCCTTCTAGCAATCGCTGGCGGATGTAGTTCGATTTAATGCCTGCGACATAGGCGCCCCTGATCAACAGCTCCGTGTGTTGGGTAGCCGATACCGCCTGGCAAGCACAGTTCCGACCGAGTACCTGCAAGGCACGCAGGAATTCGGCTTGTGATTCCCCAGGGCGTTGCCGCCTCGTGGCAAGAAGGTGCCTAGCAAACACCTTGTTTACAGACTTTGCATATTGTCCCTTCAGCAGCATTATCGCCTCTGTATACAAGGGGGCGTCCCTGATGAGAAGGAAAACTTGCGGGCTCACCCGTGCGTTGAGTATCTGCTGCTTTTGGAGGTCGGTGAAGTCTTCGGTGGAGGATCCGAGGTACGCTTCGAAGCAGCTTCGCTAGTGCTCGAATGTTGCAGTGGCGTCGGCTGCCTGTGGGTCCAGCTCCAGGCGATCAGGCTTGAGCGATGAATTCATCTTAGAAGTTTAGTTTATTAAATTGATGTGCCATCAATGAACACAAGACGAGTAGTGAACGTAACTGAGGCTTTAATAAACTAAACAGAAAGCCTCCTGGCCTCTGATCCCGAACTGGGTCAGAGGCGGAGACCAGCCACCTTTATACTGGGCCCGAGGGGAGGTGGAGCCATCAGTCAGTGGTTTACCACGTTACATGTAATACAGTAGCAGTTTACCACAATACACATATTATATACTACAGTGGTTTACCACACTTTGGGTAACTACTGTAAAAACCCGACTAGCCACCCTACAGGAATCTTCCACACCCCCAACTATTCCCCCCCCCAACAGTTTTCGCACCATCCCGCGATCCCCTCAAGGATCACCACCCGGCCCCGACCTGAACCACACTCACCCCCATCCCCCGCAACACACGGAACGGATATACCACCGCACTGCCCAGCCAGCCCGACGCACGATACCTCCTACTCCCCAACCTCTGACTCCCCCTACCGTCTAACACCTAACTTTCCCCACCCCCAGACCTCCGACCTGTCCTGTCCTGACCAAGTGACCCCCGACTTGCAGACCTGACCCAACACTCCCTTGGCCTGACCTCTATTGACTCGATGCTCCCCAACACCCCCTGCGAACGGACCCAACACCTTGACCCGCAGAGTTGACCCAAATTGCCACCCCCCAACCTCTGACTTCCCTCACCCTTGACCTCAGACTCAACTCACTGCCCTAAACCTCTGCCTGCCCCCCACCCTGACCCCTGACCGCCTCCAGCTCCTGACATCCGACTCTCCCAACTTTCCCCGACCTCTGACCCCATTCCCAGCATCCCCACCCTCTGAGCTCTGACAGCTCCCCTCTCAACATTCGACTCCCCCCCCCCCCCCCCACCCCACCCCGACTTCTGACATCGCTGACCACCCAAATTCCTTCCACTTACCAGAGACACTTACTTTCTCCTTGGCCAGACAGTTTCCCTGGGCCCTTTAAACGTTACTGCTTTGTGGCAGCTAGTGCAGTAAAAAAGCAGTGTGATCTCCTTGAATCCACCAGAGCTGGACTGCGCAGGAGTCTGCCAGGATTTTTTCAATGCAGGCCCCAAGCAGCTCTGCTGATTGTAAGTTTCAGTGTAGATTTTCAGAGCAGATAAGTGTGCATCAACGTCTCCTAATTCCTGTGGGCCATTGCTTTCCGGCACTAGTTGGAAGTTATGGTCCAAACGTCAGAGCCTGCTGGTAAAGACCAGTGAAAGATGGGGTTAAGTGGATAGTAAGATGGGGGTAAGTGGATAGTAAGATGAGGGTAAGTGGATAGTAAGGGTTTGGGGCTGGCACTGCCTGCAATATGTTGGAAGGTAGAGGAAGGGGGAACAGATGCAATCAATTCCTTTCATTTGGATTTGAGCACTCATGCTCCATCTGACTTCACATTCAGGTAGGTTACTTTAACGTCTTGGTTGGACCTAGCAGGAAATTCCTAGGACTTCTTTCTTTGAGTACATAGGTACATAGATACATAGAGGATAGGAGCTGGGGCCTTTGGCCCTTCGAGCCTGTTGCGCCATTTATCAAGATCATGGCTGATCATCCAACACAATAGCCTAATCCTGCTTCCTCCCCATAACCTTTGATCCCATTATCCCAAAGTTCTATATCCAGCCGCCTCTTGAATCTATTCAATATTTTAGCATCAACTAACTCCCATGGTAATGAATTCCACAGGCTCACCACTCTTTGGGTGAAGAAATTACTCCTCGTCTCTGTCCAAAATGTCCTCAGACTGTGACCCCTGGTTCTGGACAAACCCTCCATCAGGAACATCTTCCCTGCATCTACCCTGTCTAGTCCTGTTAGAATTTCATGAGTCTCCATGAGATCCCCCCTCATTCTTCAGAACTCCAGCAAGAACAATCCCAACCTCGTCAATCTCTCCTTATATGACAGACTCGGCATCCCTGGAATCAGACTGGTACAGCCAGGAGCAGTGCTTTTCCTACTTTTGTTTCAGATTCGCAGCATCTCAGCTACCTTGTACTATTCCTTCCCCATTACATTTACGTGCTCGAGGATGACTCTGGTGGCATCACTGCTCTGCTGATATCCAGGGAAGCACAAAGGTATCACAAATGAACAGTCTTGATCTCCGAGGAAAGACTGATGCAGTCACTTTCTTTGTGCAAAAAAAAGTGATGCAGTTGGTGCCTTAAAATGAAGCCAGCCTGACAACTGCAATACAAACAGGTTGTACATTGAATTGCGTGGACTTTGTTCCTATTGCAGAAGTGGATGAAACTGAAAGCAGCGCATGTACGGCCACATGGGTGCAATCTGTGACTCATTACACTTTGGGAAATCGCTTCGTGTTTTGAGATGGCAAAAGTGACAGGTCCACAGAATTAGTCAGTAAATGACACAATTAAAGCATTGGTGATAGCGGTGGAAAAAAGTATGGTTCACAAATTAAAGTTTGATAGCTTTACAGTGCCTGTCTTTAAATATATATTTATGTGGATACAACATTCAATGTTGTGCTGCAAAATGTGATGCCAATTTCACATCAGCATTCTTTACATTGCTAAGTGCAGGATAGAAAATGCTGGGGAGGTGCCTGCAGTACCTGCTACATACCCTGCTGAGTATTATTTTCCATTGAAGTGAATAGAAAACTTAGATACAATGTACAACAGGTAATCCACCAATCTCCAACCGTTTTGCCCCCTAGCCAATGTTGAAAATTAGCCCTTGGATTTCTGACAACACAACGCAGACTCAAAACGTCATCTCTATTTCTCTCTCCCTACAGATGCTGCCAGACCTGCTGAGTGTTTCCAGCATCCTCTGTTCTTGTTACTAAATGTCCTTCCTCTCCAGTCGCCTGCCTTTGAGTAGTCATAAGAATATAAGAACAGGGAGCAGGAGTAGGCAATTCAGCCCCTCGATCCTGCTCCGCCATTAAATACGATCATGGCTGATCTCCTTTCAGCCTCCACTCCACTTTCCAGCCTGTCTTCCATAACCCTTCAATCCATTATTAATTAAAAATCTGTCCAAATCCTTAAATTTAGTCAAAGTCGTGGCATCCACAACACTCTGGAGTAGCGGATTCCACAGATTCCCTACCCTTTGAGAGAAGTCATTTCTCCTCATCTCCGTTTTAAATCTGCCACTCCTTATCCATCACTTCTTGTCAACCCATTGTTTCTGACTGAAGTTCGCAAAAGCTATGTTTTGATGGGCAGGGGTGAGGTCTTACATCCCAGAATACAATAGAGTGAAACAAAGAAAGAAAATCTAACCCGTGTCTGGTCTACCAAAATAAGAATGGCCACTTGGACAAGATGCAAGAAGGCTGCTGGTGGACACAGCACAACTAGCTCAGCATTAATAAGTACCTTCAGGAGAGGAAGAAAGATAAAAACCAGGTCAGTCTTTTATCTGAGCAGAGCGACACTGTGGCACATTATGCTGTATTAAATTGGACCTTCCATTTCCCATCTCTTTTAAACCTCCCTAAACTTTAATAATGTTCAAAAAGAATAAAATCAATGTTAATTTGAAGTTTTCCTTTCATATGTTTAGTACTTAAACGTAAAAGCAGAGAATGGCAAAATTTGAAATACTTCTCCCAAGTCTCGGTTGAATTTATTCATGAATCATTGTATTAAAATTTAATTCAAAAGACTTCAACTATTTCAGAATAATAAGATTCAGGGGATGTAAATCATTACAACTTGTACTTGAAACAATGAATATTTTTGTCATTTTTAATCTGAAGCAGCGATATATTTATATTTTCTTCTTTACGGGCCATAAGTTTGTGATTTAATGATGTACAATTTGATACATCAGCTCAGCCAAATCAATGACTTTTGAGCTAAAATCCTGATCTTAAATGCAGGAACAGTTGTGCTAACCCTGACATAGCAAATGGTTGAGTTGAATTAATCTACTCTGCTGTTAAAAAAAATGAGGTGTGCAGAATGAAAGGCATGCAAGAAATACCTTCAGTGAAATATTTAAATAATTCTTCCCAACAAACACTTGAAATGGTGAGTGCCATGTTTTAATCAGCCAGGTAGCAAATGCATGCCTGATGTTTTCATATTTACATATCGTGGAAGTCACGTCTGTAACTTTGATATTAGTTACATCTCAGCTAACGTTTACATGGCTAATCTCCAACTCAGTCAGATTTGCGGCTCCTTTATCTTAGTGCAGCTCATCTTGTGACACAACAGAAAGCTGACGTCACTTGAAACCAAGGTGCCAGTAACACTGCAAGGGCCTTCATCGCCTCTGGCAATGTTACGGGAGGCATCAACTACAGCACAAGTCACGATGATTATTTCAAGGTGTATAAAATTAGCATGTAATGGCACATGTTTCTCAAGCATTAAAACGATTCAGAGACTTTAAAGGTGTCCTTGTAAAAGGGGCACATCGAGAAACAGGAGAGAGAACAAATTAGAAAGAACCTATGAACTGCAAGTTCGACAAATTGGTGTGCCCCCATTTTTGGGAGCAGGGCTCATGATTCACAATCTGTTTATACTAGTTCAGAACAAGATGGGCAGCATATAAAACTTGTGCACCCACCTCAGTTCCATGATTGTACATGACCCTGAGCAATTCCCATGTTGCACTTACCCCTGTAGCACTGCAGTGAACCTGCCTCTCATCCATTGACTCTGTCTACACCTCCCGCTGCCTTGGGAAAATGGGCAGCATAATCAAAGACCCCTCCCACCCGGGTTATTCCCTCTTCCAACCTCTTCCACCAGGCAGAAGACACAAGTCTGAGAACACGCACTAACAGATTCAAAAACAGCTTCTTTCCCGCTATTACCAGACTCTTGAATGACCATCTTATGGACTGAACTGATCACTCGATGCATCTTCTCTACTTTTGTTAGCACACGACTCCGTGTGCTTCACCCGATGTCTATACCTATGGATTTATATTGTGTATTTAGCATATTTCCTACATTTTTTCTTGCATGGAACAATCTGCCTGGATTGGAACCAGAACAATACTTTTCACTGTACCTCGATACACGTGAGATAAATAAATCTAAGTCTAAATATGGCCACGCCCAGAAAATGGCGTGGGGATACAGGGTGTGGCCTACCTGTTACATTGGTGCTGCCATGCCACCTGGCCAGGAATGGGGAAGGTCATTGTTGATGGCCATTTTGCCAGAATCCAGCTTAGCCACTACAATCCCCAATTGAGGGACACCTTCCACTGTGTGGGGAGACTGCCAGGTCAATCATGCAGGCTTGCCAGTGGACTCTGGATGGCGGAAGGGGCCTCATTTTTGAGCCATGGTGGGATCCTGGAGTGACCCACCACAACACAGTCGCTACCTTCCCTGACCAACCATCAGCACCCCACCTGCCACCCCACCATAACTTATCACAAGGTAATTGAAATGTGATGCTCCCCCCTGCGCCCCCCCCCCCCCCCCCCACCCGGCAACCCCAGGAGAGAACACTATTCCTTCTGGGGAAGACAGCCATCCCAATAGGGGTGGCAGTCACTTATCTAACTGTCTCTGACAACTTGTGGTGCCAGGACCAACTGACAGCTGAAGAGGGTTCAATTGGGGGTGGCATCGAGGTTTGCACTGCACAAATTCACCCCATCATTGCAAATTGACCCATTTGCAGCTTATTAATGAGCTGGGCACCGGATTCCCCAAACCCCAGTGATTCTCCAGTCGTCTGGGCCGGGATTCACGTGGTCGAGAATTGGTGCAGCTAATTCCCAGCATGGCACTAACCCAGTGGATCCGCAGTGGGCCAGGGGGGTAACTCTTTAAGGGAGTTGCCCCCAATCTATCAGAGGGCCACCTCCATCCCACAACATAAATCCTGCCCACCTCATCCCCACCAAACACCCCCCCCTCAAGAGATCCCCATAAGAGAGACCACTACCAGAGACCTCCCATAAGAGAGACCCCCGCATAAGAGAGAACATCATCAGAGACCCCCCATAAGCGAGACTTCCACCACAGTCCGTCATAAGAGAGACCCGCCACCATGAAGCCCCATATAAAGGAGACACCCCACCAGAGAACCCCCTCATAAGAGAGAAACCAACAGAGAACCCCCATAAGAAGACCCCCACTGGAAACCCCCATAAGAATGACCCCCACCCAAGACGCCCCATAAGAGAGACATCCACCAGAAAAACTCCCATTACAGAGACCCATGATTGGCAGCAACCCACTACAGTGGCTCTTGCCTGGATGCCTCCCATTACAGATACCCCCAACAGGAATTACCCCATTACAGAGACCCCTGCCTGGAAGCTAGAGAGCAGTCTACACAGAGGCAGTGAAAACAATCACTGCTTTAAAACTCATCTGTGCAATACACCTGCTGGCTTAGCACCTGTAAATTCCTAGAAAGAGAAAATTACATCAACTGGGTTTAAACTCTCTCACATCTTTGATCTGCAATGCTTTCATTCATATCAATGTGAAATTCCTTTAATTAGATTGTGATCAACAGCAGCTACACACATCCAGATATCTGCATTGGTTTAATCTAATTTTCCTCCACACATGAGTGGATTTCAAGTAATCAGCTGTGAAACTAATCAAAATGTTTTTAAACATCTTGCTACGATTAACCACATTAATCTTGGACCACATTAAAGACAGTTAAGTGCTTTCTGCAGAGAAACATAGTAGGTGAGAGCACTTATCTGTCCTTGGTCTTGTAGTGATATGCATCACTGTATATACACAAGGGGTTAATGTAAATACACTACAACTAAGTAACCACTAGAGGGAGCACCAGAGATGTCATGACATGCAGCCACACAACCAATGGGTCATTAGAACATAACACAACCAATGGGTACTCAGGACACCCAGAGGTGGAATTACCACCAGGGGGCACTACACGACCCATATAAAAAGGACAAGGCACACAGGCTCTGCCTCTTCCACCGGCAGAAACCAAGAGAGCAAGACAGGGTTGATTATCAGCAACATCACACCCTAGCACATGGTCGAGAGCAAGCTTGGATAGTTAGCAGAATAGACTGAGTTACTGGAGGCAGATTAGTAGAGTGTCGAACTTATTTAAGAGCATTGTCAATCGTTCAATAAATACGTTCAACCTATCGCCGAATCTGGAGCATCTTGCAGCAGAGCCTACATCAAGTGGCAGCTTATGTCACAAGCAATAACTTAACACAACATGGTACAGGAGTGACTGCTCAATCTCCCTAGTTCAACTCAGCAAGGTTAGAGACAACCAGCAACCAAATCCAGGCACGATGAACAAGATTCAGGCTCCTCATCAACTCAGGCCGACCGGTAATCTTAGTGCTAGCTGGCGTTCGTTCAAACAAAAATTACAACTATACATGGAAGCATCCGACCTGAATGGCGCGACCGATGCTCGGAAGATAGCTCTTCTACTCACCACTGCGGATGAACATGCGATAGAGAGCTTCAACTGATTTCAATACTCAGTAGGGCTACCAGACCATCCTGGACAAATTCGACAGCCACTGCGAGGTGGACACGAACAAAATCGGTAAAAATGGCGCGAATACTCACCTCGAGGCAGAGTAGGGTTGAAACAGAAGAAGATGGCAGCCATCTTGCACGTGTGCAGTCTGACCAGTTCGCACATGGGCACTTCCCTAAAAGACGCAAACCGGCAAAACGGTGTTTTGCGCATTCGTGAGAAGCCACGCAGTTGCAAAAAGAGCGCACAGTAAAGGAACCTCGGCATGCGCATGCGCAATTGAGTCCTACGCATGACGTCACGAGCATCATGACATCAGAGGCCCCGGAGCACGCCGACTTAAAGGAGAAATGTCTGAAAATTAAAAAGAAGAGTTTTAAAGCCACAAAACACAATTCTTTCGCCTCGAAAGACAGAACAATGTCTGAACTTCTACCAGACGTTGAAAATAACCTCCGCAGCACCCTGGAACAAGCAGTTTGCACCACCCAAAGTGAAGAGCACAATGACAAATCCGAAATCAAAGAAGATGATTTGTTCATTGAAGAAGAAGCAAACGATGCCACACAGCGAGTACTGAACGACTCTGTTGGCATCAGGAGTGAGCAACACCAAACGCATGACTCTGATCAAGGCAATGCTACAGATCCAGACGATGACTACCTGGATAACGCAGAATGAGTAGGCATCATCACGAAGTGTGAATACGCCACACTGGGCACATCGCAAGTCCCGTCAATCCTTGCCGTGGATTTCGTGGAAGAATGGAATGCAGTGACGGATGTCAACCAATGCCCCATCCAGTTCAAACTGCACACAGATGCCTCCGCTAACCTGATCTCAAAGTCGGACTTCACGAGAATTAAGAAGGCTCCCAAGCTCCTTCCAGCTGCCTGCAAACTCCAGGACTACACTGGCAATGCAATTAAGGCACTGGGGTCCTGCCACCTGACAGTGTCCAATCGACACATACAGACAAGCCTACGCTTTGAGATTGTTCAGCCAAACAGGGCGTCCCTGCTAGGTGCGCACGCCTGCAGGCAACTGAACCACATCCGATGGATCTACACCATGATACCGTCTCATCCGGATCCTCAGGCCCGCATCGACGATATCCTGACCCAGTACCCAGATGTCTTCAGCGGGATGGACACACTTCCGTACGAGTACAGGATTCTACTGCAGCTTGACGCCAAACTAGTGGTCCACGAAGACGCCCCGACTCCACACAGATAGCGATGACAGACTCCACAGCGAGACCACTGCACGACTCCACACAGAGAGCAATGAAAGACTCCACAGAGATAACGATACAAGCCTCCACAGAGAGCTCGTTGACAGACTCCACAATGGAAGCAACTCAAGACTCCATAGTGAAGTCCATGCATGAACAAGACCATGAAGGTCTATCAACCTTATCTGAGCAACCAGCAGCAGACTATGAAAGTCTACCAAGCTCACATGAACTACAAGAAGACACTGAATGTCTACCCACTGTATGTCAGACAAGTGACGAAGAAATCACAATTCCCATACAAGATGTGCAAGATCACAGTGAGACTGACAGATCTCAGCTCGTATGTACAGAGGCAGTCAACCATCAAAGTGAAACTACTCTTGAGTCCAGTGAGACCGCATCAATTAAAACCCCATCCACTCGAGCCTATCCACAAGAAAATGAAATATTGAAGATTTTGACTCCAGACGAGGAGCATCAAGAAACCAATGATGATTCAAGTGAACAGAAATGACTCCAGAAGAGGAGCACCAAGGAATCAAAGAGGAATCACATCAACCACAAAGGAGTGATGTCACCAAGATCAATGCAACATACGGTCATTCTCACAATCCTCAAGAAGAAACGCTCAATGAAGCATCAGATGCCACAAAGGACACTGACACAAGTAACTTTGAGAATGACTCGAATTATCCACACGGAACAGTTATTGAGCGCGACAAGCACGACAAAAATAACAAAAACAACAACAATAAAACAACAACTTGTATGACATGGTACAACTCTGCACATGAAGGACAATGTAACAGCACAGCTCAAAACAATGTCAAGAGTACAAACATACCATGGCATGACAACGAATCTCACCAATTCACGTTTGCTCCACAGCAAACCAGCTTTCAAGAAAGGTGACATACAGAATCGCTACCACAAGCTTAGAAAAAAAAAGTCTAAATCAGACAACGAAGTGATTCGACCATTCGAACACCTCATGATAACTTCTTGGTTACTTAAACACAAGAACACTGATGACGTTCACAAAGAAATGGCAACATCAACATCACCACTTCAACAATAGAAGAAGAAAGCAACTCAACCATATAAATTCATATGATTGGACTCATAGATATTAATCGGTATTGTATAATCATCAATATCATCGCAACTTGTACATATCATCATTCATCTACCTGTTTTCTACAATTTTCTTCAACAAAGTACAGAAAATATGTCACATGAAAAAAGGGGGGATGTAGTGATATGCATCACTGTATATACACAAGGGGTTAATGTAAATACACTACAACTAAGTAACCACTAGCGGGAGCACCAGAGATGTCATGACATGCAGACACGCAACCAATGGGTCATTAGAACAGGACACAACCAATGGGCAATCAGGACACCCAGAGGTGGCATTACCACAAGGGGGCACTACACAACCCATATAAAAAGGACAAGGCACACAGGCTCTGCCTCTTCCACTGGCAGAAACCAAGAGAGCAGGACAGGGTTGATTCTCAGCAACATCACACCCTAGCACATGGTCGAGAGCAAGCTTGTATAGTTAGCAGAATAGACTGAGTTACTAGAGGCAGGTTAGTATAGTGTCGAACTCATTTAAGAGCATTGTTAATCGTTCAATAAATACATTAAACTTATCTCCGAGTCTGGAGCATCTTTCAGCAGAGCCTACATCAAGTGGCAGCTTATGTTACTAGCAATAACTTAACACAACAGGTCTGTCATCCCTTCCTGTGTACAGCAAAGGTAAAGTGCCACGTATTAACATTGGCAGCAACGATGAACATCATGGGATAAAAGGAAGACTGGAGCCTGGGTACAAAGGTGCTGATTGACAGGGAACAGAGACAGTAGTGAACAGATGTTTTTTGGACTGTCAGTAAGTTCCCCTGGGTCAGTACTAGGACCACTGTTTTTCTTGACATATATATTGTGTCCAGGTAACAATTTCAAAATTTGCTGATGATACAAAATAT
This sequence comes from Scyliorhinus torazame, assembly GCF_047496885.1. Classification (NCBI taxonomy): domain Eukaryota; kingdom Metazoa; phylum Chordata; class Chondrichthyes; order Carcharhiniformes; family Scyliorhinidae; genus Scyliorhinus; species Scyliorhinus torazame. The sequence continues at coordinate 310,796,492 of NC_092707.1, forward strand.
GGAAGTACAGTACAGTGTCACGAATAGGGCTGCCCACAAACTGGAGTTGTCCAAAAACCAGACATTTTCATAATGTGCCAGACATCAATTTTAATTGAGTAAATTTAAAAAACTATTATCCAGACAAGTGCTGCATTGGTGTTGTGTGGTGCCAGACTAGTTATCTACTTAGCCACTTGTGCACCAGTCTATTCCTACGTTTCAAGTGACCCTTGATCCCAACTGTAGCCACCTAAATTGGCCAGCTCTCAATTTAAAATGGCGAACGGCAAAGGCTGATGGGAAAGTCAGACAACATAGACAGAAACCAGCAGCTGCAGGTTTGCTGTGTATTTACCTCTGCAAAGGCCAGACAACATCGATACCAGTGACCATCAGCATAACAATGTAGCAGCCATCTGCACACTGATGAGCAATCCCCGGGAACAATCAGTAACATTTTGGACACACAAAGCAAAGCCAGACTCCTCGGCGCCAGCAGGAGCCAACACAAAGGAGGTGAACGAGCACCTCAAGACCACCCATCGATCAGGGAACCGCTCCAGTATTGGAGAAATCGAACCAAGCGATTGGGACAAAGTCCAATCACTTGGGACCAGGTACAGGGTCCGCCCCAAAAGGCGGGAAGCCCCTGGGGACTATAAGAGTTAAGCCCCAAGTTCAAATCGCTCTCTTCAGCTCTGCGTCCTGCCCAGGTCACCCAGCAACACGAACCAACATTGACCGTGACCGGTGCAGTGACCCCCGACAGAATTAAGTCTTAATTCAATGCTCGCTACGAGATAGGCGCTCCTAGCTACCAATCCGTACCAACTTCGAATCCCGCATACTCAGAACCCGAACGAAAGGCCATTTGTTTCCCTGACCTGGTGGGCCAGTCCGAAGTTAAGTATAGGCCTGATAGTTGTAGAAGTAGCTTAGACGTAGAATTTGTGCATGAGTAGCGATTGCTGTGCATAATAAATGTGCTTTGATTTGAATCTTACTAATCGGTGTATTGAGTTATTGATCATTACTCGGACTTGAACCTCGTGGCCGTATCATAGAGATACCTGGCGACTCGAGAGCAAAGGTAATAAAACAGAGCAATTGAACCAAGGAGAAAGTTAGCAACACAACCGGCCGCGCTTGGCCTGAATTGTCTAACTCCATATCCAGCATGACCTCGGTCCCAAGGTTGGCAATTTTGAGAACTGTGCTATAAACTGTGAGGAGGATTGCAATAGTCTTCAAGAGGACACAGACAGGCTGGTTTGTTTGGCGGGAACACTGCTGATGGAATTTAATGCTGAGAACTGTGAAGTGATGCATTTTTCTGGGAAGAGTGAAGGCAGGTAATATGAACGAAAGGGGACAATACTAAAATGGGAGCTGGAACAGAAAAATATGGCGATGAAGGAGCAGCGCTTCGAAAGCCAGTAACTCCAAACAAACCTGTTGGCCTTTAACCTAGTGTTGTAAGACTTCTTACTGTGACACCCCAATCCAATGCTGGCATTTCCACATCATCCCTTAAGGTAGCAGAGCAGGTGGATCCAGTGGTAAAGAAGGCATATGGTATACTTGCCTTTATTAGCCGAGATATAAAGTTTAAGAGCAGGGAGGTTATGCTGGAACTTTATAAAACTTTGGTTAGGCCACAGCTAGAGTATTACATTATAGAAGGGATGTGATAATACTTGTAAGGGTGCAGAGGAAATTTACCAGGGTGTTGCCTGGGCTGGGGACTTTTAGTTAAAAAGAGAGATTGCAGCCGAGTGGTTAGCACAGCTGCCTCATGGCGCTGAGGTCCCAGGTTCGATCCCGGCTCTGGGTCACTGTCCGTGTGGAGTTTGCACATTCTCCCCGTGTTTGCGTGGGTTTCGCCCCCACAACCCAAAGATGTGCAGGTAGGTGGATTGGCCATGCTAAATTGCCCCTTAATTGGAAAAAATAAATTGGATACTCTAAATGTTTTTTAAAAAGAGAGATTGGATAGACTTGGATTGTTTTTCTTGGAGCAGAGGAGACTGAGGGGGGACATGATTGAGATATATAAAATTATGAGGGGCATGGATAGGCATAGTTAGACAGGAAGACGCTTTCCCCCTTGGTGGAGGGATCAAATGCCAAGGGGCATAGATTTAAGGTAAGGGGCAGGAAGTTTAGAGGGGATGTGAGGAAAACCTTATTTACCCAGTGATGCGACCATCAATTCACTCGAAGACACGTGGAGAAGTAAACCGTGGTTTTAATCAGCTTAGAACTGAGCCTGCCTGTGATCGACTGAAGGCGGCCCCGCAGGTCAGCAGCTCTTATACTTCCTGTAAAGGGGGTGGAGCCATGGGCAGAGCCCGTACATGCCCCAACAAATCCCCTGTGGGTGAAGCCACACAATCGCCCATAGGTCGAGCCCACAGGGTTAATAACATAACACAGTGCACTGGTGAATTATCAGTAATTATACATTCACCACGCCCAGAGGGTGATGGGAGTTTTGAATTCACTGCCTGAAAGGGTGGTGGAGGCAGAGACCCTCATATCATTTAAGAACAATTTAGATGTGTGTAGTACCATCGATTATACACGCGGCGAGACGTAGAGAACTTCAATCGAGGCTTGATTGAGCAGACTTGTTCCCCAGCAGCTCAGACACAGAATGCAGCTGCTGGGAGCAAACCGGGTTCTTATACCCCGCCTATCTGGGTGGAGCCCAGTAGGCGGCAGATCCAATCAGGATCCAGCATCTGTCCTCCAATAGCTCCTCGGCATTCATGGTGTACCGTATTACCCCTAATACATACCACCACATTCTTCCCTTGTTAAAAAAGAACCCAGCGGGGTGGTGGGTGGTATGGTGGTAGGGGTTTACAGGGTCGGCGCCTTAACCAGTGAACTATATACAACCATGCCGCTTTTACTGAGCCACTGAATTATTCACATTTTACCCGATTAGCAGCGTTAACTATTTACAACAATGCCGCTTTACTGGGCCACTGAATTATATACATCTTAAGTCGATTCGATGAGTCGAGATGGTGCTCTGGTCGCCCTTTCCGATCGTCTCAGCCCGGGTGGTGGTGGTGGTGCTGGCTCGGGGCCGGTCGACTCTGGGAGTATCGCGCTGTCCCTCGCTGTTTCCTTACTCCTGGGCGGGCCTGGGTGGAGAACTGATCCCCCCGGGAAGGGGGTGGCTGTGGGGTGCACCGGCGGGAGTGAGGGGGTGGTGATTGGTGGTTGGGGGGGTGTGTGGAGCTCCGGCGGGCGCCAGGTCCCGCAGAGAGACCGTGTCCTGTAGGCCGTCTGGGTACGCCACGTAGACGTACTGCGGGTTTGCGTCGAGTAGATGTACCTTTTCCACCTGTGGGTCTGATTTGTGCGCCCGTACATGTTTCCGGAGCAGGATGGATCCCGGGGCTGCCAGCCAGGTCGGAAGTGACGTTCCAGAAGCGGACTTCCTAGGGAAGACAAGGAGGCGCTCGTGAGGTGTTTGGTTCGTGGTGGTACACAGCAGGGACCGGATAGAATGAAGGGCATCCGGGTGGACTTCCTGCCAGCGGGAAGTTGGGAGACTCCTAGACTGTAGGGCCAGTAGGACGGTCTTCCAGATCGTTCCGTTCTCCCTCTCTACCTACCCGTTCCCCCGGGGGTTGTAGCTGGTCGTCCTGCTCGAGGCTATGCCCTTGCTGAGCAGGAATTGACGCAGCTCGTCACTCATGAAGGAGGACCCCCTATCGCTATGGATGTAGGCGGGGAAACCGAACAGGGTAAAGATGGTGCAGAGGGCTTTAATGACCGTGGCCGCGGTCATGTCGGGGCAGGGGATGGCGAAGGGGAAACGGGAGTATTCGTCAATGACGTTCAGGAAGTACGCGTTGCGATCGGTGGAGGGGGCCTTTGAAATCCAAACTGAGGCGTTCAAAGGGACGGGAAGCCTTTATCAGGTGCGCTCTATCTGGCCTGAAAAAATGCGGTTTGCATTCTGCGCAGATTTGGCAGTTCCTGGTGACTGTTCGGACCTCCTCGACGGAGTACGGGAGGTTGCGGGCCTTTATGAAGTGGTAGAAACAAGTGACCCCCGGGTGGCAGAGGTCCTCGTGGAGGGCTTGGACATGGTCCACTTGTGCGTTGGCACATGTGCCGCGAGATAGGGCATCGGACGGCTCGTTCAGCTTTCCGGGACGGTACAAGATCTCATAGTTGTAGGTGGAGAGTTCGATCCTCCACCGCAGGATCTTGTTGTTTTTTATCTTGCCCCGCTGCACATTATCGAACATGAAGGCTACATACCGTTGGTCAGTGAGGAGAGTGAATCTCTTACCGGCCAGGTAATGCCTCCAATGTCGCACAGCTTCCACTATGGCTTGGGCCTCCTTTTCTACTGAGGAGTGGCGAATTTCTGAAGCGTGGAGGGTCTGGGAGAAAAAGGCCACGGGTCTGCCCGCTTGGTTGAGAGTGGCCGCCAGAGCTACGTTGGATGCGTCGCTCTCGACTTGGAAGGGGAGGGACTCGTCGATGGCGCGCATCGTGGCCTTTGCGATATCCGCTTTGATGCGGCTGAAGGCCTGGCGGGCCTCTGTCGACGGGGGAAATGTAGTGGACTGGATTAGTGAACGGGCCTTGTCTGCGTATTGAGGAACCCACTGGGCGTAATAAGAAAAGAAGCCCAGGCAGCGTTTTAGGGCTTTGGCACAGTGGAGGAGGGGAAATTCCATAAGGGGGCGCATGCGTTCGGGGTCGGGGCCTATCACTCCATTACGCACTGCGTAGCCCAAGGTGGCTAGACGGTCGGTGCTAAACACGCATTTTTCCTCGTTGTAGGTGAGGTTGAGGGCGTTAGCGGTCTGGAGGAATTTGCGGAGGTTGGCGTCGTGGTCCTGCTGGTCGTGGCCGCAGATGGTGACGTTGGCGAGGTACGGGAACGTGGCCCATAAACCGTACTGGTCAACCATTCGGTCCACCTCCCGTTGGAAGACCGAGACTCCGTTTGTGACGCCGAATGGAACCCTTAAGAAGTGGTATAGCCGCCCGTCTGCTTCAAAGGCAGTGTACTTGCGGTCACCGGGGCGAATGGGGAGCTTGTGGTAGGCGGACTTAAGGTCCACGGTGGAGAAGACCTTGTACTGTGCAATCCGATTGACCATGTCGGATATGCGGGGAAGAGGATACGCATCTAGCTGCGTGTACCTGTTGATGGTCTGACTGTAGTCTACGACCATCCTCTGCTTCTCCCCTGTCTTCACAACTACCACCTGGGCTCTCCAGGGACTATTGCTGGCCTGGATTATGCCTTCCCTCAGCAGCCGCTGGACGTCGGACCTGATAAACGCCCGGTCCTGGGCGCTGTACCGTCTGCTCCTAGTGGCGATGGGTTTGCAATCCGGGGTGTGGTTCGCAAACAAGGAGGGCGGTTTGACCTTAAGTGTCGCGAGGCTGCAGATAGTCAGTGGGGGTATAGGGCCGCCAAATTTGAATGTTAAGCTCTGGAGGTTGCATTGGAAATCCAACCCCAGGAGGGTGGGAGCGCAGAGGTGGGGGAGGACATATAGCCGGTAATTTTTAAACTCTCTCCCCTGCACCGTTAGGTTTGCGATGCAGAACCCTTTGATTGCAACGGAGTGGGACCCCGCCGCCAGGAAAATATTTTGGGTGCTTGGCCGAATTACAAGGGAACAGCGCCTTACCGTGTCCGGATGAATAAAACTCTTCGTGCTCCCCGAGTCGATCAAACACGGCGTCTCGTGTCCGTTCACCAGCATCTTTGTCGTTGTCGTCTGGAGCGTCCGGGGCAGCGACTGGTCGAGGGTCACCGATGCCAAACGTGGTTGGTGCATCAGATCGTTGTCTTCAGGCAGTGTGGAGCCGTCCACGCTGGGGTCCTTGCCTGTCAGCCAAGATGGCGGCGTCCATGGATCGCACGCGGTCGGGGGTGGTCAAAATGGCCACTCCCATGAGTTGCACGTGGCCGGGGGTGGACAAAATGGCCACTCTCATGGATCGCACGTGGCCCGTGGGTAGGAAGATGGCGGCGCCCGTCCCCCTCTCATGGTGTCCGGGGTCCAAAATGGCGGCGCCCGTTGGCCGCCTGTGGATCGCTGGGGGGTTGAGTCCGTGGTCCCGTTTCTTCCCTGGAGATAGCGGCGACTCCATGGGACTGGCACACCGCTGTGTAGTGCACCTTTTTGCGACAGCTTTTACAGGAGGCTGAGCGGGCCGGGCAGCGCTGGCGGGGGTGTTTCGGCTGGCCGCAAAAGTAGCAGCGGGGCCCCCCCCGGGTGGTCTGGGATTCTGGCTGCGCACGCTTGTGGAGGGGTGGGGGGTGCCGGGGGATCGGTCGCGGCGGGGGTCCACGGAGCCCAAGGGGCTGTAGTGCGGTCAGGGGCATAGGTGCGGGCGTTTTGGGAGGCGACATCGAGGGAGGATGCAAGGGCCCGTGCCTCTGTGAGTCGGAGAGAGTCTTTCTCTAAAAGTCTCTGGCGAATTTGCGAAAATGCCAAACCTGCTACATAAGCGTCTCTGATCAGGAGGTCCGTATGTTCATTCGCTGTTACCGCTGGGCAGTTGCAGTTTCTTCCCAGGATCGTTAGAGCATTGAAGAATTTGTCTAGCGATTCCCCGGGGATTTGTCGTCTCGTTGCGAGCTGGTAGCGTGCGTAGACCTGGTTGACGGGCCTAATGTAGATCTCTTTCAGCAAGTTGATCGCCGCTGGGAATTCTTCCGCGTCCTCGATGAATGAGTAGATTTCGGGACTCACCCTGGAATGCAGGACCTGCATCTTCTGGTCTTCTGTTGGTCTGCCTGGGGCCGTTCGGAGGTATCCCTCGAAGCACGCCAGCCAGTGCTTAAACGCCGATGTTGCGTTAGCTGCTTGGGGGCCGATTCGCAGGCACTCCGGGGCGATCCGGAGCTCCATATTCCTTTTTATGTCTGCTCAATAAATTGTAGTACCATCGATTATACACGAGGCGAGACTTAGAGAACTTCAATCGAGGCTTTATTGAGCAGACTTGTTCCCCAGCAGCTCAGTCACAGAATGCAGCTGCTGGGAGCAAACCGGGTTCTTATACCCCGCCTATCTGGGTGGAGCCCAGTAGGCGGCAGATCCAATCAGGGCCCAGCATCTGTCCTCCAATAGCTCCTCGGCATTCATGGTGTACCGTATTACCCCTAATACATACCACCACAATGTGCACTTGCAATCCCAAGACATACAAGGCTATGCGCCAAGTACTGGGAAATGGGATTAGAATGGTTAGGTGGCAATATCAGCTGCAAGTGTAACAATTAGCAAAAGTGCTGAGACACCAGACGATGCAGCTTTCAGGTGATTGGCAAATGTTGACCTGAGAAAAACCATTTTCATGCAATGAGTAGTTGGGATCTGGAATAAAGGTCTGGGGAGTTGGACGAGCTAAATTGTTCCTGCAGAGAGCTAGAATGCACACCATGGGACAAATGGTGTTCTGATTCTATAATTCTAAGACTTGCTGCAGAAGATTTGAAGAGGACTTTTAAACCACACTAAGAGATTTCTGAGACACTTTGTCAAAACTTCACTCACACTCGAGCAACATTTATTCTGGAAATTCTTTGAGGGTATTGCCTAAATAGTGTAGGTTCTATACTAGAGCAGCACAACATACCGTTAAGGTACTCGAAGGCTGAAATAAAAACTGAAAATGTTGAAATAGTTATCACAGGTCTGGCGGCACCTGTGGAGAGAGAAGTACTCTGGTACTCTGCTTTACTGCACAACTGAGAGAAGTCACCATGAGAAAGAGAGAGACAAATAGGAGGGTAAAGTGAACAGGTCAGTCCTCCTCCTCTGGACCTCTTCCACCAGGATTTTCAATGTTGCCGAATATATGCTCATTCTCACTCAATATCTGAGCCACCCTGAAACTTGTCATTGTCTATCTGACACTCAACCTCACACATTTAATAGAAGTGTTTTTTCAAAGCGTTTCTTCGTACCCACACAGTGGAATCTTGTGAAATTTACTCTAAGTGCTGGCTCTGTTCAGACTAGCGTGTGCAGCCCCCCCCCCCCCCCCCCCCCCACCCCCACCCCCCACCCCCCACACGAGCTGCACAGCCAGCTTTTTTCGCGAGATATTCTGGCATTTAGCCTAAAAAAATCTTCTGCTGTCTTTGACGGGGGCACACAGACGGAGCAGGACCTCATAGAGCCGCCAAAGCCGGCTTCACAGAGATCAGAGTGCCTTTTTTAAAGGGCGCCCCATTCAGCGATCTACAAAAGAACCATCCCCACCCCATGGAAACAGATAACGAGATAATGCCCCCAACACGCACAAGGGTAACCTAGTACCCCCCAATTCGGGAGATGCCCCTCACCACATGCGCACACCCATTCACACACACCAGGGCAACTTCCCTCCCACACATAAGGGACCCTTTCCCTCCACCCAGGGGGCTCCACAGATGGCCTTCCCCGGCATTGCCTCATGGCACTGCCAGATTGGCACTGCCTGGTTGGCACTGCCAGGGCACTGTCCACACATGTTCCTCTCCCCCCCCCACCGGGGTTAAACTTACATTTGCGCCCCCAGTGGGTTTTCCTCAACTGCTTCACTTTTTTATACAGCTGTTGTAAACCTTGCCGATCTATGAATATTCAGTGAGGGGGAAACATATGGCGGGGAAGACCATTAATTTTATAAAATTAATTATAATTTATTGAAATGAGTTTCCTGCCCTCGTTACATCTCTGGGGAGGGGCGTGGAAATTACACCAGCGAGAATCCTGTTTTCTGATTTTCGAGGGATTTTGCGCCACATCGCTGTTTGCGCTCACAGCAAATGGGACGCAAAATCGTCCCACACTGTTTTCGTATTTACCCTTTGGGGATTAGTGGGGGAAGGATTGCCAAGCTGATTATCAGCCCGTGAACCGCGTTGAACACTCCTTCTGTAGCCAACGAGTCCTGGCACTGGACTCGAACCCGGAGCTTCTGGGAAGTGGAGGGAGCGAAGAGATCAGAGAGCTGCTCGAGCATTTCTCCAAACAACAGCACCGAGCCAAGGAGGCCAACTACAAGGGAATTGGACCACATCTTCCTCTTCCTCACTAAACTTATGGCACAAAAAGACCAACAACGGGCTGCAGCTGGATTTAAAATGATTTTTTAAGAGCAATTTTTTCCAAGGTGTCACCAGACTGTGGCGACTCTCTGCGAGCTCTCCCCTACATATCCTCTTCCTACATCCTTTATAACCGTGATTATAGTATGTTCTATAATTATTCATTATTATAGTATGTTCTATGTATTCATGTATGGAGTGATCTGCCAGGACTGTAAGTGGAACAATACTTTTCCCTGTACCTCGGTAATTAATAATGACAATTAATAAATCAATCAATCAATAATGGTTCAGGCAAGGGACGCTACCATTGTGCCTCAAGGCCTGCTTGTAGAAGCGGGTGAATGGAATGCACATGTACTGCTTCATGAAAATTGCATCTAAACAGCAATTGAGTGTGGAACCTGCTGTTGTCTCTGTTTCAGCACTGTCAGGCAAGTTGAAATTATGGTAATCAGCATTTTGAAGCCAGACTCTCAGGTGTGTCTAATTCGCACAGCATTCATTTAGCACCTGTTTCCAACCTCTCAGTGACACCTTCGGTATCGTAGGTAATTCTATTGCTCATCAGCCGCAGCTACCTACTCGTCTCATGAAAATATAAACAGCACTGATTATGACAAGGCCAGGCGTCACTTTTTATTTCATCAATTAAAAATGAGTTATTTCAACGACATTGTTCAGCATTAATTGCTGTTTAGTTGTTGATTTTCTTGCAGAACCATTTTGTGTCACAGTTTGATTGTTCCCTTCCTACTACTGCTCCCACTACTCGAGACCCAAGGGTGCTTCAGAGCAGGTAAGAGCTTAGGTTCCCAATTATGAAATCATCATCCGTTCACCACACACAGCAAATGATTTTCAGAAGATTTTGTGTTTGACTGATACAGTCTTTGCTCTTACATGAACATTATTTTCAGTTGTCACGTTCACACTGCCCATAAGAAGAAAAGTTTGCACCTGCTGGCTTTCGTCGTCAATAAAACAAGAGCAGTAAAGGTGGCAAATAGAAATCTGTACGCAAAATTGTGATTTCAAAAGGATCTACAAGCTGAGTACTGACACTAGTTTACTTACACTTGATGAAAAATGGACAACTGCACAAATTTCAGGTGGAAATTCCATGCAGCCTCTGAATAATGTCAAGTTATATAAACATTTTTCAGTGAGTAAAACAAAACAGAAGGGCTTTTTTTCAGCTCTTACTGATGTTTTGAGAGGCTACCATTTATTTTCTTTCCATTTTCTTCACTTTCTGATCAACGTTTGCATTTCTTACATTGATTTCAGTCAAAAACAATGCATGCAACCTCCAGTTGTGTCAAACATGTCCTAGTCATTGAAACGTTGGGTCTGGCAAATGGCATTGTAAATGATAAAAGAGTCAAAAGTGAGGAAAATAGTAAGAATCCTATACTTCTACAGAAAATGCAGCACATCATACAATGTGCAACAAGAGCAGAACATTCTGGAAAATTAAGATCAGTCAGTATTTAAAAGGGAACAAATAGACTGATATTTTGGATTGCATCCTTCACTTTCCAAAGCACCCACCGTTGTTACTTGCAAATTGCTTCCCAGAACTTTGTTATTTCAGATTTCTAGCATTCTGAAATATAGATTTTCATCCTGCAGATTGTGCTGTTTGAGCACAAAACAATAAAAGAAACATCTTTGGAATTGCTAATCCAGTTCCCGTCAGTCTCCATTATCTCTGGGAAATCTGTGTCCCAGCAATAACCATTCTCCTAAAGCAGCTGGAGGCAAACAGTCTAGCCATTCGTGGCTGTCACTATGAATATTATAATCATACAATTCCAACAGTGCGGAAGGAGATCATTTGGCCCATCAAATCTGCACCAACCCTCTGAAAGAGCACCCTACCTAGGCCCACTTCCCTGCCCTATCCCCATAACAACATAACCCCACATAACCTGCAAATCCCTGGACGCTAAGAGGCAATTTAGCATAGCCAATCCACCTAACCTGCATATCTTTGGACTGTAGGAGGAAATGAAGCACCCGGAGGAATCCCACACAGACATGGGTAGAATGTGCAAATTCCACACAGTCATCCAGGCCGGAACCCGGTATGGAAAGTGTCCAACATCGCCATAGCTTGCTGACTGTTGTGCCACTGGCTGGGGGGGGGCTTCTGTCAGGGCTGGGGGTAGTAGCAGGGGGTGGCCAGGATGTGGACTGTTGGGTCAGGGTGGGCAGGTACGGAACACCATTGCCGCAGCCGGAAAGACAGCAATGCAGTTGCACACGCCGCTGTCTGCCCGCTGTGAACTTAGGGCCACAGGTCATTTGGGTGTCCCCCAGGGCATCTACCTAGGTGCCCTCTGGCCCCAGCCGACCCATTAGCTGTATGGGCATACTCCAGCACAACCAGTGCCATCTTTTTGGCTGGGGTGGTGAGTGGGGAGTGCAGTTTGTATATGCAGCTGCAGCTTGTCGTCCTCCCGAGTGTCAATCGCGAATCCAGCAAATCCAAATCTCATTGGAATCGATTGTGTTCCACATGGCGCCGGTGCTAACCCCTTAACAGTCATTGAATCGGTTCAGGCACAGTGCCAGTTTTGGCGTCATGGAAGTCCACAAATCCTGCCACGGCGTCACACTTAGTCTCAGGAACGGAGAAGCCAGTTGGATATCTTTGCCGGGCAGGGAATACATTGTCTGCACACATGGTGTTCAAATTACGCAACTGAAAACTTGTATACTCCCGTTTGACGTTATATATACATGCCTGCACAAATGGCCAGAAGAGGGTGCTGCTACACTCCTACGTCCTGAACGAAAATTTATAATTCCCTTTATTCACAAATCAAACTTAATTACTGATTTCCTGGGCGGGATTCTCCCCTACCCGGCGGGGTGGGGGGTCCCGGCGTGATGGAGTGGCGGGAACCACTCCGGCGTCGGGCAGCCCCAAAGGTGCGGAAGTCTCCGCACCTTTAGGGGCCAAACCCTTACCTTGAGGGGCTAGGCCCGCGCCAGAGCGGCTTCCGCTCCACCGGCTGGCGGGAAAGGCCTTCGGCACTACGCCAGCCGGGTCCAAAAGGTCTTCGCTGGGCGATGCGGGTCCGCGCATGCGCGGGAGCGTCAGCAGCTGCTGACGTCATCCCAGTACATGCACAGGGGAGGGGGTCTCTTCCGCCTCTGCCATAGTGAAGACCATGGCGACGGCGGAAGAAAAAGAATGCCCCCACGGCACAGGCCCGCCCGCGGATCGGTGGGCCCCGATCGCGAGCCAGGCCACTATGGGGGCACCCCCCGGGGCCAGATCGCCCCACGCCCCCCCTCCTCCCACAGGACCCCAAAGCCCGCCCGTGTCGCCGTTCAAAAGGTGGTTTAATCCACGCTGGCGGGACAGGCATTCCAGCAGCGGGACTTAGGCCCATCGCGAGCTGGTGAATCGGCGGGGGTGGGCCCGCCGACCGGCGCGGCGTAATACCCGCCCCCGCCGACCGCCGCGATTCCCACCCCCGCCGAATCTCTGGTGGCGGAGACTTCGGGACACGGCGGGAGAGGGATTCACACCAGCCCCCGGCGATTCTCCGACCCGGCGGGGGGGTTGAGAATCCCGCCCCTCATTCCTAAGAGGATAGCCGGAATTCTCCAGCTGTTGCGATTAATTTTTCCCAGGAAATCCCATTGATAAGCACGGGAAGTCAGAACTCCACCGCCAGCGAACAGTGCGCCACCAAGAAACATGTTGGTTAGGAATCAAAGAATCCAGCCTGAAATCTCCTTTTTGACACAAACTTCCCAATTTGGGAAGGACCTTGACTTATTTTCGCCAGAGTCTGAGGAAAGGTCTGATTCAATAAAGACTAATTTTGGCTTTGGCCTTCAATTGAACTTTCCACTTCATCAGACATGTCTGTTTGACTCTGACTGAGATCTGAGCTGGTTTCAAGCACAACTTGTGTTGGAGTAACTACTGGTACTCTTCCTGTATCCCAACCTCCAACACATCATACTCATTACTTTATTTCCACCTCCCTTCTTCTTCATGAACATGGTGAAACATGATCTAAATGTACAACACCTAACTTTCCACTACCAAATATCTTGACCAAATGGGCAGCAGGGTAGCACACGTGGCTAGCACTGTGGCTTCACAGCGCCAGGATCCCAGGTTCGATTCCCCGCTGGGTCACTGTCTGTGTGGAATCTGCACGTTCTCCCGTGTCTGCGTGGGTTTCCTCCCGGTGCTCCGGTTTCCTCCCACAGTCCAAAGACGTGCAGGTTAGGTGGATTGGCCATGTTAAATTGCCCTCAGTGTCCAAAAAAGTTAGATGGGGTTATTGGGTTATGGGGATAGGGTGGAAGTGAGGGCTTAAGTGGGTCGGTGCAGACTCGATGGGCCGAATGGCCTCCTTCTGCACTGTATGTTCTATGTACTATGTAAATATGTGTGAGGAGCACATATTTTCATGACTCTTCCGGTAACCACTTCAACCACTTATGATGATGATCAGCTTCAGACTTCTTTCTCTCACTCGACTCCTATCATGGCTCTTTCTGCCTAGATTCTTCTTCTGACTGTGCTTAATGTGGATTCAGCAACTAAAACCTCATTACAGTCTGTATTCTAAGAAACAATTCAGCTGGCGTCCTGCCGGTAGTAGTGCGAGGTGTGTTACAATAAATAAACAAAACGCCTGCCAGTTTATGATTCAGTTACATCTGACATCACTTCCAATTTCTATCCAGCATTTTGTTAACAAAAGCATGTTAACAATTTGTACTGTGCTTTCTGCTGCTCTATTTGAAGCAGGATGCTACAGTGGAATTCTAGTGCGTTTTCCTCAGTTCTTTCTCATGAAATTTGAAAATTCTTCTGACCAAAATTAAGGTTTCTGTATATACAATTTCCTCTGGGAACCCATAAGCAGCAGAGAAACTACTCAAAATATCCAGCCTTTTGCGAGTTATTGTTAAATCGATCAGAAATCCTTCAACCCACTTTAAATAACTATATATCCCAATGGAGGTCCTTCAAATTCTGCAAAATCTATACGCAGCCTCTGCCACACTGTAGCTAGCCATTTGCATGGCTGTAAAGGGACGAAAGGTGGCTTATTTTCTGCACCTTGACATGCTCTAAACTTTTTTTCATTCATTCATGGGACTTTGGTGTCGGTGGCTAGCCCAGTATTTATTACCAATCCCTAATTACCCTTGAGATGGTGGTGGTAAGCTGCCTTCTTGAACCGCTGCACTCCATTTGGTGTAGATGCACCTATAGTGCTGTTAGGGATGAAGTTCCAGGATTTTGACCCAGCGACAATGAAAAAACAGTGATACATCTCCATATTAGGATGGTGGGTGACTTGGAAAGGAACCTACAGTTGGTGGTGTTCCCATGTATCTGCTGTCCTTTTCCTTCAGGATGGTAGTGGTTCTGGGTTTGGAAGGCAGCCAAACTACTGCAGTGTATCTTGTAGATGGTATGCACTGCTGCCATTATGCATCAATGGTGGAGGGAGAGAATATTTGTAGATCTGGTGCCAATCAAGCGGGTTGCTTTGTCGTGGATGGTGTCAAGCATCTCGAGTGTTGTTGAAACTGCAATCATCCAGGCAAGTGAAGAGTACTCCATCATATTCCTGACTTGAACCTTGTAGGTAGTGAACAGGCTTTGGGGAGTCTGGAGGTAGGTTACTTGCTGCAGGATTCCTAACCTCTTATCTGCTCTTGTAGCCACAGTATTTATATGACTAGTCCAGTTCAGTTCCTGGTCAACGGTAACCCCCAGGATGTTGATTGTGGGGTACTCAGCGATGACAATGTAATTGAATATCAAAGGGAGATGGTTAGATTCTCTCTTGTTGAAGATGGTCATTGCCTGGCACTTGTGTGGCGTGAATATTACTTGCCATCACAAGCCTGGATATTGACCAAATCTTGTTTCCGCATCTGAGGACTCACAGACGAATCTTAAATTCTGCAATCATCAGCAAACATCCCTATTTATGGCCTTATGATGCAGGGAAGGTCATTGATGAAGCAGCTGAAGATGGTCGGGCTTAGGACACTCCCCTGAATAACTCCTGCGGTGATATCCTGGAACTCAGGTGATTGACGTCCAACAGCCACAACCATCTTCTTTTGTGAAAGGTATGGCTCCAACCAGTGGAGAACTGCCCTCCGACTTCCATTGACTCCACCTTTGCCAGGGCTCCTTGATGTCATATTCAGTCAATACTACCTTGATGTCAAGGGCAGTTACTCTCAACTCTGGAGTTGTTTTTTTGTCCATGCTTGAGTTAAGACTGTAATGAGCTCATGAGCTGAGTGGCCCTGATGGAACGCGAACTGACCGTCATTAAGCAGGTTATTGTTCTATAAGTGCCTTGTGATAACACTCTCGATGCCACCTTCTATCACTTTGCTGAAGATCCACAGTAGATTGACAGGGCGGCAATCAGTTGGGTTTGCCCTGTTTTTTGTGGAAAGGACATGCAGAGGCAGTTTTCCACATTGCCTGGCAGATTCTAGTGTAGTAGCTGTACTGAATCCTAGCTAGTTCTGGAGCACATGTCTTCAGCACAATTGACGTAATATTGTCAGGGTCTGTAATCTTTGCGGTATCCAGTGCCATCAGCCATTGCTGGATATCACAGAGTGAATTGATTGAAGACGGACATCTGTGATGCTGGAGAGCTGGAGAGGAAGTGCCAAAGGATCTTAAAGTAGGTAACTGCAGAGATCATGGATGCATTGGTAGGCATTTTCCAAAAGTCCTTGTATTCTGGAACTATGCCAAAGTATTGGAAAACTACCAATGTGGTACCCTTGTTCAAGAAGGGAGGATGGTAAAATGCAGAAAACTACAGGCCAGTTAATCTAACTTCAGTTATTGGAAAAATATCACAATCAATTATTAAGGCTGCGTACTTGGCCCCCTACTATAATCCCTGTACACACTCGGCTGTGGGCAAAATTTGGTTCCAACTCCATCTACACTTTTGCTGACGATACGACCATAGTGGGAAGGATCACGAATAAAGATGAATCAGAATACAGTAGGCAGATCGAGAACCTAGTGGAGTGGTGCAGCGACAACAACCTATCCCTCAATGCCAGTAAAACTAAAGAGCTGGTCATTGACTTCAGGAAGCAAAGTACTGTACACACCCCTGTCAGCATCAATGGGGCCGAGGTGGAGATGGTTAGCAGCTTCAAATTCCTAGGGGTGCACATCTCCAGAAATCTGTCCTTGTCCACCCACGTCGACGCTACCAAGAAAGCACAACAGCGCCTATACATCCTCAGGAAACTAAGGAAATTCGGCATGTCCACATTAACCCTTACCAACTTTTACAGATGCACCATTGAAAGCATCCTATCTGGCTGCATCACAGCCTGGTATGGCAACTGCTCGGCCCAAGACCGCAAGAAACTTCAGAGAATCGTGAACACATCCCAGTCCATCACATAAACCTGCCTCCCATCCATTGACTCCCTTTACACCTACCGCTGCCTGGGGAAAGCGGGCCGCATAATCAAAGACCCCTCACACCCGGCTTACTCACTCTTCCAACTTCTTCCATCAGGCAGGAGATACAAAAGTCTGAGAACACTCACGAACAGAATCAAAAACAGCTTCTTCCCCGCTGTTACCAGACTCCTAAACGACCCTCTTATGGACTGACCTGATTAACACTGTATGCTTCACCCGATGTCGGTGTTATGTAGTTACATTGTGTATCTTGTGTTGCCCTATTATGTATTATCTTTTCTTTTCTTTTCATGTACTTAATGACCTGTTGAGTTGCTCGCAGAAAAATACTTTTCACTGTACCTCGGTACACATGACAATAAACAAAATCCAACTCCTAAGGAGAGAATAGCAGTATATTTAGAAAGTCAACTGATCAAGCAGAGTCAGCATGGCTCATCGGGGGAAATCATGGCCGGGAGTCTCCGAAATCGGCAGAGAATCAGCGGCCCGGCGTTGGAGCAGCGTGGCGGGATTCGCGCGCCCCCCCCCCCAGCGATTCTCCGACCTGCCGCGGGATCGGAGAATCCCGGCCCCTGTCTGACAAAATTACTCAAGGTCTTTGAGGAGCTATCAGCCAGAGTAGATAGAGTAGATAGAGGAGAACTAGTCGATGTTGTACATTTGAATTTTCAAAAGGCAGCTCACAGCACACAAGACAGCGAGTTGCATTCTCCGCCACATTGGGAGCTCTGCAATCGCTGGCGGATGGTGGAGAAATCAGCATTAGTCACAAAACGGGATCGCCACCCAATGCTCTGGTTCCCTCTGGTGTCATGATCGAGATCTGGCCCCACACCAGCAGGAGGATGCAAATGAATCATTCAGACCTATTTCCATCTGATTAACAGGCTGGTCACCATGTTCTCTGGGCCCTCGCGATTCTCAGTTCCTCTGTTCCGGGAATCATGTGGCCGGGAATTGTTGCAGGTCTGATGCCCGAGTTCAATCCAGTCGCAACCCCATCCCAGGGAGTGGTCGGGAGGTCATCGGGCACCCTGAGAGAGAACATGATGGGGCCCATGCCAGTGACATCTGCAGGAGAGGCTCCAGAACACCACAGCGCCTCAGACTCACCCTGCGAGCAGCTCAACAGATCCTTAAGTACATGAAAAGAAAAGAAAATACATAATAGGGCAACACAAGATACACAATGTAACTACATAACACCGACATCGGGAGAAGCATACAGTGTTAATCAGGTCAGGCTCCAGAACACCACAGCGGCTCAGACTCCCCCACTCCTGTCCATGGTGCATCTGATGGGCAGGGGCAGAACAGTGTGGCACCATGCCACTTGGGACACTCAAGCAACTGCTGGGCCCATCCAGGCCTGGTCGCTCCAGAGGACGGCCGCCAATGGGGACTCAGTTCACTGGACGGGATTCGCAGCAGTCCACCTCCACCCCTGATGTACCGCTTGGGGATCCATCTGGACATTGCGTTAGGGCCCGTAAGGCCAGAAAGGTAGACACCAGTTAAGTTGGCATGGCTGCTCGGCCGGGGGAGGATGGAATGTTCTTGCCATCGGCCAGGCCCTCTAGTCTGTGAACCTGGAGACGATTAGAGCACCCCCGCGTGCAGGCTCTGGTGCACAAGTTGTGTGGTCTCCATTGCCTGTCGGGCCACGTGCCCTGCCTACCTCTGCATTCTCCTCATTGCATGAGGCCTGGTGTTCATCCCCCTCCTCCAGCACATTGCCCCTCTGCTGCGTGATGTTATGGAGGATGCAGAAGGCCACCACGATGTGGGAGACTCTCAGAGTGTTAAACTGGATGCCCCTCCAAAGGGGTCCCGGCACCTGTAACGCAGCTTCAGAAACTGTCAGCGGCCGCTGACGCTCCCGCGCATGCGCCGCCCGGAGATGTCATTTCCGCGCCAGCTGGCGGGGCAACAAAGACCGTTTCCGCCAGCTGACGGGGAGGAAATTCATCCGGCGTCGGCCTAGCCCCTCAATGTTGGGGCTCAGCCCCCAAAACGGCGCCAATCAGACGGGCATCGCGCCGTTTCCGGAGAATTTCGCCCCTGGTCTCTGCCCAAATCGCGTTGATTTCGGCGTCGGCAAACTGAGAATCCCGCCCATGATTTATGCCTTACATACGATTCTCCATCCAGTCGCGTTTCGCAATTCCGCCGTCGCTGGACAAGGAACCCCACCCATAGGGCTCCATTTCCGCCAGCGGGATGCTCCGTTTTGCCGGCAGCCTGGGGGTTTCCCGGCGACATGGGGCTACTCCACAATGGGAAACCCCATTGACCAGCCGACATAACGGAGCATCCCTCCGGCATGCTGCAACAGAAATATGGCACGGCGGAGTGGAGAATCCAGCCTATAGTCTCCCAAACGGAAAATCCTGGCCAGGAGTTCATGGTGTTGGAGGTAATATTCTGGCAAGGATTGAGGATTGGCTAACTAACAGGAAGCAGCGAGTTGAGATAATTGGATCTTTCTCAAGTGAATATTAATAATAATCTTCATTGTCACAAGTAAGCTTCCATTAATACTGCAATGAAGTTACTGTGAAAAGCGTGCAGTAACCAATGGAGTTTCACATGGATCAGTGCCAGGACTGCAGCTCTTCACAATATATATTAATGGTTTGAAGAAAGGAACAGAGTGCACTGTGGCCAAATTTGCAGATGATACAAGGTGGGAGGGAAGGCAGGTTATAAGAATATAAATAGTTTACAGAGAGATATTGACAGGTTAAGTGAGTGGACAGAAAATTGGAATTGAATGTCGGAAAATGTGAGATTGTTCGTTGGGAAGCAAGCATGAGAACTTGGATTATTATTTAAATGGAGAAAACTGTAGCAGAAAGGGACAAACAAAGCTACCAAGCATGTGCAGAAGGTAATAGGGAAGGCAAATTAAATTCTGGCTTTTATATCAAGGTGGCTGGAGTTTGAAGGTAAAGATGTGTTGGTTCAACTGTGCAAGGTACTCGTGAGGCCTCATTTAGAATACTGTATACAGTTTGGTCCTCTTATTTAAGGAAAAATATTATCACCTGAGGCAGTACAGAGAAGGTTTACTAGGATGATCATGGGTATGGAGGGCAGCACGGTAGCATCGTGGGGGCAGCACGGTAGCATAGTGGGCAGCACGGTAGCATGGTGATTAGCTCCAGGGTCCCAGGTTCGATTCCCAGCTTGGGTCATGTCCATGTGGAGTCTGCACGTTCTCCCCGTGTGTGCGTGGGTTTCCTCCGGGTGCTCCGGTTTCCTCCCACAGTCCAAAGATGTGCGGGTTAGCTGGATTGGTCATGTTAAACTGCCCTTAGTGTCCAAAAAGGTTAAATGGGGGTTACTGGGTTACGGGGATAGGGTAGAGACGTGGGCTTGAGTAGGGTGCTCTTTGTAAGGGCCGGCGCAGACTCGATGGGCCGAATGGCCTCCTTCTGCACTGTAAATTCTATGAAATTCTATGGAGGGGACTGCCACATGAGGAAAGAATAAACAGGTTGGGTTTGTACTCCTTAGAGTTCAGAAGAATGAGTTGATATGATTGAAACATCAGCGCTGGATTCTCCGCCGGCGGGATTCTCCCCTTTGTCGGCGCCCGGGGGTTTCCCGACGGCGTGGGGCTGCCCCACAATGAGAAACCCCATTGACCGACCGGCGTAACGGAGAATCCCACCGATGGGTCGGGGCAGAAATGTGGCACCCAGATTTTCAGGGGGTTAGACAGGGTAAACATTGGGAAGATGTCTCTACTCATGGGAGAGTGTAGGACCAGAGGGCAGTCACAGAATAAGGGGGAGCTTATTTCAGATGGATTTGAGGAAGAATTTCTTCTCTCAAAATGTGGTGAATCTTTGGAATTCTTTACCTAAGGAAGCTGGGGAGGCCGAGTCCTTGAACATTTTCAAGGATGGGATGTATAGGTTTTTAATCATTGGAGAATTAAGGCCGATGGAGAGAAAGCAGGCAAGTGGACTTGGTGAGTGTCAGACCAGCCATGATCTTATTAAATGGCAGAGCAGGATCGAAGGGCTGAATGGCCTGGCCCTGTTCTTATTTCTTCAGCATCAAGGAAGCTGACATGGACCAAACACTTGGCACTGCTGGTGAAAGATGGTTGCAAATGTTTCAGTCTTACCTTTGGCACAGATGTGTTGCGCCACCCCCCCCCCCCCCACCACCACCCCCCTCCATCATTGAGGATGGGGACATTTGTGGGGCTCCTCCTCCAGTTAATTTTTTAATTGTCCGCCACCATTCATGACTGGATGTGGCAGGACTGCAGAGCTCAGATCAGATCCATTGGTTGTGACATCGCTAAGCTCTGCCTATCACTTGCTACTTTTGCAGTTTTGAATGCCAGTAGTCCTGTGCTGTTGCTTCGCCTGGTTGACACCTCTGGTGCTGCTCCTGGCATGGCCTCCTGCACTCTTCACTGGACCAGAGTAGATCTCCCGCTTTGATGGTTATGGTAGAGTGAGGGATATGCCAGGCCAAGAGGTTACAGATTGAGGTTGTATGCAATTCGGCTGCTGCTGAAAGCCCACAGCAGCTCATGGATTTCCAGTTTTGCATTGATAGATCTGTTCAGATTCTATCCCATTTGGCAGTGTGGTGGTACCACACAACACGACGGAGGGTATTCGCAATGCAAGGATGGGACCTCGTCTCCACAAGAATTGGGCGCTGGTCACGCCTACCAATACTGTCATAGACAGATTCACCTGTGACAGGTAGATTGGTGAGGACCAGATCATGTAGGTTCCCTTACCACCTGCCATAGTCCCAGTCTAGCAGCTATGTCCTTTAGGACTTGGCCAGCTCGTCAGTAGTGTTAATACTGAGTCACTCTTGGTGCTGGACATTAAAGTCCCCCACCCAAAGTATGTTCTATTCCCCAGCCCCCTCCAAGTAGTGTTCAGTATGGAGCAGTACTGAGTTATCGGCTGAGGGAGAGCGGTAGGTGGTAATATGCATCAGTTTCCCACTTTGCCTCATTCCATGAGCCTCCATAGAGTCCTGAGTCAATGCTGAAAACTCTCAGGGCAACTGCATCACAATTGTATATCACTGTGCTGCTGCCACCTCTGGTGGTCTGTCATATTGGTAGAACGAGATATGTCCAGGGATGGTGATGTTGGCATCTGTAACAAAGTGCGGAATTTTCAAACATTTGTCGGAGTGACAGGCTCTGACTGAAAACTGGCATATATCTCTCCAGATGCACAGCTGAGTATTCTCTTCAGCCACTCTGACAAGACAAATCTAGGGGCGTGGTTCCATGTCGTCACTCTGGTGGGACGGGGCCTGATAGAGCTGGCAAGGCCGGTTCCACACAGATTGGGATGCCAGCAGTAAAGGAGCCCCAATCAGCAGATAGTTGAAAATTACCCCAGAACCTCACCCCATGAAGGTATTTGGGGCTCTCACGTTCAGCCATCATCAGAAGCAGCCCTCTCTCCAGCACCACGGCCAACAACCACCATGACAGTATTGCCGCTGCTCCCCCCCTCGCTGCCCACTTCCCAACTCACTGCCCACTCCCTTCTCCACTACCTCCTCCCCCTCAATACCTGCTGCCCACTCGCTTCCCATTCCCCTCTCACTGCCTGCTCCTCCCTTATTGCCCGCTGTTCCCTCACTGTCCGCTGCCCCCTCACTGTCTGTTCCTCCCCTCACTGCCTGCTCCCCTGTCACTGCCTGCTCTCCCCCATGTCTGCAAGTTCCCCCCATTTCAAATGCTTCAGCACTCCACCCTCCCTCCAGAAATTGGGCTCCCAAAGGGCCACTTCTCCTAGCACAGGTTGGCATGATCAGATTGGCAGCACCCCCAGTCCCACGCGGGGCCAGGTGTGCCATCAGGTGGCAGATATGGGCGATGGTTTCCCGGCTTATCCTGAGTCTCCTCCTGCATGCCCGGTCTGTGAGATCCTGGGACAACGAGCGGGGCCGGTACACGGGGCAGCATCGGGCGCCTCCGTCGCCGTGGCATCACCACCGCCTGCTCCTCCTCCTCAATGTCCTATCGGGGGGTGGCCCTCCTGCCTGGGTGGCTGCCACCTGCCCCTCTGCGGCACACTCCTCTACGGCAGCCTCCGCCGCCTCCCTGGCACGCTCCTGCTCCGGCTCCCATAGGGCAACATGCAGAAGGGCGGCTCCCGCCACAGCGGCCAACATCGCTGGGTGATGCCCAAACATAACGGTCTGCAGGGAGTGAGGGTAGACGACATGTCATCATTGCCTATACCCCCTTCCGCAGCATGGTCACCACTGTTGCCAGCTGGCACCTGGCCAGTCAACCCACACCCCACCACCCCCCCCCCATCCCCAGCACCCCCATCCCCGGCACTCCCACCGCTGGCACCCCCATCCCTGGCACTCCCACCCCGGCACCCCCGACCCACATCCCCGGCACCCCCAACACCCATTCCCGGCACTCTCATCCCCGGCAACCCTGGCACCCCCATCCCCGGCACTCCCATCCCAGCACCCCCGACCCCCAACCCCGGTACTCCCATCCCGGCAGCGGCGACCCCCATCCCCGGCACTCCCATCCCGGCAGCGCCGACCCCCATCCCCGGCACTCCCATCCCGGCACCCCCGACCCCCATCCCCAGCACTCCCATCCCGGCACCCCCGACCCCCATCCCCGGCACTCCCATCCTGGCACCCCTGACCCCCATCCCCGGCACTCCCATCCCGTACCCCCGACCCCCATCCCCGGCACTCCCATCCCGGCACCCCCGACCCCCACCCCCGGCACTGCCATCCCGGCACCCCCACCCCCATCCCTAGCACTCCCATCCCGGCAGCGCCGACCCCCATCCCCGGCACTCCCATCCCGGCATCCCCTACCCCCATCCCCGGCACTCCCATCCCCGGCAACCCGGGCACCCCCATCCCCGGCACGCCCATCCCAGCACCGCCGACCCCCATCCCCAGCACTCCCCTCCCCGGCACCCCCGACCCCCATCCCCAGCACTCCCCGATCCCCACCCCGGCACTCCCCTCCCTGGCACTCGCCGATCCCCACCCCGGCACTCCCCTCCCCGGCACTCCGCGATCCCCTCCCTGGCACCCCCACCCCCGGCATCGGCCCCGATCACTGGCATGCACCCCCGGCCCTGGGTAGCATCCTCCACCGGCACCGGCCAGCACGACTGGTTGACGCTGTTTCAGATCTAATTTGATTTATGCCGGCGTGACTGGGACTTCGGCCCATCCGGTCCGGAGGTTTGCAGCAGCCCCGGAGACCATCGCGTTGCACCGATTATCGCCATTCTGCGAGGCGCGCGCCACTATTCCTGTCGCCGGACATTTTCGCGGACTGCAGAATATGGCAGCTGGAGTCGGAGTGGCGGAGCGGGATTCGTGCCGCCCCCCGGGGATTCTCCGACCCGACGGGGGTCAGAGAATCCCGCCTTCTATTTTTGGGACTATGTCCCCACACCATCATAAAAACTGTGGCCTTTCACGCCACATATTCATAGCCCTGCAGGGGGCTAGCAGTGAACCATCATGAATCTAGCAGCTTTTGCTGCAGGTACGGGCCCTCGCACTTTTGGGTCAGAGGCCGCGCATGCGCACGGCGGCAGCCTCCAGCGACCGTACCGTACTCCATGGCGGACTTAGACCGTGCAGCTGGACCCTCCAAATAGTTCCCCCACCTGGCAAAAATTAGTGCGGTGACGTATAAGGACCCCCCTGCCCTCCAATCAGCCCGTCCCCGACCAGGGTGACCGCGGACTGAGTCCGCAGCCGCCACGCGAGTATCCCGACTGGCAGGACCGTATTAGATCCACGCCATTGGGACTTTGGCCGGTCGGGGGTGGAGAATGGCGGGGCGAGCCTCCAGCAAGGTAGGATATTTGTGGAGAATCGGGGAACCGGTGCCGGTCCCGATTCCATGCGGGAAACTGGATTCTCCGCCCCGGCACTGGCCTCGATTTCAGCGTCGGGGTGCTTAGAATCCAGCCCATTGTCTTTTACCTTTCCCCCAGTGCCTGCTTAACAGCTGGATTATCAGGAACGCCGAGGATGTTATTACATCTCTAGTCATTCCACATATGTACTGGAAGACCCCTAGTCATGACTATATTCCCCCAGTTGCCCAATAATACCTGTTGATGCAGCCATCTTGGAAGATCAGTCCACCCATGTGTACACTGAGACTGGATTTCAAAACTGCTTCTCAGCAAAAACAAATGCACAGTTCCTCTACTGTAACCCAAATTTGTTCAAATTCCTTCCATATTCTGATAGTTTTGCAGGACAGAAAAGAGACTGTGTTCAACACATGGAATTCAAAGTATCCAACCGAAAGCTAGTTTATTCCAGTTTGACTATATAATCATACATACACAAATGGTCACAAGAGGGTATTATAACAAACAGTTATGGCCCTAATTAATTTCCCTAACAGCATAATGTATTGCCACCAAAACATAAGTGCTAGTAGGTCATATATGGGAATGGAAAGGCAGTAGAACATAAATGTTTATTGAGTATGGTCTGGGCGAATTTCAAAGCAGGTCCCCGCAAAATGCAGTTACGCTTCCTATATCCATTGCAAATTATCTGAAGGTTTTTCTAGAATACGTATTCTGTTTACCACATCTGTTATATCTGGATTGTTATAGTGAATTGTTAATCTAAAGTGATGTGAAGCATTAGCATCATGAATGTGCACATCTCCTTCAGTGAATCTGTAATAAAAATTACAGGGGTAGAAATTTAACTTTGGTGGTGGCGCAAAACAGGCAATATCGAATCAGCCACCCATTGTACCCAGCGCCTACTGTTCAATTCCCTCTTCCGCAAGGATTCTTTTCTGTGCTTCCAGGCCCAAGGAATATTTCTTGGACTCGCCTCTTCCCAAATTTCTGAACACTGGCTTTGGAGTTGAAGCAGGAATGAACCTATGTGGAAGGGTGTGGTGTTAGCTTGTATCAGGAGCATCCTCCCTTTCCCACAACATAACAAAAAGACGAGGTGTTGGGCGTCTTGAAAAATATTAAGGTAGATAAGTGCCCAGGGCCTGATGGGATCTACCCCAGAATACTGAAGGAGGCTAGAGAGGATATTTCTGAGGCCTTGACAGAAATCTTTGGATCCTCACTGTCTTCAGGTGATGTCCCGGAGGACTGGAGAATAGCCAATGTTGTTCCTTTGTTTAAGAAGGTTAGCAAGGATAATCCTGGGAACTACAAGCCAGTGAGCCTTACGTCAGTAGTAGGGAAATTACTGGAGAGAATTCTTCGAGACAGGATCTACTCCCATTTGGAAGCAAATGGACGTATTAGCAAGAGGCAGCATGGTTTTGTGAAGGGGAGGTCGTGTCTCACTAACTTGATAGAGTATTTCGAAGAGATCATAAAGATGATTGATGCAGGTAGGGCAGTGGATGTTGTCTATATGGACTTCAGTAAGGCTGTTGACAAGGTCTCTCATGGCAGACTGGTACAAAGTCACAGGGGATCAGGGGTGAGCTGGCAAGATGGATACAGAACTGGCTAGGTCATAGAACGCAGAGAGTAACAATGGAAGGGTGCTTTTCTGATTGGAGGGCTGTGACTAGTGGTGTTCCACAGGGATCAGTGTTGGGGCCTTTGCTGTTCATAATATATATAAATGATTTGGAGGAAAGTGTAATTGGTCTGATGAGTAAGTTTGCAGACGACACAAAGGTTGGTGGAAATGCCGATAGCGATGAGGACTGTCAGAGGATACAGCAGGATTTAGATCGTTTGGAGACTTGGGAGGAGAGATGGCAGGTGGAGTTTAATCCGGACAAATATGAGGTAATGCATTTTGGAATGTCTGATGCAGATAGGGAATATACAGTGAATGGTAGAACCCTCAAGAGTATTGACAGTCAGAGAGATTGCGGTGTACAGGTCCACAGTCATTGAAAGGGGCAACACAGGTGGAGAAGGTAGTCAAGAAGGCATATGGCATACTTGCCTTCATTGGCCGGGGCATTGAGTATAAAAATAGGCAAGTCATGTTGCAGCTGTATAGAACCTTTGTTAGGCCACACTTGGAGTATAGTGTTCAATTCTGGGCGCCACATTGCCAGAAGGATGTGGAGGCTTTAGAGAGGGTGCAGAAGAGATTTACCAGGATGTTGCCTGGTATGGAGGGCATTAGCTATGAGGAGCGGTTGAATAAACTCGGTTTGTTCTCACTGGAATGGCGGAGGTTGAGGGGGCGACCTGATAGAGGTCTACAAAATTATGAGGGGCATAGACAGCGTGGATAGTCAGAGGCTTTTTCCCAGGTAGAGGGGTCAATTACAAGGGGGCATAGGTTTAAGGTGCGAGGGGCAAGGTTTAGAGGAGATGTACGAGGCAAGTTTTTTATGCAGAGGGTAGTGGGTGCCTGGAACTCGCTGCCGGAGGTGGTGGAGGAATCTGGGACGATAGTGACGTTTAAGAGGCATCTTGACAAATACATGAATAGGATGGGAATAGAGGGATACAAACCCAGGAAGTGTAGAAGGTTTTAGTTTAGACGGGCAGCATGGTCGGCACAGGCTTGGAGGGCCGAAGGGCCTGTTCCTGTGCTGTACCTTTCTTTGTTCTTTGTTTGTTCTAATAGTGAGACGATGGCCTGACATATGCCATTTGCTGCTTTCCATCAAGATGTGCAGATTTGTGTGCAGTTCCCTAGAAATCACCCTGAATGTTCCTCCTGTTTTCAATATCAGTCGATATTCTGGTGTTGCCAATTTGGCATTTACTTTTGACAGTTTTTGACAGATCTGTAAAATTACAACCAGGTTGAAAAAACATAAGCATTGGGGTTTAAATGAAAGGGCAGCTGTTGCTGTAAGTGTTGATGGATTTGAAGAGGAGTCATGCACCTCCTACTGTGGATTCATCTGCCTCTTGTATTCTAAATCACAACTGGTGCTCAAGCAGATAACACCTGGACAACTCAGGATATTCCACACTCCAGGGTAAAACAGGGCTAAATGCCGGTTCTGAGGCAGAAGAGTGATAATAATATTTTCTGTCATGTAAGGAACCAGACATAAACAGTCAATCTGCTATGCCACTCAGCAGTCCATTCAAGTCTTAAGACAGCAGGAGATGGTCTATCTCAATTGAAACATCAAGGCAGAAAACCATTCAAATAATAAAATAGATGGTCGCTGTGTAAAGTAGGAGATACTTTAAACAAGGCCTCATTTCTCAGATAATGTGCATGAGTTTCACCAAATAGATCTTCTTTATATCTTCTGATTTCTGGGATGTCTGCTGTCTGAGACAGTCAACTTGATGTTCCTCGTGTCGCCTAATGCAAGCTGGCTCACTACATTTAATTGCATTGTGGTGAATGTGAATGGTGAAATCAGCAGGGGCTGGTTTAGCACACTGGCTAAATAGCTGGCTTTGAAACAGACCAAGGCAGACCAACAGCACGGTTCAATTCCCGAACAGGCGCAGGAATGTGGCGACTAGGGGATTTTCGAAGCCTACTTGTGACAATAAGTGATTTTCATTCATTGCAGGGGCTGGTTTAGCATGCTGGGCTAAATCACTGGCGTTTAAAGCAGGCCAGCAGCACGGTTCAATTCCCGTACCAGCCTCCCCAAACAGGCGACGGAATGTGGCGACGAGGTATTCATGTCCTGAATACTCACCAGCATTATGTCCTTGCCTGCTCTGCTGGTCACCTAAGAGTCAGCAATTTAAATTCTTAACATTTCAGAATACTGAGGAGATTTCTTTCTTTCTCTCCCTTTCACCTCCTTTTGCCTGCGAGTCTGGAACACTGGTGCCTGAAACAGTATGAAAACTATAAAAAGGTTTGGTTCTGACACTGTTTCTTTTATGATACTGCCACTTCCTGTGAGTCATGTTGTGAGTTATTCATATCATTGCTGGTGATTTCATTGTGAGCATTAATTGCTACACAAGGTAGCTGCGAAAACCCAGACGTAAAATTGGCAAAACAAATTCTAAATATTATGGGAATAGCTGTTTAAGGCTGTGTGATCTAGATACGTCTAGAAATGTATTATTTTTGCACACAATTACACAATGGTCGGCTCTAGTTCTTGTCAATATCTGTGGGTGTTTTCCTGCATTTTAAATATAATCTTGTAGTTTGCAACACCCCACTATGTGGCTTAGTTGTGCCCTCAGCAGTTTGACAATAACTTTTATTTATCAAACTATCATAGAATTCCTTCAGTGCAGGAGGAAGCCATTTAGCCCATCCTGCCTACACCGACCCTCCAAAAGGCCCTGTCCTCCGTGCTATCACCGTAACTCCACAGATTGATCATGGCCAAGCCGCCTAACCTGCACATCTTTGGGCACTAAGGGGCGATTTAGCATGGTCAATTTATAAGACCAGAAGACCAGAAGACATTGGAGCAGAATTAGGCCACTTGGCCCATCGAGTCTGCTCCGCCATTCAATCATGGCTGATATTTTTCTTATCCCCATTCTCCTGCCTTCGCCCCATAACCACTGATCCCCTTATTGATCAAAAACCTATCTATCTCTGTCTTAAAGACACAGTGATTTGGCACCCACAGCCTTCTGCGGCAAAGAGTTCCACAGATTCACCACCCTCTGGCTGAAGAAATTCCTCCTCATCTCTGTTTTAAAGGATCGTCCCTTTAGTCTGAGATGGTGTTCTCTGGTTCTAGTTTTTCCTACAAGTGGAGACATTCTCTCCACGTCCACTCTATCCAGGCCACGCAGTATCCTGTAAGTTTCATTAAGATCCCCCTCATCCTTCTAAACTCCGAGTACAGACCCAGAGTCCTCAACCGTTCCTCATACGACAAGCTCTTCATTCCAGGGATCATTCTTGTGAATCTCCTCTAGACCCTTTCCAAGAGTCCCAATCTACCTAACCTGCTCATCTTTGGACTGTGGAAGGAAACAGGAGCATCCAGAGAAAACCCATGCAGACACGTGGAGAACATACAAACTCCACACAGTCACCCAAGGCCTGAATTAAACCTGGGTCCTCAGCGCCGTGAGGCCGCAGTGCTAACCATTGTGCTACCTTGCCGCTTTTAACATAATAAAACATTCCAAGGCATTTTATATATATTATCAAACTATTATCAAGCTATAACCTGTCATGCAAAAATCTTGGTCAAAAAGGTAGGTTTTAAGGAGTGTCTTAAAATAAGGAAGTGAGTTGGAGAGGTATGAGGAAGGAATTACATAAGAACATAAGAACTAGGAACAGGAGTAGGCCATCTGACCCCTCGAGCCTGCTCTGCCATTCAATGAGATCATGGCTGATATTTGTGGACTCAGCTCCACTCTCCGGCCCGTACACCATATCCCCGAATCCCTTTATTCTTTAGAAAGGTATCTATCTTTTTCTTAAAAACGTTTAAAGAAGGAGCCTCAACTGCTTCACTGGGCAAGGAATTCCAGAGATTCACAACCCTTTGGGTGAAGAAGTTCCTCCTAAACTCGGTCCTAAATCTACTTCCCCTTATTTTGAGGCTATGCCCCCTAGGCTTATTCCAGGGCGTAAGGCCTTGGCATCTGAAGGCACAACCATTATTAAAGTCAGAAATGATCAAGAGACTAGGATTAGGTAAATGGAGATATGCCGAGAGGCTGTGCAGCTGAGGGAGATTTTAGAGGGTGGGATGCACGAGGCCATGAAGCGATTTTAGAATGATGATGGAATTTTAAATTTGAGGCATTGCTCAACCGGAAACCAATGTAGGTCAGCAAACACAAGTGTGAGGGTAGACAGGACGTGATGCAAGTTCTGGCATGGGCAACAGCGGTTTGGATGATCTCAAGTTTAAAGGAGGTTAAACGTGGGAGGCCAGAAGTGCATTGGTGTAGTCATGTTTAGAGATAACAAAGGCTTGGATGAAGGTTGCAACAGCTGATGAACGGAAGCGAGGCAGGGTTGGGCAATGTTGGGCGGAAGTATACAGATTCAAAACAGATATTTTGTGAACAGTGTGAAGTGGATTTTAAAGCCACAAATCAGCTGCACCATGTCCCTCCTACCCCCCCACCCCTGCAACCCATGTGTATGTAAAGTACAGCATGACGGCGTCAGATCAGTAATTTGATATCAAGCCAGTCTCCAATATTACTAAAGACGAGAGAATACTGAAGTTGGAAGGCTACTGTGATGAATGTATTCACCATGATGCATGACACTGTAACCATTGTATCCTCCTAATGTAACCTTTGACCTGGAACTGGAGATACGAGCTGCTTCCAGGTACTGTACTGTAACCCCGGTGGGCTCCGCCTCTGGCTCCGCACTCACAGGGGCCATATATAACCTGGCCACCTGCGGGTGGCACTCATCTGCACAACCGACTCTGGCTAGGCAAGTTCACGACTAATAAAGCCTTATGTTCACTCGCTCTCTCGGCCTCTTGGTGAATTGAAGGTATATCAATTTATTAGTTGTCGACTGCACCATGGAAGCCGCTCTAAAGCCAGACAGGCTCGAACTCGACGCCCGCGCGTTCGAAGCCAAGGAAATATTTGAACATTGGCTTTGATGCTTCGAGGCCTACATCGACTCCTCCACAACGGTTCCCTCGGAGACCCTCAAACTGCGACTCCTCCACACCCGGGTGAGCCATCGAATCTCGGTAATGATTGAAAAAGCAGCCACGTACGAGGACGCGGTCACAACCCTCAAGGTGCACTTCGTGAAGCCCATAAACGAGGTGTTCGCTAGACACCTCCCCACTACTCGCCATCAACGCGCCGGAGAATCGCTGGACGAGTCTCTGGAAACCCTGACTCTACTCGCGAGGAACTGCAGCTATCGAGATGTGACGGCGGAGGAACACATGAACTCACAGATCCGGGACACCTACGTAACGGGGGTCCGCTCGAACTATATCAGGCAGCGTCTGCTGGAAAATGGGACCTCTGACCTGCGGGTCACGGTAAAGCTAGCTACCTCGGTAGAGGTGGCCTACCAGAACCTTAGCGCGTTCCCCGCAGGCCCAACGAACCCCTCATGGACACTATCGTCGCGGCCCCCGTCGGACCCACCTACATAGCAGGCCTGCGCCGCGCGTCTGCCAGCCCAGCCCGGAGAATAGCAATGCTACTTCTGCGGACAGGGCCAACACCCCAGCAGCGTTGCCCAGCTGCTCAGCGACTGCGGGAAAAAGGGGCACTGCACGAGAGTCTGTCTGGGCCGACCTAAGGCCCAGAAATCAAAATAGCAGCAGGCCCGACCTATGGACTCGCAGCCCCGCAGACCCTGCAATGTGGCTGCGTGCCTGCCCGGAACGCCCCCTCCAGATGCGTCATCGGCATCGTGCGAATCGTGGGGGCCGCCATCTTGGCCGCCGGCCCCTACACCAACCGACACGTGCAACTCATGGGGGCCGCCACCTTGGCCGCCGGCCCTGGCACCGACCGACATGTGCGAAAATGGGGGCGGCCATCTTGGTCGCCATCTTCGATCCAGTCCGACACGTGCTACACATAGGGGCCGCCATCTTGTGACTCCACCGACCACGCAGGCTACCCGCAGCTGGGCGTGGTGACCCTTGACCGGTCGCAGCCGAAACAGCTAAAGAACTCCATGATGGTCGTCCGGGTCAATGGGCACGAGACTCCCTGCCTCTTCGACTCCGGGAACACGGAGAGCTTTGTCCACCCCGACACGGTCAGGCGCTGCTCCCTCCATACCTATCCCACCTCACAAACAATCTCCCTTGCCTCCGGGTCTCATTCGGTCCAGATCCGGGGGTACTGTATCACCAATCTCACGATGCAGGGCGCGGAGTATACCCGCTTTAAGCTCTACGTCCTCCCCCACCTCTGCGCCCCACTACTGCTCGGATTGGATTTTCAGTGTAATCACCGAAGCCTGACCCTATAGTTCGGCGGACCTTTGCCCCCTCTTCACAGTATACAGCCTATTGACCGACAAGGTCTCCCCCCCTTCACTCTTTGCGAATCTCACTCCTGACTGTAAGCCCATTGCCACAGGACCAGGCGGTACAGCTCGCTAGACATGGTATTTTTCAAGTCGGAGGTCCAACGACTGTTGAGTGAAGGGATCATAGAGGCCAGCAACAGCCCCTGGAGAGCGCAAGTGGTGGTCGTCCAGACCGGGGAAAAGAACCGGATGGTTGTGGACTACAGACAGACAATTAACCGGTTCACGCAACTGGATGCGTACCCCCTCCCCCGCATAGCGGAGATGGTCAATCAGATCTCACAGTACCGTGTGTTCTCCACGGTCGATCTGAAGTCGGCCTACCACCAGCTCCCAATCCGCCCGGAAGAGCGCCATTTTACTGCCTTTGAAGCAGCCGGCCGACTCTTCCACTTCCTCAGAGTTCCCTTCGGCGTCACTAATGGGGTCTCAGTCTTTCAGAGAACGATGGACCGAATGGTGGACCAGTACGGTTTGCGGGCGACATACCCGTACCTGGACAACATGACCATCTGCGGCCATGATCAGCAGGACCATGACGTCAACCTTCAGATGTTCCTCCAGGCCGCCCAATCCCTCAATCTTACATACAACAAAGACAAGTGTGTCTTCTGTACTACCCGACTGGCCATCCTCGGCTACGTCGTGGAGAATGGAGTCCTAGGGCCCGACCCCGACCGTATGCGCCCCCTCACAGAACTCCCCTCTCCCCACAGCCTCAAGTCCCTAAAACGATGCCTGGGGCTGTTCTCCTACTACGCCCAGTGGGTCCCCAACTATGCGGACAAAGCCCGCCCACTTATTCAAACCACCACTTTTCCCCTGACGGTTGAGGCTTGCTTGGCCTTCAGCCGCATCAAGGCCGACATCACCAAGGCCGTAATGCATGCGGTGGACGAGTCCGTCCCCTTCCAGGTAGAGAGCTATGCGTCAGATGTCGCCCTGGCTGCCACCCTCAACCAGGCGGGCAGACCAGTAGCATTCTTCTCTGGGACCCTCCACGCTTCCGAAATCCGACATTCATCGGTCGAGAAGGAAGCACAAGCCATAGTGGAAGTCATGCGGCACTGGAGGCACTACCTAGCCGGTAGGAGGTTCACCCTCGTCACCGACCAACGGTCGGTCACCTTCATGTTCGACAACGCACACAGGGCAAAATAAAAAATGACAAAATCCTGAGGTGGAGGATCGAACTCTCCACCTACAATTACGATATCAAGTATCGTCCTGGGAAGCTCAACGAGCCCCCAGATGCCCTGTCCCGCAGCACATGCGCCAGCGCGCAAGATGACTGACTTCAGGATATCCACAATGACCTCTGTCACCCGGGAGTAACCCGGCTTACCCACTTCATTAAGGCCCGCAATCTGCCCTTCTCCACCGAGGAAGTCAAGGCAATGACCAGGGACTGCCAAGTCTGCGCGGAGTGCAAACTGCACTTCTACCGGCCAGACATCGAATTCAAAGGACCCCTCCCCTCCACCAACCGTAATATATATTTTCTCACCGTCATCAACCAGTACTCCCACTTCCCCTTTGCTGTCCCTTGCCCCGACATGACCTCAGCCACTATAATAAAGGCACTGCACAGCATCTTCACACTGTTCGGTTTCCCTGCCTACATCCACAGCGACCGGGGTACATCGTTCATGAGCGATGAGCTACACCAGTACCTGCTCAGCAAAGGCATCGCCTTGAGCAGGACTACAAGCTATAACCCGCAGGGGAATGGGCAGGTGGAGAGGGAGAACGCAACAGTATGGAAGGCTGTCCTGACCCTCAGGTCTAGAAGTCTCCCAATCCCCCGCTGCAGGAGGTCATCCCCGATGCCCTCCACTCCATCAGATCATTCCTCTGCACAGCCACGAACGAGACCCCTCACAGTCGTTTGTTTATCTTCCCCAGGAAGTCCATCTCCGGGGTCTCGCTTCCACCTTAGGTGTCAACTCCAGGACCTGTCCTTCTGCGGAGGCACTTAAGGAGCCATAAGACCGACCAGAGCCGAGGAGGTCGAAGAGATAGACTGAATGTGTAATGACACCATGTCACCCCCGCTGGACCTGATTTTTTAACAGGGGGTGAATGTGGTGTCAAAATCCCCTCGTCGCCACACTAAGGCTCCTGTTCGAGGACACTGAGGGAGAATTCAGTATGTCCAATTCACCTAACAAGCACGTTTTTCGGGATTTGTGGGAGGAAACTGGAGCATCCGGAGGAAACCTGCACAGACACAGGGAGAACGTGCAGAATCTGCACTGACAGTGATCCAAGCTGGAATCGAACCTGGAACTCTGGCGCTGTGAAGCAACAGTGCTAACCTAAGGAGAGATTCAGATGTCAAGGGGCCTTTCACTTTGTTACCGTGACTGGCAACTTGCTTAAGGAATAACCCCTCTTCCCCCATGACACACTGACCAAAACTCTGATTGTGTGCGGAGCACCCATTCGCACTTCCATCCTCCTGTCAGACTGCCGCTCATTGGCCATCTGATACTTGAATAGCAGAGCTGAGGCGGAAGGAATGGGAGCATGCGAACCAATCACTTTCCACCCACCACCCCCCACCCCCCCCCGCGCCCAAGCCTTGCTAGCAATTTGCACTCCCACCCTGCCGAGGCAGAGGTGATGCAGCTGCAAACACCTTGGCTTAGAAATTCTCTGCAAAAGTGATAGAAGTACCAGAGGTCCTTTCACAACACACGCGCTGCCTCAGAAGCAATTATATATCACAAAAGCTTAATTTTCTAACTGAAAATTGAATGCTGGCAACATCACCATGAAGGTTCACTGAAGTTTTGATCGTCAACAGATGCCCTAGATTAATGAAATCTAGACACCGTATATAATTCAAAAAGCTGAGCTGCCGAATCAGGTCTGTGCCTGTTTGCATTTGTGGTTAATTATTCTCAAAATAATTTTTTTCCCCCTCAGTTGGGAAATATACTACAGAGAAAGCCTTTCTAAAGGTAAATTGCTGCACTGGGTGAGCCAATCTCTTGTCTTCTCTCAGTTCATTTGGAAATAAAATGCATGAAATAGGAACTTAGGAGGTGGGATTCTCTAATCCCATGGTAGAGTGTCCACGCCGTCGTAACCGCGTTTTACGATGGCGTGAACGGGCCGGGCCGAGGACTAATTAACCAGTACGGCACTGGAGTGGTTGACGTCGCTCCAGCTGCCGATCCCGGCACGAACTGTGCGCCGCGGGATCCACGCATGCGCAGTGGCGCCGGTGCCAACGTGTGCATGCGCAGTGGCCTCCTTCAACGCGCCGGCCCCAACGCAACATGGTGCACGGCTACAGGGGCCGGCGCGTAAGAAAGGAGGCCCACATCCAGAGAGGCCGGCCCGCCGATTGATGGGCCCCGATCGCAGGCCAGGCCACATGGCCCCCCCCCCCCCCCCCTCCCTCCCACAGGCTGCCACTCGACCCTTCAACGCCGAGGCCCCGCCGGCTCAGACCAGGTTAGAACGGCGCTGGCGGGATTCGGTTTTTATTTAATGGCCGCTCGGCCCATTCGGCCGGAGAATCGCGTGGGGGCCGCTCCCGACTGGCGCCTCGCCGACTCCGCCGGCCTCAATGGTACCTATTGTTCGCTCTGCGGAGAATCGCGCCCTGGCATCGGGGCGGCGTGGCGTGATTCGCGTGGCCCCCCCCCCAAGCGATTCTCCGACCCGGCGCGGGGTCGGCGAATCCCGCCCAGGGCTTCTGAAAAGAGTGTTAAACGAATATGAATTGATCATAATTTGTTTTGATTGTCAAGATGAAGAGTGCCGCAAGGTCAGCAAGGCCATAAAACTAAACAACGTTGGGAAGGATGTAATTGCACTGAGAGCTGTTCATTTGGCTGATTCTCGGGATGAGGGGGATTGTCTTCTTAGCAACAGTTGAGCTTATACTCATTGGCGTTTAGGAAAATGAGAGATGAGTGTATGGAAATATGTAAGATTCTGAGCAGGCTTAACAAGGTGTATGTTCGCAATATGTTTCCCTTTTGGGGGAATCTGGCAAAATAAGGGGTCTGCCATTTGAAATGGAGATGAAGAGTCTTTTCTCAGAGGGCTGTTCCTGTTTGAAATTCTCTTCCCCAGCAAGCAGTGGAGGCTGAAACATTGAATATGTTCATGGCTGAGTTGGATAGACTTTTGGTTGACAAGGGAGCCAATTGAAATTAAGAGGACGATCATCAACACCTGGGCAGGTACTTTGCATTTTAAGTGACTTTCCAAGGATATGTCTGTCCTTGGCTGTACAGAAACCTATTGACCCTCTGGATCCCATTTTGTCAACATAAATTGTCCATATCTTATATCCTT
The DNA here is from genome assembly GCF_047496885.1 of Scyliorhinus torazame. NCBI lineage: Eukaryota > Metazoa > Chordata > Chondrichthyes > Carcharhiniformes > Scyliorhinidae > Scyliorhinus > Scyliorhinus torazame. The sequence continues at coordinate 310,833,295 of NC_092707.1, forward strand.
TTAACAAATGAAAATATTCATCTACCTCATACGTTCACGGGTATAGGGTGCAAGCATAACAAGGGTTAGAATTATATATTTAGACCAGGAAAAATGGGAGGAGGCTCAAGTGGCGCATACACTCAGGCATGGATTTGTTGGGCAGAATGGCTTATTTCTATGTGTTATATCCAATGTAAAGAGGAAGTTCTGTTTTGTGGGCAATGGTTTGATTCTAGCAATTAGCTTGGTTAAATGGACTGTCTTACACTGTGAAATTAATAAACACCATGGGTTACAAATTGGTTAGCACCATTAATCAGGTGAGGGATTGCTGGAGATGGGCGGCACACCAATTCATTTCCAACTCATTTCCATGAACGTACCTTGGAGGCGAGTATTTTCCTTGCGCTGGCTATCACTGTAATATGTGGTGTCCTAGTATCATTATGCTGATGGCTTATGGTGCAGCCAACCTTCTGTTCTTAAAGACAATCTGTCCATTTTAAAGGAAAGTTGCATTGGATGGCAGGAGAATGTTGCGAAATACTGTTGCTGCAATTTTTAAACATTGAAATGGAGCACCAAGGCAGGGGGTGGGGTGGGGTGGGGGTGGGTGTTCAAGAACCATGGACGCATCCCTGGAGGACTTAGTGATGGTGGGGGTCAGAGGGGAAAGATACCATGGTTTTGTGGGTGGACCAGGACGCCATTGTAGCCACCTAAAATGGCTGATTCCCTATTAATTTGGCCAAAACCCGATTTAAAATGGCTAACCGAAAAGGCTGATGGGAAAAGCAGCCAACGGGACACAAACGGACAGCTGCAGACAGAATAGCGTATTCGGTACTGGGGAAGTCGGCCCAGATCGATACTCAAGACTATTAGCAGCACATCAACCCAGACATCTGCAGTTTAATCGACTATCCCCGGGAACAATTGCAACATATTAGCAATTGAATGCCGGGCCAGACCTGTCGGCACCTGCAGTGGCTGAAACAAAGACAAGTGAACGACCACCCCCCGATCGAGGAATCGCCCCGTTATTGGACATATCTAACCCAGTGATTGGGAACAAGTCCAATCACTTGGGACTCAGGGTCAAGGGCTGCCCCGAGAGGCGGGAAGCCCCTGGGCCCTATAAAGTGAGGGGCCAAGTTCAGATCTCTCTCTCTCTCCCTTCTTCTCCTGCTCGAGACCTTCGCAAGAACATCGACCAGAAACAGTAAGTCTGACTCCAGCGATCGCTACCCGATAAAAGACTCCTAGCCATCGACCCGTATCAGCCTTTTTGAATCCCGCGGGCCAGATCCGATTCGATAAGCCATTTGTTTCCCTCACCTGGTGGGCCCTTCCTAAAGTTAAGTATTGGCCAGTAGTGGTAGGTTTCTATATAGATAGTAGGATCATTGTGTAAGCATTAATTGTTGTATATAATAAATGACCGTTGATTTCAATCTTACTAAGCGGTGTGCTGACTTATTAATCATAACTCGAGCTTGAACCACGTGGCGGTATCAGAAAGATACCTGGCGACTCGTGAGCAAAGGTGACATAATCAGAGCTAATAAAACTAAGGCTAAAAGGAGCAACACCATCAACCACAGACTCTGAAGGGACTGGAAACAGATGAGCAAGGAGGTCAATTCTTGAAGTCCCTCCCTGAGGAGCTATCAACAGTGCCACAGGAAGATGTTGAATGACTTTACATAGCTATTTAAGGTCACATGATATCTCATAACCACTATTCCTTCATCACTCATCAGCATAAGAATCTGGCATTCACTACTCATGCATAATATCCAGATGTTCCAACTTACTCTCACATACTTACCAATGCTGCCAGCATCACACCCTTGCTGCCTTCGCATATCTCCAGCTTTTCAGCAATGATAGGCAGATCATCCAAACACAGTGCAGCATACTCACTAACATCCTTCCCTTGCTCTTTCAGGGCAAGCTGAGACATAATAAAAGTAATCAGAGCAAAGCAAATGAAAAACAAGTATACTAATATCTCTTGAAGTCAACAGAGGAGATCATCCTCAGCAATGTTGGGTTGGCTCTGACAGACCCCATGGCATCCAGCATCACTAAGAACATTGGGAATTATGGTATGTTACTACCTCAGACTAATTCTCAGCTCCCAACTCATTCACATCTTGCTATCTGGTATAATGAGCAAGCTACAGATTGTGACCTTGGACCCCTTGCTTTCCAACTCACCCTCTCCCTCATCACAACCCTCCCCTTTCCAATTTTCTGCTTTCAGACACACAAGGACTGCTGCTGAACTCAGAAGGAGGGAAAGCAACACTGATAATAAAGCAATGTCATTTGCACTGACACTTTCTGTCATCAGCTGACACTGCCACCAAATGTACATTCAAGGTTGTGAAATGAAATGAATATGGCTTATTGTCACAAGTAGGCTTCAAATGAAGTTACTGTGAAATGAAGCCCCTAGTCACCACATTCCGGCACCTGTTCAGGGAGGCTGTTATGGGAATTGAACCGTGCTGCTGGCCTGCCTTGGTCTGCTTCCAAAGCCAGCGATTTAGCCCTGTGCTAAACAGCCCCTATGTGAGGGTGGTCCCTTCATTCTCAAGCACTCTGAGGACCCAACATTGGGAAGGGAGTTCCCAAGGAAAGGCATCCCTGCTCCAACTCACCAGTGTCAACAACCCCCCTCCCCGCAAAACCACCCCCACCCGGCCCACACCTCCCTGGTGCCCACAACCGACCTACACTTACCTTTCTGCAGCGATTCATTGGTGATCTCTGGTGGCGGCCTGAGTGCAGTCCCATGGTAGACACAGCTCACAAAGGCGCTGCCACTACTGCTCACTGCTTGGCCTTCAGCTCTTGGGTACCAGGGAATCTTTGGCCTACACCGGGATAAACTGCATGGTCCTAATTTGGCAAATGAGCATCACATCAGCTGTTGTTGTCACAATAGTATGCGCTCAGTTGTTCACAGCACTTGCAGATGGGAAACATGCCCACGCAAGCCTCCTCCACAAGCTGGTGCACTTCGACCAGCACTACCAATCTGAATTTCACACCTTGTGAATCCCTCTTTCACATATGATATACTTTCACATCAATCAGACTGAAATCAAACAAAATTAAATAAGTAAACCAGTATTCTCTGGCAGGAAATAGGGACATTCAGCTGGTCGTTTGAACATAATGCATGAGAGGAGCGTAAAGAGACAAGAATATAAGAAATAGGAGCTGGAATTAACCCCACAGTCTTTCGAGCCACATCCCCCATTCAGTACAATCATGGCTGATCTTTGGCTTTGTGGTGAACCACTGTACACCTGTATTAGGGGATGTAAGGTAGGACCTGTACTACAGGTTCGCCGGTAGCCCCTTCCAGCTGGCTCCGCCCAGTAGGAGGAGTATAAGTATGCGTGTCCTCCATTCAGCTGCCATTTTGCCAGCTGCAGCTGCAGCAAGCTGCCATTTTGCCAGCTGCAGCAACCACAGTTGTACCAACCTTAGGCTTTGTGCAATTGATCGTGCATCAATTTATTGCAGTCAGATTTTCTACAAGATGGACATCCGAATCAAACCAGATCGCCTGCACCTGGATCCGCAATCGACCGACGCCAGAAAAGACTTTAATCACTGGCTGGTTTGCTTTGAGGCCTACATAAATTCAGCGACCACCCCACCGACGGAGGCTCAGAAGATACAGGTTCTGTACTCTAGGTTGAGCTCAAGCGTGTTCCCGCTGATCCAGGACTCCCCGACTTATGAGTAAGCCATGGCACTCCTCAAAGAGAACTACGTGCAGAAAGCGAACTCGCTATTTGCCAGGCACGTACTTGCCACTCGCTCTCAACTCCCTGGTGAGTCCATCGAAAACTTCTGGCGGGCCCTAATCCCACTCGTCCGGGACTGTGACTGTCAGGCCATTACGGCCGCCGAACATTCTAATCTCCTCACGCGCGATGCTTTCGTAGCAGGCATTGGGTCAGACCTCATCCGACACCGACTGCTGGAAGGGGCCACGCTCGACCTAGCGGAGACAAAGAAATTAGCGCTCTCCATGACGGTCGCCTCCCGTAATGTTCAGGCCTACCCCTACAGCCGCGCGGCCCACCCCTCCTATCCGTCCTGGTCCCCGCAAACGACCGCCCCACTGGGGCCCTGCCTAGCCAATACGCCTGCGCCACATGCAAATCCGTGCACCCCGGGGGTCCCCGATGCTACTTCTGCGGCCAGCAGAAGCATCCTCGCCATTGCTGCCCGGTCCGCGCTGCCATTTGCAAGGCTTGTAGTAAAAAGGGCCACTTTGCCGCAGTGTGCCAGGCCTGTGCAGTCGCCGCTATCGCCCCCTCCCCCCCTGACAAATGCACAATGGGTGCCGCCATCTTCACCCCCACGGACCACGCGTGGCCAGTGGGCGCCGCATTCTTCACCTCCCGGGGCCACGTGCGGCCAGTGGGCGCTGCCATCTTCTTCCCCTCAGTCCACGTGTGGCCCATGGGTGCCACCATTTTGTCCCACCCCCGCAATGTGCGCCCCATGGGTGCCGCCATTTTGTTCCCCGCAGGTCCTCCAGTCGCCACCACCTTGCCTTCCCCACGGGGCATGGACGCCAACGACATTCCACGACCTGGGCCCGCAACGCTCTCCGTCTGAAACCAATGACGATCACCTGCAGCTCACCTCGATGACGCTGGACCAGTCTCGTCCACACAACCTGGCCACCGCTTCGACAACGGTGAAAATCAATGGCCACGTGAACTCTTGCCTGCTGGACTACGGGAGCACCGAAAGCTTCATACACCCGGATACGGTAACGCGCTGCTCCCTCGCGGTCCACCCCGCAAATCAAAGGATCTCTGTCCCGATCCGAGGGTTCTGCATGGTCACTCTCACAGTCCAGGGCGTAGAATTCAGCGGCTTCCGTCTCCACGTCCTTCCTAACCTCTGCGTTGCACTATTGCTCGGCCTGGATTTTCAGTGCAATCTCCAGAGCCTCACCTTCAAATTCGGCGGGCCCCTACCACCCCTCACTGTGTGCGGCCTCGCGACCCTAAAGGTCGACCCCCCCCCTCCCTCTTTGCCAATCTAACTTCGGATTGCAAGCCCGTTGCCACCAGGAGCAGATGGTACAGCACCCAGGACAAGACCTTCATCAGGTCCGAGGTCCAGCAGCTGCTTCAGGAGGGTGTCATCGAGGCCAGCAACAGCCCCTGGAGAGCCCAAGTGGTAATAGTTAAAACTGGGGAGAAACACAGAATGGTCGTGGACTACAGCCAGACCATCAATCGGTACACACAGCTCGACGCGTACCCACTCCCATGCATATCTGATATGGTCAATTAGATTGCGCAATACCGGGTCTTCTCAACGATTGACCTTAAATCCGCCGACCTCCAGCTCCCCAATCATAAATCCGACCGTCCATACACTGGCTTCGAGGCAAACGGTCGTCTCTATCACTTTCTTAGGGTTCCCTTTGGCGTCACTAACAGGGTCTCGGTCTTCCAAAGGGAGATGGACCGAATGGTCGACCGGTACGGTTTGCGGGCCACGTTTCCGTACCTAGACAATGTCACCATCTGCGGCCATGATCAGCAGGACCACGATGCCAAACTCGCTAAATTCCTCCGCACCGCCACTCTCCTCAACCTTACTTATAATAAAGAGAAGTGTGTGTTCAGCACGACCCGCTTAGCCATCCTCGGCTATGTGGTCCAGAACGGAGTTCTGGGGCCCGATCCCGACCGCATGCGCCACCTCATGGAGCTTCCCCTCCCCCACTGCCCCAAGGCCCTCAAACGCTGCCTGGGGTTCTTTTCGTACTACGCTCAGTGGGTCCCTAACTATGCGGACAAGGCCACCCAGCTTCCCCTCACGGCCGAGGCACAACAGGCCTTCACCCTTATCAAAGCAGACATGCCAAGGCCGGGATGCACGCTATAGACGAGACACTGCCCTTCCAAGTAGAAAGCGACGCATCAGACGTCGCCCTTGCTGCCACCCTTAGTCAGGCAGGCAGATCCGTGGCGTCTTTTCCTGCACCCTCCATGCCTCTGAAATTCGGCACACATCCGTTGAAAAAGAGGCCCAGGCTATCGTTGAAGCTGTGCGGCATTGGAGGCATTACCTGGCCGGCAGGAGAATCACTCTCCTCACTGACCAACAGTCTGTAGCCTTCATGTTCAACAACACGCAGCGGGACAAGATCGAAATGCTAAAATCTTGCAGTGGAGAATCGAGCTCTCCACCTATAATTATGAGATTTTGTATCGCCCCGGCAAGCTCAACGAGCCCCCAGACGCCCTCTCCCGAGCCCTACTCGACAGCCTTTGTCACCCGGGGGTCACACGACTGTACCATCTCGTTAAGGCTCGCAATCTGCCCTACTCCGTCGAGAAAGTACGGACAGTCACCAGGGACTGCCAGGTCTGTGCGGAGTGCAAGCCGCACTTCTACTGGCCGGAACGTGCGCGCCTGGTGTAGGCCTCCCGCCCCTTTGAACGCCTCAGCGTGGATTTCAAAGGGCCCCTCTCCTCCACCGACCGTAACGCGTATATTCTCAGTGTGGTTGATTTACATAGAATTTACAGTGCAGAAGGAGGCCATTCGGCCCATTGAGTCTGCACCGGCTCTTGGAAAGAGCACCCTACCCAAGGTCAACACCTCCACCCTATCCCTATAACCCAGTAACCCCACCCAACACTAAGGGCAATTTTGGACACTAAGGGAAATTTAGCATGGCCAATCCACCTAACCCGCACATCTTTGGACTGTGGGAGGAAACCGGAGCACCCGGAGGAAACCCACGCACACACGGGGAGGATGTGCAGACTCCGCACAGACAGAAACCCAAGCCGGAATCGAACCTGGGACCCTGGAGCGGTGAAGCAATTGTGCTATCCACAATGCTACCGTGCCGCCCACGGTAGCATTGAGTACTCCATGTTCCCCTTCGCCATCCCATGCCCCGATATGACGTCCGCCACCGTCATCAAGTCCCTCAACACAATCTTCGCTCTATTCGGTTTCCCCACCTACATCCACAGTGACAGGGGATCCTCATTCATGAGTGATGAGCTGCGTCAGCTCCTGCTAAGCAGGGGTATCGCCTCCAGCAGGACGACCAGCTATAACCCTCGGGTAAACGGGCAGGTAGCGAGGGAGAACGGGACGGTTTGGAGGGCCTTCCAGCTGGCCCTACGGTCCAGGAACCTCCCAGCCTCTCGCTGGCAGGAGGTCTTCCCCGATGCACTACACTCCATCCGGATAACACACCCCATGAACGTCTTTTTACCTTCCCCAGGAAGTCCACATCCGCATTGTCGCTCCCGACTTGGCTCGCAGCTCCAGGACCGGTCCTGCTCTGTAGGCACGTCCGACTCCACAAGGCGGACCCGTTAGTGGATAGGGTACACTTGCTCCACGCCAACCCCCAGTATGCCTATGTGGCGTACCCCGACAGCCGCCAAGATACTGTCTCCCTCAGGGACCTGGCACCGTCAGGTTCCAGCCAAACACACTTCCCTGCCCAGGCGCCATCCTCCCCTTCCCCGGCGCTTCCAACATTAACCCCACCAGGCCCATCCCTCCTTCCCCTGCCCACGCAGGAGGACAAAGAAGATTTTGGCATGCTCCCGGAGTCATCTAACAGCAGGCAAGCAACAGCACCGCCAGCTCCGACATCGCCGCCACCGTTACGTCGCTCCCAGCGGAAAGTCAAGGCATCAGACCGATTGAACCTTTAACTGGCACCGGACTTTCAAAATGGACATTTTTTTTCTCACTTCTTTTCTAAGACACTGTACATAATTTGCAACACTGTATATAGTTCCACACCACCCCCGTCGGACTCATTTTAACAGGGGGTGAATGTGGTGAGCCACTGTACACCTGTATTAGGGGATGTAAGGTAGGACCTGTACTACAGGTTCGCCGGTAGCCCCTGCCGGCTTGCTCCGTCCAGTAAGAGGAGTATAAATATGCGTGTCCTCCATTCAGCTGCCATTTTGCCAGCTGCAGCAGGAGGCCACGCATCTGACTGCAATAAAGCCACAGTTGTACCCAACCTTAGTCTTTGTACAATTGATCGTGCATCAGGCTTCACTTCCAATTTCCCACGTGCTCCCCTGATTCCCTGAGAGACCAAAAATCTGTTTATCTCAGCCTGCAATATATTCAGCCGTTGAACATCCACAACCCTGTGGTTCAGAGAATTCTAAATATTCACAATCCTTTGGGTAAAGAAATATGTCCTCATCTCAGACCTAAATGATCTTTAAACTGCAAGTGTGCCCCCTCACTTGTTTTCGATTCCCCAACCTGTGGAAATCCCCAAGGGGAAACAACCTGTCTGTGTCTACCCTGTGAAGCCCCTTCGGAATTTTGTACACTTCAATGAGATCACCTCTCATTTATCTGAATTTGCTGGACTGGCTCCAAAGTGAGTAAATCATTCCCTAAATATGGAGAACAAAACTGCATGTGGTATTCCAGGTGGGGTCCCACTAAAATCCTGTATGATTGCAGCCAGACTTCTGTATTCTTGTACACTAAACCCCTTGAAATAAAGTCTAGAATGCACTTTTCCTTCCTGCTTGCTGCACCAGCATGCTAACTCTGTGTATGAGGACACTCAAGTTCTTCTGAACATGAATATTTCCAAGTTTCATTTATTTTATTAATATTCTGCTTTCCTATTTTTATGATCAATGTGAATAACCTCATACTTCCCCATATTATATTCCTTCTGTCATCTGGTTGCCCACTCACTTAGCCTGTTTATGGGCGCGAATCAATGACCGTGTTGCGCCGAGTGTGGATCGGAGAGTGCCAGGTGAATAATGGGAAAGGTCGCAATCGAGATTCGGGCGCAAACCATTTTTCAACTCACATGGCCTGTTCCCAATGGCGAGTTCCTGCTTACACCCAGAAATTGTGAAAATGTCATTAACCCTCATTTGTATTCATTTCATTTTCATTAACGAGATTGAAGTCGACTGCACTGGCCTCCCAGGAATTACCCGACTCGCCAGTGGGACGTCACGTGGGCATTGTTTAGTACTTCTTTTCAAAAATGTGGAGCTGCTGCAATGGCTGTTGAAAGGAAGTGAGGAGGTGAGTAGCCATTTTCCATCCTGCAGCTCAAGGGCATCACTGCTCAGTGGCGGTGGTGGTGGTGGGGGGTGGGGGGCATTGGGCTTGGTCAGGGGGCTGAAGCGTTTCACGTTGGGGGTCACCCATGGGCCGGGTGGGTTAATGGGCTGTGTCTGTGAAGCCTTCAAGCCATTTATAAATATGGTGATGATCCGTAACCGGGACAACAACAGCTGCAGCCTGTCTGTCTTACCAAACACTTCCAGGACAGAGCCTTGCTGTGGCTTCCATCCTGAAATTCAATCTCACTCCCTTTGACTGTGAGCAGCCTCTAGCTTCACAGCTGAAGGCTACTTCAAATTAGGAATTAGCCTTGTTAGTTGTGGGAGCACTTCTCAATTCTCAGGTGCCTTCTCAAGAGCACAGCTGCCATGCCTCAGAGGTTGATTAGCACATTGCATGTCAATAAGCTTTGAAGTCTGAACAGTGTGCCTGAACTCCAGGAGCATGAGCATCATTGAGGCAGCTGCCAATGATCAATCTACAAGCAGGGCTTCAGCACTGGATCTTTTTGCGACCAAAGGGTAAGTGAGTGGATCAGGGGAGGGGAACCTCAGCACCGCCTCCCTAATGTTCCCAGCACAGCTCAAGTGTCTAGAGACTCCTGATGTGGCTAGGGTGAGTGTGCAGAGCTTGGTTTGCCAACATAAAAGTCTCGCTGCATGGTACCCTGAGAGAATATGGGATATGTAAGGATGGGGTGGCTTGGGATGATTGAGCGTCCCGGGGTGGAAGCCCTAACTGATTGTCAGTCTTTCCTTCTCCAATACCTTACAGATACAACAATATCTGTTGGTGTGGATCCCCCAGAGGCTGCCCTCATGTTGCTTACAGCAGCTGAGGCGGGGTATACACTGGAGGCGGCCATCACAGGCTGGAGGTGGCACACACCCTGAAGACCCAGCCACCCATGAGGCTGAGGAGGGCCCCTGAAAGCAGCAGCCCAAGGTGTACAGGCGTCGTTGGTCAATCAATGAGCTGACGGACACCATGTGCTGCAGAAGACTGTGTCTCAGCAGAGAGACAGTGTGCCACCTGTGCCACATCCTCACAGACTTAGCACCCTGTGGAGGAAGAGGACACCCACTTCTGGTGGCCATGAAGGTCACTGCAGCCCTGAACCTTTATGTCACCGGGTCATTCCAGGGCTAGGACGGGGACCTGTGTGGCATATCGCAATCTATAGCCCACAGCTGCATCCGGGAGATGTGGGTGCTCTGTATGCCCGAGCATCAGACTATATCAAATTCATGTTGGACCAGGTCCACCAAAATGCTGGGGTGCAGAATTTGCTACCATCACCGGGATGCCCCAGGTCCAGGCAACCATCGATGGAACGCATGTCGCCATGCAAACAACAGGGACACCAGGGAGTGCCCACTATTAACAGGAAGGGGTTCCACTCCCTGAATGTTCAGATCATGTACAACCAACATCTCTGAATCATGCATGTGTATCTGCTATCCAGGGAGTGTGCATAACAGTACATCCTCGGGCACTCGGAGACCCCCGGTGTCTTTAAAGACCAGGATGACAGGTTGGCTCATGGGGGACAAGGGATACCCATTGAGGTCATGGATGATGATGCCATTGCGGAGGCTCGAGACCGAGGCAGAGACCTGTTTCAATAAGGTGCATGTTGCCACCCGTGCTGGCACTGAGTGGTGCATTGGCCTGCAGAAAATGCGGTTCTGATGCCTGGACCGCTCTTGTGGTGCCCTGCAGGACTCCTCCCAGTATTGTGGTGGTCTGCTGTATCCTCCACATTCTGGTACAGCAGCAGAGCAACATGTTGGAGGAGGAGGAGGTGCAGGAGGGACATGCAGCTTCATCTGAGGAGGGCAAGGCGGTCCAGGAGGGGCTGGAGGACTAGCCGAAGGAGCAGTCAGAGGATGGAGGACAGTGGTACCGAGTGTATGACATGCCTGGCGCACCCGTGAGGCCCCCATTGTCTCCAGATTCCCCCTGGACAAGGCTATGCCCATCAGCTCACCCCACCTCCTATTTCTCTCTCTTAACCAATTGCTGCTCCCCCATTTCCCTCCCTCCCCCCAATTCGCCCTCTTCCCACCATTTCCCTCCCTCTCTCACTCTCCCCATTTCCCTCCTACCCCCCCTATCCCCGACCCCTTACCATTCCCCTCCCTCTTCCATTTCTCTCCCGCCCCCCCCAATCCCCCACCACTTCCCTTCATCCCCCTATTCCCTTCCCCCACCCATCACCCACGCGCCCCCCCCCCCCCTACCCTCGACCATTCTACTCCCCCTCCCAAGAGTCTGTTTAACATCAGTCCAAGGTGATGGGTTTGTGTTGACAGGAGGGGGGGATTCAGGGGGGTGCCGGAGGACTGGTGGATAGCCAATGTGATACCATTATTCAAGAAGGGATGAAGCAGGAAACTACAGGCCAGTCAGTCTAACCTCAGAGGTGGGGAAACAATTGAAAGCAATTCTGAGAGACAGAATTAATCTGCATATGGAGAGGCATGGATTAATTAAGATCAGTCAGCATGGTTTTCTTTTTTTAAATAAATTTAGAGTACCCAATTCATTTTTTCCAACTGAGGGGCAATTTAGCGTGGCCAATCCACCTACCCTGCACATCTTTGAGTTGTGGGGGCGAAACCCACGCAAACGCAGGGAGAATGTGCAAACTCCACACAGACAGTGACCCAGAGTCGGGATCGAACCTGGGACCTCGGCACCGTAATGACTCAAGTTGACCAGCAAGAGTCTATCATATCTTAGAACAGAAGAAGTTCTCTGCCAGGAGCAAGCTGCCACGTGAGGAGAGGCTGCTTCGTTCCATGACTCTCTCATAGAATGTAGCCAGCCAACCACAACTTGAGGGGCTGGCCCACAGAAACAATGAAATCGGAAAAGTAAAGATATATCAGTCACCCAAAGAACACAGTGTTGGAAAAATGAAGGTTGGCTTTGAACTTTGTTGTATTAAAAAAAATGTTACTTTTGTCATGATGTAATTTTCATGGAGCTCAGGTACATACAAAAAAGGTCAATCTGGTGATTATTATTGACATTTCTACGTTTAGGCAAAGAAGGTTATACGCTGTTCTCAGATGGACACTGAATTGAATTGATTTCCTTGATTTCAAAAGTAGACAGAGCTTACGAGAAAATATGACTTAAAGGGATATTCATTTTCATAGTGTCCTCCATGTATTTCTACATCAAATCAGTTATCCCTGGCTCCCCAGAAATGTTTACATCACTATTGTTTTAGTTTGGAAAACTGAAATTCTACAAAAACTCGCGGCAGTTAATTAGATAAGGTTGGTAACCAGGCACTGGCATTGTGATACTCCGATTCATTGTGAATTTAAATGATAGTGGCATGCAACCCAATGCGAGTTGCACTGCTGAGTGACTGCATTCCTTAGGACGAGGCCCAAGTTTGTGTGTGGTTAGCACCAGTTAAAGTTAGCCTGCATGATTTAAGGCAACCTGTATTTCTCAGAGGCAAGGCCTCCCAGAAAGTCTGAAATCACAGTCAAGGAACACAGAGGAATCCGGCACTAATTTTACACAGGGTTTCATGCAGAGCTTCCCAGCCCAAAAACTGTGACAGAATTCAGCACGGAATAGTGTTAACGTTTACTCGGTTGAGTTCAAAAGCGTTGTTAAGTCATATGAAGTAATCGATGAACTGAAACAGCATCAATTGCAAACATTTCTCTGCTTGGAACTGTATATACCACATCAATTGTGAACAGCAACCGTTCATCTGACATAATTGATGGTAAATTCTTGTGAACAGCCATGTTCACAGCAGTAGCTGCATTTTCAACACTCATTTGTTGAAAAGCTCGAATTCCCAGCCAGAGCTGCTGTACTTGGGAATTTCAAGTGTGCCTGTAGGAATATAAATATTCAGTCCAATTCATATATAATTAGAAACTTGGGCGGGATTCTCTCAGCCCGGGGCCGGGCCGGAGAATCCCAGCGACCGGCGCGAATCACGCCACGCCGGCACGCAATTCTCTGCAGAGCGGAGAATCGGCGCCATTGGCGCTGGCGAGGTTGACGCGGCGCCGGTCGGGGGCCGCTCTACACAGCCGGCCCACCGATTCTCAGCCCGGGATGGGCCAAGCGGCCGTCGTAAAAAAGCCGAGTCTCGCCGACGCCATCCACACCTGCTCTCAGCCGGCGGGAACTCGGCGTGGAAGGGTCGGGGGGCGGCCTGCCCCGGGGGGGCCTCCGATGTGGCCTGGCCTGTGATCGGGGCCCACCAATCGGCGGGCCGGCCTCTCTGGCTGGCGGCCTCCATTCTTCCGCGCCGGCCTCAGTAGTCCTGCGCCATGTTGCGTCTGGGCCGGCGCGTTCAAGGAAACCACTGCGCATGCGCGCATTGGCGCCGGTGTGCATGCGCGGGCCCCGCGGCTCCCATTTGACGCTGGGATCAGCAGCTGGAGCGGCGTGAACCGCTCCAGTGCCGTGCTGGCCCCCTATAGGGGCCAGAATTGCTGATCCTGGGGCCGGGTTGACGCCGTCAGGAAATGCGATGCAGTTTCCGACGGCGTCAACACTTAGCCTCAGGATCACAGAATCCCACCCCCTGTGTTTTAAAATTGAATAAATGAGTTACAATTTATTATTAAGACTAAACTTTATACATATTTTGCACCCACAGTGACCACTCTGAATTTAATCGAAGAGAGTTGGTTTCATGTGTTTAGAATTTTAAAAAAATTAAAAAGCCTTTTTCCCGCATCAGCGACTCAATTCCATCCCTCCTCCTGGAGGGATTTCCTATCCCGCAACCATTGAAAGAATTACCAATTCCACATCCATCTGTCCTCTGAAGCAATTCTCAACTCCCCCTCCTTGGAGAAATTCCCAGCTCCCAATCCCATTGAAGAAATTCCCATATTACTCCCCTCCCTTCGTCCCCTTCGCTCAGTCCTCTCCCTCCTTTTCCCTCAAAGAACCTCGGCCTCCTCTACCCATACATGCATCCCTCTCTCACACTCTCTCCTCCTTTCTCCGCACCCACACACTCCACCACCCCCACTCCTCTTTTCTCCACTCCCACTTTTCCTCTTCCCCCCACCCCCCCCCCCCCATTCCTCTCTGCCCCACTTTCCTCTCTGTCCCCCCTTTTCCTCTCGACCTTTCTGGTTTTCTTGGGCAGGCATGGCCTGGATGTTGGAATTCCTGCCGGCAGCCTGTTGAACTCCTCGTCATTGCTGACAGTCCGTTGCGGTGGGGGAGGCTGAAGTGGCTCCTGTTCTGCAGCCACATTGCCACCCAGCACCTGGATCTTGGTGATCAGGGACACAAGAACAGCGGCCAAGTAGGCGGGGCTGTTATGAAGGGCTTTCCAGAACTTTCACTCAGTGACAGTGATGGAATGGCTTGTTGGGACGGTGTGTGGCTTGGAAAGGAACTTGCAGGTGATGATGTCTACATGCACCTATGTTATAGAGTCAGGTTCAGAAGGTGCTGTCGAGGAGCCTTGACAAGTTTCTAGCTTTCTTAGTTGCTCATATATTTTAAATTAAATTCCACTGCAATGTTACCACTCAGTGTCCACATTTACTTTGGCAGTTATATTGTTAACTATTTCTTTACCACGTTCCCCACCCTTACCCTTGGCACAGTGTCCTTTTCCTCAGAATTGATGAAAGGCTTTCCTGAATTCCTAAGTATTTCCAATTATTAATGATCACTTTTGAACAAAGATATATCACAACTTTGACAAGCAGGATCCAGGTGCAGGCTTTCGAGTATTTTTGTGCTTTCAGGTGTGATCATTAGGAAGGCACGTTTTTTCACGTGAATGAATACACATTCCAAATGACACCATTTGAGGTTTGATCAGCATTGAAATTTTATAAACGCTGAAGAATACCAAAGTTTTTCTGGTAGGTTTGGAATCCATTCTTTCTAGTGTAGAAGCTGTAGCCAATTTCACAAAAGGACGAGTGGACCCAACCATGGTGCAGTGTCTGATACCCAGTGTCTCAGCTTCCATTACAGCACAACAATGATGCAGTGTCTGATACCCAGTGTCTCAGCTTCCATTACAGCACAATTATGATGCAGTGTCTGATACCCAGTGTCTCAGCTCCCATTACAGCACAACCATGATGCAGTGTCTGATACCCAGTGTCTCAGCTTCCATTACAGCACAACAATGATGCAGTGTCTGATGCCCAGTGTCTCAGCTTCCATTACAGCACAACCATGATGCAGTGTCTGATACCCAGTGTCTCAGCTTCCATTACAGCACAACAATGATGCAGTGTCTGATACCCAGTGTCTCAGCTTCCATTACAGCACAACCATAGTGCAGTGTCTGATACCCAGTGTCTCAGCTTCCATTACAGCACAACCATGATGCAGTGTCTGATACCCAGTGTCTCAGCTTCCATTACAGCACAACAATGATGCAGTGTCTGATACCCAGTGTCTCAGCTTCCATTACAGCACAACAATGATGCAGTGTCTGATACCCAGTGTCTCAGCTTCCATTACAGCACAACCATGATGCAGTGTCTGATATCCAGTGTCTCAGCTTCCATTACAGCACAACCATGATGCAGTGTCTGATACCCAATGTCTCAGCTTCCATTACAGCACAACAATGATGCAGTGTCTGATACCCAGTGTCTCAGCTTCCATTACAGCACAACCATGGTGCAGTGTCTGATACCCAGTGTCTCAGCTTCCATTACAGCACAAGCATGATGCAGTGGCTGATACCCAGTGTCTCAGCTTCCATTACAGCACAACAATGATGTAGTGTCTGATGCCCAGTGTCTCAGCTTCCATTACAGCACAACCATGGTGCAGTGTCTGATACCCAGTGTCTCAGCTTCCATTACAGCACAACAATGATGCAGTGTCTGATGCCCAGTGTCTCAGCTTCCATTACAGCACAAGCATGATGCAGTGTCTGATACCCAGTGTCTCAGCTTCCATTACAGCACAACAATGATGCAGTGTCTGATGCCCAGTGTCTCAGCTTCCATTACAGCACAAGCATGATGCAGTGTCTGATACCCAGTGTCTCAGCTTCCATTACAGCACAACAATGATGCAGTGTCTGATACCCAGTGTCTCAGCTTCCATTACAGCACAACAATGATGCAGTGTCTGATACCCAGTGTCTCAGCTTCCATTACAGCACAACAATGATGCAGTGTCTGATACCCAATGTCTCAGTCCATTACAGCACAAGCAGACATCACCAAAAAGTCTGGAAGCTGCAGTGGAAGCTCAGAGTGAGATCTCAACTTGGTGTCAGGCAGACTCAGGCTACTATGACCGTGCTTATGGATACTAGTGCTCACAGGAGCTTGCAGGGTGTCACAACAGTGTCAGCGATCAGTCCTTCAAAGCATTGCTGGAGTGGCGAGGCACCTCGCCGGTGGAGTGGTTGGTTCTCCATTGGGCACGAATCTGCTTTCCTCTCTTTGTGTAACAACATTCATACATCCATCATTATCAATCCATCAGTACTGCTACTGTTACCTGTCAGCTTACCAGATTGCAGTTGCCATCACCAACTGATGCTCTGTTGTCGTTCCCCTCAGTAACATGTATACATTTTGGATACTGTTGAGGGGGATGACCTACCACGGGTAACCCACGGTGAACGGATCTCCAGCACTGAGACCGCCCCTGTGGCTTAGGAGGGAGAGCAATAGTTATTGGGGACTCGATAGTTAGAGGAACAGATAGACGGTTCTGTGGCAGCGAAAGAGACTCACGGATAGTATGTTGCCTCCTGGGTGCCAGGGTCCGTGACGTCTCGGACTGTGTTTTCAGAATCCTTAAAGGGGAGGGGGAGCAGTCATAAGTCGTGGTACACATCGGTACCAATGACATAGGTAAGAGAAGGGACAGGGATTTAAAACCGGAATTTAGGGAGCTAGGGTGGAAGCTGAGAGCCAGGACAAACCATGTTGTCATCTCTGGTTTGTTGCTGGTGCCACGTGCTAGTGAGCTGAGGAACAGGGAGAGAGTGCAGATAAACACGTCGCTGCAGGGATGGTGTAGGAGGGAGGGTTTCAGGTACGTGGATAATTGGAGCACATTCTGGGGAAGGTGAGACCTGTACATACAGGATGGTTTGCACCTGAACCAGAGGGGCACCAATATCCTGGGAGGGAAATTTGCTACGGCTCTTCGGGGGGGTTTAAACTAATTTGTCAGGGGGATGGGAAACGAGCTGTAGTCCAGAAGCCAGTGTTGAGAATAGTGAGGTACTGAGGAGGGCATCAAGGTCACAGGAGTGTACCGGCAGACAGAAAGGGAATAAGGTAAGTGAACTTGGAGCGTGGATTGGTACTTGGGACTACGATGTTGTGGCCATTACGGAGACATGATTAGAACAGGGACAGGAATGGTTGTTGGAAGTTCTGGGGTATAGATGTTTCAGTAAGAGTAGGGAAGGTGGTAAAAGAGGTGGAGGAGTAGCATTGTTAATCAGGATAGTATAACGGCTGCAGAAAGGCAGTTTGAAGGGGATCTGCCTACTGAGGTAATATGGACCGAAGTTAGAAATAGGAAAGGAGTGGTCACATTGTTAGGAGTTTTCTATAGGTCCCCAAATAGTAATTGAGATGTGGAGGATGAAATTGCAAAACAGATTATTCATAGGTGTGGAGGTCTCAGGGTACTTGTCATGGGTGACTTTAACTTTCCAAATATTGATTGGAACCCCTATAGGTCGAACAGTTCGGATGGGGCAGTTTTTGTACAGTGTGTGCAGGAGGGTTTCCTGACACAATATGTGGATAGGCCAACAAGAGTGGGGGCCACAATGGATTTGGGACTGGGTAATGAACCGGGCCAAGTGTTAGACTTGTTTGTGGGAGAGCACCTTGGAGATAGTGACCACAATTCACTATTGTGTCTTTCACTATTGCAATGGAGAGGGATAGGGCCATATGGCAGGGCAAAGTTTATAATTGGGGGAGGGGTAATTATGATGCGATTAGGCAAGAATTAGGGAGCATAAGATGGGAACAGAAACTGTCAGGGAAAGGCACAAATGAAAAGTGGAGCTTGTTCAAGGAACAAATACTGCGTGTCCTTGATTGGCATGTCCCTGTCAGGCAGGGAGGAAATGGCCGTGTGAGGGAACCATGGTTCACAAAAGAGGTTGAATGTCTTGTCAAGAGGAAAAAGGAAGCGTATGTAAGGATGAGAAAACAAGGTTCAGTTGGATCGCTTGAGGGTTACAAGGTAGCAACGAATGAGCTGAAAAAAGGGCTTAGGAGAGCTAGGAGGGTGCATGAGAGGTCCTTGGCGGGTCGGATCAAGGAAAACCCTAAGGCTTTTTACTCTTATGTGAGAAATAAAAGAATGACCAGGGTGAGGGTAGGGCCGGTCAAGGACAGTAGTGGGAACTTGTACATGGAGTCAGAAGAAATAGGAGAGGCGTTGAATGAGTACTTTTCTTCAGTGTTCACAAAGGAGAGTGGCCATGTTTTTGAGGATGAGAGTGTGATTCAGACGGGTAGGCTGGAGGACGTAGATGTTCTGAGGAAGGATGTATTCGCAATTTTGAAAAACCTGAGGGTCGACAAGTCCCCTGGACCAGATGGGATATACCCAAGGATTCTTTGGGAGGCAAGGGATGAAATTGCAGAGCCTTTGGCTTTGATCTTTGGGTCCTCGCTGTCCACGGGGATAGCCAGAGGACTGGAGAGTGGCGAATGTTGTTCCTCTGTTCAAGAAAGGGAATAGGAATGACCCTTGTAATTATAGGTGAGTTAGTCTTACTTCGGTGGTCGGGAAGATAATGGGAAAGGTCCTGAAGGATAGGATTTATGACCATTTGGAAAGGTGCAGCTTAATCCGGGATAGTAAACACGGATTCGTGAAGGGTAGGTCTTGCCTCACAAATTTGATTGAATTCTTTGAGGAGGTAACTAAGTATGTCGATGAAGGTAGAGCAGTTGATGTCGTATACATGGATTTTAGTAAGGCGTTTGATCAGGTTCCCCATGGTCGGCTCATGAAGAAAGTAAGGAGGTGTGGGATAGAGGGTAATTTGGCCAATTGGATAAGTAACTGGCTATCACATAGAAGATTGCGGGTGGTGGTGGATGTAAAATTTTCAGACTGGAGACCAGTTACCAGCGGTGTACCACAGGGATCAGTGCTGGGTCCTCTGCTATTTGTGATTTTTATCAATGACTTGGAGGAGGGGGCTGAAGGGTGGGTCAGTAAATTTGCTGATGACACCAAGATTGGTGGAGTAGTGGATGAGGTGGAGGGCTGTTTTAGACTGCAAAGAAACATCGATAGGATGCAGAGCTGGGCCGAAAAATGGCAGATGGAGTTTAACCCTGATAAATGCGAGGTGATTCATTTTGGTAGAAAAAATTTGAATGCGGATTACAGGGTCAACGGCAGGGTTCTGAGGAATGTGGAGGAACAGCAAGATCTTGGGGTTCATGTCCACAGATCTCTGAAGGTTGCCACTCAAGTGGATAGAGCCGTGAAGAAGGCTTATAGTGTGTTAGCGTTTATTAACAGGGGGCTTGAGTTTAAGAGTCGCGGGGTTGTGCTGCAACTATACATGACCCTGGTGAGACCACATTTGGAGTATTGTGTGCAGTTCTGGTCACCTTACTATAGGAAGGATGTGGAAGCATTGGAAAGGGTGCAAAGGAGATTTACCAGGATGCTGCCTGGTTTGCAGGATAGGTCTTATGAGGAAAGGTTGAGGGAGCTGGGACTTTTCTCTTTGGAGCGGAGGAGGATCAGAGGCGACTTAATAGAGGTTTATAAGATAATGAGGGGGATAGATAGAGTGGACGTTCAGAGACTATTTCCTTGGGTGGATGTAGCTGTTACAAGGGGGCATAACTATAAGATTCAGGATGGGAGATACAGGAGGGATGTCCGAGGTAGGTTCTTTACTCAGAGAATGGTTAGGGTGTGGAATGGACTGCCTACTGTGATAGTGGAGTCGGACACTTTCGGAACTTTCAAGTGGTTATTGGATAGGCACATGGAGCACACCAGAATGAATGGAGTGGGATAGCTTGATCTTGGTTTCGGACAATGTTCGGCACAACATCGAGGGCCGAAGGGTCTGTTCTGTGCCGTACTGTTCTATGTTCTATGTCCTTTCTGTCTTTGGTGTTTTTGCTGTTGTTCTTTTTGTTGCTTTTGTCATGCTTGTTGTTTCTGTTTTGTTGTTTTTGCAGTTATTCTTGTTTTTCTTGTTGTGCGTGTTGTTTCTGTTTTCGTTGTTTTCATCGCTCTTCTTGTCGTTTTTCTTGTTGTACTTGTTGTTCCTGTTATGCTTCTTGTTATCTTTGTTGTTTTTGTTGTGCTGCACGTTGTTTTTGTTGTTGCTGTTGTTGTTCTTGTTTCTGCTGTGCGTCCTGCGGTGTTTGTTGTTCTTGTTGCACTCAATGAGTGTTCCGTGTGGATGATTTGTGTCATTTTCTCAGTTATTGGTGTCAGTGTCCATTGTGGTCTCTGTTACATTGAGCGTTTCTTCTTGAGAATTGTGAGAATGATCTGATGTTGCATTGATGTTGGTGACATCAGTCATTTGTGGTGGATTTGATTCCTCTTCTTTGCTTCCTTGGTACTCCTCTTCTAGAGTCATTTCTGGTTCACTTGAATCATCATTGATTTCTTTGTGCTCCTCTTCTGGAGTTATTTCTGGTTCATTTGAATCTCCTGTCATTTCTTGGTGCTCCTCTTCTGGAGTCAAATTCGTCACAATTTCATTTTGTCGTGGGTCGTGGTGCTCCCCTTCTGGAGTCAAAATCTTCAAGATTTCTATTGACGTGGTCTCTCTGGACTCATGAGTAGCCCTCCGCTGATTGTTGAGTGCTTCTGAACAGAGCTGAGATCTGACAGTCTCGCTGTGATCCTGCACAACCTGTATGGGAATTGTGATTTCTTCGTCACTTGTCTCACATACAGTGGGTAGACATTCAGTGTCTTCTTGTTGGTTAAATGAGCTGGGTAGACTGTCATAGTCTTCTTCTGGTGGCTCAAATAAGCTAGGTAGACTGTCATAGTCTGCTTCTGGTGGCTCAAATAAGCTTGACAGACCTTCATGGTCTTGTTCATGCATGGACTTCGCTATGGTATCTTGAGTTGCTTCCATTTTGGAGTCTGTCAACGAGCTCTCTGTGGAGGCTTGTATCGCTCTCTCTGTGGAGTCTTTCCTCGCTCTCTGTGTGGAGTCGTGCAGTGGTCTCGCTGTGGAGTCTTTCATCGCTCTCTGTGTGGAGTCGTGCAGTGGTCTCGCTGTGGAGTCTTTCATCGCTCTCCGTGTGGCGTTGTCTTCTTCTTGGGAATTTGACAGGTTGCTGTCATCCAGTGTATTGACGATCTGCCATGGCATCATGGTATTGGATTCATCTACCATGAGTAGAGTCGTGTTGAGCTGTGCAACCATGTTGCTGATGCTGTGATCAGCAGATCCGAATAACTCAGCCATGTCTGAGTAGTATTGTGTGTATTGCTCGATAGACAAATCATCTCTTTTTGTTTCGGCGTTGTCATTTTGCTCTTCACTTTGGGTAGTGCAGACTACTTGTGCCAGGGTGTTGTGAAAGTTATTTTCAATTGCTAGTGTAACTTCAGGCATTGTTCTGTCTTTTGAGGTAAGAAAATTGGGTTTTGCAGCTTTAAATGTCTTTTTTTCAATTTTCGTGCATTTCCTTTTTAAGTGGGAGTGGTCCAGGTCCCCTGACGTCATGCCGCTCATGACGTCATGCACAGGGCTCGATTGCGCATGCACAATCCGAGGTTCCTTTACTGTTTTCGCAACTGCGCATGCGTGGAACACTGCTTCGCCGGTTTGTGTCTTTTAGGGTAGTGCGCATGTGCGTCCTGGCAGGAACCCTCTCGCTCAAGATGGCTGCTAATCAAAAAGTGCTGTTGCATCGAGTGAGATTCTGCCTCTGCCTCGTGGTGAGTATTCGTGCCATTTTTACAGATTTTGCTTTCTAGATAATGATTCTGTCTTTGTAAAGACTCAAAGTATTGATTTTGTTTTTGTTCATAAGCAACGCATTTTTGTATAACGATTTCTAATGTTAAATACTTTGTTTCTGAAAGTTCTTCCCTCAAATTTTTTTCGGTTGGTCCATAAATTAATTGATCCAATATCATAGCATCTCTGAAATGAACATAATTACAGCCTTGTGCTAGTACCTGAGTGTCTGTAATAAAATCCAGTGATGGGCTCACTGTTTCTCTGGCATCTATGCCAAAAGATAAATCTTTCTAGCATCTCACCAGACTGACTTTTACAGTGTTCTTCAAATTTTGCAATAACCACTTTAAATTTAGTTTTGTCTTCACCTTCCAAGAAATTAAAGGAGTTATAGATCTCTATAGCTTCATGTCTTGCTCTTCCGAGTAGTATTGCTATTTTCCTTTCTTCAGAGACCGTGTTTAAATTATTAGCTACCATATATACTTGGAACTTTGTATAAACATTTTCCAGTTATTACTTAAGTTACCATCAGTTTTCAGCTGCATTGATACTTGAACGTGGTCGATTGAATCGTTTAGTTGTCGAGGATCCATCTGCTGTGAATGCTTCCACAGTTGAATATCCTGTCTGAATTTTCTTCTCTTTTTGTCTAACCTAATCTAACTAATTCTGTCAAAGCCAACATGTCTGGTACCATGTTTTGTTACCTGTGTGGTAGGTAACATGTGCTACTCAATCCTTGGTTAATGATGAGGTCTTCTGAATCTCGATGAAGACGACTCAAACTCGTCCAGTGGTAACAAAAGGTTTTCTATGTTCTATGTTCTAATAACTGCATGAGTTATTTACTTTAACTTTGATACTAGTGATAAGGTTAACAAGATCTAACTACAGTAACTATACGTAACTCCACTAGCTATCTGAACTAATCTGATACTGCCCTGGTCACAGTGCACAAAAGAGAGAGGGAGAGGCACAATGTGGTTGCTTTTTATACCCCTGTTGGTCCGGCCCTCTGGTGATCATGTGGTGCTACTGATCACATATTAATCCCTTATGTACGTTCACATACAGAGATCACTACAGCATGAATGTCATTTAATCAGAGCTAGAAATGGTAACTCAATTTGGTAACACAAGGGACACAGCTGGAATTGTCATGATTATAAGACAGATATTCCTACAAATAGAAGCATACTGTGGATTCAAAGATTGAAAGGGAGCAACATTATCTCTGCTATTTCTGTACAATAATTGCTAGTAAAGAATAAAAAAATGTTTTTTGCTGGTTTTCATCTACAAAATGCAATGCTATAAACAAAGTTGAAACATCAAAGCATCGGTGCTATAATATGTCACAGCCACTTCCTACCACAAATTTAATAAAAGGGGAAACATTCTGGGAAACCATGCATCTCTAAAAGATTTTTGTTGTATTTCTTTGTTCTGCCAACAGAAAAGATATGGAGGTGCCCACACTCTGGAATCTTGTCAAACACAATGAGAGGTTTATTAAGGGTGTTGCTCAATACAATCAAGATGGTGATCTGCTTAAAGCCCGCGCAAACACTCTGCTGATGTCTCTACACATCATGTGATGCATAAGCAGCAAGAATATATTCCCAGATACATAACTCCCCTCCCTCTTTACTTCATTAGTGCAATGACAACAATTACCATTTATACAACAGATCCCTGGATATGTTATTTCTATACATATATACATGACAGTCCATGTGGTGGGCGTCTATTCCGTATTGGTAGAATTTGGCGTCCTTGAACTCAGCTACTTGTGACGTCGGAAGTGTCCTCAATTCTTTCTGTAGATGATACATCTTGAGTAGGTATTTCAGTATCTGTCACCCTCGGCATTGAAAAGTCCTCAGAAACAGAATCTGACTTGTTGCTGTCTCTGGTCTACCTCCCAAAGTATAGCTTTCCAGATCTTCTAAAGGTAGAATCTCTTGAGAAGTTTCTGCAAATTTTCTTTGTGCAGGAAGTAACTGATCAGCATGACGTCTCCCAACTCTTTCATCATCCGCCTGTACAGTGTATGATATTGGAGCTGTCTTTGCTAGGTTCATGGCTGGTACCCATTTCTCATTTGTGATGTAACTCCGAGCTAACTCTCTCTCCCTGGTTAATTACTTGTCTTTTAAAGATTTTCAATCTCTGCAGTATCAGGTGGAGTTAACAAATCAAACTGTGTTCGTATTTTCCTCTTAAACAACAGGATTGCCGATGATCTTTACATGGTAAAACGTTGTGTTCCGATAAGATATTAGAAATTTGTTTACTCTTCTTGATAATGTTTCCTGATTCTTCGATGCTTTGCTAGAATGCTTTAATGATTGCACAAAACATTCAGCCAATCCATAAGGGGTTGGTTTAGCACAGGGCTAAATAGCTGGCTTTTAAAGCAGACCAAGGCAGGCCAGCAGCACAGTTCAATCCCTGTACCAGCCTCCCCGAACAGGCACCGGAATGTGGCGACTAGGAACTTTTCACAGTAACTTCATTTGAAGCCTACTTGTGACAATAAGCGATTTTCATTTCATTTCATTTCATTGCCGATGATATGGAGCTGACTTGATATGTCCCTTTCAAATAGTCCTCAATCCCCTGCGTACCATTATCACTGATAATCTGCTCCTGTGTTCTGAATCTTGAAAATATTTTGTCTAGTTTCTCAACGATCTCGCTCAGTCGTCTTTGACTTCATTATCAGTACTTCTGGCCATTTCAACTACATGTCCACGATAACCGTGAAAATGTGACCCTCCAGTGGATCAGCATAATCAATGTGTATTCTCTGCCACAGCTGTGTCGGCTATTCCCAGACATGGAATGGTTGTAATGGTGCAGTGTTCCTTAGTTTTTCACAATATTGGCATTGCCCAAATTTCTCTTCAATTTGAGTATCTAATCCTGGCCACCAAAAATAACTGTGTTCTAAAACTTTCATCCTTACCACACCAGGATGTCTCTCATGCAGTTGGTCAAGAACTCTATTACGTAAGCACGGAGGAATAATCACATGTATTCCCCACAATAGAACTCCTTTCTGTACTGTCAACTCAAGTCTTTGTGTGATGTAGGGCTTGAGGTCTGGAATTTTCTTATAAACTTCTGATAACGTCCATTTTGGACCAGGTCTATCACCTTCCCTATCACTGGATCAGTTCTTGTATATTTTTGAACTTGAGATAAAGTCACAGGTACACGTTCCACAAGCTATAAATACAAAATATTGACAAAATGTTCTTCAGCATCTTGCTTGACTTGTAACAGCGGTCCTGATAAAGAATCAGCATTTGCACACTGCTTGGACTTGAGATACTGGATATCGTAAGTGTGTGCTAACAGTATCAAAGACCATGTTTTCCATCTCCCCAGGCAATTTGATGGCAATTGGCAGGCCTTCCTCGGGAGTAATCTCCCTCAGGACGGAGGTCAGAGGCTTCTAGCTGTGCACTGCAGACAGCGCCAGTAGGAATGGTGGCAGCTATTAGCATTGCACCACCAGAGGCCCAGGGTTATCATGGAAGCTCAGGCCAAAGGTGAGTGAGAGTCGGTTGGGGATTTTGGGGGAAGAGTGGGAGAGTGTTGATTGGCAGTAAGGGTAGGGCTTGTCTGACTGCAGGCCCCCACCTTCCCAATGAATGCTTTTTTAAACTAAATTTAGAGTGCTCAATTTTTCCAATTAAGGGGCAATTTAGCGTGGCCAATCCACCTAAACTGCACATCTTTGGGTTGTGGGGGCGAACCCATGCAAACATGGGGAGAATGTGCAAACTCCACATGGACAGTGACCCAGAGCCGGGATCGAACTTGGGACCCCGGCGCCGTGAGGCATCAGTGCTAACCACTGCTCCACCGTGCTGCCCCTCAATGAGTGCTTGTTAACAGGAGATATTCCCCACTCCTCAGGGTTTGATTTTTGGATTTTCCATGTAACGACCTCCCTGCCCACTGCTAGTTGAATATCAGTGGAAGCAAAATAAGGCACTTATGTGGCCATTAATTGTCCAAATAAAAGTCTCAATAAACATCGGGGCAGGAAGGCCATCCATAAGTCTTTGTGCCCTAGACCTAACTGAGGCTGACGCAGAGAAGTGGCTTGGTCCCCCATCTCCTTCCCAATTAAAGGTCCACCCCCCCCAAGCCTCTAAACTCAACTCGGAGGAAGGCGTTAAATTATGTCCACCATCGGAATGAAATGGTATTTCAATATAAAGACTACACTGGGCTTCTATGTACATGTGCGCGACCATTGTGCCTAAAGATTGAGTGAGAAAAGTTTGTGGATTGACCTTGCTGACTTGAAACAGATGCTGGCGAGAAAGGAAATCTGTAAAATATAATGGGTGGGTGCAAGCCATCATCTGTCTGACTGTTTTAGAAAACGTATGTGTGGAAATATTGTTAGAGGTCCTCAAGGTCCTCTCAACACAATGCTTTATACAGGATTTTGATTTAATTTGTTTTGATGTTTTATTTGGTGATATAAACTAATTTTTTATTCGAAGAGAGAAAGGAATCTATTAATTGTATGCAGGTGTTATTTATTCACTTAAGCCCCTGAATAAATATACATAGACTAAAACTGATTATTTTGGGTTAAAGGGAGTATGTTTGCAATGTGAAAAGAAAAATCACTGTCTAATGATTAGCCCCAGTTCTAACATTCACCAACTGGCTTTCTGGAACAGAGCATAGGAAATATATAGACCTCATGTAAGTTTTTTTAACATAATAGAGATTTGATTCTGCTCTCTCATATTCTTCCCAGCATTTAATAGGCAGCACGGTAGCACAAGTGGATAGCACAGTGGCTTCACAGCGCCAGGGTCCCAGGTTCGATTCTCCGCTGGGTCACTGTCTGTGCGGAGTCTGCACATTCTCCCCGTGTCTGCGTGGGTTTCCTCCGGGTGCTCCGGTTTCCTCCCACAGTCCAAAGACGTGCAGGTTAGGTGGATTGGCCATGATCATCCTCCCAGAGAAGCGTAGCACCCACCATATGTAACCCTGCTAGACACCCGAGAAACCCACCTGAGCACCGGTGCTAGATACCTGAGGAACTCACCATGAACGGCCCACTAGACACCCGCGGAACACACCTGAGCAGCCTCGCTAAACACCCACGAAACACAGCTGAGCAGCCCCACTAGACACTCAAGGAACACACCTGAGCAGTCCCACTAGACACCTGAGGAATCACCGTGAACATCCCCACTAGACACCCGAAGAACCCACCATGAACATCCCCAATAGATACCCGAGGAACCACCATGAACATCTTTGCTAGACACCTGAGGAACCACCATGAACATCCCCATTAGACACCCGAGGAACCACCATGAACATCCCCACTAGACACCCGAGGAACCACCATGAACATCTCTGCTAGACACCTGAGGAACCACCATGAACATCCCCACTAGACACCCGAGGAACCACCATGAACATCCCCACTAGACACCCGAGGTACCACCATGAACAGCCCCACTAGACACCCGAGGTACCACCATGAACAGCCCCACTAGACACCCGAGGAACCACCATGAACATCCCCACTAGACACCCGAGGAACCACCATGAACATCCCCACTAGACACCCGAGGAACCACCATGAACATCCCCACTAGACACCCGAGGGACCACCATGAACATCCCCACTAGACACCCGAGGAACCACCATGAACAGCCCCACTAGATACCAAGGAACCCACCATGAACATGCCCACTAGACACCCGAGGAACCACCATGAACAGCCCCACTAGATACCAAGGAACCCACCATGAACATCCCCACTAGACACCCGAGGAACCACCATGAACATCCCCACTAGGGACATGAGGAACCACCATGAACATCCCCACTAGACACCCGAGGAACCACCATGAACAGCCCCACTAGACACCAAGGAACCACCATGAACATCCCCACTAGACACCCGAGGAACATAAGAACATAAGAACTAGAAGCAGGAGTAGGCCATCTGGCCCCTCGAGCCTGCTCCGCCATTCAATGAGATCATGGCTAATCTTTTGTGGACTCAGCTCCTTTTTCCGGCCTGAACACCATAACCCTTAATCCCTTTATTCGTCAAAAATCTATCTATCTTTATCTTAAAAACATTCAATGAAGGAGCCTCTACTGCTTCACTGGGCAGGGAATTCCAAAGATTCACAACCCTTTGGGTGAAGAAGTTCCTCCTAAACTCAGTCCTAAATCTACTTCCCCTTATTTTGAAGCTATGCCCACTAGTTCTGCTTTCACCCGCCAGTGGAAACAACCTGCCCGCATCTATCCTATCTATTCCCTTCATAGTTTTATATGTTTCTATAAGATCCCCCCTCATCCTTCTAAATTCCAACGAGTACAGTCCCAGTCTACTTAACCTCTCCTCGTAATCCAACCCCTTCAGCTCTGCGATTAGCCTAGTGAATCTCCTCTGCACACCGTCCAGTGCCAGTACGTCCTTTCTCAAGTAAGGTGACCAAAACTGAACACAATACTCCAGGTGTGGCCTCACTAACACCTTATACAATTGCAGCATAACCTCCCTAGTCTTAAACTCCATCCCTCTAGCAATAAAGGACAAAATTCCATTTGCCTTCTTAATCACCTGTTGCACCTGTAAACCAACTTTTTGCGACTCATGCACTAGCACACCCAGGTCTCTCTGCACAGCAGCATGTTTTAATATTTTATCATTTAAATAATAATCCCTTTTGCTATCATTCCTACCAAAATGGATAACCTCACATTTGTCAACATTGTATTCCATCTGCCAGACTCTAGCCCATTCACTTAGCCTAACCAAATCCCTCTGCCGACTTCCAGTATCCTCTGCACTTTTTGCTTTACCACTTATCTTCGTGTCGTCTGCAAACTTGGACACATTGCCCTTGGTCCCCAAATCCAAATCATCTATGTAAATTGTGAACAGTTGTGGGCCCAACACTGATCCCTGAGGGACACCACTAGCTACTGATTGCCAACCAGAGAAACATCCATTAATCCCCACTCTTTGCTTTCTATTAATTAACCAATCCTCTATCCATGCTACTACTTTCCCCTTAATGCCATGCATTTTTATCTTATGCAGCAACCTTTTGTGTGGCACCTTGTCAAAGGCTTTCTGGAAATCCAGATATACCACATCCATTGGCTCCCCGTTATCTACTGCACTGTTAATGTCCTAAAAAAATTCCACTAAATTAGTTAGGCATGACCTGCCCTTTATGAACCCATGCTGCATCTGCCCAATGGGACAATTTCCATCCAGATGCCTCGCTATTTCTTCCTTGATGATAGATTCCAGCATCTTCCCTACTACCGAAGTTAAGCTCACTGTCCTATAATTTCCCGCTTTCTGCCTACCTCCTTTTTTAAACAGTGGTGTCACGTTTACTAATTTCCGGGACCACCCCAGAGTCTAGTGAATTTTGGTAAATTATCACTAGTGCATTTGCAATTTCCCTACCCATCTCTTTTAGCACTCTGGGATGCATTCCATCAGGGCCAGGAGACTTGTCTACCTTTAGCCCCATTAGCTTGCCCATCACTACCTCCTTGGTGATAACAATCCTCTCAAGGCCCTCACCTGTCATAGACTCATTTCTATCAGTCACTGGCATGTTATTTGTGTCTTCCACTGTGAAGACCGACCCAAAAAACCTGTTCAGTTCCTCAGCCATTTCTTCATCTCCCATTATTAAATCTCCCTTCTCATCCTCTAAAGGACCAATATTTACCTTAGCCACTCTTTTTTGTTTTATATATTTGTAGAAACTTTTACTATGTTTTTATATTCTGAGCAAGTTTACTCTCATAATCTATCTTACTCTTCTTTATAGCTTTTTTAGTAGCTTTCTGTTGCCCCCTAAAGACTTCCCAGTCCTCTAGTCTCCCGCTAATCTTTGCTACTTTGTACGCTTTTTCCTTCAATTTGATACACTCCCTTATTTCCTCAGATATCCACGGTCGATTTTCCCTCTTTCTACCGTCCTTCCTTTTTGTTGGGCTTTGCTGAGCACTGTGAAAAATCACTTGGAAGGTTCTCCACTGTTCCTCAACTGTTTCACCATAAAGTCTTTTCTCCCAGTCTACCTTAGCTAGTTCTTCTCTCATCCCAGTGTAATCTCCTTTGTTTAAGCACAAAACACTAGTGTTTGATTTTACCTTCTCACCCTCCATCTGTATTTTAAATTCCACCATATTGTGATTGCTCCTTCCGAGAGGATCCCTAACTATGAGATCATGAATCAATCCTGTCTCATTACCCAGGGCCAGATCTCGGACCGCTTGGTCCCTCGTAGGTTCCATTGCATACTGTTCTAGGAAACTATCGCAATACATTCTATAAACACCTCCTCAAGGCTGCCTTGACTGATCTGGTTAAACCAATTGACATGTAGATTAAAATCCCCCATGATAACTGCTGTACCATTTCTACATGCATCCGTTATTTCTTTGTTCATTGCCTACCCCACCATAATGTTACTATTTGGCGGCCTATAGACTACTCCTATCAGTGACTTTTTCGCCTTACTATTCCTGATTTCCACCCAAATGGATTCAACCTTATCCTCCATAGCACCGATGTCATCCCTTACTGTTGTCCGGATGTCATCCTTAAATAACAGAGATACACCACCTCCCTTACCATCCACACTGTCCTTCCGAATAGTTTGATACACTTGGATATTTAACTCCCAGTCGTGACCATCCTTTAACCAT
This sequence comes from Scyliorhinus torazame, assembly GCF_047496885.1. NCBI lineage: Eukaryota > Metazoa > Chordata > Chondrichthyes > Carcharhiniformes > Scyliorhinidae > Scyliorhinus > Scyliorhinus torazame. The sequence goes on from NC_092707.1 coordinate 310,864,131, forward strand.
GTTTCAGTAATGGCCACTAAATCATAGTCATTCACGATGATTTGCGCCATCAACTCATTTACCTTATTCCGAATACTACGAGCATTCAGGTAAAGTACACTTATGTTGGCTTTTTTACCTCTGTTCTGAATCTTAACACCTCGGCCAGTAACCTCTCCTAAGTTATATTTCCTCTTGACCTTTCTCCTAATTTTCCTTGTCGTTGAACCCATATCTTCATGTAACAATTTGCCGCGTCGCTTATCATTAATGTTTTCACTTCCCGTCTTATTCCTTTTAGTATTCCAGGTCCTATTCACTGAGCTCCCCTCAGTCACTGTACCTTGTACTGTCGCCCTTTTTGATTTTTGATTATGGCTTTTCTGCCTTACACTTTCCCCCTTACTGCCTTTTGTTTCTTTCCCTGTTTTACTACCTTCCAACTTCCTGCATCGGTTCCCATCCACATGCCACATTAGTTTAAACTCTCCCCAACAGCTCTAGCAAACACCCCCCTAGGACATCGGTTCCAGACCTGCCCAGGTGCAGACCGTCCAGTTTGTACTGGTCCCACCTCCCCAGAACCGGTTCCAATGCCCCAGGAATTTGAATCCCTCCCTCTTGCACCATCACTCGAGCCACGCATTCATCCTATATATCCTGACATTCCTACTCTGGCTAGCTCGTGGCACTGGTAGCAATCCTGAGATTACTACCTTTTGAGGTCCTACTTTTTAGTTTAACTCCTAACTCCCTGAATTCAGCTTGTAGGACCTCGTCCCATTTTTTACCTATATCGTTGGTGCCTATGTGCACATCGATAGCTGGCTGTTCACCGTCCACCCCCCCCCCCCCTCAGAATGTCCTGCAGCCGCTCCGAGACATCCTTGACCCTTGCACCAGGGAGGCAACATACCATCCTGGAGTCTTGATTGCGTCCGCAGAACTGTCTGTCTATTCCCCTTACAATTGAGTCCCCTATCACTATAGCCCTGCCATTCTTCTTCCTGCCCAGCTGTGCAGCAGAGCCAGCCACGGTGCCATGAACCTGGCTGCTGCTGCCTTCCCCTGGTGAACCATCTCCCTCAACAGTATCTAAAGCGGTATATCTGTTTTGCAGGGAGATGACCGCAGAGGACACCTGCACTGCCTTCCAACTCTTGCTCTGTCTTTTGGTCACCCATTTTCTATCTCCCTCAGTACTTTTCACCTGCGCTGTGACCAACTCGCTCAACGTGCTATCCACGACGTCCTCAGCATCGTGGATGCGCCAAAGTGAGTCCATCCGCAGCTCCAGAGCCATCAAGCGGTCTAACAGGAGCTGCAACTGGACACACGTCTTGCACGTGAAGGAGCCAGGGATAGTGGACAAGTCCCTGAGCTCCCAAATCGCACACGAGGAGCATGACATGGGTCTGAGATCTCCTGCCATGTCTTAAACCTTCGGTTATCTTCAACAATTACAATTTCCCAAAAAATCAATAAATAAATAAACAGCGAAGAAAAAATAAATAAATATACCAATGAAAAGAAAAAGAAAACAGAAACACTACTTACCAGGGATGAAAAGCACCTCCTCCCCTCCCCCCCCCCCCCCCAAGCTTCGAATTCCCACCTAGATTCAAATTCCCAAACTCACTCTTGGTTCTGTCTCACTCTGGCTGTGTCTTCTCTGGCTCACTGGGAGAACTCACTGGGAATGAGTTTACATGTTGCTCTTTTTAAATTGTCCTGAATTGACTCCCCTCCCCCACCTGCTTTTAGATCAAGGTAGATTTAAGTGACTGACACTTAACTGCCAACCAGTTATGTGAGTGGGTGGGGCAGCCCGTGTTAACCTACACTGCACAATTCAAGCTTAATTTAAATTAATTTAAACTCCTGAAATTTAAAAGGAGCTGCCTTACTGATTTGATTCAATTCCCACCTAGATTCAAATTCCCAAACTCACTCTTGGTTCTGTCTCACTCTGGCTGTGTCTTCTCTGGCTCACTGGGAGAACCACCATGAACATCCCCACTAGACACCCAAGAAACCACCATGAACATCCCCAATCGACACCCGAGGAACCACCATGAACATCCCCATTAGACACCCGAGGAACCACCATGAACAGCCCCGCTTGACACCCAAGGAACCGCCATGAACATCCCCACTAGACACCCGAGGAACCAACCGTGAGCATTCCCGCTTGACACTCCCGCTAGAAACGCCTTACACTGCAGCTTTGCCATCACTGACAACTCAGAGCAGTGCTGTTGCAGGTAGGCTTTGAAAATTGCACATACCTCGAAGTCAAAAGCGAAGTGAAGGTGGGCAGCTGAAATCTGGTCATGATACACACCGGTCCAAATTCCTGTTGACGTGGCACGTGATTCACGTGGAGAACGTGATTCCGCTGACTTTCATATTTAATAAGTATATTTGGCACACTAATGCATGAAAATGGGATTCCTGACATGGACCAGCAGGAAAGCTGGCCCACCATCAGCCTCCCCATGAAATTGAGGAGAGAAAAACTATGGCTTATCTTCCCGTTGGCAGAATTCAGGCTTTGGGAGCCTCATTCCAAATTTTCCATATCCACCCTCTATGAATGCTGCCTCTGGTGGGAATGGAAAATACTTCCCACTAAGCTTCATTAGTAGATGGAGATCAATATCATAATCATCTCTTCAATAATATTGAGAAGTAACCCCAGCCCATTTAGTCCAAGAATGGAAGTGCAATTCTGAATAGTTGCTACTCTAAATGACCAGCTAAGTTTACTTTTCAAAATATTTCAAGCATTGACAAGGTATCGCTTTGAACTATAGAATGTGGGAATGTGAAACAATTTCAGAATCAGCACAATGAGTTGTCATGTGAGCAGAGCTGCATCAGGTGGGTCCACAGAGTGTGGTTCCCAGTGTTTTTGAGAGATAGAATTCTGGCAGAACTCCATACTGAACACACAGTAATAGTCAGTATGAAATCCATAGCAAGAGGTTTTGTTTATTGGCCTGCTGTACACAGTGATTTAGAATCAATGATAAGCAATGTACTATCTGTCAAAACTGTGGATGCAAGTCAATCAGAAACCCCTTTGAAGTTGTGGTCATGGCTGAATCAACCATTTCAAAGCGTGTGGACTTTTGTGAAGAGGAAAATGACAATTTCTTTGTGCTCATTGATAACCCCTTGAAGTGGATCGAAGTAAAACACAAAGGTCAAAGTACCAATGTGAAATGAACAGTAAATGAGTTAGTCTTTTTGTTTGTCTAGGATTAGCAGAGGAGAATGTCACGGATAACAGCCACAGTTTCATTCCCAAATTTCATGGAATAAAACAATATCAAACATATCCGTATTTCTCCTCATGATCTGACATAAAATGAAACAATTAAAAGATCTGTTGGGATAAAGAAATACTCAAGTTTTGTGAGGGCCACGCACTCATCCGTTGTGCTGGTTCCAACTTTCCAGCGCAGCATCGAAGACATTGTGGTAGTCACCACTGTTGTATTACATTGTGTACATGGGTATTACGTTATGGCCCCTGTACTACAGGTATGGGGGTAGATCCCTGCCTTCTGGCTCCACCCAGGAGGCGGAGTATAAATGTGTGTGCTCTCCAAACAGCAGCCATTTCGTAAGCTGCTGTAGGAGGCCACACTTCACTGTGTAAAAAAGCCTCGATTACATTCTACCCTCGTCTCGTCGTAATTGACAGTGCATCAATTTATTACACAGAGATTTTTCAGAGATTGACCTCCGCATTGTGAGGGCCACGAAGAATCCAGCACGAGCTTCAAGGATACAAAGAAATAACATTTATTTACAATAACATCTATCTACACAACAGCAGCAACCTCACTTGCTGCTTACTCCTTCCTGCTGGTTCCAAACTGGCCAGTTTTATTTATACAGGGAGTCTGCTAATGATTTCTCTGCCCCCCTCATTGGGGAAGCTTATACTCCCACAGGATTGTGGGATTGTCATTCGTCCCCAGCCAATGGTAAGCAGGCAGGTGAGAACACGCATCAAGCCGGATCGCCTGCAGCTGCATCCTCAAGCAGACAACGCCAAAATGGACTTCCGACATTGGCTTGCTTGCTTTGAAGCATACATTGGGTTTGCGCCAGACCCAATCTCAGAAGCACAGAAGCTCCAGATTCTGTACACGCGGCTGAGCTCCAACGTTTTTCCCCTCGTCCAGGATGCGCCTACTTACGCAGAGGCCATGGCGCTACTGAAGGAGAATTACGCTCAGCAGACCAACAAGATCTACGCCAGGCACCTCCTATCCACGCGGCACTAACTTCCCGGTGAGTCTGTGGAAGATTTCCGGCATGCCCTGCTCACCCTGATGAGAGACTGTGACTGCCAGGCCGTTTTGGCCACTGAACATTCGAACCTGCTAATGAGAGACATGTTCGTTATGGGCATAGGGTCTGACTACATCCGCCAGCGCCTCTTGGAAGGGGCCACGCTTGACCTCGCAGCGACAAAGAAACTAGCGCTCTCGCTCACGGTCGACTCACACAACGTACAGGCTTATGCCCCCGACCGCACGGCCCACCCCCGTGCATCGTGGACCCCATCAGCGACAACACTCAGCCAACCAACCCCAAGGGACCCAAGTGCTCCTTCTGCGGACAGACAAAACACCCCCGGCAGCACTGCCCGGCACGGAGCGCGCTCTGCAAGGCCTGTGGCAAGAAGGGACATTTCGCTGCAGTGTGCCAGGCCCGCTGAACCGCCGCTATTGTCCCGGCACCCCCCACGTGCGGCCAGTGGGCACCGCGATCTTCCTCTCCTCAGACCACGTGTGGCCCGTGGGCGCCGCCATCTTGCTCCACTCACAACATGTGCGGCCCGTGGGCACCGCCATCTTGCTTGCCTCAGAACCAATGGGCACTGCCATCTTGCCTGCCCCAGGACACGTGCGGCCTGATTGTGCTGCCATCTTGTCTGCCCCAGGACACATGCGGCCCGTGGGCGCCGCCATTTTGCCCGCCTCAGGACCCCTGCCCGTCGGGCAGCTCATCGGGCCGCTCATTGCCTGCAACCGCCGACGACCAGCCGCGTCTCACCTCGGTCACAATCGACCAGTCTCGACCGCACAACCTCGCGACCGCTTCGACAAAGGTGAAGGTCGACGGGCACGAGATATCCTGCTTTATAGACTCCGGGAGCACTGAGAGTTTCATCCACCCCGATACGGTAAGGCGCTGCTCCCTCATGGTACACCCCGCTAACCAAAGAATCTCCCTGGCCTCCGGATCCCACTCCGTGGCGATCCGGGGTACTGCATCGCCACCCTCACCATCCAGGGCATAGAGTTCAGCGGCTTCCAGCTCTGCGTCCTCCCCAACCTCTGCGCTGCCTTACTAGTCGGCCTGGACTTCCAGTGCAACCTCCAGAGCCTAACCCTGAAATTTGGCGGGCCCTTTCCACCCCTTACTGTTTGCGGCCTCGCAACCCTTAAGGCCGACCCGCCTTCCCAGTTTGCAAACCTCACCCCGGATTGCAAACCCATCGCCACCAGGAGCAGATGGTACAGCGCCCAGGACAGGACCTTCATCAGGTCTGAAGTCCAGCGGCTGCTGCGGGAATGTATCATCGAGGCCAGCAACAGCCCCTGGAGAGCCCAAGTGGTACTGGTGAAAACCGGGGAGAAAAACTGGATGGTCGTTGACACCAGTCAGACCATCAATCGGTACACGCAGCTCGAAGCGTACCCCCTCCCACGCATATCTGATATGGTCAATCAGATTGCACAGTACCGGGACTTCTCGACAGTGGACCTGAAATCTGCCTACCACCAGCACCCCATCCGTAAGGCAGACCGCCCATACACTGTGTTTGAAGCAGGCGGCCGCCTTTACCATTTCCTTAGGGTTCCCTTCGGCGTCATCAACGGGGTCTCAAACAATGCCTGAAGTTCTTTTCGTACTACGCCCAGTGGTCCCAAACTATGCGGACAAGGCCCGCCCACTCATTCAATCCACCACTTTCCCACTGACGGCCGAGGCTCACCAGGCCTTCAACCGTATCAAGGCCGACATCACCAAGGCCGCGATGCATGCGGTCGACGAGACGCTCCCCTTCCAAGTTGAGAACGATGCATCAGATGTCGCTCTGGCCGCCACCCTCAACCAGGCAGGCAGGCCCGTGGCATTTTTTTCCCACACCTTCCATGCCACCGATATTCGGCACTCCTCCATCGAAAAGGAGGCCCAAGCGATCGTTAAAGCTGTGCGACATTGGGGGCATTATCTGGCCGGCAGGAGATTCACTCTCCTCACTGACCAACGGTCGGTTGCTTTCATGTTTAACAACACACAGCGGGGTAAGATCAAAAATGATCAAATCTTGAGATGGAGGATCGAGCTCTCCACCTACAATTACAAGATTTTGTATCGCCCCGGGACGATCTCTGTCACCCGGGAGTCACCCGCTTTTACCATTTCATTAAGGCCCGCAATCTGCCCTACTCCATCGAGGAAGTCAGGGCTATCACCAGAGACTGCCAGGTCTGCGCGGAGTGTAAACCGCACTTGTACCAGCCAGACCGTGCGTGCCTGGTGAAGACCTCCCGCCCCTTTGAACGCCTCAGCGTGGACTTCAAAGGGCCCTTCCTCTCCACCGACTGATGTGTTAGGCAGGTCGGTTCAGTGTGGACTGCACTTGATGCAGCGATGCGAGAAACAGACCTTTAACACTGTAGAAGATCCAACACAGTTTTCTTGAATGATAGAACTAACATACATATTTAACTGTGGATCGACACTATACTGAACTGACTGGAGACCTTGTACTAGCTGACCAGACTTACTAGCTACCGCATGATGTTTGCAGTGTGCTGGCTTGTGGACTCTGACTGTCTCAGTGGCTGGGTTCCGAGAGAGCGGGAAACCTAGTGCGCTCTGGCTTTATAGTGGTGGTGTCCTGTCTGGTGATTGGCTGCACTGTGCTGTGTGCTTACTGGTCATCCTGTGTGTCAATCACTGCCTGTCTGCATCTCATTATACACATGCGTGGATATTATGACATCTCCCCCCCTTTTTTTTCTAAAATAAATAATAAGGTGTGGATGCTTATAAATATATATATATACATATGTGCCTGACTATATACAGAAAGATGTCTAAACGGATGTATATACATAGGAAGGTTGCAATAGTGCAGATACATGGCAAACAAAACGATATTTACAGAGGTCCAATTGGTGAAGTCACAAAAATGTACAGAAGCTCAGTCTATAGATTTAGTCTTTGTGGTGGGCGATGAATTCTTGTTGATCGCCGCAGAGGCAAATCAGGAGCCGCCTGCGCTTGAAGAGGCGGGATCGCTGGCATCGCGGTTGGCGCGTGGACCGGCAGGATTGCTGGTAGATCGGTGACCTCGTGGTAGGGTACATCCGGAGGAGGCATCGTAGGCGGTGGGGCACGCCAGTCAGGTAGCGGGCGTGGAATTCTTCGCAGTGCCCGTCTGTTGCGCCGTAGCAGGGAGCCATCAGCCATGCGGACAAGGAATGATCTTGGGGCCACTTGTTTGAGCACAAGAGCTGTGGCTGACCAGCCACCCTCAGGCAACTATACGCGAACATGATCAGTTGGGGACAGCTCGGGCAGATCCGTGGCATGGGCATCATACGTGGCTTTCTGTTGGGCCCGTGACTTCTGCATATTCTGTAGGACCGTGAGGTGGTCAAGGTCGGGAACGTGGATGTCTAGATCTGTGTTCCTCATAGTGCGATTCATGAGCATCTGGGCTGGAGACAATCCAGTGGACAGTCGGGTCGCCCTGTATGCCAGCATCGCCAGGTTGAAGTCGGAGCCTGAGTCTGCAGCTTTGCACAGCAGCCGCTTTACAATGTGGACCCCTTTTTCGGCCTTCCCGTTTGACTGCGGGTAGTGGGGACTGGAGGTAACGTGACGGAAGTTGTAGGACTGTGCAAAGTCAGACCATTCTTGGATGTAAAAGCAAGGATCGTTGTCACTCATTACCGTGAGCGGTATCCCATGCCTGGCGAACGTTTCTTTGCAGGCTTTGATTACCGCCTTCGACGTGAGGTTGGACAGTTTCACTACTTCTGGGTAACTGGAGAAGTAGTCGACCAGGAGTACGTAGCCACGCCCCTTGGCGTGGAAAAGGTCTACACCGACTTTGGACCACGAAGAGGTCACAATCTCGTGCTGCTGAAACGTTTCTTTGGGTTGAGCTGGCTGAAACTTCTGACAGGTAGGGCAATTGAGGACTGTGTCGGCAATGGCCTGGCTGAGGCCCGGCCAATAGACTGCCTCCCGAACTCTGCATCGGCATTTCTCGACCCCATGGTTACCCTCATGGAGTTGGCCCAATGTGGTAGTATGTATTGGGTAGTCATGTGGGACTGGAAGCCCTAATGTCATTGGCTGACAGATCCCGGGTCCTGGTTGGCCGTTGACCTCAAGCTCCGCCCTGAAGGCGGAGTATAAGAAGCCGGAGTCTTCCCCCGCAGGCCAGTTTACTATCGAGCTGCGGAGGAACAGACACGCTTAATAAAGCCTCATCGACTTCACTCTATTCGTCTCACGGAGTCTTTGTGCGCTACAATTTATTAAGCGTGCCTAAAAAGGACTATGGAGCTCAGGATCATTCCGGAATGCCTGAGGATCAGCCCCCACGCAATGAACGCGGCAGCAGCCTTCAAGCACTGGCAGACTTGCTTCGAGGCCTACCTCAGAACGACCACCGGCCGAGTCTCAGAAGACCAAAAACTGTAGGTCCTGCACTCGAGGGTGAGCACGGAGATTTTCTCCCTCATCGAAGACTCGGACGATTTCCAGACGGCCTTCGCATCACTGAAAAGTCTCTACGTTCGCCCAGTTAACCAAATCTACGCTCGCTACCAGCTCGCGACGAGACGGCAAGCTCCCGGAGAATCGATGGACGAGTTCTACGCCGCGCTGCTGATTTTGGGACGAGCCTGCAGCTGCCCGTCTGTAAACCCAAACGAACACACGGACATGTTAATGCGCGACGCTTTTGTGGCAGGTATGCAATCCTCCCAAATCCGCCAAAGACTTCTAGAAAAAGAGTCGCTAGGACTCTCAGAGGCACGGGCCCTAGCAGCCTCCCTAGACGTGGCCGCGCATAATACCCGCGCCTACGGCCCCGACCGCGCGGCAACCCATTGGGCCCCGTACGTACCCGTCGCGCCAAACCCCCTACCCCCCCCCCCACAGGCTTGCGCGGTCCAAACGGCGAGTCGCACCGGGGGCGCCCGCTGTTATTTCTGCGGCCAGGCGAAACACCCCCGGCAGCGCTGCCTGGCCCGCGCAGCAATCTGCAAAAGCTGCGGGAAAAAGGGCCATTATGCGGTTGTGTGCCGGTCCCGCAAGGTCGCCGCTGTCCCGGGAGCACAGGGAGCCCTGCAAGCAGTCTACGCGCCCCAACCCCCCCAGCACGCCATGTGCGACCCGCAGGCGCAGCCGCTCTGGGTCCCGACCACCGCGGTCCCGGGAGAACTGGGAGCCCTGCACGCCGCCTACGCCCCCCAACCCCCCTCCCCGCAGCCCATGTATGACCCGCCGCCGGCGCTACCGCTTTGGGTCCCGGCCAACACTCTCCACGGAGAGGAGGGAGTTTTCCGCGTCCCTAACGCCACCCTAACCCCCACCCCGCGCCCCACACCTGACCCGCCGGCGCCACCTACTTGGGCCCCGACCACCACTGTCCCCGGTGAGGGAGCTCCGCGCGGTCCTAGCGCTCGCGGTCCTAGCGCTCGCGGTCCTAGCGCTCCCCAGCCCCCCCAGCACACCATGTGCGACCCGCAGACGCCGCCATTTTGGGTCCCGGCCACCACGAGGGGAGGAGGGGCGTCGCCATCTTGGACCGCCCCAGACCTGTACGACGCGTGGGGGCGGCCATTTTGTCCACCCCCGCCGCCATCTTGTGACCCCCCAGCCATGTGCGATGTATGGGGGCGGCCATTTTGTTCATCGCCGACGCCATCTTGGACGGCAACAACGGACCCCACTCCACTACTACAACCACGGCTCGCTTCTATTACGCTCGATCAAGCTCGGCCCCGGATACTCCAGACGACGACGACAACGGTACTAATAAACGGCCACGAGACGCCATGCCTAGTCGACTCCGGGAGCACGGAAAGCTTTATACACCCCGACACGGTAAGACGCTGTTCCTTAACCACCTATCCCAGCGCACAAAAGATTTGCCCAGCTGCAGGATCCCACTCCGTACAGATCCAGGGATTCTGCATAGTTACCCTAACGGTGCAGGGGAGGGAGTTCAAAAACTACAAACTAAACGTCCTTCCCCAACTCTGTGCCCCCACCTTGCTGGGATTAGATTTCCAATGCAATCTACAGAGCCTTACGTTCAAATTCGGCAGCCCCATACCCCCACTCACTATCTGCGGCCTCGCTACCCTCAAGGTGCAACCCCCGTCCTTGTTTGCGAATCTCACCCCGGATTGCAAACCCATCGCCACTAGGAGCAGACGGTACAGCGCCCAGGACCGGACCTTCATTCGGTCCGAAGTCCAGCGGCTACTAAAGGAGGGCATAATCCAGGCCAGCAATAGTCCCTGGAGAGCGCAGGTGGTAGTAGTGAAGACAGGGGAGAAACAAAGGATGGTCATTGACTATAGCCAGACCATCAACAGGTACACACAACTAGACGCGTACCCTCTCCCCGGATATCCGACATGGTCAATCGGATTGCCCAATATAAAGTCTTCTCCACCGTGGACCTCAAGTCCGCCTACCATCAGCTCCCCATCCGCCCAAGTGACCGCAAGTACACAGCCTTCGAGGCAGACGGGCGATTATACCATTTCCTACGGGTCCCTTTTGGCGTCACAAACGGGGTCTCGGTCTTCCAACGGGAGATGGACCGAATGGTTGACCAACATGGGTTGCGGGCCATGTTCCCGTATCTCGACAATGTAACCATCTGCGGCCACGATCAGCAGGACCACGACGCCAAACTCCAAAAATTCCTCCAGACCACCAAAGCCTTGAACCTCACGTACAACGAGGACAAGTGCGTTTTTAGCACCGACCGGCTAGCCATTCTGGGCTACGTAGTGCGCAAGGGGATAATAGGCCCCGACCCCGAACGTATGCGCGCACTCATGGAATTTCCCCTCCCGCACTGCCCAAAAGCCCTGAAACGTTGCTTGTGCTTCTTTTCGTACTACGCCCAGTGGGTCCCCCAGTACGCAGACAAGGCCCGCCCCCTAATACAGACCACGACCTTCCCTCTGTCGACAGAGGCTTGCCAGGCCTTCAGCCGCATCAAAGCGGATATCGCAAAGGCCACGCTGCGCGCCATCGACGAGTCCCTCCCCTTCCAGGTCGAGAGCGACGCCTCCGACGTAGCTCTAGCGGCCACCCTTAACCAAGCGGGCAGACCCCTGGCCTTTTTCTCCCAGACCCTCCACGCCTCAGAAATCCGCCACTCTTCAGTAGAAAAGGAAGCCCAAGCCATAGTGGAAGCTGTGCGACATTGGAGGCATTACCTGGCCGGCAGGAGATTCACTCTCCTCACTGACCAACGGTCGGTAGCCTTCATGTTCGATAGTGCACAGCGGGGCAAAATAAAAAACGACAAAATCTTAAGGTGGAGGATCGAGCTCTCCACCTTCAACTATGAGATTTTGTATCGTCCCGGAAAGCTGAACGAGCCGTCCGATGCCCTATCCCGCGGCACATGTGCCAACGCACAAATTAACCGCCTCCAAACCCTCCACGAGGACCTCTGCCACCCGGGGGTCACTCAGTTTTACCACTTCATCAAGTCCCGCAATCTCCCATACTCTTTAGAGGAGGTCCGTACAGTCACAAGGGACTGCCGCATCTGCGCGGAATGCAAGCCGCATTTTTTCAGGCTAGATGGAGCGCACCTGATTAAGGCTTCCCGCCCCTTTGAACGCCTCAGTCTCGATTTCAAAGGGCCCCTCCCCTCCACCGACCGCAACGCATATTTCCTTAATGTAGTGGACGAATACTCCCGCTTCCCTTTTGCCATTCCCTGTTCTGACATGACCGCGGCCACAGTCATTAAAGCCCTGAACAGCATCTTCACACTGTTCGGTTACCCCGCATACGTCCACAGCGACAGGGGGTCCTCTTTCATGAGTGACGAGCTGCGCCAGTTCCTGCTCAGCAAGGGCATAGCCTCAAGCAGGACGACCAGCTACAACCCCCGGGGGAACGGGTAAGTAGAAAGGGAGAACGGCACGGTCTGGAAGGCCGTCCTACTGGCCCTACGGTCCAGGGACCTCCCAGTTTCACGGTGGCAGGAGGTCCTCCCGGACGCTCTCCATTCCATCCGGTCGTTATTATGTACGAGCACTAATCAAACGCCTCATGAGCGTCTCCTTGTCTTCCCTAGGAGGTCCTCCTCTGGAACGTCGCTGCCGACCTGGCTGGCGGCCCCAGGACCCATCCTGCTCCGAAAGCATGTGCGGGCACATAAGGCGGACCCGTTGGTCGAAAGGGTTCACCTCCTCCACGCGAACCCCCAGTACGCCTACGTGGAGTACCCCGACGGCCGACAGGACACGGTCTCCCTACGGGATCTGGCGCCCGCCGGCAACACGCACCCCCCCCCGACACCATCATCCCAACCCCCCCCCCCCTTCCTACCACCGCCGCACCCCGCGACCGCCCCCTTCCCAGGAGGATCGGTCCCCCTCCCCTCAGCACCGACCAAGAATCAAGCCCGAGCTGAAACCGTACGGCTCCTGGAGGCGACAACACTGGTACAAGCACCACCGCCGGGGCCGAGGAGATCGACACGGACGACCAGACCGCCCGACCGACTCGTGGCGTCGATGTAAAACAAATATGGACTGTTCACAAGAACATTTTGCTTTTCTTCCTATACCCTCTGGATATAGTTGCAACAGGACGAAATTGTCCAATACTGTATTGCCATGTGAATATTTTGTCCTCCCAGGACCAGCCCTGTAAACCCTTACCACCATACGAAGCATCACCCCGCCGAGTTCAATTTTGACAAGGGGTGAATGTGGTAGTATGTATTGGGGGTCATGTGGGACTGGAAGCCCTAATGTCATTGGCTGACAGATCCCGGGTCCTGGTTGGCCGTTGACCTCAAGCTCCGCCCTGAAGGCGGAGTATAAGAAGCCGGAGTCTTCCCCCGCAGGCCAGTTTACTATCGAGCTGCGGGGGAACAGACACACTTAATAAAGCCTCATCGACTTCACTCTATTCGTCTCACGGAGTCTTTGTGCGCTACACCCAGCACCACAGCACGCATATTCTGAGGAATTACGATTCTGTCGAGTTTCAGAAGGATGCCCACCACCGTCAGGTCGTCTTTTACGTTATAGAACTGGGGACATTGTCCCTTCTGCCAGCCATTGCTGAGGTGCTGCATCACGCGCTGCAGCAGAGGATCCTTGGCTGTCTCCTTACGAATTTGGACCACCTGTTCGTCAGAGGCCGGAAGGTTCGAGGCACACAGCTGCATTTGGGCTTCTATGTGACAGATTAAGTCATTTTGTTCACATGGTGTGGTAATGGACCTGGACAGGGCATCTGCAACGATCAGCTCTTTACCTGGCGTGTAGACCAGTTCGAAGTCGTAGCGGTGTAGCTTTAGAGGAATACGCTGTAACCGAGGTGTCATGTCATTTAAATCCCTCTGGATTATGTGGACTAGAGGCCTGTGGTCCGTCTCTACCATGAATTTCGGCAGGCCATAAACATAGTCGTGGAACTTGACTATCCCTGTTAGGAGGCCCAGACACTCCTTCTCAATCTGGGCGTACCGTTGCTCAGTGGGCGTCATGGCCCTGGAGGCGTACGCCACTGGAGCCCAGGATGCAGGGTCATCCCGCTGAAGGAGAACTGCCCCAATGCTATCCTGGCTTGCGTCAGTTGATATCTTGGTTTCCTTGGTTGGGTCGAAGAACGCCTGGACCGGGGCTGTTGTAAGTTTTGCTTTCAGCTCGTGCCATTGCTCTTCATGCGTGGGCAGCCACTGGAATTCCATCGACTTTTTGACGAGGTGGCGGAGGGCCGTGCTGTGGGATGCCATATTGGGAATGAATTTCCCGAGGAAGCTGACCATTCCGAGAAAGCGGAGGACCGCCTTTTTGTCCTCCGGGCCTTCATGGCGTTGATCGCCGAGACCTTGTCGGCATCTGGCCGTACGCCCTGCTGCAAGATGTGGTCACCTAGGATTGACCAAATAAGCACTTGGCCCTGTTGAGCTGAAGACCATGTTCGTGGATTCTTTGGAATACCTTTTTGAGGCGAGCGCTGTGTACCTGGGATGTTGTGGACCAGATAATGACATCGTAAACATACACTCGCACCCTCTCGATGCCCTCCATCATCTATTCCATGATACGATTAAATACTTCGAAGGCAGATATGATGCCAAAAGGCATCCGGTTGTAGCAGTAATGACCAAACAGGGTGTTGAACGTGCACAACTTGCGACTGGACGCATCCAGTCGTATTTGCCAAAAACCCTTGGAGGCATTGAGCTTAGTAAAGAATTTGGCATGAGCCATCTCACTGGTCAACTCTTCTCGTTTTGGTATCGGGTAATACTCCCTCATGATGTTGCGATTTAGATCCTTAGGGTCAATGCAAATGCGAAGCTCCCCTGACGGCTTCTTTACGCAGACCATGGAGCTGACCCAGCCTGTGGGCTCTGTAACCTTTGATATGATGCCCTGGTCTTGGAGGCCCTGTAATTGCTTCTTCAGACGATCCTTGAGGGGCGCCAGCACCCGGCGAGGTGCATGAATTACAGGGGTGGCAATCGGCTTGAGCAGGATTTTGTATTGGTATGGGAGCATGTCCATTCCATCGAATACGCTGTGGTACTGCGTGATGATGTCATCTATGTCGGCTTGCAAGTTTCCATTCAGGTAGCGGGCACACATGTAAATGACCCCCAGGTGGTGGTCATACACAATCTGAACATTCAAGCAGTGGCAATACAGGGCACTCCCTGATGCCCCGCTGTTTGAAGGGCAACATCTTCCCATGGATCGCCCCCTGGAGCAGGGGAATCCCGGTAATGGTGGCGAATCGTGAAGCCCGAGCATCTTGGTGCGCCTGGTCCAGGTCAAAGGTGATATAGTTGGAGGCCTGGGCATACAGAGCATCCGTCACCTCCCGGATGCACCTGTGGGCTGAAGATTTTGAGATGCCACAAAGGTCCCTGCTCGGGCCCTGAAATGACCCAGTGGCATAGAGGTTCAGGGCTGCTTCACCGGGAGCAGGTGTCTTCCTCCTCCTTCATGAGGTGCCATGTCTGCACTGTCCCCCTGTTGAGACGGAGTCTTCTGTCTTTTTAATAGTTGAAACTTTCAGAATTCATCATTTAAAGTGCTCTTTCGTGCCATATAATTAAGTCTCTTGACCCTGATGTGATTTTTGATGGGGTGGGGGGCAGGGGTGGGGGAATTGGTGGTTATTGCAAGTGAACCCCATAAATCTTTTGAATGTGAAAGTATTTGACAGTTTCTAGTGTCTTGGAGAAGATTAGCTAGGTATTGTAAATTTGGTACAAGACTTGATGATACTCTTCAAGAAAGACTGGTTTGTGGATTACGCAATTCAAAGAAAACTGATTACTGTAAGTGATATAACTCTGAAAGCTGCAGTGGAAGTTGCCATATCTATGGAGTTTGCAACAAGAGAAGCTGGTGCGAAGATCCACAAAGTGGATTCCTCAAGGAACAAGACTACAGAGGTGCAACTATGTCATCATTGTAAATAGGTTGGACACTCAACAGGGGAATGCTGGAGTAAATCAAACATACGCAAGAACTGTGGTAAGCAGGACCATATTGCCGAAGTGTATTGGGCTCAGAAAACTGCTATTACACCAAGGAAGTGAAAGAAGAACAATGTAAGTAAACAATCTAATTATGTCCATGAATTAGTGGTTAGTGGATGATGCTGAAGACCACTCAAAAGACAACAGAACCGAGCTCCTGCAAGAGCTTAAGCTAGATATCTTGTCAATGCAGGACAGTCAACAATGTTTGGGGGCATTTACAAAACTTGAAGTTCATTAAATGAAAATGGAAGTGGATACGGGCACAGCAGTATCACCTCAGGCAATATTTCATCAAAAGCAGAAGTATCTGCCTTTAAAATTGTCAACTGTGATCCTAAGGACATACAGTGAAGAAGTCATACCATTAATAGGAGATATTATGATGAAAGTAGAAGCAAATGGGCAGATGGCAAAGTTGCCCCTTCACGTTATTTGTGGAAACTTTCCTGTTCTATTTAGCAGAGCATGGTTGGCTAAGATCAGGCTTAACTGGGAAACAGTCAATCAATTAGTAGATTCAAAGGAAAACTTGCAACAACTTCTGAAGTAGTATGAGATGGTGTTTGAAGATTCATCAGACTCCATGACTGGAGTTGAGATACAGGTAAAAATCAAGGTAGGCACAGACCCAAATGCCTCAAAGCTAGAACTGTACCATATGACATCAAACCTAAAATTGAACAAGAATTAGAAAGATTACTAAGGGCAGGAATTATTGAACCTGTTGCTACAAATGATTCACCTGAGGAAGAAGCGGTGCTCCGAAAGTTAGTGATTCAAAATAAACCTGTTGGGCTTTAACCTGGTGTTGTAAGACTTCTTACTACAAGTGATTGGACAACACCAATCATTCCTGTATTAAAACAGGATGGTTCAGTGAGAATTTGTGGAGATTTTAAAACTACTATTAACCTATTTTTGTGGGTAGATCATTATCCAATGTCACTGATTGAAGACTTGTTTGCTGGACTTTCTAGAGGACAGAAATTCAGTAAAAGTGATCTTTCACAGGCATATTTACAAACAAATAGAGTTGCAAAATCACAGCCGCTACTCACCACTGTGATGCACAAAGGTCTGTTTCATTACATTCCTTGGAGAATTTTGAAGCAGTTACAGAGGCACAACTTGAGAGTTAAGGAAAAGTGGAACTTTTTCAAGTCATCCATAAATTGCCTTGGTTATATCATCGACAAAGAATTGAAGCAATCTTAGAAGCACCAGGTCCTCAAAATGTGACACAATTATGTTTGATTTTAGGATTGATCAATTATCATGGTGTCAAACAGCAAAGGCACTGGACACAATTCATGCAACAAAGTGAAAGAAGCTTGACTAAAGTCAGAGCTGTTGGGTCATTATAGTCCAAAAATGAAGTTGCAATTAGCTTGCGATGCCTCACCATTTGTGGTTTGTGCACATAATGCCTTCAGGAGAGGAACGACTTTGCTTCATGCAAAGAAATGATGTCCGCTGAGCTATAAAAAGCAGCTTTGAGCATAATTTTCGATGTAAGAACATTCTACCATTGCATTTACAAGGGTCATTTTACCTGTTTGACATTTTACCTTTTGGATCATCGACACCAACTGGACCTTGACATTGGAACGAGGACCAACCTCGTGGAAAAGGTCTTTGATTATGCTGCCCGCTTTCCCAAGGCAGTGGGAGGAGTAGACAGAGTCAGTGGATGGGAGGTGGGTTTGTGTGATGGACTGGGCTGTGTTCACGACTCTCTGTAGTTTTGTACGGCCTTGGGCTGAGCAGTTGCCATACCAAGCTGTGATGCAGTCAGATCGGATGCATTCCATGATGCATCTGTAAAAATTGCTGAGAATCAATAGGGGCATGCCGAATTTCTTTAGTTTCCTGAGGACGTATAGATGCAGTTGTGCTTTCTTGGTCGTAGTGTCAATGTGCATGGACCAGGACAGATTATTGGTGACATTTAAACCTAGGAATTTGAAGCTGTCAACCATCTCCACCTCGGCACCATTGATGCAGACAGGGGTGTATATGACACTTCGCTTCCTGAAGTCAATGACCAGCTCCTTAGTTTTGCTGATGTTGAGGGAGAGATTATTGTCATTGCACCACTCCACTCGGTTCTCTATCTCTTGAGGACTAGTTGAAAGGGAACGGTATACACTATATCAAGTCGGCTCCATATCATCCAGCAACGAATGGATTGGCTAAATGTTTTGTGCAGTGATTAAAGCATTCTTGTAAAGCATTGAAGGACTAGGGAGCATTATCACAAAGTGTAAACAAATTTCTAATATCTTATCAGAACACTGTACATGCTACCACAAAGAGTTCACCGGCTGTTGTTTAAGAGGAAGCAATGAACAAAGTGAATTTGTTAACACCACCTGATACTTCAGAGATTATCAAACGACGACAACAACAAACACAAATTGCTGGAAGGGAGAAGATCTTTTAAAGATGAGTATTCAACCAGGGAGAGAGAGAGTTAGCTCAGAGTTACACCACCAATGAGAAATGGGTACCAGCTATAATCCTAGCAAAGACAGGTTCAATATCATACACGTTACAGACAGACGAGGAAAGAGTTTGGAGACATCATGCTGATCAGTTACTTGCTGCACAAGTGAGTTTGAAGAAACTTCTCAAGAGGTTCTACCTTTAGGAGATCTGGAGAGCTATTCTTTGGGGCAGAGACCAGAGACAGCGACAAGTCAGATTCTGTTTCTGAGGACTTTTAAATGCCTAGAGTGACCGATACTGAAATAACTATTCAAGATGTATCATCTACAGAAAGGAATAAGGACACTTCCCAGGTTGCAAGTAGCCGAGTTCAAGAATGCCAAATTCTATCAAAAAGGATAGACGTCCACCACAGAGACGGTCTTGTTGAATTGTATATATATATAGAAATAACTTATCAGGGTACCTGTTGTATAAATGTTAATTGTTGTCATTGCATTACTGAAGTAAAGAGGGAGGGGAGTTATGTATCAGGGAATATATTCCTGCTGCTTATACATCACGTGATGTGTGGTGAAGTCAGCAGTGTTTGCTCGGGCTTTGAGCAGATCACCACCTTGATTGTATTGAGCAACACCCTTAATAAACAAGAGTCCATATCTCCATATCTTTTCTCTTTGTGGAAACAAAGAAATATAGGAAGGGAATTTCTTCGGCTAGAGCAGCTGAGGACATAGCTGTCAGTAGCAGAGTGATTAAAATTCAGATTGCACAAGAGACCAGGAATGGAAGAGTGCAAAGATTTCAAAGGCTAGTAGAACTGGAGCATGCTACAGAGTTAGGGATTAAGGTTTGAGAACAAGGATAAGAACTTAAGACAATAGTCTTGGTGATGGGCCAGAGATAAGGCTGAAAGTTCATCTTGGTGTCAAATATGGTTGTGAACAGTCTGGTTCAGTCTGAGAAAGGTGTCAGAGAGCATGACCAAGACTGTGTCTAGGACACTAAATTTGTGGCAGGAACTGTAGACAATGGCTTTAGTCTTCTCAATACTTGGTTGTTAGAAATGTTCTACTCTTCCCTTACTGGGTACCGGATAAACATTGTGACAAAGGTGGTGAGGTGAAGCTATCAGCATGCAAGTGGAATGGTATTGAGTTAACGGATGATGTCACAAAGGGGCAGCATGAAGGTGAGAAACAGGTTGTAGTCAAGGGCAGTTTCTGAGGGGGCTGGAGGATCATGGTGTGGGAGTGGGAACAGAAGCCATGTCAGGCGTTTCTGCGCCTGCACCTGGGTCAGTAAGAATCGAACCAGCTGATGACAGCTAGATGACAGAGGCATTCGAGGAGGATGGTGTGGTCAACCATGTCAAAGGCTGCAGACGGATCGAGAAGGACGAGAAGGGAAAATGTCCCTTTATCACAGTCACATTGGATGTCATTTGTGACTGTGAGAAGAGCCAGTTTAGTGCGGTGTAGGGACGGAAACCTGATTGGAGGGGTTCCAATATGAAATTCTAGAGAAGATTTGAAAGATTTGGAAGGGGGCAGAGCATCCAAGGATCTTAGAGTGGAATGGGAGGTTGGAGATGGGGTGGTAATTTGTAAAGCCAGAGTTCTACCTTGTTCCCATAGTAAATTATAAAAAGATTTACTATGCATATCATCAGCAGTTTTAAAATGATAATATGATTATTGGTATTTCATCATAGCATACCTAAACCAGAGTTGCTTTTGAAAAGTGCCATCAAATTTTGAAAAGTGCCTTTCTTGCTCTAGTGCCCACTCTTTAACATTAGCAAATATTCTAGATGTATGAGCGTGACATTTTTCCCACATTGCACATTGATTAATCTTCTATTTCAAAGTACTTATCGATGCCCAACACGCCATGAAATCAGGTTTTTCACATCCTCTTAAATGACTTCAGAGTTTTCACCCTCATTCCAATTACCTTCAGTCTACAACAATTTTCTACTGACAGGGACCACTATAGTTGGATATGGTGATTCACTCTATGGTGAGCATACACTTATTTGTACCCTTCATGAGGTCTGTTGAACTAAACAGAACACATGAATATATTACCTGAAAGGCAATGAAATGGAATCATAGCGACCCAATATACTTCTGCACATATTCAATAAAGTCAGCAAGCAGCATGGTGTTATCTTATTGTGTTACGTTAGAAACCAATGTAAACATTCACATTCACTTACTCAGCAAATATTTTACCGTCAAGCAGCATTCACCCTCCAGATACTGTTTTATGCTGAAATATACTTCTCATCAGAACCTTAAAGAGCAGCTTTATCAACAAAATTAAAAACAAAATCATTACAAATTCTTACAGTACCAATCCTTTGCCTGCCCATCCTAGGCATGTTTACAGTGGAAGATGCAGCATAAAGGAGTCAATTAAATAAATACCATTGCAGAAATCTAATCAGATTGTAATTCACAATGTCATCTGAACCCTAAGATTAGACTACAGTTTTAATATTAATATGTTACTAAGCATTTAAAACAATAAATTAATTTCAGGATTCATGTTGATTCCAGTTCTATTAATTGAGTCTGAATTGAAGTGACAGCTCCCACTCCCACACCATGATCCTCCAGCCCCCTCAGAAACTGCCCTTGACTACAACCTGTTTCTCACCTTCATGCTGCCCCTTTGTGACATCATCCGTTAACTCAATACCATTCCACTTGCATGCTGATAGTGCAAGTGTGATGTTCACGGAATCTGCTAGCTGTTATATTATTAACGTTGGTTTATCTATCTATCTGTATGTATAAATAAATATATATATATCAAAATGTCTGTCTGTCAGTTTATTGGCACATTTTTCCAAGGCTCTTGGGCCAATCTCAACCAAACTTGGTGGGATAATACCTCAGACCAAGGGGCATGCCATAGGGACATTGACACTGAACCACCCCCACCAGGAGGTGGGCTTTGGCCTCCTAGCAGAGGATCCCATCGCCCTGAATACACTGTGTCTTGCCTGTACCATAACTTGTACATGCTTGAAACAACCTTAACCATATATTTGTTATAAACCGTTTACAATTTTCATATTTCATTTGTTTTTGTTCTCACATTTTATTTGTTTCAAGTAAGTTAAGTTCTGAGGCACTGTGGGTGAAATTCTCCACCTCGCACCGCTGGTAACGGAGTTCCCGGTGAGGCGGAGAATCCAGCAGTAGTGTAGAAAATGGGATCGGCGTCCGTTTTTGATGCTCCGTCTCCTGCTGGTATCGGGATCGAAGTTCACGCCCCGTGCCAGTGGGGGGATGCAAATCGGTCATTAATGCCCATTTGCATCCACTTAGTGGGCTGGGCACCATATTCTTCAGACCCACGTGATTGTCCAGTCCTCTGGGCTGGGAATCAAATGAGCGAGAATTACTGTTGCTATTGACACACATGGCCCTGACGCGGAGGATCTCGTGGTGGGCCGAGGGGGTAACTGCCCCCAAAGTTCATCTGAGAGTCACCCTTACTCCCCCCAACAATGCAAGAACTGCACACCCCACCCCCAACATTTAGAACCTCCCCACCACCCCCACCTACAGAGACCCCTTAAATAAAGGGACCCCCTCAAAGAACCCCGAAATAAAAAGAACCCCCCAGAGAACCCCTAAATAAAGAGAATCCCGCTCCAGAAACCCCCTAAATAAAGGAATCCCCCCAAAGACCCAGAAATGAGATCCCTGTCAGGAAGGACTGCAGTAAGAAGTCTTACAACACCAGGTTAAAGTCCAACAGGTTTATTTTGAATCACTAGTTTTCGGAGCACTGCTCCTTCCTCAGGTGAAGGACCCTAGAAGAGAGACCCCAGACAGAGGCAGTGAAAAAAAAATACTGCTTTTACACTCACCTGGGCAATACACCTGCTGGCTCAGACACAGGAGGCAGTACCTGTCAATTCCTGGAAAGAGAAAGCTAGCCAGCTTTGTTTATAATAATCTTTATTATTGTCACAAGTAGGCTTACATTAACACTGCAGTGAAGTTACTATGAAAAGCCCCTGGTCGCCACACTCCGGCGCCTGTTCAGGTACACCGAGGGAGAATTCAGAATGTCCAAATCACCTAACAGGACGGGCGGGATTCTCCACTCCCGCGCCGAAGTGGCCGCGCCGTTGTGAACGCCGTCGAGGTTCACGACGGCGCGAAACCGCCCCGGTCCCGACCGATTCAGGCCCTGACAATGGGCCAGGATTGGGGCCGCGTCATCTACACGCGTCAGACCTTGTCGCCCGCGTAAAGGCGGCGGCGCATAGATGACGCGGCCGGCGCCGCATAACGGGCGTCATCTGCGCATGCGCAGGTTGGCCGGCGCCAACCCGTGCATGCGTGGTTGCCGTCCTCTCTACGTCCGCCCCGCAAGAAGATGGCGGACGGATCTTGCCGGGCCGCGGAAGGAAGGAGGTCCTCCTTCAGAGAGGATGGCCCGACGATCGGTGGGCACCGATCGCAGGCCACCCCACATTTGAGGTACCCCCCCCCGGTGCAGGCCGCCCCCCCAGTGTTCACGCACCGTTCACGACTGCAGCGACCAGGTGTGGACGGCGCCGGGGGAACCCGCCGTTTTGGCCTGGCCGCTCGGCCCATCCGGGCCTGAGAATAGCGGGGGTGTCGGACAATCGCCATTTTCGGTGTCTCCAGCGATTCTCCGGCCTGCGGCCCCCGAAACTCGACCGGGCCGTCCCCGCAGCTTGGGAGAATCGCGGGAGGGCGTCAGACCGGCGTCCCGGGAAATTTTGGCAGCCCAGCTGGCGCGGGAGTGGAGAATCGCGCTCCACGTCTTTCGGGACTTGTGGGAGGAAACTGGAGCACCCAGAGGAAACCCACACAGACACGGGGAGGACCTAACCCAAACCGGTAATTGAACCCGGCTCCCTGGCACTGTGAAGTAACAGTGCTAACCATTGTGGGCAGCACGGTAGCATAGTGGTTAGCACAATTGCTTCACAGCTCCAGGATCCCAGGTTCAATTCCCGGCTTGAGTCACTGTCTGTGCGGAGTCTGCACGTTCTCCCCGTGTGTGCATGGGTTTTCTCCGTGTGCTCCGGTTTCCTCCCACAGTCTAAAGATGTGCAGGTTAGGTGGATTGGCCATGCTAAATTGCCCATAGTGTCCGAAGTTGCCCTTAGTGTTGGGTGGATTTACTGGGTTATGGGGATAGGGTGGAGATGTGGGCTTGGGTAGGGTGCTTTTTCAAAGAGCCAGTGCATACTCGATGGGCCGGATGGCCTCCTTCTGCACTGTAAATTCTATTCTATTGTGCTACCTTTACTCCCATAAACCCTTTCAGATCCTTGAGCTGCAAGCCATTCATTAATTTCTCTTTGACATTGATTTTACTAGACTGTCATTGACAGCTTCCACACACACACACACACAGCTGTCAGCAATGTTCCATTCATCTCCCTGCATGGGTAAGTAACTCCGAAGTGCTCCAATCACAATGTTTATAAACATCAAACTTTGATTGACAGGTCTTGGACCACTTCAAGCAAAGTGAAGTGCTGTCAGTTTCCAGCTGACCACTTCAAAATCACTCAACCATTCTAACCCCAGAACTATCTCTCATGGTGAGTGTTACACTGTAGATTTTCCCCTCAATTCTAAGCAAGGTAAAGCTTCCAGTCTCCTTTAAGTCCTCATGATCTCAGTCTTCAATCTGAGCACCAGCTCCACTCCGCGTTCTGCATGGTGAATGATAGTCAGAATTAAGGTGCGGGCCTGCCTATTTAATCTCTTATTGTGTACCTCTTATTTGATTACCGACCTATTACATAAGATAAAATTGCAACATCTTCTCTGTCTGTGATAATCCGGGGTTTATGGGGAAGCCTGTAACCCGATCTCAAAATGACTTCCTCTGCCCACATCCCCAGGGCAACAGCATACACATTCGGCAGGATCCTCCGTCCCTGAGACTAAGTGTTGACGCTGGGGCAGGATTTGTGGACTTCCATGACAGCAAAACTGGCACCGCACCTGGACCGGTTCAGCGACCATGGAGGGACTAGCATCAGTGCCACATGGCACACGATCGATTTCAATGGAAAACGGTGTTGGATTCACCGGGGTCAGGATTGACACTCGAGACGCTGACAAGCTGCAGCTGCACATACACACTTCACTCCCCACACACACCATCCCAGCCAACAAAATGTCACTGGTTGCGCTGGAGCATGCCTATCCCGCTGATGGGTCATTTGGGGCCATAGGGCACTAGGGGGTGCCCTGGTGGGACACCCATACGATATGTGGGCCTAAGTTCACAGTGGGAAGTCAGTGACTGCATGGGTGCCTTTCAGGCCGCGGCAATGGTGTTCCATGCTCATCCACCCCAACCTCACAGTCCACCTCCTGGCCACCCCGCACTATTCCGCCCCCCCCCGGCTCTGGCAGAAGCGCCCGACCAGCGGCGCAACTGTCAGCAAACTATGGTGATGTTGGATACTTTCCATACCCCCTCTCTCCCCCTCAGCAGCCAAGGCACCTGTTTTGCGATTTTTAAAAGCAGAAGCAAACCCCATCATCGGGAATTCGCCCCAGTGGAGGCCGAGAATCACGGAGGCCGCGGAAAATACCGGGTCAGGCCCGCTAACGATATGCCAAGGGTGTTAACTGTACAGGTGTTCTGGAATGCATTGACACCGCTGTCCTGTTGACGGAGAATTGGGATTTGGTGTGAAACCGGCGGCCGCCACGATTTTGGCGTCGTAACCGATTCTCCGCCCAATCGCGTTTCCCGATTCCCGCCTCGGCCGACAGAGAATCCCTCCTATTAGCTTTGTACATAAGTAGAGCTAATCAGTAATCTTTGATCACAACTCCCTGTCACCTTAGAAGGAATGGGATAGTTTACAGCACAACTGTTTATAAACTGATATTGAGAAAACCTTTGTGTGACTTTGAGAGACACAGGGGCTACTCCTTTTGGAGTTAGAAACTGCTGTCATTGTCTCCCAGCATAAATATCTCGCACCTCCCTAATTTGAGTCCTGTTGAGCTCTAATAATTAAAGCACCAGACTTACTATCAGGCGGACTTCAGTTCAGGTTACATGACCCTCTTCATCTATCCTACCTGTAAAGCTACAGTCCTAAAACAGAATCTCGCACCTCCCTAATTTGAGTCCTGTTGAGCTCTAATAATTAAAGCACCAGACTTACTGTCAGGCGGACTTCAGTTCAGGTTACATGACCCTCTTCATCTATCCTACCTGTAAAGCTACAGTCCTAAAACAGAATGGGCAAAACCTCCGTGAAGTGGCAATCACAGTCGGATTGCCACTCCACTCCGTTTTACTTACCCAAGTCAGGGGCTTCACATTCCTTGCCCAATCTTCAGTCCTGGGCCTGGCGAGGAATGTGCATGCAGCAGCTCCTGAGTCCTTCCAATGCAGCGCAGCAGCAGTGAAGCCATTTATCCCTTTTTAATAGCACTGTCTATCATAATCTGGGTACATTTAAAGGTCCCGGCCATTTGCAGAAGCCAGGAAGAAGTTTGTAGTGTAAGGTGAGTGGGTGAGGCATTCGAGTGGTCGGTGGGGGGGGTGGGGAGTGCAGATTGGGGGAGTTGTGATGGACATGGATGTCAGGAGGATGGCCAGCGTATGGAGGGGTGAGTCAGGAAATGGGGTAGATAGCCAAAAGGGGAGGTACTCGAGGGAGTGGAGGCCATTTGGAGGGTTGGGGAGGGTAGTCATGGGATTGAAGAGTGGAAAGGATAGTTGAGGGGTCAGGAGGGCAGTTAGGAGGTGAGAGTGTAGGGAGAGCAGTTGAGGAGTCAGAGGATCTTTGGGTAGTCAGAGGTTGGGGCCATAGTCAGGGGTTTAGAAAGGTAATCGGAGAGATGGGCGCTAGTCTGCGGATCGTTGGTGTAGTCAGGGCTTCAGGGAAATAGTCAGGAGGTGGAGGCATAGTTGAAGGTTCAGGAAGCTAGTTGGGGAGTAGTGGGAGGGACAAGGTGGTAGTTTTGGGTGTAATCAGGAGGTCGGGAAGGTAGTCGGGGGGATTTGATGGGGGAGTCATGGGCTATGGGGCTGAGGAATATCCGGGGCTTTGGGGTGGGAGCTATGGGGTCAGTGGTACAATCGAGGGGTGGGGAAAGTAGTTGAGGGGGTGGAGGGGGAATAGTCAGGAGAGTAGTTGGTGTTCGTTGGTGGGGTTGGGTAGATGGGGTTAGTTGGTTGGAGGATAGTCAGGGGGTCAGGTGGGGGGTCGGTGGGAGGGCGAACATGGTTTATCCTGCTAACCTTTCCTGGATAACTATTCTGCTGAGACAGTTAGACCCTCCGAAGTATCTGATTTAAATCGGAGTACTGGGTGGTTTCCAATGCAGGGTGCAGGGATGCCAATCGGAAGCTTAAACTTCCCAGGCAATTTCCTTGCAGTCTTTGCAGGGGAACTTGTGGGGATGTCCCCCAGAGCACCTTCTAGGGTACTTCGAAACAGTACAATTCTAACACGATGATGATCAAAATTATTGCACTTAACACAAATAGGTTAAAAATTTTAATTTTGTAAAGTAACTGATTTCAAATAAATGTATTTATTTTTTCCCCAGTGTCTTTCAACTACGTCAGTCTAATTTATACAGATTTTGTGGTGCAGTTTCTGGAAGCCACATCCACAATGATCAGTCATTTTCCCCGCATTAAACAATGCTGCTGTGCCTCACTGAGATTGACACTGCATCCTTCAACCCAAATTCTCACCATGAGGATCATATTAGGTGGCTTTCACACTAACCTGTGTTCCAGGTGATGTACACATGTTTTCATTCACCTGAAACAGCTGTTGGTGAAAAAGAATCCAAATCATTTAAACTAATAAAATGCACTATTAGTCTAAATATTAGCTGAGGATATTTTAAATACTTTGACATTGCGATTTTGTCAGATATTTTTGTCAGATAATGCCTCAAGGAATATTTGGAGACAGGCTGCTGGTTAAACGCCCATGCATTTCTGTAAAATGATATGGAAAGAGGTATTTCCAGCAGGGTTCCAAAGGGACTTCCTAGTACATCCTTCAGGATTATCTTGCTTCCTGTGAGCATATTTCAATCTGCCAGTATACCACTGAGCGTGCATGTGTCACAGGCTCACAGCTACTGCCACAGTTTGTAGATTTACTCCCGAATCCTGGAGTGAGTATTGAATGCACAACATTCTGGCTCACAGGCATGACTGCTGGCAGCTAAGCATAGCTATAACAAAGTGTGAACTTCTGGAGAGTGGCATTCCTCTGTGCTGAAGCAGATAAAAAGAAAGAAAAGAAAGACTTGCATTTCTATAGCATCTTCCACAGCCCCAGGCTTCCAAAACTGCATTATGGGTCGTGATCTGGGCAGGATCTAACGGAAATGTCTCTGAGGATGCGATTTAACTAAATGGGAACAAAGTCCCATAGCGAGGGCGTTTAGTTGCGTGTCTCCGGTGCTCACGGCGCAGAGAAACACGCTATCGAATAGCACTCGGGTTAGATAGGGGGCCTCAGCGGGGAACGTGCGGCCGCATAGCCCCGTTTTCTGCACCAAGGAGCTCCTCAGTGGAGTAAGAGATCGGGATGCCATTTTTAAATGGCGTCTCGATCTCTGGAGCCCCTGACATGACCCCCGATCCCCCTCAAGCGCTAACTCACTATGAAGGGGTTCCAGGGTCCCCCTCACTACACCGGCAACACCTGTGCAGGGCATGCCCGGCCCAATCGCCAGGGCGCAAAAAAAGCCAGCTTGGCACCTTGGCCGTGCCAATGAGGGGTGCCCAGAGCATATAAGGTAGGATACAGGGAAGGGGCCGATGACCACCTTATGGGTGAGTTGGGGGATCACTGATGTAACTGCACACTCAGCGCGGGACCCAGTTTTGTGCAAGGCTAAAACCAATTAAAGCTATAGCCTGCATTTCTTAAAGCCAGCCTGTACTTCTTGAAGGGAGGGTTCATTCTGGATGCAGAGGGTGCTGGAACTGGCTGGGGGTGAGTCTCTGAGCAATTAGAAAATGGAGCAATGGGGCAGCTGGCCAGGGAACGATCTCTGAGACTCAGAGGCAGAGATGGAGGCAGCGTCCATATGCTTCCAGCTATTCAGTTATGACAGACACAGAGCCCAAATACATTGCAATGCACTCGATCACATTCTTCCATCCCTCCTGCAGGACAAGGTGGCACATAACATAAAGCAGCAACAACAATCGGGTCAGACACTGGCATGGCTGCATGTCCTCACTCACTTGGAGGGGATGGTGCTCAGCATTTATTACGTGGCTTTCACCGTGGCCACAAAAATCACAGAAGCCATCCAGGATCATGGTCTGCTCATGCCTTATCAAATCCTACTTCAGCCACATCCACAATCAGCTAGGATGCACAAACTGCAGCTTGCTTTTCATTCACACACCTTCCCCCAGCCCAATCCTCCCCTTGCACATTTATGCTTTCAATGTCCAAAAAACACTGCTTAGCCACCAATGGTGCCTAAGAGGGTACCTTAGAGGGTAGTACAGGGATGGGATCTGTATGTGATGAGTCAGTGAGTACAAGTGGGCTGCAGCCAGGCTAGGTGAGAAAGGATAGCTAGTGTGCAGCTCACCTGGAGGGCAAAGGCGCTTAGAGCTATCTTCTTGAACCACTGCAGCCTGTTTGGTGTGGCACACCCATGTTGCTATTTGGGAATGAGTTTCAAGATTTTGACCCAGCAACAGGAAAGGAACAGTGGAAATAGATGGAGATGGTCCCCAGAAGGGTGGGAGGGTTTTTAGTCCAGATGGACAGCATGGTTGGTGCAGGCTTGGAGGGCCAAAGGGCCTGTTCCTGTGCTGTAATTGTCTTTGTTCTTTTGTTCTATATAGTTCCAAGTCAAGAAGGTGTGTGGCTTGGAGGAGCATTTATAGCCAATGGTGTTTCTATGCATCTGCTACACTTGCCCTTCTAGGTGGTAACTGTTGTGAATTTTGGAAAGTTTGGAAAGTGCTACCAAAGGAGCCTTGATGAGTTGCTGCAGTTCATCTTGTTGGTGCTACACACTGCTCCTACTGTGCAGAGGTGCTGGATAATTGAGAGAATAATGATGGGGTGGTACTTTGACAGATTGGCTATTTCCTGCTTTTACATGGGCAAGTTTCCATATTACCTGGGAGATGTCAGTGGTGTTGTAGCTCTGCTGGAATAGCTTGGCTCGTTCTGGAGCACAAGTCTTCAATAGCATAACCCAAATTCTGTCAGGACACATAACTTTCACTGTCTCTAGTGCCTTCATCCATCTCTTCATACAACGTGAAGTTAATCATATTTTCTGAAGACTGGCATCTACGATGCTTGGGACCTCAGGAGGAGGCTGAGATGGATCATCCATTCGGTACTTCTGACTGAAGATGGTTGCAACTGATTCAGCCTTGTCTTTTGCAAAGTTGTGTTGGGTTCCTCCTTCACTAAAGATAAGGATGTTTATAGAGGTTTCCCCTGTTGGTTGTTGAATTGTACACCACCATTCATGACCGGAAAAAGCAGGACTGCAAAGCTTTGATCTGATCTATTAGCTGTAGTTTGCTCTGTATATGGCATGCTCTTTCTGCTGTGGCTTATAAGTATTTCACAGGACGTGGGTGTCGTTGGATAGGCCAACATTTTTATTCCCCTTGAGAAGGTGGTGGTGAGTTGCTTTCTTGAACTACTGCAGGCCATGTGGTGTAGGTACACCCATAATGCTGTCAGGGAATGAGATCCGGGGTTTTGACCCAGCGACAGTGAAGGAATGGCGATATATTTCCAAGTCAGGATGGTGAGTGGCTTGGAGGGGAACTTGCAGTCAGTGGTGTTTTCATGTATCTGCTTCGGTTGTCCTTCAACATGGTAGAGGCCATGGGTCTGGAAAGTGCTGTTAAAGGAGGCTTGGCAGATACTGCAGTGCATCTTGTCAGTGGTACAAACTGCTGTAACTGCATTGCTGGTGGAGGGAGTAGATGTTGGAGATGGTGGATGAAGCACCAATTAATTGAGCTGCATTGTCCTGGATGCTGTTGAGCTTCCTGAGTGCTAATGGAGCTTCACTCACCCAGGCAAGTGGAGAGTATTTCATCATACCCCTGACTTGTGCTTTATAGGTGGTGAACAGGCTTTTAAGGAGTCAGGAGGCGAGTTATTCACAACAGGATTCCTAGCCTTTGACCTGCTCTTTTAGCCATAGTGTTTATCTGGCTAATCCAGTGCAGTTTATGGTTGAAGGTAAATCGCTGAATGTTGATAGTGGGGTATTCAGCGCTGGTAATGTGCAGATTCCGCACAGGCAGTGACCGAAGCCGGGAATCGAAACCGGGACCCTGGCACTATGAAGCAACAGTGCTAGCCACTGTGCTACTGTGTCGCCCATAATAGAGGGGCTTTCATTCCTCATGTGATCATCCAAGGATGCAAGAATGTTGAATATCAAGAAACAGAATTGTATTGCTGCGACAATAGATTGGTTTTAAAACTAACCGTGTGGAGAAATGCTACACTTACAATAGAACACTACTGGATTCTGATTAAGCAGGCTCAGGTTAATCTATAATTCACCTTCTTGAGGGCTGTATTTAGTCATGTTCGGGAAGATTGGGTGCCGAAAATCAGCAGGAGAAAGCATGTAAGTGAACTAAGATTAGGGATAACAATGGGGAGATATAAAAAGCAGTACATAAAAGGAAATTAGACAAAGACCTTTTGGCCTTCAAGCCCACTTCATTCTTATAAATCTGTGTTACCCAAGATTTCCCAAATCTATTTAACAAACTGAGTGAGGTGTTCCAAAATATAACGTTCTGAAACCTTGACTGCACCTCAAAGACAATCAACAGTGTCTTTGAGACATCAGGCTAACATGACGATATATGGTACATTATTCGTCATCATCCAGTTCCATTCTTTAGCTACCCTAGTCATTTCAATAGAACTGGAGAAATGGCAGTAGAAATTACCATCAGCAAAATTATTGTCTAGATATGTTCATATCAAATTCATGTAAAAATAGTGGAGGGATGGGTAATAGTTAATATTAACTGTTAATACTTAAAATACCATTAAGTATTAATTTTTGAAATACCGTTATATATTAGGAACATTGTTACATAATAATTTTAACAGTTTTCTACAATTAATATCACTCACAGTAATTTCTACCCTGTAATGTTGTGGAGTAGTTGAGAGGAGAGATTTGTTTGTGTGGTGATACAGCGCGAGGCAGACATCGCACAGTGGAGTATTAGCATATTGTGTCAAAGTACCACATAGAATTTCTGACAACATTAATTTACAGAAAAGCCTGCCTTTAATCAGTATAGCAATCCCAAGTTTATTAACTTTAAATTTCCAAATTTGTCATTTATGAAAAACAAAACAATTTTGAATAATCATTCATAATAGAGCCTCCATATTTCACTTATCTTGAAGATTTA
The DNA here is from genome assembly GCF_047496885.1 of Scyliorhinus torazame. Lineage (NCBI taxonomy): Eukaryota > Metazoa > Chordata > Chondrichthyes > Carcharhiniformes > Scyliorhinidae > Scyliorhinus > Scyliorhinus torazame. The sequence goes on from NC_092707.1 coordinate 310,895,851, forward strand.
TGAATTTCTGCTTAAGATATCCTACAAAAAAGGGTTGGCAGAAATTCAAAGACCCACACGTCAATGATATTAAGGGTGATAACATAATGGGGAGAAGAAAGAAGCAAGCACCTTGTTGTTGCTATTCTGTACACTGGATCACTTACAGATTTCTGATGCACATGAAACAACAGCAATTGATGGTAAAACAATGCTATTCCTTTTTCATAGGTTTAAATTCTAACTGTGGATCAAGGAACAGAAATGAACTGTGTGTTTGTCAGATATTCATAAGCTTATAATATTTCAAGCCAGGGTTGGAGACAGACTGTGGTTTAACTTGATGTGGGTGGTTGTAAAATGACATGGAATGAAGCATTTCCAGCAGGATCCACAGGGACTTCCTGGCTTGTCCTTTCGAATTATCATGCTTCCTGTGAGCATCTCATTCATTCTGTCAGCATACTACTGAACGTGCAACCCACAGGCTCACAGCTATTGCTGCATTCACCTGCTGTGTGACATTTTCAGAGATTTTATAGATCTCAAAGTTACCTTCCGTGACCCTTGTAGATCATCATAGTACCATTTTGGTGTGACATGTAGTATCTCTCCAGCTGGTCTGGGTAAACTAATGCTGTGTCCTTTCTTTTCAATAATCAGCACAATAAGCATGAACTACATGCAGATGCACTTTTATTCCTTTGAGCTAAGCAACTCTTGCTTAACTGTTAATATAGACCACTGGAATTAATGTTCATGGTTCCTTAAGGTGCCAATTCCAAATTTCGGAATTGAAATCAAGGCAGAACAAAATATCTTGACCAGGAACTGTAGAATATTTGCATAAAACATAAAAAAGGGTTATCAAATGATTGACAAACAGGAAGCAGAAATTCTGAATTTTTTGGGGGTCCGTCGTTTGCCAAATATAAATATTTTTGATCCATACACCTTAGGTGGAATTTTCCCAGGGAAGGCTGGTTTGGAAACTTGCTCAGGGACAGCAGATCAGGATTGTGACATCAGCCCAGCCCTTTCTGGATTTCACTGGGATTTGATGGGCAATTGAAGATGAATCCCACAGTGCAGAAGGAGGCCATTCAGCCCATTTGGTCTGCACCGACTTTCTGAAAGAGCACTCTACCTAGGCCCTACTCCTGCGCACTGATCATGGTTAATCCACCTAAACTGCTTATCTTTGAGCTGTGGGAGGAAACCAGAGCACCCACAGGAGACACACGCAGACACGGGAGAACATGCAAACTCCACACAGCCAGTCACCCAAGGCTGGAATCGAACCCGGGTCCCTGGCGCTGGGAGGCAAAAGGGCTAACCACCATTCTGCAGAGTGGGAGACTCTAGTGCAGCTGTCAGGTTAGCAGTTAAAATAATTAAATGGGTCATTAACTAGTGTTTTAACCTCAAATTCTGGCTGCAGTTAGCCATGGCTCAGCTGGTAGTACACTCACCTCGGATCAGAGGATTATGGGTTCAGGTCCAAATACAGGATGCAGGCAGGAAAAATGAAGGCTGATACTCCAGTACTGAGGAAGTGGTAATCTTCCAGAGATGCCATCTTTCAGAAGAGCTGTTAAACTGAGGCCCTGTCTGGCCTCTCTGGTGGATGTGAAATATCCAATGGCACTCTTTCAAAAAATCTAGCGCAGGTATTATCCTTGGTGCCCTGGCCAACAATTATCCTTCAATAAACATCACAAAAACAGAGATCTGCTCATTCCAACAACTCTGTTTATGAGCGCTTGCTGTGCACAAATTGGTTGCTGCATTTTCCATGTTACCACAGTGAGTACACTTCAAAAGAACATCACTGGTTGTAATGTGCTTTGAGACAACCAGTGGTTATGAAAAGCGCTTTGTAAATTCAAGTCCTTCTTTCCTTTATATAAGAGCCAAGACACCCATTTCCTGATGCATCCGCGACTCGCCAGGGCCACCATAGTGAGTGCTCAGCAAGATTAGTTTCTTCAGTGAAACTGACAAGCTGAAAAGATATTGATCAGTGAAACTGAAGGACTCCAGCTATAACCAAGAGAGGGGCTGCTGTTCAAAACATTTCTTCTCTCAAGAAGGTCTTTCACTGGATTGAATTGGATTTGTTTATTGTCATGTGTACCGAGGTACAGTGAAAAGTATTTTTCTGCGAGCAGCTCAACAGATCATTAAGTACATGAAAAGAAAAGGAGGGGTATTGGATTATGGGGATAGGGTGGAAGTGAGGGCTTAAGTGGGTCGGTGCAGACGCGATGGGCTGAATGACCTCCTTCTGCACTGTATGTTCCATGTTCTATGAAATAAAAGAAAATACATAATAGGGCAACAGAAGGTATACAATATAACTATGTAAACACTGGCATCAGATGAAGCATACAGGGGTGTAGTGTTAATGAGGTCAGTCCATAAGAGGGTCGTTTAGGAGTCTAACAGTGGGGAAGAAGCTGTTTTTGAGTCTGTTTGTGCGTGATCTCAGACTTCTGTATGTCCTGCCCGATGGACTGCTTGACAGGTGATTTACAAATTTCACCTGTCCTGCACGTCACTCAATTCAGCTGCCTGTTTTTGCTGTCAGTGTCCACCACAGCTTGTACAGCTCTGCCTGGAACCTCTGATGAGGGACACCAACAGCAGCAGCAGGACCAGCACCAGCTGCCTTCTCCTCAGTTACATGACCCTCCACAGGGTGGACAGGATGGATGTCAAAATCGAACTGGAAGCAGGTGAGAGCCGCATCACAGGGTCTACAGGCAGAGCACCAGCTCTCCTGACATGTCTGAGCGCCAGTGGGAAGCATGGTGGTGCAGTGGTTAGCACTGCTTCCTCACAGCGCCGAGGTCCCAGGTTCAATCCCGGCTCTGGGTCACTGTCCGTGTGGAGTTTGCACATTCTCCCTGTCTTTGCGTGGGTTTCCCCCCCACAACCCAAAGATGTGCAGGGTAGGTGCCACGCTAAGTTGCTCCTTAATTGGAAAAAATAAATTGGGCACTCTAAATTTTTTTTTAAAAAAGGTGTCTGAGCACCAGTGCCTCAGGAGGCTAACACTTTCATAGAAGATCATTGTTGACATCTGGAGCCTCTTGGAACAAGACCTCCTTCCCAGTCGAACAGTAGGGTTCACATTGCCTAGACTGTCACTGGGTAGTCACCATTCCCACAGTTCCCCATCATCACCCATGGAGAATGTGGTGGGCCACTTACAAATACCTCGGGGGCCATGGTTTGGACATGGCTGCCTTGATGAGATCAAGTTTTAAACTAAACTTTAGGTTGAATCTGCCAAGTGGAATTATAGAGGCAAAAGCACGGTGGGCTGGATTCTCCGTTTGGGAGACAATGGGCAAGATTCTCCGTACCCCGACGTTGATTTCACAATCGGCGATCAGGTGGAGAATCCCTTTTTACGATGGAATCGGGGAGGCGCCTGTTTTCGGATGCTCCATCGCCTCCACAACTGCGTCATCGGGGAACACGCTGCACGCTGTTGGGACGGCCTCAGGACGTTACCCGAAGGCCCTCCACCGATGCTCCAACCCCGGTGGGCCGAGTTCCCAACCGTGCGATTGACGTGTGGTCTCAGCGGTCAGGAACCCGGCATCGTGGCTGCGGACTGTGTCCAGCGCCACCAACAGTCGGGCGTGTGCCTTGCTGCTGGCTGGGGGGGCTTCAGCGAGGGCTGGGGGGACTGGTGGGGGGTTGACCAGGGGGTGTCCAAGGGGGCACTATCTGGCAGGTTGGGTCCGCTCGCAGTTGGCGCTATGTTGTACGGCGCGACTGCTGCAGGTCATCACCTTGCACATGCACAGCCATGGAACCGGCAATTCTCCAGCCGTTTATATCGGGAAGGCCGTGCGTTTTACGTGACATGGCTGATAGCCCCTCACCAGCTGAAGGATCGGTGCTGGTGCCTCACCGATTTTTCCCATGTAAAATGCCACAGATCCTTCGGACATAGCCCCAAAATCGGAGAATGCAGCCCTATGTTCTCTGGCCGGAACTGAATTGCACCAGTTTTACGATCCCCTTGCAGTCATAAAGCGGGATGCAATTCAGTGTTCCACTCCATGCATATTTAAGCACGGCGTGGACTACGAGGGATTCTCGGGGAATCCTTCTATTGTGCCGCCATCTTGAGTGGGTGGCCTTATAGCGGGTTCCAGCGGCCGGCCAACCCCACCCCCTGCACTGTAAATCAGCCCCAACCTCCCACCAACCGCACAGCAGCACCCCACCCCCAAAGTTCCTGGGTGTTCCCAGGGGGCGGGGGGGGGGGGGGGGGGGGGGGGGGGTCAGGAAGGAGAATCCGCCCAATGGTTTTTAAAATGGGGCTGTGTTCCACTGGGAGATTTAGAATTCTACAAGGAGAATCGTCAATTGGACCTGTGGCCTTTTCTCACCCTTTGTTCATTTTCTTTGTATTCTAACGAGTCAGCACTTTCAGGAGAAACAGTAAAACATCTTATAAAATGAAGATTCACAGATCCATTCAAAGTGTATCACGGTTCATTTGATTGTTCCCAACAAGCAGCACCATAATCTGTGCCAGGCTCACTGCAAAAGATATAAAGCTATGAATTTAGCTTTGAAATGATAGTATGGAGTATGTACTGAACACTATTAACGAGTGTGATGGACTTCATATAGTCAAGGCATATAAAGGAAGAGGGAGTTTCTTGGACTGAAAGTGCTAACTTTTTATATTTGAAACAGTGCCTATATCAAGTGGGAATCTTCTCTCAAAAGATTTCATTCTCAGTTTACCTGAAAATCTATAAATCTATTAAGTAATCAGTAACTCAAATTCCACTGCTGTACACCGACTGTGTGAACCTATTGTCACCCTGGTCTAGTCCGCGGTCAATTCTGGGAGTCGTAACATGGGTAAAATTTGATTTTATTTGAAATACCTGACGACCTAGGTTGAACCCAATAAACTGCAGTCACCAGGGCCGGGATTCTCCCCTACCCGGCGGGACGGGGGGTCCCGGAGGGATGGAGTGGCGTGAACCACTCCGGCGTCGGGCCGCCCCAAAGGTGCGGATTTCACCGCACCTTTAGGGGCCAAGACCTCACCTTGAGGGCTAGGCCCGCGCCGGAGTGGTAGGCAAACCGCCGGCCGGCGGGAAAGGCCTTTGGCTGCTGACGTCATCTCCGCGCATGCGCAGGGGGGGGGGTCACTTCCGCATCGGCCATCGCGGAGGCTATGGCCGAGGCGGAAGGAAAAGAGTGCCCCCACGGCACAGGCCCGCCCGCAGATCGGTGGGCCCCGATCGCGGGCCAGGCCACTGTGGGGGCACCCCCCGGGGCGAGATTGCCCCGCGCCCCCCCCAGGAACCCGGAGCCCACCCGTGCCGCCAGTCCCGTCGGTAAGGTAGATGGTTTGATTCACGCCGGTGGGACTGGCATGACAGCAGCGGGACTTTGACCCATCGCGGGCCGGAGAATCGCCGGCAGGGGCCCGCCGGCTGGCGCGGCACGATTCCCGCACCCACCGAATGTTCGGTGACGGAGAATATGGCGGCCGGCGGGGGCGGGATTCACGCCGCCCCCCGGCGATTCTCCAACCCGGCGGGGGCTCGGAGAATCCCGCCCCAGGTTTGTAACTTTAACAGAGTAACTTTTTATTATGAACAGTATTAAAATTAAAGGGACAGAAACATGTAACTGACTATCTAATACCGCTTTCCCAAACCCCACTTCCTAACTATCCTGACTCTCTACACATACACACAGACAAAAATGCAGAGATGAAAGAGTGGTGGAAAGGGAAAGAAAATATTAATAAAAATACAAGGGGGAAATCTTTGATGCACTGGCATGATTTCCGGTTAGTGTCTTTCTGAAGTTCAGCTTTCGTTTTGATACTTCTTCCTTCTAGGCTTGTGATGGTTTTCTCTGGTCAGGTGTTCTACCTTCCCTGAAGACTCTGCGTCATTCCAAGGTCACTGCAAAGGATGTGCCAGGCACTCACTGCTTTCAGAACAATACAGCAGTTCTTTCACTTCAGCAAGTAGGATAGAGAGAGGGAGAGAGAGCTTCCAAGGCCTAAACGCTTCTGCCCAGTTCTCTCAGCAAGCATCATGCAGAAACCAATCACTGACTGTTATCAGGCAGAATAGTGTCCCTGGTCAACCCACTGCTTGCCAGTCAACCAATTGAGTCGACTCCCTCCAACCCTGGTTCCTAAGGCATACTCGGTACCCAGGAGCCTGGCTAAAAACAAAACCTAGGAACACGGTGTCCTGACAAGCAGGCTGTTTCAACCTTCAGTCTTCTGCTTAAAGGCACATTCTGATTATCGGCCGACGGACCAAATTAATAAAATAACAAAAAAGAAATGGAAACAAAGGAAATAAACAGGAAGGACTCTTGGGCGAAATTCTCCCCCAACGGCAGGATGCCCACCGACTGGCGCCAAAGCCGGCGCAAATCAGACGGGCATCGCGCCGGCAAAAAGGTGCGGAAGTCTCCGCATCTTTGGCGGCCTAGCCCCAACATTGAGGGGCTAGGCCGACGCCGGAGGGATTTCCGACGCCGGAGGTGGAGACCGTGGCGGAGGCGGAAGGGAAAGAGTGCCCCCACGGCACAGGCCCGCCCGCGGATCGGTGGGCCCCGATCGCGGGCCAGGCCACCGTGGGGGCACCCCCCGGGGTCAGATCGCCCCGCGCCCCCCCCCAGGACCCCGGAGCCCGCCCACGCCGCCTGGTCCCGCCGGTAAATACCAGGTTTGATTTACGCCGGCGGGACAGGCAATTCCTGGGCGGGACTTCGGCCCACCCGGGCCGGAGAATCCAGTGGGGGGTCCTGCCAACCGGCGCGGCTGGATTCCCGCCCCCGCCAAATCTCCGGGAGCAGAGACTTCGGCGGGGGCGGGGGCGGGATTCACGGCGGCCAACGGCCATTCTCCGACCCGGCGGGGGGTCGGAGAATGACGCCCAGTATATTTTCTTCTTAATATATCAGGTTCATAAAAAGGTCATTTTCACATGGTTGATGCCCTTGACAATGAAATAGAAATGATTCATACAAAGACACACACAATCACATCCATTTGAATCCTTCTAATCAGGTTATTGGCCCCAAAGTTCTCAATTCTCGAGGTGAGGTGTTGAAATATTTCTGCTTTGTTGTTTTTATTAGCCTGGCTTTGTTAAGAACTAAAGACTACTTATTTATCTTCCATTTCCTATATATGGTTCATTATCTAATTTGGATGGAAAGTCAGCTAATTAATCACTAAACGTTAAGTGTCAAGAAAAGTTTAAGCAAAACAATTTGGCCGGGGGAGTGTTGTTGGTGTTGCTGTAGGGTGGTGAAACTGCTGGATAATTAGTTTCCCACCTACCTGCAGCTGTATGAAGCCACAGCAATTTTAACTGCTGGACCTAATTTTTTTTTCATAAATTTAGAGTACCCAATTATTTTGTTCCAATTAAGGGGCAATTTAGCATGGCCAATTCACCAAACCTTCACATCTTTGGGTTGTGAGGGTGAGACCCATGCGACACGGGGAGAACGTGCAAACACCAGACGGACAGTGACCCAGGGCCGGGATTCGAACCCAGATCCTCAGCACCATAGGCAGCAGTGTTGAGCACTGTGCCACCCTAAGTGCTGGACCTCATCAATAGGCTATCAGCCTTTAACATATTGGACTTCTGCTTCCATAGAACATGGAACATACAGTGCAGAAAGAGGCCATTCGACCTATCGAGTCACCGACCCACTTAAGCCCTCACTTCCACCCAATCCCAATAACCCCTCCTAACCCTTTTGGACACTAATGACAATTTAGCATGGCCAATCCACCTAACCTGCACGTCTTTGAACTGCGGGAGGAAACCGGAGCACCTCGAGGAAACCCACGCAGACACGGGGAGAATGTGCAAACTCCACACAGACAGTGACCCAGCAGGGAATCGAACCCGGGACCCTGGCGCTGTGAAGCCACAGTGCTAACCACTATGCTACCGTGCTGCCCTAATCAAGCCACAGTTAAAGTTCCTGCCATGACTCGATAATGGTCATCTAACCCTTATTAACGTATGTGAATTTGGACTCCACTGGCTTTGGCTGGTGCTATTTAGATGCAGCACCTCAGTCTCAAGGTGCACAGTATTACCAACCAGTGATTGCGTTGGTGGAAAATTTTGGTGGCTATTATTTTTTGAGGCAGGCTTCTGGTGAAAAGCAATGGGCAACAACTGCCAAGTATCAAATGATAGCAGTGGACGTTTATTCACCTAACCACCCACCTTACTTGGAAAAGAACATTTCACTTGTAAGAGGTCACATGGGTGAGACGGCCATGCTTGTTACCTGCTTTTAAAATAGCAAGAAACAGCTCTGCAAAGACAGGGATACTATTAGAAAGCCATTGAATCAGCTGCAGTCAACTATGCAGCCACGGTAATAAACAGAAATACCTGAAACATGGGAGAAGGACTCTCCCCAACCTGTTCCAACTTCAAGTTCACCTAAGAACCAATCTCTTGGAAATTCAACTAAAAGATGCCTTGCAGCTTACTGAGAACCCCCTGCTTACAGGACCTGCACTTCAACTCAACGCATTAGCTCATCTGATAAATTAGAGGCCTTTCACGAAAGAGAGAATGAGACATTGCGATGTCTTTTCTTCTTTCATCTGTATTTGGTCTTTGTGCGTGTCCATTGAGTGAGTGTGAGGTGTGTCATGATATTCAAACACACACATCATGATAGACACACCAACAGACAAATCAGAACACACAACACCACAACCAATGACAGAAAGATATAAAAGCACAGACACGACCCCCGGTGGTCAGTATTAGCTGCAGAGGAGAACCAGGACACATCTGTTGCCAAACACACTTAGGGAGACAGCACGTGCAGAGTATCCAGAACGAACTGTATTATAAGAGTTATAATAAAATAGAGTTGTACCACATACAACTGTGTTGGCTCATCTGTGCACCAGAGCACCCAACACCACATGGTACAGGAGTGGATCGATACCTGCCGGCATACCTCAGTGTACACTGACAACCAGCAGTGCCCAGGCATGATGTACGAGCTCCCGGTTCCGCAGCCGCTCCAGTGCCACGGCGACCTCCGCGAAAACTGGCGGCGATTCCGGCAAATGTTCGAATTGTTCCTGGTGGCAGCTGAACTCCAAGACCTGGATGATAGGGAAAAAATTGAATTTCTCCTCACCATCGCCGGTGCAAGGGCAAGAGAAATATTCAGAAGGTTCAGGTTCTTCAGGAGGCAACAAAGGTACGATTACCAGGCAGTCCTGGGCAAATTCTCCAAGTACTGTGAAGAAAACGCAATCCAATCGGCACATAAAGGTAAGAAAAGCTGCAGTACTCACCTCGTGGCTGGGATCCCAGAGCCCGAATTCCCAGAGGCCGAAATCCCGGGCCTGAGAGAAGGCTGGGTCGAGGTCGGCGGCCATCTTGCTAAAGGTATCACGCTAGCACAGTTGCGCGAGCAGTGCGCAGAACCGGAAGTTTCGTTTGCGCATGCGCGAGATGCTGCGCATGCGCAGTCCAGAAAACGGCCATCGGTAAAGGAACAGCGATCTGAGCATGTGCAGTCGCTTCCTACGTGCTACATACCGAGCGTCAGGATGTCAGAGGCCCCAGACTGCACCAATTTAAAAGGGAAACGTCCCAAATCCAATTTAAAAGGGAAACGTCCCAAATCAAAAAAACAAAAATCTGTTAAAGCTGTAAAACAACCTTCCCTCACCTGGAATGACAGCACAGTGCCGCAAATTGACCCAGGAGATGAATTTGACCTCCGAAGAACCCTCCGACAAGCAGTTACCTACGCACAAGCCGATGATTCCGACCTTGAATACTTCGATGACGATCTTTACAGTGTTTCCGGACCTCGCGAGCCCAATGATAGCTCCGTGGTCCTATATGACTATGACTCGGATGAACCTTTCGTGTTGCACATTGGCGGCCCCCACATTGAATCCGACGCAGATGCGGATTCATTTTTCGGATTTGAGGATCTTCAATCCAGCAGATATGACGTTCCAACTTATCAGTACCGGATGATGCTGCAGCCTGACATTAACAGACAGGGAGCGGTGCAAGCACACGGAGAGTGCCCTGCTGCCACACAGAGCGTGGTCCACGTCCCGCTCAACGTTCCCGACTCTATGAAAGAAGACATGCAAGACTCCAGAGTGCAGTCCTCGCATGAACCAGAAGTGACTCCAGTGTCACAAGCTTCCACAGCAAGCTCGTGGACAGACTCCACAATTGCAGAAATGCAAGACTCCAGAGCGCAGTCCTTGCACGAACAAGAAGTGACTCCAGTGTCACAAGCCTCCACAGAGAGCTCGTGGACAGCCTCCACGATAGAAGCAACGCAAGACTCCAGAGCGCAGTCCTTGCACGAACAAGAAGTGACTCCAGTGTCACAAGCCTCCACAGAGAGCTCGTGGACAGCCTCCACGATAGAAGCAACGCAAGACTCCAGAGCGCAGTCCTTGCACGAACAAGAAGTGACTCCAGTGTCACAAGCCTCCACAGAGAGCTCGTGGACGGACTCCACGATGGAAGGAACGCAAGACTCCAGAGCGCAGTCCTTGCAGGAACAAGACCATGAGGGTCTAGCAACCTCTCCTGACCAACCAGCGGCAGACGATGCAAGTCTGCCATGCTCACGTGAACAGCAAGAAGGCTATAACAGCCTACCATGCTCCACTACACAGCAGCATGAACATGACGGTCTCTCATGCTACAATGAAGGGCACAGCGCTGAAGACTGTTCAAGCCCAACTGAAGACAAGCCAAAGGAATCGCCTCGTCCAAGCCCGAAGAAAAAAGGTTTATGCGCTGACATTCAGGATCATTATAGCCGAACAGAGATTAATAATGCTGCACGGCCACAGAAGGATGCTGAGGATTTGCTAACGAAATTAATTGAATGTTTAACTTGCAAGGAGCAGACTGAGAATTGCCAGTGTTTTAGTACGGATCGAAAAAATGGACAAGACATTGATCCTCAGGTAATGGAAATAACACAACCTGAATCATATCTACAGCAGGGACAAATGTCTCCCTTCAACACAACACCGCAAAATCCCAACTTCGGAGACCAGCAGTTAGTCAGTAATGACTCTTCAAACCTTGAGGGGAACATTAATTGCATTGAACCTATACACGCTCCACTGATTATTGAGCAGAACATTGGAGCAAGAATCCTGAGGACACCGACATCGAGTAGCCAGATAACGAATTTAAAACCCACAGCAGTTTCAAGTGAACCAAGTGTGCTTTCCACTAATGGTGAAGATGCAGATAAGGTCGACCCGATTATCCATTGTACCACACTAACCCCAGTGATTAAGCAGTTATGGGGAGTATAATGTGGGCAATTGAGAACAGTAAAAGAGAGACTGTGACCATGCCAGTCCCAGCAAAATCAGACCCAGAGACCATGAAGGCATGTACATTAGACAAAGATACATATGAGGCACCTGAGAAGAAAAGTGAAACGGAATGTTCTTTGGAAAATAGTACAATGTCGATAGAAACATTGAATCCTATATTCGAGACCATACCTATGGGAGAATTTGGGGGTAATAAACAAGGTTCTGCAATGTCTGGGGGAAGATTTAAAATTCCAAAGAAGAAAAGCCCAAATGAAGGACAACGGCAAGACAATGACAGTCCACCGACATGGTGTGCACCACCAGATGAAAACTCTGACAATTTACCCAACCCTAGTGAACAGCAAGCTGCTAATGAGGATCTATCCACGGGATGTGAGACGAGTGACGACAGCATCCCACTTCCCATGCAAAAGGTGCAAGGTGACGGACCTCGCCTAGTGCGTACCGAGGCACTCGACGATCACGGTGGGACCACTGACGACTGCGGTGGCGGCGCACCGCTTCCACCCTCGATGGCTCGACCCTCTCCACTGGTTGGTGCATTCCTGCATGTTCCGACTCCAGAAGTGCAGCTTCAGGGAATCTCGGCTGCCTCCAGTGAACCTGTTGGGACTCCGGACGGGGGGCATCGACGGAAGGCAGACCGGACTCCAGATGGGGAGCAGCCAAGCGCCGACTCTGATTCGCGTACGCCAGACCTTGCTCCGGACGGGCGGTGTCGCGGCCTCGGTGATGGCACGCTCAGGGTGATGGCGGATGCCACGGCGACAGGGAATGGATCGCGTGGCAGTCCCACTGGGTCGGCAGTGGCAACCAGCACCGGCGGTCCAAGATGGACACACCAATTCGCGCCATCGCCAGACGTTGATGCGAGCAACAATTCTCTCTCCAAGGCGACATGCTTCGACGTTTCTCTGCGGAGTCGCCCTTCCGGCACAGCAGGTGGCCGGAACCAGCGTACACGGTCTCGGCCAACTTCCACATCTGGCACAGTCATCGCCTTGCATGATATTAGTGATGGTGCTACTTCGATGGCAACGACCCATCGGCTACAAGATGCCGTCCACCACAAACATAAAAAGAAAAAGACTCCACCTTGTTCCTGGCATGCAGGGCGGATGGATTGGTGCGTAGGCGCAATCAGCGAGCTTTGCGCCGCCTTCCACGCTCGCAACTGAACCGTACGCACACGCCGGATCCTCCACTGGTTCCCAAGGATGACTTCGTGGAGATGCCACGGATCATGCCCCTTCCATCGCCACCAGAACCAAACCACAGCCAAGGCACCACTAACAAAGATGTTGAATGTTATATTTGCACGAATGAAAAAACCAAGCACTGCACGAAGTACAACAAATGGTAAAGTAGAGACTTCGGCAACAGCATCACCTCCAACAGTCCAAGGTGAACCAGTGTGACCCCAAATCTCTACAGCTGAACCGGCTTGAGGACCAGCCCATTCTTGAGGCGGTCACCCATTAGACTGGACTTATAACGCTGTTCATACGTTCAAAAAGTCAAACACTTCTGTATTATAACCTGTTGTTGTTTATTGTTCCAGATATAGTCTGACCAGACCAATGTTCAAGTTTTTTTTTCTCTCGCATCCAAGTTTTGTTATGGTACAACCTTGTTAGTGTGACGCACCCGACATCGCCCCATGTAAATAGTTACGTCATATACACACGCTGTACATAACACACACACACACTCTTCGATGCACTCACGACACAATCATATTTATAACCACGTAGGCACATATCTTTGTAAAAAGGGGGGATGTCATGATATTCAAACACACACATCATGATAGACACACCAACAGACAAATCAGAACACACAACACCACAACCAATGACAGAAAGATATAAAAGCACAGACACGACCCCCGGTGGTCAGTATTAGCTGCAGAGGAGAACCAGGACACATCTGTTGCCAAACACACTTAGGGAGACAGCACGTGCAGAGTATCCAGAACGGACTGTATTATAAGAGTTATAATAAAATAGAGTTGTACCACATACAACTGTGTTGGCTCATCTGTGAACCAGAGCACCCAACACCACAAGGTGTTGAGGGTTTATTTTACCCCTGGGGTAATTCTGGCGTAATAAATAAACTTCCTCATTTTAAAACTCACAAAAAGGCTTGCTGCTGTGATTATTTAAATCGGGAAAACCACTCTGGTGGTAAGAAAATACACACACTCACATTAAAAAACATTAATCATGGACAGTAAGGAAACATATAAAACTCTGTCCGTGACAAGGTCAAGGCAATGATCTACGTCCTCAACTGGGTAGAGACAAACCAGTAGATATAGAAACTTAGACAATGGGACCTTGATTAAGAGAGGAATTTGCAGGTATGGTCTAATGAAAGTAATTAGAAAACACTAACCATGACCTTATCTGGGTCACTGAGCAATTGGAGAGTGGTCATGTGACAAGCCAATGCTTTGTGTGTTTTAAGCACCTTTTTTCTCTACAAAGTTGAACAAGCAATTGAGACAATGAAGGGACATGACCTTGAGTGTATTCCTTACCCCCCTTCTCTCTCTCTCTCCATTCACCTTGCATGTTGAACCCTATCGGCTGATTTTATCTATCCAGACAGAGAGTTTTACAAAAACTCAAGCCAGTGCAGTTGCCTCCAGATGAACAGATAAATCATTTGTTTGCAACTAAAACCGCCTCAATGCTGAAATCAGCAGTACCACCGAGTTCCGCCTGAAGCCAGCCAAGTCACCAACCATCAAGATCGGTAAACCCCTTTAATTTTATTGAACTCTAAATTACATAATCTATGCTCACCATTATACAATCTATTCATGCATGTGTTAACTTCCATTGTGTCTGTATGTAAATGTTGGAGCACTTTTTATTGTTTTCTTAGATCAGGTTATAACTACAATAAAAACTATCCTTTCTTCTTTAAAAAAACTGAAGAAAACCTTTTGGATTGCATCTTTTATAATAAGACGGTTAGAAGTAGGAACAGGAATAGACCGTTCGGCCCTTCGAGTCTGCTCTGTCATTCAAGCGGATTGTGGTTGATCTGCCATTCCTTATGTCCACCTTCCTGCCTTTCTCCATAACTTGATTCCATGCCCTTGATTCCCTCAAATAATCACAAGGACTACTCTCTGTGGCAAGGAGTTCCAAAGACTCACAACCTTCTAAGAAATAAAATTCTTCCTGATCTAAGTCTTAAATTGACATCCCATTATTCTGAGACTATGCTCTCCAGTCCTGGACTCCCCCATGAGCGGAACAGCCTCTCAGCATTTACCCTGTCAAGCCCCTTAACAATCATGAAAGCACGTAAACAATTAAACACTCATGGAATTGGTAAATACATCCTTTTTTTAATCCTGTCACAGTCAAAGAGAGGGAAAAGAGGGAAGCCATTCAACACCTTCTCGCCTGATCGTAACACCAAGAAGAAGTTGTGTGATTCATGATACTGCCAACCTAGATATGCCTAAATATGGTAAATTAAATTATAGATTTAGAACATTTATAATCTATGGATTGTACAATTTTGACTGGGAAATCTTTTTCCCTCACTGCTAAGGAACAGAATTCCTCCGATTTTAGCATCTAGTGATGGCATGAGGCATTTGGACAAATCTGGCTAAGATGCCTGAAAGCACCTTGACCCCAACCGCACAAGAAGAGACTCTACTGAAATTGGGAAGTGTTTGCGATGAGAGCATCAATCATCTGTAGGGACTGGGTAGCAACTACTCCAACCTCAGTCGTGGAGCTTCAGTGTGCAGATAACAGTTTCAGAAATTGAGCTCCAGGTCATTGTCCACTCTTCCTCTGAAGCATATGAGAAAAACACCTTCTTCCAACCAGTTCCCATTACAAGATACCTCCCCCGATGAGTAACATCTCTGGTGAGATTCTTGAAAATGTGGATAATTTTTTGTAACTTAGGAAGTTTCTATCAACAAAGGCAGGCAGAGATGATGAAATTCATCAGAGCGTCAAATATGCCAGCTCAGTCTTCAGCTAACTGAGGAAGAATATTTGAGGACCAGGATCTCAAACTTGATACCAGGGTCATGGCTTACTGGGCAGCAGTGATTCCCAGGCTCTTTTATGTTTCTGACACTAGGACCATATACTGCAGTACTGAAGCAGTACCGTCAGAAATGCCTTCATAAGAACCTCCAAATGCAATGGCAAAAATGGTGGTCCAACAGAAGCATCCATTCCCAAGCCAGCTTTTCCAGCATGACGCTGCTAATCACTCAAAACCAACTTCCGAATTGGACCATGTTGTCTATATGCCTGACACTAGACTCGCGAAGCAACTGCTCTACTCAGAACTCAGTGGCAGAAGACTCCCAGAAGCACAGTACGAAAGGCTTCACGGATACCTTCAAACATATCCACCAGCTGCTGGGAGATCCTGGCTTGTGACTAACAAAAATGGGGAAGGCTCATTCGGGAAGGCACCAAACACATTGAGAGACTTCAACAAGAATGTGCAACAGCGAAGTTGAGATGTCAGGGTATGCACAAATCTCCAACCAACTTATCTACCCCTTATCTACCTCAAGCACCATCTGTCCCACAGGTGGCAGAGATTATAGATTGTGCAGTGCACCTATCAGTCATCTCAGAACCCATTGATTCAGAGTGGAAGCAAGTCATCCCCAGACCCAAGGGACTGCCTAAGAAAAATGAAGAAGAAATGGGTTGAAACGGTCCAAATTTATTTCATGTCCATCCTTCAGAATTAATGGAGGAAGGAGAATTTCACCCATAAATTCTAGCTAGATACAAAGCTAAGCTCCTGCTTTGAAAGGAGCTGATACAAATGAACTGCACCAAAACCTTGGGTTTCTGAGTCTATTTAAACCCAGCTGAAAGCTAAACACTTTAAGGAGTACATCGAAACATCTGACAACTATGTATTCAAAACTGAAGAAACAAAGCATAAAATGTACTCATTAAACATATCTTTATATATGAGTCATATATGTTAGTCACATAACATGTATGTTGGATAGAAATTACAAATTGCAAGTGAGTGTCAGATCAAGCTAATATTTCGGCAGGTAAAATCAGGTTGCTTCATCAACTTCACTTATTCACATGCAAGAACATTTTTCTGAGTAAATGATGTGTTTATTTTCACCCTGAAGATGTTTAAAACAAAGTTGGGGATAAAAATGAATGTTCCAGATCATTAAAGCTGTTTAATTCTCTAGATAAGAATACAAATAACTGGAAATATTGTTCATCTAAATCTAAACTGAAAACAGATAATATTCCAAATACACGGCAGACCCATCAGCAATTATAAAAGTAAAAGATACACACCCAAAATACTAATCTGTTTGTCACACTTATGAGTCTTGATGGATGTGATTGTGCATTTCCAGTATTTTCCAGCTGTTAATCGCTGCCAGATTTTAAAGGGGTGAGTCGGACTGCATACAAACTTATAATAGTAATTGACTTGTATAAAAAATGTATTTTGTTATGAATTATTTTATACCTTTCTCAGTGGCCAACATCAGGCCAAGCCTATTTCTGCTGTAATTGAGAATCGATTTGAAATCACACCAATGCTCTGTGACTGACAGTATTTATGAAGAATATGACAGGCCACCAACAAATTGAATTTTTTTTTTAACGCAAACCTGGGGATGAAAATTCTTTGAAAAAATGCTCAGGTGTTGCTGAAGGCTATGGGTTCCCTGATTGAAATCTCCCCTGCCGTTGAATGCTAGCATCTCAGCTCATTACACTAATAGGCCTTGGATGCTGGTGAGACACTCAACTCATAATGGAAATAAAGAACAGGATGTTTTGATCTACAAAAGCAAAGCATGCAGTGAACTGAAGCAACATTTAGCACAGACACTTTACAGTTGTTTACATCTCCCCACAGGTTTACACTGGCAGATTTAATTATTTTCGCTTTTGACAAAAAATTTGTGTCAATGACTAATCTTGTATGGAAATAAACTTCCCCATGTTTTTGATTTAAACAAAAATATGCTATAAAGAGAGGAATATCACTCCAGAGTTTTGTCTACAATCCTGATTAAAATGACAATGATATACAATAAAATTATCATGCCTGGAATTGGATATTGCAGTGTGAGAAAACTCCTGAGTATTTGCTAAGGTGGATGTTACCCTGTGGAACAACACATTGGGTTAGATTCTGGCCATTCACCACAAATGTCAGAGTTTTTCTGCAGCCCTGATGGATCCTCTGACAGCTGTAAAATAAGATTGGGCAGTCCATGAAATTGAAAGTATCACATTAGTTCAGTAGCACAAGCTCTTTTAAGGGTATATTGTTGGCAGAACAGAATGAACTTCACTCTGTGTCTGGTCACATTAAGACTTGACCAGGGGATGCTTCATGCTGATATAGAGTGGAAGGGAAAATTCAATGTTCCTCCAGCATACCCTTTCCAAAACTCTAGATGGATTATGCTGGAAGGGCCAATTTTAGGCCGCGATCTGGATGTGGGATGCCTTCTGTGGGAGTTATTTCTGGCCAGTGTTCGAGCTGGAGGCCCAGATTTTTGCTTCCATGTTGGGTGTGCAGGCGGGAGAATTCCCAGCTCTGCAAACCCACCCTTTAAAATGGCTCCATGGATGTTGGATTTTCAGTCTGGGAAGTCGGATAAGAGTCAAGGTGGAAAGCCCGGGAAGAAGTGAGGAGGCTTCTGGGTGAGGAGGCGGGTTGGGTAGAACGCCTCCCTTATGGCTCTGGCACTGTATGCAAAAAATAGAAATTAAGACTAAAACACAAAACATCCCTCCAGCCCTTGCCTCTAAAACACCCATGCACACCCAATGCCTCATCAATGCCAACCCATGCCACCTATTTCCCTATACCCACCCCTATTGTTCCTTATAGCCTCTATGCCAACTAAGTGCACACTCATGTCTACCCAACAACACCCACCTTTTACCCTTAAACCTCCCATGCCAACTCAACCAGTATCCACCATGTGCAGACCTCAGGACCAATACTGAGATGAGAGAAAATAAAGTTCTATGAAGTAAAGTTCGAAGTGTTTATTGTAGACCACTATATTTAAAGAAAAAAAACTACTTTTAACACTTCCAAAGGATATCTCATCTACTCCAAACGGGGTCTTACCTCCCACAAAGATGTCCTGGGACTAGATTCAAAGGGGTACACTACCCTCCAAAGGGGTGGCTATCCAAATGGATACACCAAGCTCAGACCTCCTCTTACGTGGTCTAATCCACACACTCTTAGCCTACCAAAATCCCACTTCAGTGAGGATAGCTGATGATTTAAATGACCAGCTACCTTTGTAAACTATGCATGTGCAAAAATGCCCCTACCCTGCCGCCGCAAAAATAGGACATGCTGTGTTCGAAGATCCATTTTTGAGCAATTCTGCTATTTTCAACATGATGGAGAATCTCTCATTTCATCACAAAGGTCTGGTCCTGAGTCTCTGCCCACCCGAAGCAAGATGGGTCCTCCCTGCAATGGGAATTCACCAGGTATATAACAAAGGAAGTAGCAAGTCATGCCCAATAAACCTAATTCGGATCTTACTGTTTTACCTCTTAGTTGGACTCTGTCTAATATCTTTGCTTTCTAATTCTTCAAATATTTTGGTCACCTGGTTCATCCTTCCTACTGCTGCATCCTTGTTCCCATCTTTCTGCCATGTTAAGGTCATTGAATGTCAAGGGAAGGTGGTTAGATACTCTTTTGTTGAGGATGGTAACTGTCTGACACATAGTACAAGTGCCATTTATGAGCTCGTGGCAGAAAGCGGCCTAGGTCTTGCTGTATGTTTTGGCGCTGTCTGAATTATTGTCTGAGTAATCATGAATGGTGCAGAACAGTGTGCAATCATGAACAACCATCCCCATTTATGACCTTTTGATGGAGGAAAGGTCATTGATGAAGCAGCTGAAGATGGTTGCAAGCATCTTACTGTTTTACCTCTTAGTTGGGCTCTGTCTAATATCTTTGCTTTCTAATTCTTCAAATATTTTGGATAAACCAGATGACCAAAATATTTGGTTGCAACGTGTACTGTGTTTATGCCACCCTCTGGCCAGGCAGAGTGTGTTGTTCTCTGGAGGCTGGGGGGGGGGGGGGACGATGCGGCAGACATCTCACACAGGGTAACCCAACTTTGCTGTTGTAGAAGTACCTACAACCCAGCTTATAAAAAGAAAGCACTTTGTGGCAATGGTGATTATTTTCAAGTTTATGCCAGCAACAATAGAAGAGCCCTTTTAAAAGGAGCTGCAGCTGGGAGCCATTTCCTGCCCTTACTGACAATAATCACCCACAAGCAGATCCAATCCAGCATGGGAGCTCACTACTGTAGGCATCATGAGACTGACCTTTGGAATCCTCCCGGGCTGGTATGGCATGCAGAATGTTGCTTTAGCACCAAGACTGGAAAATTGCCCTTATTATTTTTTGCTCTGGTTAATTTGACAAGACAAGGCACACTCCTCTACCTTCTTGAGAATATCTGCACTGACTTTGGTATTAAGTTAAGTTTCTGGTGGCAAGCTGAAGATAACAAGTCGAAAACCTTTCTGTAAATTGTTTTAGATTCCTGTGATTTACTGGACATCTTTCACATCATGAAAGTGCCAAACATCATTCTGATTAAGATACATACATTAATTGCTATTTTCTGTCCTTTATTTTTTGTTAATGTTCCTGTTAATCAGCATTATTCCAGCTGCTTTCCTTTGCCCTATGTACTATCCAGTGCTGGATGTGCTAAAGGATTGAGACTTTGGTGCAGATATTGACCATTCACTGCAAGTTTCCAGTTAATGTAAAGCTGTTACCAAGAATATTAATCAACATTAGGACACAGCTTAGGACACTTGACGATTCTATCTTTGCACAGGTGAGAAAACAAGACCGTGGTTGGAATATTATATGCAGTTTTGGCAGTTCCACCTTCAAAGGGACAAGGAAACGTTGATGTATTTACAGCACAGAAACAGGCCACCAACAAGACTGCACTGGTGTTTACGCTCCACTAAAGCCTCTTCCCACCCTTCTACATCTCACCCAATCAACCTATTGAGATACCCTCAATTACGACTCGAGAGAGCAGATTGATAATTCAAAGGCTTTAATAAGCAGGGAACCAGACAGCTGCCGAGAAGTGTGCTCACTACACGCTGCCCACTGAACATTACCTTATATACAGTTCCCTGGGGGGGCGGAGCCGGAGGCGGAGTCCCCCAGTGTTCCAAACCCGGTCTTAAAGGGATCATCACATTAAAGGTACAGTTATAGAGTTATAAAATTATCATTCATCACACCTATTCTTCCATTCCTTTCTGCCTCATATAGGGCCCAACATCTCCCCCGCCCACAAAACATTTTGACAGGTTGGGCAGGCCACCCACTGGATTTTACCTGCTTCCCCCACCTTCAAATCAATCTGTGGAGAAGTGTAAAATCCAGCATAATAACTTCCTTATTATCCAGTATCGTTGAACTGCTTTTGTTTTCTTTCACTTTGTCCCTCCTGTTTCTATTCTTTTCCTTTCTTTCACCTCATACATGTGACCTCAGATTTAAAACCCGGTCTTAAAGGGATCATCACATTAAAGGTACAGTTATACAGTTATCATTCATCACATTCACCCCCTGTTTTAAAAAAATGCATAGTCCATCGGGGGTGAAGTGGAATTACATGTTCAGGCTTTTGGGTGGTCTGATTGCCCGTGTCGACCTTCTCAGCTCCGGCGGTGGTGCGGCGGATACGGTTGTCCTCGGTGGGGGTATATCTGGGAGCAGGGTTGTCTAAGCCTTTGCCCGTGTTGGAGCAGGGGGGGTATCCGGGGTGACTAGGGTGATTGGTGCCGGTGCCGGCTGGGGGGAAGGGGGCGCTATGGGGGGCCGCTGTTGGGGTCGGCAGCCAGTGCGGGGAGGGGAGCATCGGTAGAAGGGGGGGCGTTGGTGGGAGAGCCAGCGGGTGCCAGGTCTCGCAGGGAAACAGTGCCTTGCCCGCCGTCGAGGTGCTTGACGTAGGTATATTGAGGGTTTGCGTGTAGCAGTTAGACCCTGTCGACTAGTGGGTCTGTCTTATGGCTCCTCACGTGCCTCCGGAGTACAACTGGTCCAGGAGTCGTCAGCCAACGTGGAAGCGAGACCCCAGAGGTGGATTTCCTGGGGAAGACAACCAAATGGTTGTGAGCGGTCTCGTTCGCGGCCGTACAGAGGAATGACCTAATGGAGCGTGGGGCATCGGGTAGGACCTGCTGCCTGTGGGTGTTTGGGAGACATCTTGACCGTAGGTCTAGAAGGACAGCCTTCCAAACTGTTGCGTTCTCCCTCTCCACCTGCCCGTTTCCCCGTGGGTTATAGCTGGTCGTTCTGCTCGAGGCGATGCCCTCGTTGAGTAGATATCGACGCAGCTCATCGCTCATGAACGATGTACCCCGGTCGCTGCGGATATAAGCGGGGAAACCAAACAGGGTGAAGATGCTGTGCAATGTCTTGATTACGGAGGCCGAGGTCATATCGGGGCAGGGGACAGCAAAGGAGAAGTGGGAGAATTCATTGATTACAGTGAGGAAATAAACATTGCGGTTGGTGGACGGCAGGGGCCCTTTGAAGTCCACGCTTAGTCGCTCAAAGGGCCCAGAGGCCTTTACCAGGCGAGCCTTGCCTGGTCGGCAGAACTGCGGTTTGCACTCCGCACAGATCTGGCAAGTCTTGGTCATGGCCTTGACCTCCTCGGTGGAGTAAGGTAGGTTTCGGGACTTGATGAAGTGAGCAAGCCGGGTGACCCCCGGGTGACAGAGGTCATCGTGGATGGCCCTCAGGCGGTCTTTCTGCGCGTTGGCGCACGTGCCGTGGGACAGGGCATCTGGGGACTCATTGAGCTTCCCCGGACGATATGTAATATCGTACGTTTGGTGAAGAGTTCTATCCTCCACCTCAGAATTTTATCATTCTTTATTTTGCCCCGTTGTGCGTTATCGAACATAAAGGCGACCGACCGTTGGTCGGTGACGAGGGCAAACCTCCTACCAGCTAGGTAGTGCCTCCAGTGCCGTACGGCCTCCACTATGGCTTGTGCCTCATTTTTGACTGCAGTGTGCCGGATTTCAGAGGCGGTGAGGGTTCGGGAGAAAAACGCTACTGGTCTGCCCGCCTGGTTGAGGGTAGCAGCCAGGGCGACGTCTGATGCATCGCTTTCTACTTGGAAGGGGATGGTTTCGTCCACCACGTGCATGGCGGCCTTGATGATCTCGGCCTTGATACGACCTAAGGCCGACTGAGCCTCAACCGTCAGGGGAAAAAACATGGTTTTAATGAGTGGTCGGGCTTTGTCCGCATATCTGGGGACCCACTGGGCGTAATAGGAAAAGAGCCCCAGGCACCGTTTGAGTGCCTTGAGGCTACGAGGGAGGGGAAGTTCCTTAAGGGGGCGCATTTGGTCGGGATCTGGCCCTAGGATCCCGTTTTCCACGACGTAGCCGAGGATGGTTAGCCGGGTTGTGTGGAACACGCATTTCTCTTTGTTGTATGTCAGATTGAGGGCCCGGGCGGTCTGGAGAAACTTCCTCAGGTTTGCATCGTGGTCCTGCTGTTCATGGCCACAGATGGTGACATTGTCCAAGTACGGGTATGTAGCCCATAAGCCGTACTGGTCCACCATTTGATCCATCGCCCTTTGAAAAACGGAGACTCTGTTTGTGACGCCAAAAGGGACCCTGAGGAAGTGAAAAAGCCGACCGGCTGCTTCAAAGGCCGTGTAGGGGCGGTCCTCCGGGCGGATAGGGAGTTGATGAGAAGCAGATTTTAGATCGACCGTGGAGAATACCCGATACTGGGCAATTTGGTTCACCATATCTGCTATGCGGGGAAGGGGGTACGCATCGAGTTGCGTAAAATGGTTTGTGGTCTGACTATAGTCCTCCACCATTCGTTGCTTTTCCCCAGACCGGGCTACCAATACTTGTGCTCTCCAAGGGCTGTTGGTAGCCTCTATGACCCCTTCTTTTAGTAGTCGCTGAACCTCTGACTTGATGAAAGTCATGTCTTGGGCACTGTACCGCCGACTCCTGGTGGCAACGGGCTTACAGTCGGGAGTGAGGTTCGCGAAGAGTGGGGGTGGTGCAACTTTAAGTGTTGCCAGGCTACATACCGTGAGTGGGGGTAGGAGTCCGCCGAACTTCAGTGTCAGGCTTCGGTGGCTGCACTGAAAGTCCAGACCGAGCAGCAGGGGGGCGCAGAGGTGAGGGAGAATATAAAGTTTAAAACGGGCGTATTTGGCGCCTTGAATAGCAAGGTTCGCAACACAATACCCCGTGATTTGGCCCGAATCAGACCCGGATGCGAGGACGAAAGTTTGGGAGGCGGGATAGGTGCGTAAGGAGCAGCGTCTTACCGTGTCTGGGTGAATAAAGCTCTCCGTGCTCCCGGAGTCAAATAGGCAGGGGGTGTCGCGCCCGTTGATTTAGACCTGCATCATTGAGTTCCACAGGTACTTCAGCCATGATTGATCGAGAGTGATCGCTCCCAGTTGCGTGTAGTCAGAGTCCTCGGTTGAGTCGGACTCACAAAATGGCCGCCGGGAGTCACAAAATGGCCACCGCCGTCGGTCACATGTGTCGGATTTTGAAGATGGCCGCCGCCAAGAAGGCGCCCCCATGACTCGCTCAAGGCCGATGACGCGTCAGAAGTGGGTGTGTCCGGCCGGCGCGCAGCCGCGTTGCGGGGCCTGTGGGCTCGGGAGTTCAATTTCTGGGCCCGATGAGACCTTTGTTTCAGGCCTTTGGGCCCAGCCAGGCAGACCTTTGCGAAGTGCCCTTTCTTTCCGCAGTCATTGCAGATAGCGGGCTCGGCAATGCAGGCATGGGTGTTGGCCTTGCCCACATAAATAGCACGGTGTGCCCTCGGTGTGAGCGGGTCGCCGTGTGGCGCAGGCCTGTAGCGTGACGAGTCTGGAGGGGATCGAGAGGGGTTCGCAAGGTCCGCGGAGTACGTGCAGAGATTATGGTGGGCCGCTTCCATGCCTTGGAGATCCTTTGCCCCGTCTTCTGATGTTTGTGGATCGGATACCGGACACGAACACATCACGGATATGTAAGTTCATATGGACTTCTGCCGTCACCTCTTTCTGATCGCAGTTCCGAGCATGCGCGGTGAGTCTCTCCAAGTATTCGTCTAACGTTTCCCCAGAACGCTGGCGGCAGGTCGAGAGCAAATGTCGGACAAATGTTTCGTACGTCGTAGCCTTCTCGATCACGGAGGAGAGTCTGTGGCCCACCCGAGCATGGAGTAAACTCAGCTTGCGAGGTCTGTCCACTGCAGTCTCTGAGGAGTTCAGATCGGCCTCAAAACACCGGAGCCAGCAATTAAAAATTTGAAAATGAAATGAAATGAAAAATTTCAGTGGCCTCCGGCGACCGAGCGTCCAGATTGAGCTTCTCCGGCTTTAGTCCGCTGTCCATCTCGAAGTATTCTGCTAATTAAATTGAGATACCCTCAATTACGACTCAAGAGAGCAGATTGATAATTCAAAGGCTTTAATTAGCAGGGAACCAGACAGCTGCCGAGAAGTGTGCTCACTGCACGCTGCCCACTGAACATTACCTTATATACAGTTCCCTGGGGGGGCGGAGCCGGAGGCGGAGTCCCCCAGTGTTCCAAACCCGGTCTTAAAGGGATCATCACATTAAAGGTACAGTTATAGAGTTATAAAATTATCATTCATCACACCTATTCTTCCATTCCTTTCTGCCTCATATAGGGCCCAACATCTCCCCCGCCCACAAAACATTTTGACAGGTTGGGCAGGCCACCCACTGGATTTTACCTGCTTCCCCCACCTTCAAATCAATCTGTGGAGAAGTGTAAAATCCAGCACAATAACTTCCTTATTATCCAGTATCGTTGAACTGCTTTTGTTTTCTTTCACTTTGTCCCTCCTGTTTCTATTCTTTTCCTTTCTTTCACCTCATACATGTGACCTCAGATTTAAAAAATGGCAAAGAGAACTCATCAATGATGCAACAATTCTTCTGTATTGCTTCAGATTTAGGGGTCAGGAAACTTAGCTCCATTGTGCTGCAGGAGTGACACTATTAGATAACTGGATCGAGCCAATATTCCAGGGCTAGAGTCATACAGTATAAAAGTGAGCCGTCTTACAATGCTGACTTTGTTTGCACTGGAGTGTTGACTTTGGGCTGCATTAGAGTGCTAAAGTGGGAGTTTGGTGACTGAGGAAAACTAAGGGTTAATTCAGGGTTCATTTCTATCTAAAATCTAGTCTTTCTTTATTTAGTAAATTAACTTAAAAGTTGCTGTTTGGGTTGGATGAAGGTGAGTTTTAAACCAGCTTTAAACAGAGTTCACTCAGGTTCTGTTTGCAGCGGCAACTTGTTGATTAGATAAATGGATTAAGCCAATTTTCAGAGGCTAGAGTCAGACAGTACAAAAGTGAGCCATCTTACAGTGCTGACTTTGAGCTACATTAGAGTGCTAAAGTGGGAGTTTGGTGATTGAGCGAGTTCGGTGAGGAGGGAGCAAGGTGCTCCTTTCATTTCCTGCATTTCATTAAAGAGCGTGAGGGGAGCCGGAGTAACTTACCACAGGTGAAAAAAAACTGAAATAGCAACATCACAGGAAAGCTATGACCTGAATGGCTTGTAGGGAATCTGCACTCAATTTGATAAACTAATTACACCTAATTAATTAATTACTTAATCATAAGTAGAGGGGTATCTAAACCAGTTAATTAGTTCTAGAAATGGCAGTTAGAGGGGTAAAATGTTTCACTTGTGAGATGTGGGAGGTCCGTGAGGCTTCCAGCATTCCGAATGACTACGTCTGTAGGAAGTGCACCCAATTGCAGCTCCTCACAGACTGCATGGATCAGTTGGAGCAGCAGTTGGATGCAGGTGGTGCAAAGTGACATAGACATGAATTTTAGATACGTGATGTAGCCACCTGGATTGGCCACTTCCCGACTTAAAATGGAGATCCGCAAAGAATGCAGGGAAATTCAGTCAAGCCAGGAAAAACTAGCAGGTGTAAAGTTTCCTGTGTATTAGAACTTGCAGAAACCCAGACAGCACTGAAACCCATAACCATCTGCATACTAATTAGCGATCCCCGGGTACAATTGGAAACATTTAAGGTAAACAAGGCCAAGCCAGACTCCTCAGCGCCAGCAGGGGCCAAGACAAAGGAAGGCCAATGGATACTTAGGAACCGCCCAGCGATCAGGAAACAGCTCCAGTATTGGAGAAATCGATCCAATTGATCAGAATGTAGTCCAATCACTTGGAACCAGGTACGGGGTCCGCCCCGAATGGCGCGAAGCCCCTGGGGACTATAAAATAGAGTCCCCAAGTTCAATTCGTCCTTCTTGGCAGGGTCACTCAGCAGCTCGAAACAACCCTTGACAGTGACCTGCCTAGCCGCTACATCAACCAAGTAAGTCTCCAGTCAACGCACGCTACGAGATAGGCGCTCCTAGCTACCAGTCTATACCAGCTTTGAATCCTGCAGACTCAGAATCGAACGAAAGGCCATTTGTTCCCCTGACCTGGTGGGCCAGTTCCAAAGCGAAGTATAGGCCTTTCAGTGTTAGAGATAGTCTAGTAAGTAGAGTTTTATGCATGAGTAGTGATTGACTGTGTATAATAAATGTGTATTGATTTGAAACTTACTAACTGGTGTATTGAGTTATTGATCAGTACTTGAACTTGAACCTCGTGTTGGTTCACTCACGGATATGTGATGCCGTGACAGGCAAGGTGTCCATAAGATTTAGGGTTGCAACCACCTCACCGGTCGTGGGAGTCGACATGGGGACGGCCGATAAAGGCAATCGGCTCAGTGCATCGGCATTCGCTATCTGCGTTCCTAGTTTGTGCTCCAGAGAATACTCGTGTGCAGCGAGCAACAAAGCCCAGCGCTGGATCCGTGCGGAAGCAATGGGCGGTATTGGCTTATCCTCTCTGCAAAGTCCCAGCAGAGGCTTATGATCAGTCACGATAGTGAACTGGCGGCCATACATGTACTGGTGGAACCCTTTCATCGCAAAGACCACTGCCAGGCCCTCCTTCTCGATCTGCGCGTACTTTTTTTCCGCTGCAGTCAATGTGCGGGAGGCGAAAGCTATCGGCTGCTCGGCCCCATTCTCCATCTTCTGGGACAGGACAGCCCCAATACCATACGGGGATGCATCACATGCGACGAGCAAAGGTTTTCCAGGATCATAGTGTGTTAGTAACCCACACAACGACAATTGTTGTTTTACCCGCCAGAAAGCGGTTTCTTGCGGCTGACCCCAAACCCAGGTGTGATTTTTCTTTAGCAGAAGGTGCAGCGGGGCCAGTGTAGTTGTCAGATTGGGGAGGAACTTCCCGTCATAGTTTACAAGGCCGAGAAAAGAACGAAGATGCAAAGTGTCAGACGGGGCGGGAGCCTCGTTTTGCACTTTCTCGGGACAATACTATTTGAATGGCCTGTTGAAAAGTCAATGTTGGCTCAGCCAGCAACTTTCTCTGGGAGGCCGCATTGTTAATACCGCAAACCAAACGGTCGCGTAACATTTCTGATAAGGTCTCACCATAGTCACACTACTCCGCAATCCTGCGTAGCCTGGATAGGAAGTCGGCGAGGGATTCTCCTGGGGTCCTCTCAGCGGTATTAAACCGGTAACGTTGAACTATCGTGGACGGGGTTGGGGGTTAAAATGTTGCCCCACTAAATTCACAAGTTCATCAAACATTTTGGTGTCCGGCGCAGCTGGGTACGTAAGGCTCCTAATCACCCCAAACGTAAGCGGGCCGCAGGCAGTGAGCAATATGACCACCAGGCGCTCGTTTTTGGTGATGTTGTTTGCCCAGAAATAGTAACGCATCCGTTGTGCGTACTGGTTCCAGCTTTCCAGCGCAGCATCAAAAACATCCAAACGTCCGTACAGAGGCATGGTGTAAGAGAAAACAACTTCCAACCTGTATCCAACAAAAATCCAGGGAGGTGGCTTCAGCAGTGTAGACAGCTATTCACTTCATACCATCCTCGTCGCCAGATTTGTGAGGGCCACGAAGAATCCAGTACGAGTTTTAAGGATACAAAGAAATAACATTTATTTACAATAACGTATATATAGCTAACAGCAGCAGCAACTTTGCTTGCTGCTCACTCCTTCCTGGCTGGTTCCAAACTGGCCAGCTTTATTTATACAGGGAGTCTGCTAATAATTTCTCCGTCCCCCCATTGGGGAAGCTCATGCTCCCACAGGATTGTGGGATTGTCATTAGTCCCCAGCTAATGGTAAGCAGGCAGGTTATAACACTAATGTTGTTCTTTTTTTTAAGAATGGTAGCAAGGATAATTCAGGAAATTATAGGCCAGTGAATCTTATGTCAGTGGTAGGGAAATTATTGGAGAGGATTCTTCAAGACAGGATGTACCCCCATTTGGAAGTAAGTGAACATATTAGCGAGAGACAGCATGGTTTTGTGAAGGGGAGGTCGTGTCTCACTAACTTGATAGAGTTTTCCAAAGAGGTCACAAAGATGATTGATGCAGGTAGGGCAGTGGATGTTGTCCATATGGACTTCAGTAAGGCCTTTGACAAGGTCCCTCATGGTAGACTGGTACAAAAGGTGAAGTCACACGGGATCAGGGGTGAGCTGGCAAGGTGGATACAGAACTGGCTAGGTCATAGAAGGCAGAGAGTAATAATGGAAGGATGCTTTTCTAATTGGAGGGCTGTGACTAGTGGTGTTCCGCAGGGATAAGTGCTGGGACCTTTGCTGTTTGTAGTATATATAAATGATTTGGAGGAAAATGTAACTGGTCTGATTAGTAAGTTTGCAGACGACACAAAGGTTGGTGGAATTGCGGATAGCGACGAGGACTGTCAGAGGATACAGCAGGATTTAGATCATTTGGGGACTTGGGCGGAGAGATGGCAGATGGAGTTTAATCCAGACAAATGTGAGGTAATGCATTTTGGAAGGTCTAATGCAGGTAGGGAATATACAGTGAATGGTAGAACCCTCAAGAGTATTGAAAGTCAGAGAGATCTAGGTGTACAGGTCCACAGGTCACTGAAAGGGGCAACACAGGTGGAGAAGGTAGTCAAGAAGGCATATGGCATGTTTGCCTTCATTGGCCGGGGCATTGAGTATAAGAATTGGCAAGTCATGTTGCAGCTGTATGGAACCTTATTTAGGCCACACTTGGAGTACAGTGTTCAATTCTGGTCGCCACACTACCAGAAGGATGTGGAGGCATTAGAGAGGGTGCAGAAGAGATTTACCAGGATGTTGCCTGGTATGGAGGGCATTAGCTATGAGGAGCGGTTGAATAAACTCGGTTTGTTCTCACTGGAACGACGGAGGTTGAGGGGCGACCTGATAGAGGTCTACAAAATTATGAGGGGCATAGATAGAGTGGATAGTCGGAGGCTTTTCCCCAGGGTAGAGGGGTCAATTGCTAGGGGGCATAGGTTTAAGGTGCGAGGGGCAAGGTTTAGAGTAGATGTACGAGGCAAGTCTTTTACGCAGAGAGTAGTGGGTGCCTGGAACGCGCTGCCGGAGGAGGTGGTGGAAGTAGGGACGATAGTGACATTTAAGGGGCATCTTGACAAATACATCAATAGGATGGGAATAGAGGGATACGGAACTAGGAAGTGTAGAAGATTGTAGTTTAGTCGTGCAGCATGGTCTGCACGGGCTTGGAGGGCCGAAGGGCCTGTTCCTGTGCTGTACTTTTCTTTGTTCTTTGTTCTTTGACATGCTTGTCTTCATCGGCGGAGCATTGAGTATAAAAATTGACAAGTCATGCTGCAGCTGTACAGAAGCTTAGTTAGGCCACACTTGGAATATAGCGTTCAATTCTGGTCGCCACACTACCTGAAGGGTGTGGAGGCTTTGGGTACAGAAGATGTTTACCAGGATGTTGCCTGGTATGGAAGGCATTAATGATGAGGAGAGAGGGCAGCATGGTGGCACAGTGGGTTAGCACTGCAACCTCACGGCACCGAGGTCCCAGGTTCGATCTCGGCTCTGGGTCACTGTCCGTGTGGATTTTGCACATTCTCCCTGTGTTTGCGTGGGTTTCGCTCCCACAACTCAAAGATGTGTAAGATAGGTGGATTGGCCACTCTAAATTGCCCCTTAATTTGAAAAAATGAATTGGGTACTCTAAATTTAAAAAAACTATGAGGAGAGGTTGGAAAAATTTGATTTGTTCTCACTGGAACGATGAAGGTTGAGCGGCGACCTGATAGAAGTCTACAAACTTATGAAGGGCATGTACAGGGTGGACAGTCAGAAGCTTTATTTCCAGGGTAGAAGAGTCAATTAAAAGGGGCAAAGTTCAGAGGAATTGTGTGAGAGAAGCATTTTTATACAGGGGGTGGTAGGTGCCTGGAACGCGCTGCCGGAGGAGGTGGTGGAAGCAGGTACAATAGTGACATTTAAGGGCGCCTTGAGAAATACATGAATAGGATGGGAATAGAGGGATACAGGCCTTGGAAGTGGAGGGGGCTTTAGGTTAGACAGCAGCATGGTCGGTGCAGGCTTGGAGGGCCGAAAGGCCTGTTTCTGTGCTGTATTCTCCTTTGTTGTTTGTTCTTTATGAAAGCCAAATGCCCTGTTGGTAGACAGGCAGTGCTTCTGACTGCTTCTGGCGTGGCCCATACAGCATGCTGGGGGGGGGGGGGGGGGGGGGAGGGAGGCTACTGCAGGCCTCCGTGTGCATCAGTAGTTTGATGGACTTTGTCATGAAACTGCTGCCCCAACTGGTTTGCTGTGCTCACTTCAGGACCAGCCATCGTATTTTGGAGAGTTTTTGGAGGTATTTTGGTGAATTTCTGGATTTGACAGTGAATTTGTTGTAGCCTCACAGGTGTTTGGTGATTTTTCCATGCAAAGCAGTGCCAATATCTGAGCTGGTGACCAGAAATATCAGATCAAGAGCCAGTGCTTCTTCATCAGTGGTGTGTAGTTGCTCGTTCTGTTCCTCATGAGTTAGTAATGGCTTGCAGGGAAGTGGTTCTTAGATTTATGAAAGCAAGAAATAGGAAGAACAGGATCAGCAAGAGGGTAGACAAGAAATCAAGAGATCACCATGATACAGAGAACTATTACCTCGGCAGGGGTTAGGAGCTGCAGCCGTCCTTGCCACCCCACTGGTTTTTCTCTACTCCTGGCAGTTATTGGCCAACTTGTCCTGCAATAGAGAGACAAGAATGCCTTTGATTGCATTGCACTGTGTATGGATGATGTGCCTGCCACAACTGAATAGCTGGAGGTATGTGGAAGTAGCGAGAGTTGGACACGAGGTTGACAGCATTGGAATCTACGTGACATGGAGTATCAGAGTGTTGGGTGTGAGTCTTAAGTGCTTGGGAAGGTTGGTGAATGAGTGATGGAGTTGTGGTCTACAGAGAAGCATGAGAGACTGGTGGAGTGGTGGATAGGATATATGTGAAGGTGCATTCGCTAACCTTTATCATCTGCATGAAGTCATCTAACCTTTTGTGGCACTCCCTGCTAATCCTTGAGGACCAGACTTCAGACATTGATCTCCCTGGTCACCTGCTCCCATTCCCTTCTAACATTTAGCCTTGAGAGCTTTTCAAGCCCTCAGCAGAAACATTTTATCAAGATCCACCAATAAGGCCTCCAGTGCAGCATCTGCAAACCCAGGAGCACTCTCTTTTCCTTGGTGCTCCATTTGTACAGTTCCTGTGGTGATATGCCTGTAAGCAATATTGTAGATGGCTGGTGGTGCGACCTCCAACCAGCAGGTGGTGGTACAGACTCACCATACGATCTTGAAACAGGGGTCACGTGACTCAGATATAAATGCGGACACATCCGGTGATCAGAAAATGGTTATAAGACGTACAAGAGGACAGTCGTGCCTAGGGGTAGTTCCAGGGGAGTACAAAGAAACTCCATGATAACTTGGTCTGTAGGTGATCGCTATCTTATCACGTGTGATTTAATAAAGATCCTGATTTGGACAAGTCACAAGTTATTTGGCAGATTCCTTGCTAGACAGTGAAAACCAAACACAACGTGGTACCAGGGTGATGAAGATTTGATGATAAAGACGGCAATGACAAAGTTAAAAATTCGGCGGACAGACCGATCTGGTAAACTGCAGCCTGTGGCGACTCAACGCACTGGAAGACGCTGAAGCGTGAGATGGAAGGACAGTTTCCAATTGCAACCAATAAAACAGACAGCAGCAGCTCCCATCTACTCTGTGCAACTTCCCTTTAAGAAGGGCAGACGACTACCTTTAAAAAAAACAAGCTGGAGCACCAAACAATTTCAATGAATGTTGTTCAGCCTCCAGCTGAGCACTCAGGCAGCCATTAGTATGAGTCCCATTTGGGTTAATGCTATTCTCACGTAAATGAGGAGGCACCACCAAGTTTTGCATGCCGCCTTACTCAATGGAACAGATGTGGGAAGACTGTGAATATAAGTCCTTGAAAAGAGGCTTAATACATTTTTAATTCACTGCGTATAACAGCAAAATTATACCCAGACTGCAGATATTTTCTCATGGGATATGGCTACCAAATTATGTGTCACAATTCACTTAAATCTATTCTCACAAGCACCTAACAAATAAGTTAAAAGCCAGCTTTTTCATCAAACACTTAATTGGACAATACTTACAAGCGTCTTGTCAAAACACAATAATAATTTATCTTGGTTCGATGGGAGGACTGTCACTATGAATAGCAATATTACTTCTCCTGACAAATTGTGTATGTCATGACACAAAATAGTGATTCAATAAAGTTATGGCACATAATTAATCAAGATGTGTTCAAATAAATATATACATGGTATTTAAATATGTTCCATCATGCTTTCATGCTGGCAAGACTGTAGTGTTTGATTCATGATATTGTTTTTGTCTCCGCCCTATAGTTAAAACAATCATCACATTATGGTTCAAAAGTATGAAATCAATTCCATTTGTAAGTGGTCCCTCATGTTGGTTGCAGAAGAAGTAGATGGGAGGTGACGGGGGGAGCTGGGGGGGAAGGAAGAGATTGGAATACCATTGTTTGCTAAATAAGAAATAACAATAGATTTGGAGACACTGAATCAAGGTTCCATCAATACTATTGTATTCTTTTTTTATGCTATTATGCCAAGGTGATGCTATACCCTCACTTCAAATGTGAAAACACTAGTTAGGAATGGAGAAAGAACTTGCACCCAGAGAACATCTTTCACATTCCCAACTCTCAACTTATTTTTGAGATGTAGCCCCTGCTGTTATGTAAGCAAACATAACAGACAATTTGCAAAGAACAAAGAAAATAAGTGATTAGTTAATAATAATCTTTATTAGTGTCACAAGTAGGCTTACATTAACACTGCAATGAAGTTACTGTGAAAATTCCCCAGTCGCTACATCGCACCTGTTTTGGTACACAGAGGGAGAATTCAGAATGTTCAATTCACCTAACAGCATATCTTTCGGGACTTATGGGAGGAAACCCATGCAGACACGAGGAGAACGTATAGACTCCACACAGACAGTGACCAAGCCGGGGAGCGAACCCGGGTCCCTGGTGCTGTGATGCAACAGTGCTAACCACTGTGCTATGATAAATCTGAAGTAGTTAATAGTGAGTGAGTAGTTAATCTATTTTGGTGATGTTGGATGTGGAGTGAGTGTTAGTCAAGGCATTGGAAAATTCCCTGCTCTACTTCAAATAATGTCACGGCATCTTTTACACTCACCTCAATAGGCAGATACTTTCTCAGCTTAACATCTTGTCCAAAAGGCAACAATGGCCCAAACCTTCCAATCAGGGTCAGAACCACTATGTCTAATGCTGGTCCGTCAGAAAACTGCACATTTACCTGGTTATGTTTAAAAGGGTCCACCTTCCGATGGAACATCCTGAGAAACTCACTGAGTAGAGTAAACCACACAAAGCTGCAAAGAGGATGAGCGCAGAAGACACACTCCCTTTAATGACACAAGGTGTAGTGCAGTAAGTTTAAAGGTCCATGTGGTAGTCTATGTATAGGTATTATGGTACCTGGTACTGCTGGAACACCATTGGTAGATATTGTATGCCTCCTATTGGTCAAGCTGTATGGTAGCTCCGCCCTGCAAGGCAGGGTATAAGAGCCCATGCCGCCCCAGCAGCCTTCATTCTCTACCTGAGCTGCTGGGGGAAAAATCTAGCTTATTAAAGCCTTCAGTTGGACTACAACCTCGCTTTAGTGGTCACTGATCGTGCATCAATCCAGTCCAAAGATTAGTCAACGGATGAATGAATGGGTGAGTGAGTGAAGTGGGTAAGTGAATGAGGTAGCTAAGTGGGATGGGGGGGTGTATGGTGGATAGGTAAGTATGTAGGGTAGGAGAGTGAGGTGAATAGGTAGGTAAATGGGGTGGGGGGTAGGTGAGTGTGGTGAGTCGGTAGATAAGTGAGGTAGAAAGTGGAGGTGGGAAGGTAAGTGGAGTAGGAGGGTGAGGTGGGTAGGTAGGTAAGTGGGGTAGGGGGGTGATGGGTAAATAGGCAAGTGGGGTAGGAGGTTGCAGTGGGTAAGCTCAGTACATGGGTAGGGTTGTGGGGTAGGTGGGTTGGGTTCCTATTGTGAGTAAGTGAGTGTTAGGATTTGGATTTGTTTATTGTCATGTGTACTGAGGTACAGTGAAAAGTATTTTTCTGCAAACAGCTCAACAGATCATTAAGTACATTAAAAGAAAATACATGATAGGGTAACATAAGGTACACAATGCAACTATATAAACACCGGCATCGGGTGAAGCATACAGGAGTGTAGTATTAATCAGGTCAGTCCATAAGAGGGTCATTTAGGAGTCTGGTAACCGTGGGTAAGACGCTGTTTTTGAGTCTGTTCATGCGTGTTCTCAGACTTTTGTATCTCTTGCCCGATGGAAGAAGTTGGAAGATTGAGTAAGCCGGGTGGGAGGGGGCTTTGATTATGCTGCCCGCTTTACCCAGGCAGCGGGAGGTGTAGATGGAGCTAGTTGGGTGGTATTTGGGCCAGGTAGGGAGGTGTTGCAGGTGGTTGGTGGGTAGTTTGGTTATTGGGAGTGGGGGTAATGGTGGGGCAATAGGAAGGCTAGTCGAGTGGCCATGTGGGCTGATTGTGGAGATCAGTTCTGTAGTTACCCAGATGTTAGATCAGGTTTTAATCTGTCTAACACTCAGGTTAGTCCTGCAGAACTGTCCAAAGTGTCTGACTCAGAACTCAGAGTCAGAGACATTCACAGAGGATCTCCGGGAGCAGGGAAGTGCCCAAGAGAAGTTTAAACTTCCCGGACAATTCTCACGTAGGCCTGTGTATCAGAATTTCCATAGGGCCCCACTTGCATCTGTTATATTTCCAGTCTCTGATGACCTGGAGACCGGAAAATCAAACTCAATGATGCATCCCTGAGGACATCATGAAGTACATTCAAACAAACTCAAGTTGCAGTGAGATTTCAATTAATAAAATTCCGACAAAACTAATGACAGTGCTATCACTGAACCGAACGGACACCACAAACTGAGATCTCTTTCCTCTACATCCAGTCAGTTGATTGCCATACTTCGGACAATGGGAATTTTCTCTTCAGTTTTGTCCTCAAGATATGATACTGTGACAGGGCTTACTGAGCATCAGTGTCAGCATCGTGGATCACCTTCCATGAGAAAAGTTAACTGTGCCAGCGGGTAGCGCTGGAAAATCCCGCCCAAGGTTTCTCCAACCAAGTGACATATATAATGTGACAGCATAACCTGCACCTACTGAATGTAAACAATGTGATGGGCCCATGAACTGCAATGCTGTTTCTGATTACAGGCAAAACCAAATTGCAATTAAAATAAAAACAAAATTCACTTGGTAATGCCCTGTCAAAAGTATTTAACTATGCTTCAACATGTCTGGATTCATCTGTCTGAGGAACAAAATTCGTCTGACAGTCTATAATATTCAAATTAAGATTCAGACTGCAGCACAAGAAACACAATAATTACTATAGTACAGATCAATTCTGTCAGTTTTGAAATTGTTCTCCATGATTTGAGGGTCAGTAATTTATACTGCAGATGAGGAGAGCATAATAAGAGGTAATTATCTTCTAGGGCCTGCTGCAGGTGCATGTTTGTGGTTCTGTTTATTTCTATCTTTCTTACAACAATCTGTACCTGATGAAAATATTTGGACAAGGCTGTTCCTCATAGAAGAGGGCAATCATGAATGAAAATTGAGCCACAATATTGCCAACAAGTACTCTACTGTTCCAGCACTAACTACAGTCAAATTGTTAAGGTGCCTTCAACATGATCAGCCCCAATAGCTGTTGTTGATATCCAACATGTCGCCACTGGTACAACTGAGAAGCCAGTTCAAACAAGGAATAGCAGATAGTAACATCCTTCTTTTACAACAAATTGTCCAATTTTCCTCTCAGTGTTTGGATGAAGTTATTTTATTCAGTGCTGAGCAAGCAGATCAACGTCACCAAAGAAATGTAATCACTTGATCGTGAATTCTTGACCGATATGACATCTTTAATGCGCAACCAGCAGATGTACCATGGTGTTGCTGATGACACACTGTCCCATAACAACTGGTGGTGCTTAAGCCACGTTGGAGATAATTTCAGGGCTGCTGATTTGCAGGGGTAAAGTATGTCAGAATCCTTCCTTTATTAAGTGGTATTGCTGACACTTTTATTGATGAGTTGGGGAGTAAATTCCACAACTGCATAAAAACCTGTGAAAATGGTGAAAATAGCCTTTGATCTATCTATTCAATTACTTATATATTAATTGTACCCCTTACCAGTTTTAAACATAAAAATACAAAGCAAAATGGTATGCAGGTTTGACTGGGTTTAGTTACGTTGGATATTGCTGTGTTTATAGAACATTTGGAAGATGATTCTGGGTTTTTGGCACGACTTGGGGACACCCTAGAATTTAGCAATGCTAAGTGGGCTGCTGGGATTTTGAAGCATGAGAGGAGATGTGGTCTATCATCACTGGGAGAATTAATAGAACATTGGGAGAAGGAATATTAGGCTTTGACAGAACTGTCAGGCTCATGTAGGTTCCTGTGGGGACTCATTGCAGCAGTTTCTGGATGGAAAACAGGAGCAAAGAGATCCAATTTGGGAGTCAGCCTCCCATGCCCAAACAGCATTAGAAACACATCCAATGCTATATTGGTTTGATTTTAGAGGAGTCCCAGGCATCAACTGATATCAGGGGCGAGATTCTCCGACCCCCCGCCGGGTCGGAGAATCGCCGGGGGCTGGCGTGAATCCCACCCCCGCCGGTTGCCGAAGTCTCAGCACCGGATATTCGGCGGGGGCGGGAATCGCGCCGCGCCGGTTGGCGGGCCCCACCGCGCGATTCTCCAGCCCGGATGGGCCGAAGTCCCGCCGCTAAAATGCCTGTCCCGCCGGCGTGGAATAAACCACCTACCTTACCGGCGGGACAAGGCGGCGCGGGCGGGCTCCGGGGTCCTGGGGGGGGTGCGGGGCGATCTGGCCCCGGGGGGTGCCCCCACGGTGGCCTGGCCCGCGATCGGGGCCCACTGATCCGCGGGCGGGCCTGTGCCGTGGGGGGACTCTTTCCCTTCCGCCTTCGCCACGGTCTCCACCATGGCGGAGACAGAAGAGACTCCCTCCAATGCGCATGCGTGGGAATGCCGTCAGCGGCCGCTAACGCTCCCGCGCATGCGCCGCCCGGAGATGTCATTTCCGCGCCAGCTGGTGGGGCACCAAAGGCCTTTCCCGCCAGCTGGCGGGGCGGAAATTCGTCCGGCGCCGACCTAGCCCCTTAAGGTTAGGGCTCGGCCCCCTAAGATGCGGAGCATTCCGCACCTTTGGGGCGGCGCGATGCCCGACTGATTTGCACCGTTTTGGGCGCCAGTCGGCGGACACCACGCCGTTTCCGGAGAATTTCGCCCCAGGTGTCTGCTCCCACAAATTATTAGGCCCTCTTTCTGAAATTGGTCAAAGTTTTCATGGTCTGATCAAGATCATGGGCGAAATTCTCCTACCCGCCCCGCCACATTTCTGCCCCGACTTGCCGGCGGGAGTCTCCGTAACACCGGCCGGTCAATGGGGTTTCCCATTGTGGGGCAGCCCCACGCCGTCGGGAAACCCCCGGGCGCCGACAAAACGGAGACTCCCGCCGGCGGAGAATGACGCCCCTAGTCTTTGCCCAGAGGATACATTGAACTGCTGAATCATTAAGGAATAAATGTTATTCTTCATGAGAAAGGAAGAGCATGGTAGCACACAGTTGTGTGGCACTCAAAGATGGTGCCACATGCATCACAGCAAGCCAAACAAATATGCCACTCAAAAAATGTACTACAATTTCAATCAGAGTCAATCAATCCTGATCAAAGTAATAACAAAGCTGTTTTTATTAGGAGACGAAAGCCAAACACGTCAATCCCCAAAATGAATGAGGAAGAGGGAGAATAGGGTACATATCTAAAAACCACACATTTGTATCTGCGACATGAAATAAGATGGGACAGGATTATAATCATGCAAAACCGCAGAGTGTTTTGTACTTCCAACCACTGCTTATGCAGAATATTCTCATTTTAGACTTGAAGGAGAGAGACCACTGCTTCACTGACAGAGCACAGTCATTCATTCCCTGTTCCAACATCTTGCAACCTATATTATCAATGAATTAGCCAGCTCAAAACAGATGCCACACTTTTTCAGTCTGAGAAACCAGTAGGAGATGCACTTTGTAAGTATTTTCTCCCTTTGATGCATTCAGTAAAAGAGTCGAAGGAGCTAAATGTTATATATGCCACCTTGCAGCCAAAAAATTGAATTTTACATGTCACCGCAAGAGAAAAATATTACTTAACCTAACTATAGATGGAGCAAAGAATTGAACACAAATTCTGTGTCCCTTTCATGTCTCATGATTGCAATTGATTGATTCAAGTCTCATATCCATTAAAAACAAAAATTACAACTAAAGATGCCGCAAACTGCAAATTGCAACAGGAATGAAAATCAATCATGAACAATAATTACAAATCAAAACCAACAGTCAACAGCAGTTGCAAATATCAACCTGCTCAAAGTAGGTTTTGAATCAGCATTTGGCTGTCGTCTTGAATTTTTCACAACCTATTAAAATCAGCTTTTTATTCTATTAAAGGGCTGTAAAATCTGATTATTGCCTGTTTTTTTTAGTTATGGGGGTCGCAACTTGCGACTTGCCAAACCACAAGCATGGTGCTGCCTTCACATTTACTTGATTGTAACATTGGTCCACTTTTCCTGAAAAAGATAGACACTGACTTTCCTTAATTAACCTGTATTTTCCCAAGTGACTATTGATGTTGTCTTGAATTATTGCTGCTAAAAGCTTACCCATCACCGTGGTTAAACTGACTGGCCTGTAGCTGCTGGGGTTATATTTCCACCCTTTTTTGGACAAGCGTGTAATTCTCCAGTCCTTGGGAACCACGCTGAATCGCGGGAAGATTGATCGGTGCCTCCACAATTTCCATTTTCACTTCCATCACTATCCTTGGATGCACCTCATCCAGTTCTGGTGTCTTTTCAACTCTAAGTACAGAAAGTCTATCCAATAGCCCCTTCTTATCAATTTTAAACTCCTACATGTTTCTGAACTACTTCCTCTTTCACCCTAACCTGGGAAACATCTTCTTCCTTGGTAAAGACAGATGTAAACTATTTATTTAATACCTTTGCAATGAGACACTGCCTCCATGCTAAATCCCCTCTTTTGTCCCTAATTGGCCCCACTCTTCCTCGTACCACCTTTTTATTATTCATATATCCATGGAAGACATTTGGATTCCCTTTTATTGTTAGCTGCCAGTCTCTTCTCATACCCTCTCTTTGCTCCTCTTACATGCTTTTTCAATTCCTGCCGGGAACCATCTATATTCAGCCTGGTTCTCTATTGTATTATCCACTTGACATCTGTCTGCTTCATCTTAATCTCTATCCCGTTCATCAGCCAGAGAGCTCTGAATTTGTTTGCCCTACCTTTTGTGGGAATATAAATTGATTGTATTTGAACAATCTCTTCTTTAAAGGCAGTATTCAGATAATTAAAGTCCCCCATTATAACTACTCTGTAATTCTTGTACTTCTCTGTAATTTCCTTGCAAATTTGTCGCTCAACATCTTGCCTGATAATTGGTGGTCTATAGCAGGCATTGTCAAACTCGGGGGCGCGAATCCCGGGTGGGTCGCGGACGAGTGTCGGGAGGGTCGTGCAGCCGTCCGTCGCGGGACTTCTGATCGTGCAAATCCGCAAGCAACAGCCGCAACAGCCGGCTTTTAATAACGCCGGCTGCAAGCGGCCTTCAAAATGGCCACGAACATGTAACAAAAATGCGGCCGCACTGCGCATGCATGCCAGATAATTGGTACGCATGTGCAAAACTATGCACATGCGCGCCGATGATCGGGTACGCATGTGCAGTGCGGCCACTTTTTTTTTTTAAAGGGCGCAGCTTTATTTTACAAGTTTGGGGGGTTTTATTTATTTTATTTTATTCATTTATTTTATTCATTTTTTTTTTACAAGTTAGAGGGGGTTTTATTTGATAAAATTTTACAGGAAAAAAATGAAGAACTTTGGACAGATGGAGACTCCATACTTTCCGAAACCGGAAGGCTTCACCTTCATCCAACTGGTTCCATTGCAGGACCGTGTACGAAGGCCAAAGGGACCCAAAACAATTTCCTCCATTTTTGTCAGCAGCAAACAAGGTAAGAGAAAATGGTGGGCCGCGAAGGTCGGCCTGCGTGGGCCACGAAGGTCGGCCGGCGTGAGTCGTGAAGGTCGGCCCACGTGGGTCGCGAAGGTCGGCCGGGTTGGGTCCCGAAGGTTGGCCGGTTGGTAAAAGTGGGTCCCCAGAAAATAAGTTTGAAAAACACTGGCCTAAAGAATACAGCGAGCAATGCAACTGCACCATTTTTGTTCCTTAGTTCTAGCCAGAATAAATTCTGTCCTTGATCCCTCTGTGACACTTTCTCACTCCAGCACTGCAAAATTCTCCTGAAACAATACTGCCACAACTTCTTTCATTCTTTTCCTATCTTTCCTGAATACCTTGTATCCATGAATATGTAATACCTAATCCAGCCCTTTGAACCAAGTCTCGGTTATCGCCACAACATCACATTTCCATGTGGCTATCTGCTTTTACAATTCACGCATTTAGTTACCACATTCTGCATTTCACATGCATGCAATGTAACCATAATTTAGACTTGATTACTTGCCCTCTTACACTGAACCCACCTAAAACCTATTCCTACTGTCTCACAACATTCTTTGCAACTTGTTATCCCTCTCTAGCATTACTTTCTGATTCCCATATCCCTGCCAAGTTAGTTTAAACCCTTGCCAATAGCTCTGGAAATTGCTCCACAAAGAAACTGATTGCAGTTCTGTCATGCCTCTCCACGTCCTATCTCCCCAGAACTGATCTCAATGTCCCAAGAATCAAATGTCCTCCCCCCTGCACCATCTCTCCAGCCACATATTCATCTGTTTTATCATCCTATTTCTATACTCACTCGCACGTGCTACTTGGAGTAATCTGGAGATTACTGCTTTTGAGGTCCTGCTTGCTAATTTCATGTCTAACTCCCTAAATTCTGACTGCAGAACCACATCCCTCTTTCTGCCTATGTCATTGGTACCAAAGTGCACAACAACTGCTGGCTGTTCACCTTCCCCCCTCGGTGTGCTCTGCAGCCTTTCAATGGCATCCTTGACCCTAGCACCAAGGAGGCAACACGCCAACCTGGATTCACATCTGCAGCCACAGAAACCCCCGTCTATTCCCCTCATGACTGTATCTCCTATCACTATTGCTCTTCCAGTCACCTTTGTGCTATTCGGTACAGTTGAGCTACCCATGGTGCCCTGGACTTGACTCTGGCTGCATTCCTCAGATGAACCATTAATTTCATCAGTAGTCAGAACTGGATACTCCTTGGAGATTGAGATGGATCCAGGGGATGCGCCACTACCCACAATTTTGTCTTGGCTGCCTGGTGGTCACATCGTCCCTCTCACCCTGCCAACTCGTAAGCAGCAGGGTGATTACATCGCCACAAAGCTCTCGACCTCATGGATGTGATACTTCTGACCAAGCTCTGAAACCCGGAGTTCCCATTGGTGAAACGTCCTGCACATATGGTTACCCAGGATGCGCAAAATATCGAGTAGAGACTGTCTCCCTCCTGCTTCGGTGATTTGCAAAGAATGTGTAGCCTCTTCTCTTTACTGGCGACACCGGCAATTGCACTTTTACTCTCTCTCTCCTTTATTTCTGTCCCAAAAGCTTGGAGTTGGCAAATCTATTTACAGTTAGCTGAGCTGCCCTCGCCCTTTGTTCCGAAGTCTGAGAACTTTACACCTTGCTCAGCCAGCCCCTTGACTAAACCAGGCTTGTGGTCAGGCAGAATTCAGAATATTCACATGACCCCTTCATTTTAACGTACGTTTACAGCTACGGTCTAAAACATAATAATCTTGTAACTTCAAAATTCTAACAGGGTGAAGAAGTTTCTTCTGAATTCCCCATTGGATTTCTTGGTAACGATCTTATATTGGTGCCCATTAGTTATGCTGTTCCCACAAGAGGAAATATTCTCTCTACATTCACTCAAAACCTTTCATCATTTTCAAGGCCCCCCATTAGGTCACCCCTCAGCTGCTTCTGCATACAACGGGAAGACAAGCCTGTAGACAGAAGTACTTAAAAAGTCACATCCAATCACACTCATGTAATACCAGTCACAATAAATCACCTTGGGGTGGATTTTCCACGGCCCAACCCTGCTAACGAGGTTCCCGATGTGGCAGAGAATCGAGCGTCGGGCAAAATGGGATCAGCAGTGGGCAAGGAAAAGCAAATCGCTCCTGGGTACCGCACCTAGCGTCAGGGCAAAGCAGCAGCCATTCTACTCCAGCAGGAGAACTTAAAAGTCTCCCAAATGGGGAATCCTGTTACAGCTTGAACAAAAAGCCTGCAAAGGTTTGTTTTACTTTTACACTGCATCATAGTCTACGGAATTGTTTCAGCAACATTTAAGAAGACTATTCTTGGCTATTCCAGCAGTGCAAACAACAATCCAACACAATTAGTCTGTCTTTAAAACACATACAAATGCATAGGGTGGAATTCTCCACCCCGGGATGCCCAGAATGCGCCCGATGGGACGGAGAATTGGGCACAGGGGCAAAATCAGGATCGCCGTCAAACCGAACACCATGCTCCAACCCCTCGCTGGCGGCATGAACGAGTTTCATGCTGCACACCAGTGGGACCATGGAAATAAATGCAAATGGGTCGTAATGATCCAATGGTCCTCGCATAACATTGGCAAGGTTCACTTGTAACCTCCACAATCGTGGCCCTGACTTGATGAACCTCGCCGTGAGGTCCACTGTGCCAGGGCCATTATTGTAAAGACCATGCAAGGCCACCCCCCTCCCACACCGCAAATAAGCCTCAACTGCACCTCCCCTCCACCGCACAGCAACCCCCAACACCAAGATTGCCTGGGTGCCTCCCCACCCCCAGTATGGGGGTGACCCCACCTGCCCCCAGGGACCCCTGTAATAGGAGCAACCCCCACAGGGACCCATGTAATAGGAGCAACCCCCACAGGGATGGGTTGTCTAAAGGATCCCCCTCCACAGACACCCCCACACATAGTTCTCCCCCCTACACACAGCTCACGTCCCACCCCCACCAGAAAAGAGACCCCTGTGTGGAAGCTAGAGATCAGTCCAGACATGGGCTGTGGGAAGCATTACAGCTACAATACTTACCCTGCAACTCCACGTGTCCATTCCTCGAACGTTAGCAGCTGTGCCTGCATCTGGTTCCCACGAATTCATTGTCTGCAATTCATTCATGGCTTTTGAGTAGCGATTTGTGATTGACAGCTCGTAAAAACCATCTGCCGCTTTGATCCATTCATCGCTTTTCACCCTTCAGTGGCCTAAGTGGTGAAACCCCAATGTTTGTAAACATTGCCCACTTCAAAGAGATGTAAGTTGCATTAAGTGCATTCCAATCA
Source organism: Scyliorhinus torazame (assembly GCF_047496885.1). Classification (NCBI taxonomy): domain Eukaryota; kingdom Metazoa; phylum Chordata; class Chondrichthyes; order Carcharhiniformes; family Scyliorhinidae; genus Scyliorhinus; species Scyliorhinus torazame. The sequence continues at coordinate 310,940,384 of NC_092707.1, forward strand.
CTCAAGCGTGTGATTTCGCTGCACTGAACTCTCTTTGATGTGGCTGATTTGCGGTGCAGGTGGGTCATTTTCGATCTGCGGTGCGGAAGGGTGGCCGATTTGCGGTGTGAAATGGGGGGTCATGGGTGATCCGCGGTGCGGGGGGGCTGGGGGGGGTGGGGGGGGTGCCCGCTCAATGTGGCGGCCCGGGAATCCCGTCGTATTTCATGCCATGCATAAATTTGCAAGGCAATGGATATGATATTGCATCCTGCTGTACATTCACAAGGGAATGGGAAAACCCTTGCAATTCAGTTCCCAAACAAAGATTCCTGGCCATAATCATATACAATTCACAAGAACATCACAGAACTGACTTAATTAAATTTATTGTTTTCCTATTGGATCTACAGAAAGGTGCAATCTAGTCCAACAATTTGTGGTATTTATCACTGAGTTGAGGGGAGAGTGACTGCCCTTGATATCAAGGTGGCATTTGATCAAGTATGGCGTCAAGGAGCCCTAGCAAAACTGGAGTTAATAGGAATCCGGGGGGGGAACTCTCTGCTGGTTGGAGTCACACCGAGCACAAAAGAAAATGGTTGTGGTTGTTTTAGGTCAGTCATCTCAGCATCAGGGATTAATTGCAGGAGTTCCTCAGAGTAGAGTCCTCGGCCCAACCATCTTCAGCTGCTTCATCAATGACCTTCCAACATAAGGTCAGGAGTGGGAATGTTCACTGATGATTCATAATGTTCAATACCATTCATGCCTCCTCAGATACGATGTCCAATGGAGCAAGACCTGAACAATATCCAGGTTTGGGCTGACAAGTGGCAAGTAATATTCATGCCACACAGTTGCCAGGAAATTATCATCTCCAGCTAGAGAGAATCTAATCATTGCGCCTTGATACTCAGCGGCATTACCATCACTGAATCCCCCTATCAACATCTTGAGGATTACCATTGACCAGAATCTCAACAGGACCAGCCACTGTGGCTACAAGAGAAGGTCAAAGGCTAGGAATCCAACAGCAAGTAACTCACCGCCTGACTCCCCAAAGCCTGTCCACGATCTGCAAGGTATAAGTCAGGAGTGTGATGGTATACTCGCCACGTACCTGGATGAGCGCAGCTCCAACAACACTCTAGAGGTTTGACACCATCCACGACAAAGCAGCCTGCTTGATTGGCACTCCATGCTCAATCTTTCATCCCTCCTCCAGCGATGCCCAGTGGCAGCAGTGTATATCATCTACAAGGTGAACTGCAGGAACTAACCAAGGCTCCTTAGCCAGCACCTTCCAAACCCACAACCACTACCATCTGGAAGGACAAAAGCAGCAGTTACCTGGGAACCCTACCACCTGAATATTCCCCTCCAGCCATTCACCACCCTGACTTGGAAATATATTGGGCTGGATTCTCCGATTCTGCGGCTATGTCCGCAGGATCTGTCTGGTCTTATGACCAAAAGGTTGGTGCTGCCCCCGCACCGATATTCCGCTGGTGGGGGGCTAGCAGCCGCGCCACGTAAAGCCCCCAGCTTTACCTGCTGATATGGATGCAAAATGGCTGAGTCCATGGACACGGTCAACATGATGCCAACCGTGCCCGGACCTAACCTGTCAAAAACTGTCCCCCTGTAACCCCCCTCATCACCCCCGGACCACCCCCCTCCAGTCCCCTAAGCCCCTGCCGCAGGCCTTCCTGCCAGCAGAATGGCTCCCCCCCGACTGTGGTGGCACTCGACACAGTTCGCAGCCGCCACATGAGGTCCCTGAAAAATGAGAGGACACGCGACTGACGCCAGCAGGAAGTCGGCCCATTGGGGAGGGCCTCAGGTGACATCCTTAGGCCATTCCGCCAGGGTGCGGCGTACTCCCCGAGTACCCCATTTTTGAGGGGGCGGAGCATCGGAAAAACAGCGCCGCCGCCGATTCTGGCGAAAAAATGGATTCTTCGGCCGATCGCCAAACACAATTTCTGCGTCGGCGATCGGAGAATCCAGCCCACAGGCATTCCTTCACTGTCACTGAACCCAAATCCGAGAAATATCTCCCTAACATGCACTGCAGTAGTTCAAGTAGGCAGCTCATCACCACCTTCTCAAGGGCAATTAGGGATGGGCAATGAATGCTGGCCTAGCCAATTATGCCCACATCCCTTGAATGAATTAAACAAAACTGAACAGTGGTATTCTGAAATGGAATCTTCGTGCACGATGTAACCAAATTGGAACGGAGTCCCATGACGTGCGTGTTTAGCCGGTGGTTTTCTATCACTCACAGTGCCGAGAAACACCATGCTATCTATCAGGTGCCAGGCTGGCACTGCCAAGGTGCCTGGGTGGCATCGGCAGTGCCAGGGTGCCACCCTGCACAAAGGGAAACCACCTGGGAGGCTCCAATCCCTTAGGAGACCCCAACAAGTGGCATTCCGTCTGGTCCCCATTTGTGGGGACCAGCACTAAATAGCGTTCGCCCGAGGTTCCAAGGTGAAGGGATTAGATCCAATGTCTCGGGTAGATGAGGGGATCGCATATTAGAATCTCACTTCAATATGCAGATTTGCCAGATAGTTGTCCCGCCCACAATGCACGATATTCGGATTATCATAGAATTTACAGTGCAGAAGGAGGCCATTCGGCCCATCGAGTCTGCACCGGCTCTTGGACAGAGCACCCTACCCAAGGTCAACACCTCCACCCTATCCCCATAACCCAGTAACCCCACCCAACACTAAGGGCAATTTTGGACACTAAGGGCAATTTATCATGGCCAATCCACCTAACCTGCACATCTTTGGACTGTGGGAGGAAACCGGAGCACCCGGAGGAAACCCACGCACACACGGGGAGGATGTGCAGACTCCGCACAGACAGTGACCCAAGCCGGAATCGAACCTGGGACCCTGGAGCTGTGAAACAATTGTGCTATCCACAAGGCTACCGTGCTGCCCAAATTGCGACGTCTCGCGAGATCGCATTAGATTTTGCAAGGCATTGCGAGCCAGGTGGATCCTGGAAGGGGGATCTTCCAGCAACCACGGCCGCTCCGCTTTTCGGGCGCTCCACAGCCGGTAGATCGCGCCCTTCATCTCTCAGGATGTAATTGGTATATAGTACACTGGTGTCAAATTGTCTATGTTTACTCTGCAGATTTCTCATCTTAAAATCAATTCCTTAATTTTATGGTTCTACTTTGAACCATTAACCATGGGTTCTCTTTGCTGCTATTTAGCCAATGGTATTCCTGATGAATTAATTTTAAAAATCCAAATAAACCGTTTAATTCACAGGATTAGATTTGTAATATATTCAGAGCTACTCACATGATGATGTTGTAAACTCCTCATACTGATTGAGAATTATCCCCCCTCGCACATATGAACACAGTCTTCCCTTCAGTCACACTTGAACTGAATCTGCCTGCATAATGGAGAGTCATTTCCTTCACTGATATATTCTGATATTTCAGAAACTCAGTTTGCGGTGAGACTTCGAAAACTGCGAAAGATATCAGAGTAAGTGTGGATTATGAATCACAGGAGTGCGACACATTTATTCCTCTGGCATACCAAGGAAATGCAGAGCTGAGTCAGAATGATTAGGAAACCTCCTTGGTATCTGCTGTATTCTAATCATTCCTGAGTTGAACTCAAAAACAAGCCTTTTTGCCGCAGTGCACACATTTTTATGGGGAAGTGGAACAAACTTGTCACATTGACATGCTCATCAGTGAAGCATCACAAATTAGGTCTACTATTTAAACACAGGGAATAACATGCCTTCTATGCTGAATATGTAACAAATCCCATTCAAACATGTTGCAATATTTTCTTGGTGCATCATTCATTGCTTTTATATAAAATCTGAACTTTGCTATTTTAAGTTTACTTGTAAATATGCCTTCCCATGTAGGAACTGATTGTATTTCATAAAGGTAATTTAATGTGTGAAGTCCTTTGAGATGTTTTGAAATTAGGAAATCTGTAAAGTCGGATTGTGCCTGGACCTGTTTTGGGGCCCAGAATCTGTACGGAATAGACAGCGCAGGCCTAATCGTGTGGGCACAATCCGTCGCTAAAATTGGGCAGGAGTTCTAATTATCATGGAATGGGCTACCAGTGCTGCTCATTGACAGTTTTGTCTAATTGGGAGCAGGAATATCAAGCATTTTGGATTCAATATGCCTTACCTGCAGCAAACCTCTCAACATAGAATGCCAAGGAGAAACTTCAAGGACTGCCCACTCCCTCAACTTCTGAGATGCAGTATTAGAGATCCCAATGGTGGTGCGGGGTTGGGGGGGGGGGGATTTGCTTGGCACCGGTGCGTATGAGTGGCAGAGCAGGTCAGTATAGGAGCAGTGCCTCATAGACCTGGCTGTATGAAGCCCAGCATATGATCAGACCAAAGTCACTAAGGTACAATACACAATTCCAATTTTGCATTACTTGCCTCATAGCCCCAGGTGACCTGAAGCCCAGCACTCACACCATTCTGTTTGCACATTTTAAAAGGCTTGTCATTCATTTCAGGCAGTTGGTCAGGGGGCCTTAACTAACATAGCAGCAGTTAGAATTATTGCATATTTGAGGGTGCTATGTGGAACAGCGATCTAATGGACAAATATTGAGTGAAATGCAATCAATTTTCAAGCCCTATAAAAAGATGTCATTATTATTTTATGAACTTAATGACACAACAAATATATAATTATTAAAATAGAGGTGGTGGTTTTATATTAGGTCATTCTTAAGTTAGAAAAACTCAGCAGGTTTGGAAGCATCTGTGGAGAGAGAAAATAGAGTTCATGTTTTGAGTTGGCATGACTCTTCTTCAGAGCTTTTGTTTCAGATTCCAACAACTGTATATTTTTCTTTTAATTCTTAGCTCAGCTTCATCGGATTGCTCAACATTTACTGTAGCATATTATAACTGATTCAAAGTTAGTTGATTGCTTCATATCATTATAATTTTATCACAGTTGCAATCCATTAACTTTCATGAGTATCCATAATTGATTGCAGAGCAGTACGACTATGTATTCCTTTCCTATTTTGCATATCACACACATACCTGACCTGGAATGTATTGCTGTTCCCCCACTGTCGCTGGGTCTAAATCCTGGCACTCCTGCCCTAACAGTGCTGTGGGTGTACGTACACTAAACAGACTTCTGCGGTTTGACAAGGTGGCTCACCACCATCACCATCAAGTGCAATTAGGAATCTACAATAAATGTTGGTCTACCCCACAATTAATTAAAAATAAAAGTGACATCAGACACATAGCCATGCAGTAGTCTTAAATATTTGACTTAAATGTGGGAAAAATATTCTGGTTATCAGAATCACACCATATCAATCTACGAAGCAAATGATTAAAATCTTTTACTTTCGGGATTTTTAATATTAATCCAGTTCAATTAGGTTCCGATTATTTCTTTATTCTGAATAATCACTGGAACTAGATTGAAGCTCACCAATTGCTAAAAATAATCATTAAGTTGATGCTCTCCATACTCATGGTGTGTGATTATACTTCAACTCAGAACGTAGGGATGAAAAGAGGAAGGATTTAGGTGTTGCAGAACCCAGTTCTTCTGTTTATCCAGCTCTGCTTTTCTACATTTCACTTGCAGAGGCTTGAGCTCTGTAAGTGTACAATATAGAGCTACATCAAGAGTAGATGGAAAAATCCGTAATAAAGACCTTCCACCCACATATATTTGTCACATTTTAATCTGACAGATAATGGCACAGTTCTATACTTTACACACATCTGGGTGGAAATTAGTTTCAGCTGGATTTCAGGTCTGAAACAGGCAGTGATCTTGAACCAGGAGTTGGTCAAGTAGATGCTGAGAATGGAATTAGAGAGTGTTCTTACTCATGTTCAGGTAAATCAGGGGCAGCACACCTGATCTTCCTGGCTCCACATTCAGGTAAGCAATTTTATTTTTTCAAAAGATTACCTTTTTGGGGGTGGCCTCCAGAAGACCACACATAGCCCCATTATGTGCACTGAGGAATTCTGCTCGCCGGAACTCTGATAACTCAGTGTAACAAGATGGCATCCTGATCTCTGGAGCCTCCAAAGTGACCCCCGATACCCCCCAAGCTCCAATACACTATGGGAGAGTTTCTGTACCCGCCCCCAACACCCACGCATGGCACCCTGGCCTGATCGCCACCATGCAAAAATGCCAGCTTGGCACCTTGGCAGTGCCAACCTGGAACCCTGGCACCTTGGAAGTGCCAACCTGGCACCCTGGAGGTTCCCCAGTCAGATGGAAGTGCCACCGGAGAACCTTGGCAGTTCCAGGCTGGCATCAAGTGGCACTGCCAGGGTGCCAAACTGACACTGCCAAGATGCCATGTTGGCACTGCCAGGGTGCCTGGGTGGCACCTGTAGTGCCAGGGTACCACCCTGCCCAAAGGGCATGCACCTGGGGGCCTGCCTCAAATAAAAGGTAAAACTTTAATTAGATTCATGTTAAACAAAGGTGTGTGGGGATTTTTGGTTTCAGGTCGAACTGTGTCTGTATTCTGCTTAGAGAGTTTATGACATGAAAAGTAAACATGACCTTTGAGAAAGAGTGAGCTATTGCATAGTGACCAGGGGCACCTTTCGGGAAGGAGGGTTTTTTTACTTTTAGTTTTAGTTGAATTCATAGCAGTTGGAGCTTGGAGGCTTGAGAGGTAACAGCTCTCTTAGTTCTGCGATATGAAAAGCCATATCATTGAGTAATGGGAAGAAGATAAGCTCAGAAGCTTAAGGTCAGTTAGCCCGAGAAACTAGAGAACGAAGAGAAGTTTCCAAGAAGATTGATGTAAAAAAGAACAAAGGGGTACTACCATTGGAACAGGGTATTGTTCTTGAAATTAAAGACACAACTGGGAAGAGCAAAGCTGATGAGTTTAGCTGGAGAAAAGCCAGATATCTGAAGCAATCGGAATGTTTTATGTCCTTCTTTCCATTAAAAAAAACATTTCAGGTGCCCAATAATTCATTTTCCAATTAAGGATCAATTTAACGTGGCCAATCCACATACCCTGTACATCTTTGGGTTGTTGGGGTGAGGCCCACGCACACACGAAACTCCACATGGTCCTAGGCGCCGTGAGGCAACAGTGCTAACCATTGCGCCGCTGTGCTGTCCTTTTTTTCCAGTTTGTGATACAATAATATTCTGTTGGGAACTGAGCACCTGAGAGATGATGGGCAAAACTGTGACGCGGGGCCACTTGCGAGATTTACCTGGCTCGCTATGCCTCGCAAAATCTAACAGGATCTCGTGAGACGTCGTGATCTGGATCCCACCCTCCGCATGTTAAAGTGAGCAGTTAGGCTCTAACCACGTGCCTCAGAGACAGTAAGGGAGCACCAGTTAGTACTGGTCTTTACCAATGTGGACCAGGCATATGGCACTTGGGGGGGGGGTCTTCCAGTTGATCGGGGGTCCCTGGGTGATCCGGCTCTGAGCAGGGTGGCACCCTGGCACTGCCAGCACGGCACCCTGGCAAAGCCACCTGGGCATCCTGGAAGTACCACCTGGGTGCCACTCTGGCATGCCAAGGTGCCCAAGTTACACTGCCAGCCTGGCAGAGGAACTGCCAGGGTGCCAGGTTGGCAGTGTCAAGGTGCACGGGTACCATTTTGCCCACGCTGGGATCAGGCCTGGGGGTTCCCTGTCCTTATGCGGCAGGGTGCGGGAGGCACGATGATCCCCTTATAGGTGGGTTGGGACATTGGGGTGTGTCCGGAGGCCACAGTGGATGGGCTAGAGATCAAAATGCCATTTAACAATGGCGCCCAAACACTTGTTGAGTGCAGCCTCGGCAGGCGTTTCTCGCTGAGGCCCCGAACTTGAAGCAGAGTCCCGTTCGATAGCGGGGTGATTCCTGGCACTGTCAGCACCAGGAAACACCTGGCTAAATGCGCTCAGCACGGAACTTTGTTTATTTTCCGTTAAATCACGCCCATGAAGTTTGGCAGGTCCTGACTATTCAAGGCAAAGGAATACTCAAAGGAGTGTCAGGCAACCTGGAGGCGGATCCTTGCTGAACACAGCTGAGGAAAAGCATTGTTTGTAAGACGTTTCTAGAGCATGTCTTTTGAGAGTGGAGTTTGGAAACCATCTTGTGACAATCATCTGCTAGGGTGGGGCGGTGGGGAGATTTGAGGAGAAATTTACAGAAGATCAATTGGGTGCCATCTGCCAATTGGTTACAGAGTAGCGTCTTGGCTGACTACAGTTTATCTGCGGCATGGTGGCTCAGTTGTTAGCACTGCTGCCTCACAGCGCCATGGACCCAGGTTCAATTGCTACCTTGGGTGACTGTGTGGAGTTTGCACTTTCTCCCCGTGTCTGCTTGAGTTTCCTCTGGGTGCTCCTGTTTCCTCCCACAGTGCAAAGATGTGCAGATTAGGTGGACTGGCTATGCTAAAATTGTCCCTAACTGGGGTTGCAGGAATAGTGTGGGAGTTTGGATCTGGGTAAGATGCTCTTTTCGAGAGTCAGTGCAGACCCGATGGGCTGAATGGCCTCCTTCTGCACTGTAGGGATTCTATGAAATAGCCTGTTGGGTTACAGGCCCATGTCCAGCCTTGATATTGCCCTTACAAGCAAATTTGGAAAAACAGAGGTTCCCACAAGTTGTGTTTCACGTGCTGGGACCATATTCTTGCATCTTGGACATGTCATTGCAGCCAATTAGGCTGTTAATGAGCATAAATGGTCAATAATTGCTTGTTTCAAAATGATAGGTGGGCTCCTGAGTTCTTGCCCACCGGCATGATGATGTCGGAATGGTGACCTGACGTCATGATGCTGGATATGACATTACCACGGAATGAAAACAGTCTTTGTTTTCACAAGATAAAATCTAGCCCTATAGCTAGTTTTCCCTGGAACAGTTTGCTAGCTGATAGCTGATAGGCCCCACTCCACATCAAGCATAACTGACAAGGAGACTCCTACTTTTACCACCTGTTGTGGGTTTATTGGAAGGATTTACAGGTTGATGATCAACCTGTTTGGCCACATTACAAATACACCTGCTGTGGCCAGCAGATCCTGCTGCGGGATCAAAACCTGGAGCTTCTGACATAGAGGTAGTGACGTTAACTCATCCATTAGTGGGTGCAAAGACTAGCAATGTTAATGTAAGAACCTTCATTCAAAACAGACCTTATGGTATTGTGTTAAACATGAATAGCATGTCCACTCTCTCCCACACAGTTTTTCACTGCTTTATGTTTACTTATTATATACCTATGTTTACCATTATATACCAGAGAAAACTGGCTCACACTTGTTTCGCTGCAAAGGATTTCAATCTGCAAACTTGCTTAATATTTGTGCCTGTAATCAGTTGCAATACAGACTAACATGTGGATACCTCTGTAAATATTTTGATTCAAGTTATTCAATCTCTTTAACCTTGTTTTTTCAGGCGAATAAAGGATATAATGAGGGGGAACCTACAGAAGGAGAGAGCTTTGACTCTGCCTGTCTGCCCACCCTCCCCATTTCACCCACTTTCACTATTGGACTCCGGGTAATGCCTTGCCCACCAGATCAAAGGTCTAATGTACAGTAAAAGTTGGATTTATATAGCATTTTTAATGTCCCAAGGATTTTCATGGGGCACATCAGATAAAAAAATCAATACCAAGTCAGAGACAAGGATTATTAGGATGGGTAAAAGCTTTGTAAAATAGGCAGGATTAATGGAGTATCTTCAGATGGGAGAGAGATTCAGAAGCAGAAAGATTAGCTAATTCCGGAGTTCAGCCTAGACAGTTGAACACACACCCGCTGTGGCAAAAGGAGTGGGGAATGCACGAGAGGCCAGAGTTGAAGTGCTCGGAGGGATATAATCATAGAGGTGGTTATTGAGATCGTGTGGGGTGAGGCACGGAGGCAGTTGCATTTGAGGACGGAGAATTTTAATATCATAATATCACCTCATACTGGATGAGGAACCAATGTAGGTCAGTGAGCATAAAAGCAATGGTGCACAAGGTTTTGAGCAGTTTAGGATCCAGATAAAAAGGTTTAGATGAGCTCAAGTTGCTAAAAGGTAGAAAATAGGAAGTTGGCCATGAAGTGTATTGGAATAGTCAAATCTGGAGATAACACAAGCATGGATGAGAGTTTCACCCACAGGCAAGATGAGGTAGTCAGCGATAGCGAGATGTTCCAGAGGTGGAGGTTGGTGGGCTCCTTGATGGAGGGGCAGCTCAGCTCGGGGTGAACTAGAGCACCAACTCAATTTGTAAGTAATCTGGTTCTGTCTGAGGTTGTGGCTAGGATGGGAACAGGATCAGTGGATAGGGAATGGAGTTTGTGGTGGGCGCTGAAGACACTTGCTTTGACCTTTCTGATGTTTAATTGGGGGAAATTGCAGTCCTTTCAGGACTGAATGTCAGGCATCACAGAGGCAGTTGAGGGAGAGCTGGCATCACGTCTGAGGATGATGTTGCTGAGGGGCAATGTGTTGTTAAGGAACCAGTATGGGGCTATTGTACACTACAATGAAGGGGTTGCAGTCAGGTTTTAACAGGGCTTGCCTCTGTAGCCTGACAGCATGATTAAACTTAACTGGTGAAAATGATTGTTCTGCATGTACATATGTCGGAATGAAACTATAGCCTGAGGGAATAATAAAATAGATTGCCAATGCAATTTTCTCATAATACAACATTATTATTTGTCAGCAGTCACAAAAGTAAACCTTGGAAATAAACTCTATTAAAGTATTATAGTTTTGCAACTCTCGTTACCCTTCAAAACAGTGAATCCTTGAATTCTGAGATTTTAATAAGGAAGCTTGAATCTTAACATGATATTCAAAAAATTAAATATTGCCTTATAAAGCAGCTCTCTTCAAGGTACAAAATTAACTGATATGTCTGATATTTGGCATTAGACATTCTCTGGCTGAATTTTACATCCTCCTCCATAACTTCACCTGATTCAGCCCCTGCCTCAAGCCATCTGCTGTTGAAACCCAGATTCTTCCAAGCTTCTGTTCTGTCCAGGCTTGACTATTCCAGCTGTTGGTTTCTCACCTTTCAATCTCCACAAATCTGATATCATCCAAAACTCTGCTACTCATATCCAGATTTGGCTGTCAAATGGCAAGTAACATTCACGGTGCACATAAGTGCCAGGCAATGACCATCTCTTGCAAGAGAGAATCTCTTGACATCATCCCTTGACATTCAATGTCATTACCATCGCTGAATTCCACCCCACCCCACCGCTGACCAGAAACTGAACTGGACTCGCCATATAAATACTGTGGTACAAAAGCAGGTCAGATGCTAGGAATCCTGCAGTGAAGAACTCACCTCCTGATTCCCCAAAGTCTGTCCGCCATTTATAAGGCACAAGTCAAGAGTGTGATGGAATACTTCCACATGCCTGGATGAGTGCAGCTCCAACTCAAGAAGCTCAACACCATCCAAGCCAAAGCAGCCCTCTTGATTGGTACCCCATCCACAAAAATTCCCACCCTCCAACACCGAAGAACAGTAGCAGCAGGGTGTGCCATCTACAAGATGCACTGTAGGAACTCACTACGGCTCCTTAGACATCACCTTCCAAACCCATGACTGCCACCATCTAGAAGGACAAGAGCAGCAGGTACTTGGGAAATCCACCACCTGCACATTCCCCTCCCAAGTTATTCATCATCCTGACTTGGAAATATATCGCCGTTCCTTTACTGTTGCTGGGTCAAAATCCTGCAACTCCCTAACAGTACACTGGATATAGCTACTCCTTCGGGACTGCAGCGGTTCAAGAAGGCAGCTCACCACCATCTTCTCAAGGGCAACTAGGGATGGGCAATAAAAGTTGGCCAAGCAATGCCCACATCCCGTAAATGAATAAAAGAAATTCTAACCTACATCAAGTTCCATTGACCAATCAACCCTGTGCTTACTGACCTGCATTGGTTCACCTCAATTTTAAAATTCCCTATTGTACAAACACCATTGTGGTCTTGTCCATCTATTTAGGTAACCTCTTCTGGCCACACAACCATCCAAGATTTTGATGAACTTGCAACTCTGAACTCGTGCGCATCCTCACACCACTGGCTCGATCGTTGATGGCCATACCTTTACCCGCCTAAGCCCTGAGTTCTGGAATTCCTTCTCTAAACTTCTTTGCCACTCTTTCCTCCAGTATGACCCTCCTTAAAGTCTACCTCTTTCTAAGGTTTTGGCAATTTACACCTCCAGCTTTGATCAGCTTCTGTCTGATTACACCCCAATGAATCATGTTGGCACATTTCCTATGTTGAAGGTGATATATAAATGCAAGTTGCTGTTAAGGTATTGTCCGAGATCTAATTACAACCAAGCTTCACTACTACTAATTTCAATCAATTCTGATACCTGTTGTGTCCCCTACTGGGATATGAACTTACTGAAATGTTGTTTTCATGAGTACATTCTTAGCACTGAAGGAACACAGCAGAGATCAACAAAAGCTTCTTGTCACAAATTACAACTCCAGCACTAGGAGCTATTTTCTAATCCCTGAGTTCTGATGGCAGGAAAGTATGGCGGTGGTGTTGGAGCATCCATCTGTTATCTCTGGGTTGAAGGGGAAAGTTTGGAGAAGCACAAGATAATTTTCTTGGTAAACTGAGGATGAATATTTTTGCATTCCATATTGGGATTAAGAGATTTGCATACAAGACAATAGTAACGGGATCACTTTGGTTTGGTTTATATAGTCAATGCCAAAGAAATGAACCAATAAATATTCCATCATGTAATAAAATTATATAAATATTTAGAATACATTCATATTATTTAATTTAAGCCACAAATAGCATAATCTTTAATATTTGTGTATTTGATTAATGTAGAGGGGCTATACCTACCTTTATCCAATTAATTTGATAATAAATTGACAAATATGGGCAGGTTCTGAAATTGTCCTTTTTAACCTAAGGGGATAGGAAATTTCAGGAGGTACATTTGAGGTACACTTAGCAGAATTATATTTATCAATTTAGGTTAGGATCAATTTTTGTACCAGTGTCAGGAGCCAAAATGCAAGAGATTCTCCCTGTTCAACTACTCGAGTCACTGACACAGTGAACCTTCCAGAAGTGTCCAGAAGGAGCAGTCGTAGAAACCTCAAGGATACAACTTAAGAGCAGCCGAAAGCTGTTTGAAAGCAATGGGACTCCTTCAAATAAATATTGCAGATTGGAAATATAGATTTGCCAGCTGACAACATGCATTTCCAAGGTCCCACTGCTCTGGAGGGGTCCTCAGACTATTGTAAACGTGCATTCCTCTTTTTATTTTATAGATGGTGTAGTATTTCTGGAATTGCCTGGAAATAATAGAAGCAAAAGGGCTTTTCATTAGGCCCGAGGTTAGATTTCTTAAATACAATCTTCTGCTCATGTGACAATACGTATTCTCAGTTGAAAACAAATTGATAGTGAATAAATCAATCACACGTATATTTGCAAAATCCTGGAAAAATTCAAGTCAGAATTTTAATACTCGTCATTTATCGTTGCTATAACGAAGTTAAGAGCAATTAAAATAATAGCATTTGTCCACTTAGAGCTAATATTGATCGTCTGATTTGGAAAACAGTCTAGTTTTTGCTTTTAAAATTCTTGCAGAAACAACACAAAAGTAATCTGCAAGGGAACCTACAGGATTAAGAATTTTAAAGTCACTCTGAATAGCAATTTGTTAAAGAATAGTCATGATTCTCCTTTGTGGTTAATGGTATGTTTTATCAATTGCTCACTATTCCATACAGGGCAGCATGATAGCACAGTGGATAGCACTGTTGCTTTACAGCTCCAGGGTCCCAGGTTTGATTCCCGGCTTGGGTCACTGTCTGTGTGGAGTGTTCTCCCTGCGTGGGTTTCCTCCGGGTGCTCCGGTTTTCTCCCACAAGTCCCGAAAGACGTGCTGTTAGGTAACTTGGATATTCTGAATTCTCCCTCTGTGTACCCGAACAGGTGCCGGAATGTGGCGACTAGGGGCTTTTCACAATAACTTGCATTGTTAATGTAAGCCTACATGTGACAATAAAGATTATTAAAAATAAGTCACACTCATCATCACGCTCACTGAAATTTATATCAGGTCCAACCTAAAATGCGATTTCAAAAATCAAAATACCAAATCAATCTAAAACAATTCTATAAAATTAAAATAAACTTTGTATCTGTCTTTTTAAAACTACTATTCTACTGATTTAAAAAAATTAATGAAATTCTGAGCTACAAATTAGTGTTCAACATTTTACGTTGCATGAGTTGCAATTTGTAACCTGCCTGCATTATTTTTCTGTCACAGTGGGAAGTATCCAAATGTGCTGTTGATACCTCATTTCCATGATTGTAACATAGGGCTGAACATCTTCTGTGCTGCTGGCTGCATCTGCCCTCAGGAAAGCCCAATGGCACGTGCTGATAACATGCGTTGCTTACATCTTTATGTTCTTAAAGGCTGTCTGTCCGTCTTAAATCGAAGCTACATTGAAATACAGGAGGCTGCTACAATTTCAAACAAGGAAAATTGAACACCAGGATTGAAAGACGGCTCCAGAGTCACAGATGGGGTGCTAGTGGCCTTAGTACTGGAGGTGGGCAGGAAGAGGGATGCTATGGTTCCAAAGGGGGTCCAGGGCAGCTCTCAGAAGGGATTGGAAGCAGATGACTAGGGAGATCAATTCCCATCACTTAGCCCCAAAGACCTGGTGGCAGTCCCGTTCAAAGTGTAATGACCTCATGTGGGTGATCAAGTCCAGTGAATGCATCTTTATATAACATCTCTTACCCACCATTCCCCCAACCTCTCACACTTCTCAATTCACCACATTCCCATCACTCACCCAGCATCAACCCTGGCTCTCAGCACTGACAAATAACATCTAGATACTTCAGAACTTATCGTCACACACCTACCAATGCTGCCAATGTCACATTGGTCTCTCAGCACCTCCACATGGCTCCAGCTATTCAGCTATGGCAGATACATCATCACAGTGCAACAGAATCACTGGCATTTGTCCCTCTCTCATGCACATAACAGAAGGAAGCAGTGAAAAGCTGAGAGGGACAAGGATGTCTGCATATTCTGAGCCCTATGGAGGAAATGGCTCTTTACATCATGGAGCTGGCTACATAAGAGCCCATGGCAATTGGCATCACTGAGGACATTCAGAGTGACAATACGTTCTTGTCTTTTACCGATCCCCAATTCCTCGCTCACTTTAATTCTGCTATCCGGTATGCTGAACAAGCTGTAGATGGTGTCACCATGGGCTTCTTGCTTTCCACCTCGGCTCCCATGCCCTTAAATTAGCGTGCAGCCAGCCATCTCTCACCCCACTCCCTGATTTTCAAATGCCCAAGAACTGCCACCTGTCCAGCCACAGCCAATCCTAGAGAAGAGACAGCACCAGAACATCACTGATGAAGAGATCCCTTCACTTGATTTGATGCTCAAGACCAGCAGCTCAGGTACTAGCACTGCACATACCACAAAGATAGAATTAGGAATAGCATGTTGTGAGTCACCAGGCAGCAACCCAGGGTAATGGATAGTTAGTGTATCCGCCCACTTGAGAGCGAGGTCACACATGAGTTCTGCTACAAGAGACTCAGGTGAGAACTTCAGTGGGGCGGCATACAGGAAAGCGCTGAATAGGAATGCTGGTTCCATTGACCTGTCACTGTCAAAGAGCATGCGGGCGTTTGGTGCCAAGTTTGCAGTGATCATCGTGCAGAGTTTTCCCTCTCTGCAGCCTCCCTGCTCCACCTTCCTATCATGTTGCTGGCCCAGAGCCTTTATAACTGCAGCCCCCAATTGGAGCTTTTGTGTGGATAGGTCACCAAATTTTCATCCTTCTCTGTGAAGATACACCAAGATTGCCTGCGAAATCCTGTAAATCACCTCATCGCCTCCAAAAACACTCTGCAATTATTTCAGAAACTTAGCATGAGTAGATATTGTTCAAAGTCACCTAACTTGCAGGTTTCGGGTCTGGCCCTCTGAATAAATTAAATGCTGCTCCTCACTTGCTGCCTATGTGCTTGATCTTCAGTGAGTGAAGTGAAAACTCATTGGAGGGTGGCACTGTGGCGGCACAGTAGCACAGTGGTTAGCACAGTTGCTTCACAGCTCCAGGATCCCAGGTTCGATTCCCGGCTTGGGTCAATGTCTGTGCGGAGTCTGCACCTTCTCCCCGTGTCTGTGTGGGTTTCCTCCGGGTGCACCGGTTTACTCCCACAGTCCAAAGATGTTCAGGTTAGGTGGATTGGCCATGATAAATTGCCCTTTGTATCCAAAAATGTTAGATGGGGTTACTGGGTTACGGGATAGGGTGGAGGTGTGGGCTTAGTTGGGGTGCTCTTTCTAAGGGCTGGTGCAGACCTTATGGGCCGAATTGGCCTCCTTCTGCTGTGTAAATTCTATGTTCTATGAAGGGAGCTGCATGGCCCAAATTTAGAAAATGAATGTCATATCAGCCAATAAGACTGAATAGTGTCATAAAATGGTGAGTTCACTTGATTCCAGTGCTCATGGAGACCCGCATGTGAGCCCCCCTTCAAGATGGCATGCTGCATAGGCCATGTCAAAATGCTGTGCAGAACACAGCAGAAGAGAGATTGGCTTCCATAGCTTCATGTGCATTACAGATCCAAATTTTGCAGTCTGCCTTTTTCTTTTAAGCGTAGCTTGTGCTCAAATCGAGGGATGTTACTCCTGGGAAATTGACCTTTTTCCTATTCAGGGCATCCAGTTTCAGCATCAAGCATCCTTATGTCAGGTAATTAATTATTTTTAAATTAACTAACATGATGTTTGTTATAGTGCAAAAAAACCAGTGATAAAACTCGATTAGAAATCATTATCCTACTACACGTTCCAAATAAATTAAGAAACTGAAAGCTCTTCAAATGAAGGAATAATATATATTGATCATATCTGAAAGGCTTGAGGTACTTAGAATAAACAAAGATGTGCTTTAATTACAAAGCAGCTTGATTCCCATTTAACTCCATTACAATGTTGATATGTGTGAGGCATTGAGTGACCTGAAAAGGGATACAAAATATCTAGGAATACAATACACAATGGAAGAGTTAAATCAATTTATATCGCTTTTCAGCGCTGGATAGTAAAGTTGAACTTAGGTGGTGGTAAGTGTAAGCAATCTATCCATTCTACTCCAAACTTACCATACGGTTTATTTCTATGCAGAATCTGAACAATGTATTTTTTCATAAAATGCAAAATACATCCTGAGAGGGGTCAGGCATTTTTCTTGCACCCTAGTATTTCAGCAATTTTTAGCTGAATTATACCTTTCATGCATTAAATCAGTGTCTTTAAATTCACCTCCTTACTGTTATTTTAAACATATACATTTTGTTTCGGTGGATAGTTAAGTGTTAAAATAAAATAGTTTAATGGCACACATGAGTAAATGGGACAGAATTTATGTTTGGTTAATATTATGTTGAAATGGGTACTGAACCTATTTGACTCGACAGCAAACAGTGCTACTCGGAAAAGTTCAATCGCTTTACACACAAAATCATTGACTCTGTTCAGCATCAAGTTAGCAGCAGCGTGTCACACAATGGAGAGCTCAAACATCCTTTCCTTCACAACTTAAACACCTGGGGCAGAATCTTCCAACAGAAATTGCAAAGTGTCATTTTCGGTGAGAAAATTGGCCCGGATCCCGCCAGTGGTGCAATCCGTAACGCAGTTTCAGGCACTTCGAAAAAATGTTTTTCCCCGTGTGGAAAACGGCATGCCTGAGGCTCAAAGCGTCTGATTCACTCGCCCTGGAAGTAATCTGAGCACTTCAATCAAGGGGGCGTAGCATTTAAATGGCTCCTCAGCACTTGCTATCCTTCAAACCAAGAGGCTGGCAGTGAGGAAACCTGCACCACGATTCTCAGAGGGCGCCCTCAGACATTTCCTGGATGCTGTGGAGGAAAGGCGGGTGACAATCCTTGGGCGTCATTCTCCGACCCCCCGCCGGGTTGGAGAATCGCCGGGGGCTGCCGTGAATCCCGTCCCCGCTGGTTGCCGAAGTCTCCGGTACCGGATATTCGGCGGGGGCGGGAATCGGGCTGCGCTGGTTGGCGGGCCCCCCCCCCCGCTGGATTCTCCAGCCCGAATGGGCCGAAGTCCCGCCGATAAATTGCCTGTCCCGCCGGCGTGGATTAAACCACCTTTTGAACGGCGGGACAAGGCGGCGTGGGCGGGCTCCGGGGTCCTGGGGGGGGGGCACGGGGCGATCTGGCCCCGGGGGGTGCCCCCACAGTGGCCTGGCCCGCGATCGGGGCCCACCGATCCGCGGGCGGACCTGTGCCGTGGGGGCACTCTTTCCCTTCCGCCTCCGCCACGGTCTCCACCATGGCTGAGGCGGAAGAGACTCCCTCCACTGTGCATGCGTGGGAAACTGTCAGCGGCCGCTGACGCTCCCGCGCATGCGCCGCCCGGGGATGTCATTTCCGTGCCAGCTGGCAGGGCAACAAAGGCTGTTTCCGCCAGTTGGCGGGACGGAAATTCCTCCGGGTTCGGCCTAGCCCCTCAATGTTGGGGCTCGGCCCCCAAAGATGCGGAGCATTCCGCACCTTTGGGGCGGCGCGATGCCCGTCTGATTGGCGCCGTTTTGGGCGCCAGTCAGCGGACATCGAGCCGTTTCAGAGAATTTCGCCCCTCGTTCTGGCAGGAAGGTTTCCAGCAAGGTGACAAATCCCTCCTGGGAGATGGCGGCAGCATTGGCCATTGCCAGAAGTCTGACCAAGAGGACAGGTGTGCAATGTAGGAAACAATGAATGACCTACTCCGATCAGCCAGGGTAAGTTTTCCCGGCCTCCTCTCTGCACTCCACCCTTCCATCACCCCTGGAATGTCACCTCGATCCCACATGCTGCCACCTTGCAAGGCCCCAACACCCAACCTTCCATCAGCAGTCCTCAACAGAGCATCTCCTTGCTTAGGCATAGTGCTCACACATGCCAGGTGCCATTGACATCTGACCCCTCAGGTGTCCAGCACACATGATCCACATTTTGTTCCTGCAGGAGAAACTTGTCCACAACCGCAAGCGAAGGAAGACTGGTGGTGGCATGACCGAGCTGTCGATCCTGACTCCATTCGAGGAGACAGCCATGGAGCTCACAGGGGAGGGGCAGGAATGTACTGAGAACGAGGTGGGCCTGTCGCAGAAAAGTCAGGAGCCACTGAAACTTCATCCAGTCTCAAGTGGGTCACTGTCTGTGCGGAGTCTGCACATCCTCCCCGTGTGTGCGTGGGTTTCCTCCGGGTGCTTCGGTTTCCTCCCACAGTCCAAAGATGTGCAGGTTAGGTGGATTGGCCATGATAAATTGCCCTTAGTGTCCAAAATTGCCCTTAGAGTTGGGTGGGGTTACTGGGTTATGGGGCTAGGGTGGAGGTGTTGACCTTGGGTAGGGCGCTCTTTCCAAGAGCCGGTGCAGACTCGATGGGCCGAATGGCCTCCTTCTGCACTGTAAATTCTATGATAAAAGTGAATTCTGTGTAGTCCAAACCCTTGATCAGCCATGTACTAAAACCATGTCCCTTGCCTTTCAGGAGAATGAACCGCAGAGCCTGGACTGTCCACCAGCAGTGATCCATCACCCACCCTTGACACAACTTTGGAGGAGATCTCGGTGGAGGACACAGATCACGCATCATAATTATCACCCCCACCATCTCAGAGACACGCACCTCGTTGGGTGAAGTCAGCACACAGATTTCTGGGTCACTATCTGGTGAGCACCACACTACTTCTGATGAACATCAGGTGGAGGCAGGAACACCAAGGGATTGGCTAGTCGGAGGTCGGCTGGATCCCAGGACTCAGCTGTGCCAGGCAGCACGGTGGCGCAGTGGTTAGTACTGCCGCCTCACGGTGCCGAGGACCCGGGTGCAATCCCGGCCCCGGGTCACTGTCCATTATGAATTTGCACATTCTCCCTGCGTCTGCGTGGGTCTCACCCCCACAAACCAAAGATGTGCAAGGAAGGTGGATTGGCCACACTAAATTGCCCCTTAATTGGAAAAAAATGAATTGGGTACTGAAATTTTTTTTTTTAAAAGGACTCCACTGTACCCCAACCAGCTGCTGTACATCTGGACATGTTCATCCCTCAGCTGCTGGAGATGGGGTTTTCAGCGTCATTCCTGCGACTGCAAGGACAAATAGAGGAGTCCCAAAGCCTTTGTCGCAGGAGATGTTGCCAACAATACGTGGCACCCAGGAAAACACTGCAAAGGTGGTGTCTGTCGTGGAAGTCAGATCCATGAGGGAGAACTTTGAAGCATGGCTCAGTCCCTGAGGACCATGGCTGAAGCGTGCAAGTGCATTCTGCAGAGCCAAGTTAAATCGGGCAGTAAACCATCACAATGTGGGAAAATCTCTGGTGCTGGAGTGCCCCACCAAATCTGTCGAGGCAGCGGAAGGGTATCTTCAGGAGGCCGATGCCCCCTTCTATCGCAGACATTGGTAGCACTGTGTGCCTTGTTGTACTGGGCCGCTGCCACGGTCTCTGGCCTCCACACTGGCGTCATCAGCCAATGCCTCAGAGAATATGTTCATGAACCACATCTGGTGGTCACATACCAGCTGCATATACCATCCACTGGTATGTGCATACCAGCTGCATATTGAGGGGGTGGAACCCCTTCCTGTTTATGAAGGTGACTCCCTGATGCCACGGGGCACGTGGAGTGACATAGGTGCAGCTGATCACCTCCTGCACTTGTGGTAGACCAGCTATGTTGCCAAGGCCTGTAGCCCTCTTGTCTTAATGAGACTCGTCCAAGTCAAAATTAATAAAGTTCAAAGTCTTTGTCTAGAGTACATCCGCGGCCTCTTGAATGTAATTTGTCCCATTGGGCAGACGCAGCATGGGTTCATAAAGGGCAGGTCGTGCCTAACTAATTTAGTGGAATTTTTTGAGGACAATAACAGTGCGGTAGATCACGGGGAGCAAATGGATGTGGTATATCTGGATTTCCAGAAAGCCTTTGACAAGGTGACACACAAAAGGTTGCTGCATAAGATAAAGATGCATGGCATTAAGGGGAAAGTAGTAGCATGGATAGAGGATTGGTTAATTAATATAAAGCAAAGAGTGGGGATTAATGGGTGTTTCTCTGGTTGGCAATCAGTAGCTAGTGGTGTCCCTCAGGGATCAGTGTTGGGCCCACAACTGTTCACAATTTACATAGATGATTTGGAGTTGGGGACCAAGGGCAATGTGTCCGAGTTTGCAGACGACACTAAGATAAGGGGGCAGCATGGTAGCATTGTGGATAGCACAATTGCTTCACAGCTCCAGGGTCCCAGGTTCGATTCCGGCTTGGGTCACTGTCTGTGTGGAGTCTGCACATCCTCCCCGTGTGTGCGTGGGTTTCCTCCGGTTGCTCCGGTTTCCTCCCACAGTCCAAAGATGTGCGGGTTAGGTGGATTGGCCATGATAAATTGCCCTTAGTGTCCAAAATTGCCCTTAGTGTTGGGTGGGGTTACTGGGTTATGGGGATAGGGTGGCAGTGTTGACCTTGGGTAGGGTGCTCTTTCCAAGAGCCGGTGCAGACTCGATGGGCTGAATGGCCTCCTTCTGCTCTGTAAATTCTATGATACCGATATCGCTCGGTGAACGGTGAGGGATGAGAGGGAGAGAGGTTTGTGTTGCAGCTGCATAAGAACAGTAGCTCCCCTCACCCATTGGCCCCCTGGACCTGGAGGCAGCCAGTCCCACAGCTACCGCTCACTTACAGCTCAGGTGCCCTGTAATTTCCATTGCAGGACTGGCCCTGGCCTATGCTCTCGCCCTGTCAAAGTTGCCTTTGGTCTCCCATCTGATTTGCCCCTCCATAATTCTCTACCTCACTGGGGGTTCTGATAGGAGGATTATATGTTTGTATGTCCCACATGGACTGGATCAACTAGGCAGTGATTTCTGCCTTGGGGGCTAGTGGATCCTCTATGACAGGCGTTGAGTTTCGGCACTTAAGCAAGCCCAGTGCCTGTCGATCCTGTGTACCTGAACAATGAGCCTTGTATTCTGGGTATTGATCCCATTCCTTGAGTTTGATTTCTTTAAGGCAGGTGAATAGCTTTGGCCAGTACAGTGATCGAACCCACGGCCTTGGCATTATCAGCACCAAGCTCTAACCATGTGAACTAACCAGCCGGCGGAATTCCACCCACTAACAATTTGGGATTTGAACTCGTGTTCCCAGAGTTATTAACCTGGGTCCCTGGATTATGAGTCCAATGACGTTACCACTATACCACTGGCTCACTGGTTGAACTGAGACTAAAACAAACTGAGGAACAAATTAAAAGGGGGAGCTCATTAAAGGAGCACAGCCCTAAACAAAAACAAAGAGCAAATGAAACTTAAAACATCAAACCGAAAGGTAATTAAAAGGGTCAGTAAAGCTCCCCAGAACCAGCAGTGCGCACTGCACACAGAACGCCCCGATTGTGCCCGTGGACACAGCATGCTCCCTCTCCAGGAACACCCTTCTACAAATGTAGCCGCGGAAGAGGGGCAGACAGTCTGGTCGGATGGTCCCTTAGATCGCCCGCTGCCTCGACCTGTTGGTGGCAAGTTTCGCCAGGCCTAGGAGCAGGTTCACGAGGAGGTCCTCCTCCCTCCCTGCCCCTCTGTGCACCGCCCATGGGGCTGAAGTGAAAACAAAACTTCAATAAAAGGTTTGTTTCGAAACCAAAGTATGAAACATTTTAACATTGACATGAGCTCACTTGTTGATCGTGTGGGCAGCTGACATTGTTAAGGGTTAACACTTGACAGCCAATTATTTTGATGAGCATGAGTCTCTGGAATGTTAGAGGGCACAATTGCTTTCTGCTTCAGCGATAGGCAAAGTTATCAGGCACTCTGCTGACTCAAACTGCATCATTCTGAGATCTCATTGCTGTCATGCCTCTCCTCTTAATACTCTTAAGCCACTCTCGAGGTTTTGCCACCCTCCTCTTTGCCACGCCCTCATGACTGGCCACCATTTTGCTTTCTCTTTCGGGTTCTCATCCACCCAGCACATTAGGCCCGGCTCCTTGACTCTCATCACACCCAAGCCGACACCTCATATGGCCCGCATGGGTACCCATGTCACAGTCAGCAGACTAACACAGCCCTCTAAGATATTTAAAACAGCTCATTCTGTAATCGGACACTTCCGAGCCTCCTGCATGCCTCCTCGACCGAGCTGGCCAGAAGCCTCTGCACTCCCTCGTGCTAGTTGAAGACAGTGGTGCTCACTTCCTTCCTCCCTGTAGGAGGCCATGGCACCTGGTTCCTGTTTTTAAAAAGCAGTAGTAATTTGTGCCAATGTGATGTCACACTTGGGGAGTGGGATGATTCAGTGAGTGAGTGCTGAAGATGTGACGGTAACCACGCTAAATATATTATAATATATTCAAATTGATGCAAATCAAGTTTGTGCCTACCTGGGCATGAACCTGATCGCGTCATCGAGAAGTGCCCGGGAAGAAGCGCATTCTGAAGTCTCGCTGGTGCAAATCCCATTTTTAGCCTCTCCTGAGATTTAGCGGCAAGAAAGACCCAGGAAGTCGAATGGTTGGGTGAACGCTGATTTATTCACAGACATAAGAAATCTGCCTACTGCATTAAATATACACATACAGTAAGGTGTGGTGTGAATCCAAGGTCCTGGTTGAGGCCGTACTTATGTGTGCGGAACTTGGCTATCAGTTTCTGCTCGGCGATTCTGCATTGTCGTGCATCCTCTTTATTCTGTGATTATCCCTCTCTCCAGTCACACCTTCTGGATCTCTAAAGACTTAATTACCTGCAAAGACTCGTATTCAAAGTATCATCTTGCATCATTGACTTTGTCTATATCTGAGTTGGTGGAACCTACCTCTTCATTCACCTGATGAAGGAGCTGCTCTCCGAAAGCTAGTGATTCCAAACAAATCTGTTGGACTTTAACCTGGTGTTGTAAGACTTCTTACTGTGCCCACCCCAGTCCAATGCCGGCATCGCCACATTATCTACAGACTGTATTCAGCGGGCCTATTGCCAGCTCTCTAACAGCTATTGCTGAAAATGTAAATTAACGTGCGGATTCAACAGTAACTTTTATATGTTCTGTGTAATGTTTTGCTTCTGTTTGCTTAACTATATAGTTGGTTTGATTATTTTAAAATTAGTCTGATCAGAAATGCACTTATTATCAATGTAGCCAGTTCTTCAGCAAAGACGCATTAAACATAAAGTCGTATATCATATCATATAATTTACAGTGTAGAAGGAGGCCATTTGGCCCATCGAGTCTGCACCGGCCCTTGGAAAGAGCACCCTACCTAATCCCACACCTAAACCCTATTCCCATAACCCAGTAACTGCACTAAGGCCAATTTAGCATGGCCAATCCACCTAACCTGCACATCTTTGGACTGTGGGAGGAAACCGAGCACCCGGAGGAAACCCGCACAGACACGGGGAGAAAGTGCAAACTCCGCACAGACAGGTACCCAAGCTGTTAAAGTGAGCTGACATTAAAGGGAAAAGTGGCTCTATTGCAAAGACAGTTTGCAAATTGACAATCGCCAGAAATGGGCCAAATTTCATAACCCAAGAAGCAACGGGACTTTTAATGGAACTTTATAAACACCTTGGGAGATTAAATAAAATTATTCGGACAGAGCAGACATGATAGATGAACTTGATGAATATGTTAACCACGATATAGCTGGAGCAATCGGTTCACACAGCAGTAAGTGTTTGTTCTAATTTACGTGACTGCCTCGACCATTTAACTCCAGAGGCCAATTTGTTAATGTGCTGGGATTTTCCGGTCCTACTTGCAGCAGATTTCATAGAACATAGAACAGTACAGCACAGTACAGGCCCTTCAGCCCACGATGGTGTGCCGACCATTTATCCGAATCTACGATCAACCTAACCCACACCACTTTAATTTACTGCTGCCCATGTGCCTGTCCAAGAATTGCTTAAATGTCTCCAATGACTCTGACTCCACCACCTCTGCTGGCAGTGCATTCCACGCACCAACCACTCTCTGTATAAAGAACCGACCCGTGACATCTCCCCTATACCTTCCTACAATCACCTTAAAATGATATCCCCTAGTGACAGCCATTTCCACCCTGGGGAAAAGTCTCTGGCTGTCCACTCTATCCATGCCTCTCATCACCTTGTACACCTCTATCAAGTCACCTCTCTTCCTTCTTTGCTCCAGTGAGAAAAGCCCGAGCACCATTAACCTTCTTTCATAAGACATGCCCTCCAGTCCAGGCATGGTCCTGGTAAATCCCCTCTGTACCCTCTCCAAAGCATCCACATCCTTCCTATAATGAGGTGACCAGAACTGGACACAGTATTCCAAGTGTGGTCTAACCAGGATTTTATAAAGCTGCAGCAAAACCTCACGGCTCTTAAACTCAATCCCCCTGTTATTGAAAACCAATACACCATACGCCTTCTTAACAACCCTTTAAACCTGGGTGGCAACTTTGAGGGATCTATGTCCGTGGATCCCAAGATCCCTCTGTTCCTCCACACTTCCAGGAATACTGGGCGGGATTCTCTGATCCTGAGGCTAAGTGTTGACGCCGACGTAAACACCGTCGCGTTTTACAACGGTGTCAACAGGCCCCCCAGGATCAGTGATCTTGCGCTTCGCAGGGGGCCAGCACGGTACTGCAGCAACTCACGCAACTCCAGCTGCCGCTCCCGGCATCAAACGGGCGCCGCGGGTCTGCGCATGCGCTCTGCGACCGGCGTGAATTTGCGCATGCACGCGAGTTGCCTTCTCTTTGCCGGACCCGACGCAACATGGCGGAGATCTTCAGGGGCCCAGCGCTGAGTAAAATAGGCCCCCACCAGGAGAAGCCGGCCCGCCAATCGGTACGTCCCGATCACGGGCCAGGCCACGGTGGAGCCCCCCCCCCCCCGGAGTCGGATCCCCCCTTCCCCCCACCAGCCCGCCCCCCGCAGGACGAACGGCGAGGTCCCGCCGGGTAGGACCACATGTGAATGGCGCCGGCGGGACTCACCCTGTCTCGGCGGCCACTCGGCCCAACGTGTGCGGAGAATCGCCAGGGGGGTCCGTGTAGATAACCGGAGAATCAGCGGACCGGCGTCGGGGATTCGTCACGCGAATCGCACCCCCTCCCCAGCGATTCTCCGACCCGGCCCGGGGTCAGAGAATCCCCCCCTGCCTTTAACCCTGTATTCAGCATTCAAATTCGAAGTTCCAAAATGAATCACTTCACATTTACCTAGGTTGAACTCCATCCCAGCCCAGCTCTGCATCCTGTCAATGTCCTGTTGTTACGGCAACAGCCCTCGACACTATCTACAACTCCACCAACCTTCGTGTCATCGGCAAACTTACTAACCCACTCTTCCACTTCCTCATCCAAGTCATTTATGAAAACCACAAAGAGCAGAGGTCCCAGGTCAGATCCTTGCGGGACACCACTGGCCACTGACCTCCAGATGGATTATTTTCCATCCATTACCACTCGCTGTCGTCTTTCAGCCAGCCAATTCTGTATTCAGTCAGCCAAATTTCTCTGTATCCCATACACCCTAACTTTCTAAATGGGCCTATTTCGGGGAATCTTATCAAATGCCTTACTGAAATCCAAATACACTACATCCACTGCCCAGCCTTCATCAATGTATCTCGTCACATCCTCAAAGAATTCAATGAAGATTGTGAGGCATGACCTGCCCCTCACAAAGCCATGCTGACTATCTTTATTTTGTGGTGGACATTGGCAGGTAATTCGTTGGGAGCTGAAAAATTGGATTCCCAAAGACATGAAATGATGACAAAACTTGGGGTCCCAACCATCAGGGCTGGATAATGATGGGTTGTCATTCCAGCCTTGGCCGTCAAGAAGTCATTTTGTCTGTTATGGTCAGGATTCAAATGAACAAAATTCTGCCCCCCCACCCCCCACACCCCCCTCCCCCCACCCCCACCCTATCCAATTTCACACCAGTCCGTTGAGTCTCTAGATGTTGGAACAGGAGCTGCAGGTGGAATCTCTCGATGTTGGAACAGGAGCTGCAGGTGGAGTCTCCCGATATTGGAGACCGGGCTGCAGGTGGAGTTTCTCGATGTTGGAGATGGAGCTACAGGAGGAGCCTCCCGATGTTGGAGACGGAGCTGCAGATGGAGTCTCCCGATGTTGGAGACGGAGCTGCAGGAGGAGCCTCTCAATGTTGGAGACGGAGCTGCAGGTGGAGTCTCCCGATGTTGGAGACGGAGCTGCAGGTGGAGTCTCCCGATGTTGGAGATGGAGCTGCAGGTGGAGTCTGTCGATGTTGGAGACGGAGCTGGAGGTGGAGTCTCTCGATTTTTGAGAGCGGAGCTGCAGGTGGAGGCTCTCGATGTTGGAGATGGAGCTGCAGGTGGAGTCTCTCGATGTTGGAGACGGAGCTGCAGGTGGAGTCTCTCGATGTTGGAGACGGAGCTGGAGGTGGAGTCTCTCAATGTTGGAGACGGAGCTGCAGGTGGAGTCTCCCGATGTTGGAGATGGAGCTGCAGGTGGAGTTTCTCGATTTTGGAGACGGAGCTGCAGGAGGAGACTCTCGATGTTGGAGATGGAGCTGCAGATGGAGTCTCCCGATGTTGGAGACGGAGCTGCAGGAGGAGCCTCTCAATGTTGGAGACGGAGCTGCAGGTGGAGTCTCCCGATGTTGGAGACGGAGCTACAGGAGGAGCCTCCCGATGTTGGAGACGGAGCTGCAGATGGAGTCTCCCGATGTTGGAGACGGAGCTGCAGGAGGAGCCTCTCAATGTTGGAGACGGAGCTGCAGGTGGAGTCTCCCGATGTTGGAGACCGGGCTGCAGGTGGAGTTTCTCGATGTTGGAGACGGAGCTGCAGATGGAGTCTCTCGATGTTGGAGATGGAGCTGCAGATGGAGTCTCCCGATGTTGGAGACGGAGCTGCAGGTGGAGACTCTCGATGTTGGAACAGGAGCTGCAGGTGGAGACTCTCGATGTTGGAGGCGGAGCTGCAGGTGGAGACTCTCGATGTTGGAGACGGAGCGGCAGGTGGAGTCTCCCGATGTTGGAGACCGGGCTGCAGGTGGAGTTTCTCGATGTTGGAGACGGAGCTGCAGATGGAGTCTCTCGATGTTGGAGACGGAGCTGCAGGTGGAGTCTCCCGATGTTGGAGACCGGGCTGCAGGTGGAGTTTCTCGATGTTGGAGACGGAGCTGCAGATGGAGTCTCTCGATGTTGGAGATGGAGCTGCAGATGGAGTCTCCCGATGTTGGAGACGGAGCTGCAGGTGGAGACTCTCGATGTTGGAACAGGAGCTGCAGGTGGAGACTCTCGATGTTGGAGGCGGAGCTGCAGGTGGAGACTCTCGATGTTGGAGACGGAGCGGCAGGTGGAGACTCTCGATGTTGGAGATGGAGCTACAGGAGGAGCCTCTCAATGTTGGAGATGGAGCTACAGGAGGAGCCTCCCGATGTTGGAGACGGAGCTGCAGGTGGAGTCTCTCGATGTTGGAGATGGAGCTACAGGAGGAGCCTCTCGATGTTGGAGATGGAGCTACAGGAGGAGCCTCTCGATGTTGGAGATGGAGCTACAGGAAGAGCCTCTCGATGTTGGAGACGGAGCTGCAGGTGGAGTCTCTCGATGTTGGAGATGGAGCTACAGGAGGAGCCTCCCGATGTTGGAGACGGAGCTGCAGGTGGAGTCTCTCGATGTTGGAGACGGAGCGGCAGGTGGAGACTCTCGATGTTGGAGACGGAGCTGCAGGTGGAGACTCTCGATGTTGGAGACCAGGCTGCAGGAGAAGCCTCTTGATGTTGGAGGCGGAGCTGCAGGTGGAATCTCTCGATGTTGGAGCAGGAACTGCAGGTGGAGTCTCTCGATGTTGGAGCAGGAACTGCAGGAGGAGCCTCTCAATGTTGGAACAGGAGCTGCAGGTGGAGACTCTCGATGTTGGAGACGGAGCTGCAGGTGGAGTCTCTCTATGTTGGAGACGGAGCTGCAGGTGAAGACTCTCGATGTTGGAGGCGGAGCTGCAGGTGGAGTCTCTCGATGTTGGAGGCGGAGCTGCAGGTGGAATCCCGCGATCTTGGAACAGGAGCTGCAGGTGGAGACTCTCGATGTTGGAGATGGAACTGCAGGAGGAGCCTCTCAATGTTGGAGCAGGAACTGCAGGTGGAATCTCTCGATGTTGGAACAGGAGCTGCAGGTGGAGTCTCTCGATGTTGGAGACGGAGCTGCAGGTGGAGACTCTCGATGTTGGAACAGGAGCTGCAGGTGAAGACTCTCGATATTGGAACAGGAGCTGCAGGTGGAGACTCTCGATGTTGGAGATGGAACTGCAGGTGGAGACTCTCAATGTTGGAGCAGGAACTGCAGGTGGAATCTCTCGATGTTGGAACAGGAGCTGCAGGTGGAGTCTCTCAATGTTGGAGGCCGAGCTGCAGGTGGAGTCTCTCGATGTTGGAACAGGAGCTGCAGGTGGAGACTCTCGATGTTGGAACAGGAGCTGCAGGTGGAGTCTCTCTATGTTGGAGGCCGAGCTGCAGGTGGAGTCTCTCGATGTTGGAACAGGAGCTGCAGGTGGAGACTCTCGATGTTGGAACAGGAGCTGCAGGTGGAGTCTCTCTATGTTGGAGGCCGAGCTGCAGGAGGAATCTCTCGATGTTGGAGACGGAGCTGCAGGAGGAATCTCTCGATGTTGGAACAGGAGCTGCAGGTGGAGACTCTCGATGTTGGAGGCCGAGCTGCAGGGTGGAGACTCTCGATGTTGGAGATGGAGCTGCAGGTGGAGTCTCTCGATGTTGGAGACGGAGCTGGAGGTGGAGTCTCTCAATGTTGGAGATGGAGCTGCAGGTGGAGTCTCTCGATGTTGGAGACGGAGCTGCAGGTGGAGTCTCTCGATGTTGGAGACGGAGCTGCAGATGGAGTCTCCCGATGTTGGAGACGGAGCTGCAGGTGGAGACTCTCGATGTTGGAACAGGAGCTGCAGGTGGAGACTCTCGATATTGGAACAGGAGCTGCAGGTGGAGACTCTCGATGTTGGAGATGGAACTGCAGGTGGAGACTCTCAATGTTGGAGCAGGAACTGCAGGTGGAATCTCTCGATGTTGGAACAGGAGCTGCAGGTGGAGTCTCTCAATGTTGGAGGCCGAGCTGCAGGTGGAGTCTCTCGATGTTGGAACAGGAGCTGCAGGTGGAGACTCTCGATGTTGGAACAGGAGCTGCAGGTGGAGTCTCTCTATGTTGGAGGCCGAGCTGCAGGTGGAGTCTCTCGATGTTGGAACAGGAGCTGCAGGTGGAGACTCTCGATGTTGGAACAGGAGCTGCAGGTGGAGTCTCTCTATGTTGGAGGCCGAGCTGCAGGAGGAATCTCTCGATGTTGGAGACGGAGCTGCAGGAGGAATCTCTCGATGTTGGAACAGGAGCTGCAGGTGGAGACTCTCGATGTTGGAGGCCGAGCTGCAGGGTGGAGACTCTCGATGTTGGAGATGGAGCTGCAGGTGGAGTCTCTCGATGTTGGAGACGGAGCTGGAGGTGGAGTCTCTCAATGTTGGAGATGGAGCTGCAGGTGGAGTCTCTCGATGTTGGAGACGGAGCTGCAGGTGGAGTCTCTCGATGTTGGAGACGGAGCTGCAGATGGAGTCTCCCGATGTTGGAGGTGGAGCTGCAGGTGGAGGCTCTCGATGTTGGAGATGGAGCTGCAGGTGGAGACTCTCGATGTTGGAGACCAGGCTGCAGGAGGAGCCTCTTGATGTTGGAGGCGGAGCTGCAGGTGGAATCTCTCGATGTTGGAGCAGGAACTGCAGGTGGAGTCTCTCGATGTTGGAGCAGGAACTGCAGGAGGAGCCTCTCAATGTTGGAACAGGAGCTGCAGGTGGAGACTCTCGATGTTGGAGACGGAGCTGCAGGTGGAGTCTCTCTATGTTGGAGACGGAGCTGCAGGTGAAGACTCTCGATGTTGGAGGCGGAGCTGCAGGTGGAGTCTCTCGATGTTGGAGGCGGAGCTGCAGGTGGAATCCCGCGATGTTGGAACAGGAGCTGCAGGTGGAGACTCTCGATGTTGGAGATGGAACTGCAGGAGGAGCCTCTCAATGTTGGAGCAGGAACTGCAGGTGGAATCTCTCGATGTTGGAACAGGAGCTGCAGGTGGAGTCTCTCGATGTTGGAGACGGAGCTGCAGGTGGAGACTCTCGATGTTGGAGATGGAACTGCAGGTGGAGACTCTCAATGTTGGAGCAGGAACTGCAGGTGGAATCTCTCGATGTTGGAACAGGAGCTGCAGGTGGAGTCTCTCAATGTTGGAGGCCGAGCTGCAGGTGGAGTCTCTCGATGTTGGAACAGGAGCTGCAGGTGGAGACTCTCGATGTTGGAACAGGAGCTGCAGGTGGAGTCTCTCTATGTTGGAGGCCGAGCTGCAGGTGGAGTCTCTCGATGTTGGAACAGGAGCTGCAGGTGGAGACTCTCGATGTTGGAACAGGAGCTGCAGGTGGAGTCTCTCTATGTTGGAGGCCGAGCTGCAGGAGGAATCTCTCGATGTTGGAGACGGAGCTGCAGGAGGAATCTCTCGATGTTGGAACAGGAGCTGCAGGTGGAGACTCTCGATGTTGGAGGCCGAGCTGCAGGGTGGAGACTCTCGATGTTGGAGATGGAGCTGCAGGTGGAGTCTCTCGATGTTGGAGACGGAGCTGGAGGTGGAGTCTCTCAATGTTGGAGATGGAGCTGCAGGTGGAGTCTCTCGATGTTGGAGACGGAGCTGCAGGTGGAGTCTCTCGATGTTGGAGACGGAGCTGCAGATGGAGTCTCCCGATGTTGGAGACGGAGCTGCAGGTGGAGACTCTCGATGTTGGAACAGGAGCTGCAGGTGGAGACTCTCGATATTGGAACAGGAGCTGCAGGTGGAGACTCTCGATGTTGGAGATGGAACTGCAGGTGGAGACTCTCAATGTTGGAGCAGGAACTGCAGGTGGAATCTCTCGATGTTGGAACAGGAGCTGCAGGTGGAGTCTCTCAATGTTGGAGGCCGAGCTGCAGGTGGAGTCTCTCGATGTTGGAACAGGAGCTGCAGGTGGAGACTCTCGATGTTGGAACAGGAGCTGCAGGTGGAGTCTCTCTATGTTGGAGGCCGAGCTGCAGGTGGAGTCTCTCGATGTTGGAACAGGAGCTGCAGGTGGAGACTCTCGATGTTGGAACAGGAGCTGCAGGTGGAGTCTCTCTATGTTGGAGGCCGAGCTGCAGGAGGAATCTCTCGATGTTGGAGACGGAGCTGCAGGAGGAATCTCTCGATGTTGGAACAGGAGCTGCAGGTGGAGACTCTCGATGTTGGAGGCCGAGCTGCAGGGTGGAGACTCTCGATGTTGGAGATGGAGCTGCAGGTGGAGTCTCTCGATGTTGGAGACGGAGCTGGAGGTGGAGTCTCTCAATGTTGGAGATGGAGCTGCAGGTGGAGTCTCTCAATGTTGGAGACGGAGCTGCAGGTGGAGTCTCTCGATGTTGGAGACGGAGCTGCAGATGGAGTCTCCCGATGTTGGAGGTGGAGCTGCAGGTGGAGGCTCTCGATGTTGGAGATGGAGCTGCAGGTGGAGACTCTCGATGTTGGAGACGGAGCTGCAGGTGAAGACTCTCGATGTTGGAGACCAGGCTGCAGGTGGAGTCTCTCGATGTTGGAGACGGAGCTGCAGGTGGAGACTCTCGATGTTGGAGACCAGGCTGCAGGAGGAGTCTCTCGATGTTGGAGGCCGAGCTGCAGGTGGAGACTCTCGATGTTGGAGACGGAGCTGCAGGTGGAGACTCTCGATGTTGGAGACAGAGCTGCAGGTGGAGACTCTCGATGTTGGAGACCAGGCTGCAGGTGGAGTCTCTCGATGTTGGAGACCAGGCTGCAGGTGGAGACTCTCGATGTTGGAGACCAGGCTGCAGGTGGCGTCTCTCGATGTTGGAGGCCGAGCTGCAGGTGAAGACTCTCGATGTTGGAGATGGAGCTGCAGGAGGAGCCTCTCAATGTTGGAGCAGGAACTGCAGGTGGAGTCTCTCAATGTTGGAGACCAGGCTGCAGGTGGAGACTCTCGATGTTGGAGACCAGGCTGCAGGTGGAGACTCTCGATGTTGGAGACCAGGCTGCAGGTGGCATCTCTCGATGTTGGAGGCCGAGCTGCAGGTGAAGACTCTCGATGTTGGAGATGGAGCTGCAGGAGGAGCCTCTCAATGTTGGAGCAGGAACTGCAGGTGGAGCCTCTCTATATTGGAACAGGAGCTGCAGGTAGAATCTCTCGATGTTGGAACAAGAGCTGCAGGTGGAGTCTCGTGATGGGGGATGCAGGGGGAAGAATGGAATGCCAATCTTCACAAATGACCCACAGGCTACCATGCATCATCTGATCGATGCACTGCAGCAAGTCCACAAAGGTTCTTCAGCAGCACTCCCTGGAGTGATCAGCTGAGGCAGGTAAAAGGATAGGGCTGACAGAGGCATGGCATTTGTAGAAAACGCTGCTGCCCTCAACACTAATGTGTATGGCACGGTCAAAGATCTATAGTTGTCTTTATTTGCAGACTGCATGGACTGCACTGGGACAAGGAGGAATCACTGCATCACAGATGGTGGCTCATGTCCCAGTTCCCATTCAGTGAGGTAAATGGGGTAGAGGTTTCACTTATCCTGCGAGGGTGGGAGGGATATAAGGTAATTCATCCTTTCCTGTCCTCTGAAGAATCCAGTTGGCACTCACCATCCTGATGTTGGGGAGTCGGGCAAGCCTCTGCCTTCCACTCCTCGGGTAAAGGATGTTCATCCTCTCCTCCACTTCCAATGAAGCATCATCTGGGTGCCGCTGCTCCTCGGGTTTTACGTTCCATGTCGTAGTCCATATTTAACATTAATTAAGATACCTGGATATGATGGCGGGGCATTCAACTTACTGCCATGATTTCCCACTGGACTTCGTGGCGGACAACACTCTTGCTTCCTCACCCCCGCCATGGGACTTAGCCCGGAATGGAAAAACCCAGCCACAATTTACAAAAGAAAGTCTCCATAATGCCTATATTGGCCCCCACAACTTTTGGAAATGTTAATTTCGAAACTATTTTAGAAGACAGAACTCATTCACCAACCCAATGATGCTGGAAAGTGCAGGATTTTCCCAACACCCTTACTTTTGTTAAAGGGCTATTCAGGAATCCAGGATGTTGAATTGACATAAGATTTGAGATGTTACCATTGAAAAGGCAGGGTGGGCAGAGTTATACGAATCACAATCACGGGTTTGACCTTTATACTATATGATGGTGTGTTTAGGGACAGAAAATCACAGATGTAATAAACAGTGAAAAGAATACTGAGTTGTACTGAGCTGAGGATTTTGACTTTAAAAAAAATATATTTAGAATACCCAATTTATTTTTTCCAATTAAGGGGCAATTCAGCATGTTCAATCCACCTAGCCTGCACATCTTTGGGTTGTAGGGGCGAAACCCACACAAACACGGGGAGAATGTGCAAACTCCACACAGAGAGTGACCCAGAGCTGGGATCGAACCTGGGACCTCGGCGCTGTGAGGCAGCACTGCTAACTACTGCGCCACTGTGCTGCCCCGGATTTTGACCTTTTGACTGTGCCCATAAACGGGATTTTCCTTCGCACCTCCAACAGCACTGCAGGATTGGAATATAAGCAGCTCCAAGAAAAGTCTGGGGCAGGATGTTTAACTATTGTACAACTCAGTTCACTTGAAAATCCTAACAATATGTTGCCATTTGTTATTTCAGTTGTATTCTTTTTCATTTTGATAATCCTTTGAGGTAAAATGATCAAATACATCAGTTAATGAGACTTGCTAATTGTCTCTGAAATGTAGGAGAGCTTATACCGTGATTGTTGAAATATAAAACTCATTTGTATAGTGAACAAAATTTCAATTATTTTGTTAAAAAGAATGAAAAACTTCATTTGCATTTCCTGCCAAGAACCCCAATTTGCCATAGCTTCTGGTTTTGAAGGGAATGTGATGGGATTTTCATACTGAAAAATTGAATCTTATCAAGCAACAATTGTTTTCCTGTGTCCCAAGCGGGGAATTGCATTCAACTTAATACAGGGTCTGATCAATTTTTTCGAATTAAAACCACTTTGTTAAAAAGAATAACCAATTATACTTCACAAACATTTGGATTAAATCATCCTCAATGCAC
Source organism: Scyliorhinus torazame (assembly GCF_047496885.1). NCBI lineage: Eukaryota > Metazoa > Chordata > Chondrichthyes > Carcharhiniformes > Scyliorhinidae > Scyliorhinus > Scyliorhinus torazame. Next base: position 310,975,656 of record NC_092707.1, read on the forward strand.
ATTTTCACATGTTGAAGGGAAGATATACAATTGGTCATTTATATTGGAACTATCGACCCATCACCCAATCTTTTGCTTTGCATTTTACAGCAGATGATACAATTGGTCACTTTGCCTTATTTCTTCACTGCCGCTTTTGTGTTTCTTATTGCAATACTGCTTTTAATTCAAGATGCTGGGGCTCCCAGGGCTCTGGAACCTCAGAATCACAGAATTGTTAATGAGCAGGAGGCGGCCATTTGAACCATTGGGCAGAATTTTGCAGACCCGTAAGCACAAATTACTGCTGCTTTTTAAAAAGGGGACCAGCCACCATAAGAAGGAAGGAGATGAGCAGCACTGTCTGCACTGAGCACCAGGGGGAGTCTAAGGGGCCAGAGCTCGCTGGCCAGCTCCAGAGAATGGAGTTGGGCTTGAGGGTGTCTGGAGGGAGGGTTCAGAGGTATGTGCTGTTGGTTAGGGATGGGGGGCTGGGATGGGTGTTTGGGATGAGGGTCACGGTTGGTGTGCGTAATCCTGAAGTCTGCTATCTATTGCTGAAAAATTATTAGAGGGCTGTGTTAGTCTGCTGCCTGTGTTGTTTAAAAGTTCTTACAGGGCTGTGACATGGGGATATGGGATGGAGGTGGGCCACATGGGGTGGGGTGTGATGTGAGTCAAGGAGTTGGACCTAATGAGCTGGTTGGATAAGACCCTGAAAGAGAAGGCAACATGGTTCACAGCCTGGGTGGGAAGGTATCAAACCCTCTGGAGTGGCTATCCAGGAATCGTAAGTGTAAAGGCATGACAGCAATAAGATCTTGGATTTATGCAGCCTTAGTAAGAAGCGTGCTGATTAGCTGTGCCAATCCCCGAATCAGAAAGCAGTTGCACCCTCTGACATTCCAGAGACTCATACTCGTCAAACTAATTGGCCATCTGTAGTTAACCCTTAACAATGCAGCTCCCAAAGTCTTAATATCAAGGAATGGGATGAATACTCAGGGTTCAAGGCTAAACGTTTTGGTACACGGAATCGAGAGGCACTGGGCTTGCTTATGTGCCGGACCCCAATTCCTGTCAGTGAGGATACATTAGCCCCCAGGCGGACATCACCATCTAGTTGGCAATGTCCATTAAGGATATGTGAGCATATAAACCTCTTGTCAGAACCCCCAGTGATGTAGAAAATAAGAGAGGGGAGAACCAGATGGGCGGCTAAAGGCAACTCTGATTGGGCGAGTGCAAAGTCCAGCGCCAGTCCTGCAATGGAGATGGGAGGTCACCTGACCTCTGAGTGAGCGGTAGCTGCCAGGTGAGGTGTAGGACTGGTTGCTTCTAGGTCCGGGAGACCAATGGGTCGGGGAAGTACTCATGTTATCCGGCTGTGACATCAATAATAATAATAATCTTTATTATTGTCACAAGTAGGCTTACATTGACACTGCAATGAAGTTACTGTGAACATCCCCTAGTCGCCACATTCCAGCGCCTGTTCGGGTACACTGAGGGAGAATTCAGAATGTCCAATTCACCTAACAAGCACGTCTTTCAGGACTTGTGAGAGAAAACCGGAGCATCCGGAGCAAACCCACACAGGGAGAATGTGCACAATCCGCACAGACAGTGACCCAAGCGGGAAGCAAACCTGGAATTCTGGCACTGTGAAGCAACAGTGCGAATCACCGTGCTACCATGCTGCGCTGCCTGCCTATCTCCCATCCCTCGCAGGAATCCGATCGATAGCGGTATGGAGCCAGTGGAGCTGGCCATTGTACTTATTTCAGCACTGGAGGAGCATAGACCTCCAGCAGCAAGGTGCGGTGGAACCGAGGAACAATCGAGCAGGAGGAGACCAGGGAGCTGCAGGGCCGACTCGGGGGCCAGAGGCCACACCAGCTGTGCAGGGGGTACAAAGGCACAGAAGGAGACCGAGGATGTGCAGGACCCAAATGTCCTTCATGCAGCTCCTAGACAATATGTGCCATAGAAGACTCCGCCTCACCAGGGAGACTGTGCGGTACGTACCTGTGCCACATCCTTCCATGACTTGGCACCACATGATGGTGGAGGGCACCCACTCCTTGTGGCCATAAATGTCACAGCAGCCCTCAGTTTGTATGCAACAGGTCGTTCCAGGGCAAAAGGATGATCTGTATGGCATCTTGCAGGCATCCCTCATAAGTGCATACTTGACCTCACGGATGCACTCCATGGAAGGCTTTGGAATTTATTAATTTCGACCTGGACCAGGCCCAGCAAGACGAGAGGGCTAAAGGCCTCGGCAACATAGCTGGTCAATCACAGTCGACGGGGCGATCGACTGCACCCATGTTGCTCTTCGCACATCATGACATCAGGCAGTCACCTTCAAAAACAGGAAAGGGTTCCACTCTCTCAATGTGCAGCCGGTTTGACTACCAGATGCGATTCATGCACATGTGTGCCCGTTTTCCAGTGAGTGTGCATGATAGTTACATCCTCGGGCAATCGCAGATCCCTGGTGTTTTCGAGTGTCACCCCAGGCTGAGGGATGGCTTGTGGGAGACAAGTGATACGCCCTGAGGTCTTGGTTGATGACGCCAGTGCGGAGGCCAGAGTTTGCAGCAGAGGCCCGGTACAACGAGTGCCACCGATATGTGATAGAGCGGTGTATTAGCCTCCTGATGGCGCACGTCCGAATGAACATTTCACCGACTGCCAGTATCCTGCCTTCTCGCTGTAACCTTGCAGGGTTAACCCTGCAGATTGTTTCTGTTCAAATGATCATCTAATTCTATCTTGAATGCCTCGATTGAAGCTGCCTCCATCACACTCTCAGGCATTGAATTCCTTTTACTTTATGATATAGCAAGAGAGGAATAAATGAACATGTGCAAGAATAGTTACTTTTGTTTTCCTATAATGGACTTTTCCGAATGCCTTGATAGAATCCATTCAGATAAAGCTTCTCAGAGAAAGTAGAGCGGCCAATTGCATTGCAGAAGATTGTTTACTGTCAGCTTCCCAGTTTCTTGATTTCGAGGGTAATGTAAATGTCAAAATCTGCATTACTGTCAGCATCAGTGGCGATTCGAATGGGATATTAAAATCCACTCCACTTGGAGCAGAGTTCCGGCAGTCTGTATAATTGCAATTCGCAGTGCAAAAGCAGAGTAATTTCAATTGACACGCAGTATGCTGATCCACCACTTAACGTACCGTGGTTGGACCTGCAGAAAATAGTCGAGGAGGCAGTTAAATATCCTGGTTGTAACCGGCATTAAAAATAATAAGAACTGTTAGGATTTGCTGTTCATGGTATGCCAATGTCAACCGCAGCGAAATCCAGACTCCCACTGCTCGGCATAGGATAATAGATAATTGAACAAAACATGAAGTAAAAAGATATGGCTTGGATTTCCTTAGTGTATGGAATATCTGTAGGTCCATGTCCTTCAACAATGGTCCTGACATGGTCTCAGGCTCCATGCTGCCGTTGAAGTTTATTCAGTCCCAAAAAGAAGCAAAATGTTGGCTGTGTCAGTGAGAGTGACATTCACTCAAATTGTATGCACAAGGGTGAGATGCCATTTAACAGCAGGCATCCACTGTCTAGATAATTTCAATGGTGACTAAATTATGGCTGAATGAAGGAATCCAAGATGATGTGATATAAAGGTCATTGTTCATCTACTTGGAGAAATAAGGGACTCACATTCCTTGTGGCAAGGGGGGTAGTCCCCCCATTCCTTGGATTGTGGGGGAGGGGAGTTGCTTGGGGTTTATTTTCTGTGCCGTTTGGGACACTCTTTTTAAAGAGTGTCCCGATCTCTGTGGAGCCAGCCGTTCCAGCCCCGCCCTACCACAGTAATGGCGTAAACCACGTCCCGTGAATTTATTTTTCAAAATGGCTCAGGATCTGGACGAAAAACTCGTCTGTGCAGCTAGAGAACTCCACTCCGGATTTCAGTCTGGACCTGACACTTTGAAAATATATGGCAAAATTCCACTCACCCAACATTTTTACTGATGTAAGACTGAAACCAAAAGGGAACAAAGACCCCGAGCGAACGCGTTTAGCCGCGTGTTTCCCGGCACTCGCAGTGCTGAAAAACACATGGCTATTCAACGCGACCCGCTTTGAATAAGGGGCCTAAACGGGAATGCACGGCCGAGGCTGCGCAAAACCCCTTTTTTTACAACACTCACGCAGGGGTATCCTGGCCCAATTGCGTGCACACTAGAAATGCCAGCTTGGCACCTTGACAGTGCCAGGCTGGCATCCAGGTGGCACTGCCAGGGTACCCAGGTGAAATAAACAATGTCAGGGCACCACCCTGCCCAAAGTACATGCAGCTGGGGGCCTCCAATCCCCTTGGCGACCCTCACAAGTGCCGTTCCGTCTGGTCATTTGTGGGCACCAGCACCAAACGGAGCTCCCCGACACAAATCCGAAAGCCTCAGGTACTTCGCGAATCTGCACATTGGAATAAGGCTTACTGCCTCACTCTAATATGAAGATTTGCCAAAAATCACATTGAATCTCGCAAGGTGTTATGACCGAGTAGATCCCAGGAGAGGGTTCTTCGGGCTTTCACCGGCCACGCTGCTTTTCCCACCACCAGTGAACGATGCGCCACCTCCCACCGCCAGGAAGCATGTGGCCGGGAGGCGGGAGAATCCCGCCTAATATGTAGTGCAAAAAAAAAGAAAATTTTAAAGGTAAAGTTTTTGGGCACAGCGAAGGAAAGTATTTTAGAAATGGTGATGAGTGAACAGGATTTTTGTGTGGAATAAGATAAGCAGGAATTTGGATGAGTTCCATTTTGCAGGAGTTGCAACTTGGAAGACCAGTCCAGGGAGAACTGGAATGATTGAGTGTGCAGGTGACAAAGGCATGAAGAAGGGTTTCGGCAACAGATGGACTCAGATACATTCAAAGGTAAGCCATGCCACAGAGGTGATAGCTGGCGTACTTTGTGTTGTAAAGATTTCAAAACTTAGCTCAGTGTTGAATAGGCTACCAAGGTTGCAGATGGCCTAGTTCAGTCCTCTTCAGTCAAAGTACTGGGCAAGTCAGTAAATATGTAGACCCTAAAATGTCCTTATGTAGAAATTAAGCCAAAGTTTACTTGTTCATGATCTTTCCAACAGGAACTTGTGTCCAAATTTCCTGTGGAACACATTTGTTAAGTCCTGACATAAAACCTGCTCACCTTTGTTAAGCAAGGATTCATTCGGGGTGGGGGGAGCGGTAAAGTGGGCAAAGCTGCTGTTAACGCCATGACTTTACAAAGAAGCAGGAATACGCAGACCAGCATCGGCAAAACAAAAATTGAAACCAGAACTTGTAAAATGAACAGTTTGAGAACGTTCCTGTCCAGCGATGCAAGTGTGACAACTGAAGGAAGGAGGAAGTATTTTTATTTGCTTAAAAAAACCCTGAAAGCCTCACCCAGATGAGACTGAGCAGAAAGGAGCATTTTGAAGTAAATTTAAATAGTAAAGCAAGCATTCAAAAGAGCAATATCTGTTATTACCTCAGAGCAGCTTTTTCATAGCTAATACGTGATTTCTGGCAGTAAAGAAGATCCTGTCATCACTACATAGTTGGGTTACAATCCCAGTTATGTTGAGATTGTCTCCAGCGCCGCCCTCTGCTGGAATTAGCAGGATCAAATGAAAACCTCTCACCTGCAAGCAGCACGTTAGGCACATGACTTGCCCCTGCCCACTGAGCAGAAATTCAGGTACCGCTGCCTGTTTCCACCCAGCTTGTGTTCCCATCGGCCTTGTGAGCATAAAGCTTATTTGGCTAAGTCGTTATTTTTTTTTAACTCAGGTTATTTGGGATCCAAATTGCTTGCCTCTCCTGGATCCACCATTGCGGTTGAGATACACTTGTGGGAGGTTACTATGCCTCATTTACTCAGAATACTGGCTGCCACACAACTGGCAAGTTTGGAGGTCAGCATCAAAATGGGAGGCATGGTAGCACAGTGGTTATCACTGATGCTTCACAGCGCCAGGGACCCGGGTTCAATTCCCGGCTTGGGTCACTGTCTGTGCAGAGTCTGCACGTTCTCCCCGTGTCTGCGTCAGTTTCCTCCGGGTGCTCTGGTTTCCTCCCACAAGTCCCGAAAGACATGCTTGTTAGATGAATTGGACATTCTGAATTCTCCCTCAATGTGTCATGGGAGTGTCTCTTTAAGAAATGTTTTGTCTTATCAAATGGCTTCAGTGATGTCATTGTGTGGGTGGCGCTGGGTTGTGGCTCTGGGATTTACTTTCATTTTGAGCTGGGAGCTGTTGTGTGGTCCTGAGTTTTTCTGCTTTCGTTTTCACAGTTGGAAGCTTCGTTTTCACAGTTGGAATTCAGTCAGAGAAGTCTTGTCTTGTCTCTCTCTCTATCTGCACGTTAAAAGGTGTCTCCAGATCACTTGATAATTTAAAAGTGATAACTGTTTTCTGGAAGGAATTCAAACCTGCTGTTTTGGACAGGAAACAAGCAGTACCTATACCAGGTCTTGAGTGCTGTGTGCTGGGCCACACCTTTGAAAAGGGTTTTCTGGTTTATGGGATCTCGTTATCAAATTGCGACAGCTTAAAGGGGGAATTTATTAAGGGTTATATATAGAGTACTGTAGCTGTGTGGGGTATTTAACAGTAACTTCATTGCAGTGTTAATGTAAGCCTACTTGTGACACTAATAAAGATTATTATAAGTGGGTTAACTTGCAGTTTAAGGAGTTGCAAGCTTTGTTTACTCCTATCTTCATCATTTGCATTTCAAGGCAGTGAGGAAACACAGAAATTTACAGAGACCCTGTGAAAATGGGCCTCCACCACCTTCTTGGCGTTATAGCTCTGAAGTTATAACGGGAGACTGCAAATTTTCCCTTACTTTTCAATGAGAGTCAGCATCAGTAAACATTAATCTAAATATCGGCGGGGGGGGGGGGGGGGGGGGGTTCTGAATATTTCAGGATAATCTTTTTTCCCTCAATTTTTGTGTTGTACTGCTTTGATTGAAAAGTACTTTAAACAGTAATTATTTTTTTAGTCTATATCCCGAGCTTGTGTTGAAGAATTGAAGATTGTAATAAATAACCTTCCTCGTCACTTTTGTTTTGACACCTAACAACTAACCTGCAGCTCAGGAAGCTGCAGCTCCAGGTTTCTATGGAAATACTAAGCTCCTGGTCTGCATTGGAGTAACTGTACGTAATCCCTCGGATTACTTCAGTGAAATTTACATAGCCGCACCTTATTTAAATACGGTCCAGTGAAGGCAGATGGAAAGCCAGAAAAGAAGTATGGACATAGTGCAACTCAACTGCAGAATGGGAGTGACGGATTAGTGCCCATTTTTCCTTTCCATCACACCTATTCTTCAGCAAGGCAGAAATCAGTTGATCTTCCTGTGGCCAGTGGCTCTTTTTAGTGCAGTTCATTCTATGAATGCTACATTTTTTTGAAAGGAGAGTAAGCGTGAACAATTATCAGCCAGATCAGTAATTGACTTGAATTGAAGTGGGCTATAACCTCAGTTCTGTCATTGACTTCATTCCCTGTGTAAAATAATGGATGGCAGCTAATAATAGGTTGAAGAAAAAATTGACAAAAACTTTGCTCTCTTAGAGGCAGTGCTGAACAAGATTGAAAGTGGCAGTTCTGTAGAAACTACAGTGCAACCTGCTCAATTAATTCACCTCCAATTAATTGTGTTGGGATTATAAGATTTGTTATATATATTTTGTGACTGCTGCTTTAAATTTAGGATAAATCTAGGATAGACGTGTGACCTCTCCTGCAATCTGCCTGGCAGTAAGCTTGGGTGGTTTTATTTTTTAGAGATCAAAGGAAGGCTTAAATTGTTTTGTGGGGAAGAAGGGGCAAGTTGAAACTGGTAGCAGTCTCTGAATTTACCATGAGTAGACCCTAAGTCTCCCAAAGTCCAAGAAAAGTGTTGTAGGTATTGGGTTCTAGGACGAAAGGGAGTTATGTCTCAATAGGTAATTAATATTTTGAATGAGATACAAGGTTAATAGTGTTTCACATTGCCATGGGAAGAAGAGAGAAGAAGCAATTCTGATATCAGGTTACAGGCTTCCTTACAAATTAACAAATATCACAAGTTGACAGCAGAAGTTGTGTGCTCAGCAGGCAGATGTGAAAGTGTACAAACTCAGCAATAGCATGATGGGAAAAATAGCCAACTTATGTAACCAAGTATTAGAAATCTATGTCAGCTAGTGCCAAGATCAGACCCTGACAAACTAGACAAAGCTAAGAATCCACATAATCGTATCATACAAGGCCAGAAGAGGGAAGATAGTGCCTGACCTTAGTAAAACCTGATAACAAAGCCACGATCTAGGAATGTCCTAATAACACAACTTCCTCATGACCTAGGTCCATCTGCGTCAAGGCATCATGAGGGCACAGGTGAAAAACAAAATAGGACCACGTCTTATTTCCTCTAAAAACAAACTACTGCAAATAAGCCAAGTCAGGGTCTTTTCCATGACAACATGTTTGATCAGAAGTTATGACTGTATTGACATTTTTGAACAAGGTCTGTTTTTGTAAAATGATCCAGCTTGTGTATAAATATTGAACGTTTTCTCCATGTCTTTGCGAGCTTGAGAAAGAATGAGCAGGTTTACCTTAACAGCTCTCTCTCTCTCTAACCTGTAGCCATCTGCATGCAGACTTTGGTCAATAAAGACAAAGTTATTTATTTCGAAACAGAGTTGTAAAGTTGTTTTTTCTCACAGTCTTGAAGTAGGAAAGATTTTAAAAGACGACAGAGAGCTTGACTTTGTGGGCTACCACAGCTGGATGTGGGAGGGAAGCAGCTTTTAGTCAAGGAGACATATCCTGTAGCCATCTATGGATTTAGGGTAATTTGGTCTGACACATTCAGGGGAAGACAAATAATTGGAACAGGTTATACTGCTGGTAGTGGATTTAAGAAACTCTCTGATTACTGAGCACAGCACCTTGAGTGTAGTTCAAAGATACTACTCTGTAAAACAGGAGTTGAGAAGCTGAGAGGAACTACGGTCAGTTTGGTAAAAGAACTGTAATTCCATTGAGGGTGTGATATGTGATCAGCATAAAAGAATAATGTCACTTTCTGCAGTTAATGTATATGTTCCCTCCAAAAGAAAATAATGTTTACTCATGGTGTTATTACAGTCATTTGTAACAGTAAAATGTTTAAGACATGCAATCTTGGTTCATTCTTTCAGCTATCAACTGGAAGTTTTGAATCTCTTTTTAAAAAGAGATTTAGTTAACACAGAGCTCCATACAATAATTTGGCACTCTGCTATTAATGTTGGCAATAACAGTAGAACCTTGTAACCATCTGACAAACTCATGATATCCTTCGACTGCTGCGGAAAGAAATCTGAAAAACCACTGCATTTCACTTCTGTTCTAGGAAAGAAAGATGCTTTTCAAAGCAGTTAATTTTACAGATACTCAATCAATTAACATGGAATTCATTTTATTCCAGCCATCACTGAACTGGTTCATCTGCACCATTCCAGCTAAAGCACAAATGTCATCCCTCACGAAATAAATCTTTGAAGGCAATAATATTTAAAGCCCCAGAGATTTCATTTAAAATAAAATGATTTAGCTGCAATATATAAAGTTACCCCCACAAGTTACAGATCACAGAAATCATCCTGGCCTTGTGCTGTTAATGATCTTCCAGACAAGTTCAAAATTCACACTGTGCTTCATTTAACACATCTGCTTGTATTAGAATGGCCATGGCCTGCCTTCTTAACCATGAAGAATGTGGGGAGATTGAGTGTCACAGACTAACCCTACAGGTACTTAATATTCTAATAAAAGTGCTGCTCCTGACCTTTGCCCTGTGCACTATGAACGGAATTGTCAGAGTTGATATTTACCCCACCGTTTAATCATGGAAGCAAAAGAAAAGAGATCTAGTTAATAACCTGATCCCCAGCACTAAATATACAAACTGTTTTTTCTGCCCTGCTGAGGTACTTGAAATCGCACTGTTAAAAGTCTTTAAAAATCCGCAGAACACTCCATACCTGTTCTGTTTTAAATCAAAACTTGCTCATTTAAATTGCATGAAATGGCACAATGGCATAATAGTTAGCACTGCTGCCTTAATGCCAGGGGTCTGGCATTGGGTAACTGTCTGTGTGGAGATTTTACTTTCTCCCCGCGTCGGCGTATATTTCCTCCGGGTGCTCCGTTTTCCTTCCACAGTCCAAAGATGTGCAGATTCCCACTGCCTTAGGAAAGTGGGCAGCATAATCAAAGACCCCTCCCAACCGGCTTACTCACTCTTCCAACCTCTTCCATTGGGCAGGAGATACAAAAGTCTGAGAACACTCACGAACAGAATCAAAAACAGCTTCTTCCCCGCTGTTACCAGACTCCTAAATAACCCTCTTATGGACTGATCTGATTAATACTACACTCCTGTAGGCTTCACCTGATGCCGGTATCTATGTATTTACATTGTGTACCTTGTGTTGCCCTATTATGTATTTTCTTTTTATTTTGTATTATTTTCATGTACTAAATGATCTGTTTGAGCTGCTCGCAGAAAAATACTTTTCACTGTATGTACTTCGGTACACATGACAATAAACAAATCTAATCTAATCCAAGATTAGGTAGATTGGCCATACAAAATTGTCCCTTAGTGTCCAAAGGTTAGATGGGTTTACAGGGATAGGGCGGAGGAGTGGTCCTATGTAGGCCCATTTCTCTCTCCATTTAAGTAGCATACTGCTTTTCTATTCTTCCTGCCAAAGTGGAAAAGTTCACACTTTCCCACATTATACTCCATCTGCCAAATTTTGCTCACTTACTCAATATATCTATATCCCTCTGTGGAATATTTTATGTCATCTTGATGACTTAATTTCTTAACTACCTTTGTGCCATTTGCAAAGTTAGCTACCATAGATTTGGTCCCTTCATCCAAGTCATTGAAGTTAATTTTTTAAAAGTTCAGCTCCCAGCGGTGATCCGTGTGACACTCCACCAGTCTCACCCTCAAAATCCGAAAATGGCCCATTTATCCCTGTTCTCTAATTCCTGTTAGCTAGCCAATCATTTGTCCATGCCAATGGGCGCAATTTTCTGGCTGTTCCCCCCAGTGAAATCTTCCGGCTCCACTGGCAGAAGGTCCTGCCATCGGCGAATGCCAAACGTCTTCCCCACTGCAAAGCATGCCATGGAGGAGGCAGGATGTCCCGCCCCATATGTTTCCGGCTACACCATGAGCTCTTACTTTGTGTAGTAAATCTGCTGTCCTTACCTGGGTCTGATGTGCATGTGACACCAGACCCACAGCAATGTTTTTGACTCTTGACAACCTTTTGGAATGGTTTAGCAAGCCACTCAGTTCAAAGGAAATTAGTGATGGGCAACAAATGCTGGCCATGCTAGTGACACCTAGATCCCATGAGGGAATTGTGTCATGGAGGCACAGTGGTCAGTATTGCTGCCTCACAGCGTCAGGGACCTGGGTTCAATTTCGGCCTTGGGTGACTGTTTTTGTGGCGGTTGCGCGTTCTCCCTGTGTCTGTGTGGGTTTTCTCCGGGTGCTCTGGTTTCCTCTCACAGTCCAAAGATGTGCAGGTTAGGTGGATTGGCCATGCTAAATTGACCCTTAGTGTCCAGGGATGTGCAGGTTAGGTGGGGTTAATGGGTTTACAGGGATAGGGTGGGGAACTAGGCCTGGGTAGGGTGCTCTTTCAGAGGGTGGGTGCAGACTCGATGGGCCAAATAGCCTCCTCCTGCCTCTCAAGCAGGTGATGAGGAGTAGCTTTCTTGAATCACTGCAATTCCTTGTCTTAGCCATTTGCTTTAACTAAGACCATAAGACCATAAGACATAGGAGCGGAAGTAAGGCCATTCGGCCCATTCAGTCCACTCCACCATTCAATCATGGCTGATTTCAACTCCATTTACCCGCTCTCTCTCCATAGCCCTTAATTCCTCGAGAAATCAAGAATTTATCAACTTCTGTCTTAGTGCCTGTTCAGGTATTCACAGGGAGCTCATTGGTCATGCCCCTTCTGGTCCCACAACAATATATGGGAGAAATAAAAACTTATCTTTTCCCAAGTGGCCTCCAATTGTCCCCTTACTGACCACTTGCAAGCTCATGCAATGCAGATATCAATAAGTGGAGGTTGTGTGGTGAACAGGTGAACACCTGAGCCAACTTGATTAGCACTGCAAAATGCCAGAGGTCATATTGGGAGTGAGCATGGTAACGACAACTGCTGACCTACCATTTTTTAAATCATTATCATAGAATTTACAATGCAGAAGGAGGCTATTCAGCCCATCGGGTCTGCACCGGCTCCCGGAAAGAGCACCCCACCCAAGGTCAACACCTCCACCCTATCCCCATAACCCAGCAACCCCACCCAACATAGATTACAATTTTGGCTTGAAGGCTCCCTGTGCCACTGCTAGAGACTTTGAAAAATTGCCACATTTACATATTGATGCACATGACTAAGAAATATAGTGGGACAAAAATTAAACCAATATCGGGGGTCCCAGAATTCTCAATTTCAATTGATTGGAACTCATGTGGCAGGAATGTTACTTGCCACTCAACACCTGAAGCTTGAATATTGTCCAGGTCTTGCTGCAAGCAGGCACAAGCTGCTTCACTATTGCAAATGTCACTGAGTATTGTGCAATCAATAGCCCCCTGATAATCTATAACCCCCTGATAATCAATAACCCCGTGATGACTATGATGGAGGGTAGGTCAATGATGAAGGAGCAGAAGATGGTTTGACCTAGGTCACCACCTGAGGAACTCCTGAACCAATGTCCTGGAGCTGACTTGATTGGCCTCCAACAATCACATCCCTTTTTGTTCTCAGTATGCCCTCAACCAATGGAGAGAATTCCCTCTGATTCCCACTGAGTTCAATTTTTCTGGGGCTTCTTGATGCTATACTCAGCAAATGTTGCTTTGATGCCAAGGGCAGTTACCCTGTCATCGTATCTCTGGGATTTAGCTCTTTTGGCCATATTTGGACCAAGGTTGTAATACGGTCTGGAGCTGAGTGATCCTGGCAGAATGTAAACTGAATATTGATAAGCAGGTTATTGCTGCATACATTCCACTGGATAACGCTATCAACAGCAAATTCGAGCACTTTGCTGATGCTTGAGAGCAAACTAATGGAGCATGTCACTGGCCAGTTTGGAATTGTCCTGCTCTTTATGGACAGAACATACCCTAAAACTGTCAGCTAAATGTGCCAGATGGCTTTGTCATGTAGTTGTCAGTGTTGCAGCTGTACTAAAAGTTTTGACCAGGGGATTGGCTAATTCTAGAGCACATGTCCTCAACATAACAATTGGAATGTTGTCAGGACCTAAAGCCTTTGCTGCAACTAATGCCTTCAGCCATTTCTACAGGTCAAATTAAATCAATCAAATTGACTGAAGACTGGCAGTTGGGATGCTGGGCTCCTCAGGAGGCGTTCGAGACAGATCATACACTTGGCACTTCTGGCTGAAGATGGTTGCAGCTGCTTCAGTCTATTTTTCTGCACTGATGTGCCTCCACCTCTGCCTCATCGTCCTGCTCCACCTCCGCCTCATCATCCTCCTCCACCTCTGCCTCATCATCCTCCTCCACCTCCGCCTCATCATCCTCCTCCACCTCCGCCTCATCATCCTCCTCCACCTCCGCCTCATCATCCTCCTCCACCTCCGCCTCATCATCCTCCTCCTCGGTAGTCACATGTTCCTCATCACCTACCTCCCGCACATCACCACGCTGCAGTGCAAGGTGGTGGAGGGAAGAGCAGACCACCACAAAGTGGTTGACCCTCCAGGCGGTGTACTGGAGTGCATCACAGGAGCGGTTGGAACTGCATTAATCACAACCCAGGTGGCCACATGGGCCTCATTGTACCGGGTCTCTGCTTTGGTAACCAGCCTCCGTACTGGCACCCCAAGCCAGGTCCTCAGCGGGTACCCCTTATGCCCCCAGATCCAGCCACCCATCTTGGGGTGGTCCTCAAAGAGGCCCGGGATGACCGGCTGCCCCAGGATGTAGCTGTCGTGCACACTCCCCGGGAGGCGGGCAGACAAGTGCATTATCTTCATGTGTTGGCCGCACACGAGCTGTATGTTGAGGGAGTGGATCCCCTTCCTGTTAACATAGGGCAGCCCAGAAGGCCCGGTGAGTGCAGGGCAACATGCGTTGTATCTATCCCCTGGGGCATCCTGGCGATGACAGAGATACCTGCTGCCCAGGCATCTTGTTGGGCTTGGGCCATGTCAAAGATGATGTAGTTTTCCGTCCAGGCATTCAGGGCATCCGTGACCTGTCGTGTGCACCTGTGGGCTGTGAGATACTACACAGGTCCCTGCTCGAGCCCTGGAATGATGCTGAGGTGTAAAGGTTGAGAGCTGCGGTGACCTTGATGGCCACCGGGAGCAGGTGTCCTCTTCCTTCATGTGGTGCCAGGTCGGCGAGGACATGGCACAGGTGCAGCACCGTCTCCTTGTTGAGGCGGAGCCTCCTGCGGCACACGCTGTCCGTCATATACTCGAATGACCATTGATACCTGTACACCCTGGACCATCATGGGACTTGCCCTCTGGGTCCCTCCCTGGCTTGATGACGGCCGGGTTCTCAGGGTGAGGGGTGGGGTCTGGCACATGGGCCGCCACCTCGAGCATCTGCTGCTGCTGCTGCCGCCGCCTTTTCTGGCATCTGGCCGCTAGGCCTAACAGCAGCATCACTAGGGCACCACTAGGAAGAACAGCTTCTTCCCTGCTGCCATCAGACTTCTGAATGAATTACCTCGTATTAGGTTGGTCCTTGTTCTACACCCTAGTTATGACTGTAACATTGCATTCTGTAGTCTCTCCTTCCTTTCCTATGTACGGTATGCGTTGTCTGTATAGCATACAAGAAACAATATTTTTCACTGTATACTAATACATGTGACAATAATAAATCAAATCAAATCCTGCGTCCAATATCCCTGCCATAGTGTTCAATATCTGTAAGGAATTGGGAGAGGGTGTTAGACTGACAAACAGCAATGGCTCCTACCCCGGGCCCTCCAGCCCCCACTGATCCCACTCCCACCAGACTCAAAACGCCCTGCCCACACACACCCAGCCGCAGCAGGGGCCCCCGCTCACTGGACCCCAGACCCTTTACCCCGGATACGTGCTTCTAACGTCAACCGGCCCGGGCGCTGGCTCCTTCCCGTGGCACTCGCACAAGCTTCAGCCTTGGACTGTTCCTTGGAGCTGTGTACTATCCCCTGGGTGTTCGGGTGTTGACTGCTGCGTGAGTGGTGTTGCCTTCCGCAGTGTTCAATGACAGTGTCCAGGCATCGCAGTCTGCATGGATGCTGGGCAATGATTCCCACATGCTACATGGCCCGCCGAGCCATGGGAATCCACTTGGATTGTGTGAAGTGCTCACTTAACCACGATTGCCAATTCCCCATTAGCAATAGCCTTCAGCTGCACAGGCAGAGGCCTCAACAGTCGGTGGGGGTTCTAGGTGGCCATTGGTGCAGACTGGCAGGGACAAGGGTTGCCCCCGGAACGGGTAAACACGATCCAGTGGTTGACATGGTGGTGCCATCTTTGGTTGCCCCCCCCCCCCGGTTGCTCCCCCCAGCGGCCCCCACCCTCCCATGGCAGCCCACCCCTGCTGAGGGACACCCATCCCCAGCCGAGGGTCCTCCAACCCCCACCGAGCACTGGGGCGGGAATCCCAGCGCCTCTGGGCTCTTGCCTGTGAGCAAAGATGGCTACTCACCTCCTCGGCTCCCCACAGAAGCCCTTCGTGGGTTCACATATTTTTAAAGGAGTACTAATAGCCGCCAGCCTGCCCACTTGCTGGGGAGGCCGATGAATGACGGGAGGTCGCTGGATATGGGGTTGGTCCAGTTAATTGTACGGAAATGGGGCTTAAATGGAGATAACTGGTTTCTCGCCATATGGCCAGTTGCATCGCAAACTGTTTGGCGTCTGGTGCGTTTCTCGCATTCTGCCTCTCCTATTCACCGGCCTCATTTTGCTTGAGCAAGAGCGTAACGAGGCTGGAGAATCGCACCCTATGACTATGTTAGGCTGGTATTTGACTACTCTGTTGCCACATTCATCATATGTTAGTGTGGTAGACTTTGCAGGGTCAATTGCACAGAGTGTGCTTTTGTTGTTTCTAGTGCCGAGGTCAATGTAGAATGGTCTGTCCAATTTTATTCTTATTTGGATTTTCTGTAGCAGTTTGGTACAATTGAATGGCTTGCTCGGCCAATTTAGAAGGCAATTAGGAGTCAACACCATTGCTGCAGGTCGGGAGTCACAAATAGGCCAGACCAGATAAGGACGGCAAATTTTCTTCCCTAAAAGTCACAAGTGAATCAGATGGACTTTTACGGCAAGCCAATGGTTTCACGTTCATCATTACTGAAAGAAGCTATTCATTCCAAATGTATTTATTAACAATTGAATTTAAATGTCTCCAGCTGTAATGGTGGGATTTGAACTCATTACTCTGGAGCATTAACCCAGGCCTCTGGATTAGCAGTCCAGTAACATTACCACTATGCTTCTGTCCTTTGTTATGTAAGAAAGGAACATATAGGTTATTTCATAATATAATAATAATAATCGCTTATTGTCACACGTAGGCTTCAATGAAGTTACTGTGAAAAGCCCATTGTCGCCACATTCCGGCGCCCATTCGGGGAGGCCGGAACGGGAATTGAACCCGCGCTGCTGGCCTTGTTCTGCATTACAAGCCAGCTGTTTAGCCCATTGTGATAAACCAGCCCCTGATATTTATTTATCATCGTGGAGCTGTGCAAAGTAGAAGGGTAATGTCCCATGTTGTATCTGTAGGGGGCAGAAATATAAAAGCACAGCTTTTTCCCTGCCACTTTGTTCTGCCAATAATCCTGTTATAGAATGTGGGAAATTTAAATAATTGTCACAGGCACCCATAGCTGAACAGTACAATGGAAGCCCACCCTGCAAAAGAATGCCTAAGCTTCTCTTCAGGGATCAGAAGGTGCAGGTTAATCTTCTGCTGTAATGGGGCTTTCATTAGGTCATTGGAATCTGCCCTAGTTCACACCATATATATATCCCACTGAGCCAAACATTTCTACACTAGCTTAAAATTGCTCCTCCAGACACCACTCAAGAAGATGGAATTCAATTTCTTCCGTTTCCACGGGACAGAGACCTGAATGATTCAGGTACAGCCCAAATTATCTTCTCCTCACTAACTGGAAATGGACCACAGTTCCCCCATCAGGACGTCTGTTGATTAAATTAAATTTGGTCCTTTTAGCCATTTTTCTCAAACTGCCAGGACCTTTGATCTAAAGAGTACTTTGCACATGACTTCAGCTTCTCAATGATTGCACCGTGCAGATTTTTCAAATTCATTATCAGAGATTTTTCAGTATTTCAAGTTTAAAAAGAGTGAGAAATCTGGTGAAAGCAAACCACATGATTGATCTGACAGAAAATGTAAATATTTTGAGATTTGCGATTCTTGGTTTCTTCCTGTGAAATCATTCAGCCAGGAATGTTCAAAATCTCCCTCCCGGGCTTTTCATATTATTTTGTTTTCCCACAATTTTCATTGTTTTAAAAAGGACCATTGATGTCAAAATGCTGCTGCCAGGAATATCATTGTTGTTAGCTTAGAATCAGGGATTTTAATGAATGGTTCAGTTGCTTATGTTCATTTTTAAAATTGTGGATAGATAATATATGGCTATCTGATTGGATTAATGTCTAAAGCCAGTCAAACAAATGTTCTTTGATTTTGAAAGTGACAGTGTTGCACGCCCGTTATTGACTAATGACTATCGAGTCCAATCTCCTCCATTCTGGCATAGCTCTATTCCAAAACACTCTTGTGTCACTCTGCACCGGGAGCTGCCCCCGTCTACTACAGCTGTTTTTAATTCAGATTCTGAGAGACTGGCATCTGTGTGCTGCTTGCTACGATCCAATTAGGGATCATTAATGTTTGAAGAGAAATCGAAACATCCAGTGACTTAACCAATAGAACTTCGCCACAGGATTTAAATTTTTAAACAAAAACACACACTTTATTGTATTTAGAAGAATTAACTGAAACACGCAGTCTTAGTTTAGTACTATTGGTTAACACCATATTATGTTATACACTCAGCTTTACTCTCTACTTTCTCAAAGCCTTTTCTTTCTAAGAACAAAGAACAAAGAACAACAAAATGTACAGCACAGGAACAGGCCCTTCGGCCCTCCAAGCCCGCGCCGACCATGCTGCCCGACTAAACTACAATCTTCTACACTTCCTGAGTCCGTATCCTTCTATTCCCATCCTATTCATGTATTTGTCAAGATGCCCCTTAAATGTCACTATTGTCCCTGCTTCCACCACCTCCTCCAGTAGCGAGTTCCAGGCACCCACTACCCTCTGCGTAAAAGACTTGCCTCGTACATCTACTCTAAACCTTGCCCCTCTCACCTTAAACCTATGCCCCCTAGTAATTGACCCCTCTACCCTGGGGAAAAGCCTCTGACTATCCACTCTGTCTATGCCCCTCATAATTTTGTATACCTCTATCAGGTCTCCCCTCAACCTCCTTCGTTCCAGTGAGAACAAACCGAGTTTATTCAACCGCTCCTCACAGCTAATGCCCTCCATACCAGGCAACATTCTGGTAAATCTCTTCTGCACCCTCTCTAAAGCCTCCACATCCTTCTGGTAGTGTGGCGACCAGAATTGAACACTATACTCCAAGTGTGGCCTAACTAAGGTTCTATATAGCTGCAACATGACTTGCCAATTCTTATACTCAAACATGAGACACATCAATCTTAATAATTATTTATTCTGTACAGCCATCGGAAGGTATGCCACAGTCCTCTGTAATTTATTTTAATTCTCTTCAGTTCTAGCTATTCTTCAAGGTAAGATGCATTGTTTCACGACTCTGGTGCCTTAATCTCTTGTTCTGGTTACTTTCTCAACGCTTCCCAGCTAGTAATGCTGATTGCTTTCTTTGCCACAAGGTTCGTGGATATATTGCAGTTTTGCCATAAATCTAGAATTCCTACCTGTCCCTGGTGTACAAAAACAATATAGAAACTTCTGAAATGGATCAGATACTCCCCTTTCAATTCTGAGACATGGACTCAAATTAAGTACAAGGCAACGAGATGACAATATTCTTTACTGACTGTAAGGTCCTATGTGAGGCTTTGGGTATTGTCAATCTGGTTCCCAAGGAGCACAAACCTGTAATACAATACCAATTGTTAATCAGTTTTGTATAACATAGTATAGTCTAAAAATTAGAGCCAGAAAGTTTAGGAGAGATGGTAGGAAACAATTCTTTACGCAAACGGTGGTAGAGGTTTGAAACTCTCTCCCATAAACAGCAGTTGAAGCTACATCAGTTGTTCATTTTAAATCGGAGGTAGATAGATTTTTGTTAAGCAAAGATATTAAGGGATATGGGCTCAGTGAAGACATAGTGCTGCAGACAACACTGCCACCCAACCCTTCACCACACTCTCCCCTCTACCAGTACATGGACAGTGCTTCTTAACATGCCCCACCTCCTTACAGGAGTGGCACTGCAAATCATCCACCAAGCTGAATATTTTATATGCTGTCTCATCGAAGCCTCCCTCCGTGCACCCCTCCCGGTCCAAGTGGCAGGATGATCATAATGAGGAGAAAGGGGGAGGGGAAATGCGAAGAGCATGGGAATTGATGTGGGAGCATGGGAGTTCAGGGTGAGAGGGTGTGAGTGGTGAGTTGAGCTTAGTAGAAGATCAATCTCAGTTCCCCAGTTGTATTCAGGATTTTAGGCCCTCTAACTCTCACCCCTCACACCCTCTCACCTTGAACTCCCCGTGCTCCCACATCAATTCCCATGCTCTTCGCACTCAGCCCCCATATGACCTCCGTGCCACTTCTATGCCCTCTATGCCACCTCTAATCTCTTGCCTGCATCCCCCAGGCACACTCACCCAGTAATGATAGGAGTGATGGGCAAACATGACTTGGGTCAGTTGAAATATGACCAGCAGGCACATCCAGTCTGACAAAAAGTGCCCTTCTAATCAATGCTAGAATTAAACTAATTGAACACAAGGTGATGTGTATTGGCCAGTTCTCTGGAATGTGAAGTCCCAATTTTAAAAGGGAATTAACATAAGGGAATGAACAAAGATATCTCACCAATTGCCTCTTTCAGTAGTATAGGCCATAGAAACGTTTACCATTTCCAGAGAGGTGTCAGTTGTCATAATATACACCAGTATATCATGGTGCAGACACACACTAATGGACACACAGTGGGACCAATCAACACACACAACACCGCAGCCAATCACCAGTTAGAGCACACGCACTACAAAGACAGGGAGCATCAGAGTTCCCGCTCATTCGAGCTGCAGCTAGCTAGGAGGACAGAGCTCACAGCCTGCAGCACAGACATTCACCATGTGCTGAGTGCATCGACTGGTTAGGACAAGGTAGAGGTCTTTAGTTAAAGCTAGTATTGTGTTAACCCACAGTCAGGCTATGTTAAACAGTTAATGATTCAATAAAATAGTGTTGTTCTATTTCAAGTGTTGGTGACCTGTATGTGTTCCACGGATCCAGAGTACCCAACACAACATGATACCAGGAGTTGAGGGATATTAGCACTTCTTAGACCTACCTGCAAGTGATCTGCCTTCCGCCAGCATTCCGTCATCCTGCACCATGGACAACATCAGCCCGCCGCCGCTCCGCATCGCCGGCAACCTAGGGGCCAACTGGAAGATATTCAAACAGCGCTTCCAGCTCTTCCTTGAGGCCACAGATAGGGAGGATGCCTCGGATACCAGGAAGACTGCTCTCCTCCTCTCCACGGCCAGAGACCATGCCATCCACATTTTCAATTCTCTCACCTTTGCGGATGACGAAGATAAAACAAAGTTCAAGACGGTCCTCCTCAAGTTTGACACTCACTGCATCGTAGAGGTGAATGAAAGTTTTGAGCGCTACATGTTCCAACAGCGTTTGCAGGGTAGGGATGAACCTTTCCAATCCTATTCTGTAAGGTAAGAGGGGATGGAGGCTAGGCCAGTTACATGCTCCTCCTGTAGGATGTGGGTGGTGAGGGATACCACCGGTGTCCCCGCTGACTATACCTGCGGGAAGTGCACCCAACTTCAGCTCCTCAAAGACCGTGTTAGGGAACTGGAGCTGAAGCTGGATGAACTTCGGATCATCCGGGAGGCAGAGGGGGTGATTGGGAAGAGTTACAGGGAGGTAACCACACCCAAGGTACAGGACAAGAATAGCTGGGTTACAGTCAGGGGGAAAAAAAATAACAGGCAGACAGTGCAGGGATCCCTCGTGGCCATTCCCCTTCAAAACAAGTTACCGTTTTGGATGCTGTTGGGGGGGATGACCTACCGGGGGAAGGCCCTAGCGGCCAGGTCTCTGGCACTGAGTCTGGCTCTGGGGCTCAGAAGGGAAGGGGGGAGAATAGAAAAGCAATAGTTGTAGGAGATTCAATGGTTAGGGGAATAGATAGGAGATTCTGTGGTCGCGAGCGAGACTCCCGGAAGGTATGTTGCCTCCCGGGTGCCAGGGCCAGGGATGTCTCGGATCGTGTCTTCGGGATCCTTAAGGGGGAGGGGGAGCAGCCAGAAGTCGTGGTGCACATTGGTACCAACGACATAGGTAGGAAAAGGGGTGTGGAGGTAATAAACAAGTTTAGGGAGTTAGGCTGGAAGTTAAAAGCCAGGACAGACAGAGTTGTCATCTCTGGTTTGTTGCCGGTGCCACGTGATAGCGAGGCTAGGAATAGGGAGAGAGTGCAGTTGAACACGTGGCTGCAGGAATGGTGTAGGAGGGAGGGCTTCAGGTATTTGGATAATTGGAGCGCATTCTGGGGAAGGTGGGACCTGTACAAGCAGGACGGGTTGCATCTGAACCAGAGGGGCACCAATATCCTGGGAGGGAGGTTTGCTAGTACTCTTCGGGAGGGTTTAAACTAATTTGGCAGGGGAATGGGAACCGGATTTGTAGTCCAGCAACTAAGGTAGCCGATATTCAGGACGCCAAAGCATGTAATGAGGCAGTGGGGAAGGGAACACTGACAAAGGAGAGTATTTGCAGGCACGGAGATGGGTTGAAGTGTGTATACTTCAACGCAAGAAGCATCAGGAATAAGGTGGGTGAACTTAAGGCATGGATCGGTACTTGGGACTACGATGTGGTGGCCATCACGGAAACTTGGATAGAAGAGGGGCAGAAATGGTTGTTGGAGGTCCCTGGTTATAGATGTTTCAATAAGATTAGGGAGGGTGGTAAAAGAGGTGGGGGGGTGGCATTATTAATTAGAGATAGTATAACAGCTGCAGAAAGGCAGTTCGAGGAGTATCACCCTATTGAGGTAGTATGGGTTGAAGTCAGAAATAGGAAAGGAGCAGTCACCTTGTTAGGAGTTTTTTATAGGCCCCCCAATAGTAGCAGAGATGTGGAGGAACAGATTGGGAAACAGATTTTGGAAAGGTGCAGAAGTCATAGGGTAGTAGTCATGGGCGACTTTAACTTCCCAAATATTGAGTGGAAACTCTTTAGATCAAATAGTTTGGATGGGGTGGTGTTTGTGCAGTGTGTCCAGGAAGCTTTTCTAACACAGTATGTAGATTGTCCAACCAGAGGACGGGCAATATTGGATTTAGTACTGGGTAATGAACCAGGGCAAGTGATAGATTTGTTAGTGGGGGAGCATTTTGGAGATAGTGACCACAATTCTGTGACTTTCACTTTAGTAATGGAGAGGGATAGGTACGTGCAACAGGGCAAGGTTTACAATTGGGGGAAGGGTAAATACGATGTTGTCAGACAAGAATTGAAGTGCATAAGTTGGGAACATAGGCTGGCAGGGAAGGACACAAGTGAAATGTGGAACTTGTTCAAGGAACAGGTGCTACGTGTCCTTGATACGTATGTCCCTGTCAGGCAGGGAAGAGATGGTCGAGTGAGGGAACCATGGTTGACAAGAGAGGTTGAATGTCTTGTTAAGAGGAAAAAGGTGACTTATGTAAGGCTGAGGAAACAAGGTTCAGACAGGGCATTGGAGGGATACAAGATAGCCAGGAGGGAACTGAAGAAAGGGATTAGGAGAGCTAAGAGAGGGCATGAACAATCTTTGGCGGGTAGGATCAAGGAAAACCCCAAGGCCTTTTACACATATGTGAGAAATATGAGAATGACGAGAGCGAGGGTAGGTCCGATCAAGGACAGTAGAGGGAGATTGTGTATTGAGTCTGAAGAGATAGGAGAGGTCTTGAATGAGTACTTTTCTTCTGTATTTACAAATGAGAGGGGCGATATTGTTGGAGAGGACAGTGTGAAACAGATTGGTAAGCTCGAGGAAATACTTGTTAGGAAGGAAGATGTGTTGGGCATTTTGAAAAACTTGAGGATAGACAAGTCCCCCGGGCCTGACGGGATATATCCAAGGATTCTATGGGAAGCAAGAGATGAAATTGCAGAGCCGTTGGCAATTATCTTTTCGTCCTCACTGTCAACAGGGGTGGTACCAGGGGATTGGAGAGTGGCGAATGTCGTGCCCCTGTTCAAAAAAGGAACTAGGGATAACCCTGGGAATTACAGGCCAGTTAGTCTTACTTCGGTGGTAGGCAAAGTAATGAAAAGGGTACTGAAGGATAGGATTTCTGAGCATCTGGAAAGACACTGCTTGATTAGGGATAGTCAGCACGGATTTGTGAGGGGTAGGTCTTGCCTTACAAATCTTATTGAATTCTTTGAGGAGGTGACCAAGCATGTGGATGAAGGTAAAGCAGTGGATGTAGTGTACATGGATTTTAGTAAGGCATTTGATAAAGTTCCCCATGGTAGGCTTCTGCACAAAGTAAGGAGGCATGGGATAGTGGGAAATCTGGCCAGTTGGATAACGAACTGGCTAACCGATAGAAGTCAGAGAGTGGTGGTGGATGGCAAATATTCAGCCTGGATCCCAGTTACCAGTGGTGTACCGCAGGGATCAGTTCTGGGTCCTCTGCTGTTTGTGATTTTCATTAATGACTTGGATGAGGGAGTTGAAGGGTGGGTCAGTAAATTTGCAGACGATACGAAGATTGGTGGAGTTGTGGATAGTAAGGAGGGCTGTTGTCGGCTGCAAAGAGACATAGATAGGATGCAGAGCTGGGCTGAGAAGTGGCAGATGTAGTTTAACCCTGAAAAGTGTGAGGTTGTCCATTTTGGAAGGACAAATATGAATGCGGAATACAGGGTTAATGGTAGAGTTCTTGGCATTGTGGAGGATCAGAGAGACCTTGGGGTCTATGTTCATACATCTTTGAAAGTTGCCACTCAAGTGGATAGAGCTGTGAAGAAGGCCTATGGTGCGCTCGCGTTCATTAACAGAGGGATTGAATTTAAGAGCCGTGAGGTGATGATGCAGCTGTACAAAACTTTGGTAAGGCCACATTTGGAGTACTGTGTACAGTTCTGGTCGCCTCATTTTAGGAAGGATGTGGAAGCTCTGGAAAAGGTGCAAAGAAGATTTACCAGGATGTTGCCTGGAATGGAGAGTAGGTCTTACGAGGAAAGGTTGAGGGTGCTAGACCTTTTCTCATTAGAGCGGAGAAGGATGAGGGGCGACTTGATAGAGGTTTATAAGATGATCAGGGGAATAGATAGAGTAGACAGTCAGAGACTTTTTCCCCAGGTGGAACACACCATTACAAGGGGACATAAATTTAAGGTGAAAGGTGGAAGATATAGGAGGGATATCAGAGGTAGGTTCTTTACCCAGAGAGTAGTGGGGGCATGGAATGCACTGCCTGTGGAAGTAGTTGAGTCGGAAACATTAGGGACCTTCAAGCAGCTGTTGGATAGGTACATGGATTACGGGAAAATGATATAGTGTAGATTTATTTGTTCTTAAGGGCAGCACGGTAGCATTGTGGATAGCACAATTGCTTCACAGATCCATGGTCCCAGGTTCGATTCCGGCTTGGGTCATTGTCTGTGCGGAGTCTGCACGTCCTCCCCGTGTCTGCGTGGGTTTCCTCCGGGTGCTCCGGTTTCCTCCCACAGTCCAAAGATGTGCGGGTTAGGTGAATTGGCCAATGATAAATTGCCCTTAATGTCCAAATTGCCCTTGGTGTTGGGTGGAGGTGTTGAGTTTGGGTAGGGTGCTCTTTCCAAGAGCTGGTGCAGACTCAAAGGGCCGAATGGCCTCATTCTGCACTGTAAATTCAATGATAATCTATGATTAATCTAGGACAAAGGTTCGGCACAACATCGTGGGCCGAAGGGCCTGTTCTGTGCTGTATTTTCTATGTTCTATGTTTCTCACGCACCTCCGCATCCTTGCGCAGTCTTGCAGCCACGGGCCCACCTCCGACTCCATGATATGCGACCAGATCATTTTCGGTGTTCAGTCGGACCCCCTACGACAGCTGCTCCTCAAAGTAAAGCAGCTCACCCTATCGTACGCCATTGAGACCTGTGTCTTACATGAAAACGCCACGAGTCGGTATTCCCAAGTCCAAGCGGCTGAAACGGCGCGGCAAGGTCCACACGAGGCGGAACGGGTCCGAGCGGTTGAGCAACTCCAGGGCCTCGTCCTGGATGGGGGCGGCCATTTTGTGTGCTTTTTGCGGTGGCGCAGCGAACGTATTGACGCTACGACATGCGGCAACTGTGGCTCCGCCCATTTAAAACGGCAATGCCCTGCCAAATCTCGACAATGCCTAAGATGTGGCAGACTTGGCCACTATGCTGCCTTATGCCGAGCAGCTCAGCCTGCCAATTCATATCGCTTCAGCCAACCTCGCAGAAATGTCCGGGCAATTCAACCCACGGTCACCGAGTCCGATGCGGACCTCCCACAAAGCAGTGACACCGAGGACCCGAAGGCGCCTTTTCGAGTCGGTGTCGTTACGAAAAACAGGCTGTCCCCAAAGCAAAGACACCAGCCGCTGTCGGTATACAGCATCGATCCAGACAATGAGTGGTGTGCCACCCTGACGGTCAACCGGTCCCAAATACGATTCCGCCTGGACATTGGTGCCTCCGCCAATCTCATTGTCTGGCTTCCAAAGCCTTCATGTCAAACCAGCCATCCTTCCATCAGCCTGCCAGCTATTGGATTACAATGGCAATGTCATTGCTGCAAGCGGCTCGTGCCAACTTGAAGTGACGCACAGGTCACGCAAAGCCATCCTTCCTTTGAAATCGTGGGCTCCTCGAAAGCCTCCCTGCTTGGCGCGCAGGCATGCAAGCTGTTGAACCTAGTTCAGAGAGTTCACTCTCTCTCTCCTGATGACACGTCTGCCTTTCAGGACGCTGACTTCAGGGCGCAGCTCGACGCCATCATCGACCAGCACCACGACGTCTTCTAAAGTATGGGCACGCTCCCATATACCTACAAGATCTTATTGAAACAGAATGCCACGCCTGTGGTGCACGGACCTCGCAGGGTCCCAGCACCCCTTAAGGACCGCCTCCAGCTGCAGGATCTCCAGGACCAAGGAGTGATCTCCAGAGTCACGGACTGGGTCAGTTCCATGATATGTGTAAAAAAGCCTTCCGGCGAATTGAGAATTTGCATTGATCCCAAGGATCTAAATCGCAATATCATGAGGCAGCATTATCCAATTCCCAAGCGCGAAGAGATCACATGTGAGATGGCTCACGCCAAACTCTTCACCAAACTCGACGCCTCAAAAGGATTCTGGCAAATCCAGCTCGACAAATCCAGCAGGAAACTGTGTACATTCAATACCCCCTTTGGCAGATATTGTCACAACAGGATGCCGTTTGGGATCATATCTGCTTCAGAAGTGTTCCATAGGATTATGGAACAAATGATGGAAGGCATTGAAGGTGTTCGCGTTTATGTCAACGACATAATCATTTGGTCTACCACCCCGCAGGAGCATGTCAGTCGCCTCCAGCGCATGTTCAAACGCATACGTGAGCAGGGCCTACGCCTCAACAGGGCCAAATGCTCTTTTGGTCAGACGGAACTCAAGTTCCTCGGGGACCACATCTCCCAGTTGGTTATGCGGCCGGATGCGGACAAGATAGCTGCTATCACAGCCATGAAAACGGCAGAGGACAAGAAGGCGGTCCTCCGATTTCTGGGCATGGTCAACTTTTTAGGGAAGTTCATCCCTAACCTCGACTCTCATACCACGGTTCTCAGGAACCTGGTCAGGAAGACGACAGACTTGCAATGGCTCCATGCCCACGAGCGCGAATGGAGAGAACCCAAAACCAAACTCACCACGGCCCCGGTCTTAGCTTTCTTTGATCCAGCAAAAGAGACCAAAATTTCGACTGATGCCAGCCAATCCGGCATTGGGGCAGTGCTCCTGCAACGCGATGAGGCTTCATCATGGGCTCCCGTTGCATATGTGTCACGCGCCATGACCCCCACGGAACAGCGCTACGCGCAGATAGAAAAGGAGTGCCTGGGCCTTCTGACCGGTGTGGTTAAGTTTCACGATTATGTGTACGGCCTTCCTCAATTGACCGTTGAGACCGACCATCGCCCACTGGCCAATATAATACAGAAAGACTTGAACGACACGACGCCTCGTCTCCAGCGCATTCTTCTCAAGCTCCGGCGATAGGTCTTCCAGCTGGTATACACCCCAGGCAAAGACCTCATCATTGCTGACGCTCTCTCCAGGGCAGTCAACACTCCATGTGACCCAGTGGGATTCATCTGCCAGGTTGACGCCCATGTGGCCTTCGTGGCCTCCAATCAACCTGCCACGGATGAACGCCTCGTCCAAATTCGCCGCGAGACGGCGGCTGACCCTTTGCGACAGCGTGTCATGCACCACCTAGCAGACGGGTGGCTCAAGAGTCAATTCCCTCAGTTCTATAATGGCACAGATGATCTGGCGGTAGTAGACGGCATTCTTCAGAAACTGGACCGCATTGTCATCCCGCATAGCATGCGCCAGCTCGTCCTGGAACAGTTACACGAGGGCCAGCTCGGCGTGGAAAAGTGCCGCCGACAGGCCCGAGAGGCAGTGGGCGGAATTCTCCCCCCCCCCCCCGTCCCACGCCGGGTGGGAGAATCGCCCTGGCACCGCGCGAGTCCCGCCATGCCGTCCCAACGCCCGCGCTCGATTCTCGCGAACCACGGCTGGCCGCTGGGAAAATCGCCGCCTGCCGTTGGTAATGGGCGAGCGGCGATTCTCCGGCCCGGATGCGCCAAGCGGCCTGCCCAACACGACAGGTTCCCAGCGGCGCCATCCACACCTGGTCACTGCCGGCTGGAACAGCGCGGGAACGCTGGGGGGGCGGCCTGTGGGGGGGCGAGGAGGGTACCTGCACCGGGGGGCGGCTCCAAAGGGGTCTGGCCTGCGATAGGTGACCACCGATCGGCGGGCCGGCCTCTCTGAAGGAGGACCTCCTTTCCTCCGCTGCCCCGCTAGATCGATCCGCCATCTTCTTGCAGGGCGGCCACGGGGAGTACGGCAACCGCGCATGCGCAAGTGACGTCTACCGAATGGCTCCATTCTACGCTGCAATCGACGTGCCCTTCGTCTCGTTCCGCGCTCGCTACGTGATCCTCCACTGTCGCCTCGCCCTCCTGCTGTTCCGCGCTCGCTACGTGATCCTCCACTGTCGCCTCGCCCTCCTGCTGACCCTGCCATGGACTATGCAGAGATCCCGGTCACTCTGCATCCTCCTCACTCTGATGCAGTCCAGCCCACTCCTCAGCCGGCGGCTCCCGACCCACCCTTGAGGCGGTCAACCAGAATTCGTCGCCCATCTCAGAGACTTAATTTGTGAACTTTGTGGACTTATGGACTTTCTGATTTGTTCTGTTCTTCCGTTTGATCGTTTACATGGTTTGTATATAGTGTTCATATCGTTATTCTTGTGACACACTGTTTTTCTGCACCAGGCACCTTCCCATGTAAATAGCTTAGTTCTCATGTACATAGTCCTGTAAATATTTTGCACACATGTAGTCAGGGATATTCTCACCATACACTATTTATTGCCACACAGGTACATTCTTTTATAAAAGGGGGGATGTTATTATATACACCAGTATATCATAGTGCAGACACACACTGATGGACACACAGTGGGACCAATCAACACACACAACACCGCAGCCAATCACCAGTTAGAGCACATGTACTATAAAGACAGGGGGCATCAGAGTTCCTGCTCATTCGAGCTGCAGCTAGCTAGGAGCACAGAGCTCACAGCCTGCAGTACAGACATTCACCATGTGCTGAATGCATCGACTGGTTAGGACAAGGCAGAGGTCTTTAGTTAAAGCTAGTATCATGTTAACCCACAGTCAGAGTATGTTAAACAGTTAATGATTCAATAAAATAGTGTTGCACTATTTCAAGTGTTGGTGACCTGTATGTGTTCCACGGATCCAGTGCACCCAACACAACATCAGTCACAACAGCTAGAAAGTTAATGAAAAATAACCATCAGCCTATAAAACTTCTGGAAACCACTGAAATCTTTCAGTTTGTGCATCCTTTAAATATCTACTTGATCATCTGAGTTGACTTATAATCAATTGAATCATTAGAAAATTGGCTCAATGATTTTCCAGATAACACAGAATGCTGGACTTGAAAGAGGCAGTAATTCTGTCATCTTGTTTGGAGTCCCAGAAGCAATGTGAAATATTGCTGGCAGCACGGTAGCATTGTGGATAGCACAATTGTTTCACAGCTCCAGGGTCCCAGGTTCGACTCCGGCACTGCCTGTGCAGAGTCTGCATGTCATAGATTATCATAGAATTTACAGTGCAGAAGGAGGCCATTCGGCCCATCGAGTCTGCACCAGCTCTTGGAAAGAGCACTCTACCCAAGGTCAACACCTCCACCCTAGCCCCATAACCCAGTAACCCCACCCAACACTAAGGGCAATTTTGGACACTATGGGCAATTTATCATGGCCAATCCACCTAACCTGCACATCTTTGGGCTGTAGGAGGAAACCGGAGCACCCAAAGGAAACCCACGCACACACGGGGAGGATGTGCAGACTCCGCACAGACAGTGACCCAAGCTAGAAACGAACCTGACACCCTGGAGCTGTGAAGCAATTGTGCTATCCACAATGCTACCGTGCTGCCCTCCCCGTGTCTGCGTGGGTTTCCGCCAGCGTCGGGCCATCGCGCCGATTCGGGAGAATCCCGCCTATGGACTCTCCGAGCTCAATACATAAAAAGATTTTTCCACGTTTTCCCTCTGGTTCTTTTGCCAATCACTTTAAATCTGTGTCTTCTGGCCATTTATCCTTCAGTCACGGATGAGCAACCCAAAAATTCCCACCTTCCCATCTTTTCCCCACAGCCCTGCAATTTCCTTTAACTCCAGATAATGTTCCAATTCCCGTTTGGAAGCCTCTATTCTACCTGCCTCCACCACAATTTCAGGCAGCTCATTTCATATCCGAACCAAATGCTGCGTAGAAAGATGCGTGACCACGGACACGGCAATTCTACGGCCGTTTATTTTACGGGGCGCGGCTGCTAGTCACTCACCGGACGGAGGATCGGTCCTGGGACCAAGCTGATATTTTCATCGTAGAACTAGAAACTTCTTCCGGACATAGCCTCAAAATCGGAGAGTCCATCCCAGTGTCTCCCTGCCTACTCTATCTAGATTTCCCATGATTTTTAACACCTCTATCAAGCTGTCCCTTAATCTTCTCTTCTCCAAGGAGATAAACCCCAGCTCTCCAATCTATTCATGTAATCTATTCACCTCTGGAAGCAGTATTGTGAATCTTCTCTGCATTCTCTCTGAAATGCACCCCTGCTAAAGTGCAGTGCCCAGACTTTGAATCTATCTATTCGTTACATATTTGTGAACACTTCTATGAAACATTGAAGTAGTTCTTTCTGAACTCAGGGGAATTAGCAACCCCATCTTCTCCATTCTGTTCACACAACTGTAATCCCTCATTATGGGGACCATTTTAGTAAATCCAGTCTATACCCTCTCTAAAGACTTCATGCCCTTCCTAAAGTGTGGGGCGGGATTCTCTCAGCCCGGGGCAGGGCCGGAGAATCCCGCAACCGGCGCGAATCACGCCATACCGCCCAGACGCCGGCTCGCAGAGTGGAGAATCGGCACCATTGGCGCCGGTGTGGTTGGCGCGGTGCCGGTCGGGGGCCGCACCCGGGATGGGCTGAGAGGCCGTCGTAAAAAAGCCGAGTCCCACTGGCGCTGTCCACACTTGCTCTCAACTGGCGGGAACTTGCCGTGGAAGGTCGGGTGATGGCCTATGGGGAGAGGGGGGGTCCGACCCGCAGGGGTGCCTCCGATGTGGCCTGGCCCGCGATCATGGCCCACCGATCGGCGGGCCGGCCTCTCTGTCTGGGGGCCTCCTTTCTTCCGCGGCGGCCCCTGTAGTCGTCTGCCATGTTGCGCGTTGAAGGGAGCCACTGCGCATGCGCGCATTGGCGCCGGTGCCACTGTGAATGTGCGGACCCCGCGGACCCCAGTTGATGCCGGGATCAGCAGCTGAAGCAGCGTGAACCGATCCAGTGCTGTGCTGGCCCTCTGTAGGGGCCAGAATTGCTGATCCTGAGGCCGTGTTGACGCCGTCGAGAAACGCAATGCCGTTTCCGACGGCGTCAACACTTAGACCCAGGATCACAAAATCCCACCCGTGGGGCGGGATTCTCCACCCCCACGCCGAAGTGGCCGCGCCGTCGTGAACGCCGTCGAGGTTCACGACGGCGCGGAACGGTCCCGACCGATTCAGGCCCTGACAATGGGCCAGTATCGGGGCCGCGTCATCTACCCGCGCCAGGCCTTATCGCCCGCGTAAAAGCGGTGCCGAATAGATGACGCGGCCGGCGCCGCATAACGGACGTCATCCGCGCATGCGTGGTTGCCGTCCTGTCCAAATCCGCCCCGCAAGAAGGGGCTGCGGGGCCGCGGAAGGAAGGAGGTCCTCCTTCAGAGAGTACGGCCCGACGATCGGTGGGCACCGATCGCGGGCCACCCCACATTCAAGGTGAAGCCCGGTGCAGGATCCCCCCTCGCCCCCCCACAGGCTGCCCCCCCCAGCGTTCACGCACCGCCCACGACTGTAGCGACCAGGTGTGGACGGCGCCGGGGGGAACCCGCCCTTTTGGCCTGGCCGCTCGGCCCATCCGGGCCTCAGAATAGCAGGGGTGCCGGAGAATCGCCATTTTGGGTGTCTCTGGCGATTCTCCGGCCTGCGGCCCGCGAAACTCGACCGGCCCATTCCCGCCGCTTGGGAGAATCGCGGGAGGGCGTCGGACCGGCGTCCCCGGAAATTTCGACGGCCCAGGCGATTCTCCCAATCGGCGTGGGAGTGGAGAATCGCGCCCGTGGTGTCCAGTATTGGGTTTCTGTCCAGTAACCTAGCCACTGATGGGGGTCTAGATTTGGATTGTAATACAAGTGCTGGGAGTTGAGAATCCTGCCACCAGGGAATGGCGCGTCGCCAAGGAACACGCGCTGAGGGACCAGAGAATCTCTCCCTGGGTTTTCCAAATGTCCTGCCGTATTTAACTGCTTCTTTATATTTTTTTCTGTGGTATTCACTCACAGGAAGCCTGCTTCACAAGAATGAGGCATACGAGAACAGGAACGACTCCTTCAAATTTCCAAGTTTCCCAAGACCCTGGAAACCCAAGCACCAAGAGTTGAAAATAGGATAAATGTTTAAATGAAGACAGGCAGCTTCATTATAATGTTCAAATGTACAGCCTATTTCTGCATGGGGATTGGTCACCTGCCCCTTGATCGGCTTCTGTTAAAACCAGAACTGAGCATGTTCATAGCCCGTGTTTGGTTCCTGTTCCAGATTTTGTGCATTTTAATTTCTGCAATTGTTGGGAGGGTGTTGGTTACAAAACAGTGTCTGTCAAAGAAGTCTTTGTGGCCTTCAATCGGTTAATTGGGAACCTTTATTAATATATAGAACTATTTGTGCATGTACAGTAAAGGTTACAGTCTAGGAGCTATCTTGATGATTAGGTCTTAAACTGCCTCTGCTCAATATCAACATCATGCAGACCCCTGACTCTGGGTCATGTGCTTTTGTTTCTCACTGTGTGGGTGGTACTGTACTCAGTCCCACATTAATCCTGTATGCGATAGACAGAAACAGCCCCAAACCACCAGTTTTTGGGAATTAAGCATCAATCCAATTCCACAGGGGCTAAACTCGTTAGTTTAGTATAATATTCCAACTTTTATACTCTATCCTTCTATTTATAAAGCTCAAGATCCCATATGCTTAATTAATCTGCCTTGCCACCTTCAAAAATATTTACTAATTTGTATATTTAGTTATTTCCAGCATTTTCTGTTGAAGTGTATTAATAAAGGATAATGCGCAGGATTCTCCAAAATGGAGACTAAGTGTTCACGCCGTCGTGTTTCACGACGGTGCGAAACGGGCGTCACGGCGCTGGAACGGTTCACGCCACTCCAGCCTTACATCCTGGCACGGACTGGGGGCGGCGCCAACCCGTGCATGCGCAGTGGCGAAGCACCAACCGACGGATGCACGGTACACTCACGGAACGCTCCAGCCCCGTCGCAACATGGTGCAGGGGTTCTGGGGCCGGAAGCGGAACAAAGTAGGCCCGGGGGGGGAAGAGGCCAGCCCGCCGATCGGTGAGCCCCGATCACGGGCCAGGCCCCATAGGAGCCATCCCCCGGTGAAGGAGCGCTTTTCCCTGGCCCACAGGCCGCCCCCCGACCCTTCACGAAGAGTTCCTGCCAGCAGTGACCGGGGTGAACGACGCCGGCGGGACTCTGCCATTTCCGGGCGGCCGCTCGGCCCATCCGGGTCGGAGAATTGGCGACCCGGCTGTGGACAGCGGCCCGCGACCGGTGCCACGCCAAACGTGCCGGCGCAAATGTGGCGATTCTCTGCACCTCGGAGAATCGCACGCCAGCATCGGGACGGCGTGGCACGGTTGCGCCGATTCTCCAGCCCGGCACGAGTCTGGGAGAATCGCGTCCCTCGTTCTGAAATCATGTATTGGTGACGGGGTTCACCTATTCAGAGTAGAAATCAGAAAAATGGGATGCACTTTCTTAATTTTCCATCTGACAAAAAAAATATTGGAAATACAAGTTGAGCATCCATATCTGAAATTCCGAAACCCAAAAAATTCCAAAATCTGCACCTTTGTTTGAGCACCTATGTGACGTCACAAGCAGGAAATTCCACAAGGCACTGGGAAGGTTCCTGGACGATGCACAGGTCCCAACACACCGCACATGCGCAGGTCCCAACACAACGCACATGCGCAGGTCCCAACACACCGCACATGCGCAGGTCCCAACACACCGCACATGCGCAGGTCCCAACACAACGCACATGCGCAGGTCCCAACACACCGCACATGCGCAGGTCCCAACACACCGCACATGCGCAGGTCCCAACACAACGCACATGCGCAGGTCCCAACACACCGCACATGCGCAGGTCCCAACACAACGCACATGCGCAGGTCCCAACACACCGCACATGCGCAGGTCCCAACACACCGCACATGCGCAGGTCCCAACACAACGCACATGCGCAGGTCCCAACACACCGCACATGCGCAGGTCCCAACACACTGCACATGCGCAGGTCCCAACAAACCGCACATGCTCAGGTCCCAACACACCACGCATGCGCAGGTCCCAGGAACAGATAGTTTCGCCCCCTCGATAATTATATTCAGAAAACCAAAAAATTCCAAAATCCGATGCACACTTGGCCCCAAGCATTTCGGATAAGAGATGCTCAATCAGTATGAACCTGAACTCATGACTTGCATCCATCGTACAAGGCTTCCCACCATGATTTTAACTTTGTCAGGTGACACTAACCATGTTCAGTTGAATAATTATTTGATCAGTGAAGTTTACTTTCTTTAGAACAAAAAAAACACAAGAAATTTGAAAGATCTAGCAAATGAAAACCCAGTCTAATCACATTTTGATAAAATGACATGAAACAGAAGTGCATTGTTCAACAAAATATGGAGGGACGATCAATTGAACAAAGACTAGAGTTGGATACAACTGAGGCTTTATTGCTCTAAGATGTGTGGCCTCCCACAGCAGCTGGCGAAATGGCTGCAGCATGGAGGACACGCTTATTTATACTCCGCCTACTGGGCGGAGCCAGCAGGCAGGGACTACCGGTGAACCTGTAGTACAGGTCCTACCGTACATCACCTAATACAGGTGCAACAGTGGTTTACCATATTCACCCCCTGTTACAATTGAGTCCGGCAGGGGTGGTGGAGAACTATGTACAGCAATCACTTTATATTTACAGTATTTGATCAGAAAAAAACGTCTTTTGAAGTCCGGTGCCAGTTAGAGATTTAACTGGTCTGGTGCCTTGATGTTCTGCTGGGAGCGACGTAGCGGTGGCGGTGATGTCGATGCTGGCCCAATGTTCGGTGACTCCGGGAGCATGCCAAAATCCTCTTCATCCTCGGGCGTGGACAGGGGAAGGACGGGTGGTCCTGGTGGGGTTAATGCTGGGAGCGCCGGGGAGGGGAGGGTGGCGCCGGGCCGAAAGGATGTGTATGTGTGGAACCTGCTGGTGCCAGGTCCCTGAGGGAGTCAGTATCTTGGTGGCCGTTGGGGAACGCCACGTTCCCCAACGTTGGGGGTTGGCATGAAGCAATAGCACTCTTTCCACCAACGGGTCCCCCTTGTGGAGGCGGACGTGCCTACGGAGTAGGACTGGTCCTGGAGCTGCGAGCCAAGTCGGGAGCGACACCCCGGATGTGGACTTCCTGGGGAAGGCAAAAAGACGTTCATGGGGTGTGTTGTTGGTAGCGGTGCACAGCAGTAACCGAATGGAGTGGAGAGCATCAGGGAGGACCTCCTGCCAGTGAGAGGCTGGGAGGTTCCTAGACCATAGGGCCAGTTGGACGGCCCTCCATTACGTCCCATTCTCCCTCTCTACCTGCCCGTTTCACCGGGGGTTATAGCTGGTCGCCCTGCTGGAGGTGATACCCCTGCTGAGCAGGAACTGACGCAGCTCATCACTCATGAATGAGGATCCCCTGTCACTGTGGATATAGGCGGGGAAACCGAACAGAGCGAAGATAGTGTTTAGGGCTTTGATGATGGTAGCAAACGTCATGTCGGGGCATGGGATGGCGAAGGGGAACCTGGAGTACTCATCGACCACACTGAGAATATACGTGTTTCGGTCGGTGGAGGGGCGAGGCCCTTTGAAATCCATGCTGAGGCGTTCACAGGGGCGGGTGGCCTTCACCAAGCGCGCACGATGCGGCCGGTAGAAGTGCGGCTTGCACTCCGCACAAACCTGGCAGTCCCTGGTGATTGTCCGTACTTCTTCGACGGAGTAGGGCAGGTTGCGGGCCTTTATGGAATGGTACAACCGTGTGACTCCCGGGTGACAAAGGCTGTCGTGCAGGGTCCGGAGTCAGTCTACCTGTGCGCTGGCACACTTACATCGGGATAGGGCGTCTGGGGGCTCGTTGAGTTTGCCAGGGCGATACAAAATCTCGTAATTGTAGGTGGCGTGCACGATCCTCCACCGCAGGATTTTATCATTTTTGATCTTGCCCCGCTGTGTGTTGTTGAACATGAAGGCTACAGACTGTTGGTCAGTGAGGAGAGTGAATCTCCTGCCGGCCAGGTAATGCCTCCAATGCTGCACAGCTTCAACGATAGCTTGGGCCTCTTTTTCGACGATGAGTGGCGAATTTCTGAGGCATGAAGGGTGCGGGGAATCTGATGCATCGCTCTCTACTTGAATGGGCAGTGTCTCGTCTACTGCGTGCATCCCAGTCTTGGCGATATCGGCTCTGATACGGGCGAAGGCCTGCTGTGCCTCGGCCATCAGGGGAAAATGGGTGGACTGAATGAGTGTGCCTTGTCCGCCTAGTTTGGGACCCACTGGGTGTAGTACGAGAAGAACCCCAGGCAGCGTTTGTGGGCTTGGGGCTGTGGGGGAGGGGAAGCTCCACGAGGGGGCGCATGCGGTCGGGATCGGGCCCCAGAACTCCGTTCTGAACCACAGAGCCGAGTGTGGCACGCACCTCTCCTTGTTGCAGGTGAGGTTTAGGAGAGTGGCGGTGGCAAGGTTGGCATCGTGGTCCTGCTGGCCATGGCCACAGATGGTGACGCTGTCTAGGTACGGGAAGGTGGCCCGCAAACCGTACAGGTCGGCCATTTGGTCCATCTCCCTTTGGAAGACCGAGACCCCGTTAGTGACGCCAAAGGGAACCCTGAGGAAGTGATAGAGACGACCGTCCGCCTCAAAAGCGGTGTATGGACGGTCTGCTTTATGAATGGGGAGCTGGTGGTAGGCGGATTTGAGGTCTACCATTGAGAAGACCCGGTACTGTGCAATCTGATTGACCATATCAGATATGCGTGGGAGGGGGTACGCGTCGAGCTGCGTGTACCGATTGATGGTCTGGCTGTAGTCCACGACCATTCTGTGCTTCTCCTCCCCAGTTTTAACCACTACCACTTGGGCTCTCCAGGGGCTGTTGCTGGCCTCGATAATGCCCTCCCGAAGCAGCCGCTGGACCTCGGACCTGATGAAGGTCGTGTCCTGGGTGCTGTACCGTCTGCTCCTGGTGGCAACGGGCTTGCAATCCGGGGTTAGATTGGCGAAGGGGGAAGGCGGATCGACCTTCAGGGTCACGAGGCCGACACAGTAAGGGGTGGTAGGGGCCCGCCGAATTTGAGGGTTAGGCTCTGGAGGTTACACTGGAAGTCCAGGCCGAGTAGTAGGACAGCGCAGAGGTTAGGGAGGATGTAGCGGCGGAAGCCGCTGAATTCTACGCCCTGGGCCGTGAGTGTGACCGTGCAGAACCCCCGGATCACGACGGAATGGGATCTGGATGCCAGGGAAATTCTTTGGTTGGCATGGTGTGCCGCGAGGGTGCAGCGCCTTACCGTATCCGGGTGTATGAAGCTATCGTTGCTCATGGAGTCCAGCAGGCAAGAGGTCACGTGGCCGCTGATTTTCACACTGGTCGATGCGGTGGCCAGGTTGTGCGGACGAGACTGGTCGATCGTCATTGAGGCGAGTCGTGGTCCGTCGTCACTGATGTCGGATGATGGGAAGCCTGGGGGGCCCAGGTCCTGGAAGGCTGTCGGTGTCCATGTCCCGTGGGGGAGACAAGATGGCTGCGCCTGAAGATCCTGCGTGGACAAAATGGCGGCGCCATGGGCCGCACGTTGCGGGGATTGGACAAGATGGCAGCGCCCATGGGCCGCACGTGGACTGGGGGGAGAAGATGGCGGCGCCCACTGGCTGCGTGTGGCCCTGGGAGGTGAAGATGGCGGCGCCCACTGGCCGCGCGTGGTCCGGGAGGTGAAGATGGCAGCGCCCATTGTGTGAAGGCTACGGGGTTGGTGGCGATAGCGGCAACTGCGTGGGTCTGGCACACAGCGGCGAAGTGCCCCTTTTTGCTGCAAGCCTTGCAAAGGGCAGTGCGAGCCGGGCAGCGTTAGCGAGGGTGCTTCTGCTGGCCACAGAAGTATCATCGGGGACCCCCGGGGTGCGCGGGCTGGCGTGTGGCGCAGGTTTACTGGCTGGGTATGGCCCCGGCTGGGGCGGCCGTCTGTGGGGTCCACGAGGGGTAGGAGGGGTGGGCCGCGCGGCTGGTGGGGTAGGTCTGAATATTGCGTGAGGCATCCGTCATGAAGAGCACTAGCTTCTTTGTTTCAGCTAGGTCGAGCGTGGCCCCTTCTAACAGTCTTTGGCGTACCACCTTGCCTCCTCAATCTTTGTTTTCTCTCCTCCTCCGAGGAGGAGGAAGAGGTGATCCCTGTTGAATACACAATACCCATCAGCAGATTGGCTAATTTGGCTCGCCCATGCACAAAGGGTGATAGAGGGACTCAAACCTCTGGTGCTAGGAACAGAAAACGCTTTGGAGCTCAACACTCTAAGGAAGACAGCACATAACTCACTCTGTCCACACTGCAGAATACCACCTCAACCCTACAAATGCCTAACTCTTTAGCCACTGTAGCCAACAGCTTTTATCCTGCTCTTAAAATTAAAATGATCAATTACAGTTGAGCCGCCCGCCAGATTGCCTGCACAATGAGCTTAATAGTGCACAAGCAACATTAAATTCCAGTCGATGGGGTTTTAATCTCCTTCATCATTCATCTAATTAACAGGCGCGCGCCCAATACACACCTTCGCCCGCCTAGCGAAATGACGTGCGAGTGTACGATGACATCTGGATCACACGCTTTTTAACGGATTTCTGGGTCGCAAGGTAAAATACTATTCTAAAATGAGGCTAGTGTGCCATGTCATTTTCTATGTGCAAATTATAAAGACATCTAAACCGTGGGTCACTGAACATCTGTGCCAGGTGGACTTGCAAATAGTCCCCAGCCACTTGTTGCAGCCATATGGCTATTTGTTGCCATATGTGTTCACGTTGAATGAGCCTCACAAGTGACTTTGGTAACAGGTGCAAAAACAGCAACAAAGTCAACTGAGTTTCTTGAAACCTGCCGACATGCTTCAGGTTTATGAATGTTGACAGGAATACTGAATGCAAGCCAAATTAACCCTAAAACTAATTGAATATTACTTTCAGTGACAGGATCAGTCGTGTCCACTATGCTGAAACTTCAGCAAGCCATCAGGCTGGAAGAGAATATGGAATTTTGCAATTGTTCCTATTTTATCCACATTCAATGGGCAACTATTTTCTTATCCTCATGTGGAATGTGATGAACAGGTGTGACTAAGTTGTAGCACTCTTGCATTTAACTTAGAGGGCTGTGAATTCAACCTCCAATCCAGAGACCTGAACATAGAAATCTTGACTTAGCGTCTAGTGCAGTATTGAGGAAGTGCTGCACTGCCAAAGGTGCCACCTTTTAGTGAATAGAACATAAAACATAGAAAAAATACAGCACAGAACAGGCCCTTCGGCCCACGATATTGTGCCGAACTTTGTCCGAGATTAAGGACAAATTAATCTATACCCCATCATTCTACCGTAATCCATGTACCTATCCAATAGCCACTTGAAGAGCCCTAATGTTTCCGACTCAACTACTTCCACAGGCAGTGCATTCCATGCCCCCACTACTCTCTGGGTAAAGAACCTACCTATCACATCCCCCCTATATCTTCCACCATTCACCTTAAATTTATGTTCCCTTGTAATGGTCTGTTCCACCCAGGGAAAAAGTCTCTGACTGCCTACTCTATCTATTCCCCTGATCATCTTATAAACATCTATCAAGTCGCCCCTCATCCTTCTCTGTTCTAATGAGAAAAGTACGAAGTCTTACAACACCAGGTTAAAGTCCAACAGGTTTGTTTCGATGTCACTAGCTTTCGGAGCACTGCTCCTTCCTCAGGTGAATGAAGAGGTCTGTTCCAGAAACACATATATAGACAAATTCAAAGATGCCAAACAATGCTAGGAATGCGACCATTAGCAGGTGATTAAATCCTTACAGATCCAGAGATGGGGTAACCCCAGGTTAAAGAGGTGTGAATTGCATCAAGCCAGGACAGTTGGTAGGATTTCGCAGGCCAGATGGTGGGGGATGAATGTAATGCGACATGAATCCCAGGTCCCGGTTGAGGCCGCACTCATGTGTGCGGAACTTGGCTATAAGTTTCTGCTCGGCGATTCTGCGTTGTCGCGGGTCCTGAAGGCCGCCTTGGAGAACGCTTACCCGGAGATCAGAGGCTGTACCCCATCATTCGTGTCCACTATGCTGAAACAGTGGTCAGAACAGTGACCACGACACCACACAACCCTGTCATGGCAATCTCTGCAAGACGTGCCAGATCATCGACATGGATACCACTATTACACATGAGAACACCACCCACCAGGTACGCGGTACATACTCGTGCGACTCGGCCAACGTTGTCTACCTCATACGCTGCAGGAAAGATGTCCCGAAGCGTGGTACATTGGCGAGACCATGCAGACGCTGCGACAACGAATGAACGGACATCGCACAACAATCACCAGGCAGGAATGTTCCCTTCCAGTCGGGGAACACTTCAGCAGTTGGGGGCATTCAGCCTCTGATCTCCGGGTAAGCGTTCTCCAAGGCGGCCTTCAGGACCCGCGACAACGCAGAATCGCCGAGCAGAAACTTATAGCCAAGTTCCGCAAGATTCCAAGATTACTGAGATTATCCCTGCTTTCTTCTTAAACAAGGTGATACGCAATCAATACGCTTGAGTCCACGTGGAGTCATATCGATTCAGCTTTAATCAGATAGAAGTGTACCCAGCAGCGAAGTTACAGAAGTGAAGGCTGCTGGGACGGCATTGGTTCTTGAGGCGGGGCTATGTACATTGCCCAATGGTAGACCCCGCGGTCTAGCCAATGGTTATTTCTCTCTCTGGTACCGTAATACCTGGTATTACCACATTCACCCCCTGTTAAAAAAAGAGTCAGCGGGTGATGGCCAGTATTACTGTCGCCTTTTCATGGTAGGACCAGGTATTGCAGGTACCATGCTATCGAGGGTTGCAGAGAAAGTTCTTGCGTTGTTCATTTTCGTCATGGTGCTGCAATCAGACGATCGGGCGGCCTGGTCGTCCTATTGGAGCGTCTCAGTGTCGGCGGCGATCCTGGTGAGGGCCCCGGCAGTAGTGACTCCGGGAACGTGGTGTCTTCCTCCCAGGCAGTTTCGTCACCCCTGGGCGGCGCTGCAAGGTCGAAAGATGGGCAGAAGGAAGGGGTGCCTGTAGGGGGCGTCGGTGCCTGCTCGGCTCTGGGTCGGGCGGCAGTACTGACCCTCCGGTCAGGTACGGAGGGGGCAGTGGCTCGGCGCGCATGGTGCTTTGGCGGGCGCCAGGTCCCGGAGGGAGGCCGTATCTTGGCGTCCATCGGGGAACGCTACATAGGCATACTGGGGGTTGGCATGCAGCAGGTGGACCCTTTCGACCAGCGGGTCCGACTTGTGCGCCCTCGCATGTTTCCGCAGCAGGACGGATCCGGGTGTTGCTAGCCAGGTTGGGAGCGAGGTCCCCGAGGAGGACTTCCTGGGGAAAACAAGGAGACGTTCATGACGTGTCTGGTTCGTGGTAGTACATAGCAGTGACCGAATGGAGTGCAGGGCCACTGGAAGGACTTCTTGCCAGCGGGAGACTGGGAGATTCCTGGACCGTTCCATTCTCCCTTTCTACCTGCCGTTTCCCCGGGGGTTGTAACTGGTCGTCCTGCTCGAGGCGATGCCTTTGCTAAGCAGGAACTGGCGCAGCTCGTCGCTCATAAAGGAGGACCCCCTATCACTGTGGATGTATGCGGGGAAACCGAACAGTGTAAAAATAGTTTGGAGTGCCTTGATGACGGTGGTTGTGGTCATGTCCGGGCAGGGGATGGCGAATGGGAACCGGGAGTGCTCATCAATCACGTTCAGGAAATACGTGTTGAGGTCGGTGGAGGGGAGGGGGCCTTTGAAGTCCATGCTGAGGCGTTCAAAGGGACGGGAAGCCTTTATCAGGTGCGCCCTCTCTGGTCGGTAGAAGTGCGGTTTGCACTCCGCGCAGATTTGGCAGTCCCTGGTGACGGTCCTGATCTCCTCGATGGAGTAAGGCAGGTTCCGGGACTTAACAAAATGGAAGAACCGGGTAACTCCCGGGTGGCAGAGGTCCTTGTAGAGGGCTCGGAGGCGGTCTACTTGTGCGGTGGCACAAGTGCCGCGGGATAGGGCATCAGGAGGCTCGTTCAGCTTCCCGGGACGATACAAGATCTCGTAATTGAAGGTAGAGAGTTCGATCCTCCACCGCAAGATCTTGTCGTTCTTAATCTTGCCCCGCTGTGCATTATCGAACATGAAGGCCATCGACCGTTGGTCCGTGAGGAGAGTGAATCTCCTGCCGGCCAGGTAATGCCTCCAGTGCAGCACAACTTCCACTATGGCCTGGGCCTCCTTTTCGACCGAGGAGTGGCAAATTTCGGAGGCATGGAGAGTGGGGGAGAAGAAAGCCACGGGCCTGCCTGCTTGGTTGAGGGTGGTGGCCAGAGCTACGTCAGACGCGTCGCTCTCGACCTGGAAGGGGAGGGACTCGTCGATGGCGCGCATCGTGGCTTTTGCGATGTCCGCTTTGATGCGGCAGAAGGCATGGCGGGCCTCCGTCGA
This sequence comes from Scyliorhinus torazame, assembly GCF_047496885.1. Taxonomy (NCBI): domain Eukaryota; kingdom Metazoa; phylum Chordata; class Chondrichthyes; order Carcharhiniformes; family Scyliorhinidae; genus Scyliorhinus; species Scyliorhinus torazame. The sequence continues at coordinate 311,018,841 of NC_092707.1, forward strand.
CAGGGGGAAGGTCGTGGATTGGATTAGGGGTCGAGCCTTGTCGGCGTAATTAGGGACCCATTGTGCATAATAGCTAAAGAAGCCGAGGCAGCCCTTTAGGGCCTTGGGGCAGTGAGGGAGGGGGAACTCCATAAGGGGGCGCATGCGTTCGGGGTCGGGGCCTATGACTCCATTTCGCCCTACGTAGCCTAGGATGGCTAGACGGTCGGTGCTAAACACGCACTTCTCCTTATTGTAGGTCAGATTCAGGAGGTGCGCGGTCTGGAGAAATTTACGGAGGTTGGTGTCGTGGTCCTGCTGGTCATGGCTGCAGATGGTGACGTTGTCAAGATACGGGAACGTTGCGTGTAAGCCGTACCGTTCAACCATTCGGTCCATCTCACGCTGGAAGACCGAGACCCCGTTTGTGACACCGAAGGGAACCCTTAAAAAGTCGTAGAGCCGGCCATCTTCTTCGAAGGCAGTGTCCTGGCGGTCGCTATTACGGAGGGGTAGCTGGTGGTAGGCAGACTTGAGATCCACCGTGGAGAAGACCTTGTATTGCGCGATCCTGTCTACCAGGTCGGCAATACGGGGGAGGGGGTACGCGTCCAGTTGCGTAAACCGGTTGATGGTCTGGCTATAGTCGATGACCATCCTATGCTTCGCCCCTGTCTTAACCACCACTACTTGAGCCCTCCAGGGGCTGTTGCTCGCTTCGATGACCCCTTCCTTCAGCAGCCTCTGGACCTCGGACCTGATGAAGGTCCGGCTTGGGCGCTGTACCGTCTGCTCCTGGTGGCGACCGGTTTGCAATCCAGGGTGAGGTTCGCAAACAGGGAAGGCCGGTCGACCTTAAGGGTCGCGAGGCCGCAAACCGTAAGGGGGGGTATAGGGCCGCCGAATTTAAAAGTAAGGCTTTGCAGGTGGCACTGGAAATCCAGTCCCAGAAGGGTGGCTGCGCAGAGGTGCGGCAGCACGTATAGGTGGAAATTGCGGAATTCCCTGCCTTGGACGGTGAGGTTCGCGAGGCAGAACTCTTTTATCTGCACCGCGTGTGACCCGGAGGCCAGGGAGATCCTTTATTGGGTGGGGTAGGTGACCAGAGAACAGCGCCTTACCATGTCGGGGTGGACGAAACTCTCCGTGCTCAAGGAGACGATGAGGCATGACGTCACGTGGCCGTTGATGCCGATCGTCGTGGTGGCCTTTGCTAGCGTTCGGGGCCGACTCTGGTCCAGGGTGACGGAGGCCAGCTGCAGCAAGGAGTGAAGATCGGGCAGCGCATCGTCAGCCGTGTTGGGGGCTTGAGGCCCCATCCAAGATGGCGCCGTCCATGGATCGCACATGGAGTCCGGGGACTCCGAGGAAGGCGGTGGGGAGAAACAAAATGGTGGCGGGGAGGGACAAAATGGCGGCGTACTCTGCTCCCACGAGGCGGAGGCCAGCTGCAACAAAGGGTTTTGGTTGGGCAGCGCGTAGCCAGCCGCGCTGGGGGCTTGAGGCCCCATCCAAGATGGCGCCGGCCATGGATCGCACGTGGAGTCCGGGGACTCGGAAGATGGCGGTGGGGAGGAGCAAACTGGTGGCGCACGCTGCTCCAGCGTGGCGGAGAACAGCTGCAACACAGGGTTTTGGTCGGGCGACGCGTAGCCAGCCGCGCTGGGGGCTTGGGGCCCCATCCAAGATGGCGCCGGCCATCGATCGCACGTGGAGTCCGGGGACTCGGAAGATGGTGGCGGTGAGGAGCAACCTGGCGGCGCACACTGCTCCAGCGTGGTGGAGGCCAGCTGCAGGAAAGGGTTTTGGTTGGGCGGCGCGTAGCCAGCCGCGCTGGGGGCTTGAGGCCCCATCCAAGTTGGCGCCGGCCAGTGATCGCCCATGGAATTCGGGGACGGAGACCCCGACGATTGGACCGGCGAGGGACAGAATGGCTGTGCGTACTCCTCCAGCATGGATGCCGGAGGGGGAAAAAATGGCTGCGGCTGCGACGCTGCCTGGCGGGGCAAAGGCTGCGGTGCGTGTTGGGCCGGCGGGGCTGGGAAAAGGGAGTGCGGCGGTGGGCCTGGGACGGTCGGGACGTGGAAGAATGGCGGTGGTTGCGCAGCATGCGGCTGGAGGAATGGCTGAGGGTAGTCGTTGGATACCGCGTTCACCGCGCGGGCGAGGCAGACCGCGGCATAGTGGTCTTTCTTGCCGCACCCTTTGCAGGTGACGGTGCGGGCCGGGCAGCGCGCACGCGGGTGATTCGCCTGACCGCAGAAGAAGCAGCGTTGGCCGGCGGCGGTAGCGGAGCGCCTTGCCACGCAGGCCTGCGGAGTTTGCGGGTAAGTCTGGGGGTTAGGCGGGTAAGTCTGGGGGGCTGCCGCGGTGGGGTGCCACGCAGCCTAGGGGGCGCGGTGCGCGCGGGGGCGTACGCATGGGCATTTTTGTATGCCACGTCCATGGACCCTGCCAGGGCCCGGGCCTCGGTTAGGCCCAGCGTCTCCATTTCGAGCAGCCTTCGGTGAATGTCGGGGGAGATCACACCTGCCACAAAAGCGTCTCGAATTAAAAGTTCGGAGTGCTCGTTCGCTGTCACCGCTGGACAGCCGCAGTTTTGGCCCAGCACGATCAGTGCCCTGTAGAAATCTTCTAGCGTCTCATCTGGGCTCTGCCGTCTCGTTGCCAGCAGGTGACGGGCATAGACCTGATTAAGTGGACGAATGTAGTGTCCTTCCAGCAGTTCCATGGCTTTATCATAGTTCGCCGCCCCTTCGATCAGGGGGTAGATCGCCGGGCTGACCCGCGAGCTTAGGGGGTGCATTTTCTGCCTTTCCGTGGGGGTGTCGGCAGCCGTCTCGAGGTAGCTCTGAAAGCACGCCAGCCAATGCTTAAAAATCTCGGTAGAATTTTCTGCGAGCGGGCTGAGCTGAAGGCACGTCGGCTTGATGCGGAGATCCATCCTTCAGAAGTACTTATCTGATTAAATTGATGCACAATCAATACGCTTGAGTCCACGTGGAGTCATATCGATTCAGCTTTAATCAGATAGAACTGTACCCAGCAGCGAAGTTACAGAAGTGAAGGCTGCTGGGACGGCATTGGTTCTTATACCCCGCCTCTCAGGGCGGGGCTATGTACATTGCCCAATGGTAGACCCCGCGGTCTAGCCAATGGTTATTCCTCTCTCTGGTACCGCAGTACCTGGTATTACCACACAAGGGGACAACATTAGCAATTCTCCAGTCCTCCGGTACCTCACCCGTGTTCAAGGATGCTGCAAAGTTATCTGATAAGGCCCCAGCTATTTCCCCCCTCACTTACCTCAGTAACCTGGGATAGATCCCATCCGGACCTGGGGACTTGTCCACCTTAATGCCTTTTAGAATACCCAACACATCCTCCCTCCTTATGTCGCCTTGACCTAGAGTAATCAAACATCTATCCCTAACCTCAACATCCGTCATGTCCCTCTCCTTGGTGAATACCGATGCAAAGTACTCATTAAGAATCTCACCCATTTTCTCTGACTCCACGCATAACTTTCCTCTTTTTGGAAGAGACATTAAGCTCTATCTGCTCACAGGTGGAAGTAAACAAAAACAGGGTAATATTTTGGACTTCCGGTGGTGGCCACGAGGTGAATGATCATATGCAAGGTGGCCACTGCTTACGGATTTGTTTTTATTGCTATTTCTGCCCGTTTAAAGGGGTGCTGTTTAGGAAGGAAAGTGGTGTAGTCTGAGAGTTTTGCTTCCTCCTCTGGCGTGTGATGTGTGAAGGTTATAATATGAGGAACAATTCGAATAAAGGGTCCTCGTCTGATTTGGAAGCCCCTGGTAATGTAGGAGGGGAGAAAATGGCAGAGACCCCTGTGTCGTTGTTGCTATCTCAGTGGACAACTGAGAGTCTGTTGAAATTCCTAACGGAGGAATTTAGGAAACTGAGACAAGCGGTCTCTGATGACCTGGCAAAAACTATTGATGTGGCGGTGGCACCCATTCGTGTAACTTTGGATAGGGTGGGACAACAGCTTGAGGTGCAGGGCTTGATGATTCGCAAGGTGGAGGAGGCGGTCATGAAGCACAGTGATCGGATCGCCTCCTTGGAGGCAGAGGTGGAGGGGCAGAAGATATTGAAGGCCAAGTCCGGCAACCTGGAGAATCGCTCGAGATGCCACAATTTGAGGATCGTTGGGCTGCCGGAGGGCATAGAATGTGCGAGTGCCACGGATTAAGTGGCAAAGATGTTTGGGAATCTGGTGGGGGACGGGATCTTCACGAACCCTCCCAAAGGTGGCCGGGTCCACCGGTCGTTGCAACAGAAGCCCAGATCTGGGGAGCCGCCATGGGAGATCATAGGCTGACTCCACAAGTAGTTGGATAAGGAAAAGATCCTGAGGTGGGCAAAGGACACTCGAGAATGTAGATAGGAGGGCCATCCTGTCAGAATCTATCAGAAAGTTAAGGCAGAGCTGGCAAAGACGTCAGCCAGCTTTAATAAAGCTAAGGCAGCTCTTTAGAAGAGCAAAGTGCAGTTTGGAGTGGTGTACCCGGTTTGCCTTCGGGTCATGTTCTGAGATACGTCGGATTACTTTACAAAGAAGCATGGACTGGGGGAGGATTGAATGAAGTTGTTGGTACACCTGAGTTTTAAAATTTTTTTATATGATTTAGTTATTTCTCTGTCTTTTTTCTGGATTATTGATGTTATGTTTATTATTGTATTGTTTGAAATTGTTGGTATTGTTGGGGAGAAGAGAGTTTGGGTGTGGAGATGGTTGTTTCCTTCCAAAATTGTTTGAGATTAAAAGTTGCGTTTGGGTAGAGGGGCTGTTTGCTGATTCACTGGATGTATAACTTTGATTTTTCCTCAGGTAGGGGTCACCCTGCTGATGGTAATGCTGGTTAACGGGAGCAAAGAGGGGAAAGAGCTGGTTGTCTGGCGGGGTGGGGGTGTTCCTTTTGTTCAGTAACGTAACGAGCCTAATGGGGTTGGGTTTTCTTTGTTTGGGATGGGGGAGGGGGTTATTGGGAGCTGGGTGGGATGTTTGGTGCTCAGGGGGAGAGGGAGGGGTGAGTAGGAGGAGGCAGGAGGGGGAGAGGGAGGGAGGGGTGAGTGGGAGGAGTCAGAAGGGGGAGGAGTAGATTGCTGATGTTGAAGGTCTCTTTGTTGATGTTCTGCTTTGAGGGGGTGATGGCGTTCATCTTGGATGGGCCTAGAGCCGATGTGAGGTGGGGCCCTGTGAGACTTCCTTATGGGTGGGATATAGCTGATCCTGGTAGAGTGGGGGCTCAGAAACCCCCAATCAGACTGGTCACATGGAACGTGAGGCGTTTAAAGTGGCCAGTTAAAAGGTCCCGGGTGTTTGCCCATCTAAAGAGTTTGAAAGCAGATGTGGTTTTCTTGCAGGAGACAATCAGAAAGTTTGAGATCAGTCAAGGCTGTGGAAAGGGTGGGTGGTGAAAGTGTTCCACGCGAGTTCTGACCGAGGACAAAGGGATCACGATGCTGATCAATAGGAGGGTGGCCTTTTCGGTGGCTAATATTTTGATAGACTCCAGGGGGAGGGGAGGGGAGGGCAGGGAGCTAAATGATAGTAAGTGGGGTTGGCAGGTGCTCCGGTGGTCTTGGTGCAAGTTTACGCGCTGAACTGGGACAACATGGACTTCATCAAAAAGGTGCTGCCAGCCATCCCTGAGCTTGACTCGCATCAGTTAAACATGGGTGGGAACTTTACTTGTGTGTCAGGCCCCGGGCTATATAGGTCGACCCCAAATCCTTTACAACATTGGGAGTGGCTAAGGAGTTGGGAGTGTACATGGAACATTTTCTTTTGCGGGGGGGCGTGTAGATTTAGAGACCCGAGGGAGAAGGAGCTTTCCTTTGTTTTGCATGTGCATCGGGTCTACTCCCACCACTGAAAGAGGGAAAGTTATTTTCCTGTACAGAACAGGAACAGCTCATACTAGAGGGAGATTACTCTTCCAGCTCTCAAACAGCTAAGCAGCTTTCAGTTACGTTCAGGTCGGGGCTTCTCTGAGTAAGTCCCACAAACTAAATAGTTACTTTTTCAGTGTGGATGCTTGTCTATTTGGACATCTTAATGAACTTCTAGGAACTTAAACTTAATCAAGGTAACACATACAATTATATTTTTAGCGGGGTTTTATCACAAACATTTTAAAATATAAAAAAGATTTACAGAGTATACAAAATATAAGTCTGCTAATAGTTTGTCATTATTAAGAGAGAAATATACTTACTTAATCATGGATATCCAAAAGTTTCTCTGTCTATAAAACTTTTAATCGAGTAAGAAAGTCATACTCACAAAGTTCAGAGTGAGTGACTTGTTTGATGAAACAGGCAGGGACAGAACGATTTAACTGCATTCTCTTTGCAGAACATAAGAACGTGTGCTGGTTCTGTCAAATCTGTCTCTTTTTCTATATTTCTTTCAAGCAGCCTGTCTGAGAGACAGCTATACATATCTGTTGGTTTATATATTCTTTCCTCAAGGATGATGACAACCTGGTACCTTTTAAACCTTAAAGCAACCATTTAATAACTATTTTAAAAGACTTTATATTCATAGATATAGAGGGCTGAATTCTCTGTCGGCGGAATCCTCCGTTTCCCCGGCAGTGCACTCACGCCTGTGGATTTCCCAATGGTGAGGCGGTGCCCACAATGGGAAACCCCATTGGCTGGCTGCTGGCCAGAGAATCACGCTGCCAGCAGGGCGCGCCGTACTTGAAAACGGGTGAGGTGGGACAAAGAATCCCGCCCGGGATCTCCACCATTTATTTTAAGGAGGTTGTTTGCAGGACATGTTACCTCTGTGTTTAATTGCAGTGCTTGTGTCAATACATCTTGAAACATGGCCTGACTAATAAGTTCGAGCCCCATGTTATCTCTGTGGACCTCTCGTTTAAGCTTTTACGAATGATGTTGGGAAGAATTTCATGTTTATCAACTCAAGATCCTGGAGTACAATTTATTTTCTTTGTTACATTTGTTGTTTAGCATAGTTTGAACTATTTAAGTCTTATTCATAATTCTATTTGTTATGTTTCTAACCCAATGGGTATTAGGGATTCTGAAAGACACTCGTGTTATATTAATTTTATTTTACTTATGTCATATAACTGATGTCCGCCAGTTTTGATTCTGACAAAAGCTTTTTATTTTATCTGACTCTGTGATCCGTGTGATATTTATCGGATGAAGGAGGCTTTTTATGTCGGTTTGAGCTTGAGGGCCCTTCTTACTGTTCCTCTTCTGTTCTCTTCGAACCCAGTGGTAATAGCCTCTCTAAGAATATGGAATCAATTCAGAAAGCACTTTAAATTAGGGTCTATGTCGCTACTGGCATCGATCGATGGGAACCATAGGTTTGTATCGGCTGGGATGGATTCGAAGTATAAGATCTGGAAGAGTGAGGGATTGAGAGGTCTAGGGATTTGTTTGTGTGGACGATTGGTTTGCTGACCTGGAGGAGTGAGTGGAGAAGTTTCAACTTACGGCTGGGAATAAATGTAGGTATTTGCAGGTGCAAAACTTTGTTTGTAGGGAGCTCACTTTGTTTCTTGGGTTGCCAGCGCCTTCACTTATGGACAAGGTGTTGGCTCTTGACGAGATAGGGAAAGGGATGATATCAGACATTAAGGGCAAATGGTGGCGATGGAGAAGGTTTCGCTGGAGGAAGTAAAGGGGAAATGGGAGGAAGTGTTATGTTTGGTTTTGGATGGAACTGTGTGTGGAGTGAGACTCTGCATAGGGTTAACTACACCTACTCATGTGCAAGGTTATATTTAATCCAGTTTAAAGTGGTGCATCGGGCGCACCTGTCCAGGGCATGTATGTGGGTTCCTCCCAGGTGCAGAGGATAAATGTGAGCATTGTTCAAGAGGACCGACGAACCACTCGCACATGTTTTGTTCATGTCCTTAGCTGGTTATGATCTGGGTTTCCTTCTTTCAAACAATGTCAGAGATTTCTGGAGTTAGAGTGGAGCCGTGCCCAATTGTGGCGATCTTTGCCAGGTCTGCAGGAGTGGAGTAAGGCTGATGTCTTGGCCTTTGCCTCTCTAATAGCCTGGAGGCGAGTCTTGCTCAGATGGAGGGCATCGGCATGGCTGGGGGATTTGTCAGAATTCCTGCATTTTGAAAAATTTAAATACACCATTAGAGGATCAGAGGAGGGGTTTTACTCAAGGTGGATGCCGTTCGTTAATTTCTTTAAGGAGCTGGGAGTCGTCAGCAATTAGAGGGGGGTTGGGGGGGGGACGGACTGGGGTGGAGAGGGTTCTGGGTTAGTCCGGGTAGGTAGGGCTGTGTTGGGGGGATGCTTTTATAAAAAATGTATATGTTTGCTAAACTATTCTGACAGGAAACATTATCCGGATAAAAATATTTTAAAAAGCATGGTAATAGTTTGATGAGGAGAGGGGGTAACCCCAATATCATAGCTAAATGTTACCTCTCAATCAACAGCACAAAAAACAGATTATCTCGTCACAATCACAGTGCTGTGGTGCATCAATTGGTTGTTGTGTTTCCTACATTATAAATAACTGCACTTCAATCGCAGTTTGTTGGCTCTGGAGCTCTTGAGGACATGAAAGGTGCAATATCAAAGCAAACAACATGAACATGGATTTTTTGAGGCTGCACAACAACTACAGGAATGGAGGCCTGCAGTGGGATGATGGAGGTGTGAATGGAAAATGGCCTCACAGTCACCCTCCACAAATGTTGTCCTTCCCTGCTCTCCAAATAGGCCATTACTAACACTCAATTCGCTGTTTTCTCTCTTTCTGGGAGAAAAGAGCAATAATCTCAGGGTTAGGTGGAGCCTTGGAGGGGGGGGGGGGGGCTCCGTGGCAGGCACCTGATAGACACTGCTAATACAGAAGTCAGTGGGAAGGGTGATTATTCCAGGAGGCTCTAAGTGTCAGCAACTACGTGCTGTGTAAACCAAAGTCTCCTGAGGCATTGTTACTCAGACATGTCGAGCAAACTGATACTCTGACTATAGATCTTACGTTGGGCATCTCACCTCTTTGGAGCTGGAGCTCTATTTCCAGCCCCTCTGTCCAATGGAGTGGAATGTTTCTGAGGAGATAGCAGCTATGACTTGCGCTCCTCCTGCTGATGCTGTTGGTATTGGTGCTGCTGCTCCTCTAGCTCGTCTACAGAGATCCAAGGTCTGGCTGTATAAATCTCTCCCATGACATGTTGTAGGCTGGCAACAAGGAAGTGCAGTTACAGGTTGGTGATGTTGAAGACAGGTAAAGTGACTTCCAAAAAGTTGGTAACCACCTGCCAAGCACTGAAAACATTCCCTGAGGAGTGCTATGAGCAATAGCTTCTCACCTGGGCATGGCTGCAGCTCTTCAGCTTCTCTGATCTAAGCCTTCTCAACCTGTTGTTTTCTCTGAAGGTGCACTTCTGTCTGTGCCCCCAGCAAAGTGACTCTGGCAAGATTCTGAAAGCTTAGGAGATAGATCAGTCGCTGTTAAAGTCAGAATGCAAGATTAAACACACACTTATCACACAGTGTCACAGTAGCTGCTTCTCTGCCTTCAAATTTGCCTGGGTGAAATACGATAGAGGGTCGCATGGTTTCAGGATCCTGACCAAGGCCGCTTGTATGGGATTTAACTTCTTGCAAGCACCTAAACTCACTTCTTCTTGTCTGGGAAAATTCCTCCCAATATGCCTTAAAACGTTTCTCTGTTAAATGTCTGTTCTTCATGCCCAGTTTCTACGAGATATTCAGAATCATCAAATGAATTTAACATCTGGGCAATAATTAAACAATTAAAATATATAAAAATCAAGAATCCATGTAAAGCTGTGAGATATTTGGGCAACTATTTTGGGCTATTTTCCCCAAAGATTTTCAGAAAAACACATTGGCCTAAATTTAACGTTTCGGCGTTGGGTGCATACAAATAATGTTGCGCGTTCACCTGAACGTCACCGCACCCACGTGCAACAATGAGGTTGGTGAGTGTGTGTGGGAGTCAGAGCCTTGCCAGCTGACAATTAAAGCCATTAAAAGCCTATTGACTGAGATTTTACATTGGGTGTAAAATCACGCACAGGCAAAAGGGGCAGGTGGACAATATGTTTTTTTCATCATGTCATCCAGGGGCAGGATAAAGGCAGTCCAGAGTGTTGCTACTGTGAGTCGTGAGGAGTTTAGAAGATAGTTTGCTGCTATTTGCTGAGTGGAACTTGACAGCTTTATCTCTGTTTTTAGCTTCAGTCTTTGCATTGCTAGCCTTCATTCAGGGCTCATTTCTGTCTCCAAGGCTCCTGGAGCATTTACACCATATGGGGCTTTCCAGTCTCCAGTCAGCTTTCTATTTCTCTGGTGATTGGGATTGTCCACTCCACTGGGGCAGCTTCTCTGGGGAGGAAGACAGCAGCAGAAGGAAGAGGAGGCCAAGGCTCCACAGGCAGCATCCAAGGGAGTGACCTGTGAGATGAGAGGAGCAGGCATAAGGAGAGCAGATCCAGCAGGGAGTGCAAAGTGGAAGGGGTTGCAGAAGACACCACTACCCTGCAGCCAGAGTGTCCAGGTAGCGATCCAGCCACCTCAATATGTATTAGATGCAGAGCCGAAGGAGGTTCCATCTCTCCAGGGAGACTGTATGTCTCCAGCCCTTTTCAGCGGTCAGTGGGGGATCTATGTGCAGTGTTCCAATCTGCTGCTGATAATTGGTCACTGACACTCTGTTCAGGTGGGTCATGAAATTAATTCATTACAGGATGAACAAAACCAGCCAGGCTGAGCAAGCCAGAGGCCTCGTTGCGATTGCTGGTTTCCTCTGCATCCAGAGTGCCAACAATTTCATTCATGTGGCCACATAGGCACCAGCGGATGCCTTGGTGAATAGGAAGGGCTTCCACTCCATGAATGTGCAGATAGTTTATGACCATAAGCCGCAGATTCTGTAAGTCTGTGCAAGGAACTCTGGAAGCTCCCGTGATGCATACATTCTCACAGATTCACAGGTGTCAAGGCTGTTCGCTGGCTGGATAGGTGGCTGCTAAGTGACAAGGGGGCTATCCATTGAAAAGGTGGCTCATGACAACTCTCTGACACCCAAGGACAGAAACAGAGGAGAGGTAATGATAGGAATCATGCCTCCGCAAGGGCGGTGATAGAGAGGACCATTGATCTAGTGAAGATGAGGCACAGATCCTGGACGGTCCATAGGGAACATTGCAATATCCTCCACAACGTCCGTCTCTTACAGTAATTGCATGTTGCACTCTCCACCATCTGGTTCTGTCAAGGGGGGACCTATTAGAGAATGAGGACATTGAAGCAGCTCTGTGGGCCACAGACAATGTCTCCAGCGGTGGATCAGGAGAGGAGCCTTGTGAACAACAGTGAGGATGCGGAAGCATTATTCTGGAAACTTCAGGGAGGCAGACACCAGGGAGGCCTTGATTTAATGCATCTTCAGCTGGGTTGCCAAGACACTGCTTCCATTTCAAGCCAGGGGTGCCACCTTCTTACTAAATGAGAAGTGAAGCATACTGAAGCCATGAATTAAAAGCAAAATGTATATATTCTTGGCACTTAACAATCTTAACATTGCAAGGTATCAACAGGCACAACAGTCAACAACTTAATAAATAATTGCAGCACAGACAATCCTTTAAAAGCTCCCTCCTGTGCTCACAGTAATTTTTGTTAATTAATAAATGTTTTTAATTGGATTTTTGAACAAAGTATATTTGCCGTTATGTACACAGGATATGATATATATATATATATATATATATATAAGTAGGCATCTGTTTGTGCCGGAGAGATAATTCCGGAGGGCACTCCTCGAATGGGTCTGGTGCCGGTGTTGCCCCGTGCTTCTCCCGGACAGATTTCACCGCCGTTGTCTTCTCGTGCTAACTACTGCTTCAGCCGGCCCTCCCGTCCTCCACCTGTATTCCCCTTTTCCTCTGTTCCTGTGGATGTCAAGTTAGTTAACGTTTCCCTGCCTCCCCCCACCCCCCTCACCCCCCCCACCCTACGCCCCCACCTCTCCTCTATTGTTCCCTGTCTCTTCCCTCCTCACCCCGCCCCCCCGTGGTTCGCCTTTCCTTCTTCTTAGATTGAACTGTCCCCCCCACCCCACCCTCTCCCGGTCTATCTCTCTCTCCCATGCTTTGGCTGCTTTCCCCTCGTTCTTGGCTACCTGGCGGAACAATTGGGTGAATGGCTCCCATGTTATGTGGAAGCCGTCGTCTGACCCTCGGATGGCGAATTTGATTTTCTCCATTTGGAGAGATTCCAAGAGGTCAGACAGCCAGTCTGCAGCTTTGGGTGGTGCTGCTAACCACCAGCCGAACAGGATTCTACGGCGGGCGATCAAGGAGGCAAAGGCAAGGGCGTCCGCCCTCCTCCCCAGGAATAGATCTGGCTGGTCTGAAACCCCAAAGACCGCCACATTCGGGCATGGCTCACCCTCATCCCCACCACTTTGGACATTGGACCTCCATCTGGGCCCTCGGCACGCAGCACTCCCATCCCCACCCAAAAAACACTCCAGCAGCCCGGTGGTAATAGCCACCCTCCAGTCCTGGAACCAACTACGGCAGCAATTTGGCCTGACCAAAATATCAGACAAAGCTCCCATCTGCAACAACCATAGGTCCACACCAGCACTGACTGACGTTGCCTTCAAAAGGTATGATAGGACGGGGGGGGACTGACAGTCAGGGACCTATACACTAACGGCAGGGTCGCAACACTGGACAAACTGACAGAGACATTCCAGCTAGCCAGGGGGAACGAGCTAAGGTACCTGCAACTCAAAAACTTCCTACAAAAGGAGACAAGGACTTACGCACAACCGCCACGACAGACATTACTGGAAGAGTTACTGGACGCAAGCATATTCGAGAAAGGAAACTGTAGCGACATGTATGACCGACTGGTAGAAAGGGGCCGACACCGTACTGGACGCAACAAGAATGAAATGGGAGGAGGATCTGGGGATCGAAATAAGGTGGGGACTCTGGAGCGAAGCACTGCATAGGGTCAACGCCACCTCCACGTGCGCAAGGCTCAGCCTGACGCAACTAAAAGTGGTACATAGAGCCCACTTAACAAGAACCCGTATGAGTAGGTTCTTCCCGGAGGTGAAGGATAGATGTGAACGGTGCCAAGGAGGCCCGGCCAACCACGCCCACATGTTCTGGTTTTGCCCGAGACCTGTGGAGTACTGGACTGCCTTCTTCGAGGGAATGCTCACAGTAATTTAAACTTATCTTTGTAAATTCTGCGTCTGGGTCCCCCACTCGCTGGCAGCAGTATTGGAGCCACGTGCGTTGGACCAGTTGATGGCCACGAGCTAGGTTGCCACCTCTCCCAGGCCTTTCTTGGTCAGGTGTGGTGCTCTCCTTCAGCCATATCTCGGCACCAAAATGTCCCTCCTGGCACTGACCTCCTCCACGAGTACTCAGAGACATGCTTCCAAGAAATAGGGGGCAGAGTGCCCAATAGACTTGCCCACCCACCTGTCGTGTCCACAAGGTGCTAAAATCATGATTGCTGAGAACGGTAAGGTCAGCAATTCTCTTTCCAATAGCTCCCTGAGGTTCCTCCCCAACTCCAGCCATCCTATCGGGTGGCACACTGGTTAGCACTGCTGCCTCACAGTGCCAGGAACCTGGATTCAATTCTGGCCTTGGGTCACTGTCTGTGTGCAGTTTGCACTTTCTCCCCGTGTGTGCGTGAGGTTCCTCCGGGTGCTCCGGTTTCCTCCCACAGTCCAAGGATGTGCATGTTAGGTGGATTGGCCATGATAGATTGCCCTTAGTGTCCAAAATTGCCCTTAGTGTTGGGTGGGGTTACTGGGTTATGGGGATAGGGTGGAGGTGTTGACCTTGGGTAGGGTGCTCTTTCCAGAAGCCGGTGCAGACTCGATGGGCCGAATGGCCTCCTTCTGCACTGTGAATTCTATGGAATTCTATGGATACGGCACAAGGAAGTGTTGAAGGTTTTGGCAAAAGTTGGTATCATGACCGGTACGGGCTTGGAGGGCTGAAGGGCCTATTCCTGTGCTGTATTGCTCTTTGTTCTTAAAAATATTTCTGAATTTCAAGATGGTCCAATTTTTTTAATCCAGGTTGTGTACCAAAAAAAATGCATCTGCAAATGAAACAATGTTAAGCAAATCAGATTGTTTGGTTGTGGCGGATCTTTCTCACCAGAAATATTCTCGCCTGAGGTTAAAATTCTTTCCACTCGGAAATGAAATCTCTTTCAAAATAAATTAAATGCAAATTATCAAAGAAATATGCTGACTATATCTAATTACCTCTGGCTTGCTACCTCACTCTCTCCCTGACCAGCCCAGACACCGCCGATTGTGCTCGCTGAATCTCCTTCACGCTAACCCTCCCTCACGTGAAACCTCTCCCTCACTAACCCTGCTGATTGTCCCTCTCACCGACCCTCCATCTCCCTGCTTCCCTCTCCTGAAACCTCGCCATAAGGAAGGGCTCACGAGATGAGTGGTGAGAGATAGGAAGAGCTACTTCAAGTTGCATAGTTACAGACAGAAGTAAGATGCAAGCTGGGGAGACGGCAAGAGGGAGGGTGAGTAGTGACAGGGAGTGTTGGTAATGACCAGGAGGATTGGGGAGAGACAGGGGCGGATTTACAATGAAACGCGCCATGCCCTGGCACAGGGCCCCCGAACAATAGGAGACTCCAACATGGTAAGTGAGTCTCTCGCAGTCAATCAGGGACAGAAAAACTTTGAATCTCTACCGGAATTTACATGTCAATCATTCTGCTGAGTCAATCACAGGTGGTGATGACGCATCTTTCCTGACACAATCACCGGTTGGAACTACATTACCCATGCGCCTTGTAGCAATCGGAGAAGACCAGTCTGTGATTCCTGATGGGAGTTGTAGTTTTGCTGCATGCAGCAGCAGTTGAAGCCCAGCGTTCGGGAGGTTGAATTTGTGAAAGCGTGAGCCCCACGATTGTGGGGTGTGCAGGGCTGGAATTGGAGGTGCGCACCTTGATATGCCATCAATTAAGATGGAAAACGCAGAGTGAATTAACTATGGCCTTAATTGACTTACAACAGAGATGGCAGCGTGCCCCAGAATGAGGTAGTGTGAGATGTCGGCAACTTGTATACCCAGGCCCTAGGTGGAGGGGCCCACGGGCAGAGTCAAAACCGTACAACATGTAATATAGTGGCAATACTGTACAACACGTAATACTGTGGCAGCACAATACAACACACTGGTTTCACCACACACCTGTAAATCCCAGCCCAGGGTGGTGGGAAACAGCATCGCAGCCTAACCTCCTCTACCCCACCCCGTCCTCCGTCCTCCGTCCTCACCTCCCATTCCACTCCCTCACCCCCTCAAAGCCCCCTTCTTTACCCCATCCCCTCTTCCTTGTCACCGCATCTTCCCTCCCTCATCCCCATTCCCCCTTCCTTCCTCACCCCATCTTCCCTCCCTCATCCCCATTCCCCTTTTCTTCCTCACCCCATCTTTCCTCCCTCACCCCAATCCCCCTCCTTGCTCACCCCATCTTCCCTCGCTCACCCCAACCCCCCCTCCGTGCTCACCCCATCTTCCCTCCCACACCCCATCTCTCTCCCTCAACCTCTCCTCATCCCAACCCCCCCTGACTCCCACCCACATTCCCCTCCTCCTCCCTCACTGCTTTTCACCGCCACTCCCCACCTCACGCTGCCCTCACCCTCCCCATTCCCCCTTCCTTCTCCCCATTCCCCTCCCTCATGTAGCACAGTGGTTAGCACTTTGCTTCGCAGCACTAGGGTCCCAGGTTCAATTCTCGGCTTGGGTCACTGTCGGTGCGGAATCTGCAAGTTCTCCCCATGTCTGCGTGGGTTTCCTCCGGATGCTCCAGTTTCCTCCCACAAGTCCTGAAAGAAGTGCTGTTAGGTAATTTGGACGTTCTGAATTCTTTCTCTGTGTACCCGAACAGGCGCCGGAATGTGGCGACAAGGAGCTTTTCACAGTAACTTCATTGCAGCGTTAATGTAAGCCTATTTGTGACAATAATAAAGATATTATTATCCCCCAGGAGGAAATCACTGATTGTGTGGGATTGAGAGAGTGTGTGTTTGTATGTGTGTGTGTGTGTGTGTGTGTGTGGGGCGGGGCGGGGACATCTTCTACCTGCAGAGGATCCCCCCCCCCGTCATTGTGATGCAGTTTGTTACTTTAAATGTTCAAGGGACACCCACATTGCAGTAGGATGTGACTTACAGGAGTGCACCACCAGCTCACAGGGAGAGAAAAACACATTCTACAGGTAAATCCCTAACCCTAGCACTGAAAGGAAGTCAAGTCAGTCCACTTTAAACAAGCATTCGCTCAGAAATAACAATGTATTCTGTTTTTCAAATAATGTCCTTTCTTCTTTGGTGTTATCACAACCAGGAGTGAATCAAGGGTATTATAGAATCTCAGCAACAGGGCTGCATCTTCTTTAGGCTTCCCAACCTTATAAATATTTTATAAGGATTATGACTGAGGCTCATATAAAATCAAATACTGTTGAATTTCTTTAGAATATAGATGTTTTGTTAATCACTTCATTGTCCTGTTTGAGGTATAACCACAACACCTAAAATTAGCTATGTATCTTATGAAACAATGATAATTGGTCAGAAATTAGCATGTTTTACCTTATTGAATACATAGTCTGCAGGGAAACAATAGTTGAGGGTGCAGACATGAATTTCCTTCCTTACTCAATATGTTGGGAAGTAATCAGCAGCAGTACGATCTGATTTCCATGTGGGAATCGTGTAATTTCACAGCACAGATGGAAGCTATTTGGCCCTTTGTTGTTACTGCACAGCTCTCAGAAAGAACTATTCATGTCATATCTCCCATACTTTTTTTAAAATTCCAGATATGAAACATATAATGGAACCTACTCCTGCCACTGTTTCTAGTGGGAACATTCCACGTCCTAACAAACCTCAATTCATATCAATAGTCATTCCATCATCATATTTCATTTGGTTGAGAAAATTACTGCTGCAGACAACCTGGTGCCTGCTGTAAGAATTGGTGCAATTTTCAGGTATAAAGAAAGGATTCAAAAACGGAGATTGGGGTTTGCTGGTTGATGGAAATAAGTTATAGAAAAGAAAATAGCCACAAAGATAAACAATACCACAAAGTATAAAACATTGGCAGGATTGCATGTATAGGTACCGCTGAAGTTAACTGAAGCCACAATTGAATGCCAAAATGCATTGGACGAAATAACTGATCATGTGCCATTCCCATGGTGAAGCTTTATATGTTCTGTTTGCGACCAGAAATGCCACATAAGTCCTTTGAAAGATTTAGCATGGCGGTAGGATTGAGGAGGATATGGTTGAAATGTAAATATATATGTTTTGTATTCATTTATACGATTGAAGATGATACAGTGGTAGGTATAAATGCTTTAGCTATTGACTCTGTGCATGTAAATACCTAAATGGCCTCAGCTTGTTTTGAGGCACTGAAGATATAACAGGTTGCTGGACCCAATAACATTAACCTCAAATGCTGTAGAAAATCAGAAAAGTACTATGCGAGCAATTAATGGAACTGACAATATTTCTTGAGACCTGGACAAGTTTGAGTTAACTGAAGAAAGAGCATTGGGTGCAAAGCCCCATTCACTGATATCTACTTAGGAACACAGGAACAAGAACAGGCCATTCAGCCCCTTGAGCTTGTTCTCCCATTATGGCATACCTGTAACTTAACTCTACCCAGTTTTGTTCTATATCTTGTCGTTGAACTCTCTAATTCATGTTTTAATAGGCTTGAATTCATAAACTGTTGCATTATGAATGCCAACCAGCACTAATATGTTTCACTTAAAAAGCATAGTTACTGACATTATCACTGGAAAACAACATAACAGAATATTTAGAAATGATATGGTGGGGGAAAGACAGGGGGCGAGATTCTCCAACCCCCCGCCGGGTCAGAGAATCGCCGGGGGCTGGCGTGAATTCCACCCCCGCCGGTTGCCGAAGTCTCCGGCACCGGATATTCGGCGGGGGCGGGAATCGCGCCGGTTGGCGGGGCCCCCCGCTCGGCTCGATTCTCCGGCCCGGATGGGCCGAAGTCCCGCCGCTAAAATGCCTGTCCCGCCGGCGTAAATTAAACTACCTACCTTACCGGCGGGACAAGGCGGCGCAGGCGGGCTCCGGGGTCCTGGGGGTGGCAACGGGGCGATCTGGCCCCGGGGGGTGCCCCCACGGTGGCCTGGCCCGCGATCGGGGCCCACCGATCCGCGGGCGGGCCTGTGCCGAGGGGACACTCTTTCCCTTCCGCCTCCGCCACAGTCCCCACCATGGCGGAGGCAGAAGAGACTCCCTCCACTGCGCATGCACGGGAATGCGCTCAGCGGCCGCTGACGCTCCCGCGCATGGGCGCCCGGAGATGTCATTGGGATTCTTTTTTCCTGCTGACAGCGCGTGCCGACTGTGGGTTTCCAAGTGGCATGGGGTAGCTTCAATGGGAAATCCCATAGACAAGCGCGGGAAGAGAGAATCCGCCACCAAACAGCACGCTCCTGCGAAACGCAAGGCTGGGAGAGCGGAGAATCCAGCCCAGGGTGTGGCAAAGGGTGGAGAAGGTGGTAGAAGAGAGTATGTGTGAGGGATCGAGGGAAGAGAGAATGAGTTCAAGGGGTGGGGAGACAGAGAGTGTGCGTGAGGAGTGGAGAGGCAGACTGTGTGTGTGAGGGGGAGAAGGAAGAGAGTGTATGTAAGGGGTGGGGAGGAAGAGAGAGTGTGTGCGAGGGGTGTGGAATAAAGAGAATGAATGTGAGACGTGGGGAGAAGGAGAGAGTGTGTGAGGGGTGAGCTTCAGCTTTTGGACCCCGGGTATAGCGGGGGGGCCGAATACGAGGCTGTGAACAGGACGCCACAAACTGGAAATCCGCCTCTGGGCAGAGGGAAGATCCACGAGAGGGGGGGTGAAAGTGTCCAGGAGGGTCAGGGACGGGGTGAAGTTGTTCCAAAATGGCGGCAATCGTGTCACTCTATCCTACATCAGACCTGGTGCAAAACAACATTAAAATGAAACCCCAAAGATAAACAAGAATGCTATTAATTGACTGTCATGGAAGTGGAATGATTTAAAACTGGGCAACTTAAAATGGGGACTTACTGGGCGGGATTCTCCACCCCGCCATGCCACATATATGTCCCGACCGGCCGGCGGGATTCTCCGTTACGCCGGCCGGTCAATGGGGTTGCCCATTGTGGGGCAGCCCCACGCCGTTGGGAAACCTCCGGGCGGCGGCATAACGGTGAATCACACCGGCGGAGAATCCCGGCCACTGTACCCAAAACATCCTGCATCCTGCAAACAATTACCATTTGTTATACCTTGGTTATATTCTGTGTAGCACAATGGAAAACTTAACCCAAATTCACAAGTTTTATTGTGTCAAAAAATGAAATGCATTCTGCAGCTAATGCTGCATTAAACTATATTTCAAATGAATTTCTCCAAATATTGTTGAAGTCATACTGTCAAAGATTGTGTGTTCCGAAACACCATGAGCAAAGGTTGTTTAGAATGTCAAAAAAAAACATGATCAAACACAAGGGTATAGGGCTGCAAGTGTACAGTAAGAGAACATGGATTTTCCTATATGTATTATGATTATCCTGTTGAGAAGATTGTCCATACACAGTATGATGATACATCTTCCCTTATTATCTCTCAGCAGAAGAAATAGGAGCAGGAGTAGACGGTAGAGTCGAGAGCCTGCTCCGCCATTCGACACAATTCAGTACAGGCTCAACATCTGCCTCAACTCCACTTTCCTGCCTGCTCCCCATATCCCCCGACTCCCTAATCAATCAAAAATCTTTTAAAATCACAAAGTATTTCCTCTGCATTCAGCGCTTTTAAATTCTCCAGGAATGAAATTCCACTTAATGAAAAATAGTATTATGTTGGTTTTTCTCTATAATTTCCAAGGACACGTACAAGGAATCATTTACTTGTTAAATATTGTTTCAAAGGCCTCCGTTTCTGTAATTTGGATGCACGAATCCTGAGCTAGGGAGGTTGATCATGTTTTATTAAAACAAGAACGTAACCCTTATTGTCACCTCTTATAGCATGACATTTCCAGAATCTCACTTCACTGTTGTGTTTCATACAGCTTTGCATAAATTTTGCTTCAATATGGCTTTGGAGGGAAGTAATTTCATCAAAGGTTCCCCTCGCACAAAGGCTATTTCAACTGTGCAGAGAATTGCTCCCACCTGAGAAAGTTAGTTTTATATTTTGGAGCCACAAAGCAGCCTCGTCTGATCAGTATGTTGGGTCCCCTGGCTGTATATATCGCACGTCTGACTTTGGTTAGTTTATCATGAGTGGGAATTTTCATTGCCATGACTCAGAGAGATCCAGTCTGGGAAAGAATCAGCTGAAGACAGACCCCTGTCAACCATCACACACACCCCATCTGACCTCAGTCTTTTTCAGCTACAGAACCAAGCTGATATTGAAAAGTGTTGTATTTTCTTTTTAAAGTTCAAGGAGTAAACATGGACATACATCTAAAAAAATGAGCAGTAACCGAGAGGGAAAGTATTGTCCAGTGATGTGCTAGGTGCTGGCCAAGCCAGTGACACGCACATTCTCAAATTGCTTTTTTAAAACATCAGGTTGTTTGCATCAAATATCATGATGAATATCACAGCTGTACTGCGGGAGGACACCTCAGAGGGCAGTGAGGCTATATGGGTAGAGATCAGGAATAAGAAGGGTGCAGTCACAATGTTGGGGGTATACTACAGGCCTCCCAACAGCCAGCGGGAGATAGAGGAGCAGATAGGTAGACAGATTTTGGAAAAGAGTAAAAACAACAGGGTTGTGGTGATGGGAGACTTCAACTTCCCCAATATTGACTGGGACTCACTTAGTGCCAGGGGCTTAGACGGGGCGGAGTTTGTAAGGAGCATCCAGGAGGGCTTCTTAAAACAATATGTAGACAGTCCAACTAGGGAAGGGGCGGTACTGGACCTGGTATTGGGGAATGAGCCCGGCCAGGTGGTAGATGTTTCAGTAGGGGAGCATTTCGGTAACAGTGACCACAATTCAGTAAGTTTTAAAGTACTGGTGGACAAGGATAAGAGTGGTCTGAGGATGAATGTGCTAAATTGGGGGAAGGCTAATTATAACAATATCAGGCGGGAACTGAAGAACATAGATTGGGGGCGGATGTTTGAGGGCAAATCAACATCTGACATGTGGGAGGCTTTCAAGTGGCAGTTGAAAGGAATACAGGATCGGCTCGTTCCTGTGAGGAAGAAGGATAAATACGGCAATTTTCGGGAACCTTGGATGACGAGTGATATTGTAGGCCTCGTCAAAAAGAAAAAGGAGGCATTTGTCAGGGCTAAAAGGCTGGGAACAGACGAAGCCTGCGTGGAATATAAGGAAAGTAGGAAGGAACTTAAGCAAGGAGTCAGGAGGGCTAGAAGGGGTCACGAAAAGTCATTGGCAAATAGGGTTAAGGAAAATCCCAAGGCTTTTTACACGTACATAAGAAGCAAGAGGGTAGCCAGGGAAAGGGTTGGCCCACTGAAGGATAGGCAAGGGAATCTATGTGTGGAGCCAGAGGAAATGGGCGAGGTACTAAATGAATACTTTGCATCAGTATTCACCAAAGAGAAGGAATTGGTAGATGTTGAGTCTGGAGAAGGGGGTGTAGATAGCCTGGGTCACATTGTGATCCAAAAAGATGAGGTGTTGGGTGTCTTAAAAAATATTAAGGTAGATAAGTCCCCAGGGCCTGATGGGATCTACCCCAGAATACTGAAGGAGGCTGGAGAGGAAATTGCTGAGGCCTTGACAGAAATCTTTCGATCCTCGCTGTCTTCAGGGGATGTCCCGGAGGACTGGAGAATAGCCAATGTTGTTCCTCTGTTTAAGAAGGGTAGCAAGGATAATCCCGGGAACTACAGGCCGGTGAGCCTTACTTCAGTGGTAGGGAAATTACTGGAGAGAATTCTTCGAGACAGGATCTACTCCCATTTGGAAGCAAATGGACGTATTAGTGAGAGGCAGCACGGTTTTATGAAGGGGAGGTCGTGTCTCACTAACTTGATAGAGTTTTTCGAGGAGGTCACTAAGATGATTGATGCAGGTAGGGCAGTGGATGTTGTCTATATGGACTTCAGTAAGGCCTTTTACAAGATCCCTCATGGTAGACTAGTACAAAAGGTGAAGTCACACGGGATCAGGGGTGAGCTGGCA
Source organism: Scyliorhinus torazame (assembly GCF_047496885.1). Classification (NCBI taxonomy): domain Eukaryota; kingdom Metazoa; phylum Chordata; class Chondrichthyes; order Carcharhiniformes; family Scyliorhinidae; genus Scyliorhinus; species Scyliorhinus torazame. Next base: position 311,041,130 of record NC_092707.1, read on the forward strand.
AGGTGGATACAGAACTGGCTAGGCCATAGAAGGCAGAGAGTAGCAATGGAGGGATGCTTTTCTAATTGGAGGGCTGTGACCAGTGGTGTTCCACAGGGATCAGTGCTGGGACCTTTGCTCTTTGTAGTATATATAAATGATTTGGAGGAAAATATAACTGGTCTGATTAGTAAGTTTGCAGACGACACAAAGGTTGGTGGAATTGCGGATAGTGATGAGGACTGTCGAAGGATACAGCAGGATTTAGATTGTCTGGAGACTTGGGCGGAGAGATGGCAGATGGAGTTTAATCCGGACAAATGTGAGGTAATGCATTTTGGAAGGTCTAATGCAGGTAGGGAATATACAGTGAATGGTAGAACCCTCAAGAGTATTGAAAGTCAAAGAGATCTAGGAGTACAGGTCCACAGGTCATTGAAAGGGGCAACACAGGTGGAGAAGGTAGTCAAGAAGGCATACGGCATGCTTGCCTTCATTGGCCGGGGCATTGAGTATAAGAATTGGCAAGTCATGTTGCAGCTGTATAGAACCTTAGTTAGGCCACACTTGGAGTATAGTGTTCAATTCTGGTCGCCACACTACCAGAAGGATGTGGAGGCTTTAGAGAGGGTGCAGAAGAGATTTACCAGAATGTTGCCTGGTATGGAGGGCATTAGCTATGAGGAGCGGTTGAATAAACTCCGTTTGTTCTCACTGGAACGAAGGAGGTTGAGGGGAGACCTGATAGAGGTATACAAAATTATGAGGGGCATAGACAGAGTGGATAGTCAGAGGCTTTTCCCCAGGGTAGAGGGGTCAATTACTAGGGGGCATAGGTTTAAGGTGAGAGGGGCAAGGTTTAGACTAGATGTACGAGGCAAGTTTTTTACGCAGAGGGTAGTGGGTGCCTGCAACTCGCTACCGGAGGAGGTGGTGGAAGCAGGGACGATAGGGACATTTAAGGGGCATCTTGACAAATACATGAATAGGATGGGAATAGAAGGATACGGACCCAGGAAGTGTAGAAGATTGTAGTTTAGTCGGGCAGCATGGTCGGCACGGGCTTGGAGGGCCGAAGGGCCTGTTCCTGTGCTGTACATTTCTTTGTTCTTTGTTATCATGGGCTGGATTCTCCGTTTGGGAGACTAAGTCCCCACGCCAGTGTGAAAACGGTGGCCTTTTACGCCAGGAAAACTGGTGCAAAACGGCCACTGATTCACCGTTTTGCTGGGGGCTAGCATGGAGGCAGCGTAGAGCTCGCAGCTCTCGCTGCCGATATGGCCCTGAGCATTTCCAGTTCCGAGGCCTTGCATGTGCACAGCGGCAGCCTGCAGCGGTTGTACCGTGCTTCATGGCAGACTCAGTCCGCAGACCCGGACCGCAAAAGTAGTGCCCCCCTTCTGCAGCTCGTGCGCCCCAGACCGCCCCCCCAAAAGTGCCCCCAGCCCAAATGAAGCCCCCCATGCCCGCGTATCGGCCCTCCCCTGACTGTGGTGGCGCCGGACTGAGTCTGGAGATGCCACGCGAGGTTCCCGAACGGTGTGAGCACACGTAACTCACGCCGTTGGGAACTCGGCCGGTCGGAGATGGAGCATTGCAATGGCCAGAGGCCGTGGATATGTTGCGCAGCACTAAAATACAGCATTTTTCAGGGGGTGGAGAATCCGAAAACCGGCGCCACTCCCGATTTCGGCATCAAAACGGATACTCCGCCCCGTCGCCGAACGCAATTTCAGCCCCACATATTCTCCGTGCAAAAGAGGTCTGTACCGACACATGAAAAACACCTGACCTGCATACCTGATCCCAGTTACCAGCACTTGGACCATAGCTTGAATGTTATGATGTGCCAAGTGCTCATCCAAGTACTTTTTAAAGGATGTGAGGCAACCCGCCTCTACCACCCTCCCAAGCACTGCAGTCCAGACTGTCACCACCCTCTGGATAAAAAATGTTTTTCCTCAAATTCCCCCTTCTGTCCCTCTGGACTGACTCTTCAACTAAGGGAACAGCTGCTCCCTATTCACCCTGTCCATGCCCCTCATAGAAATTCATAGAAGTTCATAGAATTTACAGTGCAGAAGGAGGCCATTCGGCCCATCGAATCTGCACCCACCCTTGAAAAGAGCACCCCACTCAAGCACGCCCCTCCTCCACCCCATCCCCTTAACCCAGTAACCCAAATTAAACTTTTTGGGCACCAAGGGCAATTTAGCATGGCCAATCCACCTAATCCGCACATCTTTGGACTTTGGAAGGAAACCAGAGCACCAGGAGGAAACCCACGCAGCCACGGGAGAACGTGCAGATTCCACACAGACAGTGACCCAAGCCGGGAATCAAACCTGGGACCCTGGAGCTGTGAAGCAACTGTGCTAACCACTATGCTACGGTGCTGCCTCATAATCTTGTACACCTCAATCAGGCCACTCCTCTGTCTTCTCTGCTCCTGCGAAAACAACCTAAGCCTATCCAACATCTCTCCATAACTTAAATGTTCCATCCCAAGCAACATCCTGGTGAATCACCTCTGCACCCCCTCCAGTGCAATGACTCCCTTCCTATCATGGGGCGATCAGAACTGCACACAGTACTCTAGTGTGGCCTCATCAAAGTTCTATACAACTCTCAACAAGAACTCCCTGCTTTTGTAATGTATGCCTCAAGTGATAAAATCAAGTATCCATATGCTTTTTTCACCACACAATTAACCTTCACAGATCTATGGACAAACACTCCAAGGTCCCTTTGTTCCTCAGAACTCAGGATGTACAGCACTGAAACAGGCCACTGGCCTAACCAATATTTGTACGTTTATTCGCCACAAGTCCACTTCTATTCCATCCACCTTATGACAGCCATTGAGCACATCTCTTTATTCTCTCTTCTCTGTATTTTTTCTGGATCCTTTTTGAAAGCAACAATCCTTGAGCTCTTGTGTTAGTTTGAGATATTCAAATGCATAAGGGAGCAGGAGAAATTTCTGGATAGCTTAGTCCAGAGTACAGTTACACCTCAAGAGAAAAGCACTGGTGCAGGAAAGGGGGAATAAGACTATCAGTCAGCAGGATTGGAGGCAGTGAGCAGAAGCAGAACAGGAGCCCAAAGACACTCGTCTTTTTCAACAGGAACAATGTACTTGCTACTTGTGAGGATAAGGATGTAACCTGCAAGAAAAATGGCCAGAATGTTAGCCATAGTCCTGTGAAGCAGGGTTTAGTCCAACAAAAGAGAACAATTGTAATTACTTTCAGGAATTAGGAGACGAAATAGCATTCTCCTCAGTGACAATTCGGGTCTAATCATTGTCGGTCTTACCATAGGTTGCCCTTGGTTAGGATCCGTAAAGGCTGGTAGTGACAAGGCCGTTGACAATCTTTAACTTCTAACTATGTACAGGATAAGGCTTAACACAAGGCTTCACATAGAACTATCTCTCAGCATACTCTTGGTCATGATGTTCTCCCGCCGGAGTGAATTTCACCAGCTTTACGATCGCCTCGCAGTCATAAAGCAGGATGTAATTTTATACAGCTATCTCAAGTGGGCAGCCCGATAGCGGAATCCCACAGCCAGCAACCCCACCTACGGCACCGCAAATCGGCCCCAATCCCCCCGCACTGCAAATCTGCCTCGACCCTCCCCCCCCCAACGCATGGCTGCACTCCACCCCCGGATTGCTTGGGTGCCCCCCTCACCCCCAAGTACAGGGGTGACCCATCCGAGTGCCACCCCAGGGACCCCTGTAATAGGGCCACCTCCCCAGGAACCCCTGAAATAGGCAGGTGCTGTACAATCACACGCTTGAATGATTGGAATGCACTTTGTGTAACTTACATATCTTTGATGTGGGCAATGTTTAGAAACATTGAGGTTTCACCACTTAAACCACTGAAGCGTGAAGGGATAGGAATGGATCAAAGCAGCAGATGGTTTATATGAGCTGTCAATCACAAACCACTACTTGAAAGCCATAAATGGATTGCAGAAGTGAATCTGTGGGAACCAGATGCTGGCACAGTTGCTCACCTTTGAGGAATGGATATGTGGAGCTGCAGGGTACGTTTTACAGCTATAATGCTTTCCACAGCCCCTGTCCAGACTGCTTCTAGCTTACAGACAGGAGTCTCTTTTCTAGGGGGGTTCTGTGCATGGAGGGGGTCTGTGGAGTGAATTCCTTTAAGCAGTGGATCCCTGTGGGGTTCCCCATTTTTCAGCGATCCCTAGGGGTTCCCTCTATTACAGGGTCCCTGGGATAGAGTCCTCCTATTTTAGGGATCCCGGGGAGGGGGTGCGGTCTGGTCACCCCCATACTTGGGGGCGGGGGGGGGAGCGCCAAGACAATCCGGGAGTTGGGGGCTGCTGTGCAGTGCGGGGGACTAGCCTTCGATTATCTCTACTATTGTGGCCCTGGCATGGTGGGCATCCACTGCGAGGTCCACCACATCAGGATCACGATTGTAGTGACCATATGTGAACCTTGCCCCTATGATTCCCGGGTTTGGGGACCGGAGAATCATTTATTACCATGCTCCTGCTAGCGTGTGGCATGGCATGGAACCTGTTCACGTCGCCAGCTTCGGGTCTGAGCATGGCGTTCGGGTCAATGCCTGCCGCCGATCCCAATTTTGCCCTGACGCCGGATTCTCTGTCCCATCGGAGAACGCACTTTGAGCGTCCTGGGGACAGAGAATCCCGCCCAGGGTCAGCGGCTGTACACTTGAATAGAGCTCCCTTTTAAAGACTAATTGGAGTAAGAGAGAATTGGTCAGGAAACAGCCCCTCTGCTTCCTGTCTGGGTCAGACTACTGCTTAATCTGCCTTTGCGAAAACGGCTCCTGTACTGTTGACAGGAAAATATTTAACTCACTGTTTTGAGAGCAGCTGCTTGTCAGGTCTGACCACAGTCAAATGTCTAACTGAACTGTTTTTTCCAGAAACTGAAAACTCAACACCTGACTGCTTCAGCCCTGGCTCTTCCCATTAATTACATAATCTTACTAAAACCAATGCCTCTAATTATCTAATCCCAGGGAACCCTCTTAATATACAAAATTCTATTAGCCCAACTTCAGCAAACAATATTCATGGCTGGAATTAATTCTGATCTTACTTTTGCGATGCTTTAATTGCACCTGTGTCTCCAAAGAGCCTAGTTCCTTTCAAACCAGGATATTTAAACATGACTGCGGCAGTCACACACTAACCCAAGCGTTTAACCCTTACTGCACCAACTACATGTAATACAATATATCTGAAGTACCTACATTCATTACACAGTACATTATAAGCCCAATGAGAGAGGAATCATTGTTTGATCTTGTCATGGAAAATGAATCAGAAAGAAAAATAAGAGAAAATGGGGAATATCAAGACAGTTGTGATCATGGCACAATAAAATGATGATTCCAAAAGACATTAGTCAGAAAAAAAACAAAGTGATAGATCGGAAAACAAATTTGAGGGGTGAAAGTTGAATGAGTGTAGGCGAAATCGAAAAAAAATGGACCAAGAGAACAGTGGTCATGAGTGTCCAAAATAGAGAATACATTTCAGGAGAAAGATAATCCAGTACAAGACAAGAACAAATTAACGAATAATTAAACACCATTGACAAATTTTTTTAAATGGTAAAATTGAAATAAGGAACATTGCATACACTAAATGTGCAGACAATAGAAGGAAAGGATAACAGAATAGAATATAAGGAGGTTAATATCAATTCTGAAAGCAAAGTAGAATAACAAAATTAAATCAAGGAATACAAATAGTAACCATAAAAGAAGCCAGAGGTATAGATAAGACAACGGAGGGATGGAAGAGCTAAGCTCAATGGTAAAGACAACAAAATGGCAGAAATATTGAACATTTACTGTGCAAACATAGAACCGTCCAGTGCTCCTACTTTAGTTCCAATAACTGTATGTTTCATTTGAGCAAGAATGGTCCTGAAACTACTCTGTGCCTTAAAACAGGTTTATTTCCAAATCAGAAAAGTACTGGACTACCGCTGTTCCTCCTCACCTCAGTGTTCCAGTTGTCCTCATTAATAGGTGGACCAATACCCTTCACCAGTTTAACAAAGCAATTGCCATAACAATGTAATTGCCATGAAACCTTTCCAATCTAGTTGCCATTTAACAAGATGAAATTCTCCCAAGCTCCTGCCATTGGGTTCGATGACAGGCTTTGGGGGGGTGGGGGATTGCGGGAGAGAATATGGCAGGAGGCCAAAGAATTGGTTTCACGCTGGATCTTCTGCTGGTCCCCGCTATGGCAGGTCGGAAAACCCGCTGGAGTCCAACGTGAAACTTACTTGCATCCTGTTGGTGGGAGGTCCAACCGGAATCTTCCACCCGCACCAATTCTCCGCAATACCAGCAAGAAACACACTGGCGGGAAACATGGGCGTTATTCTCCGCCGGCGGGAGTCTCCGTTTTGCCGGCGCCCGGGGGTTTCCCGACGGCGTGGGGCTGCCCCACAATTGGAAACCCCATTGACCGGCTGGTGTTACGGAGACTCCCGCCGGCCGGTCGGGGCAGAAATGTGGCGGGGCGGGTAGGAGAATTTCGCTCCTCGTTTGGAACAAGGGAGCATCTGCAGGTGGACATTTCTGATTTGCAGACCTGGAGGGTTCCATATTCTAGCCTCAGCGTGCTCCTGGAGATCCATCTTCATTTTCAGGAGGCCCACTTTCTTTCCTCAACAGTGAATCAGTGATGTAGAGCACATTTTCAATATGGCACCCTGGAGTGACTGGACTACGTGACATCCAGGCACGAAATGCAGCACTAAACACCTGGGGCGTCATTCTCCGACACCCCGCCGGGTCGGAGAATCGCCAGGGGCTGCCGTGAATCCCGCCCCCGCCGGATGCCGAAGTCTCCGGCACCAGAGATTCGGCGGGGGCGGGAATCGCGCCGCGCCAGTTGGCGGGCCCCCCCGCTCGATTCTCCGGCCCGATTGGGCCGCAGTCCCGCCGATAAATTGCCTGTCCCGCCGGCGTAAATTAAAGCACCTATTTACCGGCGGGACAAGGCGGCGCGGGCGGGCTCCGGGTTCCTGGGGGAGGCGCGGGGCGATCTGGCCCTGGGGGGGTGCCCCCACGGTGGCCTGGCCCGCGATCGGGGCCCACCGATCTGCGGGCGGGCCTGTGCCGTGGGGGCACTCTTTCCCTTCTGCCTCCGCCACGGTCTCCACCATGGCGGAGGCGGAAGAGACTCCCTCCACTGCGCATGCGCGGGAAACTGACAGCGGCCGCTGACGCTCCCGTGCATGCGCCGCCCCGAGATGTCATTTCCGCGCCAGCTGGCGGGGCACCAAAGGCCGTTTCCGCCAGCTGGCGGGGCGGAAATTCCTCCGGCGTCGGCCTAGCCCCTCAATATTGGGGCTCGGCCCCCAAAGATGCGGAGCATTCCGCACCTTTGGGGCGGCGCGATGCCCGTCTGATTGGCGCCGTTTTGGACGCCAGTCGGCGGACATCGCGCCGTTACGGGAGAATTTCGCCCCTGGTTACAAAATTATTACGGCCATTGCTGTTGAATTTGGCATGTTTTCCTGCCGGCCTCCACAGCAGAAAACACTTTACCTTCCCACACCACCATGGGACCTAGTCCCAGAATGGGAAAATTCCACCCAAAATTATTGCCATTGGACCCTAACAATGTGATTAATAAGACATTGAGACAGAGATAATAAAGGTATTGGTTTTAATTTTCCAAATGTTTGCAAAAGGAAATAATACCTTTATTCAAGAATGGAGGGAGGAAGAAAGCAGGAAACTAAAAACTAGTTAGCCTAACATCTTCAGAGGGAGATTTTTCAAATCCATTTTGCAGGAGGTTATAGTAGGAATTGGATCAAGCACAGCCAACATGGTTTTATGAAAGGAAATCATGTTTAACAAATTAATTAGACTTCTTTGATCACTTAATCGCTTAATAACTTTGTACCTGGCAATAAAAGTCAACATAAAAGCATTTAGTATCCCTGTTAAACATAATGAAACATTGGATGATGTTTGTTTCTAACATTCTCCTCAAAGTTCAATAAGTAAATCTTAGATTACTTCACTTTAAATACAAGAATTGACGGGCGCCTCAGGATGTGCAGCTCTTCCTAATGATCCTGAAGACCTAATAACCCATGAGAGATAATGGAAGATTGAGTCATCAATTAAATGCACTGCAAATCACAGGTATCCACTGCACAGCCTTAAGGTATATTATTACATCTTTGCTTCTATTATCACAACTACTTTTTATGTATAAGAAAAAGGTTATTCTATCGGCACCACTTCAAGATCTCCCAGCCACCCTTAGCAAAAGGTCTGCACAGTTCACAACTGCGACATTACTCGGTCCCAGCTTACTGCCTGAAAACTCAATTGAGCCAGACACAACAATGTGGCAATTGAATACAGTTGAATTTCAACAAGAAATCCGATGATAGGCAAAACTGTTTATTAACTTAAGAGTCAAACAGCATTGCTGGAATGAGAGACATGCTGCCAAACTTTTCATCTTGCACTCATCAGGACAAACACAAGAATGCCAAATTGCAAACGATCACAACAATTTATGCTACAGGAGGAAAGGCTGGTAATTGATTGTCAAGTTGACTCTGACCAGCCGAGTGTTCTGTAAGAGTCCTTCCTGTTTATTTTTGTTTGCTCCCATTTATTTTATTTGAATTATTTTGGTCCATGCACTCATAATTGAGATGCATCTTTAAGCAGATGACTCAAAGAAACAATGTGCTTGCCAGGACACTGTTCCCAGGTTTTGTATTTTGGATAGGAGAAAACAGATTGCTCAGCACCGAGTGGATCTTAGGAAACAGCTTTGAAGGGACTTGTTTGATTGGTTAATTGGAAACAAGTGGGTTGGTCAGGGACAGTATTCTGCCTGACAACACTCGGCGATTGGTTCTTGCATGATGTTTTCTGAGAGAATTTGGCAAAAGCATTGAGACCGGAAAGTGAAACAAATGCTCTCTCTCTTTCCCCTGCTTGTTGAAAAGAAAGAACTGCTTTATTGTTCTGAAAGCAGTGAGTGCCTGGCACATACTTAGCTATGAACCAAAAATTATCCTGAGTTAGAGGAGGTAGTCAACTTAGCCAGAGAAAACCATCTCAAGCCTAGAAGGAGGAACTACCAACATGAAAGCCTGAACCTCAGAAACACATTACCTGCAAGTCATCCCAGTGCATCAAAGATCTTTAGCCTTTTATTTTATGAATATTTCCTTTCCCTTTGTATTGTCTGTATATATCTATTTCTCTACATCGAGAGAGAGAAAAAGAAAGAAAGAAAGAGAGAGGGAGAGAGAAAAAGAGAGAGATAAACAAAGGAAGATGGTTGGGAAAGGGATGTTAGATAGTTACATTCCGTTTACAGTCAGTTTAATTATAATACTGTGCATAATAAGCACAGTGGGCTAAACAGCTGGCTTGTAATGTAGAACAAGACCAGCAGCGCGGGTTCAATTCCTGTACCAGCCACCCCGAACAGGAGCTGGAATGTGGCGACAATGGGCTTTTCACAGTAACTTCATTGCAGTCTGCTTGTGACAATAAGCGATTATTATTATTATTATCAATAAAAGGTTACTTGTGTTAAAGTTACAAACTTGGTGACTGTAGTTTATTTGGCTTTGTTTGAACTGATCTGGGACCAGGACCCTAGCAGAAAGGTGAAATAGGGTGGCCACAAGGACTTTAAACTAGTTAAAGGGAGGAGGGCTCAGGTGACGTTAGTAAAGTTTCCAGAACAAGTGATAGAACAGAGGGTTTGGAAAGTGGCAGGAATCTAATTTCAGGCACAACGGATGAAATGAAATGAAAATCGCTTATTGTCACATGGAATGTGGTGACTAGGGGCTTTTCACAGTAACTTCATTTGAAGCCTACTTAAGCAGACAACTTTGAGAAGGGGTGGTCAATGCCGGACTGAGGGTGCACAGTATACAAAAAAAATTAAATGAGCTTTTCGCGCACATTGAAACGAGCGGTACGATGTTGTGGGCATCAGACATGTGCCTGCAATGGGATCAAGGCTGGGATCTGTCGTGTTGTTCACCCTGGGGTAACACGGATTGCACACGATGCAATTAACTGATCAAGTACACATCAAACAAAGGCGTTGGTTCAATAAAAGATTCATTGAACTCTAGCAACAAAACACACAGCTGCCTGTGGGTTGACTCTCTACTACCCTAAGTAAACTAAAGCTAACTATCTAGACCAGGCTAGCTCTGATCCACGTGTTGGAGGTGTTGAATGATTTGTACACCCTGACTATCACTATAGCTATCACTAGCGGAAAGAAGCAGAGTGCTGATGCCTTGTGTGTTTTATAGGTGTAAGTCCCCCTCTGATGTCCTGTCTTGTGATTGGTTGTGTTCTGTTCTGTACGTTGATTGGCTCACCTGGGTGTCTGTCACTGCCTGCCTTTACCTCATGATGTGCATGGGTGCATATTATGACATCCTCCCTTTTTAAAAAAAAAATGTTGTCGCTTGCTGAGAGCAGAAACAACATATTTACAAGCGGAACTATAAACAAAATCGGTGAGTGGATGGATATGTACATGTAAGGTGTCTAGCGTGCAGAAACATAACATCATATATACATGGAATTATTTATAAGTCCAATCGTTGAGGCTGTCGACGGATTCTCGTGGACCGCCTGCGAGGTGGAGGCAGAGATGATGGTGTCTTGACCGTTTGGCATGCAGCCAGACTGGTGGCCTCATGGAGCGAGGTGTCCGGGTCGGGCAAAGTGGCATCTGGGAAAGTGAGATCCGGTGGTGGGCATGCAAGTTTGCGTTGCGCCCTTCTGTTACGCCTTACAATCGATCCATCCGCCATGCGAACCACGAATGACCTGGGAGCAGCCTGTTGAACCACAACAGCAGGAGCTGACCAGCTGCCACCAGGCAACTGAATGCGAACAGTGTCCTTCAGAGAGAGGAGCGGCAGATCCGTAGCGTGAGCATCATATGTGATCTTTTGCCTGCTTCTGATCTGCTGCATCTTTTGCAACACTGGAAGGTTATCCAGGTCAGGTACATGAATGGCCGGGACAGTCGTCTGCAGGTTACGATTCATTAGGAGCTGAGCCGGAGATAACCCATTGGACAAAGGGGTTGCCCTGTATGCCAGAAGTGCGAGATAGAAATCCGAAGCTGAGTCCGTACAATCCACTTTAAGGATGTGCGTGTGTGTTGGTGAAAGTGAGGAGGCATGGTTATGCATGGTGATGATGCTCACTCGATACGTGGACTCAGGGCAGTCGTCCTCTGGATCGGTGATGGGATCCGGTTCCAGGTCCAGCAGCCCTTGCTGCACACTTCAAACTCATTTTCGTTGGGCCTGGTACCGCTGGCCCCCTGTCGGAGGTGCAGATCTGCACAGAGTAGCATAATGGCCAAGCTTCTTGCAGTTGAGACATCGTCTGCCTCTCGCGGGGCATTGCCGCTTTAAATGGGCGGTGCCGCAGTTGGGGCACGCCATTAAGTCGACATTGTGACATTCAGCGCGTCGTCGCGCCTGCGCAGTGCGGTCATCCGCCGCTCGAACCTGCGCAGTGTAGTCTTCGGCCGCTTTGTTTTCCCGACCGTGGTGCGCATGCGTGGGGGCCCTGGAAAAGCGCGCGAAATGGCCGCCTTCATCGATGCTCAGGTCCTGCATTCGGGCGATGGCCTGTACACTTTCAGCCTCATGGGAGGCGAGTTGGATTTGCTCTGCCGACTTCAGGCGGGAATAGCGACTTTTCGCCAGTTCGTGGACTTTGCATGTCTCGATGGCCACTGGCAAGGTCATATTTTTTATTTTTAGGAGCTGCTCCCGCAGGGCGTCGGAGTGGACGCCAAACACAATCTTATCCCTGATGAGGGAGTCAGCGGTGTCTCCGTAATTGCAGGACTGCGCTAGAATGCGAAGCTGAGTAATAAATTACTGAAAAGGCTTGTCCTTACCCTGAAGGCGCTGCTGGAATACGTAAAGCTCGAAGATTTCGTTTGTCTCAACCGCGCAGCGACTGTGGGATTTTGCGAGGACAGTCTGGAACTTTGCCTTGTCCTCACCGTCGGAGAAAGTGAGCGAATTGAAGATTTGGATGGCCTAGTCCCCTGCAGTAGACAGCAGCAGGGCGATTTTTCACACTTCGGAGGCACTTTCGAGGCCCGGGGTCTCAAGGTATAGGCTGAATTTTTGATTGAAGGCCCGCCAGTTGGCGCCAAGGTTCCCGGAGATGCGGAGCTGCTGAATCTTTTCCATGCCACAGGAAGGCAGTTGCTCGTCTTCAGAGAATTTTCAAAGGTAAATTACTTAGAGGCAGTCGCCACTTCTGGTACCATGTCGTGTTGTTCACCCTGGGGTAACACAGATTGCACACGATACAATTAACTGATCAAGTACACACCAAACGAAGGCATTGGTTCAATAAAAGATTTATTGAACTCTAGCAACAAAACACTCAGCTGCCTGTGGGTTGACTCTCTACTACCCTAAGTAAACTAAAGCTAACTATCTAGACCAGGCTAGCTCTGATCCATGTGTTGGAGGTGTTGAATGATTTGTACACCCTGACTATCACTATAGCTATCACTAGCGGAAAGAGGCAGAGTGCTGATGCCTTGTGTGTTTTATATGTGTAAGTCTCCCTCTGGTGTCCTGTCTTGTGATTGGTCGTGTTCTGTTCTGTACATTGATTGGCTCACCTGGGTGTCTGTCACTGCCTGCTTTTACCTCATGATGTGCATGGGTGCATATTATGACAGGATCTAAATATCCAAGGGTATAACTCCTGTTGAAAGGAATGGCAGATGGGCAAAGGGGGCGGAGTTACCTTGTTAATGAAATTAATTTGATAGCAAGAAACGATTTTGGGTCGGAAGGCGAAGAGTCTATACGGGTAGAGTTGAGAAATCGCAAAAGTAAAAAGACCCTGATGGGAATTATGTACAGGCACCTTAGCAACAGTCAGAATGTGGGGAAGAAAATAAACCAGGAGATAGAAAAGGCATATAAGAAAGGCAACATTACAATAATGGGGGATTTCAATATGCAGGTGGACTGAAAAAATCAGGTTGGTAGCGGAACACACAAAAAGGAATTTGTGCAACGTCTATGAGATGGCTTTTTGGAGTAGCTGTGGGTAGAGCCCATGGGGGAACAGACAATTCCGGATTTGATAATGTGTAATGACGCAGACTTGATTAGGGAATTGAAGGTGAAGGACCCCTGAGGGGGCAGTGACCACAATATGTAAAAATTCATCCTGCAGTTTGATAGGAAGGAACTGGAATTAGAAGTAACATTATGACAATTGAGTAAAGGTTACTACAAAGACTGAAGAGAGGGGCTGGCTTGTATTGATTGGAAGTGGAGCCTAGCAAGGAAGACAGTGGAACTGCAATTTTGGGGGGTTTTTTGGGCGTTTTCAGGAAGCAATTTATCCCAAGGAGGAGGAATCATGCTAAGGGGAAGATGAGGCAACCATTGGTGACAAGGGAAGTCAGGGACAGCATAAAAGCAAGAGAAAAGGCATATAATGTGGTGAGGATTAATGGGAAGTCAGGGGACACCTAAAAAAGCAAAAAGGGGGGAGAAAATGAAATATGGGTGTAAGATAGCTAGTAATATAAATGAAGATTGAAAGAGTTTTTTTTCGATATAAAAAAGGAAAAAGAGAGGCAAGAATGGGCAACGGACCACTGGAAAATGGAGAAGCAATAATAGGAAACAAAGAAATGACAGAGGAACTGAATAGGTACTTTGCATCAGTTTTCACGGTGGAAGACACCAGTGGGATACCAGAACTTCAAGAGAGTCAGGGGAAAGTGGTGAGTGTGTGGCCATCACTAAAGACGCGCCAGGAAAGCTGAAAGGTCTGAAGGTGATTAAATCACCTGGGCTGGATGGACAACACCCCAGGGTTCTGAAGATGACAGCGGAGGAGATTGTGGAGGCACCGGTGGTGAATCACTTTCAGGAATCACTGGAGTCAGGGAAGGTCCCAGAGGACTGGAAAATGGCTAATGTAACAACACTGTTTAAGGAGGGAAGAAGGCAAAAAACGGGAAATTATAGGTCAGTTAGCCTGGCTTCGGTCGTTGGCAAGATTTTAGAGTCCATTATCCTGGACAAGATTGCGGCGTACTTGGAAGTGCATGATAAAATAGGGCTGCGTTAGCATGGATTCGTCAAGGGGATGTCATGCCTGCCAAATCTGTTTGAATTCTTTGAGGAGGTAAAAAGGAAGTTAGACAAACGAGAGCCAGTGGACGTGGTCTATTTGGATTTCCAGAAGGCTTTTGACAAGATGCCGTACAGGAGCCTGCTAAATAAGACAAGTGCCTCATTGTGTTGAGGGCAAGGTATTGGCATGGATCGAGGCTGGCGGAAGGCAGAATCTGGGGCTAAAGGGATGGGTCTTTTTCAGCATGGATGCCGGTGACTTGTGGTGTTCCACAGAGGTCAGTGTTGGGAACACAACTATTCACAATATACAACAACGATCTTGAATTGTTGCATAGTTTGCAGATTGTACAAAGATATGTAGAGTGGCTGGTCGTGTTGAGGAAGCAGTGAGGCTGCAGAAGGACTTGGACAGCTGAGGAGAGAGGGCAAAGAAGTAGCAGATGGAATACAAGGTGGAAAAATGTGAGTTTCTGGACTTTGGCAGGAAGAATGGAGGTATAGACTATTTTCTAAATGGGAAAGGCTTTGGAAATCTGAAGCACAAAGGAACTTCTGAGGAGTCCTAGTTCCGGATTCCCTTCAGGTTAACATGCAGATTTAGTTGGCAGTTAGGAAGGCAAATGCAATGTTAGCATTCCGGTTGCGGGGGCTAAAATATAAGAGCAGGGATGTACAATTGAGGCTGTATAAGGCTCTGATCAGACCCCATTTGGAATATTGTGAGCAGTTTTGGGCCTTGCATCTAAGGAATGATGTGCTGGCCTTGGAGAGGGTCAAGAGGAGGTTTATAAGAATGATCCTGGGAATGAAGAGCTTGTCGTGTGAGGAGCGGTTGATGACTCGGAGTCTGTACTCAATGGAATTTAGAAGGACAAGGGGGATCTCATTGAAATGTACAGAATATTGAGAGGCCTAGATAGAGTGGATGTGGAGAAGATGTTTCCACTTGTAGGAGAGACTAGAACCCCAGAGCACAGCCTCAGACTGAAGGGACAATATATTTAAAACCGAGGTGAGGAGGAATATCTTCAGGCAGAGGGTTGTGAATCTGTGGAACTCTTTGCCGCAGAAAGCTGTCACTGAGTGTCTTTAAGACAGAGACAGGTAGGTTCTTTATTAATAAGGGGATCAGGGGTTATGGGGAGAAGGCAAGAGAAACATATTGGCCATGATCAAATAATGGAGCAGACCTGATGGCCCAAATCGTCTAATTCTGCTCCTGCATCATTTTTTAAAGACATTTAGTGTACCCAATTAATTTTTCTCAATTAAGGGGCATTTTGGTGTGGCCAATCCACCCACCCTGCACATCTTTGGGGTGTGGGGGCGAAACCCATGCAAACACGGGTAAAATGTGCAAACAGCACATGGACAGTGATCCAGAGCTGGGATCAAATCTTATTTCACCTGTGTTTAGATTCTGGGTAAGTGGGGCTGGAATTGACCGTGCACGAGTGTGTCATGACAATTGCCATGGCGGAAGTAACGGTAAACTATAAGGGGCATGGCTTTCTCCATGGCAAAGCTTCCACCAATCAGAGTCAACTTGCCAGATAGTCATCACCCTTTTTGCCTGTAATATAAATTTGAGACTTTTGAATTTATCCCGATGAGTGCAAGATGGAAAACTTCGACAGCACGCCTCTCATTACAGCAATCTTCAAGTTTTGTACTACCAATTGAAAATGAAAGTCACCATAGTTCCATAGGCTGCACTCCCCTTTTGAGAGAAAGATGACCGGTGGTGATTTAACCGGAGCGTTACCATACCTAAAACGAGGGGCAAGGTAGAGAAGGCAGTGCCTTCATGTGTAACCTCAGCCAGTATGGGAATTGAACAACATGGGTTCAATTCCCATACTGTTGGCATCATTCTGCATCACAAACCAGCCGTCCAGCCAGCTGAGCTAACCCACCACATGACTACCAAGTACAGTTAAACAGTAATTACAGTTTCCCAGCAAACTAATTTTAATTTTTTTAAATAATCTTTATTGTCACAGGTAGGCTTACATTAACACTGCAATGAAGTTGCTGTGAAAATCCCCGAGTCGCCACATGCCGGCGCATGTTCGGGTACACGAGGGGGAGAATTCAGAATGTGCAATTGGCCTAAAAAGCACGCCTTTTGGGACGAAACCGGAGCACCCGGAGGAAACCCACGCAGACACGGGGAGAACGTGCAGACTCCGCACAGACAGTGACCCAAGCCGGGAATCGAACCTGGGACCCTGGTGCTGTGAAGCAACAGTGCTAACCACTGTGCTACTCTGCCACCCAGACATAATTAATGATTTAAGGATGCTGACGTACTTAATCAAAAACCGAAATAAACTCTTATGAAAGAGAAAACATTTACTGGAAGAAGCTAATATAAGCCAAAGCAGATATTTCAATTGGATTAGGAAGATCTGAGAATAACCCATAAAATTTTCGATTCAGAATTCTATAGATTGCAACCAAAATACAGAGAACGTAGCCTGTACATTTTATGATGTTCCTGAAAAATATCTTGCGCAAGTCAGCATTATTCTTTTGATTATTGCTTTGCAGCGTGGGATTAGCATCTTTTGTACATCAGCACTTGCATCAAAGATGATAGAAACATGAAACTCATTCAAAGCCATATATATTCCATATCTCTTGACAATATTGAATAAGGAAAGGCGTGCATTGATGGCTTCTGATCCAAAACTGAAAAATAAGTCAACCTGGTATGAAAGTGACAGTAATTCTGTTGTGGAAATCATAACTATGCCATTACTACACATGAAATACATTCTGAGTGTGATTATATCAAAATAGGTTATGTCTCCATAAAGAAGAATGCCAGATGAATGCACTCAGGGTTCATCCACACTTAGCACAAGGCATAATTTAAAAGTCTCAAAGTTCTACCGAGTGTCTTGGCAAGAAGCGTGATTTAATACAGCACTGTGAATCGTAGTATAATTCTAGAATTTGACCTTTTGTAACCTCCTTTTACCTATGATTGTTGAATATCATAATATCTTGACTGTGAACTTCAAAGTTCAAATTCTGTTCAAATGTCCAACCAAAAGAGCACAGACAATTTTGACTAGATCAAAAAAAAATCACCTAGCCATTAAATTTTGTTAGGCAGGTCTAATTAGCAATTGCATTAAGGAGGTAGCTGGGCAGCATGGTAGCACAAGTGGATAGCACTGTGGCTTCACAGCGCCAGGGTCCCAGGTTCGATTCCCTGCTGGGTCACTGTCTGTGCGGAGTCTGCACTTTCATAGAATTTACAGTGCAGAAGGAGGCCATTTGGCCCATCGAGTCTGCACCGGCTCTTGGAAAGAGCACCCTACCCAAGGTCAACACTGCCACCCTATCCCCATAACCCCACCCAACACTAAGGGCAATTTTGGACACTAAGGGCAATTTATCATGGCCAATCCACCTAACCTGCACATCTTTGGACTGTGGGAGGAAACCGGAGCACCCGGAGGAAACCCACGCACACACGGGGAGGATGTGCAGACTCCGCACAGACAGTGACCCAAGCCGGAATCGAACCTGGGACCCTGGCGCTGTGAAGCAATTGTGCTATCCACAAGGCTACCGTGCTGCCCCCAAGGCTACCGTGATGCGTCATGGTGTATTTCAGCAAATGATTCTGTGTTATACTGATTTCTCCCCGTATCTGCAGGGATTTCTTCTGGGTGCTCCAGTTTCCTCCCACAGTCCAAAGACGTGCAGGTTAGGTGGATTGCCCATGATGAATTGCCCTCAGTGACCAAAAAGGGTTAGGAGTGGTTACGGGGATGGGGTGGAAGTGAAGGCTTAAGTGGGTCGGTGCAGACACGATGGGCCGAATGGCCTCCTTCTGCACTGTATGTTCTATGAACTTATAAATAAAGGCATTTTTCAATCCATGCACCATCAGTATTTCCCAATTCGTATTCATTTATCTAACAAAATGAACACGGGATATGCATTTCATTTACTACCACTTATTACATCTGTAAAGAGCTTTGGGATGTTTTTCTAAATATCAGTTCTTGTCATTATTACTGTTGCCCCAAGGATGCGTCATGGTGTATTTCAGCAAATGATTCTGTGTTATACTGATCCATTATTAATGCGTGACCACATCAACTGGCTCTTGCCCATCTAAGCAAATGCTAGATATCTGGCCTAAGGTGAAAGAAATATTTTCTCCAGCATGATTACAACAGATTGCTGTCAGTAACAGACCCTGAGATTATTGTGTGGGACTATTTTCTCTATTTAATTCATAGAAGAATGTTTTAAATAACACATACTATAAACATATTGCTTGTAACACTTATCAGGATAGATAATTTTGTTGCACAGATTACCTGCCAGCTGAAATATCCAGACACCCTAACATAGTGTGTTATTTATCAATAGAATGGTAAATAAGTTTTCTATTTTGTGTGCTGAGTCTGCTGGCTCCTCACAAATGAAATTTGTGGTGTGGCTTGGCTGGTACTGTTTGCTTTTGGTGGGGTGGGGTGGGTAAAAGGATGCAACCAACAATGGCAGTGTCCCTCCCTGAAGAGGTGCCGAGAGCAAGAAAGCCTGTTCATTTTATGAGAGACAACATGAAGCTAGTTCAGAAGAGAGAGAAAGAGAATTCAGGAAAAAGGAGATAGAAGAGAGAGAGAGGAAAAAGATGGATTTCAATGATGAGGAAAGTTCCAGAATCTGGGGGCAGTGCTTTGAGTGAGAAAAAGGAAGGAGTTTATCAGCAATAATCAAGGCATTGGCTTAGATTTTTGTACCTCCATCCATGTCAGAATGGAAGTAGAAGGGCATTAAAAATGGCAGGTGAGACCCGATTCCAGCTCCCATTCATGTTTCTGACAATTGTTGCTGACACAAGATGAGGGTGCGGGTAGGAAGACCACATGCAACACTCCTGACTATGTCAACTCCGTTGCAGGGTTGATCATTACAGAACCCTGCAATTTTGATGGAGTCAGGTTGGCTTTAGCAGGAGACATGACTCCTCAGAGGATTATTAAATCATGGGGGAACTCTAGTCTGGAGCTGGGAACCAAAACACAATCAGAAATTAAATATGCACTTGGAAAAAAAATCCCCCACTTAACCTGCCCATGAGATTATAAATCGAATATAGCCAGTAAAAGTCCCATTGAAGAAACTTTTATTCCTATCCAAATAAACACACATGCATTGAGAACCCATTCAAAGATCAATAAATTACAAGGCAATAAAATTGTCAATCAAACAAAGCTAGGAGACCTCTTTGCAACTCTGTCCCCATTGCGCTGAATGCAATCTTGGGAATCAGCTAAACATTCAGAATGATGCCAACTCGCAACTGTACCAGAGTAGAACCGAAGAACATAAAGAACCAGTAGCAGGAGTAGGTAATTCTGCCCATCGAGCCTGCTCCACCATTCAATGCGGTCATGGCTGATCTCCTCTCAACCACAACTCTACTTTCCTGCCAGTTCTCCATAATCCTTCAGCCCATTACTAATTAAAAATCTGTGGGCCTAATTTAATGGGAATGAAACAGAGTCCCGTGTCAGGCGCATTTAGGTGAGTGTTTTCCCGGTGCTTGCAGTGCCGAGAACGACCCTGCTATTAATTAGGACTCTGCTCCATTTCAGGGCCTCCACTCGCCAGTGTAGGAAGAGATTGGGGAGCCATTTTTAAAATGGCACCCTGATCTCTAGACCTCCTCTCTGCTGCCTCCAGACAACCCCCCAACACCCCAACTCACCAATGAGGAAATTTGAGCCCCCCGCACCCCACCCCATAAGGGCAGGGCACCTCCGGATGCGGACAAGATGCCACCGAGGCACCTTGTCATTGCCAACATGGCACCCTTGCCAGCCTGGCAGTGCCACATGGGAATCCTGGCAGTACCAAGGTGGTACACAGATGGCACTGCCAGGGTGCAAGACTCACAGTGCCATGGTGTCTGAATGGCATTGGGGTGCCAGGGCACCACCCTGCCCAGAACCTGACCACCCAGGAGCCTCCAGGTGACCCCCATGCCCAAGTGCTGGTACAGCTGGTCCACATGTGTGGAAACCAGTGCTAAATGGTGCTTGCTCTGGTCTCCGAGGTGTGGCCAGCGTTAACATATTCAAGTGAGCCTGACTGCACACTTGAATGTGCAAATCTGGATCCTGTCTCAATGGGCGGGATCTAGATTGTGACACATTATAGGCCTCTCACGAGATTAACCAGCCTCGTCAAGTCGCTAGTTGGGCGTGATCGTGACTAAGGCCGGCAGATTGTGGCCTGTCTATGTCCTCTTTACGATCATGGCTAGTGTCACCCTGGCACTGCCAGGCTGTCACTCTGGCAGTGCTACCTGGGTGACAGCCTGGCACTGCCTGGTTCCAAGTGGCACTACCAGATGGCAGAGGCCAGGTTGGTAGTGCCAAGGACCAAGCTAGCATTTTTTGCACAGTGGCGTGATCAGGCCAGGGTGCGCTGCACCGGTGTTGCAGGTGGGGGGGGGGCTAACATAGTGCATTGGGGTTGGGGGGGGTTGAGAATCGCTTTGAGAGCTCCAGAGATCGGGATGCCATTTAAAAATGGAGTCCTGATCTCCCACTACAATGAGGAGTTCCGGCAAGCGGATCTCCTCAGTGAACAAAATGGGGCTAAGTGCTGCCTCAACCGGGCATTCCCTGCTGAGATCTCCTATCTAACCGGAGTGACATTTTATAGCATTGTGTTTCTCAGCGCTGTGAGCGGCGGGAAACACGCAGCTAAACGCGCACACAGTGGGACAGCCCCATACCTCATACTGTGGGTGGTGCTATTCTCTAGTCCCATACTAACACTTGTTCTAGTGAGCACCTGTATATTACAATGGCATGCAGGCACACAAAACATTCCCCTTTCTTCTCATAAGAAAACATTCCTCCCTTCCAATGGAGTATAGCTATTTGCAATACAATATTTACTTGCTATCCCTTCTCCCTTACCTCAGGTCTCTGATTTTATAAATTCAGACAGTCTTGAGGCTTGACAGTTCTTTCACATCTCTGTCACATTTGGAGGAATAGTAGAAGTACTCTGTTTCTCGTACTTGGTTATTTTCATTTGATATGCTTTTTATGCTCCTTCGAGTTGTGTTTCTCTTTATTAACCACCCCTCTGCTTTTCTCAGACACTGTGGACTTGTCCCATTCCTTCCAAAGGGAATATGCACTCAGTTTATTCATTGAGTGCACTTGAATTTTCTTTTTCTGTGGTCTTCACTATGTTTTTGCTGGATGTATACATTCCGTAATGGAACCTTTATTTCAGCCAAACAAATGTTTGCTGTTTTACTTTCAAATTATCTTGCAAGCCGATGAATCTTTTCGCTCAGCTTATCAATTATTCTGGTGAGTTCAGTCACCTTTATTTCAGAAACAGCAGCAAGATCCCTACACACACTTTCAGCACGGTAGCATTGTGGATAGCACAATTGCTTCACAGCTCCAGGGTCCCAGGTTTGATTCCGGCTTGGGTCACTGTCTGTGCGGAGTCTGCACATCCTCCCCGTGTGTGCGTGGGTTTCCTCCGGGTGCTTCGGTTTCCTCCCACAGTCCAAAGATGTGCAGGTTAGGTGGATTGGCCATGATAAATTGCCCTTAGTGTCCAAAATTGCCCTTAGTGTTGGGTGGGGTTACTGGGTTATGGAGATAGGATGGAGGTGTTGACCTTGGGTAGGGTGCTCTTTCCAAGAGCCAGTGCAGACTCGATGGGCCGAATGGCCTCCTTCTGCACTGTAAATTCTATGATTAACTTCACCTGGGCATTCAATTGCTTTCAGAGCAATTGAATGCACCACGGTACCGCAGTGGTTAGCACTGTAGCTTCACAGCGCCAGCATCCCAGGTTCAATTCTGGCTTGCGTCACTGTCTGTGTGGAGTCTGCACGTTCTCCCAGTGTCTACGTGGGTTCCTCTGGGTGCTCCGGTTTCCTCCCACAATCCAAAGACGTGCTAGTTAGGTGGGCTAACCATTCTAAATTGCCCTTAGTGTACAAAAAAGAAGGTTTGGTGGGGTTACTGGGTTACGGGGATAGGATGGAGGTGTGGGCATAAGTACCGTGCGCTTTCCAAGGGCTTGTGCAGACTCAATGGGCTGAATGGCCTCCTTCTGCACTGTAACTTCTATGATTCTATGGTCATTGATTACTCCTTAGATTCTTCGAATTCACTTGCTTGATTGTCAATCTGTTTCTTAGGATTTTCTTTTTCAGCTTTTAAAATCTGCATTTGCTCTTTCATGATGTGAATCTCACCTTTTTCATTTTCTTCAGATTGGATCAAAGTTCAAGCATTGCATTCCTCTTTTCATGAAGATTGTTATAACCTGCCTACTGACGATTGGCTGGGGACTAATGATTATCCCACAATCCTATGGGAGTATGAACTTCCCCAATGAGGGGGGCGGAGAAACTCCTACTATAAATAAGCTGGCCAGTCCAGGAACCAAGAGGAAGGAGAAGGTAGCAAGGGAAGTTACTGCTACGACTATGTATATATTGTTATAGTAAATAAACTTTATTATTTTGTATCCTTAAAACTCGTGCTGGATTCTTCGGGGCCTTTACAAAACTGGCGACGAAGGTAAAAGTGAATAGCTGTCTACACTGCTGAAGCCACCTCCCTGGATTTTTGTTGGATACAGGTTGGAAGTTGTTTTCTATTATACCATGCCTCTGTACGGACGTTTGGATGTTTTTGATGCTGCGCTGGAAAGCTGGAACCAGTACACACAACGGATGCGTTACTATTTCCGGGCAAACAATATCAATGAAAACGAGCGCCAGGTGGTCATATTGCTCACCGCCTGCGGGCCGCATACGTTTGGGGTGATTAGGAGCCTTACGTACCCAGCTGCGCCGGACACCAAAACGTTTGACGAACTTGTGAATATAGTGGGGCAACACTTTAACCCAACCCCGTCCACGATAGTCCAGCGTTACCGGTTTAATACCGCTGAGAGGACCCCTGGAGAATCCCTTGCCGATTTTTTATCCAGGCTACGCGGGATTGCGGAATACTGTGACTATGGTGAGACCTTGTCAGAAATGTTACGCGACCGTTTGGTTTGCGGTATTAACAATGCGGCCACCCAGAGAAAGTTGTTAGCGGAGCCAACATTGACTTTTCAACAGGCAATACAAATAGTCTTGTCCCGAGAGAGCGCAGAGCGAGGAGTACAGGAGCTACAGGGAATGGAAGTGCATGCCTTGGGGCGAAACCCTTTCCGCCCAAAAACGTGCCCCCGCACTCCTGCGGTACCTTGGGCGAGGCAACGACCAGACCGACGCCAGTGGCCATCGGACATTCCTCCCCGAAGGGAGCCTTCTCCAGAGCCAATGGATGAGGAGCCATGTCCGTGTCAGACTTGTAGGCGCCGACCCCGTCGCGGACGGCGGTCCTGGGGACGCCAGAGGCGCCGTCGTTCCGACCGTAACTGGGACCAGCCCAGAGGCCGTACCTTCCATGTGGATGAACCTGCGGCGACCACCCCTGAGGACGTGGAGACGGAGGACGACTGCCTGCAGCTGCATTGTGTGGCAGCTCCCCGTGTGGCCCCCATTAAGGTGACAGTACGGGTCAATGGCCACCCGCTGGAGATGGAGTTGGATACTGGCGCAGCGGTCTCCGTGATCGCCCAGAGGACATTCGACCGCATCAAGCAGGGTATACAGACCCTTACACTAACTGACTCACAGGCCAGGTTGGCCACCTACACGGGGGAACCACTGGACATTGCAGGAACTACAATGACCCCTGTTGTCTATGGACGCCAGGAGGGGCGTTTCCCACTTATCGTAGTGCGTGGCCATGGGCCCAGCCTGTTGGGTCGGGACTGGTTGCGCCATTTGCGGTTGCAATGGCAGCACATCCTCCAAACAGTTTCTGGAGGGTTGACTGAGGTGCTAGGACGATACCCAGAGGTATTCCAGCCTGGTCTGGGGAAAATAAAAGGGGCCGTAGCCCGTATCCAAGTTGAACCAGGAGCCACACCGCGCTATTTCCGGGCGCGCCCAGTGCCTTACGCTTTGCTCGAGAAGGTAGAAGGGGAGCTCACTCGTTTGGAGAGTTTGGGTATTATCAGGCCTGTCCGTTTTGCTGACTGGGCAGCACCAATTGTGCCAGTAATGAAGCCAGATGCCACAGTTCGCTTGTGTGGCGACTATAAACTTACAGTGAATACAGTTTCCCGACTCGACCGATACCCAATGCCTCGCATAGAGGATCTCTACGCGAAACTTGCAGGCGGACTCTCATTCACAAAATTAGATATGAGTCACGCCTACCTGCAGTTGGAGCTGGACCCTGCCTCCCGACCATATGTAACAATTAACACACACCGGGGCCTGTATGAATATACACGGTTGCCCTTTGGAGTATCCTCTGCCTGCGCAATTTTTCAACGTGTTATGGAGGGCATTTTGAGAGGTTTACCACGTGTGGCTGTCTACCTAGATGACGTGTTGATTACAGGGACGTCGGAGCAAGAGCATTTGGAAAATCTGGAGGCTGTCCTTAAACGCCTTTCGGAGGCTGGAGTCCGTTTACGTCACACAAAGTGCGTATTTCAGGCAAAAGAAGTAGTCTACCTAGGTTATCGGGTGGACCGCGAGGGTCTGCACCCCGTCGCAGAGAAGGTGCGTGCAATTCAACATGCCCCCACCCCGACTGACACTTCGTATCTTCGTTCTTTTCTCGGTCTCGTAAACTATTACGGGAAGTTCCTCCCCAATCTGGCAACTACGCTGGCCCCCTTACACCTGCTGCTAAAGAAAAATCACACCTGGGTTTGGGGTCAGCCGCAAGAAACCGCTTTCCGGCGGGTAAAGCAACAATTGTCGTCGTCTGGGGTTACTAACCCACTATGATCCGGGAAAGCCTTTGCTCGTCACATGTGATGCATCCCCGTATGGTATTGGGGCTGTCCTGTCCCACAAGATGGAGAACGGGGCCGAGCGACCGATAGCTTTCGCCTCCCGCACATTGACTGCAGCGGAGAAGAAGTACGCGCAGATCGAGAAGGAGGGCCTGGCAGTGGTTTTCGCGGTGAAACGCTTCCACCAGTATGTGTACGGCCGCCATTTCACTATCGTGACTGATCATAAGCCCCTGCTGGGACTCTTCAGAGAGGATAAGCCGATACCGCCCATTGCTTCTGCACGGATCCAGCGCTGGGCTTTGTTGCTTGCTGCATATGAGTATTCTCTGGAGCACAAACCAGGTACGCAGATAGCAAATGCCGACGCACTGAGCCGATTGCCTTTATCGACCGGCCCCATGTCGACCCCCACGACCGGTGAGGTGGTCGCAACCCTAAATTTTATGGACACCTTGCCTGTCACAGCATCACAGATCCGTGAGTGGACCCAGACGGAGCCAGTCCTGTCAAAGGTTCGGCACATAGTCCTGTATGGTGGGCAGCATAGACAGCTCCCAGGCGAGTTACGGGCATTTTCCTCCAAGCTGTCAGAGTTCAGCGTGGAAGACGGCATCCTCTTGTGGGGGACGCGTGTGGTTGTCCCGGAAAAAGGCCAGGAGCTGATATTATCAGACTTGCACAATGGGCATCCGGGCGTGACCAAGATGAAAATGTTGGCCCGGAGTTATGTCTGGTGGCCAGGCCTCGACACCGACATTGAGAAGGTGGCCCAAAACTGCTCCATTTGCCAGGAGCATCAGAAGCTTCCGCCGGCCGCGCCCCTACATCACTGGGAATGGCCAGGGCGGCCTTGGGCACGCTTACATGCAGATTTCGCAGGCCCTTTTCAGGGATCCATGTTCCTCCTACTAATTGACGCCCAGTCCAAATGGCTGGAGGTGCATAAGATGCAGGGGACAACGTCCTGCGCAACAATTGAAAAAATGCGTTTATCATTTAGCACGCATGGCCTCCCCGAGGTGCTGGTCACGGATAATGGCACTCCATTCACGAGTGAGGAGTTTGCTAGGTTTACAAAGATGAACGGCATCCGCCATATCCGCACTGCCCCTTACCACCCGGCTTCAAATGGGTTGGCAGAGCGTGCAGTGCAAACATTCAAAAGAGGCCTAAAGAAGCAGTCTTCCGGATCAATGGACACGAGACTGGCTCGGTTTTTGTTTACGTACAGTACCACCCCCCATACAGTGACTGGGGTAGCTCCCGCAGAACTCCTAATGGGCCGGAGACTTCGCACCCGCCTTAGTATGGTCTTCCCGGACATTGGCGCAAAAGTACGCCGCGCACACGACCGGCAGGGACCGGGATTGTCTCGGCATCGTCCGATTCGGCAGTTTGCGCCCGGTGACCCAATATTCGTGCGGAATTTTGCTGGTGGTGCCCAATGGGTTCCTGGGGTAATCTTTCGCCAAACGGGCCCTATATCGTACCAAGTGCAAGCCCAGGGTCGTCTCCAGCGAAAACATGTAGACCACGTCCGGTCCAGAAGATCATCCCCGCAAAAGATTCCCCGCCCCCGGAGCTCAGTTCAACAGCGGCAAAGACCAGAAACAAGGGAAGGTAGTCCTCCAAATCTTCCACTGGTGCCTCACTCAAAGCCTGCGCAGGTCATGACGGGACCGAATGGGGACAGAGACGCTGACATGACGGAGGCAGCAGACTCTGACTCCGAGATGGAGACACAGGATGAATCAGAGGGGGAATCCTCGGGTCCACAGGCCGTGGATGTACAACCGCGCCGTTCATCACGGAAGCGCCGGTCTCCGTCTCGTTATACGCCGCCTGATCCAGCGCCGCGTGCAAATGGCGTCCGGCCTGCGGCCAAACGAGTTCGACGCCTTCCTTCGCCAGGGCCTACGGTGGATTCCTTGGACTTTGGGGGGGAGGGATGTTATAACCTGCCTACTGACGATTGGCTGGGGACTAATGATTATCCCACAATCCTATGGGAGTATGAACTTCCCCAATGAGGGGGGCGGAGAAACTCCTACTATAAATAAGCTGGCCAGTCCAGGAACCAAGAGGAAGGAGAAGGTAGCAAGGGAAGTTACTGCTACGACTATGTATATATTGTTATAGTAAATAAACTTTATTATTTTGTATCCTTAAAACTCGTGCTGGATTCTTCGGGGCCTTTACAAAAAAGATGTTCCAACATTTCATGAAGATAATCTTCTGTATGTGAAGGTTGATGCTCTATGTTGACCAATTTTTCCTTAGAGTCTGTTTCGGTATACTATTATTAAAGTTCCCATTCTTTAATTTTACTTCAGCGAGTTGTATTTGAGACTTTTCACCTTCCTTTGTGAGAACCTTTTCTTGCAATTTCTCAAACTTATTCCCGATTCTAGATTTTCATTTCAACCATTTCATTTTACAGCACCTCATAGGTCTCAGAACATCTCTAACATTCAGTGCTTTGTTACCTTCTAGTTCCTTGCACTTCAGTGGCGGATTTCTATTTTCCAATCTTAATTCTGTCCTTTCTTTCTCTATCTGAAACATAACCTTTTCCTTGTCCTTCATTCTGATTTTACTGTTGGCTAGGTCTGTCTCCAGCAAAGTCTTTCCTTGTTTCAGTTTTGTAATTGAGCCACTTATAGCTCGCTCGCTGCTTGGAAAGCTCTGTAGTTTTTCCTTTCAATATCTCATCATTGAAATTCAGCTGGTTCTGTCGCTCTTCAGTCTTCTGGCTTTTTCCTAGACTATGGAATATTGCTAAGTCTTCTCTATTCTTCAGTTTGTTCAGAATCACGTTAAATTCATAATGCTGCTCTTGTAATTTTCCAGAAGGACAAACTTTGATCTGAGGGATCCTTGTAGCATGTGAAGATTCTTCAACAAGTTTTCTTTTTCTTTGCAAAATTTGCTTGCCTCATCTTGAGTCGTTCTACAATTTACCAGAGTCTCTTCAATTTTATTCCGCTGTTCCTCCATTCTGCTTTTTAAGGCACTCTTCATTGCTTCATGTTGCTGACTGGATATGCAATCCTTTTGCATTTGACCTCTTGATAGCCTCTTTCCAACTCACTCTGAGCTTCAGTGCAACTCACTCTACGCTTTAGTGCATTGCTTTGTTGCTACCGATAGTTCCAATGCAGCTTTTTCAGAAATAATATTCAACATCCTTTTTCGCTCCTCGTGTTTTTCCATGGCTACATATTGATTCTTCAAGGGTTGCAACTTATTTTCACGTCTTTTCTTTCTGCTGGTATACCTGGCTATAGATCTAGTTGAATTTTCTCAACGTGCGTTTTGATTTGCCAACTGTGAAACTGAGGCTCGTTGTTTCTTCTTGGTATCTTTGAGATCTGAACAAATTTCAGAGCTGACACAAAGGGCTCGGTTTATTGAAGACATCAGTGCATCATGCATTTTCAAAGGTATATACTCAGCGTGAATCCTGTCCTTCAAACCTTCCGATTCAGCTGCGATGCAAATATTTTCCTGGTAGAATAGCTTAATTTACCTTTTGCACACTTTGATTCTTTTTGAGTTACCTTAGATAGCTTTTCTTCATTCACAACCATCTGAGTACTTTGCCATCTGCTGTTGCAGTTTGGATACTGCATGAGCATTTAGAAAAACATTCAAGCCTCTTAGCTGCTTCTCAGCTATTTCTATCTTCGGCACTAAGCTCTTTGGTTCGTGGATCTTATTGTACTGACGTAGTCAGCAACCATCTCTGTGGTTGACTGGAATATTGTCTCTCTCGCTGGGGTATTTTTGTTGCCCATGGCACTAAACTTTGAGTTTAAAATATGTGCCAAAGCCTTTTAATGTTTCACCAAATGTTGTTGAGCATTGATATATACGATGGCTGTGGAGTACTTCATCCAAAACTGAAACAAACATGAATAAAACCATGTCACCTTGTACTTCTTCTGATACTTTATTTGATCCTGTAATTTTCCTTGAAAAAAAAACATTCTAATTTCCAAGACTCCCACTCTTGGGTTTGGTTTTGCCATTTCCTTATCCAAAATGGGTCTGGCTCTTCTAATTCAGGGAGCAAAGTACTGTACACACCCCTGCCTGCATCAATGGTGCCGAGGTGGAGATAGAACATAGAACATAGAATTTACAGTGCAGAAGGAGGCCATTCGGCCCATCGAGTCTGCACCGGCTCTTGGAAAGAGCACCCTACCCAAGGTCCACACCTCCACCCAATCCCCATAACCCCGTAACCCCACCCAACACTAAGGGCAATTTTGGACACTAAGAGTAATTTAGCATGGTCAATCCACCGTACATCTTTGGACTGTGGGAGGAAACCTGAGCACCCGGAGGAAACCCACGCACACACAGGGAGAACATGCAGACTCCGCACAGACAGTGACCCAAGCTGGGAATCGAACCTGGGACCCTGGAGCTGTGAAGCAATTGTGCTATCCACAATGCTACCATGCTGCCCCCTCTGTTCCACAGAGATATGGCTGCCATTTTGAAAGGGTGCCCAATCTCTCAGTGAGCTTGAGGGTCCCCCGCAACTCCCCGCCCATGGACCGCTGCACAAATGGGCATTACCCTCCGTCCTCCCCCACCAAGTGAGGAAACCCTGCTATGGGGTCGCCGAGGTCACCCTTTCAGGTCTCCCACCCCCTTTTTGGGCCCCCCCTTTCAGGACACTCCCCTCCTTCACCCCCCGCCTCCCCCCCACCTTTACAAAGTCATTTCATACCCCATTCACTCCCTAACCCTTCATTCTCACTCATCCCCACTTTTATGGGCATGGCCCTCTCAGGCAGAGCCATCCAGGCACGCTGTCACTGCCACCCTGACTGTGCCCTGACAGCCGGGCAATGCCACCTGGACATACTGGCAGTACCAGGTGTCAGGCTGGCAGTGCCAACATGCCCGGGTGCCAGAGGGCGAGCCAGGGTGCCACCTTGGCCTGTCCCCGATGACCCAATAGTCTATAATGGTTTGAGAACCCCCTCCAGGTGACATTACACCTGGTCCACATTTGTGACATCTGGTCGAGGCCTCGCTGGGGAGGCCTTTAGTTCCCGGGTGCCCATAGAATCCGGCACCTGCATATTTAAACAAGCCGTCAAATCATTCCTGTGGTCAGGCTTTGGCTGCTTTTAGTTTTTCACATCTTGGGATTCTGTTCTGGGTTCATCATTTAACTGCCACCTTTCACACCACTGCTAATCATCATGTGTTATGGGTTCATTTAGTATCTCATTGATGAGGTCTTGAGATTTGTATGTTCAAACATGAATACTTTATTGGTCAGATGTTTTTCATGCATTGGTGCAGACTCAATAGGCCAAAGGGCCTCTTCTGCACTGTATTATTCTGTGATTCTGTGGTAGTCTTTAACTGTGTATAGATTCAAGTTACTGCCATTCGTGGTTCTGCTCCCATGGAGGTTGGGTCATTCTCGACTGTTCTCCAAGTATTTTACCATATGACTCTATACATCATACCATGGGCAGTGCTATTCTCCAGATCCATGTTAACCCTTGTTCTGCTGAGAACCTTTACATTATATGGCATGCAGGCACACACAACGATTTCCAGTTCTGATGAAAGGTCAGCGACCTGAAATGTTAGCTCAGACCTGCTGCATATTTCCACCGTTTTCTGTTTATATTTCAGATTTCTAGCATCTGCAGCATTTTGCTTTTTGTGTTTCTAGCAGTTACTGGCTGTTGATGTGCACTCACCCAAACCTCCTGCCCTGTGGGTCACTTCCTGAAACCTATGTCTCTAATCTGGGGAAGCCATCCCCTGTGGACAAGCCCTCCGTATGCACAGGATCTGCTCAGACGAGGAGGAGCATAACAGACATCTAAAGACGCTGAAAGATGCCCTCGTACAAATGGGATACAGCGCTCGACTCATCAATCGACAATTCCAACGCGCCACTGCAGAAAACCGCACCGACCTCCTCAGAAGACAAACACGGGACACAACTGACAGAGTACCCTTCATCGTCAGTACTTTCCCGGAGCGGGGAAACTACGACATCTTCTTTGCATCCTTCAACACATCATCAATGAAGACAAACATTTTGCCAAGGTCATCCCCACACCCCCACTACTTGCCTTCAAACAACCACACAACCTCAAACAAACCATTGTTTTCCGCAAACTATCCAGCCTTCAGAACAGCGACCACGACACCGCACAACCCTACCATGGCAACCTCTGCAAGACGTGCCAGATCATCGACATGGGTACCACCATTACACGTGAGAACACCACCCACCAGGTACGCGGTACATACTCGTGCGACTCGGCCAACGTTGTCTACCTCATACGCTGCATGAAAGGATGTCCCGAAGCGTGGTACATTGGTGAGACCATGCAGACGCTGCGACAACGAATGAATGGACATCGCACGACAATCGCCAGGCAGGAATGTTCCCTTCCAGTCGAGGAACACCTCAGCAGTTGGGGGCATTCAGCCTCTGATCTTCGGGTAAGCATTCTCCAAGGCGGCCTTCAGGACGCGCAGCAACGCAGAATTGCCGAGCAGAAACTTATAGTTCCGCACACATGAGTACGACCTCAACCGGGACCTTGGATTACATTCACCCCCCACCATCTGGCCTGGGCTTGCAAAATCCTACCAACTGCCCTGGCTTGAGGCAATTCACACCTCTTTAACCTGGCTCTCTGGCTCTGTAAATACTTAATTACCTGCAAATGCTTGCATTCAAAGTATCGTCTTGCATCTTTGACTTTGTCTGTATAAATGTTTCTGGAACCTACCTCTTCATTCACCTGAGGAAGGAGCAGTGCTCCGAAAGCCAGTGATTTGAAACTAACCTGTTGGACTTTAACCTGGTGTTGGAAGATGTCTTACAGGGGTGAAGGACACTGACAACTGACAGTCATCGACCCAGAGTCCCATTTTCAATCAATTCATCACCAATGTTAACCATATCCTAATCCTTTAGGATGAACCATCAAGGAAGGATTCAGCAACAAATTGGTTAGTCCTGGTCACTACCACCTACATACAATGACTAACTGATATTGTTATGATAACAATTACATTAAATTCTAGGAATGAAAAATTGACTCAATTGTGGTCAAAGAGATTTGCTGTGTGAATAAAATCAAGTCAATCTAAGGTAATGAAGAAAAAAAAAATTCAGTTGGATGTTTCCCTGCAGGAGTTTCTGAAACACAATTTAATCAAAACCCCACTCAGGCTTCTTCCCCATCACATAAAGACCTGCAAAATCAGAGTCATAGGTAATTGCTGCAGTAACGATGCATATTCTCCACAAGTGCATGGCAGCAGAAGAAATAGGTGCAGGAGAATCCATTCAGCTACTCCAGTCTGATCCACCATTCAACAAGATCATGATTGTCATTCATCAACTCCACTTTCCTGTCTTAACCCAATATCCTTTGATTCCTTTTGGATCCAAAAATCTATCAATGCCAGTCTTGAATAAGCATCCACAGCACTCTGAGGTGGGGAATTACAAGGATTCATAATCCTTCAAATGAAGACATTTCTCCTCAAGTCGGTCCTAAACAGTCACCCTTTTTTCTGAGACTCTCGAGCAAGGGGAGACAGCATCTAATCATCTACCCTTGGATACAGGGATAGAAGGTTCAATAGCCAATTTTGCAGATGACACAAAAAAGGTGCAGTAAGTTGCAATGAGGAAATAAGAACCTTACAAATGGATATAGATAGGTTAGGAGAGTGGGCCAAAATGTGGCAGATGGAGTTCAATGTGGATAAGTGTGAGGTCATGCATTTTGGTCGAGAAAATGAAAAGGCAACTTATTATCTAAATGGGGAGAGACTTCTCCGATGCAGAGGGATCTGGGTGTCCTTGTGCATGAGTCATAGAAAACGAACATGCAGATGCAGCAGATAATAAGGAAAGCAAATGGAATGTTGGCATTTATAGCAAAAGTAATTGAGTATAAAGGTAAGGAAGTGTGCACAGTTTTGGTCCCCTTATTTGAGGAAAGATGTAGTGGCATTGAGGGAAGTTCAGAGGAGGTTCACTAGATTGATTCCAGAGATGAGGGGTTTGTTATGAGGAGAGATTGAACGGTTTAGGCCATACTCTGAGTTTAGAAGAATGAAGGGAGATCAAATCAGGGTGTACAAGATGCTAAAAGGTATGGATACCTTTTTAGTCGACGTGGAGCAGATTCTTCCTCTTGTGGATCATTCTAAAATGAGAAGTCATAATCTTAGAATAAGAGGTAGCAAATTTTAAACAGATTTGAGAAGAAACAACTTTTCATAAAGGGTTGTGAATCTGTGGAATTCGCTACCCCAGAGTGTGGTGGATGCCGGGACAGTGAGTAAATTTAAGGAGGACTTAGACAGATTTTTAATTGGTAATGGGTTGAAGGGTTATTATGGAGACCAGGCAGGACAGTGGAGTTGAGGCCAGGATGGGGTCAGTCATCATCACATTGAAGGTGTTTAGGTTTGGGAGGCTAAATTGCTTACTCCTGATCCTAGGTCATGTGTCCTAGGGAGGAGATGCTCTGGCTGATTTTGCAATCCAGCTCTTGGTTTGTAGCATTGTAGATAACAGATGAGGAGCATATCAGCCATGATAGAATGGCGGAGCAGGCTCGATGGGCCGAATGGCCAAATTCTACTCCTATATCTGATGAACTTATGAACTTATGAACTGTCAAGCCCTCCAATAATTGCATATGTTTCAAAGATACCACCCTTTATTCTTCTAAATTGCAGAGAATGTTCTACTCGATGAACCTTTGTGATGCACTCTGCAAAGCAAGAATATCATTCCTTAGGAAAGGAGGCCAAATCTGTCTAGAGACCTCTATTCTCACCAAACTCCCATATCATTGCAGCCAAACTTCCTTACCCGTATACTCCAAACATCTTGCAATAAAGATTAACATACTGAATGGCTTCCTGATTCTTTTCTGTACCAACATGTTAAAGCTCTGTTATTCATGTACAAGGGTTCCCAAATCCCTGTACATCAATCTTCTCTAGTCTCTCAACTTTCCAAGAATATTCTGCTTTTCTATTCTTGCTGTCAAAGTGGATGGTTTCCCACTTTATTCTCCATCTGCTACTTTCTTGGCTTTTTATTTAATTTGTCGATATTGCTTTGCAGCTTCCCCACCTAGCTTGGTAACATATCCGCAAACGTGGAAACATACCTAGCTTGGTACCATCCGCAAACCTTGATACATACCTATCTTGGTATCATCCGCAAACCTGGATACATACCTAACTTGGTACCACACTCAAACCTGGATACATACCTAACTTGGTACCACACTCAAACCTGGATACATACCTAACTTGGCACTGTCCTCAAACCTGGATACATACCTAACTTGGTACCATCCGCAAACCTGGATACATACCTAACTTGGTACCATCTGTAAACCTGGATATGTACCGAGCTTGGTACCATCCGAAAACCTGGATACATACCTAGCTTGGTACCATCCGCAAACCTGGATACATATCTAACTTGGTACTATCCTCAAACCTGGATACATACCTAGCTGGGTACCATCCGCAAACCTGGACACATACCTAGCTTGGTACCATCAGCAAACCTGGAAACATACCTAGCTTGGTACCATCAGCAAACCTGGATACATACCGAGCTTGGTACCATCCGAAAACCTGGATACATACCTAGCTTGGTACCATCCGCAAACCTGGATACATATCTAACTTGGTACTATCCTCAAACCTGGATACATACCTAGCTGGGTACCATCCGCAAACCTGGACACATACCTAGCTTGGTACCATCAGCAAACCTGGACACATACCTAGCTTGGTACCATCAGCAAACCTGGAAACATACCTAGCTTGGTACTATCCTCAAACCTGGATACATACCTAACTTGCCTGCTAGGTATGATCAGGCCGGTCTGGATCAAGAGGCGGAGTCAAGTCGGACTCCTGGGACTGTGGGTCATGTCGGGCCATGAGTGGGGGGCCGGGCAGTGATGTCGGAAAGGGTTGAGGTGGCCATCAGGTCAGGCCGGTTTGAGGGAGTGGTCAGGTCGGGCTGGGAGTGAGGGATTGTATGTGTACAGGGTGTCCTGTGTGAGGCTCGGTCTGGGGTTTTTAAAATAGTTACTCCTGAATTAGAAGTTCTAACTCTTTCAGAACAACTATCACGCTAAAACTGGCAAACCCATCCAAAGTTAGCAATTTAAATTGCTTTTGTTGCATGGTTTCCAGCCAGGCAATTGTACAGGGGAAGTTAGCGAATCTGGACAACCTCCCTGGACAAACCATTACATGAGTATTTCCTAGAGGGATACCCCAGTCATCATTGGCGCACCCCCTAAACATGATGCTGAGGAACCAGTAAGTTATGGGTCACAAGCCCTAATCTTGGGACAACTTCTTGCCTGGCAAATTATCAAATGCTTACTGAAACTCCACCCATATAACATCCACAGGTTCCCCCTTGCCAACCGTGCCAGGGTCACCTTTAAAATACGAGGGGCTGGATTCTCCGATTCTGGGGCTACGTCCCCACGCCGGCGTGGGAACGGTGTCGTTGGTAAAATGGCACAAACCAGCCACCGATTCCCCTTGTTGTAGGGTCTAGCAGGGCGGCAGCGTTGAGCACCCGGTTGTAGCTGCCGATACGCCCCAGAGAATTGCCGGGTCTGTGGCCGCGCAGGCGCAGAGCGGCGGCCTTCAGCGGCCGCGCTGTGTTACATGGTGGAGGCAGCCCCCAGTCCCGGCCCGTGAAATAGTGCCCTCCCTTCGGCCGGTTCATGCTCCCCGGACCACCAACCCACAGTGCCCCCAGCCCCTAATAATGTTCCCTCCTGCCTGCGGATCGGCCCTCCCCCAACTGTGGCGGTGCTGGATTGAGTCCGCAGCTGCCACGCCGAGTTCCCGAAGTCATGTCAAGTCACATGACAGAAAAGTTAGAGAGATCCTGTAGAGATCCAAAAATACCTGCTGTAAATAAAGTGTAGTGGTTTTGGGAAACTACAGACTCAAGCAGCACACTTTGAGAGAATAGACAATTCCCAAAACCACCGTCTCGACCTTGGCCACACAACAAAACAATTACCATAATTTACATTTTAAAATACCGGTAACACAGAATAAATAATTTTAGCTTGAAAGTAAGAATTGTGGTTGACTCAAAAATGGCAAAAGAAAATGCATCAAAGAAAGGGGCCGGGATTCTCCGCCGGTGTGATTCTCCGTTATGCCGGCGCCCGGGGGTTTCCCGATAGCGTGAGGCTGCCGACAATGGGAAACCCCATTGACCAGCCGGCGTAACGGAGAATCCCGCCGGCCGGTCGGGGGAGAGGTGTGGCGCGGCGGGGCAGAGAATCCCGTCCAGGGTTCTGATGAAAGGACATTGATCTGAAACGTTAACTCTCGTTCTCTCTCCACAGATGCTGCCTGACATTTCCAGCATTTCCTGATTTTATTTCTGATTTCCAGCATCCGCAGTAGTTTGTTTTTGCACCAGATAAAGCATCCTCCCAGACATACACACCAACCTAAAAGAGAAGGGTGTTGGGTATATCCACAGCTTATATTATATTATACAAGCTCTGTTTTAAAATTAGCAAAAATTAGTTCACTTTGTTCTGTCTTGCTGCACACAGAGTTAAAAAGGCAATTAATGGGATTCTGTTTGCACATTAGTCATAAGGGAATAGTCCAGCTAGAGCAACTTGGTGATTAAGGAGGAAAACATATAGTGGAGTGCAAAGGAACGGTCAAAATACCAAATATATACTTTGTTTCACAGAGGAAGTGGATGGAAACTGTGGAAGCACCAGAGATGAGAACAGAAGATTTAATATGAGCTCTTATTCAGTGAGACAATAATAATAAGATAATTAAACTTAAAAGGATGACAAATTACAGGCTCTGGTGTTTAGAATCCTGGGAGAAGCTAGAGATGCGATAGCAGAGGATTGGACTACAATGTTCCAAGATGGTATGGAAATGGAAATTGTGCCAACTGACTTCCCTGATCAAATAAGGAGAAAGGGTTAAAGCAGGAAATTATTAAAAGGCTAGTCTCACTTTAGTGTATGGTCCGTGCTGAGGAAACACACCTTCCTGTTCCTACCCTTGGGGCTATCAAATCACCTACCCACAGTGATATAGAAAAAGACTAACGCGGGGAAAAGTACATCCCTGATTTTCCACCATGCAGTTTGCATCCCAATTTTTATGTGTTTAGTACAACCAGAGAATCACTTAACATCAGGAAGCGAATACAATATTATTCTAACTGAGGGGTGAAATGACTAAGCACTTGGAGAAACAAGAACTAATCAAGACCAGTGGTAGGAATTTCGACAGCTCGGGCAGGTCTGTGTAACTAACCTTATAAAATTCAGGAAATAAGAGAGTGGATGTGATTTGCACCGATCTGCGGATACTCATGGATAATGATAACACTTGAATTAAGGTCAGTAAATTACCTCAATAGAAATGTTAAAAGTCAAAAAGGCAAAGTCCAATGAGTCATGTTCTGTGCTACAATGTTTGTTACGATATAGAGAAATGAACTGCACTTAGATACTGAGGAAACAAATTGTAACAAGGGGAGTAAACTGCTGTAGGACAAACCTCGGTTAGTAAGGAAGAATGGTGTTGGGCTAATATCATTGGACGAGTAATCCAGAGGTCCAGGTAAGTGTTCTGGGAACAAGGATTCTAATATCTTCATGGCAACTGGCGGAATTTAGATTCAATTAATAATATGGAATTGAAAGCTAGTCTCAATAATGGTAACTATGAAACCAGTGTTGATTTTTTTTAAACCCATCTGGTTCGCTAATGTCCTTTAGAGAAGGAAATCTGCTGTTCTCACCAGGTCTGGCCCACATGTCACTCCAGACGCACAAAAGCCCACAAAAGCTCCGATGACATCATTGCATAATATGTGACATTACACCAGGCAACTTTCTGATACACAATACCAGGCAACTTTCTGATGCACAATACCAGGCAACTTTCTGATGCACAATACCAGGCAACTTTCTGATACACAATACCAGGCAACTTTCTGATACACAATAGCAGGCAACTTTCTGATACACAATACCAGGCAACTTTCTGATACACAATACAAGGCAACTTTCTGATCTACAATACCAGGCAACTTTCTGATGCACAATACCAGGCAACTTTCTGATGCACAATAGCAGACAATGTTCTGATACACAATACCAGACAATGTTCTGATACACAATACCAGGCAACTTTCTGATGCACAATACCAGGCAACTTTCTGATGCACAATAGCAGACAATGTTCTGATACACAATACCAGACAATGTTCTGATACACAATACCAGGCAACTTTCTGATACACAATACCAGGCAACTTTCTGATACACAATACCAGGCAACTTTCTGATACACAATACAAGGCAACTTTCTGATGTACAATACCAGGCAACTTTCTGATGCACAATACCAGGCAACTTTCTGATACACAATACCAGGCAACTTTCTGATACACAATACCAGGCAACTTTCTGATACACAATACAAGGCAACTTTCTGATGCACAATACCAGGCAACTTTCTGATGCACAATAGCAGACAATGTTCTGATACACAATAC
This sequence comes from Scyliorhinus torazame, assembly GCF_047496885.1. Lineage (NCBI taxonomy): Eukaryota > Metazoa > Chordata > Chondrichthyes > Carcharhiniformes > Scyliorhinidae > Scyliorhinus > Scyliorhinus torazame. The sequence continues at coordinate 311,079,844 of NC_092707.1, forward strand.
CAGACAATGTTCTGATACACAATACCAGGCAACTTTCTGAAGCACAATACAAGGCAACTTTCTGATGCACAATAGCAGACAATGTTCTGATACACAATACCAGACAATGTTCTGATACACAATACCAGGCAACTTTCTGATACACAATACCAGGCGACTTTCTGATACACAATACCAGGCAACTTTCTGATGTACAATACCAAGCAACTTTCTGATACACAATACCAGGCAACTTTCTGATACACAATACCAGGCAACTTTCTGATACACGATACCAGGCGACTTTCTGATACACAATACCAGGCAACTTTCTGATACACAATACCAGGCGACTTTCTGATACACAATACCAGGCAACTTTCTGATGTACAATACCAAGCAACTTTCTGATACACAATACCAGACAACTTTCCATCTGGTAGGGAGAGTCAGCAGACCCCTGTAAATTCAGCCCCACGGCTCCAAATAGCTATGACTACATTTTGGACAATGTGAAACATGGAACAGTTTAGCAAATTTAGAGTACAAGCTTAGGGGCAGCATGGTAGCATTGTGGATAGCTCAATTGCTTCACAGCTCCAGGGTCCCAGGTTCGATTCCGGCTTGGGTCACTGCCTGTGCGGAGTCTGCAAATAAGAACATAAGAACATAAGAACTAGGAGCAGGAGTAGGCCATCTGGCCCCTCGAGCCTGCTCCACCATTCAATGAGATCATGGCTGATCTTTTGTGGACTCAGCTCCACTTTCCGCCCCGAACACCATAACCCTTAATCCCTTTATTCTTCAAAAAACTATCTATCTTTATCTTAAAAACATTTGATGAATGAGCCTCTACTGCTTCACTGGGCAAGGAATTCCATAGATTCACAACCCTTTGGGTGAAGAAGTTCCTCCTAAACTCCATCCTCCCCGTGTGTGCGTGGGTTTCCTCCGGGTGCTCCGGTTTCCTCCCACAGTCCAAAGATGTGCAGGTTAGGTGGATTGGCCATGATAAATTGCCCACAGTGTCCAAAATTGCCCTTAGTGTTAGGTGGGGTTTCTGGGTTATGGGGATAGGGTGGAGGTGTTGACCTTGTGTGGGGTGCTCTTTTCAGGAGCCGGTGCAGACTCGATGGGCCGAATGGCCTCCTTCTGCACTGTGAATTCTATGAAAGCTTGTTTTCTTCCAAATCATTGCCTCTCCACACCATGAATATTCCAAATGATGGCAACCTCCCATTAGCCATTGTTATTGACTGTTCTGCTAGATTATGAGAAATTCATTGACGAAACTTGCCTGATAGTGTTTAGATTTAAGGGAAAAAAGCAATGTACGTAACATTCAGAGTTTCATTCAGTGTCTGCGGCGAAATGAAATAAAGCAAACCGCCTCCTACAGCCAACGTTCACTTTAAGATGCATGTGTGTGTGTGTGTATCCAGGATAAGCGCACATTGAAGTACACAGTGTGGTAAACCACCTGTATTAGGTGATGTAAGGTAGGACCTGTACTACAGGTGCGCCGGTAGTCCCTGTCTGCTGGTTCCGCCCAGTAGGCGGAGTATAAATATGCATGTCCTCCATTCAGCAGCCATTTCGCCAGCTGCTGTGGGAGGCCACACATCTTAGAGCAATAAAGCCTCAGTTTTATCCAACTCTAGTCTTTGTCCAATTTATCGTGCATCAATTTATTGCTCTAAGATTTTCTAACAGATGGACATCCGAATCAAACCAGATCGCCTGCAGCTGGATCCGCAATCAAGCGACACCAAAAAGGACTTTAATCATTGGCTAGCTTGCTTCGAGGCTTACATCAACTCAGCGACCACCCCTGTTCCGGAGGCTCAGAAGATACAGATCCAGTACTCAAGGCTGAGCTCCAATGTGTTTCCACTGATCCAGGACGCCCCGAACTACGCCGATGCCATGGCGCTTCTCAAAGAAAACTACGCACAGAAAACAAACACACTCTTCGCCAGGCACGTACTCGCCACTCGCTCTCAACTCCCTGGTGAGTCCATAGAAAACTTCTGGCGGGTCCTAATCCCACTCGTCCATGACTGTGATTGTCAGGCAGTTACGGCCACCGAACATTCCAACCTTCTTATGCAGGACGCAATCGTAATGGGGATTGGGTCGGACCTCATACGCCAAAGACAGTTAAAGGGGGCCACGCTCGACCTAGCTGAAACAAAGAAGCTAGCGCTCTCCATGACGGTTGCCTCGCGTAACATTCAGGCCTACCCCACCAGCCGCGCGGCCCACCCCACCTACCCCTCGTGGACCCCACAGACGGCCTTACCCAACCAGTACGCCTGCACCACACACCAGCCCGCGCACCCCGGGAGTCCCCAATGTTACTTCTGCGGCCAGCAGACTCACCCTCGCTAACGCTGCACGGCCCGCACTGCCCTTTGCAAGGCTTGTGGCAAAAAGGGGCACTTCGCCACGGTGTGCCAGGCCCGCACAGTCGCCGCTATCGCCCCCACCCCCCTAGCCTACACACAATGGGTGCTGCCATCTTCATCTCCCCCGGCCACGCATGGCCAGTGGGCGCCACCATCTTCACTTCCCAGGGCCACATGCGGCCAGTGGGCGCTGCCATCTTCACCACCTGGGGCCACGCGCAGCCAGTGGGCGCCGCCAGCTTCGCCCCCTCAGTCCACGTGGACACCGACAGCATTCCAGGACCTGGGCCCCCCAGACTCCCCATCATCTGACGTCAGCGACGACCGACCACGACTCGCCTCAGTGACGATCGACCAATCTCGTCCGCACATCCTGGCCACCACATCGACCAGTGTGAAAATCAACGGCCACGTGACCACTTGCCTGCTGGACTCCGGGAGCACCGAAAGCTTCATACACCCGGATACGGTAAGGCGCTGCTCCCTCGTGGTACACCCCGCCAACCAAAGAATTTCCCTGGCCTCCGGATCCAATTCCGTCGTGATCCGGGGGTTCTGCACGGTCACACTCACGGTCCAGGGCCAAGAATTCAGCAGCTTCCACCTCTAAATCCTCCCTAACCTCTGCGCTGCCCTACTACTCAGCCTGGACTTCCAGTGTAACCTCCAGAGCCTAACTCTGAAATTCGGTGGGCACCTACCACCCCTCACTGTGTGCTGCCTCGCGACCCTAAAGGTCGATCCACCTTCCCTCTTCGCAAATCTAACCTCGGATTGCAAACCCGTCGACACCAGGAGCAGACGGTACAGCACCCAGGACAGGACCTTCATCAGGTCCGAGGTCCAGCGGCTGCTTCGGGAGGGCATTAGCGAGACCAGCAACAGCCCCTGGAGAGCACAAGTGATAGTGGTTAAAACTGGGGAGGAGAAGCACAGAATGGTCGTGGACTACAGCCAGACCAAAAATCGGTACACGCAGCTCGACGCGTACCCACTCCCATGCATATCTGATATGGTCAATCAGATTGCACAGTACCGGGTATTCTCAACGGTAGACCTCAAATCCGCCTACCACCAGCTCCCCATTCGTAAATCAGACCATACACCGCTTTCGAGGTGGACGGTCGTCTCTATCACTTCCTCAGGGTTCGCTTCGGCGTCACTAACAGGGTCTCGGTCTTCCAAAGGGAGATGGACCGAATGGTCGACCGGTATGGTTTGCGGGCCACCTTCCTGTACCTAGACAACGTCACCATCTGCGCCCATGACCAGCAGGACCACGATGCCAACCTTGTCAAATTTCTCCACACCGCCACTCTCCTCAACCTCACCTACAACAAGGAGAAGTGCGTGTTTAGCACGTCCCGTTTAACCATACTCGGCTATGTGGTCCAGAACGGAGTTCTGGGGCCCGATCCCGACCGCATGCGCCCCCTCATGGAGCTTCCCCTCCCCCACTGCCCCAAGGCCCTCAAACGCTGCCTGGGGTTCTTCTCGTACTACGCCCAGTGGGTCCCAAACTATGCGGACAAGGCCCGCCCACTCATTCAGTCCACCCATTTTCCCCTGACGGGCGAGGCACAGCAGGCCTTCGCCCGTATCAGAGCCGATATCGCCAAGGCCGGGTACACGCAGTAGACGAGACGCTGCCCTTTCAAGTAGAGAGCGACGCATCAGATGTCGCCCTAGCCGCCACCCTCAATCAGGCAGGCAGACACGTGGCATTCTTTTCCCGCACCCTTCTTGCCTCAGAATTTCAGCACTCATCTGTCGAAAAAGAGACCCAAGCTATCGTTGAAGCTGTGTGGCATTGGAGGCATTACCTGGCCGGTAGGAGATTCACTCTCCTCACTGACAAATGGTCGGTTGCCTTCATGTTTAATGATACACAGCGGGGCAAGATCAAAAATTAGAAAATGTTAAGGTGGAGGATCGAGCTCTCCACCTACAATTACGAGATTTTGTATCACCCCGGGAAGCTCAACGAGCCCCCCGATGCCCTATCCCGAGGTACATGTAGCCTTCATGTTCAAGAACACACAGCGGGGCAAGATCAAAAACGCTAAAATCTTGCGGTGGAGGATCGAGCTCTCCACCTATAATTACGAGATTTTGTATCACCCCGGCAAACTCAACGAGCCCCCAGACGCCTGGTGAAGAAAAAAATAGTCAGCACTTCGAGTTTTCGCAAAACGTCCTTTATTTAACACGAAGTTTGTGGAGGGAGTTAGAATGACTGCAGTCTTTCCAAATGTCTCTGCTTTATAAAGGTAAGGCGAGTAATTTATATAATATCATAAGTAATATCTAGGACAGAGAGGCATTCTTGAGATTAAACAAGGAAACAGGAAGCGAGCAAAGTTTAATAACAGGCATTGAGATCCTCGCCTGAGCAAAACAATGTGCAGCTGTACGCTTGTTTACATGGTGTGACCTTCCGACTGTTTCATACAGAACTTCGAACTTTTTGACTACAAATAAGGCTATATATCCATCATGCTTCGCTAAGTACCTATTTCCATGGAATATAGTCAAGCAGCTGATTAAAATAATACAAGGTATTTAAGGCAGCTAATCCGCCAACTAAAGTTCCTTCTACACGCCTAACCCGAGGTACATGTGCCAGCGCACAAGTAGACCGACTCTGGGCCCTGCATGACAGCCTTTGTCACCCGGGAGTCACACGGTTGTACCATTTCATAAAGGCCCGCAACCTGCCCTACTCCGCCGAGGAGGACAATCACCAGGGACTGCCAGCTCTGTGCAGAGTGCAAACCGCACTTCTACCGGCCGGACCATGCGTGCCTGGTGAAGGCCTCCCGCTCCTTTGAACGTCTCAGCGTGGATTTCAAAGGGCCCCTCCCCTCCACCGACCGAAACACGTATATTCTCAGTGTGGTCGATGAGTACGCCAGGTTCCCCTTCGCCATCCCATGCCCCAACATGACATCTGCCACCGTCATCAAAGCCCTAAACACTATCTTCGCTCTGTTCGGTTTCCCCGCCTATATCCACAGTGACAGGGGATCCTCATTCATGAGCGATGAGCTGCGTCAGTTCCTGCTCAGCAGGGGTATCGCCTCCAGCAGGACGACCAGCTATAAGCCCTGGGGAAACGGGCAGGTAGAGAGGGAGAACGGGACGGTATGGAGGGCCGTCCAACTGGCCCTACGGTCCAGGAACCTCGCAGCCTCCCGCTGGCAAGAGGTGCTCCCTGATGCACTCCACTCCATTCGGTCACTACTGTGCACCGCTACTAACAACACACTCCATGAATGTCTTTTTGCCTTCCCCAGGAAGTCCACATCCGGGGTGTCGCTCCCAATTTGGCTCGCAGCTCCAGGACCAGTCCTACTCCGTAGGCACGTCCGCCTCCACAAGGCGGACCCGTTGGTGGAAAGGATGCACTTGCCTCATGCCAACCCCTAGTATGCCGACGTGGCTTACCCCGACGGCCGCCAAGATACTGTCTCCCTCAGGGACCTGGCACCAGCAGGTTCCACACATACACACCCCTCCGGCCCGGCGCCACCCTCCCCTCCCCGGCGCTCCCAGCATTAACCCCACCAGGACCATCCGTCCTTCCCCTGCCCACGCCCGAGGATGAAAAGGATTTCAGCATGATCCCGGAGTCACCAAACATCAGGCCAGCATCGACATTGCCGCCACCGCTACGTCACTCCCAGCGGAACATCAAGGCCCCAGTCCGGTTAAATCTCTAACTGGCACCGGACTGCAAAAGACATTTTTTTTCTGATCAAATAATGTGAATATAAATTCTTTGCTGTATATATAGTTCTCCACCACCCCCTCCGGACTCAATTTTAACAGGGGGTGAATGTGGTAAACCACTGTTGCACCTGTATTAGGTGATGTAAGGTAGGACCTGTACTTCGCCGGTAGTCCCTGCCTGCTGGCTCCGCCCAGTAGGCGGAGTATAAATATGCGTGCCTCACACAGGCAGCTTATAACCTTGTCTGTTTGATGCCAGAAATTTCCAGTATAATATAAGTCATGTGTCCAACCACCCTGGGCTAGTGCGCGGTCAATTCCTGCCCCACTTAACCTGGGGTAGCAACACCAGTGAAAGTAAACTATTCTAAACACCTAAGGTCTTTAGTTGAGCCCAATATACTGCAGTCACCAAGTTTGTAACTTTAAAATACGAGTAACCTTTTATTATGAACAGTGGGCAGGGTTCCTACCGCTTGTCAATGGGATTTCCCATTGAAGCCACCCCACTCTGCCAGGAACCCCATGGGTGGGGGTGCACTGCCAGCAGGAAAAGGGAATCACAACAACTAGAGAATTCCGGCCAGTATCTTTAACAGACAGAAAATGTAACTGATTATCTACTATCCATTTCCCAATCTTCCCCGTCACCTTTCTAACTTGCCCCACTCTTTACATACACACAGTCAAGCAACATAGAGGATGGAGGAAAGGGAAAGAAAATATCAATACAATAAGAGGATAGGGATCTTTGATTCACAGGGATGAGTTCCAGTCAATGTCTTTATGAAGTTCATGCTTCCTGTTTGGTACTTCCTTTCTTCCCAGCTTGCCATGTTCTCAGGAAATTTTGCCTACCTTCCCTGCAGACTCAGTATCATTTCTGATTCACAGCAAAGGATATGCTAGACGCGCATTGCTTTCAATAGATCAGGGGCGGGATTCTCTGATCCTGAGGCTCAGTGTTGACGCTGTCATAAACGCCGTCGCATTTTACGGTGTCAACAGGCCCCTAGGATCAGCGATCCTGCACTGCACAGGGGGCCAGCATGGCACTGGAGAGCCTCACGCTGCTCCAGCTGCCGATACCGGTGTCAGAACGGGCGCCATAGGTCCACGCATGCCGTTACGGCCAGCGCAGGTTCGCGCATGTGCGCTGGTTGCCTTCTCCGCACCAGCCCCGACGCAACATGGCGGAGAGCTACAGTTGCCAAGCGCGAAGGAACATAGGCCCCCACCAGGATAAGCCCGCCCGCCGATCGGTAGGCCGTGATCGCGGGCCAGACCACCGTGGAGGCCCTCACTGGGGTCTGATCTCTCCTCCCCCCAACCAGGCTGCATTCCTCCCCCCCCCCCCCCGCCCCGCTAGAGTGAGCAACATGGATAGGCTCCTGGTTTTGACAGGAGTTCAGTTTACTGATAAGGATACCTTATTCGAATAGATGACAAAAGCTTTACAAAAGTTTCTAGGGAAACATTTGATTCCGATGGCTCTGATGACCCAAATTGGTCAGCCTGCAATAAGGCAGAATATGGAAGATACACTACTAACAGGATGGCGAAATCGTATGGCTACGAACAGGGCTCAAGACTATAGAAGGAGACCGAGACAAGGAAATTATGAAGACAGAAACCCAGTTAGAACCTACAATAGGCAGATGAACCCCAGAAATGGACGGGGAATGATAAATCGATGTTTTTGATGTGACTCTCAATACCATTATGCTTTCAACTGTCCAACTCGTTATGATAGAGTGTTTGAAGCGATACATGACACGGAAGAGTCAGAAGAGGAAAAAGATAGTGACCAGAAAGAAGGCATTGTCCTATTGACAAGCAGTTTTACGCCGGTAATGAGGGTGTTGGTTGCAGAATCCTTCAACTGTGCTGTATTGGACAGTGGTTGCACATCTACTGTGTGTGGAATTGACTGGTTAAAATGTTACCTGGACTCTTTGAATGCGGAAAATCGTAACAAGGTTAAGGAATTTGAAAGTTCCACAAGTTTCAGGTTTGTGGATGATAATACTCTGAAGTCGCTGAAAAGAGTGGTGATCCCTTGCAATATTGCCGGAGTGAATCATTTCATTTGCACGGATGTTGTATCAAGTGAGATACCTTTGCTTCTGAGCAGACCGTCGATGAAGAAAGCACACATGAAACTGGATATGGAACAGGATAAAGCAACAGTTTTTGGAAAGACGGTGGACTTACAATTTACACAGTCGGGACACTATTGTAGTACATTACTGACAAATAATATTTCAAGTAGAGTGGTTAAGGATGTGTTAATGGCAGTTGAAAATGGGACTTTAGCTGATAAAAAGCCTGTGGTATTAAAACTGCATTGGCAATTTGCACATCCGTCTCCTCGGAGGCTGAAACATTTATTAAAGGATGCAGGGGTAAGGGATGACGACTATACTAAACTGATAGAACAGGTTAGTGACCGCTGTGAAGTTTGTAGGAAGTACAGAAGGACACCAGCACGACCGATAGCAACCCTAGCCTTTGGCCAGGGTTTTAACGACATTGTGGCCATGGACCTTAAGATCTGGGATAAAGCAAATAATATATTTATTTTGCATTTTGTAGATTTAGCAACCAGATTTAGTCAATCAACGATTGTACGAAGTAAAGAAAAGAGAGTAATTCTGGATCAAATCGTGGAAAAATGGATAGGGACAGGAATAGGTCCACCAGCAAAAATTCCTTACGGACAATGGGGGAGAATTTGCTAATGATGAGTTTAGGGATATGTGTGAAAACATGAATATCAGAGTTATGAATACGGCTGCAGAAAGCCCATTTAGTAATGGTGTCTGTGAAAGAAATCATGCTGTCATCGATGACATGCTTCGGAAAATGTTGGCAGATCGACCAAATTGTAGGCTAAATTCAGCTTTAGCATGGACAGTACATGCAAAGAATTCATTGCAGATGGTTGGGGGCTATAGTCCTTATCAATTAGTGTTTTGTAGAAATCCTAAAATTCCGTCCATTTTGGATGACCAGCCTCCAGCTTGGGAGGGGACTACAAATAGCTCCAGTTTTGCTGAACATTTAAATGCATTGCATCGCAGTAGAAAAGTTTTTTTGGTGGAGACCATGGCGGAGGCGGAAGGGAAAGAGTGCCCCCATGGCACAGTCCCGCCCGCGGATCGGTGGGCCCCGATCACGGGCCAGGCCACCGTGGGGGCACCCCCCAGGACCAGATCGCCCCGCACCCCCCCCCCAGGACCCCGGAGCCCGCCCGTGCCGCCTTGTCCCGCCGGTAAGGTAGGTGGTTTAATTTACGCCGGCGGGACAGGCATTTTAGCGGCGGGACTTCGGCCCATCCGGGCCGGAGAATCACGCGGGGGGGGCCCGCCAACCGGCGCGGCGCGATTCCCACCCCCGCCGAATCTCCGGTGCCGGAGACTTCGGCAACCGGCGGGGGCGGGATTCACGCCAGTCCCCGGCGATTCTCCGACCCGGCGAGGGGTCAGAGAATCTCGCCCGAGATACCAGGCGGGAGAGGGGTAGTTTATCAAGATCTCGGAACATGAGTAAGACTACGAATACTAATAGGAGTAGAAGCCCACATGCATGTGAGATTTTGGTGGCTTTAAATAAATTAGATGAAAAAGTTATCAAAGAAGCTAAACAGCAAGAATTGCATAGTTGGAGTGAATTTGGGGTATACACGGAAGTACCGGATAGGGGACAAAGAGCTCTATCCCACAGATGGATTTGCACGGAAAAGGTTCTTCCGGATGGAACTTATAAGGCAAAGGCCAGGCTTATGGCAAGGGGATTTGAAGAAAACTTAGAAGATCAGGATTTAAGGGTAGATTCACCTACAGCAGGAAAGGTTATTTTAAAGATCTTCTTGGCTCTCTTAGCCACAAAGCATGGGAATGCAAATCTATAGATATGAAAGCTGCCTTTTTGCAGAGGCATCAGCTCCAGAGAGACATTTTTCTCCGTCCTCCTAAAGAAGCAGCTAACACAGAAGTAGTACTCTGGAAGTTGAACAAATGTGTATATGGATTAAATGATGCATTTAGAGTCTGGTATTTTTTGGTAAGGTCAGTTTTGTTAAAGTTAGGCTGTTGCCAGTTGAAAGCAGATCCTGCAATGTTTTACTGGCACTATAAAGGAAATCTTTCTGGCATTTTTATGATGCATGTCGATGATTTTTTGTGGGATGGGACTAGTGATTTTGAAGCTATTGTAATCTGTGGTTTGAGGAAAGAATTCAGGGTTGGAAGTCAGGTTTCCGATGCATTTAAATATATTGGACTGGAAATTGGTCAGACTAAGTTAGGGGCAATTTTATGTCAGCAATCTTATTTGGAAAGCAACAGCCCAATAGCAATTAGTCGTGGCCGAGTTTCACAAAAAGACGCAATGGTTTCAAAGATAGAAAAAGAGCAACTGCGAAGTTTAATTGGGCAACTGAACTAGACCGGACGTGAGTTTTGATGTCTTAGAGTTGAGTACAAAAATGAATGATCCCAAAGTGGAAGACATAATAAGAGCAAATAAAGCGTTGGCCAAACTAAAAATGCAGGAGTGTGTTTCGAAGTTCCCGGTTTTAGGTGACCTTAGGCACTTGAAACTCATAGTTTATAGTGATGCGTCCTACGCACATTTATGTGATGGGGTTTCAAGCGCAGGAGGTTTTATAATTTTCCTTTTGGGGAACAATGGTAAACGTTGCCCGCTTGTGTGGGAAACAAAGAAAATAAGGAGAGTGGTAAAAAGCACTTTGGCTGCTGAGACGTTAAGCCTTGTAGAGGCAGTGGATATGGCCTTTTATATAAGTATGATATTGAGAGAAATTTGGGGATTAGGGGATTTGGGTAATATACCTATTGACTGTCACATTGACAATAAATCCCTGTGGGAAAATGTGCACTCTACAAAAAGTGTCAATGAAAAGAGGTTACGGATAGACATCGCAAGTTTGAAGCAGATGTTGGACAGAGGGGAAATAACAAAAATTAAATGGGTCGACAGGAGCTATCAACTGTCAGACTGTTTTGCGAAAAGAGGGGTGAGTTCACAGAAACTTTTGGATATTGTTAATGAAGGGCGCTTGTTTCTGTGACTGTTTTTTTTTCCCTTTCTCGTCCAAACAAAAAAAAAGGGGGAAAATCATGGGCGCGATTCTCCGACCCCCCGCCGGGTCGGAGAATCGCCGGGGGGCTGGCGTGAATCCCGCCCCCGCCGGTTGCCGAATTCTCCGGCACCGGATATTCAGCGGGGGCGGGAATCGCGCCATGTCGGTTGGCGCCCCCCCCCCCCCCCGCGATTCTCCGGCCCGGATGGACCGAAGTCCCACTGCTAAAATGCCTGTCCTGCCGGCGTAGATTAAACCACCTAACTTACCGGTGGGACAAGGCGGCGGGGGCGGGCTCCGGGGTCCTGGGGGGGGCGCGGGGCGATCTGGCCCCGGGGGGATGCCCCCACGGTGGCCTGGCTCGCGATCGGGGCCCACCGATCCGCGGGCGGGCCTGTGCCGTGGGGGGACTCTTTTCCTTCCGCCTTCGCCACGGTCTCCACCATGGCGGAGGCGGAAGAGACTCCCTCCACTGCGCATGCGCAGGAATGCCATCAGCGGCCGCTAACGCTCCCGCGCATGTGCCGCCCGGAGATGTCATTTCCGCGCCAGCTGGCGGGGCACCAAATGCCTTTTCCGCCAGCTGGCGGGGCGGAAATTCGTCCGGCGCGGGCCTAGCCCCTTAAGGTTGGGGCTCGGCCCCCCAAGGTGCGGAGCATTCCGCACCTTTGCGGCGGCGCGATGCCCGACTGATTTGCACTGTTTTGGGCGGCAGTCGACGGACATCGCGCCAATACTGGAGAATTTCGCCCAATGTGTGTGTTTTTGAGTTTCTTGAAATGTTGTTTTCACTTAATTTTTTTTTCTCCAAGGAAGGGGAGACTGTTAAGTAATAGGTTAAGAGACATTGCAATTAGTTGTCTCATTTATGTTAAGTATCCATTAATTGACACGGATATGTAAAGGGGCTTCAGGTGGCCTCTGTCAGGTGATGTATAGTGAAAGTTTTGTGCAAAGGCTGTTGGAAGGAAATAAATGTGTGATTGTGAAAAAGGAACAGAACTTTAGACTCTTCATATCACAGCAACTAAAACGTCTAACACCCCCGACCGCGCCGCACAATGCCGGCGCCAATGGCACCGATTCTCCGGTCACCGGACAATCGGTGGACCGACGTCGGGGCGGGGTCGCATGATTCTCCGGCGCGAGGTAAGAGAATCCTGCCCCAGCTCTTTTACTTCAGCCCGTGAAGAGCAACAAGCTGCTGGTTTTGATACACTTAAAAGATCTTCAGCTTCCACCTGTGGACAGCAGGCAACAGAGAGAGAAAGCAGCTCCTTCCACTTCTGAGGTTTAATCACTTCTTGGCATGTTCTCCCCGAAACGTCACCCAGCAGGAATGAATCATTGACAGTTGTCAGGCAGAACATTATCCCTGAAAAACTCATTGGTTGCCAGTTAACCAATCAAACTGATTCCTTCTAAAATCAGTTCCCCCCACCTACTTGGTGCCGAAGAGTCTGGTTTGTCCTTCCTCTAAAGTAAGAGACTTGAGATGGGGGGAGCACGGATAGCAAGTAAGGATTGTATTGTAATACTCTGTTAGAAAAGATATTTAGAAAGGAAAGGGGAATATTGTGATATATGTCTGCATTCATTATAATGTAAAGGCATTCAGCAGAGCAAGGGATATCATGGGACTGGAGACTTTCACTGTCCATGCAATGATGCATGAAATCACATGGTAACAGAGTCTCAGAAAACAGACAACTCTAAGTAAGCAGCCAGTCTGCATGGTGGAGTGGCATGATGCATGACCGTATCTTGGAACTGCAAATGGTTAAAGACTGACAAAGATGCCACATAGGAGACTGTTGAATAAGTTAAAAGCCCATGGTGTTAACGGTAAGATCCTGGCATGGATAGAGGATTTGCTAACTGGCAGAAGGCAAAGAGTGGGGATAAAGGGGTATTTTTCAGGATGACAGCCGGTGACTAGTGATGTGCCTCAGGGGTCTGTGCTGGGACCACAACTTTTTACAATATACATTAATGATCTGGAAGAAAGTACTGAAGGCACTGTTGCTAAGTTTGCAGATGATACAAAGATCTGTCGAGGGACAGGTAGCATTGAGGAAGCAAGGGGACTGCAGAAGGACTTGGACAAGCTAGGAGAGTGGGCAATGAAGTGGCAAATGAAATACAATGTGGAAAAGTGTGAGGTGATGCACTTTGGAAGTAGGAATCTAGGCATAGGCTATTTTTTAAATGGGGAAATGCTTCAGAAAACAGAAGCACAAAGGGACTTGGGAGTCCCTGTTCATGATTCTCTTAAGGTTAATGTGCAGGTTCAGTCGGCAGTTAAGAAGGCAAATGCAATGTTAGCATTCATGTCAAGAGGGCTAGAATACAAGACCAGCGATGTACTTCTGAGGCTGTACAAGGCTCTGGTCAGACCCCATTTGGAGTATTGTGAGCAGTTTTGGGCCCCATATCTAAGGAAGGATGTGCTGGCCTTGGAAAGGGTCCAGAGGAGGTTCACAAGAATGATCCCTGGAATGAAGAACTTGTCGTATGAGGAACGTTTGAGGACTCTGGGTCTGTACTCGTATGAGTTTAGAAGGATGAGAGGGGATCTTATTGAAACATACAAGATACTGCGAGGCCTGGATAGAGTGGTAGAGTGGACGTGGAGAGGATGTTTCCACTTGTAGGAAAAACTAGAACCAGAGGACACCATCTCAGATTAAAGGGACGATACTTTAAAACAGAGATGAGGACGAATTTTTTCAGCCAGAGGGTGGTGAATCTGTGGAACACTTTGCCGCAGATGGTTATGGAGGCCAATTCACTGAGTGTCTTTAAGACAGAGATAGATAGGTTCTTGGTTAATAAGGGGACCAAGGGTTATGGGGATAAGGCAGGAGAATGGGGATGAGAAAATATCAGCCATGATTGAATGGCGGAGCAGACTCGATGGGCCAAGTGGCCTTATTCTGCTCCTATGTCTTATGGTCTTATGGTCTAAAAAAGGGTTCATGTTTAACTATGTAAGTCACAAGGCCGCAACAATGAGACACCTTCAGACCAGCCAAAAGAACCCATACAGGGCAGCATGGTGGCTCACTGATTAGCACTGCTGCCTACAGCGCTGAGGACTCGGGTTCGATTCTGGGCCCAGGTCACTGTCTGTGTGGAGTTTGCACATTCTCCCCGTGTCTGCGTGGGTCTCACCCCCACAACCCAGGGATTGGCCACGCTAAAGTGCCCATTAATTGGAAAAAAAAGAATTGGGTACACTAAATTTTAAAAAAAAGTAAGAACCCATACTACAACAGGCCTTACATTCAGTGAGAAATAATTTGCGTTTATGTGGTGGGTGGAATTTTCCCAGAAAAGGCTGATAGCAGGTGGAAAATTGAAGCTGCCAACGGCGAAGACGGTTTCCTGTGCCATATAGCGCAGAACTTAGAGTTAAAAAAACTTAAAGGGATGGGTCCCATGACATATCGCTGGCGCTTCCTTATGCGTCAGTGTCGGATTTATATTTTATGATCTTATTTCTGTCGTTTTTCTTTCTGACTGTAGTAGAACTTTGTCCATGCCCTTCATTTCATTTTCACAGTTGGCCGAGTCTGTCTCCCGCTAGTATTGTTTTAATTCTGTAATTCACAGCTTCATTGTCCACTTGCAACTTCAACAGGTTCAATGGATTTTCCTTTTGATGCTTCTTCAGATCCTCAGCCTGTTCCTTGTAGCTTTTGGCATCCTCCTCACTGAGTCTGCTCTGCCAAGTGGTTCACAAATTGGTTCAGACTGATGGTAAACTCCTTGTCCTCTTTATAATTTTCTGGAAACATAAACTTTTTTCTGAGGGATTCTTGTAGTGGTTTTCCTTTTTGTGAAGCTCGCTTGCTTCACCTTGAGATTTTCTGCTATACAGTAGTCACCTTGAATTTCTTCCGCTGTGCTTCCATTCTGCTGTTTCCATTCTGCTGTTTAAGACGGTCCTCATTTCTTCATGTAGCTGAATGGTTATGCATTCCTTCTGCAATAGATCTCGAAGAACAATCAACTCTTCCTTTGCTTGTTTATTTTCTTGTTCACTTCGCTCTATTGCCCTGCTTCTCGGATGACGAACCTACGTCACGTTTAGTGCATTTACCACTCCACATGGACTACTCTTGCGAGTGAAAAGTTCCTCCAACTCCAAAATCACTCAATGGCCAAAGTAACAAAATTTTCATTTTGAATTTAACACAACTTCTGAAATTCAAACACTGACATCCTCCACCATATGATCATTAAACTTCGCCTTCCCTCAGCAAAGACAAATTAATTTCAAAACATGGGTTGATTTGGTGCTGTTCAGGTGATTTTATACATTTATTGTGATTACGTATAGCAGCAGGAAAACCCATAAGAGTATATTTTTTGATACTATAATTATTATGTACTAACACATTTCCCTATCTTAATTGAAACTACACTGAATTAACATTTCTCACAATGCTCAACAAGGACATGGCAGCTTTTCCGTTATTCTGCAGCAACAACCACATTATCATTGAAATACTTTAACTGCACAGCACAAAGACATGCTACAAATAGGTAATTTATATCAAGTGAAAAGGACTTCTATAATACTGAGCCAATGTGATCTGGAAGGTGATGATGGGACAGCTTTGGTTGAAGCAGTCAGTCCAGACACTCTTGTTTTAGCCTCATACTTTCAAGGATATCTTTCTTCTCCAAACATATATTAATGACTTATAAAACATAATTGCAGATCAAACCAAAGAACTGGTTTTAAACAAAATCAAATTCAGGGTGGCACGGTGGCACTGTGGTTAGCACTGCTGCCTCACAGTGCTCAGGACCCGGATTCGATTCTGGCTTGGTGACTGTGTGGAGTTTGCATGTTCCCCCGTGTCTGCGTGGGTTTCTTCCGCTTGCTCCCACAGACCAAAGATGTCCATGTTAAGTGAATTGGCCATGATCAATGTGCAGGATTATGGGGCTAGGGTGGGGGGGTGAGCCTAGGTAGAGTGTTCTTTCAGAGGTTCAGTATATACTCGATGGACTGAATGGCCTCCTTCTGTACTCTAGGGATTCGATGGATATTCACTTCTGAGGGTATCTTTGATGTGTAATGTCATTAGATAATGTGGTGGGTTAATAAATTCATTAAAATGCATTCTCAACGAGACTTTCAGATAGAAGGAAACAAAGCTCCCATGCGTACACCTAACAAATTATAAAAAATAATCGATGCAAGATATGGGCAGGATTCTCCATCGGCAGGATCATCCACTTCGCCGGCAGCGCACTCACACCCGGGGAATTCCCGAGGGCGTGAAGGTGGCCATCATGGCAAACCCTATTGGCTGGCTGCCGGGACGGAGGATCCCACTGTCGGTGGGGGCCGCCGCAACAGAAAACGGGTGTGACGGGACAGAGAATCCCGCTCACTGTATTGGCAAAAATGAAACTGTGAATAAGAAGTTGCTATTAACAAGGAAAATCAAACTTCTGGTCCGTCTTGTAAGTGGCTCCCGGCTGGGTCTTTGTTTGAGATTTCTTTTAGCCGTCTTTTCGGGGGATTCTGATGACCACACGTTCACTGTGGTGTGTGAGAACTGTTCCTTGATGGAATCATGTCGAAAACAACTTGAAGAAAGCTCAGGAGGGTAGTCATCGAAGGCAGATGAAGACGGGAAGATGGCTGCTGCGCCATTACTTTAGACACGTTGGGCGGGATTTACCGACCACCCAGCTGCATGTTTTTCAGCGGCGGAGGTGGCTCGCCAGAGGGACCTACTGACCCCGCTGTTGTCAATGTGATTTCCTGGTGACAGCACCCCTTGTTGCTGGGAAACCCGTGCACATGCGTGGGACTGAAATTTCCCGCCGGCGTGAACAACCGGTAAATCCCACCCGTTGGCGGTAGTGATGGTGCAGGAGTTGGAGAAATTCGTCAAACAAATGAATTGCCAGTTTGAGCAGCCAAGCAAGGAGATAAAAGAATCCTTTAAGGCCTCTGTCGAGGAGGCTTTGGCACAGGGTGAGACTTTGAAAGGCTAAAAGTGAACGATCTGGGGAACAGGTCAAGGCGGTTATACTTCAGGGTGGTGGAGCTGCCAGAGGGATTGGAAGGGTCGATGCTGATGTTTTCTTGGTTGATGGGCAGGGCTGAGATCATTGCCATTCTAGAACTGGACAGAGCTCACCGGACGCTCAGGCAAAAGCCAAGGCCGAAAGAGCCTCCACGGGCAGTGATTATCCATTTTCATAACTACCAATGGAAGGAGCGGGTCTTGGGGTAGGCGGAGGGCATCCAAAACATCGACTGAGATAGGGACACATTGCGGATATATCAGGACATTGGGACTGAGTTGGCGAAGAGGTGGGCAGCGTTCAGCAGGGCCTATGCTGTTTTCTACAGTAAGAGGTGCATGATTTGGGATGGTATACCCAGCAAGGTTGCCCAGGGTATACCCAGCATGGATTCGAAGGATGATTTTTTTCGATATGCCAGAGCAGCCAGAGGCCATCATCAGGGAGACGAAATTGGGCCATTTGGGACTGTGTATGAAGGAGGGATGCTTGTGTTCTGTACCCATGCCTTTGTGGGTTCTGTGTTTTTGACCATGTTTGGAAGGGGAGGGGTTTGAATAAAGTTGAGGGGATGGTTTTGTTTGTTTTGGTGGGGAAAGGAACTGATTGATGATGGTGGGATTTGGGCAAGTTGGTGGAGAGTTCGGGTGAGGAGGGTTGGGGTGGTGGTTGCTTTTGAAGGGGTATTGGAGGAGGACCTTGGGTGGGGGTTACTTGGCTAGCGGTGCGGAGAGGGGAGGCTACAAACAAGAGTGGAGTGGGGGGGGGGGAAAGAGGCTGTGGTCTGTTGGGCCTGTTTGGGTGGGTTAAAATGGCCTGTTTGTTGTGTGGTGGGGTATGGGGGTTTTGGACGCCAGGAAGTCTTCGGGCTTGGCAGGGGGGAGGGGTTGGAACACTAATGGTGTCCAAGGTTTTTTCTTTGTCTCACCTTAGGGATGGGGCAGTTGGTTATCTTAGGTGGGCTTGAAATCTGGGTATTTGGGCAGAAAGATTAACTCATGGGGCTGATGGCTGGGCTGACTCCGGGTTGGCGGGGGGGGGGGGGGGAGAGGCAGCGAGAGACTCCCAACAAGGTTGATCATCTGGAATGGGTGGGGATTGGGGGTCGGTGAAGAGGGTAAGGGCTTTTTCCCATTTTAAAGGTTTGGAGGCTGATGGGGTGCTCCTGCAGGTGACTCATCTTCGGATGTAGGGCCAGACCAGGTAACAGGGGATTTTAACAGTGGTTCAGATCCAAAGTTAGACCGCTACAGGCCAAGGTCACTGTCTGTTTCGGGAATGGCGAGCGTGTTGGCCTTCATGGATGAGGGAGGTGGTTGGATCTGTTGCAGTTTGTGAACCCGGGGGGTAAGGAGTTATCATTTTTTTCACCTGTGCATAAAGTACACTCAAGGATTGACAAGTAAGACTTTGCTCCCTGGGGTGAAAGGTGCGGAGTATTCAGTGGTGGTCATCTTGAACCATGCGCCGCATTTGGTGGATCAGAAGCTGGAGACGGGACTGAATGCAGCGTACGAGCTGGTAGTTGGATGTGGGTTTGCTGACTGACTTCGGGTTTTGTTAAGATTTCATAGAACTTACAATGCTGAAGGAGGCCTTTTGGCCCATCAAGTCTGCACTGGCCCTTGGAAAGAGAACCCTACTCAAGCCCACGCTACCCCCATAACCCACTTAACCTTTTTGGACACTAAGGGCAATTTGACATGGCCAATCCAGATCACCAGCACATCTTTGGACTGTGGGAGGAAAGCAAGGCACCCGGAGGAAACCCATGCAGACACGGGGAGAACATAACTGGGAGGAGCAGAGGGAGAGGGCAGGACTTGGTGAGGAGCTATGTTCAGGTACGTGATTGGGTCCGGTGAGCATTCTCGGCATGTAGCGGTCTAACTTTGGATCTGAAACATTGTTAATGGACCATTGTCCATTTTGCTGGCAAGTATTGTTTCCTGTGGAGGATCAGAGGTGGGCAGCACATCCAGGATGTACAGATGGATCATGGGGGAGGGTCTCAGTGGAGGTGGTTAAGGCTAGGTGTGAGGAGGAACTGAGTCCCATTTTTCAAGAGGAGTTGTGGAGTGAGGCTCTTCACAGGGTGAATGCTACGTCATCCAGCGTGAGGTTAAGTTTGATACAATTCAAGGTAGTGTTGAGGACACATTTCACGAAGGCCTGAATTAGTTGTTTTTGAGGGGGGTGGGGGATAGGTATGAGCGGTGCCCGAGGGAGACTGTGAACCATGCGCACATGTTCTGGTTCTGCCTCAAGTTGGTGGGTGTTGGGGGCTTTTTTTAAAACACCATAATTGGCAATTTTGAATGTGGATTTGGAGTCCTGCCCATTAGTTGCAATATTCGGGGTGTCGGACCAGCCAGAATTGAGGACTGGTATGATGGCGGATGCTCTGCCTTTTGCCTTCTTGTTGGCGTGGCAGCAGACCCTGCTGAGTTGGAGGCAGGCGGCACCGCCCAGTGCTGCAGCATGGTTGGGTGATTTGATGGAGATTTTGCATCTCGAGGAGGTTACGTTTACGATGAGGGGAACAATTGACCGGTTCTATCGCAGATGGCTTGCATTTATATTGCAATTCAAGGATCTGGTCACTGTTCGCTGCTAGGGGTGGGGGTTATGTTGGGAAGGGGGAGGTTACAGTTATTGGGGGAGGGGGGAAAGGTTTTGGTTGGAATGGTTTGCTGAGGTTTTTGATATGGGTTTTATTGTTTGTTACTTATGTATGAAAAGTTAAAAATTAATAAAAATATTTTTTACAAAACAAGGAAAATCAAGGCTAGAATACACCAAAAGGCTTTGATTTATGATTATTCTAATCTTATTCAGATCAGTGATATATTTAAAATTCTCAGACTAATTTTCAGCTTAATGTCACCATTAACACCCCTGTAGTGATCTCTGTATGTGCATGTACATTAGGGGTTAATGTGTAATTAGTCGCACCAGGTGATCACTAGAGGGCCGGACCAACAGGGGTATAAAAGCAACCGCATTGTGCCTCTCTCTCTCTCTTTTGGATATACTGTGACCAGGACAGGAATATCAGGTTAGCTCAGATGGTTCGTGTAGTTATGCATTGTTACTGTAGATAGATCTTGTTAACATAAGGTTAAGTAAAGAACTCACGCAATTATTGTTACAGTTACTCAATAAACCTTTTGTTACTACTGGACGAGTTTGAGTCTTCTTCATTGAGATTCAGAAGACCTCATCAGTAACCAAAGTGTTTGGTTAACACTTATTACACTCCGTAGTTTATTAAAACACACAAAGTGTAATAAAAGATAATACAGGAGTGTGATAAAAGATGGTACCAGGAATGTGGCTTTAAAAGAACTAATTGGATTAGGTTACTACAACCCTTTGTCTTTTGTCCATGACATCTTTGTTAATCTCTCCTTAGCTCCGACCTTTCCCTGATGTTCCATTTGGCTCCACACTCACCCCCACTCCTTCAGCTATTTAATTCAGCACATTTCTATCACTTTTCAATTCTGTAGAAGGGTCATGAGGACTTGAAAAGTTAACTCATGGCAGAGTTCTTCAAAAAGATTTCTAAGTGTGGTCTCCAGTGGGAAATGAAGTGTGACTCCCTTCGGGTGGATTGGTATGATTCAGGTCGCAATCCACCTAAATCTGAGAAATTTATTTGGAGCCAGAGGTAATTTGCAAGGTGGGACTTGAAGAACCAGAAAGGCTGGATCCTCAGCGAACCGATCTCAGGAAACCCCTACAGCTCCCGTGTCCCCCACTGCCAATCGCTGACATCAAGGCCCCTCTCTACCCCCCCGCCACCCCCCCCCCCCCCCACCCCCCTCGTGAGCAATATCCTGCTATGGGGTTGTCAAAGGCCATCCTGCCCACTTTTCAGGGCACCACCCAGTTCCCCACTTTACGCCATGGCCCTTGGCAGTGCCAACATGGAGCTTCCCCCAGCACCCTGGCAGTGATATGTCAGGGCACAGTCCAACTTTATCCCTGACCTCCTGAGTGCTACAAAGGCCTCTGAGTCTTCCCAGCATGTTCATCATATCTACCCAGAGAATGCAACAATGGCTACAAGGAGGTCCTCATTGAAGAACACTTACACTTCATTGTTTGAGTGCTACCATCTGCTTCTACAGTAGAAAGGTTGGTCCAGTGCAGGCATGCGGATCAGGCAGAGGTTGGAAAAGATCCAAACTAAAACAAATGCTCTCAGACCACACAACTGTTCTTTCAAGGAAGAGTAGAAACAACCCACTGTGAAAAAAAGCACTCAGCCAGATCACCTGCTGAAAACAGGAAACACTTCTGAGATAATGGACGATGAAATGCTATAAAAATACACAAGGCTAAGCCCTTCTTTGAGATAGCCTTCAGCTGTCAATCAGGATGCTTCTAAAACTAAATGGAAGGTGAAATTCAATGTAAACAGGAAAATACAAAAGGATAAAAGAAGGCAAACTGCAACATTGAAACTGCAAAGTCTATTGAAACTTCAAGGGGAGGGAACAAGCAAGTACAAAGGGAAACCTTCAAGGGGAGTGAAATACTTCTCCAAGAAACAAACTGCCGAATGGTTCTGTCCTGAGCGAGGATGTTAGGACAGACAGGCTGCAGCTATGCTTTGACCGATTATGGCAAACATGAAAGAAAGCATGGTTCACAGACCAAAGCGCCCCCCCCCCACCCCGCCCCCCCCCCCCCCCATCCCTAGGGAGACCCCTGACCTCTGCTAGCCTAGCCCGAGCCCCCCAAACCCCAGCTCGCTTAAAAGACCCTCCCCACAGCATCTAGCCAGAGGCTGCTGTTCCCTTGAGCTCCCTGGAGTTAAGTACAGAGGGTTACTCACCTCCTTGCTCCCCCTTCCCAGGAGTGATCCTGATCACGCCAGCTTAAGCGGGCTGAGAGAATGGGAAACTGTTTTACGCCTGGTGAAAATCCAGCTTTGGGACTATCCTGCAATTCTCCCAACATAGTGGGATTTTCACTGGGGAGAAATCGTCCCCTCTGTTTCTCTCTCCATAGATGTGTTGAGTTAATCCAACATTTTCTGTTTTTATTTCTAATTTTAGTCTCCCTTTTTCAAAACAACATTAATGTGTTTGAAGAGAGTCCAGTAAAGGAGGAAGAGAGGCACAGAGAACTCATCAAGCAGAATTTAATGCCTCCTCCTGAGGATAGTTTGGAGGTGTGGAGCCACCCTCCAACTCTTGCCACCAACTCTAGCCCTGCAATCCCCATCCAGCCATCACTCACCTATTGACTGAATCCCTCGCTGATCTGGTGGGTGAGACCCCTATTGCCTGGCCTAATGAAGATCCAGCTTTGAACAACATTGAGGAAAATGGACAATCTCATCCTCAGAATTATTAAAGTGATCAGCGCTATGAAAATTAATCATCTCAAAAACAAATGAGATATATATTTGGTTAGGAATTGAATTGGAATTCATATGGATAATTACAGATTGAATTATAAAAGGCGAGAGGGAGCACATCCCAAAGACTTCAGCAGCTCAAAAATCAAGCAGAGAAGGCTAAACAACATGAATTGTATGATTTGATAAATATTCAGAAATATTTTTGTGGGGCATAGGGAACATTTCCAGAATCTTCTCTCAACAAATTAGAACGGTTGGATTTAATCATGGATAAAGCAAACAGCATGTGGTTTGTGGAACAAAATTTAATGGACCATATATTAGGGTCGGCGCTTTCTTACTTTTTTAGTACTTAACTTAAAGAGTCCAATAGAAAGGTTTCTTTTCTCTTTGGAGAAATTGGGTTTAAATGTAATTTAATATTATTGCGTATTTGTAAACAAGTACGATCTGTTGTGCATTTTCAGTGGGGGAGATTTCTCTCAGGTTCTCCAATGTACTGTCAGAAGTTTCAGTAAAGAAGAAAAGCAGGTGCCCCGCAAATACTTTCCTTGGGCGTCATTCTCCGCCGGCGGGAGTCTCCGTTTTGCCGGCGCCCGGGGGTTTCCCGATGGCGTGGGGCTGCCCCACAGTGGGAAACCCCATTGACCGGCCGGTGTTACGGAGACTCCCGCCGGCCGGTCGGAGCAGAAATGTGGCGGGGCGGATAGGAGAATTTTGCCCATTATCTCTGGTTACACATGGTTAGGCCGGAGGATTAAAAAAATAAGCAGGATAGATTAAGTATCCTAGTGACACATTTACACACAACTTTACATTCTTTGGCCTCAAAGAAACATTCTTCGACCCAAAGAAAACTGGTGAAAGCCTACACCTTGACCGGGTGTTAAAGTCAAACGGAGATGGAAAAAGACACAAACTTGCAATCTTGTTCTCTTTTTCAGCAGGAGGGTCTATTTCAGCAGGAGGGAAAGATGCTTATCAGTGGGCGGAATAAGCCACAAGCCCTGCACACAGCAAAGCAAAGTTAGCTTGATATTGAAGTAACCATAAATAGTTCTGCAGTACGAAACGTCACTTAACAAATACATTTGAACATCTGTCTTTAGCACATCTGGTACACCATAGGAACTTAGGAGAGAAGTAAAATAGAGCACCTCGGGATTTGATTAACCCTTGCTCATGAACAAATTCTATTAACAAATGGGAGACTTGATCAGTATAAATGCAATAATTTGCTACGCTAACTCAAATTGGTTGAAAAATGGTATTGGCTGCTCAGTTGAATATTTATATATAAGATTCCAATCGAGGAGGCATGGTCTAAACATAAAGATTTAGAAAAATGCTGTGATTCATTATTCAATTGGTTCAATTCCAACCTTGGGTGACTGTGTCGAGTTTGCACTTCCTCCCCGTGCTTGAGTGGGTTTCCTCCAGGTGCTCCAGTTTCTTCCCACAGTCCAAAGATGTGCAGGTCAGGTGGATTGGCCATTCTGAACTATCGCATAGCGTTCAACGGTTAGGTGAGGTTACGAAGATAAGGCAGAGAGTGGGCCCAGGTAGGGTACTCTTTCAGAGGGTTGGTGTAGACTTGGTAGGTTGAATCGCCTCCTTCTGGACTGTACGGACTGTGTGATATGAACTACAAAGAACAATAAAACACAGGAACAGGGCCTTTGGCCCTCCATGCCTGCACCGGTCATGATACCAATCTTTGCAAAAACCCTCAGTAGTCCCTTGTGCCATATCCCTCTGTACCCATCCTATCTATATGTTTGTCAAGGTGCCTTTTGAAAGCCGTTAATGTATCTGCTTCCACAACCTTCCCTGGAAACACGTTCCAGGCACTCACCGCCCTCTGCGTACAAAACCTGCCTCGCACATCTCTTTTAAACTTTGCCCCATGGACCTTAAACCTATGCACCCTGGTGACTGAACCCTCCACCCTGGGAAAGAGTGCCTGCCCATCCACTCTATCCATGCCCCTCATAATCTTGTAGACCTCTATCAGGCCATCCCTCAACCTCCGTCTTTCTAATGGAAACAGTCCGAGTCTATTCAGCCTCTCCGCATAGCTAACACCCTCCAGACCAGGCAACGTACTGGTAAACCTCCTCTGCAACCTCTCTAAAGTCTCCACATCCTTCTGGTTGTGTGGCGACCAGAATTGTGTGCAATATTCCAAGTTCCGCCTTACCAAGATTCTATACAACTGTAGTATGACTTGCCAGTTTTTATATTCGATGCCTCGTCCAATGAAGGCAAGCATTCTGCATGTTTTCTTGACTACCTTGTCCACTTGTGTTGCTACCTTTAAAGATCTGTGGACCTGCACGCCCAGATCGCTCTGACTTTCTATATTCCTAAGAGATTTGCCATTTACGGTATATTTCCCCTCTAAATGTTAGACCTACCAAAATGCATTACCCCACATTTGGCCGGATTAAACTCCATTTGCCATTTCTCTGCCCAGGTCTCCGACCTATCTATGTACTGCTGTATCTTCTGACAATCCTAAACACTATCTGCCATTCCACCAACCATGGTGTCATCTGCAAACTTACTAATCAGACAAGCGACATTCTCCTCCAAATAGTTTATGTACACTACAAACAACAGAGGCCCCAGCACTGATCCCTGTGGAACACCAATAGTCACAACCTTCCATTTGGACAAACACACTTCTACAGCTACTTCCAGCCTCTGTGACTGGGCCAGTTCTGTATCCACCTGACCACCTCACTTCTGATCTCGTGTGACTTCACCTTTTGTACCAGTCTGCCATGAGGCACCTTATCAAAGTCTTTACTGAAGTCCATGTAAACAACTTCCCCTCATCAATCATCTTTGTCACCTCCTCAAAAACTCGATCAAGGTAGTGAGGCCCGACCTCCCCTTCACAAAACCATGCTGCCTATCGCTAATGAGTCCATTTGTTTCCAAATGGGTATAAATCCTGTCTCTGAGAATTCTCTACAGTAATTTACCTACTACCGACTGGAGACTCACCAGCCTATAGTTTCCAGAATTATCCCTGCTACCTTTCTTAAACAGCGGTACCACCTTAGCTATTCTCCAGTCCTCTGGGATCTCACCTGTAGCCAATGAGGATACAAAGATGTCAGTCAAGGCCCCAGCAATTTCTTCCCTTGCTTCTCTCAGTATTCTGGGGTAAATCCCATCCGGCCTAGGAGACTTATCTGCTTTAATATCTCTTATAAGACCCAATACCTCCTCCTTTTCGATGTTAACATGATCCAGACTGTCCACACACCCTACCCAAGAATCATCTTCTACAAAGTCCCTTTCTTTGGTGAACACTGATGCAAAGTACTCATTTAGAATCTCGCCCGTTTCCTCTGGCTAAACACATAGATTCCCCCCAGTGTCCTTAAGTGGTCCAATGCTTTCCCTGGCCACACTCTTACTTTTTACATATGAATAAAAAGCTTTGAGATTCACCTTAATCCTACTTGCCAAGGACTTTTCATGACCCCTCCTAGCCCTCCTAATTTCTCGCTTAAGTACCTTCCTACTTTCTTTATATTCCTCAAGGGTTTTGACTGTCTCCACCCTTCTAGACCGTACAAAAACCTCCTTTTTCTTTTTGACGAGGTTCACAATTTTCCTTGTTATCCAAGGCTCCCTAAACATCCCATACTTTTCCTTCCTTCTCTCAGGAACGTGACTTTCCTGAATCTTAATCAACTGTCGCTTGAAAGACTCCCACATGTCCGATGTTGATTTACCATCCAACAGCCGCACCCAATCCAAATTCTTCAATTCCTGTCTAATGTTATCGTAATTTGCCTTTCCCCAGTTTAGCACCTTAATGCGACAGTTACCCTCATCCCTATCTAAAAGTATCCTAAAACTTACGGAATTGTGGTCACTACTCCCAAAATGTTCCCCTACTGAAACCTCAACCACCTGTCCAGGCTCATTCCCCAATACCAGGTCCAGTACTGCCCCTTCCCTAGTTGGACTATCTACATTTTTTTTTGAGGCAACTATTGAGGCAAGTGTTCACTGACCCCTCCATGTAGAGAGCAGAGCCTCAGCAACAAATAGCAAGCAGCTTCTGAGGGCAATAGTGAAAATCATCTCCTTAGATTGGTCGCACTGTTTCCAAAAGCAGCAGCTATTTTCTTTCTACTCGATAGAAAGCTGAATGCTAAACCCAGCCAGTAATGCAGTTTCACTGGCATGTATCAACCTTGACCATCCACTGGGGAAATCTAGTGGGTCGACATAAGTTAATAAATTCTGACATTCAAACGTTAAGCACACACAATTGCTTCAACATTGTGGAAATATCGATACAATATAAAAACGCAGAACTGGGAGTTTACGGTTTTGCCAAACCACTTTTTGTGAGACAGAGGCAGACGACAGTCTGGTGAAGGTAAATTGACAGCAAAGCGGGAACATAATTCAAACGTCCTCTTGGTATAAATTACATAGCATCCAATTCCTGCCTAAAAGATGGGGCCTGAAATTGGTCTTCGCAGTGGCACAAAACAGGTGAAAGAAAATCCCCAACCCATTTAATAGGCTATCAATGGCGAATTTAAAAATAAAACAGTGTGTGAAACAGATTGGCAGTTTGCCATCATTTGTTCTTGCTATACCCAAAGTCAATTTACCCCTTTTATGTTGGCCTTTTACTTGACTCTAATCATCACTGTCAAGAACTCTTGTCTGGTTTCCAGAAAACGAATCATGCTGTGGCAACATGCTTGATCTTAAAAAGAGAAATAATTTACATAGAATTTACAGTGCAGAAGGAGGCCATTCGGCCCATCGAGTCTGCACCGGCTCTTGGAAAGAGCACTCCACCCAAGGTCAACACCTCCACCCTATCCCCATAACCCAGTAACCCCACCCAACACTAAGGGCAATTTTGGACACTAAGGGCAATTTATCATGGCCAATCCACCTAACCTGCACATCTTTGGACTTTGGGAGGAAACCGGAGCACCCGGAGGAAATCCACGCAGACACGGGGAGGATGTGCAGACTCCGCACAGACAGTGACCCAGCCGGAATCGAACCTGGGACCCTGGAGCTGTGAAGCAATTGTGCTATCCACAATGCTACCGTGCTGCCCCAGTAATTAGCTCCTCCGCAGCTTAGAAAGCAGTGTGCCAATGCAGTCTTTGGTCACTTGGGGAAGAGTGTTTGAAGATCAGGACCTCAGACCTGGCACCATGCTCATGGTTTACAAAGCAGAGTGATACCTGCACTCCTATATGGTTCAGAGACATGGGTGATGTACAGCAGGCACCTCAAAGAAGTACCATCAGCGCTGCCTCCGCAAGATCCATTAGCAAGGTAGATGTCGATAGTCGGTGTTCTCGCTGAGGCCAACATGCCCAACATCGAAGCAGTGCCCACGCTTGATCTGCTCTGCTGGGCGGGCCCCATCATCCACATGCCCGACACAATACACCCAAAACAAGCACTCTGCTCGGAGCTTCGACACGGCAAGCAAGCACCAGGAGGGCAGAGGAACTGCTCCGAGGATCACCCTCAAAGCACCCTAAAAAATGCAAAGCCCCACCAACATATGGGAATCCCTGGCCCAAGACCACCCAAAGTGGAGGAAAAGCATCAGGGAAGGAGTTTCATCACCGAAAATAAGCTGAAGCCAAGCGTCGACAGCGAGAGGAGTGGGTGGCAACCAATGAAACCTACCTGCCCACTCCTCCAACCACCGTCTGCCCAACCTGTGACAGAGACTGCCGGTCATGCATTGGACTCCTCAGTCACCTGAGAACTCATTTTCAGTGTGCAAGCAAGTCACCCTCCACTCCGAGGGATGTCTACGAAGAAGAAGAGAGCAGGACTGATGGAGACTCAGGAAACATCCACAGTCATGACCATACTTTTCCATCTGGCCAAAGATCACGATCTGAGCATAAGAGGTTTCTCCAGAGAAGGATTTAAGCAAAGATAGGATGACATCATCCCCAAAATTGGCAAAGTTCAATATCAGGCAGATAAAGAGACGTTTGATCCACTTACATTCATCGTGGGCTTTTCTGCCATTGTGTGCACCACTTTAAAAACAGCAGAGGCACGGGTTTTATTTTGGACCACTGGCAGGGCAGCCTCTGTGCCCGGGGGGGGGGGGGGGGGGGGGCGGCTGGTGTCTCCCCATCATCTGCACCATGGTATTGACACCCTAGGCAATGTTCCTCAGTGACTGGGCCACAGTCTGCAGTGCCTCGGCAATATCCCCCTGTGTCTGGGACATGGGACATGTCCCCCGGCGACCGGGACATACTGCCGATGCCATCAGCCATGGTTGTCACTGGCTGAGCCACATCTTGGACACCAACACTGAAGACGTTGACCTCGTGCTGCTGGCTTTCCACTGCAGTCACCATCCTAGCAGTGTTGGCCTTGGTCCCGTGCATTGGCAGCATCATCTACTGCACCTGGAGCCTGTGGGACTCCTCTAATCAGCTATGCACTCGCTGGAGTGTCGCTGGCATTTCTTCCTGAATCTCATGCCCGCACCCTAGCAGCTGCATCAACTCCGGGAGAACCTTGTCCAAAGGCTGGGCATCTGACTGGGACTCAGCCGAATCCTGGGATCCAACAGACCTCCGACTGCTGACTCCCTTGGATGTCCCTACATCCATCCGATGTGCATCAGCAACTGTGTGGTACTCCCCGTATTGTGCCCCAGAGGTCTGTCCACTACTGTCGTCCACTGAGGTGTGTGTCTCTGATCTGGTGATGACGGGGGTGATGGCTATGATGCCTCAATGGTGCCATCTTCGGGTGGCAGGGGAAACCCGGATAGCTCGGCGCCATCAGATGGAGATCCTGGGAGAGAATGTTTGTGTGGTCAGTGCGAGGAAAGGATCATTCTGTCTGACATGAACAACTCACTTGAGACAGGTCACCTGGGTGAAGGGGCAGTGGATCCTCACCTCTGCAGCGCAGGCCCACCTCGCTGTCAGTGACTGCTGTCTCTTCGGTCAACCCCGCGATCTCCAGGGCCCGTTCCTCCTAGGGGGATGAGGACTCTGATGTCCAGAACCCGGCCGCCCATCTGGGCCCTTTCCCAACTATTATAGGCTTACATCTCTGCAGGTTGAAGACATGTCCGCTTTTGAGCACATTTGGTGGGGTGTTTCTCGGTGACTGCGGGGTCGAGAATCACCCTGCATTCAATGACACTTTGCCATTTTTTTTGGCCTGCGAGTTCCTCCCCACCGAGGCCACACTCAAGAGAGATTTCCAGATCGCAAGCAGGACCAGCTTCTCGCAGATCTGGACGGCATTTCGATTGGCAGGCCCTCCCCCACTTTATTGATCCTCACTTGCATGTTGTGAAACTTGTAGAGGCACCGGGAGCTCCTCCTCAACCCCCTCCAATTGGCAAGGCCCCCCCCCCCCCAATCCCGACTCTAGCACTGCCAGCATGGCACCATGGCACTGCCACCTGGGCATCCTGCCCTATCCCTGACAACACAGGAGTCTTTAATAGCCCCTCAAAGGTGCCATTATGCCTGGTTCACACATGTGTGGGCCAGTATTAAACAGTGCCCTGGCGAGAGCTCGCAGGCACAGCAATTGAGACCTGGGTGCCGGGTTCATCCGGCTATTTAAATGAGCCAGCCGAGTGGTCTTTCATGTGATTCACTTGTTGAGTCCGGATCACACCGGGGGCAACGAGGGTCGCAGAGTCACACGCAATGTCTCTAATTACCTACTCCCCAGAGTACCTTGTTCAGATAAACAAAATTCCATTAGCCCACCTTTTACAATGCTTTAATTATTCCTCGTAGCCAAAGTGAATGGGCGCGATTCTCTGCTCCAACGGCAGAGTGTCGGTGCCGGCATCAAAACGGGAGTCTTTCACTCCGCAGTCGGCGCCTGTTCCGGGACCTTATTCTCCGGCGTACAAGGCGGCTAGCAGGGGCGCAGTGGGAAGCACGGGGGCGCGACCTCAGCGCAGCGTCGGAGACCTGGCGCCATGTAATCGACGCGGCGCCGGGCGCACATTAGGCGACGCGAGCACACAGGCCGCCGATGGGGGAACATGGCGCCACGCCGAGCAGCAGCCCGGTTCACAGACCACGACCTGGAGACGCTCTTGGACGCCCTCGAGGAGAGGAGGCATCGTCTGTACCCTGGACCCGGCCAAAGGGTCCCAGCCAACGTGGCCCGGCATCTGTGGAGGGAGGTGACGCGGCCGTCAGTGACATCGCGTTGACACCCAGGACTGGCGAGCAGTGTCGCAAAAAGCTCAACGACCTACTGAGGGCAGCCATGGCACCAACCCCCCTACCCCCCACAGGTGTGACACCCACCCCCTCCCCAGGGGCACGGTACAACCACAGCCGTGACTCACATGGCTACAGCCACCCATGCAAGCCGCGTCGGCCGTGTGCCCTGTGCACCGATGCCAACATAGATCCAACTGCATGCATCGGAGCGCCTAACAATGCTGTTATTCCACCGCCCCCGCCCCCCCGAGGAGAAGAGCGCCCATAACCAACGAGAGCGGGCCCAAACCGGAGAGGGTGAACCTGACTTGCGCCCCTCACCATGCACGAGCAGAGGGCACTGGACATAGCTGGTACAACCAAGGACCGGGAGATTGCCCATGCCGAGATCGGGGGCGCGCCACCAAGTGAGATCCCCCCCCTGCCTGGCACCTTTCCCATCAGCACTCTCTTCTCAGCCCTTTCCCCTCAGCACTCTCCCCTCAGCACTCTCTCCTCAGCACTCTCCCCTCAGCACTCTCCCCTCAGCACTCTCCCCTCAGCCCTTTCCCCTTAGCCCTCGCAGATACTCTCACCTCGGTTGGCCGTTTAGTGGTGAAGCCGAGGAGCCGGACGGTGGGAGGGCAGCCCAGCCCCGGCAAATACCTGCCGCCCAGATGGGTCCCGGGTTCCTGGAGTTCCCCCGCCCACCCATAGACCCGATGCAGTCAGGGACCCAGGAGTGTGAGAAGGTGACGGCCGGTTTCCAGCACCTGCAGACGCAAGTGCAGGAATGCATCCGCGTCCAGGAGCAGGAAATGGTGCCGGTCATGAGTGCCACGCAGGTCAACACTGCACGCGTGGCGTCCGCAGTGGAGATTATGGTGGCGACGGTGTCGGGAATGGGACTGAGTTTGCAAGGCCTGGGGCTATTTGTGCACACGGCCTCCGCAGCCCAGGACAGGGCTGCCATCTCACAGGCAGCCATGAGCCAGGGCCAGCTGAACATTGCAGAGGCGCTCAACAACCTGGCCCGGTCTCAGCAGTCCATGGCCATCGCTGAGAGCATCATTGCCCGGGTGATGCACGGCATTGTACAGAGCCAGACAGGGATGGCGAACTCCCTGAGCTCCATGGCTGTGAACGTCCAGACCCTGGTTGATATCAGCACAGGTCTCCAGAACTGGCAGTGCCAGGTGATGGTGGTGCCCCGGGTGCTGGATCCGCTCGCACCCCCATCCCATGGAGAGACCCGGGGACCACCGGGCCCCCCTGAGGAAGGAGGAGGTGCTGGGGCCTGTTCTGGGTCCACCTGCAGGGGGGTCCCAGAACCCCACGCCACCTCGGACTCCCCGCCCCCCACCCCACCATCCCTGGTGCATCTGGAGGGAAGCGGGCAGAACAGGGTGACACCACGCCATCCCAATTGCCCGAGGTGCAGCCTGGCCCATCCAGGCTGGGCCGCCCCAGGAAACGGCCGCCAAAGGGGTCCCTAGTCACAGGGCAGAAATCACAGGAGTCCACCTCCAGTTCTGCTGTACCGTTTGGGGGAACACCGAGAAGTGGTCATAGGGCCCGTAAGGCCAGAAAGGTAGACACTAGTGAGTAAGTTGCCCCGGGTGCAGGGCACAGAATAGTTAAATGGGCTCGGGCACATGTACAGGACGTCTGTTGTTAAACACATTCCACACCTATGTGAACTGCCTCTGTACTCTGTCCGATGCGAGCGGGGACTGTGTGCCAGTGTGTGTGAGGGGCGCGACGATAGAAGATGAGCTCCGGTGCGTGTGACGTGCGGCCCCGCACCCCCCCCGCACGGTTCTCCCACTCCAACCCGCCCCCAGCCATATGACAGGGCCATGGGATGAAGTGTCTGGGCCGCGTGCAGGGTCCACGCAGGTGGAGGGTCTTGATGCGACCATGAGGCAGACATTGTTGAACGATGTATGGCTCAGAGCCCATCGCATGGCGGTCTGTCATCATCCTCCATGCCTTGTACCAGACTCGCTTACACCATCAACCGTGTGCCCCCAACCCGTTGTGCCGCAGGTGAATGTGTCATGGAGGGGTCATATGCATGCCGGTGATGTTGACGAATGTGATATAAAATAGTTACTTTAGAGATACTAGTTAATGTAATGTAGAAATAAGCCACTTTGATTCTGGCAGATAAGAGACAAAGGGATTTGAGACCGCATGTGCCATCAGGTGGCAGATGTGGGCAATGGTCTCCGGGCTCATCCGGAGTCTCCTCTTGCACGCCCTGTCCGGGGGGGTTCCTCGAAAGACATGTGGGGCCGGTACACACGTTGTTGCATCGGACGCCTCCGTGGCCGTGGCACACTCACCTCCTCCTCCTCAGTATCCTCGTGCTGTGGCTCCCGCACGGCGTGGTGCTCCTCCTGCACCTCTCGGGAGTTTGGTCCTGCCGCTTGAGTGCCTTGCACGTGCCCCACTGTGGCCCGCTGCTGTACTGCTGGCTCCGCAGCTCCCTGTCATGCCCGTGCTCCAGCTCCCACTGGGCCTCTTGTAGGGCAGCAACACCTGCCACGGCGGCCAACAACGTTGGAAGATGGATAAACATTGTACGATCTGTAGGGGGTGGGAGTAGACAGGGTTTCAGCATTGGTATACCCCCTCCACAACCAGGTGCCATGGCCTGCATGGCCAGCCCGGTTGCCAGCACGCACCCCACCCCTGCCCCCTCATTGCCCTGACACCTGCCGGACGTCCCCCCTGCCTGGGCCACAGTCTGGTGGCACTGCCCTCACCGGGGGGCTGCCGTGTGTGCCGCCCTGGACCTACCCGCTGGTGGGTGCCGCCAGTTTGGTGGGGGGATGGGGGGATCTGGCACACGTCAGGACGGCAGGCCCGCTTGCGCCGCGACAGCGAACGGGTTGGGTGGACAACCGAGTGTCCGCCGTCATTGGATCTGGATCCGTCCTGACATGGCGGGCCCTGGCCACCCGCAGCCTTTGTCACCCCCACCGCTCCTTCGCCATCCCCACCACCCCGGCAGCGGATGTGTGGGACCACCCCCACCCATTCCGGCAGCAGATGTGTGGGACCACCCCCCACCCCCCCCCCACCCCCGGCAGTGGATGTGTGGGACCACCCCCCCCCACCCTCGGCAGTGGATGTGTGGGACCACCCCCCCCCCCATCCCCGGCAGCGGATGTGTGGGACCACGACCCCCATCCCAACAGCCACCCGCACACCGCCCGCAGACATGGCCGTGCCGCTCCCCCTCCCCGAGTCCCCATCCCCACGCCGTCACCCACCTCCTCCGGCTGCGTCAGCCAGCACGGCTGGTTGACGCTGTTTTATAGCATGTTAGAACGGCTCTGGTCACGCCAGCGGGACTTCAGCCCATCCGGCCCGGAGAATCCCTGCTCCATCGGAGAATCGCCGCTACGGCCGTTTTCTACAATTCTTCATGCGGCCATGCGCGCCCGCCCGTTTTGGCACACATCGGAGAATGGCATCCTGGTGCCGCTCTGACGCCGGGACACCATTCTCCAACCCGGCGGGAGGTCGGAGAATCCCGCCCCGTTTTTTGAATCGGCTGGATTCTCCGCCCCGCCAGGCCACAGTTCTGTTTCACCCCGCAGGCGGGATGCTCCGTTTTACGCCGGCAGGTCAATCGGGTTCCCCATTGCGGGTCAGCCCCACAGGATACCCCCGGGCTGCCGGCAAAACGGAGCATCCCGTCGGCAGAGAATCCAGCCCCAGGTCTTTTAAAAAATGATTACTGCATCAGACAGAGACACACACACACACGTAACCCTTCCTGCACCAAATACATATAGCATCACAACTGCCACTGTTCAAAGCTTACTCAAAACACAAGAGTCAATGGACTCCATGGCTGTGATTCTCCGATCCTGCTGCCAAGTTCTGGGGTGGAATTCTCCGTTATCGGCGCAAAGTCCGCCGATCGGCGCAAATAACGGCACAAATCCGACTTGCGTCACGCCGCAAAAATCATCGCGAAGTCTCCGGCCCTAAATGGGCTAGCAGCGACGTGTCGGGATCCGCGCTTGCTCACGTGGTTCACGCAGTGCAGCGTCATACACGCCGCACGGCGTGACGGCTCATAAGGACGTGCTGCTCCCCCCCCACCCGACCGGAACACCTGACCGGAACACCCGACTGGATGGCTGGCCGTCGCTCAGCCCCGAGGTTCGAGTCACGCGATGTGGAGGCGCTCCTGGACACGGTGGAGCAGAGGAGGGACGCCCTGTATCCCGGGCACGGCCCCAGAGTTGCCCCACGCCACAGCCGGCGTCTGTGGAGGGAGGTGGCAGAGGCCGTCACCGCTGCGGCCCTGACACCACGGACAGGCACCCAGTGCCACAAGAAGGTGAACGACCTCGTCAGAGCAGCCAAGGTGAGCCCCCCCCCTGCCCGATATCCATATCCCCCATATCCCCCTCCCCCATATCCCCCTCCCCCATATCCCCCCTCCCCCATATCCCCCCTCACCCATATCCCCCATATCCCCCCTCCCCCATATCCCCCTCTCCCCCAAATCCCCCCTCCCCATATCACCCTCCCCATATCCCCCCTCCCGCATAACCCCCCTCCCCCATATCCCCTCCCCCATATCCCCCCTCCCCCATATCCCCCCTCCCCCATATTCCTCTCCCCCATAATCCCCCTCCCCCATACCCCCCTCCCCCATACCCCCCCTCCCCCATATCCCCCCTCCCCCATATCCCCCCATATCCCCCCTCCCCCATATAACCCCTCCCCCATATCTCCCATATCCCCCTCCCCCATATCCCCCTTCCCCCATATCCCCCTCCCTATATCCCCCTCCCCCATAACCCCCCTCCCCCATATCCCCCCTCCCCCATATTCCCTCCCCCATTTCCCCCCAACCCCATATCCCCCATATCTCCCCTCCCCATATCCCCCCTCCCCCATATCCCCCCTCCCCCATATCCCCCCTCCTCATATCCTCCATATCCCCCCTCTCCCATCCCCCATATACCCCATATCCCCCTCCCCCATATCCCCCCTCCCCCATATCCCCCCTCCCCCATATCCCCCCTCCCCATATCCCCCCTCCCCCATATCCCCCCTCCCCCACATCCCCCCTCCCCCATATCCCCTCTCCCCATATCCCCCTCCCCCATATCCCCCTCCCCATATCCCCCATATCCCCCCTCCCCCTATCCCCCTCCCCCATATCCCCCTCCCCATATCCCCCTCCCCCATATCCCCCATATCCCCCCTCCCCCATAGCCCCCATATCCCCAAGTGAATCCAGCCCTAACCTTAACCTCTGCAATGCACGCGCAACCAATGGCGTGTATTCATATACCTGCCTAACACTGTTGCCTTTTACCCCTGCCACCACTCCCCACAGGAGAAGCGCGCACACAACAATAGGGAGCATGTGAGGACTGGAGGAGGCCCCGCTGATGAGAGGCCACTGACCGAACACAAGGAAAGGGCCCTGGAACTGGCTGGCGGACCTGAGGACCGGGAGGTTGCTGATGCAGAGGTCGGGGGCATGCTAGCAAGTGAGCCACCGACAGCCTGTCCCCATATCCCCCCTCCTCTATATCCCCCTCCCCCATATCACCTGATCACTGCCTGCGTGTCTAACCATGCATGCTTCATTGTGTATCGCAGGAGCAAACGTCGAGGCACCCATCCCCGCAGATGCAGGCCGCCCGCAGGATGCCCCTCGGAGGCCACGGGAGACGGAGAGACCCGGACCCTCCGGCATGCGACGCCCGCAGGATGCCCCTCGCACACCACGGGAGACGGAGAGACCCGGACCCTCCGGCATGCGATGCCCGCAGGATGCCCCTCGCACACCACGGGAGACGGAGAGACCCGGACCCTCCGGCATGCGATGCCCGCAGAATGCCCCTCGCACACCACGGGAGACGGAGAGACCCGGACCCTCCGGCATGCGACGCCCGCAGGATGTCCCTTGGAGACCACGGGAGACGGCGAGACCTGGAGCAACAGGGAGACGATGCCCCCGTCACGTGCGGGTGCGACGACGCAGGCGTGTGCCACCCAGTGACGAGCCACAGGCCCCTGTCACAGCCGAGCCAGGACACCACTACCCAGGACACCCCTACCCAGGACACCCCTACCCAGGACACCCCTACCCGGGACAGCACTACCCGGGAAGACGAAATACCGGACAGTGACTCAGAGTGGATGGGTGGAGACGAACCCCCACCCCAAAGTGCCATGGACTCAGAGTGGGGCGAAGAGTACGACACAACGCCACTGCTGTCACCAACACCATCGCAGAAACACTCACCTCGGTTGGGCACTTTAGTGATGAGGCGTCTGGTACACTCACAGGTGCGCACAACACAGCCGTCCCGGTACAGCAGGTGGAGGTAGGAGCAGCAGAGGGGCCGGGCGGTCGGAGGGCAGCCCAGCCCAAGCGAACATCTGCCGCCCAGATGGATCCCGGGTTCCTGGAGTTACCACACCCACCCATAGATCCGATGCAACCACCGATCCGGAGACGAGCGAAGAGGGTGACGGCTGGCTTGCGGCGGCTGCAGTCGCAGGTGGAGGAGTCCACCCGCGTCCTGGAGCTGGGAGTGGCGCTGGTCATACGTGCCACCCAGGCCGACACCGCACGGGTGGCGTCCGCGGTGGAGGCAATGGGTGCGACGGTGTCAGACATGGGGAACGGTTTGCGAAGCCTGGGGCTTTCCGTGCAGGCGGCGTCTGTGGCCCAGGACATGGCTGCCCTCTCACAGGAGGCCATGAGCCAGTGCCAGCGCCAGATGGCAGAGGTGCTCAACGCCATGGCCCAGTCTCTGCAGGCCATGGCCCAATCTCAGCAGGCCATCGCTGAGGGCATTGGCGCCATTGCCCATGTGCGAGCCGGCGTCGCACAGTCACAGACAGGGTTTGCCAATCCCCTGGGGTCCATGGCTGCAAACCTGCAGACCCCTGTCGATACCAGCACGGGCCTCCAGGACTGGCAGCGCCAGATGTCGGGGAGGGCGTCGGATGGCCAGTCCGTTCGCATCCCCCACCCATGTAGAGGCCTGGGGGCCATCGGGCACCCCGAGGGAAGAGGAGGTGGTGTGGTCCGTCCCGGGTCCCCCTGTAGGGGAGGTCCCGGAACACCGCGACACCTCGGACTCCCCTCCTTCCGTCCCAGGTGCATCGGGTGGGCAACGGGCAGGACAGGCTGGCAGTTTGCCATCCCAGTCGCCCGGGCCGCAGCCTGGCCCATCTAGGCCAGGACGCCCCAGGAAACGGCTGCCAAAGGGATCCCGTGTCAGAGGGCAGGAATCACAGGAGTCCACCTCCAGTTCTGCTGTACCGTCTTGGGAACCACGTAGACGTAGTCAAAGGGCCCGTAAGGCCAAACAATTAGACACTGAGTAATTTGGCACGGGTGCAGGGCACAGATGAGTTTGAGGGGCTAGGGCACGTGCATGAACTCCTTTGGTTATTAAAGTCAATGTTACACCTACAGAAGCTGCCTTTGTGCTCTGTCCAAAGCGTGCGGGGGGTGTCATGTACGTTGAGCGCAAGTGTGTGTGTGAGGGGTGGTCTTACCTCAGCCTCAGGTGAGTCTGTCCCTTCCCCCTGGGCCACCATCAACATCCCCCCGGGCAGAGGACGGGACCGTGCGCTGCAGTGTCACAGCCGCATGCAGGGATGGTCCGGGTGGATGGTGGTACTGTGGCCATGGATCAGACATAGTCCAACGATGTGGAGCCAGGAGCTCATCGCAAGGCGGGTTGTCATCATCCTCCATGGCCTGCAATAGACACACGTCCAACCGCAACTGTGTGATCCCGGCCCGTTTTGCCGCAGGTGGATCGGCAATGGGGGGGGGGGGCGGTGGTGTGCATGCGGGTGGAGTGGGTGGGGTTGGGGAGGGGGGTGAGAGTGCTGGGTGGGTGGATGGGTGGGGGGTGTGGGTGGTCGGCTGTTGCCATGGTGTGCGGTCTGTGGCCGTACTACCCGATTCCCACGCCCATCTAGTCAGTGAAGCGGGCGGCTATCAGCCTGTCCCATGCCCGCTGAGCCAGCCGGTAACGGTGGACAGCCACCCGCCTGTGTCTAGCCCGTCTGCCCTGACCATTGCCCCCATCCCCCTCATCTGGGGAGGACTGCGCCTCTTCCTGCTGCTCCTCCACTCCGCCCTCCTCTGCCTGCGGCACATCGCCCCTCTGCTGGGCTATGTTGTGCAGGACGCAGCACACCACAATGATGCGGCCGACCCTATCTGACCGATACTGGAGGGCGCCCCCAGAGAGGTCCAGGCACCTGAAACGCATCTTCTGCATGCCAAAGCATCTCTCTATCACTCCCCTTGTCGCTACATGGGCATCATTGTAGCGGTTCTCTGCCTCATTGCGTGGGCTCCGTATAGGCGTCATCAGCCACGATCGCAATGGGTAGCCCCTGTCGCCCAGCAACCAGCCCCTCAGCCAGGGATGGCGTCCCTCGTACATGCCGGTGATGGATGACCGCGACAACACGTATGAGTCGTGTACACTGCCTGGGTAACGGGCGCAGACGTGCAGGATCATCATGCGATGGTCGCAGACCACCTGTATGTTCATCGAATAGGTCCCCTTCCTATTGGTGAACACGGCCCTGTTATCTGCAGGTGGCCGCACGGCGACGTGCATCCCATCAATCGCGCCCTGGACCATGGGGAACCCGGCCACGGCAGAGAAGCCCATGGCCCGGGCATCTTGGCTGGCCGGTCCACAGGGAAGCAGATGTAGCGGTGCGCCATGGCATATAGGGCATCTGTCACTGCCCGGATGCACCGATGCACCGATGTCTGCGATATGCCGGACAGGTCCCCACTCGGTGCCTGGAATGACCCCGTTGCATAAAAGTTCAGGGCCACCGTAACTTTGACGGACACGGGGGGAGGGTGTCCCCCACCAGTGCCAGGTGTGCCAGCAGGTGGCAGATGTGTGCCACGGTTTCCCGCCTCATCCGGAGTCTCCTCCTGCATTCCCGGTCCGTGAGGTCCTGGTATGACTGCCGGGGCCGGTACACACGGGGCGTCCTCGGGTGCCTCCGTTGCTGTGGGACCGTGACATCCTCCTCCCCCTCCTCGTCCTGTCGGTCAGGTGTCCCTCCAGCCTGGGCGGCTGCCGCCTGCCCCTCTACGGCAGCCTTCGCCGCCTCTCTGGCACGCTCCTCCTCATCCAGGGCAACATAGACAATAGCGGCTGCCGCCACGGCGGCCAACATCACTGGATGATCGGAAAACATGACGGCCTGGTGGGGGGGGGGGGGGGGGGACGACATGTCATCATTGCCCATATCCCCTCCTCCCCCCAGCCAGGTGGCATGGACCGCATAGGTCCAACTGTTGGAGGCTGGCACCTGGCCAGGTGGACCAACTCACTTGCCCTCGCATTCCCCTCCCCGGCACGGGCCCCCCATCCTCCTCCCCGGCACGGCCCCCCCCCATCCCACTCCCCGGCACGGACCCCATCCTCCTCCCCGGCACGGACCCCCCATCCTCCTCCCCGGCACGGACCCCAACCTCCTCCCCGGCACGGGCCCCCCACCCTCCTCCCCGGCACGGCCCCCCCCCCATCCCCCTTCCCGGCATGGGCCCCCCATCCTCCTCCCCGGCACGGAACCCAACATCCTCCCCGGCACGGGCCCCCCATCCTCCTCCCCGGCACGAACCCCCCCCAACCCACTCCCCGGCACGGACCCCATCCTCCTCCCTGGCACGGACCGCCCCCATCCCCCATCCCCCTCCCCGGCACGGACCCCAACCTCCTCCCCGGCACGGCCCCCCCCTCCAATCCCCCTCCCCGGCACGGACCCCCCATCCTCCTCCCTGGCACGGACCCCATCCTCCTCCCCGGCACGGACCCCAACCTCCTCCCCGGCACGGGCCCCCCATCCTCCTCCCCGGCACGGACCCCCCATCCTCCTCCCCGGCACGGACCACATCCCCCTCCCCGGCACGGGCCCCCCATCCTCCTCCCCGGCACGGACCCCCCCCCATCCCCCTCCCCGGCATGGACCCCATCCTCCTCCCCGGCACGGACCCCCCCATCCCCCTCCCTGGCACGGACCCCCCCATCCTCCTCCCCGGCACTGACCCCCCTCCCGGCACTCCCCCGGAGCCCAGCCCAGTCTAACCACCCCCCCCCCCCCCCCGCCGCACACACACACACACAACCCTAGACACACCTCTCCCCACACATTCAGACTG
The DNA here is from genome assembly GCF_047496885.1 of Scyliorhinus torazame. NCBI lineage: Eukaryota > Metazoa > Chordata > Chondrichthyes > Carcharhiniformes > Scyliorhinidae > Scyliorhinus > Scyliorhinus torazame. The sequence continues at coordinate 311,120,942 of NC_092707.1, forward strand.
CGGCCACGCCATCGCCTGCCCAGCGGCCAACCCCCCAGGCCGTCACTCACCTCCACGCTGGTCGGCGTGAACCTGGAGCACAGGTTGACGCCGATTAAAAGGAGGTTTGATTTACGTCGACGTGACCCGTCATCACGTCGACGGGACTTCGGCCCATCTGGAAGGGAGAATATCGGCAGGCCCAAAATCGGCTGCCTTGCGCAGACCCGTGACATTCTCCGCGGCAGCGGCGACATTAACGCCCCGCCGACTTTTCTCCCTTCGGAGACTTCGGCAACCGGCGGGGGCGGGATTCACGGCGGCCAACGGCCATTCTCCGACCCCCCAGCGCCCCTGATGACAGCGTCAAAAGCGGCGCGAGCCACACCGACATCAATGGGCCTCCAGGCCCTGGTATTCACCCCTTCCTCAGGGGCTAGTACGGCGCCGGACTGCTATCCGCTGCTCCGGCGCTCGAAAGCCGGCGCGCCACGACCATCGCGAGTCCATGCATGTGGGCCACAGCCGTCGCGAGTCCGCACATGTTGCCAAGGACGGTGCGAGTCCTCGCATGCGCATGGGTTCCCGTCTCTGCGATGGCCCGCAGGCAATATGGCGGAGCCCTACAGGAGCCCAGCGCAAAGGAACATAGGCCCCCACGGAATTAGCCCACCCGCCGATCGGTAGGCCCTGATCGCGGGCCAGACCACGGTGGAGGCCACCCCTGGAGTCGGATCCCCTTGCACTCCCCCAGCAGGATGGACCCGCAGCCAGAACTCCGAGGTCCTGCAAACCGGGACCATACGTAACCCACACCGGCGGGCACTCGGCTGAATTCGGCGGGCACTCGGCCCGTCGAGGTGCAGAGAATCGTCAGGGGGGCCGCTTTCAACATCCCCCGACCGGCGTGGCTGCAATCCCATGGGCGCCCGAAAATCAGCGCCGGAGAATCGGCGGGCCGGCGTCGGAGAATCCCAGCCCATGTCTTCAGATTTGCAGTTCAACAAAGAAAGCTGTAAAGAACAGCAATCCGCAAACTAAGTATGAAAGACAACTATCCATCTCATCTTTTATACAAATAAATGTATATAAATGAACTTTTAGCTGGATATGTAGCTTCTAGCAAGCACAAGTGAACCACATTGTGAGCCCGGCAGATGGCGTTAAATTAGCTGTTGGTGTAATTTTTAGCACACTCTGGGTTGTTGAACAAGTGCTGTCCAATCATGGAACCACATTTAACATTAGACATTATGTTCATAGTGTTGCAAGCAGAAGCTGCTCAAGTACGGTCAGTACTCTGCCTTTTGTAAACCGTTGCCGGAATGAGCGGTTTGATGTGATCTGCCAGTTGTTAGGAATTGAGGTCTACTAAACTCACATATTCATAAGTAGGCAAAAGAACATTGCACCTTTTTTTGAATTAAACAAAAGTGTGGGGGAACAATAGCTCCTTGGTGCATTCTCTAAAACCCTTGCTCCTCCACAAAACAAAATAGATGGAATAGTTTTCGGAAGAGTATTCAGCTTTCAAAAATAGAGAGTTGTGGAAGTAGACAGGCAGAAAAGTTATGTGAAAAACTTAACAAAACAGAAAGCAGGGAAAAATGCCACTCCCCGTGCTGTAAGACAAAATGCAAGCGTATTATTCTCCTCGATGAGACAATCAAGGGGATGTCATAGCACATTTGTTTTGTTTAAATCATTCCCCAATGGTTAGATTTATCATTTGTACCTGGTAAATCTGATCATAAATGTTTCCCTGAACAACCGCATCACAAAGGAAAGAAGGAGTTTAATGATTTGACACACCCTCATCTCATGCTATGTTAATTTGCTCTGTCTTCGGAGGGATTAAAAAAATACACATGTATCAATGACGCCAACAACTGGTTTAGTTCACAAAGACGCAATTGATACTCCCCTCCAACATTGTATCAGTAGGTATAGGGCAGTGTGCATGAAGTAGGTTAATGTAGATGATGTACTGGAAAGCTTATGACACAAGTAGACGCACAGTTCAATTTGGGTAATCAACTTACCAAAAGGGAAATAAAATCTGGAAAGGGGGAAAAAAGGATTATCAACAGCAATAAGTAGGACAAATGATTGAGAAGTCTATATAAAATGGTGAAGCCATACCTAATAAACTTTCCAGTATAAATGACTTCTTGCATGAAGATAAAAATCAGACAAGGATTTTGGGCTGGAATTTTACAGAGTTGGGCAATTCTGTAGCCCTTTTAAAAATGTCAGCCAGGACCTGATTCCAGGATTCCTAACCCCATTGCAGCAACCCCAAATATCACCAGAGTGAGGTAAACCTATGTTGCAAATCCATTTGCTGTATTCCTGATCTGGCTGACACCATAGCAGTGATGGGCATCTCCTCGACCTACACAATCTTTATGGTGTCTAGCCATCTTTTCAAAGCATTGTCGTGAACCATAGTCTGGGTGAGGGAACCGTTTGAAAGGCAAATTCAAAAAGTATTACCCATGACCCGAATGTCAAGATATACCCCACTACCCAACCCACATGGTATCTCAGACCCTCCATGTTAACCTATGGACACTTACCCATCCACCCCTCATAATAACTCATACCCTGCATGCCAAGCTATACCCCGCAACCCATTCCCCATGGCTCATCCTACCCTCCATGTCAACCTATGCTCCTCTGCACACCCCCATGGCTCCTCATACTCCCATGCCAAGCTATGCCTCTCTACACACCATCAGAGCCCCTCGCACACTCCACACAAAGCTGTGGCACTTCCATGCTCATTCACCCATTATGCAGAATCAAGTAACCGTATAGTAACTACAGCGTGCATGGAAAAACGTTTTAAAAATAATTCAATCAGAACTTTCTAAAAGAAATCTGTTTTTACTACAGCACTACAAAAGTGTCAAATATCCTGACCTTTAAAGTCTCAATAGCAGAAAACATATGCATTTCAAACGTCTTTATCATGTACAACTGACAGAATGGGTCACAGTGGAAGAGCTGCCAAATAAGCAATATTTTCCCTTGGGTACAGCTGTTAATACAAACTGGATCTCAGATTTTGTCAATTGCACAATATTAATTTCTCCAAGATAAAGTGTCCATACAAGATAAAGTGTCTAGTGCTTGTAGTTTCTACTATGGAGCTCCTGATAATTCACTCCTTTATGGGACTGTAGTAAAAGTATTTTTATTTTTGAATGGTCATTTTTTAAAAGCTTTTCCCAACTACTATTGTTCCTAAAAGGTTAATTGTTTTTGTATACCGGGTGAATGGGCATGGAAGTGCCATAGTTTGGCATGGAGGGTCGAAGGGACCATGGCGGCTGGGCAGAGGGGCATTGGTTCGCATGTGGAGTATGAGGGACCATGGGGGGGGGGGGTGCGACTAAAGGGGCATAACCTAACATAGAGAGTGTAAGAGACCTTGGAGCTCGGTGGGAGGAAATAGCTTGGTACAGGGCAACATGAGTTGGAACGAATGGGGCATGAGGTGTGCAGGAGTTGGTGAAGGGTCATTTATTGTTTTATTGATTTTATTGCAACTGGGACAAAAACACAGAGCACTGAGATGGGCCTTTTAAACAGCAGTTGCGGTTGTTTCCAAACTCCTTGCTTAGCCACTGGAGGCCATTGTAAAGTGAAAAAGCTTTAAAATTTCAGTTTTAACTGGATATATTGCAGTTGGAGAAGGGGCATCAGGGAGTGAACATCTCTCAACTCGGCCAGAAGAAAGACTGGAGAGGACAGGAGTTGCAAAGAGGCAGGCCTCCACGAGTACCAGTTACTGTCCGGATAACCAGGGAATTAGGACAGAAAGAATGTCTAAGGTAACTGGAGTTACAAGAACAGAGACCAAGGTGGTGAACAGAAGAATTCAAGGAAGAGTAAACAAAGTGTCTGAGTTAAAGAGGCAACTGCAGTAATCGGATTTAAAGTGGGACATCAGACTTCAGGGATAACTCAAATGTTTGATGACATTTAATAAGAGACTGCGAACTGATAGTTAACACGACAGTTTATGCAACAGTCAAGATAAAGAAATCCGAAAGGGGTTGGTGTAAATCTTGTACTGGATTCACTATTAAAAATGGAGCAGAAGCTTTGGGTCAAAGGGTCATATGCAATGCCTGGACTGGATTATAGAGTTCAAAGCAACAAAGGAAAGCATTATTATTTTTTTTCTTTATAAAAATAAATTTAGAGTACCCAATTAATTTTTTTTCCAATTAAGGGGCAATTTAGCATGGCCAATCCACCTACCGTGCACATCTTTGGGTTGTGGGGCGAAACCCACGCAAACACGGGGAGCATGTGCAAACTCCACACGGACAGTGTCCCAGAGCCGGGATCGAACCTGGGACCTCGGTGGCTTGAGACAGCAGTGCTAACCACTGTGCCACCGTGCTGTCCAAATGTTATACTATTTCAAAGCAAGTATATAACTCAGAGAAACATAGAAAATAGCAGGAGGAGGCCATTGGGTCCTTCGAGCCTGCTCTGAGATTCATTATGATCATGGCTGATCATCAAACTCAACAGCCTAATCCCTCCTTCCCTCCATGTCCTTTGATCCTCCTTCACCCTGAGTGCTACATCTAACTGTTTCTTGAAAACATAAATAATTTGGCCTCAACCACTTTCGGTGGTAATGAATTCCATAGGCTCACCACTCTCTGGACGAAGAGATTTCTCAATTCTGTGATGCAATACATAGAACTATGCACAATACGCAAGGTTTGTTGGGACTAATGCTTTGTGCAAGGTATTACTTTCTGGGAATTACATTCTGTCTTTTGACCCATACATCCTACCAGCCTACTTCACTTTGTCACCACTACTGCTCATTCTGCCAATTGCTTCAGGGTGTTTTTTCCTTAAATCCCATGATCCCTCTCCTGTATAATTTCCTGTACACTGCTCCTATTTATTTTGGACTCCTGTTGTTTGTTCCCCTTTCCCAGCTTCATGGCTTTGCGGTTTTTAATTAAATGATTTATCTCACTTTATAGCCTAATCCCCTCCTCTATTCAGAACCATTTGCAATTGGTCCATTTGCAAACTGTTTGCAGCTATTCTCAATTTTCCACCAGCTACATGCTCACACTTACTTTTTATGTGACTTAAATAAAATACAACTGAACATCATTTAGAAAGTTCGATGGAAAGTATGTGCTTTTCCAGGTCAGAAAACTCACAAGGCTTAATATAAAAAAAAGAGTCACGTTCCAACACATGTGCTAATCAGGGTCACTCCAAACAGATTTCTAGAAAGGAAAGTCACGCTTGATAAATCTTGTAGAATTCACTGATAAATAAATTTAGTGGTTGTGATTTGAATAGGATACCACACACAATACATGTGGCAAGATAATGGAAAGTGGAATGAAAGAGAAAATACAACAGCACAGTGGTTAGCACTGTTGCTTCACGCCGCCAGGATCCCAGGTTCGATTCCCGGCTTGGGTCACTGTCTGTGCGGAGTCTGCATGTTCTCCCCGTGTCTGCGTGGGTTTCCTCCGGGTGCTCCGGTTTCCTCCCACAAGTCCTGAAAGACGTGTTGTTAGGTGAATTGGACATTCTGAATTCTCCCTCCGTGCACCGGAACAAGTGCCGGAGTGTGGCGATTAGGGGCTTTTCACAGTATCTTCACTGCAGTGTTAATGCAAGACTACTTGTGACAATAAAGATTATTATTATTATATGGATAGAAAGATAGTTGAATTACATCGGATATATTGCACAGAAGCAGACCAATAATTCCAACCAGTCATGCCACGGCTTGCCAATTCTGCTCCACCCAAGCCTCCTCCAATCTTTTCTCATCACATCTACCATTGTAACCCTTCTTCCTTATACTTTGTCAATTGCCATTTAATTACATCTATACTATCCACTTCAACCATTCCCTGTTCGAGCACGTTCCACATTCTTACCGCTCATTGGGTGAAGACGTGTGAAGGTGTACTCCCGGAGGTTTCATAAGTTGAACAAACAAACTTTATTTCTAAGCTTGTTTCATCAGCTGCACACTTTGAGCTAGTCCATAGTACACTCTTTCTAACTGGAAAACTCCTCCCCTTAGAGAGATTCCTTGTGCTAGGTGTTGGTTGGTTGTTCAGACCACTACATGACCCTTCCTCAGCAAGGCTGGTCTCAAAGTGACAATCGTCACAAAAGGTTTCTTCTGAGTTCCCTATTGGATTTCTTGGCTACTATCTTATTTTGATGGTCTCTAGTTATGCTCTTCTCCACAGGAGAAACATTCTCTCCATATCCACCCTATTAAAACATTGTATAATTTTACAAACTTCTATTCGGTCACCCGTAAACCTTTTAAGAGAGCAGGAATCCAGCTTGTCAATCATTTCCTAATGTGTATACCCACATATCACAGAATGGTTAAAGTGCAGACCATTCAGCCCATCGTGTCTGCATGGCTTTCCATAGGAGGAATTTACCCAATGCCACTGCTCAACTTCACCCTGTACCCCTGCACATTCTTCCTTTTCAGATAACAGTCTAATTCTTTCTTGAGTACCTTGATTGAACCTGCCGCTACCACATTCTCAGGCAGTGCATTCCAGATCTTAACCAGTCACTATGTGAAAAATTCTTTCCTCATATTGCCATTGCTTCTTTTGCCAATTATCTTAAATCTGTGCCACCTGGTCCTCGATCCTTTCACCGATGGGAACCGTTTCTCCCGATCGACTCCACCCCGACCCCTTATGATTTTGAATACTTATAAAAAATTTCCTCTCAATCTTCTCCCCACCAAATTTCACCAAGCTATTTACATAACTGGTGCTGATCATCCTTGGGACCATTCTCATTAATCTTTTCTACACTCTTTTGAATGGCTTTACATCTTTCAAAACTGTGGCACCTTGACGTGGACGTAATACTCCAGTTGTGGCCAAACTAGGGTTCTTTACAAGTTTAACATAACTTCCTTGCTTTAAATTCAGTGCCTTGATTAATAAAGCCGAGGGTGCTGTATACTTTATTAAGTGCTCTACCACTCTATCCTGTCACCTTAATGATTTATGAACATACATACCCAGGTCCTGGATCTCCTTTCGAAGTGAATAGAGGTCAGGAGCACAGATTTGACGTCGCAGGAGGGGGCCAGTGTTCAGGTAGGTGGTTTGAAGTGTGTCTACTTCAATGCCAGGAGCATACGAAACAAGGTAGGGGAACTGGCAGCATGGGTTGGTACCTGGGACTTCGATGTTGTGGCCATTTCGGAGACATGGATAGAGCAGGGACAGGAATGGATGTTGCAGGTTCCGGGGTTTAGGTGTTTTAGTAAGCTCAGAGAAGGAGGCAAAAGAGGGGTAGCTTTGGCGCTGCTAGTCAAGAGCAGTATTACGGTGGCGGAGAGGATGCTAGATGGGGACTCTTCTTCCGAGGTAGTATGGGCTGAAGTTAGAAACAGGAAAGGAGAGGTCACCCTGTTGGGAGTTTTTTATAGGCCTCCTAATAGTTCTAGGGATGTAGAGGAAAGGATGGCGAAGATGATTCTGGATAAGAGCGAAAGTAACAGGGTAGTTATTATGGGAGACTTTAACTTTCCAAATATTGACTGGAAAAGATATAGTTCGAGTACAATAGATGGGTCGTTTTTTGTACAGTGTGTGCAGGAGGGTTTCCTGAAACAATACGTTGACAGGCCAACAAGAGGCGAGGCCACGTTGGATTTGGTTTTGGGTAATGAACCAGGCCAGGTGTTGGATTTGGAGGTAGGAGAGCACTTTGGGGACAGTGACCACAATTCGGTGACGTTTACGTTAATGATGGAAAGGGATAAGTATACACCGCAGGGCAAGAGTTATAGCTGGGGGAAGGGCAATTATGATGCCATTAGACGTGACTTGGGGGGGATAAGGTGGAGAAGTAGGCTGCAAGTGTTGGGCACACTGGATAAGTGGGGCTTGTTCAAGGATCAGCTAATGCATGTTCTTGATAAGTATGTACCGGTCAGGCAGGGAGGAAGGCGTCGAGCGAGGGAACCGTGGTTTACCAAGGAAGTGGAATCTCTTGTTAAGAGGAAGAAGGAGGCCTATGTGAAGATGAGGTGTGAAGTTTCAGTTGGGGCGATGGATAGTTACAAGGTAGCGAGGAAGGATCTAAAGAGAGAGCTAAGACGAGCAAGGAGGGGACATGAGAAGTATTTGGCAGGAAGGATCAAGGAAAACCCAAAAGCTTTCTATAGGTATGTCAGGAATAAGCGAATAAGAGTAGGACCAGTCAAGGACAGGGATGGGAAATTGTGTGTGGAGTCTGAAGAGATAGGCGAGATACTAAATGAATATTTTTCGTCAGTATTCACTCAGGAAAAAGATAATGTTGTGGAGGAGAATGCTGAGCCCCAGGCTAATAGAATAGATGGCATTGAGGTACGTAGGAAAGAGGTGTTGGCAATTCTGGACAGGCTGAAAATAGATAAGTCCCCGGGACCTGATGGGATTTATCCTAGGATTCTCTGGGAGGCCAGGGAAGAGATTGCTAGACCTTTGGCTTTGATTTTTATGTCATCATTGGCTACAGGAATAGTGCCAGAGGACTGGAGGATAGCAAATGTGGTCCCTTTGTTCAAAAAGGGGAGCAGAGACAACCCCGGCAACTATAGACCGGTGAGCCTCACGTCTGTAGTGGGTAAAGTCTTGGAGGGGATTATAAGAGACAAGATTTATAATCATCTAGATAGGAATAATATGATCAGGGATAGTCAGCATGGCTTTGTGAAGGGTAGGTCATACCTCACAAACCTTATTGAGTTCTTTGAGAAGGTGACTGAACAGGTAGATGAGGGTAGAGCAGTTGATGTGATGTATATGGATTTCAGCAAAGCGTTTGATAAGGTTCCCCACGGTAGGCTATTGCAGAAAATACGGAGGCTGGGGATTGAGGGTGATTTAGAGATGTGGATCAGAAATTGGCTAGCTGAAAGAAGACAGAGGGTGGTGGTTGATGGGAAATGTTCAGAATGGAGTACAGTCACAAGTGGAGTACCACAAGGATCTGTTCTGGGGCCGTTGCTGTTTGTCATTTTTATCAATGACCTAGAGGAAGGCGCAGAAGGGTGGGTGAGTAAATTTGCAGACGATACTAAAGTCGGTGGTGTTGTCGATAGTGTGGAAGGATGTAGCAGGTTACAGAGGGATATAGATAAGCTGCAGAACTGGGCTGAGAGGTGGCAAATGGAGTTTAATGTAGAGAAGTGTGAGGTGATTCACTTTGGAAGGAATAACAGGAATGCGGAATATTTGGCTAATGGTAAAGTTCTTGGAAGTGTGGATGAGCAGAGGGATCTAGGTGTCCATGTACATAGATCCCTGAAAGTTGCCACCCAGGTTGATAGGGTTGTGAAGAAGGCCTATGGAGTGTTGGCCTTTATTGGTAGAGGGATTGAGTTCCGGAGTCGGGAGGTCATGTTGCAGCTGTACAGAACTCTGGTACGGCCGCATTTGGAGTATTGCGTACAGTTCTGGTCACCGCATTATAGGAAGGACGTGGAGGCTTTGGAGCGGGTGCAGAGGAGATTTACCAGGATGTTGCCTGGTATGGAGGGAAAATCTTATGAGGAAAGGCTGATGGACTTGAGGTTGTTTTCGTTGGAGAGAAGAAGGTTAAGAGGAGACTTAATAGAGGCATACAAAATGATCAGGGGGTTAGATAGGGTGGACAGTGAGAGCCTTCTCCCGCGGATGGAAATGGCTGGCACGAGGGGACATAGCTTTAAACTGAGGGGTAATAGATATAGGACAGAGGTCAGAGGTAGGTTCTTTACGCAAAGAGTAGTGAGGCCGTGGAATGCCCTACCTGCTACAGTAGTGAACTCGCCAACATTGAGGGCATTTAAAAGTTTATTGGATAAACATATGGATGATAATGGCATAGTGTAGGTTAGATGGCTTTTGTTTCGGTGCAACATCGTGGGCCGAAGGGCCTGTACTGCGCTGTATTGTTCTATGTTCTATGTACCTTTTAATGTCTCTGCATTCTTCCTGCCAGAATGAATCACTTCACACGTCTCTGCCTTACATATCACCCGCGATGTTATCTATCTTGACTTCCAAAAGGCCTTTGATAAGGTGCCTCACGGGAGACTGCTGAGTAAAATAAGGGCCCATGGTATTCGAGGCAAGGTACTAACATGGATTGACGATTGGCTGTCAGGCAGAAGGCAGAGAGTTCGGATAAAAGGTTCTTTTTCGGAATGGCAACCGGTGACGAGTGGTGTCCCACAGGGTTCAGTGTTGGGGCCACAGCTGTTCTCTTTATACATTAACGATCTAGATGACGGGTCTGGGCGCATTCTGGCTAAGTTTGCCGATGATACAAAGATAGGTGGAGGGGCAGGTAGTATGGATGAGGTGGGGAGGTTGCAGAAAGATTTAGACAGTTTAGGAGAGTGGTCCAAGAAATGGCTGATGAAATTCAACAAGTGCGAGGTCTTGCACTTTGGAAAAAAGAATAGAGGCATGGACTATTTTCTAAACGGTGACAAAATTCATAATGCTAAAGTGCAAAGGGACTTGGGAGTCCTAGTCCAGGATTCTCTAAAGGTAAACTTGCAGGTTGAGTCCGTAATTAAGAAAGCAAATGCAATGTTGTCATTTATCTCAAGAGGCTTGGAATATAAAAGAAGGGATGTACTTCTGAAGCTTTATAAAGCATTAGTTAGGCCCCATTTAGAATACTGTGAGAAATTTTGGGCCCCACACCTCAGGAAGGACATACTGGCACTGGAGCGGGTCCAGCGGAGATTCAGACGGATGATCCGAGGAATGGTAGGCCTAACATACGATGAACGTCTGAGGATCCTGGGATTATATTCATTGGAGTTTAAGAGGTTGAGGGGAGATCTAATAGAAACTTACAAGATAATGAATGGCTTAGATAGGGTGGACGTAGGGAAGTTGTTTCCATTAGCAGGGGAGACTAGGACCCGGGGGCACAGCCTTAGAATAAAAGGGAGTCACTTTAGAACAGAGATGAGGAGAAATGTCTTCAGTCAGAGAGTGGTGGGTCTGTGGAATTCATTGCCACAGAGGGCGGTGGAGGCCGGGACGTTGAGTGTCTTTAAGACAAAAGTTGATAAATTCTTGATTTCTCAAGGAATTAAGGGCTATGGAGAGAGAGAGGGTAAATGGAGTTGAAATCAGCCATGATTGAATGGTGGAGTGGACTCGATGGGCCGAATGGCCTTACTTCTGCTCCTATGTCTTATGGTCTTATGGACTTATTGGCCCATTTCACCAATCTGTCATTTTCTTCACCATCCTGCTCACAGTTCACAATGTTTCTATGTTTCGCATCAGTTGTAAATTTTGAAATTGTGGCCTGTAGTCATTGCATGAAGGTGTACATCATTAGTATATTGTTATAATCCCAATGGAGGTCCCGGGATCAGAACCATACCGTTTCCCATAACCTCCCCGGAATATGAACATCCCCTTTATGGGGCGGGATTTCCCCTTATGAAGGAGAGCCCTAGCTGTATAAAAACCCCGCCGGGTGCAAGTTGGTGAAGGAGACCCTTAATGGAGTAGTGGAGAATTGGAATTGTATTGAAATAAACCTTGGGCGGGGTCTCCATCCTGCCGCACTAGTTTCCTGGTCCGACGCGCCCTCGCCAGTGGCGGGATTCTCCGTCTCACCAGCCGGCCAAATGGGGTTTCATTGTAGGCAGCTGCACGCCGTCGGGAAATTCCTGGGTGTGGGTGTGCTGCCGGTGTAACGGAGAATCCCGACAGCGGAGAATCCAGCCCCATGTTCGTTAATTTCTACTATTGTCTATGCATCTGTTTCCCAAAGATTAAGCATATATTAATATATATAAATATCAAAAAGAGCAAAGGTTTCAACACCAATCCCTCGAGAACCCCACTACAAACCTTCCCACAGTCCGATAAAAATCCATTAACCACCACTCAGTTTCCTGTCACTCAGCTAAATTTGTATCCATGATGCGACTTTACCCCAATAGCAAGGGTGTTAAACAAAAATTCTTAAATTGGAAAAATGTGGAAAGAGATGTTCCTATAAATCTGTGTTGGAATGATATGGAGAGTGATGTTACATATTGGGTCTGTAATGGAGCTATTGGTAATAACTATTTTGGAGGTCTTTCCACTCCAGAGTCCAAGTGCAGTGGTGGATGTGGAAATCAGTCTGATTCCAGTTGTTGGGGATGGGGATCAAATATATCAGCGTGATTTTCCACTTTTCAGCTAATTAATTATGCATCAGGGAGCTCACTGAATCCACTCTGCCATTTCCTAATGGGGTCAAAGATCCTGGCACCCGATGCAAAATCATTCACTGGCTGCAGTCCAGGTGTGATGTGAAATTCTGCTTCAGCATGGTGCTCAAAATGGACAAACCCTCAGCTCCATGGTTCACTGATGCTTCCCTGGGAATTCCCCTCCAAGCCACCCAGGAAAAATGGGTGATTTTCTTTCTAAGGGATGGGGTTGGAGATCCTCCTAACCATGTCAGCCTGAGAGGAAGTCACCAGGAAAGTCAGCACATATTGCCAACAGAAAAGGATAATCCTGCAGTGCAGGAAAATAATAAATGATTTGATGCGCTCTGCCAGGGTAGGTGAAGCTTCCACTCACTCGAAACTCACTCTCATAAGGACATCAGGCAATTTAAGGGTCAGAACGGTAGCACAGTGGTTAGCACTGTTGCTTCACAGCGCCAGGGTCCCAGGTTCGATCCCAGCTGTGGTCACTGTCTGTGCGGAGTCTGCACGTTCTCCTCATGTCTGCGTGGGTTTCCTCGGGTGTTCCGGTTTTCTCCCACAGGTCCCAAAAGATGTGTTGTTAGGTAATTTTGACATTCTAAATTTCCCCTCAGTGTACCCAAACAGGTGCAAGAGTGTGGCGACTAGGGGCTTTTCACAGGAACATCATTGCAGTGTTAATGTAAGCCTACTTGTGTCAAAAATAAATATTATTATTATTAGTGTCCACAGGGATGTCACACATGACTACCAGCAAATGAGCTTATGGGACAGCCACTATAAACTCACCATCTCATATTTCTATCCCTTACTGGGAGAGCTCAGCAGATAGAAAAGCCAAATGTGCTTCAACTGCTCTTTCATCCACACTTTTCACAGTCATTCCATCTGGTTTATGCAGGACAAGATCCTCCAAAACTGCAAATACTGGAGGGATCCACCTGAGCTTGGGACCTTCTCTTCCCAGGAAAAGCAGGTGGTAGAGATAGGAAGAGAGGAGAGGGATTGTTCCTGTGTGGCAGGCGAGATTGGCTTCCCCCAATAAGCCAGTGAAGTTGCATCCAGTATACATCAACAACATAGGACAATGACTGTCAGTCAATCACTAATTATCTCTTCTCGCTATTCCACTAGCAGCAAACAAAGGTGGAGGAAGAGTGCCAGTCAGCACATCAGTCACAGTACTCAGATGAGGAGGGAGGGAAACTACCAGATGAAAGCCCGTGATGCACCATCAATTACAGCGAGACGAGAGTCGGGAGTAATCGAGACTTTATTAAGCAGAGATGTGTGGCCTCCTGCAGCTGCTGCCAGAGATGGGAGCAGCTCGGTGTGCACACATATTTATACTCTGCCTACTGGGTAGAGCCAGCAGGCAAGGGATCTACCCCCGTACATGTAGTACAGGAGCCTTACCGTATTACCTCTAATACAGCTATTATACAAACAGTGGTGACTACCACATTCACCCAGCGGGGGGGGGGGGGGGGGGGGGGGGGGGGGGGGGGTGGAAAACTATTTACAGGTTTGTGAGGATTTAAAGGTTAGTCTGGTGAAAATTTACAAATTTAGCCGGTGGGGTGCCTTGATCCTTCACTGTGATCGCCTCGGTCCCAGTGGTGATGCAGGCGCCGACTTGGTCGCCTGTGGCTACGGGAGCATGTTGTCCTCATCTTCATCCCCGGGTGGACCCAGTGGGAGGACGTATCGTCCTGGGGCAGGGGCTGTAGTGAGGTGCGCTGGGGGAAGGGTGGGTGGCACCGGGCCGTGGGTGGGGATCCAGCTGGTGCAGGGTCCCTGAGGGAGACTGTGTCCTGGCAGCCGTCGGGGTACGCCATACTGCGGGTTTTCATGCAGCAGTTGTACCCTTTCGACCAACGGGTCCGCCTTGTGGAGCCGCACGTGTTTGCGGAGGAGGACGGGCCCAGGAGCTGCCAGCCACATTGGGAGCGAATCCCCGGAGGTGGACTTCCTAGGGAAGGCAAGGAGACGTTCATGGGGGGTTTCATTAGTCACATTGCAGAGTAACGATCGGATGGAGTGGAGCGCGTCGGGGAGGACCTCCTGCCAGCGGGAGACCGGGAGATTTTGAGACAGCAGAGCCAGCAGGACGGCCTTCCAGACCGTCCCACTCTCCCTCTCCACCTGCCCGTTTCCCCGGGGGTTGTAGCTGGTCATCCTGCTCGAGGCAATGCCCTTGCTGAGCAGGAACTGACGCAGCTCATCACTCATAAAGGAGGATCCCCGGTCGCTGTGGACGTAAGCGGGGAAACGGAACAGGGCAAAGATGGTGTTGAGTGCTTTAATGACCGTGGCAGGCGTCATATCAGGGCATGGGATGGCGAAGGGGAATCTAGAGTATTCATGGACCACGTTCAGGAAGTACGTGTTTCGGTCAGTGGAGGGGAGGGGCCCTTTGAAGTCCACGCTGAGGCGTTCAAAGGGGCAGGAAGCCTTCTCCAGGTGCGCTCGGTCTGGCCGGTTTGCACTCCGCGCAGACCTGGCAGTCTTTAGTGACAGCCCTGACCTCTGCAATGGAGTAGGACAGGTTGTGGGCCTTTATGAAGTGAAAGAACCGGGTGGCCCCTGGGTGACAGAGACCATCGTGTAGGGCCCGGAGTCAGTCCACTTGTGTGCTGGTACATGTACCTCGGGATAGGGCATCGGGGGGCTCGTTGAGCTTCCCGGGGTGATACAAAATCTCGTAATTGTAGGTGGAGAGCTCGATCCTCCACCTTAACATTTTCTCATTTTTGATCTTACCCCGCTGTGTGTTGTTAAACATGAAGGCAACCGACCATTTGTCAGTGAGGAGAGTGAATCTCCTGCCGGCCAGGTAATGCCTCCAATGCCGCACAGCTTCTACGATGGCTTGGGCCTCCTTTTCGACAGAGGACTGCTGAACGTCAGAGGCATGGAGGGCGCGGGAAAAGAATGCCACGGGTCTGCCTGCCTGGTTGAGGGTGGCGGCCAGAGCGACGTCCGATGCATCGCTCTCGACCTGAAAGGGGAGGGTCTCGTCGACCGCGTGCATCGTGGCCTTGGTGGTGTCAGTCTCAATACGGTTGAAGGCCTGGCGGGTCTCAGCCATCAGGGGGAAAACTGTGGAGTGGATGAGTGGGTGGGCCTTGTCCGCATAGTTAGGGACCCACTGGGCATAATAGGAGAAAAAACCCCAGGCATCGTTTCATGACCTTGGGGCAGTGGGGGAGTGGGAGTTCCATGAGGGGGCGCATGCGGTCGGGGTCGGGCCCTAGAACTCCATTTTCCACAATATAGCCAAGGATGGCGAAGCGGTTGGTGCGGAACACAAACTTCTCCTTATTGTACACGAGATTCAGGAGTTTGGCGGTGTGGAGAAATTTGAAAAGGTTAGCGTCGTGGTCCTGCTAGCCGTGGCCGTTATCGAGGTATGGGAAGGTGGCCCGCAGCCCTCAGCGGTCAACCATTCGGTCCATCTCCCATTTGAAGACCGAGACCCCGTTAGTGACGCCGAAGGGAACCCTAAGAAAGTGGTAAAGGCGGCCGGCTGCTTCGAACGCAGTGTATTGGCGGTCCGCCTTGCGATTGGGGAGCTGGTGGCAGGCAGATTTCAGGTCCACTGTAGAAAAGACCCGGTACTGTGCAATCTGATTGACCATATCAGATATGCATGGGAGGGGGTACGTGTCGAGCTGAGTGTACCTGGTACGACGCGCCCTCGACTGTAGTCAATGACCATCCTGTGTTTCTCCCCAGTCTTTACTACTACCACTTGGGCACTCCAGGGGCTCTTGCTGGCCTCAATGATGCCTTCCCGCAGCAGCTGCTGGACCTCCAACCTGATGAAGGTCCTGTCCTGGGCACTGTACCGTCTGCTCCTGGTGGCGACAGGTTTGCAAACAGGGAAGGTGGGTCGACCTTAAGGGTCATGAGGCCGCATATGGTGAGGGGTGGTAGGGGTCCGCCGAATTTTAGAATTAGGCTTTGGAGGTTGCACTGGAAGTCCAGGCCGAGTAAAAGGCAGCGCAGACGTTGGGGAGGACGTAGAGTCGGATATTGCTGAACTCTACACCCTGGACGGTGAGGGTGGCGATGCAGTACCCCCGGATTTCCACTGAATGGGATCCGGAGGCCAGGGAGATTCTTTGGGTAACGTGGTGTACCGTGAGGGAGCAGCAACTTACCGTAGAGGGGTGGATGAAGCTTTCCGTGCTCCCGGAGTCAAGAAGGCAGGAAGTCTTCTGCCCATCAACTTTCACCGTCGTCATCGCGGTTGCGAGGTTTATCATAGAAATCATAGAAATTACAGTGCAGAAGGAGGCCATTTGGCCCATCGAGTCTACACCGGATCTTGGAAAGAGCACCCTACCCAAGGTCAACACCTCCACCCTATCCCCATAACCCAGTAACCCCACCCAACATTATGGGCAATTTTGGACACTAAGGGCAATTTATCATGGCCAATCCACCTAACTTGCACATCTTTGGACTGTGGGAGGAAACCGGAGCAACTGGAGGAAACCCACGCACACACGGGAGGATGTGCAGCTGTAGGCGATCAGGTTTGATGCGTAGTTCCATCGCTGTAATATCTCTGCTTAATAAATTGATGCACTATCAATTACTACGAGACGAGAGTAGAGAGCAATCGAGACTTTATTAAGCAGAGATCTGTGGCCTCCTGCAGCTGCTACCAGAAATGGAGCAGCTCGGTGTGCACACACATTTATACTCCGCCTACTGGGCGGAGCCAGCAGGCAGGGATCTACCCCCGTACCTGTAGTACAGGAGCCCTACCGTATTACCTCTAATACAACTATTATACAAACAGTGGTGACTACCACAGCCCATCACTGCATTCACCTGGACACTCTGTCAATACAGAGGCACAAACCCTAGTGAGTCCTAGATCTATCGCAAGACCAAGGTCACAATCTGGTGATCACCTCAATGACACAGTCAACATCAGGCTGAGGCAGTGGCAGGCAAAGTCTCTGACACTTGAAGGACAACTGGAGACCAGGCCCCTGTGATTCTTTGGGTCCAATGATGTTCCTCTGCAATCAGCCTCGAAAGAAATGTTGGAGGTGCAGAGATAGGCAGGAGAACATCAGGCAGAGTTGTCCGAGGCCATCACCAGACTGGAATGATGGATGAAAGAACCCATCCACATTCTATCTGCTGTTGTAACTCTGGCATGCATGCACATCTGCATTGGAGAAGTGACAGGCACCTCAGAGATCCAGGCCCAGCAGTTTCTGCTGGTTTTGTGCTCGGATCTGCACACTACTCCTCTAGCCGAGGGTGCGTTCTAGTGGCAAGGAGGAAGGGAGACAGGGCACCCTGACCTCCTTCCAGGTGCCCCCTTCCACTTCAGGGGTCAGGGAAGGACAATCAGCCACTCAACGAAGAGGTAATGCAAACCAGACATCCTGGTGGCATCTGCTCATGACACTCCTAAGGGTTTCATGCCACTCCAAATCCCCTCTGTGGCCCCATCTACTCCAGCAGCTCAGGCTGAGGAGGGTGCTCCTCCCCAGAACAGCAGGCCATTAGCAGGTCGGGGCTATCCAGGCCTCAGGTCTCCAGAGGTCACCCACCAAAGTCATCTCCGACAACAGGACATAGCAGTCAGTAGGCTGCCTTCAGCTCTGCTGTGGATGTTGGGGATGCACCAAGATATGTTGCTAGGGTTAGTAAAATTAAGGGGCTGGATTCTCTGCCCTGCCACGCCGCATGTCTGTCTTACCCCGCCAGCGGGAAGCTCCGTTACGCCGACTGGTCAATGGGGTTTCCCATTGTGGGGCAGCCCCACGCCGCCGGGAAACCCCTGGGCTGCCGGCAAAACGGAGCATCCCGCCGGCGGAGAATCAGGCCCAAGCAGTTTTGAATGCAGAATGGTGACGTGGGTGTTCATTCTCTGGATACAACCTGACCTAATGTGAATAGATTTTGATTTTACCCCTCTCCACGTCTCGGTATTGAATGGCTAATCGATGTGATGCAAGCTCCCACGTACATTCAAGTGTGCAAAAATAAACTCCGTGCACCCCATCCTCCAATTATCTGCCACCTTGTCACCCAATTCCATTAAGTTTCATTCAATCTCATCTCAGCGAATCATCTTTACTTCCACATGAGCAACATGAATAAAGGCACTTCCTGTATGAAAATGATGGTTGGACCATACACATGTAACCCTTGCAGCTCAGGCAGACATTATTTGACCCTCATGTGAATTGTTCATCAAGTGTAGTCATTATCCTGATGCTGTCACACTGAAGTCTGTAGTTTGTGGTTGTGTAAATATTTGTCGCGATCAACAGCCTTTATTTATTTTATAACTGAGCTTTAGGAAATAGTTGTACTCATCATTGAGCAGCATAGCCTTTCACGCCTCCCTGAAGCGTGTTTTCATGTTCGCATTTAAGGCTGAGCTTTATTCCTTTTAGTCCCACTCTCCCCGTGCATGATGCTGAACAATGGACATTGATTCCACTCGGTGACATTTTAAATGTCTGACAGACGGGAATGAGCGTGTGATGTCAGGCATGTGTGCTTATCCTGATGAAACAGTACACTTACCTGCTGAACAGCTGCCGAATGGTGCTTCATGGAATCCATCTGTGAAGTTTCAGACCACAAATCGATATGGAATTCATTGCATAACAACTGTGCACTCATTGACTTAGAGTTCATAGAAAGGATTGACCTTTATGAGTGGGCAATGTTGAGGACAGTAATTTGATAAAAGCGATGCTCCTCAAGCAATGCTCCAACACATTTCTTGAGTGCTCAATAGGTTCTATGAAGGGAGTGCTCAACAGGTTCCATGGAGAGAATGAGTTATCATTGGCTGCTGTGCCAAAACTGACTGGCCCATGTCTCTCCCTAATGCCAAGGCAATGCAGGATGTTGACTTGGCAGGTTTCTGACAAATGCAGGGTGACAAATGTTAGTTAATAATCAAACAATGATCCTGCTAAATCACTGCCTGAGGAAAACCTTTGTTTTGGACGCATGCTGCAGAGTAACAGATCAGTGCGCTCTGATGTCCGAGGGCATACTGGGGCTCAGTAACAAGATGAAGCCTCTGCATTAATCTTCATTAGCGTTTGGCGAGATGGTACTGACTGGATGTTGCTCCCTCTTGACATGGTCAAGCGCGAACCATTGACGAATATAGTTCCTGTTAGCGCCTCCTTGCCAAGCTGCTGTCATTCTGGCATGAATGCATCCATGTGTGTCATGGTGTTTGAGCCACTTGAAGGTTGCCATGACCACTAATTCGCTGACTCCAGGACTGAACTCCATGTATTTTCTTAAGGAGTTATGCCAGTGGAGTACTGAGCCCATTCCACAGCAGTCACATGTTCCTTCAAGTACTGCACCTTCCAAAGAAGACCGAATCAGAAGGGTTGAAAGTGACTTATGCTGTCTCCATGATCATTTGGAGATTGATGACCTTTTGTGATATATTGAAGATGACAATGAAGGTTTTATTGTGTCCCCTGCATCAAAGCCTGAAGAGAACTGCACTTGTATCAACTTGGCTTCACGTTATTCCTCCTGGAATCTTGTAGCTATGAGGTTGTCACAGGCACATCTGCCAAGTCATGCCTCTGCAATGACATCCTCACGTGGTTCACCTGAAACCTCACCCTCTTCACCATGGTCTTATGGACTGCTCCAAAAATCAGAAACACATTTTTCAAGGCCAGTTATCTGCTTTATTAAGGACTTTGTGGCTGAATGTGCAGCATTGTGTCTCTCCTCAGATGCTCTGGGTCTGATGAATGGGCGGCATTTGCCATGTCTCCTGGGGTGCCCCTTATCACCTCGGAGCCAACCGACTAAGTGCTGAGTTCCCTCAAATATCTCTGGCACCTGAGAGTGACTCAAAGTATACAAGTCGTGTTCAATCTCCTGGTACCTGGCACAAACATGCTAGATTTGTTAGATTTCAAAATGGGAATAGTGATACAGGGGAAACATTATTAACGACCTCCCAAGTTCCCTTCAAAGCTACACTGCATCCATTCTTTGGCATATATCACCATCCTTCACCACTGCTAGGTTAATATCCTGGGTTAACATTCCTTATCTACTACAAGAGTGGGAGTAGTACAAGGTCTGCAGCAGTTTAAAAGAAAGACTCACCACTACGTTTTCAGAGCATATAAGGATTGGGAATAAATGTAGCTTCAGCTGAGTCACTTACAGTCTGAGAAAAAATTTAAGATCACCTTGATGTGCAAATTAAAAAAAATAATCAAATTCTGGGAATGTAAGTAGATAGCCATAAATCACCTTAAAATGAATTGCATGGTGGAATCGCAGAGTGAATTTATGTGGAATAGTTTTGATAGACCAAATAGCTGGTGTTATTCTGTGACATTTCATAGCTCTAAGTGCTTGTTATTTAGGTAAATGCGACAGACATATTACATAGAGCAAGAATTCATAAATAATAATGGCCCAAATCCTCTAGTGTCCGGATTTTTGGAGGTGGGACAGACATTGGTAGATGCGCATCAGGGCCCTGTGGATGTTTTGGCACACAGGTACAAGTGGAAATTTCCCAGGAAGTATATAATTCCACTGGGCTGATTCTCTATTGCGTGGGACCCCCTGTGAATGTGTTTGACCCTGAGCTTAGGGTGCAGCGCTGGGGCAGATACCCAGGAATTACCTCGACACCTACCCTGAAAATATTGCAGTTTAATACCTGGTCCAATTCACTGAGCACCATAACTGACAGCCACAATCACACCACTCCCCCACCCGACAAACCCTCTGACCACCCAAAAGACTGCCTGACATAGGCTCCCCATCTACTCGCCAGATTCCTTATCACCCGACCAACCCCCGACCCACCAATGACCCCAACTAACCGACTACCGTTTCCCGACCTGATCTAATTACCCACCTGACCACCTTACTACCCCACGACCCAACCAGACTAGATCTCCCACCACCCCCAGCCCCCCACCCCCCGTCATAATATAAACCAGTATATCATGGTGCAGACACACACACTGATGGACACACAGCAAGACCAATCAACACACACAACACCGCAGCCAATCACCAGTTAGAGCACACTCACTATAAAGACAGGGGGCATCAGAGTTCCCGCTCATTCGAAGATGCTGCTTCTCAGAAGGACAGAGCTTACAGCTTACAGCACAGATCTTCACCATGTGCTGAGTGCATAGACTGGTTAGGACAGGCATATGTCTTTAGTTTAATCTAACATTGTGTTAACCCACAGTGAAAGTATGTTCAACAGTTTCTAACTTAATAAAATAGCGTTGTTCTTCTTTAAGTGTTGGTGGCCTGTATGTGTTCCACGGATCCAGGGCACCCAACACATCATGATACCAGGAGTTGAGGGATATTAGAACTTCTTAGACCTACCTGCAAGTGATCTGCCTTCCACCAGCAGGCAGCCATCCTGTAAAATGGACAGCGTCCGCCCGCTGCCGCTCCACATCACCGGTAACCTAGGGGTCAACTGGAAGATATTCAAACAACGCTTCCAGCTCTACCTTGAAGCCACAGACCGGGAAGCTGCCTCAGATACCAGGAAGATCACTCTCTTCCTATCCACGGACGGGGAACATGCCATCCACATTTTCAATTCTCTCAACTTTGCTGATGGTAAAGATAAATCAAAATTCAAGATGGTCCTCCTTAAGTTTGACAGTAACTGCGACATCGAGGTGAATGAAAGTTTTGAGCGCTATGTATTCCAACAGCGTTTGCAGGGTAATGATAAACCTTTCCAGTCCTTTCTCACCCACCTCCGCATCCTTGCACAGTCCTGTGATTACGGGTCCACCTCCGACTCCATGATACGCGACCAGATCGTTTTCGGTGTTCAGTCGGACCCCCTACGCCAGCAGCTCCTCAAGGTAAAGCAGCTCACCCTAGCGACCGCCATCGAGACCTGCGTGCTACATGAACACGCCACTAGTCGGTATTCCCACATCCAAGCGGCTGAAACGGCGCGGCAAGGTCCCCACAAGGCAGAACGGGTCCAAGCAATCGAGCAACTCCAAGGCCTCAGCCTGGATGAGGGCGGCCATTTCGCGGACTCGCGCGCTTGTGCGCACCGAACGAGGGGACGGCGACATTGACTAATGTACTGAGCAGGCATGCACCACGTACGACCACACCGCGCATGCGCAGTGGCGCAGCGAACGCACTGACGCTACAACGTGTGTCAACTGTTGCTCCGCCCACTTAAAGCGGCAATGTCCTGCCAAATCTCGACGATGCCTGCGATGTGGCAAACTTGGCCACTATGCTGCTTTATGCAGATCAGCTCAGCCTGCCAACTCTCGTCGCTCCAGCCAGCCTCGCAGGAATGTCCGACCATTCAACCCACGATCACCGAGTCTGATTCGGACCTGCTATCCGATATTGACACCGAGGACCCGAAGGCGCTTTTTCGAGTCGGTATCATTACAAAAAACACGGTGTCCCCGAAGCAAAAAATCCAGTCTCTATCGGTGTACAGCATCGATCCAGACGATGAGTGGTGTGCCACCCTTACGGTCAACCGGTCCCAAATACGATTCCGCCTGGACACTGATGCCAGGACAATCTCATTGCGCGGTCTGACCTCCAAAGCCTTTGTGTCAAACCAGCCATCCTGCCATCAGCCAGCCAGCTATTAGATTATAATAGCAATGCCATTGCTGCCAGCGGCTCATGCCAACTTGAAGTGACGCACAGGTCACGCAAAGCCATCCTTCCCTTTGAAATTGTGGGCTCCGCGAAAGCCTCCCTGCTTGGCGCGCAGGCATGCAAGCTGTTGAACCTAGTTCAGAGAGTTCACTCTGTCTCTCCTGCTGACACGTCTGCCTTTCAGGACACTGACTTCAGGGTGCAGCTCGACGCCATTATCAACCAGTACCACAACATCTTCGAGGGCATGGGCACGCTCCCGTACACCTACAAGATTTTATTAAAACCGAATGCCACACCTGTGGTGCACGCACCACGCAGGGTCCCAGCACCCCTTAAGGGCTGCCTCAAGCAGCAGCTGCAGGACCTCCAGAACCAAGGAGCGATTTCCAAAGTACAGAACCGACTGACTGGGTCAGTTCCATGGTATGTGTAAAAAAGCCTTCTGGCGAATTGAGAATTTGCATTGATCCCAAGGATCTAAATCACAATATTATGAGAGAGCACTATCCAATTCCCAAGCGGGAAGAGCTCACATGTGAGATGGCTCGCGCCAAGCTCTTTACCAAACTCGACGCCTCAAAAGGATTCTGGCAAATCCAGCTCGATAAATCCAGCAGGAAACTGCACATTTAACACCCCGTTTGGAAGATATTGTTACAACAGAATGCCTTTTGGGATCATCGCTGCATCAGAAGTGTTCCATAGGATTATGGAACAAATAATGGAAGGTATTGAAGGTGTTCGCGTCTATGTCGATGACATAATCATTTGGTCCATGACCCCGCAGGAGCATGTTAGTCGCCTCCAGCGCGTATTCAGGCGTATACATGAGCATGGCCTCCGCCTCAACAGGGCCAAATGCTCTTTTGGTCAGACAGAACTTAAGTTCCTCGGGGACAACATCTCCCAATTGGGTGTGCAGCCGGATGCGGACAAGGTAGCTGCCATCACAGCTATGAAAACACCAGAGGACAAGAAGGCGGTCTTCTGATTTCTGGGCATGGTCAATTTTTTAGGGAAATTCATCCCTAACCTCGCCTCTCATACCACGGCTCTCAGGAACCTGGTCAGGAAGACAACAGACTTCCAATGGCTCCCTGCCCAGGAGCGCGAATGGAGAGAACTCAAGGCAAAACTGACCACGGCCCCGGTCTTAGCTTTCTTTGATCCAGCAAAGGAGACCAAAATTTCGACCAATGCCAGTCAATCCGGCATTGGGGCAGTGCTCCTTCAACATGACGAGGCCTCATCATGGGCCCCCGTTGCACATGCGTCACGTGCGATGATTCCCACGGAACAGCGCTACGCGCAGATAGAAAAAGAGTGCCTGGGCCTTCTGACCGGTGTTGTTAAGTTTCACGATTATGTCTACGGACTTCCTCAATTCACCGTCGAGGCCGACCATCGCCCGCTGGTCGATATAATACAGAAAGATTTGAACGACATGACGTCTCACCTCCAGCGTATTCTTCTCAAGCTCCGGCGATACGACTTCCAGCTGGTGTACACCCCAGGCAAGGACTTCATCATTGCTGACGCTCTCTCCAGGGCAGTCAATACTCCGTGTGACCCAGCGTGATTTGTCTGCCAGGTTGACGCCCATGTGGCATTCGCGGCCTCCAATCTACCTGCCTCGGATGAATGCCTCGTCCAAATTCGCCGCGAGACGACTGTTGACTAACGGACAGGTGGCTCAAGGGCCAATGCCCTCAATTCTATAATGTCAGGGATGATCTGGCGGTAGTAGACGGGGTTCTTCTAAAACTGGACTGCATTGTCATCCCGCATAGCATGCGCCAGCTTGTCCTGGAACAACTACACAAGGGCCACCTTGGCGTGGAAAAGTGCCGCCGACGGGACCGAGAGGCAGTGTACTGGCCCGGCATTAATGAGGACATAGCTAACACAGTGCTCAACTGCCCTACTTGTCACGCTTCCAGCCGGCCCAACCACGTGAGACCCTGCAGCCCCATGAGTTGGTCACGTCATCATGGACCAAGGTGGGCATCGACCTGTTCCATGTGCTGGGTAGAGACAATGTCCTGATCGTGGACTACTTTTCGAATTACCCGGAGGTGATTCGGTTGCACGACCTCACTTCGTCTGCAGTCATTCGTGCATGTAAAGAAACCTTTGCTCGACACGGCATCCCGCTCACGGTTATATCGGACAATGGCCCCTGCTTCGCCAGCCAAGAATGGTCCAACTTTGCCAGGCGGTACAATTTTGCCCATGTGACGTCCAGTCCCCTGTACCCCCAATCCAACGGCAAAGCAGAGAAGGGAGTACATATTGTCAAATGGCTCCTATGCAAGGCTGCCGAAGCTGGGTTTGATTTCTACCTTGCCTTGCTGGCCTATCGCTCCGCCCCACTGTCCACTGGCCTGTCGCCAGACCAGTTACTCATGAGTCGTACCCTGAGGACGGCGGTGCTGTCCATCCATGTCCCAGACCTCGACCAATTTCTGGTCCTTCGCCGGATGCAGCTGTCTCGTGCACAGCACAAGGCGGCTCAAGACTCCCGTGCAGCTGATCTCTCTGCTCTGGCTCCAGATGACAATGTCCGCATCCATCTTCCGGATGGTGGATGGTCTGCAACCGCTGTTGTCTTTCGGCAGGTGGCCCCCCGCTCGTTCCTGGTTCGTCTACCGGATGGCCCTATTCTGCGCCGCAATCGACGCGCCCTTCGTCTCAGTCCACGCTCACCACGTGATCCTCCACTGTCGCCTCGCCCTCTTGCTGACCCTGCCATGGACTATACAGAGGTCCCTGTCACTCTGCCTCCCCCTGACTTTGATGCAGTCCAGCCCGCTCCTGAACCGGTGGCTCTCGACCCACCCTTGAGGCGGTCAACCAGAATTCGTCACCCACCTCAGAGACTAAATTTATGAACTTTTTGAATTTATGGACTCTCTGAATTGTTTTGTTGCTTTGTTTGATCGTTTCCTTGGTTTGTATATAGTGTTGATCTCGTTAGTCTTGTTACATACTGCTTCTCTGCACCAGGAACCTTCCCATGTAAATAGCTTAGTTCTCATGTACGTAGTCCTGTAAATATGTCTTCGCACCCCACACGTAGTTCGGAACATTCTCACCACACATTATTTATTGCCACACACATTTTTTTATAAAAGGGGGGATGTCATAATATACACCAGTATATCATGGTGCAGACACACATACTGATGGACACACAGCAAGACCAATCAACACACACAACACCGCAGCCAATCACCAGTTAGAGCACACTCACTATATAGACAGAGGGCATCAGAGTTCCCGCTCATTCGGGATGCAGCCTCTCAGAAGGACAGAGCTTACAGCTTACAGCACAGATCTTCACCATGTGCTGAGTGCATAGACTGGTTAGGACAGGCATATGTCTTTAGTTTAATCTAACATTGTGTTAACCCACAGTGAAAGTATGTTCAACAGTTTCTAACTTAATAAAATAGTGTTGTACTATTTTAAGTGTTGGTGGCCTGTATGTGTTCTCCGGATCCAGAGCACCCAACACATCACCCCCCCCCCCCCCCCCCCCCCAACCGGACTTCCCACCTGACCTGACTATCGACTCATCCATCATCCCACCTCACCCACGCAATCATCCATTTGCTCATCCACACTCATTCATTGAAAGACTTGGAGCTTGAAAATCAGGCCAAAATGTGGCACTTAGTGCTGTAAAAGGGTGACGTGTCCTTTCCGTCATGGTCACTACCCCTCTCACTGGACTTACGCAGGAAAATATGCACTGATTAATTTCAGCTTCACCCGCAATCGAAAGTCCAGGTGGAAAACGGGCAATATCGTTGGGTCAGTAGGAGAGAGGTCAGCCTGACTGCTGCAAACATCAGAAACACATTTTTAAATGCCAATAATCTACTTTATTAAGGACTTTGTGGCTGAATGTGCAGCATTGTATCTCTCCTCAGATGCTCTCGGTCTGATGAATGGGCGGCACTGGCCATGTCTCCTGGGTGCCCCTTATCACCGAGGAGCCAACCGACTAAGTGTTGAGCTCCCTCAAATATCTCTGGCACCTGAAAATATAGGAGTCATGTGAGATCTCCTGATGCCTGGCACAAACATGCTAGATCTGTTAGATTTCAAAATGGAAGTAGTGATACAGGGGAAACACTATTATCAACCCCCCAAGTTCCCTTCAAAGCTACACTGCATCCATCCTTAGGCATATATCACCATCTTTCACCATTGCTGGGTTAATATCCTTGGTTAACAGAGGAAACTTCACCCAGCGTTGATGCTGCCCCGAATATCTGGGTCATTGGCGGCTGGTTTAGCACAGGGCTAAATCGCTGGCTTTGAAAGCAGACCAAGGCAGGCCAGCAGCACGGTTCAATTCCCGTACCAGACTCCCTGAACAGGTGACGGAATGTGGCGACTGGGGGCTTTTCACAGTAACGTAATTTGAAGCCTACTTGTGACAATAAGCGATTTTCATTTCATTTCATTTTCATTAATGACCTAATAATCTGTTTTCTTTTGGGCTTTGTTGATTGAGGAAGGTCATCAGAAAAACCTGTACTTCTCCAATGCCCTTTAGCATTCCAGATAGAAAGGAAGATGTTTGTGGCTATTGGAGCTGGGGTCAGGAAAGACTAGAAATATTCACCACTCATTTTGTGGTCATGACCAAATTCTTCTCCAAATCACACACCATCCTTACTTGGGCATGCATGGCTATTCCCCCATGGCCAACGTCCTGGAATCTCTTACATGACAGAAGCATCATCAGCACAAGTACTGCAGAGGTTCAAGAAAGTGGCCCACCACTACTATCACAGAGCAACTAGGGATAGGCAAAAAATCCTAGTATCATCCACACCCCGAGATCATGGAGAATGGCTTTTAATATTTGAAGAACAGCTCCAACAATGTAGCACTCCCTCAGTACGACATTGTAACAACAACTTGCATCATGTGCTGAAGTCTCGGAGTGAGGTAAGAATAGCAACAACTGTGCTGACACTTGAAAACAAAACAAAAAATCAAAACGCATTGAGGTTTCTGAACAACAATAAAGAAAGCTACAGTCATAGTCATGATGGGACAAGAAAGGTTCACAATAGAGCCTAGTAAATAGAAGAAAGCTAATTATTTCAGAATTATGCAAAACATATGGAATGTTGAAGAATGCAGACAGAGAAACAGTTGGGCGGCAATGTTATGAGATAAAAAGATTGAAAAAAAAAGAAAATGCAGATGTTTGGGATTAATTCTTCACTAAGTAAATACTGTGGGGAAATTTTATATTCAGGCAAACTATGATATAACCTTTTTAAAATGCCAGTAAAATATTTGCTGTGAAGAACGTTGAACAGAGAAAATACATCTCAAATCCTGAAGGAAATGAGGGCGAGCAGGCTTTGGGTATGACCTTCAGTGACTATGAACATAAAGGTTGTAGCTGAAGAGTCAAGCGTGGTTTCTGTCAACCTGGTACTTAAAACTGAGCCATTCACAAAAAGAAAATAATAGACTAGTTAATGTTATATTGGAAACTCGATAAAGCATTAAGGGACACTCTTTCTGTTCATCCAAGCAGAGTCAATATAACAGCAAACATTGTTTTATAAACAAAACTAGAATAATTATTTGCTAGCTCATGTGAGGCTCTGCAATGGTGAAGGATGTTTTGGCCACTTTTCCACAGACAGGGTTTTGGAGAACAAAGGAATTCCTTTACATTTTAAATGCCAGGGAATAGTGCCCGTAAAAGCGTCCGTAAAAAAAAAAAAAGAGTGTCAGAGATACTTGATAGTTAAAATGCTAGTGAAATTTGACTTTCTGATGATAGATTAGAAATGGTAAATAATTTGATGGTTTGTCTCTGTAATTCATTTTAAAAAATAGGTTCCTACCCACTGTGTTGGAAGGTTTTTGATCTCTCAGGAAATTACACAAAATTACAGATACCTAAAAGACAATCGAACTATTGCAACAATGGTGGATGTCAGGGTAAAGGAACCTGAGCAGGTCGGCTCAAAAAGTCAGAATACAAATGAATGGTTCTGTGGAAGTCCTGTAAGATGTGTTTTCATGTGAGCATGTGGAGGTAAGTTGCATTGATTGAATTAAGTGAATATGGTCATAGCCAACATTCTGTGCATTCATTACTGTGGAATAAAGCAACTTAATGATTGAACCAAAGTTTCACTTTAACCAATAACAACTTGGTCAGCCTTCAGAAAGCTTAAAGAAATGCACATGGAAAATACACAGATGTATGGTTAAGGTCACATGAAATTTTCATTGTTACACCTCCAATATTGTACAAGCAGATATCAGACAATACAATGTGAGTCAACTTTCCTAACAGTGAGTGGCTCGGATTGCGTATGGAAGGGACCAATAACACTGAACTAGAGATGGTTTCAATGCCATATTTGAATCATAATGGGTTTGTGTAATGTTTACAGTATTCCATTCTTTCTTTGAGTATGCGTTCTTTCCTTCTGCTGTTTCTTGAACAGTAAAATTGAGATGCACAGCGCAATAATTGAAATATCCGCGATTCACTTGAGTTCATCGAAATTACCTTACAAATCAATTTATTTGTTTTTTCTATTCCATAGCTGCAAATGGCTACCATTGCCAAACATTCTTCAGAACGTGTGTGAAGGAAACAGTAAGAAAATAACCTTTTCCATGTGGTGTTAATTAGGAGCTGAAGTTAACGACAAGTGGAATATGTCCAAACTTGCTTCAGATGACTCTGAAGGAAGACTTTCTCATAGGCCTAGGCAATATAGCAAGTATAACAGTGAGGTAAAATTTCATTGTGGTTCATTAGCTGCAACTGTATAAATGCACATTGTGTTTTCCCATTGACTTATATATGAAGGTAAGCCTTTCCACAACTTTTCAACAGTGAAGAAAGTCTTCATTGGTATTGTCAAGTTGAAGTCCAAGATAAATCTGCACACTTCAGAAATGCAATCTTTGTGACAGTTGACATTTACTATTGGTTTGCAAAAGATCACAAATGATAGATTCCTTAAATCACAGATTTTTGTTCATGTAATGTTCAAAGATATTTTCAGCAGATTACATTTCAGTACAAAGCATGTAAGAAAATATAATGCTGATTCTGATCCTATCACTTAGAACAACATTTAAAACTAAGGCCGCGATTCTCTGACCTCGTTACGCTTTTGCTCAAGTGAAATAAGGCCGGTGAATTGCGGGAGAGGCAGAAAACGATAACCACACCAGGCACCAAACAGTTTGGAATGCAACCGGCCCGCTCCCATAGGTAAAATCAGGACCTCGCCTTAGCGTGGCGAGAAAGCAATCAATAATAATAATAATCACTTATTGTCACAAGTAGGCGTCAATGAAGTTACTGTGAAAAGCCCCTAGTCGCCACATTCCGGTGCCTGTTCGGGGAGGCCGGTACGGGAATTTAACACGCACTGCTGGCCTTGCTCTGCATTACAAGCCAGCTGTTTAGCCCACTGTGCTAAACCAGCCCCTTATTGCCACTTAAGCCTCTTTTCATACAATTAATGGGAGCCACTCCTTATCCTATGGCCTCCCTTCATTCAGCGCCCCCCCCCCCAGAAAATGGTCACGCTGGCGCAATTAGTACTCCCTTTTAAAAATGGCGGAAAGGCTTCTGTGGGAGCTGAGGTGGTGAGTATCCACCTTTGCTCACAGGCAAAGAGCCCGGGATTGCTGGACTTACCTCCCCGTTACCCGGTGGGGGTGGGAGGATGCTCCGCAGGGGTGGGTCACCGTGGGAAGGGGGGGGGGGGCACCGGGGCGGGGGGGGGGGGGGGGGTGACAACTGAGTGGGTGGAGGGGGAAACCGCTCGCAGCACCATCATGTCAACCCCTGGATCGTGTTTACTTGTTCATAGGGCAACCTTTGTCCATGCCCGTCTGGCCCACCAACCACCCATAACCCCTACCGACTGCCAAGGCCTCTGGCCGTGTGGCTGAAGGATATTGCTAATAGGAATTGCCAGTCTTGGTTAAGTGAGTACTTCACCCAACCCAAGTGGATTCCCATGGGTGGGCAGGCCATGTAGCATGTGGGAGTCATTGCCTAGCATCCCAATCAGACTGTGATGCCTGGACACTGTGTCTGAACACTGAGGGAGGCAACACCACACACAGCAGCCAACATGAAATGCCCAAGGGATGGGATACAGCTCCGGGGACACGTCCATGGCCAGAGGATGGGTGAGTGCAACGGGAAGAACTAGCACCCAGTCCAGGTGACATTACACGTGGGTATCCAGGGTACAGGGTCTGGGGTCCAGTGAGGAGGGCCTCTTGCTGCCAGGAGTGTGTTGGCAGAGTGTTCCAGGTGGGGAGGGTGTGACCAATGGGTCAATGGAGGGCCCTGGGGTAGGAGCCACTGCTGTTTGTTAGTCTAACACCCTCTCCCAATTCATTACAGATATTGAACACTGCGGCAGGGATATTGGATGCAGAATTTGCCCCAGTGATGCTGCTGCCAGGCCAGATGCCGGCGATGGCGGCAGCAGCGTCAGCAGATGCTGGAAATGGCGGCCCATGTGCCGGACCCTGCCCTACACCCTGAGGATCGGGCCTCCCATCAGGCCAGGGAGGGATCCAGAGGGGGAGTCCCGTGACGGCCCAGGGTGTACAGGCTCCACTGGTCATTCAAGCAGATGATGGACAGCGTGTGGCGCAGGAGGCTCCGCCTCAAAAAGGAGACGGTGCTGCACCTGTGCCAAATCCTTGCGGTCGTGGCACCACATGGAGGAGTAGGACACCCGCTTCCTGTGGTCTTCAAAGTCACCGTAGCTCTGAACTTTTACGCCTCGGGATCATTCCAGGGCTCGAGCGAGGACTTGTGTGGTATCGCACAGGCCACAGCCCATAGGGCATCCAACAAGTCACGGATGCCCTGTATGCTCAGGCGGAAAATTACATTGTCTTTGACATGGACCAAGCCCAACAAGATGCCCCGGCTTTAGGTTACTCCACCATCGCCGGAAGCCCCAGCTCCAGGGGGTGAGAGATACCATGCATGTCACCCTGCACTCATCAGGCCATCTGGGAGTGTCCTATTTTAACCAAACACCAGTGCACCTCAATCTCTTCCATAGTCTGACCCCTGCCTGTCTGCTGAGTGCTCGCTCACACCTATCACCTGCACACAGTGTCCGGAGTCGGGGGGGTTGCCTAGAGGTTGGCCCGTATTGCGGAAGTAAGTGACAGGGGCAGCACGGTAGCATAGTGGTTAGCACAATTGCTTCACAGCTCCAGGGTCCCAGGTTCGATTCCTGGCTTGTGTTACTGTCTGTGTGGAGTTTGCATGTTCTCCCCTTGTGTGCATGGGTTTCCTCCGGGTGCTCCAGTTTCCTCCCACAGTCCAAAGATGTGCAAGTTAGGTGGATTGGCCCTGCTAAATTGCCCTCAGTGTCCAAATTTGCCCTTAGTGTTGGTTGGGGTTACTGGGCTATGGGGATAGGGTGGAGGTGTGGGCTTGGGTAGGGTGCTCTTTCCAAGAGCCGGGGCAGACTTGATGAGCTGAATGGCCGCCTTCGGCACTGTAAATTCTATGAAATTCTATGATTGCACACAAGGGTGTTTAATGTTAATACAATTCCCCACTCTCCCGATGGTACTGCCCCCACCCTCCCACCCCCACCCCCCTCGCCGCTCACCGACTGCGTGACGCCTTCGACACCTTCACTCATGGTGCCTACATTGTGCACCAGGCTCTCCACAGCGGCCGTCACCCTAGCAGTGTTGGCCTCAGTGTCACACATTGCTGGTGACATCTACTGCACCCATAGCCCCTCGGACTCTTCCAAGCGACTATGAATCTGCTGGAGTCGCTGACATCTCCCTCTGAATGTCCCGGCCACTCCCTAACGTCTCCATCAGCATTGGTGTTTACTCACCCATGCTACCCGGTGTAAGTCATGACCTTCTTCCTGCACTAGAGACCAGTCCTACTGGTCACACTCCACAAGCTCACTCCCACCGCCACCTCGCCCCAGGCGGCACTGGCCCTCCTGGGCCCTTGGGGGAACAGGCCATCCCTCCTGGCCTCCACAATGTCTAGGAGCCTCCCCAGGTCAGTGTCCCTGAATCTTGAGGCTGGTTTCCTGGGTGCCATTGTTGCGAGCTGGCTGAGCAAGTGCAACTTAAGTGCTGGTCGACCTTGTTAGCAGCGGGGGGGGCTGGCGAGTGCAGTCCCAGTGAATCAGCTGGTGAGCACATACACACACCTCCTCTTAGTCTTCTTCTCTCCAAGGAGAACAGTCCGAACTTCTCCAGCCTATCCTCATAACTGAAGTTTATCACCCCTGAAACCATTCTTGTAAACCTCCTCTGCACTCTCTCCAATGTATTCATATCCTTCCTCTAGTGTGGCACCCAGAACTGTACATAATATTCCAGCTGCGCTCTAACTGGTGTCTTGAAATCTCTTAAGTTCTTCCCTTTTGAATCAGTTTTTGGGTTACAAGGGATCAAACTCCCAAATAAAATCATTCCAGAGATTTCTATAATATATGATTGAGAGGACCTCTCTGCCTCACAGTAATCCAACAGATTCAACAATACAGAATTTATTTTCAAAGTCTTGATTGACTATCTAACCCTATGGTTAGATTAAACCAGTTAAATTATTCACGTTAAAAGTAGTGCTAGAATATTTCAAAATGCAATGGGTTGTCAATAGTTAATGGTCAGAGACAATGTTCAAAGAACAAAGTGTTAATTATAATACATAACAGCTGCTGAATGTGCTCAATTAAGTTATTAAGAATAGATGGGATTCCAAGTGGCTGCCATTATCTAGCAACACTTCATCTCAAAGTTGAGTTTGCTGCTTGTTTCTGCTGTTTGCTGCAAGTGTCTGGAGGCTGCTGTTGCTGTTTCCTTCCCTTTTTGCAGCGGAAAGAAGGACAATTGTTTTGAAGATACCTGGGACCTGGAACCCCGGGCTTGGGGAGGACGTATGAGCCCAGAAGACAATCCAGTTTGAAGCAAGAAAACACTGCGGGACCTGGTGTGCAACATTGATCCAAATGGGCCACTTGCTAACGCTGCTGAAGAAATGCTTTTGCAGATTGCTGATGTGGTGAGTGCTGCATGTAACTGGCAGGTCACTGCAGGTTCGATACGCTGGAAGTCAAGCATTTTCAACTGCACCTTGGGCGCATCCATTTGTGGATGCCAGGATTTGGTTCCAGTAATATTGGGCCCTGTGGGAGGACCTGCATAGCTGTGACTCCTGGATGGAGAATGACACTGATACTTGGAACAAGTCCGCATTGATGGTCAGATCATTTCTATGGCAAAGTTCTGGGCATGATAAAACATTCTCAGGCTTACCCTCCGTTTCTGTTGGGGAACCTGCGAGGGGTGATACCGTGAGTTTGTTTGTTTTTGTGAAAAATGAGTTAATATAGCTTTGTATTGGTACCAATATGGAACGGCGATGTTTCCTTGTTGTTTAATGGTTACTGTGCTATGTGGAATGTTAGGTGGTTGATTTTCAAATCTTTGTTCCTGTTAAAAGTTAAATAAATAAAATTCTCATGATCTCTCAACTACCAAAGACTGAATTTTCACAGTGTTATAATTGGATAAAGGGCCATGGGTTGGCATGGTGGGTATGGGATGGATAGAGGGGCACAAGTTGGCATAGAGCATGAAGGGCCATGAGGGTGGATAGAGAGCATGTGTTGGTATGGATGGGGGCTTGATGAGTGTGTGGGGGATGAGGAGACATAATGGGTGAGGGCTTGAGGGCTGTTTTTTGTTGTAATATTTTTTTTTAATTCTTTCATAAAGTGCTGGTGCACCCAGGCAGGCCTTCTGCCCTGCACATCTCCGCACCAGTACACCTTCACATTTGTTCTGGGATCACCCAGCCCGATTCCTAGAGAACTAAGTCAACCAGGATCGAAAATCCCAACCCCTGGAGCACTTTCTGACAGTCGAGTTGGTGGTGCCTGGAAATGTCCCGACTCTTGGCTCCCAACCCAGAAGCAATTTTCAGTTCAAGTGTGAGAAAGAGGAGTCAGGACAGTTTGTAGGTCCCAAACCCACTCTGGGGGTGAGGGGCGGGTTCCTTCTCCAGGGCTGTCTGCCTGCATCCTGGATTCCCACCTCCAGGCAGTTAAGCAGCACCGAGTCACACAGGAAACTGCAGGTCACCTGGAAGACCCTCAGCTGGCTGCTTTAACAGTCTGGAAGCAGGCTCGTTGCTCGCCTCGTGGAGGAAGGCAGCCCTGCTGCTTCTCGAACCTACCTCCCCTAAAATAGCAGGTGCCGGGAACTGGATCAGGAAAATAGCACACTGACCGGCACTGGTATTTTTGGGCCCTGTCTGCCACTGTTCCCAACCCCAGCAGGATCCGGAAACTCTGTCCCGCGGAGATCTTCAAAATTGTGGAAGGTCTTGATGGAGTGGATGCAGCGAGAATATTTCCTTCTCTGGCGGCATGCATAACTAAAGGACAGCAATATTAGATAATCACCAAGAAATCCAATCGGGAATTCAGAAGAATCATCCCTAAATAAGGAGTGATGAGAGTGTGGACCTTGGAATCACACACAGGGAGTGGTTTCTGGTACAGCATAGGAGAGGTGCATTTAAAGGAGAAGCTAGAGAAACATTTGAGGGAGAAGCAAACAATGATCCATTTAGATGAGAGAAAAAAAGGGAAGAGGTTCAAATAGAACATAAAGATGGCATGGACTGGGTGAATCTATGCTGCATATCCAATGCAATCCTACGTAACCATTAAAGACCATTTAGCTAATCAAAGCTGCTGTATTCTTCGCGTGGTTTGGACCAAAACTGTCCTGTTGAATCTCCAGAGAGAAGGCTCTCCGTAAATACTTGCTGATTCCCAAAGGTTAGTTAGCACACACCTAGAACATCCAGATGGCCACCATATAAATTTGCCCGACTGTGCTCCAACGTGGTCCCAGGCATAGAATCATTATATTTCACAATCAGTTTATACTAATTTGATACCCTCCAGCTAATTTCCTCATCTCATTTTCAGTTAAGTTGACTGATCTTTTGTGTCATCTGTTAATTTTCAACTTGTCCCCAAATGTCTGCTCAAATAGCCTGCCTATAAATGTGTCTTTTAGTATTTTAAAGCGTTATCTCTAACAGCTATATCTAGACGATGCGCTGACTCATACATATCAATCATGAACTTACTATGGTGAAAAAAATCAATCAACTCCACATGTGTGTTCCAAAAAGCCTTGTTATTGTACACTTACTTTAAAAATAAGCACAGTATACAATGTTTTTTTCATATTTCTAATAGAAGTAAATAAACTGCTTTTTGGGTTCAAAGAAGCAAAATAGATTAGAATTCAGCATTGGTGAAAGAGATTGGGGAAAGAGAATCTCAATATGAACTGATTGAGGAAGAGGGTAAAGGAAGTCAGCATGTTAAACGGAAGAGTGACGGTTTTAACAGACGGAGAGTGGACGAAGAATACCAGCTTACCACAAGTGTGCCCAGTTTGAACTAACAAGGGAGAGAAAAAGGAGAGAGGTTTGAGAGCTAGCAAGAGACTTGCATTGCCTCCTTTGCTGAAGGCGCACCAAATTATGAGCCAATCAGACAATTAGCAGGCCACTGGTGGACGTTCCACAGGATCGGAGGGTGGAAATCCTGCTTGTGGAGAGCTGCTGTTCTCTTGCTCAACAGTGCCACTGGGAAGACGGTGGCTGCAGCTGGAATGGCACCCACCACAGACCCAGGGTCATACAGCAACCCAGGCCAAGAGGTAAGTGACAGCGTGAGG
The DNA here is from genome assembly GCF_047496885.1 of Scyliorhinus torazame. Classification (NCBI taxonomy): domain Eukaryota; kingdom Metazoa; phylum Chordata; class Chondrichthyes; order Carcharhiniformes; family Scyliorhinidae; genus Scyliorhinus; species Scyliorhinus torazame. Next base: position 311,157,666 of record NC_092707.1, read on the forward strand.
GGATTTGTGCGATGGGGCCATTGTGGGGGGGGGGGGGGGGGGGAGCTTATAGGGAGTGGGGGATCAGCAGCATTGACAGCGAGGTGGATCTCAGATTCCCTTTTCCAGATGCCGCATTCGTTCATCAGACACGGAGAGCCTTTGAATTAGAGACATCCCCAAGAGGCCACAAGTAGCCCACACAAGTTTGCATACTGTGCTCCCCGCATAGGGATAGGCCTGTCACCACCAGGTTGGGTGAGCATTAATTTTCTCTTAAGGGCCTCAAGTGGTGGTGAAGCAGCAAAGCCATATCCATGGGCCTCCCTGCCACTATCGGAATGGAGGTAAGGAAAGCAGTAAGGTCCCCACCTGCCACCCTCCAGCTCAAGTAAATGCCTTTCCCGTCTCCAAGTGTGCCACAGGGGAGAGCATAAAATACTGCCCAAAAACATCAATACAAATTTAGAGGACTGAAGAACAGGAATCTGGTAGGAAGATGAGGAATGGTAGATTGTTCAGTGCCTCCATGAACTGGGCCTGAAGGGATAGAGTACCTTCACGAAGTGAGACTGCAGAAGACTTTGATGTGAGAGAATGAGAATTAAGGTAATTCTTTGTGTTGTTATCTGGTTGGTCTGTTGAAAATCCAAGTGTCATTCTGTTCTTTATTTCTCTTAAATTAATCTATTAATTGTGAAGTATAAAACTGCATTGTATTAAGCCCTCCCAACAGGCACAGCCAATTTTATGCCTTTGATAAATCAATTTTTCTTTTCATTGTTTCATGTAATCAAGTGATGTCAACTTTTTGCAACTTGGTCAGCTTTTGTTTGTTTCCTAGGTAGTCAACTAGAAGAAGTTCAAGGATGTGCAAGTTAGGTGGGGTTTTGGAGTTGCAGGGATCGGGTGGGAGAGTGGGCTTCTCTTTCAGAGGGTCAGTGCAGACTCAATGGGCAGAATGGCCACCTTCTGCGCTGTAGGGATTCTATGGTTCAATGCGCAGGGTGCTAAGATGAACTACCAGTTTGGGATAAAAAGATAAATACACATTCATTGTACAATCATGGAAGTCAGAAGGGATTGCTTACCTTGTGATGCAGCCCCTCACTACCATACCTAAAGAGATCTCGAATTGTCACTTTATTAAACTTTTCTTTTGGCTCCCTGGGGGGGGGGGGGGGGGGGGGCGCGTCAGTGACCCCACTGCCAACCAAGGTCTCCCCCGTTTGGTTCCACTCCACCTCTAGTTTCTCAGCCCTGCTATCTAATCCTCCTGCCTGGACCTGCCAGCCTGGCCCCGATGAGAATCTCAGATTCCTACAGGTTTTGCTGCAGTATCAGCATGCTGGAGCTGCTGTGACTGGCCGATAGCTCTCTAAGGCAGGACCTACTGTTGCTGCAGGGTGTAAGTCCCGCCTCAAGGCGAGTACCCCAACCCGAGGTGGGCTCACTTCCGGATGTTACACCTGGGACTGGGACCTACACCGAGGGAATGGTGGAAGTTTGGGAATCTCTTCTACAACTGGTAATTGATGCTATCTTGAGTCTGATTTAGAAAAGGTTTTTGTTAATGAAAGAGATTAAGGAATATGGGCCAACAGCAAATGGAGTTAGGTTGCAGATTAATCAATGAATAATGCAACTAGGCTCAAATAGTTACATTTGCCTTCTCCTGTTCCCATGCTGACAGCCATACTTACAGCTACCAGGGCTCCGGGTTTTGAAATTCCCTCCCAAGTCTTCTCTGCCTCGCTTTTCCAGCTCTTTAACCAAGCATCTAGACATCTGACTCAGTCTTAAACTTTGTTTGCACTTGCTCCAGCGAAGCATCTTGGGATATTTTGCCAAGGTTAAAACTGCAAGAAAACTAAAAGCTGTTGGTGATGCCGCTGTGTTAAAGAATTCTGAACAAATCTATAGAAGCAGCTGTTCAGCTGGGAATTAAGTTAATGAGAAACATCAAACTTTTCAAATATAGGACAGCACATTCCTGTCTGAATTTGACACCTGCACATGTAAGACAGGTTACCAAACAGCAACCAAAAGAGGCAATATTGAAAAAAATCTCTCCTTACCTAATTGAATTTCTAGAACCCTCTATTTCCCTGGTCAAAGTTAATTTGCTGCTCAGAACATCTCCCAAGGGGGAGGTGATGGCATAATAATGTCACTGAACTAATAACGAAGGCCCAGGCTGATGTTCTGGGGATGCCAGGCAGTTGGTGGAGTTTAACTTCAATGAATAAAAGCCCATCTGCTTCACAAATTCTCTTTAAGGAAGGAACGCTGCCTTCCTTACCTGGTGGGGCCTCGCCTACATGTGACTTCAGACCCACAGGCTGAATCTTAACATGACCCTGAAATGTTCAGTCCAGGAGGGACTGGGGACGGGCAACAAATGCTGGCTTTGTCAGCAAGACCCACAACCCATCAACACGTTTTTAAAATTGATGAAATGGAAGGCTTTACACAAGAATCATTGATCAGCTAAGAAATCCAGTCTCAAAGACAATTTGTGCAGCTTTTGTTTCAATTTTCATAGCTATTTTTTTTTTAGTCTTATTCTCTGGCTCCTCAGGTTCTGTCTAAAGGGAAGTATGTCACTCACTCTTCCGAATTTATGACTTAGCGTAGCTCATACTGCAAGGCTCATTGCTTCTGTTGAATCTGAATTGGCTTCATTTCATGCAGAAACCTTTAATGTCCATACACCAGGGGTTGTACTGCAGCAATCAGCTCCAATTTATATGTGAAACTATCCCTTATCGGTCATCAATGTAACGTAGGTAATTTTCCACGTGGAGTAATAGGTTGCTTTTGTTTTTACAGTTAAGAGTACAAAAGGTTTGTAATTTCTACAGGTTGCTGATTAAAATAATTTTTTCTTGCCATCTTGATGACAAGTTGTTGAAACGCATCCGTAGAATCATAAAGTACTTTTCGCACAGAAGGAGGCTATTCAGTTTGTCCTGTCCATGCTGACCAACTGAAGGAGCAATTCACCTAGTGTCACTCCTCTGCCTTTTCTTTACAGCCCTGCATGTGGTTTTCACTTTCAGATAATGATCCGGTTTTCTTTTGAAAGCTTCAATTGATCCTGCCTCCACCATACCCTCAGACAGTGCATTCCAGATCCTAAGCTGTTTGAAAAAAAAATTCCTCATGCTGCCATTTCTTCATTTGCCAATTACCTTGGTTGAAATCTTCCACTATGGAATATAAATGGGGAGGCAGAAGCGAGAGTGATTTCCAGTCAGGGGTGGGACAACCAGCCACACGCGATCTCCCGCTGGTCAGCTCATTAAATATGCACACGCAAAGTGCTCGACAAATCTTGCGGCGGGGCGGGTAGCAAATTATTGATCCTGCCCTTCCTATGTGGGCTCAAAGATTCAGAGACCATGGGTGGGATTCTCCGTCGGCCAATGCCAAAATCGGGAAATGCGATTGGGAGGAGAATCGGTTCTGACGTGAATTGAGGCAGGTGCCGATTTCATGCCAAATCGCAATTCTCCGTCACATCGACAGCAGCGATCCAGAACGCACGTACAGTAAAGGCCGTCAGCGGGCCTGACCCAGTATTCTCCAGGGCCTCCACAATTCTCCGCCTCCAATGAGCCAAATTCCCGACGGCGAGTTCACTTTTGCTTTTAAAAATCGTGAAATAGGCGCCTTGGCTGCTGAGGCAGAGAGAGAGGGTACAGAAAGGGTCCTACATTGCCATAGTTTGCTGACAGTTGTGACGCTGGCCGGAGCGCTTCTGCCAGGACCGTAGGGAGTATTAGGGGGTGGCCTGTGGTGGGTTGTGAGGTTGGGGTGGATGGGCATGGGGCACCATTGCTGCAGCCTGCAAAGCAGCCATGCAGTTATGCACACCGCTGACTGTCCACTGTGAACTCAGGGCCAGTGATTTTTTTTTTTTTACTTATTAAAGCCAGTAAAAGGCATTGTTTTGTAAAAAAATATTTTAATTATCCTCCTTTTTCACATTTTCTCCTGCATTTACACCCATCAACAATAAACAATAATCAGCAACAGATATGTCAATCCCCATAATAACAACGATCCCATCCGCCCACCAACCCCCAAACATCAGCCCGCATGTTTACATAAATAAATGACAAAAAGGAATCAGGGATTACCCATCGTCACCCTTAATATACACAGCCCCCCTCTCCCCCAACCCTCCCACCCATCCCCCCCCAACTAATGTTCGATGTTATCCAGTTCTTGAAAGTGCATAATAAATAGTGCCCATGATTTGTAGAACCCCTCCGAGTTTCCCCTCAGTTCGAACTTAACCTTCTCAAGAGTAAAGTATTCCCCCCGCCACGCCAGGGCACTGGGTGGAGAGGCTGCTCTCCATCCCAGCAGGATCCGCCTTCAGGCGATCAACGAGGCGAAGGCTATGATATCTGCCTCCGCACCCGTTTCCAACCCTGGCTGGTCCGACACCCTGAATATGGCCTCCTGGGGACCCGGGTCCAGTTTCACACGCACCACCTTGGAAACTACCCTAAACACCTCCTTCCAGTACTCCCCTAGCTTTGGACAGGACCAAAACATATGAACGTGATTAGCGGGCCCCCCCCCCCGCAATGCTCACACACATCCTCGACTCCTTCAAAAAATCGGCTCATCCTCGCCCTCATGAGGTGCGCTCTATATACCACCTTCAGCTGTATCAGCCCCAACCTCGCACATGAGGTGGAGGCATTCACTCTCCGGAGCACCTCACACCAGACCCCCTCCTCTATAACCTCTCCCAGCTCTTCGTCCCACTTTGCTTTGATCCCTTCCAGTGGTGCCTTATCCTCTTCCAAAATAGCTCCATACACCGTTGACACTGCCCCCTTCTCCAGTCCCCTTCTCGTCAGCACCTCCTCCAGCAATGTGGAGGCGGTTCCTCTGGAAAGCTCTGTATCTCTTTCCTGGCAAAATCCCGAACCTGCATGTACCTAAACACTTCTCCCTGCTCCAGCCCATACTTCGCTTCCAGCTCCCTCAATCCTGCAAACCGACCCCGAAGAAACAAATCTTTTAGCATCTTAATCCCCTTCTCTTCCCATTTCCGAAAACTTTCATCCCACCTCCCTGGCTCAAATCGGTGGCTCCCCCGAATCGGCATTTCCTTTGACCCTACCCCAACCCAAAGTGTTGGCGAAACTGGCTCCGGATTTTCAATGAAGCTATTATTACCGGACTCCCTGAGTATTTCCCCGGAGCTATCGGGAGCGGCGCTGTTGCTAGTGCTTTCAGCCCCGACCCCCTGCACAAACTCTCCTCCATTCTGACCCACAGGGAATCAACCACTCTGACCCAGCTCCGCACCTTCTCCACATTCGCCGGCCAGGAGTAGTACAACAGGTTCGGGAGACCCAAACCCCCTGCCTTCCTTCCCCTCTGTAGCAGCACCTTTCTCACTCTGGCCACCTTCCCTCCCCATATGAATGAGGTAATCCTTCCCTCAATCTCCCTGAAAAAAGACTTTGGCAGGAAAATCGGTAGGCATTGAAAAATAAACAGAAATCGCAGCAACACATTCATTTTAACCGCCTGTACCCGACCCGCCAGTGACAGAGGAAGGCCGTCCCACCTTGCCAGATCGGCTTTCACTCTCCCCACCAAACTAGTGATGTTGTACCTGCGAAGCCTTTCCCACTCCTGGGCAACCTGCACCCCCAGATACCTAAAGTGAGTCACTGCCCTACGGAATGGCAGCCCCCCCCCTACCCCTGCCCCCACCCGAGACACCACAAAATACTCAGTCTTGTCCAGGTTCAGCTTGTACCCCGAGAAAGACCCAAATACCCGCTGTAGCTCCAATATTCCTCCTATCGACGCACTCGGTTCCGACACATACAGCAGCAAGTCGTCGACATACAAGGACACCCTATGCTCTATCCCCCCCCCGCACTATTCCTTTCCATGCTCCCACACTTCTCAATGCGATGGCCAACGGCTTAATCGCAAGTGCAAACAGCAGGGGGGACATAGGACATCCCTGTCTCATCCCACGGTGGAGAGAAAAGTATCTCGAACTGATATTGTTTGTGCAGACACTCACCTTCAGCTCCTTATATAATTATTTTACCCATTTCACAAATCTTGGTCCAATCCCAAACCGCTCCACGCAGTCGAGGAAGGTGGCAGGGCCGGATGGGTTTTCGGTGGAATATTATTAAAAATTCAAGGATTGGTTGGCACCCTGATGGTGGGGATGTTTGAAGAGGCGATAGGAAAGGGGGTGTTGCCGCAAACCTTGGGGCAGGCATCGATTTCACTGTTGCTAAAAAAAGATAAGGATCCGACGGAGTGTGGGCCGTATAGGCCCATATCACTTCTGAATGTGGACGCAAAGTGTTGGCGAAGGTACTGGCGGGTAGGCTGGAGGGGTGCCTCCCGAAGGTGATGGGGGAGGATCAGATGGGGTTCGTGAAAGGGAGGCAGCTGTTTTCGAACATTAGGAGGGTTTTGAACGTTGTTATGGCACCGGCGGAAGGGAAGGAAACAGAGGTAGACAACTGCCTTCGACACCTCACCTGTACAATTGAAACCTACATATTCCTTAATTACCTTTTCAATTTTCTCACAGAACACTTGGTTCCCCAAAAGCCCCACATCCAGTTTCCACCCCGGTCTCTGCGCTGCCCCCTTCTCCAGCACCATATCCACCCAATGTGGAGCGTGATCTGACACTGCAATTACAGAGTATTCCGACCCCTTGACTCCAGCCAGCAAAGCCTTCCCCACCACAAAAAAGTCGATCCGTGAGTACACCTTATGGACGGCTGAGAAAAACGAGTACTCCCGTTCCCTTGGGTGCAGGAACCTCCAAGGGTCCACCCCTCCCATTTCCACCATTAGCCCAGCCAGCGCCTTCGCCCCCCCCCCCCCTGATGGGACCAGCGAGCACGGCCGTGAACTGTCCAACCTTGGCTCCTGCACCAAGTTCCAGTCCCCCCCCACAATCAGCTCATGCGTGTCCAAGTCGGGAATAGCCCCAAACACCTTCCTCGCGAATCCCACATCGTCCCAATTGGGACTGTATACACTTAACAGCGCTACTAATCTCCCCTCCAGTGCCCCTGCCACAATCACATATCTACCCCCCTGATCTGCCACCACCTTCTCCATCTGGAAGAGTACCCTTTTGCTGATCAACACCGCTACCCCTCGAGCCCTTCCATCAAATCCGGAGTGAAACGCTTGGCTAACCCAGCCCTTTATAAGTCTCACCTGGTCCTTCACCCTCAAATCAGTCTCCTGCAGCATTGCTACATCGGCTTTCAAACTTTTAAGATGCGCAAGAACCCTTGACCTCTTGACCGGACCTCCTAGCCCTCTCACGTTCCAATTGATTATCCTTACTGGGTGTCTCTCACCACCCCCCCCCCCACCTTTCTTATCCACCATCACCATACCACCGGGCCCTGTCCCATAAGCCTGACCCGCCCCTGTCCATTGTTAACATCGAACCCCTTCCCCCCTCCCAAGAAACCCCCCTACAAAAACATCCCCCAACATCCATCCATTCCTCTCCCTCTCGCTCGCCTCGTAGGCCCATTGAAGCCTGCTATCCAGGCTCCAACGTTCGCAGCCCTCACCCCCGTTCACTAGCTGACTTTAGTTAGCTAGCGCGGGTGGCTCCCCCGCCAAGACATCTCGACCCCTTCCACCCAGTCCCAGAGAAAGAAACACCAAAACAAACCCAACAATCCAACCCCTACAATTCACTAACATAATATTTAACCGTCGCAACACAGAACGCCATTAACTTGAACTCTGTAACAATGTAAAGAGAAGTAAATTGCAATACAAATCAGTAAAAAGAAAGTTGTAACATTTATACATTTTCCAGCTGCTCAAACACAATCCACAGTCTCTCTTCCAGTTCCGCTCTTCACGTCTGTCCCAAGCCTTCTGCCCTCACAAACGCCTCAGCCGCCTCCGCTGTCTCAAAATAAAAGTCTTTGGTGTTATATGTTACTCTCAACTTCAGCGTGTACACCATACCAAATCGCACCCATTTCTTGTACAAAGCCGCCTTCACTCGCCCAAACGCCGCTCGTCTTTTTGCCAACTCCACCGTCAGGTCCTGGTAGATCCGAACCGCAGTACCATCCCAGAGCACCTCACGCTTCTGCTTCGCCCAGCTTAATACCTTCTCCTTCATGCAAAACTTATGGAAGCAGATAATTACTGCCCTTGGCGGCTCGTTCACTTTGGGCTTCGGCCTTAATGACTGATGAGCTTGGCCTAGCTCGTACAGGGTGGGGCTCTCACCCTCCCCATCAGCTCCGCCAACATCTTAGCGAAGTATTGCATTGGCCTTGGGCCCTCTGTCCCTTCAGGCAAGCCCACAATTCTCAAATTGTGCCGCCTTGAGCGGTTTTCCAAGTCTTCCAGCTTTGCTCGGAGTCCTCTGTTAACCTCCACCACCCTTTGCAGCTCGTCCCCCATCGAAGTGACCTGGTTGCTGTGTCGTGACACGGCCTTCTCCACTTCCTTCATCTTCTCGCCCTGCTCTCTCACCTAGGCCGATGCCTTTGCCACCGCCACCCTCACCGGGCCGATTGCCTCCTCCAACAATGACTTCAATACGACTGCCGTCTCCTTCCTCAAGGCCTCCATGTGCCGCGCAAACTGTTTTTCCAGCTCCACCGCCATCACCTCAGTCATCTTCTCCACCGTAAGTAGTCCGGCGGCCCCGCCTTGCAGTTCAGCTTCCGCCATCCTGTCAACGCTTTTGCTCGTCTTCTCCTTCGGCGGCGAACCTGCGTTTCCTCCTTTCTTCGACGCTGCTCTTCGCATCCTTTAGCAGCTTATTGTTTTTTATCTTCTTTCTTTTCTCCTCTCTCCCCCTTCACCCTCCTGTCCTTCAGCAATCTGACTTATTCTTTTTTTGATAAAAAAAAGGGGAAGAGAAAAAAAAAACTTTTACCAAACTTCCTTAAACCTGCTTTCTTTCTCCTCTGCATTCACCCAGAGCTCCCCTGGGACCAGGCTTCAGCCTTCGTTCTTCCTCCTAGGTGCCAGACCCTGACCTTGGGCCTGTCGCCTCGGCCTCCTCGTAGCTCCACCCCCACTGCTCTGACCTCGACGCTGCACTGGGCCCAGCGCCTCAGCACCTGCCGCCCGACACCCGCGCGGGGTTCTTCGCCCGTTTTTAAACCGGCCCCGCTGGCTGCTTGTGACGGCCCCAAAGACCGATGATAGTTGGGGGGTACGTGAAGACTCGGGGATTTCCCCAAAATCGGCGCAAATCGTGGCCACCAGCAGGAGCTCTTGTTGCTGCGGCCGCCCTGCTCGCCCACGCCACCGAAGTCCAGGGCCATGGATCTTATGGGTGTCCTCCACGGCCAGCTTCCTAGGTGCCATCTGGCCCCAGCCTACCCATCAGCCATATGGGCGTGCTCCAGCGCGACCAGCGCCATCTTGTTGGCTGGGATGGTGTGTGTTGAGAGTGAAGTGTGTATATGCGGCTGCAGCTTGTCCACTGAATCCCACACTGTTTCTCATTGGAATCAATCGTGTTCCACGTGAGCCGGTGCTAGCCCCTTAACAGTCACTGAATCGATCTAGGTGCGACGCCAGTTTTGCTGTTGTAAAAGTTCACGAATCCTGACCTGGCGTCAACACTTGGTCTCAGGAACGGAGAATTCAGCCGCATATTTAAAGAGCATCCTGACAGGCATTCATTCACTGCAAGCCAGAATCAACAGCCAGAGTGTGAAACCTGCTGCAGTCACGGGAATATCATAGAGCAGAAGAGTGTTCCCACAGTTCAGCAACGTCTCACTGCAGATTCTCCCCCAGGCTATACGAAAAACAGCCAAGGTCCTGTTCCCTAAGGAGAGCAGCAGGAGACTCTCTCATTTGACCAAGGTGGCATGGACAGAGGTAGCAGCACAAGTCAGCACCAGTGAGATACATAAAATAACCTGGGTGCAGTGTTGAAAAAGGCTGAATGATCTGCTGTGGTCCGCAAGTATAAGTGGCACCATAGTCACTGCAAAGTGATACTCATGGGGGCATCAGGCATTGTAGCTGTGCAAGTACACAGGGATATCAGATTGGAGGATCGTGTGCAGGACTCAGCAGCAGATGTGGACTAAATGTGTCACAGCCACTTTATGCTGACAATGCTATACCAGTTGCAGGATAGTGTGTTTGTTAATTATTTACTGGGGAGGGCTCAGGAGCTGGCATAGACATGCATGCTCATGAACTGCTCATGCAACTAATCCTCCTGTCAGTCTATAGGAGAAAAACACTTACAACCAGGGTGAGAAGTTCCAGACTAGCGGCAGAGTGCAGGATCATTAGATCCTCATCTCATTCAAGGAGACCACAGAATAAGCTTGGGAGGAGCATGGCTGGGACTGCGTGGATGAAGAGATGGGAATCTCACAGGAAGCCAGAGGGTATGCCCCAGCCTGCAGTTGTCAGGTTTGCCATAAGTGAGACATTGTTTATATAAGGATGTCTGCATAACCATCAGCTCATTCTTTCTCTTCTCCTCTCCTCCTATCAAGAAGAAGATGAAGTATTCCTTCACCAAATCCACCCTCAGCTCCACCTCTGAGGATGATGATTCCCAATCCTCAAGAGGAGGCACCGTCAAGGCATTCCTCTGCACCCTTCACGAGCAGAGACATTCACCTCAATGGGTGCTCATTCTAAAGCAGGCTTGGGGACACAATTGGTGAGCACCACACTGACAGCCGATGTCTCTGACACTCGCAGGATTTGCTGGAGGCCAGACCCCTGCTCAGCCGCATGAGGTGACGAGCATCTGGACTTGGCCATAAGAGACAATTTGGAGATGCAGAGTCAGACGGGGGAACATCAGGCAGAGAAATACCAGAGGGCATGCACAGACTAGACTGAAAACAGGAGGAGGTCCTCCATGTTCTGTCTTCTGTCATGGCTCCAGTATGGAAAGAGTTGTACCCACTTTGGAGACTCGGGTCCAGCAGAATGTACAATGACTTCCGGATAGGCACTCAGATCTGCAATCTGTCACCCTAGTGTTGGTTGCAATGCATCAATGGCAAGGCAAGATGAGGCCGAAGCATCTCAAGCTCCCTCCAGGTTCCCCTTCTCCTCAGGTAGTCAGAGGGGTGTCATTGTGTAACCAAGGGATGGAAGACCACCAGCCAGGTCCCCTGCAGGCTTCATCCCAGGACTCTCCAAGGATACCCTGCCACTCCACCTCCCTCCCCTCTACCAGTTATACTTGGTCTCCAGCAGGTCACCTGATGAGGACAAGCGCTCTGAAAGCTTGTGATTTCAAATAAACCGGTTGGACTTTAACCTGGTGTTGTGAGACTTATTACTTGGAAGAATAGCCCTCTCATTAAGGAATTACAACCAAGATTCACCAGACTGATTCCAGGGTCTGTGGGATTGTCCTACGATGTTATGAATGCAAAATGAAAATCGCTTATTGTCACAAGTAGGCTTCAAATGAAGTTACTGTGAAAAGCCCCTAGTCACCACATTCCGGCGCCTGTTCGGGGAGGCTGGTACGGGAATTGAACCCTGCTGCTGGCCTGCCTTGGTCTGCTTTCAAAGCCAGTGATTTAGCCCTGTGCTAAACCAGCCCCTAGAGTGAGGAGAATGGGCCTCCATTCTCGAGAGAGCAGAGGATTGATCTTTTACAGGGTTCTGCAGGATGTTTCCAATGGCTGGAGTGACCAGAATAAGGGAACACAGTCTCAAGAATACGAGGTAGGCCATCTCAGACGGAGATGTGTTGAAATTTCAACATCAAAGGCTGAGTGTTTGGAAGTTTTCTATAGGGCAATCGAGGCTGTGTCATTGAGCCTGTTCAACTACTAGATCGATAGAGTTGTAGCTAATAAAGATGACAAGGAGAGCAGCAGCATGGTGGCACAGTGGTTAGCACTGCTGCCTCATGGCATCGTGGACCGGGTTCGATCCCGACCCCGGGTCACTGTCCATATGGAGTGTGCACATTCTCCCCGTGTCTGCATGGGTCTCACCCCCACAACACAAAGATATGCAGGGTACGTGGATTGGCCATGCTAAATTGCCCCTTAATTTGGATACTTTAAATTTATATATTAAAAAAAATAATAAGGGATATGGGGATATTGAGGGAAATTGGTGGTCAATTATAAGTACTGCTTTGTTCTAGGTGAATGGCAGAGCATTCACGAGTGGCAAATAGGCTATTCATGCCTATTCCTTGTGTCCAACATTAATTCCATCTTCCTAAAATGTCCCTCTTCACACTTTCAGGATTGCACTTTCAGAGCGACTGTGTTTTGACAAACACATTTAAAAGATGGTGTGCGTCACATTTCAGGCCCACTCCAGTACCTTCCACCCTCTCCTGTCACTTATCAACTTCCTCCTATCACCCTTAACCTACCCAATAATAACCATTTCTCTCCTATCTATCATCTTAAACCTGCCTCATCACCCTTGGCTATAACCATCGTCTTCCACATCCCTTCCCTCCCCTCTGCACCTACAACTGTTACTGTACTCATGCCCACCTTGACCCCTCCCATTGTCCACAACACATATTTTGTATATATTCTTGACCTGGCCGCTCTCCAGAGACCATTTGCTGACGCAACATGACCGTGGGCCTTCCACCCTCCAGAATCCTACTACCTACTCTCATTATGACTGTTCCATTCACTTCCCAGAATCACAGTTCAGCCCCCAGGACCCTAGCGTCAAGAGCAACAACCCCATCCCACACTTTAGAACCAACTCTCTCCAACCATCCCTGCCCAGAAACATGCAACATACAAGGCCCTTCCCACGTCCTAGAACCCTGCACTCTCGCATTCTCTCCTTGTCTCCCTCTCTGCCCCACAAAATCTATCTCTCTCCCTGCCTCCCTTCATTCCCCTAACAGCCTGCCTTCCAAACTGGCTACCTCCCTGCCCTGGGCAGCCTGCCTCCTAACCTGGTCTTTCCATTCACCGGCAAACTGTCTCTCAACTTAGCTCCTTCATTTCGCCGAACAGTCTGGCTTCCTTCCCCAGATCCCTTCCACCCGCTAACCTTTGCTTGTCCCCAGTTGTACCTGTCCCCACTGACCCCGTATCTCTTGTCTTTGACCCGTGTCCAGTAGATTCTATCCTCCCTCCCTTGGTCACTCTTGGCAACTGACACCCAAACTCAATCATTGTCTGTATTAGAGGTATGCTCCTAAAAGATGGAAAGATAGTTGCTACTCACTCTAAAGTCCAGCAGGTTAACCAGCTCCGTTGGGACTTATATGCAGTTGAGAATCTGAAGGCATTTCTTCTCACTCACAAATAATTTAATTCAGAGGACAATCTTAATTCTGGTGAGCTGTCCTTTTGATGAGCATGAATGACATGCAGATGCATGCTAAAGGGCTTCCCAATGCTTGTTATTGGGAAGCTTGATCCGCCCACCTTTAAAGGTCCGAGAAATTGATTGCAAAAGTTCATCCCGTAGTTGGAATTCTGAATTCTGGCCTCCTACAAGATAAAATCCCCTGCCCGCATTTCTTCTTGGTCCCACAACAAAAGGTTCCACCTCACAAAGTTGTGCCCTCGGCTTCTCTATCCGATACCAAAGGGAACAATTTCTTCTGATCTACTCTGATCTGGCACCTCCTGATTTTGAATACCTCCATCAAATCTCCTCTCAATCTTTTCTTCTTCAAGAAGAACACTCTCAGCTTCAACAATCTTTCTCTGTAACTGATATTCCTCAACCCTGGAACCATTTTCATGAATCTTTTGTGGACCCTCTAATGCCTTCACAGCCTTCCTAACATGCGCTGCCCAGAACGGGACACAATACTCCAGTTGAGGCTGAACCAGTATTTTACACAAATTGAATTTAACTTCCTTGCTTTTATTCTCTCTGCACCTGGTAATAAAACCAAAGATGCTGTATGCTTTATTAACCACCCTCTCAACCTGTCCTGCTATCTTAATGATTTATGCACATTTCCACTCAGGTCTTTCTGCTCCTGCACATCCTTTAGAATTGTGCTCTTTATTTTATATTGTCCCTCTGGGTTCTTCCTACCAAAGTGAATCACTTCACATTTCTTTGCTTTACATTCATCTGTCACTTGCCAACCCATTCCACCAACCTATGTCTCTTTGAAGTTGTACACTATCCTCACTGTTCCTAATGTTTCCAGGTGTCACATCATCCTTAAATGTTGAAATTGTTCCCTGTACACCAAGGTCTAGGTCATTAATGTACCTGGAAGAGAAGAGATCGGAAAACTGATCCCTGAGAAACCTTTCTCCAGTCTGAAAAGAACAATTTATTCTTTGTTGCCTGTCGCTCAGCCAATTTCATATCCGTGTTGCTAAGCATGAGACTGATCATCATTGTGATCCTTCTGCTTTCAAAGAACTGCAATCCATGCTCTGAAAATACAGTTTGCCAGTTGCCACATGTAAGTTAGGTTCTGTGATGGCAATTCAGTTCACCGTAAATTCCTAAATGTTACACTATAAATATCACACCTTTAATGGTATGGACTTGAAAGGTCAGCTCAAAGCATTTTCTCAGAGTGGTTTCACGTCAGAAATTGCATGCAGCTGTGGTACGTTAATTTTTCCCAAATCTGCCATCCAAGTTCAATAAATAGCACTTAATTACCTTAACCTGTCCAGATAATAAAACAAAGTAATGAAGCTGCAACGAGTCTTGCAATTCAAGCACTTCATACAAAATGAAACAAAAAAGTGCTGAACATGACATGGTGGTGAGAACACAATCATCCCATCATAAGCTTAATTTCTTATTAAACAATAATTAGAATTACAGATCCCTGTTACAAATCCAAAGGCTATACATGGCATGCCAAGAAAGATGAGTTTAATGATGTGTTATGGGCCAGGGTTTATAAAACTCCAAGTATATCATGGAGTTCACCTGACCTCCAACTGTTTATTGAATTTGGTTAGGATGAGCACAAGAGCCTGGCTTTCAGGTGTTTTTCAACAGAGTTCTTAGACACAGAGGGCAGTAGAGCGGAGCTGCTGATTGGCTGTTGCGGGGAGGATTTGCATCAGTGCATTGCGGTCACTGCATCCAGAAAGTGTACCTGAGCAAGACACCCTAGGTGTTCAAGTCAAGGCAGGCATCCAGCAGAGGGCAGTAGAGTGGAGCTGCTGATTGGCTGTTGCGGGGAAAATTTGCATCATTGCATTGCGGTCACTGTATCTTGAAGGTGGTTTGTGGAGGAGCTGTTGTCAAGTGACAGTTAAACCCGAAACACTTCTTCAGTGTTTCCCTCCCTACCTCCTCCTCTAACCAAAAAAAAAAGACAATCACTGTAAGGATCCCAGCTGAGTAAAGATCAAGAGGGAGACTCGAGGGCAGGTAGAAGTAGAAAGAAGTTGAACCGTGATGTCACAGCCTGCAGGTATGTGATTGGCTGGTGACTGAGGTGTTATCGTGCGGGGTGCAGTGGTTGCTGAGTGAGTGCTTGCTGAGAAGGGGAGTACATTTTTTTTTTAAATTACTGTTGGGAGTTTCCAGCTGAATCCGGTCGGAGTGAGGACAGTGTGACTGCTGGGTAAGTAGTAAAGATTTAAATTGTTTGCACAGGCCCATAACAGCCGATTGCTGTTCTCGTGTGGGGCGCAGTGGTTGCTGGTTCAGTGTTTTATTTTTTACCTGTATTTACAGTGAAAGAGCACGAGGAGAGCAGCGGGGACTCATTGAAAGAGCACGAGGAGAGCGGCGGAGACTCAGTGAAAGAGCGCGAGGAGAACGGCGGAGACTCAGTGAAAGAGCGTGAGGAGAGCGGCGGGGACACAGGATAAAAGAGTGCGAGGAGAACGGCGGGGACACAGGATAAAAGAGCGCGAGGAGAGCGGCGGGGACACAGGATAAAAGAGCGCAAGGAGAGCGGCGGGGGCACAGCTGCTGGAGAAGCGGCCTTCAGATTTTCGGCGGGAGCAGTGGCCAGGGGTCTGTCGGGAAGGTAATTTTCCTCTTTAAAAACTTATCTTGAAGAGTGACATCACAGCAAAGCAGTGACCTGATTGGCTGGTAAGGAAAGTGCTCCAATTAGCAGTAGCTGGGAGAAATTTAACTCTTCGTGTGTTGGTAAGTATTGTGATTGGTAAGTAAAATCTTTATTCCTTTCACTTATTCATTATTTGATATTATATTTGTAATCAGTTAAGGTAAAGTGTAAAAATGGCAGGAGATCCCAGACCCGTGTTATGCTCCTCGTGCTCAATGTGGGAGTTCAGGGACGTGGCCGATGCCCCGACTCCTTCATGTGCGGGAAGTGTGAACAGATGCAGCTCCTGTTAGACCGCATGACGACTCTGGAGCTGCGGATGGACTCACTTTGGAGCATCCGCGATGCTGAGGAGGTCGTGGATAGCTCGTTCAGTAATTTGGTCATACCGCAGATTAGGATTGGTGAGGAAGACAGGGAATGGGTGACCAAAAGGCAGAGAAAGAGCAGGAAGGCAGTGCAGGTGTCCCTTGCGGTCATCTTCCTCCAAAACAGGTATACCGTTTTGGATACTGTTGGGGGAGATGACTCAGCAGGGGAAGGCAGTAGTAGCCAGGCCCATGGCATCATGGCTGGCTCTGCTGCACAGAAGGGCGGGAAAAAGACTGGCAGGGCTATATTCATAGGGGATTCAATCGCAATTGAAATTGAAAATCGCTTGTCACAAGTAGGCTTCAAATGAAGTTACTGTGAAAAGCGCCTAGTCGCCACATTCCGGCGCCTGTTCGGGGAGGCTGTTACGGGAATTGAACCGTGCTGCTGGCCTGCCTTGGTCTGCTTTCAAAGCCAGCGATTTAGCCCTGTGCTAAACTGCCCCTAAGGGGAGTAGTCAGGCATTTCTGTGGTCGCAAACGAGACTCCCGAATGGTATGTCGCCTCCCGGGTGCACGGGTCAGGGATGTCTCAGATCGGCTGCAGGACATACTGAAGGGGAAGAGTGAACAGCCAGTTGTCACGGTGCATATAGGCACCAACGATATAGGTAAAAAACGGGATGAGGTCCTACAATCAGAATTTAGGGAGTTGGGAAATAAGTTAAAAAGTAGGACCTCAAAAGTAGTAATCTCAGGATTGCTACCAGTGCCACGAGACAGTCAGAGTAGAAATTCAAGAATAGTCAGAATGAATACGTGGCTTGAGAGATGGTGCAGGAGGGAGGGGGTTCAGATTTTTGGGACATTGGAACCGGTTCTGGGGGCGGTGGGACCATTACAAATCGGATGGTCTACACCTGGGTAGGACTGGAACCAATGTCCTAGGGGGTGCTTTTGCTAACACTGTTGGGGAGGTTTTAAACTAATGTGGCAGGGGGATGGGAACCAGATTAGGAAGTTAGAGGTCAGTAAAGAGGCAGCAACTAAAGTCAGTCAGGTACTAGATAATAAATTCAATGTGACTAAGGGGGAGAGTAGACAGGGAAGAGATGATGAACACAAAGGGACAGGTAGTCTGAGGTGCATTTGTTTCAATGCGAGGAGTGTAGCAGGTCAGGCAGATGAACTTAGGGCTTGGATTAGTACCTGGGAATATGATGTTATTGGTATTACTGAGACTTGGTTGAGGGAAGGGCAAGACTGGCAATTAAATATCCCAGGGTATAGATGCTTCAGGAGGGATAGAGAGGGGGATAAAAGGGGTGGAGGAATTGGATTACTGGTCAGAGATGATATCACAGCCGTGATTAAGGAGGGCACGATGGAGGATTTGAGCACTGAGGCAATATGGGTAGAGCTAAGAAATAGGAAGGGTACAGTAAAATTGTGGGACTTTACTGCAGGCCTCCCAAAAGTGAGCGTGAAGTAGAGGTACAAATATGTAGACAGATTATAGAAAAATGTAGGAGCAATAGGATGGTCGTGATTGGAGATTTTAACTTCGCCAACATTGAATGGGACTCATGTAGTGTTGGAGGCGTAGATGGAGCAGAATTTGTAAGGAACATCTAGGAGAGTTTTTTTTAGAGCAGTATGTAAATAGTCCAACTCGGGAAGGGGCCATACTGGACCTGGTATTGGGGAATGATCCCGGCCAGGTGGTTAAAGTTTCAGTCGGTGATTATTTTGGGAATAGGGATCACAATTCCGTATGTTTTAGAATACTCATGGACAAAGACGAGAGCGGTCCTAAAGGAAGAGTGCTAAATTGGGGAAAGGCCAAGAATAACAAAATTCGGCAGGAGGTAGAGAATGTGGATTGGGAGCAGCTGTTTAAGGGTAAATCCACATTTGAAATCTGGGAGTCTTTTAAGGAAAGGTTGATTAGAGTGCAGGACAGACATATCCCTGTGAAAATGAGGGATAGAAATGGCAAGATTAGGGAACCATGGATGACGGGTGGAATTGTGAGACTAGCTAAGATGAAAAAGGAGGCATATATAAGATCTAGGCGACTTAAACTGATGAAGCTTTGAAGGAATATCGGGAAAGTAGGACAAACCTCAAACACGCAATAAAGAGGGCTAAAAGTGGTCATGAAATATCTTTGGCTAACAGGGTTAAGGAAAATCCCAAAGCCTTTTATTTGTATGTAAGGAGCAAGAGGGTAACTAGAGAAAGGATTGGCCCACTCAAAGACAAAAGAGGGAATTTATGTGTGGAATCAGAGGAAATGGGTGAGATTCTTAATGATTGACGGATGTTGAGGCTGGGGATGGATGTTTAAATACTCTAGGTCAAGTCAGCATAAGGAAGGGGGAAGTTTTGGGTATTCTAAAAGGCATTAAGGCGGACAAGTCCCCAGGTCCGGATGGGATCTATCCCAGGTTCCTGAGGGAAGCTTGGGACAAAATAGCTGGGGCCTTAACAGATATCTTTGCAGCATCCTTGAGCACGGGTGAGGTCCCAGAAGACTGGAGAATTGCCCTTTTGTTAAAGAAGGGTAGCAGGGATAATCCAGGGAATTATAGACCTGTGAGCTCGACATCAGTGGTAGGCAAACTGTTGGAGAAGATACTGAGGGATAGGATCTATTCACATTTGGAAGAAAATAGATTTATCAGTGATAGGCAGCATGGTTTTGTGCAGGGAAGGTCATGTCTTACAAATCTAATAGAATTCTTTGAGGAAGTGACAAAGTTAATTGATGAGGGAAGGGCTGTAGATGTCATAAAAATGGACTTCAGTAAGGCATTTGATAAAGTTTCCCATGGCAGGTTGATGGAAAAAGTGAAGTCGTACGGGGTTCAGGGTGTACTAGCTAGATGGATAAAGAACTGGCTCGGCAACAGGAGACAGAGAGTAGTGGTGGAAGGGAGTGTCTCAAAATGAAGAAAGGTGACTAGTGGTGTTCCACAGGGATCCGTGCTCGGACCACTGTTGTTTGTGATATACATAAATGATCTGGACAAAGGTATAAGTGGTCAGATTAGCAAGTTTTCAGATGATACTAAGATTGGTGGAGTTGCAGATAGCGAGGAGGACTGTCAGAGAATACAACAAAATATAGATAGATTGGAGAGTTGGGCAGAGAAATGGCAGATGGAGTTCAATCCAGGCAAAGGGCGAGATGATGCATTTTGGAAGATCTAATTCAAGAGCGGACTATACGGTCAATGGATGAGTCCTGGGGAACATTGATGTACAGAGAGATCTGGGAGTTCAGGTCCATTGTACCCTGAAGGTGGCAATGCAGATCGATAAGAGTGGTCAAGAAGGCATACAGCATGCTTGCCTTCATCGGACGGGGTATTGAGTACAAGAGTTGGCAGGTCGTGTTACAGTTGTATAGGACTTTGGTTAGGCCACATTTGGAATACTGCGTGCAGATCTGGTCGCCACATTACCAGAAGGATGTGGATGCTTTAGAGAGGGTGCAGAGGAGGTTCACCAGGATGTTGCCTGGTGTGGAGGGTGCTAGCTATGAAGAAAGGTTGAATAGATTAGGATTGTTTTCGTTGGAAAGACGAAGGTTGAGGGGGGACCTGATTGAGGTCTGCAAAATTCTGAGAGGTATAGACAGGGTGGATAGCAACAAGCTTTTTCCAAGAGTGGGGGTGTCAATTACAAGGGGTCACGATTTCAAGGTGAGAGGGGGAACGTTTAAGGGAGATGTCGTGGAAAGATTTTTAGGCAGAGGGTGGTGGGTGCCTGGAACGCTTTGCCAGCGGAGGTGGTAGAGGCGGGCACGACAGCATCATTTAAGATACATCTGAATGGGCGAGGCACAGAGGGAAGTAGATCCTTGGAAAATAGAAGACAGGTTTAGATAAAGGATCTGGATCGGCGCAGGCTGGGAGGGCCGAAGGGCCTGTTCCTGTGCTGTAATTTTCTTTCTTTCTTTAAAAAACAAGTTTTGGTCTACAAATTTAGTTAACATTTGTATAAACACACACAGTAAGACTTTTTAACAACTACAAACATAAAGACCCCACACAGCTACAGTAATCTATGTATAACCCTTAATGAATTTACCCTTAACTGTTTCAATTCAATAACAAAATCCAAGTAAAACCAGAAACTCTTTTTGAAAGGTGTGGCCTAGCACACGGTATTCTTACTGGTAGAAGATTTGTTATTGA
Source organism: Scyliorhinus torazame (assembly GCF_047496885.1). Taxonomy (NCBI): domain Eukaryota; kingdom Metazoa; phylum Chordata; class Chondrichthyes; order Carcharhiniformes; family Scyliorhinidae; genus Scyliorhinus; species Scyliorhinus torazame. The sequence goes on from NC_092707.1 coordinate 311,178,185, forward strand.
TACCCTGTTCCCCTTTTCAAACAGCAGGTTTTAAGTTACCAAGTAGTCTGAAAGAAGCTTTTAAAATGAAGATAGAGAGACACTTCTTTCCACCGGTGAAGTTCAAAGCCAGTCCAAACTCAAAACGAAAGTAAAACCGAGAGCCACAGCCCAGCTCCACCCACACAATGACATCACTGAAGCCATTTGATAAGACAAAAACATTTCTTAAAGGGACGCTCCCATGACAGATGCCTTACCTTAAAATGAGTCAGAAGTTTCACTTACCTGTTAATTGGAAATTTGTAATTAATTTCACAAATAACTCGTCAGTATTTTCTATTGGCGAATTAAAAGTTCTGTGTCATGTGACTCAAGGAACACGACTGAAAATGTGATCTAAAATTAATTAAACTTTTCTATCATAATTATGAAGCTTAAATTGAGAAGTGATTTGTTGATAATTTACAAATGGTGAGATTTCTAGGACACACGTATAATTCGAAGACAAAATAATACCATACAGGAGAGATGGACTTCACTTGAATCGGAGGAATACCAATGTACCTCCAGAAAAGTTAAATGGGGCAGTGGGGAGGCAAAAGCAAAAGAAATTAAGATTAATTAGGACTGGGTGCCAGGATATTAAAGGATAGCTGTAAAGATGAACTTTCACAGACTGCATTAATGAACACAAAAGGTATTAATTAATAAGAATTGTACAGCAGCCTTATAGCTGTAGCGAACACCCAAAATGTCTCTTTGCCTAGGAGTCCCTCTCACCATAGGGTGATACCGCGATACCGCACTCTTGAGTCCCGATTGGTCACCCAGGCAATGTGACCATTACTCTTCTGCGTTGCGCTTAAAGGGACAATCACCACATTCCTCACCTTTTATCTCCTTTATACAAGGTTCAATAACTAATTCACTCAGTCATAGAATCATAGAATTTACAGTGCAGGAGGAGGCCATTCGGCCCATCGCGTCTGCATCGGCTCATGGAACGAGCATCCTACCCAAGCCCCACCTGTACCCTAGCCCCATAACCCAGTAACCCCACCCAACACTAAGGGCAATTTTGGACACTAAGGGCAATTTAGCATGGTCAATCCACCTAACCTGCACATCTTTGGACTGTGGGAGGAAACTGGAGCACCCGGAGGAAACCCACGCACACACGGGGAGGACGTGCAGACTCCGCACAGACAGTGACCCAAGCCCGGAATCGAACCTGGGACTGTGGAGCTGTGAAGCAATTGTGCTAACCACTATGCTACCGTGCTGCCCGGTAGTCCTAAATACTAACTAAACATTATGTATATATTTTATGAAAGGGGTCCGATCAGAGAGACAATAATTCCAGGGAACCAACTTGATTCGCTACCAAGGTTTATCATGTATACGACTTCAATTACTATAAGTGACCATGGTGCACTATGTGAATCACAGCTTGCTTCCTGCTTACCTTGCCTGGCTTCAACTCTCCCTGACACATTTGGAAACATAAGCTTCAGTCTCATTCTGAGATGATGTTTCATTAGCAGTTCTGCTGGTGGAACTCCCGTTGTTGTATGTGGAATGGTACAAAAGCTAAGGAGGAATCACGAGATTTTGGGCTCCTCCCGACAATTTCTTCAGGCTAGACTTGGATGGCTCTCCTGACTAGTCCATTTGATGCTGGGTAAGGTGCAGTTCTAATGTGTTTAATACCGATGAAAGCGGTGGAGTTTTGAAACTCAGCACTTGTGAGTATGGTTCCATTGTCTGATACCATGACTTCCGGTAATCTGTGAGTTGAAAAGCATTAGCGTAATCTTGTGGTGATAGCATGCGATGTAGGTGACTTCACCTCAAAAATGTCCATCCATTTATAGCATTCATCAATCGCAAGCAAAATATTGTGCCAGGAATGGACCCTCGATATGGATTTGTATCTATGGTTGGCGATGCACTATCAATTACCACAAAGACGAGAGTAGTGGAATAATCGAGGTTTTATTGAGCAAGATGTTGTGCCTCCTGTAGCTGGAACCAGAATGGCTGCAGCACCGGCGAGCACACACATTTATACACCGCCTACTGGGCGGAGCCAGCAGGCAGGGATTTACCCATGTACCTCTACTGTACGGGCAGTGCCGTAATACATGTAATACAACGAGTGGTGACTACCACATTCATCCCCTGTTAAAAAAAAGTCCGGCGGGGGTGGTGGAAAACATTACAAGTTAAGTCTGTCAGGAACCTTGACCCTCCTCTGCGATCGCCTCAGTCCTGGTGATGATGTGGGCACCGACTTGGTCACCTGCGACTCCGGGAGCGTGTTGTCCTCGTCTTCGTCACCCCCGAGAGGAACCAGTGGGAGGACGGATCCTACTGGCGCGGGGGCTGCGGTGAGGTTCGCTGGAGGGAGGGTGAGTGGCGTGGGGTGAATGAGGCAACCGGGGGGAGGCGGGGGGCGGTGTCAGGTCGGGGGTCGTGGGTGGGGATCCAGTGGGTGCCAGGTCCCGGAGGGAGACTGTGTCCTGGCGCCCGTCGCGGTGTGCCACGTAGGTGTACTGCGGGTTTGCATGTAGGAGGTGGACTTTTTTGATCAAGGGGTCCGACTTATGGATCCGCACATGCTTCCGAAGGAGGATGGGTCCAGGAACTGTCAGCCATGTTGCACGTGGTCGACGGAGGTGGACTTCCTGGGGAAGGCAAACACACGTTCTTGAGGGGTCTCGTTAGTCGTGGTGCAGAGGAGCGATCGGATGGAGTGGAGCACGTCGGGGAGGACCTCCTGCCAGCGGGAGACCGGGAGATTTTTAGACCGCAGGGCCAGCAGGACGGCCTTCCAGACCGTCCCGTTCTCCCTCTCCACCTGTCCGTTTCCCCGGGGGTTGTAGCTGGTCGTCCTGCTCGAGGCAATGCCCTTGCTGAGCAGGAACTGATGCAGCTCATCGCCCATAAAAGAGGATCCCCGATCGCTGTGGATGTAGGTGGGGAAACCGAACAGAGTGAAGATGCTGTGGAGGGCTTTAATTACCGTGGCAGAAGTCATATCGGGGCATGGGATGGCGAAAGGGAAACATGAGTACTCCTCAATCACGTTCAGAAAGTACGTGTTGCTGTCGGTGGAGGGGAGGGGCCCTTTGAAGTCCATGTTGAGGTGCTCAAAGGGGCGCGAGGCCTTCACCAGGTGCGCTGGACCTGGCCGGTAGAAGTGCGGCTTGCACACTACGCAGACCTGGCAGTCTCTGGTGACGGTCCTGACCTCCTCAATGGAGTACGGCAAGCTGCGGGCCTTGATGAAATGGAAGAACCGGGTGACCCCCGGGTGGCAGAGATCATAGTGGAGAGCCCGGAGTCAGGCCACTTGTGCGCTGGCACATGTACCGCGGGATAGGGCATCAGGGGGCTCATTGAGCTTCCCCGGGCAATACAAGATCTCATAGTTATAGGTGGAGAGCTCAATCCTCCACCTCAAGACTTGTCATTTTTGATCTTGCCCCGCTGTATATTATTAAACATAAAGGCAACCGACCGTTGGTCAGTGAGGAGAGTGAATCTCCTGCCGGCCAGGTAATGCCTCCAATGTCGCACAGCTTCCACAATGGCTTGGGCCTCCTTTTCGACAGAGGAATGACGAATTTCAGAGGCATGGGGGGTGCGGGAAAAGAAAGCCACGGGCCTGCCCGCCTGGTTGAGGGTGGCGGCCAGAGCTACGTCCGATGCATCGCTCCCCACCTGGAAGGGGAGGGACTCGTCGACCGCATGCATTGTGGCCTTGGCGATGTCTGCCTTGATACGGTTGAAGGCCTGGCGGGCCTCAGCCATCAGGGGAAAAACTGTGGACTGAATGGATGGGCTGGCCTTGTCGGCATAATTAGGGACCCACTGGCCACAGTAGGAGAAAAACCCCAGGCATCGTTTCAGGACCTTGGGGCAGTGGGGGAGAGGGAGTTCCATGAGGGGGCGCATACGGTCGGGCCCTCGGACTCCATTTTCCACGACATAGACAAGGATGGCTAAGCAGTTGGTGCGGAACACGCATTTCTCCTTATTGTATGTGGGATTAAGGGGTTTGGCGGTCTGGAGGAATTTTTGGAGGTTTGCGTCATGGTCCTGCTGATCGTGGCCGCAGATGGTGAGGTTATCTAGGTACGGGACGGTGGCCCGCAGTCCGTACCGGTCAATCAACTCTCGCTGGGAGACCAAGACCCCATTAGTGACGCCAAAAGGAACCCTAAGGAAGTGATAGAGGCGACAATCTGCTTCGATCGCAGTATATTGGCGGTCCTCCGGGCGGATGGGGAGCTGGTGGTAGGCGGACTTCAGGTCCACTGTGGAAAAGACTCGATACTGCGCAATCTGATGGACCATGTCAGATATGCGTGGGAGGGGGTACGCGTCGAGCTGCATGTACCGATTGATGGTCTGACTGTAGTCAATGACCATCCTGTGCTTCTCCCCAGTCTTTACTACTACCATTTGATCTCTCCAGGGGCTGTTGCTGGCCTCAATGACCCCTTCCCGCAGAAGCCATTGGACCTCTGACCTGATGAAGGTCCTGTCCTGGGTACGGTACCGTCTGCTCCTAGTGACGACAGGTTTGCAATCTGGGGTGAGGTTCGGAAACAGGGAAGGTGGATCGACCTTAAGGATCGTGAGGCCGCATACGATGAGGGGGGATGGGGTCCGCCGAATTTTAAGGTTAGGCTTTGAAGACGGCACTGAAAGTCCAAGCCGAGTAACAGGGCAGCGCAGAGGTGGGGGAAGGATGTAGAGCCGGAAGTTGCTAAACTCTATGCCCTGGACGGTGAGGGTCGCGATGCAGTACCCCCCGGATTTCCACGGAATGGGATCCGGAGGCCATGGAGATTTTCTGGGTGACGGGGTGTACCGGGAGGGAGCAGCGCCTTACCGTAGTGGGATGGATGAAGCTCTCTGTGCTCCCGGAGTCAAAAAGACAGGTCGTCTCATGCCTATCGATCTTCACCGTTGTCGTCACGGTCGCGAGGTTGCGGGGCCGGGACTGATCCAGGATGACAGAGGCGAGCTGCGGCAGATGCTGGGAGGTCCTGGGCTGGTCAGCGGTGGTGGAGGTAACGGCAGGCGATGACTGGCCAGACGAGCAGGGGTCCTGAGACGCCGTCCAAAATGGCGCCAAAGATGGTGGCGCCCATGGCGGGCGACCTCACAGATGGCAGTGCACACGGTCTGCACGTGGCTTGCGGTGAAGATGGCGGCGCCCACGGGTCGCACCGCGGCTTGCGAAGGGGAAAATGGCAGCGCCCGTGGATCGCACGTGGGGGGTGTAGGAACGCCGGGCCTGGAAGCAGCGGCGACCGACCGGGCCTGGCAACCGAAACAAAGTGTCCCTTCTTCCCACAGCTGTTGCAGGTCGCGCTCCATGCCGGGCAGCGCTGCCTGGGGTGTTTGCTTTGCCCCCAAAAACAGCACTTGGGCCCCCAGGAGTTGGCTGTCTGCCGCGCGGCGCAGGCTTGTGGTGAGCTGGAGTCGGCAGCTGGTGGGGCCCACGATGCCCACGAGGGTGCCGCGCAGTCGGAGGCGTAGGACTGGACATTATGGGAGGCCAATTCTAACGAATTAGCGAGCTGCCTAGTTCCCGCAAGATCAAGTGTACCCCCTTCCAATAGCCGCTGGCGGACGTACGCAGACTTCACGCCCGTAACGTAAGCGTCTAAAATTAAAAGCTTTGTGTGCTGGACTGCCGAAACTGCCTGGGAGTCACAGTTCCTACCTAGGATGTGCAGGGCACGCCAGAAATCGTCCAGAGACTCCCCGGGGAGTTGCTGTCTCGTGGCCAGGAGGTGCCTGCCGTATACTTGATTGACTGGTCGAACGTAATGTCCCTTCAGGAGCTACATCGTTTCGGAGTAAGTGGGCGCATCCCGGATGAGAGGAAAAATGTCAGGGCCCACCCGTGAATAGAGGGCATGGAGCTTCTGCGAGTCCGAGGGTTCCTCAGCGGATGTTCGGAGGTAGCTTTCGAAGCAGGCTAGCCAGTGGTCAAAGGCAGATATAGCATTGGCTGCTTGAGGGCTCAGCTGCAGGCGATCAGGCTTGATGCAGAGATCCATCGTTTAAAAAAAAAAAATCTTTGCTCAATAAATTGATGCACTATCAATTACCACAAAGACGAGAGTAGTGGAATAATCGAGGCTTTATTGAGCAAAGATGTTGTGCCTCCTGTAGCTGGAACCCGAATGGCTGCAGCACCGGTGAGCACATACATTTATACGCCGTCTACTGGGTGGAGCCAGCAGGCAGGGATTTACCCATGTATCTCTGCTATACGGGCAGTGCCGTAACACATGTAATACAACTAGTGGTGACTAGCACAGTTGGCCACGCCATTCCCGAGGGTGCAGTGGGGCTGTAGCAGGCAACCCATGATGCAGTTGGCACGCACTAGCTTCTCGGTATCAACATCAATACCCAGGCCACGACACAACTCCTGGCAAGGATGAGCGCTATGTAATTCAGTTAGGAGCTGCCCGCTGCCTGGTACAGGAACAACCACTCTTGCTCTCCAGAGTATGATGTCATCCTGACAACTCAATTCGTTCTTGAAGGCAAATATTGATTTCATTTCCTTGGAAGCTGCTCATTTACCCATCCTATAAGTATTTTATTGTCCACTTTGGACAGAAGTGGATCTCTATTGGTCTAGTTCCTGATCTGCTTCACCGAGACTGGCAATGTGTCGAAAATATTTAATGCTATGATGATTTCTTATGGTACTGGAACACATGTGATACTTTAGAATAGAATCCCTACAGTGCAGAATCTGCACCGACCCTCTGAATGAGCAACTCACCCCGGCCCACTCACCCGCCCTATCCCACTCCTAACCTGCATATCTTTGGACACTGAGGGTGAATTTTGGGATGGCAAATCTACCAACTTGTGCATCTTTGGACTGTGGGAGGGAACAGAAACACGGGGAGAATGTGAAAACTCCACAGTCACCCAAGGCGGATTTGAACCCGGATCCCTGGTGCTGTGAGGCAGTTGTGCTAACCACTGGGCCACCATGCCGTCCTTTCTTACGAGGTAGGTGGCTAAGTGAATCCGCATTCGCTATGTGTGTCCTAGGCCGGCACTTGAAAATATATTCATAGGCATCACGGTTTGGGGCAGCACAGTAGCACAAGTGGATAGCTTTGTGGCTAAACAGCGCCAGGGTCCCAGGTTCGATTCCCCGCTGGGTCATTGTCTGTATGGAGTCTGCACGGGTTTCTTCCAGGTGCTCCGGTTTCTTCCCACAGTCTAAAGACGTGCAAGTTAGGTGGATTGGCCGTGATAAATTTCCCTTAGTAAACAAAAGTGTTAGGAGGGGTTATTGGGTTACGGGGATAGGGTGGAAGTGAGGGCTTAAGTCGGTGCAGACTCGATGGGCCGAATGGCCTCCTTCTGCACTGTATGTTCTGTCATTGAATTCTTGCTGAGGTGATCAGCGGGATATTCTTGACCTCTTTGAAGAGACCCAAGAGCGGTTTGTGGTCAGAATCAATGGTGAAAAGTCTACCATGTAGGTACTAGTGAACTTTCCTGACAACAAAGACTATTATTAGTCCTTCCTTCTCGATTTGTGAGTAGCCCTTTTCGGCTTCTGACAGAGTTCTTGACACAAACCGTATCGGACATCCATCTCATGGGACAACACGCACCAACACCATATGGAGAGGCGCACAAGTCACTATCAGTTCTTTAGATGGGTCATCTTTAATACATCGATGGGATGCATTGACGAATGCAGCAATTGCTTCACTCTGTTAAAAGCTTCATTTTGGGAATCTTCCAAGACCTTCACAAGGAGGTCAATATCATCAAAACTTTGGTAAATAAACATCCTTCGTAGTTTACCATCCCAAAAAAAGATTTGAGTTCAGTTGTGCTTGTGGGGGCAGGAGCCTCCTTTATCGCCTGGACCTTGTGTTCCACAAGGTGTAATCCAGTGTATCTACACAGTGCCTCAGGTAGGTCACCTCAGTGGCTTGAAAGGTGCACTTCTCTTTTTTGAGGCAAACTCCAGCCTCCTGAAATCTCTTTAACACCTCCTCTAGGTTTGCTAGATGCTCGGCCTCTGTCGATTGAGTTATAAGGTATACCACAACCCACAGTAGCGCTTGTAGCACACCCTCCATTGTCCTTTGCAATATTACACATGTCGAAGACACTCCAAAAGGCAGGCATTACATACCCATAGGAAGCATAATCTAATTCAAGTAGCTGGTATGTGTGACTCACATTGATCTCCTGCCAGCTTTACATAACGGTCTTTGATTCTTGGGATTGGATACTGATATGACACCCTGAGCTTGTATGCGGTCAATTCCAGCCCCACTTGAACCGGAGTCGCAACACAATTTAAATTCATTCTTAGAAAATACCTAAAGTCTTTGGTCTCTGGCTGCCTGATAATTACAGTCACCGGGGGCGAAATTCTCCCCCAACGGCGCGATGTCCGCCGACTGGCGCCAAAAACGGCACCAATCAGACGGGCATCACGCCGGCCCAAAGGTGCGGAATGCTCCGCCAGCTGGTGGAAATGGCATTTGTTGCCCCGCCAGCTGGCGGAAATGGCGTTTGGTGCCCCCCCAGCTGGCGAGGAAATGCGGCGCATGCGCGGGAGCTTCAGCGGCCGCCGACAGTTTCCCGCGCATGCGCAGTGGGGAGAGTCTCTTCCACCTCCGCCATGGTGGAGGCCGTGGTGGAGGCGGAAGGGAAAGAGTACCCCCACGGCACAGGCCCGCCCGCAGATCGGTGGGCCCCGATCGCGGGCCAGGCCACCGTGGGGGCATCCCCCGGGGTCAGATCGCCCCGCGCCCCCCCCAGGACCCCAGAGCCCACCCACGCCACCTGGTCCCGATGGTAAATACCAGCTTTGATTTACGCCGGCGGGACAGGCAATTTCTGGGCGGGACTTTGGCCCATCCGGGCCGGAGAATTGAGCGGGGGGGTCCCGCCAACCGGCGCGGCCCGATTCCCGCCCCCGCCCAATCTCCGGTACCGGAGACTTCGGCGGGGGCGGGATTCACGGCGGCCAACGGCCATTCTCCGACCCCCCGCCGGGTCGGAGAATGACGCCCCAGGTTTGTAACTTTAAACACAATTAATTTTTATTAATAACATTGAGTAAATGGGCTGCAAATAGAACTAGTTAACTATTATCTAATTCCTAACCCCCCTTTCTAACGCACCTTATTCTCTACACACACACACAAGACAGGCAAACACCGAGAGAAAAGAGTGGTGTGAAGAAAAATAAAAGGATAAAAGTCTCTGTTTCAGATAGACATCTTCCAGTACACCTTTCTGCAGTTTGGGCCTACAGGTGGAGGATTTTGTTTTCAGTCTGTAATGGTGTTCACTGCAGATTCATCAAGATCTCACAAACCTCTCTGCAGGTAAAGAACACTGCAGGTAGGCAACATTTCTGGAGAAAATGAGAGCGAGGGAGAGAGAGAGCAGCAGCTCACAGCTTCTTCTCGGAGCATCCAGGTCCCGACTGTGCCTTCCTGGGTGCTCTGAAAACCATCTCACATGGGTAGAACCCAATCACCACCTGTCACCAAGCAGAATACAGCCTTTGGCCAATTCATTGGCCACCAGCCAACCAATTGAACCAAACCCCTCCAATCTCTAGGGTGCCAGAAAGTCTGACTTTTTCTGCTCAGAAGCTACATCACCAGTAGCACAGTGTACTATTTTGCAACGTGTGAGATCCTCACTTCCTATGCTCCACTTAAAAGTATATGCTCATTATATATCCATGGATCAAAATGATAACTACATTCCTCAAACCTGTTAACTACTAAAAGAAATGAGACATAAGGGAATCAACAGGATTTATTTATAATATTTATCGCTTGGTTTAAACTTGGCAGAAGTATTCTTCAAGTTCAATGGGTGGACTCCCTCTCTTAGGTACTGAAATGTGTGCTCGCTCACCGCAATGGTTGATGCCAATGTATCCACTTCCATCTGAAGAGGCTTCAAATTTACCCAAAACGTTACCTTAGTAGGGTCCAACTTGCCTGTTTTTAGATGAAACAGACAGTGAATACCAGAATCACGGGTGCTAGGCTCTTCCACATTGTATACTTGTAACATCTTATTTGATCAATTACTCGAGAATCTTGACTTAGCTCTGCACTACTTTATCAAATGTCCTCTTTTGTGATAATAAAAACACTCAGTCTTTTTAAACTGACTTGATTCAGGAGTGTGGTTACCTCCACATCAGTGACATTACACTTTAAGTATTATTGACTGATTGCCTATTCTGTACTTTTTTATTTTGTTGGAGGCAGAAATTGTTTCCTGCTTCTCGTCTGCTTTGGCGGTTTTAGTGCCCTAACTAGTGAATGATGCCATTTGGTGTACTCTGCAGCTCGTGTACCATTTCCAATGCTTTCCATGGCCAGCGCAATCTCCAATGCTCATTTAAAATTTATGTTGACCCCTGCAAGCAATCTGCATTGAATCTCGTTGTTGTTCACGACACAGACTAGCCTATCCCATAACATATCATTTATGGTGATTCCAAAATCACAACGCTCCAATAATTGCTTCAATTTAGCAATGTAAGACACGATCAATTTGCCTATGGCTCACCCTTGAATTAAGTTTGAATCTCTGGAATATGACTGATGGTTGAGGTTGTAACTGAGCTTTCACTAAATCCATGATCTCACTAAACGATTTGGAGTTGGGCGCACCTGGGGCTGTAAGACTGCAAATAAAGTTGCAGGTCTGAGTTCCACAAACACTTAGAACAATTGCTTGCATTTCACCTCCTCCCCTATTTCGTTTTCTTGGAAACAATAGCCAAGGGGCTCAACGTATTGTGTTCAGTCCTCTGAGGAGGAGTCAAATGGGTGTATTCACCCAAAGAGAGGCATACTGGTGAGTACTTTTTCTTTCAGACTTCGATTAAAACAGGAGAATCACAAGTGTCAGTTGAGAGGCAGTATCAGGATAATTTATCCTCATCGCCAGATGTAAAGATGTACTTTCCAGACTTAATTAATGAACACAAAAGGTATTTAGTAATAAGAATTGTACAGCAGTTTCATGGCTGTAGCTCGCTCCCAAAATGTCTCTTTGTCTAGGAACCTCTCTCACCAATGGGTGATTCCACACTCTGAGTCCCGATTCGACAGACAGGCCTTGTGACCCTTATTCTGCTGTGCTGCCCTTAAAAGGGACAATTACCACATTATCTTAAATTGTGATTTTATAAATGTAAAGGATAAGATGATTGAATTGGAAGGTGCTGGCACATAGAGAGAAAATTGATATTGTAGGAGTGACTAAATCCTGGTTAAAAAGGAGCTGATAAATATTTTTTCATGTGTTCAGAGTTAAGACAGGATTATCTGGGCATTCTATTCTCCAAAAGTAAAGGGCACGAGACTGTAGTTTCTTCAAATAATTATTCTTTATTTACAGCTACTATGTACATATTGGGAACTCTGCACAAGGTTGGAACAACTTTGTCCTCCAGATCTGTTATTCAATCCTGTGATGTTACCTTGATACCATGTGCTTTTGATATTAACCCCTTACTCTACATCTCCCCTAAGTCTTTATCCTTATCATTATATAAATATGCTGACAGCCATCAAACAATCAAAGTGAGCCTAATGACGTTTTGTGGAAGATGGTAAAACAGATGAATGCCAAGTCTTCAGTAGTAATCCTGATGGATTATATTCTTTTCATATTGCCTGAGACAATGTGGTCTGCCTGACATGAATGGGGATTTAGCTGAAATTGTGAGGGACTAATTGCAAAAATGGTATGTAACAATGTCTCTTAGGGTAGGGTTTTTCAAACTGCAGGTTGCACATTTGGTGCAGATAACAGGGGGAGGCAAAATTCAATAGCCCCTGGAAATGGATATTGGGATCATAATGCAGGATTAATTCATGCCCATTCTTTGTGATGCAGGCAAACCTTGTATTGCTTAGTAATTTAAATGATAGTAGTGTGGAAGTGTTGTAGTGAGGGTATGGCTGCACACCTCAGCTGGGGCCCAAGTTCAGACAAAGTTAGCACCACTTAAATCTAGTCCACACCACTTAAAGCAACCTTTTAGAGGGTAGTTCCATTATGACTGATGGTGTTGAAAGTGGCTGAGGAAGAGTGCCTAATCTGAAAGAGTGAAATGGGCTTGGTAGCGCTAAGAGTGTGCTCCAAAGTTGTTTGATGCAGCACGGAATGTCTTGTTATTTCGGGTGGACAGGAGAGAGTATCTCTCTCAACAGGTGGGGTTACTGGGTAACAGAGATAGGGTGGGGTGGGGGGGGGGCTTAAGTGGGGTGCTCTTCCCAAGGGCTGGTGCGGAGCTGATGGGCTGAATGTCCTCTTTCTGCACTGTAAATTCTATGAGGGGTCCAGGAGGCTCTCTAGACTACTCCGAGAAGCCAGTTTGAGCAGATAATCATTGCTGTCAATGCCAGTGTATCCCTGAAGGCTTGGATGCATTTCAGGAAGAGATTTAATGACCTCACATGTGTTATCAAGGTCAGTGAACGCATCTTCAAATACCAGATCCCACCAACTGAACCACTAACATCACACAGTGCTCAATGCACCACATTGTATTATGGAATACAATGTTGACAAATGTGAGGTTATCCATTTTGATAGGAATAACAGCAAAAGGGACTATTATTCAAATGATAAAATATTAAAACATGCTGCTGTGCAGAGAGACCTGAGTGTGCTAGTGCATGAGTCGCAAAAAGTTTGTTTACAGGTGCAACAGGTGATTAAGAAGGCAAATGGAATGTTGTCCTTCATTGCTAGAGGGATGGAGTTTAAGACTAGGGAGGTTATGCTGCAATTGTATAAGGTGTTAGTGAGGCCACACCTGGAGTATTGTGTTCAGCTTTGGTCTCCTTACTGGAGAAAGGACGTACTGGCACTGGAGGGTGTGCAGGGGAGATTCACTAGGTTAATCCCAGAGCTGAAGGGGTTGGATTACGAGGAGAGGTTGAGTAGACTGGGACTGAACTCGTTGGAATTTAGAAGGATGAGGGGGGATCTTATAGAAACATATAAAATTATGAAGGGAATAGATAGGATAGATGCGGGCAGGTTGTTTCCACTGGCGGGTGTAAGCAGAACTAGGGGGCATAGCCTCAAAATAAGGGGAAGTAGATTTAGGACTGAGTTTAGAAGGAACTTCTTCACCCAAAGGGTTGTGAATCTATGGAATTCCTTGCCCAGTGAAGCAGTAGAGGCTCCTTCATTAAATGTTTTTAAGATAAAGATAGATAGATTCTTGACGAATAAAGGGATTAAGGGTTATGGTGTTCGGGCCGGAAAGTGGAGCTGAGTCCACAAAAGATCAGCCATGATCTCATTGAATAGTGGAGCAGGCTCGAGGGGCCAGATGGCCTATTCCTGCTTCTAGTTCTTATATCCTTCAATTACCTACCAACATTTTGTATCAACCACCACTCATGCCTAACATTCATTTACCTCACCCATGCACACTTAGATTGGCTGCAAACCATACACCCACATCTCACATGGTCCCCACTGTGTGCATGCACAGCTTTTCAACAATCACAATCACATCATCCAAACGCACTGCACACATTCACTGAGACACTTCCTTCCACTTGCAGGAAAAGGTGGCACAGAACCACACAGCAGGAACCAGTCAGTGGAGCACAGCTACACGTCCTCGCACCAATAGGGAGGGCAGTGCTTTCCGTTAATTGAACAGTCATTTTTTAAAAATAAATTTAGAGTACCCAATTCATTTTTCCAATTAAGGGGCAATTTAGCATGGCCAATCCACCTAGCCTGCACATCTTTGGGTTGTGGGGGCGAAACCCACGCAAACAAGGGGAGAATGTGCAAACTCCACATGGACAGTGACCCAGGGTCGGGATCAAACCTGGGACCTTGGCACCGTGAGGCAGCAGGGCTAACCCACTGCGCCACCGTGCTGCCCTACTTAATTGAGCAATCATGAGTGAGGCCATGGATAGTGCCATAGCTGAAATAATAGCTGAATATGATGATATGCTCATGCCTATAATCTTCCTTCTCACTTCCACACTCCTTTCATCGCAAAATCTCTAATGATTTACAAGCTGCAGCTGGTATAAACCTGCACGTCTTGCTTCTTCCCTTCATCACAATCCTGTCCTTGCGCCTTTCTCCTTTCTGATATCCGAGTGCTGCAAATTAACCAAGCTGTGACGTAGGATCAAGAAGCGATAAGAGGAAGCGTCTCATGATGAGAAATCCTGTCATTCATCCTGACACTTGCAGCCACCAGCTCAATAGTGACATTGCCTACACTTTATAGAGTAGCATAGACCAGGGATCTGCACATGGTAAGAAAATGGACATGGAGTGGCCTGCAGCCAGCATAGGGGACAAGGGCAGTACAGGTGTCAGTTCACTGGAATATGGGATCACACATGAGGTTTGCTGCAGGGGTCTCAAATAAGGATTTTTGGAGCAGAGTACAGGGAAAGGCAATTAGATAAAAGTACAGATATGCTCAGTGAATTGGAAGAACTCCCAGAAAACCTGTTGTCACTGTCAAGGAACGTGGAAAGTCCAGTACTAACTTTCTACATGGTTTTGCATGGAAATTGGAGGCTCTTTTTCCCAACGTGGAAGCAGTGACCACCTCGCTGAGAAGAATTGCAGTCCCAAATACGATGTAGATTCTGATGGATGATATGCAGCTTTCACTCCAGCAGAAGCAATGCAATTCATTTAATCAAAGACGGTAACGTAATGTTGATGTTACTGACCGATAATCCAGAGAAATTGGCAAATGATTCAGAGACACAAGTTCAAATTCCACAAAGAAACCCCAAACAATGAAGGCAGACCTGGGTAACATTCAGACTTCAACAATGACGATATGCAATCAGAGGGTGTAAACACCTCCTGCTGACATCCAACAGCATTACCATCAATGAATCATCTATCACTAACATCTTGAGTGTTATCACTGACCAGAACATTAACTGGAACAGCCACATAAACACTATGGCTACAAGAACAGGTCCGAGGCTGGTATCCCCTGGCAAGTAACTTACTTCTCAAATCCCTTCAGCCATTAGTAAATCACAAGTCAGGAATGTCAAGTAATACTCTCTGCCTACCAAGATGAGCGCAGCTCCAACAATACTGTGATGAATGTAAGAAATTGGTAGAGATTATATGTATTTTTGCAGTCATTTTTTAAAAGCCTGAGTGAGTTAGGGTGTGTATGTATCTACTGCAGTAATTGTTTTTGAATCCTGGTTTAAAAGACAGACTTCGTGGCTGGAAAAGGTGCAATTAAGATGTTGGAAAAGTGAGTTCATCATTCTTTCAAGCCATGCTTCTGTTTATAAGGAGAGGCTAATTTGATTTTGTTCTGATTTTTGGGAGTAGACAATTAGAGCCCTTGGGCGGGATTCTCTGTCTCTGAGACGAGGTGTTGACGCCAACGGAGAATCCATGGACTTTTACGACAGAAATATCTGCGGCGCACCTGGACCGATTCCGCTACTGTGGAGGGTCTAGCACCGGTGCCGTGTGGAACACAATAGATTCAAATGAAAAAGGTGGGGATTTGCCAGGTTCGTGATCGACACTTGGAAGACTGACTAGCTGCAGCCACACATATGCATTACACTCCCTACACACACTCATCCCAGCCACAAATACGCCATTGGTTGTGCTGGAGCGCACCCATACAGCTGATGGGTCGTCTGGGGCAGAGCAAAGAGGGCTGCCCTTGGGGGGGGGGGGGGGGGGAGGGGGGGGGAGATACATATACGTCCCATGACACCAGGTGCAAAGTGGGCTGTTAGCAGTGTAATAATAATCTTTATTATTGTCACGAGTAGGCCTACATTAACACTGCAATGAAGTTACTGTGAAAATCCCCTCGTTGCCACACTACGGAGCCTGTTTGGTACACAGAGGGAGAATTCAGAATGTCCAATTCACCTAACAGCACGTCTTTCGGGACTTGTGGGAGGAAACCGGAGCAACCGGAGGAAACCCACGCTGATGCGAGGAGAACGTGCAGACTCCGGACAGACAGTGACCCAAGCAGGAATTGAACTTGGGACCCTGGCACTGTGAAGCAACAGTGCTAACCACTGTGCTACCATGCGCTACTGTGCGCAGCTGCATGGCTGCCTTAATGTTTGCGGCAATGGTGCTCCATGCCCGTCCAACCTGACCCCACAGCCCATCTCTTGGTCACCCCCCAATACACCCCTCCACCATGGCAGAAGCCTCCGGCCGCGGTACAACTGTCAGCAAACCATGGTGATGTTGAACACCTTCCGTAGCCCCTCTCCCTCAGCAGCGGCCATGCCGGTTTCACGATTTTTAAAAGCACAAGTGAACCACGCATTCGGAAACTCGGCCCATCAGAGGCGGAGAATCACGGAGGCCCTGGAGAGTACCGGGTTGGGCCTGCTAATGCTATACAAACATTTTTGAGGTGAAGGAGAATTGCGATTTGGTGTCAAATCGGCACCTGCCGTGATTTTGGTGTTGGAAGCTATTCTCCGCCCAATCGCATTTCCCGGTTTTGGCTTCGGCTAATGGAGAATCCCGCCCATTGTGTTTAAACTTAAGTACATAGGTCATGGGATTTGAGTGGAATAAAGATGATTCAGTAATTAGAGGAGTCAGGTCTGTAGCAGTCAGTTTTAGTTAGTTTTTGGGAAGCTGTGAGCTGAACAGCTTTCACAGAAGGCTGTCAGATTCAGCATTCAGGCACGGATCTGCAGGCTGTTTACCAAAAGGGTATCTCTCTCTTCAAGCAGTATTTCAAATAACTTCTATCCACTGAATGGCAAGTAATCCTGTGTTTGCAAACTTTATTTAAAAGTGTTTTTTGACCAGTGATGGGCTTTGCTTGATTGGAGATAAAGGAGGTATCAGTTAAGAGTTAAAGTGTTTATTTTTGTTGTTAAGCATTGTTTAACTGATAATTATAAGCTATATTTCTGTGATGTTAAGGTAGTTTAATACTGTGTTAATGATAGTTTGTTTTAATACACAACATCCCTATGTGTGTGTGGAATCACTTCTGGAGTGAAATATCGTGGGTGGGATTCTCCGCTGGGTTATTCGCCGTTATGCCGGCACCCGGGGGTTTCCCGACGGCATGGGGCTGCTCCACAATGGGAAACCCCATTGACCACTGGCGTAACGGAGAATCCCACCGTCCGGTCGGGGCAGAAATGTGGCGCGGCGGGGCAGAGAATCCCATCCCCTATTCTCACAATTTTATAAATTAAAAGAAAAGTGATTGGCGTTCTGTCCGGTATCCTAGCAAATGCTGGGGTCTGGTCCAAGATCGTAATAATACTCAAGAAGCTCAACACCATCCAGGACAAAGCAACCTGCTTTAATGGTACTCTATCTACCATTGTTCGGCTATGGCAAAGGACAGGGGTAAATTGGCTAGAAAAAGCCAGCACTGACACAATGAGAAAATGACCTCCTTTGAAGCTATAAGATTCTATCATCCGACAGGCTCAATTGGATGCCAGGCACAACTTTAATTTCTCAGGAAAAAAATGTTAAGTATCAATCACCTCAGGAAAGCTTGGTTTATTCAAAACTGCTACCTGTAAACCACAAGCAATTAGTTCAGGATACTCGTCAAATGAGGGACAGCTCAATTTACAGATAAATAACAGCAAGATCCACGGAGCCCTCAAGGAACTATCCTTATTTGCAAAAAAGGTTGATATTGCCATGACTGGTGGGACTGTCACTCATAGATTTTTCAGAGACAGCAAATCTCTTGTGGCCTAAATAGATTAGAGACAATCCATAAATTTATGGAATGTGCGATCTGCCACTTTCTCCTCTTACCACATTGACAGCCACAGTGTCAACATCCTAACACCCATTAATGCTGATGGACTGACATTTCTAAAATGAGAAAATGTGATTTCAGTATCAGAAATGTATCCAGAATCATTTTCAATTGAGTAGTTATGAATTGTACTGGCTGGACTTCCGCTTGTGACCATGGAGTGAGTGGTCACATACAAGGCTGTTCCTGCTTAAAGTCACAGAAAAGGGCTCTTTTCACGCAGATCCGGGTGGAATTTTTGATGAAAAGGCATAGGTAAATGTTAGAGGAGTAGTTTACCCCTGGAATGGTATGTCTCCTGATCGCCAGACCCAGCAGGAAGCAGTGAGAGATTTGGCTGGAAAGTTGAAACAGTCTGGTGTTGCAGCAACAGCCTCTTCCAGCATGCAGGCGGGGGGGATGCAAGCTGTAAGGCCCCAGATTCAGGAACTGATGACTTTTATCAAAGAGGAATTCCATAAGCAGAGGAAAGAAATGCGTGAGGATCATGCAAAGGCCATTGCAGAAGCTGTGGCACCCCTGAAGAGTCCTTTGGAGCGGATAGAGAGGTGTTTGGAGGTGCAGGGGTCACAGATGCGGGAGATCAAAGCTGTGATCTCGGACCACAGCGATCATGTGGTGGCTCTGGAGGCGGAGGTGGGGCTCCTAGGTGACCTTTGTAAAACGTTGAGGGCAAAGGTTGAGGAGCAGGAGAATACCTCGAGAAGACAGAACCTGCGAACAGTGGGCCTGCCTGAAGGAGTGGAAGGTGTGAGTGCCACGAGGTACATCTCGAAGATGCTGGCGGCAGAAGGGGTGCTGGATAAGGCACCTGAAGTGGACCGAGCGCATAGGTCTCTGAGGCAGAGGCCTAGAGCTGGGGAGCCGCCGCGGATGGTGATCGTGAAACTCCATAAATTTGTGGAGAAAGAGAAAATTCTACGGTGGGCCATGGAAAAGCATAGCTGCGACTGGGAGGGAAATAACGTCTGGATTTATCAGGACAGCGGAGCCAAGTTGGCAAAACGCGGACAGGTTTCAACAAGGCCAAGGCGGTGCTGTACCGGAGGCAGATCAAGTTTGGGGTGCTCTACCCGGTGAAATTATGGGTGATGTTCGGAGGCCGGGAGTATTATTTCAAGACCCCAGAAGCGGCCGAAGACTTCATTAAGGAGCATAAACTGGGGGAGAACTGAGCGGACAATGCTTGGGATCCGGGGTGCTTGCACTATGTAATGGTTGGGAGCATGTTTGAAGTGGGTATAGGGATTGGGGGATTTTCACCTTTTATTGTGGGGGTGGGGTGGTTTCTGTTCAATGTTGAGATTGTAAGGAGTTGTTGGGGTGAAAAGTTTTTGAGGAGATGGATGTTCCCATTCCCCCCCTCCTGTTTTATGGGACTGTTTGTGTTTAACATCTGTTTGTTTGCTTTTGGAGAAGGCTACCTGGACTTCAGGAGAAGTCCTTATTTGGGTGGGGAGGCCTTCTTCTTGGAGCTGAGGAGTGGGGGGGGAAAGAGGGAGGAGGTCATTAGGATGTGCCTTTGGGCAGGGGCAGCCGCGCTAGCAGCTTATGCTGGTGAACGGAAGTGAGGTGGTGGGGGAGAAGGCCAAGAGGGGTGGGCGGGGGAGGGGGGAAAGGGGAAGTGGGGGGGGGAAGAAGGGGAAGGGGAAAAGCTGGGGGGGGGGGGTTTCTGCGATGCGGCAGGAGGTGAGAGATGACATGGTCAGGGCGAAGAAAGGCGCCATCTGGGATGGGCTAGGTATACAGTGGAATTAAAGGGGCAGGAGTTAAGTGGGGAAGATGATGAACAGTAGAGGGAATTGGAGGTGTGAGCCTCCGGTAAGCTTGGTAACGTGGAACGTCCAGGGACTGAATGGGCCGGTTAAAAGGTCGCGGGTGTTCGCGCACCTCAGGAGCTTGAAAGCGGGGGTGGTCTTTTTGCAGGAGACACACCTCCGTGTGAAGGACCAGGTTAGGTTAAGGTGGGTTGGGCAGGTTTTTCACTAGGGGTTTGATTCGAAATCGAGGGTTGTGGCGATTTTAATGAGCAAACAAATGGGATTTGTGAGTGCGAAGGAGGTGAGAGATCCAAGTGGGAGGTATGTGATTGTGAGTGGGGTATTGGAAGGGGCACCGGTAGTTTTGGTAAATGTGTATGCCCCAAATTGGGATGATGTGGGTTTTATGAGGGGGTTGCTGGCAGCAATCCTGGATTTGGCCACGTACCAGTTGATCATGGGAGGAGATTTTAACTGTTTCCTGGAGCCGAGGGTGGATAGATCAAGCCCCAGGTCGATGGGTAGGGTACGAATGGCAAGGGAGCTGAAGGGGTTTATGGAGAGGATAGGTATGGTGGATCCATGGTGTTTTCAGAACACAGGGGGAAGGGATTATTCCTTCTTTTCACACGTCTATAAGGTGTATTCGAGGATTGACTACTTTGTAGTGAGTCGGGAGATTTTGGTTGGGGTGGAGGGGGCTGGGTATGCAGGGATAGTTATCTCGGACCATGCACCCCACTGGCTGGATATTCGGTTCAGTACGGGACGAGAGCAGAGGCCGGGGTGGAGGTTTGACTCGGGGTTGTTGGCGGATGGAAGTTTTTGTGATGAGGTGTGGTTGGCGATTAGGGATTATGTGGAGTTCAATCAGAATGGGGAGGTGTCGGCGGGCATTTTTTGGGAAGCACTGAAGGCAGTGGTCCGGGGAGAAGTTATCTCATTTACTGTTCGTGTGAATAAGGGAAGGAGGGCGGAACATGACCGTCTAGTGAGCGAGATAGTGGAGGTGGACAGGGAATATTCGAGGGTGCCCACCGTGGAGGGACTGGCGAGGAAAAAATTGCAGGGGCAATTTGATAGGCTGACAATGGGGAGGGTGGTAGGGCGTATACGAGTATGGGGAGAAGGCGAACCGCATGCTGGCACACCAGCTGCGGAGGCAGGCTGCGTCCAGGGAAATATTGAAGATCCGGACTGGGGCTGGGGATGTGGTGTCAGAGCCAGGGAAGATAAATGAGGCATTTACAGAGTATTACCAGGGACTTTATGAGGCAGGCCCAGGAGGAGAGGAGGGGGACATGGGGCGGTTTCTGGACGAGCTGGAATTTCCCCAGGTGGAGGAAGCAAAGAGGCAGGTGTTGGAGGAGCCCCTGGGGCTGAGGGAGGTGCTGGAAAATATCAGGGGTATGAAGTCGGGGAAGGCCCCTGGGTCGGATAGGTACCTGGCAGAATTTTATAATGAATTTGCAGCGGACCTGGCACCACATCTGTTGGGGGCGTTTAATGAAGCACTAGAGAAGGGCGATTTGCCGGAGACGATGAAGCAGGCAGTAATCACACTAATCCCGAAAAAGGGAAGGATCCGGTGGAATGTGGGTCGTATAGACCTATATCACTATTGAACACAGATGTGAAAGTATTGGCTAAGTTGTTGGGGGGGGGGGGGGGGGGGGGGGGGGGGGGAGGAGGATGGAGGATTGTGTCCTGGGGGTGGTTGCAGAAGATCAAACAGGCTTCGTGAAGGGCAGGCAGCTCGCGAGTAATATAAGACGGCTGTTGAATGTGGTGATGAATCCGTCGAGAGCTCTGGCACCGGAGGTGATGGTGTACATGGACGCGGAGAAAGCATTTGACCGGGTGGAGTGGCGGTACTTGTTTGAAGTTTTGGAAAGGTTAGGGTTTGGGCTGAGATTTGTGGCATGGGTGCGGTTGCTGTATGTGGCGCCAAGAGCGAGGGTGAGGATGAATGATATGGGCTCAAGAAGCTTTAACTTACACAGGGGTACGAGGCAGGGGTGCCCGCTGTCACCGCTGCTGTTTGCGCTGGCCATAGAGCCATTGGCGATGGCTCTCAGGGGGTTGGCAGAGTAGCAGCGATAATGAGGGGACAGAGGGAGCATCAGGTGTCGCTGTATGCCGATGACCTCTTGCTGTATGTTTCAGATCCGTTGGAGAGTCTGGGAAGGATTTTGGGCCTGTTGGGAAGGTTGGAGGGTTCTCAGGATACAAGCTGAATGTAGGGAAAAGCGAGGTATTCCCGGTGAATGAGCTGGCACAGTGGGCTAATTAAGGGGGGGATGCCATTTACGGTAGCGAGGGATAGGATTAGGTACTTGGGATTCAGGTAGCGAGGGAATTGCCGGGGCTCTATAAGTGGAACGTAACAAAGCTGGTGGAGGAGGCCAGGAAGGATTTTAAGAGGTGGGATACACGGCACTTAACGTTGGCGGGGAGGGTCCAAGTGGTGAAAATGAATATTCTGCCGAGGTTCTTGTTTATCTTTCAGGCTCTCCCGATCTTTATACCAAAGGCCTTTTTTCGGAAAGTGGACACCATCATCTCTGACTTTTTATGGGCGGGAAAGGTGCCGAGGGTGGGGAGGACACTGCTACAGAGGCAGCAGGGGGTTCAAACCTGCTTTATTATTACTGGGCGGCGAATGCGGACAAGGTGCGGCAGTGGTGGGAAGGAGAAGGGATAGAGTGGGTTAGGGTGGAGGAGGAATCTTGTGAGGGGTCTAGTTTGAGGGCTATGGTGACAGCAGCATTGCTAATGGCTCTGAGTAGGTATTCAGGGAGCCCAGTGGTGCAGTCCGCGGTGAAGATATGGAATCAGCTGAGGAGGCATTTTAGGGTGGAAGGGATGTTGGTGCTAACGCCGCTGTGCGAGAATCATGGGTTTGAGCTGGGGGGATGGATAGTGTAAACAGGAGGTGGAGGAAGTGGGGCTGGTCAGGGTGAGGGATTTGTATTTGGAGGAAGGGTTCGCCAGTCTGTAGGAGCTAAGGGGGAAGGTAGAGCTGCCGACAGGTAGTGAGTTCATGTATCTACAGGTTAGGGACTTTGCACGAAAGGTCTGGAAGGGGTTCCCTAGATTGCCGTGATACACCCTGCTGGAGCAACTGCAGGTTCCGATGTGGAAGGGGAGGGAAGAATTGGGGATATATATAAGTGGCTGGGGGAGTAGGGAGGAGACCGGGTGGTGAAGATCAAGGAGAAATGGGAAGCGGAGTTGGGAATGGAGATCAATTGGGGAGTATGGAGTGAGGCACTGCGAAGGGTAAACGGGACCTTCTCTTGTGCAAGGATGAGTCTGATAAAGTTTAAGGTGGTGCACAGGGTGCATATGACTCGGGCGAGAATGAGTGGGTTCTTTCAGGGGGTAGCAGATGAGTGTGAGAGGTGTGGGCAGGGGCCAGTGAATCATGCGCACATGTTTTGGGATTGTGAAAAATTGGCAAGATTCTGGGCGGGAGTGTTCACGGTCTTAGCCAGGAGGAGGAGGTGGACCCTTTGGTGGCGATATTTGGGGTCTCAGAGAAGCCGGAGCTCATGGAGAGGAGGAAGGCCGATGTCATGGCCTTCGCCTATCTGACTGCATGGCGACAAATTTTGCTGGAGTGGCGGTCGGCATCGCCACCGGGGGTTGCAGCATGGTTGGGTGACCTGTACGACTTCCTGTGGTTAGAGAAGATAAAGTATGAGTTAAGGGGCTCAGGAGAGTTTGAGAAAAGGTGGGGGATGTTTGTGACCATGTTTGAGGAGCTGTTCGTCGCGGGGGTGGGGGGGGGGGGCGCGGTGATGGGGGGGGAATTTTAAAAATTGTACTGGCTTAATAATTGTGGACGGCCCTGAGGTATAATTAATAAAGCTAGGCCCTGGCTAAACAACACGCAGTAGAAGGTCCGAGATTTGACTTTCAGCCTGTGCTGAGTTAACCGGGTTCAGCTGGGGTGATGGTAGATATAATAAGTTGCCTCATTATCTCAATGCTAGAGAAGAGGAAAAGTCAATCACAGTTCCTGCTTCTAAACATTATCTTCTGAGTATGTATGGGTATCATGAAAGAAAATGATTGAGTTGGGTTCAATCGTTTAAACAGTAAAAGCTGTTCCTCCACTGATCACAGTACATCGCCTAGTCCCAGTCATGAACAAGGACCACAAAGGTGAGATTTTGGTGTGCCTGTGGAACCCTGGGCGAGGTTCTCGACTCCCGCGCCGGTTGGGAGAATCGCCTGGGCCGCCAAAATTTCCCGGAATGCCGGTCCGATGCCCTCCCGCGATTCTCCCAAGCTGTAGGGACGGCCCCGTCGAGTTCCGCGGGCCGCAGGCCGGAGAATCGCCGGAGACACCCAAAATGGTGATTCTCCGGCACCCCCGCTATTCTCAGGGCCGGATGGGCCGAGCGGCCAGGCTAAAACGGCAGGTTCCCCCCTGCGTCGTCCATACCTGGTTGCTGCCATCGGGAACAGCGCGGGAACGCTGGGGGGGGTGCGGCCTGCCGGGGGGGGGGGGGGGGGGGAGATCCTGCACCGGGGGGTACCTCAAATGTGGCATGGCCCGCGATCGGTGCCCACCAACCGTCGGGCCGTCCTCTCGGAAGGAGGACCTCCTTCCTTCCGCGGCCCCGCAAGGTCCATCCGCCATCTTCTTGCGGGGCAGACTCAGAGAGGACGGCAACCACGCATGCGCGGGTGATGCCAGTTATGCGGCGCCAGCCGCGTCATCTATGCGGCGTCGCCTTTACGCGGCGACAAGGCCTGGCGCGTGTAGATGACGCGGCCCAGATCCTAGCCCATTGTCGGGGCCTGAATCGGTCGGGATCGGGGCCGTTTCGCGCCGTCGTGAACCTCGACGGCGTTCACATCGGTGTGGGCACTTCGGCGCGGGAGTGGAGAATCTCGCCCCCTATGTCAGAAGTAGATAATGATAAGGTCGCTGGACCTAAACTAATGCTCTGGGGAAATGGGCTCAAAGCTGCTGGATTTGAATTTAGTTAATAAACCTGCAATATAAAGCTGTTTCAGTAATGGTGACCATTAAACTATCATTGATTGTCGTAAAAAGCCATCTGGTTCACTAATGTCCTTTAGGAAAGGAAATTGTGCAGTGGTTAGCACTGCTGCCTCACAGCACTGAGGACCCAGGTTTGATCCCGGCCTGGGCCACTGTCCATGTGGAGTTTGCACATTCTCCCCGTGTCTGCATGGGTCTCACACTCACAACCCAAAGATGGTAGATGGATTGGCCACACTAAATTGCCCCCTCAATTGGAAAAAAAAAGAATTGGTTACATTAAATTAATATTTTTTTTTAATTTTAAAAGGGAAGGGAATCTGCCATCCTTACCTCATCTGTCCTATATGTGACTACAGATCCTCAACAATGTGGGTGACATTTAACTGCCCTCTAAATTGGCCTAAGAGTTCAGGGCAATTAGGGAAAGGCTACAATTGCTGGCCTTGCCAGTGGCACCCACATCTCGTGAAAGATTTAAAAGTTAGGAGGGAAAGGAAAATAAATGGAGAGGGTTGTTTGAACATAGAATACAAGCATTCTGCAGCAAAGAATTCATTGGCCCAGATTTTACTGTGATCAGCAAAGCAATAGCTTTCACTGTTCCCCTTGCATGTAATTGCCCACACACTTTTAGCAGGCTTGTCAGTGAAGAGGGAGACTACGGGCACTTGTTTTAATTCAGTACCGTCCACATGGGATGTGAGCAGAGAAAGCAGCAGGGAGGCGCTTCAACCAACCAAATTGAAAACTCAGACATACAGACTACAGAGCAGGAGTTAAAAAAGGGAAATATGAATTACATTAAAAACATTGTATGTTAAAGAAATATTTTTTTTAAAAGATTGTATCGAAATTTAAATAATGATTGAAGCCTGCACATGGGCATTAAGGGAAAGACATGAAAGAAAAACTGATACACTATTAAAAAATAGTATTTTTTAAAAATCTGCAACATTAATTTTCTTCCAAAAGAATGAGACATGCAAACTTACTTTTTCGGGACCAATGAGGCTGTTCAACAGTAATTAACACTTACCCCACCATTAAGAATATAGTCGCCCCTCATTCAACAGACCTTAATGTTTTCATCCATCTTTAGAGTGAGAATACTAGGTAATAAATCTAAATTGCTCTCTGTGGATTCTACCAGTGAAGACTGCAACAATGCACCATGTGGAAGGGTAGGTTATCACTGACAACTTCCAGATTTCAACATTTAACTGCACGTGTGCAGATGCCAAAAGTTGTCAATTTTACCCTGCAATAACCCGGAGCATTAATAGGCTTGCCATTATTAGTACAGTAAAATCCAGGCCATTACCACTTTCTTTAAAGCCACTGGAACAATTTAAAGGTGAATTTCACTCATGTCCCCAAATTACAGCTGCATCACTGAGTGCAGCAGGGAAGTAGATATTCTGCTGCTCTGGCAGTTTTGATGAAATAATTGTTTATGTATTATTAAATTAATAATCGTATCTGGAATATGTACTACTAAAGATAGCCACTTCCCACCTTTTCAGCAAATTGTTTCACGGAATGTGTCTGAACCAACTTCGAATGCATGGTCTAATTTTAACATGTCACTTATCTCCTGAAACCACGAGCAAAATTCTCCATCCCGCCCTGTCACATTTCTGCCCCGACCCGCCGGCGGGATGCTCTGTTACACCAGCCGGTCAATGGGGTTTCCCATTGTGGGGCAGCCCCACGCCGTCGGGAAACCCCCGGGCGCCGGCAAAACGGAGACTCCTGCCGGCGGAGAATGACACCCCACAACTATGTCTCCCATTCCCAACCAAACCGGAGATACTATCCTAACCACAGCTCTCCCATTTTCTTCTTCCAATCCTTCCCTATTCAGCAGAGTGTCTGTTTATTGCCCCCCCCCCCCCATCCCCACTTCAACATTATTAGAGCCCTTCCCTTTTAACAAGCCAGCTTCTCTCCCTACAATAGGAGGTACCTCACGTTCTTTTGTCACCCCTAAATAAGATCACTTTCTTATCCTCTTCTTCTCCAGCACCACAATTTCAACAAGGTCCGTCTTCTTACTGCTCACCTCCCTGCCCCTCAACATGGTAGATTTTCCTATCCATTTTCCCCCTTTGTCCTTCTCTTCCCCCCCCTTTGATCCTCCTTCCCCTCATCACATTACTTCTTTTTGTTCCTTGGTTATCGCTGGACTAACTACATAACGTTGTGAGACAGACTTCTTGAATATGTCTCTATTCCTGTTTCCACATCCTCTATGCTACTTCTGGTTTACTGATCCTCTCCATTTTCGACTCAGCTTCTTTTCTTTAATCTCCTCTTACAATTTTGTTCTTCTCCACTTGTTAATGAGGTCCACAGCTTTGCAATGTTGTCCCAATGGCATCAACTAATGAGTTTCCTGAAAACAGTACCTGCTTGGACTAGCAGTGGAAATGTATATTTTTAGGTACAATTAATGATGTTTACTAGTGTTTGAGGCTTTGTAAAGTGAGTGGAATGTGCAAAGTTGAGGTTTTCAGCGCCATATACATCCAATTCTATTTCACACAGTTCTAGTGAAAGCCTTAAACTGAACATTTAAAACTCAGACTTTGCTAAATGTTGTACGAATTATATAGAAAATGGTACTCCCATGGGCTCTTGTCTACTCACTTGATAAATTCAATTTGCAAGACTGGAGGAACAAATAAATTCTAAGAATGTAGCACCGTCAATATGACGCGAGGCAGGTTGAGGTAATGTCAATTGAAGGCTTTATTAAGCAGAACTTTATCCCCAGCAGCGTGGTTACAGAATGCAGCTGCTGAGGGAAATGGAGGGAAAAACTGGGTTCTTATACCAGCATTTCTGGGTGGAGTCCAGTTGGTGGCAGATCCTATCAGGACCAGGCATCCCTCCACCAATAGCCTGTTGACACGTGGTGTACCGCATTACCCCTAATACATACCACCACAAAGTATTTAGACCAAAATGCAGCATTTGTGCTCTGCTGGTGTTAAAAATTATGAACGGATTAAAATAAATATACTGGACTTGTTAAATATTGATTTTTGTGAAGCATTTCTTTAGCAGTTAAGAATTTTTATTTCAAGTGGATTTTCTTATGGTTTCATATAAAATCTTTTGGAATTGCCATTTTAAACAATCTCATACCAATACATGGCTTGGGTAATTTATACTACGCATTCATGGCATCCTGGTGAAACTCTTTTGTGTCAATCTATTTGCTGCTCACTTCAGTCCACAAACGATAAGAAAGTTGGTGAAAAATTAGGTTGGACCTCGGGGTGCCTTACACATAAAATTAGGTTTCCCCTGCAATGATCCCGGAAGAGGTAAGTTGGGTGATGTGGGAGAGGGGGGCGGAGGCCGCAGTGGGGCATTGAGAAGTGGCTCACTAGAGCAGGAAATGACTAAAGTGTGGCTTCGACTGGACAAAAATGGCCAAGTGCCGTTGAATAGCAGGGCCTTTCTCGGCATTGCAGACGGACATAGAATTCTTTTCATTGAATCGCGCCCTTCGTCTGCCTGTCGAAAGTTGATGCTGAGCACAGCTTTAAGCTGCTGTTCTGTAACTAACAATCTGGGCAGTGGAAAATTGTAAATGATCACTAAAAATAGATGCACGTTGCCAGCCTCATTGCAGCAATGCAGCTGGCAATTCACGTTTAACTTTTATGGATAAAACATATAAAATAAAAAGCCTTTCATCTCTCAGCCAGGCAGATAAATCAATGACAAAAAAACCACAGGTATTTTTTTTAAATAACGTATTAATCAGGGTCAATTTTCCTTGAATCATATTAAAGCACTGCAGGACCATACTGTTAAACCTGTAATTTTGCAATTAATTTTGAAAGCTGCATTATTTATTTCTTTAAAACTAGGTATTCCTGTTCTGCATCAATAAATTGAATAATAAAAAACATTGTGATTTTTTTCATGTAGTGGATAATGTGATTTATGGTTTGAGATCTATATTAATTTTAATGAATTAACACATTAATAAATATTTATCAACTCCCAATATGCTATGAAATGTTTTAATCATGTAAGAAACCCTGCTTTCAGAAATGTTAAAGTTAATAATTTCTCTACCCACAGAATTTAATTACCACAGAAGTCATACTGCATTCACCATGCCCCACTATAATGGACACTTATACTGTACATGTGGGAAATATTTTATTAAATGGAAAAATAATGTTAAGAAATAGTTAGCTTGTATGATCCAGAGGTTAACCACTTAGAGAGAAAATAAATCTGCTGGAGGTAATCACAGCATGCTTAACATTGGTAGGACACCTTATTCAGAGTATTTATTCACACTATCAGACATCAGGGGCAAAATTCTCTGATAATGGGGCTACGTCCCCACACCCGCGGGAAAACGGGTGTGAATCACTCTGGACTTTTTTATAGAAAGTCCAGAGTGATTCTCCGTTTTGAAGGGGGCTTGCAGGGCCCTGGAGTAGTTCACGCAGCTACGGCTGCCAATACAGGGCCCTGCACTTCCAGCCGCGGGTCCACACATAAGAACATAAGAACTAGGAGCAGGAATAGGCCATCTGGCCCCTCGAGCCTGCTCCACCATTCAATGAGATCATGGTTGATCTTTTGTGGACTCAGCTCCATTATCCGGCCTGAACACCATAACCCTTAATCCCTTTATTCGTCAAGAATCTATCTATCTTTATCTTAAAAACATTTAATGAAGGAGCCTCTACTGCTTCACTGGGCAAGGAATTCCATAGATTCACAACCCTTTGGGTGAAGACGTTCCTCCTAAACTCAGCCCTAAATCTACTTCCCCTTATTTTGAGGCTATGCCCCCTAGTTCTGCTTTCACCCGCCAGTGGAAACAACCTGCCCGCATCTATCCTATCTATTCCCTTCATAATCTTATATGTTTCTATAAGATCCCCCCCTCATCCTTCTAAATTCCAACGAGTACAGTCCCAGTCTACTCAACCTCTCCTCGTAATCCAACCCCTTCAGCTCTGGGATTAACCTAGTGAATCTCCTCTGCACACCCTCCAGTGCCAGTACGTCCTTTCTCAAGTAAGGAGACCAAAACTGAACACAATACTCCAGGTGTGGCCTCACTAACACCTTATACAATTGCAGCAGAACCTCCCTAGTCTTAAACTCCATCCCTCTGCAATGAAGGACAAAATTCCATTTGCCTTCTTAATCACCTGTTGCACCTGTAAACCAACTTTTTGCGACTCATGCACTAGCACACCCAGGTCTCTCTGCACAGCAGCAGGTTTTAATATTTTATCATTTAAATAATAATCCCTTTTGCTATTATTCCTACCAAAATGGATAACCTCACATTTGTCAACATTGTATTCCATCTGCCAGACCCTAGCCCATTCACTTAGCCTATCCAAATCCCTCTGCAGACTTCCAGTATCCTCTGCACATTTTGCTTTACCACTTATCTTAGTGTCGTCTGCAAACTTGGACACATTGCCCTTGGTCCCCAACTCCAAATCATCTATGTAAATTGTGAATAGTTGTGGGCCCAACACTGATCCCTGAGGGACACCACTAGCTACTGATTGCCAACCAGAGAAACACCCATTAATCCCCACTCTTTGCTTTCTATTAATTAACCTATCCTCTATCCATGCTACTACTTTCCCCTTCATGCCATGCATCTTTATCTTATGCAGCAACCTTTTGTGTGGCACCTTGTCAAAGGCTTTCTGGAAATCCAGACATACCACATCCATTGGCACCCGTTATCTACCGCACTGTTAATGTCCTCAAAAAATTCCACTAAATTAGTTAGGCACGACCTGCCCTTTATGAATCCATGCTGCGTCTGCCCAGTGAAACAATTTCCATCCAGATGCCTCGCTATTTCTTCCTTGATGATAGATTCCAGCATCTTCCCTACTACCGAAGTTAAGCTCACTGGCCTATAATTACCCGCTTTCTGCCTATCTCCTTTTTTAAACAGTTTGGTGTCACGTTTGCTAATTTCCAATCCGCCGGGACCACCCCAGAGTCAGTGAATTTTGGTAAATTATCACTAGTGCATTTGCAATTTCCCTAGCCATCTCTTTTAGCACTCTGGGATGCATTCCATCAGGTCCAGGAGACTTGTCTCCCTTTAGCCCCATTAGCTTGCCCATCACTACCTCCTTGGTGATAACAATCCTCTCAAGGTCCCTGCGGCGGCGGCCCCGCACAACATGGCGGACCCACACAGCGGGCCAGCCCCCACAATATAGGCCCCCTTCCTGATCGTGTGTACCCGCCAATTGGTGGTACCCGATCGTGAGCCTGGCCATCCTGGAGGCCCCCTCGCCCCCCGCCAGGGCAGCCGCGGACCGTGTCCGCAGCCGCCACTCCGAGTGCCCACTGGGTGGAACCATGAGTGAACCACGCCAGTGGGAATTCGGCCCGTTTCCGGCAGAGAATCGCCACGGGGGCCTCTGTCAATGGTCCCCAACCGGCGCCGCGTCGACCGCACGCGACTGGCGGCGAATCTCCGATCCGCGGAAAATCACGGGAAGGCGCTGGACTCGATCGCGGGTCTGATGCACCATTCTCCGTCCCCGCGCCGAGCGTGATTTCGCCACGTAGACACAGAGAATCCCGCCCCAGCTCTCACAGATTTTGAGTCCGGCAGGTTTGATGTCCATCTTGATGTGCTTTAACATCATGGAAATAAGGGGCGCAATTCTCCCATCGGGAGTCTAAGTGCCGACGCCGGAGTGAAAACCAGAGTGTTTCACTCCGGCGTCGGAGCCCGCTCCCAGACCCCTAGGGGCTAGGAGCTGCGTCGCATCATTTACGCGTGTCGGGCCTTGGCGCCGCATAAAAGTGGCGCTGCGTAAATGATGTCACCTGCGCAAATGACGTCACCCGCGCATGTTGGATGGATCTTGCGGGGCAGCGGAGGAAAGGAGGTCCTCCTTCAGACCCCATTTGAGGCCCCCCGATGCAGGAACACCCCCCCTTCCCTCACAGGCCGCCCCCCCAGCGTTCCCACTCTGTTTCCGTCAGCAGCGACCAGGTGTGGACGGCGCCGGCGGGAACGCGTCGTATTGGGCAGGCTGCTCGGCCCATCCGGGCCGGAGAATCGCCGCTCGCCGTGATTCTCGCCGTGCTGGTTGGGGGGGGGGGGGGGGGGGGGCGTGGGACAATCGCGTGTGGGCGTCGGGGCAGGACACGCACGGCGCCCCGGCGATTCTCCCTCCCGGCGTGGGGGGGGGGAGAATTCTGCCCAAGCTGTCAGTAACTGATCGGATCAGCTAATTTTGTGTAAAAGCTCCTTGCCAAGGATGAAAACAGTCTCAATTATCTGATTCCACCACTTTTGTCCTCTAATTGTTGAATCTGCTGGATGATATTATTTTTCCTATTCATTTAGAGTACCCAATTCATTTTTTAAATTTAGCATGGCCAATCCACCTACCCGGAACATCTTTTGGGTTGTGGGGGAGAAACCCACGCAAACACGGGGAGAATTGCAAACTCCACACGGACAGTGACCCAGAGCCGGCATCGAACCTGGGATCTCGGCACCGTGAAGCAGCAGTGCTAACCACTGCAGCAACGTGCTGCCCCTGGATGATATTATCACAACAGAATGTACACAAAACAAGTATGGAGGTTCCACACATGGCAGCTAATCAGTCAGTATGCTTGTCTTGTAGAAAAATCAAAGACATGTCTTGGTAGTCAACTAGCGCCCACCTTACTGGAGTTTCCTTTAATATGGGCGGCAGGGTGGCACAGTAGTCAGCACTGCTGCCTCACAGCACCAGGGACCCAGGTTCAATTCTGGCCTTGGGTCACTGTGTGTGTGGGGTTTGTACGCTCTCCCCGTGTCTGCGTGGGTTTCCTCCAGGTGCTCCAGTTTCCTCCCACAGTCCAAAGATGTGCAGGTTAGGTGGATCGTCCATGTGAAATTCTCCCTTAGTGGCCAGTAATGTACATGTTAGGTTATGGGGTTAAAGGAATAGGGGAGAATGACCATGGGTAGAGTGCTCATTTGAAGGGTCGGTGCAGACTCGAGGTTATGGGGTTAAAGGAATAGGGGAGAATGGCTATGGGTAGAGTGCTCATTTGAAGGGTCGGTGCAGACTCGATCAGCCGAGCGGCTCCTGCGCTGTAGGGATTCTATGATTCAGATTAAAATAAACTCTGAATTAAATCATACTCCAAGATGGTGACATAAAAAAGTAAGAAGCCTTCAAAATATGCAACAGTTCAGAAAGGAGTGGACTAAGGCACAAACATTTGTTGATGCTCTGTCTGGAAAGCTGCACAATGATTGTGTAAAGGCAGTAAATACTGACCATGAGGGGAGTACTGTCATATGGATTTTTGTCAGTCACAGTCACACACAGGATGATCTGAAGGAGCTGCAAACTAACCAAAATTGACCAAGACCACCTGGTGACAAGTTACCTGAAATAATGGCCCAGATTCACCACTCTGGAGCCGAAGCTCTCCCGCCAGTGGAGATTCGGGACTGGTCTCTACTGGTGTCAGGAGCTGGGCCTAGGATGTCAGCCTCTCCCCTTCACCATACAAATTTATGCATGGGGAGAGCTTGCCGAATTCCGTCAGAATCCTGGTATTAGGCCACTGTTTTGAGCGGGTGGCCTGATCCCGAGGTCCAGCAGCAGGACCCCTCTGCCCACAACGTATTTCTGCCATATCCCATTGACAAATAAGGGCATCCTCCCCTCCACCTCGGAAATAATGGGTCACACCATGCTGCCCAACTGCAGCACAGAGGCATGAGGGTGAACCGACACCCCTATCAGTCACCCCATCACACCCCTCATCAGACCTCAGCGACATCCATCAGAGACCCACATCAGAGACCCACATCAGAGACCCCAAAAGAGATCCCCAAAGAGATCCCCAAAGAGATCCCCATCAGGAACCGTCATCAGTCACCCCTGCCTGAAAGCTGAAGAGCAGTCCAGTGAAATGTCTCTACATTTTCACTTACCCTTTTCTGACATCTGTGCCTCAGACAAAAGTGTTTAAAGCTGTAGCTGTTACAAGTGTCAGAGGCTTCCCCAAAAGTCAAGCACACTTGAAACGGCTTCAAATGCCTTGACTGCCTTTGAAATGGAAAACTCACATTCAATTTCACACAGCAATACATTGCACTCGCCAATGACTGACAGTTTTCTTTGTGCAGATATAGGTGTTTGGTGGATTGTTTATCTTTCATAGAATCATAAACCTTACAGTGCAGAAGGAGGCCATTCAGCCCATTGAGTCTGCACCGGCTCTTGGAAAGAGCACCCCACTTAATCCCACACTTCTAACCTATCCCTGTAACCCAGTAACCCCACCTAACATTTTTTGGACACTAAGGGCAATTTAGCATGGCCAATCTACCTAATCTGCACAACTTTGGACTGTGGGAGGAAACTGGAGCAGCTGGAGGAAACCCACGCAGACACGGGGAGAACGTGCAGACTCCGCACAGACAGTGACCCAAGCCGGGAATCGAACCTGGAACCCTGGAGCGGTGAAGCAACAGTGCTAACCACTGCGCTACCGTGTTGTCCTTAGTTTTCCCTTCACACTTGAATGTATCTCAAGTACCAAGCTTTGATGCTAACTGCAATGCTTATAAACATCTTTGCTATGATTGAAAGCTCCTCACATCAAAAGGAGCTAAGTGGTTTCACATTCCCTTATTCACGGCAGGAAGCACTGTCAATGCAGTGATCTTTCACTGTACTGCCTGTATTGCTCTTTAGCTTTTGAGGCAGTTATGACTAATGATAGGATTTACCACAGAATGCTGAAGGTAGCAAGGGAGGAAATTGCTGGGGCCTTAACTGACATCTTTGTATCCTCATTGGCTACTGGTGAGATCCCAGAGGACTGGAGAATAGCTAATGTGGTACTGTTGTTTAAGAAAGGTAGCAGGGATAATCCAAGAAACTATTGGCCGGTGAGCCTCACGTCGGTAGTAGGTAAATTATTGGAGAGAATTCTCAGGGACAGGATTTCCTGATCGTGTTTTTTGAGGAGGTGACAAAGATGATTGATGAGGGGAGGGCGGTGGATGTTGTTTACACGGACTTCAGTAAAGCCTTTGACAATGTGCCTCATGGCACACTGGTACAAAAGGTGAAGTCACATGGGAGCAGACGTGAGATGACAAGATGGATACAGAACTGGCTCGGTCACTGAAGGCAAAGTGTCACATGAGAGTACCTTTAATAAATGGGTGTTTATAAATGGGTGTGCATATAAGTATCTGTAGTGAGAGTATCTTTAAGAAATGGGTGTTTATTACTGCAGTGATGTCAAAGAGTGGGTTGAGCTGGGCTGTCTGTCAGCTTTTTACTTTCGTTTTAGGCTGTTTGCTGCAGGGTGTGTTTAAGTTTCGTTTTCAGAGCTGGATAGCTTCAATCACAGCCAGAAGGTGTATGAATCTCTCTCTGTAACCTAAAGACTGTAAATCGGTCCTAGTGATTTAAAACTAATAACAGTAATGACTTTAACCTGATGTGCTTTTGGTAAAAGGTGTTTTAAGTCATATGGATGTTAAAAGGAAAGCTTAAAGGATTACTTAGTGTTGTAGTCTTTGGGTGCTATATTTGAATTAATGGTTCCTAAGATGTTCACTGTGTTTTAAAAAGGTTAACTTGAGTTCATAGAATAAACATTGTTTTGCTTTAAAAATTACTTTTCCCTTTCTGCTGTACCACACCTGCAGAGTGGGCCGTGTGCTCCCCATACCACAATCTATTAAAAGTTGTGGGTCAGGTGAACTCCATGATACACTTTGGGGTTCTCTGAACCCTGGCCCATAACAAATTGGGGTCTCGTCCGGGATAAAAGTCTCTCCATTGGATTGGCTTAGTGAACGTAAAGACAGTGAGGGGTGAGCATTTTGTGGGTGTTTTTCAGGTGTGGTATTTTAGTTTAAGTAGGGAGTGTGTTGTGAACAATGGCTCTTTCAGAGGCTCTGAAGTTTTGGGGGGTGGAGACGGTCACACGCAGTACCTTACGGACAGAGACAAAAGCAGACTGTTAGATTTGGCAAAAACATTGCAGTTAACATTACCTGACAAAATGCGAAAAGATGAGGTAATTATGGTGGTGTCTAAGCATTTAAAGTTGCCTGAGATACAGTTAGGCTCATTGGAAATGGCAAAAATTCAGTTGCAAATTAAACAAATGGAACATGAGAAAGAATTAAAGCAGCTTGAATACGAAAGAGATAGAGAGGAAAAAGAAAGGGAGATACAGATCAGAGAAAAAGATAAAGAGAGAGAGTTTGAACTTCAGAAAATGGCCCTGAAACATGACAGTCAGTTAAAATTGGCAGGTGTAAAGGGAAACGTACAGTTGGATGATAGTGATGAGAATAGTGAGAAAGAGCGTCATAGTCGAAGGTTTGGTGGGGATCTATTTAAATATGTCCCAGCATTGCCAAGGTTTGACGAGAAGGAAGTGGAAGCCTTTTTCATTTCATTTGAGAAGGTAGCTAAACAAATGAAATGGCCACAGGACATGTGGGTATTACTGATTCAAACAAAGCTGGTACGTAGGGCTAGTGAAGTGTAGGCATCACTATCAGAGGATGTATCGGAGTCGTATGAGGGGGTGAAAAAAATCTATCATAGGTGCATATGTACTAGTGCCTGAAGCTTACAGACAGAGGTTTAGAAATGAAAGGAAATAATTTGGTCAAACATACATGGGAGTTTGAAAAGATCAAACAGAGTAATTTTGACAGGTGGATAAGGGCTTTGAAAATAGACCAAACGTATGAAGCTCTCAAGAGAAATTATACTTTTGGAGGAGTTTCAAAATTCAATTCCTGATGTAGTGAGAACTCATGTGGAAGAGCAGAGGGTTAAAACTGTGAGGTTAGCAGCAGAAATGGCAGATGATTATGAATTAGTTCATAAATCAAAGCTTGGTTTCCGACATCAGTTTCAGCCTGTGAGGGCTAGAAACTAGGGACATGAGAAATACTCAAGTGGTAAAGGTAAAGATGATCTGATGGGAGATAATAAGGAGAGTGTACCTCAGATAAAAAAGAAATCCAGGAGGGTGGAAAAGAAATGAAAAGTTTCAAATGTTTTCACTGTAACAAACTAGGCCATGTAAAGTCACTGTGTTGGTGGTTGAAGAAAAGCACTGGGAAGGCTGATATGGTAAAACAGGATAAGACAGTGGGGTTTGTTAAAGTGGTAAAGGAAAGCCCAAATGAAGCGAAGGAGGTGCAAAAGATTGTCCAGCCTGTTCAAGAGGTGATTGATAAGAAGGTGCCAGATCTCTTTAAAGAATTTACTTGTGTGGGTAAAGTTTACTCATGTGTATCAGGAGGAGCAGGTAAAGAAGTCACAATTTTAAGAGATACAGGAGCTAGTCAATCCTTAATGGTAAGAGATAAGGAGTTATGTAATTTGGGAAGAATGTTGCCAGAAAAGGTGGTAATATGTGGAATTCAGGGTGAGAGGAGTAGTGTTCCATTATATAAGGCAGCACGGCAGCATAGTGGTTAGCACAAATGCTTCACAGCTCCAGGGTCCCAGGTTCAATTCCGGCTTGGGTCACTGTCTGTGCGGAGTCTGCACGTTCTCCCCGTGTGTGCGTGGGTTTCCTCTGGGTGCTCCGGTTTCCTCCCAAAGTCCAAAGATGTGCAGGTTAGGTGGATTGGCCATGCTAAATTTCCCTTAGTGTCCAAATTGCCCTTAGTGTTAGGTGGGGTTACTGGGTTATGGGGATAGGGTGGCGGTGTGGGCTTGGGTCGGGTGCTCTTTCCAAGAGCCAGTGCAGACTCGATGGGCCGAATGGCCTCCTCCTGCACTGTAAATTCTATGATAAGGTAAGATTGTAAAGTCCTGTGAAGAGTGGTGAAGTGGTAGTAGGAGTAACAGAGAAACTATACTGTCCAGGAATACAGTTTATCTTGGGTAATGATATAGCTGGATTGCAGGTGGGAGTGATGCCTACTGTGGTTGATCAGCCAGTGGAAAATCAGTCAACAGAAGTGTTGAAGTATGAATAGCCTGGGATTTTCCCGGATTGTGCAGTAACAAGGTCACAAAGTCACAGGTTAAGACAAGGGGAGAAATCAGAGAGTGAAGATAAAGGTGAAGTGCAATTGTCAGAAACAATTTTTCATCAGATGGTTGAAAAAGAACAAGAACAGGTGTAGGATGAGGCGGATCTTTTTAGATCAGGAAAATTGGCGGAGTTACAACAGAAAGATGTAGAAATAAAACGGATGTAGCAGAAAGCATACAAGGAAGAGGAATCTACGTGTATACCAGAGTGTTATGACCGTAAAAGTGATGTCTTGATGAGAAAATGGAGACCTGTACATATGCAGATGGATGAAAAGTGGACAGAAGTTCATCAAGTAGTATTGCCGGTAGGGTATAGAAAGGAGGTGTTGCGAGTTGCACATGAGGTACCAGTGGGAGGTCATTTGGGAATAAGGAAAACTCAAGCTAAAATCCAGAAACATTTTTATTGGCCTGGACTACATAAAGATGTAGTTAAATGTTGTCAATCATGTTACACATGTCAAGTGATAGGGAAACCTCAAGCAGTGATAAAACCAGCGCCCTTAATACCCATTCCAGCATTTGAGGAACCTTTTACAAGGGTCCTAATTGATTGCGTAGGACCGCTTCTTAAAACGAAAAGTGGGAATCAAAATCTTTTGACGATAATGGATGTGTCTACTAGGTTTCCAGAGGCCATTCCCGTATGTAACATTACAGCTAAAAAGATTATGGAGGAGTTACTTAAATTCTTTACTAT
Source organism: Scyliorhinus torazame (assembly GCF_047496885.1). Taxonomy (NCBI): domain Eukaryota; kingdom Metazoa; phylum Chordata; class Chondrichthyes; order Carcharhiniformes; family Scyliorhinidae; genus Scyliorhinus; species Scyliorhinus torazame. The sequence continues at coordinate 311,216,625 of NC_092707.1, forward strand.
ATATGGACTACCCACAGAAATACAATTGGATCAAGGATCGAATTTTACCTCAAGGTTATTCAAAGAAGTTTATGGATAGCTTAGCAATAAAGCAATTTAAATCAACTGCATACCATCCAGAATCGCAGGGAGTGTTAGAAAGGTGGCATCAGACATTAAAGACAATGTTGAGGGCTCATTGTCAAGATTGTCCAGAGGATTGGGATAAAGGAATTCCATTCGTACTGTTTGCAATTAGGGATGCACCTAATGAGTCAACCAAATTCTGTCCTTTTGAACTAATTTTTGGTCATGGAGGTAAGAGGACCACTTAAATTGATTAAGGAAAAATTGGTGACTGAGAAATCAGAACTTGCATTCTTGGATTACGTGTCAAATTTTAGGGAACGATTAAATAGAGCAGGTGAATTGGCAAGACAACATTTAAAAGTTGCACAAAATGTGATGAAACGGGTAGCGGACAAGAAATCCAAAGTTCGTAGTTTTGCCAGTGGAGATAAAGTTTGTGTTGTTAGGAGTGGTAGGTGAAACTTTAAAAGCACGGTTTTGTGGACCTTATCAGATTGGAAGGAAATTAGGTGAGGTGAATTCTGTGGTAAAAACACCAGATAGAAGGAAGACTCACAGTGTGTGTCATGTGAATATGCTTAAAAGGTACTTTGAAAGGGAAGGAGAGAAAAAGGAGGTTTTAATAATTCTAACTCAAAGTGACGAGCCAAATCCAGATGACTGTGAATTTGACATACCTCAAATTAAATTGGAAAACAAGGATGTTCTTAAAAATTGGAATAAATTGTTGAGTTACCTTCCAGAGGAAAAACGGACTGACCTGAAAGAATTATTGATATCACATGGGCATATTTGTGGAGATAAATTGGGAAGTACTAAAATGGCTATACATGATGTAGATGTGGGAAATGCTGTTCCAATCAAACAACATCCATACAAACTTAACCCTTTAAAATTGGTACAGGTTAACAAAGAGTTTGAGAGTATGCTTAAAAATGGCATAATTGAAGTGGGTTGCAGCCAATAGAGCTCACCCATAGTGATGGTACCTAAACAAGACGGTACCCAATGGTTGTGTGTGGACTATAAAAAGGTTAATGCAGTTACAAGGACGGACTCTTATCCTATCCCACGTTTGGAGTATTGCATTGAGAAAGTGGAACAATCAGCTTTTATTTCCAAATTGGATTTACTTAAAGGTTATCCGAAAGGGCGAAGGAGGTTTCAGCTTTTGTGACTTCAGATGGTATATAGCAATTCAAAGTTATGCCATTTGGTATGAAAAAGGCCCCAGCCACATTTCAACGGTTAACTAACAAAGTTGTTTCAGGATTACCCAATTGTGCGGAATACATCGACGATCTGGTAATTTTCAGCCAGACATGGAAAGAACATTTAAAACATCTGATGGAGTTATTCGATCGACTTCAGGAGGCGGGTTTGGTGATAAACCTAGCCAAATGAGAATTTGGAAAAGCCCAAGTCACTTTCCTTGAGTTTCCGATCCCCTCAAGACAAAGGGAAATAATGCGATTTCTTGGCATGAGTGGATTTGATCGAACATTTGTGCAAACGTTTTGTAGCGTGATTGCTCCACTGATGGACTTGAAGAAACGTCGAAAATTCCAGTGGACAGCGGAGTGTCAACAGGCATTTGACAGCCTGAAGGTTGTGATAACCAATGCTCCTGTGTTGGAGAATTACAAGGGACTCTGTGATCAGATTGAACTAAAGTATCTGACTTTAAAGAGAAATGCCGAGGCATAGAGAAATAGTCGGATCGTGCAGACACCTTCTTGTTCAAAGAGACTGTCAAGCAGGAAGGATTTCAGTTGGAGGAAGAACAAAAAAGGACTATATCATTATACCTGTTTGCGTGTGTTGTTTTTTGAAACGAAAAAGTATATTTACCGTGTGCATTTCTTAAAGGATAGTGAGGAGGTGAAAAATTAAACCATCTTGAAGTTGATGGTTTTTGTTTTCTTGGGGGGAGATGTCATGTGAGAATACCTTTAAGAAATGGGTGTTTATAAATGGGTGTGGAAATAAGTATCTCTAGCGAGAGTACCTTTAAGAAATGGGTGTTTATTACTGCAGTGATGTCAGTGAGTGGGTGGAGCTGGGCTGTCTGTCAGCTTTTTTACTTTCGTTTTAGGCTGTTTGCTGCAGGGTGTTTTATAGTTTCGTTTTCAGAGCTGGACAGCTGCAGTCATAGCCAGAAGGTGAATGAATCTCTCTCTGTAATCTAAAGACTGTAAATCGGTCCTAGTGATTTAAAACTAATAACAGTAATGACTTTAACCTGATGTGCTTTTGGTAAAAGGTGTTTTAAGGATGCTAAAAGGAAAGCTTAAAGGATTACTTGGTGTTGAAGTCTTTGGGGGTTGTATTTGAATTAATGGTTGCTAAGATGTTCACTGTATGTTTTAAAAAGGTTAACTTGAGTTCATAGAATAAACATTGTTTTGTTTTAAAAATTACTTTTCCATTTCTGCTGTACCACACCTGTAGAGTGGGCCGTGTGCTCCCCATATCACAATCTATTAAAAGTTGTGGGTCAGGTGAACTCCATGATACTCTTTGGGGTTCTCTAAACCCTGGCCCATAACAAAAGGGTAGCAGTAGAAGGGTGTTTTTCTGAATGCAAGGTTGTGATTAGTGGCATTCCACAGCTACCTGTGCTGGGGCTTCTGTTGTATGTACCATACATAAACGATTTGGAGGAAAATGTAGCTGGTCTGATTAGTAAGTTCACGGATGACACCAAGGTTGGTGAAGTGGCAGATGTTGATGATTGTCAGAGAATACAGCAGGACAGGTAGGTTGAGACTTGGGCAGAGAAATGGCAAATGGAGTTTAATCCAGACAAATGTGAGGTAATGCATTTTGGTAGGTCTAACAGAGAGGGGAAATATACTGAAAATGGCAAACCTCTCAGGAATAAGAAAGTCAGAGAGATCTGGGCGTGCAGCTCCACAGATCCTTGTAAGTGGCAACACAAGTGGACAAGGTAGTCAAGAAAGCATAAGGAATGCTTGCCTTCATTGGAGTATAACAACTGGCAAGTCACGCTACAGTTGGAGGACCGACGGGTCTGTTCCTGTGCTGTATTGGTCTTTGTTAATACCCAAGTTCAACATTCAGTAGACATTTCTTTCACAATTTCTTCAAAATTACTGAAAAATTCACATGGGTTTTAATTAGGAGAATCCTCAAATTATATATACTTAAGAGCACCAATGTTCTAAAATGCTCATCTTTAAACTTCATCATTTAAATAGTATACACACAATTTTAGACTTACAATTATTAGTAATTGTTTTTTTGTCAGCCAATTCTGAAAAGAGTACCATTCAAAAGTTATCAAGCCCTGCAACGAGGCTCCAAAGATTGTGCTGCAACAATTTAAATAAGTGTGATGTGGCACATTTTGGTGGGGGAAAGAAGAAGGTCAATTCTAAAATAAGAGTCAAACTGGGGTAGATGGCTGAATGGATCTAGGGTTCTGGTGACCAACTTTGTATGTAGCTGTATCAAGCTGTGTGTAGACATTTGGTATGCAAACACTAAATGTCACGACATGGAAGTTCTATCTGTCCACGGTATTACAAAAGATGGGTCTGGTCACAGGAATGTCCTTGTTAGTTGGACCATGCCATACCACTCAGGGAAAAGCTCATGCAGAAAAACATCTTCGGCCACAGGTCAGTCAAACAGCGGATTACACATAATGGGTGAGATTTTGTGGCCGTTCATGGTGGAAGCATATGGCCCTGCCGACAGAGCATCCCAGCCACAGGTTTGGCAGTGGTGAGGGACGCATTCAACGCAAAACCCCTGTTGACAATGGCGGAACCAGAAGATCCCGCCGCCGGCCGATGGCATGCTGCCTCCTGCCGTTGCAGAACACCGCGTGATGGGGGAGAAGATCCTATCCAATGTCCTTGATACTCTGCATGAAAAGGAGATGGTGCACTCTGTGCATGGTTCCCTGAGACTTTTAAAGTCATTTGGCAGAATCCTTCATCACCAGATATTTTAAATGAGCACCAAGACATAGCTTAGCTTGCGATGAGAAGGGCCCTCTCTGTCAGATTCTTCATGCACTCGCAGAGTCTCAGCGACACCGTACACTGGCCTTACAGTGACTGTGATGGGAAGTAGATCTCCTTTTGGAATGTGCCTTTGCCAAGCAGGTTGGAAAGAGAAGCAGTAATTTTGTCAAATGCATCGCGTGCAGCTGTGACACAAGATCCTGTGCTCCACAGGTTGTTCCTGGGAATGCACACCAAGAAAAATTGTTAGAGAAACATCAACTCAGTGAAGGATTCTCTTTGATCTTCCCAAAACCTTTTAGTCTTCTAATGTGAAGAGCTGTTGATGACAAGAGTGTTGCAGACTGGCACATTCCAAGGTACAAGTCTACGAGCTGAAGGATACATTAAAACCTGGGGCAGTTGTTGCAAGGGCTCAATGGGGCAAGGCCACTGTCTAAGGCCCTCCTGCCATAGTACACCAAGGGGCTGAAAACTGTGTAAAACCCCTCAAGCTGAATGTTTGGTATGAATGAATATTATAAATATAACCTCGTGGCAGCACGGTGGCGCAGTGGTTAGCATTGCTGCCTCACAGCGCCGAGGTCCCAGGTTCGATCCCGGCTCTGGGTCACTGTCAGTGTGGAGTTTTCACATTCTCCTCGTGTTTGCGTGGGTTTCGCCCCCACAACCCAAAGATGTGCAGGGTAGGTGGATTGGCCATGCTAAATTGCCCCTTAATTGGAAAAAAAAAAATGAATTGGGTACTCTAAATGTATTTTTTTAAATATCACCTCTATTTTTAAGTGCAATGAGGCAGGGTGCCTCAGGGTGCCACATTCTGTATTGAAGGAACCTGATCTGTTTTGCAGCTTATGTAATGTCAATGCCAAACTGTAATATACTTCTGCAAACTTGACAAATGAAGGATATGCTTGGGAAAAAAAATCTAGGGGCATACATTTAAAAATCAAATTAACAAGGCCATGAAAATGTGAATAAAGCATTGAGGTTTATTTCTTTAAGATTAGAATTGTAAAGTAACAAAGTTATTTTAACATTTATAGAATCTTGGTTAGGGCAAACCTTTCTGATCTTCATATTACACAAAGGGTGTAGAGACAGTCAAGATGATGCAAAGTGTATTTACAAGAATGACCCCAGAACTGAGAGGTTCTCACTAATATGTTGGGTTGTTTTCTCCATGTAAAAGAATGTGGAGAAATGTCGACAATTATGAAGGAGTTTGATATGTAAAATATAAAAGAAAATGTTTCCACCTGTCAAGGAATCCAAAACGAATGGTCATGTATATAAGACAGGCACTAGGGGCCAGATTTTTATCAAAGAGACTGGTATCGGGAGTCAGGAAAGTTACCAACCCCAGAAACCCATTTCTTTTAAGGGCGCACCTGCCTGTGCCACTTGTGCCAGGGAGGCGAGAGCTGGGATGGAGTCGTGTCCGCCACCTCCAGAAGCAGGCCCAAGGTGGCAATGGAGATGGTGGATGATGAGGTTAACCAATCTGGAAGACCTACCTCCATTTGCTGAGACATTGGCATAGTTGTGATCATGTCTATCAAACCCTCAAGCCCTCTCACCATCTCGAAAAACAAAGTCGGCACCTATTAATAAAGTTGCCAGATGGTCTTACAATGAATGCCTGGCTGAGTTCCAAGGATAATGAATCTACTTTGCTTAACAGGGAATGTTTACACAACTTGAAGGGGAGCAGAAACTTTTTTTGATTGACATCTCTATTATCTTGTGACAGCTTGATCTTTCTCCGATATGTTTTGAAATGTCTGTATCTTTAATTACACAAGATTAAGTTGCCTGAAGTGGATTGAAACCTTTTTTTAAATTGATACTATAAATGTCTGTAATTAATTGCCAGCATTATGAAACGGTAACAGCAGGAATGGCTGTTTGCTTTTGTTGCCATATCGGGACTCGGGATCCCATGGTTCATGGCTCTTCTGAGAAGCTGTGACCCACGTCAATCAATGGAACACCTCTACCAACCACCTCTATCAAAGTTGGGGCTGTTTGAAATTCCAAACCTCACAATGGAGCTGGCAAGATAAACAAGACTATCCGCACCCTTATCCCATATCACCAAAAATAGGGTTGGGAGATAGGAATTCCAGAATGTGTTTTCACCTGCCATTCCTGGCTCAGCCCAACTCAGTGTAAATGGGACCCAATTCCCAGCCCCGTTTGCAAGGTTTCCAATTTTCTCTTGTGCCTTTTAAAGGTGCAGGTGGTCCCGATCACGAGCCCACACCCTGCACTCCCAACTTGGCCAGCTCTATTGCGGGAATGGACATGTTCCTGTGCTCTGCAGTTGTCGTGGAGTCAGGCCAACATTTAAAAGTTTCCTGGTTCACGTAATCTCATAGGTGTGCTGGACCATAGTCTGGATGACAGAATCTGCTGAAAGCAACTTCAAAATGTCTTACCCATGCGTCCCATGCCAACCTTACACTCTGTATAGAACCAATGAACCAGTAAACCATATTGTCACAATAGGATGTGTTTTAAAAGCTTTAAAAAAAGTCCAATATTCATAACATTGCTTTTACTACAGCCCAATAAAATATCAGTCATTCAGATTCTTTAAAGTATCAATATAAGAAACTGCAAGCACTTGATACCCCTTTTTACGTTGTGTAAATAAACATTGTGCAATTGAAAGAATACACCATTGTGGGCAGCACGGTAGCATTGTGGATAGCACAATTGCTTCACAGCTCCAGGGTCCCAGGTTCGATCCCGGCTTGGGTCACTGTCTGTGCGGAGTCTGCACATCCTCCCCGTGTGTGCATGGGTTTCCTCCGGGCACTCCGGTTTCCTCCCACAGTCCAAAGATGTGCAGGTTAGGTGGATTGGCCATGAAACATTGCCCTTAGTGTCCAAAATTTCCCTTAGTGTTGGGTAGAGTTACTGGGCTCTGGGGATAGGGTGGAGGTGTTGAGCTTGGGTAGGGTGCTCTTTCCAAGAGCCGGAGCAGACTCGATGGGCCGAATGGCCTCCTTCTGCACTGTAAATTCTCTGAATCAGAGTCCCAGAGCTGTCATTAAAGCATTGTTTCCTCTCGCTTGGTATGGAGGGTGTCAGCGACATGGGGTTGGGTGGGTGGGATGTGATAGGTGACATCAATGGGGCATGGGGAGTATTTGGAGTTGAGGGGAAGTGTGGGAGGTGAGGTCCAGAGAGCCTTACTGTTTTTATTCTAACTGGGGCAAAGTCCCAGGGCACTATGGACTTTATTGTTCTTTTAGGAAGTGCTGTGGGTTTTGGCCAAGGGTGGTATCATGACCGGTACAGGCCTGGAGGCCGAAGTGCCTGTTCCTGTGCGTTATTATATTGTTCTTTGTTCTTTAGAGACAGCCTCACTCTGCACCTGGCTGTCCCGTGGCTGCCTCTGAACTCTTTCTGGGGACAGCAGGCCCGACTCCTGTTAGGAACAACCCCAGGAATGAAAATCTTATCTTTGTGGTCATTATCTCCCGAGGTGGGTGCACCGAGCTGGGAAATTTCCCGATTCCTGTTCCTCGCCATGAAGATTAAATACCAACTCTATGATTCCTAGGTCTAGAAAAATGTCTTCTCGAATTCCAGCTTTTAAAAGTAAGTTTCAGAAGAAGCATATATGATTGAACAGTATTATCTTTCAAGGAAAGCTTTCCCTGCAAAATTGATAAAAATCCAAGAGTGGCAAAGGAGGGGGGGTGATTGCTCCCGTTAAAGCCCTAGAGTAGGCCTCTGATCCCTGCAGGTTTTCTTATTGTAATACTTAGAAGAGTTGAGACCTCTGCAGTTTTAACCGTTGTACATTGTGGAATAAAGTCAACAAAAGATTTTTGTCTATCTGAGGGCCATGGTTGTGGTTCATAACATTTGATTTTCAATGGTGCAGATTTTATCTGTGACATGAAGCAGAGTCACTTTGACGGCATACCACAAAATAGTAGAGATCAAAATTAGACAAATAGATCAAACCCATAGTTTACATTTTTCAGAACAAGAGTTCAGTGTGAAGCACTCAGGACAGCTATGCATGGATTTATTTAAAGCAAGTTTTGAAGTGTCTAAAATTGCTAAAAATAACATTTTGGTTGTTCTGTAAGTTGATAGTTGGTAAAGCAAAACAATAATTTGCACGTTTTCTCTTGGAAAATGAAATGAAAATTGCTTATTGTCACAAGTTGGCTTCAAATGAAGTTACTGTGAAAAGCCCCGAGTAGTCACATTCCGGCGCCTGTTCGGGGAGGCTGGTACGGGATTATGCCTTGTTGCTCTTTTTAACCTTAGTCTATTTGCTCTGATTACGTCACCTTTGCTCACGAGTCGCCAGGTATCTTTATGATACCGTCACGTGATTCAAGTGCAGGTTATGATTAATAATACAGCACACCGCTTAGTAAGGATTAAAACAACGGTCATTTATTATATACAACGAGCAATATTAATACACTAATACTACTATCTATATAATAAACCTATCACTACTGGCCAATACTTAACTTAGGAAGAGCCCACCAGGTCAGGGAAACGAATGGCTTGTCCAATCAGATCTGGCCCGCGGGATTCAAAAGGCTGCTACAGGTCGGTGGCTAGGTGTCTCTACCAGATAGCGATCGCTGGATTCAAACTTACTGTTGCCGGTTGCTGTTCTTGCGAAGGTCTCGAGCAGGCGAAGAGGAGAGAGAGAGAGAGAGAGAGAGAGAGATCTGAACTTGGCCCCTCACTTTTATAGGGCCCAGGGGCTTCCCGCCTCCCGGGGCGGCCCTTGACCCTGAGTCCCAAGTGATTGGATTTGTTCCCAATCCCTGGGGTCGATGTGTCCAATGGTGAGGCGATTCCTCGATCGGGGGGTGGTCGTTCACCTGTCTTTGTTTCGGCCACTGCAGGCGCCGACAGGTCTGGCCCGGTATTCAATTGCTAATATGTTGCAATTGTTCCCAGGGATAGCCGATTTAACTGCAGATGTCTGGATAGATGGGCTGCAAACAGTCCTGAATGTAACTGCAAATACCTGGGTTGATGGGCTGTTGATAGCCCTGAGTATCGATCTGGGCTAACTTCCCCAGAGCCGAATATGCAATAATGTTTGCAGCTGCCTGCTTGTGTCTTGTTAGCTGCTTTTCCCAGCAGTCTTTCGGGTTAGCCATTTCAAACTGAGTTTTGGCCAGATTAATCGGGACGCAGCCATTTTACGTGGCGACAGCCTGCATCACATGTAAAGTGTTCACTGGGAATCCGGCAACTTGACTACCTTTCAGACACTGCTCTATGCTTTTGTGACTGAATAAAATATACTCTTTTTTTTATTTGACAGGAGATTTGGGAGGGAGGTTCAATCATGTAACTTATTTTGGAAAGACTATGAAAGAGCCCTCCAGCATCATCAGGGAAGCTAGGTGTGATGTGACATCTCACAACAGGTGGCACAGTGCGTAGCTCTGCTGTCTCACAGCGCCAGGGACCCGGGTTCATTTCCAGCCTTGGGTTACTGTCTATGTGGAGTTTGCACATTCTCCCCATGTCCATGTCGTTTCCTCTGGATGTTCCAATTTCCTCCCACAGATCAAAAATTTGCAGGTCAGGCGGATTGGCCATGTTAAATTGCCCCTTAGTATCCAAAAGGTTAGGTGGGGTTACGGGCTGGGGCATGGGCAGGGTGTACTTTCAGAGGGTCGGTGCAGACTTGATAGGCTGAATGGCCTCCTAATGCATTGCAGGGATTCTATGATTGATCTCTTTTATTGTGCTTAGCATTTTCTCCTTCTCCTCCCAGCATTTATTGATTTTTTTTTTTCCTTTCTCTTTTCATGTCTTTCTTATTTTCCACGGACTTCAATTTTGCTCGGGCTCCTTAGCACCACACTTGGTCTGTATTTTATTGCGTATGTCGTTAAACTTGGGAAATTAATAGGCCAGCAGTGGGCCTTTCCCTAGGATAAAGGACCCTGAGGGCAGAGGTCCTGCCTGGCAGCAATTGCCAGCAAAACAGGAGCCATCAGTTCTTCTGTACTCAGCAGTGCCACTAGGTGGCTGTTCCAACAATACATACATCCGAGACCTTGAATCATGAAAACCCACAGCAACAGGTGAGTGATGGTGGCAAGGGGGTCATGGGGCGAAGGTCACAGGGAACAGGATCAGCCGCAAAGGCAGAAGCGAGACTCTTAGTGGATCCCATCCGTTACAGATGCTGCATCCCTCATTCAGGCACCAAGTGCCTTTGAATGAGGAATCACTCCCTCATCCACAAGGTGGTCCACAGACCTTCCCAGCATGTGGTGGAGATGAGAAGGTAGCGTGGTCCCCAGGCATCTCCTGCCCACCTGGTTAAATGCCCCCACTGCCAAACACAGCATGGAGGTAAGCACAAGATTCCACCCAAGCTGTGCCTCAATGGTAGCACTCTCACCTCCGAGATAGAAGTCTACTCCTCAGACTTGAGCACATAATCTTGGGTGACACTAGAGCAAATGACTAAAATACTGCTATCAAGTGTGCCTTGTTAAAGGTGTCAAATTTCAGGTCAGATATTAAACCAAGGCCGTATTTTTCTTCTAAAAGGATTGTGAAATATCCTTTTTTTTTATAATTCATTTACGGGATGTGTGCGTCACTGGTTAGGCCAGCATTTATTGCCCATCCCTCGTTGTCCTTCAGAAGTTGGTGAGTTGCCTTCTTGAACCGCTGCAGTCCCGGAGGTGTAGGTGCACCCACTGTGCTGTTAGGGAGGGAGTTCCAGGATGTCGCCCCAGTGACAGTGAAGGAGCGGCAATATATTTCCAAGTCAGGGTGGTGAGTGACTTGGAGGGGAACTTGGTGGGGTTCCCAGGTATCTGCGTCTCTTGTCTTTGGTAGTGGTCGTGGGTTTGGAAGCTGTTGTCTCAGGAACTTTGGGGAGTTACTGCTGTGAAACCCCATGGCACTATTCCAAGAAGTGCCGGGAAGGTCACCTGGTGTCCTGGCTGATATTTGTGTATTAACCAACTTTACCCAAGCAGCTGAACAGTTATTATTGTATTGCTGTTTGTGGGACCTTGCTGTGCACAAATTGGTCACTGTGTTTTCTATATTCCAACAATGATTGCTTTGGGATGTCCTACTTTTGTGAGAAGTTCTATGTAAATGCAAATCCTTTCTTTCAACCCATCAATTATGTGTCATGTGACCCAACAATCTCACACCCAGGATTAATCCAGTATTATTAGGAGGTTGTCAACAGGGATGGGGGGGGGGGGGGTAGAGATTTTGTTGGAGAGTAGTCAGCAGGGTCAGGGGGTAGGTGCTGGGGGGGTGGCGGTATGGTTGAGGATGTAGGGGTGTAGTCAGGGAAGCAATATTCAAGGGGATTCAGTTGATAGGTAATTGGATGTGGGTGGTTTAATTGGGCGCTAGTCATGGGGGTAGTTGGTGGTCAGGACGGTAGTCGGGTAGATGGAAGGATAGTTGGGGCTTAGGTGGTGTATTTGGGCCAGGGTTTAGAGAACCCCAAAGTGTATCATGGAGTTCACCTGACCCACAACTTTTAATAGATTGTGGTATGGGACCACACAGCCCACTCTACAGGTGTGGTACAGCAGAAATGGAAAAGTATTTTTTAAAGCAAAACAATGTTTATTCTATGAACTCAAGTTAACCTTTTTGGAACAGTGAACATCTTGGCAAACCATCAATTAAAATACAACCCCCATAGAATGCAACACTAAGTAATCCTTAATAACTTCCCAAACAACATCCAGAAGACAGAAGAAACACCTTTCAACAGAAGCACATTAGGTTTGCATTCACTACTGTTATTAGTTTTAAATCACCAGGATCGATTTACAGTCTTTAAATTAGAGAGAGAGATTCATTCACCTTCTGGCTGTGACTGCAGCTATCCAGCTCTGAAAACGAAACTAAAACACACCCTGCAGCAAACAGCCTAAAACGAAAGAAAAAGCTGACAGACAGCCCAGCTCTACCCACTCTCTAACATCACTGCAGTAATAAACACCCATTTCTTAAAGGTACTCTCACTACAGATATTTATATACATACCCATTTATGAACACCCATTTCTTAAAGGCACTCTTACAGGACAGTGGGGTCATTAGTTTAATTGCCCAGTTGTGAGAAGTGTTTTTTCCGGTGTAACTATTCTGCTAAGGTCATCAGGATCATTCAGTATCTCCGATTTAAATGGTTTCCCGTGCAGGATCATTGCCCGTCAGGAGTTTGAACTTCCCGGGTAATTCCCATGCAGTCCTTGTAGAGGGACTTCCACGGACATCCCACAATGCACCTTCTGGGATACATTTGGGTAAGCCCATGCCCCCCTCCAATCCCATCCCCCACTAGAGATCAGACGTTCTCGGCTTATTTGCCGAGGACATATTAGGCAGTAGTTCTCATTAAATTATATAAATTCAATCTCACACATGGAAATTCCTTGTAGTTGTCATCTGCACATTTTATATAGCAGATCACTACAATAGTGGAAATAAGCAGTGAACCATCTGCTGCTTACAATCAGTTTAATTGCAGACCTCGACAAATCAGGAACAAAATCATATCTGGCAAAGAGCCCTTCTACCTTTGGTTCTGGAAGAGCAACATTAAAAGTAGAGCACCTTTGCTGTTGCCTTTATAAACATTTATATTGAGGGATGCAGGGCAGCACAGTGGCGCAGTGGTAGCACTGCAGTCTCACGGCACTGAGGTCCCAGGTTCGATTCCGGCTCTGGGTCACTGTCCGTGTGGAGTTTGCACATTCTTTACGTGTTTGTGTGGGTTTGGCCCCCACAACCCAAAGATGTGCAGGGTTGGTGAACTGAACACACTAAATTGCTCCTTAATTCGAAAAAATGAATTGGGTACTCTAATTTATTTTTAAATAAATATATTGAGGGATGCAACTCTCAATACAACATCAATGCATTTGCAGTCCATGGAATTCTGATGACAAAAATACCTCGAGTTAAAATATCATGAGGCATATATTATCATATTTAATTTCAGATTAATTTGCGGAATAGATGACAAAAAACAAAATGAAAGCCATCATGATTTTTAAGAATGCCTGATCAGGAATACAGCATTCAGCTCCTCAAGCCTATTCCATCACTAAATTATTTGCACATCAACTCCTTTTCTCCATATCCCTTCATATCTTTACCTAACAAAACTCTATCTCAATTTTTGAATTTTTTTTCCCCCCCAATCGATATGGCCTCAACAACCTTTTGTGAGAGAGAGTTCAGATTTTCACTACCTTAGCTGTGGGAAAGTGCTTCCTGACAAAACCGCGAAGTGACCGAGCTCTAATTTTAAGGCTATACTCCTCGTTTTGAACTGGCCCACCAGTGGAAATAATTTCTCTCAATTCACCCCATCAAATCTTTTAGTCATCTTAGCCATCTCAATTAGATAACCCCCATTCCATAAGCAGTGTTCATGCAACTTGTCTTCTTAATTTAACATTTTTAAACCTGGTATCATTATGTTGAATCAATTCTGCATCCCCTCCAAGAACAATGTTATCTTTCCTGAGGTGCAGTGTTGGGAAGTGAACTCCGTACTCCATTGAACTGAAAACCAAATTTTCAAAAGCTACAGCAGTACCAGGAACTATAAGATGGACAGGATAAATCAAAATGCCATCATTTCTGTTCACAGTGCAATGTCACTCCCAGTAATTATACTACAGGCTTAGTAATATTCCCATAGTAACAAGAAAAATAAACTTCCATTGTGTTAATTAGGAAATGGAATCAATGTGACATCAGGCACGCTTGTTCTCACTAGTTTCTTGAAATTTGGTTTGTTATTTGGCTAGATACGAATGTGACTAACTTCTCAATTTATTTTTCATATCGAAGTGTCAAAAAAAGGACAGTTGCACAAATGATGAGCTGAGTACAGAAATCAGGTGTCAAGGTCCATCGCACATTGCACAATCATCCAAAATTCAAGTGTTCTCTCTTTCAGAATTAGCTTCCATCTGTTATCTTCAAGCAGCTCAGTAATCTCCAACAGAAAAAACTGCTTTATTGTTAACTTATAGACACTTCAAGCAATCTGTCTCAACACTGAATAGGATAAATGGAAGCTTAACCAGTGGCTTTTCCGACTAGATGAATGGTTGTGGATAACGCTTGAAACCCTGGAGTCTTCTGTTACCATAGATTGATTCCTGATCACAAATAGTGATTGCATCAGTTCACCAATTTAGAACTCAAAAGGAAACAGCTTAAACTTGTTCATTCGGGCAAATATACTCTGCATAACGGCAGGAAATCACCTTCCCTTGTACTTCCATATTTAATATGCTCAGCAACAGCAAAATGTATATTAGACGGACCACACCTTAAACCCACAAAGGGTCAGCTAGTTAATTCAGGAGTGTTGTGCTGCTTTCTTTCACAATGCTAAGCAATTTGAAAAAAAAAATGTTTTCTTCAGACAGTCAGGACATTGCACACTTGGAACTAGATTGGTGTGTGGGAAACCCAGAGGTAAATGCCACACGTCTGTCAGTGATTTTTAACACACCTGATATCATTAAGTATGTTTGGATTTCTTGACCAATGAGATTGAGTGGCATAGGGATGACAATGTACAGGAGCCGATTTTACCTCAAGCGACTTTGGAAGCAGGAAATTTGATGGATTCTGAGTCAAGGGAAGCACACAAGGAACTGACAGAATGGAGTGTACATGCTCAATGTTGCACCTTGCTGGATGGGTTGCACCAAGAATACTGAGGGAAGCAAGGGTGGAAATCGCAGAGGTACTGACAAAAATCTTCCAAAACTCTGCGAAACAGGTGTGGTGCCCGTGGAACTGGAGAACTGCAAATGTTACACTCGTGCTCAACAATGGGATTATAGGTAAGCCCAAAACTACAGCCAGTCAGATTCAACCTCAGGAATGGGAACTCTTTAAGGAATAATAATCCAGGACAATATTAACACTGAGACAAATGTGGACTAATTAAGAAAAGCCAGCACAGGTCTGTTAAAGACACATCAACCGGAATTTTAAGGCTGTTGGGATACCCTGGGCAGGATTCTCTCAGCCCGGGACCGGGCCAGAGAATCCCCGCGACCAGCGGGAATCGCGCCATGCCACCCCGACGACAGGATGCGATTCTCCGCAGAGCGGAGAATCAGCACCATTGGCGCCAGCGTGGTTGGCGTGGCGCCGGTCGGTGGCCACTGTACGCGCCCCCCCCCCGGCCGATTCTCAGCCCGGGATGGGCCGAGCGGCCGTCATAAGAAACCCGAGTCCCGCCAATGCCATTCACACCTGCTCTCAGCTGGCGGGACATCAGCGTGGAAGGGTCCGGGGGCAGCCTGTGGTGGGGCACCGACCCCGGGGGCGGGCCTCCAATGTGGCCTGGCCCGCGATCAGGGCCCCTCAATCGGCGGGCCGGCCTCTCTGCCTGGGGGCCTCCTTTCTTCCGTGCCAGCCCCTGTAGCCCTGCACCATGTTGCATCGGAGCTGGCGCGGAGAAGGGAGCCACTGCACATGCGCGCTTTGGCGCCGGTGCCACTGTGCATGCGCGGACCCCACGGCACCCAGTTCACACCAGGATCAGCAGCTGGAGCAGCGTGGATCACTCCAGTGCTGGGCTGGCCCTCTGTAGGGGCCAGAATTGCTGATCCTGAGGCCCTGTTGATGCCGTCGGGAAACGCGACGGCTTTTACGACGGCGTCAACACTTCTCAGGATCACAGAATCCCGCCCCTTGTTCCAGCTGACAGCGTACCCTCACCCACGGGTTTCCTGGCAGTGTGGGGTGACTTCAATGGGCAATCCCATTGACTAGTGGCAGGAGTAGAGAATCGCACCGCCAGCGAACAGTGAGCCGCCGAGAAACACACGGCCGGGGGATTGAAGAATTCTGCCCTTCATGTTCAACTAACTTGATTGTATTTTTGATGAGATAATGGAGATTGTTAATGAGGACACTGTGTTTGATGCACTGTCCAAAGATTTTCCAAAAGGTGTTTGAGAAAGTGCCATACGACAGGCTTTTTAGCAAAGTCAAAGGGCGGGATTCTCTGCCGGCGGGATGCTCCTTTTTGCTGGCAGTCCAGGGGCTGCCCCACAAGGGAAACCCATTGACCGGCTGGCGTAATGGAGCATCCCGTCGGCGGGGTGAGGCAGAAATGTGGCGCGGCAGGACAGAGCATCCCGCCAACAGCCTTTGGAATAAACGTTGACAGTGGCAGCAAGGAAACAAAGTTGGCTGAGTGACAGGAAGCAGAGATGAGTGATAAATGGTCATTTCTCAGACTGCAGGAAGGTGTACAGTAGGGTTCCCCAGGAAATTGTACGACGATTGATGTTTTTCTTGATGTATTCAATGATCTAATCTTGGGTGCACAATTTTCAAATTTGCAGATGACACAAAATTTGGACGTATTGTGAGCTAGGAGGAAGGTAGTGATGGACTTCAAGAGGGCACAGCCAGGCTGGTGGAATGAACAGACATATAACAGTTCAAATTTAATGCAGAGATATATGAAGTGATACAGTTTGGGAGGAAGAATTGAGGAGAGGGAAAATAAAAAAAAAAGGGTATAATTGTAAGAACGGAGCAGGAACAGAGAGGCCTGGGTACATATGTGCACCAGTCACTGAGGCAGGATGAGAAGATGGTTAAAAAGTAATGTGGAATTCTGGGCTTTCTCAATAGAGGCATTGAATATAAAGACAAGGATGATATGTTGAACCTTTATAAAACTCTGGAGCAAGAGCCGGTGCAGACTCGATGGGCCGAATGGCCTCCTTCGGCACTGTAAATTCTATGATAATTTACTCCATAATGGGGACCACATTTTCAGAAGGATGTGAAAGCACTGGGAAGGTTTCAGAAAATATTTTAGCAGAATAGTTCCAGGAATGAGGGTCATCAGTTATGCAGGTAGATTGGATTAATTGGGGCTGCTCGCCTTAGAGAAGAGAAAGTTGAAAGGAGATTTTATGGACGTGTTCAAAATCATGAACAGTGTGGACAGAGTAGATGGCGAGAAACTGTTCCTAGAAGTGGAAGGATCAAGAACCAGAAGACACTAATTTCAGGTGAATGAGAAAAGAGCCAAAGTCAAGATGCTGTAAAGTATTTTCACGCAGCGAGTAGTTCGGATTTTGAATGCACTGCCATTGAGGGTTATGGAGACAGATCCAATTATGGCTTCCAAAGAGGAATTGCATAATTACCTGAAGAGGAACAAACTGAAGGGCTACGGAGAAAGATTGGGACAAGCTTGTGGAGAGTCAGCACCGACATGAAGGGTCGAACGGGCTCCTCTGTGCTGTAATGATTCCATGATACGGTGAGCACAGTGGGTAGCACTGTTGCTTCACAGCGCTAGTGTCCCAGGTTCGATTCCCGACTTGGGTCACTGTCTGTTGTGGAGTTTGCACATTCTCCCTGTGTCTGCGTGACTCTGGGTGCTCCAGTTTCCTCCCACAAGTCCCGAATGACGTGCTGTTAGGTGAATTAAATATTCTGAATTTTCCCTGTGTACCCGAACAGGCGCCGGAATGTGACGACTAGGGGATTTTCAACGTAACTCCATTGCAGTGTAAATATAAGCCTACATGTGACAATAAAGATTATTATTATTATAAGTCTTTCTTTCATCACAACCCATCTGTCCATTCACTACTGACACTCATCCTCATCTTAATGCAATGACATGCCTCTGCCTCATAAAAACATTCAACAAATGCTCTCCATAAATCCGTTCAACACGTGCCATTAGTCTCATAGGTCTCTTCTTCCCCTCCTTAAAACTGAAGAGAGTACAGAATACAAGGGAGAGGAAGCACTCTGGAGGTACATGCATAATGATCACACAAAACATCCTTACCTTGACAGGCCTTGACCAGACCATCAAACTGTAATGACTTAGACCAGGCCTTTGAGATTTGCCAATTGGAATAAGAGTTCCCTGAATAGTGGCCCAATCAGGGAACCTCTTCTTTGCACATAACAGGGAGTGTCAGATCCTCTGCATTCCCAATGTAGATAGCACATGGTCGTACTGCCGTTAGTTTTGTTAATAAAAGGGATTCTGGTGAAGGTACTTCTGCGTCCGTGGACTTATTACACAAACGTTCTAAAGATGTACCAGAAGCACAACAGCTCCAGAGACGGGATCATTCATAGGGAGTGCGCACGTTCACAGGATTCAATGTAGACCATTTACCAGCTCAGCTCACTTCAATGGGACCAGTTAAGAAGACATTTGGGTTTCCATCTGGTGACTCATGCAGCACAATTGAGCAGATGGATGATACAGGAATAACAATGGAGAGTCTGCATTGGAGTCTGTAAGTTTCTCATAGCTCTGCTCAACTGGACGCAGATCTTGAACTGCAGCAACAACAAATGTGCAATACTTGTAGAGAGACTGGAGGAGTCCGTCTCAGGCACATGTGGCATAATATCACAGGCATTTGCAGTGATGACTTTGCCCATGGAAAGACACGGTCAAATGAATGCAGGAAAAGATGCAGAAATCAAACAAAGGCATTCAGACCCTCACCTTGTCTTCCACACAATGAATACGGTGTTAAATAGGATGAAGCCTATCCAGCCTTGGTTTGTTCACTGTCCCACTGATTTGCAGCAAACCGCTCTCAGTTCTTTGCCAGCTGGGAAGTGCAGGTGGGCCATGGCAGCGATGCTGATGACAAGGCACATGGATGTGGG
Organism: Scyliorhinus torazame; assembly: GCF_047496885.1. Classification (NCBI taxonomy): domain Eukaryota; kingdom Metazoa; phylum Chordata; class Chondrichthyes; order Carcharhiniformes; family Scyliorhinidae; genus Scyliorhinus; species Scyliorhinus torazame. The sequence continues at coordinate 311,235,403 of NC_092707.1, forward strand.
TTTTCGGCTCGACGAGCTCCCAGTATTCAGCTGATGCCCCCCTTCCCACAGCCACTCCTCCTCCTCAGTAAGTATCCCATATTCGGCCTCATGGTTTGATGGCCAAGTCTGCCCCGATTTAGGTGCAGGTGGAGCAGTAGCTGGTGGGGTGCTCAAGGCTCCAAAACGTTGAGGGTGGTTGACCAGGAGCTCCTCCACAGTCAGAGCAGTCCGAGCCACCTGACTCTACCTCGACTGAAGCCACAGAGGTTGCATCACGTAGAAAGTGTAGAATTTAGAAGGCAGAAAAAGAGTCAAGATTTGGGGCATGATTCTCCGTTTTTAGGACTATGTCCCCACGCTGTCGTAGAAACTGTGGGGTGAGATTCTCCGACACCCCGCCGGGTCGGAGAATCCCCTTGGGGCGGCATGAATCTCGCCCCGCCGCTCTGACGGCACCTGCCGAATTCTCCGGCGCCGGTTTTCGGGCGGGGGCGGGGACCACGCTGCACCGGTCGGGGGCCATTGGCAGCAGCCCCCCGGCAATTCTCTGGGCCCCAATCAGCCGAGCGGCCGCCCATTTTCAGCCAGTCCCGCTGGTGTGAAATGGGCATGGTCCCACACGACAGGACCTGGCTGGTAGGCTGTCTAGTGAAGTCCTCGGGGGGGGGGGGGCGCGGGAGGATCCGGCCCCGGGGGGGGGGGGCACTGTGGCCTGGTCCGCGATCGGGGCCCACCGATCTGCAGGCGGGCCTGTGCCCTGGGGGCATTCTTTCTTTCCGCACCGGCCTCTGCAGGGCTCCGCCATGGCCGGCACGGAGAACAAACCCCCTGCGCAAGAACATGCCGGCGGTTCTGCGCATGCACAGGACCACGGCAGCCCTTCGGAACCCCTCCGGTGCCTAGCCCCCGGAAGTGCGGAGGATTCCGCAACTTCCGGGTGGCCCGACGGAGTGGTTCGCGCCGTTCTTGGCGCTGGCGTCGGGCCATCCTGCCAATTGCAGGAGAATCCCACCCGTGGTCTTTTACTCCAGGAAAACTGGCATCAAAAGGCCACAAATTTACCGTCTTGCTGGGGGCTAGCAGGCAGCTGTCATAGAGTTTGCAGCTCCAACTGCCGATACGGCCCCCGGTAGCCTCCAGCAGTCGCTGACTCAGCCTGTGGACCTGGAGCATCAAAATAGTGCTCCGCATCACCCGCTCCCCCGACCTGGGCCGCCACCACACATAGACCCAGTCGCGAATGAGGCCCCCGCTGCCCTCCGATCGGCCCTCCACCGACTGTGGCGGTCCACAGCCACCACGCAAGGTTCCCGAACGGCAGAACCAGATTAGAACCACACCGTCGGGAATTTGGCTGGTCGGGGACGGAGAATAGCGGGGCGGGCTTCAGGCAATGGCCTGAGGCCGTGCATACTCGGCGCAGCGTACTCTCCGAGTACACCGATTTTCGGGGACAGAACCGCGCCGGTCCCGATTTCGTGCGGGAAAATGGATTCTCCGCCCCCTCGCCGAACGCGATTTCAGCATTGTGGTGCAGAGAATCCAGCCCTTGAAGTTTCTCAACGATATGCATGTGGTGTGATACACAATGTTAAATTAATATGTTTCTGTTTAATTTTTGAGTTATGTATACGTTCTTGATTCCACCACTGTCTTATATTTCCCACTTGTATTTTTGATGAATGATAAGACAGGAATTAAGGCTGAGCGCAAATATATGAACTGGGAACAGGAGTAAGCCATGCGGTCCTTCAATCCTGCTCCACCATCCAATACGATCACGACCGATCTGAATAGGATCGTGGCTGATCTGTAGGCTTGAGAAAGCGATCCTTGGATTTTAAAGGACTGTTTTGTGTTGTGGGATGGCGGTGGGGGGATGCAGGAGGGGCAATGGCATGGAATGGCTTTTACATGTGGTTATCAGATGGGTGGGCAGGTGGGCGAGTGAAACCTCAGAATAGTAAGAGAATAACCATACGAAGATATGAAATAGGAGTTGAAGTAGGCCATTCGGCCCATCGAACCTGCTCTGCCATTCCATGAGGTAATGCTGATTTGTTTGTGTTAGGTTCGCCATTCCCATCTAGCCCAGATAACCTTTGAGTCCATTTCTCAACAATAATCTATCTACCTCTGCCTTAAAATATTCAGTGACCCTGCTTCCACCACCTTTTGAGACAGAGTTCCAAAATTGCACAACCCTCAGAGAAATAAATTTGGGCAGCATTGTAAGCTCAGAAATATGTCCCAGGAAAACTGGCATCAGCTAGATCCAGTAATATAAGTGAAAGGGCCAATGGCAACTGCCAACGATACTGGTGAGAGGGCCAGTGGGAACGGCCGACGATACTGGAGAGAGTGCCAGTGGGAACTGCCGACACTGGTGAGAGGGCCAGTGGGAACTGCCAGTGATACTGGAGAGAGGGCCAGTGGGAACTGCCAGTGATACTGGAGAGAGGGCCAGTGGGAACTGCCAGTGATACTGGTGAGAGGGCCAGTGGGAACTGCCAGGGATCTTGGTGAGAGGGCCAGTGCGAACTGCCAACGATACTGGAGAGAGGGCCAGCGGGAACGTCCAGTGATATTGGTGAGAGGGAGAGCGGGAACGGCCAGTAATACAGGGCAGAGGGACAGCGGGAACTGCCAGTGATACTGGTGAGACGCCAGTGGCAACTGCCAGTGATACTGGTGAAAGGGCCAGTGAGAACTGCCAGTGATCCTGGTGAGGAGCCAGTGGGAACTGCCAGTGATACTGGTGAGGAGCCAGTGGGAACTGCCAACGATACGGGTGAGAGGCCAGTGGGAACTGCCAACGATACGGGTGAGAGGCCAGTGGGAACTGCCAACGATACTGGTGAGAGGGTCAGTGGGAACTGCCTGTGATCCTGGTGAGGAGCCAGTGGGAACTGCCAACGATACTGGTGAGAGGCCAGTGGGAACTGCCAGTGATACTGGTGAGAGGGCCAGTGGGAACTGCCAGTGATACTGGTGAAAGGGCCAGTGGGAACTGCCAGTGATCCTGGTGAGGAGCCAGAGGGAACTGCCAACGATACAGGTGAGGAGCCAGTGGGAACTGCCAACGATACTGGTGAGAGGGCGTGGGAACTGCCAGTGATCCTGGTGAGGAGCCAGTGGGAACTGCCAACGATACTGTTGAGGGGGCCAGTGGGAACTGCCAATGATACTGGTGAGAGGGCCAGTGGGAACTGACAGTGATACTGGTGAGGGGGTCAGTGGGAACTGCCTGTGATCCTGGGGAGGGGCCAGTGGGAACTGCCAGTGATACTGGAAAGAGGGCCAGTGGGAACCGCCAGTGATACTGGAAAGAGGGCCAGTGGGAACTGCCAGTGATACTGGTGAGGGGCCACTGGGAACTGCCAGTGATCCTGGTGATGGGTGAGTGTGAATTGCCAGTGATCCTGGTGAGGGGCCAGTGGGAACTGCCAGTGATACTGGAGAGAGGGCCAGCAGGAACTGCCAGTGATACTGGAGAGAGGGCCAGTGGGAACTGCCAACGATACTGGTAAGGGGGCCAGTGGGAACTGCCAACGATACTGGAGAGAGGGCCAGTGGGAACTGCCAACGACACTGGCGAGAGGGCGAGTGGGAACTGCCAACGACACTGGTGAGGGGCCACTGGGAACTGCCAGTGATCCTGGTGATGGGTGAGTGTGAATTGCCAGTGATCCTGGTGAGGGGCCAGTGGGAACTGCCAGTGATACTGGAGAGAGGGCCAGCGGGAACTGCCAGTGATACTGGAGAGAGGGCCAGTGGGAACTGCCAACGATACTGGTGAGGAGGCCAGTGGGAACTGCCAACGATACTGGTGAGGAGCCAGTGGGAACTGCCAACGATACTGGTGAGAGGGCGTGGGAACTGCCAGTGATCCTGGTGAGGAGCCAGTGGGAACTGCCAACGATACTGGTGAGGGGGCCATTGGGAACTGCCAATGATACTGGTGAGAGGGCCAGTGGGAACTGACAGTGATACTGGTGAGGGGGTCAGTGGGAACTGCCTGTGATCCTGGTGAGGGGCCAGTGGGAACTGCCAGTGATACTGGAAAGAGGGCCAGTGGGAACTGCCAGTGATACTGGTGAGGGGCCACTGGGAACTGCCAGTGATCCTGGTGATGGGTGAGTGTGAATTGCCAGTGATCCTGGTGAGGGGCCAGTGGGAACTGCCAGTGATACTGGAGAGAGGGCCAGCGGGAACTGCCAGTGATACTGGAGAGAGGGCCAGTGGGAACTGCCAACGATACTGGTGAGGGGGCCAGTGGGAACTGCCAACGATACTGGAGAGAGGGCCAGTGGGAACTGCCAACGACACTGGAGAGAGGGCCAGTGGGAACTGCCAACGACACTGGAGAGAGGGCCAGTGGGAACTGCCAACGGTACTGTGGGAACAAGTCCCAAAAGACGTGCTGTTAGGTCATTTGGACATTTTTAATTCTCCCTCAGTGTACCCGAACAGGTGCCGGAATGTGGCGACTCGGGCCTTTTCATAGTAACTTCATTGCAGTGTTAATGTAGGCCTACTTGTGACAATAAAGATTATTATTAACTGACAGTAATACTGGTGAGAGGGACAGTGGGAACTGCCAGTGCTACTGATGATATCCCTGGTCTAAACTGGTTACCTTTTCCAGTATAAACAGTGGCCTTCGAATGAACATCAACAGATGTAAAAAACTAGAAGCTGACAACTTGGCTGCATCACATTCGGTTTCCTCCTTCTTGTCCATGGAATTGGCCGCACCCATCTGTCCGTTGTCCATCTGGTATGGAGCAGCAGGTCTGTGAGGAACAGGCTGTTGCTGCTTCTGTTGGTGCTGCTGCTCCCGTGAACACTTGTCCTGATGTTTCTGCTGCTGTTGATGCTGCAGGCCATCTTGGTCCTCATCGGAGATGCGAAGGAACAGACGCAAGAGGTACTCATGTTTGAGCGATAGGTACAAGTGGAGTTCAGATGTGCACACCTTCAAAGTTATGAAAGTAACATCTCAGCAGAGGCCTTTCACACAGCCACGCAGGAAAGCAGCTCAGGGGTTTCGCTATTTACCAGCATCTTTTGCTGACGTGTCTTCAACTCCCTTAACTGCCACATTGATATCACTTTCCTTTCACTGGCAAGTTCCAAGAAGCCTGGGAAATCCATACGCCCACAGTTAAATTACAAATGTCATAATAATGTTGTTCTAATTGAGCAATTAACATATTGAGATTGGCAACCCGTTTCTCCTGAGGAAGTTGCCTGCATGTAATCTAACAGGCTGCAAGTAAGAAATCGGGGTTGGGGAGGAGGGTGGAGCCAGCTTCCCAACCTGCTGCCAATTTCCCTGATTTTAACCTCTTCCTAACCCAATCTGTATCTGCACAATCGCGCAAGTCAGTATTCACCCCTCAAGTCTGAATGGAGACTTTAGCCACCGAGTTCTTCAATCAGAATTTTGGAATTACCCGAGTTTCAGTGTGTGTGCTCCCAATACAATTCCAATTTCCAAAACAATCTTCATGACATGCTTCAAATTCAGGTGCTAAGACACCAGCTGCTCGCAAAGAATGATACAATGGCACTTCCAGAATTCAATCAAGTTGCTAACAACTGTCGTCATTCATTGCGCCTCATCTACAGAAATAGCCTGGGTTTCTATAATTGGCCCTCAGCTTTCTGATGAACGGTCATTAGGGGCAGCACGACCCCCCCCCCCCCCCCCCATGTCTGATTCTTCTCCCCCATCCTGCAATATCCGATGTCCCCCCTCCATGATGCCCCAGCTTTGTCCGACATTGGCCCAACACTGTGCAATTACACCCCCACACCTCGCAGTTGTCTAATTTGTCTCATGTCCCCTAAAATGTCTGTCGGTTTATCTGCCACCTGCTCCCCAGCTGTTTCCCAGTCTGACAAAACTCCAACCTGTGAATCTGGCTGGCTGTTGGATGGAAAACCTGTCGAGACCTCTTAAAACAGAACCTGCTGTTACATTTGAAAGCAACGGCAGGGAAAGCTTACTTCCGGGTTTCCTGTCCACAAATCCCCCCCTCTCTACCTGGCTCCAAATCGTTATTGGCCCATTGTTTTTTTTTTAAACATCTGTGTTCTATATTTGACCTTGACACAGTGATGAATATTTAATCCTTCAAAGTGAAGTGATCAGATACAGTATCCTGCTAGCTGAGGATAGTCTTCAATGTCAGATGATGTACCTGATGTAAGATATAAATACAGCTATGATTCAAAATTACTGCTTAAATCCAGGTTCCAACTTTCGACTTAGCGATAAAACAGCTGCAAATCCTGGATGCGATTCAACGGCCTCGCCGAATCCAACTTGGAGTCGGGACTAGGCTGTTGAATCGCGTGAGAGGACTGCATCAAGATTCATATGCTCAAAATGTCTCGTGAGATTCCCGTGTCACGATCTGGATCTCATTCCTGCTGGGAGAGATCCGGGCCTGCATATTTAAATGACCATTAGGCTCAATTAAATATGAGCTCGCCCAATTCACCCAAGGCCTGGGATTCACCGGCCTTGCCAGCGAAGGCTCAACCGGGTGCCGTTTCGCAATGGTTCACAAAGTCGTGGACCAGGGGTCACACTGGGGAGTTAAGGCACCCAGGTGTTTGGGCACTGGACAGAGTGGCACACTGGCACTCCCCCTGACACCTGGGCACTGCTCGCCTAGAACCCTGGCACTGCCAATCTGGTATCCTGGCAGTGCCTGTCTGCACCTGGTAATGCCAAACTGGCACTGCCAAGGTGATGTGGTGGCACTTCCCGGTTGGCAGGCATTGCCAGGATGCCCAGCTGGCACTGCCAAGGTGCTCAGGTGCAAGGTTGTCCATGCCAAGGATCAGGCCTGAGGAAAGGGGTCTTGCCCATAAGGTGGGTGGGGGTGGGGGGTGGGGGTTGAGGAGCCCGGAAGAGGTAAGTTGGGTGAACTGGGGGGAGTCCAGAGGCTGCGGCAGGGGCGCAGAGTGGGATCGAAAGATATTGAGCTGCCTTTAAAAATGGTGCCCAATTCACAAGTAGGCTGCTTGCGCTGGAAAGCTGAGCTCACCTGTGTCATAATATACACCAGTATATCATGGTGCAGACACACACTGATGGACACACAGTGGGACCAATCAACATACACAACACCGCAGCCAATCACCAGTGAGAGCACATGCACTATAAAGACAGGGGACATCAGAATTCCTGCTCTGGGGAGTAGTAGCCAGCAAGGAGAACAGAGCTCGCAGCCTGCAACACAGACATTCATCATGTGCTGAGTGCATCAACTGGTTAGGACTAGGCGAAGGTCTATAGTTAAAGCTGGTATCGTATTTACCCACAGTTCAAGTATGTTTAAATAGTTAACCTTATAATAAAATAGAGTTGCACCACTTCCAGTGTTGGTGACCTGTATGTGATCCAGAACACCCAACACTTCATGGTACCACAAGTGGTTGCGTACTAGCACTTCTTAGACGCACCTGCAAGTAATCTGCCTTCCGCCAGCATTCCATCATCCTGCAACATGGACAACTTCAAACCGCCGCCGCCGCTCCACATCGCCGGCAACCTCGGGGCCAACTGAAAGATTTTCAAACAGCACTTCCAGCTCTTCCTTGAAGCCACGGACAGGGAGGGCGTCTCGGATACCAGAAAGATTGCTCTTCTCCTCTCCACGGCCGGGGACCATGCCATCCACATTTTCAACTCTCTCACCTTTGCAGATGACGAAGACAAGACGAAGTTTAAGACGGTTCTCCTCAAATTTGACACTCACTTCAGCGTGGAGGTGAATGAAAGTTTTGAACGCGACGTGTTCCAGCAGCGTTTGCAGGGTAAGGACGAGCCTTTCCAATCCTTTTTAACGTACCTCCGCATCCTTGTGCAATCTTGCAGCTACGGGCCCACCTCCGACTCCATGATACGCGACCAGATCGTTTTCGGTGTTCAGTCGGCCCCCTCACATCAGCAGCTCCTCAAAGTTAAGCAACTCACCCTAGCGACCGCCATCGAGACCTGTGTCCTGCATGAAATTGCCACCAGTTGGTACTCCCATATACAAGCAGCTGAAACGGCGTGGCAAGGTCCCCACGAGGTGGAACGGGTCCAAGTAATTGAACACCTCCAGGGCCTCAGCTTGGATGAAGGCGGCCATTTTGCGCATTTTGCGGACTCCCGCGCTTGTATGCACCGAACGAGGGGACGGCGACGTACGCAGGACCGCACCACGCAGGCGCGGTGGCGCAGCGAACGTGCTGATGTCACGACGTGCGGCAACTGTGGCTCCGCCCATTTAAAGCAGCAATGCTCCGCAAAATCTCGACAATGCCTACTATGTGGCAGACTTGGCCAGTATGCTGCCTGCGTCGAGCAGCTCAGCCTTCCAATTCACATCGATTCAGCCAGCATCGCAGGAATGTTCGAGCAATTCAACCCACGGTCACCGAGTCCGATGCGGACCTTCCACACGGCAGTGACACAGAGGACCCGGAGGCACCTTTTCGAGTCGGTGTCGTAACGAAAAACAGGCGGTCCCCGAATCAAAGACACCAGCCACTGTCGGTGTACAGCATCGATCCAGACGATGAGTGATGTGCACCCTGACGGTCAACCGGTCCCAAATGCGATTCTGCCTGGACACTGGTGCCTCCACCAATCTCATGGCGTGGTCTGATTTCCAAAGCCTTTGGGTTAAACAAACCATTCTCTCATCGGCCTGCCAGCTAGTGGACTACAATGGCAACATCATTCCTGCTACCGGCTCATGCCAACTCGAAGTGACGCACAACTCATGAAAAGCCATCCTTCCTTTCGAGATCGTGGGCTCCTCGAAGGACTCTCTGCTTGGCGCACAGGCGTGCAAACTGCTAAACTTCGTTCAAAGAGTACACTCTCTCTCTCCCGATGACATGTTCGCCTTCCAGGATGCGGACTTCAGGGCGCAACTCGATGCCATCATCGAGCAGCACCGCGATGTTTTCGAAGGCATGGGCACGCTCCCATATACTTACAAGATCATACTCAAACAAAACGTCACACCTGTGGTGCATGCACCTCGCAGAGTCCCAGCACCCCTTAAGGACCGCCTCAAGCAGCAGCTGCAGGACCTCCAAGACCAAGGAGTGATCGCCAGAGTCACGGAACCAACCGACTGGGTCAGTTCCATGGTGTGCATCAAGAAGCCTTCTGGCGCGCTCAGAATCTGCATTGATCCAAAGGATCTGAATCGCAACATAATGAGGGAGCATTATCCAATCCCCAAGCGTGAAGAGATCACATGCGAGATGGCTCGGGCCAAGCTATTCACCAAACTTGACGCCTCGAAAGGATTCTGGCAAATTCAACTCGACAGGTCCAGCAGAAATCTGTGTACCTTTAACACCCCTTTTGGCAGATATTGTTACAACAAGATGCCGTTTGGGATCATATCAGCGTCAGAAGTGTTCCACAGGATCATGGAACAAATGATGGAAGGCATTGAAGGTGTTCGCGTCTGTGTTGACGACATAATAATTTGGTCACCCACCCCGCAGGAGCATATCAGTCGATTCCAGCGTGTTTTCAAACGCATACGGGAGCAGGGCCTATGCCTCAACCGAGCCAAATGCTCCTTCGGCCAGACGGAACTCAGGTTCCTAGGGGACCACATCTCCCAGTTGGGTGTGCGGCCAGATGCGGACAAGGTGGCTGCTATCACAGCCATGAAAACGCCAGAGGACAAGAAGGCGGTCCTCCGATTTCTGGGCATGGTCAACTTCCTAGGGAAGTTCATCCCTAACCTCGCCTCCCATACCACAGCTCTCCGGAACCTGGTCAGGGAGACGACTGACTTCCAATGGCTTCCTGCCCACGAGTGCGAATGGAGGGAATTTAAAACCAAGCTTACCACGGCCCCGGTATTGGCCTTTTTCGATCCAGCGAAGGACACAAAAATTTTGACAGATGTCAGCCAATCTGGCATTGGGGCAGTGCTCCTGCAACGCGATAAGGCCTCATCATGGGCCCCCGTTGCATATGCGGCACGCGCCATGACCCCCACGGAACAGCGCTACGCGCAGATAGAAAAGGAGTGCCTGGGCCTGTTGACCGGTGTCGTCAAGTTTCATGATTATGTGTACGGCCTTCCCCAATTCACCGTCGAGACCGACCATCACCTGCTGGTCAATATAATACAAAAAGACCTGAACGACATGACGCCTCGCCTCCAGCGCATTCTGCTCAAACTCCGGCGATACAACTTTCAGCTCGTATATACCCTGGGCAAAGACCTGAGCATAGCGACGCTCTCTCCAGGGCAGTCAACACCCCGTGTGACCCAGCGGGATTCGTCTGCCAGGTTGACGCCCATGTGGCCTTCGTGGCCTCCAATCTGCCGGCCACAGGTGAATGCCTTGTCCAAATTCGCCGCGAGACTGCGGCTGACCCCCTGCTACAGCATGTCATGTGCCACCTGACGGACGGGTGGCTCAAGGGCCAATGCCCGCAGTTCTATAACATCAGAGACGATCTGGCGGTAGTCGATGGTGTCCTCCTGAAGCTGGACCGCATCGTCATCCCGCACAGCATGCGCCAGCTCGTCTTGGAACAGCTACACGAGGGCCATCTTGGCGTGGAGAAGTGCCGCCGACGGGCCTGAGAGGCAGTGTACTGGCCCGGCATCAATGACGACATTGCCAACACAGTGCTCAACTGCCCCACCTGTCAGAGATTCCAGACGGCCCAACCACGTGAGACCCTACAGCCCCATGAGTTGGTCATGTCCCCTTGGTCCAAGGTCGGCATCGATTGTTCCACGTGTTCGGCAGGAACTATGTTCTGATTGTAGACTATTTTTCCAACTACCTGGAGGTGGTACGTTTGCACGACATCACATCGTCTGCAGTCATCCGTGCCTATAAGGACACCTTTGCGCGTCACGGCATCCCACTCACTGCGATGTCGGACAATGGCCCCTGCTTCGCAAGCCAGGAATGGTCCAACTTTGCCAGGAGGTACAACTTCCTGGTTCGTCTACCGGATGGTTCCATTCGGCGCCGCAATCGGCGTGCCCTTCGTCTCGTTCCGCACTCGCTACGTGATCCTCTGCCAGTGCCACGCTCTCCTGTTGTCCCTGACCTGGACTATGCAGAGTTTCCAGATACTCTGCATCCTCCTCACTCTGCCGTCGCCCACCTCAGAGACTTAATTTGTGAACTTTGCACTAATAGACTCTCTGGTTCTGTTCTTCTGTTTAATCGTTCAAGTGGTTCATATATAATGTTAATCTCGTTGTTGGTGTGACACACTGTTTTTCTGCACCAGGCACCTTCCCATGAAAATAGCTTAGTTTTATGTACATAGTCCTGTAAATTATTCGCACACACATAGTCAGGAATATTCACCACACACTATTTATTGTCACGCAGGCACATTTAAAAAAATATAAATATACACCAGTATATCATGGTGCAGACACACACTGATGGACACACAGTGGGACCAATCAACATACACACCGCAGCCAATCACCAGTGAGAGCACACGCACTATAAAGACAGGGGACATCAGAGTTCCCGCTCTGGGGAGTAGCAGCCAGCAAGGAGCACAGAGCTCGCAGCCTGCAACACAGACATTCACCATGTGCTGAGTGCATCAACTGGTTAGGACTAGGCGAAGGTCTATAGTTAAAGCTGGTATCGTATTTACCCACAGTTCAAGTATGTTTAAATAGTTAACCTTATAATAAAATAGAGTTGCACCACTTCCAGTGTTGGTGACCTGTTTGTGATCCAGAACACCCAACACATCAACCTGCGCAGAAAATGACTTAAAGAGTGACCTCGGCATGGTGTTCTTCGCCGAGGCCAAAGAAAATGGCAAAGTGTGGTTGAATAGTGGAGTTTTCTCGAGGCTGTAGGTGCCGAGAACCACCCCGCTAAACACGGTGTTCAGCGGACGTTAACTTGAGTCCACTGAAATGCGCCCCTTAAATTTGCTTTACTATTTGATTATTACTTGGATATATATTTACATTATTACTGAAGGAGATTGTATTACAACTTCACAACAAAGCAAAGTATACTATAGCCAAGAGAGTCTAATGTTAGAGATACAATATCTGCTTTCATTAGATTTCCAGGCCCTAATAGGGAAATAGTGCTACTTGAAAGAATTCAAGTGGAACTAGACAGGTTACTGGGTTAATATTCTGAGTTCCTACAAAAACACTAATTCGTAAACGTTTACATCCAAAGTGGTACATTCATGTACAAAACAAAAAAGTGCAAGCAGCAGGGAGGGTGAAAAAGTGATTAAGAAGGTATATGGAATCCTAGGCTTTATAATTAGGGGCATAAAGTACAAAAACAAGGAAGTAGTGATGAATCTTTATAAAACGTCATCTCATGCTCAAATTGAGCATTGTGTTAATTCTGGGCAATGCACTTTAGGAAGGATATAACCGATCGAGAGAAAGATCGCTGAAAAGATTCATTGTTAATAGTTACAGTGATGAGGGACTTGAGTTGCAAAGATAGGTGGTCCAGCTAAGCCAGCACACCCTCCAAATCACTTCCTTCTCTGCTGAATCATTCAAAGAAGATTGATAATATATGACTGAAAATATCCATTTGCAGGTACTATTCAAATCGGTTTGGCATTTGGACTGGCATGAATTGGAATATGTGACAGTATAGTCTGCTGCAATAGCTTTGCAAAACAATACAAAAAAACACAACAAATATGTGGCTTTCAAAGATCACTGCCACAATCACATGACCTCTGTACATTATGAGAAATCTCTCAAACACCACTTAAAGCCCCACCTGTTGTGCAGGATTCTCCCTTCTGACGGCAGAGTGTTGACCCCGTCGTAAAAACTGGAGAGTTTTTAAGTGTAGCGATCCTCTGCCCTTCAGGAGGCCAGCACGGCACTGGAGCGACCCACGCCGCTCCAGCTGCCGATACCGGCGTCAAATGGGCGCCGCGGGTCTGTGCATGCACACTGCGACCGGCGCGAATGCGCGCATGCGCGGTAGCTTCCTTCTCCACATCGGCCTCGACGCAACATGGCATAGGGCTACAGGGGCCGGTGCGGAGTAAAAGAGGCCCCCACCAGGAGAGGCCAGCTGGCCAATCAGTCGGCCACGGGGTTGGACCCCCCCACCAGGTCGCCCCCGACAGGATCGACGGCGAGGTCCCGCCAAGTAAGACCAGATGTGAACAGCGCCGGTGTGACTCGGGCATTTTTGGGCGGCCACTCAGCCCATCCAGGGCTGAGAATCGCCGGGGATGCCGCGTAGAGCCTCCCCCAACCGGCGCCGCACCGAGCGCACTGGCGCCGATTCTCCTTTCACCGGAGAATCGGCGGACCAGCGTCGGGGCGGCATCGCGCAAATCGCGCCCGGCCAGGTGATTCTCCAAACCGGCGTGGGCTGAGAGAATCCCGCCCCCTGTAGTCAGCGACAGTGCTTGACACTGACCTTGCAGAAAGCTGTCCAGAAAGATTATTCACGCTGAAGAGCATGGAATTCCTCAATTCTAAAATGACTTTTAATCTGGTGCCATTTATAAGGGATCTGTAGTGTCTAAGAACAGTGAAATGAAGAAGGCAGAGCAGCCAATCAGACTGAAGAATTTTCAGACAGCAAACCAGCAAGTAAAAAGCACTGATGATAATTTGCCTTTCAATCATTTTGGAGGAAGTGAAATAAAGATTGGATGTACAAATAGGATTAAGGGAGAAACTGAAATATGATTAACAAACTCGAATAAAAATTTTGTTTCACATTTTTAAAATTCATGCAATTTTAAAATGTTTTGCTGAGCAAATGACCATGTTTTCCAAGATCAGAAATGTTCTTCAGCAATGATTATTTTTTTTTAAATAAATTTAAAGTACCCAATTATTTCTTTTCAATTAAGGGGTAATTTAGCGTGGTCAATCCACCTAGCCAGCACATCTTTGGGTTGGGGGGGTGAGACCCATGCAGACATGGGGAGAATGTACAAACTCCACATGGGCAATGACTCAGCAGTGGTTATGACCGAGGACTAGGACTCATTAAACCCTCACACTTCAATGAAAAAAGTTCAACATTTTCAGAGTTTTTTGCTGTGAGAATAGTGGGTAAAAAGTTGAAATTCACGTCATTGATTGCATCTGTGAAGACTAACAATGCACCATGTAGAAAAGCATGGTGTTATTGACAGCAGTTACCAGATATCCACATTTAACTACACGTATGCGGACAGCAGAAGTTGCCATTCATTTTACACAGTGATAACGGCCAGCTTTGGCAGTTTTGCTGCTTCTGCAGCTACAAATTCTGGGCCATTATTTTCAGGGGAAATTGTGACAAACACAGAGCTTTGATCTTAATTCCACACGATCTTAAGAGTTTCAGGCTTCAACCAGATGTCTTTGAGATCTGTCTCAGCCCCTTTTGTCTGCTCATTCATGTGACAGATGGGACATCAACCCCACCATTCCATTGGCTCAAGTTGACTGCGCTCCTGATACTGTTGAGGAAGATGTGCATCTATTGTCACTTGACTCCTACTTTCTGCTTTTGTTATAGTCGTCATGTCAGTCTTGTACACAGGGTTTGCTTGATTTCCTGTTTGGATTGAACCAATATTTAGATAACACTGGAATGAAAACCAAATAATATTGGCTGTGGACTTGATTGCTCACAGGCACCCAATGAATATTAAGATCCTGACACTATCTTAGAAATGGTTAAAAATAATAAAGACATAGGTGTGAGATTTAATTTTGTTGTCAGTCAAAGGAACGATTCAATTCACTGCAACTTAGATGCCATTTTAACTTCCCTAGTGCCAAGTACATCAATTAGTATTTGTGTTTTGGGGATAGAGGAGAAGAGGCAGCCAGAAAGTGAAGCCAAAATGATACCAAACAGTTGCTCTTATACCAGCTGGAAGTCAGAGCGCCTCCCCAAAAGCAACTGTTTGCAGAAACAAATACCCATATAATGTCATGAATAAGACATGGCTGGAGATCAGGAGGATGTTTGTGTTCTTTTTAAACATTACTTTCTTCTTCAACTTAAATTTAGCATCATGGCCAAAATTCTATCAGAGCAATTAAGCCAACATACACACAACCACATTTATTTAGTCTCTGTAATGAACGGTTATTGTATTACTGTACCCTTATCATCATGTAAGGTCATGTCCCCTTTAAGACCGGGCTTGGAACCCTGGGGGACTCCACCTCCGGCTCGGCCCACCTGTGAGTCGTATATAAGGGGCCGCCTTGCAGGCGGCACCCAGTAAGCACCCGTCTCGGCACCAGGTTACTCCTTCGCTTATTAAAGCCTTCTTTACTGTTTTACTCTCTAGCATCGTTGTTGAGGGTACAACAATTTAATAAGCTAAACTACATCAGGAACGCAGGCCTAAAACCAGAGAAGCTCAATCTGGAAACACGGACACCGGAAGCAAAGGAAAGTTTTCAATACTGGCTCCGATGCTTCGAGGCCTACCTGGACTCCTCAGAGACTCGCATCCTGGGGCCACGCAAACTGAGCCTACTCCACGCCCGGGTGAGTCACAGAATCTCCGCCACGCTCGAATAGGCGACTACCTACGAAGAGGCGGTCGAGATACTACGCAAGCGGTTTGTCAAACCCATCAACGAGGTACATGCCTGGCATCTGCTCTCTACCTGCCAGCAGCGCTCGGGGGAAACGCTAGACGAATTCGTAGAAAAACTCACCGCGCTTGCCAGGAACTGTAATCATCAGGATGTGACGGGGGAAATCCATATGAACCTGCACATCAGAGACACTTTTGTGTCCGGCATCCGCTCGACCTACATCCAGCAGCAACTACTCAAAAACAGGGCAAAAGACCTCCAGGATACACTAACGTTCGCCACCTCGCTGGAAGTGGCCTGACATAATTTAGGCGTGGACCCTGCGAGCCCCCTTCGGACTTCCCCAGACTCGGCCACGTTACGGGCCTGAGCCGTGCGGCGACCCGCCCAGACTGGGGGCACACCGTGCTATTTCTGTGGGTAGGGCCAGCACCACACCCATGCTGCCCAGCCCGCTCTGCCGCTTGCAGCGACTGCGGGAAGAAGGGGCATTTTGCGAGGGTCTGCCTGGCCAGGCCCAAGGGCCAGAAACACAAAGGCCCGAAAATCAGGCTCACGGGCCCGCAGGCCTCGCAACGCGGCTGCGCATCGACCCGACACGCCCACTTCTGACGAGTCATCTGCCTCGTGTGAATCATGGGGGTGGCCATCTTGGCGGTGGCCATCTTCTCGACCCGACACGTGCGACCGACGGCGGCGGCCATTTTACGAATCCGACTTGGCTGAGGACTCGGACTACCCGCAACTGGGAGCGTTCCCCCTCGACCAAACACGGCCAAAACACCTGCAGAACTCTATGATACAGGTCCAGGTCATTGGGTGCGATACTCCATGCCTTTTCGACTCTGGGAGCACGGAGAGCTTTATTCATCCAGAAACGGGAAGGCGCTGCATCTTGCGCACCTGTCCCATGTCCCAAACCATAGCCCTCGCACCCGGGTCCCACTCGGTCCAAATCAAGGAGTATTGTATTGCGGATCTCTTGATCCAGGGCGGCGAATACACCCGTTTCAAACTGTATCGCCTCCCTCACCTCTGCGCCCCTCTGCTGCTCGGACTGGATTTCCAGTGCAGCCACCGAAGCCTGACACTGAAGTTCGGCAGACCCTTGCCCCCCACACAGTATGCAGCCTCGCGACACTGAAAGTCGCACCCCCCTCTCTATTCGTGAACCTCACTCGTGAACCGACTATAAGCACGTCGCCACCAGGAGCCGGCAGTACAGTGCCCAAGACATGACTTTTATCAAGTCAGAGGTCCAGTGTTTACTGGGAGAGGGGGTCATTGAGGCTAGCAACAGCCCCTGGAGAGCACAAGTGGTGGTAGTCTGGTCCGGGGAAACGAAACGGATGGTCGTGGATTATAGACAGACCATAAACTGCTTCACGCAGCTCGATGCATTCCCCCTTCCTCGCATAGCAGAAATGGTAAATCGGATCGCCCAATACCGGGTATTTTCCACGGTCAATCTCAAATCCGCCTACCATCAGCTCCCTATCCGACCGAAAGACTGCCCCTATACTGCCTTCGAAGCAGCCGGCCAGCTCTTCCACTTCCTCAGGGTCCCCTTCGGCGTCACAAATGGGGTCTCCGTCTTCCAGAGGGCGATAGACCAAATGGTGGACCAGTACAGCTTGCGGGCTACATACCGGTACTTGGACAACGTCACCATCTGTGGCCATGATCAGCAGGACCATGACGCGAACATCGAAAAGTTCTTCCAGACCGCCCGAGCCCTCAACCTGACCTATAACAAGTAAAAATGCGTTTTCCATACCACCCGGCTAGCCATCCTCGGCTATGTCGTGGAAAACAGGGTCCTAGATCCTGACCCCGACCACATGCGCTCACTTAAGGAACTTCCCCTCCCCCGCAAATGGTGCTTGGGGCTTTTCTCCTATTACGCCCAGTGGGTCCCCAAATATGCGGACAAAGCCCGCCCACTCATAAAGACCACAATATTTCCCCTGTCGGCTGAGGCCCGATCGGCCTTCAGCTGCATCAAGGCCGACATCATCAAGGCTGCTATGCATACGATGGACAAAACTATCCCTTTCCAGGTAGAGAGCGATGCATCAGACATCTCCCTGGCTGCTACCCTCAACCAGGCAGGCAGACCAGTAGCGTTCTTCTCCCGGACCCTCACCGCCTCCGAGATTCGGCACTCTGCAGTCGAGAAGGAGGCACAAGCCATTGTGGAAGCTTTGCGACACTGGAGGCACTACCTAGCCGGTAGGAGGTTCACCCTCGTCACCTACCAACGGCCGGTAGCCTTCATGTTTGATAATGCACAACGGGGCAAAATAAAAAACGATAAAATTTTGAAGTGGAGGATCGAACTCTCCACCCACATGTACGGTATCAAGTATCGTCCAGGGGAGCTCAACTAGCCCCCAGATGCCCTGTCCCGCGGCACGTGCGCCAACGCGCAGGAGGGCCGCCTGCAAGCCATCCACAATGACTTCTGTGACCCGGGGGTTACCCGGCTCGTCCATTTCATCAAGTCCCGCAACCTACCTTACTCAACCGAGGAGGTCAAGGCCATGACCAGGTCTTGCCGGATCTGCGTAGAGTGCAAACCGCACTTCTACCGGCCAGACAAGGCTCGTCTCGTGAAGGCCTCGGGGCACTTTGAGCGACTAAGTGTGGACTTCAAGGGCTCCCTCCCGTCCACCAACCGCAATACCTACTTCCTAACCGTCATCGACGAGTTCTCCTGCTTCCTATTCGCCATACCCTGTCCCGATATGACCTCGGCCACCATGATAAAGGCACTGCACAGCATCTTCACCCTGTTTGGTTTCCCCGCTTATATCCACAGTGACCGGGGTACATCGTTCATGAGCAATGAACTGCGTCAGTATCTGCTCAGCAAAGGCATCGAGCAGAACGACCAGTTATACCCCGCGGGGAAACGGGAAGGTGGAGAGGGAGAACGCAACAGTTTGGAAGGCTGTCCTTCTGGCCCTACGGTCGAGAAGTCTCCCAACCACCCGCTGGCAGGAGGTCCTACCTGATGCCCTACACTCCATTAGGTCGCTCCATTAGGCCACGAATGAGACCCCTCACAACCGCTTGTTTGTCTTCCCCTGAAAGTCCACCTCCGGGGTCTCGCTTCCACCTTGGCTGATGGCTCCGGACCTGTTCTTCTCCGGAGGCACGTGAGGAGCCATAAAACGGACACCCTGGTTGAGAGGGTCCTATTACTACATGTAAACCCGCGATACGCCTACGTCGAGTACCCCGACGGCAGGCAAGATACGGTTTCCCTCCAGGATCTGGACCCGCTGGTTCCCACACTACAGACGCCCCCTCCCTCACGGCACCCCTGCTGGATCCGGCACCCACTACTCCCACCCCCCCCGGTCCCACTCCCCGTCGGTGGACACCGACCGCGCACGCCCCCTAGCGCCCCCCCCTCTGCACTCCCCGCCAGCACCGCTACCCCCAGCCCCAGCTATTTCCCTTGCGTCCCGATCCCCTACCCCGTCCCGGACCAAGGCTCCGACCACCGTGCTCCCGGACGTACCCTCAACTAAGATGTCCGTGTCCGCCGCACCACCGCCCGAGCTGAGGAGGTCGATGAGGACGATCAGGCCGCCGAAACAAATGGACTTGTGATTCCACTTCATCCCGCCGGACTGAGTTTTTTTAAACAGGGGGTGAATGTGATGAACGGTTATTGTATTACTGTACCCTTATCATCAAGTAAGGTGATGTCCCCTTTAAGACCGGGCTTGGAACCCTGGGGACTCCGCCTCTGGCTCCGCCCACCTGGGAGTCATATATAAGCGGCCGCCTTGCAGACGGCACCCAGTAAGCACCCGTCTCGGTACCAAGCTATTTCTTCGCTTATTAAAGCCTTCTTTACCGTTTTACTCTCTAGCGCCGTTATTGAGGGTACAACAGTCTCTTAATGTTCATGCCCATTATCCACATTTAGCAGAACTTGTGCCCTGATTTTAACCTGCATCTGGAATTAGGGTTAGGAGCTGTAGCACGTGGCATCCATCCAATCCCATCGAGCATGAGACTGGAAATTTGAATATTTTTTAAAACTTCATTAATGGGATGTGGGCAGCTGTTGATTTGGAAGGTGCTGCCTAAGGAGCCTTGATGATGGTGCATACTGTTGCCACTGTTCGTCGGTGGTGGACGAAGTGAATGTTTGTGGAAGAGGTACCAATCAAACAGGCTGCTTTGTCCTGGATGGTGTTGAACTTCTTGAGTGTTGTTGGAGCTGCACTCATCTGGACAAGTGGAGAGTTTTCTGTCACACTTCTGATTTGTGTCTTGTAGGTTGTGGACAGGGTTTAGGGAGTCAGGAGGTGAGTTATTCACTGCAGGATTCCGAGCCTCTGACCCGCTGTTGTAGTCACACAGTGTTTATATGACTTGTCCAGTTCAGTTTCTGGTCAGTGGTAACCCCAAGGATGTTGATAGTGGGCCTCATTTAAAAAGTGCTTACTTAACAGTCTCGCATCTAAAGCAACAGGAAATATACCAATACCGGTGTGTGGGAATAGGAATTGGAGCAGGAGTCAGATATCAGCTACTAGCCCATCTGAAAAGAAGCCCAAAGATAGAGGAAGGTATTTATTTTTGTGTGGCTGAGCAGAACATGTTCTTCCATTCTCCATAAAGGAGCTGACACTCCAGCTTCCCAACACTGAAATTAGTGCCCTCTCCCACCCCAACTGGAGTCTGCCCAGGGAATCTGGTATTGCAGACTATCTCAGACTGGTGGGTGCTTCGGGTCCACAGTGCAGGGACCCATTGCTACATAAATCCGGCCCTCAAAATGGACCCAGCGTAACTAAATATGACCAGCTGAATGCCTGTCGTCTGCTTAGGGGATGAAATCCAGACCATCTTCTCCACTAATGTGATATGCATTTTGTATTCTTGCCTCATGCAACATTTTTCTTAATTGTATAAAATACTTGGTATTAGCACGTAGTAGGTAGATTCATTGGCCTAGAGTTTCAGCTAGTTATGCTGATTTTTCTCAGTGCGATTCTTCCAAAATCAGCAAAACCAGCTCAAATTTAAAGCTTAAATTACATTTAGGAAAGATTTATTTTCTGCCATCTTTTGCAATAGTCCAAAAAGCTTTGAGCCGGATGCACGAACGAGACACCCAGAAGAAATTCAGATCCCAACCCCAGGTCTGAGCTGATTCTGAAATGTAAGTTCTCTTATTGTGCAGAAGGCGAACTCGGCAGCCAATTGGAGGCGCTGCATGTCTTCAGGAGAAGGCCTGTTTGCCCTCATGGGACGGCACCTGACTTGGAGCTTAGGTCAGCAATCTAGAGCTAGGTAGCAACATGTAAGGACATAGAATCATAGAATCCCTACAGTGCAGAAGGAGGCCATTCGGTCCATAGGGTCTGCACCGACCCTCCGAAAGAGCACCCCGCCTATGCCCAATCCCTCACCCTATCCCTGTAACCCCACCTGACCTTTGGACACGAAGGGGCAATTTAGCATGGTCAATCTACCTAACCTGCACATCTTTGGACTGAGGGAGGAAACCTGAGCACCCGGCGGAAACCCACGCATACAGGGGATAATGTGCAAACTCCACACAGACAGGCACCAAGACTGGAATTGAATTCGGGTCCCTGGAGCTGTGAGGAGGCAGCAGTGCTAACCACTGTGCCACCATGCCACTTCTCTCTTCTGTGAATATGTATATAGTTCAGTAAGCTTCTACAAGACTGCTTAATGATGTGTAAGCAATACACTCTATAGGTAGTGACATCACAGGACACCATGGTGAGCAGTGGGGATAAAAATCCATGTCGTTTGAACAAATACTGAAGAAAGCAACAAAAAGACGGCAGCAAACAATTTCTGCTCAAAACCTCACCCGAGAATTTGAGAAAACGCATCTGAAAAACTCCAGAGAAAGAGGATTCTGGCAGCAGAACAAAAGGTGCAGTTCAGCTCAAGCTAAAGTCTCCACTGAAGCTTCAGCACAGCAGAGTAACACTCAGAGGTCTGCTTGGTGAAATCAAACGTTTTGAATAAAAGGTTCCAGGAAAGCCAGTTCTGGGAACTGTTTCTTTCAAAACCAGTCAGGCCGAAAATACAGTTACGTGTTTGTTGATGGCCCGATTTCCAACGCAGTGCCCTCTTCACTTGACCACCAAGTCCCCAGAGAACCAAAGGAATAAAAGAGAGAAAAAAAATGAAACACGCAGAAATCCCATTTCTTCAAAAGCCCGAGTGCTTCACAAACCGTATGTCTCTCAGCCAGCAAGAACTCTGCCTTCCTGATCCACAGCATGCCGAATTCATGACACGGCCCGCAGTCGCGACCCAACCCACGGCCATTTTGAAGCTTCTTCCTCCTCGAGGTCTGTTGCTGCCATTTTAAAACTCAAGCCGAAAACCTTCTCAGTCACACCGGCCACACCATTTTGAAATCCGCTGGCCTCTGAAAGAGACACCCACACGTTAAAAACATTTTAACCATGGATTGGAAATTTAGCCTTCCAGACCCATATCGGCTACAGCAAGAGCAAAGCCAGGCCCAAGAGTGAGGGTCCTGGAGAAGAGATTTTCTAAATTACTGGAGAACATCAGTGAGAAATCAGAAGAAGTCCAAGTTCGTATCTTTTTGCACTCCTTTAGTGAATCTACTGCCCACATGTTCCTAACACTGTCCATCGAAGACCCAATCACCTTGGATGAAATATTAACACCATTCCACAAATATTTGAATTTTTAAGCAGAGAGCGCGGAACTTAATAAGAGCCATAAAAACCCCAGCTAAACAAAGGAAATGCAAAAGATGAAACCCCAACAAACCACACGAGGGTGCCAAAGAGGCACAGAACTAATCAGAAGGCCCAGTAATTTATCTTGGTCTGGAAGACGCCGTTGATTTATTCCTTGATGACCTAGACATGTTTTCTGTCCCGTACCAATGGCTGGTAGTGAATAATGTGCCAAGCAGACCAAGAAAAAGCACAGTCGCAAGCCAAAAGTATATGTCTCAAAGCAGAACTGGAAGGCCTCAACAGCAGATACAGCCAAGCATGACAGCAGGAGGCACTCACCAACACATCACCTTGAAAGGCTCTTTGACAAGCCAATATGTATTTCTTAAAGAACACAACGACTTGGCAAAGACATTGGGCGGAATTGTCCATCCCCGTCACGGCGATGGTGCAACTGGAAAATGCGGCAAGCTGTTCCAAGGTCCTCTGGCTTTAGCAGGACTGAAAAATTCCGCCGGTAGGCGGAGCAGCAAAATTCCACCCATTGAATGGTGCTTCAGAGAAAACGATGTTGGAAATGTCAGTAGTGAAAAGCGTAGTCACTGACACACAGTTCAAGAAGATAAGAGCCAAACAGGAAAACAAACAACAGAAAGAGCAACTACTTATTCTTCAAGAACAGACCCAAGCACCTTCCATTACCCTACGGTGACATGACGGAAGACAGAACATCTTGAGCAGCAGAACAGCCAAATAAACTCAAAGAGACTCTGCTAAAATGCAAGAAAAGTCAAGTCTCAAAGAGTTCTACAAAAAGACGAATGACAAGCAAAGGTTGAAGTTCGCACTAAAGAGCGGACGGCCTTTCATTAGAATTGGGAAAAGCTAGAAATGCAATTGGATCCGAGCAAGTGAAAACGAGGCGGAAAGTGGAAAGAAGAACAAAAAGGCAAGTCTGTAATAAGGTGGAGGGCAGGGGAAATTAATTGACAAAATAATTCAGGGTGCAAGGCCAAAGGGAGTGGGAATGCAATAAGAAATAAAAGATATGTCCAGAGGAGATGTGAATAGCAGAACCCTGCATGCCATCTGAATGCAAATGATCGGAAATGCCTGGAAGGAAGAAATGAGAGGGAAAAAAAACAAATCAGCAAAGAAGGAAGAAACAAAATGGGGGCAGAGATTATGATTAAA
Organism: Scyliorhinus torazame; assembly: GCF_047496885.1. Lineage (NCBI taxonomy): Eukaryota > Metazoa > Chordata > Chondrichthyes > Carcharhiniformes > Scyliorhinidae > Scyliorhinus > Scyliorhinus torazame. Next base: position 311,258,909 of record NC_092707.1, read on the forward strand.
AATTGTTCAATTTAATGCTGAGTCCAGAAGGCTGTAAAGTGCCCATTTGTAAGACAAGGGTGCTACTCCTCAACACGCATTGAGCATCATTAGAATATTGTACAAGACCAAGGACAAAAAGATCAGAATGGGTCCTGATGCAGCAAATTAAAATGACAACGCTTGAAAGGTCGGGATCAGGGACTGAACAGAGAAGATCCACAAAGTGGTCACCCAGTCTGCATTTGGTCACATCAATGTAGAGAAAACCACACCGTGGGCAGCAAATACAGTGCACTAGATTGAAATAATATCAAGTAAATCATTGGTTCATCTCGAAGGAGCATGTGATGCCTTGGACAGTAAGAAATAAGGAGGTAAAAGGGCAGGTCTTACATCTCCCGCACTGGCATGTAAAGTTTGGAGAAGGTTTTGGGAGTGACTGAGAGGACCAAATTATTGCAATGGGAATGGTCCCTTCCAAATGCTGAAAGGGACGGGGAAGGGAAAATGGTGGCAGCATAATGCGGAAGTTGGCAGAAATGGTAGAGGATTGAATACATAGGATAGCAGGGTGGAAGGTGAGAACAAGGGGCACACAATCAAGCTTTTGAGAGGGAGGGAAGGGTGAGAGCAGAAGTGTGTGAAATAGAATGGACATGGTTGAGGAAAAAGGAAGGTTTATTGGGACCGCTGGTAAGGTTGCACTGCCCAAACAGTTGCGGCAGAGGCATAGGGACCAGGAGAATGAAATAGAGTGCTTGGAGGGAGGAGCCTGTGGCCAAAAAAGAAATGTACAACCTCTATTGGCTTATCAACATTAGTCTTGGAGCATATTAACCAGCAGGCCTCATTATCAAAACCACATGTAACTCCCACCCAAAACAGTGGTCAGTGGCATCAAGGAGGCACAGTAAGAAGTCTTACAACACCAGGTTAAAGTCCAACAGGTTTGTTTCGAATCATTAGCTTTAGGAGTGCAGCTCCTTCATCAGGTGAATCTGATGTCAGTGTCTACATGCGCGATCTTCTTGGAGATCCTCTCCACTTTGAGCTAGCAGTTTGCGGTGTCGATGGTCGCCATGATGTGGAGATTCACCTGAGGAAGGACCTGCACTCCGAAAGCTTATGATTCGAAGCAAACCTGTTGAACTTTAACCTGGTGTTTAAGACAATAAAACAGAGTTGTACCATCGACAGCTGTGTTGGATCATTTGTGCATCGGAACACCCAACACGACATGATACCAGTAGTGGAAGCTAACCAGCAACTGTGAGACCTACCTGCACCCTTTCAGAAATCCGCCATCCTGCTCCATGGACAACATCAGCCCACCGCAGCCGCTCCGAATCGCTGGAAATCTTGGCGTCAACTGGAAGCTGTTTAAACAGCGCTTCCAGCTCTTCCTAGAAGCCACAGACAGGAAGAATGCATCGGACACCAGGAAGATCGCCCTCCTCCTCTCCACGGCGGGGCAACACGCCATCCACATCTACAACTCCCTGGCATTCGCAGAAGGCGAGGACAAGACAAAATACAAGACGGTGCTTCTAAAATTCAGGGGAACACTTCAGTGTGGAAGTCAATGAGGGCTTCGAGAGGTACCTCTTCCAGCAGCACCTGCAGGGTAAGGATGAGCCTTTTCAATCTTACTTGACACACCTCCATATCCTCGCGCAGTCCTGCGGCTATGAGGCCACCTCCGACTCTATGATACGGGATAAGATAGTTTTTGGGGTTATCACGGGCACCCTGCGCCAGCAGCTCCTCAAAATTAAGCGCCTCACCCTAGCGACTGCCATCGAGACCTGCGTCCTCCACGAGAACGCGACCAGCCGGTACTCCCAAATCCAGGCGGCCGAAACGGCACGGTAGGGGTCCTACGAGGCGAAGCGGGTCCAGTCGATCGAGTTCCTCCCGGCCCGCGGCCCGGACGAGGGCGGCCATTTTGCGCGCTTTTCGAGGCCTCCCGCGCCAAAAGTTGATGCAGAGGGACGCGATGCGCAGGCGCGCTCTACGCAAGACCACACCGCGCATGCGCGGTGGCGCAATGAACGCTATGACGTCACGACGTGTGGCAACTGTGGCTCTGCCCACTTAAAGCGGCAATATCCGGCCAAAGAGCATTAATGCCTCCGCTGTGGCAGGATGGGCCACTATGCTACCTGCTGTCAAACAGCTCAACCTGCCAATTCTCAACAATTCCGCCAGCCTCGCTGTCAAACAGCTCAACCTGCCAATTCTCAACAATTCCGCCAGCCTCGCTGTCGAACAGCTCAACCTGCCAATTCTCAACAATTCCGCCAGCCTCGCAGGGACGTGCGGGCTATTCAGCCCCCATACACTGAGTCATATCCTGACAACATGCAGACCAGTGATACCGAAGACAGGGAACCCTTCTGCGCTGTGGTAATCCACAAGAACCGGATGTCCCCAAGTCGGAACCACCAGCCGCTGCCAGTGCACAGCATTGATCCGGGTGATGAGTGATGTGCCACCCTAACGGTCAACCCGAATTCGTCGCCCACCTGATAAACTTGACTTATGAGCCTGTTAGCACATTGGACTCACTGAATTGTTTTGCAATACTGTTTACGTGTTTCTTTCTTGTCGTTCCAGAAGTTCTCTCTCGTCGTTTGCTGATTGCACTTGTTTTGTTCGTGGTACAATCTCGTTGCTCTGTTGCACCTGACACCTTCCTATGTATATAGTTTAGCCTCATGTACATGTTGTAAATATTGCACACACATACTCAGATGCACTCAGCACACACTTCTATTTGTTAGCATGTAGGCACATATCTTTGTGAAAAGGGGGGATGTCATGATATCCACATCAGCATATCATGGTGCAATCACACACACACACTGATGGACAGGTAGTTGGACCAACCAACACACACACATCGCAGCCAATCACCAGTGAGAGCACACGCACTATAAAACAGGGAACACCACAGTTCCCGCTCATTCTACCAGGAGATAGTTCAGAGCACAGAGCTCACAGCGCGCCACTCAGACATACACCATGTGCTGAGTGCCTCAGCAAGATAGTGATAGGGCTGGGTCCACAGGTTAGCTGGTGAAGCACAAACCTCAGCCAGCAGTTAGTAGTTGTTATTGTTTAAGACAATAAAACAGAGTTGTACCATCTACAGCCGTGTTGGATCATTTTTGCTCCGGACACCCAACACGACAACAGCAGGTCCAGCAGCCTCTGTGGAGAGAGAGACAACTAGTTAACATTTTGAGTCCGTGTGACTCTTCTTCAGAGTCAGGGTGTAATTGATATCATCAGAACAGAACTTTGCATTTTAGTAATCTCCTCACATGCACTGAGCAGGGCCACCCAGTCCCAAACAGCAAAAGTTGAAATAGCAGCCACAATGTGTGCAGGATTGATGTGAAAGGCAGAATGCTGCCTCTATCTTAACTTCCCACATGTTCCTTGCATTGTGGGTGGGGGTGGGTGATTTATTTGACCCAAAGAGGCTAGAATTCATTTTCTAAGTAAAACGCTTAAATGCTGCATTAATTTAATTGCTTTCCACTTGACACATCCTGCAAACGATGGAAGTGTGATGTTGTAAATTGAATTGGCTGCGGCTGGGGACATACAGTGGACTTGTTTCACTGAGAACTTGTGACTGGATATTCTGTTAAAATATGCATTAATCTGGCAGAGCGCAGGCAGCATATGGTGAGATTCAACTTCAGTGGTGGGCACGAAGGGGTGGCAGATCGATCACCTGCCCACTTTAAACTTCACTTGATTTTGCTTTTCATCCCAAGTTTTCAAATAACTGTAGTTTTCAACTTTCATTTGTTCATGGGTTGCGAACATCAGTGACAAAACAGCATTTATTGCATTTCCCAAATTGCCCTTGCAAAGGTGGTGAAGAGTCACCGCCTTGAACCGCTGAAATCCATGTAATCCAACATTTTGATACAGTGACGATGGAAAAATGGCACTATATTTCCGAGTCATGATGCTGCATGACTGGGAGGGGGACTTGCAGATGGTGCTGATCCCATGTAGCAAGAGAGACATGGTAACGTAGTGGTAATGTCACTGGACTAGCAATCCAGTGGCCCAGGCTAATGCTGAGGGACACTATGGCAGCTGATGGAATTTGAAATCAATAAATAAATCTGGAATTTAAAGTTAGCCTCTGTAATGGTGACCATGAAACCATGATCGATTGTCGTAAAAACCCATCTGGTTCATTAATATTCTTTAAGGGAGGAAATCTGCCATCCTTAGCCAGTCTGGCCTACCTGTGACTCGCAGACCCACAGAAATGTAGTTGACTCTTAACTGCCCTCTGAAATGGCCGAGCAAGCCATCCAATTCAAGAGCAATTAGGGATAGGCAAAAAATGCTGGACTTGCCGGCAATGCTCACATCCTATTAAAGAATAAAGGCAAACAAAAGATCCTGCTCCCCCTCTTCTTCTAGGAGGTAAAAGTTGCTAGTTTGAAATGTGCTGTCACAGGAGCCTTGGCGAGCTGTCAGAATGCATCTTGCAAATGGTACACACAGCTGTCACTGAGCGCCACTGGTGGAGGGAGTCAATGTTTAAGGTGCTAGGTGAGAGTCAATGTTTAAGGTGGTGGATGAGGTGCTGGGCAATGAGGCTGCTTTGATCGGAATCGAGCTACTGGTCTGATTAATAAGTTCACGGATGTTACCAAGGTTGGTGGAGTGGCAGATAGTTTTGAGGATTGTCAGAGGATACAGCAGGACAGAGATAGATTGGTGACTTGGACAGAAACATGGAAAATGGAGTTTAATCCAGAGAAATGTGACGTAATGCATTTGGTAGGTCTAACAGAAGGGAACTCTTAGGAATATAGAAAGTCAGGGAGATATGGCCGTGCAGAAGTGGACAAGGTAGTCAAGAAAGCTTACGGAATGCTTGCCTTCATTGGACAGGGCATCGAGTATAAAGACTGGCAAGTCATGCTGCAGTTGTATAGAACCTTGGTAAGGCCGTACTTGGAATATTGCGCACAATTCTGGTCGGAGGTTGAGGGGTGACCTGATAGAGGTCTACAAGATTATGAGGGTCATGGATAAAGTGGGTGGGCAGGCACTCTTTCTGAGGGTGGAGGGGTCAGTCACCAGGGGGCATAGGTTTAAGGTTTGTGGGGCAAAGTTTAGAGGAGATGTGCGAGGCAGGTCTTTTATGCAGAGGGTGGTGAGTGCCTGGAACGCGTTGCCAGGGGAGGTTGTGGAAGCAGATACATTAACGGCATTCAAAAGGCATCTTGACAAATACATGAATAGGATGGGTATAGAGGGATATGCCACAAGGAAGTGCTGAGGGTTTTGGTCTTAGTATCATGACCGGTGCAGGCTTGGAGGGCCGAAGGGCCTGTTCCTGAGCTGTATTGTTCTTTCTTCTTTGTTCATGAGTGTTGTTGGTGCTTCACTTATCCAGGCAAGTGGAGAGTATTTTAACACAGTCCTGATGCGTTTCCCTTTAACATTTAGTTATTGTGTAATGCCAGGTTTTCCATCAATCAGTCTCTTTATGCCATATTTATCACACAACAAAGGCCGTGGTACCATCCAGATTCTTGCGTAGGCAACCACCTGCCTAACTTGTGCCTTGTAGATGGTGGAAAGGCTTCAGGGAGTCAGGAGGTGAGTCACTCGTCACAGTATACCCAGCCTCCAGCCTGATTCTATAGCCACTGTATTTATGTGGCTGGTCCAGTTAAATTTCTGATCAGTGGTGATCCCAAGATGTTAATAATTGGGAATTCCGATAATAATGCTATTGAGGGAACATGGTTCTACCTACTCTTGCTGGAGACAGTTATTTCTTGGCACTTGTATGACGTGAGTATTACTTGTCACTTATGGGCGCAGGCCTGAATAGTGTCTAGATCTTGCTGCATACTGGCACCATCTGCTTCAGTATCTGAGGAGTTGTGAATGGAGCTGAACACTGCAATCATCAGTGAATGTCCCCATTTCTTCTTTTTTCATTTAGAGTGACCAATTCATTTTTTCCAATTAAGGGGCAATTTAGTGTGGCCAATCCACCTACCCTCCACATCTTTGGGTTGTGAGGGCGAAACCCACGCAAACATAGGGAGAATATGCAAACCCCACACGGACAGTGACCCAGAGCCGGGATCGAACCTGGACCTCGGCGCCATAAGGCAGCAATGCTAAATACCAAGCAGATTCTTCAGAGATGGTACTTTCTAAATATAAACTTAGAGAGAATACTTTGCTCCAATTATCAAACAATTACGCTAATTTTATTCTGAACAGTAAAAGGTTGTCCAATTAATATGATGCTGTTCATTATAGCTCGAATTATCCACTTTGAATCACTCAGGACACAAAAGAATTACTAAGCAGCAAAGTATAAAAGAAACAAAAGAAGAAAATACTGGAAAATCTCAGCAGGTCGGACCGCATCTGTGGAGAGAGAAGGGAGCTAACGTTTTGAGTCTGGATGACTCTTTGTCATAAGAAAAGAATACTTGTTAACGCTCAAATATAAATAAAGTGAAAATGTTAATATTACAGGCTTTAATGACATCAGAAAAATGTGGAAAAATGATTTGGGTATTAAAAGGTCCATATATATTGGAATATCACCATCTTTGTCCGAGCACTTGCCACAGTGATTGTCCGCAATTAAACGGAGCTCAGGTTTTTTTTCAGCATCTGTGCATATTTTGTAATGCAGTTTCCTTCAGTATCTTTATTCACCATTCTCAATAAGGACTTGCTAAACTGAATGTGTCACAAAAGGTGATGGGCACAGAACATGGACTTCCATACTATAAAGGAGAGGACTTTCCAACCATGAATTTTGTGGAAGTCGGTTCCTAATTGGTCAATGGGTGGTTTGGGCAACCAATGAGCAGCCCTGTTGTGGAATGGAGATGGGACTGCTGAAGTACAGGCATTTAAACTGAAACATGCAGCCATTACTGTGGCTGGTGATTGCTTGATAAAAATACAAGTACCAGGGATCAAGGAAGAGAAGTGGAGTGTCAGAGAGGGGCAGTGCTGACCCTTAATTCTCTAAAGTCGATGTGGAGATCCTCCTGTATGCCATGAGATGAGGAAGTGTGGTAGTTTGTGTAGAGGTATTACGGTACCTGGTAATGCTGGAACACCATTGGTAGATATTGTATGTTTCCTATTGGTCAAGCTGTATGGTAGCTCCGCCCTGCAAGGCGGGGTATAAGAGCCCATGCCGCCCCAGCAGCCTTCATTCTGTACCTGAGCTGCTGGGGGAAACATCTAGCTTATTAAAGCCTTCAGTTGGACTACAACCTCGCTTTAGTGGTCATTGATCGTGCATCAATTTAATAAACTAGATTTCAAAGGATGGAGCTCCGAATCAAGCCGGAGTGTCAGCAACTCAGCCCCCACGTGGCGAACTCAGCGGCAATCTTCAAGCACTGGCTGGCGTGTTTTAAAGGATATCTCGGTGCAGCCGAAAACACACCCACAGGAGAACAGAAAATGCAAGTCCTGCACTCGAGGGTGATCCCGGAAATTTACACCCTCATCGAGGATGCGGAAGACTTCGATGCAGCAATAGAGCTGCGAAAAGGACATTATATTCGCCCGGTAAACCAGGTCTATGCCCGACATCTGCTAGCAACGAGGCGACAAATCCCTGGGGAATCGCTGGAAGAATTCTACCGTACGCTCCTGGTGTTGGGGAGAAACTGCAGCTGCCCGCAAGCTTCGGCGAGCGACCACACAGAACCCTTGATCCGGGACGCTTTCGTGACAGGTATGCTGTCCTCCCAAATCCACCAGCGATTGCTGGAAAAAGACACTTGGGCCTCAAGGAGGCACGGGCCCTTCCAGGCTCCCTGGATGTGGCCTCCAGAAACGCCCGCGCTTACGTTCCCGACCGCGCGGCAGCCCACTGGGCAGCGTGGAACCCCTCCGCAGCCGACTCCGAAACATCCCCCATCCCCCCACAAGCTTGTGCTGCAAGGCAGCCTGGCAACCCCGGGGAGCCCCGCTGCTACTTTTGCGGGCAGGCCAAGCACCCCCGGCAGCGCTGCCCGGCCCGCGCATCCACCTGCAAGGGATGCGGTAAAAAGGGCCACTTCGTGGTGGTATGCCAGGCCCGTGTGGTCGCAGCGGTCTCCGGCGGCGAATGCGCACCGCCACCACAAACCTCTCCACGGTCCCTGTGCGGCCAGCGGGCACCGCCATCTTCCTACTCCAGGTCCACGTGCGGCCCCTGGGCGTCGCCATCTTGTCCCGCGGACGCCACGTTCAATGGATGGGCGCCGCCATTTTTGCACCTCCAGCCATGTGCGACCAATGGGAGCCGCCATCTTGGATGGACTCCCAGGACCCCAGCTCGGCTGACCGCACACTGCCCGAATCAACGGGCACGAGACGTCCTGCTTAATCGACTTTGGGAGCACGGAGAGCTTCATACACCCCAACACGGTAAGACGCTGTTCTCTCCTCGTCCACCCCGTTAATCAAACAATCTCCCTGGCCTCCGGTTCCCACTCAGTAGACATAAAGGGGTTTTTTGTAGCAAACCTCACAGTCCAGGGAAGGGAGTTTAAAAATTACCGGCTCTACGTTCTTCCCCACCTCTGCGCAGCCACACTCCTAGGTTTAGACTTCCAGTGTAATCTCCAAAGTCTAACTTTCAAATTTGGCAGCCATATACCCCCCTCACTGTCTGCGGCCTTGCGACCCTCAAGGTCGATCCGCCTTCCCTGTTTACAAACCTCACCCCGGATTGCAAACCCGTCGCCACCAGGAGCAGATGCTAGTGCCCAGGACCGGATTTTATTAGGTCAGAGGTCCAAAGGCTACTGAGGGAAAGAGTCACTGAAGCTAGCAACAGTCGCTGGAGAGCTCAAGTAGTGGTTAGTAAAGACCGGGGAGAAGCATAGGATGGTCATCGACTACAGTCAGACCATCAACAGGTTTACGCAGCTGGACGCGTACCCTCTCCCCCGCATATCCGACCTGGTGAACAGGATCGCGCATTACAAGGTCTTCTCCACGGTGGATCTTAAGTCTGCCTACCACCAGCTCCCCATCCGCACTAGTGACCGCATATACACTGCCTTCAAGGCAGATGGGCGGCTCTATCACTTCTTAAGGGTTCCCTTTGATGTCACCAACGGGGTCTCGGTCTTCCAGCGCGAGATGGACCGAATGGTTGACCGGTATGGTTTACGGGCAACTTTCCCGTATCTCAATATGTCACCATCTGCTGCCACGACCAGCAGGACCACGACACCAACTTCCGAAAATTCCGCCAGACCGCAAAGATCCTTAACCTTACATATAACAAGGATAAATGCGTGTTTAGCACCGACCGCCTAGCCATCCTCGGCTACGTAGTTCGAAATGGAGTTATAGGCCCCGACCCTGAATGCATGCGCCCCTTGTGGAGTTCCCCCTCCCTCACTGCTCCAAGGCCCTGAAGTGCTGCCTCGGGTTTTTCTCTTACTATGCCCAGTGGGTCCCCAACTATGCGGACAAGGCCCGTCCCCTGATCCAATCCACAGCTTTTCCCCTGTCGATAGAGGCCCGCCAGGCCTTCAGCCGCATCAAAGCAGCCATTGCAAAGGCCACGATGCACGCCATCGATGAGTCCCTCCCCTTCCAGGTCGAGAGCGTCGCGTCTGACGTAGCTCTGGCGGCCACCCTCAACCAAGCGGGCAGACCCGTGGCCTTCTTCTCACGTACCCTCCATGCTTCCGAAATCCGCCACTCCTCAGTCGAAAAGGAGGCCCAGGCCATAGTAGAAGCTGTGCGACACTGGAGGCATTACCTGGCCGGCGGGAGATTCACTCTCCTCACTGACCAACGGTCGGTTGCTTTCATGTTCGATAATGCACAGCGGGGCAAGATAAAAAACGATAAGATCTTGCGGTGGAGGATCGAACTCTCCACCTACAAACGAGATCTTGTATCGTCCCGGGAAGCTAAACGAGCCTCCTGATGCCCTGTCCCGCGGCACATGTGCCAACGCACAAGTGGACCGCCTCCGAGCCCTCCACGAGGACCTCTGCCACCCGGGGGTCACTCGCTTTTTCCACTTTATCAAGACCCGCAACCTGCCCTACTCCATCGAGGAGGTCAGGACAGCCACCAGGGACTGCCAAATCTGCACGGAGTGCAAACCGCACTTCTACCGGCCAGAGAAAGTGCACCTGATAAAGGCTTCCCGTCCCTTTGAACGCCTCAGCATGGACTTCAAAGGCCCCCTCCCCTCCACCGACCGCAACACGTACTTCCTGAACGTGATTGACGAGTACTCCCGGTTCTCATTCGCCAACCCCTGCCCCGACATGACTGCAACCACCGTCATCAAGGCATCTTGCATTGTTTGCGTTCTCCGCTTACATATATAATGACAGGGGGTCCTCCTTTATGAGCGACGAACTGCGTCAATTCCTGCTCAGCAAGGGCATCGCCTCGAATAGGACGACCTGTTAGAACCCCCGGGGTAACGGACAGGTAGAGAGGGAGAACGAAATGGTCTGGAAGACCGTCCTACTGGCCCTACGGTCCAGGAATCTCTCAGTCTGCCGCTGGCAGGAAGTCCTCCCGGATGCCCTCCACTCCATCCGGTCACTGCTTTGTACCACAAACAACCAGACACCTCACAAACATCTCCTTGTCTTCTCCAGAAAGTCCTCCTCAGGGACCTCTCTCCCGGCCTGGCTGGCAGCTCCCAGGCCCAACCTGCTCCGAAAACACGTGCGGGCGCATAAGTCGGACCCATTGGTCGAGAGGATCCATCTTCTCCACACTAACCCCCAGTACGCCTTTGTGGCGTACCACGACGGCCGACAAGATACGGTCTCCCTACGAGACCTGCCGCCCGCCGGAGCCCCACGCACGCCCCAGCCACCAGCCCAACCCTCCCTCCCACCAGTGCACCTTACAGGAGGATCGGTCCTTCTGCTGGCCCCGTCTAGGCCCCCCCGCCCACCGACGCACCCCGCAGACGCTCCCTTCCCAGGTCAACCGTTTTCCCCACCAGCGCCATCTAGGGGTGTCGAAGCTGCCACAGAGATCGAGGCCACGCCCCCGGAGTCACAGACGCCCAAGCCTCCACCGGAGTCACCACCGAAGCTTTGACGATCACAGAGGACGACCAGGGCCCCCGATCGACTGATTGCTTCATTTTAAAGAGTATAGTTAATTATGAATCATAAATTGTAAATAGTGAATAGAATTGTAAATAGTTACAAAACGCTGGATGGAGGTATTACGGTACCTCCATAACTATAATTTCTACCATGTTACCATGTTGTAATATCAGGTGACCACACCCGCCAGACTCTTTTTTAACAGGGTGTGAATGAGGTAGTCTGTGTAGAGATATTACGGTACCTGGTAATGCTGGAACACCATTGGTAGATATTGTATGTTTCCTATTGGTCAAGCTGTATGGTAGCTCCGCCCTGCAAGGCGGGGTATAAGAGCCCGTGCCGCCCCATCAGCCTTCATTCTGTACCTGAGCTGCTGGGGGACACATCTAGCTTATTAAAGCCTTCAGTTGGACTACAACCTCGCTTTAGTGGTCATTGATCGTGCATCAGGAAGAAGGTCCTCTTTGCAGAGGAAGGAGGCCATCCAGCTAAACTCAGCAGGTAAGAATTGAGTTGGTCAGGCTGTCAGCAGCAAAACTGTCATATGGAGGAACTATCTTGTGCCTGAAAAAGTATAATGACCTTCTTTGCTCTGGTGTACAATGGCAGACCCTGATGACAGGCCTCTGGATGTTCAATCTCCAGCAGACACTCCAGTTGAGGAACTTGGGGAATTTGCTGCTCCTAAACATAGGAGAAATGTGTACCTAGGGCACTCAAAGTTCTGCTCAGCAAGGCCCAGAGCCATAATGCTGTTGAAGATCAGACAGCACTGATACAGCTCCTAATGTATATGAATCACTGGCATTAGTCAGGGTGGCCACAGGTCTGTATCTCTCTCTCCTTTGTCCTTTCAGGAAAGGGTTCTGACAGGAGGAGAACTGCCACATTGTGACTGTCATGGAGAAGGAAGCCATGGAAATCACGATGGGTATTCCTGGTGGAGAGGATGAAAATGTATTGAAATCAGTAGATGAAGGGGATAGATTGCATTCCCCTTCACCTGACAGCATTCTAAAGACACAGACGCATTGGGAAATCGCAACAATGCTGTCAAGTTACTTCTCTTGATCTCTTCTATATCTCCCACAGGTGCTGATGTGGAGCAGCGATGCCAAAGTCCTGTAGCAGCACCAGTGCCATTGGAGGAAAATGAGACACCAGAGCCAACATTGTCATGTCTTACAAGAGAACTCTCCACCAATGCAGATACACTCACATCAGTCAATCTTTGTGCATATTTAGATGAGGTGGCACTGGGTAATGTGCATGGCACTAGTAAACAGGAGCAGGTGAGAGATTCAGAGGCATCAGTGGACAGAACCTCTCGGACAATGGAGAACAAACTCAGTGATACTCTGCTGGGTCAGAGGCAGGACCTCAGGAGTCTCAGGAAAGGAGGTTCTACCAAAACGGGGGCAGCACGGTAGCCTTGTGGATAGTACAATTGCTTCACAGCTCCAGGGTCCCAGGTTCGATTCCAGCTTGGGTCACTGTCTGTGCAGAGTCTGCACATCCTCCCCGTGTGTGCGTGGGTTTCCTCCAGGTGCTCCGGTTTCCTCCCACAGTCCAAAGATGTGCAGGTTAGGTGGATTGGCCATGATAAATTGCCCTTAGTGTCCAAAATTGCCCTTAGTGTTTGGTGGGGTTACTGGGTTATGGGGATAGGGTGGAGGTGTGTACCTTGGGTAGGGTGCTCTTTCCAAGAGCCGGTGCAGACTCGATGGGCCGAATGGCCTCCTTCTGCACTGTAAATTCTATGATATGATTCTAAACGTGTGCTCATACGTGTCATACGGGTTCCCAGAAGCAATGTTGGGTCCTTGGCTAAGAATGGAGCAACACATCCAGCTCTTATGTCTCAGGGTTTTGAATGCATAAGCTCCTCCACAGAAAAGTGTTTAAGCTCATGGAGAGCCATATAGGGCAGCATTCTGACTGCATGCAAGAACTGCGCACTGACATGCATAGAATGCATGTACCATGGATCGATCATTGGCACTATTGGCACTATTGGCACCATGACACATGGAGTGGATGCCAATTATACCCCAACTGGTACTTCTCGTTTTCATTTAGTTTTATGCATTCATGGGATGTGGGCATTAATGGTTAAGCCAGCATTTATTCCCATCCCTAATTGCTCTTGTGGGGGGTGATGGTGAACCACTTTTTTCAATTGCTATATTCAACTGCCGTTGGTATAAGCAAAGGAAATTTCAAGGTTTTGATTCAATGACAGTGAACGAACGGTGATACAATTCAAATTCAGAACGGTGTGTGGCTTGAAGGAGCATTGAAGGTGGTAGTGTTCCCATGCATCTGCTGTCTTTATCCTTTTAGATGGTAGAGGTTGTGGGTTTGGAAGGTGAATTACTGCAGTCCCTGTTGTATATGGAGGACACTGCTGCCACTGTCTACTGGTAGTGGAGGGATTTAAGATGGTGATTGGGGTGCCAATCCAGTGGGCTGCTTTGTCCTAGATGGTATTGAATCCTTGGCTGTTCTTGGAACTGCACTCATTCAGGCAAGTGGAGAGTATTTCATCACACTTCTTGATTTGTGCCTTGTAGATGGTAGACAGGCTTTAGGGAGTCAGGAGACGGTTTATTCACCACCAAAGTCCCAACCTCTGACCTACTCTTGTAGCCACAGTATTTATATGGCCAGTCTAGTTCAGTTTCGAGTAATTGGAAGCCCCCCCAGGATGCGAAATGTGGGGGATTCAGTGATAGTTAATAATAATAATTGTTTATTGTCACAAGTAGGCTTCAATGAAGTTACTGTGAAAAGCCCCTAGTCGCCATATTCCGGTGCCTGTGCGGGGAGGCAGGTACGGGAATTGAACCCACGCTGCTGGCATTGCTCTGCATTACAAGCCAGCTGTTTAGCCCACTGTGCTAAACCAGCCCCTATGCCATAGAGTATCATGGGGAGATAGTTTTGTTCTCTCTTGTCAGAGATGGTCACTGTCTGACACTTGTGTGCCACGATAGTTACTAGCCACTTCACAGCCCAGGCCTCACTGCATTTTGACATTGATTGCTCCAGTTTCTGAGGAGTCGCGCATGGTGCTGAACATTTTTAATCTTCAGCGAACATCCCCACTTCTGAAGTTATGATGGTAGGAAGGTCATTAATGAAGCAGCTATGATGACTGGGCCTAGGCACTAGCTTGGAGAACTCCTCAGTGATATCTGGAGATTGCGATGATTGGCCTCCAACAACCATGCCTGGCACTCTGCCCTTTGATCTCATCGCCACTCGACCCAATATCCCAGAATAATTCTCCAATTATAAGTTGCCTTCTTTGCAGTCATGGCAACACAACCACCTGCAAGTTCCCCTCCAAGCCACTCACCATCCTGACTTGGAAAAAGATCGCCGTTCCTTCCCGCTGTCAAAATCCTGGAACTTCCTCCCTAACAGAGCAGTGTTACACCACATGCACTGTAGCAGTTCAAGATGATCGCCTGCTCACGGGCAATTAAGGATGGGCAATCACTGCTGGTCTAGTCAGCGATGCCCACATCCCATAAATGAATAGAAAAAAAATAAACTCCCTTTTATGTCTGGAAGTCTTAGCCTCCCTCTTAAGCCTTTGTGTGCCAGGTGGTTGCTGAGCCCCCCTACCCTGCCTGAGCACATAGAGACCACTCTCCCTACAACTGTGCACTACCGATTGTACCTGTAAATGAGCGAACAATGAGCTTCATTCCCAAATTTGGTGATTTTCTGGATTCTGCCTTCCCTATCCTCCGGAAAATCACTGACAACTGGAATGGTGGCAAGAAACTGGCAGGCTGGCAGGCAACACTAATTGTATCCTGCCTCTGCTCCCCCCCGTCCCCCCCCCCCACCGTGCGACTGAAAGATCCTGTCCCACGTGTCAGCACACAAGCACCATCTTTCCCAGCTGCTGCTGAGAGCCCTTTCTTCCCTGTACATTATGGGCGATTTAAAATATTTGCCTCTCAGGCTACAAATATTTAACTCTTCTCCACCCCACTTTGCACCTCTCACCCCCTCACTTCCATTGTCTGTTCTTTGAAACAATTAAACCAGACAAGAGGCCTCTGACAATCTGACCACTGACTAGGCCTTCAAATGTAAGATAAATTATAATGTAAACCTGACTTTTGTACAGAAATTCTATGTTGTTCAACTGAACAGTTAGAGGGCACATTTTTAGTTGGGACCCTTCCTTTTTCAGTCTTTATTTTCAAATCAGGCCTTTCTGTGACAGAAACAGTTGGCCCACAACAGGAGGGAAAGCCAGAGGACTGACGAAGGATAGCATGCCAGCATGTCCTCGGTGAAATCTCTCAAATGCCACAGTTCCAGTGGGACCCAGGAGTGTTGAGGATGATGGTACGTTGCTGCATTACACCATCTCCACTCATTCCTCACCTTCATTTTGGATGGTTCCATGAAATGGCCAATGTAGATGGTGTGTGTGGTGTTGGGTGCTCTGAGGTACAGATGAACCAACACGGTTGCGATTGGTACAACGCAGTTTTATTCCAACTTGTTATTTACAGATCTGGCTTGGTACTCAGCATGTGGTGACTATCTGAGTGTCTTGTTTATCAGGTCCTGTCCTTGTCCTTGTCTCCAGATGGACTGTCCACCAGGTGTCATGTTTCTTGTCTTATACTGTCTCTGCCCTTGTCTGTGATTGGCTGTCGTGTTATGTGTGCTAATTGGTCTGTTGGTCTGTCTATCATGATGTGTGTGTTTGAATATCATGACAGTGTGATCATAGAACGCCTACTTTATCATTAAACATGACATGTTCTACACAACTTTCTATCAGTGCAACCTTAGCCTTTAGCAGGCTGTTCCTGATCACAACCTAACCTTCACAGGAAAGCTGATGAGATTAGGTCAATTGAAAATTTCAAAACTGAAATTGATATTTTTTTTTAGACAGGGACACGAAAAGTAACAGAATCAAGACATTTAAACGGAGTTAAGGTACAGATCAGCCATGATCTAACTGAATGCAGAACAGGCTCGAGGGGCCGAAAGAATGACTCCGGCTCCCGTGTTTCCAGCAATCAATTTGTTGGTTCATTAATTTTAAAGGAGCTTAAATGTTCCTCAGCTTCTTTCATTGACATCTTCAAAGTTAGTTCCATGTACAAACAGGATTAAAATATTCTTTAATCAGTCTGTATATTCAGATGAACAGTGCCGTATTCCCAGACTGGGCTGACATCACTAATCTGATTCTGAGTTGTTGAAATATTGGCCGGGATTCTCCGAAATCCCGGCCAAGTGTTGACAGTGGCGTCTAAACCGGCGCGAGCGATGCTGGCGTCAACGGGCCACCAGGCCCAGTCATTCTCCCCTTTCTCGTGGGGCTAGAACGGGGCCGGAGAGCTGTGCGTTGCTCCGGCGCCGAAAGCCGGCCCTACACGGCCAGCGAGGGTCCACGCATGTGCGCCATGGCCGGCAGGGGTCCACGCATGCACATCACGGCTGTCTTTGCGCCGGCCCTGGGCAACATGGGGCCCGGCGCGGTGGAACATAGGCTCCTCGGCGCGCGCGCCGATCGTTGGTCCCCGATCGCGGGCCTGGTCACTGTGGAGGCCCACCCATCGTGGAGGCCCACCCATCGTGGAGGCCCCCCCCCCGGAGTTGGCTCCCCCCGCCCATCCCCACCAGGACGGCCCCCGCAGCCAGAACGCCGAGGTACCGCCGGGTAGGACCATACGCGAACGACGCCGGCAGGACTCAGCGGAACTCACCAGGCACTCAGCCCATCGAACGTGGAGAATCACCGCGGGGCTGCTTTCAATGGCCCCCAACCGGTGCCACGGCGACCGCGCCAGCGCGATTGCCGCTGATTCTCCTGTCGCGAGAGAATCGGCAGCCCGGCGTCGGAACGGCGTGGCGGGATTCGCGCACCACTCCGCTGATTCTCCGACCCGGCGTGGGCTCGGTGAATCCCGCCCAATTTAGATTCACTTTTCAGTTTCACTGCAAACTAGTTGAATTGAACTACTTGTTTTGGTTCTTAGAAATCGGAATATATATGATAGCATGTTATCTTGACAATGTTCTTAAGTCCCAAATATTAAACTTGAATGTAACATTTCAGCTTAGTTATATTGATTAGAAGCCGATTCAAGATCACCCAAGTTCACTTCAACTGGCAACCTTAACTATCAAAAAAGCAGAATAAGAAAGAGGAGCAAGAGTAGGCTATTCAGCAGGATCATGACTGATTTTCTACTTCAACACCATTTACTTGCACTATCCCCATATCACCTGGTGTTTTTAATATGTAGAAATCTATTGGGCGAGATTTTCCAACCCCCCGCCGGGTCGGAGATTCGCCGGGGGCTGGCGTGAATCCCGCCCCCGCCGGTTGCCGAATTCTCCGGCACCGGATATTCGGCGGGGGCGGGAATCGCGCCGCGCTAGTTGGTGGGCCCCCCCCCCCGCGATTCTCCGGCCCGGATGGGCCAAAGTCACGCCGCTAAAATGCCTGTCCCGCGGGCGTAGATTAAATCACCTACCTTACCGGCGGGACAAGGCAGCGCGGGCGGGCTCCGGGATCCTGGGGGGGGGGCGCGGGGCAATCTGGCCCTGGGGGGTGCCCTCACGGTGGCCTGGCCCGCGATTGGGGCCCACCGATCCGCGGGCAGGCCTGTGCCGTGGGGGCACTCTTTCCCTTCCGCCTTCGTCACGGTCTCCACCATGGCGGAGGCGGAAGAGACTCCCTCCACTGCGCATGCGCGGGAATGCCGTCAGCGGCCGCTAACGCTCCCGCGCATGCGCCGCCCGGAGATGTCATTTCCGCGCCAGCTGGCGGGGCACCAAAGGCCTTTTCCGCCAGCTGGAGGTGCGGAAATTCGTCCGGCGTGGGCTCGGCCCCCCAAGATGCGGAGCATTCCGCATCTTTGGGGCGGCGCGATGCCCGACTGATTTGCGACGTTTTGGGTGCCAGTCGGCGGACATCGCGCCGATACCGGAGAATTTCGCCCATTGATCCTGAGGTGGAGGGCTGACTGGTGGTGATTTAACCTGAGGATCACCACAACTCAGGTGAGGGGCGAGGTTGAGAAGGCAGGGTCTTCATGAATAACCTCAGCCGGTACGGGAATATGAACCCATGCTGCCTCCCTTGCTCTGCATCATGAACCAGCTGTCCAGCCAACTGAGCTAAACTGGCCCCATTAGGCTTGCAGACCACAAAGGTGCAAACAAACAAGAGCTTTATTGTTTACTCTACAGGCTGCTCCAATAGACTGTCTGTTTGCCCATACAAGTGGCCGATGATGTCATCCATACATCACATGATTAGACTCTTAAAGTGACCTTCTTCCAACCAGGGACAAACATGAATACACAACACTTTCCTCCGCATTTAATTTAGAGGTTCCTGCAATGGAACACTGTGTAACATTAACAATCAAAATTTACAATAGGGACAAATAATAAACACAGCGTTGATAAGTTAGACATTTCAGAGGGCGTCGATTTCTGTATGGTTGTCGGTGAAAATCAGGCATCTACTGTTTCATGTTGACTGCAACCTCTGATGTTGTTTAGTTTGGGCATTATCGGAAGATATCTCAATCGGAGTCGGCATAGTGTTCTCCAATTGTCTCGGTGTTGAAGTGTCCTCAACTGGGGCACTGTCTTCCGCAGTGGTTTCTGATATTGTCAGGTTCTCTGGATGTCTAGGTTTTCACTTGGCACAGTTTGTTCCAGACTCTTTGTTGATTCTGTTTCTAGCCAACTTGTTCTAGTTGCTGAAAGTTGATCAGCATGTTTTCTCTACAGTACATCATCCCGAGTTTGAACGTTGTAGGAGACCAGTCCTCTGCTAAGACTATGGCAGGTATCCACTTCTCACTGGTGGTGTAGTTCTTGACAATACTCCCTGGCATTTCTGAAAAACATGGCGGATAGCCCTGTTCTCACATCGCAAAACCTGACTTTGCTGTTTCCTCTCAACAATTTCTCTCGTCTTTGGTGGCTTCAGCAAACCAAATGCCGTGCATAACTTACGTTTTACTAAGACTAATGCCACGGAATTTTGAGTTGTCGAATATGTTGTTCTTCTGTATATCATCAGGAATTGGCTTAGTCATTTAGACACTGATCCTTGCTCATGAGTTACCTTCAATGAATGCGGTGATGCATCACAAGCCAGTTGCAAGGATAACCTGAGGATTGAACGCCCGGGCTCGGGAGACCTCACCATGGCACCATTTAGCACTGGTCCACACAAATGTGGACCAGGAGTAATGGCACCTAAGGGGGGAGGGGGTCACCCAGGCTGTCGGAGGCCCACGGTTGTCGGGCTCTGGGCAGGGTGGTACCCTGGGGATAGGGCCGTGGATTGCCCTACCCATGAGAGGTGGGGTGAGAGGGGCAAGTTGGGAGGATCCGGAGACCATGTTAGGATGGCTGACTGGTTGAGAGATCGGTGCAGTATTTAATAATGAAGTGAGGTAAGTGCGGCCTTGGCAGAATTTTCCTGCTGCAGACTCTTAGAAATACTCTGCTATTCGCGCCCAATACAGGACTGTTTTTTTCATTAAATTGTGCCCATCGATCAGGGCAGATTTGCAGTGTGGGGGAGATGGCCTCGATGGTCTCTACAATCATGGCCTTTGTATAGTGGGCCTTGCAGTGGGCTAAGATAGGTCCAGCACGTCAGGTTCGTGATTGTAGAGACCACAAGTGAATCTCGTCCACGTGGTTTCCGGCCACGGGGACCGGAGAATCATGGGAGGGTGGAGCACAGGGTGGCCAGCTCACTAAATAGATGCAAATAAATGCACATTACAACCATTTGCATTTATTTCCATGCTCCCATGGTGTGCAGCGTGGAACTTGTTCACACAGCCAGCAAGGTGTCGGAGGCATTCAGGTTTCTGGCATCCCGATTTTACCCCGATGCCCGATTCGCTGTACCATCGGGGAACGCATTCTGGGCGTCCCGGGGAAGGAGAATCCCACCCATTGATTCTTTCCCCAACACACATGTTCGATGTGCCCCTTTTTACCACAACATCTACATTTTGGATCTTTGCACCAGCAGTCTCCTGCTGCATGCCCAGTCTTTGCAATTTCAAACCTGCATTTATGTTCGGGTCTCAGCCGGCATTTTATGGATTTTAGTGCTTGAACCTAATTGGTGGGCTTTTTTAGCTGCTAATTCCATAGATATTGCAATTTCTAAAGCTTTCTTTAGCTTTAAGTTGCTTTCTATTAACAGCCTTTTTTTGATCGGTTCGCTTCTTAACCCACATACTGGTCTGTCTCCAATAGTGTCATTCAAGATATTGCCAAATTCACAGTTATGAGCTAATTTCTCCAAAGTAGCTATGAACTGTGTGGTTGCGTTTATGGAACCTGAACTTCTCAATGATGAGCAAAGGTTTAGGTGAGTAGTTGCTCTGCAATATCTCCACAATCTCATCATAGGTTTTTGCATGTTGTTTTTCTGGGTGCACCAGACTTCACAGGCGATTAAATGTTTTTTTCCCCCCACTGTACTCGGGAAAGTTGGAATGACAATATCTGCCGCAATTTTATTTGCTTTGACAAAATAGTCAAATCTTTCAGCATATGCGTTCCACCACTCAGTGTTCTCATCATACTGTCCCAAGGCACCAAAGATTCCCATCATTTTTACTATAGAAAGGGCTTGTATAAGCATGATGTTCCACAAAATCATCAGTGCTACCTCGCTTTTTTTCACAACAAGGTATCACTGAGCTCAACCTGTTTCCTTCCGAGGTTTGTAACACCCCCAGCTCTGAGCTATTATTGCAGATACTTGCTACTCGCTGTGCTCCCTGTGCAGTTCCAGTTCTTTCCGGGCAGAGCATGTGGTGAGCTTCTTTTTGATGTTATTTCCTTTGAAATCAAAGATTAGATTTCAGTTCCTTTGATGGCTGGCATCGATATTTGGCACCGCTCCTTCGCCAGCTTTGGTGTAGCAAAATTTTTAGCTTCGGAATCATTTTTGGATGCGTGTGCACAGATTGCTGATTTTTCTATTTTTCATTACTACTCCGGGAGTCTACCAGAGTGGTTCCGGCCTCCTAATCGCCAATTTTCTTTGTAGGGTTTTAAAGGATAGGCTTGTGGACCATGAAGATACAAAAAATCAAGAGCTTCATTGGAAAGGTTTTTACTCTACAGGCTGTTAGGATAGACTGCCCGTTTGCCCAGGTAAACAGCCAGTGACATTAATACTTCACGTGATCTGACTCTTAAAGTGACCTTGTTCCAACTAGCATCAAACATGAATCTCAGTCTTGAACATACTCACTGACTGAGCCTCCAAAGCCCTCTGGAGCAAGAGCATGACAACGATTCACCCCCCCTTTGAATTAAGAAATTCTTCCTTGTTTCAGTCATAAGTGCTCTACCCCTTATTCTGAGACTGTGCCCCTGGTTCTAGACTCCCTGCCCGACCAGGGCAAACAACTATAGCGTTTCCAGTCCAAATATTGACTGGAAACGCTATAGTTCGAGTACTTTAGATGGGTCTGTTTTTGTCCAATGTGTGCAGGAGGGTTTCCTGACACAGTATGTAGATAGGCCAACGAGAGGCGAGGCTGTATTAGATTTGGTACTGGGTAATGAACCAGGACAGGTGTTAGATTTGGAGGCAGGTGAGCACTATGGTGATAGTGACCACAATTCGATTACGTTTACTTTTGTGATGGAAAGGGATAGGTATATACCGCAGGGCAAGAGTTATATCTGGGGGAAAGGCAATTATGATGCGATAAGGCAAGACTTAGGATGCATCGGATGGCGAGGAAAACTGCAGGGGATGGGCACAATGGAAATATGGAGCTTGTTCAAGGAACAGCTACTGCGTGTCCTTGATAAGTATGTGCCTGTCAGGCAGGGAGGAAGTGGTCGAGCAAGGGAACCGTGGTTTACTAAGGCAGTCAAAACATTTGTCAAGAGGAAGAAGGAGGCTTATGTAAAGATGAGACATGAAGGTTCAGTAAGGGCTCTCGAGAGTTACAAGTTAGCTAGGAAGGACCTAAAGAGAGAGCTAAGAAGAGCCAGGAGGGGACATGAGAAGTCTTTGGCAGGTAGGATCAAGGAGAACCCTAAAGCTTTCTATAGATATGTCAGGAATAAAAGAATGACTAGGGTAAGAGTAGGGCCAGTCAAGGACAGTAGTGGGAAGTTGTGCTTGGAGTCCGAGGAGATAGGAGGTGCTAAATGAATATTTTTCGTCAGTATTCACACAGGAAAAAGACAATGTTGTCGAGGAGAATACTGAGATTCAGGCTACTAGACTAGAAGGGCTTGAGGTTCATAAGGAGGAGGTGTTAACAATTCTGGAAAGGGTGAAAATAGATAAGTCCCCTGGGCTGGATGGGATTTATCCTAGGATTCTTTGGGAAGCGAGGGAAGAGATTGCTGAGCCTTTGGCTTTGATCTTTAAGTCGTCTTTGTCAACAGGAATAGTGCCAGAAGACTGGAGGATAGCAAATGTTGTCCCCTTGTTCAAGAAGGGGAGTAGAGACAACCCCGGTAACTATAGACCAGTGAGCCTTACTTCTGTTGTGGGCAAAATCTTGGAAAGGTTTATAAGAGATAGGGTGTATAATCATCTGGAAAGGAATAATTTGATTAGACATAGTCAACACGGTTTCGTGAAGGGTAGGTCGTGCCTCACAAACCTTATTGAGTTCTTTGAGAAGGTGACCAGACAGGTGGATGAGGGTAAAGCAGTTGATGTGGTGTATTTGGATTTCAGTAAAGCGTTTGATAAGGTTCCCCACGGTAGGCTACTGCAGAAAATACGGAAGCATGGAATTCAGGGAGATTTAGCAGTTTGGATCAGAAATTGGCTAGCTGGAAGAAGACAAAGGGTGGTGGTTGATGGGAAGTGTTCAGACTGGAGTCCAGTTACTAGTGCTGTACCACAAGGATCTGTTTTGGGGCCATTGCTGTTTGTCATTTTTATAAATGACCTGGAGGAGGGCATAGAAGGATGGGTGAGTAAATTTGCAGATGACACTAAAGTCGGCGGAGTTGTGGACAGTGCGGAAGGATGTTACAAGTTACAGAGGGACATAGATAAGCTGCAGCGCTGGGCTGAGAGGTGGCAAATGGAGTTTAATGCAGAAAAGTGTGAGGTGATTCAGTTTGGAAGGAATAACAGGTAGACAGAGCACTGGGCTAATGGTAAGGTTCTTGGCAGTGTGGATGAGCAGAGAGATCTCGGTGTCCATGTACATAGATCCCTGAAAGTTGCCACTCAGGTTGAGAGGGTTGTTAAGAAGGCGTACGGTGTGTTAGCTTTTATTGGGCGAGGGATTGAGTTTCGGAGCCATGAGGTCATGTTGCAGCTGTACAAAACTCTGGTGCAGCCGCATTTAGAGTATTGCGTGCAATTCTGGTCGCCGCATTATAGGAAGGATGTGGAAGCATTGGAAAGGCTGCAGAGGAGATTTACCAGAATGTTGCCTGGTATGGAGGGAAGATCTTATGAGGAAAGGCTGAGGGACTTGAGACTGTTTTCGTTAGAGAGAAGAAGATTAAGAGGTGACTTAATTGAGGCATACAAGATGATCAGAGGATTGGATAGGGTGGACAGTGAGAGCCTTCTTCCTCGGATGGTGATGTCTAGCATGAGGGGACATAGCTTTAAGTTGAGGGGAGATAGATATAAGACAGATGTCAGAGGTAGGTTCTTTACTCAGAGAGTAGTAAGGGTGTGGAATGCCCTGCCTGCAACAGTAGTGGACTCGCCAACACTAAGGGCATTCAAATGGTCATTGGATGGACATATGGACGATAAGGGAATAGTGTAAATGGGCTTTAGAGTGGTTTCACAGGTCGGCGCAACATCGAGGGCTGAAGGGCCTGTACTGCGCTGTAATGTTCTATGTTCTATGTTCTTTCCTGACTCCATCCTGTCGTGCCCAGTAAGAATATTGTATGTTTGAAAGAGCCTCTCAATCTTCTAAAATTCTGGAGAATAAATAGTTTATTTTTTACCAAAATTCAGAGGATATGTTACATGTGTGAAGATGAGTTGTGTATGGTTGTGGGAAGCTTTACTCAATGCATAGACACAGCCACTGCATAATAAATATAAAAATTGATTCTCTCAACCAGCACATAGGTGAAAAGATTAATACATGTCAAAAGAAAAAAATACAAGCTGATACAAAAGATAGAAATACATATTGAAGGAGAACAATAATTCACCACCAATATATTTGTCACTTAGTATTGAAGTATACTGTTCGTACTGAGATAACGGCTCTAGGACCTATGGAGATGGAACTGTATTAGCTTCACAGCAATATAAAAAAGCATATCAATCCAGATGGCTCCTGTTAATTTTCAGCACTTCGCCAGGTTTTAAACCAAGCTATAAAGAACATCTGATAACGCTATGGCATTTAAAACCTGTTGAAGTGAAATCATCTCACTCCATTCCTAGTTGACTTGATGGAGCAGCACAAAGTGAAACTGGTAAAACAGCTGAGCCCAAAAAGAAAGAGACGGCATGAAGAATGAGAAGAAACTCAGAATGGATTTTTTCATCTAAATATTAAAGATACTCAAATACAATTGATATTGAACACAGAAAAATTTGTGCCAACAAATGCTTATTTTAAAAAACTATTATTCACCAATTTTCTCCCCTGAAGGAACCAACAAATAGCTAATGTTAAACTTGTACTTGACAGCTCCCAAGGTGCACTTTCCAGCACAGGTCACAGCGTAATGATCAAGAGCATTTTTTTCCCCTCTACAAAACAATGATTCCCATTACTTCACACCCATTATAGGCTAACTCAGCACTAAGTGGGAATTGAACCTTGGACCATCTTGGTGTCTGTGACTCACTTCCATTCTGAACAAGGCATTTCCATACTGTGTCATTAGGGTGCTCAATCCAAATATAATTATCCATCTCATGTCAGACGCTTTTAATGACAGCTTTTATCTCTGCACATTAAGGATGAAATTATCTCATGTTATTATAAAGGTTAAAGGGTCAATTTCTTCATCAGCCACAAAATGGGCCAGTTGTTAAAAGCTCTGCTGCATTTGTTCGTACATGAACCATAGAATCATTGAATACTAGAATGTTACAGCACAGAAGGAGGCCATTTGGCCTGCTGTGATGTGCTAACCTTCTGAAGGAGCAATTTACCTGATGCCAAACGCCTGCCTTTTCCCCATGAAATTTTTTTCTCCTCATGTCACCATTCCTTCTGTTGCCAATTACCTTAAACCTGTGCCCTCTTGCTTTGATCCTTCCAACAATTGGGTCAGCTTTTCCTGATCTTCCCTTGCCAGACCCCTCATGAATTTGAGCACCTCTAATAAATCTTCTCTACACCTTCTCTTCTGCAAGGAAAACAACCCCGGCCTTTTCAATCTTTCTATGTAATTGCAGTTCTGCATCCCTGAAACTATTCTCTTGAATCTTTTTTGCACTCTCTCTAATGCCTGCACATCCGACCTAAAGTGTGGTGCCCAGAAC
Organism: Scyliorhinus torazame; assembly: GCF_047496885.1. Classification (NCBI taxonomy): domain Eukaryota; kingdom Metazoa; phylum Chordata; class Chondrichthyes; order Carcharhiniformes; family Scyliorhinidae; genus Scyliorhinus; species Scyliorhinus torazame. The sequence goes on from NC_092707.1 coordinate 311,284,532, forward strand.
TGGATGCAGTAGGTGAGTAGATTCCGAACAAGAGAATTTTACAGGTTTAACATGACTTCCTTGCTTTTGTATTCTATACCTCTATTGATAAAGCCGATGATGCCCTCTGGTTTATTAAGTGCTCTCTCAACCCGTCCTGCCATCTTGAATGCCTTATGTACATATACAATGAGAATCTTTGCTCCTGCACCCCTTTAAGAATTTCATCTGCCACTGAGCCGGTTACGCCAACCTGCCTCAGTCCTTTTCTACACCATCCTCTTCATGGTTCATGATATTTCCAAATTTTGTATCATCAACAAATTTTGAAATCGTGCTCTGTACACCAAAATCTAGATCATTAAGATATACCAGGAAGAGCGGAGGTCCCAACACCGATCCCTGCGGAACTCAACCATAAACCTGCCTCCAGTCGCAAAAACAACCCTCCACCACTACTCTTGTTGCCTGTCACTCAGCCAATTTTGTACCCATGTGTCTGCTGTCCCTTATATTCCATGAGCTCTAGCTCTGCTCGCAAGTCTGTTTTGCGTTACTTTATCAAGTGTCTTTCGGAAGTCCATTTACACCATACCAAGAGCACTTCATCAATGTTCTCTGTGTCTCATCAAAAATGTCAAGCAAGCTAGTTAAACACAATTTGCCCTTCATAAATCTGCACTAGTTTTCCTTAATTAACCTGCATCTGCCCACGTGACTAAAATTCTGTCCTAAATATCTTTTCTGAATGATTCCACACCACCAAAGTTAAAGTGACTGGCCTCCTGTTTTGATGCTTTTCCTTACACCCTTTCTGGGCAAGGATGTAAAATGTTCCATTCTCCAGTTCCTTGGCCCCATCCCAGAGTCTAAGGAAGACTGGGAAATTATAGTCAGTGCCTCCACAATTTCTACTCTCACTTTCTTCAGTGCCCTTGATGCATCCATCTCATGTGGTTCTAATACCTTAGCAACTTTAAGTAAGTGAAAGGGGCAACACAGGTGGAGAAGGTAGTCAAGAAGGCATACGGCATGCTTGCCTTCATTGGCCGGGGCATTGAGTATAAGAATTGGCAAGTCATGTTGCAGCTGTATAGAACCTTAGTTAGGCCACACTTGGAGTATAGTGTTCAATTCTGGTCGCCACACTACCAGAAGGATGTGGAGGCTTTAGAGAGGGTGCAGAAGAGATTTACCAGAATGTTGCCTGGTATGGAGGGCATTAGCTATGAGGAGCGATTGAATAAACTCGGTTTGTTCTCACTGGAACGAAGGAGGTTGAGGGGCGACCTGATAGAGGTATACAAAATTATGAGGGGCATAGACAGAGTGGATAGTCAGAGGCTTTTCCCCAGGGTAGAGGGGTCAATTACTAGGGGGCATAGGTTTAAGGTGAGAGGGGCAAGGTTTAGAGTAGATGTACGAGGCAAGTTTTTTACGCAGAGGGTAGTGGGTACCTGGAACTCGCTACCGGAGGAGGTAGTGGAAGCAGGGACGATAGGGACATTTAAGGGGCATCTTGACAAATATATGAATAGGATGGGAATAGAAGGATACGGACCCAGGAAGTGTAGAAGATTGTAGTTTAGTCGGGAAGCATGGTCGGCACGGGCTTGGAGGGCCGAAGGGCCTGTTCCTGTGCTGTACATTTCTTTGTTCTTTGTTCTTTGTAAATGCATTCGCCTAATCAACTCTGAAACCTTCAAGTATCAGAATTACCTCCTCTTTCACCATGTCCTGGCTAACATCTTCTATCTCGGGTAAAGGCAGATGCAAAGTATGCATTTAAAACCTCAGCCAACAAAAACCCAATGAAAAACATTTAAAAGAAAAAAAACCTCAGCCATTCCCCGGCCTCCATGAGTAAATCCCCTTTTTGAACCATAATCGGCCCCACTCCACCTCTTACCACCCTTTACATTTTATATGCTTGTAAGTAGACTTTTAGATTCCCGTTTACGTCAGCTGCCAGTCTCTTCTCATGAACTTTGTTTCTCTTATTTCCTTTTACAAAAAAATTGTGAGGAAATCTGTACTTTTAAAGTTTGTATTTTTTCGAGCCAGACTCTTAAGTGAAAACAGAAACGGAAAATGGAAACAGACCCTCCAGTTTCTAAGGAAACCAGACAAACCTGAGTTTGGAAACACAAGGTTCTGGGCAGACTGAACCTGGCTGAAGGATCAAAAAGGGCACACATCAATTCAAGTTGGGGAGTGGTAAAGTGAATTAGAATTCTAGTCCCATTTTGGGACTATTCCAGGTCAGGCGTACGCTTCGGATGATCATCCTCACTTAAGGTTGAGACAGACAGACTTCACAGATACTTAAATGGATCTGAAGGATCTAAAGAATTGATCTAACTCTCCCCAAAGGAAACACCAGAGAATATTACCATCCTCCAGATAGAATTTTCAACAAAGTTTAGCTGGATTGTAACAAGCCGGAATTATAAGGGTCTGGGCATCTCTCCTCAACAATGTACCTCCACTGAAGACTTGTACGGAGATGGTTTTTTGAGTTTGTATACAGTAAACTACATGATACAATATATTTTCTAAATTATATAAAAATGTATTGATGTACTGAACATGCAATTCACCTTTGATAGCATAGAAACATTGATAGTTCAAGGAAATTAAATTAGTCTTGTTTCAGATACAGAATCCAAATCTTATTTATGTTACAGAGAGATATTGAAGATATCCATCAATATTTAAAGTACCTTAAATCCCCAAGTAGACAACTACCAAATCTAACGAGATCACTCTACCCCCAGTAAAGGGAGAACTACCATCACACTGTAGGAGTAGATGGTTATTCTTGTAGGGGTAGATGGTTATTAATGTATACAACTGCTGTGGTCAGCAGCAGATATTGTAGAACTAAGTTAAAATATATGTGAAAAACAACACAAGTTAAGTTCCTCAGTAAGCAACATCATCGAAAACACAATATGTTGTATGTCTTTAAAACATAAACTCAATCAGTGGGGGTGGCACGGTAGCACAGATGTTCGCACTGTTGCTTCACAGCGCCAGAGTCCTGGGTTTGATTCTCGCTTGTGTCACTGTCTGTGCGGAGTCTGAATGTTCTCCCCGTGTCTGTGTGGGTTTCCTCTGGGTGCTCCGGTTTCTTCCCACAAGTGCCGAAAGACGTGATTGTTAGGTGAATTGGACATTCTGAATTCTCCCTCTGTGCACCCGAACAGGTGCCAGAGTGTGGCAACTGGGGGATTTTCACTGTAACTTCATTGCAGTGTTAATGTAAGCCTACTTGTGACAATAGCAAAGATTATTTTTTTTTTAAAATAAACCCAATCAGCGGGGGTAATGTCCCACTGCAGCATATTACAACCAATCCGTGTAAGCAACTGATGCACTCACAGCCCTGCCTCTGAAAGGAGTTATAAAAGTTGTGAAAGTTGTCGGCATTGAAGAGAAAGTGACACCAGCATGTAACGTTGAAGACTGAATAGAGTTTTGTACGACTGTACCACAACTCCGGCTCAAGTATCGTGAATATAACACAATACTGCAACCACACCTTTACTTTGAGAGATGCTGAAGTGAATCCAATGAATCTAAAAATCTTACTGTGTGGTTTCAATATTTATACCATAAAAGAACTAAACCAACAGGAAACATGTTGAGGACTCATGCTGGACAACATCATTTGTTTTTGGCAACATCCTTCAAGCAAACAGGATACTGAGCATTGCAGAATGTGATCACTGCAATCAGTTTCCAGGATTCTGTTGACAAATGATTTAGGGGAATCCATTGTTAGATTGTAATATAATTTATTAATGGTGTGGAGGGCCAGTTCCTGTTTTTCCAGGCCTGTACTGTGTTAGGGGATATGCCACATCCCATGCTATAGGATGTTGGTGTTCTTAAGCACACAGTTATGCCCAGGTATGTTTATAAATTTACATACGTGAAAAACAACACAAGTTCAGTTACTCAGTAACTCAATTTGTCCAGCAGATCAACTCTGCTTTTAATTTTTCATCCCGACTTCAGAGGAGAATCACTATTTTAATCTTATAACTCCATATTTGTATCAGTGTTCTCACATAACTCCTTATTAATAACTGCATTCCATCAGACTTTCAGTTGATGAGTCCACTAGAGCAGTACAGGCAAAAGAAGACAGAGTCCACTTCCAGAGGGTGCTGCAGCTGTTAATGTTCCTTGACGATATAATTAGTCGGTCAATGCCATCCAGACCTAGCAAAGATGCTCTACAGATGTGTGCCATTTGTGATGAAGAACACGTCCGTGGAACACAGGTTGTACACTGCTGTCAGCTGGGGATCAGACATTCTTCTGGAAAGAGAGGATCTGAAATTTTTTATGAGGAAGATAGAGTTTTAAAGGACTTGGTGCTATTAATTGATTCCAATTGATCTTGGCCATATCCATTTTTACCCCATTGAAATTGGCTTTCCCCCAATTAATTTTCTTACTATAGGATGTTTTTTGTCCTTTCCAGGGTCAGCCTAAATTTGTAATACAATGATCATTGTCCCCAAATGTTCCCCTATTAACACTTGATCCACTTGGTTTACCAAGGTCCAGAAATTCCCCTTCATCATTAGACTGGAAACATACTGCTGTATACAATTCTCCTGAACACAATCTAGGAAAATGTACCCCTCAATGCCCTTTTGCAACAACAATCCCAGTCTATATTCAGATAATTCAAGTCCTCCATTATAACTACTCAATAAATCTTACACTTCTCTGTAATTTGTAACTCTCTGCAAGATTTCCCACTAGTTGGTGACCTATAGACTACAAACAGCAATACAAATTCACCCCTTTTGTTTCTTAGCTCTCGTGTTTTTGACCCTCTGGAACATCCTCTTTCTTCAGCACTGCATTATTCACCTTAACCAATACTGTTATGCCTTCTCCGATCATTCCTTTCCTATCTTTCCTGGACACCATGTATCCAGGAATATTTAATACCCAGCCTGTGGTAGTACAGCTCCTTTAAGGGGCAAGCCGTCACGGTCCTTGTGATCAGCTTGAGGCCTCTCGTGGGGGCGTGCGCAAACCCCAGCCAATGGGGAAAATGCACGGGGCCCTGAGAGCAGGGGCCTGGTCAGTATGTACCCGGGAGTCAGAGAGTGAAGACCCATTTAGAGACTCTATGCCTGTGTGTAGTTACTTTTAACTTGTTATCAATAAACCCTTGTTTAGTTACACAAGAAGCCTCCACAGTGTTGCCTCAAGCTACCACACTGGCAACGGACGTAAATCGAACAACGTTCACAAGTCTTCATTAGTTCAGAATTCCAAAAAGAACGCAGAAAACGAAAAGCAGCAAAGTCGTCAGGAAGGAAAATGGGTCATCAACCCAGAAATTATGACATGCTACAGATGTGGGAGATCACCCCCAAAAAGTGTGTAACTGCAGATAATTTATTTGCTTTTGGTGCAATAGGAAGGGCCACATTCAAGCACATTGCTGCACCAGGCAGAAGGCGCCAAATCAAGGAGTCCAAAGTGGAGAAGAACTCCAATGAAGAATCAGAAACTTAAAGGCGAAATATGGTAAAAGTGAGTAAAACAACCTCAATTTAGTCCTCATGGTAAATAGAACGCTATTAAAGATGGAAGTCGACACCAGGGCATCAGTCACGGTTGTGGGCGAACAAACATTCAAATATCTTTGAGAAGGAGTTCAGTCTTTGAACCCAAATAGTACATCTGCCAAGTTAGCGACATATACAAGGAAGACCTTGAAAATTCTGGGAACAACCACGACTTCAGTGTTGTATCAGCAGCAGGATGCCCAGCTACATAGGATCATTGTCACGAGACATCGGCCAAGTCTCATAAGGCGAGATTGACTGCCCCAAATTAAGTTGAACTGGTTGGAGATCTTCAAAATATCGGGTGACTGCTTTCCAGGAAATCTTATGCAGATATAAAGATGTATTCCAGAACAAGCTGGGTCGAATATCGACCGGACACACAGGTCTCAAACGCCGATGTGCTGAGTTGGCTCCCACTTCCCAAGAATTTGGCACCACCAACCGTGCCTCAAGAATTTACCATGGCATTAAATATTTTGACACTTTGCCAGTCTTGTAAGGTCATATCAAGAACTGGATGTAATGCAGTCCAGTCCAGTCCCAGATGAAGCGATTGATCTTAACCAGGTGACACCATGATCAGTCAGACCAATTGAGGCCTTACCTCACTCGCAAAGATGAACTCAGTTGGGAGGATGGAATCATACTCTGGGGTTCCTGAGTAGTGGTACCAACCCCAGCAAGAGAGCCATTGTTACAGGAGTAACACAGGGCATATCCTGGCCAAACAAAGATGGAAATGCTAGCCAGGGGCTACATCTAGAACATAAGAACATAAAAACTAGAAGCAGGAGTAGGCCACCTGGCCCCTCGAGTCTGCTCCACCATTCAATGAGATCATGGCTGATCTTTTGTGGACTCAGTTCCACTTTCCGGCCCGAACACCATAACCCTTAATCCCATTATTCTTCAAAAAACTATCTATCTTTATCTTGAAAATATTCAATGAAGGAACCTCTACTGCTTCACTGGGCAAGGAATTCCATAGATTCATAGAGTTTACATAGAATTTACAGTGCAGGAGGCCATTCGGCCCATCAAGTCTGTACCGGCTCTTGGAAAGAGCACCCCACCCAAGGTCAACACCTCCACCCCATCCCCATAACCCAGCAACCCCACCCAACACCCAGTAACCCCACCCAACACGAAGGGCAATTTTGGACACTAAGGGCAATTTATCATGGCCACTCCACCTAACCTGCACATCTTTGGACTGTGGGAGGAAACCGGAGCACCCGGAGGAAACCCACGCACACACTGGGAGGATGTGCAGACTCCGCACAGACAGTGACCCAAGCCGGAATTGAACCTGGGACCCTGGAGCTGTGAAGCAATTGAGCCATCCACGTGCTACCCTATTCACAACTCTTTGGGTGAAGACGTTCCTCCTAAACTCAGTCCTAAATCTATTTCCCCTTATTTTGAGGCTATGCCCCCTAGTTCTGTTTTCACCCGCCAGTGGAAACAACCTGCCCGCATCTATCTTATCTATTCCCTTCATAATTTTATATGTTTCTATAAGATACCCCCTCATCTTTCTAAATTCCAACGAGTACAGTCCCAGTCTACTCAACCTCTCCTCGTAATCCAACCCCTTCAGCTCTGGGATTAACTTGGTGAACCTCCTCTGCACACCCTCCAGTGCCAGTACGTCCTTTCTCAAGTAAGGAGACCAAAACTGAACACAATACTCCATGTGTGGCCTCACTAACACCTTATACAATTGCAGCATAACCTCCCTAGTCTTAAACTCCATCCCTCTAGCAATGAAGGACAAAATTCCATTTGCCTTCTTAATCACCTGTTGCACCTGTAAACCAACTTTCTGCGACTCTGTTTAGCACAGGGCTAAATCGCTGGCTTTGAAAGCAGACCCAGGCAGGCCAGCAGCATGGTTCAATTCCCGTAACAGACTCCCCAAACAGGCGCCAGAATGTGGCGACTAGGAGCTTTTCACAGTAACTTCATTTGAAGCCTACCTGTGACAATAAGCGATTTTCATTTTCATTTTCATGCACTAGCACACCCAGGTCTCTCTGCACAGCAGCATATTTTAATATTTTATCATTTAAATAATAATCCCTTTTGCTGTTATTCCTACCAAAATGGATAACCTCACATTTGTCAACATTGTATTCCATCTGCCAGACACTAGCCCATTCACTTAGCCTATCCAAATCCCTCTGCAGACTTCCAGTATCCTCTGCACTTTTTGCTTTACCACTTATCTTAGTGTCGTCTGCAAACTTGGACACATTGCCCTTGGTCCCCAACTCTAAATCATCTATGTAAATTGTGAACAGTTGTGGGCCCAACACTGATCCCTGAGGGACACCACTAGCTACTGATTGCCAACCAGAGAAACACCCATTAATCCTCACTCTTTGCTTTCTATTAATTAACCAATCCTCTATCCATGCTACTACTTTCCCCTTAATGCCATGCATCTTTATCTTATGCAGCAACCTTTTGTGTGGCACCTTGTCAAAGGCTTTCTGGAAATCCAGACATACCACATCCATTGGCTCCTCGTTATCTACCGCACTGGTAATGTCCTCAAAAAATTCCACTGAATTAGTTAGGCACGACCTGCCCTTTATGAACCCATGCTGTGTCTGCCCAATGGGACAATTTCCATCCAGATGCCTCGCTATTTCTTCCTTTATGATAGATTCCAGCATCTTCCCTACTACAGAAGTTAAGCTCACTGGCCTATAATTACCTGCTATCTGCCTACCTCCTTTTTTAAACAGTGGTTTCACATTTGCTAATTTCCAATCCGCCGGGGCCACCCCAGAGTCTAGTGAATTTTGTTAAATTATCACTAGTGCATTTGCAATTTCCCTAGCCATCTCTTTTAGCACTCTGGGATGCATTCCATCAGGGCCAGGAGACTTGTCTAACTTTAGCCCCATTAGCTTGCCCATCACTACTTCCTTGGTGATAACAATCCTCTCAAGGTCCTCACTTGTCATAGCCTCATTTCCATCAGTCACTGGCATGTTATTTGTGTCTTCCACTGTGAAGACCGACCCAAAAAACCTGTTCAGTTCCTCAGCCATTTCCTCATCTCCCATTATTAAATCTCCCTTCTCATCCTCTAAAGGACCAATATTTATCTTAGCCACTCTTTTTTGTTTTATATATTTGTAGAAACTTTTACTATCTGCTTTTATATTCTGAGCAAGTTTACTCTCATAATCTATCTTACTCTTCTTTATAGCTTTTTTAGTAGCTTTCTGTTGCCCCCTAAAGATTTCCCAGTCCTCTAGTCTCCCACTAATCTTTGCTACTTTGTATGTTTTTTCCTTTAATTTGATACTCTCCCTTATTTCCTTAGATATCCACGGTCGATTTTCCCTCTTTCTACCGTCCTTCCTTTTTGTTGGTATAAACCTTTGCTGAGCACTGTGAAAAATCGTTTGGAAGGTTCTCCACTGTTCCTCAACTGTTTCACCATAAAGTCTTTGCTCCCAGTCTACCTTAGCTAGTTCTTCTCTCATCCCATCTCATCTAGTGGCTATTGAGCACCTGGTGCCCACGCCAAGTGGTTGGATGTTCAGGAGATTGGGCGAACATCCTCTGCGGCCACAAAAGAGGTTGTGCGGCAGGTCTTTGCTACACGCGGCCTTCCCAGAGTTTTGTTGTTCAACAATGGTACTGCATTCACCGGGGAGGAATTTTAACACTTTGGCAGGACAATAGCATCCGCCAAATTAGAACAGCCTCCTATCACTCACCCTCAAACAGGTGAGCAGAGAGAATATTTCAGACATTCAAGACAGTATGAAGAAACAATCCAACAGACTTCTGTGCCTTAGTTAGACTAACTTTCTTCTCTCACATGACACTAACCCCCATGCCACTACGGCAGTCACACTGGTGGAGTTAATCATGGGTCATTGCCTTCGCACCAGATTGGATTTAGTTTTCCTAATTTTGGTGGGGAGAGTGGAGGTACTCCTAAAGGAAGCAGCGTGGTTCGCACAACGGAGACAGATCATTTCAAGCAGATAACCTGGTTTTCATAAGAAACTTTGTCTCCGGGCGACTTTGGCTACCTGGCAGAATTGTATCGAAATCCGGTCCAGCCTCCTACGTGGTGGATTTGAAAGACAGGACAGTGTGAAAGCACACTGACCATGTCTGGAGCCGGGGGACCACATCCCCAATTTTGGAGTAGTTGGAGCCAACAGGCAACACCAGTCTCCATGGTGTAGCCGAAACCGGGGATTTCTGTGGAAGCCCTGCCGATGACCCATGAAGAAGTAGGAGAGGGGAAAGTCCCTGAAGCAGTGGTTTAATCTCAGAGGCAATCTTCCACAGATGACAAGGATGCCACCTCAGCAGTGGAGGAACCAGTGAGAGGATTAAGGTAGTCTACGAGGCCCAGAAAGTCCCCTGACAGATTGATAATTTGAAGGACTCATATTGCCTCTCTGCCCTTGAGCGTCTCGACCTTTTCCTGTACATAGCGACTGTAAATAAGCCATGTCATAAATATGTTATTGACAGACTTAAGGGGATGTGGTAGCACAGCCCCTTTAAGGGGCGAGCCCTCACAACCTATATGACCAGCTCGGGGTCTGTCATGTGGGAGTGCGTGTACCCTGATCAATGGGGAAATGAGTGGGGTGCTGGGTGCAGGGGCCCAGGAGTCAAAGTGTGAAGACCTGTTTAGGGACTCTGTGTAAAGTTCCTTTTACTTGTTATCATAAAACCCTTGTTTGGTTATATAAACTTCCACAGTATTGTCTCAAGCCACCATTGTAGGGAAGTTCATATTTAATGATTAGTTTTAGTTTAGTTTACACACAATTGAAATATGTCAACCCAATATGGTTTTATGCTGAATTCTGGGACACAGGTTCATCAATGATTTGGTCGTAGCATATGAAGTGTTGGGTACTCTGCCACACAGATGAACCAATACGGTTCTGAATGGTACAACGCAGTTTAATTTCAAACATCTATTTACACTGGCAAACTGTTTACTGAGGTTCGATCATGACCCTTGATTCTGTGGTACTATTCCTAATTCTATCTTGTAGTGGCACTCAGTACATGGTGGATGTCTGAGTGGCCTGCAATGAGCTCTGTGCCCTGAGCTGTCTCCTGCTCGAGTGCCCAGGAAGTGTCGTGTTCCCTGTTTTGTACTGTGTATGCTCTTGCCTGTGATTGGCTGTCGTGTTGTGTGTGTTGATTGGTCCGTTGATCTGTCAATCAGTATGTATGTGCTATAATATTTACCTGAATATCATGACAGCATCACACTCAAATTTGACAAGGGACAAAGAACATATGGCAATAAGGCGGTGATGCAAGATGTCACGGTTTAATGGGCAACTCACACTTGTTATCAGCAAAAGGAAGGCTAGCAGGAATTTATGGATGCAAGGGAGGGAAGCATAACAGATGTTCTTTACATTAGATTAGCTCGTAGAAGCATTTACTTTTAATTTTGTATTTGAGACTGTGACAGTATGTGATTAGTTTTAATACAGGTTGAACATCCTTTGCTTGGGGCCGAGTGCGTATCGGATTTCGGAACATTTCGGATTTTGGAATATAATGCGCATGTGCGACACAGGTTGGGAACTGGACATGTGCATGCATTGGGACGTGTGCATCTCCCGGGAACTTTCGTGAGCCTTGTGGGATTTCCCACTTGAGATGTCACGTCGGTGCTCGAAACAATGTGTGGATTTTGCATTTTTTGTCTTTCGGAATTTTGGATGAGGGGTCCTCAACCTGGAGTACAATTCTTTAGATCTTTATTATTCAACACTATGCATTAAATCTGCTAGAATTCTTTGAGGGGATAACAAGAAAGTTAGACCAAGGAGAGCCAGTGGACGTGATCTATTTGGATTTCCAAAAGGCCGTTGACAAGGTACCATATAGAAGGCTGCTAAATAAGATAAGAACCCAAGGTGTTAAGGGCAACGTACTGGCCTGGACAGAGGATTGGCTGAGTGACAGAAAGCAGAGAGTCGGGATAAAGGGGTCTTTTTCAGGATGGCAGCCGGCGACTATGGTTTTCCACAGAGGTCAGTATTGCGACAATGACTATTCATGATATCCATTGACCATCTGGAAGAAACAACCAAGGACATTGTTGCTACTTTTGCAGATGATACAAATATATGTAGAGGGACAGGTTGTGTTGAGGAAGTAGGGAGGCTGAAGAAGGACATGGACAGTCTAGGAGAGTGGGAAAAGATGTGGCAGATGGAATACAATGTGGAAAGGTGTGAGGTTATGCACTTGGATAGGAATAATAGAAGCATAGACTATTTACTAAATGGGGAATGGCTTTGGAAATCTGAAGCACAAATGGAATTAGGAGTCCTAGTTCATGATTCTTTTAAGGTTAACATGGAGGTTCAGTTGGCAGTTAGGAAGACAAGTGCAATGTTAGCATTCATGTCGAGAGGGCTAGAATACTAGAGCAGGGGTGTACATCTGAGGCTGTTTAGGCTCTGGTCAGACTCTATTTGGAATATTGTCAGCAGTTCTGGGGCCCGTATCCAAGTAAGGATGTGCTGGCTTTGGAGCGGGTCCAAAGGAGGTTTACAAGAATGATTCTTGGAATGAAGGGCTTATCATATGAGAAGCAGTTGAGGATTCTGGAGGACTCTATGGAGTTTAGAAGGTTGGGGGGGGGGGGGGGATCTTATTGAAACTTACAGAATATTGAGAGGCCGAGACAGAATGGACATGGAGAGGATGTTTCCAATGTAGGATTCAGAATCTGAGGGCACAACCTCAGCCTGAAATAGAGATGAGGAGGAATTTCTTCAGCCAGAGGGTGGCGTATCTGTGGAATTCATTGCCACAGGAACCTGTGGAGGCCAAGTCAAGACAGAGAGATAGGTTCTTGATTAATAAGGGGATCAGGGGTTATGGGGAGAAGAAAGGAGGATGCGAATGAGAAACATATCAGCCATGATTGAATGGCGGAGCGGACACGATGGGCCGAGTGGCCAATTCTGCTCCCATATATTTGGTCTTAAATAATTTTTTTAAGGAAACCGGTTTGAACATCAAATTTAAACAGTGACTATGCATTTATATTTTATACACACTCTGTATAATTTTAAGCGTAGCTTGCATTGGAATTTTCTGTATCAGTACTTTGCCGTATTCTGTATTAGATTTACATAATTTGAAATGAAAATGAAATGAAAATCACTTATTGTCACAAGTAGGCTTCAAATGAAGTTACTGTGAAAAGCCCCTAGTCTCCACATTCCGGCGCCTGTTTGGGGAGGCTGTTACGGGAATTGAACCGTGCTGCTGGCCTGCCTTGGTCTGCTTTCAAAGCCAGCGATTTAGCCCAGTGCTAAAGAAGTCGTAAGCAACATTACCAATTTATTCTTTGTTCCAACATTGAAGTGATTCAGTCCAAACGGCAACACCTACAGAGTAAAGAACTGAACCTCGAAAGAGCCACTGATAAGGATTTGATTTAATGAGGAACTTGCATCAATTAAGCAAATCCCAAGACGACACACTCGAGGCATCATTCAAAAGGATAAGATAGCATACTTCTTCTATCCTAAACAAATAGATAAGGAAGATACCATAAAACATCCTTTGATCTTGGCAAGATGTGACAGAAACCAGCTTCAATGAGCGGGATGCTCCTAAAAGTAATTGACACCTTGGAGGGCCAGCAGTCCAAGGACTGTGGGAAATGACATCAATAGATGCCCATCACCCTCAAGCAGCAAATTAGAAACTTATCTTAGCCGCTAGACCAATCATAGGTTGATTATGCACCCCTTAAGCCAATTAAGAATTAGCCTGACCGTATTTAGATCAATTAGAATGCAATAACATCATTTGTCATGCTGTGGGTTGTGGCTTGGAAAGGGTTAATAAACAGTAACTTACAGTGAGCAAAGGTCACACCAAGTTTAAGAATAAGTTTGCAGAGCCTGCTGTCCGCAGGGATGCAGAAGACCCACAGAGGTTACCAGGAGAGAACGGAAGCCAAGTGTCGCCTTGTGTCCTAAGCCAAAGCAGAACCCTAGAACTGTAGTACGCCTGTTAATTCGCTGCCCTGTTTTGTTAAGTATTCATTTATAACTTCAGTAAAGTTTCCTGAGTTACTTCACTGGGCTGTCTCCTGTTGCCTTTTTTCTTCCTTAAGCCAAACCCACCTAATACCTTACTATTTCTTACTCTCGTACTATTTGTCTCACAATATTCCTTGTACCTTGGTGTCCCTCTCTAGTATTACCTCCTCCTTTCAAAACCCTCACCAAGTGATCGCGACCGGCTCCACAGTGATCCCAAACTTCTTCACTCTCCTCCCGGTCTCTTCGCAGTGATCCCGACCTGCTTCACTCTCCTCCCAGTCTCTTTGCAGTGATCCCGACCTGCTTCACACTCCTCCTGGTCTCTTTGCCATGATGCTGACCTGCTACATGATGCTCCCAACCTACACTCCTTTGCAGTAATTTTCAGGAATCATTTATTGTAGAAATGCGTGAACAGAATACTGCTCTAGGATAATGTAGCTCAGGCGGCACGGATCGGGTGGCACGGTAGCACAGTGGCTAGCACTCTTGCTTCTCAACGCCAGGGTCCCAAGTTCGATTCTAGCTTGGGCTACTGTCTGTGCGGAGTCTGCACGTTCTCCCTGTCGCAGCGTGGGTTTTCTCCTGGTGCTCTGGTTTCCTCCCACAAGTCCCGAAAGACGTGCTTCACGCGAATTGGACATTCTGAATTCTTCCTCAGTGTACCCGAACAGGTGCCGGAGTGTGGCGACTAGGGGATTTTCACAGTAACTTCATTGTAGTGTTTCATAGAATTTTACAGTGCAGAAGGAGGCCATTCGGCCCATCGAGTCTGCACCGGCTCGTAGAAAGAGTACCCTACCCAAGGTCAACACCTCCACCCTATCCCCATAACCCAGTAACCCCACCCAACACTAAGGGCAATTTTGGACACTAAGGGCAATTTATCATGGCCAATCCACCTAACCTGCACATCTTTGGACTGTGGGAGGAAACCGGAGCACCCGGAGGAAACCCACGCACACACGGGGAGAATGTGCAGACTCCGCACAGACAGTGACCCAAGCCGGAATCGAACCTGGGACCCTGGAGCTGTGAAGCAATTGTGCTATCCACAAGGCTACCGTGCTGTTAATGTAAGCCTACTTGTGACACTAATAAAGATTGTTATAAATGTTTGTCCAAGATAAATATACCCCCAAAAATGCATTAAAAACCCTTACTGTACTGAAATTTTTACAGTCCAGAAATACATGACCACAAATGGGACAGAAAATGGGATTAAATGAGCAATTGAACATTTTAAAAAAGGGAACGAACCCTCCTCTGAATTCTCTTAAGTACTTATTATGCACAATTATAAAAGGATCCCTTAGCCAGGTTGTGCAGTCTGAAATTAGACAAATATTTTTCTTGATGGCTTGTTTATTTACTGAATGTAACATTATATATGTCTGCCTCATACTGACAAACAGTTCCAGCAGTCCCTGTTTATACACTTTTAATAAAACTAATATCCAGTAAATTAACCAAATGAGAGGGGGAGTGACAACTCCTGGTGGAGCACTGTAACTAAAATAAAACGTCAAAAGGAAACAACTAATTCAAATCAAAACGTCATTACCAGTGGTGATGATGCACCAGAGCCCCTACGGCGCCCATCGGTCACCAAAGTCCTAGAAGGGTGGGGACAGTCAAAACCCTGAGGTGTATAAAGTAAGTTGGAAGGTACTTAAACGTGAAGCTAGGAGGGATTATGAAAAGTCCTTGGCAAGTAGGATTAAGGTGAATCCAAAAGCTTTTTATTCATATGTAAAAAGCAAGAGGGTGGCCAGGGAAAGGATTGGATGACTTGGGGACAGTGGGGGGAATCTAGTTGTTGAGCCAGAGAAAATGGGCAATGAGTACTTTGCATCAGTATTCACCAAAGAAAGGGACTTTGTGGAAGTTGATACTTGGGTAGGGTGTGTGGACAGTCTGGATCATGTTAACATCGAAAAGGGGGGCAGCACAGCGGCGCAGTGGTTAGCATTGCTGCCTCACGGCGCCAAGGTCCCAGGTTCGATCCCGGCTCTGGATCACTGTCCGTGTGGACTTTGCGCATTCTCCCTGTGTTTGCGTGGGTTTCGCCCCCACAACCCAAAGATGTTCAGGGTAGGTGGATTGACCATGCTATAATTGTCCCTTAATTGGAAAAAATGAATTGGGTACTCTAAATTTTTTTTTAAAGGAGGTATTGGGTCTTTTAAAAGATATTAAGGAAGATAAGTCTCCTGGGCCACAGAATCATAGAATCTACAGTGCAGAAAGAGGCCATTCAGCCCATCGAGTCTGCACCGGCCCTTACAAAGAACACCCTACTCAAGCCCACATCTCTACCCTATCCCCGTAACCCAGTAACCCCACTTAACCTTTTTATTTGGACATTAAGGGTAATTTAGCATGGCCAATCCACCTAACCCACACATCTTTGGACTGTTGGAGGAAACCGGAGCACCCAGACGAAACCCTTGCAGACACGGGGAAAACGTGCAGACTCCACACAGATAGTGACCCAAGCCGGGAATCAAACCTGGGACCCTAGAGCTGTAATGCAACTGTGCTAACCACTATGCTACCGTGCTGTCAGGTGGGATTTACCCCAGAATACTGAGGGAAAGATAGGGAGGAAATTGATGGGGCCTTGACTGACATCTTTATATCCTCATTGGCTACAGGTGAGATCCCAGAGGACTGGAGAATAGCTAATGTGGTACCGCTGTTCAAGAAAGGTAGCAGGGATAAGCCTGGAAACTATAGGCTGGTGAGCCTCACATCGGTCGTAGGTAAATTATTGGAGAGAATTCTCAGGGGCAGGATTTATATCCATTTGGAAACAAATGGACTCATCAGCAATAGACAGCATGGTTCTGTGAAGGGGAGGTCGTGCCTCACTACCTTGATCAAGTTTTTTGAGGAGGTGACAAAGATGATTGATGAGGGGAAGGCAGGAGATGTTGTTTACATGGACTTCAATAAAGCCTTTGACAAGGTGCTTCATGGCACACTGATACAAAAGGTGAAGTCACACGGGATCAGAGGTGAGGTGGTAAGATGGATACAGAACTGGCTCGGTCACAGACGGCAAAGGGTAGCAGTAGAAGGGTGTTTTTCTGAATGGAAGGTTGTGACTAGTCTTGTTCCACAGGGGTCTGTGCTGGGGCCTCTATTGTTTGTAGTGTACATAAACGATTTGGAGGAAAATGTAGCTGGTATGATTAGTAAGTTCGCAGATCACCAAGGTTGGTGAAGTGGCAAACAGTGTTGAGGATTGTCAGAGAATCTAGCAGGACATAGATAGGTTAGAGACTTGGGCAGAGAAATGGCAAATGGAGTTTAATCCGGACAAATGTGAGGTAATGCATTTTGGTAGGTCCAACATAAGAGGGGAAATATACCGTAAATGGCAAAACTCTTAGAAATATAGAGAGTCAGAGAGATCTGGGCGTGCAGGTCTACAGATCTTTGAAGGTGGTAACATAAGTGGAGAAGGTAGTCAAGAAAGCATACACAATGCTTGCCTTCATTGGGCGGGGCATTAAGCATAAAAACTGGCAAGTCATGCTAGAGTTGTAAAGAACCCTTGGTAAGGCCGCACATGGAATATATCGCACAATTCTGGTCGCCACACTATCAGAAGGATGTGGAGGCTTTGGAGAGGAGGTTTACTAGTATGTTGCCTGGTTTGGAGGGTGTTCGTTATGTGGAGAGGCTGAATAGACTCGGACTGTTTTCATTAGAAAGACAGACGTTGAGGGGTGACCTGATGGAGGTCTACAAGATTATGATGGGGATTAGATAGAGTGGATGGGTAGACACTCTTTCCAAGGGTGGATGGGTCAGTCACCAGGGGGCATAGGTTTAAGGACCGTGAGGCAAAGTTTAGAGGAGATGTGCAAGGCAGGTTTTTTACACAGAGGGTGGCGAGTGCCTGGAACGCGTTGCCAGGGGAGGTTGTGGAAGCAGATACATTAATTGTGTTCAAAAGGCATCTTGACAAACTCATGGATAGGATGGGAATAGAGGGATACGGCACAAGGAAGCGCTGAGGGTTTTGGCCAAGGTTGGTATCATGACCGGTACAGGCTTGGAGGGCCGAAGGTGCCTGTTCCTGTGCTGTATTGTTCTTTGTTCTTTGCATGCTGGTAGACACTGTATGCTCCCTCCCCAAGGCTGCGAACGTATCCACAGTAGAGGGGCAGACAGTCGAGTTGGATGACCCCTTTGACCACCCACTGCCTGGACCTATTAATGGACAACTTGGCCAGGTTTAAGAACAAGCTTACGAAGAGGTTCTCCTCCCTCCTTACCCCCGTCTGCATCAGGTGCAGTCCCTTTTTATGTGTGCTCACAATACCTAATCGATCAATACCCTCCATCTGTTTATTTAACCTTAACAATACAATGTTTTATTTTTTTTTAAATTTAATGTACCCAATTCATTTTTCCCAATTACGGGGCAATTTAGCGTGGCCAATTCACCTACATTGCACATCTTTGTGTTGTGGGGGCGAAACCCACGCAAACACGGGGAGAATGTGCAAACTCCACACGGATAGTGACCCAGAGCCGGGATCGAACCTGGGACCTCGGCGCCGTGAGACAACAGGGCGAACCCACTGCGCCGTCCTAACCTTAACAATACAATTAACGTAACCTTAACACACAATACGTTTCCGATTACGTTTCAGAAAACAGAGAAAAATATTGAGCATAATTTTGTTAGTGCTGTGCCCAATAATGTAGAGTGTAAAATCGTCATAGTCCCAGATGACCATAGGCTGCTTTCCCCTTTGAGGGGGGAGAGCAGACTGATGGTGATTTAAGCTGAGGATCACCACACCTCAGGCGAGGGATGAGGTTAAGAGCACGGGGCCTTCATGAATAGCCTCAGTGGGATTGAACCTGCGCTGTTGGCCTCGCTCTGCATCACAAACCAGCTGTCCAGCCAACTGAGCTAAACCTGCCGCCAATTCCCAACAGTATAACCAAGTGCACAGCCTTTCTACTCTTTTGCCCTTTTCCATTTCATAAGTTTTAAGTTCTGACAGCAGCATAGGAAACAAGTGCAGTTCGACAGCGGGGGATGTTTTACATTGGTGAAACCCACTGTGAGATGAGAACGCTGCAACTCTGGGCAAGCTATTAAGGGGCCTCCTGTTAAAACAGAGATGATGTGCTTTTTTGCCAGGAAGCTGCAGTGGTGCCCGTTATGGGGAATTGTCCACACAAAGATCTCCCATCAAATAATGTTGGAGCATCAACAGAGCTTCACCAAGCAGCATGGTGACACAGTCGTTAGCACTGCTGCTTCACAGCACCAGGGGCCCGGGTTCAATTCCGGCCTTGGGTCACTGTCTGTGTGGAGTTTGCACTTTCTCCCCATTCTGCAGGGATTCCTCCCGGTGCTCCGGTTTCCTCCCATGGTCCAAAGATGTGCAGGTTAGGTGGATTGGCCATGCTAAATTGTTCCATAGTGTCCAAACAGTTAGGTGGGGTTACAGCAATAGGGGGTGAGCATGCGCCTAGCGTGTTAATTTGGAGGGGCGATGCAGACTCGATGGGCCAAATGGCCTCCTTATGCACTGTAGGGATTGTATGATTAAGGTTCAGCAATGCTTCCCTGCAGGTTCTCCTCCAGGATGTCAGAGGAGGGGGAGGTGCTCTTTTCCACCAAAGGTATAAAAAGAGCTGAACATCTGACACCAAGAATGGAAGTTGCAGAGCAGCTGAGCAACCGTGAGGCGACAAATCAAAGTGAACTCCAATTCCAGAGACAGGTCAACAACCTGTCCAGGGTAAGTGCTAGTGTAGCATTTGCACTGGAGTCTTGTGGGGTCATCAACAACATTTGTGTGTGAGTGGGGAGCTGTACCAGCAGAATGACAGCGTGTTCATTCTTCGTACCATTTGACAATTGGGGCCAAATGTATGGATTTGGCTAATAATCTTTTTATTGTCACTGTGGCTTCACAACGCCAGGGTTCCAGGTTCGATTCCCCGCAGGGTCACTGTCTGTGCGGAGTCTGCACATCCTCCCCGTGTCTGCATGGGTTTCCTCCGGGTGCTCCGGTTTCCTCCCACAGTCCAAAGACATGCAGGTTAGGTAGATTGGCCATGATAAATTGCCCTTAGTGACCAAAAAGGTTAGGAGGGGTTATTGGGTTACGGGGATGGGGTAGTATTTATGTTCTTTTCATGTTCCGACAAATCTTAATCAACTTAGGAGGGTTGATGTTCTCCACAAACTTCCTGTTGCTATGATTCCATCTTACAGAGCTAGGTTCTGCAATGCACAGCAGATGGCTATTTGTGACACCTTCCGGGGTGCATATTGTAGAGCCCCTCCAGACCGTTTACACAACGGAACGGGGAATAAGAACAAAGAACAGTACAGCACAGGAACAGGCCCTTCGCCAGCCTCTTGAGATGTCACATATGCTGCCCATTGTATCCAGGAAGCCAACGCTGGCATAGAAATTGACTGCCACTATAATCTTGAGGGCCACTGGCACGGAGTTGCCACAAAATCCACATGACTGTAGGTCTTGACACAGAATCCAACAAATCACAGTTAGCACTTGCTGGAGCATTCCTGGATGCCTTTGGCATCACCTCTCTGGCGTCTGGAGATAGTTTGTTCTTGTCCTCTGGATGTGTTTATGCACCAGTGCCCATCTTCACAGATGCTTTCCCTGGATGTCTGCATCTGGACCAGCCTTCTCCTTGGCCATGCCTACTGCTGGCATTGTTGCCATTGTTCTCTTTCTTTTTATCCTTTCCCCCTATTCCCAAGGTTACAGGAATACCAGATGAATGGGGCCCATGGTTATTGCAGTAATGCACTCTGATAAGAGGGTAGACAGATATGGGAACATGCTCGTCCATGGTTCTTATCCATAAAACTAATGGCCATGGATTCCTGTAATTGGCCAATTTTGTAACCAGAAATTCAAACACCCAAGATTGTCTTCTTCCCACTTCAATTGAAATTCCATTCAAAGAAGCGGTGCTTTGAACAACACCTTCACCATGGTTCATGTTACATTTAACACCGGCTCCTGCAGCTTCCACCCTCCTCCTGTCACCCTCAGGATTGCCACCATGACCCTTGGCCTATCAACATAGCCATTCACCTTCCCTCTTGAACCTTCCTTTGTTACCCCAGACCCTATCACAATTTTCCTTGACTCCAGTGCCCATCGAAATGCCCACTCTGACCCTGAACTCTTCTTTATCCTCCTCAATGTTTTCATCCACACTTCTGCCTTACTCAATGAGATCTTTGAATACCCAACTTTGATACTATCCCTGCCCCCACTACCAAATCCACTCTCTATCGTGACTGTTCCCTCTGCCATCCAGCATCCGCAATTGAACCCACAGGACCCAAACATTGACAGCATCATCCCCAAATGCTCACATTTGCCTGGAACCCCACTCCCCTCGCCCAAATCCTGACAGGATTACACCCAGGATGCGATAAGGCTTCCCTCCTCAGCATCTCCCTGCACAGAAAATCACCCTCTGCCCTCCCTGCTTTCCCTCCACACCACTCTACAAAGGAACATCACCCTCTGTCCTCCCTTCCTTCCCTCCTCCACACCTCCCTGCCCAGGAACATCATACCCTGTCCTCCCTTCCCTCCTCCATATCTCCCAACACAGGAACATCACCCTCTGCCCTCCCTTCTTTCCCTCCTCAGCAGCTCCTTGCACAGAAACATCGCTCCCTGCCCTCCCTTTCCTCCTCCATATCTCCCAACACAGAAGCATCGCTCCCTGCCCTCCCTTCTTTCCCTCCTCAACAGCTCCTTGCACATAAAGATCATTCCCTACCCTTCCTTCCTTTCCTCCTCCACACCTCCCTGCACAGGAACGTCGCTCTCTGTCCGTCCTTCATTCTCTCCTCCAGACCTCCCTGCACAGGAACATCATTCCTTGCTCTTCCTAGCTTTCCTCCTCCACACCTCCCTGCACAGGAACATCATTCCTTGTCCTTCCTTTCTTCCGTCCTCAGCACCTCTCTGAACAGGAACATCACTCTCTGTCCTTCCCTCCTCTACCTCTCCCTGCACCCACATACCGTTCCTTCCTTCCCTCCTCCACATCTCCCTGCACCCACATACCTTTCCTTCCTTCCCTCCTCCACATCTCCCTGCACCCACATACCCTTCCTTCCTTCCCTCCTCCACTACCCCTTCTGCCACAGAGTTCAACAAGGATAACCATTAAACTGGACATAATTGCAAAAAGCCGAGTGGTAAACACCACTTTCGTACAACAGTGAACTTGCTGCCAGAAGATTCCAATGAGCTATGAACTTTATCTTCAATTAGGACTTAATTAAAAAAGGTTTCACACTAACACGTATTCATGGCATGCAAATGCATTGCAACTAGGAACTCACAAGGACGATCTGAGGCCCGACGTGGTGTAAACTCGGCGCTGAGTTAATCTCTGCCTCTCAGTCCGCCATTTCAAAATCAAAATTTCACTTCTTGCCTCATTCAGTCACTCTGCACACAGCATTTCCTGCTCTTCTGGGTTCCATAACATCATCTCCAAAAGTGTTCTGTAAATAGGTGCAAATTCATCTCCTGGATTTATTCATCTATGTTGTATCCTTCAAAAACCTTGTCAAGAATTGTTACAGTCTTTGGAGAATTGGCAAATAATGGCGAAGAAGCTCTTTACAAAGCAGTAAAAACTAGAATAGTTTGTGCTCCCCTTCCCTTCAATATCACAAAGCTTCTCAGCAGCAGCAATATCAAATAGATAAAATTAAGTTCACATTCAGAAATGAGAATAAAACATAACAAAAATAGGGAATATCAAAAGCTGGGTTTTCCTCCCTATCCACTCTTAGTAATTTATTCTAAGCTTCATGATTAATGCTATCAAGAGTTTAGACGAGTTGCTTTTAATGAACTACCTGATTTTCTGAGAATCTTTGGCTGAACTCTTTTCCTGTGTGTGTCTACCAATGCCTGACTGTTGCAAAGCTGGCGCCTGGCTGGTGCTGCGTCCATTAAAACTCCAAGTAAATAATGTGATCTATTTAAACTGAATTACTTTCACTCAGGAATACTCTTCCTCATCAGAGCATTAAATATTGCAAACAGATCACTCATATAGAAATAAAAGTACCACCAGAACATGAAATATCAGTTATACCCTTGAGGTATTCAGCAGCATTTCCACATCATGTCCTGCAAGTCTCATAAAATCATATGCTTTCGAGCAACTGTAAAAAAAAAAAATTTCATGTAGCTTACAGAAGATTAATTAACATTCTTTCTTTAAAGCCATGCAGCTGTCTAAAAAATGTCATTGTTGGAGCTATCAGCTAGGGCCGGGAATATAAACAGAGTAATACTGGATTCGCCACTGGTTATACACCTCATTGGATTTTCCTGGTCATTGAATAAGGGGAAGAGGTTGAGGGGCGACCTGATAGAGGTCTACAAAATTATGAGGGGCATAGACAGAGTGGATAGTCAGAGGCTTTTCCCCAGAGTAGAGGGGTCAATTACTAGAGGGCATAGGTTTAAGGTGCGAGGGGCAAGGTTTAGAATAGATGTACGAGGCAAGTTTTTTACACAAGAGGGTAGTGGGTGCCTGGAACTCGCTACCGGAGGAGGTGGTGGAAGCAGGGATGATAGTGACATTTAAGGGGCATCTTGACAAATACATGAATAGGATGGGAATAGAGGGATACAGACCCAGGAAGTGTAGAAGATTGTAGTTTAGTCGGGTAGCATGGTCGGCACGGGCTTGGAGGGCTGAAGGGCCTGTTCCTGTGCTGTACTTTTCTTTGTTCTTTGTACTACAATGAACATTTTTTTTTCTAAATTAGAAGACATTAGGCCTGCACCTCAATGAAGGTCTTGACTCCTCATCCTCTCCACTGTGCTTGGGAATGAAGGGTTTCCCATGCGCTATGACGAGGAAAGTCGGATGGGTCATAAAAACCCATCTGGTTCACTAATGTCCTTTAGGGAAGGAAATCTGCCTTCCTTACCTGATCTGACCTGCATGTAACTCCAGACCCACAGCAATGTGGTTGACTCTGAACTGTCCCTTCAAGGGCAATTTAGGATTGGCAATAAATGCTGGCACAGCCAGCTATGCCCACATCCCATGAACGAATAAAAAAAACTATCAAAGCTGCCCTACAGATAAACTCACATAGAAATCATTGGGTGTGTATCACAAGTGGGAGCCCTGGCTGATACTTCCCTTCCCAAGTCCAAAACAACCAGGCTGATTATAACTTGTCTTCTGTCTCAACAGAGAATGACAAATCTGGCCTGGAACCTTGATAAAATTCTTATTAATGAAACAAACACACCCTATTGGAAAGCTTAACATCTTGGTAAACAGCGCATATTTTCAAAATATACACACTCCACTGGATACTGTTTTATCAAAACAATTTTATACAACATAAACAGAAGAATATGGAATCAGATCAAAGACAAATGAAACTGTACAAGCTGACTGTGCATTAAATGTTGTCAACTTTTCTGGCAAAGGAATTTCAAATTCCATCATTTCAGGAACACTGAATTTACCAGTTTGCAACCTTTGTAAACAGAACTGGTAATCATCTAATGGGATACCCTAGATTTGACAACTCATGGGAGAAAGTGGTAACTCCTGATAGAGGATACCCTGGATTTGACAACTCATGGGAGAAAGTGGTAACTCCTGATAGAGAATAGATACCCTCCCTACTGACTTGATGGAACAGCAATGCAGCTACCAAAGTCATGAACAGCTCTATTTCATTATTTATTCGGAAGCTCAAGCGAACCTGAAAAGCTAGATAGGAATCAACAAGCTGAAACATTTGAAATAGATGATAAATTCTAAAATATTATTGCAAGTAAAGCATTACATAGAATTACCACAAAAAACAGCTAAATGACACAGCTGCTCTACAACATCCTCCTCCCACCCTACTTCACCTCATCCTATCAGCATGACCTTGCTTCCCGTTCGACCTCTTTTGTTTAATTCTCTTCTTTCGTGCGTCTATATTATTCGCCTCAAGTACTCTTTGCAAGAGTGAGTTTCACATTTTAAGCACTCCCTAAGTAAAGAATTTCCTCCTAAATCTCCTATTGGATTTATTTGTGAGAGCATTATATTTGTGGCACGTTGTTCGGGTCTCTTCCACAAATGGAAACATCTTCTCTACATCTACCCGATAGAACACTTTCATAATCTTAAAGATCTCTGACAGGTCACCCCTCAAGTCTTTTCCTTTCTAGAGAAAAGAGCCTAGCTGGTTCAGTCTTTTCTGAAAGGTACAATTTCTCAGTTCTGGTTTCATCCTTGTAAATCTTCTTTGCAACTATTATAGTGTCTATTATAGGGCGGGATTCTCCGGCCTCGACCGCCCGATGACCAGAAATTCCTGCCTGATGTCAATGGACTTTTACATGGTCTGTGTCCCGCCCCTGGCGATCTTACGGTCGGCGGGTGGAAGAATCCAGCCCATAGTGTCTGTGCAGACTCGATGGGCCAAATGGCCTTCATCTGCACTATAGAGATTTTATGATTCTGTGATTTTTATAATATGAAGATCAGAACTGTGCACAGTACTCTTAAATGTAGTCCAACGGTAGTGCATAAAAATGATACCAACGCCTCAAGAAAAATAAATCATGCAGATGTTACTGAAGAATGAGCAATTATATGAAATGTGGTAAAGTCAGAATCTGCAGCAGGAGCTTGGAACAATACAATACTTTGTGTGGCTACACAAAGCTCTTTCTTTATCCGACTGTAATAAACAGGTCAAACACCATTCTTAGCTGGGACAAAATTTCATGTTAAAACACCAACTAAAATCTCCCCAACTACACGCCCAATAAAAACATACTTTACCACACAAGTAAGCGACGTAAAATAAGCATAGAAACATTGTCCAACAGCAACAGAATGCATATAATTTTTAAATGTATCCCTTAAACAATTACTGCATTGGTTTCCTTTTCCTACTATAACATCCTTGCACAAACCTTTGATAGATATAGGCCTGAATGTTTTCTTCCGAGTTGGGAGTGAGCACAGAATTGAGACAATTCCCATCTCTGCGAACCCAACCCAGAAACAAGTGTCCTGGAAGTTCATATTTTCGGTCTGGGGTGGAGGGCGGATGAGAATGGGAGATGTAGCAGGCAACCCCATAAAGAGTTTGGAGACTACTTGGTGCAGAGGCAGGCTGAGTGAAAGGCTGGCCTTGGTGCTCTGTCACTTTGTCGAAGAATTGAAAAAGTGATTGTAACACAAAGCGGCCCTCAACCCTCACACTCACTCATCCCTCACACTATTAACTCAAGCCAAATGTGCCCCCATCTAAAGCCCTTTGCTCTTACATCAACCATTCTAACTCACCCAGTATTCACTATGGGCAGACCTCAGGAGCCATACTGAGATTAAATTAATTTCTCAAGTGTTTATTTCTGAATACATTATTTTTGAACAACACTAATTGATTAAAACAAGCCATTCACTACATTTAATTTCATTTAGCTCCTAATAAAAACAAGCATTTGTACTCATAATCCTACTTTAAAGAGTTTACAACCACCTGGAGAAGTCAATCATACTGTAAAAGGACAGATACCTCACTGTGATACTGAGAGGTTGTGAAATCAGTCATGCAGCGCAAATGCTCAGGCCTATGTCAACAGAGTGAAATAGAAAGCACTTTTTTAAAACGCAAATGTTTTCAATATTTAAAGAGCAGATGGTTCAAACCAATGAACACCTTGACAGTTCTCTTAACATTACTATTGAGATATTTTGACATTTCTCTTGATGGTTCTTATGACAGCTGTCTTGACAGTTTCAATGAGGTTCTCCACGTTTTTACGCACATTCATTCAATTGTTAACAATCCCAAAACAGCACCTCACCTGTCCCAAGTTATCTACTAGGACCATATCTAAAAGGGTACCAAGACCTTTCCAAATATCTCTGCTAACATTAAGCTCTCTTCTATCAGATCTAATGTGTTCAAAGTTGTGTTTTGAATATACCATTGGTCAAACTCATCAGCCTGAAGGAAACTACACTTTAACACACTTAGTTGCCTTCATGACCGCAGGTATGTAAAGTGCGATCCACCCCTTTCCCATCCTCCCACTCTGAAAATGGTAAGGGTTGGCTTCAGGGTTGGACTTCTGAATCTGGGCATCCACAGCCATTCTCACAAAGACAGAGAGCCTCTCTCTCTGCGTGAAAATTCAGGCCATAATTTCCACAGAATTCTCCCAATCGTTGGGCATGACTCTGCGGCTGCTGCAGATCTTTCACTCAAGATAGGATGATCATGAGAATCCTCATGGGAAACTACAGTCTAAGGTGCATTTTTACTGCAAGTTTGCCACTTGAGACATGAGACTTTGTGGTTCCGTCAGGGTGGGTTTTCCTGGGACGATCCATTTAAATCCCCATTGACTTTGGCGAGACTAGATGATTCCACCAGCGGAAAGCCTGTAAAATCCCACCCATGATTGCTATTTGTAAATCTGGAGTCACTATTTGACACGATTCTGTAGCGAAACTGACTGTAGAAACCATTTTGCATCAATGCTACCGTTTAGTGTGAGAACAGGAACCGTGGCAAGCTGAAGACAGTATTATTCAAGAAATTAATTTTCACTACTACCAGCTAACACATAACTGGGGGCAATAACAAAATAGCAACATCATTTTTTTAAGTTCAAAACTTAGAATAAATCAACGAATGATTCCAATTTATAAGCTATAATTCACAAATTGTCTGTGGGCGACAGAGGTCTTCTATTGTACATAACTAATTGCATTCTGATTTTCACTACATCAGGTTTTATCGAAATCAGGTCAATAGTTCCAATATTGCCAATTTCAAGTGTTAGTTGAATATTATTGAACTTGGGAATGAATAAATTGTATGCGCACTACTGCACTATTTTTATGGCTTTACACACTTTTCTTCCAAACTTTTTATGGAGTTATTAAGTGAGCTTGGGACTTAAGAATCAATTGTTTACGCAGGTTCTTGTGACTCACAACAAAAAAGTCTTTTCACAGGTGCAAAAGCTTTTAACCGCTTGACAGACCAGCATGAATTGTACATCAGTTTGGCTCAGATAATACATTTAAACACCAGTTTGGAGGTATTAAACCACTTGGATTAGTAACAAGGGCACAGTATGACTGGACTGGAGAGGTTTTAGCTGAGAATGCAGTGATTGTTTGGCAAGAATATCAAGCTGGTGTGAAAATGTCATCAGTGCAGTCAATGAAATGATTCCAGTTCTGATCAACCTCCCTAGGGTCTGGGAAGTCATTAAGACCACCAGCAACCTTTATGCTGACAAACCAAATTTTCTGAAGGCTGCCCAAATTTTTCTTAGTGGAATTCCATCTTTTGATTATAACACATAACCAAGTCAATTTCTCTGTTACCTCCTACATAAAACCCACTTGTTTGGTTGATTTATTTTACAACTGTAGCAACTGCATAAGAAGTCTTTGTTCCATTTAAAGAAATAATAATCATGACAGTATAATCTTGCAAACCACTGTTTTTGGGAGCAACATCCCACTGTGCAGCATTGTGAGGGCACAGAGTAAGAATGAGCATTTCCTCAAAATACTTATTAATGCAGAAAGCATAAACCAATTATGACACATAAACCGTAGTGTGCCCCAATAAATCAGTGAATATTTAGAGTGAGTAGCACCTGTAACTGCAAAGGCTGGAGCAGGTTGAGGCAGTTTCACTCGACATCTGAAACATTATCAATGACCATATTTCTAATTATTAAACCTGCTGCATCTGTTGGAAGCAAGAAGAGAGTTAAGGCAAGGAGAAAACAGGCCTTACCTAATTTTTCTACATTTTTTTCTGATTACGTTTCTTTTTAATCCTACTGAGATTTCCAGACCCACTACATGTCCAGTCCATTTTCAGTCTTTTGCCCATTTCCTCATCCATTCTGTTGACATTCTGAATGATCCTTGATCCTTTCTCAATTGCTACCTCTAAAGTCACACTTGTGTGCATTCTATTCTATGCACCTTTTACCACTGAACCATTAGGTACTCAGAGATTTTAAAAACTAATTATAGTAGATGCTGGAATCTGAAGCAAAAACATAAAATGCTGGACAATCTCAGCAGGTCTGACAGCATCTGTGACAAGAAAAGGGAGCTAATGTTTTGAGTCTGTATGAATCTTTGTCAAAGCTTTCATGAAGAGTCACCAGATTCAAAACGTTAGTTCCCTTCTCTCTCCACAAATGCTGTCAGACCTGCTGAGATTGTCCAGTATTTTCTGATTTTGCATTAGATATTCATTCCTGTCACTTTATTCCCTTCACAAAAAAGTTTGTATTCTAATGTCACTCCCTCAGGCAAGAATCTTCTACTTCAGGATTCTCCCACAGTAGATCCAATTTTTTTTTAAAAAAGCTAAATTGCCTTCCAAATTGGACCCCTCGAGCTCCTTCATTAGGTTTAGTAAATTGACTAGTCAGTTCCTTTAAAAATGCACCAAATGCATTATGAAAATTCTTACTCGACTACTCATGAGCAGTTCATGAAGTGATCCTCATCCAAGAAATACAAGTGGTATTTCTGCTTCCAAAGTGTATGGTTGTACCAGAAGTTTTTAAACCTTGATGTTAAGTGCAATTTTTTTTTCTTGATTCTCGTTTTCAGAATGTTACTGAGTTAACCTACTTGTGACAAATGACATTGGAATTCAACCTTCTTTGGAGCAGGGATTTTAGTACCAGGGAAGAGCGCCAGCAGCTTTTTTTGGGGGGAGGGGGGGGGAGAGGTTCAACCTTTTGTCAATACTACTATCAGCAAGGAAAAGAAATGAGAATCTGCAACTGAAAATTTGATGATTATTGACACCATACATCTGACTGGAATCCCAATCTTGCTAACTTTTCTGAATATTGACATTAATCATCGAACTTACAGATTAGCATGCAGGTGATAGGACAAAAGACTTCACTGGTCTTCAGTGCGACATTTTTTGAAGAATTGAATTACAAGAACTTCAACCTTGAGTATTGACTCATCAACACTATAATTGCCTCACTGCATTAGTATTGATTTTATTCAATGCAGCATGTTTTTTTTTAAATGTTTATGGTTCATGGTACAGAGAGGTGAGAAAGTTAACAACTACATCCCAGACTAATCTTTCTGGACTAGGCAGCCATCTATTTGAGGTATGTGGGCAACTAGAAACTCAAGGAAAAAAAAATCAAATCTAACATTACTAACAGGAAAGACATTACTCTTCTTGAGTCCAACAGATACAGGAAATCAGTTGGGAACCCCCCCCTCACCCAAATGTGTGCTTCAACCAGGCAATTCAAAAGGTCCATCTACAGGAACAAAAAAGGTGACCCTAACTTTTCCCCATTCCATCCCATTTCCTCTTAGTTCCTTTCATGTTGAATGGTCTGAACACACAACACTTTTACCTCCTTGTACTACTTAGGTCATAGCCTAATGCCACTCACATCTACAACAGAATCACAGAATGGTTACAGCACATTTGACCCATTGTGGCTGTGCCAGCTCTGCAAAAGCAACTCAACTAATCCCACACACCACATTTTCCCCAGAGCCTTGCAATTTGTTTTCTTTATCCTTCTGAATGTCACCAAGCTGAACGGAGCCTGCCTAATAAAGTTCAACAGAGTTCATAATAATAAAACCTGACGTGGGGAGAATAAAGTTGAGGATTTTGTTTAAAAATGTTCTTTTGGTCTAACCTGGAGAATTAAAAGGAAGGCTATTGTTGATTTAAATTATACTCCGATTGACGTGTATCAATTTGCATTTTCTCAATATGGCCTTTATTTTTAAAGTTCTGTTTTTTCAAATATTTTTCTTAACTGGCTTGCTAACGTGCTCAGAATCAAGGTGGAAACATTTTATTAAAGAGTTTGATATGTTATCAGTCACTATACTAGTTTAAAAGAGACAAAGGCCATGACTGAAATCTAATGGTTTAATTACTGTTTTACCTGCATCCCTTTGATGGAAGAGCAAAAATTGTGTTTCTTTCAGTTCAAAGGCACAGATTTTCTCTCTCACATGATTAACAAACATATACGACTTCAAACTTTACTAGCTCCATGTCTTTGTGCATCTACCAACATTTTTGGTCCCATTCTCCTGACACATTATTTTCCCTATTGTTAAAGCTCCAAGAAACACTTGGGAGTCTAAATTATTAATAACTTTCTAAAAAATCTGAAGCTGTGAGTATTTGTGAAACCTTTTGCTCACAGTACTGGACAAGAACAAGTCTGTCACATGCTAGGCGACCTTTCCCTCACATCTAACCCTCAGCTTCTTGTTCTTCATTTTAACCTTCCTTCTCTCTTTATCCAGACTACTAGAGTTAATGTTAGCCATCCTTCATTGTTTATTTGAAGCAGTAAATACAGCCCTCTACATGCTCTTTCTTCCCACTCTCCACAAATTGAGGAAAACAAAATAATCTCTGGAGTTCAGAAGAATGAGAGGTGATCACATTTCAAACATAGAAATTTCTTGGCTGGTGGGGGGAGGGATGTGGTGTGTGGTCTCGAACCAGGGGTCACAAAGTCTCAGAATAAGGGACTGAGATGAGGAAGAATTTCTTCATTTAGAGGGTGATGAATTATTGGAATGTTCCTGTGGAAGCTCAGTTGTTGATTATGTATTCACAACTGAGTTTGATAGATTTTGACACATCAACGGACACGGCGATAGAGCAGGAAGCTGGTGTTGAAGTGGAAGGTCAGCCATGATCAAATTTAATGGTGGAGGAAGAACGAAGGGCTGAATGGCCTTCTCCTACTTCTTTTTCTTATGTTCTTAATCAAGACCATCTCCGTCTCCTACTCCAATTCAGTTTCCCCCACAATTATAAAATTGTGCAACTTTTGTCTTTCCTCCCTCATAAATGCCCACGTTTCCAAAGCCCAAGCTTAGTGGCTTATCACTACTTTCTGTCTTTTGCTGTTTTCAACCTTGATTGTGTTGTGCACTACAACCTGGGCCCTTCACCCTGTGTTCACTTCAGAAAATGGAAAATGATTAATGGTAACTAATTCCCCAATACACTATATATGTTTCTATTTGACAGATCTATTTGTAATTTTGATTGTCGACATCTTCTTTTAGGAAGACACTTAATACTAAAGCAAATAACAGGTAACTCCTCCAATATCTGTTAAACCACTGAGTATCTAAACCATATACTCTAGGAAGGTCCGATATGCAATCAGATTATCAGATTTTAATCAGAGCGTTTGAGGGTAAAATAATTGACTACAGTACCCCTGTAATTTGGTGGAAATCAACTTGGATTTTTGATCATTGCCACCAGTTATACCTGCTAGAAGTGTATTTGTATGGATGCCAGGCAAGGTCAGGTTTGAGTTCACTGATGATGCACTGGGATAAAAGAGAAAACTGACGATCACAGTATATGCTCAGGCATGACAGATAACCAACTTGGTAAGGTACTGGAGGGAATCTATAGTCATGCTGCAGTCAGAAGGCAATGTCTCCCAAAAAGGAGCGGAGGAAAAGAGAAAAACAAACCAAAGTGGAAGGAATACTCACTTCAATGGGAAATCCAGTTCAAGAGTTTTTAAAATAAAACGCACTGGGTAACTGGGCAAGTGGCATAGATAAGGGTCTGGATTCTCCGCCTTTTGGGACTATGGCCCCATGCCGTCATGAAAATAGTGGTCTTTTACACCAGGAAAACTGGCGTCAAAAGGCCACAGATTCACCGCTTGCAGGGGCTAGCAGGCAGCTGTCGTAGAGCTCGCAGCTCTAGCTGCCGATACGGCCCCCCGCACTTCAAAGGCTGCGCATGAGCATGGCAGCGGCCGCGCCGTGCTCCATGGCGGACTCAGCCCATGGACCTGGACCATCGAAACAGTGCCCTGTCGCCGAACGCGATTTTGGTGTCGGGGTGCGGAGAATCCAGCCCAAGGAACCTCACTTATAAATAATGTAAATAATAACTGCTATACAAGAGTTTAACTTAAAAATCATGGAAAGGAAAAAAAGGAGTCTTCTGGCCACCTCGCCTGACCGTGCAGTGATTAATGTACTGTATTATCTGATAATACTCCCACAAGACCAGGATGATTTCAGGCTTATGCCCTCGTCTCTGCTGAGTTACCTTGTTTCGATCAGGTGACAACAATGCAAATCAGTGCTTCAGGGTAAGGAAGGGTAAAACAATAATTCACCCATTTTTCTCACCCCTGACTGACCCCTCCTAGAATGGCCTTCAAGTGAGATAACATATACAGACTTAGGGCGGGGCAGGATCAACCCATCACGTTACGCCCAAAAAGCAAAACGGCGTGCCGCTACACGACCAATAGATTCCACTTCCGGGATCTATCCAACTCACCATATCTCGCAAGAACTCACGCGATCTCGTGATGTGAATCCCACCCATTGTGGGTAAGATCAAAAGTGATCCCGCACACATGGCCAGGACTCACATCACGACATCTCACGAGGTTGCGTTAGATGTTGCGAGGTGGCAAGCTGGGTAGATCCCGGAAGTGGCATCTACCGGTCGAGTTGCATCACCCCGTGCCGCTTTTCGGGTGCAATACGATGGGTAGATCCCACCCTAAGTCTGAATATGTGACCTCACTTGGTGCGTTCCCAAGATCTAACCAAGATGTGGGATCTACCTCCCTCGCCTTGAGACTTCGGACGAGCGCCAATCAGTGCTGGTCTCCACAAACAGGGACCAGACAGAATGGCACTTGTGAGGCCTCCCATAGGACTGGAGGCCCCACGTGCATGCCCTCTGGGCAGGGTGGTACCCTGGCATCATTGGTGCCACCTGGGCATCTTGGCAATGTCAGCCTGGCAGGGGCACTGCCAGTGTGCCAGGCTGGCACTGCCAAGTTCACATTTTTTGAACGGCAGCAATCGGGCCAGATGTGTCCTGCACGAGTGTGGGGGGTGCAGGATGGGGCCTGAGGACCTCCTTATAGTGAGTTGGGGTTTGGGGGGGTTCGGGGGTCACATCAGGGACTCAAGAGATTGGGATGTCATTTAAAATTGGCATCCCAATCTCTCGCTGCACTGAGGAGTTCTGACGAGTGGAGCTCCCCAGTGCAGAAAATGGGGCTAAGTGCGGCCTCAAAGGGGATTTCCCCGCTGAGGCCCCCGACCTACCCGGATATGCGTTAGATAGCGAGGTGTTCCTCGGCACTCCAAGCACAGGGAAACACCTGGCTAATTTCGCACTACGGACTCCCCATTCAGGTAGATCACGCCCTTAGTATGTATGTCACACTTTAGAATAGTCTGTTGATTGCCATTGCCCAGGTTACACATGCAGATTGGCCACATGATGGGTAATACCATGGAAAAATAGCCTTTCTCTCACCAAAGCTTTTTTTAAGGCCAGATACTAGAGTAATCAAAAACACTCCTAAAATATTTGACCTCCATTAAAAGCCTTTGGTATGTGCATTAAAATAAGCATAGTAATAAATGATAAGACTTGAAAATAACAAAAATGCAAAGAATTAGATAAAGTACTAAAAAGTCAAGAGAATGTAAAGAATTAGACTTAACCAGAATAACTGCAGTCAACACACCACCATGCTGATTATCAGACAAGGACATTTACTGACATTTAACAATGGACAGAAATATTTTTGGAGATTCTGTTGTACTGAACAATATGATACAGCGTTTAGACAACCATTGACCATTTATACAGACAAAGCTCATCAATACAAACTCAAGAAGACACACTAAAAAGTTCTGAAATGGAACCCATCTATCAATACCATCCCAGGATGGCAGCTCCCATTACACTTAAGACCTTTACTATACCTGCACTTCTACCTAGCTTGTAGGCCACAGAAAATATATAAATTATTTTCACAAAAATACGATAAGTGCTTCTTTTGCTCAACCATTATC
This sequence comes from Scyliorhinus torazame, assembly GCF_047496885.1. Classification (NCBI taxonomy): domain Eukaryota; kingdom Metazoa; phylum Chordata; class Chondrichthyes; order Carcharhiniformes; family Scyliorhinidae; genus Scyliorhinus; species Scyliorhinus torazame. Next base: position 311,319,182 of record NC_092707.1, read on the forward strand.
TCCCTCAATAAAACAGTGAAATAAAAATGAACAAGTATGTGGAGTATTTACTGCCTTTTACTCTCCGTACAGTTGCAAAGATTATCACCGCTAAGATTACACAAGGTCTATATGATGAAAACATTGTCTTTGGTTTGCATTAACAAAGTTTGTCTGTAGCTTATGAGAAGAACACATATCAAAAGTCACAAAATCGAAGCATTGAAGCAACAGGAATATGCAGTTTCTTTAAAAAATATCTGTTGTCCTCAAAGTTTGCCAAAGTGGGAAGAAGGGGATCCAGCTTTACGAAAGACATTGATAAAACCTGCCACTGGTATGCCCACAAAATCACTGTTTAATCACGTGTCACAGTAAACAAGAGATAGTAAACTCTCAGTTTCATTCCTGAAGTAGGAATCATTTCTGGCATTTGTTTCCAGGTGCATTTTTCACCTATATTTGTGACGCTCATAGTAAGTGTATTTTTAAAACTCAGAAACACAAGCAAAACAATTAGAATTTGAAACTAAATTGAACATCCATGTCTTTTCTGCTGAACAAGGAAGGTTCTTGTCCCCAACTTAATTACAAGTTTTATTCTCACGGCAGGTTTCAAGGCCTGGTAGCAGACAAGTGTTTAGATTTAGCAGTGCTCTCCCCATGACGTTAGAGCATTGACCTGTAATTCACCATGTTAAAACTGCTGGATTCACAATAATTTAGAAAGTAATTCTGAGTCCTTCTCACAACTATGAATGCAAGTTTTTGTTTCTTGAACATGGACAGGGAAAGGAAGTTTTTTTTTAAAATTGAAGTTATAATGAATTTGAATGTACTCCTGACAGTATACAAAAATCAAATTCAATAACCGCTGTTCAAAGAAAAGTGTATACATGAACTGGGGGGAAAAAGGAAACAAAAACTCAAAAAACCCAAAGGCCATCAGAGGAGGAGCAGGGGAGTAGGACTTGATGGATAGTTCTTTCATAGGGCTGGCATAGATACGATAGGCTGAATGGACTTTCTCTGTGAACATGATTCTGTGACTACGTTGTGAATTTGTTCCAGTCTGAGCTCAGTCCCAATGACATCCAGTCATTACACTAGGCCCTAGACCAGTTTGATTTGCAGTTTCCAACTATTAGTCCGCTATGTGGATTCTGTCCCACTTACATCTTGCCCATAAAAGAACTATTAGTTAGTCCCACCATCCCAAAGCCTTGACAACAGTGGACAGTTCAACCAACATTCCCATGCCGCCAAGCCTCGAGTGACACTCCCTGTACACATCCTTGATTTGAACATAAAGGACCATGTGTAGGCAAGCAGATACCAATTTAGATTGTCAAGTAACTCCCTGGTGTATTCACTGATTATTGTATACACTGTTTGATTTATTCTGGGAAGTCCATGTCCTTAACTGGAGCAAACAATTTAATTGTTCTGTCCCGAATAAGGAATTGAAAATGTTTTTGCTATTGCACAGAATTTGATTCAAGACAAATCACTGACAGTGTGGATTACATACAGAGTAAAGATTTTACAATAATGCTCCCACCAACATGCCTTTGTTCTATCCTTAGACAAGCACCTAGTTGTAGCTTTGCTTTGTGATATGAAAAATAGAGACAATTTAATGCTGTAGACTCACACCTATTTGGAATGAACTGAAACTGGCCTGAGCTCAGTACCATTTCACTTGGAAGTCTTACAGCTGATAAGAATTTGGACTAGATTGATCCAGATCTTGGAAATGAGAGGACAATATTGATACTCAGTGTGCTATCCAATCCAGTGTTAAGCAGTGGCAAACTGAAATCCAAGAATACTCAAGATCCTGCTTTAGATGTCAAACTTTAGTAACTTGGAACTAAATCAACAATCTATGATTATGGCTCCTGAAACCAACATGAATTTCACTGAAGCCAAAATTGGCTTGATGACTCCAGTTAGTCCAGCTGAGCAAACTCAAAATTCTTAACCTCAAACCTCTCTGCTTTGCAATCATGAAATTCCAATTGTACATTAACTTTGTAGTTCCTTTAATTCCTCCCCTCGAGATCAATCACACAAACAATGACTTTAACAGAAACAAATGTTCTGGAAAATTACAGATAATTAAGGTACCTTATGTTCGATTATTTGACAAAATGAAAACCATATTAATGAAATCAGGGTATTACCTTATTAAAATGTTACACTATTCAGCATGAAATACAGAGCTTGTTTTAGGGTCTTAATACTATGCAAGTAAACCCAGTAAATTTCATTTGCCTGATCTATAAAATGCATTGACAACTAAAAATAACTTTATGAAACTAGATGTATCATTGAATATGACTCAAAAATGAAGCTCATATATTTGCAATTTGTTTCATATATTTTTATGCAGCAAGGCACAAACCATTTCGATGAATAAAGTCTATTTTCCTAAATCAACTGCAATTCAACAAATTGCAAGTAATCTAATAAGTAGCTTTCATTATTACAAAAGCAATATAAAGTCTTTAATCCTAAAGGACTTTAATTATATACACAGCACCAAAGGCCTAAAAACCCACCATTAGGGTCATACTTAGATATTTCTACTGCAGACAGGTTGGACACTATTTGCCTAATATGATGATATGGAAAAGATTTTAAATGCATTTTATCAGACAAATGAGTACATAAATACATTTACACAATGTATGTGCTGTCAGACTGCTGCACTTGTGGCACATGAGTGGCATCAATTTGTTATGCTATGGAAATTATTTAAGGTGAAGAATAAATGGTTGTCATTTATTAACAGTGCAATAACCCATGTAGCTGAATTTTAAATGGGAATCTCATTAAACTTCACAGAAAGTGCTACTCTCTTTTGCATTTAGCTCCAATCTGAAAACATATTTTTGCTCTAAATTAAGTGTTATATTGTAATATAAATGCATTGATTTCATGCAGAAATTGTAGTGTCACAGTAAAACACCTCCAAATTGGTCGACTAACTATTTTTTAAATTAACAATTTGTAGGTATGACAATACCATGAAAGATAGGTATGATGCATAAGCGAACAAACATGCATCAGTAAGTTTCATGACATTATTGAACACAAGCGTTATTGCTGCATGTGGTCAAACAACGCATTCTATTAATGCACTGAAATCTATGCATTAAACCCAAAAGGGAATTCAGATATTGTGGCTATGTGCTTGTAGTCTCTGCAAAAACACCTGTGGTTTCAGTAGGTCAACCAACCCACCATTCATCCCATTGTACACACTTCTGTGATGAGGCGAAAGCTCGTCCGCTGCTGCTGCCGCCGCCGATGGTCTCCGCAGAGTTCCTTCCCTGCTGCCGCCGCCGCCCAGGTGTTTGAGATGCTCGGGACTGCCACCGTAATGTTGCTTAAGGCGCTCGGGGCTGCCACCTCTGTGCTGCTGCAGATGCTCCGGGGTCGGAGTGCCTGCAATCATCAAGTGCTTGGAGTGCTCGGGGCTGGAGCCGGCCATGTGCTTTGGCAGAAGCTCGGGGCTGCCGGTGCCCAGGGTGTGCTTCTGGTGCTCGGGGCTGCCGCCGCTGCCGCCCCGGTGCTTTTGGAGGTGCTCGGGGCTGCCGCCGCTCGCAGCCCGGTGTTTGTTGTGGAGGTGCTCGGGGCTGCCGCCGCCGCCGGCCCCCCCTGCCAAGTGTTTGTGGTGGTCGGGGCTGTCCGTGCTGCCCGTGCTAGAGCTGCTGCTGCCGTCCCCCAGGTCCCTCAAACCACTTGTGGCGCTCAGGTGCAGCAGGCTGGACTGGCTGTCGATGGAGTTGCGGCTGCCGGCGGCGCTCTTGTCCTCGTCCAGCATCAGGCACATCTCCTTCAGCTCCAAATTCTCCTTCACCACCTCGTCCTGCCTCACCTCCAGCTCCTTCATTTTCTGCAAGTACAGGGCAACTTCTTTGCGCATCACCCCCGCCGTGTACCTGCCCAGCCTCTGCCACTCGCGGGACACCTTCTTGCCTTTCTGCCGGTCGTCGTCCAGGAAGCAGCAGAGGTCCCGCAGCTCCTGGTTGTCCTCCTGCAGCTTCTGGTTTACCTCCTTGAGCCCCCGGATCTCGGTCAGGTGGACCTGCAGCCTCCGGTTCACCTCTTTGATCAGGTTGCTGTGGTCGATCATCACCGTCATCTTCTCGGCATCGGATCTCCGGAGTCTCCTCACCAGCTCCTCCTTGCTCCACTTCAGCAGCTCTTCGTCCGCGATTTTAGACAGCTCCTCCCTCGAGCCTTCCGCGTTTTTAGTCATTTTTTAAAATCTCACAAGTTGTTTTTTTAAAAATAATAATTTAACAAAAAAAAAAGAAATCGGAGCGAGACTTCTCCTTTCAGCAAAACCGCGCTACTGCGGAGCATCGTTCGGGGTTTTTCTTTATTAATTGAGCAGCAGCAGCACTCCTTTGCCCACTTGATGTGCTGTCCGCTGACAGCAGCCTCTCTCCGCAGCCGCAGCCCCGCCACCAATACCCGCGCTCCGCCTGAAGGGAGCCTTGCCCAGCTCCCGACGCATGCTCGCCACTGCCCGCCCACAAGGCAGCCTGGTCCTTGTAGTCTTTCCAATCAGGCACCACCCTCCCCTCTCCCTTCTCCCTCCCGCCGGCCCCGCTACATTGTCATCGTTATCCCCAAACTGCTCCGCGAAAGATACCACCCCATTTCAATCCACACACCTCAAAACAGCCCCGATATCCTGCCCTCCACCCCGCCCCCCTCCCTCCATCCACCACTCAACCACCCCTGCTGCATCAAATTGTTTCTCAAATGATGCCGGGTTTCTCACTTCCACCCCTCACGAACATCCATCCCAATGTTGGTCGCTCTCCGACCGGAGAAGAACCTCCTTATCTACCTCCGCCCACCCCCCCACCCCGCGGCCCTCCTCCTCCTCCTCCTCGCGTCTCTCTTACTCCTACTGTTCAAACTTGTATTCTGCATTCACGTTTTCCGTTTCCCATTTAAATATCTTCATTACCTCAGATGCCAGCTGGGTTTGGATGAATGGAGGTTTGAAAATGCAAAGAGAAAGTTTGAGGCAATGGAGGGGTGTAGCTATGTGGATAAAGACACGCAGAGTGGGACTGGACGGGGCAGAGGTTAAACATACATTATACACCAGTGAATACGGTCATTGCAGGGAATAAAGATTTTTTATAAATGAAATTAAAGGTCCTTTATCTGAAACGGATAAAGCATCTGCAATAACTAATTGAACTAATTACATAAATAGAGGTAGATGGTTTTGATCTAATCACCATTACGGAGATGATCAAAGTTGGGAAATGAATATTCCAGGGTACACAATATTTCTTAAAGACAGACAGAATGACAAAGGAGGACAGGCAGCCCTGATAGTATAGGATGATATAAGGACATTGGTCAGAAAGGGTCTGGCCACAGAATATCATGAATGCAATCCAAATGGGTGGAAATTAGGAATAACAAGAGTCAGAAAACACTGTTCGGAGTAATCTATTGGCCTACCAATAGTAGTGAAGCGCTTGGACAGAACATTAGGCAAGCATTTATTGGAACTTGTAATGAAGAAAATGTAATAAATGTGAGGGATTTTAATCGTCATAGAGCCTGAAATACTCAAATTGACAAGAGTGGCCCAGAAGGTGAGGTTGTAGAATGTTTTTGTGACAGTTTCCTGGAGCAATACATTGTGGAACCTGACTTGGGATAAAGCTACCCTCGGTTTAGTATTGTACAATAAGGCAAGGCATGAGCAATAGCATAGTTAAAAAGTACATTCGGAAATAATGATCATAATTTAACGAATTCCAGATTAAATCTGAAAGTGATATATTCCAATCACAACAAGAATCTTAAGCTTGGGGCAGTACGGTGGCGCAGTGGGTTAGCACTGCGGCATCACAGCGCCGAGGTCCCAGGTTCGATCCCGGTTCTGGGTCATTGTCCGTGTGGAGTTTGCACATTCTCCCCGTGTTTGCGTGGGTTTCCCCCCCACAACCCAAAAATGTGCAAGCCAGGTGGATTGAACACGCTAAATTGCCCCTTAATTGGAAAAATTAATTGGGTACTCTTAAAAAAAAATTGTTTAAACTTAAAAAAAAAGAATCTTAAGCTTAACCATAGCCAATTACATAGGTATAAAGGGAGAACTGGTTTAGTTGTATAAATAAACTAAAACATACGCCACAAAATAAACAGTGGAAAACGTTTAAATAAATAGTTCAAAATCGCCAATAAAAATACATTCCATTGAAAAACAAAACCTCAACAAGAAAACCTCATCTGTCACTCACTCTGGGAGATAAGGATAGTATCTGGTTAAAATAAGAGGCATGTAATGTTGCAAAGGACAGTAGAAAATCTGAGGATTGGGCATGTTTCTGAAACCAGCAAAAGGTAACTAAAAGTTGATAAAATATTTTAAAAATAGAATATGAGAAAAAACAAACCAGAAATATAAACACAGATTGTAAGAGCTTTTAGAAGCATATAAAAAGGAATCATAGAATTTACAGTGCAGAAGAAGGCAATTTGGCCCATCGAGTCTGCACTGGCCCTTGGAAATACCATCCTACTTAAGACCACGCCTCCACCCTATCCTCATAAGCCAGTAACACCACTTAACCTTTTCAGACACTAAGGGCAATTTAGCATGGCCAATCCACCTAACCTGCACATCTTTGGACTGTGGGAGGAAACCAGAGCACCCAGAGGAAACCCACACAGATACGGGGAGAAAGTGCAAACTCCACACAGGCACCCGATGCCAGAATTAAACTTGGGTCCCTGGAGCTGTGAGGCAGCAGTGCTAACCATTGTGCCACCATGCCGCCTTGCAAACATGTCTCCGAAATGGTGATTAAATCTAAACCATCTACCTCCATTTATGTAAGTGTAGCTAAAGTAAAACCTAGCCCCTTAGAAGCAGAGACAGGAAAATTATCATGGGGAATGAGGATGAAACAAATATGTTGAGGCAAAGGATTAAACAAATATGTTGGGCTGGATTCTCCGATTTTGAGGCTATGTCCGGAGGAAGTATCTAGTTTTATGATGAAAAAGTCGGCGGCGCCCCCGCACCAATGCTCCGCCAGTGGGGGGCTAGCAGCAGCGCCACTTAAAACCCCTGGTGTCCCTGACTGAAATGGCCGGAGAATTGGTTGGTCCGTGGCCTTGCATGCGCACGGTGACGATCTGCAGTGGTCGTACCATACAACATGGCACCGGCCCCGCCCTGACCCAGCCTGCCAGATAACCTGTAACCACCCTCGCCATCCCCGACCACCCCCCACCAGTCCCTCCAACCCCCACCAAAGCCCCCCTGGCCAACGGAACACCCCCCCCCCCCCCCACCGACTGTAGACTGTGGCAGCACTGGACACAGTCCGCAGCCGCCACGCGAGGTTGAAGAAAACTCAGAGCATACTCGGGGCGTAGCATCGGGAGAATGCCTTCAGGTGATGTCCTGAGGCCATCCCAATGGCGTGCGGCGTACTCACCGATGACGCCGCTTTGGAGGGGGCAGACCATCCAAAAACGGGCCACCTCCAATTTCGGCGTCAAAAGGGATTCTCTGCCTGTTCGCCAAAAACGACTGTCTTTAAGAAATATTGTGTCCATCTTCACAATCAAAGACACAAGTTGCATACCAGAAGTAAAGCATAACTTGGGGGCTAAAAAAGTGAAGAAATTAGAATAATTAATATCAGATAGAAAAAGTATTGGAAAAACCCGGGGGACTAAATTCTGAAAAATCCACTCCACCTGATGGTCTACATCCTAGAGATCTAAAAGAGATAGCTGCAGATGTAATGGATGCGCTAATTCCTTGGATTCGAAAATGGTCCTATCAGATTAGAAGTTGACAAATGTAACACTGCTTTTCAAGAAATGATTGGGGGCACTAAAATATGGGAGCACAATCTCAGGATAAGGGGTCAATTATTTGGGATTGAAATGAAGGGAATTTACTTCACTCAAAGGGCTGTGAATCTTTGCAACTCTGTGGGTGCTTCATCATTGAATACATTTAAAGTTGAAACAAACAAATTCATTGTGCGGGATTCTCCGTAGCCCGATGCCAAACTCGTAATCTGCGATTGGGCGGAGAATGGATTTCCACGCAGAAATCGGGGCCAGCCCCAGTTTGATGCAGACCGCCATGGTCCCTCCAAACTGGCATCATCATGACGCGCGCAGCGCGCCATTTCAACTGCGTTGGTGCATCATCGGCCGGCCCACCCGCGATGCTCTGCCCCCAATGGGCTGAGTTCCCAATGGCGCAGACCACGTGTGGTCACAGTGGTCGGGAACCCAGATTACCAGCGCGGACTGTGTCCTGCGCAGCCACACTTGGCCGAGATCCATGCCGCTGGCCAAGGGGGCTTCTGCTGGGGCTGGACTGGTGGGGGGTGGCCAGGGGGAGGGCTGTGGGGTCGCGGATAGCAGGTTGGGTTTGCGCATGGCTGGCGCCATGTTGTACGGCACGACCGCTGCAGGTCATCAACCATGCACATGCACAGCCCGGGACCCAGCCATTCTCTGGCCATTTTCGGCGCGGGAGTTTCAGTCGGCGCCGGTGCTAGCCACTCACCAGTACTGGAATCGGTGAGGGTTTCACGCCAATTTTTTAGTTGTGAAAGACCTCACATGCTGCATTCTCTGTTCCTGAGACTAAGTGCTGACGGCAGCACTTAGTCTCAGGAACAGAGAATCCAGCCCTTAGTCTCTCAGGGATCAAGGGATATGGGTGGGAAAGTGGAGTTGAAGCTCAAGATCGGCCATGATTGCATTGAATGGCACAGCAGGCATGGCTGGGTGTGTGATCTACCCCTGCCCCTATTTCTAGTGTTCTTGGTATTTTTGAGATTTCCCTGTGCTCTATTCCTTGTATTGCCAAGATCCAAGATAACCTTCATTCTCCATTCCCCTCGCTATACCGTTACTGTGATTTTCAAGGGTATCCTGAGTGTCTGTAACATGCTTCAACTGGCCAGCACTGTCATATTTTCTCTCTTTAACTGTGACATTATTTCAGTCCTGAGTATAAATTATATGGTACCATCATCAAGTGCTTGGCGGATCCAATTTGTGCCCTTAACAATTTAGCTTCAGTTTTGCTCTGGACAATGTGTTACAGTTAGGAATCTTGTCCCAATATCTGAAGTTAAAATGCCATGGTGCATCACACATGGAATTACTCTAGCGTTTAATGTATTGACAATGCGGAATTCAAGTACCGCTACTCTTGAGCAGGACATCAGCTTTACAATGCAGATTTTTACATTTTAAAACAATTTTATTTATAGTAGCACTATTGATAATTGTGATAGCTAATTATGATGCTGGCACAGCAGAATTATAGTACCTATGGAGCGCTATTGAGAATTCATGCATATGCATGCACCTGGGTATTTATTTGTCATAATGTATGATCTAGTCTTCAGCAATTATGTCACAGAAACTTTTTGTTCCTTTCTGTCACGACTCATGAGAAAGTTACAAACTACATAATATATTCTTCTTGACACTAAGAAGGTAAAATTCAACATTGGCCAAAATATGACAGTCAAGTCACTGGACTGGAAAGAAAAATAGGGGGTATATAGCAATCCATAACCACCTAGTTTGCACCGCCACCTGAGTTGAACTTTCCTCCTTAAATTCCTCTGTAGCACCATGAGGCAAAGATCTGCAATATTTGAAGTGTTGTATGTGACAGTTTGAAATTTTGGTGTGATACTTGATCGCAAGATTAGTTACCAACTACACATCTGCACTAAGACCAATCAGCCTCCATAATATCACCTGACTCAGACCTTGCCTCAACTTACTTGCTGCTGACACCCTCGACCATGGCTTTTTTCTACCTCTGAACCTGACTATTTCAATGCACTCCTGGCTGGTCACCCTAATTCTATCTTGGGGAAACATGAGGCCATCCAAATCTTTGTTGTCCATGTTACAACTCACACCAGGTCCCATTCTTCCATAGCCCCTGTGCCCACTGACCTACATTGGCTCCCAACTAAGAATAATAATATTCTCAATCTTGCTGCCTTTCCTTACCTCTGAAACCCATACACCTTCGTGATATCTATGTTTCTCTAATTCTACCCCTGGAGCATCCCCAACTTTAATAATTCCATAATTGGTAGCCATCCCTTCAGCTGCCAAGACCCATAAGATCTGAAATTCTCTCTGAAAACTCTCTGCAACTCTCCTCTTTCAGATACTCCTTGAACTTACCTCATTGAACCAAACATTGTACCACCTACCGTAATGCCTCCTTATGTGGCTCACTGTCAAATTTGTTTCATAATGCTTTTGCGCTGCTCCTTTGAACATTTTCCCACACTAACAGCACTGCATAATTAATGTTTATTGTTGTGTTCAAAAATGGCCTAGGCTCCTGAATCATAGGATTAGTTCATTTTATTTCAGATTTTACACAATTCACATTTTTGATTTGTTTCCCTCATTCAAATTGTCTCTGCTGGGCGGTTTCTGGGGCTATACCTTCTGTGTACAGGTATTGTGTGGTGCTGCAGTGGACTTGTTGGGGCTGGATGCTGGGAAGACCGGTTTACAGGAGGTCCTACTGCTGACAGGCCTTGGCATGTCTCATAGGTTTGCTTTTGGATTTGCATAAGCTGCATAGGATCCAAGCCTTGAAGTGAGGAGTGCAGATATCCCTCTTGCACAAATAGAGAAGAATTTCCCCTGGGTTTTCAGCATTATCCTTTTGTTCTTATAATAAGTTCACATTGTCTCATTGAGATTATATCAATACGGCATCCACCAGTTTTTATCCCACCCAGTCTTTCCAAAACTTCTCTACATCAGGATTTACAATGTTGTCTCGTTATTTTCTTCAATTTCTCTTATTTATTTTGATCAGTTCTGTTTCAGGAATTAATTGTCTTCTAGTTTCTAAATTCAGCAAATGATCTACACCCATGATGTATGTTGTCTGTCTTTTCACTTAACATTTGCCAATTGATCTTCAGTGTATTTCCAACATTGTGTGGTGTTGATATAAAACTTTCCTTGTGCCACTTTCTGGTTTTGTTACAAGGATGAAAAGTCACCACAGCATAAAAAAATACCATGACAAGTTAAAACAAAAGTTAAATAATTGCTATCGAGCCCATATCATAAAATATTTTTTAAAAATTTTTTTTAATCAATTTTAAGACCATCCTATTTCAGGGTTCAAGTTTCACACACAATTATTCCGTCTTAATTTCCTTATGTTATGACCACCTCTGGCCTCAATTAGACTATTGTTTTATAAAGCTTAGAAATAAACTGACAGCATTTTTAAAAAAGAATGTAATAGGATCGAGGAAAGGTGGTGAAGTGAGATAAAGTAGCATTAGCACGGTAGCCTTCTGTGCATTAATTTTGCTGATCCTATCGTGATCCATTATTCTCTAAAGATCAGCGATGCTCATTTTAGCGACTGTGGACATTTTCTTTTAATTCTCCTATTTTTTGGTTTTATTTGATTTGAGTATGATCAAAATGAGACATTCTCGGCTGTTCTAGCCATCATCCATAATTTATCGGGTTAGATAGCACGCTACATGTAAAGTACACTTGAGCTGCCGGTAACAATCAGCTTGTAATAGGGGCAGGAATGTACGGCTACAGTGTCCTCAGGTGGCCTGATTGAAAATTACGATCTTTGCTGCGAGTCTGCAGGACTCTTCAGTTTCCCATTGTTGTTTTATAAAGTTGGAGATAGATTTTTTAAAATTATGCTTTGTAGATTGCTACTGGCATCATCACTTTGCAAACCCTTAAGAAAGCAGCTTGAGTCTATGTGACCTTCTCAATATCAAAAAGATGCCTCAGAGTTCTCCACAGATCAGGAAATGAAACAGAACCAAGCAAAGAAAATAAGAAAGTTCCAGAGGATAGGTGTATCATGTTTGGAGGAACATTCAGCAATGGTGGAACAAAGGTGCAAAAAAATGAAGTGTCACAATTATGAGGTTGAAAGATTTCTGTTTTTGGACAGTATCTTTAATTAACATGAAATAAAGTGGGTCATGTGACCTGTTCTGACATCTAACTAACAGCAAGTCTGGCTGGCTTGATTGTTAGAGATTAAATGAGAATGAGGCCCTCATTGTATTATTGGGAAGAAGGTGTAAGGTTTATACACTTGGAGACAACGGAAGCCACCTGTGTGCTTACAGTGGAGACACTCCAAAGTCCCAAAAAATTTTGAGAATTTTGGACGCTAAACAGTTGTGCTATAAACTGTCTATTTGATTTCAAGATAAAAGAGAATTGGGGTCTCAAGAATAGATAATCAGCATTTGTACCTGGGTGCATGGCCCAGGTGATTCACAGTGCTATGGAGATGGAAATTGAGAGGGGTAAGGTTTAAGTTATTCCAAAAATTCACAGGCACGCTTCGTCTGCCAGGATTCAGGAGAGAGAGAGAGAGAGCAGCAAAAGTCAGAAAGATGCTGTGGTTCACTATATAGGAACACATGTGGAAACTCATGCGCAGATTGAAAATAACAAATTTATGAGGAGTCAAAATGGGGCTGGAAGATTCAATTGGCTTGCACAAGAGAAAAAATCTCCGTGAGAAAAAAACTTCACAAAGATAGTTCTACGATTAAAAGTTCCAAGACTTAGAAAGGAAGAGAGCAAAAGTCGGCTAAAAATAATTTTCGATTCATTCGGGAAAATTGAAGTCTACTTAAAGGACAGTGTAAAGTATATCTGAGAAGTGTGTTATCAATTGTGCTAAAATAAAAAGGAGAATATTCTGTTTCATGATTTAAAGTTTAAGTTGCCTAAAAAGTGTTTAGTTAATAGTGATTTTAATCTTTTATGACTGCAGATAGGGCTTTAAACTAAAGGGGGAGGATTCAGTTGCATGGAGAATTAGAAAATCAAAGTTAAAGGAGAAGGTAGAAGTGCAGGTTAATGATGAGGACTTTAAACTAGTTAAAGGAGCCAAGAGCTCAGGAGAGGTTAGTAAAGTTTCCAGACCACGTAATAGGCCAGAGAGTATAGAAGGTGTCAGGAATCTAACTTCAGGTATAGCAAAAAAGGTAACAAATTTGAGAAGGGAGGTGGTCAATGCAGGACTGAGGGTGTTGTACCTAAATGCACACAGTATATGGAACAAGGTAAATGAGCTTGTTGCGCACATTGAAATTGGCTGGTACGATGTGATAGCACAGAGACGTGGCTGCAAGGAGATCAGGGCTGGGATCTAAATATCCAAGGATATGTGTCCTATCGAAAGGACAGGCAGATGGGCAAAGGGGGCAGGGTTGCATTGTTAGTGAGGACTGAAGTTAAATCAATAGCAAGATGCGATATAGGATCAGAAGGCATAGAATCTCTGTGGGTAGAGTTGAGGAATCGCAAAGGCAAAAAGACCCTGATGGTAGTTATGTACAAGCCTCCTAGCAGTAGTCAGGATGTGGGACAGAAAATAAATCACGAGATAGAGAAGACATATAAGAAAGGCAACATTACAATAATCATGGAGGACTTCAATATGCAGGGGGACTGGTAAAATCAGGTTGGTAGTGGATCCCAAGAAAAGGAATTTGTGGAATATCTAAGATGTTTCTTTGGAGCAGCTTGTGCCAGAGCCCACTAGGGAACAGGCAATTCTGGTGATGCGTAATGAGGCAGATTTGATTAAGGGTCTTAAGGTGAAGGAACCCTTAGGGGGCAGTGACCACAATATAATAGAATTTACCCTGCACTTTGAGAGGAAGAAGCTGGAATCAGATGTAACAGTATTACAATTAAATAAGGGTAATTACAAAGACATGAGGGAGGAGTTGGCCAGGGTTGATTGGAAGGGGAGCCTAGCAGGCAAGACAGTGGAATAGCAAAGGCAGGAGTTTTGGTGGGTTATTTGGGAGGCACAACAGAAATTCATCTCAAAGAGGAGGAAACATACTAAGAAGAGAATGAGGCAACCATGGCTGACAAAGGAAATCAAGGACAGCATTAAAGCAAAAGAAAAAGCATACAAAGCGGCAAGAATTAGTGGGATGCCAGAGGATTTGAAAGCCTTTAAAGGCGAGCAGAGGACAACTAAAAAAGCAATAAGGGGGGAAAGATGAAATATGTATGTAAACTAGCTAGTAATATAAAAGAAGATTGCAAGAGTTGTTTTCAATATATAAAAGGTAAGAGAGAAGCAACAGTGGACATTGGACCACTGGAAAATGAGGCTGGAGAAGTAGGAAATAAATAAATAGTTACTTTACATCAGTCTTTATGGTGGAAGACACCAGTGGGATACCAGAACTCCAGGAGAATCAGGAGCCAGAGGTGAGTGTAGTGGCCATCACTAAGGAGAAGGATCTGAGGAAACTGAAAGGTCTGAAGGTGGATAAATCACATGGACCGGATGGACTACACCCCAGGATTCTAAAGGAGATAGCTGAGCAGATTGTTGAGGCATTGGTGGTGATCTTTCAGCAATCACTGGAGGCTGGGAGGGTCCTTGAGGACTGGAAAATGGCTAAAGTAATGCCCCTGTTTAAGAAGGGAGGGATGTAGAAGACAGAAAATAATAGGTTAGTTAGCCTGACTTCGGTCATTGGTAAGATTTTAGAGTCCATTATTAAAGATGAGATTGCGGAGTACTTGGAAGTGCATGGTAAAATAGGACTGAGTCAGCACGGCTTTGTCAAGGGGAGGTCATGCCTGACAAATCTGTTCGAATTCTTTGAGGAAGTAAATGCCTATGCGGAGTCTGCACGTTCTCCCCATTCTGCGTGGGTTTCCTTCAAGTACTCCGGTTTCCTCCCACAGTCCAAAGACGTGCAGGTTAGGTGGATTAGTCATGCTAAATTGCCCTTAGTGTCCAAAAAGATTAGGAGGGGTTATTGGGTTACGGTGGAAGTGAGAGCTTAAGTGGGTCGGTACAGACTCGATGGGCCAAATCTGCACTCTATGTTCTATGTTCTATGTTCTATATTCTAACAAGGAAGTGAGATAATGGAGAACCTGTGGATGTGATCTATTTAGATTTCCATAAGGCCTTTGACAAGTTGCCTTATAGGAAGCTGTTAAATAAGTTAAGAGCCCATGGTGTTCAGGGTAAGATACTGGCATAGATAGAGTATTAGCTGACTGGCAGAAGGCAGAGAGTGGGGATAAAGGGGTCATTTTCAGGATGGCAGCCGGTGACTAGTGGTGTGCCTCAGGGGTCAGTGTTGGGATCACAACTTTTCACAATATACATTCATGATCCGGGAGAAGGAACTTAGGGCACTGTTGCTAAGTTTGCAGATGATACAAAGTTATGCAGAGAGACAGGTAGTATTGAGGAAGTAGGCGGCTGCAGGAGGACTTGGAGAGGCTAGGAGGATGGGCAATGAAGTGGCAAATGGAATACAATGTGGAAAAGTGCGAGGTTTTGCACTTTGGAAGGAAGAATGGAGGCATAGACTATTTTCTAAATGGGGAAATACTTAGGAAATCAGAAGCACAACGGGACTTAGGGGCCCGAGTTCAAGGTTCTCTTATGGTTAATGTGTAGTTTCAGCTGAAAGTTAGGAAGGCAAATGTATGTTAACATTCATGTCGAGAGAGCTAGAATACAAGAGTAGGGATGTACTTCTGAGGCTCTATAAGGCTCTGGTCAGACCCTATTTGGAGTATTGTGAGCAGTTGTGGGCCCTGTATCTAAGGAAGGATGTGCTGGCCTTGGAAAGGGTCCAGAATTTCACAAGAACGATCCCTGGAATGAAGAGCTTGTCATATGAGGAGCATTTGAGGACTATGGGTCTGTATTGATTGGAGTTTAGAAGGATGAGGGAGGATCTTATTGAAACGTACAGGATGCTGCGAGGCCTGTATAGAGTGGACATGGAGAGGATGTTTCCACTCGTGGAAAAACTAAAACCAGAGGGCACAGCCTCAAACTAAAGGGACGATCCTTTAAAACAGAGATGAGGAGGAATTTATTCAGCCAAAGAGTGTTGAATCTGTGGAACTCTTTGCTGCAAAAGGCTATGGAGGTCAAATCACTGAGTGTCTTTAATAAAGAGATAGATAGGTTCTTGATTAATAAGGGGATCAGGGTTTATGGGGTTATGGAAAGAAGGTAGGAGAATGGGGATGAGAAAAATATCAGCCATGATTGAATGGAATGGCGGAGCAGACTCGATGGGCAGAGTGGCCTAATTCTCCTCCTATGTCTTATGGTCTTATGACAGTATAAGCTAAAAAACAAGCAATCTTGCTATGCCATCCTTTCAGCTATTAATTGGAAATTCAAATTCTGTTTTAAAAAGGGTGTCTACAAAACAAAGTCTCTCCAAAGATCATAATAAAGCAGTCCCAAACACCATTGTCAGATGGGTGAGAGATGAAGCATTGGAATCAAGGAGGCTATTGTGTTAACGTGGAAGCATTTGAAGATTATGGTAAGAGTTCTGAATTTAATTCATGGAGGAAAGCGGAGATAATGGGTAATGGAACTCCGGGTCTCTAAATGGGTAAGGTAGGGGCTGGTTTTGCACAGTGGGCTAAATAGCTGGCTTGTAAAGCAGACCAAGGCCAGCAGCACAGTTCAATTCCCATACCAGCCTCCCCGAACAGGCACTGGAATGGGGCAACTAGGGGCTTTTCACAGTAACTTCATTTGAAGCCTACATGTGACAATAAGCGATTTTCGTTTCATTTTTTCACATATCATTCTAAACAAGTTACAGTTTGTGAAATGCAAAAAACTGGGAGCTAGCTATGAAATAATTTGAGAAATTTAGTCTAGAGATAATAAACAATTGAATCCCAGCAGCAATGGGAGGAGATAAGGCATGATTGAGAAATCTTGTTCTAATGTAAGAAGATGAACTTTAAGTAAGAAAGAAAGGTCAGCTCTAAGAAATTGTACCTATAAAGCCTATTTTAAGAATGATGACATGATCTAGATGTGATCAATTCAAATAAAGTAGGTCTTCATTGAGGACATAATGGAGAAATTATGCTTTGAATGGAATTATGAAGAACAAATTGAACTTTGCATGTGCTCAGACTTTTACCTACTGTTGGCTCATGTTAATGAGCCCATATACGATCAATATACTTCCACACTGCACACAGTTGCATGAGCTTGTTTGTGATCATGAACACTCAGTGAGAACCAATTTATGAAGGCAAGACCAAGTGGCATCTGTAGCTTAAGAGGGATGTTGAGGCTGGGGGATAAATGGACCACATATTGATATGTAATTCAGTCCTCATTTCAAAGTTTTATTTTAGAAAACTGGTTGATTTTACATCATGCTGCTCACTGGAATCAAGACAATGTGCAATCTGCAGCTGAGGCATGTATTGAGCCCCCAATTTAAAATATCGCCTTCTGTCTGTATTCTTATATTTTGCCATTACAGACACGTATATATGGAATTAAAACGGAAAATGCCAAAGTAAACTTGGATACTTGTAATTATACCTGCCTGCTGGTAATGACACTGCATTGCATTCAGTCGGGAGAGGGCATCTTTACAGTATGTCAGGTTTATATGGTCAATTTCTATTTTAAATGTGAACATTGGAATATTCTCTACAAAATAGGTTGACAGGATGTATATGAAAACATGGATGGAGCCTCTGCTCTAGACACAATAGGCAATCACCCAAAACTGTGCTAGTTTCAGGAGTCCATTTTTCACTCATTTGTACATTGCCAAACTAGCACAACTGTATCAAGAACATGTTTTGTTTTTTAAATTTGATTCAAGGTTACATCCTTTTGTATATTTAAGAGCGGTAACTTGGCACAGTTTGAGTAATGCAGTGATTTATCACACAAATAATCACGTCATCATGGTGTCAATCCACTATCTGTAAGTAAGTGGCATTATTTATTGTTATCGCCATGTGAGGAGGGGTAAAAATGACTCCACTGTCTTTCCACCCCAAGTTTGACCGTAACAGCGATTCTGTGAATTTGTAAGGATGAAGGTATTTATCCAATGTTTGTGCTTAACTATGTACATGTTGATTGCAAGGAAACTAGTCAAGGAAGCTTTCTTGAGTGTGAGACAAAAAGGGGATAATATTTATTGAGTTAAAAACCCACTCAGGTAAAGATAGAAAAATGTTTAAAAAGGTAAACCTGCGTTCGACCTACGCAACGCACACTCATATACAGACAAGCATGCAGAACTACAAGATATACAGTAGGAAGTTGCTTTCTTAGCCAAATTAAAGTTCAATGCAAAAATGTAAAAAAAAAGAGAGAATTCATTGTTATGAGTCCTTTACTGGTATCTGTGGCCACGGCAGATTTTTCTCCACGGTGATCTTGAAATTCCAGGAGTGGTAGCCCTTGTATAACTGCAATTGTTGGAGACAATTTCTTTTGAAAAACATAATTTGTCTTTTCAACAAGTCAATGATTTTTGCATATGAGATTCCTTTCAATGGAAATTAAAGGGGCGGGTTTCTCCATCCGGCCACATCTCTGGTGCGGCACGCCATCGGGATTCTCCATTTCACCGGCTGGTCAATGGGGTTTCCTATTGTGGGACAGCCCTACGTATCAGGAAGCTCCCGGGTTGCCAGCAAAACAGAGAATCCCGACGGAGGAGAAT
This sequence comes from Scyliorhinus torazame, assembly GCF_047496885.1. NCBI lineage: Eukaryota > Metazoa > Chordata > Chondrichthyes > Carcharhiniformes > Scyliorhinidae > Scyliorhinus > Scyliorhinus torazame. The sequence continues at coordinate 311,337,763 of NC_092707.1, forward strand.
TCAGCCTATTATCTCTGCACTGGATTTTTAGCTGGAATAGAGATACAACCTTAACTTGGGAGAGAAGAAATAGGAGTTTGTTACATCTTCATTGACAGCTTTTCCAGACTCCTGTTTTAGCAGTTTACATGCCGCATTCAAAAGAGATTTCAAAAATGCTTTCTCCAGTCACACAACCTCCATAATGATATCAAATCATTATTTCTCCACAATATCTCCATAATGATATCAAATGGTATTTCCTTGACTGATGTCGGAACTGACTGTGGCTATTGTCCCATGATCTATAATGACCCAGCCATTAGTTTCTGAATGATTTACCATCTATATGATGAAATAGGAAAAACACCTTTCCATACAGCTTTGGTCCTGGTAGACTGCTTGCCACCACTTCAAAGGTAGCCTTATAGATGTCTAAAGGTGAGATCCAATACAGTTTCACTAAATCTTTCAAAATAGTTCTTGACATCAGCAGGTGTGAAATTCCATAGAAAGATATTATTTGATGTGTCAATTGTAATTTACATTGGAACTTTACAGAAACTGGTCAACTTGCAATATCAGATGTCAGGTGACTTGTGGCAGCCATCTTAAGTCAGTGTCTTTTCATGCTTTTAAGTATATATTTGATCAACCTGATCAAATTACAGAGAAATATTACTCCTGCACAGGGCATTTCATTCTGATATTATAAATTCCCCCCCAACAATCATCACCGGCATTCCCCCCTCCCTTCCCAACAACGGTCGTCGGCATCTCACCCCACCCCCCAACAATTATTGCTGACATTCCCAATCCCCTGACAATAATTGCCGGCACTTCTCCCCCCCCCCCTCATCCAACAACCATCATTGGCATTCTCCCCACCCATCCAATGATCATCGCTGACATCCCCCCCACAACAATCATTGCCAGCATTCCCCCCCCCCCCCCCCGCAATCATCACCAGCATTCCCACCCCTCACCCCCCCCCCTTTACAATCATTGTCAGCATTCCACACCTCCCAACAATCATTGCTGGCATTCCATCACCCCTCCCCCGACAATCATCACCAGCATTCCCACCCTTCACCACCTTGACAATCATTGTCAGCATCCCACCGCCCCCCCCCCACCCCCGACAATCATCACCAGCATTCCCCCCTACCACCCCAGCAATCATCGGCAGCAATCCCTATTCCCCCCCTACCACCAGGGAAATATCATCGACATTCCCCCACCCTAGTGCCCCCCCCCCCCCCCCCCCCCCCCGCTCCCTACCACCACACATAATTGTGAAACTGCCCTGGGCATGTCTCTCTTTCTCCCCTGGGGGCTACACCTACCTGTCCAGCCCGCAGGGTTCCCCTCGCCTGATTCTTATTTGGCCAATATGATGTTATGTGGGTGAGGTATGGATATTTAGTGAGGGTGATCATGTGCTGGAGGGCCAGTTAATGATTTTTAAAATTTATTAACATCTATTTAAATGAGGTTCCCACACTTTGTGGCATTGCCGTGAGAGTTTGGGAAAATTGGGGAAAGCGATCTGTCTGGAGAGAATGGTGTTTCCCAATTCTCTCTGGATTTTCACCACTCGCCACCAATGCCACGCGCGGCTAGGTGCGGGCTCAAATTTGTCCCCATTAGATGAGATAGAGATGGTTTACTTTGATTTTCAGCTATCTGTTTCAGAAATGAGCTGAATTATAATGCTTATTGATGTTTTTCCCCTCAGCTTAATACAATTTCTGCTGTTAATAGAACATAATAGAAAAGCTAAATGGCTGGATTCTCCACTGCCCACCCCAGCAGTGGAGTTCCCAGCACAGCAGAGAATCTATCACCATCCAAAAATCGGCGGTGTTAAGGTTCGTGCCCCATGCTAACGAGAGGATGCAAATAGGTCAATTTGACCCATTTGCAGCCTATTGATGGGCTAAGCACCGGATTCTCCAAGCCTGAGCGATTATCCGGTTCTCTGGGCCAGAATTCCATGGGCGCATGTATTTCCCAGCGTGGCCCTGATGCGGTAGCCCTCATGCTGGGCCAAGGCGGATAACTCTTTTATAGAGATCTCCGAAGTCCATCGGAGAACTGCCCTTCCATCCATAATGCAAATCCTTCCAATCCACCCCTGCCATACCCCATTACAAAGACCACCACCAGAGCACCGCCCCCCCCCCCCCCCCATAAGAGAGCCCTCCACCAGAGACACATATGCTCTGAAGCTCTCCCTCCGATCAATCCCTCTCCAATTCCTCGACGCCTTAGGCGCCATTGCCAATGGCTCTATCGCCAAGGTGAAAAGCATTGGGGAGAGTGTGCACCCCTGCCTCATTCCATAATGTAGCCCAAAGTACCCCGAAATTACTCGGTTCATCCGCACACTCGCCACCGGCGCCTTGTACAGCAGCCAGACCCAGTCCACAAACCTGCCCCAACCTAAACCGTCCCAGCACCTCAAACAAATATGCCCACTCCACCTGATCAAAAGCCTTCTCCGCATCCATCTCCACCACTACCTCTAACTCCTGCCCCTCCCAGGGTATCATAGTCACGTTAAGTAATCTCCACACATTCGCCGACAACTGCCTTCCCTTCACAAAACCTATCTGGTCCTCCCCTATCACCCCTGGCATACAGTCCTCAATCCGCGATGCAAGCACCTTCGCCAATAGATTGGCATCTACATTCAATAACGATATTGGGCGGTACGACCACACTGTTCCGGATCCTAATCCTTCTTTAAAATCAGGGAGATGGAAGCCCGTGACAATGTGGGGGGAAGATCCCCCCCCCCCCTCACCTTCGCCTTATTATATGTCCTCATGAGCAGTGGCCCCAGTTCCGCCCCAAACCTTTTATAAAACTCTACCGGGAACCCATCCGGTCCCGGAGCCTTCCCTGCCTACATCGCCCCCGTGCCATCCATCACCCCCCTCAGTCCAATTGGGGCCGCAGGCCCTGAACACATCCCTCCAACACAGCCAGGAACCACTATATCCCCTCTTCCCCCATTGGGGGCTCCTATAAAAGGCCCCAACTGCCCCATTCACCCCCTCCATCACCACCTTACCCTTCTCGTCCTCACTCTATCAATCTGCCTCGCCACTGCTTGCTTCCTCAACTGATGGGCCAACATCCTACTCAGCTTCACCCCATACTCATACACTGCCCCCCAGGCCCTCCGTAACTGTCCCACCGCCTTCCCCTTAGAGACTAACCCAAACCCATCTGAAGCCTCTGGCTCTCCTTCAGCAACCCCTCCTCCGCTGCAACCGAGCGCATCCTGTCCATCGTCAAAATCTCCTCTACCAGCCTTTCCCTCTCCTCCCACTCCACTCACTCCCTGTGCATCCGAATCAAAATAGACTCCCCTCTAATTACATCCTTGAGTGCCTCCCACAGCATGGCGTTTGTGATGTCCCCCGCGTCATTCAACTCCATATAGCCCCGAATGGCAGCCTGCACCTGCTCTCATACCCCCTAATCCATCAAAAGCCCCACATCTAACCTCCACTGCAGAGGTTGGGCTTCCGCCTGAATCACCTGCAAATCCACCAATGCGGCGGGTGGTCAGAGACCGCAATCGCTGAATACCCCGAGTCGGCCACTCCCGGCAGCAGTACCTTCTTCAACACGAGGAAATCAGTCTGGGAATACATAAATAAAGAAATCATCTTTTATTCTCACAAGTAGGCTGACATTAACGCAGCAATGAAGCCACTGTAAAAAGCCACACTCTGACGCCTGTTCGTGTACACAGATGGAGAATTCAGAATTCTCTGGGAGAAGACTCGACCGGTCTAGGCCCGGGTCCAGGACCGTATTGAAATCGCCCCCCATAATCAACCAATGCATGTCCAGGACCCGAATCTTCCCCAACACCTGGCTCATAAAATCTATGCCGTCCCAATTTGGGGCATTAGCGTTTACCAAGACTACAGGCAACCATTGACTATCACATACGTACCCCCCCGGATTGGTCATAATGTTCCCCACCTCAAACTCCATCCTCATCTTCATATGCAGCCCCAAGTGGACACCTGTCCCTTCCATCCCTTCCTCAGTCTCACCCAATCCCTCAACTTCAGGTGTGTTTTCTGTAAAACCACCACGTCCGCCTTCAGACTCCTCAGATTAGTGAACACACGCGACTGTTTAAGCGGCTCATTCAACCCTCACACATTCCACATGACCAGTTTGGTGAGGGGGCTCCCAGGCCCCCTACGCTGCCAATCAGCCACCACCCCTTTTGAGCCAGCCCCCAGCTCGATCACGCACCCATTCAGGCCCACCCTTGGGTGCCCGCCGCCATTTATCCCTTCCCAAATGCGCCACACCCACCACACCTATGTCAACAACCCTTCCCCCTTTCCTCCCCCCCTCCACCCTTAAACAAAAAAACAACCCCCCCCCCCAAGCCTTCCTCCTGTCAACCCCCCAACTCACTCCCGTTAACTAGCCCACCCAACTACCATGGTGGCCCCCGCCCAAGGTCTCTGACCTCTCCTCACCCCCTCAGTCCACCCTCCTCCCCCTGTCCTCCCAACAGCCCACAAACAAAGAAAAACTCACCATCACCACTCCCCCGTCGAAACCCACCCCAAACTATTCACACCGTGCACTTTACAATGAACACAAAGCTCCTCTCCAAGGTTCAGTGTCCTCACGTCCTCCCAGTCCACGTCCTTCATAAAGTCCATCGCTTCCTCTGGCAAGTCAAAACAAAACTCTCTGTTTCTGATGTGTCACCCACAAGCGGGCTGGGTACAAAACCCCAAACTTCATCCCCTTCTTAAAGAGTGATGCACGATCAATTGCACAAAGACGAGAGTTGAATACAACTGAGGCTTTATTGCTCTAAGATGTGTGGCCTCCCACAGCAGCTGGCGAAATGGTTGCAGCATGGAGGACACACACATTTATACTCCACCGACTGGGCGGAGCCAGCAGGCAGGGACTACCGACATACCTGTAGTACAGGTCCTACCATACATCACCTAATAGAGGTGCAACAGTGGTTTACCACAAAGAGGACAGCCTTTATCCAGTTGAACCCGGCCCTCCTCTTCGCCAACTCCGCATCCAGGTCCTAGTAGACAAGCTGCTGACTCCCTTCCCAGGTGCATTTCCTGGTCTGCCTCAAGATCTCTTCTTTGTCCAAGAATCAATGTAGCCGCACCACCATCGCCCTTGGCGGCTCACCCACCTGCGGCCTCCTCCTCAGCGCCCTGTGCGCCAGATCCACCTCGATGGGCCTGTCAAAGGCCCCCTCCCCATCATCTTCTCCAGCATCCTCGCCACATACTTTGAAGTCTCCGCTCTCTCGATGCCCTCAGGCATCTCAAACAACATCACATTCTGTCTCCTGGAACGGTTCTTCAGGTCCTCTAACTTCTCTCTCAGCCTCTTCTGGCTGTGCAAAACCATCCCAACGAGGCCATACCCTCCTCATTCTCCCCCACCACTTCCTTCACCTCTTGAATTGCCAGGCCATGAGCCTCCAGCCTCTGCTCCACTCTCTCAATTGCAGCTCTGAGCGGCTCCACCACCTTAGCCAGAAGCCTCTTTCCTTTCCATTCAAAAACTCCACCAGCTGCTCCGACGACCACTGGGTGGGCAGCACTGTCCCGTTGCCCTCCACCATCTTCACCTGTGTCTCACCAAGAAAGCCTTCCTGCTCCAGCTGCTCTCTCTTTCTCATGCCACTTCTCGTTCTCTGATCCATACACCAGACACATCAAAGGAGTATTACCTTCCCAGAGCACTCACACACTTTTTCTCTCAAAAACAAAAACCCATACAGGTGGGGAAGGAGCAACAAAATCAACCTTGAGCGGGAGCCACCAAATGTGCGATCATTCACTCCATGGCCGCCACCGGAAATGTCGAAGTGAGAGCTCTTAAATGTGGTCCAAGAACAGGTCCCATAAACTAGGTTTATATTTCCTCGAGGATAGAAAATTAAAGGCAAAGTTAAATGTTGAGTTTAAAAGGTTAAATAATTTGATAAAGCAGATGGTGAAAAACTATTTCCACTCGTGGTGGAATCAAAAACAAGGCTGGATGCTCCAGTCGCCGACGCTGAAATCGCGTTCGGCGATCAACCAGAAAATCACAGTTCCCGATCAAATCGGTGGCGGCGCCGTTTTTGCGATACTCGTACGCCATACGATGTAACGGACGGCCTCAGGACATTGGCTGAGGCCCACCCCCCGATGCACCGCCCCCGACCGGCCGAGTTCCCGACTACGTCGGTAGCGTGTGGCCTCATCCATCGGGAACCCGGCGGGGACTCAGTCCAGCGCTGCCACAGTCGGGGCTGGGCCAATTCGCAGGCAGAGGGGACATTATCAGGGGCTGGGGGCACTGTGGGTGGGGGTGGTCTGAGGCGCGCGAGCTGGCCAAAGGGGGGGACTATTTTGCATGCCGGGTCCACAAGAGGCCGCCGCCGTGCGCATGCGTGGCCACAAACCCGGCAATTCTCCGGGCCGTATCCACAGCTGGAATCGGGTGCTCTACATGCCTTGATGCTAGCCCCCAGCCAAACGGACGATCAATCGGTGGCTGTTTTACACCATTTTTGCTGTCATAAAACACCACCATTCCCACACCGGCGTGGGGACATAGCCTCAAAATCAGAGAATCCAGCCCAAAATTATCTTAAAATTAAAGCCACGCACTTAAAGGGTGATGTCAGAAAGTACCTCTTCACGTGAAGTTCAGCGGCAATCTGAAACTCTCTCACCAAACAGCTGTTAGGACTCAGTGAATTGAAAATTTCAAATCTTAGAGATTACTAGGTTTTTGTTAGGCAAGAGTATTAAGTGTTACAGAAGCAAATCTGGTAGGTGAATGTAAGATACAGATCAACCATGATCTGACTGAATGATGGAATAGGCTCTAGGGCCTCAATGGTCTACTCCTGTTCCAATCTGCTCAGGCTGCATAATTCACATGCAACTCACAGAGCCATAGCTCTGGGAAAAAATGATCAAGTCAAAGCTTTGGGGATATGCTGAAATCTTCAAGTAAAAATTTAAATATGGCATGAAAGGTACCACAGACAATTCAATGAATACATTTAGTCTAATTATTGTGAAATATGCATATTTTTCTTTAAAGCATGACTTTGGAATTTAGAAATTAAAATTACCTGTTAAAATAAAATGGAGGCAGCACGGTGGCGCAGTGGTTAGCATTGCTGCCTCACAGCGCTGAGGTCCCAGGTTCGATCCCGGCTCTGGGTCACTGTCCGTGTGGAGTTTCCACATTCTCCCCATGTTTGCGTGGGTTTCGCCCCCACAACTCAAAGATGTACAGGATTGGTGGATTGGTCATGCTAAATTGCCCCTTAATTGGAAAAAATAATTGGGTATTCTAAATTTATAATAAATAAATAAATAAAATGGCAAATTTTTAAAAAAGTTCAGAAGACATTCTGAGCGAGTTGTTGAATAAATGGTTCGATGGTGCCAGAGTGAAGAGGTTGCATTAATGATGCCTATTATAAATGTGAAGGTAGAATTTTACATGAGGGAGAAAAGTACACACAACATATTTAACAATAGATCTGACAGCAGGAAGCAGGGTTGTGCAGACAAACATAGAAGGATTGTTAGTTGCTGGTGTGTGATGTGTTGGGTGTTCTGGATTACATACAGGTCACCAACACTTGAAGTAGTGCAACACTATTTTATTAAAAGGTTAACTATTTAAACATAGTTGAACTGTGGGTAAATACGATGCTAGCTTTAACTAAAGACCATTGCCTTGTCCTAACCAGTTGATACACTCAGCACATGGTGAATATGTGTGTTGCAGGCTGTGAGCTCTGTGCTCCTAGCTAGCTGCTACTCGAATGAGCGGGAACTCTGATGTCCCCTGTCTTTATAGTGCGTGTGCTCTCACTGGTGATTGGCTGCGGTGTTGTGTATGTTGATTGGTCCCACTGTGTGTCCATCAGTGTGTGTCTGCACCATGATATACTGGTGTATATTATGACATCCCCCCTTTTATATAAAAAAATGTGCCTGCGTGACAATAAATAGTGTGTGGTGAATGTTCCTGAGTACGTGTGTGCAAAATATTTATAGGACTATGTACATAAAACTAAGCTATTTACATGGGAAGGTGCCTGGTGCAGAAAAGACAGTGTGTCACACAAATAACGAGATGAACACTATATACAAACCACTTGAACGATTAAACGGAAGAACAGGTCAGACCAGAGAGTCCATTAGTGCACAAAGTTCACAAATTAAGTCTCTGAGGTGGGCGATGAATTCTGGTTGACCGCCTCAAGGGTGGGTCAGGAGCCACCGGCTGAGGAGCGGGCTGGACTGCGTCAGAGTGAGGAGGATGCAGAGTAACCGGAATCTCCGCATAGTCCAGGTCAGGGACAACAGGAGGGTGTGGCACTGGCGGAGGATCACGTAGCGTGCATGGAACGAGACAAAGGGCACATCGATTATGGCGCAGAATGGAACCATCCAGGAGACGAACCAGGAACGAGCGGGGAGCCACCTGCCGAAGGACCACAGCCGTTGCAGACCAACCACCATCCGGAAGATGGATGCGGACGTTGTCATCTGGAGCCAGAGCAGGGAGATCAGCTGCCCGAGCGTCATGAGCCGTCTTGTGTTGTGAATGAGACAGTTGCATTCGTTGAAGGACCGGAACGTGGTCGTGGTCTGGACGTGAATGGACGGAACCGTCGTCCTCAGGGTGCGACCCATGAGCAGCTGGGCTGGCGACAGGCCAGTGGACAGTGGGGCCGAGCGATAGGCCATCAAGGCGAGGTAGAAATCGGACCCAGCATCGGCAGCCTTGCAGAGGAGCCGTTTGACTATGTGGACGCCCTTCTCCGCTTTGCCATTGGATTGGGGTACAGAGGACTGGATGTCACATGGACAAAGTTGTACCTCCTGGCAAAGTTGGACCATTCCTGGCTTGCGAAGCAGGGTCCATTGTCCGACATCACAGTGAGTGGGATGCTTTGACCAGCAAAGGTGTCCTTACAGGCACGGATGACTGCAGACGATGTGATGTCGTGCAAACGTACCACCTCCGGGTAGTTTGAAAAATAGTCTACAATCAGAACATAGTCCCTGCCAAGCGCATGGAACAGGTCGATGCCGACCTTGGACCAAGGGGCCATGACCAACTCATGGGGCTGTAGGGTCTCACGTGGTTGGGCCGGCTGGAACCGCTGACAGGTGGGGCAGTTGAGGACTGTGTTGGCGATGTCCTCAGTGATGCCGGGCCAGTACACAGCCTCTCGGGCCCTCCGTCGGCACTTCTCCACGCCAAGATGGTCCTTGTGTAGTTGTTCCAAAACGAGCTGGCGCATGCTGTGCAGGATCACGATGTGCTCCAGCATCAGAAGGACACCATCGACTACTGCCAGATTGTCTCTGATGTTGTAGAACTGCGGGAATTGGCCCTTGAGTCACCCGTCTGTTAGATGGCGCATGACACACTGTAGCAGGGGGTCAGCCGCAGTCTCGCGGCGAATTTGGACGAGGCATTCATCCGTGGCCGGTAAATTGGAGGCCACGAAGGCCACATGGGTGTCAACCTGGCAGATGAATCCTGCTGGGTCACACGGGGTGTTGACTGCCCTAGACAGAGCGTCGGCTATGATCAGGTCTTTGCCCGGGGTGTATACGAGCTGGAAGTTGTATCGCCGGAGTTTGAGCAGAATGCGCTGGAGGCAAGGCGTCATGTTGTTCAAGTCTTTTTGTATTATGTTGACCAACGGGCGATGGGCAGTCTCGACGGTGAATTGGGGAAGGCCGTACACATAATCATGAAACTTGACGACACCGGTCAAAAGGCCCAGGCACTCCTTTTCTATCTGCGCGTAGCGCTGTTCCGTGGGGGTCATGGCGTGTGACGTATATGCAACGGGGGCCCATGATGAGGCCTCATCGCGTTGCAGGAGCACTGCCCCAATGTCAGATTGGCTAGCATCGGTCGAGATTTTTGTCTCTTTCGCTGGATCAAAAAAGGCCAATACCGGGGCCGTGGTAAGTTTGGTTTTAAGTTCTCTCCATTCGCGCTCATGGGCAGGAAGCCATTGGAAGTCTGTCGTCTTCCTGGCAAGGTTCCTGAGAGCTGTGGTATGAGAGGCGAGGTTAGGGATGAACTTCCCTCGGAAGTTGACCATGCCCAGAAATCGGAGGACCGCCTTCTTGCCCTCTGGCTTTTTCATGGCTGTGATGGCAGCCACCGTGTCCGCATCCGGCCGCACATCCAGCTGGGAGATGTGGTCCCCTAGGAACCTGAGTTCAGTCTGGCCGTAGGAGCATTTGGCTCTGTTGAGGCGTAGGCCGTGCTCCCGTATGCGTTTGAACACGCGCTGGAGGCGACTGATATGCTCCTGCGGGTGGTGGACCAAATGATTATGTCGTCGACATAGGCGCGAACACCTTCAATGCCTTCCATCATTTGTTCCATGATCCTGTGGAACACTTCTGATGCCGATATGATCCCAAACAGCATCCTGTTGTAACAATATCTGCCAAAAGGGGTGTTAAAGGTACACAGTTTCCTGCTGGATCTGTCTAGTTGAATTTGCCAGAATCCTTTCGAGGCGTCAAGTTTGGTGAAGAGCTTGGCGCGAGGATTGGATAATGCTCCCTCATTATGTTGCGATTCAGATCCTTTGGATCAATGCAGATTCTGAGCTCGCCGGAAGGCTTTTTTACGCACACCATGGAACTGACCCAGTCGGTTGGTTCCATAACTCTGGAGATCACTCCTTGGTCTTGGAGGTCCTGCAGCTGCTGCTTGAGGCGTCCTTGAGGGGTGCTGGGACCCTGCGAGGTGCATGCACCACAGGCATGGCGTTCTGTTTGAGTAGGATCTTGTAAGTATCTGGGAGCGTGCCCATGCCTTCAAATACGTTGCAGTGCTGGTTGATGATGGCGTTGAGTTGCGCCCTGAAGTCTGCATCCTGGAAGGCAGACGTGTCATCAGGAGAGAGAGAGTGAACTCTTTGAACAAGGTTTAGCAGCTTGCACGCCTGTGCGCCAAGCAGAAGAGTCCTTCGAGGAGCCCACGGTCTCGAAAGGAAGGATGGCTTTTCATGACTTGTGCGTCACTTCGAGTTGGCATGAGCCGGTAGCAGGAATGATGTTGCCATTGTAGTCCAATAGCTGGCAGGCCGATGGGAGAATGGTTGGTTTGACACAAAGGCTTTGGAAAGCAGACCACGCCATGAGATTGGCGGAGGCACCAGTGTCCAGGCAGAATCGTATTTGGGACCGGTTGACCATCAGGGTGGCACACCACTCACCATCTGGATTGATGCTGTATACCGACAGCGGCTGGTGTCTTAGCTTCGGGAACAGCCTGTTTTTCGTTATGACACCGACTCGAAAAGGCGCCTTCGGGTCCTCGGTGTCACTGCTGTGCGGGAGGTCGGAATCGGACTCGGTGACCATGGGTTGAATTGCCCGAATATTCCTGCGAGGCTGGCTGAGGCGATATGAATTGGACGGCTGAGCTGCTCGACAGCAGGCAGCATAGTGGTCAAGTCTTCCATATCGTAGGCATTGTCGAGGTTTTGCGGGGCATTGCTGCTTTAAATGGGCGGAGCCACAGTTGCTGCACGTCGTGATGTCAGCACGTTCGCTGCGCCACCGTGCATGCGCGGTGTGGTAATGTGTGGTGCGCGCCTGCGCATTACGTTCCTCCACCTCGCCGTCCCCTCGTTTGGTGCGTATAAGCGCGGGAGTCCGCGAAAAGCGAGCGAAATGGACGCCCTCATCCAGGCTGAGGCCCTGGAGGTGCTCAATCGCTTGGACCCGTTCCGCCTCGTGTGGACCGTGCCGCGCCGTTTCAGCCGCTTGTATATGGGAGTACCGACTGGTGGCATTTTCATGTTGGAGACAGTTCTCGATGGCGGTCGCTAGTGTGAGTTGCTTTACTTTGAGGAGCTGCTGACATAGGGGGTCCGACTGAACACCAAAAATGATCTGGTCGCGTATCATGGAGTCGGAGGTGAGCCTGTAGCTGCAAGATTGCGCAAGGATGCGGACGTGCGTTAGAAAGGATGGAAAGGTTCGTCCTTACCCTGCAAATGCTGCTGGAACACGTAGCGCTCAAAACTTTCATTCACCTCTACGCTGCAGTGAGTGTCAAATTTGAGGAGAACCGTCTTGAACTTCGTCTTGTTTTCGTCATTTGCAAAGGTGAGAGAGTTGAAAATGTGGATGGCATGGTCCCCGGCCGTGGAGAGGAGAAGGGCAATCTTTCTGGAATCCGAGGCGCCCTCCCTGTCCGTGGCTTCGAGGAAGAGCTGGAAGCGCTGTTTGAAAATCTTCCAGTTGGCCCCGAGGTTGCCGGCGATGCGGAGCGGCGGCGGCGGGCTGATGTTGTCCATGTTACAGGATGACGGAATGCTGGCGGAAGAGCCAGATCACTTGCAGGTAGGTCTAAGAAGTGCTAGTATGCAACCACACCTGGTATCATGATGTGTTGGGTGTTCTGGATCACGTACAGGTCACCAACACTTGAAGTAGTGCAACACTATTTTATTAAAAGGTTAACTAATTAAACATACTTGAACTGTGGGTAAATATGATACTAGCTTTAACTAAAGACCTTTGCCTTGTCCTAACCAGTTGATGCAATCAGCACATGGTGAATGTCTGTGTTGCAGGCTGTGAGCTCTGTGCTCCTAGCTAGCTGCTACTCGAATGAGCGTGAACTCTGATGCCCCCTGTCTTTATAGTGCGTGTGCTCTCACTGGTGATTGGCTGCGGTGTTGTGTATGTTGATTGGTCCCACTGTGTGTCCATCAGTGTGTGTCTGCACCATGATATACTGGTGTATATTATGGCAGTGTGGATTAAGGTAAATTCAGTTCCTGAACATTCAAGAATAGCCTCGCCTAGAAAAGCTACCCTCAAATCACAGGGTTGCAGCATGTATTTTAAAATACATTGTTTCGTATTTTGACCTTGTTAAAATAAAAACATAAGTTAAAACAACTAAGTTATAGCACCACATGTTTTCACTGCATAATCAAATGTATTGTTTTATTTGAACATAGCAAATTGCATTATGGGACACTTATGATATCAGTGCCCCTCTGATTAGCTTAAGGCTTTGTTCATTCAATTCCTGTTCTTTGCCTTAGAGCCCAATGTATTAACGATACTGCATTCATTATGGGTAATATGCTATTTTATGAATGTGAGATTCCAATATATACTAATGAGTCTTTCATAATATAAGGGGACCACACCACCAGTCCTTTGTTCTCTTTAACCCATGGAGATATTTTGTATGTTTTCATAAAGGTTCTGGAGCATGGCTTGCAGACGTGAGATTAGTGTAACAATTCAGGCTAATTATCATCTTTAATTTTATTGCAGTGAATTACCACATCACTGGGAAATTAAATCACCCATAATGGCCACATAGAATAATTTCACTTTGCTCAACCAAATAAGAAAGTTACAACATGGAAGGTTTGTTCAATATTTACACCTGACCATTTGAAATCACATGTTCAAGGGCCCTTCCTGTCGACTCCTTTATTTCCCCTTTCTTTATTTTTGCTGTTAATCATTTTGACCCATGGATGCTTAATGGGCATAGATCTTTTTAAGTTGTGCAGGGAAAATTAAGAACTTGCAAGTTACATCATAGTACATTGTGCTAGTTTTGGACAGCAAAACTCAGATTATCCGGCAGCCAAGTGATCGGTGGGATTTGGTTCGATTGGTTGGCTGGTGGCCAATGAATTGACCAAAAGGCAGTATTCTGCCAGGTAACAGGTGGTGATTGGATCCTGCCTGAGTGAGATAATTTTCAGAGAGCTGGTTAAATACAGTTCGACACTCAGAAAAAAGAACCGTCTCTCTCACTCATGTTTTTGTTCCAGAAAAGCTGCTGTAATTCTGAAACTGCAGAAATTTGAATGAATCTACAATGAAAACCATTACAGACTGGAAACATAAATCTCGAACTGAAAGCCTTGAAGGAAGGTGTGCTAGAAACAACCATCTGAAACAAAGACTCTTAGCTTTCTAATTTACTTATTATTTTACACCCGTCTTCTCATCTCTGTGTATATCTGTCTTGTGTGTTGTGCAGAGGGTGAGGCGAGTCTAAGCGAGGAGGGAGAGGGGGGGTTGACAGGGATTAGATAATAGTTAACCTGTTGTATTTGCTGCACCAGCTGGACTCTCCATTCCTGAGACTAAGTGTTGATGCCAGGGCAGGATTTGTGGACTTCCACGACAGCAAAACTGGTGCCACACCTTCACGATTCAGCGACCATGGAGGGGCTAGCACCAGCGCCATGTGGAACAGAACTGATGCCAATGAAAAATGGTGCGAGACTTGCTGGGTCCATGATTGACGCTCAGGAGGCTGAAAAGCTGCAGCCACATATATACACTTCACTCCCCACACACACTCACCCCAGCCAACAAGATGACACTGGTTGCACTTGAACACGCCAATGTAGCTGATGGGTCGGCTGGAACCAGGGGACACCTGGGGGGGTGCCCTCGGTGGTGACCCATACGGCCTGTGGCCCTAGGTTCACAGGAGTCAGTGGCATGCACAGCCGCATGGCTGCCTTGCAGGCTGTGGCAATGGTGTTCCATGCCCATCTACCCCTACCCCACAGCCCACCCCCCGCCACTCCGCCCGGCGCTGACAGAAGCCTCCGGGACAATGGCAGAACTGTCAGCAAACTATGGCGATGTTGGACGCTTTCTGTACCCCCTCTCCCTCATCAGCCACGGCACCAGTTTCACAATTTTTAAAAGCACAAGTGAACCTCGCTGTCGGGAATTCATCCAGTGGAGGCGAAGAATCATGGTGGTCTCGGAGAATACTGGAGCTTATGATATGCCAACGGTGTTTACTGTATGTCTGTTCTGGAATGCATTGATGATGCTGTCAAGGCGTCACAGATTTGTGATTTGTCATGAAACCGGCGCACGCCATGATTCACGATTTCAGCACCAAAAACAATCCTCCCCCCAATCTCATTTCTCGATTCTGGCGTAGGCGACGGAGAATCGTGCCCATATAGTTACCGTTATTAATAAATGTAATTGTGCTTAACTTTACCAACCTGGTGACTGAGGTTATTGGGCAGCTAAGGGCCAAAGACTTTGGGTGTTTTTCCAAGAAATATTTATTGATTTCAATTGTGTTGCGACTCTGGATCAAGTGGGTCTGCAATTGACCACGCACAAGGGTCAAGGAGGTCGTAACACATAGAATATTTTCTAATAATGTTCAAGATTTTAAAATATCTGTCACAAAGCATTTGTTTTTGATAAAGGATGGTTTCATAATGGAGACTCATTCGGACCAGAGAGGAGCACATGTAATCTCCAATGCATTTGCTTCATTGACAAGAACTCTGGAATCTATTAATGAGATGTTCTGTTTTGATTTGGAGATTGGTTACAGGGATCCTAGGTGACGTTCAAGTTCCTCAATTATTAAATATACTGAATCACATCTATACTTTAAAAACTCTTGGCTATTATTGCTTCTGTTGCAGTATGAATTATAGTACAGAACAGTTGTTTTTCAATAGAATATTGGAGAAATTTCTCCCATTTTCAATCATGAAGATAAATACTGTGGCTGCAAGAGAAGTTCAAGGATTCTTCAGCAAGTAACTCACCTCCTGACTTCCCAATCTGTCCAGTGTCTACAAGGCAGTGTGAGGAAATACTTTCCATTTGCCTTGATGAGTGCAACTCATCACTCAACGCTCAAGAAGATCAACACCTTTCAGCACAAAGCTGCCCACTTGATTTGCCCCCATCCATCATCTTAATCCACTCCTTCCAACAACAGCACACAGTGAGTGCAGTGTGTAGCATCCACAAGATGGTCAGTAGCGATTTCCAGTCCCTTCGAAAACTGTGACCTTTCCAAACTAGAAGGACAAGGACACCAGGCATAATGGAATATCATCACCCGGACGTTTCACCTCCAAGTTACACACCGTCCTAACTTTGAAATCTCTCTCCCTTCCTTTATCGTCACTGGGTCAAAAGCCTGAAAAAGTCTACTTCTGAGTATACGTGAATACCTTCACCACATGAATTGAAGTGGTTCAAGAGGACCTCTCACAACCAAGTTCTCAAGGGTAATTAGAGATGGGCAGTAATTTCAGCGATGCTCACATCTATGAATGAATAAAAAATAAATCCCTCTGCACGCACTTCATTACAAAAGTTGTAATTTTTAACCATTAACCACCAACTTAAATTATAAACTGGTTCTTCATAAATTGGTGAGGATTTTGTTAAATGCAGCACAGAAGGGAAACCTGTCCAGAATTATCTCAAAAAGAATTTTCTGGAAAGCATCTGGAAAAAGTTCGATTTGTGTTCAGTTAGAACAACCTTAGGAAGTTGGCTCTCATGTATGGTGCAGTATAATGCCAGCAATGCAGGTTCAGTCCCTGTACCAGCTGAGATTTCCATTAGGTCATGTTGGCTATTTCAGGACAAATTCTCCCAAAAGTGTCCAAACCTGCTCAAGCAATCACAGAATTTAATTTGGAAATTGCATCCTATGCAAATCGAGTTTCTGCTAACTTTTACAAACAGTGCTCTGGAAGTCAGCCCTGCCCACATAACAGGCCACATTTATTTGGAAACTGGCTATTGTGCACCAATATAACTGGGAATTGGCTCTGTATAATTTTTCAAGTCATTTCAGATATTTACAACCAGGCTATTCACTGGTGTTAGATTAGAAATGCTGATCGTAAATACTTATTCTTTGTGATAAACCCATTAACTGCACTTAGATACTCCTCTTAAATTTATCAAAGAATATTTTTGAAAGTTTTGTTTCCAATTAAGGGGTAATTTAGCATGGCCAATCCACCTACCCCACACATCTTTTGGTTGTGGGGGTGAGAGCTACGCAGACACGGGGTGAATGTGCAAACTCCACATGAACAGTGACCCGGGGCCGGGATTGAACCCGAGTCCTCAGCGCCGTGAGGCAGCAGTACTGGCCACCGTGCCGCCCCATTCAAGGAACATTTAGAATGGCATGTTAAAATATAATGCATTCTAAATAATTGCACATGTGTAATGGATTACAGCAGGTTGTATAGTGTAAATGAGTTTGAGTGGAAACTTAAGCAACAAAGACTCCTTGCATACGAGCGCAATTTCTGTGCAAATTGCACCCAAATCGCCGATTGCCCTCAAAGCAGAAACCCTTGGCCTGAAGTTATGTGCGCTAAAGATAGGGTCAGACTTTTTGAACAAATTTATATTTGGGATTAATGGAGTACAGTTTAAATTGAACCAGAGGTCAGAAGTGGATCTTGACAGGTAATCTGAAATTTGAAAAGCAATTCCCTGGTACCTCCCACCAGGCACGTAAATTAGATTAAAAGCTGTATGTTTGGAGACAACAAAACTTCCACTTTTAATCCTATGGTAAGATTTTTATTCTTTACCCTTTTTTTTTCACTCTGCTATCCAGGAGGCACTGGGGTTTCTGGGATTTGATCACAGGCAGTGCAAAGACCCTCCTTAAGACTTGGTCAAGTGGCCAATTTTCATGTGTAAGTCGAATGAGTGAGAGCAGAATTGTAACTGGCAAGGAGGCACAGATTAGGCAGAGCTTTAAAAAGTGTCAGTGTGCCAGAGACCTGACATGACGCCACCTCCAGGTTTTACGAGGCGCATCTGGAGATGAAAGGCAAAATCCTGTGGAGCTGTTGTGGCAGTATTATAAATATTAAATAGTCAATTAATTGTGGATTTAAGTCAGGATTCTGGATTTAACAGTTAGTGACCAGGTTTTCCAGAGGAAACTCACTTGGATTAAAAAGGCAAATTCACAGCCTTTGATTAACAAAAGTGGCAGGATTGGAAGTCTTTAAACAGCAAAACTCCACAGCTGTTGACCTGCCTGGGTGAAATTTTTGTTCTCCAAGGACTTGTTCTAAAAGTCAGAATGTACTGGTACACAGGCGATTTCCAACTTTTTGGAAGTCATTTCATGGACGTTAGACTTTGTTCACTTTGATTTGATTATCGGTGCTGCCAGCCTTTACTGCAGAATCGGGACAGTTTATACATCCTCGGACCTTTGATAAGAAACAAGAGGAGCAGTGACATCAGCAGCATCAGGAAACAGCACGTGTTACACCTCCACAGCCACTTGCTGATCCACAGGACAGAGCATGTGTGGTAGTAGAGGTATTACAGTACCCGGTAATGCTGGAACACCATTGGTAGAAATTGTATGCTTCCTATTGGTCAAGCTGTATGGTATCTCCACCCTGCTAGGCGGAGTATAAGAGCCCGTGCCGCCCCAGCAGCCTTCATTCTGTACCTGAGCTGCTGGGAGAAACATCTAGTTTATTAAAGCCTTCAGTTGGACTACAACCTCGCTTTAGTGGTCATTGATCATGCATCAGCATGTGGACATAGTTCCTTCTTGAAGGCGGTAATGCCCTCCGCAAAGGGCTACAGGTAAATGATCAGCTATCGCGACTTGTTTATACCTTCTGGAGTAATATCGCCTTCATTGTGGACCTGGTGAGAATGCACTGCCAGTGGTTATTACTTTAGAGCTACCCTTGGTTCTCTGCCTCTCCCTGGAGTTGGACGTCCTCTCCCGCAAGGAGGTTGTACATGTCATTTTGAGACTGCAGCAACCAGAAGAAAGGAGAGGAG
Source organism: Scyliorhinus torazame (assembly GCF_047496885.1). NCBI lineage: Eukaryota > Metazoa > Chordata > Chondrichthyes > Carcharhiniformes > Scyliorhinidae > Scyliorhinus > Scyliorhinus torazame. The sequence continues at coordinate 311,356,452 of NC_092707.1, forward strand.
ACTGGGGATGTTTGCTGCCCAGGCCTCTCACTCTCACCTGGAGGTCACGCGATTGGACCTGAGGGAGAAAGAGAGCAGCTTCTCCAGCCATACAAGCATAGATGAATGTGACTTAAGGAAGCAGATGCGCACTCCTTACAACCGGGATATTGGGCACTAAGAGTATCCAGGAGTTCAAAAGAGCTGGGAAAGGTGAGTGGCATAAACTTCAAGTGCTAAATCACATGCTTTAGCTTTTCCCGCATTCTCCTATGCAGCATAGCTCAGGTCAACGCACCTTGCAGCTCCACTCATCCCTCTTCTGCAGGCACCTCACATCAGCCAACATTCACATTCACACTCATCTTACTGGGCATTCACGCCCATATCTCATAGAGATCCTCGATAGATGTTGTCCTTTCTTCCCATCCACACAAGTCATTTCTAATATTTATAACTCTCTACTTTCTCTGATTACCATCTACATATGTCACAACATAAGTGGAGTAATCACAGTATCAATGGTGTCACAAATTCTGAGGAGATTTGTATTGTCCACAAGGAATTGGGTACAAACTGATTAAAGTTATTTCTTGAAGAGACATTCTGGTGAACCCATAGTGAAAGAACAATGGCACATTTCCTCAGAGTTTTCAGTGTGACAAGAGCTGTCTCATGCTTGTTTTACAGCTTTGAAGAACTCTAGCAGATCAGTCAAATACATCTTACCCTTCATAAAAACATGCTGACTCTGATGGATTGCGTTTTGACTTTCTAAATGTCTTGTTATTAATCCCTTAATAATGGATCCTAACGACTTCCGGGTGCGGCGATGACCAGCTAAGTCGCACGTTTCGGCACCTCCCGTTTTAACGGACTTTTGGGCTCTTATCGGGATCCCCAACGGCAATTTTCGAAGGCTAAACCCATTGTGAGGCGACATAGAAGGGAGTCCCCCTGGATGTGAATGGATAGAAGAGATAATAGTGGCCAGATTGTGGAGGATCCTCTGGAGCAGCGGCAAAGAAGGGAAGTGAGAAGCAAGATGGCGGAGGAGGGCGGCCAGTTGGTATGGGGCCTGGAACAGCAGGAGTTCCTCCGGCGATGTGTGGAGGAACTCAAGAAGGAGGTGCTGGCGCCGATGCTGCAGGCGATTGAGGGGTTAAAGGAGGCCCAAGAGATGGAGCTCCGTGGAGTGAAGGCAAAAGCTGCCGAAAACGAGGACGAGATACAGGGCTTGGTGGTGAAGACGGAGACGCACGAGGCACTGCATAAGGGGTGTATGGAGAGACTGGAAGCCCTGGAAAATAGCTCGAGGAGGAAGAACTTAAGAATCTTGGGTCTTCCCGAAGGGGCAGAGGAGGCGGACGTTGGGGCGTATGTGAGCACGATGCTCCATACCTTAATGGGAGCTGAGGCCCCGACGGGCCCCCTGGAATGGAGGGAGCGTATCGAGTCCTCGTGAGAAGACCAAAGGCAGCAGAAATACCTCGAGCAATAGTGGTGAGGTTCCACCGCTACAAGGACAGGGAGATGGTCCTGAGATGGGCGAAAAAGACACGGAGCAGCAGTTGGGAGAACGCGGTGATCCGCGTGTATCAGGATTGGAGTGCGTAGGTGGCAAGAAGGAGGGCGAGTTTCAATCGGGCCAAGGTAGTGCTCCACAAGAGGAAAGTGAAATTCGGAATGTTGCAGCCGGCAAGACTGTGGGTTACACACCAGGGTAAACACCACTACTTCGAGACGGCAGAGGAGGCGTGGACATTTATTGAAGAGGAGAAGTTGGACTAGATTTGAGAAAGAGTGTTTGAAATGAAGTAGCGAGGTGGTGGCTAGGGACTGTGAATCAGATGGGGGAAAATTTTCTTTCCCCTCGAAGGGGGGGAACACGAAGAAATGTGGGCGCCGGTGGGGAAGGGGAGGGGGAAGGAGAGAGGGAGCTGCGCCATCAGGGGCGGGGCCGAGAGGGAAGCGCGGGCTTTGTTCCCGCGCTATGGAAATTGTGGCGCAGGAAGGAGAGGGCCTCACATAATGGGAGGCTAAGGATAAACGGTCAGCCAGAGTTTGCTGACTTCCGGAAGCAATATGGGGGGAGCAACTAAGCTAGAGAGGGATCTAGCGGGGGGGGGGGTTAACTGGGTTGCTGCTGCTTAGAGGAAGGGGGAGCTGTCACGGGATGGGATGGTCGGGACGGGAGGGCACCGTCCGGGGGATAAGTGGGTGCGTGGGAACCGGGTGAGGAGCTGGTCTAAAAAAGGGGATGGCTAGTCGACGAGGGGGGGGGGTAAAGAGCCCCCCAACCCGGTTGATCACGTGGAACGTGAGAGAGTTGAATGGGCCGATTAAGAGGGCGAGGGTATTTGCGCACCTAAAGAAGCTCAAGGCAGACGTGGTCATGCTTCAGGAGACGCACCTGAAACTGGCGGATCAGGTCAGATTAAGATAATGGATCCTAACAATTTCCCAGTGACAGATGTTAAACTAACTGGTTTAGGAAGGAACATGGTGTATGCACCGGTTTTACGATTACCGTGGAATTCCGTATGCCTTGCCATGCAAATATATGCATGCTGTGGAATACGAGGAATTGCCAGGGAATCCCCGTTATCGGGCTGCCATCTTGAGCGGCTGGCCCGATAGGGAGGTCCCACGGCTGGCCTCCTCCCCTGCACCGCAAATCGGCCCCCGCCCATTCTCACTGCACAGCAGCCCCCCCACCCCTGGATTGCCTGGCTGTCCCCCACCCCCAAGTATGGGGGTGGCTTACCCGCCCCTCCCCCCCCACCGGGACCCCTGTAATAGGGGGACTCCTCACAGAGGCCTCTGAGATAGGGAGACCCCCCACAGGGACCCCTGTGATAGGGGGACACCCCATTAACCCACTGGCAAAAGGGACACCTCCCAGGGGCCCCTGTCATTGAGACATTCCCCCCCCCCCCATAAGGTCCCCCTGTGATAGGTAAACACCCCACAGGGACCCCTGTAATGGGGGATGATAGGAAGACCCTCCCCCCAATTAGTCCCCTGTGATAGGGGACCACCGCAGGGACCCTTGTGTTAGGGGGCTCCCAGCAGGAACTCCTGACCAAAAAGGCCCCCCATAGTGACCCCTGTAATAGGGGAACCTCCCACAGATACCCCAGTGATAGGGAGACCCCCACAGGGACCCCTATAATGGTGACCCTCCATAGGGACCCCTGTAATAGGGGGACACCTAACAGGGGCCCCTATGATAGGGAAACCCCTGCATGGACCCTCTACCAAAGGAACCCCCCAAAAGGACCCCTATAATAGGGAGACCCCCACAGGGACCCCTGTAATGGGGGACCCCCCAAAAGGACCCCTGTAAAAGGGAGACTCCAGGTGACTCCGGCAAGAGGGAGACTCGCCACAGGATCTCCTGTAACAGAGAGACCCCTCACAGGGATCTCTGTAATGGCGAACACCCACCGGGCTCCCTGTAAAAGAGGGACTGCCCATATGGAGCCTTATGATAGGGAGACACCCCCACAGGAACACAATAAATAGGGGAAACCCCCATAAGGACTCCCTGTGATAGGGAGACACCCCACAGGGACGCTTGTGATAGGGGGCCACCTTGCAGGGAATCCCTGACCAAACAGACCCCACATCGGGCCTGCTGTAATAGCGGGACCCCCCACAGGGACCCCTGTGATAAGGAGACCCTGACCAAAGGAACCCCATACAGGAACTCCTGCAAGAAAGAGATCCCTCACAGGGACATCTGTAATGGGGGCCCCCATAGGGACCGCTGTAATAGTGGGACACCAACAGGGACCCCTGTGGTAGGGAGACCCCCCCCCATGGGACCCTGCGATAAGGGAGACACCCACAGGGATACCTGTAAAAGGGAACCCCAAAAGGGGCTCCTGTGATAAAGAGACCCCCACAGGGACTCCCCTGAACAGAGGAACTCTCCACGGTGACCCCAGTAATGGGAGGGACCCCCGATAAGGATCCCCTGCCTAAAGGGACCCCTCCACAGAACCCCCCCCAAAACATTCCCCCACCCGCCCCCAGAAAATAGACCCCTGTTTGGAAGCTGGAGAGCAGTTTCCAAAGGAGTAGTGAGAAGAATTACAGCTGTAACACTCATGTTGCCGTTCCAGTGTCCATTCCTCTAAGGAGAGCAGCTGTGACCTGCATCTGGTTCCCACAGATCCATTAGCTGCAGCCATTTATAGATTTCTAGTAGTGGTCTGTGATTGGCAGCTTCTACAAACCATTTGCAGCTTTGATTCTATCATCTCCCTTCATGGTTCAATGGCTTAATGGTGAAACCCCAATGTTTTTTAACATTGACCACATCAAAGAGAGGTAAGTGCAGTGAAATTATGCTTGAGTGATTGGAATGTACTTAATGCTTGGAATGCATGGGAGTTTCCAGCCTGGGGTCATGAATTTCAGTTAATTTTGACAACCATTCACATTAACATGTTTGGTACAGAAATCAATGTAATCACAGTGCTATTTTGGCTAAATCAAATAACAAATTTAGCTTCATCTGTTAACCCAACATCCATCAGTTTTATTCTATTCTGTCACTCTGATTTTCTTTTTATTACCCTATGTATCATAAGATTTCATTCCAAATATTTATTCCAAATGTATTACTACCCCATTGTTATCATTTGCCCTTAGTGCTTTTATCATAAAATGCCAAATCCAATTCCTACACACATTCCTACAAAAGAACTAGCCACATTTTTATGATAATAAGACGTAAAAGCTTACTTGAGATAAGGTGAAGTTCTGAATGTAACCAAGATGGTGCCATAATGGTAATGCCACTGGACCAGAAACCCAAGCTGACGCTCTGGGGACACGGCTTTGAATCCATGCACGGCAGCTGGTGTAATTTAAAGCTGGTCTCAGTAAGGGTGACTAAGAAACTGTCATTGGTTGGTGTGAAAATGCATTTGGTCCCCTAATGTCCTTTAGAGAAGGAAATCTGCCTTCCTTAGCTAGTCTGGGTAAGGAAAGTCACTAGACCCACTGCAATGTGTTTGACGCTTAGCTGCCCTCTGTGATGGCCTGACAATCAGTTAGGAATGGGCAACAAATACTGGCTTGCCAGTGATGTCCACATCCAGTGAAAGAATTTGAAAAAAACATGTCCCAAAGTACTTCACAACCAATTAACTACTTCTAAGGTATAATTACTGTTATCATGGATGGAACAAATGGCAGCCATTTTGCACACAGTGAGATCTCACAATAAGCAATGGGATAAGTGACCACGTAAACTGATTTGGCGTTTTTGGTTGAGAATAAGTGTTGGTTAGGACACCCGAATAACTACTCTGCTCTCCATTAAGTAGTGCGATAGAATCTTTTGCATTCATCCAACAGGACAGATTGGACCAAAAGTTTAACATCCCATTCATAAATAGCAGATCTGATACCACAGAAGTCCCTGAATACCATACTGGAATATCACCCAAGAGTTTGTGCTCAGGTCCTGGATTGGGACTTGAACTTTTTAACCTTCTGATCCAGCAGTGAAAGCACTACCACTGAACCAAGACTAGTGTCAGATGCTTTAAGAAGTGAGTGAGAATGTTGAGCTATAATTTAAAAACAATTGTCAGCATACTTCAACTCATATTTGCAGAATTGATCTTCTCCCAACATTATCTCTGTAGAACAGGTCTAGCTGTTCTACCTTTGAACATGGAAACTGCAGAACCAATGGGGATGACGCAACAGGCTATTACAGAAATTCTAGCCGCTCTACTTTCCTGACGTCAACTTATTTTCTTTAGAGGAAACTGAAACGTTTGTTAATTTATCATTTGTTGGAATCAGAATTGATCAAACAGAAATGAAAATAATGGAGTTGTTTTTTCAGAACTTTACCACAACGACAGGCTATTTCTCATACCCATTTTCCCTCCTGCTCTTCTGAACCACTGATTCATGCCAGATATGATTCCCCCGTTACAGGTAACACTCTAATGTTTCACAAAAGTGGCCGTTCTTCATGCGTGAGTCTTCACATTGAGTGAATTGTATCCGTGGCCCATTCTAAACCTGTTCTTAGCTGATTTATCCCAGTATTATGTGGAGATCAAGAGGGGATACTTGGGCTGAGTTCTTTACAGCTTCCCAACTGTCTGCAATTTTGGTAATTGCTGCATCGCGGTGGAGATTGCATGGTTCACTTTACAATCTCACCAAGTACAAGAGCACAAGAATCTCCAGTGCAATATTGTGGGGAGTTCTGTGCTCACTGCAGGAAACGTCATCTTTGATTTGAAATTTTCAACCGAGGGCCCAGTTGCCCTCTTGGGTGGATATAAAAGATCCCCTGGTACTACTTTGAAGAAAATCAGGGACTTTATCCTGTGTTCTGGCCAATTATATTGTTGTTGGTGGAGATTTATATACACAAATTGTCTACCAGGTTCCCCACGTTACAACAGTGATTACAATTCAAAAAAGCACTTCATTGGTTGTGAAGCGCTTTGATGCTCATGAAAGACGCCATGTAAATCCTCTTTTCCCTCCTGTCTTTCATTGATGCATTTACCCGCTAAACTATTGGTCAGCCTGCTGTCTTTTAAAACTCTCCTGGTGAATATCAAAACTTCATGGAGGGGAAGGGTTAAAGAAAGCAATATGACAACATAATGAAGTATTATTGGGCATTTATATTCAAGGTTGTGAAAGTATTGACTCCCTCATTCACCCAACCGCAAAATATTAGCTCCCTTTCATCACCATGATTACAAAATGGGCATGCAGTGGTAGAGAATATACAAGCTGGAAAGGCTGGTTGTTTGGATGAGTGGGTGACACACAGATTACAAGGGTGTTACAATCACAAATATATTGTAAGAGATTTTATCGTAAATCCTTTTAAAGTAAAATTGTGGATTAAAGAGTTTTACCAGCGATGCTCGAGGTGTATTGTATCAAGGAGCCTGTGGTAAGCAAACTGCTGAATGAGGCAATCATGTTCCTGCCAGTGGACAGGAACAATGGGCTGTGCAGTATGAATTATTAATACCATGAAATATAAAGGAAATATTGACTTTTGCATTAAAATTGATAGCATTTGCCAGTGAAACCCAGAAAACATCTCAATAATACTGTGATTGAAAATACAGTATTTTAAAATACTTGCATATTGTGCTGTAACTCTTAAAATCCCTGGTCACATACTCAAACAGTCAGAAGAAGTGTCTTCTCTGAAAACTGTCAATTTTCATCTCAAATTGTAATACAATTAGTGTAGGTGTCAAGTCATACTTTAGTTTCCACTCATTAATCAGTCAGTTCAATGTATCAGGCAATTGTTCTAATATTCAGGTAAATATACAATAGTTGCGTACTTAAAATAGTCGGCAATGTTTACAAATTTATATTATAACATATTCAGAACATTATCCATTTAATTCCTTGGTGAATGGGCTATGGTTTGTTTTTAACTTGAGGTGTGATGAGACATGAAGGTTCAGTTAGGGCGCTCGAGAGTTACAAGTTAGCTAGGAAGGACCTTAAGAGAGAGCTAAGAAGAGCCAGGAGGGGACATGAGAAGTCTTTGGCAGGTAGGACCATGGATAACCCTAAAGCTTTCTATAGATATGTCAGGAATAAATGAATGACTAGGGTAAGAGGAGGGCCAGTCAAGGAGAGTAGTGGGAAGTTGTGCTTGGAGTCCGAGGAGATAGGAGAGGTGCTAAATGAATATTTTTCATCAGTATTCACACAGGAAAAAGACAATGTTGTCGAGGAGAATACTGAGATTCAGGCTACTAGACAAGAAGGGCTTGAGGTTCATAAGGAGGAGGTGTTAGCAGTTCTGGAAAGTGTGAAAATAGATAAGCCCCCTGGGCCGGATGAATTTTATCCTAGGATTCTCTGGGAAGCTGGGGAGCAGATTGCTGAGCCTTTGGCTTTGATCTTTAAGTCATCTTTGTCTACAGGAATAGTGCCAGAAGACTGGAGAATAGCAAATGTTGTCCCATTGTTCAAGAAGGGGCGTAGAGACAACCCTGGTAACTATAGACCAGTGAGCCTTACTTGTGTTGTGGGCAAAATCTTGGAAAGGTTTATAAGAGATAGGATGTATAATCATCTGGAAAGGAATAGTTTGATTAGAGATAGTCAACACAGTTTTTGGAAGGGTAGGTCATGCCTCACAAACCTTATTGAGTTCTTTGAGAAGGTGACCAAACAGGTGGATGAGGGTAAAGCAGTTGATGTGGTGTACATGGATTTCAGTAAAGAGTTTGATAAGGTTCCCCACGGTAGGCTACTGCAGAAAATACGGAGGCATGGGATTCAGGGTGATTTAGCAGTTTGGATCAGAAATTGGCTAGCTGGAAGAAGACAAAGGGTGGTGGTTGATGGGAAATGTTCAGACTGGAGTCCATTTACTAGTGGTGTACCACAAGGATCTGTTTTGGGGCCACTGCTGTTTGTCATTTTTATAAATGACCTGGAGGAGGGCGTAGAAGGATGGGTGAGTAAATTTGCAGATGACACTAAAGTCGGTGGAGTTGTGGACAGTGCGGAAGGATGTTACAAGTTACAGAGGGACATAGATAAGCTGCAGCACTGGGCTGAGAGGTGGCAAATGGAGTTTAATGCAGAAAAGTGTGAGGTGATTCATTTTGGAAGGAATAACAGGAAGACAGAATATTGAGCTAATGGTAAGATTCTTGGCAGTGTGGATGAGCAGAAAGATCTCGGTGTCCATGTACATCGATCCCTGAAAGTTGCCACCCAGGTTGAGAAGGTTGTTATGAAGGGGTATGGTGTGTTAGCTTTTATTGGTAGAGGGATTGAGTTCCGGAGCCATGATGTCATGTTGCAGCTGTACAAAACTCTGGTGCGGCCGCATTTGGAGTGTTGCATGCAATTCTGGTTGCCGCATTATAGGAAGGATGTGGAAGCATTGGAAAGGGTGCAGAGGAGATTTACCAGAATGTTGCCTGGTATGGAGGGAAGATCATATGAGGAAAGGCTGAGGGACTTGAGGCTGTTTTCGTTAGAGAGAGGTGACTTAATTGAGGCATACAAGATGATCAGAGGATTGGATAGGGTGGACAGTGAGAGCCTTCTTCCTCGGATGGTGATGTCTAGCATGAGGGGACATAGCTTTAAGTTGAGGGGAGATAGATATAAGACAGATGTCAGAGGTAGGTTCTTTACTCAGAGAGTAGTAAGGGCGTGGAATGCCCTGCCTGCAACAGTAGTGGACTCGCCAACACTAAGGGCATTCAAATGGTCATTGGATAGACATATGGACGATAAGGGAATAGTGTAAATGGGCTTTAGAGTGGTTTCACAGGTCGGCGCAACATTGAGGGCCGATGGGGTTGTACTGCGCTGTAATGTTCGATGTTCTATGTGTAATCTTAATGCACTGGCAATGACATTTGGTATGACTCGAAAATGGACACAGCGATCACAATGCTTGATTAACCTATTGCTTCCCATGCTACTCATTTAAATGATTGAAGTGAGCAGCAACACTGCACATGTGAGTAGGGGAGTGAAAGATTGTGAGAGTCAAGCACAAACGCAAGGCAGTCACAACTTAAAACCTGCTTAACATCTTAAAGATAGTCAGAGCCTATTAAAGGAGAAATGCATTCTGGCTGGAGCAGGTGACCAGTTGCAGGAAAGAGTTTGAACATGAAAAAAATGAAATAATGCATCACTAAGATAGCCATGGCTGAGAAAAGGACAGGACTGGACACTAAGGGCGCAATTCTCCCAAAAGGGAACAAAGTCCCCGAACGAGCGGATTTAACCGTGTGTTTCGCGTTGAATAAAGGGCCTGAACGGGGAATGCGTAGCTGAGACCGCACATAGCCTCGTTTTGTACAATGGGGAGCTGCGCTCGCCGGAACTTTCCATTGTAGTGGAAATGGCGTCCTGATCGCCGAGGACCCGAAACAATCCAACCCCCACCCCGCTTCCCCCACAGCCCGAACGCAACATGGGAAGGTTCCCGAACCCCCCCACCCCCACCCCAAAACCCCCAATATCCACGCCGGGCATCTCCGGCCCAATTGCACGCACAAAAAAATGCTGGCACCTTGGCAGTGGCAACTTGGCAGCGCCCATGCCTTTTGGCAGTGCCATCTGGGCAGTGCCAGACTAGCACCCAGGTGGCACTGCCAGGGTATCCAGGTGGCACCAGAAGTGCCAGGACACCACCCTGCCCAAAGGGCATGCGGCTGGGGACCACTGATCCCCTGGGAGATTCCCACGATTGCTACATAGATATATAGAAGATAGGAGCAGGAGGAGGCCTTTTGGCCCTTCGAGCCTGCTCTGCCAATTATCACGATCATGGCTGATCATCCAACTCAGTAGCCTAACCCTGCTTTCTCCCCATAGCCTTTGTTGCTATTCACTCCAAATGCTATATCTCGCCGCCTCTTGAATATATTCAATGTTTTAGCATCAACTACTTCCTGGGTAAAGAATTCCACAGGCTTACCACTCTTTGGGTGAAAAAATGTCTCCTCATCTCTGTCCAAAATGGTTTACCCTGAATCCTCAGACTGTGACCCCTGGTTCTGGAGCCACCCACCATCAGGAACAAATTCCCTGCAACTACCCTGTCTAATCCTGTTATAATTTTATAAATCTCTATGAGATCCCCGTCATTCTTCTGAACTCCAGCAAGAACAATCCTAACCTAGTCAATCTCTCCTCCTATGACAGTCCTTCCATCCCTGGAATCAGTCTGGTAAACCTTCAATGCACTCCCTCGAGAGCAATAACATCCTTCCTCAGTAAAGGAGACCAAAACTGCACACAATATTCTAGATGTGACCTCACCAAGGCCCTGTATAACTGCAACAACACATCCTTGTTCCTGTACTTGAAACCTCTCGCAATGAAGGCCAACATACCATTAGCCTTCTTTACCGCGTGCTGCATGCTTACCTTCAGTGACTGGGGCACAAGGACACCCAGGTCCCGCTGCCCACTCCCTTCTCCCAATTTATAAATGTTCAGGTAGTAATTTGCCTTCCTGTTTTTGCTTCCAAAGTGAATAACCTCACACTTATCCAAATTATACTGCATCTGCCATTGATTTGCCCGCTCACCCAACCTGTCCAGATCATGCTGTAGGATCTCTGCATCCTCGTCACAGTTCACCCTCCCATCCAACTTGATATCATCTGCAAACTTTGTGACAATATATTTTGTTCCCTCATCCAAATCATTAATGTATATTGTGAATAGCCGGGGTCCCAGCACCGATCCCTGTGGTACCCCACTGGTTACTGCCTGCCAATTTGAAAAGGACCCATTAATCCCTACTCTTTGTTTCCTCTCTGCCAACCAGTTTTCTATCCACCTCAATACATTTCCCCCAATCCCATGAGCTATAATCTTGCACAATAACCTCTTATGCGGGACTTTGTCAAACACCTTCTGAAAATCCAAATATACTACATCGACTGGCTCCCTCTTGTTAACTGTTCTGGTTACATCTTCAAAGAATTCCAACAGATTTGTCAAGCATGATTTCCCCTTCATAAATCCATGCTGACTCTGTCTGATTCTGCCACTGTTTTCCAAATGTTCCACTAGAAAGTCTTTGATAATGGATTCAAGAATTTTCCCCACTACCAATGTTAGGCTTACTGGTCTATAATTCCCTGTTTTCTCTCTACCTCTCATTTTGAATATTGGAGTGACATTAGCTACCCTCCAATCTGCAGGGACTCTTCCAGAGTCTATGGAATCCCAGAAGATGACCACCAATGAATCCACTATTTCCAGAGCCACCTCCTTAAGCACTCTAGGATGCAGATTATCAGGCCCTGGGGATTTATCCACCTTCAATCCCATCAATTTTCCCAGCACCATTTCTCTACTAATATTGATCTCCCTCAGTTCTTCCCTCTCCCTTTTATTCTCCAACATTTCTGGTATCATGGGCGAAATTCTCCTACCCGCCCCGCCACATTTCTGCTCCGACCGGCCGGCGGGAGTCTCCGTAACACCGGCCGGTCAATGGGGTTTCCCATTGTGGGGCAGCCCCACGCCGTCGGGAAACCCCCGGGCGCCGGCAAAACGGAGACTCCCGCCGGCGGAGAATGACGCCCCTGATTTGTGTCCTGTTTTGTGAAGACAGAACCAAAATATGTATTCAATTGCTCAGCCATTTCTTTGTCCCTTATTACACATCCCCCTGTTTCTCTCTGTAGAGGACCTACATTTGTCTTTAACAATCTCTTTCTCTTCACATATCTATAGAAACTCTTAGTGTCAGTCATTATGTTCCCTGCAAGCTTACATTTGTACTGTATTTTTCCCTTCTTAATCAGTACCTTGGTCCTTCTTTGCTGAATTCTAAACTGCAGCCAATCCTCAGATTTATTCTTCTTCTTGGCAATCTGTATGCTTCTTCTTCGGATCAGATACTATTTCCAATTTCCTTTGTAAGCCATGGATTGGCCCTCTTACCCATTTCACTTTTGTGCCAGGCAGGAATAAACAGTTGCTGAGTTCCCCCATGCGCTCCTTGAATGTTTGCCATTGCCTATCCACTGCGATCCCTTTAAGTAACTCTCCCCAATCTATCAAGGCCAACTCATGCCTCATATATTCTCAGTTTCTTTTATTAAGATTCAGAACCCTAGTCTCCGACTCAACTACTTCATGCTCCATCTTGATAAAAAAGTCTATCATGTTATGGTCGCTCATCCCCAAATTCACTCCCAGTGAGTTCTCCCAGTGAGCCAGAGAAGACACAGCCAGAGTGAGACAGAACCAAGAGTGAGTTTGGGAATTTGAATCTAGGTGGGAATTGAATCAAATCAATAAGGCAGCTCCTTTTAAATTTCAGGAGTTTAAATTAATTTAAATTATGCTAGAATTGTGCAGTGTAGGTTAACAAGGGCTGCCCCACCCACTCACATAACTGGTTGGCAGTTAAGTGTCAGTCACTTAAATCTACCTTGATCTAAAAGCAGGTGGAGGAGGGGAGTCAATTCAGGACAATTTAAAAAGAGCAACTTGTAAACTCACTCTCAGTGAGTTCTCCCAGTGAGCCAGAGAAGACACAGCCAGAGTGAGACAGAACCAAGAGTGAGTTTGGGAATTTGAATCTAGGTGGGAATTCAAAGCTGGGTGGGGAGGAAGTGTTTTTTATCCCTGGTAAGTGACTGGTAAGTAGAGTTTCTGTTTTTCTGTTTCTTTTCATTGGTATATTTATTTATTTTTTTCTTTGTTGTTTATTTATTTATTTAATTGTGGGGGGGAAATTGTAATTGTTGAAGTTAACCGAAGGTTTCAGACATGGCAGGAGATCTCAGACCCGTGTCATGCTCCTCGTGTGCGATGTGGGAGCTCAGGGACACGTCCACTGTCCCTGGCTCCTTCACGTGCAAGAAGAGTGTCCAGTTGCAGCTCCTGTTAGACTGCTTGACGGCTCTGGAGCTGCGGATGGACTCACTTTGGAGCATCCGCGATGCTGAGGACGCCGTGGATAGCACATTTAGCGAGTTGGTCACACCGCAGGTGAAAGGTACTGAGTGAGATAGAAAATGGGTGACCAAAAGACAAAGCAAGAGTAGGAAGGCAGTGCAGGTGTCCTCTGCGGCCATCTCCCTGCAAAACAGATATAACACTTTGGAAACTGTTTAGGGAGATGGCTCACCAGGGGAAGGCAGCAGCAGCCAAGTTCATGGCACCGTGGCTGGCTCTGCTGCGCAGCTGGGCAGGAAGAAGAATGGCAGGGCTATAGTGATAGGGGACTCAATTGTAAGGGGAATAGACAGGCGGTTCTGCGGACGCAATCGAGACTCCAGGATGGTATGCTGCCTCCCTGGTGCAAGGGTCAAGGATGTCTCGGAGCGGCTGCAGGACATTCTGGGGGGGGGGGGGGGGGAGGGTGAACAGCCAGCTGTCATGGTGCACATAGGCACCAACGATATAGGGACAAAATGGGACGAGGTCCTACAAGCTGAATTTAGGGAGTTAGGAGTTTAAACTAGAAAGTAGGACCTCAAAGGTAGTAATCTCAAGATTGCTACCAGTGCCACGAGATAGTCAGAGTAGGAATGTCAGGATAGAGAGGATGAATGCGTGGCTCGAGAGATGGTGCAAGAGGGAGGGATTCAAATTCCTGGGACATTGGAACCGGTTCTGGGGGAGGTGGAACCAGTACAAACCGGACGGTTTGCACCTGGGCAGGACTGGAACCGATGTCCTAGGGGGGGTGTTTGCTAGAGCTGTTGAGGAGAGTTTAAACTAATGTGGCAGGGAGATGGGAACCGATGCAGGAAGTTGGAAGGTAGTAAAACAGGGACAGAAACAAAAGGCAGTAAGGAGGAAAGTGTAAGGCAGAGAAGCCACAGTCAAAAATCAAAAAGGGCGACAGTACAAGGTACAGTGATTGAGGGGAGCTCAGTGAATAGGCCCAGGAATACTAAAAAGAATAAAACGGGAAGTGAAAACATTAATGGTAAGCGATGCGGCAGGTTGTTACATGAAGATATGGGTTCAACGACGAGGAAAATTAGGAGAAAGGCTAAGAGGAAATATAACTTAGGAGAGGTTACTGATCGAGGTGTTAAGATTCAGAACAGGGACTTCACGGCGGGTGGGAGGTGGCCGCACAATGGAGAGCTCCCGCTCGGGAACGGCAGTTTCGGGGCATTAAGCCCGGTCTCAGGGTCCACGGAGGCGGCAGAAGCAGGGAGAAGGCACGGAGAAGGCACTGTGAAGACACAGGAGGGAAAAAAACCCAAAGTTAAATGTCGACGGTGAGCAAAAAAACGGCCGAAGAAAAACCAGCTGGAGGTCCGTTGGGGAGTGGAAAGGTCACTGCGGGGTCACCAGGAAAAATGGAGGCTGGAGCACCAGGGAATGCCACACTGCTTACGGCTGAAGAAATAACCAAGGTGATGGCTGTGGAATTTGAAAAGCAGTTGGCGCAGATTGCGAAATGCATGGAGACGGTGAGGAAGGAGATGAGGGAGGTTTTGAGTGTGCTGGTGGAGGAGGCGGTTTCCCCGGTGAGGACGGAGGTGGCGAGCACAGTGGCAGAGGTGCGCGAGCAAGGGGAGGCGCTGAAGGAAGTGGAGGAGATGTTATTGCAGCACGGTGATCAACTTGCCTCAATGGGGAAAGAGATGCGGAAGGTGATGGATACTAACAAGGATCTGCGAGGAAAAATGGAAGACCTGGAAAATAGATCCAGGCGACAGAACTTGAGGATTGTGGGGCTGCCCGAAGGAGTTGAAGGACCGAAGCCGACTGAGTAATTTGCCACGATGCTGGCAAAACTACTGCGGGAGGGGGAGGACCTGGATCGGGCTCATCGGTCGTGGAGGCCTGTACCAAAGGCGAGTGAGAAGCCAAGGGCAGTGACTCTGTGCTTCCGTAGGTACAGGGTGAAGGAGAAGGTCCTGAGCTGGGCCAAGCAGAAGCGGGTGGTGCAGTGGGCTGGAGCTGGTATACGTGTATACCAGGACTTTACGGTGGAGCTGGGAAGGAGGCGGGCTGCCTTCAACCGGGTGAAGAGGGCACTGTACATTAGCAAGGTGCGGTGCGGCATTGTATATCCAGCGAAGCTGAGGGTGACTTACAAGCTCAGGGACTTTTATTTTGGAACGGCGGAAGCAGCGGAGGAGTTTGCGAAAGCAGAAGGACTGTGGCAGAACTGACAAATTGAGGAATGGCCATGTGCCGATGTAACCTCATGACTGTATTTTCTTCTTTTTGTATCACTGCGCGGGGGTGTAGAGATTAAAGGAGCCAAGGTGGTATATATTTGGACAAGGGAAGGGACGGGACTTTCACTCGAAATGAGAGTTCTTTGGGGTGTAGGTGGATAGGCGGGGTTTGTGTGCTGAAAGGGGATCTTTGGGCTTTCCTGGGGCCGGGCAAGTGGGAAAGGGACCCGGGCGGGGGCCTCCACGCTGGCCGGTTTGTGCTGGCCAGTGAACGGGAGTGAGGTGGGGGGAGGGGCTGCGGCCATCAGAGCCTGGCAGAACAGGGTCCGAGTGGTCTAGCCGGGGTGGAAAGTTGGGGGGAAGGAACCGAGGGTGGGGGGAGGAATTTTACAAGAGGCAGTGGACGGGAGGAGCTGGAGACCTGGGGGGGGGGGGGGGGGAGCTGTGTAGATTAAGGGTGACTACGGGTAATCCCTGACTCCTTTTTGTCATTTGTTTATGTAAACATGCGGGTTGAGGTTTGGGGTTTAGTGGGTAGATGGGATCGTTGTTATTATGGGGACTGTGTAAGGTTTCGGGCAATTCGGCCCTTTTGGAAAAACTCAGAGACTGTAAACTGACTTTTCAGCCAAGATAACAGAACCAGTTTTCCCAGCAGGCTTGGCCCGCCGAGCTGACTAGGGACATAAGTACATAAATATTTACAAACACCCCCCTAGGAGCTACAAGGAAGAAGGAGCCAGACAACAAGATAACATCAAGACACAGACAAAGGGGCACGGGAATACACAGGAGGCTTGCATGCAAGCAGGACAATGGGATGGTCATAGCCCCATGCAAATGTAAATGACCTGGCCTCCACCAGAGCAGAATCCAATTAACACCCCATCAACATAGCGAGGTGAGAACAGCAGCCATCTCCGGAGCAGCTGGAAGACACTGAAATTCTCCACAGAAGAGCCTAACCTCGTTAAACTAGAAATCAGACTGTCTGAGTCCAGCATATTGCGCTGGAAAAGCCCCTAGAAAATCAGCGGTAGAGAAAAACCAAGTTGGAGGCGGACCTGGGGGAGGTACTCCAATCTTGACAGGAGCTACCGGCAGAAACTCACTGGGAGGAGGGGGGCGGAGCCAGCGCCAAATTCAAATCGCGCAGGTCTGAAAAAAACCAAGTTGGAGGCGGACCTGGGGGAGGTACTCCAAGCTTGACAGAAGCTGCCGGCAGAAAAACCAAGTTGGAGGCGGACCTGGGGGAGGTACTCCAAGCTTGACAGAAGCTGCCGGCAGAAACTCACTGAAAGAAGGGGGCGGAGCCAGCGCCAAATTCAAATCGCGCAGGTCTGCCTAGCTGGAAGGGGCGGACCTGCGAGGAATACCCGGAAACATACCGCTCTGACCGGCTCAAAGGGGGCGGGACCAGCGGGAACTTAAAAACTTACCTTTTTCAATGCAAAAGGGGCTGGCCGATCACAGAACAAAGCCAGGTAAAGCAATATAAAAGGGGCTGTGTTTTCAATTGGGGGTCTCTTCGTTCTTGGCTCGACCTCTGCACCCCTGACTTGACCTCTGCAGCCTGTGACCGTAAGTACTCTGCAGCAGCTTGCGAAACTCCCTTGACTTTAATAGTGGTTGAGGCTTTGGGGAAGGGAACTTGTTTTTTGTACCTTGTGATATTGCTAAAACCTGTGTAAGCATAAGAATTTTCGTTGTGTCCGCTATATTACTTTTGAATAGACATAGTGTATTTTAGAGCATAAGATTTTATTGTGTTTCTTCTGTTGATGATTTTGACCTGGGTTTTACAATAAATCTTGATTTGATGCTAATTGGAGTCGTTTAAATTCTTCGATCCTTCACCAGCGATCTCTGACCAAGTCATTGTTAAAAATACTCCTCACCTTAATTCCGGGTTCAAGAATCGAGGGTCATCTTGAGCGATTCACTCAGGACAGACTGCTGGTTAGGAAATAAACAGCAGTGTCCTATTCTCTCTCTTGGGAAAGCTACTCTAGTGGAGTAGGAACCGGGTGGGTGTTGCACCACCGGCAAGAGAGAGAATCACCTGGGTATTGGTAGGGGTCTGGAGATCTGTGTGATATAAGTCTCAGGCTGTCGGTTAGGAATAAACGGCAGGCTTAAATCAGTGCTCTCTTCAGTGGAAGTGTCCCAGTGCGCATTGTAGAGGGTGCCATCTCCGCTACTCCACTACTGGGCCGATATCTGGGGTTTGAATATCTGCGTGTGTCTCTCTCCAGCCGGCACTGAAACTTCAGAGGCCAGGGGATGTCGCACTGGGACACTTGCACTGAAGAGAGCACTGATTCAAGCCTGCCGTTTATTCCTAACCGACAGCCTGAGACTTATATCACACAGATCTCCAGACCCCTACCAATACCCAGGTGATTCTCTCTCTTGCCGGTGGTACAACACCCACCCGGTTCCTACTCCACTAGAGTAGCTTTCCCAAGAGAGAGAATAGGACACTGCTGTTTATTTCCTAACCAGCAGTCTGTCCTGAGTGAATCGCTCAAGATGACCCTCGATTCTTGAACCCGGAATTAAGGTGAGGAGTATTTTTAACAATGACTTGGTCAGAGATCGCTGGTGAAGGATCGAAGAATTTAAACGACTCCAATTAGCATCAAATCAAGATTTATTGTAAAACCCAGGTCAAAATCATCAACAGAAGAAACACAATAAAATCTTATGCTCTAAAATACACTATGTCTATTCAAAAGTAATATAGCGGACACAACGAAAATTCTTATGCTTACACAGGTTTTAGCAATATCACAAGGTACAAAAAACAAGTTCCCTTCCCCAAAGCCTCAACCACTATTAAAGTCAAGGGAGTTTCGCAAGCTGCTGCAGAGTACTTACGGTCACAGGCTGCAGAGGTCAAGTCAGGGGTGCAGAGGTCGAGCCAAGAACGAAGAGACCCCCAATTGAAAACACAGCCCCTTTTATATTGCTTTACCTGGCTTTGTTCTGTGATCGGCCAGCCCCTTTTGCATTGAAAAAGGTAAGTTTTAAAGTTCCCGCTGGTCCCGCCCCCTTTGAGCCGGTCAGAGCGGTATGTTTCCGGGTATTCCTCGCAGGTCCGCCCCTTCCAGCTAGGCAGACCTGCGCGATTTGAATTTGGCGCTGGCTCCGCCCCCTTCTTTCAGTGAGTTTCTGCCGGCAGCTTCTGTCAAGCTTGGAGTACCTCCCCCAGGTCCGCCTCCAACTTGGTTTTTCTGCCGGCAGCTTCTGTCAAGCTTGGAGTACCTCCCCCAGGTCCGCCTCCAACTTGGTTTTTTTCAGACCTGCGCGATTTGAATTTGGCGCTGGCTCCGCCCCCCTCCTCCCAGTGAGTTTCTGCCGGTAGCTCCTGTCAAGATTGGAGTACCTCCCCCAGGTCCGCCTCCAACTTGGTTTTTCTCTACCGCTGATTTTCTAGGGGCTTTTCCAGCGCAATATGCTGGACTCAGACAGTCTGATTTCTAGTTTAACGAGGTTAGGCTCTTCTGTGGAGAATTTCAGTGTCTTCCAGCTGCTCCGGAGATGGCTGCTGTTCTCACCTCGCTATGTTGATGGGGTGTTAATTGGATTCTGCTCTGGTGGAGGCCAGGTCATTTACATTTGCATGGGGCTATGACCATCCCATTGTCCTGCTTGCATGCAAGCCTCCTGTGTATTCCCGTGCCCCTTTGTCTGTGTCTTGATGTTATCTTGTTGTCTGGCTCCTTCTTCCTTGTAGCTCCTAGGGGGGTGTTTGTAAATATTTATGTACTTATGTCCCTACTCAGCTCGGCGGGCCAAGCCTGCTGGGAAAACTGGTTCTGTTATCTTGGCTGAAAAGTCAGTTTACAGTCTCTGAGTTTTTCCAAAAGGGCCGAATTGCCCGAAACCTTACAGATGCCCCTTCGATACGTCCCTACATGCTTGGACCGTATCGACACAGGTGAAGGGCAATTATTTCCTTTTGTGTGGACCGTAGGCCCCCCCTCAACAACATGCGAAACTACAAGTCCCAAGACAGTTCCCTTAATCTAGGCTACCCCTGATTTCAATAAAAGGGAAAGACAAGACCATACTTAATTCAAGCAGACAGTAACATATACACATTTCACCGGAACCCCAAACGTAAGGGTCCCTGTACATATATCACACTCAAGTACACATTTCACCGGAACCCCAAACGTAAGGGTCCCTGTACATATATCACAGTCAAGTAACTGGGACCTGCGAATCCATACAACTATTTACAATTGCATCTGTTTTATTTCACCAAGGATCCTCCTTTCTTGGTTGCACTTCGCTTCTTCCCGTTGAGGGCTCTTCATTTACTCTCCATCGTCGATACCTGCAGCTGAGAGGTTTAGTCCAACTGAGGCGACAGCACAATGTACCCCCTGTACAACATTTCCTTTGTGGGGCAAACACTAAACCATTCTCAGGCCCCCCCCTGGTGGTGATCGGACAGTTGTGAGGGTCGATCGGTTGGGCTGTGGGCAGGGGTCGCTTTACCTGAACCAGCAGTTCGGTAGCTTCTACAGTCATCCCTTCCCTGGGCGTTACACATCCCTCCCCACTGCGGTCAATTTATCCCGTTCCCTGGGTTCTGCCACCACCTTACAAAAGTGATTAATGCCCCTTGTGGACATGCCTGGGTAGATCCCCATGAACACAAATAAATGCCCTGGTCAGAAGCCCACCCCTTATCCCCGCAAACGGTGATCCTACCCGGTGACCCCGTGATGGTCCGGTAGGTGTTGTCCAGTCCGTTCCCAGTCCGAGGACCGATCCCTCATGTCCAGCCTCAGCTTCCTGGGCCACCACCGTCTCCCCAAAGGAAGGTCCCCCTCACAGGTTGAACACACCCGCCTGCCCTCAGTCACCCTAACCCGGTCAGTCGAAGGACTCTTCTGTCTCGCCTCTGCGGAGTTCTCCCGGTCCCACCATCGCCAGGATCAGCAAACTCCACATCGTCGGGTGCCCCATCTGTAAGACAAACAAAACACATCCTTGCCTCCACAGCCCTACCTACCTTAAGGTGCATGGGTGCTATCCGGTGGCGGCAGCAGCTCCTGCTTTGAAGTTGCCGCAGCCTGTCTGTGATTCTGTGTTTACAGCCCGGCTCCCCAGGGTCCTAGTGCCTGGTGCTTCATCATTTTACCCTTGCACCAGGCGCTCCTGTGTCCCCACGATCCTAAATACTTCACACACAACTACATACTAATTAGAACTAGCAGGGGGAAAGAAAAAGGAATATGATATATACAATGCCACCCGTCTCCGGGTGGCCAAATTAAAACTGTGCCCCGCTAAACTGGGGCAGTCCGCCTGTTTGGTCGAATGGCTCGGGCCAGACCGTCCCCTCCCGGGGGTTCGGGCTGCCTCTTGCCTCTCTTTCCCCAACAGGGTTCGGGGATCCCTCAGCGCTCCCTCCTAGTCGGGCCCCCTTACTGCGGGACCGGGTTCTAGGGAGTTGTGAGGGTGACCATCTTAGAGGGGGCTTGGAGACCCGATTGCTCCTTCGTCCCCTGACTGGTTCCCAAGCCCAAGGTGATAGTTCCCCTTCCTCCGCCTCCTTAGCCTCTATACTAAGGCAGGCCACCTGACCCACAGGTAAGGGCTTGGGAATCATCACTGTCCCTGGGCTGGGTGCTTGCAGCACGGTCGGTTTCTTTGGGACTGCCCCTTCGGGACAGCACCTTGTCACCGGTTGTGTGACCGTGGAGTCAGGGACCTCCCCCACCGTCGTTAATTCTACGGGGGGTTTCTCCACTACCACCCCCAGTCTTCCCCCCACCTTGCTCTTTCTTGCCCTTATGGGGTGGAACAATTTAAATTGACTGATGTGGCGTTCGCATGGGTCCCACCTTAAGGGATTTAAACTGCAAATAGCCGCTGAGGCAGCCTCCAGAATGGGACCCTGCACCTGGACCGGACCAGGGTCTGGGGCTAGAACTACCCCTGCGCTCCCTTTTTCCTGAGGCTGCTCCCTGGGTAGTCATACGGGTTCTTGTGGTGTGGGTGCGGGCAGGCCCTGGCCCGTTGCCATTGCCACCTGTCCCGACCCAGCTGCTAGGCTCTGCAAAAAGGCTAAAAGTTTCTTTACCTCGAAGGTTTCCGGGGCAGCTGCTCCTGCCGCCGGGGTCTGACTCTCTACTGCGGGAGCCCTCTCCTGCTTGCTAGGGTTTTTACATTCCCTCTTGAAATGCCCGGCCTTCCCACACCCGTAGCATACCGGTTTCTCGTCGGAGGTCCGGGTGCCCTCATGCTTCCACTCTCTCTTAGGGGCTGCTGGCGCGATTTCATGCACCCTACCCTTAAGGGGCTTGTCCTCACCCCTCTCCCCATTACGATATGCGAGGGTAAGTTTCCTAAGGACCTCTTCCTCATTAAGGTCCGGACTCTGCGGGTCAAACCAGTGTTCGGCTTTTGCCCTAACGTTAGGGAGACAGTTGGCAACTAGGGTCTTCAGCCAGTGGGCGGTTCTTTCCCCTAAATTCCGTCTATCCGCTTGAACCCCGCATGCCTCCATATAGACAGTCCACAGTCTGTCTGCGAACATGGTGGGAGATTCCCCTGGTTGCTGCTTGGTTTCCCCCACCCTCATGAAAGGGCTCCCCAGATTCAAGCCCATTGCCTCCAGAACAGCAGTCTGTGCTGCCGCCCAGGTGTCAGGTCTTCCCCCATTCCCAGAGGTCACTGTCCTGCATAGCTGGGCATCTAGGGTTATCAGGAGCATCTTTATTTGCTCCCCTTCGTCGCAGTCATTGATGTTGGCAGCCTGTTCCACCTCCATAAAATGCAGCGACGGATCCCCCTTTGGAGTTAGTCTGGGAACGTGGGCCACCATCCCCCTGAGCGCGGATGCCCCATGAGGAACGATAATGTCGCCCTCAACCGGTCCCCTGTTTGCCATCCCCGCCGGGGGACCATACCTTCTTTGCCTGACAGGGCACATCTGCCCTACCTGGGGTTCCTGCTCCTCCTCCCCACTGTCCAGCTCTCCTGCCTCGTTGGGTAGCCCCCCTGTCCCCGGGCTAACTACCCATATAGGAGACGCCGCTATCTGGGGATACACCACTGACCCCCCTTGGACCTGCCCCTGACCGGGCGGTCCAAACCCTACCTGCTGACCCGGCCCCATCACCGGCATCCCAGGCAGCGGTCTGTCCCCATCCCATGGGGACCCACATACGAAACCAGGCGGACACGCCGCCAGCTGGGGGTACCCTGCCGACCCCCCTTGGACTTGCCCCTGAACGTGCAGTCCGATCCCCCCCTGCCGGCCCGGACACAATCCCGGTGCCTCAGGAGGCGGTCTATTCCCCTTGGCCTTTGGGGAATCATCCGCTGCGAGGAGCACCTTGCCCCTAGGGAACCCCCCTGGACCTACCAGGTGTATCTGTCCCCTGAACCTGGACAAGGCCTCCTCCAACTCCGTTATTCGTGCCTGGCACGGCCCATGGGCACAGTCCCCTATTTCCTCGCGAGCCACTCGGTATGCTGCCTGGATGTCCCGGAACTTCCCCTCCAGCTTCCTACACTGCTCTGTACTCCGAGCATAGAGTTCCTGGAGCCTCCGTTCCTTTTCTTTACCCTCCACTATCTGGCAGTGGAGATAGTCCTTCTCACACCGGTTAGACTCGCTTTCCTGTTTCATTTCTGCCACTTCTTCCCGCAGTCGTTCCGCTGCGCTAGCGCTGTCCCCTGCGCTGGCCCTCACTTCTCTCAACTCCTGCTCTAACTCTTCGACCCTATCCTCTGTCTTGACTACCTGCTCGGACAGGCAAACCAGCCAAACTGCCTTCTCCAAGTGCCTTTTGTGCGCCTTGCTTTCTGTCCATGCAGCCGCTGCCATTACCGGTTGCTCCGCATTGATTAATTATGAAACCCAAGGTTTGGTGAGGTTGACCTTTTGCCACAAATACGAGGATATTCTCTCCTCCATTTTGCTTCGTTCCCTCACCCCCTCTGCCAAGTCACATACTCCAAACCACCGGGCTCCTGCCGCGGTCGCCATTGTAGAGGGTGCCATCTCCGCTACTCCACTACTGGGCCGATATCTGGGGTTTGAATATCTGCGTGTGTCTCTCTCCAGCCGGCACTGAAACTTCAGAGGCCAGGGGATGTCGCACTGGGACACTTCCACTGAAGAGAGCACTGATTCAAGCCTGCCGTTTATTCCTAACCGACAGCCTGAGACTTATATCACACAGATCTCCAGACCCCTACCAATACCCAGGTGATTCTCTCTCTTGCCGGTGGTGCAACACCCACCCGGTTCCTACTCCACTAGAGTAGCTTTCCCAAGAGAGAGAATAGGACACTGCTGTTTATTTCCTAACCAGCAGTCTGTCCTGAGTGAATCGCTCAAGATGACCCTCGATTCTTGAACCCGGAATTAAGGTGAGGAGTATTTTTAACAATGACTTGGTCAGAGATCGCTGGTGAAGGATCGAAGAATTTAAACGACTCCAATTAGCATCAAATCAAGATTTATTGTAAAACCCAGGTCAAAATCATCAACAGAAGAAACACAATAAAATCTTATGCTCTAAAATACACTATGTCTATTCAAAAGTAATATAGCGGACACAACGAAAATTCTTATGCTTACACAGGTTTTAGCAATATCACAAGGTACAAAAAACAAGTTCCCTTCCCCAAAGCCTCAACCACTATTAAAGTCAAGGGAGTTTCGCAAGCTGCTGCAGAGTACTTACGGTCACAGGCTGCAGAGGTCAAGTCAGGGGTGCAGAGGTCGAGCCAAGAACGAAGAGACCCCCAATTGAAAACACAGCCCCTTTTATATTGCTTTACCTGGCTTTGTTCTGTGATCGGCCAGCCCCTTTTGCATTGAAAAAGGTAAGTTTTAAAGTTCCCGCTGGTCCCGCCCCCTTTGAGCCGGTCAGAGCGGTATGTTTCCGGGTATTCCTCGCAGGTCCGCCCCTTCCAGCTAGGCAGACCTGCGCGATTTGAATTTGGCGCTGGCTCCGCCCCCTTCTTTCAGTGAGTTTCTGCCGGCAGCTTCTGTCAAGCTTGGAGTACCTCCCCCAGGTCCGCCTCCAACTTGGTTTTTCTGCCGGCAGCTTCTGTCAAGCTTGGAGTACCTCCCCCAGGTCCGCCTCCAACTTGGTTTTTTTCAGACCTGCGCGATTTGAATTTGGCGCTGGCTCCGCCCCCCTCCTCCCAGTGAGTTTCTGCCGGTAGCTCCTGTCAAGATTGGAGTACCTCCCCCAGGTCCGCCTCCAACTTGGTTTTTCTCTACCGCTGATTTTCTAGGGGCTTTTCCAGCGCAATATGCTGGACTCAGACAGTCTGATTTCTAGTTTAACGAGGTTAGGCTCTTCTGTGGAGAATTTCAGTGTCTTCCAGCTGCTCCGGAGATGGCTGCTGTTCTCACCTCGCTATGTTGATGGGGTGTTAATTGGATTCTGCTCTGGTGGAGGCCAGGTCATTTACATTTGCATGGGGCTATGACCATCCCATTGTCCTGCTTGCATGCAAGCCTCCTGTGTATTCCCGTGCCCCTTTGTCTGTGTCTTGATGTTATCTTGTTGTCTGGCTCCTTCTTCCTTGTAGCTCCTAGGGGGGTGTTTGTAAATATTTATGTACTTATGTCCCTAGTCAGCTCGGCGGGCCAAGCCTGCTGGGAAAACTGGTTCTGTTATCTTGGCTGAAAAGTCAGTTTACAGTCTCTGAGTTTTTCCAAAAGGGCCGAATTGCCCGAAACCTTACAACTGACATATCTTGCTGATTATTGTTTATTGTTGATGGATGTAAATGTGGGAGAAAATGTGAAAATGGAGGAGAATAAAAAAAAATTTTTTTAAAAAGATTCAGAACAGAGGTAAAAAAGCCGACATAAGTGTACTTTACCTGAATGCTCGTAGTATTCGGAATAAAGTAAATGAGTTGATGGCGCAAATCATCGTGAATGACTATGATTTAGAGGACAGAGTGGATGGTAAGGGAGGTAGTGTAGCTCTATTATTTAAGGATGACATCCGGGCAATAGTAAGGGATGACATCGGTGCTGTGGAGGATAAGGTTGAATCCATTTGGGTGGAAATCAGGAATAGTAAGGCGAAAAAGTCACTGATAGGAGTATTCTATAGGCCACCAAATAGTAACATTATGGTGGGGCAGGCAATAAACAAAGAAATAACTGATGCATGTAGAAATGGCACAGCAGTTATCATGGGGATTTTAATCTACATGTCGATTGGTTTAACCAGGTCGGTCAAGGCAGCCTTGAGGAGGAGTTTATAGAATGTATCCGCGATAGTTTCCTAGAACAGTATGTAATGGAACCTACGAGGGAACAAGCGGTCCTAGATCTGGTCCTGTGTAATGAGACAGGATTGATTCAGGATCTCATAGTTAGGGATCCTCTCGGAAGGAGCAATCACAATATGGTGGAATTTAAAATACAGATGGAGGGTGAGAAGGTAAAATCAAGCACTAGTGTTTTGTGCTTAAATAAAGGAGATTTCAATGGGATGAGAAAAGAACTAGCTAAGGTAGACTGGGAGCAAAGACTTTGTGGTGAAACAGTTGAGGAACAGTGGAGAACCTTCCAAATGATTTTTCACAGTGCTCAGCAAAGGTTTATACCAACAAAAAGGAAGGACAGTAAAATGAGGGAAAATCAACCGTGGATAGCTAAGGAAATAAGGGAGAGTATCAAATTGAAGGAAAAAACATACAAAGTAGCAAAGATCAGTGGGAGACTAAAGGACTGAGAAATCTTTAGGGGGCAACAGAAAGCTACTAAAAAAGCTATAAAGAAGAGTAAGATAGATTATGAGAGTAAACTTGCTCAGAATATAAAAACAGATAGTAAAAGTTTCTACAAATATATAAAACAAAAAAGAGTGGCTAAGATAAATATTGGTCCTTTAGAGGATGAGAAGGGAGATTTAATAATGGGAGATGAGGAAATGGCTGAGGAACTGAACAGGTTTTTTGGGTTGGTCTTCACAGTGGAAGACACAAATAACATGCCAGTGACTGATGGAAATGAGGCTATGACAGGTGAGGACCTTGAGAGGATTGTTATCACCAAGGAGGTAGTGATGGGCAAGCTAATGGGGCTAAAGGTAGACAAGTCTCCTGGACCTGAGGGAATGCATCCCAGAGTGCTAAAAGAGATGGCTAGGGAAATTGCAAATGCACTAGTGATAATTTACCAAAATTCACTAGACTCTGGGGTGGTCCCGGCGGATTGGAAATTAGCAAACGTGACACCACTGTTTAAAAAAGGAGGTGGGCAGAAAGCGGGTAATTATAGGCCAGTGAGTGTAACTTCGGTAGTAGGGAAGATGCTGGAATCTATCATCAAGGAAGAAATAGCGAGGCACCTGGATGGAAATTGTCCCATTGGGCAGACGCAGCATGGGTTCATAAAGGGCAGGTCGTGCCTAACTAATTTAGTGGAATTTTTTGAGGACATTAACAGTGCGGTAGATAACGGGGAGCAAATGGATGTGGTATATCTGGATTTCCAGAAAGCCTTTGACAAGGTGCCACACAAAAGGTTGCTGCATAAGCTAAAGATGCATGGCATTCAGCGGAAAGTAGTAGCATGGATAGAGGATTGGTTAATTAATAGAAAGCAAAGAGTGGGGATTAATGGGTGTTTCTCTGGTTGGCAATCAGTAGCTAGTGGTGTCCCTCAGGGATCAGTGTTGGGCCCACAACTGTTCACAATTTACATAGATGATTTGGAGTTGGGGACCAAGGGCAATGTGTCCAAGTTTGCAGACAACACTAAGATAAGGGGGCAGCACGGTAGCATTGTGGATAGCACAATTGCTTCACAGCTCCAGGGTCCCAGGTTCGATTCCGGCTTGGGTCACTGTCTGTGCGGAGTCTGCACATCCTCCCCGTGTGTGCGTGGGTTTCCTCCGGGTGCTCCGGTTTCCTCCCATAGTCCAAAGATGTGCAGGTTAGGTGGATTGGCCATGATAAATTGCCCTTAGTGTCCAAAATTGCCCTTAGTGTTGGGTGGGGTTACTGGGTTATGGGGATAGGGTGGAGGTGTTGACCTTGGGTAGGGTGCTCTTTCCAGCAGCCGGTGCAGACTCGATGGGCCGAATGGCCTCCTTCTGCACTGTAAATTCTATGATAAAAAATTCTATGATAAGTGGTAAAGCAAAAAGTGCAGAGGATACTGGGAGTCTGCAGAGGGATTTGGATAGGCTAAGTGAATGGGCTAGGGTCTGGCAGATGGAATACAATGTTGACAAATGTGAGGTTATCCATTTTGGTAGGAATAACAGCAAAAGGGACTATTATTTAAATGATAAAATTTTGAAACATGCTGCTGTGCAGAGAGACCTGGGTGTGCTAGTGCATGAGTCGCAAAAAGTTGGTTTACAGGTGCAACAGGTGATTAAGAAGGAGTTTAAGACTAGGGAGGTTATGCTGCAATTGTATAAGGTATTAGTGAGGCCACACATGGAGTATTGTGTTCAGTTTTGGTCTCCTTACTTGAGAAAGGACGTACTGGCACTGGAGGGTGTGCAGAGGAGATTCACTAGGTTAATCCAAGAGCTGAAGGGGGTGGATTACGAGGAGAGGTTGAGTAGACTGGGACTGTACTCATTGGAATTTAGAAGGATGAGGAGGGATCTTATAGAAACATATAAGATTATGAAGGGAATAGATAGGATAGATGCGGGCAGGTTGTTTCCACTGGTGGATGAAAGCAGAACTAGGGGGCATAGCCTCAAATTAAAGGGAAGTAGAATTAGGACTGAGTTTAGGAGGAACTTCTTCACCAAAAGGGTTGTGAATCTATGGAATTCCTTGCCCAGTGAAGCAGTAGAAGCTCCTTCATTAAATGTTTTTAAGATAAAGATAGATAGTTTTTTGACGAATAAAGGGATTAAGGGTTATGGTGTTCGGGCCGGAAAGTGGAGCTGAGTCCACAAAAGATCAGCCATGATCTCATTGAATAGTGGAGCAGGCTCGAGGGGTCAGATGGCCTACTCCTGCTCCTAGTTCTTATGTTCTTATGTTCTTAAAGGATCTCGCACAACAAAATTGGCAATGATTCCCTTCTCATTACACAGTACCCAGTCTAAGATGGCCGGCTCTCTCGTTGGTTCCTCCACATATTGGTCAAGAAAACCGTCCCATAGACACTCCAGGAATTCATCCTCTACGGCATTGTGGCTAATTTGATTTGATTTTGATTTGCCCAATCTATGTGCAGATTAAAATCACCCATGATCAGCGATATTCCCTTATTACATGCACCTCTAATTTCTTGTTTAATGCCATTCCCAACATTAGCACTGCACTTTGGGGATGCCCACAAATGTTTTTTGCCCATTGTTATTTCTCAACTCTACCCATACAGATTCCACATTGTCAGAGCTGATATCCTTTCTCACTATTGTGTTAATTTTCTCTTTAACCAGCAGTGCCATGCCACCACTTTTTCTTTTATGCCTGTCCTTCCTAAATACTGAATATCCTTGGTGATTCAGTTCCATCCCTGGTCACCCTGCAGCCATGGGTGGGATTCTCCGCTATCCAGCGGGGAGGGCCGTACTGGCGCCGAGGAGTGGCGTGAACCACTCCGGCGTCGGTCCGCCCGGAAGGAGCGGAGGGTCAGGTGCTAGGCCGGCGGCGGTGGGGTTGGCACTGCGCCAGCCAGCGCTGAACGGCCTTGCGCCGCTCCAACCGGCGGTGAATGGCCTCCGCCGGCCAGCGCGACTTGGCGCATACGCGGGAGCGCCAACGTGTACTGGCGTCATCACAGCACATGTGCAGAGGGATTCTTCTCCGCGCCGGCCGTGGTAATGGCCCGCCTTGGCCGGCGCGGAGAAGAACCCCTCTGCACATGTGCTGTGATGACGCCAGTACACGTTGGCGCTCCCGCGTATGCGCCAAGTCGCGCTGGCCGGCGGAGGCCATTCACCGCCGGTTGGAGGCACAAGCCTGCCCGCGGATCGGTGGGCTCCGATCGTGGGCCATGCCACCGTGGGGTCGTCCCCCACCCCCCCCCCCCCGCCCCGGGGCCAGATCCCCCCGCATCCCCCAAGGACTCCGCAGGCCGCCCGCAGAGCCAGGTCCCGCCGGTACGGACCTGGTGTAATATACGTCGGTGGGACTGGCCGAACACGGGCAGCCATTCAGCCCATCACGGGGTGAGAATCACCGGGGGGGGGGGGGTGGCGATGCCAACGGCCCCCGACCGGCGGGACGCGATTCCGGCCCCCGCCGAAAAACCGGCGCCAGAGAATCCGGCAACTGCCGTCGGGACGGGATTCACGCCGCCTCCCGGCGATTCTCCGGCCCAGCGGGGGGTCAGAGAATCCCACCCCATGTCGCTGTAATCCCAATTATATCTGTCATCATATACACCAGTATATTATGGTGCAGACCCACACACACTGATGGACATGCAGTGGGACCAATCAGCATACACAACACCGCAGCCAATCACCAGTGAGAACACATGCACTATAAAGACAGGGGACAGGAGAGTTCCCGATCATTCCCGTAGCAGCCAGCTTGGAGCACAGAGCTCACAGCCTACAACACAGACATTCACCATGTGCTGAGTGCATCACCTGGTTAGGACCAGGCAAGGGTCAACAGTTAAAGCTGGTATTGCATTTACCCACAGTTCAAGTATGTTACTATAGTTAACCTTATAATAAAATAGAGTTGCACCACTTCCAGTGTTGGTGACCTGTTTGTGATCCAGAACACCCAACACATCATGGTACAAGGAGTGGTTGCATACTAGCACTTCTGAGACCCACCTGCAACTAATCAGCATTCCGGCTTCCTGAAGTATGGAGAACATCAACCCGCCGCGGGGTCAATTGGAAGATTTCTAAACAGCGCTTCCAGCTCTTCCTCGAAGCCACGGACAGGGAGAACGCCTCGGACACCAGGAAGATTGCTCTGCTCCTCTCCACGGCCGGGCAACACGCCATCCACATCTTCAACTCCCTCACATTCGCAGACGACGAGGACAAGACAAAGTACAAGACGGTTCTCCTCAAATTCGATACCCACTTCAGCATAGAAGTCAATGAAAGCTTTGAAAGATACCTGTTCCAGCAGCGCTTGCAAGGTAAGGACGAGCCTTTCCAATCCTTTTTAACACACCTCCGCATCCTTGCGCAGTCCTGCGGCTACAGTTCCCCCTCCGGCTCCATGATACGCGGCCAGATCGCATTTGGTGTTCTGTCGGACCCCCTGCGTCAGCAGCTCCTCAAAATTAAGCAACTCACCTTAGCGACTGCCATCCTGTTTGTGATCCAGAACACCCAACACATCAATATCGTACCCATTTATATCTATCTGCGCGATTAGTTCATCTACTTTATTGCAAATGCTCTGTGCATTAAGGCACAGCGCCTTTAAGTTTGTCCTTTTCACATATTTTGTCTTGCTCCCAATAGTTTTCTCTTTTGCCCTGTTTGAATTTTGCCCTTTGTTTCTTCACCTATCACTTTTCTTATTCACTTTTCTATCTTTTGTTTTTGTCCTTGCTTCCTCTTTCTCTGAATCCTTACATAGGTTCCCCTCCCACTGGCACATTAGTTTAAACCCTCCCATTTGTGGGGACCAGTGCTGAACAGTGCTCGCCCGAGGTCACCGAACAATGGGACTGAATTTATTCCAAAGCCTCAGGTACCTCGGGAATCTGCACATTAGAGTGAGGCTTAGTGCCAAAAAGTGATCCTGCCCATTGTGAGCGGGATTCACATTGCCACGTCTCACGAGATCAAGTTGAATCTCACGAGGTGTTGCGAGCCAGGTAGATCCTGGGAGCGGGGATCCTCAGCTTTCAACGGCCACGCTACGCCGGGACGAGCTGCTTTTTGGGCACAGCATGGCCATTGGATCGCGAGCTAAATATTCCTGGATTCAAGATGTTCAGGAAAGATATGGAAGGTAAGAAGATAGAAGGGGTGACAGTATTGCTTAAGGATAATAGCACAGTACTTGAGAGAGAAGATGTGCTAGCGAGGTCAAGGATAGAAACAGTAGAGGCACCATTACATTTCAGTACATATACTAAAGGACACCAAGGAGTGGGAAAAATATCGAGGAATAAATTTACAACCAAATCCAAGGAGGTGTAAAAATAATTAGAGGCTGGTTGTAATGATGGACATTAATTATGCTAATATAAACTAAGATAAAAATAGTGTAAAGGCCATGGAGGGGGAAGAATTTATGAACCGTATTCAGGAGAATTTTCCACATCAGTATGTTTCTGATCCAACGAGAAAGAAGGCATTGCAGGATCTGGTTCTGCGCAATGAGGTAGGTGGGTCAAGTGGATTAAGTGTCAGTTGGGGAACATTTAATACAGTGATAATAGTTTTTTAATTCATTTTTAATGAATGTGGGCTTCGCTGGCTAGGCCAACATTTGTTGAATATCCCTAACTGTCCTTGAGAAGGTGATGGTGAGCTGCCTTCTTGAACCGCTGCAGTCCATGTGATGTAGGTATACCAAATGTGTTGCTCAGGAGGGAGTTCCAGGATTTTGACCCAGTGACAGCGAATGAATGGCGATATGTTTCCAAATTAGGGTGGTGAATAACCTAAGAGGGGAACTTCCAGGTAGTTGTGTTCTACTGTATCTGCTACTCTTGTCCTTCTAGATGGTAGTGGTTGTAGGTTTGGAAGATGTTGCCTAAGGAACCTTGGTGAGTTCTTGCAGTGCATCTTGTAGATGGTACATACTGCTGCGACTGTGCATCGGTGATAGAGGGAGTGAATGTTTGTGAAAATGATGCCGAACAAGTGGGCTGCTTTGTCCTGGATAGTGTTGAGCTTCTTGAATGTTGTTGGAGCTGTGCTCAGCCAGGCAGGTGGGGAGTATTGTGTCTTGTAGGTAATGGACAGGCTATATGGGGAGTCAGGAGGTGTGTTAATGGCTGCAGGATTCTTAGCCTTTGACCTGCTCTTGTAGCCACAACATTTATATGGCTAGTCCAGTTCAGTTTCTGGTCAATGGCAATGCTCAGGATGGTGATATTGGGGGGTTCAGTGATGGTAATGCCATTGAATGTCAAGGGGTGATGGTTTGATTCCCTCTTATTGGAGACGGTCATTGCCTTGCACTTTTGTGGCATGAATGTTCTTTGCCACTTGTCACCCAAGCCTGCATGTTGTACAATATTATAAGATATAGGTTACCGATGGAAATGAACAAGTAGCAGTAAAAAAGAATTGGGTGAAGGCCAGTTTCAGTGGAGGTGAGAATAGATCTTATCCAGGCAAATTAGACTCAAAGATTTGCAGATAAAACTGTGAGAAATGGGCTGCCATCAAAGAGGAAATGGTTTGGGAACAGTCACGGTACATTTCCACAAAAGGACAGGTAGGGCAAACACATCTAGATCTTCCTGGATGAAAGTAAGATGAAGCAGAAAATGGGTATGACTGATGTCATGTAGATAATGCAACTGAGAAGCAGGCTAAATATAAAAAGTTGAATGGGGAAGTGAGAAAAGAATCATGAGCAGCCAAGCAGGACTATGTAAAGAGACAGGAAGGCAATATAAAAGGGAATTCAAAAGTTCCTGACAGACAAATAAATAGTGAAAGAGTGGTAAAAAGAAGATTAGGACCAAAAGGGGATTTGTGCATGGAGCAAGGCGACATGGCTGAGGTACTAAATGCATACTTTCTATCTGTCTTTACCAAGGAAGATAATGATACCAAAGTCACAGTGAATGTGAAGGTAGCTGAGGTACTGTATGGGCTATAATTGATGAAAAAGAGATACTAGAAAGGCTGGATGTACTTAAAATTGATAAATCACTGAAGCTAGATCCGAAGCATCCAAAGATAATAAGGGAAGTAAGGCTGCAAATTGCAGACGTGCCAGCTATAATTTTCCAATTGTCCTTCGACATAGGGCTGGTGCCAGGGCACCGGACAATTGCAAATGTTACAACTCCATTCAAAAAGTGGTGTAACATTAAAGTCAGCAACTACAGGCCAGTCAGCTTAACCTCAGTGGTGGGAAAGCTTTTAGAAGCAATTAACATCACTTGGGCCACAAGTTTATTCCCCCACGCAGGTTCAGAGGTGGGGGGGAGGTTGGTAAAATTAAATGGATGGGATTTCCTTCAGGAACCCGCCGCCCCGATGCAGATGCAATTTCATGGTGGGGTGAGTAGGGCCTTGGGTGGGTAACCACTTTTCCCCTATTCAGGCCCTTAAGTAGCTGCTTAATGTCACTTTAGAGCCTTTTCCTGCCCAACCTAAATTTCTAGGCTCGTGAGCATTGGTCAGAGAAGGGTGGGAAACCAAGAAATGGATTAATCCCCATCTCGGGCGGGAAGTGGGGAAAGCGTCTCAATCTCCTTCCCCTGACTCCTCAGGGCATCCCCTACCTAAACGGCAAGGGCTTGCCATTCTGAAAATTCAGGCCTTAGATACATGTGAATTAATTAAGGAAAGCCAGCACAGATTTGTTGAGGACCAATTGTGGTCAACTAATTTGATTGTGTTTTTTGATGAGGTTAGAGGGAGAGAGAGAGAGTTAATGATGGTAATGTGGTTGATGTGATGTATATGACTTCCAAAAGGTGCTTGATAACGTTCCACATTGCGGGCTTGAAGTGAATGGAACAAATGGGACAAGGCAGCATGGATGCAGAGTTCACTGAGTGGCAGGATACAGTATTGAACAGTTGTTTTTCAGACTTGAGAACTGTATATAATACTCAAACCCCCTGGCCAGCAGGGAAGGGACAATGAAACTCCTAAAGGAGTTTGGAGCATTCTCGGGTTACAAACCTAACCTGAGCAAAAGTGAGATCTTCACTGTGAACCCACAGAGGGAGGGACAGAGTTGGAGGGATTGCATTTCAAACAAGCCCAGACCAAATTCTGCTACCTCGGGATCCAAATAGCCCATGACTGAACATGGATCCACAAATGGAACCTGACCAGTCTGGTGGTGGAAGTCAGAAGGGACCTGCAGAGGTGGGAAGCACTCCCACCCCCACTGGCAGGGCGAGTGCAGACAATCAAAACGTTGCCCAGGTTCCTCTTTCTGTTCAGATCCTTCCCGATCCACAATCCCAAGTCTTTTTCAACACATTAGACAAGCTAATCATTTGTGTGGGTTGGGGGAGGGAGGAAGAACATGAGGAGCCAAAAGAAGGCCCTACAAAGGAAAAGAAACATGGGAGACCTGGCCTTTCCAAACCTACAGTTCTACCACTGGACAACCACAGCAAAAAGAGTGAAGGAATGGGTGAAGGAACCAGGAGCAGAATGGGTGAAGGTGGAGGAGAGTTCCTGCATAGGGATGTCCCTCCGAGCCCTAGTCACAACCGCTCTCCCATCCTCCCCTGCCTTGTGGTAGTTGTCGTGTTGGGTGTTCTGATGCACAAATGATCCAACACGGCTGTAGATGGTACAACTCTGTTTTATTGTCCAATCAACGGTAACAACTAACTACTGGCTTGGGTACGTGCTTCACCAGCTAACCTGTGACCCCAGCCCTATCACTATCTTAGTGAGGCACTCAGCACATGGTCTATGTCTGAGTGGCACGCTGTGAGCTCTGTGCTCTGAGCTATCTCCTGATAGAATGAGCGGGAACTGTGGTGTTCCCTGTTTTATAGTGCGTGTGCTCTCACTGGTGATTGGCTGCGATGTTATGTGTGTGCTGGTTGGTCCAACTGCCTGTCCATCAGTGTGTGTGTGATTGCACCATGATATGCTGATGTGGATATCATGACATCCCCCCCTTTCACAAAGGCTATGTGCCTACATGCTAATAAATATAAATGTGTAGTGAATGCATCTGAGTATGTGTGTGCAATATTTACAACATGTACATGAGGCTGAACTATATACAGAGGAAGGTGTCAGGTGCAACAGAACAACGATGTTGTATCAATAACAGAACAAATGCAATCAACAAACGACAAGAGAAAATTTATGGAACAATGAACGACAAGAAAAAAAAATCGTTATCAGTACTGTAAAACAGTTCAGTGAGTCCAATGTGCTAACAGGCTCATAAGCCAAGTCTCTCAGGTGGGCGACGGGTTCGGGTTGACCGCCTCAAGGGTGGGTCAGGATCCACCGGCTGAGGAATGGGCCTGGCCACCGGCGAGAGAGGAAGATGCAGAGTGGCAGGAAGCTCAACAAAGTCGATATCAGGTACAACAGGAGGGGTGGCACCGGTGCATGATCACGTAGCGAGCGCGGAACCAGACGAAGGGCTCGGTGATTACGGCGGCGAATGGAGCCATCAGGCATACGAACCAGGAATGAGCAGGGAGCCACGTGGCGGAGAACCTCGGCGGTTGTCGACCAGCCACCCCCCAGTAGGTGTATGCGGACGTTGTCTCCAGTCGCCCGAGCGTCATGTGCCACCTTCTGCTGAGCACGCTGTTGTTGCATCCTTTGCAATACTGGAGCATGGTCGAGGTCAGGAACATGAATGGATGGCACAGTGGTCCTGAGGGTGCGACCCATCAACAGCTGGGCTGGCGAGAGTCCCATGGATAGTGGGGCCGAGCGATAGGCCAGGAGGGCTAAACAGAAGTCAGATCCGGCATCAGCAGCCTTGCAGAGGAGCCGCTTCACAATGTGGACGCTCTTTTCCACCTTGCCATTCGACTGAGGATGCAAGGGACTGGACGTCACGTGTGTGAAGTTGTATGAAGTGGCAAAGGAAGACCATTCTTGACTCACAAAGCAAGGCCTGTTGTCAGACATGATGGTGAACAGAATTCCATGGCGAGCAAACGTTTCTTTGCATGCCCGGATGACAGCTGATGACGTTGTGCCGTGCAGGCGTATGACCTCCGGATAACTTGAGAAGTAGTCAATAAGAATAACGTAGTCACTGCCGAGCGCATGAAAGAGGTCCACGCCCACCTTCGCCCAGGGGGACGTTACCAACTCATGGGGCTGAAGCGTCTCAGGGGGTTGCGCCGGCTGAAACCTCTGGCAGGTGGGCAGTTGAGCACCATGTTGGCGATGTCGTCGCTGATGCCCAGCCAGTACACAGCCTCTCGGGCCCTCCGCCTGCACTTTTCAACACCAAGATGGCCTTCGTTCAGTTGTTCGAGGACAAGCCGTGCATGCTGTGTGGGATCACGATCCGGTCCAACTTCAAGAGGACACCATCAATGACGGCCACGTCGTCCCGGACGTTGTAAAATTGTGGGCACTGCCCCTTGAGCCACCCTTCCGTCATGTGGCGCATCACACGTTGTAGAAGGGGGTCAGCCACAGTCTCACGGCGAATGTGGGCCAGACTTGCATCAGTGGCCGGCAGATTGGCCGATGTGAAGGCTACTTGTGCGTCGACCTGACAAATGAACCCCTCCGAGTCGGGCGGTGTGTTGACCGCCCTGGACATAGCATCTGCAATGATGAGATCCTTCCCTGGGGTGCAGACAAGTTGGAAGTCGTTCCTCCGGAGCTTGAGCAGAATGCGCTGGAGGCGAGGGGTCATGTCGTTGAGGTCCTTCTGAATGATGCCGACCAGGAGGCGATGGTCGGTCTCCACAGTGAACTGCGGAAGACCATACACATAGTCGTGGAACTTGTCGATGCCAGTCAACAGGCCTAGGCACTCCTTCTCAATCTGCGCATAGCGCTGTTCTGTGGGGGTCATGGCCCGTGACGCGTAGGCGACCGGAGTTCATGATGCGGTGTCGTCCCGTTGGAGGAGTGCCGCCCCAATGCCAGACTGGCTGGCGTCAGTTGAGATCTTTGTTTCCCGTGTGGTATCGAAAAACACCAGTACCGGGGCGGTGGTGAGCTTGACTTTGTGCTCCTCCCATTCACTCTGGTGTGCGGGCAGCCACTGGAATTCCGTTGTCTTTTTAACCAGGTGGCGAAGAGCAGTCGTGTGCGAAGCAAGGTTAGGAATGAACTTCCCCAGGAAGTTGACCATCCCGAGAAAGCACAGCACTGCCTTTTTGCCTGACGGCTGCTGCATGGCTGCGATGGCTGCGATGGCTGCCACTTTGTCGACATCCAGCCGCACACCCGACCGGGAGATGTGGTCCGCTAAAAACTTTAGCGCAGTCTGGCCAAAAGAGCATTTGGCTCGGTTAAGGCACAGGCCCTGATCCCGTATCCGTGCAAAGACACGCTGGAGACGACTGATGTGTTCCTGTGGTGTGGTGGACCAGATGATAACGTCGTCTACGTAGGCGCGTACCCCTTCGATGCCCTCCATCATCTGTTGCATGAAGCAATGGAACACTTCAGAGGCCGAAATGATGCCGAATGGCATCCTATTGTAGCAGTATCTGCCAAATGGAGTGTTGAATGTGCAGCTTCCTGCTGGACTGATCCAATTGAATCTGCCAAAAGCCCTTTGAGGCATCAAGCTTGGGGAATATTTTTGCCTGAGCCATCTCGCTTGTGATTTCTTCGCGTTTGGGTATGGGATAGTGTTCCCTCATAATGTTATGATTTAAATCTTTTGGGTCGATACAGATCCGGAGCTCACCAGAGGGCTTCTTGACGCACACCATGGAGCTGACCATGGTGTTGGCTCCGTGACCCGGGAAAGCACTCCTTGGTCCTGCAGCTGCTGCTTGAGGCGGTCCTTGAGTGGTGCTGGGACCCTACGAGGTGCGTGAATGACCGGGGTGGCGTCCGGTTTGAGCCGTATTCTGTAAGTGTAGGGCAGTGTGCCCATGCCCTTGAAAACCTCCTGGTTGTGCGCGAGCAGTGAGTGGAGCTGCGCCCTAAAGTCTGCATCTGGGAAATCGGACGTGCCTTCTGGAGACAGAGTGTGCACTCGCTGAACGAGGTGGAGGATCTTGCACGCCTGTGCGCCTAACAGAGAGTCCTTCGAGGATCCTGCGATTTCAAATGATAATGTGGCTTTGTGTGAGTTGTGTGTAACATCGAGCTGACAGGACCCTGTGGCCGAGATGACGTTTCCATTGTAGTCAACCAGCTGACAGTGGGATGGCAGAATCGGTGGTTTAACCTTCAAGGTCTGGAAGGCTGACCGTGCGAGGAGATTGGCGGAGGTACCAGTGTCCAGGCGAAAAGTGATCTGGGATCGGTTGACCATTAGGGTGGCACACCACTCATCGCCCGGATCAATGCTGTGCACTGGCAGCGGCTGGTGGTTCCGACTTCGGGACATCCGGCTCTTGTGGATTACCGCAACGCGGAAGGGCTCCCTGTCTTCGGTATCGCTGGTCTGCATACTATCTGGATATGACTCAGTGTAGGGGGGCTGAATCGCCCGCATGTCCCTGCGAGGCTGGCGGAATTGTTGGAAATTGGCAGGTTGAGCTGCTCGACAGCAGGCAGCATAGTGGCCCATCCTGCCACATCGAAGGCATTGTCGCGCTTTGGCCGGACATTGCCGCTTTAAGTGGGCGGAGCCACAGTTGCCGCACGTCGTGACGTCTTGGCGTTCATGGCGTTCATTGCGCCACCGCGCATGCGTGGTGCGGTCCTGCGTAGAGCGCGCCTGCGCATCACGTTCCTCTGCGTCAATGTCCCCTCATTTGGCGCGTACAAACGCTGCAGGCCTCGGAAAGCGCGCAAAATGGCCTCCCTCGTCCGGGCCGCGGGCCGGGAGGAACTCGATCGACTGGACCCGCTCCACCTCGTGGGACCCGTGCCATGCCATTTCGGCCGCCTGGATTTGGGAGTACCGGCTGGTCGCATTCTTATGGAGGATGCAGGTCTCGATGGCAGTCGCTAGGGTGAGGCGATTTATTTTAAGGAGCTGCTGGCGTAGTGTCCGAGATGACCCCAAAAACTACCTGATCCTGTATCATGGAGTCGGAGGTGGCCCCATAGCCGCAGGACTGCGCGAGGATTCGGAGGCGTGTTAAGTAAGATTGGAAAGGCTCATCCTTACCCTGCAGGCGCTGCTGGAATAGGTACATCTCAAAGCTCTCATTGACTTCGACGCTGAAGTGTTCATCGAACTTCAGAGGCACCGTCTTATATTTCGTTTTGTCCTCGCCTTCCGCGAATGCCAGGGAGTTATAGATGTGGATGGCGTGTTGCCCCCCCCGTGGAGAGAAGGAGTGCGATCTTCCTGGTGTCTGATGCATTCTTCCTGTCTGTGGCTTCGAGGAAGAGCTGGAAGCGCTGTTTAAACAGCTTCCAGTTTACGCCGAGATTACCAGCGATTCGGAGCGGCTGCGGTGGGCTGATGTTGTCCATGGAGCAGGAAGGCGGATTTCTGAAAGGATGCAGGTAGGTCTCACAGTCTCTGGTTTGCGTCCACTACTGGTATCATGTCGTGTTGGGTGTTCTGATGCACAATTGATCCAACACGGCTGTAGATGGTACAACTCTGTTTTATTGTCTAATCAACGGTAACAACTAACTATTGGCTTGGGTACGTGCTTCACCAGCTAACCTGTGGACCCAGCCCTATCACTATCTTAGCGAGGCACTCAGCAAATGGTCTATGTCTGAGTGGCGCGCGCTGTGAGCTCTGTGCTCTGAGCTATCTCCTGTAGAATGAGCGGGAACTGTGGTGTTCCCTGTTTTATAGTGCGTGTGCTCTCACTGGTGATTGGCTGCGATGTTATGTGTGTGCTGGTTGGTCCAACTGCCTGTCCATCAGTGTGTGTGATTGCACCATGATATGCTGATGTGGATATCATGACAGTAGTAGCCCGCTCCGGACATGGTACCAAAATGTCCACCATGACCCCCATCTGTAACAACCATCGGTTTACGGCAGCAATAATGGACGCCACCCTCAAAAGGTGGAGGCAGGACGAGGGGACACTGATGGTTAGGGACATGTACACAGACGTCAGAGTAGCGACCTTGGGGGAACCCATGGAGAGATTCCAATTGCCAAAAGGAAAAGAGCTAAGGCACATACAGATCAAAAATGTCCTCCATCAGGAAACCATGACATACCACAGATACCAGGACGCTTTAGTCAAAGAACTGCTGGACACTGGCGACCTAGGGTGGGGCAACTGTTGGAGGAGCTATGCTCCCCCTGGATGAGACAAGGGGAAAATGGGAGGAGGAACTATGCACAGAAATAGCGGGGGGACTCTTAAGTACTGCACAGACTAACTTTACCTCCACATGCGCACCAAAAGGTGATGCACAGAGTGCACCTAACCAGAACATGAATGAGTAGGTTCTTTCTGGAGGTGGAGAACAACGTGGCCGGTGTCAGGGAGGTCCGGCCAACCACACCCACATGTTTTGGGCTTGCCCCTGACTTGCAGGATACCTGACGACCTTTTTTGAGGCATTGTCCAGGGTTGTGGGAGTGAGGGTGGAGCCATGCCAAGAGTGGTGGTCTTCTGGGGCTCAGACCAAACAGCACTCTTCATGGGGAGGGGGGGGCAATGCCCTAGCCTTTGCCTCCCTGAGGATACGCAAGGAAAACAAGTGGGACAAGGGACCAAAACTGCAGATAGACATCTGTAAATACCTACCCAGGCCAAACTAGGAATTGCAACAAAGGTATGCCGACCAAAGGCCTTCATGCCCATAGCAGGAGGGAAAGCAATTGATTGTAAGTATCTGGGCTGACTTCCGCTTGTCATTTTATCTCCTTTTATCTCTTGCTCATTTTTTTCTCCTCTTTTCGGCACGGTTATGTAGGGCGCGATTCTTCGGCTGCGTTGCGCTCAAACAAGAACACAACGCCGCCGGAGAATACCAGGAGAGGCCTGCAGCGAGTCCCCCAACAGGCTCGGCGCCTCGCGAGATTCACCGGACTTCTGCGAGACGTCGGTGCTGGAACTCCACCACAAATGGCCAGGACTAAATGGTGTTCAACGAAGTAGGTTGTAAACCAACTTGCGACCTACCTGCTCAGGATCCACTGGCCTCCTTCGATTCTCCAGCCGCTCCAGGGAGGCTGCAGCCAGGCGGCGATCAATGCTGGTCCACACAAACATGAGCGAGGTGGAACGGCACTCAGAGGGTCTCCCAGGCCACCAGAGACCCCAGGGTGGGCAGGGTAAGTGCAGGGTAGCTCCTTGGCCCTCCCTCTGTAACTGCCCAGCTGACACCTTGGGACTGCCACCCTGGCACTGCCAAGGTTCCCAGATGGCACTGCCAAGCCAGAAAGAGAACTGCCTGGGTGCCAGGGTGGCAGTGAAAGGGTGCCCAAGTGCCAGGGTGGCACTGCCAAGGGTCAAGGGGTAAGGGAGGCCAGGCCCATGAAATGAGGGTGGAGGTGGTGTTTTAAGGGTGGGACAGGGCAGGGTAGGTAAGTAGGGGCGTCTAGGAGGTTGGTGGGGTTATGGGGTGTCCTAGAAGGGAGGGGGTGCTATGGGTTTGGGGGCCTGAAGGGCCCCCTGCAGGGATCCCATAGAAGGATGTCCTCACTTGGGGGGGGTGGGGTAGTGTCCATATGTGTGTGGGGGGTGGGGGGGGGTGGTGACATTGCCATGGGTGGGGGGTGTGGGGGACCTGCAAGCTCACTTAGACATCGGGGCACCCTTTCAAAATTGTGGCCTGGTCTCTCAGTTCAGCTGGCCAGTGCTAAAAAAAAGTCTAAGTGTGGGTTAAACCGGTGAGAAATTCCCCAGGACCCAAAAAAGTGTCTGAGGGATGGATTCTTCCACCCCGCCTGCCGCAAGAATGCAAGCAATGGAGAAGTCCATTGACCTCGACGGGATTCTCGGAGAGTAGCGGTGGGGAACTCATCGGCAGAGCCGACAGAAAAGTCCCTGAAAAACCCGCCACAAATTTGCTTGGAAATCTTTTGGGAGAATCACACCCGTAAAATGTAACATATGGGGCAACAAGATGGCACTGGCTGATGGTTCTGGCTGGGGCAAGGGGGCACCTAGAGGGGTGGCCTGGGGGGACACCTATATGACCCATGGCCCTAAGTTCACAGTGGGCTGTCAGTCGCGTGCGCAACTGCATGGCTGCCTTGCCGGCTGCGGCAATGGTGGTCCGTGCCCGTCCGCCCCGACCTAACAGCCCACCTCCTGGCAAGCCTCCGCTACTCCCCGCCTGGCTCTGGCAGATGCCCCCCCCCCCCGGCCAGCGGCACAACTGTCAGTAAACTATGGCGATGTTGGACACTTTCCGTACCCCCTCTCTCTCCCTCAGCAGCCACAACGCCGGCTTCACGATTTTAAAAGCACAAGTGAACCGCACCGTTGGGAACTCGGCCCATCGGAGAAAAAGCATCATGGAGGCCCCAGAGAATACCGGGTCGGGCCCGGTAATGACACTGTGGTATTATCAGGTATTGCAGTACCTGAGAGGCTGAAGACCATTGGTTAAACCTAGGAGTTTACCATTGGCTGTTTTGTATGTAGCTCCACCCTGACAGGCGGGGTATAAGAACCGGTGCCGTCCCAGCAGCCCTCATTCTGTACCAAAGCTGCTGGGGAACAGTTCTAGTCTATTTAAGCCTTTAGTTATGTTACTACCTCGTTTTAATAGTAATTGATCGTGCATCAGGCATGCAAATGGTGTTTACTGCACATGCGTTCCAGACTGCATCGACGCCACTGTCCAGATGATGGAGAACTGAGATTTGGCGTCAAATCGGAGCCCGCCGCGATTTTGCCGTCGGAACCTATTCTCCGCCCAATTGCATTTCGCAATTTAGGCATCA
The DNA here is from genome assembly GCF_047496885.1 of Scyliorhinus torazame. Lineage (NCBI taxonomy): Eukaryota > Metazoa > Chordata > Chondrichthyes > Carcharhiniformes > Scyliorhinidae > Scyliorhinus > Scyliorhinus torazame. The sequence continues at coordinate 311,399,690 of NC_092707.1, forward strand.
GCCAACGGAGAATCCTGCCCAGGAGTTGTGAAATGTAAATTGTAAAAGCCCAATAAAAACACTTTTTAAAAGAAAGAACTGTATCTAGTGGAGTTCCCCAGGAATCAGCAGCAGGATGGAATGAGGGAAGACACTATCGAACAAAGTATGAAATATTGAGGGGTGCAAGAGCAGTGAGGCCTCTCCTCCACTAGATACAGTTCTTTCTTTTAAAAAGTGTTTTTATTGGGTTTTTACATGTTACATTTCACAACTCCTGGGCAGGACTCTCCGTTGGCTGACGCCTAAATTGCGAAATGTAAATCGGGCGGAGAATAGGTTCCGACGGCAAAATTGCGGCGGGCACGATTTGTGCACACATTATTGGGGGTGGCAGGGCAGGTTGCAAAGCAGTTAACAAGGATTTTGGACCCTGGGATTTATAAATAGAGACATGGAACTGGATTCTCTGCTCCCCAACGGCAAAATCGTGTTCGGCGAAGGGGCGGAGAATACGTTTTGCCGCCAAAATCGGGGGCGCTGATGGTTTATTAAATTTCCCCCCCCCCCCCCCCCCCGAACGAGTGCGCTGCTTCGAATATCCACTGCCTCAGGCCATTGCCTGAGCACTGCTCTGCGATGCTCCGTCCCCGACCGGCCAAATTACCGATGGCGTGGGATTCGTGTGGTCTCACCATTCGGGATCCTCGCGTGTCGGGGGAGGGCCGATCAGGGGGCAGGGGGGGGCTTCATTCAGGGCCGGGTCAATGTGTGCGGGCAGTCCGGGGTGCACTAGCGGACGATGCGGGGCACTATTTTGATGGTCCAGGCGCGGGATCAGTCCGCTATGGAGCACAGCGCGGCCTCTAACCCGGAAGTGCTGGGGGCTGTACCGGCAGCGAGAGCTGCGAGCTCTACAATGGCTGCCAGCTAACGCCCAACAAAATGGTGAATCTGTGCCCTTTTGACGCCAGTTTTCCTGGCGTAAAAAAACACAGTTTTCACGACGGCATGGGGACTTAGTCCCAAAAGCGGAGAACCCAGCCCACGGAATACAAAGCAAGGAATTTATGATGAACCTTTATGGAACACTGGTTCGGCTTCAACTGCAGTATTGTATCGATTCTGGGCACTACAATTTAGAAAGCTGTGACGGCATTGTGAGATCATGCAGAAAAGATTTACGAGAATTGTTCTGAGGAACAATTGGCTTCATATGAATAGTTAAAGTCGATGAAGTCACCTTCAGATACCATATCCTACCAACTAAATCCACACACTACTCAATGCATCGCAGCTCTACCACTCACCCATCAACATCACTCAGCTATCAATCAACCATGATGCATACTGCACATTCACAGCTTCACCACACTCTCATATGCTTAGCACAGCTGCAAGCCTCAGGTTCCACATCTATCCATCTATTTAATAATGACAGTCACATCGTGCAAACCATTACACCACACACATTGGCACACTTCCCATTCTTCTGCAGAACAAGGTGGCGCACAAACATCAGGGGCAAAATTCTCCGGAAACGGCGCGTTGTCCGCCGACTGGTGCCCAAAACGGCGCAAATCAGTCGGCCATCGCACCGCCCCAAAGGTGCGGAATGCTCCGCATCTTTGGGGGCCGAGCCCCAACCTTAAGGGGCTAGGTCGGCGCCGGATGAATTTCCGCCCCGCCAGCTGGCGGAAAAGGCCTTTGGTGCCCCGCCAGCTGGCGTGGAAATGACATCTCCGGGCGGCTCTTGCGCGGGAGCGTTAGCGGCCGCTGACGGCATTCCCGCGCATGCGCAGTGGAGGGAGTCACTTCTGCCTCCGCCATGGTGGAGACCGTGGCGGAGGCGGAAGGGAAAGAGTGCCCCCACGGCACAGGCCCGCCTGTGGATCGGTGGGCCCCGATCGTGGGCCAGGCCACCGTGGGGGCACCACCCGGGGCCAGATCGCCCCGCGCTCCCCCCAGGACCCTGGAGCCCGCCCGCGCCACCTTGTCCCGCCGGTAAGGTAGGTGGTTTAATTTACGCCGGTGGGACTGGCATTTTAGCGGCGGGACTTCGGCCCATCTGGGCCGGAGAATCGCGCCGCGCCGGTTGGCGGGCCCCCCCCCCCGCGCGATTCTCCGGTGCCGGAGACTTCGGCAACCGGCGGGGGCGGGATTCACGCCAGCCCCCGGCGATTCTCCGACCCGGCGGGGGGTTGGAGAATCTCGCCCCTGATGTAGCATCTAACGAGCAGGTGCCTGACAGGGCTGCAAGTCCTTGCCTCCAGTGAGGGGATGGTGTTCAGCATCATTGGAATAACCATGCCTGAAACCGTGGCCAGTAAAGATGCCGGTATGTTCATAAATAATACTCAATCTCACATCCCACTTCCCCCTCAATCCCACAATTTACTGGAACACCACCATTGTGTCTTTTTCCTTTCAGATATCCAAGAACTGCAATCCTGCCAAACAGTGATGGAAGAACAAGAGGTTCAAGGGCAGGAAGACAATGCTGAAGGAGAGGCACTATCATTTACTCACCCTCATGCTCATCAGCTCAGATGCATATACTTCAGAGTAGGTTTGTACAACGGGCAGACGACAGGCCAGATTGTGGTCCCCAAATCCATTGTATGTGGCCCCCGGTGTGGCTGTTCAAAATGCCAGTGAGACAGGTAAGACAATGAAGAGTTGGCGACTGCTTCTCCTTCAATCAGATGCTATTCCTATCCCATGTTTGCTGCTGATAGGCTCACTCGTAAATACCAGCGGCGGTGAGCATGTCGGGGGAAAAACAATAGTTTTCTCGGTGTGGGGAAAGAGAGTCTGCTGGGGCCACGGGGAAAGAGAGAAAGGCTGCTGAGGCCGTGGGAGAAGGAGAAGGAGGCTACTGGGGCCACAGAGGAAGGAGAGATAGCCGGGGTCTGTGGGGAGGAGAGACAGCGGGGGACCGTGAGGAAGAGACTGCGGGGACTGGCGCTGTGACACTGAGAAACCTGAGGTTGGAGGTGAGGGAAAAGTGTGGCTGCTTTGTGAGAGAGGGAGTGAGTGTGTGAGAGATAGGGGGAGGGATTCTCCGTCCAGCGACGCCGGAATCACAAATCGGGATTGGGTGCAGAATCGGACGTCAGCTAAAAATCGAGGTCGGCACCAGGAGCCAAATGGAGCACCGTGCTCCATCGCCTCGATGGCAGTGTGACTGCGGTCCCTGCTCAGCACCATCGCCTCGATGGCAGTTTGACTGCGGTCCCTGCTCAGCCCCATCGCCTCGATGGCAGTGTGACTGCGGTCCCTGCTCAGCTCCAGCGTCTCGATGGCAGTGTGACTGCGGTCCCTGCTCAGCTCCATCGCCTCGATGGCAGTGTGACTGCGGTCCCTGCTCAGCGCCATCGCCTCGATGGCAGTGTGACTGCGGTCCATGCTCAGGACCATTGCCTCGATGGCAGTGTGACTGCGGTCCATGCTCAGCACCATTGCCTCGATGGCAGTGTGACTGCGGTCCCTGCTCAGCACCATCGCCTCGATGGCAGTGTGACTGCGGTCCCTGCTCAGCACCATCGCCTCGATGGCAGTGTGACTGCGGTCCCTGCTCAGCACCAGCGCCTCGATAGCAGTGTGACTGCGGTCCCTGCCCAGCTCCATCACCTCGATGGCAGTGTGACTGCGGTCCCTGCTCAGCACCATCGCCTCGATGGCAGTGTGACTGCGGTCCCTGCTCAGCACCATCGCCTCGATGGCAGTGTGACTGCGGTCCCTGCTCAGCACCATCGCCTCGATGGCAGTGTGACTGCGGTCCCTGCTCAGCCCCATCGCCTCGATGGCAGAGTGACTGCAGTCCATGCTCAGCTCCAGCGCCTCGATGGCAGTGTGACTGCGGTCCCTGCTCAGCACCAGCGCCTCGATGGCAGTGTGACTGCGGTCCATGCTCAGCTCCAGCGCCTCGATGGCAGTGTGACTGCGGTCCCTGCTCAGCACCATCGCCTCGATGGCAGTGTGACTGCGGTCCATGCTCAGCTCCATCGCCTCGATGGCAGAGTGACTGCGGTCCCTGCTCAGCACCCTGGCCTCGATGGCAGTGTGACTGCGGTCCCTGCTCAGCACCATCGCCTCGATGGCAGTGTGACTGCGGTCCATGCTCAGCTCCAGAACCTCGATAGCAGTGTGACTGCGGTCCATGCTCAGCACCATCGCCTCGATGGCAGTGTGACTGCGGTCCATGCTCAGCTCCAGCGCCTCGATGGCAGTGTGACTGCGGTCCATGCTCAGCACCATCGCCTCGATGGCAGTGTGACTGCGGTCCCTGCTCAGCACCATCACCTCGATGGCAGAGTGACTGCGGTCCCTGCTCAGCACCATGGCCTCGATGGCAGTGTGACTGCGGTCCCTGCTCAGCACCATCGCCTCGATGGCAGTGTGACTGCGGTCCCTGCTCAGCTCCAGCGCCTCGATGGCAGTGTGACTGCGGTCCCTGCTCAGCACCATGGCCTCGATGGCAGTGTGACTGCGGTCCATGCTCAGCTCCAGCGCCTCGATGGCAGTGTGACTGCGGTCCCTGCTCAGCACCATCGCCTCGATGGCAGTGTGACTGTGGTCCCTGCTCAGCACCATCGCCTCGATGGCAGTGTGACTGCGGTCCCTGCTCAGCACCATCGCCTCGATGGCAGTGTGACTGCGGTCCATGCTCAGGACCATCGCCTCGATGGCAGTGTGACTGCGGTCCCTGCTCAGCTCCAGCGCCTCGATGGCAGTGTGACTGCGGTCCCTGCTCAGGACCATCGCCTCGATGGCAGTGTGACTGCGGTCCCTGCTCAGCTCCAGCGCCTCGATGGCAGTGTGACTGCGGTCCATGCTCAGCACCATCGCCTCGATGGCAGTGTGACTGCGGTCCCTGCTCAGCACCATCGACTCGATGGCAGTGTGACTGTGGTCCCTGCTCAGCACCATCGCCTCGATGGCAGTGTGACTGTGGTCCATGCTCAGGACCATCGCCTCGATGGCAGAGTGACTGCGGTTCCTGCTCAGCACCATCGCCTCGATGGCAGTGTGACTGCGGTCCATGCTCAGCTCCATCGCCTCGATGGCAGTGTGACTGCGGTCCATGCTCAGCACCATCGCCTCGATGGCAGTGTGACTGCGGTCCCTGCTCAGCACCATCGCCTCGATGGCAGTGTGACTGCGGTCCCTGCTCAGCACCATCGACTCGATGGCAGTGTGACTGTGGTCCCTGCTCAGCACCATCGCCTCGATGGCAGTGTGACTGCGGTCCCTGCTCAGCACCATCGCCTCGATGGCAGTGTGACTGCGGTCCCTGCTCAGCTCCAGCGCCTCGATGGCAGCGTGACTGCGGTCCATGCTCAGCACCATCGCCTCGATGGCAGTGTGACTGTGGTCCCTGCTCAGCACCATCGCCTCGATGGCAGTGTGACTGCGGTCCATGCTCAGGACCATCGCCTCGATGGCAGAGTGACTGCGGTCCCTGCTTAGCACCATCGCCTCGATGGCAGTGTGACTGCGGTCCATGCTCAGCTCCATCACCTCGATGGCAGTGTGACTGCGGTCCATGCTCAGCACCATCGCCTCGATGGCAGTGTGACTGCGGTCCCTGCTCAGCACCATCGCCTCGATGGCAGTGTGACTGCGGTCCCTGCTCAGCACCATCGCCTCGATGGCAGTGTGACTGCGGTCCATGCCAGCACCATGGCCTCGATGGCAGTGTGACTGCGGTCCCTGCTCAGCTCCAGCGCCTCGATGGCAGTGTGACTGCGGTCCATGCTCAGCACCATCGCCTCGATGGCAGTGTGACTGCGGTCCCTGCTCAGCACCATCGCGTCGATGGCAGTGTGACTGCGGTCCCTGCTCAGCACCATCGCCTCGATGGCAGTGTGACTGCGGTCCCTGCTCAGCACCATCGCCTCGATGGCAGTGTGACTGCGGTCCATGCTCAGCACCATCGCCTCGATGGCAGTGTGACTGCGGTCCCTGCTCAGCACCATCGCCTCGATGGCAGTGTGACTGCGGTCCATGCTCAGCACCATCGCCTCGATGGCAGTGTGACTGCGGTCCCTGCTCAGCACCATCGCCTCGATGGCAGTGTGACTGCGGTCCCTGCTCAGCACCATCGCCTCGATGGCAGTGTGACTGCGGTCCATGCTCAGCACCATCGACTCGATGGCAGTGTGACTGTGGTCCCTGCTCAGCACCATCGCCTCGATGGCAGTGTGACTGCGGTCCCTGCTCAGCACCATCGCCTCGATGGCAGTGTGACTGCGGTCCCTGCTCAGCTCCAGCGCCTCGATGGCAGTGTGACTGCGGTCCATGCTCAGCACCATCGCCTCGATGGCAGTGTGACTGTGGTCCCTGCTCAGCACCATCGCCTCGATGGCAGTGTGACTGCGGTCCATGCTCAGGACCATCGCCTCGATGGCAGAGTGACTGCGGTCCCTGCTCAGCACCATCGCCTCGATGGCAGTGTGACTGCGGTCCATGCTCAGCTCCATCACCTCGATGGCAGTGTGACTGCGGTCCATGCTCAGCTCCATCGCCTCGATGGCAGTGTGACTGCGGTCCCTGCTCAGCACCATCGCCTCGATGGCAGTGTGACTGCGGTCCCTGCTCAGCACCATCGCCTCGATGGCAGTGTGACTGCGGTCCCTGCTCAGCACCATCGCCTCGATGGCAGTGTGACTGCGGTCCATGCCAGCACCATGGCCTCGATGGCAGTGTGACTGCGGTCCCTGCTCAGCTCCAGCGCCTCGATGGCAGTGTGACTGCGGTCCATGCTCAGCACCATCGCCTCGATGGCAGTGTGACTGCGGTCCCTGCTCAGCACCATCGCCTCGATGGCAGTGTGACTGCGGTCCCTGCTCAGCACCATCGCCTTGATGGCAGTGTGACTGCGGTCCCTGCTCAGCACCATCGCCTCGATGGCAGTGTGACTGCGGTCCCTGCTCAGCACCATCGCCTCGATGGCAGTGTGACTGCGGTCCCTGCTCAGCACCATCGCCTCGATGGCAGTGTGACTGCGGTCCCTGCTCAGCACCATCGCCTCGATGGCAGTGTGACTGCGGTCCATGCTCAGCACCATCGCGTCGATGGCAGTGTGACTGCGGTCCATGCCAGCACCATGGCCTCGATGACAGTGTGACTGCGGTCCCTGCTCAGCTCCAGCGCCTCGATGGCAGAGTGACTGCGGTCCCTGCTCAGCGCCATCGCCTCGATGGCAGTGTGACTGCGGTCCATGCTCAGCACCATCGCCTCGATGGCAGTGTGACTGCGGTCCCTGCTCAGCACCATCGCCTCGATGGCAGTGTGACTGCGGTCCCTGCTCAGCACCATCGCCTCAACCACAGTGTGACTGCGGTCCCTGCTCAGCTCCAGCGCCTCGATGGCAGTGTGACTGCGGTCCATGCTCAGGACCATCGCCTCGATGGCAGAGTGACTGCGGTCCCTGCTCAGCACCATCGCCTCGATGGCAGTGTGACTGCGGTCCATGCTCAGCACCATCGCCTCGATGGCAGTGTGACTGTGGTCCATGCTCAGCACCATCGCCTCGATGGCAGTGTGACTGCGGTCCATGCTCAGGACCATCGCCTCGATGGCAGAGTGACTGCGGTCCCTGCTCAGCACCATCGCCTCGATGGCAGTGTGACTGCGGTCCCTGCTCAGCACCATGGCCTCGATGGCAGTGTGACTGCGGTCCCTGCTCAGCACCATGGCCTCGATGGCAGTGTGACTGCGGTCCCTGCTCAGCACCATCGCCTCGATGGCAGTGTGACTGCGGTCCATGCTCAGGACCATCGCCTCGATGGCAGAGTGACTGCGGTCCCTGCTCAGCACCATCGCCTCGATGGCAGTGTGACTGCGGTCCCTGCTCAGCACCATCGCCTCGATGGCAGTGTGACTGCGGTCCATGCTCAGCACCATCGCCTCGATGGCAGTGTGACTGCGGTCCATGCTCAGCACCATCGCCTCGATGGCAGAGTGACTGCGTTCCCTGCTCAGCTCCAGCGTCTCGATGGCAGTGTGACTGCGGTCCATGCTCAGCACCATCGCCTCGATGGCAGTGTGACTGCGGTCCCTGCTCAGCACCATCGCCTTGATGGCAGTGTGACTGTGGTCCATGCTCAGCACCATCGCCTCGATGGCAGTGTGACTGCGGTCCATGCTCAGCACCATCGCCTCGATGGCAGTGTGACTGCGGTCCATGCTCAGCACCATCGCCTCGATGGCAGTGTGACTGGTCCATGCTCAGCACCATCGCCTCGATGGCAGTGTGACTGGTCCATGCTCAGCACCATCGCCTCGATGGCAGTGTGACTGCGGTCCATGCTCAGCACCATCGCCTCGATGGCAGTGTGACTGCGGTCCCTGCTCAGCACCATCGCCTCGATGGCAGTGTGACTGCGGTCCATGCTCAGCACCATCGCCTCGATGGCAGTTTGACTGTGGTCCATGCTCAGCACCATCGCCTCGATGGCAGTGTGACTGCGGTCCATGCTCAGCACCATCGCCTCGATGGCAGTGTGACTGCGGTCCCTGCTCAGCACCATCGCCTCGATGGCAGTGTGACTGCGGTCCATGCTCAGGACCATCGCCTCGATGGCAGTGTGACTGTGGTCCATGCTCAGCACCATCGCCTCGATGGCAGAGTGACTGCGGTCCCTGCTCAGCACCATCGCCTCGATGGCAGTGTGACTGCGGTCCCTGCTCAGCACCATCGCCTCGATGGCAGTGTGACTGCGGTCCATGCTCAGGACCATCGCCTCGATGGCAGTGTGACTGCGGTCCCTGCTCAGCACCATCGCCTCGATGGCAGTGTGACTGCGGTCCATGCTCTGCACCATCACCTCGATGGCAGTGTGACTGCGGTCCCTGCTCAGCACCATCGCCTCGATGGCAGTGTGACTGCGGTCCCTGCTCAGCACCATCGCCTCGATGGCAGTGTGACTGCGGTCCCTGCTCAGCACCATCGCCTCGATGGCAGTGTGACTGCGGTCCATGCTCAGCACCATCGCCTCGATGGCAGTGTGACTGCGGTCCCTGCTCAGCACCATCGCCTCGATGGCAGTATGACTGCGGTCCCTGCTCAGCACCATCGACTCGATGGCAGTGTGACTGTGGTCCCTGCTCAGCACCATCGCCTCGATGGCAGTGTGACTGCGGTCCCTGCTCAGCACCATCGCCTCGATGGCAGTGTGACTGCGGTCCCTGCTCAGCTCCAGCGCCTCGATGGCAGTGTGACTGCGGTCCATGCTCAGCACCATCGCCTCGATGGCAGTGTGACTGTGGTCCATGCTCAGGACCATCGCCTCGATGGCAGAGTTACTGCGGTCCCTGCTCAGCACCATCGCCTCGATGGCAGTGTGACTGCGGTCCATGCTCAGCTCCATCGCCTCGATGGCAGTGTGACTGCGGTCCATGCTCAGCTCCATCGCCTCGATGGCAGTGTGACTGCGGTCCATGCTCAGCTCCATCGCCTCGATGGCAGTGTGACTGCGGTCCATGCTCAGCTCCATCGCCTCGATGGCAGTGTGACTGCGGTCCCTGCTCAGCACCATCGACTCGATGGCAGTGTGACTGTGGTCCATGCTCAGCACCATCGCCTCGATGTCAGTGTGACTGCGGTCCCTGCTCAGCACCATCGCCTCGATGGCAGTGTGACTGCGGTCCCTGCTCAGCTACAGCGCCTCGTTGGCAGTGTGACTGCGGTCCATGCTCAGCACCATCGCCTCGATGGCAGTGTGACTGTGGTCCCTGCTCAGCACCATCGCCTCGATGGCAGTGTGACTGCGGTCCATGCTCAGGACCACCGCCTCGATGGCAGAGTGACTGCGGTCCCTGCTCAGCACCATCGCCTCGATGGCAGTGTGACTGCGGTCCATGCTCAGCTCCATCACCTCGATGGCAGTGTGACTGCGGTCCATGCTCAGCACCATCGCCTCGATGGCAGTGTGACTGCGGTCCCTGCTCAGCACCATCGCCTCGATGGCAGTGTGACTGCGGTCCATGCTCAGCGCCATCGCCTCAACCACAGTGTGACTGCGGTCCCTGCTCAGCACCATCGCGTCGATGGCAGTGTGACTGCGGTCCCTGCTCAGCACCATCACCTCGATGGCAGTGTGACTGCGGTCCCTGCTCAGCACCATCGCCTCGATGGCAGTGTGACTGCGGTCCATGCTCAGCACCATCGCCTCGATGGCAGTGTGACTGCGGTCCATGCTCAGGACCATCGCCTCGATGGCAGTGTGACTGCAGTCCCTGCTCAGCACCATCGCCTCGATGGCAGTGTGACTGCGGTCCATGCTCAGGACCATCGCCTCGATGGCAGTGTGACTGCGGTCCATGCTCAGCACCATCGCCTCGATGGCAGTGTGACTGCGGTCCCTGCTCAGCACCATCGCCTCGATGGCAGTGTGACTGCGGTCCCTGCTCAGCACCATCGCGTCGATGGCAGTGTGACTGCGGTCCCTGCTCAGCACCATCGCCTCGATGGCAGTGTGACTGCGGTCCATGCTCAGCACCATCGCCTCGATGGCAGTGTGACTGCGGTCCATGCTCAGCTCCACCACCTCGATGGCAGTGTGACTGCGGTCCATGCTCAGCACCATCGCCTCGATGGCAGTGTGAATGCGGTCCCTGCTCAGCACCATCGCCTCGATGGCAGAGTGACTGCGGTCCCTGCTCAGCACCATCGCCTCGATGGCAGTGTGACTGCGGTCCATGCTCAGCACCATCGCCTCGATGGCAGTGTGACTGCGGTCCATGCTCAGGACCATCGCCTCGATGGCAGTGTGACTGCGGTCCATGCTCAGGACCATCGCCTCGATGGCAGTGTGACTGCGGTCCATGCTCAGGACCATCGCCTCGATGGCAGTGTGACTGCGGTCCATGCTCAGCACCATCGCCTCGATGGCAGTGTGGCTGCGGTCCATGCTCAGCACCATCGCCTCGATGGCAGTGTGACTGCGGTCCATGCTCAGCACCATCGCCTCGATGGCAGTGTGACTGCGGTCCCTGCTCAGCACCATCGCCTCGATGGCAGTGTGACTGCGGTCCCTGCTCAGCACCATCGCGTCGATGGCAGTGTGACTGCGGTCCCTGCTCAGCACCATCGCCTCGATGGCAGTGTGACTGCGGTCCATGCTCAGCACCATCGCCTCGATGGCAGTGTGACTGTGGTCCCTGCTCAGCACCATCGCCTCGATGGCAGTGTGACTGCGGTCCCTGCTCAGCACCATCGCGTCGATGGCAGTGTGACTGTGGTCCATGCTCAGGACCATCGCCTCGATGGCAGTGTGACTGCGGTCCATGCTCAGCACCATCGCCTCAATGGCAGTGTGACTGCGGTCCCTGCTCAGCACCATCGCCTCGATGGCAGTGTGACTGCGTTCCCTGCTGAGCACCATCGCCTCGATGGCAGTGTGACTGCGGTCCCTGCTCAGCACCATCGCGTCGATGGCAGTGTGACTGCGGTCCCTGCTCAGCACCATCGCCTCGATGGCAGTGTGACTGCGGTCCCTGCTCAGCACCATCGCCTCGATGGCAGTGTGACTGCGGTCCATGCTCAGCTCCATCGCCTCGATGGCAGTGTGACTGCGGTCCCTGCTCAGCACCATCGCCTCGATGGCAGTGTGACTGCGGTCCCTGCTCAGCACCATCGCCTCGATGGCAGTGTGAATGCGGTCCCTGCTCAGCACCATCGCCTCGATGGCAGTGTGACTGTGGTCCCTGCTCAGCACCATCGCCTCGATGGCAGTGTGACTGCGGTCCCTGCTCAGCACCATCGCGTCGATGGCAGTGTGACTGCGGTCCATGCTCAGCACCATCGCGTCGATGGCAGTGTGACTGCGGTCCCTGCTCAGCTCCATCGCCTCGATGGCAGTGTGACTGCGGTCCATGCTCAGCACCATCGCCTCGATGGCAGTGTGACTGCGGTCCATGTTCAGCTCCATCGCCTCGATGGCAGTGTGACTGCGGTCCATGCTCAGCACCATCGCGTCGATGGCAGTGTGACTGCGGTCCCTGCTCAGCTCCATCGCCTCGATGGCAGTGTGACTGCGGTCCATGCTCAGCACCATCGCCTCGATGGCAGTGTGACTGCGGTCCCTGCTCAGCACCATCGCCTCGATGGCAGTGTGACTGCGGTCCCTGCTCAGCTCCATCGCCTCGATGGCAGTGTGACTGCGGTCCCTGCTCAGCACCATCGCCTCGATGGCAGTGTGACTGCGGTCCATGTTCAGCTCCATCGCCTCGATGGCAGTGTGACTGCGGTCCATGCTCAGCACCATCGCGTCGATGGCAGTGTGACTGCGGTCCCTGCTCAGCACCATCGCCTCGATGGCAGTGTGACTGCGGTCCCTGCTCAGCTCCAGCGCCTCGATGGCAGAGTGACTGCGGTCCCTGCTCAGGACCATCGCCTCGATGGCAGAGTGACTGCGGTCCCTGCTCAGCACCATCGCCTCGATGGCAGTGTGACTGCGGTCCCTGCTCAGGACCATCGCCTCGATGGCAGTGTGACTGCGGTCCATGCTCAGCACCATCGCCTCGATGGCAGTGTGACTGCGGTCCCTGCTCAGGACCATCGCCTCGATGGCAGTGTGACTGCGGTCCCTGCTCAGCACCATCACCTCGATGGCAGTGTGACTGCGGTCCCTGCTCAGCACCATCGCCTCGATGGCAGTGTGACTGCGGTCCCTGCTCAGCACCATCGCCTCGATGGCAGTGTGACTGCGGTCCCTGCTCAGCACCATCCCCTCGATGGCAGTGTGACTGCGGTCCCTGCTCAGGACCATCGCCTCGATGGCAGTGTGACTGCGGTCCATGCTCAGCACCATCGCCTCGATGGCAGTGTGACTGCGGTCCCTGCTCAGGACCATCGCCTCGATGGCAGTGTGACTGCGGTCCCTGCTCAGGACCATCGCCTCGATGGCAGTGTGACTGCGGTCCATGCTCAGCACCATCGCCTCGATGGCAGTGTGACTGCGGTCCATGCTCAGCTCCAGCGCCTCGATGGCAGTGTGACTGCGGTCCATGCTCAGCACCATCGCCTCGATGGCAGTGTGACTGCGGTCCCTGCTCAGCTCCAGCGCCTCGATGGCAGTGTGACTGCGGTCCATGCTCAGCACCATCGCCTCGATGGCAGTGTGACTGCGGTCCATGCTCAGCTCCACCACCTCGATGGCAGTGTGACTGCGGTCCATGCTCAGCACCATCGCCTCGATGGCAGTGTGAATGCGGTCCCTGCTCAGCACCATCGCCTCGATGGCAGTGTGACTGCGGTCCCTGCTCAGCACCATCGCGTCGATGGCAGTGTGACTGCGGTCCATGCTCAGCACCATCGCGTCGATGGCAGTGTGACTGCGGTCCATGCTCAGCACCATCGCCTCGATGGCAGTGTGACTGCGGTCCATGTTCAGCTCCATCGCCTCGATGGCAGTGTGACTGCGGTCCATGCTCAGCACCATCGCGTCGATGGCAGTGTGACTGCGGTCCCTGCTCAGCTCCATCGCCTCGATGGCAGTGTGACTGCGGTCCATGCTCAGCACCATCGCCTCGATGGCAGTGTGACTGCGGTCCCTGCTCAGCACCATCGCCTCGATGGCAGTGTGACTGCGGTCCCTGCTCAGCTCCATCGCCTCGATGGCAGTGTGACTGCGGTCCATGCTCAGCACCATCGCCTCGATGGCAGTGTGACTGCGGTCCCTGCTCAGCACCATCGCCTCGATGGCAGTGTGACTGCGGTCCCTGCTCAGCTCCATCGCCTCGATGGCAGTGTGACTGCGGTCCCTGCTCAGCACCATCGCCTCGATGGCAGTGTGACTGCGGTCCATGTTCAGCTCCATCGCCTCGATGGCAGTGTGACTGCGGTCCCTGCTCAGCACCATCGCCTCGATGGCAGTGTGACTGCGGTCCCTGCTCAGCTCCAGCGCCTCGATGGCAGAGTGACTGCGGTCCCTGCTCAGGACCATCGCCTCGATGGCAGAGTGACTGCGGTCCCTGCTCAGGACCATCGCCTCGATGGCAGTGTGACTGCGGTCCCTGCTCAGGACCATCGCCTCGATGGCAGTGTGACTGCGGTCCCTGCTCAGCACCATCACCTCGATGGCAGGGTGACTGCGGTCCCTGCTCAGCACCATCGCCTCGATGGCAGTGTGACTGCGGTCCCTGCTCAGCACCATCACCTCGATGGCAGAGTGACTGCGGTCCTGCTCAGCACCATGGCCTCGATGGCAGTGTGACTGCGGTCCCTGCTCAGCACCATCGCCTCGATGGCAGTGTGACTGCGGTCCCTGCTCAGCTCCAGCGCCTCGATGGCAGTGTGACTGCGGTCCCTGCTCAGCACCATGGCCTCGATGGCAGTGTGACTGCGGTCCATGCTCAGCTCCAGCGCCTCGATGGCAGTGTGACTGCGGTCCCTGCTCAGCACCATGGCCTCGATGGCAGTGTGACTGTGGTCCCTGCTCAGCACCATCGCCTCGATGGCAGTGTGACTGCGGTCCCTGCTCAGTACCATCGCCTCGATGGCAGTGTGACTGCGGTCCCTGCTCAGCACCATCGCCTCGATGGCAGTGTGACTGCGGTCCATGCTCAGCACCATCGCCTCGATGGCAGTGTGACTGCGGTCCCTGCTCAGCACCATCGCCTCGATGGCAGTGTGACTGCGGTCCCTGCTCAGCACCATCGACTCGATGGCAGTGTGACTGTGGTCCCTGCTCAGCACCATCGCCTCGATGGCAGTGTGACTGCTGTCCCTGCTCAGCACCATCGCCTCGATGGCAGTGTGACTGCGGTCCCTGCTCAACTCCAGCGCCTCGATGGCAGTGTGACTGCGGTCCATGCTCAGCACCATCGCCTCGATGGCAGTGTGACTGTGGTCCCTGCTCAGCACCATCGCCTCGATGGCAGTGTGACTGTGGTCCATGCTCAGGACCATCGCCTCGATGGCAGAGTGACTGCGGTCCCTGCTCAGCACCATCGCCTCGATGGCAGTGTGACTGCGGTCCATGTTCAGCTCCATCGCCTCGATGGCAGTGTGACTGCGGTCCATGCTCAGCACCATCGCCTCGATGGCAGTGTGACTGCGGTCCCTGCTCAGCACCATCGCCTCGATGGCAGTGTGACTGCGGTCCCTGCTCAGCACCATCGCCTCGATGGCAGTGTGACTGCGGTCCCTGCTCAGCACCATCGCCTCGATGGCAGTGTGACTGCGGTCCCTGCTCAGCACCATCGCCTCGATGGCAGTGTGACTGCGGTCCCTGCTCAGCACCATCGACTCGATGGCAGTGTGACTGTGGTCCCTGCTCAGCACCATCGCCTCGATGGCAGTGTGACTGCGGTCCCTGCTCAGCTCCAGCGCCTCGATGGCAGTGTGACTGCGGTCCATGCTCAGCACCATCGCCTCGATGGCAGTGTGACTGTGGTCCCTGCTCAGCACCATCGCCTCGATGGCAGTGTGACTGCGGTCCATGCTCAGGACCATCGCCTCGATGGCAGAGTGACTGCGTTCCCTGCTCAGCACCATCGCCTCGATGGCAGTGTGACTGTGGTCCATGCTCAGCTCCATCACCTCGATGGCAGTGTGACTGCGGTCCATGCTCAGCACCATCGCCTCGATGGCAGTGTGACTGCGGTCCCTGCTCAGCTCCAGCGCCTCGATGGCAGTGTGACTGCGGTCCATGCTCAGCACCATCGCCTCGATGGCAGTGTGACTGTGGTCCCTGCTCAGCACCATCGCCTCGATGGCAGTGTGACTGCGGTCCATGCTCAGGACCATCGCCTCGATGGCAGAGTGACTGCGTTCCCTGCTCAGCACCATCGCCTCGATGGCAGTGTGACTGTGGTCCATGCTCAGCTCCATCACCTCGATGGCAGTGTGACTGCGGTCCCTGCTCAGCACCATCGCCTCGATGGCAGTGTGACTGCGGTCCATGCTCAGCACCATCGCCTCGATGGCAGTGTGACTGTGGTCCCTGCTCAGCACCATCGCCTCGATGGCAGTGTGACTGCGGTCCATGCTCAGGACCATCGCCTCGATGGCAGAGTGACTGCGTTCCCTGCTCAGCACCATCGCCTCGATGGCAGTGTGACTGCGGTCCATGCTCAGCACCATCGCCTCGATGGCAGTGTGACTGCGGTCCATGCTCAGCTCCAGCGCCTCGATGGCAGTGTGACTGCGGTCCCTGCTCAGCTCCAGCGCCTCGATGGCAGTGTGACTGCGGTCCATGCTCAGTACCATCGCCTCGATGGCAGTGTGACTGCGGTCCCTGCTCAGCACCATCGCGTCGATGGCAGTGTGACTGCGGTCCCTGCTCAGCACCATCGCCTCGATGGCAGTGTGACTGCGGTCCCTGCTCAGCACCATCGCGTCGATGGCAGTGTGACTGCGGTCCCTGCTCAGCTCCAGCGCCTCGATGACAGTGTGACTGCGGTCCCTGCTCAGCACCATCGCCTCGATGGCAGTGTGACTGCGGTCCATGCTCAGCCCCATCGCCTCGATGGCAGTGTGACTGCGGTCAATGCTCAGCACCATCGCCTCGATGGCAGTGTGACTGCGGTCCCTGCTCAGCCCCATCGCCTCGATGGCAGTGTGACTGCGGTCCCTGCTCAGCACCATCGCCTCGATGGCAGTGTGACTGCGGTCCATGCTCAGGACCATCGCCTCGATGGCAGAGTGACTGCGGTCCATGCTCAGCACCATCGCCTCGATGTCAGTGTGACTGCGGTCCATGCTCAGGACCATCGCCTCGATGGCAGAGTGACTGCGGTCCCTGCTCAGCACCATCGTCTCGATGGCAGTGTGACTGCGGTCCCTGCTCAGCACCATCGCCTCGATGGCAGTGTGACTGCGGTCCATGCTCAGCACCATCGCCTCGATGGCAGTGTGACTGCGGTCCATGCTCAGCACCATCGCCTCGATGGCAGTGTGACTGCGGTCCCTGCTCAGCACCATCGCCTCGATGGCAGTGTGACTGCGGTCCATGCTCAGCACCATCGCCTCGATGGCAGTGTGACTGCGGTCCATGCTCAGCACCATCGCCTCGATGGCAGTGTGACTGCGGTCCCTGCTCAGCACCATCGCCTCGATGGCAGTGTGACTGCGGTCCATGCTCAGCCCCATCGCCTCGATGGCAGTGTGACTGCGGTCCCTGCTCAGGACCATCGCCTCGATGGCAGAGTGACTGCGGTCCATGCTCAGCACCATCGCCTCGATGGCAGTGTGACTGCGGTCCCTGCTCAGCACCATCGCCTCGATGGCAGTGTGACTGCGGTCCCTGCTCAGGACCATCGCCTCGATGGCAGAGTGACTGCGGTCCCTGCTCAGGACCATCGCCTCGATGGCAGTGTGACTGCGGTCCCTGCTCAGCACCATCGCCTCGATGGCAGTGTGACTGCGGTCCCTGCTCAGCACCATGGCCTCGATGGAAGTGTGACTGCGGTCCCTGCTCAGCACCATCGCCTCGATGGCAGTGTGACTGCGGTCCCTGCTCAGCTCCAGCGCCTCGATGGCAGTGTGACTGCGGTCCCTGCTCAGCACCATGGCCTCGATGGCAGTGTGACTGCGGTCCATGCTCAGCTCCAGCGCCTCGATGGCAGAGTGACTGCGGTCCCTGCTCAGCACCATCGCCTCGATGGCAGTGTGACTGCGGTCCATGCTCAGCACCATCGCCTCGATGGCAGTGTGACTGCGGTCCCTGCTCAGCTCCAGTGCCTCGATGGCAGTGTGACTGCGGTCCCTGCTCAGCACCATGGCCTCGATGGCAGTGTGACTGTGGTCCCTGATCAGCACCATCGCCTCGATGGCAGTGTGACTGCGGTCCCTGCTCAGCACCATCGCCTCGATGGCAGTGTGACTGCGGTCCCTGCTCAGCACCATCGCCTCGATGGCAGTGTGACTGCGGTCCATGCTCAGCACCATCGCCTCGATGGCAGTGTGACTGCGGTCCCTGCTCAGCACCATCGCCTCGATGGCAGTGTGACTGCGGTCCCTGCTCAGCACCATCGACTCGATGGCAGTGTGACTGCTGTCCCTGCTCAGCACCATCGCCTCGATGGCAGTGTGACTGCGGTCCCTGCTCAACTCCAGCGCCTCGATGGCAGTGTGACTGCGGTCCATGCTCAGCACCATCGCCTCGATGGCAGTGTGACTGTGGTCCCTGCTCAGCACCATCGCCTCGATGGCAGTGTGACTGTGGTCCATGCTCAGGACCATCGCCTCGATGGCAGAGTGACTGCGGTCCCTGCTCAGCACCATCGCCTCGATGGCAGTGTGACTGCGGTCCATGTTCAGCTCCATCGCCTCGATGGCAGAGTGACTGTGGTCCATGCTCAGCACCATCGCCTCGATGGCAGTGTGACTGCGGTCCCTGCTCAGCACCATCGACTCGATGGCAGTGTGACTGTGGTCCCTGCTCAGCACCATCGCCTCGATGGCAGTGTGACTGCGGTCCCTGCTCAGCACCATCGCCTCGATGGCAGTGTGACTGCGGTCCCTGCTCAGCTCCAGCGCCTCGATGGCAGTGTGACTGCGGTCCATGCTCAGCACCATCGCCTCGATGGCAGTGTGACTGTGGTCCCTGCTCAGCACCATCGCCTCGATGGCAGTGTGACTGCGGTCCCTGCTCAGGACCATCGCCTCGATGGCAGAGTGACTGCGTTCCCTGCTCAGCACCATCGCCTCGATGGCAGTGTGACTGTGGTCCATGCTCAGCTCCATCACCTCGATGGCAGTGTGACTGCGGTCCATGCTCAGCACCATCGCCTCGATGGCAGTGTGACTGCGGTCCCTGCTCAGCTCCAGCGCCTCGATGGCAGTGTGACAGCGGTCCATGCTCAGCACCATCGCCTCGATGGCAGTGTGACTGCGGTCCCTGCTCAGCACCATCGCGTCGATGGCAGTGTGACTGCGGTCCCTGCTCAGCACCATCGCCTCGATGGCAGTGTGACTGCGGTCCATGCTCAGCACCATCGCCTCGATGGCAGTGTGACTGCGGTCCATGCTCAGCACCATCGCCTCAATGGCAGTGTGACTGCGGTCCCTGCTCAGCACCATCGCCTCGATGGCAGTGTGACTGCGGTCCATGCTCAGCACCATCGCCTCGATGGCAGTGTGACTGCGGTCCATGCTCAGCTCCACCACCTCGATGGCAGTGTGACTGCGGTCCATGCTCAGCACCATCGCCTCGATGGCAGTGTGAATGCGGTCCCTGCTCAGCACCATCGCCTCGATGGCAGAGTGACTGCGGTCCCTGCTCAGCACCATCGCCTCGATGGCAGTGTGACTGCGGTCCATGCTCAGCACCATCGCCTCGATGGCAGTGTGACTGCGGTCCATGCTCAGGACCATCGCCTCGATGGCAGTGTGACTGCGGTCCATGCTCAGGACCATCGCCTCGATGGCAGTGTGACTGCGGTCCATGCTCAGGACCATCGCCTCGATGGCAGTGTGACTGCGGTCCATGCTCAGCACCATCGCCTCGATGGCAGTGTGGCTGCGGTCCATGCTCAGCACCATCGCCTCGATGGCAGTGTGACTGCGGTCCATGCTCAGCACCATCGCCTCGATGGCAGTGTGACTGCGGTCCCTGCTCAGCACCATCGCCTCGATGGCAGTGTGACTGCGGTCCCTGCTCAGCACCATCGCGTCGATGGCAGTGTGACTGCGGTCCCTGCTCAGCACCATCGCCTCGATGGCAGTGTGACTGCGGTCCATGCTCAGCACCATCGCCTCGATGGCAGTGTGACTGTGGTCCCTGCTCAGCACCATCGCCTCGATGGCAGTGTGACTGCGGTCCCTGCTCAGCACCATCGCGTCGATGGCAGTGTGACTGTGGTCCATGCTCAGGACCATCGCCTCGATGGCAGTGTGACTGCGGTCCATGCTCAGCACCATCGCCTCAATGGCAGTGTGACTGCGGTCCCTGCTCAGCACCATCGCCTCGATGGCAGTGTGACTGCGTTCCCTGCTCAGCACCATCGCCTCGATGGCAGTGTGACTGCGGTCCCTGCTCAGCACCATCGCGTCGATGGCAGTGTGACTGCGGTCCCTGCTCAGCACCATCGCCTCGATGGCAGTGTGACTGCGGTCCCTGCTCAGCACCATCGCCTCGATGGCAGTGTGACTGCGGTCCATGCTCAGCTCCATCGCCTCGATGGCAGTGTGACTGCGGTCCCTGCTCAGCACCATCGCCTCGATGGCAGTGTGACTGCCGTCCATGCTCAGCACCATCGCCTCGATGGCAGTGTGAATGCGGTCCCTGCTCAGCACCATCGCCTCGATGGCAGTGTGACTGTGGTCCCTGCTCAGCACCATCGCCTCGATGGCAGTGTGACTGCGGTCCCTGCTCAGCACCATCGCGTCGATGGCAGTGTGACTGCGGTCCATGCTCAGCACCATCGCGTCGATGGCAGTGTGACTGCGGTCCCTGCTCAGCTCCATCGCCTCGATGGCAGTGTGACTGCGGTCCATGCTCAGCACCATCGCCTCGATGGCAGTGTGACTGCGGTCCATGTTCAGCTCCATCGCCTCGATGGCAGTGTGACTGCGGTCCATGCTCAGCACCATCGCGTCGATGGCAGTGTGACTGCGGTCCCTGCTCAGCTCCATCGCCTCGATGGCAGTGTGACTGCGGTCCATGCTCAGCACCATCGCCTCGATGGCAGTGTGACTGCGGTCCCTGCTCAGCACCATCGCCTCGATGGCAGTGTGACTGCGGTCCCTGCTCAGCTCCATCGCCTCGATGGCAGTGTGACTGCGGTCCCTGCTCAGCACCATCGCCTCGATGGCAGTGTGACTGCGGTCCATATTCAGCTCCATCGCCTCGATGGCAGTGTGACTGCGGTCCATGCTCAGCACCATCGCGTCGATGGCAGTGTGACTGCGGTCCCTGCTCAGCACCATCGCCTCGATGGCAGTGTGACTGCGGTCCCTGCTCAGCTCCAGCGCCTCGATGGCAGAGTGACTGCGGTCCCTGCTCAGGACCATCGCCTCGATGGCAGAGTGACTGCGGTCCCTGCTCAGCACCATCGCCTCGATGGCAGTGTGACTGCGGTCCCTGCTCAGGACCATCGCCTCGATGGCAGTGTGACTGCGGTCCATGCTCAGCACCATCGCCTCGATGGCAGTGTGACTGCGGTCCCTGCTCAGGACCATCGCCTCGATGGCAGTGTGACTGCGGTCCCTGCTCAGCACCATCACCTCGATGGCAGTGTGACTGCGGTCCCTGCTCAGCACCATCGCCTCGATGGCAGTGTGACTGCGGTCCCTGCTCAGCACCATCGCCTCGATGGCAGTGTGACTGCGGTCCCTGCTCAGCACCATCGCCTCGATGGCAGTGTGACTGCGGTCCCTGCTCAGGACCATCGCCTCGATGGCAGTGTGACTGCGGTCCATGCTCAGCACCATCGCCTCGATGGCAGTGTGACTGCGGTCCCTGCTCAGGACCATCGCCTCGATGGCAGTGTGACTGCGGTCCCTGCTCAGGACCATCGCCTCGATGGCAGTGTGACTGCGGTCCATGCTCAGCACCATCGCCTCGATGGCAGTGTGACTGCGGTCCATGCTCAGCTCCAGCGCCTCGATGGCAGTGTGACTGCGGTCCATGCTCAGCACCATCGCCTCGATGGCAGTGTGACTGCGGTCCCTGCTCAGCTCCAGCGCCTCGATGGCAGTGTGACTGCGGTCCATGCTCAGCACCATCGCCTCGATGGCAGTGTGACTGTGGTCCATGCTCAGCTCCACCACCTCGATGGCAGTGTGACTGCGGTCCATGCTCAGCACCATCGCCTCGATGGCAGTGTGAATGCGGTCCCTGCTCAGCACCATCGCCTCGATGGCAGTGTGACTGTGGTCCCTGCTCAGCACCATCGCCTCGATGGCAGTGTGACTGCGGTCCCTGCTCAGCACCATCGCGTCGATGGCAGTGTGACTGCGGTCCATGCTCAGCACCATCGCGTCGATGGCAGTGTGACTGCGGTCCATGCTCAGCACCATCGCCTCGATGGCAGTGTGACTGCGGTCCATGTTCAGCTCCATCGCCTCGATGGCAGTGTGACTGCGGTCCATGCTCAGCACCATCGCGTCGTTGGCAGTGTGACTGCGGTCCCTGCTCAGCTCCATCGCCTCGATGGCAGTGTGACTGCGGTCCATGCTCAGCACCATCGCCTCGATGGCAGTGTGACTGCGGTCCCTGCTCAGCACCATCGCCTCGATGGCAGTGTGACTGCGGTCCCTGCTCAGCTCCATCGCCTCGATGGCAGTGTGACTGCGGTCCATGCTCAGCACCATCGCCTCGATGGCAGTGTGACTGCGGTCCCTGCTCAGCACCATCGCCTCGATGGCAGTGTGACTGCGGTCCCTGCTCAGCTCCATCGCCTCGATGGCAGTGTGACTGCGGTCCCTGCTCAGCACCATAGCCTCGATGGCAGTGTGACTGCGGTCCATGTTCAGCTCCATCCCCTCGATGGCAGTGTGACTGCGGTCCCTGCTCAGCACCATCGCCTCGATGGCAGTGTGACTGCGGTCCCTGCTCAGCTCCAGCGCCTCGATGGCAGTGTGACTGCGGTCCCTGCTCAGCACCATCGCCTCGATGGCAGTGTGACTGCGGTCCATGTTCAGCTCCATCCCCTCGATGGCAGTGTGACTGCAGTCCCTGCTCAGGACCATCGCCTCGATGGCAGAGTGACTGCGGTCCCTGCTCAGCACCATCGCCTCGATGGCAGTGTGACTGCGGTCCCTGCTCAGGACCATCGCCTCGATGGCAGTGTGACTGCGGTCCATGCTCAGCACCATCGCCTCGATGGCAGTGTGACTGCGGTCCCTGCTCAGGACCATCGCCTCGATGGCAGTGTGACTGCGGTCCCTGCTCAGCACCATCACCTCGATGGCAGGGTGACTGCGGTCCCTGCTCAGCACCATCGCCTCGATGGCAGTGTGACTGCGGTCCCTGCTCAGCACCATGGCCTCGATGGCAGTGTGACTGCGGTCCTGCTCAGCACCATGGCCTCGATGGCAGTGTGACTGCGGTCCCTGCTCAGCACCATCGCCTCGATGGCAGTGTGACTGCGGTCCCTGCTCAGCTCCAGCGCCTCGATGGCAGTGTGACTGCGGTCCCTGCTCAGCACCATGGCCTCGATGGCAGTGTGACTGCGGTCCATGCTCAGCTCCAGCGCCTCGATGGCAGTGTGACTGCGGTCCCTGCTCAGCACCATGGCCTCGATGGCAGTGTGACTGTGGTCCCTGCTCAGCACCATCGCCTCGATGGCAGTGTGACTGCGGTCCCTGCTCAGTACCATCGCCTCGATGGCAGTGTGACTGCGGTCCCTGCTCAGCACCATCGCCTCGATGGCAGTGTGACTGCGGTCCATGCTCAGCACCATCGCCTCGATGGCAGTGTGACTGCGGTCCCTGCTCAGCACCATCGCCTCGATGGCAGTGTGACTGCGGTCCCTGCTCAGCACCATCGACTCGATGGCAGTGTGACTGTGGTCCCTGCTCAGCACCATCGCCTCGATGGCAGTGTGACTGCGGTCCCTGCTCAGCACCATCGCCTCGATGGCAGTGTGACTGCGGTCCCTGCTCAACTCCAGCGCCTCGATGGCAGTGTGACTGCGGTCCATGCTCAGCACCATCGCCTCGATGGCAGTGTGACTGTGGTCCCTGCTCAGCACCATCGCCTCGATGGCAGTGTGACTGTGGTCCATGCTCAGGACCATCGCCTCGATGGCAGAGTGACTGCGGTCCCTGCTCAGCACCATCGCCTCGATGGCAGTGTGACTGCGGTCCATGTTCAGCTCCATCGCCTCGATGGCAGTGTGACTGCGGTCCATGCTCAGCACCATCGCCTCGATGGCAGTGTGACTGCGGTCCCTGCTCAGCACCATCGCCTCGATGGCAGTGTGACTGCGGTCCCTGCTCAGCACCATCGCCTCGATGGCAGTGTGACTGCGGTCCCTGCTCAGCACCATCGCCTCGATGGCAGTGTGACTGCGGTCCCTGCTCAGCACCATCGCCTCGAT
Organism: Scyliorhinus torazame; assembly: GCF_047496885.1. Classification (NCBI taxonomy): domain Eukaryota; kingdom Metazoa; phylum Chordata; class Chondrichthyes; order Carcharhiniformes; family Scyliorhinidae; genus Scyliorhinus; species Scyliorhinus torazame. The sequence goes on from NC_092707.1 coordinate 311,423,669, forward strand.
GGCAGTGTGACTGCGGTCCCTGCTCAGCACCATCGACTCGATGGCAGTGTGACTGTGGTCCCTGCTCAGCACCATCGCCTCGATGGCAGTGTGACTGCGGTCCCTGCTCAGCTCCAGCGCCTCGATGGCAGTGTGACTGCGGTCCATGCTCAGCACCATCGCCTCGATGGCAGTGTGACTGTGGTCCCTGCTCAGCACCATCGCCTCGATGGCAGTGTGACTGCGGTCCATGCTCAGGACCATCGCCTCGATGGCAGAGTGACTGCGTTCCCTGCTCAGCACCATCGCCTCGATGGCAGTGTGACTGTGGTCCATGCTCAGCTCCATCACCTCGATGGCAGTGTGACTGCGGTCCATGCTCAGCACCATCGCCTCGATGGCAGTGTGACTGCGGTCCCTGCTCAGCTCCAGCGCCTCGATGGCAGTGTGACTGCGGTCCATGCTCAGCACCATCGCCTCGATGGCAGTGTGACTGTGGTCCCTGCTCAGCACCATCGCCTCGATGGCAGTGTGACTGCGGTCCATGCTCAGGACCATCGCCTCGATGGCAGAGTGACTGCGTTCCCTGCTCAGCACCATCGCCTCGATGGCAGTGTGACTGTGGTCCATGCTCAGCTCCATCACCTCGATGGCAGTGTGACTGCGGTCCCTGCTCAGCACCATCGCCTCGATGGCAGTGTGACTGCGGTCCATGCTCAGCACCATCGCCTCGATGGCAGTGTGACTGTGGTCCCTGCTCAGCACCATCGCCTCGATGGCAGTGTGACTGCGGTCCATGCTCAGGACCATCGCCTCGATGGCAGAGTGACTGCGTTCCCTGCTCAGCACCATCGCCTCGATGGCAGTGTGACTGCGGTCCATGCTCAGCACCATCGCCTCGATGGCAGTGTGACTGCGGTCCATGCTCAGCTCCAGCGCCTCGATGGCAGTGTGACTGCGGTCCCTGCTCAGCTCCAGCGCCTCGATGGCAGTGTGACTGCGGTCCATGCTCAGCACCATCGCCTCGATGGCAGTGTGACTGCGGTCCCTGCTCAGCACCATCGCGTCGATGGCAGTGTGACTGCGGTCCCTGCTCAGCAACATCGCCTCGATGGCAGTGTGACTGCGGTCCCTGCTCAGCACCATCGCGTCGATGGCAGTGTGACTGCGGTCCCTGCTCAGCTCCAGCGCCTCGATGACAGTGTGACTGCGGTCCCTGCTCAGCACCATCGCCTCGATGGCAGTGTGACTGCGGTCCATGCTCAGCCCCATCGCCTCGATGGCAGTGTGACTGCGGTCAATGCTCAGCACCATCGCCTCGATGGCAGTGTGACTGCGGTCCCTGCTCAGCCCCATCGCCTCGATGGCAGTGTGACTGCGGTCCCTGCTCAGCACCATCGCCTCGATGGCAGTGTGACTGCGGTCCATGCTCAGGACCATCGCCTCGATGGCAGAGTGACTGCGGTCCATGCTCAGCACCATCGCCTCGATGTCAGTGTGACTGCGGTCCATGCTCAGGACCATCGCCTCGATGGCAGAGTGACTGCGGTCCCTGCTCAGCACCATCGTCTCGATGGCAGTGTGACTGCGGTCCCTGCTCAGCACCATCGCCTCGATGGCAGTGTGACTGCGGTCCATGCTAAGCACCATCGCCTCGATGGCAGTGTGACTGCGGTCCATGCTCAGCACCATCGCCTCGATGGCAGTGTGACTGCGGTCCCTGCTCAGCACCATCGCCTCGATGGCAGTGTGACTGCGGTCCATGCTCAGCACCATCGCCTCGATGGCAGTGTGACTGCGGTCCATGCTCAGCACCATCGCCTCGATGGCAGTGTGACTGCGGTCCCTGCTCAGCACCATCGCCTCGATGGCAGTGTGACTGCGGTCCATGCTCAGCCCCATCGCCTCGATGGCAGTGTGACTGCCGTCCCTGCTCAGGACCATCGCCTCGATGGCAGAGTGACTGCGGTCCATGCTCAGCACCATCGCCTCGTTGGCAGTGTGACTGCGGTCCCTGCTCAGCACCATCGCCTCGATGGCAGTGTGACTGCGGTCCCTGCTCAGGACCATCGCCTCGATGGCAGAGTGACTGCGGTCCCTGCTCAGGACCATCGCCTCGATGGCAGTGTGACTGCGGTCCCTGCTCAGCACCATCGCCTCGATGGCAGTGTGACTGCGGTCCCTGCTCAGCACCATGGCCTCGATGGCAGTGTGACTGCGGTCCCTGCTCAGCACCATCGCCTCGATGGCAGTGTGACTGCGGTCCCTGCTAAGCTCCAGCGCCTCGATGGCAGTGTGACTGCGGTCCCTGCTCAGCACCATGGCCTCGATGGCAGTGTGACTGCGGTCCATGCTCAGCTCCAGCGCCTCGATGGCAGAGTGACTGCGGTCCCTGCTCAGCACCATCGCCTCGATGGCAGTGTGACTGCGGTCCCTGCTCAGCACCATCGCCTCGATGTCAGTGTGACTGCGGTCCCTGCTCAGCACCATCACCTCGATGGCAGTGTGACTGCGGTCCATGCTCAGCACCATCGCCTCGATGGCAGTGTGACTGCGGTCCCTGCTCAGCTCCAGCGCCTCGATGGCAGTGTGACTGCGGTCCCTGCTCAGCACCATGGCCTCGATGGCAGTGTGACTGTGGTCCCTGATCAGCACCATCGCCTCGATGGCAGTGTGACTGCGGTCCCTGCTCAGCACCATCGCCTCGATGGCAGTGTGACTGCGGTCCCTGCTCAGCACCATCGCCTCGATGGCAGTGTGACTGCGGTCCATGCTCAGCACCATCGCCTCGATGGCAGTGTGACTGCGGTCCCTGCTCAGCACCATCGCCTCGATGGCAGTGTGACTGCGGTCCCTGCTCAGCACCATCGACTCGATGGCAGTGTGACTGCTGTCCCTGCTCAGCACCATCGCCTCGATGGCAGTGTGACTGCGGTCCCTGCTCAACTCCAGCGCCTCGATGGCAGTGTGACTGCGGTCCATGCTCAGCACCATCGCCTCGATGGCAGTGTGACTGTGGTCCCTGCTCAGCACCATCGCCTCGATGGCAGTGTGACTGTGGTCCATGCTCAGGACCATCGCCTCGATGGCAGAGTGACTGCGGTCCCTGCTCAGCACCATCGCCTCGATGGCAGTGTGACTGCGGTCCATGTTCAGCTCCATCGCCTCGATGGCAGAGTGACTGTGGTCCATGCTCAGCACCATCGCCTCGATGGCAGTGTGACTGCGGTCCCTGCTCAGCACCATCGACTCGATGGCAGTGTGACTGTGGTCCCTGCTCAGCACCATCGCCTCGATGGCAGTGTGACTGCGGTCCCTGCTCAGCACCATCGCCTCGATGGCAGTGTGACTGCGGTCCCTGCTCAGCTCCAGCGCCTCGATGGCAGTGTGACTGCGGTCCATGCTCAGCACCATCGCCTCGATGGCAGTGTGACTGTGGTCCCTGCTCAGCACCATCGCCTCGATGGCAGTGTGACTGCGGTCCCTGCTCAGGACCATCGCCTCGATGGCAGAGTGACTGCGTTCCCTGCTCAGCACCATCGCCTCGATGGCAGTGTGACTGTGGTCCATGCTCAGCTCCATCACCTCGATGGCAGTGTGACTGCGGTCCATGCTCAGCACCATCGCCTCGATGGCAGCGTGACTGCGGTCCCTGCTCAGCTCCAGCGCCTCGATGGCAGTGTGACAGCGGTCCATGCTCAGCACCATCGCCTCGATGGCAGTGTGACTGCGGTCCCTGCTCAGCACCATCGCGTCGATGGCAGTGTGACTGCGGTCCCTGCTCAGCACCATCGCCTCGATGGCAGTGTGACTGCGGTCCATGCTCAGCACCATCGCCTCGATGGCAGTGTGACTGCGGTCCATGCTCAGCACCATCGCCTCAATGGCAGTGTGACTGCGGTCCCTGCTCAGCTCCAGCGCCTCGATGACAGTGTGACTGCGGTCCATGCTCAGCACCATCGCCTCGATGGCAGTGTGACTGCGGTCCCTGCTCAGCACCATCGCCTCGATGGCAGTGTGACTGCGGTCCATGCTCAGGGCCATCGCCTCGATGGCAGAGTGACTGCGGTCCATGCTCAGCACCATCGCCTCGATGTCAGTGTGACTGCGGTCCATGCTCAGGACCATCGCCTCGATGGCAGAGTGACTGCGGTCCCTGCTCAGCACCATCGCCTCGATGGCAGTGTGACTGCGGTCCCTGCTCAGCATCATCGCCTCGATGGCAGTGTGACTGCGGTCCATGCTCAGCACCATCGCCTCGGTGGCAGTGTGACTGCGGTCCATGCTCAGCCCCATCGCCTCGATGGCAGTGTGACTGCGGTCCCTGCTCAGCTCCATCGCCTCGATGGCAGTGTGACTGCGGTCCCTGCTCAGCTCCAGCGCCTCGATGGCAGAGTGACTGCGGTCCCTGCTCAGGACCATCGCCTCGATGGCAGAGTGACTGCGGTCCCTGCTCAGGACCATCGCCTCGATGGCAGAGTGACTGCGGTCCCTGCTCAGGACCATCGCCTCGATGGCAGAGTTACTGCGGTCCCTGCTCAGGACCATCGCCTCGATGGCAGTGTGACTGCGGTCCCTGCTCAGCACCATCGCCTCGATGGCAGTGTGACTGCGGTCCCTGCTCAGGACCATCGCCTCGATGGCAGTGTGACTGCGGTCCATGCTCAGCACCATCGCCTCGATGGCAGTGTGACTGCGGTCCCTGCTCAGGACCATCGCCTCGATGGCAGTGTGACTGCGGTCCCTGCTCAGCACCATCGCCTCGATGGCAGTGTGACTGCGGTCCCTGCTCAGCACCATCGCCTCGATGGCAGTGTGACTGCGGTCCCTGCTCAGGACCATCGCCTCGATGGCAGTGTGACTGCGGTCCATGCTCAGCTCCAGCGCCTCGATGGCAGTGTGACTGCGGTCCATGCTCAGCACCATCGCCTCGATGGCAGTGTGACTGCGGTCCCTGCTCAGCACCATCACCTCGATGGCAGAGTGACTGCGGTCCTGCTCAGCACCATGGCCTCGATGGCAGTGTGACTGCGGTCCCTGCTCAGCACCATCGCCTCGATGGCAGTGTGACTGCGGTCCCTGCTCAGCTCCAGCGCCTCGATGGCAGTGTGACTGCGGTCCCTGCTCAGCACCATGGCCTCGATGGCAGTGTGACTGTGGTCCATGCTCAGCTCCAGCGCCTCGATGGCAGTGTGACTGCGGTCCCTGCTCAGCACCATCGCCTCGATGGCAGTGTGACTGCGGTCCATGCTCAGCACCATCGCCTCGATGGCAGTGTGACTGCGGTCCCTGCTCAGCACCATCGCCTCGATGGCAGTGTGACTGCGGTCCCTGCTCAGCACCATCGACTCGATGGCAGTGTGACTGTGGTCCCTGCTCAGCACCATCGCCTCGATGGCAGTGTGACTGCGGTCCCTGCTCAGCACCATCGCCTCGATGGCAGTGTGACTGCGGTCCCTGCTCAACTCCAGCGCCTCGATGGCAGTGTGACTGCGGTCCATGCTCAGCACCATCGCCTCGATGGCAGTGTGACTGTGGTCCCTGCTCAGCACCATCGCCTCGATGGCAGTGTGACTGTGGTCCATGCTCAGGACCATCGCCTCGATGGCAGAGTGACTGCGGTCCCTGCTCAGCACCATCGCCTCGATGGCAGTGTGACTGCGTTCCATGTTCAGCTCCATCGCCTCGATGGCAGTGTGACTGCGGTCCCTGCTCAGCACCATCGCCTCGATGGCAGTGTGACTGCGGTCCCTGCTCAGCACCATCGCCTCGATGGCAGTGTGACTGCGTTCCCTGCTCAGCACCATCGCCTCGATGGCAGTGTGACTGCGGTCCCTGCTCAGCACCATCGACTCGATGGCAGTGTGACTGTGGTCCCTGCTCAGCACCATCGCCTCGATGGCAGTGTGACTGCGGTCCCTGCTCAGCACCATCGCCTCGATGGCAGTGTGACTGCGGTCCATGCTCAGGACCATCACTTCGATGGCAGAGTGACTGCGTTCCCTGCTCAGCACCATCGCCTCGATGGCAGTGTGACTGCGGTCCATGCTCAGCACCATCGCCTCGATGGCAGTGTGACTGCGGTCCCTGCTCAGCACCATCGCCTCGATGGCAGTGTGACTGTGGTCCATGCTCAGCACCATCGCCACGATGGCAGTGTGACTGCGGTCCCTGCTCAGCACCATCGCCTCGATGGCAGTGTGACTGTGGTCCATGCTCAGGACCATCGCCTCGATGGCAGAGTGACTGCGGTCCCTGCTCAGCACCATCGCCTCGATGGCAGTGTGACTGCGGTCCATGTTCAGCTCCATCGCCTCGATGGCAGTGTGACTGCGGTCCATGCTCAGCACCATCGCCTCGATGGCAGTGTGACTGCGGTCCCTGCTCAGCACCATCGCCTCGATGGCAGTGTGACTGTGGTCCATGCTCAGGACCATCGCCTCGATGGCAGAGTGACTGCGGTCCCTGCTCAGCACCATCGCCTCGATGGCAGTGTGACTGCGGTCCATGTTCAGCTCCATCGCCTCGATGGCAGTGTGACTGCGGTCCCTGCTCAGCACCATCGCCTCGATGGCAGTGTGACTGCGGTCCCTGCTCAGCACCATCGCCTCGATGGCAGTGTGACTGCGGTCCCTGCTCAGCACCATCGCCTCGATGGCAGTGTGACTGCGGTCCCTGCTCAGCACCATCGACTCGATGGCAGTGTGACTGCAGTCCCTGCTCAGCACCATCGCCTCGATGGCAGTGTGACTGCGGTCCCTGCTCAGCACCATCGCCTCGATGGCAGTGTGACTGCGGTCCATGCTCAGGACCATCGCCTCGATGGCAGAGTGACTGCGTTCCCTGCTCAGCACCATCGCCTCGATGGCAGTGTGACTGCGGTCCATGCTCAGCTCCATCACCTCGATGGCAGTGTGACTGCGGTCCATGCTCAGCACCATCGCCTCGATGGCAGTGTGACTGCGGTCCCTGCTCAGCACCATCGCCTCGATGGCAGTGTGACTGCGGTCCCTGCTCAGCACCATCGCCTCGATGGCAGTGTGACTGCGGTCCATGCCAGCACCATGGCCTCGATGGCAGTGTGACTGCGGTCCCTGCTCAGCTCCAGCGCCTCGATGGCAGTGTGACTGCGGTCCATGCTCAGCACCATCGCCTCGATGGCAGTGTGACTGCGGTCCCTGCTCAGCACCATCGCGTCGATGGCAGTGTGACTGCGGTCCATGCTCAGCACCATCGCCTCGATGGCAGTGTGACTGCGGTCCATGCTCAGCACCATCGCCTCGATGGCAGTGTGACTGCGGTCCATGCTCAGCACCATCGCCTCGATGGCAGTGTGACTGCGGTTCCTGCTCAGCACCATCGCCTCGATGGCAGTGTGACTGCAGTCCATGCTCAGCACCATCGCCTCGATGGCAGTGTGACTGCGGTCCATGCTCAGCACCATCGCCTCGATGGCAGTGTGACTGCGGTTCCTGCTCAGCACCATCGCCTCGATGGCAGTGTGACTGCGGTCCATGCTCAGCACCATCGCCTCGATGGCAGTGTGACTGCGGTCCATGCTCAGGACCATCGCCTCGATGGCAGAGTGACTGCGGTCCCTGCTCAGCACCATCGCCTCGATGGCAGTGTGACTGCGGTCCATGCTCAGCTCCAGCGTCTCGATGGCAGTGTGACTGCGGTCCCTGCTCAGCACCATCGCCTCGATGGCAGTGTGACTGCGGTCCCTGCTCAGCTCCAGCGCCTCGATGGCAGTGTGACTGCGGTCCCTGCTCAGCACCATCGCCTCGATGGCAGTGTGACTGCGGTCCCTGCTCAGCACCATCGCCTCGATGGCAGTGTGACTGCGGTCCCTGCTCAGCACCATCGCCTCGATGGCAGTGTGACTGCGGTCCCTGCTCAGCACCATCGCCTCGATGGCAGTGTGACTGCGGTCCCTGCTCAGCACCATCGCCTCGATGGCAGTGTGACTGCGGTCCATGCCAGCACCATGGCCTCGATGGCAGTGTGACTGCGGTCCCTGCTCAGCTCCAGCGCCTCGATGGCAGTGTGACTGCGGTCCATGCTCAGCACCATCGCCTCGATGGCAGTGTGACTGCGGTCCATGCTCAGCACCATCGCCTCGATGGCAGTGTGACTGCGGTCCCTGCTCAGCACCATCGCCTCAACCACAGTGTGACTGCGGTCCCTGCTCAGCACCATCGCCTCGATGGCAGTGTGACTGCGGTCCATGCTCAGCACCATCGCCTCGATGGCAGTGTGACTGCGGTCCCTGCTCAGCTCCAGCGTCTCGATGGCAGTGTGACTGCGGTCCATGCTCAGCACCATCACCTCGATGGCAGTGTGACTGCGGTCCCTGCTCAGCTCCAGCGTCTCGATGGCAGTGTGACTGCGGTCCATGCTCAGCACCATTACCTCGATGGCAGTGTGACTGCGGTCCCTGCTCAGCACCATCGCCTCGATGGCAGTGTGACTGCGGTCCATGCTCAGCACCATCGCCTCGATGGCAGAGTTACTGCGGTCCCTGCTCAGCACCATCGCCTCGATGGCAGTGTGACTGCGGTCCATGCTCAGGACCATCGCCTCGATGGCAGTGTGACTGCGGTCCATGCTCAGGACCATCGCCTCGATGGCAGTGTGACTGCGGTCCCTGCTCAGCACCATCGCTTCGATGGCAGTGTGACTGCGGTCCCTGCTCAGCACCATCGCGTCGATGGCAGTGTGACTGCGGTCCCTGCTCAGCACCATCGCCTCGATGGCAGTGTGACTGTGGTCCCTGCTCAGCACCATCGCCTCGATGGCAGTGTGACTGCGGTCCCTGCTCAGCACCATCGCGTCGATGGCAGTGTGACTGCGGTCCCTGCTCAGCACCATCGCCTCGATGGCAGTGTGACTGCGGTCCATGCTCAGCACCATCGCCTCGATGGCAGTGTGACTGTGGTCCCTGCTCAGCACCATCGCCTCGATGGCAGTGTGACTGCGGTCCCTGCTCAGCACCATCGCCTCGATGGCAGTGTGACTGCGGTCCATGCCAGCACCATGGCCTCGATGGCAGTGTGACTGCGGTCCCTGCTCAGCTCCAGCGCCTCGATGGCAGTGTGACTGCGGTCCATGCTCAGCACCATCGCCTCGATGGCAGTGTGACTGCGGTCCATGCTCAGCACCATCGCCTCGATGGCAGTGTGACTGCGGTCCCTGCTCAGCACCATCGCCTCGATGGCAGTGTGACTGCGGTCCATGCTCAGCACCATCGCCTCGATGGCAGTGTGACTGCGGTCCCTGCTCAGCACCATCGCCTCGATGGCAGTGTGACTGCGGTCCCTGCTCAGCACCATCGCGTCGATGGCAGTGTGACTGCGGTCCCTGCTCAGCACCATCGCCTCGATGGCAGTGTGACTGCGGTCCATGCTCAGCTCCACCACGTCGATGGCAGTGTGAATGCGGTCCCTGCTCAGCACCATCGCCTCGATGGCAGTGTGACTGCGGTCCCTGCTCAGCACCATCGCCTCGATGGCAGTGTGACTGCGGTCCATGCTCAGCACCATCGCCTCGATGGCAGTGTGACTGCGGTCCATGCTCAGCTCCACCACCTCGATGGCAGTGCGAATGCGGTCCCTGCTCAGCACCATCGCCTCGATGGCAGTGTGACTGTGGTCCCTGCTCAGCACCATCGCCTCGATGGCAGTGTGACTGCGGTCCATGCTCAGCACCATCACCTCGATGGCAGTGTGACTGCGGTCCCTGCTCAGCACCATCGCCTCGATGGCAGTGTGACTGCGGTCCCTGCTCAGCACCATCGCCTCGATGGCAGTGTGACTGCGGTCCATGCTCAGCACCATCGCCTCGATGGCAGTGTGACTGCGGTCCCTGCTCAGCACCATCGCCTCGATGGCAGTGTGACTGCGGTCCCTGCTCAGCACCATCGCCTCGATGGCAGTGTGACTGCGGTCCCTGCTCAGGACCATCGCCTCGATGGCAGTGTGACTGCGGTCCCTGCTCAGCACCATCGCCTCGATGGCAGTGTGACTGCGGTCCCTGCTCAGCACCATCGCCTCGATGGCAGTGTGACTGCGGTCCCTGCTCAGCTCCAGCGCCTCGATGGCAGTGTGACTGCGGTCCCTGCTCAGCACCATCGCCTCGATGGCAGTGTGACTGCGGTCCCTGCTCAGCACCATCGCCTCGATGGCAGTGTGACTGCGGTCCCTGCTCAGCACCATCGCCTCGATGGCAGTGTGACTGCGGTCCCTGCTCAGCTCCAGCGCCTCGATGGCAGTGTGACTGCGGTCCCTGCTCAGCACCATCGCCTCGATGGCAGTGTGACTGCGGTCCATGCTCAGCACCATCGCCTCGATGTCAGTGTGACTGCGGTCCCTGCTCAGCACCATCACCTCGATGGCAGTGTGACTGCGGTCCATGCTCAGCACCATCGCCTCGATGTCAGTGAGACTGCGGTCCCTGCTCAGCACCATCACCTCGATGGCAGTGTGACTGCGGTCCATGCTCAGCTCCAGCGCCTCGATGGCAGTGTGACTGCGGTCCCTGCTCAGCACCATCGCCTCGATGGCAGTGTGACTGCGGTCCCTGCTCAGCACCATCGCCTCGATGGCAGTGTGACTGCGGTCCATGCTCAGCTCCAGCGCCTCGATGGCAGTGTGACTGTGGTCCCTGCTCAGCACCATCGCCTCGATGGCAGTGTGACTGCGGTCCATGCTCAGCTCCAGCGCCTCGATGGCAGTGTGACTGCGGTCCCTGCTCAGCACCAGCGCCTCGATGGCAGTGTGACTGCGGTCCATGCTCAGCTCCAGCGCCTCGATGGCAGTGTGACTGCGGTCCCTGCTCAGCACCATCGCCTCGATGGCAGTGTGACTGCGGTCCATGCTCAGCTCCATCGCCTCGATGGCAGAGTGACTGCGGTCCCTGCTCAGCACCATGGCCTCGATGGCAGTGTGACTGCGGTCCCTGCTCAGCACCATCGCCTCGATGGCAGTGTGACTGCGGTCCATGCTCAGCTCCAGCGCCTCGATGGCAGTGTGACTGCGGTCCCTGCTCAGCACCATCGCCTCGATGGCAGTGTGACTGCGGTCCCTGCTCAGCACCATCGCCTCGATGGCAGTGTGACTGCGGTCCCTGCTCAGCACCATCGCCTCGATGGCAGTGTGACTGCGGTCCCTGCTCAGCTCCAGCGCCTCGATGGCAGTGTGACTGCGGTCCCTGCTCAGCACCATCGCCTCGATGGCAGTGTGACTGCGGTCCATGCTCAGCACCATCGCCTCGATGTCAGTGTGACTGCGGTCCCTGCTCAGCACCATCACCTCGATGGCAGTGTGACTGCGGTCCATGCTCAGCACCATCGCCTCGATGTCAGTGAGACTGCGGTCCCTGCTCAGCACCATCACCTCGATGGCAGTGTGACTGCGGTCCATGCTCAGCTCCAGCGCCTCGATGGCAGTGTGACTGCGGTCCCTGCTCAGCACCATCGCCTCGATGGCAGTGTGACTGCGGTCCCTGCTCAGCACCATCGCCTCGATGGCAGTGTGACTGCGGTCCATGCTCAGCTCCAGCGCCTCGATGGCAGTGTGACTGTGGTCCCTGCTCAGCACCATCGCCTCGATGGCAGTGTGACTGCGGTCCATGCTCAGCTCCAGCGCCTCGATGGCAGTGTGACTGCGGTCCCTGCTCAGCACCAGCGCCTCGATGGCAGTGTGACTGCGGTCCATGCTCAGCTCCAGCGCCTCGATGGCAGTGTGACTGCGGTCCCTGCTCAGCACCATCGCCTCGATGGCAGTGTGACTGCGGTCCATGCTCAGCTCCATCGCCTCGATGGCAGAGTGACTGCGGTCCCTGCTCAGCACCATGGCCTCGATGGCAGTGTGACTGCGGTCCCTGCTCAGCACCATCGCCTCGATGGCAGTGTGACTGCGGTCCATGCTCAGCTCCAGCGCCTCGATGGCAGTGTGACTGCGGTCCCTGCTCAGCACCATCGCCTCGATGGCAGTGTGACTGCGGTCCCTGCTCAGCACCATCGCCTCGATGGCAGTGTGACTGCGGTCCCTGCTCAGCACCATCGCCTCGATGGCAGTGTGACTGCGGTCCATGCTCAGCTCCAGCGCCTCGATGGCAGTGTGACTGTGGTCCCTGCTCAGCACCATCGCCTCGATGGCAGTGTGACTGCGGTCCATGCTCAGCTCCATCGCCTCGATGGCAGAGTGACTGCGGACCCTGCTCAGCACCATCGCCTCGATGGCAGTGTGACTGCGGTCCATGTTCAGCTCCATCGCCTCGATGGCAGTGTGACTGCGGTCCATGCTCAGCACCATCGCCTCGATGGCAGTGTGACTGCGGTCCCTGCTCAGCACCATCGCCTCGATGGCAGTGTGACTGCGGTCCCTGCTCAGCACCATCGCCTCGATGGCAGTGTGACTGCGGTCCCTGCTCAGCACCATCGACTCGATGGCAGTGTGACTGTGGTCCCTGCTCAGCACCATCGACTCGATGGCAGTGTGACTGCGGTCCCTGCTCAGCACCATCGCCTCGATGGCAGTGTGACTGCGGTCCCTGCTCAGCTCCAGCGCCTCGATGGCAGTGTGACTGCGGTCCATGCTCAGCACCATCGCCTCGATGGCAGTGTGACTGTGGTCCCTGCTCAGCACCATCGCCTCGATGGCAGTGTGACTGCGGTCCATGCTCAGGACCATCGCCTCGATGGCAGAGTGACTGCGTTCCCTGCTCAGCACCATCGCCTCGATGGCAGTGTGACTGCGGTCCCTGCTCAGCACCATCGCCTCGATGGCAGTGTGACTGCGGTCCCTGCTCAGCACCATCGCCTCGATGGCAGAGTGACTGCGGTCCCTGCTCAGCACCATCGCCTCGATGGCAGAGTGACTGCGGTCCCTGCTCAGCACCATCGCCTCGATGGCAGTGTGACTGCGGTCCATGCTCAGCTCCATCACCTCGATGGCAGTGTGACTGCGGTCCATGCTCAGCACCATCGTCTCGATGGCAGTGTGACTGCGGTCCATGCTCAGCACCATCGCGTCGATGGCAGTGTGACTGCGGTCCCTGCTCAGCACCATCGCCTCGATGGCAGTGTGACTGCGGTCCCTGCTCAGCTCCAGCGCCTCGATGGCAGTGTGACTGCGGTCCCTGCTCAGCACCATCGCCTCGATGGCAGTGTGACTGCGGTCCCTGCTCAGCTCCAGCGCCTCGATGGCAGTGTGACTGCGGTCCCTGCTCAGCACCACCGCCTCGATGGCAGTGTGACTGCGGTCCCTGCTCAGCTCCAGCGCCTCGATGACAGTGTGACTGCGGTCCCTGCTCAGCACCATCGCCTCGATGGCAGTGTGACTGTGGTCCATGCTCAGCACCATCGCCTCGATGGCAGTGTGACTGCGGTCCCTGCTCAGCACCATCGCCTCGATGGCAGTGTGACTGTGGTCCATGCTCAGCACCATCGCCTCGATGGCAGTGTGACTGCGGTCCCTACTCAGCACCATCGCCTCGATGGCAGTGTGACTGCGGTCCATGCTCAGCACCATCGCCTCGATGGCAGTGTGACTGCGGTCCATGCTCAGGACCATCGCCTCGATGGCAGAGTGACTGCGGTCCCTGCTCAGCACCATCGCCTCGATGGCAGTGTGACTGCGGTCCCTGCTCAGCACCATCGCCTCGATGGCAGTGTGACTGCGGTCCATGCTCAGCACCATCGCCTCGATGGCAGTGTGACTGCGGTCCATGCTCAGCCCCATCGCCTCGATGGCAGTGTGACTGCGGTCCCTGCTCAGCACCATCGCCTCGATGGCAGTGTGACTGCGGTCCATGCTCAGCTCCATCGCCTCGATGGCAGAGTGACTGCGGTCCCTGCTCAGCACCATGGCCTCGATGGCAGTGTGACTGCGGTCCCTGCTCAGCACCATCGCCTCGATGGCAGTGTGACTGCGGTCCATGCTCAGCTCCAGCGCCTCGATGGCAGTGTGACTGCGGTCCCTGCTCAGCACCATCGCCTCGATGGCAGTGTGACTGCGGTCCCTGCTCAGCACCATCGCCTCGATGGCAGTGTGACTGCGGTCCCTGCTCAGCACCATCGCCTCGATGGCAGTGTGACTGCGGTCCCTGCTCAGCTCCAGCGCCTCGATGGCAGTGTGACTGCGGTCCCTGCTCAGCACCATCGCCTCGATGGCAGTGTGACTGCGGTCCATGCTCAGCACCATCGCCTCGATGTCAGTGTGACTGCGGTCCCTGCTCAGCACCATCACCTCGATGGCAGTGTGACTGCGGTCCATGCTCAGCACCATCGCCTCGATGTCAGTGAGACTGCGGTCCCTGCTCAGCACCATCACCTCGATGGCAGTGTGACTGCGGTCCATGCTCAGCTCCAGCGCCTCGATGGCAGTGTGACTGCGGTCCCTGCTCAGCACCATCGCCTCGATGGCAGTGTGACTGCGGTCCCTGCTCAGCACCATCGCCTCGATGGCAGTGTGACTGCGGTCCATGCTCAGCTCCAGCGCCTCGATGGCAGTGTGACTGTGGTCCCTGCTCAGCACCATCGCCTCGATGGCAGTGTGACTGCGGTCCATGCTCAGCTCCAGCGCCTCGATGGCAGTGTGACTGCGGTCCCTGCTCAGCACCAGCGCCTCGATGGCAGTGTGACTGCGGTCCATGCTCAGCTCCAGCGCCTCGATGGCAGTGTGACTGCGGTCCCTGCTCAGCACCATCGCCTCGATGGCAGTGTGACTGCGGTCCATGCTCAGCTCCATCGCCTCGATGGCAGAGTGACTGCGGTCCCTGCTCAGCACCATGGCCTCGATGGCAGTGTGACTGCGGTCCCTGCTCAGCACCATCGCCTCGATGGCAGTGTGACTGCGGTCCATGCTCAGCTCCAGCGCCTCGATGGCAGTGTGACTGCGGTCCCTGCTCAGCACCATCGCCTCGATGGCAGTGTGACTGCGGTCCCTGCTCAGCACCATCGCCTCGATGGCAGTGTGACTGCGGTCCCTGCTCAGCACCATCGCCTCGATGGCAGTGTGACTGCGGTCCATGCTCAGCTCCAGCGCCTCGATGGCAGTGTGACTGTGGTCCCTGCTCAGCACCATCGCCTCGATGGCAGTGTGACTGCGGTCCATGCTCAGCTCCATCGCCTCGATGGCAGAGTGACTGCGGACCCTGCTCAGCACCATCGCCTCGATGGCAGTGTGACTGCGGTCCATGTTCAGCTCCATCGCCTCGATGGCAGTGTGACTGCGGTCCATGCTCAGCACCATCGCCTCGATGGCAGTGTGACTGCGGTCCCTGCTCAGCACCATCGCCTCGATGGCAGTGTGACTGCGGTCCCTGCTCAGCACCATCGCCTCGATGGCAGTGTGACTGCGGTCCCTGCTCAGCACCATCGACTCGATGGCAGTGTGACTGTGGTCCCTGCTCAGCACCATCGACTCGATGGCAGTGTGACTGCGGTCCCTGCTCAGCACCATCGCCTCGATGGCAGTGTGACTGCGGTCCCTGCTCAGCTCCAGCGCCTCGATGGCAGTGTGACTGCGGTCCATGCTCAGCACCATCGCCTCGATGGCAGTGTGACTGTGGTCCCTGCTCAGCACCATCGCCTCGATGGCAGTGTGACTGCGGTCCATGCTCAGGACCATCGCCTCGATGGCAGAGTGACTGCGTTCCCTGCTCAGCACCATCGCCTCGATGGCAGTGTGACTGCGGTCCCTGCTCAGCACCATCGCCTCGATGGCAGTGTGACTGCGGTCCCTGCACAGCACCATCGCCTCGATGGCAGAGTGACTGCGGTCCCTGCTCAGCACCATCGCCTCGATGGCAGAGTGACTGCGGTCCCTGCTCAGCACCATCGCCTCGATGGCAGTGTGACTGCGGTCCATGCTCAGCTCCATCACCTCGATGGCAGTGTGACTGCGGTCCATGCTCAGCACCATCGTCTCGATGGCAGTGTGACTGCGGTCCATGCTCAGCACCATCGCGTCGATGGCAGTGTGAGTGCGGTCCCTGCTCAGCACCATCGCCTCGATGGCAGTGTGACTGCGGTCCCTGCTCAGCTCCAGCGCCTCGATGGCAGTGTGACTGCGGTCCCTGCTCAGCACCATCGCCTCGATGGCAGTGTGACTGCGGTCCCTGCTCAGCTCCAGCGCCTCGATGGCAGTGTGACTGCGGTCCCTGCTCAGCACCACCGCCTCGATGGCAGTGTGACTGCGGTCCCTGCTCAGCTCCAGCGCCTCGATGACAGTGTGACTGCGGTCCCTGCTCAGCACCATCGCCTCGATGGCAGTGTGACTGTGGTCCATGCTCAGCACCATCGCCTCGATGGCAGTGTGACTGCGGTCCCTGCTCAGCACCATCGCCTCGATGGCAGTGTGACTGTGGTCCATGCTCAGCACCATCGCCTCGATGGCAGTGTGACTGCGGTCCCTACTCAGCACCATCGCCTCGATGGCAGTGTGACTGCGGTCCATGCTCAGCACCATCGCCTCGATGGCAGTGTGACTGCGGTCCATGCTCAGGACCATCGCCTCGATGGCAGAGTGACTGCGGTCCCTGCTCAGCACCATCGCCTCGATGGCAGTGTGACTGCGGTCCCTGCTCAGCACCATCGCCTCGATGGCAGTGTGACTGCGGTCCATGCTCAGCACCATCGCCTCGATGGCAGTGTGACTGCGGTCCATGCTCAGCCCCATCGCCTCGATGGCAGTGTGACTGCGGTCCCTGCTCAGCACCATCGCCTCGATGGCAGTGTGACTGCGGTCCCTGCTCAGCACCATCGCCTCGATGGCAGTGTGACTGCGGTCCCTGCTCAGCACCATCGCCTCGATGGCAGTGTGACTGCGGTCCCTGCTCAGCACCATCGCCTCGATGGCAGTGTGACTGCGGTCCCTGCTCAGCACCATCGCCTCGATGGCAGTGTGACTGCGGTCCATGCCAGCACCATGGCCTCGATGGCAGTGTGACTGCGGTCCATGCTCAGCACCATCGCCTCGATGGCAGTGTGACTGCGGTCCTGCTCAGCACCATCGCGTCGATGGCAGTGTGACTGCGTTCCATGCTCAGCACCATCGCCTCGATGGCAGTGTGACTGCGGTCCCTGCTCAGCTCCAGCGCCTCGATGGCAGTGTGACTGCGGTCCATGCTCAGCACCATCGCCTCGATGGCAGTGTGACTGCGGTCCTGCTCAGCACCATCGCGTCGATGGCAGTGTGACTGCGGTCCCTGCTCAGCACCATCGCGTCGATGGCAGTGTGACTGCGGTCCCTGCTCAGCACCATCGCCTCGATGGCAGTGTGACTGCGGTCCATGCTCAGCACCATCGCCTCAACCACAGTGTGACTGCGGTCCCTGCTCAGCACCATCGCCTCGATGGCAGTGTGACTGCGGTCCCTGCTCAGCACCATCGCCTCGATGGCAGTGTGACTGCGGTCCATGCTCAGCACCATCGCCTCGATGGCAGTGTGACTGCGGTCCCTGCTCGGCACCATCGCCTCGATGGCAGTGTGACTGCGGTCCCTGCTCAGCACCATCGCCTCGATGGCAGTGTGACTGCGGTCCCTGCTCAGCACCATCGCCTCGATGGCAGTGTGACTGCGGTCCATGCCAGCACCATGGCCTCGATGGCAGTGTGACTGCGGTCCCTGCTCAGCACCATCGCCTCGATGGCAGTGTGACTGCGGTCCATGCTCAGCACCATCGCCTCGATGGCAGTGTGACTGCGGTCCTGCTCAGCACCATCGCGTCGATGGCAGTGTGACTGCGGTCCCTGCTCAGCACCATCGCCTCGATGGCAGTGTGACTGCGGTCCATGCTCAGCACCATCGCCTCAACCACAGTGTGACTGCGGTCCCTGCTCAGCACCATCGCCTCGATGGCAGTGTGACTGCGGTCCATGCTCAGCACCATCGCCTCGATGGCAGTGTGACTGCGGTCCCTGCTCAGCTCCAGCGTCTCGATGGCAGTGTGATTGCGGTCCCTGCTCAGCACCATCGCCTCGATGGCAGTGTGACTGCGGTCCATGCTCAGCACCATCACCTCGATGGCAGTGTGACTGCGGTCCATGCTCAGCACCATCGCCTCGATGGCAGTGTGACTGCGGTCCCTGCTCAGCACCATCGCCTCGATGGCAGTGTGACTGCGGTCCATGCTCAGCACCATCGCCTCGATGGCAGTGTGACTGCGGTCCCTGCTCAGCACCATCGCCTCGATGGCAGTGTGACTGCGGTCCCTGCTCAGCACCATCGCCTCGATGGCAGTGTGACTGCGGTCCATGCTCAGCACCATCGCCTCGATGGCAGTGTGACTGCGGTCCATGCTCAGCACCATCGCCTCGATGGCAGTGTGACTGCGGTCCCTGCTCAGCACCATCGCCTCGATGGCAGTGTGACTGCGGTCCATGCTCAGGACCATCGCCTCGATGGCAGTGTGACTGCGGTCCATGCTCAGGACCATCGCCTCGATGGCAGTGTGACTGCGGTCCCTGCTCAGCACCATCGCCTCGATGGCAGTGTGACTGCGGTCCCTGCTCAGCACCATCGCGTCGATGGCAGTGTGACTGCGGTCCCTGCTCAGCACCATCGCCTCGATGGCAGTGTGACTGCGGTCCATGCTCAGCACCATCGCCTCGATGGCAGTGTGACTGCGGTCCCTGCTCAGCACCATCGCCTCGATGGCAGTGTGACTGTGGTCCCTGCTCAGCACCATCGCCTCGATGGCAGTGTGACTGCGGTCCCTGCTCAGCACCATCGCGTCGATGGCAGTGTGACTGCGGTCCCTGCTCAGCACCATCGCCTCGATGGCAGTGTGACTGCGGTCCATGCTCAGCACCATCGCCTCGATGGCAGTGTGACTGAGGTCCCTGCTCAGCACCATCACCTCGATGGCAGTGTGACTGCGGTCCATGCTCAGCACCATCACCTCGATGGCAGTGTGACTGCGGTCCCTGCTCAGCACCACCGCGTCGATGGCAGTGTGACTGCGGTCCATGCTCAGCACCATCGCCTCGATGGCAGTGTGACTGCGGTCCCTGCTCAGCACCATCGCCTCGATGGCAGTGTGACTGCGGTCCCTGCTCAGCACCATCGCGTCGATGGCAGTGTGACTGCGGTCCCTGCTCAGCACCATCGCCTCGATGGCAGTGTGACTGCGGTCCATGCTCAGCTCCACCACCTCGATGGCAGTGTGAATGCGGTCCCTGCTCAGCACCATCGCCTCGATGGCAGTGTGACTGCGGTCCCTGCTCAGCACCATCGCCTCGATGGCAGTGTGACTGCGGTCCATGCTCAGCACCATCGCCTCGATGGCAGTGTGACTGTGGTCCCTGCTCAGCACCATCGCCTCGATGGCAGTGTGACTGCGGTCCCTGCTCAGCACCATCGCGTCGATGGCAGTGTGACTGCGGTCCATGCTCAGCACCATCGCCTCGATGGCAGTGTGACTGCGGTCCATGCTCAGGACCATCGCCTCGATGGCAGTGTGACTGCGGTCCCTGCTCAGCACCATCGCCTCGATGGCAGTGTGACTGCGGTCCATGCTCAGGACCATCGCCTCGATGGCAGTGTGACTGCGGTCCCTGCTCAGCACCATCGCCTCGATGGCAGTGTGACTGCGGTCCATGCTCAGCACCATCGCCTCGATGGCAGTGTGACTGCGGTCCCTGCTCAGCACCATCGCCTCGATGGCAGTGTGACTGCGGTCCCTGCTCAGCACCATCGCGTCGATGGCAGTGTGACTGCGGTCCCTGCTCAGCACCATCGCGTCGATGGCAGTGTGACTGCGGTCCATGCTCAGCTCCACCACCTCGATGGCAGTGTGAATGCGGTCCCTGCTCAGCACCATCGCCTCGATGGCAGTGTGACTGCGGTCCCTGCTCAGCACCATCGCCTCGATGGCAGTGTGACTGCGGTCCATGCTCAGCTCCACCACCTCGATGGCAGTGTGAATGCGGTCCCTGCTCAGCGCCATCGCCTCGATGGCAGTGTGACTGCGGTCCCTGCTCAGCACCATCGCCTCGATGGCAGTGTGACTGCGGTCCATGCTCAGCACCATCGCCTCGATGGCAGTGTGACTGCGGTCCATGCTCAGCTCCACCACCTCGATGGCAGTGTGAATGCGGTCCCTGCTCAGCACCATCGCCTCGATGGCAGTGTGACTGTGGTCCCTGCTCAGCACCATCGCCTCGATGGCAGTGTGACTGCGGTCCATGCTCAGCACCATCGCGTCGATGGCAGTGTGACTGCGGTCCCTGCTCAGCACCATCGCCTCGATGGCAGTGTGACTGCGGTCCCTGCTCAGCACCATCGCCTCGATGGCAGTGTGACTGCGGTCCATGCTCAGCACCATCGCCTCGATGGCAGTGTGACTGCGGTCCATGCTCAGCACCATCGCCTCGATGGCAGTGTGACTGCGGTCCCTGCTCAGCACCATCGCCTCGATGGCAGTGTGACTGCGGTCCCTGCTCAGCACCATCGCCTCGATGGCAGTGTGACTGCGGTCCCTGCTCAGGACCATCGCCTCGATGGCAGTGTGACTGCGGTCCCTGCTCAGCACCATCGCCTCGATGGCAGTGTGACTGCGGTCCATGCTCAGCTCCATCACCTCGATGGCAGTGTGACTGCGGTCCCTGCTCAGCACCATCGCCTCGATGGCAGTGTGACTGCGGTCCATGCTCAGGACCATCGCCTCGATGGCAGTGTGACTGCGGTCCATGCTCAGCACCATCGCCTCGATGGCAGTGTGACTGCGGTCCCTGCTCAGCACCATCGCCTCGATGGCAGTGTGACTGCGATCCATGCTCAGCACCATCGCCTCGATGGCAGTGTGACTGCGGTCCATGCTCAGCTCCACCACCTCGATGGCAGTGTGAATGCGGTCCCTGCTCAGCACCATCGCCTCGATGGCAGTGTGACTGTGGTCCCTGCTCAGCACCATCGCCTCGATGGCAGTGTGACTGCGGTCCATGCTCAGCACCATCGCGTCGATGGCAGAGTGACTGCGGTCCCTGCTCAGCACCAGCGCCTCGATGGCAGTGTGACTGCGGTCCATGCTCAGCACCATCGCGTCGATGGCAGAGTGACTGCGGTCCCTGCTCAGCACCATCGCCTCGATGGCAGTGTGACTGCGGTCCATGCTCAGCACCATCGCCTCGATGGCAGTGTGACTGCGGTCCATGCTCAGCACCATCGCCTCGATGGCAGTGTGACTGCGGTCCCTGCTCAGCACCATCGCCTCGATGGCAGTGTGACTGCGGTCCCTGCTCAGCACCATCGCCTCGATGGCAGTGTGACTGCGGTCCCTGCTCAGCACCATCGCCTCGATGGCAGTGTGACTGCGGTCCCTGCTCAGGACCATCGCCTTGATGGCAGTGTGACTGCGGTCCCTGCTCAGCACCATCGCCTCGATGGCAGTGTGACTGCGGTCCATGCTCAGCTCCATCACCTCGATGGCAGTGTGACTGCGGTCCCTGCTCAGCACCATCGCCTCGATGGCAGTGTGACTGCGGTCCATGCTCAGGACCATCGCCTCGATGGCAGTGTGACTGCGGTCCATGCTCAGCACCATCGCCTCGATGGCAGTGTGACTGCGGTCCCTGCTCAGCACCATCGCCTCGATGGCAGTGTGACTGCGGTCCCTGCTCAGCACCATCGCGTCGATGGCAGTGTGACTGCGGTCCCTGCTCAGCACCATCGCCTCGATGGCAGTGTGACTGCGGTCCATGCTCAGCACCATCGCCTCGATGGCAGTGTGACTGCGGTCCCTGCTCAGCACCATCGCCTCGATGGCAGTGTGACTGCGGTCCCAGCTCAGCACCATCGCCTCGATGGCAGTGTGACTGCGGTCCCTGCTCAGCACCATCGCCTCGATGGCAGTGTGACTGCGGTCCCTGCTCAGCACCATCGCCTCGATGGCAGTGTGACTGCGGTCCCTGCTCAGCACAATCGCCTCGATGGCAGTGTGACTGCGGTCCCTGCTCAGCTCCAGCGCCTCGATGGCAGTGTGACTGCGGTCCCTGCTCAGCACCATCGCCTCGATGGCAGTGTGACTGCGGTCCCTGCTCAGCACCATCGCCTCGATGGCAGTGTGACTGCGGTCCCTGCTCAGCACCATCGCCTCGATGGCAGTGTGACTGCGGTCCCTGCTCAGCTCCAGCGCCTCGATGGCAGTGTGACTGCGGTCCCTGCTCAGCACCATCGCCTCGATGGCAGTGTGACTGCGGTCCCTGCTCAGCACCATCGCCTCGATGTCAGTGTGACTGCGGTCCCTGCTCAGCACCATCGCCTCGATGGCAGTGTGACTGCGGTCCCTGCTCAGCACCATCGCCTCGATGTCAGTGTGACTGCGGTCCCTGCTCAGCACCATCACCTCGATGGCAGTGTGACTGCGGTCCATGCTCAGCACCATCGCCTCGATGTCAGTGTGACTGCGGTCCCTGCTCAGCACCATCACCTCGATGGCAGTGTGACTGCGGTCCATGCTCAGCTCCAGCGCCTCGATGGCAGTGTGACTGCGGTCCCTGCTCAGCACCATCGCCTCGATGGCAGTGTGACTGCGGTCCCTGCTCAGCACCATCGCCTCGATGGCAGTGTGACTGCGGTCCATGCTCAGCTCCAGCGCCTCGATGGCAGTGTGACTGTGGTCCCTGCTCAGCACCATCGCCTCGATGGCAGTGTGACTGCGGTCCATGCTCAGCTCCAGCGCCTCGATGGCAGTGTGACTGCGGTCCCTGCTCAGCACCAGCGCCTCGATGGCAGTGTGACTGCGGTCCATGCTCAGCTCCAGCTCCTCGATGGCAGTGTGACTGCGGTCCCTGCTCAGCACCATCGCCTCGATGGCAGTGTGACTGCGGTCCATGCTCAGCTCCATCGCCTCGATGGCAGAGTGACTGCGGTCCCTGCTCAGCACCATGGCCTCGATGGCAGTGTGACTGCGGTCCCTGCTCAGCACCATCGCCTCGATGGCAGTGTGACTGCGGTCCATGCTCAGCTCCAGCGCCTCGATGGCAGTGTGACTGCGGTCCCTGCTCAGCACCATCGCCTCGATGGCAGTGTGACTGCGGTCCCTGCTCAGCACCATCGCCTCGATGGCAGTGTGACTGCGGTCCATGCTCAGCTCCAGCGCCTCGATGGCAGTGTGACTGTGGTCCCTGCTCAGCACCATCGCCGCGATGGCAGTGTGACTGCGGTCCATGCTCAGCTCCAGCGCCTCGATGGCAGTGTGACTGCGGTCCCTGCTCAGCTCCAGCGCCTCGATGGCAGTGTGACTGCGGTCCATGCTCAGCACCATCGCCTCGATGGCAGTGTGACTGCGGTCCCTGCTCAGCACCATCGCGTCGATGGCAGTGTGACTGCGGTCCCTGCTCAGCACCATCGCCTCGATGGCAGTGTGACTGCGGTCCATGCTCAGCTCCAGCGCCTCGATGGCAGTGTGACTGCGGTCCCTGCTCAGCACCATCGCCTCGATGGCAGTGTGACTGCGGTCCCTGCTCAGCTCCAGCGCCTCGATGGCAGTGTGACTGCGGTCGCTGCTCAGCACCATCGCCTCGATGGCAGTGTGACTGCGGTCCCTGCTCAGCTCCATCGCCTCGATGGCAGTGTGACTGCGGTCCCTGCTCAGCACCATCGCCTCGATGGCAGTGTGACTGCGGTCCATGCTCAGCACCATCGCCTCGATGGCAGTGTGACTGCGGTCCCTGCTCAGCACCATCGACTCGATGGCAGTGTGACTGCGGTCCATGCTCAGCTCCAGCGCCTCGATGGCAGTGTGACTGCGGTCCATGCTCAGCTCCATCACCTCGATGGCAGTGTGACTGCGGTCCCTGCTCAGCACCATCGCCTCAATGGCAGTGTGACTGCGGTCCCTGCTCAGCACCACCGCCTCGATGGCAGTGTGACTGCGGTCCATGCTCAGCTCCAGCGCCTCGATGGCAGTGTGACTGCGGTCCCTGCTCAGCACCATCGCCTCGATGGCAGTGTGACTGTGGTCCATGCTCAGCACCATCGCCTCGATGGCAGTGTGACTGCGGTCCCTGTTCAGCTCCATCGCCTCGATGGCAGTGTGACTGCGGTCCCTGCTCAGCACCATCGCCTCGATGGCAGTGTGACTGCGGTCCATGCTCAGCACCATCGCCTCGATGGCAGTGTGACTGCGGTCCCTGCTCAGCACCATCGCCTCAACCACAGTGTGACTGCGGTCCCTGCTCAGCACCATCGCCTCGATGGCAGTGTGACTGCGGTCCCTGCTCAGCACCATCGCCTCGATGGCAGTGTGACTGCGGTCCCTGCTCAGCACCATCGCCTCGATGGCAGTGTGACTGCGGTCCATGCTCAGCACCATCGCCTCGATGGCAGTGTGACTGCGGTTCCTGCTCAGGACCATCGCCTCGATGGCAGAGTGACTGCGGTCCCTGCTCAGCACCATCGCCTCGATGGCAGTGTGACTGCGGTCCCTGCTCAGCACCATCGCCTCGATGGCAGTGTGACTGCGGTCCATGCTCAGCCCCATCGCCTCGATGGCAGTGTGACTGCGGTCCCTGCTCAGCACCATCGCCTCGATGGCAGTGTGACTGCGGTCCCTGCTCAGCACCATCGCCTCGATGGCAGTGTGACTGCGGTTCCTGCTCAGGACCATCGCCTCGATGGCAGAGTGACTGCGGTCCCTGCTCAGCACCATCGCCTCGATGGCAGTGTGACTGCGGTCCCTGCTCAGCACCATCGCCTCGATGGCAGTGTGACTGCGGTCCATGCTCAGCCCCATCGCCTCGATGGCAGTGTGACTGCGGTCCCTGCTCAGCACCATCGCCTCGATGGCAGTGTGACTGCGGTCCCTGCTCAGCACCATCGACTCGATGGCAGTGTGACTGTGGTCCCTGCTCAGCACCATCGCCTCGATGGCAGTGTGACTGCGGTCCCTGCTCAGCACCATCGCCTCGATGGCAGTGTGACTGCGGTCCCTGCTCAGCTCCAGCGCCTCGATGGCAGTGTGACTGCGGTCCATGCTCAGCACCATCGCCTCGATGGCAGTGTGACTGTGGTCCCTGCTCAGCACCATCGCCTCGATGGCAGTGTGACTGCGGTCCATGCTCAGGACCATCGCCTCGATGGCAGAGTGACTGCGTTCCCTGCTCAGCACCATCGCCTCGATGGCAGTGTGACTGCGGTCCATGCTCAGCTCCATCACCTCGATGGCAGTGTGACTGCGGTCCATGCTCAGCACCATCGCCTCGATGGCAGTGTGACTGCGGTCCCTGCTCAGCACCATCGCCTCGATGGCAGTGTGACTGCGGTCCCTGCTCAGCACCATCGCCTCGATGGCAGTGTGACTGCGGTCCATGCCAGCACCATGGCCTCGATGGCAGTGTGACTGCGGTCCATGCCAGCACCATCGCCTCGATGGCAGTGTGACTGCGGTCCCTGCTCAGCACCATCGCCTCGATGGCAGTGTGACTGCGGTCCATGCTCAGCACCATCGCCTCGATGGCAGTGTGACTGCGGTCCATGCTCAGCTCCAGCGCCTCGATGGCAGTGTGACTGCGGTCCCTGCTCAGCTCCAGCGCCTCGATGACAGTGTGACTGCGGTCCCTGCTCAGCACCATCGCCTCGATGGCAGTGTGACTGCGGTCCCTGCTCAGCACCATCGCCTCGATGGCAGTGTGACTGTGGTCCATGCTCAGCACCATCGCCTCGATGGCAGTGTGACTGCGGTCCCTGCTCAGCACCATCGCCTCGATGGCAGTGTGACTGCGGTCCATGCTCAGCACCATCGCCTCGATGGCAGTGTGACTGCGGTCCATGCTCAGGACCATCGCCTCGATGGCAGAGTGACTGCGGTCCCTGCTCAGCACCATCGCCTCGATAGCAGTGTGACTGCGGTCCCTGCTCAGCACCATCGCCTCGATGGCAGTGTGACTGCGGTCCCTGCTCAGCACCATCGCCTCGATGGCAGTGTGACTGCGGTCCCTGCTCAGCACCATCGCCTCGATGGCAGTGTGACTGCGGTCCATGCCAGCACCATGGCCTCGATGGCAGTGTGACTGCGGTCCCTGCTCAGCTCCAGCGCCTCGATGGCAGTGTGACTGCGGTCCATGCTCAGCACCATCGCCTCGATGGCAGTGTGACTGCGGTCCTGCTCAGCACCATCGCGTCGATGGCAGTGTGACTGCGGTCCCTGCTCAGCACCATCGCCTCGATGGCAGTGTGACTGCGGTCCATGCTCAGCACCATCGCCTCAACCACAGTGTGACTGCGGTCCCTGCTCAGCACCATCGCCTCGATGGCAGTGTGACTGCGGTCCATGCTCAGCACCATCGCCTCGATGGCAGTGTGACTGCGGTCCCTGCTCAGCTCCAGCGTCTCGATGGCAGTGTGACTGCGGTCCCTGCTCAGCACCATCGCCTCGATGGCAGTGTGACTGCGGTCCCTGCTCAGCTCCAGCGTCTCGATGGCAGTGTGACTGCGGTCCCTGCTCAGCACCATCGCCTCGATGGCAGTGTGACTCCGGTCCATGCTCAGCACCATCACCTCGATGGCAGTGTGACTGCGGTCCATGCTCAGCACCATCGCCTCGATGGCAGTGTGACTGCGGTCCCTGCTCAGCACCATCGCCTCGATGGCAGTGTGACTGCGGTCCATGCTCAGCACCATCGCCTCGATGGCAGTGTGACTGCGGTCCCTGCTCAGCACCATCGCCTCGATGGCAGTGTGACTGCGGTCCATGCTCAGGACCATCGCCTCGATGGCAGTGTGACTGCGGTCCCTGCTCAGCACCATCGCCTCGATGGCAGTGTGACTGCGGTCCCTGCTCAGCACCATCGCCTCGATGGCAGTGTGACTGCGGTCCCTGCTCAGCACCATCGCCTCGATGGCAGTGTGACTGCGGTCCATGCTCAGCACCATCGCCTCGATGGTAGTGTGACTGCGGTCCCTGCTCAGCACCATCGCCTCGATGGCAGTGTGACTGTGGTCCCTGCTCAGCACCATCGCCTCGATGGCAGTGTGACTGCGGTCCCTGCTCAGCACCATCGCGTCGATGGCAGTGTGACTGCGGTCCCTGCTCAGCACCATCGCCTCGATGGCAGTGTGACTGCGGTCCATGCTCAGCACCATCGCCTCGATGGCAGTGTGACTGTGGTCCCTGCTCAGCACCATCGCCTCGATGGCAGTGTGACTGCGGTCCCTGCTCAGCACCATCGCGTCGATGGCAGTGTGACTGCGGTCCATGCTCAGCACCATCGCCTCGATGGCAGTGTGACTGCGGTCCATGCTCAGGACCATCGCCTCGATGGCAGTGTGACTGCGGTCCCTGCTCAGCACCATCGCCTCGATGGCAGTGTGACTGCGGTCCATGCTCAGGACCATCGCCTCGATGGCAGTGTGACTGCGGTCCCTGCTCAGCACCATCGCCTCGATGGCAGTGTGACTGCGGTCCCTGCTCAGCACCATCGCGTCGATGGCAGTGTGACTGCGGTCCCTGCTCAGCACCATCGCCTCGATGGCAGTGTGACTGCGGTCCATGCTCAGCACCATCGCCTCGATGGCAGTGTGACTGCGGTCCATGCTCAGCTCCACCACCTCGATGGCAGTGTGAATGCGGTCCCTGCTCAGCACCATCGCCTCGATGGCAGTGTGACTGCGGTCCATGCTCAGCACCATCGCCTCGATGGCAGTGTGACTGTGGTCCATGCTCAGCACCATCGCCTCGATGGCAGTGTGACTGCGGTCCCTGCTCAGCACCATCGCCTCGATGGCAGTGTGACTGCGGTCCCTGCTCAGCACCATCGCCTCGATGGCAGTGTGACTGCGGTCCCTGCTCAGGACCATCGCCTCGATGGCAGTGTGACTGCGGTCCATGCTCAGCACCATCGCCTCGATGGCAGTGTGACTGCGGTCCATGCTCAGCTCCATCACCTCGATGGCAGTGTGACTGCGGTCCCTGCTCAGCACCATCGCCTCGATGGCAGTGTGACTGCGGTCCATGCTCAGGACCATCGCCTCGATGGCAGTGTGACTGCGGTCCATGCTCAGCACCATCGCCTCGATGGCAGTGTGACTGCGGTCCCTGCTCAGCACCATCGCCTCGATGGCAGTGTGACTGCGGTCCCTGCTCAGCACCATCGCGTCGATGGCAGTGTGACTGCGGTCCCTGCTCAGCACCATCGCCTCGATGGCAGTGTGACTGCGGTCCATGCTCAGCACCATCGCCTCGATGGCAGTGTGACTGCGGTCCCTGCTCAGCTCCATCGCCTCGATGGCAGTGTGACTGCGGTCCCAGCTCAGCCCCATCGCCTCGATGGCAGTGTGACTGCGGTCCCTGCTCAGCTCCATCGCCTCGATGGCAGTGTGACTGCGGTCCCAGCTCAGCACCATCGCCTCGATGGCAGTGTGACTGCGGTCCCAGCTCAGCACCATCGCCTCGATGGCAGTGTGACTGCGGTCCCTGCTCAGCACCATCGCCTCGATGGCAGTGTGACTGCGGTCCCTGCTCAGCACCATCGCCTCGATGGCAGTGTGACTGCGGTCCCTGCTCAGCACCATCGCCTCGATGGCAGTGTGACTGCGGTCCCTGCTCAGCTCCAGCGCCTCGATGGCAGTGTGACTGCGGTCCATGCTCAGCACCATCGCCTCGATGTCAGTGTGACTGCGGTCCCTGCTCAGCACCATCACCTCGATGGCAGTGTGACTGCGGCCCATGCTCAGCACCATCGCCTCGATGTCAGTGTGTCTGCGGTCCCTGCTCAGCACCATCACCTCGATGGCAGTGTGACTGCGGTCCATGCTCAGCTCGAGCGCCTCGATGGCAGTGTGACTGCGGTCCCTGCTCAGCACCATCGCCTCGATGGCAGTGTGACTGCGGTCCCTGCTCAGCACCATCGCCTCGATGGCAGTGTGACTGCGGTCCATGCTCAGCTCCAGCGCCTCGATGGCAGTGTGACTGCGGTCCCTGCTCAGCACCATCGCCTCGATGGCAGTGTGACTGCGGTCCCTGCTCAGCTCCATCGCCTCGATGGCAGTGTGACTGCGGTCCATGCTCAGCTCCATCACCTCGATGGCAGTGTGACTGCGGTCCCTGCTCAGCACCATCGCCTCGATGGCAGTGTGACTGCGGTCCATGCTCAGCACCATCGCCTCGATGGCAGTGTGACTGCGGTCCATGCTCAGCTCCAGCGCCTCGATGGCAATGTGACTGCGGTCCCTGCTCAGCACCATCGCCTCGATGGCAGTGTGACTGCGGTCCATGCTCAGCACCATCGCCTCGATGGCAGTGTGACTGCGGTCCTGCTCAGCACCATCGCGTCGATGGCAGTGTGACTGCGGTCCCTGCTCAGCACCATCGCCTCGATGGCAGTGTGACTGCGGTCCATGCTCAGCACCATCGCCTCAACCACAGTGTGACTGCGGTCCCTGCTCAGCACCATCGCCTCGATGGCAGTGTGACTGCGGTCCATGCTCAGCACCATCGCCTCGATGGCAGTGTGACTGCGGTCCCTGCTCAGCTCCAGCGTCTCGATGGCAGTGTGACTGCGGTCCCTGCTCAGCACCATCGCCTCGATGGCAGTGTGACTGCGGTCCCTGCTCAGCTCCAGCGTCTCGATGGCAGTGTGACTGCGGTCCCTGCTCAGCACCATCGCCTCGATGGCAGTGTGACTCCGGTCCATGCTCAGCACCATCACCTCGATGGCAGTGTGACTGCGGTCCATGCTCAGCACCATCGCCTCGATGGCAGTGTGACTGCGGTTCCTGCTCAGCACCATCGCCTCGATGGCAGTGTGACTGCGGTCCATGCTCAGCACCATCGCC
This sequence comes from Scyliorhinus torazame, assembly GCF_047496885.1. Taxonomy (NCBI): domain Eukaryota; kingdom Metazoa; phylum Chordata; class Chondrichthyes; order Carcharhiniformes; family Scyliorhinidae; genus Scyliorhinus; species Scyliorhinus torazame. Next base: position 311,453,428 of record NC_092707.1, read on the forward strand.
TCGATGGCAGTGTGACTGCGGTCCCTGCTCAGCACCATCGCCTCGATGGCAGTGTGACTGCGGTCCATGCTCAGGACCATCGCCTCGATGGCAGTGTGACTGCGGTCCCTGCTCAGCACCATCGCCTCGATGGCAGTGTGACTGCGGTCCCTGCTCAGCACCATCGCCTCGATGGCAGTGTGACTGCGGTCCCTGCTCAGCACCATCGCCTCGATGGCAGTGTGACTGTGGTCCATGCTCAGCACCATCGCCTCGATGGCAGTGTGACTGCGGTCCCTGCTCAGCACCATCGCCTCGATGGCAGTGTGACTGCGGTCCATGCTCAGCACCATCGCCTCGATGGCAGTGTGACTGCGGTCCATGCTCAGGACCATCGCCTCGATGGCAGAGTGACTGCGGTCCCTGCTCAGCACCATCGCCTCGATAGCAGTGTGACTGCGGTCCCTGCTCAGCACCATCGCCTCGATGGCAGTGTGACTGCGGTCCCTGCTCAGCACCATCGCCTCGATGGCAGTGTGACTGCGGTCCCTGCTCAGCACCATCGCCTCGATGGCAGTGTGACTGCGGTCCATGCCAGCACCATGGCCTCGATGGCAGTGTGACTGCGGTCCCTGCTCAGCTCCAGCGCCTCGATGGCAGTGTGACTGCGGTCCATGCTCAGCACCATCGCCTCGATGGCAGTGTGACTGCGGTCCTGCTCAGCACCATCGCGTCGATGGCAGTGTGACTGCGGTCCCTGCTCAGCACCATCGCCTCGATGGCAGTGTGACTGCGGTCCATGCTCAGCACCATCGCCTCAACCACAGTGTGACTGCGGTCCCTGCTCAGCACCATCGCCTCGATGGCAGTGTGACTGCGGTCCATGCTCAGCACCATCGCCTCGATGGCAGTGTGACTGCGGTCCCTGCTCAGCTCCAGCGTCTCGATGGCAGTTTGACTGCGGTCCCTGCTCAGCACCATCGCCTCGATGGCAGTGTGACTGCGGTCCCTGCTCAGCTCCAGCGTCTCGATGGCAGTGTGACTGCGGTCCCTGCTCAGCACCATCGCCTCGATGGCAGTGTGACTCCGGTCCATGCTCAGCACCATCACCTCGATGGCAGTGTGACTGCGGTCCATGCTCAGCACCATCGCCTCGATGGCAGTGTGACTGCGGTCCCTGCTCAGCACCATCGCCTCGATGGCAGTGTGACTGCGGTCCATGCTCAGCACCATCGCCTCGATGGCAGTGTGACTGCGGTCCCTGCTCAGCACCATCGCCTCGATGGCAGTGTGACTGCGGTCCATGCTCAGGACCATCGCCTCGATGGCAGTGTGACTGCGGTCCCTGCTCAGCACCATCGCCTCGATGGCAGTGTGACTGCGGTCCCTGCTCAGCACCATCGCCTCGATGGCAGTGTGACTGCGGTCCCTGCTCAGCACCATCGCCTCGATGGCAGTGTGACTGCGGTCCATGCTCAGCACCATCGCCTCGATGGTAGTGTGACTGCGGTCCCTGCTCAGCACCATCGCCTCGATGGCAGTGTGACTGTGGTCCCTGCTCAGCACCATCGCCTCGATGGCAGTGTGACTGCGGTCCCTGCTCAGCACCATCGCGTCGATGGCAGTGTGACTGCGGTCCCTGCTCAGCACCATCGCCTCGATGGCAGTGTGACTGCGGTCCATGCTCAGCACCATCGCCTCGATGGCAGTGTGACTGTGGTCCCTGCTCAGCACCATCGCCTCGATGGCAGTGTGACTGCGGTCCCTGCTCAGCACCATCGCGTCGATGGCAGTGTGACTGCGGTCCATGCTCAGCACCATCGCCTCGATGGCAGTGTGACTGCGGTCCATGCTCAGGACCATCGCCTCGATGGCAGTGTGACTGCGGTCCCTGCTCAGCACCATCGCCTCGATGGCAGTGTGACTGCGGTCCATGCTCAGGACCATCGCCTCGATGGCAGTGTGACTGCGGTCCCTGCTCAGCACCATCGCCTCGATGGCAGTGTGACTGCGGTCCCTGCTCAGCACCATCGCGTCGATGGCAGTGTGACTGCGGTCCCTGCTCAGCACCATCGCCTCGATGGCAGTGTGACTGCGGTCCATGCTCAGCACCATCGCCTCGATGGCAGTGTGACTGCGGTCCATGCTCAGCTCCACCACCTCGATGGCAGTGTGAATGCGGTCCCTGCTCAGCACCATCGCCTCGATGGCAGTGTGACTGCGGTCCATGCTCAGCACCATCGCCTCGATGGCAGTGTGACTGTGGTCCATGCTCAGCACCATCGCCTCGATGGCAGTGTGACTGCGGTCCCTGCTCAGCACCATCGCCTCGATGGCAGTGTGACTGCGGTCCCTGCTCAGCACCATCGCCTCGATGGCAGTGTGACTGCGGTCCCTGCTCAGGACCATCGCCTCGATGGCAGTGTGACTGCGGTCCATGCTCAGCACCATCGCCTCGATGGCAGTGTGACTGCGGTCCATGCTCAGCTCCATCACCTCGATGGCAGTGTGACTGCGGTCCCTGCTCAGCACCATCGCCTCGATGGCAGTGTGACTGCGGTCCATGCTCAGGACCATCGCCTCGATGGCAGTGTGACTGCGGTCCATGCTCAGCACCATCGCCTCGATGGCAGTGTGACTGCGGTCCCTGCTCAGCACCATCGCCTCGATGGCAGTGTGACTGCGGTCCCTGCTCAGCACCATCGCGTCGATGGCAGTGTGACTGCGGTCCCTGCTCAGCACCATCGCCTCGATGGCAGTGTGACTGCGGTCCATGCTCAGCACCATCGCCTCGATGGCAGTGTGACTGCGGTCCCTGCTCAGCTCCATCGCCTCGATGGCAGTGTGACTGCGGTCCCAGCTCAGCACCATCGCCTCGATGGCAGTGTGACTGCGGTCCCTGCTCAGCTCCATCGCCTCGATGGCAGTGTGACTGCGGTCCCAGCTCAGCACCATCGCCTCGATGGCAGTGTGACTGCGGTCCCAGCTCAGCACCATCGCCTCGATGGCAGTGTGACTGCGGTCCCTGCTCAGCACCATCGCCTCGATGGCAGTGTGACTGCGGTCCCTGCTCAGCACCATCGCCTCGATGGCAGTGTGACTGCGGTCCCTGCTCAGCACCATCGCCTCGATGGCAGTGTGACTGCGGTCCCTGCTCAGCTCCAGCGCCTCGATGGCAGTGTGACTGCGGTCCATGCTCAGCACCATCGCCTCGATGTCAGTGTGACTGCGGTCCCTGCTCAGCACCATCACCTCGATGGCAGTGTGACTGCGGCCCATGCTCAGCACCATCGCCTCGATGTCAGTGTGTCTGCGGTCCCTGCTCAGCACCATCACCTCGATGGCAGTGTGACTGCGGTCCATGCTCAGCTCGAGCGCCTCGATGGCAGTGTGACTGCGGTCCCTGCTCAGCACCATCGCCTCGATGGCAGTGTGACTGCGGTCCCTGCTCAGCACCATCGCCTCGATGGCAGTGTGACTGCGGTCCATGCTCAGCTCCAGCGCCTCGATGGCAGTGTGACTGCGGTCCCTGCTCAGCACCATCGCCTCGATGGCAGTGTGACTGCGGTCCCTGCTCAGCTCCATCGCCTCGATGGCAGTGTGACTGCGGTCCATGCTCAGCTCCATCGCCTCGATGGCAGTGTGACTGCGGTCCCTGCTCAGCACCATCGCCTCGATGGCAGTGTGACTGCGGTCCATGCTCAGCACCATCGCCTCGATGGCAGTGTGACTGCGGTCCATGCTCAGCTCCAGCGCCTCGATGGCAATGTGACTGCGGTCCCTGCTCAGCACCATCGCCTCGATGGCAGTGTGACTGCGGTCCATGCTCAGCACCATCGCCTCGATGGCAGTGTGACTGCGGTCCTGCTCAGCACCATCGCGTCGATGGCAGTGTGACTGCGGTCCCTGCTCAGCACCATCGCCTCGATGGCAGTGTGACTGCGGTCCATGCTCAGCACCATCGCCTCAACCACAGTGTGACTGCGGTCCCTGCTCAGCACCATCGCCTCGATGGCAGTGTGACTGCGGTCCATGCTCAGCACCATCGCCTCGATGGCAGTGTGACTGCGGTCCCTGCTCAGCTCCAGCGTCTCGATGGCAGTGTGACTGCGGTCCCTGCTCAGCACCATCGCCTCGATGGCAGTGTGACTGCGGTCCCTGCTCAGCTCCAGCGTCTCGATGGCAGTGTGACTGCGGTCCCTGCTCAGCACCATCGCCTCGATGGCAGTGTGACTCCGGTCCATGCTCAGCACCATCACCTCGATGGCAGTGTGACTGCGGTCCATGCTCAGCACCATCGCCTCGATGGCAGTGTGACTGCGGTCCCTGCTCAGCACCATCGCCTCGATGGCAGTGTGACTGCGGTCCATGCTCAGCACCATCGCCTCGATGGCAGTGTGACTGCGGTCCCTGCTCAGCACCATCGCCTCGATGGCAGTGTGACTGCGGTCCATGCTCAGGACCATCGCCTCGATGGCAGTGTGACTGCGGTCCCTGCTCAGCACCATCGCCTCGATGGCAGTGTGACTGCGGTCCCTGCTCAGCACCATCGCCTCGATGGCAGTGTGACTGCGGTCCCTGCTCAGCACCATCGCCTCGATGGCAGTGTGACTGCGGTCCATGCTCAGCACCATCGCCTCGATGGTAGTGTGACTGCGGTCCCTGCTCAGCACCATCGCCTCGATGGCAGTGTGACTGTGGTCCCTGCTCAGCACCATCGCCTCGATGGCAGTGTGACTGCGGTCCCTGCTCAGCACCATCGCGTCGATGGCAGTGTGACTGCGGTCCCTGCTCAGCACCATCGCCTCGATGGCAGTGTGACTGCGGTCCATGCTCAGCACCATCGCCTCGATGGCAGTGTGACTGTGGTCCCTGCTCAGCACCATCGCCTCGATGGCAGTGTGACTGCGGTCCCTGCTCAGCACCATCGCGTCGATGGCAGTGTGACTGCGGTCCATGCTCAGCACCATCGCCTCGATGGCAGTGTGACTGCGGTCCATGCTCAGGACCATCGCCTCGATGGCAGTGTGACTGCGGTCCCTGCTCAGCACCATCGCCTCGATGGCAGTGTGACTGCGGTCCATGCTCAGGACCATCGCCTCGATGGCAGTGTGACTGCGGTCCCTGCTCAGCACCATCGCCTCGATGGCAGTGTGACTGCGGTCCCTGCTCAGCACCATCGCGTCGATGGCAGTGTGACTGCGGTCCCTGCTCAGCACCATCGCCTCGATGGCAGTGTGACTGCGGTCCATGCTCAGCACCATCGCCTCGATGGCAGTGTGACTGCGGTCCATGCTCAGCTCCACCACCTCGATGGCAGTGTGAATGCGGTCCCTGCTCAGCACCATCGCCTCGATGGCAGTGTGACTGCGGTCCATGCTCAGCACCATCGCCTCGATGGCAGTGTGACTGTGGTCCATGCTCAGCACCATCGCCTCGATGGCAGTGTGACTGCGGTCCCTGCTCAGCACCATCGCCTCGATGGCAGTGTGACTGCGGTCCCTGCTCAGCACCATCGCCTCGATGGCAGTGTGACTGCGGTCCCTGCTCAGGACCATCGCCTCGATGGCAGTGTGACTGCGGTCCCTGCTCAGCACCATCGCCTCGATGGCAGTGTGACTGCGGTCCATGCTCAGCTCCATCACCTCGATGGCAGTGTGACTGCGGTCCCTGCTCAGCACCATCGCCTCGATGGCAGTGTGACTGCGGTCCATGCTCAGGACCATCGCCTCGATGGCAGTGTGACTGCGGTCCATGCTCAGCACCATCGCCTCGATGGCAGTGTGACTGCGGTCCCTGCTCAGCACCATCGCCTCGATGGCAGTGTGACTGCGGTCCCTGCTCAGCACCATCGCGTCGATGGCAGTGTGACTGCGGTCCCTGCTCAGCACCATCGCCTCGATGGCAGTGTGACTGCGGTCCATGCTCAGCACCATCGCCTCGATGGCAGTGTGACTGCGGTCCCTGCTCAGCACCATCGCCTCGATGGCAGTGTGACTGCGGTCCCAGCTCAGCACCATCGCCTCGATGGCAGTGTGACTGCGGTCCCTGCTCAGCACCATCGCCTCGATGGCAGTGTGACTGCGGTCCCTGCTCAGCACCATCACCTCGATGGCAGTTTGACTGCGGTCCCTGCTCAGCACCATCGCCTCGATGGCAGTGTGACTGCGGTCCCTGCTCAGCACCATCGCCTCGATGGCAGTGTGACTGCGGTCCCTGCTCAGCACCATCGCCTCGATGGCAGTGTGACTGCGGTCCCTGCTCAGCACCATCGCCTCGATGGCAGTGTGACTGCGGTCCCTGCTCAGCACCATCGCCTCGATGGCAGTGTGACTGCGGTCCCTGCACAGCTCCAGCGCCTCGATGGCAGTGTGACTGCGGTCCCTGCTCAGCACCATCGCCTCGATGGCAGTGTGACTGCGGTCCCTGCTCAGCACCATCGCCTCGATGGCAGTGTGACTGCGGTCCCTGCTCAGCACCATCGCCTCGATGGCAGTGTGACTGCGGTCCATGCTCAGCACCATCGCCTCGATGGCAGTGTGACTGCGGTCCCTGCTCAGCACCATCGCCTCGATGGCAGTGTGACTGCGGTCCCAGCTCAGCACCATCGCCTCGATGGCAGTGTGACTGCGGTCCCTGCTCAGCACCATCGCCTCGATGGCAGTGTGACTGCGGTCCCTGCTCAGCACCATCACCTCGATGGCAGTGTGACTGCGGTCCCTGCTCAGCACCATCGCCTCGATGGCAGTGTGACTGCGGTCCCTGCTCAGCACCATCGCCTCGATGGCAGTGTGACTGCGGTCCCTGCTCAGCACCATCGCCTCGATGGCAGTGTGACTGCGGTCCCTGCTCAGCACCATCGCCTCGATGGCAGTGTGACTGCGGTCCCTGCACAGCTCCAGCGCCTCGATGGCAGTGTGACTGCGGTCCCTGCTCAGCACCATCGCCTCGATGGCAGTGTGACTGCGGTCCCTGCTCAGCACCATCGCCTCGATGGCAGTGTGACTGCGGTCCCTGCTCAGCACCATCGCCTCGATGGCAGTGTGACTGCGGTCCCTGCTCAGCTCCAGCGCCTCGATGGCAGTGTGACTGCGGTCCCTGCTCAGCACCATCGCCTCGATGGCAGTGTGACTGCGGTCCATGCTCAGCACCATCGCCTCGATGTCAGTGTGACTGCGGTCCCTGCTCAGCACCATCACCTCGATGGCAGTGTGACTGCGGTCCATGCTCAGCACCATCGCCTCGATGTCAGTGTGTCTGCGGTCCCTGCTCAGCACCATCACCTCGATGGCAGTGTGACTGCGGTCCATGCTCAGCTCGAGCGCCTCGATGGCAGTGTGACTGCGGTCCCTGCTCAGCACCATCGCCTCGATGGCAGTGTGACTGCGGTCCCTGCTCAGCACCATCGCCTCGATGGCAGTGTGACTGCGGTCCATGCTCAGCTCAAGCGCCTCGATGGCAGTGTGACTGCGGTCCCTGCTCAGCACCATCGCCTCGATGGCAGTGTGACTGCGGTCCCTGCTCAGCTCCATCGCCTCGATGGCAGTGTGACTGCGGTCCATGCTCAGCTCCATCGCCTCGATGGCAGTGTGACTGCGGTCCCTGCTCAGCACCATCGCCTCGATGGCAGTGTGACTGCGGTCCATGCTCAGCACCATCGCCTCGATGGCAGTGTGACTGCGGTCCATGCTCAGCTCCAGCGCCTCGATGGCAATGTGACTGCGGTCCCTGCTCAGCACCATCGCCTCGATGGCAGTGTGACTGCGGTCCATGCTCAGCTCCATCGCCTCGATGGCAGTGTGACTGCGGTCCCTGCTCAGCACCATCACCTCGATGGCAGTGTGACTGCGGTCCATGCTCAGCTCCATCGCCTCGATGGCAGTGTGACTGCGGTCCCTGCTCAGCACCATCACCTCGATGGCAGTGTGACTGCGGTCCATGCTCAGCACCATCGCCTCGATGGCAGTGTGACTGCGGTCCCTGCTCAGCACCATCGCCTCGATGGCAGTGTGACTGCGGTCCATGCTCAGCACCATCACCTCGATGGCAGTGTGACTGCGGTCCCTGCTCAGCACCATCGCCTCGATGGCAGTGTGACTGCGGTCCATGCTCAGGACCATCGCCTCGATGGCAGAGTGACTGCGTTCCCTGCTCAGCACCATCGCCTCGATGGCAGTGTGACTGCGGTCCATGCTCAGCACCATCGCCTCGATGGCAGTGTGACTGCGGTCCCTGCTCAGCACCATCGCCTCGATGGCAGTGTGACTGCGGTCCCTGCTCAGGACCATCGCCTCGATGGCAGTGTGACTGCGGTCCCTGCTCAGCACCATCGCCTCGATGGCAGTGTGACTGCGGTCCCTGCTCAGCACCATCGCGTCGATGGCAGTGTGACTGCGGTCCCTGCTCAGCACCATCGCCTCGATGGCAGTGTGACTGCGGTCCATGCTCAGCACCATCGCCTCGATGGCAGTGTGACTGCGGTCCATGCTCAGCTCCACCACCTCGATGGCAGTGTGAATGCGGTCCCTGCTCAGCACCATCGCCTCGATGGCAGTGTGACTGCGGTCCATGCTCAGCACCATCGCCTCGATGGCAGTGTGACTGTGGTCCATGCTCAGCACCATCGCCTCGATGGCAGTGTGACTGCGGTCCCTGCTCAGCACCATCGCCTCGATGGCAGTGTGACTGCGGTCCCTGCTCAGCACCATCGCCTCGATGGCAGTGTGACTGCGGTCCCTGCTCAGGACCATCGCCTCGATGGCAGTGTGACTGCGGTCCCTGCTCAGCACCATCGCCTCGATGGCAGTGTGACTGCGGTCCATGCTCAGCTCCATCACCTCGATGGCAGTGTGACTGCGGTCCCTGCTCAGCACCATCGCCTCGATGGCAGTGTGACTGCGGTCCATGCTCAGGACCATCGCCTCGATGGCAGTGTGACTGCGGTCCATGCTCAGCACCATCGCCTCGATGGCAGTGTGACTGCGGTCCCTGCTCAGCACCATCGCCTCGATGGCAGTGTGACTGCGGTCCCTGCTCAGCACCATCGCGTCGATGGCAGTGTGACTGCGGTCCCTGCTCAGCACCATCGCCTCGATGGCAGTGTGACTGCGGTCCATGCTCAGCACCATCGCCTCGATGGCAGTGTGACTGCGGTCCCTGCTCAGCACCATCGCCTCGATGGCAGTGTGACTGCGGTCCCAGCTCAGCACCATCGCCTCGATGGCAGTGTGACTGCGGTCCCTGCTCAGCACCATCGCCTCGATGGCAGTGTGACTGCGGTCCCTGCTCAGCACCATCACCTCGATGGCAGTGTGACTGCGGTCCCTGCTCAGCACCATCGCCTCGATGGCAGTGTGACTGCGGTCCCTGCTCAGCACCATCGCCTCGATGGCAGTGTGACTGCGGTCCCTGCTCAGCACCATCGCCTCGATGGCAGTGTGACTGCGGTCCCTGCTCAGCACCATCGCCTCGATGGCAGTGTGACTGCGGTCCCTGCTCAGCACCATCGCCTCGATGGCAGTGTGACTGCGGTCCCTGCACAGCTCCAGCGCCTCGATGGCAGTGTGACTGCGGTCCCTGCTCAGCACCATCGCCTCGATGGCAGTGTGACTGCGGTCCCTGCTCAGCACCATCGCCTCGATGGCAGTGTGACTGCGGTCCCTGCTCAGCACCATCGCCTCGATGGCAGTGTGACTGCGGTCCCTGCTCAGCTCCAGCGCCTCGATGGCAGTGTGACTGCGGTCCATGCTCAGCACCATCGCCTCGATGTCAGTGTGACTGCGGTCCCTGCTCAGCACCATCACCTCGATGGCAGTGTGACTGCGGTCCATGCTCAGCTCGGGCGCCTCGATGGCAGTGTGACTGCGGTCCCTGCTCAGCACCATCGCCTCGATGGCAGTGTGACTGCGGTCCCTGCTCAGCACCATCGCCTCGATGGCAGTGTGACTGCGGTCCATGCTCAGCTCCAGCGCCTCGATGGCAGTGTGACTGCGGTCCCTGCTCAGCACCATCGCCTCGATGGCAGTGTGACTGCGGTCCCTGCTCAGCTCCATCGCCTCGATGGCAGTGTGACTGCGGTCCATGCTCAGCTCCATCGCCTCGATGGCAGTGTGACTGCGGTCCCTGCTCAGCACCATCGCCTCGATGGCAGTGTGACTGCGGTCCATGCTCAGCACCATCGCCTCGATGGCAGTGTGACTGCGGTCCATGCTCAGCTCCAGCGCCTCGATGGCAGTGTGACTGCGGTCCCTGCTCAGCACCATCGCCTCGATGGCAGTGTGACTGCGGTCCATGCTCAGCTCCATCGCCTCGATGGCAGTGTGACTGCGGTCCCTGCTCAGCACCATCGCCTCGATGGCAGTGTGACTGCGGTCCATGCTCAGCTCCAGCGCCTCGATGGCAGTGTGACTGCGGTCCATGCTCAGCTCCATCGCCTCGATGGCAGTGTGACTGCGGTCCCTGCTCAGCACCATCACCTCGATGGCAGTGTGACTGCGGTCCATGCTCAGCACCATCGCCTCGATGGCAGTGTGACTGCGGTCCCTGCTCAGCACCATCGCCTCGATGGCAGTGTGACTGCGGTCCATGCTCAGCTCCAGCGCCTCGATGGCAGTGTGACTGCGGTCCCTGCTCAGCACCATCGCCTCGATGGCAGTGTGACTGCGGTCCATGCTCAGGACCATCGCCTCGATGGCAGAGTGACTGCGTTCCCTGCTCAGCACCATCGCCTCGATGGCAGTGTGACTGCGGTCCATGCTCAGCTCCATCACCTCGATGGCAGTGTGACTGCGGTCCCTGCTCAGCACCATCACCTCGATGGCAGTGTGACTGCGGTCCCTGCTCAGCTCCATCGCCTCGATGGCAGTGTGACTGCGGTCCATGCTCAGCACCATCGCCTCGATGGCAGTGTGACTGCGGTCCCTGCTCAGCACCATCGCCTCGATGGCAGTGTGACTGCGGTTCCTGCTCAGCACCATCGCCTCGATGGCAGTGTGACTGCGGTCCATGCTCAGCACCATCGCCTCGATGGCAGTGTGACTGCGGTCCCTGCTCAGCACCATCGCCTCGATGGCAGTGTGACTGCGGTCCATGCTCAGCACCATCGCCTCGATGGCAGTGTGACTGCGGTCCCTGCTCAGCACCATCGCCTCGATGGCAGTGTGACTGCGGTCCATGCTCAGCTCCAGCGCCTCGATGGCAGTGTGACTGCGGTCCATGCTCAGCACCATCGCCTCAATGGCAGTGTGACTGCGGTCCCTGCTCAGCACCATCGCCTCGATGGCAGTGTGACTGCGGTCCATGCTCAGCACCATCGCCTCGATGGCAGTGTGACTGCTGTCCCTGCTCAGCTCCAGCGCCTCGGTGACAGTGTGACTGCGGTCCCTGCTCAGCACCATCGCCTCGATGGCAGTGTGACTGTGGTCCATGCTCAGCACCATCGCCTCGATGGCAGTGTGACTGCGGTCCCTGCTCAGCACCATCGCCTCGATGGCAGTGTGACTGCGGTCCCTGCTCAGCACCATCGCCTCGATGGCAGTGTGACTGCGGTCCCTGCTCAGCACCATCGCCTCGATGGCAGTGTGACTGCGGTCCCTGCTCAGCACCATCGCCTCGATGGCAGTGTGACTGCGGTCCCTGCTCAGCACCATCGCCTCGATGGCAGTGTGACTGCGGTCCATGCCAGCACCATGGCCTCGATGGCAGTGTGACTGCGGTCCCTGCTCAGCTCCAGCGCCTCGATGGCAGTGTGACTGCGGTCCATGCTCAGCACCATCGCCTCGATGGCAGTGTGACTGCGGTCCTGCTCAGCACCATCGCGTCGATGGCAGTGTGACTGCGGTCCCTGCTCAGCACCATCGCCTCGATGGCAGTGTGACTGCGGTCCATGCTCAGCACCATCGCCTCAACCACAGTGTGACTGCGGTCCCTGCTCAGCACCATCGCCTCGATGGCAGTGTGACTGCGGTCCATGCTCAGCACCATCGCCTCGATGGCAGTGTGACTGCGGTCCCTGCTCAGCTCCAGCGTCTCGATGGCAGTGTGACTGCGGTCCCTGCTCAGCACCATCGCCTCGATGGCAGTGTGACTGCGGTCCATGCTCAGCACCATCGCCTCGATGGCAGTGTGACTGCGGTCCCTGCTCAGCACCATCGCCTCGATGGCAGTGTGACTGCGGTCCATGCTCAGGACCATCGCCTCGATGGCAGTGTGACTGCGGTCCATGCTCAGGACCATCGCCTCGATGGCAGTGTGACTGCGGTCCCTGCTCAGCACCATCGCCTCGATGGCAGTGTGACTGCGGTCCCTGCTCAGCACCATCGCCTCGATGGCAGTGTGACTGCGGTCCCTGCTCAGCACCATCGCCTCGATGGCAGTGTGACTGCGGTCCATGCTCAGCACCATCGCCTCGATGGCAGTGTGACTGCGGTCCATGCTCAGCACCATCGCCTCGATGGCAGTGTGACTGCGGTCCCTGCTCAGCACCATCGCCTCGATGGCAGTGTGACTGCGGTCCCTGCTCAGCACCATCGCCTCGATGGCAGTGTGACTGCGGTCCATGCTCAGCACCATCGCCTCGATGGCAGTGTGACTGCGGTCCATGCTCAGCACCATCGCCTCGATGGCAGTGTGACTGTGGTCCCTGCTCAGCACCATCGCCTCGATGGCAGTGTGACTGCGGTCCCTGCTCAGCACCATCGCGTCGATGGCAGTGTGACTGCGGTCCCTGCTCAGCACCATCGCCTCGATGGCAGTGTGACTGCGGTCCATGCTCAGCACCATCGCCTCGATGGCAGTGTGACTGTGGTCCCTGCTCAGCACCATCGCCTCGATGGCAGTGTGACTGCGGTCCCTGCTCAGCACCATCGCGTCGATGGCAGTGTGACTGCGGTCCCTGCTCAGCACCATCGCCTCGATGGCAGTGTGACTGTGGTCCATGCTCAGCACCATCGCCTCGATGGCAGTGTGACTGCGGTCCATGCTCAGGACCATCGCCTCGATGGCAGTGTGACTGCGGTCCCTGCTCAGCACCATCGCGTCGATGGCAGTGTGACTGCGGTCCCTGCTCAGCACCATCGCCTCGATGGCAGTGTGACTGCGGTCCCTGCTCAGGACCATCGCCTCGATGGCAGTGTGACTGCGGTCCCTGCTCAGCACCATCGCCTCGATGGCAGTGTGACTGCGGTCCATGCTCAGCTCCATCACCTCGATGGCAGTGTGACTGCGGTCCCTGCTCAGCACCATCGCCTCGATGGCAGTGTGACTGCGGTCCATGCTCAGGACCATCGCCTCGATGGCAGTGTGACTGCGGTCCATGCTCAGCACCATCGCCTCGATGGCAGTGTGACTGCGGTCCCTGCTCAGCACCATCGCCTCGATGGCAGTGTGACTGCGGTCCCTGCTCAGCACCATCGCGTCGATGGCAGTGTGACTGCGGTCCCTGCTCAGCACCATCGCCTCGATGGCAGTGTGACTGCGGTCCATGCTCAGCACCATCGCCTCGATGGCAGTGTGACTGCGGTCCCTGCTCAGCACCATCGCCTCGATGGCAGTGTGACTGCGGTCCCAGCTCAGCACCATCGCCTCGATGGCAGTGTGACTGCGGTCCCTGCTCAGCACCATCGCCTCGATGGCAGTGTGACTGCGGTCCCTGCTCAGCACCATCACCTCGATGGCAGTGTGACTGCGGTCCCTGCTCAGCACCATCGCCTCGATGGCAGTGTGACTGCGGTCCATGCTCAGCACCATCGCCTCGATGGCAGTGTGACTGCGGTCCCTGCTCAGCACCATCGCCTCGATGGCAGTGTGACTGCGGTCCCTGCTCAGCACCATCGCCTCGATGGCAGTGTGACTGCGGTCCCTGCTCAGCACCATCGCCTCGATGGCAGTGTGACTGCGGTCCATGCTCAGCACCATCGCCTCGATGGCAGTGTGACTGCGGTCCCTGCACAGCTCCAGCGCCTCGATGGCAGTGTGACTGCGGTCCCTGCTCAGCACCATCGCCTCGATGGCAGTGTGACTGCGGTCCCTGCTCAACACCATCGCCTCGATGGCAGTGTGACTGCGGTCCCTGCTCAGCACCATCGCCTTGATGGCAGTGTGACTGCGGTCCCTGCTCAGCACCATCGCCTCGATGGCAGTGTGACTGCGGTCCCTGCTCAGCACCATCGCCTCGATGGCAGTGTGACTGCGGTCCATGCTCAGCTCCAGCGCCTCGATGGCAGTGTGACTGCGGTCCATGCTCAGCACCATCGCCTCGATGGCAGTGTGACTGCGGTCCATGCTCAGCTCCATCGCCTCGATGGCAGTGTGACTGCGGTCCCTGCTCAGCACCATCGCCTCGATGGCAGTGTGATTGCGGTCCATGCTCAGCACCATCGCCTCGATGGCAGTGTGACTGCGGTCCATGCTCAGCTCCAGCGCCTCGATGGCAGTGTGACTGCGGTCCCTGCTCAGCACCATCGCCTCGATGGCAGTGTGACTGCGGTCCATGCTCAGCTCCATCGCCTCGATGGCAGTGTGACTGCGGTCCCTGCTCAGCACCATCACCTCGATGGCAGTGTGACTGCGGTCCATGCTCAGCTCCATCGCCTCGATGGCAGTGTGACTGCGGTCCCTGCTCAGCACCATCGCCTCGATGGCAGTGTGACTGCGGTCCATGCTCAGCACCATCGCCTCGATGGCAGTGTGACTGCGGTCCCTGCTCAGCACCATCACCTCGATGGCAGTGTGACTGCGGTCCATGCTCAGCTCCATCGCCTCGATGGCAGTGTGACTGCGGTCCCTGCTCAGCACCATCGCCTCGATGGCAGTGTGACTGCGGTCCCTGCTCAGCACCATCACCTCGATGGCAGTGTGACTGCGGTCCATGCTCAGCTCCATCGCCTCGATGGCAGTGTGACTGCGGTCCCTGCTCAGCACCATCGCCTCGATGGCAGTGTGACTGCGGTCCCTGCTCAGCACCATCGCCTCGATGGCAGTGTGACTGCGGTCCCTGCTCAGCACCATCGCCTCGATGGCAGTGTGACTGCGGTCCCTGCTCAGCACCATCGTCTCGATGGCAGTGTGACTGCGGTCCCTGCTCAGCACCATCGCGTCGATGGCAGTGTGACTGCGGTCCCTGCTCAGCACCATCGCCTCGATGGCAGTGTGACTGCGGTCCCTGCTCAGCACCATCGCCTCGATGGCAGTGTGACTGCCGTCCCTGCTCAGCACCATCGCCTCGATGGCAGTGTGACTGCGGTCCCTGCTCAGCACCATCGCGTCGATGGCAGTGTGACTGCGGTCCCTGCTCAGCACCATCACCTCGATGGCAGTGTGACTGCGGTCCCTGCTCAGCACCATCGCCTCGATGGCAGTGTGACTGCGGTCCATGCTCAGCACCATCGCCTCGATGGCAGAGTGACTGCGGTCCCTGCTCAGCACCATCGCCTCGATGGCAGTGTGACTGCAGTCCCTGCTCAGCACCATCGCCTCGATGGCAGTGTGACTGCGGTCCCTGCTCAGCACCATCGCCTCGATGGCAGTGTGACTGCAGTCCCTGCTCAGCACCATCGCCTCGATGGCAGTGTGACTGCGGTCCATGCTCAGCACCATCGCGTCGATGGCAGTGTGACTGCGGTCCCTGCTCAGCACCATCGCCTCGATGGCAGTGTGACTGCGGTCCATGCTCAGCACCATCGCCTCGATGGCAGTGTGACTGCGGTCCATGCTCAGCACCATCGCCTCGATGGCAGAGTGACTGCGGTCCCTGCTCAGCACCATCGCCTCGATGGCAGTGTGACTGCAGTCCCTGCTCAGCACCATCGCCTCGATGGCAGTGTTACTGCAGTCCCTGCTCAGCACCATCGCCTCGATGGCAGTGTGACTGCGGTCCATGCTCAGCACCATCGCGTCGATGGCAGTGTGACTGCGGTCCCTGCTCAGCACCATCGCCTCGATGGCAGTGTGACTGCGGTCCATGCTCAGCACCATCGCCTCGATGGCAGTGTGACTGTGGTCCATGCTCAGCACCATCGCCTCGATGGCAGTGTGACTGCGGTCCCTGCTCAGCACCATCGCCTCGATGGCAGTGTGACTGCGGTCCCTGCTCAGGACCATCGCCTCGATGGCAGTGTGACTGCGGTCCCTGCTCAGCACCATCGCCTCGATGGCAGTGTGACTGCGGTCCATGCTCAGCTCCATCACCTCGATGGCAGTGTGACTGCGGTCCCTGCTCAGCACCATCGCCTCGATGGCAGTGTGACTGCGGTCCATGCTCAGGACCATCGCCTCGATGGCAGTGTGACTGCGGTCCATGCTCAGCACCATCGCCTCGATGGCAGTGTGACTCCGTCCCTGCTCAGCACCATCGCCTCGATGGCAGTGTGACTGCGGTCCCTGCTCAGCACCATCGCGTCGATGGCAGTGTGACTGCGGTCCCTGCTCAGCACCATCGCCTCGATGGCAGTGTGACTGCGGTCCATGCTCAGCACCATCGCCTCGATGGCAGTGTGACTGCGGTCCCAGCTCAGCACCATCGCCTCGATGGCAGTGTGACTGCGGTCCCTGCACAGCTCCAGCGCCTCGATGGCAGTGTGACTGCGGTCCCTGCTCAGCTCCATCACCTCGATGGCAGTGTGACTGTGGTCCATGCTCAGCACCATCGCCTCGATGGCAGTGTGACTGCGGTCCCTGCTCAGCACCATCGCCTCGATGGCAGTGTGACTGCGGTCCCTGCACAGCTCCAGCGCCTCGATGGCAGTGTGACTGCGGTCCCTGCTCAGCACCATCGCCTCGATGGCAGTGTGACTGCGGTCCCTGCTCAGCACCATCGCCTCGATGGCAGTGTGACTGCGGTCCCTGCTCAGCACCATCGCCTCGATGGCAGTGTGACTGCGGTCCCTGCTCAGCTCCAGCGCCTCGATGGCAGTGTGACTGCGGTCCCTGCTCAGCACCATCGCCTCGATGGCAGTGTGACTGCGGTCCATGCTCAGCACCATCGCCTCGATGTCAGTGTGACTGCGGTCCCTGCTCAGCACCATCACCTCGATGGCAGTGTGACTGCGGTCCATGCTCAGCACCATCACCTCGATGGCAGTGTGACTGCGGTCCCTGCTCAGCACCATCACCTCGATGGCAGTGTGACTGCGGTCCATGCTCAGCTCCAGCGCCTCGATGGCAGTGTGACTGCGGTCCCTGCTCAGCACCATCGCCTCGATGGCAGTGTGACTGCGGTCCCTGCTCAGCACCATCGCCTCGATGGCAGTGTGACTGCGGTCCATGCTCAGCTCCAGCGCCTCGATGGCAGTGTGACTGCGGTCCCTGCTCAGCACCATCGCCTCGATGGCAGTGTGACTGCGGTCCATGCTCAGCTCCATCGCCTCGATGGCAGTGTGACTGCGGTCCCTGCTCAGCACCATCGCCTCGATGGCAGTGTGACTGCGGTCCATGCTCAGCACCATCGCCTCGATGGCAGTGTGACTGCGATCCATGCTCAGCTCCAGCGCCTCGATGGCAGTGTGACTGCGGTCCCTGCTCAGCGCCATCGCCTCGATGGCAGTGTGACTGCGTTCCATGCTCAGCTCCATCGCCTCGATGGCAGTGTGACTGCGGTCCCTGCTCAGCACCATCACCTCGATGGCAGTGTGACTGTGGTCCCTGCTCAGCTCCATCGCCTCGATGGCAGTGTGACTGCGGTCCCTGCTCAGCACCATCGCCTCGATGGCAGTGTGACTGCGGTCCCTGCTCAGCACCATCGCCTCGATGGCAGTGTGACTGCGGTCCCTGCTCAGCACCATCACCTCGATGGCAGTGTGACTGCGGTCCATGCTCAGCACCATCGCCTCGATGGCAGTGTGACTGCGGTCCCTGCTCAGCACCATCACCTCGATGGCAGTGTGACTGCGGTCCATGCTCAGCTCCATCGCCTCGATGGCAGTGTGACTGCGGTCCCTGCTCAGCACCATCGCCTCGATGGCAGTGTGACTGCGGTCCCTGCTCAGCACCATCGCGTCGATGGCAGTGTGACTGCGGTCCCTGCTCAGCTCCAGCACCTCGATGGCAGTGTGACTGCGGTCCATGCTCAGCACCATCGCCTCGATGGCAGTGTGACTGCGGTCCCTGCTCAGCACCATCACCTCGATGGCAGTGTGACTGCGGTCCCTGCTCAGCACCATCACCTCGATGGCAGTGTGACTGCGGTCCATGCTCAGCACCATCGCCTCGATGGCAGTGTGACTGCAGTCCCTGCTCAGCACCATCGCCTCGATGGCAGTGTGACTGCGGTCCCTGCTCAGCACCATCGCCTTGATGGCAGTGTGACTGCGGTCCATGCTCAGCACCATCGCCTCGATGGCAGTGTGACTGCGGTCCATGCTCAGGACCATCGCCTCGATGGCAGAGTGACTGCGGTCCCTGCTCAGCTCCATCGCCTCGATGGCAGTGTGACTGCGGTCCCTGCTCAGCACCATCGCCTCGATGGCAGTGTGACTGCGGTCCCTGCTCAGCACCATCGCCCCGATGGCAGTGTGACTGCGGTCCCTGCTCAGCACCATCGCCTCGATGGCAGTGTGACTGCGGTCCATGCCAGCACCATGGCCTCGATGGCAGTGTGACTGCGGTCCCTGCTCAGCACCATCGCCTCGATGGCAGTGTGACTGCGGTCCCTGCTCAGCACCATCGCCTCGATGGCAGTGTGACTGCGGTCCATGCTCAGCACCATCGCCTCAACCACAGTGTGACTGCGGTCCCTGCTCAGCACCATCGCCTCGATGGCAGTGTGACTGCGGTCCCTGCTCAGCTCCATCGCCTCGATGGCAGTGTGACTGCGGTCCATGCTCAGCACCATCGCGTCGATGGCAGTGTGACTGCGGTCCCTGCTCAGCACCATCGCCTCGATGGCAGTGTGACTGCGGTCCATGCTCAGCACCATCGCCTCGATGGCAGTGTGACTGTGGTCCCTGCTCAGCACCATCGCCTCGATGGCAGTGTGACTGCGGTCCCTGCTCAGCACCATCGCGTCGATGGCAGTGTGACTGTGGTCCATGCTCAGCACCATCGCCTCGATGGCAGTGTGACTGCGGTCCCTGCTCAGCACCATCGTCTCGATGGCAGTGTGACTGCGGTCCATGCTCAGGACCATCGCCTCGATGGCAGTGTTACTGCGGTCCCTGCTTAGCACCATCGCCTCGCTGGCAGTGTGACTGCGGTCCCTGCTCAGCACCATCGCCTCGATGGCAGTGTGACTGCGGTCCCTGCTCAGCACCATCGTCTCGATGGCAGTGTGACTGCGGTCCATGCTCAGGACCATCGCCTCGATGGCAGTGTTACTGCGGTCCCTGCTTAGCACCATCGCCTCGATGGCAGTGTGACTGCGGTCCATGTGTCAGGTTTTCGGGCAATTCGGCCCTTTTGGAGAAACTCAGAGACTGTAAACTGACTTTCCAGCCAAGGGAACAGAACCAGTTTTCCCAGCAGGCTTGGCCCGCTGAGCTGAGTGGGGACATAAGCACATAAATATTTACAAACACCCCCCTAGGAGCTACAAGGAAGAAGGAGCCAGACAACAAGATAACATCAAGACACAGACAAAGGGGCACGGGAATACACAGGAGGCTTGCATGCAAGCAGGACAATGGGATGGTCATAGCCCCATGCAAATGTAAATGACCTGGCCTCCACCAGAGCAGAATCCAATCAACACCCCATCAACATAGCAGCATCTCCGGAGCAGATGGAAGTCTTTGAAAATCTTCAAGGGAGCTCAACCTCGTTATCTCAAAAAAAACAGACTGGAGGCGGACCTAGGGGAGGTACTCCCATCTCGACAGCTCTGACCGGCTCAAAGGGGGCGGGACCAGCGGGAACTTTAAAACTTACCTTTTCAATGCAAAAGGGGCTGGCCGATCACAGAACAAAGCCAGGTAAAGCAATATAAAAGGGGCTGTGTTTTCAATTGGGGGGCTCTTCGTTCCTGGCTCGACCTCTGCACCCCTGACTTGACCTCTGCAGCCTGTGACCGTAAGTAACCCGCAGCAGCTTGCGAAGCTCCCTTGATTTTAATAGTGGTTGAGGCTTTGGGGAAGGGAACTTGTTTTGTGCCTTGTGATTTTGCTAAAACCTGTGTAACCGTAAGAATTTTCGTTGTGTCCGCTATATTACCTTTTGAATAGACTTAGTTGTATTAGAGCATAAGATTTTATTGTGTTTCTTCTGTTGATGATTTTGACCTGGGTTTTACAATAAATCTTGATTTGATGCTAATTGGAGTCGTTTAAATTCTTCAATCCTTCACCAGCGATCTCTGACCAAGTCATTGTTAAAAATACTCCTCACCTTAATTCCGGGTTCAAGAATCGAGGGTCATCTTGAGCGATTCACTCAGGACAGACTGCTGGTTAGGAAATAAACAGCAGTGTCCTATTCTCTCTCTTGGGAAAGCTACTCTAGTGGAGTAGGAACCGGGTGGGGGTTGTACCACCGGCAAGAGAGAGAATCACCTGGGTATTGGTAGGGGTCTGGAGATCTGTGTGATATAAGTCTCAGGCTGTCGGTTAGGAATAAACGGCAGGCTTGAATCAGTGCTCTCTTCAGTGGAAGTGTCCCAGTGCGACATCCCCTGGCCTCTGAAGTTTCAGTGCCAGCTGGAGAGAGACACACACAGACATCCAAACCCCAGATATCGGCCCAGTAGTGGAGTAGCGGAGATGGCACCCTCTACAATGGCGACCACGAAGGGACCCCGGTGGTTTGGAGTATGTGACTTGGCAGAGGGGGTGAGGGAACGAAGCAAAATGGAGGAGAGAATATCCTCGTATTTGTGGCAAAAGGTCAACCTCACCAAACCTTGGGTTTCAGAATTGATCAATGCGGAGCAACCGGTAATGGCAGCGGCTGCATGGACAGAAAGCAAGGCGCACAAAAGGCACTTGGAGAAGGCAGTTTGGCTGGTTTGCCTGTCCGAGCAGGTAGTCAAGACAGAGGATAGGGTCGAAGAGTTAGAGCAGGAGTTGAGAGAAGTGAGGGCCAGCGCAGGGGACAGCGCTAGCGCAGCGGAACGACTGCGGGAAGAAGTGGCAGAAATGAAACAGGAAAGCGAGTCTAACCGGTGTGAGAAGGACTATCTCCACTGCCAGATAGTGGAGGGTAAAGAAAAGGAACGGAGGCTCCAGGAACTCTATGCTCGGAGTACAGAGCAGTGTAGGAAGCTGGAGGGGAAGTTCCGGGACATCCAGGCAGCATACCGAGTGGCTCGCGAGGAAATAGGGGACTGTGCCCATGGGCCGTGCCAGGCACGAATAACGGAGTTGGAGGAGGCCTTGTCCAGGTTCAGGGGACAGATACACCTGGTAGGTCCAGGGGGGTTCTCTAGGGGCAAGGTGCTCCTCGCAGCGGATGATTCCCCAAAGGCCAAGGGGAATAGACCGCCTCCTGAGGCACCGGGATCATGTCCGGGTCGGCAGGGGGGGATCGGGCTGCACGTTCAGGGGCAAGTCCAAGGGGGGTCGGCAGTGTATCCCCAGATAGCGGCGTCTCCTATATGGGTAGCTAGCCCGGGGACAGGGGGGCTACCCAACGAGGCAGGAGAGCTGGACAGTGGGGAGGAGGAGCAGGAACCCCAGGTAGGGCAGATGTGCCCTGTCAGGCAAAGAAGGTATGGTCCCCCGGCGGGGATGGCAAACAGGGGACCGGTTGAGGGCGACATTATCGTTCCTCATGGGGCATCCGCGCTCAGGGGGATGGTGGCCCACGTTCCCAGACTAACTCCAAAGGGGGATCCGTCGCTGCATTTTATGGAGGTGGAACAGGCTGCCAACATCAATGACTGCGACGAAGGGGAGCAAATAAAGATGCTCCTGATGACCCTAGATGCACAGCTATGCAGGACAGTGACCTCTGGGAATGGGGGAAGACCTGACACATGGGCGGCCGCACAGACTGCTGTTCTGGAGGCGATGGGCTTGAATCTGGGGAGCCCTTTCATGAGAGTGGGGGAAACCAAGCAGCAACCAGGGGAATCTCCCACCATGTTCGCAGACAGGCTGTGGATTGTCTATATGGAGGCATGCGGGGTTCAAGCGGATAGACGGAATTTAGGGGAAAGAACCGCCCACTGGCTGAAGACCCTAGTTGCCAACTGTCTCCCTAACGTTAGGGCAAAAGCCGAACACTGGTTCGACCCGCAGAGTCCGGACCTTAATGAGGAAGAGGTCCTTAGGAAACTTACCCTCGCATATCGTAATGGGGAGAGGGGTGAGGACAAGCCCCTTAAGGGTAGGGTGCATGAAATCGCGCCAGCAGCCCCTAAGAGAGAGTGGAAGCATGTGGGCACCCGGACCTCCGACGAGAAACCGGTATGCTACGGGTGTGGGAAGGCCGGGCATTTCAAGAGGGAATGTAAAAACCCTAGCAAGCAGGAGAGGGCTCCCGCAGTAGAGAGTCAGACCCCGGCGGCAGGAGCAGCTGCCCCGGAAACCTTCGAGGTAAAGAAACTTTTAGCCTTTTTGCAGAGCCTAACAGCTGGGTCGGGACAGGTGGCAATGGCAACGGGCCAGGGCCTGCCCGCACCCACACCACAAGAACCCGTATGACTACCCAGGGAGCAGCCTCAGGAAAAAGGGAGCGCAGGGGTAGTTCTAGCCCCAGACCCTGGTCCGGTCCAGGTGCAGGGTCCCATTCTGGAGGCTGCCTCAGGGGCTATTTGCAGTTTAAATCCCTTAAGGTGGGACCCATGCGAACGCCACATCAGTCAATTTAAATTGTTCCACCCCATAAGGACAAAAAAGAGCAAGGTGGGGGGAAGACGGGGGGTGGTAGTGGAGAAACCCCCCGTAGAATTAACGACGGTGGGGGAGGTCCCTGACTCCACGGTCACACAACCGGTGACAAGGTGCTGTCCCGAAGGGGCAGTCCCAAAGAGACCGACAGTGCTGCAAGCACCCAGCCCAGGGACAGGAACGATTCCCAAGCCCTTACCTGTGGGTCAGGTGGCCTGCCTTAGTATAGAGGCTAAGGAGGCGGAGGAAGTGGAGGTATCACCTTGGGTTTGGGAACCAGTCAGGGGACGAAGGAGCAATCGGGTCTCCAAGCCCCCGGTAAGATGGTCCCCATCCCATCTCCCTGTCACCCGGTCCCGCAGTAAGGGGGCCCGAGTGGAAGGGAGCGATGAGGGATCACCGAACCCTGTTGGGAAAGGAGAGGCAAGGGGCAGCCCGAACCCCCGGGAGGGGACGGTCTGGCCCGAGCCATTGGACCAAACAGGTGAACTGCCCCAGTTTAGCGGGGCACAGTTTTAATTTGGCCACCCGGAGACGGGTGGCATTGTATATAGCATTCCCCCCCTGTTAGTTCTAATTAGTGTGTAGTTGTGTGTGAAGTATTTAGGATCGTGGGAACACAGAAGCGCCTGGTGCAAGGGTAAAATGATGAAGCACCAGGCACTAGGACCCTGGTGCAGCCGGGCTGTAAAACACAGAACCCCAGACAGGCTGCGGCAACTTCAAAGCAGGAGCTGCTGCTGCCACCGGATAGCGGCAGGCACTAGGACCCTGGGGAGCCGGGCTGTAAACACAGAACCCCAGACAGGCTGCGGCAACTTCAAAGCAGGAGCTGCTGCCGCCACCGGATAGCACCCATGCACTTCAAGGTAGGTAGGGCTGTAGAGGCAAGAATGTGTTTTGTTTTTACAGATGGGGCACCCGACGATGTGGAGTTTGCTGATCTTGGCGATGGTGGGACCGGGAGAACTCCGCAGAGGCGAGACAGAAGAGTCCTTCGACTGACCGGGTTAGGGTGACTGAGGGCAGGCGGGTGTGTTCAACCTGTGAGGGGGACGTTCCTTTGGGGAGACGGTGGTGGCC
Source organism: Scyliorhinus torazame (assembly GCF_047496885.1). Lineage (NCBI taxonomy): Eukaryota > Metazoa > Chordata > Chondrichthyes > Carcharhiniformes > Scyliorhinidae > Scyliorhinus > Scyliorhinus torazame. Next base: position 311,477,244 of record NC_092707.1, read on the forward strand.
CAGGAAGCTGAGGCTGGACATGAGGGATCGGTCCTCGGACTGGGAACGGACTGGACAACACCTAACGGACCATCACGGGGTCACCGGGTAGGATCACCGTTTGCGGGGATAAGGGGTGGGCTTCTGACCAGGGCATTTATTTGTGTTCATGGGGATCTACCAAGGCATGTCCACAAGGGGCATTAATCACTTTTGTAAGGTGGTGGCAGAACCCAGGGAACGGGATAAATTGACCGCAGTGGGGAGGGATGTGTAACGCCCAGGGAAGGGATGACTGTAGAGGCTACCGAACTGCTGGTTCAGGTAAAGCGACCCCTGCCCACAGCCCAACCGATCGACCCTCACAACTGTCCGATCACCACCAGGGGGGAGCCTGAGAATGGTTTAGTGTTTGCCCCCACAAAGGAAATGTTGTACAGGGGGTACATTATGCTGCCGCCTCAGTTGGACTAAACCTTTCAGCTGCAGGTATCGACGATGGAGGATAAATGAAGAGCCCTCAACGGGAAGAAGCGAAGTGCAGCCAAGAAAGGAGGATCCTTGATGAAATAAACAGATGCAATTGTAAATAGTTGTATGGATTCGCGGGTCCCAGTTACTTGACTGGGATATATGTACAGGGACCCTTACGTTTGGGGTTCCGGTGAAATGTGTACTTGAGTGGGATATATGTACAGGGACCCTTACGTTTGGGGTTCCGGTGCAATGTGTATATGTTACTGTCTGCTTGAATTAAGTATGGTCTTGTCTTTCCCTTTCATTGAAATCAGGGGTAGCCTAGATTAAGGGAACTGTCTTGGGACTTGTAGTTTCGCATGTTGTTGGGGGGGGGGACCTACGGTCCACACAAAAGGAAATAATTGCCCTTCACCTGTGTCGATACGGTCCAAGCAGGTAGGGACGTATCGAAGGGGCATCTGTAAGGTTTTCGGGCAATTCGGCCCTTTTGGAGAAACTCAGAGACTGTAAACTGACTTTCCAGCCAAGGGAACAGAACCAGTTTTCCCAGCAGGCTTGGCCCGCTGAGCTGAGTGGGGACATAAGCACATAAATATTTACAAACACCCCCCTAGGAGCTACAAGGAAGAAGGAGCCAGACAACAAGATAACATCAAGACACAGACAAAGGGGCACGGGAATACACAGGAGGCTTGCATGCAAGCAGGACAATGGGATGGTCATAGCCCCATGCAAATGTAAATGACCTGGCCTCCACCAGAGCAGAATCCAATCAACACCCCATCTACATAGCAGCATCTCCGGAGCAGATGGAAGTCTTTGAAAATCTTCAAGGGAGCTCAACCTCGTTATCTCAAAAAAAACAGACTGGAGGCGGACCTAGGGGAGGTACTCCCATCTCGACAGCTCTGACCGGCTCAAAGGGGGCGGGACCAGCGGGAACTTTAAAACTTACCTTTTCAATGCAAAAGGGGCTGGCCGATCACAGAACAAAGCCAGGTAAAGCAATATAAAAGGGGCTGTGTTTTCAATTGGGGGGCTCTTCGTTCCTGGCTCGACCTCTGCACCCCTGACTTGACCTCTGCAGCCTGTGACCGTAAGTAACCCGCAGCAGCTTGCGAAGCTCCCTTGATTTTAATAGTGGTTGAGGCTTTGGGGAAGGGAACTTGTTTTGTGCCTTGTGATTTTGCTAAAACCTGTGTAACCGTAAGAATTTTCGTTGTGTCCGCTATATTACCTTTTGAATAGACTTAGTTGTATTAGAGCATAAGATTTTATTGTGTTTCTTCTGTTGATGATTTTGACCTGGGTTTTACAATAAATCTTGATTTGATGCTAATTGGAGTCGTTTAAATTCTTCAATCCTTCACCAGCGATCTCTGACCAAGTCATTGTTAAAAATACTCCTCACCTTAATTCCGGGTTCAAGAATCGAGGGTCATCTTGAGCGATTCACTCAGGACAGACTGCTGGTTAGGAAATAAACAGCAGTGTCCTATTCTCTCTCTTGGGAAAGCTACTCTAGTGGAGTAGGAACCGGGTGGGGGTTGTACCACCGGCAAGAGAGAGAATCACCTGGGTATTGGTAGGGGTCTGGAGATCTGTGTGATATAAGTCTCAGGCTGTCGGTTAGGAATAAACGGCAGGCTTGAATCAGTGCTCTCTTCAGTGGAAGTGTCCCAGTGCGACATCCCCTGGCCTCTGAAGTTTCAGTGCCAGCTGGAGAGAGACACACACAGACATCCAAACCCCAGATATCGGCCCAGTAGTGGAGTAGCGGAGATGGCACCCTCTACAATGGCGACCACGAAGGGACCCCGGTGGTTTGGAGTATGTGACTTGGCAGAGGGGGTGAGGGAACGAAGCAAAATGGAGGAGAGAATATCCTCGTATTTGTGGCAAAAGGTCAACCTCACCAAACCTTGGGTTTCAGAATTGATCAATGCGGAGCAACCGGTAATGGCAGCGGCTGCATGGACAGAAAGCAAGGCGCACAAAAGGCACTTGGAGAAGGCAGTTTGGCTGGTTTGCCTGTCCGAGCAGGTAGTCAAGACAGAGGATAGGGTCGAAGAGTTAGAGCAGGAGTTGAGAGAAGTGAGGGCCAGCGCAGGGGACAGCGCTAGCGCAGCGGAACGACTGCGGGAAGAAGTGGCAGAAATGAAACAGGAAAGCGAGTCTAACCGGTGTGAGAAGGACTATCTCCACTGCCAGATAGTGGAGGGTAAAGAAAAGGAACGGAGGCTCCAGGAACTCTATGCTCGGAGTACAGAGCAGTGTAGGAAGCTGGAGTGGAAGTTCCGGGACATCCAGGCAGCATACCGAGTGGCTCGCGAGGAAATAGGGGACTGTGCCCATGGGCCGTGCCAGGCACGAATAACGGAGTTGGAGGAGGCCTTGTCCAGGTTCAGGGGACAGATACACCTGGTAGGTCCAGGGGGGTTCTCTAGGGGCAAGGTGCTCCTCGCAGCGGATGATTCCCCAAAGGCCAAGGGGAATAGACCGCCTCCTGAGGCACCGGGATCATGTCCGGGTCGGCAGGGGGGATCGGGCTGCACGTTCAGGGGCAAGTCCAAGGGGGGTCGGCAGTGTATCCCCAGATAGCGGCGTCTCCTATATGGGTAGCTAGCCCGGGGACAGGGGGGCTACCCAACGAGGCAGGAGAGCTGGACAGTGGGGAGGAGGAGCAGGAACCCCAGGTAGGGCAGATGTGCCCTGTCAGGCAAAGAAGGTATGGTCCCCCGGCGGGGATGGCAAACAGGGGACCGGTTGAGGGCGACATTATCGTTCCTCATGGGGCATCCGCGCTCAGGGGGATGGTGGCCCACGTTCCCAGACTAACTCCAAAGGGGGATCCGTCGCTGCATTTTATGGAGGTGGAACAGGCTGCCAACATCAATGACTGCGACGAAGGGGAGCAAATAAAGATGCTCCTGATGACCCTAGATGCACAGCTATGCAGGACAGTGACCTCTGGGAATGGGGGAAGACCTGACACATGGGCGGCCGCACAGACTGCTGTTCTGGAGGCGATGGGCTTGAATCTGGGGAGCCCTTTCATGAGAGTGGGGGAAACCAAGCAGCAACCAGGGGAATCTCCCACCATGTTCGCAGACAGGCTGTGGATTGTCTATATGGAGGCATGCGGGGTTCAAGCGGATAGACGGAATTTAGGGGAAAGAACCGCCCACTGGCTGAAGACCCTAGTTGCCAACTGTCTCCCTAACGTTAGGGCAAAAGCCGAACACTGGTTCGACCCGCAGAGTCCGGACCTTAATGAGGAAGAGGTCCTTAGGAAACTTACCCTCGCATATCGTAATGGGGAGAGGGGTGAGGACAAGCCCCTTAAGGGTAGGGTGCATGAAATCGCGCCAGCAGCCCCTAAGAGAGAGTGGAAGCATGTGGGCACCCGGACCTCCGACGAGAAACCGGTATGCTACGGGTGTGGGAAGGCCGGGCATTTCAAGAGGGAATGTAAAAACCCTAGCAAGCAGGAGAGGGCTCCCGCAGTAGAGAGTCAGACCCCGGCGGCAGGAGCAGCTGCCCCGGAAACCTTCGAGGTAAAGAAACTTTTAGCCTTTTTGCAGAGCCTAACAGCTGGGTCGGGACAGGTGGCAATGGCAACGGGCCAGGGCCTGCCCGCACCCACACCACAAGAACCCGTATGACTACCCAGGGAGCAGCCTCAGGAAAAAGGGAGCGCAGGGGTAGTTCTAGCCCCAGACCCTGGTCCGGTCCAGGTGCAGGGTCCCATTCTGGAGGCTGCCTCAGGGGCTATTTGCAGTTTAAATCCCTTAAGGTGGGACCCATGCGAACGCCACATCAGTCAATTTAAATTGTTCCACCCCATAAGGACAAAAAAGAGCAAGGTGGGGGGAAGACGGGGGGTGGTAGTGGAGAAACCCCCCGTAGAATTAACGACGGTGGGGGAGGTCCCTGACTCCACGGTCACACAACCGGTGACAAGGTGCTGTCCCGAAGGGGCAGTCCCAAAGAGACCGACAGTGCTGCAAGCACCCAGCCCAGGGACAGGAACGATTCCCAAGCCCTTACCTGTGGGTCAGGTGGCCTGCCTTAGTATAGAGGCTAAGGAGGCGGAGGAAGTGGAGGTATCACCTTGGGTTTGGGAACCAGTCAGGGGACGAAGGAGCAATCGGGTCTCCAAGCCCCCGGTAAGATGGTCCCCATCCCATCTCCCTGTCACCCGGTCCCGCAGTAAGGGGGCCCGAGTGGAAGGGAGCGATGAGGGATCACCGAACCCTGTTGGGAAAGGAGAGGCAAGGGGCAGCCCGAACCCCCGGGAGGGGACGGTCTGGCCCGAGCCATTGGACCAAACAGGTGAACTGCCCCAGTTTAGCGGGGCACAGTTTTAATTTGGCCACCCGGAGACGGGTGGCATTGTATATAGCATTCCCCCCCTGTTAGTTCTAATTAGTGTGTAGTTGTGTGTGAAGTATTTAGGATCGTGGGAACACAGAAGCGCCTGGTGCAAGGGTAAAATGATGAAGCACCAGGCACTAGGACCCTGGTGCAGCCGGGCTGTAAAACACAGAACCCCAGACAGGCTGCGGCAACTTCAAAGCAGGAGCTGCTGCTGCCACCGGATAGCGGCAGGCACTAGGACCCTGGGGAGCCGGGCTGTAAACACAGAACCCCAGACAGGCTGCGGCAACTTCAAAGCAGGAGCTGCTGCCGCCACCGGATAGCACCCATGCACTTCAAGGTAGGTAGGGCTGTAGAGGCAAGAATGTGTTTTGTTTTTACAGATGGGGCACCCGACGATGTGGAGTTTGCTGATCTTGGCGATGGTGGGACCGGGAGAACTCCGCAGAGGCGAGACAGAAGAGTCCTTCGACTGACCGGGTTAGGGTGACTGAGGGCAGGCGGGTGTGTTCAACCTGTGAGGGGGACGTTCCTTTGGGGAGACGGTGGTGGCCCAGGAAGCTGAGGCTGGACATGAGGGATCGGTCCTCGGACTGGGAACGGACTGGACAACACCTAACGGACCATCACGGGGTCACCGGGTAGGATCACCGTTTGCGGGGATAAGGGGTGGGCTTCTGACCAGGGCATTTATTTGTGTTCATGGGGATCTACCAAGGCATGTCCACAAGGGGCATTAATCACTTTTGTAAGGTGGTGGCAGAACCCAGGGAACGGGATAAATTGACCGCAGTGGGGAGGGATGTGTAACGCCCAGGGAAGGGATGACTGTAGAGGCTACCGAACTGCTGGTTCAGGTAAAGCGACCCCTGCCCACAGCCCAACCGATCGACCCTCACAACTGTCCGATCACCACCAGGGGGGAGCCTGAGAATGGTTTAGTGTTTGCCCCCACAAAGGAAATGTTGTACAGGGGGTACATTATGCTGCCGCCTCAGTTGGACTAAACCTTTCAGCTGCAGGTATCGACGATGGAGGATAAATGAAGAGCCCTCAACGGGAAGAAGCGAAGTGCAGCCAAGAAAGGAGGATCCTTGATGAAATAAACAGATGCAATTGTAAATAGTTGTATGGATTCGCGGGTCCCAGTTACTTGACTGGGATATATGTACAGGGACCCTTACGTTTGGGGTTCCGGTGAAATGTGTACTTGAGTGGGATATATGTACAGGGACCCTTACGTTTGGGGTTCCGGTGCAATGTGTATATGTTACTGTCTGCTTGAATTAAGTATGGTCTTGTCTTTCCCTTTCATTGAAATCAGGGGTAGCCTAGATTAAGGGAACTGTCTTGGGACTTGTAGTTTCGCATGTTGTTGGCGGGGGGGACCTACGGTCCACACAAAAGGAAATAATTGCCCTTCACCTGTGTCGATACGGTCCAAGCAGGTAGGGACGTATCGAAGGGGCATCTGTAAGGTTTTCGGGCAATTCGGCCCTTTTGGAGAAACTCAGAGACTGTAAACTGACTTTCCAGCCAAGGGAACAGAACCAGTTTTCCCAGCAGGCTTGGCCCGCTGAGCTGAGTGGGGACATAAGCACATAAATATTTACAAACACCCCCCTAGGAGCTACAAGGAAGAAGGAGCCAGACAACAAGATAACATCAAGACACAGACAAAGGGGCACGGGAATACACAGGAGGCTTGCATGCAAGCAGGACAATGGGATGGTCATAGCCCCATGCAAATGTAAATGACCTGGCCTCCACCAGAGCAGAATCCAATCAACACCCCATCTACATAGCAGCATCTCCGGAGCAGATGGAAGTCTTTGAAAATCTTCAAGGGAGCTCAACCTCGTTATCTCAAAAAAAACAGACTGGAGGCGGACCTAGGGGAGGTACTCCCATCTCGACAGCTCTGACCGGCTCAAAGGGGGCGGGACCAGCGGGAACTTTAAAACTTACCTTTTCAATGCAAAAGGGGCTGGCCGATCACAGAACAAAGCCAGGTAAAGCAATATAAAAGGGGCTGTGTTTTCAATTGGGGGGCTCTTCGTTCCTGGCTCGACCTCTGCACCCCTGACTTGACCTCTGCAGCCTGTGACCGTAAGTAACCCGCAGCAGCTTGCGAAGCTCCCTTGATTTTAATAGTGGTTGAGGCTTTGGGGAAGGGAACTTGTTTTGTGCCTTGTGATTTTGCTAAAACCTGTGTAACCGTAAGAATTTTCGTTGTGTCCGCTATATTACCTTTTGAATAGACTTAGTTGTATTAGAGCATAAGATTTTATTGTGTTTCTTCTGTTGATGATTTTGACCTGGGTTTTACAATAAATCTTGATTTGATGCTAATTGGAGTCGTTTAAATTCTTCAATCCTTCACCAGCGATCTCTGACCAAGTCATTGTTAAAAATACTCCTCACCTTAATTCCGGGTTCAAGAATCGAGGGTCATCTTGAGCGATTCACTCAGGACAGACTGCTGGTTAGGAAATAAACAGCAGTGTCCTATTCTCTCTCTTGGGAAAGCTACTCTAGTGGAGTAGGAACCGGGTGGGGGTTGTACCACCGGCAAGAGAGAGAATCACCTGGGTATTGGTAGGGGTCTGGAGATCTGTGTGATATAAGTCTCAGGCTGTCGGTTAGGAATAAACGGCAGGCTTGAATCAGTGCTCTCTTCAGTGGAAGTGTCCCAGTGCGACATCCCCTGGCCTCTGAAGTTTCAGTGCCAGCTGGAGAGAGACACACACAGACATCCAAACCCCAGATATCGGCCCAGTAGTGGAGTAGCGGAGATGGCACCCTCTACAATGCGGTCCATGCTCAGGACCATCGCCTCGATGGCAGTGTGACTGCGGTCCATGCTCAGCACCATCGCCGCGATGGCAGTGTGACTGCGGTCCCTGCTCAGGACCATCGCCTCGATGGCAGTGTGACTGCGGTCCCTGCTCAGCACCATCGCGTCGATGGCAGTGTGACTGCGGTCCCTGCTCAGCACCATCGCCTCGATGGCAGTGTGACTGCGGTCCATGCTCAGCACCATCGCCTCGATGGCAGTGTGACTGCGGTCCATGCTCAGCTCCACCACCTCGATGGCAGTGTGAATGCGGTCCCTGCTCAGCACCATCGCCTCGATGGCAGTGTGACTGTGGTCCCTGCTCAGCACCATCGCCTCGATGGCAGTGTGACTGCGGTCCATGCTCAGCTCCATCGCCTCGATGGCAGTGTGACTGCGGTCCATGCTCAGCTCCATCGCCTCGATGGCAGTGTGACTGCGGTCCCTGCTCAGCTCCAGCGCCTCGATGGCAGTGTGACTGCGGTCCCTGCTCAGCACCATCGCCTCGATGGCAGTGTGACTGCGGTCCATGCTCAGCACCATCGCCTCGATGGCAGTGTGACTGCGGTCCCTGCTCAGCACCATCGCGTCGATGGCAGTGTGACTGCGGTCCCTGCTCAGCACCATCGCCTCGATGGCAGTGTGACTGCGGTCCCTGCTCAGCACCATCACCTCGATGGCAGTGTGACTGCGGTCCCTGCACAGCTCCATCGCCTCGATGGCAGTGTGACTGCGGTCCATGCTCAGCACCATCACCTCGATGGCAGTGTGACTGCGGTCCATGCCAGCACCATGGCCTCGATGGCAGTGTGACTGTGGTCCATGCTCAGCACCATCGCCTCGATGGCAGTGTGACTGCGGTCCATGCTCAGCACCATCGCCTCGATGGCAGTGTGACTGTGGTCCATGCTCAGCACCATCGGCTCGATGGCAGTGTGACTGCGGTCCCTGCTCAGCACCATCGCCTCGATGGCAGTGTGACTGCGGTCCCTGCTCAGCTCCATCACCTCGATGGCAGAGTGACTGCGGTCCCTGCTCAGCTCCAGCGCCTCGATGGCAGTGTGACTGCGGTCCCTGCTCAGCACCATCGCCTCGATGGCAGTGTGACTGCGGTCCATGCTCAGCACCATCGCCTCGATGGCAGTGTGACTGCGGTCCCTGCTCAGCTCCAGCGCCTCGATGGCAGTGTGACTGCGGTCCCTGCTCAGCACCATCGCCTCGATGGCAGTGTGACTGCGGTCCCTGCTCAGCACCATCGCCTCGATGGCAGTGTGACTGCGGTCCATGCTCAGCTCCAGCGCCTCGATGGCAGTGTGACTGCGGTCCCTGCTCAGCACCATCGCCTCGATGGCAGTGTGACTGCGGTCCCTGCTCAGCACCATCGCCTCGATGGCAGTGTGACTGCGGTCCCTGCTCAGCTCCATCGCCTCGATGGCAGTGTGACTGCGGTCCCTGCTCAGCTCCAGCGCCTCGATGGCAGAGTGACTGCGGTCCCTGCTCAGGACCATCGCCTCGATGGCAGAGTGACTGCGGTCCCTGCTCAGCACCATCGCCTCGATGGCAGTGTGACTGCGGTCCCTGCTCAGGACCATCGCCTCGATGGCAGTGTGACTGCGGTCCATGCTCAGCACCATCGCCTCGATGGCAGTGTGACTGCGGTCCCTGCTCAGGACCATCGCCTCGATGGCAGTGTGACTGCGGTCCCTGCTCAGCACCATCGCCTCGATGGCAGTGTGACTGCGGTCCCTGCTCAGCACCATCGCCTCGATGGCAGTGTGACTGCGGTCCCTGCTCAGCACCATCGCCTCGATGGCAGTGTGACTGCGGTCCCTGCTCAGCACCATCGCCTCGATGGCAGTGTGACTGCGGTCCCTGCTCAGCACCATCGCCTCGATGGCAGTGTGACTGCGGTCCATGCTCAGCTCCATCACCTCGATGGCAGTGTGACTGTGGTCCCTGCTCAGCACCATCGCCTCGATGGCAGTGTGACTGCGGTCCATGCTCAGCACCATCGCGTCGATGGCAGTGTGACTGCGGTCCCTGCTCAGCACCATCGCCTCGATGGCAGTGTGACTGCGGTCCATGCTCAGCACCATCGCGTCGATGGCAGTGTGACTGCGGTCCCTGCTCAGCACCATCGCCTCGATGGCAGTGTGACTGCGGTCCATGCTCAGCACCATCGCCTCGATGGCAGTGTGACTGCGGTCCCTGCTCAGCACCATCGCCTCGATGGCAGCGTGACTGCGGTCCCTGCTCAGCACCATCGCCTCGATGGCAGTGTGACTGCGGTCCATGCTCAGCACCATGGCCTCGATGGCAGTGTGACTGCGGTCCCTGCTCAGCACCATCGCCTCGATGGCAGCGTGACTGTGGTCCATGCTCAGCACCATCGCCTCGATGGCAGTGTGACTGCGGTCCCTGCTCAGCACCATCGCCTCGATGGCAGTGTGACTGCGGTCCCTGCTCAGCACCATCGCCTCGATGGCAGTGTGACTGTGGTCCCTGCTCAGCACCATCGCCTCGATGGCAGTGTGACTGCGGTCCCTGCTCAGCTCCATCGCCTCGATGGCAGTGTGACTGCGGTCCCTGCTCAGCACCATCGCCTCGATGGCAGTGTGACTGCGGTCCATGCTCAGCACCATCGCCTCGATGGCAGTGTGACTGCGGTCCCTGCTCAGCTCCAGCGCCTCGATGGCAGTGTGACTGCGGTCCCTGCTCAGCACCATCGCCTCGATGGCAGTGTGACTGCGGTCCCTGCTCAGCACCATCGCCTCGATGGCAGTGTGACTGCGGTCCCTGCTCAGCACCATCGCCTCGATGGCAGTGTGACTGCGGTCCCTGCTCAGCTCCATCACCTCGATGGCAGTGTGACTGCGGTCCATGCTCAGCTCCATCGCCTCGATGGCAGTGTGACTGCGGTCCCTGCTCAGCACCATCGCCTCGATGGCAGTGTGACTGCGGTCCCTGCTCAGCACCATCGCCTCGATGGCAGTGTGACTGCGGTCCCTGCTCAGCACCATCGCCTCGATGGCAGTGTGACTGCGGTCCCTGCTCAGCACCATCGCCTCGATGGCAGTGTGACTGCGGTCCATGCTCAGCTCCATCACCTCGATGGCAGTGTGACTGTGGTCCCTGCTCAGCACCATCGCGTCGATGGCAGTGTGACTGCGGTCCCTGCTCAGCACCATCGCCTCGATGGCAGTGTGACTGCGGTCCATGCTCAGCACCATCGCCTCGATGGCAGTGTGACTGCGGTCCCTGCTCAGCACCATCGCCTCGATGGCAGCGTGACTGCGGTCCCTGCTCAGCACCATCGCCTCGATGGCAGTGTGACTGCGGTCCCTGCTCAGCACCATGGCCTCGATGGCAGTGTGACTGCGGTCCCTGCTCAGCACCATCGCCTCGATGGCAGCGTGACTGTGGTCCATGCTCAGCACCATCGCCTCGATGGCAGTGTGACTGCGGTCCCTGCTCAGCACCATCGCCTCGATGGCAGTGTGACTGCGGTCCCTGCTCAGCACCATCGCCTCGATGGCAGTGTGACTGTGGTCCCTGCTCAGCACCATCGCCTCGATGGCAGTGTGACTGCGGTCCCTGCTCAGCTCCATCGCCTCGATGGCAGTGTGACTGCGGTCCCTGCTCAGCACCATCGCCTCGATGGCAGTGTGACTGCGGTCCATGCTCAGCACCATCGCCTCGATGGCAGTGTGACTGCGGTCCCTGCTCAGCACCATCGCCTCGATGGCAGTGTGACTGCGGTCCCTGCTCAGCACCATCGCCTCGATGGCAGTGTGACTGCGGTCCCTGCTCAGCACCATCGCCTCGATGGCAGTGTGACTGCGGTCCCTGCTCAGCACCATCGCCTCGATGGCAGTGTGACTGCGGTCCCTGCTCTGCACCATCGCCTCGATGGCAGTGTGACTGCGGTCCCTGCTCAGCTCCATCACCTCGATGGCAGTGTGACTGCGGTCCATGCTCAGCTCCATCGCCTCGATGGCAGTGTGACTGCGGTCCCTGCTCAGCACCATCGCCTCGATGGCAGTGTGACTGCGGTCCATGCTCAGCTCCAGCGCCTCGATGGCAGTGTGACTGCGGTCCCTGCTCAGCACCATCGCCTCGATGGCAGTGTGACTGCGGTCCATGCTCAGCACCATCGCCTCGATGGCATTGTGACTGCGGTCCCTGCTCAGCACCATCGCCTCGATGGCAGTGTGACTGCGGTCCCTGCTCAGCTCCATCGCCTCGATGGCAGTGTGACTGCGGTCCCTGCTCAGCTCCAGCGCCTCGATGGCAGAGTGACTGCGGTCCCTGCTCAGGACCATCGCCTCGATGGCAGAGTGACTGCGGTCCCTGCTCAGCACCATCGCCTCGATGGCAGTGTGACTGCGGTCCCTGCTCAGGACCATCGCCTCGATGGCAGTGTGACTGCGGTCCATGCTCAGCACCATCGCCTCGATGGCAGTGTGACTGCGGTCCCTGCTCAGGACCATCGCCTCGATGGCAGTGTGACTGCGGTCCCTGCTCAGCACCATCGCCTCGATGGCAGTGTGACTGCGGTCCCTGCTCAGCACCATCGCCTCGATGGCAGTGTGACTGCGGTCCCTGCTCAGCACCATCGCCTCGATGGCAGTGTGACTGCGGTCCCTGCTCAGCACCATCGCCTCGATGGCAGTGTGACTGCGGTCCCTGCTCAGCACCATCGCCTCGATGGCAGTGTGACTGCGGTCCATGCTCAGCACCATCGCCTCGATGGCAGTGTGACTGCGGTCCCTGCTCAGCACCATCGCCTCGATGGCAGTGTGACTGCGGTCCATGCTCAGCTCCATCACCTCGATGGCAGTGTGACTGCGGTCCCTGCTCAGCACCATCGCCTCGATGGCAGTGTGACTGCGGTCCATGCTCAGGACCATCGCCTCGATGGCAGTGTGACTGCGGTCCCTGCTCAGCACCATCGCCTCGATGGCAGTGTGACTGCGGTCCCTGCTCAGCACCATCGCCTCGATGGCAGTGTGACTGCGGTCCCTGCTCAGCTCCAGCGCCTCGATGGCAGTGTGACTGCGGTCCCTGCTCAGCACCATCGCCTCGATGGCAGTGTGACTGCGGTCCCTGCTCAGCACCATCGCCTCGATGGCAGTGTGACTGCGGTCCCTGCTCAGCACCATCGCCTCGATGGCAGTGTGACTGCGGTCCCTGCTCAGCACCATCGCCTCGATGGCAGTGTGACTGCGGTCCCTGCTCAGGACCATCGCCTCGATGGCAGTGTGACTGCGGTCCCTGCTCAGCACCATCGCCTCGATGGCAGTGTGACTGCGGTCCATGCTCAGCTCCATCACCTCGATGGCAGTGTGACTGCGGTCCCTGCTCAGCACCATCGCCTCGATGGCAGTGTGACTGCGGTCCATGCTCAGGACCATCGCCTCGATGGCAGTGTGACTGCGGTCCCTGCTCAGCACCATCGCCTCGATGGCAGTGTGACTGCGGTCCCTGCTCAGCACCATCGCCTCGATGGCAGTGTGACTGCGGTCCCTGCTCAGCTCCAGCGCCTCGATGGCAGTGTGACTGCGGTCCCTGCTCAGCACCATCGCCTCGATGGCAGTGTGACTGCGGTCCCTGCTCAGCACCATCGCCTCGATGGCAGTGTGACTGCGGTCCCTGCTCAGCTCCAGCGCCTCGATGGCAGTGTGACTGCGGTCCATGCCCAGCTCCATCGCCTCGATGGCAGTGTGACTGCGGTCCCTGCTCAGCACCATCGCCTCGATGGCAGTGTGACTGCGGTCCATGCTCAGCACCATCGCCTCGATGTCAGTGTGACTGCGGTCCCTGCTCAGCACCATCACCTCGATGGCAGTGTGACTGCGGTCCATGCTCAGCACCATCGCCTCGATGTCAGTGTGACTGCGGTCCCTGCTCAGCACCATCACCTCGATGGCAGTGTGACTGCGGACCATGCTCAGCACCATCGCCTCGATGGCAGTGTGACTGCGGTCCATGCTCAGCACCATCGCCTCGATGGCAGTGTGACTGCGGTCCATGCTCAGCACCATCGCCTCGATGGCAGTGTGACTGCGGTCCCTGCTCAGCACCATCGCCTCGATGGCAGTGTGACTGCGGTCCCTGCTCAGCACCATCGCGTCAATGGCAGTGTGACTGCGGTCCCTGCTCAGCACCATCGCCTCGATGGCAGTGTGACTGCGGTCCATGCTCAGCACCATCGCCTCGATGGCAGTGTGACTGCGGTCCCTGCTCAGCACCATCGCCTCGATGGCAGTGTGACTGCGGTCCCTGCTCAGCACCATCGCCTCGATGGCAGTGTGACTGCGGTCCCTGCTCAGCACCATCGCCTCGATGGCAGTGTGACTGCGGTCCCTGCTCAGCACCATCGCCTCGATGGCAGTGTGACTGCGGTCCCTGCACAGCTCCAGCGCCTCGATGGCAGTGTGACTGCGGTCCCTGCTCAGCACCATCGCCTCGATGGCAGTGTGACTGCGGTCCTTGCTCAGGACCATCGCCTCGATGGCAGTGTGACTGCGGTCCCTGCTCAGCACCATCGCCTCGATGGCAGTGTGACTGCGGTCCATGCTCAGGTCCATCACCTCGATGGCAGTGTGACTGCGGTCCCTGCTCAGCACCATCGCCTCGATGGCAGTGTGACTGTGGTCCATGCTCAGCACCATCGCCTCGATGGCAGTGTGACTGCGGTCCATGCTCAGCACCATCGCCTCGATGTCAGTGTGACTGCGGTCCCTGCTCAGCACCATCGCCTCGATGGCAGTGTGACTGCGGTCCCTGCTCAGCACCATCGCCTCGATGGCAGTGTGACTGCGGTCCCTGCTCAGCACCATCGCCTCGATGGCAGTGTGACTGCGGTCCCTGCTCAGCACCATCGCCTCGATGGCAGTGTGACTGCGGTCCCTGCTCAGCACCATCGCCTCGATGGCAGTGTGACTGCGGTCCATGCTCAGCACCATCGCCTCGATGGCAGTGTGACTGCGGTCCCTGCTCAGCACCATCGCCTCGATGGCAGTGTGACTGCGGTCCATGCTCAGCTCCAGCGCCTCGATGGCAGTGTGACTGTGGTCCCTGCTCAGCACCATCGCCTCGATGGCAGTGTGACTGCGGTCCATGCTCAGCTCCATCGCCTCGATGGCAGTGTGACTGCGGTCCCTGCTCAGCACCATCGCCTCGATGGCAGTGTGACTGCGGTCCATGCTCAGCACCATCGCCTCGATGGCAGTGTGACTGCGGTCCATGCTCAGCTCCAGCGCCTCGATGGCAGTGTGACTGCGGTCCCTGCTCAGCACCATCGCCTCGATGGCAGTGTGACTGCGGTCCATGCTCAGCTCCATCGCCTCGATGGCAGTGTGACTGCGGTCCCTGCTCAGCACCATCACCTCGATGGCAGTGTGACTGCGGTCCATGCTCAGCTCCATCGCCTCGATGGCAGTGTGACTGCGGTCCCTGCTCAGCACCATCGCCTCGATGGCAGTGTGACTGCGGTCCCTGCTCAGCACCATCGCCTCGATGGCAGTGTGACTGCGGTCCCTGCTCAGTACCATCGCCTCGATGGCAGTGTGACTGCGGTCCCTGCTCAGGACCATCGCCTCGATGGCAGTGTGACTGCGGTCCATGCTCAGCTCCATCACCTCGATGGCAGTGTGACTGCGGTCCCTGCTCAGCACCATCGCCTCGATGGCAGTGTGACTGCGGTCCATGCTCAGGACCATCGCCTCGATGGCAGTGTGACTGCGGTCCATGCTCAGCTCCATCACCTCGATGGCAGTGTGACTGCGGTCCCTGCTCAGCACCATCGCCTCGATGGCAGTGTGACTGCGGTCCATGCTCAGGACCATCGCCTCGATGGCAGTGTGACTGCGGTCCCTGCTCAGCACCATCGCCTCGATGGCAGTGTGACTGCGGTCCCTGCTCAGCACCATCGCCTCGATGGCAGTGTGACTGCGGTCCATGCTCAGGACCATCGCCTCGATGGCAGTGTGACTGCGGTCCATGCTCAGCACCATCGCCTCGATGGCAGTGTGACTGCGGTCCATGCTCAGCACCATCGCCTCGATGTCAGTGTGACTGCGGTCCCTGCTCAGCACCATCGCCTCGATGGCAGTGTGACTGCGGTCCCTGCTCAGCACCATCGCCTCGATGGCAGTGTGACTGCGGTCCCTGCTCAGCACCATCGCCTCGATGGCAGTGTGACTGCGGTCCCTGCTCAGCACCATCGCCTCGATGGCAGTGTGACTGCGGTCCCTGCTCAGCACCATCGCCTCGATGGCAGTGTGACTGCGGTCCCTGCTCAGCACCATCGCGTCGATGGCAGTGTGACTGCGGTCCATGCTCAGCTCCAGCGCCTCGATGGCAGTGTGACTGTGGTCCCTGCTCAGCACCATCGCCTCGATGGCAGTGTGACTGCGGTCCATGCTCAGCTCCATCGCCTCGATGGCAGTGTGACTGCGGTCCCTGCTCAGCACCATCGCCTCGATGGCAGTGTGACTGCGGTCCATGCTCAGCACCATCGCCTCGATGGCAGTGTGACTGCGGTCCATGCTCAGCTCCAGCGCCTCGATGGCAGTGTGACTGCGGTCCCTGCTCAGCACCATCGCCTCGATGGCAGTGTGACTGCGGTCCATGCTCAGCTCCATCGCCTCGATGGCAGTGTGACTGCGGTCCCTGCTCAGCACCATCGCCTCGATGGCAGTGTGACTGCGGTCCCTGCTCAGCACCATCGCCTCGATGGCAGTGTGACTGCGGTCCCTGCTCAGCACCATCGCCTCGATGGCAGTGTGACTGCGGTCCCTGCTCAGCACCATCGCCTCGATGGCAGTGTGACTGCGGTCCCTGCTCAGCACCATCGCCTCGATGGCAGTGTGACTGCGGTCCCTGCTCAGCACCATCGCCTCGATGGCAGTGTGACTGCGGTCCCTGCTCAGCACCATCGCCTCGATGGCAGTGTGACTGCGGTCCATGCTCAGCTCCATCACCTCGATGGCAGTGTGACTGCGGTCCCTGCTCAGCACCATCGCCTCGATGGCAGTGTGACTGCGGTCCATGCTCAGGACCATCGCCTCGATGGCAGTGTGACTGCGGTCCATGCTCAGCACCATCGCCTCGATGGCAGTGTGACTGCGGTCCATGCTCAGCACCATCGCCTCGATGTCAGTGTGACTGCGGTCCCTGCTCAGCACCATCGCCTCGATGGCAGTGTGACTGCGGTCCCTGCTCAGCACCATCGCCTCGATGGCAGTGTGACTGCGGTCCCTGCTCAGCACCATCGCCTCGATGGCAGTGTGACTGCGGTCCCTGCTCAGCACCATCGCCTCGATGGCAGTGTGACTGCGGTCCCTGCTCAGCACCAACGCGTCGATGGCAGTGTGACTGCGGTCCCTGCTCAGCACCATCGCCTCGATGGCAGTGTGACTGCGGTCCATGCTCAGCACCATCGCCTCGATGGCAGTGTGACTGCGGTCCCAGCTCAGCACCATCGCCTCGATGGCAGTGTGACTGCGGTCCCTGCTCAGCACCATCGCCTCGATGTCAGTGTGACTGCGGTCCCTGCTCAGCACCATCGCCTCGATGGCAGTGTGACTGCGGTCCCTGCTCAGCACCATCGCCTCGATGGCAGTGTGACTGCGGTCCCTGCTCAGCTCCAGCGCATCGATGGCAGTGTGACTGCGGTCCCTGCTCAGCACCATCGCCTCGATGGCAGTGTGACTGCGGTCCCTGCTCAGCACCATCGCCTCGATGGCAGTGTGACTGCGGTCCCTGCTCAGCACCATCGCCTCGATGGCAGTGAGACTGCGGTCCCTGCTCAGCTCCAGCGCCTCGATGGCAGTGTGACTGCGGTCCCTGCTCAGCACCATCGCCTCGATGGCAGTGTGACTGCGGTCCATGCTCAGCACCATCGCCTCGATGTCAGTGTGACTGCGGTCCCTGCTCAGCACCATCACCTCGATGGCAGTGTGACTGCGGTCCATGCTCAGCACCATCGCCTCGATGGCAGTGTGACTGCGGTCCCTGCTCAGCACCATCGCCTCGATGGCAGTGTGACTGCGGTCCCTGCTCAGCACCATCACCTCGATGGCAGTGTGACTGCGGTCCATGCTCAGCTCCAGCGCCTCGATGGCAGTGTGACTGCGGTCCCTGCTCAGCACCATCGCCTCGATGGCAGTGTGACTGCGGTCCCTGCTCAGCACCATCGCCTCGATGGCAGTGTGACTGCGGTCCATGCTCAGCTCCAGCGCCTCGATGGCAGTGTGACTGTGGTCCCTGCTCAGCACCATCGCCTCGATGGCAGTGTGACTGCGGTCCATGCTCAGCTCCATCGCCTCGATGGCAGTGTGACTGCGGTCCCTGCTCAGCACCATCGCCTCGATGGCAGTGTGACTGCGGTCCATGCTCAGCACCATCGCCTCGATGGCAGTGTGACTGCGGTCCATGCTCAGCTCCAGCGCCTCGATGGCAGTGTGACTGCGATCCCTGCTCAGCACCATCGCCTCGATGGCAGTGTGACTGCGGTCCATGCTCAGCTCCATCGCCTCGATGGCAGTGTGACTGCGGTCCCTGCTCAGCACCATCACCTCGATGGCAGTGTGACTGCGGTCCATGCTCAGCTCCATCGCCTCGATGGCAGTGTGACTGCGGTCCCTGCTCAGCACCATCGCCTCGATGGCAGTGTGACTGCGGTCCATGCTCAGCACCATCGCCTCGATGGCAGTGTGACTGCGGTCCCTGCTCAGCACCATCGCCTCGATGGCAGTGTGACTGCGGTCCATGCTCAGCTCCAGCGCCTCGATGGCAGTGTGACTGCGGTCCCTGCTCAGCACCATCACCTCGATGGCAGTGTGACTGCGGTCCATGCTCAGCTCCATCGCCTCGATGGCAGTGTGACTGCGGTCCCTGCTCAGCACCATCGCCTCGATGGCAGTGTGACTGCGGTCCCTGCTCAGCACCATCGCCTCGATGGCAGTGTGACTGCGGTCCATGCTCAGCTCCATCGCCTCGATGGCAGTGTGACTGCGGTCCCTGCTCAGCACCATCGCCTCGATGGCAGTGTGACTGCGGTCCATGCTCAGCTCCATCGCCTCGATGGCAGAGTGACTGCGGTCCCTGCTCAGCACCATCGCCTCGATGGCAGTGTGACTGCGGTCCATGCTCAGCACCATCGCCTCGATGGCAGTGTGACTGCGGTCCCTGCTCAGCTCCAGCGCCTCGATGGCAGAGTGACGGCGGTCCCTGCTCAGGACCATCGCCTCGATGGCAGAGTGACTGCGGTCCCTGCTCAGCACCATCGCCTCGATGGCAGTGTGACTGCGGTCCCTGCTCAGGACCATCGCCTCGATGGCAGTGTGACTGCGGTCCATGCTCAGCACCATCGCCTCGATGGCAGTGTGACTGCGGTCCCTGCTCAGCACCATCGCCTCGATGGCAGTGTGACTGCGGTCCATGCTCAGCACCATCGCCTCGATGTCAGTGTGACTGCGGTCCCTGCTCAGCACCATCGCCTCGATGGCAGTGTGACTGCGGTCCCTGCTCAGCACCATCGCCTCGATGGCAGTGTGACTGCGGTCCCTGCTCAGCACCATCGCGTCGATGGCAGTGTGACTGCGGTCCCTGCTCAGCACCATCGCCTCGATGGCAGTGTGACTGCGGTCCATGCTCAGCACCATCGCCTCGATGGCAGTGTGACTGCGGTCCCAGCTCAGCACCATCGCCTCGATGGCAGTGTGACTGCGGTCCCTGCTCAGCACCATCGCCTCGATGGCAGTGTGACTGCGGTCCCTGCTCAGGACCATCGCCTCAATGGCAGTGTGACTGCGGTCCATGCTCAGCACCATCGCCTCGATGGCAGTGTGACTGCGGTCCCTGCTCAGCACCATCGCCTCGATGGCAGTGTGACTGCGGTCCCTGCTCAGCACCATCGCGTCGATGGCAGTGTGACTGCGGTCCCTGCTCAGCACCATCGCCTCGATGGCAGTGTGACTGCGGTCCATGCTCAGCACCATCGCCTCGATGGCAGTGTGACTGCGGTCCCAGCTCAGCACCATCGCCTCGATGGCAGTGTGACTGCGGTCCCTGCTCAGCACCATCGCCTCGATGGCAGTGTGACTGCGGTCCCTGCTCAGCACCATCGCCTCGATGGCAGTGTGACTGCGGTCCCTGCTCAGCACCATCGCCTCGATGGCAGTGTGACTGCGGTCCCTGCTCAGCTCCAGCGCCTCGATGGCAGTGTGACTGCGGTCCCTGCTCAGCACCAGCGCCTCGATGGCAGTGTGACTGCGGTCCCTGCTCAGCACCATCGCCTCGATGGCAGTGTGACTGCGGTCCCTGCTCAGCTCCAGCGCCTCGATGGCAGTGTGACTGCGGTCCCTGCTCAGCACCATCGCCTCGATGGCAGTGTGACTGCGGTCCCTGCTCAGCACCATCGCCTCGATGGCAGTGTGACTGCGGTCCCTGCTCAGCACCATCGCCTCGATGGCAGTGTGCCTGCGGTCCATGCTCAGCTCCAGCGCCTCGATGGCAGTGTGACTGTGGTCCCTGCTCAGCACCATCGCCTCGATGGCAGTGTGACTGCGGTCCATGCTCAGCTCCATCGCCTCGATGGCAGTGTGACTGCGGTCCCTGCTCAGCACCATCGCCTCGATGGCAGTGTGACTGCGGTCCATGCTCAGCACCATCGCCTCGATGGCAGTGTGACTGCGGTCCATGCTCAGCTCCAGCGCCTCGATGGCAGAGTGACTGCGGTCCCTGCTCAGCACCATCGCCTCGATGGCAGTGTGACTGCGGACCATGCTCAGCTCCATCGCCTCGATGGCAGTGTGACTGCGGTCCCTGCTCAGCACCATCGCCTCGATGGCAGTGTGACTGCGGTCCATGCTCAGCACCATCGCCTCGATGGCAGTGTGACTGCGGTCCCTGCTCAGCACCATCGCCTCGATGGCAGTGTGACTGCGGTCCCTGCTCAGCACCATCGCCTCGATGGCAGTGTGACTGCGGTCCATGCTCAGCACCATCGCCTCGATGGCAGTGTGACTGCGGTCCCAGCTCAGCACCATCGCCTCGATGGCAGTGTGACTGCGGTCCCTGCTCAGCACCATCGCCTCGATGGCAATGTGACTGCGGTCCCTGCTCAGCACCATCGCCTCGATGGCAGTGTGACTGCGGTCCCTGCTCAGCACCATCGCCTCGATGGCAGTGTGACTGCGGTCCCTGCTCAGCTCCAGCACCTCGATGGCAGTGTGACTGCGGTCCCTGCTCAGCACCATCGCCTCGATGGCAGGGTGACTGCGGTCCCTGCTCAGCACCATCGCCTCGATGGCAGTGTGACTGCGGTTCCTGCTCAGCTCCAGCGCCTCGATGGCAGTGTGACTGCGGTCCATGCTCAGCACCATCGCCTCGATGTCAGTGTGACTGCGGTCCCTGCTCAGCACCATCACCTCGATGGCAGTGTGACTGCGGTCCATGCTCAGCACCATCGCCTCGATGTCAGTGTGACTGCGGTCCCTGCTCAGCACCATCACCTCGATGGCAGTGTGACTGCGGTCCATGCTCAGCTCCAGCGCCTCGATGGCAGTGTGACTGCGGTCCCTGCTCAGCACCATCGCCTCGATGGCAGTGTGACTGCGGTCCATGCTCAGCTCCAGCGCCTCGATGGCAGTGTGACTGTGGTCCCTGCTCAGCACCATCGCCTCGATGGCAGTGTGACTGCGGTCCATGCTCAGCTCCATCGCCTCGATGGCAGTGTGACTGCGGTCCCTGCTCAGCACCATCGCCTCGATGGCAGTGTGACTGCGGTCCATGCCCAGCACCATCGCCTCGATGGCAGTGTGACTGCGGTCCATGCTCGCTGCCAGCGCCTCGATGGCAGTGTGACTGCGGTCCCTGCTCAGCACCATCGCCTCGATGGCAGTGTGACTGCGGTCCATGCTCAGCTCCATCGCCTCGATGGCAGTGTGACTGCGGTCCCTGCTCAGCACCATCACCTCGATGGCAGAGTGACTGCGGTCCATGCTCAGGACCATCGCCTCGATGGCAGTGTGACTGCGGTCCCAGCTCAGCTCCATCGCCTCGATGGCAGTGTGACTGCGGTCCCAGCTCAGCTCCATCGCCTCGATGGCAGTGTGACTGCGGTCCCTGCTCAGCACCATCGCCTCGATGGCAGTGTGACTGCGGTCCATGCTCAGCTCCAGCGCCTCGATGGCAGTGTGACTGCGGTCCCTGCTCAGCACCATCACCTCGATGGCAGTGTGACTGCGGTCCATGCTCAGCTCCATCGCCTCGATGGCAGTGTGACTGCGGTCCCTGCTCAGCACCATCGCCTCGATGACAGTGTGACTGCGGTCCATGCTCAGCACCATCGCCTCGATGGCAGTGTGACTGCGGTCCCTGCTCAGCACCATCGCCTCGATGGCAGTGTGACTGCGGTCCCTGCTCAGCACCATCGCCTCGATGACAGTGTGACTGCGGTCCATGCTCAGCACCATCGCCTCGATGGCAGTGTGACTGCGGTCCCTGCTCAGCACCATCGCCTCGATGGCAGTGTGACTGCGGTCCCTGCTCAGCACCATCACCTCGATGACAGTGTGACTGCGGTCCCTGCTCAGCACCATCGCCTCGATGGCAGTGTGACTGCGGTCCCTGCTCAGGACCATCGCCTCGATGGCAGAGTGACTGCGGTCCCTGCTCAGCTCCATCGCCTCGATGGCAGTGTGACTGCGGTCCATGCTCAGCTCCATCGCCTCGATGGTAGAGTGACTGCGGTCCCTGCTCAGCACCATCGCCTCGATGGCAGTGTGACTGCGGTCCATGCTCAGCACCATCGCCTCGATGGCAGTGTGACTGCGGTCCATGCTCAGCACCATCGCCTCGATGGCAGAGTGACTGCGGTCCCTGCTCAGCACCATCACCTCGATGGCAGAGTGACTGAGGTCCCTGCTCAGCACCATCGCCTCGATGGCAGTGTGACTGCGGTCCATGCTCAGCTCCATCGCCTCGATGGTAGAGTGACTGCGGTCCCTGCTCAGCTCCAGCGCCTCGATGGCAGTGTGACTGTGGTCC
This sequence comes from Scyliorhinus torazame, assembly GCF_047496885.1. Lineage (NCBI taxonomy): Eukaryota > Metazoa > Chordata > Chondrichthyes > Carcharhiniformes > Scyliorhinidae > Scyliorhinus > Scyliorhinus torazame. The sequence goes on from NC_092707.1 coordinate 311,499,979, forward strand.
CTGCTCAGCACCATCGCCTCGATGGCAGTGTGACTGCGGTCCATGCTCAGCACCATCGCCTCGATGGCAGTGTGACTGCGGTCCCTGCTCAGCTCCAGCGCCTCGATGGCAGTGTGACTGCGGTCCCTGCTCAGCACCATCGCCTCGATGGCAGTGTGACTGCGGTCCAGGCTCAGCACCATCGCCTCGATGGCAGTGTGACTGCGGTCCCTGCTTAGCACCATCGCCTCGATGGCAGTGTGACTGCGGTCCCTGCTCAGCACCATCGCCTCGATGGCAGTGTGACTGCGGTCCCTGCTCAGCACCATCGCCTCGATGGCAGTGTGACTGCGGTCCCTGCTCAGCACCATCGCCTCGATGGCAGTGTGACTGCGGTCCCTGCTCAGCACCATCGCCTCGATGGCAGTGTGACTGCGGTCCATGCTCAGCTCCAGCGCCTCGATGGCAGTGTGACTGCGGTCCCTGCTCAGCACCATCGCCTCGATGGCAGTGTGACTGCGGTCCATGCTCAGCACCATCGCCTCGATGGCAGTGTGACTGCGGTCCCTGCTCAGCACCATCGCCTCGATGGCAGTGTGACTGCGGTCCCTGCTCAGCTCCAACGCCTCGATGGCAGTGTGACTGCGGTCCATGCTCAGCACCATCGCCTCAACCACAGTGTGACTGCGGTCCCTGCTCAGCACCATCGCCTCGATGGCAGTGTGACTGCAGTCCATGCTCAGCTCCATCGCCTCGATGGCAGTGTGACTGCGGTCCATGCTCAGCTCCATCGCCTCGATGGCAGTGTGACTGCGGTCCATGCTCAGCACCATCGCCTCGATGGCAGTGTGACTGCGGTCCATGCTCAGCACCATCGCCTCGATGTCAGTGTGACTGCGGTCCCTGCTCAGCACCATCGCTTCGATGGCAGTGTGACTGCGGTCCCTGCTCAGCACCATCGCCTCGATGGCAGTGTGACTGCGGTCCCTGCTCAGCACCATCGCCTCGATGGCAGTGTGACTGCGGTCCCTGCTCAGCACCATCGCCTCGATGGCAGTGTGACTGCGGTCCATGCTCAGCACCATCGCCTCGATGGCAGTGTGACTGCGGTCCCTGCTCAGCATCATCGCCTCGATGGCAGTGTGACTGTGGTCCCTGCTCAGCACCATCGCCTCGATGGCAGTGTGACTGCGGTCCCTGCTCTGCACCATCACCTCGATGGCAGAGTGACTGCGGTCCATGCTCAGCACCATCGCCTCGATGGCAGTGTGACTGCGGTCCCTGCTCAGCACCATCACCTCGATGGCAGAGTGACTGCGGTCCATGCTCAGCACCATCACCTCGATGGCAGAGTGACTGCGGTCCATGCTCAGCACCATCGCCTCGATGGCAGTGTGACTGTGGTCCCTGCTCAGCACCATCGCCTCGATGGCAGAGTGACTGCGGTCCCTGCTCAGCACCATCGCCTCGATGGCAGTGTGACTGCGGTCCCTGCTCAGCACCATCACCTCGATGGCAGAGTGACTGCGGTCCATGCTCAGCACCATCGCCTCGATGGCAGTGTGACTGCGGTCCATGCTCAGCACCATCGCCTCGATGGCAGTGTGACTGCGGTCCATGCTCAGCACCATCGCCTCGATGGCAGTGTGACTGCGGTCCATGCTCAGCACCATCGCCTCGATGGCAGTGTGACTGCGGTCCCTGCTCAGCTCCAGCGCCTCAATGGCAGTGTGACTGCGGTCCCTGCTCAGCTCCATCGCCTCGATGGCAGTGTGACTGCGGTCCCTGCTCAGCACCATCGCCTCGATGGCAGTGTGACTGCGGTCCATGCTCAGCACCATCGCCTCGATGGCAGTGTGACTGCGGTCCCTGCTCAGCACCATCGCGTCGATGGCAGTGTGACTGCGGTCCCTGCTCAGCACCATCGCCTCGATGGCAGTGTGACTGCGGTCCCTGCTCAGCACCATCGCCTCGATGGCAGTGTGACTGCGGTCCCTGCTCAGCACCATCGCGTCGATGGCAGTGTGACTGCGGTCCCTGCTCAGCACCATCGCCTCGATGGCAGTGTGACTGCGGTCCCTGCTCAGCTCCAGCGCCTCGATGGCAGTGTGACTGCGGTCTCTGCTCAGCACCATCGCCTCAATGGCAGTGTGACTGCGGTCCCTGCTCAGCACCATCGCCTCGATGGCAGTGTGACTGCGGTCCATGCTCAGCACCATCGCCTCGATGGCAGTGTGACTGCGGTCCCTGCTCAGCTCCATCGCCTCGATGGCAGTGTGACTGCGGTCCCTGCTCAGCACCATCGCCTCGATGGCAGTGTGACTGCGGTCCATGCTCAGCACCATCGCCTCGATGGCAGTGTGACTGCGGTCCCTGCTCAGCACCATCGCCTCGATGGCAGTGTGACTGCGGTCCATGCTCAGCACCGTGCTCCAGCGCCTCGATGGCAGTGTGACTGCGGTCCATGCTCAGCACCATCGCCTCGATGGCAGTGTGACTGCAGTCCATGCTCAGCACCATCGCCTCGATGGCAGTGTGACTGCGGTCCCTGCTCAGCACCATCACCTCGATGGCAGTGTGACTGCGGTCCATGCCCAGCACCATCGCCTCGATGGCAGTGTGACTGCGGTCCATGCTCAACTCCAGCGCCTCGATGGCAGTGTGACTGCGGTCCCTGCTCAGCTCCAGCGCCTCGATGGCAGTGTGACTGCGGTCCATGCTCAGCACCATCGCCTCAACCACAGTGTGACTGCGGTCCCTGCTCAGCACCATCGCCTCGATGGCAGTGTGACTGCAGTCCATGCTCAGCTCCATCGCCTCGATGGCAGTGTGACTGCGGTCCATGCTCAGCTCCATCGCCTCGATGGCAGTGTGACTGCGGTCCATGCTCAGCACCATCGCCTCGATGGCAGTGTGACTGCGGTCCATGCTCAGCACCATCGCCTCGATGTCAGTGTGACTGCGGTCCCTGCTCAGCACCATCGCTTCGATGGCAGTGTGACTGCGGTCCCTGCTCAGCACCATCGCCTCGATGGCAGTGTGACTGCGGTCCCTGCTCAGCACCATCGCCTCGATGGCAGTGTGACTGCGGTCCCTGCTCAGCACCATCGCCTCGATGGCAGTGTGACTGCGGTCCATGCTCAGCACCATCGCCTCGATGGCAGTGTGACTGCGGTCCCTGCTCAGCATCATCGCCTCGATGGCAGTGTGACTGTGGTCCCTGCTCAGCACCATCGCCTCGATGGCAGTGTGACTGCGGTCCCTGCTCAGCACCATCACCTCGATGGCAGAGTGACTGCGGTCCATGCTCAGCACCATCGCCTCGATGGCAGTGTGACTGCGGTCCCTGCTCAGCACCATCACCTCGATGGCAGAGTGACTGCGGTCCATGCTCAGCACCATCACCTCGATGGCAGAGTGACTGCGGTCCATGCTCAGCACCATCGCCTCGATGGCAGTGTGACTGTGGTCCCTGCTCAGCACCATCGCCTCGATGGCAGAGTGACTGCGGTCCCTGCTCAGCACCATCGCCTCGATGGCAGTGTGACTGCGGTCCCTGCTCAGCACCATCACCTCGATGGCAGTGTGACTGCGGTCCATGCTCAGCTCCATCGCCTCGATGGCAGTGTGACTGCGGTCCCTGCTCAGCACCATCGCCTCGATGACAGTGTGACTGCGGTCCATGCTCAGCACCATCGCCTCGATGGCAGTGTGACTGCGGTCCCTGCTCAGCACCATCGCCTCGATGGCAGTGTGACTGCGGTCCCTGCTCAGCACCATCGCCTCGATGACAGTGTGACTGCGGTCCATGCTCAGCACCATCGCCTCGATGGCAGTGTGACTGCGGTCCCTGCTCAGCACCATCGCCTCGATGGCAGTGTGACTGCGGTCCCTGCTCAGCACCATCACCTCGATGACAGTGTGACTGCGGTCCCTGCTCAGCACCATCGCCTCGATGGCAGTGTGACTGCGGTCCCTGCTCAGGACCATCGCCTCGATGGCAGAGTGACTGCGGTCCCTGCTCAGCTCCATCGCCTCGATGGCAGTGTGACTGCGGTCCATGCTCAGCTCCATCGCCTCGATGGTAGAGTGACTGCGGTCCCTGCTCAGCACCATCGCCTCGATGGCAGTGTGACTGCGGTCCATGCTCAGCACCATCGCCTCGATGGCAGTGTGACTGCGGTCCATGCTCAGCACCATCGCCTCGATGGCAGAGTGACTGCGGTCCCTGCTCAGCACCATCACCTCGATGGCAGAGTGACTGAGGTCCCTGCTCAGCACCATCGCCTCGATGGCAGTGTGACTGCGGTCCATGCTCAGCTCCATCGCCTCGATGGTAGAGTGACTGCGGTCCCTGCTCAGCTCCAGCGCCTCGATGGCAGTGTGACTGTGGTCCCTGCTCAGCACCATCGCCTCGATGGCAGTGTGACTGCGGTCCATGCTCAGCACCATCGCCTCGATGGCAGTGTGACTGCGGTCCCTGCTCAGCTCCAGCGCCTCGATGGCAGTGTGACTGCGGTCCCTGCTCAGCACCATCGCCTCGATGGCAGTGTGACTGCGGTCCAGGCTCAGCACCATCGCCTCGATGGCAGTGTGACTGCGGTCCCTGCTTAGCACCATCGCCTCGATGGCAGTGTGACTGCGGTCCCTGCTCAGCACCATCGCCTCGATGGCAGTGTGACTGCGGTCCCTGCTCAGCACCATCGCCTCGATGGCAGTGTGACTGCGGTCCCTGCTCAGCACCATCGCCTCGATGGCAGTGTGACTGCGGTCCCTGCTCAGCACCATCGCCTCGATGGCAGTGTGACTGCGGTCCATGCTCAGCTCCAGCGCCTCGATGGCAGTGTGACTGCGGTCCCTGCTCAGCACCATCGCCTCGATGGCAGTGTGACTGCGGTCCATGCTCAGCACCATCGCCTCGATGGCAGTGTGACTGCGGTCCCTGCTCAGCACCATCGCCTCGATGGCAGTGTGACTGCGGTCCCTGCTCAGCTCCAACGCCTCGATGGCAGTGTGACTGCGGTCCATGCTCAGCACCATCGCCTCAACCACAGTGTGACTGCGGTCCCTGCTCAGCACCATCGCCTCGATGGCAGTGTGACTGCAGTCCATGCTCAGCTCCATCGCCTCGATGGCAGTGTGACTGCGGTCCATGCTCAGCTCCATCGCCTCGATGGCAGTGTGACTGCGGTCCATGCTCAGCACCATCGCCTCGATGGCAGTGTGACTGCGGTCCATGCTCAGCACCATCGCCTCGATGTCAGTGTGACTGCGGTCCCTGCTCAGCACCATCGCTTCGATGGCAGTGTGACTGCGGTCCCTGCTCAGCACCATCGCCTCGATGGCAGTGTGACTGCGGTCCCTGCTCAGCACCATCGCCTCGATGGCAGTGTGACTGCGGTCCCTGCTCAGCACCATCGCCTCGATGGCAGTGTGACTGCGGTCCATGCTCAGCACCATCGCCTCGATGGCAGTGTGACTGCGGTCCCTGCTCAGCATCATCGCCTCGATGGCAGTGTGACTGTGGTCCCTGCTCAGCACCATCGCCTCGATGGCAGTGTGACTGCGGTCCCTGCTCTGCACCATCACCTCGATGGCAGAGTGACTGCGGTCCATGCTCAGCACCATCGCCTCGATGGCAGTGTGACTGCGGTCCCTGCTCAGCACCATCACCTCGATGGCAGAGTGACTGCGGTCCATGCTCAGCACCATCACCTCGATGGCAGAGTGACTGCGGTCCATGCTCAGCACCATCGCCTCGATGGCAGTGTGACTGTGGTCCCTGCTCAGCACCATCGCCTCGATGGCAGAGTGACTGCGGTCCCTGCTCAGCACCATCGCCTCGATGGCAGTGTGACTGCGGTCCCTGCTCAGCACCATCACCTCGATGGCAGAGTGACTGCGGTCCATGCTCAGCACCATCGCCTCGATGGCAGTGTGACTGCGGTCCATGCTCAGCACCATCGCCTCGATGGCAGTGTGACTGCGGTCCATGCTCAGCACCATCGCCTCGATGGCAGTGTGACTGCGGTCCATGCTCAGCACCATCGCCTCGATGGCAGTGTGACTGCGGTCCCTGCTCAGCTCCAGCGCCTCAATGGCAGTGTGACTGCGGTCCCTGCTCAGCTCCATCGCCTCGATGGCAGTGTGACTGCGGTCCCTGCTCAGCACCATCGCCTCGATGGCAGTGTGACTGCGGTCCATGCTCAGCACCATCGCCTCGATGGCAGTGTGACTGCGGTCCCTGCTCAGCACCATCGCGTCGATGGCAGTGTGACTGCGGTCCCTGCTCAGCACCATCGCCTCGATGGCAGTGTGACTGCGGTCCCTGCTCAGCACCATCGCCTCGATGGCAGTGTGACTGCGGTCCCTGCTCAGCACCATCGCGTCGATGGCAGTGTGACTGCGGTCCCTGCTCAGCACCATCGCCTCGATGGCAGTGTGACTGCGGTCCCTGCTCAGCTCCAGCGCCTCGATGGCAGTGTGACTGCGGTCTCTGCTCAGCACCATCGCCTCAATGGCAGTGTGACTGCGGTCCCTGCTCAGCACCATCGCCTCGATGGCAGTGTGACTGCGGTCCATGCTCAGCACCATCGCCTCGATGGCAGTGTGACTGCGGTCCCTGCTCAGCTCCATCGCCTCGATGGCAGTGTGACTGCGGTCCCTGCTCAGCACCATCGCCTCGATGGCAGTGTGACTGCGGTCCATGCTCAGCACCATCGCCTCGATGGCAGTGTGACTGCGGTCCATGCTCAGCACCATCGCCTCGATGGCAGTGTGACTGCGGTCCCTGCTCAGCACCATCGCCTCGATGGCAGTGTGACTGCGGTCCATGCTCAGCACCATCGCCTCGATGGCAGTGTGACTGCGGTCCCTGCTCAGCTCCAGCGTCTCGATGGCAGTGTGACTGCGGTCCCTGCTCAGCACCATCGCCTCGATGGCAGTGTGACTGCGGTCCCTGCTCAGCACCATCGCCTCAATGGCAGTGTGACTGCGGTCCATGCTCAGCACCGTGCTCCAGCGCCTCGATGGCAGTGTGACTGCGGTCCATGCTCAGCACCATCGCCTCGATGGCAGTGTGACTGCAGTCCATGCTCAGCACCATCGCCTCGATGGCAGTGTGACTGCGGTCCCTGCTCAGCACCATCACCTCGATGGCAGTGTGACTGCGGTCCATGCCCAGCACCATCGCCTCGATGGCAGTGTGACTGCGGTCCATGCTCAACTCCAGCGCCTCGATGGCAGTGTGACTGCGGTCCCTGCTCAGCTCCAGCGCCTCGATGGCAGTGTGACTGCGGTCCATGCTCAGCACCATCGCCTCAACCACAGTGTGACTGCGGTCCCTGCTCAGCACCATCGCCTCGATGGCAGTGTGACTGCAGTCCATGCTCAGCTCCATCGCCTCGATGGCAGTGTGACTGCGGTCCATGCTCAGCTCCATCGCCTCGATGGCAGTGTGACTGCGGTCCATGCTCAGCACCATCGCCTCGATGGCAGTGTGACTGCGGTCCATGCTCAGCACCATCGCCTCGATGTCAGTGTGACTGCGGTCCCTGCTCAGCACCATCGCTTCGATGGCAGTGTGACTGCGGTCCCTGCTCAGCACCATCGCCTCGATGGCAGTGTGACTGCGGTCCCTGCTCAGCACCATCGCCTCGATGGCAGTGTGACTGCGGTCCCTGCTCAGCACCATCGCCTCGATGGCAGTGTGACTGCGGTCCATGCTCAGCACCATCGCCTCGATGGCAGTGTGACTGCGGTCCCTGCTCAGCATCATCGCCTCGATGGCAGTGTGACTGTGGTCCCTGCTCAGCACCATCGCCTCGATGGCAGTGTGACTGCGGTCCCTGCTCAGCACCATCACCTCGATGGCAGAGTGACTGCGGTCCATGCTCAGCACCATCGCCTCGATGGCAGTGTGACTGCGGTCCCTGCTCAGCACCATCACCTCGATGGCAGAGTGACTGCGGTCCATGCTCAGCACCATCACCTCGATGGCAGAGTGACTGCGGTCCATGCTCAGCACCATCGCCTCGATGGCAGTGTGACTGTGGTCCCTGCTCAGCACCATCGCCTCGATGGCAGAGTGACTGCGGTCCCTGCTCAGCACCATCGCCTCGATGGCAGTGTGACTGCGGTCCCTGCTCAGCACCATCACCTCGATGGCAGAGTGACTGCGGTCCATGCTCAGCACCATCGCCTCGATGGCAGTGTGACTGCGGTCCATGCTCAGCACCATCGCCTCGATGGCAGTGTGACTGCGGTCCATGCTCAGCACCATCGCCTCAATGGCAGTGTGACTGCGGTCCATGCTCAGCACCATCGCCTCGATGGCAGTGTGACTGCGGTCCCTGCTCAGCTCCAGCGCCTCAATGGCAGTGTGACTGCGGTCCCTGCTCAGCTCCATCGCCTCGATGGCAGTGTGACTGCGGTCCATGCTCAGCACCATCGCCTCGATGGCAGTGTGACTGCGGTCCCTGCTCAGCACCATCGCGTCGATGGCAGTGTGACTGCGGTCCCTGCTCAGCACCATCGCCTCGATGGCAGTGTGACTGCGGTCCCTGCTCAGCACCATCGCCTCGATGGCAGTGTGACTGCGGTCCCTGCTCAGCACCATCGCGTCGATGGCAGTGTGACTGCGGTCCCTGCTCAGCACCATCGCCTCGATGGCAGTGTGACTGCGGTCCCTGCTCAGCTCCAGCGCCTCGATGGCAGTGTGACTGCGGTCTCTGCTCAGCACCATTGCCTCAATGGCAGTGTGACTGCGGTCCATGCTCAGCACCATCGCCTCGATGGCAGTGTGACTGCGGTCCCTGCTCAGCTCCATCGCCTCGATGGCAGTGTGACTGCGGTCCCTGCTCAGCACCATCGCCTCGATGGCAGTGTGACTGCGGTCCCTGCTCAGCACCATCGCCTCGATGGCAGTGTGACTGCGGTCCATGCTCAGCACCATCGCCTCGATGGCAGTGTGACTGCGGTCCATGCTCAGCACCATCGCCTCGATGGCAGTGTGACTGCGGTCCCTGCTCAGCACCATCGCCTCGATGGCAGTGTGACTGCGGTCCATGCTCAGCACCATCGCCTCGATGGCAGTGTGACTGCGGTCCCTGCTCAGCACCATCGTCTCGATGGCAGTGTGACTGCGGTCCATGCTCAGCACCGTGCTCCAGCGCCTCGATGGCAGTGTGACTGCGGTCCATGCTCAGCACCATCGCCTCGATGGCAGTGTGACTGCGGTCCCTGCTCAGCACCATCGCCTCGTCATTTTTTCATTTCACCTGCTTTTCTTTGGCGAGAGAGTGAGAGCGGTAGCTCAGTGACCAGTCCCCTCTTATACAACAGTAGATGGTGATCTGGGAGATGTTACAAATGTTCCCTGCTGTAGCCTGGAAGGAGTCAGATGCATGAAAGCTCATGGTCACATGCCCTGTTCCTCACTGAGATTCAGGTCGGAGAATTTCCCCCTGAACTCTCTCGGCAGATGTGGCCTGTTGCTCTATGCCTCCCTCCTCTCCCAGCAGCTTGTCCTCTCCTTTATCAGGTTCCGCATTCTCCCTGTCATGTTGCAGACCAAGAGGGATGCAGACTGCTTCACCAATGTGTGGAAACAAGCAGTGGTCTCTCCTTAGTCATTGGAGTCAGGACCAAATCCTTAAGAAGTTTGGTGTCTACTCCTTGTAGACGTCAGCAACCTCAGGAGCCACCAAACACTTCGACAGCTGACAGCAGTCAGTCGAAATTAATCAGAAACTCGCCTGAACATAGTTTATCTTCCCTTTAAACAGCAGTGGCGGGGTAACTGCTGCTTAGCCTGTGTTCAGATATGCGAGGTTAGGTGAGGCCGTTAGTTGCTCCAAAATAGCACCCCAGGTTTCACATCAGTTTGATGTGCTGATCACCATATTCTACATTCTGTTGGTGGATCTCCCTGCAGGCACACTAATGCCTTCACCAAAATGGTGCCTGATGCAATCAACATTTCAAGTGTGCACACCAGACATGCCGTGTTGGATAATAAGCAGGACACATAACACTGACAAAGCCAGCACTGGGAAAGCAACAGTGTTTCTCTTCAGCGCCGTTTATACACACAGGTCATTTCTGTCTTGCTGCTTAAGCAGTAAACATTCGAAATTTTCAGTAGTTTCTCTTGTGTAATGTGTAAATTGGGTTCATACATTAGCCTGAATTGAGGCTTGGTTAATGGACAGAAAACAGAGAGTAAGAACAAATAGAACACTTTCATGTTGGCAGACAGTAACACGCCTTGTACTGCAAGCATCATTATGTGGGCTTCAGCTATTTACAATCTGCATCCATCACTTGGATGAGGAAATCGAGTGTAATATATCCAAATGTTGCTGATGATACAAATTTATTTGGGAAAGTAAGTGGTAGGGAGAATGCATAAAGCGTGCAGAGGGACATAAACTGGTTGGGTGAGTGGACAAGAAATCGGCAAATGGAATACAATATGGCAAAATGTGAAGTTATCCACTTTGGTAGGAAAACAATAATAAAAAAGCAGAATATTTCTCAATGGCGAAAGACATAGAAATGTTTGCATTCAAATTCACCTGGACGCCCTTGTACCTGAATTAGAGAAAGCTAACATGCAGGCAAATCGAATCTCAGCCTTTGTTACAAAGAGATTAAAGTATAAGAATGCAGAATGTAATAGTTGTGGTAGTCACCACTAGTGGTATATTATATATAGGTACAATGGTAAATCCCTGCCTGCTGGCTCCGCCCAGCAGGCGGCATATAAAAGTGTGTGCTCTCCGACACTGTAGCCATTCTGGTTCCAGCTACAGAAGGCACAACATCTTGTTCAATAAAGCCTTGATTGTTCCACCATTCTCGTCTTTGTGGTAATTGATGGTACATCAATTTATTGAACAAGATTTTTTTTTTTTTATTAAATATTTTATTGAAAATTTTTGGTCAACCAACACAGTACATTGTGCATCCTTTACACAATATTATAACAACACAAATAACAATGACCTATTTTATAAACAAAAAATGAATAAATAATAAATAACAAAAATGAAAACTAGCCCTAATTGGCAACTGCCTTGTCACAAGTAACACTCTCCAAAAATATAATTTAACAGTCCAATATATAATTATCTGTAGCAACGACCTATACATACTATACAGTATATATTAACAACCCTGAGAGTCCTTCTGGTTCCTCCTCCCCCACCCCTCCCCCCCCCCCCCCCCCCCCCGATCCTGGGCTGCTGCTGCTGCCTTCTTTTTCCCATTCCGTCTATCTTTCTGCGAGGTATTCGACGAACGGTTGCCACCGCCTGGTGAACCCTTGAGCCGACCCCCTTAGGACGAACTTAATCCGCTCTAGCTTTATAAACCCCGCCATGTCATTTATCCAGGTCTCCACCCCCGGGGGCTTGGCTTCTTTCCACATTAGCAATATCCTGCGCCGGGCTACTAGGGACGCAAAGGCCAAAACATCGGCCTCTCTCGCCTCCTGCACTCCCGGCTCTTGTGCAACCCCAAATATAGCCAACCCCCAGCTTGGTTCGACCCGGACTCCTACTACTTTTGAAAGCACCTTTGTCACCCCCATCCAAAACCCCTGTAGTGCCGGGCATGACCAAAACATATGGGTATGATTCGCTGGGCTTCTCGAGCACCTCGCACACCTATCCTCCACCCCAAAAAATTTACTGAGCCGTGCTCCAGTCATATGTGCCCTGTGTAATACCTTAAACTGAATCAGGCTTAGCCTGGCACACGAGGACGACGAGTTTACCCTGCTTAGGGCATCTGCCCACAGCCCCTCCTCGATCTCCTCCCCCAGCTCTTCTTCCCATTTCCCTTTTAGTTCATCTACCATAGTCTCCCCTTCGTCCCTCATTTCCCTATATATATCTGACACCTTACCATCCCCCACCCATGTCTTTGAGATCACTCTGTCCTGCACCTCTTGTGTCGGGAGCTGCGGGAATTCCCTCACCAGTTGCCTCGCAAAAGCCCTCAGTTGCATCTACCTGAATGCATTCCCTTGGGGCAACCCATATTTCTCGGTCAGCGCTCCCAGACTCGCAAACTTCCCATCCACAAACAGATCTTTCAGTTGCGTTATTCCTGCTCTTTGCCACATTCCATATCCCCCATCCATTCCCCCCGGGGCAAACCTATGGTTGTTTCTTATCGGGGACCCCCCCAAGGCTCCAGTCTTTCCCCTATGCCGTCTCCACTGTCCCCAAATCTTCAGTGTAGCCACCACCACCGGGCTTGTGGTGTAGTTCCTCGGTGAGAACGGCAATGGGGCTGTCACCATAGCCTGTAGGCTAGTCCCCCTACAGGACGCCCTCTCTAATCTCTTCCACGCCACTCCCTCCTCCTCTCCCATCCACTTACTCACCATTGAAATATTAGCGGCCCAATAATACTCACTTAGGCTCGGTAGTGCCAGCCCCCCCCCTATCCCTGCTACGCTGTAAGAATCCCTTCCTCACTCTCGGGGTCTTCCTGGCCCACACAAAACCCATGATGCTCTTTTCAATCCTTTTAAAAAAAGCCTTCGTGATCACCACCGGGAGGCACTGAAACACAAAGAGGAATCTCGGGAGGACCACCATCTTAACCGCCTGCACCCTCCCTGCCATTGACAGGGATACCATATCCCATCTCTTGAAATCCTCCTCCATCTGTTCCACCAACCGCGTTAAATTTAACCTATGCAATGTGCCCCAATTCTTAGCTATCTGGATCCCCAGGTAACGAAAGTCCCTTGTTACCTTCCTCAACGGTAGGTCCTCTATTTCTCTACTCTGCTCCCCTGGATGCACCACAAACAACTCACTTTTCCCCATGTTCAATTTATACCCTGAAAAATCCCCAAACTCCCCAAGTATCCGCATTATTTCTGGCATCCCCTCCGCCGGGTCCGCCACGTATAGTAGCAAATCGTCCGCATACAAAGATACCCGGTGCTCTTCTCCTCCCCTAAGTACTCCCCTCCACTTCTTGGAACCCCTCAACGCTATCGCCAGGGGCTCAATCGCCAGTGCAAACAATAATGGGGACAGAGGGCATCCCTGCCTTGTCCCTCTATGGAGCCGAAAATATGCAGATCCCCGTCCATTCGTGACCACGCTCGCCACTGGGGCCCTATACAGCAGCTGCACCCATCTAACATACCCCTCTCCAAAACCAAATCTCCTCAACACCTCCCACAAATAATCCCACTCCACTCTATCAAATGCTTTCTCGGCATCCATCGCCACTACTATCTCCGTTTCTCCCTCTGGTGGGGCCATCATCATTACCCCTAACAACCTCCGTATATTCGTGTTCAGCTGTCTCCCCTTCACAAACCAGTTTGGTCCTCGTGGACCACTCCCGGGACACATTCCTCTATTCTCATTGCCATTACCTTGGCCAGGACCTTGGCATCTACATTTAGGAGGGAAATAGGTCTATAGGACCCGCATTGTAGCGGGTCCTTTTCCTTCATTAAGAGAAGCGATATCGTTGCTTCAGACATAGTCGGGGGCAGTTGTCCCCTTTCCTTTGCCTCATTAAAGGTCCTCGTCAGTACCGGGGCGAGCAAGTCCACATATTTTCTATAGAATTCGACTGGGAATCCATCCGGTCCTGGGGCCTTTCCCGCCTGCATGCTCCTAATTCCTTTCACCGCTTCTTCTACCTCGATCTGTGCTCCCAGTCCCACCCTTTCCTGCTCTTCCACCTTGGGAAATTCCAGCCGATCCAAGAAGCCCATCATTCTCTCCCTCCCATCCGGGGGTTGAGCTTCATATAATTTTTTATAAAATGTCTTGAACACTCCATTCACTCTCTCCGCTCCCCGCTCCATCTCTCCTTCCTCATCCCTTACTCCCCCTATTTCCCTCGCTGCTCCCCTTTTCCTCAATTGGTGTGCCAGCAACCTGCTCGCCTTCTCCCCATATTCGTACTGTACACCCTGTGCCTTCCTCCATTGTGCCTCTGCCGTGCCTGTAGTCAGCAAGTCAAATTCTACATGTAGCCTTTGCCTTTCCCTGTACAGTCCCTCCTCCGGTGCTTCCGCATATTGTCTGTCCACCCTCAAAAGTTCTTGCAGCAACCGCTCCCGTTCCTTACTCTCCTGCTTCCCTTTATGTGCCCTTATTGATATCAGCTCCCCTCTAACCACCGCCTTCAACGCCTCCCAGACCACTCCCACCTGGACCTCCCCATTATCATTGAGTTCCAAGTACTTTTCAATGCACCCCCTCACCCTTAGACACACCCCCTCATCCGCCATTAGTCCCATGTCCATTCTCCAGGGTGGACGCCGTTCTTTTTCCTCCCCTATCTCCAAGTCCACCCAGTGTGGAGCGTGATCCGAAATGGCTATAGCCGTATACTCCGTTCCCCTCACCTTCGGGATCAATGCCCTACCCAGCACAAAAAAGTCTATTCGCGAGTAGACTTTATGGACATAGGAGAAAAACGAGAACTCCTTACTCCTAGGTCTGCTAAATCTCCACGGGTCTACACCTCCCATCTGCTCCATAAAATCTTTAAGTACCTTGGCTGCTGCCGGCCTCCTTCCAGTCCTGGACTTCGACCTATCCAGCCCTGGTTCCAACACCGTATTAAAATCTCCCCCCATTATCAGCTTTCCCATCTCTAGGTCCGGAATGCGCCCTAGCATCCGCCTCATAAAATTGGCATCATCCCAGTTCGGGGCATATACGTTTACCAAAACCACCGTCTCCCCCTGTAGTTTGCCACTCACCATCACATATCTGCCCCCGTTATCCGCCACTATAGTCTTTGCCTCGAACATTACCCGCTTCCCCACTAATATAGCCACCCCCCTGTTTTTCGCATCTAGCCCCGAATGGAACACCTGCCCCACCCATCCTTTGCGTAGCCGAACCTGGTCTATCAGTTTCAGGTGCGTTTCCTGTAACATAACCACATCTGCCTTAAGTTTCTTAAGGTGTGCGAGTACCCGTGCCCTCTTTATCGGCCCGTTCAGCCCTCTCACGTTCCACGTGATCAGCCGAGTTGGGGGGCTTCCTAACCCCCCCCCTTGTCGATTAGCCATCACCTTTTTCCAGCTCCTCACCCGGTTCCCACGCAGCTGTATCTCCCCCAGGCAGTGCCCCCCCCGCCCATCCTCTCCCATACCAGCTCCCCCCTCTCCCCAGCAGCAGCAACCCAGTAATTCCCCCCTCCCACCCCCCCCCCCGCTAGATCCCCCGCTAGCGTAATTACTCCCCCCATGTTGCTCCCAGAAGTCAGCAAACTCTGGCTGACCTCGGCTTCCCCCCGTGACCTCGGCTCGCACCGTGCGACGCCCCTTCCTTCCTGCTTCTCTATTCCCGCCATGATTATCATAGCGCGGGAACCAAGCCCGCGCTTCTCCCTTGGCCCCGCCCCCAATGGCCAACGCCCCATCTCCTCCACCTCCCCTCCTCCCCCATCACCACCTGTGGGAGAGAGAAAAGTTACCACATCGCAGGATTAGTACATAAAACCCCTCTTTGCCCCCCACATTCGCCCCACCACTTTGTTCGAACGTTCTTTTTAATAACCCGCTCATTCCAGTTTTTCTTCCACAATAAAAGTCCACGCTTCATCCGCCGTCTCAAAGTAGTGGTGCCTCCCTCGATATGTGACCCACAGTCTTGCCGGTTGCAGCATTCCAAATTTCATCTTCTTTTTATGAAGCACCGCCTTGGCCCGATTAAAGCTCGCCCTCCTTCTCGCCACCTCCGCACTCCAGTCTTGATAAACGCGGATCACTGCGTTCTCCCATTTACTGCTCCGAGTTTTCTTCGCCCATCTAAGGACCATTTCTCTATCCTTAAAACGGAGGAATCTCACCACTATGGCTCTGGGAATTTCTCCTGCTCTCGGTCCTCGCGCCATCACTCGGTATGCTCCCTCCACCTCCAACGGACCCGCCGGGGCCTCCGCTCCCATTAACGAGTGCAGCATCGTGCTCACATATGCCCCGACGTCCGCTCCCTCCACACCTTCAGGAAGACCAAGAATCTTCAGGTTGTTCCTCCTTGCGTTGTTTTCCAGTGCCTCCAACCTTTCCACACATCGTTTCTGATGTGCCTCCTGCGTCTCCGTCTTCACCACCAGGCCCTGTATATCGTCCTCATTCTCGGCTGCCTTTGCCTTCACGACCCGAAGCTCCTGCTCCTGGGTCTTTTGTTCCTCCTTTAGCCCTTCGATCGCCTGTAGTATCGGGGCCAACAGCTCTTTCTTCATTTCCTTTTTGATCTCTTCCACACAGCATTTCAAGAACTCTTGTTGTTCAGGGCCCCATGTTAAACTGCCACCTTCCGACGCCATCTTGGTTTTTGCTTGCCTTCCTTGCCGCTGTTCTAAAGGATCCACTGCAATCTGGCCACTCTCTCCTCCTTTTTCCATCCGTATCCAGGGGGGATTCCCTTCTGGTTTACCGCAGTGTTTTTAGCCGTCAAAATTGCCGTTGGGGCTCCGATCAAGAGCCCAAAAGTCCGTTTCACAGGGAGCTGCCAAAACGTGCGACTCAGCTGGTCATCGCCGCACCCGGAAGTCTGAACAAGATTTTTAAAACGATGGATCTCCGCATCAAGCCTGATCACCTGCAGCTGAGCCCTCAAGCAGCCAATACCACGTCCACCTTCGACCACTGTCTAGCCTGCTTCGAAGGCTACCTCAGAGCAGCCGCTGAAGAACCCTCGGACGCGCAGAAGCTCCAAGTCCTCTATTCACGGTGAGCCCTGATATTTTTCCCCTCATCCGGGATGCGCTCACCAACTCCGAAGTGATGGCACTCCTGAAGGGACATTACGTTGGACAGGTGAACCAAGTGTACGCCAGGCACCTCCTGGCCACGAGACAGCACCTCCCCGGGGAGACTCTGGACGATTTCTTGCGTGCCCTGCAGATCCGAGGTAGGAACTGTAACTGCCAGGCAGTGTCGGCAGGCCAGCACACCAAACCTTTAATTAGAGACGCCTACGTCACAGGCATGAAGTCTGCATACGTCCGCCAGCGGCTACTGGAAGGGGGTACGCTCGATCTTGCGGGGACTAGGCAGCTTGCTAATTCGGAAGAAGTGGCCACCCATAACATTCAGTCCTACACCCCCGACCGCGCGGCACCCTCGTGGGCATCATAGGCCCCACCAGCTGCCGACTCCAGCTCACCGCAAGCCTGCGCCGCGCGGCAGCCAGCCAACTCTGGGGGGGCCCCCAAGTGTTATTTTTGCGGTCAAAACAAGCACCCCAGGCAGCGCTGCTCGGCGCGGAGTGCAACCTGCAACGGGTGTGGGAAGAAAGAACACTATGTTTCAGTTTGCCAGGCCCGGTCAGTCGCAGCTGTTTCCAGGCCCGGCATTTCTACACCCGCCACGCGCGACACAGGAGCCCTGCCATTTTCCCCTTCGCAAGCCACATGCAGCCCGTGGGCGCCGCCATCTTCCTCACCACAAGCCATGTGCGGCCCGTGGGTGCCGCCATCTTTGATGCCGCCCGCCATGTGTGCCCTGTGGGCGCCGCCATCTTCGGCGCCATTTTGGACGGCACCTCAGGACTCCTGCCCGTATGGCCGTTCATCGCCTACTGCTACCTCCGCCACCGCTGACCAGCCCAGGACCTACCAGCATCTTCCGCAACTCGCCTCTATCACCCTGGACCAGTCCCGGCCCCGCAACCTCGCGACCGCGACGACGGGGCTGAAGATCGATGGGCACGAGATGACCTGCCTCTTTGATCCGGGAGCACAGAGAGCTTCATTCACCCCACTACGGTATGGTGCTGCTCCCTCATGGTACACCCCGTCACCCAGAAAATCTCCCTGGCCTCCGGATCCCATTCCGTTGAAATCCGGTGTACTGTATCGCGACCCCCACCGTCCAAGGCGTAGAGTTCAGCAACTTCCAGCTGTACATCCTTCCCCCACCTCTGCGCTGCCCTGTTACTCGGCCTGGATTTTCAGTGCCACCTCCAAAGCCTTACTTTAAAATTCGGCGGACCCCTAACCCCCCTCACCGTCTGCGGCCTCACGACCCTTAAGGTCGATCCGCCCTCCCTGTTTGCGAACCTCACCCCGGACTGCAAACCCGTCACCACTAGGAGCAGACAGTACAGTGCCCAGGACAGGACCTTCATCAGGTCAGAGGTCCAACGGCTTTCTGCGGGAAGGGGTCATTGAGGCCAGCAACAGCCCCTGGAGAGCTCAAGTGGTGGTAGTGAAGACAGGGGAGAAGTACAGGATGGTCACTGACTACAGTCAGACCAACAACCGCTACACGCAGCTCGACACGTACCCCCTCCCACGCATATCTGACATGGTCAATCAGATTGCGCAGTATCGAGTCTTCTCTACAGTCGACTTGAAGTCCTCCTACCACCAGCTCCCCATCCGCCTAGAGGACCGCCAATACATTGCGTTCGAAGCAGATGGCCACCTCTACCACTTCCTTAAAGTTCCTTTCTGTGTCATTAATGGAGTCTCGGTCTTCCAGCGAGAGATGGACCGAATGGTTGACCGGTACGGACTGCAGGCCACCTTCCCGTACCTAGATAACGTCACTATCTGTGGCCATGATCAGCAGGACCACGACGCAAACCTCCAAAAATTCCTCCATACCGCCAAACTCCTTAATCTCACATACAATAAGGAGAAATGCATGTTCCGCACCAACCGCTTAGCCATCCTTGGCTATGTAGTGGAAAATGGAGTCCTAGGGCCCGACCCCGACCGCATGCGCCCCCTCCTCGAACTCCCTCTCCCCCAGTGCCCCAAGGCCCTGAAACGATGCCTGGGTTTTTTTTCCTATTACGCCCAGTGGGTCCCTAATTATGCGGACAAGGCCCACCCACTCATTCAGTCCACAGTTTTTCCGCCGACGACTGAGGCCCGCCAGGCCTTCAACTGCATCAAGGTGGACATCGCCACGATGTACGCGGTCGACGACACCCACCCCTTTCAGGTGGAGAGTTATGCATCGGACGTAGCTCTGGCCGCCACCCTCAACCAGGCGGGCAGACCCGTGCCTTTCTTTTCCCGCACCCTCCATGCCTCCGAAATTCGGCACTCCTCTGTCGAGAAGGAGGCCCAAGCCATTGTGGAAGCTGTGCGACATTGGAGGCATTACCTGGCTGGCAGGAGATTCACTCTGCTCACTGACCAACGGTCGGTTGCCTTTATGTTTAATAATACACAGTGGGGTAAGATCAAAAATGTCAAGATCTTGAGGTCGAGGATCGCGCTCTCCACCTATAATTATGAGATCTTGTATCGTCCAGGGAAGCTCAACGAGCCCCTGGATGCCCTATGCCGCGGTACATGTGCCAGCGCACAAGTGGAACCAACTCCGGGCTCTCCACTATGACCTCTGCCACTCGGGGGTCACCCGGTTCTTCCATTTCATCAAGGCCGGCAACCTGCCCTACTCCATTGAGGAGGTCAGGACCGTCACCAGAGACTGCCAGGTCTGCGCCGAGTGCAAGCCGCACTTCTACCGGCCAGATAGAGCGCACCTGGTGAAAGCCTCCCGCCCCTTTGAACGCCTCAGCGTGGACTTCAAAGGGCCCCTCCCCTCCACCGACCGCAACACGTATTTCCTGAACGTGATTGATGAGTACTCCTGGTTCCCTTTCACCATCCCATTTCTCGATATGACTTCTGCCACAGTAATTAAAGCCCGCCACAGCATCTTCGCTCTGTTCGGTTTCTCCACCTACATCCACAGCGATCGGGGATCCTCTTTTGCGAGCGATGAGCTGCGTCAGTTCCTGCTCAGCAAGGGTATCGCCTTGAGCAGGATGACCAGCTACAAACCCCGGGGAAACGGGCAGGTGGAGAGGGAGAACGGGACGGTCTGGAAGGCCGTCCTGCTGGCCCTGTGGTCTAAACATCTCCCAGTCCCCCGCTGGCAGGAAGTCCTCCCCGACGCGCTACACTCCATCCGGTCGCTCCTCTGCACTGCGACTAATGAGACCCCTCACGAACGTGTGTTTGCCTTCCCCAGGAAGTCCACCTCCAGGGTCTCGCTCCCAACATGGCTGACAGTTCCTGGACCCGTCGGACCCACAAGTCGGACCCCTTGGTCGAAAAAGTCCACTTTTTACATGCAAACCCGCAGTATGCCTACGTGGCACACCCCGACCGGCGCCAAGATCACCTGCCAGGACCTGGCACCCGCTGGATCCCCACCCACGACTCCCGATCTGACACTGCACCCCCCCCACCCCTGGTTGCCTCATTCACCCCTGCGCCACCCACCCTCCCTCCAGCGAACCTCCACCACAGCCCCCACCTCAGCAGGATCCATCCTCCCACTGGTTCCACTCAAGGGTGACGAAGATGAGGACAACACGCTCCTGGAGTCGCAGGTGACCCAGTCGGCGCCCACATCGCCACCGGGACTGAGGCGATCGCAGAGGAGGGTCAAGGCCCCTGACAGACTTAACTTGTAATGTTTCTACCACCCCCGCCGGACTCTTTTTTTAACAGGGGGTGAATGTGGTAGTCACCACTAGTGGTATATTTTATGTATTACGGCTCTGCCCATACATTAGAGGTACAATGGTACACCCCTGCCTGCTAGCTCCGCCCAGCAGGCGGCGTATAAAAGTGTGTGCTCTCCGACGCTGCAGCCATTCTAGTTCCAGCTACAGGAGGCACAACATCTTGTTCAATAAAGCCTCGATTGTTCCATCATTCTCGTCTTTGTGGTAATTGACGATGCATCAATAGTAGAGTCTAGTACATCCAGGATTAATGTGGAAGAATCTCGCCCACACAGTGATATATGAAGGCATATGACCCAGAGCTGGCGTCAGTCTAGAGATGGGCAGAGATGTTTAAAGAACTAGGATGGAATAAGATCCATACTTGAACCCTCCACTGTATATATGTATACTGTTATGAGCTGTTACTGAAGACTTGCTGTTAATGTACTCAAGACTACGAAGCCTACTTTTTGGTGTCCAAAGAAGGATTCTTCACAGAAGTCGAACTACAATTATAGAGGGTATTAGTGGCGTGTCACCTGGAGCACTGTTTGCAGTTTTGGTCTCCTTACTTAAGGCAAACAACATCACTCTAGGGGGTGTGCAACAAAGATTCACTTGACAATGCCCAGGATAAGTGGATTGTCCTTTAAGGAAAATTGAGTAGATGAGGCCCATATTCCTGGCAGGTGATCTAATTGGCTGGGGACTCACGGACACAGGATTACAATCTCTGAATAAGGGGTTGGCCATTTATGACTGAGATGAGGAAAAATGTCATCACTCAATGGATTCTGAATCTTTGCAATACTGTACTCCAGAGAGCTATAGATCTGTACAGTTAAGGCAGAAGTTGATAGATTTTGGGATACTAAGGGAATTAAGGGATAGATGAATAGTGCAGGATGATGAAGTTGTGGTCGAAGATTAGTTTTCTTCTTATTTAATGGCTAAATGGCCTACTCCAGGTCCTATTTCTTATCTTCCTCGCCTTAAGGTGCTTGAATCAAACTTTTCGTAGTTTGATGTCAAATTATGCTTTCTAACATTCCTGGGAAGCAGCTTGATGCATTTTATTTAGGTAAACATGTCAAGTTGTTGTTGTTCACATTAAAAGGACTTATGTAGTATTTATGGTTTAATTCATTGTGTTGTCATTTCAAGCGGCTGGTTAACTTCTGGGTGTTATTTGGCCTGTTTTCTAACTCTGATGAGTTATGTTTGGCTGCGTATGAGGAGCTTTTGCTGATCCTGCACAATTTCTTGGCTGCCTTATAAGCAGTTAGACTGCATTCACGGGTGGTCTGAAAAGGCTGCTGTTGAAGACAGGAGAAAGCAGGAGTAGGTCACAGCAGAGGGGAGAGACAATTGTGCAAGACGCAATCTCGACAGCAGGTATTCAGCAAGCCCTTATTTGTCAGCTATGGGTCCATGGGTCGAACTCATGCCTCTGAGTCACAATGTTGTGGATTAAAGCTCCATTCCGGGACTGGGCTACAACAGTTAAAGCTGCCACCCCAGTTCAGTATGAAGGAAATGTTCTACTGTCGAGGTCACCATCTTTCAGGTGAGGTTTTGAACTAAGGCGGATGTAAATAATTTTTTTTAAAAATATATATTAAGGGGCAATTTAGCGTGGCCAATCCACCTATCCTGCACATCTTTGGGTTGTGGGGGGGAAACCCATGCAAACACGGGGAGAATGTGCAAACTCCACACGGACAGTGACCCAGAGCCGGGATAGACCCTGGGACCTCGGCGACGTGAGACAGCAGTGCTAAGGCAGACGTAAATAATAATACTCTTTATTGTCACAAGTAGGCTTACATTAACACTGCAATGAAGTTACTGTGAAAATCTCCCTAGTCGCCACATTTCGGCGCCTGTTCGGGTACACTGAGGGAGAATTCAGAATGTCCAATTCACCTAACAAGCACGTCTTTCAGGACTTGTAGGAAGAAACTGGAGCGTCCAGAGGAAATCCACGCAGACCACTTGCAGACTCCACACTGACAGTGACCCAAGCCGGGAATCGAACCCGGGTCCCTGGCGCTATGAAGCATCAGTGCTAACCACTGTGCTATTGTACCGTTCATGGCACTAAAAGATAAATATCCCATGGCACTATTTTGAAGTGCCAGGGAGTTGATTCTGGTGTCCTGGCCAATTATGGGTGGAATTTCCCGGCCCTTCCCTCTGGCAGTGGTACGGACGAGCCACGCAAAATGGCGTAAACATTGGCAGGACCGAAAGATCCCACTACCGGCCAATGATAAGCCACTTCCGCCACCGGAAAGCATGTCGCAGGGGGTGGGGGGCGGTGGGGGCGGCAGGGAGGGGGGGGGGGGGTTTGTGCGGAAATCCCATCCTCTGTACTTCAGAAGTACTTCATTGGCGGTAAAGTGTTTTGGAACATCCTTTGACTGACATAGGCGCTATATAAATGAAAGTCTTTTATTCTCCACGTGAATTTCACTGAAGAACAGTGTTTGAGGCACTTTCACTTAATGAAGGAAGTTGTGAATCAGCTATGATACATTCTGCAGCCCTAACCCAGACGTCACACAGTACTGCTTGCAGTTGTCAAGGTCTATGGCTCTTAACTTGAATGGCCTCCTTCCCGGCTGCAACTGGTGATATTTGCAATACCTCACAGTCTGCATGGATAGGCTGTGCAATGGGCTCGGCCTCCTCAGCTGACAACCTGCTCCTGCAAGAGAGAAGGGAGAGTGTCATCGCTGCCTTGCGGCTTGCTTGGAGAATGTCCCTGTCACAGTAAATTAAATGGCAGCTTATTCTGTGTGGCTGAGGAGAAGGAGGTGGAATGAAGTGCAGGGGAGCAGTGATTGTAGGAGAGTGAAGTGAAGCAGAAGAGAAGAGTATTTTGAGTAGTGAGTATGGTAGTCACCACTGTTGTATTATATTGTATATACTGCACTGCATACGGCATTACGGTAAGACCCCTGTACTATAGGTATGGGGGTAGATCCCTGCCTGCTGGCTCCACCCAGTAGACGGAGTATAAATGTGTGTGCTCTCTGAACTGTAGCCATTTCGGCAGCAGCTGTAGGAGGCTACACATCTGTGTAATAAAGCCTCGATTACTCTCTACTCTCGACTCGTCGTAATTGATAGTGCATCAATTTATTACACAGAGATTTTACAAAGATGGATCTCCGCATCAAGCCGGATCGCCTGCAGCTGCATCCTCAAGCAGACAACGCCAAAAAGGATTTCGCACATTGGCTGGCTTGCTTTGAAGCATACATCGGATCTGCGACAGGCCCAATCCGAGAAGCACGGAAGCTCCAGATTCTGTACATGTGGCTGAGCTCCGATGTCTTTCCCCTCATCCAGGACGTGCCTACCTACGCAGGGGCCATGGCTGAAGGAGAACTACACTCAGCAGACCAACAAGATCTACGCCAGGCACCTCCTGCCCACGCGGCACCAACTTCCCGGTGAGTCTGTGGAAGATTTCTGGCGTGCCCTGCTCGCCCTGGTGAGAAACTGTGATTGCCAGGCCGTTTCGGCCGCTGAACATTCTAACCCGCTAATGAGAGACGCATTCATTACGGGCATAGGGTCGGCCTACATCCGCCAGCGCCTCTTAGAAGGGGCTACGCTTGACCTCACGGCGACCAAGAAACTAGCATTCTCGCTCACAGTCGCCTCACGCAACGTACAGGCGTATGCCCCCGACCGCATGGCCCACCCCTCCTGGGCATTGTGGACATTGGGGGCAGCACGGTAGCATTGTGGATAGCACAATTGCTTCACAGCTCCAGGGTCCCAGGTTCGATTCCGGTTTGGGTCACTGTCTGTGCGGAGTCTGCACATCCTCCCCGTGTGTGCGTGGGTTTCCTCCGGGTGCTCCGGTTTCCTCCCACAGTCCAAAGATGTGCAGGTTAGGTGGATTGGCCATGATAAATTGTCCTTAGTGTCCAAAATTGCCCTTAGTGTTGGGTGGGGTTACTGCGTTATGGGGATAGGGCGGACGTGTTGACCTTGGGAAAGGTGCTCTTTCCAAGAGCCGGTACAGACTCGATGGGCCGAATGGCCTCCTTCTGCACTGTAAATTCTATGATAATCTATGACCCCGCCAGCAGCCACCCCATCGTGGACCCCATCAGCGACCGCCCCCAGCCAATCCCACGCCTGCGACCCGCGGCAGCCAACCAACCCCGGAGGACCCAAGTGCTACTTCTGCGGACAGACAAAACACCCCCCGGCAGCGCTGCCCGGTGTGGAGCGTGATCTGCAAGGCCTACGGCAAGAAAGGACATTTCGCTGCAGTGTGCCAGGCCCACTCAAATGCCGCTATTTTTCCCTGCACCCCCTGTGTGCGGCCAGTGGGCGCCGCCATCTTCCTCGCCTCAGACCACGTGCGGCCCGTGGGTGCCGCTATCTTGCTCTCCTCACAACACGTGCGGCCCGTGGGTGCCGCCATCATGCTTGCCTCACAACCAATGGGCGGAGCCATCTTGGCTGCCCCAGGACACGGGCGGCCCGAGGGTGCTGCCATCTTGCCTGCCTCAGGACACCTGTGGCCCGTGGGCGCCGCCATCTTCACCGCCTCAGGACCCCTGCCCGTCGGGCACCTCATCAGGCCGCTCATCGCCTGCAACCGCTGCCGACCAGCCGCGTCTCACAACCGTCACGATCGACCAGTCCCGACCGCACAACCTTGCGACCGCGTCGACAAAGATGAAGGTCGACGGGCACGTGATATCCTGCCTTCTGGACCCCGGGAGCACTGAGAGCTTCATCCACCCCGATACAGTAAGGCGCTGCTCCCTCGCGGTACACCCCATTAACAAAGGAATCTCCCTGGCCTCCGGATCCCACTCCGTGGCAATCCGGGGGTACTGCATCGCCACCCTCACCATCCAGAGCGTAGTTCAGCGGCCTCCGGCTCTACGTCCTCCCCAACCTCTGCGCTGCCTTGCTACTCGGCCTGGACTTCCAGTGCAACCTCCAGAGCCTGACCCTGAAATTTGGCGGGCCCCTACCACCCCTTACTGTCTGCGGCCTCACGACCCTAAAGGTTGACCCGCCTTCTCTGTTTGCAAACCTCCCCCTGGATTGCAAACCCGTCGCCACCAGGAGCAGACGGTACAGCGCCCAGGACAGGACCTTCATCAGGTCGGAGGTCCAGCGGCTGCTGCGGGAAGGTATCTTGAGGCCAGCGACAGCCCCCAGAGAGCCCAAGTGGTAGTGGTGAAAACGGGGTAGAAAAACAGGATGGTCGTTAACTACAGCCAGACCATCAATCGGTACACGCAGCTCAACGCGTACCCCCTCCCACGCATATCTGATATGGTCAATCAGATTGCACAGTACCGGGTCTTCTCCACTGTGGACCTGAAATCTGCCTCCCATCAGCTCCCCATTCGCAAGGCGGACCGCCGGTACACCGCGTTTGAAGCGGACGGCCGCCTTTACCATTTCCTTAAGGTTCCCTTCGGCATCACTAACGGGGTCTCGGTCTTCCAACAGGAGATGGACCGAATGGTTGAACGGTACGGACTGTGGGCCACTTTCCCATACCTGGATAACGTCGCTAACCGTTCCAAATTTCTCCACACCGCCAAACTCCTCAACCTAACCCACAACAAGGAGAAGTGTGTGTTCAGCATGAACCGATTAGCCATCCTCGGCTATGTGTTTCAGAACGGAGTTCTAGGGCCCGACCCCGATCGCATGTGCCCCTTCATGGTTCACCCCCTTCCCCAAGGCCCTCAAACGATCCCATGGGTTCTTTTCGTACTACGCCCAGTGGGTCCATAACTATGCGGACAAGGCCCGCCCACTCACCCACTCCACCAGTTTCCGACTGATGGCCGAGACTCACCAGGCCTTCAACCGTACCAAGGCCGACATCGCCAAGGCCGTGATGCACGCGGTCGACGAGACACTCCCCTTCCAAGTCGAGAGCGATGCATCAGACGTCGCTCTCGCTGCCACCCTCAACCAGGCAGGCCCATGGCATTCTTTTCCCGCACCCTCCATGCCTCCGATATTCAGCACTCCTCCGTCGAAAAGGAGGCCCAAGCTATTGTTGAAGCTGTGTGGCATTACCTGGCCGGTAGGAGACTCACTCTCCTCACAGACCAATGGTCGGTTGCCTTCATGTTTAACAACACACAGCGGGGTAAGATCAAAAATGATAAGATCTTGCGGTGGAGGATCGAGCTCTCCACTTTAATTACGAGATTTTGAATCGCCCCGGTAAGCTCAACGAGCCCCCCAATGCCCTATCCCGAGGTACATGTGCCAGCGCACAAGTGGACCGACTCCGAACCCTGCACGATGATCTCTGTCACCCAGGGGTCACCCGCTTTTATCACTTCATTAAGGCCCGCAATCTGCCCTACTCCATTGAGGAAGTGAGGGCTGTCACCAGAGGCTGCCAGGTCTGTACGGAGTGTAAACCGCACTTCTACCGGCCAGACCGAGCACGCCTGGTGAAGGCCTCCCGCTCCTTTGAACACCTCAGCGTGGACTTCAAAGGGCCCCTCCCCTCCACCGACCGCAACATGTATTTTCTCAATGTGGTCGACGAATATTCCAGATTCCCCTTCGCCATCCCATGCCATGATATGACGTCTGCCACCGTCATCAAAGCCCTCAACACCATCTTCGCTCTGTTCGGTTTCCCCACCTACGTCCACAGCGACCGGGGATCCTCATTTATGAGCGATGAGCTGCGCCAGTACCTGCTCAACAGGGGCATTGCCTCGAGCAGGACGACCAGCTACAAACCCCAGGGAAACGGGCAGGTGGAGCGGGAGAATGGGACGGTCTGGTAGGCCGTCCAGCTGGCCCTATGGTCCAGAAATCTCCCAGCCTCCCACTGGCAGGAGGTCCTCCCCAACGCACTTCACTCCATTCGGTTGCTCCTGTGCACGGTGACTAACGAAACCCCCCATGAACGTCTCTTTGCCTTCCCCAGGAAGTCCACCTCCGGAGTTTCACTCCCAACGTGGCTGGCAGCTCCAGGACTCGTTCTCCTCCGCAAGCACGTGCGGCTCCACAAGGCGGACCCGTTGGTTGAGAGGGTACAGCTACTCCATGCAAACCCACAGTACGCCTACGTAGCATACCCCGATGGCCGCCAAGACACAGTCTCCCTCAGGGACATGGCACCAGTTGGGGCCCCACCACCCCCCCCCCTGCCCCGGCGCCACCCTCCCTTCCCCCAGCTCACCCCACCACAGCCCCCGCTCCAGGACAATCAGTCCTCCCCTTGGTCCTACCCAGGGATGAAGAGGATGTCGACACGCTCCCGGAGTCACCGATGACTGAGCCGACGCCTGACTCGCCACCAGTTCTGCGGCGCTCTCAACGACGGATCAAGGCGCCCGACCGTCTAAATTTGTAACGTTCTCCGAAATTTTAATGACAACCTGTATGTAAATAGTTTTCAACCACCCCCGATGGACTCATTTTTAACAGGGGGTGAATGTGGCAGTCACCACTGTTGTATTATATTTCATATACTGCACTGCATACGAGGGTATTACAGTAAGGCCCCTGTACTACAGGTACGGGGGTAGATCCCTGCTGCTGGCTCCGCCCAGTAGACGGAGTATAAATGTGTGTGCTCTCCGAACTGCCGCCATTTTGGCGGCAGCTGTAGGAGGCCACACATCTCTGTGTAATAAAGCCTCGATTACTCTCTTCTCTCCTGTCGTCGTAATTGATAGTGCATCAGTGAGGTTGGAGGTTTGAGCATAAAGCAGTATCGCCACCTCTGACAACTCTAATGAGGTCAATAAATGTCTTTCTGCATTGCAGCATTGAAGTCCAAATGTGTGCAGGTTAGGTGGATTTGCCATGTCAAATTGCCCCTTCGTGTCCAAAAATGTGGACGTTAGGTGGGGTAATACGTTTAGGGTGAGGGAGTGGGCCTAGGTGGGGTGCTCTTTCAGAGGGTTGGTGCAGACACAGTGGGCCAAATGTCCTCCTTTTACACTGTAGGGATTCTATGGTTCTATGTCCTGGAGGATAAGCTCCTGGCATCGAGGTACCCGTGATGTCTTGCAATTGGCAGTGGAGGTGTTTCTCTTGCCTGGAAGAAACAAGCTGTCCCTCCTCCTGTCAATTGGCTGGACCTGCAGTATCTCCAAGGCAGCATTGGAAAACTTTGGCCTGCTTGCTGCAGCCATTTCTCTAGTAGCAAGTGATTTGCCTCCTATTGTCTGCAGACAAGGGGAATGGGAAAATCGGAGGGGGGTTTTGTGACGCGGCAGGGGGTGAGAGATGTCAGGGTCAAGGGCGAAGAAAGGGGCCATCTGGGATGGGCTAGGTACAGAGTGGAATGAAAGCGGTAGGAGTTAAGTGGGGAAGATGACGGACGGTAGAGGGGATTGGAGGCGCAAGCCTCCGATAAGGGTGGTAACGTGGAATGTCCGGGGACTGAATGGGCCGGTTAAAAGGTTGCGGGTGTTCGCGCACCTCAGGAGCTTGAAAGCGGGGTTTTTGCAGGAGACACACTTCCGTGTGAAGGACCAGGTTAGGTTGAGGAAGAGGTGGGTTGGGCAGGTTTTTCACTCTGGGTTTAATTTGAAATCGAGGGGTGTGCAGATTTTAATGAGCAGAAAAATGGGATTTGTGAGTGCGAAGGAGCTGAGGGATCCAGGTGGGAGATATCTGATTGTGAATGGGGTATTGGAAGGGGCACCGGTAGCGTTGGTAAATGTGTACGCCCCAAATTGGGATGATGTGGGTTTTATGAGGGGCTTGCTGGCAGCAATCCCGGATTTGACCACGTACCAGTTGATGGAGCCAAGGGTGGATAGATCGAGCCCCAGGTCGATGGGTAGGGTACAAAATGGCAAGGGAGGTGGGGGGGTTTATGGAGAGGATGAGTATGGTGGATCCATGGCTCTTTCAGCACCCAGGGGGAAGGGAGTATTCCTTCTTTTCACACGTCTATAAGGTGTATTCAAGGATTGATTACTTTGTAGTGAGTCGGGAGATTTTGGTTGGGGTGGAGGGGGCTGGGTATGCAGGGATAGTTATCTCAGCCCATGCACCCCACTGGCTGGATATTCGGTTCAGTACGGGACAAGAGCAGAAGCCGGGGTGGAGGTTTGACTCGGGGTTGTTGGCAGATGGAGGTTTTTGTGATGAGGTGCGGTTGGCAATTAGGGATTATGTGGAGTTCAATCAGAATGGAGAGGTGTCGGCGGGCATTTTTTGGGAAGCACTGAAGGCAGTGGTCTGGGGAGAAATTATCTCATTTACTGTCCGTGCGAAGAAGGAAAGGAGGGCGGAACATGACCGTCTAGTGAGCGAGATAGTGGAGGTGGACAGGGAATATTCGAGGGTGCCCACCGTGGAGGGATTGGCGAGGAGGAAAAAGTTGCAGGGGCAATTTGACAGGCTGACAATGGGGAGGGCGGTAGGGCAACTGCGTAGGGCAAGAGGGGTACAATACGAGTATGAGGAGAAGGCGAACCGCATGCTGGCGCACCAGCTGCGGAGGCAGGCTGCGTCCAGGGAAATATTGAAGATCCGGACTGGGGCTGGGGATGAGGTGTCAGAGTCAGGGAAGATAAATGAGGCATTTAGAGAGTATTACCAGGGACTTTATGAGGCAGACCCAGGAGGAGAGGAGGGAGACATGGGGCGGTTTCTGGACGAGCTGTAAATTCCCCAGGTGGAGGAAGCAAAGAGGCAGGCGTTGGAGGAGCCCCTGGGGCTGAGCGAGGTGCTGGAAAATATCAGGGGTATGAAGTCGGGGAAGGCCCCTGGGCCGGATGGGTACCCCGCGGAAGGGGGAGTTGACGGAGACGATGAAGCAGGCAGTAATCACACTAATCCCGAAAAAGGGAAGGATCCGGTGAAATGTGGGTCGTATAGACCCATACCACTATTGAACACGGATGTGAAAGTATTGGCTAAGTTGTTGGCAGTGAGTCTGGAGGACTGTGTCCCGGGGGTGGTTGCAGAAGATCAAACAGGCTTCGTGAAGGGCAAGCCGCGTGCGAGTAATATAAGACGGCTGTTGAATGTAGTGATGAATCCATCGAGCGCTCTGGTACCGGAGGTGGTGGTGTCCATGGACGCGGAGAAAGCATTTGACTGGGTGGAGTGGCGGTACTTAGAACACAGAACATACAGTGCAGAAGGAGGCCGTTTGGCCCATCGAGTCTGCACCGCCCCACTTAAGCCCTCACTTCCACCCTATCCCTGTAACCCAATAACCCCTCCTCACCTTTGTTGGTCACTAAGGGCAATTTAGCACAGCCAATCCACCTAACCTGCACGTCTTTGGACTGTGGGAGGAAACCGGAGCACCCGGAGGAAACCCATGCAGGCACGGGGAGAACGTGCAGACTCCGCACAGAAATCTGTGTTGGAAGTTTTGGGAAGGTTTGGGTTTGGGCCGAGATTTGTGGCATGGGTGCGGTTGCTGTATGTGGCACAAAGGGCGAGGGTGAGGACGAATGATATGAGCTCACGAAGCTTTGACTTACACAGGGGTGCGAGGCAGGGATGCCCGCTGTCGCCGCTGCTGTTTGCGCTGGCCAAACAGCCATTGGCGATGGCTCTCAGGGGGTTGGCAGAGTGGCAGGGAATAATTAGTGGACAGAGGGAGCATCGGGTGTCGCTGTATGCCGATGACCTCCTGCTGCATGTGATGACCATCAATTCAGTCGAGACAGTTTGTACCAAAGAACAGTGGCTTTAATCAACTAGATGTGTGCCAACCTGTAGCTTCTCCCGCACTGAGAGCCTGTCTCAAATCGGCCGGTTATATACCTCCTCAGAGGGGCGGAGCCACAGGCGGAGCCAACAGCAGCATCAACACAACAATTCAACAGCAACAGTAAATAGCAACTACAGTAAGTATATACAATAGTGGATGTCGATGACAGTAGTAATAATAGAACAGTGAGTACATACAATAGCCATATGTGGCTCACCACATTCACCCCATGTTAAGAAAAAAAAAGTCCAGCGCGGGTGAAGCGGGCTCATAGGTTAAGTCTTACAGGAGCCCGTATCGTCCGCTGCGAACGCCGCAGCCCCAGCTGTGGTGTGGGCACAGGTGTCGAGCCCTTCGGCTCCAGGAGCATGTCATCCTCACAACGGGGTCCCGGACAGGGCGACGGCGCAGGGGGGAGCTAATGGACCCAGGGAGGGATTTTGGTGTAGATGAGGAGGTAGACGGAAGGGGTGCGGTGATGGTGGGTGTGAGGGTACCCGCGGGAGCCAGGTCCCGGAGGGAGACTGTGTCCTGCCGTCCGTCGCGGTGTGCCACATAGGCATACTGAATGATGTGTTGGGTGCTCTGCTACACAGACGAGCCAACACGGTTGCGAATGGTACAACTCAGTTTTATTACTAACATATATTTACAGTGGTAAACTGGTTACTGAGGTTCGATCATAACCCTTGAATCTGTGGACCTATTCCTAACGCTATCTTGGAGAGGCACTGAGCACATGGTAAATGTCTGAGTGGCTTGCTATGATCTCTGTGCCCTGAGCTGTCTCCTGCTGGAATCCGCAGGAAGTGTTGTGTTCCTTGTTTTGTACTGTGTATGCTCTTGCCTGTGATTGGCTGTGGTGTTGTGTGTGTGTTGATTGGTCCGTTGATCTGTCCATCAGTATGTATGTATGTTTGCACCATGATGTTTACCTGAATATCATGACACTGAGGGTTCGTGTGGAGGAGCTGGACCCTCTCGACCAGGGGGTCGGCCTTCTGGCTCCTCACGTGTTTCCAGAGGAGGACTGGCCCGGGTGTTGTTAGCCAGGACGGAAGCGAGACCCCGGAGATCGACGTCCTGGGAAAGACAAATAGCCGGTCGTAGGGGTCTCATTAGTTGCAGTACACAAGAGCGACCGGATGGAGTGGAGCAAATCGGGGAGGATCTCCTGCCAGTGGGAGACTGGGAGACCTCTAGACCGCAGGGCCAGAAGGACGGCCTTCCAGACCGTAGCATTCTCCCTCTCCATCTGCCCGTTTCCCCTGGGGTTGTAGCTGGTAGTCCTGCTCGAGGCGATGCCCTTACTGAGCAGGTACTGACGCAGCTCATCACTCATAAAAGGGGCACCCCGATCACTATGTATGTAGGTAGGGAAACCGAACAGGGTGAAGATGCTGCGCAGGGCCTTGATGACAGTGGCAGACATCATGTCGGGGCATGGGCTGGCAAAGGGAAAACGTGAGTACTCATCAACAACGTTAAGAAAGAACACATTACGGTCAGTAGAGGGGAGGGACCCTTTGAAATCCATGCTGAGGCGTTCAAAGGGGCGGGTGGTCTTCACCAGGTGGGCCTTGTCTGGTCTATAGAAGTGCGGTTTGCACTCTGCGCAGCTTTGGCAGTCCCTGGTCATGGCCCTGACCTCAGTGGAGTGGGCAGGTTGCGGGCCTTGACGAAGTGGAGAAGCCGGGTGACCCCCGGGTGACAGAGGTGATTGTGGATAGCCCGTAACCGGTCTGCTTGCACGTTGGCGCAGATACCGCAGGACAGGGCATTTGAGGGCTCATTGAGCTTCCCAGGACGATACAAGATCTCGTAGTTATCGATGGAGAGCTCAATCCTCCACCACAAAATCTTGTCGTTCTTAATTTTGCCCCGCTGTGTGTTGTTAAACATGAAGGCAACCGACCGTTGGTCTATGAGGAGAGTGAATCTACTGCCGGCCAGGTAATGCCTCCAGTGTCGCACAGCTTCCACAATGGCGTGCGCCTCCTTTTCGACAGAGTGTCGAATCTCAGAGGCATGGAGGGTATGGGAAAAACAGGCGACAGGCCTCCCTGCCTGGTTAAGAGTGGCTGCCAAGGCAAAGTCTGACGCATCGTTCTCCGCTTGGAACGGGATCGATTCGTCCACAGCATGCATCGTGGCCTTGGCAATGTCGGTTCTGATATGGTTGAAGGCCAGGCAGGCCTCAGCCGTCAGGGGAAAAAGTGTACTTAATAAGTGGGTGGGCCTTGTCCACGTAATTGGGGACCCACTGGGCATAGTAAGAAAAGAACCCCAGGCATCTCTTCAGGGCCTTGGGGCAGTGGGGAAGGAGGAGCTGCAGGAAGGGGCGCATGCGGTCCGGGTCAGGCCCTAGGACTCCATTTTCCATGACATAGCCGAGGATGGCTAGCCGGGTTGTGTGGAAAACGCATTTCTCCTTATTATACGTCAAGTTAAGGAGTTGGGCGGCGTGGAGGAATTTTCTAAGATTGGCGTTGTGGTCCTGCAGGTCATGGCTGCAGATGGTGACATTATCCAAGTACGGGAACGTGGCCCGCAGCCTGTACTGGTCAACATTTGGTCCATCGTTCGTTGGAAGACCAAAACTCCATTGGTGACGCCGAAGGGAACCCTGAGGAAATGGAAGAGGCGGCCGTCTGCCTCAAAGGCAGTGTATTGGCGGTCCTCCGAGCGGATAGGGAGCTGGTGGTACGCAGACTTCAAGTCTACCGTGGAAAAGACTCGGTAGTGCGCAATCTGATTGACCATGTCAGATATGCGGGGGAGAGGGTACACATCGAGCTGCGTGTACCGGTTGATCGTCTGACTGTAGTCGACTACCATCCGATTCTTCTCCCCAGTCCCGACGACCACCACTTGTGCTCTCCAGGGGCTGTTACTGGCCTCAATGATCCCTTCCTTCAGGAGCCGCTGGCCGTCTGACCCGATGAAGGCCTTGTCTTGGGCACTGAACCGTCTGCTCTGGGTGGCGGCATGCTTACAGTCTGGGGTGAGGTTCGCGAAGAGCGAGGGAGGGGCGACCTTCAGGGTCGTAAGGCTGCAGACGGTGAGAGGGGGCAGGGGTCCCCCGAATTTTAAGGTCAGGCTTCGGAGGTTGCATTGGAAGTCTAAACCTAATAGCAGCGGGGCGCAGAGATGGGGGGAGGACGTAAAGCTTGAAATCGGCGTACTCGACGCCCTGTTTCACAAGGTGAGCGATGCAATACCCCCGGATCTGCACGGAGTGTGATCCGGAAGCAAGGGAGATGGTTTGTGAGACGGGGAGGGCCCGGAGGGAGCAGCGCCTTATCATATCTGGGTGGACAAAGCCATCTGTGCTCCCGGAGTCGAAGAGGCAGGACGTCTCCTGTCCATTGAGTCGGACGGTCATCATGGAGTTTTGAAGGTGATAAGGCCGGGACTGGTTGGGCTGAATCGAGCCGAGTTGCCGGCGACTGGTAGCGGCAGTGGCGGGATGGTCCCAATATGGCGGCTCCGATGAGACGCACGTGGCGGGCAGCTTCGAGAATGGCGACCAAGATGGCTGCCCCCACTGGACACATGAGGCGGACGACGCGTCAGAAGAGGGCAGGCACGATGCCACGCTGCGGGGTCTTTGAGCCTCAGGCCGGGCGTGGCAGGCTTTTGATTTTTAGACTTTAGGTCGTGCCAGGCATACCTTAGCAAAGTGCCCTTTCTTGCCACACTCGTTGCAGGTCGCGTTTCGAGCTGGGCAGCGCTGCCTGGGGTTCTGGCTCTGCCCGCAGAAATAACAATACGGCCCTCAGGAGCTGGCAGGCTGCCGCGCGGCGCAGGTATGGGGCACGCCCGGGTCAGGTGATGGCTGAGCCTCCGACGCCCCCGAGGATGTCGCGTGGTCGGATGGAAAGGCCTCCATGCTCTGGAAGGCCACTTCCAGTGAGGTAACTAGTTTCACCGTCTCCTTGAGGTCGAGGGACCCTTTCTCGAGAAGCCGTTGCCGGATGTAGCTGGATCTGACTCCTGCCACATAGGTGTCTCGGATCAATAGCTCTGCATGCTGTACTGCCGTGACCGTCTGGCAGTTACAACTCCGGACGAGTACCCTCAGTTCGCGCAGATATTCAGCCAGTGACTCACCCTGGCGCTGATGCCACATGGTCAGGAGGTGTCGAGCGAGTACCTCGTTCACTGGCCTCACAAACTGTCCTTTGAGCAGCTCCACTGCCTCCGTGTACGAGGTCGCGTCCCTGATTAGCCGAA
This sequence comes from Scyliorhinus torazame, assembly GCF_047496885.1. Classification (NCBI taxonomy): domain Eukaryota; kingdom Metazoa; phylum Chordata; class Chondrichthyes; order Carcharhiniformes; family Scyliorhinidae; genus Scyliorhinus; species Scyliorhinus torazame. The sequence continues at coordinate 311,535,400 of NC_092707.1, forward strand.
AAATCCTGTGGCTCACCCGGGCGTTGAGGAGACACTGTTTGAGTACCGGGGAGACCACGGTGGCTGAGGAGTCGAGGAGTCAAAGCAACTGAGCCAATGCTCGAGGACAGCCGTAGCTTCAGCTGCCAGCGGGTCGAGTTCAAGACGATCAGGTTTCAGAGCGGCGTCCATTGTGAAAAAAAAACTAGTTGATTAAATAGTAATAATAGAACAACAGTAATAATAGAACAACAGTGAGTATATACAATAGCCATACGTGGCTCACCACAGTATGTTTCGGGTCCGTTGGAGAGTATGGGAAGGATTATGGGCCTGTTGGGGAGGTTTGGAGGGTTCTCGGGATACAAGCTGAATGTAGGGAAAAGCGAGGTATTCCCGTTGAATGAGTTGGCACAGCGGACTAATTTAGGGGGATGCAATTTACGGTAGCGAGGGATAGGTTTAGGTACTTAGGGGTTCAGGTAGCGAGGGAATGGACAGGGCTGCATAAGTGGAACTTAACAAAGCTGATGGAGGAGGCCAGGGAGGATCTTAAGAGGTGGGATACACTGAACTTGACGTAGGCAGGGATGGTCCAAGTGGTGCCAAGTGGTGAAAATGAATATTCTGCCGAGGTTCTTGTTTATCTTTCAGGCTCTCCCGATCTTTATACCAAAGGCCTTTTTTCGGAAAGTGGACACAATCATCTCTGAATTTGTATGGGCAGGGAAGGTGCCGAGGGTGGGGAGGACCCTGCTACAGAGGCAGAGGCAGCAGGGGTGGTTGGCGTTGCCAAACTTGCTTCATTATTATTGGGTGGCGAATGTGGACAAGGTTCGGTGGTGGTGTGAAGGAGAAGGGGTAGAGTGGGTTAGAATGGAGGAGGAATCTTGTAAGGAGTCTCGTTTGAGGGCTATGGTGATGGCAGCATTGCCAATGGCTCTGAGTAGGTATTCAGGGAGCCCAGTGGTGCAGTCCACGGTGAAGATATGGAATCAGCTGAGGAGGCATTTTAGGGTGGAAGGGATGTCGGTGCTAACGCCGCTATGCGAGAATCATGGGTTTGAGCGGAGGGGATGGATAGTGTATACAGGAGGTGGAGGGAAGTTGGGCTGGTCAAGGTGAGGGATTTGTATTTGGAGGAAGGGTTCGCCAGTCTGGAGGAGCTAAGGGAGAGGGTAGAGCTGCCGAGGGGGAGTCAGGTATCTACAGGTTAGGGACTTTGCACGAAAGGTCTGGAAGGGGTTCCCTAGATTGCCGGGATACACCCTGCTGGAGCAACTGCTGCTTCCGGATGTGGAAGGGGAGGGAAGAATTGGGAATATATATAAGTGGCTGGGGGAGCAGGGAGGCGAGCGGGTGATGAAGATCAAGGAGAAATGGGAAGCGGAGTTGGGAATGGAGATCAATAGGGGTGTATGGAGTGAGGCACTGCGAAGGGTAAACGGGACCTCCTCTTGTGCAAGGATGGGTCTGATACAGTTTAAGGTGGTGCACAGGGTGCATATGACTCGGGCGAGAATGAGGGTTCTTTCAGGGGGTAGCAGATGAGTGTGAGAGGTGTGGGCGGGGGCCAGCGAATCATGCGCACATGTTTATGGGTTGTGAAAAATTGGGAAGATTCTGGGCGGGAGTGTTCGCGGTCTTAGCCAGGATAGTGGAGGAGGGAGTGGATCCAGACCCTTTGGTGGCGATATTTGGGGTTTCACAGAAGCCGGAGCTCATGGAGAGGAGGAAGGCCGATGTCATGGCCTTCGCCTCTCTGATTGCACAGCGACAAATTTTGCAGGATTGGCGGTCGGCATCGCCACCGGGGGTAGCAGCATGGTTGGGTGACCTGTACGGCTTCCTGCGGTTAAATAAGATAAAGTATGAGTTTATGAGTTAAGGGGCTCGGCAGGGGAGTTCGAGAAAAGGTGGGGAATGTTTGTGAACGTGTTTGAGGAGCTGTTCGGCGCGGGGGTGGGGGGGGGGGGGGGGGGTTTGATGGGGAGGGGGGTTGAAAAAGGAGGAAAATCTGTACAAACTGGATAGTTGATTGTTGGGAAGAATGTTTCCCAGGGTGTTTATTTGCTGTAACCTGCTTTGATACAAGTTTGAATAAAATTCGTTTAAAAAAAAACTATTGTCTGCATACAGTTTGCACTTCCAAAAAGGTGATGCTGCTTTTAAGCTGAGGCATCAGATATTGGCTCTCATAAGCAAGCCTGCCAAGCACTGTGTGGATAGTGCTGGCTGCACAGACAATGGGCAGAGGGCATGACTATTACATCAAGTCTGGGGTGAAGGTAAAAGGCACATCACTATTCTTGGGTGTGATCAGATTTCCAGGCTGGTATGTCTTACACATATTGATCCATCTTTCCTGAATTGCTCAAGCCATTGCTTTGGGTTGGGGAACGCATTGTAGCTTTTTAAAAATAGATTTTTCCCAACTTTGTCCTTTAATGTGGTGATCACGTAGAAATGGTCTAAATAGGGAAATCCTAAAGGCATTTGGATACTAATTGTTGAGGGAAATCGCTGTAGATTGACAGCTGGTTGTCAAGGTTATTTAGGATAAAAACTAACAAGAAATGTCAGAATATTTTCTCTCTTTTAATGTACTATTGACACTTCAAACTGTGATATTTGACGTGTAATAAATACATGGTAGATGCAAGACTTTTTGCCCATCTAGGTTATGTTTTGGTGTAGGTTATGTTACGGGGAGATTATACCTTTGTAGTAAACCACAACAACCCACTAAAAACTGCTTCTCTCCACTTCCTTCTCCACTTCACCACCTAAACGGCTCTTCCTTGCTTCTTTCATTGTAAATCCTAACAGTGTGTATCAGCAAACAATGGAGCATCGCAGATAAACCCAACCTATCCTTTTTTGACACAAATACAATGGCTCCCCCATGCCGATTCTGGTTCACGACACCTGTGAGCTTCCATGAACCACGACTCATTGAAAACCTTGCTCAACGCCATGAAGACTGTGGAGGACGAGGACATGCCTATCCCTGCAATGGAGCTGGCTACTTTGGGAGAGCTGGGTGTAGGCTTTTGACCCAAACGATTCACACACACTTAAATGGCACTCCTGAAAGTTGGAAATCCTTGGTAAGGGGTCAGGAATCCTACAAATAGTTCCTGGACGCTATTTTCAAAGGCCTCCCGATTCATCCCAACTCGGCAAAAATCCAGGCCATAATATCACCGTCTGCCTGCCTTTCCCCTTCCTAATCCATAGACACTAAACTCAATTATAGCACTTAGCTGACTCCCTGACTGAAATCAGACAGCTCAGCGTGGACCAAGAATTGAATCTGTGACCTCCCTTGTGTGTATTATCCAGCTATTTATTGGATAAGCTTACAGAGCCATTGAAGGAGCCTAAAAAAAGTTAAAATCTGACAATGTCACATACATTTTACATTCAATCAAATATTTCACGCTACTTTAGGTGAAGTCATTAATATATAATTTATTTAGAAATGAGAGCGTTAAAGAATTACAATTTTCACACGTTTGATTTTGAAAAAGCTTTGAAAAGTTGCCAAGTTTAAAAAGATAGGATTTACACCACAGCTGTGGTCTTAGGTTCCAGGTTTGTTGTCAGGAGTTGTTGGACTGGTTCCAACTTGTATAATTTAACTGGACAAGAGCCAAAGCATGAAGAGAATACTAGACTCCTATTTGAAGTGGTTTTGAAATAGGCTGGGAACCCAATACCTTGAAAAAAAACCTTGCCACTTTGTTTTTTTCTTTGTTTGGTTAATTCCTTGTTATTGGGAAATGTTTTCAATGGGTACAGACTCAACCATCCTGTCTATAAAAAGGACAACAAAGGTGGACCATTATTTGTTACACCGTTAGTGAAGATTGAAAACTACTGAAGTTAAGGGACACGACCTTCGTCTGTGCATTTTCTTGCTTCAATATCCTTCATCGCAACAACAGGAAAGTACAAAGTATAACACAAAAAAATGCAATTCCTCTTTGAAAGTCAGCAAATATTGTTCATGAAAAACATGGGCCTGAATTTTAGGATGCCAGGAGGGAATTCCATCCATGAAATTCCACGCACCCACAGCTCCCCCCCCCCCCCCCCATCCCCCGTAGTGATCTCTGTATATGTAAATACATGATTGGTTAATGTACAGTCAGTACAGTCAGATGATCACTAGATGGTAACACTGACAGGAACTATATAAGGAGTTTCCCGCTCCTCCTTAGTGTTAGTGCGTGTGTATTGTAGCTAGAGGATAGATGTGACCAGCTCAGAGTTTAGTGTATTATATTAATTGTTAATTTGATCGAATCTTGGTGAATTCTATTACTAGTCAAAGTATTAAAGTAAAATAACTCACAAGTATATTATTTTGTTACTCAATAAATAATTTGTCATCAACTGGAAGACTTTGACTGTTTATCATCAAGTTAAATACAACTCGGCAAGACAAATGAGTAATATAAATATTGCATCTCTGTAATATAACTACCCCCCCCCCCACCTGACTCCCCACCTCAGAGTCCATTGGTGGACTGGGGGTGGTGGGAGAAGATCATAGAATTATGGCCATGGTGCCTATTTCATGCTGAGTGTACTAAATAGTAAGACAATTATAAAGTAAATATTTTGATATATGATACAACTTGTGACACAACGCCTTGATAGAATGTTGATTTATTGATGTAGCCATAGTTTTAGGTGCTAACTGAATGCATGTAGCAGAGAGGCAAAAGCTATTAAAAGTGTCTTGACTGGGAGAATCCAGTGATCGATTCGTATAATGAATTAGGCTGTAGGGATCCAGACATTGTTTCAGTCAAAGTTTCACATGATGAATCAGCCATTGTATTCCAGTGTATTCGGCAAGAAGAATGTATCAACTAATCAGTTACAGCAAGGTCTCCAGGCCGAGCTGTGGTGTGAGAGACATATCCAGTAATTTTCCTTAGACTCCGCACGCAGACGCAGAGCGAGTCTTGATAGGCACCAGTCAATCTTAAGTAATATCCAATATTTCATCAATAAATCATCCTCTAAGTAACAGACATCCATTTGAAAAAAACAGGTCTCAGCTGAGAATTAGAAACCAATGAGAGTAAATGAGGGATTAGACCAGTGATAAGAATTCCCTTAAAAGTAGGACTTTGTGGTCTTGTTCTAGAATTCCTTCATTCCTGACTACTTGACTCATCCATCTGTTTATTTGTGATTTCTTTATGTTTTATGCTTTTTGCCATGAGTTTGACCATTTATGTGTCATTTGATATTTCATTCCTAAATTCAGATTCAGTTCTTAACCAAGTTGTTATAACCTGCCTGCTTACCATTGGCTGGGGACTAATGACAATCCCACAATCCTGTGGGAGTATGAGCTTCCCCAATGAGGGGGGGGGGGCGGAGAAATCATTAGCAGACTCGCTGTATAAATAAAGCTGACCAATTTGGAACCAGCAGGAATATATAAGCAGCAAGTGAGGTTGCTGGTGTCGTGTGTATATATATGTTATTGTAAATAAATGTTATTTCTTTGTATCCTTGAAACTCGTACTGGATTCTTCGTGGCCCTCACAAAACTGGCGACGAGGGTTAAAGTGAATAGCTGTCTACACTACTGAAGCCACCTCGCTGGATTTTTGATACAGGTTGGAAGTTGTTTTCTATTACACCATGCCTCTGTACGGACGTTTGGATGTCTTTGATGCTACGCTGGAAAGCTGGAACCAGTATGCACAACGGATGCGTTACTATTTCCAGGCAAACAATATCACCGAAAATGAGCGCCAGGTGGTCATATTGCTCACCGCCTGCGGCCTGCATACGTTTGGGGTGATAGGAGTCTTACGTACACAGCTGCGCCGGACACCAAAACGTTTGATGAACTTGTGAATTTAGTGGGGCAGCATTTTAACCCAACCCCGTCCACGATAGTCCAACGTTAGCGGTTTAATACCGCTGAGAGGACCCCAGGAGAATCCGTTGCCGACTTTCTATCCAGGCTACGCAGGATTGCGGTATACTGTGACTATGGTGAGACCTTGTCAGAAATGTTACACGACCGTTTGGTTTGTGGTATTAACAATGCGGCCACCCAGAGAAAGTTGTTAGCTGAGCCAACATTGACTTTTCAACAGGCCATTCAAATAGTATTGTCCCGAGAGAGTGCAGAGCGAGGAATGCAGGAGATACAGGAAATGGAAGTGCATGCCTTGGGGCGCAACCCCTTCCATCCAAAAATGTCCCACTGCACTCCTGCGGTACCTTGGGTGAGATGACGTCCGGATCTACGCCAGTGGCCGTCGGATATTCCTCCCCGAAGGGAGCCTTCTCCAGAACCAATGGATGAGGAGCCATGTCCGTGTGAGACTTGTAGGCGCTGACCCCGTCGCGGACGCCGGTCCTGGGGGCGCCAGAGGCACCATCGTTCCGACCAAAACTGGGGCCAGCCCAGGGGCTGTACCTTCCATGTGGATGAACCTGCGGCGACTACTCCTGAGGACGTGGAGACGGAGGACGACTGCCTGCAGCTGCATTGTGTGGCAGCTCCCCGTGTGGCCCCCATTAAGGTGACAGTACGGGTCAGTGGTCACCTGCTGGAGATGGAGTTGGACACTGGCGCAGCAGTCTCCATGATCGCCCAGAGGACATTCGACCGCATCAAGCAGGGTATACAGACCCTTACGTTAACCGACACACAGGCCAGGTTGGCCACCTACACGGGGGTACCATTGGACATTGCAGGATCTACAATGACCCCTGTTGTTTATGGACGCCAGGTGGGGCATTTCCCACTTATCGTGGTGTGCGGCCATGGGCCCAGCCTGTTGGGTCGGGACTGGTCACGCCATTTGCGCTTGCAGTGGCAGCACATCCTCCAAACAGTTTCTGGAGGGTTGACTGAGGTGCTAGGACGATACCCAGATGTATTCCAGCCTGGTTTGGGGAAAATAAAGGGGGCCGTAGCCCGTATCCAAGTCGAACCAGGAGCCACGCCGCGCTATTTCTGGGCGCGCCCTGTGCCTTACGCCTTGCTCGAGAAGGGGAGCTCACTCATTTGGAAACTTTGGGTATTAACAGGCCCGTCCGTTTTGCTGACTGGGCAGCACCAATTGTACCCGTAATGAAGCCAGATGCCACAGTTCGCTTGTGCGGCGACTATAAACTTACAGTGATTACGGTTTCCTGTCTTGACCGATATCCAATGCCTCGCATAGAGGATCTCTACGCAAAGCTTGCAGGTGGACTCTCGTTCACAAAATTAGATATGAGTCACGCCTACCTACAGTTGAAGCTGGACCCTGCTTCCCGACCATATGTAACGATTAATACACACCGGGGCTTGTATGAATATACACGTTTGCCCTTTGGAGTATCCTCTGCCTGCGCTATTTTTCAACGCGTTACGGAGGGCATTTTGAGAGGTTTACCACGTGTCGCTGTCTACTGAGATGACGTTTTGATCACAGGGATGTCGGAGCAGGAACATTTGGAAAATCTGGAGGCTGTCCTTTCACGCTTTTCGGAGGCTGGAGTCTGTTTATGTCGCACAGAGTGCTTCTTTCAGGCGAAGGTAGTAGTCTACCTGGGTTATCGGGTGGACCGCGAAGGTTTGCACCCCGTCGCAGAGAAGGTGCGCACGATTCAACAGGCCCCCGCCCCGATTGACATTTCGCATCTTCGTTCTTTTCTCGGCCTGGTAAACTATTATGGGAAGTTCCTCCCCAATCTAGCAACTACGCTGGCCCCGTTGCATCTTCTGCTAAAGAAAAATCACACCTGGGTTTGGGGACAGCCGCAAGAAACCGCTTTCCGGCGGGTAACACAACAATTGTCGTCGTCTGGGTTACTAATCCACTATGATCCTGGGAAGCCTTTGCTCGTCACATGTGATGCAACCCCGTATGGTATTGGGGCTGTCCTGTCCCACAAGATGGAGAACGGGGCCGAGCGGCCGATAGCTTTCGCCTCCCGCACATTGACTGCAGCGGAAAGAAAGTACTCGCTGATTGAGGAGGGCCTGGCGGTGGTCCCTGCGGTGCAATGTTTCCACCAGTACGTGTATGGCCGCCACTTCACTATCGTGACTGATCATAAGCCTCTGCTGGGACTTTTCAGAGAGGATAAGCCAATACCGCCCATTGCTTCCGCACAGATCCAGCGCTGGGCTTTGTTGCTTGCTGCATACGAGTATTCTCTGGAGCACAAACCAGGAACGCAGATAGCGAATGCCGACGCACTGAGCCGATTGCCTTTATCAACCGGCTCCATGTCGACCCCCACGACCGGTGAGGTGTTTGCAACCCTATATTTTATGGACACCTTGCCTGTCACGGCGTCACAGATCTGTGAGTGGACCCAGACGGAGCCAGTCCTGTCAAAGGTTCGACACATAGTCCTGTATGGTGGGCAGCATAGACAGCTCCCAGGCGAGTTGCGGGCATTTTCCTCCAAGCTGTCAGAATTCAGCGTGGAAGACGGCATCCTCTTGTGGGGGACGCGTGTGATTGTCCCGGAAAAAGGCCAGGAGCTGATACTAAGAGACATGCACAATGGGCATCCATGTGTGACCAAAATGAAAATGTTGGCCCGGAGTTATGTTTGGTGGCCAGGCCTCGACGCCGACATTGAGAAGGTGGCCCAAAACTGCTCCATTTGCCAGGAGCATCAGAAGCTTCCGCCGGCCGGGCCCCTACATCACAGGGAATGGCCAGGGCGGCCTTGGGCGCGCTTGTATGCGGATTTCGCCGGCCCTTTTCAAGGATCCATGTTCCTTTTATTAATCGACGCCCAGTCTGAATGGCTAGAGGTGCATAAGATGCTAGGCACAACGTCCTGCGCAACAATCGAGAAGATGCGTTTGTCTTTTAGTACACATGGCCTCCCCGAGGTGCTGGTCCCGGATAACGGCACTCCATTCACCAGTGACGAGTTTGCGAGGTTCATGAAGATGAACGGCATACGCCATATCCGCACTGCTCCTTACCACCTGGCTTCAAATGGGTTGGTGGAGCGCGCAGTGCAGACATTCAAACGAGGCCTAAAGAAGCAGTCTTCCGGGTCAATGGACACGAGACTGGCTCGCTTTTTGTTTTCGTATTGGACCACCCCCCATGCGGTGACTGGGGTAGCTCCCGCAGAACTCCTAATTGGCCGGAGACTTCGCACCAGCCTTAGTATGGTTTTCCCGGACATTGGCGCAAAAGTACGCCGCACACAAGAACGGCAGGGATAGGATTTTTCGCGGCATCGGCAAATTCGGCAGTTTGCAACCGGTGACCCAGTGTTCGTTCGCAATTTTGCTGGTGGTGCCCAGTGGGTCCCTGGTGTAATCTTTCGCCAAACGGGCCCTATATCTTACCAGGTGCATGTCAAGGGTCGCCTCCAGCGCAAACATGTAGAACACGTTCAGTTCAGAAGACTATCCCTTCCAAAGATTCCACGCCCCCGGAGCTCATTTCTACAGCCGCAGAGACCAGACACAATGGAAAGTAGTCCTCACAATCTTCCTCTGGTGCCGCACTCAAAGCCTGCGCAGGTCGTTGCAGAACCGCGCGGAGATAGAGACGCCGAGATGACAGAGGCAGCAGGCTCTGACTCCGAGATGGAGACACCGGACGCATCAGAGGGGGAATCCTTGGGCCCACGGGCCGTGGATGTACAACCGTTACGCCATTCATCACGGAAGCGCCGGTCTCCGTCTCGTTACACGCCGTCCGATCCAGCGCCTCGTGCAAATGGTGTCCGGCCTGCGACAAAACGAGTCTGACGCCCTCCTTCGCCAGGGTCTTCGGTGGATTCCTTGGACTTTGGGGGGGAGGGATTAACATAGATTAACATAGAATTTACAGTGCAAAAGGAGGCCATTCGGCCCATCGAGACTGCACCGACTCTTGGAAAGAGCACCCTACCCAAGGTCAACACCTCCACCCGATCCCCATAATCCAGTAACCCCACCCAACACTAAGTGCAATTTTGGACACTGAGGGCAATTTGTCATGGCCAATCCACCGAACCTGCACATCTTTGGACTGTGGGAGGAAACCGGAGCACCCGAAGGAAACCCACGCACACACGGGGAGGATGTGCAGACTCCGCACAGACAGTGACCCAAGCCGGAATCGAACCTGGGACCCTGGAGCTGTGAAGCAATTGTGCTATCCACAATGCTACCGTGCTGCCCGTATAACCTGCCTGCTTACCATTGGCTGGGGACTAATGACAATCCCACAATCCTGTGGGAGTATGATCTTCCCCAATGAGGGGGACAGAGAAATCATTAGCAGACTCCCTGTATAAATAAAGCTGGCCAGTTTGGAACCAGCAGGAAGTAGTAAGCGGCAAGTGAGGCGGCTGCTGCTGCTGCTGCTGCTGCTGCTGCTGCTGCTGCTGCTGCTGCTGCTGCTGCTGCTGCTGCTTGTAAATAAATGTTATTTCTTTGTATCCTTGAAACTTGTGCTGGATTCTTCATGGCCCTCACAAAACAAGTGTATTCAAGTGAACAATTAGCAATAAAATCCAATCAGCTGGACTATTGACTCTTATTAGAAGGTAAAATAAGAGCCACAGCTCATCTCCAAAGTAACAGTAGATAGTGGAAGATTATAATTTGATCTGTGCACCAAAACACTGACTTCTCACAATCTTCTGTTCTCAAATAATCAATTCATATATTTATATATTATATATAAGAAAGTAAGTAACAGATTTAAGGAAATGTTTCAAAACAGTAACTCATTTTCAGATTTTGATGTCATATGTAGCCCACAATGGCTTTTAACTAATCTCCAGTGAGGTGTTATATGTGTCATAACATAATCCTTTGCCAGTCCCATTTCAAACTAAAATGGTAATCTCAAAACTTACATCCCACTGAGTGAGGCATTTGATAAACAGCAGGGCATTCTATACCTATTACTCGACTGATAAAGTTTCATATACAGGCCACTGGATGAATGAACTTCTGTCGGTCATATATTTAAAAAGGAAAAGAGTATTGATCCTCCAGAGAGTGAGAATGGGAAATTAGTAAAGGAAAATAAGGAAATGGCATATGAATTGAACAGAATATTTGCATCTATCCTCACCTTAGAGCATACAGATAACATCCCAGAAATAATTGTGAATCAGGAGGTGAAAGGGAGGGAGGAACAATTGCAATCACAAGGGAAACAGTACTGAGAAAATTATTTGAACTAAAAGTTGACAAGTCTCCAAATCCTGATGAACTTTGTCCCAGAATCTTAAATAAATTGATTCTGGGATAGTAGATGCATTCATTTTCATTTTCCGAAATTTCCTAGATTTTGGAAAAGTCCGATCAGAGTTGAAAATAGCAAATGTTGCCCCTCTATTCAAGAAAAGAGGGAGACAATAAGCATGAAACTACAGGCTAGTTAGATGAACATCTGTTGTAGGGAAATAGCTGGAATCTATTATTAAAGAGACTATAGTGGGGCAGTCATAAATTCAATCAGGCAGAGTCAACATGGTTTTGTGAAAGGGGAATCATGTTTGATTAAATTATGGAAGCTCTTTGAGGACATATCAAGCAATATAGATAAAGGAGAATCTGTGGATGTGCTGTACTTAGAATTCCAGAAGGCATTTGACAAGGTGCCACATGAAATGTTATGACATAAATTAAGAGCTCATGGTGTAGGGGGTAACATAGTAGCATGGAAGAGGATTGGTTAACTAACAGAAAACAGAGAGAAGGCATAAATGGGTCATTTGCGGTTGGCAAGATGTGACGAATGAAGTGCCACAGGGATCAGTGTTGGAGCTTCAACTATTTACAGTTCATATTGATGACTTGGATGAGGGGACCAAATGTATAGTTGCCAAATTTGCAGACGATACAAAGGTAAATGGAAGAATAAGTCACACAGAGAACATAAGGGGTCAGAGTTTTTCGCTACAGCGAGATCCCGATTTCACCTATGGGAGCTGGCCAGATGCATTGCAAACCGGCGCCTTGCGTGGATCTCGCTTTTGGTCTCTCCTGCTATTCACCGGCCTCATTACGCTTGAGCGAGAGCGCAACAAGGCCGGAGAATCACACCATGGGCGAAATTCTCCGTTATCAGCGCAAAGTCTGCCGATCGGCGCAAAAAACGGTGCAAATCCGACTTACATCACGCCGCAAAATTTGTCGCGAAGTCTCCGGCCAGAAATGGGCTAGCAGTGACGTGACAGGATCCGCGCTTGCTCACGTGGTTCACGCCGTGCAGCGTCATACATGCCACACGGCGTGACGGCTCATAAGGACGCGCTGCTCCCCCCCACCCGACCGGAACACCCGACCGGAACACCCGACCAGATGGCCGGCCGCCGCTCAGCCCCGAGGTTCAGGTCACGGGATGTGGAGGCGCTCCTGGACGCAGTGGAGCAGAGGAGGGAGGCCCTGTATCCCGGGCACGGCCGCAGAGTTGCCCCACGCCACAGCCGGCGTCTGTGGAGTGAGGTGGCAGAGAGAGGCCGTCAACGCTGCGGCCCTGACACCATGGACAGGCACCCAGTGCCACAAGAAGGTGAAAAACCTCGTCAGAGCAGGCAGGGTGAGCCTCCCCCCCCCCCCCTCCCTGCCCGATATCCATATCCCCCATCCCCCATATCCCCCCTCCCCCATATCCCCCCACCCACCACAGGAGAAACGTGCACACAACACCAGGGAGCATGTGAGGACTGGAGGAGGCCCCGGTGACGAGAGGCCACTGACCGAACACAAGGAAAGGGCCCTGGAACTGGCTGGCGGACCTGAGGACCGGGAGGTTGCTGATGCAGAGGTCGGGGGCGTACTAGCAAGTGAGCCACCGACAGCCCAACCCCATATCCCTCCATCCCCATATCCCCCCTCCCCCATATCCACCCTCCCCCATATCACCTGATCACTGCCTGCGTGTCTAACCATGCATGCTTCATTGTGTATCGCAGGAGCAAACGTCGAGGCACCCATCCCCGCAGATGCAGACCGCCCGCAGGATGCCCCTCAGAGGCCACGGGAGACGGAGAGACCCGGACCCTCCGGCATGCGACGCCCGCAGGATGCCCCTCGCACACCACGGGAGAGGGAGAGACCCGGACCCTCCGGCATGCGACGCCCGCAGGATGCCCCTCGCACACCACGGGAGACGGAGAGACCTGGAGCAACAGGGAGCCGACGCCCCCGTCACGTGCGGGAGCGACCACCCAGCGACGAGGGGGGCAGCCACAGGCCCCCGTCACAGCCGAGCCAGGACACCCCGACCCAGGACACCCCTACCCAGGACACCCCTACCCGGGACACCCCTACCCGGGACAGCACTACCCAGGAAGACGAAATACCGGACAGTGACACAGAGTGGATGGGTGGAGACGAACCCTCACCCCAAAGTGCCATGGACTCAGAGTGGGACGAAGAGCACGACACAACGCCACTGCTGTCACCAACACCCTCCACCATCGCAGAAACACTCACCTTGGTTGGGCACTTTAGTGATGAGGCGTCTGGTACACTCACTGGTGCGCACAACACAGCCGTCCCGGTACAGCAGGTGGAGGTAGGAGCAGCAGAGGGGCCGGGCGGTCGGAGGGCAGCCCAGCCCAAGCGAACATCTGCCACCCAGATGGATCCCGGGTTCCTGGAGTTACCACACCCACCCACAGACCCGATGCAACCACCGACCCGGAGACGAGCGAAGAGGGTGACGGCCGGCTTGCGGCGGCTGCAGTCGCAGGTGGAGGAGTCCACCCGCGTCCAGGAGCTGGGAGTGGTGCCGGTCATACGTGCCACCCAGGCCGACACCGCACGGGTGGCGTCCGCGGTGGAGGCAATGGGTGCGACGGTGTCAGACATGGGGAACGGTTTGCGAGGCCTGGAGCTTTCCGTGCAGGCGGCGTCTGTGGCCCAGGACATGGCTGCCCTCTCACAGGAGGCCATGAGCCAGTGCCAGTGCCAGATGGCAGAGGCGCTGAACGCCATGGCCCAGTCTCTGCAGGCCATGGCCCAGTCTCAGCAGGCCATAGCCCAGTCTCAGCTGGCCATGGCCCAGTCTCTGCAGGCCATCGCTGAGGGCATCGGTGCCATTGGCCATGTGCGAGCCGGCGTCGCACAGTCACAGACAGGGTTTGCCAATCCCCTGGGCTCCATGGCTGCAAACCTGCAGACCCTGTCGATACCAGCACGGGCCTCCAGGACTGGCAGCGCCAGATGTCGGGGGGGCGTCGGATGGCCAGTCCGTTCACATCCCCCACCCATGTGGAGGCCTGGGGGCCATCGGGCACCCCGAGGGAGGAGGAGGTGGTGTGGTCCGTCCCGGGTCCCCCTGTAGTGGAGGTCCCGGAACACCATGACACCTCGGACTCCCCCCCTTCCGTCCCAGGTGCATCGGGTGGGCAACGGGCAGGACAGGCTGGCAGCTCGCCATCCCAGTCGCCCGGGCCGCAGCCTGGCCCATCTAGGCCAGGACGCCCCAGGAAACGGCCGCCAAAGGGATCCCGTGTCAGAGGGCAGGAATCACAGGAGTCCACCTCCTGTTCTGCTGTACCGTCTGGGGAACCACGTAGACGTAGTCAAAGGCCCGTAAGGCCAAACAATTAGACAATGAGTAAGTTGGCATGGGTGCAGGGCACAGATGAGTTTTAGGGGCTACGCACGTGCATGAACTCCTTTGGTTATTAAAGTCAATGTTACACCTACAGAAGCTGCCTTTGTGCTCTGTCCAAAGCGTGCGGGGGTGTCATGTACGTTGAGCGTAAGTGTGAGTGTGTAAGGGGTGGTCTTACCTCAGCCCCAGGTGAGTCTGCCCCTTCCCCCTGGGTCGCCATCAACATCCCGCCGGGCAGAGGACGGGACCGTGCGCTGCAGTGTCACAGCCGCATGCAGGGATGGTCCGGGTGGATGGTGGTACTGTGGCCATGGGTCAGACATAGTCCAACGATGTAGAGCCAGGAGCTCATCGCAGGGCGGGTTGTCATCATCCTCCATGGCCTGCGATAGACACGCGTCCACCCGCAACTGTGTGAGCCCAGCCATTGTGCCGCAGGTGGATCGGCAATGGGCGGGGGTGTTGTGCATGCGGGTGGGGTGGGTGGGGTTGGGGAGGGGGGTGAGGGTGCTGGGTGGGTGGATGGGTGGGGGGTGGGGGTGGTCGGCTGTTGCCATGGTGTGCGGTCTGTGGCCGTACTACCCGATTCCCACGCCCATCTGGTCAGTGAAGCGGGCGGTTATCAGCCTGTCCCGTGCCTGCTGGGCCAGCCGGTAACGGTGGACAGCCACCCGCCTGTGTCTAGCCCGTCTGCCCTGACCATTGCCCCCATCCCCCTCATCTGGGAGGACTGCGCCTCTTCCTGCTGCTCCTCCACTCCGCCCTCCTCTGCCTGCGGCACATCGCCCCTCTGCTGGGCTATGTTGTGCAGGACGCAGCACACCACAATGATGCGGCCGACCCTATCTGACCGATACTGGAGGGTGCCCCCAGAGAGGTCCAGGCACCTGAAACGCATCTTCAGCACGCCAAAGCACCTCTCTAACACTCCCCTTGTCGCTACATGGGCATCATTGTAGCGGTTCTCCGCCTCATTGCGTGGCCTCCGTATAGGCGTCATCAGCCACGATCGCAGTGGGTAGCCCCTGTCGCCCAGCAACCAGCCCCCAGCCGGGGATGGCGTCCCTCGTACATGCCGGTGATGGATGCCGCGACAACACGTATGAGTCGTGTACACTGCCTGGGTAACAGGCGCAGACGTGCAGGATCATCATGCGGTGGTCGCAGACCACCTGTATGTTCATCGAATAGGTCCCCTTCCTATTGCTGAACACGGTACTGTTATCTGCAGGTGGCCGCACGGCGACATGCATCCCATCAATCGCGCCCTGGACCATGGGGAACCCGGCCACGGCAGAGAAGCCCACGGCCCGGGCATCTTGGCTGGCCCGGTCCACAGGGAGCGGATGTATCGGTGAGCCATGGCATATAGGGCATCTGTCACTGCCCGGATGCACCGATGCACCGATGTCTGCGATATGCCAGACAGGTCCCCACTCGGTGCCTGGAATGACCCCGTTACATACAAGTTCAGGGCCACCGTAACCTTGATGGACACGGGGAGAGGGTGTCCCCCGCCAGTGCCACGCGGTGACAGGTGTGCCAGCAGGTGGCAGATGTGTGCATGGTTTCCCGCCTCATCCGGAGTCTCCTCCTGCATTCCCGGTCCGTGAGGTCCTGGTATGACTGCTGGGGCCGGTACACACGGGGCGACCTCGGGTGCCTCCGTTGCCGTGGGGCAGCAACGTCCTCCTCCCCCTCCTCGTCCTGTCGGTCAGGTGTCCCTCCAGCCTGGGCGGCTGCCGCCTGCCCCTCTGCGGCAGCCTGCGCCGCCTCTCTGGCACGCTCCTCCTTCTCCTCATCCAAGGCAACATAGACATTAGCGGCTGCCGCCACGGCGGCCAACATCGCTGGATGATCGGAAAACGTGACGGCCTGGTGAGGGAGTTGGGGGACGACATGTCATCATTGCCCATATCCCCTCCTCCCCCCAGCCAGGTGGCATGGAACGCATGGGTCCAACTGTTGGAGGCTGGCACCTGGCCAGGTGGACCAACTCACTTGCCCCCCCATCCTCCTCCCCGGCACGGACCCCCCCCATCCCCCTCCACGGCACGGGCCCCCCATCCTCCTCCCCGGCATGGACCCACCCCCCACCCCCCTCCCCGGAACGGACCCCTCCCATCCCCCTCCCCGGCACGGACCCCATCCTCCTCCCCGGCACGGGCCCCCCCATCCCCCTCCCCGGCACGGACCCCATCCTCCTCCCCGGCACGGGCCCCCCCATCCCCCTCCCCGGCACGGACCCCATCCTCCTCCCCGGCACGGGCCCCCCATCCTCCTCCCCGGCACTGACCCCCCCCTCCCGGCACTCCCCCGGAGCACAGCCCACTCTAACCACCCCCCCCCCCCCCCCCCCCACCGCACACACACACACACAACCCTAGACACACCTCTCCCCACAAATTCAGACTGCGGCCACGCCATCGCCTGCCCAGCGGCCATCCCCCAGGCCGTCACTCACCTCCACGCTGGTCGGTGTGAACCTGGAGCACAGGTTGACGCCGATTAAAAGGAGGTTTGATTTACGGCGACGGGACCCGTCATCACGTCGACGGGACTTCGGCCCATCCGGACGGGAGAATATCGGCAGGCCCAAAATCGGCTGCCTTGCGCCCACCCGTGCCATTCTCCGACGTCTGCGGCGCCATTAACGCCCCGCCGACTTTTCTCCCTTCGGAGACTTCGGCAACCGGCGGGGGCGGGATTCACGGCGGCCAACGGCCATTCTCCAACCCGCTGGGTGGTCGGAGAATGACGCCCCATATGCCTCTATTCTTTTTACCAAAGTGCATAAACCTCGTACTTTTCCACATTGTATCCATCTGCCTCTTTTCCCACTCTCCTAGCCTATCCACGTCTTCTGCGTCCTCCTTGCTTCCTCAATACTACCTGTCCCTCTGCATATTTTTGTATCATCTACAAACTTCGCAACAGTGCCTTCATTTCCTTCTTGTGAATAGTTGTGGTCTCAACACTGACCCCTGCGGAACACCACTAGTCACTGGCTACCATCCTGAAAAGAACCCCTTTATCCCCACTCCCTGCCTTCTGCCAGTCAGCCAATCCTCTATCCATGCCAGTACATTGCCCCAACACCATGGGCTCTTATTCTATTTAGCAATCTCCTTTTCAACGGCCTTCTGGAAATCCAAATGGATTACGCCCACGGGCTATTCTTTGTCTAACCTCCTCATTACCTCCTCAAAGAATTCTCACAGATTTGTCAGACATGACCTCCCCTTGATGAAGACATGCTGACTCAGCCCTATTTTATCATGTACTTCCAAGTACTCTGCAATCTCATCTTTAATAATGTACTCCAAAATCTTTACCAACGACTAAAGTCAGGCCCCTAGCCTATAATTTATTGTCTTCTGCTTCCCTCAGTCTTAAAGTGTTGCATTAGCCATTTTCCAGCCCTTTTGGACACTCCGTGACTCCAGTGATTCCTGAAAGATCACCACCAATGCCACCACAATCTCCTCAGCTATCTCCTTTAGAATTCTGTGTGTGGTCCATCCGGTCCAGGTGATTTATCCACCTTCAGACCTTTCAGTTTCCCCAGAACCTTCTACTTAATGATGGCCACTTCACTCAACTCCCCCCACATCTTCTCCTGGAGCTCTAGCATCCCACTGGTGTCTTCCACTGTGAAGACTGATGCAAAGCACCTATTCAGTTCCTCTGCTATTTCTTTGTTCCCCATTGCTACTTCCCCAGTCTCATTTTACGGGTGTTCAATTCCCATACTTGCCTCTTGCTTACATTTTATGAATTGAAAAAAACTCTTCCTATCTTCTTTTACATTACTAGCTAGCTTACACTCATATTTCACCTTCTCCCCTATATTGTTTTTCTAGTTGTACCCTGCTTGCTTTTAAAAGCTTACCAATCCTCTGGCTTCCCATTAATCCTCACCACATTGTATGCTTTCTCTTTTGCCTTGATGCTGTATCTGACTTCCCTTGTCAGCCATGGTTGCTTCGTCCTCCCCTTAGCATGTTTCCAAATGAGGATCCAGCACTGCATCATCCATCAGACAACAATGCTATGAGTCAAGTCTCCTGTTGATAAAAGCCCCTGCCATGCACGAATAACGTGTCCTTTCTTTCGCAGGCACTTCTGGGAAGCAGCCCAGAGAGTCCACCAGCCATGTCCTTGACTCCAGCACCAACACCAACACAGTGGAAGGATTCACAGACCCTGATATCGAAGAACCATCAGGGAGCTCACCCACACCCTCCACCAGTGTACAGACACACACCTTGATGGGACCTAGTTCTACAATAGCTTTGTTTTTTTTTTTAATTTTAGTGTTTAAGGCGGGAACAGGAAGTCGACCCGCGGACTTCTGGGAAGACCCTCACCAATAAATTCTGGTGGAGAGGAAACCCGAGACACTACACGTGTAGTGTCTCCCACCCGCCCTCCTCCTCTAACCTAATAATAAAACCCATTGGTGTGAGGTAAGTACCATATTTTATTATTTTTTTTTTTTTTTTTAATAATTTTTTTTTAAAATTTAGTTGTTAGCCAGATCTTGGTAGAAAGTTAGAGGGATGGCAGGGAAGGGAGTGCAATGTTCCTCCTGCAGGATGTTTGAGGTGAGGGATGCCGTTAGTGTCCCTGCTGATTTTACCTGCAGGAAGTGCTGCCATCTCCAGCTCCTCCAAGACCGAGTTAGGGAACTGGAGCTGGAGTTGGGAGAACTTCGGATCATTCGGGAGGCAGAGGGGGTCATAGATAGCAGCTTCAGGGAATTAGTTACACCAAAGATTGGAGATAGATGGGTAACTGTAAGAGGGACTGGGAAAAAGCAGTCAGTGCAGGGATCCCCTGCGGTCGTTCCCCTGAGAAACAAGTATACCGCTTTGGATACTTGTGGGGGGGGGGACTTTCCAGGGGTAAGCCATGGGGTACGGGCCTCTGGCACGGAGTCTGTCCCTGTTGCTCAGAAGGGAAGGGGGGAGAGGAGCAGAGCATTAGTAATTGGGGACTCGATAGTCAGGGGCACAGATAGGACATTTTTTGGGAGCGTGAGAGACTCACGTTTGGTATGTTGCCTCCCAGGTGCAAGGGTACGTGATGTCTCGGATCGTGTTTTCCGGGTCCTTAAGGGGGAGGGGGAGCAGCCCCAAGTCGTGGTCCACATTGGCACTAACGACATAGGTAGGAAAGGGGACAAGGATGTCAGGCAGGCTTTCAGGGAGCTAGGATGGAAGCTCAGAACTAGAACAAACAGAGTTGTTATCTCTGGGTTGTTGCCCGTGCCACGTGATAGTGAGATGAGGAATAGGGAGAGAGAGCAATTAAACACGTGGCTACAGGGATGGTGCAGGCGGGAGGGATTCAGATTTCTGGATAACTGGGGCTCTTTCTGGGGAAGGTGGGACCTCTACAGACAGGATGGTCTACATCTGAACCTGAGGGGCACAAATATCCTGGGGGGGAGATTTGTTAGTGCTCTTTGGGGGGGTTTAAACTAATGCAGCAGGGGCATGGGAACCTGGCTTGTAGTTTTAGGGTAAGGGAGAATGAGAGTATAGAGGTCAGGAGCTCAGATTTGACGTCGCAGGAGGGGGCCAGTGTTCAGGTAGGTGGTTTGAAGTGTGTCTACTTCAATGCCAGGAGTATACGAAATAAGGTAGGGGAACTGGCAGCATGGGTTGGTACCTGGGACTTCGATGTTGTGGCCATTTCGGAGACATGGATAGAGCAGGGACAGGAATGGATGTTGCAGGTTCCGGGGTTTAGGTGTTTTAGTAAGCTCAGAGAAGGAGGCAAAAGAGGGGGAGGTGTGGCACTGCTAGTCAAGAGCAGTATTACGGTGGCGGAGAGGATGCTAGATGGGGACTCATCTTCCGAGGTAGTATGGGCTGAGGTTAGAAACATGAAAGGAGAGGTCACACTGTTGGGAGTCTTCTATAGGCCTCCAAATAGTTCTAGGGATGTAGAGGAAAGGATGGCGAGGATGATCCTGGATAAGAGCGAAAGTAACATGGTAGTTATTATGGGAGACTTTAACTTTCCAAATATTGACTGGAAAAGATATAGTTCGAGTACATTAGATGGGTCGTTTTTTGTACAGTGTGTGCAGGAGGGTTTCCTGACACAGTTTGCTGACAGGCCAACAAGAGGCGAGGCCACGTTGGATTTGGTTTTGGGTAATGAACCAGGCCAGGTGATGGATTTGGAGGTAGGAGAGCACTTTGGGGACAGTGACCACAATTCGGTGACGTTTACGTTAATGATGGAAAGGGATAAGTATACACCGCAGGGCAAGAGTTATAGCTGGGGGAAGGGCAATTATGATGCCATTAGACGTGACTTGGGGGGGATAAGGTGGAGAAGTAGGCTGCAAGTGTTGGGCACACTGGATAAGTGGAGCTTGTTCAAGGATCAGCTACTGCGTGTTCTTGATAAGTATGTACCGGTCAGGCAGGGAGGAAGGCGCCGAGCGAGGGAACCGTGGTTTACCAAAGAAGTGGAATTTCTTGTTAAGAGGAAGAAGGAGGCCTATGTGAAGATGAGGTGTGAAGTTTCGGTTGGGGCGATGGATAGTTACAAGGTAGCGAGGAAGGATCTAAAGAGAGAGCTAAGACGAGCAAGGAGGGGACATGAGAAGTATTTGGCAGGAAGGATCAAGGAAAACCCAAAAGCTTTCTATAGGTATGTCAGGAATAAGCGAATGACTCGGGAAAGAGTAGGACCAGTCAAGGACAGGGATGGGAAGTTGTGTGTGGAGTCTGAAGAGATAGGCGAGATACTAAATGAATATTTTTCATCAGTATTCACTCAGGAAAAAGATAATGTTGTGGAGGAGAATGCTGAGCCCCAGGCTAATAGATTAGATGGCATTGAGGTACGTAGGGAAGAGGTGTTGGCAATTCTGGACAGGCTGAAAATAGATAAGTCCCCGGGACCTGATGGGATTTATCCTAGGATTCTCTGGGAGGCCAGGGAAGAGATTGCTGGACCTTTGGCTTTGATTTTTATGTCATCATTGGCTACAGGAATAGTGCCAGAGGACTGGAGGATAGCAAATGTGGTCCCTTTGTTCAAAAAGGGGAGCAGAGACAACCCCGGCAACTATAGACCGGTGAGCCTCACGTCTGTAGTGGGTAAAGTCTTGGAGGGGATTATAAGAGACAAAATTTATAATCATCTAGATAGGAATAATATGATCAGGGATAGTCAGCATGGCTTTGTGAAGGGTATGTCATGCCTCACAAACCTTATTGAGTTCTTTGAGAGGGTGACTGAACAGGTAGACGAGGGTAGAGCAGTTGATGTGGTGTATATGGATTTCAGCAAAGCGTTTGATAAGGTTCCCCACGGAAGGCTATTGCAGAAAATACGGAGGCTGGGGATTGAGGGCGATTTAGAGATGTGGATCAGAAATTGGCTAGCTGAAAGAAGTCAGAGGGTGGTGGTTGATGGGAAATGTTCAGAATGGAGTTCAGTCACAAGTGGAGTACCACAAGGATCTGTTCTGGGGCCGTTGTTGTTTGTCATTTTTATCAATGACCTAGAGGAAGGCGCAGAAGGGTGGGTGAGTAAATTTGCAGACGATACTAAAGTCGGTGGTGTTGTCGATAGTGTGGAAGGATATAGCAGGTTACAGAGGGATATAGATAAGCTGCAGAGCTGGGCTGAGAGGTGGCAAATGGAGTTTAATGTAGAGAAGTGTGAGGTGATTCACTTTGGAAGGAATAACAGGAATGCGGAATATTTGGCTAATGGTAAAGTTCTTGAAAGTGTGGATGAGCAGAGGGATCTAGGTGTCCATGTACATAGATCCCTGAAAGTTGCCACCCAGGTTGATAGGGTTGTGAAGAAGGCCTATGGAGTGTTGGCCTTTATTGGTAGAGGGATTGAGTTCCGAAGTCAGGAGGTCATGTTGCAGCTGTACAGAACTCTGGTACGGCAGCATTTGGAGTATTGCGTACAGTTCTGGTCACCGCATTATAGGAAGGACGTGGAGGCTTTGGAGCGGGTGCAGAGGAGATTTACCAGGATGTTGCCTGGTATGGAGGGAAAATCTTATGAGGAAAGGCTGATGGACTTGAGGTTGTTTTCGTTGGAGAGAAGAAGATTAAGAGGAAACTTAATATAGGCATACAAAATGATCAGGGGGTTGGATAGGGTGGACAGTGAGAGCCTTCTCCCGCGGATGGAAATGGCTGGCACGAGGGGACATAGCTTTAAACTGAGGGGTAATAGATATAGGACAGAGGTCAGAGGTAGGTTCTTTACGCAAAGAGTAGTGAGGCCGTGGAATGCCCTACCTGCTACAGTAGTGAACTCGCCAATATTGAGGGCATTTAAAAGTTTATTGGATAAACATATGGATGATAATGGCATAGTGTAGGTTAGATGGCTTTTGTTTCGGTGCAACATCGTGGGCCGAAGGGCCTGTACTGCGCTGTATTGTTCTATGTTCTATGTTCTATGTAATCTGGTGAGCACATCACACTATCAGATCCATGACAGGCGGGGGTAGGTACATCGCAGGGTACAGGCTGCTGGAGGATGGCTGTAAGCTAGGGTGGCACATTAGTTAGCACTGCTGCCTCACAGTGGCAGAGACCCCGGGTTCAATTCCAGCCTTAGATGACTGGCTGTGTGGAGTTTGCACGTTCTCCCCGTGCCTGCGTCAGTTTCCTCCGGGTGCTCTGGTTTCCTCACACACTCCAAAGATGTGCAGGTTAGGTGGATTGGCCATGCTAAATTGTTTCTCAGTGTCCAAAGGGTAGGTGAGGTTATGGGATTACAGGGATAGGATAGGATGTGGGCCTAAGCGGGGTGCTCTTTCAGAGGGTCGGTGTAGACGAGATGGGATTGAATGTCCTCCTTCTGCTCTGTAGGTATTCAATGATTCTATGAATATGCTGAGTCCAAATCAGACGACAAGCCTCTGGACTCAGTCACGCCTCAGTTACTGGATATCCAAAGGCACGCTTGGGAAAGTCAGAAAGGGATCATAGAATTCCTACACTGCAGAAGGAGGCCATTCGGCCCACTTCCCGGCCCTATTCCCATAACGCAGCAGCATAACCTGCACATCCATGGGTACTAAGGTGAAATTGATCATGGCCAATCCACCTAACCTGCACATCTTTAGACTGTGGGAGGAAACTGGAGAACCACGCAGACACAGGGAGAACTTGCAATCTCCACACAGACAAGCCAGAATAGAAAACGGGCCCCTGGTGCTGTTACACAGCAGTGCTAACCATCGTGACGCCTCGTAATCACCTTGGGTTGAAAGTTTGCATGGAGGAGTCTGTTTACCTTATGATTGAGGTTCTTGTGCCGACACTCCAAAACAACAAAGTCAGCACAGTGAGGGTGGCAGCCATTGTGGAAACCTTGGTGTCAGACATATGTCCTGCACTACTGCAGAACATGCACTACATGCTGCAGGCACTTGCTGGTATCCATCAGTGCCAATGCCAGAGAATGGCAGGGCTTCTCAAGCTCACTTCAGTTGTCCCTCTATCCCAAAGAAGAAGCCAAGGTAGGAAGAGTAGCTGGTGCTCACCCAGGGACAATCCACCCAGGTGACACCAGGAGTGTCCACCCATCCCAAACCCCTCTTCTGTGACCATTTCAGCTCCAGAGCCACAGGCCGAGCAGGGTTGTACTGACTCATGTCCTGGTCACAACATTGATGCTAGTTCTTACTTTGCATTCTGCTTTGGCAACACCCCACTCATCATTGCCCACACCACAAGGCTGAGTGGCCACAGGCATTATCCAAAGCTCCACTTCAAGGCCGTGCACTGAAACCGGTCTATGGTTGGCACTTGTCAATACGCACATCAGCACACAGCCAAAGATTAGGAGCAGTGTCCTTGGGCAATGTGTCATGCCAACTTGTTAAGGGCATATATATGCTTGCCCAGTCAGCCAATGGTACAGGCACACTAAGGTAGTCAGCAAAATTGGAAGTCAGTGCACCAAGGATTAAATACTGAGCAGCAATCTGTGACATTCACACACATAAGTGATGTTTGAGTGAACACAATTGTGTGCCTAGTTTGACTCCGGACATTTCAATTGAGTTACAGCTGTAAGGTCTCAGCTGCAATTGGGTGCTGACGACCCGCTCCCCCAACCCCCCCCCCCCCCCCCACCCCCACCACCCCCCCCCCCCCCCCACCCCCACCACCCCCACCACACCACACTGCCCCATACTTCCCTTCCTTCTGTGAGGCCCTTCCAAGAAGAATGTGCCCAGCAGCAGAAGGCATAAACTCCTCACAACGCCGTGAGTGTTTCTCTGGTACCATTCCAGTGTTACCCCTGTTTCCCTTGAGTGTTACCACTAGACAACCAAGCGTCAACAACAGCTAAGTGGACTTTATCACATATCAACTTGGGAGCCAGAGACATTACACCTGAATGGAGTCCATGGTATCAGTCCTCGAAATAACATCACGATGAATGGTTTGTCTGGAACAAGGCAGGAACCATGTTAAAAGAGATTAAAAGGTGCTAAGCGCTAGCCATCGAAACAGGATATCTTCAGAATATGCTTTGATATTTTCAATAAGGTTTTGTAATAAAAAGGGTAAGATAGTTGAATCCTGCACTGTAGTCATGAAGGAGGATCAGGAACGGTCACCCTGATTCATGACCTACAGCTCCAACCAGAAGGACCAACTGTGTGGGGAGTTATATCAGCCAGATCAGAGGGGTAGAGGGTCTGAGATTTAAGGATAGTTTAAGAGTAGCAACTAAATCCAGAGGGGGTTTGAGTTGAGGTTTAGGCAGAAATGTGGGGTTTTGGCCGTGGTTTTTCGTGGAGACTTTTATTCATAAGTTATTGATTCGAGAGTTGTGCGGCATCATTACACTAGTTTAAAGCTCTTGCATTCTTTTTCTGTTACTAAAAATGTTTGTGGTTGTGCCTAAAAGCCTGTGTCCAAGTAAGTTTATCCATATAAATTCTTGAAGTCAAGAACTGACAGTAAGAGTAAACGGGAGCGTGACCTCTTCCACCCCCTGAATATGTGCAGTCGCTCTGTGAACGCTACGCCCACCTTCGAATTCCCCTCGGTGATGTGCTCGCCAGGCGTATGCCTTTGGAAGTGAGTCATAATTTGCAGTGATCTGACATCACTCCACTGTGGATGGATTTTTTGAGAGAGGGGTGTGGTTACCGTGTATGGGCCCAATAATGAGATGCAAATGTATTATACTGATTTTCCCAGCATTGGAGAGGGAATCATTCCGGCAAGGTTTCACAACAATGTAAAACACGACTTTGGAATTCTTGCGATATTTTGCACTCCCATCACTGAGCCCACCTGACAAGAATGGAAATGGAAATTCACTGCCAGGCGCATGCAAATTGAAAGGTTACGTGAGTGGGCAGGAAGGTGCAAGTGGATGAGAAATTATGAACATATCCACTTTGGCAGGAAGAATAAAAAATCAGTGGATCATCTATCTTAGTCTGCCCCGGAGGTCCCCAGCATCACAGATGTCAGTCTTCAGCCAATACGATTTACTCCACGCGATATCAAGAAACGGATGAAGGCCCTGGGTACTGCAAAGGTTATTGACCCTGACCATATTCCGGCAATAGTTCTGAAGACTTCTGCTCCAGAACTTGCCGTGCCCCTAGCCAACCTGTTCCAGTGCAGCTACATCTCTGGCATCTACCCGGCAATGTGGAAAATTGCCCAGGTGTGCACTGTACACAAGAAACAGGACAAATCCAACCCAGCCAATTACCGCCCTATCAGTCTACTCTCCATCATCAGCAAAGTGATGGGAGGAGTCATCCACAGTGCTATCAAGCGGCACTTACTCATCAATAACCTGCTCACGGACGCTCAGTTTGGGTTCTGCCAGGGTCACTCAGCTCCTAACCTCATTACAGCCTTGGTTCAAACTTGGACAAAAGAGCTGAATGCCAGAGGTGAGGTGAAAGTGACTGCCCTTGATATAAAGGCAGCATTTAACCGAGTATGGCATCAAGGAGCCCTAGCTAAACTGGAGTCAATGGGAATCAAGGGGGAAACTCTCTGCTGGTTGTAGTCATACCTGGCACAAAGGAAGATGGTTGTGGTGATTGGAGGTCAATCATCTCAGTTTCAGGCCTGGACAGCGCAAGAGTTCCTCAGGGTAGTGTCCTAGGCCCAACCATCTTCAGCTGCTTCATCAATGACCTCCCTTCCATCATAAAGTCAGAAGTGGGGATGTTTGCGGATGACGCCAAAATGTTCAGCACTATTCGCGACTCCTCAGATAATGAAGCAGTCCGTGTCCAAATGCAGCAAGACCTGGACAATATCCAGGCTTGGGCTGACAAGTGGCAAGTTACATTTGCACCACATAAGTGCCAGGCAATGACCATCTCCTACAAGAGATGATCTAACCAATGCCCCTTGACATTCAATGGCATTAGCATAGCTGAATCCCCCACAATCAACATCCTGGAGTTTCCATTGAACTGGACTAGCCATATTAATACTGTGGCGACTAGGGCAGATCAAAGGCTAGGAATCCTATGGTGAATAACTCATCTCTTGACCCCCAAAGACCACCAAACAGGAGTATAATGGAACAGTCTCCACTTACCAGGATGACTGCAGCTCCAACAACACTCAATAAGCTCAACACCAGGGTGGCTTGGTACCACAGTGGTTAACACAGTTGCTTCACAGCTCCAGGGTCCCAGGTTTGATTCCCGGCTTGGGTCACTGGCTGGAAGGAATCTGCACGTTCTCCCCGTGTCTGCATGGGTTTCCTCCAGGTGCTATGGTTTCCTTCCACAGTCCAAAGATGAGCAGATAAGGTTGAATGGCCATGCTAAATTGCACTTAGTGCCCACAAATGATTAGGTAGGGTTACAGGGATAGGGTGGAGGTGTGGGCCCAATGGGCTGAATGGCTTCCTTCTGCACTGTATATTCTATGATATCTACCATCCAGGACAACGCAGCCCGCTTGTTTGCCTCCCTTTCCACAAAAATTCAAACCTTCCAGCACTGACGAGCAATGGTAGCCTTGTGTACCATCTACAAGATGCACTGCAGTAACTCAGCAAGGTCCCTCAGGCAGTACCTTCCAAACCCACGACCACTACCATCTAGAAGGACAAGAGCAGCAGATGCCTGGGAACCCCACCACCTGGAGGTCCCCCTCCAAGTCACTCACCACCCTGACTTGGGAATATATCGCCGTTCCTTCACTGGCGCTGGGGCAACATCCTGGAACTCCCTCCTTAACAGCACAGTGGGTGTACCTACACCTCAAGGACTGCAGCGGTTCAAGAAAGCAACTCACCACCACCTTCTGAAGGGCAAATAGGGATGGGCAATAAATGCTGGCCTAACCAGTGGCGCCTACATTGCTGTAAATGAATACAAAATATAGATATAATATTAAACTTTAGAGATACTGCACAACTCTGAGGTACAGAGGGATCTGGGAGTCCTGGTACATGAATCACAAAAGATTAGCATGCATGTACAGCAAGTGACTGGGAAGATAAATGGAATGTTGTTTATTTCAAGGGGCATGGAATATAAAAGTAGGGGCAGTTGTCCAGGGCGTTGGCGAGACCACATCTGGAGTACTGTGTACAGTTTTAGTTTCCTTATTTAAAAAAGGAGATAAATGCATAAGAAGCAGTCAGAGAAGGTTCACTCACCTGATACCTGGATTGTGGGGAAAGGTTGGACTGGCCGGGATTGTATCCATTGACGTTTAATAGATGGAGAGATGATCTCATTGCAATAGTTGAGATTGTGAGGGGACTTTACATGGTGGATGCTGAAAGGATGTTTCTTCTTGTGGGAACTAATAGAGCTAGTGGACACAGTTTAAAAATAAGGAGTCTCCCATTTAAGACAAGTGAATCTTTGGAACTCTCTTCCCCCGAGTGCGGTGGTCGCAGGGTCAGTGAATATTTTATTTGCAACCACAATCAGATCAACCACGATCCTATTGAATGTTGGAGCAGGTACAAGGGCCCTTGTGGTCTTATTCTGCTCCTAATACAAATGCTCTTTTAAACTCAAGAACAATTGTTAAATTTTATTGATGGAATTACTCCCAACATCCAATCATGGACTAAGAATGCTTGTCCAAAGATAGAGTTAAATGTTGTAGGTGCGACAGTACAAAATAATGTGTTGATTTCTTTGGCATTGACGAGCAAACAAAAATTCTTTAAGGAGAAAATGTTGCTACTGCCCTTTAGGTCAGACTAAAGGAGAGAAAAATTATTATTGATTATGTTTAGAAGTCACACACATCTTGAGGTGATGTCTCCCCCTTCAGGATGAAACCAGCAATGCAACTTCTTATGATAATAACAAGAACAGTTTGGGCTGGATTTCAAAGTCTCCCACAAGCAAGTGGAAAGTGGAGGGCATGTAAAATCCTGTGGGTGACCTTTCTGCATAGGGCTATTGAGGCCTTTACGTAGTCAATTAACTGCCACTTATGGACCTCATCCCACTACCAATGCTTTTTTACCCACTTCAGAGGAACTCAGAGGGGTTTTGGCCTCTATAAATGCAGTGTGCAGGCCCACCAGCACGTCGACACACCGTATTGCGCCCAGGAACCAAACTCCCAGTTATGAGTGAATAGCTCCAATGCCTTGTGGACACTTTGGGAAAGTTGAAGGCTAAGGGAGTAACCCTGACAAAAATCTGGAGTGCAGCCTAAAAGCAGATTGATGTCTAAATGTGTCATCTTCCTGCAACTCCTGTAACCAAGCTGGTGCCAAACATTGTGCTTTGCATTCCTTAAGATTCATCCGAGGAGGTTGAGGAGGGTATGTTGATATCTGAGCAGTTCAGTTCAGGGTCTACCTATGCTTTGCCCAGTCTTGCACATTGGAGAGACACTACAGTTCTGTTGCAGAGCATTAACACAATACAGGGGACAGCAGCTATGAGTGATAAGCCCAATTCAGAGAACACGTCCTAAAGGCTGCCTTTGATTGTGGGAGGGACCACCGACTTCCACTGGTCAGTCACTGCCCAATTCAAGTTGGGCGACCCCGATGAAAGGATCCTGACCCACCCCATGGTCAGCCTGCTTCAACGGGTGCTCGGAGCTTAGAGTCTCTGCTCAACAATTGGGCAGAATCCATTAGACCGGGCAAACAAACAAAACAATGAAAACAAAGAAGATGCCAACTCTTTGATTGACCAGCAGGAATGACAGGACCATGTGCGCAGGTCTTACAGGCGACTTGCAGCTGGTTGATAATGCTTGCAAGACAGTTGTGATCAACGAATAACTTGATAGGCTGAACATTGACTATGACAAGGCTCAGCAAGAGCAAATCACTGAAAGAAAATACATTACACATTCATCTGGCAGGGGGAGAGGTCAGAGGAAACGTGCGAGGGGGATGGACATCGCTGTAAGGAACTCACTTTCACCCCCCAACAAATGGCTCAGACTGTGTTCTCTCCATCTGCCTCTCAATTCAAACAGGACCAGTTAACCTCATGCTCCACTGCAGAGTGAAGGACCAGTTCTTTGTGGAAGTTGGCACCGCTATCAGCAGGATCCCTATGTGAGGGATTTCAATGCAAGAATGGACTTGCACCATGAGGCTTGGCCCACCTGCCTTGGACATACAGACCTGGGAAAGATAAATGAGAATTACAGAGTCTCCTTGAGTTTTGCTGCTCCCACGTGCTTTGTGTAACTAACAGATTCTTTCAGGACAAACTATGGCACAAGGTGTCTTGGAGACATCCACAATCAAGGCCCTTGCACCAGCTGGACATGATCATCACCAGGTGTGATTATCTGAACAACATTCTCAACATACAGATCTACCACAGCGATGACTGTGATACAAATCACTCCCTGGTGTGTGCCAGGGTTAGGATGTAACCCTTGAAGTTGAAATGCTGACGTTGTATCAACTTCAGCCATACTGCCTATCCAGGTAAAAAACTAACAGTTCCTCAGCTTGATTGAGCAGGCATTCTCCAGCAATCCCACTCAGAGTGCAAAAGTGAAATGGAGCATTCGCAATACGGACGCACTCTCAGCAGATGGGAAACAAGAGCAGAAAAATGCTGACTGTTTTGAGGCTAACATCACTGAGATGGAACTTGTCATTGAAGTCAAGAGGTCTGCTCTCATTAGGCACATGAGAGATCTGAGCTAGAAGACTCTGAATGCACTCAAAGTGAAGTCAAACACACCATTTCAGTGTGCCAGTAACTATGGTTACAACTTTTCCAGAATATCCAGATGTCTTTTGACACAGCGACTGTGAGGAGACTATATTGAAGGGATCAAAAAGGTAACAGATGAATCCGCACAGATAACTGCTCCACTGTAAACCAAGGCAGTGGCATGCCACTCAAAACGTTTATGACAAGAATTCATCATTTTTATGCCTTTGTAAATTTAGAATATTTCTAGACCTAACCCTCAGTTCAGGATCCATTTTACATGCGCTCCTTTTAAAGTCCAAAGTTCTTGTTTTGTAAGAATATATAATATTGACTTTCCTTTTTGACCAATAAACAATCATTGCAATATCTTTACTCTCTGTTGAAAAGGAACATGTAGTGTGCTATCACAAATTTGTTCAGCAACTTTGTTGGGTTTATTGTTTTCACATGTAATTGTTCAACTTGTGCATAGTTTACAGATGTTATGTCCAAGCTGAGTGAGAGAGTGTGGAACATCAGCAACCTGATTGAGAACCCAAAACTGGAAGTATACCAAGGGTACTCTCAACATACTCCTTCACAGTGGAGACCTGGGCAACGTAAGCAAGGCAGGAGAAAAGGCTGAACAGTTTTCACCTTTGCTGTCTCAGACAGATCCTCAGCATCGCTAAGCAGGAAAGGATCAGCAAGCAGAGGTCTTTCAGCCTTCTAATTCTATCAGAAAGCACTCAATGTTAAGCCAACAACATTTGCATGAGTGCAGCCACATTTATTGGATGTATACTTTCTATATGGTGTAGCCATCTGGGATGACCACTTACAATAAGAAACATGGACGGTCGCAAAGCATAAAGGGAAATGTGGACAATGTAAGGTTCAGGCAGGCTCAGAGCCTGAATGTATATTTCTGAGCGAAGAATCCAGACAGCATCGAAACCCCCAACCGATTAGCATTTTGATAACCCATCTCCATAAGACAAAAGACTGATACTTGAGTAACCGATACAATCCCAGACATTTCGGCGCCACTCCCTTTACTCAGGGAGCATCAACAACAGGGTCAATGACCACATAGGACACGCCCAGCCATCAAGGCACCCGCCCCTTTATTGGCTCAGATTGAATACAGTGATCGGGAACTACCCAATTAATGAGGTCCAAACCGAAGGACCGCCCAAAAGAGCGCAAAACTCCCCAAGGATAAAGAGAGACACCGCCATGCGTTCGATCTCTCTTGGACCTGGCGCTCCACCAACGTCCACCCCCAGGTGCAGCGCCACCAGAAGCAAGTTCAAGTTCAACGCCCGCTACCAGACGGATGAGCCCAGCTGAGCAGCAGTTACTTCTCCAGACCCAGTAGATCCAGATTCGAGGCCACTGTTCCTCTGACCTAAGCCGGGTGCCTGAAGTTAAGTACAGGTTGTCATAGTTGATAGGTGTAGTTTAACTAGTAGTGTTTATGTTGCATGATTAATCTTGTGTTTAAATAAAGTACTATTGATCTTGCACTAACTAACTGGTGTTTGGCTCTTTGATCGATATCCGGTTGAACCTTGTGGTGGTATCATTTGATACCTGGCGACTCTGAGCAATATAATATCGATATCTAAAGAAAGAAGGGCAACCTCATTGATTGCCATATTTATAGCAGGTAAAAAAAAGGCAACATTTATTGGCGACTCTGGTGGAATTCAACCCAGAAGCGACTGTGTCACTCCGAGAGAACCCACAAAACGGTTGAATTAGAAATCCAAATTGGCAAAGTAAAAGAAGCCCCAAGCGTAAGACCAGTATCGATCAAACATCCAAGATTTGGAAGTGTGTCATTTGCGATAGATTTTGTTGCGTGAAACTTTCGGGAGTTGTGGAAACCGGAAAATAGCTTGAGCCGTACCCGTTGTTTGCACCACCGCTTTATTCTCCCCTGTAAATTCCCCGTAAAGAAACAGAGATAATCGTAGAGATGGCAATGAAGGCAATGGAACGCCTTATGCATCCACAAGAACCCGAGGTCGCAGAGACCAACAGAGCAGAACAGTGTCCCATATGGGAAGAGGAAATTAGAAAGTACCTAAAGGGGAAAAGATGGCCCCTATGGTCTGAGATTTGTGCGAATGAGGAAACAGGTCCTGGTGGCGTAGTATAGGACAAACTTGGTGGGATAACCTGACCGAGATCCACAAGAAGAATTTGAGTAGAGTTCGAAAGCCGATGGCAATCGTGTCCTGCTTGGCACAATTGCGAGGCACAGAGGAAGTCGTGAGGACGCTCCGTAGAAAGCTTGAGGAGTAGAGAGGGAAATGTTCACGAGTGTGGGAGAGTAAATGAGCAACTCCTAGAGCAGCTAACGGCGAAGGACATGGAGATGGCTGATGTCAAAAGGGCACACCAATCTTGTCTCGCCCACCTAAGCAGCTTTCAGATCCAATACGATAAGGCCTACCAGGACACGCAACGTGTGGTTTTGGTAAGAGAGGAAACGTAAAACCAAGCAGAACAGTTGAAAAAGCAATGTGAGGACTAAAAGGCAGCCCTACGAGCTCTCCACAGTTCCACCACGGAACAGAGGCAGAGTTCAGTGGACCATGCCAAATGCAGGCAGCAAATTGCAAGATTGCAATCACTGCTCTCAGTTCAGAACAGGTTCAGAGATACCTTTGGCCCACAGTTAGATCAGGAAGATGGACCCGATTGGCAGGAACTTTCTGAAACAGCCCAACGATACATGAACAATCAGAAAATCAGAATAGAAGGACTCAACCGGTGTAGACAGAAAAAGGGAGAGCATCCAACAGCATTTGCTGGACGCCTCTGGATCCACTTC
This sequence comes from Scyliorhinus torazame, assembly GCF_047496885.1. NCBI lineage: Eukaryota > Metazoa > Chordata > Chondrichthyes > Carcharhiniformes > Scyliorhinidae > Scyliorhinus > Scyliorhinus torazame. Next base: position 311,568,965 of record NC_092707.1, read on the forward strand.
ACTGCAGTATTTGGTGATTTAACACGCACCCACTTATCTGCAGACAATACGGCCAAATGAACCCGTATTTTAGACTACCATGCCACGGAGGCAGGACAAAAGGCATGTGCGAATTACGACCCCTCAGACCCGGCACACAATGAAGTGTGGGTACTGAAGCGACTATTTAGAGCTTGGGAACAATCCCTACAGAAAAAAACTGAGCAGGAGAGAGTAGATGCCAACATGAATCCAGTAAGTGCACACCAAGACCCCGCATGGGTAAATGAAGGTAGAGGTAGCACGCAGCACCCTAAAGTGCAGGAATGCTACAATTGTGGACAGAAGGGACATTACGCACGAGAATACCAAGCCCCCCTGAAACAGAAACGGCATCAGCCCACAAATTCCCCCCCTAGGAACAATGCCAGACCCATCCACAGCATTAGCGCCCGTGCAGATAATTTGGCCATAAATGGCACCGATTGACAGTGTTCGGACTCCCCAACTTGGGTCTGCGACACACTTTGGGACAAGTCCGGAAGACCGGTAGTTGCAGGCACAGTCCGGGGCCACCCAGTAGAGTTCCTTTGGGACACAGGAGCGTCCCGAACCACGTTAAAATCCTCCACGATGTACCAACGAGATATATGGCCCACTACAGACACCATTACTCTTAGTGGCTTTGCAGGGCACCTCCAACAGGGACACATTACAGCCCCTGCGGATATCCAGATCGGTAACATTAAAACTAAGCACTCAGTCGTTTTGGTAGATTTACCCCAGGCAGCAGAGCACATCTTAAGGATAGATTTTATGAGCTCACACAACCTTTCTTTCGACCCCATAAATAAATGTGTGTGGAAAATGACTAGAGCAGCACGAGCCCCCGCCACGCTCACAGTAGGAGACTACACACAGGATTAGCTCAGTGGGAGAGTACTGGTTTGATCCACAAACCATTACCAGGGACAAAGCAGTTAGGGAAGTCTTGAAGAGACATAAAGCATTGTTTGCCCAGCACAAGCACGATTGCGGTAAGATTCCAGGAATGATCAACATTACAGGTCCCGATCGTAAGCCCCAGAAACAATACAGTTTTCCACAGCAAGCAGAGGGAGAGATAGCAAAAGTAATCCAGAGTTTATTGGACCAAGGCATAATTCGGCCTGTAGTATCAACGATCAATGCCCCGATTTGGCCTGTAAGAAAACCCTGGTTCGTGGCGACTGACCATCGATTATAGGGAATTTAACAAAGTGACTCCGTTAGCAGCCCCCACCGTTGCCACGAGTCCCGAGACCATGTTAAAGCAGGGGCTTCAGTCAACTTTTTTCACGGTTTTGGATATTAGCAATGGCTTTTGGTCCATTCCATTGGACAAAACGTGCCAGTACAAATTTGCCTTCACTTTCCAGGAACAGCAATACACGTGGACATGCCTTCCACAAGGCTTCCACAACTCCCCCTCCATTTTTCACAGACAATTGGTGAACGGATTAGCAAAATTTTCCCGACCTGAATGCTTCGTTCAGTATGAGGACGACTTGCTCCTACAGACTGACACCAAGGAAGGGCACATTTCACTTCTTTTGGAACTATTCGGATTCCTAAAAGAAATTGGATGCAAAATTAACCCCCAAAAAGCCCAAATTCTCCAGGAAAAGGTCATTAATTAGGTACGTTCATTATGCATGGTAAGCGTTAGATAGAACAGAAACGGATAGATTCAATTGTAAAATTGCCCTTGCCCCAAAATGTTACAGCACTCCGGTCATTTTTATGACTGGTCAGTTACTGCAGGAACCACATAGACGGTTTCGCCACAAATGCAGCCCCACTTTCCGAGCTCCTTAAGAAACAGGCCCCATGGAAATGGCTTCCACAGCACACGGATGCGTTGATGCATTGAAACGCACCCTAAGCCCAGCCCCCGCTTTACAGGCACCAGACCCACACTCCCCATACGCAATAGAGGTAGCGACCACCAACCGAACCCTTTCGCCCGTACTTCTACAGGAAAGGCACGATCGTTTAGGACCCGTAGCCTATGCCTCACGAGTTTTAGATTCCATAGAGCAGGGATTTTCAGCCTGTGAAAGACACTTGCTCGTAGTTTTTTGGCCTGTCCAATACTTCTCATACATAACAGGACTCAACCCCGTAACCATTTTGACCGAGCACACCCCGACACAGCGACTATTAGACGGTAGGCTAAAAGACGGCACAGTAAACCAAATTTGAGAACCGCGCTGGACCCTACTCCTCCAAGTACACAATATTATGGTAAAAATGACAAAGACGCACACGTTTCAGGCCGACAATTTACAATCTGCAAGAATCCCACATGAGTGCGAGATCATTGCAGCCAAGCACAACACAGGCCCCTTTGTTCCCAAATTGGTGCCGAGAAAGACAGGCATCCGACCACAGACGACCCAGCCCACAGACAAAGCTCTAAAAATTGATGTAGATGGCTCCTCCACCATTCTAAATGGAAAAAGGATTACAGGATGTGGAATTTATGTAGAGGACGCGCAGGGACGAGCTTTAGAGGAAATCCCGTTAAAGTTGCCCGGACATTTAGGTTCGCAGGCAGCCTAGTTTGCAGCCATTGCTTACATTGTGCAGCACCCAGATTCGTTCCCGACCCCAGCAGACATATATTTGGACAGTTTGTACGTCTGCAACAGCCTGACAGAATTCCTGCCCCTGTGGGAATCTAGAGGATTTATATCCGCCGACGGAAAATCCCTACCCTCAGCGCCATTACTCAAACACATTCTCAAGACAGCGAAAGGTAAAAAATACGGAATAGTTAAAGTTAGAAGTCACCACCGTTCCACACCACCCGGTAACATGAAAGCAGACGCCCTAGCGAGAGCAGGCTCATGACATGGCCACTTTTGGCAACCCCCCGAGAGTGCCCCAGTACACGCGGTTCAGGTCTCAAGGACCAATATTCAAGATTTGGCACAGGCACAAAAGGAAGACGACACACTAAAGGAAATTTTAAAAGGAGACTTCCCGGCTCCCTATGATAGTTTAAAGACACGTTAACGATTCATGAGGGAATCGTATTAAAAGATTGTATTTATGTGGTCCCCACCCAGGACAGGAACCAGATTAGTTGCTAATTCCACGACAGACACAGACACCAAGGGATAGAATCCACCCTTGCCCACCTCAGACCTCTCTGCTGGTGGCCCGATTTAAAAACCGACGTAACCCGCTACATTGAGAATTGTTTGATTTGCGCCCAGAACAACCCGGACAGATATGCAAAGAAAGGTCAGCTAAGACACACCTGCTCTGTAAATGGCCCATGGACGAACTTGCAGTTAAACTATATTGGTCCCCTCCCCCCCTGCAGAAATGGATACAAATATGAGTTGGTCGTCATCGACACCTTCACAAAATGGGTAGAAGCATTCCCTTCAAGAACAAACACGGCCAAAGCCACGGCAAAAATTCTAACCGAGCAAATTTTTACGAGATGGGGACTCCCCCTTAGTATTGAGTCAGACCAAGGTTCGCACTTCACAGGCAGAGTAATGAAAAACGTCCTGACGATTTTCGGAATAAAACAGAAGTTTTGCATTGCCTATCACCCACAGTCCAGCAGCATTGTGGAATGCATGAATCGAACCTTAAAGGCAACTCTTAGGAAGATGGTACAGCAGCATAACACGACATGGGACACAGTGTTCCCATTCGCACTGATGTTTCTTAGAAACACGGTGTCCAGTTCGACAGGATACACCCCCCTCATGACCGGACGACCCATGAAGGGTACCGAGTATTTATTTGGACTTGATTTGGCCATCCCCGCAGTCACCGCCCTTACCCACGAAAAAGCAGTCCAAAACATAATGGAGAATATTAAAGCAGCACAGCTCGCTGCAGCTGTTCGACTAGGCGCTAGGAGAAAGCAGAGTAAGGCCTGCTTTGATAAAACAGTACATCCGATAGAGTATACAGTCGGACAGCAAGTCATGATCTCCCTGTACAATCTCAGTTCATTCCTCTCCCCCAAATTTGCAGGACCCTACTCAATTTCCGATAAAGTAAGCCCCTCAGTTTACAAGATCACATATCCTAATGGAAAATCAGGATGGTTCCATATAAACCAACTTAAGGTTTATGGAACGTAGTGCAGCCACTCACACCACCTCTCAGTGGCAATGGCAGACAATGAAGACCCGCCCACTGACAACCCAATCCAGCCCTCCCCCAATCCAGCCCTCCCCCAGCCAGGACAGCACATCCACAGACACGAACCTGACTCCACCCCCAGAGTCCAATTTCACCCTCACACTTGATTCAGCCGCTAGCGATAGCGATAGCGACAGCGAAACCACAACGGACGCCCTTGATACTCCCGACCAATGGAAAAACAGACCAGGCCCCAGTCACTGCAACCCCAGTGACACCGACCACGATATGTTCGGCCCCTCAGAGACCAGAACCTGACCACCACCCGACGATAGCGACACCCCCCTTGCCCCTACCACCCTACAAGATAAGAAACAATGGCACCGCGACAATTCTTATCAACTGATAAGAAACGACGAGATGGATCCCACATTGGCCCACGCCGCATTGGCACTGAAACTCCAGTCACGAGTTTGGCAACCTGGAGATGGTGATGACTCCAAGTCTGACTCCCACCATGCTAACCCGTTTGAGACCCTTTTTGGAATGGAACCCTGAGGTGTCCAGATGATGAGAGAAAGGAACCGATTGAGATTTACTGTGTCCTACTCCCTGATGGAACCTGCCCGCTTTCTTCTTTAGGGTTTTAATGTTGAATGTTTCTCGCTTATACGACTTTGTGTGTCAATCTCAGGCAAAATTCTTGATACAGTTATGACTACTCCTTTGACGCCACGTGGTAGTTAAAGGGACAAGTTTGTTGAAAGTCCATAAATATTCAAATTCTGACTGTTCTTGTAATGTCATTCAGGCAGTGGAGTAATGGCACTGATCCCCGTCCTGCCTGAGGACCCGCTATGTATTTGGTCAGCTAAGCTCGGGTAGTGGAGCAACAGCACTGATCACCACCCTACCCGGAGATTCCACGCATTCTTGCCCTGCCGCGGCTCATACGCACCCCATTCAGAAAGTTATTTTCAAAACTCTTTTGTTATTCTTTTAAAGATGTGGTTTAAAGAATGCACTTTGCCACAACTTTTGTTTCCGGCGACCCTTCGGTTTCTAACCCCCACCTGCTATTTACATGTTAAAACACTTGGTTGAAACGAATTTGCACCGGACGGAGAACTTGTCCGCCCACTCAGCCCATCAAACACAGGCTGCGAGAGCGCTCACACTGTGACAGAATTATTATTCAGATGTCTTGTCTCCCAAATGGTTGTTTTTTTTTAAAAATGAGGGAATCACATATGGTGACGATTCTAAAGTGGAAATTGACATTAAGGAGAAACAGACAGACAAACGAGATATTAAACAAGATAATAACAGATATTATGCTTGTACCCCCAGGAAGGTACGAATATACCAGAAGACAGAGGAAGATACAGACAAGATGAAGACGGACCTGATGATCTGCATCATGATCGTTGTTGGATCAATACAGTTGAGCGCGTTATCAGACCCTATACCACTCACCACACAGGCCCTGAACATGACCACCCAACAAGACACCCCTAGCCCGGTCACTACACCACACATAGACACAGCCACTGATACTCCCACATGGTGTGACAATATCATAAAGTGGTATTCCCTTTTGTACACGGTAGAAGCCCTAGTGATTATAGCTATACTTTGCAGTATCATCCAGACGATCAGACTTCAGAAATGGCGAAGGAGAGCCTCCCGCCCTCCAGTATACACACTCAGAGCCCCTTTTCTCGGACTTCAGCAGACCCACACTCCTTTTAAACCTTTTTCTCCCTAATAAATTCCGCAGTTTTTAATGAAATTACTCTCTCTGTAAATTGACATAAGTGTAATGTAGGAATGGGATGCTGCTATTGTTTATTTTGTAATGTAATATAAGTTCCTTTGATTATTAGATAGCAGCATAAGTGTAGTTTAGTTAAGGATAGTTAGTGGTTCCCCTTTTTGTGTAAAGAAATTGTAATGTATGATTGAATGTTATAGTGCCCCCTTAGAGTTTTTATAGGTATGTGTTGGATTAGGGAAAACTTAGGTAAATGTTTCGACCCATAGGACAGAGTAGGATGGAACCTGTCCTTGATTGAGGGTAACCGTCATATCAGAGAACAGGAGAAGATTCAGTAGTGTGATCTTTCACGCTTCGCGTTGAGGCTCAAAGGGACGGACTGTAGCCATCTGGGATGGCCACTTACAATAAGAAACATGGACTTTCGCAAAGCATAAAGGGAAATGTGGACAATGTAAGATTCAGGCAGGCTCAGAGCCTGAATGTATATTTGTGAGCGAAGAATCCAGACAGCATCAAAATCCCCAACCGATTAGCATTTTGATGGCCCATCTCCGTAAGACAAAAGACTGATACTTGAGTAACCGATACAATCCCAGACATTTCGGCGCCAGTCCATTTACTCAGGAAGCATCAACAACAGGGTCAATGACTGCTTAGGACACGCCCAGCCATCAAGGCACCCGTCCCTTTATTGGCTCAGATTGAATACAGTGATCGGGAACTACCCAATTAATGAGGTCCAAACCAAAAGACCGCCCAAAAGAGCACAAAACTCCCCAAGGATAAAGAGAGACACCGCCATGCGTTTGATCTCTCTTGGACCTGGCGCTCCACCAACGTCCACCTCCAAGTGCAGCACCACGACCAGAAGCAAGTTCAAGTTCAACGCCCGCTACCAGACGGATGAGCCCAGCTGTGCAGCAGTTACTTCTCCAGACCCAGTAGATCCAGAATCAAACAAAAGCCACTGTTCCTCTGGCCTAAGCCAGGTGCCCGAAGTTAAGTACAGGTTGTCATAGTTGATAGGTGTAGTTTAACTAGTAGTGTTTATGTTGCATGATTAATCGTGTGTTGAAATAAAGTACTATTGATCTTGAACTAACTAATTGGTGTTTGGCTCTTTGTTCGATATCCGATTGAACCTTGTGGTGGTATCATTTGATACCTGGCGACTTTGAGCAATATAATATTGATATCTAAAGAAAGAAGGGCAACCTCATTGATTGCCATATTTATAGCAGGTACAAAAAAGGCAACAATGGTGAACTGGCCACTGGTTCATAACCTCATGGATGTCCATATCTCCTGCATAAGGACACCTGCAAATGAGATTGGAGGATGGGGAACATTGACAGGCAAATGGGAGATAATCGTTAATGTCTGTGACCTCTGGAGGCTGAATGTGTGGAAGGACATTGGAAGAGGCAAGCAGAAACAAAAGCTCAGCTGGTCGAGAGAGGACCCAGAGAAAACAGAGGCCTGAGAATCCTGCAACTCCTCAGCCCAGTGTCTTCCTGTGCATCAAATGTGGCAGAGGCTGTCATCTCAGAGCGAGGATTCAGAGCCACACCACGCAATGCCTGGCAGGGTTGACCACCATGGCACAAACCACCATTTTACGAGATGCCTTAACAGCCCTCCCCTCTGGCCTCTTGAATTAAGCCACCCTCAACCCCCTCATCTCCTCTCATTCCACTCCTTGCGGCCCCTGCCCCAGATTTACCTGTTGGGACTGCATGTATTCCAGACAGTGGGCACTGCTCCCGTCTAGTACTAGCAGGATCACCAAGCTGTGTGGTTAGCATCTCTCTAAGGTGGGACTTACTCCCAAAAAAGGGGCAGAAGTCTTGCCTTAAAGCAATTAATGCTGCTCCAAGTGTTAAATTGCTGCCGGGGAGCTTTCAGGAGGGTCCCTCTGACTTTTCATCATGGGGGATGTGTGAGGACTGCAGTGTCCTGTAACATCCAATCCCTTTACTCAGTGATCGTAATGTGGCTTGTAAGATGCACGCTACAAGAATAATGTATGAGGATAAATAAGTTTTTGGTTCGCTGCTCAAGATGTACAATGATCCTAATCTATGAAAAGAAAAAGAAGAAAGAATGCATTGCCCCCTACAAATGACCTGTAATGTCATACTTTGTTTAATGTAGTGTTAACCCAGTGGCCAATCAGAGGTGTAATACTAATCTAAAAGGGAGAATTACATCTTTCTATTTTGAGAACATCATTAATCAGAATCACAGAAAATCTCGGACGACAGCGGCAATTACTGAAAGAATATTTCCACTTCACGAATCCGTAACAATCGCATTTTGCTGAAGAAAAAATAACCGTTAATCTTGAAAGTCCCAAATTACAAGCTAATATTTCTATTGATTGGGGAAATTTTCTGAAGGCTGAACAGTGTTGCAGAAAAGGGCAGGGATTTTACACTCCAGAATAATACTAGGACAATACCAGCAAGATTGCCTCCACCTCATACGTTTAAGATCAGAGCATGAGAGGCAGCAGTTTAAGCTTCAGAAAATATAACTGCGAATCTTGGTGATATAGACAACTTGGGAGCAATTGTAATTAAATAGACTTGATTGCCAGAGGGCTGGCAGCAGGTTAGGATGCTGATCATTGCAGTAATGGGCTTCACCCTGGCTCTTTAACTCAGCCTTGGCATTAGCAACCCAATTACAGGCATCCTGATCAATCACAGAGCACAGGCATCATGACGATCCGCCCTCGGTCAATGGGAGGATTTATATTTAAAGAGACCACAGCAGGAGCCAGAGATTCTGAAAGTTTCTTTGCTTCCTGGGGCTTCAGCAACCACAGGGATGGACGGGAGATGTGGGAAAGGTGCCCCTTCTGCCCCACCCCCACCAGCACAACCCCCTAAGTCTCTGACTCTTCCATGCTGCAGGCCATGAGCGATTCCAATGAAGTGCAGTTTCCTGCGGATAGTGCCAGCATCTCGATAAGAAGGTGCAGATGGAAGTGGTTCCGGAAGTCAGCAGAATGGGGTCTTTCCAAATGAGAGACACTCGAGCCCAAGAGGCTCAATTGCCTCATGAAGGCAGGAAAGATGAGTGGTGGCCCGCTTTCAGGTGCCATCTCCCACTCTCTAACTTTCCCAGTATCCTCCTGCACCGCGCACCTTAGCCCAACACAACTTGCAGCCGCAATCGTTCCTCACCACCTTACATCCCCAACTAAATCATTCCATTCAACATTACCCTCACCAGATTGGCGTCTTTCACCCATCCCTCATGGCCACCTTCCACACACATCATCATTCTCTTCTCTCCACACAATCCATTTCCCACATTCACAATCTTCTCCTTTCTCTCCTTGTATTAAAAGAGAGCACGCAACTCCTGGGAGAGATAGTGCACTGGGCCGTCCGTCCAGTGACAGCCTCCTTGATAGTCACTGACAATGCATGCCCAACTGATCACCTGTAAAAGTCGTCTTGCTCCAAGAGGCTGCCGTCAGCAATGATATGCCATGAAAGCCTTGTGGTGTTCTTTGTGGTTCAGATCCTAGGATGGGTAGCATAGTGTTCACAAAGACCACAACTAGCTTTTACATTAAACAAAGTTAATGATTTAATTTGCACTCGTTAATTGAATTTGACTCTTATTTCTATATAATAAACGATTGACAATAATCATACAATCTACACTCATCTATCACTAATTTCAACACTAATACAATAACTATGATCTGCTCTCACTCACAATGTTTCCTACAGTCTGTCTTCTAGCCTTCTCCTCAACTCTCTCCCGGAAGGCTTAGCATCGATGCTCTACATCTAGGGCGATATTCTCCGGAAACGGCGCGATGTCCGCCGACTGGCGCCCAAAACGGCGCAAATCAGACGGGCATCGCGCCGCCCCAAAGGTGCGGAATGCTCCGCAGCTGTGGGGGCCGAGCCCCAACAATGAGGGGCTAGGTCGGCGCCGGATGAATTTCCGCCCCGCCAGCTGGCGGAAAAGGCCTTTGGTGCCCCGCCAGGTGGCGCGGAAATGACATCTCCGGGCGGCGCATGCGCAGGAGCGTCAGCGGCCGCTGACGGCATTCCCACGCATGCGCAGTGGAGGGAGTCTCTTCCGCCTCCACCATGGTGGAGACCGTGGCGGAGGCGGAAGGGAAAGAGTGCCCCCACGGCACAGGCCCGCCCGCGGATCGGTGGGCCCCGATTGCGGGCCAGGCCACCGTGGGGGCACCCCCCAGGGCCAGATCGCCCAGCGCCCCCCCGGACCCCGGAGCCCGCCCGCGCCGCCTTGTCCCGCCGGTAAGGTAGGTGGTTTAATTTACGCCGTCGGGACAGGCATTTTAGCGGCAGGACTTCGTCCCATCCGGGCCGGAGAATTGAGCGGGGGGGCCCGCCAACCGGCGCGGCGCAATACCCGCCCCCGCCGAATCTCCAGTGCGGGAGACTTCGGCAACTGGCGGGGGCGGGATTCACGCCAGCCCCCGGCGATTCTCCAACCCGGCGGGGGGTCGGGGAATCTCGCCCCTAGTTCTACATCTAGCTCTCTTTAGTGGTTGACTTGGACATAACATTAACCCTTACAGTTCTGTACATTTCTCATAATATCACAAGCCTGAGTCTTTTGAGGCACTGGTGCTCAGACTGTCAAGCAAGCTGATCCTCTGCCTGTGGACCTTGTGATGGGGTCCTTGCTTTGTTCGAGTTCGATCTGTGTTTATCCCCTCTATCCTGAGGCCACTGGTGCTCGTGTTGCTCCTGCTGTTCCTGGTGCTGTTTCTCCGATTGTGCTTCATCAAATGTCCAAGGTAGACCTCCGCACACTGCTCCCATTCTGCAATGAAGGCTGCCGGCAGGGAATATCAGAACAAAGGGGGGGATTCTCCGATATCGGCGCGATGTCCGCCGACCGACGCCAAAAACGGTGCGAATCAGTCCGTCATCGCGCCGCCCCAAAGGTGCGGAATCGTCCGCATCTTGAGCGGCCGAGCCCTCACCTTGAGGGGCTAGGCCCGCGCCGGACTGATTTCCGCCCCGCCAGCTGGCGGGAAAGGCCTTTGGTGTCCCGCCAGTTGGCGCGAAACTGACTTTGCCGGGCGGCGCATGAGCTGGAGCATCAGCGGCCGCTCACGGCATCCCCGCGCATGCGCAGTGGAGGGGGTCTCTTCCGCCTCCGCCATAGTGGAGACCATGGCGAAGGCGGAAGGAAAAGAGCGCCCCCACGGCACAGACGGTGGGCCCCGATCGCGGGCCAGGCCACCGTGGGGGCACCCCCCGGGGCCAGATCGCCCCGCGCCTCCCCTAGGACCCCGGAGCCCGCCCGCGCTGCCGTGTCCCGCCGTCCCAAAGGTGGTTCAATCCACGCCGGCTGGCGTGGCTGGACAGCGGCGGGACTTCGGCCCATCGCGGGCCGGAGAATCGCCGGGGGGGGGGGCCCGGCAACCGGCGCGGTGCGATTCCCGCCCCTGCCGAATATCCGGTGCCAGAGGATTCAGCAACCGGCGGGGGCGGGATTCACGCCAGCCCCTGGCGATTCTCCGACCCGGCGGGGGGTCGGAGAATCCAGCCCAAGGTGAGTAAAGCCCAAGGTCCGTGAGATAATTTCCAAAATGTCGGAAATCATGTGTGAAGCAGTAACATCTTGTACTCTTAACAAGTGCTGTAAGCACAAGCCTTATACATAGGCAGCCCATCATCCATGTTATTTCATCCTTAAAGGCTTTTAATGTTTAAAGCTGTGAAACAAATAACTCCCTGGTGTGCTCTCGCCTTGTTTTGAAAAATCCATTCAAGGGATGTGAGCGTCACTGCCGAGGCCAGCATTTATTGCTTATCCCGAATTGCCCATGAGAAGGTTTTACGATCCCAGTTTATGTTATAACTAGACGGGAAGATTTCAGAAAGGAACCTTGAGTCAAAAGACTTCACTTCTTTTATAAAACGTGGAGGAACATTGTCACTGGACTGCTAATTAGTTTTAACAACAAGAAAAGAAATGTATTAAACATGAAAACATTGGATTATGATACAATACTGGGAGACACTCTTTAGAAACTGAGTCGAGGCGATTGAGGACGACCCTTTCAATGATGTTCCTTGTGGCAGACCCATGCTCATAATGTGCCTTTGGAGTCATCTGTAAGGTGACAGCTGCTTGAAGTGTAACGTAAGGCTCGTGAAGAACCACCGGAGCTTCCAGAGGATATCCATACTCTAGCTCGGAGAGTGCCAGCATCCATCCATGTCTTGAATGCTGTAATCTCCCTCTTGTTTACAATTTTGATCATGGAATTAATTACAGCCGTAAGGAGGGATGATATCTTAAAAGGCTCTTCAACAGAAGCCACATGGATAGAATTTAAAAACCACGTGGCACAGTTGCACAGTGGTTAGCACTGTTGCGTCACAGCTCCAGGGTCCCAGGTTCGATTGCCGGCTTGGGTGACTGTCGGTGTCTGCATGTTCTCCGCATGTCTGCGTGGGTTTCCTCCGGGTGCTCCGGTTTCCTCCCACAGTCCAAAGATGTGCAGGTTAGGTGGATTGGCCATGCTAAATTGTCCCTTAGTGTCCACAATGGTTGGGTGGGTTGGCTTATGGGGATTGGGTGGAGGTGTGGGCTTATGTGGGGTGCTCTTTCCAAGGGCCGGTGCAGACTCGATGGGCCGAATGACCTCCTTCTGCGCTGTAAATTCTATGATTCTATGAAAAAGGAGCAATGACACTGCTGGGAGTGTTCTATAGGCTTCCTAACAGTCCGCGGGAAATAGAAGAGCAGATATGCAGGCAAATTTCAGAGAAGTGTAAAAGTAATAGAGTAGTGATAGTGGGGGATTTCAACTTCCCCAACATTAACTGGGGTAGTCATTGTGTAAAAGGTTTGGAGGGAGTTTAATTTTTAAAATGCATCCAGGAGAACTTTATAAGCAAGTAGTTAGAAGGTCTTACAAGAGAGGGGACGGCCCTAGACTTAATTTTAGGTAACGAGGCTGGGCAAGTGGTTGATATATCAGTGGGGGAGAATTTTGCAGACAGTGATCAACTCTGTTAGATTCAAGATTGTTCTGGAAAAGGGCAAGGATGGGCCTGAGATCAAAGTCCTAAACTAGGGGAAGTCTGATTTTAATAAGATCTGATATGATTTGGCCAGAGTGGACTGGGAGTAGACCTGCATGCCATTGCCTTGTCCATGAGCTCAAGAGACCAGTAGCAAAACAAGAGCAGACAGGGCTCCTAGAGTTTCCAGCTAAGGTTAGCAAGGTGGTGTGCCATGTGTTGGAGGAGGAGTGACTGTTTCTGCATCAGAGGACTCCTTTCAGGGTGCACCTATTGTGGACAGTGGCTGATCAATCCCTCTGTCAGTGACACAAAGGCCTCAAGTTGAAGAGGAAGGTCCTGACTGTGGGAATCCTCAGTATTGCAGGGCCCTCCAAACCTCAGTCAGTTAGAGGATGTCTGCCAAGGTTATCTCAGGCCCCAGGGCAGCAAAATCAGCAGCCTCCCTCCACTACAGCTTGTAGCATAGTGGAGCACAGCATGAGGGGAAACATGTAAAAGAATTGAGAATACACACCTTGACTAGATCGTTAAAATATTGCTGATCCTGTGTGCCGATGTTTGCAATAAAGATCTGATTTGTTTTCCCGACTTTCCCCCCTATTGTTGAAGGCCCTCTAAAAGTGCAGGTGAGCCATGGCTCACCCCATGGGCTGTTTGGGTGGGACCATGGTCTGTGTGGTCTTTTTGACTATCCAATTGGACCACGTGGCACTGAGTGAAGGATTGGGGCTTAGAACTGAGTGAATGAGAACAGCGGAGGTTGATAGTTATTTGGCGGGAAGGATGAGCTGAGAAGGGTAATTTGAATAATGCATTGTGTATGGCTAAGCCTCTTCCATGCCTCTCTTAGCCTTACATCTTGGTCATTAGCCTCCTCCACATTTCTGGGAGAAGGGCCTCGACAGGTGAACTCAGCAGTTGTCTAAATGTTATCATGAAAGATTTCTCTCACACAGCAACCTGTGGAATGCATTATTCAGTGAAGTTTGTAAACATGAAGGGGTATTTGTGAATTACATTTCCGTGCTTGCGATGCACTGACTAAAGGACCAAAAGTTATCCCTGAACTATAGCACAGAAATATATCTTCCACACCTTTTAACCTTTGGATTCCACAATGCAAGCTTCTTTGAAAATGTTTGTATGATCTGCATATGAATTAATACTCAATCCAAAGATGTGCAGGTTAGGTGGATTGGTCATGCTGAATTGCCCCTTGGTGTTCGGAGAATGGGTGGGGTTATGTGGTTACAGGGATAGGATGGTGGGTGGGCCTGGATGGGGTGCTCTTTCTGACGGTCGGTGCAGACTCAATGAGGCGAATGACCTCCTTCTGCACTGCAGGATTCTATGATATGCTGCAGATGTTGGCATGGAAGTTGACGTTTGAAGCCTCCAAAAACCATTCCAATAACAGGTGTTGATAAATCTGCAGAGTATGAAATGTGAACCTCTAGTGTGCAAGTGAGTGGTCACTATTTTGAAATGTGAAGACAACATAACACTGGCAATTCATATTAAATACAGAACATATTATTGAATAAATTAATCATATGAAGATCCTCTAAACTGCAATGAAAGCATTTCAAAACCCATCAATTTCATTGTCTTTGGCATCCGAGGCAACGAGTTAATTAAATTATTTCCACCTTGTGAAAGACTTTTTTCTCCGCTCACCATCCGTTTGCTGAGAACATGTGATCCTTGAATGGCCTGATTAGGTCCATATCTAAATGTTGAAGTACAGAAATTAGACCTGCTTATTTTAACTGCAACATGGTGCAGACGCCTCTTGATCTCATCGGTAATGTATGGGCACGGAAAATGACCCACTCAAATAAGCTGCATTCTGTACAGAGGCCACAGAGATGCTTATTCCGCACAATATCAATTGATGCGTCACTCCATACTCATCTGTAGAACCACTGTCATGGGCATGCACAAAAACTGTTCCTGGGAACTTGATTTTCAGCATGGTTTTATTTAGTTGGCCATGCAACCTCATACCAGAGTGAATCTTATCTTCCCATGTCCTGTGGTTTTCACCAGAACTGTTTTCAAACCTTTCCACTTCAAAGTTCAGTTGCTGGATGTATTGAAATTCAGGGGCATTTCACCATGTTGATGCTATGGCATAACAGGTACTCATGTTTTTGCCAAAGTCTGATGATGAATTGCTGGAAACTGGTAATTCTGGCATCGAGGCTCTTTGGTAGGCTCTGAGTAATCTTGGCCTTCTGCCGGAACACCGGATATTTTCACTCCATAAAACGCTACACCAACTAGCAGTTGCTCTGAAATCTTTGCTGGACTCTGAATTTGATTTGGTCCATATTTACATCGCATTTCTGGTGATTTTTGTGGACCCAAGATCAGAGCGATGGCTGGACCCCGCTTATTTGTTCTTGGATATCTTTTTCAGAGCGGACACCTTTTCCTTCCGTTCTCACATTTCCACTCAGGTTGAACTCCCTCACTGTAGAACAGTTATTTGACGAGTTAGCAAATGTCATGACTTTTAGCTTGAAGCCAGGTTCACAGTTAATTTGCTTTGTTGGAAGACTAATTTCTCTTTGCAATTTGCCAGGCAAGATCTGCTCTATTTGGGCCTGTCTTAAACTGCCGCACATCTTCCCAACATAGCCCGTATCAATCCCATGTGCCCAGTTATAAAGTAAGTAAAATATGTATTTCAGAGGTGAAAACTTGAGGCTGCCTATTAATGTCATGGCTAAAGGGGTCAACATATAAGCCAAGTAAATGCAAAAACATGAGATTTGGGGCAGGAAAAATTGGGCAGTCTTATCCAATGTTTGACTTACATGTCATGACGAAAGATAATTTAACAGAGAAACAGCTTTGTTTCACCTACCCCTCCCAAGACATTTTGTACGAACAAGACATCTGAGATCAGGTTGTGAAGATCCAATTTCTTATCAATAAAATACTGTTGGAGCGCATTTTTACAGTTTTACTATCCTTGGGATGCAAGTCAGAGACAAAATCACAGTGTGTAATACTTACATGTGAACACAATAATAAATTTGTATGAAATTAACTTGATCAACAATTTTACCAAAGACGTTTATCCATTTCAAAAACAGGAAAATAATTAAAGAAAATGAAGGGGTGTGTCTTCTTCATTTCTGGGAGAATGAAAGGGTGTGTCTTATACATTCTGGGAGAATGAAGGGGTGTGTCTTATTCATTTCTGGGAGAATAAAGGGGTGTGTCTTATTCATTCTGGGAGAATGAAGGGGTGTGTCTTATTCATTTCTGGGAGAACGAAGGGGTGTGTCTTATTGATTCCTGGGAGAATGAAGGGGCATGTCTTATTCATTCCTGGGAGAATGAAGGGGTGTGCCTTATTCATTCTGGGAGAATGAAGGGGTGTGTCTTATTCATTTCTGGGAGAATAAAGGGGTGTGTCTTATTCATTCTGGGAGAATGAAGGGGTGTGTCTTATTCATTTCTGGGAGAATGAAGGGGTGTGTCTTACTCATTCCTGGGAAAATGAAGGGGTGTGTCTTATTCATTTCTGAGAGGATGAAGGGGTGTGTCTTATTCATTCCTGGGAGAATGAAGGGTGTGTCTTATTCATTTCTGGGAGGATGAAGGGGTGTGTCTTATACATTCCTGGGTGAATGAAGGTGTGTGTCTTATTCATTCCAGGGAGAACGAAGGGGTGTGTCTTATTGATTCCTGGGAGAATGAAGGGGCATGTCTTATTCATTCCTGGGAGAATGAAGGGGTGTGCCTTATTCATTCCTGGGAGAATGAAGGGGTGGTGCCCCCACAGTGGCCTGGCCTGCGATCGGGGCCCACCGATCCGCGGGCGGGCCTGTGCCATGGGGGCACTCTTTTCCTTCCGCCTTCGCCACGGTCTCCACCATGGCGGAGGCGGAAGAGACCCCCTCCACTGCGCATGCGCGGGGATGCCGTGAGCGGCCGCTGACACTCCCGCGCATGCCCCACCCGGCAATATCATTTCCGCGGCAGCTGGCGGGGCACCAAAGGCCTTTCCCGCCAGCTGGCGGGGCGGAAATCAGTCCGGCGTGGGCCTAGCCCCTCAAGGTTAGGGCTCGGCCGCTCAAGATGCGAAGGATTCCGGACCTTTGGGGTGGCACGATGCCGGACTGATTCGCGCCGTTTTTGGCGCCGGTCGGCGGACATCGCGCTGATTACGGAGAATTTTGCCCGTGGTGTGTGAGCCTCATGAGCGCCAATCACAAACCTGGTGAATCCGGCACTATTTTCCTTTGAATTGTTGTGTTCCACGTGACGAATGTGCTAGCCCATTTAAAGTAGCTGAATCGGTGCAGCTCTTGCGCATGTTCTCTGTCGTAAAACGCCACGGTCCCCACGCCGGCGTCGGCACCTACCGCAAAATCGGAGAATCCAGCCAGTGGCTTTTTCCATTGGGCACTATTCTCCACCTGATCACAATTCTCACTGTCAGAGTCGCAAAGTGGAGAATGGATTTGGGCACGATCTAACAGAAAAGTATCAAAGGGCAGATTTACTGGCTATTCACGCCAGCGGAATATTCCAGTCCCACCGACGCGCACGGGTTTCCTGGCGACAAAGGTTGAAGTCAACGGGAAATCTCATTGACAATGGCGGGACCAGAAAATCCCACTGGCCGTCTTCTCCACTGAAAATCATGCAGCGTGTTGGGCGGTAAATCCCTCCCAAAGTGATATTTGTGGCGGCTTTTGCTGGTAGTTTCTTCCCGGCTCTATTGGTGAGTTCTCCATCGGTATCTAATCACACTTAAGGCATGATTCTCGGGCCTCGTTGCACTCTCGTTCAAGTGAAACAAGGCCAGTAAATAGCGGGAGAGCCAAAAATGAGAACTGTGCCAGGCGCCAAACAGTTTGTAATGCAAATGGCCAGCACCCATAGGCAAAATCAGGATCTCGCTGTCGAGTGGCGAGAAACCAATTATCACCACTTAAACCGCACTTCCATACAATTAATAAGAGCCACCCTATATCCAACGGCCTCCCGTGATTCAGCGGCTTCCCCAACAAGTGGTCACGCTGGCGCTGATTGGTACTCCTTTTGAAAAACGTGAACCTGGCAAAAGGGCTTCTGTGGGGACCTGAGGAGGTGAGTAGCCATCTTTGCTCACAGGCAGAGAGCCTGGAGATGCTGGGTTTGCCACCTCAGTGCTCGGTGGGGGACCCTCGGCTGGGGTGGTGCCCTGGGAGGCTCCACCATGCCAATGCCTGGATCGTGTGTACCTGTTCCTGGGGCAACCCTCATTCCTGCCTGTCTGCCCCACCAACTACCCATAACCCCCACCTACTGCCGAGGCTTCCGGCTGCATGGCTGAAGGCTATCGCTAATAAGAATTTGACAATCGTGGTTAAGTGAGCACTTCACAGAACCCAGTTGGATTCATTGGGAATCATTGCCTGGCATCCCAATCACACCTTGATGCCTGGACACTGTGCTTGTGCACACGGGAGGCAGCTCCACACACGCAGCAGACAACATCCGAATACCCAGGGGATGAAACACAGCTCTGGGTGCATGTCCATGGCTGGAGGCTGGGTGAGTACCATGGGGAGGGGGGATACCTGGAGAGGTGGGCAAGGGTTCGGGGGTTGGCCTGCATTGCCGAAGGAGGTGACAGAGGCATCATATTGGTTGTGCACAAAGGTGTTTATTGTGTTTGACAATTCCCCACCCTCCCAATGGTGCTTCTCCCACCCCCAGCCCCCTCACCCCCTACCTACCCCCTCCCCCCTCCTCCGATGCGCTCAGTGTTCCTCAATGTGCGTTGCCCTCATAGCTCTATCACGACGTCTAGGTGTGTCCCCAAGATCACATCTGAGGTGGAGGCAGCCAGTTGCTTACCTCACTCCGGTGTGGTGATCTTTGTGAGGGGTTTTCAGGAAGGTAGACATAGTAATCACAAAGATACACAAGGCTCTTTTTAAAGAACCAAACTAACTTTATTTTAGCACTACTAAATGTGAGTTTGACACTTATTCCAAATAGCAAATATACATATAAGAATTAAACGACACTCACTCATACTATCTATATCTATTAACTGTGAAAATTACATTTTCACTAACTCTGCAACACACTATGAATCTAATCTCCTCGAGCTCCAACCTAATCTGACCCAGAAGCCCAAAAGCCTGTGCAATATATTGTACTGTCCCTTCGCTCCCTCTAGTGGTTAGTGTTAAAATAACATTAACTCTTTACACACTGTACATTTGTATAATGTCACATCCCCTTTGAAAAAAAATGGTGTCCATACATTTTCTTGTTTACAATATTGTAAAGCATGTCAACAATGATAGAACTAATGTTATTTTACAAATTAACAAATTGGAGGTTTGGAGGTTTCCTATATCATGTAGACGTTCTTAATATTACTACAGTGTTCTGTGAATTATCTGGTACATTTGACAATATAGCTTTTGGGAACAGTTGTAGGAAATATGAGTTTTTGACTTGTGGTAGCTGATTCTGTGAATGTAATAGATTGTTTAAGTTTCAGGAGATCTCTTCTGTTTCTTCTAAAAGTCTTTCCAGATTGTATTCTGATGACGTATGATCTTGGTGTGAGCTCATTGAGTACTTTTGCAATGTCCATCCATCCACCTTCAGGATTATGAATGCGAATGATATCATCTTCTTTGAGTGTAGACAGTGGTTTGGAGTTTTTATCGTAGCATTTCTTTTGTTTGTTCTTCAGTTGGTGCACTTTTTGATGTACGACTTGTTGATCTTTGTTTGGAATAATGAGAGTTGGTAACGTAGTATGTATTTTTCTTCCCATCAATAGTTGTGCTGGAGAAAGCCCTGATGACAATGGTGTAGCCCTGTATGCTAACAATGCTAAGTCAAAGTCCTTTTTGTCCTCCATAGCTTTTTTGAAAAGCTGCTTCACAATTCGTACCCCTTTCTCAGCTTTCCCGTTCGTCTGTGGGTGCAGTGGGCTAGAAGTTACATGTGTGAAGTTATATTGATTAGTAAATTGTAACCACTCTAGGCTGCTAAAACATGGTCCATTGTCTATGACAACAGTAATTGGTATGCCATGTCTGGCAAATACATCCTTTGTTGCCTTGACAACTGAATGTGTTCTTGAGTCGGATAACTTGATAACCTCCGGAAAATTTGGGTAATAGACAATAATTATCAAATAATCACAGCCTTGAAAGTAAAATATGTGCATTGTGACTTTGGTCCATGGTTGAGTAACTAGTTTGCTTTCCACTAAGGTCTGCTTACATTGTGCCAATTGGTGTGTTTGACATATCCGACACTGTTGAATGTAGTTGTCTTTAATCTTGTAATGCCAGGCCAATACACCGATTGCCGTGCTCATCTTCTACATTTCTCAATGCCTTGATGTCCTTCATGGATTTGTGCGAGAATGTCTTGTCTAAGACATAATGGAATTACTATACGATCGCCTTTCAATAGAAAGTCATCTATGATTGTCAAGTCCTCTCTGATGTTGCGAAAGTTTGCACATTTCCTTTGGGCCAATCAATACGTAGATATTGTATCACTTGCTGAAGTGTCGTATCTCGTAGAGTTTCTGCCTTGATTATTTGTAGTTTAACATCTGTGACAGGTAGCAATGCTGTGACGAAGTTGGCTTGGTCTTTCCAACGTCAACAACTTTGTCATCCTCGTGCATTGTGGATCTGGATAATGTATCCGTAAGTACTAAATTTTTCTTCGCATCTTCATGCTGAGATGCTTTGACATGCTTAGTTGATTTTAGCAGGTGTAATTTTAGACATGCCACTGCTCCAATAAGTGGGAATTTTGTGTCATCCACAATTTCAAAATCAAGTGGAATTTTGATGTCAACTCTCTGAACTATGAGGTAGCAGGAACCTTTTGTTGCTATTTCATTTCCATTGGAGTCTGTTAATCTACAATGTGTCTTTTTATATTTTGGACGGGTTTGTACTTTGCCCAAATTCGATTCTGTGATCAGATTGGCGTGTGCACCAGTGTCCAATTTAAATTGCACCTCTGATCCATTTATGATCAATGTTTCTATTCAATCTCTAGTTCTATCGGATAGCTGCCTGATTGGTTTATAAGCAGTATCATTTCCATTTGTTTAAGTGATGACTTCTTTATGAAGTTGTCCAGTGAAGTAGGCATAGTTAAATTAATCTTTGATTTTAATTTTTTTTCTTCTTCTTCTTTGTTTTGTATGGTGTTGACTTTTTTATACTGTTGAAATGCCTTTTTAAATTGCTTCTGTTGCATTGTGTTAAATCTGCATTGTGTGGCAAAATGATTAAATTTATTACTTGTTGTACATCTTTTTCCAAATGCAGGACAGTATTGCTTTACGTGGGAGTGTCCACAGTGTGTACATGTCATCACAGTGGTGTGCTCTCGTGCGCGTGCACAAATCGGTCAACTTCCGGTTGCATCCTTTTTCAAAGTGCGCATGTGCGAACTGATATTGCACATGCGCAAAATATCAAAAGTCCGTTTCGTGTTTTTATTCACCCGCGCCTGCGCAAAACAGCTACCTGCTGCAGCGCGATTTGTTTTTAACTGCGCCCCAGAGGCAATGTTGCCGACCACGTTGCTGAAGTTCATGCCTCTTTCCCGGGACATGAATTCAGCATATTTATTGGTGGCTTGCAGAGGTCGATAGCTTCTTCCAAAGTTAAGTTTGGTTTTCTTAGGAAATGTTCCCGCATTTGCTCTTCATAGATGCCAAAAACAATTTGGTCTCGCAGGATTGATTCAATAATTGAGAAATTATTGCAGGATTGCGCTCGGAGCATCAAATCAGTTAGAAAAGAGTCAAAAGATTCTCCTTATAGCTGCACCCTTTTTTTAAACATGTATCTTTCATTGACCTATTTTTTTGCAATGAGAGTCAAATTTCTTCATTACTGTTTCATATTTATTTATGTCTTCATTTTCTGAAAAATTAAATGAATTAAAGAGTTCAAATGCCTGCGGACCTGCCAGATTTAGTAGGAGAGCTATTTTTCTCGTGACAGGAGCTGATTAAAGTGCAGAAGCAGAAAGAAAGACCTCAAACTGCTACTTGAAGTTTTTCCAATTTAAACTTAATTTACCGGACATCTGGAAGAAATGTGGCTTTTGCACAGTATCCATGTTGGTTTCTGGTTTTCTTTTTTTTTCTTTGTAGATTTTCAGATGTGTAGTGATGCGCTGATTTATTCTTTCTTAATGCTTGCTTTTCTGGAATACATGACCTGGTAACACCTGGTGATCTTTGTGAGGGGTTTTCAGGATGGTCGACGTAGTGCTCACAAAGATACACAAAGCTCTTTTTAAAGAACTAAACTAACTTTATTTTAGCATTACTAAATGTGAGTTTGACACTTATTCCAAATAGCAAACATACATATAAGAATTAAACAACACTCACTAATACTATCTATATCTATTAACTATAATACAATTACATTTTAACTAACTCTGCAATACACTCTGAATCTAATCTCGCGCTCCAACCTAATCTGACCCAGAAGTCCCAGAGCCTGTGCAATATATAGCACTGTCCCTTAGTTCGCTCCAGTGGCTAGGCTTAAAATAACATTATCTCTTTACATGCTGTACATTTGTATAATGTCACGCCCGTGACCTTCGATTCACCTGGCGGCCGTCCTCTGGGGGCTCTGGGGTTGGAGGGCCCCAGCTCACACGTTGGTGGCGCAGGCACAGTCGCCCTGTCCCATTTGCTGGCTGCGAGACGCATCTCATCAGAGGTGTGAAACTCGGGGAACTGATGGCCACCATTCCCATCCATTGCCGGCGACATCTCCTTTGCCCATAGCCTCCTCCAATCGGCTATGGATCTGCTGGAGTGTTGCTGACAACTCCCTCTGAATATCCTGGCTTCTCCCTATCATTTCCTTCGGCTCCAGGTACCTCATCTTCCAGGAACCTCAGGTTCCACAGACTCATCTTCAGGCTGGGACTCAACTGGGACCTGGGATCCAGCAACCCTCTGACTGCTGTCTCGCCTGAGGGCTCCTGACTCCACCTGATGTACATCAGCAGCGGTGTGGTGCTCACCAGATTGTGCCCCAGAAGCCTGACCACTAACATTCCCCACCGAGGTGTGCGTCTCTGCACTGGTGGAGGTTGGGGATGACAGACCAACATATCACACAAGCTTTCCACCCCCACATTGATTCTGCATACACCTCCCACTGCCTCAGGAAGGCAGACAGCATTATCAGAGACCCCTCCCACCCAGGCATTGCCTTCTTCCAGACCTTTCCATCAGGCAGAAGGTACAGAAGTCTGAAGACTCGCACATGCAGACATAGGGACAGCTTCTTCCCCACAGCTACAAGACTCCTCAACGGCTCCCCCTCGGATTGATCTGTTGTGTTATGCTTCTTCATGTAGCATAAGCTGCTTCCTTGATGTATGCTCTGACACAGGAAGGTTCAGACTTGGAGATAGATTTAACACATTTATTGAACAGTTAACAGTTCTCCTACTTGAGTTCGACTCTCCTGCTAATCTTGCTATAGTAACTCAGTCTAACTAACCAGTCTGCTCTAAGCCATGCGGTGGGTGTGATGCTTTGATCTGCCCCTGTCCTTCTCTCTAAGTGTCGCCTGTGGAAAGAGGAAGAGCATGTGTGCCCTGTCCTTTTATATGGGTTGTGTAAATGCCGCCTTGTGGTGGTGTCACCTCTGGGAATCTTGACTGCCCATTGGCCGTGTCGTATTCTATGGGTTCATTAGCTGAATGTCATGATGTCTCTGGTGCTCCCTCTAGTGTTTACTTAGTTGTAGTGTATTTACATTAACCCCTTGTGTATTTACAGTGATGCATATCACCACAAAGAACACTTCATGACGCCCGATGCTGCTCTTGCTCATGTATTTGCTTTGTTTGGCCCTTTGTTCTGCACTGTAACCAATCACTGTTTGTCGATGTACCATTTGTCACTGTTCTCTGTTGATTATTCTTTTTATCTACTATGTACGTACTGTGTACGTTCCCTCGGCCGCAGAAAAACACTTTTCACTGTACTTCGGTACATGTGACAATAAATCTAATCAATAAATCAATCAATAGTCACGTCGCGACTATTTCAGTGGCATCCTTGGAACTCCCCTCTGAGGTGTTCTCCTGGGAGGCTACAGACGGTGCCGCCCGGGATGGGCCGGTGCGACCGGCTGGAGGACCTGTGGTCAGTGGGAGAATGGACATGTGGTCAGTGGGAGGGATGGATCAGTCAGTGAGGCAATAACAACTCACATTTGACAGGTCCTTCAGATGAGGCCCGTTGGTTCCTCACCTCTGAGGCTTTCGCGTTGGTGACCACTCTGTCCTTGACCACACCAGTCACCTCGAAGGAGGTGAGGATTCTTATGTCCGGCACGCCACTGCCAGTCTGGGCTCTCTCCTGGTGATTGTGGAAGAGCTTTTCCTGAGGAACCATAGAGAGTGCATTATTAGTCACACACATGGTTCAGTGGTGGTTGTGAAGGAAGGTTGTTGGGGGGGGGGGGGGGGGGCAGGGGGGGGGGGGGGGACTTGAAGGGGGAGGGGGCAGGGAAAGAGTTGGGGGGTTGAAGGGGAAGGGGTAGATGCTCTTGTGGGAGCGGAAAGGTCTCGGGGGGTGGTGGGCGGTGGTGTCTACTCACTCGTGCTGCCCAGTTTATGTCATTGACCTTCTTTCTGCCCTGGCGCCAATCCTCCTGGTCACACTCCCTGAGCTCACTGCCTCCGATACTTCATCCCAGGCGGCATTGGCTGCCCTGTGGCTAACCCTCCTGGACACTCGGGGAACACGACATCCCTCCTGACCTCCACAGCATCCAGGTCAGCATCCCCGAATCTTGGGGCTGGTCTCCTCGGCGTCATTGTTGCGCGCTGCCTGGGGTTGGCTGAACAAATGTAGCTTAAGGGCTGCTTGACCTTGTTAGCGGGGGGCTGGTGAGCACGGTGCTGGCGTATCAGCTGGTGAGCCTTCATTTGAAGCAAAAACCCCATGAAGCCTTGTTATGTGGACAACCCTTCACCCCCCAACCTTCTGGAGACCCCTTCATACTCACCTTCCACCCTCGTTCATGGGCATGGCCCCCCTCAGGCCCTGACCCTTGGCAGTGCCATCCTGGCACCCAGCTACTGCTCCTGCCTGCTTCACAGTGCCACCTGGGCAGCTTCGCAGTGCCAGAGAGACAATGCCAAGGTGCCAACCTGGCAGTGCCTAGGTGCCCATCTTTAAGGGGAAGGGCCAGAGGGCCACCATGCCCTGCCTCTAACAACCCAGGGGCTTCCGATGGCCTGGGAGACAACTCGTGTGGCATTTCACCTGGTCTATGTTTGTGTGAACCAGTACTGAACGGCGCCTGGTTGGGGTCTCCCTGGGGAGGCCGGTAGATATGGGAGCACGATAGATCCCAGTTCAGCATGCCTAAGCGGGCTTTAAACCACTTCGATGTACAAGGCTTTTTCCTACCCATTTTGGTCTACCCAGATCGCATGAGACGTATTGGCCGTTGGGAAGCCTGCAGGAGGCCTCTCCCGGCATCTACCAGCTGCTTCGCACTTCCATTCGGGTGCACCTCGGCCGGTAGATCACGCCCTCTATTTCAAAATGCACTGAGAACTTCTATGTCAAATGATCTCCATAGGAAAAAGCAGTCAGAAATATTTACCTTTAGCCAGGTAACTAGAAACTCTATCAGTATGTGGTGCTGCAATAGATTTTCCTGTGTTCAATGTCAAACCACTAAAGCTGCTAAACAGCAACTGCTGTGTGCAAAATTGAAAGTCAGCAGCAAAAGCAAGCTGATTGAGTTAAGATGCAGTTGTTGGCTGCAGCTCTTAATCTTTCCAATAGCGAAGCCTGACCATTGTGCGACTCCATTGTCTTTATGAGTGGAAATTGAAAATTAAAGGAGGTAAATTTAAAAATGTAAACTCATAACCTATTGTGCAAATTTAGAATCTTCACAGCTCTGTTGTAACGTTCCCCTCATCGAGATGGATTCCATTTCTGTGTGGCGTTCATTTTTAGGGATCTAGGTTATCAGTGGACAAACCTCAATCAGTGGAAGATACTCCAAGCACTGACTACATGGTCCTTCTTGGCTGTCAAGCCTAGGCTCGCTCCAACTGATTCGGCTGTCCACTAACAGGGTTGGCTGACCCTTATGCATGATATTGGTTTGACAGATGGTTTGCCTGAAGATTTCCCGAGTAATATCTGGATTCATCTGTCACTTGCTTCTGACAGCAAAATTGGAACCCGTGGGCGGGGGAGGTGGGGGGGGGGGGGGTGGGGGGTGGGGGGGGGGGGGCGGAGATAAAAGTAGTGACCACAAATCTACCAGTTAAAATGGCCGTGGAAGTGAATGCTATTTCATCACCAGCTCAAAGGTAAACTCTCTGTCTTGAATCAAAAGACCATTTTTCCTTCCAGTAACTGTAAAACTGTAATACATGACATGTTTGTCTTGCCTGCTGCACCACATAGCTACCATTAATCGATTTCAGGGCTAACAACGGGAGAAATCTGTGGCAGAGATCATTACACTCTCTCAGCTGCAGGAGGACCATGTAATGGTTGGGAAGGGATGGATGTAGCGCACAAAGACTCCGTGAGACGAATAGAGTGAAGTCGATGAGGCTTTATTAAGCGTGTCTGTTCCCCCGCAGCTCGATAGTAAACTGGCCTGCGGGGGAAGAGTCCGGCTTCTTATACTCCGCCTTCAGGGCGGAGCTAGAGGTCAACGGCGCTGTACCGTCTGCTCCTAGTGGCGACGGGTTTGCAATCTGGGGTGAGGTTCGCAAACAAGGACGGGAGTTGCACCTTGAGGGTTGCGAGGCCGCAGATAGTGGGGGTATGGGGCCGCCGAATTTGAACGTAAGGCTCTGTAGATGGCATTGAAAATCTAATCCCAGCAAGGTGGGGGCACAGAGTTGGGGAAGGACGTTTAGTTTGTAGTTTTTGAACTCCCTCCCCTGCACCGTTAGGGTAACTATGCAGAATCCCTGGATCTGTACGGAGTGGGATCCTGCAGCTAGGGAAATCTTTTGTGCGCTGGGATAGGTGGTCAAGGAACAGCGTCTTACCGTGTCGGGGTGTATAAAGCTCTCCGTGCTCCCGGAGTTGACTAGGCATGGCGTCTCGTGGCCGTTTATTAGCACCATTGTCGTCGTCGTCTGGAGTGTCCGGGGCCGAGCTTGATCGAGCGTAATTGAAGCGAGCCGTGGTTGTAGTAGTGGAGTGGGGTCCGTTGTTGCTGTCCAAGATGGCGTCGGGGATGGACAAAATGGCCACCCCCATACATCGCACGTGGCTGGGGGGTCACAAGATGGCGGCGGGGATGGACAAAATGGCCGCCCCCACGCGTCGTACAGGTCTGGGGCGGTCCAAGATGGCGGCGCCCCTCCTCCCCTCATGGTGGCCGGGACCCAAAATGGCGGCGTCTGCGGGTCGCACATCGGCGCCCCTCCTCCCCTCGTGGTGGCCGGGACCCAAATTGGCGGCGTCTGCGGGTCGCACATGGTGTGCTGGGGGGGCTGGGGAGCGCTAGGACCGCGGGCGCTATGACCGCGAGCGCTAGGACCGCGAGCGCTAGGACCGCGCGGAGCTCCCTCACCGGGGACAGCGGTGGTCGGGGCCCAAGTAGGTGGCGCCGGCGGGTCAGGCGTGGGGCGCGGGGTGGGGGTTAGGGTGGCGTTAGGGACGCGCAAAACTCCCTCCTCTCCATGGAGAGTGTTGGCCGGGACCCAAAGCGGTAGCGCCGGCGGCGGGTCATACATGGGCTGCGGGGAGGGGGGTTGGGGAGCGTAAGCGGCGTGCAGAGCTCCCAGTTCTCCCGGGACCGCGGTGGTCGGGACCCAGAGCGGCTGCGCCTGCGGGTCGTACATGGCGTGCTGGGGGGGCTGGGGCGCGTAAACTGCTTGCAGGGCTCCCTGTGCTCCCGGGACAGCGGCGACCTCGCGGGACCGGCACACAACCGCATAATGGCCCTTTTTCCCGCAGCTTTTGCAGATAGCTGCGCGGGCCGGGCAGCGCTGTCGGGGGTGTTTCGCCTGGCCGCAGAAATAACAGCAGGCGCCAATGGGTTGCCGCTCGGTCGGGGCCGTAGGCGCGGGTATTACGCGCGGCCACGTCTAGGGAGGCTGCTAGGGCCCGTGCCTCTGAGAGTCCTAGCGACTCTTTTTCTAGAAGTCTTTGGCGGATTTCTGAGGCGTGGAGGGTCCGCATTAACATGTCCATGTGTTCGTTTGCATTCTCCGACGGGCAGCTGCAGGCTCGTCCCAAAATCAGCAGCGCGGCGTAGAATTCGTCCATCGATTCTCCGGGAGCTTGCCGTCTCGTCGCGAGCTGGTAGCGAGCGTCGATTTGGTTAACTGGGCAGACATAGAGACTTTTCAGTGCTGCGAACGCCGTCTGGAAATCCTCCGAGTCTTCGATGAGGGAGAAAATCTCCGTGCTCACCCTCGAGTGCAGGACCTGCAGTTTTTGGTCTTCTGAGACCCGGCCGGTGGTCGTTCTGAGGTAGGCCTCGAAGCAAGTCTGCCAGTGCTTGAAGGCTGCTGCCGCGTTCACTGCGTGGGGGCTGATCCTCAGGCATTCCGGAATGATCCTGAGCTCCATAGTCCTTTTTAGGCACGCTTAATAAATTGTAGCGCACAAAGACTCCGTGAGACGAATAGAGTGAAGTTGCTGAGGCTTTATTAAGCATGTCTGTTCCCCCGCAGCTCGATAGTAAAGTGGCCTGCGGGGGAAGACTCCGGCTTCTTATACTCCGCCTTCAGGGCGGAGCTAGAGGTCAACGGCCAACCAGGACCCGGGATCTGTCAGCCAATGACATTAGGGCTTCCAGTCCCACATGACCCCCCAATACATACTACCACAATGGATAAGGTTAATTACAATTCCCTCATTTCTATGCGATTCACGAGCTGCAATCCATCATTTTCAAAGAAATAATGTGCTTTGCTACATTAAAGTTATGCACGTTGTAGGTGCTACATCTTTTGTACAGAAATGGTGTGAAATTAATGCCAGGGTATGTAAGGTGTAGGGAGTGATAGCATTTTGTCAATAAGTAGGTGTGATTGGTTTGTCAGCAGAGACACGTGCCCAGGTAGTTGAACAGCGTCAGTGAGATTTTACCAGTTCTCAGCTGGGGTCTTTGTCAGGTTATTCCTGTTTGGCGAAATCCTGCTGTTGTCCTACCATTTCTCTACTACTCTGCTACTTGCATGTATTCTTCACTTGGCTAATTAAACAGACGTATTGAATATTCTCCTTGGCCACCATCCTAATAACAGCAACATGATGTGATGCAGGGACTGAACAGCAACAAGAGGGAAACAATGTGAAAGCGGTATCATCCAGGGGTTTCTCGACCAGGGTCTGCTGCACGCCTGTCTTCACTGATTAATGTTGCGCTTGGGATTCTTACTGTGCCACATGCTACAAGATTGGTTTATCGGCTTGTAAATAGGGCGTGAGCCACTTTCTCACTGTGCAAGTTTGATGCTGAAGTAGGGCGGATCAAAGGCCCTACTTCAGCATAATGGCGACCCTGATCAGATCATTTCGCATTGTATATCATATTAACTCAGGAACGGGCCTGAGGCTATCACTTTTGGCCCTGAAAGCTGCCTGGTTTAAATTTCAAGCAATGCCTGGCAGCTATCTGTCAGTCACCATCAACCTGTGCATTCTCCATGGCAACGCCTCTACCAATCAGACTCCACTTGCCAACTAATCGACACTCTCTTCTCATACAGTATAAATTGTTGTTTTCCCTGCACTGGTATTCTTGCGAAGCACCTGATGAGTGCAAGACAGGAAGCTTTGGCATGTCTCCTTTATCAGCAAGACTCAAGTTGTGTACTACCAAACAACTTTTTAAAATCATATCCTGACTACTGCCTCACGAGTGGTTTGTGTGAACTGAAAGGAAAATATGTGGATCAGATTTATTGTCTAACTTATTGGTTTTATACAAGTGAGTGCTTGTACAATAGCTACTCTGTTTTGAGATTCACAGTTGAAGAATTGATTCCCCACTAGGTTGATACAGTTTGGTTTCTGCCTCGCTCTAAATTGAGTTTTCAAGGTAGGGAGCAGAAGAGTACTTGTCAAATAATCCGAACATATCACTCTTTGATTTAGCATCCATTTTTCTTCATCCGCTGTGAAGACCCTGGGAGGCTGTTCCTACCCTGCCTCAGCTCATCTGTTAGTGAAATGATTCACCAAACTCATTGGACTCAGGGCTCTACTATTTCAGTGCTTACATTTTGAGTCAAAGGGGACTGTTCTTCGAGAAAAGTAATACCTGACTCAAAGGACAGAATTTACCGGCTGGTCACGCCGGCGGGATGTCCCGGTACCACCGACAGCGCACCCCCATCTTGGTTTCCCGGCGACGAGGGGTGCATTCAATGGGAAATCCCTTTGACAATGGCGGGACTAGACGATCCCGTTGGCGGGCCGCCTCTGCCACCGACAAACACGCGTCAGGTTTCACAGAAAACCCCGCCCAAATGTTAATTCTGTTTCTCTCGCCATAGATGTTGCCAGACTGCTGAGTATTTCCCCCATTTTATATTTTTATTTCAGATTTCCACCATCTGCAGTATTTTGCTTCTATTCCAATGCTTTCCTAATCCTTGCACCCTCTTGAAAACTTGAGTCCATTCAAAATACTGTTGCACGACTTGTACCAAATCTCATTCACCCAGCACCCCTGTGCTCCCTGAACCACTTTGGTTCCTGGACCAGCAATTTTCTGTTTTAAAATCCTCATCCATGTTTTCAAACCCCTCCATGGTCTTGTCCCTCCCTATCTCTATAATCTCCTCCAACCCCACAACATTCCGCCAAGGCGTGTGCGTGTGGTTGCACAGCAACCCAAATGTTCCTGCTTAGGCCATACACAGATTGGCCCCTTTTTTGCCCCACATGTGTAATTGTGCAAAATATTTAAAGAACATGCGTATTTAAATAAATTGGCTTACACTCCAATTACATTATAACAGTCTGAGATCACTGTGCTCCCCCGATTTTGCTCTCTTGAACATTCTCAATTTTAAATGCTTCGCGATTGGTTGCAAGGAATCAAAGAACAACGAACAAAGAAAAGTACAGCACAGGAACAGGCCCTTCGGCCCTCCAAGCCCGTGCCGACCATGCTGCCCGACTAAACTACAATCTTCTACACTTCCTGGGTCCGTATCCCTCTATTCCCATCCTATTCATGTATTTGTCAAGATGCCCCTTAAATGTCTCTATCGTCCCTGCTTCCACCACCTCCTCCGGCAGCGAGTTCCAGGCACCCACTACCCTCGTGGGTGCCTGGAATTGTGAGACTGCCATTCACTTAGGTTCGATGCCAAACCCTGAACATAACAGGAATGAGTGACTAACAAATATTGTGTTAAAACGCTTTATTAAATATTGAATAATGATTATAATAATAATATGACGATTATAATTGATAATATATAAAAAAGAGAAAAATAAGTAAAGTGGAAGAAAGATAGCTTTATTCAAAGGAGAAACACATTGTATATATCTGAGGAAAAGAAGGTAGATGTGGTAGTCACCACTGTTGTATTGGGTATACCGCATACGAGGGGTATTACGGTAAGGCCCCTGTACTACAGGTACGGGGGTAGATCCCTGCCTGCTGGCTCTGCCCAGTAGGCGGAGTATATATGTGTGGGCTCTCCGAGCTGCAGCCATTTCGGCAGCAGCTGCGGAAGGCTACACATCTCTGCATACTAAAGCCTCGATTACACTCTACTCTCGTTTCGTCGTAATTGATAGTGCATCAATTTATTACGCAGAGATTTTACGATGGATCTCCGCATCAAGCCTGATCGCCTGCAGCTGCACCCTCAAGCAGACAACGCCAAGTCGACCTTCGCACATTGGCGATCTTGCTTTGAAGCATACATCGGATCTGCGACAGAACCACCCTCAGAGGCACAGAAGCTCCACATCCTTTACACGTGGCTGAGATCCGATATCTTTCCCCTCCTCCGGGACGCGCCGACCTATGCTAAGGCCATGGCG
The DNA here is from genome assembly GCF_047496885.1 of Scyliorhinus torazame. Taxonomy (NCBI): domain Eukaryota; kingdom Metazoa; phylum Chordata; class Chondrichthyes; order Carcharhiniformes; family Scyliorhinidae; genus Scyliorhinus; species Scyliorhinus torazame. The sequence continues at coordinate 311,600,991 of NC_092707.1, forward strand.
CTACTGAAGGAGATCTACACTCAGCAGACCAACAAAATCTACGGCAGGCACCTCCTGTCCACACGGCATCAACTCCCCGGTGAGTCTGTGGAAGATTTCTGACGTGCTCGGCACGCCCTGGTGAGAGACTGCGATTGCCAGGCCGTTACGGCCGTTGAACATTCTGATCTGTTAGTTAGAGACGCGTTCGTTACGGGCATAGGGTCAGCCTACATCGGCCAGTGCCTCTTAGAAGGGGCTACCCTCGACCTCGCGGCGACCAAGAAACTAGCGCTCTCGCTCACAGTCGCCTCACGCAATGTGCAGGCGTATGCCCCCGACCGCACGGCCCACCCCTCCTGGGCATCGCGGACCCCGCCAGCGAACACCCCATCGTGGACCCCATCAGCGATCGCACCCAGCCAACACCAGGCCTGCGCCGGGCGGCAGCCAACCAACCCTGGGGGACCCAAGTGCTACTTCTGCAGACAGACAAAACACCCCGGGAGAGCTGCCCGGCGTGGAGCGTGCTCTGCAAGGCCTGCGGGAATAAAGGACCTTTTGCTGCTGTGTGCCAGGCCCGCTCGATCGCCGCTATTGTCCCTGCACCCCCCAAGTGCGACCTCTGGGCGCCGCCATCTTCCTCGCCTCAGACCATGTGCGACCCGGAGTGCCGCCATTTTGCTCGCCTCACAGCATGTGCGGCCCATGGGCGCCGCCATCTTGCTCACCATCTTGCTCGCCTCACAACACGTGCGGCCCGTGGGCGCCGCCATCTTGCCTGCCTCAGGACATGTGCGGCCTGTGGGCACCGCCATCTTCCCCGCCTCAGAACCCCTGCTCGTCGGCCACCTCATCGGGCCACTCATCGCCTGCAACCGCCGCCGACAGCTGCGTCTCGCCTCCATCACGATCGACCAATCCTGACCGCACAACCTTGCGACTGTCGACGACAGTGAAGGTCGACGGGCACAAGATATCCTGCCTTCTGGACTCCGGGAGCACTGAGAGCTTCATCCACCCCGATACGGTAAGGCGCTGCTCCCTCATGGTACACCCCATTAACCAGAAAATCTCCCTGGCCTCCCTGGGAACTGCACCACCGCCCTCACCATCCAGGGCGTAGAGTTCAGCGGCTTACGGCTGTACGTCCTCCCTGACATCTGCGCTGTCTTGCTACTCGGCCTGGACTTCCAGTGCAACCTCCAGAGCCTAACTCTGAAATTTGGCGGGCCCCTACCACCCCTTACTGTCTGCGGTCTCACGACCCTTAAGGTCAACCCGCCTTCTCTGTTTGCAAACCTCACCCCGGTTTGCAAACCCGTTGCCACCAGGAGCAGACAGTATAGCGCCCAGGACAGGACCTTCACCAGGTCTGAGCTCCAGCGGCCACTACGGGAAGGTATTATCAAGGCCAGCAACAGCCCCTGGAGAGCCCAAGTGGTAGTTGTGAAAACTGGGGAGAAAAACAGGATGGTCGTTGACTACAGTCAGACCATCAATCGGTACACGCAGCTCCCACGCATATCTGATATGGTCAAACAGATTGCACAGTACCGGGTCTTCTCGACAGTGGACCTGAAATCTGCCTACCACCAGCTCCCCATTCGCAAGGCAGACCGCCCGTACACTGCGTTTGAAGCGGACGGCCGACATAACCACTTCCTTACGGTTCCCTTTGGCGTCACTAACGGGGTCTCGGTCTTCCAACAGGAGATGGACCGAATGGTTGACCGGTGCGGACTGCGGGCCACCTTCCCGTACCTGGATAACATCACCATCTGAGGCCACAACCAGCAGGACCACGACGCTAACCTTTCCAAATTCCTCCACACCGCTAAGCTCCTCAACCTAACCTACAAGGAGAAGTGCGTGTTCAGCACAAACCGATTAGCCATCCTCGGCTATGTGGTCTAGAACGGAGTGCTAGGGCCTGACCCCGATCGCATGCGCCCCGTCATGGAACTCTCCCTTCCCCACTGCCCCAAGGCCCTCAAACGATGCCTGGGCTGCTTCTCGTACTACGCCCAGTGGGTCCCCAACTATGCGGACAAGGCCCGCCCACTCACCCACTCCACCAGTTTCCCACTGATGGCCGAGACTCACCAGGCCTTCAACCATATCAAGGCCAAAATCGCCAAGGCCGCGATGCACGCGGTCCACGAGACGCTCCCCTTCCAAGTCGAGAGCGATGCATCAGACGTCGCTCTAGCCGCCACCCTCAACCAGGCAGGCAGGCTCGTGGCATTCTTTTCCCGCACCCTCCATGCCTCCGAAATTCGGCACTCCTCCATCGAAAAGGAGGCCTAAGCTATCATTGAAGTTGTGCGGCATTGGAGGCATTACCTGGCCGGCAGGAGATTCACTCTCCTCACTGACCAACGGTCGGTAGCCTTCACGTTCAACAACACACAGTGGGGTAAGATCAAAAATGATAAGATCTTGAGGTGGAGGATCGAGCTCTCCACCTACAATTACGAGATTTTGTATCGCACCGGTAAGCTCAATGAGCCCCCCGATGCCCTATCCCGAGGTACTTGTGCCAGCGCACAAGTGGACCGACTCCGAACCCTGCACAACGATCTCTGTCACCCAGGGGTCACCCGCTTTTATCACTTCATAAAGGCCCGTAATCTTCCATCGAGGAAGTCAGGGCTATCACCAGAGACTGCCAGGTCTGCACGGAGTGTAAACCGCACTTCTACCGGCCAGACCGAGTGCACCTGGTGAAGGCGTCCCGACCCTTTGAACTCCTCAGCGTGGACTTCAAAGGGCCCCTCCCCTCCTCCGACCGAAACACGTACTTTCTTAATGTGCTCAACGAATATTCCAGATTCCCCTTCACCGTCCCATGCCCCGATATGACGTCTGCCACTGTCATCAAAGCCCTCAACACCATCTTCGCTCTGTTTGGTTTCCCCGCCTACATCCACAGCAACCGGGGATCCTTATTTATGAGCGATGAGCTGCGCAGTACCTGCTCAACAGGGGCATTGCCTCGAGCAAGACGACCAGCTACAACCCCCGGGGAAACGGGCAGGTGGAGCGGGAGAATGGGACGGTCTGGAAAGCCATCCAGCTGGCCCTACGGTCCAGAAATCTCCTGGCCTCCTGCTGGCAGGAGGTCCTCCCGGACGCCCTTCACTCCATTCGGTCGCTCCTTTGCACTGCGACTAACGAAACTCCCCATGAATGTCTCTTTGCCTTCCCCAGGAAGTCCACCTCCGGGGTTTCGCTCCCAATGTGGCTGGCACCTTCAGGACCCGTCCTCCTCCGCAAGCACGTGCGGCTCCACAAGGCGGACCCGTTGGTTGAGAGGGTACAGCTACTTCACGCGAACCCGCAGTACGCCTACGTAGTGTACCCCGATGGCCGCCAAGACACAGTCTCCCTCAGCGACCTGGCACCAGCTGAGTCCCCACGCCCCCCTCCCCTCTGCCCCAGCAGCACCTTCCCTTTCCCCAGCGCACCCCACCACAGCCCCCACTCCAGGATGGTCCGTCCTCCTCTTAGTCCCACCCGGGGATGAAGATGAGGTCGACACGCTCCCGGAGTCACCAACGACCGAATCAACACCGAAATTGCCACCAGAACTGTGGCGCTCACAACGACGTATCAAGGCGCCCGATCGCCTGAATTTGTAAACGTTTCCTTAAAATGTTAAACACCTGAATGTAAATAGTTTTCCACCACCCCTCTTTTTTAACAGGGGGTGAATGTGGTAGTCACCACTGTTGTATTGTATATACCGCATATGAGGGGTATTACGGTAAGGCCCCTGTACTACAGGTACAGGGGTAGATCCCTGCCTGCTGGCTCTGCCCAGTAGGTGGAGTATAAATGTGTGGGCTCTCCGAGCTGCAGCCATTTCGGCAACAGCAGCGGAAGGCTACACAGCTCTGCGTAATAAAGCCTCGATTACACTCTACTCTCGTCTCGCCGTAATTGATAATGCATCAGTAGACAGATGTTTGTGTAAACACAAACAATAACCCCAATTTTGCCTGTTCCATGACAGCTCCTCAAAATGGATAACTCAAATTGGTCTGTCCCATAACAGCTCCCCAAATTGGTACACACATTACCGTCCCCTGGGCATTATCAAGTCACTGAGTAATGCCAATGGGTGCTACAGTCAATTCACTCCTGGCCCTTCCTTCTGTTTTCAGCGGTGACTAGTCCACAACAACTACAGCACCGAGCCACCAAAGCAATGTCCCTTTTAAGCCAAATCCTTGGATCCATTCTAGCTTCTTCTTGAGGCTTAGTACGGTCTTTTCTGAGACAAATCTCAGCTCTAATCAATTCTTCTCAAAGGACAGCAAGGCCACGCAGACTTTGCAGTATCCAAGTTGTTTATGAAGCTCTAGATGGTGTCATCTGTCATCAATAAGGCGTCCTTTCCATTAAACTTTATTTTCCAATGCTTCAGATGACCACACCAGCTTAAATTACTCAGCCATCTGGTCTGTAAGCCAAGAGTCACAGAATGTGTAAAACAGCATTCTGATAAACAAAAGACAACTTATTTTAATATTCTAGCTTGAAAAATGGAAAACAACAATGCAGTCTAAATAGCAGCTATGCCGGGCAGTATGGAAAGAAAGCAAAGTCCAGAAAAACACATCACTACTGATTATTATTGACTAATTAATCGAAGCACAATCATAGCTGGATTAAGATCAGTGTCGACCAAGTGAGATTAAATACAGAATAACTTTAAAAATTCACTACCGGTAAAATTCAATAGTAAAGCAGAAATAAAATGCAAAATACAAAATTATAAAAATTAGTGCTGCAGGCTTCAGGTCTATAGGTGATATACCTTCAGAGTGTCTATGCCCTAAAGTCTCAAACTCCTTCCCTTAACCTCTCCACCTTTTTACTTACCTTGACTCCTCTAAGATGCTCTTTAAAACCTATCTGTTTGAATAGATTTTTGAGCATTTCGCTGAATAGCTCCATACGTGTCTCAGTGTTAATTTTTGTTTGACAATGCTCATGTGAAGAGTTTTGGGATGTCATGCTACATAGCACAATTGCGTCACAGCTCCAGGGTCCCAGGTTCGATTCCCGACTTGGGTCACTGTCTGTGTGGAGTCTGAACATTCTACCCGTGTCTGCGTGTTTCCTCCCACAGTCCAAAGATGTGCAGGTTAGGTGGATTGGCCAAGCTAAATTGCCCTTTGTGTCCAAAATTGCCCTTAGTATTGGGTGGGGTTACTGGATTATGGGGATAGGGTGGAGGTGTTGACCTTGGGTAGGGTGCTCTTTCCAAGAGCCGGTGCAGACTCGATGGGCCAAATGGCCTCCTTCTGCACTGTAAATTCTATGAAAAGGACTATATACAAGTTGAAGTTGTGATTTTCTGATGGCCTTCAAATTCTCATGATCCATTCTAATTTTTGTTGTTTCCCTCAGTACCATAACTTCAATCGCTGTTTTCTCAGTGGGAATTACCCTGTTTGGAAAATAATAGACTGCGCAAGAAGAACCATAGAAGCGTAGAATCCCTACAATGCAGAAGGAGGCCATTCGGCCCATCCAGTCCGCACCAACCCTCTAAAAGAGCACCCTAAAGGACCACTGCCCCACTTTAACCCCGTAACATCACCTAATCTGCACATCCCTCAGCATTAATGGGCAATTTTAGCATGGCCAATCCACCAAACCTGCACATCTTTGGGCTGAGTTAGATGCCGACCACTCAGTCCCACACACAAGCTATCTTCAAGCAGAGGGGGAACTTATCTCAATTTGAAAGATAATTAATTCAGGTGAAAACTTCTTTTCCAAAGGAAAGAGCATCATGCTATATCTAACTGCTGACTGCTGATACCTCTTGAGAGCAACGTAAGAACTGAAGATCATGGCATTAGTTCCGGATGGCATGTGAAGGTGTTCCAGAGCCAACACAGATTATTTGATTGTACCAACAATATCTGCAGACATATTTTGATGCCTGATTTGGTGATAGCTGTAAGATGATATGGTGATAGCTCTGTACAGAATCAGCTGCTGAACAGGACTTTTACAATTATGATACCAGACTTTTTTCTTCATCGTATTCACACATAACTCTGCAATGAGTTGTTTATAAGGATTTTTAAGACTCTGAATCAATTGTTTGCACTTTAAGAAGCGACCCCTATAGGCAGGTGTACATTCTGGCAGATCTACAGCTGGATGGATATAGTTACCATGCAGCTGTGTTCAAGGAATGGGAAGCTGAGGCCATCAACTATGACACCTTTCCCTTTAAATTAAAAAAAATGTTTCCAATTAAGGGACAATTTTGGCATGGCCAATCCACCTACCCTGTATATCTTTGGATTGTGGGTTGAGACCCACAGAGACATGGGGAGAATGTGCAAATTCCACGCAGACAGTGACCTGGGGTCGGGATCAAACCTGGATCCTCAGCGCCGTGAGGCAGCAGTGCTAACCACTGCACCACCCCTAACTATGACACTTTTCCAACAACAACAGCTACTTAACTCTATTTTCTTTCTCTGTTGACTTTATAAACAGCATAAAAGTAAACCTAAAAATCCGTAGTTTCTGAGATGCTCAAAACTGTACCCACATCTGTTTCTTCCTGCTCAAATCTGCACCTCTATAATCTCTATTGCACCTCCTCAGATCTTATTTCTTTCCATTATTATGCCTTTAAAAATGTACCTGCGACCATCCATCCCTAAGAAAGAACAATAGAAATCACGATGCATTATGTCTGTTTTTCAGTGGTCCCATTGCCTAATAAGTAGGGATTATTTTTTAGTCATCCGCACAGGCATATTCTAAGGTCAGGCCTGTTGAAGGAATCCTTTACAAACAAAATTTGTTATCAATGAACCGAGAAGCATTTGGGCAAGATTCTAAAATGGAATGCTCCTGGACTCCCAGCAACTGTTATCCTTGCTCCTTGCCTGATCCAACCCTTTGCTGGAACTTTCCCAAGAGTTGCTACAAGCATGTCAATATTATCTTTGCTTGTGGGGAGAGCTGCCTGATTTTATGCAGCCATTTCAATGAACAAGGGATCAAGGTTGGAGGGAAGGTGCTTCTTCATAGTTCCCAGTCACATTCCCTCAAATGAAGAAACATGAATCCACATGAATATATTTGGTGCATAGAATAAGAGAATTGTTCCAGCATAGGAGGAGGCCATTTGATCCATCGTACCCATGTTGGTTCTTTGTAAGAGAAACTCACTTAGTCCCAGTCTGCCATCTTTTCCCCATAGTCCTATATATACCAAATGTGTGTTAGAAGACAGCTTGTACAGGAGACTGATTTGTCGAACAGTTATCCGTATTCTCTCAGTGTTGAGTAACATTAATGCAGTCCTGTGTGGTTATAATGTTATTTTGTGATGTGTAATTCATTTCCTCACCGCTCCTTGCGGCAATGCCAGATGTTTTGCTGTTGATAAGCAAGAAAAGACAAGTCCCTAGTAAATCTGATATTAAGCATCAGCAATTTTTAATTTTGTCAGCGACACTTGTTGGGAGAACTGAAGCAAAGTTGGAATGGTTCTAACCTGTTGTTACATAACTCCAAGGCCAAACTTTTATGTTACTCAGGTGGGCACACATCTGACCTGGAAGCGTGTGAAATAAATTGCACGAGAATACGTCGGACACGAATCTCAATGTCATCGTGCACTTGCACGATATTTCGGTCGGTGGACGGGAGCGCAAATTGGATGCGCCTTGCTGACAATTAAGAAGCTAATTTAAAGGATTTAAACTACAATTGACCTGGATTTTACGTTGCCCTTGCGAATTTTAGGTCGGCGCACAGGCCGTGTAGCCACATAAAATGGCTGCGTTCCGATTAATCTGGCCAAAACCCAGTTTGAAATGGCTAATCCGAAAGACTGCTGGGAAAAGCAGCTAACAAGACACAAGCAGGCAGCTGCAGACAGTATTGCATATTCGGCTCTGGGGCAGTTAGCCCAGATTGATACTCAGGGCTATCAACAGCCCATCAACCCAGGTATTTGCAGTTACATTCAGGACTGTTTGCAGCCCATCTATCCAGACATCTGCAGTTAAATCGGCTATCCCCGGGAACAATTGCAACATATTAGCAATTGAATACCGGGCCAGACCTGTCGGCGCCTGCAGTGGCCGAAACAAAGACAGGTGAACGACCACCCCCCGATCGAGGAATCGCCTCACCATTGGACACATCGACCCCAGGGATTGGGAACAAATCCAATCACTTGGGACTCAGGGTCAAGGGCCGCCCCGGGAGGCGGGAAGCCCCTGGGCCCGATAAAAGTGAGGGGCCAAGTTCAGATCTCTCTCTCTCTCCTCTTCGCCTGCTCGAGACCTTCGCAAGAACAGCAACCGGCAACTGTAAGTTTGAATCCAACGATCGCTATCTGGTAGAGACACCTAGCCACCGACCTGTAGCAGCCTTTTGAATCCCGCAGGCCAGATCTGATTGGACAAGCCATTCGTTTCCCTGACCTGGTGGGCTCTTCCTAAGTTAAGTATTGGCCAGTAGTGATAGGTTTATTATATAGATAGCAGTATTAGGGTATTAATATTGCTTGTATATAATAAATGACCGTTGTTTTAATCCTTACTAAGCGGTGTGCTGTATTATTAATCATAACCTGCACTTGAACCACGTGGCGGTATCATAAAGATACCTGGCGACTCGTGAGCAAAGGTGACGTAATCAGAGCAAATAGACTAAGGTTAAAAAGAGCAACAGCCGCCAAACTGTTTTTGCCGTTTTGTCAACCAAGGGTGAAATTAAAGGAGGCAGGATCGAAGGCAGGCTGTGTTTGTAGAAGTTATTGAGAGTTTAGTGAGGGTTTGAATTGGAGTACTACAGTTTTGTGAACATTTTCACTTCTTTCTTTGGAGGTTTGTGCATCTTGTCTGAACTTTTCAGAACATTTCAGACTAGTAACATCTCTCTAAGATTTCCAACACTTTGGCATCCACTTGTACGGGTCAGCCCCATTTGTATCTCTGCAGATGGGTCTTGACTATTCAGCAGGGACAACCCCTCCTCTGAGGAGGACAGAGACAAAGAGAGAGGAAGCCAGGTGTCGCAGGCACTACCTCAAAGGAGAGGCTTTGGCACAGGGTGGTCAGGTGCAGCAGGAAGGGTGAGGAGAATGGCACCACAGAAGGCATCACTATCCAGCTGCCAGGGAATAGAGATAGTGATCCACCTACCTTGATATGACAGGAGGTTCAGTGCCACAGGAATCTCCAGCTTTCAAGTGAAGCCGTCACATCCATTTGCCAGGTGATTGAGTCAGAGGTAGCCTTCAATTATGTTGGGTGGACACGCAGAGCCCATGGCTGTCAAGGTCACTGTAGTGCTTAACCTTTATGCCTCTGTATCTTTCCAGGGGTTAGTGTTCGGGATCTCACAGTCAGCTGCACACTGCTGTGTCAAGCTGGTGATAGTGCTCTGTTCAGGCGGGTGAGCACACTCATACATTTCAGGATGGGTCAAGTCAGCTAGGCTGTGTGAACAAGAGGAACTTTTCAGCAATTGTAAGGATTCCCCCGCGTTGAGGATGCCATTGATCGCACCCTTGGGGCCATCAAGACACCAGCCGAGCGCCTTTGTCAAATGGAAGAAGTTTCACTCCATGAATGTTCAAATTCTTTACAGCCACAGGAACCAGATCTTTCAGGTCTGTGCAAGGAACCCTGGCAGCTCCTATGGTGTCTGCATACTGAGGCACTCAGCGATGCAAAGGCTCTTTGTGCCTCTAGCTGGCCTCGACAGATGGTTTCTGGGTGACAAAGGATATCACTTGAAAAGGTGGCTAATAATGCCAATCGGGCACCCAAGCACCCAGGCGGGATATAATCACTGCCAAGTCTCCGCATGGGCAGTGGTAGAGACGTCAATAGGCCAGCTGAAAATGAGGTTCCGATGATTGAACTCTGGTGTCGCCCTCTGGGGCCACCAGAGCGAGTGTCACTCATCACCGTTCTTTGCTGTGCTGTGCAAAATATTGCTCTCTTTAGGGAGGAACCACTGGACCAGGTGGACGCTCAGGTTGGTACGCCTACCTCAGAGGAGGAATCCAATGAAGACTCAGATACAAAGCTCGGCAGGCAGATGGTGGGAGAAAGAGGTTGAAATGAGGGACATTTAAAAATTACCATTGACTCCATATGTAAAACCTTGCCCCACTGTTTGTCCTGTAGCTGAGTCCATCTGTGATAATAAACACATTGGGCTGGATTCTCCAGTCCCCCAGCTGTGATGGGTGGCACGGTAGCACAATGGTCAGCACTGTTGCTTCACAGTGCCAAGGACCCCGGTTCAATTCCCAGCTTGGGTCACAGTCTGTGCGAAGTCTGCAGGTTCTCCCCGTGTCTGCGTGGGTTTCCTCCGGGTGCTCTAGTTTCCTCCCACAAGTCCCGAAAGACATGCTTGTCAGGTGAATTGAACATTCTGAATTCTCCTCTGTGTAGCCGAACAGATGCCAGAGTGTGGCGACTTGGGGATTTCATGGTAATTTCATTGCAGTGTTAATGTAAGCCTACCTGTAAAACTAATAAATATTATTGTTGCGTGTTTCTCGGCGGTATACCATAAACTGGCGGTGGGATTCCTTCTTCCTGCCACTTGTCAATGGGATTCCCAAATGAAGTCACCCCACATCGCCGGGAAACCCATAGGCAGGAGAAAAGAGAATCCTGACAACTGGAGCATTCTGGCCATTGTGTGACAGTATGCCACCTGTTAAATTACCAAAGTTGTTCTCTGTTGTGGTGAGTATATAGCTTACTCAGTTTATAATATATCAATACAGGAATCGATGCTGACATACATGTGCCTAAAGCAGCATTTTTCAAACTGCCTGTTGCGACCCGCAGGTGGGTGCCGGGAGGGTCGCAGAGTGGTCAGTTGCGGTGTTTCCGATTGCGGGACAAGCGTCCAATGGCCGCGACCAGCTTTTAAATGGTCTTCTGGGCAGAAGCGGAGGCAGAGCCAGGTCACTTGCCTGACACGTACACTAACTTCACACGTCCGTGCTTTTGACGCGAAATCATGGAGGGGAGATTCCTCTATTTTCTAGCTGCGAACAAGCAAGGCAACAGGACTGGGGAGAACTGAAAATGGTTCATTTTAAACAAAGAATAAACTGAATTCGGGAGCAAAACAGTATAAAGGTGATTTCTTGAGCTATGGTTTTGTTAATTGTGCCAATGCAAATCAGGATGCAAGGCCCATGTGTGTTATGTGCAGGGAGGTACTGGCAAATTAGGGTTTTAAACCCTCAAAACCTCAAAGGCATTTGAAGACTAAGCATGGCGAGTTCGAGTACAAACGTCTTGTTTTTTTTTTCAAAGGATGCAGCGAGAACTTAAATCATCAGTTAAAGTACTTAGCAGAAATGTAACATTGAATGACAAAGCAAGTGAGATCGTGAGGACCAAGCAGGCTCACCTGTCGCATTAAAGGTAAGTGAAAATGGTGTGTTGCGAAGGTCGATTGGCATGGGTCGTGAAGGTCAGCTGATTGGTAAAAGTGGATCCCAGGGAAAACGGTTTGAAATACACTGCTCTGCGGCACCATGTTCAGCTGAATTGTTGGCCTTTATATTGTGTGCATAGTTCCAGAATTAACATATTTCCACAGCAACACTAGGTGGCGCACATGAACAATGTATGATCACAAAATCTGCACACGGATGGCAGTAGTATTTCCAAACTGCTCACTGAAAAGCAGTAGTGGGACCGGCATCTCACTGAAACATGTTCCAGGTTCACACACAGGTGAGACTACAAATCTGCAGTGAATCACCTCCTGCTCTGAAACTATTCCATGTTGGTGGCAAGTGTGGAGTTCTCGCTTTAACAGAGCTAGCGTCTGCTGCAACACTCTGAAAGCTTGATTGTCAATTGCAGGTAACTGTGTCTCCAAATATTTTGTTGCAAAGAAGTTCACCTTTCAGGAAAGCTAGAGGCATTTTGAAAGTTGCTCACATTGGAAAGGCCACCTTCAGAATCTTCTCGAGCAACCATCATGTTAGGCATTGCATAATCGTAGATAAAGTCAGTAGGTGGGGTCAGCAGTGTGGGGTATCATCTGAAGATCAGCAGTTCTAAGGCTGCTGTGCCTCTGCTCCCTTGCCAAACCATGAACACATTTCCAGATGTTTTAACTCAATCTGAAATGGCTATTTTGTGGCATTTAAATATATTTTGAGAAACAAGTAACTTCCATGTCCCTTCTTTTCAATTGTAAAAGTAAATCAACCGCCGGTGAAAAATTAATCTGAAACATTATTATCTCTTATTCTTCAGCTATTCATCTAGGTTTTATAGAATTACACAATCTTGTCATGCCTCAGGGTGCCGATTGCTCAGAACAGAGGATGCTCTGTCAACCAGCAATTTGGAGATCAAAGATTTCAGCTGGCATCAGTTCAGAACATTTCAGGAATTTATTGTGCTTTATTTACACGAACGAGCATGCCAAAATAACTAGTTTTCAAATCTGAGCCAAAACATGATGCATTGGAATTTGTTTTATTTGTACACATTGCCCTGAGACAGCATGGTCATTGTTCGCTGATCACTTTGGACATTTGGATGAGGTGCGAGTTAAAGAGAATGTGAAAAGTTTATTGCATGAAACCTGAGCTAGAAACCAAGGTCTTGCAGCTCAAAAATCTATTTGAGACCCTTTAAAATCAGGATAGTCTACTTCCTGGCAGCACGGTAGCATAGTGGTTGGCACTATGGCTTCACATCGCCAGGGTCCCAGGTTCGATTTCCCGCTGGGTCACTGGCTGTGCGGAGTCTGCACGTTCTCCCCGTGACTGCGTGGGTTTCCTCCGGGTGCTCCGGTTTCCCCCCACAGTCCAAAGACGTGCAGGTTAGGTGGATTGGCCATGATAAACTGCCCTTAGTGTCCAAAAAAATGTTAGGAGGGGTTATTAGGTTGAGGGGATAGGGTTGAAGTGAGGGCTTAAGTGGGTCGGTGCAGACTTGATGGGCCGAATGGCCTCCTTCTGCACTGTATGTTCATGTTCTATGTTCCAAACTGTCTTAGCATGGAGAGCTGATCGTGAGACAAGAATTGCGTAGATGGAAATAAATGATTGCAGAAAGCTGTGCTGTGGTGGTGCACCACATTCTCAAGGCATGCTGGTATTTAAAATGGATCCACAGTATTGTAGCACTGAGGGTGATTGCGAGGTTAAAATATGCTGGAGACTGTGGACCGAATATCTGGAATTCCAGTTTTAGGGGCGAACATAGGTAGCGACTCCACTTTGGCGGGCAGTGAGGTCATGGGTGGAATATTGGGCAGCATGGTAGCACAGTGGTTAGCATTGTTGCTTCACAGCTCCAGGGTCCCAGGTTCGATTCCCAGCTTGGGTCATTGTCTGTGTGGAGTCTGCACGTGCTTCCCTTGTCTGCATGGGTTTCCTCCGGGTGCTCTTGTTTCCTCCGACAGTCCAAAGATGTGCAGGTTAGGTGGATTGGCCATGATAAATTGCTCTTAGTGTCCAAAAAAAGGGTTAGGTGGGGTTACTGAGTTACGGGGATAGGGTGGAGGGTGCTCTTTCCAAGGGCCGGTGCAGGCTCGATGGGCCGAGTGGCCTCCTTCTGCACTGTAAATTCTATGATTTGATGATTGCTAGCTATAGACATTGTATAGGCTGCAACTCCAGCGAGAGGCTGCCTCAAGGATGAGGCCTGGCAGCCAGGAGCCGCCGACTGGGTGTGGGAGTGAGGGTGTGGTGATTTGTGATGATTGCTCCTTTTAGGGCAATGCAGCAGAGTAAGGGTCACCTGGCTTGGGGGACCAATTGGGACGCAGAGTGGGTATTCACCCCAGAGGTTGGAGCCCTCTCTTGGGCAGAACACATAGGGGACGAGGATCAGCTATGTGACTGCTGTACTGTTCTTATTAATAATTCCTTTTGCATTTGTAATGAAGTCTGTGAAAGGGCACCATTATAGAAGGGTTCATCAAACACTAGTGATGCCAGAGGTCCCATCTGTGGCCCATGGAATGTCCATGAAGTGGGTGCTGCTTGGAACCCATGACAGGGTGCCAGGTTTCACCCTGTGGTCTCCCCATATGTATGAACAAGCAAACATCTGAATTAGGAGCAGAAGTAGGTCAATTCGGCCCTCAAAGCTGCTCCTCCATTCAACAAGATCATGGTTGATTTAATTGTGGCAGCAACGCCACATTCCTTCCTATTTCAAATCGCGTTTGACTTCCTGGTTAGTCAAGAATATATCTGCCTCTGCCTTAAAATATTTAGTGACCCTGCCTTCAGCACTCTCTGGGGAAGAAGATGCATAGATTAAGGATCCTCCAACATTCTCCTAATAAAGTCTTTAGTGGTAGACCACTTATTTTAAAATTGTGTCCACTTGTTCTAGTATCTCCCCAAAGGCGAAACAACTTCTCAGCATTCACCCTATCGAATCCCCTCAAGATATTATATGTTTCAGCAATATTGCCTCTCATTTCTCTATACTCCAATGGATACAGGCCCATCTTGTCCAACATTTTCTCATAAGATAACTTTATCCCAATTGTAAGGGCCCTTCTTGTTAGCTGTCAAGTGAGGTTTTGGAGCAACATGCATAGTAACAGACATAGACAATAGAAGTGGCCTCTGTAATGACCATTCGGCCCTTTAAGCCTGCTCCACCATTCATTATGATCACGGCTGATCAGCAAGTTCAATACTGTGATACCCCCCCCCCCCCAATCCCTTGATTCCTTTAGCTCCAAGAGCTATATCTAACTCCTTCTTGAAATTACAGTGTTTTGGCCTCAACTACTTTCTGTGGTAGTGAATTCCACAGATTCACAACTCTCTGGGTGAAGAAATTTCTCCTCACCTCAGTCCTAAAAGGCTTACCCCTTATCCTCAAACTATGACCCCTAGTTCTGGACTCCCCCACCACCGGGAGCATTCTTTCTGAATCTACCCTGTCTAATCCTGTTAGAATTTTATAAGTTTCTATGAGATCCCCTCTCACTCTTTTAAACTCCAATTAATATTATCCTAACCGACTTAGTCTCTCCTCATATGACAGTCTCACCATCCCATGCATCAACCTGGTAAACCTTTGCTACACTCCCTCCATAGCAAGAACATCCTTCCTCAGATATGGACACCCAAACTGCACACAATACTCCAGGTGTGGCCTCATCAATGCCCTGTACAATTGCAGGAAAACATCCCTATTCCTCTCTAATTACTCAAATACTCTCACTATGAAGGCCAATATACCATTTGCCTTCTTTACTGCCTGCTGTACCTGCGCGCTTACTTTCAATGACTGATGCACGTGGACATCAAGGCCTTATGAGTATCCACCTCTCTTAATTTACACCCAATAATCTGCCTATTTTTGCAACCAAAGCAGATAACCTCATATTTATTCACATTATACTGCAGCTGCCATGCATGTGCCCATTCACTCTGCCTGTCCAAATCCTGCTGAAGCATCTCTGCATCCTCCTCAAAGCTCATCCTCTCACCCAACTTTATATCATCTGCAAATTTGGAGATAATACATTTAGTTCCCTCATCCAAATCATTAATATATAATGTGAACAGTTGGGGTCCTAGTATAGATCCCTACAGTACCCCACTAGTCACTGCCTGCCAATCAGAAAAAGATCCATTTATTCTAACGTTTTGCTTACTGTCTGCTAACCAGCTTTTTATCCATCTCAAGACACTACCTGTGATCCTATGCACTTTAACTTGACATATCAATCTGCTGTGTGAAACCTTGTCGAAAGCCTTCTGAAAGTCTAAATAAACCACGTCCACCGGTTCTCCCTGGTCAACTCTACTAGTTACATCTTCAAAGAATTCTAGTAGATTTCCCTTTTGTAAATCTATGCTGATTTTGTCTAATTATACCACTGCTTTCCAAATGCTGTGTTATGAAATCCTTGATAATGGACTATAGCAACTTCCCTACTACCGATGTTAGGCTCACTGGTCTTTAGTTCCCTGTTTTCTCACTACCTCCATTTTTGAACAGCAGGTTTATATTAGCTACCCTTCAATCTGTAGGAACCATTCCAGAGTCTAAAGAATTTTGGAGCCCAGGGGAAGCCACTGGATCCTCAAGTTGGAAGCAGCTCTCTCTCTCTGCTCTGCCGCCAACTGCCTGAAGGCAGAAGCTTCTGGACTCTGAAAGAAGAAGCTCTCTCTCTCTCTCTCTTGAATGCTTGCTGCCTGCTATTTCTGTGAGTCTAGAGTGAAAACCTTTGCAAGCTGAAAGAAAAGATAATAGGCTAAATTCTCTGCCTCGTGACATCACAAACGCAAACCGTGATGGGGCGGAAAATCAAGCGTCCGGCCAAAATTGAGGTCTGCGGCAGACAGCAAATCAGACACCATGCTCGCTGGTGCCGATAATGAGGTTCGCGCCCCGTGTCGGCGGCGGCGGCATGTCAAACCAGCATCTGCATACATTTATGTGTCATTAGCATGTTTGACCCACTCTGCTTCGGGCCTCCGCGATTCTCCACCTCTCTGAGGCCGAAGTCACACGGGTGCGGTTTACTCCAGGTATTTAGAAATGGGACTGGGCACCATGGCTTCTGAGGGGGAGAGAGAAGTTAAGAAAAGTTTGAAAAACGATTAAAAATTGTACCACTTGCTGGGGGGTAGCCAGGGCCAGGGGAGTATGGAGGAGCGACTTGCTGATAGTTCTGTGGATTCAGGATCTCCTTCTCGGGATCGGGGCATCCTGGCTCAGACCACCATTGCTGCAGTGTTTGCAGCAACCAGGAGCATCATTGACGGATGCGTTGGCGTGCTAAAGATGCCCTTCCGATGCCTAGTGGGGCTCTGCAATCTCGCCTCAGGAGGGTTTCAAACATCGTGCTGACCTGTTGCGTCCTGCACAACATTGCACAGCAGATGGGGGGCATACTGGGGGAGGAGGAATAACGTCAGTCCTCATCTGACGAGGAGGATGGCCAGGAAGAACCCAAACAGGTGCCGGAGTGTGGCGATTAGGGTATATTCACAGTAAATTCATTGCAGTATTAATGTAAGCCTACTTGTGACACTAATGAAGATTAATAACATCTCGGCTTGCTGCCGGAGAGTTTCAGAAAAGGTCGAGGAACCACTGATACGATGTTTACAGTTAGACAGCTCCAGGAGAAATACCAATAACAGAGAATGAATCTCTATACCAGGCATTGTCAAACTCAGGGTTGCGACCCGCGCGTGGGTCCCGGGCGGGTGACGGGAGGGTCGCGGAGCCGTCCGTCGCGACGCTCCGAATCGCACAAATCGGTGCGCAACAGCCGCAGCAGCTGCACGCGTGCACAGTGCGGCCGCTTTTTTTTTTAAACGGTCGCAGCTTTTTGTATTACAAGTTCAGGGGGATTTTATTCATTTATTTTATTCATTTAATTTTTATTTTTTTCATTTATTTTATTCATTTTATTTTTATTTATTTTATAAGTTCGGGCGGTTTCATTTGATAAAATTTTACAGGAAACAAATTGCAGAAATTTGGACAGATGGAGACTCCATACTTTCCGGCACCAGAAGGCCTCACCTTCATCCAACTGGTTCCATTGGAGGAGCATGTACGAGGGCCATAGGGACCCAAAACCATTTCCCTCCATTTTTGTCAGCAGCAAATAAGGTAAGAGAAAATGGTGGGTTGCGCAGGTCGGCTGGGTGTGGTCGCGAAGGTCGGCCGGCATGGGTCGTGAAGGTCAGCAACTGGCCAATCTGCGCAGAAATTTAACTGAAGGACATTGGCAGCAAGGAAAGGCAGTAGACCCATGCTTTGTTAAACCTGGGGACTGATATATCTTAAAAGTCTTTCAGCCTGGTTACTTAACAAAGTCCACCAGTATAGAAACAGGAAAGACCTTCTTGGTAAGGAGACTATAAGCGACTCGCTTTGTGACCCACTCAACATCCATCTCTTCAAGGAAATCTTGCAAAAACTTAATATTATGACTAGTTTTGAAATCACCCAGTCTACTCTTCAGGAGCAAAAATGTCTTCTTCAACAGGCCCACAACAACTGCTTTTCCTACAATTAGCCAAATGCGCAAAGTATAAACTATTATTTTGTTCACAATTTGTACAAGTGCACAATGCTCTTTCTTTTAGAATTGTTTTTGAATGTGCATGTGTGTGTGCTGAGTGATTGGCATAGCTGATTATTTAAAGAAAGCATGTACGTGCACATGCACACACACCCCTTCCAGAACAACACACTGATTACAGACAGTAAGGGAACATTGAACATCAGTCTGGGAACGAAGAACAGTGAGTCTGCCTACCAAACTGAAAGTCCATGGATCAATGGTGCTATTCACTCAGCTATATACAGGTGAGACTTGGCAAGGGGTGTACAGACCTCATGCCAAGAAGCTCAACCACTTTCACTTGAGCTTCCTTCAGGAACGTCTGAACATCAGACAAAATAGCAGACACTGAGATGCTCACTCGAGTTGGCATGCCAAGCATCCACACCACATTGAAACAGTCACAACTGAGTTGGCTGATCATGTAATCAGAATGTTTACCAAAGCAAATCTTCAGCGAAGAGCTTGAGTCTAAGGTATACTCCCATGGTGGTGAAAGGAAGCACTACAAGGACACTTTGAAGGCTTCACTTAGGTGTTTTGACACTGGCTTCAAGGTCCGGACGAAACCTGCCCAGCATCGCTGCACTTGGCGCAACCAAAATCAAACTGGTGCAGCAACTTTGAAAGTAAGCACAAAGCAGAGGCAGAGAGAAAATACAAGGAGAGGGATTCGTGAGCCAGAACCCTGGGACTGTTCACAGTAACTTCATACTTGAAATGAAATGAAAATCGCTTATTGTCACAAGTAGGCTTCAAACGAAGTTACTGTGAAAAGCCCCTAGTTGCCACATTCCGGCGCCTGTTCAGGAGGCTGGTACGGGAATTGAACCCTCGCTGTTGGCTTGCCTTAGTCTGCTTTAAAAGCCAGCTAATTAGCCCATTGTGCTACTTGTGACAATAAAAGATTATTATTATTAAACCAAAACTCAATCAGTTATCCATTCCTGTCCTATTTGCAGCAGAACCTTTTGGGTTCAGATCAGCCTTAGCAGCCATCCATGTCCCCACTACAACCCTCTTACCCAGAGGATGAACATGATTTTCTTTGCCTCTA
The DNA here is from genome assembly GCF_047496885.1 of Scyliorhinus torazame. Lineage (NCBI taxonomy): Eukaryota > Metazoa > Chordata > Chondrichthyes > Carcharhiniformes > Scyliorhinidae > Scyliorhinus > Scyliorhinus torazame. Next base: position 311,620,147 of record NC_092707.1, read on the forward strand.
AAGGTGAACAAAAATTGTAACTGGCATACTTGCAGTTCCAATGCATTCCTGATGGTGGTGATATGGGGCTATTTCGGTTCATTGCCGTTTGCTGGCAGTGCCACCAGCAAGCAATCAATGGCACTACAGATATCATTACAGAAATTATTCTGGGCACATAGATTTTTTACAATATCATATAATTTTAGATAAACAAGCGTAAAATTAATTCTCCAAATTAACGGAATGCCTGCTCAGCCCTGCGAAATTCTGGCAATGTTACACAGGAGGAGAGGTAGACCATTCAGCACCTTTATTCCACCACTAAGCTAGTTCCCAAACTGGGGCACACAAACAGCTGGGGAGCCATGGAGACTTTTCAGTGATTCTGCAAAAATAATGGGAAAGTAGTAATGAGATGGACATGGTGTTAGACTTGTCTCTGCCAGACCTGCTGAGATTTTCCAGCATTTGTCTCTTTCGTGTTAGACGTGTGACAGGAACAGAGTGTGGCAAATATCGGACAAAGATTAGACCAACTCTGCAGTGAGAAGCAGCCACACCTACCTCATGGTTACCTGTACGTACATATCTATTTCCTTAGAAGCATTATTAAAACACGCGTTTGTTGCTGCACTTTCATATTATGAATATTATGCAGCATTATCATTGAAATGGTGGCGCGATGGTTGGGGGTACCGGGGGCACCACCTACCTCAATCAGTTCCATGTCCTTCAATATTATCTTTTTTATGAATAAATTTAGAGTACCCAATTCATTTTTTCCAATTAAGGGGCAATTTAGCATGGCCAATCCACCTCCCCTGCACATCATTTGGCTTGTGGGGACGAAACCCATGCAAACACGGGGAGAATGTGCAAACTCCACATGGACATAGACCCAGAGCCGGGATTGAATCTGGGACCTTGGCGCCGTGAGGCAGCAGTGCTAACCACTGCGCCACCATGCTGCCCCTTAATACCCTTATCTAACAAAAATCTATCAATCTAAGTTTTGACATTTTCAAATGGCCGAGTCTCGACAGCTTTTTGTGGAAAATGTTTCAAATTCCACTATCATTTGTGTGCAGAACTGTCTCCTGTTGGAGGTCGAAGTTGAGGTAAAGGCACCTTGGGCGCAATTCTCCGATCCCCCACCGGGTCAGAGAATCGCCGGGGGCTGGCGTGAATCCCGCCCCCGCCGTGTCCCGAATTCTCCGCCACCAGAGATTCGGCGGGGGCGGGAATCGCACCGTGCCGGTCGGCGGGGGCGGGAATCGCGCTGCGCCGGTCGCGGGCCCATCCCCGGCGGTTCTCCAGCCCGCGATGAGCCGAAGTCCCGCCGCTGTCAACTCTCTCCCGCCGGCGTGGATTAAACCATCTTTTGAACGGCGGGACAAGGCGGCGCGGGCAGGCTCCGGGGTCCTGGGGGGGGGCACGGTTATCCCACGGTTGCCTGGCCCGCGATCGAGGCCCACCAATCCGCGGGCGGGCCTGTGCCGTGATGGCACTCTTTTTCTTCCGCCTTTGCCATGGTCTTCACTATGGCGGAGGCGGAAGATACCCCCTCCCCTGCGCATGCGCGGGGATGACGTCAGCAGCCGCTGACGCTCCCGCGCATGCGTCGACCGGCGAAGACCTTTTGGCCCCGGCTGGCGTGGCACCAAAGGCCTTTCCCGCCAGCCGGCGGAGCGGAAACCCCTCCGGCGCGGGCCTAGTCCCTCAAGCTGAGGGCTTGGCCTCTAAAGGTGCGGAGACTTCCGCACCTTTGGGACGGCCCGACGCCGGAGTGGTTTGCGCCACTCCATTACGCCGGAACCCCCCGCCCTGCCGGGTAGGGGAGAATCCCGGCCCTGGTTCTGGACTCCCCGACCAGAGGAAATAGCTTCTCTCAATCTAACCCATGAAATAATTTGATCATCTTAAAGCACCTCAATTTGACCACCCCTTAATGGTCTGTACAAGCTGAGTCTATGCAATCTGGCCTCATAATTTAACCCTTTTGACATCAGAACCAGGTTATTTTCTTGCCACGGTCTCACTGTTTCTCAGTTCAATAAGGTTTCTCCCAGCACTGTTGGATGGAATTAAAACTGCCTCTAACTCATTTTCAGATACATAACTGAGGGTTGCAGTGAACTGCCAAATCCAAATTGGGCTGCTGCTTCCACCAGGCAAACTTTGTTTCCGCAAAAATATACTTTATTCATATACATGTGAAAGAGAGTGCATTATATAACTGTGCAAAGTTTACATAAAGTAAAAACAAATCAGTTTCTTCCAATATTGAAAGATACTCACTACATTTCCGATTCTAATCAGTATTTCCTATCTTCATTACATTAAGCCCAAGAGGTTTTCACATTATTCAGCTCCTCAGGATTCAATGGCTGAAGGTCCTTAGACAGCGACCTCGCCCCATTGCACCTTTGCAGCAGCTGCCCCGAGCTTTAGTGCTTCCCTCAGCAGATAGTCCTGGACATCTGCAACACTCAGCCAAGGACAACTCTTTGCACTGGAAGACCAACATTTTTCAACCAGACCAAAGCGCTTCTTTCACAGAGCTGATGGTCTGTCAGCTACAGTTGATGTCTGTCTTGGTGTGCGTCCCTGGGAACAGCTCATAGAGTAGAGTTCTGTGTTAAGGAACTGCTCAGATGAAACTTGATGAAAACCAATCCATCTTTTTCCAGATCTGCTTTGCGATGGCGCACTCCAGAAGGAGGTGGACAATAGTCTCTTTCAAGCCATAGACACCTCAAGGACAACATATTGATGGGGTAAGACTCTAGTTGTGCAAGAATGAACTGAGTTGTTGGAGGAGTGGTAGAGAGCGGGGAGGGGAGGGGGGGGTGATCCTTCTCATCACAAACCAAGTTACAATTCCGTGCTTCTTCAAAATTCTGGTGATGAGGTATTCTACCAATTCACTTTGACAGTCTATGCAGGGAACCATCTGACAGATTCCACCATAGCCTGTTTTTGTTTTACCATGGCTGCTTTCATGGCTTTCACCTGACTCTGAGTAGAATGTTCCAGCAAACTGCGGAGAAGCCCCATGAAAAGAAGAAGATCAGGGATGGTATAACAGTCGTTAATCGTCAGTTATAGCATGAGGGCGATAACAAAAGCAATCGGCATACAAGTTACTAACCTGCAGCTCAAAATGAACAGGCAGATAGAGAACCCTTTAAACCAATTAATGGGGTAGATGTTGGACCCCGACTCAATGCTGCATGATATATACCTGAACCAAGAGGTCTGAGGTTTAATGGAACTTGGTCTTTGAGCCTCATCATCTTGGATTTCAATATAGCAGAAAGTCATGGTGTGGGCGGTCACACAATATGCCAATGTTTTAGCCTAAGCTATTTGAAACAAATATAACCATGTTCAGGGGTGAAAGTCCAAGCAATCTCATCCTGGCATGTGGTGGCCGCTTCTTAACACAATGGATGAAGCAGAACATTAGACCAGCTGCTAACATTAGATTTATGAGCGGAAGTCAGCATTATTCATAATGACAATGCTCATTAGAAATCCTTTATTCACTATTCTAACAAAGGCATCATCTCACTTATTGCAAATAAGTAACTTCTTAAAACTGGTTTGTTAAATAGTAGACAAAGCAACTATAATATGCAAATATATTAACATGTTCATTACTAATATAGAACAGCATGATTTGAAATAGTTTTGCTGTTCCAGTAAATTGTTGCGTGATATAGTTAATTGTGATCACTGTAAAGTTAGATTTGATATGTCACACACGAATAAACATAGGCCGGGATTCTCCGGTCCCATTCGCCCCACCGCCGCCGACAGTGAGAATCGAGAATTTGGCACTCGGCCACAACTCCATTCACTGCAATGGGACCGGGGATCCCCACCTGCGGGCGAGGTCAGAGAATTCCAGCCAAAATATCTATTCATTTAACCTTGCATTTATTTGACACCTTTGATGACCAAGGAAATACATTTCTAGACTCTTAAAGACATTGACGATTATGGGGAGAGCGCAGGAGTATAGCATCGAAATAAAGGATCAGCCATGGTCATATTGAATGGCAGAGCAGACTCAAAGGGCCGAATGGCCTCCTCCTGCTCCTATTTTCGATGTTTCCATGTTTTCGCTACAGGACATCCAAAAGTGATTCACAGTCAGTCAAGGACTTTGAAGTGTAGACAATGTTTCAGTGTTTTTAAACTGTATTTAAAGAGACGACATGATTATATGTATTTATTTGTTTCACTCAGGTAAAACCAGCAGTACCATTATATTTTTTTTAATAAACATTTTATTGAGGTATTTTTGGTTTTACAACAACGACAAAATAAACAATATACGTAAGTCTATAAACATAGTGCAAAAAGCCTGCTTCCTCCCTGACAGGTCCCACCTTTATTAACCCTCTACTCCAAACTAAACTAACACCCCCCCTCCTTCTGCTGACGATTAATTTTCTGCAAAGAAGTCGACGAACGGTTGCCACCTCCGTGCGAACCCTAACAGTAATCCTCTCAAGGCAAACTTGATTTTCTCCAAACAGAGAAAGCTAGCCATGTCAGTAAGCCATGTCTCCGACTTCGAGGGCTTTGAGTCCCTCCAAGCTAATAATATCCGGGCTACCAGGGAAGCAAAGGTCAGAATGTCTGCCTCTTTCTCCTCCTGGATTCCCGGATCTTCTGACACCCCGTAAATCGCCACCTCCGGACTCGGTGCCACCCTTGTCTTTAACACCGTGGACATGACGTCTACAAACCCCTGCCAGAATCCCCTGAGCTTTGGCCATGTCCAAAACATGTGGACAGGTTCGCTGGCCCCCCGCACACCTTGCACACCTATCTTCTACACCAAAGAACCTACTTATTCAGGCCACTGTCATGTGAGCTCGGTGAACAACCATGAACTGTATCAGGCTGAGCCTGGCGCATGTTGTGGACACGTTGACTCTACTCAACGCATCCGCCCAGAGACCATCCTCTATCTCTCCTCCGAACCCCTCTTCCCATTTGCGCTTCAGCTCCTCAGTCCGCGTGTCTTCTGACCCCAGGAGCTCCTTATAGATGTCGGAGACTTTCCCTTCTCCCACCCCCACTCTGGAAACTACCCTATCCTGAATCTCCCTTGGTGGTAGGAGCGGAAAGGTTGAGACCTGTCTATGTAGGAAGTCCCGCACCTGCAGGTACCTAAATTTGTTTCCCCTCGCTAATCCAAATTTCTCCTCGAGCTCCCTCAAGCTAGGAAAGCTCCCTTCTACAAACATATCCCCCATCCTCTCAATTCCTGCCCTCTGCAATCTGCGAAACCCCCTGTCCATCCTTCCCGGGGCAAACTGGTGGTTATTGCTGATTGGGGACCAGACCGATGCTCCCTCCGCTCCCACATGCTTCCTCCCTTGCCACCAGACTCTCAGGGCTGCCACCACCACAGGGCTGGTGAAGCACTGTGCCGGCGGGAACGGCAGAGGCGCTGTTATCAACGCCCCCAAGATGGTGCCCATACGCTCCCATGCCGACCCACCCCCCACCACCCACTTCCTGATCATGGCTATATTCACCACCCAATAATAGTTACTGAAGTCTGGCAGTGCCAGCCAGCCCTCTTCCCGGCTCCGCTCAATCATCACTTTTTTTACTCGCGGGGTCTTGCCCGCCCATACAAAGCCCGTGATAACTTTGTTAACCCGTTTAAAAAAGGTCCGCGGAATAAAGATGGCGAGACACTGGAACATAAACAGGAATCTCGGAAGGACCGTCATCTTCATCGTCTGGACCCTCCCAGCTAGTGACAACTGGAGCACGTCCCAACGGGAGCGCATCCCACCTCCGAAAATCGTCCTTCATTTGGTCCACCAGGCGGGCCAGATTAAGTTTGTGTAACCGTTCCCATTCCTGTGCCACTTGGATGCCTAGGCACCTATAACTTCCCCTACCACTCTAAACAGCAGGTCCCCCAGTCGCCTCTCCTGTCCCCTTGCCTGGATCGCAAACATCTCGCTTTTCCCCATATTTAGTTTGTACCCTGAAAACCGGCCAAATTCCCCCAGAATCCTCTTGATTTCTTCCATCCCCTCCACTGGGTCTGATACATACAGGAGCAGACCTGTCTGCGTAAAGTGAGACTCTGTGTTCCACTCCCCCCCGGACCACCCCCTTTCAGCCCCTTGAGGCTCTCAGCGCAATTGCCAGCGGCTCTATAGCTAGCGCGAACAACAGTGGGAGAGGGACTCGTCCCCCAATGTAGCCTACAGTAGTCTGATGTCGTCCTATTTGTCCGCACGCTCGCCACAGGAGCCTGATTCAGCAACCTGACCCAGTCAATAAAGCCCCGTCCAAAGCCGAACCGCCCCAGTACCTCCCACAAATATTCCCGTTCTACTCGATCAAAAGCCTTCTCTGCGTCCATTGCGACCCTACCTCCACCTCCCTACCTTCTGGGGGCATCATTATTGCATTTAGTAACCTTCTTACATTGGACACCAACTGCCTTCCCTTAACAAACCCCGTCTGGTCCTCCCCAATCACGTCCGGAACACAGTCTTCAATCCTAGAGGACAAAATTTTGGCCAGCAGTTTGGCATCCACATTCAATAGGGATATCGGCCTGTAGAGCCCACACAGCTCCAGTTCCTTATCCTGCTTCAGAATCAGCGAGACCGTGGCCTGTGACATCATCTCTCCCTTGCCCCATTGAATGTCCTCATCAACAGCAGCCCCAATATCTCAGCGAACCTTTTCTAGAACTCCGCTGGGTACCCGTCTGGCCCCGGGGCTTTACCCGACTGCATGTCCTTCAGACCCTCCACTATCTCTTTGATCCCGATTGGGGCCCCCAGCCCTTCTACCAGCTCCCTGTCCACCTTCGGAAAATTCAGCCCCCCTCGGAAGTGCCTCATCCCCTCTGGCCCTGGTGGGGGTTCCGACCCATACAGCCTACTATAAAACTCCTTAAATGCCTTATTCACCCCTGCTGAGTCTCCCACCAGGTTCCCGTCTCCATCCTTTACTTTCCCTATCTCCCTAGCTGCCTCCCTCTTTCTAAGCTGCTGTGCAAGCATTCTGCTGGCCTTCTCTCCATGCTCATAAATCGCCCCCCTCGCCTTTCTCAGCTGCTCCACCGCCCTCCCTGTGGTTAACAAGCCGAACTCCGTCTGTAGCCTCCGCCGTTCCATTAGACGCCCTGCCTCTGGGGTCTCCGCATACCTCCTGTCGACCTGTAGTATCTCCTTTACCCGGTCGGTCCGGCTCTGTCCTGTCTACGTTCTCCCTGTGGGCCCATATCGAGATCAGCTCCCCTCTAACCACCGCCTTCAATGCCTCCCAGACCACCGCTGCCAAAATTTCCCCCATGTCATTGACCTCCAGGTAATTCTGAATACATTTCCTCAACCACCCACACACCTTCTCGTCCGCTAAAAGCCCCCAGCAGTACCATTATTTAACAAATGTTTTTCTTCATAGTTTGAGGTACTGGCCATGATGAGCTGCAGATCAATGGGCATCTTACATGTTCTCCAAGTATCATGTGAGTGTCTCTTTAAGAAAGGTTTTTGTCTTATCACATGACTTCAGTGATGTCATTGTGTGGGTGGAGCTGGGCTGTGGCACTGGAAGGTTTTTACTTTTGCTTTCAGTTTTGACTGCTGTGGACTACAGACATAGAAAATAAGTGTTTTGGCCTGTCTCTCTCTATTTTCATTTGAAAGAGTTGTTCCAGAAAAAGACCCATTGATTATAGCTACCTGCTTTGGTAACATAAAAGCTATAGTTTGCAGTTGGAAGAGCAGAGCGTTAAAACTGTGAGATTAGCAGCAGAAATGGCAGGTGATTATAAATTAGTTCATAAATCAAAATTTAGTTTCTGACACCAGTTTCAGCCTGTGAGGGATAGAAACTGGGTAAAAGAGAAATAGTCAAGTGGCAAAGAAAAAGGGGATCTGATGGGAGATAATAAGGATAGTGTACCTCAGATTAAAAAAAGAAATCCAGGAGGGTGGAAGAGAAAATAAAAGTTTCAGATGTTTTTACTCTAATAAACTGGGCCATGAAGAAAAGCACTGGGAAGGCTGATGTGGTAAAACAGGATAAGCCAGTGGGATTTGTTAAAGTGGTAAAGGAAAGCCCAATTGAAACGAAGGACGTGCAAAAGAATGTACTGCCTGATCAAGAGGCGATGCCAGATTTCTTTAAAGAATTTACTTGTGTGGGTAAAGTTTACCCATGTGTACCAGGAGGATTAGGTAAATAAGTCAGAATTTTAAGAGATACTGGTGCTAGTCAATCTTTGATGGTAAGAGATGAGGATTTATGTAGTTTGGGAGGAATATTGCCAGAAAAGGTGGTAATATATGGAATTCAGGGTTAGAGGAGTAGTGTTCCATTATATAAGATGAGGTTGTAGAGTCCAATCAAGAGTGGTGAAGTGGTAGTAGGAGTAATAGAGAAACTATCTTGTCCAGGAATACAGTTTATCTTGGGTAATGATATAGCTGGATCGCAGGTGGGAGTGATGCCTACTGTGGTTGATAAGCCAGTTGGAAATCAAACAACTGAATTGTTGAAGGACGAATATCCTGGGATTTTTCCTGATTGTGTAGTAACAAGGTCGCAAAGTCACAGGTTAAGACAAAAGGAGAAATCAAATAAATTCAATTATCAGAAACAATTTTAGATCAGATGGTTGAAAAGGAACAACAACAGGTGGAGGATGAGGCAGATATTTTTAGTTCAGAAAGATTGGCAGAGTTACAACAGAAAGATATAGAAATAAGATGAATGTATCAGAAAGCATGCATGGAAGAGGAATCTGAGTATATACCAGAATGTTATTACCTTAAAAATGATGTCTTCATAAAATGGAGAAAAGTGGGCAGAAGTTCATCAAGTAGTATTGCTGGTAGGGTATAGAAAGGAGGTGTTGCAAGTAGCACGCAAGGTATCAGTAGGGGTCATTTGGGAGTAAGGAAAGCTCAAGCTAAAATACAAAAACATTTTTATTGGCCTGGATTACATAAAGATGTAGTTAAATTTTGTTGATCATGTCACACATGTCAAGTGATAAGGAAACTACAAGCGGTGATAAAACCAATGCCTTTAATACCCATTCCAGCATTTGAGGAACCTTTTACAAGGGTCTTAATTGATTGTGTAGGGCCACTTCCTAAAACAAAAAGTGGGAATCAATATATTTTGACTATAATGAATGTGTCTACTAGGTTTCCAGAGGTCATACCAGTACGCAATATTACAGCGAAAAAGATTGTGGAGGAGTTACTTAAATTTTCTACTAGATATGGACTACCCACAGAAATATAATCGGATCAAGGATCACATTTTACCTTGTAGCCATCTGGGATGGCCACTTCCCGATTACAAAATGGACACTTTGCAAAGATTGCAGGGGAAATGGACAATGCTGAGAAAACAATCAGGTTCAGAGCTTGTCTGTAAATTAGAGCCGCAGCTCCCAGACAAGACCAAAACTGCAGGCCCATTAGCATACTAATGGCCCATCTCCGGGAACAAAAGAGTAACATTTGAGTAACCGATACTAAGGCAGACACCCCGGCGCCAGAGGTGACCGAAACAAAGCAGGCCACCGGCCACCTAGGACACGCCCAGCCATCAGGGCACCCACCCCTTTATTGGATGAGATCAATAGGAATGATCAAGAAACGGCCCAATTGATTGGGGCCAAGTTCAAGGCCCGCCCAAAAGAGCGCAAAGCCCCTTTAGGTATAAGAAGAAGCCCCCAAGAGAGAATCGTTCTCTTGGACTCGGCTCTCACCGAGGAGAGACCTGTCCACCAGCTGCACCAGAAGCAAGTAAGTCTAAGGTCAACACACGCTACCAGACAGACGACCTTACCTGTTCCCCTTTACCAGTTCGACCCCAGCAGCCTCAGAACCGAACAATGGCTATTGTTCCTCTGACTGAGTGGGCGCCCGAAGCTAAGTATAGGCTTTAGCAGTAGTAATAGTTTAGTCTGTAGCGTTTCGTGCATGAGTATATTTAACTGCGTGTGTAAATAAATAAGCATTGACTTTGAACTAACTAACTGGTGTATCGAGTCTTTGATCAGTATTCGGTTTTGAACCTCGTGGCGGTATCGAAAGATACCTGGCAACTCTAGAGCAAAACATAATTAGAACTAAGGAAGGCGACCATATTGGCCGCCATATTCAGAGCCAACCAAAGAGAGCAACAACCTCGAGGTTATTCAAGGAGGTTATGGTTAGCTGAGGAGTAAAACAATTTAAATCAACTGCTTACCATCCAGAATCGCAGGGACCATTAGAATGGTGGCATTAGACGTTAAAGACAATGTTGAGGGCTTATTGTCAAGATTATCCAGAGGATTGGGATAAAGGAATTCCATTCATACTGTTTGCAATTAGGGATGCACCTAATGAGTCAACCAAATTCAGCCCTTTTGAACTAATGTTTGGTCATGAGGTAAGAGGACCACTTAAATTGATTGAGGAGAAATTGGTGAGTGAGCAGTCTGAAATTACATTATTGGATTACATGTCAAATTTTAGGGAATGATTAAATAGAGCAAGTGAATTGGCTAGACAACAATTAAAAGTTGCACAGCATGTGATGAAACAGGTAGTGGACAAGAAAGCAAAAGTTCATTGTTTTGCCAGTGGAGATAAAGTTTTAGTATTATTACCAATGGTAGGTGAACCTCTAAAAGCTAGGTTTTGTGAACTTTATCAGGTTGAAAGGAAATTGAGTGAGGTGAATTATTTGTTAAGAACGCTAGATAGAAGGAAAACTCACCGAGTGTCATGTGAATATGCTTGAAAGGTATTTTGAAAGGGAAGGAGAGCAAAAGGAGGAGGTTTTAGTGATTCTAACTCAAATTGAAGAACCAAATCCAGATGACTCTGAATTTAACATTCCACAAATTAAATTGGATAACGAGGATGTTCTTAAAAATTGGGATAAATTATTGAGTTACCTTCCAGAGGAAAACGAACTGACCCGAAAGAGGTATTAATATCACATGGGCACGTTTGTGGAAATATGTTGGGAAGTGCTAAAATGGTTATACATGATGTAGATATGGGAAATGCTGTTCCAATTAAACAACATCCATATTGACTTAACCCTCTAAAATTGGCACAGGTTCAAAAGGAATTTGAAAGTATGCTTAAAAATGGCATAATTGAAGTGAGTTGCAGCCAATGGAGCTCACCCATAGTGATGGTACCAAAGCCGGATGGTACACAATGATTGTGTATGGACTACAGAAAGGTTAATGCAGTTACAAGAACAGACTCTTATCCTATCCCACGGTTGGAGGACTGCACTGAGAAGGTGGGACAATCAGCATTTATCTCCAAACTGGATTTACCTAAAGGTTAGTGGCAGGTACCTTTACCCGAAAGGGCAAAGGCAATTTCTGCTTTTGTGATTCCAAATGGTGTATGCCAATTCAACGTTATGCCATTTGGCATGGAAAATGCCCCAGCCACATTTCAACGGTTAGCTAACAAAGTAATTTCATGATTTACCCAATTGTGAAGTGTATAATGACGATATGGTGATTTTTAGTCAGACATGGAAAAAACATTTGAAGCATCTGATGAGAGTTATTCGATCGACTTCAGGAGGCGGATTTGGTGGTAAACCTAGCCAAAGGTGAGTTTGGAAAAGCCCAAGTCACGTTCCTTGGCCATTCAATTGGACATGAACAAATTGTCCCATGGGATGTGAAATCAAAAGTTATTGGGGAGTTTCCAATACCCTCAACACAAAGGGAAATAATGACATTTCTTGGCAAGAGTGGTTTTTACCGTAAATTTGTGCGAAATTTTAGCAGCCTGGTTGCTCCACTGACGGACTTGCTGAAGAAGCATAGCAAATTTAATTAGACAGCGGAGTGTCAACAGGCATTTGATGGCCTGAAGGCAGTGTTAACCACTGCTCTTGTGTTGGCCACCCCAAATTACACAAAACCATTCAAGGTGGCTATCAATGCAAGTGATGTGGGTGTAGGTGCTGTGCTCTTGCAAGGATATGATGAAGGAGTAGAACAGCCTATTGGATATTTGACGATTGAAAAGGCAACTTTGATCTTAGTGCTGGCTTTGCAACATTTTAACATTTATATTCCCAGCAATTTGTATGAAACAATTATATATACTGATCATAATCCATGGACGTTTTTGGAGAAATTCAAGTATAAAAATGGCAGACTGTTTTGATGGAGTTTATTACAACAGCCATTTAATTTAAAACTTATACATGTGGCAGGATGATAAAACGTGATGGCCGATGCTTTGTCAAGAATATGATGAAGCAGGTTCAATGGTAGAAAACAAAGAAACAAAATGGACTGTATTATTGTACATGTTTGCCTGTTTTGATGTTTTTAAATGTATGTATGTTTATTCTCAAGTGTTAGGAACGGGCAGTGTAAAGGTGAAAAATGAAACCATCTTTGAAATTGATAGTTTATTTTTCTTTTCTTGGGGGGAGGTGTCATGTGATTGTCCCTTTAGGAAAGGTTTTGTCTTATTACATGGCTTCAGTGATGTCATTGTGTGGTTGGAGCTGGGCTGTGGCTCTGTGAGGTTTGTATTTTCGCTTTCAGTTTTGACTGCTGTGGACTACAGACAGAGAAAATAAGTGTTTTGGCCTGTCTTTCTCTATTTTCATTTTAAAGAGTTGTTCCAGAAAAAGACCCATTAGTTATAGCTACCTGCTTCGGTAACTTAAAAGATATAGGGCGGGATTCTCCGACACCCTGCTGGGCCAGAGAATCGCCGGGGGGGTGGGGGGGGCGGCATTAGTCACGCTCCGCTGCCTCGACGCCAGCTGCCGGATTCTCCGGCGGTGTTTTTTCGGCGGGGGCGGGAATCGCGCCTCGATGTTCGGGGGCCGTTGGGAGCGCCCTCGGCCGGCGATTCTCCGGCCCGCGATGGGCCGAGTGGCCGCCCATTTTTGGCGGGTCCCGCCAGCGTAAATTATACCAGGTCCGTACCGGCGGGACTTGGCTCTGCGGACGGCCTCCGGAGTCCTCAGGGTGGCGTGGGAGGTATCTGGCCCCGGGGGGGGGGCTCCCACGGTTGTCTGGCCCGCGATCAGGGTCCACCGATCCGCGGGCTGGCCTGTGCCGTAGGGGAACTCTGTCCCTCCGCGCCGGCCGGTGTAACGGTCCGCCATGGCTGGCGCAGAGGAGAACCCCCCTGTGCATGCACTGGGATGATGCCAGCACACGCTGCCACTCCCGTGCGTGCGCCAACTTGTGCCGGCCAGCGGAGACCCTTCGCCGCTGGCTGGCACGGCGCCAACCCCACCGGCGCTGGACTAGCCCCTGAAGGTGCGGAGGATTCCGCACCTTCCGAGCGGCCCAACGCCGGAGTGGTTCACGCCACTCCTCGGCGCTGGTACGGCCCGCCCTGCCGGTTAGGGGAGAATCCCGCCCATAGTTTGCTTTCCGGAAGGTTTAAACCTGCTGGTGAGACGGGGTCAGAATCTCAGGGAAAGCCCGTCTTATTCAAGTGAGAATGCAGAGTGCCGGGCCACGCCCATGTAAAAGGGTTTGTCTTTTATGCAATTTTGTTTTTGAATAGGAACAGTTAAGGGGGAATTCATTCAGTGTTATACATAGATTACTGTAGCTGTGGGGTGTCTTTATATTTGCAATTGATAAAAATTCTTGCTGTGTGTTTATATATATGTTTATAACACAAGTGACTATCTTTCAGATGAGAATGTCATAGATGAATGTGGTTTCATGGTGGAATCACATATTACAACTCAGTTGGCTAGTGAGAGATAGAACTGGAGCCTACCATTTACACACTAAACCTTTAGGTACAAAGACACAGGCCAGAATTTTCTGCCCCGTTCTCGTTGGACAGGTTTGGCAGCATGAGTGGGAAATATCATACAAAGGCCGTAGATGCATTCCCCAGTGGTGCAAATGCAGGGCATGAGTGTCCCCTTGCCCCGGTTTCCCATTGTCCAACGTCGAAAACGTCATTATAATACATTAGCATATCATTACCTGGTCCATATGCCGGAATCACACCCTCAAATCAAATTAAACTTTCCATGGTGTTGTGCTGTCAAAACGGTGCAATGTATGACTGGTTTCAAAAGCCAGGCAACTAGTGAGCAGAACTCCAAGGGAAGCTCAAGAATCTCATTATGAATGCTTTGCTGAGCTGCAAACCCCACTAATGGATTCAGCTCAGCGAGGGTTATTGATACAGCTGTCCTTTGACTGTGAGTTTACTTACCTTATTTTTATGACCGCTTATTAGGATGATTTTTTTTTTTTAGTTTTAGTTCATTGTTTGTTTGTCTTGATAGTTTTAAAAACATCTCAAATAGTTCCCAATATTACTCCAGAGCTCAAGAATTCAGTACATGGTAGGTACTGAGTGAGTGGGAATGGGGGAGGAGGTGAGGTGGGCATTGGGATTTGGAAGTATTGGATGGGATGTGGTGGGCATGGGGCAGGAGGTATGGTGATGAGGGGGCCATGGAGGGTGAGGGGTGGGTGACGTGGATGGGGTGGTGGTGAGGGTATGGGGACCTCACACTCAACTACGGAATTTTGATCAAGATCCCAATTAAGCCTTCCAACCTGCCACCCTTGGCATCCACCCAGCTAAATTTCTGCCTCCACCCTGCTTTGGAGGCAGAAACCCTGACTAAAGCCCGGTCTGAATCTACGGGGTGAAAATACGGTGGACGGGCACTGCCACTCAGATGCTGGGATTGTGATATCGGGAAATGGCCCCACTCCTGATTAGCGCTTCAAAGGGGTAAATCTGGCTTTAGGAATCAACATAAATGATTAAGAAGTGATCTGATTGAAATGTTATGATGATTTAAAGGACAGATAGTAAGAAACTATTTCTCTGGCGGAGGAGCCCAGAATTGGTGTGGGGGAGAGATGGGGGGATAATCTATAAAAATAAAGCTAGGTCAGTCGGGGGATGATATCAGAAAGCACTTCTTTTCACAAAGGGATCTTAAAATCTGGAATTTACTGCTATCTGTTAAGGCTAGGCCAACTAAAAATGACAAACTGGGATTGGTACTTTTTTTGTCAGGCAAGAATATGAAGATGAGATGTACAGAATCAAGATGAGTAGATGGAGTTAAGATAAAGATCAGCCATTATCTAATTTAATGCTCAAGGGATTGCATGGCCTTCTCTTCTTCCTATGTTCCTTTAACCTAAATCATAGTTTAATCTAGCATGGGACAGTCGCATATGCAAGTAAATGGGCAATTTGTATAAATAAATAATACCAGCACTGTCGACTTTTGCCTGGTTTATTGTATTTATAAGGCTGCAGAGAGGAGCAGGATGTTTAAAATTTAATAATCCTCCCTTGTTATTTTCAAGATCAACGAAGAGAAGCAATGCAATAACTATTTGAAAATTATTTAAAGCACACGGACACATTTTATCTATTTTTTTGGTCCCTCTATAGTGAAACTGGCCATCAAATCTAACATTAGCAGAGCCTTTGCCAATGTTCATGGGGTTTCTGCAGCGATCGTTGAGTCTGGACAAATGTATTCCATAGACCTTAAAACTGGAAAATTGCTACGAAAATTATGAGGTGCATTCAACAGTAGCAAACACAAAATTATTTTCAAGCAAGATAAAAGAACACCAAAAGAATGAAAAAGGAACAGATACTACAGACTCTTAGTGTCAAAGTTTATTGTAGAATTAATTAGAACTTTCCTGGAAAACCTGGAAAAAGAGCTAAACCACAGCCTGGTTAAGCACCTGATTAAACAATCCTGTCCAGTTATACCTATACAGCAAATTCTCAGGCAACTTTTCAATCCCCCTTCCTGTTACTGTAAAGTGAATTATTATCCAGTGTGATTTGATACAGGTCTCCGGTCTCTCCTTAGGATTGCTTCAATGACTTGGTCGAAAATGAGTTCATTCCAATGAGCAAAATCAGGAAAACCGTATTTATTTGTCACTGTTCTGATTCCACTGGAAAACAATCATAGACCAGTGGTCAGCGAATAAAACTTTGAATGCAGAGATGAAAACAACCAAATGTGTCCTTAGACGTGAAATCTACACCCGATTTATCGAACGTAGCTGCTTCAGCTTCACTGAGAATGTGTACTTTCCCTAGTTTCAATGACCAATAATTAAGCAATCGCTGAAACAAATGCAATCCACGGTAATTGAGTTTTAGACTGCAGCTGTCAGAAGACTAGATAAAGGTTATTTGTCTTCAAGCATAATTATGTTTTTGTTTATAATCAGAACTGATTGTAATTAAAATATTTTGACAAGAACAGCAAAATTATTGAGTGTGCTTAACCTTTCCATTGCACACTGGATTCTGTAATAAATCTAAATTGGTGGAGGTTTGAATTGCTGTTTTTCTTTTAAGTATTGCAGCCAAGTAGCATGGTTTAAAAGTCTGCTTTGCAGTTGTTTGGTTCGATTAAAGGTTTGTTGTGTGAGCTAATGCTGAACACAAGTGGTCACCAGTGCACAGAATCTCATCTGTTTTGAGCCAATTGAAAGAGATATCTCCAAGGAATTGATAATGTGTTGGGGGAGCATTTGCTGAATGAAATTTGAATAAGGACACAGGGAGCCCTAACTGAGGAAAATAAAGAACTTTAATTTATTTACAATAACAGTAGATCCCTACCGGGTCTCTGCTTGGTCAATGCCTTGCTAGCTGACCTTTTGTACAATGCTCAATGGAAATCCCCCGCCCCACAATAGGGGAGCTCATGTTCAGCGAGGGTCACGGGGAAGATAATCATTTCCACCCCATAAGTCTTGTACGGGATATTACAGGAATAATCTTGTTCAATGAGCAGAACTTACTCAATGCAATACATGCATACATACATAAAATGAAAGCTCATAAATCAGCGAAGCACTATTCATGCCACTTTGCAGGCTAGATTCCATTCAGTTGCAGTTAACTGAGACTGCATACAGCACACCTGAGTAGGTGAGAAAACAATTTAGATAAAACACAGAGTAACAGTTCATGGCACATGATTCTGGATTTGACATTATATTCTATGGAATTTCTTGTCAATTGCTACAATCACAGGGTTTTGGTGAGAACACATCTGGAATACCCCTGTGCAGTTTTGGTCCCCACATTTAAGAAAGGATACACTCTCGTTGGAGGCAGTACAGAGGAGGTTCAGTAAATTGGTTCCTGGGACAATGGATTGTCCTGTGATGAGAGAATAGCCAATGTTGTTCCTTTGTTTATGAAGGATAGCAAGGATAACCCAGGTAATTACAAGCCGGTGAGCCTTATGTCAGTGGTAGGGAAATTATTGTAGAGGATTCTTCGAGACAGGATTGACTCCCACTTGGAAATAAGTGGACGTATTAGCAAGTGGCAACATGGTTTTGTAAAGGGGAGGTCGTGTCTCACTAACTTGATTGAGTTTTTCAAGGAAGGGATGAAGATGTTTGATTAGGGTGGGGCAGTGGAGTTGTCCACATGGACTGTAGTAAGGCCTTTGGCTAGGTCTCTCTTGGCAGACTGGTACAGAAGGTGAAGTCGCACGGGATCAGAGGTGAGCTGGCAAGATGGAAACAGAACAGGCTCGTTCATAGAAGAGAGAGTGTAGCAGTGGAAGGGTGCGGAGGGCTGTGACTAGTGGTGTTCTTCAGGGATCATAAGAACTAGGAACAGGAGTAGGCCATCTGGCCCCTCGAGCCTGCTCCGCCATTTAATGAGATCATGGCTGATCTTTGTGGACTCAGCTCCACTCTCCGGCCCGTACACCATATCCCCTAATCCCTTTATTCTTTAGAAAGGCATCTTATCTTTTTCTTAAAAACGTTTAAAGAAGGAGCCTCAACTGCTTCACTGGGCAAGGAATTCCAGAGATTCACAACCCTTTGGGTGAAGAAGTTCCTCCTACACTCCGTCCTAAATCTCCCTCCCCTTATTTTGAGGCTATGCCCCCTAGTTCTGCTTTCCCCGACCAGTGGAAACAACCTGCCCGCATCTATCCTATCTATTCCCTTCATAATTTTATATGTCTCAATAAGATCCCCCCCGCATCCTTCTAAACTCCAATGAGTACAGTCCCAGTCTACTCAACCTCTCGTCATAATCTAATCCCCTCAACTCTGGGGTTAACCTAGTGAATCTCCTCTGCAATCCCTCCAGTGCCAATATGTCCTTTCTCAGGTAAGGAGACCAAAACTGAACATAATTACTCCAGATGCGGCCTCACCAACACCCTATACAATTGCAGCATAACCTCATTAGTCTTGAACTCCATCCCTCTAGCAATGAAAGACAAAACTCGATTAGCCTTCTTAATCACCTGTTGCATCTGCACACCAACTTTTTGCGACTCGTACACCAGCACACCCAGGTCCCTCTGCACAGCAGCATGTTTTAACATCTTACCGTTTAAATAATAATCCATTCTGCTGTTATTCCTCCCAAAATGGATAGCCTCACACTTGGCAATATTGAACTCCATCTGCCAGACCCTAGCCCATTCACCTAACCTATCTAAATCCTTCTGCAGACTTCCGGTATACTCTGCACTTTTTGCTTTACCACTCAACTTAGTGTCATCTGCAAACTTTGACACATTGCACTTGATCCCCAACTCCAAATCGTCTATGTAAATTGTGAACAACTGCGGGCCCAACACTGATCCTTGAGGGACCCCACTAGTTACAGGTTGCCAACCAGAGAAACACCCATTTATCCCTACTCTCTGCTTTCTGTTAGTTAACCAATCCTCTACCCATGCTACCACTTTACCCTCAATGCCATGCATCTTTAGTTTATGCAGCAGCCTTTTGTGTGGCACCTTGTCAAAAGCTTTCTGGAAATCCAGATATACCACATCCATTGGCTCCCCGTTATCTACTGCACTGGTAAAGTCCTCAAAAAATTCTACCAAATTAGTCAGACACGACCTACCCTTTGTGGACCCATGC
Organism: Scyliorhinus torazame; assembly: GCF_047496885.1. Taxonomy (NCBI): domain Eukaryota; kingdom Metazoa; phylum Chordata; class Chondrichthyes; order Carcharhiniformes; family Scyliorhinidae; genus Scyliorhinus; species Scyliorhinus torazame. The sequence continues at coordinate 311,639,090 of NC_092707.1, forward strand.
TGCGTCTGCCCAATGGGACAATTTCTCTCCAGGTGCCCTGCTATTTCCTCCTGAAGGATAGATTCCAGCATTTTCCCTACAACCGAAGTTAAGCTTACCGGCCTATAATTACCCGCTTTCTGCCGACCTCCTTTTTTAAACAGTGGTGTCACGTTTGCATCTTTCCAATCCTCTGGGACCACCCCAGAGTCTAGTGAATTTTGATAAATTATCACTAGTGCATTTACAATTTCCCTAGCCATCTCTTTTAACACTCTGGGATGCATCCCATCAGGGCCAGGAGACTTGTCTACCTTTAGCCACATTAGCTTGCCCAATACTTAGTGATTACAATCATCTCAAGGTCCTCACCTATCATATCTTTATTTCCATCAGTCACTGGCATGTTATTTGTGTCCTCCACTGTGAAGACTGACCCAAAAAACCTGTTCAGCTCCTCAGCCATTTCCCCGTCTCCTATTATTAAATCTCCCTTCTCATCTTCCAAAGGACCAATATTTACCTTAGCCACTCTTTTTTGTCTTATATATTTGTAGAAGCTTTTACTATCTGCTTTTATGTTCTGAGCCAGTTTACTTTCATAGTCTACCTTACTCTTCTTTATGGCTTTTTTAGTAGCTTTCTGTTGCCCCCTAAAGACTTCCCAGTCCTCTAGTCTCCCACCAATTTTTGCCACTTTGTATGTTTTTTCCTTCAATTTGATACTCTCCCTCACCTCCTTAGATATCCACGGTCGATTTTTCCCCTTTCTACCGTCTTTCTTTTTTGTCGGTATGAACCTTTTCTGAACACTGTGAAAGATCGCTCGGAAGGTTCTCCACTGTTCCTCAACTGCTTCACCATGAAGTCTTTGCTCCCAGTCTACCTTAGCTAGTTCTTCTCTCATCCCATTGTAATCGCCTTTGTTTAAGCACAAAACACTAGTGTTTGATTTTACCTTGTCATCCTCCAACTGTATTTTAAATTCCACCATATTGTGGTCGCTCCTTCCAAGAGGATCCAGAACTATGAGATCATTAATCAATCCTGCCTCATTACACAGGACCAGATCTAGGACCGCTTGTTCCCTTGTAGGTTCCATTACATACTGTTCCAGGAAATTATCCCGGGCACATTCTATAAACTCCTCCTCAAGGCTGCCTTTACCAACCTAGTTAAACCAATCGATATGCAGATTAAAATCTCCCATGATAACCGCTGTACCATTTCTACATGCATCCGTTATTTCTTTGCTTATTGCCTGCCCTACCATCCTGTTACTATTTGGTGGCCTATAGACTACTCCTATCAGTGACCTTTTCGCCTTACTAATCCTGATTTCCACCCAAATTGATTCAACCTTGTCCTCCATAGCACCAATATCATCCCTTACTATTGCCCGGATGCCATCCTTAAACAACAAAGCTACACCACCGCCCTTACCGCCCATTCTATCCTTTTGTATAGTCTGATACCCTTGGATATTTAACTCCCAATCGTGACCATCTTTTAACCATGTTTCAGTAATGGCCACAAAATCATAGTCATTCATAATGATTTGCGCCATCAACTCATTTACCTTATTTCGTATACTACGAGCATTCAGGTAAAGTACACTTATACTGTTTTTTATGTCTTTGTTATGAATCCTAACACCTTGATCAGTAACTTTTCACAATTTATTTTTCCTCTTACCCTTTCTCCTAATTTTCCTTGCCTTTGAACCCATATCTCTACATAATAACCTGTCACGTAACCTGCTGCCTTGATCTCCATTAACCATTATACTGTCCATAGCTTTACATTTCCCTTCCCACCCAACTTGTTAGTTTAAAGTCCTTGTGACCAACCTATTTATCCTATTCGCTAGAACACTGGTCCCAGAATGGTTCAGGTGAAGACCGTCCCAACGGTACAGGTCCCTCCTGCCCCAGTACTGATGCCAATGCCCCATGAAATGGAATCCCTCTTTCCCGCACCACTCCTTTAGCCACGTGTTAACTTCTCTAATTTTCTCAACCCTATGCCAATTGGCACGTGGCTCGGGTAGTAATCCAGAGATTATAACCCTGTAGGACCTGTTCTTTCATTTAGTCCCTAGTGTTTGATAATCCCCAAACAGGTCCTCTTTCCTAGTCTTACCTATGTTGTTAGTCCCAACGTGGACCACAACAACTGGATCCTCCCCCTCCCTCTCCAAAACCCTTTCAAGCCGATCAGAGATGTCCCTCACCCTGGCACCGGGCAGGCAACATACCATGCGGGACTCTCGATCTGGCTTACAAAGGATGCCATCAATCCCCCTAATTATAGAATCCCCTACAACTACCACCTGTCTTTTTGCTCCCCCCTCTTGAATGGCTTCCTGTACCACGGTGCAGTGGTCAGTCAATGCATCCTCCCTACAGCCCTCTTCCTCATCCACACAGGGAGCAAGTACCTCATACCTGTGGACAAGGTCAAGGGCTGAGGCTCCTCAACTCCTAAACTCAGGATCCCCCTACCTGCCTCCCTTGCAGTCACACCACTCTGTCCCTGACCACTGTCCGAATTAACAGTCCTTATTCTACCGGGTGTGACTGCCTCCTGAAACAAAGCGTCCAGGTAATGTTCCCCCTCCCTCATGTGCCGCAGTGTGCGCAGCTCGGTCTCCAGCTCATCAATTCTGAGCCGAAGTTCCTCAAGCAGCCAACACTTGCTGCAGATGTGGTCACTGACGGTCTCAATGGGATCCACCAGTTCCATTATCATACAGCAACAGCACATCACCTGTCCAGCCATATTCAACTAGTTAATTAATTTAAATATTTTTTTTTAAATTTTCTTTATAGAACCTCAAGGATAAACCCGAACACAGCCCTCTCTCACCACTCACCCGAACTCAGTCACTCACCTAAACTCAGATGCACTCTGTTCCAATCAGCACTCCGTGACTAAAGGCACTCCTGCCACACCTTTTGTGCACTCACCTCTCCCAGCACTGTCCCGGCTCTCTCCTCCCGCGCTTTAAAAATCTCCCGGCCCTCTCCTCCGGCGCTGTTTTCGCTGTCCCGGCTCTCTCCTCCCGCGCTTTTTAAATCTCCCGGCTCTCTCCTCCGGCGCTGTTTTCGCTGTCCCGGCTCTCTCCTCCCGCGCATTTTAAACCTCCCGGCTCTCTCCTCCGGCGCTGTTTTCGCTGTCCCGGCTCTCTCCTCCCGCGCTTTTTAAATCTCCCGGCTCTCTCCTCCGGCGCTGTTTTCACTGTCCCGGCTTGCTCCTCCCGTGCTTTTTAAATCTCCCGGCACTCTCCTCCGGCGCTGTTTTCGCTGTCCTGGCTCTCTCCTCCCGCGCTTTTTAAGTCTCCCGGCTCTCTCCTCCAGCGCTGGTTTCGCTGTCCCGGCTCTCTCCTCCCGCACTTTTTAAATCTCCCGTCTCCCTCCTCCGGCGCTGTTTTCGCTGTCCCGGCTCTCTCCTCCCTCGCGTTTTAAATCTCCCGGCTCTCTCCTCCGGCGCTGTTTTCGCTGTCCCGGCTCTCTCCTCTCGCGCTTTTTAAATCTCCCGTCTCTCTCCTCCGGCGCTGTTTTCGCTGTCCTCGCTCTCTCCTCCCGCGCTTTTTAAATCTCCCGTCTCTCTCCTCCGGCGCTGTTTTCGCTGTCCCGTCTCTCTCCTCCCGCGCTTTTTAAATCTCCCGGCTCTCTCCTCCGGCGCTGTTTTCACTGTCCCGGCTTGCTCCTCCCGTGCTTTTTATATTTCTCCCGGCACTCTCCTCCGGCGCTGTTTTCGCTGTCCTGGCTCTCTCCTCCCGCGCTTTTTAAATCTCCCGGCTCTCTCCTACGGTGCTGTTTTCGCTGTCCCGGCTCTCTCCTCCCGCGCTTTTTAAGTCTCCCGGCTCTCTCCTCCAGCGCCGGTTTCGCTGTCCTGGCTCTCTCCTCCCGCACTTTTTAAATCTCCCGTCTCTCTCCTCCGGCGCTGTTTTCGCTGTCCCGGCTCTCTCCTCCCTCGCGTTTTAAATCTCCCGGCTCTCTCCTCCGGCGCTGTTTTCGCTGTCCCGGCTCTCTCCTCTCGCGCTTTTTAAATCTCCCGTCTCTCTCCTCCGGCGCTGTTTTCGCTGTCCTCGCTCTCTCCTCCCGCGCTTTTTAAATTTCCCGTCTCTCTCCTCCGGCGCTGTTTTCGCTGTCCCGGCTCTCTCCTCCCGCGCTTTTTAAATCTCCCGGCTCTCTCCTCCGGCGCTGTTTTCACTGTCCCGGTTCGCTCCTCCCGCACTTTTTAAATCTCCCGGCACTCTCCTCCGGCGCTGTTTTCGCTGTCTTAGCTCTCTCCTCCCGCGCTTTTTAAATCTCCCGGCACTCTCCTCCGGTGCTGTTTTCGCTGTCCCGGCTCTCTCCTCCCGCGCTTTTTAAGTCTCCCGGTTCTCTCCTCCAGCGCTGGTTTTGCTGACCCGGCTCTCTCCTCCCACGCTCTTTAAATTTCCCGTCTCTCTCCTCCGGCGCTGTTTTCGCTGTCCCGGCTCTCTCCTCCCGCGCTTTTTAAATCTCCCGGCTCTCTCCTCCGGTGCTGTTTTTGCTGTCCCGGCTGTCTCCTCCCGCGCTTTTTAAGTCTCCCGGCTCTCTCCTCCGGCGCTGGTTTCGCTGTCCCGGCTCTCTCCTCCCGCGCTTTTTAAATCTCCCGGCTCTCTCCTCCGGCGCTGTTTTCGCTGTCCCGGCTCTCTCCTCCCGCGCTTTAAAAATCTCCCGTCTCTCTCCTCCGGCGCTGTTTTTGCTGTCCCGTCTCTCTCCTCCCGCGCTTTTTAAATCTCCCGGCTCTCTCCTCCGGCGCTGTTTTCGCTGTCCCGGCTCTCTCCTCCCGCGCTTTTTAAATCTCCCGGCTCTCTCCTCCGGCGCTGTTTTCGCTGTCCCGGCTCTCTCCTCTCGCGCTTTTTAAATCTCCCGTCTCTCTCCTCCGGCGCTGTTTTCGCTGTCCTCGCTCTCTCCTCCCGCGCTTTTTAAATCTCCCGTCTCTCTCCTCCGGCGCTGTTTTCGCTGTCCCGGCTCTCTCCTCCCGCGCTTTTTAAATCTCCCGGCTCTCTCCTCCGGCGCTGTTTTCACTGTCCCGGCTCGCTCCTCCCGCACTTTTAAAATCTCCCGGCACTCTCCTCCGGCGCTGTTTTCGTTGTCCTGGCTCTCTTCTCCCGCGCTTTTTAAATCTCCCGGCTCTCTCCTCTGGTGCTGTTTTCGCTGTCCCGGCTCTCTCCTCACGTGCTTTTTAAGTCTCCCGGCTCTCTCCTCCAGCGCTGGTTTTGCTGTTCCGGCTCTCTCCTCCCGCGCTTTTTAAATTTCCCGTCTCTCTCCTCCGGCGCTGTTTTTGCTGTCCCGGCTCTCTCCTCCCACGCTTTTTAAATCTCCCGGCTCTCTCCTCCGGCGCTGTTTTCACTGTCCCGGCTCTCTCCTCTCGCGCTTTTTAAATCTCCCGGCTCTCTCCTCCGGTGCTGTTTTCGCTGTCCCGGCTCTCTCCTCCCGCGCTTTTTAAATCTCCCGGCTCTCTCCTCCGGTGCTGTTTTTGCTGTCCCGGCTCTCTCCTCCCGCGCTTTTTAAGTCTCCCGTCTCTCTCCTCCGGCGCTGTTTTCGCTGTCCCGGCTCTCTCCTCCCGCGCTTTTTAAGTCTCCCGGCTCTCTCCTCCGGCGCTGGTTTCGCTGTCCTGGCTCTCTCCTCCCGCGCTTTTTATATCTCCCGGCTCTCTCCTCCGGCGCTGTTTTCGCTGTCCCGGCTCTCTCCTCCCGCGCTTTTTAAATCTCCCGGCTCTCTCCTCCGGCGCTGTTTTCGCTGTCCCGGCTCTCTCCTCCCGCGCGTTTTAAATCTCCTGGCTCTCTCCTCCGGCGCTGTTTTCGCTGTCTCGGCTCTCTCCTCCCGCGCTTTTAAAATCTCCCGGCTCTCTCCTCCGGCGCTATTTTCGCTGTCCCGGCTCTCTCCTCCCGCGCTTTTTAAATCTCCCGGCTCTCTCCTCCGGCGCTGTTTTCGCTGTCCCGGCTCTCTCCTCCCGCGCTTTGAAAATCTCCCGGCTCTCTCCTCCGGCGCTGTTTTCGCTGTCCCGGCTCTCTCCTCCCACGCTTTTTAAATCTCCCGGCTCTCTCCTCCGGCGCTGTTTTCGCTGTCCCGGCTCTCTCCTCCCGTGCTTTTAAAATCTCCCGGCTCTCTCCTCCGGCGCTGTTTTCGCTGTCCCGGCTCTCTCCTCCCGCGCTTTTTAAATCTCCCGGCTCTCTCCTCCAGCGCTGTTTTCGTGTTGGGATCAGTGTTGGGACCTTTGCTATTTGTAACATATAAAAATGATTTGGAAGAAAATGTAACTGGTTTAATTCATAAGTTTGTGGACGACACAAAGGTTGATGGAATTGCGGAGTTTAAAAATTGGCAAGTCATGTTGCAGCTTTAAAGAACCTTAGTTAGGCCGCACATGGAATACAATATTTAATTCTGATTGCCACACTACCAGAAGGATGTGGAGGCTTTGGAGAGGGTGCAGAAAAGATTTACCAGGATGTTGCCTGGTATGGAAGGCATTAACGATGAGGAGAGGTTGGAGAAACTTGGTTTGTTCTCACTGGAACGACGGAGGTTGAGGGGAGACCTGATAGAGGTCTACAAAACTACGAGGGGCATGGACAGAGTGGATAGGCAGAAGCTTTTTCCCAGGTTGGAAGTGCCAATTACTAGGGGGCATAGGTTTAAGGTGTGAGGGGCAAGGAACAGGGATAAAAGGAGACTGCAGAGAGCAGACCCCAAACTAAAGAACAGAAAGTCCCAGAAACCAGGGAATGGGATACAAGAAAGATTCAGGAAGTTGTTGAAGTCAAGGAACAAAGAACAAGAATCTGGAAAGATTTGACTGCTCAGTGCAGTCAAAAGTGAGGAGCAGAGGGAGAGGCTCCAAGTTAAAAAAACAGGACTGCAAGGTGAAGATCTGGGATAACGAGGGCTTGCAAGAAGCCAGAGATCCAAGGTGACCAGGAGATTGGTATCTCCTTATTGGGAGCCCAATCAGTAAGGGAATCAAGGGTTATGGGAATTTGGTGGAAAGATAGAGTTAAGAATTGAGATACTCTCAATTACAACTCGAGAGAGATGATTGGTAATACAAAGGCTTTAATTAGCAGAGAACCAGTCAGCTACCAAGAAGTGTGCTCACTGCACACTTCCTACTGGACATTACCTTATATATGGCTCCCTGGGGGGTGGAGCTGGAAGCGGAGTCCCCCAGGGTTCCAAACCCGGTCTTAAAGGGATCATTACATTAAAGGTGCAGTAACCATTCATCACAATGATTATATCAGATCTGCCATGATCTCATTGAATGGCAAAGCAGACTGAATAGGCCAAATGGCCCACTTCTATGGGCCTACATCTATGGTCTTATGGGGGTCTGTGAAGCGATGGCATCGGTTGGCAGCAGGCTTTCTGAGGGATTGGGTGGGAGAACAAAGAAAAGTACAGCACAGGAACAGGCCCTTCGGCCCTCCAAGCCTGCGCCGACCATGCTGCCCATCTAAACTAAAATCTTCTACACTTCCGGGGTCCGTATCCCTCTATTCCCATCCTATTCATGAGCTAGAATACATGCGGCAATCCAGGAGAGGAGATTGAAATTCTGGAGGTGGATGCTTGGTGAAGACATCCAAGAGAAAGCTCCATTTGGGAGAAGATTTTGATGTGCGTTCTTTGAGAGAAGAGATTGGAAACCCTTATATCGAAGAGAGAGATCCAGTAAGACCAGTTGGCTAACAGTGTGACAAACATCTGCAGAGAATTGTTGAGAAATTCTTAGAAGGTGTAAAGGTGACATCTGTAACTTGGTTTCAGAATGTGGGGTGTCCGACTACAGATTACCTATTGGTTTACATGGACTGTGCACTTACTGAGAAAGTAAGGGTATAGGATAAATTTTTTAACTTGTGTTACCTTGTGAATCCATATGTATCTGAAAAGGTAGAGATGGTGTGAAGGAATAGTGTGTTATGGTTAATCTTTTCTTGTTCATAAATGTTTTATTATTTTGTAGAAAGATCATCGACAGTCATGTGGCTCTGTTCAGTAGCCACCATCCACATATCTAAACAAAAACTGTCAAGCCAGGTTCCACCCTGGGATGTGACTTATCAAACAGTAAGATCAGCTGGGATCGTAATACAGGGAATGATGGGATATGGGGCGCAGGTGGGAAAATGGAGTTGAAGCCCAAGATCAGCCACGATCGTATGGAATGGCAGAATAGGTTCAGCGGGCCACGTGGTCTACCCTTCCTCCTGTTCTTGTGTCAATTGATAATTTGGACATGAACATGGAGAATAATAGCAATTTGCTGAAAATGTCAAATTAGCGGACATGGAAAATTATGAGGACAAATGTGGGAGATGACAGCTCACAAGTTTGTAAAATTAGTAGACAGCAGGCAAATACAATTCAACATAGTTAAATAGGAAGTAATATATTTGAGGATAAAGAACAGAAAATGGAAATTTGTTCGGAATGAAGTAATCAGGAGTGGAGTGAAAGAGTGACAAGATAGAGCAAATAATTCCACAAATCTTTAAAAGCATGGTTGTCAATAGAATAAACGTAACAACAAAGCGGTCATGTGGATTCCATCTTTTATACATGGGGCGTTCGATAAAAAATACAAGGAAATTATAAGGAATCTGTCCCATTTGGTGTACTGTATGCAATTTTAAAAATCCGTTCACGAAAGGATATGAGAGAGGATATGAGGGGGGCAGCACGGTGACGCAGTGGTTAGCATTGCTGCCTCCCGGGGCTGAGGTCCCGGGTTCGATCCCGGCTCTGGCTCACTGACCATGTGGAGTTTGTACATTCTCCCCGTGTTTGCGTGGGTTTCGCCCCCACAGCCCAAAAATGGGGGTAGGTGGATAGGCCACGCTAAATTGCCCCTTAATTGGAAAAAATTAATTGGGCATTCTTTTTTTTTAAAAGAAAGGATATGAGATTGACTATAAAGGGAAAGCAATTCATTTGGGATAAGAGGCAATCATTGTGATGCTACTTCAAAACTAGATTTAGTCAGCCCAAGGTAGTCTCGACCACCAGTTGAAGAAGCGGAAGGGGAACGCCTGTTGGTTCCGTGGGGGAGGCCTTATGGTATTTGATGTGTTGGGTGTTCTGGATCACAAACAGGTCACCAACACTGGAAGTGGTGCAACTCTATTTTATTATAAGGTTAACTATATTAACATACTTGAACTGTGGGTAAATGCAATACCAGCTTTAACTGTTGACCCTTGCCTAGTCCTAACCAGGTGATGCACTCAGCACATGGTGAATGTCAGTGTTGCAGGCTGTGAGCTCTGTGCTCCGAGCTGGCTGCTACTAGAATGATCAGGAACTCTCCTGTCCCCTGTCTTTATAGTGCGTGTGCTCTCACTGGTGATTGGCTGCGGTGTTGTGTATGCTGATTGGTCCCACTGCATGTCCATCAGTGTGTGTGTGCGTGTCTGCACCATGATATACTGGTGTATATTATGACAGTATTAGGTGCCCTTTAGGAATTTAAATGGCCACCATCGGCCTTCCCCAGGATTCAGGCCCCCATCAGTGGAAGTCCGAATCGCTGAGACCTGCCGGTCAATCAGAGAGCAGCAGCTTCCCATTGTTCTGCAGCGCCACCAGATGTGAAGGAGCTGCCAACAAGGCACCCATTAGAGGCTCAGAAACGTCAAGTAAACCCCAGACCAAAGTGAATGAGGATGCGCTGGGGATGTAGGGTGGGGCTCATCGGGGGAGGGAGTGGGGGGGGATCAGAGCCAAGGGTAGAGGGTTTTATTAATTCACTTACGGGATGTGGGCGCAGCTGGTTAGGCCAGCATTTATTGGCCATCCCTAGTTGCCTTTCGGAAGGTGGTGATGAGTTGCCTACTTTAACCTGTGCAGTCCTTGAGGTGTAGGTACACCCACTGTGCTGTTAGGGAGGGAGTTCCAGGGTGTTGCCCCAACGATAGTGAAGGGGCGGCGATATATTTCCAAGTCAGGGTGCTGAGTGACTTGGAGGAGAATCTCCAGGTGATGGGGTTCCCAGGTATCTGCTGCTCTTGTCCTTCTAGATGGGAGTGGTCATGGGTTTGGAAGGTGTTGTCTAAGGAACCTTATTGAGTTACTGCAGTGCATCTTGTAGATGGCACACATGGCTGCCACTGTTCGTCATTGGTGGAGGGTTTGAATGTTTGTGGAAGGGGGACCAATCAAGGGGGCTGATTTGTCCTGGATAGTCATAGAATCATCAAATTTCCAGTGCATAAGAAGGCCATTCGGCCCATCGAATCTACATCAGCCCCTGAAAAAGCACCCTACCTAGGCCCACACCCCCACCCTATCCCCGTAACCCAGTAACCACACCTAACCTTTGTACACTATGCGGCAATTTAGCGTGACCAATCCAGCTAACCCGCACATCTTTGGTCTGTGGGAGGAAACGAGCACCTGGAGGAAACCCGGGGAGAACGTGCAGACTCCGTACAGACAGTAACCCAAGCTGGGAATCGAACCTGAATCCCTGGTGTGAAGCAACAGTGCTAACCACAGTGCTAGCGTGCCGCCCATGGTGTAGAGCTTCTTGAGTGTTGTTAGAGCTGCACCAATACAGGCATTCCATTACACTCCTGACTTGTGGACAGGCTTTAGGCGGTCAGGAGAAGAATTACTCGCCGTAGGATTCCTAGCATTTGACCTGGCCTGGTAGCCACAGTATGAATATGGCTAGTCCAGTTCAGTTTCCGATAAATGGTAACCCCCAGGATGTTGATCGTGGGGGATTCAGTGATGGTAATGCCATTGAATGTCAAGGGGCAGTGATTAAATCCTCTCATATCGGAGATGGTTATTGCCTGGCATTTGTGTGGCTTGAATATAACTTGTCACTTGTCATCCCAGGCCTGGATATTGTCCAGGTCTTGCTGCATTTGGACATGGACTGCTTCATTATCTGAGGAGTCACAAATGGTGTTGAACATTGTGCAGTCATCCGCAAACATGCCCACTTCTGTCTGCCCTTATGATGGAAGGGAGGTCATTGACGAAGCAGCTGAAGATGGTTGTGCCTAGGACATTACCTTGAGGGACTCCTACAGTGATGTCCTGGAGTTGTGATGATTGACCTCCAACCACCACAACCACCTTCCTTTGTGCCAGGTATGACTAACAACCAGCGGAGCGTTTCCCCTTGATTCCCATTGACTGCAGTTTAGCTAGGGCTCCTTGATGCCGAACTTGGTCAAATGCTGCCTTGGTGTCACTCTCACCTCACCTCTGGCATTTGACTCTTTTGTCCATGTTTGAACCAAGGCTGTAATGAGGTCAGGAGCTGAGTGATTCTGGTGGAACCCAAACTGAGCGTCCGTGAGCAGGTTATAGCTGAGTAAGTGCCGCTTGGTAGCACTATTGATGACTCCTTCTATCACTTTGCTGATGATGGATAGTAGACTGATAGGATGGTAATTGGCAGGGTTGGATTTGTCCTGTTTCTTGAGTGCAGGATATTTTCCACATTTCTGAGTAGATGCCAGTGTTTTGGCTGCCCTGGAACAGCTTGACTCTGGGTGAGGTAAGTTCTGGAGCACAAATCTTCAGTACTATTGCTGGGATAATGCCAGGGCCCATAGCCTTTGCAATATCCAGTGCCTTCAGCCATTTTTTAATATCACATGGAGTCAATCGTATTGGCTGAAGACTGACATCAGTGATGCTGGGGACCTCTGGAGGAGACCGAGATGGATCATCCACTCGGCACTTCTGGCTGAAGATTGTTGCAAATGCCTCAGCCTTATGCACAGATGTGCTGGGCTCCTCCATCATTGAGGATGGGGATTTGTGGGTTGGGAAGGGCAGGTAACATGGGTGGTGAGAGATACAAGGAAATGATCAAAGGTGGTTTCATCTGCGAATGACAGATTGGGAGTTACATCCCCATGTGAAATGGCAAGGTCGAGGGGGTGGTTGTGAATGTGTGTAGAGAGCTGTATATGGTGGGAATGATCAACGAGGATAGGATGATAATGAAATAAGAGGAGTGAGCCTCTGATGAGTTGAGATGGAGAGTGTGATCACCAAAGAACAGAAGTCACTTGGCACAAAAGCTGTGGGAGTAAAGCAGTGGACATATCTCAGTGAGAAAATTGTATTGGTACTTGGGTGTGCAACCAAGAATGGAGCTTTTAAATGAGAGACAAGCGGAACGTCATATTCAAAGGAGAAGAAGGAGCCAGAGGAGCAATGGGCAAGACCAGCTTGTGATTGGGAGATGAAGGCCACCAATGCAGCAGTTGGCTAGTTTCAGTGGCAGCTTGGCTAGTTTCAGTGGCAGCTTGGCAGACTATATTAGGGTGGGGGACTATGAGGAGGTGGGCAGTATTAGGCAGGAATATTTCTGATTTTTGTGATAGCGAGGTTACAACGTGAGAAACTCAGGGTGGAACAGAACTTCAAGTTTGTAAACAAATTTGTTCAATTGAGAGAGTGGCTGGAGAAGGTACAGAGTTTTGGGAGGACTGAAGACGATGGCTTTGGTCTTCTCGATACTTATCTGGAGGACATTCTGGCTCACACAAGACTATATTTTGAACAAGCAGTACTGAGAAACTGCTGCATTGTCAATGCTTTTGGTCACCATTCCTCCTTCAAGCAGCATCACTATAAACAAGGGTCAGACTGTTTTGTTTCGGAGATTTCTGTCAGTTCGACTTTTAAAGGGTGAAGAATTGTAGACCAGCGAATGCAGAAACAGAAAACTCCAGATCATTTGGTATTCATCAATTTGCTGTTTGTGGTTCCTTGCTGGGTATAAGTTGACTGCCATGCTTTGCCTCCAATTTAAAAGTTACCCGCAGTTGTGAAGTAGCTAAGGGTGCTTTTTCTCATATGACCGTCCATTCATCAAACATTCTTTGTACAAAAGAAACGTGCAAATATCAAAGCTAATTTCAGGATATTTGCATTGTTAATATCTCGTTAACCCGGCCTCATGCTTCCTGATGGTAATCCCATGAATTAGCATGTCTAAAGTTCTTATCCCGTGACTGTGTCTTAGGGCCACGTGAATGGAAGGAACAACCATGGTGATGGGCTGAAGTTCAGTGTTATAGCCCTACCAGAGGTCACAACCTTCAACCTCTGGGTACAGACTAATGTGATATCACTGCAACAGCTGAGGTCATGTCCCTCAGCTGTTTTGCAGTGCATTATCTGTCCTACGCTGAGCGTATCCTCAATCTTTGGAAGGGGTTGGCGAATCAGAGCCAGGATGTTTGAGCAGTGGAATGTTATTGGGCTTGAACTGTGCTGGATGGCAGAATGATGATGAGGTTTGTTTACATTTTAATCATGTCTTGGATTTGGCTTTTCAAAGCTTTTACTATAACAATCAAATCAAAATTAATGTCATTCAGACATTAATTAACAAGCAAATGATATTCCAATTGAAAAGTTAAATTTCTCTTTAAATAGTCGATATGACAAAGATATGTCATACAAAACTAGAAGCTGTCCCTCCTCAACCTATATGGTGTTAAACTCAGCTAGTGAGTCCCACAGCCCTCTGTATTTGCCAGGGGGACAATTTAGACCTGGAATTTTGCTACCGAGGCAGGAAGCTCGAATCAGGAAATTGACTGGCGCGCCGCGCATGCCTCCATAGAAAGACTGTTGAATGGTGTGATCTTCACTCCAGGAGGTGGGTACGTTATAGAGTCAAGCGCAGGGACCCCGGAAGAAGATCAGAAGTGACCACAAAGGCAGCAAATACTGAGGTGGGCAAGATAAAAGACCTGCTTCAGCTCGCTGCAACTTCGTCTCATTTTATCTGGTTATGTTTTGGACCTTCTTCTCCATCAGCACCTCCAGTCCTCATGCCACCTCCATACATACTCAGTGCAATCTCATGCCCCCATCCATCCACAGTGGTCCCTTGTTGCCCCCATGTCAACCAATGGACCTTCCATGCCCATTCAACTCGTATAGAATATGTACAGAACCAATGAACCTCATAGGACCAATGGCGCGAGCGAAACAGCTTAGAAAATAAAGATCTATTCATAACTCTTTGAGGGAAAAACTGGTGTTGCTACAATCCGATCAAAGAGACTATTAGAGACTCAAAACAAATATGCATTGAGGCATTGACAAAAGAGATCATGGAAAAAATAACTTAAGTTAACTACAGAAAGATGTCAACCAAATAAAGTGAGCAATTCATTCCATCTGTGTGAACAAGCTCCCACTCACAAAATCATTTTGTGACTGGGTTCTCAGACAAGTCTTATTTTGTCTGTGTTACAGCTGCTGTTTTGGTTCTAAAATGGTGTCAGCGGTGCACATTTGGTATTGTTTTCAATGGGTACCATTATAGTGAGGGAGCTGGCATACACACAGGTAACATATGCCAGAAGTATGCTGAAACAGTGGATTGAGACATCATTCAATATTGATTTGAAGCTAGCACTGTCATTTTTAACATCGATGCTCCAGCTAAGACCCTCATTTAACCTTACGCAGCTGTACAGGCAGCTGCAGTGGCAAAAAGGACCCACTACTAATGTTATATTAAAGGATCATCAATCATGCTCAGATTAGTTATGGATTGATATCTACTCGATGTTGCTGAATTAGCAGTGATTGACTGTTTGTACTCTCATTTAAAGTTGTTTAAGTCAACAGAAAATGGATTTGAATTCAAGGGTTCTACTTGATTGTTACTCTCGGACATGGGTGCAGTAGTCTGCATTCCCTTGCAGAATGACCAGGGAAATAAGCAAAGCCCACACAGAGGAGACAAACTGCTGGGAGAGGGAGGAGGAGGAAGGGAAGGAGGGTCTCAGCCTGAGGCCTGATCCACCCAAAGTCCTCAGGGAGCTATTCTCCTATCTCAACCTCAGTGAAGAATAGTGGGCGGGATTCTCCACCCCCACGCCTAAGTGGCCGCGCCGTCGTGAACGCCGTTGAGGTTCACGATGGCGCGGAACGGCCCCGGTCCCGACCGATTCAGGCCCTGACAATGGGCCAGTATCAGGGCCGCGTCATCTACCCACGCCAGGCCTTGTTGCCCGTGTAAAAGCGGTGCCGCATAGATGACGTGGCCGGCGCTGTATAACGGACGTCATCCGCGCATGCGCGGGTTGGCCGGCGCCAACCCGCGCATGCGTGGTTGCCGTCCTCTCTAAGTCCGCCCCGCAAGAAGATGGCGGACAGATCTTGCGGGGCCGCGGAAGGAAGGAGGTCCTCCTTCAGAGAGGACGGGCCGACGATCGGTGGGCACCGATCGCGGGCCACCCCACATCTGAGGTACGCCCCGGTGCAGGATCCCCCCTCGCCCCCCCACAGGCCGCCCCCCCCCCAGCGTTCATGCACCGCCCACGACTGCAGCGACCAGGTGTGGACGGCGCCGGGGTGAACCCGCCGTTTTGACCTGGCCGCTCGGCCCATCCAGGCCTCAGAATAGCGGGGGAGAATTGCCATTTTGGGTGTCTCCGGCGATTCTCCGGCCTGCGGCCCGCGAAACTCGACCGGGCCGTTCCCGCCTCTTGGGAGAATCGCGGGAGGGCGTCGGACCGGCGGCCCCGGAAATTTTGGCGGCCCAGGCGATTCTCCCAACTAGCATGGGAGAGGAGAATCGCGCCCAGTGTGTCGGGGCGGCACAGGGGCACAGTAGGTAGCACTGCTTCCTCACAGCGCCAGGGTCCTGGGTTCAATTATGGCCCTGGGTGACTGTATGTGTAGAGTTTGTATGCTCTCCCCATGTCTCCATGGGTTGCCTTCAGTTGCTCTGGTTTCCTTCCACGGTCCAAAGACGTGCAGGTTAGGTGAATTGGCCATGTTAAATTGACCCTTCGTGTCCAAATGTTAGGTGGGGTTACAGGGAGAGGGTGGGGGAGTGAGCTGAAGTAAAATGCTCTTTCAGAGGGTCGGTGCAGACTTGATGGGCCAAATGGCCTCTTTGTGCACTGTAGGGATTCTGTGATTCTATGAACCCACATCACGAAGGAGGTACTTACTGAAATCTACACCTATTGTCTCATGCTTTAGCTTCCTAGTCGACTTTGTAGGAGCCATTCAGTCCTCAGCAAGAGCATGTGCCAATATTCATCATGGTCTGTTGTAGGCTGCACAGTCTCACAATTGTGAGGGACAACCTTCCCCACTAGGACGTGGTGACCAGCTGAGGAGGGAGAGGAGGGGGAGAAGGAAGGCAGGCAGCAATCAACAATATGGCTGTCCATGATCAACTCAGCCAACATTAGTACCAGTAAACGCAGCTCCAATTCACCATAACACCAACATTACCACATTTTACTTTCCCGCTCGGTAAGCAGCTCAATGCCCTCTTGCTCAGAAATCTGAAACATTGCAAACAAGCTTCATAAATCAAACCATTCAATATTCCATACAAATGTTAAGTATTCACCCTTGTGCATTCTCTGAGTGCCTGTCTTGTGTGTGCCTTTGCTTGTCCTGCTGCTCCAAATACTTTGCTATCCCAGTGACTGCAGTATGACGCATGGATTTTCAATGGAAGAACGGCAGGTGGCTTTGGAACTCGACTTTGAGCAACTCCGGATCGAGAAGATCTGAACTTCCGGTGAGAGAGTGGAGCAGGTTTCTGCTCCTCATACGCAACCACTACCACACCCATATGGTGGTGACCCAGTAATCCGAGCAAGGTGTCAGAGGCTGATTGCTGGACTGCTTTGAGACCCTGAATGGCCATTTGCACGTTGCTATTCACAGGTGAGATCGCAAGACTTTCACTTTCCACAGCGGCTTCTGCTTGTCGTGCAATGGGAGCTGAAACAATCAGCCTTCATACTTAGCATCAAGATTGGACCTGCATATTCTCATAGATATGGCCACCACCTCTACACTAAATAGGCTTCAAGATTCTGTGCCAAGTTAGTGCCAGACCCTTCTCTGCTCCTTGGCATAGACAGCAGGTTTCCTGGTAGGCCTGCCAGTATATCAAGCATTTCATTGTGCATACCTATCAGCCTTTTTCTGTCGTTCTCCCTATCAAAGTTCAATGCTCTCATCTGAGTTCTCTGTAGCAGAACTTCTGGGAGATCTGCATTACTCTTGTTCTCTGCCCCAGCTTCAGGTCACTTATGGCCCAGTGTCTCACCATTGAAGAAATCTGCAAGGGACACCGTGAAATAAACGTTGTAGTCTTGACTGTGTTATCAGCAAGTTTTTATTAGCTATATACATATATACAATAGAGGGTACAAGTATAGGGCTAATTCCATCCTAGAACTCTACACATCTCTGTCCACCTCTACACTTACCTTGGCTCTGGGTCATGTGCTTTCATACATCATACATCTGTGGCCGGTACTGTATTCAGTCCCACATTAACCCTGTATGTACCAGACACCTACCACTACAACCATGTACTGATTCTGCCTCTAATATACTCTTTACATTCTGCCACCTGCCACCAGTAGCGAAGTTCCCGATGCGGTGGAGAACCCAGCTTAATCTCTGATGGTCCGGTACCCCGCTGGTGGTGTATCAAGGTTTGTTGCCCCGCGCCAGCGGGAGGATGCAAATAGGTTGAATTGACAAATTTGTTGTGTGACCCAACAAATCCTGTGATGGGGGTGGGTAGGCAGAATTACATGGCGGGGTGAGGGGGGGAGCCAGCCGCCGGACCTCGCTATCGGGCTGTCCGCTCAAAATGGCTGCCCGATAGTGAGATTTGCGAGGGAATGTAGGGTGCGATCGAACGGCCTTGTCGCCCCCGACTCGGTGATGCAACGAGGCTGTTAAATCTTGTGAGAGGCCTCTCGCGAGATTAATGATCCTCAGAACACCTCAGGAAATCTAACACCATGTTGCTCCAATCTCTGTGAGGAAACCGGAAACCAAAATAACCACGTTGATCCCCAATGAAGAAATTACCAACAAGGTTTTGCTTCCTGTAGCTTTTACTTTAACATGAATCAGAATCAATGCAAATTACACATGAATTAACAGGAAAGGTATACTTCAAGTAAAAAGGTAAATTTCACGTTATCATGAGAATGTCACTTTAATAAATGTATGGCTGCTCATGTTACTGAAGTGATGTCAGAGTGTGGGTGGAGCTGAGCTCTGGCTCTGCTTTTTAGTTTCATTTTGAGGAAAAGCTTGGGTGTGTCTGTGATTTTTTTGGTTTCATTTCAGTGTTGGAGCTGAAGCCAGACAAAGCAGCTGTACTGTTGTTCTCTCTGCCATGAAAAGACTATCTCTTGATCATTTGGTGAATTCAGAATTACAAATGTTCTCAGTAGTGAATTTAAACCTGATGCGCTCCTGTTAAAAGGTGTTTCTTTTGTCTTCTGGATGTTGTTTGGGAATTTATTAAGGATTACTTAGTGTTGTATTCTTTGGGGGTTGTATTTGAATTAATGGTTGCTAAGATGTTCACTGTCTGTTTTAAAAAGGTTAACTTGAGTTCATAGAATAAACATTGTTTTGATTTAAAAAATACTTTTCGATTTCTGTTGTACCACACCTGTAGAGTGGGCCCCATACCACAATCTAGTAAAAGTTGTGCGTCAGGTGAACTCCATGATACACTTTGGGGTTCTCTAAACCCTGGCACATAACAACTTTCAATAGTTGATCCAGCAAAGGTACATCTTATGCAACCACAGCATTCGTATTCACTCCACACACAAACGTGGGGCTGCATACCTACACCATTCCACAATATCACAGAATCACCGAATGGTTACAGCATAGAAGGAGGTCATTCTGTGCTGGCTTGGTAAAGGAATAATAAACCTAGTGCTACTCCCTGGCCTTCTCCCTGTGACCCTGCCCATTCTTCTTTTTCAGATAATAATCCGATTCCTTCTTAAATACGATGATTGAACATGCCTCTACTATGTCTCAGACAATAAATTCACTTGGTGAATTTATAACCCCTACGAGCACCACGGGGAAAAACTTGTTGATCTTCCCAGATAGGGGTCAGAGGCCACCCAGCTGCAGCTTGTTAAAAATGAATGTAAAAGCCGGCCCAAAGCAGGGCGTGGTGTGGTTAGTTCTCGCAGCAAGGTCTGCAGTGGGAGCAAGTTGCTGCCTTGATTAGAATATTGTATATAGTTAAATAAACCTTTGTTCTCTTACTGCTGGCTTCCTAAACTTAATAAACTAGCGATGAGGGATAAAGGAAACTCCGAACTCTCTCGTGGAACCGCCTTGCCACCCGATAATTTGTTATCCCAGAATGAAGGGACATAACAGTTCAAGATGCTGCTATTTGGGAAATTTGATGCTTTTGATGTAGGCTTGGGAGACTGGAACCAGTATGCGGAGCACATGAGGTGTTTCTTCCAGGTGAAAAGGATTTGGGGGAAGACCATCAGAAAGTCCTCCTCCTGACAGCATGTGGGGCCCAGACCTTTGGGATCATAAAGAGTCTGACTTATCCGGTTGCTCTGGACTCCAAATCCTTTGACGAGCTGGTGGCTTTGGTTTCTGAACACTATGGCCCAAGCCTTCCATAATTATGCAGCGGTATTGTTTTGTGGTGTGGCCTACAGGTGAATTGGTCACTGACTTCTTCACCCGCCTAAGACATCTAACTGAGCATTGCGAGTTCGGGCCATCCCTCTCCCAAATGTTGAGCGATAGGTGAGTGTACGGCATAAACAACATAGCCACACAGAGGCTGAGCCCACCTTGGATTTGAAACGGGACATCGCGCTTTTGCTGTCCCGACAGCACACAGAGAAAGGAGTTGCAGGGGTCCATGGGCTATGGCGGACAGAGTTTGCCCACCCTTCATTTTCAATTCCTTCTGCATCATGGGGCAGTGCCGATCTGACCAGACGTCCTCCGAAAGGGCAGCCCCAGAGGCAATTCCGCAGCCAGGTTAGGCTCTCAAGAGCTACTGCTGACCGGGTATCCTCCCACAAGGATGAAGGGGAGAGTCGGCCACATTGCCAGATGTGTGGTCAGAGGACTCGTGTTGGTCAGAGCCACTAATTTTGGCACAAAGAACACCGTCCATGACAGTCGCTGTGATCACAACGAACCAGAGCCTTACGCGTGGGCCCCCCGGATGAGAACTGTTTAATGCAGCTGAGTACGTCACTAGTCTGAAGGTATCAATGATCCGGGTCGTGTTACAGGTCAGTGGTCACCCCGTGATAATGGAAATGGGGACTAGAGCTGCCATCTCAATCGTGAACCATTTCAGCCATTCCGAGCAGAAATCATGCCGCTGACATTGCGCGACACCGGAGCGAGGTTGGCAACCTATACTGCGAGCTTTTGAATATTGCGGAGACCACTTTGACTCTGGTAACCCCCAGCAGCAATTGGTGCAAGGACCAGGGCCCAATGTGTTGGGACGAGACTAATTGCGAGAGCTCCGTTTTGGCTGGCAACAGGTTTTTTTGGATGGGCACCGGGAACCTTTACAAAGTGTTCCGGGGGCTCTGGGCAGGATAAAGGCGTCCAAGGCCCATATCTACGTGGGTCCTGATACTCAGCCCCAGTATCTTAAAGTGAGGCCTGTCCCTTATACATTGCTTGCTAAAGTTGATGTGGAGCTTTGACGCCTGCAAGATATGGGGGCCAGATCCTCGAGGCAAGCTTTCTGCCCAGCCCGACTCCACGTCCAGCATCCTCCTTAGTTCTTCTGGCTTTGCCCGCCCTGACTTCTAATCCAACCTGCGCCCACCCACCCCCTTCTCACGCCCCCCCCCCCCCCCCCCCCCCCCCCCCCCCGCACCCCGCACCCTATGAACAGAATATTCAATGTCTGGGCAGCTATTTTCAAAGATCGGCGGCTGAGTTCTCGCCTCCTGAGACTAATGGCGGGATTCTCTGGCCGCGTCCGCCCGTTGACCGGAGAATTCCACCCAAGGTCAATAGGCTTCTCTATTATGCGCTTCTTGCCCACGGCGTTCTTGTGGCTGGCGGGGCAGAAGAATCCAGCCGTAAGTGTTGATGCCAGGGCAGGGTTAATGGACTTCCACGACAGCAAAAATGGTGCAGCACCTGGACTGATTCACGACTGTTGAGGGGCCACATGGAACATAATCGATACTAATGAGAAACGGTGTAGGAGTCGCCGGTTTTGTGATTGTCACTCATGTGGCTGACAAGCTGCAGCTGCATAAAAACACTTCACTCCCCACACACACCATCCCAGCCAACAAGATGGCAGCGAGGAGAGCGCCACCAAGATTCACAAATGCTGAGCGCAAGACCATCCTGGACATGGTGGAGGAGAGGCAGGCCACCCTAGCCCAGCCCAGGAAGGGGTCTGTCAGCCGCCGCCATTCGCCATGCCTGGGCGCGGGTGGCAGAGGTGGTCAGCACCACCAGCAGCACCGCCCAGACCAGTCTGCAATGCCGGAAGAAACCGCACAACCTTCTCAGGGTGGCCAGGGTGAATAGGCAGCATTGTGTCACTAGCACTAACCCTGCCCCACACTCCCGTAACCGAACCCCCACCTGGAGGGTAGCTGAGCCACCACCCTGCACCATATGCCAGCACCCATATGGGACACCATGGCCGGGTGCCCTGGCCATGGAGGCCACCAGCTACGCACCCCACGAGCTGCATGCATCGGACTGACTAACACTGTCATTTTATGTTTCTCCCCCCCCCCGCCCCCCCAGAGAAAACTGGAGGGAGACGCCGGGCCTGGGGCCCCTCACCGTGGCTGAGGAGAGGGACCTGGACGTGATTGGCGGGCTCGAAGAAAGGGAAGTTGCCAAGGAGAAAATCGGCTGCGGACGAGGAAGTGAGACTCTGCTGAGTTGCGGGTCCCCAGGTTTGTCAACCCCCCATCCCCCAACACCACCCCCACACCACCCTCAGCTCCACCCTCACCCTCACCCCACACCATCCTCACCCTCACCCAACCACCACCCGGCCCGCAGTCTAATCATGCATCTTGACTTGTGTCTTGCATGATCTGCTGGTGATGGGGCAGGTCCGTCTGGTGTCCCCTGCCTCCAGCCAGTGCTGCAGCCATAGCCACAGCCAGAGTCCCCCATGTGCCGAGCACTGATGATGACAGTTGCTTGGATGGCAACCCTCAACAAGAGACCCAAGACACCCCAGAGCTCGAGACTGGGGATAACACAGACTTCCCGTCACAGCTGCCTCCAACACCCTCCACAATCCCAAAAATACTCACCTGGGTTGGGCACATCAGTGATAAGGAGCCTGGGACACCCTCTGGTGCACAACACACAGCTGTTCCAGTACATCAGGTGGAGGTGGGCACTCCCGAGCGGGCGGACGGTTGGAGAGCGGGCTGACCCCAGAGACTAACTGCCGCCCAGATGGGTTTTGGACCTCTGGAACGGTCAGTCCCATCTGTAGTGGAGATGCAGTCACAGAGCCAGGGACCATATGAAGGTTGAAAGCGAGCATCCAGCACCTGCAGGTGCAATTAGAGGGGTCGAGCCGTGTGCAGGAGCAGGATTGTTGTTGGTCATGCGTGCCACCCAGGCCAACACTGCATGGATGGTGTCCACTGTGTAGCCATTGGGGGTGAGGGTTGCAGCTATGGATCAGCATGTCCAAGGCCTGGGACAATCTGTGCAGGTGCTGGCCGAGGCCCAGGACAGGGTTGCCACCTCACAGGCAGCTATGTGCCAGGCCACCTAGACATTGCAGCGGCGCTCCTGAGGGTGGCACAATCACAGCAGGCCATGGCTGGAAACATTGCCAGGAGCTGGCCGACACGGCACAGACACAGAGGGAGATGGCCCAGTCCCAGAGGGGGATGGCGCAGTCACTGGCTGATGTGGCGCAGTCACTGGCTGATGTGACACAGGCCCAGAATGTGGTGGCAGAGTTGCAGTGTGATGTGGCACAGTCCCAGATGTTGACGGTCCACTCCCTGTGCTCCTTGGCCGCCAGCATGCAGACCTTGATCGAGATCAGAGCGGGCCTCCAGGACTGGCAGAGCCAGATGGCGGGTGCCTCAGGGGATAGCTCTCTCAGACTGCTATGGAGTACTCTGGGGGCCATCGGGCATCCTGAGGGAGGGGTAGATGATGGGGCCCATGCCGGTGACACCTGCATGGGAGGTGCAGAAATACCATATTGCCATGGATTGCCGCACTCCTGTCCCTGGCGCATCTGGTGGGTAGTGGGGAGAACAGGACGGCTCCACACCACCTGGGAAACCTGAGCAGCCGTTGGGCCCACCGGGTCTGGTCGCCCCTGAAGGTGCCCGCCAATGGGGACCAAGGCCGCAGAGCGGGAATCACAGCAGGCCACCTCCACTCCTGCTGTACCATCTGGGGAATCACCTAGATGCAGCGTTACGGCCAGTAAGGCCAGAAAGTTAGACACCAGTTATGTTGTCACAGGTGCAGGGCACAGTTTAGTTATAGGGGATGGGGAACATATCTGTAAATATCCGTTCACATTAAACACCTGTTACCAATGTCACAACCTTTCTCAGTGTTCTGTCAGATGGGCGGATGTTTTGGGTGAGCTGGGCTTCCCACATTCCCCCACCCTCCCCCTGACTGTCCCCACCACCACCACCCCAGGGAACCGATGGCACCATGTGAGGGAATGACCAGCTCGCATGCAGGGTCACCCAGGTGGATGGTGGAAGGTGCCACCATGGGCAGGGGCCAGACGTTGGCATATGATGCGGAGCATCAGAGCTCATCGCAGAGCGGGTTCTCATCATCCTTCATCCCATGGACCACACCCGGTGTTACTGCCAACCCAGGGACTACACCCTGTAGTGCGGCAGGTATATATCACAGAGGGAGTTGCAGGCAGGAGGTGGCCGGGCTAGAGGGGGTGGGGGTGGGGGTGGGGGGGGGGGGGGGGGATGCGGTGTCCGTGCCCCTGGCCAGTTCTCCACCTCATCCCCAGTCGGTGAACCTGGAGGCAATCAGAGAGTCCCGTGTTCTCGTGCACATTTTGTGCGGCCTCCTGTACCTGCCTGGGCTCCATGTTCTGCCCATCCTCCCCCTCCGCATTCTCCCCATTTGCCAAGGCATGGCGTTCATCCTCTTCCTCCAGCAAGGTACCCTTCTGCTGTCCAAAGTTGTGGAGGATGCAGCAGGCCACCATGATAGGGTCGACACTCTCAGCATCATACTGGAGGGCCCCTCCAGAGCAGTCCAGGCACCTGAACTGCATCTTCAAGAGGCCGAAGCACCGCTCGATCACACCTCTGGCCACTGCATGGGCATCGTTGTAGCGGGTCTCGCCGTTGGTCTGTGGCCTCCGGATAGGCGTCATCAACCACAGTGGATAACCCCTATCGCCCAGGGGCAACCCCCAGCCGGAGGCACCTAGAACATATCAGGAATTGTTGAATGTGCCAGGAAGAAGGCAACGTGCACATTGTCCGGGTATCGGGCGCAGATGTGCATGATGCCCATGTGATAGTCACATATCAGCTGCACGTTCATTGAGTGGCTTTCGGTTGGTGTGGAACGGTCTGTCATCTGCAGGTGCTAGTAGGGGGACATACATCCCGTCGATCACCCCCTGGACCCGGGGAATGTCGGCGATGGCGACGAACCCCGCTGCCCGGGCATCACATCGAAATGAATATTTTGTGCCGACCGGGTATCCACGGCCTCCGTGACAGCGTAGATGCATCTGTGCACTGAGCTCTGTGAGATCCCTGACAGGTCCTCGCTCGTGATGCGTTGGGTGTGCTGGGTCTGCGAGGATTGCGTTTATCAGAGCAGTGAGAGAGACAGGCTACCAACACTTGTAGAAGTACAACTCTATTTTATTTAGCTATGAGTTGTTAAACATACTTGCACTGTGGGTTGACACTATGTTAGGTTGACTGGAGACCTGAGGCTAACCTGACCAGACGATACTGCTCATACATGGTAGATGTTTGTGTTACTGATCACGGGCTCTGGTTATCTCAGAGGCTGCATCCCGAATGAGCGGGAAAACTAGTGCCCTCTGGCTATATAGTGGCCGTGTCCTGTCTGGTGATTGGCTGTTGTGTTCTGTGTGTTCATTGGTCTTTCAGTGTGTCAGTCAGTGTCTGTCTCTGCACCATCATATACTTGTGTGTGTATATTATGACAGCTCGGCGCCTGCAAAGACCCAGTGGTGTAAAAGTTTAGGGCGACCGTCACCTTGACGGTCACCGGAAGTGGCTGTCCTCCCCCATTACCCCACGGTGCCAGGTGCGCCATGATCTGGCAGACATGTCGCATGGTTTCCCAGCTCAGCTGGATGAGGCACGATCAATTTGGCTGGAGACGAAGTTGAATTCAAACTGAGGCTTTATTAGTCTCTGAAGTGTGGCCTCCTACAGCAGCTGACGAAATGGCTGCGAGCTGAAGGCCACACATATTTATAACCTGGCTCCTGGGCGGAGCTAGCATGCAGGGGCCCAGGTGAACCTGTAGTGCAGGTTCTACCGTACAACCCTTAATATAGGAACACAGTGGTTTACCACATTCATCCACTGTTAAAATTGAGTCCGGCGGGGGTGGTGGATAACTATATACAATTCGCAATCTTTAATATTTACAGAACAGTGAAAAAAAAAATGTCTCTGGTCATCCGGTGGGCCGGTCAGAGGTTCAGTGGAGCCGGCGATTTTGGTGCTGTTGTGGTCGAAGTTGACTCCGGGAGCCAAAATCATCTTCATCAACGGGGGTGAGCAGGGGGAGGACGGATGATCCTAGGGGGGTTTCTGGGGGCGGCGGGGGAGGGGAGGGTGGCGCCGGGGGCGACGGGGGTGGTGTGGGGGCAGAACCTGCTGCTGCCAGGTCCCTGAGGGAGACGGTATCCTGGCGGCCATCGGGGAACGCCACGTAGGAGTACTGTGGGTTTGCGTGGAGCAGGTGCACCCTTTCCACCAACGGGTCCATCTTGTGGAGCCGCACATGTTTATGGAGAAGCAAGGTTCCCGGAGCTGTGAGCCAAGTTGGTCCTGCGTAGAGCGCGCCTGCGCATCACGTTCCTCTGCGTCAACGTCCCCTCTTTTGGCACGTACAAGCGTGGGAGGCCTCGGAAGGCGAGCGAAATGGCCGCCCTCATCTGGGCCGCGGGCCGGGAGGTACTCGATCGACTGGACCTGCTCCACCTCATGGGGCCCGTGCCGTGCCGTTTCGGCCGCCTGGATTTGGGAGTACCGGCTGGTTGTGTTCACATGGAGGACGCAGGTCTCGATGGCAGTCGCTAGGGTGAGTCGCTTTATTTTAAGGAGCTGTTGGCGTAGGGTGTCCGAGATGACCCCAAAAACTATCTGATCCCATACCATGGAGTCGGAGGTAGCCCCATAGCCGCAGGACTGCGCGAGGATACGGAGGTGTGTTAAGTAAGATTGGAAAGGCTCATCCTTACCCTGCAGGCGCTGCTGGAATAGGTACCTCTCGAAGCTCTCATTAACTTCCACGCTGAAGTGTTCATCGAACTTCAGAAGCACCGTCTTATATTTTGTTTTGTCCTCGCCTTCCGCTAATGCCAGGGAGTTATAGATGTGGATGGCCTGTTGCCCCGCCGTGGAGAGGAGGAGGGCAATCTTCCTGGTGTCCGATGCATTCTCCCTGTCTGTGGCTTCGAGGAAGAGCTGGAAGCGCTGTTTAAACAGCTTCCAGTTTACGCCGAGATTACCAGCGATTCGGAGCGGCTGCGGCGGGCTGATGTTTTCCATGGAGCAGGATGGCAGATTTCTGAAAGGGTGCAGGTAGGTCTCACAGTCGCTGGTTTGCATCCACTACTGGTATCATGTCGTGTTGGGTGTTCTGATGCACAAATTATCCAACACGGCTGTAGATGGTACAACTCTGTTTTATTGTCTAATCAACGGTAACAACTAACTATTGGCTTGGGTACGTGCTTCACCAGCTAACCTGTGGACCCAGCCCTATCACTATCTTAGTGAGGCACTCAGCACATGGTCTATGTCTGAGTGGCGCGCTGTGAGCTCTGTGCTCTGAGCTATCTCCTGTAGAATGAGCGGAAACTGTGGTGTTCCCTGTTTTATAGTGTGTGTGCTCTCACTGGTGATTGGCTGCGATGTTATGTGCGTGCTGGTTGGTCCAACTGCCTGTCGATCAATGTGTGTGATTGCACCATGATATGCTGATGTGGATATCATGACATCCCCCCCTTTCACAAAGGATATGTGCCTACATGCTAATAAATATAAATGTGCACTGAGTGCATCTGAGTATGTGTGTGCAAT
Organism: Scyliorhinus torazame; assembly: GCF_047496885.1. Classification (NCBI taxonomy): domain Eukaryota; kingdom Metazoa; phylum Chordata; class Chondrichthyes; order Carcharhiniformes; family Scyliorhinidae; genus Scyliorhinus; species Scyliorhinus torazame. The sequence goes on from NC_092707.1 coordinate 311,666,223, forward strand.
ATTTACAACATGTACATTACAATTAAATAAGAGTAAGTACAAAGACAGGAGGGAAGGGCTGGCCAGAGTTGATTGGAAAAGGAGCCGAGCAGGGAAGACAGTAGAACAGCAATGGCAGGTGTTTTTGGGGGTTATTCGGGAGGCACAACAGAAATTCATCCCAAGTAGGAGGAAACATGCTAATGGGAGTTCAAGGCATCCATGGCTGACGAGGGATGTCAAGGACAGCATAAAGGCTAAAGAAAAAGCATACAAAGTGGTGAGGATTAGTGGGAAACCAGAGGATTAGGAAGCCTTCAAAAGCAAGCAGAGGACAACTAAAAAAGCAATGAGGGGGGGAGAAGATGATGTATGAGTGCAGGCTAGCTAGTAATATAAAGGAAGATAGGAAGAGATTTTTTCAATATATAAAAGGTAAGAGTGAGGCAAAAATAGACATTGGACAACTAGAAAATGTGGCTGGAGAAGTAATAATGGGAAACAAAGAAATGGCAGATGAACTGAATAGTTACTTTGCATCAGTCTTCACGGTGGAAGACATCAGTGGGATGGCAGAGCTCCAGGAAAACCAGGGGGCAGAGGTGAGTGCAGTGACCATTACTAAGGAGAAGGTTCTGGGGAAACTGAAAGGTCTGAAGGTGGATAAGTCACCTGGACCAGATGGACTACACCCCAGGGTCCTAAAAGAGATAGCTGAGGAAATTGTGGCGGCATTAGTGATGATCTTCTCTAATTAACCCTTTAAATAGGATGCCCCGCTACAAAACAGAAATAGAAGCCGCCCAAACATCCCAGTCCACAAGCACCCCATGAACAGATCCCCACCCCTGCGGAACACCCCCAGCCATGGACCCCCCACCACTCCCTGACAATGGAACACCCCTCATGCAGCATCCCCTCCACGGAACACCCCTAGCATTTCCCCTTGGTCCTGCCCACTTGCACTGCCTTAGCACTGCGCAGGCACTGCTCCCTGGCACTGGCTGACCACTGTCCCCTGGAACTGCCCAGGCAGTGACCAGGGATAACCCTCTCCTACCTGAGCTGAGCGTTCACCTGAACCCCTCTGGTGGGTTCTGCTCACCAGGTGCACTTTGTGGGAGACCTGTCATGATTCACGCCAATGTGCCCTCATGTTGATGTGAATTGACTATCTAATGGGGGGAATTGGGGGATTATCAGGCATAATAATAATAATGATAATAATAATCGCTTATTGTCACAAGTAGACTTCAATGAAGTTACTGTGAAAAGCCCCTAGTCGCCACATTCCGGCGCCTGTTCGGGGAGGCCAATATGGGAATTGAACCCACACTGCTGGCCTAATAAATGCATCGAAATGTATTCTAATGGGGATCCCGATGTTGAACGCCGGGATTCCTGTTACATCAATGGTGGAGGCAGGGACAATCGCTACGGGAAGTCTTGACGGCATAAATCGTGTTTCGGGGCTCCCACGAGATTTTACCGCTCCTGCCTCCAATCCCGCTCCCAAAAACAGGAGTGGATATAGTACACCAGCTCAAAAACAGCAGCTCTGTACAGTTAGCAACATTACGTTTAACTGCTGGTTGTCAATCTCACACCCTCTCCCAATTCCTTACAGATAATACATGGTATGGACGATATCTTGGACCCCGCAGAAGCTGCCCTAGTGGTGATGTTGGCAGGCCAGATGCCGGACAAGGCGGCAGCAGCAGCCTCGACAGAGGCTTGAGGTGGCGGCCCCGCGCCACAACCTGAGGTACTGCCACCGGTCATGCCAGGGAGCAGGGAGGGACCCAGGAAGTTGCAACTTTACCAATAGCTCCTCAAAACTGGTTAACCTTCCTTCCACAAACAAGCCCCCAAACCTTTTCAGACTCTTCCACTCCCATGAGCTAAATGTCCGAGTCTAAACTCGCTGGTATAAGAAATAATTACCACAGATAGAGGCCAACAACGACTGGAGCTAAATTTAAAATGTTGTCTGAATTGCTTCCTGATCCTCAGGGTGTGCATCCCCACTGGTTTCGAAGAAACGTTTGCATGAGAGAACGGAAGCGAGGCAGTAATTTAGGGGAGGCGGTGGCGTAGCGGTATTGTCATTGGACTAGTAACAGAGACCCAGAATAATGCTCTGGGGGTCCAGGTTCAAATCCCACTAAAGCAAATGGTGACATTTTAATTCAATAAAATAATTTGGAATTAAGAGTCGAATGATGACCATGAAACTATTGTCGATTGTTATAAAAACCCATTTGGTTCACTAATGTTCTTTAGGGAAGGAAATCTGCTGTCCTTACCTGGTCTGGCCTACATGTGACTCCAGACCCACAGCAATGTGGTTGACTCTTAACTGCCCACTTAAGGGAATTAGGGATTGGCAATAAATGCTGGCACAGTCTGCAAAGTCCACATCCCATAAACAAATTAAAAAGAAAATAAAAGCACCCAAACTACAGTGCGTACAAGAACCCACCTCCATTTGGCCCCATATGGAATTCAGATCACTGTGCCACCCTAGCACTTTCTCAATATTGGCTGCCCAATGATAAAGTAACAAATTGGGTAAAGCTAGAGCACCTGGCTGACTATCCCTCTGGAGAAACGACCTACGGATCCTTGGGATCCTGCCCATCCAAATAAAAGAGCACACTAATTTGTTAACTTTGACAATAAATAATTTAGGGAGAAAAGTGTGAAGATACTGGAAAAAGAATAAAAACCTAGGGCGGGTACATTCATTTTAATAGTCTGAACCCTGCCCGCCAAGGACAGGGGAAGGTTATCCCACTTTTGTAAGTCAGATTTGACCCCATTCACCAGACTGGCATAATTTAAGTTATGAAGCAAGGCCCAATCATGATACCCAGATAACAAAAGATAGATCTGGCAAGGCGATAAGCTAACATCCCCAGATTGGGAATTGACTGGGATGTATTCGCTGTTATTCAGATTTAACTTATACCCAGAGAAGGAGCCAAAACCCCTAAGTAGCTTCATTATCTCATCCATAGTGGAGACTGCATCCATAATATGCAGATCATCTGCGTACAAGGACACCCTATGTTCCCTGCCTCCTCGACCAATTGGAAGACCTAACGCTATGGCCAGTGGTTCAATTGCTAAAGCAAATAGAAACAGTGACAGTAGACATCCCTGTCTCGTACCCCTGTTCAACACAAAAATACCCGAAGTTCAAGACATTAGTGCGGACACGAGCCATGGGTCCTTTACAATGACCTAACCGAAGATATAAACTTTTTCCCCAACCCACACCTCCCAAGCATCTCAAAAACATATCTCCACTTCACCCTATCAAATGCTTTTTCAGAGTCCACGGATACAATCACCTCTGGTTCGGGCGCAGGAGAGAGGGAAAGAACGATATCTAACAGCCGATGTATATTAGCCGACAATAGCTGAACCTTATCTAAACCTGTCTGGGGTTCCTCGATCACCTCTAGGAGGCACGGTTCCAAACACAATGCCAACACCTTCGCAAGTAATTTAGTGCCTGTATCTAAAAGCAGGAGGACAGTGCAACATATCAGCCAGATCATGGCGCACATGGCACCCTAAGGGAATGGGGAAGATCGCCCGTTCCCAGTAGCTATCAAGGTGACAGTCACCCTGAAACTTTACGCCATGGGGTCCTTCTGCAGGATCAGAGAAATAGACATCTGAGTAAGTGTAATGGGCAACAAACCCCGGGAGAAGAAATCATTGAACATGTCCAATATTAACAGGATCAACTGACCTGCAGGGTTGGTAACTTTATCTGTTTGCATTCACCCAATACCTTTCAAAATCTCCTCAGGGCTCAATGGGGATTCTAACTCCGCCTGCCTTTCTCTCTCCACCAATGGGAAGGACAGCCCACCTGAAAACTCCGCCATGTCTGAACTCTCCTCCTGGGCTCCAATCTGTAGAGATCCCTATAGAATGTTTGAAATGCCGCACTGTCTTTAGACAGGGCGGAAACCAAACTGCCACTCGAGCCCCTAATCTGTGCAATCTCCCAGGAAGCCGCCAGCCGACTCAGCTGATGAGCTAAAAGGCAACGGGCCTTCTCCCCGTATTCATAAAATGCCTCTTTGAGCCCCGCAGCTGACTCACCGCCTTACCTGTTGATAGCAATTCAAATTGCGTCCGCAGCTTTTTCCTGCTTGCAAGCAACTCTGGAGTAGGGTCAAGCGAGTACTGACGGTCCACTTCAAGGATGAAGTAATAATAATAATAATAATCTTTATTATTATTGTCACAAGTAGGCTTACATTAACAATGCAATGAAGTTACTGTGAAAATCCCCCAGTCGCCACATTCCGGCACCTGTTCAGGTACACAGAGGGAGAATTCAGAATGTCCAATTCACCTAACAGCATTTTCGGGATTTGTGTGATGAAACCGGAGCACCCGGAGAAAACCCACGCAGACATGGGGGAACGTGCAGACTCCGACTGTCCACCAGCCTCTGCCTCACCACCCTCGCAGTCCTTTCCACATGTGCTTTGGAAGAAATTATCTCTCTCCTGATAAACATCTTAAGGGCTGGCCATAGTTTAAAAGGTAAGATAGACTTGCTCTTGTTAAACTTGATATATTCCTCAATGGCGGAGGATATGCGTTCACAAAATCCTTTATCTGCTAACAGCGCCGTATTTCACCTCCAAGGCAGGCGCAGAGACGGACTTGACTCTTGGATCAAGTGCACAAAGTATGGAGCATGGTCCAAAATCACAATCGCCGAATACCCCGCCTCTTCACCCATGGGAGGAGAGAACTACCCAGCAGAAAAAAGTCAATCCGTGAATAAACCTGATGAACGTGGGGAAAAAAAGAAAATCCTCATTCCGCAGGTGCAAAAAACGCCACTGACGAACGAAGATCAGAATGTAAAGAGGAACTAGGTTTCTGCAGCTTGCATTCCTGAAAAGAAGGTGCAAATGCTAGAAATGAAAGCAGAAAGTGATAGAAAGACACAATAAAAGACAAGATAAATGAACATTCCAGGTGTTGACCCATTTTTAGAACTTGTGAATCATCTTGATATGAAATTATTCATTATTAATGATACATGATTGAACCACTTAATTACAGGAAGGAAGATGGATTGTTCTAAGATAGTCTAGTTGTTATGAATAGAATTATATGCTTCTCTGGGTACCTGCACCACTTATCCACACAGAAGAAGTGTGCCACGGTGGCACAGTGATTAGCACTGCTGCCTCACTGCACCAGGGACCTGGGTTCAATTCTGGCCTTGGGTCACTGCCTGTGCAGAGTTTGCACGTTCTCCCCATGTCTGCGTGGGTTTCCTCCGGGTGCTTCGGTTTCCTCCCACAGTCCAAAGATGTGCAGGTTAGGTGGATTGGCCATGATAAATTGCCCTTTAGTTTCCAAAGGTGTGCAGGTTAGGTGGAGTTACAGGGATAGGGCGAGGAAATGGGCCGAGGTACGGTTGGTGCAGACTCAATGGGCTGAATGGCCTCCTTCAGCATTGTAGGGATTCTATGAGACAATTGTGGATTTGAGCCAGTAGAGGTTCTAGAGGTGGCCTTGGTGCAGTTTGATTAAGGAGTTAGCATCCAGTTGCTCATGGCCATCTGTACCCTTATTGTACAAATCTCAGGTAAGGACTGGATTGGGTTCACCTGTACTGCTCCCCATGACCAGATAGTCAACCAACATGCAGTGTTCAGGTTGACAGGGGAGGAATAGCAGTTTGGGCAAGGAACAGGAGCTTAATCAGCATATGCAGAACACAGTTAGCATAACCTGCTTTCTTCAGGACAGAAGGTGAGAAAGTAGGGGAAAGAAATAAATTTTGCGGCAGAAATAATTGTTGTCAGGAATCAACTATGTATTACAGTCAAAGACCACAGACAGAGCCAGGCCCATAGGTAGGACATGGAGTATACAAACATAAAAATTAGGAGCAGGAGTTCGCCACTTGGCCGCTTGAGCCTGCTCCGCCAGTCAACAAGATCATGGCTGATCTGATTGTAACCTTCCATCCTGATAACCTTTCACCACCCCCCTTGCTTATCAAGAACCTATCAACCTCTACCTTAAGAATATTCAGACTCTGCTTCCACTGCCTTTTGAGGAAGAGTGTTCCAAAAACTCACGACCCTCTGGGAAAAAAACATTCTCCTCATCTCTGCCTTAAATAAGCAACCCCTTATTTTTAAACAGTGACCCCTAGTTCTAGATTCTCCCACCAGAGGAAATATCACCCCCACATCCACGCTGTCATGATCCCCTTCGGGTCTTAAAGGTTTCAATTAGTCACCTCTTACTTTTCTAAGCTCTACTAGGTACAAGCATAGCCTGTCCAACCTTTCCTCATAAGACAACCCACCCATTCCTAGTAAACCTTCTCTGACCTACTTCTAACTCACTTACATCCTTCTCTTAAATAAGGAGACCAATACTACACAGTACTCCAAATGCGGTCTCACCAATGCCCTGTAGGACTGAAGCATAACTTCCCTACTTTTAGGTGTGCACAGTAACACAGTGGTTAGCATTGTTGCTTCGCAGCTCCAGGGTCACAGGTTCGATTCGCGGTGTGGGACACTGTCTGTGCAGAGTCTGCACGTTCTCCCCATGGCTGTGTGGGTTTCCTCCGGGTGCTCACGTTTCCTCCCACAGTCCAAAGATGTTCAGGTTAGGTGGATTGGTCAAGCTAACTTGCCCTTAGTGTCCAAAAAAACGTTACGTGGGGTTACTGGATTGCAGGGTGGAGGTGTGGGCTTGGGTAGGGTGCTCCTTTTAAGGGTCGGTGCAGACTCGATGGGACGAATGGCCTCCTTCGGCACTGTAAACTCTTATGATATCCAATTCCCTTCACAATGAACAATAACATTCTATTAGCTTTCCTAATTACTTGCTGTACCTGTATACCAACCTTTTGTGATTCATGGAACCAGACAGTCACAGTCCTCTGAATCTCAGAGCTCTGCAACCTCTCATGATTTAGCTAATCACTTTTCATTCTTCCTGCCAAAATTTTCCCACTTTATAGTCCATTTGCCAGATCTTTGCCCACTCACTTAACCTATCCATGTCCCTTTGTAGTTTCTTATGTCCTCTTCACAACTTACTTTCCTACCTATCTTTGAGTCTTTAGCAACCATACCTTTGGTTCCTTCAGCCAAGTCATTGATATAAATTGTAAGTAGTGGAGGCCCCAGCACTAATCCCTGTGGCACTCCACTCGCCACATCCTTCCAACCAGAAAACCACCCATTTATGGCTACCCTCTGTTTCCTGTTAGCTAGCCAATCTTCTATCCATGCCAATATGGTGCCCCTTAAGCCATGAGCTTTTATTTTCTGCAATGACCTTTGATCTGGCACCTTATCAAATGTCATCTGGAAATCCAAGTACAGTACATTCACAGGTCCCTCTTTATCCATGGCATATGTGACTCCTTCAAAGAACTCCAAGAAATTGTTTAAATTTCCATGATTTCCCACATATAAAACCATGTTCACTCTGCCTTATTGCCTTAAATTTAACTAAGTGTCCTCTTTAATAATAGCTTCTCACATTTTTTCTGTGACAGATGTTAAGGTAACTGACCTGTAGCTTCCTGCTTTCTGTCTCCCTCCATTTGCTATTTTTCTACCGAATGAAACCTTCCCCAAGTCTAGGAAATTTTGGAAAATTAAAACCAATGCATCAACTATCTCACTCACCACTTCTTATAAGACCCCAAGAACAAGGACATCAGGACCCAAGAATTTGTCAGCCTGCAACAATTTGCCCAATGCCACTTCCTTGGTACTTGTAATTTTCAAGAATTCCTCCCTCCCTTCCATTTCCTGATTTATAGCCAGTTCTGGGAAGTTACTTGAATCCTTTATAGTGAAGTCCAATGCAAAATACCTGTTCAATTCATATACCAAACCCTACTTTCCATTATTAATTCCACAGACTCATTTTCTATAGGACCAATGCTCACTTTGTTGGCTCTTTTCTCATTTAAATACCGATAGAACCTTTTACTATCCATCTTTACTAGCTAGCCATCTCTCGTACTCTAATTGTTCCCTCCGGCACACCGGTTAGCACTGTTGCCTCACAGCGCCGAGGACCCGGGTTCGATTCTGGCCCTGGGTCACTGTCCGTGTGGAGTTTGCACATTCTCTCCGTGTCTGCGTGGATCTCACCCCCACAATCCAGAGATGTGCAGGGGAGGTGGATTGGCCACACTAAATTGGCTCTTAATTGGGAATACAAATAATTGGGCACTTTAAATTATTTTTAAAACTAGTTCATTAACCATGGATGGTGGGTTCTCCTGTTCAAATTTTTGTTGCTTGTTGGAATGTACCTATTCTGTATATTCTGAAATATCCCTTTAAATACCTGCCACTGCATCTCCATTTAAAAAAATGATTTTTATTGGATTTTTGAACATAGTGGGCGCTATTCTCCCCGCCCCCCACGCCGGGTGGGAGAATCGCCGGGGCGCCGCGTGAATCGTGCCACGCCGCCCCGACCCCTGCACGCGATTCTCCCCCCCCCCCGGAAATCAGCGGCGCGCGATTCGCACCAGGCCGCTCGGAGAACCGGCGAGCGTCGATTCTCCGGCCGGATGGGCCGAGCGGCCGCTACGACATGAAAGGTTCCCACCGGCGCCGTCCACCCCTGGTCGCTGCCGGCGGGAACGCTGGGGGGATGGCCTGTGGGAGGGGAGGGGGGGCTCCTTCACCGGTGTGGCCTCCGATGGGGTTGGCCCGCGATTGGGGCCCGCCAATCGGCGGACCGCCTCCCCCCCCCCCCCGCCCCCCGGGCCTACCTCCTTCCGCGCGCGGCCCCAGAACGCCGGCTCCATGTTGGTGAGGGGCTGGCATGCATAAGACATTCCCCGCACATGCGCAGGATGGCGCGACCCAACTGCACATGCGCAGGATTGGGCTGCCCCAACTGCGCATGAACGGTTTGGTGCGGCGCCCATTTGGCGCCGTGTAAGGACGCTGGAGCAGCACGTTGGTGTCGTGCGTTCACCTCCGCTTCGGCAGTTCGTCCAGTCTTTCTCCCATATTTTCTTGCTGTCTGTCACTGTATTTGCCGAGTTTCTTGTCATTTCCCGTGCTCTCCTTCCAGCTTTCATTCCCTCACCTCCCCCTCATCTCTGACTCTCCTCTATTGCTCCCTGTCTTCTTCCCTCTTCCCCCTCCCCCCCCCCCCCCCTTCTCCTGTGATTCACCTTTCTTTTCTCTTAGGTTTAGCTGTACACCCCCCCACCCCCCTCCACCCCACCCCCCGGGTCTTTCCCTCCATCTCACGTCTTGGCTACTTTCCCCTGTTTCGTGGCTACTTGGCTATTCTTCTGCCTGTTCATTGGCCACAAACAGGTCCCGGAACAATTGGGTGAATGTTCCCACCAGCGCTGACTGAAGCCACCTTTAAAAAGTGGGGACAGGATGCAGGGACACTGACAGTCAGGGCCGACACCACACTGGACGCAACAGGAAAGAAATGGGAGGAAGACCTGAGGATGGAAATAGGGTGGGGACTCTGGAGCGATGCACTGCATAGGATCAACTCCACCTCCACATGCGTGAGGCTCAACCTGACACAACTAAAAGTAGTACATAGAGCCCACTTGACCAGAACCCGAATGAGCAGGTTCTTCCCGGAGGTGGAGGATAGATGTGAACGGTGCCCGGCCAACCATGCCCACATGTTCTGGTCTTGCACCAGACTTGATGGGTACTGGACAGCCTTCTTTGAGGCAATGTCCAAAGTGGTGGGGATGAGGGTGGAGCCATGCCCGAAAGTGGCGGTCTTCGGGATATCAGACCAGCCAGATCTATTTATGGGGAGGAGGGCGGACGCCCACGCCTTATCCTCCCTGATCGCCTGTCGTAGAATCCTGTTGGGCTGGCGGTCAGCAGCACCACTGCATCTCTTTTGACCGATCCGTTAACCTCATTTTCCAGTTCAGGTTAGCCAACCCTGCTTTCATGCCCTCATAATTGCCATTATTTAAATACCAATCTTGGAGTCACTCTTCCCTCCCTTAAACGGAATGTAAAATTCAATAATATTAAGATCTGGGGCTGGATTCTCTGCCCTGCCACGCCACATTTCTGTTTCACCCCGCCACCGGGATGCTCCGTTACGCCGGCTGGTCAATGGCGTTGCCCATTGTGGGGTAGCCCTATGCCCCAGGATACCGGCAAAATGGAGCATCCCGCTGGCGGAGAATCCAGCCCCTGTGCAACATCAGGGTGACTCCACTATGAGGTTATCAATTCATCCTATCTCATTGCACAATACAAGGTCTAGTATAGCCTGTTATCAGGTTGGCTCCAGAACGTCCTGTTCGAAGAAACTTTCCTGAAGACATGTTGTGATCTCATCAATGCTACCTTTGTCCATCTGATTTTTCCAATGTATATGTAGATTAAAATCTCCCACGATTATCACCGTACCTTTCTGGCAAGCTCCCATTATATCTTCTTTTATATTCTGTCCTGCCATTCAATAACTAACGAGGGGGCCTGTACACCACTCTCATGAGTGATTTCTTGCCTTTATCATTTCTCTTTTCAATCCAAACTACTTCGACATCTTGGTTTCCTGAACTAAGGTCATTCCTCTCTATTGTGCTAACACCATCATTAGTTAACTGAGCCACCCCTCCACCTTTTTACTTGCTTCCTGTCCTTCCTAAATGCCACATATTCAGGTATGTTATCCTCTAGCCATACCTCTGTGATGGCTATCAGATCCTACTTATTTATTTATATTTGCTCTATCAGTTCATATATTTTGTATCTGCTGTGGTACCAACCTATCACAGACCAGGCCATTATGAACAAAGATTCAGTGAGAAGCTATTTCTAGTTTCTAACCATACTTATTGTTGAGTTAGCCAATGAACCTATTCTTGGATATTTTCTTTTCTAAGTAGTGAATCCAGGGTTGGGATCCGATGTGACCTTTTTAAGGGCCATTAATCAGACATTGCTGATAGAATTGTTTCAGCCCATTAAATAGAAAAATAGAATTGCTATTTTATTGAGATAGAATGTCTGCAATCCTTCTCTATGAATTTTATTAAAGCAATTTTCTTTAAGAAACCCTATATAAATACATTGAGAGAATGTAAACTGTTATCTGCTACATTTCATATAAAAACTGAGGGCTCCAAAATACTCCAAGCACGAAAGGAGTTTGTTATTTTGGTAATGTGTTCGGCAATGCCTCGTCTGTGTACGGAAGAGAATGTAGCAAAATGATTCATTGCAATGATGACCACAGTAATTCATTATTTTTATCATAATTTCAAATTAACTCAATTTAAAAATCAAAAACCACAAGATTAAAATTTGCTCCTTTATTGTTTTTTTTACTGGCAGCTAAGGAATAAGAATGATAGGCTGTTATTGGCTTTGAACAAAATCTGAGCTTTACCCACAAAACCTCAGGCTTGTTCACACAGTGATGAAACCATGGAACAGCTGTGTAAAATTAACCATATTGATGCTTTCTCTCTAATATTTGCATCAACAAAATGGTCTGTGATTCATGCACTTTAAACAACTTGTTAAAAGCACTGAGTAGCTGTTTTGTACTAGATCAATGAATAATAGGATAAAAATAGTTATCAAAGATGCTACAACGTATATACTGTGGCACCCACTTGCGTTCCATTGATGTGCAACAGTGTACGGTGGTGATATCACATTTGGCATGCAGTGGATGGAAATTTGCAAAACAAAGCAATTTAGAATTTAGAAATCAGCAGTTACAGGATTTGTTGAAGCAGAATCTTTAAGTCATTACAATTCTGATTTGATATGGGAGGCTGAACTGAAAAGCTGATCTAACTTCATCAACAGAGAGCTGCTTGGTCCCTTTAACCCTTAACCAACTGAATAAACAGGAACTTTATATAGCCTGTATAACGGTACTGCTCTGTATTTCAAGGGTTATGATGAAAATATTGGGCAAAATTCTCCCCCAACGGCACGATGTCCGCCGACTGGCGGCAAACACGGCGCCAATCAGACGGGCATCGCGCCGGCCCAAAGGTGCGGAATGCTCCGCATCTTTGGGGGCCGAGCCCCAACATTGAGGGGCTAGGCCGACGCCGGAGGGATTTCCCCCCGCCAGCTGGCGGAAATGGCGTTTGTTGCCCCGCCAGCTGGCGCGGAAATGCGGCGCATGCGCGGGAGCGTCAGCGGGCGCCGACAGTTTCCCGCGCATGCGCAGTGGGGAGAGTCTCTTCCGCCTCCGCCATGGTGGAGACCGTGGCGGAGGCGGAAGGGAAAGAGTGCCCCCACGGCACAGGCCCGCCCGCGGATCGGTGGGTCCCGATCGCGGGCCAGGCCACCGTGGGGGCACCCCCGGGGTCAGATCGCCCCGCGCCCCCCCCCAGGACCCCGGAGCCCACCCACGCCGCCTGGTCCCGCTGGTAAATACCAAGTTTGATTTACGCCGGCGGGACAGGCAATTTCTGGGTGGGACTTCGGCCCATCCGGGCCGGAGAATCCAGCGGGGGCTCCCGCCAACCAGCGCGGCCCGATTCCCGCCCCCGCCCAATCTCCGGTACCGGAGACTTCGGCGGGGGCGGGATTCACGGCGGCCTACGGCCATTCTCCGACCCGGCGGGGGGTCGGAGAATGACGCCCATGAGGTTTAGGTTTGTTCCATTTGAGTCAAGTAAGCCATTATTTCCCCACTGAAATAATTTGTATTTTAAGATGTTTCCACGCTTTTTACAGCAAAGTGCAATTGCCAGCCATATTAGATTCGATAGATATATTTAAAATTTGAAACACTTCACCTCTGTCTTCCAAGTGGGTGGGGCTCAATTCTTATCTATCTGGAGCCACACTATAGCCAGCTGAGCCTTCAGTGACCACAGGGGTGGGTAGGGTTCTCCCTAGCTTTCTCACTCCTACCTGGAGATCCAGCTGCAAGTTCTGAGGGATTGAACTGAGTTGCTACTTCCCAAGGACAAAAGGAAGAGACCAAGCAAGCACAAATGGAAGTTTTTTTCTTATTCATTCATAGGATGTGGATGTCACTGGCTAGGCCAGCATTTATTGCCCATCCTTAGTTTCCCTTGTGAAGGTTGTGAGGAACTGCCTTCCTGAATCCTGTGTATGTGGTGTAGGTGCTGTTAGAATGGGAGTTCCAGGATTTTGACCCAGTGACATTGAAAGTAGAGTTACATCGTTCCAAGTTAGGATGATTGTGTGGCTCAGGGATGAACTTTTGGGTGGTTCTGTTCTGTTCCCCAGAATGTTGATAGTCGGGCATTCAGCGATGGTAATGTGATTGAATGTCAAACAGAGATGGCTAGACTCTCTCTTGTTCAAGTTGGTCATTGCGTGGCAATAGTGTGGCACAAATGTTGCTTGTCACTTATCAGCCCAACCAGGTCTTGCTACATATGGACAATGATAATTGAGGATGGAGATATTTATGGAGCCTCCTCCTCCAGTTAGTTGTTTAATTGTCCACCACCATTCATGGCTGGATATGGCAGGCCTAAAGAGTTTAGGTTGTGGCACTGCGTACCTCTGTCTGCCACATGCTGTTCTGCTGTTTGGCATATCCTGTGTTGTATCTTCAGCAAATTAACACCTCATTTTTAGGTATGCCTGGTGCTGCTCCTGGCATGCCCTTCTGCACTCTTCATTAAACCAGGGTTGATCCCCCAGCTTGAGGCTAATGGGTGAACCAACTTCTAAAAAGTTAGAAATCATTTACCAAGTAGTGGAAGCAGGCCCTGGGGCGGAGTGCTGTGAGTGCCGCCTTCCGCCTAGGCTGCCTTCCACCTTGGCCTAGATGGAAGGGGGCACTCACAGCACTCAGCTGGTCATTTTCACTCTTGAAAGACTCCCCAGCCAGTTAGTTTCTCTGAGTAAGCACTCCCTTCGAAAATCTGAGGCACCTGGGAATGACTCCGAATGGATGAGCCAGCAACTTCCAGGTTTCCTTGCACAAACGCGTATTATATGCTTCCGATGATTGCACACCAGTTGAACATTGATGGACTGATAGCCTTTATGGTTGATAAACATTAGGGGCTTTTGCCGTTGAACCCTTAAAGCCAGGTTGGTCCAGTCAATTGCACACTGCACTCTTGGGAAGCTTGAGGTAGCTGCAAAGCCATTGAATCTCACATCCTGACTATCTTCATTGAGAGCAAACCTCACATAATGATGCGAGGGCATCTGTGACCTCCTTGATGCATCTATGTTTTGAGGAGTGCGAGATGCAGCACAGGTACATTGTGGATCCTTGAATGACCTGCAGACAAAACAATTGAATGCACTGGTGAGGGAAAGTCACCCACTGCACAGGGCTTCACACTGAAAATGTGACCCACTAGAGCTCAGGACAAGTACAGATGCTACCACCGTCACAGACTTCATCAGCAAATGTGTGGACGACTGCGTGCCAAAGAAAGCAGTATGTACGTTCCTCAACCGGAAACCATGGCTCAATCGCGAGATTGACTCCCTACTGAAGGACAGATCTGAGGCGTTCAAGTCAGACGACCATGACCTATACAAGAAATCCAGGTACGACCTCCGCAAAGCCATCCGAGATGCCAAGAGAGAATATCAAACCAAGCTGGAGTCACAGACAGAGTCTCGGCGGTTGCAAGGACAAAACAACGTAACGGGCTACAAAGCGAAGCCGAGCAGTATCTCTGGCAGCAGCGCACCCCTCCCCGATGAATTCAATGCATTATATGCTCGGTTCGAGCAGGTAACCAACAAACTGCTGCCAAGTGCCTCAGCAGCCCATAACTCATCCATACCCACCATCACAGCTTCCGAAGTCAGATCGGCCTTCCTGAAAGTGAACCCTCGGAAGGCGACGGGCCCGGACGGGACCCCTCGTCATGCACTCAGAGCCTGCGTGGCCCGGCTGGCATCTTTAACCTGTCCCTACTCCACTCCAAGGTCCCCACCTGCTTCAAGAAGACCACCACCATACCGGTGCCAAAGAAGAACCAGACAATGTGCCTCAATGACCACCGTCCGGTGGCCCTGACTTCAGTCATAATGAAATACTTCGAGAGGTTGATCATGAAGCACATCACCTCCATACTCCCAGAATGCCTTGATCCACTGCAATTCGCATACTGTTGCAACCGGTCCACAGCAGACGCTATTTCCCTGGCCCTACACTCATCACTAGAGCATCTCAACAACAAGGACTCCTACATCAAACTCCTATTTATTGACTACAGCTCCGCCTTCAAAACCATAATCCCAGCCAAGCTCATACCAAAGCTCAAAACCTAGGACTTGGCTCCCCGCTCTGCAACTGGATCCTCGATTTTCTGACCAACAGACCACAATCAGTAAGAATGAACAACACCTCCTCCACAATAGTCTTCAATACCGGGGCCCCGCAATGCTGCGTACTTAGCCCCCTACTCTACTCCCAGTGCACACACGACTGCGTGGCAAAATTTGGTTCCAACTCCATCTACAAGTTTGCTGACGATACGACCGTTGTGGGCTGGATCTCGAATAACGACGAGTCAGAATACAGGAGGGAGATAGAGAACCTATTGGAGTGGTACAGCGACAACAATCTCGCCCTCAATGCCAGCAAAACTAAAGAGCTGATCATTGACTTCAGGAAGCAAAGTACTGTACACACCCCTGTCAGCATCAACGGGGCCGAGGTGGAGATGGTTAGCAGTTTCAAATTCCTTGGGGTGCACATCTCCAAAAATCTGTCCTAGTCCACCCACGTCGATGCTGCCACCAAGAAAGCACAACAGCACCTATATTTCCTCAGGAAACTAAGGAAATTCGGCATGTCCACATTGACTCTTACCAACTTTTACAGATGCACCATAGAAAGCATCCTATTTGGCTGCATCACAGCCTGGTATGGCAACTGCTCGGCCCAGGACCGCAAGAAACTTCAGAGAGTCGTGAACACCGCCCAGTCCATCACACGAACCTGCCTCCCATCCATTGACTCGATCTACACCTCCCGCTACCTGGGGAAAGCAGGCAGCATAATCAAAGACAACCTCCTACCTGGCTTACGCACTCTTCCAACTTCTTCCATCGGGCAGGAGATACAGAAGTCTGAGAACACGGACAAACAGACTCAAAAACTGTTTCTTCCCCACTGTTACCAGACTCCTAATGACCCTCTTATGGACTGACCTCATTAACACTGCACCCTGTATGCTTCATCCAATGCCGGTGCTTATGTAGTTACATTGTATACCTTGTGTTGCCCTATTATGTATTTTCCTTTCTTCCCTTTTCTTCCCATGTACTTAATGATCTGTTGAGCTGCTCGCAGAAAAATACTTTTCACTATACCTCGGTACACGTGACAATAAACAAATCCAATATCTTTGTATCATCTGCAAACTTAGCAACAGTGCCTTCAGTTCTTTTTTCCAGATCACTAATGTATATTGTGAAAAGTTGTGGTTCCAACACTGACCCCTGAGGTACAACACTGGTCACCGGCTGCCCCCCTGAAAAAGACCCCTGCATCCCCACCCTCTGCCTTCTGCCAGTCAGCCAATCCTCTATCCATGTCAGGATCGTACCATAAATACCATGGGCTCTTAACTTATTTAACAGTCTCCTATGCAGCACCTTGTCAAGGACCTTCTGGAAATCAAAATAAATCATAGAATTATAGAATCACAGAATTTACAGTGCAGAAAGAGGCCATTCAGCCCATCGAGTCTGCACCGGCCCTTGGAAAGCACACCCTACCTAAGCCCCTACCTCCACCCTATTCCCACATGTCTACCCTATCCCATAACCCCACCTAACAATGTTTGGACACTAAGGGCAATTTAGCATAGCCAATCCACCTAACCTGCACAAGTTTGGACTGTGGGAGGAAACCGGAGCACCCGGAGGAAACCCACGCAGACACGGGGAGAATGTGGAGACTCCGCACAGACAGTGACCCAAGCCCAGTAACCTCCTCAAAGGACTCCAGTAGATTTTTCAGACTTGACCTCCCCTTGATGAAGCCATGCTGACTCAGTCCTTTTTTATCATGCATTACCAAGTACTCCGCAATCTCATCGTTAATAATGGACTCTAAAATCTTGACAGTGACCGAAGTCAGGCTAACTGGCCTATAATTTCCTGTCTTCTGCCCCCTCCCTTCTTAAACAGTGGTGTTACATTAGCTACTTTCCTGTCCTCTGGGACCTCCCTGCCTCCAGTGATTCCTGAAAGATCACCACCAATGCCTCCATGATCTTCTCAGCTATCTCCTTCAGAATCCTGAAGTATAGTTCATCTGGTCCAGGTGATTTATCCACCTTTAGTCCTTTCAGTTTCCCCAGAACCGTCTCCTTAGTGATGGCTGCTACACTCACCTGTGCCCCCTGATTCTCCTAGAACCCTGGCATCCCAGTGGTGTCTACCTGATGGTGTCCACTGATGCAAAGTAACTATTCAGTTCCTCTGCCATTTCTTTGTTTCCTATTGTTACCTCTCCAGCCACATTTTCCAGTGGTCCAATGTCTATTTTTGCCTCTCTCTTACCTTTTATATCTGGAAAAAAACTCTTCCTATCTTCTTTTATGTTACTAGCTAGCTTGCATTCATATTTCATCTTCTCCCCCCTTATTGCATTTTTAGTTGTCCTCTGCTCGCTTTTAAAGGCCTCCCAATCCTCGCTTCCCACAAATTCTCATCACTTTATATGCTTTTTCTTTTGCTTATATGTCAGCCATGGATGCCTCGTCCTCCCCTTGGCATGTTTCATCCTGCTTGGGATGAATTTCTGTTGTGGCTCCTGAATAACCCCCAAATCTCCTGCCATTGCTGTTCCACTGTCTTCCCTGTTAGGCTTCCTTTCCAATCAACTCTGGCCAGCTCCTCCCTCATGTCTTTGGTGTCACCCTTACTTAATTGTAATACCGTTACATCTGATTGCAGCTTCTCCCTCTCAAACTGCAGGGTGAATTCTATCATATTGTGGTCACTGCTCCCTCAGGGTTCCTTCACCTTAAGTTCCCTAATCAAGTCTGCCTCATTACACATCACCAAATCCAGAATTCCCTGTTCCCTAGTGAGCTCTGTCACAAGCAGCTCCAAAAAAAAACATCTCGTTGACATTCCTCCTGTCATGTGGGAGTACCTTTAAGAAATGGGTGTTTATGAAATGTACCTTTAAGGGTGTTTATCAGTGATGTCAGAGTGTGGGTGGAGCTGGGCAGTCCTGTCAACTTTCTACTTTTGTTTTAGGCTGTTTGCTGCAGGGTGTGTTTTAGTTTCGTTTTCAGAACTGGATAGCTGCAGTCACAGCCAGAAGGTGTATGAATCTGACTTTAAAGAGAAATGCCGAAGCGTGGAGAAATGGACGGATCGTGCAGAGACCTTCTTGTTCAAAGAGACTGTCAATCGAAAAGGATTTCAGTTGGAGGAAGAAGAACAAAAATGTACTATATTATTGTACCTGTTTGCGTGTGTTGTTTTTTTTTAAACAAAAAAGTATACTGACTGTGTGCATTTCTTAAAGGATAGTGAAAAGGTGAAACATGAAATCATCTTGAAGTTGATGGGTTTATTTTTCTTGGGGAGAGGTGTCATGTGAGAGCACCTTTAAGAAATGTGTGTTTAGGAAATGTACCTTTGAAAAATGGGTGTTTATCAGTGATGTCAGAGTGTGGGTGGAGCTGGGCTGTCCTGTCAGCTTTTTACTTTTGTTTTAGGTTGTTTGCTGCAGGGTGTGTTTTAGTTTCGTTTTCAGAGCTGGATAGCTGCAGTCACAGCCAGATGGTGTATGAATCTCTCTCTGTAATCTAAAGACTGTAAATCGATCCTGGTGATTTAAAACTAATAACAGTAGTGACTTTAACCTGATGTGATTCTGGTAAAAGGTGTTTCAAGTCTTATGGATGTTAAAAGGAAAGCTTAAAGGATTACTTAGTGTTGTATTCTTTGGGGGTTGTATTTGAATTAATGGTTGCTAAGATGTTCACTGTATGTTTTAAAAAGGTCAACTTGAGTTTGTAGAATAAACATTGTTTTAAAAAATACTTTTCCATTTCTGCTGTACCACACCTGTAGAGTGGGCCGTGTGCTCCCCATACCACAATCTATTAAAAGTTGTGGGTCAGGTGAACTCCATGATACACTTTTGGGTTCTCTAAACCGTGGCCCACAACACTCCCATCAGGGTCTTTTTACCTTTGCGATTCCTCAACTCTACCCACAGAGATTCTATGTCTTCTGATCCTATATCGTTTCTTGCTATCAATTTAACTTCATTCCTTCCTAACAATGCAACCCGACCTCCTCTGCCCATCTGCCTGTCCTCTCAATAGGACACATCCTGGTATATTAATTTAAAAGAAAAAAAATGTAGTGTACCCAATTAATTTTTTCCAATTAAGGGGCAATCTAGCATGGCCAATCCACTTCCCTTGCAGATTTTTTGGGTTGTGGGGGCGAAACCCATGCAAACACGGGGAGAATGTGCATACTCCACATGGACAGTGACCCAGAGCCAGGATTGAACCTGAGACCTCAGCGCTGTGAGACTGCAGGGCTAACCCACTGCGCCACCATGCTGCCCTATCCTGGTATATTCTTATCCAACCCCTGATCCCCTTGCAGCCACGTCTCTGTGATGCCCACAACATCATACCCGCCAATTTCAATGTGTGCAAAAGCTCATTTACCTTGTTCCGTAAACTGCGCGCATTTAGGTATAACACGCTCAGTTCTGAATTGACCACCTCCCTTCTCATACTTGTCACCTTTTTTGCTATACCTGAGGTTCGATTCCTACCACTTCTATTACGTGGTCTGGAAACTTCACTAACCTCCCCTGATCCCTCGGCTCCTTTGACTAGTTGAAAGTCCTCATCATTAACCTGCACTTCTACCCTCTCCTTTAACTTTAATTTAGTATAGCCCTAGTTATACGATTCGCTAGGACCCTGGTCCCAGCATGATCCAGATGAAGACCGTCCCATCGGAACAGATCCCCTCTTCACCAGTGCTGGTGCCAATGTCCCATGAATTCAAACCCATTCCACCCACATCAACCTTTGAGCCACACATTTACCTGCTTAATCTTAATGACCCTGTGCCAATTAGCTCGTGGCTCAAGTAATAATCCAGAAATTATTACCTTTTTGGTTCTGCTTTTTAATTTAGCTCCGAGCTGAACCCCTGTTCCTGTTCTCCTTATGCCACTGGTACCTACGTGGCAACTGGATCTTTACTCTCCCAATCCAAGGATATGTGTCCAATGAGCATTAGTGAGATGGTAATGAATGCAAAAGGAATTCACATCACTACCCCCAATCCACCATTGACCCACAACTGGGAAACTATTTTTACACTGGTGGATTTCTGATTGTTTGGCTCCCGGAGGCAGGATGGGAAAGTTCTTTCCCAAGTTTCAGAGTTCAGGACCAAGTACGGCCAAGGGCAGCACAGTAGCATAGTGGTTAGCACGATGGCTTCACAGCCAGGGTCCCAGGTTCGATTCCCTGCTTGGGTCACTGTGCGGAGTCTGCACGTTCTTCCTGTGTCTACGTGGGTTTCCTCCGGGTCCTGCGGTTTCCTCCCACAGTCCAAAGATGTGCAGGTGTAGGTGGACTGGCTATGTTAAATTGCCTTTAGTGTCCAAAAAAGGTAAAGTGGGGGTACAGGGATAGGGTGGAAGTGTGGGGATAGGGCGGAGGTGTGGGCTTAGGTAGGGTGCTCTTTCCAAGGGCCGGTACAGACACGATGGGCAGAATAGCCTCCTTCTGCGCTGTAAATTCTGTGAAATGCTCTGTGAAGTAAGTTTGGGGGATCTCACAGTGGGCAAGGTAGGTGAGGCCCAGGGGATGGGGAAAGAAGCAGCTCTTGATGGAGAGGCTGTAGGAATGGGAGCACCCGCAGGGAGAAGACATGATGGGGCGGGGGAGCATCCAAGGCAGAAAGGAAGCCCTTGAGGGTGGTGCCAGAGGCCCAAGAAGAATGCAGGGCCTCTGGCAAAATTGTGGCTGGGTGGGAAGTGGCCATTAAGTGTCCAATAATTGGCTACTTCTGGGCTTCAGTAGAGATGAGGGTGGGCGGATTGCCCTGATTGCGGACAGGTCAGGTGGCTTGAGTGTGGTGGGTGGGCAATCTGTGGTATTTTTACGGGGCCCACACACCTGCATACCCATTGGTAGGGGCAGTAAAATTCTGCCGATGATTGCAATCTTCATGCCTCTAAGGGCTATGCCATCTCCTCTCCACTCTAATTTCAGAACTAACAGCAGGAGAAGGCCATTCGGCCCTTCAAAACTGTTCTGCCACACATTAAAAACATGGCTGATCTTCTACCTCATTATTACTTTCTCGGCTTTTCACTCTATCCCTTTGGCTCGCTTTGTATCTAAAAACCCATCAATTTCGGTCTTGAATTTACTTGACGACTGAGCATCCACAGATCCCTGGGTAGGATTTTCCATGCAACCCGCCATGTTGTTTCATGGTGGAGCAGGGGGCCCACCATTGGCTGGCAGAGGGATCTTCTGGTCACGCCGTTGTCAATGAAACCTGGGGCGGGGGGTGCACCGATGGCGAAACCTGAAGATCCTGCCGGTGTGAACTGCCGGAAAGTTCCAGCCCTTGAGTAGAAATTCCACAGACTCCCAAGCCTTTGCAACACAAAATCTCTCCTGATCTCAGATCTAAATAGTGGAACCATTATCCTCAAACTGTATCCAATTCTGCACCTCCCAACCAGGGGAAGCTTCATTCCTGCATCTACCCCGTCAAGTTTGCAAGAATTCTTTACATTTCAGTGAGTTCACTCCTCATTCTTCTCTTGCCAGTGGATGTAGGCTGACTCTGTCCAATCTCTCCTCACTGGACAATCCTCTCGTCCCAAGAATTAGTGTTGTGAACCCTTGTTGCACTCACATTACAAAAAGTACTGAAAATACTTCCTTACTTAAGGAGACCGAGGGCACGATACTCCGGAAAAACTTTCAAGTGCTGTAGCGAGCAGGAATTGCTGCGAGTTTTCCGGCGCACGGCCCAGCATGGCCGGCAGCGCTATTCAACGTTAATTGGTCCATTAACAAGGCCTCACGGGCTTCACGCCCTGAATACCGGCTCGCCAGCTGATCCGCCGGGACCGCGCTCACCAGCCCCGCACTAACAAGGTCGAGCAGCACTTAAGCTGCCTTTGCTCAGCAAACCCCAGCCAGCTCATAATAATGGCGCCAAGGAGACCGGCCCCAAGATTCAGGGCTGCTGACCTGGGGAGGCTCCAGGATGCAGTGGAGGACAGGAGGGATGTCCTGTTCTTTTGAGGGTCCCAGAGAGTGAGCCACAAGGCAGCCATTGCTGCCTGGGATAGGTTGGTGGCAGCAGTCAGCTCAGGCAGTGTGACCAGGAGGATTGGCCTCCAGTGAAGAAGGTCAAGGGCCTACACCAGGCAGCCAAAGTGAGTAGACACCAGTGTCTCACCCCACAACCCCCCAAGGTAGCAGATCCCCAGGCGACTCCCAACCCTCCCTCCATCCCCCTCCCCCTTCAGCACTCCCCCCACCCACCCCTTCAACCCTCCATCCACTCCAACCCTCCCTTCACAACCCCCCCACAACTGTGAACCACGCGTGGGGCTAATGAATCCCTTCCTGTGTCCCCTCAGGAAAAGCTCTCCCCTAATCGGTGGAAGCAGGCCCAGATTGGCAGTAGAGTGCCAGACTGGAGAATTCTCACCTCCTTCGAGGAGCGGGCCCTGGAGGTGACAGGTGTGGCCAAGGGCAGAGCGGTTACCAATGCGGAGGCTGGAAGACGCTGCAGCGGTGAGGGACCACCAGACTCCACCTGGAGGACCTGTCAAATGTGAGTAGTGATTGACTTACTGACTGACCACATGTCCATTCTCCCGCAGGTTCAGCAGCCGACGGCACCTGCCCATCCCTTGTGGCCGCTTCTCCTGACTCCGAGGAGAACACCTCGGAGGAGAGCTCCGAGGATGCCACTTTATAGTCGTGGCACAGCTGTCATCCCCACCCTCCACCAGCGCAGATACCTTGGTGGGAAATTTTAGTGGTCTGGCCTCTGGGGCACAATCTGGTGAGCACCACACTGCTGCTGATGTACATCTGGTGGAGGCAGGAACCCCCAGGCGAGACAGCAGTCAGAGATTTGCTGGATCCCAGGACCCAGCTGGGTCCCAGTCTGATGCTGAGCCTCTGGGACAGAGTTACCTGGAGCTGATGGAGACGGTAGGGACCAACCTGAACATTCAGAGGGAGATATCAGCATCACTCCAGCAGATCCATAGTCAATTGGAAGAGTCCCAGAGACTACAGTGGAGCAGAAGGCGCCAGCAATGAGTGGCGCTGAGGACAACATTGCTAGGCTGGCGACTGCAGCGGAGAGCCTGGTGCACAGCGTCAGCACCACGAGTGAAGGTGTCCAAGGCGATGCGCAGTCAGTGACGGCCATGGCTGAGGGTCTCGGCAGAATGTCCAACTCACTGGGGGATGTCACCTGTCATGATATACAAACATGCAGATAATGATATACAGACAGGCAGCTAATGAACACAGAGACAGGACATGACCAATGAGCAGGCAGGACACTCAGGGGTGGTATCTCATTATAAAAGGTATCTGCCTCTTTCCACTGATGAACATTTACAGAGTGAGTCAGGGTGTATGTACAGCATCATACCTCCAGCACGTGGCTAAGAACTAGTCTGGTCCAGTCAGACAAAGTAACCACACTTAGGTTAGCAGAGAGTCGAACTCATAGAGAACTGTGCTACTGGGTCAATAAATCAGATTGAACTAACTTCAAGGTCTGGAGTATTTTTTGGTCAAAGCTGCATTCATTTGCAGCCTGTGTTATTCCAGAGTACATAACACATCATGATATCAGGAGACTGCTTAATCTGGGTGGTTTACCTCAGTCCGTTCCGTGACAACCAACGAATGTATCCAGGCACCATGGAGAAGATTCAGGCTCCTCACCAGCTCAGGACCTCTGGCAATCTCAGTGCCAACTGGCAGAGATTCAAGCAAAAGTTTCTGCTGTACATCGAGGCTTCAGACCTCGAGGGTGCGTCTGATGCAAGGAAGATCGCGCTTCTCCTCTCAACAGCGGGCGATCAAGCCATCAAACTCTTCAACTCTTTTCACTTCACCGAAGGCCAGGACAAGACAAAGTTTCAGACCATCCTGGACAAGTTTGACAGTCACTGTGAAGTGGACACCAATGAAATCTTCGAGCGCTACATATTTAAACAGCGTCTACAAGGTAAAGTTGAATCTTTCAACTCCTTCTTAACTAGCCTCCGCCTGCTAGCGCTATCCTGCAACTTTGGTGATATTGCTGAATCCATGATCAGAGACCAAATCGTTTTTGGAGTTCACTCTGATCCCCTGAGAGAGCAGCTACTGAAAATCAAGCATATGACCCTGCCAGTCGTGATTGAAACATGCACAGTACATGAAAATGCCAAAAATCGCTATGCTCAGTACAAATCAGCTGAAAATGAGAAATTTGCCTTCCACGAGGCAGAGAGTGTGCAAGCCATCTCCCGGATGCAGCGACTCAGCATTGATGAAAGCGGCCATTTTGCGCGCTTTTCCTGGGGCTCCACACATGCGCGATGCGAACGGGATAACGATGCAGCCGACACCCACACTGCGCATGTGCGACGACACGCAGAGCGTCAGGACGCCAACGTCATAATGTGCTCAAACTGCGGCAACGCCCACTCAAAGAAACTCTGCCCTGCAAGAGGCAGGCGATGTCTAAACTGTGGGAAGACTGGACACTGTACAGCCTTATGCAGGTCTGCACCACCAGTCAGGGGCCAGCGCTCCCAATTCCAACGACAGCGCGTTCAGAGTGTGCAACAACGATTACAGGATTCTGATCCTGGCAGCACAACGGATCCAGAGGAAGAATGCCTGGACTCCGCCTACTGTGAGGGCATCATTACCAAATGTGAATATGCCACATCCAACTCATCATAACTTCAATCCATCCTCACTGTGGATTCTGCGGACGAATGGCGTGCGGTTAACCACTGCTCTATCCAGTTTAAGCTGGACACAGGTGCTTCTGCCAACCTCCTCTCACAGGCAGATTTCAAACGCATCAAAAAGGCCCCCAAGGCCCTTCCAGCAGCCTGCAGGCTCCTGGACTACAATGGAAATGCCATCACGGCACTGGGATCCTGCCATCTACTCGTCTCCAACCGCAGCACCCATGCTCGGTTACGTTTTGAAATCGTCAAGCCAGACAGGGCATTCCTACTTGGCGCGCATGCCTGCAAGCAGCTGAACCTCATGCAGCGGGTTTACACAACAACATCCTCCAATGTGGAGCTTCAGGCCGGCATTGGCGACATCCTCGCTCAGTATCCGGATGTGTTCGATGGGATGGGTACGCTGCCATATCAATACAAGATTCTGCTACGACCTGATGCCAAGCCAGTGGTCCACGCACCACGCCAGGTCCCGGTTCCGCTAAGGGAGCGCCTGAAGGCACAGCTCAAGGATCTTCAGTAACAGGGCATCATTTCCAAGGTAACCGAACCGACTGACTGGGTCAGCTCGATGGTATGTGTCAGAAAGCCTTCGGGAGACCTGTGCATCTGTATTGATCCCAAGGATCTCAATAAGAACATAATGCGTGAACATTACCCCATCCCGAAGCAGGAGGAACTCACCAGTGAGATGGCACACGCACGATTTTTCACCAAGTTAGATGCGTCACATGGATTTTGGCAAATCCAGCTGGATGAGTCCAGCAGAAGGCTCTGCACCTTCGACACACCGTTTGGCAGGTACTGCTATAATCGCATGCCGTTTGGCATTGTCTCAGCATCGGACATCTTTCATCGCATCATGGAGCAGATGCTGGAGGGCATTGAAGGGGTTCGTGTGCATGTGGACGACATCATCATATGGTCTACGACCCCTGAAGAGCATGTTTCCCGTCTCCAGCAGGTATTCCGCCATGTCCATGCCAATGGCCTGAAGCTGAACAGGTCCAAATGTTGCTTTGGCATGTCGACATTCAAGTTCCTAGGTGACCAGATCTCTCAGCAGGGCATGCATCCAGACACAGACAAGGTCAAGGCCATCGAAGCCATGAAGGTCCCTGAAGACAAGAGGGCGGTGTTGCGCTTCCTGGGCATGGTCAATTTTCTGGGCAAGTTCACCCCAAACGTGGCCTCACACACCACGGCCCTACAACACCTGGTGAAATAGTCCACTGCCTTTGAATGGCAAGCAGCACATCAGACAGAATGGATGGAGCTGAAAGCCAAGCTCACCACGGCACCTGTCTTGACATTTTTCGACCCCGACAGGGAGACCAAGATCTCAACAGATGCGAGCCAGGATGGCATCGGTGCTGTGCTGCTCCAATGCGATGACACTTCATCCTGGGCACCGGTAGCCTATGCATCGAAGGCCATGACGCCCACCGAAACACGGTATGCACAAATAGAGAAGGAATACCTGGGTCTTCTCACTGGCATTCTCAAGTTTCACGACTATATCTACGGCCTGCCGACATTCCCTGTTGAAACGAATCATAGGCCTCTGGTCCACATTATCCACAAGGACCTGAACGACATGACACCTCGGTTGCAGCGCATCCTCCTCAAACTCAGAAGGTACGACTTTGACTTAGTGTACACACCTGGCAAGGAGCTCATCTTCGCTGATGCATTGTCCCGCTCCATTACATTGCCTACTGAACCGCTGGAAATCATCCGCCAGATTGAATCACAGGTGCAGCTGTGCGCTAGCACCCTCCCGGCTTCTGCTGAGAAGATGGTTCGTATCCGCGAAGAGACAGCCAAAGACCCCCTCTTGCAGCGTGTCATGCACCACCTCGCCAATGGCTGACAGAAAGGGCAGTGCCCTCAATTTTATAATGTAAAGGATGACCTGACGGTGATTGATGGTATCCTCCTCAAGCTGGACCGGATTGTCATTCACTCAGTCTCCAGGGCTTGGTGCTCAGCCAAATCCATGAGGGACACCTGGGCATCGAGAAGTGCAGACGCAGAGCCAGGCAGGCTTTGGCCCGGTATTAGCCAGGACATCTATAAAATGGCCCTCAACTGTGCGACCTGTCAATGATTCCAGCTAGCGCAGAGCAAGGAGACGCTCCAGCAGCATGAAATGGAGACCTCCCCGTGGTCCAAGGTTGGCATCTTTCGTGCGAATGGTCGTGACTACGTGTTGATTATTGACTATTTCTCCAATTACCCTGAAGTCGTGAAGATCTCAGACCTCACATCTCGGACTGTCATCAAGGCCTGTAAGGAGACGTTCTCCAGGCATGGTATCCCATTCACTGTCATGAGTGACAATGTCCCGTGCTTCAGCGGCCACGAGTGGTCTATGTTTGCCAAGTCATACCATTTCAAACATGTCACTTCCAGCCCACACTATCCGCAGTCCAATGGGAAGGTTGAAAACGGGGTGCACATTGTGAAACAGCTGATCTGCAAGGCCGCGGAGTCTGCTTCTGACATCTACCTCGCGCTGCTTGCCTACAGGGCGACCCACTGTCCACTGGCATGTCACCGGCTCTGCTCCTGATTAATAGGGACCTGCGGACGACACTTCCAGCCATACACTTGCCCAACCTGGATCACCTCCCGGTGCTGCAGAAGGTGCAGCAACTCCAAAACCAGCAAAAGCAGGGCTATAATGCTCATGCCACCGATTTGCCCATGTTATCCTCAGCAGACACTGTCCGAATCAAGATACCGGATGGTGGCTGGTCTGCTCCAGCTGTCGTTGTTCAACAGGCTGCGCCCCGCTCGTATGTTGTACGTATGGCTGATGGTTCTGCTGTGCAACGAAACAGACGGGCACAGAGCAAAGTTGCCTGCCCTCAACCGCTTTCTTCTCCTTTTCCGTCCATTGGTTTGCCACCTCCTGATACCTCGAACTACGAGGTCACCAATCAGGCTTCCACCACCTCTCCGGCGGTCGACAAGGATCAGACGCAAGTCCCAGAGACTGGAAGTATGAACATTTGTTTTGTTTGCTATGTTCTGTTTTCTCGCATTAGGCAGCTGTCTTCACATGTAAATATGTTCACATATGCCACCGCTTGTACATATGTTAGTATATGCCACCACATGTAAATACATTCCCACATGCCAACAGAACATACAAAAAAAAGGTGAGATGTCATGATATGCAAACATACAGATAATGATATACAGACAGGCAGCTAATGAACACAGAGAACAGGACATGACCAATGAGAAGGCAGGACACTCAGGGGTGGTATCTCACTATAAAGACCATAAGACATAGGAGCGGAAGTAAGGCCATTCGGCCCATCGAGTCCACTCCACCATTCAATCATGGCTGATTTCAACTCCATTTACCCGCTCTCTCTCCATAGCCCTTAATTCCTCGAGAAATCAATAAAATGCATGAGGCACTCACACTTTGCCTCTTTCCACTGATGAACATCTACAGAGTGAGTCAGGGTGTATGTACAGTATCACACCTCCAGCCCGTGGCTAAGAGCTAGTCTGGTCCAGTCAGACAGAGTAACCACACTTAGGTTAGCAGAGAGTCGAACTCATAAAGAACTGTGCTCACTGAGCTATTGGTTCAATAAATCAGATTGAACTAACTTCAAGGTCTGGAGTATTTTTTGGTCAAAGCTGCATCCAGTTGCAGCCTGTGTTATCCCAGAGTACATAACACACCATCACCCAGTACCAGGCCGACCTTGATGAGGTTCTGTGGGACACGTCCCGCTCTCAGATGGGAATGGCCGAGATGCTGCGGAGCTTGTTCCAGTTGCAGGTGAGCATTGCCGAGACGCTGCAGAGCGTGGCCCGGTCACTGGGGGGTGTGCCGCAGTCACTGAGGAGCATCGCCGATGGCGTCGATACGATGGTGCAGACCATCGGGAACCACCAGGGGTGGCAGAGCTAGATGATGCTGCGGCAGCCGGGGCCTGAACCAGCTGCTCCTCCATCCCAAGGTGAACCCCAGGGCTCTATGGCCACCGACCGGGAGAAGGGAGCGCTGTGTGCCAACCAGGGCCCCTCCCATTGGGCGATGACGGTGGCCACCAACTCCCCTGAGTGCAACGCCTCTATTGAGGCTGGGTCCCGGGGTCAACACATGGGACAGGGCGGCACGGCTGTGCATGTGCCGTCGGCAAGTGAGCTGGGGCCCCAGACCCCCCAGAGGACGCCCTCCAGGGGCAGGGAAGGCCACAGGACAAGGTAAGCTGCTAGCTGCCTCCACCTCAGATGTGCATCCTGGGGAAACACCGAGACATACATAGAACATACAAGGAGGCCATTCGGCCCATCGGGTCTGTGTCGACCCACTTAAGCCCTCACTTCTACGCTATCCCCACAACCCAATAACCCCTCCTAACCTTTTTGGACACTCAGGGCAATTTAGCATGTCCAATCCACCTAACCGGCACCTCTTTGGACTGTGGGAGGAAACCGGAGCACCCGGAGGAAACCCACGCATACCCGAGGAGAATGTGCAAACTCCGCACAGCCAGTGACTCAGCGGGGAATCGAACCTGGACCCTGGCGCTGTGAACTGGTAGAGCTAGGATGACCAGGCACGTGGAGCCTTAGGGTACTGGGGTAGGGGGGTGGGATTAGGTAGAAGGTGGGGAGGGGGGTTTTGGGGGCCGGGGGAGTTGGGGGGGCAGCACTATCAGAAATGGGGTATTGTATAGCACATTAAGCAACATTTGCACAAACATTATGATGCCTCTGTCACTTTCCTCTGCAATGCGGGCTGACCTCCGGACCCTTTGCCTGTCTCTCCAGGCTACCACACCTCCCCGTGGCACCCACCCGCCCACCGGCCGTGGTTGCGCACCAGGAGTTGTTTCCATCCCCTGGGTGTTCGGATGTTGGCTGCTGAGTGTGTGGTGTTGACTCCCACGCAATGTCCAAGCATCAAGATGTGATTGAAATGATAGGCAATGACTCCCATATGCTACATGGCCCGCCTATCCACGGGAACCCACTTGGCATGTGTCAAATGCTCACTTAATCACGATTGCCAATTCCGTATGAGCAATTAACTTCAGCAGCGCAGCCAGAGGCCTCAGCAGTTGGTGGAGGTTATGACAAGCAGAGACAGGGTAGCCCCGGGAATGGTATTTTATATCCACGGGTAGGAACGGGGGTGCCGTGAGCAAGTGCCCCCCCCCCCCCCCCCCCCAGTGCTTCCCCCCCCCCACCATCCTCCCATGGCAGCCCGCCGCTGCGGAGGTCCCCCACCCCCCCGCCGAGCACTGGGGTGGCAAGGCCAGCACCCCCAGTCTCTGCCTGTGAGCAAAGATGGCTACTCACATCCTCGGATCCCCACAGAAGCCCTTCCGTCAGGTTCACATTTTTAAAAAGGAGTACTAATCGGAGCCAACGTGAGCACTTGCTGGGGAGACCGGTGAATGACAGGAGGCCGTTGGATGACAGATGCCTTTCATTAATTGTACGAAAATGGGGCTTAAGTGGTGATAATTGGTTTCTCGCCATGCTACAGGGTGATTCCGAATTCGCCGACGTGGGCAGGCCGATTGCATCACAAATTGTTGCCACCTGGCGCGGTAGCCATTTTTGGCATCTCCCGCTATTTATCAGCCTCATTATGCTTGAGCACGAGTGTAACAAGGCCGGAAGATCGCGCCTCAGATCTGGAACCGGTACTCCAGGTGTGACCTCATTGATGTGCTCTACAATTGTCCTGAGACATCTTTACTCTTGTAAGCTAATCACTTTTTAATAAGATGTAACATACCATTTGCTCCCCTAATTGATTGCTGCACCTTCATGTTAATTTTCAGTGATTCGTATACAAGGATGCCTATGTCCCTTTGAATAATTTCATTTCTCGGTGTCTCACCTTTTCAATAATATTTTGCTTTCTATTTTTCCCATCAAAGTGGATCACTTCACATCTCTCCACCTTACCATTTTTTATTCTTTCATGGGATGTGGCCAACCTTTGTTGCCCATCCCCAATTGCCCTTCAACTGAGTGGTTTAGGTCATTTCAGAGGGTAATTAAGAGTTTGTCACATTGCTGTGGGTCTGGAGTCACATGTAGGCCAGAACACGAAAGGGATGGCAGATTTCCTTTGCTAAAGAACATTAATGAATCCTATACATTATTAGAACAATCAGTGATGGTTGTCACGATCACCATTACTGAGATTAATGCAAATTTAATTTCCACCAGCTTCCCTGGTGGGATTTGACCCCGTGTCCTCAGAGAATTATTTTGCGCCTCTGGATTGCTCGGCTAGTAATACACCATCATATCCCTCACATTCAATATAATGTGTTCTTGCCCACTCAAGACAATCCGAATCCCTTTGCAGCCCGAATGCATTCTCCTCACAGTTCACTTTCCCATCTAGCTTTGATTCACCAGCAAACTCTAGGAGCTGAGATCCAAGCATTGAACATTGTGGTACCTGCCGACATCCAGGGCATTTTGAAATGAAATGAAAATCGCTTATTGTCACAAGTAGGCTTCAAATGAAGTTACTGTGGAAAGCCCCTAGTCGCCACATTCCGGCGCCTGTTCGGGGAGGCTGGTACAGGAATTGAACCGTGCTGCCGGCCTGCCTTGGTCTGCTTTCAAAGCCAGCGATTTAGCCCTGCGCCGCCGCTGGAAAACCCGTGCCCAGATGAAATTCAGCGGGACCAGAAGATTCTGGTGGAGGGAAGGGCTGGAAATACCCCCCCCCCCCCCCCCCCACCCCAACGGTCTCCAATTTCCCCAAGGTTGGGGCGTAATATGAATGCACCTTGTTTCACTGTTCTCCTTCAACGATGTGTCTTTAAAAATTTGATGTGTGGCGTAGAAAATAAATATCCACACATTCCTACCTACATCTCATTTCCCACACACAAAAATCTATAATTTAGTAAAAGCCATTCACATAGGACAAGATTCCTCGCATTTACCTTATAAATGATTGTGTAATATCTGTCATTGATCACAGAGCATTTTGGCTTCAATGGTGACTGAACGCAAAAAATAAATAAATCTGCCTTTAGTTGTGGTCATCGGATCGATCACAGGAAGCATATATTTCTCAGCTGCTGTCAGCCTGTGCCCAAATATCTTCAAGAATTATAATCAAATTAATGTCCATTTTCAACAATGGTGCTGCATAATTTGCACATAATGCATTGACCAAAATCGTCAGATCGTCAGCTCGTGTATGAGACTAAAATCCCAAGAAACTGCTTTTTGCCTCCCTCTGAAACAGCCAAGGTGCGGAGGGAGAAAATCAATTGTCATGTTTTGAATAGTCAGGGCAGCACGGTGGCACAGTGGTTAGCACTCCTGCCTCACGGAGCTGAGGTCCCAGGTTCAATCCCGGTACTGGGTCACTGTCTGTGTGGAGTTTGCACATTCTCCCCGTGTTTGCGTGGGTTTCGCCCCCACAACCCAAAAGATGTGCAGGGTAGGTGGATTGGCCATGCTAAATTGCCCCTTATTGGAAAAAATGAATTGGGTACTCTAAATTTATTTTAAAAATAAAAAAGAATTTTGAATAGTCATTGCTTTTGTTTTATTTTTTTTATTTGATTCTAATTAGGGTTTACAATTCCTTTGATCAGAGTCATTTTCAGACACTGTCTTTTTATTGTTCAGACTGGTAGACGATTATACTGCTTTGTAGCTGGGCTCAGTACAAGCCTCAATTGTGCTTTGGAAAACACAAAAGAAACTTAGCTCGTTACAGCTGAATTTATTGAATCCCAATATCATTATTTCTGATTTGCAAATGAATGCCGACCGTATTCAGAAAGAAACTTGGCATTTATTCACATTTATTTGGGATTTAAAAATGCTTTTTGCAAGTGAGAGCAAGTAAGCTGGTCCTGAGAGAGATCCATCCTATTATTCAGGAGCAGGCAACGATAAATGAAGCTGGGTCATCTTTTTTCCAGCCAGGACCTGTGACCTCAACACCCGTACATTTATCATCTGCTCCTTTTCTGCTCTCACAAGATTATCTCTCGCTGACCATTCAAAAAGGCCATTCCAAATCACCTACAATTTTTCTTTCTGTCAGCGGGTATTTCTGTAATAGGGGTTTGATGAATTAGCACCTTATGAATTCATTACAGCTGAACAGCCATATTTTCAGTTACTTACATCTCCGTCTCTTCCCTAAGCAGCTGCCTCTCCCAGCTTCCATCTTTATCAGGTTTTCATACAAGGATTACAGGCATTTTGAGATTATGGCTCAGTAGAAAGCAGCTGTCTGTGGCCTTCATTCTCCACTTGTAGATGTGAGTAAATATGACAGTTCTAAAGTAGCCAGGCTCTGGACATGTTTTGCATTTAAAACATAGTAATCTGAGTGGAATATGTACCAAAAGAAATCAAGACAAATACTGTAGCTGTATTCTAATTCATAACTCGTACATGTTTTTTCTATTGTAATCAAAGTGGTTTAACCTCTGCGAGTTCACGGTAATGTTTTTGCATTATGTTCAAACTACAATGAGGGAGGGTTATTTCTGTTTTGCTTACAAATGTGTTCTTAGATAAAATAAATGCTGCAAACTATAAACCATTTTCATTTTTGAAATTCATCGACATTATGCATTTTCAGAATGTCATGTTAGAGAGTATGAGATAAATATGCCCATTCAAAACATCTGAAGGCTGAAAACTCCATTTTTGTGTTCACTGGAGGCAAGGGTGCAGCCGGCAGGATATTATTGTTGATTTGTTTATTGAAATCTCAAGCAGAGCTTCATGGCCATCAGTTCTAAAGCACGTATTCACAAATCTTAAAACAGAACCTCAACTTACAAACAAGCTAGGTGGAGGGGCAATCTGTTCACATCGATGTTGTGTAGGTAATCACAACATCAGCAGGAATCTTAAGTCAGCTTTCAAATTCATGAAATGGAATAACTAGAAGAAGCAATTGTCGCAATCACCGAGGCGACCTTTGACTCCAGTGGAAGCAACAGAGCTCGATGGTAGCTATGGTAAATAAAATTGCAGGTTGTTCTGTGAAAACTATGTTTCAGTCAGCACAGACAGCGTATCATTTTTTGAAAAAATGTATTTTATTCCAAGCTTCTTCGAAAATTACAAAAGCATAAATAATCAACAGAACACACTCCTCAACTCACAGTTTTACAGTCTGTAGAAATGTTTCCCCTTTATAAGCAGC
Organism: Scyliorhinus torazame; assembly: GCF_047496885.1. NCBI lineage: Eukaryota > Metazoa > Chordata > Chondrichthyes > Carcharhiniformes > Scyliorhinidae > Scyliorhinus > Scyliorhinus torazame. Next base: position 311,700,406 of record NC_092707.1, read on the forward strand.
GCTCCCCTCCCCCTCCCCTCCCATGATGAAGAACTCCTCAGACCTGGCCACGAACAGTCCCCACCGTGCCTCAAAGCTCTCCGCTGAATCCCTCAGTTCAAACGTAATTTTCTCCAACCAGAGGAGGTCCCCTAGCCAGGCCGCCACCCCCGGCGACGTTGTTGACCGCCGTTCCAATAAAATTATTTGCCGCGCAATCAGAGAGGCGAAGGCCTTGACATTGGCCTTCCTCCCTTCCTTCAGCTCCGGCTTTTCCGATATCCCCAAAATTGCCACCATAGGGTCCGGCCCGACCTCCACCCCCACAATATTTGCCAGCATCCCGAACACTGCCGCCCAGAATCTCTCTAGCTTCTCACAGCCCCAGAACACCAGCGCGTGGCTTGCTGGCCCTCGCCCACACTTTTCACACTCATCTGCCAACCCCTGGAAGAACCCACTCATCCTCGCCCGAATCATGTGCACCCTATGTACCTCCTTAAACTGAATCAAATTCATCCTCGCACACAAGGAGGTCAAATTCACCCTACGCAGTGCCTCACTCCACACTCCCCAATGAATCTCCCCTCTTGCTTCACAGCTCCAGGGTCCCAGGTTCGAAACCGGCTTGGGACACTGTCTGTGCGGAGTCTGCACGTTCTCCCCGTGTGTGCGTGGGTTTTCTCCGGGTGCTCCGGTTTCCTCCCACAGTCCAAAGATGTGTAGGTTAGGTGGATTGGCCATGATAAATTGCCCTTAGTGTCCAAAATTGCCCTTAGTTTTGGGTGGGGTTGGGTGAGGTTACTGGGTTATGGGGATAGGGTGGAGGTGTTGACCTTGGGTAGGGTGCTCTTTCCAAGAGCCGGTGCAGACTCGATGGGCCGAATGGCCTCCTTCTGCACTGTAAATTCTATGTAAAACAAACTCCTCCTCCCATTTCGCCATGATCCTCACCACCTGCGTACACCCTGCTTTCCCAGCCACCCATATATGTCCTCAATCCTAATAATAATAATAATCTTTATTATTGCATATGTAGACGTCCATTAACACTGCAATGAAGTTACTGTTACCCTCCCCTTCCACATCTGGAAGCAGTAACCGTTCCAAAAGGGCACATTTCAGCAGCCTGGGAAACCCTTTCCACACCTTCAGTGCAAAGTCCCTGTCTTGTAAACACCTCAATTCACTTCCCTTCAGGAGCTCTACCCTCTCCCTCAGCACTTTTATGCTTGTGAACCTTTCTTCCAGATACAAATCCCTCGCCCTCAACAGCCCTACCTCTCTCCACTTTCTGTACATACCATCCATCCCCCCCAGTTTGAACCAGTGGTTCTCACACAACGCATTAATACTGACATCCCCATCATGCTAAAATGTCTCCTCAGCTGGTTCCACACCTTTATTGTGGACTGTACAACCGGGCTCTCAGTACACCTCCTCGGTGCCAGGAGCAGCACCATCGTCACCATGGCCCTCAGGCTGGACCCCCTCCAGGATTCGTCCTCCATCCTTACCCATTCTAACCCCTCTCCTTCCCACCATCGCCTCACGTTCTCCACATTCGCTGCCCAATAGTAGTGCAGCAAGGCCGATAACACCAACCCCCCTTTATGCCTCTGCCTCTGCCTCTGCAGCAGGGCCCTCTTCACCCTTGGCACATTCCCTGCCCATAAAAACTCTGAAATGACTGTATCCAACTTCTGAAAAAAGACCTTCAAAATTAAAATCGGGAGCGTCTGAAATATAAATAGGAACCTTGGAAGGACATTCATTTTCACCACTTGAACCCTCCCTCTCAGCGTCAGGTGCAGTATATCCCACCTCCTAAAGTCTTCCCTCATCTCCTCCACAAACTTTGCTAAGTTCCCCTTATGCAACGTCGCTCACTCTCCCGTCACCTGGCAACCCCCCTAAATTGGCTCTCCGACCCGACTCATTCACCGGGAACACCTCACTTTTCCCCACATTCAACTTATAACCCAAGAAAGCCCCAAACCTCTCTAAAGGGCTCAGAGTCCTCCCCATGCTCTCCAGCAAGTCTGACATATATAACAGAAAGTTGCCCGCGTACAGCGTCACACAGTGCTCCCTATTCCCCCTCCTAATCTCCTGTGACACTGCTGACGCTCTGAGGGCCATTACCAAGGGCTCTTTCACCAGCACAAACAATAGTAGCAACAGCAGGCACCCCTGCCTCGTTCCCCTTTCCAACCCAAAACTCTGTGAGCTCATCTCGTTGGTCCGTATGCTCGCCATCAGGGCCACGTGCAACAGATACGTGCCACAAACTTTGGCCCAAACCCAAACATTCTCAGAACCTCGAACAGGTACCGCCATTCCACCCGCTCAAATGCCTTCTCCTCATCCATAGACAGCATCACCTCCTGTACCCGTTCTCTCGACGTGGTCATGATCACATTCAGTAATCGCCTTATATTGCTCGAGAGTTGCCTGGTCTTTACAAAGCCCATTTGGTCCTCTGCAATCACCCCCGGAACGCATCCTTCCATCCTCCCCGCCACTAACATAGCACTTTTACATCTTTATTTAGTAGCGATATGGGCTACATTCTAACGGGTCCTTCCCTTTCTTTGGTCTTAGCATAATTGTCGCCTGTGACATTGACTCCGGCAACTCCCTCACCTCACTAAATGCCCCGAGTAATTGTGGTGCCAGTTGCGCCGCAAACTCCTTATAAAATTCCGCCAGGTAAACGTACGGCCCCGGGGCCTTCCCCGACTTCATCCCTCTTATACTCGCAATTACCTCCCTCAGCCCTAGAGGCCTCTCTATTGCCTGCCTCCTCTTCTCACCCAGCTGCGGAAATTCCAGCCTGCCTAGAAACCGCCCCATATCCCCATCCTCACCCTCAGGTCTTCCCTGTGCAATTTCTCATAATATCCCCTAAATGCCTCGTTTATATTCCCCAGCTCCGACAGTACCTGTCCCTTCCCTATCAGTACCCTCAAGATTTCCCTGGATGTAGCCTGTCTCCGTGGCTGATGGGTTAACATGTGACTCGCCTTCTTTCCATATTCATACTGCACCCCCCTCACCCTCTGTAGCTGCCCAACTACCCTTCCTGTCGTCAACCTGTTGAACTGTCCCTGTAACGTTTTCCTTTTTGCCTGAGGAGGCCTTAAAAGATAAGTTTTTTAAATGAATTTTTGTAACTTTTATTGTAAGGTCAGGAGAAACAGGAGTGGTCATCTGGGCCCTACATGGAAAATTTAGGCCTTCCCTGCTGTGGTGATATCATGGTTGTGTTGTAATCTACCAACTAACCACTAGGAGTCTCATTAGTATATAAGTGAATGATAGAGTTGTCATGATATTCAGGTGAACATCACAGCACATACATACACACATAATGATGGACAGATCAACGGACCAATCAACACACAAAACACGACAGCCAATCACAGACAAGAGCATACACAGTACAAAGCAGGGAACACGACACTTCCTGGGCACTCGAGCAGGAGAGGGCTCAGGGCACAGACCTCATTGCCAGCCACTCAGAGGTTCACCATGTGCTGAATACCAGAGTTTAATGTGTTAATAGTTCATTGAAATAAAACTGCGTTGTACCATTCGCAACCGTGTTGGTTTGTCTGTGTGTCAGAGTACCCAACACTTCATGATACCAGGAGTGATTTGACACCTACTCACAAATCTGCCATCCTGCGCCATGGACACCGTCGACACACCGCAGCCGCTGCAAGTCGCTGGGAACCTCGGCGTAAATTGGAAGCTGTTCAAGCAGCGGTTCCAGCTCTTTCTGGAAGCCAACGAAAGAGAGAGCGCCTCGAACACCAGAAAGATCGCCATCTTCCTCACCACCGCAGGGCAGCACGCCATCCATGTCTACAACTCCCTAGTGTTCGCGGAAGGCGAGGACAAATCCAAATACAAGACGGTCCTTCTCAAGCTCGACCAACACTTCAACGTCGAGGTCAACAAAAGCTTCGAGAGATATGTCTTCCAGCAGCGCCTGCAAGGTAAGGATGAGCTCTTTCAGTCATTCCTTACCCATCTCCGCATCCTCGCGCAGTCCTGCGGTTACGGCACCACCTCAGACTCCATGATTCGGGACCAGATCGTTTTTGGGGTCGCCTTGGGCACCCTACGCCAGCAGCTTTTAAAAATAAAAGGCCTCACCTTAGCCTCCGCAATCGAAGCCTGTGTCCTGCACTAAAACGCGACTAGCCACTATGCACAAATTCAGGCGACCGAATCGGCGCGGCGGAGGTCCTACGCGAGCCAGGTGCCCCACGAGGCCGAACGGGTCCAGGCGATCGAGTTCCTCCCGGCCCGCGGCCCGGACGAGGGTGGCCATTTTGCGTGCTTTTCGGAGCCTCCCGCGCTTGTGCGCGCCAAAACCTATGGCAACACTGAGGGAAGTGATGCGCAGGCACGCCCGACGCAAGACCGAACTGCGCATGCGCAGTGGCGCAACGAACGTCGTGACGTCACAACGTGCGGCAATTGTGGAGCTGCACATTTAAAGCGGCAATGTCCCGCAAGACCCCGACAATGCCTACGCTGTGGCAAGGTGGGCCACTACGCTACTTACTGTCGAGCAGCTCAACCTGTCGATCTTCCACAACTCCGACAACCTCGCAGGGACGTGCGGACCATTCAGCCTCCTCATTACGAATCTTGCCCAGACGACATCCAGACCGGTGACACAGATGACTGACACGCCTTCCGTGTTGCGGTCATTGATGGGAACCGAGTTAACTTGATCAATCCGGGTGATGAATGGTGTGCCACCCTGACGGTCAACCGATCGCCGATAACTTTCCGCCTGGACACTGGCGCCTCCGCCAACCTCATAGCATGGTCAGCCTTCTACGCCATGAAGGTCAGACCACCAATTCGACCATCCCGGTGCAGGATGGTCGACTACAATGGGAACGTTATCCCAGCTATGGGATCCTGCCAGCTCCAGGTGACACACAACACACACACGGCCACACTCTCATTCGAGATAGTCGGCTCATCGAAGGATTCCCTGCTAGGCGCACAGGCATGCAAGGCTCTCCACCTCGTGCAACAAGTCCACTCTCTCTCTCCAGACGGAACGTCTGACTTCCCGGATGCAGAGTTTAACGCACAGGTCCAATCGCTCCTCGCCCACAACCAGGTGGCATTCGAGGGCATGGGAACACTTCCATACACTTATAGAATCCGGCTCAGCCCAGGCGCCACCCGGTCATTCACGCACCTCGCAGGGTCCCTGCGCCACTCAAAGACTCAAGCAGCAGCTGCAGGATCCCCAGGACCAAGGGGTCCTATCAAGGGTCACGGAGCCCACGCCATGGGTCAGCTCCATGGTGTGTGTCAAGAAGCCCTCCGGCGAGCTCCGGATCTGTATTGATCCGAAAGCCTCAATAACAATATTATGAGGGAACATTACCCCATACCCAAATGGGAAGAGATCACAAGTGAAATGGCCCAGGCGAAAATATTTACCAATGCCTCTAAAGGCTTTTGGCAGATCCAACTGGATCCGTCCAGCCGAAAGCTGTGCACTTTCAACACCCCTTTTGGCAGGTTCTGCTACAACCGGATGCCATTTGGCATCATCTTGGCGTCCGAGGTCTTTCATAGGATCATGGAGCAGATGATGGAGGGCGTCGAATGGGTGCGCGTCTATGTGGACGACGTCATCATCTGGTCCACCACACCACAGGAGCACATCTATCGTCTCAATGCGTCTTTGAACGCATACGTGAAAACGGCCTGCGCCTCAACCGAGCCAAGTGGTCGTTCGGCCAAACTGAGCTGAAGTTCCTGGGGGACCACATTTCCCGGTCAGGGGTCCGTCCAGATGCAGACAAGGTGAGTGCCATCACAGCCATGCCGCAGCCAGCAGACAAGAAAGCAGTACTACGCTTCCTAGGCATGGTCAACTTCCTGGGGAAGTTCATTCCCAACCTTGCCTCCCACACGACAACTCTGCGCCACCTCGTCAAAAAGTCCACGGAGTTCCAGTGGCAGCACACACACCAGAAGGAATGGGAGGAGCTCAAAATTAAGCTCACCACAGCCCCGGTATTGGCCTTTTGCGACACGTCTCATGACACTAAAGTCTCGACTGATGCCAGCCAGTCCAGCATTGGGGCATTGCTCCTGCAGCGGGATGACACTGCGTCATGGGCCCCGGTCGCCTATGCCTCGCGGGCCATGACCCCCCATAGAGCAGCGCTACGCGCAGATCGAAAAGGAGTGTCTGGGCTTGCTAACCGGTTTAGACAAGTTCCATGATTATGTGTATGGTCTTCCCCGGTTCACTGTTCAAACTGACCACCGCCCCCTGGTCAGCATCATAAACAAGGACCTGAACGAGATGACCCCTATCCTCCAGCACATTCTACTTAAACTCAGGAGGTACGACTTCCAACTTGTCTACACCCCAGGGAAGGACCTTATCATTGCGATTGCCCTATCGAGAGCAGTGAGCACGCTGCCAGATTCGGAGGGGTTGGTAGGTCAAGTCGAGGCGCAGGTGGCCTTCACATCGGCAAATCTGCCAGCTGACGACTCCAGTCTGGCCCGTATTCGCCGAGAGACTGCGGCCGGCCCCCTTCTACAACGTGTGATGTGCCACATGACGGGAGGGTGGCTCAAAGGGCAGTGCCCGCAGTTCTACAATGTCCGAGACGACTTGGCCGTCATTGATGGGGTCCTTCTGAAGCTGGACCGGATTGTGATTCCGCACAGCATGCACAAGCTGGTTCTCGACCAACTACACGAAGGCCACCTGGGGGTCAAGAAGCGTGGAAGGAGGGCCCGAGCGGCGGTATACTGGCCGGGCATCAGTGATGATATTGCCAATATGGTGCTCAACTGCCCAACCTGCCAAAGGTTTCAGCCGGCGCAACCTCCTGAAATGCTTATGCCCCATGAGCTGGTGACGTCCCACTGGACGAAGGTGGGTGTGGACCTCTTTCACGCGCTCAGCAGGGACTATGTCATCGTCATTGACTACTTCTCCAACTACCCAGAGGTCATACGCCTGCACGATTTGACGCTGTCATAAGGGCCTGCAAAGACACCTTCGCTCGCCACGGCATTCCGATGACGGTCATGTCGGACAATGGGCCCTGTTTCGCCAGCCAGGAATGGTCATCATTTGCAGCCTCATATGGCTTCACACACGTGACATCTCTAGCCCTCTGCACCCCCAGTCCAACGGAAAGGCGGAGAAGGGCGTTCACATTGTCAAGCGGCTCCTCTGTAAGGCTGCTGCTGCAGGATCGGATTTCTGCCTCGCCCTGCTGGCCTATCGCTCGGCCCCAGTAGCCACTGGTCTCTCACCAGCCCAGCTGTTGATGGGCCGCACCCTCAGGACTACTGTGCCTTCCATTCTGGTGCCCACAATTGACCATGCTCCGGTACTGCACAGGATGCAACTGCAGCGCGGTCGCCAGAAGAGGTCATATGACACACAGGCAACTGATCTTCCCGCCCTGGCCCCTGGAGACGAAGTCCGCATCCACCTACCAGAAGGTGGCTGGTCAGCACCTGCCGAAGTTCTCCGACGCGTGGCTCCCCGCTCGTTCCTGGTTCGCATGCCTGATGGATCCGTTCGTAGGCGCAATCGCCGGGCTCTTCGCCTGCTTCCACGCTCGCTACGAGACCTTACACCGACACCGTGCTCTCCTGTTGTTCCTGATTTCGACTTCGTGGAGCTGCCTGCTACCATGCCCCTTCCGTCGTCGCCCGTGGCCAGGCCCGCACCTCAGCCGGTGGTTCCAGACCTACCCTTGAGGCGGTTAACCCGAATTCGTCGCCCACTTACTAGACTGGACTTATGAGACTGTTTATACATTGAACTCATGCAACCACTTTGTTAATATGTTTATGTTCTTATCGTTACAGGAATTTGTTTTATCGTTCAACATTTCCCCGTTCTTTGTTGTGGTACAACCTCGTTGTTATGTCACACCCGACATTGCCCCTTGTATATAGTTAAGCCCCATGTACATGCTGTAAATATTGCACACACACACATTTAGCTACATTCAGTACACATCTCTATTTATAAATACGTAGGCACATAATCCTGTAAAAAAGGGGGGATGTCATGATATTCAGGTGAACATCACAGCACATACATACACACATAATGATGGACAGATCAACGGACCAATCAATACACAAAACACGACAGCCAATCACGGACAAGAGCATACACAGTACAAAGCAGGGAGCACGACACTTCCTGGGCACTCGAGCAGGAGAGGGCTCAGGGCACAGACCTCATTGCCAGCCACTCAGAGGTTCACCATGTGCTGAATACCAGAGTTTAATATGTTAATAGTTCATTGAAATAAAACTGTGTTGTACCATTCGCAACCGTGTTGGTTCGTCTGTGTATCAGAGTACCCAACACTTCAAGAGTCAGGTGACCTCAGACTGAGGAGAGAGCTGGGACAGATGTTGCTTGTGCATGTTCATATTGTTATTCATCTGTTGTCTTGTATATAGTTGACCCACGGTTAATGTTAATAAATTGTTCATAGCTTTAGCTACAAGTGTTCTTGTAATATAAATCAGGCCATCCAACACGAACATTACATGGTACGAGAGCTGGATGGTATTAAACACTGAGAAAAACTATCAGCCTGCCATGAGGTCCACAGAGATTTGAAGATTTTGCAGAGTGCAAGAATGAACATATGGAGTCATTGAAGCCACCAGTGAGTCTCAGATTTCATGGTAATTTGGACAGCAACTGGTGTGTGTTTACACAGCAATTTAATCTGTTTCTTACTGCAGTAAATTTAGGAGATCAATCATATTTGTGTAAGGTAGCGATGCTCCTAACAGCGAGAGGGCCTGAAGTAATTACTGTATTAAATACGTTTACATTTACAAACGATGATGATAGTAAACATTTTATCGAAGTAATTCGAAGATTGGATGCACATTGCACCCCCAGAAGTTTATGAATGCTATGTGTTTATATCGTGTTCACAGAAGACAGAAGAGTCCATCATTGATTTAAAGTTAAAAGCTAAAACCTGTAATTTTTGTGTGGTCCAATCCCATGATTCGGGACCAGATTGTGTTTGGTGTGAATGAAAATAAGCTGAGGGAACGGTTGCTGAGGGAATTAGAGCCACCTTTGGAACGAATAGTTAAGATTTGTCAGGCTCACGAGCTAGCAGCACAGCATTCTAAAATGTTTTTCAGTAATGGCGGCGTCTTCTTGGAGGAAAGCACTCCGGTTGTCACCCTTTTTCCAAAAAGGCGGGAAACTTTTTTAAAAAGGCAGGAAAGTTCCTGCAGCTCCTTGCACACCAATAAACATGTTACAGATCAGGACAAAGTATTTCTGTGTAAAAGATGTGGTCAAAGGCACAAATTAAGGTAGTATCCAGTGTTTGGCAAGTTTTGTTCCAGATGCAAAGGAAAAAAAATCACTTTGCTCAGAATTGTTACTCTAAGCTCACGCCAAGTCAGTCAGCGAGTGGAGGACACAGTCTCCAGTGATGAAACATCATTCTTTGTTGGAGTAATAACAGAGAAGAATTTTTTTTTTGAGACATCAAAAAATGCAAACTGATGCTCCATTTAAAATAAATGCGGTTGATTAGGACAAATGGCTGCTACCACTTGAAGTGAACGGTACAGTGGTCCAATTGAAGTTAGACACTGGTGCCAAAGCCAATTTAATCAGCATGACTGATTTAAAAAATCTAAAATTCAGCCGATTAGAAGAAATCACAAAATATCTCTGAGAGATTATAATAGTTCGAACATGAAATATGTTTGAATGGTGCTTGTGACCTGAGTGTGGTGATGAAGAACACAGTTTATTCTGTCCCATTCTGCATTGTATCCGAGGGCTTGGATTCATTATTAGGTGATCAGTCCTGTGAATAATTAGGTCTAGTGTAGTTGGTATATAGCATCACAAAAGATTGGATCAACACTCCGACGATTCTGAGAACATTATCAGCAAATTCAGCGATGTATTCAGGTTTTGGGGCACTACCATTCAACAACACAATACAACTGCAAAACCTGTGGTACATGCACCAAGAAGAATACCTGCACCTCTTCGGGATCGGCTCAAAACGGAGCTAGACAAGTAACAAAATAAAAAGTAATCAAAAAGATAGAAGAATCTACAGATTGGATAAATTCCGTGGTATGTGTAAAGAAAAAGAATGGCGATATTCACATATGTATGCATCCCAAAGATCTTAACGAGGATATCAAAAGAGAACACTGCCAAATATCAAAGCGTGAGGAAATCACATCTGAGATGGCTGGTGTACAGTTCTTTATGAAACTTGACGCATCTCAGGGTTTCTGCCAGCTAAAGCTAGAGGAACAAAGTACAAAGCACTGAACTTTTAATACGTCGTTTCGAAGGTGTTGCTTTCTGAGAATGCTGTTTGGCATAATTTTGGCATCAGACATTTTTCATCGTGCCATGGAGCACATAATCGAAGGTGTACATGTGTATGTGGATGATATCATCATTTGGGATCAATCATAGAAGAGCACAATACGAGGTTGCTTAAAGTTCTAACGAGCATTAGGAGAAATGGGCTGAAGCTCAACAAGCAAAAGTGACAATTTGGAGTAACAGAAGTCACATTCCTCGGTGACGAGCTCTCATCGCATGGTATTGAATCTGACAAGACAAAATCCAAGCAATTCTCAACATACCAAAACCACACGACAAGAAAGCCATCTGAAGAGTGATGGATATGATCAATTTTATCGTGAAATTCATTCCAAACCTGTCAGCAAAAACAACATATCTACGTGATCTCGTGCACAAAGCAACGGACTTCACTTGGACTGAGCAACATGAGCAAGAGTGGAAGAAGCTCAAGACGTCACTAACCACCACGCCAGTTCTCATTTTTATGACCCATCTAAGCAGACTAACATGTCAACGTCAACGTACAACTACAACGTAGACGTCTCGGCACTCTACACCAGCATCCCCCATGACGACGGCATTGCTGCAACAGCCTCAGTACGCAACACCGACAACTGCCAATCTCCAGACGCAATTCTGCAACTCATCCGCTTCATTCTGGATCACAACGTCTTCACCTTCGACAACAAGTTCTTCATTCAAACGCACGGAACAGCCATGGGGACCAAATTCGCACCCCAATACGCCAACATCTTCATGCACAAGTTTGAACAGGACCTACTCACCGCACAGGACCTTCAACCGATGTTATACACCAGATACATCGATGACATTTTTTTCCTTTGGACCCACGGCGAAGAATCACTGAAACGACTACACAATGACATTAATAAGTTCCATCCAACCATCAGACTCACCATGGACTACTCTCCAAAATCAGCTGCATTCTTGGACACACTCGTCTCCATCAAGGACGGTCACCTCAGCACTTCGCTTTACCGCAAACCCACGGATAACCTCATGATGCTCCACTTCTCCAGCTTCCACCCTAAACACATTAAAGAAGCCATCCCCTATGGACAAGCGCTCCGTATACACAGGATCTGCTCAGACGAGGAGGAGCGTAACAGACATCTACAGACGTTGAAAGATGCCCTCGTACGAATGGGATATGGCACTCGACTCATCGATCGACAGTTCCAACGCGCCACAGCGAAAAACCGGACCGACCTCCTCAGAAGACAAACATGGGACACAACCGACAGAATACCCTTCGTCGTCCAGTACTTCCCCGGAGCGGAGAAACTACGTCATCTTCTTCACAGCCTTCAACACGTCATTGATGACGATGAACATCTTGCCAAGGTCATCCCCACACTCCCACTACTTGCCTTCAAACAACCGCGCAACCTCAAACGAACCATTGTTTGCAGCAAACTACCCAGTCTTCAGAACAGTGACCACGACACCACACAACCCTGTCATGGTAATCTCTGCAAGACGTGCCAGATCATCGACATGGATACCACTATTACACGTGAGAACACCACCCACCAGGTACGCGGTACATACTCGTGCGACTCGGCCAACGTTGTCTACCTCATACGCTGCAGGAAAGGATGTCCCGAAGCGTGGTACATTGGCGAGACCATGCAGACGCTGCGACAACGAATGAACGGACATCGCGCAACAATCACCAGGCAGGAATGTTCCCTTCCAGTCGGGGAACACTTCAGCAGTCAAGGGCATTCAGCCTCTGATCTCCGGGTAAGCGTTCTCCAAGGCGGCCTTCAGGACCCGTGACAACGCAGAATCGCCGAGCAGAAACTTATAGCCAAGTTCCGCACACATGAGTGCGGCCTCAACCGGGACCTGGGATTCATGTCACATTACATTCATCCCCCACCATCTGGCCTGCGAAATCCTACCAACTGTCCTGGCTTGAGACAATTCACACCTCTTCAACCTGGGGTTACCCCATCTCTGGATCTGTAAAGATTTAATCACCTGCTAATGCTCGCATTCCTAGCATTGTTTGGCATCTTTGAATTTGTCTATATATGTGTTTCTGGAACAGACCTCTTCATTCACCTGAGGAAGGAGCAGCGCTCCGAAAGCTAGTGACATCGAAACAAACCTGTTGGACTTTAACCTGGTGTTGTAAGACTTCGTACTGTGCTCACCCCAGTCCAACGCCGGCATCTCCACATCATAACATGTCAACAGAAGCATCCAAAGATGGTCTGGGGAAGTTCTTCTGCAACTCGAGCATGATGATTGGAAACCAGTCGCATAAACATCACAATCCATAATGGCAAAAGATCAGAGGTACGCTCAAATCGAAAAAGAATGCCTTGGTTTAGTTTTAGGCTTAGAGAAATTCCACGGCTACGTGTATGATCTTCCAACTTTCACAGTTGAGACAAATCATTGTCCTTTGTTCACCATCACCAAGAAGAATCTCAACCAAATGTTTCCCCGCATTCAGAGGTTGGTGATAAAGTTACAATGCTATGACTCCAATCTCATCTACACAGTGGTCAAATATTTTTCTTAGCAGAGGCATTATCGAGAGCGCCGATACAAAATATTAGTAGTGAAATTGCTGAAGATGTAAATCTGCATGTCAATCTTATTTCCACACTACTACCAGTATCAGATACGAAACTACGTGAGATCCAAGAAGAGACCAAGGAGTGATGAGGAACATTAACTCACATTGGCTAAGAGGTCAATGTATGGAGTTCTACAATATAAGATCTGAACTCAGTATCATTAATGGAGTGGTACTTCGTTTGAAGACTATAGTTATACCTCAATCTCTTCGCAAGAATGTACTTAAGAGGATAGATGAAGGACAACTCGGATTGAGAAGTGTAAATGGAGAACTCGTGACTCTGTTTACTGGTCAGGCATATGTTAAGTAATGGGTTAAGAGACATTGCAATTAGTTGTCTCATTTATGTTAAGTATCCATTAATTGGCACTGATATGTAAAGGGTCTTCAGGTGGCCTCTGTCAGGTGATGTGTAGTTAGAGTTTTGTGCAAAGTCTGTTGGAATGAAATAAATGTGTGTTGGTGAAAAAGGAACAGAACTTTTGACTCTTCATATCACAGCAACTAAAATGTCTAACAATTGGTAGCAGAGGATGGTTGCTGTGTAAATGTGAGGGTTTGAAAGATACAACTTTTCCAGATCAAACCAAGGAGTGAGTGAGAAAAAAAAAGGGATATATGGCTGAACCTAGGATAAAGATGGCTGGATATGACTATCCTCCCTTATTTTCTGAAAGAGAATCGTACGACCAATGGAGTAGTGCAGTAGTTATGTGGACTAAGGTAACTGCTTTGGGAAAGAGTAAACAAGGTATGGCATTGGCTCTTTCTCTACCATATGGTAGTAAAATCAGAAACAAAGTGCTTTCTGAGCTGGAATTGGAAGAGTTAGATTCAGAAGAAGGTCTGGAGACTTTATTACATTATATGGATAAGATTTATAAGAAAGGTGATTTGTTAAGTGCGTATGAAGCATGGTCGGATTTTGATAAGTTCCGGAAAATGGAGGATATCTCCATGGAAAACTACATAATGGAATTTGGCAGACTATATAAAAGACTGCAGAAACACAACCCGGAATTTCCACAGTCTGTGTTGGCCTTTAAATTACTTGACTGTGCTAGAGTGAGCAACATGGATAGGCTTCTGGTTTTGACAGGAGTTCAGTTTACTGATAAGGATACCTTATTCGAACAGATGACAAAAGCTTTACAAATGTTTCTGGGGAAACATTCGATTCCGATGGCTCTGATGACCCAAATAGGTCAGCCTGCAATAAGGCAGAATATGGAAGATACACTACTAACAGGATGGCAAAATTGTATGGCTATGAACAGGGCTCAAGACTATAGAAGGAGAACGAGACAAGGAAATTATGAAGACAGAAACCCAGTTAGAACCTACAATAGGAAGATGAACCCCAGAAATGCACGGGGCATGATAAATCGATGTATTCGATGTGACCCTCAAGACCATTATGCTTTCAACTGTCCAACTTGTTATGATAGAATGTTTGAAGCGACACATGACACGGAAGAGTCAGAAGAGGAAAAAGATAGTGACCAGAAAGAAGGCATTGTCCTATTGACAAGCAATTTTACACCGGTAATGAGGGTGTTGGTTGCAGAATCCTTCAACTGTGCTGTATTGGACAGTGGCTGCACATCTATGTGTGTGGAATTGACTGGTTAAAATGTTATCTGGACTCTTTGAATGCTGAAAATCAAAACAAGATTAAGGAATTTGAAAGTTCCACAAATTTCAGGTTTGGGGGTGATAATACTCTGAAGTCGAAGTGAAACATTTCATTAGCACGGATGTTGTATCAAGTGAGATACCTTTGCTTCTGAGCAGCCCGTTAATGAAGAAAGCGCACATGAAACTGGATATGGAACAGGATACGGCAACAGTTTTTGGAAAGATGGTGGACTTACAATTTACACAGTCGGGACACTATTGTATTCCATTACTGACAAATAATATTTCAAGTAGAGTGGTTAAGGCTGTGTTAATGGCAGTTGAAAATGGGACTTTAGCTGATAAAAAGCTTGTGGTATGAAAACTGCATAAGCAATTTGCACATCCGTCTCCTCGGAGGCTAAAAAATGTATTAAAGGATGTAGGGGTAAGGGATGACGACTATACTGAACTGATAGAACAGGTTAGTGACCGCTGTGAAGTTTGTAGGAAGTACAGAAGGATACCAGCACGACCGATAGTAACCCTACCTTTGGCCAGGGATTTTAACGACATCGTGGCCAAGGACCTTAAAATCTGGGATAAAGCAAATAATATATTTATTTTGCATTTTGTAGATTTAGCAACCAGATTTAGGCAATCAACGATTGTACGAAGTAAAGAAAAGAGAGTAATTCTGGATCAAATCGTGGAAAATGGATAGGGACAGGAATGGGTCCACCGGCAAAATTCCTTACGGACAATGGGGGAGAATTTGCTAATGATGAGTTTCGGGATATGTGTGAAAACATGAATATCAGAGTTATGAATACAGCTGCAGAAAGCCCATTTAGTAATGGTGTCTGTGAAAGAAATCATGCTGTCATCGATGACATGCTTCAGAGAATTTTGGCAGATCAACCAAATTGCAGGCTAAATTCAGCTTTAGCATGGGTGGTACATGCAAAGAATTCATTGCAGATGGTTGGGGGCTATAGTCCTTATCAATTAGTGTTTGGTAGAAATCCTAAAATTCCATCCATTTTGGATGACCAGCCTCCAGCTTGGGAGGGGACTACAATTAGCTCTGGTTTTGCTGAACATTTAAATGCATTACACAGCAGTAGAAACGCTTTTTTGGAAGCAGAAGTCTCTGAAAGAATTTGAGAGCTTTAAGACATAACGTACGGCCATCAGATGCCGTTTTTCAGCAAGGAGACATGGTATACTATAAGAGAGACAATTCTAATGAATGGAAAGGCCCAGGAAAGATCATAGGCATAGATGGCAAAACAATTATTTTGCAACATGGTAATCAAACTGTTAGGGTACATTCATCAAGGATAATGGGTACAGATTACAAATTTTCAAATTTAGACAGAGCAGACAGACATGACGAGGAACCAGAGTCATCTGGTATGCATGTGTTACAGAATTATGAGGACCAGTTAACTGATATAGACAGGGTTTCTGTAGAGGAACACAACACTTCTGATGAAATAGAACAGTCCATTTGTCCGAAAGGGCAACTGCCAAACGTTGGTACAAAAGTGACATACTTGCCTGAAGAGTCTAGTCAATGGAAGGATGCAACTGTTATTAGTAGAGCAAGAAAGGCCACTGGAAAGTATAAACATTGGTTGAATGTGCAGCATTCAGGGGAAGGAGTCAAGACAATGGATTAGGAAAACAAAGTTAAAAAATGGAGGGCACAGAAATGCAGTGCCAATTCAGATAGTACATCGGATCATGAACAGGTCCGCAGGAAAAGGTCGAGAACTATTTACAGGTCATCCCACAGCAGAAGAGAAAGATCAAGCAGTAGCAGTACAGAACGAGATACCAGGCGGGAGAGGGGACGTAGTTTATCAAGATCTCGGAACATGAGTAAGACGACGAATACTAATAGGAGTAGAAGCCCACATGCACGTGAGATTTTGGTGGCTTCAAATAAATTAGATGAAAAAGTTATCAAAGATGCTAAACAGCAAGAATTGCATAGTTGGAGTGAATTTGGGGTATACACGGAAGTACCGGATAGGGGACAAAGAGCTCTATCCCACAGATGGATTTGCATGGGAAAGGTTCTTCCGGATGGAACTTATAAGGCAAAGGCCAGGCTTGTGGCAAGGGGATTTGAAGAAAACTTAGAAGATCAGGATGTAAGGGTGGTTCACCTACAACAGGAAAGGCTATTTTAAAGATCTTCTTGGCTCTCTTAGCCACAAAGGCATGGGAATGCAAATCTATAGATATAAAAGCTGCCTTTTTGCAGGGGCATCAGCTCCAGAGAGACATTTTTCTCCGTCCTCCTAAAGAAGCAGCTAACACAGAAGGGGTACTCTGGAAGTTGAACAAATGTGTATATGGATTAAATGATGCATCTAGAGTCTGGTATATTTCGATAAGGTCAGTTGAAAGCAGATCCTGCAATGTTTTACTGGCACTATAATGGAAATCTTTCTGGCATCTTTATGATGCATGTCGATGATTTTTTGTGGGGTGGGACTAGTGATTTTAAAGCTATTGTAATCTCTGTTTTGAGGAAATAATTCAGGGTTGGAAGTCAGGCTTCCGGTGCATTTAAATATATTGGACTGGAAATCGGACAGACTAAGTTAGGGGCAACTTTACGTCAGCAATCTTATTTGGAAAGCATCAGCCCAATAGCAATTAGTCGTGGCCGGGTTTCACAAAAAGACGCAATGGTTTCAAAGATAGAAAAAGAGCAACTGCGAAGTGTAATTGGGCAACTGAACTGGTTAGGTAGACAGACTAGATTGGACATGAGTTTTGATGTCTTAGAGTTGAGTACAAAAATGAATGATCCCAAAGTGGAAGATATAATAAGAGCAAATAAAGCGTTGGCCAAACTAAAAATGCAGGAGTATGTTTTGAAGTTCAGGTTTTAGGTGACCTTAGGCACTTGAAACTCATAGTTTATAGTGATGCATCCTACGCAAATTTATGTGATGGGGTTTCAAGCGCAGGAGGTTTTATAATTTTCCTTTTAGGGAACAATGGTAAATGTTGCCCGCTTGTGTGGGAAACAAAGAAAATAAGGAGAGTGGTCAAAAGCACTTTGGCGGTGGATATGGCCTTTTATATAAGTCAGATATTGACAGAAATTTTGGGATTAGGGGATTTGGGTAATATACCTATTGACTGTCACATTGACAATAAATCCCTGTGGGAAAATGTGCACTCTACAAAAAGTGTCAATGAAAAGAGGTTACGGATAGACATCGCAAGTTTGAAGCAGATGTTGGACAGAGGGGAAATAACAAAAATTAAATGGGTCGACAGGAGCTATCAACTGTCAGACTGTTTTGCGAAAAGAGGGGCGAGTTCACAGAAACTTTTGGATATTGTTAATGAAGGGCGCTTGTTTCTGTGACTGTTTTTTTTCTTACTTGTCCAAACAAAAACAAAAAACTGAAAAAAAAGAGGGGGGAAATCATGTGTGTTTTTGAGTTTCTTGAAATTTTTGTTTTCACCTAATTATTTATTTATTTATTTATTTTCTCCAAGGAAGGGGAGACTGTTAAGTAATGGGTTAAGAGACATTGCAATTTATGTTATGTAGGTTAAGTATCCATTAATTGGCACTGATATGTAAAGGGTCTTCAGGTGGCCTCTGTCAGGTGATGTGTAGTTAGAGTTTTGTGCAAAGTCTGTTGGAATGAAATAAATGTGTGTTTGTGAAAAAGGAACAGAACTTTTGACTCTTCATATCACAGCAACTAAAATGTCTAACAATTGGTAGCAGAGGATGGTTGCTGTGTAAATGTGAGGGTTTGAAAGATACAACTTTTCCAGATCAAACCAAAGAGTGAGTGAGAAAAAAAAAGGGATATATGGCTGAACCTAGGATAAAGATGGCTGGATATGACTATCCTCCCTTATTTTCTGTAAGGGATTTGTACGACCAATGGAGTAGTGCAGTAGTTATGTGGACTAAGGTAACTGCTTTGAGAAAGAGAAAACAAGGTATGGCATTGGCTCTTTCTCTACCATATGGCAGTAAAATCAGAAACAAAGTGTTTTCTGAGCTGGAATTGGAAGAGTTAGACTCAGAAGAAGGTCTGGAGACTTTATTACATTATATGGATAAGATTTATAAGAAAGATGACTTGTTAAGTGCGTATGAAGCATGGTCGGATTTTGATAAGTTCCGGAAAATGGAGGATATCTCCATGGAAAACTACATAATGGAATTTGGCAGACTATATAAAAGACTGCAGAAATACAACCCGGAATTTCCACAGTCTGTGTTGGCCTTTAAATTACTTGACTGTGCTAGAGTGAGCAACATGGATAGGCTTCTGGTTTTGACAGGAGTTCAGTTTACTGATAAGGATACCTTATTCGAACAGATGACAAAAGCTTTACAAAAGTTTCTGGGGAAACATTCGATTCCGATGGCTCTGATGACCCAAATAGGTCAGCCTGCAATACTCTTCAGACCTCAATCTCTTCGCAAGAATGTACTTAAGAGGATAGATGAAGGACAGCTCGGATTGAGAAGTGTAAATGGAGAACTCGTGACTCTGTTTACTGGTCAGGCATATGTTAAGTAATGGGTTAAGAGACATTGCAATTAGTTGTCTCATTTATGTTAAGTATCCATTAATTGGCACTGATATGTAAAGGGTCTTCAGGTGGCCTCTGTCAGGTGATGTGTAGTTAGAGTTTTGTACAAAGTCTGTTGGAATGAAATAAATGTGCGTTGGTGAAAAAGGAACAGAACTTTTGACTCTTCATATCACAGCAACTAAAATGTCTAACAGTATAAACGTGGTTATTAACAGGTTGGTTAGTTGTTGTGACACATGCCAGATGCATTGTTGCAAGCAAACAAGAGAACCTATGCCAACATTTAATTTACCTATAGCACCATGGCAGAAGGTAGCTATGGATCTCCTTCACCTACGAGGGAAAGGTTATTTAATTATCATAGAACTATCCCGAAATGGCTCTACCATCAAGCTTAACGGCAAGCAGTGTAATACTGCACACAAAGTCAATTTTTGCTAGACATGGAATTCCTCAAGTCATCATGAATGACAACGGTCCTTGTTTTAGCTGTAAAGTGTGGCACCACTTCGCGGTCACGTATGATTTCAATCATGTCACTTCATGTCCATTGTACCCGCAAGTCAATGGCAAAGCCGAAAAAGGTATACATGTTGTCAAGCAATTTTTGAAGAAGGCAATGGACAGCCAATCTGATCCATATCTCGCACTATTGAGTTGCAGAGCAGCACCATTGTCACATGGTAGATCGTCAGCAGAGTTACTCATGAATAGAAGGTTGCGTACCACACTTCCATACTTGTTAAAGAAGGAGGAGAATGCAGTAGTAACGCAGGAAATGCAAAACATTAAAGCTAAACAAAAACAGTTCTATGATAGAGTGTCTAGAACTTTACCACCTCTGAGTCGTGATGACATTGTGAGAGTAGAAGATTCAGGCAATTGGTCGAGAAAAGCCATTGTAGTTGAAGAAGTAGCACCTCATTCCTACAGACAGAGGATGGGTTAGTTTTAAGAAGAAACATCGCGCACTCTTGAAAACCAGAGAAGACTTTCACAACAACGTGATGGATGATAAATCTGCAACAGAATCAATGTCAGCTGCAGTGTCAGATAGTTCAGCAGTTCCTGAGCATGAGAAGGCCATGGAGAACATTAAATCTACAAGGTCTGAGCAGCAAGATCAACCTTTGAGAAGATCAATCAGAGTCAGAAGAAAATCTGATCGACTCAATTTGTAGATTTGTACTATTTGCACATACTATGCTTGCTGTTCTGGTATATATATATGTTAAACCAGTTTATATCAAATTTTAAAGAAAAAAATACTGTTAGACTCACAGTCTAATGATACCACATGTAAATGTACTGATGATAATATATTAATTTATTCCTTCAAAGGAAAGCGGATGCAGTGATATCATGGTTGTGTTGTAATTCACTGACTGAGCGTCTTCCGGTGGCAGCCATGGAGGAGTAGGTCGCACATTTGATAGCTCCCACCTGTGACGGACTTTTGGACCTTTCGCTCCTGTTTTTTTCGGAATTTTATTGGATGAATAGGTGGAGAGTGAGACGGTGAGGAGAAACCCCCCTCCAGTGTATGGAGAATTGGACCAGAAGTGGCCGTGTGAGAAGACAAAGTTCTACAAGGAAGACGCGAGCAGAGCTGGCAACGCGGGAAGACATGGCGGAGAAGGAGTGCCGCGGGGTGATGGCACAGTGGTCAACGGAGCAGCTGGTGAAGTTTTTTGAAGAATGCTTCACCAAGCTTAAGAAAGACACGCTGGACCCGATCAAGGCTTCGATTGATCAGGTGGTGCAGAATCAAGAAATCCACGGACGTGCGATCCAGGAGGTGAAGAAAAAGGTGTCCGAGCACGAGGAATACATAAGTGTTGGAGACCAAGGTGGAGATGATGAATGACCACCAGAAAAGAATGCAGGAGAAGCTGGAGGACTTGGAGAACAGGTCCAGGAGGCAGGACCTGAGAATCGTCGGCCTCCCGGAGGGCAGTGAGGGATCGGATGCGAGGGCCTATGCGACGAACATGTTGGAGAAGTTGATGGGGGCTGAGGCATTCCCTCGGCCCCTGGAAGTGAATAGAGCACATAGAGCCCTCGTGAAGAAGCCCCGAGCTAGCGAGCCGCCGAGGGCGATGGTGGTATGTATGCACCGGTTCCTGGACACGGAACACATTCTGCGGTGGGCCAAGAAAGAGGGGAGCAGCAGGTGGGAGAATTGTGACACGGACAGTGACCCAGAGCCGGGATTGAACCTGGGACCGCAACGCCATGAGGCAGAAGCGCTAACCACTGCGCCACCATGCTGCCCCATGAGTCTCTTTTTCCACTGCCTTTTGAGAAAAAGATTCTTTGGGTGGAATTTTCCTAACATCAGGCTGTGTCATTTTTGGTACGAAAATCAGTGCAAGTCCTAATGGCCCCATCAGTGCAATCTAGACAGGAACTTGGAGGGAGGGTGGGAGTGATTTCCCCATGTGGAAAATTCCACTCCCTTGGCACTATATGTCTGATTTGCCTGCCCTGGCAGTAGTGTGAGCAGTTCAATCAAGGGGTGCTAAAGTTAAATGGGCCAACAGAACATGTTCAAAGTCAAGCCAAGAGGATGGCAGCTAAGAAGCCGGCTCCAAACTTTAGGGAGGGGGCCCTGACACGAATGTTGAATGCTGTGGAGGAGCGAAGGGCTAACATCTAACCATCATGCGGGCAGGAGAGCCTGCAGTAAGGTTACTAACCCCCACATGGGACATGGTAGCCTTGCTGGTGAGTGCCAGCACCTTCTACAAGTGGACAGGGATGCAGTGCCACAAGAAAATGAATGGTCTCTTCCACGATGCCAGGGTAAGTGCTTCTTATCTTCTCTCACCACTCTCCTTTTCAGTCAAACCTCACCATGCCACCTGGACCACAGGTGCCACTTCGCTGTGCTCCACCATAATTTCTCTTTCCCCTAAGATTCCCCTCCTCATCAATCATTCCTGCTCACGTGCAGCGCCCACACATGCCAGGCATCATTGCCATCTGACCCAGTGCGCAGCCTCCTCACAACGTCCCCGTCTATCTCCCTGCAGGATAGGCTTGCTCATAACCGCCGCAAGCTGAGGATCCGGACACCATTTCAGGAGAGGGCACAGGGGCTCACAGGGGTGGAGGAGGAACGGGCCTGTAAGGAGAGTGAGGTGGGTGAGGGAAGAAAAAAGTGAGGAGCCTGTCTACTTTCTTTTTTCTTTAAATATTTTTATACAAGGCATTTCAAATTATTTACAAAGCACAGAACACACATATCGATCATCCATAAACCGTAGCCCGAACAGTAAACTCCTCCGTGTCCCAATCCAATCTACTTTTCAATCATTAAACAAAACACACCAAAAATAACCCACAATACAGTAAGGATAACCCTAACTCCCCCTCTCCCCACCTCCCCTCCCCCCCCCCCCACCCCCACCCCCAGCTGACGTTTACCATCCCTTAAAGAAGGCAATAAACAGACTCCACCTCAGTAAGAACCCCTCCTCTGATCCCCTAATGGCATCTTTTATTTTTTCCGAATGAAGGAATTCCGCCAGTACACTCACCCACCCTGACGCCTTAGGTGGCTCCGGATCCCGCCACCCGAACAAGAGCCACCTCCGGGCTATGAAGGAAGCAAAGGCCAACACGTCAGCCCCTCCCCCCCCCCTGCACTCCCGGATCCTCCAACACCCCAAAAATCACCACCCATGGGCTCGGAGCCACCCTCACCCTCACCTCCGACATAGTCCCGGCAAAGGATTTCCAGAACTCCTCCCACTTCGGAAAGGCCCGAAACATATGGGTGTGATTGGATGGTCCCCTTGAGCACCGCCCGCATCTATCTTCTACCCCCGGAAAAGAAAACTCATCCGCAACACTGTAACGTGCGCTCTGTGCACCATTTTAAACCTCGTACATGAGAAAATCGAATTTACCCATCGCAGGGCCTCACTCCACAACCCTGCCTCAAATACCCCCAGCTCTTCTTCCCACTTCCGCTTTATAACCTCCACTGATATCCTCTTCTGTTCCATTAATTCCCTGCATACATCCGAGATCCTATCCTTCTGAGACAGAATTCCCCCCCCCCCACACACACACACATTCCCCTCCCCACCCCCCCAAACAGGTCCAGAACCTTCGTCAGCACTATTTTCATAAAATCTACATCATCGCAGTTGGGGACATAAATGTTCACCAACACCACGGGCATACCTGCCAACCTCACACTTACCATCACATACCTTAAACCTGGATCCCCCACTACACTGCTGGCCGAAAAAGCCCTTCTTAATAATAAACACTGGAACCCCCCCTCGTCTTCATATCTAATGCTGAATGAAACACCTGCCTCATCCACCCTTTCCTCAATCTCGTCTGATCCGCAACCTCAAATGCGTCTCAACATGAACACCACATCGCCCTTCAAACTCTTTAAGTGGGGTAAACACAGGACTGCTTGATCGACCCATTCCGTCCCCGAATGTTCCACGAGACCAGTCTGGTCAGAGGCCTCCATGTCCCCCCACCCTCGTCAGCCAAAACCACGTTTCAATGTCAATGGACTCCTCCAGGCCACAGACCTGCCCAACTCCGTGTCCCCCCAAGGTGGCCACCCCCAGCCAACACCTCAACAAAAATCCCTTAAATGTTAGCAACTCATGCCTCGCCCCCCCCTTTCCCTCCCGCACCGCAAGCACAAAACCAAGCCCCGCCTCCCAGGTCCATCCTCCCCACTCCAGCCACAAAGAAAGAAAATCGACACAGCCCCACCACACAATTCCCCCTCTCCTCCCTCCATAGCTCTCCCCCCCACTTCACCTCCGTTAACTAGCCTACCTGGTATTAGGATGGGCCTCACTCAAGGCAAACGACCCACTTCCACTGTACCAAAGCACCCTCCCATCCTCCTTACCCAACCCAACCCCTGTGCTGCACCAAGCTCCTCGACCAACGCCCTCCCCCCTCTCCCCCTCCTGTGTTGCCTACCAAGCCTCACCCCGTTGCATCGCCAGGTTGCAGAGGGCACAGTACACCACATTTCATATCACAAACGACACTACCCCGAACACGCGGAGGCAAAAAAGGTACAAAACTCTACATTAACAGAATTAACTATACAGAGTGGGCAGTAAAATCAAAACCCAACAGAACAGCCGTACGCAAAAACATACAGTTCCCTTCCCACCCTGATTACAACAGTCTGTTACGCAGGTGAACCCAACCAAAGTCCACTGTTCTCAAACCCCCCCCAAACCATGGTCCGTTAAAAAGTGGCTCGCCTCCTCCGGCGTGTCGAAGTAATGCTCCTGTACCCCAAGCGTGAGCCACACACAAACAGGGTACAGCACCCCAAACTGCACCTTGTTCCTGAAAAGTGCTGGCTTGACCCTATGTTTTTTTTAATAATCTTTATTGTCACAAGTAGGCTTACATTAACACTGAATGAAGTTACTGTGAAAAGCCCCTAGTCGCCACATTCCGGCGCCTGGTCGAGTACACAGAGGGAGAATTCAGAATGTCCAAATTACCTAACAGCACGTCATTCGAGACTTGTTGGGGAGAATGTGCAGGCTCTGCACAGACAGTGACCCAAACCGGGAATCGAACCAGGGACCTTGGCTATGTGAAGCAACAGAGCTAACCACTAAGCTACTATTAAACCCAGCCCTCCCCTTGGTCAGCTCCGCTCCCAAGTCCTGATATATATGGACCATATGGCCTTCCCAGATTCACTCACGCATCTCCTTCGCCCACTTCAGAAGCTTCTCCTTATCCAAATACCGATGCAGCCTTACGATGATCGCCCTCGGTGGCTCCCCTACTTCCAGTTTCTACCTCAGCGACCTGTATGCCTGATTCAATTCAGGAGGACCCCCTTCACTTACCAACTGCTCAAACATCTTGGCCACATACTTTGTGCCCTGAATTCCCTTGACCCTTTCAGGCAGCCCCATGATCCTCAGGTTCTGCCTCCTCGATTCTCCAGTTCATCCACCTTCTCTCTCAACTTTTCCTGACCCTCCACCATTATCAACATTTCGGCCTCCAACAAGGCAATACGACCCTTACGGTCAGCCACCGCCTCCTCCACCTTCTGGATCGATGCATTCTGCCCTACTCTCTCCAGCCCAAATCGGCTCTGCCACCTTGGCCAGCACCTCTGAGGCTGCCTTCCTTTGCTGCTTAAACTCAGCACCCAGGAATTCCACCAGATGCTCCATTGACCATTGTGCAGCAACAATGCCACAGGTTCCTCCGCGATCTTTTCCACTGCTGCGCCACGCAAGTTCTCCTGGTCTGAATGTTGCCCCTTATTTGTCACACTCCTCATTTGGTAATTCTTCGACATTACCTACCTTAGTCTTAGATATTGACATGGTTTCCACCTGCCAGAGCCCGTAAAACGGGCAAGATGGGCCAAAGAATCCAACCTCAGGCAGAACCACTCATTCTATGGGCCTCACCGGAAGTTGAGCCTCTGCACTTTCATCCACCTCCCCAAAACTGATGCGAGTTCTGTCTGTCCTGGAGCTTTGCCCGAGCCTGCGCAAATGCCTTGTCCCTTTCCTTGCAGGAAAATCACTTGAGCAGTCTGTGGAGATGTCAGCGGAAGACACAGAAGATGTGTCACAGCTGTCACCTGCACCCTCCACCAGCGCAGAAACAAGCACATCGGTGGCTGTGCCTCTGGCGTCGTTCATCTCTCAGCCGCTGGAGATGCAAAGGCAGAGTTGGGAATACCAGGAAAGGGTGTCAGCAACACTCCTGTGATTGCAAAGCTGACTGGACGAGTCCTGAACCTTTTGTCGTAGGAGATGATGCCGGCAATGCGAGGCACCCAGGCCAACACTGCAATGGAGAGCTTGGGGCTTGAAGTTAGATCCATGGCAGGAGGAGTCGCAAGGATGGCTCATGGCATGAACCTGAAGGTCCAGGCAATGGGTTCTTTCTTTGAGGACATCAACTGCATGGCACAGGCAGTGGTGGGCATCCATGAATGCCAGCGTCAGAGGACGTCAGAGGTGCTTCTGGATCTCGCTCCAGCTGCCCCCTATCACATGGAGGCACGCAGAGGCCCACGAACATCCAAAGAGAGGAGTATTCGCTGGTGCGTAGCCCAGGGCCTTCCACCCAGGAGACCATGGGTGTGTCCAGTCCATCTGATTCCCCACTTCCTGAGACAAAGACACCACCGGCACAGCAGACAGAACAAGGTAAAATCACAACACCTGCGTCACCCGCAAGTAGGCAGGGGCCCTCCAAGTCCCAGCCCTCCAGAGGGCACCCACCAAGAGCATCTCAGGCAGCAGGGAGCAGTCCGCCTCAACCACAGAAATGGATCTTGAGGAGACACCTAAAAGTAGCGGGAGGGTTACGAAAGTTACAAAATTGTCGTTGCACAGTGTGGGCACGGGTGATGTTAGGCACTTAGATATGTAGTGACCTGGCATTTTTTATATTTTATCGATCAGTATTTTAAAACTCACTTTTGATCACCACTTTTAGACTACCTGATCTCTACTGATTGATGAATGCAATGGCACATTTCACCATAGGGATGCATTCAGACTTACATCGCCTCCTTCTTCCCCTCCATGCGATGATGTCACCTCAGTGCAAGTATTTCCCTCACATTGACTGGACTCAGTAATGACACACGGAATCCTCTACTCAAACCCGCAACCCCTCCAAAGAACATCAATAGCGATGATTGATTCTGCGCATCACCGCTCTGAGATGACCCAGGCAACAGGGAGTCTGTGAACTGCCATCAGTCAGAAAGGAGTCAGACATCAGCAGTATCTCTGAGGAGCATCACAGTCCATTCCACACTGCAGGTCATAATAACCCTCCAGCATAGAATGGGCAGCTGGCATTTGGGGATTCCCCGTCGTCCGCACCCCAAGTTGTGACTCTGAGCGACCCCATCTCCCCACCTCGCCCCGCCACCTTATCCATCTGGGCGCATAGGACTGGCCATGTCCTGAAGAGCACCCAAGTATCCTCCCTAATCCTGGTCCTCCAGGAGCTCTGCGGCGATGAGGGCATCTCTAGCCCTCCTGTCCATGCGCATACTGGCACCCGCATGGCCACCTTCCTTCACCTTCTCTGGAGGGTCCTCTTCGGTGCCTTCCTCGACATCCTTCTCATCCCAGGAAACATCCCGTAACCTCCAGATTCTTCTCAGCAAGCTCCTGACCCCATTGCAGTGTCAGGCTGTTCAGGGTGCAGCACTCCACCACAATGCAGAAATCCCTCAGTGGGAAACTGCAGGGCACCACCTGACCGCTCCAGGCAGCAGAGATGCATCTGAAGGATGCCAATTGTCTGCTCTATCACTGCGTGAGTTGCAGTGTGTGCCTTGTTATAGAGTGTCTCTACAGCTGTCTGACCTCCGCACAACCATCATCAGCCACAACCTGAAAGGGTAACCCTTCGTCCCAAGGAGCCATCCCTATAGCCTTGGATGTCCCGCGGATGGGACTGGGATCTGAAACTGCCCAAGAATTAAGCTGGCATGGATGCTCCCTGGGAAACGGGCTCACACCTGCATTATGCATCTGGTGTGTTTGCAGACCAGGTGAACATTCAGGGAGAGGAATCCGCTATGTTTGATGAAAAGCAGAGCGGCATGTGGCACAGTGGTTAGCACTGGGACTGCGGCGCTGAGGACCCGGGTTCGAATCCCGGCCCTGGGTCACTGTCCCTGTGGAGTTTGCACGTTCTCCCCATGTCTGCGTGGGTTTCACCCCCACAAACAAAAGATGTGCTAGTTAGGTGGATTGGCCACGCTAAATTGCCCCTCAATTGGAAAAGAAAAATAATTGGATATTCTAAATTTATTAAAACAAAAAAAAATGTTTGATGAAAGGCACAGCCTGGTGCCATGGAGAATGGAGAGTCACATGGATGCAATCAATTGTCCCCTGCACCTAGAACAGATTTGCAATCTGCCCAGACCCCACGGATTGGTCATTCTGGCTCGCCTGGTCCAGCTCAAAGTGAATGTAGCCTCTCGCCCGAACAAAGGGCGCATCTTGACCTGCCAGATGAACTTGTGTGAGGATGCCTGTGAAATATTGTAAAGGCCCCTGCTGGAGCCCTGGAAGGAGCCAGTTGCATAAATGTTTAGTGCTGCTGTAACATTTACGGTCACAGGCAGCGGATGTCCTCCTACACCACGTGGCATCAGGTCCTGGAGGACATGGCAAAGGTGTCTCAGCATCTCCATTGTAAACTGGTGTCTCTGGCAGCACAGGTTCTTAGAGAGCTTGAGAAAGAAACACCTATGATAGTACATTCTAACATGTCTGCATCGCCTTCAAGCACCCTCACTGACTGGTATGGCCTCTGGCCACAGAACATCGCCTGCAGTGCTTGCGCATTCACTGATATTGATTCCCGTCCCTTTGCCAAATCAGGCCAGTTCCTGGGATTAACCCTCACACACTCAGACTTGCTGTTGGGCACCAGCCTTGGACTGTCTTCCCCTGCACATGGGACCACTGGAGGCTCTTTCAAGAGGGGCTTGTGATTTATCATCGCACCTAGACCTGGGCTCAGTGAAGTGGGCTTTGGGAAATGCGGGAAGGGAACCCATGGGCATGCACATCCAGGAGGTGGGGATCCTGAGGAGATGTGATCCCTTTGGCCCATATTTCCAAGCCACTAGCTGCCAGCCCTGTCACCAACAGCTGAGGCTCAGCCTTCGATATAGCGCTGCGTGGAGCTGATGTTGCAAAGGGTCAACTCCTGAGGGCCCACCAGTCTCACAAGCGTTAATCTTAGAATACTAATTGGGCACTGTTAGTTCCTCATTCAGGGATAAACAGTGCTAATAGGCACCCTGGTTACTCAAGCGGCAGCCATCAGGGGGGCTGCCCCCATGTGGAGGGGGGGGGGCGCCAATTAGCATTGACTTGTGGGCACACACCCACCCAGCTGGCCAGGCTGCATGGCATAACTAAACCCCCTCCCCCCCAACCCCACAGCGCCCCCTCACCCACCCTCAGAGCCACCCCAAGTCCTCAAACAGCCCCCTAACAGACTTTAAGATCCCTACAAGTGGACTTTAAGACCTCCACAAATGCACTTTAAAATCCCACAAGATCTTTCCATGTCCCCTGACAGCTACCCTCTGACTGGTTTCCCCCCCTCAGAGCTGTCTGGTGGCCTCGCTCACCTTTGACTTCTGGGTGGATAGTGGTGACATTTACTCTCACCTCCAACCTCCCTCTTGAAGGTCTTGGCGCAAGATTCCCATTTTTAGAAGCAGCAGTGATTGGTGCCGGCGTGACATCATGCCTGATGGGTGGGAAGATACATTGGGGTGTTATGGTGTCCGCTAATGACATGCTGATGCATGTTAATGAGGCTCACGCCCTTCCTGGGCATGAACCTGATCACATCACCAGAGGGAGGGCTGGGAGGATCATTGGCGCAAATCATGTTGCGGGATTTGCGGCCATTACGAGATTGTACCCACGACCAACGTGGCCGCTAAATTGTGGCCTTTGAATAATTTTAAGACTGAGCTGGCTAGATTCTTGATGAACAAGGGACTGAAAGATTATCAGGTGTAGGTAGGAATGTGAGGTTGACGTTACGCTTGGATCAGCCATGATCTTATTGAATAGCGGAGAAAACACGAGGGGCCGAGTGGCCTATTCTTGCTCCTAATTCGTATGTTCATATTTCTGTCTGCCATAGGTACTGTTTGAGTTTCAGGGGTACCAGTATATTCTAAGCATCTTTCATAAGAGTTGATTCATGCATCCTTATATCTACTTGGACTATCTCAGCAACAATATGTTCTTGAGCCTTGAATTAGGTATCCAGTGTTCTTCACGGGTATTTCTTCATTTGCTCTGAAGGTAGATCAAGCAAACACTGGATGTATCAAGCTGTGTTCTAAACATTAGGCCACTTATTCCATAGAGCCATAGCTTTGGTCAAATTCACTCATTTCAGTTTATACATTGTTTCATAGTGATACAAAATAAAGAATATACCACTTCAGGGGTCATTATATTTGACTGAAACAAGAAGCCTCCTGGCTACCATTCAGCACTCTCAACGTATTCACCTTGGGAAAACTCTTGCAGCTTTTTTTCTTGCAGCTACCCTTTCACATTATCTGTCACCCTTTGTCTCTCGCTTTGTCTTTTTTCTTAAAGTTTGACTCCATTATCAGCCTTTAGTCAAAGTTGACAAAAGCTCCAAAGAACAAAATTTACCAGCAATCTATCTCGAGTAAACTCTGCTGAGTTCAATAGAATAGAGCTGTCATGCAAAAATAAATGTGACTATCACTGGAATGTCAAATCATCTTTCATTGTCTGCAGTGTGCTGGTTCACCCACCCCTTCTGACATCTAGGGTGTGATTTAATGTCCTTGTCACGCTCGACTTGGTATTGTGACAAGGCCGTTTAATCTCGCGAGATGTCACGATCTGGATCTTGCTCTCACTGGACATGATCCAGGGCAGGGTGGCACCCTGGTACTCCTGCTGGCACCTGGGCACCTTTGCATTGCCAGCCTGGCACTACTGCCTGGGCACCCTGGCAGTGCATTGCCATGGTGCCAGGCAGTGCCAAGGTGCCCAGGTGCCAGGCTGCCCAGGGTTATTCCCTGGAGTGCCTTACCCATAAGAGGTGGAGTGAGGGGGGACTCGAGGACCCCGGAGGACGCATGTTGGGTGAAGTGGGGGGGTCCAGAAGCCGTGGTGGGGTCGGTGAAGGGGACCGAAAGATTGGGGCTGCCATTACGAAATTAGCCCTGATCCTCAAGTCTTCAGCTCACCAGTGCAGGAAATTACTAAAGTAGTCGTGAGGGGGCATTCCTCGCCGAGGCCAAATAAACCGGCACAGTGTTGTTGAATAGCGGTGTCTTTCTTGTCACTGCAGGTGCTAAGAAACACGTCCGAAAGGGGACACAGAATATTTTTTGTTGAATCGCACCCCTAATCCCTGCTGTCCTGTGCATATAACATTTTAAGATCTACTTTCACTTCAACAGTAGCATTTCTAACATATAGACCACCATCATGCCAGTGCCAAAGTGCCAGTGCCAAAGAAGAACCAGGCAACATGCCTCGACGGCTACCTTACTATACTCCCTATGTATTCGATTTTGTGACAAAGTTTGGCTCCAACTCCATCTATAAGTGTGTTGATGACACAACCGTTGCGGGTCAGATCTCAAACCACAATGAGTCAGAGTACAGGAGGGAGATAGAGAACCTAGTGGAGTGGTGTAACGACAATAATCTCTCACTCAACGTCGGCAAAACTAAGGAGCTGGTCATTGACTTCAGGAAGCAAAGTATCATACACACCCCTATCTGCATCAATGGTTCTCAGGTGGAGATGGTTGACAGCTTCAAATTCCTAGGTGTGCACATCACTAACAATCCGTCCTGGTCCAGCCACGTCGACGCTACAACCAAAACAGCACAACAGTGCCGATACTTCCTCAGGAACCTAAGGAAATTCAGCATGTCCACATTGACTCTGACCAATTTCTACAGATGCACCAGAGAAAGCATCCTATCTGGCTGCATCACAGCCTGGAATGGCAACTGCTCATCCCAAGATCGTAAGAAAGTACCGATAGTCATGCACAGTGCAGTCCATCACGCAAACCCACCTCCCATTCATTGACTCTGTCTACACCTCCCGCTGCCTGGGGAAAGCGGGCAGCATAATCAATGAGCCCTCCCACCTGGGTAATTCTCTCTTCCAAACTCTCCCATTGGGCAGAAGATACAAAAGTCTGAGAACACACACTAACAGATTCAAAAACAGCATCTTCCCCGCTGTTACCAAACTCCTGAATGATCCCCTTATGGACTGAATTGATTTCTCCACACATCTAGCACTACACTCCATAGGCTTCACCCGATGTCTATGTCATTGTATTTACATTGTGTATCTATCGCATGTCCTCTGTTTTGATCTGTCTGGACTGTACACAGAACAATACTTTTCAATGTACCTCAGTACACGTGACAATAAACCCAAATCCAATATATTATAGCCCTATACCTCTCAAGTGGACTATTGTGACTGATCTCGCACGTTCTGCTCTCCACAAACTTGAATTCATCCAGAACTTTTATTCACACCAGTTTCCATTCATCCATTGCTCACTGCATACCCCTGGTTCAGCAATAGCCTGGGCGGGATTCTTAGTTTCTGAGTCTAAGTGTTGACACCGATGTAGGATTCGTGGACTTTTACAATGTGGTAAACCACTGTGTTCCTATATTAAGGGTTGTACGGTAGAACCTGCACTCCAGGTTCACCTGGGCCCCTGCATGCTAGCTCCGCCCAGGAGCCGGGTTATAAATATGTGTGGCCTTCAGCTCGCAGCCATTTCGTCAGCTGCTGTAGGAGGCCACACTTCAGAGACTAATAAAGCCTCAGTTTGAATTCAACTTCGTCTCCAGCCAAATTGATCGTGCCTCAATTTATTAGTACCTGATTCAGAAGATGGACCTCCAGATTAAACCAGATCGACTGCAGCTGGATCCACACACAAGCAACGCCAGAAAGGACTTTCAGCACAGACTAGCTTGTTTTGAAGTGTATATCAACGCGGCGCCGACCCCTGTTCCAGAGGCTCAGAAGATTCAAATCTTGTACTCCAGACTCAACTCTAAAATCTTCCCGCTGATCCAGGATGCACCCAATTACGCTGACGCTATGAATCGACTCAAAGAGAGTTATGAGCAGAAGACGAACATGCTCTTCGCCAGACACGCGCTCGCAACGCGTACTCAACTACCTGATGAGTCAATCGAGGACTTCTGGAGGGCCCTGAACCCACTAGTTTGGGACTGTGACTGCCAGGGCGTTTCAGCTAAGGAGCACTCAGATCTCCTTATGTGGGACGCTTTTGTAACTGGGATTGGTCCGATGTTATCAGGCAGCGGCTCCTAGAAGGGGCCACGTGCGACCTGGCAGAGACTAAAACACTAACGCTTTCCATGACGGTCACCCTGCGCAATGTACAGTCCTACACCCCCAACCACGTGGCCCACTCCTCCTATGCTTCATGGGCCCCACAGGCAGCCGCCACAGCGGGGGCGCTACCCACTCAGTACGCCTGCGCTATGCGCCAGCCTGTGATCTCCGGGGGGCCCCGATGCTATTTTTGCGGACAACAAAGACACCCACGCCAACGCTGCCCGGCCCGCGCTGCCCTTTGTAAGGCCTGCGGGAAGAAGGGCCACTACGCAGCGGTGTGCCAGGTCTGCTCAGCGGCACCGGTCGCCCCCCCCCCCCACCCCCCCCCCCCCCCCCCCCCCCCCCCCCCCCGGTCACGGACAATGGGCGCCGCTATCCTCCCCTCCTCCCCAGGCCATGTGCGAGCAATGGGCGCCGTCATCTTCTCCCCCGCACCAGGCCCGCTCAGCGGCAGCGGTCGCCCCCCCCCCCCGGTCATGGACAATGAGCGCCGCTATCCTCCCCTCCTCCCCAGGCCATGTGCGAGCAATGGGCGCCGCCATCTTCTCCCCCGCACAACACGTGCGTTTCATGGGCGCCGCCATCTTGCTCCAACCCCGCAACATGCGTTCCATGGGCTCCACCATTTTGTGACCCCGGGAGCACCGAGAGCTTTGTACATCCAAATACGGTAAGGCGCTGCTCCCCTAAGGTGCACCCTACCAATTAAAGTATCTCCCTGGCCTCCAGATCCCATTGCGTAGCGATCCGGGGGTACTGCACGGTCACGCTCACAGTCCAAGGCGTAGAGTGCGACGGTTTTCGCCTCTAAGTCCTCCCTAACCTCTGCGCTGCACTTATCCTTGGCCTGGATTTTCAGTGCAATCTCCAGAGCCTGACCCTTAAATTCTGCAGACCTTTACCACCCCTCACTGTGTGCGGCCTCGCGACCGTAAAGGTCGATCCTCCTTCCCTCTTTGCCAATCTAACTCCAGATTGCAAACCCGTCGTCACCA
Source organism: Scyliorhinus torazame (assembly GCF_047496885.1). NCBI lineage: Eukaryota > Metazoa > Chordata > Chondrichthyes > Carcharhiniformes > Scyliorhinidae > Scyliorhinus > Scyliorhinus torazame. The sequence goes on from NC_092707.1 coordinate 311,734,580, forward strand.
GGAGCAGACGGTACAGCACCCAGGATAAGGCCTTCATCAGGTCCGAGGTCCAGCGGTTGCTTCAGGAGGGAGTCATCGAGGCCAGCAACAGCCCCTGGAGAGCTCAAGTGGTAGTAGCTAAGTCTGGGGAGAAAAATCGAATGGTCATGGACTACAGCCAGACCATCAACAGGTACACGCAGCTCGACGCGTACCCCCTCCCACACATATCTGACATGGTTAACCAGATTGCGCAGTACCGGGTCTTCTCAATCCGCTTACCACCAGCTCCCCATCCGTAAATCGGACCAGCCATACACCGCCTTCGAGGCAGACGGCCGGCTATATCACTTCCTTACGGTCCCCTTCGGCGTCACCAATGGGGTTTCGGTCTTCCAAAGGGAGATGGACCGAATGGTCGACCGGTACGGCTTGCGGGCCACGTTTCCGTACCTAGACAATGTGACCATCTGTGGCCATGATCAGCAGGACCACGACGCCAACCTCGCTAAATTTCTCCGCACCACCACTCTCCTCAACCTCACGTATAACAAGGAGAAGTGTGTGTTCCATACAAATCGCTTAGCCATCCTCGGCTACGTGGTCCAGAACATAGTTCTGGGGGCCCGATCCCGACCGCATGCACCCGCTCATGGAGCTCCCCTCCCCCACTGCCCCAAGGCCCTCGAACGCTGCCTGGGGTTCTTCTCATATTACGCTCAGTAGGTCCCAAACTATGCAGACAAGGGCCGCCCACTCAAACAGTCCACTCATTTCCCCCTGACGGCCGAGGCCCAACAGCTTTCGCCCGGATCAGAGCTGATATTGTAAAAGCTGGAATGCACGCTGTAGACAAAACACTTCCTTTCCAAGTAGAAAGCGATGCATCGGACATCGCCCTTGCCGCCACCCTCAACCAGGCAGGCAGATCCGTGGCGTCTTTTCCCGCACCCTTCATGCCTCCAAAATCCGGCACTCATCCGTCGAAAAGGAGGCCCAGGCTATCGTTGAGGCTGTGCGACATTGGAGGCATTACCTGGCCGGCAGGAGATTCACTCTCCTCACTGGCCAATGGTCGGTTGCCTTCATGTTCAATAACACACAGCGGGGCAAGATCAAAAATGACAAAATCTTGCGGTGCAGAATCGAGCTCTCCACCTGTAACTACGAGATTAAGTATCGCCCTGGCAAACTCAACGAGCCCCCAGATGCCTTATCCCGAGGTACATGTGCCAGCGCACAGGTAGACCGACTCCGGACCCTGCACGACAGCCTTTGTCACCCAGGGGTCACTCGGTTGTACCACTTCATTAAGGCACAAAATTTGCCCTACTCCGTCGAGGAAGTAAGGGCGATCACCAAGGACTGCCAGGTCTGTGCGGAGTGCAAACCGCACTTCTACCGGCCGGACCGCGTGCACCTGGTGAAGGCCTCCCGCCCCTTTGAACGCCTCAGCGTGGATTTCAAAGGCCCCTTCCCCTCCTCCGACCGACACACATATTTCCTCAGTGTGATCGATGAATACTCCCGTTTTCCCTTCGCCATCCGATGCCCTGACATGACATCTGCCAGCGTCATTAAAGCCCTTAATTCTATCTTCACTCTGTTCGGCTTCCCCGCCTACATCCACAGTGACAGGGGATCCTCATTCATGAGTGATGAGCTACGCCAGTTCCTGCTCAGCAGGGGTATCGCCTCCAGCAGAACGAGGAGCTACAACTCCTGAGGAAACGGACAGGTAGAAAGGGAGAATGGGACGGTATGGAGGGCCATCCAGCTGGCCCTATGGTCCAGAAGTCTCCCGGCCTCCCGATTGGCAAGAGGTCCTCCCTGATGCACTACATTACATTCGCTCATTACTTTGCACTGCTACTTACAGTACACCGCATGAACGTCTTTTTGCCTTCCCCAGGAAGTTCACATCCGGGGTATCACTCCCAACTTGGCTCACAGCTCCGGGAACCGTGCTGCTCCGTAAACATGTGCAGCTCCACAAGGCGGATCCGTTGGTGGAAAGGGTGAAGCTGCTCCACGCAAACCCACAGTATGCCTACGTGGCGTTCCCCGGCGGCCGCCAGGATACCATCTCCCTCAGGGACCAGGCACCAGCAGGTTCCGCCCCCACACCACCCCCGTCACCCCCGGCGCCCTCCCCTCCACCCTCCCGCCACCCCCATCACCCCCCCCTAGGACTGTCCGTCCTCTCCCTGCCCACCCCCGTTGATGAAGAGGATTTCGGCACGCTCCCGGAGTCAACTTCGACCACGACAGCACCAACATCGCCGGCTCCACTTCGTCGATCCCAGAGGACGATCAAGGCGCCGGACCGGCTGAACCGCTGACCGGCCCACCGGATGACCAGAGACATTTTTTTTCACTGTTCTGTAAATATTAAAGATTGCGAATTGTATATAGTTATCCACCACCCCCGCCGGACTCAATTTTAACAGGGGGTGAATGTGGTAAACCACTGTGTTCCTATATTAAGGGTTGTACGGTAGAACCTGCACTACAGGTTCACCTGGGCCCCTGCATGCTAGCTCTGCCCAGGAGCCGGGTTATAAATATGTGTGGCCTTCAGCTCGCAGCCATTTCGTCAGCTGCTGTAGGAGGCCACACTTCAGAGACTAATAAAGCCTCAGTTCGAATTCAACTTCGTCTCCAGCCAAATTGATCATGCCTCATACGACAGCAAAACTGGGGCCGAACCTGAATAGATTCAGCAACTGTGGAGGGGCTAGCATTGGCGCCGTGTGGAACACAATCGATTCCAATGAAAAACAGTGCACGATTCACTGGGTCTGTGATTGACACTCGGGAGGCTGACAAGCTGCAGCTTGTCACATTACAACACCACACACACTCATCCCAGCCAAGAAGATGGCACTAGTTGTGCTGGAGTGTGCCCATACAGCTGATGGGTCGGCTGGGGCTAAAGGGCACATTGGGGGGGTGGCCTGGGGGGACACCTATATGACCTGTAGCCCTCGGTTCACAATGGGCTGTTAGCAGTGTGCGCAGCTGCATGGCTGCTTTGCAGGCTGCTGCAATGTTGTTTCGTGCCCACCCACCCCGATTCCCCAGCTCACTTCCTGGACACCCCCCGCTACTCCCTCGGCCCTGGCAGAAGCCCCCCCCCCCGGCTAGCGGAACAACTGTCAGCAAACTATGGCGGTGTTGGACACTTTCCATACCCCCTCTCTCTCCCTCAGCAGCCATGACGCCGGTTTCTTAATTTTTAAAAGCTCAAGTGAACCGTACCATCGGGAACTTGGCCCATCGGAGGCGGAGAATCACGGAGGCCCCGGAGAATACCGGGTCAGGCCCGCTAACGATATGCAAATGGTGCTTACTGTACGTGCGTTCCAGACCACCCTGACGCCGCTGCGAGGTGATGGAGAAATGCGATTTGGCGTCAAATCGGCGCCAGCTGCGATTCTGGCGTCGGAACCTCCTCTCTGCCCAATCCCATTCCCAATTTTGACGTCAGCCAATGGAGAATCCCCCCCGATATTCAAAAATCTCATCCATGTTTCAAATCTTCCCATGGTCTCACCCCAAATATCTCTATCCTCCTCCAACCTCATACCGCTCTGAGATATCTGCGCTCTCCTAATTCTGGCCTCTTGCACATCGCTGATTTTCATTCCTCCACCATTGATGGCTGTGCCTTCAGTTCCCAGACTAAACCTCCCTGCCTCTCCAGCTTACTTTCTCCCTTTGTGGCTCCCCTTAAACTCTGCCTCTTTAAACAATAATTTGGTCACTTGCCCGACTGTCACCATACGCCATTTGTAAATTAGAAATGCTGCCAGTGTTGATAAATACCCTTATTTATAGTTAAGTTGCAAACTACAAGGCAATTTGGGATGCAGGAAAGTACCGTTGGTTTGAACATAGTGTTCTCTCTCGGTTAAGAGATTGAAAATCAGGGTCTCACAGCACCACCGTTTGGATAGATAATATCCACCCTATAGACACACATAAGAATTTATAATGGGGAAATTGAGAAAAAGCATGCACAGACAAAAATAATGTTTTTATTTAATCTGTTCATGGGATGTGGGGTCACTGGCTGGGCCAGCATTTATTGCCCATCCCCGAGGATATTTTGAGAGTCAACCATATTGCTGTGGGTCTAGAGTCACATGTAGGCCAGACCAGGTAAGGATGACAGATTTCCTTCCCTAAAGTTAATGTGTACAAAATATTTGATATGTGGGATGTACAGTTCTTCGAGAATTCACAATAAGTAGCTGCAGTACCCATTATGTTTTTAGGCGGTCCCGTGGTAAGCCTTGTAAATCTAATAATCTTTATTAGTGTCACAAGTAGGCTTACATTAACACTGCAATGAAGTTACTGTAAAAATCCCCTAGTCGCCACATTCCGGCACCTGTTCGGGTACACTGAGGGAGAATTCACAATGTTTAATTCATCGAACAAGCACATCTTTCGGGACTTTGTAGGAGGAACCTGAAGCACCCGGAGGAAACCCAGGCAGACACAAGGAGAACGTGCAAACTCCGCACAGACAGTGACCCAAGACGGGAATCGAACCTGGGACCGTGGTGCTGTGCAGCAACAATGCTAACCACTGTGCTACCGTGACACCCCACATTGTAAATGTTGACAATGTCAATGCTGCGTGATAGACAATAGCTGGCATTTTGTACTGAGAGCATATCATCCTGTGATTACACTTTCTAGTCACTGGCTTCCCACAAATCACCCAATATTTTCTGGAATTTTTTTTCCATCTTCATTTTCAGCATATAACTGAAATTTCTGATGCCAAAAATTAAAAAAATATAATTCATAATAGCTTAATTCCGTTTATCCACTAAATTGTCATTTTATGTTAAATTGTGGTACCCTCAATAACGACGCTTAGAGTATAAACGGTAAAGAAGGCTTTAATAAACTAAGAACTAGACTGGTGCCGAGACGTGTGCTAACAGCTACGCCGCCCACAAGGCGGCCCCTTATATACAGCTCCCAGATGGGCGGAGCCGGAGGCGGAGTTACCCAGGGTTCCAAGCCCGGTCTTAAAGGGGACATCACCTTACAGGATGACAAGGGTACAGTGTTACAGTAACCGTTCATCACATTCACCCCCTGTTTAAAAAGGAGTCCGGCGGGGGTGAAGTGCCATCATAAGTCCATCCATCTCGGTGGCCAGATCGTCCTCATCGACCTCCTCAGTTCGGGCGGTGGTGCGGCGGACACTGACGTCTTGGTTGAGGGTACGTCCGGGAGGACGGCGGTCGGAGCTTCGGTCCGGGTCGGGGCAGGGAGAATAGGCGGGGCCGGGGGTAGTGGTGCCGGTGCTGGCGGGATGTGTAAAGGGGGGGCGCTAGGGGGCGCGCGCGGTAGGTGCTCACCAACGGGGAGTGGGGCCGGGAGGGGGGGTGCCGGGTCCTGCAGGGGAGCGGCGGGGGAAGGGGCGTCTGTAGTGGTGAATCCAGCGGGTGCCAGATCCCGGAGGGAAACCGTATCTTGCCTGCCGTCGGGGTACTCGACGTAGGCGTAACTGGGGTTGGCGTGGAGTAATCGGACCTTTTCGACCAGGGGGTCGGTTATATGGCTCCTCGTGTGCCTCCGGAGAAGAACAGGTCCCGGAGCCGTCAGCCAAGGTGGAAGCGAGACCCCGGAGGTAGGCTTCCTGGGGGAGACAAACAATCGGTTGTGAGGGGTCTCATTCGTGGCTGTGCAGAGGAGCGACCTAATGGAGTGTAGAGCATCGGGCAGGACCTCCTGCCAGAGGGTAGTTGGGAGACTTCTTGACCGTAGGGCCAGAAGGACAGCCTTCCACACTGTCACGTTCTCCCTCTCTACTTGCCCGTTTCCCCGTGGGTTATAACTGGTCGTTTTGCTCGAGGCGATGCCTTTGCTGAGCAGATACTGACGCAGTTCGTTGCTCATGAATGATATACCCCGGTCGCTGTGGATATAAGCGGGGAAACCGAACAGGGTGAAGATGCTGTGCAGTGCCTTAATCATGGTGGCTAAGGTCATGTCGGGGCAGGGAATGGCGAATGGGAAGCGGGAGAACTCATCAGTAATGGTGAGGAAAAAGGCATTACGATTGGTGGACGGGAGGGGCCCCTTGTAGTCCACGCTCAGTCGCTCAAAGGGCCCCGAGGCCTTCACGAGCCAAACCCTGTCTGGCCGGTAGAAGTGCGGTTCGCACTCTGCACAGATCTGGCAGGCCCTGATCATGGCCTTGACCCCCTTGGTTGAGTAAGGTAGGTTGCGGGACTTGATAAAATGGACGAGCCGGGTAACCCCCGGGTGGCAGAGGTCATTGTGGATGGCTTGCAGGCGGTCGTCCTGCGTGTTGGCGCATGTGCCGCAGGACAGGGCATCTGGGGGCTCGTTGAGCTCCCCTGGACAGTACTTGATATCGTACGTGTAGGTGGAGAGTTCGATCCTCCACCTCAAAATTGTATCATTTTTAATTTTGCCCCGTTGCGTGTTATCGAACTTATAGGCGACCGACCGTTGGTCAGTGACAAGGGTGAACCTCCTACCGGCTAGGTGCGCCTCCAGCGCCGCACAGCCTCCACAATGGCTTGTGCCTCCTTCTCGACTGCAGAGTGTCGAACCTCGGAGGCGGTGAGGGTCCAGGAGAAGAACGCTATTGGTCGGCCTGCCTGATTGAGGGTAGCAGTCAGGGCGATGTATGATGCATCGCTCTCTACCTGGAAGGGGATAGTTCTGTCCACCGCGCGCATAGCGGCCTTGACGATATCAGCCTTGATGCGGTTGAAGGCCAATCGAGCCTCAGCCGAGAGGGGAAAAGTGGTGGTCTTTATGAGTGGGCGGGCTTTGTCCACATACTTGGGGACCCACTGGGCGTAGTAGGAGAAGAGCCCCAAGCACCGTTTGAGGGCCTTGAGGCTGTGGGGGACGGGGGAGTTCCTTCAGGGGGCGCATGCGGTCGGGGCCGGGACCTAGGACCTGTTTTCCACAACATAGCCGAGGATCGCTAGCCGGGTTGTGTGGAAAACGCATATTTCCTCATGGTAGGTCAGGTTAAGGGCTCGGGCGGTCTGGAGGAACTTTTTGAGGTTAGCGTCATGGTCCTGCTGATCATGGCCGCAGATGGTGACATTGTCCAAGTACGGGTATGTAGCCCACAAACCGTACTGGTCCACCATTTGATCCATTGCCCTTAGAAAGACAGGGACCCCATTTGTGACGCCGAAGGGGACCCTGAGGAAGTGGAAGAGCCGGCCGGCTGCTTCGAAGGCAGTATAGGGGCGGTCTTTTGGTCAGATGGAGAGCTAGTGGTAGGCGGATTTGAGGTTGACCGTGGAAAATACTCGGTATTGGGCGATCCGATTTACCATTTCCGCGATGCGAGGAAGGGGGTATGCATCAAGCTGCGTGAATCGGTTTATGGTCTGGCTATAATCCACGACCATCCGTTTCTTATCCCCGGACCGGACTACCGCCACTTGCGCTCTCCAAGGGCTGTTGCTAGCCTCGATGACCCCCTCTCCCAGTAAACGCTGGACCTCTGACTTGATAAAAGCCATATCTTGGGCACTGTACTGCCGGCTCCTGGTGGCGACGGGCTTACAGTCGGGAGGGTGGTTCGCGAATAGCGAGGGGGGTGCGACTTTCAGTGTCACAAGGCAGCATACCGTGAGGGGGGGCAAGGGTCTGCCGTACTTCAGTGTCAGGCTTCGGTGGCTGCACTAGAAATCCAGTCGGAGCAGCAGGGGGGCACAGAGGTGGGGAAGGATATAAAATTTGAACGGGTGTACTTGCCGCCCTGGATCGAGAGATCCGCGATACAGTAGCCCTTGATTTGTACCGAGAGGGACCCGGATGCGAGGGCTAGGGTTTGGGACGCGGGATGGGTGCGTAGTGAGCAGCGCCTTACCGTTTCAGGATGGATAAAGCTCTCCGTGCTCCCGGAGTCAAAGAGACATGCAGTGTCGCGCCCGTTGACCTGAACCTGCATCACAGGGATCTGCAGGTGTTTTGGCCGAGTTTGGTCGAGGGTGATCGCTCCCACTCGCGGGTAGTCGGAGTCCTCAGCCGAGTCAGACTCGTAAAATTGCCGCCGCCGTCAGCTGAGTGTGTTGGGTCGAGAAGATGGCCGCCGACAAGATGGCCGCTCCCATGATTCGCACGAGGCTGATGACGCATCAGAAGGGGGCGTGGTGGGTCAGTGCGCAGCCACATTGCGAGGCCTGCGGGCCTGAGAGCCTGATTTTCGGGCCGACTGTTTATTGTTCTTCTGGCCCCTGGGTCTGGCCAGGCAGACCCTCGCAAAATGCCCCTTCTTCCCGCAGTTGCTGCAGATCGCAGAGCGGGCTGGGCAGCGTGGGCGTGGGTGCTGGCCCTGCCCGCAGAAGTAGCACGGTGTGCCCCCATGATGAGCGGGTTGCCGCGTGGCGCTGGCCTGTAATATGGCTGAGTCTGAGGAAGTCCGGGGGGGGCTGGCAGAGTCCGCGGGGTACGTACCCAAGTTATGTCGGGCCACCTCCAGCGAGGAGGTGAGTGTTAGCGTGTCCTAGATGTCTTTTGCCCCGTTATCGAGCAGCCGCTGCCGGATGTAGGTCGAGCGGACGCCGGACACGAAAGCGTATCTGATGTGCAGGTTCGTATGGACTTCCCCTGACACATCCTGGTGGTCACAGTCCCTGGCAAGCGCGGTGAGTTTTCCGACGAATTCGTCTAGCGATTCCCCCGAGCGCTGCCGGCAGGTCGAGAGCAGATGCCTGGCGTGCACCTCGTTGATAGGCTTGACGAACCCCTTGCGTAGTAGCTCGACCACCTCTTCATAAGTCGTCGCCTTTTCGAGATTCTGTGACTCACCCGGGCGTGGAGTAGACGCAGCTGGCGCGGCCCCAGGATGGGAGTCCAGGTAGGCCTCGAAGCATCGCAGCCAGTATTTAACAATTTCCTTTGCCTCCGGTGTCCGTGCTTCCAGGTTGAGCTTCTCTGGTTTTAGGCCTGCGTCCATCCTGATGTAGTTTAGTTTATTAAATTGTGGTACCCTCAATAACGACGCTTAGAGTGTAAACGGTAAAGAAGGTTTTAATAAACTAAGAACTAGACTGGTGCCGAGACGTGTGCTAACTGCTCCGCCGCCCACAAGGCGGCCCCTTATATACGGCCCCCAGATGGGTGGAGCCGGAGGCGGAGTTCCCCAGGGTTCCAAGCCCAGTCTTAAAGGGGACACCACCTTACATGATGACAAGGGTACAGTGTTACAGTAACCGTTCATCAGTCTTTAATGTCTTTATTCATGTTTTTACTTTAAAGGCTTTAGCCCCTCACAAAAGCCTGGATTTGGGCTTGATAACCCCTCTGCTCTCACCTGAGAAGGCTGAAGAGGCCTGAGCTTAACGTCTCATCCAGAAAATGGCAGCTCCAACAATGTCGCACAGCTCAGTGCTGCACTGGAGTGTCAGCCTTGACGTTTATGCCCAAACCCTGGAGTGGAAATTGAACCCTGAGACTCAGAGGCAGGAGTGCTACCAAATGAGTCACAGCTAACCTACACACTAGGCCCTGGTAACAGCAATAATGACTAGCTGATGTCTTATAGCTGCATCCTCGCTCTCTGTTAAACCCTGCCGTGGCACCAGCAAAATGTCTGCAGTTGTATTGGTGGGATCCAGTGGAGGAAGTCTCACAAGAAGCCAACCATGCTGTGGAAAGAAACCTGAACAGGTAGATGTGACAGGATTGGGATAGAATTGGAGGAACAGGCAAAAGTTCAACCCTGAAGGACCTCAGCCCCAAAAGCAGAGAATTTCCCCAAATTCATTTTGAATGTCAGCACTGGGGCGTGTGAACCACGAATGCACTTTATTATAGGTTCTACCTAACCTGCCAAATCCCCTGAGTAAAGGTTCTGTAAAGCTTGTCCAGTCATGATGCATGATGATGCCTGACAAAACTATGGGACCATGGCAAATTTTTAGAAGTGAGTCACTGATCCATGATTAAAAAGCAACCTTATTACAGACCCAGCAGAACCAATTAGTTTTAAGGTCATCGTGCAGCCTGCAGATAATCCGTACCTACTATTTTGGATTATGGTATGGTGTTACAGTCAATCTATCACACTGTACCTCAATCAGCACTTTTGTTCATTATCGATACTCTGTTCTATTACTCAAAATTAAAAATGCCAGGGAAAGAAGCAGGCAGGCCCAGTGATACTGACGGGCCAAATGATTACTGTATTCTCAGGCAGTTAACTATCAGTTGAGGTAACAGTCTTCAGTCTTAACTAAATTAAAAGCAAAATATTGCAGATGCTGGAGATCTGAAATAAAGCAGCTAATATTTTCTCGTTTAGCAGACAAAGCAAGTCTGCTTTTTGCAGGAAGAAAGCAAACACAAGAAAATCTATCTTTTTGAATCTGTGGCAATATATTGATACAATTTCTTTGTGGCTACCAAGTAACAGAAATATTTTCAAAGTGAAAGGAGAAACAAAATGCTAATAATGTAGAAAACACCATTAATTTATATGTGTGCGCCCTCTACTAATTACATTTTCACACCACATCCATATTCGGAAAGTCATCAATAATGATTTAATATGTATGACATCAGTTCATTACAGTTCTTTCAAGGGTCATTCTTTATAAGTGCAGCAAAATGCCACCGCTACCAGGGTTTGTACAAGTGGAGGGAATTGGCCCGGTGCCTGGTACATCGAGCTTTTTGAAAAAATCCTTAAGTTGTAACTCCTCACCCATATTGAGGACAATAGGATTTGGAAGCAGGCATAATAAGCAATATATTTTATTCAATGTTTCTTTAATGAACAAAAGTTAAGTAAATTATATTGTTTCACATAAATTAAAATAGCTTTCCTCCCCACTAAGAATATCACAAAACGTAATTTGCAAAGCACAAGGTCTAATTAATAGTAAAGCGGAACGCAAGGTTGTCCCTTTAATCCCACCAAATGTATATTTGGCAGTTTCCAAGCAGCTCAAACTGCTGATATCAGATGGAGGTTAGAGACAGTACAGTCGGCAGATTAAATACAGAGCAAAGATGTTCAGTCAGCTGGGGTCACCGATTGAAATAATGTGCAAGTTTGCCTAGTATGGACCTGATTCTACTGTAATAAACATAGTAAGAAGTCTTACAACACCAGGTTAAAGTCCAACAGGTTTGTTTCGATGTCACTAGCTTTCGGAGCGCTGCTCCTTCCTCAGGTGAATGGGCATTGGCACTGCTAATATCTTTGGGTCTTTGCCTGTGTCCAGACCACCCTGGGAGGCTGACTGGCCGAAGTACTCTGCCAGATTTATCCCTCACCTTGCTGGTTGTGGTGAAATTTGACTGCCTGATTTTTTTTTGCTGCTGTTCCTCCACCTCAGAAATTGTAGGATCGCATTTTCTTCCTCCACCTCATTAGGCGGCGCGCCTCACAGCGCCAGGGACACTGGTTCAATTCCAGCCTTGGGTGACTGTGTGGAGTTTGCACTTTCTCCCTGTGTCTGCGTGGGTTTCCTTCGGGTCACAAAAGATGTGCGGGTTAGGTGGATTTGCCATTCTAAATTGCCCCTTAGTGTCCAGGGATGTGCAGGTTAGGTGGGGTTGCGGAGTTTCGGCAGGGGATTGAGTGGGCCTAGGTAGAGTGCTCTTTCAAAGGGTCGGTGCAGACCCATTGGGCCAAATGGTCTCCTTCTGCACTGTAGGTATTCTATTCTATTCTTTCAGGCAGCTCAATAGGTCTTGGGCTGGATTCTCCGATTTGAAGACTAAGGGCTGACGCCAGCATGGGAACAGTGGCATTTTACGCCTGAACAAACGGCGCAAAATCTGCACCGATCCTCCGTCTGGTGGGGGGCTAGCAGGCATGCAGCGTAAAGCCCCGGCTTTACTTGCGGATACGGCCAGAGAATTGCCGGATCCGTGGCCCCACGTGGGCACAGTGGCGGCCTGCAGCGGCCGCGCCATGCAATATGACGCCGGCCGCGCGTGGACCCAGTGCCCTCCTGTAATCAGCCTCGCCACCCCGAAAACACCCCCCTCCCCACCAGTGCCCCCAGCACCCGCCAAAGTCTCCCTTGCTCGCGGAACGGCTCCATCCCGACTGTGGTGGTGCTGGACACAGTCCGCAGCCACCACACTGGGTTCACAAAAATAAAAAGGACAAATGTTCCACGCCGTCGTAAACCCGGCCCATCAGGGGCGGCGCATCGGGGGAGGGTGTCAGGCGACATCCTGAGGCCGTCCCGAAGGCATGCAGCATACTCTTCAAGGGGCATTGCAAAAGGGGCACAAACGGGGATACTCCGCCCGATCGCCGAACGCGACTTTGGTGACCGGAGAATCCTGCGCCTTGTCTCCAGATGAGGAAATGAGGATTGAGATGTGGAAAAACCAACTTTTAGGGTGTAATCATATGAGAATAAAGTAACTGGAAAATTGATCATCTAAAATTCATATTTAAAAAACAAAACTCAATTTTCCATTCAAACGTCAAGCTGAAGATATAAAAACTCAATGGGCAATTGCAATATTTTCTTATATGGAGCGATTATTACTGATTCTCCTGCCCCGGGCACATGAGGAGCACCTATAGAAGTAAGCAGCAAACGAGGAACATGGGCAGAGATTTGTATCACCAGTGTCATCACTGTAAGAAACCTGGATCGCGGTCTGAAGATGGCGTGGGTATTCAAATCAACCTGGTCAGTCATGTTTTTACATCGCAACAGCTTCGTTCCAGCACTGCCACCGGTCATGAGCAAACTAACGCCCTCAAAACAGGGTGATGGGAAATTTTGGAGAGTTATTTTGGTGTTGTGAAGCCTGAGTCAATCGATTGGGTAATTGACAGGAGGGTGGTGCCTGCCAAGAAACCAGCACCATGATTCTCTGAGGAAGCCCTGACCAAACTCCTGGATGGCGTGCAGAAGAGGCGGGATGTTTTCTACCCGCGATCCCGCAGACATCCTTCGACCAAGGTCAACACCTCCGCCTGGGAGGTAGTGCCAGCCTTAGGAAATGACAGTTCGCTGCAGAAGAGGAACGGGAAACAGTGCCGCAAGAAGATGTATGACCTTCTTCTCATGGGTAAGTCTGCCTACTCAAGTCTCCCAATGGATCCCTTCACACTCACTTCACATCTCCAAGGTGATCTCTCACCAGCTACCTCACAGGTTCCCAACTGCAATCATGCAATCACCCCCACTCCGCATGGTCCCCCAGTAGCTAATCTGCTCCTCACATCCTCGCTCCCACTCAAGGCCCAAGCATGCCAGATATCATCACCATCTGGACTAACAGGACTCCCAACTCCACTCTCCCCATCTGTTTCTTTGCAAGATAATCTCAAACATAACCGCCTTGAGCAGGAACAGCCAGCCGGAGTCATGAGGGAACTGAGAGGCCTAATTCTCTTTGAGAAAAGGGCTCTTGAGTTGGCCAGTGAGGAGCCGGGCTGCATATGTACAGAGGGCAAAGTGGGGGCAGCAGACAAAAGTGAGAACCCTCACGACACACAGTCATAGTTAAAGCTCATGTGAGTCATCTTTCTCCCATCAGCTATCCCCCGTGTTACTTTAATCTCTTCCCTTACAGGGCATAGTTGACCAACCCAGACCATCCTCATGCCTTCTGGAGACCAGGGACGCGAGCAGTTCTGAGGGTGACACCTTATGGAGACCAGCATAAAAGAGGCATCACATCTGTCACCTGCTCCCTCCACCAGCGCAGAGAATCACACCCAGGCAGGCTTCTGGGCCACTGACTGGTGAGCAGCTCACAACTGAAGATCCACAGCAGGTGGAGGCAGGGAGGTCCCAGGAATCCGGCACTCGGAAGGATGTCAGAGCCCAGGATTCTGCTGCTGAGCTCCAGGCTGATGACATGCCCCTGGGTCCGATCGTCCCAGAGCTTCTGGAGCTACAAAGGCAGTGTCGCAACCATCAGGAAGGGATGACAGCATCACTCCTCAGACTGCAACACTAACTGGAAGTCATTCAGCATCTGTCCGAGGAGATGGTGCTCTCACCCGATGCAACGAGTCCAACATTGCGAGGGTGGCTTCCGCAGTGGAGACCTTGGCGCAGGCCATGCGCTCCAAGGCGTGGGATGTCCGCTGCATGAGTCATCCGCTCCATGACTGAGGACATGAGCTCCTTGGTGCCGGGCTTCAACTGCATGGGGCAGGCATGAGTGGGAATCCACGAGTGTCAGCGGCAGAGGACGGTGGGGTTTCTGGACCTCACTCCAGCTGCCCCTCTATCCCATGAAGAAACCCAGGGGCCTCCGGACACCCAGAGAGAAGAGGATCGGCAGGAGAGCAGCCAGGAGACCATGGGCGGGTGGGTGTCCAGCCCATCTGACACCCCACTCCCTGTAAGCCTCGCACTTCCAGGCCCGCACACTGAGGAGGGTAGCACTGCAACACCCGTGCAGCCAAAAGTAGATCCAGGCCCCCAGAGACAGCTGCCAAGGTTATCCCAGGCACCAAGGTGTGGAAGGCAGCAGGCTGTGAATCCTACGGGAACACATAGCGGGATGTTGAGGAAGAGTAAGGAACTGTGGATCCTAGCAGGCACAAGTGAAGTTAGGCACTAGTTCAGATAAGTCACCATTGTAATATAGCTCTTGCATTAAACATCACTTTGTTGTTCACCTCCACCGTGTCATTTCATGGCGCCAAGCTCCGTAAACCCCCGCGCACACTCAGGTCTTCATCGGTGTGAGAATGACAGGGCTATGTCTCTCCCACCTCCCACATTGTTAACTCAGTAAAGATGCGCAGCTGTTGGCTGCCACCCCCCTTCTCCCCCCCCTCCCAGCATCAACGCTCAGGCCCATCATTGCAGCCACTCTTCCCCAGTGATGAGAAAGCCATGGCTGACAAAGTGTTGAGAACCCACCCACCTTAATAAGAATCGCTTATTGTCACAAGTCGGCTTCAATGAAGTTACTGTGAAAAGCACCTAGTCGCCACATTCCGGCGCCTGTTCGGGGTGGCCGGTACGGGAATTGAACCCGCGCTGCTGGCCTTGTTCTGCATTACAAGCCAGCTGTTTAGCCCACTGTGCTAAACCAGCCCCTACATTGAACCAACACCTTGAATGTAAGTCGGAGGAAAGCACCCAGACCCCCTGACTTCGGAGGGGACTGTAGTAGTTGAAGTAAGTCATCCAGTGTTTCTGAAGCCCATGATAAGCCCGATCATTAGCAGGACGTATTCAGCTCTCTGTCAGGCAGGAGTCAGACATATCACTGAGAATGAGAGGAACATCACTTGGTCCTCATTGCAGATCATAATATTTCTCCCGCAGAGTCTGGTCAATGGCTTTAGAATCCTGCCCTAGGATTCCATCTTGAGGACTTACCACTGGCACCACGTTACTGAATTGATGTCACACATCATGGTGGGAGCTCTTCACTCACTAGTCCTGGTCATCCCCGAACCAAGAAGCTATGAGGGTGTACCGAGCTCTTCAGCCCATGTGGATCCTGGCCCGAGGTTCCTCCTCCCCCACGTGTTCACCCTTGCCACCCTCCTCAATCTCATCCCCATCTGAGGAGATGAGGCGCTGCCCCATCTCCTCCTGGTGCATCTGGTCTCCCCTCCCCATCACCAATTGTGGAGAGTGCAGCAGACCACAATAATGCGGGACACCTTCTCAGGGCACCACTCTACAGATCCAGGCACTGGAACCATATCTTGAAAAACCCTACTGCCTGCATAACCAGCACACATGTTGAAGCATGAGCTTGATTGTAGCGAGTCTCCACAGGTGTTTGTGGCCTCTGCGCTGGCATCATCAGCCACCTCCTCAACGGGCACCACCAGTCCCAGAGGAGCCATGCCTCCAGATGCTGTTGTCTCACAAAAACGTCCGGGATCCATGAGCGCCCCAAGGTGTAACTGTCATGCGCCCCCCCCCCCCCAAACGTGACATGGGCACATACCTGCATTAAGCGCACTGTGTGATCACAAATGAGATGGACATTGAGGGTGTGAATTCTCTTGCGGTTCAAGAATGGCACTGCATGGAGACCACAGGACCACATGGGTACATTCGCTGACACCCTGTACCTGGGGCATGCCTGCTTAGTGGGCGAAGCCCATGGCCCTGTCGTTTTGACTTGCCTGGTCCTGGTCCAAGTTGGTGTACACCTGGGACCTCATATAAATAGCATCTGTGACCTCCCTTATGCATTTGTGTATGGCTGGCTGGGAAATGCCGCACAGGTCACCAGTGCTCTGAAATGTGCCACTCGCATAGAAGTTCAGAGCGGCGGTGGCTTTAAGGGCCACGGGCAGTGGGTGTCCTCCCATTCCATGTGGTGCCAGCTCTTGGAGGAATTGGTAAAGGTTCTCCACCATCCCCTGAGACAGACCCAGTCTTCTCCGCACTGCAGCTCTGACATCTGGAGGAAGGATACTCTCTCCCAGGACCACTGCGCAGTCGCTCCCCAGGACGTCCCAGAATCCCCTGAAGAACTCCACAGTCAGCCCATCCAGCCCCAGGGTCTTGCCCCTGGAAAGGCTGTCAACCGCGCCAGTCAGTTCTCCCAGGCTTGTGCGAACGTCAAGCTTTCCAGAGCATTGTGGGCCGACCTGCGGCAGGTCCTTCCACAGAACCCTGCAAGCAACCTCGGTGGACAGATCAGGAGAGAAGAGGGCAGTGAATAGGGCTGCAACTATTTGGTCAAACCAAGTAAACTAAATTAATGAAGGACCACGTTAAATGGGTAGCCTTTTAAATGGATATTGCCTTAAACAAAAACAAATTTAAAATGAAAATGAAAATATCAAACTAAATGTGATTAAAGGGTCAATCAGGCACCCCAATCCCTGCGGGCCCAATGGGCATGCAAGACCTCAAAGATGCCCATGGACACCTCATGCTCCTCTCCAGGATCACCCAGCCACGAATGTAGCCGCGATAGAGGGCAATCTGATTGGATGACTCTCTCAGTCACCCGCTGCCTGCAGTGGCACTCTCATGTATAGCTGTGCTGACTTAACTGGCACAATTAATTTGCCAATGAAGGGTCATGAAGCTGATCATGCAACTGACTTCCTCTTGTGGCAGGCCACCTACCCTGACATTAATCCCTGCCAGTCAAACCTCCATAACTTATGGAATGCAGCTAATCCTCACTGCTGCCTGCGTGTTGTTCAAATCAGCCAACAGTCATCCTCCCCCATTGAGAGCGTTCTCAGGAATCATAAGGCAGGGAAGCATCTCTTTCCTGTGACCTAACTGCCCTTGCAGTCTAGCCTCTCATGAAATACCACCCAATGACCTCACAGTCACCCCCAGTGCTGACCCCTCTGTTCTCACCTCCTCACACCAACTTTCCAGCTCCCATTATGAAAGGGCACACCCTCAGCAGCAATATTGACCGAAGCCCAGCAAGCAGGACACAGGAAGTGCTGCCTGCAGTCTTCAGACCACTTTAAACATAGGCGCACCGGGAAGTCATGCAAGCAACCCCTCTCCCTGAGATGGTGACACTGATCCCGTCTCCCGCACCACCACCCCCACCCCCTTGTCGCCATTCTCTAGTGCCTGTTCGGGTACACGGAGGGAGAATTCAAAATGTCCATTTCATCTAATAAGCACGCGGACTTGTGGGAGGAATCCAGAGTACCCGGAGGAAACTCACGCAGACACGGCGAGAACGTGCAGCCTCCACACAGACAGTGATCCAAGCGGGATTCTAATACACTTGCTATGTTGAGCTTGGAAAACAAGAGCAGCCCTGCCAACCTATAATGCAGTATGATGGAATGGGGGGAGATACTTTGGTCAACCATGTCAGAGTGTGCGGAGAGGTCAAGGAGACATTAGCCATGCTGAAATCAGTGGATAATATACATGCAAATATTCAATTATGAGACTATTCGAAAGTCTATGAAGTACTGGATCACATGCTGATTGCTGTCAACCTTTATTATTGTCATCGGGATACTATTGTCGGGAATCAGGGTCTTAATTGAGAAAAGGTTTCAGCATCAGAGTGACTGTATATAGCGTTGCTACATACGAGTATCACATTTTAGTTTAAATCACAAATATTTGTTTATTCTTTTGGACCAAACTTCTTTTTACTGCCAGCATCTAATGCAACTTAACTGTTATTGGACATGGCAATCAATGAATGTATTCAAATCGCTTTAATTTTCCAACATCTCCTTTGTACACAAAAGGTGTATATATATGTGTGTGAATATTAATATTTATACACACGCGTGTAGAGAAATGGGGTTTAGAGAGAAAGAGAATCAGAGAGGTGTAGAGGGGAAGAGAGAGCACGGTTTTAACATTAAACATGCCTTAATGCTGCTCACAAATAGAAATAAACAAGGCACAAAGAGAGATTAACACAAGTAACCATAAGATTATTTTAATGCGTTTTGAGGCTTTTAAAGGTGGCATGAGAAATTGATGCAGAGAGATAAGGGGCTGACTTGGGCCATTGTGGAGGGAGTGGATAGGTGAGGGTTTAGTGTAGGACAGGAGCTGCTGAGGTTTTAAAGTTGCAGTTTATGAAGAATATGAGCGCAGCAAGGATATCATTGAAACAATTAATTCTAACGGGAACTAAGGCATGAATGTGAATGTCAGGAATGGAGCTGCTGAGGTAGGACTGGAGGAAGACAATGTTTGTTGATTTGATAACGGTAGAATGTGCAGTTTGAAGGTCAGCTCTGAGTCATGTAGGACACAGCTTTTCACACAGTCTGGTTTCCCATTGATGTGGGCCAACACTGAGGTGGTCAGAGGTAGGCATCAAGAAAAATGGAAACGTAAAGCTGGTCTTCATAGAACCATAGAATCTCTACAGTGCAGAAGGAGGCCATTCGGCCTAACAAGTCTGCACCGACCCTCTGAAAAAGCACTCCACCTCAGGCCACTGCCCAACCCTAACCCCGCCTAACCTGCACATCCCTGGACACTAATGGGCAATTTTATCATGGCCAATCCAACTAACCTGCACATCTTTGGACTGTGGGAAGAAACCAGAGCACCCAAAGGAAACCAAACAGACATTGGAAGAAAGTGCAAACTCCACACAGACAATCACCCAAGCCAGAATTGAACCCAGGTCTCTGGCGTTGTGAGGCATGAATGATAACCACTGTGCCACCATATCTTATCAACATACAAGTCAAAGCTGACTCTGTGCTACAGATGTGTCACAAAAGGAGAGTATATAGTGGTATAGGAGTGAACGAAAAATCTCCTGTCGGAGTTGTTCTATCTGCATTTAAATAGATAAGAGCAGAACTAGGCAACAATGAGACAATAGTACAAGATTGCGTTGTTGAGTATGGTTCGCAACATTGAGGAAGATAAGGAGATGTGGATAAATAAAATAATCTTTATGCTGTACTGTCCCATTGTCAGCATGTAATCAAACTTCCGCTATGTTTGGTGCTTGAAGAAAACAAAGACATTGAGTGGAATTCTAATGGAACCAATCCACTTGCAGCAAGGCGCGGTGATGGAGGGGGGAATGCAGCAGTGGGTCAAGTATCCATTTCTTGCAGAGGTCTTGGCTGGTTTAACTCAGGAATGCATCAGTGTCGCAGCTCCTGGTTTCTCAACCAGTCACGTAATGCAACATAATATGACATCCTGACTTGTCAAGGGAAGGATTTCTGGTGAAAGGAATCCAGAGCAGAGCCAGGGTGACCGGATTCTAGATTGTTTCCCAAGGCTTCAGCAACAACGGGAATGGAAGTGAGATGTGTGAAGGCTGCCGCATGGTCTCCAGCTTTTCCCTGGAAGTCCTGGTGTTGGCTGTGAGGGACTTTCTCTTTCCCACAGATGGAAGGAAGAGACCAGTGTGGTAGTATGTATTGGGGGTCATGTGGGACTGGAAGCCCTAATGTCATTGGCTGACAGATCCCGGGTCCTGGTTGGCCGTTGACCTCAAGCTCCGCCCTGAAGGCGAAGTATAAGAAGCCGGAGTCTCCCCCCGCAGGCCAGTTTACTATCGAGCTGCTGGGGAACAGACACGCTTAATAAAGCCTCATCGACTTCACTCTATTCGTCTCACGGAGTCTTTGTGCGCTACAATTTATTAAGCATGCCTAAAAAGGACTATGGAGCTCAGGATCATTCCAGAATGCCTGAGGATCAGCCCCCACGCAGTGAACGGGGCAGCAGCCTTGAAACACTGGCAGACTTGCTTCGAGGCCTACATCAGAACGACCACCGGCCGAGTCTCAGACGAACAAAAACTGCAGGTCCTGCACTCGAGGGTGAGCATGGAGATTTTCACCCTCATTGAAGACACCCACGATTTCCAGACGGCGTTCACAGCACTGAGAAGTCTCTACGTTCGCCCAGTTAACCAAATCTACGCTCGCTACCAGCTCGCGACGAGACGGCAAGCTCCCGGAGAATAAATGGACGAGTTCTACGCCGCGCTGCTGATTTTGGAACGAGCCTGCAGCTGCCCGTCGGTGAACGCAAACGAACACACGGACATGTTAATGCGCGATGCTTTTGTGGCAGGTATGCAATCCTCCCAAATCCGCCAAAGACTTCTAGAAAGAGAGTCGCTAGGACTCTCAGAGGCACGGGCCCTAGCAGCCTCCCTAGACGTGGCCGCGCGTAATACCCGCGCCTACGGCCCCGACCGCGCGGCAGGCCATTGGGCCCCGTACGTACCCGTCGCGGCAAACCCCCTACCCCCCCCCCCCGGACACCCCACAGGCTTGCGCGGTCCAAACGCCGAGTCGCACCGGGGGCGCCCGCTGTTATTTCTGCGGCCAGGCGAAACACCCCCGAAAGCGCTGCCCGGCCCGCGCAGCAATCTGCAAGAGCTGCGGGAAAAAGGGCCATTATGCGGTTGTGTGCCGGTCCCGCGAGGTCGCCGCCGTCCCGGGAGCACAGGGAGCCCTGCAAGCAGTCTATGCACCCCAACCCCCCCAGCACGCCATGTACGACCCGCAGGCGCAGCCGCTCTGGGTCCCGACCACCGCGGTCCCGGGAGAACTGGGAGCCCTGCACGCCGCCTACGCTCCCCAACCCCCCTCCCCGCAGCCCATGTATGACCCGCCGCCGGCGCTACCGCTTTGGGTCCCGGCCAACACTCTCCACGGAGAGGAGGGAGTTTTTTGCGTCCCTAACGCCACCCTAACCCCCGTCCCGCGCCCCATGCCTGACCCGCCGGCGCCACCTACTTGGACCCCGACCACCGCTGTCCCCGGTGAGGGAGCTCCGCGCGGTCCTTGCGCTCGCGGCCCCACGCCTGACCCGCCGGCGCCGCCGACTTGGGCCCCGACCACCGCTGTTCCCGGTGAGGGAGCTCTGCGCGGTCCTAGCGCTCGCGGTCCCAGCGCTCGTGGTGAGGGAGCTCCGCGCAGTCCTAGCGCTCGCGGTCCTAGCGCTCCCCAGCCCCCCCAGCACACCATGTGCGACCCACAGACGCCGCCATTTTGGGTCCCGACGACCATGAGGGGAGGAGGGGCGCCGATGTGCGACCCGCAGACGCCGCCATTTTGGGTCCCGACCACCACGAGGGGAGGAGGGGCGCCGCCATCTTGGACCGCCCCAGACCTGTACGACGCATGGGGGCGGCCATTTTGTCCACCCCCGCCGCCATCTTGTGACCCCCCAGCCACGTGCGATGTATGGGGGCGGCCATTTTGTTCATCCCCGACGCCATCTTGGACGGCAACAACGGACCCCACTCCACTACTACAACCACGGCTCGCTTCGATTACGCTCGATCAGGCTCGGCCCCGGACACTCCAGACGACGACGACAACGGTCCTAATAATCGGCCACGAGACGCCATGCCTAGTCGACTCCGGGAGCACGGAAAGCTTTATACACCCCGACACGGTAAGACGCTGTTCCTTGACCACCTACCCCAGCGCACAAAAGATTTGCCTAGCTGCAGGATCCCACTCCGTACAGATCCAGGGATTCTGCATAGTTACCCTTACGGTGCAGGGGAGGGAGTTCAAAAACTACAAACTTAATGTCCTTCCCCAACTCTGTGCCCCCACCTTGCTGGGATTAGATTTCCAATGTAATCTACAGAGCCTTACGCGGCCCTATACCCCCACTCACTATCTGCGGCCTCGCAACCCTCAAAGTGCAACCCCCGTCCTTGTTTGCGAACCTCACCCCGGATTGCAAACCCGTTGCCACTAGGAGCAGACGGTACAGCGCCCAGGACCGGACCTTCATTCGGTCCGAAGTCCAGCGGCTACTAAAGGAGGGCATAATCCAGGCCAGCAATAGTCCCTGGAGAGCGCAGGTGGTAGTAGTGAAGACAGGGGAGAAACAAAGGATGGTCATTGACTACAGCCAGACCATCAACAGGTACACACAACTAGACGCGTACCCTCTCCCCCGCATATCCGACATGGTCAATCGGATTGCCCAATATAAAGTCTTCTCCACCGTGGACCTCAAGTCCGCCTACCATCAGCTCCCCATCCGCCCAAGTGACCGCAAGTACACAGCCTTCGAGGCAGACGGGCGATTATACCATTTCCTACGGGTCCCTTTTGGCGTCACAAACGGGGTCTCGGTCTTCCAACGGGAGATGGACCAAATGGTTGATCAACATGGGTTGCGGGCCACGTTCCCGTATCTCGACAATGTAACCATCTGCGGCCACGATCAGCAGGACCACGACGCCAACCTCCAGAAATTCCTCCAGACCGCCAAAGCCTTGAACCTCACGTACAACGAGGACAAGTGCGTTTTTAGCACTGACCGGCTAGCCATTCTGGGCTACATAGTACGCAATGGGATAATAGGCCCCGACCCCGAACGTATGCGCGCACTCATGGAATTTCCCCTCCCGCACTGCCCAAAAGCCCTGAAACGCTGCTTGGGGTTCTTTTCGTACTACGCCCAGTGGGTCCCCCAGTACGCAGACAAGGCCCGCCCCCTAATACAGACCACGACCTTCCCTCTGTCGACAGAGGCTTGCCAGGCCTTCAGCCGCATCAAAGCGGATATCGCAAAGGCCACGATGCGCGCCATCGACGAGTCCCTCCCCTTCCAGGTCGAGAGCGACGCCTCCGACGTAGCTCTAGCGGCCACCCTTAACCAAGCGGGCAGACCCGTTGCCTTTTTCTCCCGAACCCTCCACGCCTCAGAAATCCGCCACTCCTCAGTGGAAAAGGAAGCCCAAGCCACAGTGGAAGCTGTGCGACATTGGAGGCATTACCTGGCCGGCAGGAGATTCACTCTCCTCACTGACCAACGGTCGGTAGCTTTCATGTTCGATAATGCACAGCGGGGCAAAATTAAAAACGACAAGATCTTAAGGTGGAGGATCGAGCTCTCCACCTTCAACTATGAGATCTTGTACCGTCCCGGAAAGCTGAACGAGCCGTCCGATGCCCTATCCCGTGGCACATGTGCCAACACACAAATTAACCACCTCCAAACCCTCCACGAGGACCTCTGCCACCCGGGGGTCACTCGGTTTTACCACTTCATCAAGTCCCGCAATCTCCCATACTCTTTGGAGGAGGTCCGTACAGTCACAAGGGACTGCCACATCTGCGCGGAATGCAAGCCGCATTTTTTCAGGCCAGGTGGAGCGCACCTGATTAAGGCTTCCCGCCCCTTTGAACGCCTCAGTCTCGATTTCAAAGGGCCCCTCCCCTCCACCGACCGCAACGCATATTTTCTTAATGTAGTGGACGAATACTCCCGCTTCCCTTTTGCCATTCCCTGCTCTGACATGACCGCGGCCACAGTCATTAAAGCCCTGAACAGCATCTTCACACTGTTCGGTTACCCCGCATACGTCCACAGCGACAGGGGGTCCTCTTTCATGAGTGACGATCTGCGCCAGTTCCTGCTCAGCAAGGGCATAGCCTCAAGCAGGACGACCAGCTACAACCCCCGGGGGAACGGGCAAGTAGAAAGGGAGAACGGCACGGTCTGGAAGGCCGTCCTACTGGCCCTACGGTCCAGGGATCTCCCAGTTTCACGGTGGCAGGAGGTACTCCCGGACGCTCTCCATTCCATCCGGTCGTTATTATGTACGAGCACTAATCAAACGCCTCACGAGCGTCTCCTTGTCTTCCCTAGGAGGTCCTCCTCTGGAACGTCGCTGCCGACCTGGCTGGCGGCCCCAGGACCCATCCTGCTCCGAAAGCATGTGCGGGCACCTAAGGCGGACCCGTTGGTCGAAAGGGTTTACCTCCTCCACGCAAACCCCCAGTACGCCTACGTGGAGTACCCCGACGGCCGACAGGACACGGTCTCCCTGCGGGATCTGGCGCCCGCCGGCAACACGCACACCCCCCCGACACCATCAACCCAACCACCCCCTTCCTGCCACCGCCGCACCCCGCGACCGCCCCCTTCCCAGGAGGATCGGTCCCCCTCCCTTTTGCACCGACAGCTGAAACCGTACGGCTCCTGGAGGCGACAACACTGGTACAAGCACCACCACCACCGCCGGGGCCGAGGCGATCGACACGGACGACCAGACCGCCCGACCGACTCGTGGCGTCAATGTAACACAAATATGGACTGTTCACAAGAACATTTTGCTTTTCTTCCTATACCCTCTGTAAATAGTTGCAACAGGATGAAATTGTCCAATACTGTATTGCCATGTGAATGTTTTATCCTCCCAGGACCAGCCCTGTAAACCCTTACCACCATATGAAGCATCACCCCGCCGGGTTCATTTTTGACAAGGGGTGAATGTGGTAGTATGTATTGGGGGTCATGTGGGACTGGAAGCCCTAATGTCATTGGCTGACAGATCCCGGGTCCTGGTTGGCCGTTGACCTCACGCTCCGCCCTGAAGGCGGAGTATAAGAAGCCGGAGTCTTCCCCCGCAGGCCAGTTTACTATCGAGCTGCTGGGGAACAGACACGCTTAATAAAACCTCATCGACTTCACTCTATTCGTCTCACGGAGTCTTTGTGCGCTACAACCAGCCACTCAATCCAAGCAGGCATGGATGGAACTGGTTAAGAAAGTGAGAAATCGGAGGATGGTCCCTCATGACCTCACGAGGGGACAAAAGATGAGTTGGTATTCCACCTTCCGCCGCCAATCTTCACACCAATTTTCCCATCATTCCTCTGCACAGCACTCCTCAGACCAAAATACCTATGAGCTCCACTCACCCCTCTCTCTCCAGCCAACTCCACCTGAACAGTCAACACTCAGCCTTATCTTACAGACATATCAAATCCATTCTTTACAATCACCCTCCACAAATGTCATTCCCTCCCCTCCACGCAATCCATTTCTCATACATGTAACTCTGCTTTCTCTATTTGAAGGAGAATAGAGCACAGAACACCAGCGAGACACGGTGAAGCCTCCAGTAAGAGCAACCCTGACCACTATGGAGTAAAAGGCCATGGGGATCAGCATGGTGACAGAGATCATGGTCATTAGTGATGGAGAGATTGGGTTGTCTCACATACCCATTGACAGAATTAGACATCACGCTGCCACTTGGCACTTAACTATTACTAATGCTGATTTTCTATCACCACAAACTGCAATGTGGACATCTGCACAATATTGGCATTTCTAGCCTTTCCTCGTGTCAGTCCTGAGGCACATCTTCCATTTCCACAAGGTTCATCAAGCATGACAAAAGAACTGGAATGGGAGGGGGCCAAGGAGGCCTCCGAGGAGGTTGTAAACTCAGAGGAAACATGACTCATTCACACCCTACACCAGCTCAGATATGCACGACTCAGTGAGGACTCCAAGAAAGGTAGTTATATTGTTACACGGTGAAGTTCACATCACAAATGAACGGAAGCAGGTGCTGATGACATGGACAGCAGGAGAGTCCCCATCAGAGGGCACAGGACTATACCTGGAGGCGGGGGGAGGGGTTGGAGGTCACCAACAAATTCTGGAGCAGCAACAGAAAATATATGGGTTCTATCAAATGTAGCTGGGGTATTCTGTATCCTTGGAGAGACATTGAAAGAGTCTTTCTCAAACACTAACGTTGTGATGTCTCAAGCATTTTCACTGACGACCACCTCCATGGAAAGAATGTTAATCTGCATTGAGCATCAGGCGTGGCAGGGAAGGCAGTGGAGTAGTGGTATTGTCGCTGGACTAGTAATCCAGAGACCCAGAGTCATGCTCTGGGAACTCGGGTTCAAATCCCACCATGGCAGATGGTGAGATTTGAATTCAATTTAAAAAATTTGAAATTGAAAGTCTAAAGGCGACCATGAAATCATTGTCGATTGTCGTAAAAACCCATCTGGTTCACTAATGTCCTTTAGGGAAGGAAATCTGTCGTCCTTACCTGGTCTGGCCTACACGTGACTCTAGACCCACAGCAATGTGGTTGACTCTAAATGCCTTCAGGGATGGGCAATAAATGCCGGGCTAGCCAGTGACACCCACATCCCATGAACAAATATTTTTTTAAATCACCAAATGCATGCTGGTCCAGACCAATGGCTTGCAGACTCAGTAAACCTGATGGAGGAAAGCCTTGTGTGTTCAGCGCCTCACCAAAATGCAGCAGATTGCTTTCCAGCCCATGGCCAGCAGGGAAGTTCTAAGGGCCTAAGATGGGGAAGGCAGAGAATGAGCACATGGAAATAGAGTTTTCTTCTCAAGGTCTCCCACTTCTCAGCCCTCACCCCACCCCTCAAACAAGTTTTGAAGAATAAAGGGATTAAGGGTTATGGTGTTCGGGCCGGAAAGTGGAGCTGAGTCCACAAAAGATCAGCCATGATCTCATTGAATGGTGGAGCAGGCTCGAGGGGCCAGATGGCCTACTCCTGCTCTTAGTTCTTATGTTCTGAGAGACACACAAGCTCCCCAATGAGCATGTCTGCCCCTTCACTCTTTGACAGGTTTCATAGCAGCTCTACATTGAGGGGACAGGCACTACTGGCAGCTCAACTGTCAATACAGCATGCCTCTAACTCTGCTGAAGCCTAAAAGATAGCACCATGTAAAGATTATCGGAACAGAAAAAGAAAAGGATGTTGCTTGCACAAGACGATTCACTTGGTTATAAAGATGGGAATGGTGGGATTCTGTCCGTTCACAGCAGCGGCATTCTCCGTCCCCGCTGCAGTGAATGGGAGATGTTGACTGAATGCCAAATTTTCCATCCTTGCCAGCAACGGCAGGGTGGACACGTAATGGAGAATCCTGGCCAATGCCTCAATTTATTGCAAAATAAAAATGAATCATACACCCTCTTTCCCGTCTCCTTTGTCCATTTGTCGTTTTGGTTCCTCCCGATGTCCAAATGGACATTAACCTTGAGGAAATTGGCATCACCAGAGTGGGAGATGAGCAAAATGATATGGATGCTTTCCTGACAATGATTTTGTTTTGGCAGGGGTGCGGGAGGAACACGTTTGTTGAATAGATGATGGGGATAGGAGCAGGGACAGTGCGTTCAGCAATGTTGCACCATATGGCTTCACACACTCTGAACCTTGCCTGGATGAGTCTGCCGTGGGCTTCTCTGGAAACTAGAGGAGCTGCAGTCACCCAGGCCACATCAGGCTCCAGGTCATCCTGCTCCTCTTCCTCCGAGGATGTCTGAGTGATGTGCAAGGCTCAGTGACCACAACCATGCTTGATTCCTTTGCTGGTGCAAGCTGAACGGAACTCCCAGATCTGTCCAGACAACTGAATTGTTCTTTAGCAACCCAATGGCTTGTGTTCATGTGGCTCCAGTCATATCTCGTCTTTGTGTCAGTGGTAGGGTTCCTTACAGTTGTCATCAACCATATCCTTAGAGCAGTACTTCCCAAATTATTTTGCAATATGACCCAATTTTAACAGTTGAAAATTAACGCGATCCCAGACCGAGTAAAAACAAAGCAGCAATAAGGCAGCATAGTAAAATTCAGCATATAATTATGAACGGTTTGTCGTTATAGATTGACATGTAAATATGTGTTTTTAAAGTACATTGTAAACATTTTATTATTTTCGATATTCACCATCCATTATTTTATCTGAACTCATGGGCCTTGGCCAGAAAGCAATAGGGACACAGTTTGAGAGGTGGCTGATGTTGAAGTCCAGGTTATTCCATAATGTCAAGGTAACAGAGTTGGGCTTAGACAAGCCACAGCTCAGCAGTGGAGGCATGCTTTTGGGTTCATAGGGCCAGGTTTTGAGACTCAGTGTTTAGAGACACCTCAAGACAAGCAGGATAATCGATACAATCAGGAATAGAGCTAATGGGAATCTTTCTCACTCTGAATCCTAAGTAAAGATTGGCAGGGAGGGGATTAACGTTATTGTCAATGTTATTATCAACCACTCCTTCACTGTGGGAATATAGTGTGTTCATTCCTGACGTTCGTTTCTGACATGGTCAGGCGTTATGGATAGAAGGCAGGAGAATGGGGATTAGAAACATATCAGCCATGATCGAATGGCGGAGCAGACTCGATGGGTTGAATGGCTTAATTCAGCTCCTATGTCTTATGATCGTTTATCTACTTTCTCAACCTGTCCTGCCACCTTCAGAAATGTGTGCCCTCTCTGTTCCTGAACTCCTTTTAGAATTGTATCCTTTACTTTATATTGTCTTTCTTCATTCTTCCAGCAAAGTTAACCACTTCATCTTTCTTTGCATTAAATTCCACCAGTCTGTTTAAATCTGTTTGAAGCCTATCATTATCTTATTCACAGTTCAGGTTTTGTGTCATTTGCATAGTTTGAAATTGTGCCCTGTTGAACTGTGATGAACGTAGAGATTGTTACATATTATATTTTATATTCTGGTGCAGTAGTGTTATCAAAACCCTGATTTAAAATACATAAAGGCAGTGTGTCTACTAAAGCTGTACTCAAGTTGTCGTAAAAGGTGAGGTAATGATTGAATTTTACCATTTGTCTGTTTACAGAGAGATGGCCAATGGAATATTGTTGTGATTGCTGGAGATGCCCTGGAGAGTAGATAATTTATGAGGGATTGTATTTAATCTGAGCTAAGCGGGTGATGGGACATCTTAGTGGGATAGAGATGAAGCAATTAATGGGAAGAGCCAGGTCTGTATGTAGTTTGTAGTTTTGCCAAATGCTGTTAGGTTGAGCCGAAGAGTCTGACAAGAGAAGGATTTTCAGATTGTTCCTGTTCTCTATAAATGTCTACACAAATAGAAAGCTTTGATAACTTTTTAAACTGCATTGGATTGCTCAATTGGTATGAGTATCAGGTGTAAGAGAGTAAGTTAAAAGTTTTTCCTTTTATTTAAGAATTGTTTAACTGTTAATTGTATAACTATTTCTTTGATGTCAATGTGGTTACTTCTGTGTTTAAATTAACGTTTACTTTAACATAAAAGATACCTATTGGTCAGAGTCATCAGTAAGGTAAAGGTTGGCTGGACAGCTTGTTTTGTGATACAGAGCAAGGCCAGCAGCGCGGGTTCAATTGACTTACTGGCTGAAGGCCTGCCTTCTCAACCTTGCATCTCGCCTAAGGTGTGGTGATCCTCAGGTTAAATAACCACTAGTCAGCTCTCCCCCTCAAAGGAGAGAGCAGCCTATGGTCCTCCGGGACTTTGGCGACTTTATTTTACCTTACCTTGCAAATTGAAAATTGTTTTGGGTTTCTTGTCTGGTAACCTAACGAAAGTTGGGGTCTGGTCCAGTATCCTAACAAATTCCAATTCTAGTTCATTAATAAATATCAAGAAATGCAGTGTTCCTGCCACTGAGCCCTGAGGAATCCCACTGTATGTCTTCCTCCAACTTGAAAAGCAACGCTTTACCACTGCACCTCTGTTTTGCTGCCACTCAACTAACTTCATATCCATATAACACAAGCAAAATACTGCAGTTGCTGGAATTCTGAAATAAAAACAGAAAATACTGGGAAAACTCAGCAAGTCTTGTAGTATCTATGGAGAGAGAAACAGAGTTCTTTTGACAACAGCAGTTTGCAAACCCGTGGCCTCTACTACCTACAAGGACAGTAGATCATAGATCATAGATTATCATAGAATTTTACAGTGCAGAAGGAGGCCATTCGGCCCATCGAGTCCACACCGGCTCTTGGAAAGAGCACCCTACCCAAGGTCAACACCTCCACCCTATAGATGCGTGGGAACCCCAACACGTACAGGTTCCCCTCCAAGCCACACATATCCTGACTCGGAGGTATATCGCCGTTCCTCCACTGTTACTGGGTCAAAACCTTGGAACTTCTTCTCTTGCAGCACTGTGGGTGTACGTACACTACATGGACTGTGGTGCTTCACGATGACAGCTCACCACCACCTTCTCAAGGGCAATTAGGGATGGAAAATAAATGATGGCCTAGCCAGCAACGCATACATTCAGTGAAATAAGTTTTTTAAGTTAAAGTTCTGAATCAAATATTACTTCTTCAGAATTGAACAATTTCGAAGAAGAGCCATATTGGATTCAAGACATTCACTCTGTTTCTTTCTCCACAGATTCTGCCAGACCTGCTGAGAATTTCCTGCATTTTCTGTTTTTAACTTGCATATGCTGATATGGTCCTTTTTATTCCATGCACTTCAACTTTGCTACCAAGTCTGTTACGTGGCTCTTTACCAAATGCCTTTCTGAAGACCATGGACACCAGATCGACTGCATTGCCCTCAGCAACCTGCTCTGTTATCACATCTAAAAACTCAAGCACGTTAGTTGAACACAAGTTGCCTTTAACAGATCTAATCCTGCTTTCCTCAATTAATCCAAACTTGTCCAAGTGACTGCGAACTTTATTCCAGATTGTTGTTTTTAAAAGTTTTCCCACCACCAAAGTTAAACTGACTGACCTGTAGTTGCTGTGTTTATCCAGAGCCCATTTTTAAACAAGAGTGTAACATTTGCAATTCTCTAGATCTCTGGCATGCCCCCTGTATCTAAAGAGATTTGTAAAACATGGCCAGTGCTTCTATAAATTCCACCCTTACTTTCCTCAGTCTCCTCAGACACATTTTATGCAGACCTGGTGACTTGTCAACTTTAAGCTGAGCCCTCCTATTTACCAACTGCTAACACACCATTACAGTATCACGACTACTTCCTCTCATAATATACACATCAGTATATGATGGTGCAAGACACACACTGACTGACACACTGCAAGACCAATCAACACACACAACACAGCAGCCAATCACCAGTTAGGGCACGGTCACTATAAAGACAGAGGGCACTAGTTTTCCCGCTCATTCGGGATGCAGCCTCTGAGACAGACAGAGCCCGCAGTCAGTAGCACAAACATCCACTGTGCTAGCAGTATAGGCTGGTCAGGTTAGGCATAGGTCTTTAGTCAATCTAACATAGTGTCGACCCACAGTGCAAGTATGTTTAACAGCTCTTATTTAAATAAAATAGAGTTGTACTATTACAAGTGTTGGTAGCCTGTCTATGTTACTGCTAAGGTAAACACAGTCTCCACAGATCCAGAGTACCCAACACATCATGGTACCAGTATGTGATGTTAGTGTTTAATAGACCTATCTTCAAGTGATCTGCCTTCGACCAGCAATCAGCCATCCGGTAGTACAGACAGCGTCCGCCCTCCCCCGCCGCTCCGCATCACCGGCAACCTCGGTGCGAACTGGAAAATCTTTAAACAACGATTCCAGCTATACCTCGAAGCTACAGATCTGGAAGCTGCCTCAGACGCCAGGAAGATTGCTCTCTTCCCTTCCACGGCAGGGACCACGCCATCCATATCTTCAACTCTCTCACTTTCGCTGAAGATGAAGACAAGTCCAAGTTCAAGACAGTCCTGCTCAAATTCGACAGTCACTGTGACATCGAGGTAAATGAAAGTTTTGAGCGCTTTGTCTTTCAACAGCGTCTGCAGGGTAAGGATGAACCTTTTCAATCTTTCCTCACCCACCTTCGCATCCTCGCGCAGTCCTGCAATTACAGCTCCACCTCCGACTCGATGATCCGTGACCAGATTGTTTTCGGTGTGCAATCGGACCCCCTACGCCAGCAGCTCCTCAAGATTAAACAGCTCACCCTTGCGATAGCCATCGAGACCTGCGTTCTGCATGAACACACCACTAACCGATACGCGAACATTCAAGTGGCTGAAACGGCGCGGCAAGGTCCCCACGAGGCAGAGCGGGTACAAGCCATTAAACAACTCCAGGGCCTAAGCCTGGATGAGGGCAGCCATTTTGTGCGCTTTTCACGGGCTCCCGCGCCTGCGTGCACTGACTGAGGGGACGGCGAGGCCAAAGACCGCACTGCGTAGGCGCGCACTACGTACGACTGCACCCCGCATGTGCGGTGGCGTACCGAACGTTCTGACGTCATGACGTGTGGCAACTGTGGCTCCGCCCACTTAAAGCGGCAATGTCCTGCACAATCCCGACGCTGTCTCCAATGTGGCAAGCTTGGCCACTATGCAGGTCTGCTCAACCTACTACCTCTCGTCGCTCTAACCAGCCACGCAGGGATGTCCGAACCATCCAGCCACTGGTCACCGATTCCGACTCTGACTTGATTCCGGACCTTGACACCGAGGACCCTAAAGCACCATTTTGGGTGGGCATCATCACCAAACACAAGATGCTCCAGAAGACAAAAGCCAAGTCTCTCCCAATATTCCGCATTGATCCGGACGACGAGTGGTGTGCCACCCTCACGGTCAACCGATCCCACATCCAATTCCACCTGGACACCGGCGCTTCAGCCAACCTCATTGCGCGGTCTGACCTCGAAAGCCTCCATGTCAAGCCTACCATCCTGCCATCCGCCTGCCAGCTTCTGGACTATAATGGTAATGCCATTGCTGCCAGTGGCTCTTGCCAGCTTGAAGTGTTGCACCGGTCATTAAATGCTAACCTGCCATTCGAAATAGTGGGATCCACTAAAGCCTCCCTGCTTGGTGCTCAGGCATGCAAACTTCTAAACCTTATCCAAAGGGTTCACTCCCTGTCACTTGCTGATGCTTCCGCATCTCAGGACGCTGACTTTCGGACACAGCTGAACGCCATCATCACCCGATACCATGGTGTATTCAAGGACATGGGCACACTCCCATACACTCATAAAATCTTGTTAAAACCAAATGCCACGCCTGTGGTGCACGCACCTTGCAGGGTACCATCACCCCTCAAGAACCGCCTCAAGTAGCAGCTGCAGGACCTCCAGGACCAGGGCATCATTTCAAAAGTTACAGAACCGACTGACTGGGTCAGCTCTATGGTGTGCGTGAAAAAACCATCCGGCGAATTACGCATATGTATTGATCCCAAGGACCTCAACTGCAATATTAGGAGAGGACACTATCCCATTCCAAAGCGCGAAGAACTCACCTGCGAGATGGCTCGCGCCAAATTTTTCACCAGGCTAGATGCATCCAAGGGGTTCTGGCAGATCCAACTCGACGCATCCAGTCAGAAGCTCTGCACCTTTAACCCCCATTTGGCCGGTATTGCTACAACCAGATGCCGTTTGGCATCATCTCTGCATCGGAAGTGTTCCACAGAACAATGGAGCAGATGATGGAAGGTATCAAAGGGGTTCCCGTATATGTGGACAACATCATCGTCTGGTCTACCACCCCGCAGGAGCACATTGATCGCTTCCAACGCGTCTTCCGACGAATCCATGAGCATGGCCTCCGCCTCAACAGGGCCAAATACTCCTTTGGTCAAACAGAACTTACATTTCTCGGAGACCACATTTCACAGTTTGGCGTGCAGCTGGATGCTGACAAGGTATCTGCCATTAAGGCCATGAAGACACCGGAGGACAAGAAGGCGGTCCTCCGCTTCCTGGGCATGGTCAATTTCCTGGGGAAATTCATCCCTAACCTCGCCTCCCACATCACGGCTCTCAGGAACCTGGTTAAGAAGACGACCGAGTTCCAATGGCTCCCCGCCCACGAACAAGAATAGCGGGAACTCAGGGCGAAGCTGACCAAGACCCCGGTGTTGGCATTTTTCGATCCGGCCAAAGAAACAAAGATTTCCATGGATGCCAGTAAGTCCGGCATTGGAGCAGTGCTCCTTCAACATGACAACGCCTCCTCATGGGCTCCTGTCGCAAACGTGTCACGTGCAATGACGCCCACCGAACAGCGCTATGCGCAAATTGAAAAAGAGTGCCTGGGCCTTCTTACCGGAGTCGTCAAATTCCATGACTATGTCTATGGACTCCCAAAGTTCACAGTCGAGACAGACCACAGGCCACTGGTCAATATCATTCAAAAAGACCTTAACGACATGACGCGTGCCTGCAGCACATTCTCCTTAAACTCAGGCGGTACGACTTTGAACTCATCTACACCCTGGGTAAGGAGCTCATCGTCGCCAATGCACTCTCCCGATCTGTCACCACACCCTGCGACCCAATGGGCTTTGTGTGCCAAATTGATGCTCAGGTGGCATTCGCCGCATCCAATCTACCCGCCACGGATGAACGACTCATCCAGATTCGTCGTGAGACGGCCAACGATCCCCTGCTCCAACGTGTCATGCGCCACCGGACAGACGGGTGGCTCAAGGGCCAATGCCCTCAATTCTATAACATTAAAGATGACCTGGCAGTGGTAGATAGAATTCTACTAAAGCTGGACAGGATCGTCATTCCGCACAGCATGCGGAACCTCGTCCTTGAGCAGCTCCATGAGGGCCACCTGGGAGTGGAGAAATGCCGCCGACGGGCCCGTGAGGTAGTGTACTGGCCTGGAATCAACGAGCACATTGCCAACGTCATTCTTAACTGCCCAACATGCCAGCGTTTCCAGCCTGCTCAGCCAAGGAAGACCTTGCAACCCCATGATTTGGTCACGTCCCCCTGGACCAAAGTGGGCATCGACCTGTTCCATGCACTTGGCCGGGACTATGGCCTCATAGTGGACTATTTCTCAAACTACCCGGAGGTAGTTAGGCTACACGACCTCACCTCAACTGCGGTCATCCGTGCGTGCAAGGAAACCTTCGCTCGCCATGGCATCCCACTCACGGTCATGTCCGACAATGGCTCGTGTTTTGCCAGTCAGGAGTGGTCCAATTTTGCCAAACGATACAACTTCACACATGTCCCGTCCAGTCCCCATTACCCCCAATCCAATGGCAAAGCTGAAAAGGGGTACACTTTGTCAAACGACTCCTGTGCAAGACTCAGGATCCGATTTTTACCTCCCCCTGCTTGCTTACAGATCAGCTCTATTGTCCACCAGCCTGTCACCGGCTCAATTGTTGATGAATCGCACGCTGCGGACGATGGTGATGGCCATTCATGTCCTGGACTTGGACAACCTTCCGGTCCTTCGTCGAACGCAGTTGTCTCGGGCCCAACACAAATCGGCGTACGACGCCCGCGCCACGGATCTCCCTGCTCTGGCTCCTGATGACGAGGTCCGTGTCCAACGTCCCGATGGTGGTTGGTCCGCCACCGCTGTGGTACTCAGACAAGTGGCCCCCAGGTCATTTTTGGTTTGTCTACAAGACGGCTCTCTTCTTCGCCGAAATAGGCGGGCACTACGACTCCTTCCTCGCTTGCCACCAGATCATCATGTCCTGCCTCGCCGTTACAACAAACCCGTCACGGACTTTGCAGATCTCCCTTTCGCTCTGCCACCCTCTGAGTCTGACAGTCCCGTCCATTCCAGAACAGGCGGCCCCTGACCCACCCTTGAGGCGGTCAACCAGAATTTGTCGCCCACCTCAGAGGCTGAATTTATGAACTGCCTGAATTCATGGACTCTTTGAACTCATGAACTGATTGTTTCGTTACCCTGTTTGATTAACTCACTGGTTTGTACATACTGTTATTCTTGTTATATTTTGTGTTACATACTGTCCATCTGCACTAGACACCTACCAATGTAAATATCTTAGGGTTTCTGTACATAGTCCTGTAAATATGC
This sequence comes from Scyliorhinus torazame, assembly GCF_047496885.1. NCBI lineage: Eukaryota > Metazoa > Chordata > Chondrichthyes > Carcharhiniformes > Scyliorhinidae > Scyliorhinus > Scyliorhinus torazame. The sequence goes on from NC_092707.1 coordinate 311,770,388, forward strand.
TTGCATGTGCCACACATAGTTAGGAACATTCGCATACTACATTATTTATTGCCACAAACACACTTTTTTAGAAAAGGGGGATGTCATAATATACACATCGGTATATGATGGTGCAGAGACACACACTGACTGACACACTGCAAGACCAATCAACACACACAACACAGCAGCCAATCACCAGTTAGGGCACGGTCACTATAAAGACAGAGGGCACTAGTTTTCCCGTTCATTCGGGATGCAGCCTCTGAGACAGGCAGAGCCCGCAGTCAGTAGCACAAACATCCACCATGTGCTAGCAGTATAGGCTGGTCAGGTTAGGCATAGGTCTTCAGTCAATCTAACATCGTGTCGACCCACAGTGCAAGTATGTTTAACAGCTCTTAGTTAAATAAAATAGAGTTGTACTATTACAAGTGTTTGTAGCCTGCCTATGTTACTGCTAAGGTAAACGCAGTCTCCACAGATCCAGAGTACCCAACACATCACTTCCTCTTTTCTACTGAGCCAGGTCTCCATCATCGCAGTCACATCATATTCCCAGGTGACTATCTGCAACTGAAGCTGAACAATCTTATTTGCCAGGACTTGTGTGCTTACATACATGCTCTGTAAACCTAGTTTGGACCGATTACATTTTCCCTGTGCCTTACCCCCCTTAATGCCTTACTATTTCTCACCCAGAGCTGTCTGCCCTAATCATCCATGTACCTTGTTATTCTTTCTTATACTACATCCAGTTTCCATCCATCTGTCTAGTTAATTTAAACCCTCCGCAGCAACATTAACAAACTACCGCACAAGGACATTGGTCCCCAGTTCTGTTTAGGTGAAACCCGTCCAGCTCATAAGTTCTTCGCCACTTTCAAAACTCATCCTAATGTTGCAAGAATCAGTCCTCCCTCCTGCGTCACTCTTCAGCAACACATTAATCTGCTCTAATGTCCTATTTCTGTCCTTATGAGTGCATAGCACTCAAAGGCATTCAACGTTTCCTACCTTTGAGGTCTTGCTTACTAGTCTGTTTCTAAATCTCCTAAAACTTGACTGTAGGACATCATCCGACTTCCCATCTGCAACTTCTCACTGATATCCTTGACCCGAACACAAGAGATGCTACAAGAGCAGGCTTGAAGGGCTGAATGGCCTCCTCCATCTCCTATTTTCTATGTTTCTATACTATCCAGGATTTACTTCTATGTTCATCTTTCTGTTCTCTTGAATCCATCTATAGAATTTCCCATTCATCCTCCTCCACCCCCCTCATCCGTAAAACTGAACCATCCACGGTGCACTCCCGCACTACGTGCCTGGTCCTTCTTGACTGGTTGGTGTTCACACATTCCCCCTCTGCATACATTCTCTGTGTCTGTGAGGTGACCACATCTATAAATGTGCTACCCACTTAGCTCTTAGCTTCACAGAAGCACAACAGTAACACCAGCTCAAGTTCCATATTCTGGATCTGATGATGCTTCCTGCACATGTGGTCGTCCGGCACATAAGAACATCCTGCAATTCCCACATGGAATAGGATATGCATTCCACTGGTTTAATTAGACTGTTAACTAAATTAAGAGAAATAAACTTAACACTCAAACAAATACCAACCATGTATTTACCAATCACTTCCTTCCTTTGAACTAATAACACTATTTCATAGGGAGGTTAACTTAAATGATTTACTTAAACTCTTTCTATATATTTAAGATCTTATCTTACTGAAAATACAAGGGATCCTTTAGTGTTTAAATCTCTTTTTATTTAATTTTAACTTCACTCCCTAGACCTGATCAATTACTCATCGTATGAATATACGACAGATTATATGATATATAAAATATAAACTAATTTTTATGTATTTTAGCGAATTGTCTATTTTAGTTTTCTTCTGAATTAATTGATCTCATTTACTTTATACAAGTTGATTAAATTGAATCAAATGCTTACCCATAGACTTATCACTCCATGCCTCCTTGTGCTATGACATCAATTTTCCAGATTCAAAGTCAGCCTCTCTCCCTTGCACTTTCTGACCAGTCTGCTCGAAGACTCTGGCCTCATTATTTCTGACCATTGCACTCACAGACCTCATTCTCTCTAACCACTCTTCCCCAGGCCCTACTCCCTCTGACCACCACGCTTGAGGCCCCACTTTCGCTGAACAGACTGCTCACAGTATCGCTTTATCACAGTCATAGTCATAGAATTTACAGTACAGAAGGAGGCCATTCGGCCCATCGAGTCTGCACCGGCTCTTGGAAAGAGCACCCTACCCAAGGTCAACACCGCCACCCTATCCCCATAACCCAGTAACCCCACCGAACCCAACACTAAGGGCAATTTTGGACACTAAGGGCAATTTATCATGGCCAATCCACCTAACCCGCACATCTTTGGACTGTGGGAGGAAACCGGAGCACCCGGAGGAAACCCACGCACACACGGGGAGGATGTGCAAACTCCGCACAGACAGTGACCCAAGCCAGAATCGAACCTGGGACCCTGGAGCTGTGAAGCAATTGTGCTATCCACAAGGCTACCATGCTGTGTTTTTCAAACTTTTTTTAGGTCATTGGAAGGACACTAGCAACAAAATGCTTGTTTTACTCAGCACTGGATATTCCTGGAAGATGCTACTCAAGAATGTTGGCAACCGTATGGACTTGTGGCTTGTTTTTAATGTGTTGTCACAGGTGCAGAAGTTCAGTCTCCTCATTTGGAACCCGCTGTAAGTTAATAATATTAATAATCCCAAAGGGATCTTCACCCACCTCTTCGCTTTCAAAATCTGAAACTTCTCCTCTGGAAAGCAGCGACAAAAGCTGTTGATCAAAACAGCTAGATGCGACTCAACAAGGCTTGTCAGACTATTGACAGTTCCCTTACTAACATCATTTTCTTCGATGTGTCAAAGCAGTGTGGAGAACGTGTGATAGATTTTACTTTGTTCTTGCACTTGCTAAACTTCCAGTGACTTTTGGAAAACATCTGTTCTGAAAGCAAACATCATCCTTCCCCTGCAATTTTAGGTTCTATTCGTTTAGAATTGAAAAGATGTCTGTTAAGGTAAGACATGGTTAGCATCCAAGTTTAATCACCATGCGAATCAGCCAGAAGGGATGATCTCTCAAGGAGGAAAGCGTGGATTTCATACCTCATTTTGTAAAAGCTACCAAGCACCTGACCCTTGACAGCCAACGTACCTCTATGTGGAACAATAAATGTGTGTGCTTGGCCCCGATAACAAAACACAGAACCTCAAAAAGCCTGGTATTGAGCGCACTACGTTGAATGAAATTCACAATTTTCTCAGTTCCTTTCAACACCACTTCAAGATTGGATGGAATTCCTTTTGATATCATTGCCTCATGATGAAGAAAGCAATGATTCCAAGCAATATCCTGACAAGCTGCCTCCTTGACCCTTAATTATAACTCCAGTGTTTTTCCCAGGTATATTGGCCCCATCGCTTGTGATTCTCTGCTATAAACCCTTTCAAGCTCGCACTTTCCAACCACATAACTATTCAATGCTTCAAAAATCTGTACGGCAGTCGTGCTGGTTGGTAATGCCAGGCAGCACATCAGACCCTCAACAAATTCATTGTGCCAAACATACCGAATGTAAACTAGCAAGTGTGCACAATCGGAAAAATCTGTACTTTCATCCAGTTGTATTGAGAACTCTGTGCAGACTGTAAAGAAGAAATAAGCTGGACTTCTAAATTTTCAGCAATATCACAAATTCGGCAAGCCACTGTGTTAGCACTAAGTTGGATGCATTTCAGTTTTTCAGCTGACCTCTCATTTAGGACCTTACAAGTAATGTCTAATGCTGCAGGGAGAATTAATCTCTCTGCTGCATTAGTGTGGGGTATTTTCTCATGAGCTATACAATAAGCTACCATGTAAGAGGCCAAGTGTGTTCTGTCATTCAATGTTACATTTCTACTTAGGACTTCAGCTGATGATTTAAGTTCTCTGCACCTTTTTTAAAAAATCAAGAGGTTTGTCCTCAAACTCTTAATTCTCCAATTGCCTTTGAAGTTTTGAGGGTTTTAAACTATCATTTGCCAGTACTTCCCTGCATGTAACACACATGGGCTTTGCATTCCGATTTGCATTGGCAAAATTAGCAACACCATACCTCAAGAAATCACCTTTATAATGCTCTGTTTCCTATTTCAGTTTTTTCTTTGTTGGATGTTCATCAGAGGCCCTGGAGCTCTGTACAGAGTTAATACAAGCAATGCTTTGTCCTCCGTGGACTCTTCTGACAGGTCTCCACAGCAGATTCAGTTGTGAGATCCTGGCCAGGAGGTACGCTGCCTGTTTGTGTCTCTAGCTGTCTCTTCCTTGTAACAAAACGGTCCATCGTCACAGTCTTCTTGCTCACAGCCTCACTCTCTGACAGCTCCACTCAAAGCCTCACTCTCTGAGCTCATGATGAAGAAAGCAATGATTCCAAGCAATATCCTGACAAGCTGCCTCCTTGACCCCTATTATAACTCCAGTGTTTTTCCCAGGTATATTGGCCCCATCGCTTGTGATTCTCTGCTATAAACCCTTTCAAGCTCGCACTTTCCAACCACATAACTATTCAATGCTTCAAAAATCTATACAGCAGTCGTGCTGATTGGTAATGCATGGTAACAAAGAATGCAGCTGCTGAGGGAAATGGAGGGAAAAACTGGGTTCTTATACCGGCATTTCTGGGTGGAGTCCAGTAGGTGGCAGATCCTATCAGGACCTGGCATCCCTCCACCAATAGCCTGTCGACACGTGGTGTACCGTATTACCCCTAATACATACCACACATTCACCCCTTGTTGAAAAAAACCCGGCGGGATGGTGGTTCGCATGGTGGTAGGAGTTTACAGAGTCGGTACTGTGCCGTAACTTTGAACAAAACACAAAATTATCGCTTCAACTGGGCCAACGGACCAAACAGGGTCGGCATGATGCCATAACTATAACAAGACACAATAACTGAAAACTGGGCCAACGGGCCAAACAGGGTCGGCATTATGCCATAACTATAACAAGACACAATAACTGAAAACGTTGAGAGTTAAAGTGATTCGATGAGCCGGATGGGCGCCCTGGTCGTCCTTTCCGATCGTCTCGGGCGTGGTGGTGATGGCGATGGCTAGAGTCCCATTGACTCTGGGAGCGTAGCGCTGTCCCCTGTGTCCTTGCTACTGGGCGGGCCTGGGAGGAGAAGCGAACCCCCCGGGAAGTGGGTGGCTGCGGGATGAACCGGCGGGAGTGAGTAGTTGGAGATTGGCGTGAAAAAGTGCGGTTTGCACTCAGCGCAGATCTGGCAGTTTCTGGTGACTGTTCGGACGTCCTCGACGGAGTAAGGGAGGTTGTGGGCCTTAAGGAAGTGGTAGAAATGAGTGACCCCCGGGTGGCAGAGGTCCTCGTGGAGGGCTTGTAGACGGTCCACTTGTACATTGGCACATATGCCGCGAGATAGGGCATCGGATGGCTCGTTCAGCTTTCCGGGACGATACAAGATCTCATAATTGAAGGTGGAGAGTTCGATCCTCCACCGCAAGATCTTGTCGGTCTTGATCTTGCCCCGCTGTGCATTATCGAACATGAAGGCAACCGACCGTTGGTCAGTGAGGAGAGTGAATCTCCTACCGGCCAGGTAATGCCTCCAGTGTCGCACAGCTTCCACTATTGCTTGTGCCTCCTTTTCCACTGAGGCGTGGCGGATTTCTGAAGCGTGGAGGGTTCGGGAGAAGAGGGCCACGGGTCTGCCTGCTTGATTGAGCTACATCCGATGCGTCGCTCTCGACCTGTATGGGGAGGGACACGTCGATGGCGCGCATCGTGGCCTTTGCGATATCCGCTTTGATGCGGCTAAAGGCCTGGCATGCCTCTGTCGACAGGGGAAAATACATACCACCACATTCACCCCTTGTTGAAGAAAAACCCGGCGGGATGGTGGTTCGCATGGTGGTAGGGGTTTGCAGAGTCGGTACTGTGCCGTCACTTTGAACAAACCACAAAATTATCGCTTCAACTGGGCCAACGGGCCAAACAGGGTCGGCATGATGCCATAACTATAACAAGACACAATAACTGAAAACGTTGAGAGTTAAAGTGATTCGATGAGCCGGATGGGCGCCCTGGTCGTCCTTTTCGATCGTCTCGGGTGTGGTGGTGATAGCGCTGGCTCGAGTCCCGTCGACTCTGGGAGCGTAGCGCTGTCCCCTGTGTCCTTACTCCTGGGTGGGTCTGGGAGGAGAACCGAACACCCGGGAAGGGGGTGGCTGTGGGATGAACCGGCGGGAGTGAGGAGGTGGTGATTGCCGTTGGTGGGGTGTGGGTAGCTCCGGCGGGCGCCAGATCTCGCAGGGAGACCGTGTCCTGTCGGTCATCGGGGTACTCCACATAGGCGTATTGCGGGTTGGCGTGAAGGAGAAGCACCCGTTCCACCAACGGATCTGACTTGTGCGCCCGCACATGTTTCCGGAGCAGAATGGGCCCCGGAGCTGCTAGCCAGGTCGGAAGTGGCGTTCCAGAGGAGGACTTCCTAGGAAAGAGGAGGAGGCGCTCGTGAGGCGTTTGATTCGTGGTGGTGCACAGCAGGGACCGGATAGAGTGAAGGGCATCCGGGAGGACATCCTGCCAGCGGGAAATTGGGAGGCTCCTAGACCGGAGGTCCAGCAGGACGGCCTTCCAGACCGTTCCATTCTCTCTTTTTACCTGCCCGTTCCCTCGGGGGTTGTAACTGGTCGTCGTGCTCGAGGCTATGCCCCTGCCGAGCAGGAATTGATGCAATTCGTCACTCATAAAGGAGGACCCCCTGTCGCTATGGATATAGTCGGGGAAACCGAATAGTGTAAAAATGGTACCGAGGGCTTTAATGACCGTGGACGCGGTCATGTCGGGGCAGGGGATGGCGAAAGGGAAACGGGAGTATTCGTCAACGACGTTCAGGAAGTACGCGTTGCGATCGGTGGAGGGGAGGGGGCCTTTGAAATCCAAACTGAGGCGTTCAAAAGGTCGAGGGGCCTTAACCAGGTGCGCTCTATCTGGCCTGAAAAAGTGCGGTTTGCACTCAGCGCAGATCTGGCAGTTTCTGGTGACTGTTCGGACGTCCTCGACGGACTAAGGGAGGTTGAGGGCCTTAAGGAAGTGGTAGAAACGAGTGACCCCCGGGTGGCAGAGGTCCTCGTGGAGGGCTTGTAGACGGTCCACTTGTACATTAGCACATGTGCCGCGAGATAGGGCATCGGATGGCTCGTTCAGCTTTCCGGGACGATACAAGATCTCATATTTGAAGGTGGAGAGTTCGATCCTCCACCTCAAGATCTTGTCGTTCTTGATCTTGCCCCGCTGTGCATTATCGAACATGAAGGCAACCGACCGTTGGTCAGTGAGGAGAGTGAATCTCCTACCGGCCAGGTAATGCCTCCAGTGTCGCACAGCTTCCACTATTGCTTGTGCCTCCTTTTCCACTTAGGAGTGGCGGATTTCTGAAGCGTGGAGGGTTCGGGAGAAGAAGGCCACGGGTCTGCCTGCTTGGTTGAGGGTGGTCGCCAGAGCTACATCCGATGCGTCGCTCTCGACCTGGAAGGGGAGGGACTCGTCGATGGCGCCCATCGTGGCCTTTATGATATCTGTTTTGATGCGGCTAAAGGCCTGGCATGCCTCTGTCATCAGGGGAAAAGTAGTGGACTGAATTAGTGCACGAGCCTTGTCTGCGTACTGGGGGACCCACTGGGCGTAATAAGAAAAGAAGCCCAGGCAACGTTTCAGGGCTTTGGCACAGTGGGGGAGAGGGAACTCCATGAGGGGGCGCATGCATTCAGGGTCGGGGCCTATCACTCCATTACGCACTACGTAGCCCAGGATGGCTAGACGATCGGTGCGGAACACGCATTTTTCTTTGTTGTAAGTGAGGTTCAGGGCGTGAGCAGTCTGGAGGAATTTTTGGAGGTTGGCGTCGGGGTCCTGCTGGTCGTGGCCGCAGATGGTGACGTTGTCGAGATACGGGAACGTGGCCCGTAAACCGTGCTGGTAAACCATTCGGTCCATCTCTCGGTGGAAGACTGAGACTCCGTTCGTGACGCCGAATGGAACCCTTAAAAAGTGGTATAACCGCCCGTCTGCTTCGAAGGCAGTATAGTTGCGGTCACCGGGACGGATGAGGAGCTGGTGGTAGGCGGACTTGAGGTCCACGGTGGAAAAGACCTTGTACTGTGCAATCCGATTGACCATGTTGGATATGCGGGGGAGAGGGTACGCATCTAGCTGAGTGTACCTGTTGATGGTCTGACTATAGTCGATGACCATCCTCTGTTTCTCCACGGTCTTAAAGACTACCACCTGGGCTCTCCAGGGACTGTTGCTAGCCTGGATGATGCCTTCCTTCAGCAGCCTCTGGACTTCGGACCGGATAAATGCTCGGTCCTGGGCGCTGTACCGTCTGCTCCTTGTGGCGACGGGTTTGCAATCCGGTGTGAGGTTCGCAAACAAGGAAGGCAGTTCAACCTTGAGGGTCGTGAGGCCACAGACTGTCAGTGGGGGAAGAGGGCCGCCAAATTTAAATGTTAAACTCTGGAGGTTGCATTGGAAGTCCAACCCTAGGAGTGTGGGCGCACAGAGATGGGGGCGGACATACAGCCGGTAATTTCGGAACTCCCTCCCCTGCACCGTTAGGTTAGCGATGCAGAACCCCGTGATCTGAACGGAGTGGGATCCCGCCGCCAGGAAAATTTTCTGGGTGTTTGGCCGAATTACGAGGGAACAGCGCCTTACCGTGTCCGGATGAGTGAAGCTCTCCGTGCTCCCAGAGTCGATAAGACACGGCGTCTCGTAGCCATTCACTAGGACTGTAGTGGTTGCAGCAGTCTGGAGCGTCCGGGGTCGCGACTGGTCGAGGGTCATCGAAGCCAGTGTTTGAAGATAGAGGCCGAGTTAGCTGCTTGGGGTGCGATGCGCAGGCACTCCGGGGTGATTCGGAGCTCCATGTTCCCACGTCATTTTCTTCAATTTAAATTATGCCTAATAAATTGTAGCACCTTCAATATGACGCGAGGCAGGTTGAGGTAATGTCAATTGAAGGCTTTATTAAGCAGAACTTTATCCCCAGCAGCGTGGTTACAGAATGCAGCGTGGTTACAGAATGCAGCTGCTGAGGGAAATGGAGGGAAAAACTGGGTTCTTAAAGCGGCATTTCTGGGTGGAGTCCAGTAGGTGGCAGATCCTATCAGGACCTGGCATCCCTCCACCAATAGCCTGTCGACACGTGGTGTACCGTATTACCCCTAATTCATACCACCACACACTCACAGCCTCACTCTCTGAGCTCCACTCACAGCCTCACTCTCTGACAGCTCCACTCACAGCCTCACTCTCTGACAGCTCCACTCACAGCCTCACTTTCTGAGCTCCACTCACAGCCTCACTCTCTGACAACTCCACTCACAGCCTCACTCTCTGACAACTCCACTCACAGCCTCACTCTCTGAGTTCCACTCACAGCCTCACTCTCTGAGCTCCACTCACAGCCTCACTCTCCGAGCTCCATTCACAGCCTCACTCTCTGAGCTCCATTCACAGCCTCACTCTCCGAGCACCACTCACAGCCTCACTCTCTGACAGCTTCACTCGCAGCCTCACTCTCTGGGCTCCACTCACAGCCTCACTCTCTGACAACTCCACCCACAGCCTCACTCTCTGAGCTCCACTCACAGCCTCACTCTCTGACAGCTCCACTCACAGCCTCACTCTCTGGGCTCCACTCACAGCTTCACTCTCTGGGCTCCACTCACAGCCTCACTCTCTGATAGCTCCACTCACAGCCTCACTCTCTGAGCTCCAATCACAGCCTCGCTCTCTGACAGCTCCACTCACAGCCTCACTCTCTGACAACTCCACTCACAGCCTCACTCTCTGACAGCTCCACTCACAGCCTCACTCTCTGACAACTCCACCCACAGCCTCACTCTCTGACAGCTCCACTCACAGCCTCACTCTCCGAGCTCCACTCACAGCCTTGCTCTCTGAACTCCACTCACAGCCTCACTCTCTGAACTCCACTCACAGCCTCACTCTCTGAACTCCACTCACAGCCTCACTCTCTGAACTCCACTCACAGCCTCACTCTCTGACAGCTCCACTCACAGCCTCACTCTCTGAACTCCACTCACAGCCTCACTCTCCGAGCTCCACTCACAGCCTCACTCTCCGAGTTCCACTCACAGCCTCACTCTCTGACAGTTCCACTCACAGCCTCACTCTCCGAGCTCCACACACAGCCTCACTCTCTGAGTTCCACTCACAGCCTCACTCTCTGACAGTTCCACTCACAGCCTCACTCTCCGAGCTCCACTCACAGCCTCGGTCTCTGGGCTCCACTCACAGCCTCAGTCTCTGAACTCTACTCATAGCCTCACTCTCTGAGCTCCATTCACAGCCTCACTCTCTGGGCTCCACTCACAGCCTCACTCTCTGACAGCTCCACTCACAGCCTCACTCTCTGAGCTCCACTCACAGCCTCACTCTGTGAGCTCCACTCACAGTCTCACTCTCTGACAGCTCCACTCACACCCTCACTCTCTGACAGCTCCACTCACAGCCTCACTCTCTGACAGCTCCACTCACAGCCTCACTCTCTGAGCTCCACTCACAGCCTCACTCTCTGACAGCTCCACTCACAGCCTCACTCTCTGAGCTCCACTCACAGCCTCACTCTCTGACAGCTCCACTCACAGCCTCACTCCCTGAGCTCCACTCACAGCCTCACTCTCTGACAGCTCCACTCACAGCCTCACTCTCTGAGCTCCACTCACAGCCTCACTCTGTGAGCTCCACTCACAGCCTCACTCTCTGACAGCTCCACTCACAGCCTCACTCTCTGAGCTCCAATCACAGCCTCACTCTCTGAGCTCCACTCTCAGCCTCACTCTCTGACAGCTTCACTCACAGCCTCACTCTCTGACAGCTTCACTCACAGCCTCACTCTCTGACAGCTTCACTCACAGCCTCACTCTCTGACAACTCCACTCACAGCCTCACTCTCTGAGCTCCACTCACAGCCTCACTCTCTGACAGCTTCACTCACAGCCTCACTCTCTGACAACTCCACTCACAGCCTCACTCTCTGAGCTCCACTCACAGCCTCACTCTGTGAGTTCCACTCACAGCCTCACTCTCTTGACAGCTCCACTCACAGCCTCACTCTCTGAGCTCCACTCACAGCTTCACTCTCTGGGCTCCACTCACAGCCTCACTCTCTGATAGCTCCACTCACAGCCTCACTCTCTGAGCTCCACTCACAGCCTCACTCTCTGACAGCTCCACTCAGAGCCTCACTCTCTGAGCTCCACTCACAGCCTCACTCTGTGAGCTCCACTCACAGCCTCACTCTCTGACAGCTCCACTCACAGCCTCACTCTCTGAGCTCCAATCACAGCCTCACTCTCTGAGCTCCACTCTCAGCCTCACTCTCTGACAGCTTCACTCACAGCCTCACTCTCTGACAGCTTCACTCACAGCCTCACTCTCTGACAGCTTCACTCACAGCCTCACTCTCTGACAACTCCACTCACAGCCTCACTCTCTGAGCTCCACTCACAGCCTCACTCTCTGACAGCTTCACTCACAGCCTCACTCTCTGACAGCTCCACTCACAGCCTCACTCTCTGACAGCTCCACTCACAGCCTCACTCTCTGACAGCTCCACTCACAGCCTCACTCTCTGAGCTCCAATCACAGCCTCACTCTCTGAGCTCCACTCACAGCCTCACTCTGTGAGCTCCACTCACAGCCTCACTCTCTGACAGCTCCACTCACAGCCTCACTCTCTGACAGCTCCACTCACAGCCTCACTCTCTGACAGCTCCACTCACAGCCTCACTCTCTGAGCTCCACTCACAGCCTCACTCTGTGAGCTCCACTCACAGCCTCACTCTCTGACAGCTCCACTCACAGCCTCACTCTCTGAGCTCCACTCACAGCCTCACTCTCTGACAGCTCCACTCACAGCCTCACTCTCTGACAGCTCCACTCACAGCCTCACTCTCTGAGCTCCACTCACAGCCTCACTCTGTGAGCTCCACTCACAGTCTCACTCTCTGACAGCTCCACTCACAGCCTCACTCTCTGAGCTCCAATCACAGCCTCACTCTCTGAGCTCCACTCACAGCCTCACTCTCTGACAGCTTCACTCACAGCCTCACTCTCTGACAGCTCCACTCACAGCCTCACTCTCTGAGCTCCAATCACAGCCTCACTCTCTGAGCTCCACTCACAGCCTCACTCTCTGACAGCTTCACTCACAGCCTCACTCTCTGACAGCTCCACTCACAGCCTCACTCTCTGAGCTCCAATCACAGCCTCACTCTCTGAGCTCCACTCACAGCCTCACTCTCTGACAGCTTCACTCACAGCCTCACTCTCTGACAGCTCCACTCACAGCCTCACTCTCTGACAGCTCCACTCACAGCCTCACTCTCTGAGCTCCACTCACAGCCTCACTCTCTGACAGCCCCACTCACAGCCTCACTCTCTGACAGCTCCACTCACAGCCTCACTCTCTGACAGCTCCACTCACAGCCTCACTCTCTGAGCTCCACTCACAGCCTCACTCTCTGACAGCTCCACTCACAGCCTCACTCTCTGAGCTCCACTCACAGCCTCACTCTCTGACAGCCCCACTCACAGCCTCACTCTCTGACAGCTCCACTCACAGCCTCACTCTCTGAACTCCAATCACAGCCTCACTCTCTGAGCTCCACTCACAGCCTCACTCTCTGGGCTCCACTCACAGCCTCACTCTCTGACAGCTCCACTCACAGCCTCACTCTCTGAGCTCCACTCACAGCTTCACTCTCTGGGCTCCACTCACAGCCTCACTCTCTGACAGCTCCACTCACAGCCTCACTCTCTGACAGCTCCACTCACAGCCTCACTCTCTGAGCTCCACTCACAGCCTCACTCTCTGACAGCTTCACTCACAGCCTCACTCTCTGAGCTCCAATCACAGCCTCACTCTCTGAGCTCCACTCACAGCCTCACTCTCTGGGCTCCACTCACAGCCTCGCTCTCTGACAGCTCCACTCACAGCCTCACTCTCTGAGCTCCACTCACAGCTTCACTCTCTGGGCTCCACTCACAGCCTCACTCTCTGATAGCTCCACTCACAGCCTCACTCTCTGAGCTCCAATCACAGCCTCGCTCTCTGACAGCTCCACTCACAGCCTCACTCTCTGAGCTCCACTCACAGCTTCACTCTCTGGGCTCCACTCACAGCCTCACTCTCTGATAGCTCCACTCACAGCCTCACTCTCTGACAGCTCCACTCACAGCCTCACTCTCCGAGCTCCACTCACAGCCTCACTCTCTGACAGCTCCACTCACAGCCTCGCTCTCTGACAGCTCCACTCACAGCCTCACTTTCTGACAGCTTCACTCACAGCCTCACTTTCTGAGCTCCACTCACAGCCTCGCTCTCTGACAGCTTCACTCACAGCCTCACTCTCTGACAGCTCCACTCACAGCCTCACTCTCTGAGCTCCACTCACAGCCTCACTCTCTGACAGCTTCACTCACAGCCTCACTCTCTGACAGCTTCACTCACAGCCTCACTCTCTGAGCTCCACTCACAGCCTCACTCTCTGACAGCTTCACTCACAGCCTCACTCTCTGACAGCTTCACTCACAGCCTCACTCTCTGACAGCTTCACTCACAGCCTCACTCTCTGAGCTCCACTCACAGCCTCACTCTCTGAGCTCCACTCACAGCCTCACTCTCTGACAGCTTCACTCACAGCCTCACTCTCTGACAGCTTCACTCACAGCCTCACTCTCTGACAGCTTCACTCACAGCCTCATTCTCTGACAGCTTCACTCACAGCCTCACTCTCTGACAGCTTCACTCACAGCCTCACTCTCTGACAGCTTCACTCACAGCCTCACTCTCTGAGCTCCACTCACAGCCTCACTCTCTGAGCTCCACTCACAGCCTCACTCTCTGACAGCTTCACTCACAGCCTCACTCTCTGACAGCTTCACTCACAGCCTCACTCTCTGACAGCTTCACTCACAGCCTCATTCTCTCAGCTCTACTCACTGGCCTCACCTTTCCTATAAGCTGCCCCTATGCTTCAGTGAGAGCTGACAGCAGGGGAGTGCAGAACTCTGGATCCAGAGGCCTGGAGTAATGGGCTGGTGACAAGGATGAAAAGCGCACCATGGCAGAATTTACATTCAATTAATTTATAAAATCTGGAACTAATGGTGGGTCTCAGTAATGGTGACCATGAGCAAATGTTTACTGCCCCTTTGTTGGCAGGTGGGTGGGGGTGAAGGTGTGGTAAACCACTGTTGCACCTGTATTAGGTGATGAACGGTAGGACCTGTACTACAGGTTTGCCGGTAGTCCCAGCCTGCTGGCTCCGCCCAGGAGGTGGGGTATAAATATGTGTGTCCTCCAGCCAGCAGCCATTTCGCCAGCTGCTGTGGGAGGCCACACATCTGATAGCAATAAAGCCACAGTTGGATTCAACTATCGTCTTTGTCCAATTGATCGTGCCTCAATTTATTGCTATCAGATTCTAAGGATGGACCTCCGTATCAAACCGGATCGGCTGCAGCTGGATCTGCACTCAAGCGACGCAGGAAAGGACTTCCAGCACTGGCTAGCTTGCTATATCAACACGGCACCAACCCCTGTTCCGGAGACTCAGAAGATTCAGATTTTATATTCCAGGTTGAGCTCCAAAGTCTTTCCGTTAATCCAGGAGGTGCCGAACTACACCGAAGCCATAACTCTACTCAAGGACAACTACGCACAGAAATGAAACACGCTCTTCATCAGGCACGCACTCGCCACTCGCTCTCAACTCCCTGGTGAGACCATAGAAGACTTAAGGCGGGCCCTAATCATACTAGTCCGGGACTGTGACTGTCAGGCTGTTACGGCCACGGAACACTCAGACCTCCTTATGCGGGACGCTTTTGTGACTGGAATTGGTTCAGACATCATACGCCAGCGACTCCTAGAAGGGGCCACGCGCAACCTCGCAGAGACTAAAATGCTAGCGCTCTCCATGGCGGTCGCCCTGCGCAATGTCCAGTCCTACACCCCCAGCCACGCTGCCCACCCCTCCTACACTTCGTGGACCCCACAGACAGCCGCCACAGCGGGGGTGCTGCCCACCCAATATGCCTGTGCTGCATGCCAGCCAGCGAACCCCGGGGGCCCCCGATGCTATTTTTGTGGCCAACAGAAGCACCCCCGCCAACGCTGCCCGGCCCGCGCTGCCCTTTGTAAAGCCTGCGGGAAGAAGGGCCACTTCACCACGGTGTGCCAGGCCCGCTCAGTAGCCGCTATCGCCCCCACCCCCTTCGGTCACGGACAATGGGCGCCGCCATCCCCCCCCCCAGACCACGTGCGGCCAGTGGGTGCCGCCATCTTCCCCTCCGCGCAACATGTGCATTCCATGGGCGCCGCCATCTTCTTCCACCCCCGCAACGTGCGTTCCATGGGTGCCGCCATTTTGTAACCCTCAAGATCTTCGGGCCACGCCACCTTGTCTACCCCTCAGCACAAGGGCACCACCAGCGTTCCAGGACCCGGGCTCACCAGCCGCCCCATTATCCGACACCAGCGACGACCAATCAAGACTCGCCTCCATGTCAATCGACCAGCCGCGTCCGCATAACCTGACCAACGCATCCACCAGCGTGAGAGTCGACAGACACGTAATCTCCTGCCTACTGGACTCCGGGAGCGCCGAAAGCTTCATACACCCAGATACGATAAGGCGCTGCTCCCTCACGATACACCCCGCCAACCAAAAAATCTCCCTGGCCTCCGGATCCCATTGCGTAGCGATCCGGGTGTAATGTACGGTCACGCTCACGGTCCAGAGCGTAGAATTCAGCGGCTTCCGCCTCTACGTCCTCCCTAACCTCTGCGCTGCACTAATCCTCGGCCTGCACTTGCAGTGCAACCTCCAGAGCCTAACTTTGAAATTCGGCGGGCCCCTACCACCCCTTACTGTGTGCGTCCTCGTGACCCTAAAGGTCGACCCACCTTCCCTCTTTGCCATTCTAACTCCAGATTGCAAACCCATCGCCACCAGGAGCAGACGGTACAGCACCCAGGACAAGACCTTTATCAGGTCCGAAGTCCAGCGGCTGCTTCGGGAAGGCATCATCAAGGCCAGCAACAGCCCCTGGAGAGCTCAAGTGGTAGTAGTTAAAACTGGGGAGAAACACCGAATGGTCGTGGACTACAGCCAGACCATCAACCGGTACACGCAGCTCGACGCGTACCCCCTCCCACACATCAGACATGGTTAACCAGATTACGCAGTACTGGGTCTTCTCAACGGTAGATCTGAAATCCGCCTACCACCAGCTCCCCATCCGTAAATCGGACCGTCCATCCATTGCGTTCGAGGCAGACAGCCGCCTATACCACTTCCTTAGAGTCCCCTTCGGCGTCACAAACGGGGTCTTGGTCGTCCAAAGGGAGATGGACTGAATGGTCGACCGGTACGGATTGCGGGCCACCTTTCCGTACCTAGACAACGTCACCATCTGCGGCCATGATCACCAGGACCACAACGCCAACCTTTCTCCACACCGCTACTCTCCTAAACCTCACTTACAACAAGGAGAAGTGCATGTTCTGCACGACCCGCTTAGCCATCCTCGGCTATATGGCCCAGAACAGAGTTCTGGGGCCCGATCCTGACCGCATGCGCCCCCTCATGGAGCTCCCCCTCCCCCACTGCCCCAAGGCCCTCAAACGCTGCCTGGGGCTCTTTTCGTACTACGCTCAGTGGGTCCCAAACTATGCGGACAAGGCCCACTCATACAGTCCACTCATTTCCCCCTGACGGCAGAGGCCCAACAGGTCTTCGCCCGGATCAGATCTGATATTGCCAAGGCCACAATGCACGCTGTAGATGAGACTCTGCCCTTCCAAGCGGAAAGCGACGCATCAGACGTCGCCCTTGCCACCACCCTCAACCAGGCAGCCAGGCCCGTGGCATTCTTTTCCCGCACCCTTCATGCCTCAGAAATTCGGCACACATCCGTCGAAAAGGAGGCCCAAGATATCGTTGAAGCTGTGTGGCATTGGAGGCATTACCTGGCCGGCAGGAGATTCACTCTCCTCACTGACCAACGGTCGGCAGCTTTCATGTTCAATAACACACAGCGGGGCAAGATCAAGAACGATAAAATCTTGAGGTGGAGGATCGAGCTCTCCACCTACAATTACGAGATTATGTATCGCCCCGGAGAATGGGACGGTATGGAGGGCCGTCCAGCTGGCCCGACGGTGATGGAACCTCCCGGCCTCCCGCTGGCAGGAGGTCCTCCCTGATGCACTCCACTCCATTCGCTCATTACTGTGCACTGCCACTGACAATACACCCCATGAACATCTTCTTGCCTTCCCCAGGAAGTCCACATCCGGGGTGTCGCTCCCGACTTGGCTCGCAGCTCCGGGAACCGTGCTTCTCCGTAAGCACATCCGACTCCACAAGGTGGACCCCTTGGTAGAGAGGGTGCACTTGCTCCACGCAAACCCCCAGTACGCCTACGTGGCATTCCCCGCCAGCCGCCAGGATACTGCCTCCCTCAGGGACCTGGCACCAGCAGGTTCCACCCCCACACCCCCTCCGTCCCCAGGGCCAACCTCACCTCCCCCGTCCCTCCCAACAGCAGCACCCCCCCCCCCAGGACCATCCGTCCTCCCACGCCCGGCGATGAAGAGGATTTTGGCACGCTCCCGGAGTCACCACCAACCAGATCAGCCCCGGACCGGCTAAACCTGTGACGACATCAAAGGACATTTGTTTTCTCAAATCTTGTAAATATTAACTCATTGTTGTATATAGTTATCCACCACCCCCACCGGACTCAATTTTTAACAGGGGGTGAATGTGGTAAACCACTGTTGCACCTGTATTAGGTGATGTATGGTAGGACCTGTACTACAGGTTCGCCGGTAGTCCCTGCCTGCTGGCTCCGCCCAGGAGGCGGGGTATAAATATGCGTGTCCTCCAACCAGCAGCCATTTTGCCAGCTGCTGTGGGAGCCACACATCTGACAGCAATAAAGCCTCAGTTGGATTCAACTATCATCTTTGTCCAATTGATCGTGCCTCAGAAGGGAAGCCCTTAAAATTCTTTGGCGGGACAGGAAAGTCAATTTTTGCTCATGCAACAGGTACTGTCAACATATGCCTTCCCCATAGACCAGGTAGTTGCCAAGTAGTTTCAACCTTTAAAGGCTTTCCAACCAGTGAGTTTGTTGCTTAATAACTCCCTGTTGTTGAGCTGGACAAGGTCCAACCAGCTCAGAAAACCCATTCACTGACTGTTAAAGCCAGACAGCCCAATTAACTGAACATTTAAGTACTTGAATGACTAACCTGACAGTGTGGGGCATTCCCACACATCTCTGAATGCAGCCTTTTAAAAGCTATAAGTCAGTGGGATCTGGATTTCTGTTATGCCGGCATTTTGAGGGGATTTCTAAGCCCTACCTCTTCACCCAGCAATAGAATCAGCCTCCTCTTGGAGTTGTGCCCCCCCCAGATGCTTGGTTTAATAAGGATGCAGTAAAAATACGAATTAAATGTTCTTTATAAACAGTCTTTTTACACTCTCTGGTAGACCCTATCACGTACTGTTCTGGTCAATGCCTTCCTGGCCGACCTGACATATTCTCGGTAATTGAGTTACTCCACCCCTAGTGGGGGAGCTCATGCTCTGCAAGGAGCACGGGGAAGGCAAACATTCCGATCCCGTAGCCTCCTTGCGGGATATTACAGCAGTAATGGCAGATTGTACAATTGACTAGCAAGCGAAGATGTCAATGTTATTTACCATTTACCAGCCCAAGTTTGGATATTGTCCAGGTCTTACTGAAAGCAGGCATGGACTGCTTCACTATCTGAGGAGTTGCAAATGGTGCTGAACATTGTGCAATCATCAGCAAATAACCCACTTCTGACCTTATGATGGAGGGATGGTCATTAATGAAGCCGCTGAAGATGGTTGGGCTGAGGACACTACCCTGAGGAACCCGTTCAGTGATGTCCTTGAGCTGTGTTAACTGGCCTTCAACAGCCACAACCATATGTCTTTGAGTTAGGTATGACTTTGACAAGTGGATACAACTGCATGAGATGGCTGGGTGCAATAGTTCCCAGAGAAAAGCAATTGTTCACCAATGCTCAATTTCGGTTTCACGAGGACAACTCTGCTCCAGATTCAAAATAGCCTTGATCCAAATATGGACAAAAGAGCAGGATTCAAGCGGTGAGCTGAGAGTGACAACCCTTGACATCACTGCAACTTTACCCAAGTATGGCACCAAGAAGCCCAGTAAAATCAAAGCCAATAGGAATCTAGACTCTGAAGGTCTCAAGGGATATGGGGAGAGCACGGGACTATGGTATTGAGATAGAGGATCAGCAATGATGATTGAATGACTTGGAGGGTCAAATGACGTACTCCTGCTCTTCTTTTCTATTTTTTGGTTTCAAACCCGTCATCTTCCAGGATATGGATGTTCTGGCTTCTTTTCGTTCTCATTCTCCCTGTTGCGCTGACTCTGACAATTCATTTACCATCTTTCTTTGTTATCCACATCTTTTTCCTTTGATTTGACTTTCCACAAGCTCTGCAGTTTGAACCGTATGTGGGGCACTTCTTTTGTCTGTGAAGCCAGGTGGTCAACCTCTGCTCCCTCACACCTTTCCTGCTGCCAATATGCATTCTTTTGTTACTGTTTCACTGAATTGCTGCATCAACCTGCTGCCTTTCTCGTGATCGAACTGTAGTCTAGCATTTGGGTAGTCACTGTCTCCATTTATCTATCTGCAGCTTCAGGCAGTGTCTACATGCAGCCAGCACCACTGTGAAGCTTGTCGTTTCCAATCAATTCTTTTTTTGAACCATTGTGATGTGCAGCACCTCAAATAAGCTGATTTTTCAGTCTTTGATCTGTGTCCTGAAATTTATATTTTCTGGCTGCATTCTTTAATCTTGTTATGAAATTGTTAAAAGCTCACTTGAGTCCTGCCTCAGATCCTAAAATTCATGGGCTGGAGTTTCCCAAAATGGGACTACGTCCCCACGCCGGCGTAAAAACGCTGGAGTTTTACTCCAGAGATTCCTGGAAAAAAAGATCAGCTAATTCACAGCCCTGCAGGGGCTAGCAGTGACCCGGAGTAATTCATGCAGCCTTAGCTGCGGATACGGGCCCCCGCACCTCCGGTTCGGAGTCCAAGCATGCACATAGCGGCGGCTTCCAGCAGCCGGCGAGCTCCATGGTGGACTCCGACCGCGGAGCCAGGCACAAAAATTAGACCCCCCCCGCCGATCGGCCGCACACCCAAGCATCTAACCGCGCGGATCTAACCCCCGGCTGCATGTAAGGCCCCCTCAGGTATCCGATCCCTCCGTCCAAACCAGGGCGGCCGCGGACTGGGTCCGCAGCCGCGAAGCCAGAATCCCGACCGGCAACAGGTGGTTAGGTCCACGCCGTCGGGAACTCGGCTGGTCGGGAGCGGAGGATCGCTGGGCGGGCCTCTGTCAATGGACCCGCGGCGGTGCAGCGTACTCCGCGATCACGCTGATTCTTGGGTCACGCTGATTCTCGGGTCCTGGAGGATCGCCGGGCCCGATTTCGGCGTGAAAGTGGATTTCAAATCATGGAATCACAACAGTGCAGAAGGAGGCCATTCAACCCATCAAGTCTGCACGACCCTCTGAAAGGGTACTTTACTTAGGGTCAGGCCCCCACCCTATCCCCTTAACCCAGTAACTTGACCTAACCTAACCTTTTGGACACTAACGGGCAATTGATCATGGCCAATTCACATAACCGGCACATCTTTGGACTGTGGGAGGAAACCGGAGCACCCGGAGGAAACATAGAACATAGAACAGTACAGCACAGTACAGGCCCTTTGGCCCACACTGGTGTGCCAACCATTTATCCTAAACTAAGATCAACCTACCCTACACCCCTTCAATTTACTGCTGTCCATGTGCCTGTCCAAAAGTCGCTTAAAAGTCCCTAATGACTCTGACTCCACCACCTCCGCAGGCAGTGCATTCCACACACCCACCACTCTCTGTGTAAAGAAACTACCTCTGACATCTCCCCTATACCTTCCTCCAATCACCTTAAAATGATGTCCCCTCATGACAGCCATTTCCACCCTGGTGAAAAGTCTCTGGCTATCCACTCTATCCATGCCTCTCATCACCTTGTACATCTCTGTCAAGTCACCTCTCTTCCTTCTTCGCTCCAGTGAGAAATGCCCCATCCCTCAACCTTTCTTCATAACACATGCCCTCCAGTCCAGTAAATCTCCTCTGCACCCTCTCCAAAGCATCCGCATCCTTCCTACAATAAGGCGACCAGAACTGGACACAATATTCCAAGTGTGATCTAACCAGTATTTTATAAAGCTGCAACAAAACTCACGGTTCTTAAATTCAACCCCCCTGTTAATGAAGGCCAACACACCATACGCCTTCTTAACAACCCTATCAACCTGGGTGGCAACTTTGAGGGATCTATGTGTGTGGACCCCAAGATCCTTCTGTTCCTCCACACTTCCAAGAATCCTGCCTTTTACTTCAAATTCGACCTTCCAAAATGAATCACTTCACATTTATCTGGGTTGAACTCCATCTGCCACTTCTCAGCCCAGCTCTCTGCATCCTGTCAATGTCCTGTTGTAACTTTGACACTACCTACAACTCCACCAACCGTTGTGTCATCGGCAAACTTACTAACCCACCCTCCCACTTCCTCATCCAAGTCACTTATAAAAAGCACAAAGAGCAGAGGTTCCAGAACAGATCCCTGCGGGACACCACTGGTCACCGACCTCCAGGCAGACTACTTTCCATCCACTACCACTCGTCTTTTTTTGGCCAGCCATTTCTGTATCCAGACAGCCAAATTGCCCTGTATCCCATGCCCCCTGACTTTCTGAATGAGCCTACCATGGGGAACCTTATCAAATGCCTTACTGAAATCCATGTACACCACATCCACTGCCTGACCTTCATCAATATGTCTCGTCACATCCTCACAGAGTTCAAAGAGGCTTGTGAGGCATGACCTGCCGCTGACAAAGCCATGCTGACTATCTTAAATCAAACTATGTTTTCCTAAATAATCAAAAATCTTGGCCGGGATTCTCCGAGGCTCTGCGCCGAAATCGCACTCGGCACGGTGGTGGAGAATGGGGCGTCAGACCCGCGATCGGATCCGACGCCTTCCCGCGATTCTCCGCGGACTTGAGAATCACTGCCAGACACGGTCGACGCAACGCCAGTCGGGGGCCATTGAAGGAGGCCCCCACGGCGATTCTCCGCTGGCAGCTGGCCGAGTTCCCACCGGCATGGTTCTAACATGGTTCCACCTGTCGGGCACTCGGAGTGGCGGCTGCCGCGGCCGCCCTAGTGGGGGCCACCGATCGGTGGGGCGCTTGCGATCTGGGGGGTCCTATATTGTTGGGGCCGGCTTGCTGTGTGGACCCACCATGTTGCGTGGGGCCGCCGCGCGCATGCACGGACCCGCGGCCAGAAGTGCAGGGCCCCGTATCGGCAGCCGGAGCAATGCAGAGCACTCCGACGCCCTGCTGGTCCCCTTCAGGTAAGTGAATCACTGGGCCAAAGGGCCCGTTGATGCCCACGTGAAACGTTCCAGTGTTTACACTGGCGTCAACACTTAGCCGCTGTTTCGGAGAATCCTGCCCCCTATCTCTCAGAATCCTTTCCAGTATTTTGCTCACCACAGACATAAGACTGACTGGTCTATAATTCTCAGGGATTTCCCTATTCCCTTTCTTGAACAGTGGAACAACATTCGCCTCCCTCCAATCATCCGGTACTACTCCAGTGGAGAGTGAGGACGCAAAGATCATCGCCAACGGTGCAGCAATCTCCTCCCTTGCTACCCGTACGAACTTTGGGTATATCCCATCTGGCCCAGGGGACTTATCTATCCTGATGCTTTTCAAAATTTCCAGCATATCCTCCTTCTTAATATCAACCTGTTTGAGCCTATTAACCTGGTTCACGCTGTTCTCACGAGCAACAAGGTCCCTCTCTCTAGTGAATACTGAAGCAAAATATTCATTTTGGACCTCCCCTACCCACTCATACTCTAGGCTCAAGTTCCCTCCACTATCCCTGATCGGCCCTACTCTCACTCTGATCATCCTCTTATTTCTCACATAAGTGTAGAACGCCTTGGAGTTTTCCTTAATCCTTCCTGCCAGGGATTTTTCATGCCCCCTTCTAGCTCTCCTCAGTCCATTTTGAAGTTCCTTCCTGGCTACCTTGTAACCCTCTAGAGCCGAATCAGATCCTTGCTTCCTCAACCTTACATAAACTTCCTTCTTCCTCTTAACTAGAAGCTCCACTTCTCTTATCATCCAAGGCTCCTTCACCTTACCATTCCTTCCTCGTCTCAGTGGGACAAAACTATCCAGCACTCGCAGCAAGTGACACTTAAACAACCCCCACATTACTGTTGCGCATTTCCCTGAGAACATCTGTTCCCAATTTATGCTCCCCAGCTCCTGTCTAATAGCAGTATAATTTCCCCTCCCTTAATTAAATACCTTCCCATTCTGTCTGTTCCTATCCCTCTCCATGACTATGGTAAAGTTCAAGGAGTTGTGGTCACTGCCACCAAAATGCTCTCCCACCGAGACATCTGACACCTGGCCTGGTTTGTTGCCGAGCACCAAGTCCAATATGGCCTCCCCCCTAGTCGGCCTATCTACATATTGAGCCAGGAATCTTTCCTGTACACACCTGACAAAATCTGCTCCATCTAAACCATTTGCGCTAAGGAGGTTCCAGTCAATATTAGGGAAGTTGAAGTCCCCGATGACAACAACTCTGTTACTTCTGCACCTCTCCAAGATCTGCCGCCCAATCTGTTCCTCCATCTCACTGCTGGTATTGGGGGGGTCTATAGAAAACTCCCAAAAAAGTAACTGCCCCTTTCTTGTTTCTGACTTCCACCCATACTAACTCAGTAGACAACTCTTCGACTAACTCCTTTTCTGCAGCTGTGATGCACTCTCTAATTAACAGTGCCACGCCCCTCCTCTTTTACCTCCCCGAAACATCTAACAACCATTGCTGCCCCTGTGAAATCCATGAGTGGGATTCTCTGAGCCTCCGCGCCGAAATCGCGCTCGGCGCGGGGGCAGAAAACGGGAGTCAAACCCAAGATCAGTTCCGACGCCTCTCCCGCGATTCTCCGGTCCTCGCAGAATCACCGGCAATAGCGCATGCGGTCAACGCGGCGCCGGTTGGAGGCCATTGAAAGAGAATCCCCATGGCGATTCACAGAGTGCAACTAGCCGAGTCCCCAATGGCATAGTTCTCTCATGGTTCCACCCGTTGGGAACTCGGCGTAGCGGCTGCGGACTCAGTCCGTGGCCGCCCTGGTGGGGGGAGCGGGGGGGATCATTCACAGGGTGGGGGGGAGCTTCCAGGACAGCCAGACTACCGATCGGGGGCCACCAATCTGCGGCCGCGTGTGATCTGGGGGTGGCCTATGTTTTTGTGTCGGTCCGCGGTGTGTGTCGGCCATGTCGCGCAGGTTGGCCGACGCAGGCCTCCGCCGTGCGCATGCGCGGATCCCGACCGGAAGTGCAGGGCCCCCTATCAGCAGCCAGTGCTGCGAGGACTACTCCGGGGCCCAGCTAGCCCCCTGAAAATCGGAGAATCACCCTGGACTTTCTTCAGGTAAGTCCAGAGTGATTTGTGCGCGTTTTTTTCAGGAGTGTGGGGACATAGCCGCATTATTGGAGAATCCAACCCCATGTCTCCGTAATGGCCACAATATCAGAGAAGACAGGGAGAGAAAGTGCAAACCCCACACAGTCAGTCACCTGAGGCTGGAATTGAACGTGGGTCTCTGGAGCTGTGAGGCAGCAGTGCTAACCACTGTGCCGTACACTTTTAACTCAAAATGGTGGAGCTTCAATGACTGTTTCTTTCTGTTGTCCTTGTGACTGGCAGATTGATGGACCAATACATTGTAACTCAGTGCATGATTGCAGTGCAGCCGTCAACGTGGTACCCTAGTATAACTATTTGCAGAACAATTGTCTCCTAGCTCTTTATAACAAATATGAAAATATATCAACTGTGACTAAAAACTTAGTGAAAGAGGTAGGTTTTAAGGAGCAGAGTGATGTAGAGAGGCGAAGATGTTGAGGAACAGAATTCTAAAGCTTAGGGCCGAGGCACAGTAATCAATGCTGCGGCAAAGGAAATCCAAGGAATGTACAAGAGGCTAGAGATGGAAGAGTGCAAAGTTATCAGAGACGTTGAGAGCTGGAGAAGATTACAGGGTTTGTTTTGTTTTGGGCGGGGGGCAAATACAAAACACTGATGAAGAACGAGGACAAATATATTAAATTCGAGGCGTTGTAGGGTCGGGAGATATTGTGGGTCATTGATGATGAGTGAATGGGATTGGAGCGGGCCCTGTAAAAGCAGCAGAGATATTGGATACGTTTCAGGGTTAGAGATTGATTAATAAGAGGATCAGAGGTTATGGGGAGAAGGCAGGAGAATGGGGATGAGAAATTATCAGCCATGATTGAATGGCGGAGCAGACTCGATGGGCTGAGTGGCCTAATTCTGCTCCTCTGTATTATGGTCTTATGGTCGAAGGTGGAAGATCGGAGGTCAGCCAGGGAGGCATTGGAATAGTCAAATCTGGAAGTATCAAAAACACCGATGAAGATTTCAGCAGCAGAGGAACTGCAGCAGGGATGGAGACTGGCGATACTACAGAGGTGAGAGTAGGTGGTCTTGGTAACGTTGAGGATTTAAGGTCAAATGCTCAGCTCAGGATCAAATACGATGCTAAAGTTGCAGTCTGGCTCAGCCTCACAGCGTAGTATTTCTAGCTTTGGATCCATGTTTACCAGCAATGCTGGATGATTGCTCCATGGATATCTGAAATCACTGAGCTTGTTGGACAAATGCTCTTCCTACATAAGTGATGCGAGGACAGCACGAGTAGGATGTATTACTGCCAAACCCAATAATCAAAAAGAGCATTTTCTAGCAGAGGTCACTGGTTAATGATCAGGTGAAGAGGCCCACATTGATTTTATCCTTCTTCGCCAGGGGCTGTTAAAGGTCAATGTGTTATTCTTTTAGAAATTATTTAAATTTCTGCATCAAAGTTGAGATCAGCTAAAATGGAGTCGGTGCATCAATGCCTCTGACATCTGGACTGGATCCATAAAAACACCATTTTATTTTCTGAGCTATTTTTATTTATTTTGTAACGACATACAAACAGAGATTAATTAATGTGCTGTGATAAATCATTTCAAAAATATAGGGAGGCAGCACAGTGGCTAGCACTGCTGCCTCACAGTGCCAGGGACCCAGGTTGGATTCCGACTTCCAGTAACTGTGCGGAATTCGCACATTTTCCCCGTGTCTGCGTGCGTTTCCTCCGGGTGATCCGGTTTCCTTCCACAGTCCATGGATATGCCCGTTAGATGGGGTTACGGGGATAGGGCGGTCCTAGGTAGGGAGCTCTTTCAGGGGGTTGGAGTAGACATGACGGGTTGAATGGCCTCCTTCTGTTGGAATTCTGTGGATCAATTTTAAAAATGCTTTTTGTCCCCAAGTTTTCACCCAAATTTATTTTCATATCTTTTCATATATAGTGTAATTTGATTGGTGCAGATGAAAATGGGCCGATTATAAAACTGAGATTTTAAAACATACTATCAAACCTGTGAGCAACCTGATTTTAAATTGTTGAACAGAATTTTTAAACATATACAAAGCTACTTTCTAGTTAGATTGAAGTACAGCCATCTTTTTGTTGGTAAATTCAAAGAGAATCAAAACCTTTCAAAACATCCTGGGTTGGATTATCCATTCCTGAGACTAAGTGTTGACGCTGGGGCAGTATTCATGGACTTCCACGACAGCAAAACTGGCGCCAAACCTGGATTGATTCAGCGACTGTTGAGGAGCTAGCACCGGCTTCACGTGGAACACCATCGATTCCAATAAAAATGGGTGCGGGATTCGCTAGGACCGTGATTGACACTCGGGAGGCTGACAAGCTGCAGCCGCTCATACACATTACAATCCCCACACACACTCATCACAGCCAACAAGATAGCATTGGTTGCGCTGGAACACGGTCACACAGCTGATGGGACGGCTGGGGCCAGGTGGCACCTAGGGGGGGTGGCCATGGCCCTAAGGTCACAGTGGGCAGTCAGCGGCGTGCACTGCTGCATGGCTGCCTTTTGGCTGTGGCAATGGTGTTCCGTGCCCGTCCACCCCAACCTCCTGGCCACCCCCCACTATTCCCCCCATCTCTGGCAGAAGCCCCCCCCACCTCCCCCTCCCCGGCCAGCAGCACACTATGGGATGTTGGACACTTTCCGTACCCCCTCTCTCTGGTTTAGCACAGGGCTAAATCGCTGGCTTTGAAAGCAGACCAAGGCAGGCCAGCAGCACGGTTTAATTCCCGTACCAGTCTCCCCGAACAGGCGCCGGAATGTGGCGACTAGGGGCTTTTCACAGTAACTTCATTGAAGCCTACTCGTCACAATAAGCGATTTTCATTTCATTTAATTTCTCGCTCAGCAGCCATCAGGGCGGTTTCATGATTTTTAAAAGCACAAGTGAACCGCGCCATTGGGGACTCTGCCCATCAGAGGCGGAGAATCACGGAGGCCCCGGAGAATACCGGGTCAGGCCCGCTAATGATAGGCAAACGGTGTTTTCTGTACATGCATTCCGGACTGCATTGGCGGCGCTGTCAAAGTGATGGAGAATTGTGATTTGCCATCAAATCGGCACCCACCACGATTTTGCCGTCGGAACCTATTCTCCACCCAATTGCGTTTCCTGATTTTGCCGTTAGCCAATGGAGAATCCCGCCCCTGTTCTTGCCCCAACCAAGAGATCCAGTTTAATTTTTGGAGCCCCTATGAAGGCCTGCAAACGGGTGCAATTAGCAGGAACTCCCAATGTTGATCCATTCATTGTGGTGGCATGGCTCCTTCTAGTGCTACTTTTTCAAAATTATCCCAATAGATTGCAGAAATTTGATTTACATGAAACTTAATTGGCACTTGAGGGTTTGTGTCCTATTGCAGCAGTTACACCAATATCAAGGGACTGCACAGATAAACGAGCATCATTGATAAACTCCAAGATAAAGGTGGTTACTTTCCTGTTCATGTCTCAACTTCCCTTGCATTGCTGATTTTAAGACACAGGGTTCTTCAAGTGAATGAGTCAACCACTTAAGGCAGGATCCTCATGACTTTATGGAAGTTGGAGCCCATCTATTGGACGACATGGTGGCACAGCACCAGAGACCTGGGTTCAATTCCAGTCTTGGTGACTGTAGAGTTTGAACTTTCTCCCCATGTCTATGTGGGGCTCCGGTTTCCTCCCACAGTCCAGAGATGTGCAGGTTAGGTGGATTGGCCATTCTAAATTGGCACTTAATGCAAATTGCAAGGATGCATATTTTGGATGCCGATCATTATGGGGATAGGGCCAGGAAGTAGGCCTAGGTAGAGTGCTCTTTCAAACGGTTGGTGCAGACTCAATGGGCCGAATGGCCTCCTTCTGCACTATATGAATTCTATGGAGGTTGTTCTTCCCTAGTTCTATTGCCTCACACTCCACTTTAATGGGAGCAGCTACTGTTTTCCCACCATACTGAAGCAGGTCTATATCTTGTATGGAGACACAAGATGTCCTCCAGGATATGTGTAAAACTTTCATCAGTCAAGCGTGGCTGCGGGGACATGCTTCTCTGCGCCTCGAGTGAACTCCACACCTTCCTCCCATAGGATGCTCACGAAACTCCTTCCCTGTGACCTAGTTCCTAGCCAAAGTTTCTCTCTCTCCCACCTGCTAGCCAGCTGCCCTTTTCCATCCTTTTCAGGTGGGCTGGTGAGGAACATTATGTAGGCCAGAAGATAAAATCTCAGGAACTCACACCTAAGCCGAGCAGTACATTGCAGACTCACCCATCCCCTGCCTGCCAAAAGTCTATGGGGGGTTAAAATTAACCTCAAGGTTTCAAACAGATTATCATGAACAAATTTTGGATTGCTTTGTCATGCTGAGTCATGTGCACTATTCTTGTCCACTGACATCTTCTATCACTGGATCTGTCAGAAACGAATATAGGCTATCTTGTTGTAATTAGGCGGCGTGCAGGCTGGTAAAATTAGATCTAATATTAATAACAGTAAGCCTTGTTTACCATTGCATGTGACCTACATTGGTTTCGTAGGGCAGACAAAGCAAAAGAAAAACAATTAATAAACAGGACCACCCCCCCCCCACCTTCCCACCCCCCCCCCCACCCCCCCCCCCCCCCCCGCCATGTACACAAAGACTAAAACGACAGAACCCAAATATTAATGCCAATTAAGACTATGTCCAACAAGGTTTTTTATCCAAATGAATGTGCCCATATTATTGTGGAATTAAAGGGGTTCATCATTTACACTGATATTACAGCAAGACTGTGTCCTCATTAATTTTTCAATCATAATCAGTTGCGTTGTGCACACAGCTGGGATACCAAAAATGGTTAACAATATTTTTGAAGCAGTTTTAGCACACTGAATTATTTGTTGCAAAGTTTGAAAGATTATGTGGATTAAAAGTCCAATTGTCACTTCCAGGTACTCTGTGGCATATAGAAAACTCTGGCCCCGGTTGTCATGTGGAACATTTTATGGAGAAAGTCTCTCCTCATGTTGACTGTGAAAAATACAAGGTTCCAGTTAAATAGTGGAAGGCAAAAGGTTATTCCTTTTATAAAAGAAATGTGTAAGAGGGTACCAAGGGAGGATGTGAAAGACTGCTTCCGGGTAACTTAGATACAGCACTGCCAGCCAGCTGCTCCCTCTCAGAATTGAAGAGAAGGATACTGATAGCAAAGGTTATAGGGCACAAGCTTTTTACAACAGAGCTGTTAGCATCAGTCGTATTCATGGCCACTCTGAGACAGTGAGGAACTCAATAATATTGAGAGGTTTCTAAAGCAGGTAACTGGGAAGCCTAATCCCAGTCGGATACCTAAGGCAGAGGAAGTCATACATTTGACTGTTTTCGTGGTTTCAACAAAACTCTGAAGAAAATCATGTTTCCAGAATCTTTCGAAAACAAACACCACAGGTTCCCTGGAAATAAGGAGAGAGAAAAATCAATACTTGCCATGTACGTTGGAGCCAATGGAATAAGGGAATGATTTATGTATGGACGAATGCAGGCTGCATCAGCTGGGGCCCTGAGCAGAGAGGTGTGGGGGTGAGCTGGACTGCAGTGATTATTTCTAATGGCCACAATTTATTCTGCTGTGATAATCCCCCTCTAGCTGCTAAAGACACAGCAAAATAGATTGCAGAATATCAGCTGATTTGGCATAAGTCTGTATTCATGAGATTAATGGGGCTACATTAAAATTAACAGCATGTGAAGAGGTGGATTCTTGATCTCTAGCACACGTCATTCGACCTCTCGTCTCTCTTTGCCCCTCCACTTTCGCCCAACCAAAGGCCAGCCAGAGGGACAGCCTCACTCGAAGAGTCCAGTCACCCGCCGGAATCAAAGCACAGCCTCTACACTGTGATCAGATTGATGCAAACGTCTTGCACAGGAAGAATATAGGAAGTGCTTCCACAGAGAAATTAGCTTGACAAATGAAAGAAGAGTGGGAAAAGAAAGCAACCTTTAACTGTGAAAGGTAATTCTCGTCTATCCATTGTAACTGTATTAAAATAGTAAATTTTCATTTCACAATAACTTCTCTTTGAAAGTACCTGTGACTGGCATAATGTTGTGGTAAAAGCCACAAGTAACATTTACCTTTTAAATATTTGCCCTGGCTTTCAATTAACTCTTCTTGTTCCTTTGGACTGAATCGGTTAATTGTTCTGTTTCAGAATGAAGAATTCCATGCAGTACAGTGATAACTTTTCAAAATTAATTCTTTTTCATATTTTCCCCACAAGTATAAATATAGAACATGCATTGCTTTTGTCTCCAGTACCCTGCACCTACAGCGCTGCCCATTCTCATGTATTTATATTACAGAGATTTATAAGATTCATCTATGTATCAGACCAGACACTGGAAAGTGTTAATTGATGGTGAAACGTTTCCCATCACACAGCAACTGCTAATAAGGTTTATATTGTTTTTGACACATAACCAGATTTCGGATGAAGCCATACTTCATTGTGAGCTGGTCTGTCACTGTGACATGAACAACAATCTTTTCTCTTCCTCTCCAGATCCTATCCAATCTCGGCTCCATTCGGATTACCATGGAGCTCAGCCATTACAGGGCAGAGAGGGATTAAAAAAGCAGACTTGGCAACAGTCCCAAGGTAAAAACGATGGTAGGTGAGACAACATTCAGAGAGCAAATAATCAGCAAGCAAAACACCCCAGTCGGGCAAATAGCTGATGTGTAGATTCAGAGCACTGGCAGCAACCCAGAGTAAGAAGTGATATTGAAGTAGAATTTTCACATAGGATACAGGGTGGTAGAAAACGGCATATGTTTATATGATAAACAAATCACCTGTCAAATTCTGTCATTGCTTTACAAGTGCTGATAGCGTTAGCCAAAAAAAGACAGTAATTTGTGTCAACTTTCTTTCGGTGGGCCATTGCTGTCAGATAATTTCAATTCACCCAGCTTTCTTCGCTTGCAGACTTTCAATCAATTCAGCGTTATTAATAATGATCACTTTCAGGCCACTCTCATGCTTGACAATGCTGACGCTGCAGTAATGTTGCAGTGTGCCACAGAATGCTTTTCTCCACATTATTCTGCAGTCATGCCCCTGCCCCCTTGCTTAGTCAGTTGTAGTTTAACAGCTGGGCAAATAGTAGTAGTATGGTCAGCATTTAATTCTTGTGCTCTTTTGGTGGACCTTAGTTTGGATGTTCTGAAAGCAAAAACTAATTACCTCATCACCTCTGGAAGCAAAGTCACACAAAATGCTCTAGGGTCCATCGGGTGAACCTTCTAAATACTAGCTTTCCTTCGTATTTTGTATCACACAAATATATTTCTGTTGCTTAAATAGATAATGCTTATTTTGTCAAATTGTAAGTTTACTTTATACAGCAATTTATTCTGCCCATTTGGTAATTTTCTTACAGTCTTGTTTATTCCACTTCCATGATGAAAAGCTTATGAAAAAACATAATAAAGTGTGACAGCTTATGTACTCGGCCATAGCAGGTCCAACATTGAAAAGGGGAAGGCAGCATGCAGAAGCAGATATTGCAACTTATTCTGCAAATTTTAAACCATAACTTAACTCATCAAAAGGCTTCCAAAACAATGCAGTCTTGAACCACAACAGGGTTTTCTTCTGAAACAGTTTGCTTCAAGCCAGCTTCATGCCATCAGGTTTGGAACAAGAGATGATCCTCCCTTTTATAATTTTTAGTAAATGGGAGCGTAATTAAATGCAAGTTATACCGTTGTTCATAGGATCACAAAGATTTGAGGGGTGATTATAGGCATAAGCTTTAGGACTGAGGTGAGGAGAAATTTCTTCACCCAGAGAGTGGTGAATCTGTGGAATTCACGACCACAAAAAATAGTTTTCTGTGTAATTTCAAGAAGGAATTAGATATAGCTCTCGGTGCTAAAGGGATCAAGGGATATGGGGGGAAGGCGGGATCAGGATATTGAATTTGATGATCAGCCATGATCATAATGAATAGAGAAACAGGCTCGAAGGGCTGAATGGCCTCCTCCTCCTATTTTCTATGTATGTTTCTATGAAAATGAAATGAAAATCGCTTAGGCGATTTAACGAGTAGGCTTCAATTAAGTTACTGTGAAAAGCCCCTAGTCACCACATTCCGGCGCCTGTTCGGGGAGGCTGGTACGGGAATTGAACCATGCTGCTGGCCTGCCTTGATCTGCTTTAAAAGCCAGCAATTTAGCCCAGTGAGCTAAACCAGCCCCCTAGCTCTATTAAACTATGGGGAGCACACAGCCCACTCTACAAGTGTGGTACTTCAGAAATGGAAAAGTTATTTTTAAAGCAAAACAATGTTTATTCTATGAACTCAAGTTAACCTTTCTAAACAAACAGTGAACATCTTAGCAACCAGTAAATCAAATACACCCCCCAAAGAATACAACACTAAGTAATATGTATGCCGTCCTTTTTAACATCCAGAAGGCTTAACAAACCTCTAAACAGAAGCACATCAGGGTTTACACTCAATACTGAAAACATTTATAGTTCTGAATTCACCAAATGATTAAGAGATAGTCCTTCATGGCAGAGAGCATAGCAGTACAGCTGCTTTGTCTGACTTCAGCTGCAACACACTGAAAAACGAAACCAAAAAGATAGACACACCCAAGCTTTTCTCAAAGTGAAACTAAAAAGCAGAACCAGAGCTCAGCTCCACCCATTCTCTGACATCACTGCAGTAACATGAGCAGCCAAACATTTCTTAAAGCGACATTCTCATGACATTATTACCTGGCACTTGTGCAGTATGAATGTTACTTGCCACTTCTGGCTGAAGATTATTGCGAATGATTCAGGCTTGTCTTTTGCACAGATGTGCTGCACTCCTCCATCATTGAGGATGGGGATATTTGTGGAGCCTCAACCTCCAGTGAGTTGTTTAATAGAACACCACCATCCACGGCTGGATGTGGCAGGACTGCTAAGCTTAGATCTGATCCATTGGTTGTGGGATGGCTTAGCTCTGTCTATCATTTGTTGTTTATGCTGTTTGTCACACAAGTAGTCCTGTGTTGTAGCTTCACCAGATTGACACCTCATTTTTCAGTGTGCCTGGTGTTGCTCCTGGCATGTCTTCCTCCTGCACTTTTCATTGAGCCAGTGTCAATCTCCTGGTTTGGTGGTAATGGTAGAGTTGGGGATATGCCAGGCCATGAGGTTGTAGATGGCGGTTGAATATAATTCTGCTGCTGCTGATGGCCCATAGCGGCTCATGGATGACCAATCTTGCATTGCTCGGTCTGTTCTAAGTCTATCCCATTTAGCACAATGGCATTTCCACACAACACAACTGGTTGGTATGTGAAGACGGGACTTTGTCTCCACAAGGACTGTGCAGTAGTCACTCTTACCGATACTGTCATGGACAGATGCACCTGCAGCAAGCAGATTGGTGAGGATGAGGTCTAGTATAATTTTCACTCTTGTTGATTCCCTCACCACCTGCTGCAGTCCCAGTCTGGCAGCTATGTCCTTTAGGACTCAACCATCTCGGTCTGTGGTGGTGCTACCAAGCCTCTCTTGGTGATGGATATTGAAGTCCCCACCCAGAGCAAATTCTGCACCATTGCCATCCTCAGTGCTTCTTCCAAGTGGTGTTCAATATGGAGGTGTACTGATTCATCAGCTGATGGTGGCCGGTATGTGGTAATCAGCAGGAGGTTTCCTTTCCCATGTGTGACCCAAAGCCAAGAGACTTCATGGGGTCCAGAGTCCATGTTGATGACTCCCAAGGCAACTCCCTCCTGACTGTATACCACGGCGCCACCACCTCTGCTGGGGCTGTCTTGCCAGTGAGACAGGACATATCCAGAAATGGTGATAGTGGTGTCTGGGACATTGTCTGTAAGGTATGATTCTGTGAGTATGACTATATCAGGCTTTTACTTGACTAGTCTGTGAGAAAACTCTCCCAACTTTGGCACAAGTCTCCAGATGTAAGGAAGACTTTGCAGTTCGACAGTTTGCCGTTGTCACTTCCAGTGTCTTGCTCAATGCTGAATGGTCCATCCAGTTTCTTTCCTTTTTATTGACTTTGTAGCGGTTTGATACAACTGAGTGGCTTGCTGGGCCATTTCAGAGGCAATTTCAGAGTCAACCATTTTGCTGGTGTTCTGGAGGCACATGTAGGCCAGACCAGGTGAGGACGGCAGATTTCCTTCCCTAAAGGTCATTAGTGAACCAGCTGGGTTTCTTATGACAATCGACATTGCTTTTATGGTCATCATTCAAAATCCACCATCTGCCGTGGCAGGATTTGAACCCGGGTCCCCAGCTTTGACAAAGAGTCATCCAGACTCGAAACGCTAGCCCCCTTCTCTCTCCAAGATGCTGACAAACCTGCTGAGATTGTCCAGTAGTTTCTGTCTTTGCTTCAGATTCCAGCATCTGCAGTAATTTGCTTTTATCCCTGGAGCATTACCCTGGATCTCTGGATTACCAGTCCAGGGACAATACGACTACGCCACCACCACACCTCTGTGAAAATTGGGTGGCAGAATTCTCCGCACAACCACATTGATTACACATGTACAAAATAAATTGTTCTGGCAGTGCCCAAAGCAGTTGATCTGACGCATAGACCATCTTGACTGATAGGCTACTTGGCCAATAATTGCTGTTTTTCTGGCAGTGAACCTGGATGAGAGTGGAGGGGGTGGAGGGACAGGAAGAAGGGTTTAAGAAAATAGGTTAAAGTGAAGAAAAGCTCAAAGTTATCTTTGCATTCCAGGATGATTCTGTGAGCAGTTTGGGCAGATGGGAGAAAGACCCAATGTTATTTTATGTGGCCCAGTCAGACCTGGCGGTGGATTCTGAACCAGATGTCCACAATATTCTTTCACGTCTTCATCCCTTAGACTTAAAGGAGCAGAGATGAGGCCTGTACTGGGGGAAAGGCCAAAATGGGTGGGAGAGTAATGGTTTTATTGGGGGCCAAGACATAAAAGGTAGAGACGAGGGTACAATTGAGCAAGTGACAATCAGCAGAAAAGTTGTGGCGAAGGGTTAAAGGTTAGACAGTTGAGATTTTGAAAGTGCAGTTGCAAGTGAATTAGGAGATAGGTTTTCTTAGGAGTGGACACAGAAACAAATGGGGATGCAGTGGGGGGGGGGGTGATGATTGCTACAGATAAATGATCAGAGATGGCCTTACCTGCACCTGATATGATGGGACCAGCAAGACCATGTGAGATGGCAAGGTCAAGGATGTGGCTGTGGTTATGGGTTGGAGAATTTACATGGAGGGGGAGATTTGGAGAATATAAGAAGACAGTGACCTCAGAGGAGAGAGAGTATGATGTGCTGTGATGGTTGAAATCATAAAGGATTAGAAGTTATTCAGTACAGAGGAGAGGAAAGCAATAGTGTACCTTGGTGAGAGCATTTTTATTGTACATGGAGAGCAGTAGAGAATGAAAAATTTGAATGAGAGGTGAGAGGGGTGGAACAAGGTGAGATATTCAAAGGAGGAGAAAGTGCCAGATGAGTTCGGGAGGGTGTGAGACCATGGTAAGATTTGGTGATAAGTGCCATACCACTCCACGACTTTCTTGGCTGAGCAGGTGATGGAAGATAAAGTTAGATGGGACGACTTACCCAGCTAGGTTTTTATCAAGGCTAGGAACTCGATGCAATCACCACAGTAAGACTATGGGTGGCAAGGGCTGTGTTCACAAGCAGACAGGCAGTCTGGACGGACATGTGTAGAAGAGTGGCCAGCTGTGGGCAGAGGGGGAAGTGCGTTGGCCAGGAAGGACACTGGCAAGATTGATCCCCAGCTGTGCAGGAAGGTTTTGGGAGAGTGAGATGAGGATCCCCGGTCGCTGTGGATGTAGGCGGGGAAACCGAACAGAGCGAAGGTGGTGTTGAGGGCTTTGATAACGGTGGCAGACGTCATACCGGGGCTTGGGATGGCGAAGGGGAATCGGGAATACTCGTCGACCACATTAAGAAAGTACGTGTTGCGGTCGGTGGAGGGGAGGGGCCCTTTGAAGTCCACGCTGAGCCGTTCAAAGGGGCGGGTGACCTTCACCAGGCGTGCACGGTCTGGCCGGTAGAAGTGCGGTTTACACTCCGCGCAGACCTGGCAGTCTCTGGTGATAGCCTTGACTTCCTCGATGGAATAGGGCAGATTGCGGGCCTTTATGAAATGGTAAAAGCGGGTGACTCCTGGGTGACCGAGATCTTCGTGCAGTGTCCGGAGTCCGGCCATTTGTGTGCTGGTACATGTACCTCGGGACAGGGCATTGGAGGGCTCGTAATTGTAGGTGGAGAGCTCGATCCTCCACCTCAAGATTTTATCATTTTTGATCTTACCCCGCTGTGTGTTGTTAAACATGAAGGCAACCGACCGTTGGTCAGTGAGGAGAGTGAATCTCCTGCCGGCCAGCTAATGCCTTCAATGTCGCACAGCTTCAACGATCGCTTGGGCCTCCTTTTCGATGGAGGAGTGCTGAATTTCGGAGGCATGGAGGGTGCGGAAAAAGAATGCCATGGGCCTGCCTGCCTGGTTGAGGGTGGCGGCCAGAGTGACGTCTGATGCATTGCTCTCGATTTGGAAGGGGAGCGTCTTGTCGACCGTGTGCATCGCGGCCTTGGCGATGTCAGCCTTGATATGGTTGAAGGCTTGGTGAGCCTCGGCCGTCAGAGGGAAAGCGGTGGATTGAATGAGTGTGCGGGCCTTGTCCGCATAGTATGGGACCCACTGGGCGTAATACGAAAAGAACCCCAGGCATCATTTGAGGGCCTTAGGGCAGTGGGGTAGGGGGAGTTCCATGAGTTCACTGGGAGGGAAGAGGAACGGAGTGGGGGAAGAGGGAAAAGGGGGATAGGGAATGGCAGAGATGAGTGAGTGTAGATGGTGAGAGGGAGGTAGGGGGAAAGGGTGTAGCAGGGAGCGAGGGGGGGGGAGGGGGGCAAGGGGGAAAGGATTTTACAAGATGGAATTGGGGAGGGGGATTTGAGTGGAGGGGTAGAGTATGGAGTAGGGGCAAGAGGGACTGGAGTAGGGGTGGAGTGGAATTCACTGGGGTGCAAGAGCGAATGGACTGGGGGTGAATGGAAAGAGGAGAATGAAGTGGGGAAAGAAAGAAAAGGGGGAATAGGGAATGGCGGAGGAGAGTGAATGGTGGGGGGGAGGGAGTGGGGGTGGTGGAGGAGAGTGAGTGTGGGTGGGGGGAGTGGTGGTGGTGGAGGAGAGTGAGTGTGGGTGGGGAGAGGGAGTTGGGGGAGAGGGATTTGGGGGAGAAGGAGTGGGGGAAAGGAAG
This sequence comes from Scyliorhinus torazame, assembly GCF_047496885.1. NCBI lineage: Eukaryota > Metazoa > Chordata > Chondrichthyes > Carcharhiniformes > Scyliorhinidae > Scyliorhinus > Scyliorhinus torazame. The sequence continues at coordinate 311,808,511 of NC_092707.1, forward strand.
TGGGAGGAGCAAACATGGGGGAGAGAGGGGGCCAAGAAGGAAAGGAGTTTGGGAGAGGGAGTTGGGGGAGGGGGTGTTGAGTGGAGGAGAGGGAATGGAGTGGGGGAAGAAGGAATGGAGTGAGGGGCAAGAATGGAGTGGGGGGGGAGAAGAGGGAATAGTGTGGGGGTAGAGAACAGAGTGGGGAGGAGACAGAGTGGAGCAGGCAGAAAGGAAATTGAGTGGAGGAAAGGAAGTGGACTGGGGAGAGGGAATGCAGTGGGGGAAGAGGGAATGAAATGATGGAAAAGGGAATGAAATGGGGGGAAGAGGGAATGGAGTTAGCAGGAGGAAAAATGTGGGGGGGAGGAAATTGAGTGGGGATGAGGGTGCGGACAGGGGAAGAGGAAGTGGAGTAGGGGAAGAGGGTGTGGAGTAGGGGAAGAGGGTGTGGTGTGGGGAAGAGGGTGTGGAGTGGGGACGAGGGTGTGGAGCAGGGGAAGAGGGTGTGGAGTAGGGGAAGAGGGTGTGGAGTCGGGGAAGTTGGTGTGGAATAGGGGAAGAGGGTGTGGAGTAGGGGAAGAGTGTGTGGAGTGGGGAAGAGGGTGTGGAGTAGGGTAAAAGGGTGTGGAGTAGGGAAAGAGGGTGTGGAGTAGAGGAAGAGGGTGTGGAGTAGGGGAAGAGGGTGTGGAGTGGGGAAGAGGGTGTGGAGTGGGAAAGAGGGTGTGGAGTAGGGGAAGAGGGTGTGGAGTAGAGGAAGAGGGTGTGGAGTAGAGGAAGAGGGTGTGGAGTGGGGAAGAGGGTGTGGAGTGGGAAAGAGGGTGTGGAGTGGGAAAGAGGGTGTGGAGTAGGGGAAGAGGGTGTGGAGTAGGGGAAGAGGGTGTGGAGTAGAGGAAGAGGGTGTGGAGTAGGGGAAGAGGGTGTGGAGTGGGAAAGAGGGTGTGGAGTAGGGAAAGAGGGTGTGGAGTAGGGGAAGAGGGTGTGGAGTAGAGGAAGAGGGTGTGGAGTGGGGTAGGGAATGGAGTGGAGGAGGGAATGGGTTGGGGGAGGGAATGGGATGGGGAGGGAATGGAGTGGGGGAGGGAATGGGTTGGGGGAGGGAATGGGTTGGGGGAGGGACTGGAGTGGGGGAGGGACTGGAGTGGGGGAGGGACTGGAGTGGGGGAGGGACTGGAGTAGGGGAGGGACTGGAGTGGGGATTGGAATGGAGTGGGGATTGGAATGGAGTGGGGATTGGAATGGAGTGGGGAAGAGAGCAAATGGAATGGGAGAAGAATAAATGAGTGGGGGAGAGGAAATTGGGTGTGGGGGAGATGGAATGGAGTGCGAGGGAAGCAGGATTGGAGGGGAGAAGGAATGGAGTGGGGGCGAGGGAATGGAGTGAGGGCGAGTGAATTGAGTGGAGGGAGAGGGAATGCAGTGGGGGTAGAGGGGGAATGGAGTGGGGTGGAGAGGGAATGGAGTGGGGGGAGACGGGGAATAGAGTGGGGAGAGGGCGAATGGAGTGGGGGAGGGGGAATGGAGTGGGGGAGAGGGATTGGAGTGGGGGGAGAGGGCGAATGGAGAGGGGGAGAGGGAATGTAGTGGGGGGAAGAGGGGGAATGGAGTGGGGGGAAGAGGGGGAATGGTGTGGGGGGTGAGTGAATGGTGTGGGGGGAGAGGGAATGGAGTTGGGGGAGAGGGGGAATGGAGTGGGGGGAGAGGGGGAATGTAGTGTGGGGAGAGGGAATGGAATGGGGGGGAGCGGGGGAATGGAGAGGGGGAATGGAGTGGGGGGAGAGGGAATGGAGTGGGGGGAGAGGGAATGGAGTGCGGGGAGAGGGAATGGAGTGGGAGAGAGTGGAATTCACTGGGGGGGGGAAGAGGGAATGAAATGGGTGTGAAGAGGGAATGGAATGGGGGAAGAGGGAAAAGGAGGATAGGGAATGGCGGAGATGAGTGAGTGTGGGTGGTGAGAGGGAGGTAGGGGGAAAGGGAGTAGGAGGGGCGAGAGGGGGGGAGAGGAGGCCCAGGGGGAAAGGATTTTGGGAGATGAAATTGGGGAAGGGGATTTGAGTGGAGGAGAGGAAATGGAGCGGGGGAAGAGGGAATGGAGTGGGAAAGAGAGAATGGAGTGGGAGGTAAGAGGGAACGGAGTTGGGGTCAAGAAGGAATAGAGTAGGAGAAGGAGGGAATGGAGAGGGGTGGAAGAGTGAATCGTGTGGGGGGAGAGAACAGAGTGGGGAGGAGACAGAGTGGAGCAGGCAGAAAGGAAATTGAGTGGAGGAAAGGAAGTGGACTTGGGGAGAGGGAATGGAGAGGAGGCAAGGGGGAATGGAGTGAGGGGGCAAGTGGGAATGCCGTGGGGGAAAAGGGAATGAAATGGGGAGAAGAGGGAATGGAGTGAGGAGGAGGAAAAATGTGGGGGGGAGGAAATTGAGTGGTGAAGAGGGTGTGGAGTAGGGGATGAGAGTGTGGAGTAGGGGAAGAGGGTGCGGAGTAGGGGAAGAGGGTGTGGAGCATGGAAGAGGGTGTGGAATGGGGAAGAGGGTGTGGAGCAGGGGAAGAGTGTGTGGAGTAGGGGAAGAGGGTGTGGAGTAGGGGAAGAGGGTGTGGAGCAGGGGTTTGGGGTGTGGAGCAGGGGTTTGGGGTGTGGAGTGGGGAAGAGGGTGTGGAGTAGGGGAAGAGGGTGTGGAGTAGGGGAAGAGGGTGTGGAGTAGGGGAAGAGGGTGTGGAGTGGGGAAGAGGGTGTGGAGTAGGGGAAGAGGGTGTGGAGCAGGGGAAGAGGGTGTGGGGAAGAGGGTGTGGAGCAGGGGAAGAGGGTGTGGAGTGGGGAGGAGGGTGTGGAGCAGGGGAAGAGGGTGTGGAGGAGGGGAAGAGGGTGTGGAGCAGGGGAAGAGGGTGTGGAGTGGGGGAAGAGGGTGTGGAGTAGGGGAAGTGGGTGTAGAGTAGGGGAAGAGGGTGTGGAATAGGTGAAGAGGGTGTGGAGTAGGGGAAGAGTGTGTGGAGTAGGGGAAGTGGGTGTGGAGTAGGGGAAGAGGGTGTGGAGTGGGGGAAGAGGGTGTGGAGTAGGGGAAGTGGGTGTAGAGTAGGGGAAGAGGGTGTGGAATAGGTGAAGAGGGTGTGGAGTAGGGGAAGAGTGTGTGGAGTAGGGGAAGTGGGTGTGGAGTAGGGGAAGAGGGTGTGGAGTAGGGCAGAGGGTGTGGAGTGGGGGAAGAGAAATTGAGTGGGGAGTAAGAGGGAATGGAGTGGGGAAGATAGCAAATGGAATGGGAGGAGAAGAAATGAGTGGGGAAGAGGAAATTGGGTGTAGGGGAGATGGAATGAAGTGGGGAGGAGAGGGAATGCAGTAATGGAGAGAAAGTGGAATGGGGGGAGAGGGAATGGGGTAGGGGGGCAAACGAGACTGGAGTTGAGGGTACAGGGAATGGAGTGTGAGGAGCAATGGGGGAAAGTGAGAATGGGATGGGATTAGAGCGGATGGAGTGGTGGGACAGGGAATGGAGTGGGGGGGAAGGAACGAGTGGGGAGGAGGGGGAGTGGAGTTGGGGGGAAGGAACGAGTGGGGAGGAGTGGAAGTGGAGCGACAGACCGGAAATTGAGTGGGGGAGAGGAATTGGAATGGGTGAGAGGGAATGGAGAGGGGGCAAGGAGGAATGCAGTGATGGGACAAGGAGGAATACAATGAGGGGTAGGGGAAATGGAGTGTGGGGGAAGGGGGAATTGACGGGGGGAGGGAATGGAGTCGGGAAGAGAGCAAATGGAATGGAGAGGAGATGGAATGGAGTGGGGGAGAGAGAATGGAGTAGGGGGAGAGGGAATGGAGTGGGGGGAGAGGGAATGGAGTTGGCCAGGAGTGGAAATGGAGTGGGGTGTAGAGAGTGAAGGAGTGAGGGGAAGCGGAAGTGGAGTGGAGATGGATTGGAGTGTGGGGAGAGTGAATGGAGTGCTGTGCAAGAGGGAATAGTGTGGGGGTAGAGAACAGAATGGGGAGGAGACAGAGTGGAGCAGGCAGAAAGGAAATTGAGTGGAGGAAAGGAAGTGGACTTGGGGAAAGGGAATGGAGAGGGGGCAAGGGGGAATGGAGTGAGGGGCCAAGGGGGAATGTTAGGAGGAGGAAAAATTTGTGGTGGGAGGAAATTGAGTGGAGAAGAGTGTGTGGAGTAGGGGACGAGGGTGTGGAGCAGGGGAACACTGTGTGGAGCTGGGCAAGAGGGTGTGGAGGAGGGGACGAGGGTGTGGAATGGAGAAGAGGGTGTGGAGTAGGGGAAGAGTATGTGGAGTAGGGGAAGAGGGTGTGGAATGGGGAAGAGGGTGTGGAGTAGGGGAAGAGTGTGTGGTGTAGGGGAAGAGAGAGTAGGCTGGGGAAGAGGGTGTGGAGTAGGGGAAGAGGGTGTGGAGTGGGGAAGAGTGTGTGGAGCAGGGGTTTAGGGTGTGGAGCAGGGGAAGAGGGTGTGGAGTGGGGTAGAGGGTGTGGAGTAGGGGAAGAGGGGGTGGAGTAGAGGAATAGTGTGTGGAGTAGGGGAAGAGGGTGTGGAGTCGGGGAAGAGGGTGTGGAGTAGGGGAAGAGGGTGTGGAGTAGGGGAAGAGGGTGTGGAGTAGGGGAAGAGTGTGTGGAGTAGGGGAAAAGTGTGTGGAGTGGGGAAGAGGGTGTGGAGCAGGGGTTTAGGGTGTGGAGTAGGGGAAGAGAGTGTGGAGTGGGGAAGAGGGTGTGGAGTAAGGGAAGAGGGTGTGGAGTAAGGGAAGAGGGCGTGGAGTGGGGTAGAGGGTGTGGAGTAGGGGAAGAGAGTGTGGAGTGGGGAAGAGTGTGTGGAGTAGGGAAAGAGGGTGTGGAGTAGGGGAAGAGGGTGTGGAGTAGGGGAAGAGGGTGTGGAGTCGGGGAAGAGTGTGTGGAGTAGGGGAAGAGGGTGTGGAGCAGGGGAAGAGGCTGTGGAGTGGGGAGGAGGGTGTGGAGTAGGGGAAGAGGGTGTGGAGCAGGGGTTTAGGCTGTGGAGCAGCGGAAGCGGGTGTGGAGTGGGGTAGAGAGTGTGGAGTGGGGGAAGAGGGTGTGGAGTGGGGAAGAGGGTGTGGAGTAGGGCAAGAGGGTGTGGAGTGGGGAAGAGGGTGTAGAGCAGGGGTTTAGGGTGTGGAGTAGGGGAAGAGGGTGTAGAGTAGGGGTTTAGGGTGTGGAGTGGGGCAAGAGGGTGTGGAGTAGGGCAAGAGGGTGTGGAGTAGGGCAAGAGGGTGTGGAGTAGGGCAAGAGGGTGTGGAGTAGGGGAAGAGGGTGTGGAGTAGGGGGAGAGTGTGTGGAGTGGGGAAGAGGGTGTAGAGCAGGGGTTTAGGGTGTGGAGTAGGGGAAGAGGGTGTAGAGTAGGGGAAGAGGGTGTGGAGTAGGGGAAGAGTGTGTGGAGTAGGGGAAGAGTGTGTGGAGTAGGGGAAGAGGGTGTGGAGTGGGGAAGAGGGTGTGGAGTGGGGAAGAGGGTGTGGAGCAGGGGTTTAGGGTATGGAGTAGGGAAAGAGGGTGTGGAGTAGGGGAAGAGGGTGTGGGGAAGAGGGTGTGGAGCAGGGGAAGAGGGTGTGGAGTGGGGGAAGAGGGTGTGGAGTAGGGGAAGTGGGTGTGGAGTAGGGGAAGAGGGTGTGGAGTGGGGAACAGGGTGTGGAATAGGGGAAGAGGGTATGGCGCAGGGGTTTAGGGTATGGAGTAGGGAAAGAGGGTGTGGAGTAGGGGAAGAGGGTGTGGGGAAGAGGGTGTGGAGCAGGGGAAGAGGGTGTGGAGTGGGGAGGAGGGTGTGGAGTAGGGGAAGAGTGTGTGGAGTAGGGGAAGAGGGTGTGGAGTAGGGGAAGAGGGTGTGGAGCAGGGGAAGAGGGTGTGGAGCAGGGGAAGAGGGTGTGGAGTGGGAAGGAGGGTGTAGAGCAGGGGTTTAGGGTGTGGAGTAGGGGAAGAGTGTGTGGAGTAGGGGAAGAGTGTGTGGAGCAGGGGAAGAGGGTGTAGAGCAGGGGAAGAGGGTGTGGAGTAGGGGAAGAGGGTGTGGAGTAGGGGAAGTGTGTGTGGAGCAGAGGACGAGGGTGTGGAGTAGGGGAAGAGGGTGTGGAGTAGGGGAAGAGGGTGTGGAGTAGAGGAAGAGGGTGTGGAGTGGGGAGGAGGGTGTGGAGTAAGGGAAGAGGGTGTGGAGTAGTGGAGGAGGGTGTGGAGCAGGGGAAGAGGGTGTGGAGTAGGGGAAGAGGGTGTGGAGTGGGGGAAGAGTGTGTGGAGTAGGGGAAGAGGAATTGAGTGGGGAGTAAGTGAATGGAGTGGGGAAGATAGCAAATGGAATGGGAGGAGAAGAAATGAGTGGGGAAGAGGAAATTGGGTGTGGGGGAGATGGAATGGAGTGGGGAGGAGAGGGAATGCAGTAATGGAGAGAAAGTGGAATGGGGGAGAGGGAATGGGGTAGGGGGGCAAGCAGGACTTGAGTGGAGGGTACAGGGAATGGAGTATGAGGAGAGGGAATGCAGCGGGGGAGAGTGAGAATGGGATGGGATTGGAGGGAATGGAGTGGTGGTACAGGGAATAGAGTTCGCGGGCAAGGGGGAATGGAGTGGGAGAAAAGAAAACTGAGTGGGGGCAGAGGGAATGGAGTGAGGGGGAAGGAACGAGTGGGGAGGAGAGGGAGTGGAGTTAGGGGGGAAGGAACGAGTGGGGAGGAGTGGAAGTGGAGCGACAGATAGGAAATGAGTGGGGAAGAGGAATTGGAATGGATGAGAGGGAATGGAGAGGGTGCAAGGAGGAATGCAGTGAGGGGGCAGGGAGGAACACAGTGAGGGGAAGGGGGAATGGAGTGTGGGGGAAGGGGGAAATGACGGGGGGAGGGAATGGAGTCGGGAAGAGAGCAAATGGAATGGAGAGGAGATGGAATGGAGTGGGGGGAGAGGGAATGGAGTAGGGGGAGAGGGATTGGAGTGGGGGGAGAGGGATTGGAGTGGGGGGAGAGGGAATGGAGTGGGGGGAGCGGGAATGGAGTGGGGGGAGAGGGAATGGAGTGAGGGGAGAGGGAATGGAGTTGGCCAGGAGTGGAAATGGAGTGGGGTGTGGAGAGTGAAGGAGTGAGGGGAAGCGGAAGTGGAGTGGAGATGGATTGGAGTGTGGGGAGAGGGAATGAAGTGGGGTGGAGGGAAAAGGGAGGATAGGGATCGGTGGGGGGAGAGGAATGGCAGGGGTGGGAGTTGGGGAAAGTGTGAGAGGGAGAGGAAGTGGGGTTAGAGGCAGTGGGGAGAGTGGGAGATGAGGGGAGAGGGAATGGGTTGGTATAGGGTGTGTGGGGGAGGGAGTGAAGGGAGAGGAAATGCGGGGTGTTGGTGAGGAGAAGGGGTGTGGGTGGGGAGAGGGAATGTGGGTGGGGAGAGGGAATGTGGGTGGGGAGAGCGAGTGTGGGTGGGGAGAGGGAGTGTGGGTGGGGAGCAAGAGTGTGGGAGCCAGAGTGAGAGCGCGATGGTGGGGGGAGAGGTGCAGAAGGATTTGAGTGGCGAAGAGGGAATGGAGTGGGTGGGAGAGGGAATGGAGTGGGTGGGAGAGGACATTGAATGGGGGAGAGGGAGGTGTGAATAGATTGGGGGGGTAGAGTGCATGGGGTTGGGGGAAAGAGGGAATGGAGTGGGGAGGAGAGGGAGTGGAGTAGGGGAAGAGGGTGTGGAGTGGGGAAGAGGGTGTGGAGTGGGGAAGCGGGTGTGGAGTGGGGAAGAGGGTGTGGAGCAGGGGTTTAGGCTGTGGAGCAGCGGAAGCGGGTGTGGAGTGGGGTAGAGAGTGTGGAGTGGGGGAAGAGGGTGTGGAGTGGGGAAGAGGGTGTGGTGCAGGGGTTTAGGGTGTGGAGCGGGGGAAGAGGGTGTGGAGTAGGGCAAGAGGGTGTGGAGTAGGGCAAGAGGGTGTGGAGTAGGGCAAGAGGGTGTGGAGTAGGGGAAGAGGGTGTGGAGTAGGGGAAGAGTGTGTGGAGTGGGGAAGAGGGTGTAGAGCAGGGGTTTAGGGTGTGGAGTAGGGGAAGAGGGTGTAGAGTAGGGGAAGAGGGTGTGGAGTAGGGGAAGAGTGTGTGGAGTAGGGGAAGAGTGTGTGGAGTAGGGGAAGAGGGTGTGGAGTGGGGAAGAGGGTGTGGAGTGGGGAAGAGGGTGTGGAGCAGGGGTTTAGGGTATGGAGTAGGGAAAGAGGGTGTGGAGTAGGGGAAGAGGGTGTGGGGAAGAGGGTGTGGAGCAGGGGAAGAGGGTGTGGAGTGGGGGAAGAGGGTGTGGAGTAGGGGAAGTGGGTGTGGAGTAGGGGAAGAGGGTGTGGAGTGGGGAAGAGGGTGTGGAATAGGGGAAGAGGGTATGGCGCAGGGGTTTAGGGTATGGAGTAGGGAAAGAGGGTGTGGAGTAGGGGAAGAGGGTGTGGGGAAGAGGGTGTGGAGCAGGGGAAGAGGGTGTGGAGTGGGGAGGAGGGTGTGGAGTAGGGGAAGAGTGTGTGGAGTAGGGGAAGAGGGTGTGGAGTAGGGGAAGAGGGTGTGGAGCAGGGGAAGAGGGTGTGGAGCAGGGGAAGAGGGTGTGGAGTGGGAAGGAGGGTGTAGAGCAGGGGTTTAGGGTGTGGAGTAGGGGAAGAGTGTGTGGAGTAGGGGAAGAGTGTGTGGAGCAGGGGAAGAGGGTGTAGAGCAGGGGAAGAGGGTGTGGAGTGGGGGAAGAGGGTGTGGAGTAGGGGAAGTGGGTGTGGAGTAGGGGAAGAGGGTGCGGAGTGGGGAAGAGGGTGTGGAATAGGGGAAGAGGGTATGGCGCAGGGGTTTAGGGTATGGAGTAGGGAAAGAGGGTGTGGAGTAGGGGAAGAGGGTGTGGGGAAGAGGGTGTGGAGCAGGGGAAGAGGGTGTGGAGTGGGGAGGAGGGTGTGGAGTAGGGGAAGAGTGTGTGGAGTAGGGGAAGAGGGTGTGGAGTAGGGGAAGAGGGTGTGGAGCAGGGGAAGAGGGTGTGGAGCAGGGGAAGAGGGTGTGGAGTGGGAAGGAGGGTGTAGAGCAGGGGTTTAGGGTGTGGAGTAGGGGAAGAGTGTGTGGAGTAGGGGAAGAGTGTGTGGAGCAGGGGAAGAGGGTGTAGAGCAGGGGAAGAGGGTGTAGAGCAGGGGAAGAGGGTGTGGAGTGGGGAAGAGGGTGTGGAATAGGGGAAGAGGGTATGGCGCAGGGGTTTAGGGTATGGAGTAGGGAAAGAGGGTGTGGAGTAGGGGAAGAGGGTGTGGGGAAGAGGGTGTGGAGCAGGGGAAGAGGGTGTGGAGTGGGGAGGAGGGTGTGGAGTAGGGGAAGAGTGTGTGGAGTAGGGGAAGAGGGTGTGGAGTAGGGGAAGAGGGTGTGGAGCAGGGGAAGAGGGTGTGGAGCAGGGGAAGAGGGTGTGGAGTGGGAAGGAGGGTGTAGAGCAGGGGTTTAGGGTGTGGAGTAGGGGAAGAGTGTGTGGAGTAGGGGAAGAGTGTGTGGAGCAGGGGAAGAGGGTGTAGAGCAGGGGAAGAGGGTGTGGAGCGGGGGAAGAGGGTGTGGAGTAGGGGAAGTGGGTGTGGAGTAGGGGAAGAGGGTGCGGAGTGGGGAAGAGGGTGTGGAATAGGGGAAGAGGGTATGGCGCAGGGGTTTAGGGTATGGAGTAGGGAAAGAGGGTGTGGAGTAGGGGAAGAGGGTGTGGGGAAGAGGGTGTGGAGCAGGGGAAGAGGGTGTGGAGTGGGGAGGAGGGTGTGGAGTAGGGGAAGAGTGTGTGGAGTAGGGGAAGAGGGTGTGGAGTAGGGGAAGAGGGTGTGGAGCAGGGGAAGAGGGTGTGGAGCAGGGGAAGAGGGTGTGGAGTGGGAAGGAGGGTGTAGAGCAGGGGTTTAGGGTGTGGAGTAGGGGAAGAGTGTGTGGAGTAGGGGAAGAGTGTGTGGAGCAGGGGAAGAGGGTGTAGAGCAGGGGAAGAGGGTGTGGAGTAGGGGAAGAGGGTGTGGAGTAGGGGAAGTGTGTGTGGAGCAGGGGACGAGGGTGTGGAGTAGGGGAAGAGGGTGTGGAGTAGGGGAAGAGGGTGTGGAGTAGAGGAAGAGGGTGTGGAGTGGGGAGGAGGGTGTGGAGTAAGAGAAGAGGGTGTGGAGTAGTGGAGGAGGGTGTGGAGCAGGGGAAGAGGGTGTGGAGTAGGGGAAGAGGGTGTGGAGTGGGGGAAGAGTGTGTGGAGTAGGGGAAGAGGAATTGAGTGGGGAGTAAGTGAATGGAGTGGGGAAGATAGCAAATGGAATGGGAGGAGAAGAAATGAGTGGGGAAGAGGAAATTGGGTGTGGGGGAGATGGAATGGAGTGGGGAGGAGAGGGAATGCAGTAATGGAGAGAAAGTGGAATGGGGGAGAGGGAATGGGGTAGGGGGGCAAGCAGGACTTGAGTGGAGGGTACAGGGAATGGAGTATGAGGAGAGGGAATGCAGTGGGGGAGAGTGAGAATGGGATGGGATTGGAGGGAATGGAGTGGTGGTACAGGGAATAGAGTTCGCGGGCAAGGGGGAATGGAGTGGGAGAAAAGAAAACTGAGTGGGGGCAGAGGGAATGGAGTGAGGGGGAAGGAACGAGTGGGGAGGAGAGGGAGTGGAGTTAGGGGGGAAGGAACGAGTGGGGAGGAGTGGAAGTGGAGCGACAGATAGGAAATGAGTGGGGAAGAGGAATTGGAATGGATGAGAGGGAATGGAGAGGGTGCAAGGAGGAATGCAGTGAGGGGCAGGGAGGAACACAGTGAGGGGAAGGGGGAATGGAGTGTGGGGGAAGGGGGAAATGACGGGGGGAGGGAATGGAGTCGGGAAGAGAGCAAATGGAATGGAGAGGAGATGGAATGGAGTGGGGGGAGAGGGAATGGAGTAGGGGGAGAGGGATTGGAGTGGGGGGAGAGGGATTGGAGTGGGGGGAGAGGGAATGGAGTGGGGGGAGAGGGAATGGAGTGGGGGGAGAGGGAATGGAGTGAGGGGAGAGGGAATGGAGTTGGCCAGGAGTGGAAATGGAGTGGGGTGTGGAGAGTGAAGGAGTGAGGGGAAGCGGAAGTGGAGTGGAGATGGATTGGAGTGTGGGGAGAGGGAATGAAGTGGGGTGGAGGGAAAAGGGAGGATAGGGATCGGTGGGGGGAGAGGAATGGCAGGGGTGGGAGTTGGGGAAAGTGTGAGAGGGAGAGGAAGTGGGGTTAGAGGCAGTGGGGAGAGTGGGAGATGAGGGGAGAGGGAATGGGTTGGTATAGGGTGTGTGGGGGAGGGAGTGAAGGGAGAGGAAATGCGGGGTGTTGGTGAGGAGAAGGGGTGTGGGTGGGGAGAGGGGATGTGGGTGGGGAGAGGGAATGTGGGTGGGGAGAGCGAGTGTGGGTGGGGAGAGGGAGTGTGGGTGGGGAGCAAGAGTGTGGGAGCCAGAGTGAGAGCGCGATGGTGGGGGGAGAGGTGCAGAAGGATTTGAGTGGCGAAGAGGGAATGGAGTGGGTGGGAGAGGGAATGGAGTGGGTGGGAGAGGACATGGAATGGGGGAGAGGGAGGTGTGAATAGATTGGGGGGGTAGAGTGCATGGGGTTGGGGGAAAGAGGGAATGGAGTGGGGAGGAGAGGGAGTGGAGTGGGGAGGAGAGGGAGTGGAGTGGGGAGGAGAGGGAGTGGAGTGGGGAGGAGAGGGAGTGAAGTGGAGAGGATAGGGAGTGGAGTGGAGAGGATAGGGAGTGGAGTGGAGAGGAGAGGGAGTGGCGTGGAGAGGAGAGAGAGTGGAATGGGGAGGAGAGGAAATGGCGTGGGGGGAAGAGGAAATTGAATGGGGAGAGGGCATGGTCTGGGAGAAGGAATGGAGTGGGGAGGAGAGGGAATGGAGATAGGAGGGACAGGGAATGGTGTAGGGGACCGGGAATGTAGTGGGGAGGGTGTTATAACCCCAGTGGAAGTCCTGGGATCAGGACCATACAGTTCCCCATGACCTCCCCAAAATATGAACTTCACCTTTAAGGGGGCAGTGCTTCCCCTCAACAAGGAGAGCCCTAACCCATATAAAAAAACCAACCTGGGTGCTGGGCGAGGAAGGAGATCCTTAGGAGAGTGGAGGAGTTTTGGATTTGTATTGCAATAAATCTTGTTCGTTGGCGGGGGAACCAGCTGGCGCCAGGTCCCCTAGGGAGACCTTTTCTTGCCATCCATCCTGGTGTGCAATGTAAGCGTACTGGGGGTTAGCGTGGAGCAGCTGGACCCTCTCGACCAGAGGGTCGGTCTTATGGCTCCTCATGTGCCTCTGGAGAAGGACTGGTCCCGGATTTTTCAGCCAAGATGGAAGCGAGACCCCGGAGTTGGACTTCCTGGGGAAGATAAACAAATGATCGTGAGGGGTCTCGTTCATGGCCGTGCAGAGGAGCGACCGAATGGAGTGGAGCACGTCGGGGAGGACCTCCTGCCAGCGGGGAATCGGGAGACTTCTAGACCGGAGGACAAGAAGGACGGCCGTCTATACCGTCGCGTTCTCCCTCTCCACCTGCCCGTTTCCCTGAGGGTTGTAGCTCATAGTCCTGCTCGTGGCGATGCCCTTACTGAGCAGGGACTGACGCAGCTCATTGCTCATGAATGACGTGCCCCGGTTGCTGTGGACGTAAGCAGGGAAACCGAACAGTGTGAAGATGCTGCGCAGTGCCTTTATTACAGTGGTCGAGGTCGTGTCGGGGCAGGGGACGGCGAAGGGGAAGCGGGAGTACTCATCGATGACGGTCAGGAAGTATATATTGCGGTTGGTGGACAGGAGGGGCCCTTTGAAGTCAATACTGAGGTGCTCAAAGGGCCGGGAGGCCTTTACCAGATGAGCCTTGTCTGGCCGTTGAAGTGCGGTTTGCACTCTGCGCAAACGTGGCAGTCCCTGGTCATGGCCCTGACCTCCTCGGTGGACTAGGGCAGGTTGCGGGCCTTAATAAAGTGGGTAAGCCGGGTGACCCCCGAGTGACAGAGGTCATTGTGGATAGCCCGAAGTCGGTCATCTTGCGCGCTGGCACATGTGTCGCGGGACAGGGCATCTGAGGGCTCATTGAGCTCCCCAGGACGATACTTGATATCGTAATTGTAGGTGGAGAGTTCGATCCTCCACCTCAAGATTTTGTCATTTTTAATTTTGCCCCGTTGTGCGTTATCAAACATAGAGGCTACCGACCATTGGTCAGTGACGAGGGTGAACCTCCTACTGGCTAGGTAGTGCCTCCAGTGCCGCACCGCTTCCACGATGGCTTGAACTTCCTGCTCGATAGAGGAGTGTCGGATCTCGGAGACGTTGAGGGTTCGGGAAAAGAAGGCGACTGACCTGCCCGCCTGGTTGAGGGAGGCGGCCAGGGCGACGTCTGACACATCACTCTCTACCTGGAAGGGGACGGACTCGTCCACCACGTGCATTGCGGCCTTAGTGATATCGGCCTTGATGCGGCTGAAGGCCGAGCGGGCCTCAGCCGTCAGGGGGAATATCGTGGCTTTAATAAGTGGGTGGGCTTTGTCCGCATAGTTGGGGACCCACTGGGCATAGTAGGAGAATGGTCCCAGGCATCGTTTGAGGGCCTTGAGGCTGTGGGGAAGGGGACTTTCCGTGAGGGGCGCATGCGGTCGGGGTCGGGCCCTAGGACTCCGTTTTCCACGACATAGCCGAGGATGGCTAGCCGGGTTGTGCGGAAAATGCACTTCTCCTTGTTATATGAGAGGTTGAGTGATTGGGCAGTCTGGAGGAACCTCTGAAGGTTGGCGTCGTGGCAGCAGATGGTGACATTGTCCAAGTACGGGTCTGTTGCCCGCAGCCCGTACTGGTCCACCATTCGGCCCATCGTTCTCTGGTAGACCAAGACCCAATTAGTGACGCCGAAAGGGACCCTGAGGAAGCGGAAGAGTCGGCCAGCTGCTTCAAAAGCCGTGTCGTGGTGATCTTCCGGGCGGATCGGGAGCTGGTGGGAGGCTGATTTCAGATCGACCGTGGAGAAAACCCGGTATTGCACGATTTGGTTGACCATCTCCGCAAAGCAGGGGAGGGGGTACGCATCCAGTTGCGTGAACCGGTTTATGGTCTGGCTGTAGTCCACAACCATCCGATTCCTTTCCCCGGTCCTGACAACTACCACTTGTGCTCTCCAGGGGCGTTGCTGGCCTCGATGACCCCCTCCCTCAAGAGTCGCTGGACCTCCGACTTGATAAAAGCCCTGTCCTGTGCACTGTACCGTCTGCTCCTGGTGGCGACGGGTTTACAGTCGGGGGTGAGATTCGCGAAGAGCGGGGTGGGGGGGGGGAGGGGGGGTCAACCTTAAGGGTCGCGAGGCTACATACCGTGAGGGGGGGGGTAAGGGTCCGCCGAACCTTTCGGGTCAGACTTCGGTGACTGCATTGGAAGTCTAGTCCAAGCAGTAGGGGGGCAGAGGTGAGGGAGGACATACAGTTTAAATTGGGTGTACTCTGAGCCCTGTATCGCGAGGTTCGAGACACAGTAGCCCCGGATCTGCACCGAATGGGATCCGGAGGTAAGGGAGATTGCCTGGGGCGCGGGGTAGATGTGGAGGGAGCAGCGCCTTACCGTGTCGAGGTGGACGAAGTTCTCCGTGCCCCCGGAGTAGAACAGACAGGGGGTCTCGTGCCCGTTGACCCGGACGACCGTCATTCAATTTTTCAGGTGCTTTGGCTGCGACTGGTCGAGGGTTATTGCGCCGAGCTGTGGGTAGTCTGCGTGGTCGGAGAAGTAGCATGGCGGACCCCCGGTCTGGACGGGCAGCCGCGCGGCACAAGCCTGTGACGTAGTCGGACCTGGTGAGGGCCGCATCGGTGGTGCATGTGAGGGATTCGCTGGGTCTGCGGGAAAAGCGCTGAGGCTCTGGTAGGCCACCTCTAATGAGGTGGCTAGTTTTACCGTGTCCTGCAGGTCCGAGGCCTCGTTTTCCAGCAGTCGCTGCTTGACATTGTTAGACAGGACCCCAGCCACACAGGTGTCCCAGATCTGCAGCTTCATGTGCTCCTCTGCCTTCACATCCTGGTAGTTGCAATTTCTGGCGAGTAGGGTCAGGTGCTCCAGGTACTCGTCCAGCGATTCCCCGGCGCGTTGATGGCGGGTAGTGAGAAGATGCCGTGCGAACACCTCATTCACGGGCTTCACGAAATGCTTCTTCAGCGTCGCGACAGCCGCATCGTACGTGAAGGCTTTCTCAATCATCATGGAGATTCGATGGCTCACCCGGGCGTGGAGGAAGCGCAGCTTGAGGTCGTCGGAGGGAGGCGTTTCAGAGAAGTCGAGGTAGGCCTCGAAACAGCGGAGCCAGTGGAAGAAGATCTGCTTAGCTTCTGTTGCTCGTGCGTCGAGGTCGAGTTTATCAGGCTTTAGAGCGGCTTCCATTGTGATCATAGAATTTACAGTGCAGAAGGAGGCCATTCGGCCCATCGAGTCTGCATCGGCTCTTGGAAAGAGCACGCTACCCAAGGTCCACACCTCCACCCTATCCCCATAAACCCATAACCCCGTAACCCCACCCAACACTAAGGGCAATTTTGGATACAATGGGCAATTTAGCATGGCCAATCCACCTAACCCGCACATCTTTGGACTCTGGGAGGAAACCAGAGCACCCGGAGGAAACCCCCGCACACACGGGGAGAATGTGCAGACTCTGCACAGACAGTGACCCAAGCCGGGAATCGAACCTGGGACCCTGGAGCTGTGAAGCAATTGTGCTATCCACAATGCTACCATGCTGCCTCGGTTAATAAATTGGTATACCATCAATTCACAGCAAGACGATGAGAACGAGTGAACAGAGGCTTTATTAACCGAGAACTTGACTGCCTGTGAGTTCAGTAACAATGAGTGCCGCCTACAGGTGGCCAGATCTACATACAGCCCCGGGGGGGAGGGGCGGAGCCAGAGGCAGAGCCCACCGGGGCTCCTGTACAATACATGGTGGTAGATCGTATTACTATTTCCTGGTCATAGGCCACAGTACTATACAGACAGGGTAGATCGTATTACCATTTCCTGGCCATAGGCCACAGTACTACTCAGACAGTTTATACTATGGTGAATACATTCACCACACTACTTATCGTTTATGTGTTCTGCTTACCGCAGATTCAACACTGGCGATGAGGATTCTGTGGAGCTGCCATCAACACCGGTTGCTGCACGCCCGGTCCACCTTGTCTAGGCCTTGCGAGCGCCACTACTAACTGCCGTAAATTCCACATATTGGAAAGCTGGAACCTTTTAATACAGGTACAGACGATTGGGGGCAACATGTAGAATGCATGCAATATTTTTTCGAACAAATGCGATTACCGGTGATGAGAGACAAACTGTGGTATTGTTAAAGGCTTGCAGAGGTCCTTCTGATGGTGTGAAAAGAAGCCTGATTCACCCGGACTCCCCAGATACCGGGTTGTTCATCTTAGTTGGGGAGCATTTCGACCTGAAACCATTACTCATCATACGCCATTTCTGATTCCACGCGGCTGATCAGGCACAGCCTGAGTGAGTGAGTGACTTCCTGACCCGCCTCCGAAAAATGGCTGTGCAAGTTCGGAGCAACATTAAATGAGATTCAGAGACCACTTAGAGTGTGGACTCAGTGATGCGGCCACATAAGGGAAATTACGAGCTGAGGCCTACCTGGACCTGCAATGCGCAGGGAGATAGCCATCTCCAGAGAAACCGCCGAACAAGGGGTACAGGTATTCCAGGGAATGGCGGTGCTCAGTCTGGGATGCCAAAGCGAGTGCCAATCACACTTGGCTAGAACTGAGGAAGTCGACCCCGGCAATGGGACACCTACCAGAGGAACACGGGCCGCCGTAATAGAGGCCTGGAATGCCATTGTACCTTCTCCCGCTACCATGAGGAACAGTAATACGACCACCAGCCAGCGGGGGCAGCAACAGGCTGCAGAGACCAGAGGAACAGGAGGGTCTGCGAGAATCTACCCGCCCGCTGACCCGCCAGGTGCGAACGCCCCCGCCCCCCCACAACGTGACAGGACTTACTGTGTGGAAGACGGCAGCACCAAGAGTGGCGCATATCCAGATCTCTCTGCAAATTAGCGGACACCCAATCTGCCTGGAGCTCGACACTGGGGCGGCAGCGTCTGTAGTCCGCCGCATTCGGTCAGGCCTTCAATCACTGACCCTGTCAGACACCAACAGAAGTCTGACCACTTATACGGGGGAACCGTTGGCAATAGTGGGCACTTCAACTGTGCCAGTCGAGTATAGTCAACAATCTGCAAACCTTCCTCTGGTGGTGGTCCACAGGAGTGGTCCAAGCCTGTTAGGGCATTACTGGTTACGCCACTTGTTGTTAGATTGGCAGCGGGTGTGCCGCATGCACCCACATGGCCCTGAAGGTGTTCTGATAAGATTACCATCGGTATTCCAGGATGGCCTGGGCACCATCAAAGGGGCTTTGCCCGAATAGGCGTGGACTCGATGGCTCAACCACATTACGTCTGCTCCCGACCTGTTCTGTACGTCTTGCGACCCAAATAGAAGCTGAATTGGGCCTGATGGAGTGTTTGGGCATCATATGGCTGGTGCAGTTCTCCACTGGGCGGCGGCGGTCATCCCAGTCAGGAAAACTGACGGATCAGTGCGCTTATGTGGTAACTATAAGATGACAGTCAACCATGGGTCTCGACTGGAGCATTATCCAGTCCCTACGATTGAGGATCTTTACGCGAAGTTCAGCGGACAGGCGACATGCGAACACAGTGGTTAGCACTGTCGCTTCACAGCTCCAGGGTCCCAGGTTAGATTCCTGGCTTGGGTCACTGTCTGTGCAGAGTCTGCACGTTCTCCCTGTGTCTGCGTGGGTTTCCTCCGGGTACTCCGGTTTCCTCCCACAAGTCTCGAAACATATGCTTGTCAGGTGAATTGGACATTCTGAATTCTCCCCCACTGTACTCGAACAGGCGCAGGAGTGTGGCGACTAGGGGATTTTCACAGTAACTTCATTTTTGTCATCCTACTTGTGACGCTAATAAAGATTATTATTATGAAGGTCGCACATTGACAAAACTCAACATGGTCACGTTTACATTCAGTTGGTCCTGGTCCCGGAGTCCAGATGCTTCATAACCGTGAACACGCACCGGGAGCTACATGAATACACCCGCCTGCTCTTTGGGGTTTCCTCCACTTGCGCAATATTCCAGCGTGTAATGGAGAATATCCTGTGAGGCCTACGTACCTTGGTTACCACGTAGACTGTCATGGTTTACACCTGGTGGAATAAAGATACAGGCAATTTGCCGGGCTCCCATACCAGGTTGCCTAACAGAACTCCAATCATTCCTGGGCCTGGTAAATTACTATGGCAAGTTCCTCCCGAACTTGGCCACCACCTTAGCCCGCCCATTGTTTGTTAATGAAGGGGCAACATTGGGAGTGGGTCTGCGAACAGCAGGTGGCTTTCACCAAGGTGGAACAACAGCTCTCCTCATCAAGACTGTTAACCCACTGAGATCCATCATGACCATTCTTGTTGACCTGCGACACTTCTCCGTACAGTGTCGGGCCATGCTGGCCCACACCATGCACGACGGATTCGACCTTGCGAATGTTGGCCGACGCGGAGAAGCGATATGCGCAGATCGAGAAGGAGGGTTTGGGCGTCATGGGCGTCAGGGTCAAGAAAGTTCATCAGTATGTCTACAGGCATTGCTTCACTGTTCTTGTGGACCACAAGGCCCCCTCGGGCTCTTCAAGGAAGATCGAGCATTTCTCCCCATTTCTTCCACCTGCATCCAGCGATGGGCACTGTTGTTCGCAGCATATGACGATGTTTTGGAACACCACCCCGGGGCCAAGATTTCCCACGCCGACACGTTAAGCCTGCCGACCAGGCCACCTACACCAGCGGCAGCCAGCGAGGCCATTACAGCCCTCCATTTTATGGACTCGTTACCGGTCACGGCATCCTGCACCTGAGGGTAGACCCAGACTGACCCTCAGCTATCCTGCATCCACCACATCGTGCAATATGGGGCTCAGCACCGGGGCTTTACCACAGGACCTGAAGGCCTACACCACAAAAAAGCAGGAGCTTAGCATAGAAGATAGCATGCTCCTTCGAGGGGGCTTGCATGGTAGTCCCTGATCCTGGACACGGCCTGATGGACCTCTACAATGGACACCCAGGCATGTCCAAGATGAAAATGTTCACTCACAGCTACGTTTGGTGGCCCAGCATCGACGCGAACATTGAGCGGGAGGCCCAGCGCTGCGTCCAGTGCCAGGCACACCAGAAGGTGAATTCTGCAGCCCCACTCCACCCGTGGGAATGGCTGGGTCATCCATGATCTCGCCTCCATATAGACTTTGCGGGCCTTTTACAGGGCATAGTGTTCCTAATCCTCATCAATGGC
Source organism: Scyliorhinus torazame (assembly GCF_047496885.1). Taxonomy (NCBI): domain Eukaryota; kingdom Metazoa; phylum Chordata; class Chondrichthyes; order Carcharhiniformes; family Scyliorhinidae; genus Scyliorhinus; species Scyliorhinus torazame. The sequence continues at coordinate 311,827,780 of NC_092707.1, forward strand.
CACTCCAGGAGGATGGAGGTCCTCAAGGTGCAAGTAATAATGGCCCAGGCCACCATAGAGAAACTCTGGCAAATTTCAGCAGGTACGGCATATCCAAGGTGCTGGTATCAGACAATGGTGGGCACGGGAGCAATAGGTCAGAAGGTGAGAGCATTGAGGGAGAACTAGGGAATAGGGACAGTGTGGCTCTGAGGCAGAGCAGACAGGGAGAAGTTGCTGAACACAGTGGGTCTGGTGGCCTGAAGTGCATATGTTTTAATGCAAGGAGCATTACGGGTAAGGCAGATGAACTTAGAGCTTGGATTAGTACTTGGAACTATGATGTTGTTGCCATTACAGAGACCTGGTTGAGGGAAGGGCAGGATTGGCAGCTAAACGTTCCAGGATTTAGATGTTTCAGGCGGGATAGAGGGGGATGTAAAAGGGGAGGTGGAGTTGTGCTACTTGTTCGGGAGAATATCACAGCTGTACTGCGAGAGGACACCTCAGAGGGCAGTGAGGCTATATGGGTAGAGATCAGGAATAAGAAGGGTGCAGTCACAATGTTGGGGGTATACTACAGGTCTCCCAACAGCCAGCGGGAGATAGAGAAGCAGATAGGTAGACAGATTTTGGAAAAGAGTAAAAACAACAGGGTTGTGGTGATGGGAGACTTCAACTTCCCCAATATTGACTGGGACTCACTTAGTGCCAGGGGCTTAGACGGGGCGGAGTTTGTAAGGAGCATCCAGGAGGGCTTCTTAAACAATATGTAGACAGTCCAACTAGGGAAGGGGCGGTACTGGACCTGGTATTGGGGAATGAGCCCAGCCAGGTGGTAGATGTTTCAGTAGGGGAGCATTTCGGTAACAGTGACCACAATTCAGTAAGTTTTAAAGTACTGGTGGACAAGGATAAGAGTGGTCCTAGGATGAATGTGCTAAATTGGGGGAAGGCTAATTATAACAATATTAGGCGGGAACTGAAGAACATAGATTGGGGGCGGGTGTTTGAGGGCAAATCAACATCTGACATGTGGGAGGCTTTCAAGTGGCAGTTGAAAGGAATACAGGACCGGCATGTTCCTGTGAGGAAGAAAGATAAATACGGCAATTTTTGGGAACCTTGGATGACGAGTGATATTGTAGGCCTCGTCAAAAAGAAAAAGGAGGCATTTGTCAGGGCTAAAAGGCTGGGAACAGACGAAGCCTGCGTGGAATATAAGGAAAGTAGGAAGGAACTTAAGCAAGGAGTCAGGAGGGCTAGAAGGGGTCACGAAAAGTCATTGGCAAATAGAGTTAAGGAAAATCCCAAGGCTTTTTACACGTACATAAAAAGCAAGAGGGTAGCCAGGGAAAGGGTTGGCCCACTGAAGGATAGGCAAGGGAATCTATGTGTGGAGCCAGAGGAAATGGGCGAGGTACTAAATGAATACTTTGCATCAGTATTCACCAAAGAGAAGGAATTTGTAGATGTTGAGTCTGGAGAAGGGGGTGTAGATAGCCTGGGTCACATTGTGATCCAAAAAAACGAGGTGTTGGGTGTCTTAAAAAATATTAAGGTAGATAAGTCCCCAGGGCCTGATGGGATCTACCCCAGAATACTGAAGGAGGCTGGAGAGGAAATTGCTGAGGCCTTGACAGAAATCTTTGGATCCTCGCTGTCTTCAGGGGATATCCCGGAGGACTGGAGAATAGCCAATGTTGTTCCACTGTTTAAGAAGGGTAGCAAGGATAATCCCGGGAACTACAGGCCGGTGAGCCTTACTTCAGTGGTAGGGAAATTACTGGAGAGAATTCTTCGAGACAGGATCTACTCCCATTTGGAAGCAAATGGACGTATTAGTGAGAGGCAGCACGGTTTTGTGAAGGGGAGGTCGTGTCTCACTAACTTGATAGAGTTTTTCGAGGAGGTCACTAAGATGATTGATGCAGGTAGGGCAGTAGATGTTGTCTATATGGACTTCAGTAAGGCCTTTGACAAGGTCCCTCATGGTAGACTAGTACAAAAGGTGAAGTCACACGGGATCAGGGGTGAGCTGGCAAGGTGGATACAGAACTGGCTAGGCCATAGAAGGCAGAGAGTATCAATGGAGGGATGCTTTTCTAATTGGAGGGCTGTGACCAGTGGTGTTCCACAGGGATCAGTGCTGGGACCTTTGCTGTTTGTAGTATATATAAATGATTTGGAGGAAAATGTAACTGGTCTGATTAGTAAGTTTGCAGACGACACAAAGGTTGGTGGAATTGCGGATAGCGATGAGGACTGTCGGAGGATACAGCAGGATTTAGATTGTCTGGAGGCTTGGGCGGAGAGATGGCAGATGGAGTTTAATCCGGACAAATGTGAGGTAATGCATTTTGGAAGGTCTAATGCAAGTAGGGAATATACAGTGAATGGTAGAACCCTCAAGAGTATTGAAAGTCAAAGAGATCTAGGAGTACAGGTCCACAGGTCATTGAAAGGGGCAACACAGGTGGAGAAGGTAGTCAAGAAGGCATACGGCATGCTTGCCTTCATTGGCCGGGGCATTGAGTATAAGAATTGGCAAGTCATGTTGCAGCTGTATAGAACCTTAGTTAGGCCACACTTGGAGTATAGTGTTCAATTCTGGTCGCCACACTACCAGAAGGATGTGGAGGCTTTAGAGAGGGTGCAGAAGAGATTTACCAGAATGTTGCCTGGTATGGAGGGCATTAGCTATGAGGAGCGGTTGAATAAACTCGGTTTGTTCTCACTGGAACGAAGGAGGTTGAGGGGAGACCTGATAGAGGTATACAAAATTATGAGGGGCATAGACAGAGTGGATAGGCAGAGGCTTTTCCCCAGGGTAGAGGGGTCAATTACTAGGGGGCATAGGTTTAAGGTGAGAGGGGCAAGGTTTAGAGTAGATGTACGAGGCAAGTTTTTTACGCAGAGGGTAGTGGGTGCCTGGAACTCGCTACCGGAGGAGGTAGTGGAAGCAGGGACGATAGGGACATTTAAGGGGCATCTTGACAAATATATGAATAGGATGGGAATAGAAGGATACGGACCCAGGAAGTGTAGAAGATTGTAGTTTAGTCGGGCAGCATGGTCGGCACGGGCTTGGAGGGCCGAAGGGCCTGTTCCTGTGCTGTACATTTCTTTGTTCTTTGTTTGTTCAATGGTACGGTGTTTATGGGTGTGGAATTTGTGGCATTTGTGTCCGCCAACAGAATCCGTCACGTGAGGACCACCCTGTACCACCCAGCATCAAATGGGTTGGCCGAGCGGGCAGTGCAAACCTTCAAGCTCAGAATGAGGATGCAAACCTTCAAGCTCAGAATGAGGAAGCAAACATTGGGTTCTGGGTGACCCGCTTGGCTAGGTTCTTATTCTGCTGCCGGACAACACCACAATGTTGATGGGCCGCCACCTCTGCACCCGTTTGAGTTTCATCCTTTTGGATATTGGTGGGAATATCCGCCCAATCAGGACAAACCCGAGGCGGATGCAGGCCGCCACAAGCCACTGTGCGGGTTCACCCCAGGAGACGCGGTACACGTCCGGAATTTCGATGAGGGAGCCGCTTGGATCCTGGGCATTGTGTTGGAGAAAACAGGATTACTTTCCTACCGAATGTAGACACAAGGCCGTGAGTGGACCACCTCCGAAGCTGCGTGCAGGATACTCTGGCCGTACAAGCCATGGGTTCGGATGTCCCACCCCCATCTTCGCCGCTGTCCCTGCCACCCCTGTTGTCGCCGTCCCCAGCTCCGCCAGCTGTCAAGAATCCGGACATCATTTTTGAGGACACCGAGATGCTGGATGAGGAACTGTCTAGGTCAGACTCAGAAAGAGATGGAAGTTCTGCCACCGCTAGAGGCGCCGTGCCGGCTCTCTTGTCCTAACTAGCAACACTGCCACGGCACTGACGGTCGCCACACAAATGCCGCTCCCAGGTCCTATATACACCTCCTGACGCCATGACATCTGCGCCTGATTCCCGTCCACCGGCCAAACGGTCAAAAGGCCCGGTGCACTTACCCATGGATGTGGATATTGCTCAGGACTTGTGGGGAGAGGAGTGTTATAACCCCAATGCAGGTCCTGGGATCAGGACCATACGGTTTCCCATGACCTTCCCAGAATATGAACTACCCCTTTGAGGGCATAAACAAGGAGAACCCTAACTCGTATAAAAACCCCAACCTGGGTGCAGGTCAAGGGAGGAGACCCTTAGGGGAGTGGAGGAGTTTTGGATTTGTATTGCAATAAACCTTAGATGGATCCTTTGTCCCGCCGCACCCGTTTTCTGGTGTGGCACACCCCCACTGGCAGTGGGATTCTCCATCCCAGCAGCCGGCCAATGGGGTTTCCCATTGGGGGCACCCCCAGGCCGTTCAGAAATCTGCGGGCGTGAGTGCGTTGCCGGCGAAACGGAGGATCCCGCCGACGGAGAATCCAGCCCCTTGTTCATTAATTTCTACTTATCGTCTATGCGTTCTGGTTACCCCAAATTCAACAGGGGGAGAGGGAATGGTGTGGGGGCGGGGGGAAGGAAGGAGGGAATGGTATGGGGGGGAGAGAGGATGGATTGGGGAGAAAGGGAGTGGAATGGGGGCAGAGGGAAGGGAGGAGGAGTGCACGGTTCTGAATACTGGACACAGCAATGCAATGTTTTGATTTCAAAGATTGTCTTTCGATGTTTAAAATCCCATGTGGAGCAGGCCGAGCTCCCACTCTACTCTGCAGTATCTAATCGAACAGAGAATCGTGGATGTATACGAAGAGACTTTAAACTCCTTGTGCACTTACAGCTCCAAAATAGGCCCTCATCGAGTCTGTATTGTCCTGTGGGGCACAATGAGGTCCAATTTCTGCCCTGTGCACATCCAGCCAGATTGGAGAGCACCCAATATTCACTGGTTAGTGGAGAGCAGAAGGAAAGATGCTGCACAGCAGTGCGGTGAGATGAAAGGGTGTCCCAATGTTTATTTAGGAGTTGGAGTGAGACAACACTGGGTGAGTGCGTGGGTGAAGCCAAGGGCTTAGTCCCAATGCCAGCTCAAAGGTCCGTGGGGTGGAGGACTGCCCAGGAAATGGAGACCAGCAGAGTCGAAGATCACAATGGGAAGGGCAATAATAGAGGCAAAGTAAAACTACAAAACTCATTTTACTCGTAATCTTTTCCACCTGCCTTATTTATTTACCTGCACAAACTGCTCCAGAGTGACATACAGTGGCGAGAAGCTGTCGCTGCAAACTTGCTATTTTTGGAATTCTCCCTCCGTTTTTATACAGCTGCTTTTATTTAGCAACTAACGTTACATCACATTTATCATTAAAAAAAACAATCACCTCACCATCTACAGGCAAAATAGAAATGGTCCATGACTGTTGAAACTTTTATTACGAGTTTCCAATTGAATTAGCATTATGGATTTTTCAAATGTGTTTTAAGATGGAACGTTATGTGATTATAAGAAAGAATAAATCATGGCTCGGTAATGTCTCCCTATGGTCAAAAGGTCAATGAGCGGAGGGAAACATCCTTTTTCGGCTGTGTTTTCCAATCGATTCTTATACATTGACTTCTGGGGTTAACCGTTGCCATGGTCATACCCAATATTACAGCACAGAAAGAGGCCAGTTGGCCGATTGTGTCTGCTCTGACTCCCTGCATGAGCAACTTTATCTCATTTTGTACGGGATCTCCTCCCACTACCACTTGAACTTAACGCAAAGTCCTCCATGCCTCTGCCTTCCCCCAGTAACCCCCTGCAATGCCCATTTTGAAAGCCACAATTTGTGTGAAGAAAGATTGTGGAGAAATAACATCACCACTATTTATTAAAGATCTGCATCTGCTTGACAACAAAAAGTTACATTGAAGTTTGGCTGACGACTGTACATGTGCAGCCCATGACATTATGACTTGTTAAATCTGCAAAACAAATGTAATATTTTATTGTTCATGGACTATTATAGAATTTATTGTCATGCCATTGTTTTATTTTTTTAAATACCATTGTAACAAAGATTTACAAATTTTGATCAAAGTTGATTAATTCTGTTGGTTCCATTTGCTGCTTTGTTTTAGTTATGTGATTTTCAGGAAAAAAAACCAATATTTATTTTAGTCATAATGATTAAATAAGAATCCAATTTTATCATAACCTTATTTAATGCCACAACGATGTGAATCTCCATTAAATGAGAATGTTAATAGTGCTAAGAAATGCCTACGGCATCGAAGACTTTGCATTAAGTTCAAGTGGAAGTGGGAGAAGACCACAATGTAGAAAATGAGATTGAGGAAAATGTTACTATCCTACTAGACCTCACATGTCATTGCTCAGAGTGAGCCAAATACACTTGTTAAAAGCTTTGGAGCCCATAATTCAGTTCTGGTGCAATGGCAATTACTCCTCGGGGACTGTAGGTGGCAGCAATGAAATTAATGGCATTGCACTATAATGAAGATCGCTTCATTTGAAAATAAGTATGGTTCTCCCATTCACAGATATTTAGTGATTAGAGTACAAAATGTCAAGCAGACTGGTCTTGAGGGTCAACGGTAATGAACAGAGCTAGTTCTGATTCTTAAAGGTGTACATCTAGTGAAGGTGCAGGCAATGATAACAGCACTCTCCATACAATTTGCCAAATGGTAAACATTCCTGTCAAAACTCTTATACCATACGTTATTCGGATCTGTAACAATTAGTAATCTATAAAAATGTTCTGTGTTCTGCCAGTCCTTTTGCTCTGAGGCAAATCAAAGTAGTCGGTGAATTTTCAGTTTTCTTTCCCCAGAGTCCCAGATGTCAGGCTTCTGTGGTTATTTAAAATGATCCTAAAACTTAAAGATGTCCCATGACTGGGACAGATTGGACCATTTTGTTGTTAAAGTTGGTTTGCATGTCTGGCAACGAGAGTGCAAAAGGTTCAGTAACAGCGGAAACTCTAGCTTCCTTGTGCAGTGTTAATGTGACATGTCCAGATCTGAGGCTGGGTCTGTGCCTGACTCACCTGGTAAGAAGAGCTGCTAACTGATCTCCTGACATGAAACAACATAACACATGACCCTCCGACTCCCCTTCAAAATCTGCACATAGAGATGGCCAACAAACCAAAGTGGAGAAAGTGACCTACACCTGAGAAACTGGCACAAGTAACGTGTTCTCAGTAAGGATTCAATTACTTTCAGCTATTTATTTTCTTCTCAAACACCAATAATGACAAACAATCACCTAACAGAAATGAGCAAAGTAACAAACGCTTTTCACACTTGATGTGTTAGGCAGGTTGGTTCGATGTGGACTGCACTCGATGCAGGGATGTCTAATACAGGAGAAGGTCCAACACTATTTTATTCAACTAGATGAACTGATATACATATTCAGCTGTGGGTCAACACGATACTGATCTGACTAGTGACCTTGTAGTAGCCTGACCAGACTCTGACTGTCTCAGTAGCTGGGTCCCGAGAGAGCGGGAAACCTAGTGCCCTCTGGCTTTATAGTGGTAGTGTCCTGTCTGGTAATTGGCTGTGCTGTGTTGTATGCTTACTGGTCATCCTGTGTGTCAATCACTGCCTGTCTGCATCTCATTATATACACGAGTGGATATTATGACAACACTAAAATCCAATTTGAGAATAGAATGAGACTGAATGTAAGAAACTCTGTTTAGGCTTTCTAAACAAATAGTGGAGCCTAGCTGAATTTACTCTTACCAGGGATCTCGGTCAGTTTAGGGCACAAAGGGTGAGCAAGTTCTGAATTAACAGATGTGTGGGGGTCATCTTATTCCATGCTTTGCGCTCGGAGCATTGAACAGGCCTCAAACATCATTGTGAAGTGTAGTCACCCAATGTACAGCAGCCCTATGGATACCAAGCATCAAAGCCTTGTCATGAGTTACAGTAAAGTGTTCAAATGTCCCAAGAACCAATTACATAATATAAGGGGTGGGATTCTCTGCTGTCCAAGGCCGAAATTGGGGAAAGGCGATTGGGCGGAGAATCGGTCCCGGTGCCTCACCAGCGCAGTTAATGCGTTCTGGGGCGTCATAATTCTCCGCCTCCACCAGGGGGAATTCTCGACGGCGAGGTTCAATTGTGCTTTTAAAAAATCGGGAAACAGGCACCATGGCTGATGAGGGAGAGAGAGGAGGTAGGACACGCAGAGGTGCGATCATAGGCTACTGGCCCTGACACTGGTCGGGCTGGCTGAGGAGAGGAGGGGTGAGGCGGGGGGGAGGGCTGTGGGGTTGGGGTGACCCCCCATGGGACAGTTTCCAGCACGAACAGCCATTGCCGCAGCCTGCAAGGCAGCCATCTTGCTGTGCCCCCCACTGACCACCCACCTTGAACCATGGTTCTGCAGAGTGACACCGGCCGTGTGGGTGTCCCCACCCCACCACACCCGCATTTCAGCCCTCCCTCCACACTCTGCCAGCCCCACACTCCACAACCCACCAACCACCCCGCACCATATACTCCGCCATATCATCCCACCCCCCCCCCCCCCCCGCCCCCTCAACGGGCCAGCAACGCCGGCAGGGAGACACGCAGCCCTTCCAAGGGCAACGTCCACAGTAGCCCCTGCAGAAGGGTACCAGATGGGGCAACGGAGCATACCGCTAGCAAAGGAAGCACCAGCCAATGGTACCCCTGGCAGCGGGAACGGGCGCCAGGGCCTGAGCCCTCCACAGTGTCAGGTACTGACAGAGCCAGGGGTGCAGAGATGGGGATGGGGGGGACATGAAGGGGCAGGGTTCGCAGTGCCAACTAGGGCCACCATGTAGCTAATGCTAATATGTCTGCCCTTCACCCACTGCAGACAATGGACATTGGAATTCAACTAGCAATGGTTGTCTTCCTGCTCTTTGCCACAGCCCAGGAGGATGCACTGACAGTGTATGAGCTGGAGCTGCTTGAGGAGGAGGAAGCTGCAGCAGCGGAGCTTGCCCCAGAGGAACAGGAGGCAGCCAGCGAGGATGGGGAGCCGGCAGCCCAACAGACCGAGGAGGTGGATGAGGAGGTGCAAAGGAGGCGCCGCACAAGGCCTCATGTGCACCGACAGCGCTTGTCATTCGAGGACCTGCCAGACCAGGGATGTCGTCGAAGACTCTGGCTGAGCAGGGAGAAAGTGCAACATATCTGCCAGATCATGGTGCACCTGGCACGGTGGGGGAATGCAGAAGGGCATCCGCTTCCGGTGGCTGTCAAGGTGACGGTCGTCCTGAACTTCGAGTGGGGACCTGTCCTGGACCTTACAGACCTTGGTGCACAGGTGCATCTGCGCCATCACGGAGGCCCTATCTGCACAGTCGACACAATACATCCATTTCAGTGTGGACCGAGCCCACCAGATGCCTAGGCAGTGGAGTTTGCCGAGATGCCCCAGGTCCAGGGCGTGATCCACGGGATGCATGTCACCGTACGAGCACCTGTACATGATAGGCCGCTCTACACAAACCGAAAGGGGTTCCACTCAATGAACATGCAGCTGGTGTGTGGCCATCAGGTGCACGTCTGCACCCGATACCCAGGCAGTGTGCACGACGCCTTCGTCCTGACACACTTGACAATTCCTGACATGTTCGAGACACCTCCACAGCTGGGGGGTTGGCTCCTGGGCGAAAGGTTCATCCACTGCAGTCATGGCTGATGATGCCTATCCGGAGGCCACAGACCGACACGGAGACCTGTTACAACAACGCCCATGCCGTGACCAGGGGCATGATCGAGCGGTGCTTCCGCATTCTGAAGGTGCGGTTCAGGTGCCCTCCAGTACAGCGAATGGAGAGTCTCCCACGTCATGGTGGCCTGCTGCACCCTCCACAACATCACGCAGCAGAGGGACGATGTGTTGGAGGAGGAGGGTGAACGCCAGGAAGGGCAAGGGTGGGCAGGACGTGGGGCCCGGGCAGGCATGAGAGGCCGCACAACGTGTACGCCTGGGCCAATGTGCGCGGGACACTCTAATCGCCTTTAGGTTAACTGATTGTGGGGGGGGGGGGGGGGGGGGGGACGACTGGCCAGGTTACGGACACCACATCCCATGTCCACACCACCCCCCACCCACCCGGCTGCCTGTGAGAGGGCAGCCTTGCCCTGGCCCTCGGCCACCACCTGCACAGATTGGCCCAGTCCTTGCACATGTTGACCCATTGCCGTAACCTTCGCTCCCCAAGGCATCCACCGCAGACGTCACCGGTGCGGTGTTGGCCTGGTTGGCACGCATGCTCGGTACCACCTCCTGCTGCTGCACACGGTTTGACTCCTCCCATTGCACCTGCAGGTGTTGAATGCTCACCAACAACTCCTCATGTAGTCCCTGGCTCTGCGACTACATCGCACAATCGATGGGATCATCCGTTCCAGAAGCCTAAAACCTGTCTGAACGGCAGCTAGTCCCTGGAGGTCGGCCAGGTGCACACCAGATAGTACCCCAGGTGCCTGGTTCTGGCTGTGGTCGGGGCTGGGGACACCGGCTGCTCCTCCAAGACACAAGACAAAACGTATGATTGCATCGTTGGCCGGGGGGCAGTGGAGGGTGATTTGGGTTTGGGGGAGGGAAGAGGGGTTTAGGGGTGGTGGTGGTGGTGGAGAGGGGGTATGGGGGTGGTGTGGGGCTAGGATGGGAAGTGGTGGTGGTGGGGGGGGCAGGGGGGTGAGACACATGAGCCACAGGGGACAGCAACTCAGCGGGATCTCACTTCCTCGCCCGATGCTGTCCTCCGCCCCAGGAGCTGCCCTTTCCTTGGGCCCTACAACCACGCCCAGTGCCGCAGATTCCATGGTCCCTCTCCAGTCTTCTCCTGCTCTGGGTTGTGCGTAGCCTTCTCCCGGGAGTGGGGAGGGGGGGGAAACAGAGAATGCACAGTGTTAGACATTCCGACACATACAGCCCAGGGGTAGGGCAGCTGGTGGCTTCAGTGGCCAGGGTACCCGGCCATGGCGGCCGATATGGGTGCCGGCATGTGTTGTGGCGTGGAGGTTCGGCCTCCCTCCGTGTTAGGGCTTGGGTTATGGGTATGTGGGACCGGGCTTGGTGCCAGATACAGTGCTGCCTACTCACCCTGGCCGCATTCAGGAGGTTGTGCATATTTTTCCAGCACTGCTGGCCGGTCTGGGCGGTGTTGCCCATGGCGCTTACATGCTCTGCCACCTGCACCCATGCCCGGTGAATGGTGGCAGCTGGCAGCCTCCTTTCCAGCCTGGGGTACAGGGTTGCCTGCCTCTCCTCCGCAGCGTTCAGCAGGGTCTCCAGTTCTGCGTCTGTAAATCTCGTTGCCGCGCATCTTGCTGCCATCTAGTGGGCTGGGATGGTGTGTGTGGGGAGTGTGTATCTGCAGCAGCAGCTTGTCAGCCTGAGTGTCAATCTCGGATATGGCGAATCCGGCACCGTTTCTCATTGCAATCGATTGTGTTCTACGTGGCACACCCGGAGCTAGCCCCTTAAATGTCATTGAATTGGCCCAGGTGCAGCACCAGTTTTACTGTCGTGGAAGTCCACAAATCCAGCCCCAGTGTCGACTCAGAAACAGAGAATCTGGCCAAAGTGATTTTGTGATATCATCACAAATAAAATGTGGCGAGCACTAAACGTACAGTTTTAATTTACTACATAGATTATCATTACGTTCTGATTCATTTTCTTTCAAAAATATTTACTTTTCCAATTAGTTTTTAATCAGACAGTAACCTGCTTTATTTCTGGGCATCCTAAAATGAGCCGTTTCAAATTGAAACAGTGAGTGTTGAGGCATTAGCTGGGTAGCCATAACCAGCTCATTGTAAAGCTTCCAGGAAATAGGATAAGTGCTCCTCTGATATGGCTTTATTACTTCAACGTTCAATCAATTTGTGCTGAACAGCTACAATATTTCACCAGAGGGAGAAAAAACCCAGTCTTCAAGCATTTGAGAGCAAGCTATGCCGGCCTTTTGTAATTGAGGGCACGCCACATACATTTTTGTGCAAGAAATGATATGAAAATTTCTGTATCTGGAAAAAGATCTGACTCAGTCCATTCAATTGTACTTAATAGGACCAATTTACCAGCCTCGGTCTCAGGATCTGTGCACATTAGAATGCTAAACAAAGCTCGACTAATTCTCTAATTTATTTCCATTTCACCGTTGCATTATCCTTTTTGCTTAAAAATGTTCTCCAATTCCTCTCCTTTGTGTTTGGATTAGTGCTGTCTCTTTTCCTGTCTCAAATCCAAGTGCTCAGACTGCCTGGTTAAATTACGCAGTGTAATATTGCCATAAGAAGCAGATAGCAAGAAAGACTTAGGGCGCAATTCTCCGGCCTAGTTGCGCTCTCGCTCAAGCGAAACGAGGCCAGTGAATAGCGGGAGAGGCCGAAAATGAGAACCGCGCCAGGCGCCAAACAGTTTGTGGTGCAACCGGCCTGTTCCCGTAGGCAGAATCGGGATCCCGCCGTGGCGTGGTGAGAAACCAATTATCTCCACTTGAGCCCTATTTTCAGACAATTAACGAGAACCACCCCATATCCAAATGCCTCCCGTCATTCAGCGGCCTCCCCAGCAAGTGCTCAGCTGGTGCCGGTTATTACTCCTTTTCAAAAACGGGAACCTGGTGGAACGACTTCTGTGGGGAACCGAAGAGGTGAGGAGCCATCTTTGGTCACAGACAAAGAGCTCAGGAATGCTGGGCCTGCTGCCCTCTGTGCTCGGCGGGGGTTGGGAGACCCTCCGCAGGGGTGGGCCGCCATGGGATGGTAGGGGGGAGGCGGTAGGGGGAGGCTACCGGGGGGGGGGGGGGGAGGGAGAGGGTGGGGGGGGGGCAAGAGCGCACAGCACCACCATGTCAACCCCTGGATCGTGTGTACCCGTTCCGGGAGCAACCCTTGTCCCTGCCCGTCTGCTCCACAGGACACCCATATCTTCCATCGGTTGCCGAGGCCTCTGGCCGTGCGGCTGAAGGCTCTAGCTAACAAGGAATTGGCAATTGTGGTTAAGTGAGCACTTCATGCAACCTTAGTGGATTCCCGTGGGTAAGCGAGCCATGTAGCATGTGGGAGTCATTGCCTAGCATCCCAATCACACCTTGGACACTGTGCCTGAACACTGCGGGAGGCAACAGCACACATGTAGCAGCCAACATCCGAACACTCAGGGGATGGGACACAGCTCTGGGTTCATGTCCACAGCCGGAGGGTGGTTGGGTGCCACGGGAAGGGGAAGATACCTGGAGAGGTGGATCAAGGGTTCAGCGGTCGATCCGCATTGCGGAGGAAAGTGACAGAGGCATCATGCTGGTTGTGCACAAAGGTGTTTATTGTGTGTAATTCCCCACTCTCCCGATGGTGCCACCCCTCCCTCACTCCCACGCCCTCACCCCCTACCAACACCCCTCCCCCAGTGCCCTCCGTGATCCTCGATGTGCTTGGCCCTACTAGCTCTACCACTACATCCAGGTGTCTCCCCAAGATGCACATCAGCAGCGGAGGCAGCCAGCTCCTTACCACATCCCATAGCCTTCGATGCCCCTGGCGGGCTTCCTCTGGAGGCCCTGAGGCCGAGGGCCCCGGCTCACTTGTCGGCGGCACATGCACAGCCGTGCCACCCTGTCCCGTGTGCTGGCTGTGAGACATGGCCTCATCAGAGGGGTGGAACTCTGAGGTGCTGGTGGTCACCGCTGCCACTCCATGGGACAGGTCCAGGTTGGCACTGAGTGTCCCCTCCTCCCACTCAGTGCCCATAGCGTCCTGGGGTTCACCTTGGGATGTAGGGGCAGCTGGCTCGCGCCGCGGCAGCCCCTGCACCATCTGGCTCTCCCAGCCCTGGTGGCCCCCATGATTGCAATGCCCTCGGTGATGCTCCTCAGCGACTGGGACAAGATCCGCAGCACATCGGCTATTCCTATCTGAGAGCAGGACATGTCCCGCAGAACCTCATCAAGGTCGGCCTGGCACTGAGTCACATACCCCAGCGAGGCAGACCCTCAGCTATGGCCGTCACCAACCGCACAATGCCTTGGACACTTTCACTAATGGTGCTGACGCTGTGCACGAGGCTCTCCACTACGGTCGTCACCTTGTAGTGTTGGCCTCGGTCCACGCATTGTCGGCGATATCCCCTGCACCCATAGCCTCTGGGATTCCTCCAAGCGGCTATTGACCAGCTGGAGTGCCACTGACATCTCCCTCTGAATGTTTCGGCCACACCCTAACGCTCCATCAGCTTTGGGATGACCTTTTCCACAGGCTCAGCAACAGGCTGGGACCCAGCTGGGACCTGGGATCCAGCAGACCTCCGACAGCTGTCTTGCCAGGGGTTTCCTGCCTCCACCTGATGTGCATCAGCAGCTGTGTGGTGCTCACCATATTGTGCCCCAGAAGCCTGACCACTAACTTTTCCCACCGTGGTGCGTGTATCTGCGCTGGTGGAGAGTGGGAATGACAGCCGTGACGGGACTATTATGGTGGAATCCTCGGATTTCGGGGGGATGGTGGTGTTTACTCACTCGTGCTGCCCGGTGTAGGTCGTTAATCTTTTTCCGGCACTGGAGGACAGTCCTCCTGGTCACACTCCCGGCACTCACAGTCTCCGCTACCTCATCCCAGGCAGCACTAGCAGCACTACGGCCGATCCTCCAGGACTCTCAGGGCATAGGACATCATTCCTGGCCTCCACTGGAGCCTCTCCAGATCTGGATCTGCACCTTGGGGCTGGGCTCCTGGGCACCGTTGTTGCGAGCTGGCTGGCGTTGGCTGAGCAAGTGCTGCTTGACTTTGTTAGCGGGGGGGTGCTGGCGAGCACGGTCCCGGCGAATCATTTGGTGAGCCTCCATTTGCGGAAAGAAGCCCATGAGGCCTCATTAAGTGGGCCAATTAATGTTGAATAGCGTTGCCGGCCTCGCTAGGCCGAGCGCCGGGAAGCTTGCGGCAGTTCCCACTCGCTGCAAAACTTAGAAATCTTTCCGGGGATTCATGCCCTTGTGGTAGTAGAGGTATTACGGTACCTGGTATGCTGGAGCACCATTGGTGGAAACTGTATGCTTTCTATTGGTTAAGGTGTATGGTAGCTCCGCCCTGCTAGGCGGGGTATAAGAACCTGTGCCGCCCCAGCAGCCTTCATTCTGTATCTGAGCTGCTGGGGGGAACATTTAGCTTATTAAAGCCTTCAGTTGGACTACAACCTCGCTTTAGTGGTCATTGATCGTGCGTCAATTTAATAAGCTAGTTTTTAAAAAAGGATGGAGCTCCGAATCAAGCCAGAGTGTCTGCAACTCAGCCCCCACACGGCGAACTCAGCGGCAATCTTCAAGCACTGGCTGGCATTCTTTAAAGGGTATCTCGGGACGGCCGAAAACACACCCACGGGAGAACAGAAAATGCAAGTCCTGCACTTCAGGGTGAGCCCGGAGATTTACACCCTCATCGAGGAAGCAGAAGACTTTGATGCAGCAATAGAGCTGCTAAAAGGACATTATATTCGCCCGGTAAACCAGGTCTACGCCCGGCACCTGCTAGTAACGAGGCGACAAACCCCTGGTGAATCGCTGGAAGAATTCTACCGCGCACACCTGCTGTTGGGGAGAAACTGCAGCTGCCCGCAAGTTTCGGTGAGCGAACACACTGAACTCTTGGTCCGGGACGCTTTCGTGGCAGGTATGATATCCTCACAAATCCGCCAGCGACTGCTACAAAAAGACACTCTCGGTCTCAAGGAGGCATGGGCCTTGCAGGCTCCCTGGATGTGGCCTCCAGAAACGCCCACGCTTATGTTCCTGACCGCGCGGCAATCCCCTGGGCAGCGTGGAACCCCTCCGCAGCCGACCCCGAGACATCCCCCATCCCCCCACAAACCTGTGCTGCAAAGCGGCCTGTCAACCCCGGGGGGCCCCGCTGCTACTTTTGCGGGCAGGCCAAGCACTCCCGCCAGCGCTGCCCGGCCCGCGCATCCACCTGCAAGGGATGCGGCAAAAAGGGCCATTTCGTGGGTGTATGCCTGGCCCGTGCGGTTGCCGCAGTCTCCGGCGGCGAATGCGGACTGCCACCACAAACCTCTCCACGGTCCCCGTGGGACCAGCGGTCGCTGCCATCTTCCTACTCCAGGGCCACGTGCGGCCCCCGGGCGCCACCATCTTGTCCCGCGGACGCCACATTACAGGGATGGGCGCCGCCATTTTGTGCACCCCCAGCCATGTGCGACCAATGGGAGCCGCCATCTTGGATGAACCCCCAGGACCCCAGCTCGGCTGACCACACACTGTCCGAAGGGAACACTCAACTGCTGCGATTAGCCTCGGTGACTCTGGATCAGTCCTGGCCTCGAACACTCTCAACTGCTACAACGACTGTATTTATCAACGGGCACGAGACGTCCTGCCTAATCGACTCTGGGAGCACGGAGAGCTTCATACACCCCAACACGGTAAGGCGCTGTTCTCTCCTCATCCACCCCGTTAATCAAAAAATCTCCCTGGCCTCCGGTTCCCACTCAGTGGAGATAAAAGAGGTTTTGTGTAGCAAACCTCACAGTCCAGGGAAAGGAGTTCAAAAATTTCCGTTTCTACGTCCTTCCCCACCTCTGCGTGACCACACTCCTGGGTTTAGACTTCTAGTGTAACCTCCAAAGTCTAACCTTCAAAATCGGCGGCCCTATACCCCCCCTTACTGTCTGCGGCCTCGCGACCCTTAAGTTCGACCCGCCTTCCCTCTTTGCGAACCTCACCCCGGATTGCAGACCCATCGCCACCAGGAGCAGACGGTACAGTGCCCAGGACCGGACCTTTATTCGGTCAGAGGTCCAAAGGCTACTGAGGGAAGGAGTCATTGAAGCTGGCAACAGTCCCTGGAGAGCTCAAGTAATGGTGGTAAAGACCGGGGAGAAGCATAGGATGGTCATCGACTACAGTCAGACCATCAACAGGTTTACGCAGCTGGACGCGTACCCTCTCCCCCGCATATCCGACCAGGTAAACAGGATCGCGCATTACAAGGTCTTCTCCACGGTGGATCTTAAGTCCGCCTACCACCAGCTCCCCATCCGCACTAGTGACCGCAAATACACTGCCTTCGAGGCAGATGGGCGGCTCTACCACTTCTTAAGGGTTCCCTTCGGTGTCACCAACGGGATCTCGGTCTTCCAGCGCGAGATGGATCGAATGGTTGACTGGTACGGTTTACGGGCAACATTCCCGTATCTCGATAATATCACCATCTGCAGCCACGACCAGCAGGACCACAACACCAACCTCCGAAAATTCCTCCAGACCGCAAAAATCCTTAACCTTACATACAACAAGGATAAATGCGTGTTTAGCACCGACCGCCTCGCCATCCTCGGCTACGTAGTGCGAAATGGAGTTATAGGCCCCGACCCTGAACGCATGCGCCCCCTTATGGAGTTCCCCCTCCCTCACTGCTCCAAGGCCCTGAAGCGCTGCCTAGGGTTTTTCAGTTACTACGCCCAGTGGGTCCCCAACTATGCGGATAAGGCCGTCCCCTGATCCAATCCACAGCGTTTCCCCTGTCGATAGAGGCCTGCCAGGCCTTCAGCTGCATCAAAGCAGACATTGCAAAGGCCACGATGCACGCCATCGACGAGTCCCTCCCCTTCCAGGTTGAGAGCGACGCGTCTGACGTAGCTCTGGCGGCCACCCTCAACCAAGCGGGCAGACCCGTGGCCTTCTTCTCACGTACCCTACATGCTTCCGAAATCCGCCACTCCTCAGTCAAAAAGGAGGCCCAGGCCATAGTAGAAGTTGTGCGACATTGGAGGCATTACCTGGCCAGCAGGAGATTCACTCTCCTCACTGACCAACGGTCGGTTGCCTTCATGTTCGATAATGCACAGCGGGGCAAGATAAAAAACGACAAGATCTTGCGGTGGAGGATCGAACTCTCCACCTACAACTACGAGATCTTGTATCGTCCCGGGAGGCTAAATGAGCCTCCTGACACCCTGTCCCGCAGCCCATGTGCCACCGCACAAGTGGACCGCCTCCGAGCCCTCCACGAGGATCTCTGCCACCCGGGGGTCACTCGCTTTTTCCATTTTGTCAAGACCCACAACCTGCCCTACTCCATCGAGGAGGTCAGGACAGCCACCAGGGACTGCCAAATCTGCGCAGAGTGCAAATCGCACTTCTACCGCCCAGAGAGGGCGCACCTGATAAAGGCTTCCTGTCCCTTTGAACGCCTCAGCATGGACTTCAAAGGCCCCCTCCCCTCCACCGACCGCAACACGTACTTCCTGAACGTGATTGACAAGTACTCCCAGTTCCCATTCGCCATCCCCTGCCCGGGTATGACCACAACCACCGTCATCAAGGCCCTCCATAGCACCTTTGCACTGTTTGGGTTCCCCGCTTACATACATAGTGATAGGGGGTCCTCCTTTATGAGCGACGAACTGCGTCAATTCCTGCTCAGCAAGGGCATCGCCTCGAGCAGGATGACCAGTTTCAACCCCCGGGGAATCGTACAGGTAGCGAGGGAGAATGGAACGGTCTGGAAGACCGTCCTACTGGCCCTACGGTCCAGGAATCTCCCAGTCTCCCGCTGGCAGGAAGTCCTCCCGGATGCCCTCCATTCCATCCGGTCACTGCTTTGTACCACCACCAACCAGACACCTCACGAACGTCTCCTTGTCTTCCCAGGAAGTCCTCCTCTGGGACCTCGCTCCCGACCTGGCTGGCAACTCCCGGACCCATCCTGCTCCGAAAACACGTGCGGGCGAACAAGTCGGACCCGTTGGTCAAGAGGGTCCATCTTCTCCACGCTAGCCCCCAGTATGCCTACGTAGCGTACCCCGACGGCCGACAAGATACGGTCTCCCTACGAGACCTGGCGCCCGCCGGAGTCCCACGCACACCCCAGCCACCAGTCCCACCCTCCCCTCCACCAGAGCACCTTCCGCCGGCCCCGTCTCGGACCCCCCACCCACCGACGCACCCTGCAGGCACTCCCTTCCCAGGTCAACCGTTTTCCCCACCAGCGCCGTCTAGGGGTGCCGAAGCTGCCATGGAGATCGAAGCCACGCTCCCGGAGTCACAGATGCCCGAGCCTCCACCGGAGTCACCACCGAAGCTCCGACGATCACAGAGGACGACCAGGGCCACCGATCGACTGATTGATTCATTTTAAATTGTAAACTGTAAATTTAAATCATCAATTGTAAGTAGTTATTAGAATTGTAAATAGTTACAAAACGCTGTCCGGAGGTATTACGGTACCTCCATAACTAATTCTACCACGTTGCCATGTTTGTAGTATCAGGCCACCACCCCCGTCGGACTCTTTTTTTAACAGGGGGTAAATGTGGTAGTAGAGGTATTACAGTACCTGGTATGCTGGAGCACCATTGGCGGAAACTGTATGCTTTCTATTGGTTAAGATGTATGGTAGCTCCGCCCTGCTAGGTGGGGTATAAGAGCCTGTGCCGCCCCAGCAGCCTTCATTCTGTACCTGAGCTGCTGGGGAAACATCTAGCTTATTAAAGCCTTCAGTTGGACTACAACCTCACTTTAGTGGTCATTGATCGTGCATCAGCCCTGAGGGTGGGATTTCCCCTGAACCTCTTGGTTTCCAGCAGCAGAGGCGGCTCGCCATTGGCCGCCACAGGGATTTTCCAGTCCTGCCGATGTGTAGGGTATTTTGTGTGGCTCATCTGTCCAACCATCGGGGGAGCCGCCGCGGGGGAGGGCTGTAAAATCCCGCCCTTACATTTATATAACCCCTTCCACAACTTCACAATGTCCCAAAACACCTGAAAGCCAATTAAGTAGTTTTAAAGTTTAATCACTATTGTATTGTAGAAAATGCCATAACCAGTTTTTACACAGCAAGGTCCCACAATCAGCAAAGTGGCAACAATCAGACCATCAGGTTTAGGGATGTTAATTGAAGGAAAATTACTATAAGAACACCAAGGGGAACTCCTGCTGTTCAAGACAGAGATTAGAGTATGAGAGGTTTACAGCATGAAAACAGGCCCTTTGGCATAACTTGTCCATGCCGCCCAGTTTCATAGAATCATAGAATTTATAGTGCAGAAGGAGGCCATTCATCCCATCAAGTCTGCACCGGCCCTTGGAAAGAGCACCCTACCTAAGCCCTTACCTCCACCCTATCCCTACACGTCTACGCGATCCCCGTAACCCCACCTAACCGTTTTTTGGACACGTACAGCAATTTAGAATTGCCAATCCACCTAAGCTGTACATCTTTTGGACTGTGGGAGGAAACCGGAGCACCCGGAGGAAACCCAGGCAGACACGGGGAGAATATGCAGACTCCGCACAAACAGTGACCCAAACCGGGATTTGAACCTGGGACCCTGGAGCTGTGAAGCAACTGTGCTAACCACTGTGCTACCATGCTGCCCAACTAATTTAGGGACTAGCTTAGTCGTATTAGTTTGTACAACTAAGCTAGTCCCAATTGCCCGCATTCGGCCCATAACCCTCCATACCATCTTACCCATATAACTGTGTAAATGCTTTTTAAAAGACAAAAGAATGTGTTACCTAATAGAGTTTTATGTCTACAATGTTACCATCAATGCAGTAATCTGGCTGATTGATTGAAATGCAAACATATATATTCTGGTGCCACAGCTGGTAGTTGTAGATATCGGATTTTCTTGCATCAGAGAAAATGAAAGGTCAAGTGATCAGGTCCGCGTAAAGATCATGGTCTGCAAAAACCCAATGTTTAGGTTATCCCAGCAGTTCTTTTGAAATTTCTCTCCCAGATGGAAGCTTAGAGCATTCCCAAAATATCAATTCACCTCTCGCAAAACAAAAAGAGTTTTCTTCCCCTCTATCCCCAGATTATATATTTGATTTGTCTATGTGAATTAGATGGTCAACCACATGAAACAAAAGCTGCAGGGTGTTGCTGAAATGGCAATCTCCTTTGATCAAAGAAATAAGCAGCATTAGTATAATATTCTTAGTCTTGCTGTGCTAACTCGGAATATTTACGGGGTCTGCTGAGGTAAGATAAATGTTAGCTTTAGCAAGAGACAACTTACTGTTGCTTCAACGTGCCCTGAGATTCAACAAGAGAGAGCAAGATCATGAGACATTGCATCACTTCTTGTAGGACATATATTGTGTTTCATCAATGCATTACACAGTTAGAATACTACACCTTATACAACATCTCCCCCACGTTTCTGATTCTTCCCATTATACTACATCTCTCCCAAGTTTCTGACTCTTCCCATCATAATTCATCTCCCCCAAGTCTCTAACTTCCTTATCTTTTTATAGAGACAACCGTTGTGAGAGTTTCACAATTCACCTGGATCAGTCTGTTCCTTTGAAGGAGATTGGGGATTTGAGTTCTTTGGGTGATCTCTCGGACCCTTCTGAGCGGAAGAAGAACTTGTAGATGACTCAGGCTCACCAGTCTTATAGCCATCTGGATCTCCCAATGAACATAGCATCTCTGACCTGTTTGACTGTGCAGGTGACTGCTTAGTTATGTAGAAGATTGCTTCTGTGTGGCAACTAGTGCACATCTGTTCATTTTCAGTTTAAGTAAGGTCCTTGGAATTGGTATCTGGTCAACTATTTGCCCATAGCAAGCTTGGTCTCGGATCAAAACTGGCTGTCCTGGTTAGAGGTCTGGTAGGTTGCATACTTTGTGACATTTGTCATCATTCCACATCTGGCTAGAATGATATTCATCCTCTTTCTCCTTCACCTTGTCCATTTCATCAGCTTGTACACATGGTAGGAGTACTTGTATGAAAGTAGGGAGTTGAGTTCTCAGTCTTCTTCCCATTAGGAGCTCACATGGTACTCGGTGGTGCACAGTAGCACAGTGGATAGCACTGTTCCTTCACAGCGCCAGGGTCCCAGTTTGATTCCCAACTTGTGTCACTGTCTGTGTGGAGTCTGTACGTTCTCCCTGTGTCTGCGTGGATTTCCTCCGGGTGCTTCGATTTCCTCCCACAAGTCCCGAAAGACGAGCTGTTTTTCTTTCTGTATTTGTTCTCGGGATGTGGACACCGCTGGCTAGGCCAGCATTTATTACCCATCCCTGAGGACATTGCAGTGGATCTGTCGGCCAGGCTGGGTAAGGATGACAGATTTCCTTCCCTAAAGGGCATTAGTGAACCAAATGGATTTTTAGGCCGTCATTAGACTTTTAATTCCAGATCTTTTTAAATTGAATTGAAATGCCACCATCTGCCCTGATGGGATTTGAACCTCAGTCCCCAGAGCATTACCCTGGGTCTCTGGATCACTAGTCCATTGACAATACCACTATGCCATTGCCAATATTGTAGTTAAAAAGGTGAAGTGTGAAGTATTGGATGTGATAAATGTAGGAAGAGAGGAAGTATTAAGGGGATTAGCATCTTTGAAAGTGTCTGTATCTGAAAAAGTACAGCTCCCAATCCTGTAGGAGATGCATCTGCAGCAATGATAGTGGGTAGCTCAGGGACCTGGTGAGCTAATACCAGCTAGCATCTCTTTGATTTTCTCAAAAGACTTCTGTCATGCTTCCTCCCAGCATCATGTATTGTCTTGTCACAACAGCTGACATGGTGGTTCATCGACAGCTAGGTTAGGCAAAAATCTTCTGACTTGGTTTACTATACCCATGGATCTCTGGAGCTCAGTCACTTTGAGAGGAGCTGAAAACTCCTTGATTGCTCTTGTCTTCTGTGGATCAACTCTAACATCAGATGCATTCAAAGTATACACAAGGAACTTAATAATCAGGTGCAGAAATTCATTTTTTGTTGGTGTAAGTCCTGCTTCCTGCAGCATTGTAGCACAGCTTGGATTCCAAGTGTCATGTTCTGTCTGAGTGCATCCAATAATCAGGACATCATCCGTGTGACATACAACTCCATCCAGTACTTCTAGGATAATTGACATTATTCTCTGGAAGATTTCTGGTGCGGATGTGATGCTGAAGGATAATCTGTTGAAACAAAACCTCCAAAAAGGTGGAACGAAGGTTGTGCGAATTTTGAATTCCTCATCGAGGGACGGTTTCCAAAGCCCACTATTTGTATCTAGTTTTGTGAAGATTGAACTCTTTCCCAATTTTGCTAAGCTCTCGTTCATTGACGATGTAGAATGCACTCTGCATTCAACTGCATTGTTTTTCTGGTAAGTCCTGCATTCATTCTGAAATATCAGTTGGGTTTTGGCACTAGGACCATTACCGAGCATCAGTTTGTTGGCTCTGTCACAGATGAATAACCCCTTGCTTCAACAGAGAGCCAATTTTCTTCTTTACCTTTGGCAAGAGTGGATGAGGAACTTTTCTGGATGTAACAGACACACTGGCTTCAGTTTAGGACACAGAGTGATGTGGTAAACTGCTTTCAGCTTTCTTAGTCCTGTGAACAGCTCTTGAAATTCAACTCTAAAGTTTTTCGGCCGATCTTCTCAGCTCTCTAGCTCCTGCATTCTGAAAATCAGATGTAAGTTGGTACAGGCTTTCTTGCTTAAAAGTGAACAGCTCAGACTCACATATAAAGGGCAGCATTTTCCAAATTTTCAGCATAGTGGCTCAATGGGCCAGTGGGGAAAAACAACATGGAAGACAAAACGGCAGCTTCCTCCACCATATTGTTCAGCTCATTGCCGAAAATAAGTGAAGGGAAGAGTCCCACAACGTAATGCCAGCAATTTCAATGCCATTTTTAAAGAGCACTCCCAATACAAAAATCTAAAAATAGTCAGCTGCTTCAGTGCTGCCCAGAAGCATCCTCCACTGAGCAATGCACTCACTTGAGTGCACACCTCTGGTGGGTTCTACTCATCAGGTGCACGCCATCAGAGGCCTGGCATAATTCACATCGGTGTGCTCTTACGCCAAATATGAATGGATTAATAAGGGGATCAGGGGTTATGGTGGAGAAGGCAGGAGAAGGGCGATGAGAAACATATCAGCCATGATTGAATGGTGGAGCAGACCCGATGGGCCGAATGGCTAATTCTGCTCCTGTGTCTTATGGCCTTATGGTCTTATGGATAATATAATGGGAGGAAGGGAGGGATTATCAGATACAGAGGCCTGGTAATTAGATATAAATTTATTGTATTGGGCTTCCCGACGTTGAACGTCAGGATTCCTGTAATGTCATTGGCCTGAGACAGGGACAATCGCATCTGGCGTAAAAACACAATTTGCAAAACATAGAAGAGTCATATGGACTCAAAACGTTAACTCTGTTTCTCTCTCCATAGACGTTAGTAGACCTGTTGAGTTTATCCATCATTTTCTGTATTTATTTAATATTTAATGAACTTTTGAGGATTAAAATATGGGCACCTGTTCAAATTAATAAACTACAAGCAAGATTTGCAATATGGCAAAAAGTACTGGATTTTTGTAAAAGATCCAGAACTAATGCTGTCACTACGGTGTGGATTGCCAAAATATATGGTGAACAATAGCCGGTTCACAACAGGATTGAGGGTCATGATGATAAATGCAGGTGTAGTCATCAAATCTTGGGGGCAATTTCAACTTTGTATGATGGTGTAATGTGGGATGATGGTGGATTGTTGGCATCAATTAAAATAAACAGCAGATATGTTAAACAGCTGATAATTTGCTAATAATAGCTTTTAAAAATGACGTACAATGTCAAAGTTACCCTTGTTATTGCAATGTGATGTCTCTAACCAATTGGAATCATGGAATTAACACACCAAGGTGACACATGTGGAATGTAATAATAACTAGGCATTCTGGAGCTAGGCTTGTTTAATTAACGGAAAAATCTTTTAATCAGCAGATTTAATATTGACCTTTGTGAAGCTACAAGAAATAATAAAGAAAAGTTTAGATAGTTGGATGGTGTATATACACTAGTATGTCACCATTTTTCTATACTTTCAATAGAAAGCATTCCAACAGATTCTGCTTTGTATTTAAATAACTCAGGATATTCTAATGTTTTCAAAAAGAGTTTGACCTGGATTTTGCAGGTGATTTGATGGCAAACTGCCAATATTTGCTGTCATTACCCACCCTAAAACTGTCCTTTACCTTCAGGGTTCAGCTCAGGCACATATTAATGCCAAAATCTTGAAGTTGAGGTATGTCACACTGCTCCACCGCAAACTACTTTGACCGGAAGGTGGTGTGCGTCCAGAATTCACTGTCTGGTTTGGTTTAAGAGGTAGCTGGAATTAAACCTGAAGTGCCGTAATGTGCAAGGCTATGGACCTGGTGCTGGAAGGTGGGATTAGAATGGGCGGCTAGGTTTTTTTATCCGATGCAGACACATTGGGCTGAATGGCCTCTCTTTCTGTGGCGTAAACATTCTGTGGTTCTATGGTGTCCTCCCCAACCCCACCCCTGCCATTGCCCCCCAGAGCCAGCAGTCAATGAACCTTCTGTTCCTCTCTCACAGCATAGAAACACCATAAAAAGTTACTTTGTTCAATGTGTTGTCTCTGGGCTTTTAATGCTGTTTTGAGTCATAACGATTACTGAACAACAGGTTTGACCCTGAAAGAGTAATTATTTTACAAGATTTTACAGGTAAACGTTTACGAAGCTTACTTTAAAAAAATATTTTTCATGTTATTTCAACTCTTACCCCCCCCCCCCCCCCCCCCCCCGCCCCGCTGCAAGTGAATGCCCAAACTTTTTTTTTTGCCAGATGTAAATTTTCGATAAGTGATTGATGTTAGAGGTTTTCATTTCCTTTCATTTCCTGCTTGACTGTCTGAGAATTCTTTAATTTGATTGGCTGCTTGGACAGCCTGATGGTGTCATCGCAATGCCACACTGGGAATCCCCATTAGAGAATGCAGCAAGGCACTGCACGGTCAGAGGGTCTCCCTGCCAGGCTTTCTTTGAGGCCAGCAGCAAATGCCTTTGCTTCCAGGCTGTTATGATCCCAAACTTGTGCAAGGCTTTCCGGTTTGCTCCGAATGGAAGATCTTTGGAAGTGCAACAGAAAGCCTGAAAATTAAACTGGCATTCACAAATTCCCGTTCCCCTTCAATACCTCCAGTTCACGTAGAAACCTATTGGGATGGAATTTTCACCCACCTCAAACAAGTCCACCTGAATCAGACGGGGTTTCGCTGGTGGAGCAGCCTCCCTTATCCCCAGCCTGGGAGCCTCCAGGAAGCTGGGAGTCCAAGACAAATTAACCATGCTGCCCTTACTTATGGCAGAAGTGGGACCCACATGAGGATCTACCTCTGAATATTAATCTTGACCTGAAGAAGTCTGGCAGCACTAAGTAAGAATTTGTCCCACTATAATGGGGCCAATAAGCCCTCCTCAAATCTGTGCAACAGCCATGCATGCACTGAAAAGCCACCATTAACATTTAAATTGGAGATTTTCCCCTAATTCCACACTGTCTGGAGGAGGTGTCAGGAGCCAAGGTATCCAGCAGACACATCCCAACCCTGCGGATTTTCAGTCTTTATGCCTCTCATGCACTCTCACAGTTGTACCCAGTTTTAATACTGCTCAAGACTTGAATATTTTTCAATGCTTGACAGATTTTCCAATGTAAAATGAGTAATTGTTGCTCACCAATATATTATGCACCACAAAGCAATGCTGACGTTTTCTTTGCAATATTGTTGCATATCCAAAATATGTAACAAGTTGCATTACTGTAGTAATTTGAATGGGCAATTGGAAAAACTCTACAATCACAACATTTTTCAAAATTTACTCATTTTAGCTGACAAAATCCAAGCAGGCCTCTACATAAGTGTATTAATAAAAACATGTCCCAGAGGATCTGCACAATTATAAGAAATATTAGCAAGGAAATGACTGTCAACATGATATACAATTTTAATCTTTTACTGAAGTGGAAATGGAAAAGATTTGTGGGAAATAGAAAAGGTATTGGATAAAGTAAAGGTTGCATGGAAAATGTGGAAACAGCAGGGAGCCATGCTCTAAGGGAGCATGTTAAGCTGTAGTGTGCCGTTTGCACCCTAAGTGCCATTTTCTCCCTTCACTAAGATCAATTGGTATGACTGGATTTTCTTTACTCTAAGAACATGATACAGTTTAATACCAAGAGTCAATACCTGCACGTGAACAATACACCAGGACAGATACAATAAATGAGGAATCAGAAGTGATTTTGGTGAGGTCGGACAAGGTGACGCTCACACAATTGAGGATCAGGCACTCAAGGTGTTGCTGGATAAAGCATTGGTCACTCTTATTGTCATAACCCGCATGGGACTTACAGGGTGTCTTCCACGTGTCCCTTGCAGAGTACGAGCTCCCCTGTTAAGGGGGCTGGGAAATTCATTCTATGTTGTATATAACATCGGCCAGTTTGACACCGACCGGGAGCTGTGTATTATAACCGTGTAAATAAACCTAGGTTTCTCCAGTACAACTCGGTGTGGACTCTCTGTGACATCTGAAAACTTATGCTGCTGTATGGATTGTTATTCTCAATTTCTGCTGTTTTAGGTTCAAACATTATGCCCAATGTTTTAACATTTTGGGCTCAAAATATGTGAGTTTCCAACAAAACTGTCCTTCGAATTTTATGTTTAGAAGTGATATTGTTCAAATCTGAAATAGATTGGGCGCATTGTTTCACCTTCGAGCCTCACTCTAAGGTGTAGATTCCCGAGGTGCCTGAGGCTTTGCGACTCAACCTCTTCGCCTCTGAGACTTCGGGCGAGCCCTGTTCAGTACTGGCCCCCACAAACGGGGACCAGGTGGAATTGCACTCGTGGGGGTCTCCCAAGAGATCGGAGGCCCCCAGTTGCATGCCCTTTGGGAAGGGTTGTGCCCTGGCACTTCTGGTGCCACCTGAGTATCCTGACCGTGCCAGGCCAGCACTTCGGCAGTGCCACCTGGATGCCAGCCAAGGTGCCCAGGTGACACTGCCAACTGGCTTGGGCACTGCCAGGTGCCAGTTTGGCACTGCCAAGGTGCCAAACTGGTGTTGTGTGCGCAAGCGTGATCGGGCCAGGGTTCCCAACTGTACAAAACGGGGCTGTGTCCGGCCTCAGCCAAGGGTACCCCATTCAAGTCCCTTATTCAACACGAGTTGCACTTCATCCCATGTGTATCTCAGCACTGTGAGCGCTGGGAATCACACAGCTAAATGCGCTCGCTGGGGGGCTTTGTTCCCTTTTGGGAGAATTGAGCCCATAATCTCACAGGTAATTAAATCACTTTTGTTTCAGATGGCAATGTTTACGGACATCATTCAGAGTGGATAATGCTGTTGGAAAGTAAATTGCAGATATAACACCTTTTCCAATATAACCTCGAGTGCACAACACTGCCCTGTGTTTTACATGCTGTAGATTGTGTGCAATCAATCTAATCTGGACAGAATTTGAATTAGTTGGCTTTGTTTTTAGCCTTCAATAAGTGCCTGCTGTATTCAAAATGAAGCAAATATTTGTCCAATCTATAATCAACATGGAAAGTAACAGCTGTTTTTATGCTGGGATATTTGGGCTTCAAACAGAGGCCTTGAAGATTACCCAAGATTATGAAACACAAAGGAAACTCTAAGCATAAACTGGTCACCTTTGGGGAAAAAAAACAGCTGGTTAAATCATTAAAACATATTTCCATTCTGATAATGAAAGTTGCAAGAGTCCTTCTCAGGTCAAAGTGTAGTCGCTGGGCTAAAGTGCAAAGCAAATTGCAGTGGACTAGCACGCTGTTTGAACTCTTCTCTGTTTTTCAAGCGGTCATGCAGACCCCTATAAATTTATATAATCTTTTTAAAGTTCAGTTTATCACCCAAATGAAGAAAAGTAGCTAATAAGACAGCTGTACACTCGTCTAATTTATTTGACCAATAAATTGAGGCAGGAAGGAATGCCAGGATAAAAGGAGGCACTGACCTTGCAGTGTTGGTAAGATGGTGAGATTGGATGGCCCTGAAACATGGGCAACAGCAGTCTGCATAAGTGAGAGGAATGCCAATACAGTCTGGGGGCAAACAAGGCATGTGCAAAGTACCCCAGGGTGCCGTTTTAAACAAATGAAGATCTTGATTGAAGATGTGAATGGTGCCAAAACTAATTTGTTTTGAAAGGTAAGCTACACTGTATTAACAGTTTGGAAATAGCATGTATCTACTCTCAGTTTCTAACGATTTTTATTAACTCGATTGAACATATGCTATGACAGTGCAGCTAATGAAGTAAAATTTAGCCATAACAAGAGGCCAGTCGCCTGTATTTGTGACTTTATGGGATCAACACCATAAAACTTTAAAAATGATGAGGCTTGCATTGATTGCTCAGCAAAGTGCGGCAAAATGAACATTGAAAAGGTCAGCAATTCTATCTGAACCCAATAGAATCCTAGTCATTTGCATGGTAATATAGTTCAAATCTAAATCACTGTTACAGCTTCAGTGGTATCTATAAAAAAAACCTCAAGTTTAATCATACAATATCTCTCCGTGCCATTTAGTTTCAGTTCATGGGGCGAATGTAGATAAATTACTCGGGCCGTAAAGCTATTTGCGAATAAATACTGCTGTGTAAATTGTTGGGAAGGTTTGTGAAGGGGAAACATTGTTTAATTAGTTTTGCAATTACTTGCTGTGGCGTTTCACACTCAATCTCCACACAGCACAGGTTGAGAGTGTCGCAATTAAAGATTTGCTTCAGTAATTAAGTAACAAACAAATTCAGATGGATGCTGTATCTGAGATCTGGAAAATCATGTAGTTTTAAAAGTTCTCTGTTACAAAATGGAGAGATAAACCAAATATCGGCCAGTTAAGACAACATAAATTGTCACTTGAAAGAACATAAACAATAGTCAGCACATCTAATAAATTGAGTCTTTAAATGCAATTACTCAGAGGGTAGACGAGGGTTGTGCAGTTGATTTTGGGCATGTAGACTTTCGGAACATTTTTGACAAAATGCAACATAATAGACTTGTTAACAAAATTGAAGTCCGTGAGATTAAAGGAGCAGTGGCAGCATGAATACAATATTGGCTACGAGACAGAAAGCAAAGAGTCATGGTGAACAGATGGGAGGGAAGTGTACAGTGGTGTCCCCCTCTACTGCTCGTCTAATATTAGCCACTGTTCCTTTTAATATAAATGACCTGGGCATGAGTGTATGAGGTTGTGATGAATGATATCTGTATACATATGTACCTTTAATGCGTAGGCCCCTTTAAGACTGGGTTTGGAACCCTGGGGAACTCCGACTCCAGCTCCGCCCCCAGGAAGCTGTATATAAGGTTACGTTCAGTCAGCAGCGTGCAGTGAGCACACTTCTCGGCAGCTGTCTGGTTTTCTGGTTATTAAAGCCTTTGAATTATCAAACTCCTCTCCTGAGTCGTAATTGAGGGTATCTCAATTTAATAACCAGAATACATCGTGATGGACAGCGGTCTAAAGCCGGAGAAGCTCAATTTGGACGCTCTGTCGCCGGAAGCCACTGAAATTTTTAAATACTGGCTCCGGTGCTTTGAGGCCTATCTGAATTCCTCAGAGACTGAAGTTGGCGGACCTCGCAAGCTGAGCTTACTACATGCCCGGGTGGGCCACCGACTATCCTTCGTGATCGAGGAAGCTACGACGTACGACACGGCGGTCAAAATCCTACAAAGCGCTTCGTAAAGCCGATAAACGAAGTACACGCCAGACAATTGCTCTCAACCTGCCGCCAGCGCTCCGGGGAAACGCGAGATGAATACTTGGAGAGACTCACTGCGCTCGCCAGGAACTGCGACCATAAAGAGGTGACGGCAGTAGTCCACATGAACTTACATATTCGTGATGGTTTCGTGTCCGGTATCCGATCCACGTACGTCCGGCAGCGGCTCCTAGAAGATGGAGCGAGAGACATCCAAGGCACGGTAACGCTCACCTCTTCCCTGGAAGCAGCCCACCATCATCTCTGCATGTACTCCGCGGACCTTGCGAACCCCTTCTCGATCCCCTCCAGACTCGGCCACGCTTCAGGCCTGCGCCGCGCGGCGACCCGCTCACACCGGGGGCCCCCAATGCTATTTCTGTGGGCAAGGCCAGCACTCACGCCAGCGTTGCCCGGCCCGCTCCGCTATCTGCGGCGAATGCGGAAAGAAGGGGCACTTCGCAAAGGTCTGCCTGGCTGGGCCCAAAGGCCAGAAACAAAAGTCTCATCGGGCCCAGAAATCGAACTCCCGGGACCACAGGTCCTGCAACGCTGCCGCACAGCGGCCAGACAAGCCTACTTCCGACGCGTCATCGGCCTCGTGCGTGTCATGGGCGGCCATCTTGGCGGCGGCCATCTTCAAAACCCAAAACGTGCAACCGACGGCGGAGGCCATTTTGCGAGTCCGATTCAACCGAGGACTCTGACTGCCCTCAACTAGGAGCGATCACGCTCGATCAATCTCGGCCGAAGCATCTGCGAAACTCAAAGATGCAGGTTCAAATCAACGGCCGCGACACCCCCTGCCTTTTGACTCCGGGAGCACGGAGAGTTTTATCCATCCAGACACGGTAAGACGCTGCTCCCTGCGCACCTATCCCGCCTCCCAAACTATCGCCCTCGCATCTGGGTCTCATTTGGTCCAAATCACGGGGTATTGTGTCGCGAACCTCGCTATCCAAGGCGCCAAATACACCCGTTTTAAACTTTATGTCCTCCCTCACCTCTGCGCCCCCCTGCTGCTCGGTCTGGACATTCAGTGCAGCCACCGAAGCCTGACCCTGAAGTTCGGCGAACCCCTGCCCCCGCTCACGGTATGTAGCCTGGCGACACTCAAAGTTGCACCACTCCCCCTCTTCGCGAACCTCACCCCCGACTGTAAGCCCGTCGCCACCAGGAGTCGGCGGTACAGTGCCCAAGGCATGACTTTCATCAAGTCAGAGGTTCAGCGGCTACTAAAAGAAGGAGTCATAGAGGCTTGCAACAGCCCTTGGGGGGCACAAGTACTGGTGGCCCGCTCCGGGGAAAAACAACATATGGTGGTGGACTACAGCCAGACAATAAACCGCTTTATGCAACTCGATGCGTACCCACTTCCCCGTGTAGCAGAAATGGTGAAGCAAATCACCCAGTATCGAGTATTCTCCACGGTTGACCTAAAATCGGCCTATCATCAACTCCCTATCTGCTCAGAGGACCGCCCCTATACAGCCTTCAAAGCAGCCGGTCGGCTGTTCCACTTCCTCAGGGTGCCTTTCGGTGTCACAAACGGAGTCTCAGTTTTCTAAAAGGGCAATGGATCAAATGGTGGACCAGTACGGCTTACGGGCTACATACCCGTACTTGGACAACGTCACCATCTGCTGCCATGACCAGGAGGACCATGACGAAAACCTGAGGAAGTTCCTCCAGACCGCCCGGGCCCTCAATCTGACATACCACAAAGAGAAATGCGTGTTCCACACAACCAGGCTAGCCATCCTCGGTTACGTCGTGGAAAACGGGGTCCTAGGGCCAGACCCTAACAGCATGCGCCCCCTTAAAGAACTTCCCCTCCCCCGTAGCCTCAAGGCACTCAAACGGTGCCTGGGGCTCTTTTCCTATTATGCCCAGTGGGTCCCCAGATATGCGGACAAAGCCCGTCCACTCATTAAGACCACGATTTTTCCTCTGATGGCTGAGGCTCAGTCGGCCTACAGTCGTAAGAAGGCCAATATCATCAAGGCCGCCATGCACGTGGTGGACGAAACCATTCCCTTCCAGGTAGAAAGCGATGCATCAGATGTTGCCCTGGCTGCTACCCTCAACCAGGCGGTTGCGTTCTTCTCCCGAACCCTCACCGCCTCGGAAATTCGACACTCCGCAGTCGAGAAGGAGGCACAAGCCGTAGTGGAGGCTGCGCGGCATTGGAGGCACTACCTAGCCGGTAGGAGGTTTGCCCTCGTCACCGACCAACGGTCGGTCGCCTTTATGTTCGATAACGCACAACGGGGCAAAATAAAGAATGATAAAATTCTGAGGTGTAGGATCAAACTCATATTACATATCGTCCGGGGAAGCTCAACGAGTCCCCAGATGCCCTGTCCTGCGGCACGTGCGCCAACGCGCAGAAAGACCGTCTGCGGGCCATCCACGATGACTTCTGCCATCCGCGGGTTACCCGGCTTGCCCATTTCATCACGTCCCGCAATCTACCTTCATCCACCGAGGAGGTCAAGGCCATGACCAAGGCTTGCCAGATCTGTGCGGAGTGCAAACCGCACTTCTATCGACCAGACAAGGCTCGCCTGGTAAAGGCCTCTGGGCCCTTTGAACGACTAAGCGTGGACTTCAAAGGGCCCCTCCCGTCCACCAACCGCAACACCTACTTCCTCACTGACATCGACGAATTCTCCCGTTTCCCATTCGCTGTCCCCTGCCCCCATATGACCTCGGCCTCCGTAATCAAGGCACTGCACAGCATCTTCACCCTGTTTGGTTTCCCCGCTTATATCCACAGCGACCGGGGTACATCGTTCATGAGCGATGAGCTGCGTCAGTATCTGCTCAACAAGGGCATCGCCTCAAGCAGAACGACCAGCTATAACCCGTGGGGAAACAGGCAGGTGGAGAGGGAGAACGCAACAGTTTGGAAGGCTGTTCTTCTAGCCCTACGGTCAAGAAGTCTCCCAATCGCCCGCTGGCAGGAGGTCCTACCCGATGCCCTACACTCCATTAGGTCGCTCCTCTGTACGGCCACGAACGAGACCCCTCACAACCGTTTGTTTGTCTTCCCCAGGAAGTCCACCTCTGGGGTCTCGCTTCCACGTTGGCTGACGACTCCGGGACCAGTTCTACTCCGGAGGCACGTGAGGAGCCATAAGACAGATCCACTGGTCGAGAGGGTCCAACTATTACACGCAAACCCTCAATACGCCCATGTCGAGCACCCCGATGGCAGGCAGGACACCGTTTCCCTGCGAGACCTGGCACCCGCTGGCTCGCCCACCGACGCCCCCCCTTCTACCGACGCTCCCCTCCCCGCACCGGCGGTCGTCCCCAAATGTGCTTCCCGCATAGCGACCCCCCTCCCCCGCAGCTGGCGCCGGCACCAATCACCCTAGTCTCCCCGGATACCCCCCTCCTCCAACGTGGGCAAAGGCTCAGACAACCGTGCTCCTGGATATAACACCACCGAGGACGACCGTATCCACCGCACCACCAGCGGAGCTGAGAAGGTCGACACGGGCAATCAGACCACCCAAAAGACTGAACTTGTAATTCCACTTCACCCCCGACGTAGTATGCGTTTTTTTAAACAGGGGGTGAATGTGATGAATGATATCAGTATACATATGTACCTTTTCTGCCCCTTTAAGACCGGGTTTGGAACCCTGGGGGACTCCGCCTCCGGCTCCACCCCCAGGAAGCTGTATATAAGGTTACGTTCAGTCGGCAGCGTGCAGTGAGCACACTTCTCGGCAGCTGTCTGGTTTTCTGGTTATTAAAGCCTTTGTATTATCAAACTCCTCTCCTGAGTCATAATTGAGGGTATCTCAGAGGTATAGTGTCAAAGTTGTCAAATGGCACAAAGCTTGGAAGTGTCGTGCAGAGGATAATCGCATTCTTTCTGTCAAACTGGTGAAATGGGCAGGCACAAGCTCACTGATATTTTGTGCGGAGAAGTGTTGAAGTGATTCAGTTAGACAAAAAAATGAAAAATGCAATGTAAGCTAAATTGTAACATTTTAAAAGGGGTGAGGGAACAGAGAAACCTGTGGGTTCACAAAAATCTTTGAAGGTAGCAAGACAAGCTGATACAGCTGTTACAACGCATATGGAATCATTGGCTTTATAAATAGAGGCATTTCTGTAAGCAAGGAAGTTAAGGTAAGCTTTTCGAAATCAGAGGTTAGACCTCAGCTGGCGTATTGTCAAAATGTGGGCACTCCATTTTATAAAGGATCAAAGCTTTGGTGAGGGAGCAAAGGGCATTAACCATAATAGAGCTAAGGATGAGGGAACTTAGTTGTGTGGGTGTTTGGAGAAACTGGGATTGTTCTCCTTCGAACAATGTTGTTTAAGGGGAGATTTGATAGAGGTGTTAAAACATTTTGAAGGAATAGGCTGGAATAGATAGGAAAAAACTGTTTCCAACTATCAGGGGGATTCAGCACTCTGAGGAGGACCAATTTAAGATACGTGACAAATAAAATTCAGGGAAAAGATCAGGGGCGGGATTCCCAGTTCCCCGATGGCGATTTTATAATCGCCGATCTGCCGGAGAATCCCTTTTGACGCCAAAATCGGGGGCGCCGCCTGTTTGTTGCAGGGCCCCCTCCGAAACGGCATCATCACGCCACGCGCCGCCCACCACATGCCGTTAGAATGGCCTCAGCAAGTCACCTGAAGGCCCACCCCCAATGCTCCACCCCCGATGGGCCAAGCTCATCACCCATGGTCTCAGCCGTGCGGGAACCCGGCGTTGCAGCTGCGGACTGTGTCCAGTGCACCACAGTCGGGCGAGAGCCATGCTGCTGGCCAGGTAGGGCTCCCACGAGGGCTGGGGGGACTGGTGGGGGGGTGGCCAGGGTGGCACTAATTGGCAGGTCAGGTCCGCGCACGGCCAGTGCCATGTTTTACGGCACGACCGCTGCAGGTCCTCGCCATGCGCATGCACTGCCACGGATCCGCCCATTCTCCAGCCGTTTATTTCGTGGCGGCCGTGAGTTTCATGTGGCGCGGCTAATAGCCCCTCACTGGTCGTAGCCTCCGATTTTATTCTACGTAAAACGCCACAGAATCGGAGAATCTGGCCCGAGGCATTTTTTTTGCTCTGCAAGATATTATGATCTGGAACAAGTTGCCTGAAAGGGCGGTGGAAGCAGATTCAACTGTACCTTTCTTAAGGAAATTTGATATGGACATAAACATTAAAAATTGCAAGGCTGAAGAAAGAGTGAGGGAGTGGTGAGGGAGTACTTCCTTTTTGGTGAGCTGGTGCAAGAATGATGGCCAAAATCCTTCACCGCTCCCCCCCCCCCCCCCCCCCCCCCCCCCCCTCCACCACCACCACCAACCCACTTGCCTGCGCTCTATGTCTCTGTGGTTATGTTACCATTGCTAAACAGTAAAGACTTAAGTACAACACAGGACTGATTAGAATTGAGTTCAGAGTAGTCAGGCCTTTTCTGTTAGAAACAATGGGAGTAGGGGATTGTAACATTGTGGCCTATGGGAATCAAGACATATTAAAGTAAACACATTTATGCATCGTGTGTCAATGCTGCAAATTCCAAGCATCTGAATTTACCAGTTAGGACACCCTATTAGAAAGTAATTGAAACAATTCAAATGTGACCGCTAATGAGGCAGAATGAGGCACATGAAATCAAGTACAGTGATGGTAAAGAATGCAAAATGGAGACTAGAAACGGTTGTTTGCTTTTGGGGTAAACCTGCTCTTGAAATATTAAGATACTTATTCAAGAATCAAATTAATACAACCAACCACACAGCTGTGAAAACAGGAATCGGCATTATATCTTATAGGTTAACAAAGTATCAAACATGTTACTAGCTCCACAATATTGAGAAAATGTTTGGCCTTAACACTTGATCACTGAGCACTACCACTTGTGCAATAAAATAATGAGTACATTGATGTGTGGGGTAGGCTGGGTTGAGGTGAACTGCACTCGATGCAGTGTAGCGAGAGACAGACCTCCAACACTTGATAAAATGCAACACGATTTTATCCAACATCCAAACTATTATACATGTTCAACTGTGGGCTGACACTATGCTGACTTGACTGGAGACCTGACACTAGCCTGACCAGACTAACCTAGCTACCACATGGTGCAGGCACTGGCTAGCTCACGAGCTCTGACTGTCTCAGAGGCTGGGTCCCGAGAGAACGGGAAAACTGGTGCCCTCTAGCTTTATAGTGGTTGTGTCCTGTCTGGTGATTGGCTGCTCTGTTCTGTGTGTTTACTGGTCATCCTGTGTGTCAATCACTACCTGTCTGCACTCTATTGTATACATAGATTTATATTATGACATCTCACCCCCTTTCTTTTTCTATATTGTGTGTGTTGAGATAATAAATATTAAGGTGCATGTGCGTGTGGATGTGTATATGTGCGTGACTATATACAGAATGTGCTAAAATGACCTTATGTACAGAGGAAGGTGTCGCTAGTGCAGATATAGGGCAGATGAAACGGTAACAACGATATTTACAGAGGTCAAAACGATAAGGTAACACAGTTGTGCAAAAGTTCAGTCTATAAGTTTAGTCGCCGCGGCGGGTGACAAAATCTGGTTGACCGCCTCAAGGATGGATCAGGGGCCGCCTGCACTTGGATAGGCGGGACCGCCGCCAATGCGGTGGTCGCAGAGGTCGGCAGGATTGCTGGTAGATTGGTGGCCTCGTGGTGGGGCACGTCCGGAGGAAGCATCGTGTGAGGCGGGACATCATGGTTAGGTGGCGGGCGTGGAAATCTGCGCAGCGCCCGTCTGTTGCGTCGTAGGAAGGAGCCATCAGACATGCGGACGAGGAACCATCTCGTGGCCACTTGCTTGACCACCACGTGGCCACTTGCGGACCAGCCACCGTCAGGCAACTGCACACGAACACGATCAGTTGGGACCAGCTCGGGGAGATCCGTGGCATGAGCGTCGTATGCTGATTTCTGTTGGGCCCGAGACTGCTGCATCTTTTGTTTGACCGTGAGGTGGTCAAGGTCTGGAACATGGATGGCTTGAACCATGGTCCGCAGAGTGCGATTCATGAGCATCTGCGTGGGAGACAACCCAGCGGACAGCGGGGATGCTCTGTCTGCCAGCAGCGCCAGGTTGAAGTCGGAGTCTGAGTCTGCAGCCTTGCATAGTAATCTCTTGACGATATGGACCCCTTTTTCGGCCTTCCCGTTTGACTGCGGGTAGTGGGGGCTGGAGTTTACGTGACAAAAGTTGTATAGGCGGGCAAAATCAGACCATTCCTGGCTGTAAAAACAGGAACCGTTGTCACTCAT
Source organism: Scyliorhinus torazame (assembly GCF_047496885.1). Lineage (NCBI taxonomy): Eukaryota > Metazoa > Chordata > Chondrichthyes > Carcharhiniformes > Scyliorhinidae > Scyliorhinus > Scyliorhinus torazame. The sequence goes on from NC_092707.1 coordinate 311,865,633, forward strand.
CACCGTGAGCGGTATCCCATGCCTGGCAAACGTTTCCTTGTATGCTTTAATTACCGCCTTCGATGTGAGGTCGGACAGTTTCACCACTTCTGGGTAATTGGAGAAGTAGAAGACCAGGAGGACATAGTCACGCCCCTTGGCCTGGAAAAGATCGACACCGACTTTGGACCATGGGGAGGTCACTATCTCATGTTGCTGCAGAGTTTCTTTGGGTTGAGCTGGCTGAAATGGATGACATGTGGGGCAGTTGAGGACTGTGTTGGCAACGTCCTGGCTGATGCCCGGCAAATAGACTGCCTCTCAAGCTCTGCGTCGACATTTCTCGACCCCCAGGTGACCCTCATGGAGTTGCCTGAGCACCATAGCTCGCATGCTCTGCGGAATCACAATCCTATCAAGCTTCATGAGGATGCCGTCCACCACCGTCAAGTCATCCTTGATGTTGTAAAACTGGGGACACTGTCCCTTCTGCCAGCCATTCGTGAGGTGCTGCATCACACGCTGTAGCAGAGGATCCTTGACCGTTTCCTCACGAATTTGGATGATCCTCTCATCAGTGGCTGGAAGGTTGGAGGCACACAATTGCACCTGCGCATCGATTTGGCAGACAAAGTCAGTTTGTTCACATGGTGTGGTGATAGACCTGGAAAGGGCATCTGCAACAATGAGTTCCTTGCCTGGCGTGTAGACAAGTTCAAAGGCGTAGCTTGAGAAGGATTTGTTGTAACCGAGGCGTCATGTCATTCAAATCCTTCTGGATTATGTGGACTAGTGGCCTGTGGTCCGTCACAACCGTGAATTTTGGGAGGCCATACACATGGTCGTGAAATTTGTCGATTCCCGTTAGGAGGCCCAGGCATTCCTTCTCAATCTGAGCGTACCGTTGCTCAGTGAGCATCATGGCTCTGGAGGCATACGCAACTGGGGCCCATGAGGAGTAGTCATCCCATTGGAGGAGCACCGTCCCAATACCGTTCTAGCTCGCGTCAGTGGATTGTTTTGGTCTCTTTGGTAGGGTCGAAGAAAGCCAGAACCGGGGCTGTGGTGAGTTTTGCCCTCAGCTCACGCCATTTGTTCTCATGAGCGGGCAGCCACTGGAATTCCATTGACTTTTTGACGAGATGGCGGAGGGCTGTGGTGTGTGCCGCCATGTTGGGAATGAACTTCCCGAGGAAGTTGACCATCCCTAGAAAGCGGAGGACCGCCTTCTTGTCCTCTGGGGTCTTCATGGCGTTGATCGCCGAGACATTGTCAGCACCTGGCCACACGCCTTGCTGCGAGATGTGGTCACCAAGGAAATTGATTTCTGATTGATCGAACGAGCACTTGGCTCTGTTGAGTTCGGAGGCCATGCTCATGGATTCTGTGGAATACCTGCTTGAGGCGATCGATGTGTTCTTGAGGAGTTGTGGACCAGATTATGACATCGTCAACATACACGCGCACACTCTCGATACCCTCCATCATCTGTTCCATGATGCGGTGAAATACCTCTGAGGCAGAGATGATGCCAAAAGGCATCCGGTTGTAGCAGTAGCGACCGAACGGGGTATTGAATGTGCACAGCTTGCGACTGGATGCATCCAGCTGTATTTGCCAGAACCCCTTGGAGGTGTCCAGCTTCGTAAAGAGTTTGGCATGAGCCATCTCGCTGGTCAACTCCTCTCGATTTGTTATCGGGTAATGTACCCTCATGATGTCGCGGTTTAAATCCTTGGGGTCGATGCAGCTTCGAAGCTCCCCTGATGGCTTCTTGACGCAGACCATGGAGCTGACCCAGTCCGTGGGTTCTGTGACCTTTGATATGATGCCCTGGTCCTGGAGGTCCTGTAACTGCTGCTTGAGGTGGTCCTTGAGGGGTGCCGGCACCCACCATGGTGCGTGGATCACAGGGGTGGCGGTCGGTTTGAGCAGGATTTTGTATCGGTATGGGAGTGTGCCCATTCCGTCGAACACGCTGTGGTACTGAGTGATGATGTCATCAATTTCAGCCTGTAAGTTCTCATCAGGTGAGGCCGTCTAATGTGAGGATGACATGGTGAGGACTCGCTGAACCAAGTTCAGGAGTTTGCAGGCCCGGGCACCGAGCAGGGATGCTTTGTCAGGTCCCACGATCTCAAATCGCAGTGTCGCTTTAAATGACTTATTGGAAACTCCGAGTTGGCATGAGCCACTGGCAACTATGACATTGCCATTGTAGTCAAGGAGCTGGCAGGCCGGTGGAAGAATGCTTGGGCGGACGCGGATGGTTTCGAGATCGGATTTGGAGGTGACGTTCGCCGATGCGCCGGTGTCCAGTTTGAACCGGATGTGAGCCTTGTTGACTGTGAGGACAGTACACCACTCGTCGTCGGGATCGTCGTAGTGGCCAAGCTTGCCACACTGTAGACACCGTCGTGATTTTGCTGGACATTGCCGCTTTAAATGGCCGGAGCCACAATTCGGACACGTCAGCACGTTCTGTGCGCCATCGCGCATGCGCAGTGCGGCCGAACGACGTATGCACCTGCGCAGTCTGGTCGTCGGTCTCGCCGTCCCCTCGGTTGTGGCGCGCATGCGCAGGGGCCCGGGAAAAGCATGCGGTATGGCCACTCTCGTCGATGGGATCAAGGTGGCATTCTGGGGAGGCGGGGGGGGGGGGGGGGGGGGGGGGTGGATGGAAGGATGGAGTGCAGAGAGGAGATGGGCAGCACTTACTCTGGCTGATCTGAGTAGGTCATTCATCATTTTTTTACATTACACCCCTGTCCTCTTGGTCAGACTGCTGACACTGACCAGTGCTGCCACTGTATCCCAGGTGGGATTCGGCACCTTGCTGGAGGGCCTCCTGCAAATTGAGGGTATATTGTAGCCTGCCTCTCCTCCATGGCATCTAACTAATGGCTGAGGGCCCCCACCACGAATTGAAATGCAGGTTTCCCCGCTGCCATCCTCTGGGCTTGAATGAGAGCAAGTGCTGTGGAGCTGCTTAAATGCAGCGCTCAGATTATCCCACCACCCCACCCCAGGCGTGCAAATCAGATCCCTCACACCTCAGGCACAGCATTTACCACGTGCAAAAATTAATTATTCCAATTGCCTGAAAATTGCAGTCCAGACTGCGCCGCTGGGCCGGGGGAATCACACCACTTTTCTTGCCTAAAATGTCCCATTGTCATTTTTTTGGAACATTCTACCCCAATCCATTAGTGGCCACAACCCATCCTATCTTCGCAATCTCGCCCATCTTTATATTCCTTCCCATTACATTGGATCTTCTGATTCTGGCTGTTTGTGCAGCCCCTCCTTTATTAACTCTCACCCTTTACCATGCTGTTGATGGCACACTCTTCAGTCATGATGTCCCTATTCATTGAAACTTCTCTATCTCTTCTCTCTAAATTTAAAAGCCTTCTCATCGTCTGTTTTTCTAACCATGCATTTGGTCATTCCTATGAATCTCTCCTTTCTGACTTAAGGCTTACCTATTTCATTATCTTTTTCTTCCTTCCCTATTTCGCAAAGTGCCTTCGGATATTTTCTACATTAAAGACATTAAATACTAATAATTGATATTGTTCATCCTCCTGACTTAAAATGATACATCGTAGAATGTTGAGTAATATGTAACAGCCTTTCATCTGACTGGTCCTCTTGTCCTTACACATTAAGGCATTGCGTATGTAAAATGTATCAGCTGCAGTGATATTATTATTTTATCTTAATGCCCAATGCATCCCTTTGAATAAATGAGACAAGGACGGTTAACTTTACATGTGGCAGTGTGTGCAAAATTCACTAGTATTAGTGCTTAATATACACACCAGTACATTTAATATGATGTTTATAGTGTCCATGTGATGGATACTCATTTTGCCTGGAATCGCTTGAAAAACACCATTTATATTGACTTAATTCACACTGAGTGTACAGTGCTGGTACTATAACAATATGTAACAATATGCAGTGTTTTATGACAAATTAATTGGATCACATAACCATCAAATATTTTGAATCGACCAATATAAAACATATTACATTCTGTTACATTAATATTTGAATATCCAAACTGCATTAATATTGCCTAATCACCTTAATGTCCGGAATGACATTTTGCACATAGCGATTGTTATATTCTTAAATCGCCGCAAAGAGAAAAAATATGGAGGTGCCGCATACTTGGGATTTCTTCAAAACATGATGCAAGATTTATTCAGATGTTGCTAATAAAACAGCTCCACAATACTTAAAAAATCTGGCACCTAAGTACTTTCACTTCTTCTTTTTCTCAGCAGAAAGCACTTAACTTATTTTGATGCGATGACGACCCATCAGTTATAGCTAGATGTTTATGAAGATTGTTGTTAGCTTCAAAGCAGGGTACTTGAGATGCATTCAAGCATGAAGGGAGATGCAAATAAACAATCCAGACACCTAGCTGTCTGGAAGCTATTACCCTGACAATTGCAGTCTATTAAAAGCTATTTCTCTTTGAAAGTTAATAAAAGCCTCACAAATCAAAGAATCTGAGGGCATTTAAAGCCTTGTGATGTGTTTTGGCTTTCTATGAAGTAACAGCTGCTGCTTTCAAAACCTCATTGAGGCAGCAGGGTAAGGGGCTGGTAAGTGAACCTGCCGTGATTTTTACTGCTTCTGACTGGAATGCTCTTTAGGGGTGACTGATGTAGGGGTCTCTGATATGGGGGTCTCTGATATGGGGGTATGATGGAGTTTTCTGTTGGGAGTTTAATGGGCGGGGCTCTGGGGTGGAGTGGGCAGGATTTGTGTTGTGGGGGGCCCTTCAATGGACTTTGGTGGCGCCAAATTTAAATACTTACCCCCTTAACCCACCACAGGGTCCACCACATCGGGGCAATGCTTGAAAATACTTGCATCAATCCACGTCTGTGTAAATCCTGGCTGAGAGGGTTGGAGTATCACGGGTGCATGGAGAGAGCCGAGCTTCCAGCCTGTTAATCAGTTGCAAATCGGATCAAATGATCCACTTGCATCCTCCCACAGGCGCAGGTTGTGTAGCTCACTGAAATGAAAATCACTTATTGTCACAAGTAGTTTCAATGAAGTTACTGTGAAAAGCCCCTAGTCGTCACATTCCGGCGCCTGTTCGGGGAGGCTGGTACGGGAATTGAACCGTGCTGCTGGCCTGCCTTGGTCTGCTTTAAAAGCCAGCTCTTTAGCCCTGTGCTAAACCAGCCCCATCTAGTGGTGGCCGGAGCATTGTGCGGCAATCCCGTTTTTTGCCCGATGCTCGATTCTCCGCCGGATCAGATCCTGCTTACCAGCGGCGGGGGGCAGAGAATCCACTTCCCAAACAAGCACATGCAGAAGGTTATTTCACCAATATTCACTTGCAGACACTTTCCACCAGGTGTCACTACATACCCATCTCACGCAGTTGATCTTTTCTCTCTATAAATCAGCAAATGTTGTGCGCGATTTAATGGAAAAATGGAGTCCCGTTTTGGCCGCATTTAACGGGGTGTTTCCCGGCGCTTTTGGCGCTGAGAACTACCCTGCTAATAAACGGGACACGCCCTGCCGAGGCCGCAATTAGACTCATTTCCTCCATTAACAGGCTCAGTTAGCCAGTGCAAAAAGACCTCTCGACCCCCCCCCCCCCCAGCCTCCAGGCCCCCAATTCTCCAACTTACCAATTAGAGGGTCCTCTAGCCCCCCAGCACCTTACCTCAGAAGGGCAGGGCACCCCGGGCCTGATCGCCGGCATGAGCAATCTGACACACACAAACAAAGAACAAAGAAATGTACAGCACAGGAACAGGCCCGTGCCGACCATGCTGTCCGACGAAACTACAATCTTCTACACTTCCTGGGTCCGTATCCCTCTATTCCCATCCTATTCATGTATTTGTCAAGATGCCCCTTAAATGTCACTATCGTCCCTGCTTCCACCACCTCCTCTGGTAGCGAGTTCCAGGCACCCACTACCCTCTGTGTAAAAAACTTGCCTCGTACATCTACTCTAAGCCTTGCCCCTCTCAACTTAAACCTATGCCCCCTAGTAATTGACCCCTCTACCCCGGGGAAAAGCCTCTGACTATCCACTCTGTCTATGCCCCTCATAATTTTGTAGACCTCTATCAGGTCGCCCCTCAACCTCCTTCGTTCCAGTGAGAACAAACCGAGTTTATTCAACCGCTCCTCATAGCTAATGCCCTCCATACCACGCAACATTCTGGTAAATCTCTTCTGCACCCTCTCTAAAGCCTCCACATCCTTCTGGTATGTGGCGACCAGAATTGAACACTATACTCCAAGTGTGGCCTAACTAAGGTTCTATACAGCTGCAACATGACTTGCCAATTCTTATACTCAATGCCCCGGCCAATGAAGGCAAGCATGCCATATGCCTTCTTGACTACCTTCTCCACCTGTATTGCCCCTTTCAGTGACCTGTGGACCTGTACTCCTAGATCTCTCTGACTTTCAATACTCTTGAGAGTTCTACCATTCACTGTATATTCCCTACCTGCATTAGACCTTCCAAAATGCATTACCTCACATTTGTCCGGATTAAACTCCATCTGCCATCTCTCCACCCAAGTCTCCAAACAATCTAAATCCTGCTGTATCCTCTGACAGTCCTCATCACTATCCGCAATGCCACCAACCTTTGTGTCGTCTGCAAACTTACTAATCAGACCAGTTACATTTTCCTCCAAATCATTTATATATACTACAAACAGCAAAGGTCCCAGCACTGATCCCTGTGGAACAGCACTGGTCACAGCCCTCCAATTAGAAAAGCATCCTTCCATTGCTACTCTCTGCCTTCTATGACCTAGCCAGTTCTGTATCCACCTTGCCAGCTCACCCCTGATCCCGTGTGACTTCACCTTTTGTACTAGTCTACCACGAGGGACCTTGTCAAAGGCCTTACTGAAGTCCATATAGACAACATCCACTCCCTACCTGCATCAATCATCTTTGTGACCTCCTCGAAAAACTCTATCACATTAGTGAGACACGACCTCCCCTTCACAAAACCATGCTGCCGCTCACTAATATGTCCATTTGCTTCCAAATGGGAGTAGATCCTGTCTCGAAGAATTCTCTCCAGTAATTTCCCTACCACTGAAGTAAGGCTCACCGGCCTGTAGTTCCCTGGATTATCCTTGCTACCCTTTTTAAACAGAGGAACAACATTGGCTATTCTCCAGTCCTCCGGGTCATCACCTGAGACAGTGAGGATCCAAAGATTTCTGTCAAGGCCTCAGCAATTTCCTCTCCAGCCTCCTTTAGTATGCTGGGGTAGATCCCATCAGGCCCTGGGGACTTATCTACCTTAATATTTTTTAAGACACCCAACATCTCGTCTTTTTGGATCTCAATGTGACCCAGGCTATCTACACACCCTTCTCCAGACTCAACATCTACCAATTCCTTCTCTTTGGTGAATACTGATGCAAAGTATTCATTTAGTACCTCGCCCATTTCCCCTGGCTCCACACATAGATTCCCTTGCCTATCCTTCAGTGGGCCAACCCTTTCCCTGGCTACCCTCTTGCTTTTTGTGTACGTGTAAAAAGCCTTGGGATTTTCCTTAACCCTATTTGCCAATGACTTTTCTTGGCCCCTTCTAGCCCTCCTGACTCCTTGCTTAAGTTCCTTCCTACTTTCCTTATATTCCACACAGGCTTCGTCTGTTCCCAGACTATTAGCCCTGACAAATGCCTCCTTTTTCTTTTTGATGAGGCCTACAATATCTCTCGTTATCCAAGGTTCCCGAAAATTGCCGTATTTATCCTTCTTCCTCACAGTATTTATCCTTCTTCCTCACATGGGCACCTTGGCACAGCCTGGCAGTATCCATGCCAGGGAGCCAGTACCAAGATGCCTGGGTGGCATCGGGAGTTCCAGAGTACCACCCTGCCAGGAGTCCGAACACCCGGGGGCCTCCGATCACCTGGGAGACCCCCCTCCCAAGTGTCATTAAGCCTGGTCCACGTTTGTGGAAACCAGTGCTAAATGGCGCCATGGATTGGTCTCCAAGGCGAGGCCATTCGATTCTGAGACTTGGGTAACTCCGGTGTATACATATTCAAGTGAAGCTAATTACTCACTTGAATATGCAAATCTGGATCCCGCCCTCAATGCGCGAGGCATAATGAATGTCGTTAATCTTTAACAGCCTTGTTATGTCACGGGTCGGGCAGATCGAGCCCGTTGCAACTTTGCCTAACACTCAGAGGTTAGCTGGTACAGCACAGAGCTGGGATTGAACCTTTATCCACTGAGGCATTGCTTTTCAATTCTAAGCAGATGCCGACGGATCGTGATGCTGACATTTCCTTTGATATCAAACCTGTTCCATGTTAACCAGCTAGAAAAGAATGGCTTGAGATAAATGTGACTGATGCAAAGAAACCAGCAGAAATGTTATTAAGCAAACTTTAAGTGTGCAGCTGGGATATTTGTGGGCACATACTTGAACCAATAGAGAAAGGATAGTTCTGAGTAGACTTGGATGGATGAAATGAATATTTGGACATTTCCATTGTAACCCATAAATTAAACTTGTTGATGTATTAACTTTCTCTATCTGGACTTCCGGTGATGGCTATGAAGGAGTAAGTCGCATATTTGGTGGCTTCCGCTCTGGTCGGACTTTTGGACCTTTCCCCCGTTTTTCTACCGGACTTGAATTGTAAAACGGATGTTAGTGGCATTTGTTTACTGAATTCCCATTTCGGTGCATGGAGAGAAGGACTAGAAGTGTTCGTAAGGGCAGAAACAAAAAGATAGAGAGGGCTTGGGCTGTAGCTGCAGCAGAAGACAGCATGGCAGAGGTTTGGACCTCCGGCTTGTCGACCCAGCAATCTATGGAGCAGCTAATGCAAGTCACACAGGAAGGCTTTGTTATGCAGAAACGGGACTGCTTGGACCTGATTAAAGAGTCGATTGAGCAGTTGGGGCATAGATTGGACGCCCAGGATCGGGCGATCCAGAAGGTGGAGAAGGCGTTGGCTGAGCAGGAGGAACATCAGACTGCGGTGGAGCTGGAGGTCCCAGCAGAAGAAGCTCCTGGAGAAGGTGGAGGACCTAGAAAATAGGTCCCGCCGGCAGAACCTAAGAATCATCAGGTTCCCGGAGGGGTCCGAAGGAATGGACGCTGGGGCATACATCGCAGACATGTTTGTGATGCTGCTGGGGGATAGGCCATTCTCCCAGCCCTTGGAGGTGGATAGGGCTCACAGAGCACTCGCGAGGAAGCCGCGAATGGGAGACCCCCCCGAGGGCAATAGTGGTGAGATTCCACAGGTTCTCTGATAAGGAGCGCATTAGACAGAGGGCCAAGCAGACACAGAGCTGTAAATGGGACAATAGCATCCTGCGGGTTTGCCAGGACCTGAGTGTTTTTGTTTCTCTGTTTTTGTAAAAAGTTTCTCATTTTGTGTTTTATGGAAGATGTTTGTGCTGCCGTTTGCATTGATTTGGAACCAGCGGTAGAGCTGAGTGAGTTAAGGTTTTCATTTGCACTGTTGGGGGATGGAGGGGTGCTTGTTTTGATCTTGGTGTTTTTCTGTGGAGCAATTGTGTGGGGATTGTTTGATGTTGGAGTTTGTTTGTATGAGCGGGTGGGAGGTTGGGGAGGGAACAATAGGTGGGTGACTATCTGGCGCTGGGGATGGGGGCCACCAAGCTAGCTGGGCGAGCTAGCTCTCTGAAGCGCAATGGGGGGTGTGCATATGTTTGGTCTAGTCAAGGGGTAAGGTTACAGGGTGTAGTTACTGGGGGGGAGGGGGCGTGAATGTTCTGATGATGAGGGAGGGACTTGGGCTGAGGGACAGAGAGGAGGTTGGGGGCAGAGGCTGCCTGGGGATGGACCGGTTGAGGTGCGGAGCACGGGCTGGAGGCGGGCCTAAAAAAGGGATGACTGATCGGGGGGGGGGGCGCAATGAGCCCCCCAACTAGGCTGATCACCTGGAATGTTCGAGGGTTAGATGGGCCGTTCAAAAGGGCACGTGTGTTCGCGCATCTTAGGGGATTAAAGGTGGACGTGGTAATGTTGCAAGAGACGCACCTTAGAGTTACGGACCAGGTTAGACTGAGGAAAGGCTGGGTTAATCAGGTCTTTCACTCGGGACTAGATTCAAAGACTAGAGGGGTTGCGATCCTGATCAATAAACGAGTGGTGTTTGATGCGGGTAGAATAGTCTCGGACGTGGGAGTTCGGTACATTATGGTCAGTGGGAAGCTAGAGGGGGTTCAGATGGTATTAGTAAATGTGTATGCGCCAAATTGGGGTGATGTGGAGTTTACAAAGAGGATGCTGGGGAAGATACTGGACCTGGACTCGCACAGGTTGGTCATGGGAGGGGACTTCAACACAGTTATGGACCCTGGCTTGGATCAGTCAAGCTCGAAAACGGGCAGGGTGCCAGCAATGGCAAAGGAACTAAGAGGGTTCATGGAACTGATGGAGGGGGTGGATCCATGGAGATTTGGGCAGCCGAGGGTGAAGGAGTTCTCCTTCGACTCACAGGTGCATAAAGTGTATTCCCGGATTGATTTTTTTATTTTGAGCAGGATCTTGCTGGCTGGGGTGGTGGACACGGGGTACTCGGTGATCACGATCTCAGACCATGCTCCGCACTGGTTAATAAAGACAGTAACCAGCGCCCGCACTGGAGGTTGGATGTGGGACTTTTGGCGGATGAAGGGGTGTGCGAGCGGCTGAGGAAATGTATTCAGAGGTACCTGCAGGTCAATGACACGGGGGAAATTTCAGCAGCGGTGGTGTGGGAAGCACTGAAGGCGGTGGTCAGGGGGGAGTTGATCTCGATCCTGGCCCATAGGGAGAAGGTGGACAGGGCGGAGACGGTAAAGGAGTTACTACAGATCGATAGGAGGAATGCGGAGACCCCAGAGGCAGGGCTTTTAAGGGAACGGCGGAGGTTACTGGCGGAGTTTAGCTTGCTGACCACAGGGAGGGCGGTGGAGCAGTTGAGAAAGGCGAGGGGGGCGATCTATGAACATGGAGAGAAGGCCAGCAGAATGCGTGCAAAGCAGCTTAGAAAGAGGGAGGCAGCTAGGGAGATAGGGAAAGTAAAGGATGGAGACAGGGACCTGGTTGGTGATTCGGGAGGGGTGAATAAGGCGTTTAGGGATTTCTACAGCAGGCTGTACAGGTCGGAACCCCCTACGGGGCCGGAGGGGATGAGGCGCTTCTTGGAGGGGCTGAATTTCCCAAAGGTGGACGGGGAGCAGGTAGAAGAGCTGGGGGCCCCAATCGGGCTGGAGGAGATAGTGGAGAGCTTGAAGGCCATGCAGGCGGGTAAAGCCCCTGGGCCGGACGGGTACCCAGTGGAGTTTTATAAAAAGTTCTCGGGGATATTGGGGCCGTTGTTGTTGTGGATATTCAATGAGGCAAGGGAAAGAGGGGTGTTGCCCCCAACAATGTCACAGGCAATGATTTTGCTGACTCTTAAGCGAGCCAAGAACCCGGAGCTGTGTGGGTCCTACAGGCCAATCTCCCTGTTGAATGTGGATGCCAAGTTGCTGGCCAAAATATTGTCCTCCAGGATCGAGGATTGTGTTCCGGACGTTACTGGGAAGCCAAAAGTCCCACATCCAAGGACCAGACAGGGTTTGTTCAGGGTAGGCAGTTGGTGGCCAATGTAAGAAGGCTGTTAAATGTGATCATGATGCCCCCGGAAGGTAGGGAGGTGGAGGTAGTGATCACAATGGGTGCAGAAAAGGCTTTTGATAGGGTAGAATGGGACTATCTGTGGGAGATACTGGGACGGTTCGGATTCTGGCGGGCTTTATTGACTGGGTCAGGTTACTGTATCAGGCTCCTGTGGCAAGTTTACGGATGAATAGGACAACATTGGACTATTTTAGACTGCACCGGGGGACGAGACAGGGATGCCCCCTCTCCCCACTGTTGTTTGCGCTGGCTCTCGAGCACGTTGGCAATTGCTCTGAGAACCTTGAGGGGCTGGAGAGGACTGGTCCGGGTTGGGGGGGGGGGGAGCACAGTGTTTCGCTCTCTGCGAATGACCTGCGTTTCTGACCCAATAGAGGGGATGGAAGAAATCATGAGGACTCTAGGAGAATTTGGCCAGTTTTCGGGGTATAAGCTTAATATGGGAAAGAGTGAGATTTTTGTGGTCCAGGCGAGGGGACAGGGAGAGCTGCTGTTTAGGTTAGTAAAGGGAAGCTTTAGGTACCTAGGCATCCAAGTGGTGCGGGAATGGGACCGGCTGCATAAATTGAATCTGGCCCGGCTGGTGGACAAAATGAAGGACATGAAGGACGGTTTTCGGAGATGAGAAGCGCTTCCGTTGCCTCTGGCTGGGAGGGTGCAAACGGTGAAGAGGACGGTCCTCCCGAGATTCCTATTTGTATTTAAGTGTCTCCCCATCTTTATTCCGCGGTCCTTTTTTAAGCGGGTCAACAGGGCTGGCGCTGCCAAATTTTAGTCACTATTACTGGGCGGCGAATATAGCCATGATCAGGGAGTGGGTGGTGGGGGAGGGGTCGGCATGGGTGCGTATGGAGGCGGCTTCATGTAAGGGCACCAGTTTGGGGGCGTTGGTAACTGCTCCTCTGCCATTCCCGCCGGCGCGGTACTCCACCAGTCCAGTGGTGGTGGCGGCCCTGAGAGTTTGGGGCCAGTGGAGGCGGCATGTGGGAGCAGTGGGAGCATCGGTCTGGGCCCCAATCTGTGATAATCAGCGGTTTGCCCCGGGGAGCATGGACGGAGTGTTCCGGTTATGTTGGAGAGCGGGGATTGAGAGGATGGGGGACATGTTCATAGAGAGGAGCTTTCCAAGTATGAGGGCGTTGGAGGAAAAGTTTGGGTTGGTGAGGGGAAACAAATTTAGGTACCTGCAGGTGTAGGACTTCCTTTGTAAACAGGTGTCAACCTTCCGGCTCCTATCACTAAGGGGGATTCAGGACAGGGTAGTTTCCAGAGGGTGGGTAGGAGAAGGGAACGTCTCGGACATTTAAGGAGCTTATGGGGTCGTAGGAGACGCAGACTGAGGAGCTGAAGCGCAAGTGGGAGGAGGAGGTGGGGGGTGATATAGAGGATGGTCTATGGGCAGACGCGTTGAGTAGAGTCAACACGTCTGCAACATGTGCCAGGCTCAGCCTGGTACAATTTAAAGTTGTTCACCGGGCTCACATGACAGTGGCCCGGATGAGCAGATTCTTTGGGGTGAGGACAGGTGTGCAAAATTTGCGGGAGGACCAGCGAACCATGTCCACATGTTTTGGACATGTCCAAAGCTTAGGGGATTTTGGCAGTTGTTTGCGGACGTCATGTCCACGGTATTAAATACAAGGGTGGCGCTGAGGCCAGAGGTGGCGATTTTCGGGGTGTCAGAAGACCCGGGAATCCAGGAGGAGAAAGAGGCAGATGTTCTGGCCTTTGCTTCCCTGGTAGTCCGGACACGGATATTATTGGCATGGAGGGACTCAAAGCCCCCGAAGTTGGAGACCTGGCTATCGGACATGGCTGGCTTTCTCTGTTTGGAGAAAATCAAGTTTGCCTTGAGAGATTCACTGTTAGGGTTCATCCGGAGGTGGCAACCATTCGTTGACTTCTTTGCGGGAAATTAATCGTCAGCAGAGGGGGAGGGGGGGGAGGGGGGGGGGCGAGTAGTTTAGGTTAGAGTAGGGGGTGAATAAGGGTGGGACCTGTTTGAGAGGTAAATGGCTTTTGCACTATGTTTATGGTTTCATGTATATTGTTTCTTTTGTTGTTGTCACTATACAAAAATACCTCAATAAAATGTTTATTAAAAAAAAAACTTTCTCTATCTTACACAATGTGTAAAATAATCTATTGTGAATTTTAGGCAAATTTCTCTAATTTAAAAAATAAACTACCATGTCTATATTAAAGCTTCCAATAGCACATTGCAATATTGGGTCAAGACATCCACCTACCTCAAGTTATTACTGTTCAGAATTATATTTTCTTCAAGAAACTACCATGCTGCATTACTTAAAATATGATCATCACCCCTTCCCCTTAGTACCTGTTACTGCTCCCAAACTCTCAAGGCAATAATGTGTACCATTAAACTTGAACATCTCCATCATTATCCAAACAAATCCCAGATCCCATACCCACAGTTCTTTCAAGCTTCTTTATTATCACAGGCTTTTTAAAATTATTGCAAAGCTGTTTAGCACAGGGCTAAATCGCTGGCTTTGAAAGCAGACCAAGGCAGACCAGCAGCATGGTTCAATTCCCGTAACAGCCTCCCCGAACAGGCGCCGGAATGTGGCGACTAGGGGCTTTTCACAGTAACTTCATTTGAAGCCTACTTGTGACAATAAGCGATTTTCATTTTAATTTCAGAGCAAATAATAAAGTTCAGTAAGAAGCAAAACTGGACATGTTGTTAAAATAAAGGATTCCTTAATTCTCTCTCAGACTCCCTCTACTGGTATGTGTGTATTGTAGACTTAAGTGGACAAAGTACACAATGCAATTCTCAATACACACAAAGCATAGCGTGTTTCAATGGCCTGTTTTCAGAAATGCAAACAATACACTTAAACATAACTTGAATATTCAGCTTAGTAACATTATTACCTATCTGACTTTTTGTAATAATTTAACAAAGCACGCAATCATGTACAATTTCACCAACTGAAAATAGTTCACTTCGTAACATAATCACTTAAATATTGTGTATGTTTTCTCTCACAAGTAGGATATCGTCTCATTTAACTTTGGTTCTTCATCTGAGAGGTCGACATCTATATTCAATTCAATGCTTACGAATGGTGTTTTCAGTGCTTTGAAGAATGGCACATATCGTGTTATGATTTGCAGACCTCACTTAACAGTGATCATTGATCCTTTTTTCTTGGTCATAACAAATCGCTGGATGTCAGAGGGGGTTGTTTGCTTTCCAACATAACCCTCACATTTCCCCAGCACTTCATCTTCCAGCTTTAATGATGCAGTTCTGAAGTGCATGTTTCTCTTTGCATTTCACAGAATCACAGAATTCTTACTGTGCAGAATGAGGCCGTTCGGCCCATCATGTTGACACCAGCACTTTTGCTTGACCTTTCTGTTCTTCATCATGTTTGCACACATGTTGATCATAAGCTTTGTAGGGTAGCTCAGGAAGACATGCACGCATAGGATGTGCAAAAATGAATAGAGCTGGAGGCTTTCCAGTTGTCGGGTGAAGAGTCACTTGAAATTGTGAAGAAAACAATACATCTCTTGCTTCCATGACATGCCTTCAGCTGTGGCTGTACATATCACTTCTTTTAAGATGCACATAATCTCTCCATTGGCCCTTGGCCGATGGGCTGTGATTTTTCAATGAACAAAGCTTAGGAAGTTTGTAAAATGATTGAACTCATCGCTGGAGTCCGTTTTCTTTCTCAGTGTTTGAGAGACTCCAAACAAAATGAAAGTCTGGTCAAGCTTTGGGATGACTGCTTTTGGTGAAGATGACAACGATTTATACAACTGGAAACCTGCTGTCATCATCGGTGACAACAGGCAGGTGTTCACCTGTGAGAAAATCCTCAAAATCAACACCATCCTCAAGCCACTGTCCTCAAGGGCAGCACGCTGGCACAGTGGTTAGTACTGCTGCCTCACAGTGCCAGGGACCTGGGTTCAATTCTGGCCTCGGGTGACTCTGTGGAGTTTGCACTTTCTCCCCGTTTCTGTGTGTGTTTCCTCCGGGTGCTCCGGTTTCCGCCCACAGTCTAAAGATGTGCAGGTTAGGTGGATTGGCCATGCTAAATTGCCCCTTAGCATCCAGGGATGTGCGGGTTAGGTGGATTGGCCATGCTAAATTGCCCCTTAGCGTCCAGGGATGTGCAGGTTAGGTGGATTGGCCATGCTAAATTGCCCCTTAGCGTCCAGGGATGTGCAGGTTAGGTGGATTGGCCATGCTAAATTGCCCCTTAGCGTCCAGGGATGTGCAGGTTAGGTGGATTGGCCATGCTAAATTGCCCGTTAGCGTCCAGGGATGTGCGGGTTAGGTGGATTGGCCATGCTAAATTGCCCCTTAGCATCCAGGGATGTGCAGGTTAGGTGGATTGGCCACGCTAAATTGCCCCTTAGCGTCCAGGGATGTGCGGGTTATGTGGGGTTACGGTGTTGCAGGGATAGGTTGGGAGTGTGGTTAGGGTGCTCTTTCAGTAGTTCAGTGCAGACTTGATGGGCTGAATGGCCTCCTTCTTTACTGTATGGATTCTATGTGATGTGTTGGATGCTTTGGATCCGTGGAACACATACAGGCTACCAACACTTAAAGAAGAACAACACTATTTTATTAAGCTAGAAACTGTTGAACATACTTTCACTGTGGGTTAACACGATGTTAGATTAAACTAAAGACATATGCCTGTCCTAACCAGTCTATGCACTCAGCACATGGTGAAAATCTGTGCTGTAAGGTGTAAGCTCTGTACTTCTGAGAGGCTGCATCCCGAATGAGCGGGAAAACTGATGCCCTCTATCTTTATAGTTAGTGTGCTCTAACTGGTGATTGGCTGCAGTGTTGTGTGTGTTGATTGGTCTTGCTGTGTGTCCATCAGTGTGTGTGTCTGCACCATGATATACTGGTGTATATTATGACACTATGATTCTATGAAGGTAGTTCAGACATCTTGAAAGGATCACAAAGATTTGACGATGTGATTGTTTGCCACGACAAACATTGAGTTTGTGCTCTACCAAGCAAACAAATTCCTGGGAACCATACCTTTTCAAGAAGATGTTCTTTGGTTTTGACAATTCCCCTGTGACCTTCATGAGCTTCATCTACAACAGGTTCTCTCAATGATTGCGGAATGACACTACATTGCCATGTAACACAAGATCAGATATGGTTGCAATGGTGAGTTCATTTTGTAGATTATGAAAACTCTGTAGTCATGGAGCAATTTCATTTGTACACACCCTTTTGATCACATCCTTCAAGTTTCATGATTCCATTGTTGTGGTATATGACTCATCTTGTTTTGTTATCAATTTGATGTTAGCTAGTTTTAGCACCCTTGACACTGTGGATTGGCTTATATCAGCAACCTTTTCTTCACAATGAGTATCAGTGACTATTGGCAAAGAATGTCATGAAAGTTTGTGTGCTGGGTTGAGTGTGCCTGGCTGATACTCAATACGCAACCCATACGCTGGTAGTTTGAGTGTCCAAGGCTCTATCTGAGTAGGTGGTTTGCTGCTTTGATTGTTAAACAGGCTTACTAATGGTCTATGGTCAATTATCACTTCAAACTCGCTTCCATACAAGTAGTGATGCAAGTGCAAGATACCCATATCATTGAGAGTTCTTTTCCCTCAGTTTATGAATAACATTGCTTTACAAGCTTAAGCAATCTGTTTCCCATTGGAACGGTTAGCGAGTTACCTGCCTTGTCTTTCCGCAGAAGCCAAAACCAAAGCCAGCCAGGCTTGCATCCATGACTAGCTGGGTGGTTTTCTCACTGTAGCTGACAAGGTCATCACTGGTGTTCAGCGGGCCTTCATTTCTTTGAAGTGCAGATTGAATCTTGCGCTGAAATACCTTAGCTTTGATCTAACTCCAAAGTTGAACCTCTTGTATCAAAAGAGTCCGATGTGAGTGGACTTCTGCAAACTTGATTTGATGGTAGTCTGCATTGAGATTATGTTTAGCAACGAGTTTCGCAACATTCATTTTTGCTAAGATATCGCAATTGACTGTGTCAAGTGTCCTTCTCATTGTATGGCTTGGTTTGATGACTATATCAATACAGATTCTAATCTGGTTCTCGCTCTTGTGTTTCTTAATTACCTGTATTGGTGAGACCCAAGGGGTAGACTCAACCCCACCTTTCTCAATGATGTCAAGGTCAAGTAAGTGCTGAGGTTCCTTCTCTGTCAGCCTTCTGAAATGAAACAGTATTTGCCTGTGTTGATGCGTGACTGGCCGCACATTCAGACCTATATGCAGTGTGCATGGAACACCCTTTCAGTTTCCCAATGTTACTAATGCAATCAGCATACAATTCAAGAATATTGTTGAGCTATTGTAGCATATGTAACTGCAATCATGTGCAGATCTGTTGTGTGGATAATCATGTCACAAGCCCCAGAGGTGTCATAAAATGCAGCCTTTGTTCTTGTATCTATAAATGACACTGGTGTTTCAAAAGTCCCGAGAATTTTCACTTGTTTGTCACTGTTGTGAGGCAAGATGTTTGTATTCGCTGGTTTGCAGAGAACAGGACAGTCCTGAAATTTGTTCAACGTTTTGTCTCCCACGACTTTGACAGATGCTCCTGTATCTCTGAGAGCATTTACTTCCAAGCAGCCAGTGGTCATTGTCACATTTGTCTGTTTGCTGTTTTCAGTTTTTCTGTCTATTGTTATTTTGGCAAGATCAGTGTTTGTGCACACTGCGCATACCTCCATGCTAATCTGTGCTGGACTGCCTTGTGTGTGTCTAACAATAGGTTCATCTGCAACATGTTCCCTCTACTGTTTATGGTAGACTTAAGTGGACAAAGTGCACAATGCAATTCTTAATACACTACAATTATTGCAAGCTTTTTTATTATCCCAGTCTGGGCTGGCTGGTTGAGAGGCACCAGCTACGGTATTGGATGCTGGCAGGGTAGTGGTGCTGTGCTCATGAATGTTGTCATCCTGATGGAGAACAGCCTGTAGTGATCCATGGAGCAACTGGCACAGCCTGGCCATCAGAAAGCCTATAATAATAATCTTTATAATAACTTTTATTGTCACAAGTAGGCTTACATTGCAATGAAGTTACTGTGAAAAGCCCCTAGTCGCCACATTCCGGCGCTTGTTCGGGTACACAGAGGGAGAATTCAGAATGTCCAAATTATCTAACAGCACGTCTTTCGGGACTAGTTGGAGGAAACCGGAGCTCCCGAAGGAAACCCACGCAGACACAGGGAGAACGTGCAGACTTCGCACAGACAGTGACCCAGCTGGGAATAGAACCTTTGACCCTGGTGCTGTGAAGCCACAGCGCTAACCACTGTGCTACCATGCTGCCAAATACACTTACCTAGAATTAGCCACCAGATGCTCAGCTACAACTGGGTCTACAGTGTTCTCATAATATTGGTCTCCATTTCCATGTAGGAGAGGATGGGCTCCAGGCTCTGCATAAAGCCATATGCCAAGTTAGAGCCATTTACCAATTTAACGTTCTTTCTGCTAGGACCCTTGTCCCAGTCCAGTTCCATCCAAAAGGTTCCTTCCTGAAACCAGGACTGGTGCTCGTGTCTCATGAAATGGAGCCCCTCTTTCCCATGTCAATCCAGAAATTCTAACTCTTAAGGTTTAATTCTTTAATTTTTCTCCAAGTTCATGATACTGTTTAAACAGGATCTCTTTCCTATGTTGTTGTCCCAACATGGATCACAATAACCTGATCCTCCCTCTCCTCAATCCTTTCAAGTTGGTTCAAGATGTGCCTCACCCTGGCACCAGGTATGCAACATCCGGACCTGGATTCTCCGGTTGTCCAGCCACGTGTTTCTCAGCGGTACACCAATCACTGGTGGCAGAGTTCACCACTCCTAATGCTTGTCAATGGGATTTCCCATTGAAGCGACCCCACGTCACCGGGAAACCCACAGGCAAGGCTGCACTGCCAACGGGAACAGAGAATCCCAACGCCTGGAGAATTCCAGCCAGGATATGGGATTCTCAATCTTGCCTGTCACTACCACATTATACTTTCCCTTCTCCTCTTCCCACTTAACCCCATTATTTTAGAAAGGAGGAAGAAATACTATGGGGAACTATTAGCCAGTTACCACAACATTCAGAGTCAGCAAAATGCTCGAGTCTATTATTAGGCATCATTAAAGTTAAATCCCCTCTCCCGCCATGATTGCCAGAGGGCTACAGCTGTTGGCTATTTTTGTAGAGAGGTTCCTCTTCCACAATGATGGTCTGGTAGCTGTGGCCACTTTTTATTTTTATTCTTTGAAAAATTCATCAGATGACACCTCCATCTGGGCGTGCCCTCTCATTTCCCAGCTGGGAAGGTGGGCCTGTCGATCTTTCAGTGCAGTGCAGGAGGGACTCCTGTTGCCTCCGTCCATTGGAACCCACCCTCTGTCCTTAATTGGACAGGATATCCGGTGTTGGCCACTTAACTGGCCTCCTCCTCAAATGTAAGGCCCCTGGGTTCTGGTGCCTACATTTGTGGGTTCCTGGCACACGTTCTCTCCCGATGGTAGGATCAGAACTCAAGGAAGAAAATTCAGCCTATGCTCTTTTCAGGACCACAATGTTGGAAAATTATTCATTTAGACTACATCATTGCCCATTTATATCACACTTTTTGGCTAATATTCCTGTAGTTTATCTGTGTAACATTTCTGACGTACTTAATTCTTGGTTAATTTAACAAATTCATTGCACTTTTGGAAACTTATTCCACTTGTCCTTAATTGGCTGATTACAGTACACGATGTTCTCCTAACATAGACATAGAATATACAGTGCAGTAGGAGGCCATTTGGCCCATCGAGTCTGCACCGACACTTGGAAAGAGCACCCCACTTAAGCTCCACCCTATCCCCTAGTAAATCCACTTAATCTTATTGGACACTAAGAGCAATCTAGCACGGCCAATCCACCTAGCCTGCACATCTTTGGACTGTGGGAGGAAACCGGAGCACCCGGAGGAAACGCACGCAGACACGGGGAGGACCTGCAGACACCGCACAGACGGTGACCCAGGCCGGGAATCGAACCTGGGACCCTGATGCTGTGGAGCAACTGTGCTAACCACTGTGCTACCGTGCTCCCCTATCCTTGTTCCAATTACCTACCCTCCTTGAGTGATGGGTTGTGTTCCCACTTCCAATGTGTTTAGTGACCCTGGCATTCTGACAAAATCAACTCCCATTCCTTTCTTTTCATTGCATTGGTTCCCAGTCCCTCTAAGTATGCTTATCTTTCCAATCCTGTCCCAACAGCACCAGCACAATGTTCTCAATCGGCACTCGTCCACCTCCAAAAGTAAGACTACTCTCTTTTTTTCTTCTTTCTTTTTGAGTTCTGATAAGGTGAATAGGAAGAGTCAATTTATGGGCATAAATTTAAGATCACCTCCAAGAACAAGGGGACAGGTGAGAAGGTTATATTTTACTTTGCAGATGCAATGCCCCACCAAACATGGTGGAAGCTGAAACCATAACAGCCTCAAAAAAAGTGGATAAATACTTCAAAAAGCAAAGAAAATATCATTTGAGAAGGGTCATTGGAATGGAAATACTAGCTCCTTCAAAGAGTCAAAACAGAGGCAATGGGCTGCATTGTAGAATTTTGTGATTTTACATGTATTTTAAGAGCCAGTTAGCCTCAGTTGGCTCACATGTGGTTTGGAATAACAATAACAGCGCAAGTTTGATCCCTGTTATGGCTGAGGTAGACTTGGGACCTGCCTCCTCGGCCTGCCCCAGAGAGTGGAAGGCAGTGGTAAACCACCAGTGACAAAAACTGCCAAGAAAACAGCATAGGGTGAAGCTTCAGTGGACAATAAACCAAAGACCCTCCTTCGGGCAGATCACACAATTTTTAATGTGGATTGTGGAAAATTGCAACTGATATTTGCCAACTCAAGTTCATGGATGGAATTTTATGGGCTGTGCATCTGCAACTTCCTGCAACATGTTCCTTGCAGGTGCCACGAAAGCCTGTGAGCACAAAAAACGGCTTTTTATCACATTTTGACAGGAATTTGTGTTTCTTACAGAGATTTCGAAATAAATTTTACAACCAGCCACAGAATGAGGTTTTTTTCAGGTAAAGTTTCACATGATCAACTGTTGACAGTTTAGAATCTTGGATCTGTACAGTACAGAAGGATGCCATTCAGTCAATCGTGCAGGCATGTTCTGTCTCTTCGTAGGGTTATTCAGTTAATCCTCGTCCCCTGATATTTTTCTCAAGACCCTGCATTTTTGTTTCAAGTATATCCGACCCCTTTTGAAAGTTCCCATTAAATGTGCACTCACCGCTTTTCAGATTATTCATGCCACTCACAACAACGCACTGAATAATATAAATATCTTTTCAGCTCTCCTTAATTCTATTGCTAATAATTAACTTAAATCATTGTATTCTGATTGCCAGCCTTCCTGCCCATGGAAACAATTTCTTCCTATCTACTCTATCGAAAGCCACACAATTTTGAACATTTCCATTAAATCTCCCTTTAATCTTTTCAGCTCTAGGAAGAAAATTCCCAGCTCCTCTAGATATCCCAGATAACTGAATTCCCTCAACCTACTACCAATTCAGGTGAATGTCCTTTGCACCAGAGGAAATTAGATGAACTAAAAGGTGCCCAGGCGGCACTTTCCGCTGGCAGGGCACTGCCAGGGTGCCAGGTTGGCACTGCCAAGGTGCAAAGCTGGCAATTTTTGTAAGGTGGCGATTGGGCCGGGTGTTGTGGGGGGGGGGGGGGTGCCGGGGGCCCTAGGGCCCTTCCATAGTGTGTTGCGGCTTGGGAGAGGGGGGGGGAGGTCGAGGGTCGCTTTGGGGGCTCCAGAGATCAGGATGCCATTTAAAAATGGTGTCACAATCCCTCGCTACACTGGGGAGTTCCAGCGAGCGGAGCTCCTCAGTGCACAAAATGGAGCTATGTGCGGCCTCGGCCGCGCGTTCCCCACTGAGGCCCCCTATCTAGCACGAGTGCCGTTTTATAGCATTGTGTTTCTCGGTGCTGCGAGTGCCATGAAGCATGCGATTTAACACACTTGTTATGGGATTTTGTTCCCATTGAGTTAAATCCCATCCAATATGAGAGACAGGTTGTGGGGTGGGCAGGAAGGCAATGAGAAAGCAACCCGCTTTATTTTGCAAGCCCCCTTGCCTTCAAATACACCGGCCGGAGGCAGAAAATCCAGCCTCAGATTTACCATACATAGCAAAATTTCTAATATGATTCCTACTTATGCATAGTTAACTGATCTCAGCCAGTGTGGCACTGGGAGCAATAGTTTGCTTAGCCTGGTTTTCAGAAATAGGAGTTCCCTCTCTCAGTTGTATCAAACCATCGTGCAAGTAAGTGACCAGTGGATGTCACATATTGGCCATTCTCTCCCCATACTCAAACCTAAGGAATGAGTCAGGTACTGGAAACTTTTCCATATGATTGAACATTACAGAAAGAGAACGAGCCTTCTGTTTAATATTGAAAGGATTAAGACGCTTTATTGAAAAAAGTGGCAGTAACCTCTGCCTCATAAAAGACTATTTTTGTGACGCTCTGATGTAATGTTTTGTCCATAGCAGATGTGTATTAATCTGAATGCTTAATACTTTCCCCTTGT
Organism: Scyliorhinus torazame; assembly: GCF_047496885.1. Taxonomy (NCBI): domain Eukaryota; kingdom Metazoa; phylum Chordata; class Chondrichthyes; order Carcharhiniformes; family Scyliorhinidae; genus Scyliorhinus; species Scyliorhinus torazame. The sequence goes on from NC_092707.1 coordinate 311,888,955, forward strand.
TCGTGTATATCAGCAAAACAGGACTAAACAAGTCTATTTTCAGACTGCTTAAAGTCTGTTAAAGCACTTTGAAATGAACAGATCCAACTGGTCAGGTAGTTACAAGAATTAATCTGTGGCACATGAAGAATGGAAATTTTCATCGTGAAGACAATAGGCCTAAGTGACAAAGACTTTGAGTGCTTTAAACATACAAAGCCTCTGCTGTGATTTGAAACTTGTGGCCATGCTTAAAAACCTCGGGAGAGCTTTGTTGAGAAACTGAACATCTGCATTTGCAATTTCTGCAACCGCCACACTCCCAGCCCTCATTATATGAACATAACCTACAACCCTCATGGGGGTCAGCAGCAGCAGTAACAGGCAGCAAGAAACAGCATGAGCAAGCTCGGAACAGGTGCCACCCCACATTGTCTTTGTCATGCATGGGGGATGGGAAGGCAAGGATGGGGACGGGAGGGGTATGAGAGCTTGCAACAATTTCCTCTCATGTGCTGCCAACAAATAAGACCTTCTCTTCGATAATGCAATCACTTTTACACTGTCTGATTCAAACCAACTGCAAATGCACAGATCCATAGGATGACTCAGTCTAGATTCCAGAATAAGATGGTCACGACTAACGCATTGATCAGTTGGCGTAACAAAGCCTATTTAAGCAATTTAATTCGGGGGGAGGGGTCAGCTTCACGTGTTTATCTTAGTGTCTCAATATAAGAGCAGAATCCAGCACACAGGCTGGTTTAGCTCACTGGGCTAAATCGCTGGCTTTTAAACCAGACCAAGGCTGGCCAACAGCACGGTTCAATTCCCGTACCAGGCACCAGAATGTGGCGACTAGGGGCTTTTCACAGTAACTTCATTGAAGCCTACTCGTGACAATAAGCGATTTTCATTTTCATTTTCATTTTCATTCATTTCATTTCATTTCATTTTCACAAGTCCAGCTCCTCAATCTGAAAATAAAATTCCAAGAACAGCACACAGATGCCACTTTCCTGAAACTGGATAAAGTATAACACCAATATAAAAATGCCTGTAGCGTACAAAGACTCCGTGAGACGAATAGAGTGAAGTCGATGAGGCTTTATTAAGCGTGTCTGTTCCCCCGCAGCTCGATAGTAAACTGGCCTGTGGGGGAAGACTCCGGCTTCTTATACTCCGCCTTCAGGGCGGAGCTAGAGGTCAATGGCCAACCAGGACCCGGGATCTGTCAGCCAATGACATTAGGGCTTCCAGTCCCACATGACCCCCAATACATACTCCCACATTCACCCCTTGTCAAAAATGAACCCAGCGGGGTGATGCTTCGTATGGTGGTAAGGGTTTACAGGGCTGGTCCTGGGAGGAAAAAAAAATATTCAATACAGTATTGTACAATTTTGTCCTGTTGCAACTATTTACAGAGGGTATGGGAAGAAAAGCAAAATGTTCTTGTGAAAGTCCATATTTAGTTTTAGATCGACGCCACGAGTCGGTCGGGTGGTCTGGTCGTCCGTGTCGATCGCCTCGGCCCCGGTGGTGGTGGTGCTTGTACCGTTGTCGTCGCCTCCAGGAGCCTTACGGTTTCAGCTTGGGCTTTATTCTTGGTCGGTGCTGAGGGGAGGGGAACCGATCCTCCTGGGAAGGGGGCGGTTGCGGGGTGCGGCGGTGGCAGGAAGGGGGGGGGTTGGGTTGATGGTGTCGGGGGGGTGTGCGTGTTGCCGGCGGGCGCCAGATCCCGCAGGGAGACAGTGTCCTGTCGGCCGTTGGGGTACTCCACGTAGGCGTACTGGGGGTTCGCGTGGAGGAGGTAAACCCTTTCGACCAACGGGTCCGCCTTATGTGCCCGCACATGCTTTCGGAGCAGGATGGGTCCTGGGGCCGCCAGCCAGGTCGGCAGCGACGTTCCAGAGGAGGACCTGCTAGGGAAAACAAGGAGACGCTCATGCGGCGTTTGATTAGTGCTCGTACATAATAACGACCGGATGGAGTGGAGAGCGTCCGGGAGGACCTCCTGCCACCATGAAACTGGGAGGTCCCTGGACCGTAGGGCCAGTAGGACGGCCTTCCAGACCGTGCCGTTCTCCCTCTCTACTTGCCCGTTCCCCCGGGGGTTGTAGCTGGTCGTCCTGCTTGAGGCTATGCCCTTGCTGAGCAGGAACTGGCGCAGCTCGTCACTCATGAAAGAGGACCCCCTGTCGCTGTGGACGTAAGCGGGGTAACCGAACAGTGTGAAGATGCTGTTCAGGGCTTTAATGACTGTGGCCGCGGTCATGTCAGAACAGGGAATGGCAAAAGGGAAGCGGGAGTATTCGTCCACCACGTTAAGAAAATATGCGTTGCGGTCGGTGGAGGGGAGGGGCCCTTTGAAATCGAGACTGAGGTGTTCAAAGGGGCGGGAAGCCTTAATCAGGTGCGCTCCATCTGGCCTGAAAAAATGCGGCTTGCATTCCGCGCAGATGTGGCAGTCCCTTGTGACTGTACGGACCTCCTCTAAAGAGTATGGGAGATTACGGGACTTGATGAAGTGGTAAAACCGAGTGACCCCCGGGTGGCAGAGGTCCTCGTGGAGGGTTTGGAGGCGGTTAATTTGTGCGTTGGCACATGTGCCGTGGGATAGGGCATCGGACGGCTCGTTCAGCTTTCCGGGACGATACAAAATCTCATAGTTGAAGGTGGCGAGCTCGATCCTCCACCTTAAGATCTTGTCGTTTTTGATTTTGCCCCGCTGTGCATTATCGAACATGAAGGCTACCGACCGTTGGTCCGTGAGGAGAGTGAATCTCCTGCCGGCCAGGTAATGCCTCCAATGTCGCACAGCTTCCACTATGGCTTGGGCTTCCTTTTCTACTGAAGAGTGGCGCATTTCTGAGGCGTGGAGGGTCCAGGAGAAAAAGGCCACGGGTCTGCCCACTTGGTTAAGGGTGGCCGCTAGAGCTACGTCGGAGGCGTCGCTCTCGACCTGGAAGGGGAGGGACTCGTCGATGGCGCGCATCGTGGCCTTTGCGATATCCGCTTTGATGCGGCTGAAGGCCTGGCAAGCCTCTGTCGACAGAGGGAAGGTCGTGGTCTGTATTAGGGGGCGGGCCTTGTCTGCGTACTGGGGGACCCACTGGGCGTAGTATGAAAAGAACCCCAAGCAGCGTTTCAGGGCTTTTGGGCAGTGCGGGAGGGGAAATTCCATGAGTGCGCGCATACGTTCGGGGTCGGGGCCTATTATCCCATTGCGCACTACGTAGCCCAGAATGGCTAGCGGATCGGTGCTAAAAACGCACTTGTCCTCGTTGTACGTGAGGTTCAAGGCTTTGGCGGTCTGGAGGAATTTTTGGAGGTTGGCGTGTGGTCCTGCTGATCGTGGCCGCAGATGGTTACATTGTCGAGATACGGGAACGTGGCCCGCAACCCATGTTGATCAACCATTCGGAAATTCCATGAGTGCGCGCATACGTTCGGGGTCGGGGCCTATTATCCCATTGCGCACTACGTAGCCCAGAATGGCTAGCGGATCGGTGCTAAAAACGCACTTGTCCTCGTTGTACGTGAGGTTCAAGGTTTTGGCGGTCTGGAGGAATTTTTGGAGGTTGGCGTGTGGTCCTGCTGATCGTGGCCGCAGATGGTTACATTGTCGAGATACGGGAACGTGGCCCGCAACCCATGTTGATCAACCATTCGGTCCATCTCCCGTTGGAAGACCGAGACCCCGTTTGTGACGCCAAAAGGGACCCGTAGGAAATTGTATAATCGCCCGTCTGCCTCGAAGGCTGTGTACTTGCGGTCACTTGGGCGGATGGGGAGCTGATGGTAGGCGGACTTGAGGTCCACGGTGGAGAAGACTTTATATTGGGCAATCCGGTTGACAATGTCGGATATGCGGGGGAGAGGGTACGCGTCTAGCTGTGTGTACCTGTTGATGGTCTGGCTATAGTCAATGACCATCCTTTGTTTCTCCCCTGTCTTCACTACTACCACCTGCGCTCTCCAGGGACTATTGCTGGCCTGGATTATGCCCTCCTTTAGTAGCCGCTGGACTTCGGACCGAATGAAGGTCCGGTCCTGGGCGCTGTACCGTCTGCTCCTAGTGGCGACGGGTTTGCAATCCGGGGTGAGGTTCGCAAACAAGGACGGGGGTTGCACCTTGAGGGTTGCGAGGCCGCAGATAGTGAGTGGGGGTATGGGGCCGCCGAATTTGAACGTAAGGCTCTGTAGATTGCATTGAAAATCTAATCCCAGCAAGGTGGGGGCACAGAGTTGGGGAAGGACGTTTAGTTTGTAGTTTTTGAACTCCCTCCCCTGCACCGTTAGGGTAACTATGCAGAATCCCTGGATCTGTACGGAGTGGGATCCTGCAGCTAGGAAAATCTTTTGTGCGCTGGGATAGGTGGTCAAGGAACATCGTCTTACCATGTCGGGGTGTATAAAGCTCTCCGTGCTCCCGGAGTCGACTAGGCATGGCATATCGTGGCCGTTTATTAGCACCGTTGTCTTCGTCGTCTGGAGTGTCCGGGGCCGAGCTTGATCGAGCGTAATTGAAGCGAGCCGTGGTTCGTGGGGTTCAATGGAGTGGGGTCCATTGTTGCCGTCCAAGATGGCGTCGGGGATGGACAAAATGGCCGCCCCCATACATCGCACGTGGCTGGTAGGTCACAAGATGGCGGCGGGTGTGGACAAAATGGCCGCCCCCACGCGTCGTACAGGTTGGGGCGGTCCAAGATGGCGGCGCCCCTCCTCCCCTCGTGGTGGCCGGGACCCAAAATGGCGGCGTCTGCGGGTCGCACATCGGCACCCCTCCTCCCCTCGTGGTGGCCGGGACTCAAAATGGCGGCATCTGCGGGTCGCACATGGTGTGCTGGGGGGGCTGGGGAGCGCTAGGACCGCGAGCTCCCTCACTAGGGACAGCGGTGGTCGGGGCCCAAGTAGGTGGCGCCGGCGGGTCAGGCGTGGGGCGCGGGGTGGGGGTTAGGGTGGCGTTAGGGACGCGCAAAACTCCCTCCTCTCCGTGGAGAGTGTTGGCTGGGACCCAAAGCGGTAGCGCCGGCGGCGGGTCATACATGCGCTGCGGGGAGGGGGGTTGGGGAGCGTAAGCGGCGTGCAGAGCTCCCAGTTCTCCCGGGACCGCGGTGGTCGGGACTCCGAGCGGCTGCGCCTGCGGGTCGTACATGGCGTGCTGGGGGGGTTGGGGCGCGTAAACTGCTTGCAGGGCTCCCTGTGCTCCCGGGACAGCGGCGACCTCGCGGGACCGGCACACAACCGCATAATGGCCCTTTTTCCCGCAGCTTTTGCAGATAGCTGCGCGGGCCGGGCAGCGCTGTCGGGAGTGTTTCGCCTGGCCGCAGAAATAACAGCGGGCGACTCGGCGTTTGGACCGCGCAAGCCTGTGGGGTGTCCGGGGGGGGGTAGGGGGTTTGCCGCGACGGGTACGTACGGGGCCCAATGGGTTGCCGCGCGGTCGGGGCCGTAGGCGCGGGTATTACGCGCGGCCACGTCTAGGGAGGCTGCTAGGGCCCGTGCCTCTGAGAGTCCTAGCGACTCTTTTTCTAGAAGTCTTTGGCGGATTTGGGAGGATTGCATACCTGCCACAAAAGCATCGCGCATTAACATGTCCGTGTGTTCGTTTGCGTTCACCGACGGGCAGCTGCAGGCCCGTCCCAAAATCAGCAGCGCGGCGTAGAATTCGTCCATCGATTCTCCGGGAGCTTGCCGTCTCGTCGCGAGCTGGTAGCGAGCGTAGATTTGGTTAACTGGGCGGACATAGAGACTTTTCAGTGCTGCGAACGCCGTCTGGAAATCCTCCGAGTCTTCGATGAGGGAGAAAATCTCCGTGCTCACCCTCGAATGCAGGACCTGCAGTTTTTGGTCTTCTGTGACCCGGCCGGTGGTCGTTCTGAGGTAGGCCTCGAAGCAAGTCTGCCAGTGCTTGAAGGCTGCTGCCACGTTCACTGCGTGGGGGCTGATCCTCAGGCATTCCGGAATGATCCTGAGCTCCATAGTCCTTTTTAGGCACGCTTAATAAATTGTAGCGCACAAAGACTCCGTGAGACGAATAGAGTGAAGTCGATGAGGCTTTATTAAGCGTGTCTGTTCCCCAGCAGCTCGATAGTAAACTGGCCTGCGGGGGAAGACTCCGGCTTCTTATACTCCGCCTTCAGGGCGGAGCTAGGGGTCAACGGCCAACCAGGACCCGGGATCTGTCAGCCAATGACATTAGGGCTTCCAGTCCCACATGACCCCCAATACATACTACCACAATGCCTCACACAATATTAACAACTTCATTCATGTCACACATTGAACCTACTAAACGTCCTGAGGTGCTTCACAGAGCCACAATTAAAATGTGAATTCTGAGGCGTCGGTGTGGGTTTTCAGAAAAGTCATTTGGGAGATGGGGCCGTTAAAGGTGGGAATACAGAAGAGTGTGGACTAGATGGCTGAAGGCACAGCTGCAATAGTGGAACAAAGAAGAACAGATATTCTCAAAGGTTTGCATCAGAGAAATGAAAATATTGGGGGAAGTGTGTGGATATGTATGCAGGGTGGGGAGAGGCAAACCAGGGAAAGCATTTCAAAAGAAAGATAAAATGCTGGGGAACCAAGTGCCAATCCGCAGTGAGGACAGGGATGATAGGTGAGCAAGATGTGGTGCAGGGTAGGACACAGGCAAAAAAAGTTTAGATGAAATGAAGCTCATGCAGGAGGGAAAGTGGAAATGTATTGGAATAGTCAACTCTGGAGGAGACAAGGGCATGGATGTGGGTATCAGTGGCAAATAGGCTAAACCAGTATGTAATCACAGACATGAGTTGGCCTGGATTTTACGATGAGTGGGAAACAAACGGTGCTTGTCATTCATTAAACTTACAGTTGCAAATAGGCTTTTGGTGGGTCTTTGCACGGTAACTTGTGAGTATTGGAGAGTCAAAACAGGATATCACCCTCCACTGGGAATCTAGGATCTGTGTGAGCAGGATAGGCTGCAACGTGCTTCCTCAACCAATCAGATTGAAGAAGCCGAGACATGCCGCCCGCAAAATTCAAAGATATAGGGGATAACTCTCTGCTGGCAGGATTCTCCGTTCCACTGGCAGCACACCCCCAACCATGGGTATCTGGTGGCCACAATGGAAGTCCTATTGACTGGTCGCAGGAACAGAGAATCCTGGTGCCGGCAATGGCGTGCTGCCGAAGAACAAGCACCGGGGGGGGGGCACGGGGGGAGCATTCACCCCATAGTTCTCATTTTCACGATGATGCTTTACCTTCAGAATGGCATTTTGGTGTTTGTCCCCTTTATGAAATGATCTGTCAAGAGAGTCACGTGATCTGGGTAACCAATCAGGGATCAGGCTTGGGGGGGGTCGCTGTAGTAAGCACGGGCTTCTCTCTCAGTTCAATCCTGGAAGCTGAGTCACAGCCGTGAGACTGCAAAACTCTACATTGTAGTTATATGTAAATAAACATTGCAGTTATTATTTATCTAACTGGTGAACGGGAAATATTACATTGGCGGTGAGATAAAGGAAAAAAAGCAGTTGTAAGATCGTAAGTATTAAGCCATGTTGACGTTCAGTTCGAGTTGAGAAACAAAAGAGTGTTTGCAGATATGCCCTTATTCGGACATTTGCCTTTTGATGCCTCTTTGGAGGATTGAACACAATACATTGAATGTTTGGGCTACTTTTTTCAAACCAACGAAATAGAGAAGATGGGGAAGAGAAAGGCAATCTTTTTGACCGTGTCTGGGACCCAGACCTACAATTTATCACACAACCTCACATCCCCAAGTAAGCTTGACTCCAATCATTCACTGAGATAGTTGAAATAGTGAAAACACACTACCATCAAAGCCATCAGGAATATTGCAGCGATTTAAGTTTAACTCAACCGGGAGACCCCCTGGTGAAACTATTGCAATGTATATTACCATGTAAAGACAGATTGCAGAGCACTGCAGCTTCATAGCCACTCTCAATGATATGCTGCGGGACCGTTTAGTCTGCGGGTTAAATAATGAGGCCACCCAAAGGAAGCTATTAACAGAGGCAGATATAAATTTTAAGAAGGTGCTGGAGATAGTGTTGGCAATGGAGGGCACTGAGAAGGGCACACAAGAGCCTCAGAGCGCACGGTCCACCAGTTAGGGTGGGAAGCTGCAGTCAGCAGTGGTGCCAAAAATGGAGATGTTATTTTAAATCAGGAAACAAATTTAACCACGAATAGAACGAGAAGATTTAAAAGAACCAATCAATCGCCTCAGATTGAAGTAGAGTGCGGGTGGGGGGGGAGGGGTAAACACTCCCCTGAAGCCTGCTGGTGTAAAGAGGCTGAATGTATTGTGCCACTTAAGGCACCGATATAAAAATAAGTCAAATCTATCCAGTAACAGAGTTAGTAACACATCGCAAGTGCATAATACGGACAAGTCCAGTCATACAGATTAAAATGTTCACTCATTTTTCAACGTGAATACGGGCAAAGTAGTCTCCATCACTATGATGCTTTTGGTAATCAGTAGTCCCTTAAAGATGGAAATTAGCATGAGAGCCTCTGCCACAGTGATAGGAAAACACACATTTCAATATTTACAAGAAGGAGTCCCGCCATTGAGTTTAAAGGGTACTGCAGCAAAACTAACAACTTACACAAGAGAAGACATCAGGGTAATGGGTATGACCACAGCACCAGTAAGCTATCAACAGCTGGCCGCTCAGCTCCCAGTAATAATAGTGTCAGGCTAAAGGCCAGTTGAAGGTAATCAAGTACGGGAAGAGGGTCGGCCTGAGTTAATTAAGATGTATGGCAACATTTACTGTGACGAGTTAGGTAAAATGAAAGGTCTCCAGGCGAAGATCTATGTAGGTCCAGAGGCAACCCGTCATTTTCTTAGAATGAGACCCGTACCATATACCTTGTGAGAAAGGTTGGACACGGAATTCAAGAGATAGGAAGAACTGAGTCAGATTCAACCAGTTCAATTCAGAGAGTGGACAGCACCTACTGTCCCCATGATAAAGCTTGACAAGTGGTGACGATAAATTAACAGTTAATCAAGCTGCCAAGTTATATAAGTATTCAAACCCCTGGAGGTCAGCCTTGTACAAAGCTAGATATGAGCCACGGATATCAGTAACTCGAGTTAGATGAGGATTTCCAAGGCTATGTTATGATAAACACACACAAAGGTTTGTTTCAGTATATGCACCTACCCTTTGGTGTGTCGTCGGCATGTGCTATTTTCCAGTGGATGATGGTAAGTCTGTCACGAGTTGTAGTACACCTGGATGGCATTTTGATAACTGGAACGTCAGAACCTGAGCACCTACATAACTTAGAGGAGGTGTTAAAGAAATTTCAAGAGGCCAGAGTACGCCTCAAGAAGGAAAAATATTCTTTTCAAGCTACTGAGGTTAACTATCCGGGATATCGTGTGGATGCAGAAGGATTACATCCTAATGAAGACAAGGTCAGAGCAATAAAGGAGGCACCAGCTCCCAGAAACGCACCTATGCTCATGTCATTCTCAGGAATGGTGAATGACCATGGGCGTTTACTATCAAATTTGTCGACATATTGATCCTTTGGCATATGCTACAAAAGAAGAACCAGGATGGGTTTGGAAGATGTCCCAGAGAGAAGTTTTCAACAGAGTAAAGCAACTGTTACATTCATCAAATTTATTGGTGCATTTTGACCCATCTAAGGAATTGGTTTTAACCTGTGCAGCCTCTCCATATGGCAAATATTGTCCCATAAGGTGGATGAACGATCTGAAAGACCTATTAGGTGCATCCCGAGAACTCTCTCAGAGGCCGAAAAAGGTGACTCGCAGATTGAAAAAGAAGGCTTGTCAATAGTTTATGGGGTCGAATTGAGGGAGAAATACGAGCTCCCAAGGAGGGAGGGCTTTAGATATATGCAGATAGGGCTTTCATAAAGAAGACCTTCCCTACATTCTCATTGTTACTTCCTTTGCCTTTGCTAGAAGAGTCATTGATGGTGTTGGGGATAGAAGCGGGAGTTATCTCAGCTATTTTTGGGAAAATTATGGAATCAGGATAGGTATCCTGGAACAGCCTTCACGAGTGCTAAGTTTCAAACTTTCATCACCCTAAATGGTATCCAGTACATCAGGGCTGTGCCTTATGTTGCTAATTTGCTGTGTTGTCTCTCAATTTGGCTGTTTAATTATGTTTGCTCAAGAGTCGGCAGGTATCTTTCGACACCGCCACAAGGTTCAGAACCGAATACTGATCAAAGACTCGATACACCAGTTAGTAAGTTCAAAAGCAATGCTCATTTATTTACATACAATCAAATCTACTCATGCATAAACCCTACAAGTTAAACTATCACGATTACTAAAGCCTATACTTAGCTTCGGGTGCCCACTCAGTCAGAGGAACAATGGCCGTTGCTCGGTTCTGAGGCTGCTGGGTTGAGCTGTTTGCAGGATAGCAACTAGGAGCGTCTATCTCATAGCGTGCATTGACTTGGAACTTACTTGGTCTGATGCAGCTACTCGGCAGGTCTCTCTTCGCTGAGAGCCAAGGTCAAAGAAGAAAGATTCTCTCTTTGGTGAGTGCTTATGTACTCAAAAGGGCTTTGCGCGCTTTTGGGCGGGCCTTGAACTTGGCCTCAATTAATTGGGCCTATCCCAATCATTCGTATCGATCTTCCTCCAATAGAGGGGTGGTTCCCTGATTGCTGGGCGTGTCCTAGGTGACCGTTGGTCTGCTTTGTTCTAGTCTCTTCTGGCGCCGGGGTGTCTGCCTTAACATTGTTTATCTAAATGTTTCCCTTTTGTCCCCGGAGATGGCTCATTAGTGTGTAAACGGCTTAGCAGTTTCTGTCCTGTCTGAGAGCCGAGGCTCTAATCAACAGACATTCCTTGCACCTGCTTGTTTCTCAGTATTGTCCAATTTTCTCTGCAAGTGTCCATTTTGTAATCGGGACGTGGCCATCCCAGATGGCCACACTTACCACCCATCATCCAATGGACTGGCTGAACGAACAGTCCAAACCTTCAAAGATAGGCCTTAAGAAGCGATCAGGGGTGACCCTGGAGACCAGGATCTCACCTTTCCTTCTGGGCTATGGATCTCTACAACGGGAACAGAGTTGCTGATGGGCCGGCATCTTAGGACTAGACTAAGCCTGGTATTTCCAAATTTACCGTGGAGGGTAGAGGCCTAAGTGCAATCAGAAGAAAAATCAGGATTCAGGCAAATCAACAAGGTTGTTTTTGGAAGAAGCTGAAATTTTGGAAAGCGGCCTGAATTGGGTCACAGGAGTTGTATCAAAAACAGGACCTTTGTCTTCAGACGTCAATGTACAAAGAAGAATCGCCCGGAAGCATCTAGACCATTTTCGAGGAAGAGAGTTATCCCACAGCCTGTTAAAACCATGTTGCCTGCAGGAAATGTTGTTGGCTATCCAATCAGTGAAGTACCGAGCCAACCTGTGACAGGCGAGTCTGTCGTCCTCATGGAAACGGATGAAGCTGAGCTACCAGTACCTGAGGAGATGCCGGGGTTGGTGCCCTCTGCAGAAAACACCTCAGTGGAAGCTCCCCTAACAGAGGAGTTACTCTGCTCCACTAGAAATCAGAAAGCATCTTAAGGACTGAATTTATGATGGACGGATTACATGTGTTTAATGTTCTAAATATTGGGAACTTAGTAAATTAATTTTTATTGATGTATAAAAGGAATAGAATGGGAGGGATGTGGTGTTTGTCCTCTTTATGGGGCGATCTTCTGAGATGATCACATGGCTCAGGTAACCAATCAGGGACCAGGGTGGGTCTCACTCTAGCAAGTGTGGGTTTCTGTATGAGTTCGATCCTGGAAGCTACTCACACCCATGGGACTGCAAACCTTTGCAATGTAGTTACATATAAATAAACATTGCAGTTGTATGTTCTATGTTCTGTGTTCTATGGTCTATGTTATTTACTAACTGGTGAACGGGAAATATTACAGGCATCTACACTGCACACTTTCTTTGCTGTCTTGCCTTTTGCCATTCTGGTTAGGGTCTTAGCATGTGTGCAGGGAGTATGTGCTGCAAGTATACAGAGCAGACAGATTGTGACGCCAATCAATATGTAATGCTGTTTGACACCAGTGCAGTACTCACGCAGTTTTGAAAATGTATTTGTTCATGGGATGTGGGCATCGCTGACCCAGACCAGCATTTTTTGCCCATCCCTAATTGCCCATGGTGGTTAGCCATCTTCTTGAACTGCTACAGTCCATGTAGCATAGGTACATCCCCAGTACTGTTAGAAGGGGAGTTCAAAGGTTTTAACCCAGTAACGGTGAGGAACAGTGATATCATGCCAAGGCTGGTGTGTGACTTGGAGAGGAATTTTACAGGTGTTGGTGTTCCCATGTATCTGCTGCCCTTGTCCTTCTAGGTGGTATAGCTCACAGGATTGGAAGTAGTACATTAGCGTGCCCTCTGCCTCCACAAGGTTTCCTTTTTAGTCAACAATCAGCCACATCCTTCCACTGACTACCATTTTACTACTTATCTCTTCAATAAAAAAAATGTTGGCGTTCCTTTTTGTACTAGCTGCCATTCCATTTTCATACTCTCTTCCTCTTCCTCTTATTCCTCTTTGTAGGTCTCTGTGCTTTCTACATTCAACTTGGTTCTCAATGCTGTATTATGAATCTTGCATTTGTTAACGATCCTCCATCCAGCTCTGAATGCCCTTCCATGCCCCCTTGTGGAGATGTCTCTATATTTGAACCATTTTCCTTTTGAAGGCCCCCTTGTGGAGATGTCTCTATATTTGAACCATTTTCCTTTTGAAGGCCTCTGATTATTAAATTCCTCTTTAGCCAAAACATTTTTCATTCCAATTCAACTGGGTCAGATCACTTGTTAAATTCGCTGAAATTAGCCCTTCTCCAGTTCAGTAATTTATGGCTGATTGTTTTCCATCCCTGTTCTAAACCTGATGATATCGAGATCACTATTCCCCAAATACCTCCCCACCGAAACCACCAAATTGGGGCGGTGTGGTGGCCCAGTGGTTAGCACTGCTGCCTCACAGCGCCAGGGACCCAGGTTCAATTCCAGCCAAAGGTGACTATCTGTGTGAAGTTTGCACATTCTCCCTGCGCCTGCGTGGGTTTCCTCCGGGTGCTCCGATTTCTTCCCACAGTCCAAAGATATGCAGGTTAGGTGGATTGGCCTTGCTAAATTAATAATCTATATTCCTTGCAACTTTCTGCAATGTGCCTGTAAATTTGCTGCTCTATTTTCTCCCCACTATAATATTTAGCTAATAGTTTAATAACGCCTCTATTGATCCGTATTTCTCACAAAATGGATTATGGGCAGGTTCCTCCGTCCCGCCGTGCCAGATTTCTGGTTCAGCATGACATCGGGATTCTCCATTTTGCAGGATGGTCAATGGGGTTTCCCACTGTGGGCAGCACCACGCTGTTGTGAAACCTCCGGGCTGCCGGCAAAACAGAGCACCCCGACGGCAGAGAATTCAGCCCTATTTCTTTGGCCCCACAACTCCATCATCCGTGTGCAGTGCTGGAATTTTTGATGATATCTGCCACCACGCCCCCTTCCTTTGCCCCGAAATCTTTTCAGAATACATTGTAGGTGGGAAAATGAAGTCCCCAATCCTCCCTACTTTGAACTGAGGGTTGAATTTTTGGGACCCCTTTAAGTTGGGAATTGACTGGGAAGTGGAGGGGAATGTCCCAAAAATAACAGCGCCAGGGGGCTTGTCAATTTCCAGATGACATTCTCGGCACCAGCAATAATCCCCAAGGCAGAAAGAGGACAGGAATTCCACTCACGCTTCCAATTAAGGTTGAGGGGCGACCTGATAGAGGTCTACAAAATTATGAGGGGCATAGACAGAGTGGATAGTCAGAGACTTTTTCCCAGGTTGAGGGGTCAATTACTAAGGGGCATAGGTTTAAGGTGCGAGGCGCAAGGTTTAGAGGAGATGTACGAGGTAAATTTTTTACACAGAGGGTAGTGAGTGCCTGGAACCCGCTACCGGAGGAGGTGGTGGAAGCAGGGACAATAGTGACGTTTAAGGGGCATCTTGACAAATACATGAATAGGATGGGAATAGCGAGATATGGACCCCGGAAATGTGGAAGATTTTAGTTTAGACGGGCAGCATGGTCGCCGCAGATTTGGAGGGCCGAAGGGCCTGTTCCTGTGCTGTACCTTTCTTTGTTCTTTGTTCTTTGTTCACTGAAGCTGTTTAAAAGGCAGTTAAGAGCATATGAAGGCTGGAGATTTAGACTTTTAAAAGGGTCGGAAGGTTATCTATGCCTTCAGAAACAGATCATTAGAAAGAGGCGGAAACAGAGTGGGGAGCCAGTCATGGCTGCCTCAGGTCATCACCCCAGTCCCATAAGAGGGGCAAAGGGGGGCTGTATAATTGATAAGACAGTGCCCTTGGTGTTGTACAGGTGGGTACTCAGCACCCGGGCTTAGAATAGGGTCAGCATGCCCTGGCATCACAATGTTTGAAGATCAGCGGCCTAGATTGACAATTGCAATTGGGCAGCTACCTGTCCATTGAGAGATGCCAGTGCAGAGGAGGCTCACAGCGAGATGCCCCTTAAATTACCAGATCACTCAATCAACAATGTTATGTTCTGTGTTGTGGCCGTGGTAAAGATACACACAGAACATCTAGTTCTTTGACTGGTAAGATAGTTTATTAACAAAATGAACACATGCAAAGATAACTAACAAACTATAATTCAAGCAATAATGAAGGAGTGAATTCTCCTGGAGCTACTTCTAATGCGACTGTCCTCTCGTACGACTTACTACCAACTGCCGGATCTCTGGAATCACATGGTGGATCTCTATCACCACCTGCTGGTCGGATGTCATATAGATAACTATATACATCAATAGATAACTATATACATTACTGTGCATAAGCATATCACCACATCCCCTTCCTTTGGAAATGTTAACATTTACAAATGTAACTATGCTTCACCAAAATGACATGCATAACAATTTCAAACATGGAACTGTTCACTACAAGTTCAGTCTTTCAGGTTTACAATGTAATCTGGTTGATCTCCTGAGCAATGGCTGAATAGGCGATCGTGTTTCACCTTCATTTATTGTTGGTGTTCCTGCTTGTTCTGTATTTATTGCGGTGGATGTTTCTCTGAGCGCTGGCTCTGATTGGTCGTCTGTATCCTCTTCAAGTGTTTTGGGATTACACACCAACTCTTATGTTGGACTCAAAATGAAGGGACATTGAACTTTCAACAGCACTCTTCGGTTTCTCCGCAAGACTGAGCCATCCTCAGTGATGATGAGAAACGACTGTGGACCTGCCTGTTGCAGTACCTTTGCATGCCTTGACCATCCGTTTCCATTGGCACCCTCCAGTCTAACAGTATCACCTGGATACAGTGGCTGGAGTTCCTTGCGAATCTATCGTGCCTCTTTTCCTGAAGAAGCAGTTTCTGCTCCAGTCCTCGATCCACAGGGTGAGTTGCAATGGGAGGTAGGGCCGTTCATAGCTGCCTATTCATCAGCAGTTGTGCTGGTGACAGCCCATTGATGAGTGGTGCAGAACGGTAGCTCTAAACTGCCAGATACATGTCTTCCTGGCTGTGAATGGCTTTTTGTAGCTGTTTAACAATGTACATGCCCTTTTCTGCCTTCCTGTTTGATTGAGGATATAAAGGACTTGAGGTAATGAGCTTAAAGTCATAATGACGGGTGAACTCAGTCCACTCATAGTTTTTGAAGCAGGGACCATTGTCAGTAATAACAGTGTTTGGTATGCCATGCCAGGCAAAAATCTCTTTAGCATGTTGTATAACACACAGAGCAGTTGAGTTCGCTACCTCCAGGTAATTAGAGAAGTAGTCGATGACCAAAAGGTAGTCTTTTCCATTGAAGTGAAAAAGATCCATGCCTACCTGCTGACACGGGGTTGTGATGATTTCATCCTGTGCATCGGCTCTTTGCTCTGCTTGAATTGGAACTTCTGACAAGTGTCACAGTTGTCAGCCATGACTGCAATGTCTTGTGTGATGCCTGGCCAATAAACCGTATCCCTGGCCCTGCGCTTGCACTTCTCAATGCCCAGGTTCCCTTTATGGAGCTTCTTGAGAATGAGTGACGTCAAGGAATGCAGAATCGCAATCCTGTGCTGTTGTAGTAGAAATTAATTTGCCTCGTTCAACTCTGCTCTCATATTGTAATAGCCCGAGCAAGAACCCTTAGGCCATCCCTCATGGAGATACTTGATTACTTTTTGTAGGACTGTGTCCTTGGCTGTTTCTTCCTTTATTCGACGCAACTTATCATCAGAGGCTGGAAGAGATGCAGTGGTCAAGGTACACAGCTTTGTGCTCGCTTTGTCCAGTTTGAGCTGCCAAAAGCCTTGTGACGTGTCCAACTTGCTGAGACATGTCACTCCAGCCATCTCGCATATTAACTCATCAACCAGGTGTATCTCTTTATTGCCCGTGGCTCGTGAAAGCCTGTCAGCGACAGTGAGATGCTTGCCTGGTGTGTAGATTAGGTCGAAATCGTAGCGTTAGAGCTTCATCATCATGCGCTGGATCCTCGGGGACATTGCATTCAAATTCATCTGTACAATTGAGACAAGTGGCCTGTGGTTAGTCTCCACAAGAAACGTCGGAGCACCATACACATCATCATGGAACTTGGCCAAACCATTGATTGACATTCTTTTTCAATTTGTGCATGCCTGCGCTCTGTCTCTGACTTTGCCCTGGATATATATGCCACAGCCAGCCAGCTGTCTTCTGCTGTCTTCTGCATTCTGCTACAGTACCACCGCTCCCAGACCATCCTTAAACGCATCGATTGAAATTTTGGTCTTTTTCACAAGGTCAAAAAATGTTAGAAATGGCCCTGTAGTCAAGGAGATTTGCAACGCTTGGAATTCATGCTCATGTCTGGGGGACCATTGGAACACTGCATCCTTTTTGATTGTATCTCAGAGGTGAGAGGTTTTAGATGCCAGGTTGAGACTGAATTTGCCAACAAAGGTGATCATCCCTAATATCCATAGGATGCCTTTTCTGCCTTCTGTGGGACATGGCATCATGAATATAGCCTTTATCTTCTCTTGATCTGGCTGCACATCTTGTGCAGAGGGCCTATCCCCTAAGAAGGTGATGCTGTCAACCCCAATTTGACATTTTGCTTTGTTAAGCTTTAGGCCGATTCTTCTTTATACTTTTTAAGACCCTGAGAAGCTTTTTGTCATGCTCGTCGCATGTGGACCCCCAAATTATTCTGTCATCCACATAGACTCGGACACCTGGTAAGCTTTCAACTATGTGCTCCATGGCACGATGGAAAATTTCTGAAGCAGAAATTATGCCAAATGGCACCCGAAGGGAGCAATAGCACCCACAGGGTGTGTTCAAGGTACACAGCTTTGTGCTCGCTTTGTCCAGTTTGAGCTGCCAAAAGCCTTGTGACGTGTCCAACTTGCTGAGACATGTCACTCCAGCCATCTCGCATATTATTTCCTCCCTCGTCGCAGTGGGGTAGTGCTCTCTCTTGATGTTAAGGTTCAGGTCTTTGAGGTCCATGCATATTCGTAGGTCATTACTCATCTTTTTTTTAAAATTTGGAGTACCCAATTCTTTTTTTCTAATTAAGGGGCAATTTAGCGTGGCCAATTCACCTACCCTGCACATCTTTTTGGGTTGTGGGGGTGAGACCGACGCAGATATGCTGAGAATGTGCAAACTCCATGCGGAAAGTTACCCGGGGCCGGGATCGAACCCGGGTCCTCGGTGCCGTGAGGCAGCAGTGCTAACCACTGCGCCACCGTGCTGTCCCACATTATTCCTCTCCTTGACGCAAACCATAGAGTTAACCCAGTCTGTAGGTTCCTCTATGGTTTACATACATGCAGAGAAAATAGGAGCAGGAGGAGGCCTTTTGGCCCTTCAAGCCTGCTCTGCCATTTATTACGATCATGGCTGATCATCCAACTCAATAGCCTAATCCTGCTTTCTCCCCATTGCGTTTGATCAAAGTCTCGCCAAGTGCTATATCCAGCCGCCTCTTGAATATATTCAATGTTTTAGCATCAACTACTTCCTGTGGTGATGAATTCCACAGGCTCACCACTTTTTGTGTGAAGAAATGTCTCCTTATCTCTGTCCGAAATGGTTTACACTTAACGGGCCCAAGCGCTTCATACGCTTCCACTTCTATGAGAGATTTGCGCTCTGTGTCCACTATGGAAAATGTAATCATACAAGTTCTGTCTTTTATAGTTACTGCGAGTTCACATGCTCCTAACATTGTGATCCTATTACCATTATAGTCCTTCAGTAATACTGATTGATGAATTATTTTCAGTTTTGTTTTCAGCACTTTTAAAGCTGATTGAGTGATCAGATTGGCCCTTGTTCTCGTGTCGAGCTTCCATTTGATTAGTGTGTCATTAACCATCAACGGAATCATCCATCTATATTCCATGGTATTCGCATATGCATCACTATGGCTGCAAATTTTGAGGAAAAATTTGCCGTTTTGCCCGTTCAGACTACTCGTGTCCTGAGTCAAAATCATATCAACAACAGCCAGGACTTTGATGCATATCTCATTAATTAAGTTAACTGGTCCTGTTTGGCCCACTGTTGGACTTGAAAAATATTGCCTGGCAAAGTGATTTGTTCTTCCACACTTGGAACACCTCCCCAAACACGGCAAATGTCAATTGCCATATCGCTGGCAAAAATGGAGGCTGGTTGGCCACTTAAAATGGCCACATGCACTGAGACCACGTTTCTTCTTTGACGGTGTCACTATGCTTATGGCGCTGGCATCTTCTGCTACATTGGCGACAAAATGTTTCAGATTGAGTGCGCTAATCTGCTATCCAGCTAGCTCGCTTGCATGGCAAATATTGATAGCGTTTTCTTGCTGAAACTCTTCTTTCCTGAATTGGCTCTCGCATACCTTATCAGTCGATATCCCGATGACTATCTAATCGGGGATCATCGATGACTTTAAAGTACTAAAATTGTACAACTGCGCCTTCAACTGCAAGTCAGTTAGAAAACTATCGAAATATTCGCCCGCCTTCCAAGTACGCGTACAAAACATATAACGCTCAAACATTTCGGGGCGATTCTCCGATATTGAGGCCAAATGTTCGCGCCGTCCTGAATGCTGTCGTGTTTCATGACGGCGCAAACAGGGCCCGGACACAACCTATTCTGGCCCCCACAGGGGGCCAGCACGGCGCTGGAGCAATTCACGCCGTTCCAGCATCCTTACGCGGCGCCAAATGGGCGCCACGCCAACCCGCGCATGCGCAGTTGGGGCAGCCCAATCCTGCGCATGCGCAGTTGGGCCGTGTCATCCTGCGCATGCGCAGGAACGTCTTACGCACGCTGGCCCCTCACCAACATGGAGCCGGTGTTCTGGGGCCGTGCGCGGAAGGAGGTAGGCCCGGGGGGGGGGGTGGGGGGGACAGGCCGGCCCGCCGATCGGTGGGCCCCGATCGCGGGTCAGACCCCATCGGAGGCCACCCCGGTGAAGGAGCCCCCCCCGCCCGCCCCCCCCCCGCCCGCCCCCCCCCCCCGCCCCCCCTCCCCGACAGGCCGGCCCCCAGCGTTCCCACAGAGTTCCCGCCGGCAGTGACCAGGGGTGGACGGCGCCGGCGGGAACCTTTCGTGTCATTGCGGCCGCTCGGCCCATCCGGCCGGAGAATCGCCGCTCGCCGGTTCTCCGAGCGGCCCGGTGCGAATCGCGCGCCGCTATTGTCCGGGAGGTGGGAGAGTCGCGTGCGGGGGTCGGAGCGGCATGGAACGATTTGCGCGGCGCCCCGGCGATTCTCCCACCCGGCGTGGGGGGGGGAGAATAGCGCCCTTCATTTTTTTTCGGGGAGCAATGTCGATCAAAGTATTTTATTACTTCATCAAAGGTTTTGTTTTCTGCTCGCTGTCGAACTCGAAGGTATTATAAATTGCGAAGGCTTGCGGACCTGCTACCATAAGCAGCAACGCAATACGCCTCTTGTCAGGCTGTGCCTGCGGGCCAAAGGCCGCAACATAGAGTTTGAATTGCTGCTTTAAAACAGGCCAATTCTCATCTACATTAACAGTGTCTTGAAGCTTGTGAGGTGCCTTCAGACCTTCCATCTCTAACTTCACAATCTTTCCATGCGCTGAGTTCCAGTTGCCGGTAGTTTACCAAGTAGCTGGAAGAATTTTCTTTTTTCTTTCTTCAGTCTGTTTCATCCCATCTTCTCCATAGTTATCTTCAATTGTTCGACACTCTTGGCACCATGTTATGTTCTGTGTTGGGGCCGTCATAAAGATGCACACAGAACATCTCGTTCTTTGACTGGTAAGATAGTTTATTAACAAAATGAACACATGGAAAGATAACTGACGAACTATCATACAAATGATAATGAATTCTCCTGGAGCTACTTCTAATGTGACTGTCCTGTAGTACGACTTACCACCAACTGCCGGATCTCTGGACTCACATGGTGGATCTCTATCGGCACCTGCTGGTCAGTGGTCGTATAGATAACTAGAGACATTAATAGATAACTATATACATTACTGTGCATATGCATATCACCACAAGGTACAGAGTGCCTTTGAACGAGGGACCCCATTTCCCAACCCTCCCCCGCCACATTGAAACATGTCAGGCTCCCCAAATTCAAGCCCCTTACCCCCACTGGGCTAATATCATTAATTATCCATTTAAGAGTCCCAATTGGCAGTGGGATGGTTACATTGTCCACAGGCCGTCCTGCCCAGAATGAATTGGTGGAGGTGGGAAGTTGGCAAGATCCCCATCTGCTACCTTCCTGCCCAATTCAATGCCCTCCTGCCACCAACGTGCCACTTCAGAGGGCACAATATTCTGTCTTCTCTCTTTCGCTCTGTTCATGGTCCCTAAAATAGGAGGTCTGCAAAAACTGGAACATCTGCTGTTTCCTTTATCTTCAGATGTCAAACCTAACATCTGCATTTCAATAACATTAGGCCTGGGCCTCCGGTCTCCATGGTAACCAAGCCACACAAGCTTGCTGCCAGGCAGAACCCATAGCTGTTCACACAAACATCTTCACAACTCTATTTTACTCTTAAAGGGACAGTCCAAAACATAAACATTCTAAAATGCATCACATTCCAAAATTGGGTGGGCTGTCTCACAGACTAGTCAAACAACTACCTGACACAGTCATACTCACGGAATCATACCTTACAGACAATGTCCCAGACACCACTGTCACCATCCCTGTGTATACCCTGTCCAATCGGCAGGACAGATCCAGCAGAGGTGGCGACACAGTGGTATACAGTCGGGAGGGGGTTGCCCTGGGGGACCTCAACATCAACACTGTACCCCATGAAGTCTTCTGGCATCAGGTCAAACATGGGCAAGGAAAGCTGCTGCTAGTTACCACATACTGCCCATCGCCAGCTGACAAAGTAGTACTCCTCCATGTTGAACACCACTTGAGGAAGCACTGAGGGTAGCAAGGGCGTAGAATATGTTCTGGGTGGGGGGCTTCAATGTCCATCAACAAGAGTGGCTCAGTACCACCACTAATGACGGAGCTGGCCGAGTCCGAAAGGACGTAGCTGCTAGACTGGGTCTGCAACAGGTGTTGAAGGAACCAACAAGAGGGAAAAATATACTTGACCTCATCCTCACCAACCTTCCTGCCGCAGATGCATCTGTCCATGACAGTATCGGCAAAAGTGACAACTACAGTGTCCTTGTGGAGACAAAGTCCCATCTTCACATTGAGCATACCCTCCATTGTGTTGTGTGGCACGACCAAAAGGCATCCATGAGGAACTGTGGGCCATCAGCAGCAGCAGTATTGTATTCAGCCAAAATGTGTAACCTCTTGGCCCAGTAGATCCCCCACTCTATCATTACCATCAAGCCAGGAGATCAACTCTGGTTCAATGAAGAGTGCAGGAAAGCATGCCAAGAGCAAGATCAGGCAGACCGAAAACTGAGGTGTCAACCTAGTGAAGCTACAACACAGGACTACTTGTGTGCCAAATAACGTAAGCAGCAAGTAATAGACAGAGCTAAGTCATCCAACAACCAACGATCATATCTAAGCTCTGTAGTACTATCACATCTAGTCATGAATGATGGTGGGCAATTAAACAACTCACTGGAGGAGGAGGCTCCACAGGTAACCCCATCCTCAATGATGGAGGAGCCCAGCACATCTGTGCAAAGGACAAGGCTGAATCATTCGCAATAATCTTCAGCCAGAAGTGCCGAGCGGATGATCCATCTCGGTCTCTTCCAGAGGTCCCCAGCATTACAGATGCCAGTCTTTAGTCAATTCAATTCACTCCACGTGATATTAAGAAACAACAGAAGCCACTGGATGCTGCAAAGGCTATGGGCTCTGCCAATATTCCAGCAATAGTATTGAAGACTTGTGCTCCAGAACTTCCGCTCCCCGAGCCAAACTGTTCCAGTATAGCTACAACACTTGCATTTATCCACAATGTGGAAAATTGCCCAGATATGTTCTGTACACAAACAGCAGGACAAATCCAACCCAGACAATTACTGCCCTGTCAGTCTACTGTCAATCATTAGTAAAGTGATAAAAGTGTTCATCAACAGTGCTATCAAGTGGAAAATGCTCAGCAATAACCTACTCACTGACACTTAGTTTGGGTTCTGCCAGGGTCACTCAGCTCCTGACCTCATTACAGCCTTGGTTTAAACATGGAGCTGAACTCCAGAGGTCAGGTGAGAGTGACTGCCCTTGACATCAAGGCAGCATTTGACTGAGTGTAGCATCAAGGAGCTCCAGCAAAACTGGAGTCAAAGGGAATCAAGGGGAAATCTCTCCACTGGTTGGAGTCATACTTAGCACAAAGGCAGATGGTTGTGGTTATTGGAGGTCAGTAATTTCAGTCCCCGGATATTATTGCAGGAGTTGCTTGGGGTAGTGTCTTAGGCCCAATCATCTTCAGCTACTTCATTAATGACCTTCCTTCCCACCTCAGATCAAAAGTAGGGATGCTCACTGATGATTGCACAATGCTCAGCACCATTCGCGATTCCTCAGATACTGAATCAGTCCATTTCCAAATGCAGCAAGACCTGGACAATATCCAGGCTTGGACAAACAAGTGGCAAGTCACATTTGTGCCACACAAGTGCCAGCAATGACCATCTCCAATAAGAGAATCAAATCATCGCCCCATGACATTCAATCACATTGTCATCATTGAATCCCACAATATCAACATCCTGGGGATTTACCATTGACCAGAAACTGAACTGGACTAGCCATATAAATACTGTGGCTACAAGAGAAGGTCAGAGGCTTGGAATCATGCAGTGAGTAACTCATCTTGTGTCTCCCCAAAGCCTGTCCACCACGTACAAGGCGCAGGTCAGGAGAGTGATAGAATACTCTCCACTTGCCTGGATGAGTGCAGCTCCAACAGCACTCAAGAAGCTCAACACCATCCCAAAAAGAATCACCCCCCTTGATTGGTACCCCTTCTACAAACATTCACTCCCTCCACCACCGACGCACAGTAGCAACAGTGTGTACCATCTACGAGATGCATTGCAGGAACTCACCAAGGCTCCTGAGGCTGCACCTTCCAAACCCACAATTACCACCATCTAGAAGGACAAGGACAGCAGATACATGGGAACACCACCACCTGAAATTTCCCATCCACGTCACTCACCATCGTGACTTGGAAATATATCAGCATTCCTTCACTGTCGCTGAGTCAAAATCCTGGAACACCCTCCCTAACAGCACTGTGTGTACCTACACCTCATGGCCTGCAGCAGTTCAACAAAGCAGGTCACCATCCCCTTCTCAAGGGCAGTTAGGGAATGACTACAAATGCTAGCCTATCCAGCGAATCCCACATCCTGTAAAAATGAATGAAAACATTTTAAAATTTAAAAAATTGTGATGGCTGGCAACTATTACACTAAACTGCAGAAAATATTTTTCCATTGACTAATCAACACAACCGATAAACCCGCACATTTATATATTACGCCACACATCAGCAGACATACAGCCTTGTAGATAAAGTTCCAACCTCTTCACAGCTATCGACAGACTCTCTTCTCCTTGTCACACCAGACCAAGTCTTTCAGTCTTACAGTGCCCCTTGAAAGTTCCCTTCAACTCAACCCCCTGAATATCAATGTATTGACTTCCAGCAGCAAAACATTCTCTGGCAATTCCTTGCTCTTTGAATCTCCAAAAGTCCCAGCTCTTTAAACAGGAAATCCATTCTCATTATCATTCTGCTTGGTGGTTAGTACAAAAACAACCGTCTTCCTTCCTAGGTCACTCTTTGTCTGTCTGAGTTTGAAAGTCTGTGTCCAGCAAAATTAGCTTTTTTGTCAATATGTGAAAACTTGCACTTGAGTTTCTATGGGTCTTGACCTCGGCCTCTGTCCCCACAACAACCAAATACATGAACCAAACTGTGGGCAGAGTTCAATATGATTTTACCATCCCCCATTCTAGTACAATCTGTTTACCTTAAATGAAAAGAGACATAACCATCTTAGAAAGTCTTGAATTCATAACAGAACATTACCCAAATGTGAGATGGAAGTATAATCTCTGGAATCAAGCAACAATGAGCAGGTTTTTCCAGCCCTTCCCTCCAGCCTGACCTTCCAGTCCCCCCACCAAAGGCGACCCCCCACCCTCCACAGGGGGTTCTCCGATGGTGGGGCGGGCAAGATGTAAAAAACCCTGCTGGCGACCAATGGTGAGCCACCTCCATCAGGCAGAAAATCCAGGCCAATTTTTATTTTTATTTTGGTGTCATGCTTATCTTATGACAATCTTCATGCTGCAACCATGTCGGATTAGGTAGCTCTCCTGTGCTGGGGGGAAGTTTGGCCTAACAGTATACCTTCTCACAATGAAGCTATACCACAATTTAACCCTTGGATTGCAGGCAGGACTGGCAAGATGACTAAAATGTCCTGCCGGCAACCTTTTGGGGAATTATGTCAATTTTGGCGATGCTTGCTGGAAACTCTGTTAACTCATGTTATTTGGGATTTCTCCCAATCTCTTGCTGAAGTTATGATAGCCAATTGGCAGAATCCCGGAGAAAATTGCCATTTTTGTTTAAATGGGATGCTGAAAGTTGGCCTAATACCATAGCAATAAAACAGGAATAGATTGTTTTATACCTGAGCATCAAAGAAAGACAACAAAAAAACTTGGGATTTGGATAACACTTTCATGATTTTCAACACTTTACAGCCAAAGAAGTGCTTTTGTAATGCTGTCACTGTTGTAATATTGGAAACATGGCTATAATTGCACTTTTAATTCCAATTGTGCATCAGCTCTTTAATTTCATTTGTTCTGTTTTCCTTTTTTCCCATTCACTCTTTCTCACTTAGTCGCTTTCTCTTTTAAATTTAATTTAAATTTTTCCTCTCTAAACCAACCTAATAATTATTTTCGAACCTTTAATTTTTTAGTCAGTTGGAAGACATTGAAAAAGATCTCAGATCACCAAGACCAAGACAATCTCTGAAGTGTTTTTTTTTACAAACCGGAACAGATGAGAATACCAATCAGGTACAAACCTAACCTGAAAACAATTCCTGATCTTGGGGGGTTAGCTTTATAGTGGGAGAGGCTGTGTAGGCAACTCAGTTAAAAGATATAAAGACTCAATGGCAATCACTACTGGGCTGTAAACATAGTTTGCCAATTTAGGTTTATGTGGTATGTACTATTATTTATTTGCATCTTTGATAGTGATACCTTCTATTTGGGTGGCTGGAAACAATTCTGTCAACATTCAGATTTAAAAAAGAAGAGTGATCCATTGTCATTAAGATGGGAGCTTCAAAAGGTTCAGAAAATGCACTAAAATATATTTGGAGCATCCCCTTCCAACTGGAGGCCTAATTAACAATACTACAAGTGGGGTAAAAACAGAGGACCGAGCAGTAGTGATTATAGTGGGTAATTCGCAAAGTATAAACAGCAAAGAGAAAAATGGGATCCTGCTGTGCCACCATTCAGCCAGGATACCAATGGAATAAGAATTTTCTTTCCATTCCCCAGAATGGACATAAATCAATTTATCGAAATAGGGGAGAAAAGAACAAGAAGAATTTGTTTGCAATCCAGACCATACTCCCTTAACATTAAATTGACTAGAATATTAAGCCAATATGGAAACAATGTGGAATATTTATTATGGACCATTCATTTGGCATTATCCAATCGGCAAACTATGCCAAGATAAAATTTAATGCAGAGAAGTGTTACCTAATACGTTTTGGAAGAAAGAGAAAGAAGTGGCAATCTAAAATAACGGATATAATTCTAAAAGGGATGCAGGAGCAGAGGGACCATGGTACTAGGCACTAGGACAGTGTGAGAAAATGATTAATAAGGCATTTTGGGCTGGGAGGAGGAGAGTTGTTATTGCAGAGGGCCAGCACAACACAATGGGCTGAATGTCGTCCTTCGGTGCTGTAGCCATTCTATATTTCGGTTGTTTAGGCCCCAAAACCCGGAATTCCCTTTCCAAACTTTCCACTGCCCTCTTTTCCGTTATAATCTTTCACATTTTTAACCAAGCTTTCGGCCATTATGCCTAATATCTGCTTCCTTAGCTCAGCATCTATCTTTGTATCATTGCGCCTCTGTAAAATGTATCAAAGCATTCTCCATGATGACGACACTATTGTTATTCTTCTTACACTGATTCAAAGGTAGTTTAAAAATTAGATTGACTGCGCTGTACAGTGTAAGTTTTATGTAGGTTTCTAAAAATGACAATTCTACTTCCAATATAAGGCTAACCAAAAGACTTGCCTTTATTTTTGCCTCATCACAGCCCAGAGTTGATTATAAAAGCTAGAGCTTAACAATAGGTTTAGTTCATGAAGCAGGGAAACCAAACTAACCAGCCACAGCTGAAAAGTATTCACTCTGCCATATAATCAGCTCTGATTCTTTGTTCCTTTGTAGCCTTTCAGATCAGTTTGTGATGAAGATAGAGGTGGAGGTGGGGAGATGTGGGGGAAACTCAGTAAAACAGTGAAGCTCTGGCAGATGGTGCTCAGCGTTTGGCTCCTGCTGAGCTCAGCAGGACCTACAGCTTAGAGGGTTCAGGCCATCAAAAAGACTTCTGCTATTGGGGGAATGGCTATGTCGACAACCAGTCTGTTACATATCATTTTCTGAGCTTTTCTTCATTTGTATTAAATACAACTTGCGATCTGTTTCTGTGGCCTGTGCACAGGTCTATGGTGCAAAGTGTTTACTGAATGCTGCAAGATGGGAGGATGAACATGGAGATGGTACACAGGTAAGCAAGCTAAGAAAAGGCTAGCCTTAGATCCAGAGATTAGCAGCTCCCTGCTGACAAAACCTTTCTAATGAAAACAATTAGTTAATTGTTGATGAGCCCGACCCCTTGTGAGTAATGCTGATGTATTGCATGCCCTGAATATACTAAAGACGCAGTTAAAAATGTTCAGTTAGATTCACCATCTAAAGATTATAATCTTCGGTCTTGAATGGGAGGCAGTATAATCGGGGATATATCCGCATTTAGTCAATGACAATATAACTTTCTACTGCTAAATAATGATATTAGTTAAAAGAGTGTAAAAGTTTCTACTTCCTCACCAATTTAAAGAGCTGAGATAAATAGTATATTGTGTGTTAAAAGAAATGAATGCTGAAGCCAATTTTGCAGTTGCAAACTGTACTGACTCTCAGAAACTGTATGAGAAAATTGATGTTATTCAATTTTTCAAAAGTTGGTGAATCAAACAAATTCCTTTGCCAACACCCAGCAAAGGATGCAGCAAGTGTTTTATTCTAGTATACTCCAAAATACAAAACAAATCAGTAAAACGTTGTGAAAATGGCATGCAAAATATTAAAACTTGACTTCAGATTCAAAAACAATAGTGATGTGCAATCCAGTTTAGATTGTTTAACCGTGTTACAAGAGAAAGGCATTTCTGACTCAAATTCATAAATGTGTATATTTCTATAGAAAGGTTTATAATTTCATTACAGCTAATATCTGGAGGAAATATTCTCCTAAGTTGTTTGGTCATAGCAATTTTACATTTTAAATGTTTCATCTCAATGCCAAAGTGACTCTCCAAAGATACAGCACATTTGCTACTATTATTTAACAACTATGCAAACATAGCCAACAGTACACATTGTAAAATTTAGGATCCTTTAGGAGACAGAAATTCTCCTGCTAATGTAACATATCAGCGAACGTTTGCTTTGGAACAAGCTTTATTGCATTGTTGCTGAGCAGAGATAACAACATGATACACTTTCGTTTAAAATTAATGCACCCGCTTAACTTCACTGAATTGCATAAGTATCCTTATTGTTCTTTATACTGTTGGGGAAATGGTAGGTACTGCAACACACAGCTAATGTGATAGAAATAAAGTAATATAGACAGCGGTAAAAATTTTCAAATATCAGAGTCAATAAATGGTTCAATGTGGGAAAAGATGAGAACTTTTTAATAAATGGCATATTTTGCAGTGAGTATGCTTCTAAATAAGGTTGATTAGAATGATGCCTGGTTTTAAGTACAGTTCAGTGCTGGCTGCCTGTTAAAAAGAATTAAAACTGATGAAGGAAATTTCTCTTCAGTCCACTGAACCCTTTGCAGTCCTTAAGAAATGTCAATGAACTGCAGCTGGAGACTAAACACCACACAGGAGTCTTGCTGTCTTCTTTATTTTTCATCCAAACAGCATAATAAGATTTACCCAATCCATTTTTATAAAACAAATGTGTTAATCTTTCAATTTGTTGCAGCATCTGAAAGTTCAAGGATCATGACCTCTTTTTTAAAAAACAGCTCCCTTGGGCCTAGGGGTTCACCAGAAAGACCCTGCAACAATGAGACACGTGCTGGTTAACTGTCATCAGGAAAGCAGTTAAGGTTGACCAGTGGGGGTCTGTTACCGTGGTGAGGCTTTGTGAGGAAAAGACACGTGCCAGCTGTCACTGAGAAACTATTGTGGTAGGTCAGCATGGGCCAACAGTCCAATGGGCCTGGATTATATTGTGAGGCTTAATAAGGAAAGTAATTACTTCTCCTTAATAAATCCCCATAATCTAGATATGTATGTAAATGGATGGCAGAACATGGTGGATCAAGTAAAAATGACATTTACCATACTGATGGGACATTAGCTTCATGTTATGTTCCAGCTGTGAAGTATATATGGCAAGGAGAAAGATTACAACTTGGGTTAACATATGTTTACCTTCTTAAAAGGGAAAAAAATAAGTAAGTGGGGGAGATCATTTCTGAAACCTATTTTTTTTGGTGGAAGAGTGGGTTAAATGAAATATTGGGAAAATGTTTCTTTTGTGATGAGGATTGACCTGATTTGGTTTCAACCATGGAATAAGTTTACCAATAGCTGATGACAATTGGTTGGCAACAGATTTCCTTCCTTCTGTTGTATTTGTACTGAAATTCTGGGAGTCCAGCTCAGCCAGCTGCAGGAGTGTAGAGGTGCAGGACTACTGTCTACCATCATTTATCAACATAGGCTGCATCAAAATCATAAGGATGCAGTTGCTATCATATTGGAGAAGGTAGCCTGAACTTAAGGGCACATCAGAGATGTCTGTCTTGTACATCAACCAAGCTGTTGGGTTAAATATTGCATTAAATTGAAGAGGCATGTGGCAGAAAGCAGTAATAGAAATTTATTATTTAACAAGCAGAGTGAAGTTGAGCAGAGTGAAGTTATAAAATAATTCTTTATCTGTGTTGGTTTTAGAAACACCGATTCAAACATTTGAAAGAACATTCTCTAACGCCTAAAAACATCCTGAATTACTTTTAAATCCAGGCATCAATGTTATGCAGGTGAACATGATTGACAAAGTTCTTGTAAACCGCAATGGAATGAACAATAATGTGTTGAACAACTTTTTTGGTGATGTTGCTTGAGGAAGAATTTTGACCAAGATACATCGTGTCACTTTATTTTGTTTCCAGATCTGATCTGCAACTGTTCCTCAGTCCCGCACTGGTGCATCAGCCTAGGTTATGTGCTTGGGACCTAAAGTGGACTTAATGCTACAACCCTCTGACTATGAAGTAATACTGTTATCAGTTTAATGAGGCTGGAAGTAGCCATAGAGCTTACATTGGGCAATACAGTTCCACCCCCATCCCGCTGTATTGGTAGAAGTCATAGAATTTACAGTGCTGAAGGAGGCCATTCGGCCCATTGAGTCTGCACTGGCTCTTGGAAAGAGCACCCCACTTAAGCCCACACCTCCACCCTATCCCCTAACCGTTTTGGACACCAAGGACAAATTATCATGGCCAATCCATCTCGCCTGCACATCTTTGGACTGTGGGAGGAAACCGGAGCACCCGGAGGAAACCCATGCAGACACTGGGAGAACGTGCAGACTCCGCACAGACAGTGACCCAAGCCGGAATAGAACCTGGGACCCTAGTGCTGTGAAGCAACTGTACTAACCACTGTGCTACCATGCTGCCCCACGGAGAGGAAGTGGGCCATAAAATTGGGCGCCATGGTGGTGCTGTGCCTGTTGCCTACCTGCCTTCGCTGGCATTAAACCAGTGGTGGTGGAGGCAACAGAAAGCTTGCCCACTCTTGGGACAATTGAGGCCTTTAAGTGACCAATTAATGCCATTTTACCAGTGGCAGGAAGTGTTCACACCTTGTGTCCAATGTGGGCCTTTCCTCCCTTAGGTAATTCCCCCAACCCCAGTGCTTGTCTCCCCTCAAACCCCACCACCCTCTATGCCCTGCTGTACTCAGTCCTCAATACTCCTTACCAGCCTGGCTACTAGCTGAATGTCTGGCAAGATGGCTCCTTTTCAGTGGGGTCTGCCTGTAGCCCCAGCACTGCTCCTGGTGGCATTGCTGCAACTATACAGCTGCAAGCCATTTAATCGGCCAACAGTTCTTGGTGGAGGATCTTCCTCCGAGATAAAGGCAGAAATCCTACCCAGGGTCAATTAATGTTTCAAAAGCTGTCAAATAACTGCGTGGTGACCCGGCTAAGTGGATGCAGGTTAGCCCCTGACAATTCAATCCATGAAAGAAAATCCAAGTTTTCAGGAAAGATTTGTACAATATAAAAGTGTAACAATGGTTGAAAGGAGTTTACAAAAATGTTAAAATCGTCAATATATTTGTTTACAAAATGTGATTTAATGACAAAATGTCCGTGCTTGCTACAAGGAAAAAAACTTGTTGTGATATCTAGCTGCAGACTAGATAATCTCTGCAGGCAACTGTGAAGTATTTTCACAATCTCACAATAGCCTACAGAGATTCTGTAGTCTGTTGCCTCTACTAACAACTTCTCAATGAGGATAGCCTTAATGAACTATTGATTTGATGACCGGATATGCAATATTCCTCTTTCAAAAATAAAATGGAAGAATGCCTGCTAATATCCAATATTAAAGACCCACTGTTGTGTTCAAAGGTATTGTCTAATGGTGGGCAGTAACCCTGCCCCAGAGCTAGAAGCTCCAGCTTCATATTCCACTCCAGGACTTGATGGCCAAGGGCGATGCATTCATAACAAACCATTACCAACTTGTATATCCTTCCAACATCTGTCAATTATAGGTGTTAAGAGCAGGAGAGATTCCTGGTCAGCCATGTGTCTGCAAATTATATGGCAAACTACTGCAATATCTTACAAAGTATAGCCATGGACCAAGATGCGGTTGCCAACAACCTCTCCAGGCATGGTACCTAAAGAAGATTGTATTCACAGAAACGTACAACTTTGAAATATGCAATTCCTAAAAATACAATTTCATGATTGGGTTGTTAATTACTGGGTAAACCAGGTTTTTTATCTTCAGTTGGGCAATTTATAAAAGAATGTCGCAAATTAGATGTAGTGTAATGTAGATCTGAGTAAAATGTGTCCAAATAAGTTGTTTTAAATGCCTGCCAATTTTAATCCATTCCTTTCAGTGTCATGGCGTGTTATTGCATTGAAAAGCTTACCACATCTACATAGGTGTAGCGGTATGTAACTAAAATGAGAAGAAAAATTGTTCATGACCCATGATAGATCTTGTAAGGAAATGACAAATTCAGAATGAGTCCGACAAAATATCGATTCAAGATTATGGCACAATGGCCAGGAAAAATTACCATAGACAAATGTAAAGTAGTGCACGTAGGAAGAAAACAACAAATGGCATGTATACTTCATGAAGGGTGTTGAAATAGTTAAACATGAGACTTGGTAATATGAATAGACTGGACATTCAACATAACCAATCAATAACATATTTTACATAGACATTAAAAGTTCTACATTGTATGGAACTTTATTTTAATCTGTATTGTAGAATGATAAAATATTGCAGAATAGAAACGAAACTGGCCATTCAGCCCGTCAGGTCTGTGTTTTTCTACAGGTGCAACCAAGTTAAATCTTCCCCTCCTCCCCACTCCTATCCTTTAATATTCCTTTTTAACAAACCACCATCTAAGTTCCTTCTAAAAGTACAAAGGGCAGGGGGGGTGCAGGATGTTCGCTGCGGGGGTGGAAAATGAAAGTAGGGACTGTTTCCAACAGTCATTGAATCTGACTATTGGCAAGACATGGTGAATAATGCTGAGAGGTGTGGCCAAGACAAGCTCCCGCTGTGTGTCTGCTCCAGATACAGCATGCAACCTAAGCGTCCCCCCCGCCCCCCCCCCCCCCCCCCCAAATCACACCATTCCCTCACGAGTTCTTCCATAAAGTTGATTGGCCTCCTTTAATGGATCATCAGGGTCACCCTTCCCCAGTGCTAGTAATTTTGTCACCTGCCAGCCTTCATTCGCTATTCAGAAACGATTCAAGAAAGGAGCAGACAGAAATCAGGAACCATAGGCCAGTTAATCTAACATCTGATGTTGGTGAAAATGCAGGAAACCATTATTAAGGAAGTAGCAGCAGGACATTTGAACATCATATTAAAATCATGCTGATTCTGTGTATGAAAGGAAAATCATGTTTGACAACTTTTATCAGGTGTTTTAGGACATTCTAGGTAGGGTGGGCAACAGGGAACCAGTATATGTGGTGTATTCCAAAGGGTGGGATTTTCAACGCAACCTGCCGCGCAGCTCGTGGCGCAGGAGGCAGCTCACCCATTGGCCAGTGGCGAGACCTTCTGGTCCCAATGTTATCAATGGGGTTTCCCATTGACTGCATCCCTCGATGCCATGAAACATGGAAAGTTCCAGCCATAGGCTTTTGATAAGGTTAAAAAATATTATTAGACAATATAAGAGTTCATGCTATTGGGGGTGTAATATTAACATGGATAGAGGAAACCGAGTTAAGGTAAATGGGTTATTTTCCGTTTCACAAGCTGTAATTAATGGGATAGCATGGGGACCGGTGCTTGGGCCTCAACTATTTACAAGTCAAATTAATGATTTGAATGAGGGGATCAAGAGTATTGCAGGCGAATTTCCCGACAATACAAAGATACCTAGCGAAGTCAGTTGTGAGAAGGACACAATTCAAAAGGCTTTAGGCAGGTTAGGTGAGTGGGCAAAAAAATGAACAGATGGAGTATAATGTGGGAAAATGTGAGATTCTTCACTTTGACAGAAAGAATAGAATTTGTTAAATGGAGAGAGAGTGCAGACTGCACAGAGGAATCTGGGTGT
Source organism: Scyliorhinus torazame (assembly GCF_047496885.1). NCBI lineage: Eukaryota > Metazoa > Chordata > Chondrichthyes > Carcharhiniformes > Scyliorhinidae > Scyliorhinus > Scyliorhinus torazame. The sequence goes on from NC_092707.1 coordinate 311,922,690, forward strand.
CCTTGTACATGGATCACAAAAAGGTAGCATGCAGATACAACCAGCATGAAGGAAGACAAATGCAATTTTTGCCTTCATTACAAGGGATGTGGAGTATAAAAATAGCGAAGCCTTGCTCACAGTGAAGCAGCCTCTGGGTAGCAGTGATCATAACATGATCGGATTTTGTATTCAGTTTGAGGGTAAAGAGTGTGGGTCTAAGAATAATGGGATCAATTGCTATGTCAGAAGAATTGTTGGAGAGCCCCAAAACGGGATTTGCGCCATGCGCAAATCAGTTTCCCATTCACCCGGCCCACTCCAGCTGGTGTTCAGGATCTCATCTAGAAAGGGCGAGTAATGAATTACAAGACATTTGCATCCTTTTTGACCTCATTAGCAATATTAAAGTTCAATATTCACCTGCCCCCCTCTTTCCCCCCCCCCCCCCACTCTTTGTGGGGTGACCCAGGCATGAATCACTACTAGTCCCTAAAAGTGGGGACCAGGGACACCAAGGTGGAGCAAAGGGGTGAGTATCCTTTCTACCCTTACCCACAGGGTGCTGAGGGGGAGAGGGTCTTCAGGGGAGGTGGGGGTTGAGGAGGCTTGGGCTGGGCTGGAGGGATCCCATTTGGAGATCTTTCCTTAGATGAAGGTCATGTGGCAAGTCTTCCCTTTGTAGTCAGCATGTCAATTTTAAAGATCTATCAGATGAAGGTAAAAGTCTTTCCTTTGAGTTGTTGGAAACCTTTGAAGTTTAGTTCCCCTTAAACTTTTTCAAGTTTCTGGTCTGACTGAGAAGCTGAATATCTATGAACTGCATTGTTTACCTTCCATTTCATGGTCCATTACCTTTTACAGACCTCTTGATTGACAGGTCCAGGCTATTTCAAAGGAGGGTTTAGCTTTGTTAGTTTTTCTAGCTTTTCACAGTCCAGTAACTCTGAAGTGCTTTCTCTTTTGAGCAGGTGCTGTTTCTATTTGCAGTCTTTTCATAGAGGCTGTTTCTTCATTCTGAAGAAAGACCAGGTGCTCTGTCGTAAGTGCTCAGGGACCTGGGGGGGGGGGGGGGGGGGGGGGGGGGGGGGCCTGTAATGTTAATCTGAGATTGGACACCCTTTAAATTGACGCCATGATCTCTGAGGATCCGGCTTTGTCGCTTTTTCCTGTCCCATGGCATAAATCACCCCGGCTCCAAAAAACTTTGGTGGGGTGGATTGCGATCTGGATTGTGCCAATCCACCCAGAGGGAATCATGCCTCGATTCCCACCACAATGAATGAAATTGCAAGGGCATGAAGACTGGCTAATGTGAACTGGGGAAACTAGGTTAAGTAGGACAGCAGAGGATGCAGTGGCAGACAGCAAAGATAAATTCCAGTGAGGAAGACCGATTCTCAGTGTAGGATGCAAAAACTGTGGCTAACAAAGCTAGTTAACGATGATGTTTTTTTTAAAACAATTATGAAAAGATAGTGGCTGGTCAGAAGGTTGGGCAGAATTTTAAAAACTAAAATAAGAAGGGAAAAATCGAGTATGAGAGAAATAAAAAAAGATGGTAAGAATTTCAACAAGTATTTGAAAAGGAAAAGAGTAATTAGAAGTGAACATTGATCCTCTTGAGAGTGATCCTGGGGAATTAATAAGGGAAATAAGGGAAATGGCACATCTTGGTTGGGATTTTCCAAAATCCCTTCCAAGTGTTTCACGCCGGCGTCAACGGGCCTCTTGGCCCAGCCTTCAGGGGAACTGCAGGGCGCCAGAGTGCTGCGCGCCTCTGCTCCGGCGCCGATACGTGGCCCTGCACTGCCGACCCGGGTCCGCACATGTGCGTGGTGACTGTTTCTGCACCGGCGGATGCACGTGGTGACCGTTTCCGCGGGGGCGCCGCGCAACATGGCGGAGCCACACAGCGGGCCCGCGCGGAAGGAGGTAGGCCCCCTCCAGATCGTGCGCACCCACCGATCGGTAGCCCCCGATCGCGGGCCTGGACGTCGTGCAGCACCCCCCCCCCCCCCCCCCCCCGTAGTCTGACCCCCCCCCCCCCCCCCCCCCCCGCCCCACCAGGACGCCCATCGCAGCCGAGGGCCCGAGCTCCCGCTGGGTGATACCAGTTGGAACCATTTTCAACGGCCCCTGAACGGCACTGCGTACAACCATGCGCACGACTATCGCCGATTCTCCGGTTGCCGGAGAATCGCATCCCGGCGTCAGAGCGGCGTGATGGGAATTTCCGGCATGACCGGTGATTCTCCAACTCGGTGCAGACTCAGAGAATCCCGGCCCTTGCGTCTGTCTTCATTGTAGGAGAGGTGAAAGGGAGAGAGGAACTTAAAACAATCACCAGGGAAAGGATGTTGAGAAATTTATTAAAACTAAAGGCTGACCAGTCCCAGAGTCTGGCCAGCATCGTAGGGTCTTTAAAATTGTAGATGCCTTGGTTGTAATTTTCCAAAATTCCCTAGGTTCTGGACAGATTGGAGGATTCGAGAATGGCAGATAGCAGGAAGCTACAAGGTCAGTTAGCGCCTAACATCTTCCATCGACAAAATGTTAGAATTTATTGTCAAGGCTGGCTATAGCAGGACAGATTAGTTCTTACCAGGCAGAGTCAACATGGGTTTTGCGAAAGGGAAATCATATTTGATTAATCAAGCAAAGGGATAAAGGGAAACCCGTATACGTGATGTACTTTGCATTCCAGAAGGCATTTGACAAGGTGCTGCATCAAAGCCTATGAGACCATGCTGCTGCGGGTAACGTGTTAGCATGGATAGAGAATTGTGTTATTGGCCAGGGTTTAGAGAACCCCAAAGTGTATCATAGAGTTCAGCTGACCCCACATTTTTAATAGATTGTGGTGTGGGGAGCACACGACCCACTCTACAGGTGTGGTACAGCAGAAATGGTAAAGTATATTGAAAGCAAAAACAATGTTTATTCGATGAACTCCAGTTAACCTTTTTAAAACAAACAGTGGAACATCTTAGCAACCATTAATTCAAATACAACCCCCAAAGAAACACAACACTAAGTAATCTGTAAGCTGTCCTTTAACAAAAGCACATTAGGTTTACATTCACTACTGAGAACATTTATAATTCTGAATTCACCAAATGATCAAGAGATAGTCTTTTGATGGCAGAGAGAACAGCAGTACACCTGCTTGGTCTGGCTTCAGCTCCAACACTGAAAACGAAACTAAAACACACCCTGCAACAAACAGCCGAAAACAAAAGTAAAAAGCAGCCCAGCTCCACCCACTCTCTGACATCACTGCAGTAATATGAGCAGCAAAACATTTCTTAAAGCGACATTCTCATGACGCCTCCCCCCAAGAAAAAATAAATAAACCATCAACTTCAAGATGGTTTCATTTTTCACCTTTTCACCATTCTTTAAGAACAGTAGATATACTTTTTCATTTCAAAAAACAACATACGCAAACAGATATAATAATATTGTCCATTTTTGTTCTTCTTCCAACTGAAATCCTTCTCGATTGACAGTCTCTTTGAACAAGAAGGTCCTTGCATGATCCGTCCATTTCTCTACGCCTCGGCATTTCTCTTTAAAGTCAGATACTTTAATTCAATCTGATCACAGAGTCCTTTATAATTCTCCAACACATGAGCATTGGTTATCACAGCTTTCAGGCCATTAAATGCCTGTTGAAAGTCCGCTGTCCACTGAAATTTTTGACGTTTCTTCATCAAGTCCATCAGTGGAGCAATCACGCTACAAAAGGTTTGCACAAATGTTTGATCAAATCCACTCATGCCAAGAAATCGCATAATTTCCCTTTGTCTTGAGGGTATCGGAAACTCCTCAATAACTGTTGGTTTCACATCCCGTGTGACCATTCGACCCTGTCCAATTTGTATGGCCAAAGAAAGTGACTTGGGCTTTTCCAAATTCACTTTTGGCTAGGTTTACCACCAAACCCGCCTCCTGAAGTCGATCGAATAACTCCATCAGATGTTTCAAATGTCTATAACAGCATTTCCCACATCTACATCATGTATAGCCATTTTAGTACTTCCCAATTTATCGCACCCTGTGATTCTGGATGGTACGCAGTTGATTTAAATTGCTTTATTCCTAAGCTATCCATAACTTCTTTGAATAACCTCGAGGTAAAATTTGATCCTTGATCCGATTGTATTTCTGTGGGTAGTCCATATCTCGTAAAGAATTTAAGTAACTCCTCCATAATCTTTTTAGCTGTAATATTACATACTGGAATGGCCTCTGGAAACCTAGTAGACCCATCCATTATAGTCAAAATATATTGATTTCCACTTTTTGTTTTAGGAAGCGGTCTTAGGCAATCAATTAGGACCCTTGTAAAAGGTTCCTCAAATGTTGGAATGGGTATTAAGGGCGCTGGTTTTATCACTGCTTGATGGTTCCCTATCACTTGACATGTGTGACATGATTGACAAAATTTAACGACATCTTTATGTAGTCCAGGCCAATAAAACATGTCTTTGGATTTTAGCTTGAGTTTTTCTTATTTCCAAATGACCTCCGACTGGTACCTCATGTGCAACTCGTAACACCTCCTTTCTGTACCCTACCAGCAATACTACTTGATGAACTTCTACCCACTTTTCATCCGCCTGCATATGTAAAGGTCTCCACTTTCACATCAAGCCATCACTTTTACAGTAATAACACTCTGGTATACACTCAGATCCCTCTTCCGTGTATGCTTTCTGATACATCTGTTTTATTTCTACATCTTTTTGTTGTAACTCCGCATTTTCCTGAACTAAAAATATCCGCCTGATCCTCCACCTGTTCTTCTTCTTTTTCTTCCATCTGATCAAAAATGGTTTCTGATAATTGCACTTCAACTTCATCTTCACTCTTTGATTTCTCCTCTTGTCTTAACCTGTGACTTTGCGACCTTGTTACTACACACTCAGGAAAAATCCCAGGATATTCGTCCTTTAACACTTCAGTTGTCTGATTTTCCACTGGCTTATCAACCACAGTAGGTATCACTCCCACCTGCGATCCAGCTATATCATTACCCAAGATAAACTGTATTCCTGGACAAGATAGTTTCTCTATTACTCCTACTACCACTTCACACTCTTCACTGGACTTTCCAACTTTGCCTTATATAATTGAACACCACTCCTCTCACCCTGAGTTCCATATATTACCACCTTTTCTGGCAACATTCTTCCCAAACTGCATAACTCCTCATCTCTTACCATTAAAAATTGACTAGCTCCCGTACCTCTTAAAATTGGAACTTCTTTACCTGCTCCTCCTGATACACATGAGTAAACTTTACCTACACAAGTAAATTCTTTGAAAAGATCTGGCACCTTCTTATCAATCACCCCTTGATCAGGCTGTACAATCTTTTGCACCTCCTTCGCTTCACTTGGGCTTTCCTTTACCACTTTAACAAACCCCACTGTCTTATCCTGTTTCACCACATCAGCCTTTCCAGTGCTTTTCTTCAACCACCAGCACTGTGACTTTACATGGCCTAGTTTATTACAGTGAAAACATTTGAAACTTTTTCATTTCCACCCTCCTGGATTTCCTTTTTAATATGAGGTACACTCTCCTTATTATCTCCCATCAGATCACCTTTACTTTTACCATTTGAGTAATTCACATGTCCCCAGTTTCTATCCCTCACAGGCTGAAACTGATGTTGGAAACAAAGCTTTGATTTCTGAACTAATTCATAATCATCTGCCATTTCTGCTGCTAATCTCACAGTTTTAACTCTGCTCTTCCACATGAATTCTCATTACATCAGGAATTGAATTTTTAAACTCCTCAAAGTATAATTTCTCTGAGAGCTTCATACATTTGGTCTATTTTCAAAGCCCTTATCCACCTATCAAAATTACTCTGTTTGAGCCTTTCAAACTCCCATGTATGTTTGACCAAATTCTTTCCTTAAATTTCTAAACCTTTGTCTGTAGGTTTCAGGCACTAGTTCATATGGATTTTTCCACCTCCTCATACATCTCAGATACCTCCTCTGGTAGTGATGCAAGCACTTCACTAGCCCTACCTACCAGTTTTATTTGAATCAGTAATACCCACATGTCCTGTGGCCATTTCATTTGTTTAGCTACCTTCTCAAATGAAATGAAAAAGGCTTCTACTTCCTTCTCATCAAACCTAGGCAATGCTTGGACATATTTAAATAGATTCCCACCCAAGCCTTCTCACTATCCTCATCACTATCATCCAACTGTACGTCTCCCTTTATGCCTGCCAATTTTAACTGACTGTCATGTTTCACGGCCATTTTCTGAAGTTCAAACTTCCTCTCTTTGTCTTTTTCCCTGACCTGTATCTCCCTTCCTCTTTCTTGTTCCTCTCTATCTCTGTCGTATTCAAGCTGTTTTAATTCTTTCTCATGTTCCATTTGTTTAATTTGCAACTGAATTTTTGCCATTTCCAATGAGTCAAATTGTATCTCAGGCAAATTTAAATGCTTAGCCACCACAATAATTACCTCATCAGGTAATGTTTACTGCAATGTTTTTGCCAAATCTAACAGTCTGCTTTTAGTCTCTGTCCGAAATGTACTGCGTGTGACCGTCTCCACCCCCAAAAACTTCAGAGCCTCTGAAAGAGCCATTGTCCAACAACACACTCCCAACTTAAACTAGAATACCGCACCTGAAAAGCAACCATAATATGCTCACCCCTCACTGTCTTTAAGTTCACTAAGCCAATCCAATAGATAGACTTTTATCCCCCTCGAGCCCCTAATTTATTACGGGCCAGGGTTCAGAGAACCCCAAAGTGTATCATGGAGTTCACCTGACCCACAACTTTTGATAGATTGTGGTATGGGGAGCACACGGCCCACTCTACAGGTGTGGTACAGCAGAAATGGAAAAGTGATTTTTAAAGCAAAACAATGTTTATTCTATGAACTCAAGTTAACCTTTTTAAAACAAACTGAACATCTTAGCAACCATTAATTCAAATACAACCCCCAAAGAATACAACACTAAGTAATCCGTAAGCTGTCCTTTTAACATCCAGAAGACTTAAGAAACACCTTTTAACAAAAGCACATTAGGTTTACATTCACTATTGAGAACATTTATAATTCTGAATTCACCAAATGATCAAGAGATAGTCTTTTGATGGCAGAGAGAACAGCAGTGTACCTGCTTGATCTGGTTTCAGCTCCAACACTGAGAACGAAACTAAAACACACCCTGCAGCAAACTGCCTAAAATGTAAGTAAAAAGCTGACAGACAGCCCAGCTCCACCCAGACTCTGACATCATTGCAGTAATATGAGCAGTCAAACATTTCTTAAAGCGACATTCTCATGACAATTGGTTTGCCAGAAGAAAGCAGAGAGCAGAGAAAAATTATCATTTTCAGGTTGGCAACATGTGCCTAGTGGAGTGCCACATGGATCAACGCTGTGACCTCAACTATTTGCAATCTAATGGGAGAAGCACTAAGTGCAAAAACGAGCTTCACTTGCCAGGTGCATCCTGACGACCAACCAGGCAAAAGCACGACCGATGTCTAACGTCAATAAGGGCCAATAATGATCCTCCATGGCCATCATGGCGGCAATGACTGTCCCACCAGCTGATTTGCCTCGACCGTGCCCGGCAACTCCCTGCTGATGAAGGGAGCAGCACATAAACACTCCGCCCAACAGCACGCAGCCACGCCACCATGCAGACCCACTCCATTTTTTGGAGATGCTGACCTGGCCAGATTGTTGGTCACAGTGGAGTCCAGACAGGACACCCTGTTCCCCTTTAGCGGGTCGGAGGGTTAGCCAGTTCCGCCTGTGAGGCAGTGGCAGAGGCCATCATATCCAGGGGGAGGGGGTTACGAGGAACACCGCAGTCTAGTGTTATAAGAAGTGGTCCCATGTGCCACCCCCGGGACCCCCCCCCCCCAAAAATGAGCCAGTGGCTGGCACATCACCACCATAATGCATCTGTATCCCAGTAGCGATGCCCACACCTGTCTCCCACCATAAAACTACCCAACGCATGAAGCATGTAGCTCACAATGTCCTCTCTCTGTCCCCACAGGAGAGGCTGGCCCATAACAGGTAGGAAAGGGCCTAAATGAGCAGTGCAGAGTCCTCACCCACTAGGAGGAACAGATCCTGGAGGTCGTGGAGTGGCCCAGGTTGAGCAGTCACCAACAAATGAGGTTGACCTGCCTCGCAGAGGTGAGGATCCACCGAACCCCAGCCAGATGACCTGTTGCAAATGAGTTGTTCATTTCAGACACAATGATCTTCCCTCTCACTGACCACATGTCTATTCTCCCACAGGATCTTCCATCGGATGGTGCCAGCCCATCCGGGCATCACCCCCCCCCTCCCTCACCTCCCCGGCCTTCCAAGAGAAGAGCTTCAGAGGAGAGCTCCGGGCATGCCACCATCGAGGCATCACAGCTATCACCTCCACTTTCCACCAATGCACAGACACACATTTTGGTGGGTGACATTAGTGGACAGGCTTTTGGGGCACAACCTGGTGAGTACCACACTGTTGCTGATGCACATCGGGTGGAGGTAGGAACATCCAGGGGAAACCGCAGTAGAAGGTCTGCTGGATGTAAAGACACAGCTGGGTCCCAGTCCGATGCCGAGCCTCTGGACAAGATTTTCCCGGAGCTGATGCGGAAACTAGGGTGTGGCCATGAGATGGAGAGGATGCCAGCACCACTCCATTGGGTCCATAGCCGATTAGAGGAGTCTCAAAAGCTGCGGACGCTAGAGATGGTGCCGGCGGTTTGTGGCACTGAGGCTAAGATGGTGACCGCAGTGGAAAGTCTGCAGCACAAAGTCAGCAGCATGAGTGGAGGTGTCCAAGGCATTGCTCAGTCAGTGACGGCCACTGCTGAGCACCTCGATATCATGTGCCAGTCGCTGGGGGGGGGTGTCACAGATGCATGGGTGGGGGGGGGGGACAATTACGCAGAAGGTAACTAAGATACCCTCCTGTCTCTCGTGAAATACTCTTTTCTCATGCAGAGATCTGAATGGTCTGTAACAGTACCGAATCCAGGAGCTCACCTCAATTCTGCACTGATCCATCTGATCACACAAAGGACTTAAAGCTCCCTCAGATTCTTGGGCTCCACATACTTTTAAAATTTAAATGTGCCTTTAAGTGCTATCTGTTTCTAGGCTGTATCCACACTTGGAAAACCTGCACCTCAAGGCTGACCAACCTCTTGACTCTGACCTAAATCAGCTGTCGGGCCTCTCGTTAACATAATCCATCGAGCTGCCTGAAAATCATTGACGGTTACTTGGATACTTTGCAGGCATCTTTGGTGTGAGGGAATTAACAATTTTTGCCTCACTTTCCAGCTGGAAAATCAGCACAACAATAACCAATTTCTGCCCTTCCACGTCCAAGTTCGTGGGTTGCTTGTCGAACCCACTCTTTGTATAGCACCGCCATTTCTGATACTTTTAGTAGGCCTGCATTTTATGTGGAGATATGAATAATTGCAGAAACATAAACTATTTTGTAGAAGATCTAATCCATAAAGTTTCTAACTGCTGCCCATCCCTAATTGCCCTTGAAGTGTGTCGCTTACTGGAACATTTCAGTGGGCAGTTACGAGTCAACCATATTATCTAGAATCACAAGTAGGCCGGCTAACGATGGCAGATTTTCTTTCATCAAGTAACACTTGTGAACAAGAAGGGATTTCACAACAATCAATGATAGTTTCATGGCACCAGTACTAACACTAGCTTTTAATTCCAGATTTTTTTCTTAATGAATTGAATTTGTAAATTAGATGAATTCAAATTTTGCCACCTGCCGTGGCAGGATTCAGACCTATGTTTCTCGGGTGTGAGCCTGGGTTTCTGGATTATCAGTCCAGTGATACTATAACTGTGCCACATTCTCACCACAAATAAGATTAAGGACGGGGTTTACCAGCGACACCCACCCTGAGCCTGGAGATTCCCACCTGAGGTCAACGGACCTTTAATGGTCCATCAAATTGTCTGCCCCGCTTGCGACAACTCCCACGGTGGGCGGGACTGGAAAATTTAGCCCTAATGCTGGAATTTTCCAGCCCTGCTGTGGTAGGGTCCAGCACAGGGATGTGGAGGGCTAGATAAACGTTTATTGACTTTCAGTAGATCCCAATGGTGGGCAGAGCTCCCAACAGAAAATCCCGGCCAGATAGCTCGGCCACAAATCACAAACTTATGGTTCAGTTCAAATTCAACTAAATTCAGGGTGCGATTCTCCAGCCGCGTTGCGTCCGGCGCTGATCCTGATATTCCCAGTGACATAGCCCCTAAACAGGGCCCGCACCGGGCATCAGACTGATTGCGATGCACCCGACACAATCTGGATCATGCCATCGCTGGGCGTGATCCAGATCAACATATTTAAATAAGTCTTAAAACTAATTTAAACATGAGCAGCCCAGTCGAGGCCAGGCTTCAGGGATTCGCCGGCGCAGTGTGAAGACAGCGCCAATCAGTACTGGTGTCCATCAACGGAGACCAGACATAATGACCATGCTGGGGTGTTCAGAGGCCATGGAAGCCCCTGGGTGGTTGGGAGCCAGGGAGGACAATGCCCTGGCACTGCCTCTGGCACCTGAACAATGCCTATGGAACCCTGGCAGTGACAACCTGGGGGTGGCAATGCCCCAATGTCAACAAATATGCAACGGGGTGGAGATCGCTGGTTGGGGGCATTGCCCATGTCTGCAGGGGGTCCTGGTATCAGTGCATGGGGGACCTTCAACATACCTTTGTGATCTGAGTACTCTTTAAAAAGGTCTTGCCAGCATCTTTAGTTCTCCAATCCTGAAAAAAATTCTCGGGGCATGATTAAACGGAAAGGTTTCTTAGGGCGCGCTTCTTGGGCCTTATTGCGCTCTTGCTCAAGTGAAACGAGACCGGTGAATAGCGGGAGAGTCCAAAAATGAGAACCGCGCCAGGCGCCAAACAGTTTGCAATGCAACCCGCCCACTCCCGTAAGCGAAATCAGGATCTCGTTGTGGCATGGCGAGAAACCAATTATCACCACAAACCCTATTTCCATACAATTAACGGCCTCCTGTCACTCAGCCGTCTCCCCAGAAAGTGGTCACTCTGGCACCTATTAGTACACCTTGTGAAAAATGTGAACCTGGCGGAAGAGCTTCTTTGGCGAGCAATTCTTTGTGAGTAGCAATCTTTGCTCACAGGCAAAGAGCCTGGGCTGCTGGGCTTGCCGCCCCAGTGCTCGGGGTAAGCTGACCCTCGGCTGGGGATGGGGATCCACTGCAGGGGTGGGCCGCTAATGGGGGGGGGCAACTGGTGAGCTGCCGCTTGCTGCACCACCATGCTACCCCTGGATCGTGTGCCCCTTCCGGGGGCAAATCCGGTCCCTCACCATCTGTCCCAATGACCACCATAACCCCCACTGACTGCTGAGGCCTCTGGCTGCGCGGCTGAAGGCAATTGCTGACAGGGAATTGGCAATCGTGGTTAAGTGAGCACTTCACAGGGCGGCACGTGGCACCGTGATTAGCACTGGGACTACAGCGCTGAGGACCCGGGTTCGAATCCCGGCCCTGGTTCACTCTCCATGTGGAGTTTGCACATTCTTCCCATGTGCAGGTTAGGTGGCTTGGCCACGCTAAATTGCCCCTTGATAGGAAAAAAAATAATTAAGTGAGCACTTCACACAGGCCAAGTGGATTCCCATGGGTGGGCGGGCCATAGAGCATGTGGGAGTCATTGCCCATCACAATCACCTTGATGCCTGGACACTGCCTGAGCACTGTTGCAGGCAACACCACACGAGCAACATCCGAACACCCAGTGGATGGGTCACAGCTCCGGGGGCATGTCCAAGGACGGAGGGTGGGTGAGCTCCACGGGGGTGGGGGGATGCCTGGAGAGATGGGCAAAGGGTCCACGGGTCAGCCCACATTGCGGAAGGAAGTGACGGAGACATCATAGTTGTTTAAAGTGTTGTACAATACCCCACTCCTGATGGTGACGCCCTCCACACTCCCCCGGCGCCCTCCGTGATCCTCAACCTGCTTTGCCCTACTAGCTCTACTACTCTATCTTGGGTGTTTCCCCAGGATATGAAGCATATCGGAGGTGGAGGCCGCCAACTGCTTGCCATGTCCCGTTGCCTTTGATGCCATGGCAGGTGTCCTATGGGGGCTCTGGGGCTGGAGGACCCCAGCTCACTTGGCTCCAGCACATGCACAGCCGTACCACCCTGTCCCGTGTGCTGGCTGCAAGACACCACCTCATCCGAGGGGTGGAACTCTGGGGAGATGGTGGCCACCATCCCTAGTCCATGGGACGGGTCCGGCTTGGCACCTGTCACCCACTCCTCCCGAATAGTGCCTTGAGGGCCCTGGGGTCCACCTTGAGACGGAGGGGCAGCTGGTTCGAGCTCAGTCTGCCCCTGCATCATCTTGCTCTGCCAGCCCTGGTGATTCCCCATGGTCTGCACCATCGTGCCAACACCCTCAGCGATGCTCCTCAGTGTCTGGGACAAGCTCTGCAGTGCCTCAGCCATGCCCACCTGCGACTGGAACAAGTTCCACAGTGCCTCGTCCATTCCCATCTGAGAGCGGGACATGTCCGGTAGAACCCCATCATGGTCGGCCTGTTACTTGGTAACATTCCCCCAGCGAGGCAGAAATCTGGCCGAGACCCTCAGCCATGGCCATAACCGACTGCGCAACACCTTCACCCGTGGTGCCGATGTTATGCACCAGGCTTTCCACTGCAGTCACCACCCTAGCAGTGTTGGCCTCAGTACCACTCATTGCCAGCACCATCTCCTGCGCCCCTAGCCTCTGGGACTCCTCCAAGTGGCTATGGATCTGCTGGAGTGAAGCTGACATCTCCCTCTCAACGTCCAGTTTGGGCCCCATCATCTGCATCAGCTCCAGGTAACTCAACAGCACAGGCTCAGCATCAGGCTGGGACCCAGCTGGGTCCTGGGATCCAGCAAATCTCTGACTGCTGGCTGGGGGTTCCTGCCTCCACCAGATGTTGATCAGCAGCAGTGTGATGTTCACCAGATTGTGCCCCAGAAGCCTGTCCACTACCATGTCCCACCGAGGTGCGTGTAGCTGGCCTGGTGGGGGATGGGATGGGGATGACAGCTGGGCTGCGACCATGGTTTCATCCTCTGAGCTCGCCTCCATGGTGTTCTCCTCAGAGTCAGGAGAGGGTGCCGCCTGGGATCGCCAACGGCTGGAAGACCTTCGGGAGAATGGACATGTGGTCAGTGGGGGGGATGGGTCAGTCAGTAAGGCAATCACTACTCCCGTTCGACAGATCCTCCGGGTTGAGACCGGTGGTTCCTCACCTCTGTGGCATCCGCCAACCTCCGCGTGGGTGACCGACCTGTCCTGGGCCACCCCAGTCACCTCCAGTGCCCACTCAATGAAGGAGGTGAGGATTCATAACTCTGGCACCTCTCCGCCAGTCTGGGCCCTCTCCGGACAATTGTGGGAGAGCTTTTCCTGAGGAGACACAGAGAGGGCATCCCACATGTGTGGTTCACTGTGGTGGGAGGGGGGTTGTGAGGGCGGGCTGCCTGTCGTGTGCGGGGTGACATTGGTGTCTACTAATTCGTGCTGCCGGTGTAGGTCGTTGACCTATTTCGGTGCTGAAGGCCAGTCCTTCTGGTCACACTGCCCGAACTGACAACTGCCGGCACCTCGTCCCAGACAGCACTGGCTGCCTTGTGGCTGACTCTCCTGGACCCTCGTGGGAACAGGGCATCCTTCCTGGCCTCCATAGCATCTAGTAGCATCGCCAAATCTTGGGGCTGGTCCCCTCAGCATTATTATTGCGAGCTGGCTGAACAAGTGCAGCTTAAGTGCTGCTCGACATTGTTAGCGGGTGGCTGGTGAGCGCGGTGCTGACGAAACAGCTGGTGAGCCTTCATTTGCGACGAGAAGCCCGCGAGGCCACAGTAAGTGGACCAATTAACGTTGAATTGCATTGCCGGCCTCGCTGGGCCAAGCGCCAGGAAGCTCGTGGCAATTCCTGCTCACGTCAACACACTTAGAAATTGTTCCGGACAAATTTTTCCGGAGAATCGCGCCCTAGTGTCATTTGTGGAGGTTTTGCTGGGAGTTTGCAGCCGGCACTGCTGGCAAGTTCCCCCACCACTATCGAACATCACTTAGGCACTTTTTTGTGCCCTGGGGAGTTTCTCACCCGTTTAGACTACACTTAGGACAGGGTTTACCACGCAACTCATCGCATGTTTTTCAGCGGACCCACTCATTGGTGTAGCTCCTCATCCCCAAACCTCCCAGACACCTTTACTACCTGCCCTGCACCCCCACCACCACACTCCTTTCATGGGCATGGCCCCCCTCGGGCCCTGACCCTTGGTAGTGCCACGCAGGCACCTTGGTCTCCCTGCCCACCAAGGGACCTCCCAATGGCCTGTGAGACACCCCTCTCCCCACCTCCAGTTGCCATTCAGCCTGGTTCCCACTTGTGTTGACCAGTACTGAACGACACCCGGCTGCAGCCTCCCTCGGGACGCCAATAGCTACCAGGTAAGTAGGTTCAAGGCCTACACACGAGCGCAGCTTAGTCCTGTGCATTGTGGGCGAGACCTGATCCCAACGCCTTGCGGGTCTTTGGTAGATACCGCTAGGTGTCGTGGCTGTCGGAAAGCCAACGGGAGGCTTCACCCGGGATCTACCAGCCACGTCGCACTCCGTTGGTGCGTGACGTGGCCATGTCACGCACCAAAGTGTAGGATATTTCAGTGGGAATCCCCCGCCAAGCTCCAAGAAAGATGACTAAGGGCACGATCTACTGGCGAGAGCAACATGGTTCATAGATCCCAGGATAGGCCTTCTGTGGGCTTCCCGGCAGCTTCTAGGCCTCGCAGGGTAAACCCTAGTCCTGCGAGACGTAAGAATCAGAATCCTGCCCAAAGGAGGCATGACCAAACAGCGCATTCCCAAGTAGGTTTTAAACCTACTTGGGCCAGCTTACCCGGGACCTACCGGCCTTCCGGGATCTACTAGCCTCCCCAGCGAGACTGCAGCCAGGCGACATTCAATACTGGTCAACACAAACGTGAACCAGGCAGAACAGCACCTGGGGGGGTCTCACAGGCCATTGGAGGCCCGGGGTGGTAAGGGGTAGTGCAGTGTGGCTCCCAGGCCATCCATCTGGAACACTGGCAACTTGGCACTGCCCAGCTGGGACCTTGGCACTTCCCTGGTGCCCAGATGGCACAGCCAAGTTGGCAAGAGCACTGATGGATGCCAGGGTGGCAGTGCAAGGATACCCAGGTGCCAGGGTGGTACTGCCAACGGTCAGGACCTGAGGAGAGCCATACCCATCAAAGAAGGATGGGGGGGTTTGCAGGATAGGTAAGTAGGAACCTCTTGGGGAGGGAGGGGGGGTGCCTGAAGAGAAGGGCCACCAGGGACCCCCATAGCGGGGTGCCCTCACTGGGGAAGTTTGGGATAATGCCCAGGTGTGTGGGGATGACATTGCCCATGGGTGCGGGATGTGGTGGACCCACAAGCTCATTTGGAGAACGGGGCTGATGTGTTGGGTGCTCTGGATCCGTGGAACACATACAGGCCACCAACACTTAAAATAGTACAACACTATTTTATTAAGTTAGAAACTGTTGAACATACTTTCACTGTGGGTTAACACGATGTTAGATTAAACTGAAGACATATGCCTGTCATAACCAGTCTATGCACTCAGCACATGGTGAAGATCTGTGCTGTAAGCTGTAAGCTCTGTCCTTCTGAGAGGCTGCATCCCGAATGAGCGGGAACTCTGACGCCCCCAGTCTTTATAGTGCGTGTGCTCTAACTGGTGATTGGCTGCGGTGTTGTGTGTGTTGATTGGTCTTGCTGTGTGTCCATCAGTATGTGTGTCTGCACCATGATATACTGGTGTATATTATGACAGGGGCACCCTTTCAAATTGGCGGCCCGATCCCTCAGTTCAGCTCCCCAGTGATGAAGAAAATACGAAGGGCAGAATCTACCGACGACGCTGCAGCGTGTTTTTTGGCGGTGGAGGCAGACTGCCAGCGGGATCTACCAGTCCCGCCGTTGTTAACAGGATTTCCCGGTGACAGTACCCCTCGTCGCTCGAAAACTCAGTACCCGAATTTCCCGCCGGCATGAATAGCCGGTAAATTCCTCCGAGTGTCGTTTGATAGTAGTGGTGGCCTTGCCAGCAGAGCCAGTGGAAAACCCCCCGCAAAACCCACCACAATGAACTGAGGGCGGTGTGGGTGAATTGCGACCTGGATCATGCCCAGACACCCGGCTGAAATCACCACGTGATTCCCGCCCAATTTTCCAGGAGAATCGTGCCCTTAAAGACCAGCTAATGATCCTATAGAGCAGTTTATTTTTGTTTTATAGAATGAAGCAATTGACCTATATGGATGTCAAATGAATTGCTTTGTAGAGCTCCCATAGTTTAACCTTTCCAAATTCTGGCACAGAGGATCTGATGTTGTAAACTTGGAAGATCACAGTTATCTGGTTGGATATGATAGGTCCTGTTGTGAACTGCTGTACCTTCAGGCACACATAAAGAAGGAGATTCACTGACATGATCCTACTTTCAAGGCTAACAAGAACTGCTGTGAGTTGGCTTAATCTCAGCTGGCAACTGTGAGTGTTTAATAGTTTCCCCCACAGTGGTCACTGGGATTATGCTAAATACAGTAATTTCTTTGTACTGTATCGTATCAATAGAACTGTGCTGCCATCTGATTTTAAATACCAGGGTCTGGAGTTTCCATTAGGTTGCACTGTGAAATTCATTCAAAATCAGCCAAACCAGCCCAAAGGCCGAGGAACTTTCAAGCACAATTTATATCCAACACAAATCACAAATGGTAATTTAATAAACATTGTGCTGGAAGCTGCTCCAACCACAAAACTTACTGTCCCCACAGACTGAATTAATTATCGTTGTGAGGTTCTGCTAATTGTGCATCTTTGCAAGCCATCAGAGAAGCTCTCAAAATTACAATGGTTCTTTTAGATGCAAGGACACAAATTTTAAAAGCTTTCAAATTGTATATTTTTCTTGATTTGTGATAATTGAAAATTGTATATTTTTCTTGATTGTTATAATGAATACAAATGAATGGTACACAGATGAAGGATTTCCTTACACGTGCATGGATTCACCATTATATTTATGTTCTGTGTAAATTAGGATTTCCTTCTTTATTGGGTTTAATAGTATTTGCATGCAAAGAATGTACTGCTTATCATAAAAGGCATGGATCACATTATTTAGTTGAGACTGGACAGAGATCTTGAACAGGAATCGGCTGCTACGTACAGGCAGCTGTAGTAAAATCATCTTCCTAAGTAAGTGGCAGAGCAGTTTTTCTGATGTCGCAGATACTGCATCAGGAACTGATTGGATAATATTCAGACACCATCAGTTCCTAATGCATTGCCTTCAGCATCTAAACAAGCATCAGTGATTCAATGCAAAGACACTCTGGATTTCGCTATCTTACTTTTGCTAATTTGTTTATTGTTGTAAATCTCCAGCCAAAGCACAAACTGGTTGGATGATCCTCTTCTACAGAAGGTTCAGTTGTGGAGGTGTAGTAAAAGCAGTTATGAAATCAGTTGTATCTTTTATCAAAGCTGACCCTGTGTCCAAAACATTAAAAACATTGGTCAGTGTTGAGCAGTACGATGGTGTCAGGGTTCAGTGTCAACAATTAGGGGGGTCATCAGTAAGATTAGATTTTCTCTGTCTAACATTTCTTGGGTAACTCTCCAGGTACGTCCTATCCAGGTACGTCCTGTGCAACTGTCTGAACTCTCAGGCCAGAGGCATTCGTGGAGAACCCCTGGGAGCTGGGGAATTGCCCATTAAAAGTTCAAATTTCCTGGGCAATTCCCACCCATGGTCAGCACGTCAGGACTTCTGCCGGGTCCTGACACATATCATGGATCCGATGCCCAGTCTCAAGATCAGAGGCTGGAAGATTTGGGCCTAAATAAACGATGAAAACAACTCTCACTTACCATGAATCAGGTTAAATGGCATCAAAACAAATGTTTTAAATATTTTTATTCAAGCAAAATTTTCATTATTACAAAAATAACCCCAATAAAACACAACCAATCCCAACACCGTTTTATACCAAGACTCCCCCCCCCCCCCCCCCCAAAGAGTCTAATAGACTGACCAACCCCACCCTCTGTAACCCCCCCCAACAACTGATGGTAACCAGCTCCCTGAAAAAGGCAATGAATGGCTGCCACCTCAAGTAGAAACCTTCCATCGACTCCCTCATGGCATATTTAATCTTCTCAAGCTACAGAAACTCCCATCAGGTCCCCTAACCAAGTCAAAGCCTTAGACAGCGCTAGAGACTTCCATTCGAGCAAGGCTTGTCTCCAGGCTATTAGCGAGGCCTTAATCCCTGCCTGCAGACACTCCAAAAATGGCCACCAATAGGTACGGCTCCGATTCAACACCCAGAATCCCTGACATTGTTTCAAAAAAGGAGACCCAAAAATTAACAAGCTTGGAGCAAGACCAAAATAATGTGCGTTTCGCTGGCCTCCTAGAGCACCGCTCACACCTATCCTCCATCCCCGAGAAAAACCCATTCATACGCGCCCTGGTCAGGTGCGCCCTGTGCATCACTTTAAACTGTATCAGACTTAACCTTGCACACGAGGAGATGAAGTTGACCCTATGACGAGCCCCACCACCTCCCCGCAAAGACCAACTCGTCCTCACACTTCCTCTTTACTTCTTCCAACGATGCTTGGTCTGGTGCCCATAAATGTCTGAAATCTTTTCCTCCCCTAGCTCATCCAAGGACATTCATCCTATCCAAAAGGGAGGCCACCGGGACCAGGGGGAATTAAGGAAGCTCCTTACACACAAAATCGCTGATATGAAAGTATCTGAATACATTCCCTCTTGGGAGCTGGAATTTGTCTAAAATTCCATCTAGACCAACAAACCTATTCTCCAAAAACACATCGTTAAACCTCTGCAACCCCTTTCTCCCCCTGAAGATGGCACAAGCTGTGGGGCGCGATTCTCCGCGGGCATGATTCTCTGTTTTGCCGGCGCCCAGAGGTTTCCTGCCGGCGTAGGGCTGCCCCACAATGAAAAACCCCAGTGACCGGCCGGTGTAACTGACAATCCCGCTGGCGGATCGGGGCAGAAATGCGGCGTGACGGGGCGGAGGATCCAGCCCATGGTTCCTGCAAATCGTCACCAACAGCAACATAGAACCTAATTTAAAATGCTGCCTAAATTGATTCCCAATCCTCAGAGGCTATTACTATTGGGCTCGATGAAAATCTTGCCAGAAAGAACCAGAGTGGAGCAGTAGCAAGAGCCCTCCGACTTGATTTTATGTGTGAACTCTGCTCCATTCTCCCCCGTATAGAGTCCGGATCCTTAAACCACTTCTGCACCTTATCAATGTTTTCTGCCCAGAAATAACAGCGGTTTAGGTAGTGCCAAACTCCCCACCACCCCGATTGTATATCCCTTCGCAAAATGCCCTATGAACCCGGGCGGTTTTATCCACCCAAACAAAAGTAGATATTAACTTCTTGACCCTACGTAAGAAAGCCTGAGGAAGAAATGTTGGGAGATTCTGGAAAACAACCAAAAACCTAGGAAGAATATTCATCGTCACAGTCTGTATGTACTCTTCCCGCCAAGGTCAGACGAAGGGCATCCCACCTCTTCAAACCAATCTTCACCCCATCCACCAGACTGGCCAAGTTGTGGGCCACCCAAATTCCCAGATACCGGAAACTAGTCCTGGTCAGACAGTAGGGGGGTAGGCCCCTCCTCCCCAATATCCATTCCCCTCCCCCCCAATATCCATTCCCCTCCCCAGGGAGTTAACCGGAAAAAATTCTCTCTTGCCTAGGTTTAGCTTATACCCTGAAAAGGAGCCAAACTTCCTGGGCATCTCCATTATCACCCCGACATTGGAGAATGGGTCTGTGATATATAACAGCAAATCGTCCATATATGGGTCCGTGATATATAACAGCAAAACATCCGCATACAAGGGCACCTTATATTACCTCTCTCCATGCTCTACCTCCCTCCAACTGGTGAATGACTTCAGCGCAATGGCCAGAGGCTCAATCGCTAAGACAAACAGCAACAGAGATAATGGACATCCCTGCCTTGTACCTCTGTTCAGTTGAGAATACCCTGAGCTCAGGGCATAAGCGTTCGAGTTTGGGGAGAAGGCCCCCGACCGGCCGAGTACCCGGCAGCGTGGGTCTCTCACGCTATTTGTTTTCGGGAACTTGGCGAGGCGACTGCGGACTCAGTCCAGCGCCACCCCAGTCTGGGGGTAGCCAATCAGCGGACAGGGGGGGACTTTGGCAGGGGCTGGGGGCACTGGTGGGGGGTGGTCCGGCGGTGGCCAGTCTGGCCAAAGACGGGGCACTATTTGGCAGGCCAGGTCCGCGCGCGGCCGCCGTCATGTTGCACGGCGCAGCTGCTGCAGGCCGCCGCCAGGCTTCTGCGCGGCCAAGGGCCCAGCAATTCTCCAGCCGTATCGGCAGCTGGAGCCGGGTGCTTTACACCAAAGGAGGACCAGTGGCCGTTTTGGGCCTTTTTTTTTGGTCGTAAAGCGCCACCGTTCCCACGCCAGCCTCCGGACATAGCCTGAAATTCGGAGAATCCAGCCCGAGTCTGAAGCTAACGTATGCCTTAAAATGGGTTTATTTCCAAAACAGGAAAGTAAAGACACGGACCCTCCCAATTCCTCCCAGACTCCCAGAGTGATCTGGTTCATATGCTCTTACAATGGCCGGAATTCACCTCTGGCTGATGCCGCAATTGGGAAATGCGATCAGGCGGAGAACAGGTTCTGACTCCAAAGCCGCACGTCGCCAATTTGACGCAAAATCACAATTCTCCGTCACCTTGACAACGGCGTCAATGCGGTCCAGAACGCACATGCAGTAAACACCGTTTGCATATCATCAGCAGGCCTGACCTGGTATTATCCGAGGCCTCCATGATTCTCCGTCTCCAATGGGCCAAGTTCCCGATGGTGAAGGGGGAACAGGCCGAATGGCCGGGGTGATCCCCTATGGGACTGGGGCGGTGCCCAGGGACAGACCGCTTTTGGCGCAGCCTGCAAGGCAGCCATCTTGCTGCGCACCCTACTGACCACCCACCTTGGCCCCGGTTCTGCACAGTGACACCAGCCATATGGGTGTCCCCCCCCCAACCAAGTCGGGCAGCAGATGGCCCACCCAGGGTAGCGCCTACTGGAGACCCTATGGGGGTGCCGGACGGCCATGGTGTATACCGTTGGCAAGGGCAGTGCCAGCCAATGGTACCCCGGGCATCAGAGACAGGTGCCAGGGCCAAATCCCCCACCGGCCCCAATGGTGCCAGGCACCGACAGGGCCAGTGGTGTGGGGATGGGATGGGCAAGCGCCAGGGCCAAACCCCCCAACGGTGCCAGGCACCGGAAGGGCCAGTGGTGCGGGGATGGGATGGGCGAAACATGCCAGGGTGGAGCCCGCAGTGCCAACCGGGGTCACCTTGTAGCTCTGATATGTGACCATGAGCTGCACATCCTTCACGTCTGCGGCCAAAACCTGGGCAGTGTGCACGATGCCTTCATCCTGGTTCACGCGACGATTCCTTACATGTTCGAGATCCCCCCCCCCCCCCCCCCCCCCCCCCCCCCCCCCCCCCCCCCACAACTGGGTGTTGTCTCCAGGGCAACAAAACCTTTCCACTGCGGTCGTGGCTGATCACACCCATCCAGAGACCACAGACCAATGTGGTGACCCGCTACAACGACCCATGCTGCAACCAGGGGTGTGATCGAAGGGTGCTTCGGCCTCCTGAAGGTGCCTGGACCGATCTGGAGGGCTCCTCCAGTATGACACTGGGAGGGTAGTCCGCATCGTGGCGGCCTGCTGTGTCCTCCCCAACATCGCGGGGAGGCAACATCCTGGAGAAGGAAGACGAATGCTAGGTGGATGTGGAGGAGGGCGAACATGGGCAGGACATGGGGTCCACGCAGGCATGGGAGGCCGCACGACGTGTGCGCCTGGGCCAACGCGCACGGGACGTTCTGCTGGCTCCCAGGTTCACTGACTGGGGGGGAGGGGTCACTGGCCAGGGGCATGGACACCACCTTGCACACCCATAAAAACCACCCCCTACCCCGCCTCCGGCCACCCTCTCACCTGCACCCCCTCCATGATACTAACTGCCGCACTATGGGGTGCGGGCCCTGGGTTGGCCGTAACAGTGGGTTTGGTCCAAGGGATGGATGATGACAATCTGCTCTGCGATGAGCTTTGCTTCGCTGCATTGTTTGACAAAGTCTGACTCCCACCCATGGTAACACTGTCCACCATCCACCCAGCATGTAAGCTGACCATTCCCATGACGCGTTCCAATTGAATCCCTGGGGTGACAGTAGAGGGGAAGGTCGGGAGGGGAGGAGGGGCAGAGGGGGAGCCCAGGACACAACATCTGCCCATTCACCCCCCGCCCCCCCCCGAGCCCCCTCTCTGGCCAGCCCAAACTAGCCTACCCCTCACACCCATTTGACAGAGCACCGAGGCAGGTTGTAACTGTGTGAACAAATGTTTAATGTGACAACGTATTCACAGATTTGTGCCCCAGCCCCATCACTGAACTGTGCTTCACCTGGGACGGTGTGCGAGCAGAGCTATCCCCTGAGGCTCCCCCGCCATTTGGCGCTGCTCTGGTCTCAACTAGGGTCTGCATGCTCGCGACCATGGAGCACAGGGAGTGGACCATCACCAATTGACTGTGCCACCACCTTCTGGGGCTGTGTCACATCAACCTGCGTCTGGGCAATGCTGCAATGGCCTGGTGTGACTGTGCCATGCTCAAAAGCACTGCTGCAATTTCCAAGTAGCTCTGGCACATGGCTGCCTGTGAGGCGGCAACCCTGTCCTGGGCCTTGCCCAGCACCCGCACAGAATGCCCAAGGCCTTGGAGATGCTGATCCATAGCTGAAAATGTCACCCCCAATGCCTCCACCGTGGACACTACTCATGCAGTGGCATGCATGTTTGGCACCACCTCCTGCTCCTCCACACGGTTGGACTTCTCCACCTGCACTTGCAGGTGCTGGATGCTCGCCGACAACCCCTCATGTAGTCCCTGGCTCTGCGACTGCATCTCCACGGTTGATGGGACTGTCCGTTCCAGAAGCCCAGCGCCTGTCTGGACGGCAGCAAGTCCCTGGGGTCGGCCCGCCCTCAACCGTCCGCCCCCTCAGGAGATCCTACATCCACCTGCTGTACCGGATCAGCTGTGTGGTGCGCACCAGACAGTGTCCCAGGTGTCATGATATGCAGACATGCACATAGAGATACAAACAGGCAGCTAATGAATACAGAGAACAGGACATAATCAATCAGCAGGCAGAACACTTGGGGGTGGTTTCCCACTATAATAGGCACGAGGCACTCACACTCCGCCTCTTGCCACTGGTGACATCTACAGTGTGAGTCATGGTGTACATATCATAGAACTCCGACAGCACGTGGCTAAGAGCTAGTCTGGTTCAGTCAGACAGATTAATCACACTAGGTTAGCAGAGAGTCGGTCTCACAGAGGATTGGGCTAACAGTGTGACAGGTCCAGTAAATCAAATTGAACTAATTTCAAGGTGTGGAGTATCTCTCAGGTAAAGCTGCATCCAGTTGCAGCCTGTGTTATCTTACTGTGCTTAACACGACTCCAGGGACCTCTTCATTAAAGTGCCTGTGGTGATCCACTGTAATAGGAGATGTAAGGTAGGAACTGCACTACAGGTTCGCCAGTAGCTCCTGCCGGCTGGCTCCGCCCACGGAGAACTGTATAAATATGCATGACCTCCAGTGCCCTGCCATTTTGCCAGCTGCAGCAGGAGGCCACGCATCTGACTGTAATAAAGCTACAGTTGTACCCAACTTTAGTCTTTGTGCAATTGATTGCGCATCAATTTATTACAGTCAGATTTTCCACAGAATGGATATCCAAATTAAGCCCTATCGCCTGCAGCTGGATCCACACTTGCCCGACGCCAGGAAAGACTTTACTCACTGGCTAGCATGTTTTGAGGCTTACATCAACGCGGCGGACCCCGCGCCAACGGAGGCTCAGAAGATAAACGTCCTGTACTCTAGACTGAGCTCCAGCGTGTTCCCGTTGATCCAAGACGCCACGACTTACACAAAAGCGATGGAACTCCTCAAAAAACACTACACACAGAAGGCGAACACGCTCTTCGCCAGGCATGTACTTGCCACCCGCTCGCAACTACCTGGTGAGTCCATCGAAGACTTCTGGCGGGCCCTAATTCCACTTGGCTGTGACTGTCAGGCCGTCACGGCCGCCGAACACGCGAATCTCCTCATGCGCGATGCCTTCGTGACGGGGATTGCGTCGGACCGCATCCGAGAACGATTGCTGGAAGGGGCCACGCTCGAACTGGCGGAGATGAAAACCTTGGCGCTCTCCATGATGGTCGAATCCCGTAACGTACAATCGTACCTCTCCCACCGCGCTGCCCACCCTTCTATCCCTTCCTACCCCGCCGACGACCTCCTCAGCCGGGGCCCTGCTTTCCCAATACGCCTGCGCCGCACGCTGATCTGCGCACCCCGGGGGTCCCCGCTGCTACTTCTGCGGTCAGCAGAAGCACCCCCGCCAACACTGCCCGGCCCGCACTGCAGTTTGTAAAGCCTGCAGTAAAAAGGGCCACTTCGCGGATGTGTGCCAGACCCGCGCAGTCGCTGCGATCGCGCCCGCTATCACCCCCTCCCCCATGCCAGATGCACAATGGGAGCCGCCATCTTCTCCTCCCGGGTCCATGTGCGACCAATGGGCGTCACCATCCTGTCCCAACCCCACTATGTGCGCACTATGGGCACCGCCATCTTGTCCCGACCCGGCAATGTGTGCACCATGGGTGCCGCCATCTTGTCCCGACCCCGCAATGTGCGCACCATGGGCGCCGCCACCTTGTTCCCCACAGGGTCCCGGATATCTCGACATCAGAACCGCATCAGCTCGCCACCCGAAGCATCCGATGGCTACCCGCAGCTCGCTTCGATGACGCTGGACCAATCTCGCCCGCACAACCTGACCACTGCGTCGACAACGGTTAAAATCAACAGCCACGCGACCTCGTGCCTGCTGTACTCCGGGAGCACCAAAAGCTTTGTTCACCCAGATACGTTAAGCCGTTGCTCCCTCGCGGTCCACCCAGCCAATCAAAGGATCTCCCTAGCCTCCGGATCCCATTCTGTCCCGATCCGAGGCTTTTGTACAGTCACCCTCACGGTCCAGGGCGTAGAATTTAGTAACTTCAGCCTCTATGTCCTTCATAATCTCTGCGCTGCAGTCCTGTTGGGCCTGGACTTCCAGTGCAACCTCCAGAGCCTCACCCTCAAATTCGGCGGGCCCTTACCCCCCCCTTACCGTTTGCGGCCTCGCGACCCTCAAGGTTGATCCCCCCTCCCTGTTTTGCAAATTTAAATGCGGATTGCAAGCCCGTTGCCACTAGGAGCAGACGGTACAGCACCCAGGACAAGACCTTCATCAGGTCCAAAGTCCAGCGGCTGCATAAGGAGGGTATTTTCAAGGCCAGCAACAGCCCCTGGAGAGCCCAAGTGGTGGTGGTTAAAACTGGGGAGAAACACAGGATGGTCGTGGACTACAGCCAGACCATCAATTGGTACACGCAGCTCGACGCGTACCCCCTCCCACGCATATCTGATATGGTCAATCAGATTGCGCAGTACTGGGTCTTTTCAAAAATTGACCTGAAATCCGCCTACCACCAGTTCCCCATCCGGAAGTCGGACCGGCCATACACTGCCTTCGAGGTGGACGGTCGCCTCTACCACTTCCTTAAGGTCCCTTTCGGTGTCACAAATGAGGTCTCGGTCTTCCAAAGCGAGATGGACCGAATGGTCGACGAGTACGGTTTGCGGGTCACCTTTCCGTACTTAGATAATGTCACCATCTGCGGCCATGACCAGCAGGACCATGATGCCAACCAAAATAAATTCCTCCGCACTGCCACCCTGCTCAACCTGACCTACAACAAAGAGAAGTGTGTGTTCAGCACGACCCGGTTAGCCATTCTCGGCTATGTAGTCCAAAATGGTCTTCTTGGGCCTGACCCCGAGCGCATGCGCCCCCTCATGGAACTTCCCCTGCCCCATGGCCCTCAAACGCTGCCTGGGGTTCTTTTCCTACTACGCTCAGTGGGTCCCAAACTATGCAGACAAGGCCCACTCACTCATTCAGTCCACCCAATTCCCCCTCGCGGCCGAGGCACAACACGCTTTCGCCCGCATCAGAGCAGACATTGCCAAGGCTGGGATGCGCGCAGTGGACGAGTCACTGCCTTTCCAAGTAGAAAGCGACGCATCAGACGTCGCCCTTGCCGCCACCCTAAACCAGGCAGGCAGACCCGTGGCATTCTTTTCCCGCCCCCTTCATGCCTCTGAAATTCGACACTCATCCATCGAGAAGGAGGCTCAAGCTATCGTTGAAGCTGTGCGGCATTGGAGGCATTACCTGGCCGGTAAGAGATTCACTCTCCTTACGGACTGATGCGACCATCAATTCACTGAGAGACACGTTGAGAAGTAAACCGTGGTTTTAATCAGCTTACAACTGAGCCTGCCTGTGACCGGTACAACAATGAATGCAGCCCCGCAGGTCAGCTGCCTTTATACTTCCTGTAAGGGGTGGAGCCATGGGCAAGCCCGTACATGCCCCGACATATTCCCCTGTGGGTGAAGCCGTACAATGGTCCATAGGTGGAGCCCACAGGGTTAAACACATAACGTAACACGATACAGTAGTAACATGATATCACAGTGCACTGGTAAATTAACAGTAGTTCCATTCACCACACGGACCAACGGTTGGTAGCCTTCATGTTCAATAACACCCAGCGGGGCAAGATCAAAAATGATAACATCTTGCGGTGGAGAATCGAGCTCTCCACCTATAATTACGAGATCTTGCATCGCCCCGGTAAACTCAACGAGCCCCCAGACGCCCCCTCCCGAAGTACAGGTGCCAGCGCACAAGTGGACCAACTTCGGGCCCTACACGACAGCCTTTGTCACCCGGGTGTCACCCGATTGTACCATCTGGTCAAAGCTCGCAATCTGCCCTACTCCATCGAGGAAGTACGGACAGTCACCAGGGACAAGCCGCACGTCTACCGGCCAGATCGTGCGGGCCTGGTGAAGGCTTCCCACCCCTTTGAATGCCTCAGTGTGGATTTCAAAGGGCCCCTCCCCTCCACCGACCATAACGCGTATATTCTCAGTGTGGTCGATGAGTACTCCAGATTCCCCTTCGCCATCCCGTGCCCCGATATGACGTCTGCCACCATCATCAAGGCGCTCAGCACCATCTTCGCTCTGTTCGGTTTCCCCGTCTACATCCACAGTGACAGGGGATCCTCATTCATGAGCAATGAGCTGCGTCAGTTCCTGCTCAGCAGGGGTATCGCCTCCAGCAGGACGACCAGCTACAACCCCCGGGGAAACGGGCAAGTAGAACGGGAGAATGGGACGGTTTGGAGGGCCGTCCAGCTGGCCCTACGGTCCAGGAACCTCCCAGCCTCTCGCTGGCAGGAGGTCCTCCCCGACGCTCTGCACTCCATCCGGTCACTATTGTGCACCGCCACTAATAACACACCCCATGAACGTGTTTTTACCTTCCCCAGGAAGTCCACATCCGGTGTGTCGCTCCCGACTTGGCTCGCTGCTCCAGGACCGGTCCTTCTCCGTAGGCACGTCCGACTCCACAAGGCGGACCCCTTGGTGGACAGGGTTCACCTGCTCCACACCAACCCTCAATATGCCTACGTTGAGTTCCCCGACAGCCGCCAAGATACTGTCTCACTCAGGGACCTGGCACCGTCAGGTTCCACCCCAACACAAACACCCACCAATGCGCCCCGCAATGCCCCCCACCTCCCACCGCGCCGCCAATATTGACCCCACCAGACCACCCACCCCTCCCCTTTTCCGCATAAGAGGACGAAGAGGATTTCTGCACACTCCCGGAGTCCCCCGATGACTGGCCAGCATCAGCACCGCCACCACTGCCTTCAGCGCCACCTCCACCACCGCCAGCACCGACTTTGTCGCCACCGTTACGCCGATCCCAACAAAGCACCAGACCGGCTGAACCTTTGACGGACTCCGGACCGTCAACATGGACTTTTCCTTCCCTGCCACAGTACATAATTGCACTAATTGTATACAGTTTCACGTCACCCTAGCCGGACTCATTTTTAACAGGGGGTGAATGTGGTGTCCACTGTAATAGGAGATGTAAGGTAGGACCTGCACTACAGCTTCGCCGGTAGCTCCTGCTGGCTGGCTCCGCCCAGGGAGAGCTGTATAAATATGCATGACCTCCAGTGCCCTGCCATTTTGCCAGCTGCAGCAGGAGGCCTCGCATCTGACTGTAATAAAGCCACAGTTATACCCAACTTTAGTCTTTGTGCAATTGATCGTGCATAAATGCCCAACTGAGGTAAGTGTCTCTGGGACGGCAGAGGATGGTGGAGACAGCTGTGATGGGAAATCCGTGTCACCCTGAGACTTGGGCCCAGGGTGTCTCGGGTCAAGTGTATGAGTTCTGCCACCCTCTGGGTTGTGTGGAGTCAGGTTACGGGTGTGTGGGAGGGGGGTTAGTGCCAGGGGCAGAGTGTTGCCGACTCACCCTGGCCACTCTGAGGAGGTCGTGCAGTTATCTCCAGCAATGCAGGCTGGTCCGGACAGTGTTACTGGTGGCGTTGACCGCCTCTGCCACCTGTGCTCAGGCTTGGCAAATGGCAGTGACTGGCAGCCTCCTTCCCTGGCCGGGGTACAGGGTTAACCGCCTTTCCTCCACTGCGCCCAGGAGGGCCTCTAGCTCGGCGTCGGTGAAGCGTGGTGTTGCGCGTCTTGCTGCCATCTTGTTGGAGTGAAGTATATGCGGCTGCAGCTTGTCAACCTCCTGAGTGTCAATCCTGGACCCAGCCAATCCGGCACCTTTTCTCATTGGAATCGATTGCATTCCACTTGAGCCGGTGGTAGCCCCTTAACAGTCGCTGAATCGGTCCAGATGCAGCACCATTTTGCTGTCGTGGAAGTCCACGAATCCTGTGCCAGCGGCAAACTTCTCAGAAATGGAGAATCCAGCCCAATGGCTGAGGATAGTTGTTTTAATGATTAACTTAAAGCATGTATTCTATTTCAGCTCATTCAACATTAATATAAAATACGCTCATTTCAGCATTTCAGTCCCTTCAGAGACTGTGGGGTCAAGGTAAAGGATTTTTACGTCGGGGCATGTCACCAGGGACTGTCTGATGTATTTGTTGTTTTGGAGAACCTTACAAAAATCTTTTTCTGAATACATACCTGTCTGGCATGAAGCCCTCCTGCATGGTAACAACCATGGCTGCTTGTCCAAGCTTCTCTGCTGCTCTGTCATTGAGATGCTGACAGACTGTTTAAAGGGTTTAAAAGCTGCAGTTGGGACGACCAGCCAAACAACCCCCTTCCCTGGAAAGACCCCTGAACTGAGCCATTCTAGTCTAGGACAAGCCCCCCAACACACACCCCGGCCCCCTTGAGGCAATTGTAGGGAGTGTACTCATCTCCTTGCCACCCCTCTGAGTCCACGCAATCAAGCCCCTATTTCTCAGCACTTGCGTCAATTTCCGTAATCGGGACTCCCGGTTGGGGGTCTGGAGAATCCCAGGAGGCAGCTGAATCTGGCGGCCTGCCCACAAGTTGCATTCAAGTCGTCTCTAATGAACTATTTGCATGTTTGCATCGGATCTGCTCAGGAATCTCGGCGGGTGGGCCAGGAGACTCGCAACTGATTGCACGACACCTGATTCCCGGGCCATCGGGATTCCTGCTGCTGGCTGGCGGCCCTGGAGAGTTCCCCTTGAAATGTAACCCTCCATTTTGCTGGGATTTGGAGCCTGCCTTAAATAGGTATCATTTGTTTCTTGGTCCTTCTACTAATGGGAAATGATCCAGGTGGTGACCTCCAAATGGCGTCAAGCCCCTACATTTATATCCAATCATATTCTGTCCTTTCCTGAAGTGTCTGAGCAGAAATTCCAAATGTACATCAATTTGTGCACCTCCACCTGAGAGCAACTTGCAGGATACCTACCTCAACATTGTAGGCTAACCGGGCAACACGGTGGCGCAGTGGTTAGTGCTGCTGCCTCACGGCACCGAGGACCCGGGTACAATCCCCACCCCAGGTCACTGTCTGTGTGGAGTTTGCTCATTCTCCCCGTGTCTGCGTGGGACTCACCCCCACAACCCAGAGATGTGCAGGGTAGGTGGATTGGTCACACTAAATTGCCCCTTAATTGCAAAAATTCAAAAGAAAAGTGGAAAAATGTTAAATAAATTGTAGGTTAACCAGCAGGACAAGCTGCACTCTTGGTGACTGAGTGTCTGCCACAAACTGCCCGATTTCCAGCTTCAATGATACAAATTACTATTTTCCTGCCTTCCATTAAGGTTTGCAACACTTCACGTTTGGAGAAGATCATCACCGACAAAGACCATAACCTCAGTAGCGAAGATACGCATCTCTCATCTCCATTTAATTCCAAACCCCCTCCACCATGTCTCTGCCTTGTGTGTATGTGGGTGAAGGGTGGGATGGGGTTTGGGGAGGAATTAGATTATCAGACCGTTTTTCTAGTATTGCCATAACATGTTTATCTCTTCTTTTGTTATAAATAAACAGGGCTGGATTCTCCGTTAGCCGACGCCGAAATCGCAAAACGATTGCCTCCCACCGACCATCCCACCCCCTGGGGACCACCCAGGGCCACACCGATTGCAGCTCCCAGTGAGGGCAGTGCCATCCAATTGTGCCCCTAGCAGCAGGGATGGATGCCAGGACCGGGGGCACCGATGGGGCCGGTGTGCGGGACATGCGTGGTTGGGGCGCGTGGTGCTAACCAGGGCCACCGTGTAGCCCATGGTATGTGGTTGGGCACAGGTGTATGTGGCATAATAACATGTTTGACTGTCACCCCCTGCTGAAAATAATTGCTTTTGGGCATCAACCTGTGATGCTGGCCGCCGTGGCGATGGCCGCTGCCCTGCATGAAGCCCTGTGGCAGCGTGAGCGGGGACCTCTCCGAGAGGAGGCGGAGGCTGCAGCAGAGGAGCAGGCTGAAGAGGGGAAAGTGGCAACCACTCAGGCTGGTGGGCCACCCGCCCGCCAGGCCAAGGGGGAGGAGAGGAGGAGGAGGTGCCAAGGAGGCGCCGGATGAGGCCAAACGTGTATCGCAAACGCATGTCCTTTGAGGACCTTCCGGACCAGATATGCAGACAGAGACTGCGGTTGAGCAGAGAGACAATGCGACACATCTGCAATATGATGACACCACCTGGCCCTGCAAGGGTATGGGGATGGACACCCACTCCCAGTGACCATCAAGGTGACTGTCGCGCTGAACTTTTAGTCATCGAGTGGGGACCTATCCAGCATCTCCCAGACATCGGTGCACAGGTGTATCCGTGCCATCACTGATGCCCTGTATGCCCAGGCGGAGCTGTACATCGACTTCCCTGTGGTTTGCGCCCACCAAGGTGCCTGGAAAGCGGGATTCGCTACTGTCGCCGGGTTGCCCCGGGTCCAGGGGGTCATTGATGGGGTGCATGGCGCCCTACAGGCACCAGAGGATAACAGGCCACTGTTCACAAACCGAAAGGGCTACCATTCGATGAACATTCAGGCGGTGTGTCATCATCAGATGCGTATTATGCACGTCTGCGCCTGATTCCGGGCAGTGTGCATGACTCGTTTATCTTAGCGCACTCGGTGATCCCCGACATGTTTGAGGGGACCCCCCCACCCCCGCTGCGGTGCTGGATGCTGGGCGACAGGGGTTACCCGTTGCGGTCGTGGCTGATGATGTCTAGACGGAGGCCACAGGCCAACACGGAGACGTGCTACAACACCCATACAGCGACCAGGGGTGTGGTCGAGAGCTGCTTTGGGGTCCTGAAAATGAGTTTTGGGTGTCTGGACAACTCTGGAGGGGCCCTCCGGTAAGAGGCCCGGAAGGTCGCCCGCATCGTGATGGTCTTCTGCATCCTCCACAACATCGCGCAGCAGAGGGGTGATGTGCTGGAGGAGGATTAGGGATGAGGAGGAAGGGTAGGCCTTGTCCGATGAGGGGGAGGGGGACAATGAGCGGGGCATGGGGCATGGCCAGGCACGGGAGGCCGCACAACGGTACCGCCAGGGCCAGCGCACATGGGACACACTCGTTGCAACCCGGTTCACAGACTAGGGGGGGAGGGGGTCGCTGGCCAGGGGCACGGACACCACCATACCACACCCTCTCACCTCCCACAACACCGAACACCCTCACCTCCCACATCACCAAACCACCCGCATGCACACACCCTCCATTATATATACCTGTGGCCCTAAGTGCTGCGGGCACTGGGTTGGCAGTGACAGTGGGTCTGGTCCATGGGATGGAGGATGATGACAGCCCACTTTGTGATGAGCTCCATGCTCCACACCATTAGACAATGTCTGACTCATGCCCACAGTAGCACCTTCCACCTGGGTGATCCCTGCATACGGCCTGGCCAATCCATCACATGGTCATGTCAAATCTCTGGGAGGGGTTCCTGGGGACGGTCGGGGGGGGCGGGTTACACGGTCCACACACTCATCCCCCACTCCCACTGGCCAGTATGACCGTCCCACCCCCATACCCATCCGACAGAGCACCAAGGCAAGTTTGAATGGTATGAACATGTGTTTATTGTGAACAAGTCTCGACACTCTGTGCCCGAGCCCCTGTGACTAGACTGTGCCCTACACCCATACCAACTTAACTGGTGTCTAACTTTCTGGCCTTACGGGCCCTACCACTCCACCTTTGTGGTTCGACAGACAGTACAGCAGGAGTGGAGGCGGCCTGCTGGGACTCCTGCCCTATGACGAGGGTCCCCTTTGGCATGGTACTGCCCTGTTCTGCCCGCTGCCCACCAGATGCACGAGGGACAGGAGCGGGAGTCCGAGGCGCTGCGCTGTTCCCTGACTTCCCCTGCAAGAGTCACTGGCATGGGTCCCAGCACCACCACCTCCCTCGGGGTATCCGATGACCCCCAAGCTACTCCAGCGGACAAGGGTACGAGCGGAGGCCTCCCCGACAACTGGCGCTGCCAGTCCTGGAGCCCCACTCTGGTCTCGACAAGGGTCTGCACGGTCACGGCCATGGAGCACAGGGAGTGGTCCATCTCCGTGTGGGACATCACTCTGTGAATGGGCCATGTCCCTCTGGGACTGGGTCACCTCCCCCTGTGTCTGCGTCATGTCGGCCTGCACCTGGGCAATGCAGCCGACGCTCTCAGCAATGGCCTGCTGGGACTGTGCCACGCTGAGGAGCGCCACTGCAATCTCCATGTGGCTCTGGCACATGGTTGCCTGTGATTGAGCAGCCCTGTCCTGGGCCTCGGCCCCCGCCTGCACAGAATGCCCCAGACGTTGCACACGCTGACGCCACCCGTGCGCCACCCTTGCACACCGTCGCCCCCATTAACCCCACCACAGACGCCATCCGTGCGGTGTCAGCCTGGGTGGCATGCATGACCGGCACCACTCCTGCTCCTGCACGCAGATGGACTCCTCTACCTGCGCCCGCAGGTGCTGGATTCCGACTGTGATCCCCTCCCGTTGTCCCTGCCTGCACCTGCACTATGGGTGGGACTCGATGTTCCAGGAGCCCGGGACCCATCTGGCGGCAGCTGGTTCCTCGGGCTGGACTGCTCTCTGACCGTCCGGCCCCTCGGCTGCTCCTACCTCCACCTACTGAAACTGGAACGGCTGTGTGGTGCGCACCAGATAGTGTCCCAGGAGCCTCTTCACGAATGTGCCCAACCGAGGCAATAGCTTCTGAGATGGTGGAGGGTGTTGGAGACAGCAGTGACAAAAAGTCAGTGTCCTCCTCTGACCCAAACTCCGGGGTCTCCTGGGTCTCGGGCAGAGGGCTGGTGCTTAAGTGCGGCTGCAGCTGTGCGGCAATCACGGAACCGGCGAATCTGGCGCCGTTTCGGGTGCAGAGTGTGGCGTTTCACGTGATGCCCATGCTCGCCCCTTTTGAGTTGCTGAATTGTTGCACCTGTCGCATCGTTTGTACAGTCGTGAAAGTCCAAAGTTTTCACGATGCCGTCAGCACTTAGTCTCAGAAACGGAGAACCAGCCCACAGTTTTTTAAATGTATTGATTACAAATTTGGTGCCTATAGTTATTGGAGAAGTCAAGGGTCAAAGATCTCTGGGAAATATACCAATTATTGGTTAATTCACTTATGTTGGGACTTTGGGGCCTGTGAGGCTGGATTTGACTGCACACTCGCCCAAGGTGATTAGAATTTAAAGTTATAAGTTTGATTGTAAAAATGCACATTTCAGCAAGGTAACTGAAACTAGCGCACAAAGATTTTACCACAAAAGTAAGGCTGGGAATTTCCCTACTCGGTAACTTCCCTGGAAGTGCAGTTGAAAGGTTATTCACACAAAAAAGGGTTCAGCCACCATTTCAGTGAGGGGACAGCAGCAGGATCGGAGTAGATCCATGAAAATCTTCAGCGCAAGACTGCAATGAAGCCACATCTCAGCTACCTGCTGCATCTCAGCCTCAAACCAGTTCATGACTGTGGCTGCCAGGACCACCGTGACCCTTAACTTTTGTACAGCTTGGTCATTCCAAGCTGCAGAAGGTAACATCGGTGACATCTCCATTTGCCGTGTCTGAGTTACCAGGAAAGTCGCTGAGGCTTTCTGCATCAGGAGGAACCTACATCACCTTTCCCATCAACAGAGCACCAGCAACAGAGCAAAGAAAGATAGGAGCACTAGGCTTCAGGGTACCACAGACTGCACCCACATTGCTATGTGTGCTTCCAATCTCCAGCCTGGCAGCTTTTGCAAAGGTATAGGCTACCCAGATTGTGTGCGACCGCAAGCAGTCCAGCATGCAGGTTAATGTTTTGATTGCTGGCAATAGTCTTGATTCATTCATCCTGTACTGCTCCTCTCATTCATCTTTGTTCCAATCAAATTTTCAGAAAGAGGTTGGTGACTTAGCGACAAGTGATACCCCCTTCAGGCATAGCTCACGGTGCCTGTCAGGAATCCAGGCACAGATACAGAGCTGGCATTACCATTGCTGCAGTGTGCTCAAGGAATGCTTCCACTTTCTGGATCATTTGGGAGGATCTCTGTAAAGCAGCTTTGACTATGTTTCAGGATCTATTGTTGTTTACTGTAAGATACACACCTTTTGCTATCCTAATGGACCATCCTTTAACACCAACTTGGCAGCAAAAAAAAAAGAACGAAGGAGGGCAGGAACGCAAGAACTTAAGTGGGTTTCAGCTGTAGCATTTGTCCGGTCCCATTCACCAATTGTTCTGCAATACTTATACCTGCAGTCCTCCTCAACACCTGCTGATTGACCTTCTTCAGTTCAACCTCATTGGTTTTGGCCTCAACCACCTTCAAATATTAAAATCAACACTAAATGCAGAAAAATGGGGATTTGACTTCAATACCTCACCAGTTGGAAGAACGTCAGGATGAACTTCGGTCCATTGGAGTGGAGGGTCTATGCATCCTGCAGCAGAGTTCTGTTCCTAAGTGACCAGCTTGGCATGGAACTGGAGGGCACAAATCACTCTGTCCCAGCCAAGTGGCATTCAGCGCAACAAGAGCAGCACAGCATTATGACAGCTGGGCTTGTATGCTGCACTCACCTCAAGTTCTCAGGCGAACTGAGGTCCATTTTGTGCACACCCTCTTTTTCAAATGGGTTGGATACCAAAGCGATTTCCTGCTTACATGACGAGATTTTGGCAAACTGTTTTGAATGAACATTCATGAGATACAAATGAACGCAAATGCCGTTCATGCCACCAGGCAGCAGGAGAACCGACCCGCCACTAACCCGCCATCGGGAGAATTGCAAATTGTCTTCACGCCAGTGGGTTACCAACTTTTCAGCCCTCGCTGGATTTTCCACTCCCGCCCGCCAACAATCCATCGTGGGCAGGATGGGAGAAATCCGCCCAGAATGTTTAACAATAATAGTGCATCAGTGAATTAGGTCCATGCAAAGAATAATAGTAGAAAATAAAATTAAACGGTCTTTGAATGCACAAACATTCATACACGACAGACAAATTAGCAGCACCGTTATAAATAGGTTTGATGATAAAGCATGCCATAAGGGCAGTCGTAAGAAAGGATCTTGTCACAAGAACTGGAAGTAGAATCATTATGGGTAGAGATCAGGGATAACAAGGGTCAGAAAATGCTGGTGGGGGAGGTAACAACAATGGGGACTTAAGTAACTTTATTTACACAGCACCAGTAGTTTGCTGCTGCGTCTTCTCTCCAGCTGGTACTTTGCTGGCCAACTTTATTTATACAAAAGAAAAGGTTAACTATTCCCCCACCCCCTTATCGAGGGAGCTCGTATTCCCCGCGATCCACAGCACAGCTAATTGTCCCTACCGCATAGGACCCGCGCAGGTTACAACATTAAGGATAATTATGTTAAAAGAAAAGGCTTATAATGTTGCAAAGAATGGAAGTAAGACCGAGGATTGGGAGAGTGCCAGAAACCGGCAGAGGTTAACCACAAAGATGAAAGAAAGGGAAAAATGGAATGAAAGTAAACCAACCAGAAATATAAAAATGGATTTATACATTTGTTAAAATGAGAAGAAAAGCTCAAGTAACTATTGGTCATTTAGGAGGCAGAGACAGGAGAAATTGTCAGAGGGAATGGCTGAGATGTTGAACAATATTTTGGCTTAACAGTCGGAGATATAAGGTCCATGCCAGAAATAGAGGGTAATCAATGGGCTAATAAGAATGAAGAATTTAAAGTAATTAACAACTGCAGAGAAAAGGTATTCGAGAAATTTAAGAGATGAAATTCCAACAAATCCCCAGGACCTGATGGCACACATCCCAGAGTTCTAAAATAGGTAGCTGTTATTCAAGAGCGGAGGGAGAGAAAAAGCTGGGATGTGCAAGGTCCAATAGCCTGACATCAGTCATTGGGAAATTTCTGGAATCTACTCTTAAAGAATGCTTGGAGAATGATAGTATGATCACCCAGCATCTATATGGTTTTATAAAAGAAAAATCATGTTTTGAAATGTTATTATATCCTTTGAGAAAGTAACTAGTATGGTAAAGATGAACCAGTAAATGTAGTCTACTTGGATTTCCAAAAGGTGTTCAATAAAGTGCCGCACAAGATAAGGGCTCATGGAGTTAGAAGTAATATTGTAATGACAAGGTGATGTGTGCATGTGGAACATTAATCTTTTATCTCATCATTTGGTCAAATATATATTGAACTCTTTAAGTGGACTTTTGCTAAGAAAACACACCACCCACTAATAGGGGATGTGAGCTGGAGTAGACCATCGTGAAGAAGGTTAGTTTTACTCTAATGATGATAAATGTGTTGTTGCAGTAGTAACTCTTCCCAGTACGAGAGGAGCCACTGGTTCAGACATTTTGGTGTGCTAATTTGCATTTGGGAAAACTAAATTCCCCGTCATGCAGTCATTTTCTTTTTGTTTTTAAAATACCCAATTCTTTTTTTTTTTTCCAATTTAAGGGGCAATTTAGTGGCCAATTCACTTACCCTGAGCATCTTTGGGTTGTGGGGGTGAGACCCATGCAAACACGGGGATAATGTGCAAACTCCACACGGACAGTGACCCAGGGCCGGGATCACTGTGAGGCAGCAGTGCTAACCATTGCGCCACCGTGCCGCCCTTTGTCATGCAGTCATCACGTGTGCGGAACACTCAGACAATGGCATTCATCTTGGAGGCGAAAAGTCCCCTTTCCACATTATCAAGAAGGAAATTGGCTATTCAAGGAATTAATAGGTGAGACGTTAATATTCAATCATCTTATTCAATCTGCTAACAAGATACATGGAATTAATTGTTTGACATTTTGTAGACCACTATTGATCTATAGAGCTTCTAATAACAAATGAGAGAATCCCATTGCCAGAGGAGACAATGACTGTGCAGTGAAGTTCAACACTGGCATAGCCGCCATCTTTCCTGCTGCTCAAGATAGAAAAAGCAGAGTCTGCAAGACTCGAAAGGCCATAAAAGATTTATTCTTACACCTGTTTCATGTGCAAATGCTGACCCAGACAATTTCAGTGAAATTCATTCTGAAACATCCCCCCCAATCAGTTTTCACTCTTTATAAATGATTTCTATCAGTGAATGTAAATTGTGTCCATCTCTGTGAAATATTCAGCTTCTTGATATTATTTTATAGCCAACAGCAGGAAGCAGAACAAACTATTCTTTGCAAGTTTTGCACATTGACCGCACTTTTCTGAAGAAGAAATCCACATCAATAACATCCTCTGTTTCTTTTTCCAATACTGTCAGCAATGAATATTTGGTTAAGTATTTAAATTTATAAATGTTTGGGTTGGGTCATTCCAGGGAGAGATTTGGAACGCGTTCAGTTAAGTTGAGGAGATGGCCTGTGCTTCCCACAATTGGAGCATTATCATTCAATTTAACAAGTGAATGATTACAAATTTTAGGAGCAAACAAACTTTAAGACCCTGGAAGAACATATAAGCAAGAAGTAAAGGTCGTAACCATTGGCTCCAAAGGGATTTGGGCTCACATCAAAGGCATTTATTCTGAGTTATGGTTTTGACAAATTTCAGCGGCGGAATCACTGTGAACCACAGCAACATTCTGTATCGAGACTGTTCCAGATGGATATCTGTCAGAAGTATACATTTTATTACTCTGTTATAGAAATGCTTCAAGGACTTCTAGTCATTGTAAACTGTCTCCTCCTGAGTACACAGGAACTCCACATAGTCAGCAGTACAGACTCCAGGACTAATACTTAAAGGGTTCCACTTACTCTGCAAGAAGAAAGGTAACCAGAACATACAGTGCGACAGGCAACTGGGGAAAGAGCCAGAAAATAGGACCACCCTTGGAATAATCCAACCCCATGTCCTTAACCTGCCACCTGGGGCAGAATGTTCTGGCCCCTCCAGTTGGTGGGATTTTCCAGTCAATGAACTTTGGAACAGATTGCTGCATTTTCTGACCCCGCCCCCACCTTACTGGGGCCAGAGAATTTTGCTCCTGATGTGATTCTTTAGCTGAGCCTTAGACCACTTAAAATTGGAAACCCTACCTTAGTTGACTCCACGTTGCTGCAATATTCAGCACCACTATCCACAAAACTATTCATTAAAAGTATATTTTATTTCGTTAAAAATGTACTGAGGAGGTCATTCGGATTTAGAGAAGCATGGAGATCAAAGGGATATCATACAATTCAAATTGTGAGCATTAAATTGTATAGACGGGCAAAGAATGAGAATCTACCTAATCCACTGAGTAAAGGGACACATCAGACAGGGGCAAAGGTTCGATCCCTTCAACTCCTGCAGCAGAAAGAGAAGTGAAAATGGAGCTCAACATTTGGGACATGTGAGATACCCAGCTAAGTGCACCGTTTAACATAGAGAGTGAGTACACATTTGAGTCTGAAGAGCAGTGTGGCTCACTTTCACAACATTTTGAACTATTCAGTCACTGACCATGTGAAAGTTAATTCTCTGATCCGTGGACCCATCAAACAAGGCCCTAGATGGAGTGGAACATTTCCCAAAATGTCCCTAATATGTCAGAATTTGTGAACACTGCAATGTGGTATAGCCACATGCGGCCTGGTGTCAGTGCATCAGTATTGCAAATCAATGTGAATCCCAAATGTTCCAGTGTTTGGCTTTCTGGTAATTATGACAAACCTACACTTACGAGACTCTTTGTAGCATGCCTGAAGTCATTATTCAGGCCTCAGATGTGGGGCGGGAGTCTCCTTCCCAGCCAGCCCTGTTTTCCGATGCGGCACGCCTCCGCCGGCAGCGGATCCTCTGTTCCGGCAGCTGGTCAATGAGGTTTCCCATTGTGGCCAACCCACTCCCTCGGGAAACCCACGGTTCCCACCAACGGAGAAACCCGCAGGTGATATTTGAAAGTGCTTCACAGCATCATGCAATATTGGACCTACAATTTATTTAACTTGCTGAGAAAGTAGTGTCATGATATTCAAATATACATCATAACACATACATAATGATAGACAGACCAACGGACCAATTAGCACACATAACACGACAGCCAATCACAGACAAGAGCAGACACAGTATAAAACAAGAAACACAACACCTCCTGGGCAGTCCATCTGGAGACGGCACAGGGCCAAGACCTCATAGCAAGACACTCACACGGTCACAACGTGCTGAGTGCCAAGTCTGATGTATAAATAGTTTAATGGAATAAAACTGCGTTGTACCAATCGCAACCGTGTTGGTTCGTCTATACCTCAGAGCACCCAACACTTCAAGTAGGACCGGCAGTCTGTTCCCAGGACTGTCCACGGGAACTCCCCTTTGCATATCTCCTGTCCGTTCACTATTAACAGGAACAATGGTGGCCTGGAATAAGCTCATGTGCCATTACATTCTGAGTAATCCTGGGAGGAACAGTTCAATTCCTGGGATGATAATGACATGAGACTATACCAAATACATATAGTGTGGCTATAACCTTATTTTTCAAATGTTTTTTTATTTCATATATATTTAACTTGAATATGCACTCATTTATAGAGGGTTTTTTTCAATGGTGCACTTGAGCATTCAGAAATAAGATTGCAACATTCACTTAGTTTTGGGGAATTTTCACATATACTTTAAGGTCACCAGTTATGTAGAGAACACATCATTTATCTTCTCATCGTTTAACATTCATTATGTTTACAATCCAAATATTTTTCCACGTACTATAAAAGTTATTTTTTTGATCAATTGCTTCTTTGTTTTTGCTTCTCTTTTTCTTGGCGATGACGGCGTTTCCTTCACATTTCATCAAAGGGTTGCCCGGGATCTCTGGCAGTGAAACTTTAGGTGTGGTTCCTGGAAAGATTGGAGGACCATCAGTCCCATGGGGCCACTTTTTACTTTGTGGGCCTTGCACATTAACATGTAGGTTGTGATTCACAAATGCATATTCATCATTTCCCATAACGATACATTCTTAAAAGCAGATTTTGCATTTATGCTCCTTCTGTAAAATTTAAAACTTCAGCAATCGATACAAGTACAGCCAAGTCTTTGGTTTACACATGCAAGTAATTGAAGTCCAAATGAATGTTGCACAATGCATTAAATGACAAAATTGCTGAATATATTTCTGATTACAGAGTACATACAGCAGACACCAGTCATTCTATCAGCTAGTCTATGTTGGTGTTTATATTCCACATGAATCTTCTCCTATTCCCTCTGCCTCATTTCTGCCTTTCAGCCCATCTCTTTCTTCCCTTTCATGTAGCCATCTAGTTTCCTTTTGAAAACATTCAAACCATGGACGGGATTCTCCGCTTGCCGATGCCCAAATCGCGAAACGTGATTGGGCGGAGAATAGCCTCCGATGCCAAAATCGCCAGTTTGACGCCAAATTGGGACGCTCCGGCACCCCAATAATGGCGTAAATGCGTCACTCACCGCGCAGTGATGGTACAGTAGGCATATCATTAGCCTATTCTCACCCTATTCTCGGGGGCCTTCTGCGTTTTTTGTGTCACATCAGTGACTGACCATCTCCATCTGGGACTGGGCCACCTCCCTCTGTGTCTGCACCATGTTGGCCACTGCCTGGGCAATGTCGCCGACGCTCCCAGCCATGGCCTCCTGGAATTTCCAGGTGGCTCTCACACATGGCTGCCTGTGAGAGGCCAGCTTAGTCCTGGGCCTCGGCCAGCGCCTGCACAGAATGCCCCAGGCCTTGGATATGCTGTTCATAGCCAACACCATCACCCCCAATGTCACCACTGTGGACGCCACTGGTGCGTGTTGGCCTGGGTGGCGTGAATGGTCCGCACCACCTCCTGCTCCTGTAAGCATTGCTCACCGTAATCCCCTAATGCAGTCCATGACCGCAATTCCACAATTGATGGGACTTTCCATTCCAGAAGCCTGAAACCCATCTGGACAGCAGCTATTCCTGGGATCCACCCGTCCTCAGAACCATCCATCCCACACCTGATATTTCAGAGCAGCTGTGTGGTGCGCAACTGATAGTATCCCAGGACCTTCTTCCTTGAAGTGCCCAGGTGAGGTGAGTGTCTCTGTGATGGTGGAGGGTTGGGAGACAGCTGTGACGGGAAATCTGTGTCAAAATCGGACTCGAGCTCCAGGGTCTACTGCTTCTTGTGTCGAGGGCTGCCGTCTGAGCTGCTCTCCTCATCCCTGCTCGGCCCACGAGGGGGATCTGGCTGTGGCACTGCCGGGGCGGGGGACACCAGATGGACCCGCCCCATCTCCAGCAGGTCCTGAAAGACACAAGACAAGATGTGTGATTAGACCATGAGCCAGGGGAGTGGGGTGCTGAAGTTGGGGGTGAGGGCGTGGTGAGGGTTGGGGTGAGGGGGTGATGAGCATGGGGGTAGGGGTGAGGCTAACGGTGATGGTGGTGTGGGAGTAAGGGTGGTGTGGGGGTAATGGTGGTGGTTGGGGGGTGAGGTTGGGGGGTGATGGTTGAGGGTTGGGGGGGGTGAGGTTGGGGGGTGATGGTGAGGGTTGGGAGGGGTGTGGTTGGGGGAGTGATGTTGAGGAGGGTGGGGGTGATGGTGAGGGTTCGGGGGTGAGGCTGGGGGGTGATGGTGAGGGTTGGGAGGGGTGTGGTTGGGGGGGGGTGATGGTGAGGGTTGGGGGGGTGAGGTTGGGGGCTGATGGTGAGGGTTGGGGGGGTGAGGTTCGGGGCTGGCGGTGAGGGTTGGGAGGGGTGTGGTTGGGGGGTGATGGTGAGGTTTGGGAGGGGTGTGGTTGGGGGGTGATGGTGAGGGTTGGGAGGGGTGTGGTTGGGGGGTGATGGTGAGGGTTGGGGGTGAGGTTGGGGGGGTGATGGTGAGGGTTGGGGGGGTGAGGTTGAGGGTGTGGAGGGTGGGGGTGATGGTGAGGGTTGGGGGGTGAGGTTGGGGGGTGATGGTGAGGGTTGGGAGGGGTGTAGTTGGGGGGGGTGTTGGTGAGGGTTGGGTGGGTGAGGTTGGAGGGTGATGGTGAGGGTTGGGAGGGGTGTGGTTGGGGGTGATGGTGAGGGTTGGGAGGGGTGAGGTTGGGGGGGGTGATGGTGAGGGTTGGGGGGGTGAGGTTGGGGGTGAGGAGGGTGGGGGTGATGTGAGGGTTGGGGGGGTGAGGTTGGGGGGTGATGGTGAGGGTTGGGGGGGTGAGGTTGGGGGCTGATGGTGAGGGTTGGGGGGTGAGGTTGGGGGCTGATGGTGAGGGTTGGGGGGTGAGGTTGGGGGCTGATGGTGAGGGTTGGGGGGTGAGGTTGGGGGCTGGTGGTGAGGGTTGGGAGGGGTGAGGTTGGGGGGGTGATGGTGAGGGTTGGGGGGGTGAGGTTGGGGGGTGATGGTGAGGGTTGGGGGGGTGAGGGTTGGGGGGTGATGGTGAGGGTTGGGGGGGTGAGGTTGGGGGGTGATGGTGAGGGTTGGGGGGGTGAGGTTGGGGGCTGATGGTGAGGGTTGGGGGGTAAGGTTGGGGGGTGATGGTGAGGGTTGGGAGTGGTGTGGTTGGGGGGTGGGGGTGAGGGTTGGGGGGTGTTGGTGAGGGTTGGGGGTGAGGTTGGGGGGTGATGGTGAGAGTTGGGAGGGGTGTGGTTGGGGGGTGATGGTGAGGGTTGGGAGGGGTGTGGTTGGGGGGTGATGGTGAGGGTTGGGGGTGAGGTTGGGGGGGTGATGGTGAGGGTTGGGGGGGTGAGGTTGAGGGTGTGGAGGGTGGGGGTGATGGTGAGGGTTGGGGGGTGAGGTTGGGGGGTGATGGTGAGGGTTGGGAGGGGTGTAGTTGGGGGGGGTGTTGGTGAGGGTTGGGTGGGTGAGGTTGGAGGGTGATGGTGAGGGTTGGGAGGGGTGTGGTTGGGGGTGATGGTGAGGGTTGGGAGGGGTGAGGTTGGGGGGGGTGATGGTGAGGGTTGGGGGGGTGAGGTTGGGGGTGAGGAGGGTGGGGGTGATGTGAGGGTTGGGGGGGTGAGGTTGGGGGGTGATGGTGAGGGTTGGGGGGGTGAGGTTGGGGGCTGATGGTGAGGGTTGGGGGGTGAGGTTGGGGGCTGATGGTGAGGGTTGGGGGGTGAGGTTGGGGGCTGATGGTGAGGGTTGGGGGGTGAGGTTGGGGGCTGGTGGTGAGGGTTGGGAGGGGTGAGGTTGGGGGGGGTGATGGTGAGGGTTGGGGGGGTGAGGTTGGGGGGTGATGGTGAGGGTTGGGGGGGTGAGGGTTGGGGGGTGATGCTGAGGGTTGGGGGGTGATGGTGAGGGTTGGGGGGGTGAGGTTGGGGGCTGATGGTGAGGGTTGGGGGGTGAGGTTGGGGGCTGATGGTGAGGGTTGGGGGGTAAGGTTGGGGGCTGGTGGTGAGGGTTGGGAGGGGTG
The DNA here is from genome assembly GCF_047496885.1 of Scyliorhinus torazame. Classification (NCBI taxonomy): domain Eukaryota; kingdom Metazoa; phylum Chordata; class Chondrichthyes; order Carcharhiniformes; family Scyliorhinidae; genus Scyliorhinus; species Scyliorhinus torazame. The sequence continues at coordinate 311,967,298 of NC_092707.1, forward strand.
TGGTTGGGGGGTGATGGTGAGGGTTGGGGGGTGAGGTTTGGGGGTGATGGTGAGGGTTGGGAGTGGTGTGGTTGGGGGGGGGGGGGGTGGGGGTGAGGGTTGGGGGGTGTTGGTGAGGGTTGGGGGTGAGGTTGGGGGGTGATGGTGAGAGTTGGGAGGGGTGTGGTTGGGGGGGGTGATGGTGAAGGTTGGGAGGGGTGATGGTGAGGGTTGGAGGGGTGAGGTTGGGGGTGATGAGAGTGGGGGTGATAGTGAAGGTGGAGGTGATAGGCAGGGTTGTGTGTGGGTGAGGATGGGGTGAGGGTGGTGGGGGGGGTTGACACATGTGTCACGGCGAACCGCAACTCAGCAGGGTCTCACTTTCTCACCCACAGCTGAACTCCACTCCGGCGACCTCCCTTTCTTTCCTTTCTTCCGTGCAGCCGACCGCCCTTTCTTCCGTGCACGCTCAGAGCCCTTTGCTCTGCCACGGTCTGTGGCTGCAGGTCCAGCAGTCTCCCTCCAGTCTTCTCCCGCTCCCGACGGTTCTGGGCGACCTTCACAGTGTTAGACAGTCCAACGCAGGCAGCCCAGGGGGTGGGCAGTTGGTGGCCTCAGTGCCCAGGGCACCTGGCCATGGTGGCGGGTATGAATACCGGCATGTGGTGTAGGGTGGGGGTTCCACTGCTCTCTGGGTTTGGGGGAATGTAGGGTTAGGTGTGTGGGATGGGGGTTGGTGCCAGGGGCACAGTGTAGCCTAAGCACCCTGGCCGCCCTGAGGACGGCGTGCAGTTTATTCTGGCACTGCTGGCCGGTCAGGACGGTGTTGCCACGGCACTGACCGTCTCTTCCGCCTGCGCCCATGCATGCGAATGGCTGCGATTGGCAGCCTCCTTCCCGGGCCGCAGTACAGGCTCATCTACTCCTCCTCCACCGTGTCCCGGAGGGTCTACAGCTCGGCGTCAGTGAAGTGTGGACCTGCTCTCCTCACTGCCATCTTGTTGGCTGGGATGGTGCGTGTGGGGAGTGAAGTGCATATATGCAGTTGCAGCTTGTCAGCTTCCTGCTTGTCGATCACGAAACCAGCGAATCTGGCACCATTTCTCATTGGAATCGATTGTGTTCCACGTGGCATTGGTGCTAACCCCTCAACAGTAGCCGGTCCAGGTGCGGCACCGATTTTGCTGCCATGGAAATCCATGGGCTAGATTGTCCGATTCTGGGGCTGTGTTCCTGCGCCGGCGTAGGAACGGTGACACCAGCAGAAAATGGCATAAATCGGCCACCGATTTCCCCGTTTTGCGGGGGGGATAGCATGCCGGCAGTGTAGAGCACCCGGCTCTAGCTGCCGATATGTACCAGAGAATTGCTGGGTCCGTGGCTGCACATGCGCACAGCAGCATCTGCGCCGTGCTACATGGTGGAGCCCGCTAGCGGACCCGGCCAGTGAAATAGTGCCTCATTTGGCCGGCTCATGCGCCCCGCACCACCCTCCCACAGAGCCCCCAGCCCCTAATAAAGTCCATTGCTGCCCACGGATCGGCCCTCCCCCAACTGTGGCGACGCTAGACTGAATCGTAACCGCAACGCCGAGTTCCTGACGGATGAGGCCACACGCAATCGGCGGTGTCGGGAACTCGGACGGTCGGGGGCAGAGCATCAGGGGGCGGGCCTCAGGCAATGTCCTGAGGCCGTCGACACGTGGCGCAGCGTACTCTCCGAGTATGCCGCTTTGGAGGAGGAGGAGCATCGCGAAAGCGGAGGTCCCCCCCGATTTGGTCAAGTACTTTATATCTCTTAATCTTGTGAAAATAAACATTGCAACATTGCAACATTGACAAAAGAGATCACAGAAGGAACAATATATTTCCAGCATTTCAAGATGCCAATCAAGCAAAGTCAACTGTTCTCGCCAACTGTCCAAAAGGAACAGCTGTTGAGAAATTCCTTTAATTAGTCTGCGGTCTCAGTCAAGCCCGCACAATAAGGCCATCCAGTTCTACTGAGAGAGTTCTCACCTATACGTATCTGTACATTTTTTCTGTGTTTTCTGTGGCCTGACCAGGGCCCTATGCAAGTTTAACATAACTCCCTTACTTTGAATTCTACACTCATAAATTATATTTTTCTCGGACTTGTTAGTTTTAAATGTACTCCGAGCCGATCTAACTTCTGTACATGGTGGAAAGCTTTAGGCACAGTAAAATCATTGCACTGAGTCTTAGATTAGATTTACCTTCGACACCATGCAGACTGGTTTCCATTTAGTTCCATATGAGCTGAATGGTTTAAATTGGCTGAATTTCAAAACGGTATCCCCCTGCCCAACTCTAAATTCATGACTTGGCAGGGACTGGGAAGTCCATTCCTCCTGCAGTACTTGTGTATCAATAAGTAAATCTGAAGGAAAAACATGGAGTTGGATTTCCCTGTCCCCAAGGAGACTCAATTGTAAGTGTGGGTGTAACTAAAAATGTTTAGGGAGTTGCATAGGGAAAGCTCCTCGGTGTATTCCCAACTCCAGGGACAGGCTGGGAATCAGGTTGTTGGAGACATGCAGCCAATTAGTTCCATTAAAGACCTTCCACCGGTGCTGGTATTTGACCATCAGAGAGGCCCCTCAGCTTGTGCAGAAGCCACTAGCTCCATCAAGGTGTTTCCCTTGCAGCAGACCAATTAATTTTTTCCAATTAAGCGGCAATTTGGCAGAGCCAATTCACCTACCCTGTATACCTTTGGGTTGTGGGGGTGAGACCTATGCAGACACGGGGAGAATGTGAAAACTTCACACAGACAGTTAATCAAACTCTTTAACACAGATTCAACATATTATGCCATAACTAACATTGTTATGTTACAGATACATATGTTTTTGTTTTTTATTCATTTACTGGTTAGGCCAGCATGGCCCATCCCCAGTTGCCCTGCAGAAGGTGGTGGTGAGTTGCCTTCTTGAACCACTGCAGTCATTGAGGTGTAGGTACACCCACTGTGCTCTTGGGGAGGGTGTTCCAGGATTTTAACCCAGTGACAGTGAAGGAACGATGATGTATTTCCAAGTCAGTGTGGTGAGTGACTTGGAGGGGAACCTCCAGGTGTTGGGGTTCCCAGGCATCTGATCCTCTTGTCCTTCCAGATGGTAGTGATTGTTGGTTTGGCAGGTGCTATCTAAGGAACCTTGGTGAGTTACTGCAGTGCATCTTGCAGATAGTACACACAGCTGCCACTGTTCGTCGGTGGTGGCGGGTTTGAATATTTGTGGAAGAGGGAGCAATCAAGTGGACTGCTTTGTCCTCGATGGTGTTGAGCTTCTTGAGTGTTGTTGGAGCTGCACTCATCCAGACAAGTGGAGAGTATTCCAATAATCTCCTGACTTGTGCCTTGTAGATGGTGGACAAGCTTTGGAGGTCACAAGGTGAGTTGTTTGCCATTGGATTCCTAGACTTTGGCCTGCCCTCTACAAGTATTAATATGATTAGTCCAGTTCAGTTTCTGATCAATGGTAAGCCCCAGGATGTTGATTGTTGGGGGATTCAGCAATGATAATGCCATGGAGTTTAATCCGGACAAATGTGAGGTAATGCATTTTGGAAGGTCTAATGCAGGTAGGGAATATACAATGAATGGTAGAACCTTCAAGAGTATTGAAAGTCAGAGAGATCTAGGTGTACAGGTCCACAGGTCACTGAAAGGGGCAACACAGTTGGAGAAGGTAGTCAAGAAGGCATGCGGCATGCTTGCCTTCATTGGCCGGGGCATTGAGTATAAGAATTGGCAAGTCATGTTGCAGCTGTATAGAACCTTAGTTAGGCCACACTTGGAGTATAGTGTTCAATTCTGGTCGCCTGTTATAACCTGCCTACTTACGATTGGCTGGGGACTAATGACTATCCCACAACCCTATGGGAGTATGAACTTCCCCAATGAGGGAGGCGGAGAAACTCCTAGTATAAATAAGCTGGCCAGTTCAGGAACCAGCAGGAAGGAGAAGGTAGCAAGGGAAGTTGCTGCTACTGTTATGTATATATTGTTATAGTAAATAAACGTTATTATTTTGTATCCTTAAAACGCGTGCTGGATTCTTCGTGGCCCTTACAAAACTGGCGACGAAGGTAAAAGTGAATAGCTGTCTACACTGCTGAAGCCACCTCCCTGGATTTTTGTTGGATACAGGTTGGAAGTTGTTTTCTATTATACCATGCCTCTGTACGGACGTTTGGATGTTTTTGATGCTGCGCTGGAAAGCTGGAACCAGTACACACAACGGATGCGTTACTATTTCCGGGCAAACAATATCACTGAAAACGAGCGCCAGGTGGTCATATTGCTCACCGCCTGCGGGCCGCATACGTTTGGGGTGATTAGGAGCCTTACGTACCCAGCTGCGCCGGACACCAAAACGTTTGACGAACTTGTGAATATAGTGGGGCAACACTTTAACCCAACCCCGTCCACGATAGTCCAGCGTTACCGGTTTAATACCGCTGAGAGGACCCCTGGAGAATCCCTTGCCGATTTTTTTATCCAGGCTACGCGGGATTGTGGAATACTGTGACTATGGTGAGACCTTGTCAGAAATGTTACGCGACCGTTTGGTTTGCGGTATTAACAATGCAGCAACCCAGAGAAAGTTGTTAGCGGAGCCAACATTGACTTTTCAACAGGCAACACAAATAGTCTTGTCCCGAGAGAGCGCAGAGCGAGGAGTACAGGAGCTACAGGGAATGGAAGTGCATGCCTTGGGGCGCAACCCTTTCCGCCCAAAAACGTCCCCCCGCACTCCTGCGGTACCTTGGGCGAGGCAACGACCGGACCGACGCCAGTGGCCATCGGACATTCCTCCCCGAAGGGAGCCTTCTCCAGAGCCGATGGATGAGGAGCCATGTCCGTGTCAGACTTGTAGGCGCCGACCCCGTCGCGGACGGCGGTCCTGGGGACACCAGAGGCGCCGTCGTTCTGACCAAAACTGGGACCAGCCCAGGGGCCGTAACTGGGACCAGCCCAGAGGCCGTACCTTCCATGTGGATGAACCTGCGGCGACCACTCCTGAGGCCGTGGATGTACAACCGCGCCGTTCATCACGGAAGTGCCGGTCTCCGTCTCGTTACACGCCGCCTGATCCAGCGCCGCGTGAAAATGGCGTCCGGCCTGCGGCCAAACGAGTTCGACGCCTTCCTTCGCCAGGGACTTCGGTGGATTCCTTGGACTTTGGGGGGAGGGATGTTATAACCTGCCTACTTACGATTGGCTGGGGACTAATGACTATCCCACAATCCTATGGGAGTATGAACTTCCCCAATGAGGGGGGCGGAGAAACTCCTAGTATAAATAAGCTGGCCAGTTCAGGAACCAGCAGGAAGGAGAAGGTAGCAAGGGAAGTTACTGCTACTGTTATGTATATATTGTTATAGTAAATAAACGTTATTATTTTGTATCCTTAAAACTCGTGCTGGATTCTTCGTGGCCCTTACAAAATCGCCACACTACCAGAAGGATGTGGAGGCTTTAGAGAGGGTGCAGAAGAGATTTACCAGAATGTTGCCTGGTATGGAGGGCATTAGCTATGAGGAGCGGTTGAATAAACTCAGTTTGTTCTCACTGGAACGAAGGAGGTTGAGGGGCGACCTGATAGAGGTATACAAAATTATGAGGGGCATAGACAGAGTGGATAGTCAGAGGCTTTTCCCCAGGGTAGAGGGGTCAATTACTAGGGGGCATAGGTTTAAGGTGAGAGGGGCAAGGTTTAGAGTAGATGTACGAGGCAAGTTTTTTACACAGAGGGTAGTGGGTGCCTGGAACTCGCTACCGGAGGAGGTGGTGGAAGCAGGGACGATAGTGACATTTAAGGGGCATCTTGACAAATACATGAATAGGATGGGAATAGAGGGATACGGACCCAGGAAGTGTAGAAGATTGTAGTTTAGTCGGGCCGCATGGTTGGCACGGGCTTGGAGGGCCGAAGGGCCTGTTCCTGTGCTGTACATTTCTTTGTTTTTTGTTCTTTGAATGTCAAAGTGCAGTGGTTAAACCCTCTCTTGTAGGAGATGGTCATTGCCTGGCACTTGTTGGCGCGAATGTAACTTGCCACTTGTCAGCCCAAGCCTGGATATTGTTCAGGTCTTGCTGCATTTGGACATGGACTGCTTCATTATCTGAAGGGTCACGAATGGTGCTGAGCATTGTGCAGTCATCCTCAAACATGCCCACTTCTGACTTTATGATGGAAAGAGGGTCATTGATGGAGCAGCTGACGATGATTGGACTGAGGACACTACCCTGAGGAACACCTGGAGTCATGTCCTGGAGTTACATTAGTAAGACAGTCACTTGGATGGACGCTGCCTCATTTCGGCAGAAAACAACGTTAAGGAACTTGGCCCATTGAGGTCAGACCCAAATTTGCATATTCAAGTGACCAGTTAGTCTCAGTTGAATATGTCTATGCCGGATCTCCCCAGCCCTCGAGCCATTACGGCCTCACCTCGGAGACCCCGAACAGGAGCCATTTAGCACTTCTTTCCACAAACGTGGGTCAGGCATACTGGCACTTATGGGGTCTCCCAGGTGATCGGGTGCCCCTGGGTGGTCGGGCTGAGGGCACATCCTGCAGGTAGTCCTCGAATTCAGCTGATGTGAACTGAGTACCATTATTGTTCAAAAGTTTTTCAGATCGCCCGAATCTCAATTACCTCGTCGAGCCTTTCGATGGTCTGCTCCATAGTTTTCAATTTCATGATGCCAACCTCCGGCCACTTCTAATGTGCATCAACCATGACCAAAAATGTGTGTCCTTTGACTGGTCTTGCATAATTGATTGTCTGCCATGACCTGATAGGCCATTCCCATGGATGCAAAGGTTGGAATGGAGGTACATTTCTCACGCAGTGCAGGATTGGCATAACTCCACTTTCTCCTCTATTTGGGCATTCAACACGGGCCACCAGAAGTAGGTTCTCACCAACTCCTTCATTCTAACTACACCAGGATGGCCCTCATGCAGCTGTTCCAGTATTCTGCTTCGTAGACACAGCGGAATGATTACTCTATAATACCCCACAACAGTATTCCATTCTGTACTGTCAACTCAAGATGCCTGGTAAAGTAGGGTTTAAGGTCTAGATTCTTGCTTTGCTCTTGTGTTAAAGTGCTTTTTTGAATCATGTCCAACACCTTCCCCATCGCCGGATATGTTTGGGTAAATTTCTGCACCTGAGAAGATATTACCGGAACATTTTCCACATGAGACAGATAGAATATGTTGTTGAAGTGTTAATCAGATTGGTGCTTATCGTTTTGGTCTTGTTGATCTTGCAGCTGCAGTCTAGTCAAAGCGTCTGCGTGCTGTTCAGACCTACGATATTCAATGATATAATCGTATGCCGACAAGATTAACCCCCAACATTGTAATCGATGAGCAGTGAGCAAAGGGATCCAATTATAAAGCCCAGAGATTATTGTCAAGGGACGATGGTCAGTCAATGGAGCAAATTGACAGCAAATAAATAATGGTGGAACCTTTGAATACCAAAAATAATGCTGAGAGCTTTTTTCTCAAGTTGAGCATAGTTGGACTCAGCGCTAGTCAATGTCCTGGAAGCAAATGTTATTGACCGCTCTTCGTCTGAAGGCATTATATGTGAGACAACTGCTCCAACCCCATACAGTGATGTGTCGCAAGCAAGCTGCAGCTTCAGGTTCGTGTTATAATGGACCAATAACTTTGATTGCTGTAATTTATTTTGTACATTTTGATAAGTATACTCATATCTTTCATCCAGAGCCAAACGTGTTTGTTACAAAACAACATGTGTAAAAGCTTCAATCTTGTTGTTAAGCACATCATGAACTTCCCATAGTAATTTAATAATCCTAAAAATGACCTTAACTCAGTCATGCTCTGTGGTCGTGGAGCATCCAGATCTCCAACAACTTCTCAGGTCCTTTGTGAAGACTGTCTTGGTCGATATGTTCAAGATGGTGAATAGAAGATTTTAAAAATTCACACTTCTCTTTTTTGACTCTGAGAATATGTAGTTGCAGCCTTGCAAGAGTAACTTCTAGGTTCTTTACATGCTCTGAACCTGTGATCAAACTGTCATCCAGGTAGCATTGCATACTCGATAGCCCACCAAGATCTGACCCATAGATTGTTGGAAGGGAGGCGGTGCTGGTTATCCTGAATGGAAGCCTCTGATACCGAAACGGACTCTTGTGTGTAACTATGGTCAGTAACGGTTGAGACTCAACAGCTACATTCATTTGCAGATTTGCAGATAGATTTGGGAGCGATCAATCTCGCGGAGCATGAGAGGCCCTCAATGTGTGGGAGAGGGTACTGAACAGCACATAATACAGGGGTGATAGTCGTTTTGAAATCCCTGCATGTTTGGACTGAACCATCCTCCTTTAAGAACATAGAACATACTGTGCAGAAGGAGGCCATTCCGCCCATTGAGTCTGCACCGACCCACTTAAGCCCTCACTTCCACCCTATCCCCATAACCAAATAACCCCTCCTCGCCTTTTTGGTCACTAAGGGCAATTTATCATGGCCAATCCACCTAACCTGCACATCTTTGGACTGTGGGAGGAAACCGAGGCACCCAGAGGAAACCCATGCAGAAACCCACGCAGACACGGGGAGAACGTGCAGACTCCACACAGACAGTGACCCTGCGGGGAATCGAACCTGGGACCCTGCGCTGTGAAGCCACAGTGCTATCCACTTGTGCTACCGTGCTGCCCAAGACTGGGACAATTGGGATTGCCCAATCGCTGGTGGTAACAGGTTCAATTACTTTTGTCTTCAGTAACCTCTTAGGTCAAATAGCATAGGATGCAGTACGGGCTTTCAAACACTTAGGCATGCTGTCTGCCTTTATCTTGAATTTCACTTTGAGCCCAGTCATGGATTCAACTGACTCATAGAATACCATTGTATACTTCCTCAGAAGTGATTGAAGATCATTCGTAGAATCAACAAGTTGGTTCACCATGGCCCAGTTTTGTTTAAATTTCCTTAACCAAAATCTCCCAAACAATGCTAGAACATTCCCTTCGACAATGTGAAGAGGTAACTCCACTTTCTGCTTGTTAACTTCCACAATCACCTTGCTGAAGCTCTTCAACAGCACAACCTCCTCAGGATACATCCTCAAGATCACATCAGATGATTGCAAGGCAGATACTTCAATTTCTGACAGTATATCCATGTAGGTATAAGTAATACTGCAGCACCCATATCCACTTCCATCTTAATAGTGTTCCCATTTAGTTTTGGATCGACCCAAAATTGTTGCTGGTCTCCTTGTACTGCTAGAACACCGAGCTTAAATTCCTTAAGCTGACTTGACACTTTAAAACTCGGTGAGTCTTCAGTTGGATCTTTTAACTGGTAAACTCACTCTGTAGACTTTGCGGTATTTTTCTTGGCACACTTTTATGCTGATGAAGATTGGTGTGACCAACATGCCATAGCAATGTGACCAACTTTACCACAATTTTTGTACTTGTTCTCCTTGCTCCAACAATCTCCAGCCATATGTCCCACTTGATGCAGCTATGACAAGGTAACTTTTTGTTGGACCTGCTTCTCACAGACTCCATCTTATGGACTTTAGCTTGAACGCCAATCAGCGAAGCTTCTCTCTCAGCAAGTTCCATCGACCTTGTGATTTCTATAGCAGATTTTGGGGTTAATGCACCTTTGGATGCCTTCATTTCTGAGGCCACAAACACATCAGTCATGAAGTGTATCATCCATAGTCTGGCCAAATTCGCAGTACTTTGTTAGCTTTCGCAGTGATGCAACAAATTGTGAAATGTTTACCCCTCCTTCCTGTGCACGGTGGTGACAGTGGAATCTTTCAGCTATTAATAGTGGACTGGGAGAGACATGTTCTTGCAAGTCAGTTATTATTATTATATTATTAACTCATCAAATGACTTGTCTCCAGGTTTAGCTGGGTGTACTGAATCCTGTAGTAACATGAATGTTTTCATTCCAACTGAGCTGAGATTGGTCGCAGTACGCAGGTCTGCTGGTGTCAGATTGGGTTGGAGGAACAACTGGAACCTTTCCTCATAAGAGTTCCATGTCCCATCCTCCTCATCAAACGCGTCCATGGAGCCTTTCTTCCCGCCATTTTTGGATTGCAGCTCCCTGATCTGTGCTACTTCAGCCTTTAGCCTGTCTTCCCCGCCATTTATTTTCTCTCTGTTTAAAGCAGACGAATCTGCAGTGCACAAGCAGACTAGCTGTTTCAGTGACCCGCTATCGATTCCCGGGCAGTGGCAGAGTTGGCTGTCCCGTCGGTTCGCGTTCTCACAGCCCATTTCAGTGCCTCATGCACAGTCTCCGCAGCTCTGCCCACTACAACGGTAAGCGCACTGAAAACCTTGATCCTCCATTTGAAGTATGCCCCCAATAACTCACAGATGTCTGATAGCTTTTTAAAAAAAACTTTTACATGCACTAACAGCTGTTGCAATGGACCAGATGATTCACCAACTCCCTGGATGCCAATGCTCCAGAGCAGTCAACCTTCTGATTGCACCCACAGCATTGGGAGCCCATGGATGATGAGCATGAGGCAGCCAAATAAGAGGCTGCCTCCTGGTAGGTCAGGCTGGTGACTCCACTGGCAACATGGACGAGCTTGGAACTGCCATAAAAGCCCAATGTCAGGGATACAATACCACTGGAAAATCCTGCCCATGTAGCCAAAATTTCCCCAATATCTGTAATAATATTGAGCTGACTTTTCTTGGCCCTTTGGTGATAGATTGGGAGCTAACAGGCTTGGCACAATAATGGAGGAAGACGTTCGAGTCAGACCTGTCTTGTAATATGCCAGCATGACATATCACTAGCAATGGGAAAACGTGATGATTTGGCTACAAACCGGCATGTCAAATGAACCACTTAAAGGAACAGTTAATGGCCACTTTCCACATCTGCAGACATTTTGCTCATGTCAGATGAACTCCTGCCTCATGGGGAGGTGGACGGGTGAAATCTGGTAGCCTTCCAGCAGGTTACTAGGTGGCTTCATTTTTGAGCACTAGGTGACCCACGGCGACGATGGCTGCCCACACGGCAATAGCACACTAGCGTTCAATAATCCACACACTTTCAATCACTGAGACCTGGTTGTCAGGCCCCAGCTTCTCCACAGATAGCTATCACTTCTTTGAGGGTGCCTCACCACTGAGGCTCACCTCACTAGTCTCCCTGGAGGTGAATCCTTTGCAATGGTCACTTTTAGTGGTGGCGCTGCTGCGATTGTTGAAATGCTGGCCCTCTGATTGGGCCAGTCGTTCTTGGAAGCCATCCTTAATTGAATAAATCCTGGTACGTTGAAATGCCCATGCGCATCAGGACTATGCAGAATTCCGGCGCATGGATGGCGCACTGAAAGCACACCACGTTCAAATTCACAACCCTTTTTAAACTAAGAAATGTTTTCATAGAAGGGCTGTATAGAACCAGCTAATATTAATTAATGGGACAGCCCTAACTTGGCCTGCTTGCCCCGATGTTAGGTAAGTTTTTACGCCTTCTTATGTGCACATTTTATTTCTTCTAGAATCAGCAAGCAGGAACATTCCTTCTGTTCAAGTAAAGTATTTATTATATAGCTATTCATTGCTCTGTCGGGCTGAATGTTATTTACAAAATAAATCCAAGTGAAAAAATTCACCTATGTGCGTACTAACAGATGAAAATAAGCTTTTAGTCCCGAATTTTGTGTCCGATGGAACTTATATCACTGTGAAAAATTCATCACTTTTCCTGTTCATCGGTAGCACAGTGGTTAGCACTGTTGCTTCACAGCGCCAGTGTCCCAGGTTCGTTTCCTGCTTGGGTCACTATCTATGCGGAGTTTGCACATTCTCCCCGTGTCTGCGTGGGTTTCCTCCGGGTGCTCTGGTTTCCTCCCACAAGTCTCGAATGACGTGCTTGTTAGATGAATTGGAGTTCAGAATTCTCCCTCAGTGTACCCAAACAGGCACTGGAGTGTGGCAACTAGGGGGTTTTGACAGTAACTTCATTGCAGTGTTAATGTAAGCCAACTTGTGACATTAATAAAGATTATATTGTATTATATATTTTGCAGTTATGATCTTGAAATGTTAACCAGGTAATAATAGCTCTAACTTTCATGTATTTATTCGGTAACATCTACAATTGGTTAAAACAAAATCAAAATCCTGATTTACCTGGGGTTACAAGAAATCCTTTTTACCTGCACACTGACTGTTAAACTTTCATTTCTTTTGGTAATAAGATATGTTGCTGCAGGTGCTTAGAGCAGCCTTTCCTCTCTATAGTCAAGATATTCAATTAAAAAGTCTTCGAAAAAGTCCTTGCCAATTCCACCCACACAGTAACAGTAGGTTGTTGTTTTGTTGGTTGGCATAGAGCAGAATTTTCATGGGAAGCAAAGAATTAGGGCCAATTTTAACAGATGTTCAGAAATACAAATAATGTTAAACCACATGAAGCAAGTATAATATCCCCTAATGTGAGCCACAGTGTGGACGATCAGAACCTAAGTTGTTTATTATTTGTATTATTCATGTACTCATTTGCTATTTTTACATTTCAGCTTTTCCTGCTATGCCACCTCACCCTTCATTGACTAGTAAATTGTGTCAATGAAATCTGAAGAGCTAAACATCAGTATGACTGGGTGGAGTCCCAAGCATCATCCGGTGTGGCGAGGGTCAGGGAGGGAGGAGGACCTCCTCATGAACCTGCTCCTGGGCCTGGCAAAACTAGCCATAAACAGGTCCAGGCAGCGGGTGACTGAGTGGGTTGTCCAACCCAATTATTGTCCCTGGAGAGGGTCTTGAGTGCTCTATCAACCCTTTTAATCACATTATGATTTGACGTTTTACGTTTCATTTGCTCTTTGTTTTTGTTTAAGGCATCCCTTTAAGGGTCAGCTGCTTTTCATTTGTCCTTCAATTTGTTTAATTTAGGTTATTTTGTTCAATTAAAATAGTTGGAGTCCCAAGCATCACCTGATGCAGAGAGGGACAGGGCGGGAGGAGGGCCACCTCATGAACATGCTCCTGGGCCTTGCAAAACTTGCCATAAACAGGTCCATGCAGCGGGCGACCGAGGGGGTCAACCAACCAGACTGTCTGCCCCTCTTCTGCTACATTTGGGGCTGGGTAACCCTCGAGAGAGTCCATGGGCACCATTGAGGCCTTCCCTGTCCGTTGGGCATAACAGAGACAGAGGTGCTTTATCTACCCCATAATCACATTTTAGTTTGATGTTTTATGTTTCACCTGTAATTTGTTTTTGTTCAAGGAAGTATCCCTTTAAGAATCATAGAATCATAGAAGTTTACAGCATGGAAACAGGCCCTTCGGCCCAACCAGTCCATGCCTCCCAGTTTTTACCATTAAGCTAGTCCCAGTTGCCCGCACTTGGCCCATAACCCTCTATACCCATCTTACCCATGTAACTATCTAAATGCTTTTTAAAAGACACAATTGTACCCGCCTCTACTACTACCTCTGGCAGCCCATTCCAGACACTCGCTACCCTCTGAGTGAAGAAATTGCCCCTCTGGGCCCTTCTGAATCTCTCCCCTCTCACCTTAAACCTATGCCCTCTAGTTTTAGACTCCCCTACCTTTGGGAAAAGATGTTGACTATCTACCTCATCTCTGCCCCTCATTATTTTATAGACCTCTATAAGATCACCCCTAAGCCTCCTACGCTCCAGGGAAAAAAGTCCCAGTCTATCCAGCCTCTCCTTATAACTCAAACCATCAAGTCCCGGCAACATCCTAGTAAATCTTTTCTGCACTCTTTCTAGTTTAATAATATCCTTTCTATAATAGGGTGACCAGAACTGCACACAGTATTCCAAGTGGGGCCGTACCAATGTCTTGTACAACTTCAACAAGACGTCCCAACTCCTGTATTCAATGTTCTGACCAATGAAACCAAGCATGCCGAATGCCTTCTTCACCACCCTGTCCACCTGCGACTCCACCTTCAAGGAGCTATGAACCTGTACTCCTAGATCTCTTTGTTCTATAACTCTCCCCAACGCCATACCATTAACTGAGTAGGTCCTGGCCTGATTCGATCTGCCAAAATGCATCACCTCACATTTATCTAAATTAAACTCCATCTGCCATTCGTCGGCCCACTGGCCTAATTGATCAAGATCCCGTTGCAATCCTAGATAACCTTCTTCACTATCCACTGTGCCACCAATCTTGGTGTCATCTGCAAACTTACTAACCATGCCTCCTAAATTCTCAACCAAATCATTAATATAAATCACAAATAACAGTGGACCCAGCACCGATCCCTGAGGCACACCACTGGTCACAGGCCTCCAGTTTGAAAAACAACCCTCTACAACCCCCCTCTGTCTTCTGTCATCCAGCCAATTTTGAATCCAATTGGCAACCTCACCCTGGATCCCGTGAGCTTTAACCTTCTGCAACAACCTACCATGCGGTACCTTGTCAAAGGCTTTGCTAAAGTCCATGTAGACAACGTCTACTGCACTGCCCTCATCTACCTTCTTGGTCACCCCCTCAAAAGAGGCTACCTCTTTTAATTTGTCCCTCAGTTTATTTAATTTAGTTTATTTGGTTGAAAAGAAATAGCTGGAATCCCAAGCATTGAACTCCAGTGCTCCTACAAGAGTTTAATCACATAGAATGCACTGATATGAACCCCAATGCAAGGTTCATGGTGAAGTTAACCATCACTCACACCATTCTCGGTCACGATGGGAGTATCTTTGAGGTGCCCCGTGAGGATGCAGGTGCTGATCCCATGCATCCCCTCAACTGCCCTGTCAACAAATGCAACTATTGGGGGGGGAAGGGTTGGAATAGGTCAGGGGAAGTTGCCACTGAGACTCTTGAGGATCCAGCCACTAATCCTGTTGGAGTTGAGAGGCACAAGAGTGGGGATTTGCCAGTGTGAGAGGGGAGGGTGTGAGGCTTGGAGGAGAGGCACTCACTAAGGAAGGAAATGCACTGGTGGAGGTCCCAGAGGAGTGGAGGGCTGAGGGTCAGGGCTCTGCCAGGAATTCTCGCCGCTCACTATGGTGTTCTCTTCTTTTCAGCGCATGATTCTGGAGAATCGTGGAGCCTGTTAAGTTGGCCATTCTATTCGTAGCGATCGAGTAGCAGCAGTGACACCGACATGCAGCTGCAGGTGGCCAGGATCAGTGCCCTGCAAAGGAGGGGAAGTCTGGGCACGGAGCTGTTTCAGGAGCAGTACCATAGATGGTGGAGCCCCATCGGAGACATTACCGGCAAAGGGTCTTCCGACATTGGACATCCTACCTGAAGATGTCGGAGCTTGCTCTGAACATCAATGCAAGTGGCTTGTTCAGCACAGATCTGAGTAGCATCCCTCAGTCTGCCACACACAAATGCATTAGGGAGGCAATGGATGCCCTTTATGTGAGGGCCGACATGTATATAAACTTGGACCAAGACCAAGCAAGTCAGGTCGCCAGGATCATGGGCTTTGCCCGCTTAGCAGGCATGCCTCAAGTGCAGGGTATAATTGACTGCACCCACGTGGCCCTGTGGTCTCCATGGCATCATGCAGCACCACTCATGAACCACAAGGCAGTCCACTCCCTCAATGTCCAACTCGTTTGTGACCAACAATGCGCGTCATGCAGATGTATGCCCGTTTCCCAGTGAGCATCCATAACAGCTACATCTTGGGGCACTCTCAGATCCCAGATATTTTTGAGGGACAAGAGTGGATATCGGGATGTCTCTTTGTGGGGACAAAGGGTATCCCACAGGAGATGGCTGATGATGCCTGTGCAGAGGCAACAAATACCTGTGGAGACTTGCCACAATGAGGCTCATGCATCAAAGCCCTTGCAGGTCGAGCAGACAATTGGACTGCTCAAAGCTACGGTGCCTGGACTGGTCGGAAGGTGCCCTGAAATGCAACCTCCAGAGGGTGGCCTGCTTAATTTTGGTCTGCTGTGCTCTCCACCACTTGGGGCTGCAGAGGGGAGGCTAGCTAGACCAGGAGGAGATGGAGGAGCATCACATCTCCTCAGTTGAGGAGGAGGTCGAGGAGGGTGGTGAGATGCACCCATGAAGGAGGAGGAGGAGGAAGATTCAACCAGCCATGACCAGGGCTCACATGGGCCGATGAGTTAGGGACATGCTCATAGCCTCTTTGTTTGTGGATGACCAGGACTAGGAAGTGAGGATCTCTCCCACCGTGGGGAGTGACATGTCTTCGTAACCTTGGTGCCAGAGGTAGGTTTCTGTGTTGGTGCCCTAGTTCATGGGCAGGACGCTAAGCCATGGGCAGGGCGCTGTGGAAGAATGATGATTGAAGTGTTGGGTACTCTGATACACAGACAAACCAACACGGTTGCGAATGGTACAACTCAGTTTTATTTCAAACATCTATTTACAGTTATACTATTTATTGAGGTTCGATCATAACCCTTGAATCTGTGGACCTACTCCTAATTCTATCTTGTAGTGGCACTCAGCACATGGTGGATGTCTGAGTGGCTTGCTATGAGCTCTGTGCCCTGAGCTGTCTCGTCCTCGAGTGCCCAGGAAGTGTCGTGTTCCCTGTTTTGTACTGTGTATGCTCTTGCCTGTGATTGGCTGTCGTGTTGTGTGTGTGTTGATTGGTCCATTGATCTGTCCATCAGTATGTATGTATGTATGTGCTATGATGTTCACCTGGACATCATGACAATGATGACTTGTATTAAGAATCAAGCAATGCTCCTCTCATCCTCAGCGATATGTTTGACTCCTGCCTGACAGGGAGTTGAACGCATCCTTGGGTTTATCATGGAGTCTTGAGACGCGGGATGAGCTCTCATCTGCTGCAGCCTCCTTTGAAGTCAGGGGTCCTGGTGCGTTCCTTCAACGTACCTCCATGGTGGATCAGCCTCTCTCCACTTTGTCATCCCATGGCATTCTCATTACTGGAGAAGAGTGGCAGAGTGGCCTCGGCTTGATGCCAGGGTGGGGACAGAGGTGGTGACCTGCCAGCAGCAACGCACCTTTACTGAGTCATCAGTGAGGGAAATGCAAGTGACATTGTGCTACCATTCTCACACTGCACAAGAATGAAGCACCAAGTGTGCTCAGGCGTTTACGTGCTTGGCGCTTTGAAATGACAGGGTGGAGGATCTGCTGGTGAATAAAGTGATGTTTATTTACAAGGGCTATATTACAGTGGTGACCTGTCTTAACAAGTGCCTATGTTCACTCGTGTCCACTAGGCGTCTACAACTTCTTACTCTTCCTCACCCTCCCACTATGTGGAGGTGTATCCCAGAATCAACAGCTGAGATTGAGGCGGTCTGCTGTCTTCCACACCTTGTTGACTGAGATTACCTTGGTGGGCGTCCTCTGGGGGGCCTGGATCTGGACGCCCAGGGCCCACTTTCAGTCAGCACTGGTATGGCAGTGCTTCCCTCCCTGGTGTGATGGGCTGGACACCCCCTGGGTGGAGGGTCCTGGGCTGCACTCCTGCAAATCCTCTTCCCTTTGGGTGCCCAGAGCTTCCTGTGCCCCTCCACGGGATTGAGGAGCAGCTGGAGTGAGATCCAGAAGGTCCGCTGTCCTCTGGCACTGATACTTATGGATTTCCACTAGTGCCGGAACCATGCAGTTGAAGACCTGCACCATTGAGCTCATGTCCTCAGCGATGGAGGTCATGAGCTGAACCATGGAGCAGACATCCCCCGGCATGGAGTGCACGTCCTGCACCAAGGTCTCCACTGCGGACGTCACCCTCACAGTATTGGCCTCGTTGTGTAGAGATGATGGCACTATCTCCTCAGATAGAAGACGATGAAACTCCTACAGTCAGCCTTGCAGTCCGAGGAGGGATGCTATCATCACTTCCTGATACTCACGAATCACCTTTGCAGTGCCATCAGCTCTGGGACGACTGACCTCAGGGGCATGCCATTGACCAAGAGGGTCAGCAGTGTCCTGGGTTCTGACATGCCTCTGAGTGCCCAGTCCCTGGGACATCCCTGCCTCCACGTGCTGTGGATTATCAACTGTGAGGTTCCCATCAGTGAGTGACCCAAAAGCCTGTCTACTAGGTAATCCCATCGAGGTGTGAGTATCTGCACTGTTGGAGGGTGCGAGTGACAGGTGTGACACCTCTTCAATGGTGATGTCTGAGAATTGCCTCTCTGAGCTGCTCAGGTCAGTGGTATCCTGGGGGCACGAGGATGGTCCTGGCTGCTCTCCTGATTGCCCTGTAAGGGAAGGGAGGTGGCATCAGGACATCATGGGGGATAAATGATGGGAGATGTTTGCTCACATGAGGTTTGAGGAAAT
The DNA here is from genome assembly GCF_047496885.1 of Scyliorhinus torazame. Classification (NCBI taxonomy): domain Eukaryota; kingdom Metazoa; phylum Chordata; class Chondrichthyes; order Carcharhiniformes; family Scyliorhinidae; genus Scyliorhinus; species Scyliorhinus torazame. The sequence continues at coordinate 311,985,627 of NC_092707.1, forward strand.
ACTCTGTATCCTTCGGATTGTCACTTTTGCTCACTGCCCCCACTTCACCCTCTGCACTGGCCCGGTCAGGCTCCTCCCTGGCCAGCGCAATGGCTCTTTCCTCACATGGAATGAGGCATCGGAGCTTGCTCATCTCCCCAGGTGGCTGTGTCTGCTCACGCCTGTTGCCTTGAGTTTGTCCTGCGGAGACACAGATGGGGAGAGTGTAGGCGGGAATCCTGCCAGTTCAAATGGTTGAGGAATGACATACAAATGACTGGAGTGGGAGCAGGGATATCAGGGGCAGAGTAGAGACTGGGGGGCACCATGGGGATTGGGAGGGGGGAACAGGGCCTTGTGACAGGTGGACAACCTGCAAGGTGGCTAGTTGAGAGATTGCCTTGGAGGTACAAGGGGTGGGTAAGTGGGTGCAGCGAGAGACTGGAGCTGGCACACGTACCCTGGCTGTGCAAAGGTCATTCATTTTCTTACGGCACTGCTGCCCTGTCCTCTTCTGGAGGGAGCAGCACAAATTAATGGTACCACTGCTTCCCAAGTGGGGGTGCTCCCCTTGCTGGAGGGTTGCCTTCTGGAATGCGGGTATAAGAGGTCCCACCTTTGCTGAACTCCATCCAGTAGTCTGGTCAGGGCTCCCTCCAAGAATCATTGAGCTGGCTTTCTGGCTGTCATCCCTTCAAATGCATCTGGAACAAGTGCTGGGGAGGCGTTTATATGGAGCTCTCCACTGATTGCAGTGATTGCTGTTTCTCCGGGGCGAGCAAATCAGTGGTAGGCCGCTAAGAGCGTGATTCACATGAAGAAAAAAGCATTGGCTTGAGAGGGTCAGAATTCGCTTGAGAGGGTCAGAATTCCATGAGATTTCCCATTGACGCCACTGCGGGATTCGCACTGTTTTCCTCACTAGAACTGACGCTTTGCCATTTTTTGGTAAGATTCTGCCCCTTGTCTCTGATAATAGAGTGTTCCTTCAGAAGTACACTCAAATCCCGCAAGACATGCTTGTTAGGTGAATTGGACATTCTGAATTCTCCCTCAGTGTAGCTGAACATGTACCGGACTGTGGCAATTAGGGGCTTTTCACAGTAACTTCATTGCAGTGTTAATGTAAGCCTACTTGTGGCACTAATAAAGATTATTATTATTATAAATGCCGCTAAATTATGTTATCAGCTCCTGGAGTGGGACATATATATGCAGTCTTGTAACTCAGAGACAACAGAACTGCCAGCTAAGCTCAGCTCAGTTGCCTTATGCTACCTACTATCAATGAATGGGATGTTGATGCAGAATAGTTTGCTGCTTTTGATTTCAATTCATTTAGCAAATACTGTCTCACATATTGTGAATGCAGAATGCAGCTTTGGCACAGAATGAAGGCATCTTCTGGAGGTTCTTTTAAACTTGCTGGGCTCGATTCTCCCCTGGCCGCCGCCGGTAGAGGTGTTCCCAATGGAGCGGAGAATCCAGCGTCGACCAATAAACAGGATCAGCGCCAGTGCAGACCCCATTCCGACGCTCGGGTCCCCCACTGGTGAAAGCATCGAGGTCCACACCCTGCGCCAGATCAAAATGACCCATTAGTGTCCTATTAACGGACTGGTCACCAGATCCTCCAAGCCTGTGCGATTATCCGGTCCTCTAGGCCGGGCTTATATGGGTGAGAATGAGTGCAGCTATTTGCCAGCTTGGCCCTGGTGCAGTGGAGCTTGCGATGGGCCAAGGGGGTAACTCTTTAAGGGATTGCCCCCAGTCCATTGGTAGTTACCCTTCTCTCCCGCACAATGCAAATCCTGCCCATCCCACCCCTACCAGACCCCCCACCAGAGACACCCCTTAAGAAAGACCAGCATCAGAGACCCCCATAATATCAACCCCCACTGTAAACCCCTCCATAAGAGAAAGCCCCATAGAGACCCGCCCATAAGAGAGGGATAGGGTGGCACTGCCAGGGTGCCCAGATGGCACTGCCAGGGTGCCCGTTTGGCTGTGCCAAGGTGCTTGCAGGGGTGCCAGGGTACCACCCTGCCCTGTTGGCAACCATCTGAGGGTCTAAAATGGCCTGCGAGACCCCCTCAGGTGCCGTTACACCTGTCCACATTTGTGTGACCAGTACTAGACTGTGCCTTGGCAAGGTCTCTTGGGCGCGGCCGGGTGAATCCGGTGTCTGGGTATTTAAATGAGCCATTAGGCTCATCTGGGCACCCTGGCAGTGCCACCCTATCCCTCTCTTAGGCTCAGAGTCCGCTTTGGAGCCCTCCTGCAATTTACCCATTGCGCCCGTCTCCCAATGGTGTCGCTGAATTGTGCCCTATAGTCTCCTAAACGGAGAATTCAGCCGCAATATTGGTATGTCCTTCTTCGGCTTTAGGACAAATGAGTAAACTCCCAAATTTTTGACCAGATCATGGTGAAATTTCTATAGAACTCTAGAAAGGAGCTGAAAAATGGTTTCAGTGCTCTTTCATTCTGTCCGTTTCTGTTGGTAAGAATGTCCATAGATCTGCAGGTGGATTGGCCATGATCATTGTGTGGGATTATCGGGATAGGGCGGTGGAGTGGGCCTAGGTAGGGTGCACTTTCGGAGGATTAGTGCAGACGCGATGGGCCAAATGGCCTCTTCTGCACTGTAGTTATTCTTCGCACAGGTCGATGACCTGTTTGTCCACTCTAAATCAAGTGGGAGTGTCTGAGACTAATCCAGCTTCGCCCAAGACTTTCACCTTCAGACGCCTTGTATTCAACAGAAAGCATGCCATCTGAGATCTGGTATCGAGCCCACATGCCAGTAAAATAAAAGTCCCAGACCTTCACAAGGAAAAGGTAATATCCTCTTTCAATTATCAGGAAGCCCTTCATCTCCATCAGGACAGTGCTTTCGGACCTCCACTATCAGGGTGACATTAAAATTACACTGTCATTCCTCCATCACATATAGGAAGCCTGGCCCAGCCATGCAGATAGCCCTGTCCCTGGTGTTTGCAATGGAGTCCCAGCCCAGGGGCAGAATGGGTGGAGGGTTCTACTCTGTCATATATAAACCAGGGGAATGACGTCCCCAGAATGGGAAACCCTAATTATTCTTGAAAGCATTTGTCCAGTTAACTACACCTCCAATAATTAGTAATCATTGGAAAAAATAAACAGTTGGCAAGATATAATAAAACATGAAAGCAGTTCATTTATACACACACAAACTCCGCTCAATAACCTGAGCTGCAGCTGATTCAATGGAGAGTAACTGTTTCCAATCATAAGACTATTATTATTAAGCAGGAGCAAAGTTCAGCATCACAAATATTTGTACTAGATTTTTGAAATGAAGGTATGTACAAAGCATACAAAGTGGTTTTGGCAGGTGATTACAGGTTCTCTCTGCAGATCCCAATGCTTTATTGATTACTTCCTCTTGTGTCTCACGAAGAAGGCACAAACATAAATTGTTCTTTAAAGTTCTCACTTGTGCATCTGACACTGTAAATGTGTCAACGGAAATAAATCATGAATGGAATGAATTCTGCCCCACTTCAGAATTGAATACTATTTTTTCTCTGCTGAAAATATGTTTCCTCTTTCTCCTTCAATTGCATATTACACGAATCTGAATAAAAACGGTAAATGCTGGAAGTCCATAGATTAATCATCTTCTAACATCTCAGGTGTAATTAATCAACAGAAATAGACTGTCAGTATTTGCAGGGTTTATTTAACATCATATGAATTATTAACATAATATACAGTAACTCCAAATTTCATTCCCCAACAAATGTTTTGCTTTAATGTGTGTCACCCTACAATGCAAAACCTTATGTTGTATTAACTTGATCTTGAAATTGTGTTGTATGAATTTAATTGGCAAAGGTAGCCTGCAGGCAGAGTTCATTGAATGTATTAGAGATTGTTTCCTGGAACAGTATGTTGGGGATCCAACCAGGGAGGAGGCTACTCTCGATTTGGTATTTTGTAATGAGGAGGGATTAATTAATGACCTCATAGTTAAGGATCCTCATGGGAGTAATGACAATCTCAGTTTGGGGGCGAGAAAGAGGAGTCCCACACTTGTGTTCTGGAATTAAACAAAGGAAATTACATAGACAAGAGGACAGATTTGATCTGGGTAGAGTGGGAAGGAAGGCTGAAAGGTCAGCTGATGAGCAGTGGCAGTTGTTTAAGGGGATACTCATTTCCTCGCAACTAAAATACATCCCAGTGAGGAAGAAAGATGGTAAGAGGCGAATAAAATATCCATAACTAAACAAGGAGGTCAAGTACAATATAAAGACAAAAACTAAAGGGCGGGATTCTCCGTTAGCCGACGTCAAAATCGGGAAAGGTGATTGGGCGGAGAATTGTTTCTGACTCCGAAATTGCGGCAGGCGCTGATTTGACGCCAAATTGCAATGCTCCAGCAGCGCCAATGCGTTTTGGAATGCACATACAGTAGACATCGTATGCATATCATTGGCGGGCCCGACCCGGTATTCTCTGGGACCTCCGTGAGTCTCCGCCTCCGATGAGCTGAGTTCCCAAGGTCGTGGTACACTTGTGCTTTTAAAAATCGTGAAACCGGCATGGCGGCTGCTGCGGGAGAGAGAGGGCATATGGACGGTGTCCAACTTCGCCATAGTTTGCTGACAGTTGTGCCTCTGGCCCGTGAGCTTCTTCCAGGCCAGGGGAAGTAGTGGGGGGTGGCCAGGAGGTGAGCTATGGTGTCGGGGTGGATGGGCAAGGAACATCATTGCCGCAGCCGGCAAGGCAGCCACGCAGTTGCGCACACCTGTAACAGCCCACTTTGTGTCACAGGTCGTATAGGTCGCCCCCCCCATGGCACTCCCCCTCCCACCCACCCCCGGGTGACCTCTGGCCCCAGCCGGCCCATCAGCTGTGTGGGCACGCTCCAGCGCAACCAGTGCCAGCTTGTTGGCTGGGATGAGTGTGTGTGGAGATTGTAATGTGTATGTGCGGCTGCAACTTGTCAACCTCCTGAGTGTCAATCACGGACCTGGCGAATCCCGCACCGTTTTTCATTGGAATCGATCCACGTGGCACTGGTGCTAGCCCCTCAATGGTCCAGGTGCGGAGTCGATTTTTCTGTCCTAAAAGTCGACGGATTCTGCGCTGGCGCCAAGACTTAATCTCATAAACGGGGATCCTCACCCAAGGCATATCATGTTGCAAAGGCCAGTGGCAGGCTGGAAGATTGGGAAACTTTCAAACATAAACAAAGGGATACTAAAAAAGTAATAAAAAGAGCTAAGCGCAAAATATCAAAAAGGATAGCAAAAGCTCCTTAAGTACATAAAAGGGAAGAGTCGTTATGGTGAATTTGACTCCTTGTAAGATGAAACTGGTGAGTTAATAGTGGGGAACACAGAAATGGTAAAGTTGTTAAATCAATACTTTGCCTCAGTTTTCAAGGTGAAGAACACAAGTGCCATTCCTACAGGAACAGGCAATTCAGAAGTAATAGAAAAGGAGGAACTGGGAACAATCAGCACCAATAAGGAAACGGTACTCAACAAACTCTTGGGATTGAGGGCAGACTGGACCCCTGGGCCTCATGGCCTACATCCTAGGTATTAAAGGAAGTGGCAGCAGAGATCGTGGATCCATTGGTTATGATTTTTTTTTTTTTTTTGCACTGAGTGCTGAATTTGGGTGCATTTGAGTGCTATAGTGAGAGTTTGGTGACTGAGGGATAGTAAGGGTTCATTTTTATCTAAAGTCTTGAATTTATTTTATTTAGTTAATTAACTTAAAAGTTGCTGTTTGGTTTCGAAGAAGGTGAATTTTCAATCAGCTTTAAACTAGGATTCTACTTGTAGCTACTTACAGCTGGAGCTTGTTAATTAGTTAATTGGATTAGACCAGCTGGAAGAGGCTCGAGTCACAGTATAAAGGTGAGCCAGTTACAGTGCAGACTTTCTTTGCATTGAGTGCTGAATTTGGGTGCATTTGAGTGCTATAGTGAGAGTTTGGTGACTGAGGGATATTAAGGGTTCATTTTTATCTAAAGTCTAGTCTTTCTTTTATTTAGTTAATTAACTTAAAAGTTGCTGTTTGGTTTCGAAGAAGGTGAATTTTCAATCAGCTTTAAACAAAGGTTCTACTTGTAGCTACTTGCAGCTGGAGCTTGTTAATTAGTTAATTGAGTTAGGCCAGCTGGAAGAGGCTAGAGTCACAGTATAAAGGTGAGCCAGCTACAGTGCAGAATTTGTTTGCACTGAGTGCTGAATGTGGGTGCATTTGCGTGCTATAGTGAGAGTTTGATGACTGAGGGATATCAGGGGTTCATTTTTATCTAAAGTTTAGTCTTTCTTTTATTTAGTTGATTAACTTCAAAGTTGCTGTTTGGTTTCGAAGAAGGTGAATTTTCAATCAGCTTTAAACAAAGGTTCTACTTGTAGCTACTTGCAGCTGAAGCTTTTTAATTAGTTAATTGGATTAGGCCAGTTTTCTGAGCTAGAGTCACAGTTTAAAGGTGAGCCACCTACAGTGCAGACTTTCTTTGCACTTAGTGCTGAATTTGGGTGCATTTGAGTGCTATAGTGAGAGTTTGGTGACTGAGGGAGTTAGGTGAGGAGGGAGTAAGGTGCTCCTTTCATTTTGTTTCCTACATTTCCGGAAAGAGCGAGAAGGGAGCCAGGAGTTTACAGAGAGTGCAGCTGACTGGGAGCAGAGTCGGAGGCGGTGTTCCAGTTGGTCCACAGGGCAGCGATATTCTATAAGGTAAAAGGGGATGGAGGCTAGGGCAGTTGCATACTCCTCCTGTAGGATGCGGGTGCTGAGCGATACCACCGGTGTTCCCGCTGACTATACCTGCGGGAAGTGCACCCAACCCAGATCCTCAGAGACCGTGTTAGGGAACTGGAGCTGGAGCTGGATTAACTTCGGATCATCCGGGAGACAGAGGGGGTAATAGAGAAGCGTCACAGGGAGGTAGCCACACCCAAGGTACAGGACAAGAGTAGTTGGGTTACAGTCAGGGGAAGGAAAACGAACGGGCAGATAGTGCAGGGATCCCTCGTGGCCGTTCCCCTTCAAAACAAGTATACCCTTTTGGGGGGGATGACCTACCGGGGGAAGGCCCTAGCGGCCAGGTCTCTGGCACTGAGTCTGGCTCTGTGGCTCAGAAGGGAAGGGGGGAGAATAGAAAAGCAATAGTGATAGGAGACTCAATGGTTAGAGGAATAGATAGGAGATTCTGTGGTCGCAAGCAAGACTCCCGGAAGGTATGTTGCCTCCCAGGTGCCAAGGCTAGGGATGTCTCGGATTGAGTCTACAGGAATCTTAAGGGGTAGGGGGAGCAAACAGAAGTCATGGTGCACATAGGCACCAACGACATAGCTAAGAAAAAGGATGAGGATCTAAAAAGTGATTTTAGGGAGTTAGGTTGGAAGCTAAAGAGCAGGACAAGCAGAGTAGTGATCTCAGGATTGCTACCAGTGCCACGTGCAAGTGAGGCAAGGAACAGATAGCAAGTGCAGCTGAACATGTGGCTACAGGGCTGGTGCAGGAGGGAAGGCTTCAGATATGTGGATCATTGGAATACCTTCTGGGGAAGGTGGGACCTGTACATGAAGGACGGATTGCACCTAAACTGGAGGAGCACCAATATCCTGGGTGGGAGATTTGCTAGAGCTCTTCGGGAGGGTTTAAACTAGTTTGGCAGGGGGATGGGAACCAGAGCTATGGATCAAAGGATAGAGTAGTTGTTCAACAGGCAGAAATAGTATGCAGCAAGTCTGTGAGGAAGGTAGACAGTTGATAGGGCAAAGCTGCACTCTGTGGAATGGGTTAAAATGTGTCTGTTTCAATGCAAGGAGTGTCAGGAATAAGAGAGATGAACTTAGAGCATGGATCAGTACTTGGAATTATGATGTTGTGGCCATTATGGAGACATGGATTTCACTGGGACAGGAATGGTTGTGAGATGTTCCAGGGTTTAGATGTTTTAAGAATAGGTAGGGAGGTAAAAGAGGAGTAGGAGTGGCACTGTTAATTAGGGAGTGCACCATAGCTGCAGAAAAGGAGGTAGTTGAGGAGGGTTTGTCTAATGAGTCAGTATGGGTGGAAGTCAAAAACAAGAAAGGAGCAGTCACTTTTTTGGGAGTTTTCTATAGACCCCCCAATAGCAGCAGAGAGATAGAGGAGCAGATTGGGTGGCAGATCTTGGAAAAGTGCAGAAGTAACAAAGTTGTTGTCATGGGTGACTTCAACTTCCCTAATATTGACTGGAACCTTCTTAGTGCAAATTGTTTGGATGGAGCAGATTTTGTCAGGTGTGTACAGGAAGGATTTCTGACTCAATATGAAGATAGGCTGACTAGGGGGGAGGCCATATTGGACTTGGTGCTCAGCAACGAGCCAGGCCAGGTGTCAGATGTCTCGGTGGGGGAGCATTTCGGTGACAGTTACCACAACTCCTTGACCTTTACCATAGTCATGGAGAGGGATAGGAACAGACAGTATGGGAAGGTACTTAATTGGAGGAGGGGAAATTATATTGCTATTAGACAGGAGCTGAGAAGCATAAAGTGGGAACAATTGTTCTTGGGGGAAATGCACAACAGTAATGTGGGGGATGCTTAAGGAGCACTTGTTGTGAGTGCTGAATAGTTTTGTCCCACTGAGACAAGAAAGGGATGGTAAGATGAAGGAGCCTTGGATGACAAGAGAAGTGGAGCTTCTAGTCAAGAGGAAGAAGGAAGCTTACGTAAGGTTGAGGAAACAAGGATCTGACTCTGCTCTAGAGGGTTACAAGGTAGCCATGAAGGAACTCAAAAATGGACTGAGGAGAGCTAGAAAGAGGCATGAACAAGTCCTGGCGGGAAGGATTAGGGAAAACCCCAAGGCATTCTATACTTATGTGAAAAATAAGAGGATGATCAGAGTGAGAGTACAGCCGATCAGGCATAGTGGAGGGAACTTGTGCCTAGAGTGTGAAGAGATGGGGGAGGCTCTAAATGAATCCTTTGTTTCAGTATTCACTAGAGAGAGGGACCTTGTTGCCCATGAGAACAGTGTGAACCAGGTTAATAGATCAAACAGGTTGATATTAAGGAGGAGGATGTGCTGGACATTTTGAAAAGCATCAGGATTGATAAGTCCCCTGGGCCTGATGGGATATACCCAAGGTTACTACGGGATGCAAGGGAGGAGATTGCAGCACCATTGGCGATGATCTTTACCTCCTCACTCTCCACTGGAGTAGTACCGGATGATTGGAGGGAGGCGAATGTTGTTCCCCTGTTCAAGAAAGGGAATAGAGAAATCCTTGGGAATTACAGACACATCAGTCTTACGTCTGTGGTGAGCAAAATATTGGAAAGGATTCTGAGAGATAGGATTTATGATTATTTCGAAAAACATAGTTTGATTGGGGATAGTCAGCATGGCTTTGTGAGGGGCAGGTCATGCCTCACAAGCCTCATTGAATTATTTGAGGATGTGATGAGACACATTGATGAAGGTCGGGCAGTGGATGTGGTGTATATGGATTTCGGTAAGGCATTTGATAAGGTTCCCCATGGTAGGCTCATTCAGAAAGTTAGGGGGCATGGGATATAGGGAAATTTGGCTGTCTGGATACAGAATTGGCTGGCCGAAAGAAGACAGCGAGTGGCAGTGGATGGAAAGTATTCTGCCTGGAGGTCAGTGACCAGTGGTGTCCTGCAAGGATCTGTTCTGGGACCTCTGCTCTTTGTGGTTTTTATAAATGACTTGGATGAGGAAGTGGAAGGGTGGGTTAGTAAGTTTGCCGATGACACGAAGGTTGGTGGAGTTGTAGATAGTATTGAGGGTCGTTGCAGGTTACAACAGGACATTGACAGGATGCAGAGCTGGGCTTAGAAGTGGCAGATGGAGTTCAACCTTGATAAATGTGGTGATTCATTTTGGAAGGTCGAATTTGAATGCTGAATACAGGGTTAAAGGCAGGATTCTTGGAAGTGTGGAGGAACAGAGGGATCTTGGGTCCACGTACATAGATCCCTCAAAGTTTTTCACCCAGGTTGATAGGGTTGTTAAGAAGGTGTATGGTGTGTTGACTTTCATTAACAGGGGGATTGAGTTTAAGTGGCGATAGGTTTTGTTGCAGCTTTATAAATCTCTAGTTAGACCACACTTGGAATATTGTGCCCAGTTCTGGTTGCCTCATTATAGGAAGGATGTGGATGCTTTGGAGAGGGTACAGAGGAGATTTACCAGGATGCTGCCTGGACTGGAGGGCATGTCTTATGAAGAAAAGTTGAGGGAGCTAGGGCTTTTCTCACTGGAACAAAGAAGGCAGAGAGGTGACTTGATAGAGGTGTACAAGGTGATGAGAGGCATGGATAGAGTGGATTGCCAGAGACTTTTCCCCAGGGTGGATATGGCTGTCATGAGGGGACATAATTTTAAGGTGATTGGAGGAAGGTATAGGGGAGATGTCAGAGGTAGGTTCTTTACACAGAGAGTGGTGGGTGTGTGGAATGCACTGCCTGCGGAGGTGGTGGAGTCAGAGTCATTAGGGACATTTAAGCGACTCTTAGACAGGCACATGGATAGCAGTAAATTGAAGGGGCGTAGGTTAGGTTGATCTTAGATTGGGATAAATTGTCGGCACAACATCATTGGCTGAAGGGCCTGTACTGTTATATGTTCTAATATTCCAAAATTCCCTGAACACGGGAAAGGTTCGAGTGGATTGGAAAAATACTTATGTAACGCCCTTATTCAAAAAGGGGGGGAAATTGCAGACCAGTTTAACATCTGTTGTTGAGAAATTGTTACAATCAATTGTCAAGGACTTAATATCAGGACATTTGGAATGTCAAAACGCTATCCATCAGAGTCAGCATGGTTTTATGAAGGGCAAATCATGTTTGACTAATTTACTAGAGTTCTTCGAAGATGTAACAAGCAAAGTGGATATTGGGAATCCTGTAGACGCAGTATTTCTGGACTTCCAGAACGCCTTTGATGAGGTGCCGCCATTGGAGATAAATTCACAAAGTTAGATCACATAGGATTGGGGGTAGTTTATTTGCTTGGGTAGAAGATTGGCTGATGGAGAGTCGGGATAAATGGGTCTTTTTCTGGATGGCAAGATGTAACTAGTGGGGTGCCACAGGGTTCGGTCCTTGGGTCCCAGCTATTTACAATCTATATAAACAACTTGGATACAGGGATAGAAAGTTCTATAATCAAATTTGTAGATGACACAAAAATAGGTGGGACTGTAAGTTGCAATGAGGAAATAAGAATGTTCCAAATGGATATAAGTAGGTTAGGAAAGTGGGCCAAAATGTGGCAGATCAGGTTTAACATGGATAATGTGAGTCATGCATTTTGGTCAGAAAAATAGGAAGGCAACTTATTATCTAAATGGGGATAGATTTTGGGGTGCTCCGTTGCAGAGGGATCTGGGGGTCTTCATTCATGATCACAGACACCTAGCATGCAAGTACAGCAGATAATAAAACAAGCAAATGGAATGTTGGCATTTATAGCTAAAGGAATAGAGTATAAAGGTAAGGAAGTGTTGTGGCAACTTTACAAGGCATTGGTGAGACCACACTTTGAGTACTGTGCACAGTTTGCGTCCCCTTATTTGAAGAAAGATGTAGTGGCATTGGACGCGGTTAAGAGGAGGTTCACTAGGTTGATTCCAGCGATGAGGGGTTTGTTGTATGAAGAGAGATTGAACAGTTTAGGCCTATACTCTCTAGAGTTTAGAAGAATGAGGGGAGATCAAATTGAGGTATATAAGATGATAAAAGGTATGGATAAAGTAGACGTGGAACAGATGCGTCCTCTTCTGGGGCAATCGGGATCAAGAGGTCATAGTCTTAGGATAAGAGGTGACAAATTTAAAACGGAGTTGAGGAGAAACTACTTCTCCCAAAGGTTGTGAATCTGTGGAATTCATTACCCCAGACTGCAGTGGATGCTGGGACAGTAAATTTAAGGAGGAGTTAGACAGATTTTTAATTGGCAATGGGTTGAAGGGTTGAGGAGAATGGGCAAGACGGTAGGGTAAGATTAGACATGATTGAATGGCAGAGCGGACTCAATGGGCCAAATGGCCTAATTCTCTCCTATATCTTAAAAATTTATGAACTAATCATGTCAAATAAAAATGGGTTCAAGGACACCTTGGATAGAAAGTGGGCTCTGTCACGCCACTGCGGCCAGAGCTATTGAAGCAGGAACCCCTTAGAACGGTGTGTGGATCTCTTCAGCAGGACTTATGCAGCATCACATGCCAGAAAGGACACTCGGATGTGTCATGTGAGAGTCCCTTTAAGAAAAGTGTGTTTTATCAAATGGCTGCAGTGATGTCATTGTGTGAGAGGAGCTGGAATGTGATTCTGCTTTTAACTTTCGTTTTAAGCTGGAAGCTCTTTTTGGCTCTGTGTTTTAGTTTTGCTTTCAGTTGGAGGGTTGCATTCAAACCAAGCAGATGTGTACTGGTCTCTCTCTGTATGTTAAACAAGGTGTTTCGATCACTTGATAATTTAAAATGATAACTGTTCTCTGTAGAGAATTCAAACCTACTGGAGGCGATTCTCCGATATGGAGGCCAAGCGTTCGCATCATCGTGAACGCCAGCGCGTTTCACGACGGCGCGAACAGGGCCCGGGCACGACCTATTCTAGCCCCCACAGGGGGCCAGCATGGCGCTGGAGCGGATCACGCTGCTCCAGCATCCTTACGCAGTGCCAAATGGGCGCCGAGCCAACCCGCGCATGCGCAGTTGGGGCAGCCCAATCCTGCGCATGTGCAGTTGGGCCGCGCCATCCTGCGCATGCGCAGGGAATGTCTTACGCATGCCAGCCCCTCACCAACATGGCGCCGGTGTTCTGGGCCGCGCGTGGAAGGAGGTAGGCCCGGGGGAGGGAGAGGCCAGACCGCCGATCGGTGGGCCCCGATCGCGGGCCAGACCCCATCGGAGGCCACCCCAGTGAAGGAGCCCCCCTCCTTCTCCTACAGGCCGCCCCCCAGCGTTCCCGCAGAGTTCCCGCCGGCAGCGACCAGGGGTGGATGGCGCCGGCAGGAACCTGTCGTGTCGTAGCGGCCGCTCGGCCTATCCGGGCCGGAGAATCGCCGCTCGCCGGTTTTCCGAGCGACCCGGTGCGGATCGCGCGCCGCTGGTTTCCGGGGGGTGGGAGAATCGCGTGCTGGAGTCGGGGGGTGTGGCATGATTCGCGTGGCGCCCCGGCGATTCTCCCACCCGACGATAGCGCCCACTGTCTTTGTTCAAAAGTGTTTTGGCTTATGGATGTTGTTAGGAAAGTTACTAAGGGTTACCTATAGAGTACTGTATCTTTTTGGGGGGTTATCAGTGTTGGTAGTTGGTAAGATGTTTACTGTGTGTTTATAAAATGTGAACTGGATTCATAGAATAAACATTGTTTTGTTTTAAAAATACTTTAAATCTCTGTTGCATCACACCTGTAAAGTGGGCCCTTGTGCTCTCCATAACCAAAATCTATTAAAAGTTGTGGGTCAGGTGAACGCCATGATATACTTTGGTGTTCTCTAAACCCTGGCCCATAACAGATGAGTGAGCAGTGCTTAGACCAGAAACATCCCAAAAAGCCCATTGTGACATCAAACAGCTATTCTGGCTGGTTTGGAAATTTTGACGAACATGTGCTATTGCAAAGTTTGAGGGAGTACTGTGAAGTGTTTTTGGAGTTATTGTGGTGATTGCTGGATTTGTTGCGGCGATCCCACAGGGAAAGCAAAATATTTGATCAGCCATCCACACAAAGGCTACAACAGGTAGCAAGACTGTCATTGCAGTGCCCCTGGGTCTGCACCTATCACAAAGCTGGAACAGAGACTGTGGAGCGGAGACTCTCTGTATGGAGGGAGGATGAGACAGAGAAGGCAGAGAGAAGGCATCCAGAATGCTGGAGTGTGGGCTGTTAGTGAGCACCTACTCAGACTCCAGTTCCCTTCACTGGAAGGCAGGAGAATGGGGATGAGAACAATATCAGCCATGATTGAATGGCGGAGCAGATTCGATGGGCCAAGGGGCCTAATTCTGCTTCTATGTCTTATGGTCTTATAGTCTCATTATCCCACTCTACCTCACATTCCCACTCATCTGCAAAGTCCAATCACCGTGTGGTCTTGGTCAAAACCCTGAAATAAAACCCACCAACAAAAACCAGTCTGTAACGTGTTTACCAAGCAGCACACCTAATATACAAGCAACAACAAACTATTCATCCTTGTACACAATGTCACATGTCGGTGCCCTTGCTTATCCTCATGCTCTTACATAGTGTTACCCTTGGGGTTGCAGCATGGTTGGTAAAAGGTTGCTGGCTTTCAATGGGGGGGACTGCAGGTGACCTTGCAAGATATCCTTCCTTGAAGGCCTGAGTTCATACTGCACCATCTCAGCTCAGACAGCAGCAGTCTGGGATGGCTGCCTGACAGGACTCTGACAGAGTGGCAGTGGTGGGAGGACGAATGTATGTTAGAATACGAGAACACTGCAGCTTTGTGTTCCATGAAGCCACTGGCAGTTACCCAGCCTGGCCCCTCAGTACTTCTTTAAGGATATATTGCAGATACTCTGAAAGTTCCTTCAAACGCAGGTAACCACAGCCAATGATGGCAACAAATAAGCTTGCATGGTAGCAAGTTGGCCTTGCATCCTGTAAATTTGAGCTTCTACAGCCGCACCCATGAGTAGGCTGGTTTCTGTTGTGTTTCAATGGAAGCTCAGACATGACTATCATGTAAGAACATAAGAAATTGGAACTTGAATAGGCCATTTGGCCCTTCTAGCCTGTTCTGCCATTCAATTAGGTCATGGCTGATCTTCTACCTCAAGTCGACCTTCCTGCATTATCTCACAGAATCATAGAATTTACAGTGCAGAAGGAGGCCATTCAGCACATCGAGTTTGAGTTGGAAAGAACACCCTGCTTAAGCCCACACTCCACCCTACCCCGTAACCCAGTAACCCCACCTAACATTTTTGGACACTAAGAGCAATTTAGCATGGCCCATCCACCTAACCTGCTCATCTTTGGACTGTGGGAGGTGTCATGTTAAGCACACTGAGATAACACGGGCTGCAACTGGATGCAGCTATAACTGAAATAGACTCCAGACCTTGAAGTTAGTTCAATTTGATTTATTGAACCTGTCACACAGTTAGCACAGTTCTCTGTCAGCTCGACTCTCTGCTAACCTAAGTGTGATCTCTCTGTCTGACTGAACCAGACTAGCTCTTAGCCACGTGCTGTATGCGTTACGTGATATATACACCGGACTCACTCTGTAGATGTCCTCAGTGGAAAGAGGCGGAGTGTGAGTACCTTGTGCCTTTTATAGTGGGAAACCACCCCCAAGTGTTCTGCCTGCTGATTGGTTATGTCCCGTTCTCTGTGTTCATTAGCTGCCTGTCGTTAAGTGCATGTCTGCATATCATGACATCTCCCCTTTTGAAATGTTTTTCTGCAGCCTATGTGAAAGTATTTACATGTGTAGGCCGAAAAACTAACGTATTTACATGAGATGGCAGATGGGAACATACGTACATATAGAAACAGATGTCTAATGTGCGAAAACAGAACATAGCAAACAAAACAAATGTTCATACGTCCAGTCTCTGGGGCTTGTGTCTGATCCTGGTCGACCGCCGGAGAGGTGGTGGTGGGACGACGGCACCTTGATGGGTGGGATTGCAGCCAGACTTGTGGCCTCATGGTTCGAGGTGTCAGGAGGTGGCACAATAACAGATGGAAACAACGAAGAATGTGGTTGCGGGCGGGCAACTGTGCGCAGTGCCCGTCTGTTTCGCCGCACAACAGAGCCATCAGCCATACGCACAACGTATGATCGAAGAGCAGCCTGTTGGGCAACAACCGCTGGAGCTGACCAACCTCCATCAGGTAGCTTGATCCGAACAGCATCCGCCAGGTATAGCACTGGCAAATCGGTGGCATGAGCATCATAGCCCTGCTTTCGCCAGTCCCTGAGTTTCTGCACCTTCTGCAGCACCGGGAAGTGATCCAGATCAAGCAAGTATACGTATGGCTGGAAGAGTAGTCCGCAGGTCCCTGTTCATCAAGAGTTGTGCCGGTGACAGACATGCTGGTTTGCCCTGTACGCAAGCAGCGCAAGGTTGACGTCAGAAGCAGAAACCGCAGCCTTGCAGATCAGCTGCTTCACTATGTGCACCCCTTTCTCAACCTTCCCGTTGGACTGCGGGTAATGTGGGCTGGAAGTGACGTGATGAAACTGATATAGCTGAGCAAATCTTCACCACTCTTGGCTGCTGAAGCAAGGACCGTTGTCACTCATGACAGTGAGTGGAATACCATGCCTGGAGAATGTCTCCTTACAGGCCTTGATGACGGTCTTGGATGTGAGGTCCGAGAGCTTCACAACTTCTGGGTAGTTGGAAAAATAATCGATGATGAGCACATAATCACGACCATTGGCGTGAAAGAGGTCGATGCCCACTTGGACCATGGGGAGGTCACAATTTTGTTCTGTTGAAGCTTCTTCTTGCTCCATGCTGGCTGGAAGCGTTGACAGGTCGGACAGTTGAGGACCATATTTGACATGCCCTGACTAATCCCAGGCCAGTAGACAGCTTGCCTGGCTCTGCGCCTGCACTTCGACACCCAGATGTCCCTCGTGGATTTGCCGGAGCACCGAGCTCTGGAGACTGAGTGGAATGACAATGCGGTCCAGCTTGAAGTTGATACCATCAACCACCGTCAGATCGTCCTTCACATTGAAGAATTGAGGGCACGGCCCTTTTTGCCAGCCATTGGCGAGATGGCGCATGACACGCTGCAGAAGAGGGTCTTTGGCTGTCTCGTCGCGAATGCGGATCACCTTTTCATCCGACGCCGGGAGGTTGCTCGCCCACAGCTGCACCTGTGATTCGATCTGTTGGATGAATGCCGGCGGGTCAGCGGGCAAGGTTACGGAGTGGGACAAGGCATCCACAATAATGAGTTCCTTGCCAGGCGTGTACACAAGCTCAAAGTCGTACCTTCTGAGTCTGAGGAGGATGCGCTGCAGCCGGGGCGTCATGTTGTTCAGGTCCTGGTGGATAATGTGGCCTGTGGTCCGTCTCGACGGTGAATGTCGGCAGGCCGTAGCCATAATCGTGGAACTTGAGAATTCCAGTAAGAGGCCCAGGCATTCCTTTTCAATTTGGGCGTACCGCTGCTCGGTGGGTGTCATCGCCCGTGATGTGTAGGCAACCGGTGCCCAGGATGAGGTGTCATCGCGCTGGAGCAACACCGCGCCGATGCTGTCCTGGCTCGCATCTGTCGCGATTTGCGTTTCCCTGTCAGGGTCACAAAATGCCAGTACAGGTGCAGTGGGGAGCTTGGCTTTCAGCTCCAACCACTCTGCTTGATGAGCTGCCTGCCACTCAAAGGCAGTAGACTTTTTCACCAGGTGTCTGAGGGCCGTGGTGTGTGAGGCCAGGTTTGGGATAAACTTGCCCAAGAAGTTCACCATTCCTAGGAAGCGTAGCACCGCCTTCTTGTCTTCAGGGGTCTTCATGGCTTCGATGGCATTGACCTTGTCCGTGTCCGGGTGCACAACCTGCTGAGATATCTGGTCACCCAAGAACTTCAGTGTCGACATGCCAAAGCAGCACTTGGCCCTGTTCAGCTTGAGGCCATTGGCATGGACACGGCGGAATACCTGCTGGAGACGAGAGATGTGCTCTTCGGGGGTTGTGGACAAAATGATAACGTCGTCCACATACACACAAACCCCTTCAATGCCCTCCATCATCTGCTCCTTGATTCTATGGAAGATCTCCGAGGCCGAGACAATGTCGAATGGCATACGATTATAGCAGTACTTGCCAAACGGTGTGTTGAAGGTGCAGAGCCTTCTGCTGGACTCATCCAGCTGGTTTTGCTAGAACCCGTGTGATGCATCTAACTTTGTGAAAAACCGGGCGTGTGCTCGTTAGTTTCTCCTGCTTCGGGATGGGGTAGTGTTCCTGCATTATATTCTGGTTGAGATCCTTGGGATCAATACAGATGCGCAGCTCCCCGGAGGCTTTTCTACACAGACCATCGAGCTGACCCAGTCAGTCCGTTCTGTGACTTTGGAGATGATGCCCTGGTCCTGAAGATCCTTCAACTGTGCCTTCAGGCGCTCCTTCAGTGGAGACGGGACCCGGCGTGGAGCGTGGACCACAGGCGTGGCATCAGGCCGCAGCAGGATCTTGTACCGATATGGCAGAGTGCCCATCCCGTCAAACACATCTGGATACTGAGCGAGGATGCCGTCAATGCCGGCTTGAAGATCCACGTTGGGGGAGGTCATTGTGTAGACCCGCTGCACAAGGTTTAGGTGCTTGCATGCATGTGCGCCGAGCAGGGAGGCCCTGTCTGGCTTGACGATTTCAAACGCCTTGCGTGAATGCTCCTGTTGGATCCGTAATGCTGCCAGGATCAGAATCCTGTAAACCTTGCTGGACACTCTGAACGCGGCTGCGTTGGAGTTGGGAACGCTGGCCCTTGACTGGTGGTGCAGACCTGCACAAGGCTGCACCGTGTCCAGGCTCCCGCAATTTAAACAGCGCCTGCCTCTTGCAGGGCAGTGTTTCTTTAAGTGGGCGGTGCCACACTTTGGGCACATCATGACGTCGTCACGCTCCATGCGTCGTCGCACATGCGCAGTGCGGTCGGTAGACGTTCGTACCTGCACAGTGTGGTGATCGGCCACTTCGTTATCCCATTCGCATCGCGCATGCGTGGGGCTCTGGGAAGAGCGCACAAAATGGCCGCTTTCATCAAGGCTGAGGCACTGCATCTGGGAGATGGCCTGCACACTCTCTGCCTCATGGGAGGCAAGCTTTTTAGTTTCAGCCGATTTGTATTGGGAATACCGATTTTTGGCGTGCTCATGCACTGTCTACGTTTCAATCGCGACTGACAGGGTCATATGCTTGATTTTTAAAAGCTGCTCTCCCAGAGGATCAGAGTGAACGCCAAAAATGATTTGGTCCCTGATCATGGTGTCAGCAATTCCCGTACCAGCCTCCCCGAACAGGCGCCGGAATGTGGCGACTAGGGGCTTTTCACAGTAACTTCATTTGAAGCTTACTTGCGACAATAAGCGATTTTCATTTCATTTTTCATATCACCAAAGTTGCAGGACAGCGCTAGTAGACGGAGATTAGTTAGGAAGGAGTTGAAAGATTCGTCTTTACCTTGTAGGCGTTGTTTAAATATGTAGCACTCGAAGATTTCATTGGTGTCCACTTCACAATGACAATCAAACTTGTCCAGGATGGTCTGAAACTTTGTCTTGTCCTGGCCTTCGGTGAAGTTAAACGAGTTAAAGATTTGGATGGCTTGATCCCCCGCAGTTGAGAGGAGATGCACGATCTTTCTTGTATCAGACGTACCCTCGAGGTCTGAGGCTTCGATGTACAGCAGAAACCTTTGCTTGAAAGTCCGCCAATTGGCACTGAGATTGTCGGAGGTCCGCAGCAGTTGAGGAAGCTGGATCTTCTCCATGGTGCCGGGATGCCTTTGCTGGTCGTCACGGAACAGATTGAGGTAAACCACCTAAGGATAGCAGTCTACTGGTACCATGTCGTGTTAAGCACACTGAGATAACACGGGCTGCAACTGGATGCAGCTATAACTGAAATAGACTCCAGACCTTGAAGTTAGTTCAATTTGATCTATTAAACCTGTCACACAGTTAGCACAGTTCTCTGTGAGTTCGACTCTCTGTTAACCTAAGTGTGATCTCTCTGTCTGACTGAACCAGACTAGCTCTTAGCCACGTACTGTATGCGTTACGTGATATATACACCGGACTCACTCTGTAGATGTCCTTAGCGGAGAGAGGTGGAGTGTGAGTGCCTCGTGCCTTTTATAGTGGGAAACCACCCCCAAGTATTCTGCCTGCTGATTGGTTATGTCCTGTTCTCTGTGTTCATTAGCTGCCTGTCTGTATCTCATTAGGTGCATGTCTGCATATCATGACAGGAGGAAACCGGAGTACCCAGAGGAAACCCACGCAGTCAACGTGCAAAATTCGCACAGACAGTGACCCAAGCCGGGAATCGAACCTGGGAGCCTGGAATTGTGTACAACAGTGCTAACTACACTTGGAGTATAGTGTTCAATTCTGGCCGCCACACTACCAGAAGGATGTGGAGGCATTAGAGAGGGTGCAGAAGAGATTTACCAGAATGTTGCCTGGTTTGGAGGACATTAGCTATGAGGAGCGGTTGAATAAACTCGGTTTGTTCTCACCGGAATGATGGAGATTGAGGGGTACCTGATAGAGGTCTACAAAATTATGAGGGGCATAGACAGAGTGGATAGTCAGAGGCTCTTCCCCGGGGTAGAGGAGTCAATTACTAGGGGGCATAGGTTTAAGGTGCGAGAAGCAAGGTTTAGAGGAGATGTATGAGGCAAGTTTTTTACAGAGGGTAGTGGGTGCCTGGAACTCGCTGCCAGAGGTGGTGGTGGAAGCAGGGACGATAGTGACATTCAAGGGGCATCTTGACAAATACATGAATTGGATGGGAATAGAGGGATACGGACTCAGGAAGTGGAGAAGATTTTAATTTAGACGGGCAGCATGGTCAGCACAGGCTTGGAGGGCCGAAGGGCCTGTTCCTGTGCTGTACTTTTCTTTGTTCTTTGATCTTTGTGCTACCATGCCGCCCATATACTTTAATCCGCATAGTCCCAAAAAATCTATTGAACTCTGTCTTTACCGTACCCAACGACTGACCATCTTCAATACTCTAGGGTAGGGAATATAAAAGGGTTAATTCCGTATTCTGTGATTATGGGCAGAACATTCTGTGTTCAGAGGAGGTGGGAATGGCTGAATTTGATGGGTTGGCAATGGACCAATAGCTGACACCTTCCCGCATCCACCAGATGTAAGTTCTGAGTAGGAAGTGTCATGATATCCAGGTGAACATCATAGCACATACATACATACATACTGATGGACAGATCAACGGACCAATTAATACACACAGAACACGACAGCCAATCACAGGCAAGAGCATACACAGTACAAAACAGGGAACACGACACTTCCTGGGCACTCAAGCAGGAGACGGCTCAGGGCACAGAGCTCATAGCAAGCCACTCAAACATCCACCATGTGCTGAGTGCCACTACAAGATAGAATTAGGAGTAGGTCCACAGATTCAAATGTTATGATCGAACTTCAGTAAACAGTATACAACTGTAAATAGATGTTTGAAATAAAACTGAGTTGTACCATTCGAAACCGTGTTGGGTCGTCTGTGTAGCAGAGTACCCAACATTTCATAGTACCAGGAATAACTGTGGTACCTACCTACAAATCCTCCGGAATCTGCCATCCTGCGCCATGGACACCGTCAACACACCGCAGCCGCTGCAAGTCGCTCTTTCTGGAAGCCAACGAAAAGGAGAGCGCTTCGGACACCAGAAAGATCGCCATCCTCCTCACCACGGCAGGTCAACACGCCATCCATGTCTACAACTTCCTGGTGTTCGCAGAAGGTGAAGACAAGACCAAATACAAGACGGTCCTTCTCAAGCTCGACCAACACTTCAACGTCGAGGTCAACGAGAGTTTCGAGAGGTATCTCTTCCAGCAGCGCCTGCAAGGTAAGGATGAGCCCTTTCAGTCATTCCTTATGCATCTCCGTATCTTCGCGCAGTCCTGCGGTTACGACACCACCTCCGATTCCATGATTGGGGACCAGATCGTTTTTGGGGTCACCTCAGGCACCTACGCCAGCAGCTCTTAAAAATAAAAGGCCTCACCTTAGCCTCCGCAATCGAAGCCTGTGTCCTGCACGAAAACGCGACTAGCCGCTATACCCAGTTTCAGGCGACCGAATCGGCGCGGCAGGGGTCCAACGCGGCTGGATCGGCGAGGCAGGCGTCCTACGAGGCCGAACGGGTCCAGGCGATTGAGTTCCTCCCGGCCCGCGGCCCGGACGAGGGCGGCCATTTTGCGCGCTTTTCGAGGCCTCCCGCGCTTGTGCGCGGCAAAAACGACGGCAACACTGAGGAGCGTGATGCGCAGGCGTGCTCAACGCAAGACCGAACTGCGCATGCGCGGTGGCGCAACGAACGTCATGACGTCACGACGTGCAGCAACTGTGGAGCCGCACATTTAAAGCGGCAATGTCCCGCAAGAACCCGACAATGCCTCCGCTGTGGCAAGGTGGGCCACTACGCTGCCTGCTGTCGAGCAGCTCAACCTGCCAATGTTCCCCAATTCCAACGACCTCGCAGGGACGTGCGAACCATTCAGCCTCCTTACTACGAGTCGTTCCCAGACGATATCCAGACCAGTGACACAGACGACCGGGACGCCTTCTGTGTTGCGGTCATTGATGGGAACCGAATGTCTCCAGCCAGGACCCACCAGCCGATGCAAGTCAACACTGTCAATCCGGGTGATGAATGGTGTGCCACCCTAACGGTCAACCCGAATTTGTCGCCCACCTACTAGACTGGACTTATGAGACTGTTTGTACATTGAACTCATACTACCGCTGTGTTAATATGTTTCTGTTCTTATTGTTACAGGAATTCATTCTGTCGTTCTACATTTCCCCGTTCTTTGTTTATGGTACAACCTCGTTGTTATGTCGCATCCGACATCGCCCCTTGTATATAGTTTAGCCCCATGTACATGCTGTAGATATTACACACATACATTTAGCTACACTCAGTACACATCTCTATTTATGACCACATAGGCACATGTTCTTGTAAAAAAAGGGGGATGTGATGATATCCAGGTGAACATCATAGCACATACATACATACATACATACTGATGGACAGATCAACGGACCAATCAACACACACACAACACGACAGCCAATCACAGGCAAGAGCATATACAGTACAACACAGGGAACACGACACTTCCTGGGCACTCGAGGACGAGACAGCTCAGGGCACAGAGCTCATAGCAAACCACTCAGACATCCACCATGTGCTGAGTGCCACTACAAGATAGAATTAGGAGTAGGTCCACAGATTCAAGTGTTATGATCGAACCTCAGTAAACAGTATACAACTGTAAATAGATGTTTGAAATAAAACTGAGTTGTACCACTCGCAACCGTGTTGGTTCGTCTGTGTAGCAGAATACCCAACACTTCAGGAAGGCCCAGGGTCAAACATCCATCCCTACCATCAATCAAGTCCCTTAAGTGGCCATTTATGACACCTTAAGGGCTTCTACCCTACTCTACTGCGATCTTCCCAGCTCCATGTAGGCCTGCCAACTTGCAGCCTGTATGACTCCTTAAATTGTGCAGGCTGCTTGTCAGCTGGGGGTACTGGTGGGGGTGTAGTGAGGTAAGGTGGGTGTCCCTTGATTCATACTAATCTGTGCATGATCAAGGGCTTGGACATGAGGATAGGAGGTGGCCACTGATACCCAACCCATTACTCTTGCTGCCGAGCTCCAGTGCCCCCTCACCCGCAAGCCACCCCCTACCAGCACTTACCTTTTTTTCAGGTTGTATCGCCACCCTGGGACAGCAGTTGGTGTTTTTCTGACAGCAGCCATGACCTTCTCCGTGCCGCTGTCAAGTATAAGAACTGCCAGCCTCCTATTGTCTGGCAGCTCTTGGCAGATAGGGCAGCGTATCCTGGGGTCCTCAGTCGGGAGGAAGGCCTGCCATTGTCCTCTTAACTGCCTGATGGGCAGAAGATACAGCGGGCTTTCCTTCTAAGAGTCAGTACGGGTATCTTGCCACTTTTTCAGGACGCGCATGATTTACCTGCTGAAACAAGACAACTCTGCTCTATGATCTTGTGATCTGGATTACCAAACCAGGGGAATAATCTCACCATCTGAACTGCCTGACCCCTAATTTTATGTTTTAATCAGATCAGCTCCCAATATGAGCAAAACTTTAGTATATATTGGAAATCTGTACACCCATTAAATTCCAGATCCTGGAATCATTTGCAATGAATTTGTTGTTAATTTATTTTTATAATGGGTTAAAATGGCAAATTTAATCAAAACTTATACCTGAAAGATGCAACCTTATTCTCGAGTTAAAATTCCAAGATCGGTGGACACCTCGGATGGGATTTTCTAATCGCACCCATGGCAGGATCTGTCACAGCTGGGTTAGAAAATTCAGAGAATCAGCCATACATTCTTTGACTGCATGGGAATCTCCGGTCCCGCCCCAAATCTGGCCCTTCAGCTTTTTTATACAACATTGCTTCCTGGCAAACAATGCGCTTTTATTTAATGTTGCTGCAGCAACTATTAGAAATATTGGGCACAAAATCTGACTCCATAGCCCCCATAGGTTTGGCGTTACAGGTGCCATGTTGGCTCGAAAATGGCATCCATGTCTATACTTTCGCACAGCCTGAATGGAGTGTGGTTTTGGCAAAGGTGTTAGTGCCGACATTAGGAGCGTGCACCAGAGGTATGCAGCTGATTGCACAGATCATGATGTCAGTCAATGTGCAGCTCTCAATTGATACCAGAACTGCCATTCTCAACCTGATGCGACCATCAATTCACACGAGACGATTAGCAGAAGTGAACAGTGGTTTTAATAAGCTAGATCTGTGCCTGCCTGCGACTGCTCTGTACTGAGTGCCGCCTACAGGCTGCAGGTTTATATACCACCCCTGAGGGGAGCCACAGGTGGAGCCCACAGGGGCATCAACATAATACAGTACAATACAGTGTGAATTGCAGTAGCAATACGTTCACCACACAACTTTTCCAATCCAGCTAATACACTCTCTTAAACATACGCATCTGAAAATGGATTCAGCAGCAGGAATGACCCATTCCTCTCCCCACACTTCCTGTAGTGTTATTTAAAGAGATTAACTTATTTTATTCATTCATGGGATGTCAGCGTCTCTTGACCAGACTATCATTTCTTTCCCATATCTTATTGCCCTTGAGATGGTGGTGATGAGCTGCTTTGTGGTCCATATGGTGTAGGAGCTCTGGGATTTTGATTCAGCGACAGGGAAGGAACGGTGATATATTTCCACGTCAGGATGGTATGTGACTTCGAGAGAAATTTGCAGATACTGGTGTTCCCATGCATCTGCTGCCCTTGTCATTTTAGATGTCGAGGTTGTGGGAGTGAATGTTAAATTTGGTGGATGAATGCCAATTAAACAGGCTACTTTGACCTACATGGTGGTGAAATTCTTCAGTGTTGTTCGAGTTGCATTCATCCAGGCTTACGTTAGCCTGTCCTGGAATGTCCTGGAGACCTCATTGTATTAGTGTATCTATGTCACAGCAGCTCGCAGGATCCAGGAAATTATGGAATTAGTAACTTATAGGGGGCAGCACGGTGGTTTGCACTGCTGCCTCACAGTGCCAGCGCCCAGGTTCGATTCTGGTCTAGGTTCTGCCTGTGTGGAGTTTGTACGTTTTTCCCATGTCTGCATGGGTTTTCGCCGGGTGCTCCGGTTTCTTCCCACAGTCCAAAGGTTAGGTGAATCGGCTACGCTAAATTACCCCTTAGTTTGCCTGTGTGAGTGTGGTAATGCTTGACATGGTGTAATGCATTTCAAGCTACAAGCCCCTGGCGGCAGACTAGCGACCTGTTTCAGGAATGCATAGCTACAGAAACAGCCGAATGTCTGACCTATGCACCATCAGTTTGCAGGAAGGTTGAGAGAGAGAGAGTAACTTACGGCATCATGACACCACCAGCTAATTCCTGGGGCTTTCATGATGTTCCATCACTATCTCATCACAAAATAATTAATGTAGTGCCACCACCATATACTGGAAAGTAATGGTACTGGCGGTTTGGCAACAATATATTTCATTGCTCCATGATCAGTGTGGAAAATGGAGTCCCAAAATCAAATTGATCGGAATATGTTTTTATCTGCAAAGCAGCAGGCAAAGGACAGGGGTTTAGAGCTAATTGGATAGCCCTTTCAGAGAGCTGGCACAGACATAACAGATCAAATGGACTGAATAGCTTCTTTCTGTGTTGCATCATTCTATTATTCCATGCAGAGTCTCACAGGAACTATGAGAAAAGCTAAAGAAGAACAAAAACCACCAATAACACAATAGGCTGGATTTGTATTTTGAGGTCGGCACATCGATGTCGGGATCAAATCCAGGTCCCTTCCTTGCACCATGTCAAGAACAGTCTTCCAATATTATTTTCAAAGGAATGGCCTATTAATGATCAGAGGGCACACTTGTTGTCCAATTATGGATGGCAGGTGACCTCTAACCCAAGAGAGCCAATAGCAGGCCCTCCAGCATTGTGAGAACGCAGCAGCCTGTAAATGCAAGTAGGGGAAATAGAGATGCCTCAAGACAAAGGCCACTGAGAACACTTTGCTAACTTTAAAAAAAGAAATGGCCACAGTTGTCATCCACCATTGTTGAGGAGGAGAGCATCCATAGGGGGTGGGGGGGGGGGGGGGGGCTGTGGCCAGAGCAGCCTGTGGCCAGAGCTATCACCCCGCAGTTGCAGGATGGAGGGCCCTCAAAATGATTTTGGAGTTCTAAACATCTTTCTCTTCTACCACAAGGTGGCTTCCAGGCATCTGCTGGGCTCCAGAGGCTGCAGGGGACACACATGCTAGCTGGAAAATTCGATCGACCTCTATTCATTTACCTTAATAGGCCTTTTAATCATGTTAACAAGCTACCCTCCATTTTCAGGCAAGTAGCCTGGATGACACCCCACGATTTGGCATGTCGTGCGGCACTGGTTGTCCAGCTCACGGCCAATGCCATTCATTACCACAAAATGGTTGTGTTTGGACCAGAAGGCACTCGTTCTCCCGAGAACGTGCAGGTGCGCAGTGGACTCCCATCTGAGCGGATTCTTACTCAAGCGGAATTTCACATTGGCCCTAAGCGTAAAGGCCCCCCCGCCCCCATCGGGAGCCGAAGCCCCGCAATCCTAGCCGCCTCGCAGAAATGCCCTCCATGCCCTTTCGCACTGCACAGGGGGACTTCCTGTTTGGGCTGCTGCTGCACACGTTTCACTTCCTTGCCCTCGCCCGTCACCCGAACAGGCCTCGTTGACTCCGGTGGCAGAGGACCCCACTGGAGGTCCCTCTATAGAGGAGTCCTCCCCTTAACCTTGGGGACCTGAGTTGGAGGGTGTTTCACACAGCAGTCCCATACAACCATATTGAATCGGTTCACAGACTCCTAAGTTTGTGACTCCTCTTTTCTGCGGCCTTGTGGAGTCCGTGGACCATGTATATGTAAGTTATTTTGTAGGGTTGTTTTGCAATTTTTTGTGAAAATCTTTACTGCAGTCTTGTTTGCCCCATGTTCCTAATCTATGGGCACCCTATGCGGAGAAGGGCAGGGAAGGAGGAAGACCTCCTCATGAACCTGCTGCTGGGCCTGGCAAAACTTGCTACAAACAGGTCCAGGCAGCGGGTGACTGAGTGGGTCGTTCAACCTGACTGTCTGCCCCTCTTCTGCTGCTTCATTCACGGCCGGGTGTCCCTGGAGAGGGAGCATGCGGTGTCCATGGTCACCATCGAGGCCTTCCATGCCCGGTGGGCACCATAGGGTCTGAGGTGCTTTGCTGACCCTTTTAATCACCTTTTAGTTTGATGATTTAAGTTTTATTTGCTTTTTGTTTTTGTTTCGGGCAGTATCCATTTAAGGGTCTGCCCTTTTTAATTTGTCCCTCAGTTTGTTTGATTTAGTTTAATTGGTTAAACAGAAATTGTCTCAGTCCCAACCAGAATCAGCCACTGCAACTGGTGTTTCTGCTGCAGTTTGGAGCGGCATCATCTGCCTTTTTGCCTGGGGGAAAGACCTGCAGGCAAAAATTGGATATCACTATCCAAAGCTGCCTCCTTAAAAAACTGCCTCAAGGCAGGAGAATGCCAGCATTCTGGCACACTGGCAGTGCCAGAATATTCCAGGCTCGCCCGCCTCAGTTCACACTTCTGGTGGCTTCTAAAGTCCAGCCCAAAACTTCAAATCCTGGCCCAAGCATAAATGTTCTTGGAAAACAAATAGTGCCTTTCCTTGGATTCAATTTTTTTGTATAATGGATAGTGTAGCTCAGTAGAGTTGCCAACTCTCCAGGGTTGGCCTGACTTATCCAGGAATTGAAGATCAATCTCCAGGACACTGCTGTGTGCAATCTTGGAGAAAAATTATCCAGGCATGATTTTGTTTTTTGTCATTTTCTTTGAACTTTTCCCTTTACCAGATATAAAAATATTGAAAGTGGGTTAAAGAAAGATTGTGTGGCTGAGAGTCAAAGATCATCCAATTGGATGATGAGACTTTTTGCTTTCCAATTGAGGTAGGAAAACAGTGCATCACAAGAATGGATGTGCTGGACGACGAATGGCAAGTGAGTGGGGGGAAAACCATGCGATGAAACCTCCAGGAATACATTAAATCACAGTTGAAAACTCTACAGCCCCATCGTCATGTAAATGCAGCAATTGCATAAACCCAAGCAGCCATGCAAATAGTTTTTTTTCTGCATGTATTCTGAATTCATTAATGATACTGAGCTCTGGCTGAAATGTTTGTCAATTACCCTCAGCATTGAAAGAGAAACTGATCCAGAATCAGCTGGTATAGTTTAAAGGTGTATTCTATATTTTGATGGAAAATAAACAAGAGATGGGACAAGTTGTGATCCAGCTGGAACCAAAGGTCTCCAGCGCTGGCTGGTTTGTATGTCAGGTTGGGTGGGTGGGGTGGCGGCGTGACCATAAAATTCCTTGTATAGGTTTCCCGCTGTGTTACCGCCACCCCAACCTCTCCCGAATTTCACGCTGGGACGGGTGAGGCCTTGGCCCCGGCCCCGGCCCAGCCTTGCCTCAATTGAGGCACTTAAGTGGCCAGTAATTGAGGGTCATTTCCCACCCAGCCTAATTTTTTAGATTGGTGGGAGGGGTTTCAAGGTATGATGGTCGCCCAAAAATAATTAGGTTCAGGACTCGGGTGAAAGGGGGGGGTCATCCATCAGCAGCCCCCTTTTAACATTGGGCACCCCTCCCCCTTAAAATCCATACCGCCCTGACCTCTCCATTGAAACACCAGCCACCTGCTGTCCAACCTCCCCCCCCCCACCCCAGACCTCCCCTACCCTCCCTGCACTGAGATTCCCAAAATCTAACCCTTCTTGGAATTGTAGGACCTAGGATCAGGGAAGTGCACACGGCCCCTGGCCTATCCACTGCAGTTTCTGGCATTGCAGGGACTAGAGGCAGGACCTCCCCCTGAGTGAGGCACAGATGTCCCACCTCCAGCCAATTAAGAATCATTGAAGCATGAAATCGCTACAAAGAAAACGCTGCTAGCTCTACGGATGGTGCGAAAGAAAACCTTGTTATTCTAAAAATTCTGGCCCGTGTGTTGCATTGAATTTCATGGTTAATTTATCTTTTCATCCAGCCGTCCAGATTTTGATCCACAAATCCTCTTTATGAGTTGTTCATGATACTAGTTATTCATATACCTACTTTTAAACCCTGCTTTCCAAATCTTTTCAGCATTGAAATCCTTCCAAAAACTTGCCCAAATCAGTCACAACATTTTTCAACAACTAATCATAATGTCATCAATTTATGCTTATATTTCATACAAAGTAAAATGGTAATTATTTGGCACCGCAATGCTTCCTGTTATATTAAGAATTAGGTTAATGGAATATTAGTCTGCCTAATGAGGCTTTAATATGATCGCAATTATTGTAAATGCCCTATAGTTAGATAGAGCAATCCACTTACAGACACTAATTGAATTTAATTAACACAGCTTATGTCCTTGATCTTCTTTTTATAAATAGGTCACTGCCATTATAATTGTTTTATGTAGGAAAGATACAAAAGCTTTCCAACTTTCATCCTTGTGTACACCATTCATATTAAATAGTTAGAAATAATTATATTGGCACTGTACTATAATGTTCAGTCACATATGGGGTTAATATGAAACCGAGTACAGTACTGTCCATACAGTGATGTGAGACAGGACAAGTACCGCACCTAGGGTCAGTCGCGCGTTGGGCAGAGCTTTGTGTACCAGCAAGCATGGAGACAGCTCTTAGTTTGTACCCTTTGCTGTGCATTTTTAAATAGTTCCAAGAGTCACAATAGACTTACAGTTAAATAGACATGACAATGAAGACTTCTTCAGACCTACCTAACTACATTCAAGAGCCTACAACATGGTGGCAGCTTGTGGGGAAACCTAAAAACTTGCAGAGTAAAACATAAATGCAAGAAGACTGTGAAAACAGTTAACAAAGCATTCTGTCCTGAAAAGAAGCTCCAGAAGCATAGAAGCAATGAAAATTACCGGGGAAATGCTCCAAAGAAAGTCTTGGAAGCTGAAGGCAGAAATTTAAAATTCCTTCCTACAGCAGAAGACTCCATTGAATCTTCTTTGGAAATCCAGCTTCAAATCCCAAATTGCAGACTCAGCAGGCCAAGCAGGGGTGGCTAAATCTCCAAGTTACAGAAAATGCTGAAAAATCTTTAAATAATTTAGAGTCAGAAATGCAGTTTGGAAAAACCCGTCATTAAAACCCTAAACCTGAGTCAGCACCTGAATGCGTGTCTTCCAGGCTTGCCTGAAATGGAAAATATAAAACTAATTGATTTAAAAAGCAGAGAGAGTTGCAATTTCAAAACTCAGCAGTGAGCAAACAAAAGCTAGGAATTGACTTTAAAGTGCTAAGCCAAAACTAGCAGGCGCAGGAAAGCCTTTTGTCTCCAAGTAAACAGCAACACCATCTTAAAATTCAGATATGTCTTCAGGCAGAGCTTAAACTTTTACATTTTTCAGCATGGATCAGAATTCCACTCTTCCAGAAATATTTGGACTTATCCAAGGGCCAAACCTAATAAAGAAACTGGGCATCCTGGCAAAGAGAATTTCTAAACTATTGGAGTACATCAGGAGAAAGTCAGAAAAATCCAGATTAATATTTTTTTATCCTAGTTTGAGGAATTTATTGATGAAATAATCCTAATGCAGTGATGCATTGATGAATCCTCAACCAACTTCGATAAAACTTTAAAAGCCTTTGACAAATTATTTAACCTTCAAGTTGAAGAGTGTGCATAGCTTAAAAAGAGGGATTGAAAACCCCAGTAAAGGAAAAAAGGGCGAAAGACATTACCCATGGAAGAGGAGATGAGTTAAGCCTGCCACCCTGTATTCTGCTCTTCCTACACCCTGCCCAACCCGTTTCCAAGTTAAAATCAAACCCATCTTGTCTGCAACCTCCACAGATGCCACCTGGCCTGCTGAGTGTTGGCAACATTTTCTGGGATTATTTTTATTTCAGACTTTCAGCAACTGCAGTATTTTGCTTTTGTTGCACCGCCCAACTCTGACTGTTAAAAGACATCTTGCATAACTCGCAGCTTGTACAGCATGAATAAAACAGCAATACATTCTTGCAAATCAGAATCAACAACACAAATGTAATATTTCATTGAACTTAGAAAACAATTTAGAAAGTGCTGTGTCGCCTACCTATACAGCCTAATGCCGCAGACACTGATAATCCTATTTAGAGGATGCTGTACGGTTTCTGCAGCGGGTACTAGTTAAATCTATGGTAATTAAATCTCCTTTTTAGCAAGACCTGTCAGAGGGTGCCAATCAGATTGAGACTGTCGCAGGCGATACAGATGGTGTTCAAGAAGACAGCTGGAAGCCCAGTACAAAATAGGTAGTTGCATCCCTATTGGGACAGCGGAAGGTTTCTAAGTGGGGGCGGATAGCCGTGGCTAAAGATAAGTTGCAAGCAGTCAGCCAGAGAGAGAAATATTGAATTGTTTCACGCCTTGGATCATGGGAAGAGGGTCATGTGCATTCACTTAAATCGCATCAAGGCCTTCCATTGCCCTGAAAACCTTTCTTTCTAATTCATAAAACAAAATAATTTTTTTCACAAACCACAGTTCTGACACATGCTTAAGCTGTGGGCCAGAGAAAAGCACAGTTTGTTATTTTATTAATCATTGCAGTTCCATTCCCAATTAAAACAAAGGTGAGTTGTCTACCCTCAGATCAATGTGTAAAGAAATCTGGAATCACAATGGTCTGGAGGGTCTGTTGCCATGATAGCTGAGGGGGGAGTGGGGAGAGGGGCAGCACCCAGCAGCAGTTGGGAAAAGAGCAGATTTTGAGAGCAGCATTCAAGTGGCAGCTTCAGGGGGAGCCAGGCCATCTCTGAGAGAAATGGTTGGATACATGCTGGAAGCCACGGCACATTTGCATCCTTCTGTATGCACAAAAGGCTACATAATGAGATAAGAACCCATGATGTTGGGGGTAGTATATTGGCATGAGTAGAAGATTAGCTAACTGATAGAAGACAGAGAGTTGGGTTAAGAGGGGCATTTTCAGAATGCCAACCTGTAACTAGTGGAGTGTCACAGTGATTAGTGCAGGGGCTACAATTATTTACATTACATATTAATGACTTGGACGCGGAAAATGAATGTACTATTGCCAAATGACACAAAAATAGGCGAGAAGGCAAGTGGTGAGGATGACACAAAGAGAGATATAGACAGGTTACATGAGTGGGCAGAACTTGGCAGATCAAATATACTGTAGAAAATGTGAAGTTATGCATGTTGGTAGGAAGAATAAAGGAGCTAAATATTATTTAAGTGGGGAACGACTTCAGAAAGCTGCACGCAGAGGAATTTGGGAGTCCTTGTGCATAAATCACAGAGAGCTAGAATGCAAGTTCAGCAGGTAGTAGGGAAGGCAAGTGGAATGTGTGGTGATATGCAATAGCAGTTATGTATATAGTGACAGACAAGACCTCCGGCCAACAGGTGGCGGTAGAGAACAACCAAGTGACACTGCTACCTCAGGGAGTTGATAGAGAGTCTTCGTAGTGGATAGTCATAGTTTGTAGTAGCTCGTAACTAATTTATTATTGTTAGTAGTTTTTGATGATATTTTATAGTTATCATTACCACACATTTGTTGAATAATAAAACTTTAACTAGTCTAAGAGCTAGACATTCTACAGTGAATTCATTCCAACCAGCCAAGCATTAGAACGTAACAGAATGCTGGCCTTTATTTCAAAGCAAATGGAGTATGGGAATGGAGTATAAAAACAGGGAAGTCTTATTAAAACTATACAAGGCTCTAGTTAGACTACACATGAAATACTGTGAACAGTTTTGGTCCCCTTATCTAAGGAAAGATATACTGGCGTTGGAGGCAGTCCAGATAAGGTTGGAGGGAGTTTATTATGGGGAGAGGTTGAGTAGGCTGGGTCTGTACCCATTGGAGTTTAGAAGAGTGAGAGGCATATGGGATTCCCAAGGGGCTTGACAGTCTTCTTCTTCAGTGATCACTCGCTAAGGAGTATGATTGCTGACCTAAGAAACTCTGTGTTACTGTGTTCATCTTGCATGGCTGATGAACCCGTTCGTAGAGACGCATCTTTAACCATACACTTGGCAGGTTCCTCCAGGAGGTGGGATCAGTCCTTGGATTCTGATTGTTCGATCGCTGGTATTCCTTTCTCAGGCTCCATTTCCGGGCCTCCTCTTGCCGTTGGGTTTCCTCAAAGTATTGTGTCCCTTCAATCTGAGGTTGCTCCAAGTAGGTCTCTTCTGAGCAAGGGTCTCCCAGTCACTGACGTTAATGATGTATTTCTTGAGGTAAGCCATCAGGGTGTCTTTGAAACACTTCCTTTGTCCTCCTCTTAATCAGAAACCTTCCTTGACCTGGGCGAAGAAGATTTACTTTGGCTGTCGGGACTCTGGCCCAGCGGAGTTGGTTTTGGATGATCATGGTACTGGTGCTCTTGGTTCCTTCAAGGACACAGGTGTCAGTACACCTGTCCTCCCAAATAAAGCGGAGGACCCATCTCAGACAGCATTGATGGTACCTCTCAAGTGCCTTGAAGTAACATCTGAACGTAGTTTCTGAGTCATATAGAAGAGTTGGGAGCATGTCCGCCTTGTATACGAGGATATTGGTGTCAGCACAGATGTCGCAGTCATCAAAGACTGGCCCTTAGGCATCCGAAGGAGGCACTTACAGATTGGATACGATGTTGGATCTCCGCATCGATGTCAGCCTTCGAGGAGAGATGGTTCCGCAGGTATGGGAAATGTCCCACATTTGGGAGGGTTTCTCCATTGATCTTGAAGGAGGGAGAGACCATGTCTTGCTCTTGGGCGGGTTGGTAAAGGACTTGAGTCTTGTGAGCTTGAGGTTGAGGCTGAGACCAACTCTTTGGTACGTATTCACGAAGGTGTCAAGCATAGCTTGGAGATTCTCTTCTGAGAGACTGGAGATGGCAATGTCATCCGAATACTGAAGCTCCAAGAGTGATGTCAGTGTCATTTTCTTCTTGGATTTCAGTTGCTCTTGACAAGGTGAAGTTTAGTTGTTTCCTCTTGTGGGAGGGTCTAGGACCAGATGGCATAATCTCAGAGTAACTGGTTGCCGACTTAAGACAGAGATGAGAGGGAATTTATTCTCTCAGAGGGTAGTGAATCTGTGGAATTCTTTACCACTGAGAGCTGTAGGGGTTGAATTGTTAAGAATGTTCAAGGTAGAGATAGATAGATTTTTAATCAGTAAGGGAATCAAGGGTTCATAGAATCATAGAATTTACAGTTCAGAAGGAGGCCATTCGGCCCATCGAGTCTACACCGGCCCTTGGAAAGAGTACCCTACTCAAGCCCCTGCCTGCACCCTATCCCCGTGAACCAGTAAACCCACCTCACCTTTTTGGACACTACGGGCAATTTATCATGGCCAATCCACCTAACCCTGCACATCTTTGGACTGTGGGAGGAAACCGGAGTACCAGGAGGAAACCCACGCACACACGGGGAGAACGTGCAGACTCCCCAAAGACAGTGACCCAAGCCGGGAATCGAATATGGGACCATGGAGCTGAGAAGCAACTGTGCTAACCACTGTGCTACCGTGCTGCCCTCTTATGGGGGCATTGTGCCCTGGTTATGGGGATAATGCAGGAAAATGGAGTTGTTGATTAACGTCTCACATCAGTCAGTATCTCATTCAATAGTGGAGCAGGCTCCAGGGTCCAAATGGTCTACTCCTGCTCCTCCATCTTACAGTCTTATAGTTCCACAGACAGCTCTGAAAGAAAGACAGTTCTAACGACAACTGGATATGAAGAAAGTACTCAAATTTGGGTAGAATTGTGAAACAAATGGGAAGGACTCTATTTTTGAAACGTAAACTTCCACCTATGTTGCAATGATCCACATGACAACAGAAGAAGCAAAAAAAGCAACAAGGTAGTGAGCACGATGTTCATCGATCCTGCAAAATACATTAGTATTTTATAGTTAGAGTACCAACCAACAATCAGCACAACAACCGGACTGATCAAAAATAGGTCAATACAAAAGAACGGAAGAAAAGCATGAAAACATACACAGATGCCAGAGCATCCTCCAAACCAACTGAAAGAACCAGCAGCCAACAGAGCCTCGCACTCCTCCGACAACAGTGTGAATGTGATATGGAAGAATTAAAAGGCCTCAAGACCACCTGAGCATTTGAATTCAAGGACCTGAGAAGAAGAACTAGGGTAGTGATAATGTAATAAAGACAATATAAATGTATGATAGTCCTAACAATGTAAGACTTAAGGTCAATTATATTCACTTAAAATGCCTTGGATAAAGAGTTGGGGGAGGTGTAGTATAAGAGTCTGGCACATATAGGGTTACGGTGGGACTGAGTATAGTCCCACCTGCAGAGTGAGCACGTGACCCACACACAGGGCCAGTCAAAAGTTGGGCAGAACCATGTGTAGCAACAAGCATGAAGACAGTTCCTTGCTTGTACCTTTTACTGTATATTTATAGTCAATAATGACTTACAATTTACCTATGCATGGCTGCAAAGACTTCTTCACACCTGTCGAACTGTTGGTTACTGTAACCAACACCTTACAACAGACTCGAGCATCTAAACAATTTGGTGCAGATAAATTGGCAGGTTTACTCTGGTTATGAGATTCCAAATGGCAACAGGTTAGAGCTCAGTGAAGGATAGTTTCTGATCCCCAATGAGTTGTAAATTTCTCCAAGGGTCCCCAACATACTCAATCATTGATATTATTCCTCCGGGTTACTGCTGGTGTCTGGTCATGGGATGGCAGCAGACCCGCAGAACCTCGCAGAATTTCAGGACCATTAATAGCTGACCAGCTCTCTACTGTTTTGCAGTTATCTTCTTAGCTGGGCAGGACCTGCCGCAGCTTGGCATTTGTTTCTCTGTTGAATTAGATTCTGGGAGGATAATTTTCAGGTCCTGCCATGTATTACGAACTGAACTGTCATTTTAAATAGAGGCTTAAAAGGGCAACCAGTTGTGAGTTTCTCAGCGAACCAACTTGAGTAGAGAAATCTGAAATCTGGAGGAGCAGGGTTGTTCAAACTGACCCCACAAGGAAAGCTCAGACCTCCCCTGCCTTAGGCTGCACTCTCATTCCCCACTCCTGTCATGATATTCAGATAAACATACCATGGTGCAAGCACACATACACATTGATGGACAGATCAACGGACCAATCAACACACACGCAACATCACAGCCAATCACCAGTGAGAGCACACGCACTATAAAACGGGGAACACCACAGTTCCCGTTCATTCCAGCAGGAGATAGCTCAGGGCACAGAGCTCACAGCGTGCCACTCAGACATACACCATGTGCTGAGTGCCTCTCTAAGATAGTGTTAGGTCTAGGTCCACAGGTTAACGGGTAAATTACGAACCACAGTCATAAGTTTACAGATGTTGTTATCAAGAGTAATAAAACAGAGTTGTACCATCTACAACCGTGTTGGTTCATCTGTATAGCAGAACACCCAACACGACATAGTACCAGGATTGGAACCCAGCAACTGTGAGACCTACCTGCACATCTTCAGGGATCCGCCATCCTGCGGACACCATCAGCCCGCCGCAGCCGCTCCAAATCGCTGGAAACCTCGGCGTCAACTGGAAGCTGTTTAAACAGCACTTCCAGTTCTTCCTAGAAGCCACAGAAAGGGAGAATGCATCGGACACCAGGAAAATCGCCCGCCTCCTCTCCACGGCAGGGCAACATGCCATCCACATCTACAACTCCCTGGTGTTCGCGGAAGGTGAGGACAAGACGAAGTACAAGACGGTCCTTCTAAAACTTGAGCAACACTTCAGCGTCAAAGTGAATGAGAGCTTCGAGAGGTACCTCTTCCAGCAGCGCCTGCAGGGTAAGGATGAGCCTTTTCAATCTTTCCTGACACACCTCCGTATCCTCACGCAGTCCTGCGGCTATGAGGCCACCTCCGATTCCATGATTCGGGACCAGATAGTTTTTGGGGTCACCTCGGGCACCCTACGCCAGCAGCTCCTAAAAATCAAGAGCCTCACCCTAGCCACCGCCATCGAAGCCTGCGTCCTCCACGAAAACACGACCAGCCGGTACTCCCAATTCCAGGCGGCCGAATCGGCACGGCAGGGGTCCGACAAGGCCGAGCGGGTCCAGTCGATCGAGTTCCTCCCGGCCCGCGGCCCGAACGAGGGCGGCCATTTCGCGTGCTTTCCATGGCCTCTTGTACACGCCAAAAGAGACGTTGATGCAGAGGGACGCGCAGGCACGCTCTACGCAGGACCGAACTGCGCATGCGCGCTGGCGCAACGAACGCCATGACGTCACGACGTGCGGCAACTGTGGATCCGCACATTTAAAGCGTCAATGTCCAGCAAAGAATCGACAATGCCTCCGCTGTGGCAAGATGGGACACTACGCTGCCTGCTGTCGAGTAGCTCAACCTGCCACGTCCCCAATTCCGCCAGCCTCGCAGGGACGTGCGGGCCATTCAGCCTCCATACACTGAGTCATACCCTGACGATGTACAGACCGGTGATACCGACGACCGGGAAGCCTTCCACGTTGCGGTCATTGACAGGAATCGGATGTCCCCAAGGAGGACCCACCAGCTGATGCCAGTGAACAGCGTTAATCCGGATGATGAATGGTGTGCCACCCTAACTGTCAACCGATCACCAATCACATTCCGTTTAGACACTGGTGCCTCCGCCAATCTCATTGCATGGTCAGCCTTCTACGCCTTGAAGGTCAAACCACCAATTCGGCCATCCCGCTGTCAGATGGTCGATTACAACGGGAATGTTATCCCGGCCATGGGATCCTGCCAGCTCGAGGTTACACACAATGCATACACAGCCACACTGTCCTTTGAGATAGTTGGATCATCAAAGGACTCCCTGCTAGGCGCACAGGCGTGCAAGGTTCTCCACCTCATTCAGCGGGTACACACTCTGTCTCCAGAAGGCACGTCCGACTTCCCGGATGCAGACTTTAGGGCACAGCTCCACTTGCTCCTCGCCCACAACCAGGAGGCTTTCGAGGGCATAGGCACACTGCCTACACTTACAGAATACGGCTCAAACCGGACACCACCCCGGTCATTCACGCACCTCGTAGAGTCCCAGCACCACTCAAAGACTGCCTCAAGCAGCAGCTGCAGGATCTCCAGGACCAAGGAGTGCTTTCCCGGGTCACGGAGCCCACGCCATGGGTCAGCTCCATGGTGTGCGTAAAAAAGCCCTCTAGCGAACTCCGGATCTGCATCGACCCGAAAGATCTGAACAACAACATCATGAGGGAACACTACTCCAAACCCAAACGGGAAGAGATCACGAGCGAAATGGCCCGGGCCAAAATTTTTACAAAGCTTGATGCCTCGAAGGGGTTTTGGCAGATTCAACAGGATCAGTCCAGCAGGAAGCTGTGTACCTTCAGCACTCCCTTTGGCTGGTTCTGCGACAATATAATGCCGTTTGGCATCATCTCGGCATCCGAGGTGTTTCACAGAACCATGGAACAGATGATGGAAGGCATCGAAAGGGTGCGTGTCTATGTTGACGACGTCATCATCTGGTCCACCACACCACAGCAGCACATCAGTCGTCTCTAGCGCGTCTTTGCTTGGATACGAGAACATGGCCTGCGCCTCAACCGAGCCAAGTGTTCTTTTGGCCAAACTGAGCTAAAGTTTCTGGGGGACCACATATCCCGGTCAGGTGTGCGTCCGGGTGCAGACAAAGTGACAGCTATTACAGCCATGCTGCAGCCGGCAGACAAGAAGGCAGTGCTACACTTTCTCGGGATGGTCAATTTCCTGGGGAAGTTCATTCCCAACCTTGCCTCCCACACAACGGCTCTTCACCACCTGGTGAAGAAGACTACGGAGTTCCAGTGGCTGCCCGCACACCAGAAGGAATGGGAGGAGCTCAAGATTACGCTCACCACAGCCCCGGTCTTGGCGTTCTTCGACACTTCTCGAGATACGAAGATCTCGACTGATGCCAGCCAGTCTGGCATTGGGGCGGTACTCCTGCATCATGGGCCCCGGTCGCCTATGCCTCACGGGCCATGACCGCCACAGAACAGCGCTATGCGCAGATTGAGAAGGAGTGCCTGGGTTTGTTAACCGGCATAGATAAGTTCCACGACTACGGGTATGGTCTCCCTCAGTTCACCGTGGAAACCGACCATCGCCCCCTGGTCAGCATCATACAAAAGGACCTGAATGAGATGACCCCTCGCCTCCAGCGCATTCTGCTCAAGCTCCGGATGTGCGACTTCCAACTTGTCTACACCCCGGGAAAGGACCTCATCATCGCGGATGCCCTGTCCAGAGCAGTGAGCACACCGCCCGAATCGGGGGGGTTCGTATGTCAGGTCAAAGCGCATGTGGCCTTCACATCGGCCAATCTGCCAGCTAATGATGCAAGTCTGGCCCACATTCGCCGTGAGACTGCGGCTGACCCCCTTCTACAACGTGTGATGCGCCACATGACGGAAGGGTGGCTAAAAGGACAGTGCCCACAATTCTACAATGTCCGGGACGACTTGGCCGTCATTGATGGTGTCCTCCTAAAGCTGACCCCGATTGTGATCCCACACAGCATGCACAGGTTGGTCCTCGAACAATTACACAAAGGCCTTCTCGGGGTTGAGAAGTGCAGGCGGAGGGCCCGAGAAGCTGTATACTGGCCGGGCATCAGCGACGACATCGCCAACATGGTGCTCAACTGCCCCACCTGCCAAAGGTTTCAGCCGGCGCAACCCCGTGAGACGCTTCAGCCCCATGAGTTGGTAACGTCCCCCTGGGCGAAGGTGGGTGTGGACCTTTTTCATGCGCTCGGCAGGGCCTACGTCATCATAATTGATTATTTTTCAAATTATCCAGAGGTCGTACGCCTGCACGATTTGACATCGTCAGCTGTCATCAGGGCATGCAAGGAAACCTTCACTCGCCATGGCATTCCGATGACTGTCATGTCGGACAATGGGCCCTGTTTTGGGAGCCAGGAATGGTCTTCTTTTGCCGCTTCGTATGGCTTCACACACGTGGCGTCCAGCCCTCTGCATCCCCAGTCAAATGACAAGGCGGAAAAGGGCGTCCATATCGTGAAGCGGCTCCTCTGCGAGGCTGCTGATGCCGGATCTGATTTCTGTTTAGCCCTGCTGGCCTATCGCTCGGCCCCACTGTCCACTGGCCTCAAACCAGCCCAGCTGTTGATGGGTCGCGCCCTCAGGACCACTGTACCGTCCATTCATGTTCCTAAACCCGGCCATGCTCCAGTACTGCAGAGGATGCAACAGCAGCGTGCTCAGCAGAAGGTGGCACATGACACTCGGGCAGCTGATCTTCCTACCTTGGCGCCTGGGGACAACATCCGCATCCACCTACCAGAGGGTGGCTGGTCGGCAACTGCTGAGGTTCTCCGCCGCATGGCTCCCCGTTCGTTCCTGGTTCGCATGCCTGATGGCTCCATTTGCCGGCGTAATCGCCGGGCTCTTCGGCTGCTTCCGCGCTCGCTACGTGATCATGCACTGGTGCCACGCCCTCCTGTTGTCCCTGATGTCGACTTCGTGGAGCTTCCTGCCACCATGCCTATTCCTCTATCGCCTGTGGCCAGGCCCATTCCTCAGCCGGTGGATCCTAACCCACCCTTGAGGCGGTCAACCCGAATTCAGCGCCCACCTACTAGGCTGGACTTATGAGCCTGTTTGCACATTGGACTCACTAAAGTGTTATGCCACAATGTTAATGTGTTTCTCTTTTTGTCGTTACAGGAGTTCGTTTTCGATGTTTGATGATTGCACTTGTTTTGTTTATGGTACAACCTCGTTGCCATGTTGCACCTTACACCTTCCTATGTATATAGTTTAGCGTCATGTTCATGTTGTGAATATTGCACACACATATTCAGCTGCACTCAGTACACACCAATATTTATTACCACATAGGCACATAATCTTGTAAAAAGGGGGATGTCATGATATTCAGATAAACATATCATGGTGCAAACACACATACACACTGATGGACAGATCAACGGACCAATCAACACACACGCAACATCACAGCCAATCACCAGTGAGAGCACACGCACTATAAAACGTGGAACATCACAGTTCCCGCTCATTCCAGCAGGAGACAGCTCAGGGCACAGAGCTCACAGCGTGCCACTCAGACATACGCCATGTGCTGAGTGCCTCTCTAAGATAGTGTTAGGTCTAGGTCCACAGGTTAACGGGTAAATTACGAACCACAGTCATAAGTTTACAGATGTTGTTATCAAGAGTAATAAAACAGAGTTGTACCATCTACAACCGTGTTGGTTCATCTGTATAGCGGAACACCCAACACGACAACTCCCACCCCAATTGGCTTACCAGAGGGTGGGGTTCCATACCTTTGATCCCCAGTGGTGATCCCCAGCTGCTCAACATTACCTGCTCTGCCCTCTGACCCGCTGCCACTTTCCACCAGATTAAGGCAGAAAACTATTTGGCATCCTCCAGATGAAGGCTGAATGTTAAAATCTTGCTGCTTGCTGCCAAGGTCAAGATGTATGCGGCCCGCCTTGGCCCTTGCCTGTTCAACCCCGGCACCGTTAATATCCGAGCATCTGTCTTCATTATGACTGAGCAGCAGTCACTCTTGCCCATTCTATTGTGGACAGATGAGGCTGTATCAGGTCAGTCCAATGAGGGAAAGGTAATTTTTTCATTGGTTCCCTGTTTCTCTTACTCTGTATCAGCAACTTTCCGCCAGCACAGCTGTGCAGAGAATTTGGTTCATCTTAGTGTAGCCAGAAGATCGTCCTACTCTTCCGAGGAAAGAATGAGAGGAAAGTTCTTTAGCCCAGCAAATTGAACTCTTTTCTGTTTAGCCCACGAGCAAAATGTAGGATATCACTAGTTAGCACATATGCAGTATTCTGACCGTATGAGCACAACTTTAGTATACGTTGGAAATCTGTGTGACCATTAAAACCACGACCCTGAAATCATTTGCAAGAGACTTATTAATATAGTTTAATAATGGATTGAAATGACAAATTTAGTCAGAATATAGACCTGAAAGATGCAACCTTATTCCCCAGTAAACATTATCAGTCAATATACTGTATGTGCATTCTGAATCAATAATGTGCTTCTATCTAATGTTGCTAAAGTAAATATTTGGCACAACGTTCAGCTCCATAGCGCCCATACCTTAGGCACTACAGGTGCCATTCTGGTGCTAAAATGGCATCCATGCTCATATAATTTCAGCACAGCCTGCTTGTAGTGTGATTTTGGTGCGAGCGTTAGTGCCAGGGTTAAGAGCTTGTGCCGGAGGTATGCAGCATCCATTTGACACTGGGACTGCCATTTCCGACCTTGCCAATCCATAGAATAGAATACATTTCATAGAATATACAGTGCAGAAGAGGCCATTCGGCACATCGAGACTGCACCGGCCCTTGGAAAGAGCACCCCACTTAAGCCCATGCCTCCACCCTATCCCTGTAACCCAGTAACCCCACCCAACCTTTTTGGACACTAAGGGCAATTTATCATGGCCAATCCACCTAACCCGCACATCTTTGGACTGTGGGAGGAAACCGGAGCACCCGGAGGAAACTCACGCACACACGGGGAGGATGTGCAGACTCCGCACAGACAGAGACCCAAGCCGGAATCGAATATGGGACCCTGGAGCTGTGAAGCAATTGTGCTATCCACAATGCTACCGTGCTGCCCATCTAATACGCTAATGCCTCTCTTAAAGACGGTACGATGGCACAGTGGTTAGCACTGCTGCCTCATGGCACCAGGGACCCAGGTTCAATTCCAGCCTTGAGCAACTGTCTGTGTGGAATTTGCACATTATCCCGAGTTTGCGTGGATTTCCTCCCACATTCCCAAGATGTGCAGGTTAGGTGTATTGGCCATGCTAAATTGTCCATTTATGTCCTGTTGCTAACTTTTGGTTGGTTCAATTGGCTCTGTTTTATAACCTTTGCTCTCGAGTCGCCAGGTATATTTATGATACCGCCACGAGGTTCAAGTTCAAGTAATGATCAATAACTCAATACACCAATTAGTAAGATTCAAATCAATACACATTTATTATACACAGTAAATCGCTACTCATGCATAAACTCTACTTTCTAGGCTATTTCTATCACTAACAGGCCTATACTTAGCTTCGGACTGGCCCACCAGGTCAGGGGAACAAATGGCCTTTCGTTCGGGTTCTGAAACTGCAGGATTCAAAAGCTGGTATAGACTGGTAGCTAGGAGCGCCTATCTCATAGCGAGCGTTGACTTGAGACTTACTTCTTTGGAGGCCGCCGGACAGATCACTGTCAAGGGTTGCTTCGCGTTGCTGAGTGACCCTGTCAAGAAGGACGATTTGAACTTGGGGGCTTTGCTTTATAGTCCCCAGGGGCTTCCCGCCTTTCAGGGCGGACCCCGTACCTGGTTCCAAGTGATTGGACTTCATTCCAATCGCTTGGTTCGATTTCTCCAATACTGGAGCTGTTCCCTGATCGTTGGGCGGTCTTTAAGTGTCCGTTAACCTCTTTTGTGTTGGCTCCTGCTGGCTCCGAGGAGTCTGGCTTGGCTTTGTTTACCTTAAATGTTTCGATTGTTCCCGGGGATCGCTCATTACTATGTAGATGGCTGCTACATTACTATGCAGATGACTGCTTGTATCGATGCTGTCTGGGTTTTTGCAGAGTCTAATACACAGTAACTTGTGCCTGCTAGTTTTTGCCTGTGTTGGCTGAATTTCCCTTCAGCCTTTGCTGTTCTCCATTTTAAGTCGGGAAGTGACCAACTCAGGTGGCTGCAGTCCAAAGATGAGCAGGTTGGGTG
Source organism: Scyliorhinus torazame (assembly GCF_047496885.1). NCBI lineage: Eukaryota > Metazoa > Chordata > Chondrichthyes > Carcharhiniformes > Scyliorhinidae > Scyliorhinus > Scyliorhinus torazame. The sequence continues at coordinate 312,029,856 of NC_092707.1, forward strand.
GTGTTGTGGGGATAGGGTGGGGGATTGGGCCTAGGTGGGGTGTTCTTTTCGATGGTGGTGCAGAATCGATGGGCCAAATGGCCTCTTTCTACACTGTAAGGATTCTATGGTAAAACACACATGGCTGAATATGCATTCAGCAGTAGGGTGAACCAACCAATCAGCTCTCCCCTCACATTCCACCTACCCCTCTCTCCACCAATGCTATTTGCAGAGATATCAACTTTATTCATTTACAGGATGTGGGCATCGCTGGTTAGGCCAAAATTTATTGTCCATCTCTAGTTGTCCTTCAGAAGGTGGTGATGAGTTGCCTTCTTGAACCACTGTAGTCCTTGAGGTGTAGGTACACCCACTGTGATGTTAGGGATGGAGTTCTAGGATTTTGACCCAGCGAAGGAACGGCGATATATTTCCAAGTCAGGGTGGTGAGTGACTTGGAGGGGAACCTCCAGGTGGAGTGGTTCTCATGTATCTGCTGCTCTTGTCCTTCTAGAAGATAGTGGTCGTGGGTTTGGAAGGTGCTGCATAAGGAACCTTGGTGAGTTACTGCAGTGCTTCTTGTGGATGGTACACTCGGCTGCCACTGTCGTTCGTTGGTGGTGGAGGGTTTGATGTTTGTGAAAGGGGATGCAGTCAAGCGGGCTGCTTTCTCCTGGATGGTGTTTAGCTTCTTGAGTATTGTTGGGGCTGCACTCATCCAGGCAAGTGGAGAATATTCCATTACACTCCTAACTTGTGCCTTGTAGATGGTGGACAGGGACAGGCTTTTTAAAGTCAGGAGGTGAGTTACTCGCCATCGGATTCCTAGCCTTTGACCTGTCCTGGTAGCCACAGTATTAATGTGGCTAGTCCAGTTCAGTTTCTGATCAATGGTAACCCCCAGGATGTTGATTGTGGAGGATTCATTGAAAGTCAAGAGACGATGGTTAGATCCTCTCTTGTAGGAGAAGGTCATTGCCTGACACTTATGTGGCACAAATGTAACTTGCCACTTGTCATCCCAGGCCTGGATATTGTCCAAGACTTGCTGCATTTGGACATGGACTGCTTCATTATCTGAGGAGTCGCGAATGGTGCTGAACATTGCGCAGTCATCTGTGAACATCCTCACTTCTGACCTTCTGATGGGAAGGAGATCATTGGTGAAGCAGCTGAAGATGGCTGGGCCTAGGACACTATCCTGAGGAACTCCTGTAGATTAATTGTACTAGCTCTTTCTGAGTTGGTGGAAGTGCTGTGAGTTTTCCACAGCCTTTTAAAGTTGAAGTCGACAGGGTGCTGCACATCGCAAAGGCCTTGATCCTGAGATAGACCATTTCTCCGAGACATGAATGCAACATGGATGCTGCTGTTATTACTCCCCTTGGCCTGCATCATGACAGAGCTATTGAACAAAGTGAAGGACAAGCTACTGGAAGATGGGTGGTGCGGTGGGGAGGAGAAAAGCTCTAAACACTTGCAATGGAAAAACTACAATATTGCAGCAGATTTAATTAACAAGATGTAGCCACATTTATAACACTACGGGGAGAGACTGATACACATTGTATTCTACCCTAAATCTATCCAACAAACAGTGGAAACAGTCAACAGGGGTGTCATTCTCTGACCCCCCGCCGGGTCGGAGAATGGCCGTTGGCCGCCGTGAATCCCGCCCCCGCCCCCACCGAAGTCTCCGGTACCGGAGATTGGGCGGGGGCGGGAATCGGGCCGCGCCGGTTGGCGGGACCCCCCGCTCAATTCTCCGGCCCGGATGGGCCGAAGTTCCGCCCAGAAATTGCCTGTCCCGCCGGCGTAAATCAAAGCTGGTATTTACCGGCGGGACCAGGCAGCGTGGGCGGGCACCGGGGTCCTGGGGGGGGGGGGCAGGGTGATCTGACCCCGGGGGGTGCCCCCACGGTGGCCTGGCCCGCGATCGGGGCCCACCGATCCGCGGGAGGCCTGTGCCGTGGGGGCACTCTTTCCCTTCCGCCTCCACAACGGTCTCCACCATGGCGGAGGCGGAAGAAACTCTCCCCACTGCGCATGCGCGGGAAACTGTCGGCGGCCGCTGACGCTCCCGCGCATGCGCCGCATTTCCACGCCAGCTGGCGGGGCACCAAACACCATTTCCGCCAGCTGGCGGGGCAACAAACGCCATTTCCGCCAGCTGGCGGGGCGGAAATCCCTCCGGCGCTGGCTTAGCTCCTCAATGTTGGGGCTCGGCCCCCAAAGATGCGGAGCATTCCGCACCTTTGGGCCGGCGCGATGCCCGTCTGATTGGCGCCGTTTTTGGCGCCAGTCGGCGGACATCGCGCCGTTGGGGGAGAATTTCGCCCCAGATTTTGAAAGCTTTGAAACATGCTTCAAACCCTAAATGAACATAATTTGTGAGCGCTATGTATTAGCATCCTGGATACAAATGCAACTGGTTGTCCTTGCTGCATTAAGGTTGTTCCAAGACCTGTCTCGCTGGCGGGGCACTGCAAGGTAACTTCATCATCAACATTAAAGTAATTCAGCACTGGTTGAGAAAGAGTGCCTAGGTATCGATTTTGCTTGTGAACATTTTCAACAGTACCTACTTGGGAAAAACAAAGTGACAGTGGATCCAACCACATGCGCCTTCAAAACATTTTTCTACTATCATCTCCAAAGATCCTGCAAAGAATGTTGTTTTGTTTGCAGAGATATCATCTGGATGTGACATACAAGCAAGTGAAACATATACATCGCTGACATGCTGTCGAGAACAGCACTTCCCATGAAGAAAGTTGAGGATGGTACAATAGAATGTGAAATCTTCCAGGTTCAACATGAAGCAGCAGCTCAACATGCTCTGCAAGTCAGAAACCCAGCAGAGACATTGGGTGGAATCTTCCACCCAACCTTCGGCGTGATTTGCGGCCACCATTGGTCACTGGCGGGATCTTCCAGCCCATTTGTTGTCAACAGTGTTTCCAGTTGTTCACACCCTCTGCTGCCGGGAATCCCATGGCAAAGGGGGGTCACCTACAGTTGGACCAGAACATCCCACCAGTGGGAACAGCCGGAAAATCCTGCCCATTGAATCTGACAAACGCCTTGCTCAAATCAAGTGAACTTCCCACCAAGATGCAACTCTCCAAGTGCTGCAAGAATTGGTGATGAAGGGATGGCCTGAGACACACCTGTGGTCACAAGAGCATATTGGGCATACTGAGATAAATAAACATTGTGTACAGGGGAAATAACGACTTGCTGATAAAAGAGAAATGCCGTTGCTTTTTGTCTTGCACTCATCAAACACTTCACAAGAAACCAGGTATAAGGGGAAATCAACACGTTACACTGTATGAGATAAGAATGCCGAATGGTTAGTGTTAGCGGGAGAGGATCTCAAAGAAATCACTCAACGCCCAGGGCTACTGGTCCTCGCATCAAATGGTTTATTTTGCCAGTGGGGAGATGGCGTCTGTTAAAGTCCCAGACTGTCTCTCCACCGAACAAAGGAAAACATCCATTCTTACTCATTTTTCAACAAAGCTACACAGCCCATTTCGGCTGGACCTTGTCCAATAATATTGGTTATACATTACATCCATTCATTATATATCCAATTCAATTTGACATTACGTAAAGTAGGTTGGTATCTTACCAGCCCCTAACTTACTGTTAAAATTATCTTTCCTGCCTGCATCGGTGACCTTGGGCTGGCAAGGATATATAATGCTTCTTGTCGTGTGGACACTGTTTATCACTCCTCTGTGATGCCTCCCTGGCCTCCCATGTCTGTTTCAATCATTCTTGTCTCCCTGACTAACTCTGCTGTCTGTAATTAAATGATGTTATTTATACCAGTTTGCAATTTAACCCAGCTAATGGTTGTTCAGGAATGTGACTAATTCAGCTAAAAGCCATTTTGTGTAACTTCTTTTAATTGTATGCCTGTCCTTTCTGATATTAGTAATTCTTAGGTTATAAAATCACATGCATTGTTTATACACTATCTAGTCCTACAAATTGCCTCTTATACGGGCACCTAAGCCAATGGGTACCTTTTGCCTAAAAACCTTCTTTCTAAACCTGACTTCAACAGTTAGAAAGTGGATTCTGATCAGTAGAGGCATTGTCACCGAGAATGCAACAATTGATGATGATTTACAGATAATTGCTAAGCATTGTTTGATATTTAAACCAGACAACCTGACCCTATTTGGTCACTTATTTTGTTGCACTGAAGCAGGTGCAATGTGTGTGCATATTCTTTCTCTCTGCAAAGAACAGAATCCTGTATGAGAACGGTATAGAGGTGTATGGGAGTAATATGGGTAACTCACAGTTACACATGATTGTGCATGCAAATATGTCTTCTGTTCATTCAGAAAAGGGGGATGATTGGATCTTTTGTTAGTTAGGAAAAGGGGACATTTGTGTCTTCTGTTCATGATGAAAAATGGGATGATTAGGTTTAGAAATGCAACTTTACTGCATGTCCTATCTGGCTTGCTGTAGTTCTGCGACCCCCTGTCATGAAGAGCATTCTCTGAAAGCAGTCATCTTACAATCAGTTCAATAAAGACTTCATACTAAGAAAGACAGTAATCCTTGAGCACAGGACACCTGGCACTGGGCTGTGTGATACTACCATTTAAATTAGCAGGCAAGATGTAGTGGCATTGGACGCAGTTCAGAGGAGGTTCACTCGATTGATTCCAGAGATGAGAGGTTTGTCGCTACGAAGAGAGATTGAACGGTATAGGCCTATGCTCTCTAGAGTTTAGAAGAATGAGGGGAGATCTAGTTGAGGTATACAAGATGCTAAAAGGTGTGGATAAAGTAGACGAGGAGCTGATGCTTCCTCTTGTGGGGCATTCTAAAACGAGAGGTCATAATCTTAGAATAAGAGAGAGCAAACTTAAAACAGATTTGAGGGAAAACTACTTCTTCCAAAGGATTGTGAATCTGTGGAATTCACTACCCCAGAGGGCAGTGGATGCAGGGACAGTGAGTGAATTTATGGAGGCGTTAGATAGATTTTTAATTGGTAATGGTTGAAGAGTTATGGAGAACGGGCAGGACGGTGGAGTTAAGGCCAGGATGGGATCAGCCATGATAACATTAAGGGTGTTTAGGCTCGGGAGGCTAAATTGCCTACTCCCATTCCTGGTAATATGTTCTAGGGAGAAGATGCTCTGGCTGATTTTGCAATTCAGCACTTGGGCTGTAACATTGGAGGTAGCAGAAGAGGAACATATCAGCCATGATAGAATAGCGGAGTAGACTCGATGGGCCAAATGGCCTAATTCTGCTCCTATATCTTATGAAGTTATGAACTTATGACCAAGGTTATTATAATAATAACACTTAAGTTTTCTTATCTCTCTTCCACTATCATAGGTTTCCTTTTTAACCTGAGGCAAACTCTCCTTAACATTACAAACTAAACCTCCTTCACCTTGATTACCTGTGCATTTCTCATTTTCCTCGTTTCTATCCTTCACAGATTTAAATTGATGTGAAAAAAATGCTTTGTGAATTAATTCAAAATCATTTCTGCTGCCAATCTAGCATTTGTAACTCTTTGCTCTTCCACATGAGTTCTCACTACTCCGGAAAGTGAATCTTTCAATTCTTCCAAAATAATTTCCATAAGAGCTCTTTTCCACCTATCAAAATGATTTTGTTTAATTCTTTTGAATTCTATACGGCTCTGATGACTCAACTACGTCAGCCTGCTATAAAGCAGAATATGGAAGATACACTTCTAACAGGATGGCCAAATTGTACGGCTACAAACAGGGCCCAAGACTATAGAAGGAGATTGAGACAAGGAAATTATGAAGACAGAAACCCAGTTAGAACTTACAAGAGGAAGATGAACCCCAGAAATGCACGGGGCATGATAAATCGATGTTTTCGATGTGACTCTCAATACCATTATGTCTTCAACTGTCCAAAACGTTATGATAGAGTATTTGAAGTGACACATGACATGGAAGAGCCAGAAGAGGAAAAAGATAGTGTTCAGAGAGAAGACATTGTCCTATTAACAAGCAGTTTTATGCTGGTAATGAGGGTGTTGGTTGCAGAATCCTTCAATTATGCTGTATTGGACAGTGGCTGCACATCTACTGTGTGTGGAATTGACTGGTTAAAATGTTACCTGGACTCTTTGAATGCTGAAAGTCGTAACAAGGTTAAGGAATTTGAAAGTTCCACAAGTTTCAGGTTTGGGGATGAATATACTCTGAAGTCGCTGAAAAGAATGGTGATCCCTTGCAATATTGCCGGAGTGAATCATTTCATTTGCACGGATGTTGTATCAAGTGAGATACCTTTGCTTCTGAGCAGACCGTCGATGAAGAAAGCACACATGATACTGGATATGGAACAGGATAAGGCAACAGTTTTTGGAAAGACGGTGGACTTACAATTTACACAGTCGGGACACTATTGTATTCCATTACTGACAAATAATATTTCAAGTAGAGTGATTAAGGATGTGTTAATGGCAGTTGAAAATGGGACTTTCGCTGGTAAAAAGCTTGTTGTATTAAAACTGCATATGCAATTTGCACATCTGTTTCCTTGGAGGCTGGAAATTTTATTAAAGGATGCAGGGGTAAGGGATGAAGACTATACTAACCTGATAGAACAGGTTAGTGATTGCTGTGAAGTTTGTAAGACGTACAGAAGGACACCAGCACGACCGATTGTAACCCTATCTTTGGCCAGGGATTTTAACAACATTGTGGCTATGGACCTTAAGATCTGGGATACGGCCATTTTTCCGAAAGGACAACTACCAAAAGTTGGTACAAAAGTGATATACTTGCCTGAAGGGTCTAGTCAATGGAAGGATGCAACTGTTATAAGTAGAACAGGGGAAGCCACTGGAAAGTATAAACATTGGTTGAATGTACAGCATTCAGGGAGGGAGTTAAGACAATGGATTGGGAACACGAAGTTCAAAAATGGAGGGCACAGAAACGCAGTGCCAGTTCAGATAGTACATCGGTTAGTGAACAGGTCCGCAGGAAAAGGTCGAGAACTATTGAAAGGACATCCCACAGCAGATAGGAAAGATCAAGCAGTAGCAGTACAGAACAAATTACCAGGCGGGAGCGGGGACGTAGTTTATCAAGGTCTCGGAACATGAGTAAGACTACGAATACTAATAGGAGTAGAAGCCCACATGCATGTAAGATTTTGGTGGCTTCCAATAAATTATATGAAAAGTTATCAAAGATGCGAAACAGCAAGAACTGCATAGTTGGAGTGAATTTGGTGTATATACGGAAGTACCGGATAGGGGACAAAGAGCTCTATCCCACAGATGGATTTGCACGGAAAAGGTTCTTCCGGATGGAACTTATAAGGCAAAGGCCAGGCTTGTGGCAAGGGGATTTAAAGAAAGCTTAGAAGATCAAGATTTAAGGGTAGATTCATCTACAGCAGGGAAGCTTAATTTTAAAGATCTTCTTGGCTCTATTAGCCACAAAGGCATGGGAATGCAAATCTATATATATAAAAGCTGCCTTCTTACAGGGGCATCAGCTCCAGAGAGACATTTTACTCCGTCGTCCTAAAGAAGCAGCTAACACAGAACGGGTACTCTGGAAGTTGAACAAATGTGTATATGGATTAAGTGATGCATCTAGAGTCTGGTATTTTTCAGTAAGGTCAGTTTTGTTAAAGTTAAGCTGTTACCAGTTGAAAGTAGATCTTTAGGTAATGTTTTACTGGCACTATAAAGGAAACCTTTCTGGCATCTTTATGATGCATGTCAAATAATTTTTGTGGGGTGGGACTAGTGATTTTGAAACTTTTGTAATCTCTGGTTTGAGGAAAGAATTCAGGGTCGGAAGTCAGGCTTCCAGTGCATTTAAATATATTGGACTGGAAATCAGACTGACTACGTTAGGGGCAACTTTACGTAGCAATCTTATTTGGAAAGCATCAGCCCAATAGCAATTAGTCGTGGCCGGGTTTTCACAAAAAGATGCAAGGTTTTAAAGATGGAAAAAGAGCAACTGCAAAGTTTAATTGGGCAACTGAATTGGTTAGGTAGACAGACTAGACCGGACGTGAGTTTTGATGTCTTAGATTTGAGTACAAAAATGAATGATCCCAAAGTGGAAGACATAATAAGAGCAAATAAAGTGTTTGGCCAAACTAAAAATGCAGGAGTGTGTTTTGAGGTTCCTGGTTTTAGGTGACCTTAGGCATTTGAAATTCATAGTTTATCGTGATGCGTCATATGCAAATCAAGCACAGGAGGTTTTATAATTTTCCTCTTGGGGAACAACGGTAAATGTTGTCCTCTTGTGTGGGAAACAAAGAAAATAAGGAAAGTGGTCGAAAGCACTTTGGCTGCTGAGACGTTAAGCTTTGTAGAGGCGGTGGATATGGCCTTTTATATATCTCAGATATTGACAGAAATTTAACTTTTGGACATTGTTAATGAAAGCCGCCTGTTTCTGTGACTTGTTTTTTTTTCTTCCAAAAATGAAAAAAGAGAGAAATTGCATGTGTTTTTTGAGTTTCTTGAAATTTTGTTTTCACCTAATTTTTTTTTTCTCCAAGGAAGGGGAGACTGTTAAGTAATGGGTTAAGAGTTAAGTAATGCATTAAGAGACATTGCAATTAGTTGTCTCATTTATGTTAAGTAACCAATGATTGACACTGATATGTAAAGGGGCTTCAGGTGGCCTTAGTGGCTGGTGATGTGTAATTAGAGTTTTGTGCAGAGCCTGTTGGAAGAAATAAAAGTGTGTTGGTGAAAAAGGAACAGAATTTTGACTCTTTATACCACAGCATCTAATACGTCTAACACTCACCCTTCAGATGAGGTTAACTACAGCTTTTCTGCCAAACCCCAAAGTTTTGTTTTAGTTACCCTTTCTAAATTAGCCCGAGTAATCTCTTCCACACCCAGGAAATATTTCGCACCTGAAAGAGCCATCTCCAATCATTCCTTATTTAAACTTCAAAACCTGAAAGAAAGCAACCATTCCACACACACACACACACACTTTTTGTCTTTAAGTTCAATAATCCCAAGACAAACAAGGAATTGTACTTGAAGATCCCAACAAAGAGCTGTATCTCTTCAGAAGATGCTTCTCACCCTATTCTCAGACAAGTCTGCGCTGCTTTAAAGACTGTTAATCTCTTTTAACTGAGCTGCAGAGAGCAAAACTGTTTGACTTCTGGCTACAGCTTCATTCCGATCCGAACTGCCCTGACCTGCTTACTGCAAAATTGCTTGGTGCCTTAGCTTCACCCAGCAATGACATCATCCTACCAAGCTGAAAGCTAACTAACTCCACAAGGAATCCCTTAATCAAAACAAAATTCCATTAGCCCAAGCTTTTTATGATGGTTTAATTGCACCCCTGGTTCCCAACCTTTCAAATTAACATTTCTTTTAAAACATGGCTGCAGCAGTCAAACACATTCTAACCCAGGCTTTTAACCCTTACTGCGCCAAAGTATCTATAGTCCAATACGCCTGAAATCCTACATTAATCATATTGGTTCTATTCCAGAAAGCTATTTGGTGAAATATAATACTGGAGGCAACCTTTATTCAGTTTTACTGAGTTAACTATTTACAAGTTAAATATTACCAGGTATACACCTAACTCTGCCACATCACTATTTCAATAAGTGTATTTTTCTGTATGTGCTCACGTGGGATCCCAATTAATGCCTTCACCTGCATATTATTAAACACAATTTCAATTTACTTAATACCTTTAATATAGTTTAAATCCTAAGGTATTTTGCAGGAGTGTAACCAGACAAGAATTAACATTGAACTGAAGAAGGAAACAGATGCCCAAAAGCTTCAACACTGAGAGAGGTTTTAAGAAGGGTAGTGGAAGATAGAGTGGTGTGCAGGTTTGGGGTATTTCCAGAGTTTCAGCCTCGGGTAACTGAAGGATAGGCTATCAGTGGTGGAGTGAAAGAAGTTGCAGATGGATAATAGTATCATTTAGCAACGTTTTAAGTGGCAGTCTTTGGCTGGAATCTTCCCAAAATTTGGCTATGCCATTTTTGGAGTGAAAACCAGAAATGGGCCCCATTGGTGCAATCAAGACTGGCATTGTTAGACACTTGAAAATAAAATTCACGGAGGTAGTGCCGCGCCCGTGGCGCACTGTCTGAATCGGCCGTCCTGGGGTCATCAGAGCAGTTCAATCAAGGGGATGCTGCATTTAAATGACTCCACAGCACTTGCTCTCAGTTTAGCCAAGAGAATGGCAGCAAGAAAGTCAGCTGCAAGGTTCACAGAGAGTGCCTGAGCAGAGCTATTGGATGCTGTGGAGAAAAGGAGGTTTAATGTTTACCTGCCGGTGGGCAGGAGACACTGGGAATGTCCCGTCCATCTGGCTCATCCCTTTCGGCCCTGTAGCCATAATAAGGAGGCACCACAGCACCTGTGCCACCCCAGAAATAGGCTGGGGCCCTCCAGAGGACACCCGTCAAGATCATCTCAGGCAACAAGGCATGGCAGACAGCAGGCTGCCTCAACCTCAGATGTGGATCCTGAGCAGACAACTAGTTGTAACGGTAGGGTTAGGAAGGTAAGGAAATTGTAATCACAGTTGGACTTGGGTGATGTTAGGCACTTATGGATGTTGGGCTCTGACGTTTGTAAATATTTTATCTCACTATGTATTAAAGCACACTTTTGTTAACCACTTTTAGGCTGCCATATCTTTCATGATTAGTAACAGCAATGGCACATCTAACGTGAGGGATGCATTCAGTTGGAGCACCGCCTCCATCCCCACTCAGCGATGTCATCTCAGTGCAATTGTTTCCCTCACAGTGACAGGATTCAGGGCAGCACGGTGGCATAGTGGTTAGCACAATTGCTTCACAGCTCCAGGGTTCCAGCTTCGATTCCCGGCTTGGACCACTGTCTGTATGGAGTCTGCACATTCTCCCCGTGTGTGCATGGGTTTCCTCCGGGTGCTCCGGTTTCCTCCCACAGCCCAAAGATGTGCAGGTTAGGTGGACTGGCCATGATAAATTGCCCTTAGTGTCCAAAATTGCCCTTGGTGTTGAGTGGGGTAACTGGGTTATGGGGATAGGGTGGAGGTGTGGGCTTGGGTAGGGTGCTCTTTCCAAAAGCCGATGCAGACTCGATGGGCCGAATGCCCTCCTTCTGCACTGTAAATTCTACGAAATCTATGAAATCTATGTTTGTGTGCGGCCTACGTGGCACTGAATGGGAAGCATATTTACTGTGTATCACGATTCCCCATGCCCATTTCTGGAACTTGTATGCTTTTCCCACATTGGCTTTTACAGGCAACAACTAATTGCAGTGGCAAAGTAAATGTTTTTCCTTGTTCACACAAGCAATTACGTAAAATATAAGCATTTATAAGTGCTTTAAAATAAATGCTTGCTATATACGGCACTTGAGAAAAAATTTCTCTAACCAGTATAACAATATAGTATTTTATATCAGACTAACCAATGACTTATTAATACATTTAATTCCTCTAACTTTCAAACCTTTTTTTTAATCTCTTACTACAAAGATGTTGAGCTCGAGAAAGCAAAATTTTTATTGCATTTACCTTGGCAACAGATATGCTGCTTGCTCTTTATAGATATTGCCAAGACAATCCTTGATATCCAGCCAACTGGCCTCTTTCACTTTTGATTTATAGGGAAGAACTCAAAATTTATGTTTTTTAAGCAGGCAATTAGTCAGAAGGGCAAGAAAGGCTGCAGAAAAACTGTAGTAGCAGGGTTGTTAACTTGTTAGTAGACACAATGAACAAGCGTATATTGATTTCGCAATTAGTTGATGGAATCAGGTGAAATATTGATCTTCAATTGGTCAAGGGAACTTGTTAGGATACAGAGAAACCCCAAACTATTTGCAATTTGCAAAACTGTGAGGAAAGGATACTTCACCTTTAATATCTTTTATGTGAAAACAAACTTTAATATAAACACAGAATTAACCACATTAACATCGAAGAAATAGCTTCACAATTAACAGTTAAACAGTTCTTAAATAAAAGGAAAGACTTTAACTCACTATCTCCACCTGCCACTACAAGCAAAGCAACCCAATACAGTTCAAAATCCACTCAATGATAAAGTTAACAGTCGTGGTTGCTTGCTGTTCCATGTGAAGACCTTTGGAGAGAGACCCTTTCAGGAACAACCTCAAAATCTTTCTGTCTTGTCAGACTCAAATTCATTGGCAAAAGCTTCCAAAATCGACAGACAGACCTGGCTCCTCCCATTAATTACATAATGTGTAACCCACTAAAATGTTCCATAATCTGCTTAGCTAGGACTAAAAACGATCCCTCATTAACTGTCTATTTCACAGAGAATGTCCAAAAACATAAGCAATATTCCATTAGCCTACTTTCTGTAAACAAGTAAATGGTTAAAATCAATGACTACCTCACCTTTTACAACTCCTTAATCACAGCTTTAACAGATACATTGCCTGAATGTATTTTAAACCAGGGATTTTAATAACATTACTACAACAGAATATAAAATGTAATATACAACAATTTTTACATTCATCAGAAACTGCACCAGGAAGTTTGAAAACAATTGGAATTTAGTGCAATAATCATCAGTAGCATTCAATAATAGTTTCTTCAAGCTCTGGTGCAATGAAACTTATTTCTGACAATGTTCCCTAACCTTAACCAAGTTCCCAGGATGAAATATAAAGGCAACAGACAATAATTTCAGTGAAAAAAAGTTACCAAATGTATTAAGTAAATGACTGAACAAAAATATATAAGAATAGATGATGGCAGACAAGCTGCTTGTGTCCTTTAATTCTCGAAGCTGCCTGGACACAATTGATGGCTTTGATCCTCCCCAAGGTAATCTCTGGCTCTTCCTTGTGTATCAAGGTGTTCGAGATCCCTTCTTTTATAACTTCCCCAGGTCTATCTTCCTCAGTTTTCCACATAAACACCTGCCTACGTATGGCCTGGCAATCTAACCCCAAGCTCACCAGCAATATTTTCATGCCATTTGCCATCCACGGACATCGAGGTATATGTCTGATGCCTGAAAAGCAATCAGCAGCTTTCTGTGGCAAGTTAGCATTATCATTAATGCTTTAGTTTCCTCATAGCTGCAAACAGCACAATTATATTGATTGATTGATTGATATTTATTGTCACATGTACCGAAGTACAATGAAAAGTATTTTTCTGTGACCAAGGGAACAATGTACACAGTATGTACATGGTAGACAAAAGAATAATCGACAGAGTACATTGACAATGGTCCATCAACAAATAGTTGGTTACAGTGCGAAACAAGGGCCAAGCAAGAGCAGCATAGGGTGTCGTGAATAGTGTTCTTACAGGGAAACAGATCACTCCAAGGTAGAGTCTTTGAGGAGTCTGGTAGCTGTGGGGAAGAAGCTGTTCCTATGTCTGGATGTGCGGGTCTTCAGACTTCTGTATCTTCTGCCTGATGGAAGGATCTGGAAGAGGGCAAAGCCTGGGTGGGAGGGGTCTTTGACAATGCTGTCTGCCTTTCTGAGGCAGCGGGAGGTGTAGACAGAGTCAATGGGAGGATGGCAACCTTGTGTGATGCATTGGGCTGAGTTCACCACACTCTCAGTTTCTTGCAATCTTGAGCCAAGCAGTTGCCATGCCAGGCTGTAATGCAGCTGAAAAGGATGCTCTCTATGGCACATCTGTAGAAGTTTGAGAGAGTCGATGCAGACTTGGCAAATTTCTTCAGCTCCCGTAGGAAGTAGAGACATTGTTGGGCTTTCTTGACTGTTGCATCAACGTGAGTGGACCAGGACAGACTGTTGGTGATGGTGACCCCCAGGAACTTAAAGCTATTGGCCATCTGTACTTCGGAGCCATTGATGTAGATGGGGGGGGATGTCGTGCAATTCATAATTTCTCCATAAATTATACAAACAACATGTGTATCAGAACATCTTCGCTACATATTTACAATTTCCAACGTAGGAATATTATTATGTCTTGAGGAATATTGAGAAAAATAAATTCATAGTGTCAGAACTTGAGGAAACGATTTTTGAGTGCTACTGAAGACCTGTCTGAGTTTATAGGATAGTAAAAGTGGAAGTAGCTTATTAAAGCAGTGGAAAATTCATGCTGAGCAGCCTCCAAGACCTTTAGGGTTAAAAATTAGATCGTGATTTGTATTTTCCTCGCATCTGTTCCAATGACACTCAGCAGCACATATTTTGGATGCTGCTGCCTAATTTACCTGATGGTAGCATATAGGGTTCAGCATCTGCCACCACTGGGGGGGCATCCATCGAAAGTCTTTCTCTTTTTAAAAAAAAAAATATTTTATTCAAATTTTTTTCGGCCAAACAAAACAGTACAAAACTTTTCCCTTTTACAATAAAACAATATAAATAATAGTGACCGTTTTTAACAAATAAATAAATAATATATAAACTAAATGGCAACTGCCATAACAAAATATTAACTCTCCCAAATAATAAAGTCAAACAAGCCAATATACATATCCAAGGAAAAATATCCATACAAAAACACCCCTGAGGACCCACCCGAGCCCCCCCCCCTCCCCCCCCCCCTGGGTTGCTGCTGCTACTTTCCCAGTTCCTTTATCGTTCTGCGAGATAGTCAATGAACGGTTGCCACCGCCTGGAGAACCCTTGAGCTGAACCTCTTAGTGCGAACTATATCCTTTCCAGTTCTATAAATCCTGCCATGTCGTTTATCCAGGCCTCCACGCCCGGGGGTTTAGCTTCCTTCCACATTAACAATATCCTTCGCCGGGCTACTAGGGACGCAAAGGCCAAAACATCAGCCTCTCTCGCCTCCTGCACTCCCGGCTCTTCTGCAACCCCGAATATAGCCAACCCCCAGCTTGGCTCGACCCGGACCCCCACCACCTTCGAAAGCACATTTGCCACCCCCACCCAGAACCCATGCAGTGCCGAGCATGACCAAAACATGTGGGTGTGGTTCGCTGGGCTTCTCGCGCATCTCCCGCACCTATCCTCTACCCCAAAAAATGTACTGAGCCTTGCTCCGGTCATGTGCGCCCTGTGCAAGACCTTGAATTGTATCAGGCTAAGCCTGGCACACGAGGATGAAGAGTTTACCCTGCGTAGGGCATCTGCCCACAACCCCTCTTCGATCTCTTCCCCCAGCTCTTCTTCCCATTTTCCCTTCAGCTCATCCACCATGATCTCCCCCTCTTCTCTCATTTCCCTGTATATATCTGACACCCTACCATCCCCCACCCATGTCCCCAAAATCACTCTATCCTGAATCTCCTGCGTCGGGAGCTGCGGAAATTCCCTCACCTGTTGCCTCACAAAAGCCCTCAATTGCATATACCGAAATGCATTCCCCTGGGGCAACCCGTACTTTTCCTTCAGCGCTCCAAGACTCACAAACGTCCCGTCTAGGAACAGATCCCTCAGTTGCACAATCCCTGCTCTCTGCCATGTTCTAAATCCCCCATCTATTCTCCCCGGGACAAACCTATGATTATTCCTTATCGGGGACCGCACCGAGGCACCCGTCATTCCCTTATGCCGTCTCCACTGCCCCCAAATTTTCAGCGTTGCCAGCACCACTGGACTTGTGGTGTATTTCTTCGGGGAGAACGGCAACGGCGCCGTCGCCAATGCTTGTAGGCTGGTTCCTTTGCAGGACGCCATCTCCAATCTCTTCCACGCCGCTCCCTCCTCTTCTCCCATCCACTTACACACCATTGAGATATTGGCGGCCCAATAATAATCACTTAAGCTCGGCTGTGCCAGTCCCCCCCTATCCCTGCTAGGCTGCAAAAACCCCCTCCTCACTCTCGGGGTCTTCCCAGCCCACACAAAGCTCATAACACTCTTCTCAATTTTTTTGAAAAAAGCCCTTGTAACCATCACCGGGAGGCACTGGAACACAAAAAGAAATCTCGGGAGGGCTACCATTTTGACCGCCTGCACCCTGCCCACCAGTGACAGGGACACCATGTCCCATCTCTTAAAATCCTTCTCCACCTGTTCCACCAATCGTGTTAAATTAAGCCTATGTAGGGTTCCCCAGTTCCTGGCTATCTGGATCCCTAAGTACCGGAAATCTCTTGTTACCCTCCTCAACGGTAAATCATCTATTCCCCTGCTCTGCTCCCCCGGATGCACCACAAACAACTCACTCTTCCCCATATTCAATTTGTACCCCAAAAATTCCCCAAACTCCCTGAGTGTCCACATTATCTCAGGCATCCCCTCCACTGGGTCCACAACATACAGCAATAGATCATCTGCATACAATGATACCCGGTGTTCTTCTCCTCCCCTGAGTACTCCCCTCCACTTCCTAGAGCCCCTCAGTGCTGTGGCCAGCGGCTCAATTGCCAATGCAAACAGTAACGGAGACAGGGGACACCCTTGTCTTGTCCCTCTATAAAGATGGAAGTAGTCGGACCTCTGCCTGTTCGTGATCACACTTGCCACCCGGGCCCTACATAGCAGCTGTACCCATCCAATAAACCCCTCTCCAAAACCAAATCTCTTCAACACTTCCCATAGGTAGTCCCACTCCACTCTGTCAAATGCTTTCTCAGCGTCCATCGCCACCACTATCTCCGCCTCCCCCTCCGGCGGGGGCATCATCATCACCCCTAGCAGCCTCCTTATATTCGTGTTCACAGCTGTCTCCCCTTAACGAACCCAGTTTGATCCTCGTGGACCACCCCCGGGACACAATCCTCTATCCTTGTCGCCATCACCTTGGCTAGGAGCTTAGCATCCACGTTCAGGAGGGAAATAGGCCTGTAAGACCCGCACTGCAGCGGGTCTTTTTCCTTCTTTAAGAGTAACGATATCGTCGCCTCCGTCATAGTCGGGGGCAACTTCTCCCTTTCCCTGGCCTCATTAAAGGTTCTCGTCAAAAGCGGGGCCAGTAGGTCCATGTATTTCCTATAAAATTCCACCGGGAACCCATCCGGTCCCGGGGCCTTCCCCGCCTGCATGCTCCCAATCCCCTTTACCACCTCCTCCACCTCAATCCGTGCTCCCAGTCCTGCCCTCTCCTGCTCCTCCACCTTCGGGAATTCCAGCCGATCTAGGAAATGCATCATTCCCTCCTTCCATTCCGGGGGCTGAGCCTTATACAGCCTCTCGTAGAATGCCTTAAACACCCCGTTCACCCTCTCCGCTCCCCGTTCCATCTCACCTTCCTCATCCCTCACCCCACCTATCTCCCTCGCCGCTCCCCTCGTCCTCAGTTGTTGGGTCAGTAACCGGCTCGCCTTCTCTCCATACTCATACTGTACTCCCTGTGCCCTCCTCCGCTGTGCTTCTGCCTTGCCCGTGGTCAGCAGGTCAAATTCCATATGTAGCCTTTGTCTTTCCCTGTACAGTCCCTTCTCCGGAGCCTCTGCATATTGCCTGTCTACCCTCAGAAGTTCTCTCAACAGTCGCTCCCTTTCTTTACTCTCTTGCTTCCCTTTATGGGCCCTTATGGATATCAGTTCCCCTCTGACCACCGCCTTCAGCGCCTGCCAGGCCACTCCCACCTGGACCTCTCCGTTATCATTAAGCTCCAGGTACCTTTTGATACACCCCCTCACCCTTAGACATACCCCCTCATCTGCCAACAACCCCATATCCAATCTCCAGAGTGGGTGCTGCTCCTTTTCCTCTCCTACCTCCAGATCTACCCAATGTGGAGCGTGGTCCGAAATGGCTATGGCCATGTACTCCGTCCCTGTCACCTTCGGAATCAGTGCCCTTCCCAGGACAAAAAAGTCTATCCGTGAATACACCTTGTGAACATGGGAGAAAAATGAAAACTCCTTACTCCTAGGCCTAATAAATCTCCAGGGGTCTACTCCTCCCATCTGCTCCATGAAGTCCTTAAGCACCTTGGCCGCTGCCGGCCTCCTCCCGGTCTTAGACCTAGACCGGTCCAGCCCTGGATCAAGCACCGTATTGAAGTCTCCCCCCATTACCAGCTTTCCCGCCTCCAGGTCCGGGATACGCCCCAGCATACGCTTCATGAAGTTTACATCATCCCAGTTCGGGGCGTATACGTTCACCAGAACCACCGCCTCCCCTTGCAATCTGCCACTCACCATCACGTATCTACCCCCACTGTCTGCCACTATGGTCTTTGCCTCAAACAGTACCAGTTTCCCCACTAAGATAGCCACCCCCCTATTCTTCGCATCTAAGCCCGAATGGAACACCTGCCTCACCCATCCTTTACGTAGTCTGACCTGATCTGCCAGTTTCAGGTGCGTCTCCTGCAACATGACCACATCTGCCTTTAAGTTCTTTAGGTGAGCGAGTACCCGTGCCCTTTTAATCGGCCCATTCAACCCTCTCACGTTCCACGTGATCAACCGGGTTGGGGGGCTCATTACCCCCCCCCCCCCCCCCCCATGTCGACTAGCCATCCCCTTTTCTAACCCAGCTCCTCACCCGGTTCCCACGTACCCGTATATCCCACCAACGGTGCTCACCCGTCCCGACCACCCCGCCCCATAACCGCTCCCCCTTCCCCTTAGCAGCAGCAACCCAGTTAACTCCCCCCCCACCCTCCGCTAGATCCCTTTCTAGCGTAGTTGCACCCCCCATGTTGCTCCCAGAAGTCAGCAAACTCTGGCTGACCTCAGCTTCCCCCGTTTGTCCTCGGCCCCTCATTGTGCGAGGCCCCCTACTTCCTGCGTCCCCGTTCCCGCCACAATTACCATAGCGCGGGAGCAAAGCCCGTGTTTCCCACTCGGCCCCGCCCCTGATGGCGCAGTTCCCTTCTCCTTCCCCTTTCCTTCCCACCGGCGCCCACAGTTCCCCATACTCCCCCCCCCTCCCCCACCGAGGGGAAAAGAGAAAAGTTACAAAATTGAAAAATTGGAGAAAAAAAATTCCCCCCCTTCCCCTTCCTCGTCCCACATAATCACCCCACCACTTTATTACAGAAGCTTTTTCTCTCGCCAGACTATTCCAGCTTCTCGTCCACAATGAATGTCCACGCCTCTTCTGCCGTCTCAAAGTAGTGGTGCTTCCCTTGGTGTGTGACCCACAGTCTCGCCGGCTGCAACATTCCAAATTTAACCTTCTTTTTGTGGAGCACCGCCTTGGCCCGGTTGAAACTTGCCCTCCTTCTCGCCACCTCCGCACTCCAATCCTGGTACACGCGGATCACCGTGTTCTCCCACCTGCTGCTCCGAGTTTTCTTCGCCCATCTTAGAACCATCTCTCTGTCATTGTAGCGGTGAAACCTCACCACTATGGCTCGAGGTATTTCTCCTGCCTTTGGTCTTCGCGCCATAACTCGATAAGCTCCCTCCACCTCCAAAGGGCCCGTCGGGGCCTCCGATCCCATTAGCGAGTGAAGCATCGTGCTCACATATGCCCCGACGTCCGCCCCCTCTGTGCCTTCGGGAAGACCCAAGACTCTTAAATTCTTCCTCCTCGAGTTATTCTCCAGGGCTTCCAACCTCTCCACACACCTTTTGTGCTGTGCCTCGTGCGTCTCTGTCCTTACCACCAGGCCCTGTATTTCATCCTCATTCTCCGCAGCCTTTGCCTTCACGACCCGAAGCTCCAACTCCTGGGTCCTCTGCGCCTCCTTTAGCCCTTCAATCGCCTGTAGCATCGGCGCCAACACCTCCTTCTTCAGCTCTTCCACACAGTGCCGCAGGAACTCTTGTTGCTCTGGGCCCCATACCAAACAGCCACCTTCCAACGCCATCTTGCTTCGAGCTTCCCTTCCTTGCCGCTGCTCCAGTGGATCCACTGCAATCCGGCCGCTATCTTCTCCTTTATCCATATTTATCCGGGGGGATTCCCTCCTATTTCACCGCACAATGATTTGGCCGTTAAAAATTGCCGTTGGGGCTCCTAATAAGAGCCCAAAAGTCCGTTTCAACGGGAGGTGCCGAAACGTGCGACTTAGCTGGTCATCGCCGCACCCGGAAGCCGAAAGTCTTTCTCAAGAGGGCATTAGACAAGAGGGCACCTGGCAAGCAGAAAACTGTTCAAACTCGAACGCCTCCAGGCCAGAACCCAGACCACCCCAACCTCTGTACGCAGACGATACCTGTGTGTGCGCACATCCAGAGGTCGAGATACAAACCCTCATCAACACATTCACCGAGGCATATGAGAGAACGGACCTCACACTAAACACCTGGAATACAAAGTTACTCTATCAGCCCGCTCCTGCCACACAAAACTGCCCCCCACCATCAAGATACATGTGAGCCCTTGGACAATGTGGATCATTTCCCATACCTCGGGAGCCATGTCTCGGTGCGAACAGACATTGGCAATGAAATTCAATATCGATACCAATACACCAGTGCAGTCTTCGGATGCCTGAGGAACATAGTATTCGAAGACCTTGACCTCAAACCCAGCACCAAGCTCATGGGATTGGATTCTCCGCATCCCATCGCCGAAATCACGGCCAGCGCGGAAGTGGAGAATCCATTTCCCCGCAAGAAATCGGGAGTACGCATCGCCGCCTGCGACCTACCTGAGGCCATTGCCAGAGGCCTGCTCCGCCCCCGACCAGCCGAAGTCCCAACGGCATGGAACTAATGTGTTCCAGCCGGTCGGGATACTCGCATGGCGGCTGCTGACTGAGTCTGCAGCCGCTCTGGTCGGGGGCGGGCTGATCGGAGGGCGGGGTGAGGCCTTACAGGCCTGGAGTAAATGTTTGTGTGGGCGTTGAGAGTCGGGCACGCGGCCGACTGGGAGGATTTCCGTTTTGGGTCAAGCTCCGGGGTCCGAGTCCGCCATGGAGCACGGTGCGGCTGCTGAAGACCGCTGCCGTGCACATATGTGGCCTCTGACCCGGACATGCGGGGGCCCGTATCTGCAGCGAAAGCTGCGAGATTTACTCCAGGTCCCTGCTAGCCCCCTGCAGGGCTGGGATTTCGTGTCTCTTTGATGCCAGTTTTTCTGGAGTGAAACTGTACCGTTTTGACGCCGGCGTGGGGACAAAGTCCCAATAATGGAGAATCCAGCGCATGGTCTATAGAGCAGCAGTGGTCCCTGCCCTCCTGTATTCATGCAAAACATGGACAATGTGCAGCAGACACCTCAAATCCTTGGAGAGATATTACCATTGTTACCCCTCAAAATCCTACAAATCCACTGGCAGGATAAGCCTACCAATGTGAGCGTCCTCTCCCAGGCCAATATCCCCAGTATTGAGGCACTAGTCATGCTTGACCAGCTGCGATGGGTGGGCCACATTGCCCACATGCCCGTCACAAGACTCCTAAAACAAGTGCTGTACTCCAATCTCCACAATGGCAAGAAATCACTTGGAGGGCAGAGGAAATGCTACAAGGAACTCTGGAAGCGTGCCTAAATAAATGCAACATCGCCATCGATGCGAGGGAATCGCTTGCCTTAGAATGCACAAACAGGAGAAAAAGCATTCATGAAGGTGCCAATCACCTCGAGCATCATGGGGTGAAGCACGCGGGAGCCAAGCGTAAACAGCGGATGGAGAGCACAGAATCCAGAGCATTCCACCCACCTCATCAAGCACCACCTGCCAAACCTGTGGCAGAGTCTGCGGATCCACAATTGGACTATTCAGCCACCGCATAACCCATCTCCCCGGAGTGGAAGCAAGTCATCCTCGATGCTAAGGGACTGTCCAAGAATTAGGCATCCATAGCACCATCTATGAGTCCAAATATTACACCCTTGAAATTTACCTGCCAACCTGGGAAGGCAGCCTGGAAAAGTAGAAGTGTTGATCAAGGGTTTCAAAAATCTCATGCAACTGCAAAAAAGCTGACAATTACACCAATGTAAGTCTGTGATGCGTCAAATCAAATGAAGCAATTGAACCAAAAGTGAAGTGAATCATATGTTGGATAAATTGTGCACTCAAATGCCATATCAATTTTTCTATGTTGGAAGTGAAAGCCTACAGCAATAGCTGAAAAGAGTAAGTCACCATCTCTCAAAGAGACTTCCACCAGAGTTACAGCTAGAGACCAGATTAACCCCAATACAATTTTAGGGCCTTAAAGGCTGCAGGTAGACCCAACATTCCTGCTCTCGAACTGGCAGAAAGCAACTGAAGTGCATGAAATAATGATGAGCTATACATAAGCATTGAAGAGACAACATTTATTTTCAGGCGTGGCGGATGGGATTATACCCCTGAAAATTTTGATGCCTTTTTGAGTGCATTTTCCAGCATTTTATGTTCTATAAAGAGAAGAATTGCATTTTTTATAATCTAAAAAAACGACAGCATTTTAGTTACCCTACTCGATTCCCTTAAAATCTTGAAACTTCGATCAAATCAGCCCTTAACCTTCTAATCCCAGGAAATCTCATCCTAGTTTGCGTCGTCACATCCTAATTTAACCCTTAGAGTCCAGGTAACATTCTGCACTCCCACCAAAGCCAGTATAGCCTTGCTGAGGGTGGTGCCCAGAACTGCGCACAGTATTCCAGGTGATTTCTAACCATAGCTTCATAAAGCTGAAGCATAACTTCTACCCCCTTGTATTCTTGTCCTCAAGCTATAAAAGCCAGCATTTTGGATCATTTACTGTACCTGCAATAATAACAATCTTTATTATTGTCACAAGTAGTGTCATGTGAGAGTACCTTTAAGAAATGGGTGTTTATAAATGGGTGTGTATATAAATATCTGTAGTGAGAGTACCTTAAAGAAATGGGTGTTTATTACTGCGGTGATGTCAGAGAGTGGGTGGAGCTGGGCAGTCTGTCAGCTTTTTACTTTTGTTTTAGGCTGGTTGCTGCAGGGTGTGGTTTAGTTTTGTTTTCAGAGCTGGATAGCTGCAGTCACAGCCAGAAGGTGTATTAGAGTCTCGCTCTGTAATCTAAAGACTGTAAATCGATTCTGGTGATTTAAAACTAATAACAGTAGTGACTTTAACCTGCTGTGCTTCTGGTAAAAGGTGTTTTATGTCTTCTGGATGTTGTTTGGGAAGTTATTAAGGATTACTTAGTGTTGTATTCTTTGGGGGTTGTATTTGAATTGATGGTTGCTAAGATGTTCACTGTATGTTTTAAAAAGGTTAACTTGAGTTCATAGAATAAACATTGTTTTGCTTAAAAAAATATTTTTCCATTTCTGCTGTACCACACCTGTAGAGTGGGCCGTGTGCTCCCCATACCACAATCCATTAAAAGTTGTGGTTCAGGTGAACTCCATGATACACTTTGGGGTTCTCTAAACCATGGCCCATAACAGTAGGCTTGCATTAATGAAGTTACTGTGAAAATCCCCTAGCCGCCACACTCCGACACCTGTTCGTGTACACTGAGGAAGAATTCAGAATGTCCAATTCACCTAACAGCACGTCTTTCGGGACTTGTAGGACGAAACCGGAGCACCCGGAGGAAACCCACGCAGGTACGGGGAGAACATGCAGACTCCGTACAGACCCAAGCCGGGAATTGAACCTGGGACCCTGGTGCTGTGAAGCAACAATGCTAACCACTATGCTATCGTGCTGCCCAATAGCATTTTAATGATATAGGCACCTAGACCCCCAAGTTGCTTTAAACCTCCATTCTTTCTAGCTTTTCACCCTTTAGAAAGTACAATGTTCTATGCGTTTTGGGTCCAAATTGGATGGCCCGATATTTGCCTACATTGAAATCCATTTGGCACAATTTTGTCCATTCAATTAATCTATCAATGTTTCCTTGTAATGTTACACGTCCACTAATGCTGCTTACTAAGTCGTTTATTTTTGAGTCTTCAGGAAATTTGGGTATATGGTTTTCTATCCCATCACCTAAGTTGTGAATATGGTGAATGGCTGACTCCCCAAGACTCCCCAATGTAGGAGTGAATTTTACACCTAGGTTTGGGGGGGAGGGCCAAGGAGTGTTGGGTTTAAGAGGCCAAGAGAGGAGTACAGAGCGGCCTCAGGGGTACTATCTTGGGAGGATGCACCAATGCGCGCAGGACACTCCCCAAACAAGACACACTCCTTTCTTTACAGTATTTCAGCAGAATTGGCAATTGCAGGTATTATGGACGTGAAGGTCGAATTCGACTTTTAATTGTGCTTTAATTGGGAAGTTAGGAGCCTCAATAGGCCTACGGGCATAGGGGTTTGCAGGCGACTTATCCATATAATAGGAATGGGTTGGGGTTGGGTAAAGGGAGTTGGAAAAAGCAAAACTGGTATGTTTATGCCATGTACAGCTTTAAAATCAGAACAAATTGTGGGATGAGGAGGAAGTGCGATGTGAGAAGAAGAATTAAGAATCTATCATCGATTGTTACGGCCTTGCTGCTGGCCACTCCAACAGTGGCAGGCAACATCCTCTCTCTGGGCCTATGGACACACAGCTATGCCCATCTCCCAGCAGTTACCATCTGCTGCCTCCTGTTGTGCGCCACTTTGACCTGCAGGAGAAAGTATGTCAATGAGTGTGGTGCAATGTGTCTCGTTGATGCAGCTACCATGTTTGAATAGCTGTCAGTGTTTGTAAGCTGTGACGTGTGGGTGTGCAATAACTTTGAGTGGTGCTATCTCCACAATCTTAGGTCCTGTGTTGAGGCAAGCATCCAATCAACAGTGCAGTTAGTTCTGGCTGCATGCTACAATCATGAATTTGCCTTATTATCTGCATTGGAAGCAACAGTTGCAGACTAATCCCGCATCACAATCTATGCGCTAATTTTTGGGGTGATCGAGTTTAGCCCCATTCTTTCCACTCCAACCCCACCTAAATCAGCTACCTCTCCCTCCTCAGTCTGACTTATCACACAGTTCACACCGATGTCGTCCTCACTGAACACCTGCCAAGTGCTGTTCTTGGGCTCCTTTCCCTCCTCTCTTCTTCATTGTCTCTTTTCCTCATCTTATTACGGGAGTTTTGCACTTTCATGCTCCATTCAACATTGATAGGCGATTTCTTAACTCACCCATATGATCTACCATTCTTTACTTTTTAATGCAGGTATAAATAGGTTATGTCTCTGCTCAAGTGGATAGGAGAAATGTCTTATGGACTAATTCTGGTCTCATTCTATTATACCACCAACAGTAAGTTTGTACTTCTCATTTCTTTGTTTCCTCTGGGTGCTCCGGTTTCCTCCCACAGTCCAAAGATGTGCAGGTTAGGTGGATTGGCCATGATAAATTGCCCTTAGCATACAAAAAGGTTGGGTGGGGTTACAGGGATAGGGTGGAGGCGCGAGCCTAAGTGGGGTGCTCTTTCCAAGGGCCGGTGCAGACTCGATGGGCCGAATGGCCTCCTTCTGCACTGTAAATTCTATGATTCTATGATTGTATAAACTTGCGCATCTTAATTATGTGTCATTGTTAGCTGCTTCTCTAGTTATGGTCATTTGCTCAGGTTCAGTTATCAACCAACTTGTTTATTTTGTTTTAGAAATGTAATTATGTGGAGCAAAGGACATTCATTTTGCACAGATGTACAAACCTTTTTTCTCCAATTCAGCATTGCTGGGTGTTGCTAGCAGCTTTACTGGATGATTTGGAAATTATTTTGGATTACCAAGAGTGCAGTTTAAAATCTATTATATAAACAAAATTAGGCTCCAAGGACCATTACTGCTGGCAGCATGAGGAAGCCTGGCAGTGTTTTATACTGAAATTAATGGGAGCTCGCTGTGAGTATTGCAGTCACAACTTGGTTTTGCAATTACATTTATAGGAGCCAAATGGCCGAAAAATAAGGTCACTGGAGTATGAGTCACACTTTGAATCGAAAATGTTATTACTGAATATTGTTCATTATGTGTGCTGAACACAAGAGAAAAGCCAATAAAAAGATTTTCAAAAAAAAAAGTATACTAAACACTGAATAGAAAGCAGAAGGTACATTTTGTACAATGTTAATCACTGAACATAAACTGATGGTTTCCAAGAATAGTAACACTTATGCAGTGTAATTCCACATTTGGATGAAGCAAAAAAATAACTGCACCATACAGAGAAAATCACATTCACAAATCAATAAAAGTAGCATTGCAAGTTAATAAGGCAATAAAAAAAAAGCAAACCAAGCACTGGGGCTCATTTCTAGAGGGATAAAATTGAAAAGTGAGAAATAATTTAAACTTTTATAGCACCTTGGTGTACTGTGCACGGTTCTGTCTCCATACATTGAAAATGACACAGAGGCACTGGGGAAGGTGCAAAAATAATTCACAGGGTTTATACCAGAACTGGGAAGATATTCTTATCAGAAAATACCAAGCTTAGAACTCTTTTTTTCAAGAAAAGAGAAAGGTGAGGTTGATTTAATAGACATGATGTGGAGATGCCGGCGTTGGACTGGGGTGAGCACAGTACGAAGTCTTACAACACCAGGTTAAAGTCCAACAGGTTTGTTTCGATGTCACTAGCTTTCGGAGCGCTGCTCCTTCCTCAGGTGAATGAAGAGGTCTGTTCCAGAAACACATATATAGACAAATTCAAAGATGCCAAACAATGCTAGGAATGTGAGCATTAGCAGGTGATTAAATCTTTACAGATCCAGAGATGGGGTAATCCCAGGTTAAAGAGGTGTGAATTGTCTCAAGCCAGGACAGTTGGTAGGATTTCGCAGGCCAGATGGTGGGGGATGAATGTAATGTGACATGAATCCCAGGTCCCGGTTGAGGCCGCACTCATGTGTGCGGAACTTGGCTATAAGTTTCTGCTCGGCGATTCTGCGTTGTCGCGGGTCATCAGTACTCAACACCGACAACTGCCAATCTCCAGACGCAATTCTGCAACTCATCCGCTTCATTCTGGATCACAACGTCTTCACCTTCGACAACAAGTTCTTCATTCAGACGCACGGAACAGCCATGGGGACCAAATTCGCACCCCAATACGCCAACATCTTCATGCACAAGTTTGAACAGGACCTACTCACCGCACAGGACCTTCAACCGATGTTATACACCAGATACATCGATGACATTTTTTTCCTTTGGACCCACGGCGAAGAATCACTGAAACGACTACACAATGACATTAATAAGTTCCATCCAACCATCAGACTCACCATGGACTACTCTCCAAAATCAGTTGCATTCTTGGACACACTCGTCTCCATCAAGGACGGTCACCTCAGCACTTCGCTTTACCGCAAACCCACGGATAACCTCATGATGCTCCACTTCTCCAGCTTCCACCCTAAACACATTAAAGAAGCCATCCCCTATGGACAAGCTCTCCGTATACACAGGATCTTCTCAGACGAGGAGGAGCGTAACAGACATCTACAGACGTTGAAAGATGCCCTCGTACGAACGGGATATGGCACTCGACTCATCGATCGACAGTTCCAACGCGCCACAGCGAAAAACCGGACCGACCTCCTCAGAAGACAAACATGGGACACAACCGATAGAATACCCTTCGTCGTCCAGTACTTCCCCGGAGCGGAGAAACTACGTCATCTTCTTCACAGCCTTCAACACATCATTGATGACGATGAACATCTTGCCAAGGTCATCCCCACACCCCCACTACTTGCCTTCAAACAACCGCGCAACCTCAAACGAACCATTGTTTGCAGCAAACTACCCAGTCTTCAGAACAGTGACCATGACACCACACAACCCTATCATGGTAATCTCTGCAAGACGTGCCAGATCATCGACATGGATACCACTATTACACGTGAGAACACCACCCACCAGGTACGCGGTACATACTCGTGCGACTCGGCCAACGTTGTCTACCTCATACGCTGCAGGAAAGGATGTCCCGAAGCGTGGTACATTGGCGAGACCATGCAGACACTGCGACAACGAATGAACGGACATCGCGCAACAATCACCAGGCAGGAATGTTCCCTTCCAGTCGGGGAACACTTCAGCAGTCAAGGGCATTCAGCCTCTGATCTCCGGGTAAGCGTTCTCCAAGGCGGCCTTCAGGACCCGCGACAACGCAGAATCGCCGAGCAGAAACTTATAGCCAAGTTCCGCACACATGAGTACGGCCTCAACCGGGACCTGGGATTCATGTCACATTACATTCATCCCCCACCATCTGGCCTGCGAAATCCTACCAACTGTCCTGGCTTGAGACAATTCACACTTCTTTAACCTGGGATTACCCCATCTCTGGATCTGTAAAGATTTAATCACCTGCTAATGCTCGCATTCCTAGCATTGTTTGGCATCTTTGAATTTGTCTATATATGTGTTTCTGGAACAGACCTCTTCATTCACCTGAGGAAGGAGCAGCGCTCCGAAAGCTAGTGACATCGAAACAAACCGTTGGACTTTAATCTGGTGTTGTAAGACTTCGTACTGATTTAATAGACACCATGAAGCTAATGAAAGAGGTTGATAGGGTAGATGTAGAGAAAATGTTTCCAAATGTGGGAGAGTCCAAAACCAGGAGCCAGAAATATAAGAAACAAACTAATAAATCAAACACAAAATGTAGGAAAATTCTGTTCCAGAGGGTGGTAAGAATGTGAACATAAACAGCACAGTGGCACAGTGGTTAGCACTGCTGCCTCACAGTGTCAGGGACGGGTTCGATTCTGACCTTGGGTGACAGTCTGTGTGGAATTTGCCCGTTCTCGTCGTGTCTGCGTGTGTTTCCTCTGGGTGCTCCGGTTTCCTCCCACGATCCAAAGATGTGCAGGTTAGGTGGGTAGGCCGTGCTAAATTACCCCTCAGTGTCCAAATGTGTATGGGTTAGGTTGCACTATGGCGGGGATAGGGTGGGGTATTGGGCCCAGGTAGGGTGCTCTTTTGGAGGGTCAGTGCAGACATGATGGGCCGAATGGCCTCCTTCTGCACAGTAGGTAGTCTATAATTCATGTTTCAATGTGTACTTGAGACAAATATTGATGGTGCATTTAAAGGGAAGCTAGATAAGCACTTGATGGAGAAAAGCACTTGAAGAAGGATTGGCTGGTGCTCATGTGGAACATAAAAAAGGCATAGACCACATAAGCGGAATGGTTTGTGCTACAGACAAATTGTAGGATACCTAGTAGACATAATGTGATACAATCTAATATACCTAGTGGACTGGCACCTTGGCAGTGCCATGTGGGAGCCAGTCCCAGGGACAATCCCTCAATTCCCAACCAGAATGGACTCTTTTTTTTCGTTAGATCGATTTGATTCAAAGAAGGGGCATAGAAATTATCAAGAAAAAGCAATAGACCTGAGGATTGGGAGCAGCTTAAAGTTCAGCAAAGTGGGCCTAGGATTTGATTTAAGAAGGGGAAATAGAGCATGAACGTAGGCTAGTGGGGAGCATAAAAACTGACTGTAAAATTTTCTATAGGTAAGTAAAGAGAAAAAGATTGACAAAATCGAATATAGGCCCCTTACAGTCAGAAACAGGAGAATTCATTTTTTTAAAATAAATTTAAAGTACCCAATTATTTGTTCCAATTAAGGGGCAATTTAGCGTGGCCAATCCACCAACCCTACACATCTTTTGAGTTGTGAGGGTGAAACCCACGCAAACACGAGGAGAACATGCAAACTCTACACAGACAGTGACCCAAGGCCGGTATTCGAACCCGGGTCCTCAGCGCCGTAGCCAGCAATGCTAACCACTGTGCCACCGTGCTGCCCTGAAACAGGAGAATTCATAACAGGGAACAATGAAATGGCTGAGGAACTAAATTTATACATTGCATCTGTCTTCACAATGGAAGCCATGAATAATGTACCAGAAGTTCTGAGAAACACAGGTTTTAGTGAGGAGATTGTGGTGATGTGCATCAATGTAAATGCATGTAGGCTAGCTAGACACTAGAGGGAGCACCAGAAACATCACACACACACACTCAACCAATAGATCAGTTAGATAGGACGCGACCAATGGACATTCACGATGCACACGGAGGTGACACGACCACAGGGGGGCATTACACCAACCCATAAATAAAAGATGCCACACACATGATCTGCCTCTTTCCAGTGGAGACAGTCAGTGAGTACAGACACAGGGTTGATTCAATATTAGACCCGCCACGTGGATTGCAGCAGCTAGTTAGTCAGTCTGGGTTGCTATAGTAGGATCAGCAGTAGTGTCAAACCCGAGTAATAGAAGTGTAAATAGTTTAATAAACGTGTTGAAGTTATCTCCACGTCTGAACCTTCCTTTGTCAAGTTGTAGCCACCTGGGTTGGCCACTTCCCGACTTTAAAATGGAGATCCGCTAAGAATGCAGGGAAATTCAGCCAACGTAGGAAAAACAGCAGGTGCAAAGTTTCCTGTATATTAGAACTTGCAGGAACCCAGACAGCACTGAAACTAACAACCATCTACATATTAATGAGCGATCCCCGGGAACAATTGGAAACAGTTAAGGTAAACAAGGCCAAGCCAAACTCCACGGCGCCAGCAGGAGCCAAGACAAAGGAAGTCCAACAGACACTTAGGAACAGCCCAGCGATCAGGGAACAGCTTCAGTATTGGAGAAATCGATCCAAGTGATCAGAACTCAGTCCAATCACTTGGAACCAGGTACGGGGTCCACCCCGAATGGCGCGAAGCCCCTGGGGACTATAAAATAGAGTCCCCAAGTTCAGTTCGGCCTTCTTGGCAGGGTCACTCAGCAGCTCGAAACAATCCTTGACAGTAACCTGCCTAGCCGCTACATCAACCAAGTAAGTCTCCAGTCAATGCACTGATAGGCGCTCCTAGCTACCAGTCTATACCAGCTTTGAATCCTGCAGACTCAGAATCGAACGAAAGGCCATTTGTTCCCCTGACCTGGTGGGCCAGTTCCAAAGCTAAGTATAGGCCTATAGTGTTAGAGATAGACTAGTAAGTAGAGTTTTATGCATGAGTAGTGATTGACTGTGTATAATAAACGTGTTTTGATTTGAATCTTACTAACTGGTGTATTGAATTATTGATCAGTACTTGAACTTGAACCTCGTGGTGGTATCATAAAGATACCTGGCGACTCTAGAGCAAAGGTTATAGAAACAGAGCAAATTAAGTAAAGACACAACGAGCAACATTTAAGAGCCAACCAAAAGTTAGCAACAAAGTGCACCACAAGGAAGCCCCTTATGTTACACCTACAACATAACAAATCAGAGATGAAGCGAATCAGTAGTAGTGCAGAAATGGTTTGGGGAAATTAGTGTGATTGAAGGAGAATAAATCTCCAGGGCCCGATAATCTTCATCACAGAGTACTTAAGGAAGTGGCCCGAGACATAATAGATCCATTGGTGGTCATTTTCCAAAATTCTTTGGACTCTGGTTCCTACAGATTGGAAGTTAATGTAAGCTATTCAAAAAGGGAGGTAGAGAGAAAACAGGGAACTATAGACGAGTGAGTCTAACGTCGGGTAGTAGGGAAGTTGCAAGAGACAATTATCAATGATTTCATAGCACAGCATTTGGAAAACAGTGGTGTAATCAGACAATGTCAGCATGGATTTACGAAAGGGAAATCATGCTTGACAAATCTACTGAAATTCTTTGAAAATATAACTAATAGAGTTGAACAGGTGTCTCAGTCGAGGCAGGAAGAAGGAAAAAACTTTTTTTTTTTCTATCTGTTTTTCAAAATGGACAATTGCTGAGCTGACAAGATGGCTCCGACTGCTCACATGCTGGCTTTTTTTTTACATAGAATTTACAGTGCAGAAGGAGGCCATTCAGCCCATTGAGTCTTCACCAGCCCTTGGAAAGAGTTCCCTACGCCTCCACCGTATCCCCCGGAACCTGGTGGATATTGTTTATTTTGACTTACAGAAGGCTTTTGACAAGGTCTCACATAGCAGATTACTATGTAAAGTTAAAGTGTATGGGATTGCAGGTAGTGTCTTGAGGTGGTTAGCAGACAGGAAGCAAAGAGTTGGAATCAATGGCTCTTTTTCCGACTGACAAGCAGTGATTAGTGGAGTACCGCAGGGATCTGTGCTAGTATCCAACCGGCCACATTATATATCAATGATTTGGTCGAATGCACTAAATGTATTATCTCCAAATTTCCAGATGATACAAAGTTGGGTGGGAGGGTGAGCTGTGAGGAGGATGCAGAGATGCTTCAGCGTGATTTGGATAGGCAGAGTGAGTGGGCATATGCATGACAGATGCAGTATAATGTGGATAAATGTGAGGTTATCCACTCGAATAGCAAAAATAGGAAGGCAGATTATTATTTGAATGGGTGTAAATTGAGGAGAGGTGGATACTCAGTGAGACCTTAGTGTCCTCGTGCATCAGTTGCTGAAAGTAAGCGCACAGGTACATCAGGCAGTAAAAAGGCAAATGGTATGTTGGCCTTCATAGCGAGAGGATTTGAGGATAGGAATAGGGATGTATTACTGCAATTGTATTAGTGAGGCCAAACCTGGAGTATTGTGTGCAGTTTTGGTGTCTTTATCTGAGGAAGGATGTTCTTTCTATGGAGTGCAGCAGAGGTTTACCAGGATGATTCTTGGGATGATGGGACTGTCATATGAGGAGAGACTAAGTCGGTTAGGATTATATTCATTGGACTTTAGAAGAGTGAGAGGGAATCTTATAGAAATTTATGAAATTCTAACAGGATTAGACAGGGTAGATTCAGAAAGAATGTTCCCGATGGTGGGGGAGTCCAGAACTAGGGGTCATAATTTGAGGATAAGGGGTAAACCTTTGAGAACTGAGGTGAGGAAAAATCTCTTCACCCAGAGAGTGGTGAATCTGTGTGGAATTCACTGCCACAGAAAGTAGTTGAGGCTAAAACATTGTGTGGTTTCAAGAAGGAATTAGATATAGCTCTTGGGCTAAAGGGATCAAGAGATATGGGGGGAAGGCGAGATCAGGGTATTGAATTTGATGATCAGCCATTGTCATAATGAATGGTGGAGCAGGCTGGAAGGGCCGAATGGCTTACTCCTCCTATTTTCGCTGAAACGTTTGAACAGCACAGGCAGCAGACTAACACAGCGCCGGTCGGCGCCCCCCCCCCCCAACCCCCCCCCACCCCCCCCCCCCCGCGATTCTCCGGCCTGCGATGGGCCGAAGTCCCGCTGCTAGAATGCCAGACCCGCCGGCGAGAATTAATTAGGGGCTGTTTAGCACAGGGCTAAATTGCTGGCTTTGAAAGCACACCAAGGCAGGCCAGCAGCACGGTTCGATTCCCGTAACAGCCTCCCCAAACAGGCGCCGGAATGTGGCGACTAGGGGCTTTTCACAGTAACTTCATTGAAGCCTACTTGTGACAATAAGCAATTTTCATTTTCATTTCATTTCTAAAATCTTTTAAACAACAGCCAGCAGATTTCAGGACCACCCACACCAACCGTGACCCCACAACGGAAACCCCCACTTCTGCCCACCCTGCACGTGCCTAAGGCTACTCTCCCCCCTCCAGGGCTGGCCAGTGGACTCTGTCCCCTTGGACTCTCCAGTGTTAGGTGGAGACAGATATGCTCACCTCCTTCCTCCTGCTCAGAGTTCATGATGCATGGTTCCCGTTTTTAAATAGCAGTAGTATTTCCCATCATTGTGATGTCACGCCTGGTGAGTTGGAAGATTGAATGGGGGCTGAAGGTGTGATGTTAACCAAACTAAGTACGTAATAATGGATTCAAATCCATGCAAATCAGGTTCATGCCCTTCCTGGGTGTGATCATGCTCACACTTACAGGGAGGGCCCGGGAAAATGGTGTTTCAAAATGTCGCCGGCTTGAATCTGGTTTTTGGCCTCTCACGGGATTTAGCAGCCATTACTGGATTTATGCCTGCAGCTAATGGGCCTCCTAAATCCCACCCATGGGGAGGGATTCTCCGACCCCCCACCGGGTCGGAGAATTGCCGGGGGCTGGCATGAATCCCGCCCCCGCCGGTTGCCGAATTCTCTGGCACCAGATATTCAGCGGGGGCGAGAATCGCGCCGGTCGGCGAGCCCCCCCCCCCCTCCCCCCGCGCGCCCCCCCCCCCCCCAGCGATTCTCCGGCCTGCGATGGGCCGAAGTCCCGCTGCTGGAATGCCAGACCCGCCGGCGAGAATCAAACCACCTCTCTTACCGGCGGGACCAGGCGGCACAGGCGGGCTCCGGGGTCCTGGGGGGGGCGCGGGGCGATCTGGGCCTGGGGGTACCCCCACGGTGGCCTGGCCCGCGATCGGGGCCCACCGATCCGCGGGCGGGCCTGTGACGTGGGGGCACTCTTTTCCTTCCGCCTCGGCCACAGCCTTCGCCATGGCCGACGCAGAAGAGACAACCCCCCCCCCA
The DNA here is from genome assembly GCF_047496885.1 of Scyliorhinus torazame. Lineage (NCBI taxonomy): Eukaryota > Metazoa > Chordata > Chondrichthyes > Carcharhiniformes > Scyliorhinidae > Scyliorhinus > Scyliorhinus torazame. The sequence continues at coordinate 312,064,013 of NC_092707.1, forward strand.
CCCCGCGCATGCGCGGGGCTGACGTCAGCAGCCGCTGATGCTCCCGCGCATGCGCTGACGTCAGCCGGCCAGCAAAGTACTTTCGGCCCCGGCTGGTGTGGCGCCAAAGGCCTTTCCCGCCGGCCGGCGGCACACCATCCACTCCGGTGCTGGTCCCTCAAGGTGAGGGCTTGGCCCCTAAAGGTGCGGAGAAATCCACACCTTTGGGGTGGCCCGGCGCCAGAGTGGTTCCCGCCACTCCATCTCGCCGGGACTCCCCGCCCCGCCAGGTAGGGGTGAATCGCGGCCATGGTCATTCTTAGACTTTTCACTCCAGATTTTTATTGAAATCAAATTTCATCATCTGCCATGGTGGAATTCCAACCCAGGACTCCAGACCAATACCTAGGGTCGCTGCCTCATAAGTAAAATGAAAATCATAGTTTAAAAATAAAAAGAAGTAATTTATTTACTATCTGTGAGCGACTTATACAATCAGCTCACGGACGATATGTAAACAATTAAGGCGATGGCACATGACATCATTGTGCTTGGCAAAACAGTACAGCTGGAACCATGTTTTATCGCTAGAATTTCATATTTTTGTGATTACACATTTCACAAATTCTAGCTGTTATCTGTTAAAGTATCCATCACCAAGAAGATGTTTTAATATTCAATATTCTTTTTCAATTAGAAACACTTTTAGGTAACTGTTTTCTAAAGATCGATAGAGAAAAGATGGGTTCAGTTGATCAAGGTCAGGAGGTACGCATTAATCCTCATGAACCACAGACAGCTCTCGAGTTGGAGGTTGCTGACCCCTGATTTCAGGGATTTGGAAGTTAAACAGCAGTAAGTTATCATCGCAGCAAGTAGATGACCTTGTAAGACATAACACAAAGAGAAAATGGTATTCTAAATATGTAAGCGAATAATATATTTTTGGCCTTCGAATAATTATGTGTGAAAATTAGCTGTAAAGTTAAATACACACTCCAACAGTCTAATCACAGAAAGATCTTTTACTCCACCAGAACAATTAAAAATACAATCAATAAACAATTTCCTACATATAAAAAGTGTCACCAGCATTGACTGTTTTAGTCATCTCTGTGCGGTTGTTAGTGAAAATACCCAGAGATGAACAGATGCCCCGGTCGAGACAGGAAGAAGGAATTGTTTTAAATTTTTTTCTCTCTCTGCTTTTCAAAATGGACAATTGCTAAGCTGACAAGACAACTCCGGCTGCTCACATGCTAGCTTTTCTTTTACATAGAAGGAGCACCTGGAGAAAACCCACGCAGACACAGGGAGAAAGTGAAAATTCCACACAAACAGACACCCGAGCCCGGAATTGAACCTGGGACCCTGCAGCTGCGAAGCCGCAATGCTAACCACTGTGCCACTGTGCCAACCCAACTTCCAGGGCTTCTGGAAGTTTCTGAGCAGTTTGAAAGCGAACAAATGCTAACACCTCAAATGCCCTGGAACATAACACTCCTTGTATCATGAAACATTCCAGCCAAGCCAACATAATGGCTTAGCAGATGAGCTTCCTGCCCCAGCCTGCTATGCACAGAGGCAGCTATTTGCAACTCCTAGTCTCCAATCTGGAGCTAATGGATCAAATGTTACCTGTTCAAGTACACAACGGCTTTCAACCAGAGATTTTGATTAGTCAACCTGAAACGAGTGTCTCCAAGAACAAAAGGAATCCTGGTTTCCATTAAACTACTCAAGGTTCCAGCCCTGGAAAAATACATCCTTTGTCCAACATCTAGGAGAAGTGGTGGGAGGTACATCACATTTGGATTTGGATACCAAAGTACAATGAAATGTACTTTTCTGCGAGCAGCTCAAACAGATCATTAAGTACATGAAAATAAAAGAAAATAAATGGAAAATATATGACAGGGCAACACAAGGTACACAATGTAAATACATAGACACCGGCATCGGGTGAAGCATACAGGAGTGTAGTATTAATCAGGTCAGTCCATAAGAGGGTCGTTTAGGAGTCTGGTAACAGCGGGGAAGAAGCTGGGCGGGATTCTCCTTTCGCGAGACTAAGTCCCCACGCCGGCGGGAAAACCGACGCGAACCACTCAAGCGTCAACAGCCCCCGAAAGTGCGGAATTGTCCGCACTTCCGGGGGCTAGGTGGATGCCGGAGGGGTTGGCGCCGTGCCAGCTGGCACCGAAGGGACTGCGCTAGACTGCGCATGCACCAAAGGGCCAGCGTGATCCCGTGCATGCGCGGAACCGCCGGCATAGTCTGGCGCATGCGCAGGGGGTTGTCTTCTCCGCGCCAGCCATGGCGGAGCCTTACAGGGGCCGGCGCGGAAGGAAGGGGTGCCCCCACGGCACAGGCCCACCCGCAGCATGGTGGGCCTTGATCGCGGACCAGGCCACTGTGCCCCCCCACCCCCCTCCCCCCCCCCCCGTGTCAGATTCCCCCCCCCCCCCCCCCCCCCCCCGGAGGACAGCACCAGCCTACTTACCTACCAGGTCCCTCATGTCATAGATTATCATAGAATTTACAGTGCAGAAGGAGGCCATTCGGCCCATCGAGTCTGCACTGGCTCTTGGAAAGAGCACCATACCCAAGGTCAACACCTCCACCCTATCCCCATAACCCAGTAACCCCACCCAACACCAAGGGCAACCTTGGACACTAAGGGCAATTTATCATGGTCAATCCACCTAACCTGCACATCTTTGGACTGTGGGAGGAAACCGGAGCAGCCGGAGGAAACCCACGCACACACAGGGAGGATGTGCAGACTCCGCACAGACAGTGACCCAAGCCGGAATCGAACCTGGGTCCCTGGAGCTGTGAAGCAATTGTGCTATCCACAATGCTACCGTGCTGCCCCACGGGGTCCATGTCTAATCCACGCCAGCAGGACTGGCCAAAAACGGCCCCCGACCAGCGTGGCATGAACCCTGCCCCCGCCCGAAAACCGGCACCGGAGAATACGGCAGCCGGCGTCAGGGCAGCGGGGCGGGATTCCCGCCGCCCCCCAGGGATTCTCCGACCCGGTGGGGGGGTTGCAAAATCCCGCTGGCTGTTTTTGAATCTGTTTGTGCGTGTTCTCAGAATTTTGTATTCCCTGCCTGATGGAAGAAGTTGGACGAGTGAGTAGGCCGGGTGGAAGGGGTCTTTGATTATGCTGCCTGCTTTCCCCAGGCAGCGGGAGGTGTAGATGGAGCCAATGGATGGGAGGCAGGTTCCTGCGATGGACTGGGCGGTGTTCACGACTCTCTGAAGTTTCTTGCGGTCTTGGGCCGAGCAGTTGCCATACCAGTGATGCAGCCCGATAGGATGCTTTCTATGGTGCACCTGTAAGAGTTGGTAAGAATCAATGTGGACATGCCGAATTTCCTTAGATTCCTGAGGACGTAAATGCGCTGTTCTGCTTTCTTGGTGGTAGCGTCGACGTAGGTGGACCAGGACAGATTTTTGATGATGACCTCCCCAAGCTACTAAAACTTGTAATATTTCCCTGTGGGCAGCTACGACAATTACAATTTGACCTCTGAAGAGAAACAGTGGGCGGAATATTCCCCAAAATTACACTAAGTGTCATTTCCACTGTGAAAATGGGTGCGATATCCACAAGACCAGAACCAAAATGCAATTTCTCAACACTTAGAAAAAAAAGATTTCCCTACATGAAAAATGTCGCACTTGTGGCATGAGCCTTCTGATTCGCCTGCCCTGGGGTCATCTGAGCAGTTCCATCAAGAGGACGCTGCTTTAAATGGCTGCACAACACTTGTTCACAGTCAAGCCAGGAGGATAGCTCAGAAGTCTGTTCCCCACTTTACGGAGGGGTCTTCACCCATATGCTTGATGCTGTGGAGGAGAGACGATCAGTCATCTACCCACAAGCTGGCAGGAGACCCTCCAGCAAGGTCATGAACCCAACCTGGGAGACCGCGGCCGCACTGGTGAGTGCCAGCACCCACCACAAGACAACAGGGTTCAGTGCTGCAAAAAATGAATGTCCCCTTCATTCGGTCAGAGTAAGTGCTTCTCAGCTTCTCTCGCCACTCTCCCTTTCAGTCACCCCTCACCATGCCACGTGAACCCGAAATATTGCCATCCTCGCTCGGCCCCACCACCTGACCTCCCACAAGCTTCCTCATCTCCCCAGTGCTCCCCTCCTTACAAGTCATCCCCGCTCATGCCAGGTATCATGGCCATCTCACCCGGCTGGCAGCCGGCTCACATCGTCCCCATTTGTCTCCCTACAGGATAAGCTCACTCACAACTACACGAGCAAGCGAATGCAGGGGGGGGGGGGGTCTGCGTCAACTCTCCACTTCAGTTCAGAGGAAATATCAGAGGAAGACAGAGAAGATGAGTCACAACTGTCACCTGCACCTTCCACCAGCGCAGAGGCACACCCATTGGTAGGTGGACTTAGCAGGCAGGTTTCTGGGTCACCAACTGGTGAGCACCGCACAGCTTGTGATGCACATCAGACGGAGGCAGGAATGTCCCAGTCTGAGGTCTGCTGGATCCCAGGACTCAGTTGTTCCCCAGGCATGTTCCGTGCCTTTGGCGTCATTCATCCCTCAGCTGCTTGAGATGCAACAGCAGAGCCACGAATACCAGGAATGGATGTCAGCAACCTTCCTGTGAGGCCAAATGGAGGAGTTCCAAAGCCTTCTGTCGCAGGAGATTGTGTCGGCAATGCGTAGCACCCAGGCCAATACTGCAAGGGTGGCATCCGCAGTGGAGAGCCTGGGGCTTGAAGTCAGATCCATGGCGGGAGATGTTGGAAGCATGGCTCAATCCATGAGCTCCATGGCTGAGGGCATCAACTGCATGGTGCAGAAACTGGTGGGCATCCACAGAGCCAGCACCAGAGGACAGTGTGTCTTCTGTGCCTCACTCCATCTGCCCCTCTATTCCATGGAGTGAGCCAGAGGCCCAGAAGCACCCTTAGGGAGGAGGATCCGCTGGTGCACAGCCTGGGGCCTTCCACCCAGAAGACCCCAGGAGTGTCCTGCCCATATGACTCCTCCCTTCCAGAGATTGGCAGACCTCAGTTTCAACAGACAGAACAGTGTGGCATTATAAAACCAGTGCCACCCAAAAGTAGGGTCCTGGCCCTCCAGAGGACACCCACAAAGAGCATCTCCGGCATCAAGGGCGGGAGACAGCATACCGCCTCCACCTCAGATGTGGATCCTGGGGACACAACTAGACACAATGGGAGGGTACATAAGGTTAAGAAAGTATGGATGCATAACTTGGGCACAGGTGAATTTAGGCACTTTAAACTCTGGGTCACTGTCACCTGTCTAATTTTGATTTGTCAGTATATTAAATATTATTGATGCTCACCACTTTAAGGATTCACAAGTTTAAATGACTTCTTCACTCAAATGGGGCTTCACACCATCGGGACACATCTGGTCTCACAGGGCCGACATAAAAGTAAAGATAAAGTCGCCATTGTCCCAGGCGACCATAGGCTGCTTTCCTCTTTGAAGGGGAGAGCTGACTAGTGGTGATTTAATCTGAGGATCACCATAACTCAGGCAAGGGGCAAGGTTGAGAAGGTGGGGGCTTCATGAATAACCTCAACAGGTACAGGGATTGAACCCAGGCTGCTGGCCTCGATCTGCATCACGAACTAGCTCCCAACCAGCCCTCAACAGGGCCTACATGCTCTTCAAGTTTCTCACTTGCTACTGTTTCATTCGCATTGACAGGACTCAGTCATGATGCAGGGAGTCCAAGGCCGTTGCCCCAAATCCTCCTCTAGAGCATAAGGACAGAAGAATGTATGCATTTATCCTCCCTCTGACATGAGCCAGGGAGTCAGCATGTTGGCATCAGATAGAAAAGAGCCAGACATGAGCAGTACCAGTGAGGAGAATCACAGACCTTTCCTCACTGTGAGTCATCATCATCCTTCTGCATTGACTGGTCAGCAGGCACTCATGGACTCCCCATCTCCCTGAATAGCAAGTCGTCGCCCCCTTCACTCCTTGATCACATGGGGTTGGCAATCATAGAATCATAGAATTGACAATGTCGTGAGGGGGCACACAGTTGTCCACCCGACCAGTCATCCTCCATGAATTGTGAGGTGATGAGGCCATCTCTAGCCCTCCTGCCCATGCGCACCCTCGCGCCTGTCTAGCCTCCATCCTGGAACTCCTCAGCGGCCTCCTCCTCAGCACCTCCTGCTCGTCCTCCTCATGTGAGAATATGTGCCGCTCCTCCAGGTCCTCCTCTGGCAGCTCCTCACCCCGTTGCAGAGCACGATTGTGGAGGGTTCAGTAAACAGCATCAATGGAGACCCTCTAGGGGCTGTACTGTAGGGCCCCACCGGACCTGACTAGACAGCGAAAACTTCAGAAGTCGTATGCGCTGCAAGATCAATGAGCGAGTCGCATTATGTGCCTCACTGTATCGGTTCTCCACCCATTCTGTGGCCTCCGCAATGGCATCATTAGCCATGATATGAGGGTATAACCCTTGTCCCCTAGGAGCCATCCATGAAGTCTGGAGTGTTTGTCGAAACATCCAGAGATTTGGGACTGGTCAAGGATGAAGCTACCATGTATGCACGCTGGAAAATGGACATGCACGTGCTTTATTCACATCTTGTTGTCACAGACCAGATGCACAATTAGGGGGTGGAACCCCTTCCTACTGGTGCCAAGGGGCACGGAGAGCTATACGGGTGCAGTCAATTGCCCCCCGCACTTGTGGCAAACCCGCAATCTGTCCGAACCCCGTAGATCTCTCATTCTGTCTGACCTGGACCTGGTCGAAATTAATGTAGTCACTGGCCCTTGCATACAGTGCATCCGTGACCTGATGGATGCACTTACGGCGGATGCCTGTGAGATGCCACACAGATCCCAGGTGGAGTCTTGAAAGGATCCAGAGGCAAAGAAACTCAAAACTGCTGTGACCTTGATGGCCATAGGGAGCAGGTGTCCTCCTGCGCCACATGGCACCAAGTCCACCAGGACATGACAAAGGTGCCCCACATCTCCTTCGTGAGCTCTGGCAGCAGACGCTATCAGAAAGCTCCATGAAGAAGATCCAAGTGCAAAATACTTTGGAGCGATTTCATTACCTTCAAGCTCCTTACATGGTTGATGCGGCCTATGGCAGCTGATCATGGACTGTGGCCCTCTGGTGTTGATTTGGAAGTTTCATCATTAGTGCCGTTGTATGTTGCTGCCGGAGTCTCTCCTCCTCCAATGCCATGATTAAGATCAGGTTAAAGTACAACAGGTTTTTTGGAATTACTAGCTTTTGGAGCGCAGCTCCTTCATCAGGTGAGTGAAGAGGTAGGTTTGAATGCGAGTCTTTGCAGATAATTAAGTCTTTACAGATCCAGACGGTGCGACTGGAAAGAGGGATAACCCCAGGTTAAAGAGGTGTGAATTGTCTCAAGCCAGGACAGTTGGTAGGATTTCGCAAGCCCAGGCCAGATGGTGGGGGTGAATGTAATGAGACATGAATCCAAGGTCCTGGTTGAGGCTGTCCTCATATGTGCGGAACATGGCTATAAGTTTCTGCTCGGCGATTCTGTATTGTCTCGCGTCCTGAAGGCTGCCTTGGAGAACGCATACCCGACGATCACCAGGCTCAATGCCCTTGACTGCTGAAGTGTTCCCCGACAGGAACGTAACATTTCTGCCTGGTAGACTCCAAGAACACCGACAACGGACTCATAGGTGGGGATTCACCGATATTGCGGCCAAGTGTTGACACCGGCGTCAAAACCGGCGCGAGCGACGCCGGCATCAACGGGCCTCCAGGCCCAGTAATTCTCCCCTTCTTCAGGGGCTAGAATGGCGCCGGAGTGCTGTGTGCTGCTCCGGCGCCGAAAGCTGGCCCTACATGGCTGGCGCATGTCTGTGCATGCGCACCATGGCCGGTGCGGGTCTGCGCATACGCCTGGTTACCATCTCCACTCCGGCCCCCGGGCAACATGGCAGAGCCCTACAGGGGCCCGGCGCAGAGGAACATAGGCCCCTCCCAGAATAAGTGCGCCTGCCGATCGGTAGCTCACGATCACGGGCCTGGCTACCGTGGAGGCCCCCCCGCAGTCGGATCCCCCCCCGCTTCCCCACCAGGATGGCCCTGCAGCCAGAACAGCGAGGTCCCGCCGGATGGGACCATATGTAGTCCACGCCGGCGGGACTCGGCGGGCACTTGGCCCGTCGAGCGTGGACAACCGCCACGAGGGCCACTTTTAACGGCCCCCGACCAGCGCCGCGGCAACCGCGCGGGCGCGATTGACGCCGATTCTTCGGTCGCCGGAGAATCGTAGGCCCGGCATCTGAGCGGCGTGGTGGGATTCTTGCGCCCCCCCCACCGGCGATTCTCCGACCCAGCGCGGGCTCGTAGAATCCCAGCCATAATCCATCAACTGCAATATTAATTATCAGAGACCCCTCCCATCCAGGCATTGCCTTCTTCCAGACCCTTCCATCAGGCAGAAGATACAGAAGTCTGAAGACCCGCACATCCAGACATAAGAACAGCTTCTTCCCCACAGCTACTAGACTCCTGAACGATTCCCCCTCGGGCTGATCTGTTCCCTGTAAGAACACTATTCATGACGCCCTATGCTGCTCTTGCTGATGTATTTACATTGTTTGGCCCTTTGTTCCGCACTGTAACCAATCACTGTTTGTCGATGTACCATTTGTCATGTTCTCTGTTGATTATTCTTTTTATCTACTATGTACGTACTGTGTACGTTCCCTCGGCCGCAGAAAAATACTTTTCACTGTACTTCAGTACATGTGACAATAAATCAAATTAAATCAAAACAAATGATGCCCCTGTGAGTAAAGCCACTGGCCCCCGAGAGCTGCCTTCCTCTTTCTCCTATTCTCTCCCCCTCCGCCCGCCCATGGCTGCCCTGTGGCCTGTGTCCCCATGGACTCTCTGGTGCTCAGTGGAGACAGTGATGCTTACCTCCTTCCTCCCTCTCGGAGGTGCCTGGTTCTCATTTTTAAGGAGCAGTAGTGATTCACGCTTGCGTGATGTCATGTCTGGTGGGTGGGAAGATTTATTGAGGGAGGTGTATGTGATGTCAAGCTCTCTAAGTATATTGTGGTGGTTGAAAGCAGAACTAGCCGGCAAAGCCTCAAAATAAGGGGAAGTAGATTTAGGACTGAGCTTAGGAGGAACTTCTTCACCCAAAGGATTGTGAATCTATGGAATTCCCTGCCAAGTGAAGCAGTTGAGGCTCCTTCATTAAATGTTTTCAAGATGAAGATAGATAGTTTTTTGAAGAATAAAGGAATTAAGGGTTATGGTGTTCGGGCAGGAAAGTGGAGCTGAGTCTACAAAAGATCAGCCATGATCTCACTGCATGACGGAGAAGGCTCGAAGGGCCAGATGGTCTACTCCTGCTCCTTGTTCTTATGTTCTTATAATGCATTCAAATCCATGCAAATCAGGTACATGCCCTTTCTGGAGGGAATCGGAGATTGCGATCAGAAATATCAGCGGTGCAAATCCCGTGTTTCGCCTTTTGTAAGATTTAGTAGCCATTGTGGGATTTGCGTCCGCAGCTAATGGGGCTGCAAAATCCAACCCAGTATCTCCAGACAAGCAGCCTTCATTGCCTAGCATCTTATCATCAAGCAGCAGAAAGAACTCAGCCCTCATTAAAACTCCAAACTACTAGAGCATTAGAACTTGTGCTTTCAAGACTAACTTAACTCTACATGCCGTTTCCCCTGGTGGAAGTCTCACTTCTGGAAAGATTGATCACCCTGCAACACTCAACTTCTCCTCTGAAGAAAACATTCCATTAGTCTTTTGATTCGGGACTCTGGAAACATGTAAATCCGAATTTGTCTTTTTACTGTTGTCTTGCCCTGTATCTCTTTCCTTTCCCTTACCTCTCTTTGTATTGGATATGTGCAAAAAGGGACAGACATTGCAAAACTCCTGCCTCGTATGTGTGTGTATAAAAATAAACCAAACCCGTTATTTTATCCTACCTCGTGTTTGCTGCGCAAGCTATTCATAGAGGATTGGAACACACCAAAATTAACGGTTGAGGGAAACACGCCACCACTTGCAAAAAGGGGAGAAATAAAAAATAAAAAAACACCTTTCTATATACAGACAGATAGTGGAGGAGATTTCAGGGCTGTTTAAATTAACTCGCTCCCCCCCCCCCCCCCCCCATCCTGTCTGTACACAGATAATCAAAACCGTGGATTATTTTACCAAGACTTAGCTGTGGCCTTTCTGGGAGTAATGTGTGTGGCCATAGACCAGGGTTAGCATCAAAGGATAGAAGGTGGTTGAAAAAAAGGCATAGATCGGGAATTTATCATGGGCCTCACTCATTCATCTGTCAATTACAATCACATAGGTTACACTTGGCACAAGAAGCTGCACATTAATTCTTAGGTAAAGTTTCATCTCCGCCCACAGTATCAAATTGGTGATTTCTGTGTCAATAAATGGGGGAGAAAATAGCAAAAATCCCTGGAGAGGAAATGTAAGGGAAGGAAAACTTTAGCAAACAAAGTTACCCTTGCCAAATTTCATTAACTAATGGATACTTGTTACAGTTCTGCTACCTCCGCTGTTTCAGTTCCTGCAGTGGTTTGCCGTTAAGTTGTAATAATACTGAAAAGTGAACAGAAGAGGAAATAATATAAGGGCACTGGTGTGTTAAGTCAGCAAAGAGAAAATCACACACAGGTACCGGGTTTCCAAGTTAAAGGCAGGTCTGAATGCTAAATCATTAAGGCTGAAGAACATTGTTACATCTGAAAATGTTTCCCATTGTATACTTTTGTTAAATAATGTTCTGCAAGACAAAACTTTGAATCATGGAATCACACATTACAGAATGCAGCGAATGAGAGCAAGTTCAACAATTACCTTTTCAAGTGAATGCAGGTGAATTTCAGCTGTAGAATATTATACTTCATATGCGTATTTCTGATATTGTACAGACTGATATTGGTGTGTTTTTTAAAGCACAGTTTATACAAAGTGTTTTCCACGTATTTTTACTCAACTGGGAAATTGCATTAAAAGTCTTTGGGTTGCCAATTTACCAGACATCTGGAACTTCCGAGTTAAAAGTTTTCCCTTCCAGGATTAATTTCACAACTCAATGCATTCCTCTCTTATTGGCAGGTTAGCAATAGAGATAGACTTTACTGCTTGACCATGTGACTCTGCCACTAACCCATTAAACCTTTCCTCAATGTCTCTTATTTGCTATATCGAGCAGGGTTTGAGCAGCACTACTGTTCATGATAAGGTTACTGCCACTGGGAGGGAGGGAAATTCTGTGTTGATATATCCTTTAATAGGCTACTGTCAAACTAAAGAGGAGAATAACTTTTCAACAGTAGAGAGTACAAGGTGTTTGAAGGAGGATGGGCCTCAAGGGAGAAAGTCAGCAGTGTTCTGGCCAAGATATGTTACATGCCTGTGGAAATATTTCTGATTGAAGTCAAGGCAAGAAGAGCTGGACCATTAGGCATTGAGGGTAGGCAAACTCATATGGAATGATCAGCTTGTTTGGAGGGAGGTTGCAAAGCTGACAGTTCAACATTGAGCATTCAAAGAGCTGCCATACAACGCAGCAAGCTCAACGGTGGCCAAGATAAGTCAAGGCACCAATGCTAATTCACATGGTGTATGACTGATACAACCTTCACTCACCTCCTTACCTCTCATACTTTTCCTCTGTCAGGGAAATTCAACATGCAAAGGAAAGCCTCTGCAAGCATACAAACATCATGGAGAGTGGAGAAGCAAATGACCTTGGCTAAGGAGCCAAACAAGAGAGTTCTAATGTACCCAATCATTAAAAGAGCTGTGTCATGTGCAGGATGAGGAGATTCTTTCCACACATATGGTTGAGGGGCTAGAGAAGCAAGGGGGCCGGTTTAGCTGGTTAGAGATGCAGAGCAACGCCAGCAGCATGGGTATAATTCCTGTATCGGCTGAGGTTATTCATGAAGGCCCCGCCTTCTCAACCTTTCCGCTCGCCTGAGGTGTAGTGAGCCTCAGGTTAAATCACCCACAGTCAGCTCTCCCCCTCAAAGGAGAAAGCAACCTATGTTTGGGGCAGCACGGTAGCATTGTGGATAGCACAATTGCTTCACAGCTCCAGGGTCCCAGGTTCGATTCCGGCTTGGGTCATTGTCTGTGCGGAGTCTGCACATCCTCCCCGTGTGTGTGTGGGTTTCCTCCGGGTGCTCCGGTTTCCTCCCACAGTCCAAAAGATGTGCAGGTTAGGTGGATTGGCCATGATAAATTGCCCTTAGTGTCCAAAATTGCCCTTAGTGTTGGGTGGGGTTACTGGGTTATGGGGATCGGGTGGAGGTGTTGACCTTGGGTAGCGTGCTCTTTCCAAGAGCCGGTGCAGTCTCGATGGGACGAATGGCCTCCTTCTGCACTGTAAATTCTATGTTAATCTATGTATGTTCATCTGGGACTATGGCAACTTTACCTATCTTTTCCCAGAGAGGCAAGATAAGTCTACTCCCAACATTTCCAAAACAGTGCAGACAGCTTCCAGGCTATGTAGAAAGCTCCCCCCCCCCCCCCCCCCCCCCCCACCCCCCACCCAACGAGAGTAACCATCCAAAATATTTCAGCAGTAATTTGCAGGAGCAGATACCATGGGGATAATGAAGGTGTCTGGAATCTAAGCTATCACTGCTTCAATAGATGCTTTGGACAGTCCAAAACCGCAAGGGACACCAACCAGTTGCATGTTGAAACCCATTTTCTGACTCTGTTGCTTTCTATTTCTTACTCTCCAAGGATTAGCAATGTGCCTGCATCCCTAACACCCACTCCAATGCCTGCATCTGTGGACAGCACCTGTAGACACTGCAAGAGAAAGGGCTCCAGAGCTGCTTACCTGAGATTGGGAGTGATCACAAGCCTGCAAGACTCCATTGAAAGCTTCCTATCTCTGGATGCACATGACTCAGGGAGTACCTCATAAAAGTAGTAGATTAAGAGGTTAGGTTGGCACATAGGCGACCACATAGAAAAATTAATTAATTTCTGTGTATGCTTTCAAACTGTTAGAAGATGTTAGAGAAAATTTAGACTTCTATTTCATGTGCTTTTTGGAATCTTCCCTGATATGCCCCCTATGTCCCAAGTAAGTTAGTTTAAATAAATTGTAAGAGCCAAGCAGTGGCACTGGTACTTGCATTTCATGCACAATCATTCACACAGCCCTTGGGGTAAATTACACTCAGAATTATAAGGTACTGCTGTTACCAGGATCTGCTGAGGCAGGCAGATGTGAGGGGTTTGAGAGTGTGGAGAATTTCAGCAGCTGTGTCTGGAGATGCCAATGGCTTTTTGTTGTGGATTTTCTGCTCACGCTGACCTTGCTTTGAGCTGATTTTGATTGTGGGAGGAAACCGGAGCACCCGGAGCAAACCCATGCAGACACAGGGGGGAACATGCAAACTCTGCACAGACAGTCACCCAAGGACAGAATTGAACTCAGGTCCCTGGTGCTGTCAGGTAGCAATGCTAACCACTGTGCCATCGTGCCACCTCACGGTAGGTTTCCCAGTGGCAAAGGGTGCAAAAAAGACCCCTTGATACTGGCAGGACTGGAAGATCCTGCCGCCAACCACCACCACCATCACAAAACATGCTACAGCGTGGGGCGGATAAAGTCCCAGCAGTGTTTGATCTACAGTGCTACCAAATCTCTTGCCATGTGGAGAGAAGAATCCATTATTGAGCGCCTCAAGCTTTCCCACAATTCAATTAGAACATAGCTAATCTGCACCTCATTTCCATTTATCCACTTTGCCTTTCGAGTTCACAAAAGAGAATGGGATTTAGTCAGGCATTGTGAATCCTGATCAAAATGTCATAAAACATTGAGCAGAGGGAGTACCAAGTATAAATTATGTGCCTGACTTGTGATACAAACAGAATATATGAGCAGCATGTTACATGCAATTTATATTACATTCTTACTAATCAAAACTTACTTTTGATATCACTCTCAACACTTGTGGAATATAAATCGCATGTCATAGCGCCTCAACATGGATGGGATTCTCCGGTTGCCGATGCCGAAATCGCATTCGGCGATCGGCCGGAGAATCAACATTTGTGCCGAAATGGGGGACGGTGCCACTTTCGCAATGCTCCGTCCCCTCCAAAGCGGTGTATTCTAGGAGTACGCCACACATCATATCGACAGCCTCAGGGTGTTGCCTGAGGCACTCCTCCGATGCTCCGCCCCCGACTGGCCGAGTTCCCGGCGTCGTCGGTTGCTTGTGCTATTATTTGTCGGGAACTCGGCGTGGCGGCTGTGGACTGAGTCCAGCACCACCACAGTCAGGGGCGAGCCGATCCACGGGCAGGGAGGACTTTGACAGGGGCTTGGGGCATTGTTGTGGGGTGGTCCAGGGGTCACGAGCCGGCCAAGGAGGGCGCTATTTTGCAGGCCGGGTGCGCGCGCGGCCGGCTCCATGTTGCATGGCGCAGCCAGGCGAGTCCACGGCGGCCGGCTCCATGTTGCATGGCGCAGCCAGGCGAGTCCACGGCGGCCGGCGCCATGTTGCACGGCGCTGGCGCTACAGGCCGCCGCTGTGCGCATTATCGGCCACGGACCCGGCAATTCTCCAGCCATATCAGCAGCTAGAGCCAGGTGCTCTACACTGCCTGCCTGCTAGCCCCCCACCAAATGGAGGATGGGTGGCCGTTTTGTGCCAAATATTCGGTCGTAAAGCGCCACCGTTCTCCCGCTGGCTTCAGGACATAGCCTGAAAATGGGAGAATCCAACCTCATATATTTTCTGTGTCGGCGTTAAAAAAAATGAAAAGTAAAGTTACCCCATTCTTAAGGCAGCTGTGGATATCAAGTAAATTACAAATTTATTTCATTGCTATCTGTATAAATGCCTATGGCCCCCAAACTACCAAAAGACTGGATAATTTATTGATGTGTCCTAATGTATTTTATTTCCATCGTGCGTTTCACGAAATACAATTCTGAATAATTGCTTAGTTGACGCAAATGATTTCTTCAGTAACATTGCCAAGTTAATTATTGCTAGCAATTGCTGCATTCCAAAACAGAACAGACCTAAATTAAATTAGCAGATGTTGTAGACTGATATATATGTGTGACTTGCATCATGGCCTGTGAATAATTTTACTTTCCAACTTGTATATTGATCAATTTTGATATTTGGCAAATCTGAACTTGGACACAGAGTTTGGACAGGACTGGGTGAATCATGAAGAGTCGATCGTAAGCAATGTGGAAGCTGGGAAATTGGTGATGGTGGAGAGGAGGAAGGCCATACCATTGTCACTCAGAAGGAGTGACTCCGCAGAACTCAAGGACGTTGAGGTATAAGTATCTAGGTTAAATATCCAGCTATCTTATATTGTGTTTCTTTTCATTTAATGGGCACCATCGAACAGCACCTGAAAGGCAGCGCGACGCAGCACAACGTGGTCAATAGAAGCCGGGAGACCCCGCTCCATGGATCGACCCGGCTTCAACGCCTCGCATGATCTAACGCGATCGTGCAAGATGTTGTGCTGTGAATCCCGCCCATTGTGGGAGGGATCACTTTTGGGCAAATCTGCATATTAGAGCAAGACAGCTAGTGTCACTTTAATATGCAGTTTCCCGAGGCACCCGAGGCATTCGGATCTATCCCTTCCACTTTGGGGACCTTGGGCGAACGCTGTTCAGTGCTGGTCTCCACAAACGGGGACCAGGCAGAACGGCACTTATGGGGGTGAAGAGATCTACCATGCAGAATTAGTGAGGTCTTGCGACACTAAAACTCAGTAGAAATTTGAGTTAAACCTCTCGGATGCAAACAAGAATCTTTATTGCCTCAATTTGATTACAATTTGGAGAAACTTAAATCTATTCTCAATAAAGTCCAACTAGCAAAAGGACTTAAAGAGAAGTAACTTGTACACAATTTAACTTTCAAAATAATACAGAAATGGTTTCTTGCTTACGGCAAAACAGCTTGCATTTACTTCAAGAGTTAGAGTGGAAAAGTGAAAATATGAAAATAGATATAGCGAAGTTAGGTCAAAGAATAGGATGATCCCGGAATAGAGATGGCCGTGCGGACCATCATGTTTAAAGGAAATCTTATCAGTCTTGAGCCATCTATCTACACCTCTATGTCGTCCTAATTGGTTTGGGTTAGAATCAAATGTATTTGATTCGATGGTTAACTGTCAATCCTTAATGTGCAACATAAGTTCTGAATGTTTCATGTTTGAATATTTGTGTACGTTATGGAATGCGATTCTGTGCTATTATCAAGACTAGATTCTACTGGTTTTCTGCTGACTTTGCTTTATCCACATTATGAACAATGGTGTCTTCATGTTGCTATGGTGCCTGCTTCGTCCTTGATCAGATCACTGGTACAGCTCATTTCTTAATGTCAAACTGTCTTTGAAAATATGTTTATTATAACAATAGCTTTTTCATCTTGCTTAGTGAAATGTTGTTTTAACCTCCAATTAGTTTATGCATGTGTCAGGCTTGTTGCGTCTCTGTTGAAGCTATGTGTTTTATCATGACCTGAGGTTGTGAGTGCTGAAATCCTCATTTTAAAATGGGTATTAAACTGGGGCTTAATATTTACACTAAATAGCCTTCTTTTACCAATCAGATTTATCAGTAAATAGTCGATTACTATCAGTCCGCGCTTTTGATAAATCGAAAGATCAAGTGAGATATATCACAGTAAGATAAACAATACATCAAATGCGATAGGATAGGTAAAAGCGCAAAGAAGACCTCATTCATATTGTCATTGCAGTTTTAAACAATAGAGTGGGCAAGCATTGCATTACAAGCATTTCAGCAAAAATTATTATAATTCTTAAAGAATCATTATTATAAAATAACAATTAGTCAAATTTGATTCTACTGATTCAGTATTAATCTATTAGCAATATGTGAATAATGCAGTCAAATAATTGATTGATCAGTAACATTTCAATAATAATATTGCATTTCTGTTTCATCTAATGGTGGTGCAGTGGGGTTAGTGTGAATCATTCTGACTGTTGGGCTCTTGCGTTTAGTAAATAGTTGTTTAATGCACACGATACACTGGTATGTTATGTAAATGATGAATCCTGCTACACAGGAGAAAAAGATTATTCTTACTGTGGACGTTCCAGTGTGTCCCAACCACCCGCAAAGTTTCTCCCAGATGGAGATATCTGGGGGTGGTTCAAGTTTCTTGATTTCCTTTTGGATATGTGATGCCAGATCTTTAACTTCCTGTGAATTATCTGGAATGAAAGTGCAACACTCTGCACCAGAGCACAGGTGCCACCTTTTTCGGCTAGCACATAGTCAAGTGCCATTCAATTTTGTAATGCCACTGTTCGAATTGCTCTCATTTCATCAGAGATTTTATCGAAGGCAGTGGCAGTGTAATCGGCTACGTTTTGTATGATGGTTGTTATTTTATTCAATTCATTGGCCACCCTTACTTCCCAATAGAAAGGAATAACTCTAGCATAAATTGCATCTCGTAATGTTAAGGCATGTTTATTTCTTCCAGTGGCTGGTTCTGAAACATAAGGGAGATGAGGAAGATGACGGATGGCAGGTACTATCTAAATAGCAAGATCCTGACCAGTCTTTTGGGAGCCAGGAATATGCTTTGTCATTACAAATAAAATAAGTCCCATTGTAAGCAGAGTATAAGTAAATATCTTCCTAGTACCAATGATCTGAGAATGTTTTATTATTTGTGATGTTGCATATGCCTGTTATTGTTGAGGACCGTTCAGTTCTTTGTAATAAATTTTGCGTACATTTATAAACTGTGATAACATCCAAATAATTAGTACAAACACTATTGCCCATTTTCATCCCTTTAGAGTGATTACTAATGAGGCATATTGATCCTTTTTGTTTAATATTAGTTGGGAGGCTAATATATTGAGGATTTTTGTTGGGGTTATATTTAAGTTGGTGCCATCCTGAAAAGGTGTATAGTGGATAGCCTGCAGATTTCCATAAGCTAATAAATTTCTTTAAATAAATCTTGTACCTTCCTTTTTCACATGAATATGCCCAAGAACGGACCACTACAGAGCGAGGGACACTTTGATAGATGTACCATTCTGCTGTTTCTGAAGCATTAAAGGGAATAGTTAAGAAGGGAATACCCTCTCCTGAGTTAGTAGGGGTTGCAATGCATACCCAACAATTAGAAATGTTGAAATTTTTGGCATATACCTTCGATGTGTAAAGGAATGTCTTCTCGTTCAGTTTTGGTACAACATTTACAAAGTCAATCAAATAACTGAAAATGAATATTACGGTAAACATTTTACAGATCTTAATCTTTATACGCGCGCTTCACATGTGATGCGTGGATCCAACGTATCTTTCCTTTTAATTTTACAGCAGATTGGGTGGTGAGGATTATGAATGGTCCTTCCCACTTTGATCCTAGGGGTTCTTTCTGCAGCTTTTTGGCGTACACTTCTTCACAGGGCACCAGGTCGAGCCCACCTTCTGGAGGATCTCCCCACGCAGCTAACACCTGTTGAGAGGCAGAACTAACAGCATTTGTTAGATTTTGACAATAAGTCAGCAAAGTATCACTCATTAAATGACAGTCTGCTTTCCGCAAATCAATAGTTCCTGGCAGAGACATTGGTCTGCCTGTCATGATTTCAAATGGACTCAGGCCTGTTCTGTTTGGTGTCAATCTAATACTGCATAATACTATTGGCAAAGCTTGAACCCAATTCATGCCTCCCTGGTTGTATTTAGACAGTCTTCCTTGCAAAGTTCAATTCATACGTTCCACTTATCCTGATGATTGTGGATGATAAGGACAGTGTAAATTCCAGTCAACGTTTAATAGTCTACAGACTTCCTGACAAACAGCACCTGTAAAGTGGGTTCCATTGTCTGAGTCAATGCTAGCTGGTACTCCCCATCTGGGATAAAGTCTTTGCATAGCACTTTGGCTGTATGGGCAGCTGTTGCTCTTCTAGCTGGAGCAGCTTTCACCCATCTAGAGAATGTATCCACTATTACAAGGACGTCATTGTATTTTTGGCATTTAGGAAGGGTGATGTAATCTACCTTATATCCTGGAATGGTCCTGCAGGAGCAGGAGCTCTTAATTGAGGCATCGATGTTATAGGTCAAAGTTATTCTTTTGACAGGTTACACAATAGTTTGATACTAATTGTGCATGTTTGTTGAATCCTTTACCACACCAACTTCTATGGAATTGATCCATCATTTGTTGAGGTGATAGATGTCCCCATGAATGAATTTGTTGAACTAAGAAGGGCATTAGTGATTGTGGTGCCACTGGTTTATCAGTTTGAACTTGTCTCCAAATATTGTCATCATACAGCTGAATACCTGATTCTAACCATGTCCATTTTTCTTCCTTTGTACAATCATGTTGCATTTCATGTAAATCCTGTAATAAGGTGGTTACTCCCAATTTGTAAATGTGATTGAATCCTTATGCCATTGGGAGGCAGCTTCCCTTGCTTCTTGGTCCAGAAGAGCAATTCCTCTTGCTTCCATAGTGTCCTCATGAGTATGGGCTTTACATTATAGAACTCATACTTCTTTTGGCAAGGCCATAGCTTCTAGAAGATCTCGTACTTCATTTCCATTTCGGATAGGTGTACCTGCTGTTGTGAGAAATCCTCTTTTTCTCCACAGATGGCCAAAATCATGTGCTACTCCAAAACCATATCTGGAATCAGTACGGATGTTAGCAGTTTTATCTCTTGCCACATGGCATGCTTCTGTTAGTGCTTTTAATTCGGCCTGCTGAGCTGATGTACCTGGGGGCAAACTTCCTTCAGCTAATACTCCCTTTGGGCTTGTGACTGCCCACCCAGCTTTCCTGATACCCTTGTCAATAAAAGAGGAACCATCAGTGAATAAGACTAAATCTGGGTTCTGTAGTGGCTCTTCTACTAAGCGTACTTCTTCCATTTCCTCTATTATCTTCACACAGTCATGCCCTTCTCCCTTTTGTTCCTCGGGAAGCGGGAGCAAAGATGATGGGTTTACAGGGCTGGCTCTGTGAAAATATAGGTTGGGAGCTTCCAAAATTGCTGTTCATCTAGTCCATCTAGCTGATGTAACTTGGGATACTCTTTTCATGGATAGGAGAGAATGGACTCAATGTGGACATTTAATGGTTAACTTTTCATCTAGGACAAGGCCTGATGTTGCCATTACAACTCGACATGGGGCTTCCATGGCTCGTAAACAGCTGCCAAATGCCAATGCCACATTGTCAAGTTAAATAGAGTAGTATCCAACTGGTCTTAACTGATCACCATGTTCCTGGGCTAGTACTGCAGTCATGTAACCATCTTTTACATGAACAAACATGGTAAAAGGTGTTCCGTTGTTTGGAATACCTAAGGCTGGAGCTGAACACAGGGCCTTTCTCAAATTTAGGAATGATTGCTTTTGTTCTGAATTGAGTTTAACTGTGTCTTTTGATTTCCGGTGTCCTTTTAAAAGATCATTCAATGGCTGAGCTAACTGAGTGTAAGAATCAATCCAATTTCTGTTAAAATTACACAGTCCCAAAAAAAATCTCACTTCCTGAACAGTTGAGGGTTCTGATGTGTTAGGCAGGTAGGTTCGATGTGGACTGCACTCAATGCAGGGAAGCTAGAAACAGACGTCTGACATTGGAGAAGATCGAACACTGTTTTATTCAACGATAGAACTGATATACATATTCAGCTGTGGGTCGACACTATACTGAACTGACTGGCAACCTTGTAGTAGCCTGACCAGACTTACTAGCTACCGCATGGTGTTTGCACTTGCTAGCTCGTGAACTCTGACTGTCTCAGTGGCTGGGTCCCGAGAGAGCGAGAAACCTAGTGCCCTCTGGCTTTATAGTGGTAGTGTCCTGTCTGGTGATTGGCTGCACTGTGCTGTGTGCTTACTGGTCATCCTGTGTGTCAATCGCTGCCTGTCTGCACCTCATTATATACATGAGTGGATATTATGACAGGTTCTTTAGCGGCTTTGATGGCAGCTGTTCTGTTCTGAGTAAGTTCCCTTTTGCCTTTGGATATTTTCTGACCTAAATAGATGACTTCTTCCTGGGAAATTTAGTCTTTGGCAAAGCTAGCTTTGTGACCATTATCACTGAGATGGTTCAGGCCACTCGTAGGTCTTTTTCGTCATCATCTTTATTGATGGAGGCTATCAGAATGTCATCTACATACTGGATAATGGTGGATGGCAGATCAGGCAGTTGCCTGAGATGATTCTGTAGAGCCATGTGGTAAACAGTTGGGCTATTGTGAAAACCTTGCGGTAGTCCAGTCCATATGTACTGTTGAGGGGGAGGGGTGGCATTGTTAGTCAAGGACAGTATTACGGTGGCAGAAAGGACGTTTGATGAAGACTCGTCTACTGAGGTAGTATGGGCTGAGGCTAGAAACAGGAAAGGAGAGGTCACCCTGTTAGGGGTTTTCTATAGGCCTCCGAAAAGTTCCAGAGATGTAAAGGAAAGGATTGCAAAGATGATTCTGAATAGGAGCGAAAGCAACAGGGTGGTTGTTATGGGGGACTTTAACTTTCCAAATATTGACTGGAAACGCTATAGTTAGAGTACTTTAGATGGGTCTGTTTTTGTCCAATGTGTGCAGGAGGGTTTCCTGACACAGTACGTAGATAGGCCAACGAGAGGTGAGGCCATATTGGATTTGGTACTGGGTAATTAATAAATATGTACCTGTCAGGCAGGGAGGAAGTGGTCGAGCAAGGGAACCGTGGTTTACTAAAGCAGTCGAAACACTTGTCAGGACGAAGAAGGAGGCTTATGTAAAGATGAGACATGAAGGTTCAGTTAGGGCGCTCGAGAGTTACAAGTTAGCTAGGAAGGACCTAAAGAAAGAGCTAAAAAGAGCCAGGAGGGGACATGAGAAGTCTTTGGCAGGTAGGATCAAGGATAACCCTCAAGCTTTCTATAGATATGTCAGGAATAAACGAATGACTAGGGTAAGAGAAGTGCCAGTCAAGGACAGTAGTGGGAAGTTGTGCTTAGAGTCCGAGGAGATAGGAGAGGTGCTAAATGAATATTTTTCATCAGTATTCACACAGGAAAAAGGCAATGGTGTCGAGGAGAATACTGATATTCAGGCTACTAGACTAGAAGGGCTTGAAGTTCATAAGGAGGAGGTGTTAGCAATTCTGGAAAGTGTGAAAATAGATAAGTCCCCTGGGCCGGATGGGATTTATCCTAGGATTCTCTGGGAAGCTAGGGTTGAGATTGCTGAGTCTTTGGCTTTGATCTTTAAGTCATCTTTGTCTACAGGAATAGTGCCAGAAGACTGGAGGATAGCAAATGTTGTCCCCTTGTTCAAGAAGGGGAGTAAAGACAACCCTGGTAACTATAGACCAGTGAGCCTTACTTCTGTTGTGGGCAAAATCTTGGAAAGGTTTATAAGAGATAGGATGTATAATCATCTGAAAAGGAATTATTTGATTAGAGATAGTCAACACGGTTTTGTGAAGGGTAGGTCGTACCTCACAAACCTTATTGAGATCTTTGAGAAGGTGACCAAACAGGTGGA
Source organism: Scyliorhinus torazame (assembly GCF_047496885.1). Classification (NCBI taxonomy): domain Eukaryota; kingdom Metazoa; phylum Chordata; class Chondrichthyes; order Carcharhiniformes; family Scyliorhinidae; genus Scyliorhinus; species Scyliorhinus torazame. The sequence continues at coordinate 312,086,627 of NC_092707.1, forward strand.
TGAGGGTAAAGCAGTTGATGTGGTGTATATGGATTTCAGTAAAGCATTTGATAAGGTTCCCCATGGTAGGCTACTGCAGAAAATATGGAGGCATGGGATTCAGGGTGATTTAGCAGTTTGGATCAGAAATTGGCTAGCTGGAAGAAGACAAAGGGTGGTGATTGATCGGAAATGTACAGCCTGGAGTCCAGTTACTAGTGGTGTACCACAAGGATCTGTTTTGGGGCCACTGCTGTTTGTCATTTTTATAAATGACCTGGAGGAGGGCGTAGAAGGATGGGTGAGTAAATTTGCAGATGACACTAAAGTCGGTGGAGTTGTGGACAGTGCGGAAGGATGTTACAAGTTACAGAGGGACATAGATAAGCTGCAGCGCTGGGCTGAGAGGTGGCAAATAGAGTTTAATGCAGAAAAGTGTGAGGTGATTCATTTTGGAAGGAATAACAGGAAGTCAGAGTACTGGGCTAATGGTAAGATTCTTGGCAATGTGGATGAGCAGAGAGATCTCGGTGTCCATGTACATAGTTCCCTGAAAGTTGATAGAGTTGTTAAGAAGGCGTACGGTGTGTTAGCTTTTATTGGTAGAGGGATTTAGTTTCGGAGCCATGAGGTCATGTTGCAGCTGTACAAAACTCTGGTGCAGCCGCGTTTGGAGTATTGCGTGCAATTCTGGTCGCCGCATTATAGGAAGGATGTGGAAGCATTGGAAAGGGTGCAGAGGAGACTTACCAGAATGTTGCCTGGTATGGAGGGAAGATCTTATGAGGAAAGGCTGAGGGACTTGAGACTGTTTTCGTTAGAGAGAAGAAGATTAAGAGGTGACTTAATTGAGGCATACAAGATGATCAGAGGATTGGATAGGGTGGACAGTGAGAGCCTTTTTCCTCGGATGGTGATGTCTAGCACGAGGGGACATAGCTTTAAATTGAGGGGAGATAGATATAGGACAGATGTCAGAAGTAGGTTCTTTACTCAGAGAGTAGTAAGGGCGTGGAATGCCCGGCCTGCAACAGTAGTGGACTCGCCAACACTAAGGGCATTCAAATGGTCATTGGATAGACATATGGACGATAAAGGAATAGTGTAGATGGGCTTTAGAGTTGTTTCACAGGTCAGCCAACATCGAGGGCCGAAGGGCCTGTACTGCGCTGTAATGCTATGTTCTATGTTCTATGTTGCTGATTAATGGTAAAAGCAAACCATAATAATAATAATATTAATCGCTTATTGTCACAAGTAGGCTTCAATGAAGTTACTGTGAAAAGCCCCTAATCGCCACATTCCGGCGCCTGTTCGGGGAGGGTTATGGTTAGGGTTAGGGTTAGGGTGCGAGAAGTGAACCCATGCTGCTGCCTTATTCTGCATTACACATCAGCTATTTAGCCCAGTGTACATCCTTAGCTAGTGGTACTGACCAGAAACCATTTGCCATGTCAATGACTGAAAACCATTGAAGGTCAGGTGTTAAAGAGTTAAAGATCGTAGATAGGTCTGCCACTAAAGGAGCGTTTCTGACAATGAATTGATTTGCTCTTCTATAGTCAATAGTAAGGCGTCATGTGCCATTAGCCTTTTTTACAGGCCACACAGGGCTGTTTGATGAGCTGTGAATGCGCACTAAAATACCCCTTTCTTCAAGTTGTTTTATTATAGGTAGAATACCTTGAATTGAAGTTTTGTTAATGGGGGTATTGTTTGGTACAAGGTGGAGCAGATCCAATGAAAGTGACTGGTTCCATTTTTAAAAGGCCACAATCATTTTTGTCTTTTGCCCAAATTGGGTGATTTTGTATCTCATCATTTTTGATGTGTCTAATGGACCAGGTGATTTTTCCATTATCAAAATTAAGTGAAGAATTTAGTTGAGATAAGATGTCCATACCTAGAAGTGCTTGTGTTACCGACCTACCCAAATTGATGCCATCAGTTGATGTGGCCCAAATTCTAACAGCAGTAGATCAGTCTGTTGGAGGGTAAAAGGATCTCCTCCTGCAGCAAAAGTGTTAATTTTTCCTGCAGATAGGGGAAATAAAACAGCATAGGTTTGAGTAACACAGGTAAGTTCAGCTCCAGTGTCAAAAAGAAAATTGATATGAAAACCTCCCACTCTTAGCAAAATATATAGTCCATCCTTTTTCTGTTCCAAAAGTGCATGTAGAGAAATATGGAAAGAATCACCAAGAGTGGGGTCCATTAGTTTTTTGAAGAATCAAACATAGAACGCCTTTGAGCTGGAGTTAAGCTGTTCAACATTTCATTCATGTCATTGTCGTCATCACGTGCGTCCCTATGTGGGAACGGCTGGGAGGATCTAGAATCCCTGCACGCATGTCTGGGTGTGTCTTGTTGGAACGCAACTCTAGGTGTGTCTTGTCTGTGCGTGTTACGTGTCTGGCCAGTCTGGTCACGGGGTGGAAACGTATTGAAGGAGTCATTGGACACCTCACTATCATTTCTTGACTCAAGTCATTGTTTATAATAACATGACACCATCCAATGGCTTAGTTTGCCACAAAAAAGACAGCGTGGAAGTTTCTTATGTGATTTTAATGGAGCAAGGGTGCATGCGGAGCCCGATGCTTCTGGGGAGGTTGTAGTTACTGCTGATATCCCTGCAGGGGCTACAGCAGCTGCTGCTGGAGCAGCGGGCAACACAGGCTGAATTTGAGCAGCCGCAGTGTGATAGTTTGACTGGTTATGCATACCGTGATCTAGCTGAATGCATCGGTCAACTGTTTCGCGATATGTACCAGCTGTGGCCCAATTTGGTAAAATTAGATTCAAAGCATTAGATATTTCAGGTTTAATACCGACTACAAAAGCCGTTTTAATTGGCCCTAAAGTGCTTGTATCCCAAGTGTCAGTCTCGTTTTGGAGTTTCATTCCTGAATGTTCTATCCAGACATGTAAAAATCTGTCTTCGAAATCTTGTATAGCTTTAGTATGTTTCTGAATGCAAGATGTAATTTTAGACCAATCGGTTTTAGGAGGGCAAATTTTTGATTGCCAATTTTTGACTGCTAGCCAACCAGCTTCTAAATTTTGCAAATCATCTCCAAGGGCAACTTGTACTCCTTCTCCAAGAATTATACTGTCACGGGTGCCTACCATAATAGACAGAATTTGTACACCATCTAATGGGTGGAGATGATAAATGGATTGCAATCTGTGAAGTTGTTCCCACGTGGTCAAACCACCTTTTTTTGGGTGTTGAAGATCTTTAGACCATCTGTCAATTTTTTCAGGGTCTGCGACCTCATGTACCCAATGATGGCCAAATACAGTTTTAGTGGTTGTCAAATCGTTTTCTTTTATTTTTTTACTTACAATTTTAACCCGTTTGCATCGTAAAGGGGCAAATCAAATTACTTTTGTATTTTGCATTCTAGGAACGCTTATTTCATCACTTTCTTCATCTGAGTCAATTGGCAAATGAAAATTAGGTTTTGATTTATTACTAACACTTGATCTTGGCTGTGGAACTGGAGCTGTTTGTACAACTGGAGCAGTTTGTTGAATTGGAGTTGTTTGAGGAACTGGAATTGGCTGTGAGATTGGATTTGGAGATGAAACTGGAGTTGGAACTATGTTGCTCAGAGTACTTTCTCTAGTTTCAGAACTAACATTCTCGTTTGTGCTTTGATTCAAATTATGAGCTGCAAGATTGTCTGTCAAGAGTTTGCAGTGTCCTTTTAAATTGTTCATTTCACCTTCCAAAACATATCTTTCCACGACTAACTGACAATTTTGACTTTTGATTTCATCAGTTTCTGTTTGTAACTGTTGGTATTTGGACTCTGATTCATTATTTTTACGTTGTAATTCACTAATTTGAAATCATTGTTGTTGAACTTTAAAGGTTTCGTTTTCCAATAATGTTTTAATCTGATCACATTGTTCAAGTTTAGATTTTACATCTCGTAATTCTTCAACAACTGCGGCTAGTTGGTCTTTAGTGGACTTAAGGTCATGATCGCTTTTCGTTTTTGTAATTATCTCTTGCTGTCTGCGGAGCTGTGCCATTATTGCAAAAGACCATTTCACACGTTTTCTTCTATTTAAGCGTGTGGTTTTTCCCCATGCCTTCTTGATGTTATCAAGGAACCACTGCCCTTTGGGGATGTCATATTTTGATTCAATTTTTGTGGCTACTTCAGACAGTCCAAATTGTCTACAAATCAAAGATCTAAGATCACCCATTATATCGTCAATAGATACATCCGGTACAGTGCGACCTCCCTTGGACATTGTGGGAAGTAGTTCTCTATCATTTGAAGGTCCTGAATCTATTTTAGGAGTCATGTCCGCCATAAACTCAGCCTTACACCCAATGTTTTGGTTGTCAACTATGTTTATGTGCAATCTTTGTACACTACCACGACTATTCACTATTCAGTCCCATTTTACTTTAGTTTCTATGACCGGCACCCGATTGAATAACACAGTCTGTAAAAAGGTCCTTTCTAAGGGGTCGGAGTACTGCTTGATGCGGCTTTAAGACTTTTAATGGGTGAAAAAGATGTTTCTTACCCCAGTCTAGCCGTTTTTCTTTGGATCTTCCGTCCTTCTGGGCTTCCGTTAGCGGTACGATCTTTCGTCTTCCGATGTCGTCCGATTCTCCCCGATCGTCTCCGACTCGTTACGATGTTTTTCCGATTTTGTCCGATTTCCATCTCAGCGCTCCTCCCCTTTTGCCGAACTATGCCAAATTGAAGAGATCTACCATGCGGAATTAGTGAGGTCTTGTGACACTAAAACCCAGTAGAAATTTGAGTTAAACTTCTCGGATGCAAACAAGAATCTTTATTGCCTCTATTTGATTACAATTAGGAGAAACTTAAATCTATTCTCAATAAACTTCGGCTAGCAAAAGGACTTAAAGAGAAGTAACTTGTACACAATTTAACTTTCAAAATAATACAGAAATGGTTTCTTGCTTACGGCAAAACAGCTTGCATTTACTTCAAGAGTTAGAGTGCAAAAGTGAAAATATGAAAATAGAGATAACAAATAGTTAGGCCAAAGTATAGGATAATCCCGGAATAAAGATGGCCATACAGACCATCATATTTAAAGGAAATCTTATCAGTCTTGAGCCATCTATCTACACCTCTATGTCATCCTAATTGGTTTGGGTTAGAATCAAATGTATTTGATTCGATGGTTAACTGTCAATCCTTAATGTGCAACATAAGTTCTGAATGTTTCATGTTTGAATATTTGTGTATGTTATGGAATGCGATTGTGTGCATTCTGCCACCAGTTTCTACTGGTTTTCTGCTGACTTTGCTTTATCCATGTTAGGAACAATGGTGCCTTCATGTTGCTATGGTGCCTGCTTCGTCCTTGATCTGATTACTGGTACAGCTCATTTCTTAATGTCAAACTATCTTTGAAAATATGTTTATTAGAACAATAATTTTTTCATCTTGCTCAGTGAAAATGTTGTTTTAATCTCCAATTAGTTTATGCATGTGTGGTAGTATGCATTAGGGGTCATGTGGGACTGTGAAGCCGTGATGTCATTGGCTGACAGATCCCGGGTCCTGGTTGGCTGTTGACCTCTAGCTCCGCCCTGAAGGCGGAGTATAAGAACCAGGAGTTCTCCCCCGCAGGCCAGTCTGTTACTGAACTGCGGGGAACAAGTCACGCTTAATAAAACCTCATCGACTTCACCTCTATTCGTCTCTCGGGAGTCTTTGTGCGCAACAATTTATTAAGCATGCTTAAAGGACTATGGAGCTCAGGATCATCCCGGAATGCCTGAGGATCAGCCCCCACGCAGTGAACTCAGCAGCAATTTTTAAACACTGGCAGACTTGTTTCGAAGCATACCTCCGAACGGCCCCCGGCCGGGTCACAGAAGACCAGAAACTACAGGTCCTGCACTCGAGGGTAAGCCCGGAAATTTTCCCTCTCATCGAAGACGCAGAGGATTTCCAGATGGCATTCGCAGCACTAAGGAGCATCTATGTTCACCCAGTGAACCAGATCTACGCACGTTACCAACTCGCAATAAGACGGCAAAGTCCCGGAGAATCGCTGGACGAATTCTACGCCGCGCTGCTAATTTTGGGACGGGCCTGCAGCTTCCCGCCGGTAAACACGTTTGAACACACGGACATGTTGATGCGCGATGCTTTTGTGGCAGGTATGAACTCTCCCCAAATCCGCCAAAGACTTTTGGAAAAAGAGTCGCTGGAACTCTCAGAGGCACGGGCCCTTGCAGCCTCCCTGGATGTAGCCGCGCGAAACGCCCGCGGGTACGGCTACGACCGCGCAGCAGCCCCTTGGGCTCCGTGGACCCCCGTCGCGACAAACCCCCCACCCCCCACCAACAGGCTTGCGCGGTTCAGACTCCAAGTCGTCCCGGGGGGGCCCGCTGCTATTTCTGCGGCCAGGCGAAACACCCCCGGCAGCGCTGCCCGGCCCGCACAGCGATTTGCAAGAGCTGCGGGAAAAAGGGCCATTTCGCGGCTGTGTGCCGGTCCTGGGAGGTCGCCGCTGTCCCAGGAGAAGAAGCAGTCCTGCACGTTTCTAACGCTCCCCAACCCCCCCAGCACCCTATGTACGACCCGCAGGCGCAGCAATTTTGGGTCCCGGCCACCGCTGTCCCCGGAGAACAAGGAGTCCTGCGCGTTTCAAACGCTCCCCAACCCCCCCAGCGCCCCATTGCGACCCGCAGGCGCCGCCATTTTGGGTCCCGGCCACCACGAGGGGAGGAGGGGCGCCGCCATCTTGGGACACCCAGCCCAGTGCGACGCATGGGGGCGGCCATTTTGTCCACCCCGCCGCCATCTTGTGACCCCCAGCTATGTGCGATGCATGGGGGCGGCCATTATGTTCACCCCGCCGCCTTCTTGGACGGCAACAATGGACCCCAGCATCGACGCTTCAACGGGGTTCGAGGAAGACGCTGAAGCACTACGACCACGTCTGGCCTCAATGACGCTGGACCAAGCACGGCCCCGGACGCTCCAGACGACGACAACAACGGTGCTGATCAACGGGCACGAGACACCATGAATGGTCGACTCCGGGAGCACAGAAAGCTTCATCCACCCCGACACGGTAAGACGCTGTTTTTTGACCATCCGTCCCAGTGCGCAAAAGATTTCCCCAGCTGCAGGATCCCACTCCATACAGATCAAAGGCTACTGCATAGTGACCCTAACGGTGCAAGGGAGGGAGTTTAAAAACTACAGGCTCTACGTCCTTCCCCAACTCTGCGCGCCCACATTACAGGGATTAGACTTCCAGTGCAACCTGCAGAGCCTAACTTTCAAATTCGGCGGCCCAATACCCCCACTCACTATCTGCGGCCTCGCAACCCTCAAGATTGAGCCCCCATCCTTGTTTGCAAACCTCACCCCGGATTGCAAACCCGTCGCCACTAGGAGCAGACGGTACAGCGCCCAGGACCAGACATTCATTCGGTCCGAAGTCCAGCGGCTACTGAAGGAAGGCATAATCCAGGCCAGCAATAGTCCCTGGAGAGCACAGGTGGTAGTAGTAAAGACAGGGGAGAAGCAAAGGATGGTCATAGACTATAGCCAGACCATCAACAGGTACACACAGCTAGATGCGTACCCTCTCCCCGGCATATCCGACATGGTCAATCGGATTGCCCAATATAAGATCTTCTCCACCGTGGACCTCAAGTCCGCCTACCATCAGCTCCCCATCCGCCCAAGTGACCGCAAGTACACAGCCTTCGAGGCAGACGGGCGATTATACCACTTCCTAAGGGTCTCATTTGGCGTCACAAACGGGGTCTCGGTCTTCCAACGAGAGATGGACCGAATGGTTGATCAACACGGGTTGCAGGCCACGTTCCCGTATCTCGACAATGTAACCATCTGCGGCCACGATCAGCAGGACCACGACGCCAACCTCCAAAAATTCCTCCAGACCGCTAAAGCCTTGAACCTCACATACAACGAGGACAAGGGCGTTTTTAGCACAAACCGGTTAGCCATTTTGGGATATGTAGTGCGCAATGGGATAATAGGCCCCGACCCCGAACGTATGCGCCCCCTCATGGAATTTCCCCTCCCTCACTGCTCAAAAGCCCTAAAACGCTGCCTGGGATTCTTTTCATATTACGCCCAGTGAGCCCCCCAGTACGCAGACAAGGCCCGCCCCCTAATACAGACCACGACCTTCCCTCTGTCGACAGAGGCTTGCCAGGCCTTCAGCCGCATCAAAGCGGATATCGCAAAGGCCACGATGCGCGCCATCGACGAGCCCCTCCCCTTCCAGGTCGAGAGTGACGCCTCCGATGTAGCTCTAGCGGCCACCCTTAACCAAGCGGGCAGACCCGTGGCCTTCTTCTCCCGAACCCTCCACGCCTCAGAAATCCGCCACTCATCAGTGGAAAAGGAAGCCCAAGCCATAGTGGAAGCTGTGCGACATTGGAGGCATTACCTGGCCGGCAGGAGATTCACTCTCCTCACTGACCAACGGTCGGTAGCTTTCATGTTCGATAATGCACAGCGGGGCAAAATTAAAAATGACAAGATCTTAGGGTGGAGGATCGAGCTCTCCACCTTCAACTACGAGATCTTGTACCGTCCCGGAAAGCTGAACGAGCCGTCCGATGCCCTATCCCGCGGCACATGTGCCAACACACAAATAGACCGTCTCCAAGCCCTCCACGAGGACCTCTGCCACCCGGGGGTCACTCGGTTCTACCATTTTATAAAGTCCCGCAACCTCCCCTACTCTGTGAAGGAGGTCCGTACAGTCACCAGGAACTGCCACATCTGCGCAGAGTGCAAACCGCACTTTTTCAGGCCAGATAGAGCGCACCTGATCAAGGCTTCCCGTCCCTTTGAACGCCTCAGTCTGGATTTCAAAGGGCCCCTCCCCTCCACCGACCGCAACGCATACTTCCTGAACGTGGTGGACGAGTACTCCCGTTTCCCCTTCGCCATCCCCTGCTCTGACATGACAGCGGCCACAGTCATTAAAGCCCTTAACACCATATTCACACTGTTCGGTTGCCCCGCATACGTCCATAGCGACAGGGGGTCCTCCTTCATGAGTGACGAGCTGCGCCAGTTCCTGCTCAGCAAGGGTATAGCCTCGAGCAGGACGACCAGCTACAACCCCCGGGGGAACGGGCAAGTAGAGAGGGAGAACGGCACGGTCTGGAAGACCGTCCTACTGGCCCTACGGTCCAGGGATCTCCCAGTTTCACGGTGGCAGGAGGTCCTCCCGGACGCCCTCCACTCCATCCGGTCGCTACTGTGTACCACTACTAACCAAACGCCTCATGAGCGCCTCCTTGTCTTCCCCAGGAAGTCCTCCTCTGGAACGTCGCTGCCGACCTGGCTGGCGGCCCCAGGACCCATCTTGCTCCGGAAACATGTGCGGGCGCACAAGTCGGACCCGTTGGTCGAGAGGGTTCACCTCCTCCACGCGAACCCGCAGTACGCCTACGTGGAGTACCCCGACGGCCGACAGGACACGGTCTCCCTGCGAGATCTGGCGCCCGCCGGCAACACGCACACGCCCCCGACACCTATCACCCCCTCCCTGCCACCGGCGCACCCCGCGACAGCCCCCTTCCCGGGAGGATCGGTCCTCCTCCCAGGTCCGACCAGAAGTGAAGCTGAAGCAGAAACCGTAAAGCTCCCGGAGGCGACAACACTGGAACAAGCACCACCACCACCAGGGCTGAGGCGATCGACAAGGACGACCAGACCGCCCGACCGACTTGTGGCATCGGTGTAACACTAGAATGTTGTGGACTTTAACGAGAATCTTTTTACCTTTTTCCCTCTTACGAATACTGTAAATAGTTCAAAACAAAAAAATACCCTGTACATACTGTGATGACATGCAAAAGTTTTTCCTCCCAGGACCAGCCTTGTAAACCTCTACCACCATGCGAAGCACCACCCCGCCGGGTTCATTTTTAACAAGGGGTGAATGTGGTAGTATGCATTAGGGGTCATGTGGGACTGTGAAGCCGTGATATCATTGGCTGACAGATCCCGGGTCCTGGTTGGCTGTTGACCTCTAGCTCCGCCCTGAAGGTGGAGTATAAGAACCAGGAGTTCTCCCCCGCAGGCCAGTCTGTTACTGAACTGCGGGGAACAAGTCACGCTTAATAAAGCCTCATCGACTTCACCTCTATTCGTCTCTCGGGAGTCTTTGTGCGCTACAGCATGTGTCAGGTTTATTGTGTCCCTGTTGAAGCTATGTGTTTTATCGTGACCTGAGGTTATGAGTGCTGAAATCCTCATTTTAAAATGGGTATTAAAACTGGGGCTTAATATTTACACTAAATAGCCTTCTTTTACCTATCAGATCTATCAGGAAATAGTCGATTACTATCAAGGGGTCTCCCCGGGCATTGGAGGCACACAGGTGATTGCCCTCTGGGCAAGGTGGCACCCTGGTAATGCTGGTGCCATCTAGGGACCTTGGCAATGCCAACCTGGCACCCTGGCAGTACCACTTGAGTGGCAGCCTGGTGCAGGCAGCTGGCATTTTTTATGTGGTGGTGATTGGGCCAGTCATATTGGGAGGGAACTGGAGACCCCCTCATAATGAATAGGGGTTGTGTGGGGGCTCCAGTGATCGGGACGCCATTTAAAAATGTCATCCTGATAGCTCACTGCACTGAGGAATTCCGATGAGCTGAGTTCCACAGTGCAGAAAATGGGAAGTGCTGGGAAACGTGCAGCTAAGTACGCTCAATATGGGACTTTGTTCCCATTTGTTAAATTGGATCCAATATCTCAGCGGTTCCTGCTGGGCCTGAGTAAATAATTGGTCTTTGGCTAGTTTGCTTTGAGGGCGACTAGAAAAATAGCAACGTCGTTTAGATCTTATTAACAGCAAAAAACAGTGGCAGAATCAGACAGAGTCAGCATGGATTTATGAAGGGGAAATCATGCTTGAGAATTCTTTGAAGATGTAACTAGTAGAGTTGACAAGGGAGAGCCAGTCAATGTGGTATATTTGGACTTTCAGAACGTTTTGACAAAGTCCCGCATAAGAAATTATTGTGCAAGATTAAAGTTTATGGGATTGGGAGACGTGTATTGAGATGGATAGAAAACTGGTTGGCAGTGAGGAATTGAAGAGTAGGAATTAACAGAATCTTTTCAAATTGACTGGCAGTAACTAGTGGGATGCCACAGGGATCAGTGCTGGGACCCCAGATATTCACAATATATATTAATGATTTGGACGAGGGAACAAAATGTAACATTTCAAAGTTTGCAGATGATACCAAGTTGGGTAGGAGGGTGAACTGTGACGAGGATGCAGAGATCCTTCAGCATGATCTGGAAAGGTTGGGTGAGCGGGCAAATCAATGGCAGGTGCAGTATATTTGGATAAGTGTAAGGTTATTCACTTTGGAAGCAAAAACAAGAAGGCAGATTACTATCTGAATGGCTGTAAATTGGGAGAGGAGAGTGTGCAGCGGGACTTGGGTGGCCTTGTGCACCAGTCACTGAAGGTAAGCATGCAGGTCAGCAGGTGGTAAAGAAGGCTAATGGTATTTTGGCTTTCATTGCGATAGGTTTCAAGTACAATAGCAGGGATGTATTGTTACAATTATACAGGGCCTTGGTGAGGCCACACCGAGAATATTGTGTGCAGTTTTGGTCTCCTTTTCTGAGGAAGAATGTTCTTGTTCTCGAGGGTGAGCAGCAAAGATTTACCAGACTGATTCTGGGGGTGGCAGATCTGACGTAAAGGAGAGATTGACTAGGTTAGGATTGTTTTCGCTGGAGTTCAGATGAATGAGGGGGGAATCTCATAGAGACTTAGAAAATTCTATGAGGCTTAGATGGGTGGATACAGGGGGAATGTTCCTGATGGTGGGTGTGTCCAGAACCAGGCATCATCGGATTTGAGGTAGACCATTTAGGACATGGATGAGGAGACATTTCTTCACCCAAAGAGTGGCGAGCCTGTGGAATTAATTACCACAGGAAGTAGTTGAGGTTAAGACATTAAATACATTCAAGAGGGGGCAAGATATGACATTTGAGGCTAATGGGATCAAGGGTTGTGCAGAGAGAGCAGGATTAGGCCATTGAGTTGGAAGATAAGCCATGATTGTGATGAATGGTGGAGTAGGCTCGAAGGGCCGAATGGCCTCCTCCTGCTCCTATCTTCTATGTTTTCAAATATAGTCCGATGATGGTGGCCACGTTGAAAATATGGAGGCAATTTCAGCAAAACTTTAGGTTAGGGACGGAGTCAAAGTTGATGGCGGTCCAAGGGAACCATGTGTTTGAGCCATAAGACCATAAGACATAAAAGCAGAATTAGGCCACTCGGCCCATCGAGTCTGCTCCGCCATTCAATCATGGCTGATATTTTTCTCATCCCCATTCTCCTGCCTTCTCCCCATATCCCCTGATCCCTTATTAATCAAGAACCTATCTATCTCTGTCTTAAAGACACTCAGTGATTTAGCCTCCACAGGTTTCTGCGGAAAGAGTTGCACAGATTCACCACCCTCTGGCTGGAAGAAATTCCTCCTCATCCCTGTTTTAAAGGATCGTCCCTTTAGTCTGGAATTGTGTCCTCTGGTTCTAGTTTTTCCTACTTGTGGAAACATCCTCTCCATGTCCACTCTATCCAGGCCTCGCAATATCCTGTAAGTTTCAATAAGATCCCCCCTCATCCTTCTAAACTTTAACGAGTTCAGACCCAGAGTCATCAACCATTCCTCATATGACAAGCTGTTCATTCCAGGGACCATTCTTGTATATAATTGCTCAGCCAGTGAGGATGGATGCTAGGCTTTGGGGATGGGGGAGAGAGGGGTGATGGAAATGAAGGACTTATTTCTAGAAGGGCAATTTGCGAGTTTGGAGGATTTGGGAGGGACATTTGGGATCCTGTGATGGAAGATTTTCAGATATATGCAAGTGCGGGACTTTGCGATAAAGCTCTTTCTGACTTTTCCGGTGGCACCACCCGCCTCGTTGGAGGGGGTGGTGTCAGTGATGAGATTGGAGGGGGGGGGGGTCATCTCAGCGTTCTATGGGAGAGTTTTGAGGAGAATATGGTGTCTCCGGGGGTGGGTGCAGGTTAAGACCAAGTGGGAGGAGGAGCTGGGGATGGTGCTGGAGGTGGGGTTGTGATATGAGGTGCTGTGGAGGGTGAATGCTTCAACCTCATGTGCGAGGCTGGGGTTGATACAGCTAAAGGTAGTACATAGAGCGCATCTGATGAAGTCGAGGATGAGCCGCTTGTTTAAAGATGTGGAGGATTTTTGTGAGTGGTGAGGGAGGGGCCCAGCCAATCACGCATATGTTTTGGTCCTGCCCTAAGTTGGAGAAATTTTGGAGGTCGTTCTTCAGCACCATGTTGGTGGCCTTGCAGGTGTATTTGGAGCCTATAGGGCCATATTTGGGGTGTCAGACTTGCCGGAGCTGCAGATGGGAGCGGGGACAGATGTTTTAGCCTTTGCCTCGCTGATCGCTCGCAGGCGGGTCCTGTTGGGGTGGAGGTCAGTTGTCCCACCCTGTGCCTTGGTGTGGCTGGGGGATCTAATGGAGTTTTTGTATCTGGAAAAGGTGAAATTTGCTTTGATCATCAAGAAGCCTCTCACAAGGTTCAACGGCCTCGTTCCGACACCTTGTCTAAGGAGAATTGCTTAAGTTTCTAATTAGAATGGAGGAATAGCTACACTCCATCGCCTTCAATTCCTGCTTTGTGTGAGAACTTCCCAAAGCTTTAAGTGTTCCAGAGGTGTACAGGAAGTGCTTCCAGCTGTTCGGACACATGTTTCTAAGCTTGCAGGGCATGAGCATTCACTGCAGGTCATACAGGTGACTGAACGTGTCCTGGATATAGGTCCCAGAAGGTTGTCACCCCACAGAGAGATAGAGTTCAGACTAGTAAGTGAGTGGCCAACAGGAAGAATTGACAGATGCAGGCAGTGCAGGAATCCTCTGGGAATGTAGCACTCTCAAACCAATATTTAGCTTTTAATACTGGTAAGGGTGGCCACACCTCGAAAGAGTGCAATCCCAAGGCTGTCACTGTGCGGAAAAGGACGCTGGCAGCAAAATATGGCAATGCAATAGTAATTGGGGATTCAATGGTCAGAGAGACAGACAGGCAGAGCTGCTACTGTCACTGTGAAACCCATGTGATTTGTTACCTCCCTAGTGCTAAGAGTAAAGGACATCAGGTAGAGGGTGGGGAACATTCTGCAAAGGAAAGTGGAAGAGCTAAAAATCATGGGTGTGAACCAAGTGTATTAGGCAGAATAAGGCTTACGGTCCTGCAGTTAGAGTTTAATGAGCTAAGGAGGAAGTTAAAAGCAGGACCTTGGAGATTGTAATCTCGAGATCACCCCCAGTACCATGCGCTAGGTGAAAATAGAAATATGACGATATGGCAGGTTGATGCATGACTAGTGATATGGTGCAGCAAGGAGGAGCTCAGATTCCTGGGATATGTGGCCCAATTTTGTGCCAGGAGGGGTTTGTTCAAAATGAGCAGGTTTTACCTGACCGACGCTCGGTTCAACATGCTTAGTGGCAGGTTAGCTTGTGGCTGTGGGGAGGATTGAAACAAATTTAGCAGGAGTTGGGCACCTGGACTTGGGACGTGATTCACCAAAACTTTCCCTGTCCAGTGTCCGGCGTGTTTAGCGGGGTGTTTCTCGGCGGCTACAGCAGCGAAAAACATCTCGCTATTCATGTCACTTTGTCGTTTTCTTTGGCCCCAGCGAGTTTCTCTCTGCCGAGGCCACACTTAGAGTGATATCCTAAGGCGGTGTTTCATTGCAATGTTAATGGTAGCTTGCTTGTGACAATATAGATTATTTTAAAAAAGAAAGCAGGAAGATGGGTTGCAGTTTTTATTCAGGAAAATATTAAAGTGCTAGAAGGAGAGAACATTCTGCAGGGGCCCAAGAAATAATCTATTTGATTGGAGTTAAGAATCAACACGTGGTATATTTTACAGATCACCAAAAAATGAGGAGGTAGAGGGGCAAATTTACAACGAATTGCCAAGAACTACAAGGTGGTGGAAATGGGAACGGTTAACTATCCCACCGATAGCAGTCAAATGGAGCAGTGGTTGAATTTAGGGCAGACAAGACAAGAAATTACAGAAGTGTTTTAAGGAAACCCAACAATTGGAAGGAGACACTGTTCAATCTCGTGCTGGGGGATGAAATGGTACAGGTGGAGAAAGTTACAGTGGGGAATACTGATAATTGTATCGTGAGGTTTAGATTACTAAAGGTAAAGATAATGTTTTTATCAAGTTCAATGGCATGTGCCTCAACCTTGTTGCTGACAAAAAGATTTGGGCCCTTATTTTTTGGCTGAAACGGAGAGGGATGCTTTTGCCAATCTCCATCTACTCTATGGGCAGTATTTTATGTAAACTGAACAAATCTATTGCTATCAGTTTTTTTCCTCTTTCCCTACTGCGATTTAAACCGAGTGCCAAGTCACGGGAATATCATGATTCCATTAGTAGTAATGTCTGCAAACAGTTAGGCAACCAATCAATTTGAATTATTCACATAGAGCAAAAGCAGGATGTTAAATGCACTTAATCATTCACTCTTAAATATTTTAATAGTGAATAAATAAATGAATATAGAAGCTAGAATAACAGCAGTTTTAAACAAGTAAAGACAACTTTTGTTCTTAAATTTTTTTAATTTTTTATCATTGGGGAGAAATTTGACTCTCCACAAATATAAAATTTTTCAGGGCCAGTTTTTCAGGGCCATTTAGCTATCATCATGAAGTTAATGCTCTATTAGAAATCTAGGTAACAGCTCATTCAGTGTAAATATGTAACATTTTTGGGGCTTTTTACAGTAAGGTTACTGGAGCAGAAATCAAAGTTCTCACCAAATAATAACTGCCCTTTGGGGGAACGTCTACAGGGCACCCTATGGAAGAGCACTCATTGTCAATCGGCGGAATTAAACCAAAAAAGTTATGTGTCATCTTGGATGGGTTCAACGGGGTGTTTCCCGACGGATTTATTGGTGAGATCCACATCGGTTTTCAATCACACTTAGGGTGCAATTTAGCGGAAATTAAACAGAGTCCCAGATCGGGAGCATTTAGCCATGTGTTTCCCAGCGCTGGCAATGCTGAGAATGGCCCCGCTATTAAAAGGACTCAGCTTTAAGGGCAGCACGGTAGCACAAGTGGATAGCACTCTGGCTTCACAGCACCAGGGTCCTAGGTTCGATTCCCTGCTGGGTCACTGTCTGTGCGGAGTCTGCATGTTCTCCCCGTGTCTGCGTGTGTTTCCTCCGGGTGCTCCGGTTTCCTCCCACAGTCCAAAGACGTGCAGGTTAGGTGGATTGGCCATGATAAATTGCCCTTAGTGTCCAAAATGGTTAGGAGGGGTTATTGGGTTATGGGGATAGGGTGGAAGTGAGGGCTTAAGTGGGTCAGTGCAGACTCGATGGGCTGAATGGCCTCCTTCTGCACTGTATGATCTAAGTTCTAAATTCTATGCTTCATTTCTGGGCCTCGACAAGAAACACCCCGCAGAGGCCACATTTAGTCCCATTTCCTGCACTAACGGGCTCCACTCGCCAGTGCAGGAAGAGATCAGGGCACCATTTTTAAATCGCACTACGATCTCTGAAACCCCCACCACGACTTCCAGACACCCCCTCCCAAAGCCCCAACTTACCAATGAAGGGGTGCTTGAGCCCCCCATACCCACTTCATAAGGGCAGGCCACCCCCGGGCCAGATCCCCGGCACGGGCAAGATGCCACATGGACACCTTGGCCCTGCCAGACTGGCAGCACCACCTGGGCACCCTGGCAATGCCAGTGTGGCACCTGGGACCTGAGTTGGTTGCGACAAGGCCGGTAGATTGCAGCCTTCGTCCTTTTATTGGGCCTTGGGGAGTTTCTTCACGATCTGTCTCACTCTTACAAATTTTTTCAGCAATGGGGAGCAGAACTCGCCAGCGAGACTGGCGCCTCAGAAATCAGGCTGCCATCTTGAAACGGTGCCCCAATCTCTAAGTGAGCTTGAGGGTCCATCACAACCCCCACCCACAGACAATGTCACCCCCTGCAAACATGGGCAACATCCCTAATCCTCAAACTCCGAGGGGCATCCTTCCCCATCAATAAAAGTTAGCATGAGCCTCCCCCACAACCCAGAATGAGGATGACCCTGCCCCGCACCCATCCATTGTTGTGGGCATCGCCCCCCTCCCAAAATGAGTATACCCTACTATGGGGTCAGTTCAGGCCGCCCTTCACCCTCAACCTTCGTGACACCCCTTCATATCCCCTTCACCTCCACCCCACCATTCATACCTCCTTTTCACCCCCTTCAGGCCCCACTCCTAGGTAGGGCCAACTTGGCACCCTGACACTACCAGACTGGCACCCAGGCACTTCCCCTGACACCTTGACAGTGCCAAAATGTCCTGTATAGCTGAAGCATAGCATCCTTACTTTTGTGTTCAATTCCTCTCATAATAAAAGATAGCATTAAATTTGCATTCTTGATTATGTGCTGTACCTGCATTCTAACTATTTGTTGCTCACGCACTGTAACACTTAGATCCCTCTACATATTGGAATTCTGTAGTCGTTCTCTGTCTAAGTAATACTCTGTTTCTTTATTCTTCCTGCCAAAGTGAACAACTTCACATTTTTGCACATTCTAGGCCTTCTGCCAGATTTTTGCCCACTCGCTCAACCTATCTATAACCATCTGCCAACTCCTTCTATCTTCTTCACAACATACTTTCCTACCTATCTTTGTGTTGTCTGAAAATTTAGCTACCATGCCTTAGCTGCCCTCATCTAAATAATTGATATCAATTGTAAAATGTTGAGGCCCCAGAGTAGACCCCGAGGGTCTCCACTTATCACATCCTGCCAGTCAAACAAAGACCCATTTATGCATACTCTCAGTTTCCTGTCAGCCAGTTAATCTTCTATCTATGCTGAAATGATACCTGCTACACCATGAGTTTTATTTTCCATAATAACCTTTGATGTAGTACCTTATCAAATGCCTTCTGGAAATCCAAGCATGTTACATCAACAGGCGTCCCTTCATCCACAGCATGTAATATTCCTTCAACGAACTCCAATAAACTGGTTAGGCATGATTTCCCTTTCACAAAACCATGTTGACTCTTACTGATTACCTTGAGTTTTTCTAAGGGCTCAGAGTGCGTGATTCTTACACCGTCCCCACAATCAATGTCAGCTAACTGCCCTATAGTTTCCTGTTTCCTGCCCCCTCTTTCTTGAATAGAGGGATTATATTTGCCACTTTACAGTCTGATGGAACCTTTCCAGAATCAAGGGAACTTAGGAAAATTAACACCAACACATCTATTATATCATTAGTCACCTCTTTTCAGAACCTCAGACGAAACCCATCTGAACCTGGCGATTTGTCAGCCCACGGCTCCATCAATTTGCTCAGCACCTCTTCCCTAGTAACTGTAATTTCACCAATGTTCCCCTCTCCCTTCCATCTCCTGATATACTGCTATTACTGGAATGTTTTTGTATCCTCTGTCGTGAAGATAGATGCAAAATATTTGTTAATTTCATTTGCCATTTCCTTATTTTCTACAAATAACTCCCCATTCTTACTCTAGAGGCCAACATTCACTTTACTTTTATTTTTTAAATACCTGCAGAAACTTTTCGTATATGCCTTTATATTTCTTGCTAGCTTTCTCTCATATTCGAATTTCTTTTTCCTGATTAACCTATTAGTCCTTCTCTGCCGTTCTTCATCTTCTGACCGATCATCTGGCCTGCCAGTCATCTTTGCACAGGTATATGCTTTTTCCTTCAGTGGGCCTTTGTCGCAAATGCCATCAACACCATCCTGCAACACGCCATCTGCCACCATTTCAGAGCAACCCTAGTACACAGTGAAGTTGAAAAAGCCATCCGACAGCTGAAAAGCAACAAAGCCTCTGGCGCAGATGGAATCCCTGCAGATGTATTAAAATGCGGCGGAGAGGCACTCTTGCCAAGAATCCACAACTTCACAATAAGGGGCTGTTTAGCACAGGGCTAAATCGCTGGCTTTGAAAGCAGACCAAGGCAGGCCAGCAGCATGGCTCAATTCCCGTAACAGCCTCCCCGAACAGGTGCCGGAATGTGGCGACTAGGGGCTTTTCACAGTAACTTCATTTGAAGCCTACTTGTGACAATAAGCGATTTTCATTTTCATTTCATTTCATCACCCTTGAATTCAAGGAAGAGAGCATGCCGAGTGATCTCAGAGACACCTTAATTGTGACTATCTTCAAGAAAGGAGACAGGTTTGATTACGGAAATTGTAGAAGGATTTCCTTACTCTCATCATGGGAAAGGTCATTGCAAAAATCCTCCTCAACCATCTCTTCCCAGTGGCAGAAGAACTCCTCCCCGAGTCTCTGTGCGGATTCCGCACATCTAGATGCACAATGGACATAATCTTCAGCGCGCGGTAAATCCAGCAAAAGTTCAGGGAGCAGCATCAACCTCTCTATATGGCCTTCTTCGGTCTTGCAAAGGCCTTCGACTCAGTCAACCGTGAGGACTTGTGGAACACCGTCCTCAATTTTGACGGCCTGCAAAAATGCATCACCATTTCTCCGCCTGATCCACAATGACATGCAAGCAGTGATCCACACCAACGGAACCACTACAGACCCAACACATGTGCGAACTGGGATCAGACAGATCTGCATCATCGCACCAATGCTCCTCTCCATCTTCCTCAGAGCAACACTCCACCCCGTCACCCTGCTGGAATGGAGTTACCCTACTGGACAAGCAGGAAACTGTTCAACCTCTAATGCCTCCAGGACAGAACCAAGACCACCCCAACCTCTGTCATCGAGCTGCAGTGTGTGCACACACTTAGAGGCTGAGCTACAAACCATTATTGATGCATTCACCAAGGCATATGAGAGAATGGACATCAGACTAAACACCTGGAAAACAAAGGTTCTCTCCCAGCCCGCTCCTGCCACACAAAACTGCCCCCCGACAATCAAGATCCACAGTGAGCCCCTGGACAGTGAATCATTTCAGCAGGGTAGCATTGTGGTTAGCACCATGGCTTCACAGCGCTAAGGTCCCAGGTTCGATTCCCGGCTTGGATCACTGTCTGTGCAGAGTCTGCACGTTCTCCCCGTGTCTGCGTGGGTTTCCTCCGGGTGCTCCAGTTTCCTCCCACAAGTCCTGAAAGACGTGCTGTTAGGTGAATTGGACATTCTGAATTCTCCCTCTCTGTACCGGAACAGGTGCCGGAATGTGGCGACTGGGAGCTTTTCACAGTAACGTAATTGCAGTGTTAATGTAAGCATACTTGTGACAATAAAGATTATTATTATTATTTCCCATACCTCAGGAGTCTCCTCTCAGCGCAAGCTGACATCAATGATGAAATCCAATTTTGACTCCAATGTGCCAGTGCAGTTTTTGGATCCCTGAGGAGCAGAGTGTTCGCAGACCGAGACCTCAAATCCAGCATCAAGCTCATGGTCTACAGAGGAGCTCTAGTCCCCGCCCTTCTGTATGCATCTGAAACATGGACAGTAGACACCTCAAATCCCTGGAGAGATATCACCACATACCCCCACAAAATCCTGCAAATCAACTGGCAGGATAGACGTACCAACGTGAGCATCCTCTCCCTGGACAATATCCCCAGTATCGAGACACTGGTCATGCTCAACCAGCTGTGGTGGGCGGGCCACACTTTTCGCAGGCCCGACACAAGACTCCCAAAAGAAGTACTCCATTCCGAACTCCGCAATGGCAAGCGATCACCAGGAAGGCAGAGGAAACACTACAAGGACCCTCTGGAAACCTCCCTAAATAAATGAAGCATCGCCATCAACATGTGGGAATCGCTTGCCTTAGAACACAGAAACTGGAGAAGAAGCATCCGCGAGAGCACCAATCACCTCGAGCATCACAGGATGGAGCACGCAGAGGCCAAGAATAAACAGCAGAAAGGGAGCACAGAATCCAGAGCTTCCCACCTACCCACCTCATCAAGCACCACCTGTCAAACCTGTGGCAGAGTCTGCGGATCCAGGACTCGGCCATTCAACCACCACAGAACCCACCTCCTCGGAGTGGAAGCACGTCATCCTCAACCTTGAGGGACTGCCCAAGTTGAAGGGGGTTTAGATGTATCCACTTTTCCCAGTACTGCTGTCCAGTGCTCCACAAAATGGAACCCACTTCTCTCACACCAGTCTTTAAGCCACTTATTCATCTCTCTAATTTTATGTACCATATGCCAATTTGCATGCGTCTCAGGTAATAATCCAGGGATTATAACCTTTGAGGATCTGTTTTTAATTAAGTGTGTCGCTCCTCATACTTTCCATGCAGAATTGCAGAGGCTGACACTCCTGCACTGTAGGTCCTCTTACTTGCCTCACTCGCAGTCACAACCTCCTGTCCGTGACCACTGACCAAATCAAAATACCTCATTCTAAGGGGTATGGCTGCCTCCTGGCCAAAGCTTCCAGCTAGCTTTCCGCCTCACTGTTGTGTCACAGAGTCTGCCGTTCAGCCTCCAGCTCAATGACTCTGAGGCAAAGCTCCTCGAGCTGCAAACATTTACTGCAGACGTGTTTGTCCTGGATTACAGTGGTGTCCAGGAGCTCCCACATGCTACAGCCTTCACACAACACCAGCCCTGCCATCCTTAACGTATTTCAATTAATTATGTCGTTATATTATGCACTTTACTTATGTTGCTTTTTAAATATATTTCATTCACTTTACCACCAATTTGGGTACTATTTTAAACCTTAGGGGTAGAATAGACCTTAACCACTTACCCAAAACGTACTCACCAAACAGCTAGCTTCTTCGCCTGTAGTAGAGTAAGAAACAGTTCCTACAGGGTGATAAAGATAGAAAAAGCAAAAGGAAAAGAATACCTCCTTCACCGCCCCCCCTCCCCCACCTTCACCGAATGCCCCCACTCACCAAACCCTCAGGTTTGCACTCAGTTTTCTCAGCTCCATTCATTTGCCATCTGACTTCGTTGTGCCTGTTAATTCATATGTACCTCATACCTACCCTGAACATTCAAGTATATAAATATTATCAATTATTTTATCTTTCTGACCTTGTATAGTAAAGTTTACTTTGTTTGTTCAAAACCTGTGGAATCCTGTGGCTTTATTACATTAGCAAGCGCTTTAAATCTCAAACTTTAGGCCTGATCTACCGACCACGTCGCGTCCGAATGGGAGTGTGGGAGCGTGACGCAGCCGGTAGATGTCGGTTGAAGCCTCCCGCGGGCTTCCTGACAACCACAACACCTCGCGGGTTCTACCATGTGGGAGTCATCGCTTAGCATCCCAATCAGACCGTGATGCCTGAACACTGCGGGAGGCAGCACCATGGACGCAGCAGCCAACATCCAAACTCCCAGGGGTTGGACCCCAGCAGCAGGACATTACTGTGACCAGAGGGTGGGTGTGTGCTCTGGGGAGGGGACCAGCGCCCGGTCCAGGTAACATTATATATGGCTGTCTGGGATATAAGGTCTGAGGTCCAGTGAGCCAGAGCCCCTGCTGTGGCCGGAGGTGCGTGGTTAGGACATGCCAGGGGGGAGGCATGCTGGACCTCTGTGTCCGGAGAGATGGGGCATGGGATTGGTGCTCGGCCTGCATTGCGGAATAAAGTGGCAGAGATGTCATGTTGGCCAAGGTGAACGATTTTTATTATTTAACAAAATGTGTCCCTAACTGCTCCAATCCCCTGATGGTGCTGCCCCCCCCCTCCTTCCCCACCCCTGCCAGAGCCTCCCGATCCCTCCCCCTACACAATGCACCTAAGCCCCCTTACCCCTCCCCACACCCTTTTCCCCAATCCCCGCTCAGTGATCCTCGACCTGCTTAGCCTTCGGTACTCTAATGCCTTAGTGTGTCCCCAGGATCCACATCAGAGGTGGAGGCAGCTTGCTGCCGACCATGTCCCATGGCCTTCGATGTATCTGGTGGGTCTCCTCTGGGGGCAGAGGACCCTAGCGCACTTGCCGGCTGCACATGCCTCGTTGTGCTGCCATGTTCCTGGTGCTGACTCCAATATGCACCGTTGGCAGTGGGATTGGTTCGCGGGGGAGTGAGTGGCCACCTTCGCCACTCCATAGTGTGGCTCCAGGTTGGCACCCAGCGCCCCGTCCTTCCGGTCGGTGCCCATAGGGCCCTGGCACTCACCTTGGAATGGACGGACAGTTGGATCGAGCCCTGGTTGCCCCTGCGTCATTTGGCTCTGCCAGCCCTGACGGCTCCCCAGCACCGTGTTGACACCCTCGCTGATGCTCGTCAGTGACTGGGCCATGCTCTGAAGTGCCCTGGCAATGCCTACCTGCAATTGGGATATGTTCCCAGTACCGGGACAAACTCTTCAGTGCCTGGGCAGTGCCCACCCGAGAATGGAACATGCCCCGCAGCACCTTGCCCACATGGGACTGGGAATCACCGCCCCCCCCCCCCCCCACCCCACTTGCGACCAGGATGTTCTCAGAAGGGCCTCGGCAAAGCCACCTGAAACTGGGACATGCTCCATCGAGGTCTGCCTGGTAGTGGATCACGTCGCCCAGTGACTGGGCCATGCAGTTGGGGCTCTCAGCCATGGCCGTCACTGACTGAGCCATGCCTAGGACACCACCACTCATGCTGCCAGCGTCACGCACCAAGCTCTCTAATGCAGTCGCCACCCCTGCAGTGTTGGCCTTGGTGCCGGCGACATCTTCAGCAGGTGGGACCATCATTTGCAGTGTCAAGCCCATGAGGCTTACATAAGTATTAATAATCTTTATTTTTGTCACAAGTAGGCTTGCATTAACACTGCAATGATGTTACTGAAAATCCCCTATTCGCCACATTCCGCTGCCTATTCAAGTACACAGAGGGAGAATTCAGAATGTCCAATTCACCTTTCAGGACTTGTCGGAGGATGGCAGGAGAATGGGGATGAGAAAAATAGCAGCCATGATTGAATGGCGGAGCAGACCCGATGGGTAAACCGGAGCACCCGGAGGAAACCCACGCAGACACGGGGAGAACGTGCGGGAATCGAGCCTGGGACCCTGGTGCTGTGAGGCAACAGTGCTAACCACTGTACTGCTGTGGACCCATTAACATGTTATAGCAGTGGCGGCCTCACCGGGCCGAACGTCGTAAAGCTGGCAGCAGTTCCCGCTCACTACCACACTTAGAGCTAGATTCTTTGCCCACGCCCGCCGCAAGATCGCCATAGACTGGACGGGGACTATGTAAAGGTCCGTTGACCTCGGGTGGGAATTTCCGGTCGCTGGGCAAGCGCGACCGAAGAATCCCGCCTCAGATACTTTTCCATTAAATCGCTGTTAGTGTGGCTAAACTAGCGAGAAACTCCCCATGGCCCAAAAAATGGCTGTGTCGTTAGATAGCGGTGGGGAATTCGCTGGCAGAGCCGGCGGGAAACTTCCAGCAAAGCCCACCATAAATGACACTTAGAACCGTTTCCGTTAAATCGTGTCCTTTATCTACTTTAAACAAAATGTTATTAGTCCCTAACTGAATCTTGGGGAGGGGCCTGGCCAAGGATCACAACAAATGGGAGAATCCTAAATTTAAACTGAGTCCCCTAGTTCTAGACTCCCCCACAAAGAGAGACATCCACTCATCACCCAAACTGTCAATTCTACTCAGCATCGAGTCTGTTTCAGTTAGGTCACCACTAATTCTTCTAAACTCTAATGGGTATAGGCCCAACTTGCCAATCTTTCTTCATAAGCTAACCTATTGAATCAGTCAAGTGAGTCTTCCCTGAACTGCTTTTAATGCAACTATATCCTTTCTTAAGCAAGGAGCAAAATGTCAAGGTGTCTGATTGTTTCCTGTGGAACAAGGCTCATGCTCTTCTGCTTTAGCTCACGGTTAGTTTCCACATGCCCACAACATCTGCAGCAGAGAGATACGATCCTGTCCACATGATAAGGAAAAACACGGATGTAAACATGATGAAAAGAATTTCTCTCTCTAATGGAGCTATTTCAGTAACAACAGGGAGATCAAACTAGTGGGTAGGAGGCCCCCACCAGAGACCCACAGAAACAGTCCTCAGCAAGAAAAGTGGGCAGGGGTGGGGCAGGCGGTGGTGCAATCGATAACTTTTGTGGTCTGAGAAGTTCAGGATAGGGAAAAATCCAAAATGACCTTGTAGAACAAGGAGGAATAAAAAGGACTTGCATTTATATAGCATTTCTCATGAAGTGTCAAGGCATTTTTGAGCCATTGATGTATTTTTGAAGAGAATTCACTATTGTAATGTAAGAAACACAATAACCAGTTTGTGCACAGCAAGCTTCCACAAATAGCAATGTGGTAATGCGGAGTTTGTCTGTGTTTATGGCATTGATTGAGGAGAAAATATTGGTGAGGACACCAGGGAAAGGTCCTCTGCTCATCTTTGAAAGAGTGCCATAGGATCTTTCACACCATCTTCAAAGGCAGATAGTGTGAATGAAGGACAGATAGCCTGGCAGCAGTCAGACCTGCTGTTTTTATTAGCCTGAATAATGACACCTCCAACAACACAGCGCTCTCTCAATACTCCACTGGAGTGTCAGCCTTGGGTTTTGTGCTCAAGTCCTGGAGTGAGATTTGAACTCAGAACCTTGTAACTCAGATGCATGTGTGTTATGGCCTCATGGCTAGCATCTACATGCCAGCAAGGAGCCTTTAAAAAGTAAAGCCAAAGGCACTTACCTGATCATCCTGTGAAAGTCTGTGATAGAGACCAAAGAATGTTTCTGCTCCTGTCAATTTTATGCTGGAATTGTGAGAGTTACAAAATTCTGATGCCTACCTGAGCAAAAACTGTTGAAATTAGAGAAAGATCCCATTGTCATGCATGCTATGCTTCTACCACCACAGAATATTTGTTTTAGCTTACTCATTGGGAACTACTCAATGGTTCATGCCAAAAGGGAAACCATTTTGGTCATCTAGCCATTGATATTGGCAACTTTACCAAACGCAGTAGTTACCAGCCTTCCTTTCTTTTGTAGTAAAGCCAGTTTTTTCCATCTCTCATCCATCAAACTTGTTTCAGTACTAAACGTTTGCCAGTTATTGCAGCAAAACGAGAACACTGGGATCATTTGAAAGTCTTCCTCAGTGCAACTTGTATAATCAGAAGGCCCCAGCTCAAACTGGGCCTGTTAATATTTTCCTCACATTTCTATATCGAGCAATACACATAAAGTTCAGTGGGACAAAATAGAAAGTCAACAAGTAAATACATAATAAGTAAGTCAGGGAGAAAAAAAACACCCATTAAAATTAACCAAAGTTGTTTGGTAGCTTTAAAGGATTCCAGATATTTCATTAAATTAAAATCAGATATATGGATAATGCGAGTTAAGTAAAACATTTTAGTTAACGTACAACTTAATCAAGTTCAGGAAAGTAGTTTAAAAACTAAAACAAGAAGCTAAGTTGAATCTGAGAGCCCAGAAGTAAGGCAGAGCAAATGTTTAGGAGGGAGAATTTAATAAAAACATCCAAAGCCATAGTAGCCAAGTAAAGGAGCTGATTGATGAGGACATGGTGAGAGTTTTATTTTAAGTCTTAACTTTTTTTTTCCTATTAGATCAGTTAATATTCTAATAAATAGAGGCATGGCAGAGTACCTCAATCCTGTGAAGTGCACACCTTATTCCATATGGGAACTCCAGGACATTTCTCATGTCCTGGACAACCACATGTGCAGAAAGTGCCATCAGCTGGAGTAGCATGAGCTCCGAGTTTCAAAGTTTGAGCAGCAGTTGGCTGCACCGTGTACATCTGTGAGACTGAGATCCACGTGGATAATCCATTTCTGGAAGCAGTCAACCTGCACCTTGAGAGTGCAATGGGAGAGAGGGAATGGGTGACCACCAGACAGTTATGGAGGACTCGGTTGGTAGTGCAGGAGTCCCTGAGTCCATCTCGCTCCCCAACCGGTATTCAGTTCCGAATATTGCTCAGGGTGATGGTTCCTCTAGGCTGGTGACACAAACTCAATGGTCTGAATGGCTTTGTCCTGTGCTGTAATTTATTCCATGGTTCTAAAGCTTATCATCTAACGCACTCCTAACTCAACACCAGCTGTAAACTGAATAATGTGAAGGGAGATTTTCCAATGGGCAACAGTAGTTGAACCAAATTTCTGCAAATGCCAACTTGAGGCCGGTGTTAACATATTCATTTTACAGTCATTTCTGTTTGTATATCTTGTGACATCCACGTCAAAATAAGAAAACTGAAGGATGACAAAAAAATATTTTGTCTATCAAAACCCTCATCCATGTAGTACTTAAGAAGCCTTACAACACTAGGTTAAAGTCCAACAGGTTTGTTTTGAATCACTAGCTTTCAAAGCACTGCTCCTTCTTCAGGTGAAAGGAGCAGTGCTCCGAAAGCTAGTGATTCCAAACAAACCTGTTGGACTTTAACCTGGTGTTGTAAGACTTCTGACTGCTCACCCCAGTCCAACGCCGGCATCTCAACATCATGTAGTACATAATCTACTTCATCGTGGCATCTATTTATTGGAAAGTCAATGTTTTTGCCTGGATTATTTTCCTTGACAAGCAGTTTCACTCTCTCAAGACCATCTCCTTTAAACCTGTTTTAAATTACTTTTTTATAATTGTTACTAGTGTCCTGTGATGCTACTTTCTTGGCATATTTTAAAGTAATATAGGTTGGGTACTTTAACAAGAATCCCTTCGACTTCAGTGATGTAGTGACAACTTTGGAGATGTGTATACAGTAGATCAGGTGGTAATTTAATTTTCACCAAGGAATCCAGGGTTGAAAATTCCACTTCTCCCAGAAATTGTTGAATTCGTGATGATTTGCAGTGTATTTTTCCAGCATTCTGATCCTTATATATATGTACATTTTCTGATACATGTACTTAATATGAGAACATATAACTCCCCTTCGCTTCAGTAGCAGTGACTGAAGAACAAGTTTAGGGGTTCAGGGGAAACATGATATTTAGAGCAGATTAATTATATGAATTTTGGAATTCAATCTACTATTGTGCTTAATGATTCAATAAATAGTTTCTAATCTCTTAAAACTGAAGAGAACTGTCACATAGGCACAATAGATTGGGAAAGGAAATTCCTCAGTGCCATAGCTTTACAAGACAGATGAATGTCTTTGCTGAACAGCTTCATGAGGAGGAATAACTATTGTATGTTGAGCTATTCACTGTGAACTGAATGTATCACATCAGGCAAGCACTGATGCTGTATGAGGATCAACACCTGGGTGAGTACCTATCTGACTTGCATCCAGTGCAAGAACCCAAAAGCATATCGCATTTGCCCAAACACTGCTGGTCAATCCTGATATCTGCACAAAAGTGGACATCCATATTTTAGCACTCTGTCAAGCAAAACCAAGGGTGAGATTTAATGGGACAGAAACAGAGTCCTGTTTTGTGTGCATTTAGCTGGGTGTTTTGCAATGTTTGTAGCACCAAGAATGACATCGCTATTTAATGGCATTTTGCTGTTTGTTTCAAAATATATTTTATTCCAAACATTATCAAATTTTTTACATACAAATGCTTAACTATATCATACAAACAGTTTGTCATTTTTATTTTAACAAAGTAACAGCAACATCCCTTAATCCCCTATCAGCCCCACTATCCTCCCTCCCTTATCCCCTCCCCCTCCAAACCCTCCCGCCCCATCCCCCTAACTGCTGGCTATGGACAGGTCCTTAAAGAAAGCGATGAACGGCATCCACCTGGAATAGAACCTTTCCTCCGACCCTCTCAGGGTATATTTAATCTTTTCCAATTGCAGGAATTCTGCCAGGTCACTCAACCATGTCGAGGCCCTGGGTGACACCGCCGACCTCCATCCAAGCAGGACTTGCCTCTGAGTCACCGAGGAGTCAAACGCCAGGACATCAGCCTCCCCCCACTCCCACCCCCTCAAGGAGCTCTGGGAATCTGACCTCCATAGATGTCTGACACCCCACCAGCGGACATGGCTTTAGTTTGACCCCAACGATCTCAAACATGATCTCAAACAATGAGACTCAGAACCCATCTAGCTTGGGGCAGGACCAGAATATGTGTGAGTGATTTGCAGGTCCCCCTGAACAACGCTCACACCTATCCTCCACCTCAGTGAAGAACTCACTCATACACGTCTTGTTAAGTGCACTCTATGTACTACTTTACATTGTAGCAGGCTCAACCTGATGCAGGAGGTAAAGTTTACCCTATGCAGGATTTCACTCCACACCCCTCCCTCATGCCCTAGGCCCAGCTCTAATTCCTATTTCCCCTTCACCTCTTCTAGTAATGGTTTCCCCGTCTCCAGCAAACACTCATATATATTGGAGATCTTCCCTTGCCCCATCGCATCCTGTGATAGCATCCTATCTTTCAGTATGCGTCTTGGCAACTGGGGGAACGAGGACAACTCTTGAGGAATAAAGTTCCTCACCTGTAAATACCTGAATGCACTCGCTCTCGGGTGTGGAAATTTCTCCTCCATCTCCTCTGGACCTGCAAACCTACTTTCCAAAAACAGATCCCTGAACCTCTCAACCCCTTTTCTTCTCCATATCCTGGTGCATTGCGTCCAGCTCTGACGGTGAAAACCTATGATTATCACAGATTGGTGACATTGAAAACATGTCCCCCAGTCCAAAATGTTGTCTAAACTGGTTTCAAATTCTTAAAGATGCCTCTGCCACCAGGCACATAGAAAGCCTGGCGGGGAGAATGGAAGAGGGGCCGTAACAAAGGCCCTTAGACATGGCCCTATGCAAGAGGCCTCCTCCATCCGTCCCCAACCTGCACCCGGCTCTTCAGGCCACCTTCACACTTTCCCAATGTCCGTCACCCAGTAATAGAGCATCAGGTTTGGCAGGGCCAACCCACCCGATTCGCCCTCTCTGTAGGAAAGTCTTTACCGCCCAAACAAACGCAGTGATTAGTCTATCAACCCCAGCAAAAAAAGACTTAGGGTGGAAGGTCGGAAGACTCTGGAACACAAATAGGAACCTTGGTAAAACGTTCATTTTGACCGTGTGTACTCCACCTGCCAAGGTTAGTGGAAGGGCATCCCACCTCTTCAGGACCCACTTCACCTCTTCCACCACACCGATCAAGATTAACTTATGCAATCGTGCGCCACCTGAATCCGTAAATACCTAAACTGTGTCATGGCCAGTTTAAAAGGCAGCCTCCCCGGATCTGTCCTCTTCCCCAGGGAATTTACCAGGAACATCTCGCTCTGCTCATATTCAATCTATACAATGAAAAGGATCCAAATTTTTTCAATAGTTCATAATTTCTTCCATACCTGTGAGCGAATCGGAAACATGCAACAACAAATCATCTACATAAAGAGACACTCTATGATCCTCACCCCTCCCCCTCTCAATACCTTTCCATTCTCCTGACGATCTAAGCACAGTAGCCAATGGCTCACCCGCTAGCACGAACAATAGTGGAGACAGCATCCCGTGCCCCTGTGTAGTCGGAAATATCCTGAGCTCACAGCATTGGTCCAGACACTAGCGTGGAGACATTATATAGCAGTTTCACCCAGGAAATAAAAGTAGGGCAAAACCCAAATCGTCCCAACGCCTCAAAGAGGTAGCTCCACTCCACTCGCTCAAAAGCCTTCTCCACATCCATGGAGATGATTACCTCCGGCACCTGCTCCACAGAGGGCGACATGACCGCATTCAAAAGCCTCCTAATATTGGACAACAACTGCCAACCTCTGACAAATCCTGTCAGGTCTTCAGAAATCATTTCTGGTAATGTTTCGCCAGGATTTTAGCTAATATTTTCGCATCAGTCGTTAATAGTGAAATAGACATATAAGACCCACATTCAAGGGAATCTTTGTCCTTTTTCGGGATTAGAGAAATCGAGGCTTGCATCGGCGTGGCTGACAGCATCCCTCTCAGCAGAGAGTTGTTGAACATTCCCAGTAAGTGCGGCACCAACAAGGCCGCGAATTGTTCGTAAACTTCAGCTGGAAAACCACCAGGCTCAGTGCTTTCCCCAATTACATGGAACCAATACAGCCAATAACTTCCTCCAACCCCAGCAGAGCATCCAGCCCCTCCCTCTTCACCCTTTCGACCACTGGGAAGTCCAATCTGTCCGTAAATCGCACCACCTCCGAGCCACCCTCCGCTGGTTCTACCCGCGATAAAAAACTTCAAAAGCTCCGTTAACCTTGTCTGGGGCAGTAACCAGCTCCCCCCCCGCCCCCTCATTTTTACCCTGGGTTATTGGGGCAGCATGGTAGCACAGTGGTTAGCACTGTGGCTTCACAGCGCCAGGGTCTCAGGTTCGATTCCCGGCTGGGTCACTGTCTGTGCGAAGTCTGCACGTTCTCCCCGTGTCTGCGTGGGTTTCCTCCTGGTGCTCCGGTTTCCTCTCCCTAGTCCCGAAAGACGTGCTGTTAGGTGATTTGGACATTCTGAATTCTCCCTCTGTGTACCCGAACAGGCGCCGGAATATAGCGACTAGGGGCTTTTCACAGTAACTTCATTGCAATGTAAGCCTACTTGTGACAATAAAGATTATTATTATTATTTCTGAACCAATAATCAACTGGCTTTATCCCTGTACTCATAAAAAGTCCCTCGGAAACGGCGAAGCTGCTCACCACATTCCCCATCGATTCAAGCTCAAACATCATTTGTAGCCTGATCTGGGATGGTTGCCAACATCCTTTAGATAAAATCTTTGTCGTCCCAGTTTGGTACATAAATGTTCACTATTACCACTGGTGCTCCCACCAGCACCCCACTGTAGAAGTCAACTATTTCCTAAATAGCTATCTTACACCCACTCACCATAAAATATCGCCCCCAGGGTCTTTCAAAATTCTAGTTGCGGGAAATGCATCCTCTTATTGATCAAGATCACAACTCCTCTCGACCTTGGATCACCCACCAACTCTCTCCTCAGTCTCGTCTGATCCTTATCTCACAAATGTGTCTCCTGCAAGAAGACTGTTTCTGCGTTCAAAGTCCTCAAATGAGTAAACACCCGAGACCTTTTAACTAGACCATTAAATCCCCGAACGTTTCACGTCACCAACCTTGTGGGGGGGCTCCGGACCCTCCTTCTAGTAGAGTCAGCCATACCCACTCTGTGCGGACCTCCAACTGGGCCTCAACCTACCTCGAATCCAGGCTCAACCATGATGGACGCTGCCTCCACCCCTACGTCGGCCCATACATGAAGAGATCCTTGTCGGCAGCATATTACCTACCCCCCTTCCAACCCCCCCCTTCCCCTCGGCAGTCCACTCAATACCCCTCTCCCCTTCTTCCCTCACCCTTCCAAACATTTGCTAACTATTCCTCCCAGCTCAAATAGGCACCCATTCCCTACCCCTCCCACACCCAACAAAGAAAATCCAACCAACCTAAACCCATTACCTTACCCAGCAAACAAAACAGAAACCACTCCCACCCCAAGCATCTAGCCACAGCCCCCACTCCCACTTTTCTTCCATTAACTAGCAAAACCACTGGCCAGGCGGCCCCCATCCAGTTTACCCCAGTTGCCCTCTTACCCTAGTCCCTCAGCCAAATCAAAAGTACACATTAGGCAAAACAATAAATAAATGAAGAGTCCACACACCTAACTGATCAATCAAACTATTCCATACTATCATGTGCGAGAAGACAAAAACAGAACCCCAAATAGCTAAAACACAAACAGTGACAGGAAATATGGGCAGGATTGTCCCATCCCCGGCAGAGTGTCCATGCGTCATAAACGCCGTCACGTTTTACGACAGCATGAACGGGCCACTGCCAGGAGTAATTCTGGCCCCTCCATGCACAGTGGCGCCGACGCCAACGCGCGCTTGCGCAGTGGCCTCCTTCAATGCGCCGGCCCCTGCGCAACATGGCGCAGGGCTACAGGGGTCGGCACATAGGAAAGAAGGCCCCCAGCTAGAGAGGCCGGCTCGCCGATCAGTGGGCCCCGATCGTGGGCCAGGCCACATTGGAGGCCCCCCGCGAGGTCGGACCCCCCCTGCACCACCCACAGGCCGCCACCTGACCCTTCAACGCCGAGGTCCCACCGGCTCAGAGCAGGTTAGAACAGCGGCGGCAGGACTCGGTTCTTTTCTTACGGCCGCTCGGCCCATCCGGGGCGGAGAATCGGCGGGCCGGCTGCGTAGAGTGGGCCCGAGACCGGCGCCGCGCCAACCACGCCGGCGCCAATGGCACCGATTCTCCGCTCTGCAGAGAATCGCGCGCCGACGTCGGGGCGGCGTGGCCCGGTCACGGAAATTCTCCGGCCCAGCCCAGGGCTGGGAGAATCCCGCCCTATATACAAGAACATGAAAAATTTGGTAAACACAAAAAACATCCCATAACCACAATCAGATCTCTTCTAGACCGCTCCTCCTCACATCTGCTGTTTTTTTGTTAGCCTCAGCGAGGAACCACCTGCCGAGGCCACACTTATTTTTTTAAAAATAAATTTAGAGTACCCAATTCGTGCTTTCCAATTAAGGTGCAATTTAGCGTGGCCAATCCACCGACCCTGCACATCTTTGGGTTGTGGGGCGAAACCCACGCAAACACGGGGAGAATGTGCAAACTCCACAAGGATAGAGACCCAGAGCCGGGATCGAACCTGGGACCTCGGCGACGTGGGGCCGCAGTGCTAACCACTGCACCACCGTGCTGGCCCGCACTTACAATCATGATGAGCTCAACTTGCCAGTGCAGGAAGAGTATTTGCGGATCGGGGCACCATATTGAAATGCTGCCCCGATCTTTTGATCCCCGTCAGCCATCCCTCTGCGGCCTCCAGACCCCCCCCCCCCCCCACCACCACCACTGCACCCACCTTACCTCTTACGAGGTCCTTGAGCCCTCCCCTCACCCCACTCTTAAGGCCAAGGTATCTCCGGGCCCAATCCCTGGCACGGGCAACCTGGCAGTGTCACCAGTGCACGCTGGTAGTGCCAAGGTGCCCGGGTGTCAACGTGAGTGCGAGGGTACCACCCTGCCCAGAGCCTGACCACCTGGGGGTCTCTAATGGCCCGGGAGACTCCTCAGGTACTGTTACGTCTGGTCCACATTTGTGTGGACCAGTACTAAACAGCACCCTGGCAAGGTCTTCCAGGCGATGTCCAGATCGCGACATCCCACGAGATCTCATTTAATTTCACGTGGCATTTCAAGTATTGTGAATCTTGCAAGAGGTCACTCGGGAGATTCAACGGCCTTGTTGCATCACCAAGTTGGGCGCAGCGAAGCCATTAAATTGTGTCCCAAAAGTGCTTTGTAATTTTTCCATGTGGATAGCCAACATTCTTTCATTTTTTCCCTTCTTCAGGATAACATATACCATCTGCCTCAAAGGTCTTGTCAACCTTAAATTACTTTAACTTATCAAGCACTCCCACAATAACTTCAAAATGGTGCAGCATGGTGGGGTAATAATAAACTGGATGATATTCTGTCCTCTCAATTGAATAATTTAGAAAATATACAATGCACCTGAAATATTGCATAGCTTTTTTACAGAAGGAGTGCAATATGTTTCCAGGCCATTGTGTTTCTCTTTGTTTTTTGTTGCACCTACTTTAGATGTTTCTCTTATGACTGGCCTTTGCATTCAATGGGCTGTAACCTCCGTTGGAGTGGAATCTGATTGCCACTCCACATGAACGTACTAACCTGGGAGTCCAGGCAATCCTCCCTTGCCTGGCCTTTTCACTCAGGCTGGGCGAGATTAGGATGGTGCAGAACGTTACCAGGGCCAATCATCGGGTGCTGTAGAGTCACTTGTAAGTAAACCATGTCCCATTTTTAAAGGCACTAGCTGCCATAAACTAGGTAAGTTTAAAGGTCCAGCCAATAAGAAGGTCTTTGGCAAACCAGGGAGAAGGTAAGTGTATAAAGTAAGTCAGTAGATTTGGGGGAAGTGTTCGGTCCTGGGGGAGTGGAGAGAATGGCAGTAGGGTCTTGGGTAGTGGGGGGGGGGGAGTGAAGGGTTCCCGTGGAACTGGAAGGAGTCCCATGAGGGTAGGGAGCCCCAGTGTGGGGGGGGGGGGTGATAGTTGGGGGGTGGGAGAAGTCCTTTGGGGTAGGAAGTCCTGTGGGGGCTGTGTATAGCCAGGGAATGGGTTGAATCTCTTGTGGGGGTGGTAGTCAGGGCTTGGGGGGGTGGGGAGAGTTCCTGGAGGAGGGTATTCACGTGGCAGGGGGGTGAGAATATCTCCTGGAGGTGCTGTGTCCCAAGGAGGGGTGGGTGGAGCCCTGTGGGGTTGGGAAATTCTGTGTGGATGGTTGAGGTGGTGTTGTGGGTCTGTGCATAGAAGCTAGAAGTGGTTTTAATTTTTCTAACCTTTTCTGTGTGGCTATTGATGTTACATAGTCAGAATCATACAAAGTTTTTGATTAAAATCAAATTTTCGAGTGGTCCTCGTGCACAGCAATTGCCCACCGGAAGGTTTCACTGCCAGAGCCAATTGTTGTGCAAACCTTACTTGGGAGCTACGGGGGAAAGGAGGAGCGCATCTTTGGGTTCGCCCACCCCATCCCATCCCAGTTACACTGTCCTGGACCACTCTTTCATCAAGATTTTTTGACATTAAAATTCATATTATGGTAATGCAAGAGTGAAATCATTTGACCAGCAGTCGCCACTAGATGGAAGCCTATGGCTTGATTTGAAATTATACCAGAACTAACATTCTGAGATAAAGAATAATTGTTACTGTGTATTAAACACAACACTGGGGGACCCACTGTTGTTTGTGAGTTATGAGACTTGGCAGCACGCTGTATTATTCATATCCAACGTGCCTCCTCGACAACAGATTTTCAACACCTCTATCGCCAAGCTATCCCACTTGGTCTTTTTTCCTAAATATTCTCACGTTTTGATGATGCGCATCAAGGTTGGTTTCTTCTGTTTACTATTTCTTCCAGCGATACTCGCTAAGGTCAAACAATGGAAAATCTACCTAATACGCTGCAGGAAAGGATGTCCCGAAGCGTGGCACATTGGCGAGACCATGCAGACGCTGCGACAACGGATGAACAGACATAGCACGACAATCGCCAGGCAGGAATGTTCCGTTCCAGTCGGAGAACACTTCAGCAGTCAAGGGTATTCAGCCTCTGATCTTGGGGTAAGTGTTCTCCAAGGCGGCCTTCAGGACGTGTGACAACACAGAATTGCCGAGCAGAAATTTAGAGCCAAGTTCCGCACACCTGAGTACTGCCTCAATCGGGGCCTTGGATTCATGTTGCATTACATTCACCCCCCACCACCTGGCCTGGGCTTGCAAAATCCTACCAACTGTCCTGGCTTGAGACAATTCACACCTCTTTAACCTGTGATTATCGCATTCAAAGTATCGTCTTGCATCATTGACTTTGTCTATATATATGTTTCTGGAGCCCCCCTCTTCATTCAACACATTATGGAAAATCATGAAGGGGTTTTTCCTGGAGAAGCACAGTGTCAATCAGAGTTTGCCAGTTTAGTCAGATGAATGAAGAAGGTGGGATATTTTGTTACAGTCTGACAGTTTCACCAAATAAACATGAAGGAGAAAATATGAGGCAGAATGAATCACCTGTAACGTCACAAGAAAGATACCCACCCACTCCCCCAATATTACATTGACCAAAACATTCTTATTTCCCCCCACTTGAAGCACTTTCAGCATTGCAAAGAAAGCTGATCCAGGAACTCAAAACTCGTCAGGAAGTCTTCAAGCTGCGTTTGGGGTGGGATTGCCAAATATTGTTGACCTCACCGCGTGTTTGAGTTTTTTAAAATATTATTATTCATTGCTTGGATGACCCCCTCCCCCTCGACACGTCAGCCAAAGGTTCCCGGAGTAAATCAGCCACACGCTGTTCCGTATTATTTTTGGCTGGCGGAATCTGGGCAGAGTGCAAACGGAGGCCGTTTTCAGAGCTGTGAACACTGGCCTGGGCTCTTTAATAACCTTCTGGAAAAACCTGCCCACTCATTATCATTGCCGCTTCATCTATATTTCACTCTGGCTCTGTTAATCCTGAGAATAACGTGCTCGTGTGTTGTATGTTGACTGCCTCGTTACTTTATCAACTTTATTCGAGTCGGCAAAAAAATATTGCAAAATGTCACACAAGCTGCAAATCGCTCTATTCCCCCGCTATTTATGTTTTGTAGTAACTGCGGATGATGAAACCTTTAGATTTGGAGGAGCATTTTACTTCACGTGCAGTTGCTCCATTCCTGAAGAACACGCGAGTATGTAACTATTCGATGCAATCTTATTCGGCTGTCCTGTGACTGAGCTTTGACTGATAGACCCGCCTTGCCTTCGGTGGATGGTTGCAGAGCAACTAGGACACCACCTGACGGTGCTGCAGTTGTGGTGACACTCCCCTTGAACTGCTCCTGAAGGGTTTGTTGTTCGCTCTTGTGTTCTTAGTTTGGGGGGGGGGGGGGGGGGGGTGGGGAGCGATTTAGCCCGTGAACCTGCAGAGGGAGCAACACATCTGTCGCACAACCTCCTCACAACGTCTTCACCACCACTGCAACTCACACACTCAACACTGCTCTTCCGGCAACTGATAATATATATTAAAAAAACAGCCAAAAGTTGACCAGAGGATTTTTTTAAAGTTGTGAAGACCTGCTTTTCTTTAAAGGTAATGTCAATACATGTATATGCCGCTTCTGTAGATACAAGGTTGAATAAAACGTTTTATTGTGCGTGACAATTCTGCACTTCAGCATGCATAACTGCTCACTATTTTAATGATTGCTCATGTTCACTTTGGATTACTTACTAACCTTGTATCATGATGTAGTTCGAACTATTATAATAGATTTTTATGCGTGCAAAATTGTCCTATATGTAAGTGAATATAAAGAAAATGGAAAATGAAGTGTCTGCAGATGAAGAGAATTCCTTATATTTTGAAACCACCATTATATTGCATGCATTAAGTTTATGAAAATACTTAAATTCTAAATAAATTAATTGATATATTTAAGATAAAACGTTTGTAGATCTATAAAGCATAAATACCATTTTCCTTCTCAAGATGCCTGTCAAGACTTGTATAAATGTTGTTAGTTTAAACTTGAACTCATTCCAATAAAACAGTGCAAAAACAACCTCTTATGTTCACCATGTATTTTTTGAATGATAAATATAAATTAATTAGGTGCTGTAGAGTTGGCTTAACAATTTCAAAGGTTGTGTGTTATTATTGTCCAGATACAAGATGTTGCAGTGGTGTCTGCTGGTTGCAACGATTTTTCATACCATAGGTTCACAGGAAATCGATGAAACTATCACATATACGGTAAGATGTCTCCAAGAACTGAGCACCCTGACTGTTCAGGATTACATAAGATTTGATTATAATTCGATTAACAATAATTCATCATTGATAAATACTTAAATCTGTGATGTGATCAATTCTGTATACAATTATTCCAGTGTGTTTATCTGCAATGGGATATTTATTTCGCGGTTTGTGATTATAAGAAACATCATTTTTACATCACAGCAGTTGCTTGTCACGGAGAACATTGCTGAATTAGTCAGTAGCATTCTCTTTATTTTAGTTTTCCTGTTGCACAATACTGTAATTTTCCAACTAATGCAAGAACAGTGCTGCTCTTTGAAACCCCTTCTTGTCTTTATGCTCTTTCAGCAGTGTACAGATGGTTATCAATGGGATCCTGAACGGCAGCAATGCAGAGGTGAGACTGTAAACTTGAGAAGTTTTCTCCCTTCCTTTTACATTGCATTCCTTTACTTTTATTTGAGTATTTCATTTCCTATTTCAGGTTCTTCTGTATTTTTACATTTTACAGTAATATCGTCAAAATTATTTCAACATTGTCTGATATAAAATGTCAGTTATATGTCAGAATTAGCTATTGTAAATCTTTTTTAATGACTGTGCCGAATAAAACAATAATTGGAACAACAACAAATTCAGTGCACTTGTTGGGAACAAATTGATGTTTTCATGCAGTGCAATTAAAAATAAGCGACAATGGGGCGGATTTTGGTGAAAAGAATAATGGTGTCCGAAAGGCACATTCTGTTATTAATGTGCTAATGGGCAAGGAACTTATAACGAGGCAGAGATAGATACCCATGAATTGCAAATTGCCACAAATTACTGACTGATTTATATCGCTCCGTTGCTAGATGCATGCCAGCAAGAGCTTGTGCTTAACCCTCCCATGTTTTTCATGAGATGACTGCATTTGCATGTTAGTTGCCCATTCAACTAGCAACAGACAGTTAAGCCTGGTGAGTAACAGCATATTTATTCTGTTAGCGACACGCTAACTGTTGATGACTGCCAATCAAACTCTCTCGCCCAGAATGTAAACAAGCATGTGCCAAGTCTCATTCCTTCAAATACAAATTGTTTTGTGAAATGGTAAAAATATCAATTTTTTTTCTTTTCTTACTTTTCCTTTCTGAGCTTTTTCCCCCTCTCAATCAATTTTCATTTATTCGGTAGAGATCCTGCTCCCTATCCCTACAAACAGGAATGTTGACCGGCCATTCTTGCACTTCTTCTTTAAAGGAAAAAGATAGACTTGCATTTATATAGCACTTTTCATGACCACCAGGCATCTCAAAAGTGGTTTACAAATAATGAAGTTCTGAAACCAAAGTTTTAGGAGAGGGCATGGGAAAATATTGTCAAGTACAATCAAGGAAAACCCAAAGACGTTTCAGAATATGTTAACAGCAAGAAGATAACTAAGGAAAGAGTAGGGCCAGTTAGAGACTGAAAGCAGAATTTGGGTGTGGAGGTGCAAGACATTGGCATGGTTCTTAATGGATACTTTGTGCCGGTCTTCTGGAAAAAGGAAGATGATACAGATATTGTTGTTAAAGAGAAGAAATGTGAAATATTGGATGGGATAAACATAGCAAGAAAGGAAATATTAAGGGGTTTAGCATTTTTGAAATTGGATAAATCATTCAGCCTGGATGAAATGTATCCCTTCACTTCCTCCTATTTCTCACTTACCTGCTGCCTCTTAGCAGCATCATCTGAAAGCACAGTGATAGTAAAGCATTTGATAAGGTCCCTCATGGCTAGTAAAGCATTTGATAAGGTCCCTCATGGCAGGCTGGTGCAAAAGATTAGATCGCATGGGGTCAGGGTGAACTAGTTGGATGGATCCAGAACTGGCTTGGCCATAGAAGGCAGAGGGTAGCAGTGGAAGGGTGTTTTTCCGAATGGAGGTCTGTAACTAGTGGTGTTCCACAGAGATCAGTTGGGGACCTCTGCTCTTTGTAATATATATAAATGACTTGGAAGAAAATGTAGCAGGACTGATTAGCAAGTTTGCGGATAATACTAAGATTGCAAGAGTTGCGGATAGTGATGAAGATTGTCAGAGAATACAACAGGATATAGATAGGCTGCAAAACTGGGCAGGGAAATGGCAGATGGAATTTAACCCGGATAAATGCGAGGTGATGCATTTTGGTAGATCCAGTTCAGGTGGGAGCTATAAAATAAATGGCAGAACCATCAGGAGCATAGAGACACAGAGAAATCTGGGCCTGCAGCTCCACAGATCCTTAAAAGTGGCAGCACAGGTGGAAATGGTGGTGAAGAAAGCATATGGCATGCTTGCCTTCATAGGAAGGGATATCGAGTATAAAAGCTCGAAAATTATGTTACAATTATATAGAACGTTGGTTAGACCACATTTGGATTACTGTGTCCAATTCTGGTCACCGCACTACCAGAAGGATGTGGAGGCTTTGGAGAGAGTATAGAAAAGGTTTACCTGGACGTTGCCTGGTATGGAGGGTATTAGCTATGAGGAGAGATTGAATAAACTGGGATTGTTCTCCCTAAAGAGACGGAGGCTGAGGGGTGACCTGATAGAAGCTTGTCAAATTATTCGGGGTATAGATAGGGCGAACAGTTGGAGGCTTTTTCCAAGGCGGAAATTACAATTACAAGGGGGCACAAGTTCAAGGTGAGGGGACAAAGTTCAGTGGAGATGTGCGGGGGAAGATTTTTACAAAGAGGGTGGTGGTAGCCTAGAATGCACTGCCAAGTTAGGTGGTTGAGGCAGATACGTTAGCGACATTTAAGACTTATCTGGATAGGCACATGAACAGACGGGGTATAGAAAGATACAGGTGGTTGGTCTAGATAGGACACGTGATCGGTGCAGGCTTGGAATGTCGAAGGGCCTATTCCTATGCTGTGTTGTTCTTTGTTCTTTGATAGTTTTCAAATGAATGCTCTATTTCACCATCACTTCTCATGACTCCTCCATTGTTGCAAAATTATCAGACTGCTTATCCAAGATCCAGTAATGGACGAGCAGAAATTTCCACCAGCCATTGGGAAGACATCTCTCTTGAGCACCCCTGGTTTTAATCACTCCAACGTTAGTGGCCAAGCCTTCAGTTGCCTTCGCCCCTAGCTCCCAAATACTTTCCTCAGCTCTCCGCCTCTCTACCTTGCGTTCCTCCTTAAAGACTAGCTACAACGCAGCTTTGATCAAGCTTTTGGGCATCTGGATTAAAAACTCATTATGTGGTCCAGTGTCGCATTTT
The DNA here is from genome assembly GCF_047496885.1 of Scyliorhinus torazame. NCBI lineage: Eukaryota > Metazoa > Chordata > Chondrichthyes > Carcharhiniformes > Scyliorhinidae > Scyliorhinus > Scyliorhinus torazame. Next base: position 312,128,265 of record NC_092707.1, read on the forward strand.
GTTTAATAATGCTTCTGCGAACTGCCTTGGGCATCTTATTATGTTAAAGGTGCTATATAATTATAAGTTGCTGTTAAATGTAGGGGTCATAATTATGGAGTTTGCAGATCATAGAAACAATGATTGATTTATAAAGCCACGAAGGAATCCACTGTGAATAGTTCAGGGAAATTTAGTTTATTTACAATAACTATTATATACATCACACGGTAGATCCCATCTGGGTCTGCTATGCCCGTGCCTAACTGGCCGGCTTTTTATATCATCCAACTCATCACCCAACTCTACATTGTTTAGAGGTCCCTTGTCCTCTTAATGGGGGAGCTCATATTCTGCTAGGTTCATGTGGAAGTTAATTGTTCCCATCCCATAAGATACTTGTGGGTTATAGCAGGTTGATGGTGAAGAAGAAATCTGTAGGCTCCAGGAAGATAACAATGGATCGGCCAGGTGGGCAGAGATATGGAGGTAGTGCGTTTGGGGAGGCAAACAAGACAAGGGAATATGCAATAACTGGTACGACACAGAGGTGTAGGGGAACAGAGGGATGTTGGAGAGCATATTAACAGATCCATGAATGTAGCAGGACAGATAGATAAAATGGTTAAGAATGCATGGGATAATTTCATTATTAGTCGAGGTATGAAATATATGAACAGGGAGGTTACAGTTCTGATCACCATATTGCAGGAACTGTGTGATTACAGTAGAGAGAGGTCAAAGGAGAATTACAAGGATGCTGCCAAGGATGGAGAATCTTTAGCTATGGGGAAATATTGGCTAGGCTGGGTTTGTTTTCATTGGAACGACACAGGCTAAGGAGAGATTTAAGTCAGGTGCATGAAATTATGAGGGGCCTCGATGGAGTGGATATAGAGAGAACCTATTTCCATGAGCAGAGAGGTCAATAGCCAAAGGGCATTGTTTTAAAGTAACTGGCAGGAGGATTAGAGGAGAGTAGAAAATGTTTTTACCCAGAGGGTGCTGGTGGCCTCGAGCTATCTGCGTTAAAGCCTGGTCAGGCAGCAACCCTCATTGGATAAAAATAATTCTTGAATGTGCAATTAGAATTCCGTAGAGTACGCCAATACGGATCGAGACGTGAAAAGTGAGACTAGACTGGATAACCTTTTCAGCCAGCACAGGCATAGTAGCCTCCATCTCTACCATGAATGCTTAATGTTTCTACATTTTTATTTCTCTTTCTCTCTCTGATTTGACTTTTATTAACCGGCTTTCTCAAACCCTCCGTTGTTTATTTCTTAACCCTTTAATCTCATTGGCTAAGGAGGGGCACTGGGCTGAATTCTCCGGTTCCTTACCCGCGTATTTCTCGGCGGCGTGCCGTTCGCTGGTGACGTAATTCTGTCTTCACGCTGCTTGTCAATGGGATTTCCCATTGAATCCAGCCCACACGGCTGAGAAACCCACGAGCGGAGGTGCGCTGCTGGCGGGAAAAGTGGATCGCAACAGCCGGAGAATTCCTGCCACTGTTGGCTCGTTATACACTCCGGTTCTAGCTCCCCTGTTGCCTTAGCTGCGATGTAATCAGCTGACATTTCAAGCAACTTTGTGGGAAAATTGCTTTCACACCTAAACATGAAGGACGAACCCTAACTAACAGGCTATGCTTTTGTTTGTTATCAGATATTGATGAATGTGAGACCATCCCAGATGCTTGCAAAGGAGAAATGAAATGTATAAATCATTATGGAGGATACTTATGCCTGCCTAAAACAGCTGTCGTTTTCCTGAATAATATGACAACGGCTCCTCCTTTGGTTCCTGTTCATGTGCCTGTTCCCACTCGACGGTCAAATCCAATTCTCCCTCGCTTCCCACAGCGTCGATGTCCACATGGATTTACACTTAATGAACAAAACCAGTGCAAAGGTAAGACTGCAGTTTAGCAATTTGATTGCACTTATGAGCTTGTGGAAAGATTAATGGTTATTTTGCTTGCACTTGCTTCAAACATTTTCAGTTGAGTTGTGTAATAATTTAAATCCTTTCCCTCTGTTGCAAAAAGATTCATTATTGCAATACAAAACTACGACTGTCAGTGGAGTGACTTATTTTTATTGAGTTTTTCTCCTCTCATTCTGTTTCATGTTGGTTTGGGAGGCATCCTGTCGCTTCATATTCTCTCTTGCCAATCAGGAAATTCAGAGCATTTGATGACCTGTCTGTCTCCAGCACAATGAGGAATTCAAGTGGGGAAGTCAGTCAGTGTCATTTTTCACATCCTTCCAAATATTTCTTCTGTTTTCCAAACAATATTGAAGCATTGCATGCATTAATGTAGTGATTAGTTCCACGTAGCACTATAAACAAACAGCGCAGTTGATCAATAAGAAATCCTGTTGATGCTTCTGAGGCAATAAGAAATCCTGTTGATGCTTCTGAGGCAAAGTATGGTTTGAACCTACAGCCACTGTGCAACTGATTTCTAATCTTTGGACATGTCAATGGCGAAAAGCGTTGAGCAGAAACTGGAAGGTAGGAGGGTCATTGAGAGAACCATTCACTCAGCTTGGAGCATCTGATCGAGTGCAGCACTGGTGGAGGCCGGGAGGGGGCCACACAATACGTTGGCTACAGTTAGGCCTGAAGAGAATCTGGAAAAATAAAGGGGAAAACCCCGCCTTATGAGAAAAGGTGCTTTTAAATTCAGATTCCCACCTTTTAGCTAATGAAAGATCAGTGGCAAAAGATAAAGTAAAACAGATCAACACTGCTTTTGAAGCACAAAATAAAAGAAGTAGAAAAATGAAAAACAGAAAAGAAATTGAAGGAAGATCTTTTTTATTCAAAACAGTCCTGAAGCTACATTGAAACTTCAGGGTGCTCGACCACTTAAAAATACGAAAAAAAACTCTCCTTCCGTATCATCAGGAATGTTTGAAAGTGGATGAGAGGTTGAGGTGACTGTTAAAAATAGCACATAGGATTCCTGGTTTTATAAATAGAGGCATAGAGTAAAATGCATGGAGGTGACTGTTTTGTTATGTTTCCTTTGTAACATAAGCGGCTTCCTTGTGTTGCATTTGTCAAGGAAGGTCGAGACGTGTAAATAATTTCAACTCATTTATTTACACTATGTACACTTTTATAACTTGAGTTCGACACTACTGCTAATCCTATTGTAGCTACCTAAACTGACTAACCAGCTGCTGTCTTCCACGTGGTGGGTGTGATAATGAATCAACCCTGTGCCTCTCCTCACTGACTGTCTCCACTGGCCGAAGGGGGTGATCATGTGTGTGGTGTTCTTTATGTATGGGTTGGTGTAATGCCCCCCTGTGGTCGTGTCACCTCCTCGTGTATCGTGAATGTCCATTGGTCGCCTCCCATCTAACTTATCTATTGGTTGAGTGTGTGTGTGTGATGTTTCTGGTGCTCCCTCTAGTGTCTGTCTAGCTTACATGTATTTACAGTGATGCACATCACCACATCCTCCCCTTTTTATATGTTCATATTTTCTGTACACTTTAAGAAAAACTGAACAAAGAACAGGTAGAGAAGGTAAGGTATATACAAGTCATGGGAACGGTGGTTAAACAATAAGTCCAAATCATTCAGGTGAGTCCATAAACCATCAAACATCATGGTCAAATGTCTCTCTTGGTTATGAACGCCATCAACAGGAACCAAGAAGTGGTCGAATCACTGCGCTGTCCGATTTGGAGTCTTTTTATGTTTGTGGTGGTGCTGTCGGATGGCATCTTGTAGCTGATAGGTCGTTGACATTGAAGAGGTACCATCAACAGTATCATTCGAGGTCATGGATGTGCCAGATGTTGAAGTCGGATGAGACTGTGCATACTGGTTCTGGCCACATGCTGTGCTGGAAGGGTGATTCTGCTGAGAAGCATTGAAGTATATCGATTTGGAGACAGAATTGCTGCTAGCATCAATGTCTGGTGATGGTGTGAAACTAGAACCTTGCATCTGATAGGAATTTGCTGTCTGGCCAGGCTGTGGTGCAGCAAATCCTGGGCAGTAACTAAGGCATCCAGTCTGTAGTGCAGATTGCATTGGCGGTAGTCCTCCTTCGGTCTTGATTCCATTAGTGGGCAATCCGTAGTGCTGGCCTGTTTGAGAATATGCTGCATAGACTGCTGGCTGCTGCAGGCTTGAATACTGGGTTTGTCCTGCATGAGCTGTCATTGGCCGCACTGTCGGTATGGAACAAATGTGTGGACATAGCTGTGGTGAAAATTGGTGTATTCCTCTTGGACTGTAGCTGCTGCTTGTTATTGCTGACCCAGTGTGATTGTCATGTGATCCATCTCCTGTCATTGTGGCATCTGCTGTCACCCTGAGCGTGCCATCACTGAGGTTGCGACACTGCCTGTCTGGAGTAAAGTCTGGCTTACGTGAATCAGAGTCGGCGTTTGGTTGCTCCCCATCTGGAGTCTGGTCTGTTTTTTGTTGATGCTCCCTGTCTCCACTGGCCGAAGGCGGTGATCAAGTGTGTGGTGTCCTTTATGTATGGGTTGGTGTAATGCCCCCCTGTGGTCGTGTCACCTCCTTGTGTATCGTGAATGTCCATTGGTCGCCTCCCATCTAACTTATCTATTGGTTGAGTGTGTGTGTGATGTTTCTGGTGCTCCCTCTAGTGTCTGTCTAGCTTACATGTATTTACAGTGATGCACATCACCACAGTGACGTTAAACATTTATAAAACAGTGGTGAGACTCCTGTGTCATTGGGTGGGACTCAGTGACCCCGTTGCGCCCGGCTCAGATCCGGACTTGCCTGAACCCATTTTAGCTTGGGGGTTTCTTTTCTTTTTAACATCTCTTTTTGATACGAGTAAAGTCAATCCTCAGCCTTTTCTCAATTTGTGTCAAATACCACAGGTAACAGTTATTTATGTAACATTCAATGGGCAAACTATTCTCAGAACACCCTTTGTATAGAATTCCCTTTAAACTATTTGACAAGTAAAACCCAATGGGTGGGATTCTCCGTTTCCCAACGCCTATTTTGTATTTGGCTCTCGGGCGGAGAATCCCTTTTTACGCCGGATTTTGGGGGCGGCGCCTGTTTTACCCAGCTTTCTAATGCTCCGCCTCCTCCAAAACAACGTCATCATGGCGCACGCCGCAAGCCGTTGGGACAGCCTCGACATCACCTGAAGGCCCTCCCCTGATGGGCCGAGTTCACGATGGTGCAGGGGACGTGTGATGCCAAGCATGTGGGAACCTGGCGTGGCAGCTGCAGACTATATCCGCCGCCACAGCCGGGCGGGAGCTGTGCTGCTGGCCCGGGGGGTGGGGGGGGGGGGGGGGGTGTGCTTCGGCGAGGGCATGCCCTATCAGGTAAGAGAGGTCCGCGCACGGCAATTCTCCGGCCGTTTATTTTGTGGAGGCCAGGCGTTTTACGTGATGCGACTGCTCGCCCCTCACCAGTCGCAACATCGGCGAGGGGGCACCGCCGAGTTTCTTCCTCGTAAAACGCCACAGATCCTCTGCACTTAGCCTCAGAATCGGAAAATCTGTCCCCATATCTATTGCTTCCACAAGAGCCAGTGTTTCAACCACCCGGTTTACTTTCTTACCTTCCCAGACCAGTGACAATATTTTCTATTTCTCCCCACCAAGAATATTCTAAAACCAGCTGTACTTAAATATCTACATAGAAGATTGGAATGAGAAGTATCACTAAAAATGTTTAATCTCAGGTCCAGAAATTTGAGTACACATTACTCTGTATTTAAATTTTTAATGTTTTATTTGTCCTTCAGACATCCTCAACTGAACTATAGCATGTTTCAGCATAGTATTTGGTTCCAATTTATTGAACTAGCTGGTCTAATTCGATTTTCCAGCTAATTCAACGGCCCAATCAAGCTTCTTAACTTCTCTGTTTCTTAACATCATCTTTCTGTGATGACCTAACACAATTACGAGGTATAGAAGTAACTCTCACTAGATAAGATCGTGGATTCAAAGTTACCCCAGACCTAGTATGCTTATTGTGCAACCTACACATTTAAAAGGTCCCCAAATCCTGACGTCCAATCTTAAATTCCCTTTTAAATCTTATTTAGAACAAATTGCTCAAATTCCACAGAACGTCCCCATACAAAATCATCAACATGCATCATAAAGATGCCGGAGAATTTCCCTTTGTGGCACTTGTCAATCATTGCTGGATCTGCTATCAATTGCGTACAACCTGCTTTCAACAAGACGATCTAATCGACAAATACCATACCCTCGATGCATCATTCAATCGATAAACCCATTTGTTTTGTTTCCACGGTTTCCCTTCCACATCACTTGCCTCTTTAGGTGGTTTCAAAAACACTTGTCTGAAATTTTTCTCCCTGCAAAGACATGGGGTGAGATTCTCAGTTAGACGACGGCGAAAATCGGGAAAGACGATTCGGTGGAGAATCGGTTCCGAAACCTAAATTGCGGCAGGTGCCGATTTGACGCCAAATCGCAATGCTCAGCACCTCGACAGCGGTGTCAATGCGTTCCACAAATCACATACAGTAGACACCGTTTGAATATCATTAGTGGGCCCGACCCGGTATTCTTCGAGACCTCCGCGATTCTCTGCCTCCGTTGGGCCGAGTTCCCGATGGCGTGGTTCCTTGTGCTTTCAAAAATCGTGAAACCGCGTGGCCGCTGCTGAGGGAGAGAGAGGGCGTACGGAAGATGTTCAACATCGCCATAGTTTGCTGACAGTTGTGCTGCTGGCCAGGGGGCTTCTGCCAGGGCTGGAGGGAGTAGTGGGGGTGACCAGGAGGTGGGCTGTGGAGTCAGGATGGACGGGCATGGAACACTATTGCCACAGCCAGCAAGGCAACCATGCAGCTGAGCACATCGCGAACAGCTCATTTTGAACCAAGTGCCATGAGTCATATAGGTGTTCCCCCAGGGCAGCCCCCTGGGTGACCTCTGGCCCCAGCAGACCCATCAGCTTTATGGGCGCGCTCCAGCACAACCAGTGCCATGTTGTTGGCTGGGATAAGTGTGTGTGTGGGGAGTGTAATGAGTATGTGCGGCTGCAGTTTGTCAGACTCAGGCACTGGGGGAAGAGGGACATGCCTGGGCACTGTCTCCTGGCACAACGTGACAGCCGGGGGGGAGGGGGGTAGGATTCCCCCAATACTTCCATGGTGAGGGACATCACTCCGATGCTTGTGGGGGTTCATCCGTGGGGATGTGGGGCAAGTACATTTTAAATGCAAAACAAGGTGCCCTTTAAAGATGGTGCCCTGATCTCTGTGGAGCCAGCCGTTCCGGCCCTGCCCTACCACAGTGACAATGCAAACATTGCCCCCAGAATCTCTGTACAGTGCCAGAAATGTTTGTTATGGGAAGATCGAACCCTGGAAACGGCAATCCAGATAGTTAGACAGTCCGAACCAGTGATGGGAAACCTGCAGCCCCGGTCAAATGCGGCTCATTTAGGTTCTGGGTGTGGCGCAGGAGACATTTTGTTGACTGTTGCCCACGTGAGAGTTGCCACATTCCACTGATCTCCATCCATGTAGGTTTTTTCCCCTACTAGTGTGTCTGAAGTGATTTGCACATAAAGCAAGGGCACATGAGGTGAGATGCAAGCTGATTGCACACAACATTGACTGCGAGCCATGCGCTCTCTCTGCTTCCGAAGTGTATATATTTATTTAGATTTTACCATTTGAAGTTGATAGTTCTATTAATATGTAAATGCTTAAGCATTTTCTACAACTAGTTATGAAATATTCAGCATTTATTAAATATATTTAATCTTATTCATAGGGTCACGGTTAGTGAACAAGCCCAATTTGAATCTTGTAACCCATTGAGATGAAGGAGGGACACCCATGCGGCCCACTCACCAGCCTAGGTGGCCCATCGGTAGTCAGACCTCGGAGAATACAGGGCAATTTTAAGGGGAGCGAATATAAAATGGTCAGCCTTCAGTCCAGTTTGTCAGGTCACAAGACACAAAGACATTCTAAGTCAAGAAATGCAATTCCTGAACCAGCCAGTGCTGTGGAGCAAAGCGCCGTCACTGGTGAGATCGATGTCCTGCAACTGCAACCCAATGTCCCAATGAAACAGAATTGGACACTATGGCAAACTATGCAAGGCAAGAGCCATGAAACAAATGGAAGGCCCGAAGATGATCCACAATGTCGGCATGATGGCACAGCAGTTAGCACTGCAGCTTCACAGCACCAGGGATGTGGGTTCAATTTTGGCCTTGGATGACTGTGCGGAGGTTGCATATTCTCCCAGTGTCTGCATGGGTTTCCTCTGGGTGCTCCTGTTTCCCCCCCCTCCCCCCACAGTCCAAAGATGTGTTAGGTGGATTGGCCATGATAAATTGCCCCTTAGTGTCCAAGGATATGCAGGTTAGATTACAAAGTTAGGGTGGGGAAAGAGTCTGGACCTGGGTGGGGTGCTCTTTCGGAGGGTTGGTGCAGACGCAATGGGCTGAATGGCCTCCTGCACTATGGGGATTCTATGATTCTAAGGTCGAGACTACAAACCCAGAAGACACAAGACATGCTTCTTTGGAGGATCCCGATTTCCAGACATTGCTATGATCCTGGAACCACCGGTATGGTGGGAACTAATGTATCATCCATTACTAGCTTTTCTGTCTCCTGAGCAGGGATGCCTGCAGAGCCTTGGACCTTCTCAAGGATGCAGATGATGTCAAGACAATGCAGATGATGTCAAGACAACTACCGTCTTTAGCGAAACGGAACTGCACATTCCCAAGAATGCAAACAAAGAGTATCCTTGCTGGGACTTCAGCTCTGAACCATCTTCCGTCTTTGCGGAGCAGGTTTGTCCATTCTTGTTCCAGGTCCTGGAAGACCCTCAAGGTCAGACTAGCCAATCACCCAGGAGATAATCATGACCGCTCCTGTGGAAGGGATGAAAGAGAGCGATCAGCACTCTGAAAAGCCTCTATCTCCTGCCCCGACGATGGTACAGCAGGTTAACACAGCAAGCACTGTACATCCATCGCAACTCCCCGCTGGCGTGCCAAAGCCGCAAGAGGTGTGGGAACCTGGTTGCAGCTGTCCATGGTGGACAATGAGTAGCAGAGGTGAATGTACCACAAAACCTTCTTCTCGCCACAGGAGCACTTTTCCTCAGCCACAGAGGACATCACATGTTGTCGGAAAAAACAATGGCATCAAGGAGATAAACATAATGTTCACCCGCCCCTATAAGAAACAAGTTGGATTAGCCACAACCACTGATCTATGCCACAGCTGAAACCCATCAAGTGAAGAAATGGAAGAAAAGAATAAAATACCCAGATGCCAGCTCAATCTCCAGACCAACCAGAAGAACCATTAACCACACAGCCTACCAGAACTGCAAATGTGATAGGGAACGGTTATGAGGCCTGCAGACCACCTGAACCTTTATATCCGAGGAATCTAATGGGGGAAATGGTGGTAGTGATAAGGTGGTAACAGTGCGGGGGTAGTAATAGTAATAATGCAGCAACAACGTACTGTATTGGACTGATAACACCGTATGACATGAAGTAAACTAGTATATTTCCAAATACATTGGATAAAGACCAGGGGGGGGGGGGAGATGTAGTATAAGGGCCTGGCACAAGAAGGTCAATGTGGGACTGAGTACAGTTTCATCTACGCAGTGATGCAAGAAGGAATATGTTCCAGACCCAGGTGTTGAACAGTGATGTGTATAGACCCAAGCATGGAGACAGCTCCTAGCTTATATACTTTACTGCACATGTGCAAATAGTTCCAATAGGTAATAAAGATTTTGTTAACAGAAAACTACAGAGGGCACGGTATAACAAAAAAGAGAGTCCAGTTCGGAGCTGGATCAAAGTTCCACTCGCCAGTGCAGGAAATGAAGTCCCAATCTCTTTCCGCTCCCCAACTGATACGACACCCCAGATGCACCCAATGCCCCAACTCACTTGGGGGGTCCTTGAGCCCTGCTGCACCCCACCTCATACGGGGAGGGAACCCTTGGACCCCCGGAGTGAGCAAAATGCCACCAGGGCACCTTCGCACACCCTGGCAGTGCCACCCAGGAACACTAGCAGTGCCTAAGTGGCACCCGAGAGGCACTGCCCAGGTCCAGAGAGTATGGCGCGCCACGTATCGATGGCCTCAGGACATTGCCTGAGCCCCCTCTTCTTGATGCTCCGCCCCCGACCGGCCGAGTTCCCGACAGGGTTGGTTGCGTATGGTTTCATCCGTCAGGAACTCAGCGGGGCGGCTGCGGACTCAGTCCAGCGGCACCACAGTCGTGGGAGGGCTGATCTGCGGGCAGGGGAGGACTTTATCAGGGCTGGGGGCACTGTGGGGGGGGGGGGGGTGGTCCGGGGCGCACAAGCCAGCCAACGGGAGGGGGTGAAATTATTTTGCGGGACAGGTCCGCGAACGGCCTCCGCCATGTAGCACAGCGCGGCCGCTGCAGGCTGTCACCGTGCACGTGCGCGGCAACTGACCCGGCAATTCTCCGGGCCGTATCGGCAGCTAGAGCCGGGTGCAGTATGCTGCCGGCATGCCAGCCCCCAGCAAAACGGGGAATCGGTGGCCGTTTTACACCATTTTTTCTGCCATTCGCACGCCGTCGTGGGGACATAGCCCCAGAATCGGAGCATCCAGCCCATTGTTTCCTAACCACCACCCTCCCAACATCAACTCCGATAGAAGTACCACAATCCAAGATCTTACAGTAGTGGCTTATGTCACAGAACTCAAAGAAGTATTCAGCAGACCAGAATTTATAATGAAACAAGATGATGCAACATTGAAGAATACTTGGGAAGGGTAGGAAAATGGGGTCAGAACAGAGAAATCTAGTTCAACTGTTAGCACTATCATTTTACTGATGGTTTAAATGGTCTTCTTCTCAACTATAATTTCTACAGTTCTCTGTGAAGGAATTGAGTGGGAAAGAGAATTGAGCTCTGCGGAATCCTTGCATTAATGGAAAAAGAGTCATAGGATCAGTTGTCAACCACACCTCAAATAGAGTGATCTTGAAAAAAAATCTGGCTTGTCATCAACGTTCTTTTGTGGGGAGCCGTTTAATGATAATTTGTTTCATGCAGTACAGTTCCAAATCCAGTCAAATACACCAAGGCAATAGCAAACAACTCTCCAAAGTGCTGCAAATGCAGAATTCTGGAAATACTCCACAAAGCCAGCAAAATCCCAAATGTAGTGGCCATGCCAAATCCAAATTGGTGATAATAGGATTAGGACAGGACATTGGAAGGGAGAAATAATTTCTCAGATAATATTAACCTTACTGTTGCTAATGCAAAGGTATTAAAGTGGATGAAGTTGAAAGTGTTCTACGGCAGGATCTTGCGGTCCTGCACACTGGTGGGATTTATAGGTGCCGCTGGAGTCAATGGATATTTGGCTGGCTCACCGGATTAGCCGTGGAAGGGCGGGGAATTACCCGCCAATGAGACGGAAAATATCAGGTAACTAAATCCTCATCAACAGCAATACATTTACTGTACTGGATACTTGCTATGTTAACTCGGTTCCTTCTAATTGTCAGGCTGAACAACCTTTACAGCTGTTATCCATGAAGGTGTGTGCACCAGTTAAGTGGAAATATGCGCCTATCAATCAACTGAATGGACATTTAAAAAAATAGTATCTTGGAGTTATTCTTAATCTTTTTGACTTTTGATTTTAAGGATGGGTTTTATTGGTGATACTCTACGGGCATGATCTAACGAAAAAAAAAAAAAGAGTCCGTTCTGGATGGGATTGGAAACTCTGGGGCCTGACGGGGAATCACCCGAACTCTCGACTGCTGCCCCCCGCCCCCAACATGACCTGCAGACCTTCCCAATGCCCTAACTCACATGTAGGGGGATCCGCGAGCCCCCGCCCCCACCTCATCTGAGCAGGGCACCCCTGGGCCCAATCCCCGGTGTGGGTAAAATGCCATCTTGGTACTGCCAGCCTGGCACTCTATGCCCCTGCCAGCCTAGCAGTGTCACCGTGCATCCTGGCATGGCACTGTCAAGGTGCCCAGGTACCACTGCCAGGCTGGCAGTGCCAAGATTCCTGGATGAGTTAAGTCTTAACTCTGCAAGTCTGGATCTTGTCCATTATGGGGGTGATCCAGATCACGACATCTCGTCAGGCGTAACGAGCCGTTTTCCGTCCTGTCCCAATTCCAGTGGGATGTGGTGGGGAAATTGCACCCATTGATGCAGTACAAAACGGCTGGTGATGAGAATATGTTACAAAAGGTGGAATAAAATTGTCACTGTTAAAGTGGCAATAGATATTCCTGGAATAATGTCCAAAAAAATGGAAATCATAATGAAATGGATATTGTCGATTAATAACATGTTGAGCAGGATTCTCTGTTTGGGAGACTATGGGCTGGATTCTCCGATTTTGAGGCTATGTCCGGAGGAAGTGTCTAGTTTTACGACGAGAAAGTCGGCGAGGCCCCAGCACTGATCCTCCGACCGGTGTGGGGCTAGTAGCCACACCACGTTAAAATGCACGGCCTTCCAGATATAAACGCCTGGAGAATTGCTGGGTCCATGACCTGCAGCGGTCGCGCCGTACAACATGGTGCTGGCCACGTATGGACCCGACCCGCCAGATAGTGCCCCCCTGGACCTCCCCGGTCCACCCCCACCAGTCCCCCTAGCCCTCGCCTGGCGGCGCTGGACACAGTCCGGGTTCACGAAAACTGAGAGCACGTGAGCACACGTGCCCCGCAGCAGCGAGAACTCGACCCATCGGGGACAGAGCATCGGGGGATGGCCTTCAGATAACGTCCTGAGGCTGTCCCAACAATGTCCAGCATACTCCTCGATGACACTGTTTTGAAGGGAGCAGAGCATCCGAAAACAGGCACCGCCCCCGATTCAGTCGGAAACAGGGATTCTCTGACCAACCGACGATTAAGATATCAGGGTCGGGTAATGGAGAATCCCACCCCACATTCTCCCGCGGGAGTTGAATTGCACCCGATTTGCGCTCATGCTGGGAGCGCAAATCAAGAAGCGATTCCCAGTCCTTGGCCATGCAAATTTTTGCATGCCGAAGATTGCAAGGGATTCCCTATGGAACGTGGCTATTGGGCTGCCAATTTGAGCGGGAAGCCTGAAAGAAAAGGTCCCGCAGCTTTCTCAACTTCCCCCCCCCCCTTTGTCACCCCCGGGATCGTTAGGTCACCCCCCCCCCCCCCCAGTACGGGTTGACCCAACCCCACCCCTCCACCAGAGACCCCATAAAGACCCCCCCCCCCCCCCCCCTCAGAGGCCGCTAGCATCCTCCCGCTGGCACACCTCGATCCCGATTTCAGCGGGTGACCAGAGCATTGGAAACGACCGGAGTGTCTTTTCCCCGACGCTGGATTCTTTGCTCCATCAGGAACTCCAGGACCGCAGGAGGGCGGCAGAGAGTCCAGCCCATTAGTATTCTTAAAGGCACGTGAAGTATTTTTATGTTACTAAAATAAATCATGTTCTTTGAGGGCAGAGAAGGTTCAATGGAATAAATGGCCACCTCCTGTTCCTATTAAAGTAAAACAGTCAGGTTAAAAACGATCACTTATAGATTTTAGTTTGTTTTATATATTTTTTTTAAGTGACCTTCAGTTAGTTAATAGATAAATTCCTGCAGATGGCCGTTTTTTTTTTTCCAGTCCAACAGACTCAGTTCTTTAGCTGGGTGTTTTTTTATACAAGAATTGTAGTTCAAGAACCATTGCGTGATCAAAATTGTACTCTAAGGACACTTTAATACTGACATCATTGAGAAATCTGGAGATATTTTATATGGAGATTAATGGAATCTCCCATGCGTATTACACAGTCAGAGCTTGTTTGTACAACCACATTTATCACAGTCAAATTAGCCAGATAAACAAGGTCACTGGCGTACAAGTCACATGTACAGTAATCATTTCAACATCGCACGTGTTAAAATAATTGAAATGCTTGTGGGACAGGACTAGATTATGGCACATACGTTGAGTATTTATCATTTTGAGACTCCCATCAAGGTAAGCTCTTTGGTTTGCTTTGTTGATGAATAACTCACATATTCATTTAATATTTGGCGTTTACCATCCATATGTTTCACCTGCGAAAGGGGAGCAGCAACATGCATTCTTAAAGTATTCGGAGCAAATATATTTTATGGAAATCTCCTTTTCCCTTCCAGACACTCACTGGTAGATGCACAAAGTCCTGGATAGAACACAAACAACTGTCAAATCAAATCTGTATATTATTTGTGTATTCATATCGTTTAAGCCTTGAAAGATAGATAATGTAGCCACAGCAAAAAAACATTTTTAAACTGTTATCTTAACCCAATTATAATACACGAGGAACAAAATGCAAGATTGGATGTGCTAACAAGCTTTTGCTTCCAACATGCACGCTATAGAAAGCCAGACTGTTAGTCTGAGCAGAATCGGCTCAGTACACACCTCCTCCAGGTACCATGGGCTAGATTCTCCCCTTCAGCGGCTAGGTGCCAGCTCAAATGGAGAATTCGCAGGCGTTTTACGACGAAAAAAATCGGCACCGACCCTGTACCAATTCTGAGACCGGTGAGGGGCTAGCAGCAGCACCAGGTGAAGCTCCCGCGCTGAAAATGGCCGGAGAATGGCCAAATCCCTGGCCATGCGCACGGCGATGACTTGCAGTGGTTGCGCCTACAACATGGCGCCGGGCTATGTGCGGACGCGACCCGACATCCGCAACCCCACAGGCCACTCCCGCCAGTTCCCCGAGCCTTCGCGGAAGCCCCCCGGGCCAGTGGCACAGATCCCGGCCGAATGTGGCGGCGCTGGGCACAGTCCGCAGCCACCACACCGGGTTCCCAACCGCTGAGACCATACATGTCCCGCAGGGTATCGCAGGAGGGTCTGCCGATGATGCGGCGACGCTGTTTCAACAGCATGCGGCGCGCTATGCAGTGATGCCATTTCGGAGGGGGCAGAGCATGGCTGACCGGCGTCAAACCGGCGCCAGCCCCGATTTGGGCATCAGAATTGATTCTCCACCCGATCGCCGATTACGATGTCACCGCCAGGCAACGGAGAATCCCTCCCCCTATCTTAAAGAGGGTGTTGGAAACCATGGACTTTGCCCACGATTATGCTTGGCAAGGTACTGCAGTGATTTGCTGTTGCCTTCTGCAGCAAATTCTCACTCTTATCACCTGTCATATTGGAAGGATTTACAGGCTCATAATCAACATGTCTGGCCACATTGTAGCCCCCCCCCCCCCCCCAACCCCAGGGGTGATGCAGAAACTTCTGGAGGAGGGGCTGTAGAATTGTGTTGAAGGCGGGGGGTCAACCTCTAAGGATTGTGACTTGCTTCCGTGAGCGCAAATCAGGTGCAATTCAGCTCTGGCGCGAGAACATAAGTCTCCCAAATGCAGAATCCTGCCCTAAGTGTTGACGCCGGGACGGAATTGCTTGCAGTTCGTGTTTCTGTTGGGCGTGCTTTTCGATAAGAGAGTCAGGACATGCAAATGGGTCAGCTCTCTGCCAGCGCACTATCAGCACAATTCCCATCCCAGTGGGTGTTCTAACTGCTGGGGATGGAGATGACGTGAAAGAGCCTGGCAGCTGGAGCTGTTTTAAGTGCTCTACGTACCACACACACACTGCAGCCACCAAGATGGCTCACAGAAGACAAGCTCCCTGAGGTCGGGAGTGTGAGGTGGACCAGCTCGATGCCAGTGAGGAGCAGAGGGACACCCTCTTCCCCAGGTTGGACCACACATTGAAACCTGCCCTCATGAACACCACCTAGGAGGTGGTGGCAGACACAGTCAGTGCTGCCAGTCCCACCAGAAGGAGACAGCTGGTGATCAAGAGGGGTGGGGTCACAACTGAGGCCTCTGCCCTGAGAGGGGCAGAGAACCAGGGAGGGCTCTGCAGGCCATGGTGCAGGTGTCCTCTGGTTGGGGTGAGCTCTCCTGATTCCCTCTTACTCTCCAGTGAGGCAGCACTCAAGCAATGTAAGCAGCTCGGATTACGATGTCGCCGCGAGGCAACGGAGAATCCCTCCCCATATTTTAAAGAGGGTGTTGGAAACCATGGACTTTGCCCACGATTATCCCAGGGAACACAGACTGATACCAAGCCGATTCCCATTCCTCCTCGGCAGTCATTTGTAAATACTTTTAGTAATTTGAACTCACGATACTTCTGCCTGAGAGGGGTGGAGTGTCGCAGAAGGGAGGAGCATAATGGGTCCAAGACGCTAATCACATTTAAGCAATTCCCAATCTTTAGGCATGCGAGGGATTCACAATCAGGCCGCCATTTTGAGCGGGCTGCCCAGAAGCAAGGTCTGGCCACCATCCACCCCCGCAGCACAATAAAGCCCCCACCCCCCAGATATTCTGGGTTCACCCCTTCCCCCTCTCTCTCTTCCCCCCCCCCCCCCCCCCCCCCCAAATACGGAGGTGATCTGAGCATTCTGCTCACCCCCCCACCAACAAAGACCCCTGCGGACCTGGACCCCGGAAATAGTGCCCCCGAACGGCCGCTCGAGAATGAGGCCCGCCCTGTCCTCCGATCAGCCCACCCCCAACTGTGGCAGCCGTGGACGTAGTCCGCAGCCGCCTCGCGTGTTTCCCGAACATCAGGACCAGTTTAGATCCACGCCGTCGGGAATTCGGCCAATCGGGAACAGAGAATAGCAGGGCAGGCCTCAGACAATGGCCTCGGGTGGTGGATACTTGGTACGCCGCTTTTCGGGGGGGGGGGGGGGGGCGGAGAATCGCGGAACTGCCGCTGGTCCTGATTTCATGCGTGAAACTGGATTCTCCACCTCGTCGGCCAACGCGATCTTGGGATTTATCTACTGACGAATACACGGCTACGAAAAGGACTTAAACACTCAATGACCCTTTACTTTGACCTCTATACCTTGAGCTGCCTGACTTCCTACTTTAGCTTATCTCCAGCCGAGAGCCTCATGTATGGCTTTGTTGTCTCCCATTCAGCACCCTCTGTAAACCTCAGCTTACCAAATCTCGGTGGTCCACATCCTCACATACACAACCTCTATCTTTTGCTGACCTGCACTAGCTCTTGGTTCTCCAATGCCTCCAACTTAACATTCTCATCATTGCTTTTAAATCCCTTCATGGCTTCACCTCTCCCTCTCTCTGTAACCCCCTTCAGCCCTGTACACTCCCCAGTACACTTCATTCCTCTGGTTCTGCGCATTCTGTCTAACCCATCAAACCCATCACTGGTTGCCATGGCTTCAGCTACCTAGGCTCATGCTCTGAAATTCCCATCCTAAATCTCCTCCCCAGTCTGTTTCCTCGCCTCCTTAAGTTCCTCCTTAAAATCCACCTTTTTGACCAAGCCTTTTGGCCTCACCTCCTGTGTTCTTCCTTAGCTAGGCATCTATTTTTGCCTAATACAAATCTGTGAAGTACTTTATTGAAGATGTTACATAGTGATAAGTTGATGTTGTCCACAAACCTGCAGATGCATGAAATTCAAATGAGACAAACCATTAAATACGAAATATAAATGCAGCAAAAAAGAATTGACTATGCTATAAGCGCCAGATTATCAAGGCACATGTTTTGGTCCTAGATTGAATGTTGGATACCCCTGGGCTAAGTAATAGCACATACAGAAGTTGCCAAAGAACATGATACACAGAAACTGGCAGTATGAAATATCCACAAGTCTTCTGGGGCCAGATGGATACATGTTAATGTCATAAATAATTAAAGCAGGAACTGAATGATGTTTTGATATTTCTCGGAGCTCCTCAAAGGCTGGAGTAGTACCAGAGCTAGAGAAAAAGCAAAGTTAGTTCCGGTCATCAGCATGAAGCAACGATGGGAATCACAGACTCTTTAACCTAACGGGCCAGATTTTAAGGTTTGCCATGGAGGGGGTGGGTCTGGAAATTGTGGCAAGGCATTCAAAGGCCATTGACTTCGGAAGGCACGGAAAATCCCGCTGACGGAAAATTCTACCCAAATTCTACCCAATGGCCAAAATCTTCCACCCTGGGATTTTACGGTGCCCTTAAATGGATAGATTATTGGCTGGAACGCCAAATTATCCATTCTCGCTCACATCAGATCCCGCCACGGATAAGACCGTAGAATTCCTGTCGTGGGAAAATGTTACGGAACTTTGTGGCTATTATAAGTAAATAGCTAAAGAGCACAAGTAGTGCTGGATAAAAAAACAAAAAATAAATAAGCAACTTGCATTTCTATAACTCCTTTCACAGCTTCAGGATGTCCCAACATGCTTTATAATCAATGAGGTACTTTTGAAGTGTAGCCACCATTGTAATGTAGATAACAATACAAGCCCAGAAAACATAGGAACAGAATTCGGCCATTCGGCCCATTGAGTCTGCTCCGCCATTCAATCATGGCTTTAAATCCCTTCCGACTAACTCAAGATATAGGGCGGAATCTGACTGAAGAAACGGTGAAGTGTCAGTCACGGCGAGGAAAAAGGAGTGAATCCTGTTGACCGATTCGGTGGGATTTCTAACGGAATCGGAGGCCCCTTAAACAAAAGTTTTCCTTCCCATGAGAATCCCACTGTGTTCTTGGCACCTTCCTGCTGATTTGCTTGCCCCGAGGAAACTTAATCACTGCAATCACCGGGGATTCCATATAAATGCATTCCCAGCACTTGTTCCAAATCCAAATCCAAGAGAAGGGATGGCAGCATGAAAGCTGGCACCACGTTTCACAGAGGGAGCCCTGACCAGACACCTGGATGGTGTGCAACAGATCCCAGTGTGGTACCATCAGGTATTGCAGTACCCGAGAGGCTGAAGACCATTGGTTAAACCTAGGAGTTTATCATTGGCTGTTTGGTATGTAGCTCCGCCCTGACAGGCGGGGTATAAGAACCGGTGCCATCCCAGCAGCCCTCATTCTGTACCGAAGCTGCTGGGGAACAGTTCTAGTCTATTAAAGCTTTCAGTTATGTTACTACCTCGTCTTTAATTGTAATTCATCGTGCATCAATTTATTAGACTACACTTAAGCTGAAAGAATGGATCTCCGAATCAAGCCGGAGTGTCCACAACTCAGCCCCCACGCGGAGAACTCGGCGGCGATATTTAAGCACTGCCTGCCGTGCTTTAAAGGCTACCTCGAGACGGACGGAGGCACCCCCTCAGGAGAACAGAAACTGCATCTCCTGCACTCATAAGTCCTGGGATCTACACCCTCATCGAGGAGGCGGAGGACTTTGATGCTGCGATCGAACTGTTGAAAGGACATTATATCCGCCCTGTAAACCAGGTCTACACACGTCACCTGCTTGCAACTAGACGGCAAAGCCCCGGGGAATCGTTGGAGGAGTTCTACCGTGCGCTACTGGTGCTGGGCAGAAACTGTGGCTGCCCACAAGTTTCGGGGAGCGAGCACACGGAACTCCTAATCCGGGATGCCTTCGTAGCAGGTATGAGCTCCTCAGAGATCCACCAAAGACTCTTAGAAAAAGACACCCTGGGACTTAGAGAGGTACGGGCCCTGGATGTTGCCTCCAGAAACGCGCAGACCTATGCGCCCGATCACGCGGCGGCCCCCTGGGCTGCGTAGCATCCCACAGCGGCAGCCCCACAGACCTTCCCAGTGTCCCCGCAGGCATGCGCTGTAAGACAGCCCGCTAACTCAGTTGGGCCCCGCTGTTTCTTCTGCAGGCAGGCGAAGCACCCCCACCAGCGCTGCCCGGCCCGCACCTCCACCTGCAAAGGGTGCGGCAAGAAAGGCCATTTTGTGGGGGTCTGCCAGGCACGAGCCATGGCCGCGGTCTCCAGCGACTCCGGATCTCCGCGGCAACCTTCTCTTCGGGCCCCAGGCAGCCAGCACTCACCGCCACTCCCCTATCCTAGGGCCACGTGCGACCCACGAGCGTGGCCATTTTGCACCTCGGACACCACACTGGATGGATGGGCGCCACCATTTTGTCCATCCCCGACCACCATGTGCGACCCATGGGAGACGCCATCTTGAATGGGGCTCCAGGCCCCCAGCACGGCCGACTACACGCTGCCCGATCAAAACCCGCAACTACTCCACCTGGCCTTGGTGACTCTGGACCAAAATCGACCTTGGACACTCGCAACAGCAACGACGACGGTCTTCATCAACGGCCATGAGACATCTTGCCTGATCGACTCTGGGAGCACTGAAAGCTTTATACACCCAGACACGGTAAGGCGCTGTTCACTTGTTACCCACCCTGTAAACCAAAGAATCTCCCTGGCCTCCGGGTCACACTCGGTGGAGATAAAGGGGTTCTGCCTAGCAAACCTCACTGTCCAAGGCAGGGAATTCAACAAGTTCCGCCTTTATGTCCTGCCGCACCTCTGCGCGGCTACACTCCTGGGGTTGGACTTCCAATGTAACTTACAAAGCCTGACCTTTTTCGGTGGCCCTTTACTTTCTGCGGCCTCGCGACTCTGAAGGTCGACCCGCCTTCCCTGTCTGCGAACCTCACCCCGGATTGCAAACCCATCGCCACCAGGAGCAGACGGTACAGTGCCCAGGACCGGACCTTCAGGTCAGAGGTCCAGAGGCTACTGAGGGAAGGGGTCATTGAAGCTAACAACAGTCCCTGAAGAGCTCAAGTAGTGGTGGTGAAGACCGGGGAGAAACATAGGATGGTCATTGACGACAGTCAGACCATCAACAGGTTTACGCAGCTGGACGCGTACCCTCTCCCCCGTATCGCCGACCTGGTAAACAGGATTGCGCAATACAAGTTTTCTCCACGGTGGATCTCAAATCCGCCTACCATCAGCTACCCCTCCGTACTAGTGACCACAAATACACTGCCTTCGAAGTAGATGGGCGGCTCTATCAATTTTTAAGGGTTCCCTTTGGTGTCACTAACGGGGTCTCGGTCTTCCAACGCGAGATGGACCGAATGGTTGACCAGTACGACTTACGTGCAACGTTCCTGTATCTTGATAACGTCACCATCTGCGGCCATGACCAGCAGGAGCACGACACCAACCTCCGAAAATTTCTCCAGACCGCGAAAATCCTTAACTTAACGTATAATAAGGATAAATGCATATTTAGCACCGACCGCCTAGCCATCCTCGGCTACGTAGTGCGAAATGAAGTTACAGGCCCCGACCCTGAACGCATGCGCCCCCTTATGGAGTTTCCCCTTCCCTCACTGCCCCAAGGCCCTGAAGCGCTGCCTCGGGTTTTTCAGTTATTACGCCCAGTGGGTCCCTAACTACGCCGACAAAGCCCGACCCCTAATCCAGTCCACAACCTTCCCTCTGTCGACAGAGGCCCACCAGGCCTTCAGCCGCATCAAAGCAGACATCGCAAAGGCCACGATGCACGCCATCGACGAATCCCTCCCCTTCCAGGTCGAGAACGATGCGTCCGACGTAGCTCTGGCGGCCACCCTCAACCAAGCGGGAGACCCGTGCCCTTCTCCCGTACCCTCCATGCTTCCGAAATTCGCCATTCCTCGGTCGAAAAAGAGGCACAAGCCACAGTAGAAGCTGTGCGACATTGGAGGCATTACCTGGCCGGCAGGAGATTTACTCTCCTCACTGACCAACGGTCGGTGGCGTTCATGTTCGGTAATGCACAGCGGAGCAAGATAAAAAACGACAGGATCTTGCGGTGGAGGATAGAACTTCCAGACCGTTCTAC
Organism: Scyliorhinus torazame; assembly: GCF_047496885.1. Taxonomy (NCBI): domain Eukaryota; kingdom Metazoa; phylum Chordata; class Chondrichthyes; order Carcharhiniformes; family Scyliorhinidae; genus Scyliorhinus; species Scyliorhinus torazame. The sequence continues at coordinate 312,149,935 of NC_092707.1, forward strand.
TGGCCCTACGATCCAGGAATCTCCCAGTCTCCCGCTGGCAAGAAGTCCTCCCGGTGGCCCTCCACGCCATCCGGTCGCTGCTCTGTACAACTACCAACCAGACACCTCATGAACGTCTCCTTGTCTTCCCCAGGAAGTCCTCCTCTGGGACCTCGCTCCCAACCTGGCTAGCGACACCCGGACCCATCCTACTTCAGAAGCACGTGTGGGCGCCCAAGTCGGACCCATTGGTCGAGAGGGTCCACCTGCTGCACACTAACCCCCAGTACGCCTACGTGGCGTTCCCTGACGGCCGACAAGATACAGTCTCCCTTCGGGACCTGGCGCCCGCCGGAACCCCACGCGCACCTGAACCATTACCCCCCCCCCCCCAATTTGGGAGGGTCAGTCCTCCCGCCGCTCCTGCGTAGGCCCTCCCACCCACCAACGCCCCCTATAGGCGCCCCCCTCTCGTGTCAACCGTTTGCCCCACCAGCGCCGTCTAGGGGTGACTAAGCTGCCATGGAGGACGAAGCCACGCTCCCGGAGTCGCAGATGCCCGGACCCCAACCAGAATCACCACCGAAGCCCAGACGATCCAGGAGGACGACCAGGCCACCCGACCGACTGATTGCTTCACTGTAACTGTAAACGAACACTGAATGTATATATCTTCCACGCTTGTAAATATTCTCGACAACTCTGTAAGGAGGTATCACGGTAACTCCATATCTGATCATACCATGTTAGATGCAATTGTAACCACTGGCCACCACCCCCGCCGGACTCTTTTTTTTTTTTTTTTTAAAACAGGGGGTGAATGTGGTATTATCAGGTATTGCAGTACCCGAGAGGCTGAAGACCATTGGGTAAGCCTAGGAGTTTACCATTGGCTGTTTGGTATGTAGCTCCGCCCTGACAGGCGGGGTACAAGAACCGGTGCCATCCCAGCAGCCCTCATTCTGTACCGAAGCTGCTGGGGAACAGTTCTAGTCTATTAAAGCTTTCAGTTATGTTACTATCTCGTCTTTAATTGTAATTGATCGTGCATCATCTGGAATGAGACCCACCAGGAGAGTTTCCACCCCAGCCTGGAAGGCAATAGTTACCTTGGTGAGTGCCAGCATTGTCCAGAACAGGGCGTGCAGCAGTGCAGGAAGAATGAATGAATGAACCTCTTTGTGCAGCCAGGGCAGGTTGCCACCTGAGTTTCTCACTGCCCACTTCACCCAAGGTGATCTCTCAGCCAGCCACCTCGTGGGTTACCCACCAGGTGACGAGGCCCTCTTCCCCCCCCCCCCCCAGCTCTGAGGGAGGCATCTTGCATATAAACATAGAACAGGCGTCACATCTGTCACCCGCACCCACCAACAGCACTGATACGCACACCTCGGTGGGATTAACTAGTAAAAAAGCTTCTGGATCACTCACTGGTGAGCACCTCACAATTGATAATCCACAGCAGGTGGAGGTAGGGTACACAGAGGGTAGTGGGTGCCTGGAACTCGCTGCCGGAGGAGGTGGTGGAAGCAGGGACGATAGTGACATTTAAGGGGCATCTTGACAAATACATGAATAGGATGAGAATAGAGGGATACAGACCCAGGAAGTCTAGAAGATTTTAGTTTAGACGGGCAGCATGGTCGGCACAGGCTTGGAGGGCCGAAGGGCCTGTTCCTGAACTGTACTTTTCTTTGTTCTTTGTAGGGAGATCCCAGGGATGGGGAAGTTGGAGGGATGCTGGGGCCCTGGACACTGCTGAGCCCCTGGCCAATGACATGCCCCTGGTTCCAGACCCGCCAGAGCTGCAAAGGCAGAATCATGAGAATCAGGCAGGGATGACAGCGTCCATCCTTGGACTGCAAGACTGTCTTGAGGAGTCCAATGCTGTCACTCCTATGCAACAAACCCAACACTGGGATTGGCCGTGAGCTGGACATCCATCACCAAGCAGCATGCCAATTAGTGGGGTGTCATCCAACCCACTCCTCCATCACCCAGCGTACCGCTCGTCCTGGTCACCCCAACAGCCAAAGCCCATCCCTTCACCAGCCATCCGAAATTAGGTTAGTCAAGCTGCAGATTCCTGAGCAGCGGCTCCCTGACGACAGCTGCTACTCCTGACAGGGGAGAGCTGTGGCACGAGGTGACCATGCTCCACACTTTGAGCAGGACCTGGTAAAAGCCGGGCAGTTCCTGCAAAGAGTTTCAAAGACCCCTAAGATCTATGAACTGGAGCTGCACGTCATAGTTCAGGTCATGCACCTGGCGGAAAAAATACATCACCAGGGCACACCATGAAGATGGCTTGATGTAAAGGTTTTGCTGCAGGGTCTCAAAGTGAAAGATTGCCTCCCAAGTGCGGAAGCACAGCAATATCTGATCGCCCTCCCTCAGTGGGAGATTCAGAACCTCAGCAGCGACCCAGTGCAATCTTTTGTCTCAGGAGAACTGGATGAACATTCTCAGGATTTTTGTGACAAAGTCAGGGGGAGGGGTCAAAGTGACCAGCTGGTACCATAACATGGAGGCGACCAGAACCCAAGCTCTGTCAGACAGCATTCAGAACAGTCCTGTCCAGCATCTCAGGCGATTGGTGACCCTGGCCTCCAGCTCCTGCCAGGCAAAGATGGACTCCCATGTAGAAGAGGTTGGTCCTGCTCCAGGTGAAAGGCCGGAGCTTCTCAGGGAGTGGGCCAACTGCCACGGATCGGCCAGGTGTCCGGAACACTTGGCCCAGTGGATCCCGGCAGAGGACACAGCAGAATACAGAGCTTGGCACCCGCGCATCCTCCGTAGGTCAGCAGGGTCCATGAACATTAGGAGTACATCCTGGCGTAGGCCGAAAGGACCACCTCGATGTCTGGCTTGCACCGAACCAGACCCTATGACCTCTTCCACAAGAGATGCAGACTCCCATGTGGATAGAAAACAATTGGCCAGACAAGAGGCAGACTGACGCACTCCTCTCCCAAAATAAAGGAACGCCATCGGGGACACGTTTATCTTAACGAGACACTCTGCGGCAGCGTACAGAAGTCAGATCCGGCAACAAAGTGCGTCCCAAACCTGAATGCACCGAGTTCTGAATAATTATTCGTGATCCACCCTGTTGAACGTGTTCTCCTGGTCAACTGACAGGAAGGCGCTCGACAGACCAGCCCTCTGGGAATGGTGGATCAGGTCCCTGACCAGGTGGGTGTAATCATGAATGGTCCAGCCCGGGACCGTGTAGGATAGGTCAGCATGGATCATGTGGTCCAGTACGAGAAGGCATTGCCTTCACAACGATTTTGTAGTTTATGCTGAGGAGGGAGACACGGTGCCAGTTTTTTAAGCAGGTGGCAATCACCTTCTTGGGCAGCAATAACTCCCTGCACCACCAAAGGGGCATGTCCCCAGTCATGATACTCTCCCCCAGGACCACTGCATAGTCGTTCCCCACGACATCCCAGAACGCCCTGAAAAAATCCACAGTCAGCCCATCTAGCCCCAGGGATTTGTCCCTGGAGAGGCTGTCGAGGGTACAATCAATAGAAAAAATATAAAGCTTTTCCCCCCTCAACAGGCAGCACCAGGCACCGACCGACCTTCCAATGTCAGATGTTCTTATATCCAAAAGGTATTCTCCTTCCCGGCTTGCACTCACTCTAGGCCCTTGAATCCACAGGCTCCAGTTTACAGGCATCCCTAAGACAAGACTGCACCAACAGCAGCACTGGCTCCTTGCTGCAGTTGGAAGTGCCAGGTAAATTAGGCCCTGCAGCACAAAGCTGCAACACAAGTCTGCAGGCAGGCAATGCATAGAGTCTCTCTCTCCTCCCTTCTCCATAACCATGCAAATCAAATACAGGCGTTAGAGATTCTACATCTTTACTGGTTCACTTGTAGTCCACAGAAGTTCTCCCAAGTTCAGCTCCTCAGGGAAAGGCCGTTTGCCAGCATCTCCAGTTGCAGCCTCCACTCGGTGGTAGTTCGCTTGAGCTTTGCATATCTCATTTGCACTGTTAATTTGCCAATGAAGGGTGAACCTACATTGCAAGCAATTAAATGCCCCTTGTGACAGATGAGGCACAGATGATTAGAGTAAAGCCCACAATAAGCTTGACGAGCACACATCGAGAGGGCACCCTCGTTCTCCCATTTCACAGCTCGACATACTTGTTCCTGAGAGACAAATAACTGAGAGAAATGAAATTGATATTCAATAGAGCTCAATCTCTTGGTCCTCAGAGTAAAACAGTGAAAGTATATCTAACGTAAAGGGTCCTAGTTTAAGACAAGCCAATAACACTATGGAAAGAGCGATGCCGAGCCCAATCATGACACAGCAAGTGACTCCTTTTGTAGCAGCAATAACACAGGAATTTCAGGGAGGTGAACACTGGTTTAAAATAAAACAAATCTACAACAGCAACAGCTTGCATTTATTTTGCACCTTTAGCATCCCAAGGTGCTTAACAAGAGCTTTATTAAAACCAAAAAATCTTGACATTGAACCACAAAAAGATTTTTAAAGACAGGTGATCAAATGTTTTATCCACGAGGTGGATTTTAAGGGGCGGGATTCTCCAACCACCCGCCGGGTCGGAGAATCGCCGGGGGCTGGCGTGAATCCCGCCCCGCCGTGTCCCGAAGTCTCCGCCACCAGAGATTCAGCGAGGGCGGGAATTGCGCCATGCCGGTCGGTGGGGGCAAGAATCGCACCGCACCGGTCGGCGTGTCCAACGCCGCCGATTCTCCGGCCCGCAATGGGCCGAAGTCCCGCTGCTGGAATGTCTGTTCCGCAAGCGTGGATTAAACCACCTTTTGAACGGCGGGACAAGGTGGCGCGGGCAGGCTCCGGGGTCCTGGGGGGGGGGGGGGGGGCGCGGGGCGATCTGGCCCCGGGGGGTGCCCACACGGTGGCCTGGCCCGTGATCGGGGGCCCCCCGATCCGCGGGCGGGCCTGTGCCGTGGGGGCACTCTTTTTCTTCCGCCTTCGCCATGGTCTTCACTATGGCAGAGGCGGAAGAGACCCCCTCCCCTGCGCATGCGCGGGAATGCCGTCAGCAGCCGCTGACGTTCCCGCACATGTGCCAACCCGCATCGCCCGGCGAAGGCCTTTCGGCCCCGGCTGGCGTGGTGCCAAAGGCCTTTCCCGCCAGCCGTTGGAGCGCAAACCCCTCAAGGTGAGGGCTTGGCCCCTAAAGGTGCGGTGACTTCCGCACCTTTGGGGCGGCCCGACGCCGGAGTGGTTCCCACCACTCCATTACGCCGGAAACCCCTGCCCTGCCGGGTAGGGGAGAATCCCGCCCAAGGAGCTTTGTAAAAGAGGAGAGAATGCCAGAGCAGTGGAGTGGTATGTAGAGATAATTCCTGAGCTTAGGGCCTGGACAGGTGATAGCATGACCACCAAAAAAATCAGGGATGCGCAAGAGGCTAGAATTGGAGGAGCGTGCAGATTTTGAAGGCATGTAGAGCTGGAAGAGATTCATAAGATAAGGCCAGACCAATGAGGCCACAGAGTTATTTGAAAACAAGAATGAGGATTTTAAAATGAAGGCTTTATCTGGCTGGAAGCCGATGAAGATAATCAAACATAGAGATAATGGGTAAACAAGACTTGTGCCTCGATTTTGAGCCCACGTTCGGTGCAAGCACAAACGGCAACATGGGCTTAAAATATCGTGAGACGTGGAAAATAGGAATCTTGCTGGCGAGATCATGTTTACCAATTCTCCCTGCCCCGCGCTAGTGATTTAACGAGGTTCTCACCCAGGAGATTCGGCAACCTCATTTAAGTACATATTGGCAAGGGGGGAGTTCCAAATGTGTGAGGATTCCCCCCTTGCCGACATGACGTCACATCGGCAAGGTTCACAAGTGCTTTTCAAAATCGTGAACCAGGCAAATGGAACCTGTCGTGGTCCCTGGCGGGGGGGGGTGGGGGGGGGGGGGGGGGTGGGGGGGGGGGGGTGAACATGCTTGGGCATACCCTGGCATTGTCCCCGACATTACTCTGGCACTATCCCCTAGCATTGCTCTCTGGCAGCCTGACATGGCCCCCAGGGCCCTGTGGGGAGCTCCAATGGGGGTTCCCTTTACCAGTTGAGGCAGCATTCCCTTTGTCCATATGGGTAAGGGGGGTTCCCCATGTCGATGAGGGTGTTCATGTGAGTGAGGGTTTCAGCAGGACATGAGCTGGGTAGGGGCAGAGGTAGGCATGTCGCGGAGATGGAGTTCAGAAATCTTTGAGATGGAGAGATTGAAACCTTAGGTCAGGGTTGTATGGGATTCTGTGGCTGTCTGCTTCAGTCCGAGACCGTGACCAGCGAGTAGCTTGGGATCTGTGGCAAGGATATAGAATTTGTGGCAGAAATCAAAGAACACACCCGGAGGATTGCAGTTTATCCAAGACTGAATAAAAGACAAGCACTTAAAATGGGGAAAGGGTGAAGGGAACATGAGGGCTGCGTGTGGAAAATTAGCTCAAAGAGCACAGGGGGAAAATGGGAAAGTAACAACTGTTTCAGGACTGAGACTGGAGGCAACAGGATAAAGCTGGGCTTGGGGGAGAAGCATTGGGGGTTGCTGAACGGATGGTGTTAGCGTTAATGGCAAAGACATTCAGAAGTTCCTCACACCTGATGAACTTTAATCACTAAAACGCTGATGAGCACAGTATTATTAACAGGGATCGCACAGCTCCGTGATTATAGAAGTAGATTATAAAGCACAGTCCCGCTCACTGAAACACTGAATTACAGCTACACCTACCATTTTAGGCCCATATAAATCTTGTTGTATGGTTTATACTGGTAAACTGGTATCCAAATACCCATCAGCTTTGGGGTGTGAACTCAAATCCAATCTGGAATCATGAAGTCGAGATAAAGATTAAAGTGCACAGGTAGTTTACAAACTGTTATACAATGACCTTGTGAAGTTGCAGATTTAAGCTGGATCGAAGAAAGGCAATCTACAAGTTATATGTCAGAGATTGTTCAGGTTTCTCGATGGTGTTAACATAATTGTTAATCACGTCAATGTCAATTTGATTATTTTCCAATTAAAATTGTTGAGCTCTGCTGTACGAAAGTTCTAAAAGCCTCTTTAAGATGAATACACATCGACCGCCATTCAATCTGCCTGGAGCATTCTTACTAACTAATTAAACCCCCCGAATAGTTCAAAAACAAAAAAACAAATACTTACAAGTTCATACAAGACATTATAGTCTTCTGAACATCTGACAGAATTTGGATCAATCTCAAGATTCTACATGCAAGGCCTTTTTATAGTGAAGTCAGCAGCAAAAGGTAAACATGGGCGAAATTCTCTGGAAACGGCGCGATGTCCGCCGACCGGCGCCAAAAACGGTGCAAATCAGTCGGGCATCGCGCCGCCCCAAAGGTGCGGAGTCCTCCGCATCTTGGGGGGCCGAGCCCTAACCTTGAGGGGCTAGGCCCGCGCCGGACTGATTTCCGCCCTGCCAGCTGGCGGAAGTGCCCCGCCAGCTGGCGCGGAAATGACATTGCTGGGCGGCGCATGCGCGGGAGCATTAGCGACCGCTCACGGCAACCCCGCGCATGTGCTGTGGAGGGAGTCTCTTCCGCCTCTGCCATGGTGGAGACCGTGGCGAAGGCGGAAGGAAAAGAGCGCCCCCACGGCACAGGCCCGCCCGCGGATCGGTGGGCCCCGATCTCGGGCTAGGCCACCATGGGGGCACCCCCCGGGGCCAGATCGCCCCGCGCCCACCCCCAGGACCCCGGAGCCCGCCCGCGCCGCCTTGTCCCGCCGGTAAGGTAGGTGGTTTAATTCACACCGGCAGGACAGGCATTCTAGCAGCGGGACTTCGGCCCATGCTGGCCGGAGAATCACGGGGGGGGGGGGGGGGGGCCGCCAACTGGCGCGGCGCGATTCCCGCCCCCGCCGAATCTCCAGTGCCGGAGAATTCGGCAACCGGCGGGGGCAGGATTCACGCCAGCCCCGGCGATTCTCCGACCCGGCGGGGGGTCGGAGAATCTCGCCCCATGTATTTAATAATTATAAAGAAAATAAGCTCTTCTTCATATAGACTTTAATCAACCAAGTCTAATTTCAAGGTAAAGCTAAGAAAGTTTTCCTCAATGGTGTCTACACCTGTTTGGAATGAATTCCAGGTAATCCTTATACTTGTTTTTAATCTTCTTCAACACGAATAAAGCATGCTTGTCTTGTGAACTTCAGCCTTGATTTACATGACATGGAACAGACTCAAAAACTTTTTTTTTGCTCCATTCCTCCTGTTTCTTATATTCTACTTAATATTGAGGGTCACCTCCATGATGTAATTCACAATATTTCTATCTGCCTCATTGCTGAATTCTTCTTAACTCGTATTTACAGCTACATTGGTGAAAATAATGATATAATTCATACATCGAGGATTAAGTTCACTATTTCTGAAAGTAACATTGCTTTCCTCAAACAGTGCTCAGCAATATTTATTATATTTGTAAGCGGTCAGCACTTTCCTTACAATGAATAAATATATATATATATTATTTGTCATTTTGAAAGAACTAACAATATCATGGGAATCTAAGGCTTTGAAATTTCTGAGAATGTGTGTTTGTGTCAAGGAAAATATTCAAAAACAGCTAAAATGTCCGGAAGCTTTTGAAGGCAGAGGCAAAGTACTATGGTAGAATAAGCAAATGACAGTTCCAAGCTCAGGAACATAATGCTGAAAGATAGGGAGATAATTGAAAGCAGGAATTACTTTTGAGAATCTACTTTGTAGAGGACCCGTCGAAATGTGTGTTATGGAGTGATAGATATGTGACTTTCTGTCAGAATGGTGTTAGCTCATTGAGTTTTGAATTAACTGAAGTTTAAAAAACATGGAGCAGGAAGCCAACTGGCAGAGTATTTTATAAATAAAGGTTTGGTATGATGACGGCTAGGACATAAATTTCAGAAGTCAATGCCAGAATTAGGGGATGAAGCAAGGTTTTTCTGGAGATGGAAGAAGCCAGTTTTAGTAATGGGTTCAATCTGAAGTTGGAAGCTTGTCTCGTCGTGGCATAAAATGGTGAGATGGCACACCATTGTGGTCAGCTTGAGAAAACAGCTATAGGGGTTGGTGAAAGTAGATAGTCACCAGATGAGATGAACAAGAAAGGCTTGAGATGTGCCATTGTTGAGCTGTAGGAATTTACAAGTCATCCAAGCCCTGCTGGATGTGTTATCCAAACAAGAGATCCACAGTGTTGGTAGCATGCAGACATAACACACTTACAATAGTATGTTTCTCTAGCAGCTAACAAGCAATGTAACTCATCATAAATGTTGAAACTTTCCTTAATCCTTCATAATAATAGGAACACAGATTACAGACCCCATTAGAGATCCAGAGGAAAACGCTCCACTGGGCAGGGTAGCCCCTTGGTTAGCACAATTGCATCACAGCTCCAGGATCCCAGGTTCGATTCCTGGCTTGGGTCATTGTCAGTGCGAAGTCTGCACGTTCTCCCCGTATCAGTGTGGGTTTCCTCCGCATGCTCCGGTTTCTTCCCACAGTCTAAAGATGTGCAGTTTAGGTGGATTGGCCATGTTAAATTGCCCTTAATGTCCAAACAAAATGTTAGGTGGGGTTACTGGGTTACAGGGATAGGATGGAGGCATGGGCTTAGGTAGGGTGCTCTTTCCAAGGGCCGGTGCAGACTTGATAGGCCGAATGGCCTTCTGCACTGTAAATTCTATGAGTCTATAGAACATAGAACATTACAGCACAGTACAGGCCCTTCGGCCCTCGATGTTGCGCCGACCTGTGAAACCACTCTAAAGCCCATCTACACTATTCCCTTATCGTCCATATGTCTATCCAATGACTAATTGAATGCCCTTAGTGTTGGTGAGTCCACTACTGTTGCAGTTAGGGCATTCCATGCCCTTACTACTCTCTGAGCAAAGAACCTACTGCTGACATCTGTCTTATATCTGTCTCCCCTCAATTTAAAGCTATGTCCCCTCGTGCTAGATATCACCATCCGAGGAAAAAGGCTCTCACTTTCCACCCTATCCAATCCTCTGATCATCTTGTATGCCTCAATTAAGTCACCTCTTAACCTTCTTCTCTCTAACGAAAACAGTCTCAAGTCCCTCAGCCTTTCCTCATAAGATCTTCCCTCCATACCAGGCAACATTCTGGTAAATCTCCTCTGCACCCTTTCCAATGCTTCCACATCCTTCCTATAATGCGGCGACCAGAATTGCACGCAATACTCCAAATGCTGGCATCCAACCTGGCACAAAGGAAGATGGTTGTCGCTGTCGGAGGCTGACCATCTCAGCCCCAGGACATCATTGCAGGAGATCCTTAGCGTCATGTCTTAGGCCCAGCCATCTTCAGCTACTTCATCAATGAGCTTCCCTCCATCATAAAGTCAGAAGTGGAGCTGTTTATTGATCGTTACACAGTGTTCACTACCATTCACGACTCCTTAGATACTGAAGCTATCCGTATCTGCATGCAGCAAGACCCGGGCAACATTCCGGTTTGGGATGATAAGTGGCAAGTTACACTTGTGCCACTCAAATGCCAGGCAATGACCATCTCCAACAAGAGAGAAGCCAACTATTCAATGCCATTACCATCACTGAAACCCTCACTATTAACATCCTGGAAATGAACTAGACCACCATAGAAAAACTGTGGCTACAAGAGCAGGGCAGAGGCTGGAAATCCTACGGTGAGTAACTCACCTCCTGACTCCCCAAAGTCTATCCACCTAGAGGGCATAAGTCAGGATTGTGATGGAAAACATTTCCAACTGGCTGGATGAGTGCACACACATAGAATCATAGAAAGAATTATAAAATCATAGAACAGTTACAGCACAGAAGGAGGCCATTCAGCCCATCTTGTCCATGACAGCCTGAGGACACCCAGGTGCCCTTTCTAATCCCACTTCCTGCACCTGGCCCATAGCCCTGTAGCTTAGAGCACTTAAGGTGCAGATCCAGGTACCTTTTAAAAGCGTTTACTGTCTCTGCCTCCACCACCAACTCGGGCAATGAATTCCAGACACCCACTATTCTGCGTAAAAAGGTTTTTTCTCATGTCCCCTCTACACCTTCTGCCACTTACCTTGAACCTATGTCCCCTGGTTTTACAAACCTCCACCAAGGGAAACAATTTTATCCTGTCCACTCTATCGCTTCCTCTCATAATTTTGTACACCTCAGTAAGTCACCCCTCAGCCTTCTTTGTTCCAAGGAAAATAACCCCAGCCTATCCAATCTGTCCTCGTAGCTACACTTTTCTAGCTCTGGCAACATTCTTGTAAACCTCCCATGCACTCTCTCCAGAACAATAACTTCCTCCCTCTAATGTGGTGACCAGAATTGCATACATTATTCCAGTTGAGGACTCACCAGTATTTAATACAATTCTAACATTATATCCTTACTAAATATTCTATACCTCTGCCAATGAAAGAGAGCATTCCATATGCTTTCTTCACAACCTTGTCTACTTGAACTGTTTCCTTTAGGGACCTGTGTACCTGTATACCAAGATCTCTCACTTTATCTACCCCTCTTAGTATATTCCAATTTATTGTGTACTCGCTGCAACTGTTTGACCTCTCTAAATGGATGACCTCCTACTTCTTGGTGTTAAATTCCATCTGCCACTTTATCGCCTACTCCACCAATCCATCAACATCATTCTGGAGATTATAGCTATCCTCTATACTGTCCACCACTTGGCCAATCTTTGTGTCATCTGCAAATGTCCCAATCATGCTCCCCACGTTTACATCCAAATGGTTAATATGCAACACAAAAAGTAAGGGTCCAACCCTGTGGAACACCACTTGAAACAACTTTCCAATTGTAAGGGCAGCCATCGACCATTACCCTGTTTCCTGTTTCTAAGCCAACTTTTTATCCAGTTTCCCATTTGCCCTGGGATACAATAACACTCAAAGCTCATCAGCATCCAGAACATAGCAGCCCATTAGCTTGGCACCCCATCAACTATTCACTCCCTCCTCGAGAAGCACATAGTGGCAGCAGTAAGCTGGACTGCAACAACTTGCCAAGCCTCCTTCAACAGCACTTTCCAACGCCAACTCTGCCACCTAGGAAGACAAGGATAGCAGATACATTGGAACACCACCATCTACAAGTTCTCCTCCAAGCCTCACACAATGCTGATTTGGAACTCTATCACCATTCCTTCACTGTCGCTGGATCAAAATGTTAGAACTCACATCACAACAGCACTGTAGGTGTATCTGCACGAAATGGACTGCAGAGATTCAAAAGGTAGATCACCCCACTGCTTTCTCAAACAGGAATGGGCAACACCCACATTCCATGAACTAGGAGGGCGGCATGGTAGCACAGTTGATAGCACTGCTGCCTCACAGAGCCAGGGACTTGGGTTCAATTCTGGCCTTGGGTGACTGCCTGTGTGGAGTTTGCACGTTCTCCCTGTGTCTGTGTGGGTTTCCTTCAGGTGCTCCAGTATCTTCTCTCAGTCCAGAGATGTGCGGGTTAGGTGGATTGGCTATGCTAAATTGCTCCTTCGTGTCCAGGGATGTGCATGTTAGGTTACGAGGATAGGGAGGAGTGGACTTAGGTGCGACGCTCTTTCAGAGGGTTGGTGCAGACTCAATGGGCTGAATGGTCTACTTCTGCACTGTAGGGGTTCTATGATAATTCTGGGGCTGGTTTAGCACAGTGGGCTAAATGGCTGGTTTGTAATGAAGAACCCATAACGACCTCCCCGAACAGGCGCCGGAATGTGGCGAGAAGGGGTTTTTCACAGTAACTTCATTGAAGCCTACTTGTGACAATAAGCTATTATTATTTTAAACATTGGAAAAAGGTCATAGGTTTTTCAATACATTGAAATTAATTGTATCTCATCAACTAGTAGGACTTGGCTAGACGCCTAAAAGAAATTGCCCAACATAAATATAAACACAAAGATAATGCATAAATATTACTAGAAAGTAGGAGTGTAGTATATACATGTATGTGAGATTTAGTGAAAGGACACGATTGAAGCGGACCAGTGATCGCAAGAATATGCTCGGTTATTATTTTGAAATTGAAAACAATGGGTTATGCAAATTGCTTCATGTCTGTCATGATAAGAACGGAAATATGCTGCTGAAGGAATTTTCATAGGCTGGTTCACACTGCTTTCATGCTTAAAGGCATAATTGGACTATAACTGATCTTTGACGCATGACATGAAGCAACTCATGTCATTGCGTAGAAATTGCTTTTGATGTGCTATTCAGAGTGAAACAATGGATGTAAAAGGTTTTGGGGAGATTTAATTCCTAATAGGCTTGCACAACAACATTTGGGCAAAAAGCTGCAAGTAAAAATGGACAAATTGCTCGCACCCAACAGGAAGTTGACAGGCACCATGACAGTTTCTGGGTTAACCTCATTTGTACAGTGATGCCAAGATCTCAGTGCTATTAGTCCTTGGGAATGTGCCATTTTTGAGTGGAACTAACTTATTGCAGGAAGGTTTAAAGGCCAAGTAACTTCAGGAGGTTACAGTAGCTTAGTTTGTTTTGTATATAATCTTTTTATTTGCATAAGACATTGACGGTGGCGGACAGGTTGAGAGCCGTTAATAAAGCATACAGCAGGGCAGCACAGTGGCGCAGTGGTTAGCATTGCTACCTCATGGCGCCGAGGACCCAGGTTCGATCCCAGCTCTGGGTCACTGTCCATGTGGAGTTTGCACATTCTCCCCGTGTTTGCGTGGGTTTCGCCCCCACAACCCAAAAGATGTGCAGGTTAGGTGGATTGGCCAGACTAAATTGCCCCTTAATTGGAAAAAATGAATTGGGTACTCTAAATTTGTAAAAAAAAAAAAAAATTTAAAATTAACTAAAGCATACAGCATCCGAGGCTTTATTAACAGAGGCTTAGAGTATAAGAGCAAGGAGGTTATGTTGAACTATGCCTCAGCTGGAGTATTGCGTCTAGTTCTGGGCACCACACTTTAGGAAGGATACCTAGACATCGCTTATGTACAGATGTTAAAGAAGTTCAAATCACTCTCCGTAGATCAGAGATGTTACAGGGAGATTTAATAGAGGCGTTCAAATTGCATCTTGAGCCAACAACTAAGGAGTAACTGTTTCCAGTGATAGGTGGGTTGATGTCCAAAAATCTCAAATTGAAGGTAATTGCAATAGAGCTGGAGGAGAGATGAGGAGACTTTCTTTCACCCAACAAGTTGTCATGATCTGTAATGCACTGCCTGAAAAGGTGGTTGAAGTAGATTCAGTAGTAACTTACTAAAGAGGGTTGGATATGTACTGGTACTGGAAAAGGAAATGAATTGGAAGGTTTTGGGAAAAGATCAGGAGAGTTGGATTAATCAGATTGTCCTTTCAAAGAGTCAGAAGAGGTACAATGGATCCAGTGGTCTCCTTCAGTGCTCTATGACTCTCGATGCTAAAAGAGAAGTAAGTCATAAATTCCAATTTTGAGGCCTCAGCATAGCTTGTTCTTGCGAATGTTACTGTCTCTACTAATTGATTCATCACTCGTCATGCAAAAATTCCCATGATTTTCATCAAATCCCTGTGTTAGCAGCAATGCAGAAAACACCAGGAGAGGATAGGAATTTGAAGCGGAACTTTTCACACTGCATTTCTGCCCCGTTTCCTATTTCCCGTTAAGATCTAGTGGTAGGTTGGGGATGTATAACATGCAAATCATCTGTGTTCCAATTTCCACATCAAAGGGACAGGCATTGGAAGTTCTAAAGCTTTGCTGGTAATCCTATTCTTTATGCCTATGTAAGTCTTGGAGAAGCCTCTAATATTGTCCAAGCCTTTATGAAGAAATATATTCAAATCTGGAGGCGGATCAGTTGTCTTCCCAAAGGAGCTCACTTGCTCTACAGGAAGCAGAAGAGATGAAGAACAGGAATTTCTTGAAGACCGAGATGAGATCTTGGGCCCGTCTAGGTTTTGATCTGCTGCACTTGTGATGGTGGAGTGGAACTCCAAAAATCCTGTGTTTAAATATCAGTTGCTCAAAAGCCAAACAAAGTTTGTAGCACCTAAGATGTCCCTTACAAATGCACATAATCTCTCTGAGCGCGATCTAACAGCTGCGTTGCGCCAGGCAGAAATCCGTGCGAGCTGAATAGATTACGGAGAGTCTAAAATCAGGAACCGTGTTGGGCACTATTCGGATTCCAATCGAACCGGCCTGCTGCCATTGGCGAGATCTGGATCCCATTCTATCAATTAAGGCCAATCTTCATCCTATTACTGGGAAGGACCCCCTATCGAATGGCCTCCCATGATCTAACCAGCTCCCCAGCAAGCGGTCATGCGGGCACCCTTCAGCACACCTGTGTAAAAACGTGAAGCTAGCGCAATGGCTGCTGTGGGGATCGGAGGAGGTGAGTCACCATCTTGGAACTCGGGAAATTGGATTGGATTGGATTTGTTTATTGTCACGTGTACCGAGGTACAGTGAAAAGTATTTTTCTGCGAGCAGCTCAACAGATCATTAAGTACATGAGAAGAAAAGGGAATAAAAGAAAATACATAATAGGGCAACACAACATATACAATGTAACTACATAAGCACTGGCATCGGATGAAGCATACAGGGTGTAGTGTTAACGAGGTCAGTCCATAAGAGGGTCATTTAGGAGTCTGGTGACAGTGGGGAAGAAGCTGATTTTCAGTCTGTTCGTGCGTGTTCTCAGACTTGTGTATCTCCTGCCCGATGGAAGAAGTTGAAAGAGTGAGTAAGCCGGGTGGGAGGGATCTTTGATTATGCTGCCCGCTTTCCCCAGGCAGCGGGAGGTTTAGATGGAGTCAATGGATGGGAGGCAGGTTCGAGTGATGGACTGGGCGGTGTTCACGAATCTCTGAAGTTTCTTGCGGTCCTGGGCCGAGCAGTTGCCATACCAGGCTGTGATGCAGCCCGATAGGATGCTTTCTATGGTGCATCTGTAAAAGTTGGTAAGGGTTAATGTGGACATCCTGAATTTCCTTAGTTTCCTGAGGAAGTATAGGCGCTGTTGTGCTTTCTTGGTGGTAGCGTTGACGTGGGTGGACCAGGACAGATTTTTGGAGATGTGCACCCCTAGGAATTTGAAACTGCTAACCATCTCTACCTCGGCCCCGTTGATGCTGACAGGGGTGTGTACAGTACTTTGCTTCCTGAAGTCAATTACCAGCTCTTTAGTTTTGCTGGCATTGAGGGAGAGATTGTTGTCGCTACACCACTCCACTAGATTCTCTATCTCGCTCATGTATTCGGACTCGTCGTTATTCGAGATCCGGCCCACTATGGTCGTATCGTCAGCAAACTTGTAGATGGAGTTGGAACCAAGTTTTGCCACGCAGTCGTGTGTGTACAGGAAGTAGAGTAGGGGGCTAAGTACGCAGCCTTGCGGGGCGCCGGTGTTGAGGACTATTGTGGAGGAGGTGTTGTTGTTCATTCTTACTGATTGTGGTCTGTTGGTCAGAAAATCGAGGATCCAGTTGCAGAGTGGGGAGCCAAGTCCTAGGTTTTGGAGCTTTGATATGAGCTTGGCTGGGATTATGGTGTTGAAGGCAGAGCTGTAGTCAATAAATAGGAGTCTGATGTAGGAGTCCTTGTTTTCGAGATGCTCTAGTGATGAGTGTAGGGCCAGGGAAATGGTGTCTGATGTGGACCGGTTGCAGCGGTATGCGAATTGAGTGGATCAAGGCGTATGGGAGTATGGTGCTTCATGATCAACCTCTCGAAGCACTTCATTACGACTGGAGTCAGGGACACTGGTCGGTAGTCATTGAGGCACATTGCCTCAATGACTACCGGGCAATCAGCCCGGGGGCACAGGGGATGCTGGACACTTTGCCTGAACACCGGATGCATCAACACCACAGAGGCAGCAACCAACAATCAAACACCCAAGAGCTGTGCCTCAGCGACCAGTGGGTGGGTGTGTGGATCGGGAAGGGAACCTGCGCTCGGTCCAATAATGTTCCCGGCAGAGGTCTGTGTGTGCAGGGCACGGTTCCCAGCCCAACTGGCTCGTTGGATGGCACCGTGTGAGATAGCAGGGAATGTAAGGGTGGGGGAGGCCTGGGGGACTCAAGGGCACCGGGGTGGAAGCTCTAACTGATTATTGTTCTCTCACCCTCTCCAATTCATAAGAACTAGGAGCAGGAGTAGGCCATCTGGCCCCTCGAACCTGCCCATTCAATAAGATCATGGCTGATATTTTTGTGGACTCAGCTCCACTTAACCGCCCGCTCATCGTAACCTTTTATTCCTTTACTATTCAAAGATTTATCTACCTTTGCCTTAAAAATATTTATGACGTAGCCTCAACTGCTTCACTGGCCAGGGAATTCTAATGATTCACAACACTTTTGGTGAAGATGTTCCTCCTCAACTCAGTCCTAAATCTGCTCCCCTTATTTTGAGGCTATGCCTCCTAGGTCTAGTTTCATTCACCAGTGGAAACAACCTCCCACATCTATCCTCATCATAATTTTATATGTTTCTATAAGATCCCCCTCATTCTTCTAAATTCCAAAGAGTATAGAATCATAGAATTTACAGTGCAGAAGGAGGCCATTCGGCCAATCGAGTCCGCACCGGCTCTTGGAAAGAGCACCCTATGCAACGTCAACACCTCCACCCTATCCCCATAACCCAGTAACCCCACCCAACACTAAGGGCAATTTTGGAGACTAAGGGACATCTTTGGACTGTGGGAGGAAACCGGAGCACCCGGAGGAAACCCACGCACACACTGGGATGATGTGCAGACTCCGCACAGACAGTGACACAAGCCGGAATCGAACCTGGGACCCTGGAGCTATGAAGCAATTGTGCTATCCACAATGCTACCGTGCTGCCCGAGAGAATCTAGTGGAGTGGTGTACCGTATAGTCCCAGCCTACTTAGTCTCTCCTCACAAGCCATTCCTCTCAACTCCGGGATCAACCTAGTGAATCTCCTCTGCACCCCCTCCAGTGCCAGTACATTCTTTCTCAAGTAAGGAGACCAAAACTGTACACAGTACTCCAGGTTTGGCCTCACCAGCATCCTAGACAGCTGCAACATAACCTCCCTGTTTTAAAATTCTATCTCTTTAGCAATGAGTACAAAATTTCACTTGCTGCAAATGTAAACCAACATTTTGTGATTCATGCACAAAGATACCCAGGTCCCTCTGCACAGCAGCATGCTGTTTCACACCTTGAATGTTCAACATGAGTGCGACCACCACCTAAAGATCATGCACATCTGTGCCTGCTTCCCAGAGAGTGTGCATGACAGCTACATCTCGTCACTTCACGTACCAGCCTCCCCGAACAGGCGCTGGAATGTGGCGACTAGGGGCTTTTCACAGTAACTTCATTTGAAGCCTACTTGTGACAATAAGCGATTTTCATTTCATTTTTCATCCTGGGGCAGTCGGACATCCCAGGATGGCCAGTTGGCTCTTGATGGTATAAGGGGTACCCGCTGAGGTCCTGGCTAATGACTCTAGTATGGAAGCCGATGGCCGATGCGGCGACCCAATACAACGAGGCCCATGTGGCCACCCGGGCTGTCATTGAGCGGAGCATCAGACTGCTGAAAGTGCGATTCCGATGCTTCGACCGCTCTGATGGTGCACTGCAGAACACCCTTCGAAAGGTCTCCCTCTTTGTGGTGTTCTCCTGTGCCCTCCACAACCTGGTACAGCAGCGAGGCAACATGCTGGAGGTGGAGGAGGAGGAACATGCGGCCTCTCTGAGGAGGAGGACGAGGAGGAGTCAGAACAGGAGGGGCGGGAGGACGAGCCTGGGGAGGACCCGCGGAAGCAGCCGGAAGATGGAGGACAGATGGCTGCGAGGGTCTGACATGTACGGGGGACCAGGGAGGCCATCATCCTCGCCCACTTCTCACAGGGCGTGGATCCATCCGTCATCGTCCCCTCGTCACTTACCACCCACCATCTCCTGCTACCCGACGCACCTCTCCATCACACCCTACCCGCCAACCATTCCCCGCCCTCCCTTCGCTGTGTTCCACCTTCCCAGGGGCAGCGTAACATCAATCCAGGGTGATGTGCATGTGTCGGCACCGCCAGCAGGTTGATATACAAGGCAGGATGGTGATGATAACCTGCTGTGGAGTGAGCATTGTTGCTCCTCAATCTATGCCATAATCTGACTCCTGTCTGCTGACAGAGCACTCACACCCATCACCCGCACATGGTATAACTCGGGGAAGGGGGGGGGGGGGGGGGGGGTGGATCTAGGATCACCACGCCTGGGAAGCTGGAGCCGGAGCAGAGGGCAACAGGGTGAGGGGAGTGCAGTCTGGTCCGCAGTGTGGAATAACGTGACAGTGGCTTCACATGTCTGGGGTGTGACATGTTTAATGGTGTATAATCGTGATCCTAACTGTGCGGCTCTAACTAGAGGCTCCAGCAGCGATTGGAGTGAGCTCCAGATGCCCCTGCGCATCTGGCTCTGCCAGCCCTGGTGGCTCCCCTTGGTCTGCAACTTGGTGCCGATGCCCTCAGTGGTGCCCCTCTCTGTGGCCGGGCCACATTATGCAGCGCCTCGCCAAAGCCGACCTTCATCTGGGACACATTCCTCAGTGACTGGGACATACTCTGGAACACCTCGGCAAGGTCCATCTCCATCAAGGACACGTCCCGGAGCAAACCGGGTGAGCTGCCATGATGCTGACGTCATTCTCCAGGCTTTCCATGGCGGTCAGCACCCTAGCAGTTGGCCTCAGTGCCGTACTTTGCCGGTGCCATTTCCTGCACCTGTAGCCTCTGGGACTCCTCCATTCGGCTATGGATCAGCTGGAATGTCGCTGACATCCTCCTCCGAATCTCACGGCCACACCGTAGCGTTGGGATCAGCTCCGGGATAACCTGGTCCAGAGGCTCAACATCGGGCTGGGACTAAGCTGGGTCCTGGGATTCAGCATACTCCCGACTGCTGCCTTCCCTGGACGTCCCTGCCTCCACCTGATGTGCATCAGCAACAGTGTAGTGCTCACCAGACTGTCCCAGAAGCCTGTCCTGTAAATTCATCCACCGAGGTGTGTGTCTCTGCGCTGGTGGAATGTGGGGATGGTAACTGACTCCTCAATGGTGGCATCCTCGGAGCTCTCCTCCGAGGTGTTCTCTTGGGAGGCGGTGGGGGGGGGGAGGGGGGGGAGAGAACCGAATGGGCTGGCACCATCGGACCAAGATCCTGCGAGAGAATTGGCATGTGGTCAGTGCGAGGGAAGGATCATTATGCCTGACATGAACAATTCACATGTGACAAGTCATCTGGGTGGGGGCCGGTGGATACACACACGGCGGCGGAACCAAGCTTGAAGTCAGTGACCGCTCTGTCCACAGGCACTCCAGCGACCTCCAGGACCCATTCCTTGTGGGGGGTGGGGACTCTGCTGTCCGGCATCTGCTGTTGTTTGGCTAACTTCGTCTGTGGAGATAGAGAGAGGGCAATATGAGCTCCATGCTTCATGCATTGCGGAGTGGGCGGGAGGGGCGCTATGACGGAGTCAGATGTGATCACTGTTGCTGGGAATGGGTGGGGTGTACTGGTGGGTGCAGCGTGTACTGGGACATAGGCGCGGTATTGTGTTGGGGGGGAGGGGTGCAATGCAAACCGCAGGGTCGTTGTGGGGATGGCAGGCGGGATCGGTGCTACGTGGCCGATGCCCGCTCACCCGTGCGGCCAGGTGGAGGTCATTGAGCTTCTTGCGGCACTGGGTGGCGGTCCTCCTGGTGACACTCCTCACTGACGGTCACTGCCACTGTCTCTCAAGTGGCACTGGCTGACCTGTGGCTGACCCTCTGACCCCTTCGGGGAAACAGGATATCCCTTCTGGACACCCACTGTGTCCAGCAGTCTGGTCAGGTCAGCAGCTCCAATTTGTGGAGCCGGTTTGCACAGTGGCATGGCTACATGCTCTCTGGGGTTTGCTCTGCGAGATAGTTTTAAGAGCTGCTCAATAGCGGGGTGCTTCTGGGTGCGGTCCAGGCAAATCAGCTGGCGGGACAATTATTTCTGACGTGAAGTCTGCGGGGCATCATTACCAGTCCTAATTGGCATTAGATACCAGTGGTGGTCTCGCTGGGTCAGCCATCAGGAAGCACCCAGCAATTCTTGCTCACCACAACAGTTTTTCTGTTAGATCGCACCCTCTGTCTTAGATGTTGGTGCCGTGTACTGCTACTTATAGTATATTCTAAATTATGTAATGTCAATGGCGGAACTCATGGGACAGACTGTTCGGCCCTCAGTGTAAATGTTTCATTCACAGTGCTAGGACTCAGGCATATTCAGTGAACCCTAGACCCGAAATCTCTCCAGAAGAAAGGGACAAAGGAATGTAGCACAGAATCTCACTCAGACATGAGACGGAGAGTCAGCGTGCTGACAGCAGACAGACAGGAGTCAGACTTGAGCTGTAGCTGAGGAGCATCACAGACTGTTCTTCACTATGAGTTGTCATCACCTTCCTGCATGACGCTGTCGGACAACATGCTGGTTCTACTCCATGAGGCAGGAGGTAATGAGGGCACCCTTGCCTTTCTGCCCATGCGCACCCTCTCCCTTGTATGGCCTACATCCTCCAGATCCTCAGCGGCCGCTTCCTCGATTCCCTCCTGAACGTCCTCCTCATCCGAGATCGTGTGCCGCTCCTTGAGGCCTTTCCCCCAGTACAGAGCAAGGTTGTATGGGGCACAGCAGACCGCCACAATGCAGGAGACCCTCTGTGGGGCTATAATGGAGGACCCCACCAGACCGCTCGAGGCAGCAGAAACACATCTTTAGCAGACCAATGCACCACTCTATCACATGTTGGGTGGCAGTGTGAGCCTCATTGTACTGGGCCTCTGCTGTGGTCTCTAGCCTCCATACTGGCGTCATTACCCAAGACCAAAGAGAATATCCCTTGTCCCCTACAAGCCATCTCTACAGTCTGGGGTAACCCTCAAAAATGTGGGGATCTGCTATTGTCCAAGGATGTGACTATCACGCACTCTTCCAGGAAAATGTGCACAAACGTGCATGAATCACATCTGATGGTCCCATATCGATTGGATTCCTGCGAGGGATGAGAGAGAGTCAGGTTGATGTCGCTGCCAGATAACATCAGTACCTCTGCTGACCCATTGGCCTCCCAGACCTGGAAGCAGCCAGTCCCACACCATATCGGGCAGCAACCCTCACTCACAGCTCAGATGTCCCCCCATCTCCATTGCATAACTGGCCCGGCCTATGCACTCACCCAATCAGAGTCGCCTTTGGGCTCCTGTCTAATTCAACCCTCCCTTATACTCTATATCACCGGGTGTTCTGACAGGAGATTTATATGCTCAAACATCCTTCATGGGTGGTGATGTCTGCTTTGGGGGATAACCCACCCTCACTGACAGGGGTTGAACACATAAGCAAGCCCAGTGCCTCTTAATCTCGTGTGCCCAATCATTTAGCCTTGAACCCTGAGTATTCATCCCATTCCTTGAATTTGATGCTGTGGGCAGGTGACATTATTAAGGGTTAACTCTTGATGGCCAATTAGTTTGACAAGCATGAGTCTCTGGAATGTCAGAGGGCACAATTGCTTTCTGCTTCAGGGATCGGCAAATCTAATCTGCACGCTTCTTACTCAAGCCACATCATTCCGAGATCTCATTGCTGTCATGACTCTTGGGTAACACAGGGTTTAGTGAAAAAGAGAAACATTCTTTTTTTAAATTTAGAGTACCCAATTATTTTTTTCCAATTAAGGGGCAATTTACCATGACCAATCCACCTACCCTGCACATCTTTGGTTTGTGGGGGTGAAAGTCACGCAGACACGGGGAGAATGTGCAAACTCCACACGGACAGTGACCCAGAGCCGGGATTCGAACCCGATCTTGAGTGCCGTAGGCAGCAATGCTAACCACTGCCCCACCGTGCAGCCCTCGTGAGAGGGAGAAACTGAAGGAGATCGGTATTAGTAGAGAAATGGTATTGGGGAAATTGATGGGTTTGAAGGCCGATAGATCCCCAGGGCCTGATAATTTACATCCCAGAATACTTAAGGAAGTGTCTCTAGAAATAGTCATCTTCCAAGATTCTATAGACTCTGGAACATTACGACAGATTGGAGGGAAACTAATGTAACCCCACAATTTAAAAAGGGAGTGAGAGAGGAAACGGGGAATTATAGACCAGTCAGCCTGACAATGGTAGTGGGGAAAATTCTAGAATCCATTGTCAAGGATTTTATAACAGAGCACTTGGAAACAGTGGCAGGATCAGACTGTCTGCATGGATTGAGAACAATAGAACACTACAGCAGTACAGGCCCTTCGGCCCTCGATGTTGCGCCGTCCTGTGAAACCAATCTAAAGCCCATCTACTCTATTCCATTATCATTTATATGTTTATCCAATGACCATTTAAATGCCCTTAATGTTGGCGAGTCCACTACTGTTGCAGGCAGGGCATTCCATGCTCATACTACTCTCTGAGTAAAGAACCTACCTCTGACATCTGTCCTATATCTATCTCCCCTCAACTTAAAGCTATGTCGCCTCGTGC
This sequence comes from Scyliorhinus torazame, assembly GCF_047496885.1. Classification (NCBI taxonomy): domain Eukaryota; kingdom Metazoa; phylum Chordata; class Chondrichthyes; order Carcharhiniformes; family Scyliorhinidae; genus Scyliorhinus; species Scyliorhinus torazame. The sequence continues at coordinate 312,173,511 of NC_092707.1, forward strand.
TAGCCCTCACCATCCGAGGAAAAAGGCTCTCACTGTCCACCTATCTAATCCTCTGAACATCTTGTATGCCTCTATTAAGTCACCTCTTAACATTCTTCTCTCTAACAAAAACAGCCTCAAGTCCTCGGCCTTTCCTCATAAGATCTTCCCTCCATACCAGGCAACATCCTGGTAAATCTCCTCTGCACCCTTTCCAATGCTTCCACAGCCTTCCTATAATGCGGCGACCAGAACTGCACGCAATACTCCAAATGCGGCCGCACCAGAGTTTTGTACAGCTGCAACATGACCTCATGGCTCCGAAACTCAATCCCTCTACCAATAAAAGCTAACACACCATACGCCTTCTTAACAGCCCTATCAACCTGGGTGGCAACTTTCAGGGATCTATGTACATGGACACCGAGATCTCTCTGCTCATCCACACTGCCAAGAATCTTACCATTAGCCCAGTACTCTGTATTCCTGTTACTCCTTCCAAAATGAATCACCTCACACTTTTCTGCATTAAATTCCATTTGCCACTTCTCAGCCCAGCTCTGCAGCTTATCTATGTCCGTCTGTAACCTGCAACATCCTTCCGCACTGTCCACAACTCCACCGACTTTAGTGTCATCCGCAAATTTACTCACCCATCCTTCTACGCCCTCCTCCAGGTCATTTATAAAAATAACAAACAGCAGTGGCCCCAAAACAGATCCTTGTGGTACACCACTAGTAACTGAACTCCAGGCTGAACATTTCCCATCAACCACCACCCTCTGTCTTCCTACAGCTAGCGAATTTCTGATCCAAACCGCTAAATCACCTTCAATCCCATGCCTCCGTATTTTCTGCAATAGTCTACCGTGGGGAACCTTATCAAACGCTTTACTGAAATCCATATACACCACATCAACTGGTTTACCCTCGTCCACCTGTTTGGTCACCTTCCCAAATAACTCAATAAGGTTTGTGAGGCACAACCTACCCTTCACAAAACCGTGTTGACTATCCCTAATCAAACAATTCCTTTCTAGATGATTATAAATCCTATCTTTTATAATCCTTTCCAAGACTTGCCCACAACAGAAGTAAGGCTCACTGGTCTATAGTTACTGGGGTTGTCTCTACTCCCCTTCTTGAACAAGGGGACAACATTTGCTATCCTCCAGTCTTCTGGCACTATTCCTGTAAACAATGACGACATAAAGTACGGCAGCACGGTAGCATTGTGGATAGCACAATTACTTCACAGCTCCAGGGTCCCAGGTTCGATTCCGACTTGGATCACTGTCTGTGCGGAGACTGCACATCCTCCCCTTGTGTGCGTGGATTTCCTCCGGGTGCTCCGGTTTCCTCCCACAGTTCAAAGATGTGCCGGTTAGGTGGATTGGCCATGATAAATTGCCGTTAGTGTCCAAAATTGCCCTTCGTGTTGGGTGGGGTTACTGGGCTATGGGGATAGGGTGGAGGTGTTGAACTTGGGTAGGGTGCTCTTTCCAAGAGCTGGTGCAGACTCGATGGGCCGAATGGCTTCCTTCTCCACTGTAAATTCTATGATAAAGATCAAAGCCAAAGGCTCTCCAATCTCCTCCCTAGCTTCCCAGAGAATCCTAGGATAAATCCCATCCCGCCCAGGGGACTTCATCTATTTTCACACTTTCCAGAATTGCTAACACCTCCTCCTTATGAACCTCAATCCCGTCTAGTCTAGTAGCCTGTATCTCAGTATTCTCCTCAACAACATTGTCTTTTTCCTGTGTGAATACTGACGAAAAATATTCATTTAGCGCCTCTCCTATCTCCTCGGACTCCACGCACAACTTCCCACTACTGTCCTTGACTGGCCCTACTCATACCCTAGTCATTCTTTTATTCCTGACATACCTATAGAAAGCTTTAGGGTTTTCCTTGATCCTACCTGCCAAGGACTTCTCATGTCCCCTCCTGGCTCTTCTTAGCTCTCTCTTTAGGTCCTTCCTGGCTAACTTGTAACTCTCAAGCGCCCTAACTGAACCTTCATGTCTCATCTTTACATAAGCCTCCTTCTTCCTCTTGACAAGTGATTCAACTACTTTTGTAAACCATGGTTCCCTCGCTCGACCTCTTCCTCCCTGCCTGACAGGTACATACTTATCAAGGACACACAGTAGCTGTTCCTTGAACAAGCTCCACATTTCAATTGTGCCCATCCCCTGCTGTTTCCTTCCCCATCCTATGCATTCTAAGTCTTGCCTAATCGCATCATAATTGCCTTTCCCCCAGCTATAACTCTAGCCCTGCGGTATATACCTATCCCTTTCCATCGCTAAAATAAATGTAACCGAATTGTGATCACTATCACCAAAGTGCTCACCTACCTCCAAATCTAACACCTGGCCTGGTTCATTACCCAGTACCAAATCCAATGTGGCCTCGCCTCTTGTTGGCCTATCTACATACTGTGTCAGGAAACCCTCCTGCACACATTGGACAAAAACTGACACATCTAAAGTACTCAAACTCTCGCGTATCCAGTCAATATTTGGAAAGTTAAAGTCCCCCATAACAACTACCCTGTTACTTTCGCTCCTATCCAGAATCATCTTTGCAATCCTTCCCTCTACATCTCTGGAACTTTTCGGAGGCCTATAGAAAACTCCCAACAGGGTGACCTCTCCTTTCCTGTTTCTAACCTCAGCCCATACTACCTCAGTAGACGAGTCCTCCTCAAACGTAATACTGTCCTTGACTAACAATGCCACACCTCCCCCTCTTTTACCACCTTCCCTGAGCTTACTGAAACATCTAAACCCCGGAACCTGCGACAACCATTCCTGTCCCTGCTCTATCCATGTCTCCGAAATGGCCACAACATCGAAGTCCCAGGTACCAACCCATGCTGCAAGTTCACCCACCTTACTCCGGATGCTCCTATTGTTGAAGTAGACACACTTCAAACCATCTTCCTGCCTGCCGGTACACTCCTGCGACCTTGAAACCTTACTCATGACCTCACTACTCTCAACCTCCTGTACACTGGAGCTACAATTCCGGTTCCCATCCCCCTGCTGAATTAGTTTAAACCCTCCCGGAGAGCATTAGCAAATTTTCCCCCCCAGGATATTGGTACCCCTCTGGTTCAGGTGTAGACCATCCTATTTGTAGAGGTCCCACCTACCCCAGAATGAGCCCCAATTATCCAGGTATCTGCATCCCTCCCTCCTGCACCATCCCTGCATCCACGTGTTCAACTGTTCTCTCTGCCTATTCCTCGTCTCGCTAGCACGTGGCACGGGTAACAGCCCAGAGATAATAACTCTGTTTGTTCTAGCTCTAAGATTCCACCCTAGCTCCCTGAATACCTGCCTTATATCCCCATCCCTTTTTCTACCTATGTCGTTGGTGCCTATGTGGACCACAACTTGGGGCGACTCCCCCTTCCCCTTAAGGATCCCGAAAACACGATCCAAGACATCACGGACCCTGGCACCTGGGAGGCAACACACCAACCGCGAGTCTCTCTCGTTCCCACAGAATCTCCTATCTGTCCCTCTAACTAAGGAGTCCCCAACGACTAATGCTCTACTCCTCTCCCCCCTTCCCTTCTGAGCAACAGGGACAGACTCTGTGCCAGATACCTGTACCCCATGGCTTACCCCTTGTAAGTCGTCCCCCCTACCAGTATCCAAAATGGTATACTTGTTACTAAGGGGAACGACCACAGGGGATCCCTGTACTGACTGCTTCCTCCCAGCCCCTCTCACGGTCACCCATCTATCTTCATTCTTTGGAGTAACTACATCCCTGAAGCTTCTATCTGTAACCCCCTCTGTCTCCCGAATGATCCGAAGTTCATCCAGCTCCAGCTCCAGTTCCCTAACGCGGTTTTTGAGGGACTGGAGATGGGTGCACTCCCCACACTTGAAATCAGCAGGGACGCTGACAGTGTCCCTCACCTCAAACATTCTGCAGGAGGAACATTGCACTGCCTTCCCTGCCATCCCCTCTAGATAACTTGCGGATAAAACAAGAAAAAGAAAGAAAGAAAGAGCTTCCCTGGTATTCACTCAACCCCTTAGGTTAGAGGAGGTGGCTCCTCTCCCCCGCTTTTAAATCTCCGGCTCCTCTCCCGCTTTTAAATCTCCGGCTCCTCTCCTTTCCCATTTATGAATGGGAAATCATGCTTGACAAATCTTCTGGAAATCTTCAAAGATGTAACTAGTAGAGTTGACGAGGGGGAGCCAGTGGATGTGATTTATTTGGACTTTCAGAATTGACTAAGCTCCACATAAGAGATTAACGTGTAAAATTAAATGGGAAAATTTCTAGTGGGTACCACAGGGATCAGTGCTGAACCCCAGCTATCAATAATGTATATTAATGATTTAGATGAGGGAACAAAATGTAATATTTCCAAATTTGTAGGTGACGCAAAGGTGTGAGGAGGATGCAGAGATCCTTCAGTGTGATTTGGACAAGTTGAGTGAGTGGGCAAATGAATGACAGATGCAGTATAATTTGGAGAAATGCGAGGTTTCCCAATTTGGTAGCAAAAACGGGAAGGCAGACTATTATCTGAATGGCCATAAATTAGGAGAGGGGAATGTGCACTGAAACCTGGGTGTCTCATACACCAGTCACTGAAGGTAAACATGCAGGTGCAGCAGGCGGTAACGAAGGCAGATGGTGTGTCGGCCTTCATCGTGAGAGGATTCGAGTACAGGAGCAGGGATGCAATTATACAGGGCCTTAGTGAGACCACACTGAGAATATTGTGTGCAGTTTTGGTCTCCTTATCTGAGGAAGGGTGTTTTTGCTATAGAGAGAGTGCAGCAAAGGTTTACCAGACTGATTCCTGGGATGGCAGCACTGACGTATGAGGAGGGATTGAGTTGGTTAGGATTTTGTTCGCTGGGTTCAAAAGAATGAGGGGAGTATCTCATAGAAAGCTATAAAATTCTAACAGGAGTAGACAGGGTAGATGCAGGAATGATGTTTGCGATGGTGAGAATGTCCAGTCTGAGGATAAGGGGTAGATCATTTAGGACTGAGATGAGGAGAAATTTCTTCACCCAGAACGTGGTACGTCTGTGGAATTCTATCACAGAAAGCAGTTGAGGCCAAACTACTGTGGGCGGGATCTAACCAAATTGGATCAGAGTCCCGGGATGACCGTGTTTGCCAGGTGCTTACTGGTGCTCGCCAACAAACACCACACTATCTACTGGGACTCTGGGTTCGATTCGGGACCTGAGCGGGGAACTCCCCGACGAGGTCGCACTTAGTGGGCCCACCCATAGGCTCGATCCCCCTCATGGCAAAATGCCAGCCTGGCATCTTGGAACTGCCCATCTGGCAGTGCCCCTGCCAGAACCACCTGGGCACCTTCACAGTGCCAGGCTGGCACCCAAGTGGCACTGCCAGGGTGCTTGGCTGGCAATGGCAAGATGCCCAGGTGGCACCTTTAGATGAGGGAACAAAATGTAATATCTCCAAATTTGTAGGTGACACAAAGCTGTGCCAGGGTGCCACTGTGGCGCACAAAGACTCCGTGAGACAAACAGAGTGAAGTCGATGAGGCTTTATTAAGCGTGTCTGTTCCCCAGCAGCCCGATAGTAAACTGGCATGCGGGGGAAGGCACCGGCTTCTTATACTTCGCCTTCAGGGCGGAGTATGAGGTCAACGGCCAACCAGGACCCGGGATCTGTCAGCCAATGACATTAGGGCTTCCAGTCCCACATGACCCCCAATACATACTACCACATTCACCCCTTGTCAAAAATGAACCCGGCGGGGTGATGCTTCGTATGGTGGTAAGGGTTTACAGTACTGGTCCTGGGAGGAGAGAACAGTTACATGGTAGGACCGTATTGGACAGTATCGTCCTGTTACAACTATTTACAGAGGATATAGGAAAACAAAATGTTCATTGGACAGTCCATCTTTGTTTTACATCGACGCCACGAGTCGGTCGGGCGGTCTGGTCGTCGGTGTCGATCGCCTCGGCCCCGGCGGTGGTGGTAGTGCTTGTACCAGCGTTGTCGCCTCCGGGAACCGCACGGTTTTAGCTGTCGGTGCAAAGGGGAGGGGGACTGATCCTCCTGGGAAGGGGGCGGTCGCGGGGTGCGGCGGTGGCAGGAAGGGGGGCGGTTGGGTTGATGGTGCCGGGGGGGTGTGCATGGTGCCGGCGGGCGCCAGATCCCGCAGGGAGACCGTGTCCTGTCGGCCGTCGGGGTACTCCACGTAGGCGTACTGGGGGTTTGCGTGGAGGAGGTGAACCCTTTCGACCAACGGGTCCGCCTTATGTGCCCGCACGTGCTTTCGGAGCAGGATGGGTCCTGGGGCCGCCAGCCAGGTCGGCAGCGACGTTCCAGAGGAGGACCTCCTAGGGAAGACAAGGAGACGCTCGTGAGGCGTTTGATTAGTGCTCGTACATAATAACGACCGGATGGAATGGAGAGCGTCCGGGAGGACCTCCTGCCACCGTGAAACTGGGAGGTCCCTGGACCGTAGGGCCAGTAGGACGGCCTTCCAGACCGTGCCGTTCTCCCTTTCTACTTGCCCGTTCCCCCGGGGGTTGTAGCTGGTCGTCCTGCTTGAAGCTATACCCTTGCTGAGCAGGAACTGGCGCAGCTCGTCACTCATGAAAGAGGACCCCCTGTCGCTGTGGACGTATGCGGGGTAACCGAACAGTGTGAATATGCTGTTCAGGGCTTTAATGACTGTGGCCGCGGTCATGTCGGAGCAGGGAATGGCAAAAGGGAAGCGGGAGTATTCGTCCACTACATTAAGGAAATACGCGTTGCGGTCGGTGGAGGGGAGGGGCCCTTTGAAATCGAGACTGAGGCGTTCAAAGGGACGGGAAGCCTTAATCAGGTGCGCTCCATCTGGCCTGAAAAAATGCGGTTTGCATTCTGCGCAGATGTGGCAGTCTCTTGTGACTGTACGGACCTCCTCTAAGGAGTAGGGGAGATTGCGGGACTTGATGAAGTGGTAAAACCGAGTGACCCCCGGGTGGCAGAGGTCCTCGTGGAGGGCTTGGAGGCGGTCAATTTGTGCGTTGGCACATGTCCCGCGGGATAGGGCATCAGACGGCTCGTTCAGCTTTCCGGGCCGGTACAAGATCTCATAGTTGAAGGTGGAGAGTTCGATCCTCCACCGCAAGATCTTGTCGTTCTTGATCTTGCCCCGCTGTGCATTATCGAACATGAAGGCAACCGACCGTTGGTCAGTGAGGAGAGTGAATCTCCTGCCGGCCAGGTAATGCCTCCAATGTCGCACAGCCTCCACTATGGCTTGGGCTTCCTTTTCCACTGAGGAGTGGCGGATTTCTGAGGCGTGGAGGGTTCGGGAGAAAAAGGCCACGGGTCTGCCCGCTTGGTTAAGGGTAGCCGCGAGAGCTACGTCAGAGGCGTCGCTTTCGACCTGGAAGGGGAGGGACTCGTCGATGGCGCGCATCGTGGCCTTTGCGATGTCCGCTTTGATGCGGCTGAAAGCCTGGCAAGCCTCTGTCGACAGCGGGAAAGTCGTGGTCTGTATTAGGGGGCGGGCCTTGTCTGCGTACTGGGGGACCCACTGGGCGTAGTATGAAAAGAACCCCAGGCAGCGTTTCAGGGCTTTTGGGCAGTGCGGGAGGGGAAATTCCATGAGTGCGCGCATACGTTCGGGGTCGGGGCCTATTATCCCATTGCGCACTATGTAGCCCAGAATGGCTAGCCGATCGGTGCTAAAAACGCACTTGTCCTCATTGTACGTGAGGTTCAAGGCTTTGGCAGTCTGGAGGAATTTTTGGAGGTTGGCGTCGTGGTCCTGCTGATCGTGGCCGCAGATGGTTACATTGTCGAGGTACGGGAACGTGGCCCGTAACCCATGTTGATCAACCATTCGGTCCATTTCCCGTTGGAAGACCGAGACGCCGTACACGGAGTCTTTGTGCGCCACAATTTATTAAGCGTGTCTGTTCCCCAGCAGCCCGATAGTAAACTGGCATGCGGGGGAAGGCACCGGCTTCTTATACTTCGCCTTCAGGGCGGAGTATGAGGTCAACGGCCAACCAGGACCCGGGATCTGTCAGCCAATGACATTAGGGCTTCCAGTCCCACATGACCCCCAATACATACTACCACAGCCACCCTGCCCAGAGGGCAAGCACCTGGGGGCCTCCGATCCCTGGGAGACCCCCACAAGTGCCGTTCCATCTGGTCTCCATTTGTGGAGACCAGTGCTGAACGGCACTCGCCCAAGGTCTCCGAGGCGAAGGGGTTAGATCCCACTACTTTGCTAGATCGCGAGAATGCATATTAGAGTAAGACTAGCTGCCCGGTCTAATATGCAAATTTGAAAATAGTGATCCCGCCCACAATGGGCAAGATTCAGATTGCGATGTCTTGCGAGATTGCGTTAAATATCGCGAGGTGTGGCACGCTGGGTAGATCCCGGAAGAGGGACCTTTCACCATCTACCGACCGCACCGCGCTGCTTTTTAGGTGCAACGCGGCCAGTAGATCATGCCCTTTATGTATTCAGTGCTCAGTGGAAACAGTGGTGCTCACCTTCCTCTCTTTCCGATGTCATGGCACTAGTTCCTGTTTTTAAATAGCAGTTGTAATTCGCACATTCGTAAAGTCATGCCTGATGGGCAGGAAGATTTGATGAGGGCTGAAGATGCAACGTTAACCACTAAATATGTTGTTATGGATTCAACTTCATGCAAGATTCCGTCATTGGGCAAATCTCACGAGATTTGACAGCTATATGGGATTTACACCCACGGCTAATGCGGCCACTAAATCCCACCCCACTTCTTAAAATTACTCTATATCATGAATCCAGTCTAAATTCATGACTAATGAGTTTAAGATGTAAAAACAAGTTGTTTTCTTCCAAGCAATTAAGGAGGCAAATGGTATATTGGCCCTCATTACTAGAGGGTTTGAGTACAGGAGTAAAGATGTCTTATAATTTTCTAGAGCCTTGGTGAGACTGCACCTGGTGTTGGTCTCCTTACCTAAGGAAAGATACACTGGCCATATAGGGAGTGCAATGAAGGTCTACCAGACTAATTCCTGGGATGAAGGGATTGTCCTATGAGGAAGGATTAAATGAACTGGACCTTTATTCTTTGGAGTTTCAAAGAATGAGAGGTGATCTCATTCAAACACACAAAATTCTTACAAGGCTCAACAGGTTAGATGCAGGAAGGTTGTTTCCTTTCACTGGGGGGGGGTCTCGAATCAGGGGACAGTCTTAAAATAAGGGGTAGGTAATTTAGGACTGAAACAAGTCCTCAGAGGGTGGTGAATCTTGAGAATACTCTATCCCAGAGGGTTGGAGCCAATTGTTGAATATGTTCAAGACTGAGATCAATAGATTTCTGTATATGAAATACATCAAGGGATATGCAAACAGTGCAGGAAAGTGGTGTACACCATCCATGATCTCATTGAATAACAGAGGAGGCTCGGTGAGAGTCAATGTAGGACATCTGTAAACTTTATTACAAATAAAAGTTGATCTTATATTTCACAATAAATCTGTCATTTATCCTTATTCCATTTCTTAAATGCATTTAAATTATTAATACATTAATTCTATTGTGGATAGTGGAAGCATAATTGTTTCCTGTACCACTTTCCAAACTCAAAGACATAACCTGATAGCATATGGTATATTAGTGAGTTTGAATACAGTAACAATACAATAACAAGTGTTTCTGTTCAACTCAGGTGTTCACAACAGGTAAGTCACATTTGTTCACAAGCGTTGATTATAGTACCGAATGTGAGGACAATATTTGAAGTAAAGCTTTAAAACATATGAATACATTCTGTTGAATTGCCACATAATCCTATATGTTAGAAAGGGAAATTTCCATAAACTTACCAGTATGCCTCAATCTATTCTCATTAAAATCTTGTGGATTATAATATAATTGGTTAGGAACAAGGGGTCTGATTCTGTGTAGTATTCTGGTCCAATATGCACAAGAAGTGTTACACTCAAAACATTGGTGAAGCTAATGGTATTGTGCATTAATGATATGGCAACTTCAGGTGATGAGCACTTGTGCAGTTAAATGCCAACATCCAAATGTTGGTGTCCAAATCCTGCCGTTAACTTTGTAAAAATGGCATTCAACAGTCTGCCTCACCATTGACATACGTTGAATGTTGTGAAGTTGCTGTCTTTCAACATTAGATATGAGGTAAAGCTTCCAGAGATCTTTAGTAGCATAACTATCAAATACTCTTGTAACTGTTCATTTCTGCCAATCAATCTCTCGGGCACTGAAAATAAACTATTGTAAGTGTAAAGATTTATCTTTTTGCAGGGACACTTCAAAACATCCAATTTATTATTTAAATTCTTGCTTTACTGTCTCTTTCTTGCACTTCTATGTCAATCTTGCTTTCCATCCCTTTATTTCTCTTTCTGCACCTGATTTGACATTGAATTCATCCCTTTTAACTCACCAATCTTCTTAGTGATTCTGCCATTTATTTATCAGTCCTTAAATCTGATTCGTTATGGCGATACTCTCTGTTGGTTTCCTTGTTCTCTCAAGTCAAAGGTTTCACTCATTGTGGCATGTGCTTTCAGCAACTTAGTGAGTAAAAATGTTTTTGGTTAAAGTGCTAAAGGGAAAGTCTAACTAATGACAGGCTAGGTGTTCTGCTACAGCAAACTTTGACCCACTCTGCCAATTAATCGATTTGATCGTCTAACTCAAACATACCAGTGACATATATATTTTGTGTGAGAAAAAGCAGTCTTTCTGCCATTGCAACAGAATTGTATGCTCAGCCCCATAGGAGCAGATGTTGACCATTCATTACATGAAGCCTCATCTTCTTCATCCCAATTCATCACCCTTTCATCACATCCCCTATTTCCCAACATTGCCGTCCAGAATTCCAAGATAAATTAATCGACAAGCATGTAGTGAGGTACCGAGCCGTACAAATCAGGCAGCTCTCATTTTTGATTGGCACACTGCACTGAGATAAATGATCCCAAACAAAACAATTTTTGGGGGTGATTCAATTGGTCATGGTTTTGGTTATGGGGCGTTCAAATCAGCAAAAGATCCCACACCAAATTGTTATCCAGCAATGCCTGTCAGAAAGCAATGTTTACATATTGGATGGGTACAAAATAAGGCTTTGCTGTGATGCTTTCCATTATGTGGAGATGTTTGCGTTGGACTGGGGTGCGCACAGTAAGAAGTCTTACAACAGCAGGTTAAAAACCAACAGGTTTGTTTGGAATCACTAGCTTTCGGAATGCAGCTCCTTCCTCAGGTGAGTGCCTGATGAAGGAGCTGCGCTCCGAAAGCTAGTGACTTTAACTTGGTGTTGTAAGACCTCTTACTGTGCTTTCCATTGACAAAAAGCTGGTCATCAGCAATAATAGAATATCCAATCCAGACTTTTGCAATGTTTACATTTTATTGAATACATTGATACACGTTTTCTTACTTCTCTTTTTGTAAATGCACAGAGATGTTATGATTAATGCTCAAAACAATTATGCCATTTAATGAAAGGTTGGCATTCCCTCCTAAGAAATCAGGTCAGTGGTTATAAAACATTACATGCGCATGACTAGACAACATTCCAATGTGCTGGGAGATAATAGACTTTTGTAAACAAAAAACCTTCTGAAGTACAGTGGAAATATTTTAGAAATCATGTTCCCTTCATGATTTCTTTGACAGAAACAAACGTATTTAATTGAAGAAATCAGCTCTTATTTTATTAGTGACTTCATCTATTTGCAGTTTCTCATCTTTGCAGCTTTAGTTAAACATCTCCAAGAAACGAATGTCATAAAAACAAAATAATCATAATATTGTATTGTTTTGCTGGCCATTATACAAAAGAGTAGGAGGGAATCAGATCTTACAGGCTTTTACAGTTATAGCTTGTTCCGATTTGGTACAGGGACCATATACTCTTAGACCTGGGCCTGAACATTTTGATGAATAATGCTTGGCTCAAAACTGTTTCAAATTATTATTAGAACTTGCTCTTATAGCATCAGATATAAGCTACAATACAAACCTGCAGAGTAAGAACAAGTTAACATATGTCTCATCAATTTGGAATATGTCTGCACATTTTGAATGTTCGGGAGGAAATATAATTTAATATAAATGTTATGCTGTGTAATCCACGTCACCAAAATCATATGTTGAAGCATAAATTCCAAGTGATTTACGATTATCATGGGTGGACTTTAAAGTGGAATATTAATCCACTCAATGTTTGGGAATTAAAGGCTAAATGAGTATTGAACAAATAAATGACCAAAAACCTCATATAAAAATGAACTCTTTCCAATACCACGTGGAATACTCATTTAAAGTTAGGACTTCAACTTTTTTAATTTTTGAAAAATTAGAAGAAAAAACCTAGGCATACGCACTTATTTCTCAAAATATTGCTCCTTTTGCCCTCTCCTGTAAAACACAGTAAATAAAAATGCAAGAAGAGAACATTTATTTTGTCTTTCTCCAAACCTAGTGTTTTTGTCTAACACATTTGTGTTCAACTTAGTTGGACAGAACTCTGAACCTACGTGCTGTCATGCACTATCTGCCTAAAGCTCAGGTGTCTATGAGTTTACTTGATGTGTCTGGTAGCAGGAAGCCAGGAGAGAGAGGGTTGTCTATGGTACTGACATAGTAACCTAGAGGTTATGAATTAAATTCATAACAGGTTGAGTATTTAAATGCAAAGAAATTGAAGAACAAATAATTAAATAAGCAAAATCTTGGGCTAGCATCGTACAGAACAACCATGAAAGCTGCTGTTTTTTCATGGCCAGAATTTCACGTGGTTTGACCGGGCTCGCGGCCCACCCTACGGCATTAGAAGACATCAAGTTCCCATACTGACATCATCCCACATTTGCACAATGTTCCGCTCAGCGAGTGCAGAGGTGCACCCGCCGGCAATTAAGCAGGCAATTAAGCCCATTAAAGAGTCAAATAAAATCGCTTTTATGCGACCCTTCCGTCCAGTTTTACGGTTGATGGGCAGATCAGTCGACTTGGCGGCCTTTACATTTTCACTTCTATCTCAATCCAGGGCAGGATGAACTATCCGGGATGCAATTTGATTTTTTTAAAAAGGTGCCTGGGGACTGATCTCTGTTGTCAAGTGTTTGGCTGTGCTGCATAGACACAGTTTGCCGCATTTCTTCATCACTTTTAATTTGGAGCGACACAGCAGCTGACCGTCTTGAGGGAGCCAACAGAAGTGCCAGCCCACAACCTCCCTTGCCTCGGAGCTTGCCTTCTTCCTGCCCACTCTGGCAGTGCTGAACCTTTCACAGCGTTTGTTACATGCTGCCTGTTAATTGGCCAACCAACGTCAAATCACATCCCGGGACCAATCGCAGCCGGAAGCGCATTTTGAAACCACTTCCAGGCCTACCGAGTGTGCGCGCCCAAATTGGCGACAAACTTCAAGCACATAAAAATTCAAATGGTTCATCAGGGAGCCAATCAGCCGTAACTTACTATTGTCAGGGCTACTGGAGATGGGCAATAAATGTGCCCACCACCCAAAAATATATTTAAAATATCACACTAACAGGTCATGCTCAGAATTAATCATAAGATTGATTTTAGTTTGCTTGAAAATGTTGATGCCAGAAGACAGCCATGAATTCTACCTTACTTATATATACTTAACAAGGAATGTGATCATCAGGTTTACTATGTTTTCAAGTTAAGTGTTGAGCTTGGATGGAGAGTTAGTTAAAAACAATGATTCTGTTTGGATGGTTATCAACACGATAGAGCTTAGTGAGTTATGACAACTTGTACATACTTAAGCAATGGTGTCAGGTCTATGCACTCCAGCAGTAGACAGTTCTTTGAACCCTTGTGTCTTTTCCCATGAGTGCACATGTTGTTGATGTAGACCAACTTCTAACCTTTCTATTGTATGCACAGAGGAACCCTTTGTTGCTTTAGATTTGTATTTTGTTCCCTTAAAACTGCCTTGCCACTATAGATCTGAAGCCATCCAGTAGAGTAGAAGATTTTGGCTAACGGTTAGTTTCATAATTGCAATTGCTGCTGTTCCATTATCGGTCTGCCAAGCATGTGATTAAAGCAGGAGAGTGATGGATGAATTAGGGCGGCACGGTAGCACAGTGCTTAGCACAGTTGCTTCACAGCTCCAGCGTCCCAGGTTCACTTCCCAGCTTTGGTCACTGTCTGTGCGGTGTCTGCACGTTCTCCCTGTGTCTGCATAGGTTTCCTCCAGGTGGTCCGGTTTCCTCCCACAGTCCAAAAGATGTGCGGGTTAGGTGGATTGGCCATGCTAAATTGCCCTTAGTGAGTGGGGTTACGGGGATAGGGTTGAGGTGTGGGCTTGAGTAGGGTGCTCTTTCCAAGGGCCGGTGCAGACTCGATGGGCTGAATGGCCTCCTTCAGAACTGTAAATTCTATGAATTATGTCCTCCCCTTTCTTCTGAGATGGAACAGCTATCATATGACATGCCATTGAATTACCTGAACTGGGAACTGAGGAAGCACATTCAATTAAGGAAGGCAGGCTCAATGGCAATACGATTTGTGCATAAATATATGTCATGTGCATTTGTAAATAATTTCTCATTACCTCATCAAATTTGGCTTTATCTAAATTATTGTTCATCACAATTTTGGTGGAGAGTTGTATGAAACTAAATGCACTTAAAACACAAAGGGATCTATTTTAACTTTTGGGTGATCAACTGGTGGAGCAAGCAAAATAAATATTGAGCAAGTACACCCCTTCCCCCACCCCGAAGGGAGTACTGAGATTTTTCAGGCTGCACTGCCTGAGTTACATCAAGCTCTGAGTCATGCCAGGTGAAGGCTGGTCAATTTTGAACCAAGGTTCTCAATAGCAAGGTAAGTGTGGGGAAGGGGGAACACATCACAGCATGGAGATCATAAGCAGGCAACACCCTTGATTATTCTTCTGGCACCTAGAGGAATATTCATGATCTTATCTGTTATAAAGGCAGAGTTCTATACTGAAAGCACATAAAAGACGGCTAATTCTTTAATAGCTTCTTTAAATTGTCAATCACAATGTGAATTCAGGCCCCCACTGGCAGAGATCTCTGGTTTTGAGCTTTTGAAACTTAGCCAATCATTCATAAAGCCTTAGCTGTAATAACAGTCCTTAGGAAATGTCAACAATGAACTCTATTGAAATTACAGGAACAGATGGCGATGTTTGTTTCTAACTGATGGCAGTCAAAGCAGTCCAGCAGCCTGTGTTTTTTTGTTCTAACTGACAGATTCATCATGGTGTTTTTAAAGGGCTAGGGATTTAAATAACTTCAGATCATGACACCTAAACTTACCTTACCCGCTCCTCAAGAGTGTTTCATCTACTAGGTCCGAGTACTTTTGGTTGCACCGAGGGACGAGACAGGGGTGTCCCCTGTTCCCCCTGCTCTTCGCACTGGCGATTGAACCCCTGGCAATGCACTGAGAGAGTCGAGGAACTGGAGGGGGTTGGTGCGGGGTGGGGAGGAGCATAGGGTGTCGCTTTATGCGGACGACCTGCTGCTGTATGTGGCGGACCCGGTGGGAGGAATGCCAGAGGTAATGAGGATGCTTAGGGAATTCGGGGACTTTTCAGGGTACAAGCTCAATATGGGGAAGAGCGAGCTGTTCGTAGTTCAGCTAGGGGACCAGGAGAGGGGGATTGGCGAGCTCCCACTAAAAAGGGCAGAGAGGAGTTTCAGATATTTGGGGGTCCAGGTGGCCAGGAGCTGGGGGGGCCCTGCATAGGCTTAACTTTACAAGGCTGGTGGAGCAAATGGAGGAGGAGTTCAAGAGGTGGGACGCGTTGCCGCTGTCCTTGGCGGGTAGGGTGCAATCAATCAAAATGACGGTGCTCCCAAGGTTTTTGTTCCTGTTCCAGTGCCTCCCCGTGTTTATCCCGAAGGCTTTTTTCAGGCGGGTTAACAGGAGTATAATGGGGTTTGTGTGGGCGCGAGGGACTCCGAGGGTGAGAAGGGTGTTCCTGGAGCGGAGTAGAGATATGGGGGGGGCTGGCGCTGCCCAACCTCTGTGGGTACTACTGGGCCGCCATTGCAACAATGGTGCGCAAGTGGGTGATGGAGGGGGAGGGGGCTGCATGGAAGAGGCTGGAGATGGCGTCCTGTGTGGGTACGAGTCTGGGGGCGCTGGCAACGGCTCCGCTGCCGCTCCCTCCAAGGAGGTATACCACGAGCCCGGTGGTGGTGGCGGCCCTCAAAATTTGGGGGCAGTGGAGGCGGCATGGGGGGAAGTTCGGGCCTCGGCGTGGACCCCATTACGGGGGAACCACCGGTTCGCCCCAGGAAGAACAGGTGGAGGGTTTTCAGGGTGGCACAGGGCAGGCATACGAAAGTTGGGGCACCTGTTTGTGGACGGGAAGTTCGCGAGATTGGGTGAGCTGGAGGAGAAATACGGGCTCCCCCCCCCCCCCGGGGAACACCTTCAGGTACTTACAGGTAAGGGCATTTGCCAGACGGCAGGTGGTGGAATTCCCACGGCTACTGCCACACACAATACAGGACAGGGTGCTCTCGGGGGGGTGGGTGGGAGTGGGGAAGATCTCGGAAACTTACCAGGTGATGCAGGAAGAGGAGGAGGCCTCGGTGGTGGAGTTGAAAGGTAAGTGGGAGGAGGAGTTGGGAGAGGAGATCGAAGAGGGGACGTGGGCAGATGCCCTAGGGTGGGTGAACTCTTCCTCTTCATGCGCGAGGCTCAGCCTCATACAGTTTAAGGTGCTGCACAGGGCACACATGACGGGGACAAGGATGAGCAGGTTCTTTGGGGGTGAGGACAGATGTGTTAGGTGCTCAAGGAGCCCAGCAAATCACACCCATATGTTCTGGGCATGCCCAGCGCTGGAGGAATTTTGGAAGGGCGTAGCGAGGACGGTGTCGAGGGTGGTAGGATCCAGGGTCAAACCGAGCTGGGGGCTCGCAATATTTGGGGTGGCAGAGGAGCCGGGAGTGCAGGAGGCGAAAGAGGCCGGAATTCTGGCCTTTGCGTCCCTGGTAGCCCGGCGAAGGATTCTCCTTCAGTGGAAAGATACGAGGCCCCCAAGCGTGGAATCCTGGATCAGCGATATGGCAGGGTTCATTAAATTGGAGAGGGTGAAATTCGCCTTGAGAGGGCCGGTACAAGGGTTCTTTAGGCGGTGGCAACCGTTCTTAGACTTTCTGGCAGAACGCTAGACATTGGTCAATGGCAGCAGCAGCTCGGGGGGTGGGGGGGATTTACTTTATTTTTGTTTATGTTATTTACACTGGAAGGGTCTGAGTGGGTGTATACACCTGTTGTCTTAAGTCGGGGAATTAATGTTAATTTATTATTTAGGTACGGCGGGGAGGGGTTTGGGGGGTTGCTTTTTTAGATTGTGTTTTGTACTTAACCCCGTTGGGTTCTTTTTTCTTTCTCATTTTGTTATTGATATTTTATGAAAACCTTTAATTTAAAAAAAAATTTTTTTAAAAGAGTGTTTCATCTACTCCATGAGTTTGTGATTCCCACATTGTGGGTTAAAACCTTTTGATCAGCAATAATTTCAAATGGCCCTGCTGACTTCAGCCTGTGTGCTTCACACCATTCCGAAAGCAGCAAAAATGGCATCTGTTGGAAATGGGGAGAGACCTCTGCATCTGGGTCCTGTTCATAATTTTTAAAGGTCTCTGAAGTCACCCAACTCCATGAAAATAGGTTGAGGATGCCAATGCTGAGAAATTACACTTTCTGGGTGTATTTCACCCACCATGTGCCCAGCGCAGATCTGGGTGCACCGGGTAATTAGCAAGAAAAGCCAAAATCAAGATTTGCACTAAGCTTGGACCAGTTTGCAATTCACCCGGCATGCTTCCGATGGCGAGCTCCGGATCGCGCCAAAAGATGGCGAGAATATCATTAACCCTCAGTTGCATTCACTTCAATCTCATTAGCAAGATTGAAGTCGAATGCAATGGTCTCCCGAGAATTACGCAACTCGTCAGCGAGAAATCATGCGGGCGTCGTTTAATACTCCTTTTTAAAAACATGAAGCTGGCGCGATGGCTTCTGAGGGGAATTCAGTAGGTGAGTAACAATTTCCATTTTCCGGCAGCAGCTCAAAGGAACCGGAGCTGATGCCCCGGCGGTGGGGGGGGGGGGGGGGAGAGACACCTCAGGTGGGTTGGGCTTGGTCAGGGGCGCTGAAGGGTTCCAGGTCAGAGGTTGCCACTGGTGGAGACCCATAACAGGGGCAACCACAGCTGCAGCCTGTCTGACCTACCAGACTCTTCCAGGACAGAGCCCTGCTGTGGATTCAATGCTGAAATTCAATTTCACCCCCTTTGACTATGACCAGCCTCTTGTTTCACAGCTGAAAGCTATTGCAAATGACAAATTTGCCTTGTTAGTTGTGAGAGCACTTCACAGCTGCAGGTTTTGTTTGTTGCTTGCTTCTGCTGGTGGCTGCAGGTTCCCGGGGGCTGCAGCTGCTGTTTCCTTCCTTTTCCGTAACCGGAAAGAAGGACAGCGGGCTCAGAGGGGTGTATGAGTCCAGAGGGCAATCCGGTTTGAAGCAAGAAAACGCTGCAGCACCTGGTGTGCAAGGTTGATGCAAATGGGCCACCATCTAACGCTGTTGAAGAAATGCTTTTGCAGATTGCTGATGCTTTTGTTGCTGATGTGGTGAATGCTGCATGTAACTGACATGTCACCGCGGGTTAAACATGCCGGAAGTCAAGGATGTTGAACTGCACCTTGAGCGCCAGTGGAATATGTGGATGCCAGGATTTGGTTCTGGAGAGATTAGGCCAGGTGGGGGGGCCTGCACAGCTGCAGCTCCTGGACAGAGAATGGCACGGATACGTAGAACAAGTCATATGTTGATGGATAGATCATTTCTACGACAAAGTTCTGGACAAGATAATAAATGCTTAGGCTTATCCTCCGTTTCCGTTGAGGAACCTGTGAGGGGTGATAACGTGTGTTTGTTGTGAAGATGAGCTGATCTCGCTTTGTATTTGTACCAAACAAAATATTCTCAACTCTTCAAGTGCCTACTCCAGGGTACACATGGCGTGCCTCAGAGAAT
Organism: Scyliorhinus torazame; assembly: GCF_047496885.1. Classification (NCBI taxonomy): domain Eukaryota; kingdom Metazoa; phylum Chordata; class Chondrichthyes; order Carcharhiniformes; family Scyliorhinidae; genus Scyliorhinus; species Scyliorhinus torazame. The sequence continues at coordinate 312,192,594 of NC_092707.1, forward strand.
GACTAGTGGATAGCATCTCAAGGAAACTTGAACAGTGTGCCTGAACAGTGTGTCTGAACGCTAGGAGAATCAGCACCATAGAGGCAGCTACCAACAATCAAACACTAAAGAGCAGGGCTTCACCACTGTGGGTCTCCCGGTAAGTATGTGGATCAGGGGAGAGCACCAGAGCATGGCCTCCCTAATGTTCCCGGCAGAGGACTGGGCTCTGGGGGGCTCCTGATGTAGCCCGGAGTGCGTGTGCAGAGCAAGGTTTGCCAGCACAACCGGCTCAGTGGTTGGCACTCGAGAGAAGGCGGGACGTCAAGGTAAGGGTGGGTGGGGGGGGGGGGGGGGGGTCTTGTGCGATTTGAGGCTCCTGCGATGAAAGCTCCAATGGATTGTCAGTTTCTCTCCTCCAATTCCTTTTGATTAAAAAGTATTTGATGGTGTTGATCCTGCAGAGGCTGACCTCGCATCACTGGCAGGCAGATGCTGGAGAAGGCAGCAGTGACCACGCAGGCTGGAGGCGGCACCTCATGTGCGGGGGCCACCGCACACCCTAGAGACCTGGCCACCCCTCAGGCAGAGCAAGAACCCAGAGGCGGAGGCCAGCAATGGCCCACGGTGGGATGACGGACAGCATGTGCTGCAGGTGATTCTGTCTCAGCAGAGAGATAGTGCAGTACCTCTGCCACGTCCTCGCAGACTTGGCACCCCGTGGAGGTGGACAATGCACTCTCCCAGTGGCCGTGAAGGTCACCGCAGCCCTGAACCTTTATGCAACCGGCTCATTCCAGGACTCGAATGGGGACCTGTGCGGCATTTCTCAAGATACATCCCACAGGTTTACCGAGGAGGTCACAGATACCCTGTATGCCCAGGCATCCAACTACACCACCTTTGAGCTGTACCAAGCTCACCAAGGTGCCCAGGCTGCAGGATTCTCCGCCATTGCCGGGGTGCCCCAGGTCCAGGGGCAATAAATGGCACGCATGTCGCCTTGTGCGCTCCCGGGGCATCAAGGAGTGCCCTTCATTAACAGGAATGTTTAGATTGTGTGTGACCACCATCTCCATATCATGCACATGTGTGCATGCTACCCAAGGGACGTGCATGACAGCTACAGGGACACATGGAGTTCCCCAGGGTCCTAGAGGATCACGTTACGATGGTTGGCTCTTGGGGGACAAGGGGTATCGCTGAGGTCCTGGCTGATGGTGCCGGTGCAGAGGCCTGAGACTATGGCAGAGACTCGATATAATGAGGCCCATGCTGCCACCCATGCTGTCGTTGAGTGGTGCTCAAAATGCGGTTTGTGATGCTTGACCGTTCTGGTGGTGCCCTGCAGTACACCTCCCAGAGTGCCGCCCGCTTTGTAATTGTCGTCTGTGCCCTCCACAACCTGACACAGCAGCAGGGCGACATGCTGGAGGAGGAGGAGTAGGGACATGCGGCCTCGTCTGATGAGGAGGCGGAACAGGAGGAACTGGAGATCGAGTCCGGGGAGGAGTTGCAGGAAGAGCCAGAGTATGGAGGACATGTGGCGGCAAGGGTCCGGCATGCCTGAAGGACCACACCAGATTCACAGAGGACTGAGGCTATGTCTGTCAGCTCAACCTCTTTTCCCCCAAAAGGTTTTCCCTCCTTACCCCTCCAAAACCCCCCCATTTCCCTCCTTTCCCCAATTCCCCCCCTTGTCCCCAATCCCACACCCTTCGCCTGCAATATCGCCCCACCCCATCACACCACCCCATTCCCGACCACCTTGCTCCACCCTCCAAGGGTCTGTGTAACATCATTCCAGAGTGATGATAACTCGCTGGGAGGAAAGCTCTGGTGCTCCTCAGTTTCTGCAAAGGTCTGACTGCTGTCTTTCTGCTGAGAGCGCGCTCACACCCATCGCACCCATCCTCTGAACGGGGTCTGTACCGGGATGTTTGATCTTAGACCACAATGCTGGGGGGGGGTTACAGGGGGTGGGAGTGCAGAGAGGCCCGTTCTGAAGATTAACGTGATAGAGGCTTCACATGTATCAGGTGTTACATGTTTTAATTGTGAACATTTGACATTTCCATTCCCCCTAGCTACAGATGGAGGCTCTTAGACATGGTCATTACAGATTGAGCCAGCCTTGGATACCATTACTCAAGATCTGGACATCGTGCTCCAGGTTTTCCACTGCGGTCGGCACCCTAGCAGTGTTGGACTCGGTCCCACGCATGGTCGGCAGCATCTTCTGTGACCGAAGCCTTTAGTACTCCTCCATTCGGCTATGCAGTCACTGGAATGTAACTGACATCCCCTCTCGAATCTCATGGCTGTGTCCTAGCATTAGCTGTGGGAGAACCTTGTCCAGAGGCTCGGCATCTGACTGGGACCCAGCTGTGTCCTGGGATCCAGCAAACCTCCGATTGCTGCTTCCATTGGATGTTCCTGCCTCCCACCTGATGTGCATCAGCAACTGTGTGGTGCTCCCCAGATTGTGTCCCAGAAGTCTGTCCACTAATGTCACCCATTGAGGTGTGTCTCTGCAATGGGGGAAGGTGGATGTGAGAGCTGTGACACCTCTATGCTGATCTCCTTGGGGCTCCCCTCCGACCTGGTCCCTTGGGTTGCAGGGGCAACGACTCCTGATGACCCAGCCTCATCAGATTGAGATCCTGCGAGACAATGGACATGTGGTCAGTGAGAGGGAAGGATCATTTTGCCTGACATGGACTGCTCACTTGAGACAGGTCATCTGGGTGAAGGGGCAGTGGATCTTCGCTTCTGTGATCTTGATCAACCCCGCGATCTCCAGGGCCCGTTTCTCATAGGGGGTGAGGACTCGGATCTCTGGGACTCCACCCCCCCTGTCTTGGCCCTTTCCCATTTATTATTGGCTATCTTCACCTGCAGGGACAAAGAGGGGGCATTGTGAGCCGCACGCCTGATGGGTCAGGGGGTTCCAAAGCAGGTGGCATGTGTGGACACCGCAGCCGGACATGAAGAGGTTGTGCTGTTGGGTGCCAGGGGTGCTGAGGAATAAGCACAAAGATCGGTGTGGGGAAGATGTAGGGTGTCAGCCTGTGATCTGTGGGGGGGAGGGGGGGGGGGATTTGGGAATTTGATGGGTGCCAGGTGGAACTGATACCAGGAGAGGTGGTAACTTAACCTTGCAGCTCAGTGGAGGTCGATGATCTTCTTCAGACATTGGACGGCATTCCTCCTAGTCATGTTGCTTGCACTGGCAGCTGCTGCCACTGCCTCCAGGGGGCATTGCTGACCCCTCAGGGTAACAGGATGTCTCGTCTCGCTTCAGTAGCATTGAGAAGCCTGGCCAGGTCGGCATTGCCAAAGTGAGGAGCAGGTCTGTGCGCTGCCATGCTTGTGTGCTGACTGGGAGTGAGTGGTCAGGGAGCGTTTAAAAAGCGGCTCCCTCTTAGCGATGAGATACTGAGTCAGGAGTCTAGCGAATCAGACAGTGAGACAGACAGCAACGGCAAGAATCTTGTGGAACTTACTTTTGGCACAAAATGCCGTAAAATACGGGCCGCGATCTCGCCAACACTGGCGTTGAGGAACACACCCACCACCAAACGTGCCCAAAATGATACATAGAAATTTTTCCGTTGAATCATGCCCTACATTTTTCTCACTCCCACCATTAGAATTAGCTCAGTTATAACATGTTCAATGGGTTGCAAATGTGGAGGACTTTAACAACCCGTTAAAGTCCTCCACGCATGAAATAAAGTTCCTGCTCTACCGGTGTCCCATTTCACATTATCACATGAGCCATATTTGCAACTTCTGAAATAAATTGTCAGATTAAAGTCAACCAGTGCTTGATTATGGCCAGTTTTGCACTGCAGACTCAACAACCATCACAAAGTTATCTATAGAGAATACATTACAATAAACTAAAGTTTGTGCAAATGTAATCCACGTCAACCAGAGAACCCATAAGACAAAAATTGCATAGATCATGTGGTTTATTTTTGCAGAAACCCACAGCTCCCAAATTACGTTTTACATAAATAAATCCCGCTGTGTGGTTATAAATTTGAAACTCCGTTTCACTGGCAGCACATCCCTGCCCATGGGTTTCCCGGAGGCCGTGGGGAGTGGCTGCAATGGGAAATCCATTCGGCCAACAGCAGGAGTGGAGAATCCTGATGCCAGCGACGACGCACCGCTGGGAAACACATGGCTGGGGAGGAGGAGAATTCACCCCAATGTTAGATTTAGTAACAGGCCTCCTTTAATTTATCAGGCCTCAGCCTCAAACCTGTTTGAATTTGATTGGTGGGCAATGTCGTCAATACTCTTGTATTTCTGCTTGAAACCTGAGCAGCCCTAGAATTCAGATATTCACCAAACCAAATGGGAATTCCCTGTGACACATGCTAATACTAGATTGTCACCATCAAGCTGCCACAATACTAAACTGTTGGGGATCAGGCATATTTGACCAAGTTTATATCATAATCAGGCTGGCTGTGGGTGCCTGAAGACCTACACATCATATTTCCTCTCCATTATCACCTCCAGAAGCTGCTTCCTCATTGACATTGAACAAAAACTAACCAAAAGACCACCAGAGATGAAAAAAACTCTATTTTGCCACTGAACACGAGAATATAAATATTAAAAATGCATCTAAACAAGTAGCTGTTTTGGTTCCTGTGATGTCAGGGTACACAGAAAAGCACATTGCACTTATCCATGGCCCTTTTTCTGAACGTTATGGTTAACGCGTGAACAAAACTGAAAATATTTTGAACTCAATTTTAAATGTGTGTGGGAACAAAAAGAGTGAGTCAGTTATCATTGGGGGTGGTTATGCGATGAAGCCAGAGGCAGGGTTGGGGGAAAAAAGGACTTGACGGAGACATTAATAATTGGTTCAAAACTTTCGGAGCAGATGGATCACTTTCCCTCTGATTCCACTGTTGATGCATGGTGGAAACAAAGTGCCAAAAAAGTTGAATTCTTGAAGTAGTGAAGACATGTTGCTGACAAAAGATCGAAATCTGGAGCCTGGGCTGGTGGAAAGTGGTAATAGACTTACAAGGGAGAGGTCAGAAAATACCAGCTGTGAATCAAAAAGGTGAGGGAGGGTGCCAGAAATGGGAGAAGTGTGTGGAAATACGTGCATGTGAGATCAGTGCCTTGGAAATGATAAAGCTGCATCTTCCCTATTGCAGTGAAAGGCACTTAACAGGAAAAATGAATAATTCCCAATCAGGAATTCAACTATTGTCTCTGTGAGCACACATGTAGCACAAATAGAGAGCAAACATGGATAAGACTGAGTTACAAGATAATAATGACAAACTATAGAGAAATTCTTGAATAATTAGCATGATCATCAAAATCTGTTCAGCAGACCGAGAAACCTTTGATTCACTCCTCCTAGGTTATTTCCTTGTGTGTGAGGTGTGCCTCTTTACCCTCGGTCAGGTTTCATGTATGGTTCTCTGTCTCCTGCCACAGCCGACAGCTTTTGTTCTTCAAATTCATAAATCTATCACTTGCTTCTAGGTTTGCACCTTGTGTTTCCCCCACAAATTCACATGAATTGTGTCTAGATTGTACCGCTGCAGCTCAGAAATGTTAACCATAAGAATTTTAAATATGCTAATTTTGCAACTCAAAAAGCACCACAAAGTAACACAAGCAAGAGCTGGAGGATGTACTGGTGGAAAAAGAACATAAGGCGTAAATTCAGAATGGGAACCTTTGCATTTAAATTAAATTAAATTGCATTGAAAATAAATAGAGTTAACAACAGGGCTATAGATTTATAATTAGTTGGATGGTGCATGATTGCAAAACCACAATAGCATCTATAATGCGATAAAGTTCTTAATACTTAAGAAAAAAAAACTGCAGCACAGCCTGAGATTACTGACATATTTAGAATTTTGCTTGTGGGATTGTGCCAACCATAACTTATGCTTCTAAGCTTACAGTGTTGTGATGACACAGCAAAGAGGGATTTGGTAATACAAGCATGTAGTAAAATGGTCATCTTGTTTGAGCAGTGAATCATGGCAACTGCACCAGGACATCAGTGTCTGTCTTCTAATTTCTAGAGCAAGATCAAGATGTAACTGTGATAGAATTGAGGCTATTTGTATAATGTGCCATTTCATTACCTGCACGTGACAACTTTAAAAATTGCAACCAACGTCATGTCACTGAAGGCAAAAAAAAATCAGAAGGCAATTGTTTTATTTTTGTTACCAGAACTTAATTTTACTTAGCATACACTTGTCACAATTTAGTACTAAAAGTTATGCTTTGGACAAGAAATTTTGTAATGGGTGTGGAGATCACAATGCCCACTTATTCACAATTATTGCTTCCAATCAAGGCAGTGTGTAAACTTTGTGCTGCTTGTTAATTTTAATGTTTGTAGCGTGCAGCTCAGTGTCAAAGAAGCTGTTGAATGGCTGCATGCTCAACAGTGACCCAAGATTGGACGATGCTAGCACAAGTTCAAACTAGCCTGCAGTACTTAAAACCAACCTTTTGGATGAGGTTCATTCTGGCTGGAGCAGGTGTTGGAAGAGACAGACGCCAGACTGGCACGCCATTGGCGAGAGTGGCTTCATAGCTTTCCCAGTCTGCACCAGAACCCTTGGTCGAGGCAAAGCAGAGGAGGAGATGCCTCCATACAAACTATCTGGGACCAGGTAGCCGTTGGATCAATACCAGGAGACTAGGCCCGGGAATCTGCATGCAGTACCATAAGAAGCTCAATAACCTTGCAAAAGTGGTCATGTCCTACCAAATGAACTGCTACCCCCCCCCTTGCAATCCCTTCACCCACCAAAAATCTCTAAATCTCTATTAATCATATGTCACATTTATATGCTTTACCACACCATAGATATAGAACATACAGTGCAGAAGGAGGCCATTCGGCCCATCGAGTCTGCACCGACCCACTTAAGCCCTTACTTCCACCCTATCCCCGTAGCCCAATAACCCCTCCTAACCTCTTTGGACACTAAGGGCAATTTAGCATGGTCAATCCACCTAGCCCACACATCTTTGGACTGTGGGAGGAAACCAGAGCACCCGGAGGAAACCCACGCAGACACGGGGAGAATGTGCAAACTCCGCACAGACAGTGACACAGCAAGGAATCGACCCTGGGACCCTGGCGCTGTGAAGCCACAGTGCTATCCACTTGTGATGCCCCATATATTGCCCCACATAACATTGCTCCAAGTCTCACGTCCCCATCTCACAATGTGCACACACTCCTAGCTATTCAACCATAACAACATTCTCACCCAAGTACATTGCAGCGCACACACACAAGTTGGCACATAATCTCAGGCTGCAAGATCTAACTGATGGGGATTGGGCATGGCTGCATTTCCTAAGTTCGCATGAAGGCGACGGTGGCTGCCATCACTGAAGTGGTCGTGACTGAAGCCATGGCTGCTGAAGGGGTTGACACCATTGAAGAAGACTGTATGCTTATCCCTAATTCACCTTCACACATCCCACTTCCTCCTCATTGCACAATTTCCTCTGATTTACAAGCTGCAGATGGCGTAAGCATGACTTCTTACTTCACCCCCTCCCCTCTTTGGATAGGGGCCCCAATGCATTCCCACCTCTGTACACTTTTCCTGGTGGCAACCTAGCAGATTCGATGGCAGCCTGCTCAACAACAGCGGTGGGAAGCAATCAAGGCTGATAATGAGCCCCATTTCCTTTGCAAGAGATGCTACCCAGGATGAACACTGTGTCAGGAGCCTAAAGCAGCTTTGCAGCTGGTGGTCCAATCTGAGATCCACTGGAGTGTTTATTTGCTTTATTTGCTGGCAGTAATTAACAAAGGGAATCTATCCCTAAGCAGCAGGCATATCCTTGCAGGCACCACATGGAGAGTTGCCTCCACTAATGCTTGCACTGCTTAAATGGCAGGCACCTCCCTCCCACTAAAGATGTCCGCCTGTCTGCCCCTGCTGATGGGCAGGCATCATCTGCACTGCAAAGGCAGCCAGTGGCTATTCCACGAGCTGTGCTGATTGAACCTGCCATGTTGGACAGGGCTTCCCGGAGCCAGCTTCTTAATTTGCTGCCAGACATCATGCCATGACCATTTCCAGTTTCCCAACCTGGAATTCATCTCAGCATTGGGATCAGCATACTAGTGGGAAATTCAGTCCTCTGAGTAATGCATGGGCTCCATATTCGGACAATTTCCAAGGTTGGACTGCAAACACATGGAAGCACGTGTCAGAAACTCAGGTGAAACTGAACCTTAAAATATTGTAGTAGAAATTCCAAGGCTTCCATGCCCTGGTGTTACATTGCAGAATATATTATATTAGTGCTTAACATGTCTTCAAAAATTCCTTTCTCTTTGATGCACGATCAATTGCACAAAGACTAAAGTTGGGTACAACTATGGCTTTATTACCGTGAGATGCATGGCCTCCTGCTGCAGCTGGCGAAATGGCAGGGCACTGGAGGTCATACATATTTAGACAGTTCTCAGTGTTCCAGCCGGCAGGAGCTACCGGCGAACCTGTAGTGCAGGTCCTACCTTGCATCCCCTAATACAGAGGTTCACCACACTCTTATAGTCTAGTGGAGGCACTAATCTATTTAAAATGCAATAGGTTACGTTAAAATAAATGGGTTAACACTGCCACTTAAATAATGGAGGAAGAGATCTCAAACATGCTACAATTACATAGAATCTATAACACGGAATCAAGCCATTTGATATAACTGGCTGGTGTTTATACTTCACACGTGCCTCCTCCTAATCTAGTTATCTCTTCCCATCCTGTCCCTGTGTTCTTTGTTCCCTTCATCCTCATGTATATATCAAATCTCTGCTTAAATGCATCGATTCATCAACCACTACCGATGGTGGTCAGTTCTACTGAGTAAAATACATTTCTCCTAAATTCGTAGCATTTATTTTCCCTTATTAATGACTCACCTACAAGTGCAAAGTTTTTCCACCTCCATCCTATTGAACCCCTTCATCAGTTCTCCTCTCTTTTCCATAGAAAATTGTACCAGACATCTCAATCTTTCCTGTTAGTTGCAAGCTCATATTGACATATTTGTAAATCTTTGCTGCATTTCAAGGAGTAAAGGAGTGCTCTAGTACATTAAGATCCTTCCAATAGTCTGGAGACCAGAACTTACCAGGACTTAAGAATTAATTTATGAGAGCAGGTTGCATAAACTTGGCTGGTACTCTTTAGAGTTTAGAAGGTTGATTTAATGGAGATGTTTAAGATGAGATAAAGATTTGATAGAGGAGATAGAGAAACTGCTTTCTCTAATGGGGGGGGGGGGGGCACTTTTTCACTCAAATTCTCAGCCCAAAAGGCTGTGGATGCTGGATCATTTGGAATTTGCATGTCAGAGGTCTAGAAATATTATCAGTAAAGGTATCCACAGATATGGTTCAGAGGGAGGTAAACAGAGTTGAGATATATGTCAACCAAAGTCTGACTGAACAGTGGGGCAGCACGGTAGCACAGTGGTTAGCACAGTTGCTTCACAGCTCCAGGGTCCCAGGTTCGATTCCAGGCTTGGGTCACGGTCTGTGCGAAGTCTGCGCGCTCTCTCTGTGTCTGCGTGGGTTTCCTCCGGGTGCGCCAGTTTCCTCCCACAGTCCAAAGATGTGCAGGTTATGTGGATTGACCATGATAAATTGCCCTTAGTGTCCAAAACTGTTAGGTCGAGTTACTGGGTTACGGTGATAGGGTGGAGGCGTGGGCTTAAGTAGGGTGCTCTTTCCAAGAAAAATTGATTGATTGATTGAAAAATTTGAACAATACCATATTTGTATGAATATGAATATCGTTTAGAGAATAAAATATGAAGATTTAACTTGTGTTATGGGCCAGGGTTTAGAGGACCCCAAAGTGTATCATGGAGTTCACCTGACCCACAGTGTTTAATAGATTGTGGTATAGGGAGCACACGGCCCACTCTACAGATGTGGTACAGCAGAAATGGAAAAGTATTTTTTAAAGCAAAACAATATTCTATGAACTGAAGTTAACCTTTTTAAAACATGCAGTGAACATCTTAGCAACCATTAATTCAAATACAACCCCCAAAGAATACAACACTAAGTAATCCTTTAAGCTTTCCTTTTAACATCCATAAGACTTAAAACACCTTTTACCAGAAGCACATCAGGTTAAAGTCACAACTGTTATTAGTTTTAAATCACCAGGATCGATTTACAGTCTTTAGATTACAGAGAGAGACTCCAATACACCTTCTGGCTGTGACTACAGCTATCCAGATCTGAAAACAAACTAAAACACACCCTGCAGCAAACAGCCTAAAACAAAAGTAAAAAGCTGACAGACAGCCCAGCTCCACCCACTCTCTGACATCACTGCAGTAATAAACACCCGTTTCTTAAAGGTACTCTCACTACAGATATTTATATACACACCCATTTATAAACACCCATTTCTTAAAGGTACTCTCACATGACACCTCCCCCCAAGAAAAATAAATAAACCATCAACTTCAAGATGGTTTCATTTTTCACCTTTTCACCATCCTTTAAGAAATTCACACAGTAAATATACTTTATCATTTCAAAAAACAACACATGCCAACAGGTATAATAATATAGTCCATTTCTTTTTTTTTCTTCTTCCTCCAACTGGAATCCCTCTTGATTGACAGTGTCTTTGAACAAGAAGGTCTCTGCACGATCCATGCATTTCTCTACGCCTCGGCATTTCTCTTTAAAGTCAGATACTTTAGTTCAATCTGATCACAGAGTCCCTTGTAATTCTCCAACACAAGTGCATTGTTTAGCAAAGCTTTCAGGCCGTCAAATGCCTGTTGAAAGTCTGCTGTCCACTGAAATTTTCGACGTTTCTTCAGCAAGTCCATCAGTGGGGCAACCACGCTACAAACATTGTTCACCAATGTTCCATCAAATCCGCTCATGCCAAGAAATCACATCAAGTCCTGTCGTGTCGAGGGTATCGGAAACTCCTCAATAACTGTTGGTTTCACATCCCGTGTGACAATTCAACCCTGTCCAATTGTATGGCCAAGGAAAGTGACTTGGGCTTTTCCAAATTCACTTTTAGCTAGGTTTATCACCCAACTAGCCTCCTGAAGTCGATCGAATAACTCCATCAGATGTTTTAAAGGTTCTTTCCATGTCTGGCTGAAAATTACCAAATCGTCGATGTATACCGCACAATTCGGTAATCCTGAAACAACTTTGTTAATTAACCGTTGAAATGTGGCTGGGGCGTTTTTCATACCAAACGGCATAACTTTGAATTGGTATATACCATCTGGAGTCACAAAAGCTGAAATCTCCTTCGCCCTTTGGGATAAAGGTACCTGCCAGTAACCTTTAAGTAAATCCAGTTTGGAAATAAAAGCTGATTTTAAAAGCTCCCACTTTCTCAATGCAATCCTCCAAACGTGAGATAGGATAAGAGTCCGTTCTTGTAACTGCATTAAACTTTCTATAGTCCACACACAACCGTTGGGTACCATCTGGTTTAGGTACCATCACTATGGGTGAGCTTCATTGGCTGCAACCCACTTCAATTATGCCATTTTTAAGTATACTCACAATCTCTTTGTCAACCTGTGCCAATTTTAAAGGGTTAAGTCTGTATGGATATTGTTTGATTGGAACAGCATTTCCCACATCTACATCATGTATAACCATTTAATATTTCCCAATTTATCTCGACAACCTTGTCCACGTGATATCAATAACTCTTTCAGGTCAGTTCGTTTTTCCTCTGGAAGTTAACTAACAATTTATCCCAATTTTTAAGAACATCTTCGTTTTCCAATTTAACTTGAGGTATGTCAAATTCACAGTCATCTGGATTTGGTTCGTCACTTTGAGTTAGAATCCTTAAAACCTCCTCCTTTTTCTCTCCTTCCCTTTCAAAATACCTTTTAAGCATATTCACATGACACACTCGGTGAGTCTTCCTTCTATCTGGTGTTTTTACCACATAATTCACCTCACTTAATTTCCTTTCAATCTGATACGGTCCACAAAACCTTGCTTTTAAAGGTTCACCTACAACTGGTAACAACACTAAAACTTTATCTTCACTGGCAAAACTACGAAGTTTGGATTTCTTGTCCGCGAGCCGTTTCATCACATTTTGTGCAACTTTTAAATGTTGTCCAGCCAATTCACCTGCTCTATTTAATCGTTCCCTAAAATTTGACACGTAATCCAATAATGTAATTTCCGATTTCTCACTCACCAATTTTTCCTTAATCAATTTAAGTGGTCCTCTTACCTCATGACCAAAAATTAGTTCAAAAGGACTAAATTTGGTTGACTCATTAGGTGCATCCCTAACTGCAAACAGTACGAATGGAATTCCTTTATCCCAATCCTCTGGATAATCTTGACAATAAGACATCAACATTGTCTTTAATGTTTTTTTTAAAATATATTTTATTCAAAATTTTTGGCCAACCATAACAGTACATTGTGTATCTTTTACACAGTAATATAACAATATAAATAACAATGGCCAGTTTTTTAAACAAGAAATAAATAATATATAAACAACATCAAAATTAAAAAACAAAACTAAATGGCAATTGCCTTGTCCCAAATAAATACTCTCCAAAAATACAATTCAGCAGTCCAGTATACAATTACCTATAACAACAACCTATACATATTATACTTATACACTAACATCCCTGAGAGTCCTTCTGGTTCCTCCCCCCCCCCGGGTTGCTGCTGCTGTCTTCTTCTTTTCCATTCCCTCTATCTTTCTGTGAGGTATTCGACGAACGGTTGCCACCGCCTGGTGAACCCTTGAGCCGATCCCCTTAGGATGAACTTAATCCATTCCAGCTTTATAAACCCTGCCATGTCATTTATCCAGGTCTCCACACCCTTCCTTCCACATCAACAGTATCCTGCGCCGGGCTACTAGGGACGCAAAGGCCAAAACATCAGCCTCTTTCGCCTCCTGCACTCCCGGCTCTTCTGCAACCCCGAATATAGCCAACCCCCAGCTTGGTTCGACCTGGACCCCCACCACCTTCGAAAGCACCTTTGTCACCCCCACCCAAATCCCCTGTAGTGCCGGACATGACCAGAACATGTGGGTGTGATTCGCTGGGCTTCTCGAGCATCTCGCACACCTATCCTCTACTCCAAAAAATGTACTGAGCCGTGCTCCAGTAATATGCGCCCTGTGTAACACCTTAAATTGTATCAGGTTTAGCCTGGCACACGAGGACGATGAGTTTACCCTACTTAGGGCATCAGCCCACAGCCCCTCCTCAATCTCCTCCCCCAGCTCTTCTTCCCATTTCCCTTTCAGCTCATCTACCATAATCTCCCCCTCGTCCCTCATTTCCCTATATATGTCTGATACCTTACCGTCCCCCACCCATGTCTTTGAGATCACTCTGTCCTGCACCTCCTGCGTCGGGAGCTGCGGGAATTCCCTCACCTGTTGCCTCACAAAAGCCCTCAGTTGCATATACCGAAATGCATTCCCTTGGGGCAACCCATATTTTTCGGTCAGCGCTCCCAGACTTGCAAACGTCCCATCTACAAACAGATCTCTCAATTGTGTTACTCCTGCTCTTTGCCATGTTCCAAATCCCCCATCCATTCTCCCCGGAGCAAACCTATGGTTATTTCTTATCGGGGACCACACCGAGGCTCCCGTCTTTCCCCTATGCCGTCTCCACTGCCCCCAAATTTTCAGAGTAGCCACCACCACCGGGCTTGTGGTGTATTTCTTCGGTGAGAACGGCAACGGCGCCGTCACCATAGCTTGTAGGCTAGTCCCCCTGCAGGATGCCCTCTCCAATCTCTTCCACGCCGCTCCCTCCTCTTCTCCCATCCACTTACATACCATTGAGATATTGGCGGCCCAGTAGTACTCACTTAGGCTCGGTAGTGCCAGCCCCCCCTATCCCTACTACGCTGCAAAAATCCCTTCCTCACTCTCGGGGTCTTCCCGGCCCACACAAAACTCATGATACTCTTCTCAATCCTTTTGAAAAAAGCCTTAGTGATCACCACCGGGAGGCACTGAAACACAAAGAGGAATCTCGGGAGGACCACCATTTTAACCGCCTGCACCCTCCCTGCCAGTGACAGGGATACCATGTCCCATCTCTTGAAGTCCTCCTCCATCTGTTCCACCAACCGCGTTAAATTTAACCTATGCAATGTACCCCAATTCTTGGCTATCTGGATCCCCAAGTAGCGAAAGTCCCTTGTTATCTTCCTCAGCGGTAAGTCCTCTATTTCTCTGCTCTGCTCCCCTGGATGCACCACAAACAACTCACTTTTCCCCATGTTCAGTTTATATCCTGAAAATTCTCCAAACTCCCCAAGTATCCGCATTATCTCTGGCATCCCCTCCGCCGGGTCCGCCACATACAACAACAAATCGTCCGCATACAGAGATACCCGGTGTTCTTCTCCTCCCCTGAGTACTCCCCTCCACTTCCTGGAACCCCTCAATGCTATTGCCAGGGGCTCAATCGCCAGTGCAAACAATAATGGGGACAGAGGACATCCCTGCCTCGTCCCTCTATGGAGCCGAAAATACGCAGACCCCCGTCCATTCGTGACCACGCTCGCCATCGGGGCCCTATACAGCAGCTGTACCCATCTAATATACTCATCTCCAAAGCCAAATCTCCTCAACACCTCCCACAAATAATCCCACTCCACTCTATCAAATGCTTTCTCGGCATCCATCGCCACCACTATCTCCGCTTCCCCCTCTGGTGGGGGCATCATCATTACCCCTAGCAGCCTCCGTATATTCGTATTCAGCTGTCTCCCCTTCACAAACCCAGTTTGGTCCTCATGGACCACCCCCGGGACACAATCCTCTATCCTCATTGCCATTACCTTGGCCAGAATCTTAGCGTCTACGTTCAGGAGGGAAATAGGCCTTTAGGACCCGCATTGCAGCGGGTCTTTTTCCTTCTTTAGGAGAAGCGATATCGTTGCCTCTGACATAGTCGGGGGCAGCTGTCCCCTTTCCCTCGCCTCATTAAAGGTTCTCATCAGTAGCGGGGCGAGCAAGTCCACATATTTCCTGTAAAATTCAACTGGGAATCCATCCGGTCCCGGGGCCTTCCCCGCCTGCATGCTCCTAATTCCTTTCACTACTTCCTCCATTTCGATCTGTGCTCCCAGTCCCACCCTCTCCTGCTCCTCCACCTTAGGAAATTCCAGCTGGTCCAGAAAACACATCATTCTCTCCTTCCCATCCGGGGGATGAGCTTCATATAATCTTTCATAGAATGCCTTGAACACTCCATTCACTCTCTCCGCTCCCCGCTCCATCTCTCCCTCCTCATCCCTCACTCCCCCTATTTCCCTCGCTGCTCCCCTTTTCCTCAATTGGTGGGCCAGCAACCTGCTCGCCTTCTCCCCATATTCGTACTGTACACCCTGTGCCTTCCTCCACTGTGCCTCTGCAGTACCCGTTGTCAGCAAATCAAATTCTACGTGTAGCCTTTGCCTTTCCCTGTACAGTCCCTCCTCCGGTGCCTCCGCATATTGCCTGTCCACCCTCAGAAGTTCTTGCAGCAACCGCTCCCGTTCCCTATTCTCCTGCTTTCCTTTATGTGCCCTGATTGATATCAGCTCCCCTCTAACCACTGCCTTCAGCGCCTCCCAGACCACTCCCACCTGGACCTCCCCATTATCATTGAGTTCCAAGTACTTTTCAATACACCCCCTCACCCTTAGACACACCCCCTCATCCGCCATTAGTCCCATGTCCATTCTCCAGGGTGGACGCCGTTCTTTTTCCTCCCCTATCTCCAAGTCCACCCAGTGTGGAGCGTGATCCGAAATAGCTATAGCCGTATACTCCGTCCCCCTCACCTTCGGGTTCAACGCCCTTCCCAAAACAAAAAAGTCTATTCGCGAATAAACTTTGTGGACATAGGAGAAAAACGAAAACTCCTTACTCCTAGGTCTGCTAAATCTCCATGGGTCTACTCCTCCCATCTGCTCCATAAAGTCTTTAAGCACCTTGGCTGCTGCCGGCCTCCTTCCAGTCCTGGACCTCGATCTGTCCAGCCCTGGTTCCAGCACCGTGTTAAAATCTCCACCCATTACCAACTTCCCCACCTCTAGGTCAGGGATACGTCCTAACATGCGCCTCATAAAGTTGGCATCATCCCAGTTCGGGGCATATACGTTCACTAAGACCACCGCCTCCCCCTGAAATTTGCCACTCACCATCACGTATCTGCCCCCACTATCCGCCACTATGGTCTTTGCCTCAAACATTACCCGCTTCCTCACTAGTATAGCCACCCCTCTGTTTTTCGCATCTAGCCCCGAATGAAACACCTGCCCCACCCATCCTTTGCGTAGTCTAACCTGGTCTATCAGTTTCAAATGCGTCTCCTGTAACATAACCACATCTGCCTTAAGTTTCTTAAGGTGTGCGAGTACCCGTGCCCCCTTTATCGGCCCGTTCAGCCCTCTCACATTCCACGTGATCAGCCGGGTTGGGGGGCTCTTTACCCCCCCCCCTTGTCGATTAGCCATCCCCTTTTATCCAGCTCCTCACCCGGTTCCCATGCAGCTGTGTCCTCCCCAGGCGGTGCCCTCCCGCCCTACCCACCCCACCCCATACCAGCTCCCCCTTCTCCCCAGCAGCAGCAACCCAGTAAATCCCCCCTCCCACCCCCCCCCCCCGCTAGATCCCCCACTAGCGTAGTTACACCCCCCATGTTGCTCCCAGAAGTCAGCAAACTCTGGCCGACCTCGGCTTCCCCCCGTGACCTCGGCTCGCACCGTGCGACGCCCCCTCCTTCCTGCTTCCCTATTCCCGCCATAATTATCATAGCGCGGGAACAAAGCCCGCGCTCCCCTTTTGGCCCCGCCCCCAATGGCCAACGCCCCCAGCTCCTCCACCTCCCTTCCTCCTCCCCCACAACCTGTGGAAGAGAGAAAAGTTACCGGGTCGCAGGATTAACAACATAAAAATAAAAAAACATAAAAATCATCTCTTTCCCCCCTTTTTCCCCCCTCTTCGCCCCCCATATTCGCCCCACCATTTTGTCTCAAACGTTCTTTTTTAATAACCCGCTTATTCCAATTTCTCTTCAACAATAAATGTCCACGCCTCATCCGCCGTTTCAAAGTAGTGGTGCTTCCCTTGATATGTGACCCAGAGTCTTGCCGGCTGCAGCATTCCAAATTTAATCTTCTTTTTATGAAGCACCGCCTTGGCCCGATTAAAGCTCGCCCTCCTTCTCGCCACCTCCGCACTCCAGTCTTGATATACGCGGATCACCGCGTTCTCCCACCTACTGCTCCGAGTTTTCTTTGCCCATCTGAGGACCATCTCTCTGTCCTTAAAACGGAGGAATCTCACCACTATGGCTCTGGGAATTTCTCCTGCTCTCGGTCCTTGCACCATCACTCGGTATGCTCCCTCCACCTCCAATGGACCCGTCGGGGCCTCCGCTCCCATTAACGAGTGCAGCATCGTGCTCACATATGCCCCAACGTCCGCCCCTTCTGCACCTTCAGGAAGACCAAGAATCCTTAAATTCTTCCTCCTCGCATTATTCTCCAGCACCTCCAGCCTTTCCACACATCGTTTATGGTGTGCCTCGTGCATCTCCGTCTTCACCACCAGGCCCTGTATATCGTCCTCGTTTTCGGCAGCCTTTGCCTTCACGACCCGAAGCTCCCGCTCCTGGGTCTTTTGCTCATCTTTTAGCCCTTCAATCGCCTGTAATATTGGGGCCAACAGCTCCTTCTTCATCTCCTTTTTAAGCTCTTCAACGCAGTGTTTCAAAAACTCGTGTTGTTCAGGGCCCCATATTAAACTGCCACCTTCCGACGCCATCTTGGTTTTTGCTTGCCTTCCTTGCCGCTGCTCTAAAGGATCCACCGCAATCTGGCCACTTTCCTCTCCTCTTTCCATCCATATCCAGGGGGGATTCCCTTCTGGTTTACCGCACAGTGCTTTTAGCCGTTAAAATTGCCGTTGGGGCTCTTATTAAGAGCCCAAAAGTCCGTTCCACCGGGAGCAGCCGAAACGTGCGACTTAGCTGGTCATCGCCGCACCCAGAAGTATTGTCTTTAATGTTTGATGCCACCTTTCTAACACTCCCTGCGATTCTGGATGGTATGCAGTTGATTTAAATTGTTTTATTCCTAAGCTATCCATAACTTCTTTGAATAACCTTGAGGTAAAATTCGATCCTTGATCCAATTGTATTTCTGTGGGTAGTCCATATCTAGTAAAGAATTTAATAACTCTTCCACAATCTTTTGAGCTGTAATATTACATACTGGAATGGCCTCTAGAGTAGACACATCCATTATCATCAAAAGATATTGATTCCCACTTTTTGCTTTAGGAAGCAGTCCTACGCAATCAATTAGGACTCTTGTAAAAGGTTCCTCAAATGCTGGAATGGGTATTAAGGGTGCTGGTTTTATCACTGCTTGAGGTTTCCCTATCACTTGACATGTGTGACATGCTTGACAAAATTTAACTACATCTTTATGTAGTCCAGGCCAATAAAAATGTTTACTGATTTTAGCTTGAGTTTTCCTTATTCCCAAATGACCTCCCACTGGTACCTCATGTGCAACTCACAACACCTCTTTTCTGTACCCTACCGGCAATGCTACCTGATGAACTTCTGTCCACTTTTCATCCGCCTGCATATGTAAAGGTCTCTATTTTCTCATCAAGCCATCACTTTTACGGTAATAACACTCTGGTATACACTTAGATTCCTCTTCCATGTATGCTTTCTGATTCATCCGTTTTATTTCTGTATCTTTTTGCTTTAGCTCTGCCAATTTTCCTGAACTAAAAATATCCGCCTCATCCTCCCCCTGTTCTTGTTCTTTTTCAACCATCCGATCAAAAATCGTTTCTGATAATTGCACTTCAACGTCATCTTCACTCTTTGATTTCTCCTCTTGTCTTAACCTGTGACTTTGCGACCTTGTTACTACACAATCCGGAGAAATCCCAGGATATTCGTCCTTCAACACTTCAGTTGCCTGATTTTCCACTGGCTTATCAACCACAGTAGGCATCACTCCGACCTGCGATCCAGCTATATCAGTACCCAAGATAAACTGTATTCCTGGACAAGATAGTTCCTCTATTACTCCTACTACCACTTCACCACTCTTCACTGGACTTTCCAACCTTACCTCATATATTTGGACACTACTCCTCTCACCCTGAATTCCACATATTACCACCTTTTCTGGCAATATTCTTCCCAGACTACATAACTCCTCATTTCTTACCATTAAAGATTGACTAGCTCCCGTATCTCTTAAAATTGTGACTTCTTTACCTGCTCCTCCTGATACACATGACTAAACTTTACCCACACAAGTAAATTCTTTGAAAAGATCTAGCACCTTCTGATCAATCACTTCTTGATCAGGCTGTACAATCTTTTGCACCTCCTTCTCTCACTTGGGCTTTCCATTACCACTTTCACAAACCCCTCTGTCTTATCCTATTTTACCACATCAGCCTTCCCAGTGCTTTTCTTCAACCACCTTTACATGGCCTAGCTTATTACATGAAAACATTTGAAACTTTTCATTTCTTTTCCACCTTCCTGGATTTCTTTTTTAATCTGAGATACACTCCTTATTATCTCCCATCAGATCACCTTTATCTTTACCACTTGAGTATTTCTCATGTCCCTAGATTCTATCCCTCGGAGGCTGAAGCTGATGTCGGAAACCAAACTTTGACTTATGAACTAATTCATAATCATCTGCCATTTCTGCTGCTAATCTCGCAGTTTTAACCCCCTGTTCTTCCACATGAGTTCTCACTACATCAGGAATTGAATTTTTAAACTCCTCCAAAAGTATAATTTCTCTGAGAGCTTCACACATTTGGTCTATTTTCAAAGCCCTTATCCACCTATCAAAATTACTCTGTTTTCATGGTCTTTCAAACTCCATGTATGTTTGACCAAATTCTTTCCTTAAATTTCTAAACCTTTGTCTGTAGGCTTCAGGCACTAGTTCATATGCACCCAAGATCGATTTTTTCACCTCCTCATATGTCCTAGATACCTCCTCCGGTAGTGATGCAAACACTTCACTAGCCCTACCTATCAGCTTTGTTTGAATCAGTAATACCCACATTTCCTGTGACCATATCATTTGGTTAGCCACCTTCTCAAAGGAAATGAAAAAGGCTTCCACCTCCTTCTCGTCAAACCTTGGCAATGCTTGGACATATTTAAATAGATTCCCACCAAGCCTTCGACTTTGACGCTCTTTTTCACTATCCTCATCACTATCAACCAACTGTACGTTTCCCTTTACATCTGCCAATTTTAACTGACTGTCATGTTTCATGGCCATTTTCTGAAGTTCAAACTCTCTCTCTTTATCTTTTTCCCTGATCTGTATCTCCCTTTCTCTTTCTTTTTGTTCTGCTTGGGCTATTCTTTCTGTTTTCCTTTCTTCCCTCACTTTTTCCTCTCTCTCTCTTTCTCTTTCTTTTTCCTCTCTCTCTCTTTCGTATTCAAGCTGCTTTAATTCTTTCTCATGTTCCATTTGTTTAATTTGTAACTGAATTTTTGCCATTTCCAATGAGTCAAACTGTATCTCAGGCAACTTTAAATGCTTAGCCACCGCCATAATTACCTCATCTTTTCGCATTTTGTCAGGTAATGTTAACTGCAATGTTTTTGCCAAATCTAACAGTCTGCTTTTAATCTCTGTCCGTAAGGTACTGCGTGTGACCGCCTCCACCCCCAAAAACTTCAGAGCCTCTGAAAGAGCCATTGTCCACAACACACTCCCCACTTAAACTAAAATACCACACCTGACAAGCAACCACAATATGCTCACCCCTCACTGTCTTTAAGTTCACTAAGCCAATCCAATAAATAGACTTTTATCCCGGACGAGCCCCAAATTTGTTATGTGCCAGGGTTTAGAGAACCCCAAAGTGTTTCATGGAGTTCACCTGACCCACAACTTTTAATAGATTGTGGTATGGGGAGCACACGGCCCACTCTACAGGGGTGGTACAGCATAAATGGAAAAGTACTTTTTTAAAGCAAAATAATGTTTATTCTATGAACTCAAGTTAACCTTTTTAAAACATACAGTGAACATCTTAGCAACCATTAATTCAAATACAACCCCCAAAGAATACAACACTAAGTAATCCTTTAAGCTTTCCTTTTAACATCCATAAGACTTAAAACATCTTTTACCAGAAGCACATCGGGTTAAAGTCACTACTGTTATTAGTTTTAAATCACCAGGATCGATTTACAGTCTTTAGATTGCACAGAGAGACTCTAATACACCTTCTGGCTGTGACTGCAGCTATCCAGCTCTGAAAACGAAACTAAAACACACCCTGCAGCAAACAGCCTAAAACGAAAGTAAAAAGCTGACAGACAGCCCAGCTTCACCCACTCTCTGACATCACTGCAGTAATAAACACCCATTTCTTAAACGTACTCTCACATGACACTTGTGAATTTAAATGAATGTGAATAAATAACTGAAAATAGTTTGTGATAAAGTCAGGAAACGTATTGAAATAAATAATATTGAAGTGTTATTTTGTTGTCTTCCTTCGGACTAGTTTTAATTCTATAGAGAGAAATGGTTCCAAATTATTTATTTTTGCTTCATTAATCCAAATAAACTTTCACATTATTAATCATTTTGAACATATGGATAATGGAAATACTAGAGATGGTGCAGGGGAGATTCACCAGGATGTTGCCTGGGATGGTGTATTTTTGCTGAGGCTGGATAAGTTTGGGTTGTTTTCTTTGAAGCAGAGAAGGTTCAGAGGGACCTGATTGAAACCAAAAGAGAAAATGCTGGAAAATCTTGGCAGGTCTGGCAGCATCTGTAAGGAGAGAAAAGAGCTAATGTTTCAAGTCCAGATGACCCTTTGTTAAAGAGCTCTTTTCTCTCCTTACAGATGCTGCAGGACCGGCTGAGATTTTCCAGCATTTTCTCTTTTGGTTTCAGATTCCACCATGCTTTTTTATCTAGGGGACCTGATTGAGGTGCATAAGATTCCGAGAGGCATGGACAGGGTGGATAGAAAGGGGCATAATTTTAAGGTGAAAGACAGAGGGCTGGATTCTCCGAGCCTCCGCGCGCCGTGGCCACCCTGGTAGGGGTTGGGGGGATCCTTCACCGAGGGGGGGCCTCATGGACAGCCAGGGGGACGATCGGGTGGCACCGATCCACGGGCGCGCACGATCTCGGGGGTGGGGGGGGGGACGCTACATTTTTGGTGCCGCTCCGTGGTCCGAGTCCGCCATCGCGCACGGCGCGGCCGCCACAGGCACCACCGTGCGTATACGCGGACTCGCAACCAGAAGTGCAGGGTCCCGTATACGCAGCCAGAGATGCGAGAAGCACTCCGGGGCCCTGCTAGCCCCCTTCAGGTTGGAGAATCATTCTGGACTTTCTTAAGGAAAGTCCAGAGTGAAACGCCCGCGTTTTGACGCTGGCGTGGAGACATAGCCCCATTATTGGAGAATCCCGTCCAGGAGGTTTAGAGGGGATTTGAAGAAACCCTTTTTATCCAGAGTGGGAATCTGGAATACACTGCCTGGGGTGGGGGTGGGGGGTGGGAGGTGTCAAGGCAGGAAACCTCACAACTTTTAAAAGTACTTGGAATGCCATAACATTCAAGGCTATGGGCCAAGTGCTGGAAGGTAGGATTAATGTCGATTAGAGTGCTCTTTCAAAGGTTTTATGCAGACTCGATGGGCCAAATGGCTTCCTTCTGCACTTGGGGTTCTATGTAAGAATTCTATGAATCCCTGTCACAAATGCTTTCAGTTGACGTTCTTTTTCTGTGTCAAAAAGAGTTCAAAATTATTTACGAAGTACGATGAGTCAGGAGCATTTGACAAGTTCTATAATGTTGATGATTGAAAGTCCGTCTGTACAAGATTTGACCTACGATGATGTAATTGATGATTTTGTAACGAAAAAGTGTAGAAAATAAGCTAACTAAATTTACATGCCAACGAGGGATGAAGCAAGAAATTCTTAAAACTCTGTCCTTCTTCCATATTCTCTTGTTTAAATTCTGATTCCCAAAATGGACCATTGCTGGTCTGATATAATGGTTGCAGCTGGTCACGTGCTGATAGTTCAGACCACTATCGCTCTCAAGACTGGCCTTCAGAAAATCCCTTCAAGGCAAAGAATGGAATCCTGCCAGACAATGCCACTGATACTGGACTTGGATTTACTGGGCACTCTACTCAAGGGAATTTACGACAATAACTTATTTGATTTTGTGAGAGAAAGTAAGGAAGTTAACTTTTATTTTTGGAACTCAATGAGACTGTGAATGAAATATACTGAATGGCGGCATATGCATCTTGT
Organism: Scyliorhinus torazame; assembly: GCF_047496885.1. NCBI lineage: Eukaryota > Metazoa > Chordata > Chondrichthyes > Carcharhiniformes > Scyliorhinidae > Scyliorhinus > Scyliorhinus torazame. The sequence continues at coordinate 312,215,986 of NC_092707.1, forward strand.
TGATGGGAGCATTTGCTCCTGCACTGGACTGGCTCAATCTGCCCTGCACTGGCCTGTGCTGCAGTGATGCATGGGCTGATTTTTCCATCTCAGTGCTCGCTGCAAGACTCCCACATTGCAATATTGACCATCTTTACAGTCGTTCTGACAAAAGGTAAGCTTGGATTTCAATTCAGCAATTATTCATACAGATGTGTTTTTACAAGCTAAAAAGCAGTGATCAATTTGTGTATTTTTATGGCTTCCACCTTTGCGTACTGTAGGGTATAGCTGGGTGGGGTCATGGGCCGAGAAATGAAGATGAAGACAGGGCCCTACGAACTGTAAATCTGCATCTGCATCCACCCAAGTCGGCAACAGAACTTCAGTTTAACTTTTCACCTAAAAGGTGGCACTGGAATATCAGTCTCAATTTTTGTGCTCCGGCCCTGGAGTGGGCCTTGAACCTGGAACCTTGTGATTTAATAACAAGTGTGCTACCAACTGAGCCACAACTGACACAGTTAATTACAACTGGAAACATCTAGTCAAAAAAGCATGAAATAACTCAACCATTTAATGGAAAAGTTCACAATTCAGAGGTGGAGTCTGTCTTATAAATAGAAGTGACATTAACTTCTGGCTTCCTGAGGCAACCTCTACCTTTCCCAATCACTGTCCAGAATTTACGAAACTAATGACACAAATCTCATGATAATTGAAAATCTAAAAGCCACTGCGAATTTATCAACATTTAAATCATCTTTCCAAAATGTGCCACAGGAAGAGTTGAGTTTTTAATTGTCTTGTGGAAAATTCCACATCCAATTACACGTGAAATGCTGGAGGCAATCATTCCATTAAAAAATTCTGTTCCTAATGTAACAGTAAACCATGGAGACTTGTTGACAGTAGGTTAATTAAAAGCATCTGCCAACCTTATCTATATAACTAACCTTCAAAACAATAATCATGTGAGTTTAATCAAATATACAATTCATTTTTCATTAAGACTAGCGGCTAATTTCTGCTTTGTTGAGAATCTGGGCCTTTGTGGTTTCCATTATTACGTTTTTATAAGTGTCCATGCTGAGCTCTAATAGAGTATGGGTCCTTCTCTGACTAGTGTTTACATGTAATTGTTACATGATCAGTCTTTTTTTAAACAGGATATTAGGTTGATGGGTTTTAGCCACAACAATGATGCCTCCATTCTCTGATCATAGAACATAGAACATACAGTGCAGAAAGAGGCCATTTGGCCCATCGAGTCTGCACCGACCCACTTAAGCCCTCACTTCCACCCAATCCCCAGAACCCAATAGCCCCTCCTAACCTTTTTGGTCACCAAGGGCAATTTATCATGGCCAATCCACCTAACCTGCACGTCTTTGGACTGTGGGAAGAAACCGGAGCACCCGGAGGAAACACACGCAGACACGGGGAGAACGTGCAGTCTCCGCACAGACAGTGACCCAGCGGGGAATCGAACCTGGGACCCTGGCGCTGTGACGCCACAGTGCTATCCACTTGTGCTACCGTGCTGCCCAAAGGACCGTAGCACAAGTGGATCAGAGGACTCCATTCTCATACAGTGATACATTGCCTTCAGAGCTGAAAAGTCATATTTTACTGGATGCTGTTTTACTGTATAGGTCAGGAAAATATTCTGATCTGAGCAGAGGGACAATTCATGCTCAATTTTCCAACTACTGATCGTAACAAATCTGTGGTCAGCTCTCATTAGTTATAGATAGAATAGATAGAGCATTACAGTGCAGTACAGGCCCTTCGGCCCTCGATGTTGCGCCGACCTGTGAAACCAATCTAAAGCCCATCTACACTATTCCCTTATCATCCATATGTTTATCCAATGACCATTTAAATGCCCTTCATGTTGGCGAGTCCACTACTGTTGCAGGCAGGGCATTCCACGCCCTTACTACTCTCTGAGTAAAGAACCTACCTCTTACATCTGTCCCATATCTATTCCTCTCAATTTAAAGCTATGCCCCCTCGTGCTAGACATCATCATCCAAGGAAAAAGGCTCTCACTGTCCACCCTATCTAATCCTCTGTTCATCTTGTATGCCTCTATTAAGTCACCTTTTAACATTCTTCTCTCTAACAAAAACAGCCTCAAGTCCCTCAGCCTTTCCTCATAAGATTTTCCCTCCATACCAGGCAACGTCCTGGTAAATCTCTTCTGCACCCTTTCCAATGCTTCCACATCCTTCCTATAATACGGCGACCACAACTGCACGCAATACTCCAAATGCGGCCGCACCAGAGTTTTGTACAGCTGCAACATGACCTCATGGTTCCAAAACTCAATCCCTCTACCAATAAAAGCTAACACACAGTACACCTTCTTAACAACCCTATCAACCTGGGTGGCAACTTTCAGGGATCTATGTACATGGACACCGAGATCTCTCTGCTCACCCACACTGCCAAGAATCTTACCATTAGCCCAGTACTCTGTATTCCTGTTACTCCTTCCAAAATGAATCACCTCACACTTTTCTGCATTAAACTCCATTTGCCACTTCTCAGCCCAGCTCTGCAGCTTATCTATGTCCCTCTGTAACTTGCAACATCCTTCCGCACTGTCCACAACTCCACCGACTTTAGTGTCATCCGCAAATTTACTCACCCATCCTTCTACGCCCTCCTCCAGGTCATTTATAAAAATAACAAACAGCAGTGGCCCCAAAACAGATCCTTGTGGTACACCCCTGGTAACTGAACTCCAGGCTGAACATTTCCCATCAACCACCACCCACTCTCTTCTTACAGCTAGCCAATTTCTGATGCAAACCGCTAAATCACCCTCAACCCATGCCTCCGTATTTTCTGCAATAGCCTACCGTGGGGAACTTTATCAAATGCTTTACTGAAATCCATATACACCACATCAACTGCTTTATCCTCGTCCACCTGATTTGTCACCTTCTCAAAGAACTCAATAAGGTTTGTGAGGCACGATCTACCCTTCACAAAAACGTATTGACTATCCCTAATCAAATTATTCCTTTCTAGCTGTTTATAAACCCTTTCTCTTATAATCCTTTCCAAGACTTTGCCCACAACAGAAGTAAGGCTCACTGGTCTATAGTTACCGGGGTTGTCTCTACTCCTCTTCTTGAACAAGGGGACAACATTTGCCATCCTCCAGTCTTCTGGCACTATTCCTGTAGACAATGACGACATAAAGATCAAAGCCAAAGGCTCTGCAATCTCCTCCCTAGCTTCCCAGAGAATCCTAGGATAAATCCCATCCGGCCCAGGGGACTTATCTATTTTCACACTTTCCAGAATTGCTAACACCTCCTCCTTATGAACCTCAATCCCGTCTAGTCTAGTAGCCTGTATCTCAGTCTTCTCCTTGACAACATTGTCTTTTTCCTGACAAAAAAATATTCATTTAGCGCCTCTCCTATCTCCTCGGACTCCACGCACAACTTTCCACTACTGTCCTTGACTGGCCCTACTCTTACCCTAGTCATTCTTTTATTCCTGACATACCTATAGAAAGCTTGAGGGTTTTCCTTGATCCTACCTGCCAAGGACTTCTCATGTCCCCTCCTGACTCTTCTTAGCTCTCTCTTTAGGTCCTTCCTAGCTAACTTGTAACTTTCGAGCGTCCTAACTGAACCTTCACATCTCATCTTTACATAAGCCTCCTTCTTCCTCTTGACTACTTTAGTAAACCACTGTTCCCTCGCTCGGCCACTTCCTCCCTGCCTGACAGGTACATACTTATCAAGGACACGCAGTAGCTGTTCCTTGAACAAGCTCCACACTTCAATTGTGCCCATACCCTGCAGTTTCCTCCCCCATCCTTTGCATCCTAAGTCTTGCCTAATCGCATCATAATTGCCTTTCCCCCAGATATAACTCTTGCCCTGCGGTATATACCTAGCCCTTTCCATCGCTAAAGTAAACTTAACCGAATTGTGGTCACTATCACCAAAGTGCTCACCTACCTCCAAATCTAACACGTGTCCTGGTTCATTACCCAGTACCAAATCCAATGTGGCCTCGCCTCTTGTTGGCCTATCTACATACTGTGTCAGGAAACCCTCCTGCATACATTGGACAAAAACTGATCCATCTAAAGTACTCGAACTACAGCATTTCCAGTCAATATTTGGAAAGTTAAAGTCCCCCATAACAACAACCCTGTTGCTTTCGCTCCTATCCAGAATCATCTTTGTAATCCTTTCCTCTACATCTCTGGAACTTCTCGGAGGTCTATAGAAAACTCCCAACAGGGTGACCTCTTCTTTCCTGTTTCTAACCTCAGCCCATACTACCTCAGTAGACGAGTCCTCCTCAAACGTCCTTTCTGCCACCGTAATACTGTCCTTGGCTAACAATGCCACACCTCCCCCTCTTTTACCACCTTCCCTGAGCTTACTGAAACATCTAAAGCCCGGAACCTGCAACAACCATTCCTGTCCCTGCTCTATCCATGTCTCCGAAATGGCTACAACATCGAAGTCCCAGGTACCAACCCATGCTGCAAGTTCACCCACCTTATTCCGGATGCTCCTGGCGTTGAAGTAGACACACTTCAAACACCTTCCTGCCTGCCGGTACATTCCTGTGACCTTGAAACCTTACTCATGACCTCATTACTCTCAACCTCCTGTACTCTGGAGCTATAATTCAGGTTCCCATCCCCCTGCTGAATTAGTTTAAACCCTCCCGAAGAGCATTAGCAAATTTGCCCCCCAGGATATTGGTACCCCTGTGGTTCAGGTGTAGACCATCCCGTTTGTAGAAGTCCCACCTATCCCAGAATGAGCCCCAATTATCCAGGTATCTGAATCCCTCCCTCCTGCACCATCCCTGTAGCCACGAGTTCAACTGTTCTCTCTCCCTATTCCTCGCCTCGCTAGCACGTGGCACGGGTAACAACCCAGAGATAATAACTCTGTTTGTTCTAGCTCTAAAATTCCACCCTAGCTCCCTGAATACCTGCCTTACATCCCCATCCCTTTTCCTACCTACGTCGTTGGTGCCTATGGGGACCACGACTTGGGGCTGCTCCTCTTCCCCCGTAAGGATCCCGAAAACACGATCCGAGACATCACGGACCCTGGCACCTGGGAGGCAACACACCAACCGCGAGTCTCTCTCGTTCCCACAGAATCTCCTAACTGTCCCCCTAACTATGGAGTCCCCAATGACTAATGCTCTACTCCTCTCCCCCCTTCCCTGCTGAGCAACAGGGACAGACTCTATGCCAGAGACCTGTACCCCATGGCTTATCCCTGGTAAGTCGTCCCACTCACCAGCACATGTTAGTCAGCACATGTTCCCAGCATTAAATCACCATACCTTACAGCAAGCATTTAAAGTTCTTTAGTAATAGTTTAGAGAGAAGTGAACTTTTCAACCACAAGTATTTTGCAGCCCTTATTGTACACTACATAGTATGAATGTTCTGTTTATTGATGTGGAAGTGGAGGTGATTTTGGAAGAACAGGAGGGCTGCCTGTATAACACTTCGGCGCGTCCTCAGCACAGAAAACAAACCCAGAGTACTCTGGTCCTTTGGCACTGCCTGCTTGTTTAAATCGTTGTAGTGTGCAGCTAGCTCTAAGCTGAGTAGCTGAACATCTGAGCAGGGGGAACAAAATTGTGACAGACTACATGAATTCAAGCTCTGCTCCTTAAAACCAGCCTGCACCTTTTAAAGAAGAGGTGCATTCTGAGTGGTGCAGCTGCTGGAACTGTTTGGAGAAGGGAGAGTGAGCAAGATGACGAGGGAAGCATTGAATAGCAGAGAACGCCTCCCAAGATATTCCGAACCTGGACTGGAAGGCCTGACCAAGGAGGTGCAGAAGAGAAGAGATGTCATCCAACTACAGAGGAACAGAAGGCCCTCCATAGAACCATAGTCATAGAGTCATGGAGCTTTACAGCACAGAAAGAGGCTCTTCAGCCCATCGTGTTGGTGCCAGCCATCAAGCACCTACCTACTCTAATTCCATTTTCCAGCACTTGCTCCGTAGCTGTTAGAAGTTAATGAGATGAGATAACTGTGACAGTTGATGCAGGAGTAAAGACCTGAGGACCTGGATAGGTGCAGTGCAACAAGAAATTCAATGACGTCACAGGAGTGGTCAAAGTCATCTTCAAATGCCATAAACTGCCAGCTGCACCACCAACCTTGCACACTGCTCAGTGTGTCACATCCCCCGCCTCAACCAGCTGCCACCCAGAACGAGCGTTCATAGTTACACCTCATCCTCACACACTTAACACTGCCGCAAACCTCAAATCAACACCTCACAGCTTACCTAAACTGTCAGCTATTCCAATAAATAGGCACATCACTCAAATATATTGCACCAGACTCACTGAAGCATGTCCCTCTGTTTTGAATTACAAGCCGGCCCATGACCAGAAGCCCAGCACCTACTCGCTGCTCTTCACAAGTGAAGCTGTGGCCAACAGCAAGGTTGAAACCATCAGAGATGATGGAATTCTCAGACCTAATCCTCTTTCTCACATCCCACTATGCTGTCATCCCACAATCTTCTCTGGTTTACAAACTGGGAGTGTAATCCCTTGCTTTCTTCCACTTCCCCCAGCACAACCTAACCCTTGTGCCTTTCTCGTTTCTCACTGTGTGTGTGTGTACCTACAGCACACGGACTGTTGAAATTCAAGCAGACAACCCATAGGCAATTAGGGATGGGTAATAAATGCTGGCCTTGCCAGTGGTAGCCATTACCTGAAAAACAGATTTTTAAGAACTACTGCACCCCTGACAGCAAGTGGCCTGTGCAGAACTCTTGAAGTCATGGCAAAGTCCTCGAGCACATGCTGCTTTTCTATTTGCGGATTATGAAAATGAGGTGTTTAGATGGCGTTAAGGCACAGGTAAACCATTGTGTAACTGAATGGCAGAACATGTCCAAAGGGCTTCTCCTGTTCTTATATTCATAGCATCAGACATCTAATTCTTTAAAAAGCTGAATTTCCGGGCACTCTATCTCCACGTGGTACTAAGTTTGATGAACGGTTGTGATCAATTCGAAGAACAAATGCAATTGGCAACAAAAGAAAAATCCTTGGGAATTTTGTATTGCAGATTTTATACATATAAAAGCTTAGCTCCACCGTAGCATCCATAATGACCCCAAACTTTCCGAGGGTTAGATGTCAACTGAAATCGTAAAATAATCAGCTACAACAACTTGAATTTCTATAGCATCTTTCATTTTGAAAATCATCCCAGTGTGCCTCGCAGAGGGGTAAACAGAAAACATAGACATTGAGCCAAAGACAGAGATAATCGGAGAAGTGACAGTGTTCGGTTAAAGAGGTGCGATTTATGGAGGGTCTTTATAAGACCATAAGACATAGGAGTAGAATTAGGCCACTCGCCCAGCGAGTCTGCTCCGCCATTCAATCATGGCTGATATTTTCTCATCCCCATTCTCCTGCCTTCTCCCCATAACCCCTGATCCCCTTATTAATCAAGAGCCTATCTATCTCTGTCATAAAGACACTCAGTGAGTCTTTAAGGAGAGAGGGATAGAATGGAGAGAGATAAGATGCACATATGGCCAAAGTCAGAAGAATGGAGAGTTCTAGGGAAGGCTGTAGGGATGGAGGAGGTTACAAGTACCCCAGAAAAGTGAATTTCTTTTTAACGAGGTTTCCTTGTGGGCCAAAAGGAGCAGGAGCTTTATGGGGCTTCTCCGCTTTGGATATCCCTCCCCTACCCTGACTGCTTTACTCACTTAACGCCAACATCCCCCCCCCCCCCCCCCCACTCCCTTTGCTGCATAATATCCTGCTCTTCCCAACCTGACCTGCTTCCCACCACATTCAGGCAAGTGTTGACTGGGCATGTGATAGTGAGGCCTGGGTTTATTATCTCCCAGGCCCCATGCTGTGGAGGGCTTGATAATTTCCAACCTGTTTCCATCCCAGGCTGAGAAGAAAGAAACAAATTTAACATCTCAGGTCAGTAACATTTCATCAGAACTGGAAAAATTGAAAGCGATAACTTTTAAAACAAATTTTTAACTTTTAACTTTAATTTACTAATTAATTGACGCAATGTCAGTTAGAGGGGTGCAGTGCTCTGACTGCGAGATGTGGCAGGACCGGGAGGCTTCCAGCGTCCCGGATGGCTTCATCTGCAGAAAGTGCACCCAACTGGAGCTCCTCACAGACCGCATGGTTCGGTTGGAGCAGCAATTGGATGCACTTAGGAGCATGCAGGTGGCGGAAAGCATCATAGATAGCAGTTATATAAATGTGGTCACACCCAAGGTGCAGACAGAGAAATGGGTGACCACCAGAAGGGGCAGGCAGTCAGTGCAGGAATCCCCAGTGGTTGTCCCCCTCTCGAACAGGTATACCCCTTTGGATACTGTCGGGGGGGGATAGCCTATCAGGGAAAAGACCAGCAGCCAGAGCAGTGGCACCACGGCTGGCTCTGACGTTCAGAAGGGAGGATCAAAGCACAGAAGAGCAATAGTAATAGGGGACTTTATAGTCAGGGGCACAGATAGGCGCTTCTGTGGGCGTGAAAGAGACTCCAGGATGGTATGTTGCCTCCCTGGTGCCAGGGTCCGTGATGTCTCCAAACGGGTAGAGGGCATCCTGAAGGGGGAGGACAAACAGGCAGAGGTCGTTGTACATATTGGTACTAACGACATAGGCAGTAAGGGGCATGATGTCCTGCAGCAGGAGTTCAGGGGGCTAGGCAGAAAGTTAAAAGACAGGACCTCTAGAGTTGTAATCTCGGGATTACTCCCTGTGCCACGTGCCAGTGAGGCTAGAAATAGGAAGATAGAGCAGCTAAACACGTGGCTAAACAGCTGGTATAGGAGGGAGGATTTCCGTTATCTGGACCACTGGGAGCTCTTCCGGGATAGGTGTGACCTATATAAGAAGGACGGGTTGCATCTAAACTGGAGAGGCATAAATATCCTGGCCGCGAGGTTTGCTAGTGTCACACGGGAGGGTTTAAACTAGTATGGCAGGGGGGTGGGCACGGGAGCAATAGGTCAGAAGGTGAGAGCATTGAGGGAGAACTAGGGAATAGGGAGAGTGTGGCTCTGAGGGAGAGCAGACGGGGAGAAGTTGCTCACTTAGTGCCAGGGGCTAAGACGCTCACTTAGTGCCAGGGGCTAAGACGGGGCAGAGTTTGTAAGGAGCATCCAGGAGGGCTTCTTAAAACAATATGTAGACAGTCCAACTAGGGAAGGGGCGGTACTGGACCTGGTATTGGGGAATGAGCCCGGCCAAGTGGTAGAAGTTTCAGTAGGGGAGCATTTCGGGAACAGTGACCACAATTCAGTAAGTTTTAAAGTGCTGGTGGACAAGGATAAGAGTGGTCCTAGGGTGAATGTGCTAAATTGGGGGAAGGCTAATTATAACAATATTAGGCGGGAACTGAAGAACCTAGATTGGGGGCGGATGTTTGAGGGCAAATCAACATCTGACATGTGGGAGGCTTTCAAGTGTCAGTTGAAAGGAATTCAGGACCGGCATGTTCCTGTGAGGAAGAAGGATAAATACGGCAATTTTCGGGAACCTTGGATAACGAGAGATATTGTAGGCCTCGTCAAAAAGAAAAAGGAGGCATTTGTCGGGGCTAAAAGGTTGGGAACAGACGAAGTCTGTGTGGAATATAAGGAAAATAGGAAGGAACTTAAGCAAGGAGTCAGGAGGGCTAGAAGGGGTCACGAAAAGTCATTGGCAAATAGGGTTAAGGAAAATCCAAGGCTTTTTACACGTACATAAAAAGCAAGAGGGTAGCCAGGGAAAGGGTTGGCCCACTGAAGGATAGGCAAGGGAATCTATGTGTGGAGCCAGAGGAAATGGGCGAGGTATTAAATGAATATTTTGCATCAGTATTCACCAAAGAGAAGGAATTGGTAGATGTTGAGTCTGGAGAAGGGTGTGTAGATAGCCTGGGTCACATTGAGATCCAAAAAGACAAGATGTTGGGCGTCTTAAAAAATATTAAGGTAGGTAAGTCCCCAGGGCCTGATGGGATCTACCCCAGAATACTGAAGGAGGCTGGAGAGGAAATTGCTGAGGCCTTGACAGAAATCTTTGGATCCTCACTGTCGTCAGGTGATGTCCCGGAGGACTGGAGAATAGGCAATGTTGTTCCTCTGTTTAAGAAGGGTAGCAAGGATAATCCAAGGAACTACAGGCCGGTGAGCCTTACTTCAGTGGTAGGGAAATTACTGGAGAGAATTCTTCGACACAGGATCTACTCCCATTTGGAAGCAAATGGACGTATTAGTGAGAGGCAGCATGGTTTTGTGAAGGGGAGGTCGTGTCTCACTAACTTGATAGAGCTTTTCGAGGAGGTCACCAAGATGATTGATTCAGGTAGGGCAGTGGATGTTGTCTATATGGACTTCAGTAAGGCCTTTGACAAGGTCCCTCATGGTAGACTAGTACAAAAGGTGAAGTCACACGGGATCAGGGGTGAGCTGGCAAGGTGGATACAGAACTGGCTAGGTCATAGAAGGCAGAGAGTAGCAATGGAAGGATGCTTTTCTAATTGGAGGGCTGTGACCAGTGGTGTTCCGCAGGGATCAGTGCTGGGACCTTTGCTGTTTGTAGTATATATAAATGATTTGGAGGAAAATGTAACTGGTCTGATTAGTAAGTTTGCAGACGACACAAAGGTTAGTGGAATTGCGGATAGCGATGGGGACTGTCAGAGGATACAGCAGGATTTAGATTGTTTGGAGACTTGGGCGGAGAGATGGCAGATGGAGTTTAATCCGGACAAATGTGAGGTAATGCATTTTGGAAGGTCTAATGGAGGTAGGGAATATACAGTGAATGGTAGAACCCTCAAAAGTACTGAAAATCAGAGAGATCTAGGAGTACAGGTCCACAGGTCACTGAAAGGGGCAACACAGGTGGAGAAGGTAGTCAAGAAGGCATACGGCATGCTTGCCTTCATTGGCCGGGGCATTGAGTATAAGAATTGGCAAGTCATGTTGAGCTGTATAGAACCTTAGTTAGGCCACACTTGGAGTATAGTGTTCAATTCTGGTCGCCACACTATCAGAAGGATGTGGAGGCTTTAGAGAGGGTGCAGAAGAGATTTACCAGAATGTTGCCTGGTATGGAGGGCATTAGCTATGAGGAGCGGTTGAATAAACTCGGTTTGTTCTCACTGGAACGACAGAGGCTGAGGAGCGACCTGATAGAGGTCTACAAAATTATGAGGGGCATAGACAGAGTGGATAGTCAGAGGCTTTTCTGCAGGGTGGAGGGGTCAATTACTAGGGGGCATAGGTTTAAGGTGAGAGGGGCAAGGTTTAGAGTAGATGTACGAGGCAAGTTTTTTACGCAGATGGTAGTGGGTGCCTGGAACTCGCTACCGGAGGAGGTGGTGGAAGCAGGGACGATAGTGACATTTAAGGGGCATCTTGACAAACACATGAATAGGATGGGAATAGAGGGATACGGACCCAGGAAGTGTAGAAGATTGTAGTTTCGTCGGGCAGCATGGTCGGCATGGGCTTGGAGGGCCGAAGGGCCTGTTCCTGTGCTGTACATTTCTTTGTTCCTTGAGGAAAGGGAGAGGGCAGGAAAGAACATGATGTTAATTGGACAAGTAAAGAGAAAAAAATTGTTTCATTTGTTCTTGAGATGTGGGCATCACAGGTAAGCCCAGTTATTGCCCATTTATAATTGCCCTTAAACTATGAGGTCCTCGTGCTTTAGACATGTGTTTTTTTTAATGTGTGGGTTGCTCAAACATTTCAACGGGCAGTGAAGAGTTAACCACATGGCTCTGGAGACACATGCAGACAAGACCAAATAAGGACATCAGATTTCAACAAACCAGATGGATTTTTTACAACAATTCAGTATGTTTATGATCATAATTAAAATTCATAGCCAGGTTTATTTATTTATTTTTTATTCATTTTTAAGGGATGTGGGCGTCGCCAATTAGGCCAGTATTTATTGCCCATCCCTCATTGCCCTTCAGAAGGTGGTGGTGAGTTCCCTTCTTGAACCTTGCAGTCCTTGAGGTGCAGGTGCACCCACTGTGCAGTTAGGAAGGGAGTTTCCGGATGTTGCCCCAGCAACAATGAAGGAACAGCGATATATTACCAAGTCAGGGCGGTGAGTGACTTGGAGGGGAACCTCCAGGTGATGGGGTTCCCAGATATCTGCTGCTCTTGGCCTTCTAGATGGTAGAGGTTGTGGGTTTGGAAGGTGTTGTCTAAGGAACTTTGGTGAGTTACTGCAGTGCATCATGTAGATAGTACACATGGCTGCCACTTTGTCGATGATGGAGGGTTTGACTGTTTGTGGAAGGGGGACCAATCAAGTGGGCTGCTTTGTCCTGGATGTTGTTGAGCTTCTTGAGTGTTGTTAGAACTGCACTCATCCAGGCAAGTGGAGAGTATTCCATTACACTCATGACTTCTACCTTGTAGACGGTGGACATGGTTTGAGGGGCCTGACGACCTCAAACACCCAAATCCAACCCGACTAATTACCGCCCCATCAGTCTACACTCAATCATCAGCAGAGTGATGGAAGAGGTCATCTTGTAGATAGTGGACAGGCTTTGAGGGGTCAGGAGATGAGTTACTCGTCGTAGGATTCCTAGCCCTTAACCTGCCCTGGTAGCCACAGTATTAATATGGCTAGTACAGTTCAGTTTCTGATAAATGGTAATCCCCAGGATGTTGATTGTGGGGATTCAGCTATGGTAATGCCATTGAATAGAACAAAGAAATGTACAGCACAGGAACAGGCCCTTCGGCCCTCCAAGCCCGTGCCGACCATGCTGCCCGACTAAACTACAATCTTCTACACTTCCTGGGTCTGTATCCCTCTATTCCCATCCTATTCATGTATTTGTCAAGATGCCCCTTAAATGTCACTATTGTCCCTGCTTCCACTACCTCCTCCGGTAGCGAGTTCCAGGCACCCACCAGGCGTAAAAAACTTGCCTCGTACATCTACTCTAAACCTTGCCCCTCTCACCTTAAACCTATGCCCCCTAGTAATTGACCCCTCTACCCTGGGGAAAAGCCTCTGACCAACCACTCTGTCTATGCCCCTCATAATTTTGTAGACCTCTATCAGGTCTCCCCTCAACCTCCTTCGTTCCAGTGAGAACAAACCGAGTTTATTCAACCGCTCCTCATAGCTAATGCCCTCCATACCAGGCAACATTCTGGTAAATCTCTTCTGCACCCTCTCTAAAGCCTCCACATCCTTCTGGTAGTGTGGCGACCAGAATTGAACACTATACTCCAAGTGTGGCCTAACTAAGGTTCTATACAGCTGCAACATGACTTGCCAATTCTTATACTCAATCCCTGTCAAAGGGCGGTGGTTAGATCCTCTCCTATAGGAGATGGTCATTGCCTGGCACATGTGTGGCACAACTGTAACTTGCCACTTGTCAGCCCAAGCCTGGATATTGTCCAGGTCCTGCTGCATTTGGACATGGACTGCTTCATTATCTGAGGAGTTGCGATTGGTGCTGAACATTGTTCAGTCATCCGCAAACATCCCCACTTCTGACCTTAAGATGGAGGGGAGGTCACTGATGCAGCAGCTGAAGATGGTTGGGCCTGAGGACCTCCAACACCCAAATCCAACCCGACCAATTACCGCCCCATCAGTCTACTCTCAGTCATCAGCAGAGTGATGGAAGAGGTCATCTCCAATGTTATCAGCCAGCGTTTACTCAGCAATAACCAGCTCATGGATGCTCAGTTTGGGTTCCGCCAGGGTAACTCAGCTCCTGACCTCATTACAGCCTTGGTTCAAACATGGACAAAAGAGCTGAACTCCAGAGGTGAGGTAATAGTGACATCAAGGCAGCGTTTGACTGAGTATGGCATCAATGAGCCCTAGCTAAACTGGAGTCAACTGGAATCAGGGGGGAAATTCTCTGCTAGTTAGAAGCATACTTGGCACAGAAAGATGGTTGTAATGGTTGGAGGCGAATCATCTGCGCACCAGGACATCTAGGCCCAACCATCTTCAGCTGCTTCATCAACATCCTGGGGGTTACCATCGACCTGAGACTGAACTGGACTCGCCATATAAATACTGTGGCTATCCGAGCAGGTCAAAGGCTATAAATCCTGCAGTGAGTAACTCGCCTCCTGAGCTCCAAAGGTCTGTCCACCATCTGCAAAGTACAAGTCAGGAGTGTAATGGTATACACTCTTAGCAGTCTGGAAAACAACACCTCCCACATTCTACCCTCTGTAAACTTCAGTTATCCAAAACCCTGTTGCCTTTGTCCTATGTCAATAATCTCTTCCATCCCCACAACCTAGAAAGATAACTGTGTACCCCCAATTTTAATTGCTCCACCTTTGCTGTCCACACCCAATGTTGGCAAGGCCCTCAGCTCTGGAATTTCCTCCCTAAACCTTTTCACCTCTCCACCTTGCTTTCCTCCTTTAAGATGCTCTCCAAAACCTACGTCTTTGGCTAACCCATAGCCATCGGCCCTCATATCTGCTTATGTGGCTCGGTGTTAAATTTTGTTTGATAACACACCAGCCCATGTTAAAGGTGCTATGTAATGCAGTTTGTTGTTGATATTTGGTGCTGGAATTGTGGACTAAGGGAGGTAGGAGAAGATGTCAGAAGATAGATGTTCAGCCTCCACTTGATAGTGGTCAGTTCACCAAACAAGATCAATGCCACCTTTTTAGCAGTTTCCATGACATTGAGCTAAATTCTCCGCACCTTGGCGCCGGGATCGCGAATAGCGTTCGGGTGGAGAGTCAGGCATTCAACCAAAATCGAGGTTCATGCTGGGGCCCAAACTGACTGCTATGCTCCGGCCCCCAGCTGGCGGGGGATTGCGGTTCGCTCCCACACACTAGCGGGAGGATGCTAATGGATCTTACTGACCCATTTACATCCACTCAGCGAGGCAGGCACTGTATTCTCCGGCCCTGCGTGATTCTCCGGTGCCCACATTTAGGGCGTCCCTGTGGGGGGGTCTCCCTATTCAGGGGGTCCCTGGTTGTTGGGGGTACTGTTTTGCGATGCGGGGATAGGGGGACTGATTTGCGGAGGGGGGTTTGTCGTTGGCTGCGGGACTTGCTATCCGGCTGCCTACTCAAAATATCGGCCCAAAAGCAGGATTCCCTAGAGAATCCCTCGTATTCCTCGTATAACTTTGCATGGCGAGGGATACTGACAATGTCAGTGATTTGCGTGCAATTCCGCTCCGTGGGGAGAGAACTTAGTCTCCCAAACGGAGAATTTTGCACAATATGATGGACCTGAGAAAACAGTGTTCTGCAGGCTCCGAAGAAGTAAGTAAAGTGAACGAGGGGAGTAGAGAAATTGAGACAGCCAATGCCAAACCAGAAGTTCCCAATGAAAAGATCAAGAGAGGATAAGAGACCAGAGTAAGGGTGAACTGAAAATTCTGAACGGTTCTGCTCGCTGTACAGTAGGAAGGAACCTTGCCAAAGAAGTCGATAAGGAGGTGAAGGCAAAGGGGAAGAAGAGTTCAGCATCACTCCGAACTCCAAATTCAATAAGTTGGGGTTGTAAGGGGATAGCACTGAAGTTTTTGTTGAGCACGGTGAGTTCAGGGTGAATAAAGGCCACAAAGTATAACGGAAACGCACCAAAGCGATTGGAATGAGGGAGTTACAGAAAGATAAACGGGAAGAGGGTTCTAGAGGGGCGTTGATAACATAGGCTGCGAATTTCCAGCCCCATCACCGTCAGGCATCATCACAAGTGGTATGAGAAAATATGGACAGCCATCAGGCTCCAGGTTTTCCCGTCTCGCCCACGGCGATCCCCGCCAGAAAATCCCGGCCTGAGAGTTTTTGAAGCTTTGACCCTTTGGATCTGAAAGGAAGAAATAAAGTTTAGACCAGAGGAGATGAAACAGAACTGTGGTCATCTCTGAAATGGAGTCAGGGCTGTTGAAAAGTGATTGGGAGCACAGCGAATTGAAATGGGACCTCTGGAAGCGACAAGAGTAGTAGTTTGAGGAATGTTGAATATCTTGGAGGTGTCCCTAATCATGGGTGGATTTGAAACATGGGCCGGGATTCTCCAATCTTGCGGCCAAGTTCTGACGCTGCCGTGAAAAGTGGCGTGAGCCACTCCGGCGTCAACGGGCCTCACCTGGCAGCTATCCATCCCTTCCTAGGAGGCTAATATGGCTCCGAAGTGGTCTCCGCAGCTCCGGCGCCCGAAAGCAGGCATGCCACGGCCGGCGCGAGTTCGCCCATGTGCGCCACGGCCGCCGCAGGTCGGCGCATGCGCAAGGGTTCCCGTCTCCGCGCCGGCCCCCGGGCAATATGGCGGAGCCCTACAGCGGCCCAGCGCGGAAGAACATAGGCCTCCTCGGAACTAACCCGCCCGCCGATCAGTAGGCCCCGATCGCGGGCCAGGCCACCATGGAGGCCCCCTCCCGGGGTTGGAACTCCTTGCCCCCCCCACCAGGACGGCCCCCGCAGACAGAACTCTGAGGTCCCGCCGGGTGAGACCATACGTAACCCATGCCGGCGGAACTCGGCGGGCACTCGGCCCGTCGAGGCCCGGAGAATCGCCGGGGGGAGCCACTTTCAATGGCCCCCGACCGGCGCTGCGGCAATCCCATGGGTGCCCGAAAAATAGCGCCGGAGAATTGGCGAGCCGGTGTCGAGGCGGCATGGCGCGATTCTCGCACACCCCCAGACGATTCTCCGACCCGCCGCGGGGGTCGGAGAATTCCGCCATGAAGTGTGGAATTTATGTTGGAATCCACAAGGTCAGAGCTGGAGTCAGCTGATGGGGGAAAAGATGTGATTGTGTATGCATGCTTTACTAGGTACCTGGTCAAACATCGTAAGGAATCATAAGGGTGTATCAGGACATTGGGGCAGACCTGGCCAAAAGAAGGGCTGAGTTCAACAAGGCAAAATCAGCACTCTACAAAAGCACGGTGAAATTTGGGATGTTATTCCCGGCCAAACTCTGGGTAACATTTGAGGGGAAAGAGCAGTATTTTAACACCCCAGCAGCGGCCGATGAGTTTGTTAGATCGAACAAACTGGGGGAGGAGCAGCCGCAACCGTGATGAAAGCCACGGGGAAGGGAAAACTGGAACAAAGAGCAGAGGACAGACCGCAAACAAGGACCATAAGATCATGAACTATGCACATGTGTTTTATGGCTTGCGCGGGACTGTGCTGCCGAGTTTCTGGGCTTGTCTCCTCTCTCAATGTGATGGGGGGGAGTGGAGTGAGGGAAATGAGGGTGAGAAAAGCGGACAGGAGGGCGAGACAAGGGCCAGTAGGAGGAAGGTTAAACAAGGCCAGACTGGGCGAATACTGGGGGGAGGGCCACCGTACTAGCGAGGAGGGCCTGCACGGGAGGGCGGCCAGGATGTAGAGTTCCACCATTCTCGTCTCGTGATAATTGACGGTACATCAGTTTATTGAACAAGCTGTTGTGCCACCTGTAGCTGGAACCAGAATGGCTGCAGCACAGAAGAGCACACACTTTATACGCCGCCTGCTGGGCGGAGCCAGCAGGCAGGGATTTACCGTCGTACCAGTAATATACGGCAGTGCCGTAATACACACAATATACCACTAGTGGTGACTACCACAGATGGCACCGCAAACAGCCACTCGGGAGGGCATCAGGCCGAAGGGAGACCCCGGAGCACAGGGGCGCATCCACGTGGCGTACACATAGCTGGTGGCCACATTGGGTGCCCCCTGGACAAAGGGAAACCCAGGAGCACTGGGGCCCGACCCCATGGTGAGAGCAGCGACCCTGGCCATTTTGGACAGCCTCCTAACAAAGGGAAACCCTGAAGTGCAGGGGCACATCCACGAGGTAAGTATGGGTAATTCCGCAGGACCAGGGAGTCAGAAACGCCCCACCAGGATTGTTACCTGGAACATAAGGGGACTCAACGGACCAGTGAAAAGATCCAGAATCTTCACCCATCTAAGTAGCCTAAAAGCAGACATAATCTACCTACAAGAGATGCACCTGAGGGAGAAGGACCGACTGCTGGTAAGGAAGGGCGGGTGGGACAGACGTACCACTCATGCTGCGGGACGAGGGGTAGGGGGGTAGCAATATTAATTAGCAAGAGGACGAGGTTTACGAAAACCAAGACAGTTACGGACCCAGGGGGACGGTACGTCATGGTCAGCATTGTCCTGGAAGGGGTACCGGTGGTACTGGCAAATCTGTACGCTCCCAACTGGGACGACACAGAATCCATAAAGAAGACCATGGCAGAAATCCCCAACCTTGACACACACCGACTGATCATGGGGGCGACTTTAACTGCGTGCAGGACCCACTGACCAACCAAGCAAACCCCAGAACGGGGAAAAAGTCTGGCATGGCTGGGGAGCTAGGAGTCTTCATGGAGCAGATGGGGGCGGTGGACCCATGGAGGTTCCTGCACCCGGGAGAAAAGGAGTTCTCGTTCTTTTCGCAGGTGCACAAGGTATACCCGTATCGATTTCTTTGCAGTGGGGAAATCAGTGCTTCCAGGGATCACGGGAACGGAGTACTCCACAATCGTTATCTCCGACCACGCTCCACACTATATGGATGTGAGGTTGGAGACGGGCCGGGCCCAGCGCCCCAAGTGGAGGCTGGACTCGGACCTCCTGGCTGACAAGGCCTTCTGCCAAAAAATATCGCGGGTCATAGGCGACTACGTTAGTAACAACCAAAACGGGGAGGTTTCACACCCCCGTTTTGGGAGGCACTGAAGGCCGTGATTTGAGGAGCGATCATAGCCTACAAGGCAAGCAGAGATAGGGAAGAGAGGATTGCCAGGCAACAGCGAGTGGACTCCATTCTGGAAGTCGATAGAAAATACTCCGAGGCCCCGACCGTAGGGCTGCTGGCGGAGAGAAAAAGCTGCAAATGGACTTTAACCTGCTATCCACCAGGAAAGCAGTGTACCAACTCCGCCAGACACGGGGGACCTTCTACGAACACGGAGACAAGGCGAGCCACCTATTGGCTCACCAGCTGAGAAAGCAGGCAGCCACAAGGGAAATAGCGCAGGTTAAGGATAGCAGACTGGGACCAGAGCCATGGAGGTCAATCGGGCATTTGAGACCTTCTACCGGGGACTGTACACCTCCGAGCCCCCCAACGGGGACGTAGGAATGAAACAGTTCCTAGACAGACTGGAATTACCAGTTGTGGCGGAAGACAGACTGGGAGAGCTGGAAGCACCAATAGACCTGGGAGAAATCATGGAGAGCGCCAGCTCCATGCAGGCAGGGAAGGCACCGGGACCCGATGGGATCCCGGCGGACTTCTACAAAAAATTTGCAACAGTCCTGGCTCCACACCAAGGGACATGTTCGCAGACTCACTGGCAGGGGGCACCCTGACCCCCACGCTAGCGCAGGCCGCAATCTCACTGATACCAAAAAAAGATAAAGACCTGACGGAGTGTGGATCAAACATACTCGCAAAGGTCCTGGCCAAAAGGCTGGAGGGCTGCATACCAGAGGTGGTCGCAGAGGACCAAATAGGCTTTGTCAAGGGTAGGCAGCTCACAGTGAACATCTGGCAGCTGCTGAATGTTATAATGACCCCCTCCGGGGAAAGAACACCAGAGATAATCGTCTCCCTGGATGCAGAAAAGACCTTCGACAGAGTCAGATGGAACTACCTCCTCGAGGTACTGGAATGGTTTGGGCTAGGAGCGGGGTTCACCGCCTGGGTGAGGCTCGTGTACAACACTCCCAAAGCGAGTATCCAAAGTAACACTACCACCTCTGAATACTTCCAGCTACAGAGAGGAACAAGACAGGGCTGCCCCCTGTCCCCACTCTTGTTCGTGCTAGCGATCGAACCCCTGGCGATAGCCCTGTAGGATGCAAAAAGCTGGAAGGGAATCCAGAGAGGAGACAGAGAGCACAGAATTTCACACTATGCAAATGACCTGCTCCTCTATGTCTGGAAGCCACAGGAGGGACTGAAGGCAATACTGCAAATACTGAAAGAGTTTGGAACCTTCTCGGGCTACAAACTTAACCTGGGCAAAAGTGAGGCATTCCCAGTGAACCCAAACGGGGGAGGGACAGATCTGGAGGGGCTCCCTTTTAAAACAAGAACAGATTCCGTTACCTGGGGATCCAGATAGCCAGAGGCTGGACACAGATCCACAAGTGGAACCTGACCAGCCTGGTGGAGGAAGTAAGAAAAGACCTTCAACGGTGGGGCTCACTCCCACTCTCCCTGGCGGGGAGAGTGCAGACGATCAAGATGAACGTACTGCCAAGGTTCCTCTTCCTGTTTAGATCCATTCCAATCTTCATCCCCAATGCCTTTTTCCAAAACGTCTGTGTGGGGGTGGTAAGAACCTGAGAATTCCCAAACTGACACTGCAAAGAAGAAAAATCAAAGGGGGCTTGACCTTACCAAACCTACAATACTACCACTGGGCAGCAACGGCAGAAAGAGTGAGGGGATGGGTACAAGAACCCGACACATATTGGGTACAAATGGAGGAGGCATCCTGTAAAGCAACAACCATTCGGGCCCTGGCTACAGCAGCGCTCCAACCCCACTCAACAAGATACACAACGAGCCCAATAGTAGCGGCCACGGTGAGAATGTTGACCAAGTTGAGGCAGCACTTCGTGATAACTAAAATGTCCCCCATGGCCCCCATCTGCGGCAATCATAGATTCCCCCCAGCCATGCTAGATACCACCTTCAAAAGTTGGAGGCTGGACGGGTGCACACTGTCGGCCGGGGACTTCTACATACGGCGCAGACTGGCGACACTGGACGAACTGATGAGGAAGTGGAAACTAGCAAAAGGACAGGAATTGAGACACCTCCAAATAAAATCTTCCACAAAGATACAGTAGGGTACCCCGGGGCCCCAGAACACACACCACTAGAGGACCTGATAGGCACAAGCAGCGGGAAGGCGGGGCTATGTGGAAAAATATACAGACAACTACTGGACAGAACTCTAACACCACTGGACGAGAACAGACAGAAATGGGAGGACGAACTGGGGACAGAGGTAGGGTGGGTACTCTGGAGCGAAACATTGAGTAGGGCCAACTCCACCTCCTCCTGCGCAAGGCTCAGCCTAATGCAGCTCAAAGTGGTGCACAGAGCGCACCTGACCAGAACCCGAATGAGCAGGTTCTTCCCGGAGGTGGAGGACAAATGTGAACGATGCCAGAGGGGCCCGTCCAACCGCACCCACATGTGTTGGGCTTGCCCCAAGCTTGCTGGGTTCTGAGCAGCCTTCTCCGAGGCAATGTTCAAGGTTGTAGGGGTGAGGGTGAAGCCATGCCCAATAGCGGTAACCTTCGGGGTATCGGAGCAGCCAGAGTTACACATAGGGAAGCGGGCCAATGCCCTTGCTTTCTTGTCGCAAGCTGGAAAATCCTGCTCGGCTGGCGATCGGTAGTACCACCCAAAGCTGCAGACTGACTCGCTGACCTCTCAGAATTTCGCCACCTGGAGAAGATTAAGTACGCCGTCCGAGGGTCAGAGGAATGCTTCCTGGATACTTGGGGCAGTTCGTCGACCTGTTCCAAAACCTGTTCGAGGCGAGTAACCAGGAGTAAGCTAAGAATAAAAAAAGATAGATGAGGAACCAAAGAACTGTGCAACGCCCGGGGGGGGGGGGGGGGGGGGGTGGAGGCGGAAGGAAGGTGAGGCAACCACAAGGGAAGAGGAAGGGTGCTGAGGGCGGGGGAGGAGAGGGGGGGAATTGACCAATTCAGAGGGCAACAAAATGTACATCGAGTTAGTGAAATGAAGGACAAATTAAACCTCTCTGAAAATAAAGTAAATTAACGCGGGCAATAAAAATGTAATGTACATACACAACTGTTTATAAATATGAGAAAAGCCAATAAAAAGATTTTTTTTTTTTAAATCATACGCTGAAAATATAAGATGCTCAGCTTGCTTACAGAAATGTTTGTTTTGTAAGCATGGGTGTTTTACAAATAAACAGCAATCATACAGAAAGCTTAGTGATTGAGAAACCAACAAAAGCAATAAAAACAAGGAGAAAAACACCTCTGCCATTGTAACTATTGACAGATCCTGTAGTATTTGCCCTGAGAGTTCATTATCCTCTTTTTCCTTCTCCTAAATGGCTTTTTACTGATCTCTTCCCAAATGGGTATTTGTTATTCGCCAAGTATGTAATGTTTCAAATACTGCCAGAAGCTCTCAAAGCCTTGAGGTATAATTTATACATTTCAAACTGTCAAATTCTCCAAACCAGGAAACACAGTTTCTCAATTTTGAAGAAAAATAATAATTTTGACAAGTTCCGTGCTGCTGTTTAATTGCTAAGGCTTCAGCTAATTGCTAAGGTTTCAGCCTGCAAGTGGTATATTTTTCAACATCTGGCTATTATCTCTGGTACACCAGGCCTATTTTTTACTGCACGTATTGTTGACTGAAACGCACGGAAACATTTTGATTTAAAGAAAAATTAAGATTGCTTACGTTGAAGAAAAGTTGCATCTGAGAGATTTGCTGAATTTTCCTTCTCCAAAACTTTCCCCTGGGCCTGATCTTGATGATATTCAGAGCGAACCCTGTCAAACACCATCTACTGAAGTTCAAATTTGACTTGTTAACTGGATGTTACACTTGCCCATTATTCCGAGGATTTGTTTACCCAGACTGCAGGCTCCAGCTGTGGCATTTTTCCAAAATTACATAATTCCAGCTTTGTGCTCATTTCTCTCGGAAACTAGGAATAATTTCCGAATATACATGGTGAACGTAGAATAGGTTGGATTTCAGATCACTATTTATTTCTCATCTTGTAGATGTGTATATATAATATATATATATATATTTTATATACAGCATGTAAAAGATATTCATATTCGTGATCTGTAGCTTTTCCTTTTTATTGTAAATTAGTCTCGCGTCACGTAACAGTTGCATGCTGTGCAATAAAGTAGCAAAGTTTAGCTTTGTGTTTAAAGTCGCACAGACCGCCAAGATGCTATTACTTAGCCAAACAGTTTTGGAGAGAAGATGTTTTTGGGCCAAATGCTTTGCAACGGGAGATAATTGGAAGGCAATTTGCTCTTTTGCACCTCACCATAATCAGCTACAGGGCACCAATTGCACAGTTATGGAAGCAGGTTGGACCAATCTTTTTCATTTTGGTGCAGGGGCACCATAGAACATAGAACAGTACAGTACAGCCCCTTCGGCCCAAGATGTTGTGCCGACCATTTATCCTAATCTAAGATCAACCTAACCTACACCACTTCAATTTACTGCTGTCCATGTGCCTGTCCAAGAGTCGCATAAAAGTCCCCGATGAGTGATTCCACCACCTCTGCTGGCAGTGCATTCCACGCACCCACCACTCTCTGTGTAAAGAACCGACCCGTGACATCTCCCCTATACCTTCCTACAATCACCTTAAAATTATGTCCCCTCATGACAGGCATCTCCGCCCTGGGGAAAAGCCTCTGGCTATCTACTCTATCCATGCCTCTCATCACCTTGTATACCTCTATCAAGTCACCTCTCTTCCTTCTTCGCGTCAGTGAGAAAAGCCCTAGCTCCCTCAACCTTTCTTCATAGGACATGCCATCCAGTCCAGGCAGCATCCTGGTAAATCTCCTCTGCACCCTCTCCAAAGCATCCACATCCTTCCTATAATGAGGCGACCAGAACTGGACGCAATATCCCAAGTGTGGTCTAACCAGGGTTTTATAAAGCTGCAGCAAAACCTCGCGCTCTTAAACTCAATCCCCCTGTTAATGAAAACGAACGTACCTTACGTCTTAACAATCATATTAATCTGAGTAGCAACTTTGAGGGATCTATGTACATGAACCCCAAGATCTCTCTGTTCCTCCACACTTCCAAGAATCTTGCCTTTAACCCTGTATTTAAATTTGACCTTCCAAATTGAATCACTTCACATTTATCCAGGTTGAACTGCATCTGCCACGTTTCAGCCCAGCTCTGCATCCTGTCAATGTCATGTTGTAACCTGCAACAGGTCTCAACACTATCTACAACTCCATAGACCTTTGTGTCATCGGCAAACTTATTAACCCACCCTTCTACTTCCTCATCCAAGTCATTTATAAAACCCACAAAGAGCAGAAGTCCCTGCGGGACACCACTGGTCCCCGACCTCCAGGCGGAATACTTTCCATCCATTACCACTCGCTGTCTTCTTTCAGCCAGCCAATTCTGTATCCAGACAGCCAAATTTCCATGTATCCCATGCCCCCTTTCTGAATGAGCCTATCTTGGAGAACCTTATCAAATGCCTTACTGAAATCTATATACACCCACTGCCTGACCTTCATCAATGTGTCTCATCATATCCTCAAAGCACGGTAGTATTGTGGATAGCACAGTTGCTTCACAGCTCCAGGGTCCCAGGTTCGATTCCGGCTTGGGTCACTGTCTGTGCGGAGTCTGCACATCCTCCCCGTGTGTGCGTGGGTTTCCTCCGGGTGCTCCGGTTTCCTCCCACAGTCCAAAGATGTGCAGGTTAGGTGGATTGGCCGTGATAAATTGCCCTTAGTGTTGGGTGGGGTTACTGGGTTATGGGGATAGGGTTGAGGTGTTGACCTTGGGCAGGGTGCTCTTTCCAAGAGCCGGTGCAGACTTGATGGGCTGAATGGCCTCCTTCTGCACTGTAAATTCTATGATAAGCTCAATGAGGCTTGTGAGGGATGACCTGCCCCTCACAAAGCCATGCTGACTATCTTTAATCAAACTATGTTTTTTCTAAACAATCATAAATCCAGGCTGGGATTCTCCGATCCCGCAGCCAAGTTCTGACGTCGTATTCACCCCTTCCCAGGGGGCTAGTACAGCGCCGGAGTAGTGTCCGCTGCTCCAGCTGGAGCGAGTTCGCGCATGCGCGCCCACGGCAGGTGTGAGTTCGCGCTTGCGCGTGGGGCCCGGCGCGGAGACGGCAATATGGCGGAGCCCTACAGGGGCCCGGCGCGGAGGAACATTAACCCATCACGGAAATAGCCCGCCCGCCGATCGGTAGGCCCCGATCGCGGGCCAGGCCACCGTGGAGGCACCCCTCGGAGTCTGACCCCCTCGCACCCCCCCACCAGGACACCCCCTGCAGCTATAACTCCGAGGTCCCGCCGGGCAGCACCATACGTAACCTACGCCGGCGGGACTCAGCCAAACTCGGCGGGCACTTGGCCCGTCGAGGCGCAGAGAATCACAGGGGTGGCCACTTTCAACAGCACCATACCAGCGCGGCAGCGATCTCGCGGGCGCCTAAGAATCGGCGCCGGAGAATCGCGGGCCAGCGTGGCGTAATTCTCGTGCCCCCCACCCCCCGCGATTCTCCGACCTGGCAGCAATCTCCTCCCTCGCTTCCCATAGTAACCTTGGGTATATCCCGTCTGGCCCAGGGAACTTATCTATCCTGATGCTTTTCAAAATTTCCAGCACATCCTCCTTAATATCAATCTGTTCAAGCCTATTAACCTGGTTCATGCTGTTCTCATGAGCAACAAGGTCCCTTTTTCTAGTGAATACTGAAGCAAAATATTCATTTTGGGCCTCCCCTACCTGCTCAGACTCCAGGCACAAGTTCCCTCCACTATCCCTGATCGGCCCAACTCTCAATCTGATCATCCTCTTATTTCTCACATAAGTGTAGAACGCCTTGGGGTTTTCCCTAATCCTTTCCGCCAGGGCTTTTTCATGCCCCCTTCTAGCTCTCCCAAGTCCATTTTTGAGTTCCTTTCTGGCTACCTCCAGAACCATGCCAGATCCTTGCTTCCTCAACCTTACGTAAGCTTCCTTCTTCCTCTTGACTAGAAGCTCTATTTCTCTTGTCATCCAAAGCTCCTTCAACTTACCATTCCTTCCTCGTCTCAGTGGGACAGAGCTATCCAGCACTCGCAGCAAGTGCTCCTTAAGCAACCCCACATTACTGTTGTGCATTTCCCTGGGAACATCTGATCCCAATTTATGCTCCTCAGCTCCTGTCTGATAGCAGTATAATTTCCCCTCCCCCAATTAAATACCTTCCCATACTGTCTGTTCCTATCCCTCTCCATGATTATGGTCAAGGTCAAGGTGTTGTGGTCACTGTCACCAAAATGCTCTCCCACCGAGACATCTGACACCTGGCCTGGTTCATTGCCAAGCAAAAAATCCAATATGGCCGCCCCCTAGTCGGCCTATCTACATATTGAGTCAGGATTCCTTCCTGGACACACCGGAAAAAATATGCTCCATCCATACCATTTGCACTAAGGAGGTTCCAATCAATGTTAGGGATGTTGAAGTCATCCATGACAACAACTCTGTTACTTCTGCACCTTTCTAAGATCTGATGCCTAATCTGTTCCTCCATCTCTCTGCTGCTATTGGGGGTCTATAGAAAACTCCCAATAATGTGACTGCTCTTTTCTTGTTTCTGACTTCCATCCATACTCAGTAGACAAACCCTCCTCGACTACCTCCTTTTCTGCAGATGTGATGCACTCCCTAATTAACAATGCCACTCCCCCTCCTCTTTTACCTCCCTCCCTAATCTTCTTAAAACATCTAAACCCCGGAACATCTAACAACCATTCCTGCCCCAGTGAAATCCATGTCTCCATAATGGTCACAACATCGTAATTCCAAGTACTGATCTATGCTCTAAGTTCATCTCTCTTATTCCTGTCACTCCTTGCATTGAAACTGACACACTTCAACCCACTCCACAGAGTGCAACTTTGCCCTATCAACTACCTATCTTTCCTCACAGACTTGCTGCATACTATTTCTGCCTGTTTAACAGCTAGCCTATCCTCTGATCCATAGCTCTGGTTCCCATCCCCCTGCCAAACTAGTTTAAACCCTCCCGAAGAGCTCTAGCAAACCTCCCACCCAGGATATTTGTGCCCTTTCAGTTTAGGTGCAACCCGTCCTTCATGTACAGGTCCCACCTTCCCCAGAAGGTATCCCAATGATCTACATATCTGAAGCCTTTGCCCCTGCACCAGCCCTGCAGCCACGTGTTCAGCTGCACTCGCTTGCTGTTACTTGCCTCACTAGCACAAGGCACCTGTCTTAATCCTGAGATTTCTACTCTGCTTGGCCTGCTCTTTAGCTTCCAACCTAACTCCCTAAAATCACTTTTTAGATCCTCATCCCTTTTATTAACTACGTCGTTGGTGCCTATGTACACTACAACGTCTGGTTGGTCACCCTTCCCCTTAAGACTACTGTCAACTCGATCCAAGACATCCCTGACCCTGGCACTTGGGAGGCAACATACCATCCAGGAGTCTCGTTCGCGACCACAGAATCTCCTATCCACTCCTCTAACCATTGAGTCTCCCATCACTATCGCTTTTCTATTCTCCTCCCTTCCCTTCTGAGCCACAGACCTAGGCTCAGTACCAGAGACCTGGCCGCTATGGCCTTCCCCGGGTAGCCCCCTCCCCCCCGAAACAGCCTCCAACCCCGTACTTGTTTTGAAGGGGAATGGCCACAGGGGACTGTGGACTGTCTGCCTGTTCCCCTGACTGTCACCCAGCTACTCTTGTCCTGAACATTGGGTGTGGCTACCTCCCTGAAACTCCTCTCTATCACCTCATGTGTCTCCCGGATGATCCGAAGTTCAAACAGATTCAGCTCCAGTTCCCTAACGCGGTCTCCGAGGAGTTGGAGTTGGGTGCACTTCCCGCAGGTGTAGTCAGTGGTGACACCATCCTACAGGAGGACCATGCAACTGCCCTAACTTCCATCCCCTCTGATCGGAATTCCCAAAGAGATTTAAAAGGATTTTTTTTTTTTAAATTAAAGATTAAACACCCATTAGGCCCTTAAAAAAATATACTGCTGCTACTCTCTCAAGTGAACCCTCTAAAATTGGTGATTCTGCTGTATGATACAAATATAGCTTGCTGCCCCATTAAACAGAAAAAAAAGCAATGCAAGCATCATCCCCACACTCAGCTCCATTGAAGTGGCCTGCATGCAAATGCTGCCTCATCTGAATGATTTCAGCGTGCAGACCAGCACAGGACATGCTGCTGCCTAGCTGCACAATCAACAGGGAGCCCAGTTGTGTGCATTGCTAGCATGATGGACAGGTAACCTGGACCTCTTAAAGGCAGTCTGCCCTTCTTAAAGCAGAGTTACTTACACTCATTGTGCAGAAGCTGCTGCAGACCATGACAGACTTGGAGAGAAGCAAAAGGACAAGAAATGGAACAACAGGCAAGAAAGAGAGAGGTTTTGCGGGGTTTCTGATATCGTGCTGAAGGTATTTATGAGAAGAAAGGAGGGGGACGCACTGTTCCTGTCGGGTTAAGAGGCCCTCGAGACACACCTTGAGAAGGAAACTGGAGCAGGGAGCCAGCGAAGTAAATTCCCAGAGCCTGGATCTGAGGAAAGTACACTTAGCTGTGCAGTTGGAAAACTTAGCACTAACGTCTAAACCGTTGCTGATGATTTTCCAGCAAGCAACATATTCACTCAGCACGCAGCCTGTCTTTTTAATTTATTTCATCCATCCATCTTCTCACCATCTCAGAAGTAAACACTGCTCCTGATATAAACTTCAATCCTTCATAATTGAACGTGCAATTCAGCATGATGCCAGACATCAGAACATAAATCTGAACCATACTCCAGAATGTTTTATGTTGGACCAATAACATGGTACTGAAATGTAAAGTTATCTTCTTTCATACACACTTGTGGTCTCAGAAATTATTTTTTTTAAATGTCCTTCTGGAAACTGCAATCATTCTCCAGCACAGCTTTCTGCTTCAGACACACAGAGGTGTTTTCATCACATCCCAGACTACTACTTATGGGTAAATCATTAACTTGACACCTAAAGCTAGTATTGCAGATCGAGTGGTTTCCAGAATGGGCAGCTAATCTGCAACACCAATTTACACTCAGAGGTGACCCCTATCATCCCAGCGTCCAGCTGCCTCAGATCAAACTGCATCATCTTAACTGCCTTTTCTCCTTATGTTATCTTTGTTTTTCATCCCACACCCAAAATTAACAAGACTCGAGCACGTTGAGAAATGTTAAAGATTTTCCCCAGATAATATTCGAGATATAGAAAATACTTCCAGCAAAACTAGTTCAAACTGTGTCAGTTTATCCTTTAGAAGGAAAGGTAAATAATTATCTGATTAGGAACAGGCTCGAAGATTGCATAAAGGCACAAATGTTCATGGGACACAATTGTTCATGCCCGGTTGGGCATTGGAAACGTGAACTGTTGAATGTGCATAGTTAAAGTTCAGAATGTAGAGTGTAATGTTAAATTGATTACTTCAGGTATTGTGAGGTTAAGTTGGGAGCTGAAGGAATCCTTTCGCACAGAATTACCTTTCTTGAATTTTCATTTGTGAGTTTAGAAGCAGAAGATTACCGGCAAATGTCTTGGATAGTATCCAAGACAAGGAAATTATACATGCTATATGCAAGAAGCCAGCTCAGTGATCTGGATAGGTTTTTCTCATACTCTATTCTGTCTGCACCATGTGGCCCTACATCAATAACCATTGTCTCACATCTTCACTTAAAGCCTCGGTTCTGATCATTCATTGGAAGTCAGTCTGAAATGTGCAAAATACGATTTAGAGTCTGTTAACCTATGCTCAATAGGTCTATTATATACTGTCTAAAAGTAATCATGACTCAGTGATTTACTGAAACATAAGCCAACAAGTAACTTTTGGCAGGACAACTGGAATTATAGAGAGTGACTCAGTCGGTGGTTTTGTTTTTCAGGAATTCACGAACCTCAGATAGTGTATTTCTTATGTAACTTAAGGATTGACATTTGCAATGCAATTCGGGGTTTTCTGCCACTTTGCCGGGATAAATGTCAGTGGCACAATGTAGTCACAGCCCGAAATTTCTGATCCAGTTTACTTGAATAACCATCACAGTTGGTTCGGCATCATTGCCTTTGGACAGTTTGATGGGAAAAGTAGAATTCTAGCAGTCACATCTGAATCAAATCAACATTTTTACTTTAGGTTAAATGTCTGCATATAGGGAGAAGTGTTTATTTCAGGCACTTCAAGTTAAACTGCGGAAGCCCAAGTCAAATTCTAAGGGCATGTGAAACAGTGGTGCAGCACCCAAACCCCTGTTTGAGGTGTGGATGTACAAAAATGCAGTTGTGTGCAGAGAGTTTGCCAAATGAGGCGCAAGGACACCATTCCTAGCAGTAAGTGGTTAAGCGCACTCAATTTATAAATCACTACCTGTGGGATCTGGAAATGGATGGGGAAGGCATAAAATAATCTGCCCAAGTAACAATGGCCAAAAACGCAATGTTTCTCAAGGACAAAGAAAAACATTTCTTCACACAAAGTATCAGCTGTCGCAACATGCCAAGTCCTAAAGCAGCTCTAAATGAGATTCTTTGTATGTTATGCATCCTCATAACACACGAGGGCATTCCTCATAGATGCAAGATAAATTTATAAACCTTTCTCATCATGTAGGTGAGGGGGAGAATGAAATGAAATGAATGAAATGAAATGAAATGAAAATCGCGTATTGTCACAAGTAGGCTTCAATGAAGTTACTGTGAAAAGCCCCTATGGATCTAGGGCGCTGGTTAAAATGGGCTAGAGCAAATTGGCAGCCTGCCTGGTTTTTCAGTCGGCAGAGATAGAAAGCAGGTTACTTGTTTCCTTCTTTTGATACTGTGTTATGCACAATACTAATTTTTACTCCAGATGACGTCAAGTTATTTTGGCTCAAATTAGCTGCATGATGACATGCAGGGTTGGCATGCTGGTGTGCACACATGCGTGCTGTGCCCTTTCAACTTCCAACCTTTCAAAACAAGTTTTCTTCAGCTGGAATAAAATGGCAAGATTAAGGCGTGACCACAACCTTGACCGAATCTTCCTCTTCACGGTGGTCCATCGGGTTTTATGCACCAGTAATTGTGCCCTGTGTCACCTTTTCCACATGCAGTCTAATCTCCTTCTGATCACTCCTCTGGAAATCCTCCCTATCTTCCAGCTATCGGAGCAAGAGAAATTCCAAGGGAAGGTTGAACCTCGCCGTCAAGCCCTTCCACACAATGTTTAAACACACTTGATTTGTGGGCAGTAACAAGGAAAAATAAAAGATAAAAAAGTAGGACAGTAATTGAAGCTTAGAAATGAACCAACAACAAAATATGTTGGGTTGGGAAAGAGTATGAATCGGGACTTGTGCTTTCTGGGGGCAGGAATTTTAGGAAGATCCTAGGTCTGTTTGCAGTTCTCAAGCCATATGTGAGTCATTAAGGTTACGGTAGAATGGCATCAGCAATCCTCAACCTTCTTGAACCGCTGCTATCCCTTTGGTGTAGATATACCACAGTGCTGGTAGGGAGGGAATTCCAGGATGTTGCCCCAGTGACAATGAAGGAGCGGCGATAATGTGGAGGGGAAGCTCCAGGCGGTGGTGTTCCCAGGTATCAGTTGCCCTTGATTTCTTTATGGTAGCGCTCATGGGTTTGGAAGGTGCTGCCGAAGGAGACTTGGTGAGTTACTGCATCTTGTAGATGGTACACATGGATGTTACTGTTCGTCGGTGGTGGAGGGTTTGAATGTTGTGGAAGGGGGAGCAGTCAAGCAGATTGCTTTGTCCTGGATGGTGTCAAGCTTTTTGAGTGTTGCAGGAGCTGCACTCATCCAGGCAAGTGGAGAATAATGTAGAGAGTAATCCATTACACTCCTGACATGTGCCTTATAGATGGTGGATAAGGTTTGGCGAGTCAAAAGGTGAGTTACTCGCCGCAGGATTCCTAGCCTTTGACCTGCCCTGGTAGCCACAGTACAAATGTGGCTAGTCCAGTACCGTTTCTGATTAATGGTAACCCCCAGGATGTTGATTGTGGGGGATTCAGCGATGGTAACGCCATTGAAGGTCAAGGGGCGGTGGTTAGATCCTCTCTTTTGGGAGATGGTCATTGCCTGGCACTTGTGTGGCATGAATATAACTTTCCACTTGTCAGCCCAAGCCTGGATATTGTCCAAGTCTTGCTGCATTTCCACATGGACTGCTTCATTATCTGAGGAGTTGCAATTGGTGCTGAACATTGTGCAGTCATCTGCAAACAACCTCACTACTGACCTTATGATATTTGATGAATCAGCTGAAGATTGTTTGGCCTGGGACACTATCCTATTTTAAAATGTTTTTATTGGGTTTTATACATGATATACTTACAAATGTGCACACACACAAAAAAAAGTTTGAAAAAAAATGTCATAACACATATTTCTCCCCCCCCCCCTTCTCTTTTTTTTAATACAAAACAAGCAAAAGAAAACCGGATGGAGGGGCACCTGGGTGGTGCCCCTGATGTCACTTGCATATTTTGGTTGGTTTATTTTGTTTTTGTCCATTTGGCTCAGCTTCGGTCATCTGTCGTTGCTTCTTCCTGTTATTTCTTTCTCTCTTTCACCTTGCTGTGCTTGTTGTAGTCATTGTTGTTTCCTGCGCTGTCCTCCCAGTTTGTGTTCCCTCCCCTTTCCTCCATTCTGGCATCCCTCTGTTGTTCTTCTTCCCTTGTCCTCCCTCCCTGTCCCCCGTCCCCCCCCCCCCACCCCTCCGCCCCTTCCCTCCTCCCTTCTCTCCAACCCCCCTCCCCTCCCACCCCCTTCGCTGCTACTCCTCTTTCTTTCCTGCTGGGTTTGGCTACTCCCTCTTGCTCCATATGTTTCATCTGGTGCTGATGCCAAGGCCCCAATCTGCTGCCTGGCATACTCGCCACATTTATATTGCGTAATACCATCTTCAGTACCACTTTGCAGTAACTACGCCATGCCACTTACCTTTGCGGAATGCAGGAGGTCATTGACCCTTTTGTGACATTGGGCCCAGTTTCACTTGTGGTCCCATGGCTGCTAACCTCCACTGCGATCCCCGCCCAAGCCACCTTGGTCAGGCAGGAGGGTCTCTTGCTGCAATCACTGACAAACAGGACCTCCTGTCATTCCAGGATGGCCTGGAGGAGAACCTAGAGGAAGGAGTGGCAATAGCTCCAGGGATTCAAGAGTGGATCGGACCTGGCGCAACCAGAGAGCTCCTTGTGACGTAAAATATAAAGGTCATGGTGGCCTTAATAGTCACAGAAAGGTAGCAATCCTGTCCTTGCCCTGTTTCAAAGCTCAGGTATTGTTTGCAGCAGATGATATAGCTGAGTAACAGCCTCCTTATTGAAGCAAAAGGACCTCATGCATTGCTTCTCCAAGAAGGTTAGCTAGGAGATGTGCACCTGCACAGTGCCCAACTCCCCCTGCTGCAGTTTGCTCCTGTTTCCTACTGTCTTCCATGTTGCTCCCCTCCTCTTCCAGAGCAAAAGCCACCCTACCTGTGGTCAAATTTATTTTGTTCGGTCATGGGATTTGAGCATTCCTGGCAAGGCCAGCATTTATTGCTCATCAATACTTGCTTTTGAGAAGATGCTTGGGAACACCTTCTTGACCCACTGCCATCTGTGTTGAGAAGGTCCCCAATGCAGAGTTGGGGGAGTGCAGCACTGTTGACGTGCTGTCTTTTGGATAAGATGTTAAACTGAGGCCCTGTCTGCTCTCTCACGTCGACATAAACAAGCCTTGTTTCGAGGAAGAGAAGGGGAATTATCCCCGGAGTCCTAACCAATATTTATCCCTCAATCAAGATCACAATAACAGATTATCTGATCATTAACTCATTGTTCTTTATGAGGGTTGATTGTGTGCAAGTTATTCCCTACATTACAGCAATTACTGCACTGTATTTCATTGGCTGCAAAACATTGTGAGATGTCTGTTGATTATAAAAGGCACCAAAAAAATGCAAGTCTTTGATTTCATTTGACAATGGAAGTGGATTTTTTTTGCGTTGAAACAGATATCGATGAATGTGCATTAGGGAGCCACAACTGTGATCAGGAACTAACCTGTATCAACACAAGAGGTTCATTCAGGTGTCGATGCAGGCAGGGCTATCAACGACGTGGAGATCAATGTTTGGGTGAGTATCATGAAACTACTTTTGGAATTTACATTTTTGTTGCTTTGCTTTGTGAATTGAGTTTCTGGAGTAACGTTCTGATTTTGTGCTATTTTGTGAGCAACCCATTTGCGAGGGTTTTCTAAAAACTGCACCTAACTTTCTGCTCATTCATTCAAATCAGAGCAAATTGCAGAGTTGGAAAATTATTCCTCATGAAAAGTAAAAAATGCTTTCTTAAATGCATCCTTTTAAACTTTCGCAAAATGTAATGAACTGAATTCTCTGTCCCAGGATGCCCAGATCGCATTTCCAGATGGGACGGAGAAGCACGGGGCAAAATCGGGATCGATATCGGGTGCCGACCCGGACGCGATGCTCCAACTTCTGGAATTGAGGTCCACGCCGTGCGCCAGCGGGAGCATGGAAATGAATGCAATTGTGTCTTAATGACATATTTACATCCATTTAGTGGGCCAACCGTCCTATACTCCGGCCTGCCATGATTCTCTGATCCCTGTGGCCGGGAATCACGTGGGTGTGGATCACTTGTGGTCTCTACCAGCATGGCCCTGACATGGTGGCCCTGGTTTGCTGGTTTGCGCACCTGAGGGGATCTTAAACTGGTTCCAACATAGTCTCCCAAACCGAGAATCCAGCCCAATAAGTTGTACATGTCGGCGAGCTCTGATACACATTACCAGTTTGCTAAAAAATTGTATGTTGGGGTCAGAGGGAGTAAAGTTTTACTTCAGAGGTGGAACAATAAGGGCAGTAGCAGACCATTTAACACTACCCAATGTCAAGGAAAATATATAAATGGCCACTATTGGAGTTCAGTAATCCCTTAGAGTAATAGAGAAACATCCTGCATGATACTGCAAATTGTCACCATATGACATATCCTAAATTAAACATGTCACTAATTAATAGAAGTGGGTGTAGTTTTTTAAATTGGCAATCAGTTTCAGATTTATCTGTTATACTCACTGCCTAACTTTAGGGTGTTTTAATTCATCTGTCACCTGTCTTTAAAAATCTGTCGTTACATTTTTTGAGCTACCTGACAAATTGCGGCCAAAGTCAAACCTGAACTCAGTTTTGATGAACTAGACATTTGAAACTTCATTAAACCATTTCTGTGCTTATTAATGTAGACTGCTATTTTAGTTTATCTAGCAGATTGACAGTGGCTTTGCTTATGATGAATCAGAGGTTATGTAGTTGCCAGGAGAGGGCTGGGGTGTAAATGTGATGAGGGACACATGGAAAGAAATTGGCACGAGGTTTGCAGGGAGACACAGAATTCCATGCTTTTGTTCTGACCTGATTCTTGGAAATAAATAAAGAGCAATTTTCCCTGAAATGTTGAGAAATCCATGCTTTCTCTGGGTTTGATGTTTTACACAAAAAAATTCCAGTTACTTTCATTGTTCCAAAATGTGGGTTGAATTTCACCCTGTCCACCACGCTCAATAGTACTTTGGTGGACGGACAGTAGAACAAACCAGCTCTGGCCTACACGATATTGGGCAGCCCAGCCAGAGAAGGTAGGTCCTGTGGTGAGATTAAAGCTTTGGATATTTGGGTAAGGGGGAGGGGTGGAGGTTAATGTGGCAATGGCTTCGTCTGGATTTGGGCAGCCTGGAGGAGCGTTCCTGTTCTCTTCAATCCAATGAAAAGAAACAGGAACTTAGCGCCATGATGCTGTTCAGTCAGCTGTTATTGGCTAGTGTATCCTGGTGTGTGGTCTGGCCATCTCTGTCCGAAAACAGCAAGCAGGCTCCTATTGGCATTTGAGATGGGCTTATTGATCGATTGCACAGGCCGCTTGAATGAATATTGCCGCAGCCTCAATTACATTGGCACTATGGCACTATGATTATTGGAATATTATTTTTATTCTTTTATGGGATGAGAACACCACTGGCAAGGCCATTATTTGTTGCTTGCTCCTAATTTCCCTTGAGAAGATGGTAGTAAGCCACCTTCTCAAACCACTGCAGCCTATATGGGTTAGGTACACCCACAATGCAGCTAGGGAACAAGTTGCAGGATTTTGGCCCATCAACAGTGAAGGAGCAGCAATATAGTTCCAGGTCAGGATGGTGTATGACTTGGAGAGGAACTTGCAGGTGGTGGTGTTCCCTTGCGTCAGCTACCTTTGCCCTTCTAGCTGTAAATGTCACAGGTTTGGAAGTTGCTGTTGGCAAGTTGGTGAGAATATAGAAATCCTCAGACAAAAACAGACCACGTTGCACCTTTGTCCTTCTACAATCCAAGTAATCACATGGTAGGTCATTTCCCATCATTGTCAGGGCACGAGTGCCTCATTTCCTTTGGTGATGGAGTGCATCACCAACTAGAACACAAGAAAACCAGAAATTGGAGCAGGGGGAGACCATGTGCGCCATCCAGCCTGCTCCATCATTCAGTCAGGTTATGATTGATTTTGGGCATCTACTCCTCTTTCTTCCCACTCCACATATCCCTTGATTCCCTGAGAAAACAAAAATCTGTCGATCCCAGCCTTAAATATATTCAATGATGGAGCATCCAAAATTGTTGGGGGAGAGAATTCCAAAGATTCATAACCCTTTGGGTGAAGCAATTTCTCCACACCTCAGTCCTAAATAATTGGTCCACATTATTTTGAGCTTGCACCCCATGTTTAGATTCACCAAACAATGCAAACAATCTCTTGGTGCCGATCCTATCAAGCCCCTTTGGATCTTGTATGTTTCAATAAGATCCCCTCGCATTCTTATAATTCCTTTGAATGTAGGCCCAATTTACTCAGCCTCTCATCATAGGACAACCCCCTCATACCAGTGACAAATTTAGCGAACTTTGCCTGTACCATCTCCAATATGGAGACCAAAACTGTACACAGTAGTCCAGATGCAGTCTTACCAAAGCCCTGTAGAACTGTAGCAAGACTTCTTTATTCCTGCATTCCAATCTCCTTGCAATAAAGATCAAAATGCCATTAGCCCATAATTACCTGCCAGAACTGCATGCTAACTTTCTGCGTTCCTTGTATGAGCACATCCAAGTTTCACATCTTTTAAAAAATGATTCTGCTTTTCTATTCATACTTCACAACATTATATTCTATCTGCCATCTTGTTGCCCATTCACTTAATCAGTCTAAATATCCTTGTAGTCTCCCAGTGACCTTCCCACAGCTTACCTTCCCACCTAGCTTTGTATCATTAGCAAACTGAGATACATTACTCCCTATCTCTTCATCTAAGTCAGTAATTGTAAATAGCTGAGGCCCCAACATTGATCCCTGTGGCACTCCATTAGTCACAGCCCGCCAACTTAAAAATGCCCCATTTCTGCCCGCTGTCTTCTTCCTGTTCGTTAACCAATCCTCGATCCATGCTAATATAGTACCACCAACTCCATGAACCATAATTCTGCCTATTAACCTTTTGTGTGGCACCTTATCAAATGTCTTTTGGAAATCATGGCATGCTACATTTACTGGTTCGCCTTTATTGGAGCTACTAATTACATCCTCAAAAACTCTAATAAATTTGGCAAACACAACATTATCCTGAATATTTAATATATGACATTTCAATATTTGCAATTTAGATCCTTACTGAATCTAAGTCAAACTAAATTTTAACTAACTCATCACGATTTGACTGATTTATGCAGAGAAATTGCATTTATATGAGCAACATCAAATTGTACTTGGAAAATTTTGATTTAAATTAAATTATTTAAAGAATGTAAATTTGGGGCAAGTACATGGAGACATCATAGATCATAGAACATGGAATTTACAGTGCAGAAGTAAGCCATTCGGCCCATCGAGTCTGCACCGGCTCTTGGAAAGAGCACCCTACCCAAGGTCAACACCTCCACCCTATCCCCATAACCCAGTAACCCCACCCAACACTAAGGGCAATTTTGGACACTAAGGGCAATTTAGGACACTAAGGGCAATTTATTATGGCCAATCCACCTAACCTGCACATCTTTGGACTGTGGGAGGAAACCGGAGCACCCGGAGGAAACCCACGCACACACGGGGAGAATGCGCAGACTCCGCACAGACAGTGACCCAAGCCGGAATCGAACCTGAGATCCTGGAGCTGTGAAGCAATTGTGCTATCCACAATGCTACCGTGCTGCCCATGTATTTTGAATCTTTCAAGATGTAAAATGGAAAGCAATCATCTAATTTTAATATTTAAAAGAGAATGAAAATCAATCGATGGTGTCATTTAGTTACAATAAAGATAAACTGTTGAATTAGTGTTAGCAATGTAAGTGTTTTTTTTTTGCTGTTTAAATATTGAAAACATTGTTTCCAAGTAAGTTGTAGTTATCATTACATCATTTGGACAATCTACTTTACTGGAAATGGGCCAAGTTTAA
Source organism: Scyliorhinus torazame (assembly GCF_047496885.1). Classification (NCBI taxonomy): domain Eukaryota; kingdom Metazoa; phylum Chordata; class Chondrichthyes; order Carcharhiniformes; family Scyliorhinidae; genus Scyliorhinus; species Scyliorhinus torazame. The sequence continues at coordinate 312,254,362 of NC_092707.1, forward strand.
CTAGTTGGCTGAAAGAACTACTTTCTACGTATTCCATATGTCAAATGACAAACAAATGTTACCGGGTGAAACATGGTTACCAATAAAAGCAAAACAGATTTTTCAACCAGGAATACGACTTTCCAAGTACTAAATCATCCGTCTCTTTGAACTCGTGCTTCAACACCCATTCTTTGACATGCATTTTGAATGCCTAGAATAATAGTTGGCTAAGAGTGTGCTATAAGGCTCAGTTGAGATAATGCTTAATAAACCAAAATTGAAACATTTTATAAATAACTCCATTAGAGCTGTGAAGCACAACCTCATATATGATTATTCCATACTAGCTGAATTTCTATGGCATTACTCATGGAGGCTTCCTACGAACGTAGGTACTGGTTCTGATATTAATAGAGTATGGCTAGGTGTAGCTTTGCAGAAGAGTGGGTTTCCCTCCTGCCAGATTTACTGGCAAGACCTGAGTAGTGTTTTTGAATTCTGTACCCCATTCTTGACTACAGCTAGCCAGATGGAGGGGCTGGTTGTATGTCACGCAGATAAGCTGCAGCCAGGGGGAAGGGAATAAGAGATCAGTGGAAATGGGTGCATCAACAGGATGGCTGCAGAGATTGGCAAAAGAGGCAGCAGGAAGGAGTGAGTAGGGCGAGATTGGAGGGGGGCGGAAAGAGAATAGATTGCAGGAGCTGGAAGGGGAGAGGTGGGGCTCTATTTTCAGGATATGGAGCTGTGCTTCCCAAGCATTTTCCTGGTGTGATCCCATTTCCATAGAGGAATCCATAGAATTCCTATACCTAGACCCACTACCCTGCCCTATCCCCAAAACCCCACCTAACCTGCACATCTTTGGACTGTGGGAGGAAACCGGAGCACCCGGAGGAAACCCACGCAGACACGGGGAGAAAGTGCAAACTCCACACAGTCACTCGAGGCTGGATCGAACCTGGGTCCTGGCGCTGGGAGACAGCAGGGCTAAGCACTCTGCTACCATTCATTGTCAGAGTCATTCCTTTCCTCAGTCACACTTAACAGTCTCCCCCTCCTTTGAGTCGTAGCTCCCCAACAGCAGACGAGGTCCAATCTCAGTCTCCGAATGATGTCTGTTCCTTGGGCAGGGGAGAGAGGTGGGTCTGAAACTAGAGGGAGGGAATATCCTATCCCGGGGAAGTCCAATCTCTGATTTTGGGGCAGGAGTCCAATCCTGGGCATGACTCCTCCATAATCATAGGGCAGGGGTGTCTGATCTCGGGTGGTTTGCCCCAATCTTGAGCTGGGGGGTGTTTTCTGATCTTACCATGGAGGAGCGGCAGCACCTCGATGCTAGGAGACGTTTTATGGGGAAAGCTTAGGGGAAGCACTTCTGCTGTTCTCAGCCCTCGGGTATTGCTGTAAATGAACTTAACTTGTCCTCAAAAGCTGTTGGGTTTCTGGAGGCCTCAGAAACCTGACTGGTCACAGTAAATCAGGTCAAGTCAGAGCCTTCTAGACTCACTGAAATAATTGCCATCCATCCTCCTGGAAGTGGGCTGACCGCACATGCTCCTGATGCCCACCATTAAACTGGGATTTGGGCAGCTTGTCGGTGTGTTGGGATCAGGTTTGAGATGTTTTCAATTTTGATCTCTGTTTTTTGGGGTGTAAAAGTTCAGCCCCATGCCTTCAAATCCTACCATGCCATTTTTTAAATCTGTAGATCAAAAGCTGGTGGCAATAAAATGGGTAAGCTGGCTGGTTCACTTGCTGTCCTGTCGGTAAGAAAACTCTGTATAATTACTCAGTCTGGCCTGTATCTCACTCCCAGTGAGTTCTCCCAGTGAGACAGAGAAGACAGCCAGGAGTGAGGCAGCAAAGAGTGAGTTTGGGAATTTGAATCGAGGTGGGAATTGAATTAAATTAAATTGAATCAGTAAGGCAGCTCCTTTTAAATTTCAGGAGTTTAAATTAATTTATATTAAGATAGTATTGTGCAGTGTAGGTTAACAAGGGCTGCCCCACCCACTCACATAACTGGTTGGCAGTTAAGTGTCAGTCACTTCAATCTACTTTGATCTAAAAGCAGGTGGGGGAGGGGAGTCAATTCAGGACAGTTTAAAAAGAGCCACTTGTAAACTCACTCCCAGTGAGTTCTCCCAGTGAGCCAGAGAGAAGACAGAGCCAGGAGTGAGATGAGACACAGCTAAGAGTGAGTTTGGGAATTTGAATCTAGGTGGGAATTCAAAGCTGGGTGGGGAGGAAGTGCTTTTTATGACTGGTAAGTAGTGTTTCTGTTTTTCTGTTTCTTTTCATTGGTATATTTATTTATTTTTTTCTTCGTTGTTTATTTATTTATTTAAATTTGGGGGGGGGAAATTGAAATTATTGAAGTTAACCGAAGATTTAAGACATGGCAGGAGATCTCAGACCCGTGTCATGCTCCTCGTGTGCGATGTGGGAGCTCAGGGACACGTCCACTGTCCCTGGCTCCTTCACGTGCAAGAGGTGTGTCCAGTCGCAGCTCCTGTTAGACCGCTTGACGGCTCTGGAGCTGCGGATGGACTCACTTTGGAGCGTCCGCGATGCTGAGGACGTCGTGGATAGCACTTTTAGCGAGTTGGTCACACCGCAGGTGAAAGGTACTGAGGGAGATAGTAAATGGGTGACCAAAAGACAGAGCAAGAGTAGGAAGGCAGTGCAGGTGTCCTCTGCGGTCATCTCCCTGCAAAACAGATATACCGCTTTGGATACTGTTGAGGGAGATGGCTCACCAGGGGAAGGCAGCAGCAGCCAGGTTCATGGCACCGTGGCTGGCTCTGCTGCGCAGCTGGGCAGGAAGAAGAATGGCAGGGCTATAGTGATAGGGGACTCAATTGTAAGGGGAATAGACAGGCGGTTCTGCGGACGCAATCGAGACTCCAGGATGGTATGTTGCCTCCCTGGTGCAAGGGTCAAGGATGTCTCGGAGCGGCTGCAGAACATTCTGGGGGGGGGAGGGTGAACAGCCAGCTGTCGTGGTGCACATAGGCACCAATGATATAGGTAAAAAACGGGACGAGGTCCTACAAGCTGAATTTAGGGAGCTAGGAGTTAAACTAAAAAGTAGGACCTCAAAGGTAGTAATCTCAGGATTGCTACCAGTGCCACGAGCTAGTCAGAGTAGGAATGTCAGGATAGAGAGGATGAATACGTGGCTCGAGAGATGGTGCAAGAGGGAGGGATTCAAATTCCTGGGATATTGGAACCGATTCTGGGGGAGGTGGGACCAGTACAAACCGGACGGTCTGCACCTGGGCAGGACTGGAACCGATGTCCTAGGAGGGGTGTTTGCTAGAGCTGTTGGGGAGAGTTTAAACTAATGTGGCAGGGGGATGGGAACCAATGCAGGAAGTTGGAAGGTAGTAAAACAGGGACAGAAATAAAAGGCAGTAAGGGGAAAGTGTAAGGCAGAGAAGCCATAGTCAAAAATCAAAAAGGGCGACAGTACAAGGTACAGTGACTGAGGGGAGCTCAGTGAATAGGACCAGGAATACTAAAAGAAATAAAACGGGAAGTGAAAACATTAATGGTAAGCGACGCGGCAGGTTGTTACAGGAAGATATGGGTTCGACGACAAGGAAAATTAGGAGAAAGGTTAAGAGGAAATATAACTTAGGAGAGGTTACTGATCGAGTTGTTAAGATTAAGAACAGAGGTAAAAAAGCCTACATAAGTGTACTTTACCTGAATGCTCGTAGTATTCGGAATAAGGTAAATGAGTTGATGGCGCAAATCATCGTGAATGACTATGATTTAGTGGCCATTACTGAAACATGGTTAAAGGATGGTCATGACTGGGAGTTAAATATCCGAGGGTATCAAACTTTTTGGAAGGACAGAGTGGATGGTAAGGGAGGTGGTGTAGCTCTGTTATTTAAGGATGACATCCGGGCAACAGTAAGGGATGACATCGGTGCTATGAAGGATAAGGTTGAATCCATTTGGGTGGAAATCAGGAATAGTATGGCGAAATAGTCACTGATAGGAGTAATCTATAGGCCACCAAATAGTAACATTATGGTGGGGCAGGCAATAAACAAAGAAATAACTGATGCATGTAGAAATGGTACAGCAGTTATCATGGGGGATTTTAATCTACATGTTGATTGGTTTAACCAGGCCGGTCAAGGCAGCCTTGAGGAGGAGTTTATAGAATGTATCCGCGATAGTTTCCTCGAACAGTATGTAATGGAACCTACGAGGGAACAAGCGGTCCTAGATCTGGTCCTGTGTAATGAGACAGGATTGATTCAGGATCTCATAGTTAGGGATCCTCTCGGAAGGAGCGATCACAATATGGTGGAATTTAAAATACAGATGGAGGGTGAGAAGGTAAAATCAAGCACGAGTGTTTTGTGCTTAAACAAAGGAGATTACAATGGGATGAGAGAAGAACTAGCTAAGGTAGACTGGGAGCAAAGACTTTATGGTGAAACAGTTGAGGAACAGTGGAGAACCTTCCAAGTGATTTTTCACAGTGCCCAGCAAAGGTTTATACCAACAAAAAGGAAGGACGGTAAAAAGAGGGAAAATCGACCGTGGATATCTAAGGAAATAAGGGAGAGTATCAAATTGAAGGAAAAAACATACAAAGTAGCAAAGATCAGTGGGAGACTAGAGGACTGGGAAATCTTTAGGGGGCAACAGAAAGCTACTAAAAAAGCTATAAAGAAGAGTAAGATAGATTATGAGAGTAAACTTGCTCAGAATATAAAAACAGATAGTAAAAGTTTCTACAAATACATAAAACAAAAAAGAGTGGCTAAGGTAAATATTGGTCCTTTAGAGGATGAGAAGGGAGATTTAATAATGGGAGATGAGGAAATGGCTGAGGAACTGAACAGGTTTTTTGGGTCGGTCTTCACAGTGGAAGACACAAATAACATGCCAGTGACTGATGGAAATGAGGCTATGACAGGTGAGGACCTTGAGAGGATTGATATCACCAAGGAGGTAGTGATGGGCAAGCTAATGGGGCTAAAGGTAGACAAGTCTCCTGTCCCTGATGGGATGCATCCCAGAGTGCTAAAAGAGATGGCTAGGGAAATTGCAAATGCACTAGTGATAATTTACCAAAATTCACTGGACTCTGGGGTGGTCCCGGCGGATTGGAAATTAGCAAACGTGACACCACTGTTTAAAAAAGGAGATAGGCAGAAAGTGGGTAATTATAGGCCAGTGAGCTTAACTTCGGTAGTAGGGAAGATGCTGGAATCTATCATCAAGGAAGAAATAGCGAGGCATCTGGATGGAAATTGTCCCATTGGACAGACGCAGCATGGGTTCATAAAGGGCAGGTCGTGCCTAACTAATTTAGTGGAATTTTTTGAGAACATTAACCGTGCGGTAGATAACGGGGAGCCAATGGATGTGGTATATCTGGATTTCCAGAAAGCCTTTGACAAGGTGCCACACAAAAGGTTGCTGCATAAGCTAAAGATGCATGGCATTCAGCGGAAAGTAGTAGCATGGATAGAGGATTGGTTAATTAATAGAAAGCAAAGAGTGGGGATTAATGGGTGTTTCTCTGGTTGGCAATCAGTAGCTAGTGGTGTCCCTCAGGGATCAGTGTTGGGCCCACAACTGTTCACAATTTACATAGATGATTTGGAGTTGGGGACCAAGGGCAATGTGTCCAAGTTTGCAGACGACACTAAGATAAGTGGTAAAGCAAAAAGTGCAGAGGATACTGGAAGTCTGCAGAGGGATTTGGATAGGCTAAGTGAATGGGCTAGGGTCTGGCAGATGGAATACAATGTTGACAAATGTGAGGTTATCCATTTTGGTCGGAATAACAGCAAAAGGGATTATTATTTAAATGATAAAATATTAAAACATGCTGCTGTGCAGAGAGACCTGGGTGTGCTAGTGCATGAGTCGCAGAAAGTTGGTTTTCAGGTGCAACAGGTGATTAAGAAGGCAAATGGAATTTTGTCCTTCATTGCTAGAGGGATGGAGTTTAAGACTAGGGAGGTTCTGCTGCAATTGTATAAGGTGTTAGTGAGGCCACACCTGGAGTATTGTGTTCAGTTTTGGTCTCCTTACTTGAGAAAGGACATACTAGCACTGGAGGGTGTGCAGAGGAGATTCACTAGGTTAATCCCAGAGCTGAAGGGGTTGGATTACGAGGAGAGGTTGAGTAGACTGGGACTGTACTCGTTGGAATTTAGAAGGATGAGGGGGGATCTTATAGAAACATATAAGATTATGAAGGGAATAGATAGGATAGATGCAGGCAGGTTGTTTCCACTGGCGGGTGAAAGCAGAACTAGGGGGCATAGCCTCAAAATAAGGGGAAGTAGATTTAGGACTGAGTTTAGGAGGAACGTCTTCACCCAAAGGGTTGTGGATCTATGGAATTCCTTGCCCAGTGAAGCAGTAGAGGCTCCTTCATTAAATGTTTTTAAGATAAAGATAGATAGTTTTTTGAAGAATAAAGGGATTAAGGGTTATGGTGTTCGGGCCGGAAAGTGGAGCTGAGTCCACAAAAGATCAGCCATGATCTCATTGAATGGTGGAGCAGGCTCGAGGGGCCAGATGGCCTACTCCTGCTCCTAGTTCTTATGTTCTTATGTTCTTATGTATCTGACTCCATTCCCATGCCAATCCAGTTGGCTTGTAACTGCCCATGCCAGGTGATCAAGGAAGCCACTCAGTGTATCAAACCGCTACAAAACATAAGACCGCATTGACTACAATGGTTCAAGAAGAAAGCTCACCGATATCTTCTCAGGACAATTAAGGATAAGCAATAAATGTTGGCCTTGCACATTCTGAAGATTACTATTTAAAAATTAATTGATGAATGCTGATGTAAAGTTTCAATATAATTTGAGGAAATGATTGATTTCACCTTGAAACCCTGGTGAAACTATTTCTCTGGTATCCAGTTAGCAATATCATGGTTGCACTGGCTGATTTATCGAATGGCCTAATACCATTATCATACATGTGTTTGTCCAGCATTAATATGGTTTGGAGTGAGTTAGGAAATAACCAAAACCAAATTGTTACCAGACTGCAGCTCTGAGGCTCAGCTGAAGATTAGTTGGTGACTTACTGAGGAAGACTGAATGGATCCAAGTGTTAACAATAAAATATGACTTGAAACAGAAAAAGCAACCTTACTGTGATAATATTACATCATTGGGCAATTGCCCTTGGCATTAATCATTTTGGGTGTCTGGCAATGATTTTCTTAAATATGAGCAGTTGTGTAATGTATTTTTCAATGATTATGCAGACATTGATGAATGTAACATAGCCACCTATTGCCATCACGGATGTGTCAACACAGCTGGTTCCTATTACTGTCAGTGCAACACAGGCTTTCAGCTGGCAAGCAATAATCGCACATGTAGAGGTAAGCATCTGTTCCTACTCATCCAGGATACCTTGTATTAAATTATACGGCAACATGGACAGTGATTTCAGTATTAGCGTAAGGAAGCTTTTCCATCCAATGCTTTAAGAGTATATTTAAAAGCGCCTGCTTTATATTTAAAGGCATAATTAAAGCTTTGCAGGAGATTTCATTTTAATTTTCCTCCCCTTCACTCTATAAAGGTATACTACTTGTTATTCTGTTGAATGGAATACCCTGTTTTATGATTTACATGTGACATCAGGTAAGGGTAAAGTTCCGTCCTCTGAAGGGTTATTCACTTTAGCATTAAAGAACCTTTCAATCTCTGTAGTGACATCATTAGAAACTGGCAGTCATTGTTTCTGAGTAACTTCAAACCATTTTTTTTACATTGTGAGCAATACCCCACTGAAATACTTTCCTACTTGTATTGGCCAGGTTGGCCTGAAGCCATAGGTCATACTAATACTTGGTGTTCCAGAGATTCCACAAAAATAAATTCTTGTAGGCACATAAAACAAACTGCCTTTTGTGTTACAATAAGTGTAATGTAAGAAGTAATTGTAATTAGCTCCCCTGATGGCTTGCTGAGTAATTGCACTGCATAATGTGGTCCTGAGTTGTGATTATCAGGAATACCCTTGGTATTCCATCATAGAATCCCTACAGTGCAGAAGGAGGCCATTCGGCCCATTGAGTCTGCACCAACCCTTCAAAAGAGCACCCTACCTACGCCCCATCCCCCACCCTATCCCCGTAACCCCACCTGGGGCAATTTAGCATAGCCAATCCACCTACCCTGCACATCTTTGGACTGTGGGAGGAAGCCCACGCAGACAGGGGAAGAATGTGCAATCAGAATCCTTGTTGAAGTTAATCGCTGCTGGAGGGCAATAAAGCACTTTAAGTTAGCCTCAGGACCCCTGGCCTCGGGTAGCAATAACTTCTCACTCCTGGCTGTAGTTCAGTGCACATGTGCTAAAAGGACCAGGGTTTGGCCGTCACGATCCTGGAAACGGAAAGCGCACCAAGAATCAATGACCAGGAATTTCCTGGGAGCTGCTTCCACTCAGTCATCCTAACCTCACCAGATGCGCGGCAAAACCCCAGTTATCACATAGCTGCCAGGGTTTGTGTCGTATGTCCAGCTATGTTACAGCAGTTGAGGAAATGAAGTGCAAAGGAAATTCCTGGCCAGAGTCTACACTCCTACGGGAAGAATAGCCATTTGGGCAGCATACTGGATGGCTACCAGGGTTCAGGAAACTGTACTTTAGCAAGGTCAAGAGAGAATTGTGGAGGGATCTTCTAAGAAAAGCATTATGAACAGATGTTGCATTATTATTTCCCTCTTGATGCGAATTCTCAAGTCAGTCTCTACGTTTTGGCTTTTTTCTGTTTGGAGTCAACAAAGATTTGACCTCCAGTACAGTGCTGCTTTCTGTAACTTTACAGTAGATGTTTTGGTTGGACACCTATAAAAACTGTTTGCTTAAACTGACAATTCAGTGCTACTAAGGAAAAATCAAAATAAGTGAAACAATATTTCAGGCAGAACATGAGGGAATCTGGAGATTGTTGCTATGCCTTGTGGACTGGCCTGGATAAATTAACACTTGGCTTTCTTTCTGTGCAGGGTATCCCAGTTTGAACCTGTGCTATTATGAGTGTTAATCTTCTATTTAAAATGGAGAGATTCTGTTTGCCAAATGTAGCAGTCAGCAATCCTTTACAAATAAGTAATAATTTCCTGCAATATTATATCATGAAAAAAATCAACACTGATTGTCAGAAGTTATTGAAGTCGAATGAAAGGCTGAGGGCTACTTTTTATGCCAAGTATTTGCTATTTTGAAGAAAAATATTTGTCTCAGGGGAATTTTTATTTAAAAAATATCTATTTTGGCATCAGCTTGTAATCCCCCATGCAACCACCACCACCTTCCCGAGCCATGTCCCCCTCCGTTAGGATACCGAATAAAACCATCACTGAGTACATACTTCAACATGGATAACAACTTTTTAATGCAACAAATCTTGAAGATTTAGAATGATAAGTGCACACAGATTTCAATGTATCCTTCAAAAGGAAATTGGATAATTAGTTGAGGGAGAAAAACATTGTAAGGAAATGGGGAAAGAGCGATAGAGAGTGACTAAAGCTCCTCCGAAGAGCCAGCACAGAGTAGATTGGTCAATTAGCCTCCTTCTGTGCTGTACGATTCTATGATTCTAAGCGCTGAAGTGGTTCCATGGAAAACAATAAGGTGGTTGCAACTTCACCCAGATCTGTGAGCCATATTGGGACAATCCCACCTTGGGAAACCATGCTATTTAATGGGAAACCTGCATTGCTACACTCTAGTGGTCAGTCCCAGGGCAAGCATCTCCAGAGAGATTTTCATCTTATCTGAAATTGGAGTACAGTTTCTTTCTTCTGAGTTTATAAATGCACTGTAATGCTCCCTGTCAGTCATACTGCTTCACCAATGTAGCAGCGTTGAATACCCACTCAGCATTCTCCATGTTCATAAGGGCACTGACTTTTTACAAATATATCAATCAAAATATACTTAAGTGAACTGGTAGGGGTACTGGGAGAGAAGTTTGTGAAAGGCAGTCTGCTCAAATGCACCTTGGAAAAATGGGTCTGTAGCATTTCACTTGAAGGCCCCTTAAATCTTTCTGTAATTTTACTTGAAAAGAATCATCTTACTGAGATTTTGAATGATGATTACATTTTTTCTTTTCCCCCTTTAGATGTTAACGAATGTGAAACAAGCGCTCCGTGTGATCACCAATGCTTTAATATTGTGGGCTCGTTCATCTGCCAGTGTGACCAAGGATATGAATTAAGTCCAGACAAAGTTACTTGCAGAGGTAAGGACTGAATGCTCTGTCAACATGTAAGATCATTTATGCAACTATTACAACCAATGTGCGATAGCTTGTCTTTCTCTTCAACTTTCATACATAAAAATGAGAATGTAATCATTTTGACCATTTAGTGATGTTTAGAGCCAACAGCATCTTTCTGTCACCCAGTTTAATACTTATATAGGTTAACATTGCATACACAGGGTCCAATGTTTTGGCCTTAAATGAGCTATCAAACATTGGGTGGAATCTTCTCCTCCTAGCAAATTCTCTGCCGTTGAGACCATGGGCTGGATTCTTCCGCCCCGCCCACTGCAAGATCACCACATTACCTCAGGCGGGATTCTCCGGTTGCCAGGCAGGCGCGGCCAGAGAATTCCGCCCCGTGTGTAGGTCCTGACCCCGATGGTACCCAGTCCTATGTACCCAGTCCTATGCAATCTTCCTAGAGACAGATCATTAACAGGAAGCCACTGGGAGCTCTGTCCAATTAAGGACCATGGGCAGGCTTCCCAGCAGGAGAGCCAAGGAGCATCTACGGCTGCATACAGATGTAGGGGGAAGACAGCTCAAGACGGAGACACTGAAGTTTTTGTTAAATTGTCCGCAATGCAGAACTTGAGTATCGTTGAAAAAAAGCGCATGGCAAAGCTTTTTATCTTGCGCTCATCAGGACATTCGCAAGAATACCAAATGGAAAGAAAACAACAATTTATACTTTATGAGAAGAGAGTGCTAATTGGTTGGCATGTGATCTCAAATTGGTAGAGGCATTGCCATGAAGAATGCACAAGTTAACTAATGACTGACAGTTAACTGCCAAGCTTTGTTTAAATTCAAGCCAGGCAAGTTGACTCTTGATTGGTCAAAGCATTGCTCTGTGGAATGAATCCAAGGATGGCTGTTCACAAGGCTTCATTGAGCCTTCTGTCAGTCCCCAGTTGAAGAAGTGGTGTCATCAGTCACTTCTCTTCAAGAAACAACCCTGACATATTGCTGAAAAGTGCAGATATTGTTGATTGTTGCAGAGCAAAACAACCACAGCAGCTTCTAGAAAACATGCATTCAGGTGCAGAATGATTGGGTTGGCATCACTCATCAGCTTTATTTTAACAAAATATAACCCTGATTTGCTTAACTCGAGGCTGTCTGGAAATCTCCTGTTGCCTTACCATTACAGCCGCTGACAGCACTGCAACCCCGCTAGAAAGCAAGTGCAGATCTGGTGCCAATAATTGATATAATTCACTTACTGCTTCTGAAGGAAAGCTCAGCTTTCTGACACACTGCCTGTGGGGAAAATCTATATGTGATCTTATTCTATAAAGACTCCAGTGTGTATCTACAGGTGGTGCGCACCAGAATTCAGTCTCTTTGGATTCATTAATTAGTTCAACAATTCTTCCCACTGATTAAATTTCTTATTTGCTTTGGTGAAATTTAACCAAAAATGCCAGAATGTCAATGGGATAGTTTTCTCCTTCTGTCACCCGGTTTAATACCAAGTAGAAGCAGACGATGTATACAGTTGTTAGGTGCAGAGTAAAAACCCAAGTATTCGGCTAAACATCAGAACCTTATCCATACCTCATTGGTGTGAACAAATCCAGTTGAGCACATCTGTACATCTCAGCACATTCCAGGATTACAGTTGACATGACTCACATTTTACAACTGTTCACGTTCAGATATCATCAGCAAGAAAATATGAACTTATGCTGCAGGTTTTACATTTTTTTAATAAGCTGTTAAAATGGTCTCTTGTAATGCAGATGTTGATGAATGCGCCTACTCAAGCTACATGTGTCAGTACCAATGTATAAATGAACCAGGACGGTACTCATGCCTCTGTCCCGAAGGATACAAACTCCTGGGTTCAAGAATGTGCCAAGGTGAGGTAATCCAAGCAATAGTTTCTTCTTTCCTATATTAGAAAAATGAATGCTATCTTGGATACTGAAAATGTAAAAGTTTGTCTTGCATTTAAGTTTGCCTCTGGAGCATCACAATACCTCAAAGCATCACACCTCAAAATTACCATAAGCCTTTAAAATTACAAAGATGATGATAAACTTAGATAATTACTACATGTTAACCTGACGATGGTGATGGATTCCACTGTCCAATTCATAGTTTCATAGAATTTACAGTGCAGAAGGAGGCCATTCACTAACTTGGTCCTTGGTATGAATGGCTTTCCGATAATGAGAGGCTGGGTAAATTAAGCTGATGAAGAATGAGGGGCGATCTCATTGAAACATACAAAGTCCTAAAGGGGCTTGAACTGAGGGATTGTTTCTGCTGGTTGTGGAGTCTGAAACATGGACATACAGCATCAGGTTAAGGGGCTGGTCATTTAGGACTGAGATGAGAAGAAATTACTTTGTTCAAAGGGCTGTGAATCTTTGAAATTCTCTGCCTCAGAGGGTTGTGGATGTTCCATCATTGAATACATTGAAGGCTGGGATAGACAGATTTTCAGTCTCTCAGGGAATCAAGGGATATGACGGGGGTGGGGGGTTGAAAAGTGGGAGTTGAAGCCCAAGATCAGCCATGATCGTATTGAATGATGGATGGGCCACATGACCTCTTCCTGCTCCTATTTCATGTGTTTCTATGTATTCACAGTTTTTAGTTCAACATCGTACCTGATTATCAAGCAATGTTTAGCCTATTGGCAGTAAATGTTCAATCCACTAATAGACTGTTTATCTGGGTAATTCTGCAAGAAAGGAAAAATGGTTGCTATTTTATCAAGAACAATTTCCATAGTAATTGTTGCATTATTAAGTCACACCCCTCAATCCATAGAATCCCTATACTGCAGAAGGAGGCCAATCGGCCCATCATTTCTGTACCGACCCTCCAAAAGAGCACCCGACCTAGGCTTACTCCCCCGCCCTCTCCCTATAATCCGGGTCCCTGGCGCTGTGTGGCAGCAGTGCTAACCACTGTGCCACACAGCGCCATTCATGATATTAGTGTTCCTTGTCAATATATTACACCAGTGTTAAACCTGTAGTATTATATACTATACTGTATATAATATACATTGCAGTGTTCGGATCCAGTTCTGGACCACTAACATTTAAAAAGAAATCGGAGCATCTCATTTTATCCAATAGAACTACTCCACAGGATTTCACCTCTTTAAGAAAACAAACTGTATATAAACAAAACATGCACTATATTTTTAACGATATGGTTCATAACTATATCTGTTTGGCGTTCAGGTTTACTTCCTACTTCACCCAAGAATGCTCTTGCAAGATACACCAATCTTAAAGTCATTTACTTCCGTGAGGAATACACATATGTACGTGGAGGTTCTGATTATTTTTCCAATACTTCCAAGTTAATTCAGCTAATTACTTTCTTTTGCAATAAGGACTATTGTAGATTCTCCCACTGGCCTCAATCTTCCAGTTTATGTTCTTCACAAGTTTCAAACTGCCTTCCATGCAGTCAGTTGTGACGTTAGTGTTTTACTCTGCTAACAGTGCAAGTCTGCCTGTCATTTATTTTGGTTAATTTCTCTCAGTGAGCTGAAAGCCACACAAGGTCCAAACTGCAACTAACCTCTCCAACTAATCTCACAAAGTTCTGAACCAATCATGATGGCACCTCGGGGGGAGTCTTGCTGGAGAGTTGAAGCCCCGGGAAGTAGGGCTCTGGGCAGGGTGTCACCTGGCACCTTGCCACTGCCACCTGGGCACCCTGGAAGTGCCACCTGGTACTACCAAGGTTTCTGGTGGCACTGCCAGGGTGGTTGGGCACTGCCAAGCTGACAGTGCCAAGGGTCGGGCACAGAGGAGCCTTGCCCATAAGAGGTGGAGTGAGGAGGGCCCGAGACCCCGGAAGAGGTGAATTGGGTGAAGTGGGGAGATTCTGAGGCCACGGTTGGGGTGCAGAGGGGGTTGAAAGATTGGAGCTGCCTTTAAAAATGGTGTCCAGATTCGCGAGTAGTCTTTCTACACTGGCAAGTTGAGCTAGCCAGTGCAGTAAATGACTTAAAGAGTGACCTCGACAGGAGTTCCTTGCCGAGGCTAAAAAAAACCAAAGTGTCATTTAATAGCGGGGTCCTAATGTGCCGAGAAATACCCCGCTAAACGCGCTGTCCATTGACTTTGTTTCTCTTTCCACAAATGCTGCCATACCTGCTGAGTATTTAGAGTAGTTTGTGTTTTTATTTCAGGTTTCCAGCATCTGCAGTATTCTGCTCTTATGTAATTGTAACAATCACTTGTACTTATTTAACTGGAGTGAAACATTACAGAGGGGTGGTTCCCCCTTCTACAGTGGAATGCCTCCAAACCCGTGATCAGCCGACCCATCTCCAGCAATTGAGATTTCACCCACTGCTATTGCTTCCCCTGCAATCTCTCCCCAGTTGCAGACTTGCAAGGCAGGCTTTCCCACCCCTCAGCCAATCAGCTTCTCAAACTGAACGGCAGCAATGAAGAAAAAATTAAAATGAGGTCCTGCCGTTAAAATCAGCTGGGCCTCAGACTTTCCTGTAATCCCAGGAGCTAGTGGAGATTGGTGAAGCCACGGTGAAAACCTTCAGTGACTCAGTATGGAGAAGGATTTAAGAATCAAAACTGTAATCAAGTCAGAGTTTACATTAATGTGAAGACATGAAGGCCAGGAAGAATGTTGGAATAGAATAGCCCAGTGAACGAGAGAACATCTTAATGTAACATTCTTTTCTATTGGTGCCTGTTAGCATTACCAGCTCCTTTATTCACAAAGTGGGTACAGATCTCAAATTGGTGCCATTATTATCGAATCAATTATTATAGAATTACAATGTCTTCCCTATTCCTGTCGGTGCGGCAATCGCTAACTCACAAGTTGACCCGTGATCACTACCGCAATAGCCTTTCAAGGATTTATTGTACTTCAGGGACAATCATCCTGCCCCAACTTAATATTTTCAGGTGTTCAATTTTTATTTTCCTGAAACAGATATAAATGAATGTGAAACAGGAAGTGTTTGTGAGGAACAAGAGAAATGTTGGAACTATCATGGTGGACATAGATGTTATCCTCAAAATCCATGCCATGAGCCTTATACTCAGATGTCTGAAAAGTAAGTAATAACATTTTTCCAAAAGTCATGATACAGGAGGAAAACAAATGGAAATCAAAGGATAATTTTCAACATTAGAAAATCAGCTAATTTTTCTTTTCATTCAAAGGATGTGGGTTTTGTTGGTTAGGCCACCATTTTATTTTCCATCCCTAGTTGCCCTTCAGCAGGTGGTGGTGAGTTGCCTTCTTGAACCACTGCAGTCCATGTGATGTAAGTACACCCACAGTGCTGTTAGGGAGGGGGTTCCAGGATTTTGACCAAGTCAGGCTGGTGAGTGGCTTGGAGGGGAACTTACAGGCGGTGGGGTTCCCATGTATCTGCTGCCCTTGTCCTTCTAGATGGTTTTGGTTGTGGGTTTAGAAGGTGCTGCCTAAGGAACCTTGGCAAGTTGCAAGTTATAAGCTACCAAATGAAATGCTGCAAATGACACATGTAAGTGTTCACCATTTTGTCACTCTGAAATGTACCATCAGGTCAGCATTTTCTTAATGACTGTAATAGTTCATCTGTACTAAAGCAAAAATAGTTATTGCTGACTAATCTTCAAATTCCCTAATTGTAATTACAATCCTGTATCTATTATAAAAATTTAATGTTGATTCTTTTCTGGAGAATCTGGGGTAGGCTCCTCTAAAACATTGTAAAGTTTGACATGATGACGATACATTCTGGTTAATTTTAAGCATGTTTTTTTTACCATCAATAATTTTTCAATGTAACAAACTGGAGCTAATTGGCATGTAGTCTGTTAGCTCAGTTGGCTGAATGGCTGGTTGTGATGTGGAGCGACACCAATAGTGTGGGTTCAATTCCCGTATAAGCTGAAGTTATTCATGAAGGCCCCGCCTTCCCAACCTTGCCCCTCACCTTGTGGTGACCTGGTTTAGCTCAGTTATCTGGACAGCTGGTTCATGATGCAGAGTGAAGCCAACAGCACAGGTTCAGTTCCGATACCGGCTGAGGTTCTTCTTCCCTCCCCTCACACACCGCTCCCCAGTTTCTCTTCTCACTAAGATTTCATTTCCAACTTCTGAGTCCTCGTTCTTTTCCATTTTCCTTTCATTTTTCCATCCTTTCCGTTCCCTTTCTTCTTCATCACCATCCATTCTCCCTCTTCACAGTCACCCATTTGCCCTCCTGCAATGCCATCTTACTTCAATATCATCCATTTCGCCCCTTCTATTACCATTCATTTCCTCTTCTTTGCTTCCATCATTACAATTTAGTAATTCAATGACAGACCATCATGACCCACCTACCAATCAACAGAAAGGCTTCTAACTGCTTCACACTATAGGTAATAAGGTTGTTCTTGCAAGAATTCCCAGCCACGGTATGCAGTGTACAGATCCACTTTCATTAGCAGCAGAGGAAACATCCAAGGGATGGGGCTGGTCTGGTCCGGCATTGGTAGGACGTAAACAGAAGCAGGACTGAGAGGGACCTGACACTTACTGATTTTGTCAGTAAACACTGTTGGTATGCAACTTACGGGTGAGAATCTTCATCCCTGGTGATGGTGGCCAGGATTTCCCACCCCATCATGGCAGGACCCGACATGGATTCATAAAATTAAAGTGCAAAAGGAGGCCATTCAGCCCATCAAGTCTGCACTGGCTCTTGGAAAGAGCACCCTATTTAAGTCACACCTCCACCTCATCTAACCTTTTAGGACACTAAGAGCAATTCAGCATGGCTTATCTACCTAACCTGCACATCTTTGGACTGTGGGAGGAAACGGCTGCACCCGTAGGAAACCAATTGTTATGGGCGAGGCGTTTTCAGAACCCCAAAATGTATCATGGAGTTCAACCAACCTCTCCCTTTAATGGATTTGTTGCTTTTCCTAGCAGACTGCTTTTTCCCTTGGTGTGGGATTACAATTATGGACATGTGGGTTTTTAAACACAAAACATTGTTTATTCCATGAACTCAACTTAACATCTTAAATAAACATTGGATCTCTTAACACCCCTTACTTCAAAGATACGGTAGCATTGTGGATAGCACAATTGCTTCACAGCTCCAGGGTCCTAGGCTCGATTCCGGCTTGGGTCACTGTCTGTGCGGAGTCTGCACGTCCTCCCCGTGTGTGAGTGGGTTTCCTCCGGGTGCTCCGGTTTCCTCCCACAGTCCAAAGATGTGCGGGTTAGGTGGATTGGCCATGATAAATTGCCCTTAGTGTCCAAAATTGCCCTTAGTGTTGGGTGGGGTTACTGGGTTATGGGGATAGGGTGGAGGTGTTGACCTTGGGTAGGGTGCTCTTTCCAAGAGCCGGTGCAGACTCGATGGGCCGAATGGCCTCCTTCTGCACTGTAATTTCTATGAAATCTATGATAACTCAGAAAATACTGCAACAGTAAATACTTCCTTAAAATGTTCCTTCAAACTTCCAAGAGACTTAACACCTTTAAACAAAATCACATCAGGTTAAAGGCTTCACTATTATAAGTTTAAATCACCCAAATGATCCAGAGATAGTCTTTCATGGCAGAGATCCAGCTCACTGCAAAACACAGACACACACAAGCTGTTTTTAAAACTAACTGCAGCTCTCTGGAAACACACAGACACTCACCAGCTCTTTCTCCAACAGCAAAACTTAAAACTGCAAAATGGCTGACCTGAAGATCAGCTCCACCCACTCTTCAACATCACTGTTTTCTTAAAGGTACATTGCTTAAACATCCAGTTCTTAAAGGCACTCTCGCATGACACAACGCAGACACGGGGAGAACATGCAGACTCCGCACAGACAGTGACCCAAGCCAGGAATTGAACCTGGGACCCTGGAGCTGTGAAGCAACAGTGCTAACCACAGTGCTACCATGCCACTGTGCATCCACTATTTGTAGGGCCACTTCCTTAAGTACACGGGGATGCAGAGGCTCAGGCCCTGGGGACTTATCAGGTTTTAATCCCATCAATTTCCCAAATACAATTTCCTGACTAATAAGGATTTCCTTCAGTTCCTCCTTCATGCTAGACCCGCTGTCCCCTAGTATTTCCGGAAGGTTATTTGTGTCCTCCTTAGTGAAGACAGACCCAAAGTAATTGTTCAACTGATCTGCCATCTCTTTGTTGACCATTATGAATTCACCCGATTCAAACTGTAGGGGCCCTACATTTGTCTTCACCAGTCTTTTTCTCTTCACATATCTATAGAAGCATTTACAGTCAGTTTTTATGTTTTCTGCAAGTTTACTCTCGTATTCTATTTTCCCCTTCTGAATTAAACCCTTTGTCCTCCTCTGCTGAATTTTAAATTTCTCCCAGTCCTCAGGCTTGCTGCTTTTTCTGGCCAATTTATATGCCTCCTCTTTGGCTTTAACACTATCCCTGATTTCCCTCGTTAGCCACGGTTGAGCCACCTTCCCCATCTTACTCTTGCGCCAGACGGGGATGTACAATTGTTGAACTTCATCCATGTCTGCCATTGCCTATCCACCGTCAACCCCTTAACTATCCTTTGCCAGCTTATCCTAGCCAAAGTTAGCTTTCTTTATGTTCAGGACCCTAGACTCAGATTTAATTGTGTCACTCTCCACCTCAATGAAGAATTCTACCATATTATGGTCCATGGGAGATTGACTTTCAGCAGGACTGGATGATCCTGGTGGTGGGTGGAGTCAGGCATATGTCTCTGTTTCCTGGTATTTGGGAAGAACTATGTGCCTTTGATCAACAAGAACAGCTTACATTCATAATGTTCATGTAGCAGAATAAAATATTCCCAGGAGCTTGACAAGAGAAAAATCAATAAAAACATGCTTGATATCCATTGACAGGAGGAGATGACAGGGCAGGTGACCAAGAACCTGATTAAGAACAATGACTGGATTCTCCGGTCCCCCAGCCACGTGTTTCTCGGCGGCGCACCAATTGCGGGCAGCGTGATTCTGCAAACCCGGTGCTGGTGAATGGGATTTCCTATTGAAGCCACCCCACTCCGGCAGGAAACCCGTGGGCAGGAGTGCGCTGGCAGCGGGAAGAGAATCTGAACGGCTGGAGAATTCCACCCAAAATCTTAAAAGATCAGAGGGGGTTAGCAAGGGAGTGAGGATTATGGAGGGAAATTCCAGAACTCTGGGTCAAAGCAGCTGAAAACACAGTGGAGCGATTCAAATCAGGGATGTGCAAGAATCAAAGGAGTGCAGGAATCTCCAAACCTTGTCAAGCTGGAGGAGTCTACAGAGATAGTCAGGGGCAGAAATAACAAGAACAAGGATATTAAAACCGTGATATTGAGCTGCACTCTCCAGTTCCTCAGCCGTGTGTTTCTTGGTGGTGAATCGTCCACTGGTGGTGGGATTCTGTCTTCCTACTGCTTGTCAATGGGATTTCCCATTGAAGCCATCCCACGCTGCCGGGTGATCTGCGGGCGGGGGTTCGCAACCGGCGGGAAAAGTGAATCGCAACAACCAGAGAATTCCGGCCATTGTCAAACAGGGAACTAGTGAAGGTCAGGCAAATGTGATTTGGAGTGAATTAAGTTACAGGCAGCAGAGTTTCGGATGATATTCTCTGGTAGAAGATGGGAAACTGACCAGTGGAGAATTAGCATAGTCAAGTCTAGAGGTAACAAAGAGTTTCAGCAGCAAATCAACTGAAGCAGGATTGGAATTGAGCGATATTATGGAGGTGGACGTAGGCAGCCTTGGTGATATGTGGCCAGAAACAGAACTCTGGGTCAAACACAACACGAAGGTTCCAAGTCGTCTTCCGCAGAATGAGACACTTTCCAGGGAGGCTAACAATGATGATGGAATGGAGTTTTGTGGTGGGGATCAAAGACAGTGACTGGAATCATCCAACCCCACTCCGTGGAACGTTTTTCTATGGCAGAGGCGGCACACCATTGGCTGCCGGCAGGGTCCACCGATCCCGCCGAAGTCGATGGCAATTTGAATGGCTCGCCCGTCCTGCCGCCAGGGAACCAATGGTGGGGATCAACAGGACCAGAAGATCCTGCCAGTGGAAAGGATTCGAAAATCCCGCCCAATGACTTACGTATTCACAGTATTTTGTTGGAGGAGATTTCTACTCATCCAGTATTGGATGTTGGAACTTCCTGGACCAGAGACTAAATGCAGTGGCGGGTGGAATTAATGGTGATTTTCCCACTGATTGGGAATCGCACCCAATCTCACGCTTGGAGCCTCATTAAATATGCGCTGATGAGAAGCTCGCCAAATCACACATGGCGACTAGACCAATGGTTCATCTGTGCCCTCCCTCCCTATCCTGTCTGTAACCAGCTGAACACGCATTACTCTCTATAGCCCAGCTGTGCGGACGATCAAGGTGGAGATGGCTCCAAGCAAAAGGACAAAGCAGTTCCAAGGTCCAGCACTAGCTGCCTTGAGGCTTTTATTCATGTTTTGTGGCAGCATCGGCACCGGGATGTCCTCTACATGAGGGATGGTTCCAGGATGCTCCATTCCTTTTCATCACACTCCATCTACATGCAGGCCAAGCTTGCCCACAATACAAGGGAGAGACCCCAGACTGGAAGAGGAACTGTGGACATCCAGCATCTCGCCAAGTTTGAGGAGGATGCCACCAAGTTGGTGGTGAAGGCAGAGAGAGATCGCTCCTGTGAGGAAGGCAGAATTGACCTCTCCCAGCAGTCCAGTACAAATGAGCTCTCCATGAGTTGAGTGCATTCCGACATTCATAGTGAGTGACATGCAATATTGTATTCCGCCTGTTCACGTACTAAACCTATCTACACTCACTTACAGACAGCAGCAGGCTCAGAAAGACCAGGGAACATAAGCCCCAGTCCCTTGGCCACCTCAGAGGATTATGAGAATCCATTTGAAGAAGACCTGTCATTGTGTTCACCCGCACCCTCCACCACCGCAGAGACATAGATGGATCATAGATGTAAATTAGGCTCTTGGTCACTTTCTGGCGAACACCTCACTGACACATCTCCGCAGCAGTCAGAAGCAGTGACAGCCCAGGTCTCTGGCACTTGGAGGATTGCTGGTGAATGGGCAGTCACTGAATCTGTGTCTGATGGTGAATTTCTAGAAGCAGCCATCACAAACATGATGGAGATGCAAAGACAGGTATCAGAATATCAGGTAGTGTTGCAAGAGGCAGTCAACAGACTGGAGCGAAGGTTGGAGGAGTCCGTCGCATTTTGTCTCCACCTTGGTCCCGGAGGTTCTGCAAGATTTGCATTCGGGCCTTCACTGAGTCACTGTAGACATTGGAGGGATCCGTCAGTGGCTAGGTGAGAGGGGAGCAGAGCACCTTGATCTCCCTCCAGGTGCCCCTTCTCCTCAAGACGTCAGGCAAGAGCCCTCGGAAACTCACAGGAAGGGCACCAGCAGCTGGACACACTGGGGCCACCAACACAGATGACTGAGAGTATCCAGCTGATCCCAATCCCACCTGCCTGTGAGCCCATCATCTCCTGCTGCACAGGCCAACAAGAGCGCACCTGTCTCACAGCAGGTGACCCAAATCAGGATGGGGCCCTCCATGCCTCAGCCTTCCAGAGGATGCCCACCAAAGGCAACAGGGCACAGCAGTGAACAGATTGCCTCGCCCTCTGCTGTGCATGTCGGGGATCCGCCAAAACATAGCAGAAAGGTTAAAAAGATTAAGAAACTTTGATAACACTTTTGGGTGTTCACTCGTTGTTTATGTCATGCATCTGTGTAAATATATTTGCTGTTCATGACAATAGTCTCAACATTTGAATGCATTGAGTATATGCATCTCTGTGAGCTCGTATTGCGAGGGTGGCCCTACCTCCCACGCCGTGTTTTCCTCCCTTTGTGAGCTTCACATTCATGTGATGTCTGGATGTCTCAAGTTAGTTACCCAGTCAGGAGATGTGTCAGCCCCTTTACTGAAAGTGACTGCAAATTGCATTAGGAAGTGACATTCATTAAAAGACACCATGGAGTTATGCTTGCTCAATTGCCTTGCAGGGTTACCACTCATGTTGTCCCATCGTCAAATAGCTGTCTTCATTGTCTGTGCCAAGCACAAGACCTGCATCCCTGGTGGTCTCTCCAGTCATGTGCACATCTCTGTGGTAGCAAGAAAGTGTCTCATTCAGGAGGCCATGACTGCATCAAGATCACTTGGCAGAGGCTTTGCGCTGGTGTGCTGCCTTTCATTTCCCAGAACATTGAACACAACTCTCGCTTTCCAAAGACCAGAGCCTGGTGAAACATGAGCGTTGGAGATCCAAGGCCCAATGCTGACCTTGCTTTCAATGTTCGTGCCACTAAGGAACAGGAGAAATGTGTTTGCGTATCCTTGGGTGCGCTTTACTGCTCCTGGAACCTTGTGGCTATGAGTGTGTCACCGGCATGTCTTCCGTGTTTTGCTGAATCAATCGCATCCTCACATGGAAGCTTCCCATCATCAACCTCTTCGGGTTCCTGCAATTTCAGGTCTTCATCACCCGAGGAGTTCTCAGCCTCCTCCATGTCTTCCCCTGGCAAGTGATCTCCCTTTTGAAGCTACCGATTGTGCTGATCGCAACAGACCGTAATGATGTGGGGCACCCTTGTACTCAGAACCCCACCTGAACAGTCCAAGCATTGGATGCACATTCAGGACGCAGTAGTCTATTTTTTAAAAATAAATTTAGAGTACCCAATTATTTTTTTCCAATTAAGGGTCAATTTAGTGTGGCCAATCCACCTAACCTGCACATTTTTGGATTGCAGCCCCCGCAGACATGGGGAGAATGTGCAAATGCCACACAGACAGTGCCCCGGGACCGGGACAAACCTGGGGATGCAGTAGTCTTCACTATGAACGATTTTTGTCAAACTAGATCAGTGGGAAGTCTGACCCGCTATCAGCCTGCCATGGAAGTGATGAAGGGAGAATTTCGACTCATTTTTCTGCTGGCGGAAATCCGACATTTGGCCTCGCTCCGAAGTTCTGCTCCCGCTCTCCATCAAACCCAGTGCTGGTGGGAACAGGAAATTTCACCTGCTCTATATGTCAAGTCAGAGCTAGTGGTGGGGCCCAAAGACATCGTGGTGTGATAGTGTCATCGCCCTGTATGTGAAACCTTGTACATTTTCAAATAATATCACCGTGGAACACAATATAGATGAGAAATGGAAGAGGACCAAGTAAAATCTTTGGGGTAACAATGTGAGAGTGGAAAGAGAGAAATCAGGTGCAAGAAACTCTCTGGCTACCATGAGGCATGTCATGGGAGTGTACCTTTAAGAAATGCGTGTTTATCAAATAGCTGCAGTGATGTCATTGTGTGGGTGGAGCTGGGTTGTGTCTCTGGTTTTTACTTTTGTTTTGAGCCGGAAGCTGTTTGTGGCTCTGTGTTTTACTTTTGGTTTTAGACAGTTGGGAGCTGCATTCAGACAAAGAAGGTTTATTTTGGTCTCTCTCTCTCTGTATGTTAAAAGCTGTCCAGATCACTTGATAATTTAAAAGTGATAACTGTCTTGTGTAAAGAATTTATACCTACTGCTTTGTTGAAAAGGGTGTTTGGCTTATGGATATTGTTAGGAAAGGTATTAAGGGTTACATATAGAGTACTGTATCTGTGGGGGGTATTTGTGTTGATAGTTGATAAAATGTTTACTCTGTGTTTATAAAATGTTAACTGAATTCATAGAATAAACATTGTTTTGTTTAAAAATACTTAAGGTCTCTGTTGCATAACACCTGGTAAGTAGGCCCTTGTGCCCCTCGTAACCAAAATCTACTAAAAGTTGTCGGTCAGGTAAACTCCATGATGTACTTTGGAGTTTTCTAAACCCTGGCCCATAACAGGTATATCAGAATGGATTCAGAATCGGTCTGTTTCACAGAACTGGACGATGGAGGAGAGATACTGGAGCAGAATTGTATGTTCGACTATGGTGAAATCTGCAGATAAATCAAGAAGGAGAAGAAGGAATAGATGATCATATAACCATGGAATTCCTACACTGCAGAAGGATATCATTTGGCCCATCGAGTCTGCACTGACCCTCTGAAAGTGCACCCTACCTAGGCCCACTCCCCTGATCTGTCCCTGTAACCCCACCTAACCATCTGGACACTATGGGGCAATTTAGCATGGCCAATGCACCTAACCTGCACATCTTTGGACTGTCATGATTAAAGTCACAAATAATGTTATTTATAACTCGAAGAAGAGGTGGTTCAGTCCTACAGCCTAATTGGAGGGATTCAAACTTGGAATTGTCGAAAAGATGGGCATGAATTTGGAGAGTGTCAACACAAAGAGAAGTTGGAATGGGACTGTAGTTTGTAGGTACAGATCTTTGATTTAATTCATATATACATTTAGGACCTACTGCACTTCACCAAAACCTAATCCTACAATATGTAACAATCCTGTGGCATTATTCCAAAAAACATTGTAGGATATGTTGGGCTTTAGCATTCTTAATGACGCTTGCTTTGCTTTGTTTGTTTTTCATTCAGCCGCTGTGTCTGTCCAGCAGCAAATGCAGCCTGTCATGATCAGCCTTATTCCTATGTGTATAAATACATGAATGTTCGATCAGATAGATCTGTCCCTTCTGATATCTTCCAAATTCAAGCAACAAGCGTTTACCCCAATACCTTCAATACCTTCCAGATCATCTCTGGGAATGAAGGCGAGTTCTATCTGAGGGTGAGTAATACTTTAATTATCAACCATTTTATTGATGAGGTGGGATCCAAAAATCTGCACATCGGCTGAAATGCACCCAGTGGGAATCTCCGCCATTTTCTTCTTAATGGATTGCATCCCACCACTCGGCACCACTCAGGCTGAAGAGGCCAGATGGTAACACCAATCTCTGCCTAGTCCCTAGGTCGAGAATTGTGTGGAAGGTTCCCAGAATACGTCTCCAAAGAAATAATTATTTGTTGCTCCCTCATTCCCTCTTCTGGTGGGTGGAAGGGTGCTCTCCTGTGCCAACTGCCATGTTTGGGGTTGGCAGACTCTTCATCCAGTTAAATATCATCCTGAAAGGTTCTGGGCAAACGATATGTGGTCATATAGTCTTTAAACTAATTTGTTGTTGAATACAATTTACCCTCAAAAGCAAAGGGTGCAAATGGTGTTTGTATTTGCAATTAGAAAGCTAAACAAATATTGTATTTCCAGCTGCCCCCAGAATGATATCAGCACCACAGCTTTCCACATAGAGCTCTCCATAATGCCACTATCTAGTTCTTGGCCCTACATAATTGTCCGCAACAAATGCCTTGTCTATGTGTCATCTGTGTATCTGGATGCGACCCCAAAAGCCCACAGGTGCATCCCCAGTGATTAGTCCTGGATCACGTCCACTAGTGCCATCCAGCTGATACCTGCCAGTCTGCTGGGTGCCCATACCTTATCCCACTCAGATGGAAATTCTGACACCTTCCTACCACTGGAAGCAGGGACCAATCCGTATCCCCAATCAGGTCTCCTGTGTGACAATGCCAACCCAACTATTTCTTTAAACATAGGGCCACAACCTTCCTTTGGATTGTATGCCACTTGTTTCAACTGGACCATCTGGTTAATCCCACTTGCAGTCATTTGGCGGTGACCTTGGGCGAAATTCTCCCCCAACGGCGCGATGTCCGCCGACTGGCGCCAAAAGCGGCGCCAATCAGACGGGCATCGCGCCGGCCCAAAGGTGCGGAATGCTCCGCATCTTTGGGGGCCGAGCCCCAACATTGAGGGGCTAGGCCGGCGCCGGAGGGATTTCCACCCCGCCAGCTATTGGAAATGGCGTTTGTTGCCCCGCCAGCTGGCGCGGAAATGCAGCGCATGCGCGGGAGCGTCAGCGGCCGCCAACAGTTTCCCGCACATGCACAGTGGGGAGAGTCTCTTCCGCCTCCGCCATGGTGGAGACCGTGGTGGAGGCGGAAGGGAAAGAGTGCCCCCACGGCACAGGCCCGCCCGTGGATCAGTGGGCCCCGATCGCGGGCCAGGCCACCGTGGGGGCACTCCCCGGGGTCAGATCGCTCCGCGCCCCCCCCCCCCAGGACCCCGGAGCCCGCCCGCGCCGCCTGGTCCCGCCGGTAAATACCAGCTTTGATTTATGCCGGCGGGACAGGCAATTTCTGGGCGGGACTTCGGCCCATCCGGGCCGGAGAATTGAGCGGGGGGTCCCGCCAACCGGCGCAGCCCGATTCCCGCCCCCGCCCAATCTCCGGTACCGGAGACTTCGGCAGGGGTGGGGGCGGGATTCACGGCGGCCAACGGCCATTCTCCGACCCGGCGGGGGGTCGGAGAATGACGCCCCTTGTGTCTTCTGGACCAGGGAAGCAAGAACTCCGAACAAAGCACATTCCCATCCGTGGCTCCTTTCACCATCAATGTCCTTGTAAGAGGTGGACAGAGCTTCTGTCCGTTATGTGGCATAAATTGTTCTTTTTAATTGGTCATTGCCATATTCCTAATCCCCAGGGTTACCAGTGGAGTCTCAAAGAATTCTTGCTTAAATTGAGGCACATCTATGTTTTAGAGGTATCAATTGAAAAATGCTGATTTGCAAAGTTTTCCATTCACCCAGATTATTTAGTGCAAAAAATGAATTTACCATATGTCAATTTAACTTAATAGGCACTCAACCCCTCACTTCTCAGAGGGAATGTACCAAACTTCCACCGTGCCTTTGGTAGGCATTCTGTTGAACCCAGAGGAACCATATAAACAATTGTTATCAGCTGCTTTTCTTTTATTGATTCATGGGATTCGCTCACAAGGCCAACAGTCACAATTCATCCCTAATTGCCATGGAAAAGATGGTGGTGAGCTGCCTTCTTGAACTGCTACAGTCCCTTTACTTGAGATATAGCCATAGATTTGTTAGGAGGGAGTTCTATGATTTTGACTTAATGACAGCGAAGGAACAATGGGCGGGATTCTCTCACCCCGGGGCCGGGCCAGAGAATCGACAGGACTGGCGCGAATCGCGCCACGCCTCCCAGACGCCGGTCCGCCGATTCTCCGGAGAGCGGAGAACCGCCGCCATTGGTGCCGGCACAGTCGGCGCGGCGCCGGTCGGGGGCCGCTCTACGGGGGCCCACCCCCCCCGGCAATTCTCGGTCCGGGATGGGACGAGCAGCCACGCTAAAAAAGCCGAGTCCCGCCGGCGCCATCCACAGCTGCTCTTAGCCGGTGGTACTTTCGGCATGGATGTATCTGGGGGCGGCCTGGTTGGGAGGTGCGGGGGGGGGGGGTCCGACCCCAGAGGGGGGGTCCAACCCCAGGGGTGGCCTCCGCTATGGCCTGGCCCGCGATCGGGGCCTACCGATCAGCGGGCCAGCCTCTCGGGCTGGGGGCCTCTTTTGTTCCGCAACGGCCCCTGTAGCCCTTCGCCATGTTGCGGCACGGAGAAGGGAGCCACCACGGGGCAATCACGCCGGTTCCACTATGCATGCGCATGTTGGCACCGGCCCCACTGCGCATGCGCGGACCCTGCGGCGCCCATCTGATGCCTGTAGGGGTCAGAATTGCTGCTCCAGAGGCCATGTTGACGCTGTCGGGAAACACGACGACGTTTACGACGGCGCCTCAGGATCCGAGAATCACGCCCAATATATTTCCATGTCAGGTTAGTGTGTGACTGGTAGTGTTCCAATTCAAATAGTGCTCAATCTTTTTTTCTTAAATCAAATTCTGAACCCTGCTTGGTGGCATCACATGCCTGCAACCACAGGTGTGCATACCATTAATCATTATGGAGGCATATCTGACACGATTACCAGAAATGCCCAAAACTCCTTCTGTCACTCAACACCCCCATTTCCCCAGGCCTGTCCCGAGAATGAGAGGGCTACCCCTCACCTTCAAAAGTGTGCAACGTAATCTGGTGAAGAGATGATCTGCCCCATCCAACCTTCGCATTTCAGGGACTGTTGCCTCATAAAGGAAGATTTAAACCATTTTCTTTTTAATCACTACATTATTTTCTTATTTCACATTTTTGTATTCCTACAGCAAACAAGCAATGTGAGTGCAATGCTTGTCTTAGTGAAACCTTTAACAGGACCACAGGAGTACATTGTGGATCTGGAGATGTCAACAGTCAACGCCGTAATGAATTACCGGACTGTGTCTGTGTTGCGGTTGACAATAGTAGTGGGACCTTATTCATTTTAGTTTAGGTGGCACTGGCATGAATAACCATCGTAAAGCATTGATTACCACAGCATTTAACATTCTGGTGTGTTTATGTAATTTGCTTTATGATTCAATTTAACTTTCACTTTTGTATTTTTGGGTCTTTTTGTACAAAGTGCCTTCAATAATGTGTAGAGATAAACTTACTGAAATGAATATACATTACAAATTAATATTTAAAGCTACATAAAGTTCTATTATGTTCGCTATACAGCCAAAATTAAATACTTAATATCATGATGTACAAAGTTGTTTTCTAATCAAATAAAATGTACTTCATATATTAAATTGTCGTCTTTGCAATATTCTTTCTGCTGTGAATTCGAGTCACAATATTATGAATATCAATCATTTACCTTGCACATAAAAATTTCATAAAGCGGACGAATTTTGTGGTAAAGTGATTGCCTGCACAACATTCACTTCTGTAAGCACAAATGTATTGATAGCTTGTCTTCAGTGAAAGTGAAGTTTCAAGTATTTTATTAATGATAATGGAGTTCATGTTAACAAGTGATGATGTTATTGTACAATAAATATAATGTGAAAGTTATGAAGCATCATCACAGAAAATACTGTGCAGAAGAGGCCCCACGACCTATCGAGTCTGCACTAGCACATGTAAAACACCTGATCAGCCTACCTAACCCCATTTGCCAACACCCGATCCATAGCCTTGAAAGTTATGACATGCTAAGTGCTCACCCATGTGTTACTCTGGGATAACACAAGCTGCAACTCGATGCAGCTTTGACCAAAAGGTACTCCAGGCTTTGAAGTAAGTTCAATGTGATTTATTGAACCATTAGCACAGTTCTCTGAGTTCGACTCTCCTGCTAATCTTGCTATAGGAACACTTAAATTGAATCATAAAGCAAATTACTGGTTCTAACTAACCAGTCAGCTCTAAGCCACGTGGTGGGTGTGATGCTTCTGATCTGTCCCTGTCCTACTCTCTAAGTGTCGCCTGTGGAAAGAGACAGAGCATGTTTGCCCTGTCCTTATATATGTGTTGTGTAATGCCCCCTTGTGGTAGTGTCACCTCTGGGTGTCTTGACTGCCCAATGGTCGTGTCCTATTCTATTTGTTCATTAGCTGTATGTCTGCATGTCATGACGGCTCTGGTGCTCCCTCTAGTGTTTACTTAGTTGTAGTGTATTTACATTAACCCCTTGTGTATTTACAGTGATGTATATCTTCACATCATGTACTTTTTGAAGAATGTGAGGCAACCCGCCTCTACCACCCTCTCAGGCAGTGCATTTCAGATGTTACCACCCTCTGGGGGAAAAAAATATTTTCCTCACATCACCCTAAACCTCCTGCCCCACAACTTGAACTTGTATCCCCTCGTAACTGACCTTTTAACTAAGGGGATTAGCTGCTCCCTATCCACCCTATCCATACCCCTCATAATCTTATACACCTTGATCAGGTCGCCCCTCAGTCTTCTCAGCTCCAGTGAAAACAACCCAAGTCTGTCCAACGTCTCTTCATAACTTAAATGTTCCATCCAGGCAACATCCTAGTGAATCTCCTCTGCACCCCCTCCAGTGCAATATTCATCATGATTACCATGTTATTTGCCAATTAAACAAAATTGCCAATGGGCATCAATGCCAGTTTGGGCACATTGTGAAAAATCTCTGGGGGAAGTGGCACTAACAAGCCACTCCAGGGAGAGGCCAACAACAAGTTATGTTTTTTTTTATTGCCCATTGACTCCATATAAAATGTTCTGTATTTCTGTGGTTCAACAGTCTGCAAGGAGGGCACAGACTTGGATACGAGTTTGGATTCAGTTCCACTAAAATAGCCTAATGCCTTGCCCTTCCCAGAGTCCAGATCACTGGGTGGAAAGGAGATAGCAGCCAAAGGAATTCCAAAGGGGGAGCAATTAAGGACAATGTTCCTCTTTCTCAGCCTCAACCTGCAATAGAAACGGTCTTCATATTCTGTTTTGATCCTATTCCATTTGCCACCACAAATTCATTCCATAAAGTATAGTCCAATGTATTTAACATCTCCTAGTAGCCAGGATGCTCTAGTGGAATGGCACTAGAGAATGATGGAAAATGGTCATACAAGGCTTACAGCCACACTCCCCTCCCCGTAGCTACCAGGATAGTGGTGTGCTGCTATTTCTCCATCAGCCACATCCAAAATGCCCTTGGGGTCATGTTGCCACAGGTTTCCCTTGTGTCTGCTCCACCACTGCTTCGAAGGGCCATCATTGGGAAGGTAACAGTTAGACTTGGCAATGCAAAAATCTGGGTTTTCTCAATTGACTGTGAAGTTTTCTTCATGGCCTCCTCCCATCCTTGAAACATTGGCACTTAGGTCAATCCTGATCATTAATTCCTGGATTTTTGTTAACTTAAAACCATAGCTTTCTTTAGTCTTTTTCTAATATTAAACATAACTTAATGAATTTGAATGATAGTAGAATGATCTAAACTATCTTTCTGAGCTTCACTGAGTTCTTTCTACTGCCAATAGATCTTTTGGTAAGTGCCGTGACTAAAGTACTACTTGTGTGGTCTCACTAGTGTTTTATAATGTGTCAGCATCAGGAAATGAGAACCTCACTAAAAGTCTTTGCAAAGGTTTTGAACATTGGAATAGGCTGCTAAGGGAAACATAAATTCAGCTGAAAATCCCAGTGAGAAACAACATTCCTGCACAGCCCAGTGGGAGATTACAGCATCCTAGCAAGTTGTTGAAAGGTTTTGTGACAAGGGAGCAATTTCATCAAAGATAAAGAAATTGAACCCAATGGCAAATGTCCTGCATTTGCGTAACAAACACATCAGAATAAGCTTCATTGAGAGGTGCTCAATTCCTGCAAATAAATTTGGGGGATGGGGGCGTGGGGTGGGGGGGGGGGGGGGGGGGGGGATGTAACTGAGAATTTCTGAAGCTGAATGTGGCAGTGGATGAATTAGAGTTTCTTAGATCTGGTGGATTCTCTCAGAATAATTAAGCCCCATTGCCCTGTGTTATTTTTGTTTTGATATGTTAAATCTAACATCACAAACATTGGCCTGGATTTTACTAGTCTTTGGGGGGCCTTTTTATTTAGGGGGTCTCTGTGTGGGGCTCTTTATTCAGATAATCGCTGTGTGGGGGGGGGGGGGCGGGTTGTATCACCCCCAGACTGGGCAGAAGGGGTGGACCCACATATTCCGGGGGTGGGGGGCTGAATTGCACTGCGAGGTGGGGGGGGAGAGAGCTGAATTGAGGTGCGGGGGTGGGTGGCCAGCCGTGGGACTTCGCTATCGGGCCGCCAGCTCAAAATCCTTTTGCAATACAACATGACTTGGCGAATTAACAGAGGACATGCAAAGCAGGACACACTGCTAAAAAAGGGAGGAGGAACAACCGGAGAAGGGGTCCCTGCCGAAGGACATATCCACAGCGGCTGTACAGGGAATATTTCTCCTTAAGTGAGGAGTAATATGAGATGTCTACTGTTCAGTAAAAATGTCCTCACTGAAATCTGCTGCCTGCTGTAGCCATGACTGCAACCTCAGAGCACGGCAAGGCTATGACGGTGACCTTGGTGATAAACCTCGACGTTTCTGACTTGGCCTGGGCTGGAGCTGGAAATATTTTCAACATCTTGCAGTTGACATTCACTATTTCATCCGGAAGACCATGAAGATTCTTTATTCAATGAGGGCTGACAACATTTCATTCTCAGGTAAAGGGAGCACATAGCTTTGCTAGGATCGCAGGCTTCTTCACGGTTATATATTTTTTGTTGCCGCAAATGAAAAGGTATGGAGGTGTCCACGCTCTAGATTCTTGTAAAACACAATGAGAGCCTTATTAAGGGTGATGCTCAATACAATCACGATGGTGATCTGTTCAAATCCCGCCACTACTGATGTCACTGCACATCACATGACGCTTAACCAGTGGGAATGTATTCCCAGATACATAACACCCCTCCCCTATTAATGCAACAACATAATAATAATAATCGCTTATTGTCACAAGTAGGTTTCAATGAAGTAACTGTATAAAGCCCCTCAGCGATTAACATTTATCCAACAGATTCCCCTATGTATTATTTTGTCCATATATACAATTCAATAATATAGTCTCTGTGATGGACATATATTTGATAGAATTCGGCATTTTTGATTTAAGACGATCCCAACGCTACAGATACGGAACTGAAAGGGATCCACTCCTTCCACATCAGGTTGATGTGTAATTACGGACAGCAAAACAGCCAGGTCAAATGCTTGGTTTCTTGGCAGCACATGATACCGCCATCCTGGTGGAGCCATAGTGTCTCTCTCTACCCTGTGCACTTTTCCAGCTACATCTGAGCCACCACACTAAACCGAAGGTGGATATAGGGTGATAAGGGCTAACAACTGACAACATGGCTGATGCCTCTGGTGAGCGATTCACGCACACGCATGCACACACAGAAGTATGCATCATGCAAACAATGGCAGCCATGCTGCCATACAAAATGGGATAGAGCAAACCACTGGCATGCAGAAATAATTCTTCCCCTGCCTGGATCGCTCAGAAGGTCTTTTGCAGTTCTTATTAAAGCAGGTGTCAAAAATCATGGTGGTCTGCTGCATGCTGCCCATCCTTAACGTCATGAGGAGATACCATTTGCCACCAGCTATACAATGCGCAGCGCAGGAGCAGATGCATGCGGAAGTGAAGGAGGAATGTGAGGAAGTGAAAGGGAGATGATAACTTAGACAATCCCTTCCTGGACAGGCTGCCTGTGAAGGACTCATCTGACTGTGACAACAGTAAATGCAATCCCAAATTCCCCATTCACCAACAGTCCTACACCGTACCTTCCGACATTACTAATCATCACTGCAATGGCCACAATGCAAAAATAAAAGCCAGCATCAAAGAAACATTCCAAACCAAATCTATAAATGAAATCATGCCATGCTGAGTACGAAAATCACCTTCATACCTTCCTTCAGTGCCTCTGTTCCATTTGTTTTCGCCTGACCTAGTGCTGTTACACAGCGGCTGTATATGGTTGGTATAAAACTGCTGAGTTTCAGTGAGGGAGTCTGCAGGTGGCCTTAATTGGATGATGCCCTGAAAAAACTCTCGGCCAGAAGGCCTGGGGCGGTCTGTGCCATCTTGAAATAGGCAGCAGCATTCTGGGCTGGCTAGCTGACAGACTACAGGCCACTGTAAGATCTCCAGTGGAGTGCCAGGAGTAGGGTTGCTTTCTGAAAATATTTTTTTTTAATTTGTTCATGGGACATGGAAGTCGCAGACTGTGCCAGCATTTATTACCCATCCCTAATTGCTCTTGAGGGGGCAGTTAAGAATCAACCACATTGGTGTGGGGCTGGAGTCACATGTAGGCCAGACCAGGTAAGGTTGGCAGATTTCCTTCCCTAAATGACATTAGTGAACCAGATGGGTTTTTATCACAAAATACAATGGTTTCATGGTCATCATTAGACTTTTAATTCCAAATGTTTTATTGAGATTAAATTCCATCACCTGCCACGGTGGGATTCAAACCCCGGTTCCCAGATCATTATCCTGGGTTTCTGGATTACGAGTCCAGTGACAATACCACTATGCCGCCGCCTCCCCTAAATGGAATGGAGTCACTGCCACTCCCTTGGGGCCAAAGAAGGACAGATTGCCAGATTGCTGTGAAGCTCTGCAAACTCCTTTGCAAACTGAAATTTGCAGTCATGTTGGCAGCAACCCGAGCTTGCGTGGCTTCAGTCCGAGCTTGTACTGCAGCACCCAGACTTTGGGTGGCTGCTGCTCGTGCTGTAATGGAAGTTGAGACATCAACCATCAGATGTTATGCTATGGTTAGGTTCACAAGTGTGCAAATGCAATTAGTCCACCTTTGCATTTTGAAAAGGATATCTTTAGCTTCTGTACAAGATCCTGTGCAAAATTGAAGCTGGACTTCACCGTGCTCCTGCCATTGACAACAGGCTTTCCGACAGGCCTATAAGTGTGTAGATGAGCGTCATGCAATCTGCTTGATTGATGTGGCTGCCATGTTCGAATAGCTGGCAGCGTGTGCAACTATTTAGATGAGGTTGTGAGCCTTGAAGCAGTGCTATGTGTGTGAAGTGCAGTAGAACCTATGAATGTTTGATATGAGTTCTGGGACACTTTTCACCCAAAACATTTCAGAGTCCGGTTTTGGGCGGTTTTGGCAGGTTATTTCACAATGGCTGTAATGCCGAGATTTATCCGGGGCCTCAGGGAGTTCCTCCCCATAAAGGCCACACTTAGAGAGGTTTCCTACCCTGAGAAGCTGAGCTTGCCAACAGGACCAGCTCCTCACAGATCGGGGCATCATTTTGAATGGTTGCCCCGATATCTAGACCCCCTCCTCTTTCAGGACCTCCTGCTTTCAGCCCCCCCCCCCCCTCACCCCCAAAACCTTTCTTGGCACCTCCCTCAGATCACCCCCCCCCAACTCCCTTTCATGTGCATGGACCCTCCAGACCCTGACCCCTAGAAGTGCCAACCTTGGCACTGCCAGCCTTGGGACCCTGGCAGTGTCCCCAGCACTCTGGCAGTGCCAATTGGGCATCTGACAGTGCCAGGTTGGCACTGCCAGGGTGCCAGACTGGCAATGCCAAGATGCCTGGGTGCCAGGGTACATTGCTCTGTCCTGACTACCCAGGGGGGTTGTAATGACCTGTGAAACCCCCTGAGGTGCCATCACGCCTGGTCCACATTTATGGAAGCCAGTGCCAGACGGCGCAGGCACGACCTCACAGGCACGGCCGCTGAATCCCAGGCGCTGGGTAAATACAACATTGAGTATTTAAATGAGCCTAATAGCTCATTTGAATGAGTCTGTTCCAGATCGCGCTGGGTGTAGCATGTTGAGTGACTTGCAATCAGCCCGGTGCCCGGTGCGAAACCTGATTTGGGGCTCTCCGGGATTCGCCTGGGCACAATGCGTTCACTGAATCGTGGCCCTGATTAATGGAAATTGTTGGTAGTTGAGTGAAGATGGGTGTGTTATATTGAGCAATGTCATACATATGATGCAGTTGTTTAGATAAGGCATTTGGAATGTGAGAAACATGAGAATGACGAGAGTGAGGGTAGGTCCAATCAAGGACAGTAGTGGGAGATTGTGTATTGAGTCTGAAGAGATAGGAGAGGTCTTGAACGAATACTTTTCTTCAGTATTTACAAATGAGAGGAGCCATATTGTTGGAGAGGAGAGTGTGAAACAGACTGGTAAGCTCAAGGAAATACTTAGGAAGGAAGATGTGTTGGGCATTTTGAAAAACTTGAGGATAGACAAGTCCCCCGGGCCTGACGGGATATATCCAAGGATTCTATGGGGAGCAAGAGATGAAATTGTAGAGCCGTTGGCAATGATCTTTTCATCCTCACTGTCAACAAGGGTGGTACCAGGGGATTGGAGAGTGGTGAATGTCGTGCCCCTGTTCAAAAAAGGGAATAGGGATAACCCTGGGAATTACAGGCCAGTTAGTCTTACTTCGGTGGTAGGCAAAGTAATGGAAAGGGTACTGAGGGATAGGATTTCTGAGCATCTGGAAAGACACTGCTTGATTAGGGATAGTCAGCACGGATTTGTGAGGGGTAGGTCTTGCCTTACAAGTCTTATTGAATTCTTTGAGGAGGTGACCAAGCATGTGGATGAAGGTAAAGCAGTGGATGTAGTGTACATGGATTTTAGTAAAGCATTTGATAAGGTTCCCCATGGTAGGCTTATGCAGAATGTAAGGAGGCATGGGATAGTGGGAAATTTGGCCAGTTGGATAACGAACTGGCTAACCGATAGAAGTCAGAGAGTGGTGGTGGATGGTAAATATTCAGCCTGGATCCCAGTTAACAGTGGCGTACCGCAGGGATCAGTTCTGGGTCCTCTGCTGTTTGTGATTTTCATTAATGACTTGGATGAGGGAGTTGAAGGGTGGGTCAGTAAATTTGCAGACGATACGAAGATTGGTGGAGTTGTGGATAGTGAGGAGGGCTGTTGTCGGCTGCAAAGAGACATAGATAGGATGCAGAGCTGGGCTGAGAAGTGGCAGATGGAGTTTAACCCTGAAAAGTGTGAGGTTGTCCATTTTGGAAGGACAAATATGAATGCGGAATACAGGGTTAACGGTAGGGTTCTTGGCAATGTGGAGGAGCAGAGAGATCTTGGGGTCTATGTTCATACATCTTTGAAAGTTGCCACTCAAGTGGATAGAGCTGTGAAGAAGGCCTATGGTGTGCTAGCGTTCATTAACAGAGGGATTGAATTTAAGAGCCGTGAGGTGATGATGCAGCTGTACAAAACTTTGGTAAGGCCACATTTGGAGTACTGTGTACAGTTCTGGTCGCCTCATTTTAGGAAGGATGTGGAAGCTTTGGAAAAGGTGCAAAGGAGATTTACCAGGATGTTGCCTGGAATGGAGAGTAGGTCTTACGAGGAAAGGTTGAGGGTGCTAGGCCTTTTCTCATTAGAACGGAGAAGGATGAGGGGGCGACTTGATAGAGGTTTATAAGATGATCAGGGGAATAGATAAAGTAGGCAGTCAGAGACTTTTTCCCCGGGTGGAACAAACCATTACAAGGGGACATAAATTTAAGGTGAATGGTGGAAGATAGAGGGGGGATGTCAGAGGTAGGTTCTTTACCCAGAGAGTAGTGGGGGCATGGAATGCACTGCCTGTGGAAGTAGTTGAGTCGGAAACATTAGGGACCTTCAAGCAGCTATTGGATAGGTACATGGATCACGGTAGAATGATATAGTGTAGATTAATTTGTTCTTAAGAGCAGCACGGTAGCATTGTGGATAGCACAATTGCTTCACAGCTCCAGGGTCCCAAGTTCGATTCCGACTTGGGTCACTGTCTGTGCGGAGTCTGCACATCCTCCCCGTGTGGGCGTGGGTTTCCTCCGGGTGCTCCGGTTTCCTCCCACAGTCCAAAGATGGGCAGGTTAGGTGGATTGGCTATGATAAATTGCCCTTCATGTCCAAAATTGCCCTTAGTGTTGAGTGGGGTTACTGGGTTATGGGGATAGGGTGGAGGTGGTGACCTTGTGTAGGGTGCGCTTTCCAAGAGCTGGTGCAGACTCGCTGGGCCGAATGGCCTCCTTCTGCACTGTATGTTCTGTGTTCTGTTCTGTGCTGTATTTTTCTATGTTCTATGTTCTATGAAATGTATTCACTGACCTTGACCAGTGTGAGTTCACTGAGCTTCTTGTCACACTGTATGCAAGTCCGCGGGCTTCGTTCGTGGTCTCCATGGTTATCTGTCCCTACTGCCTCCTCACCACCTGTGGATACAAGACATCTTTCCTCCTTTCCATCTCCTCTACCAAGAGTTCCAGTGCAGCATCTGAAAACGTTGGAGCCCACACTTTGCTGTGCCATTGCTCCACGTTTCCTTCCTCAAATTCACTGACTTCACTATTGCCTGTACCTGATCAAGCCACAATGCTCCTCCTCTTTCAGTGGTGCCAGTTTTTATAAAATTAGTTTTTATGGGTTGTGGGTTTCACTAGCTCGGCCAGTATTCGTTGCCCATCCCTAATTGCCCTTAAAAAGGTGGTGGTGAGCTGCCTTCCTGGACCGGCGCTGTCCATGTGGTTTAGGTACACCCACCGTGCTATTAGGGAGGGAGTTCCAGAATTTTGACCCAGTGACAGTGAAGGAACGGCTTTATATTTCCAAATCAGAAAGGTGAGTGACTTGGAGGGGAACCTCCAGGTGGTGGTGTTCCCATGTATCTGCTGCTCTTGACCTTCTAGATGATAGTGGTTGTGGGTTTGGAAGGTGTTGTCTAAGGTGCCTTGGTGAGTTACTGCAGTGCACCTTGCAGATGGTACACACAGCTGCCACTGTTCATTGGTGATGGAGGGTTTGAATGCTTGTGGAAGGGGAAACAATCAAGCAGCTGCATTGTCCTGGATGGTTTTGAGCTTCTTGAGTTTTGTTGGAGCTTCATTCATCTAGGCAAGTGGGGATTATTCCATCGCACTCCTGCCTTGTGCCTTGTCGGTGGTGGACAAGCTTTGAAGAGTCAGGTGAGTTACTTGCCGGAGGATTCCTAGCCCCTGACCTGCTTTTGTAGCCACAGTATTTATATGGCTAGTCCAGTTCAGTTTGTGGTCAATGGTAACCCCCAGGATGTTGATAGTGGGGGATTCAGTGATGGTAATGCCATTGAATGTCAAGGGGCATTGGTTTGATTCTCTCTTACTGGAGATTGACTGACTTGTGTGGTGTGAATGTTCCTTGTCACTTGTCACCCCAAGCCTGGATATTGCCCAGGTCTTGTTGCATTTGGACATGGATTGCTTCAGTATCTGAGGAATCGAGAATGGTGCTAAATGTTGTGCAATCACCAGTGAGCATCCCCTACACCTGATCTTATTTTGGAAGGGAGATCATTGATGAAGCAGCTGATGATGGTGGGGCCTAGGAACCGGTTCAGGGCCTAGGCCCTGAGGAACTCCTGGAGTGATGCCCCAGGACTACGATGACTGACCTGCAACAACCACAACCATCTTCCTTTGTGCTAGGTATGACTCCAACTAGCACAGAGTTTCCCCCTTGATTCTCATTGACTCCAGTTTTGCTCGGGCTCCTTGCTGCCAGACTGGGTCAAATGCTGCCTTGGTGTCAAGGGCAATCACTGTCACCTCACCTCTGGAGTTCAGCTCTTTTGTCAATGTTTGTACCAAAGCTGTAATAGGGTCAGGAGCTGAGTGACCCTGGCAGAACACATAAGAGTGAGCAGGGTATTGCTAAGTAAGCGCGCTTGGTAGCATTGGTTACCAACGCAGGGTGGTTTAACACGGTGCTAGTCACTCAGAATGGCCCTTCTGCTGATGCATCCAGGCAATCAACAGCGCAATTAGTGCCAGCTGCACACTAAAATCATTGAAATGGGCCAATAGAACAAAGATGCATACAGATTGCATCGCAATTCAACGGGCATGGGTTAATCATACATCGCTATTCCTGTATCTATTTTGGGGGCTATCAAATTTAGCTTCCAGAGCATCTACTTTCCTTCCTACTGAATGATCTACACCATTTTGGGCCAAAACAAATTCAGAATTTTGGACCCCATTCCAGTATGAAACTTGGTGACTATTTCATTTCAGATTTTTGTGTTAAGATTTTTAAAAATAAATTTAGAGTCCCCAATAATTTATTTCCAATTAAGGGGCAATTTAGCGTGACCAATCTACCTATCCTGCACATCTTTGGGTTGTGGCGGTGAGACCCATGCTGACATGGGGAGAATGTGCAAACTCCACACAGACAGTGACCCGGGACAGGGATCAAACCCGGGTCCTCGACGCTGTGAGGCAGCAGTGCTAACCATTGCACTACCATGCCACCCCATTTTTGTGTTAAAATATTGTGAATGTGTACCTGGAGACGCCGGTGTTACCTCTTTCCGAGGAGGCCTGTAATATTTGTGCCACTCAATCCATTGACAAGCCAGTAGCAGACCTTTCCTCAGGATCAAGGACATTAGGGGCAGTTCTTCTGTACTCAACAGCGGCACCAGGGTGGCAGTACCACACCCACCCGAGGCCTCTGATTGAGTAGGAACCCAGGTACAGCTGCTGGGAAAGAGTCATGGAAGGGGGGGGTCATAGAGGAAGGTGGAGGGGACACAGCATCTAGGGCAGGAGGTCACTCTTATTGCCGTGTCACCTTATCCCCCCCACCACCACACACAATGCTGAATAACTTGATCCAGCGCCAAGTGCTTTTGAACGAGGGATACTCCTGGAAGCCAACAAAGAAATCTGCCAGCGTTTTCTTGTTGTGCCCTGCACCTACCATTGGGTTAATTCTAGCAGCAGCCACCCACAGGCCTTCCCACCAAAGATTTCATCAGGGTGGAGGTGGGAAGGTGACAGGGTCCCCTCTCACATCACCCTCACCTGATTAAATACCCACCAATCACACCAAGGGCATAAGATTCAGACCATAGTTGTATAGAAGACCTCTCGATACCAATAGCCATTTAATTAGCTTGTTACTTCATGATCATTTCTGTCTCTTGTCTCTTGTTAAGTATTGCATACTTCAATTGGGTCAACCAGTGGTGATGAATATGGGGTTGAATTCTCCGCCGTGGGGATTCTCCGTTTTGCCAGCAGCACAGGGGTTTCCCGACGGCATGGGGCTGCCCCATAATGGGAAACCCCATTGACCACCCGGTGAAACGGAGAATTCCAACGGCGTGCCACACCAGAAATCTGGTGCGGGGGACGGAGAAACCCCCCCCATGATTTAAGGGACTGGTTTAGCCCAGCAGGCTAAATCGCTGGCTTGTAATACTGAACAATGCCAGCAGCGCGGGTTCAATTCCCGTACCAGCCTCCCCGAACAGGCGCTGGAATATGGTGACTAGGGGCTTTTCACAGTAACTTCATCGAAGCCTACTCGTGACAATAAGTGATAAGTGATTATTATTATTTAGACAAAATATAATGGACTGAATTCTCCACTTCCCAGCCATGTGTTTCTTGGCGATGCGCCATTCACTGGCGGCGGGATTCTTTTCTCGTTGCTTGTCAATGGGATTTCCCATTGAAGACACCCACGCCGCTGGCAAACCCGCAGGTGGGGGAGTGCTGCCAGCGGGAGCAGAGAATCCCAATGGCTGGAGAATTCCGGCCAATATCTGTTCATTAGTTTTCATCTTTTTCAAACATTTCTAAGGTATTCCTCCTTTTCTCTCTTCTGGTCTGCCCGAACATGAATACACCCAATACTGGCTGAATGCTGACAAATTTCCTCGGTCCAGATATCTGCCAATGTTACTTTGCAACCAGTCCTCTGGCCAGCCCAGGTCAATATATCTCTGATTCTCGTGGAATTTTCCCAAAAAATGGCAAAAGTGTTTGAGCTGAAGCATAATGCTCCATAATGCAGTGACTGAAAACGAGCATGATCTCCCCCGAGAAACAGGCAGGTTTTCTCCTCAGATCTTCTGACACTTTGTCAGATCAAACCAGGGAGGTGTGCTGTGTGCTACATTTCTGAGGGACGGGGCCTAAAGAGATCACGGTACCCTTTTGATGTCAAATTGAAATGAAAGACCCACATCATCATTGGCATTGGGGCTTTAGAGCTGCTTCCCCCCCCCCCCCCCCCCAAACAAGGCAGGCATCCTCCCTCACTACCACTAATGCAGGCACACTGCCCCTCCCCCCTTTCAACCTCCTCCCATTGCAGCGCCACCCCCACATAATAGGAAGCCCCCAATGGGGTTCCCTGGAGGCCCTTCCCTTACCTCTGCCCCTGGCCGCCCCCTGATCCAGAACCTAGCAGCGCCTACCTGACAGTGTCCACCAGGAATGGCTGTGGCCCTCATCAGCTGGAGGCTATACTCACCTCTGAGCCCCTGGCATAATCATCATGACTGATTCGCTTTTTGGAAACCAGAACCCAGTAGTGATTCCTGCTGACATGACGGCACACTGGCGGGGGCGGGAGGGGGAGGGAGAGGGGGGGGGGGGGGTGCATTCATACGGCGAACCCAAAAGCCATGGCATAAACCCATTTTTGAATATTAAAATGCATGGTAATCAGGATCACGCTTTCGCAGGGTGTGAACCTGCTACATCAGTGTGGAGAGCCTGAGAACTGGGTTCTGAGTTCTTGCAGGCGCAAATCCCATTATGGCCCTCTCGCCAGAGTAAGCGGCCAAAACAGGATTTGCTTCTGTGGGAGGCAGGGCCTGAAAATCACCGCCTATAAATCTCAGGGTCACCCTCTCTTGCCATGAAGGAGCATTATGCCTCAGCTCAAACTTTGCCTAATATCACAACCGACTTTGGAAATGTATTCTGTGGGATGTTTAGAAGGGAGGTTTTACACTGCACATGTAGCTTGCCCATGAGGTTGACGTTACAGCACTGGAACAGGCCTTTTAGCCCAACTAGTCTGTGCCAGTGCCTCCCCCCCCCCCCCCCCCCATTCCTTTTTATGTAATGCTATCAACTTACATTTCTATTCCTGTTTCCTTCATGTGCTTCCCTTAGGTGTAATTAAGATGAGCACACTGTGATAAGCTTTAACCTGAGTATCGCCACCTTGCCCCAATATTGCTTTCACTAACAAGTTTCTCAAAGTTAAACAATTGATACAGCTGCATTTTTTTTACTTCTGAAGTGATAAATAAAATAAATAAAGGCATTGCATTAGTTTTGCGTTTTGGTGGGATTGTGTGTAGCATGATCAAAATTCTGCTGTACTTCTGCACTTAAATGTTTTATCTGGTGTTAGAAAACACAATCTGAAAGATTCAGTGGAGCAATGTGGGTCACAATAAAGTTCAACAGTGAGGAATACTTAGAGTCAATAAGTTTTGTTTTTTTGTGTTTCCATGACATCAGGTATTGTTTATCTGTTACATGTTCTGCATATTTCGAACTTTATGGCCACCCCGTTCCACTGGAGAGCAGCTGGTGCTGGGCACATGCAGTCTGTGCACTCGGGACTAAACTCATTAATATCACTGGGGAATTTAGCAACCACCTCACATTTGTGACCCACGGGATCATCTCATTTCAATGGCAACTCGCCATGCATTCTGGGTGGGGGGAACACCTGTGTTTTTAAAAACCAGTCCATTGCCACATCTGGAAAAGGCACTGGTCTCTACTCATCTGGTCCGCACATTTAACAAATTACAGTTCCGAAGCCACTAAACAGAAAAGGAAAGTTCAATTCAGCATACCCTGCTGTGCACATGGAGCCTTCGCTGAGTTAAGAAGTCAGTATTTATTTATAAATGTTGTTCTTTGCGTGTAACATATCCTTTGAGTGAAATATTATACCTCACAAGTAAAAACATTCATTTTTACTTGTGCCTGACAAGTGACGTTAACTGATAGTGGAACAGACTCAAACCTGCCAAGGTCACAGACTACAGATGTGGAACTATGCAAACCCATGGAAAGGTGTCCTGCTTTAACTACTTCACAACAAAAGAGATGATATTTAATGAGAAAACAGGAATATTTTATTTATCCTTTCTTCACTCCACACAATTTTAAACATGGCAACAAAAAACAATGAAATGATAAAGGCACACGCTGCTCAGAGTATTCAATGTTGTGTTGTGTTCAGTCGAAGTGTTATTTTCCCAAAATCCAAAAACATTTTCAACCAAAGCAATCATCAAATCCAGGTCAGGTCATTTTCCTTGGCAATTTAGAGATGATAAGCCAGCAAGAATTCAAGCCAATGAAAACTTGAAGAGCGCCTTGAAGAACAATCTTTCTCTGCACGGACAAGGCCTGCCAAAAACGTGTCATTTATAATAAGATTTGTGAATGAAAACCAGAAGTGGATGCAAGTTCCATCAAAATCAATTCCAGCAAGTAACATGTTTATTTTAACCACCCACCAAAATATTAAAACAAAGAGAAATGTTGCCTTCATTGTGGCCTCTGCATGCATCTATTCCTCCTATGGGCAAGACTGAAATGGACACAGAATTTAAGTACGCTGGTTTTTCTATAGTCAGTCTGTAGTCACAGAGAGGTAATTAGGTTAAATGCAGACAGTAAAATATTTAAATAAATATTTATATCTTCACTCAATCAGCAAAGGATTTATGTACGTGAAGGGTGTATCTTCAGTGATGGAGAAAATGAATGGTCATCAATGAGGTCATTAAAATGTGGGAGCAGCTGAAACATTGTAAGGTCCAGATGGGAGGCGCCCAAGAATACTATGATAAATAAGATTAAAAGAACAGGGAGACAGCTTGTTGGATTCCAAGACTGTATCAGCGAGCTAGAAGATCACAAACAGGATCACAGGGATTATAAACCTGTTTGGCTGCTATTTATAAGGGGAATCTTTGAAAGTATCAGACAAGAAATCTCAAACAATTTGAGTTTATGAAAGGTAGGTAGTCCGTAACAATGTTGAACTAGTTCAAAACATAACAAAATCTTGTTATATTATGATGTGGAGATGCCGGCGTTGGACTGGGGTGAGCACAGTAAGAAGCCTTACAACACCAGGTTAAAGTCCAACAGGTTTGTTTCAAACCACTAGCTTTTGGAGCACTGCTCCTTCCTCAAGTGAATGAAGAGGTACTTGTTATATTCTGGTACCTATTTAGTATACAGTAAAATCCCACGGTGATGAGATAACTGACTGATGATGTTGAGTGAGGGAAGAATACTATGGGAATACAGAAAGACGCCCTTTCCTTTTTTTAAATAGTGCTCGGGGTTCTTTAATACCCACCTGAAACATGAGTTGGAGCTTTTGATTAATCAATTAGGGTAGAATTGTTTGAAAGGATTCTC
The DNA here is from genome assembly GCF_047496885.1 of Scyliorhinus torazame. Classification (NCBI taxonomy): domain Eukaryota; kingdom Metazoa; phylum Chordata; class Chondrichthyes; order Carcharhiniformes; family Scyliorhinidae; genus Scyliorhinus; species Scyliorhinus torazame. The sequence goes on from NC_092707.1 coordinate 312,299,164, forward strand.
TTGATCCCTTTCCAAAACTTCAGCAGAAGATCTGGGAAACTCCCACAGTAATTCCAGGTGGTCTCTGCACTGAATTGTCAGGTTGATCCGCATATTCGGATGAAACTCGCAGACATTTCGGGGAAACTCCCCGAACAGGCGCCAGAATGTGGCGACTAGGAGCATTTCACAGTAACTTCCTTGAAGCCAACTTATGACAATAAGCGATTTTCATTTTTCATTTCATTTAAATGACAATTTAATCAAAGTTCTCCTGGCAGAGAGGATGCTGCCAATCGAACCAATCTAGCACAGTCAGAGAAAGTACAGCAGAGGTGCTAGATACCATAAGGCCAATTAGCCACCTTTGTGGGAGGGGGGGGGGGGGGCGGGGGGGGGGGGGGGGGGGGTTGGAGGTGCGATTGCCATGGGATGCAGGAGCTAACCTCACCAGATTCAACATTGTCAGCTTATTTGAATAATAATGATCATGTGATCCTTACGCATTTTTCTTGACTGGGCAGGGAATGAGGGGAGAAGAATTTGTTAAACGACTGGCGCTCTTCAGAACTACTTCTGTTTGGCGAACGGTGTGTATCCTTCCACAAACCAGGGATTCCCTTCAAGCAGGAAAGTTTAGATATTCTGTTGGCAGAGGCAAGTCACGGCCTTATGTTTGGGTCAGCTTCCTCGATATGTTTGGCATGCCATGGCTGATGGCAATTAATAGAATCAATCCTCTTTCCCACATCCGGATATGGAAGAAAATCACAAGCATGAGGAAGAATGGTAAGTTAAGTAGCCTTTAGATTGATGACTCATATTAATTCCTTTACATTCTGCACGAAATGGCCTCTGGTGTGGTGCATCTCAGCCACAAGGTCAGAAGTGCACTGGCATAACCCCGTACACTGCAAAATATCTGCATCAATAATGTTTTTGCTTAAACCTAGCAGAGAAAAAGTGTTCTAATGACATACAACCCTCTTGCATGTTGTTAAGTCGAAATGTGAGAAGCATTTATTTTAGCTGATATTAAACAACATTGTTGTCGTTAAGAGTAGAAAAAGAAGTTGTGCTGCTGGTCACCCTGTCAACCCACTCCATAAACAAACAGCTCAAGAATCTGGGGTGGTGGGAGGGGTGGGAGTAATGGCAATAGACGATGTGGATGAAAAAAAAACATGGTGGGGTTTTTCCCAGCCTAACAATCATAAGCAACTTCTTGCTACTCTTCAAACTCACTCACTCAGTCGTAAATGGGCAAATCTGTCCAGCAGAGGCATGGCCTTTGCTGCTGTATGCCCAACCATTGGCAGCATGCCAACAGCAGCCTGGCAATTCTCCACAAATTCTGCATTCAGCCAAGTTTGATCTCTTGTGGGCCCCCATTTCCTTCATCCAACTAATGGCCACCCATGCCTTCAGCCATTTTGTGGACGCGAAATTCCAGCTTCACGCTGACGATGCCCTCCATTGTATTATCTGGCACTACAACTGGACTAAATGGGATAGATTCAGAACAGATCTAGCAGCTGAAAACTGGGCATATCAGCAGTATTTTACTCAAACACAACCTGTAACTTTAATGTCCACTTTACCATTATCATCAAGTCAGGGGGCCGACCCTGGTTCAGTGTGGGAAGTAGGACAGTACACCAGAGGCTGCACCAGGCATACCGAGAAATGAAATGCCAACCTGGAGAAGCTACAACACAGAGCTACATGTGTGCTGGACAAGAAGCAGGCTATATAATGAGCAAAGAAATCCCATACCTAACAGATCAGATCAAAAATCTGCAACCCTGTGATATCTGATTGTGAATGGTGCTAGAGAATTATACAATTAATAGGCAAAGGCGGAGGTTCCACGGACATACCCATTCTCAATGATGGGGGCCAAAGCATGTCAGTGCACCTTCAGCCAGACACGTCATGTGAATGATCTATCTTAGCCTCCTCCAGAGGTCCCCAGCATCGCATGTGGCAGTCCTCAGCCAACTCGATTCATTTCACCTGATATCAGGAAAGAGTTTAAGGCAGGGCTGTCAAAGTTATGGCCTGTGGGCCACATCAGGCCTGAGAAAGGTTGCCATGTGGGCCATCAAACATTTATCAAATTACTACAAATTTTGCTGGTACAAACGTTAATGGTGGAGGCAGCATGTGTGCCTGCAGAGCACAACTAATGGCATGGGCACACCAGGAAGCTTCTAATCAGGAGCCACTGTCTCTCTATCTTAGACGCACTTCTAACTGTGCAGGCACAGATACAGCTTTTAAGCAGAAATCATCAGTCTCTCTGCCTTGGGCATCCTTCTAACTGGAAATCAGTAAGTACATTGAAGATATGTAAACTATATGTAGATAGCTTATCTGTACTTGTAAAATAAATACTATTGACAGAATTCTCTGGCCATTATGATTCACTTTTCCCACTGACAGTGCACTCCTGCCCATGGGTTTCCCGGTGGCATGGGATGTCGATGAGGAAAGGTACTCTTTCAGAGGGTCAGTGCAGACCTGAGGGGCTGAATGGCCTACTTCTGCACTGTGGGAATTCTATGGTTCTATTCCATGGTTCTAGGAAACCCATACAGACACAGGGAGAATGTACAAACACCACACTGTCACCCAAGATCTGAACTGAACACGGGTCCTTGGTGTTGTGAGGCAGCAGTGATAACTAGTGTGCCACTGTGTTAAATATGTTTCTGCCTTGTTTATTATCTCATTCATTATAATTATCTCATAATTAAATATTGTGTTTTTATGTTACAGAACGTATTTGTAGAAGCTTGTTTAATGTAAAACATTTCTTAACAAAAATTATTTTCTAAATACAAAACTTTGAAACCAGTTAACATTTAACTTACTATTGTCAGCTGAACAATGACATAAAACTACCTCAACTTTTGAAAATTTCTTGCAATAAAATACTCACTGAAACACAAGGGTCAATAAAATAAAATTTTCCACACAGCAGTTCTGCCTATTTTTAAAGAGGAAGGAGGCACTGAGGGAAGAGGTGAGGGAGGGAAGGTTGAGAGGTGAGGGAGGGAAGAAGGGAGAGAGGGAATGGTTTTCACATATCAATTGTTAATGTTGCAAGCTCAAAGTCTGAAAGCAGCAGCTGCTGAAAGCAGTGTCTTGGCACACATCTCCTATGACATCATTTTGGGATGTCCTTTGTCAGTTCACTCTTAGGGTGGGTAATTGATTCGCTGCAATACCTGTCACATTAGCTTACAGGAGGCTTGTATATGTCAACAAAGACATTAAACTTTGTTAAAGCATTTGAAGTAACCACTGAGACTTGTAAGAAGACTCGTAAACAACACAGCTTACAATACAGTGCAAAATCCATATGTACTATAGCTCTGAATCAGCTGGGAGGGCAGTGTGTTAACGTTAGTGCCCTTGAAGAAATCAATAGCACCAATATCAAGGCCATGATTATCCAACTCTGCTGGCCTGCCTATATGCTTGGGAGGCCAGACTCCCAACTGCCAAAGCTAATCTTCTTCACCCAGATCAAGGAAGGATCCCGAACAAGAGGACAAAGGAAGCTCTTCAAAGACACCTTGAAGGCTTACTTCAAGAAATGGAACATAGATGTCAATGCCTGGGAGACCTTTGCTCCGAAGACACCTACTTGGAGAATTCTCCTGATTGAAGGGATACAATTCTTTGAGAACATCGGACAGCAAGAGGAGGCCCGGAAAAGATTCCTCAGAAAGGAATACCCGCGACCTAGAGTCCAATGACCGATCCCACCTTTTGGAAACTCCTGCCAAGTGAGTGATTGAAGATTCTGCTCTAGGATCGGGCACATCAGCCACGCAAGGACCCACAGAACCCGTGGCCAGTAACACGGAGTATCTAAGGTGGACAATCATGCTCATTCCCGAGTGATCACCACATTCTATCCATTGTAGTTCCTTTAATGGAATGAATTTCCTCATGACAAACCAAAGAAAAAATTAATCATCATTCCACCTCCAAACTCACTTCATGCAGTAAAGTACCCTTTTAATGGAATTAACAGCCTCATAACAAACCAAAGGTAAAAAAAAATTATCTTCCTTTCACTTTATTTGCATTTTGAACATATTTATAAATGCTAAACAATAATAATATAAAACATTAACCTCACAAAAAAAAGTCTTCAATTTCTCCATGCTAGTCCGAAAAATAAAAGTGCAAATAAAAGGTGTAAAAATTCAACTAAAATACGGGCAAGTGGTTCAAGTTAGCGCTGTAGCCACATTTTTCATTGAGTAGCTCCAACACTGCGCAGGGCTTCAAGAAGGGAAAAAAAATGTCTGGGCTCATGCCCTTTCCCGCACACTTCGGGGCCATCACGCCACGCATGTGCGGCACACAAGGGACTCATGTCGCTAAACCGAGAGGGAGTTATGGGCCAATATGTTGCATTTGACATCCATTCTTTCTTTGATAATTGAATATTTTGTTAATTTTATTTGCTGTTCGATAGATTTTGTATGCACATAGTCAGCTTATTAAGTTCCAATAATTGGAATAGCTGGTCTCATTAGATACTCTTTAAGGACATCTCTTTTATAAAACAATATCGGTCTGACCAGCCATTGCTTTCAGAAGCAGAAACTTGTCCCTTTGGATCATTTGAGTGTACACCCCTGGCTTAAAGCTCAGGAGGCAGCAAAGAGTAATGAGCCCTGACAGCATTCTGGTACTGGTACTGATAGTGGTACTGAAAATGTGCTCCAGAACTAGTTATGCTCATAGTCAAGCTGTTTCACTACAGTTGCAACACTGGCATCTGCCTGACAATTTGAAAAATGCCGCAGGAATGTCCTTTCCATAAAATAGCAGGATAAATGCAATCCATCCAATTACTGCCCCAACAGTCTACTTTCAATCAACATCAAAATGATGGAATGGGCCATCAACAATGCTATAAAGTGACACTCACCAAAAACCTGCTCATCATTGCTTAGTTTGGGCTCTGTGAGGGCTACTTGACTCCAGACATCATTACAGCCTTTGTCCACACATGGACAGAAGAACTGGATTCCAGAGGTAAAATGAGATTGATTGCCCTTGACATAAAGGCAACATTTTGTTGAGTGTGGCATCAATAGCCCGAGCAAACCTGACATCAATGGAAATCAGGGGGAAAACTCTACACTGGTTGGCGTCTTATCACAAAAGAAGATGGTCATTGTTATCTATTCATGTTTGTTGCTAGTTGGAACACGGTCACTTTAACAGTCCAATCATGTGACGTATTGATGATGTCATTGGTCATTTGCGCTGGCAAACGTGCAGTCTATCCTAATATCCTGAGGGTGCCGGGGATGAGGGTGCCGGGGTGGGGGGTGCCGGGGATGGGGGTGCCGGGGTGGGGGGTGCCGGGGATGGGGGTGCCGGGGATGGGGGTGCCGCAGATGAGGGTGCCGGGGATGAGGGTGCCAGGGATGAGGGTGCCGGGGATGAGGGTGCCGCGGATGGGGGTGCCGGGGATAGAGGTGCCGGGTATGGAGGTGCCGGGGATGGAAGTGCCGGAGTTGGGGGTGCCAGGGATCGGGGTGCCGGGGATGAGGGTGACGGGGATTAGGGTGCCGGGGTGGGGGGTGCCGGGAATGGGGGTGTCGGGGATGAGGGTGCCGGGGTGGGGGGTGCCGGGGATGGGGGTGCCGGGGATGGTGGTGCCGCAGATGAGGGTGCCGGGGATGAGGGTGCCAGGGATGAGGGTGCCGGGGATGAGGGTGCCGTGGATGGGGGTGCCGGGGATAGAGGTGCCGGGTATGGAGGTGCCGGGGATGGAGGAGCCGGAGTTGGGGGTGCCGGGGATCGGGGTGCCGGGGATGAGGGTGCCGGGGATGAGGGTGCCGGGGTGGGGGGTGCCGGGGATGGGGGTGCCGGGGATGGAGGTGGCGGGGATGGAGGTGCCGGGGATGGGGGAGCCGGAGAGGGCGGTGCCGTGGATGGGGGTGCCGGGGATGGGGATGCCGGGGATGAGGGTGCCGGGGATGAGGGTGCCGGGGCGGGGGGTGCCGGGGATGAGGGTGCCGGGGCGGGGGGTGCCGGGGATGGGGGTGCCGGGGTTGAGGGTGCCGGGGATGGGGGTGCCAGGGATGGAGGTGCCGGGGATGGGGGTGCCGGAGAGGGGGGTGCCGCGGATGGGGGTGCTGGGGATGAGGGTGCTGGGGAGGGGGCTGCCGCGGATGGGGGTGCTGGGGATGGGGGTGCTGGGGATGAGGGGTGCCGTGGCTCGGGAGTGCCGGGGATGGGGGTGCTGGGGAGGGGGGTGCCGGGGATGGGGGTGTCGGGGATGGGGGTGCCGGGGATGGGGGTGCCGGGGATGAGGGGTGCTGTGGCTCTGGAGTGCCGCAGAAGGGGGTGCCGGGGATGGGTTTGCCGGGGATGGGGGTGCTGGGGATGGGGGGTGTTTGACTGGCCAGGTGCCAGCTGGCAACAGTGGCGACCATGCAGCCCATGGCACCTGGCTGCGGAGGGGGGTATGGGCAATGATGACATGTCGTCTACCCCCACCCTCTGTAGACTGTCATGTTTGGGCATCACCCAGCGATGTTGGCTGCAGTAGCGAGAGCCGCCCTTCCCTATGGGAGCTGGAGCAGGAGCATGCCAGGGAGGCGGCGGAAGCTGCCGCAGAGGACCGCCCCTGCATGCAGCCTTGACACTCCAGCGCACAGTCCCGTCATCTGCCCATGGGCGACCCGGGGAGGGAGGGGTGGCACACTCACCTGAGCTCGACATCCTATCACCCCTCACACACACACTGGCGCTCATCTCACACCCCACCCATGCACGCATCGAGCAGAGCACAGAGGCAGCTTCTGTAGATGTGAAAGTGATTTTAATGACAAACAGTTCATACACGTGCCCTAGCCTCTATAAGTAATCTGTGCCCTGCACCTGTGCCAACTTACTCAGGGTCTAATTTTTTGGCCTTATGACTACGTCCAGGTGGTTCACCAGATGGTACAGCAGAACTGGAGGTGGACTCCTGTGATTCCTGCCCTGTGACTAGGGACCCCTTTGGAGGCCGTTTCCTAGAGCGGCCCGATCTGGATGGGCCAGGCTGCGGCTCGGGCGACTGGGATGGCGAGCTGCCAGCCTGTCCTGCCAATTGCCCACCAGACGCACCTGGGGCGGAAGGGGGGGAGTCTGAGGTGTAGTGATGTTCCGTTACCGCCCCTGCAGGGGGACCCGAAAGGGCCCCAGCACCTCCTCCTCCTCGGGGTGCCCGATGGCCCCTGGGCCTTTTCATGGGTTGGGGGTGCAAACGGATCCAGCACCCGAGGCACCCCCGGCACCTGGCGCTGCCAGTCCTGGAGGCCCGCCCTGGTATCAACAAGGGTCTGCAAGTTTGCCATCCCTGTCTGTGTCTGGGCGATGCAGGCCAGCACCTGGGCAATGGCGCCGATGGCCTCAGCGATGGCCTGCTGGGACTGCGCCATGGCCTGCAGAGACTGGCCCATGGCTTGTTGAGATTGGGCCACGGTGTTGAGCGCCTCTGTGATCTGCAGCTGGCTCTGGCTCATGGCTGCCTGTGAGAGGCCACAGACTCCGCCCGCACAGAACGCCCCAGGCCTTGCCTACTGCGACCCATGTCTGACACCGTCGCACCTATTGCCTCCACCGCAAGTGCCACCCTTGCGGTTTCGACCTGGGTGGCAGAGATGACCGACACCACTCCCTGCTCCTGCACGCGGGTGGACTCCTCCACCTGCGTCGGCCGTCACCCCCTTCGGTCGTCCCTTGGTCCCTGACTGCATCGGGTCTATCGGTGGGTGTGGTTGCTCCAGGAACCCGGGACCCGTCTGGGCAGCAGATGGTTGCCTGCGCCGGGCTGCCCTCCGACCGTCCGGTCCCTCGGCTGCTCTTACCTCCACCAGCTGTACGGACGGCTGTGTTGTGCACACGAGTTAGTGTCCCAAATGCCTCATCGCTGAAGTGCCCAACTGAGGTGACAGTCTCTGCGATGGTGGAGGGTGTAGGAGATAGCAGTGGCGTAATGTCGAGGTCCTCATCGGACCCGAAGTCCGGGGTCCCCTGGGGTGGTGTTTCCTGTCCGTCCAACCCCTGTGTGTGGGTGTCTGGGCGGTTGTGTCCTGTGTGTGGGTGTCCTGGGTTGTTGTGTCCTGTGTGTGGGTGTCCTGTGTGTCAGTGTCCTGGGTGGTTATGTCCTGTAAGTGGGTGTCCTGAGTGGTTGTGTCCTGGTTGTCAGTGTCCTGGATCGACTGGGATGGGGGTCTGTTGGTGTGGCTGCCCTCCCCGTCGCTGGGTGTGGCCCTCAGGCGTCGCCACACTGGCACTAGATGGGGGCGGCGTGCGCCTGGCGGTCCGGGTCGATCCCTGGCTCATGGGCGCCCTGGCACTGGGTGGGGGCGTCGTATGCCTGAAGGCCTGGGTCACTGTGCGGAGTCTGCATGTTCTCCCTGTCTCTTGCATCCCTGTTCCTCCATGTGCTCCAATTTCCTCCCACGAGTCCCAAAAGACTGTTAGGTGAATTGAACCTTCTGAATTCTCCCTCTGTGTACCTGGACAAGCACCGGAATGTGGCAACAAGGGGCTTTTCACAATAACTTCATTGCAATGTAAGCCTACTTGTGATTTACATAAATGGCAGGAATATTTGGGCCCGTGGGACACTATGATGAGAACATCGAGCAGTGGAAGTCATATACTGAAAGATTCAATTATCTTGTCCAAGTGAATAAAATTGCGATATTGTTGTCCCAACTTTCCTGATCTCGATGGGGGTGGGGGGGTAGGGAACATTCTACTTGCTGTGAAGTCTCGTGCAGCCAGTAAAACAAGGCTTGAAAGCCTACGATGAGATTGTGGAGATATTGCAGGGCCAATTCCCACCTAAACCTTTGGTCATTGCCGAGAGTTTCCAGGTTCCATAAACGTAACCAACAAGAAGGTAAATCAATCACACAGTTTGCAGCTACTTCTAAGAAATTAGGTGAATATTGTGAATTTGGAGATGTGATGAACGACACTATTAGAGACAGACTAGTTTGTGGGTTAAGAAACAAAGCTATCCAAAAAAGGCTGTTAAAAGAAAACAACTAAATCTAACAAAGGCTTTAGAAGTTGTGATCTCCATTGAATTAGCAGCTCAGGAAGCCCAATAATTAAGAATTCATAATATGTCGGCTAGGACCCAAACACCGACAAAGGTTTGAAGTTGCCATCGATGTGCAAAACCTGGGCATACAGCAGCAGACTGCTGGTGCAGAGGTGAAAAATGCAAAAATTGTGGTACAAAGGGGCACATTGAATTTGCATGTTGGAGAAAGAAACAACCAAGAACTATAAAAGATAATAACCAAGGGTTTCAAATGGAAACTGAATAGACAGAAAAGGATCCACGTGATGTAGAGGGGCGCGAGAAATGACCAGAATCACAATCAGATGATGAACCGTCATTGAGCATACTGACCATTGTGGACACAACAAACTCTTACGCAGGTTGAGGGAAGACCTGATAGAAGTCTACACAATTATGAGGGGCACAGACAGAGTGGATAGTCAGAAGCTTTTCCCAGGGTGGAAAAGTCAGTCACTAGGGGACATAGGTTTAAGGTGCGAGAGGCAAAGTTTAAAGGAGATGAGCGAGGGGCATTTTTACACAGAGGGTGGTGAGTGCCATAGTACTCGTTGCTGGGGAAGGTGATGGAAGTAGGTACGATGGCAACATTTAAGAGGCATCTTGACAAATACATGGATAGGTTGGGAATAGAGGTATTCAGACCCTGGAAGTGCAGAAGGTTTTAATTTAGACAGGTATCATGATCGGCGCAGACCTGGAGGGCCAAAGGACCTATTCCTGTGCTGTACTGTTCTTTGTTCTTGGGTCACTCCTTTACTGGACAGACAATTGTTGAAAATGGAGGTGGACACTCGCACAGCCATTTCATCGGTACCAGAACTTTTTACCACGAGAAATTACAGCATATTGTCTTAAAATCCTCAAAAGAAAACACTTAAAACCTACACTAGGGAAGTAGTTGAGGGGCTGTATCAATATAAATGTGCAGCTGAATGGACAGACCACAGACTTGTCCCTGACTGTCATCAAAGGTAACATGCAGCCCTAATGGGGAGAACCTGGCTGGAGAGAATCAAGCTGAACTGGGCCGAGGTTAACTTCATGTCAGATCCCAAAGCAGGTTTACCAACGATTTTAAAGAAACATGTCATGTCTTTAATGGAGAGCTGGAATGCATGAAAGAGATCTCAGTCGAACTAATGATTAAGGACAAAGTCAAGCAAGATGCTTAAAGGCTATGTCAGTGCGATACGTCAAGAGGCCTAAAGATGAGGCAGAATTAGAGAGGCTGGTCAAGACGGGCGTCCTTGAAGCCATTACTGTAAGTGATTGGGCCATGCCGATAATACTCTGATGAATAAAGATGGCTTGGTGTGCATATGTGGTGATTTTAAAGTCACTATCAATCCAGTACAGTATGTATGTCAGTACCCTCTGCCTTTATTTGATGATTTATTTGTTGATTTGGCTGGAGGCCAACATTTCAGTAAAGTTGACCTTAGTCAAACTTATCTTCAGATAAACATAGATCCAGATTCACAACAATATTTGACAATCGTGACACACAAATCGCTATTCAGATATAAAAGACTTCTATTTGGCATCATGTCCACACCTGCACTGTTCCAACCTACGATGGATCAAATTCGAAGCAGAACAGAAAGAGTCCAGTGCTACTTAGATGATATCTGTTACTGGAGAGAATGAAGAAAAGTACCTTCAAAATTTAGATGCTAACTCCAGAGACTGGAAGATTACAGACTACAAGTACAGAAGAATAGAAGTGAATTGTTCAAATCTTCGACTGAATACCTGGGGCACGTCATTGATGCAAGGGCACTGCACGATTCACTTTTAAAAGTAAAAACCATAACTGAGGCACCTGCACCTCAAAACGTAAATCAACTTCGATCATTTTGGGGCTTATTAAACTATTATGGAAGGCCTGTCCCTCAGCTTGCAATTATTCTCAAACCTTTACACAACTGATTGTGTCAAAACAGGAAATGGAAATGGGTGGATCAGTGTGAGAAGGCCTTCGTACAAGCTGAGGAGGCATTACTAAAGTCGGAAGTCCTGACACACTTAGCAACTGGTGATGTATCACCGCATGGGTTGGGAGCAGTGGTTTCTCACATAAGGCCCAATGGTGAAGGGAAGTCAATAGCGTTTGCATCAAGATCCTTGAACAAAACAGAAATGAACTCTGCACAGATAGGGAAGGAAGCTCGAGGCATTATTTTCGTAATCAAACATTTTTACCAAAACCTATATAGAAGGAAATGTACTTTATAATGAAGCATCGACCACTGACAATGAGACTCGGGCCTCACACTGGTATTCCATCTCTGGCAGCAAACAGGATGCAGAGGTGACATTGTTGTCAGCACATACATACACAATAACGCTGCTGGACTCTCTAGATTACCTTTACCTAATGAGTTGTCAATGAATAGTTCGAGTGAATATATTTTCTTTTTCAAGGAATTTGAAACACCCCTGTAACCACAGGACAAGTTAAGAAGCATATCAGGAATAATCCACTACTGTCAGAAGTTATGGACATGATATTTTGTGGCAAGACCGCGGGAGCAAACTCAAAGTTGAAGCCATATGTTACCGAAGAGTTGACCTATCTGTACAGACCAGGGCCGAAATTCTCCGGAAACGGCGTGATGTCCGCCGACTGGCGCCCAAAACGGCGCAAATCAGACGGGCATCGCGCCGCCCCAAAGGTGCGGAATGCTCCGCATCTTTGGGGGCCGAGCCCCAACATTGAGGGGCTAGGTCGGCGCCGGACGAATTTCCGCCCCGCCAGCTGGCGGAAAAGGCCTTTGTTGCCCCGCCAGCTGGCGCGGAAATGACGTCTCCGGGCGGCGCATGCACGGGAGCATGAGCGGCCGCTGGCGGCATTCCCGCGCATGCGCAGTGGAGGGAGTCTCTTCCGCCTCCGCCATGGTGGAGACCGTGGCGAAGGCGGAAGGGAAAGAGTGCCCCACGGCACAGGCCCGCCCGCGGATCGGTGGGCCCCGATCGCGGGCCAGGCTACCGTGGGGGCACCCCCTGGGGCCAGATTGCCCCGCGCCCCCTCCAGGACCCCGGAGCCCGCCCGCGCCGCCTTGTCCCGCCGGTAAGGTAGGTGGTTTAATCTACGCCGGCGGGACAGGCATTTTTACGGCGGGACTTCGACCCATCCGGGCCGGAGAATCGCGCGGGGGGGGCCGCCACCCGGCGCGGCGCGATTCCCGCCCCCACCAAATATCCGGTGCCGGAGACTTCGGGAACCGGCGGGGGCGGGATTCACGCCAGCCCCCAGCGATTATCCGACCCGGCGGGGGGTCGGAGAATCTCGCCCCAGTTGTCTCCTCTGGGGAATGAGGGTCATCGTTCTGCCATTGTTAAGGAAACATATCCTAAACCAACTTCATGAAGGTCATTGTGGGATAGCAGGCTGAAGGAATCTATTTTTAGTGGCCAGGGTTTGATAGCAAAATCGAGGAAAAGGTGGGGCAGGCGTTCAGCTTGTGCAATGGTTCGAAACCTGCTGCCACTAGCGCCATTACATCGATGGAAATGGTCAGAAGGGCCATGGCAAAGAGTTCATATAGATTATGCCGGACTATTCAAAGGACAAATGTTTTTCATTGTGGTAGATGTGCACTTGAAATGGCCTAAAGTCGCCATTATGAAGACGACGTCCTCAGAAACAGGACATGGTGAGGTTTTTGCAAGATTTAGTTACCCTGAACAACTTGTTAGTGACAATGGACCTGCAAGGCAGCCATCTTGCTGCGCAACCCACTGACCACCCATACTGTCCCCTGGTTATGCAGAGTAACACCAGCTGTATGGGTTTCCCCACCCCCCCCACCCCACCCTCCGCCATAGGCCCCCCAACCAGCCGCCACCATCCCAGAGAAACGCCCACAATAGCCGTGGAGCGTACCGCTGGCAAAGGCAGTGCCAGCCGACAGTACCCCTGGCATCAGGTACAGGTGCCAGGGTCAGATGCCTCCATAGTGCCAGGCATCATCGAGGCCAGTGGTGCAGAGATAGGCAGGGAACATGCGGGGGCAGAACCGGCAGTGCCAACTGGGGACACCATGTAGCCCATTGGACCTGGTTGGGTACAGGGGTATGCATCGTGCTAATATGTCAGCTTTTCACCCCCTGCAGACAATGGATATTGGAATTCAACCAACAATAGTGGCCTTCCTGCTAGTCGCCGCAGCCCTGGGGGATGCCCTGCGGCTGTTCCAGCTGTCGCTGCTCGAGGAGGAGGAGGAAGCTGCAGCAGCAGAGCGTGCAGCAGTAGAGCATACCGCAGCGGAACAGGTGGCAGTGGCCCAAGATGGAGAGCCAGTCACCCAACAGGCCGAGGAGGAGGAGGTGTAAAAGAGGCGTTGCATGAGGCCTCATGTGTACAGGCAGTGCCTGTCAGTCGAGGAGCTGCTGGACTGGGCAAGCTGTCAAAGGTTCTGGCTGAGCAGGGACACAGTGCAACATATCTGTCAGATTATGGCACACCTGGCACCCCGGGGGTATGGGGGACGACATCAGCTCCCAGTGGCCGTCAAGGTGACGGTAGCCCTGAACCTTTACGCCACAGGGTCCTTCCAGGCGCCAAGTGGGGGCGTGTCCGTGATCTCACAGAGCTCGGACCCCAGATGCATCCATGCTGTCACGGCGGCCCCATATGCGTGCGGGAGTCACCAGCACGGGCTCCATCACTTCCTCCTCCCTCAGGGTGGCCGATGGCCTCTGGGCTACTCCTTGGGACGGAGGTGCGTGCGGAGCTATCCCCTGCGGCTCCTCCGCCACTTGGCGCTGTCAGTTGTGGAGGCCCACTCTGGTATCGACCAGGGTCTGCAGGCTCATGGCAATGGAGCACAGGAAGTGGATCATCTCCAACTGGGACTGCGCCACACACCACAGCACCTCGGACTCCCCCGCTCCTGTCCCTGGTGCATCTGGTGGGCAACGGGCAGAACAGGGCAGCACCGGGGCACCCGAGCAGCAGCCGGGCCCATCAAGGCTCAGTCGCCCCAGAAATACCCGCCAATGGGGACCAAGGTCACAAGGTGGGAATCACAGAAGGCCGCCTCCACTCCTGCTTTACCATCTGGGACTGGGCCACCACCTTCTGGGCTTGTGTCACACAAGCCAGTGACTTTGCCATGTTCCTCTAGAACTGGGCCACCTCCCTCTGTGTCTGTGCCACGCGGCCAGCACCTGGGCAACGCCCCCGACGATCCCAGTCATGGCCTGCTGTGACTGAGCCACACTCAGAAGCACCGCTGCGATTACCAGGTGGTTATGGCCCATGGTTGCCTATGAGGCGGCAACCTTGTCCTGGGCCTCGGCCGACCTCGGCCAGCGAATGACCCAGGGCTTGGACATGCTGTTCCATAGCCAAAACCGTCGCCCCCAATGCCTCCACGGCGCACGCCACTCATGCGGTCTTGGCCTGGGTTCCACGCCTTTGGGGGCGGCCTTTGTTTGATGCAGGTTTTGTATGCTCCGCCCGTCTGAAACGGAGTCATCGCGTCGTGCACCACACACCATTGGGACGGCCTCAGCGCGTCACCTGAAGGCCCTCCCCCAATGCTCTGCCCCCGATGGGCCGAGTTCACAACCCCGCGGATGACCTGTGGTCTCAGCGGTCGAGAACCCGGCACGATGGCTGCGGATTGTGTCCAACGCTGCCACAGTCAGGTGGGAGCCATGCTGCTGGCCGTGGGGGGGCTTCCACAAGGGCTGGGGTGACTCGTGGGGGGTGGCCAGGAGGTGGCCAGGGGGACACTATCTGGCAGGTCAGGTCTGTGCATGGCCAGCGCTATGTTTTCTGGCGTGACCACTGCAGGTCATCGCTGTGCGCATGCAAGGCCACAGCCCCGGCCATTCTCCGGACGTTTATTTCTTGGGAGCCGAGAGTTTTACGTGGCGCAGCCCCCTCACCAGTCGCAGGATTGGTGCAGGAGCGCCACCGTTTTTCAAGTAAAACACCACAGATCCTCCGCACTTAGCCATAGAATTCCCATCCTATGTTTTACCGCCAGAGCTGAATCGTACCAGTTTTACGATCCCTATGGGAATCGCTTCCTAATTTTGGCTCCCAGCAACTCAGCACCAGCGGGAGAACATCTCCCAAACAGAGAATCCCAGCAAGAGTCAACTGAGAGTCCACAATAAACTGAGCCAAGTGAAGACAAAGACATGAAAGAGAAAATGCTGGAAAATCTCAGCAAGTCTGGCAGCATCTGTAGGGAGAGAAAGGAGCTAACGTTTCGAGTCTGATGACTCTTTGTCAAAGCTTTGACAAAGAGTCACTGGTCCCGAAAGGTTAGCTCTTTTCGCTCCCTACAGATGCTGCCAGACTTGCTGAGATTTTCCAGCATTTTCTCTTTCGTTTCAGATTCCAGCATCCGCAGTAATTTGCTTTTATTTTATGAAGACCAAGACATTCCTGAGAACCTGACAATACTAGAAATAACTGTGGAAGACAGTACCGAGTCAACCTGCAAACACATCATCAATTCTGGTTGATACAGCTGTGGACGATGTGCAAACTAAAACAAAAACACCAGAGGTTGCAGTCAACATGAAAATGTAGATACCTGAGGTTCTCCAACAACCATATAGAAATCAACAACCTCCAAAAACGTTTAACTTATTGTCTGTTATGTTGATTGATTGTTCATATTGTAAATTTTGACTGTTAACTTTATATTGGGCTGGATTCTCCGCTGTCGGGATTCTCCGTTGCGCCGGCAGCACAATGAAGCCCGGGAATTTCCCGGCGGCGTGGGGCTGCCCACAATAGGAAACCCCATTTGCCGGCAGGCGGGACTGATTCTGCATCCGCCACGGTCTATGACAGGCCGATTGGAGGGCAGGGGGGGGCCTCATACGGGGCCGGGCAATTTTTGGGTGGGCAGTCAGGGTCGGGGGTGCGGCCAATCGGGGGCACTATTTTGGAGGTCCAGCTCCGCGGCCTGAGTCCGCCATGGAGCACGGCGCGGCCGCTGGAGGCCGCCGCCATCGCATGCGCGGCCTCCGACCCGGAAGTGCGGGGACCCGTATCTGCAGCAAAAACGGCTAGATTCACGACAGGTCCTTGCTAGCCCCCTGCAGAGCTATGAATAAGTGGCCTTTCGACAGCGTGGTGGCATAGTCCAAAAATGGAGAATCCAGCCTCTTGACTTTCTGGAATTGGTCAAAACAGACGATAGCAAACTGAAAGCCAATTTTACTCCTCTCCATTTATCTAGTTAAAAATTAAGCATGTTAAAATTTCCATCAGTAGGTAAATAACGTAGGTGATCTAAACTGCCTTGGCCCCCTGTCCACCCAATTGCTGCAGATGGAGTTATATTGCCACCCTCTTTTTAACATTATGGTACTATGGGATCAAAGTGTAAATGGTTCTGAAATATTTTAATACTGCATTAGTGAGAGGAAACCCATAAGATTAAAATATATTTTAATTACTTTCAATAAGATTCAAGTTGCTGTTGTGTGACTGTAAAAAACACAATGGTCAGCATTTGTATTTTTGGAAAATACCAGGAGGTGACTCATTTTCACATCAAGGGAAATCTTTCATCAGCAAGAACTTGATATACAAAAGGCTGGAAAATTCCACTCCAACGTTCTTACTTCAATAATCTGGAAGAAAAATGCTTCTTGCCAGCTCCAAGTTACAGTATTGGCCTGACCCCTCCGTCTTCAATCCTTCATTATTTCTTTGCCTGATTTCTCATTGCATATGATCCTTTGTAAACTACTGCAAATCTTCCCAATGCAGCCTATTAGTTGTGTTACATTGTGGGATTAATTTCCTCCAGTTAAAGTTTAAACTGTGTTTGAGTGAGAGAATGGGCAGCACGGTAGCATTGTGGATAGCACAATTGCTTCACAGCTCCAGGGTCCCAGGTTCAATTCCCGGCTTGGGTCACTGTCTGTGCGGAGTCTGCACATCCTCCCCATGTGTGCGTGGGTTTCCTCCGGGTGCTCCGGTTTCCTCCCACAGTCCAAAGATGTGCAGGTTAGGTGGATTGGCCATGATAAATTGCCCTTATTGTCCAAGATTGCCCTTAGTGTTGGGTGGGGTTACCGGGTTATGGGGATAGGGTGGAGGTGTGGACCTTGGGTAGGGTGCTCTTTCCAAGAGCCGGTGCAGACTCGATGGGCCGAATGGCCTCCTTCTGCACTGTAAATTCTATGAAAATCTATGAAAGGGCATGATAAAATAAAACAATAGTCCTACTTGCCAACCAATAAAGCAAACCAACCCAACATTTTACATGACTCCTAATAAACATACACATACTTAAGAAAAATACCTAATAATAATAATCTTTATTGTCACAAGTAGGCTTGCACTCACACTGCAATGAAGTTACTGTGAAAATCCCGTAGACGCCACATTCCAGCGCCTGTTCAGGTACACAGAGGGAGAATTCAAAATGTCCGATTCACCCAACAAGCACATCTTTCGGGACTTGTGGGAGGAAACGGGAGCACCGGGAGGAAACCCACACAGACACAGGGGGAATGTGCAGATTCCGCACAGAGAGTGACCCAAACTGGGAATCAAATCTGGGACCCCGGCGCTGTGAAGGAACAGTGCTAACCACTGTGCTACCGTGCCGCCCACAGAAGGGACCTCTCGCAAATTTCGAGACCGTAACACCCAAAGCGAGAATCATACCCCTAGACCAACGAACGCACCTCCTGGGCAGCATTAATCTATATTTAGATGGCCTCTGCAATCAATAACATTGCACAAATGTTAGATATCCTGTAATTGAAGCTTATATGAAATCGATTCTGTTCTGAAACGGAGTGCAGATTGCAGATTGCAAGCAGAATGAGCTGATATGATTTTGATGAGTGGGGGGTTTGGTGCGGGGACTGCAGTTGCTTTTTTTCTACATTTTTCTTACTTCAGTGCAGCAGAAAGAGCCGGTTGGGAAGTAACTGGTATGCCAATTTAGAAAGAAGAAATGTAGAACTCTTAGTTGAAGTTAGTGCTAGCATTCAATAAGCATGCTAAATTTTAGCATATGTAGGAATTATTTGAAGTTAATTGAGAAAGTAATTAAATTAAATTAACTAAATCTCATAACAATGGCAGGAAAGGTGTTGTGTTGCAGCTGTGGAATGTGGGGTCTCCTGCATGCCGATTCAATCCAGGACAAATGTGCCTGGAGAAACTAAGCAGCTAGAGGAATTCTGGGTCAGAATTATAGAGCTGGAAGCCGAACTTCAGGCATTGCACAACATCAGGGAGGGGAGAAATACCTGGATATTTTATACCAGGAAGGGGGGTCATGGCTCTTAGAATAGGGTCATCTATTTCAGTTAGCAGTGAGGGTTGAAGGATGTAACCATGAACGAGGCAAGGAAACGGACCGGGCAGAGAATAGTGGAAAAACCTCAGACTTTACAATTGTCAAACACGTTTGAGGGGTTTGCGACTTCCGGGGACGGGGATGTGCTGAGCGGATGCACAGAAGGTAGCTCTCCTCCTAGGAAATCAGGTTTAGGCATTTTTAATCGAAAATAGCCTGTCAGAAATGAGAAAAAAAGCATCCCCTCATCACCTTTTCAACCGACAAACGAAATGTATACCATACCAAAATGCCGAGCAACAGCTGCACCACAGGCCACAGGAGCCTGGCGAAACCGGCGGGCGAGACGATGGACCCACGCGGTAAGAAGCCCCGCCTTCACCTGAAATAGAGGGGCCAACAAGCCGTGCATGGAATTCCCGACGGATGGAAGAAGTTCCTCACCAGAGAGCTAAAGGAATTCAAAGAGGACATAAGGCTCGGAATCCAGGCAGCGGTCAAGGTGGTGATCATGGAACCGCTGGCCACCATGCAGGTGTCCCTCGACAAAGCAGAGAGACAAATAGAGGCCCAGTTGAGGACAATTAAGCAGCTGGAAAAGGCTTCTGTGGACCAGAGCGACCGAATCTCCGCCTTAGAGACAGAAATAGCAAGGTTTGTGACGGCCCAGGAGAACCTTAAGGTGAAGGCAGAAGATCCAGAGAACCGGTCGATGCGCCAGAACCTAAGAATAGTGGGACAGCCGGAGGGAATGGACTATGTGCCCCAGATGCTGGGAAATCAGCTGGGAAGGGACAGCTTCCCCACCCGCCAGAGATAGACAGGTCTCACAGGTCGCTCTAGGCTATGGATCGGGGAACAGCTGAAGGCAATAATCGTGAAAATGTACCGCTACCAAGACAGGGAAAATATCCTGCATTGTGCCAGGCAAAAGAGAACCTGCAACTGGGAGAGGCAGCAGATACGAATTTACCAGGACATTGGGGCAGATCTGACCAAGCACCAGGACAAAATCAACAGAGAAAAGACAGCCCTGTTTAAAAGTGGGATGAAATTTTGGATGCTGTGACCAGCCAAGCTATGGATAACCTTCCAGGGCAAGGAGCACTAGTTTACAGCCCTGCAGATGTGGACGAGTTTGCCCAAAAGAATGGGCCGGGAGGGCAACAGCAGAAACAGATGTGAAGTGGTCACCCTGAGAGACTGAGAGGCTAAAAGATGATTTGCGCAAGACTGTACCTACTCGTTCTGAAGTCAAAAACTAAGGCACAGAAAGGGAGGGGTGAGAGCAGCATGGCGCAGGAGTAAGGGAGAAAGAGGAAGAGGGGAAAGGAAAGAGAAACAGCGGGCGAACGGGAGGCTTAGACCGGCCCCAGGAGGGTCTAGCAGGAAAGCTGGAGTCAGGAGGTACGAGTAAGGGGCGTAACACATCTCCCGCAGGGGAGAGAGCGCCTTGCGACAGGTGAACATCCCTGGTGAGAGGATAGACAGAGGGGTAGAATGAAATGAAATGAAATGAAAATTGCTTATTGTCACAAGTAGGCTTCAAATGAAGTTAATGTAAAAAGCCCATAGTCGCCACATTCCAGCGCCTGTTCGGGGAGGCTGGTACGGGAATCAACCCGTGCTGCTAGCCTGCCTTGGTCTGCTTTAAAAGCCAGCGATTTAGCCCAGTGTGCTAAACCAGAATGGGGGAGAGTTGGGGGGGGGGGGCGATAGCAGGGGGCAAGAGGGAGGGAAAGTGCTGAACCATAGGGAGGACAAAGGAACGGGGTGTGTGGAAGGGCTCTAGGTTGGCTACAACACGCCACACATGGCAAGAGAGAACAAGATGACACCGCAAGCAGCCACTTTGGAGGGTCCCCAAGCAAAGGAAAACTCCAGAGTGCAGGGGCTCACCCACATGGCGTGCACACAGTTGGCGGCCATGTTGGGAGGCCCCCGGACAAAGGGAAACCCCGGAGCGCAGGGGCCCGGCCTCATGGTGAGAACAGTGACCGCGGCCATTCTGGATGGCCCCCTAACAAAGGGAAACCATACAGGGTAAGTATGGTTGACCCTGCAGGAGGAGGGGGGGTGGGGATATAGAAATCCCCTATCAGAATAGACACCTGGAACATCAGGGGACTTAACGGCCTAGTGAAAAGATCCAGAGTCTTCGCCCACTTGAAAAGTATGAAAGTCAACATCGTCTTCCACCAAGAGACACACCTGAAGGAGAAGGACCAACTGTGAGTAAGAAAGAGCTGGGCTGTTGATGGATCTCTTGTGTCTATTCGGAACCCTGGATATGCAATATCCCTTCTTAGTTTCCAAATAACAGAGATTCAGGCTATGCATTCATTCTTTTGGCAAAGTTTCGTTGAACTTTATTTGTCAGCTATGATTACTGGTAAACTTTGGTTACCATACAAACTTAGGTCAGATGAATTGTCTTTAGCGAATACAGTAGTTGAGTTTTCATTCAATTACAAATCTTGGTTATTCTTCAAATCATGATACACTGCACAAAATTACTGATTGATTTAAACAAAAGAAAGATGGCGATTTAGCAAAAGCAAGCAAAGAAAATAAGTTTCAGAAAGAAGTAGATTGATTCCGGAATGGATTTTTCCATCCCGACAAGTGATTTTTAAGCAGCTTATTATCTTAAAGGCTCGTGTTATTTTCATCTCTGATTGGCTTTAACTAATTTATAATTCACTCAATTCGACCGAAGTGTCTGTCAATTTTGAGAGAGGTATGTGTTTAAATATATTGGTCTGATTTTCTCATACCATTGCCTGAGAGAAACACATTTTCCGCTTGGACTTATCACCATGGACAGGTTGTTACCATCGAAACAGAACTGGGACCTCAGCCCAGTTCTTTATAACACAATACGGTCTTTAGCTATTTGACCTCGCAGTCTCTAGCAGTCTGCAAAATGTGAACATCGAGAGTCTTATCTGATTAATTCCCAGTTATAGTTGCACTGAACTAATGCCTAATAAGATTTTCAGTTAAATTATTCTTAATGAGGTCTCAATTAAACTTTTTATCGATCTCATCTACAGCTAACTAGGAAAGCTGATTTCTATCAGCAGTCCAGATGTACCATTCTTGCTATGAGACGAGAGCTAGGGGGGTAGCCACACTGATGAGTAAGAGGACCGTGTTTACAGTGACAAGGACGGTTACAGACCCATGGGGATGATACAACGTGGTCCCCATTAACATGTATGCTCCCAACTAGGACGACACAGAGTTCATAAAGAAGACCATGGCGGAAATCCCTGACATTGATCCACGCGGCTTATCATGGGGAGGGGGCTGGCTTTAATTGTGTACAGGTCTCTGACAGACAGACACGTCGAATCCCAAAACAGAGAAGACCTCTAATATGGCGAAAGATCTCAGCACATTTATGGAGCAGATGGGGGCAGTGGACCCATGGAGGTTCACACAACCAGGGGAGAAGGAATTCTCTTTCTTCTCCCAAGTACATAAGTCTGTACATGCATAGACTTCTTTGTGGTGGGGAAAACAATGCTTCCAGGGATAGTAAGAGTGGAATACTCCGTGATCGCAATCTCCGACCATGCTCCACACTACATAATTTATAATAATCTTTATTGTCACAAGTAGGCTTACATTAACACTGCAATTAAGTTACTGTGAAAAGCCCCGAGTCGCCACATTCCAGAGCCTGTTCAGGTACACAGAAGGAAAATTCAGAATGTCCAAATTATCTAATAGCACGTCTCTAGGGAATTGTGGGAGGAAACCGGAGCACCCAGAGGAAACCCACGCAGACACGAGGAGAACATGCAGACTCCACGCAGACAGTGACCCAAGCCGGCAATCGAACCTGGGGCCCTGACGCGATGAAGCCACAGTGCTAACCACTGAGCTACCGTGCTATATAGAGCTTCGGTGAGACCATCAGCGGGATTCTCCAGCCACATCTGCCCGCGACCAGAGAATCCTGCCCGAGATCAATGGATTTCTCCATTGTCTACATCTCGCCCGTGGCGCTCTTGCGGCGGGCGAGGTGGAACAATCCAGTCACATATATCGAGTACTATGTACATCATTAGTGTCCTTATTTAAAGAATGGTGTAAATGCATTAGAAGCAATTCAGAAAAGGTTTATGAGCCTAAAACCTGGAATGGACAGTTTGTCTGATGAGGAAAGGCTTGTATCCGCAGGGGTTTAGAAGGATAACAGGCGACTTGGTTGAAAGACCTGAAGAGACTTAACAGGTTAGATTTGGAGAGGGTGCTTTATCTTGTCAGAGAATCTAGAACTAGAGCCGTTGAAACTCTCTTCCTCAAAAGGTGGTGGAAGCAGAGTCTTTTCATATTTTTAAGGCAGATAGCTTCTTGATCAGCAAGGACGTGAAAGGTTATTGTGGTAGGTAGGAATGTGGAGTTGAGGTACACTCAGATCAGCCATCTCCAGCTCCTCCAAGACCGAGTTAGGGAACTGGAGCTGGAGTTGGAAGAACTTCGGATCATTCGGGAGGCAGAAGGGGTCATAGATAGCAGCTTCAGGGAATTAGTTACACCAAAGATTGGAGATAGGTGGGTAACTGTAAGAGGGACTGGGAAAAAGCAGTCAGTGCAGGGATCCCCTGCGGTCGTTCCCCTGAGAAACAAGTATACCGCTTTGGATACTTGTGGGGGGGGGAACTTACCAGGGGTAAGCCATGGGGTACGGGCCTCTGGCACGGAGTCTGTCCCTGTTGCTCAGAAGGGAAGGGGGGAGAGGAGCAGAGCATTAGTAATTGGGGACTCTATAGTCAGGGGCACAGATAGGAGATTTTGTGGGAGCGTGAGAGACTCACGTTTGGTATGTTGCCTCCCAGGTGCAAGGGTACGTGATGTCTCGGATCGTGTTTTCCGGGTCCTTAGGGGGAGGGGGAGCAGCCCCTAGTCGTGGTCCACATTGGCACTAACGACATAGGTAGGAAAGGGGACAAGGATGTCAGGCAGGCTTTCAGGGAGCTAGGATGGAAGCTCAGAACTAGAACAAACAGAGTTGTTATCTCTGGGTTGTTGCCCGTGCCACGTGATAGTGAGATGAGGAATAGGGAGAGAGAGCATTTAAACACGTGGTTACAGGGATGGTGCAGGCGGGAGGGATTCAGATTTCTGGATAACTGGGGCTCTTTCTGGGGAAGGTGGGACCTCTGCAGACAGGATGGTCTACATCTGAACCTGAGGGGCACAAATATCCTGGGGGGGAGATTTGTTAGTGCTCTTTGGGGGGGTTTAAACTAATGCAGCAGGGGCATGGGAACCTGGATTGTAGTTTTAGGGTAAGGGAGAATGAGAGTATAGAGGTCAGGAGCACAGATTTGACGTTGCAGGAGGGGGCCAGTGTTCAGGTAGGTGGTTTGAAGTGTGTCTACTTCAATGCCAGGAGTATACGAAACAAGGTAGGGGAACTGGCAGCATGGGTTGGTACCTGGGATTTCGATGTTGTGGCCATTTCGGAGACATGGATAGAGCAGGGACAGGAATGGATGTTGCAGGTTCCGGGGTTTAGGTGTTTTAGTAAGCTCAGAGAAGGAGGCAAAAGAGGGGGAGGTGTGGCGCTGCTAGTCAAGAGCAGTATTACGGTGGCGGAGAGGATGCTAGATGGGGACTCTTCTTCCGAGGTAGTATGGGCTGAAGTTAGAAACAGGAAAGGAGAGGTCACCCTGTTGGGAGTTTTTTATAGGCCTCCTAATAGTTCTAGGGATGTAGAGGAAAGGATGGCGAAGATGATTCTAGATATGAGCGAAAGTAACAGGGTAGTTATTATGGGAGACTTTAACTTTCCAAATATTGACTGGATAAGATATAGTTTGAGTACAATAGATGGGTCGTTTTTTGTACAGTGTGTGCAGGAGGGTTTCCTGAAACAATATGTTGACAGGCCAACAAGAGGCGAGGCCACGTTGGATTTGGTTTTGGGTAATGAACCAGGCCAGGTGTTGGATTTGGAGGTAGGAGAGCACTTTGGGGGCAGTGACCACAATTCGGTGACGTTTACGTTAATGATGGAAAGGGATAAGTATACACCGCAGGGCAAGAGTTATAGCTGGGGGAAGGGCAATTATGATGCCATTAGACGTGACTTGGGGGGGGATAAGGTGGAGAAGTAGGCTGCAAGTGTTGGGCACACTGGATAAGTGGGGCTTGTTCAAGGATCAGCTACTGCGTGTTCTTGATAAGTATGTACCGGTCAGACAGGGAGGAAGGCGTCGAGCGAGGGATCCGTGGTTTACCAAGGAAGTGGAATCTCTTGTTAAGAGGAAGAAGGAGGCCTATGTGAAGATGAAGTGTGAAGTTTCGGTTGGGGCGATGGATAGTTACAAGGTAGCGAGGAAGGATCTAAAGAGAGAGCTAAGACGAGCAAGGAGGGGACATGAGAAGTATTTGGCAGGAAGGATCAAGGAAAACCCAAAAGCTTTCTATAGGTATGTCAGGAATAAGCGAATGACTAGGGAAAGAGTAGGACCAGTCAAGGACAGGGATGGGAAATTGTGTGTGGAGTCTGAAGAGATAGGCGAGATACTAAATGAATATTTTTCGTCAGTATTCACTCAGGAAAAAGATAATGTTGTGGAGGAGAATGCTGAGCCCCAGGCTAATAGAATAGATGGCATTGAGGTACGTAGGGAAGAGGTGTTGGCAATTCTGGACAGGCTGAAAATAGATAAGTCCCCGGGACCTGATGGGATTTATCCTAGGATTCTCTGGGAGGCCAGGGAAGAGATTGCTGGACCTTTGGCTTTGATTTTTATGTCATCATTGGCTACAGGAATAGTGCCAGAGGACTGGAGGACAGCAAATGTGGTCCCTTTGTTCAAAAAGGGGAGCAGAGACAACCCCGGCAACTATAGACCGGTGAGCCTCACGTCTGTAGTGGGTAAAGTCTTGGAGGGGATTATAAGAGACAAGATTTATAATCATCTAGATAGGAATAATATGATCAGGGATAGTCAGCATGGCTTTGTGAAGGGTAGGTCATGCCTCACAAACCTTATTGAGTTCTTTGAGAAGATGACTGAACAGGTAGACGAGGGTAGAGCAGTTGATAGAACATAGAACATAGAACAATACAGCGCAGTACAGGCCCTTCGGCCCACGATGTTGCACCGAAACAAAAGCCATCTAACCTACACTATGCCATTATCATCCATATGTTTATCCAATAAACTTTTAAATGCCCTCAATGTTGGCGAGTTCACTACTGTAGCAGGTAGGGCATTCCACGGCCTCACTACTCTTTGCGTAAAGAACCTACCTCTGACCTCTGTCCTATATCTATTACCCCTCAGTTTAAAGTTATGCCCCCTCGTGCCAGCCATATCCATCCGTGGGAGAAGGCTCTCACTGTCCACCCTATCCAACCCCCTGATCATTTTGTATGCCTCTATTAAGTCTCCTCTTAACCTTCTTCTCTCCAACGAAAACAACCTCAAGTCCATCAGCCTTTCCTCATAAGATTTTCCCTCCATACCAGGCAACATCCTGGTAAATCTCCTCTGCACCCGCTCCAAAGCCTCCACGTCCTTCCTATAATGCGGTGACCAGAACTGTACGCAATACTCCAAATGCGGCCGTACCAGAGTTCTGTATAGCTGCAACATGACCTCCCGACTCCGGAACTCAATCCCTCTACCAAAAAAGGCCAACACTCCATAGGCCTTCTTCACCACCCTATCAACCTGGGTGGCAACTTTCAGGGATCTATGTACATGGACACCTAGATCCCTCTGCTCATCCACACTTTCAAGAACTTTACCATTAGCAGATTATTCCGCATTCCTGTTATTCCTTCCAAAGTGAATCACCTCACACTTCTCTACATTAAACTCCATTTGCCACCTCTCAGCCCAGCTCTGCAGCTTATCTATATCCCTCTGTAACCTGCTACATCCTTCCACACTATCGACAACACCACCGACTTTAGTATCGTCTGCAAATTTACTCACCCACCCTTCTGCGCCTTCCTCTAGGTCATTGATAAAAATGACAAACAGCAACGGCCCCAGAACAGATCCTTGTGGTACTCCACTTGTGACTGTACTCCATTCTGAACATTTCCCATCAACCACCACCCTCTGTCTTCTTTCAGCTAGCCAATTTCTGATCCACATCTCTAAATCACCCTCAATCCCCAGCCTCCGTATTTTTTGCAATAGCCTACCGTGGGGAACCTTATCAAACGCTTTGCTGAAATCCATATACACCACATCAACTGCTCTACCCTCGTCTACCTGTTCAGTTACCTTCTCAAAGAACTCAATAAGGTTTGTGAGGCATGACCTACCCTTCACAAAGCCATGCTGACTATCCCTGATCATATTATTCCTATCTAGATGATTATAAATCTTGTCTCTTATAATCCCCTCCAAGACTTTACCCACTACAGACGTGAGGCTCACCGGTCTATAGTTGCCGGGGTTGTCTCTGCTCCCCTTTTTGACAAAGGGACCACATTTGCTGTCCTCCAGTCCTCTGGCACTATTCCTGTAGCCAATGATGACATAAAAATCAAAGCCAAAGGTCCAGCAATCTCTTCTGTGGCCTCCCAGAGAATCCTAGGATAAATCCCATCAGGTCCCGGGGACTTATCTATTTTCAGCCTGTCCAGAATTGCCAACACCTCTTCCCTACGTACCTCAATGCCATCTATTCTATTAGCCTGGGGCTCAGCATTCTCCTCCACAACATTATCTTTTTCCTGAGTGAATACGGACGAAAAATATTCATTTAGTATCTCGCCTATCTCTTCAGACTCCACACACAATTTCCCATCCCTGTCCTTGACTGGTCCTACTCTTTCCCTAGTCATTCGCTTATTCCTGACATACCTATAGAAAGCTTTTGGGTTTTCCTTGATCCTTCCTGCCAAATATTTCTCATGTCCCCTCCTTGCTCGTCTTAGCTCTCTCTTTAGATCCTTCCTCGCTACCTTGTAACTATCCATCGCCCCAACCGAAACTTCACACTTCATCTTCACATAGGCCTCCTTCTTCCTCTTAACAAGAGATTCCACTTCCTTGGTAAACCACGGTTCCCTCGCACGACGCCTTCCTCCCTGTCTGACCGGTACATACTTATCAAGAACACGCAGTAGCTGATCCTTGAACAAGCCCCACTTATCCAGTGTGCCCAACACTTGCAGCCTACTTCTCCACCTTATCCCCCCCAAGTCACGTCTAATGGCATCATAATTGCCCTTCCCCCAGCTATAACTCTTGCCCTGCGGTGTATACTTATCCCTTTCCATCATTAACGTAAACGTCACCGAATTGTGGTCACTGTCCCCAAAGTGCTCTCCTACCTCCAAATCCAACACCTGGCCTGGTTCATTACCCAAAACCAAATCCAACGTGGCCTCGCCTCTTGTTGGCCTGTCAACATATTGTTTCAGGAAACCCTCCTGCACACACTGTACAAAAAACGACCCATCTATTGTACTCAAACTATATCTTTTCCAGTCAATATTTGGAAAGTTAAAGTCTCCCATAATAACTACCCTGTTACTTTCGCTCATATCCAGAATCATCTTCGCCATCCTTTCCTCTACATCCCTAGAACTATTAGGAGGCCTATAAAAAACTCCCAACAGGGTGACCTCTCCTTTCCTGTTTCTAACTTCAGCCCATACTACCTCGGAAGAAGAGTCCCCATCTAGCATCCTCTCCGCCACCGTAATACTGCTCTTGACTAGCAGCGCCACACCTCCCCCTCTTTTGCCTCCTTCTCTGAGCTTACTAAAACACCTAAACCCCGGAACCTGCAACATCCATTCCTGTCCCTGCTCTATCCATGTCTCCGAAATGGCCACAACATCGAAGTCCCAGGTACCAACCCATGCTGCCAGTTCCCCTACCTTGTTTCGTATACTCCTGGCATTGAAGTAGACACACTTCAAACCACCTACCTGAACACTGGCCCCCTCCTGCGACGTCAAATCTGTGCTCCTGACCTCTATACTCTCATTCTCCCTTACCCTAAAACTACAATCCAGGTTCCCATGCCCCTGCTGCATTAGTTTAAACCCCCCCAAAGAGCACTAACAAATCTCCCCCCCAGGATATTTGTGCCCCTCAGGTTCAGATGTAGACCATCCTGTCTGTAGAGGTCCCACCTTCCCCAGAAAGAGCCCCAGTTATCCAGAAATCTGAATCCCTCCCGCCTGCACCATCCCTGTAGCCATGTGTTTAAATGCTCTCTCTCCCTATTCCTCATCTCACTATCACGTGGCACGGGCAACAACCCAGAGATAACAACTCTGTTTGTTCTAGTTCTGAGCTTCCATCCTAGCTCCCTGAAAGCCTGCCTGACATCCTTGTCCCCTTTCCTACCTATGTCGTTAGTGCCAATGTGGACCACGACTTGGGGCTGCTCCCCCTCCCCCCTAAGGACCCGGAAAACACGATCCGAGACATCACGTACCCTTGCACCTGGGAGGCAACATACCAAACGTGAGTCTCTCACGCTCCCACAAAATCTCCTATCTGTGCCCCTGACTATAGAGTCCCCAATTACTAATGCTCTGCTTCTCTCCCCCCTTCCCTTCTGAGCAACAGGGACAGACTCCGTGCCAGAGGCCCGTTCTCCATGGCTTACCCCTGGTAAGTCCCCCCCCCCACAAGTATCCAAAGCGGTATACTTGTTTCTCAGGGGAACGACCGCAGGGGATCCCTGCACTGACTGCTTTTTCCCAGTCCCTCTTACAGTTACCCACCTATCTCCAATCTTTGGTGTAACTAATTCCCTGAAGCTGCTATCTATGACCCCTTCTGCCTCCCGAATGATCCGAAGTTCTTCCAACTCCAGCTCCAGTTCCCTAACTCGGTCTTGGAGGAGCTGGAGATGGCAGCACTTCCTGCAGGTAAAATCAGCAGGGACACTAACTGCATCCCTCACCTCAAACATCCTGCAGGAGGAACATTGCACTCCCTTCCCTGCCATTCCTCTAACTTTCTACCAAGGTCTGGTTAACAACTAAATTAAATTTTTATAAAAAATAATAATAATATAATAAAATATGGTACTTACCTCAGACCAATGGGTTTTATTATTAGGTTAGAGGAGGAGGGCGGGTGGGAGACACTACACGTGTAGTGTCTCGGGTTTCCTCTCCACCAGAATTTATTGGTGAGGGTCTTCCCAGACGTCCGCGGGTCGACTTCCTGTTCCCGCCTAAAAAACTAATTTTAAAAAAAGAAAAATTCTCAGCTCCTGCTGAAATTGAATAACCAGCCAGCTCCACTCCCGCCGAAATCGACTGGCCTGCCCCTGCAAAGACAAGTGCTTTTAAAGGACAGACCTACCTCCCAGCAACCACTTCCGCAATGCTCCCGCTGAAACTGACTCACCAGCTGTTCTCACGCCGAAATCGACTGGCCTGCCCCTGCAAAGACAAGTGCTTTTAAAGGTTGACTTACCTCCCAGCAGCCACTTCCGCAATGCTCCCGCTGAAACTGACTCACCAGCTGTTCTCACGCCGAAATCGACTGGCCTGCCCCTGCAAAGACAAGTGCTTTTAAAGGACAGACTTACCTCCCAGCAACCACTTCCGCAATGCTCCCGCTGAAACTGACTCATCAGCTGTTCTCACGCCGAAATCGACTGGCCTGCCCCTGCAAAGACAAGTGCTTTTAAAGGACAGACTTACCTCCCAGCAACCACTTCCGCAATGCTCCCGCTGAAACTGACTCACCAGCTGTTCTCCCGCCGAAATCGACTGGCCTGCCCCTGCAAAGACAAGTGCTTTTAAAGGACAGACTTAACTCCCAGCAACCACTTCCGCAATGCTCCCGCTGAAACTGACTCACCAGCTGTTCTTACGCCGAAATCGACTGGCCTGCCCCTGCAAAGACAAGTGCTTTTAAAGGTTGACTTACCTCCCAGCAGCCACTTCCGCACTGCTCCCGCTGAAACTGACTCACCAGCTGTTCTCACGCCGAAATCGACTGGCCTGCCCCTGCAAAGACAAGTGCTTTTAAAGGACAGACGTACCTCCCAGCAGCCACTTCCGCACTGCTCCCGCTGAAACTGACTCACCAGCTGTTCTCCCGCCGAAATCGACTGGCCTGCCCCTGCAAAGACAAGTGCTTTTAAAGGACAGACCTACCTCCCAGCAACCACTTCCGCAATGCTCCCGCTGAAACTGACTCACCAGCTGTTCTCACGCCGAAATCGACTGGCCTGCCCCTGCAAAGACAAGTGCTTTTAAAGGTTGACTTACCTCCCAGCAACCTCCTTCCGCAGTGCTCCCGCTGAAACTGACTCACCAGCTGTTCTCACGCCAAAATCGACTGGCCTGCCCCTGCAAAGACAAGTGCTTTTAAAGGTTGACTTACCTCCCAGCAGCCACTTCCGCAATGCTCCCGCTGAAACTGACTCACCAGCTGTTCTCCCGCCGAAATCGACTGGCCTGCCCCTGCAAAGACAAGTGCTTTTAAAGGACAGACTTACCTCCCAGCAACCACTTCCGCACTGCTCCCGCTGAAACTGACTCACCAGCTGTTCTCACGCCGAAATCGACTGGCCTGCCCCTGCAAAGACAAGTGCTTTTAAAGGACAGACTTACCTCCCAGCAACCACTTCCGCAATGCTCCCGCTGAAACTGACTCACCAGCTGTTCTCACACCGAAATCGACTGGATGTGGTGTATATGGATTTCAGCAAAGCGTTTGATAAGGTTCCCCACGGTAGGCTATTGCAAAAAATACGGAGGCTGGGGATTGAGGGTGATTTAGAGATGTGGATCAGAAATTGGCTAGCTGAAAGAAGACAGAGGGTGGTGGTTGATGGGAAATGTTTAGAATGGAGTACGGTCACAAGTGGAGTACCACAAGGATCTGTTCTGGGGCCGTTGCTGTTTGTCATTTTTATCAATGACCTAGAGGAAGGCGCAGAAGGGTGGGTGAGTAAATTTGCAGACGATACTAAAGTCGGTGGTGTTGTCGATAGTGTGGAAGGATGTAGCAGGTTACAGAAGGATATAGATAAGCTGCAGAGCTGGGCTGAGAGGTGGCAAATGGAGTTTAATGTAGAGAAGTGTGAGATGATTCACTTTGGAAGGAATAACAGGAATACGGAATATTTGGCTAATGGTAAAGTTCTTGAAAGTGTGGATGAGCAGAGGGATCTAGGTGTCCATGTACATAGATCCCTGAAAGTTGCCACCCAGGTTGATAGGGTGGTGAAGAAGGCCTATGGAGTGTTGGCCTTTATTGGTAGAGGGATTGAGTTCCGGAGTCGGGAGGTCATGTTGCAGCTATACAGAACTCTGGTACGGCCGCATTTGGAGTATTGCGTACAGTTCTGGTCACCGCATTATAGGAAGGACGTGGAGGCTTTGGAGCGGGTGCAGAGGAGATTTACCAGGATGTTGCCTGGTATGGAGGGAAAATCTTATGAGGAAAGGCTGATGGACTTGAGGTTGTTTTCGTTGGAGAGAAGAAGGTTAAGAGGAGACTTAATAGAGGCATACAAAATGATCAGGGGGTTGGATAGGGTGGACAGTGAGAGCCTTCTCCCGCGGATGGAAATGGCTGGCACGAGGGGACATAACTTTAAACTGAGGGGTAATAGATATAGGACAGAGGTCAGAGGTAGGTTCTTTACGCAAAGAGTAGTGAGGCCGTGGAATGCCCTACCTGCTACAGTAGTGAACTCACCAACATTGAGGGCATTTAAAAGTTTATTGGATAAACATATGGATGATAATGGCATAGTGTAGGTTAGATGGCTTTTGTTTCGGTGCAACATCGTGGGCCGAAGGGCCTGTACTGCACTGTATTGTTCTATGTTCTATGTTCTATGTTCTATAATCTTATTGGAGGAGCAACCTCGAGTGGCCGAGTGGTATACT
Source organism: Scyliorhinus torazame (assembly GCF_047496885.1). Classification (NCBI taxonomy): domain Eukaryota; kingdom Metazoa; phylum Chordata; class Chondrichthyes; order Carcharhiniformes; family Scyliorhinidae; genus Scyliorhinus; species Scyliorhinus torazame. The sequence continues at coordinate 312,331,445 of NC_092707.1, forward strand.
CCTGCTCCTATTTCATATGTTTGTATGTACCATAAAAGGTTTAGAATTTATTAGAGAAATTGAGCTTCTCAGTATCAAAACATAAGTATGACTGAGAAACGTAAGAAGACTGTGCATGGGGATCACAATGCATGGAGACACTGTGCCCACACTTTCTGTTGCCTGCTCATCAGAGTGTAGCCTTGCAGGCCAATCAACGTGCGGCTAGCATGATGCTCAGCTCGCCTGGATGTCTTAAAGAAGAGCTGCACTCATATAACAGGCAATTGTCTCTAGAAGACTTGCCTAGAAGGAAAAGAGCAGGAAATGGTGGAGCAGACAAGGGAAATGTCTCCCAGGATTTCTGATGCAACATTAGTGATGGAGGTGGAAAGAATGAGAGATATCGTGGGCTGGATTCTCCGCTGGTGGGATTCTCCGCTGGCGGGTTTCCCCGTCGCGCTGCAGCACATCCACACACGCGGACATCCCGGTGGCGTGAGGTGGCCACAATGGGAAATCCCATTGGCAGGTGGCGGGAATGGAGAATCCTGCTGCCGGCGAGGACACACCGCCAAGGAAAAGGCAACTGGCGGGCCGGAGAATCCCGCCCATAGGGGCCAAGTGGTTCACACAGCGCATCCTGAGAGGAAATGGGAACTAGTTGCCAGGAAGGTCAATTCCCAGTCTGGCCCCATGATGCGGCAGTGCCAGAACAAATTTAATGATCTCACACGTTCATATTCTTCACTCTCTCTTGCAGGGTAAGGCGGTCCGGAATCAGAGAATCAGCGGAGGAGAGGTACACCTCCACCTCTTGGGCCAGACAGAGAAGTTGGTATGTCAACTGTTACTGAAGTCATTGTATCCAACATTGCTGAGAATAATCAGGGTACTGGTGAGTCCCTGCCATTTTACCCTTCACAACCACCTCACCAACCCCCCAGATATCTGGAGTATAGGCTGACATTATAACAATGGGTCTGTTGCTTGTCGCCCCAAACCCTTTTCCTCACCCAACTCTCCCTTTCTACATTTCTGCTTTCAGATACCAAAAGCTGCCACGTGGACAGCCAATCAATGCAGCTTCATGTGGAAGGGTGAATGCTCCACAAGACCTCTAATGAAGGACACCATCGTTTAATCTGTCAATCACAGCGACCAGCCCAGATACTGGTCCGGTGCGAACTTTAGAGTGTGGGTTAGAATCAACATCAGGATGGGGTGTATCACCGGCACCAATAGGCTGCACAGTCAGGTCAGGGGAAATAATAGTTTGTACATTGGCTCAATGAAGGGTGAGATCACAGACATGTTCTGCTTCAGGAAACATGAGTGAGGACTGTGTGCTTAGAGGAGAACGCTGATGGGCATGCACACGAAGGTGCTTGGTGCATTGACAGGTCTGCACAGAGCAGTCCTGTTATTGTTAAGGAGCATAGAGCTGTCCAGCTCCAACATTGCACACAGAGCTTGGAATCCATCCAGTGCAGAAGTGGTGGTTGGAGTAGTATGATCTTGTGCATAAAGGGTTAATGTGGCACTGAGTACAGTATATCCCACACATTGCAGTAAGAAGGCCGGGATCAGTTTAAAGATGGACAAAGATGTGTAAAGGCTTGGACTAGAGACAGCTCCATATCTGTACCCTCTGTTGTAAATATGGACATAGTTAGGTGTTGTTAATAAAAACTTGCTGTTAACATATTCTAGACGATGAAGCCTACTTCCTGGTGTCCAAAGCAGGATCCTTCATGCTGGCACCATCCGGTTTTAAACCCTCAACCTCACAAGAATGCTGAGCAACTGAGAAAAAGGGCAGACTCAATGGATTCTGCACCGAACCTAACTCCCAACTGAAGTTCCAGATGCTCAGAAAACTCAGCTGAACAAAATAATAAAGAAAAAGGTCTAGAGGTAGAAGAGCCTGAAAGCAAACGGGTAAAGGCAGAAGTTTTACTCATGCAGAAGACTCCATTTCATCCGCCTTTCGAAGTCCAGATTCAGCAACCAAAGCTTGCAGCTTGCAAGGGTGAGATAACAGCAGGGATCCTCCATTTGAGAGACCTTGTTGTTGCCGGGACTAAATTGCATTCCTGTTGGAGGCGCTATTCGGAAAGCGAGTCAAGGCATGCAAATAGGCCGGCATTCTGCCCACGGGAATTCAGAGCAATTTTCATTCCCGCTGCCAGCTGATTCTTTGGGAGTGGAATTGGCGCTGAAGGCCCTGACAAGCTGGAGCTGCTTATCTGCTCCCCCAATTACTCCCATTCCAGACAAGACGATGGCTCCACGGAGACCTGCGCCACGCCTCCTGGAGAGTGAGCTGGAGAAAATGTTGGATGCTGTGGAAGAGAGGCTGGACACCCTCTTTCCCAGGGTGTGGCACCAACTTGAGCTGGCAGCCATCGACAGCACTTGGGAGGAGGTGGCAGAGGGGTTCAGTGCCATCAACATGACGAGGAGGATTGGAACCCAGTGCCGAAAAAAGATGAATGATCTCCTCAGAAAGCTCGGATAACTCGCCACCTCTGTGCCCCTGGCATCACTCCTGACCTTCACTCTCATATCACGCACCCACCCACCACCCCCCACCTCACTCCCCTGGAGGCCAACTACACCCGAGCAGCCTGCAACTCCCTTAGATCCCACCCTCCACCAAACCCCAACACCAGTATTGCTCTCTATGGCCAGGAGCCTTATACACACATGCCACCTGCTACAGTCCCCCTGTAGAACTCACCTCCATGCGTCGCACCATGTCCTTTCTGTGTCCCCTAGGACAAAGTGTCCCACAACAGGCAAGAGCTCCAGGTAGCATCCCTGATCTGCGAGTGCAGACTCCTGCGAACTAGAGGGCGATGGAGTTCACACGTGTTATGAGCCAGGGTTTAGAGAACTCCAAAGTGTATCATGGAGTTCACCTGACCCACAACTTTTAATAGATTGTGGTATGGGGAGCACACGGCCCACTCTACAGGTGTGGTACAGCAGAAATGGGAAGGTATTTTTTAAAGCAAAACAATGTTTATTCTATGAACTCAAGTTAACCTTTTTAAAACATACAGTGAACATCTCAGCAACCATCAATTCAAATACAACCCCCAAAGAATACAACACTAAGTAATCCTTAATAACTTCCCAAACAACATCCAGAAGACAAAAGAAATACCTTTCAACAGAAGCACATTAGGTTTAAATTTACCACTGAGAACATTTATAATTCTGAATTCACCAAATGATCAAGAGATAGTCTTTTCATGGCAGAGAGAACAACCTGCTTTGTCTGGCTTCAGCTCCAACACTGAAACAAAACCAAAAAAACACAGACACACCCAAGCTTTTCTCAAAGTGAAAATAAAAAGCAGTGCCAGAGCTCAGCTCCACCCACACTCTGACATCACTGCAGTAACATGAGCAGCCAAACATTTCTTAAAGTGACATTCCCAGGACACAAGTGCGGCTGAGGAAAGGACAGTGCCTGACACGGAGGTCGGCATGTGGCAACCAAGTGAGAGCCCAATGCAAAGCTGATGTCCCTATAGCAAGTGAGTTACCCCTCTCCCACAGACCACTCCTTCCCAAGATCTCACCATCCCTCTTGTCTTTTGACTTGAAGGGTCACCAACAGGTGAGGCTGGACTGTCCAGGGTCGCTAACCCCCCAGTCACATCCCCAACACACCCCGGAGGGCCAGTCCGAGGAAAACACCAACTTCTCATCACTACTGTCACCTGCACCCTCCCCCACCGCACAGACTATCACTGCGGTAGGGCAGTTTAGTGAAGAGAATCTTGGGTCACCTTCTGGTGCACATTTCACACTTGCTGCAGCATATCAGGTGGAGGCAGGGACTCCCGAGGGAGCGGGCGGTTGTGCCCGATCCCAGGAAACAACTGTAGTCCAGACAGGTGTCACTCTTCTGGAAAATATGATCCCAGCACTGGTAGAGATGCAGACACACAATTTACAAAAGTGGGTGTCAGCAACATTCCAAAGCCTGCAGGTACAGCTGGAGGAGTCTAACTGCCTTCAGGTGCAGGAGATGGTGCTAATAATGCATGGTATCCAGGCCAACTCTGAACAGGTGGTATCCGCATGGAAGACCTAGGGTAAGAAGTCAGAGCCATCGGTCAAGATGTCCAAGGCTTGGAGCACACACTGTGCGGACAAGGGAGCCCAGTCATAGGCCGACATGGACATTGCTGCGGTCTTCCAGAGCTTGGCCCAGTCACAAAGGGCCACGGTTGCGAGTTACTCAGAATGGTTAAAATATATTATTAATGATTTTCTTTTGCCAGACTCAAGAGTCACATGTTGAGACTCGGACCAGAACCCGGACATTCCAGCCGTTCACACCGGTGGCATCTTCCAGCCCCGCCAATTGTGAACACCCACCGCGGGTTTCCCAGCAGCGAAAGGTGCATTTGACAAGAAATCCCAGGGACAACCGTGACCAGAAGGTCCCGCCAACAGCCAATGGCGGTCTGCCTGGTTGCGTGGAAAATCCCGCCCTCAGCATCTGGTATCGAGTTTAGCAATGGGTTGCTTTCAAACAGCGCTTCTGAATGAATGACTTAAAACAAGATTAGTTGGTCTGAAATTGAAAATATCGGGCTGGATTCTCTGCTTCGCGACGCCGGAAGCATGAATCACAATCTGGCGGAGAATTGTGCGAAATTGAAAAAAACGTGTTGTGCCTGGCGCTGACTGTGACGCCATGCTCCAATCCCTCGCTGGCAGCAAAATCGAATAGCCCAGATGAATGCGTGGACAAGAGTTGGTGCAGGAGGGAGGTTTTGAGATTCCTGGACCACTGGGACCGTTTCAGGAAAAAGTGGGACCTGTACAAGCGGGACGGTCTACATCTGAACCAAAGCGGGACTAACATCCTTGCTAGTCAGATTGCTGGTGCTGTTGGGAGGAGTTTAAACTAATTTGGCAGGGGTAGGCGACACAGACTGTGAGCCGAATAGGACACAGTATAACATAGAAAAGCAATCAGGTCATAGGGAATACAGCGGTAGTAAGTTTCAGGAGAGTAAGACAAAGCTGAATGGCCTCTACTTTAATGCCCGGAGTATTACAGGGAAAACGGAAGAGTTAAGGGCGAGGGTTGACACGTGGAATTAGTAGCCATCAAGGAGATGTGGTTGAGGGAGTGGCAGGATTGGCAGCTTAACATCCTGGGATACAGAGATTTCAGGAGGGACAGGGAAGGGGGCAAAAGAGGGGGAGGCATTGCATTATTAGTTAAGGAGTCAATTACTGCAGTAAGCAGAGATGAGATCTTGGCGGTGGTGTTAAATGAAGCTTTGCAGGTAGAGCTCCGGAATAAAAAAAGGGACAGCAACATTGCTAGGTGTTTATAATAGATCCCCAGATAGTCAGCGGGAAATTGAGGAGCAAATATGTGAGCAATTTGCAGAAGTGTACAAAAGTAATAATAGGGTAATTGTAGTGGGTGATTTCAATTTTCCCAACATTAACTGGGATATGGGGCGGGATTCTCTGATCCTGAGGCTAAGTGTTGACGCCGTCGTAAACACCGTCGCATTTTCCGACGGCGTCAACATGGCCTCAGGATCAGCAATTCTGGCCCCTACAGGGGGCAAGCACAGCACTGGAACGAACCACGCTGTACCAGCTGCCGATCCTGGCGTTAATTGGGTGCCGCGGGGTCTGCGCATGCGCAGTGGCACCGACGCCAACGCGCGCATGTGCAGTGGCTCCCTTCTCCGCGCCGGCCCCGACACAACATGGCGTAGGGCTACAGGAACCAGCGCGGAAGAAAGGAGGCCGTAAGCCCAAGAGGCCAGCCCGCCGATCAGTGGGCCCCGATCGCAGGCCAGGCCACAGCGGAGGCCCCCCCTGGGGTCGGACCCCCTGCCCCCGATAGGCCGCCCCTGGACCCTTCAACGCCGAGGTCCCGCCGGGTAAGACCAGGTTAGAACGGTGCCGGCAAGTCTCGGTTTTTTTTTTTACGGCCGTTCGGCCCATCCCAGGCCGTGAATCGGCGGGGGGGGGGGGGGCGGTAGAACGGCCCCCGACTGGAGCCGCGCCTACCACGCCGGCGCCAATATTCTCCGCTCGGGGCTGCGTGGCACGATTCGCGCCGGTCACAGCGATTCTCCGGCCCGACCCCGGGATGAGAGAATCCCGCCCCCAATGCGGAGATGCCGGTGTTGGACTGGGGTGGGCACAGTTCGAAGTCTTACAACACCAGCTTAAAGTCCAACAGGTTTGGTTGGAGTCACTAGCTTTCGGAGCGGAGCTGCGCTTCCGTGCTGACTGATCTGGGGTTCAGCTTAGAGTACAATTCTGAGCAAAGTGATTTTTTTCCTTTGCATCTGGAACAAAACTTAACAAATGCTGGACACGGCCTTAATTTGTGCCTTTGACCACATCTTTTACACAGTTATTATGTTAAGGGCTTAGATGGAGCAGAGTTCGTAAAATGTATACAAGAGAACTTTTTAGCTCAACATGTGGAGGGTCCAACACGGGATGGTGCAGTGCTGGACTTAATTCTGGGGAATGAAGCCAAACAAGTAGTTGATGTGATGGTGGGGGAGCATTTTAGTGACCACAACATGGTGCAATTTAAGTTTGTTATAGAGAAGGAAAGAGACAAATTGCACAAAAAAGGTATTGGATTGGGGGAGAGCAGACTTTAGTAAAATAAGGCAGGATCTGGCCAAGGTAGATTCGAACAAGTTATTTGTGGGGAAATCTACAGAAGAGCAGTGGTAAGTGTTCAAAGAGGAAATGGGGAGGGTACAGGCCCAACATGTTCCCTCTAGGGTAATAGGAAGGAGTAACAAGCCCAGAGAACCATGGATGACCAGAGATCTTCAGGATACAATGAGAAGGAAGAGAGAGGCTTTTAATAAGTACAAGGGTAGCAAATCAACAGAGGCATTAGTGGAGTACAGAAAGTGCAGGATGTAGCTTAAGGAAGCGATTAGGAGAGCAAAGAGGGGATATGAGAAATCTGTAGCTGCTAAAAGTAGGGAAAATCCCAAGATATTCTGTAAGTACATCAATGGGAAGAGGATGCTAGGGAAAAAGTAGGACCCATTAGGGACCAAGGGGGGAATCTGGGGGTGGAGCCAGAGGACTTCAGTAGGCTGTTAAATGAATATTTCACATCTGTCTTCACCCAACAGAATGAGGAGGCAGATATTGTAGCCATGTAAAATGGCTGACTCCCGATTAGAATGGTCAAACCCCGATCTAAAATGGCAAACGGAAGAGGCTGATGGGAAAATCAGCCAACAGGACTCAAACGGACAGCTGCAGGTAAAACAGTGTATTCGCCTCTGGGTCCAGACCGATCAACAACAACCCAGCCATCTGCATTTTAATCAGCCATCCCCGGGAACAATTGCTACAAATTAGCAATTCAAAGCCGACCCAGACCTTTCGGCTGCAGCAGGGGCTGACACAAAGAAAGGTAAACGACCACCCCCCGATCAAGGAATCGCTCCAGTATTGGAGCATATCGGACCAAGTCCAATCATTTGGAACCAGGTACAAGGTCCGCCCCGGGAGGCGGGAAGCCCCTGGGGACTATAAGAATAGGGGCCAAGTTCAACTCAACCCTTCTTTTCCTGCTCACAACCTTCGAGACCCTTCTACAAGAAACTGTAAGTTTTACTCCAGCGATCGCTACCAGATTGGCGCTCCTGACTATCGACTTGTACCAGCTTTTGAATCCCGCAGGCTCAGAACCAATTCGAAAGACCATTTGTTTCCCTGATCTGGTGGGCCATTTCCAAAGTTAAGTATTGGCCTTTAGGGGTAGGTAGTAGTCTAGAAGTAGGATCATTGTATAAGTATTAATTGCTGTATATAATAAATGAGTGTTGATTTAACTCTTACTAAGTGGTGTGTTGCATTATTAATCATTACTTGGAATTGAACCATGTGGCGGTATCAGAAAGATACCTGGCGACTCATGAGCAAAGGTGACAGAATAAGAATAAGTAAACTAAGGCTAAAACGAGCAACATTGACGTCCTGACGGGACCCGATCTAGAAGTGGAAAACCACTCCGGGAGAACCCAAGAAATTTTGAATTAGAATCCAATTGGAAACAGAAAACCACAAGTGTTCAAGCGGTTCTGATTAATAGTCATAATTCGGAAGTGTGTGTATGCATGCGTGACTAACAGGGCTATAAGGTAAAACTGATAGATTTTTGTTGCGTCAAAACTGTTGGAAGTCTGTATTTTCGGAAATTAGCGAAAGCCGTACCCGCAACTACGACACCGCCTTAGCCCCCTGTTCCAAATTTAAACAAAGCAAGCGGATAGGAAAGATGACCATGCAGGCAATGCAGCGCCTCATGAACCCTGAGGAATTTGCGGTCGCAGTGGGAGAACATGAGTGAGATACATAAAAAGAGCTTAGCGAAAGCTCGCAAGCCGATGGCAATCGTGTCCTGTTTGGCACAATTGCGAGGCACAGAGGAGGTCGTCAAAACGCTCCGCAAAGAAGTTGAGGGCATACATCGGATGAGTAAAGTCGATGTAAGCGAGGTTGAGAAAGAGAATTTAGAGTTAAGGAGGAAATTGGCAGCAAAGGATGAAGAGGTGGCTGACGCCAAACGGGGTCACCAGTCTTGTCTGGCGCATTTAAGCAGTTTCCAATCACAGTATGAAAAGGCCTATCAGGACACGCAGCGTGCAGTCCTGGTAAGGAAAGAGACAGAAAAGCAGGTGGAGACGCTACAGAAACAATGTAGTGATTTCAAGGCAGCCTTGAGCGTGCTCCACGCTGCCACCACAGAACAAAGACAGAGCACAATAGACCATGCAAAGTGCCGGAAGCAGATTGCAGACCTGCAGTCACTGCTTTCTGTTCAGAAAGGATTTCAGGAAACCTTTGGGGAAAAGTTAGACCAGGAAGACGGCCCTGATTGGGAAGAGTTACAAGAAATAGCGCAGAGATATGTTCAGGGAACATGTGCGCAGGGAAAGCCACAAGGGAGAAAAGCACCCCAACCCCCACACAGCAGGTAGTTCAGGCTCCAATGAACCCTGTAACCACCCAGCGCACAGCCACATCGGATGAGGCGGAATTTCTATATTCCACCCCCCTAACAGTGACCCAATTACAGGATACGTGTGCAAAGATCACACCGTTCCTCCCCGCCGCAGACCCCCACCATTTCTTTGCCATCGTCAAACATCAGGCAAACGTGTATGGCCTGGATGAGAGAGAGCATGAAAAGCTCATGGTTCTAAGTTTAGATCCATCGGTAGCAGCAGCCCTTCCCGACCCACAGAATGTAGGAGCAGGCACCCTTGCAGAAATGCATACCGCGATCCTGGATGCGATCGGGTATAACCGGGGTGACCCCGTAGATGGCCTCAATAAATGTAGGCAGAATAAGTCTGAGCACCCCACAGCGTTCGCAGGACGGTGGATTCACTTCGCAGCCATTTTTGGAGACGTAGACCGTGCCCATTTGTCCCCAGACAATATGGCCAAATGGACCCGCACCCTTATCTCCCATGCCACAGATGCAGGACAGAATGCCTGTACTAGTTATGATCCCTCAGAAGAGGCCCATAACGAAAAATGAGTGGTGAAAAGATTGGGAGCAGTCTGTGAGAGTAAACCCACAGCTAAAACCACCGAGGAAAAGCAAGCCGCCGCAGCCATGCAGGCAGTAAAAGCAACACCTCACAACCCCGCCTGGGTAAATGAGGGAAAGAACAGCCCCCCAACAAAGTCACAAGAATGTTACAACTGCGGACAGTTGGGACATTTCGCGAAAGAGTGCAATGGCCCCAAAAAGCCACAGAGAGCCCAACAGACAGGCACTCTGATTAAGAAAAAGACAGAGCCCATCCATAGCGTTAGCGCCCGTTCGGATCAGACGGACTTGACCGGAACGGACTGATGGTGTACGGGCTCCCCCAGTTGGGTCTGCGACACCCTTTGGGATAGGTCAGGATGACCCGTAGTCGCAGCGAAAATTCGGGGACAGCCTATCGAATTTCTTTGCGACACAGGAGGGTCCCGCACCACCATAAATTCCTCCACCCCCTTTTAAAAAGACACGTGGCCCACTACAGCCACTATCACCCTCAGCGGCTTTACAGGCCACTCACAGCAAGGACACATCACAGCCCCTATACCCATTCAAATGGGATCCATCACCACCAAACACCCCGTAGTTTTAGTAGACCTGCCCCACACAGCAGAACACATTCTAGGAATCGATTTTATGAATTCCCACCACCTATCCTTCGATCCAGTCAACCAGTGTGTCTGGAAGATGGCGAAATCCACGAGAGCCCCGCAATGCTCAACATAGGGGACTACATGAACAAAATTAGCGCCGTAGGCGTATTTTGGTTCAACCCGACCACGCTTAGCACGGACAAGCAGGTTAGGGCAGTCCTGCAAAAGAACAGGGCAGCATTCGCGACCCACAAGCACAACTGTGGGCTGATGACTGGCTTCATACAAGTAACAGGACCTGACCCTAGACCCCAAAAACAGTACGGATTCCCCTTAGAAGCAGAGGGAGAAATCCTAAAAGTTATAGAGAGCTTATTAGAGCAGGGCGTACTAAGGTCAGTAGCCTCTACTAATAATGCCCGATTTGGCCAGTAAGAAAGCCCGACAGATCATGGCGACTGACCATTGATTATCGGGAGCTCAACAAAGTTACCCCCGCAGCAGCCCCCACCGTAGCAACAAGTCCCGAGACCATGCTCAAGCAGGGACTCAATTCCCGCTACTTCACGGTTTTGGACATCAGTAATGGATCTGGTCCATTCCATTGGCAAAGGCGTGCCAATACAAATTTGCCTTCACCTTTAAAGCACAGCAGTACACGTGGACATGCCTGCCACAAGGCTTCCACAACTCCTCCCCCTCCATTTTCCACCGACAGCTGGCAAATGGACTGGCAAAATTTTCTCGCCCCGAATGTCTGGTACAGTATGTAGATTATCTACTACTGCAGACAGACACTAAGGAAGAGCACATTGAGCTTCTGTCCGAACTCCTGGAATTGTTACGTTCCATTGGTTGTAAAGTCAACCCCAAAAAGGCCCAGATTTTGGAAGAAAAAGTGGTATATTTGGGAACAATTATCACGCATGGTAAATGCGAGATCGAGCATAAAAGAATTGACTCGATCGCTAAATTACCCCTTCCCCAGAACGTTTCAGCCCTCCGGTCATTTTTAGGACTGGTTGGCTACTGCCGAAACCACATTGACGGTTTCGCCAGCAAGGCAGCGCCCCTCTCAGACCTCCTAAAGAAAGGAGCCCCCTGGGAATGGCTTCCGCAGCATATGGATGCTGTGGACTCTTTTAAACAGGCACTCATAGCAACCCCCGCACTACAAGTTCCAGAACCGCTTTCGCCTTACGCCATAGAGGTAGCGACCACAGACCGCACCCTTTCAGCCGTGCTCCTCCAGGAACGGCATGACCAGTTAAGACCTGCAGCTTAGTCCTCCCGACTTTTAGATGCTGTGGAGCAGGGATTTTCAGCCTGTGAGAGGCACCTGCTCGCAGTTTTCTGGGCAGTCCAGTACTTTTCCTACATTACCGGACTGAACCCCATCACCATTCTGACCGAACACACCCCCACCCAACTTTTACTGGACGGACGACTGAAGGACGGTACCGTCAGCCAAATACGTGCAGCTAGATGGACCCTTCTCTTGCAGGGACGGGACATCACAGTAAAACGAACAAAGACACACACATACTTAGCGGACAATTTGCAGTACCCCGGAACCCCCCATGAATGTGAGATCATCTCTCCACACCATAACACAGGCCCCTTTGTATCAAAAACACCCCCCAGAAAGATAGGAAATTCAGCTCAGAGCCCCCCGCACATGGACACGTGTGAACCCATTAAGATTTATGTGGATGGATCTTCCACAGTCTTAGATGGACAACGCATAACAGGTTCCGGGATCTATGTTGAGGACGCACAGGGACGCGCCCTCGAGGAAATAGCGTTAAAACTACCCGGACACCTAGGCGCGCAGGCAGCAGAGCTTGCGGCTATCGCATACATCGTTGAGCACCCAGATTCCTTCCCCAGCCCAGCAGACATATACTCGGACAGCCTCTATGTCTGTTACAGCCTTACAGAATTTCTGCCCCTGTGGGAAGCAAGAGGATTTGTTTCCGCAGATGAGAAACCCCTCCCCTCAGCCCCATTACTCCGCCATATTTTAGTGAAAGCCCAGAACAGCACCTTTGGGATCATAAAAGTCCGCAGCCACCATCGTTCCTCCCCCCCTGGAAATGTAAAAGCCGACGCACTGACTAAGGCAGGTTCCAGACATGGGTATTTTTGGAAACCCCCTGAAAGCGCGCCAGTGAGTGCAGTTCAGGTCACACAGACTAGAATAGAGGATCTAGTAGAGGCCCAGAAGCAGGACAGCAATCTCGCGGAGATCGTGAAAGGAAAGTATCCCGCCTCCTACGAGAGGTTCAGAAATACACTGCCCACACATGACGGTGTGGTGTTAAAGGACACCCTTTATGTAGTTCCTGAACAGGACAGGAACCAATTGATTTGTTTGTTCCATGATGGTCATGGACACCAGGGAATCGATCCCACTACAGCCCACCTCAAACAGCTTTGTTGGTGGCCAAATCTCAAGGAAGATGTAAGCCATTACATTGAGAATTGCCTTATCTGTGCGCAGAACAACCCCGACAGATATGCCAAAAAGGCCCAACTCAGCCACACCCGACCCGTTAACGGCCCCTGGACTAACCTCCAGATTGATTTTATAGGTCCATTGCCCCCTTGCAGGAATAGCTATAAATATGTACTGGTGGTCATAGACACCTTTGCAAAATGGGTGGAAGCATTTCTAGCCCGCACCAACACCGCAAAAACCACAGCCAAGATCCTAACCCACCACATCTTTACACGATGGGGACTCCCCCCGTAGCATTGAATCGGACCAAGGTTCGCACTTTATGGGACGTGTCATGCAAAATGTCCTCACGATATTTGGCATCACCCTAAAATTCCACATTGCATACCACCCACAGTCGAGTGGTATCGTGGAGCGCATGAATCGGACCCTAAAAACCACCCTCAGAAAAATGGTCCAGCAGAACAACACCACTTGGGACTCAGCCCTCCCTTTTGTGCTGATGTTTTTGCGTAACACTGTTTCCACCTCCACAGGTTACACCCCACACACTCTCATGACCGGACGCCCCATGAAAGGGACAGAATACTTGTTAGGTTTAGACCTGACCAGCCCGGAAGTAACGGCCCTCACCCACGAGAAAGCCGTGGAGCAATTAGTTGCAAATGTAAAAACGGCTCAGTTAGCAGCCGCTGTAAAATTGGGCACCAAAAAGAAACAGAGCAAGGCTTGTTTCGATAAGGCAGTACATGCAACAGAGTACGATATCGGACAACAAGTGATGCTGTCTGTATATAACCCCAGCACATTCCTGTCACCAAAATACTCGGGTCCGTATTCCATTGCGGATAAAGTAAGCCCATCCGTTTACAAAATAAAGTACCCGAATGGTAAGACTGTGTGGTTTCATATAAACCAGGGTTCACCTGGTCCAACCTTCACCTGAGGAAGGAGCAGCGCTCCGAAAGCTAGTGACATCGAAACAAACCTGTTGGACTTTAACCTGGTGTTGTAAGACTTCTTACTGTGCTCACCCCAGTCCAACGCCGGCATCTCCACATCATATAAACCAGTTAAAGGCTTATGGAACACTGTCGAACCACGCGCACCACGTCATGCTTGACGCAGCAGACCACACCCCGCCCACAGCCAACGTAACCCGACCAACCCCCACCACGTCCAGCCCAGCCACGGACTCGACCTCAACTCCACCCCCAAAATATACACTCCGCCCCAGAACGCCCACAGACTGCAGCAGCAGAGACAGCAACTGTGACTCGGACGATAGCCACAGCACGCCTCCCTACTATCCCCATGTAACCGGACCCACACCCAGCGACTCCGACTACGATCCAAGTGATCCCTTCCTGATCACTTTTCTAAATAAATCCCACCACCGACCACCGAACCACACAGACGACCCCGGCTGTGTCCCCACACAACTCGACACAACTCATTGGCACCGCGACAACTCCTACAGACTCGTCCGCAACGACGAGAGCGACCCCAACTCACACCAAGCAGCCCTTTCAGCCCTAATCCACTCCAGGGTTTGGCACCTGGGAGAAGGTGACGACCTCGGGTCTGACTCCCAAACCGCCAACCCCTTTGCGACCCTATTCGCAACCAAGAACTGAGGTGTCCACATGATGTTTTAAAGGAAACGCTTGGGGAAAGTGTTGTCCTTCCTGATGGAACCTGCAGAATGTTTTATGTTGTTCGTACGTTTGTTTCGTGTTGTTCATCCGACAGGAGAATTGTTTTCCAGCCGCTTGTTCAGCGGAACCAACTTATCTGCAGATACCTGGTCAACAGACCACACGCTGGTTCAGCGGAACTAGCTTTTCAGCTGATACTTGTTCGGGTATCAGACGCCCGATCGTAACTGCTCTTCTGATTCAAGGGATAGAATCACTATGGCAGCCCTACCACGATGACTACATTTTTGCCCGTTCTTGTCGGTTGCTCAGACAGTGGAGAAACAGCGTGAGACCCGCCCTGCCTGGGGACCCCCCGCTGGTCAATCACACTTGGGTAGGGGAGATACGGCATTGGTAGCCGTCCTACCCGGGGACTCCATCCAAATCTTACCCGTCGCGGCCCATACGCACCTCATTCGGCATTTCAAAAAGTTTTTGTTTGTTTAAGGAACCCTTAGGTTGCCCGCCATCTGCTATTTACATCCTGGAACATTTGGATGGTAAATTAGCACTGGTCCGTCATTGGGAAGTGTGCCGTGTCCTAAAATTTGTTTTTGAAAAAAAAAAATGAGGGAGTCACACATAGTGACCAATTATAAGGGAATAATTGGCACCAAAGGACAGACACACTAGCATACCGGATATTAAACAAAGATAGTTACAGATACTATGCTTGTTTTACAGAACTCCAGAAGCTCCAGGACCGGAGAAAATAAAGAGAACTCAAAGAAAGAAAAGGAAAGAGGACAGCCATGAGGACTTCCTTCATTGTGATCAACATTTTTATCTTGGACATTTGGTTGCGCGTGAACGCGAACCCCATGACTTCAAACCTCCCAGCCGTTAATGTTTCACTGCCCTGCAGTACCCAGAGCCCAGTCACCAGCGACACTCCATCTTCCTGGTGTGCCAGGTTCATAACCTGGTACTCCCTGTCCTACGTGATTGAAGCACTGTTAGCGTTGGCGATACTCTGCTGTGTAGTGCAGACTATGCGCCTACGTAAATGGAGAAGGAGAGCGTACCGCGCTCGAACCCCGGTATATAGGATCAGATCCCCTATATTCGGTTACGACCAGACCCCCGACCTATAATAAAATAATAAAGTGCATTCACTTGCGTTTATTGTTGTAAATAAAGAGATGTACAAAACTTTTCATGAACAAAAAAAGTGTGATCCTGAGCTTGACTGCCAAGCCATGAAAGAGTATATGAAATGTTGTGATCTTTTGTTGTATGATGAGGGAAGATAGAATAATGGAATGTTTAGCAAGGGTAGTGCAATAAGGATAAATTAGAGGTTCCAAGTTTGTTATTTTGTAATGCATGTCCCTGTCTGACATAGCGCCCTTAGAATTGTTAGGTAAAATTTTTGTGCATAGCTAGGGTAAGAGCAGAGGCCATGTAGGAGGTGTGTCCCCCGGTCAGGGCATGGAAAGTAACAAATTAATGTGATCCTTCACGCTTCGCGTTCGGATCACAAGGAGGGAATGTAGCCATGTAAAATGGCTGACTCCCGATTAGAATGGTCAAACCCCGATCTAAAACGGCAAACGGAAGAGGCTAATGGGAAAATCAGCCAACAGGACTCAAACGGACAGCTGCAGGTAAAACTGTATTCACCTCTGGGGAAGTCAGTCCAGACCGATACCTGCAGCCATCAACATCACAACAACCCAGCCATCTGCATATTAAGCAGCCATCCCCGGGAACAATTGCTACAAATTAGCAACTAAAAGCCGACCCAGGCCTTTCGGCGCCAGCAGGGGCTGACACAAAGAAAGGTAAATGACCACCCCACCCCCCCGATCAAGGAATCGCTCCAGTATTGGAGCATATCGAACCAAGTGATTGGGACCAAGTCCAATCACTTGGAACCAGGTACAAGGTCCGCCCCGAGAGGCAGGAAGCCAGCCCCTGGGGACTATGAGAATAGGGGCCAAGTTCAACTCGACCCTTCTTTTCCTGCTCGCAACCTTCAAGACCCTTCTACAAGAAACTGTAAGTGTTACTCCAGCGATCGCTACCAGATAGGCGCTCCTGACTATCGACTTGTACCAGCTTTTGAATCCCGCAGGCTCAGAACCAATTCGAAAGACCATTCGTTTGCCTCACCTGGTGGACCATTTCCAAAGTTAAGTATTGGCCTTTAGTGGTAGGTAGTAGTCTAGAAGTAGGATTATTGCATAAGTATTAATTGCTGTATATAATAAATGAGCGTTGATTTAACTCTTACTAAGCGGTGTGTTGCATTATTAATCATTACTTGGACTTGAACCACGTGGCGGTATCAGAAAGATACCTGGCGACTCATGAGCAAAGGTAATAAGAATAAGGAAACGAAGGCTAAAACGAGCAACAATATGGAACTCAGGGAGAGAGACTGTGAGGTTATTGAGCAAGTTTCCATAGGGAGGGACGAGGTATTGGAGGTGCTGGCGGGCTTAAAAGTGGAGAAATCGCCAGGTCGGGATGAATTGTGTGCCAGGTTGCTGTGGAAGGTGAGGGAGGAGATTGCAGGTGTTCTGATCCAGAGTTTTAATTCCTCTCTGACTACGGCAGTGGTGCCAGAGGACAGGAGAACCACGAATGTGATCCCACTATTTCAGACAGGCTGTAGGAATAAGCCAGGGAACTACAGGCCACTGAGTCTCACATCAGTGGTGGGGAAACTAATGAAGAAAACTCTGAAGGAGAGAATCTATCTCCACTTGGAGAGGCAAGGTTTGATCAGGAATAGTCAGCATGGCTTTGTCAGAGGGAGGTCGTGCCTAAAGTGGATTCAAAGCTGGCTGAGCTGTCGGAGGCAGAGGGTGATGACAGACGGCTGCTTCAGTGACTGGAAGCCAGTGTCCTGTGGTGTACCACAGGGATCTGTGCCCCTAGCATTCGTCATTTAGATAAATGACTTAGATGACTATGCGGAAGGTAGGATCAGTAAGCTTGTGGATGACACAAAGATTGGCCAGGTGGTTAACAATGAGGCTGAGAGTCTTGGGTGACAGGAAGATACAGACGGGATGGTCAAATGGGCAGAAAAATGGCAGATGGAATTTAATCCTGACAATTGTGGGGTGTTACACTCTGGAAGGAGCAATTTGACATGGAAATATTCAATGAATAGCACCACACTGGGAAGTCCTGAGGACCAAAGAGACCTTGGCATGTTTGTAAATAGATCTCTGAAGGCAGAAAGGCAGGTTAATCGGGTGGTGAAAAAGGCATATGGTACACTTGCCTTTATCAATCGTGACATAGATTACAAAAGCAGGGAGGTCATGTTGGAGTTATATAGAACTTTAGTGAGGCCACAGCTGGAGTACTGGGTGCAGCTCTGGTCACCCCATTATAGGAAGGGAGTGATTGCACGGGGAGGGTGCAGAGGGGATTCACCAGGATGTTGCCTGGGATGGAACATTTAAGTTTTGAAGAGAGGTTGCATAGGCTTGGGTTGTTTTCGCTGGAGCAGAGAAGACTGAGGGGCGACCTAATCGAGGTGTACAAGATTATGAGGGGCATGAACAGGATGGATAGGGAACAGCTGTTCCCCTTAGCTAAAGGGTCAGTTATGAGTGGACACAAGTTCAAAGTGACGGGTGGGAGGTTCAGGGAGGATTTGAGGAAAAACATTTTTACATAGATGGTGGTGATGGTCTGGATTGCACTGCCTGGGAGGGTGGTAGAGGTGGGTCGAGATCCCCCCTTCACCCCCACACCCCCTTCACCGTCACATCGCTCTCGCCCCCACACCATCCTCACCCCCACACCTCAACACCCACACCCCCCTGGCTTCGTTGTATGTGGGCCCTGAATGTGGTCGGTGGCCCAGAGGAAAGGGAGGTCGCCGTGGTGGAATGCGGTCACGGGCGAGCAAGTGAGACCCCGTTGTGTTGCGGTTGCCCATGCCACGTGTGTTGAAATCTGCCCCCCCACACCCCCATGGCCTCACCCCCCCCACACCCCCCTCAGCTCCGCACCCCCTACACCCCTCACCCCCTCACCACCCGCACTGTCCACCACAAACCCCCTTCCCCTCACTCCCCCCTGGCCCAATGTCTAATCATACATGTCGTTTTGTGTCTTATAGGATCTGCCAGAGATGGGGCCAGTCCATCTGGTGTCTTCTGCCCCCAGCCAGTGCCAGAGCCGATGCCCCCCAGACAGCCTAGCACTGATGGGGAGAACAGCCCGAACAACAGCACTCCGCCCGATACTCAGGACACCCCGCAGCTCGGGTTGGAGGGGGACACGGAATTTCCATCATAGCTGTCTCCTACACCCTCCACCATCCCAGAGACTATCACCTCAGTTGGGCACATTAGTGAAGAGACTCCCGGGACACTATCTGGTGCGCACCACACAGTCGGTCCGGTACAGCAGGTGGAGGTAGGAGAAGCCGAGGGGCCGGACAGTCGGAGGGCAGGCCGGCCCCAGGAACCAGCTGTCTTCCAGATGGGTCCCGAGCTTCAGGATCATCCAGTCCCAGCCACAGTGGCGATGCAGTCAGAGAGCCAGGGACTATAAGAGGGGATGGCGGCGGGCATCCAGCACCTGCAGGCGCTGGTGAAGGAGTCCATCCGTGTGTAGGAGCAGGGTGTAGTGCCGGCCATGCGTGCCACCCAGGCTAACACCGCATAGTGGAGGCATTGGGGGCTGTGGTGTTGGGTGCTCTGAGGTACAGACGAACCAACACGGTTGCGATTGGTACAACGCAGTTTTATTCCAACTAGTTATTTACACATCTGTCTTGGTACTCAGCACGTGGTGACTGTGTGAGTGTCTTGTTAATGAGGTCCTGGCCTTGTCCTGTCTCCAGATGGACTGGCCAGCAGATGTCGTGTTTCTTGTCTTATACTGTGTCTGCTCTTGTCTGTGATTGGCTGTCGTGTTATGTATGCTAATTGGTCTGTTGGTCTGTCTATCATGATGTGTGTGTTGTGATGTGTGTTTGAATATCATGACAGTGGCGACGGTTTTGGCTATGTCCAAAGCCTGGGGCATTCTGGGAAGACGGTGGCCGAGGCCCAGGATAGGGCTGTCCTCTCACAGGCAGCCATGTCCCAGAGCCGCCTGGACAATGCAGCGGCGCTCCTCGGCATGGCCCAGCCAGAGCAGGCGTTGGCTGGGAACATCGGCGGAATTGACTAGATGCTGGCCGGCGTGGTGCAGACACTGGGCGGGGTGGCCGAGTCCCAGAGGGAGTGGCCCAATCCTAGACGGAGATGGTCCACTCCCTGTGCTCCATGGCCGCGAGCATGTAGACCCTGGTCGAGACCAGAGCTGGCCTCCACGACTGTCATCGGCAGGTGGCGGGGGGGTGGGGGGGGGGCCTCAGGGGATGGCTCCGCTCACACCCCCATCCCATGGAGTAGCCCGGGGGCAATTAGGCACCCCGAGGGAGGAGGAGGTAATGGGGCCCATGCTGGTGACTCCCACAGAGGTGGTGCCGGAACACCGCAGCATCTTGGACTCACACCCTCCTATCCCTGGTGCATCTGGTGGGCATCGGGCAGAACAGGGTGGCACTTGGGCAGCACGGTGGCACAGTGGATAGCACTGGGACTACAGCACGGAGGACCTGGGTTTGAATCCCGGCCCTGGGTCACTGTCCGTGTGGAGTTTGCACATTCTCCCCCGTGTCTGCGTGGGTTTCACCCCCACAACCTAACCCAAAAAGATGTGCAGGTTAGGTGGATTGGCCATTCTAAATTGCCCCTTAATGGAAAAAAAAAGTACAGGGTGCCACCAGGGACACCCGAGCCGCAGCCCATCCAGGCTGGGTTGCCCCAAGAGACGCGCGCCAACTGGGACCCTTGTCGCAGGGCACGAGTTCCAGCAGGCCGCCTCCACTCCTGCTGAACCATCTAGGGAACCACCTAGGCTTAGTGTTAGGGCCCATAAGGCCAGAATGTTAGACACCAGTTAAGTTGGTGTGGGTGCAGGGCACAGTTTAGTCATAGGGGCTAAGGCACAGACTTTATGTATTAGTTCAAAATAAACACCTGTTACCACCGTTACAATCTGTCCCAGTGCTCTGTCTGATGGGTGTGGGTGTGGGCTGGTCCGAGATGGCTGGGGGCTGAGGGGGGGGGGGGTGCAGGCCCTGTGGGAGAATTGTGTTTCCCACTCTATTTCCACCCCCCCATGTCCCTCCCCCCCCCCCCCGCCCCTCCTCCCGTGCCCCGACTGTCCCCAGAACCCCCACCGCAGGGATTCGATGGGACCGTGAGCTGGAATGGGCAGCTCGCATGCAGGGATCACCCAGGTGGATGGTGGAAAGTGCTACTGTGTGCAGGAGTGAGACATTGTTGTCATAATATCCACTCATGTGTATAATGAGATGCAGACAGGCAGTGATTGACACACAGGATGACCAGTAAGCACACAACACAGTGCAGCCAATCACCAGACAGGACACTACCACTATAAAGCCAGAGGGCACTAGGTTTCCCGCTCTCTCGGGACCCAGCCACTGAGACAGTCGGAGTCCACGAGCTAGCAAGTGCAAACACCATGCGGTAGCTAGTAAGTCTGGTCAGGCTACTAAAAGATCTCCAGTCAGTTCAGCATAGTGTTGACCCACAGCTGAATATGTACATCAGTTCTATCGTTGAATAAAACAGTGTTGGATCTTCTCCTGTGTTAGACGTCTGTTTCTAGCTTCCCTGCATCGAGTGCAGTCCACATCGAACCTACCTGCCTAACACATCAGTTGTCATACAATGCAGTGCACGTGAGCTCATCACGCAGCAGGTTGTCATCATCCTCCATCCCATGGACCAGATCCGCTGTTGCTGCCAACACAGGGCCCCCACCCCATAGCGCGCAGGTATATATAACGGAGGGGTGTGCAAGCGGACAGTTTGGCGGTGTGGGAAGTGAGGTGGGGTGGGTTTGGGATGTAGTGACCGTACCCCTGGCAGGTGTTTTCCCCCCCCCAGTCGGTGAACTTGGAGGCGATCAGAGCATCCCATGCGTGTCGGCCCTGGCGCACACATTGTGCGGCCTCCCTGCCTGCCTGGGCCCCATGTCCTGCTGATCATCCCCCTCCCCTGCAGCCTCCTCATCAGACTAGGCCTGCCCTTTCTCCTCTTCCCCTCCTCCAGCACATTGCCTCTCTGCTGTGCTATGTTGTGCAGGATGCAGCAGGCCACCACGATGTGGTGATGAACCGCATCTTCAGGAGGCCGAAGCACCACTCGATCACTCTCCTGGCCGCTGTAGGGATGTCAATGTAGCTGGTGTCCGCGTCGGCCTGTGGCCACCGGATAGGTATCATCCGCCACGGCCACAGCGGATAACCCCTGTCTCCCAGAAGTCAACCCCCTTAGCCGGTGGTTGCCCCTCAAACATGTCAGGAATCACCAAGTGTGCTAGAATGATGGAGTCGCGCACACTGCCCGGGTATCGGACGCAGACATGCATGGTGTACAGCTGGTGATCACAGACCAGCTGGATGTTCATCGAGTGAAACCCCTTTCGGTTAGTGTAGAGCGGCCAGTTATCCGGCGGTGCCCGTAGGGCGACATGCATCCCGTCTCTTGATCCCTGGGCCTGGGGCATCCCGGCGATGGCAGCAAACCCCGCTGCCCGGGCATCCTGGTGAGCTCGGTCCACATGGAACCGGATGTACTTATCTGCCTGGGCATACAGGGTGTCCGTGACAGCGTGGATGCACCTGTGCACCGATGTCTGTGAGACCCCGGACAGGTCCCCACTCGGCGACTATCTAATTCTATTGCATAGAATTTGAGGGATACCGTCACCTTGATGGTCACCGGGAGCGGGTGTCCTTTCTCATACACCCGCAGTGCCAGGTATGCCATCATTTGGCAGATGTGTCGCACTGTCTCTCTGCTGAGCTGGAGTCTCCGACGGCATGTCCGATCCAGCAGGACCTTGAATGACAGGCGCTGCCGGTACACAAAAGGCCTCATGTGCTGCAGCTTCGCACTCCTTTGAGTGGTTCCCGCTCTTGCGGCCGCAGGGCATCTCACAGAGCTGCGAACATCACCAGGGCAGCCACCATTGCTGGCCGAACTCCAAACACCATTGTCTGCAGGGGGTGAAAGGCCAACATGTTAGCGTGGCCCAACCAGGTTCCATGGGCTACACGGTGGCCCCGGTTGGCACTATGGGCTTCGGCCCCGCATGCCCCCCCCATCCCCTCACCCCTGCCCCGTCGGTGGCCAGCACCATGGGGGCTCCTGGGCCTAGCGCCCATCTCTGCTGCCAAGGGTACCGTTGGCTGGCATTTCCCTCACTGGGAACTGCCGTGGGTGTGGTCCTGGGTGGTCCCCAGTGAGTGGTGGCCAGTTGGGCAGGATGCTTGGGGCCGGGGTGGACGTGCTGTGGCGGCAGGATGGGATGCAAGGAATGGGCACACCCATACGGCCGGTGTCACTGTGTAGAACCAGGGTCAGGGTGGGTGATCAGTGGGTGTGCAGTAAGATGGCCACCGTAATAGCAGTCAGCGCTTGGGCACCGCCCCTGTCCTGGCTGCTCGTCCTGTTCCCCCTCTTTGCCCGGCCCTGGTAGGGCCCCCCCCCGCAACCACAGCCAGCATGGCCAGTGTCCAGGCCGGCAGCCTGCAGTCACTCCACTCCGTATCCTACCTCTCCTCACTCTCGCTCAGCAGCCACAACGCCAGGTTCACGATTTTTGAAACAACAAGTGAACCACTCCACCGAGAACACAGCCCATCGCCGATGGTGAATCGCGGAGATCCTAGAGAATAGAGGATCTATAGAGCGCACCTCACAAGGGCAAGGATGAGCCAGCTCTTTGAGGGGGTAGTAGATGTGTGTGAGCATTGTGGGGGGGGGGGGGGGGGGGGGGGGTGCCTGCAAACCATGTTCATATGCTTTGGTCCTGTCCGAAGCTGGAGGATTACTGGAAGGAGGTTTTTAGGGTATTCTCTAAAGTGGTGCACGTGAAACTAGACCCAGGCCCTCGGGAGGCCATATTCGGGGTGTCGGACCAGCCGGGATTGGAAACGGGTGCAGAAGCAGATATTGTAGCTTTGCCTCGTTGATCGCCGAAGGCGGATCCTGTTGGGATGGAGATCAACCTCTCTGCCCTGTGCCCTGCGTGGCGGGGGACCTGCTGGAATTTCTGACTCTTGAGAAGGTCAAATTTGAACTGAGGGGAAGGATGGAGGGGTTTTACAATTCATAGACATTATTCATTATGCACTTTCAAGAATTGGATTACATCGAACATTAGGGGTTTGGGGCTGGGAGGGTTGGGCGTAGGGAGACTGACTGTATGTGTTAATGGTGACTATGGGTGATTCCTGATACCTTTTTGTTATTTGTTTATGTTAACATGCGGTATGCTGTTTGGGGGTTTGGTAGGAGGATGGGATTGTTGTTATTGATATGGGGATTGACATTGCATTCGTTACTGATTATTGTTTATTGTTGGTGGGTAAAAATTTGGGAGAAAATGTGAAAAAGGAGGAGAATAAAAATATTTTAAAAAAAGAATAGAGGGTCATGCCCGCTAATGATATGCCAACGGAATTTAAATGCCCTGCGACGAGTGACGCATTTCCGCCATTTTCAGGGATCCGGAGGATCCCGATTTGGCACCTACCGCGATTATGGCGCCGGAGGCTATTCTCCGCCCAATCGCTTTTCATGATTTCGGCATCGGCCAACGGTGAATCCTGCCCAGGATTGCTGTTAATTCTGCACCAGAACTAAAGTAAGTCAAAACTCACTGACAAGTTGGATGGTCAGCCCTTTTAATATGGCAGTGTTGAGGCTGGGGGTGGGGGGTGGGTTCCCTCATGAACAGTGAATAAGAGAGGATGGTAACTAAATCGGGGTGGTTCAAAAGAGCAAATCAGTGTCAAATCAACGTTAGAGGCTGTTTGACATCATGATCCACCCACTCTAAATGCATCTGACACAGTCGTGTGGCACGCTCGCTCTAGCACCCTGTCAACCAGGGCGCACTGGAGTCACAATAGCCGGAAATATTCTCGCCGACCTTTCTTAAGTTCCGGATATCTGTAGTGCTACAGAGCCAAATTTGTTGCCTTAAAGCTTTCAAAACATAGGCTAAGTCGTCTACCACAGCAGAGTTAAAAATGTTATTGTGTTTTTTATTCATAAGAATGTCAACACCCTGCCACTCATCAGAAATAACAGCAGTGGTATTCATTTCCTCTGAAATGAGGATGGCTGACTTCCAACTTTATTTCCCACTGAGAACCATAGTTCACCTCCCCGCCGGCAGTGAACAACCTAACAACAATTGCACTCTTAGCCTCAAACTGCCTTGGACCCCATTTCCCATCAATCATACAGTCAACACTGAAAAAAACCCAAGGATTTTTCAAGATGATGGGGAGTGAGGGAGTGTCAGGGATTTTCAATATTTATTTATCAAATTAGAACAGTGAACAGCTTTGTTTAACACCACTAAAGTAATTTACATGGACGTTCCAATGGGATGTTTAGATGTGAATCATAGAGCCATTAGAGACCCTGAGTTATATTTTCCATATTGCACAAATCTGCTCAATATGGAGACCAGCAAACAAGTGATCTAAATCAAAAATGCATCACCTCCAAAGACTCGAGTTCAAATTGAGCCAGGGGACAGTTAATGAAGATTAGCTCCCCAGATGGCCGTTAAGGGTCACAGGAAAAGTTGCTGACAATTAGAATTCAGTCCTGGTGGATATGACTCCACAACACAAAAATGCCCAGTGTTTGGTAATCACCATTCAAGAGAGTTAGATTGAGCAACTTTAAAAATGCATGTTATCATCTGGTGATCCTTTGAGGCAACACAGTCAATCTAGAAATCTAAGATGTGCACCCAAGCCTAGATCAATACAACCCATTCAGACTCACCTCTAGAGTCTGCCTTGGTAGGGCTTAGTTTCTCAATGCATTACCGAATATCCTATAAGCAAATACCTATTTATAGGTAAGGCAGAATGGCTCTGGTGAGCTTTTCGACAGACTGAAATGAAAGGGAGCTGCCTACATCCCCAGTTTACTGAAATCAATAGTTACAAATCCAGTTCAGATTGGTGTAGGAAGTGCAATAACAAATAGGAGTGAAAAGATGCTTGTAAGTGAAATTTAAAGTGATAGCCACAGGAGAGGTGATTGGCACTATTTGAGAACAAAAGTTTGAAAGACATTGGAGCGTCTCAAAAGGCATGTGAAATCATAAGCATCCTAGGCAGAAGCGAATAAGAGTTGTTGGCATCGGGGTACGTGCTACCAGTCAAATAATGTGTGGTTTTGATTGCAGTGTTAGTGAAAGCACAACATGATTGCATGCTTCTGAGGAACCATCTAATGTAATGGTAAATTAGTCATTTGCAAAGTGAATTCACCATAGTCCCAGATGACCATAGGCTGCTTTCCCCTTTAAGGGAGAAGGTGGTGATTTAACATGAGGATCACCACACCTCAGATAAGGGCTTGGTTAAGATGGTGGGGCCTTCATGGGTGTTTCTCTGGTTGGCAATCAGTAGTTAGTGGTGTCCCTCAGGGATCAGTGTTGGGCCCACAATTGTTCACAATTTACATAGATGATTTGGAGTTGGGGACCAAGTGCAATGTGTCCAAGTTTGCAGACGACACTAAGATGAGTGGTAAAGCAAAAAGTGCAGAGGATACTGGAAGTCTGCAGAGGGATTTGGATCGGCTAAGTGAATGGGCTAGGGTCTGGCAGATGGAATACAATGTTGACAAATGTGAGGTCGTCCATTTTGGTAGGAATTTCAGCAATAGGGATTATTATTTAAATGATAAAATATTAAAACATGCTGCTGTGCAGGGAGACCTAGGTGTGCGAGTGCATGAGTCGCAAAAAGTTGGTTTACAGGTGCAACACGTGATTAAGAAGGCAAATGGAGTTTTGTCCTTCACTGCTAGAGGGATGAAGTTGAAGACTACGGAGGTTATGCTGCAATTGTATAAGGTGTTCGTAAGTTTTGGTCTCCTGACCTGAGAAAGGATGTACTGGCGCTGAAGGGTGTGCAGAGAAAATTCACTAAGTTAATCCCAGAGTTGAGGGGGTTGGATTACGAGGAGAGGTTGAGTAGACTGGGACTGTACTCATTGGAATTTAGAAGGATGCGGGGGGATCTTATAGAAACATATAAAATTATGAAGGGAGTAGATAGGATAGATGCGGGCAGGTTGTTTCCACTGGCGGGTGAAAGCAGAACTAGGGGGCATAGCCTCAAAATAAGGGGAAGTAGACTTAGGACTGATATTAGGAGGAACTTCTTCACCCAAAGGGTTGTGAATCTATGGAATTCCTTGCCCAGTGAAGCAGTAGAGGCTCCTTCATTAAATGTTTTTAAGATAAAGATAGATAGTTTTTTGAAGAATAAAGGAATTAAGGGTTATGGTGTTCGGGCCGGAAAGTGAAGCTGAGTCCACGAAAGATCAGCCATGATCTCATTGAATGGCGGAGCAGGCTCGAGGGGCCAGATGGCCTACTCCTGCTCCTAGTTCTTATGTTCTTATGTTCATGAATAACTTCACCCAGTACAGGAATATGAACTCCACGCTGTTGGCCTTGCTCGGCATCATGAACCAGCCATCCAGCCAACTGAGCTAAACAGTTCTCTTTGTAAGCTGTTACTGGAATTTTCCCAGTGTCTGAGCTATTATATTCAATAGGTATTAATTGCCCAGAAGAGTCTACTGAACTATATTTTATTTCATAGCATGCCCCTCCTTCCAATTAGAATTGTTGTTCTGCTGCACTTGCGTCATAGCTCATTTAATGGGACAGCGTGAGGGTCACTTTGACTGAGCGAGAAGGGGCCTGGCGATAAGGATCTAAGAAATCGCAGCAAAACAGGTCAAATTAAAATAACATGATTGCGACTTTAGACTTCTGACTAAAATGGAAACCAAGTTGACAGAGCGGCCAAACTGGCTGCCTCAAAACCAGCTTGGAACAGACTTAACCATTTTCAGGTCTATTTTGATTGTGAAAAGGTGGAATATATCCAACCAGGGTTGACAACTCTGGCATCAATAAGGAAGTGATGTGATGTCCTCTCTCCCACCGCCACCTCCCCTAATCCCCACTGACTTTCAACTGCTGATTGCTCAAGTCACCTCTCTTATATGGATTCAATTGGCAGTTCCTCATTTAGTCCATTGGATTTGTTGGGAGTACCGAGGATACCTGTTAATATTTCTCAGTTCTGTCAGATAGATTCTATGAAATACTGAAGCATGTTGGGTGGGATTTTCCGTTCCCGCCGACGGTGCAAACCCCCCTGCGGGTTCAAATCACATTTGACAGCAGTGGGATCAGAAGATCCGCCGTTGGTCAACGGCGGGCCACTTATCGCCACCAAGAAACACGCCTTGTTACATATTTTGTGAAGTGATTTATGGCCTTGGCCTCAATTAGATGGGAGGCAGGCAGTGCATTATTACATAAGTCAATGTGTCAACCTCAACATTTACTGCTGGATGCGATTTATCTCAATTCTGTAGGCAAGTAACTCTTACGGTCCTGCAGCAGTTTTGATGGGGCAAAGCTTTTTCTGACAGCACACAGGATTCATCTAGGTCGAGTAATTGGCGCCAAAGGTCCATGTGCTGTTCTACTCTGTCTCAGCATTCAATGCCAGATCCTGGTCATCAGTCCACCATTGCTGTTTGAGGAGCCTTACTAAATGCAAAATAGCTGTAGTTACTGCACTTCGCTTTAAGTTTCTGTGTGAAAAGCTCTGCAAGATTTTTCAAAGAAATTTGAAAATACAAGTTCTTCTTTCTTATAACTCAACCAAACGCAACCTTATAATTTATTTTCGTTGATAAGATGGGCGGGATTCTCCGACGGCTGACTCCAAAATCGGGTAACACAATTGGGCGGAGAATCAGATCCGACGCCAAAATCACGGCGGCCGCCGGTTTCATGCCAAATCGCAATTCTTCGTCACCTTGACAGCGGCGCCAATGCATTCCAGAATGCATTTACAGTAAACGCTGTTGGCATATCATTAGCGGGCCCGACCCGGTATTCCCCGGGGCCCACGCGATTCTCAACCTCCGATCGGCCGAATTCCTGTCAGCGCGTTTCACTTGTGCTTTTAAACATCGTGAAACCAGCATCATGGCTGATGAGGGAGAGAGAGGAGGTAGGACGCAGACAGGCGCAACGATGGGCTGCCGGGCCTTACACTAGCTGGGTTGGCTGGGGGGGGGGCTCTGTCAGGGCCTGGGGGGTGGGCAGGTGGTGTGAGGGGGGAACGGGCCGTGTAGGCGGGCAACCCCCTCCCCCCGGGACTGGGGCAATGTGCAGGCACGGACCGCCGTTGCAAGGCAGCCATCTTGCAGCACACCCATTGACCACCAACCTTTGCCCCATGGTCTGCAGATTGACACCGGCCATATGGGTGGCCCCACCCCTGCACCCCAGCCTCCACCTTCCGCCATTATAGATGGGACGGTCCGTTCCAGAAATCCGAAGCCTGCCTGGACGGCAGCTAATTAAAGGGGACGGCCCGCCCTCTGACTGTCCACTCCCTCAGATGTTCCTACCTCCACCTGATGTACCGGAACAGCTGTGTGGTCCGCACAAGAGAGCATCCCAGGAATCTCTTCACTAAAGTGCCCCCCGAGTTGCATGTCTCTAGGAAGGTGGAGGGTGTTGGAGACAGCTGTGACGGGAGATCAGTGCCATCCCCAGACTCGACTGCAGGTGGGTCTCTTGTCGAGGCTGTCGTCCTTGCTGGTCTCCTCATCGCTGGTCGGCACATGGGGGGGGCTCTGGCTGTGGCACTGGCTGGGGATGCATGATTATACTGCGGCCAGGGGGGATGGAGGTGAGGGTTGAGGGTGAGAGTGGTGTGGGGGTGAGGGTGGGGTGAGGGTGGTGTGGGGGTGAGGGTGGTGTGGGGATGAGGGTGGGGTGAGGGTGAGGGTGGTGTGGGGGTGAGCGTGGTGTGGGGGTGAGGTTGGTGTGGGGATGAGGGTGGGGTGAGGGTGGTGTGGGTGGTGTGGGGATGAGGGTGAGGTGAGGGTGGGGGTGAGGGTGGTGGTGGGGGAGAGGGTGGTGTGGGGATGAGGGTGGGGTGAGGGTGAGGGTGGTGTGGGGGTGAGCGTGGTGTGGGTGGTGTGGGGATGAGGGTGGGGGTGAGGGTGGTGGTGGGGGAGAGGGTGGTGTGGGGATGAAGGTGGGGTGAGGGTGGTGTGGGGGTGAGCGTGGTGTGGGGGTTATGTTGGTGTGGGGATGAGGGTGGGGGTGAGGGTGGTGGTGGGGGAGAGGGTGGTGTGGGGATGAGGGTGGGGTGAGGGTGGTGTGGGTGTGGTGTTGGGGCGGGTTGACACACATGCATGGGAACTGCAACTCAGTGGGGTCTCACTTCCTCACCTGTGACCGATCTCTATTCCGGTGACCTCCCTTTCCTCTGGTCTGCCAGCCACATCCATGGCCCTCTGCTCAGCCACAGTGAGTGACCGCAGGTCCCCCTCCAGTCTTCTCCCACTCCCGGCGGCTTTGGGCGGCCTTCTCCTGGCGGGGGGATGGGACGGTGGAAACAGAAAGTGGCAGTGTTAGACAGTTCAACGCATGCAGCCAAGGGGGTGGGCAGCTGGTGGCCTCAATGGTCAGGGCATTCGGCCATGGCGGCCGGTATTGGTGCTGGTATGTAGTGCAGGGTGGAGGTTTGGCCACCTTCCAGGTGGGGGGGTTACGATTGTGTTGGACGGGGGTTAGTGCCAGGGGCACAGTGTTGACTACCGACCCTGACCGCCCTGAGGAGATCGTGCTGTTTTTTCCTGCACTGCTGGCCAGTCTGGACAGTGTTACTGGTGGCGCTGACCTCCTCTGCTACCTGTGCCCAGGCACATCTAACAGCAGCGGCTGGCAGCCTCTTTCCCAGGCCGGTGTACTGGGTCACCCATCTTTCCTCCACTGCGTCCAGGAGGGTCCCGAGCTCGGCCTTCGTAAAATGTGGTGCCGCTCTCCTTGCTGCCATTTTGTTGGCTGGGATGGTGTCTGTGGGGAGTGAAGTGTGTATCTGCGGCTGCAGCTTGTCAACCTCCTGAATATCAATCGTGAATCAGGCAAATCCCACACTGTTTCTCATTGGAATCGATAGTGTTCCACGTGGCACCGGTGCTAGCCCCTTGACAGTCATTGAATCAGTCCAGGTGTGGCGCCAGTTTTGCTGTCGTAGAACTCCGCGAATCCCACTCCAAATCATTCAATTGCTTATATTGAAAAGGCTTGTAATGCAGAGCCAGATATCACTACTTATGTATTTAACTCTAAAACCAAATAAAATGTATAGCTTTCACAAATACAACTTCAATATGCTATCAAAGAAAAATAAGCATGCAAATTAATACACTGACAGTCTTGTGGTAAAAATACATGTGTGAACTAGTTGAACTTGAATGCTGCTAAAAAGAGACACAAGTTGCCGAAGCTCTTAATTTTGCGCCCATCAGGACAAACACAAGAATGCCAAATTTCAAACAGTCACAACTATTTATACAACAGGAGAAAAGGATATTGACTGGTTGGTGAGTGGACTAAGATTGGCTGTGGCACTGCGAGGGAGAAAGCAACAGGGAACTATCGACACCTCAACCTCCTGAATAATCCTAATCAGGCTAGGCTTGAATATATTCCTTTTGTTTACAGAGGACGGGTCCGTGCTTATGAATGTATATTGCTTCTAGCAAGCATTAAAAAAACAGATTACAAGCTTGACTCACAGGGCCATAACTTCCATTAGAATGGCAATTGAGTCAGAAGTATTGAAAAGGAAATCCAGGCGATCCTATCTTCTCTGATCTTCCAAAACAGGCTGGGCGAGATCGGTGCAGTGCAGCTTACTCCCAGGGCATACCATTGTGGGCAGCTCAGTTGCTTGTAAGTAATCCATGCCCCCTTTTTCACATCACTAGCTGCCGTAAACCAATAAAGTTAACTGTCTTTGACAAGCCAGAGAGTAAGTAAGTGTATAAGGTAAGTGGGTAGGATTTAGGGGGCGGAGGCAGGTTTGGGTTAGGTCGGGTTTGGGGTGGTAATGCTGGGGGTGGGAAGGTTGGCAGTTGGAATAGGGGAACGGAAAGGGAGTCCAGCCTAGCCTGGGAGCAAGGAGGGTGTCGGGCCTGATCAGAGAGCATTTACCTGCCCCTCGGAGGCGGCGGCAGTGTATGTGCTGGGATGCAGACCTGATGGGGGTGGGGGTACTGAGGGGAGAAGAGAGGTCACTACCTACATCTGGCAGCCCAGGCTTGATCCGCATATTGAGGATTTGGTAAAGCTATGCTCTTTATGCCAGGAGAACCAAAGGATCCCTCCATTGGCTTCCCTAGACCCATGGGAGTGGCCAGGGAGACAACGGGTACGGGTACATGTTGACTTCACTGGTCCTTTTTAGGTTCCATGTTCCTAATCATAACAGATACCCATTCTAAATGGTTGGAAGAATACCGCATGGCCTCTACAACTTCTCAAGCCATGATAGAGAAACTCCAGCAGAGCTTTTGTATTTACGACATACCGGAGGTCCTAGTCTCCGACAATGGTCCAGCCTTTACCAGTCTGGAGTTTCAGGCATTCTTGAAGGACAACAGCATCAAAAGCATTTGCACGGCGCCTTATCACCCATCATCCAATGGTCCGGCAAGAAGTGCGGTACAGACCTTCGAAATGGGATGAAGAACCAGCTGAAGGGATCCAAGGAGACAAGATTGGCCAGGACAACTAGGGAATAGGGCCAGTATGGCTCTGAGGAAGAGAAGACAGGGAGATGGTGCTGAAAACAGCAGGTCTGGTGGCCTGAAGTGCATATGTTTTAATGCAAGAAGTATTATGGGTAAGGCAGATGAACTTAGAGCTTGGATTAGTACTTGGAACTATGATGTTGTTGCCATTACAGAGACCTGGTTGAAGGAAGGACAGGATTGGCAGCTAAACGTTCCAGGATTTAGATGTTTCAGGCGGGATAGAGGGGGATGTAAAAGGGGTGGGGGAGTTGTGCTACTGGTTAGGGAGAATATCACAGCTGTACTACGGGAGGGCATCGAGGTTATATGGGTAGAGATCAGAATAAGAAGGGTGCAGTCACAATGTTGGGGGTTTACTACAGGCCTCCCAACAGCCAGCGGGAGATAGAGGAGCAGATACGTAGACAGATTTTGGAAAGGAGTAAAAGCAACAGGGTTGTTCTGATGGGAGACTTCAACTTCCCCAATATTGGCTGGACTCACTTAGTGCTAGGGGCTTGGACGGGGCAGAGTCTGTAAGGAGCATCCAGGAGGGCTTCTTTAAACAATATGTAGATAGTCCAACTAGGGAAGGGGCTGTACTGGACCTGGTATTGGGGAATGAGCTTGGCCAGGCGGTAGACGTATCAGTAGGGGAGCATTTTGGGAACAGTGACCACAATTCAGTAAGTTTTAAAGTGCTGGTGGACAAGGATAAGAGTGGTCCTAGGGTGATTGTGCTAAATTGGGGGAAGGCTAATTGTAACATTATTAGGCGGGAAGTGAAGAGCCTACATTGGGGGCAGGGGTTTGAGGGTAAATCAACATCTGACATGTCGGAGACTTTCAAATGTCAGTTGAAAGGAATTCAGGACCGGCATGTTCCTGTGCGGAAGAAGGATAAATATGGCAAATTTCGGGAACCTTGGATAACGAGAGATATTGTAGGCCTCGTCAAAAAGAAAAAGGAGGCATTTGTCAGGGCTAAAAGGTTGGGAACAGACAAAGCCTGTGTGGAATATAAGGAAAGTAGAAAGGAACTTAAGCAAAGAGTCAGGAAGGCTAAATGGGGTCACAAAAAGTCATTGGCAAATAGGGTTCAGGAAAATCCCAAGGCTTTTTACACGTACATAAAAAGCAAGAGGGTAGCCAGGGAAAGGGTTGGCCCACTGAAGGATAGGCAAGGGAATCTATGTGTGGAGCCAGAGGAAATGGGCGAGGTACTAAATGAATACTTTGATCAGTATTCACCAAAGAGAAGGAATTGGTGGATGTTGAGTCTGGAGAAGGGTGTGTAGATAGCCTTGGTCACATTGAGATCCAAAAAGACGAGGTGTTGGGCGTCTTGAAAAATATTAAGGTAGGTAAGTCCCCAGAACCTGATGGGATCTACCCCAGAATACTGAAGGAGGCTAGAGAGGAAATTGCTGAGGACTTGACAGAAATCTTTGGATCCTCACTGTCTTCAGGTGATGTCCCGGAGGACTGGAGAATAGCCAATGTTGTTCCTTTGTTTAAGAAGGGTAGCAAGGATAATCCAGGGAACTACAGGCCGGTGAGCCTTACGTCAGTGGTAGGGAAATTACTGGAGAGAATTCTTTGTGACAGGGTCTACTCCCATTTGGAAGCAAATGGACGTATTAGCGAGAGTCAGCACGGTTTTGTGAAGGGGAGGTCATGTCTCACTAACTTGATAGAGTTTTTCAAAGAGGTCACAAAGATGATTGATGCAGGTAGGGCAGTGGATGTTGTCTATATGGACTTCAGTAAGGCCTTTGACAAGGTCCTTCATGGCAGACTGGTACAAAAGGTGAAGTCACACGGGATCAGGGGTGAGCTGGCAAGATGGATACAGAACTGGCTAGGTCACAGAAGGCAGAGAGTAGCAATGGAAGGGTGCTTTTCTGATTGGAGGGCTGTGACTAGTGATGTTCCGCAGGCATCAGTGCTGGGACCTTTGCTGTTCGTGGTATATATAAATGATTTGGAGGAAAATGTAAGTGATCTGATTAGTAAGTTTGCAGACGACACAAAGGTTGGTGGAATTGCGGATAGCGATGAGAACTGTCAGAGGATACAGCAGGATTTAGATCGTTTGGAGACTTGGGCGGAGAGATGGCAGATGGAGTTTAATCCGGACAAATGTGAGGTAATGCATTTTGGAAGGTCTAATGCAGGTAGGGAATATACAGTGAATGGTAGAACGCTCAAGAGTGACTTCCGGTTGCGGCTATGCGGAGCTAAACCGCACGATTCGGCAGCTCCCGCTATCACGGACTTTCAGGCTCTTTAGAGGAGCCCCAACGGGAATTTTTTTGAAGACGACCCGTGGGGAAGGGAAGAGAGAGGTCCCCCTTCAACTTTTATGGACCGGACCAGAAGTGAAACGGCCAAAAAAGTGGCATTGGAGCAGCGGGAGAAGCGAGGGAAGAAAAGCAAAATGGCGGCGGCCGGGGACAAAGCGGAGTGCGGGCCGGAGCTGCAGGAGTTCATCAAGCGCTGCTTCGAGGAGATGCTGGCGCCTATGCTGTCGGCGATTGAAGGACTAGGGATGACCCAGAAGGACCACGAGGTAAAGATCCAGGAGGTACAGAAAAGAGTCAGTGAGAATGAGGACGAGATCTTGGGCCTGGCGGTGAGAGTGGAGGAGCACGAGGCGCTGCACAAGAGGTGGGCGGGAAGATTCGAAGACCTGGAGAACAGGTCGAGGAGAATCTTCGGATCCTGGGTCTCCCTGAAGGACTGGAGGGGGCCGATGCCGGGGCATATGCGAGCACGATGCTAGAGGCGATGATGGGCACGGAGGCCCCTTCGAGGCCGCTGGAGCTGGATGGGGCACACTGGGTGCAGGCGAGGAGGCCCAAGGCAAACGAGCCGCCAAGGGCGGTGGTGGTGAGGTTTCACCGTTTCACGGACAGAGAGAGGGTCCTGAAATGGGCCAAGAAGGAGCGGAGCAGCAGCTGGGAGAATGCGGAGATCCGAATATACCCGGACTGGAGCACGGAGGTTGCAAAGAGGAGAGCGGGTTTCAACCAGGCCAAGGCGGTGTTGCACCGGAAAGGAGTGAGATTCGGAATGCTGCAGCCAGCGAGATTGTGGGTCACATACAAGGATCAGCATCATTATTTCGAAACGCCTGAAGAGGCGTGGACCTTTATTCAAACCGAAAAGAAAAGTTGGACTCAAACTGAGGGTTTGTGAGGGTGGGGGGGATGTTTGATGTTTGATGGTTGTTGTATATAGGGGGTCAATCACGCGCAGGAAATGTTACATGGGCTGGGGGAGAGAGGGGGATGGCGATGGGGGAAAAGAGACAAGGCCGTGACAGGAGCTGCGCCAGAGGGGGCGGGGTAGGCTTAGGAAAGCGTGGGGTTTTTCCCGCGCTAGTGAAGAAAGGCGGGAGGGGGAATGGAGGAACGCACACTGATTGGGAGATTCCCACACGGGGAGGTCAATGGGACGGCGGGGGAAGCCGGGGTCAGCGGGTGTCAGCTGACTTACAGGTGTGATACGGGGGGAGCAAAAAAGCTAGACATGGGTCTAGCGGGGGGTAGGGGGGGCGGGGAAAGGGTTGCTGCTGCACTGGCCGAAGGGGAATGGGACACAGAAGAGGTGGTCGGGGTGGGGGTCTCCCGGCTGGGGGACTGGAGGGTGAGGGTGGCGCGGACACGGGACTGGCCTAGAAAAGGAGATGGCTAGTCGGCGACGGTGGGGGGGTAGTGGAGGGGGGGCGGGGGGGGGGCCACCCAATCCGGCTGATAACGTGGAATGTGAGGGGCCTGAACGGGCTGGTGAAGAGGGCCCGAGTGTTCGTGAACTTAAAGGGACTGAAGGCAGACGTGCTCATGCTCCAAGAGACACATTTGAAGGTGGCGGACCAGGTCAGTTAAAGAAAGGGATGGGTAGGACAGGTATTCCATTCGGGGCTGGACGCGAAGAATAGAGGGGTGGCAATATTGGTGGGGAAGCGGGTGTCGTTTGAGGTCAAGAATATCGTAGTGGACAACGGAGGGCGATATGTGATGGTGAGCGGTAAGTTGCAGGGGACGTGGGTGGCATTGGTAAATGTATACGCCCCGAACTGGGATGATGCCGGATTCATGAAGCGCATGTTGGGCGCATTCCGGACCTGGAGATAGGAGGCCTGATAATGGGTGGGGATTTCAATACGGTGTTGGACCCAGCACTGGACTGCTCCAGATCGAGGACCAGGTAACTGGGGATCCAGATAGCCAGGAGTTGGGGGGCCCTACATAAACTGAATTTGACGAGGTTGGTGGAGCAGATGGAGGAGGACTTCAAAAGATGGGACGTTACCGCTCTCGCTAGCGGGTAGAATGCAGTCGGTCAAAATGGTGGTCCTTCCGAGGTTTCTGTTTGTGTTTCAGTGCCTTCCCATCGTGATCACCAAGGCCTTTTTTAAGAGAGTAGGCAGGAGTATTATGGGGTCTGTGTGGGCGAATAGGACCCCGAGGGTAAGGAGAGAGTTTCTGGAACGCAGTAGGGACCGAGAAGGGTTGGCGCTGCTGAACCTAGGGAGCTACTACTGGACAGCAAATGTGGCGATGATCCGCAAGTGGGTGATGGAGGGAGAGGGGGCGGCATGGAAGAGGGTGGAGATGGCGTCCTGTAAAGGAACGAGCCTGGGGGCGCTGGTGACGGCACCGCTGCCACTCTCGCCGTCAAAGTATACCACGAGCCCGGTGGTGGCGGCAACGCTAAGGATCTGGGGCCAGTGGAGACGGCACAGGGGTGCAGTGGGAGCCTTGGTGTGGTCCCCGATCAGGGGTAAACACCGCTTTGTCCCGGGGAGGATGGACGGGGGGTTCCAGAGCTGGCATCGGGCGGGGATTAGAAGAATGGGGGACCTGTTCATTGATGGGACGTTTGCGAGCCTAGGGGCACTAGAGGAGAAGTTTGAGATACCCCCAGGAAATGCTTTTAGATACATGCAGGTGAGGGAGTTTGTGAGGCGGCAGTTGAGGGAGTTCCCGTTGCTCCCGGCACAGGAAATTCAGGACAGGGTGATCTCGGGTGTATGGGTCGGGGAGGGCAAGGTGTCGGCAATATACCAGGAGATGAAAGAAGAGGGGGAAGCATTGGTGGAGGAGCTGAAGGGTAAATGGGAGGAGGAGCTGGGGGAGGAGATTGAGGAGGGGTTATGGGCTGATGCCCTAGGTAGGGTTAATTCCTCCTCCTCGTGTGCCAGGCTCACAGAGGTGGTTCACAGAGCGCACTTGACAGGGGCGAGGTTGAGTAGGTTCTTTGGGGTAGAGGACAGATGTGGAAGGTGCTCAGGGAGTCCGGCGAACCATGTCCATATGTTTTGGTCATGCCCGGCACTGGAGGGGTTCTGGAGAGGAGTGGCGGGAGCAATATCTCAGGTGGTGAAAGTCCGGGTCAAGCCAAGCTGGGGGCTAGCAATATTTGGAGTAGTGGACGAGCCGGGAGTGCAGGAGGCGAAAGAGGCCGGTATTCTGGCCTTTGCGTCCCTAGTAGCCCGGCGAAGGATCTTGCTAATGTGGAAGGAGGCGAAGCCCCCCAGCGTGGAGGCCTGGATAAACGACATGGCTGAGTTCCCATTTGAGTGGGTGGAGACCCGCCCAATTGGGGCTCACTGGCAGGGGCTTAAATACTGTGATGCAGGCCTGGACCAGCAGTTCCCGATGGTTCTGAGCTGGGACAAGAGTGTTGTACGCCACCCTGCTGCTTTATTTCTGTTGAGAAATAAACGTTTATTATGCCTTGCCTGGCCTATGCTGAAGTTATTACAGTCATTTTACACTTTAAAATTCACCCAGTCTGGTTTCACATGAGGGACCATCGTACATCAGTGGGAGGACGATGGAGACACCTCTATATTCTTCTAGCACATATTGAGTTCCAATGTATCTTTCGTCCATGGTGCACCAAAAAGATGTGTCAACTGGAATGCTCTTGTCCTTTTGTTGATGTTCCATTTGATGTGTGAATTTCCTGGGTGGCTGTGAAGATCCATATGTAATTTGGCATTTATCTGAATGCTAAGACTGTTTGAACTGATGCAGTACTGCCAAAAGTCACATGGTTTGCAGTGGCCATTGTAACAGTGTCTTTATTCAGAATTTTAAAGTATTGTCCGAAAGTTCAGAATATACTGGAACATAGAACATGCAGTGCAGAAGGAGGCCATTCAGTCCATCGATTCTGCATCGACCCACTTAAGCCCTCACTTCCACCCTATCCCCGTAACCCAATAACCCCTCCTAATCCTTTTGGACACTAAGGAGAATTTATCATGGCCAATCCACCTAATCTGCATATCTTTTGACTGTGGGAGGAAACCGGAGCACCCAGAGGAAACCCACGCAGACACGGGGAGAACGTGTAGACTCCGCACAGATAGTGACCCAGCCGGGAATCGAACCTGGGACCCTGGCGCTGTGAAGCCACAGTGCTATCCACTTGTGCTACCGTGCTGCCCTTAAAACCCATGCAGACATTACACTTTTTTGGAGCACAAACATCGGCATGGACCTGTTAGGCAGAATGGTCTGTTTTTGCGCTATAACTTCTATGTACTTCCATGTAACAAGAATGACAACAAACCACTTTCTCTTCTCTGTCACTGCTGCCAAGTGTTGTATCATTTGGAAATATCTATTTTTTTCCAGACATGTGCATTCCGTGGCAGGAAAGCTCAAAAGGGCATTGTTTCTTCTGACATTGATTCACTGACAGTGCATCATATTGTCTCACTGGGGATTGCTTTGCCTGATAACTTATTGTTCCATGTTATAGCTTAACAAGTAAACAGATGGTATCAATATAAGAACATAGAACATAATGAGCTCCAGGAATTCTACATTGTAGCATTTTAAATGAGAACAAGGCTCTTACAGCATTTCAAAGTGTTCTGAAGACTAATCAGTTATATAACGAAAAAAGACTGAAACATTTATATTGATTGAATGCATTAACATATCTTTAAGAAATGTCCTTCAATGTTTCACATCAAATTATTACACTAAAATACAGTGAATAATAGATAGATCAGTTAACAATAACAATGGCAAACCAAACTGTTTCGTTCTGAGTAATATTGGTTGGGGGAGGAATGTTGGCCAAGGCACTGGAAGAACTTGTTTCTCTTCTCCAAATAGTAACATATGATCCTTAAATTCCATTTGAACCACTGGAATCGGACATAATCTGTCACAATGAATATAAAATCATGGAATCATAAACTGGCTACAACACAAGGAGGCCATTTGACCAATTGTGTATGTGCCAGCTCACGACAAAAACAACAAATCTAGTCCTACTGGCCTTACCTCTTTCACCTTGCAAACTCTTTCCATTCAGTTGATTGTCCCATTCTTTTTTCAAAGTCACAATTGAATCTGCCTTCACAATCTCCTCGGGCATTGTGTTTCATTGCATTTCAGACCCTAACTATTTGCTGCATAAGTTTCCTCATGGCAGCGCAGTAGCATAGTGGTTAGCATAGTTGCTTCACAGCTCCAGGGTCCCAGGTTCGATTCCCAGCTTGGGTCACTGTCTGTGTGGAGTCTGCGTGGGTTTCCTCCGGGTGCTCCGGTTTCCTCCCACAGTCCAAAGATGTGCAGGTTAGGTGTATTGGCCATTCTAAATTGCCCTTAGTGTCCAAAGAAGTTATGCGAGGTTACTGGGTTATATGGGTAAACGGGATAGGGTGGAGGCATGGGGCATAAGTAGGGTGCTCTTTGTAAGGGCCGGTGCAGACTTGATGTGCTGAATGGCTTCCTTCTGCACTGTAGATTCTATGATCTATGATGGCGCCGTTGATTCTTTTGACGATCTCTTAAATCTGTCTCCTCTAGTTCTCAATCTTTATGTCAATGGGTACAATTTCTCTTTCTGTCGAAGTGAAGATTTTGAATATACCTGGAAAATCTCCTCTATTTTGTAGAGAAAACAATTCTAGCAAAAGTCCCTCATCTCTAGAACCATTCTTTTTTTTAAATAAATTTAGATTGCTGGGAGGTAAGTCTGTGCTTTAAAAACACTTGTCTTTGCAGGGGCAGGCCAGTCGATTTCGGCGGGAGAGGAGCTGGTTTGTCAATTTCAGCGGGGGCAGTGCGGAAGTGATTGCTGGGAGGTAAGTCTGTGCTTTAAAAACACTTGTCTTTGCAGGGGCAGGCCAGTCGATTTCGGCGGGAGAACAGCTGGTTTGTCAATTTCAGCGGGGGCAGTGCGGAAGTGATTGCTGGGAGGTAAGTCTGTGCTTTAAAAACACTTACCTGGTCCCGTTTTCGGTCCCTCTTTTCTTTTTTTTTTAATATTTTAGTATTTAAGGCAGGAACAGAAAGTTCGACACGCGGACCTCTGGGAAGACCCTCACCAATAAATTCTGGTGGAGAGGAAACCCGAGACACTACACGTGTAGTGTCTCCCACCCGCCCTCCTCCTCTAACCTAATAATAAAACCCATGGGTGTGAGGTAAGTACCATATTTTATTATTAACACGAAGAAGGTAAGTAAGTGATTTTTACGCATTTTTACTTTTGTACCTTTTTCAAATTGTGTGTGTGTTGGGGGGGAAACTGAAGTGAAATCACAGAAAAGCTGTGGCCTGAGTGGCTGGTTGGGATTCTACACTAAATTAAAAAAACTGAGCATTGGTAACTAATTAAACATAATTACTTAATTATAATTTAGAGGGATATCTAAGCCAGAGATCGGAGAGTACTATATTTAGCTTTCGTATTTCTATTAGAAATCTAGTGCTAGGAAACAGATAGTCAACAGTAACTTTGAAATTTAAAAAAAATATATTCAAAAAAAAAATTTTTTTAATTTAAATTTTAATTAATTGAGGCAATGTCAGTTAGAGGGGTGCTGTGCTCTGACTGTGAGATGTGGCAGGTCCGGGAGGCTTCCAGCGTCCCGGATGGCTTAATCTGCAGAAAGTGCACCCAACTGGAGCTCCTCACAGACCGCATGGTTCGGTTGGAGCGGCAATTGGATGCACTTAGGAGCATGCAGGTGGCGGAAAGTGTCATAGATCGCAGTTATGTAGATGTGGTCACACCCAAGGTGCAGGCAGAGAAATGGGTGACCACCAGAAAGGGCAGGCAGTCAGTGCAGGAATCCCCTGTGGTTGTCCCCCTCTCGAACAGATATACCCCTTTGGATACTGTCGGGTGGGATAGCCTATCAGGGGAAAACAGCAGCAGCCAGAGCAGTGGCACCACGACTGGCTCTGATGTTCAGAAGGGAGGGTCAAAGCGCAGAAGAGTAATAGTAATAGGGGACTCTATAGTCAGGGGCACAGATAGGCGCTTCTGTGGACGTGAAAGAGACTCCAGGATGGTATGTTGCCTCCCTGGTGCCAGGGTCCAGGATGTCTCCGAACGGGTAGAGGGCATCCTGAAGGGGGAGGGCAAACAGGCAGAGGTCGTTGTACATATTGGTACTAACGACATAGGCAGGAAGGGGCATGAGGTCCTGCAGCAGGAGTTCAGGGAGCTAGGCAGAAAGTTAAAAGACAGGACCTCGAGGGTTGTAATCTCGGGATTACTCCCTGTGCCACGTGCCAGTGAGGCTAGAAATAGGAAGATAGAGCAGCTAAACACGTGGCTAAACAGCTGGTGTAGGAGGGAGGGTTTCCATTATCTGGACCACTGGGAACTCTTCCGGGGCAGGTGTGACCTGTATAAGAAGGACGGGTTGCATCTAAACCGGAGAGGCATAAATATCCTGGCCGCGAAGTTTGCTAGTGTCACACGGGAGGGTTTAAACTAGTATGGCAGGGGTGTGGGCACGGGAGCAATAGGTCAGAAGGTGAGAGCATTGAGGGAGAACTAGGGAATAGGGACAGTTTGGCTCTGAGGCAGAGCAGACAGGGAGAAGTTGCTGAACACAGCGGGCCTGGTGGCCTGAAGTGCGTATGTTTTAATGCAAGAAGTATTACGGGTAAGGCAGATGAACTTAGAGCTTGGATTAGTACTTGGAACTATGATATTGTTGCCATTACAGAGACCTGGTTGAGGGAAGGGCAGGATTGGCAGCTAAACGTTCCAGGATTTAGATGTTTCAGGCAGGATAGAGGGGGATGTAAAAGGGGAGGCGGAGTTGCGCTACTGGTTCGGGAGAATATCACAGCTGTACTGCGAGAGGACACCTCAGAGGGCAGTGAGGCTATATGGGTAGAGATCAGGAATAAGAAGGGTGCAGTCACAATGTTGGGGGTTTACTACAGGCCTCCCAACAGCCAGCAGATAGGTAGACAGATTTTGGAAAAGAGTAAAAACAACAGGGTTGTGGTGATGGGAGACTTCAACTTCCCCAATATTGACTGGTACTCACTTAGTGCCAGGGGCTTAGACGGGGCGGAGTTTGTAAGGAGCATCCAGGAGGGCTTCTTAAAACAATATGTAAACTAGGGAAGGGGCGGTACTGGACCTGGTATTGGGGAATGAGCCCGGCCAGGTGGTAGATGTTTCAGTAGGGGAGCATTTCGGTAACAGTGACCACAATTCAGTAAGTTTTAAAGTACTGGTGGACAAGGATAAGAGTGGTCCTAGGATGAATGAGCTAA
The DNA here is from genome assembly GCF_047496885.1 of Scyliorhinus torazame. Classification (NCBI taxonomy): domain Eukaryota; kingdom Metazoa; phylum Chordata; class Chondrichthyes; order Carcharhiniformes; family Scyliorhinidae; genus Scyliorhinus; species Scyliorhinus torazame. The sequence goes on from NC_092707.1 coordinate 312,374,073, forward strand.
ATTGGGGGAAGGCTAATTCTAACAATATTAGGCGGGAACTGAAGAACATAGATTGGGGGCGGATGTTTGAGGGCAAATCAACATCTGACATGTGGGAGGCTTTCAAGTGGCAGTTGAAAGGGATTCAGGACCGGCATGTTCCTGTGAGGAAGAAGGATAAATACGGCAATTTTCGGGAACCTTGGATGACGAGAGATATTGTAGGCCTCGTCAAAAAGAAAAAGGAGGCATTTATCAGGGCTAAAAGGCTGGGATCAGACGAAGCCTGCGTGGAATATAAGGAAAGTAGGAAGGAACTTAAGCAAGGAGTCAGGAGGGCTAGAAGGGGTCATGAAAAGTCATTGGCAAATAGGGTTAAGGAAAATCCCAAGGCTTTTTACACGTACATAAAAAGCAAAAGGGTAGCCAGGGAAAGGGTTGGCCCACTGAAGGATAGGCAAGGGAATCTATGTGTGGAGCCAGAGGAAATGGGCGAGGTACTAAATGAATACTTTGCATCAGTATTCACCAAAGAGAAGGAATTGGTAGATGTTGAGTCTGGAGAAGGGTGTGTAGATAGCCTGGGTCACATTGAGATCCAAAAAGAAGAGGTGTTGGGTGTCTTAAAAAATATTAAGGTAGATAAGTCCCCAGGGCCTGATGGGATCTACCCCAGAATACTGAAGGAGGCTGGAGAGGAAATTGCTGAGGCCTTGACGGAAATCTTTGGATCCTCGCTGTCTTCGGGGGATGTCCCGGAGGACTGGAGAATAGCCAATGTTGTTCCTCTGTTTAAGAAGGGTAGCAAGGATAATCCCGGGAACTACAGGCCGGTGAGCCTTACTTCAGTGGTAGGGAAATTACTGGAGAGAATTCTTCGAGACAGGATCTACTCCCATTTGGAAGCAAATGGACATATTAGTGAGAGGCAGCACGGTTTTGTGAAGGGGAGGTCGTGTCTCACTAACTTGATAGAGTTTTTCAAGGAGGTCACTAAGATGATTGATGCAGGTAGGGCAGTGGATGTTGTCTATATGGACTTCAGTAAGGCCTTTGACAAAGTCCCTCATGGTAGACTAGTACAAAAGGTGAAATCACACGGGATCAGGGGTGAGCTGGCAAGGTGGATACAGAACTGGCTAGGCCATAGAAGGCAGAGAGTAGCAATGGAAGGATGCTTTTCTAATTGGAGGGCTGTGACCAGTGGTGTTCCACAGGGATCAGTGCTGGGGCCTTTGCTCTTTGTAGTATATATAAATGATTTGGAGGAAAATGTAACTGGTCTGATTAGTAAGTTTGCAGACGACACAAAGGTTGGTGGAATTGCGGATAGCGATGAGGACTGTCGGAGGATACAGCAGGATTTAGATTGTTTGGAGACTTGGGCGGAGAGATGGCAGATGGAGTTTAATCCGGACAAATGTGAGGTAATGCATTTTGGAAGGTCTAATGCAGGTAGGGAATATACGGTGAATGGTAGAACCCTCAAGAGTATTGAAAGTCAAAGAGATCTAGGAGTACAGGTCCACAGGTCACTGAAAGGGGCAACACAGGTGGAGAAGGTAGTCAAGAAGGCATATGGCATGCTTGCCTTCATTGGCCGGGGCATTGAGTATAAGAATTGGCAAGTCATGTTGCAGCTGTATAGAACCTTAGTTAGGCCACACTTGGAGTATAGTGTTCAATTCTGGTCGCCACACTACCAGAAGGATGTGGAGGCTTTAGAGAGGGTGCAGAAGAGATTTACCAGAATGTTGCCTGGTATGGAGGGCATTAGCTATGAGGAGCGGTTGAATAAACTCGGTTTGTTCTCACTGGAACGAAGGAGGTTGAGGGGAGACCTGATAGAGGTATACAAAATTATGAGGGGCATAGACAGAGTGGATAGTCAGAGGCTTTTCCCCAGGGTAGAGGGGTCAATTACTAGGGGGCATAGGTTTAAGGTGAGGGGGGCAAGGTTTAGAGTAGATGTACGAGGCAAGTTTTTTACGCAGAGGGTAGTGGGTGCCTGGAACTCGCTACCGGAGGAGGTGGTGGAAGCAGGGACGATAGTGACATTTAAGGGGCATCTTGACAAATACATGAATAGGATGGGAATAGAGGGATACGGACCCAGGAAGTGTAGAAGATTGTAGTTTAGTCGGGCAGCATGGTCGGCACGGGCTTGGAGGGCCGAAGGGCCTGTTCCTGTGCTGTACATTTCTTTGTTCTTTGTTCTTTGTTCTAGAGTACCCAAATATTTATTTTCCAATTAAGGGGCAATTTAGCGTGGCCAATCTACCTAGCCTGCACATCTTTAGGTTGTAGGGGTGAGACCCACGCAAACATGAGGAGAATGTGCAAACTCCACATGGACAGTGACCCGGAGCCAGGATCGAACACGAGTCCTCAGCACTGTGAGACAGCACTGCAAACCACTGCACCACCATGCCACCCCATCTCTAGAGCCAATCTAATGTGTGGCATGGTCGCACAGTGCTTCACAGCGCCAGGGTCCCCGGCTTTGTTCCCAGCTTGGCCCACTGTCTGTGCGGAGTCTCCACGTTCTCTCCGTGTCTGCATGGGCTTTTTCCCACAAGTCCCAAAAGACGTGCTTGTTAGGTGCATTGGACATTCTGACTTCTCCCTCTGTGTACGCCAGAGTGTGGTGACTAGGGGATTTTCACAGTAACTTCATTGCAGTGTTAATGTAAGCCTACTTGTAACACTAATAAAGATTATTATTATTAAATCATCGCTACAAAACTTCTAAAGCCTTGACATGCTTCTTAATGTGCAGTGACCAGAATTGGATACAATACTCCAAATGAGGCAGAACCATTGTTTTACAAAGGTTCCGTGCTTTCCCCCCGCCCCCCCCCCCCCACCCGATAATTATAAAATTGCCCAAATGCCAGAGGTTGGATCATATGACATGGCCTATTAATGGTTAATTGCATCTAACAATCAATTTCTGTACTTAACGGCCAGAATTCCATTGTTCCCTCCATGGTCCTCTTTTGAAATGGGCTTGGACAGCTCCAGATATGAGATGAATCAATTAACAGCACTGCAGGCATGAAATGAGTTTCGATCTCCTTCTTTTGTGATAGTTCAGATTGGGAAATCAGTTTGTCTGCACTCTCACTGCCTTTGTTGATGACAAGGGCTCTGCACAATGAGCTGTGAAATTCCACAGGCTGAGAGGAATTATGTGGTTCTTGTAACTCCTGGTCATAGCTCCCAGAACAAAGGACCATTCATATGGTCATGTGACTTATGGCAGCCATCTTTTTAGTTCAGCAGACAGTTAACTTTTTTAAACAAGGCAAAAGAATAAAGTTTTGGATTACTTCACATGTAATAGGAACCAACAGCATGATTAACATAAGCTTTGTACTACGTTCAAAAGCTGCTCTTACATGCACAATGGTGCAGACACAATGGGCTGAGTGGCTTCCTTCTGCACTTTAGGGATTGTATGGATGTTCCCCTACTGACACTTGATCTCTTTGGCCCACCTCATACCCCAGAGCCATATCCAGCAATGCCTTCTTTCCTCTTGGGCTGGAAACAGCAATCAAGAAACTACTTCAGAACACACTTCAAAAACTCTGTCCTTTACCCTGTTAATATCCTCGCCCATATGAGAATTATTAACATTCTCCATTATTACAACTCATGGGCATGATTCAGCCACTGCATTGCTCACAGCACAGATCGGGGCACACCAGGTGAATGGCAGGAGAGGCAAAATCGAGACTCGTGCCGGATGCAAACCATTTTGCGATTCACCTGGCCCACCCCTGATGGTGCGTTCCGGACCATACCTAAGTATAGCGAGAATATCATTAAACCTAAGTTGCATGCATTTCAATCTCATTAACAAGATTGAAGCTAAATGCAGCGGCCTCCCGGGAATTACCTGACTCCCCACAGGAAGTCACGCAGGCGTTGTTTCGTCCTCCTTTGCAAAACAGGAAGCTGGCTCAATGGCTACTGAAGGAAATGAGGAGGTGAGTAACTCTTTCCATGCTCTTCCTGGCATGCAGCTCAAAGGCTCCAGAGCTGCTGCCCCAGTGCTCGGCGGGCGGGGGTGGGGGGTGGGAATCACCCTTCAGGAGGGTTGGGCTTGGTGAAGGGTGGCAGGTTGGGGGTCAACACTGGGCCGGGGGGGTGAGGGCTTTGCATCTGCCTTCAAGGCTTCTTTAAATACTGTGGAGACCAATAACAGGGGCAACGACAGCTTCAGCCTGCCTGTCCTACTGCGGCTTCACTCCTTAAAGTCAATTTCACCACCGTTGACTGTAAGCAGCCTGCAGCTTCACAGCTGAAGGCTATTTCAAATGAGGAATGAGCCTTGTTAGTTGTGAGAGCATTTCACAGCTACAGGTTGTGTTTGCTGCTTGCTCCTGCTGGTGGCTGCAGATGCCTGGCGGCTGCTGTTGCTGTTTCCTTCCTTTTTTGTAGCCGGAAAGAATGATGCTGGGCTCAGGTGGTCATATGAGTCAAGAAGGCAATCCGGTTTGAAACAGGAAGGTGCTGCGGGACCAGATGTGCAGCATTGTTCGAAATGAGCTACCTGCTATCACTGTTGAATAAATGCTTTTGCAGATTGCTAATGCTTTTGTTGCTGGTGTAGTGAGTGCTGATGTAACTGGCATGTCACCACGGGTTAAACACTCTGGAAGTTAAGGGTGTTCCACTGCACCTTGGGCGCCAGTGGAATTTGTAGATGCCCGGATTTTGTTCCGGTGTTATTGAGCCATGTGGTACAGCTGCAGCTCCTGGGTGGAGAATGGCACTGGTACACGGAACAAGTCACACATTGATGGACAGATTATTTCCATGACAAACTCTGGACATGATAACACTTTCTCAGGCTTATCCTCTGTTTCTGTTGAGGAACCCGCGAGGAGTGATGCCGTATGTTTGGTTTTTTTGTGTAAAAATCAGCTGACATAGCTTTGTATTTGTACCAATATTGAATGCTGACGTTTCCCTGTTGTTTGATGGCTAGTGTAATATGTGGAATGTTACGTTGTTGATTTTCAAATTTTTGTTACTGTTGACTGTTTAATAAACAAAATATTCTCAACTCTCAAGGGCCTCCTTGAAGGGACAGGTGCCAGGTCCCAGAGGGTGATTAGCACACTGCATGTGCAACAAACTTTGATGCCTGAACACTGTGCCTGAACTCTAGGAACAGAGGCACCAAAGATGCAGCTGCCAACAATCAAACACTAAAGAAAGGGCTTCGCCACTGAGGATCCTCTCGCAGCCAAAGGGTAAGTGTGTGGTGAACGGAGTGAAGCTGAGCATGGCCTTCCTAATGTTCCGGAAAAGGTCTGACGTCTGGGGTATGGGGTCAAGGGGCACCTGATGTGTCCAGGAGATGAGTGTGCAAAGCAAGGTTTGCCAGCACAAATGGCTCACTTGGTGAGAGAATGTGGGACAGTCATGGTGAGGATGGGGGAGGTTTGAAGGATTTGAGAGTCCTGGGATGGAAATCTTAACTGATGTGGGTCTCTCTCCTTCTCCAATTCCTTCCAGGTATAATATCCATGGGCGGCTAAGTGTCGACGCCAGCGTTAAAAACAGGAGTGTTTTACTCCGGCGTCGCCGCCCGTTCCGGGACCCCATTCTCCGGCCCACAGTGGGCTAGCACGGTGCTGGAGCGGACCATGCCACTCCACCTGCAGATCTCAGCGCCGCGGGGTCCGCACATGCGCAGTTGGGCCGGCGGCAACTAGCGCATGCGCAGTGGCCTTCTTCCGTGCGCCGGCCCCGGGCTACAGCAGCTGGCGCAGAGGAAAGGAGGCCCCCAGCCAGAGAGGCCGGCCCGCCGATCAGACTCCCCCTTGACCGCTCTGGCGGTGCCTTGCAGGACACCCCTCAGAGGGTCTCCTGATTTGTGGTGGTCTGCTGTGTCCTCCATAATCTGGCACAGCAGCAGGGTGACATGCTAGAGGAGGAGAAGGAAGCAGAGAGACATCCGGCCTTTCTGAGGATAAGGAGGAGGTGGACCACAAAGTGCTGGAGGACGAGCCCAGAAGGAGCCGGAGGATGGAGGACAGGTGGCAGCAAGGGTGAGGTATTCCAGGAGGACCAGGGAGGCCCACATCGTCTTCAGATTCTTCCAGGAAGAGGTTGTGTCCATCTGCTCAACCCTCCCTCCCAACTACCATTTCCCTCCCTCCCCCACCCCGTATTACCCTCCTTCCCCCATTCCCTTCCCCCAAATCCCCTTGCCCCGCCATTTCCCTTCCTACCCCCCGCCATGACTCTCCATTCACCGCCACCCCCCAATAACTCACCGGGGAGGGGGGGGGGGGGTAGAGAGAAAGGGGCAACATGGTTGGGTGTATGAGGTGTGACATGTTTTAATAATGAACATCTCACTGTGACAGATTTCCATTTCACCTAGCTACAGGGTATGTATGACTCCGGATGGCCCAGCCCCATCGGATAGTGATCCTGCAAGACAATGGACATGTGGTTAGTGAGAGGGAAGGATCATTTTGTCTGACATAAACAACTCACTTGAGACAGGTCATCTGGGTGAATGGGCAGTGGACCTCACGGGCGAAATTCTCCCCAAACGGCGCTTGTCCGCCGACTGGCGCCCAAAACGGCGCCAATCAGACGGGCATCGCGCCGCCCCAAAGGTGCGGAATGCTCCGCATCTTTGGGGGCCGAGCCCCAACATTGAGGGGCTAGGCCGGCGCTGGAGGGATTTCCGCCCCGCCAGCTGGCGGAAACGGCGTTTGTTGTCCCGCCAGCTGACGCGGAAATGACATGTCGGGGCGGCGCATGCGCGGGAGCGTCAGCGGCCGCTGACAGTTTCCCGCGCATGTGCAGTGGGGAGAGTCACTTCCGCCTCCGCCATGGTGGAGACCGTTGCGGAGGCGGAAGGGAAAGAGTGCCCCCACGGCACAGGCCCGCCCGCGGATCGGTGGGCCCCGATCGTGGGCCAGGCCACGTTGGGGGCACCCCCCGGGGTCAGATCGCCCCGTTCCCCCTCCAGGACCCCGGAGCCCGCCCACGCCGCCTTGTCCCGCCGGTAAATAGGTACTCTAATTTACGCCGGCGGGACAGGCAATTTCTCGGCGGGACTTCGGCCCATCCGGGCCGGAGAATCGAGCGGGGGGGCCCGCCAACCGGCGCGGCCCGATTCCCGCCCCCGCCCAATCTCCGGTACCGGAGACTTCGGCAACCAGCGGGGGCGGGATTCACGGCGGCCAATGGCCATTCTCCGACCCGCTGGGGCGTGGGAGAATGACGCCCCACGTCTCTGGCGCAGACCAACCTATTTGGTTACTGCTCTCTCCTCAGGCAATCCCGCAATTTCCAGGGTCTGTTCCTCAGAGGGAGTGAGAACTCTGGGATTCTTCCTCCCGCCTTGGCCCTTTCCTGGTTATTATGGGCTATCTTCTCCTGCAGAGACAAAGAGAGGGCATTGTGAGCCGCGTGCTTGATGAGTCTGGGGAGGTCTATAGCAGGTGGCATGTGTGTGGGCACCGCATCTGGACATGAAGGGGTTATGCTGGTGGGTGCCAGGGGGTTCTGAGGAACAACACAAAGTTCGGATGTGAGGAGGGTGCGAGGTGTCAGCCAGTTGATTTGAAGGGGGGAGGAGGCCAGGGTATGGGAATTTGAGGGATGGCAGGAAGAACTGATGCCAAGAGAGAGGTAGAAACTTAGTCTTGCAGCTTATTGGAGGTGGTTGGTCATCTTCCATCTTTGGACAGCAGTCCACCTGATCATGCTGCCTGCACTGACAGCCGCTGCCACTGACTCCCAGGTGGCATTGCTGACCCTGTTGCTGGTCCTCCGACTCCCTCGGGGGAACAGGGTGCCCCGCCTCTCATCCACAGCATCGAGAAGTCTGGCCAGTGTCATAATATACACCAGTATATCATGGTGCAGACACACACTGATGGACACACAGTGGGACCAATCAACATACACAACACCGCAGTCAATCACCAGTGAGAGAACACGCACTATAAAGACAGGAGGCATCAGAGTTCCCGCTCATTTGAGTAGCAGCTAGCTAGGAGCACAGAGCTCACAGCCTGCAACACAGACATTCACCATGTGCTGAGTGCATCAACTGGTTAGGACAAGGCAAAGGTCTTTAGTTAAAGCTGGTATCGTATTTACCCACAGTTCAAGTATGTTTAAATAGTTAACCTTTTAATAAAATAGTGTTGCACTACTTCAAGTGTTGGTGACCTGTATGTGATCCAGAACACCCAACACATCAGCCAGGTCTGCATCTCCAAAGCGAGGAGCAGGCCTACGCGCTGCCATGTTTGTGTGTTGACTGGAGTAAATAAATGGTAAGGGAGTGTTTATAGCAGCTCCCCCTTGTTAGCGATGAGCTGCTGAGGCGTGTGTTGGACGATTCAGATGGCGAGGGAGCCAGTAATGTTGAGAATCTTGTGGGTGCTCATTTTTGGCATTAAGTGCCATTGAATACGGGCCATGATCTCGCCAACGGCGCCATCCCGAAACTCCCTGTCAAACGTGCCCAAAACCGGACTTTAACTTGACTCTGCTGAATCACGTCCACGGTTTTTGCATCTCACATGACTCAAATCTACTCCTCTATATCTTTCCAACTGGTTTGTAGCTTATAGAATAGAACAGAGTTGTCCAATGTTGGCTCTGTTGTTTCTTAACTCTAACCAAATAGTTTCTGTTTATCAGCCCTCTAGGCCATCCTCTCTCTCCATCAGAATTTTCCTTAATCCCTCCTCCTTTCTTTCCTTCCCTGTTTTCCTGAATTCTATGTATCCAGGACTGTTTAGTTCCCAGTCCCCTTTCTTCAGCCAGGCTTCGCTTATCACGATAACATCACATGTCCATGTCATTATTTGTGCCTTCAATGCGCCAAGCTTATTTACCACTCTTTATACATTTACAAGAACGTGCTGTAAATCCAGGTTAGACTTTACCCTATTCCCTCTTAGTCTGACAACACCTACACCTCACTATTTGTTACTCTCGTGCTATCTGTCTCTTCCAATCATTGTGCACTTTGATTCTCTTTACTAATGCTAAATCATGATTCCCATGTATTAAACTGATGTCATAACACAATGCTGTAATTCTAAAATAGTAAGGTTCTCCTCTGAAACAGATGTACATTTACAGCAGGGATTTTTGTACAGGGCCCTCTTGCAATTATTTGCACAGACAGATGATGCATTCCTGCGACCACCTTGCCCTAATTTTCCATTACAGAAAACATTTTCTTAATTTGGTGTAACAATTTTTTAACACCAACAATGTGATGAGTGAAGAATTCAGAAAATCTCAGAATCGAAGAGGTTAGAAAAATTGATATCTGCTCTCTCATTGGCCTAAAAGGTGCTCTCATAACCAGCTCCTGCTGCTTGTGGACTCAATGGCAAACCGAACAAAAATGTGCCCACTTCGGCAAAGTCTGTTGAAAATGGGGCTTCCAAGGGGCTGCTCTGGATCTATTGCAAGATTGTCAATCGATGCATGAAATCCATATTTCAAGAACTGGCAGCGCAACCATCCCTCTGGAGCAGTTTTAGTGCAAATATTATGAGATATTGACAAAGCAGTTAACTCCTCCAAGAACAGGGCACAATTTTACAGCAAAAGCTTTCTCTGTTTAACTTGCTTTGATGGGGATTTATGGGGTGAAAACCGCACTTCAGGCATAAATATTGAAGTGAGAGGCTTGTATAAACAAACACAAAAAGGAGGAAGCGACATAACCAAAAAAGCTATTGAAGTAAGGTGCAAACCGGTTCATTGTTATGCTCAGAAAGAGTCTATTAACACATTCTGAGACTTTCACTGTGTAGCGAATAGGTGATTAATATGATGTGGAGATGCCGGCCTTGGGCTGGGGTGAGCACAGTAAGAAGTTTTACAACGCCAGGTTAAAGTCCAACAGGTTTGTTTCGATGTCACTAGCTTTCGGAGCGCTGCTCCTTCCTCAGGTGAATGAAGAGGTATAACATAGAACATAGAACATAGAAAATACAGCACAGAACAGGCCCTTCGGCCCACGATGTTGTGCCGAACCTTTGTCCTAGATTAATCATAGATTATAGAACATAGAACAATACAGCGCAGTACAGGCCCTTCGGCCCACAATGTTGCACCGAAACAAAAGCCATCTAACCTACACTATGCCATTATCATCCATATGTTTATCCAATAAACCTTTAAATGCCCTCAATGTTGGCGAGTTCACTACTGTAGCAGGTAGGGCATTCCACGGCCTCACTACTCTTTGCGTAAAGAACCTACCTCTGACCTCTGTCCTATATCTATTATCCCTCAGTTTAAAGTTATGTCCCCTCGTGCCAGCCATATCCATCCGCGGGAGAAGGCTCTCACTGTCCACCCTATCCAACCCCCTGATCATTTTGTATGCCTCTATTAAGTCTCCTCTTAACCTTCTTCTCTCCAACGAAAACAACCTCAAGTCCATCAGCCTTTCCTCATAAGATTTTCCCTCCTTACCAGGCAACATCCTGGTAAATCTCCTCTGCACCCACTCCAAAGCCTCCACGTCCTTCCTATAATGCGGTGACCAGAACTGTACGCAATACTCCAAATGCGGCCGTATCAGAGTTCTGTACAGCTGCAACATGACCTCCCGACTCCGGAACTCAATCCCTCTACCAATAAAGGCCAACACTCCATAGGCCTTCTTCACAACCCTATCAACCTGGGTGGCAACTTTCAGGGATCTATGTACATGGACACCTAGATCCCTCTGCTCATCCACACTTTCAAGAACTTTACCATTAGCCAAATATTCCGCATTCCTGTTATTCCTTCCAAAGTGAATCACCTCACACTCCTCTACATTAAACTCCATTTGCCACCTCTCAGCCCAGCTCTGCAGCTTATCTATATCCCTCTGTAACCTGCTACATCCTTCCACACTATCGACAACACCACCGACTTTAGTATCGTCTGCAAATTTACTCACCCACCCTTCTGCGCCTTCCTCTAGGTCATTGATAAAAATGACAAACAGCAACGGCCCCAGAACAGATCCTTGTGGTACTCCACTTGTGACTGTACTCCATTCTGAACAATTCCCATCAACCACCACCCTCTGTCTTCTTTCAGCTAGCCAATTTCTGATCCACATCTCTAAATCACCCTCAATCCCCAGCCTCCGTATTTTTTGCAATAGCCTACCGTGGGGAACCTTATCAAACGCTTTGCTGAAATCCATATACACCACATCAACTGCTCTACCCTCGTCTACCTGTTAAGTCACCTTCTCAAAGAAGATGAATTTACAGTGCAGAAGGAGGCCATTCGGCCCTTTGAGTCTGCACCGGCTCCTGGAAAGAGCACCCTACCCAAACTCAACACCTCCACCCAACACCATGGGCAATTTTGGACATTAAGGGCAATTTATCATTGGCCAATTCACCTAACCTGCACATCTTTGGACTGTGGGAGGAAACCGGAGCACCCGGAGGAAACCCACGCAGACACGGGGAGGACGTGCAGACTCCGCACAGACAGTGACCCAAGCCGGAATCGAACATGGGACCCTGGAGCTGTGAAGCATTGTGCTATCCACAATGCTACCGTGCTGCCCTTAAGAACAAATAAATCTACACTATATAATTTTATCGTAATCCATGTACCTATCCAATAGCTGCTTGAAGGTCCCTAATGTTTCCGACTCAACTACTTCCACAGGCAGTGCATTCAATGCCCCCACTACTCTCTGGGTAAAGAACCTACCTCTGATATCCCTCCGATATTTTCCACCTTTCACCTTAAATTTATGTCCCCTTGTAATGGTTTGTTCCACCCGGGGAAAAAGTCTCTGACTGTCTACTTTATCTATTCCCCTGATCATCTTATAAACCTCTATCAAGTCACCCCTCATCCTTCTCCGTTCTAATGAGAAAAGGCCTAGCACCCTCAACCTTTCCTCGTAAGACCTACTCTCCATTCCAGGCAACATCCTGGTAAATCTTCTTTGCACCTTTTCCAAAGCTTCCACATCCTTCCTAAAATGAGGCGACCAGAACTGTACACAGTACTCCAAATGTGGCCTTACCAAAGTTTTGTACAGCTGCATCATCACCTCACGGCTCTTAAATTCAATCCCTCTGTTAATGAACGCGAGCACACCATAGGCCTTCTTCACAGCTCTATCCACTTGAGTGGCAACTTTCAAAGGTGTATGAACATAGACCCCAAGATCTCTCTGCTCCTCCACATTGCCAAGAACTCTACCGTTAACCCTGTATTCCGCATTCATATTTGTCCTTCCAAAATGGACAACCTCACACTTTTCAGGGTTAAACTCCATCTGCCACTTCTCAGCCCAGCTCTGCATCCTATCTATGTCTCTTTGCAGCCGACAACAGCCCTCCTCACTATCCACAACTCCACCAATCTTCGTATCGTCTGCAAATTTACTGACCCACCCTTCAACTCCCTCATCCAAGTCATTAATGAAAATCACAAACAGCAGAGGACCCAGAACTGATCCCTGCGGTACGCCACTGGTAACTGGGATCCAGGCTGAATATTTACCATCCACCACCACTCTCTGACTTCTATCGGTTAGCCAGTTCGTTATCCAACTGGCCAAATTTCCCACTATCCCATGCCTCCTTACTTTCTGCATAAGCCTACCATGGGGAACCTTATCAAATGCCTTACTAAAATCCATGTACACTACATCCACTGCTTTACCTTCATCCACATGCTTGGTCACCTCCTCAAAGAATTCAATAAGACTTGTAAGGCAAGACCTACCCCTCACAAATCCGTGCTGACTATCCCTAATCAAGCAGTGTCTTTCCAGATGCTCAGAAATCCTATCCTTCAGTACCCTTTCCATTACTTTGCCTACCACCAAAGTAAGACTAACTGGCCTGTAATTCCCAGGGTTATCCCTAGTCCCTTTTTTGAACAGGGGCACGACATTCGCCACTCTCCAATCCCCTGGTACCACCCCTGTTGACAGTGAGGACGAAAAGATCATTGCCAACGGCTCTGCAATTTCATCTCTTGCTTCCCATAGAATCCTTGGATATATGCCGTCAGGCCTGGGGGACTTGTCTATTCTCAAGTTTTTCAAAATGCCCAACACATCTTCCTTCCTAACAAGTATTTCCTCAAGCTTACCAATCTGTTTCACACTGTCCTCTCCAACAATATCGCCCCTCTCATTTGTAAATACAGAAGAAAAGTACTCGTTCAAGACCTCTCCTATCTCTTCAGACTCAATACACAATCTCCCGCTACTGTCCTTGATCGGACCTACCCTCGCTCTAGTCATTCTCATATTTCTCACATATGTGTAAAAGGCCTTGGGGTTTTCCTTGATCCTACCCGCCAAAGATTGTTCATGCCCTCTCTTAGCTCTCCTAATCCCTTTCTTCAGTTCCCTCCTGGCTATCTTGTATTCCTCCAATGCCCTGTCTGAACCTTGTTTCCTCAGCCTTACATAAGTCTCCTTTTTCCTCTTAACAAGACATTCAACCTCTCTTGTCAACCATGGTTCCCTCACTCGACCATCTCTTCCCTGCCTGACAGGGACATACATATCAAGGACACGTAGCACCTGTTCCTTGAACAAGTTCCACATTTCACTTGTGTCCTTCCCTGCCAGCCTATGTTCCCAACTTATGCACTTCAATTCTTGTCTGACAACATCGTATTTACCCTTCCCCCAATTGTAAACCTTGCCCTGTTGCACGTACCTATCCCTCTCCATTACTAAAGTGAAAGTCACAGAATTGTGGTCACTATCTCCAAAATGCTCCCCCACTAACAAATCTATCACTTACCCTGGTTCATTACCCAGTACTAAATCCAATATTGCCCCTCCTCTGGTCGGACAATCTACATACTGTGTTCGAAAAGCTTCCTGGACACACTGCACAAACACCACCCCATCCAAACTATTTGGTCTAAAGAGTTTCCACTCAATGTTTGGGAAGTTAAAGTCGCCCATGACTACTACCCTATGACTTCTGCACCTTTCCAAAATCTGTTTCCCAATCTGTTCCTCCACATCTCTGCTACTATTGGGGGGCCTATAGAAAACTCCTAACAAGGTGACTGCTCCTTTCCTATTTCTGACTTCAACCCATACTACCTCAATAGGGTGATACTCCTCGAACTGCCTTTCTGCAGCTGTTATACTATCTCTAATTAATAATGCCACCTCCCCACCTCTTTTACCACCCTCCCTAATCGTATTGAAACATCTATAACCAGGGACCTCCAACAACCATTTCTGCCCCTCTTCTATCCAAGTTTCCGTGATGGCCACCACATCGTAGTCCCAAGTACCGATCCATGCCTTAAGTTCACCCACCTTATTCCTGATGCTTCTTGCGTTGAAGTATACACACTTCAACCCATCTCCGTGCCTGCAAGTACTCGCCTTTGTCAGTGTTCCCTTCCCCACTGCCTCACTACGTGCTTTGGCGTCCTGAATATTGGCTACCTTAGTTGCTGGACTACAAATCCGGTTCCCATTCCCCTGCCAAATTAGTTTAAACCCTCCCGAAGAGTACTAGAAAACCTCCCTCCCAGGATATTGGTGCCCCTCTGGTTCAGATGCAACCCATCCTGCTTGTACAGGTCCCACCTTCCCCAGAATGCGCTCCAATTATCCAAATACCTGAAGCCCTCCCTCCTACACCATTCCTGCAGCCACGTGTTCAACTGCACTCTCTCCCTATTCCTAGCCTCGCTATCACGTGGCACCGGCAACAAACCAGAGATGACAACTCTGTCTGTCCTGGCTTTTAACTTCCAGCCTAACTCCCTAAACTTGTTTATTACCTCCACACCCCTTTTCCTACCTATGTCGTTGGTACCAATGTGCACCACGACTTCTGGCTGCTCACCCTCCCCCTTAAGGATCCTGAAGACACGATCCGAGACATCCCTGGCCCTGGCACCCGGGAGGCAACATACCTTCCGGGAGTCTCGCTCGCGACCACAGAATCTCCTATCTATTCCCCTAACCATTGAATCTCCTACAACTATTGCTTTTCTATTCTCCCCCCTTCCCTTCTGAGCCCCAGAGCCAGTCTCCGTGCCAGAGACCTGGCCGCTAGGGCCTTCCCCCGGTAGGTCATCCCCCCCAACAGCATCCAAAACGGTATACTTGTTTTGAAGGGGAACGGCCACAAGGGATCCCTGCACTGTCTGCCTGTTTGTTTTTCTCCCCCTGACTGTAACCCAGCTATTCTTGTCCTGTACCTTGGGTGTGTTACCTCCTTGTAACTCTTCTCAATCACCCCCTCTGCCTCCCGGATGATCCGAAGTTCATCCAGCTTCAGCTCCAGTTCCCTAACACGGTCTTTGAGGAGCTGAAGTTGGGTGCACTTCCCGCAGGTATAATCAGCGGAGACACCGGTGGTATCCCTCACCACCCACATCCTACAGGAGGAGCATGCAACTGGCCTAGCCTCCATCCCTTCTTACATGACAGAATATAGCTGCCCTGTGGACTAACTAGATCTCCGCCCTCCGACTCTGCTCCCAGTCAGCTACACTTTCTGTAAACTCCTGGCTCTCTTCGCACTCTTCGCGGAAATGTCGGAAACAAAATGAAAGGAGCACCTTACACCCTCCTCACCTAACTCCCTCGGTCACCAAACTCTTACTATAGCACTCAAAAAGCACCAAATTCATGTATGTTCCAGAAACATATATATAGACAGATTCAAAGATGCCAGACAATGCTTGGAATGCGAGCATTTGCAGGTGATTAAATCTTTACAGATCGAGAGATGGGGTAACCCCAGGTTAAAGAGGTGTAAATTGCATCAAGCCAGGACAGTTGGTAGGATTTCGCAGGCCAGATGGTGGGGGATGAATGTAATGCGACATGAATCCCAGGTCCCGGTTGAGGCCGCGCTCATGTGTGCGGAACTTGGCTATAAGCTTCTGCTCGGCGATTCTGCGTTTTCGCGCGTCCTGAAGGCCGCCTTGGTGAACGCTTACCCGGAGATCAGAGGCTGAATGCCCTTGACTGCTGAAGTGTTCCCCGACTGGAAGGGAACATTCCTGCCTGGTGATTGTCGCGCGATGTCCATTCATTCGTTGTCGCAGCGTCTGCATAGTCTCGCATGGCAGAGTAGAAGAGTGCAGGGTCATCACAGCTCACTGAGGGTACAATGCAGCTTGAGAACAATGAGCACATCAACTAAACAGCTTGTAATGATCACATATTTAGTACTGCATGAATAGCGACAGATCCATACAAAGATCAAATGTGCTTTTAATTCAAACAGATGTCAGAGTGGGCTGGTCTGTATTTATTGCACGAATGAAATTAAATGGATAACATTATTGTTATCTATTTTATAGATGTGATTAATACTATATATTTTGATCAGAATAATTTCAAGGTATCATTATGTGTAAAAATTATTTGCAAAACAATGCAGAATTTGTAAAACTATGAAAATTAACCTGTCCCTGATTCTAAACGTTTTTTCTCGAGTTTCCATAATTGCAGTTAAATTGCACCTATTGATCTGACAATGTATTTGTTCATGTGCATTAGCCACACAGGCCAGTTGTTCTGCACTCAAACACCCAGAGCGGGAGTCTCCATCGAGCGACGCCGGAATCACAAAACGCGACTGGGCGGAGAATCACGGGTGAGCTGAAAATCATGGCCGCTGCCAGGTGCCTAACGGAATGCCATGCTCTGGTGCCTCGAACGTGGAGACATTGCAAACTACTCTGCATGTACAGTAAACGCCGTGGGCATATCATTAACGGGCCTAACCCAGTTGGTTACTGGAGCCATAGGCCCCACGGTTCCGGGCACCAGCGGGGCTAGGGGTGCGGTGAGGAAGGCAGAGTGCCGGGAGAACAGCCGGGTGTGGGTCTGCGTGTGGGGATGGAGGAGGGGGGGGAGGGAGACATGCGGGGGCAAAGGCTGCAGTGCAGGCCTTGGCCACCGTGTAGCCTAGTGGACCTGGTTGAGCACGGGGGTATGCACAATGCTAACACGTCTGCCTTTCATCTCCTGCAGACAATGGACTTCAGAATTCAACCGGCAATGTTGGCCTTTATCCTAGACACCGCAGCCCTGGGGGATGCACTGAGGCTTTCCGGACAAGAGCTGCTTGTTGAGGACCCTGCAGCAGCGGAGCCTGTCCTAGAGGAACAGGAGACAGCCGATGAGGATGAAGAGCCAGCCGCCCAACAGGCCGAGGAGGAGGTGGGAAGGAGCTCCACATTTGGTCCCCTGTGTAACGACAGCGCCTGTCATTCAAGCACCTGCCAAACCAGGCATGCAGTCGAAGACTCTGGCTGAGCAGGGGGTCCGTATGACATATCTGCTGGATCATGGCGCACCTGGCACCGCAGGGGTATGGGATAGGACACCAGATCCTGTTGGCTGTCAAGGTGACGCTCGCCCTGAACGTTTACGCCATGGAGTCCTTCCAGGTGCAGAATGGGGATCCGCCCAAAATCTCAGAGAGCTCGGCGCACAGGTTCATTTGTGCCGTCAGAGGGCTGTATGCCCAGGTGGCACAATATATCAAATTCAATGTGGATTGAGCTCAGTAGAATGACCAGGCTGCGGGGTTCGCTGCCACCCAGGTCCAGGGGTTGATCGACGGGATGCATGTCACCCTACGAGCACTGGCCCTTGAGGGGCCTGTCTTCACAAACTGGAAGGCTTTCCACTCCATGAACATGCAGTTGGTGTATGACCATGAGCTGCACATCATGCACCTCTGCACCCAATACCCGGGCAGTGTGCATAATGCCTTCATCCTGGCAAACTCACCGGTTCCTAACACCTTCGAGGTGCACCCCCAGGTGAGGGGTTGGTCCCTGGGTGTCAGGGATTATCTGCTGCTGTCCTGGGTGATGATGCCTTTCCAGAGGCCATAGGCTGACGCAGAGACCCACTGCAACCAATGCAGCGTGAGGGAACAGACCAGACGAGCGGTGAATCGACATTCTGAAGATGCCTTTCAGGTGCCTGGACCGCTCTAGAGGGTCCTCCAGTATAGCGCTTGGAGGGTCTTCCACATTGTTGTGGCCTGCTGCATCGTCCACGACATCGCACAGTAGAGGGGTGACGTGCTGGAGGAGGAGGATGAATGGCAGACCTCGTCCGATGAGGAAAATGAGTGGAGTGACAGGATGGGCCAGGCATGAGGCCCGGGCAGGCACAGGAGGCCACACACTGTGAGTGGCAGAGCCGGCGCGCTAATTGCCTCCAGATTCATCAACTAGGGGGCCTGGCCAATGACACAAACATTCCAATGACACTGCCTGACTCCTGTCCATGGTAGCACTGTCCATCATCCACCTGGGTGATCGCTACATCTCACGGTCTCACCAACCCCTTGATTGGCAGAGGTAGGAATGAGGATGAAAGGGAGGGGGAGTGGCGAGGGGCGTGGTACCGGGGCGATGTGCGGTGTCCGACCTCAGGACCCTGGCCCGTGCCCACCTCCAACGCCTGCCCATCTCCCCTGCCAGTGCACCCTCTTGAGCCTGCCCAGCCCATTCCCACACACCCTTCTGAAATAGCACAGAGGCAGTTTGGAAATTTGTGCACAGATGTTTATTTTGAACATCTCTATAATGTTTTCTGCAATAGCCTCTAATGCTATCATGCAGCCTGCACTTGTGCCAATTTAACTGCTGTCTACCTCTCTGGCTTTACGGGCCCTAACGCTATGTCAAGGTGGATCCCTTAGCGGTACATTAAGGGTGGAGGTGGCCTGCTGTGATTCCCACCCTGTGGCCTCAGTCTCCTGGAGCAACTGGGCCAGGGTGAGCCTGGCAGTTGCTCAGGTGTCCTAGGTGACGTGGTGCCACCCTGTTCTGAGCGCTGTTCATCGGATACGCCAGGGACAGGAGGGGGGAGTCCGAGGCATTGTGGTGTTCCAGCACCTTCCCTGCAGGAATCAGCGGCGCGGGCCCATCATCTCCTCCTCCCTCAGGATGCGCAGTGGTCCCGTGCTAGTCCTTGGGATGGGGGTGCTACCGGAGCAAACTCCTGGGGCTTCCCCGCCACCTGCCGTTGCCAGTCCTGGAGGCCCACCCTTGTCTCGACCGGGGTCTCCATGCTTACAGCCATGAAGTATAGGGACTGGGCCACCTCCCTCTGGGACTGTGCCACATCACTCAGTGACTGTGCCACCTCTCCCCGGGTCTGGAGCAGGTCAGGTCAGCCAGCACCCGGTAATGCTGCCGGTCCTCTCAAGCATAAGCCGTTGTGTCTGGGCCAAGCTCTGGAGTGTCGCTGCAATGTCCTGTGATAGGGCAGTGCTGGCCTGTGCCTCGGTCACCGCCTGAACAGAATGCCCCAGGCCTTGGACATCCTGACCCATGGCCGATACCTTCGGCCCTAATGCCTCCACCGTGGACGCCACCCATGCAGTGTTGGCTTGGGTGACATGGATGGTCGGCACCGCCTCCTGTCCAGGCAGGCGGTTGTTCCCCTCCAACTGCACCTGCAGGCGGTGGACGGTTGCTAACACCCCTTCTTATAATCCCCGGCTCTGTGTCTGCATCTCCATTATCGATGGGACCGCCTTTCCAGAAGTCCGAGATCCATCTGGACGGCAGCTAGTCCCTGGGGTTGGACCACCCTCCTACAGTCCGCCACCTTGGGGGTTCCTACCTCCACCTGATGTACTGCTGCACGTGTGCGGTGTGCACCAGGGTGTGCCCCAGGAGCCTCTTCACTAACATTGTTTTTACATTTAAAAAAACGTTTTCCAATTAAGGGGCAATTTAACGTGGCCAATCCACCTACCCTGCACATCTGTGGGTTGTGGAGGTGAAACCCACGCAGACACGGGGAGAATGTGCAAACTCTACAAAGACAGTACTAACCACTGCACCACCGTACCACCCCTCCTTGTTCCCTTACATGCCCACCGAGGTGAGTGGCTGTGGGATGGTGGTGGGTGTTGGTGACAACTGTGACGGGAAGTCAGCGTTGTCCTCAGACTGGCACTCTGGGGTGTCTCGGGCTGGCTTTTGGGGGCTCACGTCACTGTGTGTTGCAGACCCCTGTCTGGAATCTGCTTGGGGTTGGGGTCGGGGGTGGGGGACACGAGAACGGCTGCCCACGTCGCCCTGCCAGACATAAGACATGACGCATGATTGGATTGTGGGTTGCGTTGGTAAGGGGGTGAGGTTGGAATGGTGAGCGGTTGGCAAGCGGGAGGTGCGGGGGAGGTGGCGTGGTGAGGGGCTCATGCTACACGTGCCATAGGGACACCGCAACTCAGAAGGGGCTCACTTGGTTGCCCAATGCCAACCTCTGCTTTGACGACTGTCCTCTCTCCGGGCCCACTGACCAGGTCTACTGTCCGCTGCTCCATGATGGTGCAGATCCAGTGGCCCCCTTGCGGTCTTCCCTCTCTCTGCAGGTATGCACCACCTTCCAACCCCAGGGTACAGGATGCCCCGATTCTCCTCCACAGCATCCAGCAGGGTCTCGAGCTCTGCATCTGCAAAATGGGCTGTCGCTCTTCGTGCTGTCATCCTATTGGCTGGGATGAGTGTGTGTCGGGAGTGGTGTGCTTATATGCAGCTGCAGCTTGTCAGCCTCTCGAGTGCCAGTCCCGACCCAGGCGAATTGGACACCTGTTTTTATTAGAATTGCTCTGGTTCCACGTGGCGTTGGTACTAGCCCATTAACGGATCCTTAATTGCTCCAGGACCGGAGCTGCTTCCATGGCCATAGAACACCACCGATTCAGTCCCGGCGTCAACACTTAGTCTCTAAAACGCAGAATCCAGCCCATGGTAATTGAAGGAGAGTGAAGGAAACATGAAGGAAGATGTTGCCAGTTTTGAAGCTGCAAATTGTTCCAGTATGGGGGGAGAGAGTATTTGATGTGAGAAGTAGGATTTTTCCCTTGACAATTCTGGCGAGGTCATAAAAAATTTTTGTTATTGTATCCTTGGAGCAAAGTACCTCGCACTGATCATCTTCACCCCTTCTCCACACTATTTACTGAGGTGGGAGCTAGACAGCTATCTGGCACCTGTGGGGATTCGGGTGGTGGAGGACAGGGTGCAAAGTAAATGACACTGCACCTGAGCCTTATGTGGATCTCTTCCAATCGTTTTGAACTCATAAAGTTTCTCTGAAGACCACAGTGCACTTCCCATTTAAGAGGTGCTGACTGCCTTTAAGTGGCATCAGAGACCCATTTTCCAAGTCCTTCTACTGACTGCAAACCTGGGCTATGATAATTAAGTCCAAACTTGAACTTCATGTTGCCCCTGGCCCACATGAACAGTGTGTGCATCGTGCCCAATTTTAAGCAATTGACTATTTGTTTAGATATTGTGCCAAGGGCAGCTCACAATAATATGAATATGGTCTAACCAGGATGTTGACTTTCGGCCTCTATATTCTGATGGTGATATAAAGGCAATCTCACTCCAGTGAGAAGTTGTGGTGGTATGTATTAGGGGTAATACGGTACACCACGTGGTCGACAGGCTATTGGTGGAGGGATGCCAGGTCCTGATAGGATCTGCCACCTACTGGACTCCACCCAGAAATGACGGTATAAGAACCTAGGGCATCATTCTCCGACCCCCCCGCCGGGTCGGAGAATGGGCGTTGGCCGCCGTGAATCCCGCCCCCGCCCCCGCCGAAGTCTCCAGTACCGGAGATTGGGCGGGGGCGGGAATCGGGCCATGCCGGTTGGCGGGACCCCCCGCTCAATTCCCGCCCAGAAATTGCCTGTCCCGCCGGCGTAAATTAAACCTGGTATTTACCGGCGGGACCAGGCGGCGTGGGCGGGCTCCGGGGTCCTGGGGGGGGCACGCGGCGATCTGACCCCGGGGAGTGCCCCCACAGTGGCCTGGCCCGCGATCGGGGCCCACCGATCCGCGGGCGGGCCTGTGCCGTGGGGGCACTCTTTCCCTTCCGCCTCCGCCACGGCCTCCACCATGGCGGAGGCGGAAGTGACTCTCCCCACTGCGCATGCGCGGGAAACTGTCGGCGGCCGCTGACGCCGCATTTCCGCGCCAGCTGGCGGGGCAACAAACGCCATTTCCGCCAGCTGGGATTTTTCTGCGAGCAGCTCAACAGATCATTAAGTACATGAGAAGAAAAGGGAATAAAAGAAAATACATAATAGGGCAACACAACATATACAATGTAACTACGTAAGCACTGGCATCGGATGAAGCATACAGGGTGTAGTGTTAATGAAATCAGTCCATAAGAGTGTCATTTAGGAGTCTGGTAACAGCGGGGAAGAAGCTGTTTTTGAGTCTGTTCGTGCGTGTTCTCAGACTTCTGTATCTCCTGCCCGATGGAAGAAGTTGGAAGAGTTCTATTCATTATCTGGCCACATGTTGACATGTTTGATCTTCTTCACTCTAAAATACCCAGTGGTTAGCTAGCACTGGTTAGCAGTTAGGGTAACTCTGGGGGAGGCTAAATAAAACTTATTTTCAGCACAGCAGAGGTTATGAGGAGATCTGAGGAAAAGTATTCAAATTGATGAGAAGTTTGATATGGTAAATAGGGAATAAACAATCTTCACTTGTATCACAATCCCAGGCCAGACCCCAACACTGGCTAGAATACTGTATCGAAACCCCAATATTTCAGTTTATTTTTCAGACTCTGCGGAAAGAATGATTTGCTCCAGGAGTGATCGCATGAAGAAATAGAGCTCTGGGGCGGGATTCTCCGACCCCCCCAGCGGGTCGGAGAATCGCCGGCGGCTGGCGTGGGGCGGGATTCTCCGATATCTGTGCGATGTTTGCCGACCGGCGCCAAAAACGGCGCGAATCAGTCCGGCATCGCGCCACCCAAAGGTGCGGATGTCTCCGCCTCTTGAGGGGCCGAGCCCTCACCTTGAGGGGCTAGGCCCACACCGGACTGATTTCCGCCCTGCCGGCTGGCGGGAAAGGCCTTTGGTGCCCCGCCAGCTGGCGCAAAACTGACTTTGCTGGGCGGCGCATGCGCAGGAGCGTCAGCGGCCGCTCACGGCATTCCCGCGCATGTGCAGTGGAGGGGGTCTCTTCTGCCTCCGCCATGGTGGAGACCATGGCGAAGGTGGAAGGAAAAGAGTGCCCCCACGGCACAGGCCCGCCCGCGGATTGGTGGGCCCCGATTGCGGGCCAGGTCACCGTGGGGGCACCCCCCCGGAGCCCGCCCACGCCGCGATTCCCGCCCCCACCGAATATACGGTGGCAGAGAATTCGGGACACGGCGGGGGCGGGATTCACACCGGCCCCCGGCGATTCTCCGACCCGGTGGGGGGTCGTAGAATCATGCCCGTGAATCCCGCCCCCACCGTGTCCCAAATTCTCCGCCACCAGAGATTCGGCGGGAGCGGGAATCGCGCCGCGCTAGTCGGCGGGAATCGCGCCGGTCGCCGGGCCCACCCCCGGCGATTCTCCGGCCCGCGATGGGCCGAAGTCCCGCCACTGTCAACCCTCGCCAGCTGGCGTGGATTAGACCTCCTTTTGAATGGTGGGACAAGGTGGCGTGGGCAGGCTCCGGGGTCCTGTTGGGGTGCGCGGGGCGATCTGGCCCCGGGAGGTGCCCCCACTGTGGCCTGGCCTGCGATCGGGGCCCACCAATCCGCGGGCGGGCCTATGCTGTGGGGGCACTCTTTTTCTTCCGCCTTCGCCATGGTCTTCACTATGGCGGAGGCGGAAGAGACCCCCTCCCCTGCACATGCGCAGGGATGCCGTGAGCAGCCACTGACGATCCCGCGCATGCGTCGCCCGGTGTCGTCCTTTCGGCGCCGGCTTGCGTGGCGCCAAAGGCCTTTCCCGCCAGCCGGCAGAGCGGAAACCGCTCCGGCGCGGGACTAGCCCCTCAAGGTGAGGGCTTGGCCCCTAAAGGTGCGGAGAAGGAGAACTCCGCACCTTTGGGGCGGCCCGACACCGAACTAATCCGCGCCGTTTTTGGTGCCGGGTAGCGGACATCGCACCATTTGCGGTGAATCCCGCCCCTGGTATTTTTTAAAACAACATTTTATTATGAATACAATATTAAGTTTTTAACTTCACACCTGAAAAGAACAGGTTACAATTACCCCTTAACCACGACTACTCAATTTCCCATTAAACAACAAGAAAAGAAACATACAGCTCTCAATCTATCATGCTGTGGGAGAAATGTGGACACAGCATCAGGCAGATCAGAATTCAACTACTCTCTTCAAAGTTTATCTCCAAAAACATCGGGCGGGATTCGCCGTTCCCCGATGGCAATATCATAATCGGTAATCGGGTGGAGAACCTCTTCTGACGCCCAAAACGGGGGCAGTACCGGTTTACGCCAGTTTTCTATCCTCCGCCCCTTCCGAAATGGTGTCATCGCTTTGCGTGCCGCGCTCCGTTGGAACGGCGTTGGCGCATCACCTGAAGAGTCACCCGCGACGCTCCACCCCCGATGGACCAAGTTCCCAACTGCACAGGACACGTGTGGTCTCAGCGGTCGGGAACCTGGCGTGGCAGCTGCGGACTGTGTCCAGCGCCACCACAGCCGGGCGGGAGCTGTGCTGATGGTCGGGTGGGCTCCCGCAAGGGCTGGGGGCGACTTGTGGGGGGTGGTCAGAGGGTGGCGGGAGCACTATTTGGCAGGTCGGGTCCGCGCACGGCCGGCGTCATGTTTTACGATGTGGCGCTGCAGGTCATCGCCATGCGCATACGCAGTCACTGACCTGGCCATTCTCCGGCCATTTATATTATCAGAGCCGAGAGTTTTACTCGGTGTGGCTGCTAGCCCCTTACCAGTCGCAGGAACGATAAGCCACCGCTCCCAGTGGAGACTGGAGACCCACCAGCGCTTGACTGGATGGCGGGTGTTGGAGGCGGGCACCATCATTCCACATGGTGGGGGGGGTGGGGGGGGGGGGGGGGAGGGGGGTGGCAGAAGCCCTGTCCTCTGGAAGGTGACTGCCTGACTACCATAAAATCTGGTTATAGCTTCCTGGGCTGATAGAAAAATTCCAGTCAGTGAGTGTGAAAAGTCATAAATAGTATTTTCATTGTCACCCATCTGAATGTCTCCCTCATTCTCATGGGCCAATAGAACCCAGAGCTATTTGCAGCATTCCAAATATGTTGAAGACTTTCTCAGCGTTGTACTGTTATACCACATGAGAACCAACTAACACTGGTAACTCTCATTTCTGAACGCTGTGACTCATTTAAGCATTAAATTATGCTTAAAATGTACTGAAGCCCTTGGATCTAGACCAGCTTCCTGAAAAAGGTGTGAAATAGGTTGAACTACATTGGTCCTTATTAAGCCATTTACTCTCAGATTGTATCTACTTTATCTGTTTAATTCTACATGTCATGTAGAAAGTTCTACACTCTCATTTCTTCACACATGAGGTTACAATCAGAGCTGTCAAAGATGATTAGACAAAACTGATGCTATTTACACCTCATTGCAACATTGCTACTTATTTAAATATCAAACAGCCGGATCGTGCCAAAATCATGCTTTATCTTTTCCATTACCTCTGCTGTTGTAAGCTTTCAAGAAACTTCTTTGACATGCAAAATACTTTGAGTAATTATATACAGGCAGATGATAGGCAGAATATAGCTGAGCCCTTGTAGACTTCATTAAAGAAAACAAGGCCAAATCACGAAAGCCACCACTGGAAGTTCCAAATTTAATAACTAAAGTTTTCTAAATGCCTGTGATCTCATTCCAGCTTACGATGTCGGCCAAAGCAGAACTAGTTAGAGTCGTGACAGGAAATTGGAAACTTGGCTACCAGATGGGTAATTTTACACTCAGCATCACCCACCACCTACACATTCATCAAGTTAAAAGTTTTCCTATTGCATTAACATTTTCATTCTCTTAAGATATCCTGAGGAGTTTATCATTGCCAGAACAAAGTGAATTCCAGCTGAATTATAAAAATTATTTTAAAAAGATCCTGATTGTTTTACTGTTAAAGTAGAATCAAGGAAAAGCAGATATAATAAGATACTTCACTGAGCAATGCAGAAGTTATGTCAGAGAAACTTAGAAGTCCTGTCGGAACTGGTATATTCAATATATGATCCTTAAATATTTTTTGAAAGGTATCTGTGACATTGAGTAAAGAAATGGGTTGCTAACTACCAAAGGTACATACATGGCTTCTTGGATACAAAATTCCAGATCCAGCAGGAACATTTTGCACACATCTGCCACTCTCTGAAATCTAGGTGACTTCTAAATGCTGTCCACACAAAGAAGCTATCTGCACTCAATCCACAGAGGGAAACCAAATGTACAAACCCCTTCTACTATTACTGGATACCATCAAAGGCCAATTTCTACAGGGGGAATGCTTTCAGTATGATTTTGCTATTCTCAGCAACAGAAATACGAGGCGCAATTCTTTAGCCGTGTTGCGCCCGGCATCGATCCCACTATTCTCGATGAATAACAGGAGAACCCCTAATCGGGGTTTGCACCGGGCACTGAATAATCATAGAATCATAGAACGCTACAGTGCAGCAGGAAGCTATTCGGCCCATCGAGTCTGCACTGGCCCTTGCAAAGAGCACCCCACTTAAGACCGCATCTCCATCCCTGTAACCCCCCTAACCTTTTGGACACTAAGGGAAATTTAGCATGGCCAATCCACCTAACCTGCACATCTTTTACTGTGAGAGGAAACTGGAGCACCCGGAGGAAACCCACACAGACACGGGGAGAACGTGCAGACTCCATACAGACAGCGACCCATGCCCGGAATCAAACTTGGGACCTTGGAGTTGTGAAGCGACAGTGCTAACCACTGGGCTACCATGCCGCCTGTGTAGAATTTACAGTCCAAAGAGGCCATTTAGCCCATCAAGTCTGCACCGGCCCTTGGAAAGAGCACCCTACTTAAGCCCAAACCTCCACCCTATCCCTGTAACTCAGTAACCCCACCTAACCTTTTTTGGACACTAAGGACAATTTAGCATGGTCAATCCACGTAACCTGCACATCTTTGGACTGTGGTAGGAAACCGGAGAACCCGGAGGAAACTTAAGACCAGTATTAAGCTGGTTTAGCTCAGTGGGCTAGTCATTCTGGGGGTGGGGGGAGGGTGAACAGCAAGCTGCCATGGTGCATACAGGCACCAACGATATAGGTAAAAAACGGGATGAGGTCCTACAAGTTGAATTCAGGGAGTTAGAAGTTGAACTAAAAAATAGGACCTCAAAGGTAGTAATCTCAGGATTGCTACCAGTGCCACGAGCTAGTCAGAGTAGGAATGTCAGGATAGATAGAAGAAATAGCAAGGCATCTGGATGGAAATTGCCTCATTGGACAGACACAGCATGGGTTCATAAAGGACAGGTCATGATTAACTAATTTAGTGGAATTTTTTGAAGACATTACCAGTGCGGTAGATAACGGAGAGCCAATGGATGTGGTATATCTGGATTTCCAGGAAGTTTTTGACAAGGTGCCACACAAAATGTTGCTGCATAAGATAGTGATGCATTAGGTAAAGTAGTAGCATGGATTGAGGATTGGTTAATTAATAGAAAGCAAAGAATGGGGATTAATGGGTGCTACTCTGGTTGGCAATCAGTAGCTAGTGGTGTCCCTCAGAGATCAGTGTTGGGCGCACAATTGTTCACAATTTACTAGATAATTTGGAGTTGGGCACCAAGTGCAATATGTCCAAGTTTGCAGACGACTCTAAGATGAGTGGTAAAGCAAAAAGTGCAGACGATACTGGAAGTCTACAGAGGAATTTGGGTTGTTTAAGTGAATGGGCTAGGGTCTGGCAGATGGAATACAATGTTGACCAATTTGAGGTCATCCATTTTGGTAGGAATAACAGCAAAAGGGATTATTATTTAAATGATAAAATATTAAAACATATTGCTGTGCAGAGGGACCTGGGTGTCCTAGTGCATGAGTCACAAAAAGTTGGTTTACAGGTGCAACAGGTCATTAAGAAAGCGAATGGAGTTTTATCCTTCATTGCTAGAGGGATGGACGTTAAGATTAGGGAGGTTATGCTGCAACTGTATAAGGTGTTAGTGAGGTCACACCTGGAGTATCTTGTTCAGTTTTGGTCTCCTTACCTGAGAAAGGATGGACTGGCGCTGGAGGGTGTGCAGGGGAGATTCACTAGGTTAATCCCAGAGTTAAGGGGGTTGGATTAAGAGGAGAGGTTGACTAGACTGGAACTGTACTCGTAGGAATTTAGAAGGATGCGGGGGGATCTTATAGAAACATATAAAATAATGAAGGGAATAGATAGGATAAATGTGGGGAGGTTGTTTCCACTGGCGGGTGAAAGCAGAACTAGGGGGCATAGCCTCAAAATAAGGGGAGGTAGATTTAGGACTGAGTTTAGGAGGAACTTCTTCACCCAAAGGGTTGTGAATCTGTGGAACTCCCTGCCCAGTTGTCATGTGAGAGTACCTTTAAAAAATGGGTGTTTAAGAAATGTACCTTTAAGAAATGGGTGTTTATCAGTGATGTCAGAGTGTGGGTGGAGCTTGGCTGTCTGTCAGCTTTTTACTTTCGTTTTAGGCTGTTTGCTGCAGGTTGTGTTTTAGTTTTGTTTTCATTGTTGGAGCTGAAGCAAGACCAAGCAGGTGTACTGCTGTTCTATCTGCCATCAAAAGACTATCTCTTGATCATTTGGTGAATTCAGAATTACAAATGTTCTCAGTAGTGAATGTAAACCTAATGTGCTACTGTTAAAAGGTGTGTCTTTCATCTTCTGGATGTTGTTTGGGAAGTTATTAAGCATTACTTAGTGTTGTATTCTTTGGGGGTTGTATTTGAATTGATGGTTGCTAAGAAGTTCGCTGTATGTTTTAAAAAGGTTAACTTGAGTTCATAGAATAAACATTGTTTTGCTTTAAAAAATACTTTCCATTTCTGCTGTACCACACCTGTAGAGTGGGCCGTGTGCTCCCCATACCACAATCTAGTAAAAGTTGTGGGTCAGGTGAACTCCATGATACACTTTGGGGTTCTCTAAACCCTGGCCCATAGCACAGTGAAGCAGTAGAGGCTCCTTCATTAAATGTTTTCAAGATAAAGATAGATAGTTTTTTGAAGAATAAAGGGATTAAGGGTTATGGTGTTCGGGCAGGAAAATGGAGCTGAATCCACAAAAGATCAGCCACGGTCTCATTGAATGGTGGAGCAGGCTCGAGGGGCCAGATGACCTACTCCTGCTTCTAGTTCTTATGTTCTTATCTCTGTGGTTTATGCTCTTGGGTAGCCTGGTGTTCTTTCCTGCATGCCATTTGTGTGGTGCTCTGAAGGAGAAGGGCAAATGTCTGGTATATGCTGCTGTCCTCAGAGTAATGCTGTCCATTGGACCCTGGATTTGTGCCCCCCCCCCCTCCATAGATCAGTAGCTTTGCTGATATAATGGCAATTAACAGATTCTGAAAATCCTACGGGACAACAGGATTCATCCCAGGCCCAGGGACTGAGAGGTGCTATCTGTTCAGTCCTTGCTACCACCAGATGCACACGCTATGTTTCCATAGAGGAGAATAATGAAGTAGTCCATGCCTGCACGCAGAGAGATCTGGATAACATTTAGGCTTGAGATGATATCTGGAAATTAACATTTGTGCAACACAGGTGCCAGGCAACGACCATCTCCTACAAAATGAATTTACCCTACCCCTCTTGATAGTCAATAGCATTAATATCACTGATACGGCCCCCACCCCCAATCAATATCCTGAGGGGTTATCATTGACCAGGAATTTAACTGGACAAGAGCAGGTCAGAGTGAGTATGTTAATGTTGAAATTGTGCTGCAATAGAGTTCATGCTTTAAGTTGGTAATCAAGAAGAGCTATCCCCAATTGGGGAAGTATTACAAGAGTAAAAAAACTTGTTCATACTGTGTGTTGGGGGAATTAGAAGACTTTGTGTTTTTACTCTGCAAGCTTGGAAATAAATCCATCCAAAAGTATAGGCTGGCTTCAGATTCATTCTTATCTCAACAAATGAATATTGGATTTAACATGGTAGCAGAAGATGAACAATACGCTCTGGTGATTGGTTGTTGAATACAATGTTTTTCATTGCTATCCTCTGAAAGAAAAAGAGGCATGTATTGCTGACAACACCAATTTTAGAATCACAGAAGAACAATGCACAATCTCAGACTTTGACTATCCACCATTTATTACAGAGGTGGAACCATATCCACCATGGAAAAATTAAGTTGAAATGTGAACACAGTTATAGGAAGAAGCAAAGTATGGCCCTGGTTTTGTCATTACCTGCAAAAGGTAATATTAGAAGTAATATTCAGAATTCAATGTGGTTGACTTGGACACCGAAGAGGGATTAACCCTTTAACTACAGTTTTTGGGTAAGTTTTGCAAAACGCATTATTTGTTGGAAGCATATGAAGTATGGCCAACTTTTGATTGATTTAAGAGAAGTATATTATGGACTTTGATAAGTGTTGGAAGAGATGAAAATGTTTAACCTTGAAATCCTGGAATCTGTGTTGGCTTTCAAATTACTGGATTAGGCACACATTTCTCATGCCGATAGACTTTTGGTTTTGACAGGGGTTCAATTTCATGGAAAAGACTCTTTCCTAGACCAAATGGCTGCTGCCCTAAAAAGATTTTTAAGAAAGCAGTCATTTCCAACTACTTTCATATCAAACACGGACAATTCTGCTGGAAAGCAAAGGATGAAAGATTCCATGGTTGCGAAGTTCGAGATCGCCAAAATATTAAATGCAGATTTCAGTATAACGACAGGTTTGTTGATTGGAGGTCCGAAGACGGTCACACTTTCTGCCAATTTGGGTCTGGGATGGTGACTCAGTGCTCGAACCTGAGAAACGCACAGGGAATAAGTAATTGGTGTGATTCTAAATATCATTACAGAATGAATTACTCTCAGTGAAAGAATCGTGTTTTAGAAGTAATACATGAAACTGATAATTCCAACGCTTGGAATGATGGTGACTGCCATGAAGGAATTGCATTGGTCATTGGCCGTTTGAATCCATGATGAGTATTTTAGTTGCTGATTCATTCAACTGCACAGTGCTGGATAGCCGTTGCCTTTTCAGTGTGTGGTGTGGAGTGGTTGGCATAATTGCTACCTGAGATCCTTCGATGAGGCAGGTTGATGGAAGCTTATGGAATATGGAAACTCCACTTGCTTTAGATTTAGAGATGACAACATGCTAATATTTTCCAAAGAATTAGCCTTCCCATGCATGAAAGCTGAGTTGAGTTTCTTCATCAATACTGATGTAGTCTCTGGTGAGATACCTCTACTGTTGAGCAAACCTTCAATTTAGATGGGGGGGAGGGGGGGAAGCACAGATGAAATTAGACATGGAGAATTTTTAAAAAATTCATTTCAGAGGTTGTATGTGTCACTGGCTAGGCCAGCATTTACTGCCCATCCCTAATTTCCCTTGAGAAGGTGGTGGTGAGTTGCCACCTTGAACCGCTGCAGTCCTTGATAAAGCAACTGTATTCAGGGAAACCCATGGCCGGGATATTCCGAGCCTCCACACCAAAATCGCGTTCGGTGCAAGGGCAGAGAATGGGGTCTCAGGGGCGAAATTCTCCGTTATCGGCGGAAAGTCCGCCGATCGGCGCAAAAAACGGCGCAAATCCGACTTGCGTCACGTCAGAAAAATGGGTCGATAGTCTCCGGCCCGAAATGGGCTAGCAGCGACGTAACGGGATCCGCACTTGCGCAGTGGTTCACGCCGTCCAGCGTCATACGCGTCGCACGGTATGATGGCTCAGAAGGCCGCGCTGCTCCCCCCCCGCAAGACCGGAACACCCGACCGCAACACACGACTGGATGGCTGGCCGCCGCTCAGCCCCGAGGTTCGAATCACGCGATGTGGAGGCGCTCCTGGATGCGGTGGAGCAGAGGAGGGACGCCCTGTATCCCGGGCACGGCCACAGAGTTGCCCCACGCCACAGCCAGCGTCTGTGGAGGGAAGTGGCAGAGGCTGTCACCGCTGTGGCCCTGAAACCACGGACAGGGACCCAGTGCCACAAGAAGGTGAACAACCTCGTCAGAGCAGGCAGGGTGAGCCTCCCCCATATCCCCCCCTCCCCATACCCCCCCCTCCCCCATATCCCCCCTCCCCATATACCCCCTCCTCCATATCCCCCCCTCCCCATATCCCCCCTCCCCCATATCCCCCCATATCCCCCCTCCCCCATATCCCCCTCCCCATATCCCCCCCTCCCCCATATCCCCCCCTCCCCCATATCCCCAAGTGAATCCAGCCCTAACCTTAACCTCTGCAATGCACGCGCAACCGATGGCGTGCATTCATATACCTGCCTAACAGTGTTGCCTTTTACCCCTGCCACCCCCCACCCCCCCCCCCCCCCCACCCCCCACAGGAGAAGCGCGCACACAACAATAGGGAGCATGTGAGGACTGGAGGAGGCCCCGCTGATGAGAGGCCACTGACCGAACACCAGGAAAGGGCCCTGGAACTGGCTGGTGGACCTGAGGACCGGGAGGTTGCTGATGCAGAGGTTGGGGGCGTAGTAGCAAGTGAGCCACCGACAGCCCGTCCCCATATCCCCCCTGCCCTATATCCCCCTCCCCCGTATCACCTGATCACTGCCTGATGTCTAACCATGCATGCTTCATTGTGTATCGCAGGACCAAACGTTCAGGCACCCATCCCCGCAGATGCAGACCGCCCGCAGGATGCCCCTCGGAGGCCACGGGAGACGGAGAGACCCGGACCCTCCAGCATGTGACGCCCGCAGGATGCCCCTCGGAGACCACGGGAGATGGAGAGACCCGCACCCTCCAGCATGTGATGCCCGCAGGATGCCCCTCGCACACCACGGGAGACGGAGAGACCTGGAGCAACAGGGAGATGACACCCCCGTCACGTGCGGGAGCGACCACCCAGCGACGAGGGGGGCAGCCACAGGCCCCCGTCACATCCGAGCCAGGACACCACTACCCAGGACACCACTACCCAGGACACCACTACCCAGGACACCACTACCCAGGACACCACTACCCGGGACACCACTACCCGGGACAGCAGTACCCGGGACAGCACTACCCAGGAAGACGAAATACCGGACAGTGATGGGTGGAGACGAACCCCCACCCCAAAGTGCCATGGACTCAGAGTGGGACGAAGAGCACGACACAACGCCACTGCTGTCACCAACACCCTCCACCATCGCAGAAACACTCACCTCAGTTGGGAACTTTAGTGATGAGGCGTCTGGTACACTCACTGGTGCGCACAACACAGCCGTCCCGGTACAGCAGGTGGAGGTAGGAGCAGCAGAGGGGCCGGGCGGTCGGAGGGCAGCCCAGCCCAAGCGAACATCTGCCGCCCAGATGGATCCCGGGTTCCTGGGGTTGCCACACCCACACATAGATCCGATGCAACCACCGACCCGGAGACAAGCGAAGAGGGTGACGGGCGGCTTGCGGCGGCTGCGGTCGCAGGTGGAGGAGTCCACCCGCGTCCAGGAGCTGGGAGTGGTGCCGGTCATGCGTGCCACCCAGGCCGACACCGCACGGGTGGCGTCCGCGGTGGAGGCAATGGGTGCGACGGTGTCAGACATGGGGAACGGTTTGCGAGGCCTGGGGCTTTCCGTGCAGGCGGCGTCTGTGGCCCAGGAAATGGCTGCCCTCTCACAGGAGGCCATGAGCCGGTGCCAGCGCCAGATGCCAGAGGCGCTCAACGCCATTGCCCAGTCTCAGCAGGCCATGGCCCAGTCTCTGCAGGCCATGGCCCAGTCTCAGCAGGCCATGGCCCAGTCTCTGCAGGCCATCGCTGAGGGCATCGGCGGCAGTGGCCATGTGCGAGCCGGTGTCGCACTGTCACAGACAGGGTTTGCCAACCCCCTGGGCTCCATGGCTGCAAACCTGCAGACCCCTGTCGATACCAGCACGGGCCTCCAGGACTGGCAGCGCCAGATGTCGGGGGGGGCGTCGGATGGCCAGTCCGTTCGCATTCCCCACCCATGTAGAGGCCTGGGGGCCATCGGGCACCCCGAGGGAGGAGGAGGTGGTGTGGTCCGTCCCGGCTCCCTCTGTACGGGAGGTCCCGGTACACCGCGACACCTCGGACTCCACCCTTCCGTCCCAGGTGCATCGGGTGGGCAACGGGCAGGACAGGCTGGCAGCTTTCCATCCCAGTCGGCCAGGCCGCAGCCTGGCCCATCTAGGCCAGGACGCCCCAGGAAACGGCCGCCAAAGGGATCCAGTGTCAGAGGGCAGTAATCACAGGAGTCCACCTCCAGTTCTGCTGTACCGTCTGGGGAACCACGTAGGTGTAGTCAAAGGGCCCGTAAGGCCAAACAATTAGACACTGAGTAAGTTGGCACGGTTGCAGGGCACAGATGAGTTTTAGGGTCTAGGGCACGTGCATGAACTCCTTTGGTTATTAAAGTCAATGTTACACCTACAGAAGCTGCCTTTGTGCTCTGTCCAAAGTGTGCGGGGGTGTCATGTACGTTGAGCGCAAGTGTGTGTGTGAGGGGTGGTCTTACTTCAGCCCCAGGTGAGTCTGCCCCCTTCCCCCTGGGCCGCCATCAACATCCCCCGGGCAGAGGACGGGACCGTGCGCTGCAGTGTCACAGCCGCATGCAGGGATGGTCCGGGTGGATGGTGGTACTGTGGCCATGGGTCAGACATAGTCCAACGATGTAGAGCCAGGAGCTCACCGCAGGGCGGGTTGTCATCATCCTCCATGGCCTGCGATAGACACGCGTCCACCCGCAACTGTGTGAGCCCGGCCCGTTGTGCCGCAGGTGGATCGGCAATGGGGGGGGGGGGTGCATGCGGGTGGGGTGGGTGGGGTTGGGGAGGGGGGTGAGGGTGCTGGGTGGGTGGATGGGTGGGGGGTGTGGGTGGTCGGCTGTTGCCATGGTGTGCGGTCTGTGGCCATACTACCCGATCCCCACGCCCATCTAGTCAGTGAAGCGGGCGTCTATCAGTCTGTCCCATGCCCGCTGGGCCAGCCGGTAACGGTGGACAGCCACCCGCCTGTGTCTACCCAGTCTGCCCTGACCATTACCCCCATCCCCCTCATCTGGGGAGGACTGGGCCTCTTCCTGCTGCTCCTCCACTCGGCCCTCCTCTGCCTGCGGCACATCGCCCCTCTGTTGGGCTATGTTGTGCAGGACGCAGCACACCACAATGATGCGGCCGACCCTATCTGACTGATACTGGAGGGCGCCCCCAGAGAGGTCCAGGCACCTGAAACGCATCTTCAGCACGCCAAAGCACCTCTCGATCACTCCCCTTGTCGCTACATGGGCATCATTGTAGCGGTTCTCCGCCTCATTGCGTGGCCTCCGTATAGGCGTCATCAGCCACGATCGCAATGGGTAGCCCCTGTCGCCCAGCAACCAGCCCCTCAGCCGGGGATGGCGTCCCTCGTACATGCCGGGGATGGATGACCGCGACAACACGAATGAGTCGTGTACACTGCCTGGGTGACGGGCGCAGACGTGCAGGACCATCATGCGGTGGTCGCAGACCACCTGTACGTTCATCGAATAGGTCCCCTTCCTATTAGTGAACACGGCCCTGTTATCTGCAGGTGGCCGCACGGCGACGTGCATCCCATCGATCGCGCCCTGGACCATGGGGAACCCGGCCACGGCAGAGAAGCCCACGGCCCGGGCATCTTGGCTGGCCCGGTCCACGGGGAAGCGGATGTAGCGGTGCGCCATGGCATATAGGGCATCTGTCACTGCCCGGATGCACCGGTGCACCGATGTCTGTGATATGCCGGACAGGTCCCCACTCGGTGCCTGAAATGACCCCGTTGCATAAAAGTTCAGGGCCACCGTAACCTTGACGGACACGGGGAGAGGGTGTCCCCCGCCAGTGCCACGCGGTGACAGGTGTGCCAGCAGGTGGCAGATGTGTGCCACGGTTTCCCGGCTCATCCGGAGTCTCCTCCTGCATTCCCGGTCCGTGAGGTCCTGGTATGACTGCCGTGGCCGGTACACACGGGGCGCCCTCGGGTGCCTCCGTTGCCGTGGGGCCGCGACGTCCTCCTCCCCCTCCTCGTCCTGTCGGTCGGGTGTCCCTCCAGCCTGGGCGGCTGCCGCCTGCCCCTCTGCAGCAGCCTGCGCCGCCTCTCTGGCAGGCTCCTCCTCCTCCTCCTCCTCCTCATCCAGGGCAACATAGACATGAGCGGCTGCCGCCACGGCGGCCAACATCGCTGGATGATCTGAAAACATGACGGCCTGGTGGGGGGAGGGGAACGACGACATGTCATCATTGCCCATATCCCCTCCTCCCCCCAGCCAGGTGGCATGGCCCGCATGGGTCCAACTGTTGGAGGCTGGCACCTGGCCAGGTGGACCAAGTCACTTGCCCTCGCATCCCCCTCCCCAGCACGGACCCCCCCCCCAACCTCCACCCCGGCACGGACCCCCATCCCCCTCCCCGGCACGGACCCCCCCCCCAACCTCCACCCCGGCACGGACCCCCCCCCCCCACCTCCACCCCGGCACGGACCCCCCCCCAACCTCCACCCCGGCACGGACACCCCCATCCCCCTCCCCGGCACGGACCCCCCCCCCCCAACCTCCACCCCGGCACGGACCCCCCCCATCCCCCTCCCCGGCACAGACCCCCCCCAATCTCCACCCCGGCACGGACCCCCCCCAACCTCCACCCCGGCACGGACCCCCCCATCCCCCTCCCTGGCAGGGACCCCCCCCATCCCCCTCCCCGGCACGGACCCCCCCCCCAACCTCCACCCCGGCACGGACACCCCCATCCCCCTCCCCGGCACGGACCCCCCCCCCCAACCTCCACCCCGGCACGGACCCCCCCATCCCCCTCCCCGGCACAGACCCCCCCCCAATCTCCACCCCGGCACGGACCCCCCCCAACCTCCACCCCGGCACGGACCCCCCCATCCCCCTCCCTGGCAGGGACCCCCCCCATCCCCCTCCCCGGCACGGAGCCCCCCCCCCCATCCCCCTCCCCGGCACGGACCCCCCCCCCCCAACCTCCACCCCGGCACGGACCCCCCCATCCCCCTCCCCGGCACAGACCCCCCCCCAATCTCCACCTCGGCACGGACCCCCCCCAACCTCCACCCCGGCACGGACCCCCCCATCCCCCTCCCTGGCAGGGACCCCCCCCCATCCCCCTCCCCGGCACGGAGCCCCCCCCCCAACCTCCACCCCGGCACGGACCCCCCCAACCCCCTCCCCGGCATGGACCCCCTCCCGGCACTCCCCCGGAGCCCAGCCTATTCTAACCACCCCCCCCCCCCCCCCCGGCCGCACACACACACACACAAGCCGAGACACACCTCTCCTCACGCATTCAGACTGCGGCCACGTCATCGCCTGCCCAGAGCCAACCCCCCAGGCCGTCACTCACCTCCACGCTGGTCGGCGTGAACCTGGAGCACAGGGTCACACCGATGAAAAGGAGGTTTAATTTACGTCGACGTGAACGGTCATCACGTCGACGGGACTTCGGCCCATCCGGAAGGGAGAATATCGGCAGGCCGAAAATTGGCTGCCTTGCGCAGATCCGTGACATTCTCCGCGGCAGCGGCGACATTAACGCCCCGCCGACTTTTCTCCCTTCGGAGACTTCGGCAACCGGCGGGGGCGGGATTCACGGCGGCCAACGGCCATTCTCCGACCCTCTGGGGGGGTCAGAGAATGACGCCCCAGATCCGCGGCTCCAGGATGCAATTCTCCACGGACCGGAGAATCGCCGCCAGACGCGCATGGGCGGTCGACATTGCGCTGGTCGGGGGCCATTGAATCAGGACCCGGGGCGATTCTCCGCGATCAACCGGCCGAGTTCCTGCCGAGTTCCGCCGAGTCCCGCCGGCGTGGTTCCCGTATGGTTTCACCCAGCATGAGCGCGGCGTTGCGGCTGCGCAAGCCGTCCTGGTGGGGGGGGGTGGGGGGATCAGACTCCGGGAGGGGCCTCCATGATGGCCAGGCCCGCGATCGAGGGCAACCGATCGGCAGGCGTGCGCATTCCGGGGGGGTGCCTATCTTCTTCCGCGCTGGCCCACTATGTTGCGCGGGGGCCAGCGCGAAAACGGCCGCCGCGCGCTTGCGCGGACCCGTGGCCGGAAGTGCAGGGCCCCATATCGGCAGCAGCTGCAGGGGGCACGCTGAGGCCCTGCTATCCCCCTGAACTCCGGAGAATCACTCCAGACTTTTCGAAAAAAGTCTGGAGTGATTCACGCCCGTTTTCCAGCGGGCGTGGGGGCATAGCCTCATTTTCGGAGATTCCTGGCCCATAGATCTGCAGTTTGCACACACAATCAAGTCGGTACTGACACAGAGCCGTATATTTCTTGTCTGTGAGTCCATGCAGTATTTTTAACGTCCGGGTATAAACGTTTGGTGGACAAGAAGGAATATCTGGAAGGTACACAGACAATTTGTACAGCGAGCATCACAGAAATTGGAAGCTCTGTTATGAAATACTGAAGTTGATAAAGAACACAATACCCTTATTGACCGAGATACAACTCAATTTTTAAAAATAATCTTTATTGTCTCAAGTAGGCTTACTTTAACACTGCAATTCACACATGACAGTGGCTCGGGTGAGCAAGTATTTCGGGGTAGAGGATAATTGTGCGAGGTGTGCGGGAAGCCCAGCAAATCATGTCCACATGTTTTGGGCATGCCCGAAGCTTAGAGGGTTTTGGCAGGGTTTTGCTAAGGCAATGTTCACAGTACTAAAACACAGGTGGTGCTGAGTCCGGAGGTAGTGATCTTTGGAGTGTTGGAAGAGCCGGGAGTTCAGGGGCGAAAGAGGCCGACGTCTTGGCCTTTGCCTCCCTTGTAGCCCGGAGATGGATCTTGTTAATGTGGAGGGACTCGAAGCCCCCCGAGCGTAGAGACCTGGGTTAGTGACATGGCTGGGTTTCTCAGTCTCGAGAAAATAAAGTTCGCCTTAAGAGGGTCAATGTTAGGGTTCACCCGGAGGTGGGCAGCCGTTCGGCGACTTTCTCGGGGAAAATTAAAATGTCAGCAGAAGCAGCATTCCAAGGGGGGGGGGGGGGGGGACGGATTGGTGTTTTATGGTTGGGGTGTGTGAAGATTGGGTTTGGGGTGTTAATGTTTATTATACCATGTTTATGTCATTGTTATTATTATTATTGTAAACATTTTCAAATACCTTAATAAAAATATATTTTTTTGAAACACTGCAATGTGAAAAGTGATACTGTGAAAAGCCCCTAGTCGCCACATTCCGGCGCCAGTTTGGGGACACAGAGGGAGCTTTCAGAATGTCCAAATTACCTAACAGCACATCTTTTGGGACTTGTGGGAGGAAAACAGAGCACCCGGAGGAAACCCACACAGACACAGGGAGAACGTGCAGACTCTGCACAGACAGTGACCCAAGCTGGGAATCGAACCTAGGACACTGGCACTCTGAAGCAACAGTGCTAACCACTGTGTTACCATGCCGCCCGGTACGAAATTTGTGTTCAATATCAAAGGACACCGCCACGTCCTGTTGTGAGTCTGCCACTTGCTAGGGAAAATTGATGGTGCAGTAGCAATGGACCTGAGTATGGAACAAGGATTAGCCTACCTATGCTAATAAATGGCCAGGACAAACAGACCTCTGTCAGCAAGGTCATGGAGAAATGGACGGGTACTGGATTAGAAACACTGAGGAAATTCCTGATGGATAATGGAGGACAATTTGCAAATGGTGAATTTTGGTACATGTGTAAAAATATGAATATCATAGTTCTGAATACTGAAGCTGAGAGCCCATTCAGCAATGGTTTGTGTGAGAAGAACCATGCAATAATTAACAGTGTTGTGTGAGATACTGGCTGACCAACTGGATTGCAAGTTGCAAATAGCATTAGCAGTGGCAGTACATGCAAAAGGTTATTTGCAAATATTTGGGGGTGGGGGGGGGCATAGTCTGCATCAGTTGGGCATGGTAGTAATTCGATAGTTACCTTCAGCGTTATCGGATGCTCCACCTGCTCTTGAAGGAAGTATCATTAGCTCTATTTTTTCTGCTCACTTAAATTCCTTACATGCAAGTAGGAAAGTTTTCATCAAGGCAAAGGTTTTGGAAAGAATTAGAGAGCACTGCAACAAGTGTCTGAGGTAGAATCCACTTCCGGTGATCTAGTTTATTGTAAAAGAGAGGGGAAAAGGGAATGGAAAGGTCTGGGGAAAGTTACAGAAGATGAAGGGAAAATTGATTATTCAACATGGGAATCTGTCAATAAAAGCCCATTCCACATGGGTCATCAGTATGAATTTGCGAATACTGACAGTGTGAGATGACAAAGCACAAAATGTGTATCGCATACTCACATAATCTGTGCAGCAGAGCCAGAGGGACAAGATCAGGGGTTAGATATCAGCAGAAAATCAGATTGTGATTGATGTGTTGGGTGCTCTAGATCCGTGGAACACATACAGGCCACCAACACTTAAAATAGTACAACACTATTTTATTAAGTTAGAAACTGTTGAACATACTTTCACTGTGGGTTAACACGATGGAAGATTAAATTAAAGACCTATGCCTGTCCTAACCAGTCTATGCACTCAGTACATGGTGAAGATCTGTGCTATAAGCTGTAAGCTCTGTCCTTATGAGGAAAGGCTGAGGGACTTGAGGCTGTTTTCGCTAGAGAGAAGAAGGTTAAGAGGTGACTTAATTGAGGCATACAAGATGATCAGAGGATTGGATAGGGTGGACAGTGAGAGCCTTTTTCCTTGGATGGTGATGTCTAGCACGAGGGGACATAGCTTTAAATTGAGGGGAGATAGATATAGGATTGATGTCAGGGGTAGGCTCTTTACTCAGAGAGTAGTAAGGGCATGGAATGCCCTGCCTGCAACAGTAGTGGACTCGCCAACACTAAGGGCATCCAAATGGTCATTGGATAGACATATGGACGATAAGGGAATAGTGTAGATGGGCTTTAGAGTGGTTTCACCGGACTGCGCAACATCGAGGGCCGAAGGGCCTGTACTGCGCTGTAATACAAATGTTTTATGTTCTGAGAGGATGCATCCCGAATGAGCGGGAACTCTGATGCCCTCTGTCTATATAGTGAATGTGCTCTAACTGGTGATTGGCTGCGGTGTTGTGTGTGTTAATTGGTCTTGCTGTGTGTCCATCAGTGTGTGTCTGCACCATGATATACTGGTGTACATTATGACAGTGATAAACAGGAAAGAGCTATTTTATCCAGAGATCAACTGTCCAAAATGGGTTTCTGGGTATCATACCGTCCAGGAGGATTGGATAACTGGAGAGATGCAACAATAATGGGACAGGCAGGAAAATCTTCTGGAAAATCTAAGAATTGGCTAAATGTCCAGGATGATGGACAAGCAGTGAAGGCCATCGACTGGAAAAACTAAGAGAATGGAAAATAAGGAAGTGTTGCCCAAGTTACAGCAGGTTGGGTGCTAAATCCTGAGTGAGGAAAGGTTCACGTGTGGTGGATAGGGTCTCAGACACAATTGCAGGGGATCTGAAAGTAGGAGCATGGGAAGACTTCAACAGGCAAGTATGGGTTGAAGCTTGACTAAACTACATAGCAGAGTAGAGAATGCTGAATCATCACATAACATAGCACAAACAGGACTCCCCAAAACCAAGAGGTTTTTGTAATAGCTAACAAGTTTGGGAATAAAGCTCTATGGAAGGCTAAATGGAGGGAGCCAGGTAGTTAGAGGGAGTTTGGTGTGCATTCAGATGTCCTAAATAGGGATATGCTAGCATTGTCACATAGATGGGTCTGCACAGAAAAGATCCTACAGGATGGAACTTTAAGGCCGAAGCTATGTTAATAGCCTGGGGATTTGAAGAATGCTTCGCACATAAAAAAATCAGAGTGGACTCACCCACAGCAGGTGAGGTCATTTGAACATTGTTCAGCCCCATTTGGTGGTGATGTTTCCATGGGAATGTAAATCCATCGATGTAAAAGCTGCATTTCTGCAGAGTGATCACTTCCAGAGGGAACTGTTTCTCAAACCTCCTAAGGAGGAGCCAGAGGTAGAGGAAAAACATTGGAAGTTGAAGAAGTGCATTGATGGTTTAACAATGCTTCCAGATTATGATGCTTTTCAGTTCAATCAGTGTTGTCCGTAATGGATAAAGGCACCTGCAAAATTGGAAATTACAAGTCGTCAACCGGAAGTACTGAAATTGCAAAGTGATCTTTCTGAGTCAATGACCAGAGACTGATTTTAAAATGCTTGTTGATGATACTACATAAGATGTAGTAATTGGAAGAAAGGCAAGTGAACAGTTTGCCAAAGACCATTTAAACTGTTACTGAAAACTGGACTGAGATAGTTCAAAACTTGTGCAAAAATATTGGAAGAGTTAGAACCAACTATGAAACTTCAGAGAGGAAGTGATTGACATAGCTCAAACTTAATTGAAAATAACTCGCGTGATATGGGACTGGGAGAAACAGCAAGATCATAAAAAGTTAAAAGAACAAACAAAGCAGGAATATGATGCTATTTTGCATCCACAGAGGCTGTAGGTTTAGTTCCCTCGGGGACAAGAGGACTGAGGATGTGGCTGCTGATGCCTGTGTGGAGGCGACAGAGTGCAGCTGAGACCAGATACAATGAGCAGACCATAGCGATGCTGAAAATGTGTTTCCAGGGCCTGGACGGGTCTGGTGGATTGCTGCAATTCAATCTGCAGAGGGAGTCAAGCATCATGATCGCCTGCTGTGCCCTGCACAACCTGGCATTGCAAAGGGGGAGGAACTGCCAGAGGAGGAGATAGAGAAGTGGCACGTCTCCTCTGAGGGGGATGTCAAAGGGGATGAGGCTGAGGAGGTCCTTGGGTGAGGATGTCAGCCATGAGGCCAAGGCGATGTCTAGATGGGACAGCCACGTTCGGGATGTGCTTATAGCTGCTTATTAATGAAAGGTGATGAAGAAATCCCATTACTTTCACATGGCTTCTGAGAGCATTGCACTCACATCTGACTGATGACAGTGCACACTCTGTGATCAGGATTCTACCATGGATACGTAGCAGATGGCCAGTCCCACATTCCAGGAGGATGATGATGACCTGCAGTGGGGACAGTGCATAGATCCTCTCTGAGCTTCTGTAAATATCTGACTCCTGGCTGGCTGATGGCAGCTCACTTACTCTCATGATGAAGGTTATGTTGCAGTGATGCAGCAGGGAAACGTTAAATTCACCTGATCCTATGGCATCCTTCGTGAGCTGAACCCTTGAGGACCACAGTGTCACCAGAGACAGGAGCTGATGGGCTGGAGGCCAGCCACACCTCAAAAGGCCAGAGGTACACTGGGAAAATG
Source organism: Scyliorhinus torazame (assembly GCF_047496885.1). Lineage (NCBI taxonomy): Eukaryota > Metazoa > Chordata > Chondrichthyes > Carcharhiniformes > Scyliorhinidae > Scyliorhinus > Scyliorhinus torazame. Next base: position 312,417,366 of record NC_092707.1, read on the forward strand.
ACCAAATTCAATGATGCCAGCCCAGAACATTCTGGCAGACATTATAATTACCATTGAGATACAGGCATGACTGATCTGTCCAGTGACTGTGAAGGAAACACTATCAATGTCCTGGGAAGGTTGAACACAGTACCCGGAGGCAGGCCTAGATTGGGAACTCTGGGTTGAATTCTCCATCGATGGGATCCTCCGTTTTAACGGCACAGCACTTATCCCGCGGATTCCAGGCGGTGTGGGGGTGCCCACAATGGGAAACCCCATTGGCCGGCTGCCAGGACGGAGAATCCCGCTGACAGCGGGGGCATACCGCACAAGAAAACAGGTGCAGCAAGACAAAGAATCCTGCCCATGTCTTTATCTTGTGGAGGAATCAGGTTTTCATTTAGGAACACTGTTCATCAAAGCAAGGAGCCATAGAAAGGGGGAAATTAAAGGGAATTTATTTACTGCTGTGAACATTAAACACAAATTATTAACATCCATGTCCACACTGTGCAACTCCAACTTCTCAACCTTTCTAAACCTTCATTACTACTTGGTGACAGGTGTGAGGTCATTCATTTTGGACCAAAAATGAATAGAACAGAGTACTTCTAAATGGAAAGAGGTTAAGTACAGTGGATACCCAAAGAGACCTGGGGGTTCAGGTGCATCGGTCCTTAAAATCCCCAGAACAAGTGCAGAAAATTATTAAAACGGCTAATGGAATGCCAGCCTTTATATCTAGAGGGTTGGAACATAAAGACATGGGATTATGCTGCAGCTACACAAAACCCTGGTTAGATCCCACTTGGAGTACTGTGAGCAGTTCGGGGCACTGCACCTTATGAACAATATTTTGGCTTTGGAGGGAGTGCAACTCAACACCTGGATTGCAGGAGTTGAATTACGAGGAGAGATTACTCAAATTAGACCTGTTTTGCAAGAATTTAGAAGACTAAGGGGTGTTCTGATCCAAGTAGAACAAAGAACAATACAGCACAGGAACAGGCCCTTCTGCCCTCCAAGCCTGTAATGGTCAAAAGTATTCAAGATATTAGCAGTGAAAGACAGGGTGAATAAAGGTAAACTATTTCCATTGGTTGGAGATTCCAAAACTAGGGGGTACTTCTCTTCTCTTCCTGCCCCCCCCCCCAACCCCACTCCCCACCCCTCCACCTCCACCAGTCTGGCATCTCATTTTGTTGCCTGCCATCTTATCCTGTATAAAAGCAGATGAAGAGAGTGTAAGCAGGACGTGTGCCAGGGAAGATGATCAGGATGCCTGGCATGTCTGAATGGGAAGGCCCACAGGGTAGATGAAGATGTGTGAGGGAGAGGGAGTGGTGGTGTCCCTTGAGCTGGTAGTGAGCCAGATCCCTGTGGGTGTGTGATGGGTGTATGAGTTGAGTGTTGAGAAGAGTGACTTGCCCTGGAGGAATGGAGGACATCATACATCCTCTTGCAGCGCTGGAGGGCATTGGATCTGGCGACCGTTGCCCCTGCCTCCCATGTTGGATTGGTCAACATGGATGAGGGTCTTTGCCCACAGCATAGGTACAAAAGATTACAGTGGGCCTCCATTTTGTCCAACAGGTGATTGAAGGAACGGTCGGTGAACTTTGGGACAGTGTGCTTCCTAGGCTTGGCAGCCATGCCTTCCCATCGGCTTCCTCTGACTTGAAATGTGCTAACCCTGTACAGGGGCCTGGATTATTGAAGAGCCGAGGTGATGGCAGCGTGGGAAAATCAGAGGCTGACCGCCAGCAATTCTATGTGACACACATGCCTCTGTATTTTCTTTATCTAAGTGCCGCACATAATAAGCCACCATTGGCGTTGGCGGGTCAAACACCACTTTTTCTGCCGAAAGTAGACTGCTTATTTCTGAAACGATTCCGGCCCTAGTTTCTTCAATTTATTGTTGCTTTGAAACTAGATACTGAGTATGAGTAAATAATTCTCCAATTTATGATCCGTAATAGTAAAATCCTGAAGACTGGAATCCCAGGGTATCTGCCCACAAATTAATGTTAAGCGGAGTTTTGTGACAGCTGAGGAGGCTCCATTCTCAGAATGCATCCCGATGTAACCCCATATGCCTACAAATGCCTGTCAAAAACAATGGATTAAAATACCAAGTGAAACACTGTAAAGCAGTAAATGGGCTTTGTGAAAGGCGGAAGCTTTGCATTTGTCAGGAGTTTGCTCCAGGAATACTCTGTAATCTTTTTCTTCTTAGAAAGCCTTGTCTTGAATGAGTCCTGCCATCTGTTACGACAGGTGACCTCCATGTGGCCCAGCTTCCTTGCCAGGGCAACTCCCCTTTCCTGCAGGATTGGACTGGAGCTGGGAACTCACTCTGCGCAGGCTGTCTTGAACCATGTCGCAGTAAGAAGTCTTACAACACCAGGTTAAAGTCCAACAGGTTTATTTGGAATCACAGGTTTTCGGACAAGCTGAGCTCCTTCACCCAAATAAACCTGTTGGACTTTAACCTGGTGTTGTAAGACGTCTTACTGTGCCCACCCCAGTCCAACGCCGGCATCCATTGAACTGTCGTGTTGGGTGCTCTGCTACATAGACAAACCAACACGGTTGCGGAAGGTACAACTCCGCTTTATTACTATTAACATTAACATTTGTAAACTGGTTACTGTGGTTCGTTCATTACCCTCTAACCTGTGGACCCAGCCCTAACACTATCTTGGAGAGGCACTCAGCACATGGTGAATGTCTGAGTGGCACGCTGTGAGCTCTGTGCCCTGAGCTGTCTCCTGCTAGAATCAATCGGAAGTGTTGTGTTCCCCGTTTTATAGTGTGTCTGCTCTTGCTTGTGATTGGCTGTGATATTGCGTGTGTATTGATTGGTCCGTTGATCTGTCCAACAGTGTGTATGTGTGTTTGCACCATGATGTTTATCTGAATATCATGACATGAACCATGTCAGCAGATATTCTTCAAACCTGGGACAGGCAGCCATTCTCATCACCTTCCATGCTGGAGAAAATATCTGCTTGTCAAACTGTTCCATGGTATTCGCTGTGTTTCATAAGGTGGACAAACCTCCATGGTGGAATCTCCCAGTCCTTCACAATGTCTGTTTTCTGCTTCGTGGCATGGTATTCCACGTGCTGTGCCAACTTCACAATCTTTCCAATAGACAACATTTTTTAAAAAAATTCTCACAGGGTTAGTCACACTCGTAGGCTTTGCATGATCTTAACAGGGAGATCGCAATGTTAAATGATGGTTTGCCCCTCACTCTGCTCTTGCGTGGTCTAACTCTGCTCTGATTTTTTGATTGGTCGGGTCAAAAGACTAGCTTAGAAAATAATTGACTCATCCAGAGATAGCAATGCGGTTTCTTTGCTTCTCACTGGCATCGTTCTGGAGGATTTGTTATTCTGCCAACGGAAGCGGTTGACAACTTCAATCTAAATGGAATTCTGTGTCATCCGGATGAAGTGTTGGGTACTCTGATACACAGACGAACCAACACGGTTGCGAATGGTACAACGCAGTTTTATTTCAATCAACTATTAACATAGTAAACTCTGGTACTCAGCACATGGTGAATGTCTGAGTGGCTGGCAATGAGGTCTGTGCCCTGAGCCGTCTCCTGCTCAAGTGCCCAGGAAGTGTCGTGTTCCCAGTTTTGTACTGTGTATGCTCTTGTCTGTGATTGGCTGTAGTGTTGTGTGTGTTGATTGGTCCGTTGATCTGTCCATCATTATGTATGTATGTATGTGCTGTGATGTCCACCTGAATATCATGACACCGGGTTCGACATATTGCGATTTCAGATAGGCTGGAAAGAAATAGTTAATGACATACACGTGATTTTTGTTATGTACCAGTATTATATTTCTGTAAAATAGATTCTGACATCACTCTTCAAGGATCTACTCACCATGCCTCGCGAGATCTAATGGAATCTCGTGAGACGTTGCTTTCTGAATCCGGCCCATTGTGGGAGCGGGATCAGTATTTGGCAAATCTCCATATTAGAGCAAGACAGCTAGTCTCACTTTAATATGCACCCGATTGATCTACCGAGGTCCTGGGACCCCTTACCGCGGAGACCTTGGGCTAGTGCCATTCAGTGCTAGCCCCCTCAAAGGGGGACCAGACAGAACAGCACTTGGGGGAGAGTGTCTCCCAGGGAATTGGAGGCCCTCAGGTGGTTGCCCTCTGGGAAGGGTGGCACAGCTGGTGTCACCTTGGCACTGTCAGTCTGGCACCCTGAGATACCCAAGAGACTCAGCAGGCCACGCTATCTGATGGGGGAATTTTCCCAAAGCCGGTAGAGGCAGATTTGGAGGCAAGCGGACCTAGAAATGCAAAAAGCACCTTCATGACGGTATCCTGACATACTCGTACCACCTTCTCTCTTTCCAGGGGTAGGATGAGAGTGAAGTCAGGAACCATCCCCAGCTGATGTGCGAAGACCGATAAAGTTAAGCAGGCAATTTTGCACACAGATTCCCACTTTCTCAACAAGCCATTAGTCCCAGGCTATGTTTCAGGCTTGCCACCAAGGATTGGATTGGATTTGTTTATTGTCACGAGGTACAGTGAAAAGTATTTTTCTGCGAGCAGCTCAACAGATCATTAAGTACATGGGAAGAAAAGGGAAGAAAAGAAAATACATAATAGGGCAACACAAGGTATACAATGTAACTACATAAGCACCGGCATCGGATGAAGCATACAGGGTGTAGTGTTAATGAGGTCAGCCCATAAAAGGGTCATTTAGGAGTCTGGTAACAGCGGGGAAGAAGCTGTTTTTGAGCCTGTACGTGTGTGTTCTCAGACTTCTGTATCTCCTGCCCGATGGAAGAAGTTGGAAGAGTGAGTAAGCCGGGTGGGAGGGGTCTTTGATTATGCTACCCGCTTTCCCCAGGCAGCGGGAGGTGTAAATGGAGTCAATGGATGGGAGGCAGGTTCATGTGATGGACTGGGCGGTATTCACGACTCTCTGAAGTTTCTTGCGGTCCTGGGCTGAGTTGCCATACCAGGCTGTGATGCAGCCCGATAGGATGCTTTCTATGGTGCATCTGTAAAAGTTGGTAAGGGTTAATGTGGACATGCCGAATTTCCTTAGATTCCTGAGGAAGTATAGGCGCTGTTGTGCTTTCTTGGTGGTAGCGCCGACGTGGGTGGACCAGGACAGATTTTTTGAGATGTGCACCCCTAGGAATTTGAAACTACTAACCATCTCCACCTCGACCCTGTTGATGCTGACAGGGGTGTGCACAGTACTTTGCTTCCTGAAGTCAATGACCAACTCTTTAGGAATGGAGGTGGGTACGGCCCATAAATACCAGAGATATCTGGCATGCCACTTTCCTGGGACCAGCCATTTTAGGCTAGATGGGTTCCACCCATGAGATGGACAGCCAATTAGTTTTGATAAGATCCAAACATTAATTGACGAGCCAACCAGGATTTCCCAGTTGGTCTCCAATTTCCCATGTTACTAGAAGTTCAACACAGCTAGAAACAGTTTAGTGCCAGCACTCTCGGGAACCCTGCAGATACTCTCTGCCTGACTGGATGTGGATGCAGGCAAAGGTTTCCCTGCAAAATTCCCCTCTTCCCCCTATCCCACTGACCATTGTGGTGGCCTGACTGCTTTCTCTTGGTCCACTGTCTCCAGGCTGGAGGGGGTGCAGTGTTCCTTCACACTCCCTCAGTCACTTCCATCCACGCCTAATTGGTAAGAGATGTTTACCTCACTGCAGCCTTTTAACTGGGCCTCTTGTTTAGAATGAGGGGTGATGTTTTGGCTTAATAGAATGTGAGTGATGTAGATTATGATTTACTTGTGATATCAATAGTCATGTGCTAAAGACTGTGTAGCAGACTGGCAGCTCTCAGAGGAGGTGTGCCTACTCAGTAACCCACTTGTACACATTGTGCTTAATATAAATAAACGAGTTTTAAGTAAATACCCAAGTCTGCCTCCAATCTCTCTTCATAATATGTCCATCAAACATGGGAGACGATACCAATCTAACCAATAAATACTCACATTGACAATACTCCTTGGTCCGAATGACCTCTCGAGTACACCAGGCTAACTGAAAAGTAGCAGTGGCAGCACTGCCCATTTGAAAGTCTCAAGGGCCCACACCGGGCCTGCCAATGGAAGACGTGACGTGGTAACTTCTTGAAGTACCAAGCAGTCTCGGGTCTCTTTACCAAAACTCGGCAACTCCAGGTCAGTTCATGTCTTTATTTCGTAGGACCTGCAGTTGGCCACATCCTTAGCAATCCAAGGCTCGACAAGACTTCCTGCAGATTTGGCCTTGCATTAAAAGCCTTAAACACGTTTTGTATTTCATCCTGGGATACTGCGACGGGGAAAACATGCTACAACCACAACTCCCAAAAACCAAAGGAAGCGGTCAAATGACTTAGTAGCTCTTGTGCCCAGTAGCTAGTCCTCCCTAACAGGACTCCACCACAGTCGATCGTGTTCTTGCTCCTCCCCCTACGCATCCTTTAGGCCTAAGTGAGATGACCCAGCCAAGCTGAAGCCCATCAAATTGGTCAGAAAGGAGGGAAACCTTGATGCCGCCACCTTGAAGTGTGCTGCAAAGAGACAACACAAACAGCAGGATTGCTCAGCAGGGGGCACAGAGAGCTTCAGATGTGGTTGGACTGGGCATTACCAGCAGTTTTGATCATTTAAAACATCTAATAATTAGTGAAAACAAATGAGTTACAGCAGCTCACAGCTCTCCCAAAAAGTACACCGCAGGAAAATGCCATCTCAGACTTTCTGGGAGAAGTACAAGATCATTGACAAGACTTCGGGTCAGTTACTTTAAAAGTCAAAGGGTTTCCAACCTGCTTTAAGATCAATGAGGGTATCCATACTGGCTGACCATCTAGCATGGCTCAACACCGTTCCTGTCCAGATCACAACTACTCTGTGTCACAATGGATAACGGATCACAGATTCTGTGTAATTAAAGTATCTCTTTACTCAGCAGGGATGCATGTATACAATTAGGCATCCAACAGAAAGTTTATGAGGTCTGGACTGAATTCCACCAGGAATCTCTGACTCATCCAGAAATGGGTAAGCTAAAAAATGAATATCATATTTCCCTTCTCCTAGATGCCATGACAGTGTGCCTGTCTAACCCCAGGAAGATACCACCTCCTCTACCACTGAAGGTCAAAATGGACCCTGACCATATGCTGTCCAGGTGGTCATTTTGCTGGTCACACAATTAACCCGTTGGTGTTCCGCTGGTTATAGTTCCCAAACCCAATGTTCACTCAGGCTCTGCATGGACCTCCATGTAATTGAACAAGGCAGTCCAGAAGAACGCCACCCAATGGCATCAGTAGACGATTGCCAATAGCATCTTTTTCACCAAACCCGATGCCAATAGTGGATTTTGGCAAATACCTCGCAACAAGGTGTCCAGCCTATTGACGTCATTTATCACACTGTTAGGTCAGTTTTGTTTTAATCAGCATTCTTTGAGCATCTCGTCAGTCCCTCACGTCATGTCACATTCCTAAAAGTCAAACAAAAGTCTGCCAAATGGATGACATCCTCATCCATGACTCCACAAGAGTAGAGTATGACCAAAGACGTTCTTAAGGCCCTCCAGGAAACTGGTCTCGCGCTGAACGATGGGTGTGAAATTGCAAAGACCACCATCATTTCTCAGCCATATCATCCAAAGAAATGGGGTTATGGTGGACCTACACAAAAGAAAGTCATTATTGACTTTCCCCAACCGGCATGTATCACAGATGTCCAGCAGTTCCTAAGAATGGTAAACCAGGTAGGCAGGTTTAGCCTAAACATAGCCACAATCACAGAACCCCTACAAGATCTCCAATGGAAAGGCCAGAAGTGATTCCGAAGCACTAAACGACGCAATACCTTTCAATCTATTAACGGCAGGCTAGTCTCTTTGAATGTCCTAGCATACTACAAACCCACATTGCCCCTGGTCTTGATTGCTGATGCTTCCTCCACTGGTCTTGGTGCTGTTCTTATCCAACTGCAGAAGAATGGTGACAGGAAACCAATTTACTTCATATCCAGAACCTTAATGGAAACTGAACAAAGATATATCACCATCACGGAAGAAGCACTGGCTGTTACATGGGCCATTGAGAGACTTGTTTGATTACTTTATGGGCTTGCTCTTCCACATAGAAACAAACCATATACCCCTCGTTACCCTCCAGAATTCCACAAAGATTGTTAAAATGCCCGTCCGGGTTCAACGATTTCACCTTCACTTGATATAGTGCCCACAGCCATTTATGTTCCAAGGAGGTCACAAACCACAGCTGATGCTCTCCAAGTTGACCAAGCTATTGTCTTGGTTTTTACACCTCAGAGGTGAAAGCATTTCCATCAATGTAGTTAAGGAAGTTCAGCATTCCCAAAAGGGAACATCATTGAATGTGCTCAAATACAGGAGTTCTGCCTGCAAGGGTAATCTAAAAATAATCCTGACAACCAGCTCATCTGTAAATACCATGAGCAATTTGACCATAGTGGATGACCTCTTCGTTTTTGATTGCTGTTCGGTCATTCCTCAGTTCATGCGAGAAGACATCCTCCACTGGCTCCATGGAGGACACGGGTGTCATGATATCCATATAAACATATCATGGTGCAATCACACACACACACTGATGGACAGGTAGACGGACCAATCAACACACACACAACCTCACAGCCAATCACCAGTGAGAGCACACGCACTATAAAACAGGGAACACCACAGTTCCCGCTCATTCTACCAGGAGATAGCTCAGAGCACAGAGCTCACAGCGTGCCACTCAGACATACACCATGCGCTGAGTGCCTCTCTAAGATAGTGCTAGGGCTGGGTCCACAGGTTAGCTGGTGAAGTACGAACCACAGCCAGAAGTTAACAGTTGTTATTGTACAGAATAATAAAACAGAGTTGTACCATCTACAACCGTGTTGGTTCGTTTGTGTGTCGGAACACCCAACACGACATGGCACCAGGATTGGAAACTCGCTAGCGACTGTGAGACCTACCTGCAGCTCTTCAGAGATCCGCCATCCTGCACCATGGACACCGTCAGCCCGCCGCAGCCACTCCAAATCGCTGGAAATCTCGGCGTCAACTGGAAGCTGTTTAAACAGCGCTTCCAGCTCTTCTTAGAAGCCACAGACAGGGAGAATGCATCGGACACCAGGAAGATCGCCCTCCTCCTCTCCACGGCGGGGCAACACGCCATCCACATCTACAACTCCCTGGCATTCGCAGAAGGTGAGGACAAGACGAAGTACAAGACGGTCCTTCTAAAGTTTGAGGAACACTTCAGCGTGGAAGTTAATGAGAGCTTCGAGAGGTACCTCTTCCAGCAGCGCCTGCAGGGTAAGGATGAGCCTTTTCAATCTTTTTTGACACACCTCTGTATCCTCGCGCAGTCCTGCGGCTATGAGGCCACCTCCGATTCCATGGTTCAGGATCAGATAGTTTTTGGGGTCACCTCGGACACCCTACGCCAGCAGCTCCTCAAAATAAAGTGCCTCACCCTAGCCACCGCCATCGAAACCTGCGTCCTCCAGGAAAACTCGACCAGCCGCTACTCCCAATTCCAGGCAGTCGAATCGGCACGGCAGGGGTCCTACGAGGCCGAGCGGGTTCAGTTGATCGAGTTCCTCCCGGCCCGCGGCCCGGACGAGGGCGGCCATTTCGCGCGCTTTCCGAGGCCTCCCGCGCTTGTACGTACCAAAAGAGGGGACGTCGACGCAGAGGGACGTGATGCGCAGGCGTGCTCTACGCAGGAACGCACTGCGCATGCGCGGTGGCGCAACGAACGCCATGACATCACGACGTGCGGCAACTGTGGATCCGCACATTTAAAGCGTCAATGTCCAGCCAAAACTCAACAATGCCTCCGCTGTGGCAGGATGGGCCACTACGCTGCCTGCTGTCGAGCAGCTCAACCTCCCAACGCTCTGCAATTCCGCCAGCCTCGCAGGGACGTGTGGGCCATTCAGCCTCCATACACCGAGTCATACCCTGACAACGTACAGACCGGTGATACCGATGACCGGGAACCCTTCCACGTTGCGGTAATAGACAGAAGTCGGATGTCCCCAAGTAGGACCCACCAGCCGATGCCAGTGCACAGCGTTGATCCAGGCGATGAATGGTGTGCCACCCTAACGGTCAACCGATCACCAATCACATTCTGCTTAGACACTGGTGCCTCCGCCAATCTCATTGCATGGTCAGCCTTCCACACCTTGAAGGTCAATCCACCGATTCGGCCATCCCGCTGTCGTTTGGTCGATTACAACGGTAATGTTATCCCGGCCATGGGGTCCTGCCAGCTCGAGGTTGCACACAATTCATACACAGCTACACTGTCTTTTGAGATAGTTGGATCATCAAAGGACTCGCTGCTAGGCGCACAGGCGTGCAAGATCCTCCACCTCGTTCAGCGGGTACACACTCTGTCTCCAGAAGGCACGTCCGATTTCCCGGATGCAGACTTTAGGGCACAGCTCCACTCGCTCCTCGCCCTCAACCAGGAAATTTTCAAGGGCATGGGCACACTGCCCTACACTTACAGAATACGGCTCAAACCGGACGCCACCCTGGTCATTCACGCACCTCATAGAGTCGCAGCACCACTCAAGGACTGCCTCAAGCAGCAGCTGCAGGATCTGCAGGACCAAGGAGTGCTTTCCCGGATCACGGAGCCCACGCCATGGGTCAGCTCCATGGTGTGCGTAAAAAAGCCCTCTGGCGAGCTCCGGATCTGCATCGACCCAAAAGACCTGAACAATAACATCATGAGGGAACACTACCCCATACCCAAACGGGAAGAGATCACGAGCGAAATGGCCGGGCTACAATTTTTACCAAGCTTGATGCCTCAAAGGATTTTCGGCAGATTCAGCTGGATCAGTCCAGCAGGAAGCTGTGCACTTTCAACACTCCCTTTGGCAGATACTGCTACAATAGGATGCCGTTTGGCATCATCTCGGCATCCGAGGTGTTTCATCGAATATGGAACAGATGATGGAGGGCATCGAAGGGATGCGCGTCTATGTTGACGACGTCATCATCTGGTCCACCACAGGAGCACATCAGTCGTCTCCAGCGTGTCTTTGCTCGGATACGAGATCACGGCCTGTACCTCAACCGAGCCAAGTGTTCTTTTGACCAAACTGAGGTAAAGTTTCTGGGGGACCACATATCCCGATCAGGGGTGCGTCCGGATGCCGACAAAGTGGCAGCTATTGCAGCCATGCCGCAGCCAGCAGACAAGAAGGCAGTGCTACACTTTCTCGGGATGGTCAACTTCCTGGGGAAGTTTATTCCCAACCTTGCCTCGCACACAACGGCTCTTCGCCACCTGGTAAAGAAGACGACGGAATACCAGTGGCTGCCCGCACACCAGAAGGAATGGGAGGAGCTCAAGATCAAGCTCACCACCGCCCCGGTATTGGTGTTCTTCGACACTACTCGAGACATAAAGATCTCGACTGATGCCAGCCAGTCCGGCATTGGGGCGGTACTCCTGCAACGGGACGACACTGCATCATGGGCCCCGGTCGCCTATGCCTCGCGGGCCATGACCCCCACAGAACAGCGCTATGCGCAGATTGAAAAGGAGTGCCTGGGTTTGTTAACCGGCATAGATAAATTCCACGACTATGTGTCTGGTCTCCCTCAGTTCACCGTGGAGACCGACCATCGCCCCCTGGTCGGCATCATACAAAAGGACCTCAACGAGATGACCCCTCGCCTCCAGCACAATCTGCTCAAGCTCCGGAGGTACGACTTCCAACTTGTCTACATCCCGGGAAAGGACCTCATCATCGCGGATGCCCTGTCCAGAGCAGTGAGCACACCGCCCGAATCGGGGGGGTTCGTTTGTCAGGTCGATGCACAAGTAGCCTTCACATCGGCCAATCTGCCGGCTACTGATGCAAGTCTGGCCCACATTCGCCGTGAGACTGCGGCTGACCCCCTTCTACAACGTGTGATGCGCCACATGACGGAAGGGTGGCTCAAGGGGCAGTGCCCACAATTCTACAATGTCCGGGACAACTTGGTCGTCATTGATGGTGTCCTCCTAAAGTTGAACCGGATTGTGATCCCACACAGCATGCACGGCTTGTCCTCGAACAATTGCATGAAGGCCATCTCGGGGTTGGAAAGTGCAGGCGGAGGGCCCGAGAAGCTGTGTACTGGCCGGGCATCAGCGACGACATCGCCAACATGGTGCTCAACTGCACCACCTGCCAAAGGTTTCAGCCGGCGCAACCCCCTGAGACACTTCAGCCCCATGAGTTGGTAACGTCCCCCTGGGCAAAGGTGGGTGTGGACCTTTTTCATGCGCTCGGCAGGGACTACGTCATTATAATTGACTATTTTTCCAATTATCCGGAGGTCATACGCCTGCACGACTTGACATCTTCAGCTGTAATCAGAGCATGTAAAGAAACCTTCGCTCGCCATGGCATTCCGCTTACCGTCATGTCGGATAATGGGCCCTGTTTTGCGAGCCAAGAATGGTCTTCTTTTACCGCTTCATATGGCTTCACACACGTGACATCCAGCCCTTTGCATCCCCAGTCGAATGGCAAGGCGGAAAAGGGTGTCCATATCGTGAAGCGGCTCCTCTGCAAGGCTGCTGATGCTGGATCTGACTTCTGTTTAGCCCTGCTGCCTATCGCTCGGCCCCACTGTCCACAGGCCTCTCACCAGCCTAGCTGTTGATGGGTCACACCCTCAGGACCACTGTGCCGTCCATTCATGTTCCTAAACCCGACCATGCTCCAGTACTGCAAAGGATGCGACAGCAGCGTGCTCAGCAGAAGGGGGCACATGACACTCGGGCAACTGATCTTCCTGCCCTGGCGCCTGGAGACACGTCCGCATACACCTAAGAGAGTGGCTGGTCGGCAACTGCCGAGGTTCTCCGCCGCGTGGCTCCCCGCTCGTTCCTGGTTCGCATGCCTGATGGCTCCATTCGCCGGCGTAATCGGCGGGCCCTTCGGCTGCTTCCGCGCTCGCTACGTGATCATGCACCGGTGCCACGCCCTCCTGTTGTCCCTGACGTCGACTTTGTGGAGCTTCCTGCCACTCTGCCTATTCCTCTATCGCCCGTGGCCAGGCCCATTCCTCAGCCGGTGGATCCTGATCCACCCTTGAGGCGGTCAACCCGAATTCGCCACCCACCTACTAGACTGGACTTATGAGCCTGTTTGCACATTGGACTCACTGAATTGTTGTGCAATAATGTTAATGTGGTTCTTTTTTTTTGTCGTTCCAGGAGTTCTCTTTCGATATTTGATGGTTGCACTTGTTTTGTTTGTGGTACAACCTCGTTGCTCTGTTGCACCTGACACCTTCCTATGTATATAGTTTAGCCTCATGTACATGTTGTAAATATTGCACACACATACTCAGCCTCACTCAGTACACACCAATATTTATTACCATGTAGGCACATATCCTTGTGAAAAGGGGGGATGTCATGATATCCATATTAACATATCATGGTGCAATCACACACACACACTGATGGACAGGTAGACGGACCAATCAACACACACACAACATCACAGCCAATCACCAGTGAGAGCACACGCACTATAAAACAGGGAACACCACAGTTCCCGCTCATTCTACCAGGAGATAGCTCAGAGCACAGAGCTCACAGCGTGCCACTCAGACATACACCATGTGCTGAGTGCCTCTCTAAGATAGTGCTAGGGCTGGGTCCACAGGTTAACTGGAGAACTACAAACCACAGCCAGAAGTTAACAGTTGTTATTGTACAGAATAATAAAACAGAGTTGTACCATCTACAACCGTGTTGGTTCGTTCGTGTATCGGAACACCCAACACGACAACGGGCATTGCAAAGTGCAGAGCACAAGCACTTAAATATATGAATAGGGTGGGAATTAGTGAGAGGCAGCATGGTTTTGTGAAGGGGAGGTCGTGTCTCACTAACTTGATAGAGTTTTTCGAGGAGGTCACAAAGTTGATTGATGCAGGTAGGGCAGTGGATGTTGTCTATATGGACTTCAGTAAGGCCTTTGACAAGGTCCCTCATGGTAGACTAGTACAAAAGGTGAAGTCACACGGGATCAGGGGTGAGCTGGCAAGGTGGATACAGAACTGGCTAGGTCATAGAAGGCAGAGAGTAGCAATGGAAGGATGCTTTTCTAATTGGAGGGCTGTGACCAGTGGTGTTCCACAGGGATCAGTGCTGGGACCTTTGCTCTTTGTAGTATATATAAATGATTTGGAGGAAAATGTAACTGGTCTGATTAGTAAGTTTGCAGACGACACAAAGGTTAGTGGAATTGCGGATAGCGATGAGGACTGTCAGAGGATACAGCAGGATTTAGATTGTTTGGAGACTTGGGCGGAGAGATGGCAGATGGAGTTTAATCCGGACAAATGTGAGGTAATGCATTTTGGAAGGTCTAATGCAGGTAGGGAATATAGAGTGAATGGTAGAACCCTCAAGAGTATTGAAAGTCAGAGAGATCTAGGTGTACAGGTCCACAGGTCACTGAAAGGGGCAACACAGTTGGAGAAGGTAGTCAAGAAGGTATACGGCATGCTTGCCTTCATTGGCCGGGACATTGAGTATAAGAATTGGCAAGTCATGTTGCAGCTGTATAGAACCTTAGTTAGGCCACACTTGGAGTATAGTGTTCAATTCTGGTCGCCACACTGCCAGAAGGATGTGGATGCTTTAGAAAGGATGCAGAAGAGATTTACCAGAATGTTGCCTGGTATGGAGGGCATTAGCTCTGAGGAGCGGTTGAATAAACTCGGTTTGTTCTCACTGGAATGGCGGAGGTTGAGGGGCGACTTGATAGAGGTCTACAAAATTATGAGGGGCATAGACAGAGTGGATAGTCAGAGGCTTTTTCCCAGGTAGAGGGGTCAATTACAAGGGGGCATAGGTTTAAGGTGCGAGGGGCAAGGTTTAGAGGAGATGTACGAGGCAAGTTTTTTACACAGAGGGTAGTGGGTGCCTGGACCTCGCTGCCGGAGGTGGTGGTGGAAGCTGGGACGATAGTGACATTTAAGGGGCATCTTGACAAATACATGAATAGGATGGGAATAGTGGGATACGGACCCAGGAAGTGTAGAAGATTGTAGTTTAGTCGGGCGGCACGGGCTTGGAGGGCCGAAGGGCCTGTTCCTGTGCTGTACATTTCTTTGTTCTTTGTCTGATTCTGTAGCACATGTCTAAGCCTGTTGTTACCCTTTCCTGACTCCAGCCCATGCAGTTACAAACAGTCAATCACGGCATCATCAATCAAACCCCATCCGACTGAGTGCAACTCCAAGTTGATATGAAGTCCTGGGTTTGTTGGAATTTCTCTTTGCTGGAAAACTCAGTGTTCCCAGTATTATTTAGACATCAATGTGGTAGCCGCCTTGCAACCACGTCCTCTGTTACCTACTTTGGTGTTCATGTTTCCGGCTGTGGAGCTTTGTCTCTGCACAGTCTGTAGAGCTTTTCTTTAGGATCCCTGGAATCCACCCCCCCACCGCCCTCCTTTTCGCCTGCTGAACCCAGTCTGATGTGAAATGCTCAGCTGCTATGTGGGAAAAGGACACTCCAGGCAGGGAGCCTACTGCTGCTACTGGGCAGAGGGCAGGGTTTTGACCCCAGGAAATGGATGCTTCCCATCTCCAAAACTGAAGTGGGAATCTAATCCCTGATCCCAAGGAGAGCTGGTCTGATCCACAAAGCTGCTTTTTTTTAAGGAAAGGGGTTTGATCGGGTGTTGGAGCTTTGAGGGTGGTTCTGGGAGAAGCACTCCTCCTCTTCTCTCAAAAGTAACATTGTTTAGCTTTTCACAAAGCTGTCCTCATGTCTGTTCAGCTTCTGGGTTTCCCACGGGGGAAGCCTGGCCAGCCCCAGCTTTATTATTAACCTATTTAAATGGCCAACCCATCTCCTGAGAGCAGGATGACCGCCCACCCTCTGACTTGTCTCCCAGTAGCACATTGGAAGTG
Organism: Scyliorhinus torazame; assembly: GCF_047496885.1. Taxonomy (NCBI): domain Eukaryota; kingdom Metazoa; phylum Chordata; class Chondrichthyes; order Carcharhiniformes; family Scyliorhinidae; genus Scyliorhinus; species Scyliorhinus torazame. The sequence goes on from NC_092707.1 coordinate 312,433,385, forward strand.
AGCTGGCATCAGGCTTAAGATTTTAAAAAGTTTTAACATCTCAGCATTTTGGGGAGTTTCAGTCTATGACACAGTGGTGTAGAATGTTGAATGTCAGTATCAAGACCATCATACACTCAGTAATATGTTCCACAGTTACCTTAGAATCTCATCCTGCTGCACACAATGCCAAGTTTTATAGAACTCATCAAGGAGCAATAGAGTCTCGTCAGACATACGTTTGTGATGATATTGTGTCCATTGGCACAGGAAGGTCTGCAGTTAAAGTAAATAAAAAGGATATGGAAACACTGGACAGGGTGCAGAGAAAATATAGTCACAGAATCAGAATCCCAGAATTGTTATAGCGCAGAAGGAGGTCATTTGGCCTGCCATCTCTGCATCAGCTCTCCAAATGAGCAATTCACCCAAGTACCATTCTCTCACCTTCTCCATGTAACCCTGCACCTTCTTCCTTGTCAGATAACAGTCTAATTCTCTTTTAAATGCCTCAATTGAACTTGCCTTCACCACAGCAGACGGTGCATTCCAGGACTTAACCACCTGCTGCATGAAAGAAGCTTTTCCTCACGCTGCTTTTGCTTCTTTTGCCAATGACTTTAAATCTCGGTTCCCCTGTTCTCGGTCTTTTCACCTGTGGGAACAGTTTCATGTGGGGCCCGATCAAGACCCCTCATGATTTTGAATGTACTAAGAGGAAGATAGTAAGAGAAAATACTAAAAGGGATTGATAAAGTAAACGTAGACCAAATGTTCCCCCTTGTGGGGCAATCTAGAACAAGAGGTCACAGATATAGGTTGAGAGGGGTAGATTTTAAACTGAGATGAAACGGCAATACTTCTTGCAGAGGCTGGTGAATTTGTGGAACACGCTACCCCATAGTGCGGTGGAGACTGTGGGCGGAATTCTCTCTTTCCCCCCCCCCCCCCCTTCCCCCCCCCCCCCCCCCCCCCCCAACGCCGGGTGGGAGAATCGCCTGGGCGCCGCGCGAGGCCCGCCACGATGCCCGCACACGCGATTCTCCCACCCCCCCCAAACCGGCGCGGGGAGAATCACGGCTGGCCGCTGGGAGGATCGCCGCTTGCCATTGGTAACGGGCGAGCGGTGATTCTCCGGCCCGGACGGGCCGAGCGGCCTGCCCAACACGACAGGTTCCCGCCGGCGCCATCCACACCAGGTCGCTGCCGGCTGGAACAGCGCAGGAACGCTGGGGGGCGGCCAGTGGGGGGGGGGGGGGGGGGGGTTCCTGCACCGGGAGGGGCCTCAAAAGGGGTCTGGCCCGCGATCGGTGCCCACCGATCGGCGGGCCGGCCTCTCAGAAGGAGGACCTCCTTTCCTCCGCCGCCCTGCAAGATCCATCCGACATCTTCTTGTATGTCGGAGAGGACGGCAACCGCGCATGCACGGGTGATGTCATTTACGCGGCTCCACTTTTAAGCCACGCCAAGGCCAGGCACGTGTAAATGACGCGGTGCCGCTCCTAGCCCCCTGGGGGCGGGAGAATAGGGGGCTGGGAGCGGCCTCCGACGCCAGAGTGAAACACTGCGGTTTTCACTCCGGCATCGGGACTTAGGCTCCCGATGGGAGAATTGCGCCCTGTATCAGTAAATGGTTTCAAGGAGGAGATAGATATTGATCTGGGGCGAAATTCTCCGGAAACGGCGCGATGTCCGCCGACTGGCGCCCAAAATGGCGCAAATCAGACGGGCATCGCGCCGCCCCAAAGGTGCGGAATGCTCCGCATCTTTGGGGGCCGAGCCCCAACATTGAGGGGCTAGGTCGGTGCCGGACGAATTTCCGCCCTGCCAGCTGGCGGAAAAGGCCTTTGGTGCCCCGCCAGCTGGCGCGGAAATGACATCTCCGGGCGGCGCATGCGCGGGAGCGTCAGCGGCCGCTGTCAGCATTCCCGCGCATGCGCAGTGGAGGGAGTCTCTTCCGCCTCCGCCATAGTGGAGACCGTGGCGGAGGCGGAAGGGAAAGAGTGCCCCCACGGCACAGGCCCGCCCGCGGATCGGTGGGCCCCGATCGCGGGCCAGGCCACCGTGTGGGCACCCCCCAGGGCCAGATCGCCCCACCCCCCCCCCCCAGGACCCCGGAGCCCGTCCGTACCGCCTTGTCCCGCCGGTAAGGTAGGTGATTTAATTTACGCCAGCGGGACAGGCATTTTAGCGGCGGGACTTCGGCCCATACGGGCCGGAGAATCGAGCGGGGGGGCCCGCCAACCGGCGCGGCGCGATTCCCGCCCCCGCCGAATATCCGGTGCCGGAGACTTCGGCAACCGGCGGGGGCGGGATTCACGCCAGCCCCAGGCGATTCTCCGACCCGGCGGGGGGTCGGAGAATTTCGCCCTTATTTTATTTTTTTAACGTGTTAAAGGTGCATGGGGAAGAGGCAGGATGGTGGCTTTGAGACCAGGAACAGATCAGGTAAGATCTGACTGAATTGCGGAGCAGGCTCGAAGGGCTGAATTGCCTACTTCTGCTCCTAATCCCTATGTTCCTATCTCCATCAAATCTCCTCTCCAACGATAACAGTCCTAACTGCTCCAATCTATCTTCATAACTGCAGATTCTCATCCCTGGGAACCATTCTTCTAAATCTTTTCTGCATGCTCCCCAATGCTTTCAGATATTTCCTAAAGTGGCAAGTCCAATGGGCGCAATACTCCAGCTGAGGCATGGTGGCAACTGGTTGTGGGTGGAGGAGGTTTCTGTGTGCAACCAATCACCTCCATGCTTAAAGGCTTGTGTGTGGGCAGGTCCTACAGATGGGGGTGAGGAAGGGAGGGAAGTGTACATCTGCTGGGAGCTTAGTTGCAGTGTGATGTGGGGCCTGGGTGTGACACACTGACTGTAGGCAGGTGGATGGGAGTAGAGATGCGGTGGACAGGCAGGGCTTGGAGACAGCTGGTGGTCCTGAGGGGTGGGCTAGCTGATAGGCCTCAGTGCTTAGAGGGGCAGTATGCCAGGGTGGGTGCAAAGTGCCACACTGCACATGTCCTTTGTTTGGGGTGAGCTCTGCTATTCCCCTACTTCCCCTGCAGTGGGGCTGCACTTCTGATGAGCGTACTGAGGAGTGGCAACACCTGATGTGCCACTGATTGAGCTTGGCCATGCCCATCCCAGTGATGGGTCAGCTGGAGTCTGAGGGTTTCCAGAGGGGCGCCTGGGTGGATTCTCAGATGACCAGAGACTCTGTGAACATTTACAGGATACAGTGAGCAGTCAGCAGAGTGAGCAGGGTTGCTCCCCTCCACAGCCATGGCACCCAGGTCCCACTTGTAAATGTTTGCACCAATTCATGCCCTTATGCTGCCTGCCTAAGAGGGGCGGAGCACCGCAGAGGGGTGGAGCATGAAGTGTGCAACCCACTAATGACAAAATCCACACAAATGACCGTTTTGCATGGACCTGCCGGTGCAGGTCGCAAACTTTGATTTCGCCGCCAGCAAGGGACCGGAGCATGGCATTGAAATTGATGCCAGGCCAGACATTATTTTTTTCAATTTTGCGCGATTTCCGCCCAATCGTGATTCTCACCTCCAATGTCACAAAGCGGAGAATCCAACCCAATATGTCACAGAGGCTGATTTGAAATCTCATCTTAAAGTTTTTAAAAATCTTTATCTGCTTAAAAGTTTTGTTTCTGCCTCTTAGTTAAGTAGCTTTCAGCAGCAGTTTTTGTTAATAAACTAATTTTATCTTTCTTAAGGCTTGTCTGCTGGGTTAGTTTTAAATTGAATCTCATAAATGAAAAGGGGGTTGCATATTTACACATTCTTAGCTCACAGATCACTTTAAGGCAACATGTTTTACGTGGTCATAACACAATCCTTGATTCTAGGTTTTTCGGCCCAGTTCCATTCTTATTCCAGTCTTCCTGAAGATGGCTCTTCCTAATTACTTATTATTACTCCAGATTGTTCTTTGTCCTTTTCCTCAACCTTTTGATGCAACAATCACTTTTCCCTTAACATTCTCCTGATATTTGATTCATTTGGCCCATTTCAATCCCAAAAAGAAGGTTCAGCAGTCCTTCCCCTCACATTTAACTGGAAAAATCCTGCTGTAGAAATTTTTTGTGACCACTCTGGGACCTCTTGTCCCTCTCTGTCTTTTACACCACTGCTATCCCAGTCTATTTTCAGATAATTCAAATCCCACATTATAACCACTCTATGATTTTTGCACCTCTCTGCAAATTTATCCTCTACATCCTTTCCACTAGTTGATGACCTTTAGACCAATGTGTTTCAAACTCTTATTGCCGGGACCCACTTTAACCAACCGGCTGACCTTTGCCACCAACCATTTTTAGTTACCTTTGATGTGACGGGTGAGCCTGCTTGGTCCTCATGATCTCACTTGGTATTCAATGTTACATTTCTACTGAAGACTTCAGCTGACGATTTAAGTTGCATCTCACTGCATCCTTTGAAAAAAAGTTTGTCCTCTAACTCGTCACACTTAATCTTCAAATGTCTTTGACGTTTTGAGGGTTTTAAACTTTCGTTTGCCAGTAGTTCCCTGCATATAACACACATGGTCTTTACATCCTGATTTGCATTGGCACAATTAACAAAACCATACCTTAAAAAATCATCTTTATACTGCTTTGTTCCTGATTTCAGTTAGTCTTAATGGGTTGTTCATCAGAGGCCCTGGAGCTCTGTATACAGGTCATACTAGCACTGCTTCGTCCTGTTGTGGATTCTACTGAGAAACTCTCTCCAGCAGATTCAGTTGTGAGATCCTGGCCTGTTTGTGTCTCTGGCCCTCTCTTCCTTATTGCAAAATAATCCATCTTCAGTTCTTCACACAATCCTGTTGCTTGCTTGCTGGCAGCAACAAATTGGAGGAATCTCTCCTCTGTGATTTTTGCACCCAAAGCATGGAGGTACAGGGCGCGGCCGTCAGTGTACGTGCCGGGCCCGTGGCCTGCTGTCTGCCAGAACTTCCAGTGGGAAGACTCCATTGTTTGTATTTAAAAGACGATCCTGGCTGGCATTCTTAAAAGCCGATCGCGGCCGTTGGGCGCTTCTCCCACGATGGGGAACCCCATGACCAATTGCTCCGCCACCCTCCCAACAGCCACCCATGGGTCATGACCACGAGTTTAAAAAAACCTGCTTTAGACTACGCCAAGCAATGTAACACCATACTTTTTTTTGTTCCTTAGCTCTAGTCAAATATATTCTGTCCTTGACCCCTCTAGCAATGCAATGCCTTCCTTAATCAATATCACTGCTCCGCCCCTTTTCTTCCTTTCATATCTTTCCTTGTATCCAGGAATATTTACCACCCAGTCCCACCCTTCTTTGAGCCAGGTCTTTGTTAAAGCTACCGCATCCCATTTCCACAAGTCGCTCTTTACCTGTTACTCACCAATCTTATTAACCACGCTCTGTGCATTCAAGGATGGCACCACAAGTGTGTGTGTATTCATATCAGGAAAGGATAAAGAGGCTGGGTCTTTTTCTCTTGAGAAAAGAAGGCTGAGCACTGTCCTAATCGGGCTCAAGTGAAAGGTGTTGGTCGAGCGGATGTAGAGAATGTTTCCACTTGCGCCGAAAAGCATAACTAAAGGCCATAAGATAGTCACCAGGAAATACAATCCAATAGGAAATTCAGCAGAAACCTCTTTACCCAACGGGTGGTAAGAATGTAGAACTCTCTACCACATTGAGTGGCTGGAGTGTATAGTATAGATAGTTAAAGAGAGTATTAAGTTGAAAGATAAAGCACATAAGGAGGTCAAATTCAGTGACAGCCCCGAAGACTGGGATAAATTCTGAATCCAGCGAAGGAGGACCAAAAAGATAAAAAAGAGGGAGAAAATAAACTGCGAGGGGAAACTAGCGCGGAATACAAAAACTGACAATAACATCTTCTTTAAATATATAAAAAGCAAGAGAGAGGTCAAAGTGAACATTGGCCCCTTAGAAAATGAATCTGGGGAGATAGTTATAGGGAACAAAGATATGACATAGACATTAAACAGATATTTTGCATCAGCCAGTGGAAATATTTTGACCATTCCATTAATACTAAAGAATATGGGGGAGGAATTACAAACTATCACCGTCACTAGAGAAGTAGTATGAGACAAACTAATGGGGCTAAAGGCAGGTGTCCCCTGGCCCTGACTGATTGCATACTAGGATCCTAAAAGAAGTAGCTATATAGATAGTGGGTGCATTGGTTGTAATTTTCCAAAATTCTTTTGATTCTGAAGATGTACTGGAGGATTGGAAAGCTGCCAATGTGACACCCCTATTCAAAAAGGGAAAGGAGCAAAAGTGGGTAACTATAGGCATCTATTATTGGAAAAATGCTGGAATCAATTATTAAGAAAGTGACAGCAGTACACTTGGAAAATCATAATCTAATCTAGCAAAGATATCAATGAGGTTCCTCGCAAAAGCTTAAGTCATAAGATAAGAGCCCACGCTGTAGGATGTAATGTATTGGCATGGATAGAAAATTTGCTAATGGACAGGAAACAGCGGAGTTCGGGGAGATTCCCTGCTGGACCACTAAAAAAAATAGATAGCACTACAAGCTCCGGGTACAACCCCACTCATCCCGCCCAGAATGGACTCTATTTTTTTAAGTTAGATCATGCCCATTATTTCATTGGAGGTGGTTCAGAGAAAGTTCACTAAGATGATCCCCGATATGGAGGGATTGTCTTATGAGCAAAGGTTAAACAGGTTGGGACTCTACTCATTGGAATTTGGAAGAATGAGAGATGATTTCATTGAAACATATCAGATTCTTAAGGGGCTTAACAGGGTAAATGTTGAGAGGATATTTCCCCTCACGGGAGTGTTTAGGACCAGAAGGTATAGTCTCAGAATAAAGGGGTGCCAATTTAAGACTGAGATGAGGAGGAATTTCTTCTCTGAGGGTTGAGTGTATTGGAACTCCTTTCCACAGAGAACTGTGGGGAAGAGTCCTTGTGTGTATTTAAGGCTGAGAGAGATTCTTGATCATTAAGGGAATCAAGGGTCACAGGGGAAAAGCAGGAAAGTGGATGTGAGGAATGTCAGATTAGCCATGATCCAAGTGAATGGCGGAGCAGGCTTGAAAGGCCAACCCCTGGTCCTATTTCTTATGGTTTTATGATGCATTTAATGGGAAGCTTGACAAGCATATGGGGAATGCAATGGAGGACTACAATGAATGATGTAAATGAGGAAAGACAGGAAGAAGCCCGAGTGGAGAATGAATGCAGGAATGGATTGGTTGGGCTGGATGGCCTGTTGCTGATCCATATATTCCATGTAATTCTATATCAAGTTAAAGCAACAGCCTTTTGAATGTAAGTTAAGGTCATCAATACACTGAATTTTCCACAATAATTAGCAGCTTTCAGGGGCACTCACGTGCAATAGAATCTGTCCACCTGCAGGTATACCAAGCGATTGAGTTCAGTGTGGACTATGAACAGAAGCAGCATAGGCAGCTTGACCTTTAACCCCCTTCTGCAATGTGCAGGGCATTAGCAAGTGCATTTATTTTACCATTCATCCCTTTCTTCATAATGTAGAGCTGCAGATAACAAGTCTTCAATGTCAGTACATTCCACTCAAGAAGGCCTGCTCCAGGAGGCGCCTTTCTCTGACCCAGCAACATTGGGTGGAGTCAGCAGTGAAGTTGTATGGGAGGCACAACCCCACAGATTTTCACAGCTGTGATGTCCATGCCAGATCCAGCAGACACATTGAGCAAGCTTTCTGAGTACTCCAGCAATGTTTCTAAAAATGAATCATTGAGGTGGGGCTTGCCACATTCCCTATGAAAATTAGAAAATGTTTTACTGGATGCTGCACACTGCTCGTATTCCAATGAACAGTGTTTCAGCACTGGAGGTGAATGACAGAAGGAGCGTTATGACTACGAATAATATAATGAACAGCTAATGTCAAAAGAGTGACTTTTATCCCATTTTAAAATAATCTCAATTGGTATTATGTTCTCTATAATGATATCATGGAATTAAATTTTTAACTGAAGGATAATTTGTTTCTTTATTGGTAATTATCATTAAGTTCACAATGGTTAACCCCTCATTGGTCTTTCTGGTGTGTTTATCAAAACCTGTGATAAATTTACTTTGAAATACTGGCAGGTGTGATATTGCTAGCTTAACGAGGTAGGAATGGGGCAGTAATACCCTGTGATATTCACCTAGGGCTGTAAAGAGAGCTGGAGTAGGGGGCAGGTGGTGGGGGAAGATTTCTGGATGAGAATCCCAGAAGTATGGTTTCCCTAGGCATCCTGCTGAAAGCAATTGCAGGAAGTCTTTCAAATATTCTCAATAGATTTTCTGCCCAATAGCCAGCCAACTAGTTACATCAGGGAGTGGATGTAAGATAAATAGGAGATCATGGCCCATGGGGCAAGTTGGAAATCACAGCAGAAGGATGTGTGTGGGGGAAGTCAAAGATTACCAGTTGGATGGGGTGAATTTCTAGATTATGAGGGGACAGGTTGCATGAACTCACAAGGGGTCAGAATGGTTGGAGAACACAGCAGGGGTGGGAAAGTCGGAGATCACAGGTGTGGAAATTGAAGATAAGGAGGTTGATCACTTAGGAGGTCATGGAGCTTGGTGTACTTGGGGAATACAAGACAGTTCGGAGAGAATCGGGGCGAAATTCTCCCCCAACGGCGGGATGTCCGCCGACTGGCGCCAAAGCCGGCGCCAATCAGACGGGAATCGCGCCGGCCCAAAGGTGCGGAAGGCTCCGCATCTTTGGCGGCCTAGCCCCAACATTGAGGGGCTAGGCCGACGCCGGAGGGATTTCCGCCCCGCCAGCTGGCGGAAATGGCGTTTGCTTCCCCGCCAGCTAGCGCGGAAATGCGGCGCATGCGTGGGAGCGTCAGCGGCCGCTGTCAGTTTCCCGCGCATGCGCAGTGGGGAGAGTCTCTTCCGCCTCCGCCATGGTGGAGGCCGTAGCGGAAGCGGAAGGGAAAGAGTGCCCCCACGGCACCTGCCCGCCCGCGGATCGGTGGGCCCCGATCGCGGGCCAGGCCACCGTGGGGGCAACCCCCGGGGTCAGATCACCCCGCGCCCCCCCCCAGGACCCCGGAGCCCGCCCACGCCGCCTGGTCCCGCCGGTAAATACCAGGTTTGATTTACGTCGGCGGGACAGGCAATTCCTGGGCGGGACTTCGGCCCATCCGGGCCGGAGAATCCAGCGGGGGGTCCCGCCAACCGGCGCGGCCCGATTCCCGCCCCCGCCCAATCTCCGGGAGCGGAGACTTCGGCGGGGGCAGGGGCGGGATTCACGGCGGCCAACGGCCATTCTCCGACCCGGCGGGGGGTCGGAGAATGACGCCCCAGATGTCACGAGATGTTGGAGAGAGTTGGAGGTCAAGTGGGGTTTTGGAATGAGTTAGAGGTAAAGGATATTGGGGAGAGACAGAGATCACAAGCGACTTGAGATAAAATCAGAGGTCACAGGAGGAATGGTCAGAATCAGAGACCGTGAGAGGATTGGGAAAAAGTCATGGGTCACAAGGGGGTTAGGGGAGAATCGGGCATCACAGCAGGGTGAGGGAGAGTCAGAGACCATGAGGAGTTTGGAGGAGAGTGGGTGATCCATGGGGAAGTTGGGAGTCATAAGTCAAGGGGTGAATGGGGGAGAGTTGTTGACGAAGAGCAGGGGGGTTGGGGGAGATTCGGAAGTCACAGCAGAACTGGGAGAGAGTGTGAGGCCATCAGGGGATTGAGAGTGTTAGAGGTCACAAGAGTATTAAGGAATTGGAGCTCACAGGGGAGGGTAGTTGAAGATCATGACAGCAGTGGGGCAGGTCGAAGGATATGAGTGGGTTGAAGGAGAGTAGAAGATCATGAGGGGGTTGGGGGAAATTGTGCTCTGTAAAGCAATTAGCTTTATAGGCTAGAACAATCCTCCCACTCCTCCTGGTACACAAGCAGTGCTGTAAATGCGCTTACCTCATGGATCCAAACCTTGGTCCCTCTTGTTTGATCTGTCAGGATTCCCATGTCCTGGGAAACCTGATCTCCATGAGTTATAAACAATAATCAGTTTAAAATGTAGTTACAGAGCCTCCTTAATGATTCTGATGGCCAGTCTACCTCCTGGGAGCAGTATGATTTACCCTCCCCCGTACACCTATGACCCACTTCCATGAAAACCAGAAGTGGTCAGATGTTGGGATCAGGTTTCAGAATTTAAAGTTTTTGAGCGTTTAAATTTCCCCTCACCTCCCAACCATGGTTCCAAGAATCTAGAATTCCTTTGACTGGGTGGCAACTATTTTTGTCCATTCCAGTACTTGAATGTATGCTACAACAGTGCTCCTGGAAATGACTAGACCAGAGCCTTGTTTTACACAAAACTAGATTTCTGCAATCCACAGTGGCTGCCTCTAATTATTTTCTCTTTATTTCGGGGTTACAAACAGGGGAGAGTGATTGACTGAAATCTCCAATTCCTTTTCCCTTCTGTCCATGATCAGTGTATAGTTTAATTTTGATAAGGCTGATATGTTCTCCTAAACCCCTCCTAGCATTCAGTCAAATTAAAAGTCATGAGCAGTAAGCTTTCATGAATTTAAACAAGGAATATTATTTATTCACACCCTCAGCCCAGAAAGATCTGGGGCGTCATTCTCCGACCCCCCGCCGGGTCGGAGAATGGCCGTTGGCCGCCGTGAATCCCGCCCCCGCCCCCGCCGAAGTCTCCGAAGGGAGAAAAGTCGGCGGGGCGTTAATGGCGCCGCTGCCGCGGAGAATGTCACGGGTCTGCGCAAGGCAGCCGATTTTCGGCCTGCCGATATTCTCCCTTCCGGATGGGCCGAAGTCCCGTCGACGTGATGACCGTTCACGTCGACGTCAATCAAACCTCCTTTTCATCGGCGTGACCCGGTGCTCCAGGCTCACGCCGACCAGCGAGGAGGTGAGTGACGGCCTGGGGGGTTGGCTCTGGGCAGGAGATGGCGTGGCCGCAGACTGATTGCGTGAGGAGAGGTGTGTCTCGGCTTGTGTGTGTGTGCGGCGGGGGGGGGGGGGTGGTTAGAGTAGGCTGGGCTCCGGGGGAGTGCCAGGAGGGGGTCCGTGCCGTGGTGGAGGTTGGGGGTTGTGGAGGGGGTCCGTGCCGGGGTGGAGGTTGGGGGGGGGTCCGTGCTGGGGTGGAGGTTGGGGGTTGGGGAGGGGGTCCGTGCCGGGGTGGAGGTTGGGGAGGGGGTCCGTGTCGGGGTGGAGGTTGGGGGGGGGGTCCGTGCTGGGGTGGAGGTTGGGGAGGGGGTCCGTGCCGGGGTGGAGGTTGGGGGGGGGGGGGTCCGTGCTGGGGTGGAGGTTGGGGAGGGGGTCCGTGCCGGGGTGGAGGTTGGGGAGGGGGTCCGTGCCGGGGTGGAGGTTGGGGGGGGGTCCGTGCTGGGGTGGAGGTTGGGGGTTGGGGAGGGGGTCCGTGCCGGGGTGGAGGTTGGGGGGGGGTCCGTGCTGGGGTGGAGGTTGGGGGTTGGGGAGGGGGTCCGTGCCGGGGTGGAGGTTGGGGGGGGGGTCCGTGCTGGGGTGGAGGTTGGGGGTTGGGGAGGGGGTCCGTGCCGGGGTGGAGGTTGGGGGGGGGGTCCGTGCTGGGGTGGAGGTTGGGGGTTGGGGAGGGAGTCCGTGCCGGGGTGGGTGATGAGAGGGCAAATGAGTTGGTCCACCTGGCCAGGTGCCAGCCTCCAACAGTTGGACCCATGCGGTCCATGCCACCTGGCTGGGGGGAGGAGGGGATATGGGCAATGATGACATGTCGTCGTTCCCCTCCCCCCCACCAGGCCGTCATGTTTTCAGACCATCCAGCGATGTTGGCCGCCGTGGTGGCAGCCGCTCATGTCTATGTTGCCCTGGATGAGGAGGAGGAGGAGGAGGAGCGTGCCAGAGAGGCGGCGCAGGCTGCCGCAGAGGGGCAGGCGGCAGCCGCCCAGGCTGGAGGGACACCTGACCGACAGGACGAGGAGGGGGAGGAGGACGTCGCGGCCCCACGGCAACGGAGGCACCCGGGGGCGCCCCGTGTGTACCGGCCCCGGCAGTCATACCAGGACCTCACGGACCGGGAATGCAGGAGGAGACTCCGGATGAGCCGGGAAACCGTGGCACACATCTGCCACCTGCTGGCACACCTGTCACCGCGTGGCACTGGCGGGGGACACCTTCTCCCCGTGTCCGTCAAGGTTACGGTGGCCCTGAACTTTTATGCAACGGGGTCATTCCAGGCACCGAGTGGGGACCTGTCCGGCATATCGCAGACATCGGTGCATCGGTGCATCCGGGCAGTGACAGATGCCCTTTATGCCATGGCGCACCGCTACATCCGCTTTCCCGTGGACCGGGCCAGCCAAGATGCCCGGGCCGTGGGCTTCTCTGCCGTTGCCGGGTTCCCCATGGTCCAGGGCGCGATCGATGGGATGCACGTCGCCGTGCGGCCACCTGCAGAGAACAGGGCCGTGTTCACTAATAGGAAGGGGACCTATTCAATGAACGTACAGGTGGTCTGCGACCACCGCATGATGATCCTGCATGTCTGCGCCCGTCACCCAGGCAGTGTACACGACTCATTCATGTTGTCGCGGTCATCCATCCCCGGCATGTACGAGGGACGCCATCCCCGGCTGAGGGGCTGGTTGCTGGGCGACAGGGGCTACCCATTGCGATCGTGGCTGATGACGCCTATACGGAGGCCACGCAATGAGGCGGAGAACCGCTACAATGATGCCCATGTAGCGACAAGGCGAGTGATCGAGAGGTGCTTTGGCATGCTGAAGATGCGTTTCAGGTGCCTGGACCTCTCTGGGGGCGCCCTCCAGTATCGGTCAGATAGGGTCAGCCGCATCATTGTGGTGTGCTGCGTCCTGCACAACATAGCCCAGCAGAGGGGCGATGTGCCGCAGGCAGAGGAGGGCGGAGTGGAGGAGCAGCAGGAAGAGGCCCAGTCCTCCCCAGATGAGGGGGATGGGGGCAATGGTCAGGGCAGACGGGGTAGACACAGGCGGGTGGCTGTCCACCGTTACCGGCTGGCCCAGCGGGCACGGGACAGACTGATAGACGCCCGCTTCACTGACTAGATGGGCGTGGGAATCGGGTAGTATGGCCACAGACCGCACACCATGACAACAGCCGACCACCCACAGCCCCCACCCATCCACCCACCCAGCACCCTCACCCCCCTCCCCAACCCCACACACCCCACCCGCATGCACACCACCCCCCCACCCCCAATTGCCGATCCACCGGCGGCACAACGGGCCGGGCTCACCCAGTTGCGGATGGACGCGTGTCTATCGCAGGCCATGGAGGATGATGACAACCCGCCTCCGATGAGCTCCTGGCTCTACATCGTTGGACTATGTCTGACCCATGGCCACAGTACCACCATCCACCCGGACCATCCCTGCATGCGGCTGTGACACTGCAGCGCACGGTCCCGTCATCTGCCCGGGGGATGTTGATGGCGGCCCAGGGGGAAGGGGGCAGACTCACCTGGGGCTGAGGTAAGACCACCCGTCACACACACACTTGCGCTCAACGTACATGACACGCCCGCACACTTTGGACAGAGCACAAAGGCAGCTTCGGTAGGTGTAACATTGACTTTAATAACCAAAGGAGTTCATGCACGTGCCCTAGCCCCTAAAACTCATCTGTGCCCTGCACCCGTGCCAACTTACTCAGTGTCTAATTGTTTGGCCTTACGGGCCCTTTGACTACGTCTACGTGGTTCCCCAGACGGTACAGCAGAACTGGAGGTGGACTCCTGTGATTCCTGCCCTCTGACACTGGATCCCTTTGGCGGCCGTTTCCTGGGGCGTCCTGGCCTAGATGGGCCAGGCTGCGGCCCGGGCGACTGGGATGGCGAGCTGCCAGCCTGTCCTGCCCGTTGCCCACCCGATGCACCTGGGACGGAATGGGGGGAGTCCGAGGTGTCGCGGTGTACCGGGACCTCCCCTACAGAGGGAGCCGGGACGGACCACACCACCTCCTCCTCCCTCGGGGTGCCCGATGGCCCCCAGGCCTCTACATGGGTGGGGGATGCGAACGGACTGGCCATCCGACGCGCCCCCGACATCTGGCGCTGCCAGTCCTGGAGGCCCGTGCTGGTATCGACAGGGGTCTGCAGGTTTGCAGCCATGGAGCCCAGGGGGTTGTCGAACCCTGTCTGCGACAGTGCGACGCCAGCTCGCACATGGCCACTGGCGCCGATGCCCTCAGCGATGGCCTGCTGAGACTGGGCCATGGCCTGCAGAGACTGGGCCATGGCCTGCAGAGACTGGGCTATGGCCTGCTGAGACTGGGCCATGGCCTGCTGAGACTGGGCCATGGCCTGCTGAGACTGGGCTATGGCGTTGAGCGCCTCTGCCATCTGGCGCTGGCACTGGCTCATGGCCTCCTGTGAGAGGGCAGCCATTTCCTGGGCCACAGACGCCGCCTGCACGGAAGGCCCCAGGCCTCGCAAACCGTTCCCCATGTCTGACACCGTCGCACCCATTGCCTCCACCGCGGACGCCACCCGTGCGGTGTCAGCCTGGGTGGCACGCATGACCGGGACCACTCCCAGCTCCTGGACGCGGGTGGACTCCTCCACCTGCGACCGCAGCCGCCGCAAGCCACCCGTCACCCTATTCGCTCGTCTCCGTGTCGGTGGTTGCATCGGATCTATGTGTGGGTGTGGTAACTGCAGGAACCCGGGATCCATCTGGGCGGCAGATGTTCGCTTGGCCTGGGCTGCCCTCCGACCGCCCGGTCCCTCTGCTGCTCCTACCTCCACCTGCTGTACCGGGACGGCTGTGTTGTGCGCACCAGTGAGTGTACCAGACGCCTCATCACTAAAGTGCCCAACCGTGGTGAGTGTTTCTGCGATGGTGGAGGGTGTTGGTGACAGCAGTGGCGATGTGCCGTGCTCTTCGTCCCACTCTGAGTCCATGGCACTTTGGGGTGGGGGTTCGTCTCCACCCATCCACTCTGAGTCACTGTCCGGTATTTCGTCTTCCCGGGTAGGGGTGTCCTGGGTAGTGCTGTCCCGGGTAGTGCTGTCCCGGGTAGTGCTGTCCCGGGTAGGGGTGTCCTGGGTAGTGGTGTCCCGGGTAGGGGTGTCCTGGATAGTGGTGTCCTGGGTAGTGGTGTCCTGGCTCGGATGTGACGGGGGCCTGTTGCTGCCCCCCTCATCGCTGGGTGGTCGCTCCCGCACGTGACGGGGGTGTCGTCTCCCTGTTGCTCCAGGTCTCTCCGTCTCCCGTGGTGTGCGAGGGGCATCCTGCGGGCGTCGCATGCTGGAGGGTGCGGGTCTCTCCGTCTCCCGTGGTCTCCGAGGGGCATCCTGCGGGCGTCGCATGCTGGAGGGTGCGGGTCTCTCCGTCTCCTGTGGTCTCCGAGGGGCATCCTGCGGGCGTCGCATGCTGGAGGGTGCGGGTCTCTCCGTCTCCTGTGGTCTCCGAGGGGCATCCTGCGGGCGGTCTGCATCTGCGGGGATGGGTGCCTGGACGTTTGGTCCTGCGACACACAATGAAGCATGCATGGTTAGACATCAGGCAGTGATCAGGTGATACGGGGGAGGGGGATATAGGGGAGGGGGGATATGGGGACGGGCTGTTGGTGGCTCACTTGCTCGTGGGGCCCCGACCTCTGCATCAGCAACCTCCCGGTCCTCAGGTCCGCCAGCCAGTTCCAGGGCCCTTTCCTCGTGTACGGTCAGTGGCCTCTCATCAGCGGGCCCTCCTCCAGTCCTCACATGCTCCCTATTGTTGTGTGCGCGCTTCTCCTGTGGGGGGGGGGGGTGGCAGGGGTAAAAGGCAACAGTGTTAGGCAGGTATATGAATGCACGCCATCGGTTGCGCGTGCATTGCAGAGGTTAAGGTTACGGCTGGATTCACTTGGGGATATGGGGGATATGGGGGAGGGGGGATATGGGGGAGGGGGGGATATGGGGGAGGGGGGATATGGGGGAGGGGGGATATGGGGGCGGGGGGGATATGGGGGAGGGGGGATATGGGGGATATGGGGGAGGGGGGATATGGGGAGGGGGTATATGGGGGAGGGGGGATATGGGGAGGGGGGATATGGGGGAGGGGGGATATGGGGGATATGGGGGAGGGGGGATATGGGGAGGGGGGATATGGGGGATATGGGGGAGGGCGGGATATGGGGATGGGGGATATGGGGGAGGGGGGATATGGGGGATATGGGGGAGGGGGGATATGGGGAGGGGGGTATGGGGGATATGGGGGAGGGGGATATGGGGATATGGGGGAGGGGGGATATGGGGAGGGGGGATATGGGGGAGGGGGGATATGGGGGAGGGGGGATATGGGGAGGGGGATATGGGGGATATGGGGGAGGGGGGATATGGGGGAGGGGGGATATGGGGGATATGGGGGAGGGGGGGTATGGGGGAGGGGGGATATGGGGGATATGGGGAGGGGGGATATGGGGAGGGGGGATATGGGGGAGGGGGGATATGGGGGAGGGGGGGATATGGGGGAGGGGGATATGGGGGATATGGGGGAGGGGGGATATGGGGAGGGGGGATATGGGGGATATGGGGGAGGGGGGATATGGGGGAGGGGGGATATGGGGGATATGGGGGAGGGGGGATATGGGGAGGGGGGATATGGGGGAGGGGGGATATGGGGAGGGGGGATATGGGGGAGGGGGATATGGGGGATATGGGGGAGGGGGGATATGGGGGAGGGGGGATATGGGGGATATGGGGAGGGGGGATATGGGGGAGGGGGGATATGGGGGAGGGGGGATATGGGGGAGGGGGGATATGGGGAGGGGGGTATGGGGGATATGGGGGAGGGGGGATATGGGGGATATGGGGGAGGGGGGATATGGGGAGGGGGGATATGGGGGAGGGGGGATATGGGGGAGGGGAGGATATGGGGGAGGGGGGATATGGGGGATATGGGGGAGGGGGGATATGGGGAGGGGGGATATGGGGGGTATGGGGGAGGGGGATATGGGGGATATGGGGGAGGGGGGATATGGGGAGGGGGGATATGGGGGAGGGGGGATATGGGGAGGGGGGATATGGGGGAGGGGGGATATGGGGAGGGGGATATGGGGGATATGGGGGAGGGGGGATATGGGGGAGGGGGGATATGGGGGAGGGGGGATATGGGGGATATGGGGGAGGGGGGATATGGGGGAGGGGGGAATATGGGGGATATGGGGGAGGGAGGATATGGGGGAGGGGGGATATGGGGGATATGGGGGAGGGGGGATATGGGGGATATGGGGGAGGGGGATATGGGGGAGGGGGGATATGGGGGAGGGGGGATATGGGGGATATGGGGGAGGGGGGATATGGGGGATATGGGGAGGGGGGATATGGGGGATATGGGGGAGGCTCACCCTGCCTGCTCTGACGAGGTCGTTCACCTTCTTGTGGCACTGGGTGCCTGTCCGTGGTGTTAGGGCCACAGCGGTGACGGCCTCTGCCACCTCCCTCCACAGACGCCGGCTGTGGCGTGGGGCAACTCTGCGGCCGTGCCCGGGATACAGGGCGTCCCTCCTCTGCTCCACCGCGTCCAGGAGCGCCTCCACATCGCGTGACTCGAACCTCGGGGCTGAGCGACGGCCAGCCATCAAGTCGGGTGTTGCGGTCGGGTGTTCCGGTCGGGTGGGGGGGAGCTGCGCGGCCTTATGAGCCGTCACGCCGTGCAGCGCGTATGACGCTGCACGGCATTAACCACTGCGCAAGCGCGGATCCCGTTACGTCGCTGCTAGCCCATTTCGGGCCGCAGACTATCGGCCCATTTTTATGACGTGACGCAAGTGGGATTTGCGCCGTTTTTTACGCCGATCGGCGGAGTTTCCGCCGATAACGGAGAATTTCGCCCCTGATGCTACATCAACCACACAACACACAACCAAGAAATATACAATTAAAGATAGTAGTGTACTTCTACAAATATTAAAACCAAACAGAATAGTTAGCAGTTCACGTGTCTTCGAAAGTCCAGTGAAGGAGGAAGCTTTTCCCACTCTGGGATTAAAGTTCAGGTGGCTGAGGTCAGGCCCTGGATTAACTGTAGGATTCCCTCAAAGTAAATATTGTTTAACAGGTCGTGTGGACCATTCCTGATTCCTGTTGTAACTAGCAGTCTAATCAGAGGGGTGGCACAGTGGTTAGCGCTGCTGCCTCACAGCACCAGGGACCCAGATTTGATTTGGCCCTTTGAATGACTGTCTGTGCGGAGTTTGCACATTCTCTCTGTGTCTTTGTGGGTTTCCTCCAGGTGCTCCGGTTTCCTCCCACAGTCCAAAGATGTGCAGGTTAGGTGGATTGCCCTTGAGCAACGTGTGGGGTAATGGGGTTAGGGGGGTGGGGGGTGGGGGGGGGTGGCTAGGTAGAGTGCTCTTTTGGAGGGTTGGTGCAGACTTTTGCACTGTAATAATTCGATGGAACTTCTTGCAGACTAACTCAGAACTGTTCAAACCAGTTGGAAGAGGCTTTTAAAAGATTATAAGACCCATAGGACTTGAAAAGGCAAGATGACAGCCTCTTGTTTACAGTTGTGATGTTGTTGCTGGTGTTCTGTACTCTGCCCAGTCTCTCTTGGTTTTTGATTAAAAGGATTTCAAAATTGGAGGGCGATTCCTATCACATGTTGAATGGCCATTGATACACGATGGAAGGTACACGATGGTCGTTCATAGTTAAGGAAGAGTTTCAGTCACATGGTTAAAAGCCAGTGATATACACTAGAAGGTAGGCAATTGCCTTTTGCTCTTCATTGTGGACACTCAGTCTCAATAGCCATCCTTTAGTACACGACAAACCCATAGTCAGAGTCTAGACGTTTGTTGTCCCGTCTTTTGGAGTGAGCCTCGATCATAGCAGGTATGAAATTCACAGAAGAATATTGTTTAGGATGTCCATTTAAATCGGACATTTGCCTATCATAATCCAATTTGGAACTTTCCAGAGAGCTTGTTGGGCTGTTGAAGTTGCAAATGTCAGGTGAGCTCTCAGCATCCATATTGTAGATCATCAGGGTTCATGTTAAAAGGAATAGAGTTTTTTGAAAAAATTATAATATCTTCATGCCTATACTGGCATGACATAGATATTTAGTATGAGTAGTAGTCTTTATTTCATCTTTAAAGAGTTATATGTTTTCCCTACCATACATGTGAAACCAGTTGGCCTTTAATGCTTACAATGGCAGGGCGAGAGGGAGGGATGGATGGATGGGTGGGCAGGGGCACTAGATATGGGAAAGTAAAGGAAACATGCTCATAAATTGATGCAAATATTCTCAAGGATTGTCTTAAAAGTGATGTTTACAACAATCTTGAAACACATAAAGAGTTAATACTACGATCTATGGCTACTCAAAGATAAACTGTGAGGACAAAAGGATCTTTCACTGTAAGCATCTGTTTCTAATTAGTAGCTGGAGCTAGGCACAACCAGGCTTGTCAAGGTTTTATGGAGGGTTATGTTTTGTTGACCAAGAGAAGAAATGCATAGAGTGATCTAACCTTTATCTTGTACTGCATCATTATTTACAGGCAGACCAAATTAAAATGGCTTTGCAACTAAGTCGGAAATTGTCTCTCCCCCCGCCCCGGAAAATACGCCGACGAATGGTTGCCACCTCCGGGTGAACCTGACCATTGACCTTCTTAAGGCAAACTTTATTTCTCGAGACTGAGAAACCCAGCCATGTCATTAAGCCAGGTCTCTACACCCGGGGGCTTCAAGTCCCTCCACATTAGCAAGATCTGTCCCCGGGCTACCAGTGAGGCAAAGGCCAAGACGTCGGCCTCTTTCGCCCCCTGAACTCCCGGCTCTTCCGACACTCCAAAGATCGCTACCTCTGGACTCGGCACCACCCGTGTTTTTAGTACCGTGGACATTGCCTTAGCAAAGCCCTGCCAAAACCCTCCAAGCTTCTGGCATGCCCAAAACATGTGGATATGATTTGTTGGGCTTCCCGCGCACCTCGCACACCTATGCTCTACACCGAAAAACTTGCTCATCCTAGCCACTGTCATGTATGCCCGGTGGACTACCTTAAATTGTATTAGACTAAGCCTGGAACATGATGAGGATGTATTAACGCTGCTTAGGGCGTCCGCCCATAGACCCACATCTATCTCTCCTCCTAGCTTGTCCTCCCACTTGTCTTTAAGCTCATCCACCGGAGTTTTCTCCGCCTGCGAAAGCTCCTGGTAAATATCTGAAACCTTCCCCTCTCCCACCCAGGTACTGGAGACTACTCTATCCTGTATCCCCCGTGGTGGCAGCAGCAGGAAGGCCAGAACCTGCTTTCTCAGGAAGTCTCGCACCTGCAAATACCTAAACCCGTTCCCTGCTGGCAATTCAAATTTATCCTCCAAGGCTTTCAAGCTGGGAAAGCTCCCGTCTATAAATAGATCCCCCCATCCTCCTAATTCCTGCCCTTTGCCATCTCCGGAACCCTCCATCCAGCCTACCCGGTACAAACCGATGATTATTATAAGTCGGGGTCCAAACCGATGCTCCCTCCACTCTCTTATATCTCCTCCATTGCCCCCAAATTCTCAGAGCCGCCACCACCACCGGACTTGTGGAGTATCGGGCCGGCGAGAACGGAAAAGATGCCGTTATCAGTGCTCCCAAACTGGTGTCTTTGCATGCCACCGCCTCCAGCCGCTCCCACACCGACCCCTCCACCGCTACCCACTTCCTAATCATGGCTATATTAGTCGCCCAGTAGTAATTGCAGAAGTTCGGCAGCGCCAACCCACCCTCCCCCCGACTGCACTCCAGCAATACTTTCTTCACTCGCGGGGTTTTACCCGCCCACACAAAGCCCAAAATAACCTTATTCACCCGCTTGAAAAGGACTTTTGGGATGAAGATGGGGAGGCACTGAAAGACAAACGGAAATCTGGGGAGAACCGTCATTTTCACGGTCTGTACCCTCCCCGCCAGTGATAGCGGGAGCATGACACATCTCTTAAAGTCCCCTTCCATTTGTTCTACCAGCCGGGATAGGTTTAACTTGTGCAGTATCTCTCATTCCCGGGCCACCTGGATTCCCAGATACCAAAATCTCTTACCTTCCATTCTAAGCGGCAGCTCTCCCAGTCTCTTCTCCTGTCCTCTTTCCTGGATCGCAAACATCTCGCTTTTCCCCATGTTCAATTTATACCCCGAAAAATTGCCAAATTCCCCCAGGATCTACATTACTCCCCCCAACCCCTCCAACGGGTCTGAAATATACAAGAGCAGTTCATCTGTGTAAAGCGAGATCCAGCGCTCCAACCCCCCCAAACTAGCCCTTTCCAGTTCCTGGGGGCTCTTAACGCCATGGCCAATGGCTCTATGGCCAGAGCAAACAGTAACGGGGAGAGGGGGCACCCTTGCCTCGTCCCTCGGTGTAGTTTAAAATACGCCGACCTCAGCCAGTTCGTACGCACACTCGCTACTGGTGCCTGATAGAGCAATCACACCCAGTCAATAAAGCCCTCACCAAACCCAAACCTTCCCAGCACCTCCCACAGGTAATTTCACTCCACCCGATCAAAAGCCTTCTCCGCATCTATCGCTACCACCACCTCCATCTCCTCTCCTTCTGAGGGCATCATAATAATATTGAGCAGCCTTCGAACATTGGCCTTGAGTTGTCTGCCCTTTACAAATCCTGTCTGATCTTCCCCTATCACCCCATGACACAGTCCTCTATCCTTGCGGCCAGTATCTTTGCCAGCAGTTTGGCATCGACATTCAGTAGAGAAATTGGCATGTACAACCCGCATTGCTCTGGATCCTTCTCCCATTTCAGGATCAATAAAATCGAGGCCTGAGACATTGTTGGGGGGAGGACTCCCTTCTCTCTTGCTTCATTAAATGTCCTCACCAGCAGTGGGATCAATATCTCTGAAAACCTCTTATAGAATTCCACCGGATAGCCGTCAGGCCCCGGGGCCTTGCCCGACTGCATGCCCTCCAGCCCCTCGATTATTTCCTCAATCTCAATTGGGGCTCCCAGCCCTTCCACCAGATCCTCATCTACCCTCAGAAACCTCAACTGATCCAAAAACTGCATCATCCCCTCCACCCCAGCCAGGGGTTCCAACTCATATAGTTTACTATAAAAGTCCTTACATACCTCATTCACCCCCCTGGGTCCAGGGCAGTATTCCCGCCTCTACTCTTTAATTTACCTATCTCCCTGGCCGCCTCCCTTTTCCTGAGCTGGAGCACTAACATTCTGTTTGCCTTTTCCCCGTACTCATAATTCGCCCCCTTTGCCTTCCTCAACTGTTCCACCGCTTTCCCTGTGGTCAACAGCCCAAACTCCGCCTGTAACCTCCGCCGCTCCCTCAGTAGCCCCGCGTCCAGGGCCTCCGAGTATCTCCTGTCCACCTGGAGTATCTCCTCAACTAACCTAGCCCTCTCAGCCCGTTCTATCTTTTCTCTGTGGGCCCGTATCGAGATTAATTCCCCGCTGACCACTGCCTTCAGAGCTTCCCAAACCGTCGCTGCAGAGACCTCCCCTGTATCATTTGTTTCCAGGTAGTTCTGGATGGACTTGTTAACCCACCCACAAATTGCTTCGTCCGCTAGCAACCCCACATCCAGTCTCCAAAGCGGGCATTGCCCTCTCTCCACACTAATCCGTAGATCCACCCAATGTGGGGAATGATCCGACACTGCGATTGCCGAGTACTCAGTATCCACCACCCCCGGCATTAGCGCCCTGCTCAGAACAAAAATGTTGATACGAGAGTATATCTTGTGGACATGTGAGAAAAAGGAAACTCCTTGGCCGTGCAAACCTCCATGGGTCTACTCCCCCCATCAGTTCCCTAAACACCTTCAATTCCTTTGCTGTGGCCGGCCTCCTACCTGTCCTGGATTTTGACCGGTCCAATTCCGGATCAATGACTGTTTTAAAATCTCGTCCCATAATCAGGTTATGTGACTCTAAGTCTGGGATCTTACCTAACACCCATCTCATAAATTCCACATCGTCCCAATTCGGTGCATATATGTTCACGAATACCACTCCCCCTCCAGCTTCCCACTCACCATTATGTACCTACCCCCCATGTCTGACACGATTCTTTATTCTTTATGTTTGTTCAAGTGGGGAGAGAGGGGAGAGAACAATGGGGAGCAGACTGCTTGGTGCCAGGGACGGGCACTATCAAGCCTCAAATGTCTCTCATTTGTTGATCAAGATCGCTACCCCCTGATCTTTGAGTCCAGCCCTGAGTGGAATACTTGGCTAATCCAACCCTTTCTCAATCTCGTCTGGTCTGTAACCTCTAGGTGTGTCTCTTGTAGCATTGCCATGTCCGCCTTCAGCCCCCTCAAATGCTCAAATGTGCAAGCCCTCTTGACCGGCCCATTCAACCCTCTAACGTTCCATGTAACCAGCCTGATCGGGGGGCTCCCCCCTGCCGACTAGCCATCACTCTTTTTAGGCCAGCCTCTGACTCGTGCCCTCCGCCTCCTCGAGCCCCCCCTCGGGCATTCGCCGTTCCTGACCTCTCATTTGTCCCGTAGTAACAGTTCCTCCCCTGTCAGCAAAGCAGCTCCCCCGTCCACCCCTAGCAACAACACTAGAATCCCAACCCCCCAAGTCAAGCTCCAGCTTAATACCTGCTCACCCCCCACTGTGCTTCCGTGAGTCAGCTGAACCATGCTGACTTGATAGCGCCTGCCCCTGGCAGCAAGCAGTCTGTCTCCCCATTGTTCACTCCCCTCTATACCCATTTGAACAAACATATTAAGAACATCACATTCCCCAATAAACAAACATCAGAAAAAAGTGAAGAAACAGCCACTTTAGCAAAAGAAAACCCACCCAAAAACAGAACCAGCACCAATGACCCCCCACTGCTAACCAGCTCCCTGCAAGCCAAAGTTACCTTTAGCCATCCAAACAGCCCCTTAATACACATAACACTACTTATACTTATACAATTTGCCCAACAAATTGCCACCACAGCACTCTCCAAAGCTACAGTGTCATTTAGTTCGCCTACAGCCTCTTTTCTTTAATAAAAGTCCATACTTCATCTGGTGTTTCGAAGTAGAAGTCCCGTTCCTCATGTGTGACCCACAGATGGGCTGGGTACAACATCCCAAACTTTACCCCCTTCTTAAAGAGGGCCGTTTTTGCCTGATAAAACGCAGCTCGACTCTTGGCCAAATCCGCGCCCAGGTCCTGATAAGTGCGCAGCTCACAATTCTCCCATTTGCTGCTCCGTTCCTTCTTGGCCCACCGCAGAACGTGTTCCTTGTCCAGGAGCCCTCGGCGGCACATTCATTCGGGGCTTCTTCGCGAGGGCTCTGTGTGCTCTATCCACTTCCAGGGGTTGAGGGATTGCCTCAGCCCCCATCAACTTCTCCAGCATGTCTGTCACATAAGCCCTCGAATCCGATCCCTCACTGCCTTCAGGGAGGCCGACAATTCTAAGATTCTGCCTCCTGGATCTGTTCTCCAGGTCCTCCAGGTCCTCCAGCTTCTCCTGCATTCTTCTCTGGCAGTCGTTCATCATCTCTACCTTGGTCTCCAGCACGGTTATGTATTCCTCATGCTCGGACACCTTTTTCTCCAGCTCCTGGATCGCTCTTCTGTGGGTCTCTTGATTCTGCACAACTTGATCAATCAAAGCCTTAGTGGGGTCCAGCGTGTCCTTCTTCAGCTTGGTGAAGCAATCTTCGAAAAACGTCACCAGCTGCTCCATCGACCATTGTCTTCCCGCGGCCCTTGCTCTCCGCCATGCTTTCCCGCGTTACCGGCTCTGCTCGCGTCTTTCTTATAGGACTTTGTCTCCGTTCACGGCCACTTCTGGTCCAATTCTCCATACACCGGAGGGGTATTTCTCCTCACTGTCTCACTCTTCACCGATTTATCCCATAAAATCTGGAAAAAAACGGGGGGAAAAGGTCCAAAAGTCCGTCACAGACAGGAGCTATCAAATGGGCGACCTACTCCTCCATGGCCGCCACCGGAAGTGTCCGATATGCAAATCTAAGTTATTAGCAATAGATAAGGCAATTGGGCAGAAACATGTATTACGTAGGTTGAATGATTGAAAGTTATACCTTTGAGAATCAAATGTGTAAAATATGATGTTCTGACTCAAAAATGAAAAGTTGATCATACGGGTGGCATGATAGCACAGTGGTTAGCCCAGTTACTTCACAGTATCAGGGTCCCAATTTCGATTCCTACTTGGATCATTGTCTGTGCGGACTCTCTACGTTCTCCCCGTGGATGCGTGGGTATCCTCCGGATGATCTGGTTTCCTCCCACAAGTCCCAAGAAAAGACGTGCTCGTTGGGTGAATTGGACATTCTGAATTTTCCCGCTGTGCACCCGAACAGGTGCCGAAGTGTGGTGACTAGGGGCTTTTCACATTAACTTCATTGCATTGCTAATGTAAGCCTACCTGTGACACAAATAAAGATTATTATTATTATTATTAGAAACCAGAGCAAAAGACAGATGGTTTTTGAGAAAGAGAAAAAGTTTAAAGGGATTCCAGATAGTAATTATGTATCACTGAATATAAGTTAAGCTTCTGAGGAAAGGAACAAAATGCTATAATGCAAGAACAAAGAAAAAATCCTCAGATTGGCTATTCAGATATGGAATGAAGCAACTCAAAGAGAAGACCATTAAACTTGCAACACCAGCTTGGAGGGATATGGTTAAATAAGATCTCAAAACCTTTGCGAAACTGCTGGCTTATTAGCAATGAAATAAACTAACTAAACTTTAAGTACATCCAGAATCTGGTTATTCAAAGCTATACATACATCTGCCTCGTCAGATATTATTTTGTTTCTGACTTTATAGCAGTTTTGGAAATTGATCATATAACAGATACACTGCAAGCAGCACTGAGTCACTATGCTGCACTTGTACTACCTTTGTAACCTGATATATTAATTCTTTCAGCTAACAATATCTGCACAACATACCGTTACTGCTTATTATCAGATTGCAGCTAGTTATATTGTAATTCATAAGATAATGAAGAAATGTTAGTTCATGAAATCATATGGCTTCTTTATTGAAAACTTTTGGCAAGAAGAAAGTAATTCAATAGTTTATAAATATTCTAATAGGGTTTTGATAATGTAAACATTACCATAATTTGGATTGGTTCAAGTGAGTCACATTTAGACAATTTCCCCAGCTGCAGATAATAAATTGTCAGCTTGTTTTTGGAGGAGATGCCGCATCGGAAACTGTTAAATAAGCTAAGAGCCCATGGTGTTAAGGGGAGGCTCCGGGTATGGATGGAGGATTGGCTGAGTGGCAGAAGGCAGGAAGTGGGGATGATGGGGTCTTTTTCAGGGTGGCAGGCAGGGACTAGTGGTGTGCCTCAGGGGCCTGTGCTGGGACCACAACTTTTCATTAATTAATGGTCTGGAAGAAGGAACTGAAGGCACTGTTGCTATATTTGCTGATGATGCAAAGATCTGTAGAAGGACAGGTAGTATTGAGGAAGCAGGGGGCTGCAGAAGTACTTGGACAGGCTAGGAGAGTGGGCAAAGAAGTGGCAGATGGAATACAATGTGGAAAAGTGTGAGGTTATGCACTTTGGAAGGAGGAATGGAGGCATAGGCTATTTTCTAAATTGGGAAATTCTTCGGGAAATCAGAAGCACAAAGGGACTTAGGAGTCCGAGTTCAAGATTCTTTTAAGGTTAACGTGCAAGTTCAGTCGGCAGTTAGGATGGCAAATGCAATGTTAGCATTCATGTCGAGAGGGCTAGAATACAAGAGCAAGGAATGACTTCTAAGGCTGTAAAAGGCTCTGGTCAGACCTAATTTGGAGTATTGTGAGCAGGTTTGGTCCCCGTATCTAAGGAAGGATGTGCTGACCTTTTAAGGGTCCAGAGGAGGTTCACAAGAATGAGCTTGTCGTGTGAGAAACGGTTGAGGACTCTGGGTCTGTACTCATTGACGTTTAGAAGGATGAGGGGGGTGTCATGATATTCAAACACACACATCATGATAGACAGACCAACAGACAAATCAGCACACATAACACGACAGCCAATCACAGACAAGGACAGAGACAGTATAAGAGAAGAAACACGACACCTGGTGGCCTGTAGATCTGGAGACCAGGACAAGGACAGGACCGGATTAACATCACACACAGGGAGTCACCACGTGCAGAGTATCAAGACAGAACTGTAAATAGCAAGTTGAAATAAAACAGCGTTGTACCAAATACAACCGTGTTGGTTCATCTGCACCTCAGAACACCCAACACCACATGGTACAGGAGTGGATCGATACCTGCTGGCATACCTCAGCGTACAGAGACAACCAGCAATACCCAGGCAAGATGTACGAGCTCCCGGTTCCGCAGCCGCTCCAGTGAAACGGCGATCTCCGCGAAAACTGGCGGCGATTCCGGCAAGCGTTTGAACTCTACCTGGTGGCAGCCGAACTCAAAGACCTGGCCGATGATGAAAAAATAGAGTTTCTCCTCATCATCGCCGGTGCAAGAGCAGAAGAAATCTTTAAAATATTCAAGATCTCCAAGGGCAAAACAGGTACGATTTCCAGGTAGTCCTGGACAAATTCGCCAAATACTGTGAGGAAAACACACTCCGATCGGCAAGGGAAGGTAAGAAAAGCGGCAGTACTCACCTCGTGGCCGGGATCCCGGAGGCCGAATTCCCAGAGGCCGAAATCTCGGACCTGAGAGAGATTTGGGTCGAGGTCGGCCGCCATCTTGCTAAAGGTATTACACTAGCGCAGTTGCGCGAGAAGTGCGCAGAACCGGAAGTTTCGTCTGCGCATGCGCGAGACGCTGCGCATGCGCAATCAAGAAAACGGCCATCGGTACGGGAACAGCGATCTGCGCATGCGCAATCAATCGCTTCCTACGTGATACGTCACACGCGTCATGACGTCAGAGGCCCCAGACCGCACCAATTTAAAGGGAAAACGTCACAAATCCAATTTAAAGGGGAAACGTCCCAAATCAAAAAAACAAAAATCTGTTAAAGCTGTAAAACAACCTTCCTTTACCTGGAATGACAGCACAATGCCTCAAATTGAACCAGGAAATTAATTTAACCTCCGAAGAACTCTGCAACAAGCAGTTACCTACGCACAAACCGATGATTCCGACCTCGAATACTTCGATACCGATCTTTACATTTTTTCTGGACCTCGCGAGCCCAATGACAGCTCCGTGGTCCTATACGACTATGACTCGGACGAACCTTTCGTGTTGAACATTGGGGACCCCCACATTGAATCCGACGCAGATGCGGATTCACGTTTCGGATCTGAGGATCTTAAACCCAGCAGATATGACGTCCCAACTCATCAGTGCAGGATGATGCTGCAGCCTGAAATTAAGAGACAGAGAGTGGTACAAGCCCACAGAGAGCGGCCTGCTGCCACACAGAGCGTGGTCCACGTCCCGCTCAGCGTTCCCGACTCTATGAAAGAAGACATGCAAGACTCCACACCCCAGTCCTTGCATGCACAAGAAGTGACTCCACTATCACAAGACTCCACGGCAAGCTCGTGGACAGACTCCACAATGGCAGAAACGCATGACTCCGATGCGCAGTCCTTGCAGGAACAAGACCATGAGGGTCTAGCAACCTCCTCTGACCAACTAGCGGCAGACGATGCAAGTCTGCCATGCTCACGTAAACAGCAAGAAGGCTATAACAGCCTACCATGCTCCAGTGCACAGCAGGACGACCATGACGGTCTCTCATGCTACAATGAAGGGCACAGCGCTACTGCCTGTTCAAGCCCAAATGAAGACAAGCCAAAGGAATCGCCTCTTCCAAGCCCGAAGAACAAAGGATTTTGCGCTGACCTTCAGGATCATTATAGCCGAAGAGATATTAATAATGCTGCACAGTCACAGAAGGATACTGAGGATTTGCTAAAGAAATTACCTGTATGTTTAACTTGCAAGGAGCAGACTGAGAATTGCCAGTGTTTTAGTACGAAAAAAAAAAATGGCCAAGACATTGATCCTCATTTAATGGAAATAACACAACCTGAATCATATCTACAGCAGGGACAACTGTCTCCCTTCAACACAAAACCACAAAATCCCAGCTTCAGAGACCAGCAGTTAGTCAGTAATGACTCTTCAAACCCTGAGGGGAATATTAATCACATTGAACCTATGCACACTCCACTGATAAATGAGCAGAACATTGGAGCAAGAATCCTGAGGACACCGACATCGAGTAGCCAGACAAAGCACTTAAAACCCGCAGCAGTTTCAAGTGAACCAATTGTGCTTTCCAGTGATGGTGAACATGCAGATAAGGTTGACCCGATTATCCATTGTACCACATTAACTCCAGAGAGTAAGCATTTATGTCTGGGGAGTAGAATGTGGGCAATTGAGAACAGTAAAAGAGAGACTGTGACTATGCCAGTCCCAGCAAAATCAGACCCAGAGACTATGAAGGCATGTACATTAGAAAAAGATACATATGAAGTAACTGAGAAGAAATTTGAAACGGACTGTTCTTTGGAAACTAGTACAATGACGAAAGAAACATTGGATCCAACATTTGCTGCCCTACATATGGGAGAAATTGAGGGAAATGAACAAGGTTCTGCAATGTCTGGGGGAAGATTTAAAATCCCAAAGAAGAAAAGCCCAAATGAAGGACAACGGCGAGACAATGACAGTCCACCGACATGGTCTACACCACCAGATGAAAACTCTGACAATTTACCCAACCCTAGTGAAAAGCAAGCAGCTACTGAGGATCTATCCACGGTATGTGAAACGAGTGACGACAGTATCCCACTTCCCATGCAAAAGGTGCAAAGTGACAGACCTCAGCTAGTGTGTACAGAGGCACTCGACGATCACGGTGAGACCACTGGTAACTACGGTGACACCACACTACTTCCACCCTCAATTGCTCGAACCTCTCCACTAGTCAATGCATTCCTGCATGTTCTGACTCCAGAAGCTTCAAGAAATCTCAGCTGACTCCAGTGAACCTGCTAAGATTCCAGATGGGGAGCAACAAAACGCCGACTCTGATTCACGTAAGCCAGACTTTACCCCAGACAGGCAGTGTCGCAACCTCAGTGATGGCACGCTCAGGGTGACAGCAGATGCCACAACGACAGGAGATGGATCACGTGACAATCACACTGGGTCAGCAATAACAAGCAGCAGTGACAGTCCAAGAAGAATACACCAATTTTCACCACAGCTATGTCCACACATTTGTTCCACACTGACAGTGCGGCCAATGACAGCTCATGCTGGACAAACCCAGTATTCAAGCCTGCAGCAGCCAGCAGTCTATACAGCATATTCTCAAACAGGCCAGAACTGCGGATTGCCCACTAATGAAATCAAGACCGAAGGAGGACTACCGCCAGCGCAATCTGCACTACAGACTGGATGCCTTAGTTACTGCCCAGGATTTGCTGCACCACAGCCTGGCCAGATAGCGTTTTCCTATCAGATGCAAGGTTCTAGTTTCACACCATCACCAGACATTGATGCGAACAGCAATTCTGTCTCCAAAGCGACAAGCTTCAACGCTTCTCAGCAGAATCACCCTTCCAGCACAGCATGTGGCCAGAACCAACATGCACAGTCTCATCCGACTTCAACATCTGGCACATTCATCACCTTGAATGATATTGTTGATGGTACCTCTTCAATGTCAATGACCCATCAGCTACAAGATGCCATCCAACGGCACCACCACAAACATAAAAAGAAAAAGACTCCGCCTCGTTCCTGGTACACATGACGGATGGATCGGCGCTTAGGCGCAATCGGCGAGCCTTTCGCCTACTTCCACGCTCGCAACGGAACCACACACAGACGCCACGTCCTCCAATGGTTCCTGATAGTGACTTCGTGGAGCTGCCATATACCATGCCACTTCTGTCGCCACCCGTGGCCAGGCTCGCACCTCAGCCGGTGGTTCTTGACTCACCCTTGAGGCGGTCAACCTGAATTCGTCGCACACCTACTAGATTGGACTTATGAGACTGTTCACACGTTAAAGTTTAGAAACTATTGTATTGTAACATGTTACTGTTTTATCATTCCAGATCTCGTTTGACCAGACCACACTTCAAAGTTTTTTCTTCTTGTTTTGTTATGGTACAACCTCGTTAGCATGACACACCCGACATCGCCCCATGTATATAGTTGCGCCACATGTACCTGCTGTAAATATCACACACACACACTTTTAGCTGCACTCAGGACACATTCATATTTATAACCACGTAGGCACATAATCTTGTAAAAAAGGGGGATGTCATGATATTCAAACACACACATCATGATAGACAGACCAACAGACAAATCAGCACACACAACACGACAGCCAATCACAGACAAGGACAGAGACAGTATAAGAGAAGAAACACAACACCTGGTGGCCAGTAGATCTGGAGACCAGGACAAGGACAG
Source organism: Scyliorhinus torazame (assembly GCF_047496885.1). Lineage (NCBI taxonomy): Eukaryota > Metazoa > Chordata > Chondrichthyes > Carcharhiniformes > Scyliorhinidae > Scyliorhinus > Scyliorhinus torazame. The sequence goes on from NC_092707.1 coordinate 312,464,828, forward strand.
GACCAGATTAACATCACACACAGGGAGTCACCACGTGCAGAGTATCAAGACAGAACTGTAAATAACAAGTTGAAATAAAACAGCGTTGTACCAAATACAACCGTGTTGGTTCATCTGCACCTCAGAACACCCAACACCACAGGGGGGATCTTATTGCAACATACAGGATACTGCGAGGCCTGGATAGAGTGGTCGTGGAGAGGATGTTTCCACTTGTAGGAAAAACGAGAACCAGAGAACACAATCTCAGACTAAAGGGACGATCCTTCAAATCAGAGATGAGGAGGAATTTCTTCAGCCAGAGGGTGGTGAATCTGTGGAACTCTTTGCCGTAGAAGGCTGTGGAGGCCAAATCACTGAGTGTCTTTAAGACAGAGATAGATATGTTCTTGATTAATAAGGTGATCAGGGGTTATGGGGAGAAGGCAGGAGAATGGGGATGAGAAAAATATCAGCCTTGACTGAATGGCGGAGCAGACTCGATGGGCTGAGTGGCCTAATTCTGCTCCTATGTCTTATGGCTTTATATTCTTATGGATTGTCGTTCTGGGTTAATTGCACCATCTTATTTTGAACCTTACTGTGGAATTGCAGTATTACTGAATGCTGTTACTAATTTTAATAGCATTTTGTATTCCAATCATATAATTTGCAATGGACTCCATTTTATTTGAATTTGTTTATGTAATACAAAAACAATAGTGACTTAGAAGGAATCTAAATTAATTAATAATGTTTCCTGGAAACACAAAGAAATATGAATCACTTTGCTTCAAAAAAGCAACATGCAGTTCAGCAAATACCAGCGATCCTCTAGAGCAAAACAGGCCCATCTGTTACCAAAAATATCCTAGGGACTAGTCTATATGGTCCTTACAGATGTTTGAAATAAATCTTATGAGATCCTTTAGGGCGCATTAAAAATACTGTGTAACCTTTAATATATAAATACATAATGGGTCAGGGCAACTAAAGATGCTTGTGACCAGATGTGCATATTACAGGAGAACAGCATCATTACTCAGTAAGGAGTACAAGTAGGAAACTTGGGAATCAGCAATGATTTGATTTTAGTGAAATAACATTAAGATAAATTAAGTGAAATAAGCATGGGATTATGTTATTGTGACTGAAATATTTCTTCATCCACCGGCACTGTTAATCTATTGCATAAATCATTTCAGACTTATGGAATAAAAGTGAATAAAGATCCTACTGAACAGTTTATTGGATAAACATATGGATGATAATGGCATAGTGTAGGTTAGATGGCTTTTGTTTCGGTGCAACATCGTGGGCCGAAGGGCCTGTACTGCGCTGTATTGTTCTATGTTCTGTGTTCTATCATCCTGGCTATTTATGAGGAAGTGGTATCGCAAGCGGACAGTGGAAAGCTTCATTTGTGGTGTACCAACATGTCCGAAATGCCTCTGACAAAATCTGTAATAAGAACTTAAGATCTAGAAGCAGGAGTAGGCCATCTGGCCCCTCGAGCCTGCTCCACCATTCAATGAGATTATGGCTGATCTTTTGTGGACTCAGCTCCACTTTCCGGCCCGAACACTATAACCCTTAATCCCTTTATTCTTCAAAAAACTATCCATCTTTATCTTAAAAACATTTAATGAAGGAGCCTCTACTGCTTCACTGGGCAAGGAATTCCATAGATTCACACCCCTTTGGGTGAAGAGGTTCCTCCTAAACTCAGTCCTAAATCTACTTCCCCTTATTTTGAGGCTATGCCCCCGAGTTCTGCTTTCACCCACCAGTGGAAACAACCTGCCCGCATCTATCCTATCCCCTTCATAATTTTATATCTTTCTATAAGATCCCCCCTCATCCTTCTAAATTCCAACGAGTACAGTCCCATTCTACTCAACCTCTCCTCGTAATCCAACCCCTTCAGCTCTGGGATTAACCTAGTGAATATCCTCTGCACGCCCTCCAGTGCCAGTACGTCCTTTCTCAAGTAAGGAGACCAAAACTGAACACAATACTCCAGGTGTGGCCTCACTAACACCTTATACAATTGCAGCATAACCTCCCTAGTCTTAAACTCCACCCCTCCAACAATGAAGGACAAAATTCCATTTGCCTTCTCAATCACCTGTTGCACCTGTAAACCAACTTTTTACGACTCATGCACTAGCACACCCAGGTCTCTCTGCACAGCAGCATGTTTTAATATTTTATCATTTAAATAATAATCCCTTTTGCTGTTATTCCTACCAAAATGGATAACCTCACATTTGTCAACATTGTATTCCATCTGCCAGACCCCAGCCCATTCACTTAGCCTATCCAAATCCCTCTGCAGACTTCCAGTATCCTCTGCACTTTTTGCTTTACCACTCATCTTAGTGTTGTCTGCAAACTTGGACACATTGCCTTTGGTCCCCAACTCCAAATCATCGATGTAAATTGTGAACAATTGTGGGCCCAACACTGATCCCTGAGGGACACCACTAGCTACTGATTGCCAACCAGAGAAACACCCATTAATCCCCACTCTTTGCTTTCTATTAATTAACCAATCCTCTATCCATGCTACTACTTTCTCCTTAATGCCATTCATCTTTATCTTATGTAGCAACCTTTTGTGTGGCACCTTGTCAAAGGCTTTCTGGAAATCCAGATATACCATATCCATTGGCTCCCCATTATCTACCGCACTGGTAATGTCCTCAAAAAAATCCACTAAATTAGTTAGGCATGACCTGCCCTTTATGAACCCATGCTGTGTCTGCCCAATGGGACAATTTCCATCCAGATACCTCGCTATTTCTTCCTTGATGATAGATTCCGGCATCTTCCCTACTACCAAAGTTAAGCTCACCGGCCTATAATTACCCGCTTTCTGCCTACCTCCTTTTTTAAACAGTGGTGTCACGTTTGCTAATTTCCAATCCGTCGGGACCACCGCAGAATCTAGTGAGTTTTGGTAAATTATCATTAGTGCATTTGCACTTTCCCTAGCCATCTCTTTTAGCACTCTGGGATGCATTCCATCAGGGCCAGGAGACTTGTCTACCTTTAGCCCCATTAGCTAGCCCATCACTACCTCCTTAGTGATAACAATCCTCTCAAGGTCCTCACCTGTCATAGCCTCGTTTCTATCAGTCACTGGTATGTTATTTGTGTCTTCCACTGTGAAGACTGACCCAAAAAACCTGTTCAGTTCCTCAGCCATTTCCTCATCTCCCATTATTAAGTCTCCCTTCTCATCCTCTAAAGGACCAAAATTTACCTTAGCCACTCTTTTTTGTTTTATATATTTGTAGAAACTTTTACTATCTGTTTTTATATTCTGAGCAAGTTTACTCTCATAATCTATCTTACTCTTCTTTATAGTTTTTTAATAGCTTTCTGTTACCCCCTAAAGATTTCCCAGTCCTCTCGTCTCCCACTAATCTTTGCCACTTTGTATGCTTTTTCCTTCAATTTGATACTCTCCCTTATTTCCTTAGATATCCAAGTCGATTTTCCCTCTTTCTACCGTCCTTCCTTTTTGTTGGTATAAACTTTTGCTGAGCACTGTGAAAAATTGCTTCGAAGGTTCTCCACTGTTCCTCAACTGTTTCACCATAAAGTCTTTGCTCCCAGTCTACCTTAGCTAGTTCTTTTCTCATCCCATTGTAATCTCCTTTGTTTAAGCACAAAACATGAGTGTTTGATTTTACCTTCTCACCCTCCATCTGTATTTTAAATTCCACCATATTGTGATAGCTCCTTCCGAGAGGATTCCCTAACTATGAGATCATGAATCAATCCTGTCTCATTACCCAGGACCAGATCTAGGACCGCTTGTTCCCTCGTAGGTTCCATTACATACTGTTCTAGGAAACTATCGCGATACATTCTATAAACTCCTCCTCAAGTCTGCCTTGACTGACCTGGTTAAACTAATCGACATGTAGATTAAAATCCCCCATGGTAACTGCTGTACCATTTCTACATGCATCCGTTATTTCTTTGTTTATTGCCTGCCCCACCATAATGTTACTATTTGGTGGCCTATAGACTACTCCTATCAGTGACTTTTTCGCCTTTCTATTCCTGATTTCCACGCAAATGGATTCAACCTTATCCACCATAGCACCAATGTCATCCCTTACTCTTGCCCGGATGTCATCCTTAAATAACAGAGCTCCCTTACCTTCCACTCTGTCCTTCCGAATAGTTTGATACCCTTGGATATTTAACTCCCAGTCGTGACCATCCTTTAACCATGTTTCAGTAATGGCCACTAAATCACAATGATTTGCGCCATCAACTCATTTACCTTATTCCGAATACTACGAGCATTCAGGTAAAGTACACTTATGTTGGCTTTTGTACCTCTGTTCTGAATCTTAACACCTCGATCAGTAACCTCTCCTAAGTTATATTTCCTCTTAACCTTTCTCCTAATTTTCCTTGTCGTTGAACCCATATCTTCATGTAACAACCTGCGGCATCGCTTACCATTAATGTTTTTACTTCCCGTTTTATTCCTTTTAGTATTCCTGGTCCTATTCACTGAGCTCCCCTCAGTCACTGTACCTTGTACTGTCGCCCTTTTTGATTTTTGACTATGGCTTCTCTGCCTTACAATTTCCCCTTTACTGCCTTTTGTTTCTGTCCCTGTTTTACTACCTTCCAACTTCCTGCATTGGTTCCCATCTCCCTGCCACATTAGTTTAAACTCTCCCCAACAGCTCTAGCAAACACCCTCCCATCAGTTCCAGTCCTGCCCATGTGCAGACCGTCCAGTTTGTACTGGTCCCACCTCCCCAGAACCGGATCAAATGCCTCAGGAATTTGAATCCCTCCCTCTTGCACCATCTCTTGAGCCACGCATTCATCCTCTCTATCCTGACATTCCTTCTCTGACTAGCTCGTGGCACTGGTAGCAATCCTGAGATTACTACCTTTGAGGTCCTACTTTTTAGTTTAACTCCTAATTCCCTGAATTCAGCTTGTAGGACCTTGTCCCATTTTTTACCTATATCGTTGGTGCCTATGTGCACCATGACAACTGGCTGTTCACCATCCCCCCCCCCCCCCCCCAGAATGTCCTGCAGTCGCTCCGAAACATCCTTGACCCTTGCATCAGGGAGGCAACATATCATCCTGGAGTCTTGATTGCGTCCACAGAACCGCCTGTCAATTCCCCTTACGATTGAGTCCCATATCACTATAGCCCTGCCATTCTTCTTCCTGCTCTGCTGCACAGCAGAGCCAGCCACGGTGCCATGAACCTGGCTGCTGCTGCCTTCCCCTGGTGAGCCATCTCCCTCAACAGTATCCAAAGCGGTATATCTGTTTTGCAGGGAGATGACCACAGGGGACACCTGCACTGCCTTCCTACTCTTGCTCTGTCTTTTGGTCACCCATTTTCTATCTCCCTCAGTACCTTCCACCTGCGGTGTGACCAACTCGCTAAACGTGCTATCCACGACATCCTCAGCATCGCGGATGCTCCAAAGTGAGTCCATCCGCAGCTCCAGAGCCATCAAGCAGTCTAACAGGAGCTGCAACTGGAAACACGTCTTGCACGTGAAGGAGCCAGGGACAGTGGACGTGTCCCTGAGCTCCCACATTGCACACGAGGAGCATGATATGGGTCTGAGATCTCCTGCCATGTCTTAAACCTTAGGCTAACTTATACAACTACAATTCCAAAAAATGAAAGAGAAAATAAATAAATTAGACAATGAAAAGAAAAACTACTTACCAGTCACTTACCAGGGATAAAAGGCACCTCCTCACCACCCAGTTATGAATTCCCACCTAGATTCAAATTCCCAAACTCACTCTTTGCTGTCTCACTCGGGCTGTGTCTTCTCTGGCTCACTGGGAGAACTCACGAGTGAGTTACAAGTTGCTCTTTTTAAATTGGTCTGAGTTGACTCCCCTCCCCCACTGCTTTTAGATCAAAATAGATTAAAGTGACTGACACTTAACTGCCAACCAGTAATGATTCAAAATAAAATTTGCAAAAGCCCAGGAAGGTATTGAGAACGTTGGATTGTAAACAGTTATGCTCTAAACTGTCCATTGGTTTAAGAAGTTGGCTGATAAGTAAAACAGCAGCAGATTTTTGTTTGGAAAGTTATACCAGAGAGCAAGGTGTTACGAGCTATGTGGAGACTGGTAACTTTAAAAATAAAGTTAACTTCCAGTTAATAGCTGAAAGGATGGCACCACAAGATTTCATGTTTTAAGACGACTTTTATTGTAACAAGAAAGCAAGGAACAGCATTGACTAAACACTATTTGTGTGGCTAACCTATACTTTGAGCTACTAAATGGAACTTGCCCATTTTATTTTTAACACAACCAAAAATTCCTTAGTAATTATACTTTACACTGTCCCTTAAGTAGGTACTCAAATATCCTGGAAACAGACCAAAGTGATTCTTAGGTCATGAGGGTTTACTTACATTCTTTCCCTTACCCATCCTATTAACTTAATTCCAGAACTATCATCCATGGTGTGGGTTTTACCTGGAGATTCTCCCTTTAGCATAAGCTTGGCGAATCTTCCAACCTCATTTCAAATCATCACTGATATCGTAATCGGCGATCGGGCGGAAAATCCCTTCCGACGCCCAGATCGGGGGCGCCGCCAGTTTGACACCGGTTTTCTATTCTACGCCCCCTTAGAAATGGCGTCATCGCGTCGCGCGCCGCAGGCTGTTGGAACGGCGTTGCCACGCCACCTGAAGACCCTCCCCAATGCTCCACCCCCGCTGGGCCGAGTTCCCGACTGCGCGGTTGACATGTGGTCTGAGCGGTCGGGAACCCGGCGTGGCAGTCGTGGACAGTGTCCAGCACCGCCACAGACGGCCGGGAGGCGTGCTGCTGGCCAGGAGGGACTTCCAGGAGGGCTGGGGGGACTGGTGGGGGTGGCCAGGGTTTGTCCTGCAGGGCAGCATTTGGCAGGCCGGGTACACGCACAGCCGTCACCATGTTGTATGGCGCGACTGCTGCAGGACGTTGCTGTGCGAATGCGTAGCTACGGACACGGCCATTCCTGGTAAAACGCCCCAGTTCCCACACTGCCGTCGGCACTTAGCTTCAGAATCGGAGAATCCAGCCTGTGATCTTTTCAATTCCAGTGCAATCTCCCACCTACATTCCTATGCAGAGAAACATAGGGCGGGATTCTCCAGCCGCATTTGTATCCAGGTAGAAATACTAATTGACTATCCTTGAGACCCCAATGCATTTTATCATGGCAGTAAACGGACAGTTTAAGGTATAACTGTTTACAAACCTACATTCTCAACACCTTGCTGGGACTTTGGAGACTACCAGTATAACCATTTTGAACACTGATACTGCCTTTATTGTTTCCAAGCATCAACACTTTACACCTTCTTTCCCACAAAACAACCTGACCTCTCTTTAATCGTTAACAGCGCATTACTCAGGCCTTTTGTTGGACAGACTTCAGAAAAAGTCATATGACCACCTTCATTTTATCCTAAATTAAAGACACAATCCGAAACCATAACAAAATTATAAACATCATATTTGTAAGTGCTGCTGTGAACGTCAAAAGGGCATATTCAATTTCTTATTGATTTTAACAACTTGGATTCACAAGCAATACCAATCTAGGAGGTCTTTTGAATTTGAGGAGGCAGCATGAAAACTAAAATCTGAGTTTGATAAAATATGTTTGTGGATAGAAAGTAAATAGGTGATATTTAATATGCACATCAGCACACTGGAAGAAGAAATGAAGGGATAAGTATACCATCAACATTTTTAACCGTAAAGCAGCAACAATCAACAAGACCAATACAATGTTAAACTATATCGCCAAATCAACAAAGTACCAGTCTGAAAATGTTGTGTTTAAACTGTACAGTGTTCTCACCAGACTATACCAATGGTAAAATTGATTTGAGAATGCATATTAGCAAATTGAGCATCCTGAGCCTGTGCTTTCTCATGCAGGCGGCAAGGTGGTACAGTGGTTAGCACTGCTGCCTCCGTGTGGAGTTTGCATATGCTCCCCGTGTCTGCATGGGTTTCACTCCCACAACCCACCCCACAACCCAAAGATGGCGGCACGGTAGCACAGTGGTTAGCACTGTTACTTCACAGCGCTAGCGGCCCCGCTTCAATTCCCGACTTGGGTCACTGTCTGTACGGAGTTTGCATGTTCTCACCGTGTCTGCGTGGGTTTCCTCCGGGTGCTCCGGTCTCCTCCCACAAGTCCCGAAAGACGTGCTGTTAGGTGAATTGGACATTCTGAATTTTCTCTCTGTGTACCCGAACAGGCGCTGGAGTGTGGCGACTAGGGGATTTTCACAGTAACTTCATTGCATTGTTAATGTAAGCCTACTTGTGACACTAATAAAGATTATTATTTTAAGATTAATAAAGATTATTATCTTTGATCTAAAAGCAGGTGGGGGAGGGGAGTCAATTCAGGACAGTTTAAAAAGAGCCACTTGTAAACTCACTCCCAGTGAGTTCTCCCAGTGAGCCAGAGAGAAGACAGAGCCAGGAGTGAGACACAGCTAAGAGTGAGTTTGGGAATTTGAATCGAGGTGGGAATTCGAAGCTGGGTGGGGAGGAAGTGCTTTTTGTGACTGGTAAGTGACTGGTAAGTAGTGTTTCTGTTTTTCTGTTTCTTTTCATTGGTATATTTATTTATTTTTTTCTTCGTTGTTTATTTATTTATTTAAATTTGGGGGGGTAGAAATTGAAATTATTGAAGTTAACCGAAGGTTTAAGACATGGCAGGAGATCTCAGACCCGTGTCATGCTCCTCGTGTGCGATGTGGGAGCTCAGGGACACGTCCACTGTCCCTGGCTCCTTCACGTGCAAGAGGTGTGTCCAGTTGCAGCTCCTGTTAGACCGCTTGACGGCTCTGGAGCTGCGGATGGACTCACTTTGGAGCGTCCGCGATGCTGAGGACGTCGTGGATAGCACTTTTAGCGAGTTGGTCACACCGCAGGTGAAAGGTACTGAGGGAGATAGTAAATGGGTGACCAAAAGACAGAGCAAGAGTAGGAAGGCAGTGCAGGTGTCCTCTGCGGTCATCTCCCTGCAAAACAGATATACCGCTTTGGATACTGTTGAGGGAGATGGCTCACCAGGGGAAGGCAGCAGCAGCCAGGTTCATGGCACCGTGGCTGGCTCTGCTGCGCAGCTGGGCAGGTAGAAGAATGGCAGGGCTATAGTGATAGGGGGCTCAATTGTAAGGGGAATAGACAGGCGGTTTTCCGGCCGCAATCGAGACTCCAGGATGGTATGTTGCCTCCCTGGTGCAAGGGTGAAGGATGTCTCGGAGCGGCTGCAGGACATTCTGGGGGGGGAGGGTGAACAGCCAGCTGTCGTGGTGCACACAGGCACCAACGATATAGGTAAAAAACGGGATGAGGTCCTACAAGCTGAATTTAGGGAGCTAGGAGTTAAACTAAAACGTAGGACCTCAAAGGTAGTAATCTCAGGATTGCTACCAGTGCCACGAGCTAGTCAGAGTAGGAATGTCAGGATAGAGAGGATGACTACGTGGCTCGAGAGCTGGTGCAAGAGGGAGGGATTCAAATTCCTGGGACATTGGAACCGATTCTGGGGGAGGTGGGACCAGTACAAACCGGACGGTCTGCACCTGGGCAGGACTGGAACCGATGTCCTAGGGGGGGGGTTTGCTAGAGCTGTTGGGGAGAGTTTAAACTAATGTGGCAGCGGGATGGGAACCGACACAGGAAGTTGGAAGGTAGTAAAACAGGGACAGAAATAAAAGGCAGTAAGGGGGAAAGTGTAAGGCAGAGAAGCCATAGTCAAAAATCAAAAAGGGTGACAGTACAAGGTACAGTGACTGAGGGGAGCTCAGTGAATAGGACCAGGAATACTAAAAGAAGTGAAAACATTAATGGTATGCGACGCGGCAGGTTGTTACAGGAAGATATGGGTTCGACGACAAGGAAAATTAGGAGAAAGGTTAAGAGGAAATATAACTTAGGAGAGGTTACTGATCGAGGTGTTAAGATTCAGAACAGAGGTAAAAAAAGCCAACATAAGTGTACTTTACCTGCATGCTCGTAGTATTCGGAATAAGGTAAATGAGTTGATGGCGCAAATCATCGTGAATGACTATGAGTGAGTGGCCATTACTGAAACATGGTTAAAGGAATGTCATGACTGGGAGTTAAATATCCAAGGGTATCAAACCTTTCGGAAGGACAGAGTGGATGGTAAGGGAGGTGGTGTAGCTCTGTTATTTAAGGATGACATCCGGGCAACTGTAAGGGATGACATCGGTGCTATGGAGGATAAGATTGAATCCATTTGGGTGGAAATCAGGAATAGTAAGGCGAAAAAGTCACTGATAGGAGTAACCTATAGGCCACCAAATAGTAACATTATGGTGGGGCAGGCAATAAACAAAGAAATAACAGATGCATGTAGAAATGGTACAGCAGTTATCATGGGGGATTTTAATCTACATGTCAATTGGTTTAACCAGGTCGGTCAAGGCAGCCTTGAGGAGGAGTTTATAGAATGTATCCGCGATAGTTTCCGAGAACAGTATGTAATGGAACCTACGAGGGAACAAGCGGTCCTAGATCTGGTCCTGTGTAATGAGACAGGATTGATTCAGGATCTCATAGTTAGGGATCCTCTCGGAAGGAGCGATCACAATATGGTGGAATTTAAAATACAGATGGAGGGTGAGAAGGTAAAATCAAGCACTAGAGTTTTGTGCTTAAACAAAGGAGATTACAATGGGATGAGAGAAGAACTAGCTAAGGTAGACTGGGAGCAAAGTCTTTATAGTGAAACAGTTGAGAAACAGTGGAGAACCTTCCAAGTGATTTTTCACAGTGCTCAGCAAAGGTTTATACCAACAAAAAGGAAGGGCGGTAAAAAGAGGGAAAATCGACCGTGGATATCTAAGGAAATAAGGGAGAGTATCAAATTGTAGGAAAAAACATACAAACTAGCAAAGATCAGTGGGAGACTAGAGGACTGGGAAATCTTTAGGGGGCAACAGAAAGCTACTAAAAAAGCTATAAAGAAGAGTAAGATAGATTATGAGAGTAAACTTGCTCAGAATATAAAAACAGATAGTAAAAGTTTCTACAAATACATAAAACAAAAAAGAGTGGCTAAGGTAAATATTGGTCTTTTAGAGGATGAGAAGGGAGATTTAGTAATGGGAGATGAGGAAATGGCTGAGGAACTGAACAGGTTTTTTGGGTCGGTCTTCACAGTGGAAGACACAAATAACATGCCAGTGACTGATGGAAATGAGGCTATGACAGGTGAGGACCTTGAGAGGATTGTTATCACCAAGGAGGTAGTGATGGGCAAGCTAATGGGGCTAAAGGTAGACAAGTCTCCTGGACCTGATGGAATGCATCCCAGAGTGCTAAAAGAGATGGCTAGGGAAATTGCAAATGCACTAGTGATAATTTACCAAAATTCACTAGACTCTGGGGTGGTCCTGGCGGATTGGAAATTAGCAAACGTGACACCACTGTTTAAAAAAGGAGGTAGGCAGAAAGCGGGTAATTATAGGCCAGTGAGCTTAACTTCGGTAGTAGGGAAGATGCTGGAATCTATCATCAAGGAAGAAATAGCGAGGCATCTGGATGGAAATTGTCCCATTGGACAGACGCAGCATGGGTCCATATAGGGCAGGTTGTGTCTAACTAATTTAGTGGAATTTTTTGAGGACATTAACAGTGCAGTAGATAACGGGGAGCCAATGGATGTGGTATAACTGGATTTTCAGAAAGCCTTTGACAAGGTGCCACACAAAAGGTTGTTGCATAAGATAAAGATGCATGGCATTAAGGGGAAAGTAGTAGCATGGATAGAGGATTGGTTAATTAATAGAAAGCAAAGAGTGGGGATTAATGGGTGTTTCTCTGGTTGGCAATCAGTAGCTAGTGGTGTCCCTCAGGGATCAGTGTTGGGCCCACAACTGTTCACAATTTACATAGATGATTTGGAGTTGGGGACCAAAGGCAATGTGTCCAAGTTTGCAGACAACACTAAAATAAGTGGTAAAGCAAAAAGTGCAGAGGATACTGGAAGTCTGCAGAGGGATTTGGATAGGCTAAGTGAATGGGCTAGGGTCTGGCAGATGGAATACAATGTTGACAAATGTGAGGTTATCCATTTTGGTAGGAATAACAGCAAAATGGATTATTATTTAAATGATAAAATATTAAAACATGCTGCTGTGCATAGAGACCTGGGTGTGCTAGTGCATGAGTCGCAAAAAGTTGGTTTTCAGGTGCAACAGGTGATTAAGAAGGCAAATGGAATTTTGTCCTTCATTGCTAGAGGGATGGAGTTTAAGACTAGGGAGGTTCTGCTGCAATTGTATAAGGTGTTAGTGAGGCCACACCTGGAGTATTGTGTTCAGTTTTGGTCTCCTTACTTGAGAAAGGACGTACTGGCACTGGAGGGTGTGCAGAGGAGATTCACTAGGTTAATCCCAGAGCTCAAGGGGTTGGATTACGAGGAGAGGTTGAGTAGGCTGGGACTGTGCTCATTGGAATTTAGAAGGATGAGGGGGGATCTTATAGAAACATATAAGATTATGAAGGGAATAGATAGGATAGATGCGGGCAGGTTGTTTCCACTGGCGGGTGAAAGCAGAACTAGGGGGCATAGCCTCAAAATAAGGGGAAGTAGATTTAGGACTGAGTTTAGGAGGAACTTCTTCACCCAAAGGGTTGTGAATCTATGGAATTCCTTGCCCCATGAAGCAGTAGAGGCTCCTTCATTAAATGTTTTTAAGATAAAGATAGATAGTTTTTTGAAGAATAAAGGGATTAAGGGTTATGGTGTTCGGGCCGGAAAGTGGAGCTGAGTCCACAAAAGATCAGCCATGATCTCATTGAATGGTGGAGCAGGCTCGAGGGGCCAGATGGCCTACTCCTGCTCCTAGTTCTTATGTTCTTCTTATAATGTGCAGGATAGGTGGATTGGCCACGCTAAATTGCCCCTTAATTGGAAACAAAACAATTGGGTACTTTAAATTTATAAAATAAAATAGACGGGAAATCACAGGCGAGGTGCATAATTTCTTAATTCATGCAAAAGGGGAAGCAAAAAAATCTCCCCAACCTTATTCTATTGTATTCAGTTTGGTCACAGAAACAAAGGGAAATGGTCAAGTAGAGAAGAGCCATAGGATTTATCTGTCTTGCTGATCAAATAAATTATGAGGAATACAAAGGAGGATGTTACAGCTTTAATGAAGAAAAGAAACAATTCAATATATTGTTACAACTCCCTGGACTAGTCACAACACAATTGAAATTATCAACTAATTCTTAGAAAAAAAACCAAGTCTTTGGTCTCCGGTTGCCCAATAACCACAGTCACCAGGTTTATAAATTTAAACACAATTCATTTTTATTAATAACAATATCTGTGAGTAAATAGGCAGCAAATACAAATTGTTTACTATTATCACATTCCTAACCTCCCCCCCCCCCCCCACCCTTTAACTCACCCTAAACTTCTATACACACACACACAAGACAGACAACTATTGAGGGGAAAGAAGGGGCGAAGACAAATAAAAAGGATAAAGTCTCTGTTTGAGATGGATATCTTCCAGTACACCTTTCTTCAGTCTAGGCCTTCAGTTTTGAGCCTGTAATGGTTTTCACTGTAGATTCATCAAGGTCTCAAAACTTCTCTGCAGGTTCAGACAAAAACCAGGTAGGTAACATTTCTGGAGAGAGAGAGAGAGATAGAGAGACAGCAGCTCACAGCTTCTTCTCTCTGTTTCCAGGACCCGACTGTTTCTTCCTCAGTTCTCTGAAAACTATCCTACATAGGTAAAACTCAATCCGCCTGTTGCCAGACGTAAAATACAAACATATATCCATTCATCCATCCTCAATATGTAAGTTCCCTTCCCAGTTCCTACATCAGTAACTAGTCAGCCCTTAAACCCGCGACAAGGCATCCACTATCACATTATCCCTTCCGGGGATGTGTACAATTTTAACATTATTCTGTTGTAATAATAAACTCCAATGGAATAATCTTATGTTCCAGGTTTTAAACATTTCTATAAACACAAGCAGATTATAGTCAGTATAAACTAAGCTTTGTTTATTGTCACGCTGGATGCATAATTCAAAGTGCTGAAGGGTTAGAAGCATTGCTAAGTCTTCGTTTTCATGATGGAATACTTTCTTTGGCACAGGGTTAGTTTTTTTGAAAAATATCCACTAGTCTCTCTTTTCCTGCATCATCGTCTTGTAGTAGCACTGCCCCCACTCCCAGGTCACTGGTTTGGAAAAATCTGGGGTGGCTAGCACTGGTAAACCGACTAACATGGACTTAAGCTCCCAAACTCTGCTTGGCTTCTGTGGGCCACACCTTTTTTGCTGATTTCCCCAACATGTTCAAGATGCACTGTGTTTCCTGCTCTAATTGTACCAGTCTCCGTGGGTTTAGTCAAGATGGATGTGGCTTTATTGGTTCAGAGTTTCCTATGTCTACATCATGATTAGTTAACGTAGTGCACTCTGCTGTGTCCCTACAAATCTGCCCACATTTCTTCAGTCTCTTTATTTGATCTTTCCACTGTTCTTCTTCTTAATAGGCAAGCTGGGCTCTAATTGCTCTCGGGCTACCTGAAAATGAAATGAAATGAACATCGCTTATTGTCACAAGTAGGCTTCAAATGAAGTTACTGTGAAAAGCCCCTAGTCGCCACATTCCGGCACCTGTTCGGGGAGGCTGTTACGGGAATTGAACCATGCTGCTGGCCTGCCTTGGTCTGCTTTCAAAGCCAGCGATTTAGCCCTGTGCTAAACAGCCCCTACCTGACAAGCTCTTGTAAGTCTTTTCAGAAATGTGGACACATAATCCAACATTGAGGATTTGTCCTGCTTTTTAGAAACTTCTCTTTCATCAATTTTAATAGACCCAGTATTTCATGGCCATAAACAAATTCAAATGGGCTACAATCAGTAGATTCATTCAGAGAATCTCTGGTGGCAAATGATAAAAAATCCAATCCCTTGTCCCAATCTCTTGGATATTCCTGGCAATAGGGCCTAATCATGGTTTTGAGAGTCTGATGATATCTGTTCAAATATCTCTGAGTTTGTGGATAATAGGCAGTTGATTTTAATTGTTTGATACCTAAACTATGTCCTGGAAAATATTGGACATAAAGTTAGAACCGTGGTCAGATTGAACTTTGTTGCTCTTATTAGCCTTAGTTTTATTAGCTCTAATTCTGGCACATTTGATCACGAGTCGCCAGGTATCTTTCTGATACCGCCACGTGGTTCAAGCTCAAGTAATTATTAATAATGCAGCACACCGCTTAGTAAAAGTTAAATCAACGATCATTTGTTATATACAGCAATAAATACTTATACAATAATCCTACTCCTAGACTATTACCTACCACTAAAGGCCAATACTTAACTTTGGTGATGGCCCACCAGGTCAGGGAAACGAATGGTCTATCGAATTGGGTCTGGCCTGCGGGATTCAAAAAGGCTGGTACGAGTCGATAGTCTGGAACACCTATCTGGTAGCGATCGCTGGAGTAACACTTACTTGTTTCTTCGTCGAAGGGTCTCGAAGGTTGCGAGTAGGAGAAGAAGGGTCGATCTGAACTTGGCCCCTATTTTTATAGTCCCTAGGGACTTCCCGCCTCTCGGGGCGGACCTTGACCCTGGTTCCAAGAGATTGGACTTGGTCCCAATCACTTGGTTCGATATGCTCCAATAATGGGGCGATTCCTTGATCGGGGGTGGTCGTCCACCTTTCTTTGTCTCAGCCACCGCTGGCGCCGAAAAGTCTGGATTGGCTTTATGTTGCTAATGTGTAGCAATTGTTCCCGGGAATGGCTGCTTAGTATGCAGATGGCTGGGTTGTTGTGCTGTTAATGGTTGCAGCTATCGGTCTGGGCTGATTTCCTCAGAGCCGAATACACTGTTTTGCCTGCAGCCGTCCGTTTGAGTCTTGTTGGCTGATTTTCCCATCAGCCTCTTTCGTTCGCCATTTTAGATCGGGGTTTGACCATTTTACTCGGGAATCAGTCATTTTAGGTGGCTACAACTTCTAACGGTAGATTATAGCGTGTGAAAAACTGCACCAATTTTTCCACTACTGACGGCACGGTGGTGCAGTGGTTAGCACTGCTGCCTCATGGCGCCAAGGACCTGGGTTCGATTACAGCCCTTGGTCACTGTCCGTGTGGAGTTTGCTCATTTTCCCTGTGTCTGCATGGGTCTCACCCCCACACCCCAAAGATGTGCAGGGTAAGTGGACTGGCCATTCTAAATTGCCCCTCAATTGGAATTTTTTTAAAAAACTTCGCCACTACTACTTGAGCTGTAATTGTTCTCAAATTTGTAGCTTCCAGAAATCAGGTGGTCATATCCATGACTGTAAGAATGTGCTGATGCCCTGCCTTTCTTTTAGGCAATGGTCTTACGGAATCTACTAATACCTTTCATAGATAGAATTTGCAGTGAAGAAGGAGGCCATTTGGCCCTTCGAGTCTGCACCAGCCCTTAGGAAAGAGCACCCCACTTAAGCCCACACCTCCACCCAGTTCCCGTAACCCAACCTTTTTGACACTAAGGACAATTTATCATCGCCAATCCACCTAACCTGCACATCTTTGGACTGTGGGAAGAAACCGGAGCACCCGGAGGAAACCCACACACATACGGGGAGAACGTGCAGACTTCGCACAGACAGTGACCCAAGCCGGGAATCGAACCTGGGACCCTGGAGCTGTGCTACCGTGCTGCCCTAAATGGTCCTTCAGACACTGGTATGAGTACTAAAGGTGTGAGTTTAATCACATGATGTGGTTTACCTATTATGTAATTATAATCTTTCTTGTCACAAGTAGGCTTACATTAAAACCACAATGAAGTTACCGTGAAAAGCCCCGAGTCGCCACATTGCGGCGCCTGTTCAGGCACATAGAGGAAGAATTCAGAATGTCCAATTCACCTAACAGCACGTCTTTCGGGACATGTGGGAGGAAACTGGAGCACCCGGAGGAAACCCACGCAGACACAGGGAGAACATGCAGACTCCGCATAGAACGAGTGACCCAAGCCGGGAATCGAACCTGGGACCCTGAAGCAGTAAAGCAACAGTGCTAACCACTGTGCCCACATGCTGCCCTCACAGGTATGACAGGTTCGACAGGATGGATTGCACTACATTCTTACGCAGTCCTGGCCAGGAAAAATGCCTATTGACTGATGCCTGAGTTTTCCAAAATTCCCACATGTCCTGCCATTGGTATCTCATGTTCTTCCCTACAATATCTGAGTGGTACCACTATCTAATGAACAACCGTCCATTCTGCAGGTCTATGAGGATGTCTCCACTTCTTCATCAGAACTCCGTTCTTAATGTAATAGCACCCTGGAACCCCCGCAACCTCAACATCTGTGAGAGCTGACTGTGCTAATCTATGTATCTCTGGATCTGCTTCCTGGGCCTCAATTAAGGAAGTCCTGCCAAACACTTCCTCAGAATTATCCTCATTCTCAAAGATAACTTTGGCTACTCTGCCATCCAATTGTGGCATGACTTCAATCTCTGGTGGTGAACTTTGTTTAATCATTGCCCTGGTCACCACACACGGTGGAAAAATATCTGGAAATCGTTCTTGAAACTGTTCTGTCTCCTTATCTTCCCTCGGACTCTCTAAACCTTCACTCCTGCCAAATCATTCCCTAAACGTAAGTCCACTCCGTCCACTGGTAACTTCTTAACCACTCCGGCAACTACTGGACCTGACAATAAATCACACACCAATTGTACTTTGTATGATGGAACTGGGATATAATCTCCACTTATTCCATTCATTACAACCTTAGCTTTCATTGAATTCTCCGGAGGGAACACCAAATCCTACATGAGTAAGAGACTTGTAGCACCTGTGTCCCTTAAAATATTTGGCTACATCATTTGATGAAAATAGGGTGATCTTCCCCTTAGACAAAAACCTTGCATATCTCTCATTTACTTCATTCATCACACCTGTTCCCACAGCAGTGTTTGCCTCAGGTCTCCTAAGTTCAGTTAGAGATACAATCTGCCCTGTAGTATTCTCCACTTCTTTCCCTTTTCAGAATCCTCCTTCAGAACCCCAAATGAGTCCCATGGGCTTTCCTTGCAACTTCCAACACACTGAACAAACATGTCCTACCTTATTGCAATGATAAAACCTAGGCCTTCGAGTCTCACATTCACCCTCAGTACCTTCCTTCCTGATCTAAGAAGGGGATCCTAGAGCATTCCCAGATATCCATTCCTTACCTTGGCTACCTGCTTTCCTTTCACTCTCCCACTTGCTATCCTTTTCAGAATTATGGGAGTGATAGGACAAAGGTTTAAATTTATGGATCAGTTCATAATAGTCAGCCATTATTGGTGCTTGACTAGCAGGCATAACCATTTAGTCTTCAACATGGGTTCTTATCACAGAAGGTAGTGAATTCTTAAATTCCTCTATGAGAATGACCTCTCTCAGAGCCTCATAGGTAGTTTCAACTCCCAATGCTCGTATCCACTTATTACAATTGTTCTGCTTAACCCTTTCAAATTCAGCATAAGTCTGTCCCAGCTGTTTCCTTAAATTCCAAAACTTTTTTGCCTAAATGCCTCGGAAATTCATTCATATGCACCCAGAAAAGCCTTTTTTAACCTCATCGTAATTCTTAGACATCCCCTCAGAAAGGGAAGCATAAGCTTTCTGCGCCCGCCCTATCAATTTACTTTGCTTGGATAATATCCACTTTTCTTTTGGCCACTCCA
The DNA here is from genome assembly GCF_047496885.1 of Scyliorhinus torazame. Lineage (NCBI taxonomy): Eukaryota > Metazoa > Chordata > Chondrichthyes > Carcharhiniformes > Scyliorhinidae > Scyliorhinus > Scyliorhinus torazame. Next base: position 312,483,624 of record NC_092707.1, read on the forward strand.
TTTGGGTTGCTATTTTTTCAAATGCCCAAAAACATATTTTTACTTCCATTTCTTCAAATCTGGGGACGGTCTGTTTAAAGCTAAACATATTGCCACTGGGTTCTATTCTAGGGTGAAGCTCCCCTACAGTTCCCGGCAGCTCCCTTTTCATTTCCAGTGCCTTAAGCTGGGACTCTCTCTCTTTTGCTTTTTCCTTTCTCTCCATTGCTTTTCCACTCTCTCTAATTCCACCCTCCTCATTTCAATTTTCATTTGAAAAGCTCTATCTCTTTTTTTTTTGCTGCATCTCCAGTTCTTTTTCTTTTTGCTTCATCTCTAATTGTTTCACTTTTAACTGGACCTTAGATAATTCTATTGATATTTCCCATGATCCAGGCTGTGTTTCTGGCATCTCTTTCAAATTTAAGTGTTGAGCGATTACTTCAATTATCTCTACCTTCCTAATTTTAGCCAACACCTCTATTTTTAATTCCCTCGCTAATCCAATCACCTTGACTTTTCGAAGCCCCTGTAAATAAACCAAAGGCAAGTCCTCCTCCGCCTGAAGGAAAGACCTTAGCAGCTTCGAGAGCCATCCTGTTATATTACTACAAACTTGGTGCCTCTTTTTAATCTATACTGTAACACAAGTCATTATTTACTATTCCAAAGAGCACGGAACTGAGCCCCCAAATTATGTTGTGAAATCCTTGCGGTAGTGTACAGTCAATTACAACCCCATTTGACCAGGAGTCACAATACAATTGAAATTATCAATTAATTCTCAGAAAGTACCCAAAGTCTTTGGTCTCTGGCTGCCCAATAACTACAGTCACCAGGTTTACAAATTTAAACACAATTCATTTTTATTAATAACAATAATTGTGAGTAAATAGGCAGCAAATGTTAACTATTATCTAATACCTAACCACCCCTCTTTAACTCACCCCACCCTCTGTATACACACATAAGACAGACAAACACAGAAGAGGGGTGTGTAGAAAAATAAAATGGATAAAAAGTCTTTGTTTCAGATGATGTCTTCCAGTACACCTTTTTTCCTAGTCTAGGCCTTCGGTTGGTGATTTGTGCTTTCAGTCTGTAATGGTTTCCATTGTAGATTCATCAAGGTCCCAAAACATCTCTGCAGGTTCAGAAAAACAGCAGCGAGGCAGCAATTTCTGGAGAAAGAGAGAGAGGGAGAGGGAGAAAGGGAGAGAGAGAGAGAGAGAGAGAGACGGCAGCTCACAGCTTCTTCTGTCTACATACAGGACCTGCCTGTCCCTTCCTGGGTTCTCTGAAAACCATCTCACACCGCCAGGACCCAATCACCACCTTCGCCAGGCAGAATACGGCCTTTGGCCAATTTATTGACCACCAGCCAACTAATCGAACCAAATCCCTCCTATACTCGGTGCCAGAAAGTCTCAGTTCTGCAGTTAAAAAGCTCCAATAGCACAGTGTGCGGTTTTGCAACTTTTGAGTTCCTCACATTCTCTGCTCGACTTAAAGATATATGTCGATTAAATATCCATGGATTAAAATAATAACCATAAAGTGAAAGAAATGGGAAATGAGGGGATCAACAGAAAGAGCTCTTACAATATCTGCTGATTTCCACAACTCGAAACATTTACAGTCATGAATTACTTTGATGATATCCTCGCTACTTTGAAGAGGCAAACATGGCAACTAATTTGTGCACTGCAAGTCAGATGAATAATCAGTTAATTGCTTTTTAATGGGGGAGGAATGTTAATGAGGACATAGATGAATTCCATCCTCTCATTTGAAAAGTGTTATTACGATCCTGGATCCGACCCCAACAGTTACTAGGATACCAGAGTGAACCCCAATATTTTGTTTAATTTGTAAGACTGTGAGGGAAGATACTTCGCCCTGGGAATGATTCCACACACAAATAGAGATATAGGGTGGGATTCTCCGCCGGTGTGATTCTCCGTTTTGCCAGCGCCCGGGGGATTCCCCACAATGGGAAACCCCATTGACCAGCCAGCGTAACAGAGAATCCCGTTGGCGGGTCGGAGCAGAAATGTGGCGGGGCGGAGAATCCAGCCCATGGTATATTTATAAAAAACGTTATTACTGACACAGGATTAAAATAACTTTAACATTATATATGAAAATAGCTTACTATTACCAGTTAAACAATGTGTAACAATGACAATGCAACATTAACTCCTAATTGCTAGCCTTTATCTCCACTCAAGCAAAACCAATCTCAGGCCAAAATTCACTTTTAAATACAGTTAGCCAACCCAGGAATACTTGCTGTAAAGAGATAAACCACTTTGAGAGAGAGATCCTTCAGGAACCAGCTTGCAGATTCTTGTTTGTGTCAGACCATTGTTTAACCTGCCAGCCTTTTTAGAAACTGCTGTTCTGTTCGCAGGCAACATTTTTTAAACTAAACTTCTTTGCGAGAAACTGCTAGTCTGTTCACAGGCCAGCTGCATTGTTTTCGTTGAAGCAGGGAAGACTGAGGGGCAACCCGATCGAGGTGTACAAGATTATGAGAGGCGTTGGCAGGTTGGATAGGGAGCAGCTGTTCCCCAGTTGAAGGGTCAGTCACGAGAGGACACAAGTTCAAGGTGAGGGGCAGGGGGTTTAGGGAGGATGTGCAAAAAAACTTATTTATCCAGAGGGTGATGATGGTCTGGAGTGCAGTGCTTGGGAGGGTGGTAGAGGCGGGTTGTCTCACATCCTTTAAAAAGTACCTGGATAAACACTTAACACATCATAACATTCAAGGCTATGGGCCAAGTGCTAGCAAATGGGGTTAGCTAGGTAGATCAGGTGTTTTTCATGTGTCGATGCAGACTCGATAGGTCGACGGGCCTCTTCTGCACTGTGTATTTTTGTGTGCAATGTATTCAGGTGAACAGTGAGTCAGCACTGAAATAAATAAGGGGCGAAATTCTCCGTTATCGGCGGAAACTCCGCCGATCGGCGCACAAAACGGCGCAAATCCCACTTGCGTCACGTCATAAAAATGGGCCGATAGTCTGCGGCCCGAAATGGGCTAGCAGCGACGTAACGGGATCCGCGCTTGCGCAGTGGTTCACGCCGTGCAGCATCATACGCGCTGCACGGCGTGACGGCTCATAAGGCCGCGCAGCTCCCCCCCACCCGACCGGAACAGCCGACCGCAACACCCGACCTGATGGCTGGCCGTCGCTCAGCCCCGAGGTTCGAGTCACGCGATGTGGAGGCGCTCCTGGATGCGGTGGAGCAGAGGAGGGACGCCCTGTATCCCGGGCACGGCCGCAGAGTTGCCCCACGCCACAGCCGGCGTCTGTGGAGGGAGGTGGCAGAGGCCGTCACCGCTGTGGCCCTAACACCACGGACAGGCACCCAGTGCCACAAGAAGGTGAACGACCTCGTCAGAGCAGGCAGGTTGAGCCTCCCCCATATCCCCCATATCCCCTCTCCCCCAAATCCCCCCCTCCCCCATATCCCCCCCTCCCCATATCCCCCCCTCCCCCATATCCCCCATATCCCCCCTCCCCCATATCCCCCCCTCCCCATATCCCCCCTCCCCCATATCCCCCCTCCCCCATATCCCCCATATCCCCCATATCCCCCCTCCCCCATATCCCCCATATTCCCCCCTCCCCCATATCCCCCCTCCCCCATATCCACCAATTTCCCCCCTCCCCCATATCCCCCCTCCCCCATATCCCCCATATCCCCCCTCCCCCATATCCCCATATCCCCCTCCCCCATATTCCCCATATCCCCCCTCCCCCATATCCCCCCTCCCACATATCCCCCCTCCCCCATATCCCCCATATCCCCCCTCCCCCATATCCCCCATATCCCCCCTCCCCCATATCCCCCATATTCCCCCCTCCCCCATATCCCCCCTCCCCCATATCCCCCCTCCCCCATATCCCCCATATTCCCCCCTTCCCCCATATCCCCCATATTCCCCATATCCCCCCCTCCCCATATCCCCCCTCCCCCATATCCCCCCTCCCCCATATACCCCCCTCCCCCATATCCCCCATATCCCCCCTCCCCCATATCCCCCATATCCCCCCTCCCCCATATTCCCCATATCCCCCCCTCCCCCATATCCCCCCTCCCACATATCCCCCCTCCCCCATATCCCCCATATCCCCCCTCCCCCATATCCCCCATATCCCCCCTCCCCCATATCCCCCATATTCCCCCCTCCCCCATATCCCCCCTCCCCCATATCCCCCCTCCCCCATATCCCCAAGTGAATCCAGCCCTAACCTTAACCTCTGCAATGCACGCGCAACCGATGGCGTGCATTCATATACCTGCCTAACACTGTTGCCTTTTACCCCTGCCACCACCCCCCCCCCCCAGGAGAAGCGCGCACACAACAATAGGGAGCATGTGAGGACTGGAGGAGGGCCCGCTGATGAGAGGCCACTGACCGTACACGAGGAAAGGGCCCTGGAACTGGCTGGCGGACCTGAGGACCGGGAGGTTGCTGATGCAGAGGTCGGGGCCCCACGAGCAAGTGAGCCACCAACAGCCCGTCCCCATATCCCCCCTCCCCTATATCCCCCTCTCCCGTATCACCTGATCACTGCCTGATGTCTAACCATGCATGCTTCATTGTGTATCGCAGGACCAAACGTCCAGGCACCCATCCCCGCAGATGCAGACCGCCCGCAGGATGCCCCTCGGAGACCACGGGAGACGGAGAGACCCGCACCCTATAGCATGCGACGCCCGCAGGATGCCCCTCGGAGACCACGGGAGACGGAGAGACCCGAACCCGCCAGCATGCGACGCCCGCAGGATGCCCCTCGGAGACCACGGGAGACGGAGAAACCCGAACCCTCCAGCATGCGACGCCCGCAGGATGCCCCTCGGAGACCACGGGAGACGGAGAGACCTGGAGCAACAGGGAGACGACACCCCCGTCACGTGCGGGAGCGACCACCCAGCGATGAGGGGGGCAGCCACAGGCCCCCGTCACATCCGAGCCAGGACACCACTACCCAGGACACCACTATCCAGGACACCACTATCCAGGACACCACTACCCAGGACACCACTATCCAGGACACCCCTACCCGGGACACCACTACCCGGGACATCACTACCCGGGACAGCACTACTCGGGACAGCACTACCCGGGACACCACTACCCAGGACACCCCTACCCGGGAAGACGAAATACCGGACAGTGACTCAGAGTGGATGGGTGGAGACGAACCCCCACCCCAAAGTGCCATGGACTCAGAGTGGGACGAAGAGCACGACACAACGCCACTGCTGTCACCAACACCCTCCACCATCGCAGAAACACTCACCACGGTTGGGCACTTTAGTGATGAGGCGTCTGGTACACTCACTGGTGCGCACAACACAGCCGTCCCGGTACAGCAGGTGGAGGTAGGAGCAGCAGAGGGACCGGGCGGTCGGAGGGCAGCCCAGGCCAAGCGAACATCTGCCGCCCAGATGGATCCCGGGTTCCTGCAGTTACCACACCCACACATAGATCCGATGCAACCACCGACACGGAGACGAGCGAATAGGGTGACGGGTGGCTTGCGGCGGCTGCGGTCGCAGGTGGAGGAGTCCACCCGCGTCCAGGAGCTGGGAGTGGTCCCGGTCATGCGTGCCACCCAGGCTGACACCGCACGGGTGGCGTCCGCGGTGGAGGCAATGGGTGCGACGGTGTCAGACATGGGGAACGGTTTGCGAGGCCTGGGGCCTTCCGTGCAGGCGGCGTCTGTGGCCCAGGAAATGGCTGCCCTCTCACAGGAGGCCATGAGCCAGTGCCAGCGCCAGATGGCAGAGGCGCTCAACGCCATAGCCCAGTCTCAGCAGGCCATGGCCCAGTCTCAGCAGGCCATAGCCCAGTCTCTGCAGGCCATGGCCCAGTCTCTGCAGGCCATGGCCCAGTCTCAGCAGGCCATCGCTGAGGGCATCGGCGCCAGTGGCCATGTGCGAGCTGGCGTCGCACTGTCGCAGACAGGGTTCGACAACCCCCTGGGCTCCATGGCTGCAAACCTGCAGACCCCTGTCGATACCAGCACGGGCCTCCAGGACTGGCAGCGCCAGATGTCGGGGGCGCGTCGGATGGCCAGTCCGTTCGCATCCCCCACCCATGTAGAGGCCTGGGGGCCATCGAGCACCCCGAGGGAGGAGGAGGTGGTGTGGTCCGTCCCGGCTCCCTCTGTAGGGGAGGTCCCGGTACACCGCGACACCTCGGACTCCCCCCCTTCCGTCCCAGGTGCATCGGGTGGGCAACGGGCAGGACAGGCTGGCAGCTCGCCATCCCAGTCGCCCGGGCCGCAGCCTGGCCCATCTAGGCCAGGACGCCCCAGGAAACGGCCGCCAAAGGGATCCAGTGTCAGAGGGCAGGAATCACAGGAGTCCACCTCCAGTTCTGCTGTACCGTCTGGGGAACCACGTAGACGTAGTCAAAGGGCCCGTAAGGCTAAACAATTAGACACTGAGTAAGTTGGCACGGGTGCAGGGCACAGATGAGTTTTAGGCGCTAGGGCACATGCATGAACTCCTTTGGTTATTAAAGTCAATGTTACACCTACCGAAGCTGCCTTTGTGCTCTGTCCAAAGTGTGCGGGGGTGTCATGTACGTTGAGCGCAAGTGTGTGTGTGAGGGGTGGTCTTACCTCAGCCCCAGGTGAGTCTGCCCCCTTCCCCCTGGGCCGCCATCAACATCCCCCGGGCAGAGGACGGGACTGTGCGCTGCAGTGTCACAGCCGCATGCAGGGATGGTCCGGGTGGATGGTGGTACTGTGGCCATGGGTCAGACATAGTCCAACGATGTAGAGCCAGGAGCTCATCGGAGGCGGGTTGTCATCATTCTCCATGGCCTGCGATAGACACGCGTCCACCCGCAACTGGGTGAGCCCGGCCCGTTGTGCCGCCGGTGGATCGGCAATTGGGAGTGGGGGGGTGGTGTGCATGCGGGTGGGGTGTGTGGGGTTGGGGAGGGGGGTGAGGGTGCTGGGTGGGTGGATGGGTGGGGGGTGTGGGTGGTCGGCTGTTGTCATGGTGTGCGGTCTGTGGCCATACTACCCGATTCCCACGCCCATCTAGTCAGTGAAGCGGGCGGCTATCAGCCTGTCCCGTGCCCGCTGGGCCAGCCGGTAACGGTGGACAGCCACCCGTCTGTGTCTACCCCGTCTGCCCTGACCATTGCCCCCATCCCCCTCATCTGGGGAGGACTGGGCCTCTTCCTGCTGCTCCTCCACTCCGCCCTCCTCTGCCTGCGGCACATCGCCCCTCTGCTGGGCTATGTTGTGCAGGACGCAGCACACCACAATGATGCGGCCGACCCTATCTGACCGATACTGGAGGGCGCCCCCAGAGAGGTCCAGGCACCTGAAACGCATCTTCAGCACGCCAAAGCACCTCTCGATCACTCCCCTTGTCGCTACATGGGCATCATTGTAGCGGTTCTCCGCCTCATTGCGTGGCCTCCGTATAGGCGTCATCAGCCACGATCGCAATGGGTAGCCCCTGTCGCCCAGCAACCAGCCCCTCAGCCGGGGATGGCGTCCCTCGTACATGCCGGGGATGGATGACCGCGACAACACGAATGAGTCGTGTACACTGCCTGGGTGACGGGCGCAGACGTGCAGGATCATCATGCGGTGGTCGCAGACCACCTGTACGTTCATCGAATAGGTCCCCTTCCTATTAGTGAACACGGCCCTGTTATCTGCAGGTGGCCGCACGGCGACGTGCATCCCATCGATCGCGCCCTGGACCATGGGGAACCCGGCAATGGCAGAGAAGCCCACGGCCCGGGCATCTTGGCTGGCCCGGTCCACGGGGAAGCGGATGTAGCGGTGCGCCATGGCATAAAGGGCATCTGTCACTGCCCGGATGCACCGGTGCACCGATGTCTGCGATATGCCGGACAGGTCCCCACTCGGTGCCTGGAATGACCCCGTTGCATAAAAGTTCAGGGCCACCGTAACCTTGACGGACACGGGGAGAGGGTGTCCCCCGCCAGTGCCACGCGGTGACAGGTGTGCCAGCAGGTGGCAGATGTGTGCCACGGTTTCCCGGCTCCTCCGGAGTCTCCTCCTGCATTCCCGGTCCGTGAGGTCCTGGTATGACTGCCGGGGCCGGTACACACGGGGCGCCCTCGGGTGCCTCCGTTGCCGTGGGGCCGCGACGTCCTCCTCCCCCTCCTCATCCTGTCGGTCAGGTGTCCCTCCAGGCTGGGCGGCTGCCGCCTGCCCCTCTGCGGCAGCCTGCGCCGCCTCTCTGGCACGCTCCTCCTCCTCCTCCTCCTCCTCCTCCTCCTCATCCAGGGCAACATAGACATGAGCGGACCCCCTCCCCAACCTCCACCCCGGCACGGACCCCCTCCCCAACCCCCAACCTCCACCCCGGCACGGACCCCCTCCCCAACCCCCAACCTCCACCCCAGCACGGACCCCCTCCCCAACCTCCACCCCGGCACGGACCCCCTCCCCAACCCCCAACCTCCACCCCAGCACGGACCCCCTCCCCAACCTCCACCCCGGCACGGACCCCCTCCCCAACCCCCAACCTCCACCCCAGCACGGACCCCCTCCCCAACCTCCACCCCGGCACGGACCCCCTCCCCAACCCCCAACCTCCACCCCGGCACGGACCCCCTCCCCAACCTCCACCCCGGCACGGACCCCCTCCCCAACCCCCAACCTCCACCCCGGCACGGACCCCCTCCCCAACCTCCACCCCGGCACGGACCCCCTCCCCAACCCCCAACCTCCACCCCGGCACGGACCCCCTCCCCAACCTCCACCCCGGCACGGACCCCCTCCCCAACCTCCACCCCGGCATGGACCCCCTCCCCAACCCCCAACCTCCACCCCGGCACGGACCCCCTCCCCAACCTCCACCCCGGCACGGACCCCCTCCCCAACCCCCATCCTCCACCCCGGCACGGACCCCCTCCCCAACCCCCAACCTCCACCCCGGCACGGACCCCCTCCCCAACCCCCAACCTCCACCCCAGCACGGACCCCCTCCCCAACCTCCACCCCGGCACGGACCCCCTCCCCAACCCCCAACCTCCACCCCAGCACGGACCCCCTCCCCAACCTCCACCCAGGCACGGACCCCCTCCCCAACCCCCAACCTCCACCCCAGCACGGACCCCCTCCCCAACCTCCACCCCGGCACGGACCCCCTCCCCAACCCCCAACCTCCACCCCAGCAAGACCCCCTCCCCAACCTCCACCCCGGCACGGACACCCTCCCCAACCCCCAACCTCCACCCCGGCACGGACCCCCTCCCCAACCTCCACCCCGGCACGGACCCCCTCCCCAACCCCCAACCTCCACCCCGGCACGGACCCCCTCCCCAACCCCCAACCTCCACCCCGGCACGGACCCCCTCCCCAACCCCCAACCTCCACCCCAGCACGGACCCCCTCCCCAACCTCCACCCCGGCACGGACCCCCTCCACAACCCCCAACCTCCACCCCGGCACGGACCCCCTCCCGGCACTCCCCCGGAGCCCAGCCTACTCTAACCACCCCCCCCCCCCCCCCCCCCCGCCACACACACACACAAGCCGAGACACACCTCTCCTCAGGCAATCAGTCTGCGGCCACGCCATTTCCTGCCCAGAGCCAACCCCCCAGGCCGTCACTCACCTCCTCGCTGGTCGGCGTGAGCCTGGAGCACCGGGTCACGCCGATGAAAAGGAGGTTTGATTCACGTCGACGTGAACGGTCATCACGTCGACGGGACTTCGGCCCATCCGGAAGGGAGAATATCGGCAGGCCGAAAATCGGCTGCCTTGCGCAGACCCGTGACATTCTCCGCGGCAGCGGCGCCATTAACGCCCCGCCGACTTTTCTCCCTTCGGAGACTTCGGCGGGGGCGGGGGCGGGATTCACGGCGGCCAACGGCCATTCTCCGACCCGGCGGGGGGTCGGAGAATGACGCCCAAGATTCTGGACTTGTATTATGGCACAACTAAGAATGAGATTGCACTGAGAGTTGTACTGTTTGAAAGGAAGGAGTTGTCATGTTAAACTGTTGCAGATTACATACTTGAATTGGAGAAACTCTGTCATCATTCTGGGCTTGGCACGAACATAGAAATCAACCTTAGAGTCACATGGTTTCGGAGGCCTAAAGAGCAATAAAATCCAAGTCAAGCTTTTGAGTAAAGGTATTAATCTGGCATGGAAGGAGGCCTGCAATGAAGCCACAGCCATGGAAATGACAGCAAAAGATAGTTACAAACAGCAAGGGATTCTTTTCCTGAGCCAGCAGGGGAGGCCCATTGGATTTTGGTGGAACCCAGGCCCTGGAAGACAAGTTCACAGTCTCAGAGTTAAAAATGTAAATGTTTCCATTGCCATGGTAGCTTCCAACCAGTTGAACGCCTCGGTTTCCGGTCAACGCGATAGGCCCAGGGAACGTTAGTCACATCCATGGAGAAGTAGAGGAAAAGTAATGCTTCAGGTCATGGTAAAGTTCCAGATTGCAGTAGTGCACCAGGTCGGTGTGGTGGTAAATCTAAAGTTAGTTCAGGAGTCTGGAAATCTTCAAATGTGCATACGATAGAAACAGATACAAAAGTTGATGTCATCAAGCAGGAAGATCAAGAGTTGTACTCAGTCAGAGACCAAGAAAAACTACACATCAAAAATGGAATACGAGGGTGGAATATATTGGGCGCAATCTACCAGCCATGTCGCCCATCGCTCGAGTGCAACGAGGCAGGGAGAGGCCTCCCGCGAGTTTTCCTGCAGCCTTTACGCCTCGCAGAATATACCCAAGCAATCAAAATCCTGCCCAAAAGGGGCGTGACTAAACAGCACGTACCTAAATAGGGTTTAAAGCTACTTAGGCACACTTACCTGGAATCTACAGGTCTCCCGGGATCTACCACCCTCCCCAGTGAGGCTGCTGCCGGGCTCTGTTCAGTAGTGGTTCACATAAACATGGAGCAGGTGGAATGGGACCCAGGGGGGTCTCCCGGGCCATCGGAGGCCCCTGGGTGGCCAGGGATTCTGTCGGGTGGCTTCCTGACTCTCCCTCTGGAACGCAGGCACCTTGGCACTGTCAAGCTGCACCTTGGCACTGCCACTCTGACACTGGTGTGCCAGGGCTAACATGCACGGGACGCTCTGTTCACCTCCAGGTTCACTGACTAGGGGGGGTGGAGAGGGGGAACTTGCCAGGGGCACAGACACCATATCCCAACTCCACACTCCCTCACTCCCCACCCCCCCCCCCGTCACCCCTCGCCTGCAACTCCCTCCACTCTGATACATGCCTGTCGCACTATGGGGTGTGGGCCCTGGGTTGGCAGTAGCACCAGGTCTGGTCCATGGGATGGAGGGTGATGACGACCCACTCAGCGATGAGCTCTGTGCTCTGCATCGTTCGACAACATCTGACTCCTGCTCATGGTAGCACTTTCCACCGTCCACATGGGCGATCCCTGCATGCAAGCTGGCCATTCCATCACACGGTCCCATTGGATCCCAGGGATGGCGGTGATGGGGACCATCAGGGGGCGGGGTGAGGGGAGCCCGGACCACCGATAGTGACCGCCTATTCCTCCCCCCACCAGACCAGACCAGCCCTTCCCTCACACCCATCAGACAGAGCACTGAGGTGGGTTGTAACGGTGGCAATAGATGTTTAATGTGAACGAATATATAGATAATTGTGCCCTAGCCCCTATAGCTAAACTGTGCCCTGCACCCGTGCCAACTTAACAAGTGTCTAACTTTCTGGCCTTACGGGCCCTAACACTACATCGAGGTAGTTTCTCAAACAGAACAGCAGGAGTGGAGGCGGCCTGCTGTGATTCACGCCTGCAGCCTTGGTCCCCGTTGGCAGGCATCTTCTCAGGCGATCAGGCCTGGACGGGCCCAACTGCAGCTCGCGTGTTCTGGGTGGCATGGTGACACCCTGATCCGCCCGCTGTCCACCAGATGCGCCAGGGACTGGGGGGGGGGTTGCTGGGGCCAGGGTGCTGCAGTGTTCCGGCACCTTTCCTGCAGAAGTCACCGGCATGGCCCCCATCTCCTCCTCCTCCCGCGGGGTGCCCGATGGCCCCTGAGCTACTCCATGGGGCGGGGGTGTGAGCGGAGCTAACCCCTGAAGCTCCCCCGCCATCTGGCATTGCCAGTCCTGGAGAGCGGCTCTGGTCTCAACCAGGGTCCGCATGCTCACGGCCCTGGAGCGCAGGGAGTGGCCCATCTCCGTCTTGGACTGTGCCACATCATGCTGTGACTGGGCCACCTCCTTCTGTGTCTGTCCATGTTGGCCAGCGCATGGGCAATGCCGCCGACGTTCCCAGCCATGACCCGCTGTGACTGGACCACGCTCAGGAGCGCTGCTGCAATTCCCAGTTGGCTCTGGGACATGGTCACCTGTGAGGCGGCAACCCTGTCCTGGGTCTCGCGAGGGCCCCAGGCCTGGACATGCTGATCCAAAGCCGAAACTGTCAACCCAATGCCTCCACCGCGGACACCACCAGTGCGGTGTTGGCCTGGGTGGCACATATTATCGGCACCACCTCCTGCATTGCACGCTGTTGGACTCCTCCAACTGCACCTGTAGGTGCTGGATACTCGCCGACAACCCCTCATGTAGTCCCTGGCTCTGCATCTCCACTATGTGGTGTTATGTTATGCTGTTTTATTAACCGGAGTTGCCACTGACCATAGACGACGTTGAAAAACGCTCCAGTCCTTGAATTAAGTTGAAAGGATTTATTTCTGCTGATCTAACTCTAGTAACTCAGTGATAATAGTACGAAGTCTTACAACACCAGGTTAAAGTCCAACAGGTTTGTTTCGATGTCACTAGCTTTCGGAGCGCAGCTCCTTCCTCAGGTGAATGAAGAGGTATGTTCCAGAAACACATATATAGACAAATTTAAAGATGCCAAACAATGCTTGGAATGCGACCATTAGCAGGTGATTAAATCTTTACAGATCCAGAGATGGGGTAACCCCAGGTTAAAGAGGTGTGAATTACATCAAGCCAGGACAGTTGGTAGGATTTCGCAGGCCAGATGGTGGGGGATGAATGTAATGTGACATGAATCCCATGTCACATTACATTCATCCCCCACCATCTGGCCTGCGAAATCCTACCAACTGTCCTGGCTTGACACAATTCACACCTCTTTAACCTGGGGTTACCCCATCTCTGGATCTGTAAAGATTTAATCACCTGCTAATGCTCGCATTCCTAGCATTGTTTGGCATCTTTGAATTTGTCTATATATGTGTTTCTGGAACATACCTCTTCATTCACCTGAGGAAGGAGCTGCGCTCCGAAAGCTAGTGACATCGAAACAAACCTGTTGGACTTTAACCTGGTGTTGTAAGACTTCGTACTGTGCTCACCCCAGTCCAACGCCGGCATCTCCACATCAGTGATAATGACTAACTGTACAACTGGGATCTAGGCCACATGTAGTGACCCAGCCTGAGATCTAAACTATTCTGGTGCTAATCCTACAGTCCCTGCCAGGAGTGAGAGGGAGGGTCGAGTGTGTGTCTGGTTTTATAATGAGTTGTGTAGTGCCCTCTAGTGGTCATGCCACAGCCAGGTGTTCTGATTAACCCCTTAGTTACATGTCAGTCTACATATCATTACAGATGGGACTGTCTTTTCCAGAAGCTCGGGATCTGTCTGGATGGCAGCTAGTCCCTGGGATCAGCTTGCGCTCCATCTTGGGTGTGCCTACCAGCATGTGGGGCAAGGTGGAGGCACAGCGAATGGTGCGGTGGATTACAAGGTCATCCGCCGCTCCTCCACCACGTCCAAGAGGGTCTCCAGCTCAGCATCTGGGAACCTCAGGGCTGCTCTCCTCACTGCCATCTTGTTGGCTGGGATGGTGCGTGTGGGGAGTGAAGTATGTATATGCGGCTGCAGCTTGTCAGCCACATGAGTGTGAATCGCGAAACGGGCGAATCCCGCCCGATTCTCATTGGAATCGATTGTGTTCCACTGCCGGTGCTAGCCCTTTAGCAGTAGTGGAATCGGTCCAGGTGCGGCGCCACTTTTTCTGTCATGAAAGTCCACAAATTCTGCGATGGCGTCAACACTTAGTCTCAGAAACGGAGAATCCCGCCCCGTGGCTTTCCCAAAATGACTAAGACTGTACTTCACTACTTATTTTCAATCCTATTACTTGCCATTGGTAGTAGTAAAAGAAAACAAAGTCTCCCTGAAGGGAAGAAATTGTTTGAAGGAAGTACAGTTAAACTGGGCTGAGTTATTTGCAGCAAGGATCAGTAAGAATACATCTGACATTGCGAAAGTGCTAAGAGAGCACAAAGTGGTATTTGAGCAAGGAGGGCCAAATTATAAAATTAGCCATCAGTTGATACTAAATATTGTAAGTCGACAGATCATGCAAATGTGGATGTTCCTTCGAGATTTCCCATGAGGGCTGATTCATTTCTAGCCACTGTATAATTTTGAAATATTTTACGTACATAAATAGCATACCGGTACCCGGTGTCTGCCAGAGAAATTAGTGAAGAAACTCACAAGGAGATGATGTTCAGTTAAGTGCTCAATTACATCATGAATGTCATGACTCAAGTTAATAGAAGTGGAAGGAGATACCCAGACAGAAACTTCCTGTATTATTGATTGGTTATTTTTGGGGGGCTGGGATGTAGGCGTTATTGACAGGTCCAACTAAGTGACTTGCTAAGCATTGCAGAGGACAGTTAAGAATCAGCCACATTGCCGTGGGCCGCAGATTTATTTCCCTAAAGGACATTTGTGAACCAGGTGGGCTTTTATGACAATTAAAAATGGATTTATGGGGCGCGATTCACCGACCCCCCACCGGGTCGGAGAATCGCCGGTGGCTGGCGTGAATCCCGCCACCGCCGTGTCCCGAATTCTCCACCACCAGAGATTCGGCGGGGGCGGGAATCGCGCTGCGCCGGTCGGCGGGCCCACCCCCGGCGATTCTCCGGCCCGCGATGGGCCGAAGTCCCGCCGCTGTCAACCCTCTCCCGCCGGCGTGGGTTAAACCACCTTTTGAACGGCGGGACATGGTGGCGCGAGCAGGTTCCGGAAGTCCTGGGGGGGGCGCGGGGCGATCTGGCCCCGGGGGGTGCCCCCATGGTGGCCTGGCCCACGATCGATGCCCACCGATCCGCGGGCGGGCCTGTGCCGTGGGGGCACTCTTTTTCTTCCGCCTTCGCCATGGTCTTCACTATGGCGGAGGCAGAAGAGACCCCCTCCCCTGCGCATGCGCGGGGATGACGTCAGCAGCCGCCGACGCTCCCGCGCATGCGTCGCCCGGCAAAGAACTTTCGGCGCCGGCTGGCATGGCACCAAAGGCCTTTCCCGCCAGCAAGAACAGCGGAAACCACTCCGGCGTGGGCCTAGCCCCTCAAGATGAGGGCTTGGCCCCTAAAGGTGCGGAGACCTCCGCACCTTTGGGGCGGCCGACGCCAGAGTGGTTCCCGCCACTCCATTACGCTGGAAACCGCCCCCCCCCCTCCCCGCCCCGCTGGATAGGGGAGAATCGCGCCCATGGTTACCATTACTGAGACTAATCTTTAATTCTAGTTGCCAGGGTGAGATTTGAACCCATCTCCCATGCATCAGCCTGGGCTTCTGGAAAAGATGGGCAGGTCAGGTGGATTGGCCATGCTAAATTGCCCCTTAGTGACCCAAGGATATACAGGTTAAGATGGATTGGCCGTGGTCAATGCACAGGGTTACAAGGATAGGGCAGACAAGTGGGCCTAGGTAGAGTGCAGACTTGATGGGCCGAATGGCTTCCTTCTGCACTGTAGAGATTCTATGGATTACTACTTCAGTGATATTACCACAATGCTATCATCTCCTCCCATTGTATCATGGGAAATTATGTGCATGTAGCATTTTACATTTTGATGTATAAGTTTTCTTAAGTGGGAAGGGAGTGTAGTACACTGCAAGATCTGAGAATTTGTTATTACCTTCTCTGCTGCCCTCTCTGGGATGTGTAAATAAAGCTGTTCAATAATAGCTGCCTGCTGTGAGTTCACAAGTTAACCTCTTCTCAGTGCAATATACCAACATTCATGAAGAGCTGAAGAGAAAGTCTGTATGTGCTTAATACATCTCCTTTGCTAGGTTTTCAAAATAGTGGCTGATCATATCTGGGGAAGGAGATAACAGGTAATTCATACAACAGAATGGCAGTAGTGAAGGATCTGACATTGGTGGCAAACCTCATTGAAACTAAATAAAAATTGAAGTTTCATTCATTATTTTGGCAACCAAATTATTCCCACATCAATTGTATAAACAGAAGAAGCAGTAAATAGCAACAAATGTCATTTAAAATGTACACTGAGCGTTCAAAACACATCCCAAGGTATTGAAAGCAACAATGGAATCAACAGTTTATTCCACGTGTTAGGAAGGCTGTTCATAAGTCCCTCATGAATTTATTGTTGATGAGTTATCCACTGGTGCCACACTCGTAAAATGAATTGCAAATTGCATTATTCCCAGTCATTCCTGAATTTGTTCACTCACGTTTGGAACATTTTTGGATTTAATCAAAATCAGAGAATCATATCTACTTGATTGATTAAAATTAAAAATGACCAGCCATAGTAAAGTATGATTCTAACTTTCTAATAACCGCAATAGTAGTTTACTTTAAAAGAAAGTAAAAATACAATTCAAACTCTTCCATAATATTTGAGCACTTGATTAACTGTAATTTCAAAAATTTATTTTGGGAATTCTATTTATAGGTGGTGTTCAGACCTGTAATATGAAAGCAAAAACATTTTCAAATAACCCTACAACTGATATTCATATCAGATGGGGACATGGGAGCACAGTGGTTAGCACTGTTGCTTCACAGCACCAGGTACCCGGGTTCGATTCCCACCTTGGGTCACTATCTGTGCGGAGTCTGCATGTTCTCCCTGTGCCTGCCTGGGTTTCCTCCAGGTGCTCCGGTTTCCTCTCACAAGTCCCGAAAGACGTGCTTGTTAGGTGAATTGGACATTCTGAATTTTCTCTGTGTACCCGAACAGGTGCCGTAGTGTGGCGACTACGGGCTTTTCACAGTAACTTCATTGCAGTGTGAATGTCAGCCTACTTGTGACAATAATAAAGATTATTATTTATTATGTAAAACTATGCCAGTTAAGGAGTTTGCTGTGCTTTTTCAGAAGGGAACCAGGATGCATTTTGCTGGATTGTTTCAACTCAGTTTGTATCTAAATATTATAGGACAGCCAAAATTCCAGGTTTGATCATTGTGTGATTAAAGTTTTCTATTTGCAAGTAGATAAGTCTACAAGAGGTGCGAATCACCAGCAGTATGCGACTGTGAACACAGTTATTGGCCCCAATCTAAGGTTAAAGACCAACTTTAATAGTGGGCATGATTTAATGGAAAGATTTCTAAGTGAGGAAGCAAGCAGGAACAGCCGCGAGCTTCCTGAAACTCGACCTGGCAAGGCTGTCGCTGGTATCAAAGGTTAATTGGTCCATTCAACGAGGCCCCACATTCTTCACACCACAAATGATGGTCCAGGTCCGTGCCCGCCAGCTCCCCACCAACAAGAGGAAGCGGCCCTTAAACCGATCCCGTAGAGCAAACCCCAATAGCTCGCAGCCATGCCACTGAGGAGTCGAGCCCCATGATTCGGGGGTGCCGACGGGCAGGAGTCAGACTATGGCAGAGATTGAGGAGCACCAGTGCTCAGCTCGACCGTGGCCTGTTGACAGCGCTGACACAGTTGCGCCACCCTGGGATGATGTCACACAGACACTGGGAGGGTAACTCAGGGTGGTGGGAGGGAGTGGGGTTGGGGGAGGGGAGGGGGGTGAGATGACAGACGAAGCCATGTCCCACCTGAAGTGGGCGAGGATGAGAGCCTCCCTGGCCCTCCGGGCTTGCCAGACCCGCACCGTTGCCACCTGTGCTCCATCCTCCGGTTGGTCCTGCAGCCATCTAGTCCAACGCCACCTCAACCACCTGTGACCTCATGTTCCTCCCGCTCCACCTCCAGCACGTCGCCCCGCTGCTGTGCCAGGTGGTGTAGAGCAGAACAGTCCACCGCAAAGCGGGAAACCCTCTGGGGGATGTACTGCAGTGCACCACAAGAGCAGTCGAGGCATCAGATCTGCATTTTGAAGGGTCCAATGCACCATTCAATGACAGCCCAGATGTCCACATGGGCTGCATGGGCCTCGATGTATCAGGTCTCCGCATCGGTCACCTGCTTCCGTACTGCCATCATTAGCAGGGTCCTCAGTGGGTACCCCGTATCCCCCAAGAACCAACTGGCCATCCTAGGGTGGTCCGTGAAGAGGCCGGGGATGTCCGACTGCCCCAGGATGTAGCTGTCGTGCACACACTCTGGGATGTGTATGATCATTTTTATTTTCAAAACATTTTTTAGAATACCCAATTCATTTTTTCCGATTAAGGGGCAATTTAGTCTGGCCAATCCACCTACCCAGCACATTTTTCGGTTGTGGGGGTGAAACCCACACAAACACGGGGAGAATGTGCAAACTCTACACGGACAGTCACCCAGAGCTGGGATCGAACCTGGGACCTCGGCGCTGTGAGGCAGCAGTGCTACCATTGCCCCACTGTGCTGCCCTGTGTATGATCTTCATATGGTGGTAGCACACGAGCTGGACTTTCAGGGAGTGGAACTCTTTCCTGTTGATGTGGGACACTCCCTGTCAGCCCAGTGAGCGCAAGGTGACATGCGTGCCATCTATTATCACCCCTGGATCTGGGCATCCCGTTGATGGCAGAGAGTCCTGCTAACCGGGCATATTGTTTGGTCCATGTCAAAGTTTATATAGTCTGCTGCCTGGGTAACAGGACATCCGTGACTTCACGGATGGACTTGTAGGCTGCAGCCTGTCCCCGCTCGAGCCCTGCAATAATCCTGAGGCGTACATGTTCAAAGCTGATGGTCACCAAGAGCGGGTATCCTCCTCCTCCAAGTGGTGGCAAGTCCATGAGGCCATGGCACAGGTGCCGCACCATCCCTTTGTTGAGGCAGAGCCTCCTGCGGCACAAGCTGTCCGTCATCTGCTCGAAAGACCAGCGACGTCAGTCGATCCTGGGCTGCTGCCGGCGTCCCCATCTGGGTCCCTCCCTGGCCTGATAGGTGGCCAGGTCCTCAGGGTGTCAGATGGGGCCCCTGCATTTGGGCGGCCGCCTCGAGCCTCTGTCAACACTGATGCCGCTGCCTTCTACGATGTCTGGCTGCCTGGCCTGACAGCAACACTGCAAGAGCAGCTTTCAGGGGGTCCAAGATATCATCCATCCCATGTAATATCTGTAAGGAATTGGAGAGGGTGTGATACTGGCGACCAGCGGTGTATTCCACCCTGGGTCCCTCCATTCCCCCTCCATTGTTCCCCCGCAACACCCCTCCACATCCCCTGCCATCCAACCCACCCTGTCCACGCCTTCGATGGCCGCAGTGGTCACCGGACCCTAGACCCTGTACGCCAGACACCCACAAGAAACATTACCTGGCCTGGCCGCTGGTCCCCTCTCCGATGCACATACCGACCCACTGGTTGGTAAAAGGTCCCTGGTGCTGGGGCCCAGCCCCTGTTGGCCATTGCGTCCGTGGTGTTGCTTCCTGCAGAGTTCAAACACGGTGTCCAGGCATCATGGTCTGATTGGGATGCGAGGCAATAACTACCACATGATATATGGCATGCCTACTCACGGGAATCCACTTGGGAGCTGTGAAGTGTTGACTCCTTAACTACGATTGCCAATTCCCTGTTAGCAATAGCCTCCAGCCACGTGACCAGAGGCCTCCACGATCAGTGGGAGTTAAACAGACAGGCAGGGGCTTGGGTTACCCCTATTATGGGTACACATGATCCAGGGGGTGGAATGGTGGCTCCGTGGGCAATGAGACACCCACTCTTCCCCAGCCCAGGGGTGATCCCCCCCCCACCAATGGCAGCCCATCCTCCCCAGCCGAGGCCACCTTCCATGGTGGAGGCTGACACAGCACCACCCCTCCCGAGCAACCCCATGCTCCTGGGATCATTACCCGGGAGCAAGGATGGCTACTCAGCTTCTCGGATCCGCACAGCTGCCACTCCGCCAGCTTCACGTTTTTTAAAAAGGAATATTAATCGCCGCCCTCGTGGCCACTTGCTGGGGTGGCTGTTAGATCACAGGAAGCCGTTAGATATGGGGTTGTTCCTGTTAATTGTATGGAGAATGTCTTAAATGGTGATTATTGATTTCTCTTCATGCCACGGGATCCTGATTTGCCAACGGGAGCGGGCCGGTTAGGTCGCAAACCGATCAGCGGCCGACGCAGTTTCCAATTTCGGCCTCTCCGCGATCTGACAGCCGCGTCACGCTCTCGTTCAAGCGTGACGTGGTGGTAAAATCACACCCAAGATGTTTAATCAATATAACTCTACTTTTGCCACCTGAATCCACAAGAGAAAACAGGTGTTGTACCTTCTGAGGGCACAGTGACCTATATTCTCCCTCGATTATGTAATATTTAGTTATTATTTTCTTATTTCACACAATAAAATACATATATGTATGACTTCAGCAGACATGAAAAATATCTATTTGCATTGGAAAATGTCCAATACCAAAAATTGTGTCCAGGTCACTTGGAAATAGTTCAGTATTTATAGGAAGCAGTCAATGCGCAGAAGGAAATGTCTTTTGTCAGAAGCAGTGATTAAGGTTATTGTTAGTAAGAAGTGGTTTCTGTCAAGAGAGTACAGCATAAATTTAGCCTGAGATCATTTAAAAATACAAAATGTGGTTGGACTGTAAGTTTATTAACTTGAACAATCCTTTGGGCAAAGGAAGAATTCATTTTAGCTTACCTTTGTTTTTACGGAACTACTGATTCTAAGTTGAAAAACAATTTCAGCTTTACACAAAAATAAGGAAGTTTGCAACTAAATTCAAAACAAAGAAAGAAAATGCCTCAATATAAAACTTCAGAAATATTACTATGTGGAATGAGTATGTTATTTTTTATTGGACAGAGAATGATTTTTAGTTAAGGAACCACATTTGGGTTTGGCCAAATTGAAATACCTGTTAAATGTTTCATTGAAGCCTAACAGGGTATCATTTTCCAACGGCAGGAATTTATTGCTACTGTTGCAGACAGAAGAATAAGGAACATCTAAGGGGAAACTTTGTTATAACTCTAATTGTTAGTGACAATAATACTGATATACAACAAACAAAGCATCTCATCCTCTGGTACAGTAATTTTTATTCCAGCTATAATACATATTTAAGATTCACATCACTGTCAGTTAAATTTCATGCAGTTAATAGAAACTTACTGCTGCTACAGCATGGAGACTTGTAGAGACTTGTAGAATTTTGTCCTTATTGGGATATTGTTCACATCATTTTATCTACAAACATCAAAAGCTTTCTATTCACATGTACTTGTATAATAATTACCCCATTAGTGCACATGACATTCTTGGTGTACTAAATACCTTACATCATTTTCTCTGACTGCCCCCCCCCCCTCCCCCTCTCCCATCAGTGCTTATGGACAGTGTCTGCATACAGTTTTAAAATGTTAAAATGGAGAGGTAAATTCCAGAAAGCTGAGGTCCTAATCTCATGGTTTATCTTTCTGAGGAGCCAGCCGGGGAGATCAGGCATGCTACTGCAAAGAAGAAGGGAAAATCGGATATTGAGTAACCACAGGCTACTTGGAAAGATGTTGGAGACAGTGGGGGAGCATGGTGAGGTGTTGAAGGGGATGGAGGAGGCACTGTCGCGGCACACGACCAGCTCTCCTCACTGTAAGTGGATCTGTTGAGGATGGAAGATGGTAATAATGGACTGAGAGCCAAGCTGAGAGCCCCTCCCCCCCCCACCAGACTGCCCCCCGCAGCCAGAACGCCGAGGTCCTGCTGGGTAGGACCACATGAGAACGACGCCGGCGGGACTCGGCCTTACTCGGCGGGCACTCGGCCCATCGCACGGGGAGAATCGCCGGGGGGGGAGGCCGCGTTGAGCGGCCCTGACCAGCACCGGCGCCATTGCCACCGATTCTCCGGTTGCCGGTGAATCGGCAGGCCGGTGTCGGAGAGGCGTCACAAGACTCGCGCCCTCCCCCCGGCGATTCTCCGATGCGGCGCGGGATTGGAGAATCGCACCCATGATTTCTAATGTTATGGCTGGAATGGGATGGTTTGGGGACAGTGGGGTTGAGTTTCCCCCTATGTTTTGTGTTTAACTTGCTTGGTTGTTTAGAAGGTTTGGGTGTGGAGGTATTTTTCTGAGAGTTTATGGGCGGGATTCTCCGAACCCCCACCGGGTCAGAGAGTCCACGAGGGGGCAGCGTGAATCCCACCCGGTTTCTGGCCAACCCCCCTGGCGTGGATTAGACATGGTCCCACACGGCGGGACCTGGCAGGTAAGTTGGTTGGTGCAGTCCTCGGAGGGCGCAGGGGGATCCGACCCCAGGGGGGGGACCCACGGTGGCCTGGCCCGCGATCAGGGCCCACCGATCTGCGGGCGGGCCTGTGCAGTGGAGGCACTCCTTCCTTCTGCGCCGGCACCTGCAGGGCTCCGCCATGGCTGGCGCGGGGAGACACACCCCTGCGCATGCGCTAGAATACACAGGCCAACCGGTGCATGCGCTGAACTTTGCCGGAGGTTCTGTGCATGTGCTAACATGTGCAGTCCCTTAGGCGCCGGCTGGTGCGGCAACAACCCCTCCGGCACCGGCCTAGCCCCCGGAAGTGCGGAGAATTCCGCAACTTCTGGTCGGCCCGACGCCGGGGTGGTTCGCGCCGTTTTTTACGCCGGTGTCAGGCCGTTTCGTGGATTCGAGAGAATCCCGCCTAAAGTGTTACATGTGTGGGGGGAAGGGGCTCTGGTGGGGGTCACGTTACTGGCAAACTTGAGTTGGATGGTGAACATGAGTGAAGTGGGGGGGAAGGGCTGTAGCCAGCTGAGCCTGGGAGGACAGGTTTCGATTGACCTAGGAGGTGTGAATGATGGGGGAGACGGGGGGCAGGAATGCCCTGTGGTCATGGCTGATAGAAGAGGGAGGGGGATGAGACACCCTCAGTCCGAAGGATAAAGTGGAACGTGCGGGGGCTGGTTGGACCGGTGAAGCGGGCGAGAGTCTTTGCGCATTTGAAGAGCTGGAGAGCCGATGTGGTGCTGCTGCAGGAGACCCATTTGAGGGTGAAGGACCAGGTGAAACTTCATAAGGGTTGGGTGAGCCAGATGTTCCACTCGGCCATTGATAGTAGGGTCAGGGTCAGCAATACTGGTAGGTAAGGGAGTTAGGTTCCAGATGGAGAAGGTGGTGACAGATCAGGGGGACAGACGCGTTATGGTTATAGGTGCTTTAGATGGGAGGTTGGTGGTGTTGGTTAGCATGTGTGGTAAATTGGGACAATGTTGGATTCATGAAGAAGATGTTAGCAGCCATTCTGGACCAGGATACAGACCAGCTAATTTTGGCTGGGGACTTAAACATAGTGTTGAATCCGAAAGTGGATCGATCTAAGCTGTGTTTTGTTGACCACTTCAGGGGGAACGAAGATATTGGCAGCGTTCACGAAGGAAATGGAGGGAGCAGACCCCTGGCAGTTCTTGTATCCAGGGGGGAGAAAGTATTCCTTTTTCTTGGCAGTGCATAATGTATATTTGAGGATTGATTTCTTTATTATGGGGTGGTCGTTGTTGATGGGAGTGAGGAAACCGGAATACTCGACAATTGTCATTTCAGACCACGCTCTGTACCTGGTGGGTGTGGTCTGGAGAGGGGGCCAGTGTGGAGGATGGATTTGGGGTTGCTTGCAGATTTGGGTTTTTGCATGAGGATGGTGAGGGTGATTGATGACTATGTGGAATTTAATAAAAATGGGGATGTCTCGCCGTCAGTGGTATGGGAGACGTTGAAAGCAGTGGTGGGGGGTGAGATTATCTCGCATAAAGTGTAGATTGACAAGAAGGTAAGAGAGGAGCGTCAGGGGCTAGTGGACGAAATTCTAGAAGTTGATGGGAAGTACATGGAGGATCCCACTCCAGAACTGTTGGCCAGTAGAAAGGAACTGCAGACACAGTTGGACCTTTTGTCCACAGGGGAAGCGGTATGCCAGTTGAGGCAGGAAAAGGGTGCGGTGTGTGATAACGGGGAGAAGGTGTGGTGGGCTAGCTCAGACAGGTGGTTTTCGTGATTGTTCAGGTTCGGGATGGGGTGAAGGGGCTGGAGACTGCGCCGGAGCAGGTGAACAGGGCAGTTTAGGAGTTTTATAAGAAGTTGCATAGGTTGGAGCCCCCAGGGGACGAGTTGGATATGAGGGAGGTTTTGGAGGTGTGTCCCATAGTGGAAGACGACGATAGGGCAGGGTTGGAGGAGCCAGTGGGGATCAAGGAAGTTCGGACAGTGATAGAGAAAATGCAAATGGATAAGGGACCGGGGCCAGAAGGGTTCCCGGTGATATTTTATAAGAAGTTTGTAGACAGGCTGCCACCGCTGTTGGTGGGGATGTTTGAAGACGCAGTAGCAAGGGGAGTACTTCTGAACACAATGAGGCAAGCATCCATTTCGCTTTTGTTAAAGAAAGATAAGGACTCAGTGGAGTGTGGGTCTTATTCGGCAATAACTTTGTTAAATGCAGAAGCTGAGATCCTTGCCAAAGTATTGACGCTTAGGCTGAAGGAGTGTCTCCCGGAGGTGGTTGGGAGGATCAGACAGGGTTTGTAAAGGGCAGGTGGTTGTCCTTGAATGTGTGGCCTTTGATAAACGTGGTGTTTTCCCCATCAGAAAGGGGGAAACAGGAGGTAGTACTGGCGTTGGACGCAGAGACGGCTTTTGACCGTGTTATTTGTTTGAGGTGTTGGAATGGTTTGGGATTGGGCCCAAGTTTGTGGCATGGGTCAAATTGTTATACAAGTGTCCAAAGGCGAGTGTTCGTACAAATTAAGTGAACTCAGGATACTTTCAGCTGCACAGGAGAACAAGACAGGGGTGTCCCAAGTTCCCCCTGTTGTTTGCACTGGCGATAGAGCCCTTAGCCATTGCACTGAGGAACTTGGATAAGTGGAGTGTGATAGTGAAGGGGTCGTGGACATAGGGTGTCTTTGAATGCCGATGACCTTCTTTTGTATATTTTGGACTGGTTCACGCAGTGGGGGTCATAATGGGGCTGTTTAAGTGATTTGGGGTGTTTTCGGGATACAAATTGAACTTAGAAAAGAGCAAGTGCTTTCTGGTCTCCCCTCCAGGGTCGAAGCTGGTGCCGATCCAAGCTGATGCCGATCGGAGCTGGGAGGACCGAGGGATCTATGGGAAGATTCCGGAGGAGGACACGGATTGCTGGTAGGGGTTAAGGCCAAATGGGAGGAGGAGCTGGGGGTGGCGCTGGAAGAGGGATTGTGGTGTGAGGTGCCGCAGAGGATGAACGCCTCAACCTCATGTGCGAGAGCAGCGTTCATACAATTAAAGGTGGTGCACAGGGCACACCTGATGATGTCAAACTGGAGGACGCTTGTGAGCAGTGTGGAAGGGCCCTGACCAACCATGTACATATGTCCTGAAGGAGCTGTGCTCCGAAAGCTAGTGATTTGAAACAAACCTGTTGGATTTTAACCTGGTGTTGTCAGACTTCTTACTGTTCCAACCTTCAAGCACCTCTCCTGTGGCTGTCGATGATTTAAATATCTCAGCTAGGGGGCCGGAAATTTCCTCCTTAGCCTCCCACAACGTCCTGGGATACATTTCATCAGGGATTTGTCTATCTTGATACACTTTAATACCTCTAGCACCTCCTGCTATCAAGCGGGCTGCTTTGTGCTGGATGGTATCGAGCTTCTTGAGTGTTGCATGCAAACCGTGTCTGCATGCAGCAAGTCTTGGGCACCATTCAGGCTTGGGCAAGTGACATTCACACACACAAGTGCAGAATTCCATCTCCAACAAGAGAAAATCCAACTATCCCGTCTTGACATTTAATGGCATTGCTATCACTGAATCCCCTATTAACAAGACCCAGGGGGGGCACTCCCAGTGACGAGGATGTGCTGAGCGGACGCTCATCAGGTGGCTCTCCTCCAAACCAGAACCAAAAAGGGCACTTTAAGTCGAATTTTGCCCAAAATTCAAAACCAAACTACCTCAACAACGAGAAGAAAACAACCACGCGAGTATACCGGCAGATGGGAGCTCGAGGGGCCAGAAAGACGGCAAACATGGAGGAAAAAGCCACGAGCAGCAGGCAGGCGAGGTGGCTGACCCACGAGGCGAAGGAGCCCCGGCCACCGAGGAGAGAGGGGACCAACGTCCCGAGCATCAACCCCCCCCCCAGCCCCCCCCCCCCCCCCCCACGCCCCCCACGTCCACCACCTGGAGACGGGATGGAAGTACCTCCTCATGGAGGAGCTGACCGCCATGAAAGAGGCGGTCAGGACAGAATTCCAGGCGGCAGTGGCAGAGGCGAAGGCCACCATGCAAAAGGCTATCGATGGGCTGGGGAAGAAAGTGGAGACACAGGAGAAGATTATCCTCGACCCGGGATAGGCCTCGATGCTCCAGGGAGACAGAATCATCGCCCTGGAAGATGAAGTGAAAAGGTTGGTGGCGGCCCAGGACTTCAGGGGCAAAGTCGAGGAGCAAGTGAACAAGTCCCAATGACAGAACATTCAGATTGTGGGCCTGCCGGAAGGTATCGAGGGCAGAGATTCGGTGGGCTACGGCACCCAAATGCTGGGTGACTTAGACGGGAGAAACAACCTCCCCAATCCCTAGAGCTCGACAGAGCACACAGGTCACTTCGACCGAAACCCAAAGCCGGGGAGCAGCCGAGGGGGATCATTGCAGATCTCCACTGAGGCCCACGGGAGGATCCTGCGGTGGGCACATCAGACAAAAGCAAGTAACTGGGAAGGACATAAAATCCATATCTATCAGGACATTGGGGCAAACTAAGCAAAACGAAGGGCCGAGTTGAATAAGGCGAAGTCGGCCCCGGACAAGAACGGGTTACATTTCGGTATGCTGTTCCCGGCCAGGCTCTGGGTCACATACCAGATGTAAGAACATTACTTTAACACCCGGGAGGAAGCAAATGAATTTGTAAAAAACAATGGCCTGGACAAGGGACAGGCAAGGCAGCAGTGGGGGTTGTGCAGAGAAAGACTGTGAGATGAAAATCAAAGACGAATTGGACTGTGAGCATGTTTGCGCGGGACTGCGCTGCCTCGCTCTGATGGTAAGGGAAGACTGGGTCGCAAAAGAAAGCGAGGACAGGGGAAGACGTGTGAGAGGTTAGACAGGGAAAACGGACAGTCAGCGAGCATAAGGTAGGGGCTAGACCAGCCCCGGCAGGGGAGCCACCACACTAGCAGAAATAGCTAGCACGGGAAGACAGAAAGCAAGGAGGACCGCGACTCACCTCTTGGCAGGTGGGGGGGCACAGGAACGGGGAAGGAGAAAGCGCAGGGGGAGACGAGGAAGTGGCTATGCAGGAAGGGGGGGATGGGGAGGGGGAAGAGCACAAAAGAAATAGAACAGGGAGAATGAGTTGGTTTTCGCACGAGCTTCGGCGGCTGAGGAAGGGGTGATGAAACAAGATGCCGCCACAAGTCGCCACTTTGGAGGGTCACAGGGCAAAGGGAAACTTTGGAGTGCAGGGGCCCAGCAATGTGGTGTACACACAGTTGGCAGCCAGGTTGGGTGCCCCCTGGACAAAGGGAAACCCCGGAGCGCAGGGGCCCGACCTCCTGGTGAGACCGGTGACCGTGGCCATTTTGGCTGGCCCCCGAACAAAGGGAAACCCCGGAGTGAAGGGGCGCGTCCACCAGGTAAGTATGGTTGATCCCGCAGGAGCAGGGGGACAGAAACCCCCCAGCAGGATTATCACCTGGAATGTCAGGAGACTTAATGGCCCAGTGAAAGATCCGGAGTCTTCGTCCACTTAAGAAGTTTGAAAGCCGACATAGTCTTCCAACAAGATACATACCTGAGGGAGAAGGACCGACTGCGGATAAGAAAGGGCTGGGTGGGACAGACCTTTCACTCCTGTTACGGGAGGCGGACTAGGGAAGTAGCCACACTTATTTGTAAGGGGACGAGATTCACGACGAGAAGGACGGTTACGGACCCAGAGGGACGGTACATCATGGTCAGCTGTGTCCTGAACGGGGCACCGGTCGTTCTGGGAAATGTGTACGTGCCCAACTCTGAAGACTCAGGCTTCATAAAAAAGACCATTGCGGAAATCCCCGACGCTGATACACACCAACCGATCATGGGGGAGCGACTTTAATTGTTTACAGGACCCGCTGACGGACCGACTGAACCCCAGACCGAGGAAAAGTACGGGCGTGGCTGGGGAGCTAGGAGCATTCATGGAGCAGATGGGGGCGGTGGACCCTTGGCAGTTCTTATACCCCAGTGAGAGGGAATTCTCGTTCTTTTCGCCAGTCCACAAAGTGTGCTCAAGAATAGACTTCTTTGCAGAAGAGAGAGCGGTGCTCTCAGGAATAGTAAGGGTGGAATACTTCGCGATAGTTATCTCCGACCACGCTCCACACTACATGGGCGTGAGATTGGAGACAGGCCGTGCCCAACGCCCCACGTGGAGGTTGGACATAGAATCATAGAATTTACAGTGCAGAAGGAGGCCATTCGGCCCATCGAGTCTGCACCGGCTCTTGGAAAGAGCACCCCACCCAAGGTCCACACCTCCACCCTATCCCCATAACCCAGTAACCCCACCCAACACTAAGGGCAATTTTGGACACTATGGGCAATTTAGCATGGCCAATCCACCTAACCCGCACATCTTTGGACTGTGGGAGGAAACCGGAGCACTCGGAGGAAACCCACGCACACACGGGGAGGATGTGCAGACTCCGCACAGACAGTGACCCAAGCCGGAATCGAACCTGCGACCCTGGAGCTGTGAAGCATTTGTGCTATCCACAATGCTACCGTGCTGCCCATATGGACCTATTGGTCAAAAAGGGCTTCTGCCGGAAAATATTACAGGCCATAGGCAAGTATAACGCAAATAACCAGAGCGAGGAGGTCTCACCTTCCATATTCTGGGAGGCACTGAAGGCGGTGATTAGGGGAGAGATTGTAGCCTACAAGGCACATAGAGACAGGGAAGAGAGGGTGGCCAAGCAACAACTGATCGACTTATTCTGGAGGTCGACAGAAAGTACTCCAAGTCCCCTCTAAGAATATGGATATTGTATGGGAGATAAAGGGTTAACAATTTCATGTAAATATTTCTTACCACCAGATGGTGATCAAGAGCAGTCACATATATATCACGTGAGACCCTTGATTTGAGGAGAAGGTGTTTAGGCGTGTGAGAGAGTAGTTGTGTATTTGAGAATTCTGTAGTTAGAGTTATCGCATAGTTTATTTTAGCAACCATGTACTTAGGAATACATTTGCATCCAGTTTAAGTAGTGTTAATAAATCAGCTTAGTTAATTTACTTGACTTGATGTTCTTTGTTAAACACTACCCATTCAAGACATGCAGACAAAGAAAACAGAGAACATCACAGCCCCAACCGAAAATACTCCGAGCCCCTGATCATAGAGCTTCTGGCGGAGAGGAAAAAGCTACAGATGTACTTTAACGTGCTATCCAGCAGGAAAGCAGTGCACCAAATCCGCCAGACACGGGGGACCTTCTACAAACACGGAGAAAAGGCTGGCCGCCTACTGGCTCACCAGCTGAGAAAACAGGCAGCCGAGAGAGAGAGATAGCTTAGGTGAGGAACAGCAGAGGCAGACCGGTAATGGAGCAAAAAGAGGTCAACCGTGCATTCGAGACCTTCTATCGAGGGCTGTACACCTCCGAATCCCCCAATGGGGACGCTGGGATGAAACGGTTCCTTGACGGACTGGACATGTCAGTCGTGGGGGACAATAGATGGGGGAGCTGGAAGCACCGATAGGACTGGGAGAGATCATGGAGAGGATCAGCTCCATGCAGGCGGGGAAGGCACTGGCACCCAACGTGTTCCCAGCGGACTTCTATAAGAAAGCTGCACCAATTCTGGCCCCACATCTATGGGACGTGTTCTCAGACTCACTGGCGAGGGGCACTTTGCCTCCTACGCTAACACAGGCCACGATATCGCTGATACCCAAAAAAGACAAGGACCCGGCGGAATGCGGATCATACAGGCCCATTTCGCTGCTCAATGTAGACGCAAAGATATTCATGGAAGTCCTGGCCAAGTGAGGTGGTCGCAGAGGACCAGACTAGCTTTGTCAAGGGTAGACAGCTAACTGTGAACATCAGGCGGCTGCTGAATCTAACAAAGACCCCATCCGGGGAGAGAGCACCAGAGGTGATCGTCTCCCTGGACGCAGAGAAGGCCGAATGGAAGTACCTCATAGTGGTACTGGAGAGGTTTGGGCTGGGGACGAGGTTCACCTCACGGGTGAAACTCCTGTACAATGCTGTAAATGAGTGTTGTTGGAGCTGCACTTATCCAGGCAAGTGGAGAGTATTCCATTACACTCCTAACTTGTACCTTGTAAGATGGTGGACAGGTTTTGGGGAGTCGGGTGGTGAGTTAGTTCTCACAGAATTGTCAGCCTGTGGAACTCTTGTACAAGCTCTTGCACTAGCTCTTGTACAAAGAACAAAGAACAAAGAAAAGTACAGCACAGGAACAGGCCCCTTCGGCCCTCCAAGCCTGCGCCGACCATGCTACCCGTCTAAATTAAAATCTTCTAAAATGTACTACAATATTTATATGGCTGCTCCAGTTAAGTTTGTCTTCATTGGTAACTGCCAGGATGTTGATAGTGGGGGATTCAGCAATGGTAATGTTGTTGAATGTCAAGGGGAGATGGTTAGATTCTCTCTTGTTGGACGTGGTCATTTCCTGGTACATGTGTGGCATGTAAATCACCAGCCACTTACCAGCCCAAGCCTGAATGTCATCCAGGTACTGCAGCATGTTCACCAGAGTGCTTCAGTATCTGAGGAGTCATGAATGGTACAATCATTAGTGAGCATCCCCACTTCTGAACTTATGTGGAGGGAAGGTCATTGATGGTTGGGCTGAGGACACCAGCTCAAGGAACTACTGCAGCAATGTCCGAGGGCTGAGGTTCCCATTAACTTAACTTTTGCTAGACTTCCTTGATACTACACTCATCAAAAGCTGCCTTGATATCCAGGGCAGTCACTCACGCCCCACCTCTTCATTTCAGTTATCTTATCCATGTTTGGACCAAAGTTGCAATACGATCTGGTGCCAAATGGCTCAGATGGAGCCCAAATTGGGCATCAGTGAGCAGGTTATTGCTGCGTAACTGCCATTTGATAGCACTGTCATTGACACCTTCCATCACTTTACTGATGATTAAGAGTTACCTGATAGGGTGATAAATGATCGGGTTAGATTTAGAATTATAGAATACTTATGTCACAAAAGGAGGCCATTTGCCCCATTGTCTCTGCTGGCCCTCTGAGGAAGCAATTTGTCATACTTTATATAGATTGACAATTTTCCACATTGCCAAGTAGATGCCAGCGTTGTAGTTGTACTGGAGCAGCCGGTTAAGGATGTGGCTAGTTCTGGAACACGAGACTTCAGTACTACTGCATGATGTTGTCAGGGTCCATCGCCTTTGCTGTATCTAGTTCCTTCAGCCATGTCTTGATATAGAATTCCTACAGTGCACAAGGAGGCCATTTGGCCCATTGAGTCTGCACTGACCCTCTGAAAGATTACTCTACCTAGGCCCACCCCCTGCCCGCCATATCCATGTAACCCCATAACCCCACCTAACTTGCATATTTTTGAACACTAAGGGGCAATTTTGAATGGCCAGTCCACCTAACCTGCACATATTTGGACTGTGGGAGGAAACCGGAGAACCCGGAGGAAACCAGCACAGACATAGGAGAAAGTGCAAACTCCACACAGACAGTCACCCAATTGAACTCAGCTCCCTGGTGCTGTGAGGCAGCAGTGCTAACCACGGTGCCACCGTGCTGCCTTATCGCATGGCGTCAATTGAGTTAGCTGAAGACTGGCATCTGCGATGATGGGGACCTCATGAGGAGCATGAAATGGGTCATCCAATCGGCACTTCTGGCTGAAGATAGTTGAAAATGATTCAGTATTACCTTTTGCACTGATGTGCTTGGCTCCCTCATCATTGAAGATGGGGATATTTGCAGAGCCTTTTCCCCCCATTTGTTGTTTCATTGTCTACCACCATTCATGGTGGTAGACAACAACTTTGATCTGATCCGTTGGTTATGGAATTACTTTGTTTTGTCTATTGCATGCTGCTTCTGCTGTTTTGCATGCATGTAGTCCTGTGCTGTGTTAGGATACCAAACCAATCCCCAACATTTGCTAGGATACTGACGAGAACCGCAAACAATTTTTCAATGTGTAGAACTGTGAGGAAAAGATACTTCACTCCAGGAGTGATGACTCTGACCAATAGGTATATTTTATGTTAAAGCAAACTTTAATTTAAACACAGAATTAATCGCATTAGCGTCAAAGAACTAGCTCTACAATTATCAGTTAAACAGTTCTTAAATAAAAAGAAAAATTTGAACTTAACTATCTACACCTGCCATTAATTCCAACTAAACAACCTATTACAGTTCAAATGCCACTTATAAATAAAGTTAACACAACAGTTTTACTTGCGGTTTTCTGTGTAGATACATTTAGAGAGAGATCCTTTCAAGAGCATATCCAGTACACTTCTGTCTTGTGTGCCTCACATCCTATTACAGACTGCAAAACTACAGATAGACCTGGCTCCTCTCATTAATTATATAATCTGTATCCCAATAAGTTCTGACATGCTGAGCTAGGACTAAATACAATCCCTCATAAATTATCGGCACTCCAGGGAACTATCCAAAATATAAACAAGTATTTTAAACCAGTATTTTAAACCAGTATTTTAATAACATTACTGACACAGCTATGAAATATAATATATAACAATTTTTACATTCAGCACAGTTGCAGTTTCACCAAGTTGGCACCACATTTTTAGGTATGCCTGATGCTGTGACAAAGGGTCACCTGGACTCGAAACGTTAGCTCTTTTCTCTCCCTACAGATGCTGCCAGGCCTGCTGAGATTTTTCAGCATTTTCTCTTTGATGCCTGATGTTGTCCCTGGCATTCCCTCCTAAACTTCTCATTGAACAAAGTTTGAACCCCTGGCTTAAAGGTAATGGTAGAGTGGGGAATATGCCAGGCCATGAAGTTACAGATTGTAATTGAATGCAATTCTGCTGCTGCTGATGGCCCACGGTTTTGGATACCTCGTTTTGAGCTGTTCTCAATCTTTTCCATTTAGCATGGCTGTAACGCCACACAACATGACGGGTGGTATCTTCAGTGTAAAGATGGGACTTGGTTTCAAAAAAGGACTGTGTTATGGTCATTCTGACCAATACTGTCATGGGCAGATGCATCTTTGACAAGTAGATTGGTGAAGGTGAGGTCAAGTAGGTTTTTCCTCTTGTTGGTTTCCTCACTAGCCAGCGCAGGTCTAATCTAGCAGCTATGTCCTTTAGGGCTCAGCTAGCTTGCCCAGTGGTAGTGCTTCTGAGCCAGTCACACCTCACATAACAGATCTTGTGTTACACCACCCTTTGATAGTGTGCGGTCAATTCCAGCGGTGATTGGGTCCTACCCATGTGAGATGGTTTTCAGAGAACCCAGGAAGGGATAGTCAGGTCCTGGACGCTGAGAGAAGAAGCAGTGAGCTGCTGTCTGTCTGTCTCTCCTTTTTACTTTTCGTATATTTTCCTTTACACCCCTCTTTTCCCTCTGTGGTTGTCTGATAATAGTTAACCAGTTGTTTTACTGCATATTTAATTACAGTTATTGTTATTAATAAAAGTGAATTGTGTTTAAATTTGCAAACCTGGTGACTGTAGTTATTGGGCAGCCAGGTCACCAAAGACTTTGGGTATTTTCTCAGAATTAATTGTTAATTTCAATTGTGTTGCAACTCCAGGTCAAGTGGGGCTGGGATTGGCAGACCATAGATGACTACTGAATCCCTAAACTGATCTTCCATTGGGAGCTATCTCAGGGCAAACAACATCAATGTGGTCGGTGAAAACAATACAGGAACACCAAAAACAGAACCTTACAAACTCCGGCATTCCACCAGCTGTCTTGAGAAAATACTGCAACAAGCAGTATGGTTGCAAGCACTGAATTTTGCTTCAGCATGCATTGAGGAACATCTACATGAAGCTGCCAATATCCAACGTGCCCAGGGGAAGCTGGTGATGCTGCTGAAGGTCTCCAAAGCAACAATTATGAACTGTCAGTCTGTGTCCATGCCAATACAACATTGGCCTTTTCGGTGACGAGACCACTCAACATTATGTGCTAAATTTTACAAGATTCTATTCCTGGTGTGAAGTCACTGACAAGACCACAAAATGGGTGTGTTGGTCTCTGCACCACTTTTCCAGCACAGTTCCAGTATTATCTCTGCCAATATGAAAAGTTAGCTATTAGGCAGAGCCACATCACAGAATGATTAGAGCACAGAAATAAGCCTATTGGCCCATTGTGTCTATGTTGGCTCTCTGAAGCAGAAATTCACCTCATGCCTCTCCCTCACATTCTCCCCATAACTCTTCACATTCTTCCTTTTCAGATAATTATCCAATTCCCTCTTGAACCTGCGTCCACCACATTCAAGGAAGGACATTGCAGCATGCCGATATATTGATTGGTAACTTTGTTTGTCTTTACTTCCTTCTGCATTTTCTTCCCGCTGGACTGAGTTGCTCCCAGCCATGGTATGTTGGGCAGTAACATAAGAGGCAGTCTTTGTTTCTGTCTCCTTTTATGAGCCCCATCCAGTGAAAACCAGCCAGCTGTGTTTGATCATGACATAGTGGGGCGGCATGTGGTGCAGTGGTTAGCACTGGGACTGCAGCACTGAGGACCCGGGTTCGAATCCCGGCCCTGGGTCACTGTCCGTGTGAAGTTTGCACATCTCCCCATGTCTGTGTGGGTTTCACCCCCACAACCCAAAGTTGTGCAGGATAGGTGGATTGGCCACACCAAATTGCCCCTTAATTGGGAAAAAAAAATAATAATTGGGTACTCTAAATTTATTTTTAAAAAGATCATCACATAGTGCTGCCTGACACCAATGCTACTTTCAGGTACTTATAGCAAGCAACTATCATCGAAGGACTGAGCAGGTTGAGGACTGTGACTTCCAATGTGATGACACCTGTCACTTTGCCTGCTTCCAATCGCTGTAGAACTTGGTTGAATTGTCTATAGGTGAATGGCTGATTCAGGGTGTTTCTCTGCTGTTGCTTTCATCATTTCACACTATATCTGTCGAAAGTATTAAATACCTGCTGGTGTCGCCTACATGCCTCAATAGACTTTGTTGTGCCCTTCCAACATCTGTCCCTCCACTGCGAGGTAGAAGTTAATATGGTTCACAACGAGAAGTGGATAGGACTTGAACTGAGAGGTTATAGATCCTGAACAGTCTTCCAATCAGAGATCAGGCTCTTGTCTGTTAATGTGGCGTTAACTAGGACAATCTGGTAAACAAATTAAGAGTCGCCTCACAACCGATGAACATAACCGTATTATACTTACAATATACCAGAGTTCACAGTACTTGCACCTTTCTACACTTTCAAGTGCATATATTTTCATATGTTTTGAATAAGTTAATAATTTATTATTTTGTAAAGAATTTGATGATGTACAAGCATGGAGAATTCAATCTGCTATTGCAAAACCATCACAATAGTTTCACCAGCACAGTGTATCTGGCCTAAGCTGTTTCACTCAGCACAGGGCTTGATCTTTTAAAAGTTTTACTTCTCCATTGGGATACCTGCGGAACTGAATTTTTCATAAATGTTCCCGGTGGAGGATTTGTTCCTTTAAATATTTTCCAAAGTTTAGAACTGCTCAGGTCCTCTGGTTTCTCTTAAGGTGCAGAGGGCAGCATCTAGGAAAGCTGCAGAACTGTATTTATTTGCCTAGAGACATATTCCTTATGGAAGCTTCAAGGCGTGGTTAGCAAATTTTGCAAAACACTTGGGATTTTGGTTTGAACGGCTTAAAAAAACTTACAGCTTTTTTTTAACAAAAAAATTATATTATAGCTTCCCAGAGATCAAGGACCCCTGCTCCGAGGTCATAGTTTTCAGATTATGTTCTCTTTACATTTTCCAAGTTGGCATGTTGCGACTTCCCTGGAGGCAATGTGAGTGATGTGCACTCATGGCATGTTCATCATTATGCAATGCATTAAGATTGTTTAATTCCTTGGAGATGTGACTGCAGAAGAACCAGCACAAAACAGAGCTTTGGAAGGGATGGAAAATTCTGTTAACTTTTCATAACAGGAGAGGGTGGTGGGGGTGACGGGGGTGGTGTTGCATAAAGGTTACAGGAATAAGAACATTTGCAAATTAAGATCTTGCTAAATAACAAAATCTGTGTAGCTGGTCTTAATCAAATGCTGATAGTAAATACACTTTGTCAAAGGGGCAAAGGGCTATGGATTTTATGAAGCATTCAGATGTTGAAGCATTTTATTTCTCGTCTCCTCCATTAAACACTTTTGTCATTTTTTGGGGTCATGATGTGCGGTCGTAGCAAAATCGTGGGAGAGCCAAAGGCACACTTTAGTAACTCTGAGATAAAACTAGAAATGCATACAATATAGTCAGCATTCAAAAGGAGAATGAAAAGTTAACACAAAAGGGAAATACTGGAAATATGAAATTGAAACAGAAAACTTTGGACAAAGTTAGCATGCCATGAGAGCACATCACTCACATTGCCTCCAGGGAAGTCGCAACATGGCAACTTGGGAAATGTAAAGAGAACACAATCTGAAAACTGTGACCCGGAGCAGGGGTCCTTGACCTCTGGGAAGCGAGAATATAATCTTTTTGTTTAAAAAAACTAAGTTTTTTTAAGCAGTTCAAACCAAAATCCCATGTGTTTTGGAAAATTTCCTAACCACGCCTTGAAACTTCCAGAAGGAATATGCCTCTAGGCAAATAAATGAAGAAGGAAAGAGGGGTAACATTTCAGGTCGATGATCTTCCAGAATTAGAAAAAGTTAGATATGTGACAGGTTTTGAGCAAGTGCACAAGCAGGAAAAGGAGGAATGATGTGGAAAGAACAATAGGGTAAATCTATAGGACGTTGGAAGGCAGGAGGAAATAATTGCCAAGGGGATGCGGATTGGACAAATAAAGAAGTCAAAGAGTTTTACAGCACAGGTTTACAGCTTCAGTCCATCTTGTTTGTGTGAGCCAGCAAACACCTATCTATCCTAATCTCATTTTCCAGCATTTGGTCCTTAGCTTTGTAGGCTGTGACGTTTCGAATGGCAATCTAAATGCTTCTTAAATGCTGTGAAGGTTCCCACCTCTCCCACCCTTTCACGCAGTGAGCTCCAAATTCCTATCACTTTCTGGATGAAAACATTTCTCCTCAAATCCCCTCTAAATCTCTTGCTCCTTACCTTAAATCTATGCTCTTTGATTATTGACCCCTCTAATAAGAGGAAATGTTTCTTCCTATCTACCCTATCTATAATCGCTCATAATTTTGTACACTTCAATGAGATCCCCCCTCAGCCTTCTCTGCTCTGAAGAAGAGCAGTCCCAGTCTATCCAGCCTCTCCTCTTAACTGAAAGGCTCTATCCAGGTGAATCTCCTCTGCACCCTTTCTAGTGTAATCACATCCTTCCTATAGTGTGGCGACCATAACTGCAGATAGTACTCAAGCTGTGGTCTAAAGGGGCTGGGTTAGCACAGTGGACTAAACAGCTGGCTTGTAATGAAGAACAATGCCAGCAGCGCGGGTTAAATTCCCGTACCGGCCTCCCCGAACAGGTGCCGGAATGTGGCGACTAGGGGCTTTTCACAGTAACTTCATCGAAGCCTACTTGTGACAATAAGCGATGATTATTATTATTATTATTATTATTATTATTATTATTATTATTATTAATGAGAGTTTTATACAGCTCCATCATAACCTCTCTGCTTTCAGATTCTATGCCTCAGCTAATAAAAGGAAGTATCCCATAAGCCCTCTTAAAAACCTTATCTCCCTGGCCTGCTGCCTTCAGGGATCTATGGACATGCTCCCAAGGTCCCTCTGATCCTCCGTAGTTCTTAGCGTCCTATGTTCATCGCGTATCCCCTTGCCTTGTTAGTCCTCCCAAAATGCATCGTCTCACACTTTTCAGTGTTACATTCCATTTGCCACTGTTCTGCCCATCTGACCAGCCCATCAATATCGCTCTGTAATATTAACATAGAATTTACAGTGCAGAAGGAGGCCATTCGGCCCATTGAGACTGCACCGGCTCTTGAAAGGAGCACCCCACCCAAGGTCAACACCTCCACCCAATCCCCATAACCCAGTAACCCCACCCAACACTAAGGGCAATTTTGGACACTAAGGGCAATTTATCATGGCCAATCCGCCAAACCTGCACATCTTTGGACTGTGGGAGGAAACCGGAGCACCCGGAGGTAACCCACGCACACACGGGGAGGATGTGCAGACTCCATACAGACAGTGACCCAAGCCGGAATCGAACCTGGGACCCTGGAGCTGTGAAGTAATTGTGCTATCCACAATGCTACTGTGCTGCCCCAATATAAGGCTTTCCTCCTTACTATTTACTACACCACCAATTATCATGTCATCTACAAACGTCCCGGTCATACTCCCACATTAATGTCTAAATCTAATGTAAGAAAATAATGATAGATCAAGAGGTGATGTAAATGGGAATAGCAAAAATCATTACCAATAGTTGTTGCCCAAAAATGGGGGCAGAGGTTATGAACTGAACTCAATGTTGAGCCTGGAGGGCTGTAAAGTATTCGAAAGATGAGTTTCCCACCCTCTAACATTTAACTTCATTCAAACAGTGTAGGAGGCTGGGAACAGAGGGGTCAGAGTGGGAATGTACAGAAGAATTAAAATAGCATATGACCAGAAGTTCGGGGTCTGGCTTACAGAATGAACAGAGGTGTTTCACAAAGCAGACACCTAACCTGCATTTAACCTCCTCAGTGTGAAAGAGACCGCACCATAAGAGGTGAATGCACTGTACTAACTGAAAGCAGTTCAAATAAATTGCTGCTTCAATTGTTAGGGGTCCTGAACAGTGAGATGGGAGAAGATAAATGTTAGGTTTTGCATCTCCTGTGCTTGTACGGGAGTTGGCTGGGTAGGACAGCAAGTACTGGGAGTGACCCAGAGGGTGTGCATAAGACCATAAGACATAGGAGCAGAATTAGGCCACTCGGCCCATCGAGTCTGCTCCGCCATTCAATCATGGCTGATATTTTCTCATCCCCATTCTCCTGCCTTCTCCCCAAAACCCCTAATCCCCTTATTAAACAAGAACCTATCTATCTCTGTCTTAAAGACACTCAATGATTTGGCCTCCACAGTCTTCTGCGTGTCATAGTGGGAACAGTCACTTTAGAATGCTGAAAGGGAAGGGGAAGATGCGTTTGGATGCTGGATGATTGGGGAATGAGCCCGGCCAGGTGGTAGATGTTTCAGTAGGGGAGCATTTCGGTAACAGTGACCACAATTCAGTAAGTTTTAAAGTACTGGTGGACAAGGATAAGAGTGGTCCGAGGATGAATGTGCTAAATTGGGGGAAGGCTAATTATAACAATATTAGGCGGGAACTGAAGAACATAGATTGGGGGCGGATGTTTGAGGGCAAATCAACATCTGACATGTGGGAGGCTTTCAAGTGGCAGTTGAAAGGGATTCAGGACCGGCATGTTCCTGTGAGGAAGAAGGATAAATACGGCAATTTTCGGGAACCTTGGATGACGAGAGATATTGTAGGCCTCGTCAAAAAGAAAAAGGAGGCATTTGTCAGGGCTAAAAGGCTGGGAACAGACGAAGCCTGCGTGGAATATAAGGAAAGTAGAAAGGAACTTAAGCAAAGAGTCAGGAAGGCTAAATGGGGTAACAAAAAGTCATTGGCAAATAGGGTTCAGGAAAATCCCAAGGCTTTTTACACGTACATAAAAAGCAAGAGGGTAGCCAGGGAAAGGGTTGGCCCACTGAAGGATAGGCAAGGGAATCTATGTGTGGAGCCAGAGGAAATGGGCGAGGTACTAAATGAATACTTTGCATCAGTATTCACCAAAGAGAAGGAATTAGTAGATGTTGAGTCTGGAGAAGGGGGTGTAGATAGCCTGGGTCACATTGTGATCCAAAAAGACGAGGTGTTGGGTGTCTTAAAAAATATTAAGGCAGATAAGTCCCCAGGGCCTGATGGGATCTACCCCAGAATACTGAAGAAGGCTGGAGAGGAAATTGCTGAGGCCTTGACAGAAATCTTTGGATCCTCGCTGTCTTCAGGGGATGTCCCGGAGGACTGGAGAATAGCCAATGTTGTTCCTCTGTTTAAGAAGGGTAGCAAGGATAATCCCGGGAACTACAGGCCGGTGAGCCTTACTTCAGTGGTAGGGAAATTACTGGAGAGAATTCTTCGAGACAGGATCTACTCCCATTTGGAAGCAAATGGACGTATTAGTGAGAGGCAGCACGGTTTTGTGAAGGGGAGGTCGTTTCTCACTAACTTGATAGAGTTTTTCGAGGAGGTCACTAAGATGATTGATGCAGGTAGGGCAGTAGATGTTGTCTATACGGACTTCAGTAAGGCCTTTGACAAGGTCCCCCATGGTAGACTAGTACAAAAGGTGAAGTCACACGGGATCAGGGGTGAGCTGGCAAGGTGGATACAGAACTGGCTAGGCCATAGAAGGCAGAGAGTAGCAATGGAGGGATGCTTTTCTAATTGGAGGGCTGTGACCAGTGGTGTTCCACAGGGATCAGTGCTGGGACCTTTGCTCTTTGTAGTATATATAAATGATTTGGAGGAAAATGTAACTGGTCTGATTAGTAAGTTTGCAGACGACACAAAGGTTGGTGGAATTGCGGATAGCGATGAGGACTGTCGGAGGATACAGCAGGATTTAGATTGTCTGGAGACTTGGGCGGAGAGATGGCAGATGGAGTTTAATCCGGACAAATGTGAGGTAATGCATTTTGGAAGGTCTAATGCAGGTAGGGAATATACAGTGAATGGTAGAACCCTCAAGAGTATTGAAAGTCAAAGAGATCTAGGAGTACAGGTCCACAGGTCATTGAAAGGGGCAACACAGGTGGAGAAGGTAGTCAAGAAGGCATACGGCATGCTTGCCTTCATTGGCCGGGGCATTGAGTATAAGAATTGGCAAGTCATGTTGCAGCTGTATAGAACCTTAGTTAGGCCACACTTGGAGTATAGTGTTCAATTCTGGTCGCCACACTACCAGAAGGATATGGAGGCTTTAGAGAGGGTGCAGAAGAGATTTACCAGAATGTTGCCTGGTATGGAGGGCATTAGCTATGAGGAGCGGTTGAATAAACTCGGTTTGTTCTCACTGGAACGAAGGAGGTTGAGGGGAGACCTGATAGAGGTATACAAAATTATGAGGGGCATAGATAGAGTGGATAGTCAGAGGCTTTTCCCCAGGGTAGAGGGGTCAATTACTAGGGGGCATAGGTTTAAGGTGAGAGGGGCAAGGTTTAGAGTAGATGTACGAGGCAAGTTTTTTACGCAGAGGGTAGTGGGTGCCTGGAACTCGCTACCGGAGGAGGTAGTGGAAGCAGGGACGATAGGGACATTTAAGGGGCATCTTGACAAATATATGAATAGGATGGGAATAGAAGGATACGGACCCAGGAAGTGTAGAAGATTGTAGTTTAGTCGGGCAGCATGGTCGGCACGGGCTTGGAGGGCCGAAGGGTCTGTTCCTGTGCTGTACATTTCTTTGTTCTTTGTTCTTTGTTCTTTGATAATGCATTATGGTGTCTGGTGAGATGGAAGGTTAGGACAAGTGGAATGGAACCGGAGGGAGAGAAAGGGTGAGGGTAGAGCTGTAGAAATTGAAATGGACATGCATGAGGGCCCTGTTGATTATAGTGGAGGGAATCTTCAATTGAGGAAAAGGGAAGACATATCAGAACTGCTGGTATGAAATGTGGCATCGTCAGACTAGTTGCGATGGAGGTGTAGCAACAAGGAGAATGGAAAAGAAACATTTGTGGGGAGGATACTCCTTCTCAGAGACTAATTGCTGATGCCGGGACTGAATCGCTGAGTTCTACAGCCTCGAACACGGCACCGGTACTGGAGCGATTCAGGACATCCTTTTTTTTAAAAAGTATTTTTATTCCAAATTTTCAATTTACAACTGTAACAAAACCCACCAACACATTAATGGCAACCCCCCCACCCCAGCTCATGCCCCTGGAGAGGAAACCACAAAGTACTTACTTTTACCAAAATTCAGCTTATATCCAAGAACGTCCCAAATTTTTGATGCAAGACCATTATGTCCCCCTCCGAGGAGCCCGGCTACGAAATATATAAGTCATCCATATACAAGGGCTCCCTATGCTCCTCCCCCCTCACTATCCTCTTCCTCAGCTCCTCTGCGCAATGGCCAAAGGCTCCATAGCCAATACAAACAGGGAGACATGGGGCACCCCTGCCTCGTTCCCCAGTGCAATGAAAAATACCCCGAATTCATATCATTTGTGTGCACGCTCGCCATTGGCTCCTTATACAGCAACTGCACCTATGCCACAAACTTCAGCCCAATCCCAAACATCTCCAACATCGCAATCAGATAATTCCACTCCACCCAATCAACCGCCTTCTCTGCAGCCAATGACACCACCACTTCCATCTCCCTTCCTTCTGCCGGAGAAAGCACCACATTCAGCAGCCACCTCACATTTGATAACAACTGCCTACCCTTAACGAACCCCGTCTGATCCTTCCCAATCTACCTCGGAAGGCACCGCTCTAGCCTTAACGGCAGCACCTTTGCTAATATCTTGGCATCCACATTCAGCAGAGATAGGGGCCTATACGACTTACATTCCATTAGGCCCTTATCCCTCTTAAGCAACAACGAAATGGAGGTTCCAATTTTTCAGCAAAACCCCCCTGACCATCGCTTCCTCGAACATTTCCACCAACAATGGCGCCAGTCTATCCTTAAACCTCTGATAAAATTCAACTGGGAACCCTTCCGGCCCCGCCACCTTCCTGACATGCATCTTCCTGATTGCCGCCTTCACTTTCTCTACCCCCACCGGCTCCTCCAGCTCCAACTTCTCGACTTCACCCAGCCTCGGGGACACCAACACCTCCCCCTACCCAGGAACTCCCTCTTCTCCCGTTCATCCTCTGGTGGCTCCGACTTATATAAGTCCCTATAAAACGCCTCAAACACCTTGTTGATCTTCTCCGGAGCCACCACCAACTCCCCCACCTTATTTTGAACCCGAACTATCTCCCTCGCCGTGGCCGGCCTGCGAAGCTGACCCATCAACATAGGACCCGCTTTCTCCATCTACTCATAAATATACTCGCCCTTCTCAACTGACACACCACTTTCCCCGTGGACAGCAGGTCGAACCTCACCCACAACTCCTTCATCTTTACCAGGCGGTCAAATCTCACCTGCCCCCCTCACCACTTCAGAGCCTCCCAAGCCACCCACGGTGAGACCTCCCCTGTGCAACTGAACCCCACATACTCCTAAATCACCTTCCCTATCTTGTCACAGAAGCTCCGATCCACCAAAAAGCCGACATCCATTCTTCACCCCGGATCCGGGCCGCCCCCTTCTCTAGTACCACATCCATCCAGTGCGGAGCGTGGTCCGAAATCACAATTGCCAAATGCTCTACCCTCTTACCTCCAGCCAACAGCATCTTCCCCACCATGACAAAGGTGATCCTTGAGAACACCATGTGCACTGGGGAGAAAAACTAATGCTCCCGGTCCCTCGGGTGTAAAAATCTCCACGGACAACCCCCACCCCACCCGATCTCCCTCATCAGACGGCCAACACCTTCGTCACTCCCGATGGAGTCATCGAGCGGCGGCTAGGACCTGTCCACCCTCAGCTCCTGCACTGTGTTCCAATACCCCAAAAATTAACCAAATTTGGAGTGGCAGACAACATTCTCTTCACAAACCCCGCGTCATCCCAATTGGAGGCATATACGCTTACCAATGCCACCAACCTCCTCTCCAGTGCACCCGTTGTGATCATGTAGCTGCCCTCCTGATCTGCCACCACCTCCTCCATCTGGAACTTCACCCGCTTACCCACCAAAATCGCCACCCCCCCAGGCCTGCTATCAAACCCTGAATGATGGGTCTTTTGCAGCATCACCACATCGGGTTAGAATGCCCAAGTGCCCCCGCTCTCTTCACCAATCCC
The DNA here is from genome assembly GCF_047496885.1 of Scyliorhinus torazame. Taxonomy (NCBI): domain Eukaryota; kingdom Metazoa; phylum Chordata; class Chondrichthyes; order Carcharhiniformes; family Scyliorhinidae; genus Scyliorhinus; species Scyliorhinus torazame. Next base: position 312,527,958 of record NC_092707.1, read on the forward strand.
CCTAACCCACATGTTCCAGGTCACTATTCACACTGGGGTGTCTCACACCACCGCCCCCCCCCACCACCCCTCCCATCTCCAATACCCCAGCCCAGTCCACCCGGCCAGATCCATCCCATCCTTTTGTTACCATTGACCCCCTCCTCCCCTCCCAGAATCCCCCCAGCCACTTCTCTTGCAAGCACCTCACCCAGTATCGATCCCCTCCCTCCACCATTCACACTTCCCAGGCCCATCAAAACTTGTTTCACCAGGGTCTAATGACAGCGCTCCTACCCCCACCTTCGTTTGCTAGCACGGTGATCCCTGCCAGAGCCCCCCTCCCCCAGTCTCCCCACCACATCCTCAATAACCCGACCCCTCATGCCCAGAAACCCACATCCCCCAAACCAGGAAACAAAAACACACTGAAAAGGAGAAACAAGTACACTTCTAAAAAGCCCCGCACCCATTTAGAGAAATAACCCAATCCAAGGAGAAAACTCAATAAAAAAAACATTCTCAGTCCCCATCAACAAAGTCCAAATCCCAACTCTCATCTCTGTCCCAGTCCTTCAGCCTTAACGAACGTCGCCGCTGCTCTGCCGTCTCAAAATAAAAGTCCTTTGAATTCTCAGCTTCACTGGGTAAATCACAAAACGCACTCCGCTGCCATATAGTGCCGCCTTCACCCATCCAACAACCGCCCAATGCCTTCCCACTTCACATCTCATCTCTGCTTCACCCAGCTTAAAACCTTCTCCTTCACATGGTAGAGTGTAAGCAGTCTATGACCGCCCTTGGTGGCTCATTTGTTTTAGGCTTCAGCCTGAGCGACCGATGCGCCCTGTCCAGTTCATAGAGGGAGGGCTCTTCCCCCTCCCCATCAACCCGGCAAACATCTTCGCAAAGTACTCGGTCAGCCTCAGGCCCTCCACCCCCTCGGGCAGACCCATGATCCTCAAATTTTGTCTCCTCAACCTGTTCTCCAGGTCCTCCACCTTGGCTCTGAGGCCTATATTGACCTCCGCCACCCTCCACAGCTCCTCACTCATCGAGGTAAACTGGTTGCTATGTTGCGACTGTGCCTCCTCCATCGCCTTCAACTTCTCTCCTTGCTCCCACACCTCGACCGACGTCTTGTCAATGCCACCTTTATCAGGGCAAGCACCTCCTCCACCCACTCTTTAAGCGAAGCCGTCATCCCCCTCTGAAGCACCTCTAAATGTTTGGGAACAGTCTTTCAAACCCCGCCTCCATCACCTCGGTCAAAGTTTCGGCCATGGTGGGAGCAGCCCCACCTGACGACCCAGCCCCCACTATCGTTCCTCCTGCTGGACTCACGGCCACACTCACCGGCGGACTTTCACTCGCCCCCTTCTTTCCAAGACCCTTCTTCTGGGACTTCGACATTCCCCCAACTCCTTATAATTTTCCGCACCAGCTCATCCAGAAATTACACTTGAGACTGGGTGTAAAAGTCCAAATATCAAAGACCCTAGCAGGAGCCACCTAATGTGCGCCCTCCACCTGCATGTCGCCACTGGAAGTCCGTCCGATTCAGGATATCCTAATGAACTAACGCAGGCACCACGTGAAACTAGTGCAATTCCAAAGAACGGTAGCCTGTGATTCGCTGGGTCGGGATTGGCACTCAAGAGCCTGACAAGCAGGAGCTGCATATAGTCTCTCCACTCCCCACATACCTTCACCCCAGCCAAGGAGATGGCACTGGCTGCGCTGGAGCATGCCCATTCCGTTGATGGGTTAGCTGGGGCCAGAGGGTACATAGGGGGTGGGCTGGGGAGGCACCCACACTACCTGTGGCAATATGTTCACAGTGGGCAGTCAGCGGCGTGTGCAGCCGCATGGCTGCCTTGCAGGCAGCGGCAATGGTGGTTCATGCCCGTCCACTCCAACCCCGTGTCCCACCTCCTGGCCACCCCCCACTACTTCTCCCAGCCCTGGCAGAAGCCTCCCGGCCTGCAGCACAATTGTCAGCACACTATAGCAATGTTGGACACTTTTCACACCCCCTCTCTCTCCCTCATGGTGCCCGTTTCCCGATTTTAAATACCACAAGTGAACTTCAGAAATTCCTCCTGGCGGCTGCGGAGCAGCGTAGGGGGCCCGAAAATTGCTGGTTGGGCCCGTTAATGAAATGCTAAAGGCGTTTACTGTACAATCTGCATGCCCACATGGGCGTATGGCATGGAATGCATTCACGCTGCTGTCGAGGCACTGCAGTATGGCATTTCATTGGGGGGCGGCGATGGCCTCAGTTTTCGACTGACGCGCGATTCTCTGCCCGATAACAGTTCCCGATTCCGGCATTGCTGGACAGAGAATCCCACCCAACATTTTTTATTATTCCAGTTGTGGTGAAGGGTGGAGAAGGCCTGTTATAATAATAACCAAAACAAAGATGGAAGAAAGGAAGTTAAGGTTGTATCAAATTGAAAGAAAAGACATACAATGCTGCCAAGATTAGTGTTAGGGCAAAAGGTTGGAAACGTTTTAGAAACCGGAAACGGTTGACTAAAAAAATGGAGCAGCAGAGAAAACTAGCCAGAAACAAGTATATAAAAAGTTTAAAAAGTAACTAAAGTGAGCATTGGTCCCTTAGAGGGTGAGACTGAGGAATTAATAATGGGGAATAAACAAATAGCAGAGGCTTTGAACAAGTATTTTGTATTCTTTTCGCAGTTGAAGACACAAAAATACCCGAGAATAGTGGAAAACCAAGAGGCAAAAGAGAGGGAACAATCACTGGAGAAAAAGCAATGGGAATACTAATGAGACTAAAGACTGACAAGTTCCACAAGAAGTGGCTGCAGAGATAGTGGTTGCATTGGCTGTAATCAACAAGATTCTGCAAAAGGCCCCAGCAGATTGGAAAACTACCAATTTAACACGTCTGTGAAAGGCGGGGTGAGACAGAAAGCAAAAACCCATAGGACAGTTATCTTAACATCTGTCATCGGGAAAATGTTAGAATCCATTATTACAGATAGCAGCAGGATATTGAGAAAATCATCATTCTAACAGCAGAATCCACATTGTTTTGTATAAGAGAAATCATGTTGGCAAATTTATTTGAGGATGTAACAAGCAGCGTGGATAAAGGGGAATCTGTAGATGTAGAGTGTGCCGATTTCAAAAAGGCGTTTGATAAGGTGCAACACAAAAGGTTACTACACAAGATAACAGCATATGATACTAAAGGTGGTATTTCAGCATAGATAGAGGACTGGTTAGCCAACAGGAAACAACGAGTCAGGATAAACGGGACTTTTTCAGGTTGACAGACAGACTAATGGAATGTCACAGGGATCAGTGCAGGGGCTTCACCTATTTTCAATCTACATTATGAGGGGGTCTCTGATATGTGGGTCTTTGATATGGGGGTCTCTGATATGGGGGGTCGCTGATATGGGGCCTGATAGGGAGGTCTGATGGGGAAGCTGAGGGGGTGGTGGGGTGGACAGGATTTGCATTGCGGGGGAGGGGAGGAGGGCCCTCCGATGGACTTCAGGGGCACCAACATTACATATTACCCCTTTGAACCACTGCGAGGTCCACCGTGTCGGGGCCATGCTTAAAAATATTGCACCAAAGACTTCCGGTTGCGGCTATGCGGAGCTAAATAGCACATTCGGAGCTCCCGCAAAAACTGACTTTTGGGCCCTTTTAAGGGCCCCCAACGGCACTTTTTCGATGTTTCCCGGTGTGGGAAGGAGTCTACAACAGCTCCCCGTCAGTATATGGCCTCAACTAGGAGCGGGGCGACAGAAAAGGTGGTGGTGGACCCGAAGAAGGTGCGAGGGAAGAAGGACAAAATGGAGGCGGGCGGAGACCAGGCAGCGTGGATGCAGTGGGCGGAACAGCAGCAGGAGGGTATCCAGCGCTGCTTCAGAGAGATTAAAACGGACCTGCTAGAGCCGACAAAGGCGTCTATTGATAAGCTGCTGGAGACACAGACGGCCCAGGGAGTGGCGATCCGCGAGGCTCGACAAAAGATCTCTGACAATGAGCACGAGCTCTTAGGCCTGGCGGTAAAGGTGGAGGCGCACGAGGCGCTCCACAAGAAATGGCAGGAGCGGTTCGAGGAGATGGAGAATCGGTCGAGGCGGAAGAATCTGCGGATTCTGGGCCTCCCGGAGAGGCTGGAGGGGCCGGACGTGGGGGCCTATGTGGTCACCATGTTGAACTCGCTGATGGGAGCGGGGTCCTTCCAGGCGCCCCTGGAGCTGGAAGGGGCCCATAGAGTGCTGCCGAGGAGGCCCAAGGCTAACGAGCCTCCGCGGGCGGTGCTGGTGAGGTTCCATCAGTTCGTCGATCGGGAGTGTGTGCTCAGGTGGGCCAAGAAGGAGAGGAGCAGCAGGTGGGAGAACCCGGAGGTTCGGATATATCAGGACTGGAGTGCGGAGGTGGCGAAGAGGAGGGCCGGGTACAATCGAGCGAAGGCGGTGCTGCACAGGAAGGGGGTGAAGTTTGGCATGTTGCAGCCGGCGCGACTGTGGGTTTCCTACAACGACCGGCACCATTATTTTCAGTCTCCGGAGGAGGCGTGGGCCTTTATTCAGGCCGAGAAGTTGGACACAGATTAAGGGTTGGGACGGGCAATTGGGGACTGCGGTTGATATGCTGTTTATTTTTGTTTCGAGGGGGGGCCTTTGTATTGCTCCGGATTTCTTTTTCTTTGTGTTTTTTCTCTTTTGGGTTGGTGATCACGTTGCTGCTGCTATGGTCAAGGAGGAGCTGGAGCAGGTGGGGGGGGGGGGGGTCGAGACGGGGGTATGCCGCTGTGGGGAATGGGCCGGGTGTGGGGTGCGGGCGCGTGGCTGGCCGAGGAGGGGGTCATGGCTAGTCGGCGGGGGAGGGAGGCAGGTAGCCCCCTGATCCGGCTGATAACCTGAAATGTTAGGGGACTGAACGGGCCGGTTAAGTGGGCCCGCGTGTTCGCGCACCTGAAGGGGCTCAAGGCGGATGTGGTTATGCTCCAGGAGACACACCTGAAGGTGGCAGACCAGGTAAGATTGAGGAAAGGGTGGGTAGGTCAGGTGTTTCACTCGGGGCTTGATGCCAGAAATCGAGGGGTGGCGATCTTGGTGGGAAAGGTGTCGTTTGAGGCATCGAGCATTGTGGCAGATAATGGCGGCAGGTACATAATGGTAAGTGGTAAGTTGCAGGGAGAGAGGGTGGTACTGGTCAATGTGTATGCTCCGAACTAGGACGATGCGGGTTTTATGCGGCGTATGTTGGGTCGGATCCCAGACTTGGAAGTGGGGGGCCTGATAATGGGGGGACACTTTAACACGGTGCTGGATCCGGCACTGGATCGCTCCAGGTCTAGGACGGGTAGGAAGCCAGCGGCGGCTAGAGTGCTGACGGGGCTTATGGACCAGATGGGAGGGGTGAACCCTTGGAGATTTGCAAGGCCGGGGGCTAGGGAATTTTCATTCTTTTCACATGTCCATAAGGCTTATTCCCGAATCGACTTTTTCATCTTGAGTAGGGCGCTGATAGCGGGAGTAGAGGATACTGAGTATTCAGCAATAGCCATTTCGGACCACGCATTGGGTGGACTTGGAGATGGGGGAGGAGAGGGACCAGCGCCCGCTGTGGCGCTTGGAGGTGGGGCTGTTGGCGGACGAGGAGGTGAGTGAGCGGGTCCGAGGAAGTATAGAGAAGTACCTGGAGACCAACGACAACGGGGAGGTCTGAGTGGGGATGGTATGGGAGGCACTGAAGGCGGTGGTGAGGGGAGAGCTGATCTCCATTAGGGCCCACAAGGAGCGGAGGGAGCGGGGGGAGAGGGAGAGGCTGGTGGGAGAGATGGTGAGGGTAGACAGGAGGTATGCGGAGAAGCCCGAGGAAGGATTGTTGAGGAAGAGGCGTAGCCTCCAGGCCGAATTCGACCTGGTGACCACCAGGAAGGCGGAGATGCAGCGGAGGAAGGCCCAGGGGGCGATTTACGAGTATGGGGAAAAGGCAAGCCGGATGCTGACGCATCAGCTTCGGAAGTGGGACACAGCTATGGAGATCGGGGGAGTTAAGGACAGGGGAGGGAGTGTGGTGCGGAGTGGAGCTGGCATCAATGGGGTCTTCAGGGACTTCTACGAGGAATTGTACCGATCCGAGCCCCCACAGGAGGAGGGAGGGATGGGCCGCTTCCTGGACCAATTGAGGTTTCCAAAGGTGGAAGAGGGACTGGTGGCGGTATTGGGGGCCCCGATTGGGCTGGAGCAGCTGATCAAAGGGATAGGAAGCATGCAGGCGCGGAAGGCACCGGGGCCGGACGGTTTCCCGGTCGAATTCTATAAAAAATATATGGACCTGTTGGGCCCGCTGTTAGTTAGGACCTTCAATGAGGGAAGGGAGGGGGGGGGCTTTGCCCCCAACGATGTCCCGGGCACTGATCTCCTTGATCATGAAGCGGGACAAGGATCCCCTGCAGTGTGGGTCTTACAGGCCGATTTTGTTGCTAAACGTAGATGCCAAGGTGCTGGCGAAGGTCTTAGCCACAAGGATTGAGGATTGTGTGCCGCAGATCATCCATGAAGACCAGACGGGGTTTGTGAAGGGGAGACAGTTGAACGCGAATGTGCAGAGGCTTTTGAACGTTATCATGATGCCGGCGAGGGAGGGGGAGGCGGAGATAGTGGTGGCGATGGACGCTGAGAAAGCCTTCGATAGGGTAGAGTGGGGGTACCTGTGGGAGGTGCTGAAGAGGTTTGGGTTTGGAGAGGGGTTTGTCAGGTGGGTTAGGCTGTTGTATGAGATCCCGATGGCGAGTGTGGCCACAAACAGGAGGAGGTCCGAGTACTTTCGGTTGCACCGAGGGTGTCCCTTATCCCCCCTGCTCTTCGCACTGGCGATTGAACCCCTGGCTATGGCACTGAGGGAGCCAAGGAACTGGAGGGGGTTGGTGCGTGGTGGGGAGGAGCATAGGGTGTCACTTTTGCGGACGACCTGCTGCTGTATGTGGCGGACCCGGTGGGAGGAATGCCGGAGGTAATGAGGATTCTTAGGGAATTCGGGATCTTTTCAGGGTACAAGCTCAACACGGGGAAGAGCGAGCTGTTCGTAGTTCATCCAGGAGACCAGGAGAGGGGGATTGACGAGCTCCCACTAAAAAAGGCGGAGAGGAGCTTCAGGTATCTGGGAGTCCAGGTGGCCAGGAGCTGGGGGGCCCTGCATAGGCTTAATTTTACAAGGCTGGTGGAGCAAATGGAGGAGGAGTTCAAGAGGTGGGACGCGTTGCCGCTGTCCATGGCGGGTAGGGTGCAGTCAATCAAAATGATGGTGCTCCCAAGGATTTTGTTCCTGTTACAGTGCCTCCCTGTGTTTATCCCGAAGGCTTTTTTCAGGTGGGTTAACAGGAGTATAATGGGGTTTGTGTGGGCGCGAGGGACTCCGAGGGTGAGAAGGGTGTTCCTGGAGCGGAGTAGAGATAGGGGCGGGCTGGCGCTGCCCAACCTCTGTGGATACTACTGGGCCGCCAATGCGACGATGGTGCGCAAGTGGATGATGGAGGGGGAGGGGGCTGCATGGAAGAGGCTGGAGACGGCGTCTTGTGTGGGTACGAGTCTGGGGGCGCTGGCAACGGCACCGCTGCCGCTCCCTCCAAGGAGGTATACACGAGCCCGATGGTGGTGGCTGCCCTCAAAATTTGGGGGCAGTGGAGGCGACACAGGGGGGAAGTGGGGGCCTCGGCAGGGACCCCATTATGGGGGAACCACCGGTTCGCCCCAGGAAGAACAAGTGGAGGGTTTGCGGGGTGGCACAGGGCAGGGATACGAAAGTTGGGGGACCTGTTTGTGGACGGGAAGTTCGCGAGCCTGGGTGAGTTGGAGGAGAAGTACGGGCTCCCCCCCGGGGAACACCTTCAGGTAACATCTGCCGTTTGCCAGACGGCAGGTGGCGGAATTCCCACGGCTACGGCCACACACAGTACAGGACAGGGTGCTCTCGGGGGGGTGGGTGGGAGTGGGGAAGATCTCGGAAACTTACCAGGTGATACAGGAGGAGGAGGAGGCCTCGGTGGTGGAGGAAAAAGGTAAGTGGGAGGAGGAGTTGGGAGAGGAAATTGAGGAAGGGACGTGGGCAGATGCCCTGAGGAGGGTGAACTCTTCCTCATCGTGCGCGAGGCTCAGCCTCATACAGTTTAAGTGCCCTGCTGCACAGGGCACACATGACCGGGACAAGGATGAGTCGGTTTTGTGGGGGTGAGGACAGGTGTGTTAGGTGCTCAGGGAGCCCAGCAAATCACACCCATATGTTCTGGGCATGCCCAGCGCTGGAGGAAATTTGGAAGGGCGTAGCGAGGACGGTGTCAAGGGTGGTAGGATCCAGGGTCAGGCCGGGCTCGGGGCCTCGCAATATTTGGGGTGGCAGAGGAGCCGGGAGTGCAGGAGGCGAAAGAGGCTGGAATTCTGGCCTTTGCGTCCCTGGTAGCCTGGCGAAGGATTCTCCTTCAGTGGAAGGATGCGAGGCCCCCAAGCGTGGAATCCTGGATCAGCGATATGGCGGGGTTTATTAAATTGGAGAGGGTGAAATTCGCCTTGAGAGGGTCGGTACAAGGGTTCTTTAGGCAGTGGCAACCGTTCTTAGACTTCCTGGCAGAGCAGTGGACATTGGTCAATGGCAGCAGCAGCTCGGGGGGGGGGCACTTTATTATTTTTCGTTTTTGTTATTTACACTGGAGGGTCTGAGGGGGTGTATATACTTGTTGTATTAAGTCGGGGTGTTAATGTTAATTTATTATTTATGTACAGGGGGGGGAGGGGGGTATGGAGGGTTGTTTTTCTGGACTGTGTTTTGTACTTAATCCTGTTGGGTTCCTTTTTCATTTTGTTATTATTTTATGAAAACCTTTAATTAAAATTTTTTTTAAAAAAAACATATTGCACCAATCCATGCCCGCATGAGAGGGCCAGAGCATCATGGAGGCTTGGAAAATGGGACTCCAGCCCGTTAATCGATGCAAATGGGTTCAAATGACCAATTTTCATTCTCCCACCGGTGCGGGGCATGTAGCTTGCCGCCGCCACTGGCTAGGGACCATAGCAATGGATGGGGCCTCTGATAAAGGGGTCTGATGGGGGTTTCTTTTGTGGGTCTGATGTGGGGGCGGGGGGGGGGGGGGGGGTGACCGATAGTTCACAGACTGGTGACGGGGGGGGGAATGCCCTTTCTTGTCGGGGGTGGGGGGGGGGGAATTTATACTGTGGGGGAGCGGACCAGCCAGTGAATTCTGACAGAATCCTGCGAGTTCCCAGCCATGCATGAATTTGCATCCTATTTTTTGCCTGATGCATGATTCTCCATCGCATCAGGAACTCTGCTACCAGCGGCAGGCAGCGGAGAATACATCGCTAAGTGTGGGTGATTTGTGATGGGAATTGCGCTGAAGAGCTGGAGGGATTCTCACTGGTTTTCGCACCTGAAATGACATTTGAGGCTGGATACTCTGTTTGGGATGCTAAGCTCTCCTGCTGGAGTAGAATAGCTCCTGGTCTACGCTGGCACTACGAGCGGCACACAGGAGCGAGTCCCTCGCCCTTCCCTTGCAAATTCATGCATGGTGATGAGCTTGCGGGATTCTGTCAGAATGCCGTATCAGGCAACCATTTTGAATGGGCGGCCCGGTACCAAAGTCCAGCACCCCCCCCCCCCCCCCCCCCCCCCCCGCTGACAAGCAGGGAAGTAAGGACATCCTCACTCCCCTAAAAATACCAGAGGTACGGGTCCCCCCCCCCGCGACCCCCCATCAGACCCCCAGTAGAAACCCCCCTCCCCTCAGGGACCCAATCTCAGAGACCTTCATCTCAGAGACCCCCTCATCAGTCACCCCTGCCTGGAAGCTTTTTCACTTACCCGCCCCTTACAGTTGCTTCCTCAGCCATAAGTACTGAAAGCAGCAGCTGTTAATTCATAGAAAGCCAAAACTGATCACAAGGTCTTTACTTTAACGAGGCTTCTATTCACTTCCAAAGATAAATAGCTTTTAATGGGCTGTAACTAATAGGGTAATAGTTTCCAGTCAGCCAGGTGTCTAGATTGTTTATTTCCATTTCCCTTCACACTTGAATGCATCTCAAGTACCCTGCTGTGAACCGAACCACAATATTTGTAAATATCTAGGAGATAAGTGCTTTCACTTTCTCTTTTTCTCAACAGAAAGCACTTACTTTGATGTTGTGATGACTGTCAATCATAGCTAGATGGTTATAAACATTGTGGTTAGCTATCTTTCTCGTGCTGGTAAGGGACCAGAGCATCAGAATGGGCGCCAATCCCAATTTTTACCCGACGCTCAATTCCCTGCTACAGGCAGCAGATAATCCATCCCTTAGTCATTGTTTGGGAGAATTGCCCCGGAGTGTTGGCTTTTATTGTAAAGGGGATTTATTTTATTATTTCACAGAATGTGGGCATCACTGGCTAGGCCAGAATTTGTTGCCCATCCCTAACTGCCCTTGAGAAGATGGTGGTGAGCTGCCTTCTTGAATTGCTGCAGTCCATGTGGTGCAGGTACACCCACAATGTTGTGAAGAAGTTCCAGGATTCTGACCAAGCAATAGTGAAGGAATGGTGATATAGTTCCAAGACATGATGGTGTTTGGCTTGGTGGAGAAATTGGTGGTGCCCCCATGCATGGAATGAGCTTTCAAAGGTGGCTTGTTGAGTTAGAACATAGAATATACAGTGCAGAAGGAGACCATTTGGCCCATCAAATCTGCAGCGACCCACTTAAGCCCTCACTTCCACCCTATCCCCGTAACCCAATAACCCCTCCTAACCTTTTTGGACACTCAGGGCAAGTTAACATGGACAATCCACCTAACCTGCAAGTCTCTGGACTGTGGGAGGAAACTGGAGCACCTGGAGGAAACCCACGCAGACACGGGGAGAACGTGCAGACTTCGCACAGACAGTGATCCAGCGGGGAATCGAACCTGGGACCCTGGCGCTGTGAAGCCACAGTGCGAGACACTAGTGCTACTGTGTTGCCCGAGTTGCTGCAGTGCATCGTAGATGGCAGATACTGTTACCACTATGCATCCGTGGTGGAGGACGTGACTGTTGAAGGTTGTGGATGAGGTGGAAATCAAGTGATCAGCTTTGTCCTGGATGGTGTTGGAGCTGTATTCATTCAGGCCATGAAGAGTAGTGCATCACACTCCTGACTTGTGCTTTGTAGATGGTGGACAAGCATGGAGCAGTCTGGACTTGAGTTACTCACTACATAATTCTGACTCACTACATAACTCTGACCTGGCTCTTGTAGCCACAGTATGTATATGGTTGGTATAGTTCAGTTTCTGTTCAATGGTAACCCCCAGGATCTTGATGATTCAGCGATGTTGATGTCTTGTACATTTAGGTACTTACCCTGCAATGAAGACATTTAAATAAAGCAAGGAGTGGTTTCTTTACAAAATGGAAATGTTGATCTCTGCTCTGGAGTGAATTCTATTTCAAGGCCACAGGTCAACACAAATGTATAATGTGTCCAATTATATTGTGGATTTTTCTGAAATTATTAATGGGGTGGATGGAGTGCTTTGTTAAATAAAGAGCCATTTTGGACTCGACGCATCAACAATGTTTCATTCTCCACAGATGCTGCCAGATCTGCTGAGGTTTCCCCGCACTTTCTGTTCATAGTTCAGATTTCCATCATCTTGTCTTGCTTTTATTTTACACGGAGATGGGAGGCCTGGGAATCGGAAGCCTTGGTGGGTGGCAGGCCGGAGGAGCTTCAGAGGGTTGGGTGTGTCAGGTGTGCGTGAGGGTGATATTCGTAGCCCTAGGAGAGATTGGAGGCCTGGTGGGGAAGGACAGGGAGAAACTGGAAATGTTAGAGGGGGGTCTCCAATCACAGTGCGCCATCAAGGCAGGTGGGCTAGACCCAGCAGCTAAATGGAAAGACACCTCCTGATGGCAAATAAATGCTGGAACAAAAAGATGAAGATACAATGAAGGATTCTGCAGCTCCTGAATATCACTGACTTCTGGACGTTTTTTGCGAATGGCACAACAATTCCTAACAAGTTATATCACACGACATTACACACCTTTCTGTGTGGTTAAACAAGTTTGGTCTTTGTTGACCTTAAACCTTGGCGCAGGTGCAACTGTCTGAGCTTGCAATAAATCCCTGACATGAAGATGCTGAAAATAAGCAGATGTTTCCATTTATTTGAAATGAAAAACAAAACTTAATTTCAAAATATAAATGTAATTATTTTTGTCCAAAAATCAATTAATTCCATTACATCAGGCCACCTTATTTTGAAGTATATCCCATGGGATGTAATCTGTTACCTAAACTGCTCTAAATACTAATTTATTTTGAAGGAAGGTCGTGGGGAAAGCTATGGGGAGGTTTTAATTTCAGCCCCCAAATCCCCCATAACTTTATTTTTGTTATGAAATCAGTCCATGCACTAGAAGACATCTATTATTTTCATCCAGCAATGCATATCATTGATTTTATTTTGGTTATAAAAACCTGATACTGTCAGTCTGGCTCTCCACAGGCACCACATTTGGTGGTGAGGTGGGCGAGTTGGTAACTGCTCCATGTTTTCTTCCATTGACTTTCACAGCTCAGTCAAATTATCACATTTATCCCAGACATGTTTGCTCTACTGACTGATCAATTAGAAACTCCTCTTGAATACTAAGAGACCTTTGAGCTCAAATTTCTAACTTGGGTGAGAAACCGTCTATTAATCTAAATAGATGTATATATATAGGAGGAGGAACATGCAAGTTTTAACCAGTTGTACTTTCCAATCCTAATGTCAATAATTAGTCATCTGCACACATACATCCAAGTACAAATATCAATCCACGATGCAAATCAGCAAGTGTAATTTCTTCGGTGATGAAAGGTACACAGCTGATATATTATAATCTTTCTTTTGATTCATGCAGGCTGACATGCTGTGTTGTTCTTGAATTTTTGGTTTTTATTTCAAATAAAAACAGTAGCTGCATTTATACATGAAAATAGGAACATACGAATTAGGAGCAGTTGTAGGCTATTCAGCTCCTCAAGCCTGCTCTGCCATTTGATAAGATCATGACTGCTCTCTGTGGCCTCAATTCTACTTTCCTGTCTAACCTCAATAACCAATGCTCCCTTGGTGATCAAGGCTCGATCTAGCCTTAAAAATATTCAGTGACCCTACCCTCCCTACTCTCTGGGGAAGACAATTCCACAGTCTAACAACCCCCTGAGAAAAAAAAAATGTTCCTCATCTCCATCCTAAATGTGAAGGAAACCCCTTATTTTTAAACTGTATCCACTGATTCCAGTCTCTCCCACAAGGAAAACACCCTCTTGGCACCCAGCCTGTCAAGTCCCCTCAGGATTCTGTATGTTTCAATAAGATGGGGGTGGGCAGCACGGTAGCATTGTGGATAGCACAATTGCTTCACAGCTCCAGGGTCCCAGGTTCGATTCCTGCTTGGGTCACTGTCTGTGCGGAGTCTGCACATCCTCCCCGTGTGTGCGTGGGTTTCCTCCGGGTGCTCCGGTTTCCTCCCACAGTCCAAAGATGTGCAGGTTAGGTGGATTGGGCATGATAAATTTGCCCTTAGTGTCCAAAATTGCCCTTCGTGTTGGGTGGGGTTACTGGGTTATGGGGATAGGGTGGAGGTGTTGACCTTGGGTAGGGTGCTCTTTCCAAGAGCCGGTGCAGACTCGATGGGTCGAATGGCCTCCTTCTGCACTGTAAATTCTATGATTACTGTAAATTCTATGATCACCTCTTATCCTTTTAAACTTCAATGGGTACAGGCTTAACCTGTCCAACCTTTCCTCATAAGAAAATCTCTTCATCCTGGAAATTAGCCGAGTGAACCTTTTCTGAACAGCTTCTAATGTAATTACATCCTTTTTAAGTAAGGAGGACCAAAACTGTATACCGTACTCCAGACATGGTCTCACCACTACCCTGTACAACTGAAGCAAATCTTCCCCACTTTTAAATTCCATTCCCCTGCAATAATCGGCATCATTCCATTTGCCGTCCTAATCACCTACTGTACCTGCAAAATACCTTTTTGTGATTCATGTGCCAGGACATTCAGAGTCCTCTGAACTGCAAAGTTCTGCAATCTGTCTCCATTTAAATAACATATTGCTTTTCTCATCTTCCTGCCAAAGTGGACAAGTTCACATTTTCCCACATTACATGCCTTATTTTCTGCCCTTGCTTAACCTGTCTGCATGTCCCTTCACAGACTCCTTGGGCGGGATTCTCCGACCCCCCGCCGGGTCGGAGAATCGCCGGGGGGGGGGCGTGAATCCCGCCCCTGCTGGCTGCCGGATTCTCCGGCACCGGGGATTTGGCACGGGCGGGAATCGCGCCGCGCCGGTCAGTGGCCGCGAGCAGCGACACCACCCCCCGGCGATTCTACGGCCCGTGATGGGCCAAGTGGCCGCCCGTTTCCTGCCGGTCCCGCCGGCGTAAATTAGAGTACGTCCTTACCGGCGGGACCTGGCGGCGCGGGCGCCCTCCAGGGTCCTCGGGGGGGGCGGGGGGGGATCTGGCCCCAGGAAGTGCCCCCACGTTGGCCTTGCCCGCGATCGGGGCCCACCGATCCGTGGGCGGGCCTGTACCGTGGGGGCACTCTCTTCTTCCACACCGGCGGCTGTAGCGGTCCACCATGGCCGGTGCGGAGACGAAACCCTCTGCGCATTCGCTGGGATGATGCCAGCGCACGCTGGCGCACCCGTGCATGCACCAATTCACGCCGTCCGGCGGAGGCCCTTCGCCGCCATGCCCCTTCCCCGCCGGCCGGCGCGGCGCAAACCACTCCGGGGCCGGCCTAGCCCCTGAAGGTGCGGAGGATTCCACACCTTCGGGGCGGCCCGACGCCAGAGTGGTTCACGCCACTCCTTCCCGCCTGAGTTGCCCGCCCCTTATATCCTCCTCACAGTTTACTCTCCTACCTTTATGTCATCAGCAAATTTGGCAACAAATGGGCTTGAACTAATGCAAAAGAAATAGAGTCCTATTCTGAGCAGATTAGTGGGGCTGTTCTCAGCACTTGTATGCCAGAAATGACCCTGCTATCGAATAACACTCTTATTTTTTCAGGCCTCAGTAGGGAATGTCCTGCCGAGGCAGCACTCAGTCACATTTCCTGCACTGAGGAGTGCAGAAAGAGATTGGGGTGACAGTTTTTAATGACGCCGAGGTCTCTCGACCTCCCGACATGACCCCCAGACTGCCACAATGCCCAACTCACCTGTTGGGGGGGGGGTCATCCAGTCCCCCCACACCCCACCTCATATGGACAGGACACCCCCGGGCCCGATCCCTGGCATGAGCAAGATGCCACCTGGGCACAGCCAACCTGTCTATGGCAGGATGGCATACTGACAGTGTCAGGATGCCCAGGTGGCAGTGCCATGAAGCCTGGGTGGCATCAACAGTGCCATCCTGGCCAGATTCTAACCTTCGATTGCCTGGGAAACCCCCCCAAATGCCATTTGGCCTGTTCCCTGTTTGTGGGGACCAGTGCTAAAAGGCACCCTGCTGCAATCTCCTCAGCAAGGCTGGTAGATCCCGGGGACCAGTTGGATCTGGTGTAGACATAGTTAAATGAGCAGTTAAGCTCATTTAACTATGCAAGTCTGGATCCCGCCCATTGTGTAACGACCGTCGGGAATCCTAGAAGAGGCCTCTCGTGTCATCTACCGGCCACGTCCCATCCTGATTCTGGCGGTTGCAGCCGGTAAATCACACCCTATATATTAAGATCCCGTTATCCAAGACATTGATATAGTCTCAGATGACCATAGGTTGCTTTCATCTTTGAGGGAGTAGAGCTGACTAATGGTGATTTAACCTGAAGACTACAATTCAGGCGAGGCGCAAAGTTGAGAGGGCGGACCTTCATGAATAATCTTGATATAGACTGTAAATAGTTGTGGCCCCAGCACTGATCCCTGTGGCATTCCAACCTGAAAATGACCCATTTTCCCGACTCTGCTTTTTGTCTGCTAACCAAACCTTTATCCATATAGCATCCTAATCTTAATAAATTATCCCAAAGCACTTCACAGAGGCATTATAAAACAAAATGTGACATTGAGCTATATTGAGGAGATATTAGTTCAGATGACTTAAAGCTTGTTCAAAGAGATAGGTTTTGCGAAATCTTAGGGAGGAAAGCATTTAGAGACTTGGAGAGATTTACGGAGGGAATCGCAGAGTTGCCAACTGAAGGTGCAGCAATCAATGGTGGACCAATTAAAATTGGAGATGCACAAGATGCTGGAATGAAAACTGCACAGATAACTCGGAAGGTTATATGACTGGAAAAGATATAGGGTAGGGCCAAGCCATGAATTAATTTTAAAAGGATGAGAATTTTAAAAGTGAGGCATTGCTTACCTGGGAGCCAGCGTAGATCAGCGGCACAGGGGTGACTGGTGAATGGGAATTAGTGCAATTAGGACACCAACAACATTGTTTTGGATGACTTTGGGTTGAAAGAGGATAAAATGGTGGGGGAGGGCAGGAGTGTGTTAGAATAATCAAATCTGAAGGTTACAAACGCAAGGAAGAACCACAGTACAACTGAGGCAGAAGCAAAGTTGGGTGATGTTACAGAGCTGGAAATAGGCAGTCCTAATCATGGCATGAATACGAGTTGAAAGCTCGTTGTGTGGTCAAATGTGACACCGCAGTTACAAAGTCTGACAATTTAGAGACAATGGAGGAGTTGAGTGAATGGAGGTGGGATAGGTTGATGCCGTACATGAGGCGATGTGTTTTTGGATGATGTCACAAAGAGCAGTGTGTAGAGGAAAAACAGGAGGGTTTAGGGATAGATCCCTGGGGGACACCAGCGGTCAGTGTGCAGAATTGGGCAAAGAAGCCGATGATGGTGATTCTTTGACTTTGATTAAATAGATAAGGATAGATGCAGTCCCCCTCCCAACCCCATTCTGTGGTTCCCACCTGCTTCAAGAAGACCACCATCATACCAGTACCAAAGAAGAACCAGGCAACGTGCCTCAACGACTACCATCCGGTTGCCTTGACATCTATCATTCTAAAGTGGTCATGAGTAATATCAACTCCATGCTCCCAGAATGCCTTCATCCACTGCAATTCGCATATCACCACAACTGGTCCACAGCAGAAGCTATCTCCCTGACCCCACACTCAACTCTGGTGCATCTCGACAACAATGACTCCTACATCAGACTCCTATTTATTGACTACAGCTCCGGCTTCAACACTATAATCCCAGCCAAGCTTATATCAAAACTCCAAAGCCTAGGATTGGTTCCTCCCTCTGCAATTGGATCCTTGGCTTACTGACCCATAGACCACAATCAGTAAGAATAAACAACGACATCTCCTCCATGATCGTCCTCAATACTGGGGCCCTGCAAAGCTGCATACTTGGCCCCTTACTATATTCCCTATACACACACAACTGTGTGCCAAAATGTGGTTCCAACTCCATCTGCAAGTTTGCTGATGACACAACCATAGTGGGTCGGATCTCGAACAATGATGAGTCAGAGTACAGGAGAGAGTTAGAGAACCTAGTGGCATTTTGTAATGACATCAATTTCTCCCTCAATGTCAGCGAAACTAAGGAGCTGGTCATTGACTTCAGGAAACAAAGTATCACACACACACCTGTTTGCATCAATGGTGCCGGATTGAGATGGTTGATAACTTCAAATTCCTAGGTGTGCACATCACCAACAATCTGCCGTGGTCTACCCATGTCGACGCTATGAGCAAGAAAGCACAACAGTGCCTATACTTCCTCAGGAAACTAAGGAAATTTGGCATGTCCACATTGACTCTTACCAAGTTTCTAAAATAAATTGACAGTACTCAGTTCTTTTTTTTTGCAATTAAGAGGTAATTTACTGTGGCCAATCCACCTATCCTGCCCATCTTTTGGGATGTGGAGGTGAGATCCACGCAGACACAGGGAGAATGTGCAAACTCCACACGGGGCCAGGATCGAACCCGAGTCCTCAGCGCTGTGATGCATGAGTGCTACCCATTGCACCACCGTGCCACCCCTAACATTGACTCTTACCAATTTTTGCAAATGCACTATAGAAAGCATCCTATCTGGCTGCATCACAACCTAGTATGACAACTGCTCGGCCCAAGATCGTAAGAAACTACAGAGAATCTTGAACACAGTCCAGGTCATCACGGGAAACCGCCTCCCATCCATTCACTCTGTCTACACCTCCCGCTGTCTTGGGAAAGCAGACAGCATAATCAAAGACCCCTCCCACCCAGGTCATTCGCTCTTCCAACCCCTTCCATCAGGCAGGAGATAAAAAGTCTGAGAACACGCACTAACAGGTTCAAAAACAGCTTCTTCCCCGCTGTTAACAAACTCCTGCGTGACCCTCTTATGGACTGAGCTGATCTCGTCACACATCTTCCCTACTGAGTAGTACTACACTACGTATGCTTCACCCGATGCCTGTGTCTATGTATTTACATTGTGTATTTATGTATATCCTATGTTTTTTCATGTATGCAACGATAGGTGGCATGGTAGAACAATGGTTAGCACCGTTGTTTCACAGCACCAGGGACCCGGGCTTGATTCCCGGCTTGGGTCACTGTCTGTGCGGAGTCTGCTCGTTCTCCCCGTGCCTACATGGGTTTCCTCTGGGTGCTCTGGTTTCCTCCTACAAGTCTCGAAAGACATGCTTGTTAGGTGAATTGGTCATTCTGAAATCTCCCTCAGTGTACTCGAACAGGCGCCGGAGTGTGGCGACTAGGGGATTTTCACAGTAACTTCATTGCAGTGTTAACGTAAAGAAATTCGGCATGTCTGCATCGTCTCGCACAAACTTCTACAGATGTGCCATAGGGAGCATCCTACCTGGCTGCATCACAGCCTGGTATGGTAACTGCTCAGTCCAGAATGCAAGAAACTGCAGAGTGTGGTAAACTCAGCCCAACGCATTACACAAGCTTGCCACCCGCACATTGATTCTGTCTACACCTCCCTCTGTCTCAGGAAGGCAGACAGCATTATCAGAGACCCCTCCCACCCAGGCTTTGCCTTCTTCCAGACCCTTCCATCAGGCAGAAGATACAGAAGTCTGAAGACCCGCACATCCAGACATAGGAACAACTTCTTCCCCACAGCCACTAGACTCCTCAACAACTCTCCGTTGCACTGATCTGTTCCCTGTAAGAACACTATTCATGATGTCCTATGCTGCTCTTGCTCATGTATTTGCTTTGTTTGACCCCCTTGTTCTGCACTGTAACCAATCACTGTTTGTCGATACATAGATACATAGGAGATAGGAGCAGGAGGGGGCCTTTTGGTCCTTCGAGCCTGCTCCGCCATTTACCACGATCATGGCTGATCATTCAACTAAATAGCCCAATCCTGCTTTCTCCCCATAGCCTTTGGTCCCATTCTCCCCAAGTTCTATATCTAGCAGCCTCTTGAATATATTCAATGTTTTAGCATCAACTACTTCCTGTGGGAATGAATTCCTCAGGCTCACCACTCTTTGGGTGAAGAAATGTCTCCTCATCTCGGTTCAAAATGGTCTACCCTGAATCCTCAGACTGTGACCCCTGGTTCTGGACATACCCATCATTGGTAACATCTTCCCTGCATCCAAACAATCTAGTCCTGTTAGAATTGTATAAGTCTCTATGAGATCCCCCCTCATTCTTCTGAACTCCAGCGAGAACAATCATAACCTACTCAAGCTCTCCTCATATAACAGTTCATTTGTTAATGTACTCTGTCGATTATTCTTTTGTCTACTATGTACGTACTGTGTACGTTCCCTTGGCCAGAAAAATACTTTTCACTGTGCTTCAGTACATGTGGCAGTAAATTAAATCAAATCAAATCAAATCAAAGCCTACTTGCGACACTAATAAAGATTATTATTATCTGTCTGGACTATCATAGAATCATAGAATTTACAGTGCAGAAGGAGGCCATTCGGCCCATCGAGTCTGCACCGGCTCTTGGAAAGAGCACCCTACTCAAGGTCAATACCTCCACCCTATCCCCATAACCCAGTAACCCCACCCAACATTAAGGGCAATTTTGGACACTAAGGGCAATTTATCATGGCCAATCCACCTAACCTGCACATCTTTGGACTGTGGGAGGAAACCGGAGCACCCGGAGGAAACCCACGCACACACGGGGAGGATGTGCAGACTCCGCACAGACAGTGACCCAAGCCGGAATCGAACCTGGGACCCTGGAGCTGTGAAGCAATTGTGCTATCCACAATGCTACCGTGCTGCCCAACTATAGAACAATACTTTTCACCGTACCTCAGTACACATGACAATAAATCAAATAAATAAATAAAATAAAGCTGGATGGCAGTGTAGAGGTGCTGCCCAAGCATGGTGTGATCAACCGTGGCAAAGGCTGGAAACAGGTCGAGAAGGATGGAAAGGGATAGTTTGCCTTGGTCACAGTTATAAAAGATGTAATTTCTAACATTGGTAGTTTACTTTTTTTAAATAATTTCTTGGCAACTAATTTGGCCCAAAATATTTTTTTTAAATCTATTTATGCTGTTTCAAACTCTTGGTCTAATAAATTTTGTTTTAATGCATCAACTTTTGGACAAGTAAAAATGTTATTATAGTGCCATCTTGTGGAGGTTTAAGATGAACAACTGATACCAGAGAGAGGGCAACATCAGAGAATTGATTAGAAGAGATGGCAGCCGATGAAATGTGCATCTCCCAATGTTCAAAATGGATTAATGTTATACCTTCTTTCAAATATACCAACAAAATGTAGGAATCATATTGTTAAAGATTGCGTAGCATTCATGTTTGACATTTTATACATTGCCATAGAGCACAGTGCTCTTTTATAGCTGCTGAGAATGATGATCAAAACAGGAAAAGTCTTCTTTGCTAGTGTGTTGCTGCAAAACGGAAAATAACTTTGCTGGTGTAACAAAAGTTCCGAGAGGTCAGAAGCATATCTGAAGTAAACAATGAACAATGATAGGTTTTTGCATTAAGCACTGTTTGCTTCAAAATCTATTTTTACCAGTACTGTATACAGTTTCTAATAACCTTTTCATTTTTCTACTATTCATTCGCTGTCATTCTATTCATTTTGATTTCATTTATTTTCAAATGTTTTCTAATTCTAATGATACCAATTGCAGTGGCATCCATAGAAGCCCTATAGTGCAGAAGAAGGCCATTTGGCCCATTGAGTCTTCACCAACCCTCAGAAAGTTGGGGGGAATCACTGATTTGAGCCACTCCCCTTTAGACTGTGGGAAGAAGCCGGTGCACCCGGTGGAAACCCACGCAGACATGGGGAGAATGTGCAAATTCCAAACAGACATTCACCCCAAGCTGGAATTGAATCCGGGTGCCTGGCGCTATGAAGCAGTAATGCTAACCACTGTGCAATCCTCAATTTGTTTGCCTTAATTCATGTTTTAGTCCTTCATTTCCCACTTCTTTATTGAAAGTAGCTAACCTCCCAGGTAGTGTATTATCCATAGGCATATAACGTTGTCATATACCTCATCGCTGTGCTCGCTGACCTACACTGGCTCCTCGTTAATCAATGCCTCACTTTCACAATTTTCATCCTTGATTTGAAATTCATTCATTAGTTGGCCCTTCCCCATTTCTTACTTTTTAAAAATATTTTTATTCCTTTTACACATTTTCATCCAAATTTACACCCACCAACAAACAATCAATGGTAACAAATAGAATATCAATCCCCTAGCCAACAATTCCTTCCTCCCACCAACCTCCAAACAACCCTCAACATATTAAATACAAACATCAAAGAAATGGATTCAGGAATCCACCATCCACCCACACATAGTCACCAACAGCAAACACAGTCCAACCCCCCATCCACCCCACCACCACCACCAAAGCCCCCCCACTTAATGTTCAATGTCATCCAATTCTTGAAAGTGCATAATAAACAAAGCCCATGAATTGTAGAAGCATTCCATTCTTCCCCTCAGCTCAGACTTCCCCTTCTCGAGCGTTTAAAAACTCCAACAGATCCCCCCCGCCAGGGCATAGGATGGAGAAACTGACCTCCACCCCAACAGGATCCGCCTTCGGGCGATAAGCGAGGCGGTGGCTAAAACATCTGCCTCTGCACCCGCTTCCAACTCCGACTGATCCAATACCCCGAAAATGGCCCCCAGAGGACCCGGCTCAAGCCCCACATGCACCACCTTCGAAATTACTCTGAACACCTCCCTTCAACACCCCTCCAGCTTTGGACAGGACCAAAACTTATGAACGTGGTTTGCGGGGGGCCCCCCGCAATGTTCACAAACATCCTCTACCCCCTCAAAGAGTTGGCTCATCCTCACCTTTGTGAGATGCGCTCTATACACCACCTTCAGCTGTATCAACCCCAACCTCGCGCATAAAGTTGAGGCATTCACCCTCCAGAGCACCTCACACCACAACACCTCCTTGATGCTCTCTCCCAACTCTTCCTCCCACTTTGCCTTAATCCCTTCCAGCGGTGCCTTCTCTTCTCCCAGAATCGCCCCATAAATCGCTAACAGCACCCCCATTTCCATTCCCCTTACCATCAGCACCTCCTCCAACAGTGTGGAGGCCGGCGCCCCCGGAAAGCTCTGTACCTCCTTCTTAGCAAAATCTCTGACCTGCATGTACCTAAACATTTCCCCCTGCCCCAACCCATATTTCTCCCCCAGCTCCTTCAATCCTGCAAACCGACCCCCTAGAAACAAATCCTTTAATGCCCTGACTCCCTTCTCCTCCCATCTCCTTCCATCTCCGAAAACCCCCATCCCACTTCCCTGGCTCAAATCAGTGATTTCTCCGAATTGGCATTTCCCTTGACCGCGCCCTCGGGACCTTCAGGAGTGGTGCTGTTGCCAACGCCCTCAACCCCGACCCCCAACGCAGACTCTACTCCATTCTAACCCACTGGGAGTCCTCCCTCTAACCCAGTTACTCGCCTTCTCCACGTTCGCCACCCAGTAATAATATAGTAAATTCGTAAGACCCAACCCCCCCCTGACTGCTGTCCTCTCTGCAAAAGCACCTTCCTAATCCTAGTCACCTTCCATCCGCCCCATATAAATGAGGTAATCGTCTTTTCGACCTCCTTGAAAAATGCCTTTGGCAGGAAGATCGGCAGGCACTGAAAAATAAACAAGAATCGGTGCTACACATTCATTTTAATTGCCTGTGCCCAACCCGCCAGTGACAGAGGGAGACCATCCCACTTGCCAGATCCACTTTCACCCTCCCCACCAGACTAGTAATGTTATATCTACGGAGCCCCTCCCAATCCCGTGCTGCCTGCACCCTTAGATATCTAAAGTGAGTCCCTGCCCTACGGAATGGCAGCCCCCCCACCCCTGCCCCCACCCCTGGCCGAGCCACCACAAAATACTCACTTTTTCTAAATTTAGTTTATATCCTGAGAAAGACCCAAACACTCGAAGCAACTCCAATATGCACCCCATTCACGCACTCGGTTCCGATACATACAACAGCAAGTCGTCCACACACAAAGATACCCTATGCTCTACTATCCCTTTTCACACCTCCAAACTCCTCAAGGCGATGGCCAATGGCTCAATTGCAATTGCGAACAACGGGGCGGACATAGGACATCCCTGCGGTCCCACGGTGCAGAGCAAAATATCCCAAATTCATGTTATTCATGCGGACACTCGCCCTCGACACCATATACAGAAGCCTTACCCAATCACCAAATCGTGGCCCAATCCCAAACAGCTCCAGAACTGCCATCAAATACCCCCACTCTACTCAGTCAAACGCCTTCTCAGCATTCAAGTCCACAACCATCTCTGTCTCCTTCCCCTCAGCCGGCGCCATGACCACGCTCAATACCCTCCTAATTTCCAAAAAGAGCTGCCTCCCCTTCACAAACCCCGTCTGATCTTCCCCTATCACCTGAAGTGTTGGGTACTCTGCTACACAGATGAACCAACACGGTTGCGAATGGTACAACTCAGTTTTATTACTAACATTTATTTACAGTGGTAAACAGGTTACTGAAGTTCGATCATAACCCTAGAATCTGTGGACCTATTCCTAATACTATCTTGGAGTGGCACTCAGCACATGGTGGATGTCTGAGTGGCTTGCTGTGAGCTCTGTGCCCTGAGCTGTCTCCTGGTGGAATGAGCGGGAAGTGTCATGTTCCTTGTTTTGTACTGTGTATGCTCTTGCCTGTGATTGGCTGTGGTGTTGTGTGTGTGTTGATTGGTCCGTTGGTCTGTCCATCAGTATGTATGTATGTTTGTACCATGATGTTCACCTGAATATCATGACATCCCCCTTTTTTACAAGTACATGTGCCTATGTGGTTATAAATAGAGATGTGTACTGAGTGCAGGTGAATGTGTGTGTGTGCAATATCTACAGCATGTACATGGGGCTAAACTATATACAAGGGGCGATGTCGGATGCGACATAACAACGAGGTTGTACCATAAACAAAGAACAGGGAAATGTTGAACGACAAAACGAACTCCTGTAACGACAAGGAAGAACAGAAACATATTAACACAGTGGTATTATGAGTTCAATGTACAAACAGGCTCATAAGTCCAGTCTAGTAGGTGGGCGAAGAATTCGGGTTGACCGCCTCAAGGGTGGGTCTGGATCCACCGGCTGAGGAATGGGTCTGGCCACGGGCGACGACGGAAGGGGCATGGTGGCAGAAAGCTCCACGAAGTCGATATCAGGAACAACAGGAGGGCGCGGTGCCAGTGTAAATTCCAGTAGCGAGCGAGGAAGTAGGCGAAGAGCCCGGCGATTGCGCCTACAAATGGATCCATCAGGCATGCGAACCAGGAACGAGCGGGGAGCCACGCGTCGGAGAACTTCGGCAGGTGCTGACCAGCCACCTTCTGGTAGGTGCATGCGGATGTCGTCTCCAGGTGCCAGGGCGGGAAGATCAGTTGCCCGTGTGTCATATGCCCTCTTCTGGCGAACGCGCTGCTGTTGCATTCTGTGTAGTACCGGAGCATGGTTGGTTGTGGGTACTAGAATGGATGGCACAGTGGTCCTGAGGGCGCGACCCATCAACAGTTGGGCTGATGAGAGGCCAGTGGCTAGTGGGGCCGAGCGATAGGCCAGCAGGGCTAGGCAGAAATCCGATCCGGCAGCAGCAGCCTTGCAGAGGAGCCGCTTGACAATGTGAACGCCCTTCTCCGCCTTTCCATTGGACTGGGGATGCAGTGGGCTGGACGTCACGTGTGTGAAGCCATACGAAGCAGCAAAGGACGACCATTCCTGGCTGGCAAAACAGGGCCCATTGTCCGACATGACAGTAATCGGAATGCTGTGGCGAGCGAAGGCCCTTATGACAGCGGACAATGCCAAATCGTGCAGGCGTATGACCTCTGGATAGTTTGAAAAGTAATCAATGACGATTACATAGTCCCTGCCAAGCGCGTGAAAAAGGTCCACACCCACCTTCGCCCAGGGGGACATCACCAGCTCATGGGGCTGAAGCGTCTCAGGAGGTTGCGCCGGTTGAAACCTTTGGCAGGTGGGGCAGTTGAGCACCATATTGGCAATGTCATCACTGATGCCCGACCAGTATACCGCCTCTCGGGCCCTCCATCTGCACTCTCGACCCCCAGATGGCCTTTGTGTAGTTGGTCGAGGACCAGCTTGTGCATGCTGTGCATAATCACAATCCGGTCCAGCTTTAGGAGGACACCATCAATGACGGCCAAGTCGTCTCGGACATTGTAGAACTGCGGGCACTGTCCTTTGAGCCAACCTCCCGTCATGTGGCGCATCACCCGTTGTAGAAGGGGGTCAGCCGCAGTCTCCCGGCGAATACGGGCCAGACTGGAGTCGTCAGCTGGCAGATTTGCCGATGTGAAGGCCATCTGCGCTTCGACCTGACAGACGAACCCCTCCGAATCGGGCGGTGTGCTCACTGCTCTAGATAGGGCATCCGCAATGATAAGGTCCTTTCCCGGGGTGTAGACCAGTTGGACGTCATACCTCCTGAGTTTGAGTAGGATGGTAGGATGCGCTGGAGGCGAGGGGTCATCTCGTTCAGGTCCTTATTTATGATGCTGACCAGGGGGCGATGGTCAGTCTCAACGGTAAACTGGGGGAGACCATACATGTAGTCATGGAACTTGTCTATTCCGGTCAGCAAACCCAGGCACTCCTTTTCGATCTGCGCGTAGCGCTGTTCTGTGGGGGTCATGGCCCGCGAAGCATAGGCGACCGGGGCCCATGACGCAGTGTCATCCCGCTGTAGGAGTACCGCCCCAATGCCGGACTGGCTGGCATCAGTCAAAATTTTAGTGTCACGGGATGTGTCGAAAAACGCCAATACCGGGGCTGTGGTGAGCTTAATTTTGAGCTCCTCCCATTCCTTCTGGTGTGTGGGCAGCCACTGGAACTCCGTGGACTTCTTGACAAGGTGGCGCAGAGCCGTCGTGTGGGAGGCAAGGTTGGGAATGAACTTCCTCAGGAAGTTGACCATGCCTAGGAAGCGTAGCACTGCTTTCTTGTCTGCCGGCTGCGGCATGACTGTAATGGCACTCACCTTGTCTGCATCCAGACGGACCCCTGACCGAGAAATGTGGTCCCCCAGGAACTTCAGCTCAGTTTGGCCGAAAGAACACTTGGCTCGGTTGAGGCGCAGACCGTTTTCCCGTATGCGCGCAAAGACGCGCTGGAGACGATTGATGTGCTCCTGTGGTGTGGTGGACCAGATGATGACGTCGTCCACGTAGACACGCACCCCTTCGATACCCTCCATCATCTGCTCCATGATCCTGTGAAAGACCTCGGATGCCGAGATGATGCCAAATGGCATTCTGTTATAGCAGAACCTGCCGAAAGGGGTGTTGAAGGTGCACAGCTTTCGGCTGGACTGATCCAGTTGGATCTGCCAAAAACCCTTCGAGGCATCCAGTTTTGTGAAGATTTTAGCCCGGGCCAGTTCGCTCGTGATCTCTTCCCGTTTGGGTATGGGGTAGTGTTCCCTCATTATGTTGCTGTTGAGGTCTTTTGGATCAATGCAGATCCAGAGCTCGCCGGAGGGCTTCTTAACACACACCATGGAGCTGACCCATGGCGTGGGCTCCGTGACCCGGGATAGCACCCCTTGGTCCCGGAGATCCTGCAGCTGCTGCTTGAGGCGGTCTTTGAGTGGCGCTGGGACCCTGCGAGGTGCGTGAATGACCGGGGTGGCGTCTAAGTTTGAGCCGAATTCTGTAGGTGTCGGGCAGTGTTCCCATGCCCTCGAATGCCTCCTGGTTGTGGGCGAGGAGCGATTGGAGCTGTGCCCTGAATTCTGCATCCGGGAAGTCAGATGTGCCTTCTGGAGACAGAGCGTGGACCCGTTGCACGAGGTGGAGAACCTTGCATGCCTGTGCGCCTAGCACTGTGTCCTTTGATGATCCGACTATTTCGAATGAGAGTGTGGCCGTGTGTGTGTTGCATGTCACCTGGAGCTGGCAGGATCCCATAGCCGGGATAACGTTCCCATTGTAGTCGACCATCTTGTAACGGGATGGCCAAATTGGTGGTCTGACGTTCATGGCGTAGAAGGCTGACCATGCTATGAGGTTGGCAGAGGCAGCAGTGTCCAGACGGAACATTATCGGTGATCGGTTGACCATTAGGGTGGCACACCATTCATCACAGTGTTCACTTGCAACGGCTGGTGGGTCCTGGCTGGAGACATCCGGTTCCCATCAATGACCGCAACACGGAAGGCGTCCCGGTCGTCTGTGTCACTGGTCTGGATATCGTCTGAGCACGACTCGTAGTAAGGAGGCTGAATGGTCCGCACGTCCCTGCGAGGTTGTCGGAATTGGGGAACATTGGCAGGTTCCATTGCTCAACAGCAGGCAGCGTAGTGGGCCATCTTGCCACAGCGGAGGCATTGTCGGTTTCTTGTCGGACATTGCCGCTTTAAATGTGCGGCTCCGCAGTTGCCACATGTCGTGACGTCATGGCGTTCGTTGCGCCACCGCGCATGCGCAGTTCGGTCTTGCGTCGTGCACGCCTGCGCATCACGTCCCTCTGTGTCGACGTCGTTTTTGGCGCACACAAACGCGGGAGGACTCGAAAAGTGCGCGAAATGGCCGCCCTCGTCTAGGCCGCGGGCCGGGAGGAACTCGATCGCCTGGACCCGTTTGGCCTCGTAGGACGCCTGCCTCGCCGATCCAGCAGCGTAGGACGTCTGCCGCGCCGATTCAGCCGCCTGAAATTGGGAGTAGCGGCTGGTCGCGTTTTCATGCAGGACACAGGCTTCGATTGCGGAGGTGAGGGTGAGGCCTTTAATTTTTGAGAGCTGCTGGCGTAGGGTGCCCGAGGTGACCCCAAAAACAATTTGGTCCCGAATCATTGAATCAGAGGTGGTGTCGTAACCGCAGGACTGCGCGAGGATACGGAGGTGCGTAAGGAAGGATTGAAAGGGCTCATCCTTACCCTGCACGCGCTGCTGGAAGAGATACCTCTCGAAACTCTCGTTGACCTCGACATTAAAGTGTTGGTCGAGTTTGAGAAGGACCGTCTTGTACTTGGTCTTGTCCTCACCTTCCGCGAACACCAGGGAGTTGTAGACATGGATGGCATGTTGACCTGCCGTGGAGAGGAGGATGGCGATCTTTCTGGTGTCCGAAGCGCTCTCCTTTTCGTTGGCTTCCAGGAAGAGGTGGAAGCGCTGTTTGAACAGCTTCCAATTAACGCTGAGGTTTCCAGCGACTTGTAGCGGCTGCGGTGTGCTGACGGTGTCCATGGCGCAGGATGGCAGATTCCGGAGGATTCGTAGGTAGGTCCCACAGTTACTCCTGGTACTATGATGTGTTGGGTACTCTGCTACACAGACGAACCAACACGGTTGCGAATGGTACAACTCAGTTTTATTACTAACATTTATTTACAGTGGTAAACTGGTTACTGAGGTTCGATCATAACCCTAGAATCTGTGGACCTATTCCTAATACTATCTTGGAGTGGCACTCAGCACATGGTGGATGTCTGAGTGGCTTGCTATAAGCTCTGTGCTCTGAGCTGTCTCCTGCTGGAATGCCCGGGAAGTTTCGTGTTCCCTGTTTTGTACTGTGAATGCTCTTGCCTGTGATTGGTGTTGTGTGTGTGTTGATTGGTCCGTTGGTCTGTCCATCAGTATGTATGTATGTTTGTACCATGATGTTTACCTGAATATCATGACATCACCTTCAGGAGGTACTCCTCCAACCTACTCGCCAATACATTCGCCAACACCTTTGCATCCACATTCAAAAGTGTTATGGGCCTATACAACCCACATTCTGTTGGATCCTTATCCTCCTGAGCACCAGGGAGATCGATGCCTGCCCCAAAGACTGTGGCAACACCCCCTCCCCTATTGCCTCCTCAATCAGCAACGCCAACTTATCTTTACATTTCTTGTAATACTCCGGCAACCCATCTGGCCCTGCTACCTTCCCCGACTGCATCCTCCCAATCGCATCTTTTATCTCCTGCTCCACTATCGCCCCCTCCAATATAGCCCTGTCCCCCTCCCCCAACCTCGGATATTCCAAACCATCCAGGAATTCCTGCATCTCCCGATCCTTCCCAGGTGACTCCGACCTATACAATCTCTCGTAAAACTCCTCAAACACCCTATTAACCTGATCTGGAGCCACCACCAACTTCCCTGTCCTATCCCGCACCTGAACAATTTCCCTCCCTCCAAAGTTGACCTGCCAGCATGTGTTCTGCCTTCTCTCCATACACATAGACCGCTCCCCTTGCCCGCCTTAATTGGCACACCGCCTTCCTTGTGGACAGCCGGTTAAAGCTCGCCTGCAACTCGTTCTTCTTTTCCAATAGTGTTGGATCCACATCCTCTGCATACCTCCTATCCACTTCCAACATATCATCTATTAACCTTTGACGTTCCACCCTCTCCTCCTTTATTTAAAAAAAAATATTTTTATTCAAATTTTTACATATTTTCAACAAACTCCCCCCTTACAGAAAAAAGAAAAACAAAGAACACATCAATAAACATCCTACAACTACATCACAAATTCCCCCAATATACAAACACCCCATTAAGCAATAATAAACACAGCAGTAAACACAAAGTACACCCCCCCCCCTCCTCCGCCCCCCCCCCCCCCCCGGTTGCTGCTGCTGACCACCTCCTAACGCTCCGCTAGAACATAAGAACATAAGAACTAGGAACACGAGTAGGCCATCTGGCCCCTCGAGCCTGCTCCGCCATTTAATGAGATCATGGCTGATCTTTGTGGACTCAGCTCCACTCTCCGGCCCGTACACCATATCCCTGAATCCCTTTATTCTTTAGAAAGGCATCTATCTTTTTCTTAAAAACGTTTAAAGAAGGAGCCTCAACTGCTTCACTGGGCAAGGAATTCCAGAGATTCACAACCCTTTGGGTGAAGTAGTTCCTCCTACACTCCGTCCTAAATCTACCTCCCCTTATTTTGAGGCTATGCCCCCTAGTTCTGCTTTCCCCGACCAGTGGAAACAACCTGCCCGCATCTATCCTATCTATTCCCTTCATCATTTTATATGTCTCAATAAGATCCCCCCCGCATCCTTCTAAACTCCAATGAGTACAGTCCCAGTCTACTCAACCTCTCGTCATAATCTAATCCCCTCAACTCTGGGATCAACCTAGTGAATCTCCTCTGCACTCCCTCCAGTGCCAATATGTCCTTTCTCAGGTAAGGAGACCAAAACTGAACACAATACTCCAGATGCGGCCTCACCAACACCCTATACAATTGCAGCATAACCTCACTAGTCTTGAACTCCATCCCTCTAGCAATGAAAGACAAAACTCGATTAGCCTTCTTAATCACCTGTTGCACCTGCACACCAACTTTTTGTGACTCGTGCACCAGCACACCCAGGTCCCTCTGCACAGCAGCATGTTTTAACATCTTACCGTTTAAATAATAATCCATTCTGCTGTTATTCCTCCCAAAATGGATAGCCTCACACTTGGATAGGCAACATTGAATTCCATCTGCCAGACGCTAGCCCATTCATCTAACTTAACCAAATCCTTCTGCAGACTTCCGGTATCCTCTGCACTTTTTGCTTTACCACTCATCTTAGTGTCGTCTGCAAACTTTGAAACATTGCACTTGGTCCCCAACTCCAAATCGTCTATGTAAATTGTGAACAACTTCGGGCCCAACACTGATCCTTGAGGGACCCCACTAGTTAAAGGTTGCCAACCAGAGAAACACCCATTTATCCCCACTCTCTGCTTTCTGTTAGTTAACCAATCCTCTACCCATGCTACCACTTTACCCTCAATGCCATGCATCTTTAGTTTATGCAGCAACCTTTTGTGTGGCACCTTGTCAAAAGCTTTCTGGAAATCCAGATATACCACATCCATTGGCTCCCCGTTATCTACTGCACTGGTAACGTCCTCAAAAAATTCTACCAAATTAGTCAGACACGACCTACCCTTTGTGAACCCATGCTGCGCCTGCCCAATGGGACAATTTCCCTCCAGGTGCCCCGCTATTTCCTCCTTAATGATAGGTTCCAGCATTTTCCCAACAACTGAAGCTAAGCTTACCGGCCTATAATTACCCGCTTTCTGCCGACCTCCTTTTTAAACAGTGGTGTCACGTTTGCTAGTTTCCAATCCTCTGGGACCACCCCAGAGTCTAGTGAATTTTGATAAATTATCACTAGTGCGTTTACAATTTCCCTAGCCATCACTTTTAACGCTCTGGGATGCATCCCATCAGGGCCAGGCGACTTGTCTACCTTTAGCCCCATTAGCTTGCCCAATACTGCCTCCTTAGTGATTACAATCATCTCAAGGTCCTCACCTATCATATCTTTATTTCCATCAGTCACTGGCATGTTATTTGTGTCCTCCACTGTGAAGACTGACCCAAAATACCTGTTCAGCTCCTCAGCCATTTTCCCGTCTCCTATTATTAAATCTCCCTTCTCATCTTCCAAAGGACCAATATTTACCTTAGCCACTCTTTTTTGTCTTATATATTTGTAGAAGCTTTTACTATCTGCTTTTATGTTCTGAGCCAGTTAACCTTCTTAGTCTACCTTACTCTTCTTTACTGCTTTTTTAGTAGCTTTCTGTTGTCCCCTAAAGACTTCCCAGTCCTCTAGTCTCCCACTAATTTTTGCCACTTTGTATGCTTTTTCCTTCAATTTGATACTCTCCCTCACCTCCTTAGATATCCACGGGCGATTTTTCCCCTTTCTGCCGTCTTTCTTTTTTGTCGGTATGAACTTTTTCTGAACACTGTGAAAGATCGCTCGGAAGGTTCTCCACTGTTCCTCAACTGCTTCACCATGAAGTCTTTGCTCCCAGTCTACCTTAGCTAGTTCTCCTCTCATCCCATTGTAATCGCCTTTGTTTAAGCACAAAACACTAGTGTTTGATTTTACCTTGTCATCCTCCAACTGTATTTTAAATTCCACCATATTGTGGTCGCTCCTTCCAAGAGGATCCCGAACTATGAGATCATTAATCAATCCTGCCTCATTACACAGGACCAGATCTAGGACCGCTTGTTCCCTTGTAGGTTCCATTACATACGGTTCCAGGAAATTATCCCGGGCACATTCTATAAACTCCTCCTCAAGGCTGCCTTTACCAACCTGGTTAAACCAATCGATATGCAGATTAAAATCTCCCATGATAACCGCTGTACCATTTCTACATGCGTCCGTTATTTCTTTGCTTATTGCCTGCCCTACCATCCTGTTACTATTTGGTGGCCTATAGACTACTCCTATCAGTGACCTTTTCGCCTTACTATTCCTGATTTCCACCCAAATTGTTTCAACCTTGTCCTCCATAGCACCAATATCATCCCTTACTATTGCCCGGATGCCATCCTTAAACAACAAAGCTACACCACCGCCCTTACCGTCCATTCTATCCTTTCGTATAGTCTGATACCCTTGGATATTTAACTCCCAGTCGTGGCCATCCTTTAGTCTAGGAACACTTGCACAGACCCTCTCAAGGCAAATTTTACCCTCTCCAATTTAATGAATCCTGCCATGTCGTGGACCCAGGCTTCCACGCTTGGGGGCCTCGCAGCTATCCACTGTAGCAGAATCCTCCGCCCGGCTACCAGGGACGCAAAGGCCAGAATATTGGCCTCTTTCGCCTCCTGCACTCCCGGCTCGTCCGATACCCCGAATAGTGCTAACCCCCAGCTCGGCTTAACCCGGGTGTTCACCACCTTAGACACCGTCCTCGCAACGCCTCTCCAGAACCCATGCAGCGCCGGGCATGCCCAGAACGTATGGGCGTGATTTGCTGGGCTCCCCGAGCACCTCACACACCTGTCTTCCACCCCAAAGAACCTGCTCAGCCTCGCCCCTGTCATATGCGCTCTGTGAAGAACCTTAAATTGTATCAGGCTAAGCCTGGCACAAGAGGAGGAAGAATGAACCCTACCCAAGGCATCCGCCCATGTACCCTCGTCTATCTCCTCCCCAAGCTCCTCCTCCCATTTACCCTTTACCCTCTCTTCCTTATCCACCACCGCCTTCAAAGCTTCCCATACCACCACCTGCGAGACCTCACCCGTACAATAAACAACACATATTTCTCAATCACGTTTCCAATCTTATCACAAAACCCTCCGTCCCCAACAGTCCCACATCCAATCTCCACCCCTTCTCCAACACCATATCAATGTGGCATGGTCCGATATCGCAATTGCCGAATATTCCAACCCCTTGACCTCGGCCAACAGCGACTTCTCCACCACAAATAAAATCTATCCACGAGTAGGCCTTATGAGCTGAAAAGAAGAAAGAATACTCCCCCTCCCCCAGGTGCAAGAACCTTCAAGGGTCTGATGCGAGCTTCAATTCACACGAGACGATTAGTAGAAGTGACCAGTGGTTTTAATAAGCTAGATCTGTGCCTGCGACTGCTCTGTACCGCCTACAGGCTGCAGATCTATATACCACCGCCGAGGGGGCGGAGCCAAAGGCAGAGCCCACAAGGGTATCAACATAATACATTAAAAGAAAAAAATAACTTATCTAGAGCCACAGCCTCACAATGTCACAAAGCATTTAATAATCAGTTAAGTAATTTTTGAAACATCATCACTGTTTGGGATGAACGGTTACTATATTACTGTACCCTTATCATCATGTAAGGTGATGTCCCCTTTAAGACCGGGGCTTGGAATCCTGGGGGACTCCACCTCTGGCTCCACCCCACCTGGGAGCCGTATATAAGGGGCCGCCTTGTGGGCGGCACCCAGTAAGCACCCGTCTCGGCACTAGGCTAGTTCTTAGCTTATTAAAGCCTTCTTTACCGTTTACTCTCTAAGCGTCGTTATTGAGGGGAAAACAACTTAATAAGCTAAACTACATCAGGATGGGCGCAGGCCTAAAACCAGAGAAGCTCAATCTGGAAGCACGGACACCGGAGGCAAAATAAAATTTTCAATACTGGCTCCGATGTTTCGAGGCCTACCTGGACTCCTCATAGACTCCCATCCTGGGGCCACGCAAGCTGCACCTACTCCACGACCGGGTGAGTCACAGAATCTCCACCACGCTCGAAAAGGCGACTACCTACGAAGAGGCGGTCGAGTTACTATGCAAGCGGTTTGTCAAACCCATCAACGAGGTACATGCCCGGCATCTGGTCTCTACTTGCCGGCAGTGCTCGGGGGAATCGCTAGACGAATTTGCAGAAAAACTCACCGCGCTCGCCAGGGACTGTGACCATCAGGATGTAACAGGGGAAACCCATATGAACCTGCACATCAGAGACGCTTTCGTGTACGGGATCCGCTCGACCTACATCTGGCAACGGCTACTCGAAAACGATCTCCAGGACACGCGAACACTCGCCTCCTCGCTGGAAGTGGCCCGCCATAATTTGGGCATGTACCCCGCGGACCCTGCGAGTCCCCCTCGGAGTCCTCAGACTCGGCCACGTTACGGGCCGGCGCCGCGCGGCGACCCGCCCAGACTGGGGGCACACTGTGCTACTTCTGAGGGCAGGGCCAGCAACCACGCCCACGCTGCCCAGCCCGCTCCGCGATCTGCAGCAACTGCGGGAAGAAGGGGCATTTTGCGAGGGCCTGCCTGGCCAGGCCCAAGGGCCAGAAACACAAAGAACAGCAGGCCCGAAAATCAGGCTCACAGGCCCGCAGGCCTCGCAATGCGGCTGCGCAACGACCCGACACGCCCCCTTCTGATGCGTCATCCGTCTCGTGCGAATCATGGAGGCGGCCATCTTGTCAACGGCCATCTTCTCGACCCGACACGTGCGACTGACAGCGGCGGCCATTTTGCGGATCCGACTCGGCTGAGGACTCGGACTACCCGCAATTGGGAGCGATTACTCTCGACCAAACGCGGCCAAAACATCTGCAGAACTCAATGATGAAGGTCCAGGTCAACGGTCGCGACACTCCATGCCTTTTCGACTCCGGGAGCACGGAGAGCTTTATTCATCCTGAGGCGGTAAGGCACTGCTCCTTGCGCACCCATCCCGCGTCCCAAACCATAGCCCTCGCATCAGGGTCCCACTCGGTACAAATCAAGGGGTACTGTATCACGGATCTCTCAATCCAGGGTGCCGAATACACCCGTTTCAAACTGTATATCCTCCCTCACCTCTGCGCCCCCCCTGCTGCTCGGACTGGATTTCCAGTGCAGCCACCAAAGCCTGACACTGAAGTTCGGTGGACCCCTGCCCCCGCTCACGGTATGCAGCCTTGCAACACTCTATTCGCGAACCTCACTCCCGACTGTAAGCCCGTCGCCACCAGGAGCCAGCGATACAGTGCCTAAGACATGACAGTCATCAAGTCAGAGGTCCAGCGTTTACTGGGAGAGGGGATCATCGAGGCTAGCAACAGGCCCTGGAGAGCACAAGTGGTGGTAGTCCAGTCCGGGGAAAAGAAACGAATGGTCGTGGATTATAGCCAGACCATAAACCGCTTCACGCAGCTCAATGCGTACCCTTCCCCACATAGCAGAAATAGTAAATCGGATCACCCAATACCGGGTATTTTCCACGGTCGATCTCAAATCCGCCTACCACCAGTTCCCCATCCGACCGAAAGACCGCCCCTATACTGCCTTCGAAGCAACCGGCCGGCTCTTCCACTTCCTCGGGTCCCCTTCGGCGTCACAAATGGGGTCTCCGTCTTCCAAAGGGCGATGGACCAAATGGTGGACCAGTACAGCTTGCGGGCTATATACCCGTACTTGGACAATGTCACCACCTGCGGCCATGACCAGCAGGATCATGACGCGAACCTCGAAAAGTTCCTCCAGACCGCCCGAGCCCTCAACCTGACTTATAACGAGGAAAAATACGTTTTCCACACAACCCGGCTAGCCATCCTCGACTATGTCATGGAAAACGAGGTCCTAGATCCCGACCCCGACCGCATGCGTCCCCTAAAGGAACTTCCCCTCCCCCGCAGCCTCAGGGGGGCTTGACATTCTCGTGCGCAATGTCCTAATTGTCCGCAATTGTAACATTCCGGTGGTTTCTGTGGGGGGCTGTTCCTTCCTTCGTTTACCCTTGCGGGGTTCTGGTGCGTTTTAACTGGATGCATGTCTGCCTGCTCTTCCTCGGGTTCCCTAACTGCGGGTTTGTCTGCTTCTGCCTGCTGTTCCTCGGGATTTTTAACTATGGGTTTGCTTTGTACAGACTGCTCCCAGGCGCGGGACAATCTTTTTAAAACCCATTTCTCATTGTGGGCTTCCTCTGAGGGGTCATAATTCGTACAGGCTTTTTGTCCTGCCTCTGTGGCATGGGAGATAAGGGTGCGGGTCCATTTGGCCATACCGTCTTGGGACAAATGGGCATGTTCTAAATTACCGAAAACTGCTGTGAAATGAATCCACAGGCGTCCAGCAAACGCTGTGGGGTATTCTGTCTTTTCCTGCCTGCACTTATTGAGGCCATCTACGGGGTCACCCCGGTTATACCCGATCACATCCAGGATCGCGGTATGCATTTCTGCAAGGGTGCCTCCTCCTACGTTCTGTGGGTCGGGAAGGGCTGCTGCTACCGATGGATCTAAACTTAGAACCATGAGCTTTACATGCTCTCTCTCTTCCAGGTCGTACATGGTCGCCTGATGTTTGACGGTGGCAAAGAAATGGTGGGGGTCTAAAGCGGGGAGGAACAGTGTGATTTTTGCACACGCGTCCTGTAATTGGGTCACTGTTAGGGTGGTGGAATATAGGAATTCCGCCTCGTCCGATGTGGCTGTGCGGTGGGTTGTTACAGGGTTCATGGGAGCCTGAACTACCTGCTGTGCGGGGGGTGGGGGTGCTTTTCTCCTTTGGGGCTTTCCCTCCGCACATCTTCCCTGAACATATCTCTGCGCTGTTTCTTGTAATTCTTCCCAATCAGGGCCGTCTTCCTGATCTAACGTTTCCCCAAAGGTTTCTTGAAATCCTTTCTGGACAGAAAGCTGTGATTGCAGGTCTGCAATTTGCTTCCGGCACTTTGCATGGTCTATGGTGCTCTGTCTTTGTTCTGTGGTTGCAGCGTGGAGCGCTCTCAAGGCTGCCTTGAGATCACTACATTGTTTCTGTAGCGTCTCCACCTGCTTCCCTGTTTCTTTCCTCACCAGGACTGCACGCTGCGTGTCCTGATAAGCCTTTTCATACTGGCACTGGAAACTACTCAAATGCGCCAGACAAGACCGGTGACCCCGTTTGGCGTCAGCCACCTCTTCGTCCTTTGTTGCTAATTTCCTCCTTAATTCCAGATTCTCTTTCTCAACCTCGCATACATCGACTTTACTCATACAATGTATGCCCTCTACTTCTTTGCGGAGCGTCTTGACGACCTCCTCTGTGCCTCGCATTTGTGCCAGACAGGACACGATTGCCATCGGCTTGCGAGCTTTTGCTAAGTTCTTTTTATGGATCTCACTCATGCTCTCCCACCAAGTATGCCCTATACTTCCGGAACCTGATTTGTTATTATCGCAGAAATCATTCCACATGGGCCATCCTTTGCCTTTGAGATATTTCCGGATTTCCTCTTCCCAAATGGGACACTGTCCCACTCTACTGCTGCTGGTCGCAGCGACCGCAAATTCCTCGGGGTTCATGAGGCGTTGCATTGCCTGCATGGCCATCTTTCCTATCCGCTTGCTTCGTTTAAATTTGGAACAGGGGCTAAGGTGGTGTCGTAGATGCGGGTACAGCTTGCGCTAATTTCCGAAAATACAGACTTCCGACAGTTTTGATGCAACAAAATCAATCAGTTTTACCTTATAGCCCTGTTAGTTACGCATGCATACACACACTTCCGAATTATGACTTATTAATCAGAACTGCTTGAACACTTGTGGTTTTTGTTTCCAATTGGATTCTAATTCAAATTTCTTGGGTTCTCCCGGAGTGGTTTTCCACTTCTAGATCGGGTCCCGGCGGAGTGGCCAAAATGTTGCTCGTTTTAGCCTTAGTTTACTTTATTCTTATTCTGTCACCTTTGCTCATGAGACGCCAGGTATCTTTCTGGTACAGCCATGTGGTTCAAGTCCAAGTAATGATTAATAATGCAACACACCGCTTAGTAAGAGTTAAATCAACGCTCATTTATTATATACAGCAATAAATATTTATACAATTATCCTACTTCTAGACTACTACCTACCACTAAAGGCCAATACTTAACTTTGGAAATGGCCCACCAGGTCAGGGAAACAAATGGTCTTTCGAATTGGTTCTGAGCCTGCGGGATTCAAAAGCTGGTACAAGTCGATAGTCAGGAGCGCCTATCTGGTAGCGATCGCTGGAGTAACACTTACAGTTTTCTTTGTCGAAGGGTCTCGAAGGTTGCGAGCAGGAGAAGAAGGGTCGAGTTGAACTTGGCCCCTATTCTTATAGTCCCCAGGGGCTTCCCGCCTCTCGGGGCGGACCTCGTACCTGGTTCCAAGTGATTGGACTTGGTCCCAATCACTTGGTTCGATATGCTCCAATAATGTGGCGATTCCTTGATCGGGGGGGTGGTCGTTTACCTTCCTTTGTGTCAGCCCCTGCTGGCGCCGAAAGGTCTGGGTCGGCTTTCAATTGCTAATTTGTAGCAATTGTTCCCGGGGATGGCGGCTTACTATGCAGATGGCTGGGTTGTTGTGATGTTGATGGCGGCAGGTATCGGTCTGGGCTGACTTCCCCAGAGGCGAATACACTGTTTTACCTGCAGCTGTCCGTTTGAGTCCTGTTGGCTGATTTTCCCATCAGCCTCTTCCGTTCGCCATTTTAGATCGGGGTTTGACCATTTTAGTCAGGAATCAGCCATTTTACGTGGCTACAATTCAAATCGGCAACATCACCACCAAGCACCCCAAAGTTTTAGTCGATCTACCCCACACAGCAGAACACATTTTGGGCATAGACTTTATGAATTCCCACAACCTATCCTTTGATCCAGTCAACCAATGTGTCTGGAGAATGGCGAAATCTGCAAGAGCCCCCGCAACGCTCACCATAGGAGAATATGCAAACAAAATTAGCGCAGTAGACGAATTTTGGTTTGACCCGACTACGATTAGCACGGACAAGTAGGTTAGGGCAGTTTTACAAAAGAACAGGACAGCATTCGCGACCCACAAACACGACTGTGGCTGGATGACTGGTTCAGTACAAATCACAGGACCTGACCCTAGACCCCAAAAGCAATATGGATTTCCCCAAGAGGCAGAGGGAGAAATTGCAAAAGTAATCGACAGCTTATTAGAGCAGGGCGTACTCAGATCAGTAACCTCTACTAATAATGCCCCAATTTGGCCAGTGAGAAAGCCCGATGGATCATGGCGACTGACCATCGATTACCGGGAACTCAACAAAATCACCCCCACAGCAGCCCCCACAGTAGCCACAAGTCCCGAGACCATGCTCAAGCAGGGACTCCATTCCCGATACTTTACGGTTTTGGATATCAGTAATGGATTCTGGTCCATTCCATTGGCAAAGGCGTGCCAGTACAAATTTGCCTTCACCTTTAAAAATCAGCAGTACACATGGACATGCCTTCCACAAGGATTCCACAACTCCCCCTCCATTTTCCACCGACAGCTGGCAAATGGTTTAGCCAAATTTTCTCGCCCCGAATGTCTGGTCCAGTACGTAGACAACCTCCTACTGCAGACAGACACCAAGGAAGAGCACATCGAGCTTCTGTCCGAACTCCTGGAACTCCTACAAGCAATTGGATGCAAAGTAAACCCCAAAAAGGCCCAGATTTTGGAAAACAAGGTGATATATTTTGCCAGCTCCTTTCACACAGAAGCAAATTGGCAACACAACATGCAGCGCATGCAAAAGGTTTCAAACCCATTGCCCCTTGCTAACCCCTCCAGAAAAATTGTCAATTACTCGGGTACTGATTATAAAGAAATACAAAACCATAAAAATTCCTCTAAGGTACAACACAGGAACAGGCCATTCAGTGTTTGCCCTCCATGCAAGCAAACAATTCTTTTTTTTTTAATTTAGAGTACCCAATCTTTTATTTCCAATTAAGGGGCAATTTAGCATGGCCAATCCACCGACTCTGCATGTCTTTGGGTTGTGGGGGTGAGACCCACATGGACACGGGGAGAATGTGCAAACTCCAGACGGGCAGTGACCCGGGACCGGGATTGAACCCGGGTCCTTGGATCCGTGAGGTAGCAGTGCTAAACACTGCACCTTGCCGCCCTCAAGCAAACAATTGTAACTCTATTTAGCACTGTATGCATACCAATGCAGTTCCAGTTCTGATGAAAAGTTACCAAAAACAAACGTTAACTCACTCTCCCTCTCCATGGATGCTGCCCGCCTCGCTGAGTATTTCCAAAATATTCTGCTTTTATTTTCTCACCCACAATTATCCTTCGTCCTCCTATCCAAACCAAATCTTGAACGTTGGCAGCTTTTGCTTGAATCACTAATAAAGTGTTTCACGATTCATAATAATAATCTTTATTAGTGTCACAATTAGGCTTACAGTAACACTGCAATGCAGTTACTGTGAAAATCCCTTAGTCACCACACCGGCGCTTGTTCGGATACACTGAGGGAGAATTCAGAATGTCCAATTCACCTAACAAGCACATCTTTCGCGACTTGTGGCAGGAAATCGGAGCAACTGGAGGAAACCCACAGACACAGGGAGAACGTGCAGATTCCGCACAGACAGTGACCCAATCCGGAATCGAAGCTGGGACCCAAGCCGGAATCGAAGCTGGGACCCTGGCACTGTGAAGCAACAGTGCTGACCACTGTGCCACTGTGCAATGGGGAGTGAATATGCTCAGTGTGATGTTCTTTGCTTTCTTGGTAAAATATGGCTTTGAGGTGTAGTGTTCAACAAAGAACATCAAGGTATGTTGATTCACAAAGCTAATTTATTAAAACAACTCATAATTAGATTCAAACGTCTTATTGAGATACAAAGGTTTCTAAATAAACTAAACTATAATTCTATCCACAGATCTCCTGAACACACGAGTACCCTCTATCCCACCTACTCCTAGAGTCAAGATTGATCACCATCTGGTGGTTAGAGGTATTTACATAAAATTGTTAACCCTTCATTTACCATACAATATCCATATTGTAACACTCAGCAGCAACCACATCTCAAGTGTTCTAAACCAAAAAACTGAAAGTTGCATTTTATCATTTCAGAAATGTATTTTAGTCTCGGATTTAAAAAAATACAAAGGAAGCAAACTAAATTACAGAGATGAGAACATGGGAATTAGAAATGAAAGAGTGAGAGTAGGGAGGTGTTACCAGGGTTTCATTGGAAGCGAGTGAGCCAATGGGAGGCGGGTTTATTGGGAGGTGTGTGTCATGGCGGCGCCCTGTGTTGGGGCCATGAAGTTGCTGATGTTCTCGGGATTCTGCAGTTCGTCACCCTGGAGGCTGTCAGTGCTCAAGAGCCCCTTGCTCTGGAAGTCCGGAACGGGATGGAGACGGCAGCCGTTGAGGCGAACGCATCAGCATTCGTGGGCCAGCAACGTGGTCCAGGGCCGAGTCTCTGTGGATCAGGGCAGCAGGTGAGTGAGCCCGGCCGGGAAAGTCCGGCGTATCAGTGCAACAGAGTGGCCAGTGTGAGGCACTGGGGACGATCCTGTTCAGGGCAGCGGCCGTTTGCATTACTAACGATCCCGGGGAACTTTTAATAGAGAGGCGAGGTGGATGTATGGAGCAGGTGAGGAGCCGAACAAGAACTGATCGAGCAGGCGAGTGAATGGACAGTGTTTGGGGGAACACCTAATTGCAGGGATCACTGTAGTGGTCGATACTGGATATGTGATTCTTCCTTTTATAGTGTCTGGCTCGGAAAAATCAAAAGTTAACAGTATGTGAGACTTTGTGCAAGGTAAAACTTGGGTGTGTAATTGTGTATTTGGATATCAATGTTTATGGAAATATGATTTAGTATTTCGATAAATAAGAGAAGTTGAGCAATGTTCCAAGAATAAGAGTGCACTCCTGGTAACCAAAGATTTGTTGGGTGGAAAGGTTACTGAGGGTTGAGGAGATGAGCTTGTGCTCCACAGACCTTGGTCTGAATGGGCTGGCAGGGAGGTTGATGAGACTAAAAACAAAGGTACATAGTATTTGGCGATTGTGATAGTTAGCTTTAGTTCACTTGATAGAATACATACAGTGCAGGAGGAGGCTATTCACCCCATTGAGTCTGCACCGACCCTCTGAAAGAGCACCCTATCCCCGTAACCCCACCTAAACCACACATCATTGGACACTAAAGGGCAATCTTAGCATTGCCAACCACCTAACCTGCATATCTTTGGACTGTGGGAGGAAACCAGAGTACCCTGAGGAAACCCATGCAGATACAGAGAGAATAAGCAAACGCTACATAGACAATCACCAAGCCGGTAATTGAACCCGGGTTCCTGGTGCTTCGAGGCAGGAGTGCTACCACTGTGCTGCCCTGGCATAGAACATAGAACATAGAAAAATACAGCACAGAACAGGCCTTTCGGCCCACGATGTTGTGCCGAACCTTTGTCCTAGATTAATCATAGATTATCATTGAATTTATAGTGCAGAAGGAGGCCATTCGGCCCATTGAGTCTGCACCGGCTCTTGGAAAGAGCACCCTACCCAAAGTCAACACCTCCACCCAACACTAAGGGCAATTTTGGACACTAAGGGCAATTTATCATGGCCAATCCACCTAACCTGCACATCTTTGGACTGTGGGAGGAAACCGGAGCACCCGGAGGAAACCCACGCAGACACTGGGAGGATGTGCAGACTCTGCACAGACTGTGACCCAAGCTGGAATTGAACCTGGGACCCTGGAGCTGTGAAGCAATTGTGCTATCCACAATGCTACTGTGCTGCCCTTAAGAACAAATAAATCTACACTATATCATTTTACCGTAATCCATGTACCTATCCAATAGCTGCTTGAAGGTCCCTAATGTTTCCGACTCAATTACTTCCACAGGCAGTGCATTCCATACCCCCACTACTCTCTGGGTAAAGAACCTACCTCTGACATCCCCCCTATATCTTCCACCATTCACCTTAAATTTATGTCCCCTTGTAATGGTTTGTTCCACCCGGGGAAAAAGTCTCTGACTGTCTACTCTATCTATTCCCCTGATCATCTTACAAACCTCGATCAAGTCGCCCCTCATCCTTCTCCGTTCCAATGAGAAAAGGCCTAGCACCCTCAACCTTTCCTCGTAAGACCTACTCTTCATTCCAGGCAACATCCTGGTAAATCTCCTTTGCACCCTCTCCAAAGCTTCCACAACCTTCCTAAAATGAGGCGACCAGAACTGTACACAGTACTCCAAATGTGGCCTTACCAAAGTTTTGTACAGCTGCATCATCACCTCACGGCTCTTAAATTCAATCCCTCTGTTAATGAACGCGAGCACACCATAGGCCTTCTTCACAGCTCTATCCACTTGAGTGGCAACTTTCAAAGATGTATGAACATAGACCCCAAGATCTCTCTGCTCGTCCACATTGCCAAGAACTCTACCGTTAACCCTGTATTCTGCATTCATATTTGTCCTTCCAAAATGGACAGGCTCACACTTTTCAGGGTTAAACTCCATCTGCCACTTCTCAGCCCAGCTCTGCATCCTATCTATGTCTCTTTGCAGCCGACAACAGCCCTCCTCACTATCCACAACTCCACCAATCTTCGTATCGTCTGCAAATTTACTGACCCACCCTTCAACTCCCTCATCCAAGTCATTAATGAAAATCACAAACAGCAGAGGAC
The DNA here is from genome assembly GCF_047496885.1 of Scyliorhinus torazame. Classification (NCBI taxonomy): domain Eukaryota; kingdom Metazoa; phylum Chordata; class Chondrichthyes; order Carcharhiniformes; family Scyliorhinidae; genus Scyliorhinus; species Scyliorhinus torazame. The sequence goes on from NC_092707.1 coordinate 312,572,265, forward strand.
CCAGAACTGATCCCTGTGGAACGCCACTGGTAACTGGGATCCAGGCTGAATATTTGCCATCCACCACCCCTCTCTGACTTCTATTGGTTAGCCAGTTTGTTATCCAACTGGCCAAATTTCCCACTATCCCATGCCTCCTTACTTTCTGCATAAGCCTACCATGGGGAACCTTATCAAATGCCTTACTAAAATCCATGTACACTACTTCCACTGCTTTACCTTCATCCACATGCTTGGTCACCTCCTCAAAGAATTCAATAAGACTTGTAAGGCAAGACCTACCCCTCACAAATCCGTGCTGACTATCCCTAATCAAGCAGTGTCTTTCCAGATGCTCAGAAATCTTATCCTTCAGTACCCTTTCCATGACTTTGCCTACCACTGAAGTAAGACTAACTGGCCTGTAATTCCCAGGGTTATCCCTAGTCACTTTTCTGAACAGGGGCACGACATTCGCCACTCTCCAATCCCCTGGTACCACCCCTGTTGACAGTGAGGACGAAAAGATCATTGCCAATGGCTCTGCAATTTCATCTCTTGCTTCCCATAGAATCCTTGGATATATCCCGTCAGGCCCGGGGGACTTGTCTAGCCTCAAGTTTTTCAAAATGCCCAACACATCTTCCTTCCTAACAAGTATTTCCTCGAGCTTACCAGTCTGTTTCACACTGTCCTCTCCAACAATATGGCCCCTCTCATTTGTAAATACAGAAGAAAAGTACTCGTTCAAGACCTCTCCTACCTCTTCAGACTCAATACACAATCTCCCACTACTGTCCTTGATCGGACCTACCCTCGCTCTAGTCATTCTCATATTTCTCACATATGTGTAAAAGGCCTTGGGGTTTTCCTTGATCCTACCCGCCAAAGATTGTTCATGCCCTCTCTTAGCTCTCCTAATCCCTTTCTTCAGTTCCCTCCTGGCTATCTTGTATCCCTCCAACGCCCTGTCTGAACCTTGTTTCCTCAGCCTTACATAAGCCTCCTTTTTCCTCTAAACAAGACATTCAACCTCTCTTGTCAACCATGGTTCCCTCACTCGACCATCTCTTCCCTGCCTGACAGGGACATACATATCAAGGACACGTAGTACCTGTTCCTTGAACAAGTTCCACATTTCACTTGTGTCCTTCCCTGACAGCCTATGTTCCCAACTTATGCACTTCAATTCTTGTCTGACAACATCGTATTTACCCTTCCCCCAATTGTAAACCTTGCCCTGTTGCACGCACCTATCCCTCTCCATTACTAAAGTGAAAGTCACAGAATTGTGCTCACTATCTCCAAAATGCTCCCCCACTAACAAATCTATCACTTGCCCTGGTTCATTACCAAGTACTGAATCCAATATTGCCCCTCCTCTGGTCGGACAATCTACATACTGTGTTAGAAAAGCTTCCTGGACACACTGCACAAACACCACCGCATCCAAACTATTTGATCTAAAGAGTTTCCACGCAATGTTTGGGAAGTTAAAGTCACCCATGACTACTACCCTGTGACTTCTGCACCTTTCCAAAATCTGTTTCCCAATCTGTTCCTCCACATCTCTGCTACTATTGGGGGGCCTATAGAAAACTCCTAACAAGGTGACTGCTCCTTTCCTATTTCTGACTTCAACCCATACTACCTCAGTAGGCTGATACTCCTCGAACTGCCTTTCTGCAGCTGTTATACTATCTCTAATTAACAATGCCACCCCCCCACCTCTTTTACCACCCTCCCTAATCTTATTGAAACATCTATAACCAGGGACCTCCAACAACCATTTCTGCCCCTCTTATATCCAAGTTTCCGTGATGGCCACCACATCGTAGTCCCACGTACCAATCCATGCCTTAAGTTCACCCACCTTATTCCGGATGCTTCTTGCGTTGAAGTATACACACTTCAACCCATCTCCGTGCCTGCAAGTACTCTCCTTTGTCAGTGTTCTCTTCCCCACTGCCTCATTACACGCTTTGGCGTCCTGACTATCGGCTACCTTAGTTGCTGGACTACAAATCCGGTTCCCATTCCCCTGCCAAATTAGTTTAAACCCTCCCGAAGAGTACTAGAAAACCTCCCTCCTAGGATATTGGTGCCCCTCTGGTTCAGATGCAACCCGTCCTGCTTGTACAGGTCCCACCTTCCCCAGAATGCACTCCAATTATCCAAATACCTGAAGCCCTCCCTCCTACACCATTCCTGCAGCCAGGTGTTCAGCTGCACTCTCTCCCTATTCCTAGCCTCGCTATCACGTGGCACCGGCAACAAACCAGAGATGACAACTCTGTCTGTCCTGGCTTTTAACTTCCAGCCTAACTCCCTAAACTCGTTTATTACCTCCACACCCCTTTCCTACCTACACCGTTGGTACCAATGTGCACCACGACTTCTGGCTGCTCCCCCTCCCCCTTAAGGATCCTGAAGACACGATCCGAGACATCCCTGGCCCTGGCACCCGGGAGGCAACATACCTTCCGGGAGTCTCGCTCGCGACCACAGAATCTCCTATCTATTCCCCTAACCATTGAATCTCCTACAACTATTGCTTTTCTATTCTCCCCCCTTCCCTTCTGAGCCCCAGAGCCAGACTCAGTGCCAGAGACCTGGCCGCTAGGGCCTTCCCCCAGTAGGTCATCCCCCCCAACAGCATCTAAAACGGTATACATGATGTTGTATTGAAGGTACCTGTTACCCTTTAGTAATTTTAAACACCTCTATCAAACCATCCCCTCCATCTCCGAATCTTCTCTAACAATAACAGCTTATATATTTAAAACTTCCTTCATATTTTTTATTCCGCTCACTAGGCAACATTTGAGTCTACACTTGTATGATCTGTAATCCCTCAATATCCTTTTTATAATATGGAGCCCAAAACTGCGCACACTACACTCAGCTGCGGTTATATGTCAATGTACAATTACATTTTAATTTTTATATTCTGCTCTTAGAACATAGCAAAAGAAAAGGAGCAGGAGTAAACCTTTCGGCCCTTCAAGCCAGTCTGACATTCAGCAAGGTCATGCCTGATCTTCGAGCTCAAATCCACCTTCCTGCATATTCCTTAATTCCCCTAAGTGCCCAAAAATCTATCAACCTCTTTCTTGAATGTACTCAATGACTGAGCATTCACAACTCTCTGACGTAGAGATTTGCAAAGAATGTAGACCATTAAGCAACTGACAGGAGGAGGAGACTCCACAAACATACTCATCCTCATTGATGATGAACCCAGCACTTCAGTGTAAGCGATAAGGCTGAAGCATTTGCAAACATGTTCAGCCAGAAGTGCTGAGTGGATGATCCATCTCTGTATCCTCCTGAGGTCTCCAACATCAGAGATTGTCAGTCTTCAGACAATTCATGTGGTAATATCTGCAGATTGCACATTAAACTTTTCCGCAGGGTTTAAAATATATTGGGTTTCACCCTGAAGTCCCAACAAAGCAGTGACGGGAGCCTGTTGTGCAAGTGACAGAACAAGGACAGTGCATGTGTGAGGCCCAGCACAAGGTGATGTCACAGCACTCCTGGCTGACTTGAGCTGGGGAAGAGCAGAATTAAATTGCAATGAAGATTAAGAGCATGTGTGAGTAAAAGTCCCTGTCATCACAGTCCCTATCAGGGAAGTGTCTCAAAGTTGTCGTCAGTCCCATCACTTCCAAACTGTTAATCTGGAATAATCAATACAATTTGGGTTCCACCACAATCACTTTGTTGCAAACATTATTACAATCCAAACATGAATTTAAAAAACTCAAGTGGTGAGAATGACTGCCCTGGACATCAAGGCATTATTTGACCGAATGTGGCATCAAGATGCCCTAACAAAATTTAAGTCAATGGGAATTGATGCAAAAACATTTCACTGATTAGAGTCATATCTAGCACAAAGGAGGATGGTCTTGGTGCTGGAGGCTAATCAACAAGTTCCTCTGCGTCAATAATATAAAAGCAAATTGTTGCAGATGCTGGAATCTGAAACAAAAATACTGAACAATCTTAGCAGGTCTGACAGCATCTTTGGAGAGAGAAGGGAGCTAATGTTTTGAGTCTGGATGAGTTTTGTCAAAGCTCCTCTGCATGCTGATTGGATTTGGATTTATAGTCATGTGTACCGTGGTACAGTGAAAAGTATTCTGCATTACAGTCACGACAGATCATTCCATACATGAAAAACATAGGACATACGATAAATACACAAAGTAAATACGTAGACATAGACTTCAGGTGAAACATACAGAGTAGTGCTACTCCGTAGAGAAGATGCGTGGAGAGATCAGTTCCGTTCATAAGAGAGTCATTCAGGAGTTTGGTAACAGCGGGGAAGAAGCTGTTTTTGAATCTTACTGCGTGCTCTCAGACTTTTGTATTTCCTGCCCAATGGAAGTGGTTGGAAGAGAGAATAATCTAGGTGGGAGGGGTCTTTGATTATGCTGCCCGCTTTCCTGAGGCAGTGGGAGGTGTAGACAGAGTCAGTGGATGGGAGGCGGGTTCGCGTGATGGACTGGGCTGTGTTCACAACTCTCTGTAGTTTCTTATGGTCTTAGGACGAGCATAACAAGCTGTGATGCAGCCAGATAGGATGCTTTCTATGGTGCATCTGTAAAAATTGGGAAGAGTCAATGTGGGCATGCCGGATTTCCTTCGTTTCCTGAGGAAGTATAGGTGCTGTTGTGCTTTCTTGGTCGTAGCGCGACGGGGGTGGACCAGGACGTATTGTTGGTGATGTGCACACCTAGGAATTTGAAGCTGTCAACCATCTCCCACCACTGCACCATTGATGCAAATGGGTGTGTGTGATACTTCGCTTCCTGAAGTCAATGACCAGCCCCTTAGTTTTGCTGACATTGAGGGAGAGATTGTTGTCGCTACACCACAACACAAGGTTCTCTATCTCCCCCATGTACTCTGACTCATCGTTGTTCGCGATCCAACCCACGGCAGTTGTGTTATCAGCAGACGTGTAGATGGAGTTGGAGCCAAGTTTTGCTACAAAATCATGTGTGTATAGGGAATGTAGTACGGGGCCAAGTACGCAAGCCTGACGGGGTCCCGGTATTGAGGACTATTGGGGAGGAGGTGTTGTTGTTTATCCTTACTGATCCTGGTCTATGGGTCAGGAAGTCAAGGATCCAGTTGCAGAGGGAGGAGCCAAATCCTAGGTTTTGGAGTTTTGATATGAGCTTGGCTGGGATTACGGTGTTGAAGGCAGAGCTATAATCAATGATTAGGAGTCTGATATAGGAGTGCTTGTTGTCGAGATGCTCCAGGGAAGACTGTAGTGACAGGGAGATGGAGTCTGCTGTGAACCGGTTATGGTGGTATGCAAATTGCAGTGGACCAAAGCATTCTGGGAGTATGGAAGTGATGTGTCTCATGACCAACCTCTCGGTTCCAGGCCCAACCACATTCAGCTGCTTCATTAATGACCTTCCCTTCATGGGGTCAAAATAGGGAGGTTCGCTGATGATTGCCTAGTGTTCAGTACCATTCACCATTCCTCAGTCAACAAAGTAGTCCGTGCCCATGGACAGAAAGGCCTGGACAGGACTCCAGCTTGGGCTGAAAAGTGGCAAGTGATATTCATGCCAAACAAGTATCATGTCTCAAAGAAAACCTAGCAATCTCCTTTGATGTTTAGTAGCAGTATCACCAGCATTGAGTCCCCACACCCAATATCCTGGGGATTTATTGTCAGAACCGTAACTGGACCAGCCACATAAATATTGTAGCTATGAGAACAGATCAGAGACTGGAAATTATGTAGCTCCACAAAGCCAGCCCACCATCTACAAGTCAGGAGTGTGATGAAATACTCCTCACTTGCCTGGATAACTGCAGCTCCAAGATAATTTTTTTTTAAATTCTGTACCATTCAGGACAAAGCACCCCATCGATTGGCATCCCATTTATCATTTTAAACATTAATTTCCTCCACCACCAGTGCAGTAGAGTGTACTGCAGCAATTCCTCAAACCTCCATCGATAGCACCTTCCAAAACGTAGACCTTTTCTGCCTAGAGAGCAATAGCAGCAGGCTTATGGGGACACCATCATTTACATGTCGCAGTCCCCCCACTACCCCCAAGTCACACATCATCCAGACTGGGAAATATATCGCCACCGTTCCTTCCTCAATACTCAATCAAAATGCAGCCACTCTCCATTATAGCACTAAGGGTGTGCCTGCACCACATGGACTGCACAAGCAGGGAAAATGGAGTTTAATATTATATCAGATCAGACATTATCTTATTGAATGGCAGAGCAGAGTGGCCTACTTCTGCTCATATGTCTTATGGTCTAATTCTCAACTCCATTTTCCCACCAAGTCCTAGGTTTTGGGGTTATTACATGAGTTTGGCTGGGATTATGGTGTTGAAGGCATATTGACCTAGCCTGTACAGCCCTCTGTGGGTAATGAATTCCACAGATTCGCTACCCTCTGAGAGAAGAAATACCCCCCCCCCTCTCATTTCTGTTTTAAATGAACGTCCCCTTACTCTGAGATTATGCCCTTTGGCCCTAGACTCTCCCACAAGAAGAAACATCCTCAGACTTCCGGTGGCGACCATGGAGTGAACGGTCGCACATTTAGCAGCTCCCGCTCTTAGTGGTCTTTTAACGGCTTTTAAGCTGGGTTTCCGTGGGATTTTTCAACATAAGTGGATTAAAGTGAGAGGAGAGGAGGATGACCCCTAGTTTATGGAGCTGCGCCCAAGAAACAATCATAAAAGAAGAAATCAAAAGTTGGTTGGGAGTGAAGTTCAGAGTTTGGTGTATGCAATGGCAGAGAAGCAAAGTTCGACCATGCCAGCTTAATGGACAATGGATCAGTAGTTTAAATACTTGGATGAGAAGTTCGCCCGGCATCATAAGGAGTGTGCAGAGGACCTGACCAGGGCGGTGGCCTCGATTTAAGGAGGTGGTCAACCGGGTGGAGGAGAAAGTGACGACTCGGGGACAGGCGATCCAAAAGTTGCAGGAGCTGGTGGCGGAACAAGAGGAGCAGTCCACTACGATGGCAATGGAAATTAATATCCTACAGGATCAGCAGAAACGGCTGTTGGAGAAGGTGGAGGACCTGGAGAATCGCTCTCGCAGGCAGAATATCCGGATCGTCAGTTTGCCAGAGGGAAAGGAGGGATCGGATGCCGGTGCGTGTGTGGGAAAGATGCTCGAGGCAGATGCGTTTGACAGGCTGTTAGAGGTGGACCGGGCTCACAGGGTGCTCATGCGTAAGCCCCAGGGGAGTGAGCCCCCGAGGGCGATGGTGGTGAGGCTGCATCGGTTCCTGGACAGACAAAACGGTTCATGTGGGAAGATTCTGAGATCCGGGTGTATCAAGACCTGGGAGCAGAACTCTCAAAGAGGAGGGCGAGTTTTAATAAGGTTAAGGCGGCCCTGTATGAGCAGAGAATAAAATTTGGACTGCTCTACCCAGCCCGTCTTTGGGTGACCTACGAGAACCGGGAACTATATTTTGGCTCGCCGGAAGAAGTGGCGGTTTTCATGAAGGACAATAACTGGTAGAGGCATAATGACTTTAAAATCTAGATGGTAGTGGGCTGAGTTAAAAGTTTTGTGTTGTTTTATATTTTAAAAAATCTCAGCCTTTCACTGTAACTTAAGTTGCGGGGATCGGGAAAGGAAGGATATCTCTGATTGGCTTGATTTTGATCCACTGCTGTATGTACCGAGGTACAGTAAAAGAGTTTTTAAGTTGCGATGTTCTAGGGGGGAAAGAAAAGATGTTTTGAGTTTTTGCAAAAAAAAAATTCTTAACCTTCTTGATGTTTCTTCTATTGTTTTCGGCTCTGTTTGATGGTGATGGGACTGACGAGATGCTGTAAAGGCAGGAGGGGTGGGCCTCTGTTCCCGGACCTTGGGGGATTGCTTGTTTGCCTTCTGTGTCTGTTGCTGTTGCTTTGAAAATTATGTGAAGAGTGGGGGGGGGGGGGTGAGGATCCAGCAGGTGGTAGGATGCTAAGTGCCAGGGGCAGGAGCTGCTAAGCTAGCTGGGAGAGCTGGTTCACGGGAGCAAAATGGAGAGAGAGCTTAAGAGAGACAGGGGGGGGGCGGGCTGCTGACAATTAGGGGACTTTTAGGAGGTTGGAGATGGAGACCAGATGGTGGTGGCTGCCGAGGGGCGGGCCTGGGGAGGTGCAGGACAAGGGCTAAGGGCTGGCCTCGTAGAGGTCATGGCTGATCGACAGCGGAGTGGGGCAGGAGGCCCCCCCCCCCCCCCCCCGCAACCAGACTAGTTACGAGGAATATTCGTGGACAGAATGGGCCGGTCAAAATGGAACAATGACACTGGAGAGACCGCGGCTGGGGTGATATGGGTAGCATTGAAGGTGGTTATTAGAGGGGAATGTATTTCGATTCAGGCCCATAGGGAGAAGACTGAACGGGCGGAGCTGGCCAGGTTGGTAGGAGAAATCTTACAGGTGGACTGGAGATATGTGGAGTCTCCGAATGAGAAGCTCCTTAAGGAGTGTCAGAGATTCCAAATGGAATTTGGGCCCCTTTCCACAGGTAAGGCAGAGGGACAGCTGAGGAGGGTAAAAGGGGCAATATATGAACATGGGGAGAAGGCTAGCAGGATGCTGGCGCATCAGCTGAGGAAGCAGGAGGCGGCGAGAGAAATAGGGGAAATAAAGGATGTGAGGGGGAACGTAGTGAGGGACCCGGGGGCGGTTAACGACTTGTTCCGTGAATTCTATAGTTGATTATATGAGTCGGAACCCCCGGTCGGGGAGGAGGGTGTGAATCAATTTCTGGAGAGGCTAGAGTTCCCGAAGGTAGATGAGGAGCTGGTGGAAGTCCTGGGGGGCCCAATTGGGCTCGGGGAGATAATAGACGGATTGGGGGCGATGCAATCAGGCAAGGCCCCAGGACCTGATGGATTCCCAGTGGAATTTTATAAAAAGTTTTCTGAGCTACGGGCCGCTTCTGGTCAAGGCTATTTTTTTTTTTTTAAATAATATTTTATTGAAAATTTTTGGTCAACCAACACAGTACATTGTGCATCCTTTACACAACATTGTAACAATACAGATAATAATGACCTTTTTTATTTAAACAAGAACAGAAAAACAACAACAAATAAATAAATATTAAATAACAAAAATAAAAACTAGCCCTAATTGGCAACTGCCTTGTCTCAGGCCACCCCCCCCCCCCACCCCCCCCCCCATCCCTCCCCCCCATCCCTCCTCCCCCCCCCCCCCCCCAAGTCCTGGGCTGCTGCTGCTGCCTTCTTTTTTCCCCCATCTATCTTTCCGCAAGATATTCGACGAACGGTTGCCACCGCCTGGTAAACCCTTGAGCCGACCCCCTTAGGACGAACTTAATCCGCTCTAACTTTATGAACCCCGCCATATCATTTATCCAGGTCTCCACCCTCGGGGGCTTGGCTTCTTTCCACATTAGCAATATCCTGCGCCGGGCTACTAGGGACGCAAAGGCCAGAACATCGGCCTCTCTCGCCTCCTGCACTCCCGGCTCTTGTGCAACCCCAAATATAGCCAACCCCCAGCTTGGTTCGACCCGGACTCCTACTACTTTCGAAAGCACCTTTGTCACCCCCATCCAAAACCCCTGTAGTGCCGGGCATGACCAAAACATATGGGTATGATTCGCTGGGCTTCTCGAGCACCTCGCACACCTATCCTCCACCCCAAAAAATTTACTGAGCCGTGTTCCAGTCATATGTGCCCTGTGTAATACCTTAAACTGAATCAGGCTTAGCCTGGCGCACGAGGACGACGAGTTTACCCTGTTTAGGGCATCTGCCCACAGCCCCTCCTCGATCTCCTCCCCTAGCTCTTCTTCCCATTTCCCTTTTAGTTCGTCCACCATAGTCTCCCCTTCATCCCTCATTTCCCTATATATATCCGACACCTTACCGTCCCCCACCCATTTCTTTGAGATGACTCTGTCCTGCACCTCTTGTGTCGGGAGCTGCGGGAATTCCCTCACCTGTTGCCTCGCAAAAGCCCTCAATTGCATGTACCTGAATGCATTCCCTTGGGGCAACCCATATTTCTCGGTCAGCGCTCCCAGACTCGCGAACTTCCCATCCACAAATAGATCTTTCAATTGCGTTATACCTGCTCTTTGCCACGTTCCATATCCCCCATCCATTCCCCCCGGGGCAAACCTATGGTTGTTTCTTATCGGGGACCCCCCCAATGCTCCGGTCTTTCCCCTATGTCGTCTCCACTGTCCCCAAATCTTCAGTGTAGCTACCACCACCGGACTCGTGGTATAGTTCCTTGGTGAGAACGGCAATGGGGCTGTCACCATAGCCTGCAGGCTGGTCCCCCTACAGGACGCCCTCTCTAATCTCTTCCACGCCGCTCCTTCCTCCTCTCCCATCCACTTACTCACCATTGAAATATTAGCGGCCCAATAATACTCACTTAGGCTCGGTAGTGCCAGCCCCCCCCTATCCCTACTACGCTGTAAGAATCCCTTCCTCACTCTCGGAGTCTTCCCGGCCCAAACAAAACCCATGATACTCTTTTCTATCCTTTTGAAAAAAGCCTTCGTGATCACCACCGGGAGGCACTGAAACACAAAGAGGAATCTCGGGAGGACCACCATCTTAACCGCCTGCACCCTCCCTGCCATTGACAATGCTACCATATCCCATCTCTTGAAATCTTCCTCCATCTGTTCCACCAACCGCGTCAAATTTAGCCTGTGCAATGTGCCCCAATTCTTAGCTATCTGGATCCCCAGGTAACGAAAGTCTCTTGTTACCTTCCTCAACGGTAGGTCTTCTATTTCTCTACTCTGCTCCCCTGGATGCACCACAAACAGCTCACTCTTCCCCATGTTCAATTTATACCCTGAAAAATCCCCAAACTCCCCAAGTATCCGCATTATTTCTGGCATCCCCTCCGCTGGATCCGCCACATATAGTAGCAGATCATCCGCATATAAAGATACCCGGTGTTCTTCTCCTCCCCTAAGTATTCCCCTCCATCTCTTGGAACCTCTCAGCGCTATCGCCAGGGGCTCAATCGCCAGTGCAAACAGTAATGGGGACAGAGGACATCCCTGCCTTGTCCCTCTATGGAGCCGAAAATATGCCGATCCCCGTCCATTCGTGACCACACTCGCCACTGGGGCCCTATACAACAGCTGCACCCATCTAACATACCCCTCTCCAAACCCAAATCTCCTCAACACCTCCCACAGATAATCCCATTCCACTCTATCAGATGCTTTCTCGGCATCCATCGCCACTACTATCTCCGTTTCACCCTCTGGTGGGGCCATCATCATTACCCCTAACAGCCTCCGTATATTCGTGTTCAGCTGTCTCCCCTTCACAAACCCAGTTTGGTCCTCATGAACCACCCCCGGGACACATTCCTCTATTCTCATTGCCATTACCTTGGCCAGGACCTTGGCATCCACATTGAGGAGGGAAATTGGTCTGTAGGACCCGCATTGTAGCGGATCCTTTTCCTTCTTTAAGAGAAGCGATATCGTTGCTTCTGACATAGTCGGGGGCAGTTGTCCCCTTTCCTTTGCCTCGTTAAAGGTCCTCGTCAGTAGCGGGGCGAGCAAGTCCAAATATTTTCTGTAAAATTCAACTGGGAATCCGTCCGGTCCCGGGGCCTTTCCCGTCTGCATGTTCCTAATTCCTTTCACCACTTCTTCTACCGTGATCTGTGCTCCCAGTCCCACCCTTTCCTGCTCTTCCACCTTGGGAATTTCCAGCCGATCCAAAAAATCCATCATTCTCTCCCTCCCATCCGGGGGTTGAGCTTCATACAATTTTTTATAAAATGTCTTGAACACTTCATTCACTCTCTCCGCTCCCCGCTCCGTCTCTCCTTCCTCGTCCCTCACCCCCCCCTATTTCCCTCGCTGCTCCCCTTTTCCTCAATTGGTGTGCCAGCAATCTGCTCGCCTTCTCTCCATATTCATACTGTACACCCTGCGCCTTCCTCCATTGTGCCTCTGCAGTGCCTGTAGTCAGCAAGTCAAATTCCACATGCAGCCTTTGCCTTTCCCTGTACAGTCCCTCCTCCGGTGCTTCCGCATATTGTCTGTCCACCCTCAAAAGTTCTTGCAGCAACCGCTCCCGTTCCTTACTCTCCTGCTTCCCTTTATGTGTCCTTATTGATATCAGCTCCCCCCCTAACCACCGCCTTCAACGCCTCCCAGACCACTCCCACCTGAACCTCCCCATTGTCATTGAGTTCCAAGTACTTTTCAATGCATCCCCTCACCCTTAGGCACACCCCCTCATCCGCCATTAGTCCCATGTCCATTCTCCAGGGTGGGCGCCCTCTTGTTTCCTCCCCTATCTCCAAGTCTACCCAGTGTGGGGCATGATCCGAAATGGCTATAGCCGTATATTCCGTTCCCCTCACCCTCGGGATCAATGCCCTACCCAACACAAAAAAGTCTATGCGTGAATAGACTTTATGGACATAGGAGAAAAACGAGAACTCCTTACTCCTAGGTCTACTGAATCTCCATGGGTCCACCCCTCCCATCTGCTCCATAAAATCCTTAAGCACCTTGGCTGCTGCCGGCCTCCTACCAGTCCTGGACTTCGACCTATCCAGCCTTGGTTCCAACACCGTGTTAAAGTCTCCCCCCATTATCAGCTTTCCGGTCTCTAGGTCTGGGATGCGTCCTAGCATTCGCCTCATAAAGTTGGCATCGTCCCAGTTCGGGGCATACACGTTTACCAAAACCACCATCTCTCCCTGTAATTTGCCACTCACCATCACGTATCTGCCCCCGTTATCCGCCGCTATAGTCTTTGCCTCGAACATTACCCGCTTCCCCACTAATATAGCCACCCCCCTGTTTTTCGCATCCAGCCCCGAATGGAACACCTGCCCCACCCATCCTTTGCGCAACCTAACCTGGTCTATCAGTTTCAGGTGCGTTTCCTGTAACATAACCACATCTGCTTTAAGTTTCTTAAGGTGTGCGAGTACTCGTGCCCTCTTTATCGGCCCGTTAAGCCCCCTCACGTTCCACGTGATCAGCCGAGTTGGGGGGCTTCCCACCCCCCCCCCCCCCCCCCTTGCCGGTTAGCCATCATCTTTTTCCAGCTTCTCGCCCAGTTCCCACGCAGCTGTATCTCTCCCAGACGGTGCCCCCCCGCCCATCCTTTCCCGTACCCACTCCCCCCTTTCCCCAGCAGCAGCAACCCAGTAATACCCCCCTCCCCCCCCCCCCCCCCCCCCCGCTAGACCCCCCGCTAGCGTAATTACTCCCCCCATGTTGCTCCCAGAAGTCAGCAAACTCTGGCTGACCTCGACTTCCCCCCGTGATCGCGGCTCGCACCGTGCGACGCCCCCTCCTTCCTGCTTCTCTATTCCCGCCATAATTATCATAGCGCGGGAACCAAACCCGCGCCTCTCCCTCGGCCCCGCCTCCCATGGCCAACGCCCCATCTCCTCTCCCTCCCCACCTCCCCCCATCACCACCTGTGGGAGAAAGAAAAGTTACCATACCGCAGGATTAAAACATAAAACCCCTCTTCGCCCCCCCCCATTCGCCCCACCACTTTATCCAAACGTTCATTTTCATAATCCAATCATTCCAATTTTTCTTCTACAATAAAAGTCCACGCTTCATCCGCCGTCTCAAAGTAGTGGTGCCTCCCTTGATATGTGACCCACAGTCTTGCCGGTTGCAGCATTCCAAATTTTATCTTCTTTTTGTGAAGTACCGCTTTGGCCCGATTAAAGCTCGCCCTCCTTCTCGCCACCTCCGCACTCCAATCTTGATAAACGCGGATCACCGCGTTCTCCCATTTACTACACCGAGTTTTCTTCGCCCATCTAAGGACCATTTCTCTATCCTTAAAACGGAGGAATCTCACCACTGTGGCTCTGGGAGTTTCTCCTGCTCTCGATCCTCGCACCATAACTCGGTATGCTCCCTCCACCTCCAACGGACCCGTCGGGGCCTCCGCTCCCATTAACGAGTGCAGCATCGTGCTCACATATGCCCCGACGTCCGCCCCCTCCACACCTTCAGGAAGGCCAAGAATCCTCAAGTTGTTCCTCCTTGCGTTGTTTTCCAGTGCCTCCAACCTCTCCACAGATCGTTTCTGGTGTGCCTCCTGTATCTCCGACTTCACCACCAGGCCCTGTATATCGTTCTCATTCTCTGCTGCTTTCGCCTTCACGACCCGAAGCTCCTGCTCCTGGGTCTTTTGTTCCTCTTTCAGCCCTTCAATCGCCTGCAATATCGGGGCCAACAACTCTTTCTTCATTTCCTTTTTTATCTCCTCCACGCAGCGTTTCAAGAACTCTTGTTGTTCAGGGCCCCATATGAAACTGCCACCTTCCGACGCCATCTTGGTTTCTGCTTGCCTTCCTTGCCGTTGTTCCAAAGGATCCGCTGCAATCCGGCCACTTTCCTCTCCTTTTTCCATCCGTGTCCAGGGGGAACACCCTTCTGGTTTACCGCACGGTGTTTTTAGCCGTTAAAATTGCCGTTGGGGCTCCTATCAAGAGCCCAAAAGTCCGTTCCACCGGGAGCTGCCGAAACGTGCGACTTAGCTGGTCATCGCCGCACCTGGAACCTCGGTCAAGGCTATTTTAACGAGCCCAAGGAACTGGGAGTGCTTCCCCCAACGCTATCACAGGCATCAATCTCTCATCCTGAAGCGAGACAAGAACCCGAAGAGCTGTGGATCTTACAGACCAATTTTCCTTTTGAATGTAGATGCTAAATTTCTGGCGAAGATCTTGGCCACCCGAATGGAGGATTGTGTCCCGGAGGTAATCAGGGAGATTCTGACGGGATTTGTGAAGGGCAGGCAATATTAGACGGCTTCTTCATGTTATAATGATGCCAGCGGGGGTGCGCGATGTTGAGGTGGCAGTAGCCATGGATGTGGAGAAGGCTTTCGACCGGGTGGAGTAGAAGTACCTATGGGATATTTTAGGCAGGTTTGGGTTTGGGCAGGGATTTGTGGATTGGGTCCGGCTGTTCTATCGGGCTCCGGTGGCAAATGTAAGAACCAATCGAGTCCAGTCAAAATACTTTAGTCTCTGCAGGGGGACAAGGCAGGGATGCCCGTTCTCCCCATTACTGTTTGCCCTGGCCATAGAGCCCTTAGCAATGGCCCTTAGATCATCGATTGCCTGGCGGGGGATAGTGAGGGGGGGTGGAGCACAGGGTCTCTCTCTATGCGACAACTGGCTGCTCTATGTCACAGACCCGGTGGGGCTGAAATCATGGAGATAGTAGGAGAATTTGGGCGCTTTTTCAGGTTACAATTTAAATATGGGAAAGAGCGAGATGTCCGTGATTCAGGCACGGGGACAGGAAAGGAGACTGAAGGAGTTACCTTTTAAAGTGGCTGAGAGGAGTTTTAGATATCTTGGGATTCAAGTGGCTAAGGATGGGGGGCTGCTTCATAAGTTAAACCTGGGCAAAGCGGTCGATCAAATGAAAAGGGATTTTCGCAGATGGGACATGCTCCTGCTGACGCTGATGGGGAGGGTCCAGACGGTGAAGATGACGGTCCTTCCGACACTGCTCTTCTTTTTTCAATGTCTTCCGATCATTGTCCCAAAGGCTTTTTTCAGGAAAATGAACACGACGATATCGGGTTTTGTGTGGGTGGGTAAAACCCCGAGAGTAAAGAGGACACTCCTGGAACGGGGTCGTGGAGAGGGGGGCTTAGCCCTCCCGAGCTTTATTAATTATTACTGGGCGGCCAACATATCGATGGTTAGGTAGTGGGGGAGGGGTCGGTTTGGGAGCGAGTGGAAGCGGCATCCTGCAAGGGTACAAGTTTGGAGGCTTTACTAACAGCGTCTCTGCCGTTCTCACCGGCTCAGTGCTCTACAAGCCCTGTGGTGGTGGCAGCCCTGAGGGTGTGGGGGCAATGGAGGCAGCACGTGAGATTGGAGGGGGGGGGGGGATCAATGTGGTCACCGATTTGTGACAACCACCAGTTTGCCCCGGGGGGGCTGGATGGGGGCTTTAGGAGGTGGCAGCGGACAGGGATTCAGAGATTTGGTGATCTCTTCATTCAGGAGGGTTTCCCGAGCCTGGAGAGATTAGAGGAGGAGTTTGAGTTGCCGGGTGGGAACGGGTTTCGGTACCTACAGATACGGGACTTTGTCCAGAGGCAGGTTTCAAGCTTTCCTCACCTGCCCGTGAGGGGACTTCAGGACAAGGGGATGTCAAAAACAGGGGTTGGAGAGGGGAGGGTTTCGGAGATATACAAGGAGTTGATGAAGTGGGATGGGGCCCTTACCAGAGAGGTGAAGAGGAAGTGGGAAGAGGAGCTGGAAATTGAACTGTGGGGGAAAAAGCCTTGAAGAGAGTCAATTCATCCTCGTCGTGTGCTAGACTTAGATTATTTCAGTTCAAGGTGGCCCACAGGACCCACATGACAGCGGCCCGGACGAACAGGTTCTTTGAGGAGGTGGAGGGCAGATGTGGGGGTAGCCCGGCGAACAATGTACATTTGTTTTGGGTATGTCCGAAGTTGAGGGGATTCTGGCAGGGATTTGCGGACATCATGTCAGAAGTCCTGGAAGGGAAGGCAATATTTGGGGTATCGGAAGATCTGGGGGCCGGGTGGGGGAGGGGTGGGGGGGGGGGGGGGCAATATCCTGGCCTTCTCCTCCCTGGTGGCCTGGATATGGATTTTGCTGGGATGGGGGGACTCCGAGCCCCCGCAGGCAGGAATGTGAGTCAGCGATATGGCAGGGTTTCTCAGGCTGGAAAAAAATCAAGTTCGCCTTGAGAGGATCAACTCAGGGGTTCGCCCGGAGATGGCAACTGTTCAGCGATTTCTTCAAGGAAAATTGAACGTCAGCAGTGAGGGGGGGGGGGTGAGAAAAGGGGAGGGGGGAGGAATACAGGAGGCATGGCAATGTTAGATAAGGACAGGGAAATTAGTATATGGGTAATTAAGGAATAGGGCGGGGGTAGTAGGGGATGTTGTTTTCTGTTTTTTGTTCGTTTAGGTGTTCTGCGTGTGTTGGCCCGCGCGGTTGTTTAAGAAATGTTAATGTGTTAAACTGTGAAAATTACAAATGCTTCAATACAAATTACAAATTCTTCTTAAACAAAAAAAAAGAAACGCCCTCTCAGCATTTACCCTGTTAAGCCCTCTGAGAATTCTATGTATTTCAGTAAGGTCACCTCATTCTTCTAAACTCCAATGAGTGGAAACCCAACCTATTTAACCTCTCCTCATAAAGAATCCCTCCTACTCGGGATCAACCTGGTGAACCTTCTCTGGACTGCCTCCAATGCCAATATATCTTTGCTTAGATAAGGGGACCAAAACTGTTCACAATATTCCCGATGTAGTTTAACTACTACTGCCTTGTAGAATTTCCCTATTTTTATACTTCATTCCCTTTGAAATGAAGGCCAACATTCCATTTGCCTTCTTAATCACTTGCCGAGGAGATAGGAGAGGTGCTAAATGAATATTTTTCGTCAGTATTCACACAGGAAAAAGACAATGTTGTCGAGGAGAATACTGAGATTCAGGCTACTAGACTAGAAGGGCTCTAGGTTCATACGGAGGAGGTGTTAGCAGTTCTGGAAAGGATGAAAATAGATAAGTCCCCTGGGCCGGATGGGATTTATCCTAGGATTCTCTGGGAAGCTAGGGAGGAGATTGCTGAGCCTTTGGCTTTGATCTTTAAGTCGTCTTTGTCAACAGGAATAGTGCCAGAAGACTAGAGGATAGCAAATGTTGTCCCCTTGTTCAAGAAGGGGAGTAAAGACAACCCCGGTAACTATAGACCAGTGAGCCTTACTTCTGTTGTGGGCAAAATCTTGGAAAGGTTTATAAGAGATAGGGTGTATAATCATCTGGAAAGGAATAATTTGATTAGACATAGTCAACACGGTTTCGTGAAGGGTAGGTCGTGCCTCACAAACCTTATTGAGTTCTTTGAGAAGGTGACCAAACAGGTGGATGAGGGTAAAGCAGTTGATGTGGTGTATATGGATTTCAGTAAAGCGTTTGATAAGGTTCCCCACGGTAGGCTACTGCAGAAAATACGGAGGCATGGGATTCGGGGAGATTTAGCAGTTTGGATCAGAAATTGGCTAGCTGGAAGAAGGCAAAGGGTGGTGGTTGATGGGAAGTGTTCAGACTGGAGTCCAGTTACTAGTGGTGTACCACAAGGATCTGTTTTGGGGCCACTGCTGTTTGTTATTTTTATAAATGACCTGGAGGAGGGCGTAGAAGGATGGGTGAGTAAATTTGCAGATGACACTAAAGTCGGTGGAGTTGTGGACAGTACGGAAGGATGTTACAAGTTACAGAGGGACATAGATAAGCTGCAGTGCTGGGCTGAGAGGTGGCAAATGGAGTTTAATGCAGAAAAGTGTGAGGGGATTCATTTTGGAAGGAATAACAGGAAGACCGAATACTGGGCTAATGGTAAGATTCTTGGCAGTGTGGATGAGCAGAGAGATCTCGGTGTCCATGTACATAGATCCCTGAAAGTTGCCACTCAGGTTGAGAGGGTTGTTAAGAAGGCGTACGGTGTGTTAGCTTTTATTGGTAGAGGGATTGAGTTTCGGAGCCATGAGGTCATGTTGCAGCTGTACAAAACTCTGGTGCGGCCGCATTTGGAGTATCACTTAACTTGTCTGTATCCCTCTGTAGGCTCTTTGTGTCATCCTCACCACTTGCCTTGCCACCTATTTTTGTGTCATCCGCAAACTTGGCAATAATGCATTAACTTCCCTCATCCAAGTCATTAATATATATTGTAAATAATTATGTCTCCCGCACGGATCTTTGTGGCACTTCACTAGTTACAGGTTGCCATCCTAAAACATGCCCCTCTTATCCTATCTCTCTGTCTTTTATCAGTTAGCCAGTCCTTTTATCCATGCCAAAATACTACCCATAACACCATGGGCTCTTAACTTATTATGTAGGCTTTTGTGTGGTACCTTATCAAATGCTTTTTGGAAATCCAAGAATATTACATCGACTTGCTCCCCTTCATCTACCCTGCTCGTTACCACCTCAAATAATTCTAATAAATTTGTGGAGCGTGATTTCCCCTTCATGAAGCCAAGCTGACTCTGGGTGATTAAATTTGTCGAGCGTGATTTCCCCTTCATGAAGCCAAGCTGACTCTGGGTGATTATGTTATGCATTTCTAAATGCTCTGCTATTACATCCTTTAGCACAGATTCTAACATTTTCCCAATGACACAAGTTAAGCTAACTGACCTATAGTTACTTTTTGTTTCTCCCTCCTTTTTTGAATAAAGGTGTTACTTTGGCAGCTTTTCATTCCTCTGGGACTTTTCCAGAATTTAAGGATTCTTGGAAGATTACGACCAGTGCATCCACAATCTCTGTAGCCACTTCCTTTAATATCCTGGGATGCAGCCCATCAGGTCCAGGAGACTTAGCGGCCTTCAGACCCAATAGTTTCCCTCGTGATTTTTATTGTATTTATTTCCTCCCCCCTCCTTCTGGCCCTAAATTATTTATTTTTGGAATGTTATTGGTGTCTTCCTCTATGTTCCACCGCATTTCTCTAACTCCTCTGCCATTTCCTGGTTCCCTGTTACTATTTGCCCCAATCTCATTCTCTAAGGGGCCTATTTTCACTTTGGCCTTTCTTCCTTTTTATATATTTAAAGAAACTCTTGCTGTCCATTTTTATATTGTTTGCTGGCTTCCCCTCATAGTTTAGCTTCTCCTGCTTTATTTTTTTTGTTCACCTTTTGCTGATTTTAAAAACTTTTCTGGCTTACCGCTAATCTTTGCCATATTTAATTTTTTTCTTTCAGTTTAATACTATCCTTCACTCCTTGGTTAACCATGGTTGACTTATCCCCATCCTAAAATGCTTCTTCCTCACTGGGATGCATTTCTGTTGTGAGTCATGAAATATTTCCATAAATGTCTGCCATTGAGTGTCAATCGTCTTTCTTGCTAAACTGCCTTCCCAGTCCACTCTAGCCAACTCTGTCCTTATTCCTTTATAATTACCCTGATTTAAGTGTAGCACAGTTGTTTCTGACCCAGGTTTCTCACTCTCAAATTGAATGCTAAATTCTACTGTGTTACAATCACTGCTTCCTCGGGGATCGTTTGCTCTCAGATTTTTTTATTAAACCTGTCTTATTACACATTACCAAATCCAAAATAGCCTGATCCCTGGTTGAATCCACAACATATTGCTCTAGGATTATATCAGATCAGCTGGATCGTCAGCATATTTGTATTGGTAAACATTATAAATGAGGTATTGTTTTAAATGGCTTTAAGTTACGAAAGGGGAGACACGGTGCGAAGGGCAGGAAAGATAAATGAGGTGTTCAAGACCTTCTATGAGGAACTGTATAGGTCTCAACCCCCAGAGGGAGAGGAGGGGATGCGGCAGTTCCTGGACCAATTGAGGTTCCCGAAAGTGGAGGAGCGGGGGGTGGTAGGCCTGGGGGCACCGATTGGGGTGGACAAGGTTATTAAGGGACTGGGAAGTATGCAAGCAGGGAAGGCCCCAGGACCAGACGGGTTCCCGGTGGAGTATTACAGAAAATATGTGGACTTGTTGGCCCCGCTGATGGTGAGGACGTTCAATGAGGCCAGGAAAGGGGGGACTCTACCCCCGATGATGTCGGAGGCGACGGTATCGTTAATTTTGAAGAGGGATAAAGATCCGTTGCAGTGCGGGTCCTATAGACCCATTTCATTATTGAACGTGGACGCCAAATTGTTGGCAAAGGTACTGGCATCGAGGATAGAGGACTGTGTCCCGGGGGTGGTGCACGAAGACCAGACAGGGTTCGTAAAAGGGAGACAACTGAATGTTAACGTGCGACGACTATTAGGGGTGATAATGATGCCCCAAGTGGAGGGGGAGGCAGAGATAGTGGCGGCAATGGACGCAGAGAAGGCATTTGATAGGGTGGAGTGGGAGTATTTATGGGAAGTGTTAAGGAGGTTTGGGTTTGGGAACGGGTTTATTAGCTGGGTTAGACTTCTTTATGGGGCTCCAACGGCAAACGTAGTTACAGGTCGACATAGATCGGGGTATTTCCGACTATATAGGGGAACAAGACAGGGATGCCCGCTGTCTCCATTGTTGTTCGCGTTGGCAATTGAACCTCTGGCCATGGCGTTGAGAGACTCCAGTAAATGGAGAGGGGTGATTAGAGGGGGAGAAGAACACCGAGTCTCGTTATACGCGGATGACCTATTGTTATACGTGTCGGACCCAGCGGGGGGGATGATAGAGGTTATGCGAATTTTGAGGGGGTTCGGGGATTTCTCGGGGTATAGGCTAAACATGGGGAAGAGTGAATTATTTGTGATATATCTAGGGGACCAGAGTAGAGAGATAGAAGGCTTGCCTCTAAGGAAAGTGGAAAGAAACTTCCGATACCTGGGGATTCAGATCGCTAGGAGCTGGGGAACCTTGCACAGGCTTAATCTGACACGGTTGGTAGAACAAATGGAGGAGGACTTCAAGAGGTGGGACATGCAGCCTCTATCGCTGGCGGGCAGGGTGCAAGCAATTAAGATGATGGTCCTCCCGAGGTTCTTATTTGTATTTCAATGTCTCCCTATACTAATCACCAAGACCTTTTTTAATAAAATAGACAGGAGCATCGCGAGCTTCGTGTGGGCAGGGAGAGTTCCGAGAGTAAGGAGGGGGTTCCTTCAGCGTAGTAGGGACAGAGGAGGATTGGCACTACCGAACTTGGGCGATTACTATTGGGCCGCCAATGTGGCAATGATACGTAAATGGATGATGGAGGGTGAGGGAGCGGCGTGGGAAAGACTGGAGAGAAAGTCCTGTAAAGGGACGAGTTTAGAGGTGCTGGTGACGGCGCCGCTACCGATCTCACCTAAAAAGTTTACCACGAACCCGGTGGTGGCGGCAACATTGAATATCTGGGGACAGTGGAGGCGACAGAGAGGGGTGCGGGGAGCCCTGGTGGGGTCCACAATCAGGAACAACCATAGGTTCGCCCCAGGAAGAATGGATGGAGGATTTCAGAGCTGGTACCAGTTGGGAATTAGGAGGGTGGGAGATTTATTTATAGATGGGACTTTTGCGAGCTTGGGAGCATTGGAGGAAAAGTATAAGTTGCCCCGGGGAAATTTCTTGAGATATATGCAGGTGAGGGCGTTTACTAGACAACAGGTGAGGGAATTTCCGTTGCTCCCGACACAGGGGATACAGGACAGGGTGCTTTCAGGGGTGTGGGTTGGAGAGGGCAAGGTGTCAGAGATTTACCGAGAGATGAGGGAAGAGGGGGAGGAGTCGGTGGGCGAACTAAAAGGAAAGTGGGAAGAAGAACTAGGGGAGGAGATAGAGGAGGGTATGTGGGCTGATGCCCTAAGCAGGGTAAATTCCTCTTCCTCATGCGCCAGGCTTAGCCTGATTCAATTTAAGGTGCTACATGGAGCACACAACGGGAGCAAGATTGAGCAGGTTCTTTGGAGTGGAGGACAAATGTGGGAGGTGTGGCGGGAGCCCGGCAAATCACGCACATATGTTTTGGGCGTGCCCGGCACTGGAAGGGTATTGGAAGGGAGTGACAGGAGTGATTTCGCGGGTGGTGAAGGCCCGGGTCAAACCAGGCTGGGGGTTAGCTCTATTTGGAGTTGCGGAAGAGCCGGGAGTGCAGGAGGCGAAAGAGGCCGACGTTGTGGCCTTTGCGTCCCTAGTAGCCCGGCGCAGGATCCTACTCATGTGGAAGGAGGCGAAACCCCCCGGACTGGAGGCCTGGGTAAATGATATGGCGGGGTTCATTAAACTGGAGCAGATAAAGTTTGCCCTGAGAGGATCGGCTCAAGGGTTCACCAGGCGGTGGCAGCCATTTCTCGACTACCTAGGGGAACGTTAGAGGGAAGACAGATGACCAGCAGCAGCAACCCAGGGGGAGGGGGGGGGGTTTAGTTTAGTTTAGGTCAAAGATAAAGGGGTTTTGTTACTTGTGTATTGTTAAAAAATTCTGTATTGTTATTGTTGCGTTTGCTTTGTAAGAGGGGAAAAATTGTTGTTTGGGGGAAAAAATTTCAATAAAACATTTTTTTTTAAAAATTAAATGGCTTTAAGTTAATGTTTCAGTGCCCAGAAGCATAAACCTATAGTTAGATTCATGTTGAACAAAGGTGTTTGTATGTATGGGAATTGATTTAAGTTCAAACTGTGTTTCTATTGCCTGGAGAGGACTATGGCATGCAGAGTAAATAAAAGACGGAAGCATGTGGGTGTTGCTTAGCAACTGGGACCTAGTAAGGTACATAGAACATACAGTGCAGAAGGAGGCATTCGGCCCATCGAGTCTGCACCTACCCACTTAAGCCCTCACTTCCACCCTATCCCCGTTACCCAATAACACCTCCTAACCCTTTTGGTCACTAAGGGCAATTTATCATTGCCAATCCACCTAACTTGCACGTCTTTGGACTGTGGGAGGAAACCGGAGCGCCTGGAGGAAACCCACGCAGACACTGGGAGAACGTGCAGACTCCGGACAGACAGTGACCCAGCGTGGAATCGAACCTGGGACCCTGGTGCTGTGAAGGCCCAGTGCTATCCACTTGTGCTACCGTATGCCCTGAACCTTTTTAAGTTTTAGCTGAATTTGTGGCAGTTGGAGACAGGATTGAGGATGTTAGCATCTCTCAACTCTGTCCGAAGCAAAACTGGACAGGACGAGAGCTGCAAAGAGGCAGGCTTCCTGAAGTACAAGTTACAGTCCCAATAACCAGGGAATTGGGACTGCCTAAGACAACTGGAATGAAGAAAACAGAAGCAATGGTATTGTTCAGAAGAATTCCAGGAAGAGTGAACAAAGTGTTCTGAGTTAAAGAAAGAATTGCAGTGGCCAGATTTAAAGTGGTTCAGCAGCCTTCAAAGGTAAAACAAATGTCTGATGCCATTTTAAGGCAGTCTGGGAATGGTGAATTAAAGCAATTGTGAGCAGTTTGCACAGCAGTCAAGAGAAAGGAACCTGAAGGAGTTAGTGTGAAATCCTGGACTGGAATTTGCTGTTCAAAGTGGAGTGGACGCTTCGCTTGAAAGTGTCATTTGGAGAACCTGATCTGGATTTTGGAATGCAAATCGCTAAAGGGAAGCTTTATGAGAGAAGATTTTAAAGTGTGTTTCGAAGAGGATGTAACTAGTAGAGTTGACGAGGGGGAGCCAGTGAATGTGGTATATTTGGACTTTCAGAAGGCTTTTAACAAAGACCCGCATAAGTGATTAGTGTGTAAAATGAAAGCGCATGGGATTAGGGGAAGTGTATTGAGGTGGATAGAAAACGTCTTTTTCAAATTGGCAGGCTGTGACTAGTGGGGGATCGGTGCTAAGTACATTAATGATTTAAATGAGGGAATGTAATATGTCCAAATTTTCAGATGACACCACGTTGGGTGGGAGGGCAAACTGAGGAGAATGCAGAGATCCTTCAGTGTGATTTGGACAAGTTGAGTGAGTGGGCAAGGAATGGCAGATGCAGTATAATTTGGAGAAATACGAAGTTATATACTTTGGTAGGAAAAATGAGAAGGCAGGCTATTCTCTGAATGGCCATAAATTAGGCGAGGAGAATGTGCCACAAGACCTGTGAGTCTTCATACACCAGTCCCTGAAGGTAAACATGCAGGTACAGCATGTAAAAAAGGCAAATAATGTGTTGCCTTCATAGCGAGAGGATTCTAGTACAGGAACAGGGATGTCTTGCTGCAATTATGCAGGGCCTTGGTGAGGCCACACCTGGGATATTGTGTTTAGTTTTGGTCTCCTTATCTGAGGAAGGATGTTCTTGTTGGAGAGGGAGTGTAGCGAAGGTTTACCAGACTGATCCCAGGGTGGCAGGACTGGCGTATGAGGAGAGATTCATCAGTTAGGATTGTATTCACTGGAGTTCAGAAGAATGAGAGCGGATCTTATAGAAACCTATAAAATTCTAACAGGGCTAGACAGGGTAGGTGCAGGAAGGATGTTCTCGATGGCAAGTGTCCAGAACCAGTGGTCACAGTCTGAGGATAGGGGATAGACCATTTAGGAAGGAGATAAGGAGAAATTTCTTCACCCAGAAATCTAAGGATATGGGGGGAAAGCGGGATTAGGCTATTGATTTGGATGATCAGCCATGATCGTGATGAATGGCAGAGCAGGCTGGAAAGGCTGAATTGACTCCTCCTGCTCCTATTTTCAATGTTTCTATTTTTTTGAAATGGATTTGAAAACTCTTACATGACAATCATCTGGGGGGACTCTGAGGAAGCATTCATTTGGGGTTCAGAGTGGAGAGTGCATTTGGCCACAGTCATCTTGTGTGCTTAAAATGGACTTTGTGTTAATCAGACCATTGTAGATTAAAATGTACTTTGTAATCTGTGTTAACCCTAAAACCTGCATGTAATTGTTAAGCGAAGTGGGGGAGCAACCTGTGTGTAATTGTTAAGCAAAGCGGGGAGTAAAGCAAATGATATCATCCAGATTTTTCAATTTTAATAATTTTTTGGGGGATAAAACTGATATCATAGAATTTACAGTGCAGAAGGAGGCCATTCAGCCCATCGAGTCTGCACTGGCCCTTTGGAAAGAGCACCCTACCTAAGCCCACACCTCCACCCTATCCCTGCAACCAGTAACCCCACCTCACCTTTGTTTTTGGGCAAAAAGTGCAATTTAGCATGGCCAATCCACCTAGCCATCAATGTGTACTACTGGAGCCATCTTATCAGCTCAGCAATTGCCCATTTTGAAAAGCACAGAAAGACAATTATAAAGTAGTCCAACTGACAAAAAGATTTTTTTTTCTTTTGAGCTTTGACAAAAGGTCATCTGGACTCCAAACGTTCGCTCTTTTCTCTCCCTACAGATGCTGCACGACCTGCTGAGATTTTCCAGCATTTTCTCTTTTGATTTCAAATTCCAGCATCCGCAGTGATTTGCTTTTATATTTTTTTTCTTCATATCTCATCCGTGACAGTGTGAAGTGGGCAGCACGGTAGCCGCTTTATAGTGCCAGGGCCCTGGGTTCGATTCCCGGTTTGGGTCACTGCCTGTGCGGAGTCTGCACGTTCTCCCCATGTCTGCGTGGATTTCCTCCGGGTGCTCTGGTTTCCTCCCACAAGTCTCGAAAGACGTGCTGTAAGGTGAATTGGACATTCTGAATTCTCCCTCCGTGTACCCGAACAGGCACCGGAACGTGGGGACGAGGGGATTTTCACAGTAACTTCCACAGTAAGCCTACTTGTGACAATAATAAAGATTATGACGACAGACAATCTAAATTAAATGGTACAATTTGAAAGGGTATGCAGGAACGGAGAGATCTGGGGTGTATGTACACAAACTTTGACGGTGACAGGATAGGGTGTGGAGGATGTTTTTAAAAAATAGACTTGAGGGCCCGATCTAACCAAATTTGTTCTAAGTGTGGTAGCGAGCGAGAATTGTTGGGTGTTTCTCGACGACCAACCCGGTAAGGGTCACTGGTATCCAACGTGAATTAGGCCACTTAACGATGCCCCGCAGCTTTATGCCGCAAATTTCTGTCCCGCCATCTTATTTACCAGGACTGCACCCGGCAGCTCCCCGCGAACGGTGGGGAGCAGCATTTGAACCTATCCTGCAGAGCAAACCCCAGACAGCATGCAGCCATGCCACCGCACAGACCAGCGCTGCAATCCCAGGATACCTACCTGGCCAGGCTCATGAACGCAATGGAGTCCAGGAGGGATACACTGTTCCCCCGAGGGGATCAGAGGGTCAGCCACAGGGCAGCCAGTGCTGCCTGGGAGACAAGAGGCAGCGGCTGTCAGTTTGGGGAGTATGACCAGTAGGACCGCCACCTAGGGCCACAAGAAGCTCAACGACCTCCACCGGACTGCCCGGTTGAGTAGGCATCAGCCCCCTGGCGTCTGTTCCGCCAGCGATTTTCCTCCACCCTCCCAGCACAATGCCGCATCCATGCCCCAACACACCATGGCACCCCACCCATGCCCGGCAGTGCTGCACATACCTGCCCACTGCCATGCCCCTGCTCACCCGCGAAGCATGTAGCATTCAACTCCCAATGCCCACTATCTCTCTGTGTCCTCCCAGGAGAACTTGGCGCACAATCGGCAGGAAAGGGCCCAATGGGCAGCGGGCTGGCGGACCTCCTCACCCCCGATGGGAGTTGTTCATGCCAGCATGATGATCCTTCCCTCTCACTGACCACATGTCCTTTCTCACACAGGATCTCCAGCTGGCAATACCGCTCGCTCCCCTCCCCGCCTCCCAAGAGAAAGGAGAAGAGATCCGAGGATGCCACCATCGATACATCACGGCTGTCATCCCCACCCTCCACCAGCGCAGAGACACACATCTCAGTGGGCGAAAGCAGTGGACAGGCTTCTGGGGCACATTCCGGTGAACACCTCACAGTTGCAAATGCACATCAGGTGGAGGCAGGAACGTCTAGGGGAGGCGGCACTCATCGGTCTGCTGGATCCCAGGACCCAGCTGAGCCCCAGTCAGGTGCTGAGCCTTTGGACCAGGCTATTCCGGAGCTGATTCTGTCGATAGGGTGCAGCCATGAGATGTAGAGAGGGATGTCAGCGACACTCCAGGTCCATAGCCGATTGAAAGAGTCCTAAAGGCTATGGGCGCAGGAGATGGCGCCGGCAATGCATGGCACCGAGCCAACATTGCTCGGGTGATGACCACAGAGGAGAGCTTGGAGCACGCGTCAGCAGCATGAGTGGTGGTGTCCAAGGCGATTCTCAGTCTGTGACAGCATGTCCCAGATGCTGGGGGACGTGTCCCTGACACGGGTGGACATTTCCGAGAAGCTACGGAGCATGTACCAGTCTCCGGTGGGCAATGCTGAGGCACTGCAGAGCACGTTCCAGGCACAGATGGACATTGGCGACGCGCTGCAGAGCGCAGCCTGCTCACAGAGAGACATCAAGGAGGGCATCGGCACCATGGTGCAGACATTGGGGAGTCGCCAGGCCTGGCAGAACCAGATTACGCAGGGGCATCTGGTGCTCAATCCAGCTGCTCCTCCATCCCGAGGTGACCCCCACTCCCCAGGGGCTTACCGGCACCGATCGGGAGGAGGAAGCGCTGGAGGTCGACCCGGAGCTTCCCTACAGGGAGATGACGACGGCCGCCAGCTCCCCCAAGTCCAACCCCCCCCTGACAACAGTGTATCTCGGGGTCAGTATGCAGAACAGGGTGGCACAGCCAGGCATGTCAGCCATGTCCCTCCAACCCCAGGCCGTCAGGGGATGTCCACTAGATGCATTGACGGCCACAGGATGTGGTAAGCAACAGGCTATCTCCGCCCCTGATGTGCACCCTGGGGACACACCTACACCTAGCGGTAGAACACAGTGGGCTAAATACATTGAGGATCACTGATGAGGCACGGGTGGGGGTGGGGGTGGGGGGGGGCACCATCAGAGGCTAGGGACAGTTGAGGTCACTATTGTACTGTACACCATTAAAACAGGTTACACCCAAGACATGTGAAGCCTCCGTCACGTTATTCCGGCTACTCCTCGGATCCCCACAGCAGCCGTTCCGCTGGCTTCATGTTTTTAAATCGATGTGCTGAACGGTGGCTGTGTAACCACCCACTGGGGAGGCGGTTAGATCACACGTACCCATTCGATAGGGGGTCCTTCCCGGTAATAGTATTGGAATTGAACTTAATTGGTGATTATTAGTTCCTCGCCACACCGCGGCAGCATCCTGATCTCGCCAACGGGAGCGGGCCAGTTAGACCGGAAACATTGGCGCCTGGTGTGATTTCGGCCTCTCCCGATATCCAGCTGGCTGCTCATTTTAGCGCCTGGCGCAATGAGGCCAGTGGATTGCGCCCTCTCAAGTGCTAAAGCAAGGAAATTATGCCTAAATTTTGTAAACTACCATTTCATTTTGAGATGGAGTACTGTGTTCAGTTTTGGACATCGTACCTTAAGCAGGATATCAAAGCCTTTGTTGGAGAATCATTTTACTAGAATGATGCAAGGGATGAGGGACTTCAGTTAAATGAAGAATTGGAAAAGCAGACAATATTAAGAGGAGATTTTATACAGGTGGTCAAAATCATGAAAATTTTGATTGGTTAAATAAAGAGAGACCGTTTCCAGTAGGAGAATAGATTTAAAGTGATTCATAAACAAGCCCGTGGCAACTTGCGTAAACCTTTTATTTTAATTAGCGAGCTATTAAGGTGTGGAAAGTACTTCCTAGAAACAGATGGAAACAGATTCAATAATGACTTTCATAAAGGAATTATATAAAACTAGAAGTGAAAGATTTTGCAGGGCTCTGGGTGGGGAAAGCAGAGGACAGGGTCTAATTAAATAGCTCTACCAAAGAGCTGGCACAAAGAGCCCAATGACTGCCACCTGTGCTGATACTATGAAGAGGATGTTTGAAGGAAAACATTTTTTTTTTTTAAATCTTTTTAGAATTCTGAACTCCAAAAGACTCAAAATTCAACAAAGAATTTGCTTTCCAACAGTTACTTATAATTTTGGAACAGGAGTAGGCCAATCGGCCCTTCGAGTCTGCTCCGCCATTTAACAAAATCATCACTGATCTGATTGTAACCTCAGCTCCCCTTCCGCATCTACCTCCTATAACTTTTCCCCCCTTACTTATAAAAAATTCATCTCCCTCTGCCTTAAAAATATTCAGACTCTGCTTCCACTGCCTTTTGAGGAAGAGAGTTTCAAAGACTCACAACCCTGTTTTCCTCATCTCTGTCTTAAATGGGCACGTCCTTATTTTTAAACAGCGACCCCTGGTTCTAGATTCTCCCACACGAGGAAACATCCTCTCCACATCCACCCTGTCAAGACCCTACAGGATCTTGAAGGTTTCAATCCAAGTTGCCTCTCCAGCGGATACATGCCTAGCCTATCCAACATTTTGTCATAAGACAGCTCACCCATTCCAGATATTAACCTTCTAAACCTTCTCTGAATTGCTTGCCATTGACATCCTTCATTAAATATGGTGACCAATCAGTACTCCCGGCATGGTTTCACAAAGCCCTACATAAATGAATCTAGACTTCTCTACTTTTACATTCAATTCCCCTTGCAATAAACTATAACATTCTGTTTGTTTTCAGAATTACCTGCTGGGTCAGCTATACTGACCTGTGCATTCATACACTAGACACCGAGATCTGCCTCTCTGAGCTCTGCAATCTCTCACAATTTTGGTAGTATGCTTTATTTCTCCTGTTAAAATAGACAATTTCACATTCTATTCTATTTGCCAGGTCTTTGCCCACTCACTTAACCTATCTATAATCCCTTTGTGATAAAAGCAAAACACTGCGGGTGCTGAAAATCTGAAATATAAACAGGAAATGCTGGATGAACTCTGCAGGTCTGACAGCATATGTGGAGAGAGAAACAAAGTTAATGTTTTGGGTCCATATGACTTCATATCCTTTTGTAGCCTCCTTATGTCCTTTTCACATCTTACTTTCCTACCTGTCTTTATGGCGTCAGCAAATTTAGCAACTATACCTTTTGGTCCCTTCATCCAAGTAATTCCTGTCACTTTGGGGGAGCCGGTTTAGCTCACTTGGCTAGACAACTGGTTGGTGATTCAGAGCAAGGCAGAGCAGCACGGGTTCAATTCTCATACCGACTGAGGTTATTCATGCCTTCTCAACCTTGCCCCTCACCTGAGGTGTGGTGATCCTCAGGTTAAATCACCACCAGTCAGCTCTTCCCCTTCAAAGGGGAAAGGAGCCTATAGTCATCTGGAACTACTTTACCTATCATCCAAATCATAGTCATATTATATAAATTGTAAAAAAGTTGAGACCTTAGCACTGTGGCACGCCACTCGTTACATCCTGCCAACCAGGAAAATACCCTTTGATGCCTACTCTTTGTATCCTGTTAGTTAGCTAATCTCCTATCCATGCATGTTACCTCTCACATCATGAGCTTTTTATTTCTGCAATAACGTTTGTTGAGGTACCTTGGGCTGGATTCTCCACAAATGGGGCGATGTCCATTTTTCACTTTTGACTTTCCTTCAAAAGGTTAAGAGCGATACTCCTACATGAAAGGGGCTGGCAGGGCCCCGGAGTGCTTCTCGCAGCTCTGGCTATGGATACAGGCCCCACTTCTGGTCGGGAGTCCGCGCATGTGATTGGCGGCGGCTTGCAGCAGCCACCCCTTGCGACATGGCAGACTGCGGAGCGACATCCCAAATGTCGGCGCCTCCGAGATGCCGCCCGCCCGCAGATCCGAGCCGCCCGATCACCGCCCCGGCTGTCCATGAGGCCCCCCCGAGTCCGCAGCTGATACATGGTTAGAATCACGCCGTCGGGAACTCAGCCAGTTTTGCCCAGAGAATCGCTGGGGGGGGGCCATCTGCCAATCCCCCCCCCCCAGCCGCGCAATCCGTGCGCGAGCGATTCTCCGGTGCCGGCCACGATCCCCGCGTAAAATGGATTCTCCGCCCCTGCACCAAACGCGATTTTGGCGCGGGGATGCAGAGAATCCAGCCCCTTATCTGAAAATCACCTTCTCGAAATCTAAATACAGTACATTCCACCAGTTTAACTGGTCTTTAGTTGCCTGCTTTTCTGTTTCCCTTTTTGAATAAGGGAGTTACATTCACTATTTTCCAATCCCCAATTCTAGGAAATTTTGGAAAATTAAAACCAACACATCAGTTATCTCTCTAGCCACTTCTTTCAAGACCCGAGGATGAAATCCATTAGGACCCGGGGAATTGTCAGCCTGCAGATCCAATTTTCCCAGTACCACTTCCTTAGTGATTGCATTTTTTCTGAGTTCCTCCCTCACTTCCATTTCCTGATTTACAGCTATTTCTGAGATATTATTATATCCGCTTTAGTGAAGACCGTTGCAAATTACTTGTTCAGTTCATCTGCCATCTCCTTATTTTCTATTATTAATTCCCCCAGACTCACCTTTTCTAGAAGTACTGCTCACTTCAACTCTTTTATCCCTATTTTAAATAATAACTATTTCTAGAAACTCTTACTGTCTGTCTTTGTTTTTAGCCATCCTGTACTCTTGTAATTTTTCCTTCCTTATCAATCTTTTCACGGAAGCCCACCAAAGAATTGGTCGCAGCCACCAATTCACCCTAGGGCAATATCCGGTCTCTCCTTCCAAGATCAATGGAGCTACCAAACATGAAACATTTCCCATGCCTGGGGAGCCACCTGTCCTCTAAGGCTGACATTAATACGGAGATCCAATATCGTATCCAATCCTCGAGTACCTCCTTCGGATGCCCAAGGACGAGAGTATTGACGACTGCGATATCCGTGCTATCGTCAAAATCCTTGTGTGCAAGACAATGATCCTCCCAACTCTTCTATACGGCTCATCGAGTCTGCTCCGCCATTCAATCATGGCTAATATGTTTTCATTCCCATTCTCCTGCCTTCACCCCATAACACCTGATCCCCTTATTAATCAAGAATCTATCTATCTTTGTCTTAAAGACACTCCGTGACTTGGCCTCCATAGCCTTCTGTGGCAAAGAGTTCCACAGATTCACCACCCTTTGGCTGAAGAAATTCCTTCTCATCTCTGTTTTAAAGGATCGTCCTTTCAGTCTGAGGCTGTGCCCTCGGTTTCTAGTTTCTCCTACCAGTGGAAACATCCTCTCCACGTTCACTCTAGCTAGGCCACTCAGTATTCTGTAGGTTTCAATGAGATCCCCCCCTATCCTAAACTCCCATTGAGTACAGACCCAGAGTCCTCAATTGCTCCTCATATGACAAGTCCTTCATTCCAGGGATCATTCTTGTGAACCTCCTCTGGACCCTATCCAAGGCCAGCACACCTTTCCTTCGATACAAGGCCCAAAACTGCTCACAATATTGACCAGAGTCTTATACAGCCTCAACTGTACATTCCTGCTCTTGTATTCTAGCCCTCTCGACATGAATGCTAACAATACATTTGCCTTCCTTCTGTTCAGCTTTGGTCTCCTTATCTAAGAAGGAATATACTTGCTACAGAGAGAGTGCAGTGAAGGTTCACCAGGCTGATTCCTGGGATGGCGGGATTGTCGTATGAGGCGAGATTGGGTCGACTGGACCTGTATTCACCGGTTTCTAAAAAAATGTGAGAGGATCTCATTGAAACATATAAAACTCTGACAGAGCTGGACAGACTGCATGCAGGGTTAATGTTCCCCCTGGTTAGGAAGCCGAGAACAAGGGGTAACAGTCTCAGGGCATGATGTAGGCCATTGAGATGAGGAGAAATTTCTTCACGCGGAGGGTGATAAACCTGTGGAATTCTCTACCACAGAAGACTATGGAGGCCAAGCCATTGAATATATTTAAGAAGAAAATAGATTTCCAGACACGAAAGGTGTCAAGGTATATGGAGAGAACACATGTGTATGCTGTTGACATATAGAATGAGCCATGATCATATTGAATGATGAAGCAGGCTTGAGGGGCTGAATGGCCTACTTTCTATGTGGCCTATTTTCTATGAGAATGAGTGAAAAGTTTCCGTGACCTAAAAGATTATCCCAATTAATTTTGTAATAAACTAAAAATAAATACTGCTTTGTTTACTGTATTTCATCCTTTTGTTACAACAGAAAGCTTGAAATCTCCACAGGGAAGCTTGCCAGGTTTGCAGATGGCTGTGCTATGGTGCAGGTAAACCAATCTTTAGAATTTCTGTATAGAGTTAAATGAATTTGGCCTGACCAGTAGGGAATTGAAACATTGCAATTTCAATGTGCCGTAAGCACTGCTGGTTACATTTTGTTAATTTGTGGTGAATTGTGATGTTTAATTGAGAAATATCACAATAGATTGTACAATTGCTACCATATTTCAGCAATAAAGTGAACAGTTTGAAAAATCCTTCCTCTATTGATCGGTTCAAACTATGAATTTGGGGAACGGAGAAAAATTGAAGGAAAATGTTACAAGGTTCCAATTGTATTAGCAATTTCTTTTTTTTATAAATTTAGAGTACCCAACTCTCTTCTTTCCAATTAATGGGCAATTTAGCATGGCCAATCCACCTACCCTGCACATCTTTGAGTTGTGGGGTGAGATCCATGCAGACACCGGGAGAATGTGCAAATTCCAAACGGACAGTGACCGGGACCGGGATTGACCCCGGATCCTCAGCGCTGTGAGGCAGCAGTGCTAACCACTGTGCCGCCCAGTATTAGCAATTTCTGAGTGCCAAATGAATTTGGGTAACTCATCCCCTCTATTACATTATTTTAGACTTCCTACACCGTAATCTGCAACTTGCATAGGATATACAGCAGAGCAACAGGTCATTCTCACCAACCTGCCAATGACTGTTTATACTCCACTTGAGCCTACGCCCATTTGTTCTCCTCTAAATTTACCATTTTATCTATCCATTCCCTTCTAGAATCCCAGAATCCATACAGTGCAGAAGGAAGCAATTTGGCCCATTGAGTCTGTACCGGCCCCTAGAAAAGAGCACCTTATTTAAGCCCATGCCTCCACCCTATCCCCGTATCCCTAATTTAAGGCGGGGATAGATCGGTTTCTAATTAGTAGCGGGTTATGGGGAACGGGCAGAAGTTGGCAATGAGGCCAAGATGAGATCAGCCTTGTTTGTATTGAATGCGGAGCAGGCTCAAGGAGCTGAATTGCCTGCCCATGCTCCTAGTTCTTATGTTCTTACGTTATGTAAGGTTTTGGTTTGAAATCCATTAGTAAAGTGTCTGCTTTGCAAAAAGTTGGCTGTAGGTTCAAATTAATCACTCACTATTGCCACTAAGGGCTCAGCTAAGCTAATTGATGAAGGATATTGTATCAACTTGTCCAAGTACTCTGCTTTCTGATGGCCAAGAAACGTCAAATTGTGCAGTCCAGAACATTTAAGAATAAGTAAAAGCAAATGATTGGCAATAAAATTGAGAGAAGTTTAAATTAATATGAAGTTTGAAAGGAGCTTCTAACCTTAGTATGGTAATATTTGTTTGCTTTGTTGACAATTTGGAAAAGCGTTCAGATTATAAGTTGTTGATTTTTTTTCTTTCTCACTTTGAAGTTAGGAGACACATCAGTGATGGTTACAGCTGTCAGTAAAACAAAGCCTACTTCATCCCAATTCATGCCATTGGTGGTAAGTTTTCATAATATTTTGTATTTGGTTGACATTGCAGAATCTGCTGGAGACTAACTCATTTTTCTTATCAGGTTGATTACCGCCAGAAAGCTGCTGCGGCAGGAAGAATACCAACAACCTATTTACGAAGAGAAATAGGCTACACGGATAATGAGATTTTGACCAGCAGAGTAATTGGTAAGATTATCTAATATAGAGTAGGCTTATTGCAGCAATATTTCCAAGTACATTTCTACAAATCATTTGTACTTACAATAACAATTTTATATTTTTGTATCCATTGACCGCAAAGAATGAATGTTTTATAGATATGTATTTTCTGAAATGTTTATATTTCTAATGCTTTGTTTTCCAAATGAAAATTATTTCTAAATGTTGAAACATTACTGAAATTTGTTGGGTACTTTTTGTGGACTTCAGCAAAACAAAATTGGATTGAACCCAATGAGAATAACTAAGATTCCACTTTTAGCTACCTACAGTCAGTTGCTCTACATGGGTTAGCTTCTATGTTTTTAGTTAGCACTTTTGAGAGCAGAGGAAAAGACAGGTAATTTGTGTAGAAAGCGGCTGCAAGGTGCGTGCCAAAGGCAGATACAAAGCAGCATTTACAGTAGCAGTTAGTGAAATCTTTGGCACATTCCAGACTGTTTTCCCAGATTTACCCAGTGGGAGGAAGAGCATGAAGGTTTAGTAAAGTAGGTAGATAGGACCAAATGTAAGATTTGTTTTCAAGGCTGTCTTAAATTACGATATTGAAAACATTACCAATTATTTGTTTTCTATCACATTCTTCAGACCGTTCAATCAGACCACTATTTCCTTCAGGCTACTTTTATGATACTCAGGTAAGTTGTGGATAAAATTAATCGTTTTGCCATATTTTTAGGATAGACTACTTTGAACTGCCAGGGGCAGAAATATTTGTGCTTTCATACTGCCCGTGATTATTATTATTATGAGGTGTGTTTTGTATGTAAAGAGTGTGTGTTCTCTTACCATCAGAATTATTATCCCAATTTAAATAATTCCAGCAGCAAGGTTTTTGTGAATTTAAAAATAAATAAGTACTATTATTTATTATCACAGACTTGCCTGTGTTAAATTAAAATGTGACAACTCACTAAATCATCTCTCCAACACTATCAGTCACAAAGATTAGATACAGATGAGGATAAAAACAGTACATTTACACTTTATGATTGTCTCAGTCTCGGGGGCGGGGGTGGTGCAGTGGTTAACACTGCTGCCTATGGCGTTGAGGACACTGGTTCGATCACTGTGCTGGTCACTGTCTGTGTGGAGTTTGCAAATTCTCCCCGTGTCTGCGTGGGCTTCACCCCATAACCCAATGATGTGCAGGTTAGGTGGATTGGCCATGCTAAATTACCCCTTAAATGGAAAAAAAATGCTTGTCTCAGTCTCTTGTGTCAGGCCTGTAGTTTCCTAGTTGAGTTGATGCTTTGGTTGAAGTGAAGGACCTGTAAAACCGAAGATTTACAGCAAGCTGCAAAGCCTCTAGTAGTCAACTTTCCAGGAGCCTGGTTCTCAGGTGAACGTGCAACAGGTTAGGGAGAGTCCTTATCACACTTGCAAGGTATGGTTGTTTATCGTCTCAATATAGCTGGGGGATCTTAAGGAGTTTTTACACCTCGAGAAAGTGTTCACCATGAGGGGTGCAATAGAACATAGAAAATACAGCACAGAACAGGCCCTTCGGCCCACGATGTTGTGCTGAACCTTTGTCCTAGATTAATCATAGATTATCATTGAATTTACAGTGCAGAAGGAGGCCATTCGGCCCTTTGAGTCTGCACCGGCTCCTGGAAAGAGCACCCTACCCAAACTCAACACCTCCACCCAACACCAAGGGCAATTTTGGACATTAAGGGCAATTTATCATTGGCCAATTCACCTAACCTGCACATCTTTGGACTGTGGGAGGAAACCGGAGCACCCGGAGGAAACCCACGCAGACACGGGGAGGGCGTGCAGACTCCGCACAGACAGTGACCCAAGCCGGAATCGAACCTGGGACCCTGGAGCTGTGAAGCAATTGTGCTATCCACAATGCTACCTTGCTGCCCTTAAGAACAAATAAATCTACACTATATCATTTTACCGTAATCCATGTACCTATCCAATAGCTGCTTGAAGGTCCCTAATGTTTCAACTACTTCCACAGGCAGTGCATTCCATGCCCCCACTACTCTCTGGGTAAAGAACCTACCTCTGATATCCCTCCTATATCTTCCACCTTTCACCTTAAATTTATGTCCCCTTGTAATGGTTTGTTCCACCCGGGGAAAAAGTCTCTGACTGTCTACTCTATCTATTCCCCTGATCATCTTATAAACCTCTATCAAGTCGCCCCTCATCCTTCTCCGTTCTAATGAGAAAAGGCCTGGCACCCTCAACCTTTCCTCGTAAGACCTACTCTCCATTCCAGGCAACATCCTGGTAAATCTTCTTTGCGCCTTTTCCAAAGCTTCCACATCCTTCCTAAAATGAGGCGACCAGAACTGTACACAGTACTCCAAATGTGGCCTTACCAAAGTTTTATACAGCTGCATCATCACCTCACGGCTCTTAAATTCAATCCCTCTGTTAATGAACGCGAGCACACCATAGGCCTTCTTCACAGCTCTATCCACTTGAGTGGCAACTTTCAAAGATGTGTGAACATAGACCTCAAGATCTCTCTGCTCCTCCACATTGCCAAGAACTCTACCGTTAACCCTGTATTCCGCATTCATATTTGTCCTTCCAAAATGGACAACCTCACACTTTTCAGGGTTAAACTCTATCTGCCACTTCTCAGCCCAGCTCTGCATCCTATCTATGTCTCTTTGCAGCCGACAACAGCCCTCCTCACTATCCACAACTCCACCAATCTTCGTATCGTCTGCAAATTTACTGACCCACCCTTCAACTCCCTCATCCAAGTCATTAATGAAAATCACAAACAGCAGAGGACCCAGAACTGATCCCTGCGGTACGCCACTGGTAACTGGGATCCAGGCTGAATATTTACCATCCACCACCACTCTCTGACTTCTATCGGTTAGCCAGTTCGTTATCCAACTGGCCAAATTTCTCACTATCCCATGCCTCCTTACTTTCTGCATAAGCCTACCATGGGGAACCTTATCAAATGCCTTACTAAAATCCATGTATACTACATCCACTGCTTTACCTTCATCCACATGCTTGGTCACCTCCTCAAAGAATTCAATAAGACTTGTAAGGCAAGACCTACCCCTCACAAATCCATGCTGACTATCCCTAATCAAGCAGTGTCTTTCCAGATGCTCTGAAATCCTATCCTTCAGTACCCTTTCCATTACTTTGCCTACCACCGAAGTAAGACTAGCTGGCCTGTAATTCCCAGGGTTATCCCTAGTCCCTTTTTTGAACAGGGGCACGACATTCGCCACTCTCCAATCCCCTGGTACCACCTCTCCAACAATATGGCCCCTCTCATTTGTAAATACAGAAGAAAAGTACTCGTTCAAGACCTCTCCTATCTCTTCAGACTCAATACACAATCTCCCGCTACTGTCCTTGATCGGACCTACCCTCGCTCTAGTCATTCTCATATTTCTCACATATGTGTAAAAGGCCTTGGGGTTTTCCTTGATCCTACCCGCCAAAGATTGTTCATGCCCTCTCTTAGCTCTCCTAATCCCTTTCTTCAGTTCCCTCCTGGCTATCTTGTATCCCTCCAATGCCCTGTCTGAACCTTGTTTCCTCAGCCTTACATAAGTCTCCTTTTTCCTCTTAACAAGACATTCAACCTCTCTTGTCAACCATGGTTCCCTCACTCGACCATCTCTTCCCTGCCTGACAGGGACATACATATCAAGGACACGTAGCACCTGTTCCTTGAACAAGTTCCACATTTCACTTGTGTCCTTCCCTGCCAGCCTATGTTCCCAACTTATGCACTTCAATTCTTGTCTGACAACATCGTATTTACCCTTCCCCCAATTGTAAACCTTGCCCTGTTGCACGTACCTATCCCTCTCCATTACTAAAGTAAAAGTCACAGAATTGTGGTCACTATCTCAAATGCTCCCCCACTAACAAATCCATCACTTGCCCTGGTTCATTACCCAGTACTAAATCCAATATTGCCCCTCCTCTGGTCGGACAATCTACATACTGTGTTAGAAAAGCTTCCTGGACACACTGCACAAACACCACCCCATCCAAACTATTTGATCTAAAGAGTTTCCACTCAATATTTGGGAAGTTAAAGTCGCCCATGACTACTACCCTATGACTTCTGCACCTTTCCAAAATCTACTATTGGGGGGCCTATAGAAAACTCCTAACAAGGTGACTGCTCCTTTCCTATTTCTGACTTCAACCCATACTACCTCAATAGGGTGATACTCCTCAAACTGCCTTTCTGCAGCTGTTATACTATCTCTAATTAATAATGCCCCCCCCACCTCTTTTACCACCCTCCCTGATCTTATTGAAGGGTTCAACAAAAGATGGCAGTTGTTAATTTTGTACTTCTAAAGAGCTGGTCACCGTCAACTGTTAGGAAGAGTGGGGTAGTGTTTTTGGGGGTGGGGGGTACAGACAGTGTTGTTTTTCTTTATTTTTCTGTTTTAGTGTTATGTACTTATCAAAAAGGGTGAAATAATATATTTTTTTTAAATGGTTTGTTTATCGCCTTGGCTGCTTAGTTGACCTGCAGCAAGTTCAATGGTTGTCTGATGAATTTCCGTCCATCCAGAAGAAATATGTTTAGCATATTTATAAAAATATTTTATATATATCTTATATATTCCAATAACAGCTAAGAAAATCGTAGCACAGGTTTGTCCTGAAGGGCAGGAATGCAGCACTTAATTAATCCTACACAAACTCTGTAAATTCTACCATTCAATCGCACAAATATTGCTCGAACTGGGACCAAAAGAACACTTAAAAAAATATATATATATATTATATATATATTGTTGTCTTTCCTCCATCCTTCTGGGAGAGATTCTGTAGACCAGGTAAACTAGGCTGAAATGTTTATTACCAGCAGGGCAAATAAACCCCCAACACATGTACATTCACTCCAAAAAGTGAGAAGAAGCAACATCTTCACTCTCAAGGTCATCCTTCTGCCCCCCTTCAACAACAATACATATAGGAATTATCTGCCAACAGTAAATGATGTGTTGGCTGGACCTGACCATGTGGATTCCCTTCCTACAGACATACCCACTGGCCTAACAGCTAAAGGAACAAATAGACTTCCCACTCGCACAAGATTAAAATGTCAGTGCTGCCTAATATCTGGCAAAACATTTAATACGTCCCTCACCCGTGACCCAGGGAACTGACTAGGAATCATTGTTGCCCTTCATTCTCATGTATCCTCATGTATTCAATGTCTGTATCCAAGTATTCTGATTCCTACCAAGCAAGCTTCAATATGATGCTCTGAATTCTACAGTGGTCTGAGAAATTATATAAATTCCAGTACCATTCAATAAATCTTTATCACTCAAATCATATTAAAATAATCTTCAGTGCTGTTGTAATATGTTTGTCACGCTGCCCCATTTAATGGATTAACTAAAGCTTTTCTTCATTGCAAAGGTGCCAGAGAAGTGTTTCAATTCAAGTAAAGTGCCTTTGTATAACTAGTTCAAGGAAAACTTATTGACTTTTGTATTAAGTGGCAATGACGAACTTAATCACATTTGCACAAGTTCTTCAGATGACATTTTAAACCATTGAAATGTATACTTGGAAGTACCCCTGTCCTTGCTTGCAGCCTCCTTAGAATTGCCTGTTATTGCACATACAAAGCATAAACATTTATTTGCAGAAATATCACTAGTCCGTGGTCTTTATTCAGATTTTCAACAAACCAGCACCCCCCCCCCCCACAGAAAAAAGAATCAAGAACATAAGAACACAAACCGCAAGAATCATACATAGAATTTCCCCAAACTATCATAGCCCCCCATATAACAACTCCCCCCCCCCCCCCCCCCCCCCCCGGGGTTGCTGCTGCTGCTGACCTCCTCCTAACGCTCCGCGTGAAAGTCTAGGAACGGTTGCCACCGCCTGAAGGACCCTTGCACAGACCCTCGCAAGGCAAACTTTATCCTCTCCAGCTTGATGAACCCTGCCATGTCATTAATCCAGGCTTCCACACTAGGGGGCTTCGCATCCTTCCACAGTAACAAAATCCTCCGCTGGGCTACCAGGGACGCAAAGGCCAGAATACCGGCCTCTTTCACCTCCTGCATTCCCGGCTCATCCGATACCCCAAATAATGCTACCCCTCAGCTTGGCTTGACCCGGGCGTTCACCACCTTGGACATAGTCCTCGCAAAGCCCCTCCAAAACCCATCCAGCACCGGGCACGTCCAGAACATATGGGCGTGATTTGCTGGGCACCCCGAGCACCTCACACATCTGTCCTCCACCCCAAAGAACCTACTCAACCTCGCCCCTGTCATATGCGCTCTGTGAACAACTTTAAACTGCATCAGGGTGAGCTTGGCGCAAGAGGAGGAAGAATTAACCCTACTCAGAGCATCAGCCCACAGACCCTCCTCTATCTTCTCCCCGAGCTCCTCCTCCCATTTGCCCTTTAGCTCCTCCACCAAGGTCTCCTTCTCTTCTTGCAGCTCCTGGTAAATCGCCGAGACCTTGCCTTCTCCAACCCATACCCTCGAGATCACCCTGTCCTGAATCCTGAGTGCTGGAAGCAGCGGGAATTCCCTCACCTGCCGCCTCACGAACGCCCTCACTTGCATGTACCTGAAAGCGTTTCCCGGGGGTAGCCCAAACTTCTCCAGCGCCCCTAGGCTCGCAAACGTCCCAACAATGAACAGGTCCCCCATTCTTTTAATCCCTGCCCGATGCCAGCTCAGAAACCCCCCATCCATCCTTCCCGGGACAAACGGATGGTGCTCTCGAATCGGGGACCAAACCGAGGCCCCCACCTCACCCCTATGACGCCTCCACCGCCCCTAAATCTTCAGAGTCGCCGCCACCACCGGATTCATGGTGTACCTTGTCGGCGGGAGTGGCAACGGTGCCGTCACCAGCGCCCTCAGACTCGTGCCCACACAGGCCGCCATCTCTAGCCTCTTCTACGCCGCCCCCTCCCCTTCCATTACCCACTTACGGATCATCGCCACATTAGCTGCCCAGTAGTAGCCACATAGATTCGGCAACGCCAGCCCTCCTCTGTCCCTGCTACGCTCCAGGAAAACCCTTTTTACCCTCGGGGTCTTATTCGCCCACACGAATCCCATGATGCTCCTGCTTACCCGTTTAAAAACAGCCTTCGGGATCAGAATGAGAAGGCACTGAAATACAAAGAGAAACCTCGGAAGGACCGTCATTTTGACCGATTGCACCCTACCCGCCAGTGAGAGTGGCAACATATCCCATCTTTTAAAATCATCCTCCATCTGCTCCACCAACCACATCAAATTGAGCTTGTGCAGGGCCCCCCAACTCCTAGTTACCAGGATCCCCAGGTACCGAAAGCTCCTTTCCGCCCTCTTCAGCAGAAGCTCGTCTATCCCCCTTCCCTGGTCTCCTGGGTGCACCACAAAGAACTCACTATTCCCCATGTTAAGTTTATACCCCGAAAAGTCCCCAAACTCCCGAAGGATCCGCATGACCTCCGCCATCCCCTCCACTGGGTCCGCAACATACAATAACAGGTCATCGGCATACAGCGACCCCCCCCCAACCAATCCCTTCCAGTTCCTGGACTCCCTCAATGCCATGGCCAGCGGCTCAATTGCCAGTGCAAACAACAAGGGGGACAGGGGACACCCCTGCCTCGTCCCCCGGTACAGCCGAAAGTAGTCTGACCTCTGTCAGTTCGTAGCCACACTCGCCACCGGGGCTTTATATAATAGCCTAACCAACTGATGAACCCCTCCCCGAACCCAAACCTCCGCAGCACCTCCCAAAGATACTCCCACTCCACCCTATCGAAGGCCTTCTCCGCGTCCATAGCCGCCACTACCTCCACTTCCCCCTCTACCAAAGGCATCATAATTACATTAAGGAGCCTAAGCACATTGGTGTTCAGCTGCCTACCCTTCACAAATCCCGTCTGGTCCTCCTGAATCACCCCCGGGACACAGTCCTCAATTCTCGTGGCCAGAACCTTCGCCAGCAACTTCGCGTCGACATTGAGGAGCGGGATCGGCCTGTACGATCCACACTGTAATGGGTTCTCGTCCAGCTTCAAGGTCAAAGAGATCAGCGCCCTGGACATTGTCAGTCCCCTCCCTCGCCTCATTGAAAGTCTTCACTAGCAGTGGGCCCAGCAGGTCCACATACTTCCTATAAAATTCTACTGGGAACACATCCGGCCCCGGGGCCTTCCCTGCCTGCATGCTCCCTAGTCCCCTATCCAGCTCCTCCAGCCCAATCGGTGCCCCCAGCCCAACCACCTGCTCCTCCTCCACCCTCGGGAACTTCAGCCGATCTAGAAATTGGAGCATCCTCCCCTCCCCCGTCGGGGCTCCGACCTATACAGCTCCTCATAGAAGTCCCTGAATGCCTCGTTTATTC
Organism: Scyliorhinus torazame; assembly: GCF_047496885.1. Taxonomy (NCBI): domain Eukaryota; kingdom Metazoa; phylum Chordata; class Chondrichthyes; order Carcharhiniformes; family Scyliorhinidae; genus Scyliorhinus; species Scyliorhinus torazame. The sequence continues at coordinate 312,615,964 of NC_092707.1, forward strand.
CCACCGCACTCCGCAACGTGTTCCCCCCTTTATCCCTAACTTCACCAATCTCCCTCGCTGCCTCCCTCTTCCGAAGCTGATGTGCCAGCATCCGACTCGCCTTTTCCCCGTACTCGTACACCGCCCCGTCAGTTTCCTCCACTGCGCCTCTGCTTTCCCAGTAGTCAGCAAGTCGAATTCCGTCTGGAGGTTCCGTCGCTCCCTAAGTAGCCCCTCCTCGGGGGCCTTTGCATAGCTCCTGTCCGCCCTTAATATATCCCCCACCAGTCTCTCCCTCTCCTCTCTCTTCTCCCAATGGGCCCTAATGGAGATTAGCTCTCCTCTGACCACTGCCTTCAATGCCTCCCAGACTACCCCCACCTGCACCTCCCCATTGTCATTGGCCTCTAAGTATCTTGCGATGCACCCCTGAATCCGCCCGCACACCTCCTCATCCGCCAACAGTCCCACATCGAGGCGCCACAGCAGGCGCTGGTCTCTCTCCTCCCCCAGCTCCAGCTCCACCCAATTCGGGGCATGATCCGAAATGGCTATGGCCGAATATTCCGTGCCCTCCACTCTTGGGATTAGCGCCCTACTCACGATGAAAAAAATCTATCCGGGAGTAGGCTTTACGGACGTGGGAAAAAAAGGAAAATTCCCTGGCTACCGACCTGGCAAACCTCCATGGATCCACTCCCCCCATCTGGTCCATAAACCCCCTAAGCACCTTGGCCGCAGCCGCCGCCGCCCCCCCCTTCATAAATCCGGCATCATCCCAATTCGGGGCATATACGTTCACCAATACCACCCGCACCCTCTGCAACCTACCACTCACCATCACGTACCAACCTCCACTATCTGCCACAATGTTCAGCGCCTCAAACGACACCCGCTTCCCCACCAGAATTGCCACCCCTCTATTCTTTGCGTCCAACCCCGAGTGAATGACCTGCCCTACCTACCCCTTTCTCAGCCTAACCTGATCTGCCACCTTCAAATGCGTCTCCTGGAGCATAACCACATCTGCCTTCAGTCCCTTTAGGTGCGCGAACACCTGGGCCCTCTTGACCGGCCGGTTCAGGCCCCTCACATTCCAAGTTATCAGCCGGGTCAGGGGGCTTTCCCCCCCGTCCCCCCCGTCCCCCGCCTGCTGACTGGCGATCCCCCTTTTTAGGCTAGCCACGTGCCCGTGCCTCCCGCACCCTCCATTCCCCCAGGCGGCAGACCCCCGCCCTAACTCCCCCTCGTAGCTCCAGCTCCCCTTTGCCAATGCAGCAGCAACCCAGTCGTCGTCGTCCCCCCTCCCCCAGCTAGATCCTCCTCCAACCGTTTTGCTCTCACCATGGCACTCCCATAATTCAGCTGACTCCTACTGACCCCGGCTTCTCCCGCCACTCCATCGATCCCCCAGTCTGAGAATCCCTCCACCTCCCCCTGGCAATCAGTGTGTGCTCCTTTCCAGCACAGCCAGCCCCGCCCCCTTCCCCAGCGCGGGAAAAAGCCCACGCTTTCCATCCAAGCTGGTCCCGCCCCCTCTGGCGCAGCTCCCTTTTTGCGGCCTTGCCTTAACTCCCCATCCCTGGGCCTCCACCCCCCCCCCCCCACCCCCGCGGGGCCCTGTCCTTCCAACACCGACGCCCACATCACACAGCCCCCACATCGAACCATTTCGCCCAACCTCACTCAGCACCAAAGAAAACAGAACAGAGCATCCCCCAAAACACAGTAACCCCCCTAGGCATCTCCTCCCATCAAACCCTCAGTTCGAGTCCCAACTTTTCAGTTTGGATAAAGGTCCACGCCTCCTCCGGCGTCTCGAAGTAGTGGTGTCGATCCTGAAATGTGATCCACAATTGCGCTGGCTGAAGCATCCCGAACTTCACCCCTTTCCGATGTAGAACCGCCTTAGCCCGGTTGAAGCCGGCCCTCTTCTTGGCCACCTCCGCGCTCCAGTCCTGGTATATTCGGATCTCTGTCTTCTCCCACCTGCTGCTCCGTTCTTTTTTGGCCCATCTCTGGACACACTCCATGTCCAAAAAGCGGTGGAACCGCACCATTACCGCCCTTGGTGGCTCATTGGCCTTGGACCTCCTCGTGCGCCTCCACCTTCACCGCCAGGCCAAAGATCTCATCCTCGTTCTCCGAGGCTTTTTGCCGCACCTCCCGGATCGCCGCCCCTTGGGCCTTCTGGGTCTCCACCAGCTTGTCGATCGACGCCTTCATTGGCTCTAGCAGTTCTGCCTTCAGCTCTGCAAAGCAGCGTTTGAGGAACTCCTGCTGCTCCTGCGACCATAGCGCCCACGCTGCTTGGTCTCCACCTGCCGCCATCTTGCTTCTCCTCCCTTGCACTTTTCGCTGCACTAAAATCACTTTCTTGACCGCTCCACTCCTGGTCCAATCCATACAGTGCCGGGGAGCCACACTGTCACCCTCCCACACTGGGAACCATTGAACAATTGCCGTTGGGGCCCCTCAAAAGAGCCCAAAAGTTTGTTTCTGGCGGGAGCTGCCGAACGTGCGACTTAGCTCAGCATAGCCGCACCCGGAAGTCTAGTCAGAGGTCTTAGAACGTAACCATTCATGTTTCTTTCTTTGTGTCAGATTGTTTGTAACCTGCTCGCTGTGGATGGTGTCAATGATCCTGACATACTTGCAATAAATGGAGGTAAGTAAGATCGTACCTAGGAGTAGTTACTTCTATTTGTTATTGTTCAGGTGAAGGAAGGCTTATTAAACAAACTACTCAGAAATAGGAAAGCTGAACAAATAGTGAAATCTTACATTCCTGCACTGTCAGCCAATGTTTCTGTGAGTGACCCTTGGAGCAAAAACACTGTACCAGTAAAGAGTACCAAAGGTGACAGGACTTTACCACCCTATATGCATCGCTGATGATGATAATGTTGAAGACACTTCCTTTAAAGTCTCTTATGTCAAGGTCTAGCAAAGCAATTTGAAATGAAGTATTACATAGCAATTTTAATGTATATCAGACTTCGTGCTCTGAACTTATAAACACTAAGAACTTGATATAGTTTGGTACAGTGGTGAGAATGTTGAAAGTACCACTACATAGAGTGGTTGTGGTGAATTGCATAGATCCATTTAAGAAGAAGCTAGGTAAGTACATGAGGGGGGTGGGAAAGGAATAGAAGCACATGTTGCTAGGGTATGATGAAGTATGGTAGGAGGAGAGTAATGTGGAATATAAACATTGGCCATAGACTTGGGCATAATGGCCTGCTGTGCTGTAAAATACACTTGGAACTCTTACACCATTTAATAGCACAGTGGTTAGCACAGTTGCTTCACAGCTCCAATGTCCCAGGTTTGATTCCCGGCTTCGGTCACTGTCTGTGCGGAGTCTGCACGTTCTCCCCATGTCTGCGTCGGTTTCCTCCGGGTGCTCCGGTTTCCTCCCACAGTCCAAAGGTGTGCAGGTCAGGTGGATTGGCCATGCTAAATTGCCTTTGGTGTCCAAAAAGATTAGGTGGGGTTACTGGGTCACAGGGATAGGGTGGAGATATGGGCTTAGATAGGGTGATCTTCCCAAGGGCCGGTGCAGACTCGATGGGCCGAACGGCCTCCTTCTGCACTGTAAATTCATGAGGGATTCATCCAAGCATCCCAGAGCAAAATGAAAGAATGGTATAATTAAATGCTCTACCCAGTTCAAGGTGATTTATAAATTATTTTCTCCCCACCATTTACTGTATTTTCTTTATTTAGATTTCTTAATGTAAGTAAAGGGCCAAGGCCCACAGTACAGGATACCAATGAGATGTAAAAGAGAAGATGAGGTAAAGCAGCAAGATGTGATTAAGGGATGCCAACCTAAACCTAAAGGTTGTAGGAAGAGGGAAAGACTGAGGGAGGTAAAATGTTTAATAGTTTTGAATCGTGTTTGGGGGGGGGAAAGGCAACTTTAGTATTTTAAGAAATATAAAACGAGCAGATTTTCTGTTTATGTTGTATTGATGCATGAACTATTTGTATGTTGATGACTTGGTTATCATTTTTATTAATTGTGGATGCCTTGGGCCGCTATCAGGTCTTCATTTTGCATGATGTGGGGATGCTGGCATTGGACTGGGGTGGGCACAGTACGAAGTCTTACAACACCAGGCTAAAGTCCAACAGCTTTGTTTCGAATCACTAGCTTTCGGAGCGCAGCTCCTTCATCAGGTGGATGATGAGGAAGGAGCTGCGCTCCGAAAGCCAGTGATTCGAAACAAAACTTGTACTTTAACCTTGATGTGGAGATGCCGGTGTTGGACTGGGGTGAGCACAGTGAGAAGTTTTACAACACCAGGTTAAAGTCCAACAGATTTGTTTCGATATCACTAGCTTTTGGAGCGCTGCTCCTTCCTCAGGTGAATGAAGAGGTATGTTCCAGAAACATATATATAGGCAAATTCAAAGATGCCAGACAATGCTTGGAATGCGACCATTAGCAGGTGATTAAATCTTTACAGATCCAGAGATGGGGTAACCCCAGGTTAAAGAGATGTGAATTGTGTCAAGCCAGGACAGTTGGTAGGACTTTGCAGGCCAGATGGTGGGGGATGAATGTAATGTGACATGAATCCCAGGTCCCGGTTGAGGCCACATTCATGTGTGGAACTTGGCTAGAAGTTTCTGCTCAGCGATTCTGCGTTGCCGCGCGTCCTGAAGGCCGCCTTGGAGAACGCTTACCCGGAGATCAGAGGCTGAATGTCCTTGACTGCTGAAGTGTTCCCTGACTGGAAGGGAACATTCCTGCCTGGTGATTGTCGCGCGATGTCCATTCATTCGTTGTCACAGCGTCTGCTTGGTCTCATCAATGTACCACGCTTCGGGACATCCTTTCCTGCAGCGTATGAGGTAGACCACGTTGGCCGAGTCGCACGAGTATGTACCGCGCACCTGGTGTATGGTGTTCTCATGTGTAATGGTGGTATCTATGTCGATGATCTGGCACGTCTTGCAGAGAATGCCATGGCAGCGTTGTGTGGTGTCGTGGTCACTGTCCTGAAGGCTGGGTAGTTTGCTGCAAACAATGGTTTGTTTGAGGTTGCGCGGTTGTTTGAAGGCAAGTAGTGGGGGTGTGGGGATGACCTTGGCAAGATGTTCATCTTCATCGATGACGTGTTGAAGGCTGTGAAGGAAATGTCGTAGTTTCTCCGCTCCGGGAAAGTACTGGTTGACGAAGGGTATTCTGTCGGTTGTGTCCCATGTTTGTCTTCTGAAGAGGTTGGTGCGATTTTTTTTTTTTTTTTTTTTTTTGCTGTGGCGCATTGGAACTGTCGATCAATGAGTCGAGCGCCATATCCCGTTCGTACGAGGGCATCTTTCAACGTCTGTAGATGTCTGTTACGCTCCTCCTCGTCTGAGCAGATCCTGTGTATACGGAGAGCTTGTCCATAGGGGATGGCTTCTTTAATGTGTTTAGGGTGGAAGCTGGAGAAGTGGAGCATCGTGAGGTTATCTGTGGGTTTGCGGTAAAGCGAAGTGCTGAGGTGACCGTCCTTGATGGAGACGAGTGTGTCCAAGAATGCAACTGATTTTGGAGAGTAGTCCATGGTGAATCTGATGGTTGGATGGAACTCATTAATGTCATCGTGTAGTCGTTTCAGTGATTCTTCGCCGTGGGTCCAAAGTGAAAAAATGTCGTCGATGTATCTGGTGTATAACGTTGGTTGAAGGTCCTGTGCGGTGCATACATCTTGTTCAAACTTGTGTATGAAGATGTTGGCATATTAGGGTGCAAATTTGGTCCCCATGGCTGTTCCATGCGTCTGGATGAAGAACTTGTTGTCGAAGGTGAAGACGTTGTGATCCAGAATGAAGCGGTGAGTTGCAGAATTGCGTCTGGAGATTGGCAGTTGTCGGTGTTGAGTGCTGAGGCTGTTGCAGTAATGCCGTCGTCATGGGGCATGCTGGTGTAGAGTGCCGAGACGTCCATTGTGCCGAGGAATGTTCCTGGTTCAATTGGTCCATGGGTGCTGAGTTTCTGTAGGAAGTCCGTCGTGTCGCGACAGAAGCTGGGCGTACCTTGTACGATGGGTTTCAAGATGCCCTCGATGTAGCCAGAGAGGTTCTCACACAGGGTCCCATTGCCTGAAACGATAGGACGGCCTGGTGTATTGGCCTTGTGTATTTTCGGGAGGCAGTAGAGATCTCCAATGCGGGGAGTACATGGGATGAGAGCACGTAGGGTGCTCTGAAGATCTGGATCCAAGGTCTTGATCAGTCTGTTAAGGTGGCGGATGTGTTCCTTGGTCGGATCTGTGGGTAACTGTCTGTAGTGTTCTTGGTTGTTGAGTTGTCGGTATACTTCTTTGCAGTAGTCCGTTCTGTTCAGTATGACAGTGGCCCCTCCTTTGTCTGATGGTTTGATGACGATGCTGCGGTTGGTCTTGAGAGCGCGGATGGCATTGCATTGTACTTGGGTGACGTTCGGGGCTGTCTTGTGAATGCGACTGATGAATCTGGCATTGACGCGACTCCTGACGGCTTGAGCATACATGTCAAGTCTAAGGCAGCGGCCTTCCGGAGGGGTCCAATTCTACTCTTTCCTCTTCGGTTGCCGCAACACTGATCTCTCGGTCTGCTGTTCCGGTTCATTGGTAGTCTGCTTGGGTTCGCTGTTGGCCTTTTGGGGTCTATGGAAGAATTCCCGGAGCCTCATTCGCCTGATAAATTCCCCCGTGTTTGCCACGAGACTGATGGGATCCATTTTGGTGGTGGTGCAGAAATTGAGCCTCTGCTGAGGACTTCGATTTCGTCTGGTTGAAGGGTGTAGTCCGACAAGTTGACAATAGATTTCCCTGTATTGTTTTCTACTGTGATACCGGGGGTGGCTTGGTTGCTGCTGGTGGTGATGCCAAGTGTCTCAAGCTTCCTGTTCTTGGTGTGCATATAGGTGGCATAGTATTGTTGTCTCATCTGTTTGGCGGTGTTCCGCAGCTGGTCTGCTGCGTCCTGAGCGCAAGTTGAGAATATGGCCTCTATCTTGGTTTCCAGGTTGCGTCATCTCTGTAGAGCTAGCGTACGAGGTGGTTGAGGAGTGTGAGAGAGGTGCGACGGCAGAGTCTCTCAGCGTAGTCTGTGTTGTAGGTCGACTTGAGTGGGTTCGTGATCTGTAGCCCTTTCGGGATCTTGTCTGCTTTCTTGCATCTTTGTAGAAACTTAATGTCCGTGTCTATATGCGCGATCTTCCTGGAGATCCTCTCCACTTTGAGCCGGCAGTTTGCGGTGTCGATGGTAGCCATGATAAGGAGATGCCGGCGTTGGACTGGGCTGAGCACATTAAGAAGTTTTACAACACCAGGTTAAAGTCCAACAGGTTTGTTTCGATATCACTAGCTTTCGGAGCGCTGCTCCTTCCTCCGGTGAATGAAGAGATATGTTCCAGAAACATGTATATAGACAAATTCAAAGATGCCAGACAATGCTTGGAATGCGAGCGTTGGCAGGTGATTAAATCTTTACAGATCCAGAGATGGGGTAACCCCAGGTTAGAGGTGTGAATTGTGTCAAGCCAGGACAGTTGGTAGGATTTTGCAGGCCAGATGGTGGGGGATGAATGTAATGTGACATGAATCCCAGGTCCCGGTTGAGGCCACACTCATGTGCGCCCAAATGTCTGGGAGTGTACCGGTCGCTCAAGTCCCAGTCCTTTGTTTTGGTGAAGATGGGCCATCAAATGCTAATAGGCCCCATTAAAATACTAATTGGTCGGAGTTTCGATACCGTCTGGACTTCTTGCTTACAAATATACATTTCAGGCTCTTGAGTCTTGCCTTGTCCATTTTACCCGCCAGGCTTTGCGAGTTTCTCTGTACCTAGTTGTGAGTGGCCATCCCAGATGGCTACAGTATCCTGTTACCCCATTATGTTTGGGGCGTTCCTTAGCCGGGATGTTACAAGAAGCTGAATGAGGTTTGAAGAAGCAGATTTTTCACTTGTCTTATGGTGAGGGACGTGCCATGGAGGGTCATGGGTTGGTGGCTGTGTCCTCGTCATTTTTACCCTGAGACCCTCTGCTCCTGGTAGTTTTCCTTTTTTATCCTGTCTCGGTTCGTTTGGTGGGAGGCGCTGACCTTGCTGACTATAATCCAATATTGCATGAATATTTGCTGATTCTGAAATATGTGGAATGATGATCGCTCTGTACTGTGCCTGAGGTTGGGGCTTTGTTGCGTTGTGGGGTATATGTAAAATAACCTCTTCGAACTATTGTTCTCGTGAATTTTCCCTGTATTTTTTTTTCTGTGATTATGGGGTTCAAGAATCCGTGATTGGCTCTTACAAGGGCACAAATAGGCCTGATATGCAAGCGGAGGATATTACAGCGTGTTATTGGTGCCTCTGGTATTGTTTGATTTGAGAGAGGAATGTTCTGGTGCACGCCTGATCATGGCTCGTAGGTCTTATCCTGAATTCTTATGGTCATTGTGAGCAATCGCTGCGTGGGAAGGTGTGCACCATTTTGCCATCTTTCCATGACCTTATCCTCCTCCTCCCTTGTTCTCTAGTAATACATGTAGGGGCACCAGTTTGAGTCTAATGATTGTACTGGGCCAGGGACAGCATGGTGGCGCAGTGGTTAGCACTGGGGCTACGGTGCTGTGGACCCGGGTTCGAATCCCGGCCCTGGGTCACTAACGGTGTGGAGTTTGCACATTCTCCCCGTGTCCCGTGGGTTTCACCCCCACAACCCAAAGATGTGCAGGTTAGCTGGATTGGCCACGCTAAATTGCCCCTTAATTGAAAAAGAAATAATTGGGTACTCTAAATTTGAAGAAAAAAATGATTGTACTGGACCAACTGCATTGCTGTGCTCTGCTCCCCTGTATCGATGCATGTTGAGTCAATTTTGCTGTGCTGTACCATTCCTTTGGTTTAGTTGCGTTATTTGGTAAAATGGAAAAACTTCAATAAAAATACTTTTTTTTAAAAATCCAGTTCCATCGCGCAGATTTATTTCAGATTTTTGTTGGCTGCTTCGCAAATGAGTTTAGCGGAAACGCTTTTCATGAAAGGCACAGTTCGATCATGCTCAAAGTAAAAGCTCTGCACCTCTGTATATTTCACTTGAAATATCTCACACTACCAGTACCGTCAGTGGATTCTACGGTTATAAAGCCAAAAATAAGCTCTGTATCATAGCCCAAGTTTTAAAGAGAAAAGTTATTGCACTGCTTTTCATTTTTACAGCAGCCCTGATAACACTGAAATATAAATAATCAGTCGATTGTTTTCATGTTATTTTTAATGCAGCCAAGAGGTTTTTTTTGCTGTGACCAAATGCACTCCTTCTTCATACACACCAGATTTGCCATTCTCAAACTTCTTCCATTCTTTGTTTTGACAGCCTCTGCAGCCGTGGCATTGTCTGACATACCGTGGAATGGTCCCATAGGTGGGTAAACTTTTAAGCAGGCGCTTGTGAGGTCAACCTGCATTCATGGAATACCATATTGATGGACGTGCCATTGTGTTATAAGATGATGAGATGCTGCATAATGTTTGCAATTCCCCCATGAAGCAAATTCCAGTTCTCATCAAAAACTCAGTGAAGAAAAGTTTGCAAATTGTCCAATTGAAGTCCAGAATATAGTCCTTAAGATGATCTGATGGCCAATTGATTGCAAAATTGGCAGAGTTTTTGGATCAAGGTTGTTTATCCATTTCTCAGCAAACAAAACTGAAATAGTGCTTTCTCCTTTCTTGGAAAGCTAGTTGAATGTATAGTGTGCTGCCACCCGACCAAAATTGGGACTCCCTGTGAACCTGGACAAAAAATTGACAGGACAAAAACAGTAGGTCCTGGTAAATGGGTGTTTTTCAAACTGAAGGTTGGTAGACCATGGCGTTCCCCAAGTTTCAGGGCTAAGACCACTGCTTTTTAAAAAAATGTATGTTACTTGGATGTTGAAATATGGGGCGCGATTCTCCGACACCCCACCGGGTCGGAGAATCACCGGGAGCTGGCGTGAATCCCGCCCTGCCGTGTCCCGAATTCTTCGCCACCAGAGATTCGGCGGGGGCGGGAATCGCGCCGGTCAGCGGGAATCGCGCCGGTCGGCGGGCCCACCCCCAGCGATTCTCCGGCCCGCGATGGGCCGAAGCCCCGCTGCTGTCAACCCTCTCCCGCCAGCATGGATTATACCACCTTTTGAACGGCGGGACAAGGTGGCGCGAGCAGGCTCCGGAGGTCCTGGGGGGGCGCAGGGAGATCTGGCCCCGGGGGGTGCCCCCACGGTGGCCTGGCCCGCGATTGGTGCCCACCGATCCGCGGGCGGGCCTGTGCTGTGGGGGCACTCTTTTTCTTCCGCCTTCACCATGGTCTTCACAATGGCAGAGGCGGAAGAGACCCCCTCGCCTGCGCTTGCGCGGGGATGCCGTGAGCGGCCGCTGACGCTCCCGCGCATGCGTCGCCCGGCAAAGTCCTTTCGGCGCCGGCTGGCATGGTGCCAAAGGCCTTTCCCGCCAGCCGGCGGAGCGGAAACCACTCCGGCGCGGGCCTAGCCCTTCAAGGTGAGGGCATGGCTCCTAAAGGTTCGGAGAATTCTGCACCTTATGGGGTGGACATCGCACCAAGTTTGCGGAGAATCCCGCCCATGGTGTGAAGTCTAAAAGTTTTCCAATGATACCAAACTTGGAAGCGTGGCAGACAGTGAGGAAAATACCAACTGCAACAGGCCATAGATGAATTAGCACAATGGCAAGCAAGTGGTAGATGGAATTTGATGCAAGGAAGAGTGAGGTAATGCACTTTGCAGAAGGAATAGGGGCAGGTAAATGATAGTTCTATAGAGTGTACAGGAACGGAAGGACCTTGAGGTTCAAGTGCATAGATCTTTTATTGAGTGGGTAATAAGCAAAACATGAGGGGCGGGATTCTCCACCTCAGCCAACCCCATTGTCCAATGCAGCACGCCCCCACCGGCAGCGGGATTCTCCGTTCACGCAGCCGGCCAATGGGGGTTCCCATGTGTCCACCACACGCTGTCGGGAAACCCGTGGGCGTAGGTGTACTGTCGGCGAAGTAGAGGATCCCACCAACGGAGAATCCCGCAGGAGATCTTTGGCTTTGTTAATAAAGGATTTTGAGTACAAAAATAGGAACGGTTATGCTGCACTTTTATAAAGCTCTGGTTGGACCCACAACTAGAATATTGAATCCAGTCCTGCCCACCACACTTTAGGAAGGATGTGAAGGGCATTTAGATGGTACAGAGGAAATTTCCCAGAATGATTCTGGGGATGTGAGATTTTAGTTACAGGGTTAGGTTGGAGAAGTTGTGGTCGGTCTCCTTAGAGTAAAGGAGAGTGAAGGAGATTTGATAGAGGCTGAGTAGATTATGCCAGGGTTAGATAAGGTGGACAAAGAAAAGTTGTTCACATCAGCTGATGGTGCAAGGGCAAATATTTAAGGTTTTGGGCAAGAAATGCTCAAAGGGATGTGAGGAAGACATTTTACGCAGTGATTGGTAATGACCTGGAATTTGCTGCATATAAGAGTGATGAAAGCAGCAATGATAAATTATTTCAAAAGGAAATTAAATGGGTATTTGAGGGAAAGAAACTTGCAGGGTCACAGGGTAGAATGGGACTGATTTGATTGCTCTTCAGAAAGCCGGCATGGGACTGATTTGATTGCTCTACTGAGAGCCAGCATGGACTCGATGGGCTAAATGGCGGCTTCCTGTGCAGTTATGACAATGAATTTGAATTTCAAGCTCCTGTGATTTTTTTTCTTCAAGTTTTTTTTAGGGTAGCACTGTTGCTTCACAGCGCCAGGTCCCAGGTTCGAATCCCAACTTGGGTCACTGTCTGTGTGGAGTCTGCACGTTTTCCCCGTGTCTGCATGGGTTTCCTCCAGGTGCTCCAGTTTCCTCCCCCAAGTCCCGAAAGTATTTTGGACATTCTGAATTCTCCCTCCGTGTACCCCAAACAGGTGCCGGAATGTGGCAACTTGGGGCTTTTCACAGTAACTTTATTGCAGTGTTAATGTAAGCCTACTTGTGATAATAAAGATTATTATTATTATAAGTTGTCAATAAGCCAACACCTACAAGCTATGAATATAGCTGCTTGGGAAACTAATATGCATTCACTGAAATATTTACATTGCGAGTAATTTTCATTAATACTATATCGGCATTTATTGCCATTACTATTAACTTTACTTTGCACATAACATCTGCAGTGGGTTGTTTAAAAGTGACACTGTATTCTGCAACACCTCTTGCAGGTGCTGTGAGAGTTGGCCTTGTAGATGGAGAAGTTGTAATTAACCCAACTCAAAAAGAGATGACGTTAAGCACTTTAAACCTGGTGCTGGTTGGTGGACCTCACAGCCAAGTTGGTAAGCATTGGATCTTTTTTAGGTACTTGTTGTCTGCTAATAAAAATTGTTTATGCAGTAAACTAATTGCACCCTTTAGGTTTTCTAACTACATTAAAATGTATTGCTCTATTTTGAAAGTCCGAATGGCTGGTGAGAGATTCGAGGTTGCGTTTTATGGTATTTAGTGCGTTTTTTAATAATTATAAAATCTGGCAGCACTGTGCACTTAATATTCTATTTATCAGTTTGACTGTTCTTTTTTTTTTAATGTTCTATTTTGTCACATCCATTAAGTGAGGAAAAGATTTTAATTGCAAATGTCGTACACAAGAAAAAATGCTAAGCAGTATTGTAATATTTATGCAGTTTAAAATTTGTCCTGAGCAGTGAACTTGGATAGTGTAGAGCATTTATGTACTAACAGGATGCACTATAGAGTGTGTAGGAGTTCACTATCCTGTTTTTCTACCTGATAAATCTCAAATCTCCCTCACATTTTGGGGGTGATTAGTTGCTTTCTCCATAGAAAGAATTAAGGGGGGGAGAAAAAAGGGCAAATCAACTGGGTTATGCAGTTTGATGGAGTTTTCTCATTGGTGGATAACTTGCCTTTCAGTCCAGTCACTTTGGGCTGGATGCACGGTGGAATGGTAGCACAAATCTAAAAATGTTGTCAGTTATGCGATTGACTGTATACCCTATACACCATTCTGACGTGATTTTGAATCCTGCATGCAGGAAATATTTTGAGGCACTTCATCAGTGCATAATGTTAGAATACAACTGTTCATTTTGTTTTAAAGTCCTGCAGAAGCACCAAAATATTTCGACTCTCCACCATTCAGAGTTCAATTTGTTTGTTCAGTTTTGATTGCCTAAACCTTATGTGAATCCAATTACACATTCTTGTATATTGGCAATAGTGTTTGCTACTTCAAAGAATTTTGATAACCTGTTGGAAGAAATAATGATATTTCATATGTTTGCCATTCTGACCTTATTCAATGCATAAATAAATCAAATAACGTTTCAAATCATTTTTTCCCCCTTTGCCAGTCATGATGGATGCAGCAGCAGAAAATGTGTTGCAACAGGACTTTTGTCACGCTGTTAAAATGGGTGTCAAACATACGCAACAAATCATACTGGCCATTCAGCAACTAGTAAACGAGCACGGAAATCCCAAAAGGACACCGCAGAAGATGTTTGTCCCTTCTACGGATATAGTGGAAATTGCAAGGCAGTAAGTTCTGGGATTCTCAGTTGAAAATTGCAATACTTCATGAATGTGAATGACCTATATCCACAGGATTGCAGACGCAAGTTGTCAGGGTATTTCGCACCAGTTAAGGAATGTTCTGACCATTACTGCTGAGTGACTCCAACGTGAAGCACCAAATACTGCTAGGAACTGTTAAATGTAATAATAATAATCTTTATTGTCACAAGTAGGCTTACATTTACACTGCAATGAAGTTACTGTGAAAAGCCCTAGTTACCACATTCCGGCACCTGTTCGGGTACACAGAGGGAGAATTCAGAAATCAAATTCACCTGACAGCACGTCTTTCGGGACTTGTGGGAGGAAACTGGAGAGCCCGGAGGAAACTCCCGCAGACACTGGGAGAACGTGCAGACTCCACACAGACAGTGACCCAAGCTGGGAACTGAACCTGGGGCCCTGGAGCTGTGAAGTAACAGTGCTACCCACTGTGCTACCATGCTGCCCGGTGAAATAATGAATGTGAAGATATAATCATGTTCAGACTGACCAGCATTATGGTCTTGAAAACAGAATATTACTATCCATACTACCTTATTATCAAAACAAAATGAAATTTATTATTTAAATTTTAACCATCTTTTGAAAATTTGTTATTTTTACTTTTGTCGAGGATTCTGCGTCCATTTTTCTGTGTTTGGTCAACATCCTTGGAAGAACTGGTTTAGAGAAGTGAATGTACACACTTGAGCAGAATATCCTAAATGGTGTTGCAACCGATTGTACCATGGATGAGTGGCCTCTGAGTTGTGCCAGAAATCCCTGACACTGCTCATCAGAGAAGATCCAAATATCGACCAGATGCTTTGCCATAGAAAAAAGGAATGTGCTTTTACACTCGATAGTTCATGAGCAAAGGTGCCTTCAAGTTGGCATCCGAGGATACGCTGTATTCATAAATGTGAGGCCTCACCACAGTTCTGAAATCCAGGGTGCAAGTGCACGAAGCAACTTCTGCATTCATTTTCCTGGAGGAGACTGTCTTAACCTGTGGGCAGTTTTGTAGTTGCACGTATATCTCTTGCAGGTTCTGCTGTTTATACTTGGGAATCTATCCAATAGAGGTTTCCAAAGTCAGTTGTTCCCCTGAATGTAGAAGCAATAAAAGAGGAAGAGTTGTCAGTGGGGTTTTCTTGCATACCTTAGTCGGACATGGAGATCTATGAGGGAATGAGAAAGTAATCGGGAAGTAATACACCACATATACCGAACAAACATGTGTGCTTGAAATGAGAAAATTGTTATAGTCTGTAGCTTGTTAACTATCTGATGGGAATTTACCTCCTTTACATTGATAGGCTGAACAACAACACAGTTACCTTGTTACCTGCCCTTGTAGTTTTCTGCAAGAATTATTTAAAAACCTAAAGGGGCAGTGATCTTTGCATATGATTGTTGTTTTAACCAAAAATGCAGTGAAACCAACCCTCAGACAACGTTTTGAACAGTAACTATAGTTTATTCCTTTGCCTCCACTCCATAAATATTGTTCATTTTTCTTTTATACTTATCCACAAATCTGCTCATTAATGTGTGGAACTGATTCGCTTGACATTTTGTGGTTCTGTGTATTCATTTTTATCAGTTGGATTGATGCAACCTCCCTAACAACAGGTTGATGAAGTTTAAATGTTTTCAAAGCGGGATGTAAAATTGTACAATGTTGCATAATATGAGCTTTTTAAATTAATTATTTTTGATATTGGTAGACAATTTATTCTCCATTGATGCTAAAAACACAAAATACTAGACGATCTCAGCAGATCTGACATCATCTGTGGAGAGAGAAGGGAGCTAACATTTCGAGTCTGGGTGACTCCTTCCCCCTCCTCCCCTTTTTGTTATTCGGGCTCCATCTTGGGCTCTTTCTTCCATCATATATGTTGCAGTCTCTTGTTTTGCCCAGATGGCTTTGTTGGAGGGGTGCCCTCTGGCCACCTCCTCACTCTTTTCCCATGTCTCCTGATATTTCCCTGGGTTCCTTCCTTGCTGTCCCCCTACTTTGTTCCAATGGGCTCTGTGTGGCCCTGTCTGCCCCCAGTGCCCCCCCCTCTCCCTTCCTATCCACTATTGGCCTCTAACACGTCTTGCAACAGGCTGATGAATAGTCCCCATGCGTTGTGGAAGTCCTCGTCCGACCCTCAGATGGTGTATTTGATCTTCTCCAGGTGGAGAAATTCCAATAAGTTTGTCAACCAGTCTGCAGCTGTGGGTGGTGCTGCTGATCGCCAGCCGAGCAGGATTCCCCGGCGTGCGATTAAGGAAGAAAAAACAAGGGGATCGGCCCTGTTCCCCAAATGTAGTTCTGGCTGGTCTGATACCCCGAAGACTAACACTCTCGGGCACGGCTCCACTCTCACCCCCACAACTTTGGACATCGCCTCAAATAAAGCTGTCCAGAACCCGGCAAGTCTGGGACAGGCCCAGACCATGTGGGCGTGGTTGGCCGGGCCTCCGTGGCACCGTTCACACTTGTCCTCCACCTCCAGGAAGAACCTATTCATTTGGGTTCTGGTTAGGTGAGCTCTGTGCACCACTTTAAACTGCATGAGGCTTAGCCTTGTGCATGAGGAGGTGGAGTTGGCCCCACTTAGTGCTTCGCTCCTGAGTCTCCACCCTACTTCCATCCCTAGTTCGGCTTCCCATTTCTGTCTTGCTCCGTCTAGTGATGTTCTCGCCCTTTCTAAAAGTCATCCGTAAATGTCCCCACAGTTCCCCTTCTCCATATTGTCTGCTTCGAGCAGTTCCTCCAGCACTGTGTCTCTTGGGCCCTAGGGTACCTTGTCGTCTTCTTGTGGAGAAAGGTTTTGATTTGTAAGTGTTGGAGCTCCTGTCCTTTCGGTAGTTCCAGTCTTTCCGTCAGCTCGTCTGTGTTGCGAGTCAGTCCTCCATGTAAATGTCCCTGATTGCTAGCGCCACACCCCATCCTGTCTCCACTCTTAAAAGTGGTGTCCAGCAAGGCCGGTGGGAATTTGTAGTTACCGTAAATGAGGGCCATGGTGGACACCTCGGTTAAGCCAAAATGTTGTCTCATCTGGTTCCAAATTTTTAGCATAGCTACCACCACTGGGCTGGATGTTTACTTTGTCCGTGGGGAATGGGAGTGCTGTCCTGGCTAGGGCTTGGAGGATTGTTCCTGTGCAGGAAGACACCTTCATTTTCACCCACTCTTTGCTCGGCTCCCTTACCCATCCCTTCACTCTCTCGGCTGTGGCTGCCTCGTGGTAGTATTGCAAGTTCGGAAGGGCTAGGACAGCCTTGTTTGTTCTCCTCTGTAGTGTTGTCTTGGGGATAGGGATTCATGGATTCTTCCTTCCTTTCCCCCCCCCCTCCCCCCACACACATACACACGCGCACGCACACACTGAAACGGCATAATCATTTTATCTGTGGATGAAGATCGGTATGGATTTAAAGGAACCTTAGCAGTACGTTCATCTTGATCATCTGCACCGTCCCTGCCTGGGAGAGTGGGAGTGCATCCCATCTCTGTAGGTCCTTTTTGACTTCCACCGCCAGATTGGTCAGTTTCCACTTGTGGATCCGTGTCTAGTCATGACAATCTGGATCCCAAGATAGCGGAATTTGTTTTAGGCTAGTTTGAAAGGTAGACCCTCCAGCTCTGTCCCTCCCCCGTTCGGGTTAACGGGAATACCTCGCTCTTACCCAGGTTGAGTTTGTAGCCCAAGAAGGCCCCAAACTCTTCCAGGAGCTTCATGGTTTCCTTCGAGCCGTTTTGCAGATCTGAAACCTAGAGGGGCAAGTCATCTGTATAGAGTGAAACTCTGCTCTCTGCCTCCTCTTTAAATGCTCTTCCAGACTCTCGCATCTCGCAGAGTGATCGCCAGGGATTCACCTGCCAAATTGAACAGGAGTGGGGACAGCGGGCATCCCTGCCTTGTGCTTCTGTGCACCTGAAAGTATTCAGAGCTGAGGGCGTTGTACAGGAGTTTCACCCATGAGGTGAACACCGTCCCTAGCCCAAACTGCTCCAGTACCTCTATGAGGTACTTCCATTCAACTCTGTCGAAGGCCTTTTCTGTATCCAGGGAAATGATCACCTCTGGTGTTCTTTCCTCAGATGGGGTCAGTATCACATTCAGCTGCCGTCTGATGCTCACAGTTAGATGTCTAGCCTTGACAAAACCAATCTGGTCCTCTGCAAACACTTCTGCTACTCAGTTCTCTAGTCTCTTGGCCAGGACTTTCATAGGTATTTTTGCATCTACGTTAAGCAGCAAAATGAGTGGGTGGCGCAGTGGTTAGCACTGCTGCCTGTGGCGCTGAGGACCCGGGTTCGATCCCAGCCCCGGGTCACTGTCCATGTGGAGTTTGAACATTCTGCCCTTGTCTGCATGGGTCTCACCCCCACAACCCAAAAATGTGCATGTTAGGTGGATTGGCCACACTAAATTGCCTCTTAATTGTAAAAAATAATTGGGTACTCTGAATTTTTTTTTTAAGGGAGCAAAATGGGTCTATATGAGCCGTATTCTGTTGGGCCTTTGTATATCTACGCAGCATGGTAGCATAGTGGTTAGCACAGTTGATTTGCAGCTCCCAGGTTCGATTCCCGGCTGGGTCACTGTCTGTGCGGAGTCTGCACGTTCTCCCCGTGCCTGCATGGGTTTTCTCCAGGTGATCCGGTTTCCTCCCACAGTCCAAAGATGTTATGGTTAGGTGGATTGGTCATGCTAAATTGCCCTTAGTGTCCAAAATATGTTAAGTGGGGGTTACGTTAAGGGAGATACGTGGGCTTCAGTAGGGTGCTATTTGACCGGGCCAGTGCAGAGTCGATGGGCCGCATGGCCTCCTTCTGCACTATAAATTCTATATGGTGGCCTGTGTTAGCAGAGGAGACACGGTGCTCCTTGCTAGTGAGGCTGCGAACATCTCCCGTAGGTGCAGGGCCAGAGCTGGCACAAACCTTTCATAGAAGTTCGCCAGGAACCTGTCAGGTCCCAGCGCCTTCTCCACCTGCATGGAGTTGATGCTCTCTATGATCTCTCCCAGTCCTATTGGTTCCCTCCGTCTATCGTCCCCCACAAGAACAATCCAATCCATCGAGGAACCGTTTCATCCTGAGTTCCCCTTCGGGGGGCTCAGAGGTGTACAGTCCCCGGTAGAAGGCTTCAAATGCTTGGTTGACCTTTTATGGTTCGGTTACCAGTCCGCCTCTGCTATCCTTTACCTGGGCTATCTCCCTCATGGCTGCCTGCTTTCTCAGCTGGTGAGCCAACAGGCAGCTAGCCTTCTCTCCGTGTTCATAAAAGATCCCCCGTGTTTGGCAGAGTTGGTGCACAGCTTTCCTGGTGGAATCGGGTGGAGTTATTTGTAGCTTTTTTTTCTCCGCCAGAAGCTCTGCGGTCGGGGTCTCGGAATATCTAATGTCGACCTCCAGGATGGAGGCGATCAGTTGCTGCCTGGCTGCCCTCTCTTCCCAGTCTATACGAGCCTTGTAGGCAATAATCTCTCCCATAATCACCGCCTTCAGTGCCTCCCAGTACGTGGAAGGTGTGACTTCCCCATTCTGGTAGTAATGTACTCGCCTATGGCCTGTGATGTTTTCTGGCAGAAGATTTGTTGGCGAAAAGGTCCATGTCCAGCCTCCATGTGGGGCGCTGGGCACGGTCCGTCTCCAACCTCACATCCATGTAATGTGGAGCGTGGTTGGAGATTACTATCGCTGTCTGGGATTTCCGCCACGGTCTTCTTTATAAAATCCGTGTCATCCCCTTTGGGTAGGTACACGTTTACCGGGACTACGCTGACCATGACGTATCGTCCCCCTGGATCAGGAACCGTCCTCTTGCTAATCAGGGTAGTTACCCCCCCCCAACCCTCGTTCCGTAATATGAATGGTACGTCTGTCCCACCCAGCTGTTCCTCGCCTGCAGTCGGTCCTTCTCCCTCGGGTGCGTCTCTTGGAGGAAGACTATGTCAGCTTTCAAACTTCTCAAATGGGCTAAGACGTTGGATCTTTTCCCTGAGCCCTAAGTCCCTTAACATTCCAGGTGATAATCATGGAGTGGAGGTTTGTGTCCCCTCTCTTCCTGCGAGATAAACCATACTTACCTGGTGGAGGCGCCACTGCACTCCAGGGTTTCCCTTTGTTCTGGGGCTGTCCAAAATGGCCGCAGTCACCATTCCCACCATGAGGCCGGGTCCCCTGCGCTCAGGGGTTTTACCTTTGTCCGGGGGCACCCAACATGGCCGCCAACTCTGTACACATGTGGGTGCGCCCCTGCACTCCGGGGTTTCCCTTTGCTCAGAGACTCCCCAAAGTGGTTGCTTGCGATGCCATCTTGTTCCCTCAACCTGGCAGAGGAGGTTACCTGGCAGGGGTGAAACCATGATCAAGAGGGTGGTTCGCTCAGGACGAGGCTCGCACATTGGACTTTGGATGTGCTGACGCCTGCGATGTCCCCAAATGCGGGATACGTGACTGCAAAATTTGTGGTAGTAGGGGACTGCATTCGCGCTCTCCCCTTTAATAACGAGGAACTGTATAGCACAGGGCTTTGAAAGCAGACCAAGGCAGGCCAGCAGCACGGTTCAATTCCCATACCAGCCTCCGCGAACAGGCAGTGGAATGTGGCGACTAGGGGCTTTTCACAGTAACTTCATTTGAAGCCTACTTGTGACAAATAAGCGATTTTCATTTTCATTTCATTTCATTTCAACCTGCACCTTACCTGATGAAGCTAATCTGATAACCATCCCTTTCTTTTTTTAAATAAATTTAGAATACCCAATTATTTTTTGTCCAATTAAGGGGCAATTTAGCGTGGCCAATCCACCTACCCTGCACATCTTTTGGGTTGTGGGGGTGAAACCCACGCAGACATGGGGAGAATGTGCAAACTCCACACGGACAGTGAGCCAGGGCCGGGATTCGTACCTGGGTCCTCAGTGCCGCAGTACCAGTGCTAACCACTGCGCCACATGCCGCTCTGAACCATCCGTTTCTTATCCTTGTGATCCCCCTTCCCTCCTCTGTCTCCCCATCCCGTCCTTTCCCCCCTCCCCTTGCCAGACGCTCCTTCCCTGCCGTGAGGTACACTGCAACCCCCCTTGCTTTTGTGCTTCCTAGCGCTAGCTTTCTCCACTGTATGTTCTACATACAGTGCCTTCTGCACTGTAAATTCTATGATGTTGACCCCTACCCCGAGGCTGATCTTTCTCCTTTCCAATGCCTGCTAATTAGCTGTTCCCTCTGTCTCCTCCTCACCCTCTCCTGCTTTTCTCTGCCCTCCCCCTTCCCTCTTGTCTGACGTTTCTGTTCAGAGCGAGGCAGTACTGTCCTGCGCGATCATAGTGTATGTCCATCATAGTTCTTTTTCCTCCTCTGCTTTGTCCTCTATGCTGCCTTTCCTGCCCCTTGTCTAGACCATTCATCTGAACAAACTCGTCGCCTCTGCCGGGCTGTTGAAATAGTGTTCCTTGTTTTGGAACGTGGCCCAGAGCCTGGCTAGGAACAGCATTCCAAATTTCACTCTGCTCTTGTACAGGGCCGATTTCGCCAGGTTGAACTCGGCCCTGCGCTTTGCCAGGTCTGTCCCAGGTAGACCCGGATTCTATGTCCTTCCCAGCTGCTTACCTTCGTCTGCCTTGCCCACTGCAGGATCTTCTCCCGATCCTGGTCATGAGGAGGTTTAGCAATTGTCGCCCTTGGATCCTCTCCCTTTCTTAATTGTGGGTGAGACAAGTCCGAATTTTCAAGCTAATTTCAACTAAAAATGCCTATCTGGTTGTGTTCTGGGGGAGAGCCACCTGCTGTATGACTGCTCAGCACATCGCCATCACCGGAAGTCGCAACTCCGTAAACATTGATCTCTGGGTGATTTGCTGAGAGATCTATGGGATCCGTCTTGGTCCATCTGCATTTAGTATGCAGTGTTGACCACAGATTACTTGTTAATTCCCATTTACCTCATGTTAACCCTGAATGTTAGCGAATAAGATAGATATTGTAAATTATTTTATCTTTCTGACCATGTATAGTAAAGTTTATTTTCTTCGTTAAAAAACTGGAATCTTATGGCTTTATTCTCTTAGCCAGTGTCGTGAATCTTAAATTTTGTCCACTTTAAACAAAAAGTTTTGGTTCTTAATTGAATTGTACGAAAAGCTTGGGGGAGCCTAGTCCAGGATCGTAACAGTGTATTCCAATTAAAAATAAGTTACAGTGAGGTTTATCATTCATGAAATATTATAGCAAAGGCTGTAAAATAATTTGCTTCTGTTCTTCAGGCTTGCTTCTGAGAAGGTCCGTGGAGTATTTTCAGATTTCACTCATGACAAAGTGAGTCACTCTTCACTTGTAATGCTAAGTGTTAATTTTAACTACCTAACTTGTTTTTAAAATTAAAATGATTTTACTTTACAATTAAGGT
The DNA here is from genome assembly GCF_047496885.1 of Scyliorhinus torazame. NCBI lineage: Eukaryota > Metazoa > Chordata > Chondrichthyes > Carcharhiniformes > Scyliorhinidae > Scyliorhinus > Scyliorhinus torazame. The sequence goes on from NC_092707.1 coordinate 312,637,964, forward strand.
TTCAAGAGATGATGCCATTAATAAAGTCAGGCTTGAGACAGAAGAACAGTTAAGAGGTATGATTTTTCTTGTAATCAGAAAAGCCCACAATTTATTGAGCACAATTTTAGCATATTGGAAAGATAATTGTTGTACAATGTTCTATTTAAAATTGCAGCAATAGTCTGCACCAAACCCAGATATGATATGAGGACTGGGGATGATATGTAGTGGTAATGTTACTGGACTTCAAATCCAGCTGTGGCAGTTAGGGGGCATTTAAATTTATTTAAGACCCCCAAGACTCTTCAGACAGCACCTTCCAAACCTACAACCGCTGCCATCTACAAGGACATGTGCAGCAGCAGACGTATGGGGACACCACCACCTGGTATTTCCCATCCAAACCAAACATCATCTTAACTTGAGACTATATTGCCATTCCTTCAGTGTCGCTGGGTCAAAATCCTGGAACTTCCTCCCTTAAAGCACTGTGGGTGTTCCTACACCACATGAACTGTGGTGGTTCAAGAAGGTTGCTCGCCGCCACCACCTTGAGGGCAAATTGGGATGGGTATGCAATAAATGCTGGCCTAGCCAAAGACACCCACGTCCCATTAATTAATACATATATCTGGAATAAAATATTATTCTCATATGAACCTATCGGATTGTCATAAATCCAACCTGATTCACAGATCCTACAAGGAGCAAAGCTCTCACCCTGACCCATACATGTGATTTCAGGCCAATATGGTTGACTTAAATCTCCTCTGCAGTGGCCTAGAGAGCCACTCCGGTGGAGTTGACTCACCACCACCTGCTCAAGGTCAATTCGGGTTAGACGATGAATGCTGGCCTTGCCAACGATGCACACATCCCAAAAACGAAGTTTAAAATAATCCCAAGGGTGGAAAGCATTAAGTTGGCAACCGAAATCCCATTGCCTCCATTAAACACCACCAATGGTGTACATTATCTAATTCCTTTCACAATTCTAAACAGCAATCCTGTTATTTCCATGAAACATTTGCATTACCAATTTACTTTTTAAGGAACATTTTTTTCTACTTTAAGCTTTGGATTTTGAAGTATTCCCTGATCTAATAATAACCTTGTAATATGTTGCTAAATCCATTTTCTCTTCCAGATAAATTTTCTGAGGCAGAACCCTATGAAGTAAAGGAGGCATTTAATGTAGTTTCCAAAGAAGTTTTTCGAAATATTATTATGAATGAATATCTAAGGTAAAACATTTCTATAGTTATTTTACCAAGGTAAAACATTTTATGGTTATTTTACTACATTGTAATATGTTCAAAAGAACAATAGTTTTTGGGCATTAAAATACATTTTTATTGCTGCATAGTTGTTTGCAAAGGTTAATGCAAAAAGGAACAGTTCACCACTCTCCCACTGGTCTGTTCGGGGCTTCTCCGTATTTGCCTTTTTATATCAGCAAAGTGGTGATTGAAGTATGGTGTATTTCAACTTTAAAGTATTGTCATATAAATGAGTAATGCTTGAAGATGGTTCTATAATTATGATATAAGCAAGAAAACCTATAAATCCACTTAACAATAAATCTGGTGCCTAACACTGACATACAGCTTCATACATATGTAATTTGTTGCAAAAATTGAGTTATTCCATTATGTAATAACTGGCTCTCATTCAGATAGTAATTATGTGATTCATGCTAAATTTAATTTGTTTTTAACTCGAGGCTCATTGCTCATTCACTAAAGCTTAAGTTTTGAAAAAAATCTGACTGAATCCATCAATTGGTTGAGTGAGATAATTGCTCAAAATTTGTAACTTCAGCCCGAATGTGTTTTAGATAAGGAGCGGGATTCTCCAATAATGGGGCTATGTCCCCACGCACACGAAAAAACGCACGCAAATCACTCTGGACTTACCTGGAGTAAGTCCAGAGTGATTCTGCAATTTGCAGGGGGCTAGCAGGGTCCCGGAGTGCTCCTCGCACCTCTGGCTGCCGATACGGGACCCTGCACTTCCGGTCGGGGGTCCGCTCATGGGTCCGCCGCCCCGCGCGACATGGCCGACCCACACCGCGGACCAGCACCAAGAAGATAGGCCCCCTCCAGATCGCGCGCGCCCGTGGATTGGTGCCCCCTGATCAATAGCCTGACTGTCCTGGAGGCCCCCCCCCCCCCCCCCGGTGAATGATCCTCCCGCCCCCCACCAGGGCGGCCGCGGACTGAGTCCGCAGTTGCCACGCCGGGTGAAACCATGAGAGAACCACACCAGCGGGAACTTGGCCAGCTGCACCTGGAGAATCGCTGCGGGGGCCTCTTTCAATGGTCCCCGATCGGCGCCACGTCGACCGCGTGCGCCCGATTGCTGCTGATTCTCCGGGGCCGGAGAATCGCGGGAGCAGTGTTGGACCCGATCGCGGGTCTGGCGCCCATTCTCCACCCCCGCGCCGTGTGCGATTTCAGTTCGGAGAATCCCGTCCAAGGTGTTGCCCCTTCGGATGAACAAACCAAACTTATTTTTTTGCACATCTTCTGCCAAATAATCTTAAAATGACATTGCATATGACTTGGCAGGTAATCTGCTTTTGCACTTGGCTTTGTTATAACGAACGGGCACTGACAATTTTTCCATTATTTAATTTTTACGGGATGTGGGCTCAGCTGGCTAGGCCAGCATTTGTTGCCCATCCCTAATTGCCCTTGAGAAGGTGGTGGTAAGCTGCCTTCCTGCACCGCTGCAGTCCATGTGGTGTAGGTACACCCGCTGCTTTAGGGGGGAATTCCAGGATTTTGACCAAGCGACGGTGAAGAAACGGCGAATAAATTTCCAAGTCAGAAAGGTGAATGACTTGGAGGGGGACTTCCAGGTGGAGGGGTTCCCATCTGCTCTTGTAGCCAAAGTATTTATATGGCTAGTCCAGTTCAATTTTTGGTCAATGGTAACCCTCAGGATGTTGACAGTGGGGGATTCAGTGCTGCTAATGTCATTGAATGTCAAGGGCCAATGATTTAATTCTCTTATTGGTGATGGTCATTGCCCAGCACTTGTGTGGCACAAATGTTACTTGCCACATGCCAGCTCAAGTCTGGGTATTGTCCAAGTGGCTGTGTTACTGGGCTAGCAATCCCACATTGACATGTTGAAAATTTGAATTAAATAAATCTGGCACCAGGAACAGGGCAAGGAAAGGTGCTGGATTTCTGTGGGGTAAAGAAAACAGAAGGAAACCTACCACAGGTCTGAGTTGCACGTGATCCCAGTTCCACATTACATGATTGATTCTTAATGTCCTCGGGGCCCACAGCCCAAAATCAAAGAAAAGAGAACAATAATTTAAAAAGAAAAACAAGTATTCTAATACTCAGAATATTAATTATTGTTTGATGTTCATCAAATTACTACTTTGTCATTAAGAAATTAATTCTCCTATCAGCACCGAACAAAACTGTTTGGAAGTACACATGAGTAACACGAGATCTTAGGTGATTGTTTTGTCTGGAATAAATTTCAACCTGCGTTCCATAGTTGAAAGCACAGTTTGTACATTGTACCACACCTACTCTCTTTAGACTGCTGCTTTCATTACTGACTAACTTGGTTAACCCTTTGGGTTCATGGCATAAAGTCAATTTTACCAGAAAGGAGTTGTGTATTTTATAAAATAACAGGTCAAAAATTATTCTGTGCTTAAATGAATGTTGTCAAATATAATTATAAAAAATATAAATAACTGATTCATAATAACCGTAGAAAATTTCTATGTTGTAACCTTATTTTTAATATTAAAATGTTGTTTAAATCTCCAAAGGCTTTCCATTGTATTACAGATGTGATGGTAGAGACTTGAGGTCGCTTAGGAACATCAATTGTGAAGTTGATTTGTATAAACCTCTTCATGGATCTGCACTGTTTCAGAGGGGACAGACACAGGTATTAAATGAACTACAATTCTATCCATGAGAAAAATATACCTTTTGTCAACATGTGCATGCCAATATTTGCTCTTGTTAGGAAAACAAAAGTAGTTTACATTGGTAAACATCAGAAACCAGGTATAGTTTTAAGTGGCTTTAATTTAATGTTTCAGTACCTGGAAGGGTGAAATCTATAGTTAAATTCTTGTTAAACAGAGATGTTTGTATGTGTGGGGGTTGGTTAAGTTCCAACTGTGTTCTATTGTGCTTGGAGAAGGTTTTGGCATGAAGAATAAATAAAAGGCATAAGCATGTGGGGTTGCTTAGCAACTGGAGGTCATTGTAAGCATTTTAAAAAGCTTTTTAAGTTTCAGTTTTAACTGAATTTGTGGGCAGTTGGAGACAGGATCTTGGGGAGTGAACGTCTCTCAACTCTACCAGAAGACAGACTGGACAGGACAGGAGTTGCAAAGAGGCAGGCTTCCTAAAGTACAAGTTACAGTCCAGATAACCAGGAAATTGGGACAGAAAAAGTAGTTAAGACGACTGGAGTTAAGTAAACAGAGAACAAGGTATTGTTCAGAAGAATTCAAGGAAGAGTAAACAAAGTGTTCTTGATCAAAGAGAGAATTGCAGTGGCCAGATTTAAAGTGGGACAGCAGCCTTCAAAGTTAAAACAAACGTCTGATGCCATTTTATGGCAGTCTGGAAATCGAGAGTTAAAGTAATTGTGAACAGTTTGCACCGCAGTCAAGACAAAGAAATCCTAAAGGGGTTGGTGTGAAATCCTGGACTGAATTAGCTGTTAAATGTGGAGTGGAACGTTTGTTTGAAAGTGTAATTTGGAAAACCTGGTCTGGAATTTAGGATATAAACCGCTAAGGGAAGCCATACTTATGAGAGAAGATTTTTGTGTGTTTTTGGGAGTGGGTTTGGAAACTCTCGCATGACAATCATCTGGGGGCATTCTGAGTGGACATCCACAAACATTCACTTGACATTCAGAGTGGAGAGCATATTTTCCCACAGTCCTCTTGTGTGCTTAAAAGACCCTTTGTGTTAATGAGACCATTGTAAATTAAGATGTACTTTGTAATCAGTGCTAATCCTAAAAACTGTGTAATTGTTAAACTAAGAGGGGAGTAAAGGGCTCTTGTATCATAATCCATGTTTTTCATGCTTAATAAGTGTTTCTATCTTCTTAAAACTAATTAACGATCCTATAACTCTGCTCCTCCTTGTTTTATTTGAAAAAAAGTAAAAGTTACGATCTTTTGAGCCAGGGTTCCATTCTGGGATCTTCCCGTGCAGTTAAAAAGCCAACTGGGGTCGTAACAGTTTTAATGTACACTCTATTCCTCAAAGTTAGTTTGGACTATCTGACTTGAAAGTTTCAATTCTCTGAGCACTATATTTCCACATTGCTGTTCTACTTGGACTAATTTGAATTTGTGCATAAGTTGAGTTTTACGGTGCAAAAAACACTTTAAATTATTGAGAGTAAACCATATACAAGATTACACTATAGGTATTGCCGAATCTCTTGTTGCAAAATATTTTTACTAACTTTAGCAAATGTTTTCTTACATAATAATTTAGCCAAATCAACGATATGGTATTGGCTTGTCACAATCAATAAAAAATTTAGGAGGAAAAATTATTTTTTTAAATTGCAGGTGGTATCTTTGAACTGTAAGATAGCATTAGTTTGATTCTTCATGGCTCATTGCCATCATCTAGATTGGCTATACCATAAATGCTATGAGACTTCCAGGTTTGCTCCCCAGTTTGTGTCGAGGTCAGTGGAGAGCTTGTCCCATTGGGAATCGCTTCAAATGCTGGGAATTAACAATCAGCCAGGATCATACTCTGAATAGCTATTTTGGATGGCACGGCAGCACAGTAGTTAGCATGTTGCTTCACAGCGCCAGGGTCCCAGGTTCGATCCCGGCTTGGGTCACTGTCTGTGCAGAGTCTGCACATTCTCCCTGCCTCTGCGTGGATTTCCTCCGGGTGCTCCAGTTTTCTCTCACAAGTCCCGAAAGACGTGCTGTTAGGTGATTTGGACATTCTGAATTCTCCCTCTATGTACCCGAACAGGCGCGGAATGTGGCGACTAGGGGATTTTCACAATAACTTCATTGCAGTGCTAATGTAAGCCTACTTGTGACAATAAAGATTATACTATTATTAATAACTCCTCCTACTCATGTGGGTGTTTGGAAATAACAGTTTCAGGCTTGACTGTGATATATTCTCCAATAAGAGTGGAATCCTAAAATTTTCACATGAAGTATGGGCTTTTTTTGATGAGATAGCAGAGGGCTGCGAGCACCTCTTGAACCCTGTACCCCCGCAAGCATTTCACACCTTCAGGATAGGACGGTAGAAAATTGGGTAGAGAAAGAACAACTTGTGTGCAGAAATTTCATCAAAATATATTAATTTCATTATTTTCACAAAAGGTTTTATTTCGGGTACCACAAACAATGTCTTCAAATGATTTACCTTTCCTTCTAGGTTCTTTGTACAGTAGCCTTCGATTCTGTGGAATCAAGTATAAAAACTGATCTTATCACCACTCTTATAAGGTGAGCTTTGCAGGCACATCTCCGTGTATTTTGCTTCCCTGTTATTGAAAATAATTGCATTGTACCTAGCTATTTATTTATAAAATGTGCAATGTGTTAGATTCAGAGATTGCAAAACACCTTAGCCAGGTTACTGTAAAAAAATAATTCACTGAAACATTTTTGGTGAAGGGGTCATGGTAGGATTTTATTAGCTTTTTTAATCCCTCACTGAAATGGGTTCTGCAAAAAATAAAACCCAGTTGCTTGTTCCACTCTAGCATCTACCACAATTTTATTCAAAACCTGGTGCTTTTCGGTCCCAAATGTAGGAGGGAAAGAATATCAGTCCAGAATCTTGCAGAAAGCTGTCAATGTTGAAATGTGGGACCAACTGAGAAGTATATTTACATATTTCTGATTCCGTCCTGAGCCTGTGTAATCTGTAACGTTAACTGATCCTAGCAATCACATTTCAGAGTCTTGGTCTGGATCATAAATGTAAACTTGCCAATCCTCTTTGCATGGGTACAGCAGACCATTCAATTGCGTGAACATGTTCTGTCTTTCAATTAGATAGATCATGGTTGATCTGTAATTTAATTCCATCTACCTGCCTTTGATCCCTATCCCTTGATATCCTTACAGAGGAAATATCTATATCTTCTCTATCAAATTCTTTTGACACTTTCAACACCTCAATATGATCACCTCTCAAACTTCTATACTCTAGGAAATGCAAGCCAAGCTTATACAGCCAGCCTGTTGTTTTTAACCCTGTAAGTCATGGTATCATTCTGGTGAACCTGTGCTGTACTCCCTGCAAGGCAAATATATCCTGTTATGACCAGGTGAGAAGGGGTGAAATGACTCAACTCTATTCAATTTCAGTTGATCAAAACAATGGTGTATGTTTCTTTTTCACTGTTCAAACTAAGCGACAAGGAGCCAATCAAACAAGATTTACTGAAGTCACAAAAAGAGCAAATTTATTAACCACTAAACCCGATGTCACACACGCATGCACACATGTATCAGATAAAGGAAGTTAAGAGTCCAGTAAAAATAATATATTGTTAAATGTCCTTTGATTGTCCCGGAGGCATAGATTTTTAAATATTGGAGCTGATCTGGATTAGTTGGTTTCGTAGATATGGTCAGATGTAGAGGATGATGCAATTATTAAGAGATCTCGGTTTGCTGGTAGATTTCTAGTAAAGTTTGCTTCTGAACAGGGTAATTCACTTGTTCCAAAAGAGACACACCAGCTTTCAAGTTATTTCTGTTGCTGACAACTTTCTTGCAATCTCACTGCAGCCTGGCCTGAAAAACGTCACCCAATTGGTATTTTCAAGGAGTCTGTTTGTGGCAGCCATTGTTTCAATATCCAGCACTTTGTCGAAGGTAAAGGCACTAAAATGCAATGACAGGTTTTGATGGATCTCTGAATTAGAGGTAATGTGTCCCTCTTCACACTCACCTGAGAGTATTTTTTATTGTTTTTCACCTCCGCCTTGGAAGGTGGGCTTGCATTTGTAAGTAGCTTGTTCTGCCTCATTTTCAAAGTGCTAAATTTCCAGTCAGTTGAAAGTCGAAAAATCATCTTTTCCAAAATAAAGGGGTTTGGCCTCGCGACGATCCAGCCTGAGGTGCAGTCCCAAAACTGAATGAAAATACTCCAGACTGGTCTATCGAGGCTCTGTATAATTGAAGCACAACCTCCTCCCTCCAGACCTCTTGAAAGTAAAGCCAACATTCCATTTGCCTTTTCTTTAATTATTTTTGGATCTGTCTACAAGCTATTAGTGATCTGTGTGCATGTACACTCAAATCATATTGTCCCTCCACAATTCTGATTTTCTCACCCTTAAAAAAAAATTAATCTGATTACATTGAATAAATTCCAGAGCAGATGGCCTCACATTTACCCACACTGATCGCCATGTGAAAGTTTACCACCACCACCCGCACCTCGCATCCACTTAATTTGTCTATGCTCCTTTGTAATTTTCTGTTCTCATCTGCACAACTTCCTGCTTCTCAACCTAATATCAATCTACAAACTTGGATGTTCAAATCTCCATTCCTTCAAGTCTGTGATATGTATGGTGAAAAGCTGAGGTCCCAGTACAATTAGATTTTAATGTAACAATTTCTATTGCACTTTTGTTTTCAATCTGCTTGTAAATCAGCTTCGAATTAACTCAGTTTTTAATTTGCTTTTGTTCATACGAGACTTAATGAATTAAGGCAAGACCGATTTCTTTGTGATAAAATAAATTCAGAAAGTTTATTAAAGAAAGGTATACTTATCAAACCTTTGGGTAACTTTACAACGCCAATCAGTTGCGTAATCCCTTTGAAGTGCTGGTTACTGCCACAATCCCTCTGGTCCATGATTTTTGCTCTTTAATTGACTTGTGGAAATTGTCACAAAGTGAGTACTTCTGAGTCTCCAATCTTGGCTTACAATGAACCCTTACAGGATCCCATTTTTATCCCTTTTAATGGATATCATACCACTCCAGGTCAGGCAACTGTTAGCTTATTGGTTGGTTCTCGCCGTTGTTACGTTAATTTAGTTAATCTTTAATTACACCTTCTATTGATAACACCTCAGTTCAAAAGGACATCCATAGAAGGCGATTGCTTCCTTATTTACTAACAATCAGATTATGAACAATGCACTTTATTCTTGAGTCAGTCGTTGACAGGCAGTGGCGTCCTGTAACTTGTTAAAAGTTAGAAAGATTCCATTGCCTGAACAGTTTCTGATATTTGCATCTTCTAGAAACATTCACATTTATAGTGTAGTTATCTTTGAATGCAAATTCCATCTTTTCAATTAACTTATTAATTACATAAATTCACTAATAACTTAGTCAAGATTCATTACTTTTTAATCATCTGTTTCATGAGTCACCTCACTGTCTTTTACTTTCACATCTAATTAGCGACTGCAGATGAGATGGTCGTGTGCATGACTTCAGTATTTAACGGGACACTCCAACCAAATAAGTTGAAGGAGTTTAGAATTGTCATTGCAGCCACTGACATATTCCTGTGGATTTGAGATGGGCTTATTTCTGCAGCATCTCTTTAGATGTGTTGTTGGGGGCTGCAAGAGCCTGGAGGCAATGGTCTTCCCTTGTGATAGCAGAAGACACCAACTGGGCCAAAGCAGGTGTAGTTGGAGATTGCTGAGGTGTAAACAGCAGGACCGTTGTACTGTACCTCTGGGTCTAGTGCAGTGAGCAATTTGTGAAGTCCGCAGGGCAGGAAAGGTAAGTACAGTGGCGTATTGTCTTGCATCCAAGGTGTGTATCACTTCCAATCCCTTAATTCCTCCTTCTGTCATGCGAGAGTACCTTTAAGACATGGATGTTTAAGCAATGTACCTTTAAGAAAACAGTGATGTCAGGGAGCTGAGGTCAGGTCAGCCATTTTGCAGTTTAGTTTTGCAGTTTGAAAAGAGCTTGGGAGTATCGTGTTTGCAGTGAGATGGATCTTTGCCATAAAAGACTATCTCTGGATCATTTGGGTGATTTAAACTCATAATAGTAAAGCCTTTAACCTGATGTGATTCTGTTTTAAGTCTCTTGGAAGTTTGAAGGAACATTGTGAGGAATTATTTACTGTTGCAATATTTTCTGAGTTATCTTTGAAGTAAGGGGTGTTAAGAGATCCAATGTTTATTTAAGATGTTAAGTTGAGTTCATAGAATAAACAGTGTTTTGTGTTTAAAAACCCACGTGTCCATGTGCTAGGAAAAGCAACAAATCCATTAAAGGGAGAGGTTGGTTGAACTCCATGATACATTTTGGGGTTCTGAAAACGCCTCGCCCATAACAATTGGGGGCTTGTCCGGGATAAAAGTCTATCTATTGGATTGGCTTTTGTGAACTTAAAGACAGTGCAGGATTGATGCTTTTCCGGTGCGGTATTTTAGTTTAAGTGGGGAGAGTGTTGTGAACAATGGCTCTTTCAGAGGCTCAGAAGTTTTTGGGGGTGGAGAATGTCACACGTAGTACCTTACGGACAGAAACGAAAAGCAGACTGCTAGATTTGGCAAGAACATTGCAGTTAACATTACCTGACAAAATGCGAAAAGATGAGGTAATATGGCAGTGGTTAAGCATTTAAAGTTGCCTGAGATAGAGTTTGACTCATTGGAAATGGCAAAAATTCAGTTGCAAATTAAACAAATGGACCATGAGAAAGAATTAAAGCGGCTGGAATATGAGAGTGAGAGAGAGAGGAAAAAGAAAGCGAGAGAGAGAGGAAAAAGAAAAGGAGAGAGAAGAAAGGAGAAAAGAAAGAATAGCCGTAGCAGAACAAAAAGAAAAAGAAAGGGAGATACAGATCAGGGAAAAAGATAAAGAGTGGGAGTTTGAACTTCAGAAAATGGTCATGAAACATGAAAGTCAGTTAAAATTGGAAGACGTAAAGGGAAACATACAGTTGGAGGGTAGTGATGAGGATAGTGAGAAAGAGCGTCATCGTCGAAGGCTTGGTGGGAATCTATTTAAATATGTCCCAGCATTGCCAAGGTTTGACGAGAAGGAAGTGGAAGCCTTTTTCATTTCATTTGAGAAGGTAGCTAAACACATGACATGGCCACAGGACATGTGGGTGTTACTGATTCAAACAAAGCGGGTAGGTAGTGCTAGTGAAGTGTTTGCATCACTACCGGAGGAGGTATCTGGAACGTATGAGGAGGTGAAGAAATGCATCTTAAGTGCATATGAGCTAGTGCCTGAAGCTTACAGACAAAGGTTTAGAAATTTAAGGAAAGAATTTGGTCAAACATACATGGAGTTTGAAAAGCTCAAACAGAGTAATTTTGATAGGTGGATAAGGGCTTTGAAAATAGACCAAACGTATGCAGCTCTCAGAGAAATTATACTTTTGGAGGAGTTTAAAAATTCAATTCCTGATGTAGTGAGAACTCATGTGGAAGAACAGAGGGTTAAAACTGCAAGATTAGCAGCGGCAATGGCAGATGATTATGAATTAGTTCATAAATCAAAGATTGGTTTCCGACATCAGTTTCAGCTGGTGAGGGATAGAAACTGGGCACATGAGAAATACTCAAGTGGTAAAGCTAAAGGTGATCTGATGGGAGACAATAAAGAGAATGTACCTCAGATTAAAAAAGAAATCTAGGAGGGTGGAAAAGAAATGAAAAGTTTCAAATGTTTTCACTGTAATAAACTAGGCCTTGTAAAGTCACAGTGTTGGTGGTTGAAGAAAAGCACTGGGAAGGCTGATGTGGTAAAACAGGATAAGACAGTCGGGTTTGTTAGAGTGGTAAAGGAAAGCCCAAGGAAAGCGAAGGAGGTGCAAACGATTGTACAGCCTGTTCAAGAAGTAATTGTTAAGAAGGTGCCAGATGTCTTTAAAGGATTTACTTGTGTGGGTAAAGTTTACTCATGTGTATCAGGAGGAGCAGGTAAATAAGTTACAATTTTAAGAGATACAGGGGCTAGTCACTCTTTAATGTTAAGAGATGAGGAATTATGTAGTTTGGGAAGAATGTTGCCAGAAAAGGTGGTGATATGTGGAATTCAGGGTGAGAGGAGTAGCGTTCCATTATGTAAGGTAAGGTTGGAAAGTCCAGTGAAGAGTGGTGAAGTGGTAGTAGGAGTAATAGATAAACTATCTTGTCCAGGAATACAGTTTATCTTGGGTAATGATGTAGCTGGATCGTAGGTGGTAGTGATGCCTACTGTGGTTGATAAGCCATTGGAAAATCAGTCAACTGAAGTGTTGAAGGACGAATATCCTGGGATTTTTCCGGATTGTGTAGTAACAAGGTCGCAAAGTAACAGGTTAAGACAAGAGGAGAAATCAAAGAGTGAAGATGAAGTTGAAGTGCAATTATCAGAAACTATTTTTGATCAGATGGTTGAAAAAGAACAAGAACAGGTGGAGGATGAGGCGGATATTTTTAGTTCAGGAGAATTGGCGGAGTTACAACAGAAAGATGTAGAAATAAAACGGATATATCAGAAAGCATATACGGAAGAGGAATCTGAGAGTATACCAGAGTGTTATTACCGTAAAAATTATGTCTTGATGAGAAAATGGAGACCTGTACATATGCAGGCGGATGAAAAGTGGGCAGAAGTTCACCAAGTAGTATTGCTGGTAGGGTATAGGAGGTGTTGCGAGTTGCACATGAGGTACCAGTGGGAGGTCATTTGGGAATAAGGAAAACTCAAGCTAAAATCCAGAAACATTTTTTTGGCCTGGACTACATAAAGATATAGTTAAATTTTGTCAATCATGTCACACATGTCAAGTGATAGGGAAACCTCAAGCAGTGATAAAACCAGTGCCCTTAATACCTATTCCAGCATTTGAGGAACCTTTCACAAGGGTCCTAATCGATTGTGTAGGACCGCTTCCTAAAACAAAAAGTGGGAATCAATATCTTTTGACTAATGGATGTGTCGACTAGGTTTCCAGAGGGCATTCCAATAAATAATATTACAGCTAAAAGGATTGTGGAGGAGTTACTTAAATTGTTTACTAGATATGGACTACCCACAGAAATTCAATCGGATCAAGGATTGAATTTTACTTCAAAGTTATTCAAAGAAGTTATGGATAGCTTAGGATTAAAACAATTTAAATTAAACTGCGTACCATCCAGAATCGCAGGGAGCGTTAGAAAGGTGGCTTCAGACATTAAAGACAATGTTCAGGGCGTATTGTCAAGATTATCGAGAGGATTGGGATAAAGGAATCCCATTCGTATTGTTTGCAATTAGGGATGCATCTAATGAGTCTCCCAAATTTAGTCCTTTTGAACTAGTTTTTAGTCATGAGGTAGGAGGACCACATAAATTGATTAAGGAAAAATTGGTGGGTGAGAAATCGGAAATTACACTATTAGATTACGTGTCAAATTTCAGGGAACGATTAAATAGAGCAGGTGAATTGGCTAGACAACATTTGCACAAGTTGCACAAAATGTGATGAAACGGGTAGCGGACTAGAAATCCAAAGTTCGTAGTTTTGCCAATGGGGATAAAGTTTTAGTGTTGTTACCAGTGGTAGGGGAGCCTACAAAAGCTAGGTTTTGTGGACCGTATCGGATTGAAAGGAAATTAAGTGAGGTGAATTATGTGGTAAAAACACCAGATAGAAGGAAGACTCACCGAGTGTGTCATGTGAATATGCTTAAAAGGTACTTTGCAAGGGAAGGAGAGAAAAAGGAGGAAATTTTAATGATTCTAACTCAAAGTGACGAACCAAATCCAGATGACTGTGAACTTGACATACCTCAAATTAAATTGGAAAATGAGGATGTTTTTAAAAATTAGGATGAATTGTTAAGTTACCTTCCAGAGGAAAACAAACTGACCTGAAAGAGTTATTGATATCACATGGGCAAGTTTGTGGAGATAAATTGGGAAGTACTAAAATGGCTACACATGATGTAGATGTGGGAAATGCTGTTCCTATCAAACAACATCCATATAGACTTAACCCTTTAAAATTGGCACAAGTTAACAGAGAGATTGAGATTATGCTGAAGACTGGCATAATTGAAGTGGGTTGCAGCCAATGGAGCTCACCCATAGTGATGGTACCTAAACCAGACGGTACCCAACAGTTGTGTGTGAACTATCGAAAGGTGAATGCAGTTACAAGAACGGATTCTTATCCTATCCCATGTTTGAAGGATTGCATTGCGAAAGTGGGACAATCTGCTTTTATTTCCAACTTCCAGACATGGAAAGAACATTTAAAACATCGTATGGAGTTCTTCGATCGACTTCAGGAGGCGGGTTTGGTGATGAACCTAGCCGAAAGTGAATTTGGAGAAGCCCGAATCACTTTCCTTGAGGAGTTTCCGATACCCTCAAGACGAAGGGAAATAATGCGATTTCTTAACATGAATGAATTTGATCGAACCTTTGTGCAAATGCTTTGTGGCGTGATTACTCCACTAATGGACTTGCTAAAGAAACCTAACAAATTTCAATGGACTGCAGACTTTCAACAGGCATTTGACTGCCTGAAAGCGGTGATCACCAATGCTCCTGTATTGGAGAATTGCAAGGGGCTCTGTGGTCAGATTGAACTAAAGTATCTGATTCTAAAGAGAAATGCCGAGGAGTAGAGGAATGGATGGATCATGGAGAGATTTTGTTCAAAGAAACTGTCAATCGAGAAGGATTTCGGTTGGAGGAAGAAAAACAAAGAAAAATGGACTATATTATTATACCTGTTTGCATGTGTTTTTTTTTAAACCGAAAAGGTATATTTGCTGTGTACATTTCCTAGTGGATGGTGCAAAAGTGAAAAATGAAACCATCTTGAAGTTGATGGGTTTTTTTTTCTTGGGGGGAGGTGTCATGTGAGAGTACCTTTAAGACATGGATGTTTAAGCTATGTACCTTTAAGAAAACAGTGATGTCAGAGAGTGGGTGGAGCTGAGGTCAGTTCAGCCATTTTGCAGTTTAGTTTTGCAGTTTGAAAAGAGCTTGGGAGTATCTGTGTTTGCAGTGAGCTGGATCTCTGCCATGAAAGACTATCTCTGGATCATTTGGGTGATTTAAACTCATAATAGTAAAGCCTTTAACCTGATGTGATTCTGTTTAAAGGTGTTAAGTCTCTTGGAAATTTGAAGGAACATTTTGAGGAATTATTTACTGTTGCAATATTTTCTGAGTTACCTTTGAAGGAAGAGGTGTTAAGAGATCCAATATTTATTTAAGATGTTAAGTTGAGTTCATGGAATAAACATTGTTTTGTGTTTAAAAACCCATGTGTCCATAGTTGTAATCCCACACCTAGGGAACAAACCGTGTGCTAGGAAAAGCAATAAATACATTAAAGGGAGAGGTTGGTTGAACTCCATGATACATTTTGAGGTTCTGAAAACGCCTCGCCCATAACACTTCTCGAACTTAGTCCAGCTCATTATTCTTCGCACAAACTTATTTTAGGAGGTATCCATCCCTCTCTGTGCACTTCCTCCAATCCCCATCTATCAATTCACCACTGACATTCACATTCTCCCTGTTGAAATGTCATGCCTATCCCTCATAGTTACCCTCAACAAATTTTCTCCATCCATGTGTTCAACACAATGCCATTACTATAATTCTTAGCTCCCTTCTTCCCCTCTTGCAGCCACATGGCATACAGAACTCATGTTGATGTGATGTCAACAGCTACTGAAATGTTTTTTTTAAATCTTTTTATTGCCATTTTCAAAATTTATAAACAGTTATGTACATTGTTGGCTGTGGTTATTTTACTGTAGTATACGGAAAGGTTTGTCTTGTCCTTCCCTTAATTTACCCTATTTGCATTCTGCGCCCTCTGGCTCAGCGTGTGGTCTCTCCAGCCTGCCCCTCCCTTTCTCTCCCCTTGCTCCCCCCCCCCACCTTTCTTTTCTTTCCCCATTGACTTTGACTGTGTTTTCCCTACGATTTGGGGGGGGGGGGGGGTGTGCCCCCTCCCACGTTGTTCCTTTTTGTGTCTTACCAGCCTTTTCTCTTCCCCCCCCCCCCCCCCCACGGATTGCGCGTCCCTGTGGTTCCCCACCTGTCTTTATTTTTGTTTTCCTCTCCCTTTTCTTTTTATCTTTCCCGTTTCCCCATCTTACTCGTTGTTGCTGGCCTCGAACAGGTTCTGGAACAGGCCGACAAACTGCCCCAATGTGTTTAGCAAGCCTTCCTCTGACATAGGATGGCATACTAATCTTCTCCATGTGGAGAAATTCTGAACGGTCAGCAAACCAGTCTGCAGCTGTGAGTGGTGCTGCTGATCGCCAGCCGAGCAGGATTCTCCGGCTTGCGAGTAGGGAAGCGAAAGCTAGGGCGTGGCCCTCTTCCCCGTCTGTAGCTCTGGCTGCTCCGATACCCCGAAGATTGCCACAATTGGCATGGCTTCACCTTCACCCCCACAACCTTGGACATTGCCTCAGAGAAAGCTGTCCAGAACCCCACAAGTTTGGGACAAGCCCAGAACGAGTGTGGTTCGCCGGGCCTCTCTGGCACCGTTCACATTTGTACTCCACCTCCGGGAAAAACCTGCTCATTCGGGTTCTGGTCAGGTGTGCTCTGTGCACCACTTTGAGCTGCATGAGCCTTGCGCAGGAGGAGATGGAGATGCCCCTGCTCAATGCTTTGCTCCAGAGTCCCCACCCCTCTTCTGTCCCCAGTTCGCCCTCACATTTCCGTCTGGCCTTGTCCAGTGATGTTCAGGCTCTGTCCAGTAACTGTCCATACATTTTCCCACATAGTCCCCCTTCTTTACTGTCTGTGCTTATCAGGTCCTCTAATCGTCTAGTTTCTGGGGCCCCGGGGTACCCTACCTACTGTTTCTTTGCGGAGGAAGTGCTTTATTTGCAAGTGTCTCATTTCCTATCCTGTCGGCAGTTCCCACTCCTCCATCAGTTCGTCCAGTGTCGCTCGCCTATGCCCTATGATTTGTGCCCAGCAACAGTGAAGAAATGGTGATATAGTTCCAAGTCGGGATGAGTTTTGGCGTGGAGAATTCATGGGGTAGTTCTCCCCTTGTCCTTCTGTGTGGTAGAGGTTGCAGGTTTGGAAGGTGCTGTGGAAGCAGGCATATCAAGTTGCTGATACTTTATCACAAGGTGTGATATGTCAGACTGTTGCTTGACTATTGTGGGACAGCTCTTCCAATTTTGGCATAAGCACCTCAGATGTTAGTCAGGAGGACTTTGCAGGATCAGTCAGGAGGGGTGCACTGTTGTTATTTCCAGGTGATGCCGGGTGATCCATTTAGTTTTATTCCTTTTTGACTTTTCTGATACAATTGATTGGCTTGCAGGGCCATTTCAGGAGGCAGTTAAGAGGCAGCCACATTGTGTACTTCTGAACTCCATTTGTAGACCAGAATGAGTTAAAAACAATCTTCCCTGATTGGTGTTAGTCAACCAGATAGTTTTTTTTACGACAATCCAGTTTTTAATTCTAGATTTATATATTAAATTTAGATTTCACCAGATATGGTGATGAGACTTGAAGCCATTCCCCGAGACCAGTAGCCTGGGCTTGGATTGTTAATCCAGTAACATTACCACTTTGTGTCACCCAACCCTGGCTACTTACCTTGCCAACACACCCTTCTGAATTGTTGATGTTTTACTACAGAGAAGACCCAGATGACCAGAGGCTGCTTTACCCATTTGAGGGGGAGAGCTGACTAGTGGTGATTTAACCTGAGGATCACCATAACTCAGGCGAGGGGCAAGGTTGAGAAGGCGGGGCCTTCATGAATAACCTCAGCCGGTACAGGAATTGAACCCAGGCTGCTGGTCTTGCTCTGTATCACAAACCAACTGTCTAGCCAACTGAGCTAAGCCGGTCCCTCAATCTCTAGTTATCATAGGTCTTTACAAATTGTAAAGTTACAGACTTCAAGCAAAACCATGGGGGGAAGCAGATATACGTTGGTCATGCACCGTGGAATGTTCGCCTATTATAGTATTAAAAAATTTAAAATCCTAATTAGGGCAGGCAGGGAGGTGAGCAGGCACATAAATTTGCACCACTGACCAGCATGCTGTTTTGCCAGCTCCATCCCACCCTGTGGCCTTTTCCCAGGGTTGAGATGGGTGGTGGTGGAGGGGTTGCACTACAGGTCTACTGCCTGAAAGCGGCAGGTAGCTAATTAACCTGGTTAAAGGCCGACTGGAAAATTCCAGTTGGCCTCCAGTGGTTTTGAGAACAGTTCAGCTGCCTGGTGGCAGCCACCTGACAGGAGACCAAAAAGGCTAGGGATCCAGGCAAATTTTTGAAGCCCTCCCATATGCCTGGTTTCACAGTGGTGGCCTGGCTGTTGAGCCCACTTTTTAATTAAAATTTGGAGAGAGGGTGCCTGCATCTTTGAGCTCCCACTTTCTCATTTACCTTAAAAGGCCAGCTTCTCCTCCTTTAGTGTTGGAGGGCTTCTTATCGATCAGCCAGCTTCAAGAATCTGCCCGCCATTCATCATTGGATGACAAGCCCATCCTCCGGCCATTAATTGGCCAAGTTGGAGTAAAGCACAACCGAGAGGTTGTTCCCCACATGCATTGGGCTTCTAATTCTACCATGGTGGTAGGTTTCTGAAGCCCACAGAGAAAATCCTGACTTGTGTCTGCAGATCGTGAGTTTCAAATTTTGCTGATAAATTCTTATGCTTGACCCAAACTAATGTTATACTTTTTACTTCCACAGTGGGGTGAAAGAAAAAAATTTCATGCTGCACTATGAGGTATTGTCACCTTCTTCAACATTCAAGATTACTGCAATAGGTTTTAATTTGTTTCAATCATAAGTACAGTTGAACTTTCACTGGATGTGATGGATCAATGCTCTGTTTTGTTAAAGCAAACTCTAATATTTGTAACCTGCACCATATCCATAGATTCGTACCCTGTCATTCGTTTGCATAATTGTTCCCTGTAAGTTTCCAATAGTTAGCAAATTTCCCAGTGTAAATGCATTTAGAGATATGTACACAAAATAAATCCATTCCTCATCAGACAAGTTAGCAAAGGATTTTAAATGGAGGTACATCTTTCAACTGATTCCACTGAGCAACAGTGAGAAGTTGGTAATGCAGATCTCACTTCTGCTTCAATAAAAACAGGAAATGCTGGAAAGTCTCAGCAGATTGGGCAGCTTCTGTGGAGAGAAAGAGTTGACCCCTCGGGTCAAGGATCCCTCATTTCTGCTTTCTTTGGTTAAAATCCGACATAGTGTATAAAATGGCTGAAACCTATTGAGTGACTTTGTTATACCATTCCGTATCCAGCCTCTGCAACAAATGTTTATTTGAATAAAAATATTTGCCCAGCTTACAAATCCTATGTATTGTGTGCATATTTCATATTTTTGCAGTTGTTTAATAATAATCTTTATTAGTGTCACAAGTATGCTTACATTAACACTGCAATGAAGTTTCTGTGAAAATCCCCTAGTTGCCACATTCCGGCGCCTGTTCGGGTACACCGAGGGAGAATTCAGAATGTCCAATTCACCTAACAAGCACGTCTTTTAGGACTTGTGGGAGGAAACCGGAGCACCCGGAGGAAACCCACGCAGCCACGGGGAGAACGTGCAGACTCCACACAGACAGTGACCCAAGCGGGGAATTGAACTCGGGTCCCTGGTGCTGTGAAGCAACAGTGCTAACACCGTGCCGCCCTATTTTATTGAAAAAATGTATTTATTGAAAAAATAATGAGTGAAGTCAGTGTTTCACGGGGTCATAAGTTATTGGCAGTTATACAACTTATATTCAATATTTCCTGCTGTTTTTCAGCCTTGGCTTATTGGTGGAAGATTGTGTTCTGGCCCCACTCCAGAGAATTAAACACGTATTGCTATTCAATAGCATTACCATCGCTGAATCTCCCAATATTCTGGGGGTTGCCATTGACCAGCAGCTTAACTAGGCTAGCCATAGACAATTTGTGGCTACGAGAGCATGTCAAGAGGCTTGGAATCCCGCGGCAAACAACTCACGTCCTGACTCCCCAAAGCCTGTCCATAATCAACTAGGTACAACTCAGGAGTGAGATGGAATACTGCCTCCTTGCTTGGATGAGTACAGCTCCAACAACACTCAATAAACTTGACACCATCCAGGAGAAGGTGTACCTACATCACCTGGACTGCAGCACTTCAAGGAGGCAGCTCATCACCTTCTCGAGGGCAATTAACGCTGGCATAGCCAGCAAAGTCCACATTCCCTTGAATGAATAGAAAGAAAGTGTAATCCAGGCCAACTCTTTAGATTCCACAGCCCTCTTCAAATTATGCTCCCCGATATATGTCCCTTAACTAAAATCACGAAAAGCAGTATAACTGATTGCTGTTTGTGGCTGCTTGTGTGTAAATTAAATAATGCATTTTCCCTACATTGATTGACAGCAAGGCAGCCTTAGTCCCAGATGACCATCGGCTGCTTTCCCCTTTGAGTTTAACCTGAGGATCACCACTCCTCAGGAGAGGGGCAAGGTTGAGAATGCGGGCCTTCATGAATAACCTCAGCCGGTACGGGAATTGAACCCACCCTGCTGGCCTTGTTCTGCATCACAAACCAGCTGTATAGCCCACTGAGCGAAACTGGCCCCCGGATTGACAGCAAATTGTTGGCACTTGCTGTTATTACCCCTCTAAAACAAATCGCATCTTCAGAATATAGGAATGTAGTGTATGCAGATAAGTGTGGAAGCCTGAAATTGCAGTCTGTCACTCGGGGTTCCCATGACATTGCCTCTGTCCAGCACCCCCCCAAATCCAATTGTTTTTTTGTTTCCCAGTTTGCGGGGGTGTTTAAAGCCCTTCATGTGATTCACTATTGAACAGTCTGGTGACATCATGACTACACCATGCTGTGAATGGTGAGTAAAGAAAGTTGCAGCACCACAACACGAGAGAGATGAAATCCTCAAGAGAGATCGCCGGATCTCTTGGCAAGATATACTTTGTGGTTATTAGTAAGTCACCCTCACTTCGCCACAGACTGCAAATTCCTGCCATTAACATATGTGTGTGGCGAAAAGAGGATAATACCAAATTCACTAGTGACTTGTAGTCTGTAGTTAGGGAGAGCTGCGGTAATCTAAGTGCTTGTCACTTAATTTGGCAGGCCTTCCTGAAAAGAGGCAATGTGAGCTCCCACCAGCTCTTCAGCTGGCGGACAAGACCCCCATCACCTCTTAAATATCACCCCAGAGTGGGAAAAATTCATTAATGTTTATTTTTGATATGCTTGCTTTGAATGCAATTATGCAAGTTTGTAATGTCCTAGTGAAGCATGTTTGTCCTATTCTAATAGCACTGTATTTGTTATTTCAGTTTCCGCCTTATGCAACTAATGAAATCGGAAAATTAGTTGGTCAGAATAGGAGGGAGCTAGGCCATGGTGAGAAGGAATCATTCCATTTAATTCACAGAATTACTTTTTAAAATTTATTGTACGCCTTTATTAAAATGTTTCTTTCTATTAAAATTCTTATTGATTTAGGTGCTCTTGCAGAAAAAGCATTGAAATCTGTGGTTCCAAAGGAATTTCCATTTACAATAAGAGTAACTGCAGAAGTACTAGAATCTAATGGTGAGTTATTAAATGGATTGGCCATAAATTCAAACAATAGCACCTTGTTTACTTTAAACCCTTTTATTTCAATCCCTTAATTTATCTCGTGTAACAATGTTCATAAGCCTCTGTTTTGTTTTATATAGATGAGAGTTGTAAGTCTGTTGTACTTAAGACTGAAATAGTCAAAGCTTGGTCTTCTGTGCTGTGATTGATGTAACGGTGTCTGGAGAAACTGAACACCATCCCACACCCTGGAGATGGCGTTTCGGAGTCTGGGGAGGGGGGAATGAGAGGTCTCGGAGTCCGGGGAAGAGCCACGGGAGATGGGTTTGGAGTCTATGGAAGGGAGACTGGGGTTTCGGAGTCCAGAATGGGGAGATTGGGGGTTTCAGAATCTGGAGAGAGGAGACTGGGGGTTTCGGTCTCCGGGATGGGGAGATGGGGGAATTTGGAGGCAGGAGCTAGAGGCTTGGATTGGGAGGGGGGCTCTGGGTAGGGATGACGGGCAAGGAAGTGCTGCGGAGGAGGTCGGAGGGCAGTCAGGGGAGAGTGTCATTAAGGCCACAATCTGGTTAGCATAATTTTATTGAATTGCGGAGTAGCTCGGTAGGCAAAATGGCCCTCACTTCTTGATATTATAATCTTTCACCTCAGGAATGTTTGGAACCTTAGAAAGTTCCTGATTTCCTTAAAAACTGTAACATCACAAAGTACTGTGTTCTGACAAGGCATCATTGGCATCTAACATCGACTCTTTTTCAGTGTGCATACATACAGCTTAAGTATTTGCCGTATTTTCTGTTATTTCACATTTCCAGCAGACATAGTACTTTAATCTTGTCTTTGCGGTTGTGGTGTTTGGAGTTGGAATTGGGAGTCTAGTGGTCTGGTCTCATGAGTGGTTTAGCTTTGTCTTTTTTAATGTTTAGGTTCATCTTCCATGGCATCAGTATGTGCAGGAAGCATGGCCTTGATGGATGCAGGTAAAGTTCTTAATATCTTTATTTTAAGCTGAACTGAATGTTTCTTTTCTGCAGTTTTAATTTTTTAATTCGAGGCCTTTTACAGTAATACATTTGAGAAAAAGCTTTCATAGAACATTACAGCGCAGTACAGGCCCTTCGGCCCTCGATGTTGCGCCGACCTGTGAAACCACTCTAAAGCCCATCTACACTATTCCCTTATCCTCCATATGTTTATCCAATGACCATTTAAATGCCCTTAATTTTGGCGAGTCCACTACTGTTGCAAGCAGGGCATTCCACGCCCTTACTACTCTCTGAGTAAAGAACCTACCTCTGACATCTGTCCTATATCTATCTCCCCTCAATTTAAAGCTATGTCCCCTCGTGCTAGACATCACCATCCGAGGAAAAAGGCTCTCACTGTCCACCCTATCTAATCCTCTGATCATCAATTAAGTCACCTCTTAACCTTCTCTCTAATGAAAACAGCCTCAAGTCCCTCAGCCTTCCCTCATAAGATCTTCCCTCCATACCAGACAACATCCTGGTAAATCACCTCTGCATCCTTTCCAATGCTTCCACATCCTTCCTATAATGCGGCGACCAGAATTGCACGCAATGCTCCAAATGCGGCCGTACCAGAGTTTTGTACAGCTGCAACATGACCTCATGGCTCCGAAACTCAATCCCTCTACCAATAAAAGCTAACACACCATACACCTTCTTAACAACCCTCTCAACCTGGGTGGCAACTTTCAGGGATCTATGTACATGGACACCGATATCTCTCTGCTCATCCACACTACCAAGAATCTTACCATTAGCCCAGTACTCTGTCTTCCTGTTATTCCTTCCAAAATGAATCACCTCACACTTTTCTGCATTAAACTCCATTTGCCACCTCTCAGCCCAGTTCTGCAGCTTATCTATGTCCCTCTGTAACTTGTAACATCCTTCCGCACTGTCCACAACTCCACTGACTTGAGTGTCATCTTCAAATTTACTCACCCATCCTTCTACGCCCTCGTCCAGGTCATTTATAAAAATGACAAACAGCAGTGGCCCCAAAACAGATCCTTGTGGTACACCACTAGTAACTGGACTCCAGGCTGAACATTTCCCATCAACCACCACCCTTTGTCTTCTTCCAGCTAGCCAATTTCTGATCCAAACTGCTAAATCATCCTGAATCCATGCCTCCGTATTTTCTACTGTGGGGAACCTTATCAAACGCTTTACTGAAATCCATATACACCACATCAACTGCTTTACCCTTGTCCACCTGTTTGGTCACCTTCTCAAAGAATTCAATAAGGTTTGTGAGGCACGACCTACTCTTCACAAAACAGTGTTAACTATCTCTAATCAAATTATTCCTTTCCAGATGATTATACATCCTATCTCTTATAAACCTTTCCAAGACTTTGCCCACAACAGAAGTAAGGCTCACTGGTCTATAGTTACCGGGGTTGTCTCTACTCGCCTTCTTGAACAAGGGACAACATTTGCTATCCTCCAGTCTTCTGGCACTATTCCTGTAGACAAGGATGACATAAAGATCACAGCCAAAGGCTCAGCAATCTGCTCCCTAGCTTCCCAGAGAATCCTAAGATAAATCCCATCCTGCCCAGGGGACGTATCTATTTTCACACTTTCCAGAATTGCTAACACCTCCTCCTTATGAACCTCAAGCCCTTCTAGTCTAGTAGCCTGTATCTCAGTATTCTCCTCGACAAAATTGTCTTTTTCCTGTGTGAATTCCACAAAAAATATTCATTTAGCACCTCTCCTATCTCCTCGGACTCCACGCACAACTTCCCACTACTGTCCTTGACTGGCCCTACTCTTACCCTAGTCATTCTTTTATTCCTGACATATCTATAGAAAGCTTTAGGGTTATCCTTGATCCTACCTGCCAAAGACTTCTCATGTCCCCTCCTGGTTCTTCTTAGTTCTCTCTTTAGGTCCTTCCTAGCTAACTTGTAACTCTCGAGCGCCCTAACTGAACCTTCATGTCTCATCTTTACATAAGCCGCCTCCTTCCTCTTGACAAGTGATTCAACTACTTTAGTAAACCACGGTTCCCTCGCTCGACCACTTCCTCCCTGCCTGACAGGTACATACTTATCAAGGACATGCAGTAGCTGTTCCTTGAACAAGCTCCACATTTCAATTGTGCCCATCCCCTGCAGTTTCCCTCCCCATCCGATGCATCTTAAGTCTTGCCCGATCGCATCATAATTGCCTTTCCCCCAGATATAACTCTTGCCCTGCGGTATATACCTATCCCTTTCCATCGCTAAAGTAAACGTAATCGAATGTGGTCACTATCACCAAAGTGCTCACCTACCTCCAAATCTAACACCTGTCCTGGTTCATTACCCAGTACCAAATCCAATATGGCCTCGTCTCTCGTTGGCCTATCCACATACTTTGTCAGGAAACCGTCCTGCACACATTGGACAAAAACGGACTCATCTAAAGTACTCGAACTACAGCGTTTCCAGTCAATATTTGGAAAGTTAAAGTCCCCCATAAAAACTACCCTGTTATTTTCGCTTCTATCCAGAATCATCTTTGCAATCCTTTCCTCTACATCTCTGGAACTTTTCGGAGGCCTATAGAAAACTCCCAACAGGGTGACCTCTCCTTTCCTGTTTCGTACCTCAACCCATACTACCTCAGTAGACGGGTCCTCATCAAACGTCCTTTCTGCCACCATAATACTGTCCTTGACTAACAATGCCATCCCTCCCCCTCTTTTACCACCTTCCCTGAGCTTACTGAAATATCTAAACCCCGGCACCTGCAACAACCATTCCTGTCCCTGCTCTATCCATGTCACCGAAATGGCCACAACATCGAAGTCCCAGGTACCAATCCATGCCGCAAGTTCACCCACCTTATTCCGGATGCTCCTGGCATCGAAGTAGACACACTTTAAACCACCTTCCTGCCTGCCGGTACACTCCTGCAACTTTGAAACCTTACTCATGACCTCACTACTCTCAACCTCCTGTGTACTGGAGCTACAATTCAGGTTCCCAACCCCCTGCTGAACTAGTTTAAACCCTCCCGAAGAGCATTAGCAAATATATCCCCCAGGATATTGGCACCCCTCTGGTCCAGGTGTAGACCATCCTATTTGTAGAGGGCCCACCTACCCCAGAATGAGCCCCAATTATCTAGGTATCTGAAACCCTCCCTCCTGCACCATCCCTGTAGCCACGTGTTCAACTGCTCTCTCTTGCTATTCCTCGTCTCGCTAGCACGTGACACGGGTAAGAACCCAGAGATAATAACTCTGTTTGTTCTAGATCTAAGTTTCCACCCTAGCTCCCTGAATTCCTGCCTTACATCCCTATCCCTTTTCGTACCTATGTCGTTGGTGCCTATGTGGACCACGGGTTGGGGCTGCTCCCCCTCCCCCTTAAGGATCCCGAAAACACGATCCGAGATATAGTGCTAGAATATACCAAAGACTAGTGACTTTAAAGGTGGGATTTTCCTCAAAAATGACTAACTAATTTTGGACACGGAAAATTGATGCAAATGCCGCGATTCCATTCGCGATCTTCCCACACTTGGTCATTTTGTCGGAGGGGGCCATGATTTTCACCAGCATTGTGATGGCGGGGCCTAAACACACCAACAAGCCTGACTTCAGGGCGTCCTGTTCTCAAGATGGCGTTGAAGACCCCCCCCCCGCACCACCATCTCAGACATCAGGACCCCGCAATACCCCCATCCATCAATGTTTACCGGCATCAACCCCTTCTTGTTCATAGAATTTGCAATGCAGAAGGAGGCCCCTCAGCCCATCGAGCCTGCACCGGCTCCTGGAAAGAGCATCCCACCCAAGGTCAACATCCTATCCCCATAACCCAGTAACCCCACCCAACACCAAGGGCAATTTTGGACACTAAGGGCAATTTATCATAGCCAATCTACCTAACCTGCACATCTTTGGACTGTGGGAGGAAACCGGAGCACCCGGAGGAAACCCACGCACACACTGGGAGGATGTGCAGACTCCGCACAGACAGTGACCCAAGCTGGAATCGAACCTGGGACCCTGGAGCTGTGAAGCAATTGTGCTATTCTCTTCCCCCGCCTCACCCCAGCCAAGAATTACTGGTGTTGGGATTCTCCCAATAGGACACAGCCCTTCAGCACTGCGACTGCCAAGGGGCTACAATGGTCTCCGAGCCGCCTTCGGTGACACCAGGTGTACATTTGAGGAAGCTTTCAAGCAAGCCACACAGCTCTGTCATAATGGAGAGTGAAAGAAACTGAGGTCAGCCAGGCCTCAGGTGTGCAATGGAGGCAGCTCTTGAGAGTTAATGGGGCGTAAATAAACAATCTCTATAGGTCCTATGAAGCAGGCAGCAGCTGGCTAAACCGAAGGGTGTCATAAAAATCAAAAATCAATGGGGTGTGAAATTGAATGTAAACAAGCAAGTACAACGGGATAAAAGCAGATGTACGGGCAACATTGAAACTACAGAGTCCATTGGAGTGAAATGCTTCTCCAAGAGACATGCTGCTGTATCCTGTGAGAAGCTTTTAGGACAGATGGCTGCAACTGTGCTTTGCACTGTTATGGGATGTTAAACATGAAAGAAAGCAGGCTGCACAGATCCACTGCTATCCCATCCCGAATGAGACCCCTGACCTTGCTCACTTGAAGGAAGCCCCTCCCCATGACATCTGGCCAGTAGCTGTTGTACCCTTGTGCTCCCTGGATGTAAGTGGAGAGGGGTTCTCCTCCTTCCTCCCTCTTGTAGTCCATCACATCTGGTCCACATTTGTAAGACCAGTCTTAATTGGCGATCAGCTGGCATCCTGCTGATGGGCGGGAAAGTTGCGCGAGGCCAGAAGGTCTGACTT
Source organism: Scyliorhinus torazame (assembly GCF_047496885.1). Lineage (NCBI taxonomy): Eukaryota > Metazoa > Chordata > Chondrichthyes > Carcharhiniformes > Scyliorhinidae > Scyliorhinus > Scyliorhinus torazame. The sequence continues at coordinate 312,665,369 of NC_092707.1, forward strand.
CAACCGTGTTAATGAGATTGAAATTCATTCAAATACATTTAAATCCGCTTCTCGCCATTTCTGGGCGAGATCCCATTCCCGCCAGCAGGAAGAACCCTGGGAGATTGTAAACTGTTTTGCACATGGTGCGAATCATTAGTCTACGCCAAATTTTCCCGACATAGAGGGATTTGTGCCATGTGCAACGTGGCTGGAAAATTGGCCCCTAAGTATTTGTTTCACACTTGGGTGGGGTTTATAATCTAATTTAGTTTTGGCATTCTATTTATCCGACAGGTGTTCCGATTTCAGCTCCTGTGGCTGGTGTGGCTGTCGGCCTTATCACAAAAATAAATCTAGACAAACCTACTGAAATCGAAGATTACCGTCTCCTGACTGATATTCTGGTTTGTTTTTGCTTAAGAGTTGTTACAACATTTGCTTTATGACCCATATTGACTTGTATCTTTTTTTTGGAAATGTTTTTATCATAATTTTTAACCATTTTTGTACAAAGCATACAATAACACAGAATAACAACCAAACAGTAAGAACCCCCCTCTTCCCCTTGCAACATTATAATCTTTTTTTAAATAGAAATTAGAGTGCCCAATTATTTGTTTTCCAAATAAGGGGCAATTTAGCATGGCCAATCCATCTAACCTGCACATCTTTGGGTTGTGGGGGTGAAACCCACGCAGACACAGGGAGAATGTGCAAACTCCACATGGACAGTGACCCGGGGCCGAGATCGAACCCGGGTCCTTAGCACCTTAGGCAGCAGTGCTAGCCACAGTGCCGCCTTAACATTGTAACTTCATCACTAAACCCCCCCCCCCCCCCACTCCCGAATAGCTGACAGTGGCCAATTCTTTAAAATACATCATAATCTTTATTGTCACAAGTAAACTTACATCATCACTGCAATGAAGTTACTGTGAAAAGTCCCTTGTCGCCACAGTCCGGCACCTGTTCGGATGCACAGAGTGAGAATTCAAAATGTCCAAATTACCTAACTGCACGTCTTTGGGGACTTGTGGGAGGAAACCGGAACATCCGGAGGAAACAAACGGCCACCATCCATGGTAAAACCCTTCCACCGGCCCTCTGACGGTAAACGTAACCTTCTCGAGGTGCAAATATGCCAAGGCGTTTGGCGGTGCAGTCGACCTCCAGCTCAAGAGGTTCTGCCTCGATGCCACAAGCGAGGCAAAGGCCAAGACGTCTTCCCCTGCCCCTGTCCAGAGCTCTAGCACATCCAAAACCCCAAAAATCATCACCAGTGGACAAGGCTCCAATCCAATGCCCAGAATTGCTGACATAGTATCAAAAAAGACTTCCAGAAACTCACCAGCTTTGAGCACAATCAGAACATGTGAGTGTGGTGCACCGGCCACCTCAAACACCAGTCACATCTATCCTCCTCCACATCGAAAAAACAACTAATTCTGGCCTTTGTGAAGTGTGCTCGAAACACTACCAGACAAGGTCACATTCACCCTCCTCAGTGCCTTACTCCAAAGCTCCTCTTCCAAGAACGGCTCCAGATCCTCTGCCCACCTTGCCTTCACACCCTCAACCGAGCACATCTCTTCTCCCTCTATCCACTGGTATATGCCCGAAGTACTGGCCACCTTTGACGCTGAGCAAGATAAAATCCGCTCGAGCAAGAGAGTTTGCTGCTTCACTGGAAAGGCTGGAAAATGCCTTTTGACCCAACTACGTACCTGCAGATACCTGAACCCATCAGTCCATATTTCTGCTTTGGTTCCCCCAGGCTAGCAAACCAACCCTCAAAAACAAATCTCCCACCTCCTCAAACCTTTTTCCTTCCACTCCCTAAACTTCACATCTGACCGAGCAGGCTCGAATAACTGATTTGCACAAATGGGAGTGAGCCTTGAGGCAGCTTTCAAACTGAAATGTTGACGGAATTGCCTCTAAATTTTTTACATGGCTACTACCACCAGGTTGGTCAAGTGTTTCTTCAGCACCCGGGAGTGGAGCCGTTACCAACACTCCCAGGCTTGCATCCCTCTCAGACTCCGCTTCCACCCGGACCCACAGCTCCTCTGAATCCCCACACCACTCTAGCACTTTTTCAGCATTGTCCGCCCAATATAAAATTGAAAGTTTGGCACGGTCGAAGCCACTACTTGTCTCTCCCTCTGGAGCACCGTCCTCTTGATCCTCAGGCCCTCACCCGCCTAAATAAACCCAGTTGCAAGCCGGTTGATCTCTCTGAAGAATGTCTTAGGCAGGAAAACCGGAAATCTCAGCAAGATATTCATCTTAACCAATTGCACTCGGCCACCTGGGATAGTGGGAGACTGTCCCACCTTTGCAGGTCGTCTTTAACCTTCCCCACCAGACACGTGTATTTATTGACTTATATCTATGCCCATTCAAAAACATTTTTCAAAAACATGACTCTTGCAGGGTATTGAGGATTATAATGGAGATATGGACTTCAAGATGGCGGGCACAAACAAAGGAATAACTGCTTTACAGGTAATTGTAGCATTTGCTCTACTGTTGATCATTTTAAATTGATGACCCCCATGTCACAGTCCAGAAGAAATACTGTTTGCTTCATCAAAGCTCTGAATCTTGGGGAAAAAACTATGGAATCTCTTTTTAGCCTTCTCTGTCCCAATGAAAATCATCCAGTTTATCATTGCTGGTTCAGTGTTAATCTACACTGTGTGTTTTCTATAGTTTTAAAGTCCTTTCCGTAATAAGGTGCTCAAAACTGTAAATAGTGCTTCAACTATGACATAACAATTACTTGTATGAATTTCTCTTGATTTGATTTTTTCTCTTGCTTTATAGTATAATTTAGAAATTCAAAAGCCATTTTTTTAAGCAGCTTTAACTGCATTATATATAATGTGCTTGCGCTCCAAGGGCAGAAATTAATGCACCACTCTGTGGCAGTTCAGTGATGGGTGGTTCACCATTTGGGAAAACAGCAACCGAACCATCATGGGGTTGCTTGAGGGTTTCTGCAGAGTTGGGGAAGCAAGGGGGGGGGGGGGGGGGGGGGGGGGGTGATCCTTTATTCAGAAGCACTCGGAGGGACCTGGCATGGGGAAGGGGGCCCGCTGAGAGCCAGCCCTTGCTACTAAACCCCCTTCTCCCACCACCACCCGCAATGACCCCTGTCCTACCATCACTCATCTGTGGCCTGGGATCCAGCAAAGATACCGGACCTTGGTGGATGTTGTAATTGACAGCTGCTACCAGCTCCTCAGGAGCACTGTCATTCAATAGCTTTGCTGGCCTGTAATACATTAACAGTCCTCTGTGGCCTTCGGCCCCAAGGTCATTGTTCACGAGGAAGGGCAGATGCATGGCACATAATTCGGTGGGCCTTCCCTAAAAGAGGCTACAAAAAACTTTCACCAGCTCGCCATTAAATACCACGCCAGGTCCCTGTCCCTCCACACCTTTTAGAATATTTCCACTGTTATGCTCTCTCAAATTGTATTTCATCCCAGAATACACTATCTCATGGTCTTGCACCTTAAATTCAAGCTAAGAAAAAAAGATGAAAGGAACTTACATTTATATAACACCTTTCACCTTCACAACAAGATGCCCCAAAACACTTCACAACCAGTGAAGTACTTCAAAGTTGTATTTTAGGGAAACACAGCAACCAATTTGCTTACAGAATAATCCCGCAAACATCAATGAAATACCACACCTGGAAATTTTTGTTTCAGTGATGATGGTTGAGAGATAAAATCAGTCCGATAATTGAAGATAACCTCTCGGTTGCTCTTCATATAATGTCATATCTTTTACGAGAGGATTCGTGGAATCTCCGTGTAATGTCTTCTCCGATGATACAAAACCGCCTCAGTTCTGCACTGAAATATCATCCTGCAATATACGCACAAACATCTGGAGCGAAATTCACAACTTTCTGGTTTTGAGGCAACAGCACTCCTGCCGAGCCAAATCACTTACCTATGTCCTGAGATCGTTTTTTGCAGTCCTATGAATACATGGCTCTTTCTGATTAAGTGCTTTAGAACCTTCCTTATTCCAAGTAATATTTACCCTATCTTTGTATTTCCTATCCATCCATCATCCAAATTTCCATCTATGCTGCTAATTTTCCCTTGTACTGCTGAATTTTGTAACAAGCCTCTGCTTAGACACCTTATCAATGTTACTGAACGTTGAGTTCATAGATTCATAGATTATCATAGAATTTACAGAGCAGAAGGAGGCCATTCGGCCCATCGAGTCTGCACCGGCTCTTGGAAAGAGCACCCCACCCAAGGTCAACACCTCCACCCTAGCCCCACAACCCAGTAACCCCACCCAACACTAAGGGCAATTTTGGACACTAAGGGCAATTTATCATGGCCAATACACCTAACCTGCACATCTTTGGACTGTGGGAGGAAACCGGAGCACCCGGAGGAAACCCATGCACACACGGGGAGGATGTGCAGACTCCGCACAGACAGTGACCCAAGCCAGAATCGAACTGGGACCCTGGAGCTGTGAAGCAATTGTGCTAACCACCATGCTACCGTGCTGCCCCCCATATTGGGAGTTGGGATTTTAGGATAATTTCACCTATATTTGTCTTACCCTTTTAGAAATCAATAAAACACTGTGTAGCAGTCAAAGAAAGAAATATGAAAAATTTCTGTGGTAGCGTGGCTGTTTAGAGGGGACTCCATGGACCATGTGACTGCCTCAAGTCCAGTCACGCGGGGAGAGCACAAACCACAGCCAATAGGGAGTTTGAGCAGGGCCCTGGGAGCAGGAATTCGGTTAGTGTGGACCAAGAGCAGAAGTGTTAAGACCTGTTTAGCACTCTGTACCTGTTATCTATCTGCCTTTGCCTTTCATCATAAATCCCTTTGTTAACTGCTGGTAGCCTCCTGTGTATGTCTCAAACCACCACATTGGCGACGGAGTAAAATTTTTCAATCACTGCCAACAGTTGTTGTGAATTGAGGGGGAACGGAAGGAACAATTGAGAAAGTAGTGAAGCACCAGCAAGAGTTGGAATCATTTAAATTGTGAGTGAAAATGCCTATCATTGGTAAACTAGACTCATTTGACTTGAGGGTTGACAATTGGAGTCAGGACATTGAACGTTTTTTTTACCACGAACGAGATCACAGGCAAGGACAAGCAGAAGGTGATACTTCTGACAGCTTGCATGCCCCAAACGTATAATTTGATGAGGAATCGCACATCCCCAGAGACACCCGATGGAAGATCCTTGACCAGATAGTAAAATTGGGTTAAAGAAATTTCAACCCAAAGCCCTCGGTTATCCTCCAACATTATAAGTTTAACAGTGAGGGACCATGGCAGTGAGGGCAGCACAGTAGCTCAGTGGTTAGCACTGTTACTTCACAGCGCCAGGGACCCAGGTTCGATTCCTGGCTTGGTTCACTGTCTGAGCGGAGTCTGCAAGTTCTCCCCGTGTTTGTGTGTGTTTCCTCAGGGTGCTCTAGTTTCCTCCCACAAGTCCCATAGACGTACTTGTTAAGTAAATTGGACATTCTGAATTCTCCCTCAGTGAACCCGAAAAGGTGCCATAGTGTGGCGACTAAGGGGTTTTCCAGTAACTTAATTGCAGTGTTAATGCAAGCCTGCTTGTGACACTAATAAAGATTATTATTATGCTAAAAAAATCTTGAGTATGGAATTTGCATCTGCTGAATTGAATTGCTGTGAGTTTCATATTTTCAGAATAGCAATTTTCAGATATTAGGATGTGGATTCATATGAATTGATCCTAATCTCGTACATTTTCAATTCTTCAGTCACTGGCCTTGGGTGACTGTGTGGAGTTTGCACTTTCTCCTCATATGTGCGTGGGTTTCCTCCCAAGTGCTTCAGTTCCTCCCACAGTCCAAAGGTGTGCAGTTAGGTGGATTGGGGGGGGCACGGTGGTTAACACTGCTGCCTCACAGCGTTGAGGACACGGGTTTGATCCTGGCCCGGGTCAATGTCTGTGTGAAGTTTGCTCATTCTCCCCGTGTTTGCGTAGGTCGCACCCCAACAACCCAAAGGTGTGCAAGGGTAGGTGGATGGGCCACATTAAATTGCCCTTAATTGGGGAAAAAAAAGAATTGAATACTTTAAATTTATTTTTTTAAAAGGTTAGGTGGAATGGCCAGGCTACATTACCCTTTACTGCCCAAAAGGTTAGGTGGAGTTGTTGGGTTATGGGGATAGAGTAGGGGCATGACCCTTGGTAAGAGCTCTTTCAGAAGATTGGTGCAGACTCGATGGCAAATGGCCTCGCCTGCACAATAAAGATTCAAATTGCATCCCGTGAGAGGTCTGTGATTTATTGACTGATCCTATTATAGTTTTCCTTTGTTCCTCCTGTGATTGTATATTCGTAATGAATTGTTTTGAGACATATATTTTCGGTTAATCAAACTTCAGTTACAGTAATATTAATTCTTCTTTTGAGTAAAGCAAATAAAACATCAGGGCGGGATTCTCCCGCAATTGGCGGGATGGCTTGACTCCGCGCCAAGAACGGCGCAAACCACTCCGGCATTGGGCCACCCGGAAGTTGCGGAATCCTCTGTACTTCCAGGATCTAGGCCGGCACCGGAGGGGTTGGCGGCGTGCCAACCGGCACCGAAGGATCGCCATGGTCCCGCGCGTGTGCAGAACCGCCGACGTGTTCTGGCGCATGCGCAGAACCGCCGGCGTGTTCTTGCGCATGGGCAGGGGGTTTCTTCTCCGCGCCGGCTATGCCGGAGCCCTACAGAGGCCAGCGCGGAAGGAAGGAGTGCCGCTCCTTTGCAGAGGCCTGCCGCAGATTGATGGGCCTCGATCGCAGGCCAGGCCACCGTGGGGCCCCGCCCCGGGGGCGGATCCTCTCTTTCCCCCCCCCCCCCCCCCTTCAAGGACTCCAGTAGACGGCCTACCAGCCAGGTTCCACCGTGTGGGACCATGTCCATTTCACGCCGGCGGGACTAGCCGAAAACAGGCGGCCGTTTGGCCCATTGGGGCCCGGAGAATTGCCGGGGGGGGGGGCTGCTGCCAACGGCCCCCGACCGGCGCGGCGTGATCCCTGCCCCCGCCCGAAAACCGCCGCCGGAGAATTCAGCAGCCGGCGGCGGGGCTGGATTCACGCCCCCACCCCCCCGACAATTCTCCAACCCGGCGGGGGGTCGGAGAATCCCGCCCCCAGTGTGTCAAAAAATATACTGATAAAAGTTGATCCTGTGGATTTGATTCTTATAGTTTTTAGTGCTCCACTGAAAAATGTCATTTATTTTTCCTTAGGCAGACATTAAAATAGCAGGACTGCCATTGAAAATTATAATGGAAGCTATCCAACAAGCTTCAGGTAAACCTGTCATTCATCTCACAATATAACTGGTTTTAATTGCAATTTGCATTGTTCTAATATTGTTGCTTTTTCAACTAGTTGCCAAGAAGGAGATTTTGAGCATAATGAGTAAAGCAATTACTAAACCTAGAGAAAAAAGAAAAGAAAATGGACCCGTTCTAGGTAAGTTTATAACTCTCACTTTCAATACCGAATTACCTTTCTGTTTTACCATCTGTTAATGTGATTATTAGGTGCAGTAGTATAATTTTTAAAGTATGTTTTTAAAAGAATGTTTATACCTACAAAATGATACCTAGCTGCAATTAAAATAAATATCTAACTTGATCAACATGTGATGCTTTGAAGAATACTTCCTTTTTCATATAATTCTGACCCTTAGTCAAAAAACATTTAGTCGCGTGCATTTGAGATTTGTGGTTATTTTCACGTTTATGAAATTAACATCTAATTTTTAAAGTAAGATATTAGTTATACAACGATTAATTTTGTTCGGAATTGAACATTCTCCATTTTGCATTTATTTCTAATCTTCTGATTTTAAGATTAAACGCAAGAATTCTCTAAAAATTGAAAGAAATTAGGCTTAATTCTGGTGAAGCATGTCAATGTTGACATATTGCAGCTCTGTTGTGGCACATCCAGCTGTTTTTCCTGTTTTGCGTGAAGAACACTTCATCTGTCAAGAATTAGGGCAGCATCAACAGGGTACACCTCCAGTCATCTGCATTGCATCCAAGTGACTGTACACTCGAATACAAGTAATAGGAGTAGACTATACGACCACTCAATATGATCATGGTTGACCTTGGACTTCCACTTTCCTGACCACTTGCCATATCCTTGATCCCTTGAGATACCAAAAATCAGTCTATCCCAGCTTAAATACAGTCAACGATGGAGCACCCATAATCCTCCGGAGGTAGAGAATTCCAAAGTTTCACAACCCTTTAAGTGAATAAATTTCTCCTCATCACAGTCCAGAGTGGGCTCGAGGGGCTGAATTATTCCTAGTTCTTCTGTTCTTAGATTCACCAGCCAGTGGCAACAACCTCTGTGTCTACCTGTCAAACCCTTTAAGGATCCTCTCCGTTTCACTGAGATCATTCTCGTTCTTCTAAATTCCAAAGAATATAGACCCAATTTAACAGCCTCTCATCATAGACCAACCCTCTCATCCCAATAACCAATTTGTTGTATTGCCTCCAGTGCAAGTATATCCTTTCTTAAGTATGGAGACCAACTACTACACAGGTGTGGTCTCACCAAAGCCCTGTAAAATTATACCAAGACGTCTTTATTCCTATACTCCAATCTGCTGGCAATTAAGACCTAGTTTCCTTCCGATTACTCAACATCTGAACATCAACATTTATAGGTTTTATTTCTTTTAACAAAGGACCAAATGGCAAAAGGTCATCAAAATGTAGCTAAAGACCTACATCCACTTTCTCTACCATTAGACTTTGTGAGGACAACTATTTACCTTAAAAGCATTTCATTTGTTCCTTCCAAAATTGTTTTGCTGATTAAATGTAAGGATTTCTAACAACCTTTTGTTTCATTTTTATTCCAAAAAGCATGTACTTGCTTTTGTCTGATTTTTGCCTGTTTTCTTTGGACTTCAATTCAGGAAAAAGTAAAACTTGAAAATCAGGAGGTGCATTTATTTGTATTTTTCAGAAACAGTGACAGTGCCAGTGTCAAAAAGAGCTAGGTTTGTTGGCCCAGGTGGTTACAACCTAAGAAAACTTCAGGCTCAAACTGGTAAGAATGAAGTGATGTCATGTGTTTACACAATGTTCCAAAGCACTTCACAGAGTAATGGGTCAACTATAGTAACACCAAGCCAAGTGAGAGATTTAGAAGAATGACAGAAGGCTTGAGCATGGAAATAACTTTTGAGAAGGTTTCTTACTCCGAGAAATAGGAAGACCGATTTAGAGAGGGCATTACAGAGGGCAGGACTAAGCTACCCTAAAACTGCCACGAAGGAGGGTACAAGAGTCCAGACAAAATGGAGTAGGAAGGGAATAAAGTTTGTCGAAGGTTGCAGAGTTAGGGTGGACTAAGGCCATGGAGAGATTTTGCAACAAAAGATTCAAAATGTAATGCATTGGAGAATGATCAGAAAGCTGTGCGAGATTGGCCATATTGTCCCTTAATTGGAAAAAAGGAATTGGGTACTCTAAATTTATTTTGAAAAACACTATCAACACAGAAAGCGGATGCTACATAATGCAACATCATAAAAACACAACCAGCCATGTAAATTCCACCCAAACGTGAAACACCCCTGGGTAGAACCCCTCGACCAACTCCATGATCTTCTCCGGATGTAGAAATTCCAAGAGGTCACCCAAGCAGACCATGGCACTGGGAGGAGCTGCAGATATCAATCCCAGCAGAACTCGCCTCCAGGCTAGTAACGAGGTAAACGTGAGAATATCTGCCTTCACCCCTGTCTGCAACTCCAGCAGGTCTGATAACCCGAAAATGGCTATCAAAGGACAAGGCTCCAGATAAATATTAAGAATAGCTGGCAAAGGGCAGCATGGTGGCACAGTGGGTTAGCACTGCTGCATCACGGCGCCAAGGTCCCAGGTTCGATTCCGCCTCTGGGTCACTGTCCGTGTGGAGTTTGCACATTCTCCCCATGTTTGCTTCTGTCAGTCCCTCGGAAGGAATGCCCTACCGATTCTTAGTGTCTTCCCAGCCCAAATGAAGGAGGCCACTAATTTATTTATCCTAGCAAAAACAGATTTAGGGAGAAAAGTATGCAGACACTGAAAAATAAATAAAAACTTTGTGAGGATATTCATTTTTATAGTCTGGATCCTATCCGCCAAGAACAGAGGGAGGTTATCCCACTTATGCAAGTCGGATCTCGTCCGCTCACCAAACTAGTGTAATTCAATCGATGGAGTGATGGCCAATCATGGATACCCAAATAACGAAAGCTACCTCTGGCAAGATAAACAGGTAATACCCCCAGATTGATTTCCCTCGCCAGGAGTTAACCGGAAAATATTCACTCTGCTCCAGGTTCAGCTTGTATTCCACAAAGGATCCAAAGCTCCTGAGTAACTTCATTATTTCATCCATAGAGGAGACTGGATTCCTAACATACAGAAGCAGGTCATCGGCATATGAAAACACCCTATGTTCTATCCAATCGCAACACCATAGCTAGTAGTTTGACATCAGCATTCAAAAGAAATGTGTGTCGATACAGAGTTGCCAACTAGCATGGATTTTCCGTACTTTATACAGAAAATCCGTTCATATATGGAAGTACACTTTCTCTCATTGAAATAGGCAGAAGGAGGTCTTCCGGTGGTGGCAAGTAAAGGGGAAGTCGCATGCTGAGCTGTGTTTTTAGGCATTTTAATGTCCGGTCCTGGAAGAAATTTGCGCATGATTGGGTGTAGGAAGGTATAACAAAGGCAAAGAATGTCAAAAAGTCAAAGGAAAACAGCCAAGAAGAAGGGAGGATGTGAGGGTCCACCATCGAGTGAGAGGGCCAGCCCAGGAGCTGGCAAGATGGCGGAGGCTGGACTGCTGGGTGGGGCCGCACTGCTTACGGTGGAGACGATGACTGAGGTGATGTCCTTGGGGTCGGAGAAGCAATTCGCAAAACATATGGAGGTGTTGAGAAATGAGATGGCGGTGGCTTTGAAGGCGTTGGTGGAGGAGGCAATTGCCCCGGTGAGGGTGGCTGTGGCGAAGACATCGGCCGAGGTGAGGGAGCAGGGCGTGATGATGAAGGGAGTGGAGAAGACCATGTCGCAGCACAGCGATCAGCTCACCTCGATGAGGGTTGAGCTGCGGAGCATGGTTGAGGCCAATAAGGGGATGCGCACAAAGCTGGAGGATTTGGAGAACCGCTTGAGGTGGCAAAATACGAGAATTGTGGGCCTGCCCGAGGGGATGGAGGGCTCGAGGCTGACTGAGTACTTTGCCAAGAAGTTGACGGAACTGATGGGGAGGGAGAGGAACTCTCGGTATGAACTGGACCGAGCTCATCGGTCGCTTAGGCCTACGCCAAAGTTGAATGAGCCGCCAAGGGCAGTGATCATCTGTTTTCACAGGTACCACATGAAGGTGAAGGTCTTGGGCAAAGCAGAAGCGGGATGTGCAGTGGGCTGGTGCTGGTGTTCGCATTTATCAGAACTTGACGGTGGAACTGGCAAAGAGACGAGCGGCTTTCGGCAGAGTGAAGACGACATTGTACAACAGTGGGGTGTGGTTTGGAGCAGTGTTCCCAGCGAAGCTGAGGGTGACCTACAACGCCAGAGACTTTCTATTTCGAGGTGGCGGAGGCGTTTGTGAAGGCAGAAGGCTTGGGGCAAAAGTGAAGAATGGGACTGAAGAGGGTTGTGGACTGTGAAAGGGGAGTTGGGAGAGTGCATAAATGCAGTTTTGATCTATATTGTTACTTTTACTTCACGCTGTTATAAAGGTTAAGTTTTTTAGCGTTATTCTTTGTTGCAATGGTTTTTTGTTTTGCTGAGATGTTTGTGGTGTTGGGTGCTCTGGTGCACAGATGAGCCAACACAGTTGTATGTGGTACAACTCTATTTTATTTTAACTCTTATATACAGTTCGTTCTGGATACTCTGCACGTGCTGTCTCCCTGAGTGTGTCGTGTAGCAGGTCTGTCCTTGTCCTCGTCTCCAGCTAATACTGTCCACCAGGTGTCGTGTTTGTGCTTTTATATGTTTCCTGTCTTTGTCTGTGATTGGTTGTGGTGTTGTGTGTTCTGATTTGTCTGTTGGTGTGTCTATCATGATGTGTGTGTTTGAATATCATGACAATGTTTGTGTTTGATTGTTTTTCCTGGGACTGGATGGTGGGGGAGGGATGGGAGGGCCTGGGCTAGGGCCCCTGTACTCGCAAACTTAAGTGAACGGAGGTGTGGTGGGAGGAGGGGCTGCGGACATTGGAGCCTGACGAACAGGTTTCAGTGGCCTAGAAGGTGTGAAAAGATGGGATGGGGGGGGATCGATACTGGGTGAGGTTTTTTCAAAAGGAAGTGCAGGGGGTTTCTGGGAGGTGGGAGGGGTTTCAATGTTAACAATGGAAGGGGAGGATCAGACTCATGGGGCAGGGCCCGGAGTTATGATGATGATGGGGGATAGGAAGGGGGGGTGAGAGACCCCTGGTTAGGATAGTTACGTGGAATGTGAGGGGTGTTGGGAGGCCCCGTCAAAAGATTGAGGGTGCTGGCGCATCTGAAAGGTTTGAAGGCTGATGTGGCGATGCTGCAGGAGATTCACTTGAGGGGAAGGATCAGGCGAAGCTTCGAAAGGGCTGGGTTAGTCCGTTGTTTCACTCGGGATTTGATGGCAGGGCGCGAGGGTAGCGGTCCTGGTCAGTAAAAGAGTGAGATTCCAGATGGAGAAAGTGGTAGCGGATCAGGGAGGTAGGTATGTGATAGTGTCAGGGGCATTGTAGGGGAGGTTGGTGGCACTGGGAAGCATGTATGGTCCCAACTGGGATAATGTAGGGTTTGTAAAGAAGGTGTATGGGACCATCCCCAACTTGGATTCGCAAGTATTAATAGTGGTGCAGGAGCCAAGAATGGACAGGTGACGGCCGCGGTCGTTTGTCCCGTCGGGAGGGAGGGGGGTGGCAAAGGGGGCGAAGGCGTTGGCTTGGCTAATGGTGGAAATGGGAGGAGTGGACCCTTGGAGGTTTTTGCACCCGGGGAAGCGGGAGTATTAATTTTTCTCTTCGGTTCATAAGGTCTATTCGCGGATTGACTTTTTTGTGGTGAGGAAGGCACTGTTGTCCAGGGTCAAGGGGTCGGAATATTCGGCAATTGCAATATCGAATCATGCACCGCATTGGATGGGGCAAGAAGGGGGCAGTGCAGAGGCCGGGGTGGCGATTAGATGTGGGGCTGTTGGGGGACCGAGGGTTTTGTGATAAGATTGGGAAAGTAATTGTGGAGTACGTGGGGTTTAATTGTACAGGGGGGGTTTCGCAGGCGGTGGTATGGGAAGCTCTGAAGGCGGTGATGAGGGGGAGGTGGTTTTGTTTAAGGCAAAGGTGGATAAGCAGGAGAGGGTGGAATAGCAAAGGTTAATAGATGAGATGTTGGTAGTGGATAGGAGGGCAGCACGTTAGCACAAGTGGATAGCACTGTGGCTTCACCGCGCCAGGGTCCCAGGTTCGATTCCCCACTGGGTCACTGTCTGTGCGGAGTCTGCACGTTCTCCCCGTGTCTGCGTGGGTTTCCTCCGGGTGCTCCGGTTTCCTCCCACAGTCCACAGTCCAAAGATGTGCAGGTTAGGTGGATTGCCATGCTAAATTGCCCTTAGTGTCCAAAAAGGTTAGAAGGGGTTATTGGGTTACGGGGATAGGGTGGAAGTGAGGGCTTAAGTGAGGATACAGACATGATGGGCCGAATGGCTTCTTTCTGCATTGTATGTTCTATGTCTATGCAGAGGATGTGAAGCCAACGCTGTTGGAAACGAGGAAGGAGTTGCTTTGATCAGCAGTCCACAAGGAAGGTGGTGCGCCAACTGAGGCGGGCGAGGGGAGCAGTCTACGAGTATATAGAGAGAAGGCAGGGCGCATGTTCAGAGGGAGATGGCGCCGAGGGAAATTGTTCAGGTGCAGGATAGGGCAGGGAGGTTGGTGGTGGTTCCATACCAGATTAATAGGGTGTTTGAGGAGTTTTATGAGAGATTGTATCGGTCGGAGCCACCGGGGGAGGTTTGGGAGATGCAGGAATTCCTGGATGGTTTGGAATAGCCGAGGTTGGGGGAGGAAGATAGGCCCATCATCATAGAATTTACACCTTCGGGAGGCACTCCTCCAACCTACCTGCCAACACCTTTGCATCCACATTCATGAGTGATATGGGCCTATACGATCCACACTGTTGGATCCTTATCCTTCTTGAGCAACAGGGAGATCAATGCCCCAAAGTCGGTTGGAGCACCTCCTTCCCTATTGCCTCCTCAAACATCCCACCATCAGTGGCGCCGCTATCTCTAAATTTCTTGTAGTACTCCACCGGAAGCCCATCCGGCCCTGCTGCCTTCCCCGACTGCATCCTCCCAATTGCATCTTTTATCTCCATGATCGCCCCTTCCAATATGGGCCCTATTTGGGTACAAAGAAACCCTATGCACCCCCCCCCCCCCCCACCTGCCGCACTATCCCCCTCCACATCTTCAAACTCCTCAACGCGATGGCCAACGGCTCAATCGCAAGCGCAAACAACAGTGGAGGATATAGGGCATCCCTGCCTGGTCCCTCGGTGCAGAGCAAAATACCCCCAATTCATGTTATTTGCGCGGACACTCACCCTCGTCTCCCTGTACAGCAGTCTTACCCACTCCACAAATCGTGGCCCACTCCCAAACTACCATCAAATACCCCTACTCTCCCTGGTCAAACGCCTTCTCGGTATCCAATGCCACTACCACCTCCGTCTCTCTCCCCTCAGCCGGTGTCATAACCCTCCTAATGTTCGCAAAGAGCTGCCTCCCCTTCACAAACCCCATCTGATCTTCTCTGATCACCTTCGGGAGGCACTCCTCCAACCTACCAACACCTTTGCATCCACATTCATGAGTGATATGGGCCTATACGATCCACACTGTTGGATCCTTATCCTTCTTGAGCAACAGGGAGATCAATGCCTGCCCCAAAGTCGGTTGGAGCACCCCCTTCCCTATTGCCTCCTCAAACATCCCACCATCAGCGGCGCCGCTGTCTCTAAATTTCTTGTAGTACTCCACCGGAAACCCATCCGGCCCTGCTGCCTTCCCCGACTGCATCCTCCCAATTGCATCTTTATCTCCATGATCGCCCCTTCCAATATGGGCCCTATTTGGGTACAAAGAAACCCTATGCTCTCCTTCCCCCCCCCCCCCCCCCTGCCGCCGCACTATCCCCCTCCACATCTTCAAACTCTATGACTTGCTATTATATGTGTCGGAATCAAGCGCGTTGATGGGTGGTACATTGGCTATTAGAGCTGCTTTGAGTGTTTGGGTCTTTTTCAGGGTATAAGGTAAATTTAGACAAAAGTGAATATTTTGTGTCCCCCGACTGGGGGTAGGGGCAGGGCTGGGGGAGTTGCCATTCCGTATGGCGGCGTCCCACTTTAGATATCTGGGAGTGCAGATGGCTCGGGATTGGGGGGGTGCTCCGTAGGTATAATATTACTAGTTTGGTGGGGAGGGTGAAAGCAGATTTGGCAAGGTGGGATAATCTTCCTCTGTCGTTGGCATGCCGGGTACAGGAAATTAAGATGAATGTGTTGCCCGGGATTTTGTTTATTTTTCAGTGCCTGCCGATCTTCCTGCCAAAGGCATTTTTTGAGCCAGGGAAGAAGGATGGGAGTTTTCGGAGATGGGAGGAGAGAGGAGTTAGGGCATTAAAGGATTTGTTTTTGGGGGGCCAGTTTAGGGAACTGGAGGAGCTGGGGGCGAAATAGGGGTTCGGGCAGGGGGAGATGTTTAGGTATATGCAGGTCTGAGATTTTGCCAGGAAGGGGGTACAGAGCTTTCCGGTTGGCGCCGGCCCCCACACTGTTGGAAGAGGTACTGACGACGGGGAGTAGATAAGGGGGTGGTGTCAGCATTTTATGGGGTGATTCTGGGCGAAGATAAGGTATCACTGGAGGGGATTAAGACAAGGTGGGAGGATGAGTTGGGGGAGGGCATGGAGGAGGGGTTGTGGTGTGAGGTGCTTCGGAGAGTGAATGCTTCAACTTGGTGCACGAGGATGGGGCTGATACAGTTGAAGGTGGTGTATAGGGCGCACCTCACAAAGACGAGGATGAGCAGACTCTTTGAGGAGGTAGAGGATGTTTGTGAACGTTGTGAGGGGGGCCCTACAAATCATGTTCATATGATTTGGTCCTGTCCAAAACTGGAGGGGTATTGGAGGGAGGTCTGCAGGGTAATCTCGAAGGTGGTGCATGTGAGACTCAAACCAGGTCCCCTTGAATCCATATTCGGGGTGTCCGATCGGCCAGGGTTGGAAGCGGGAGCGGAGGCAGATATTTTGGCCTTCGCCTCATTGATCACCCGAAGGCGGGTCCTGTTGGGGTGGATGTCAGCTTCTCCATCCTGTGCCCTGGCGGGAGGGCTCTGCTGTAGTTCTTAACACTCGAGAAAGTGAAGTTCGAGTTGAGGGGAAGGATGGAAGGGTTCTACAAATCATGGGCTTTGTTTATTATGCATTTTTAATAATTGGATGGCATCGGACATTAGGGTGGGGGGTTGGGAGGATGGGGTTGGAGTGTGTAAGTTGTTGGTGATTATGTATGGAGTGATTATCATAGATTATCATAGATTTTACAGTGCAGAAGTGGCCATTCGGCCCATCGCGTCTGCACCGGCTCTTGGAAAGAGCACCCTACCCAAGGTCCACACCTCCACCCTATCCCCATAACCCAATTAACCCCACCCAACACTAAGGGCAATTTTGGACATTAAGGGCAATTTATCATGGCCAATCCACCTAATGATGGTGGATTCCTGATTCTTTTTTTTTGTGTTTTCACAGTAACTTCATTGAAGCCTGCTTGTGACAATAAGCTATTATTATTATTATTATTGTATTTAAAATGTTGAGGGTTGTTTGGGGGTTGGTGAGATGAAGGGATTTCTGGCCAGGGGATTGCCATTGTATTTGTCACTGTTGATTGTTGGCGGGTGTAAATTTAATGAAAATGTGGAGAAGGAGGAGAATTTTTTTTTTTTTAAATTTAAAGAAATATGCGGAAGGAGACAGCTGATTTGCAAGCTGCCTCCCGAAACGCTTCATCTGGTTTCCTTGGCAACAGGGCCCCGCGCAGAGGCCCTGTCCCCTCTCCTCTCCACCCTGCACACTAACGGTGCATGTATATCACGTATGCACTCTTAGTGTGTGGGGAAGATAGGAGAGGGGCAGGGCCCTGTCGCTAAGGAAACCAATACGCACCTCGATGCCTCTTGCGAGACCGCGCGAAGATCAGCATCACCTGACACTGACAGGTGATCCTGACCTCCACGTGGTCTCTGAGGCATTGAGGTGCCTGGATTCTGTTGGGATAAATAAATTCACGTAGAGGGAGGTTGAACTACAGTAAGTAGACACAACACTAGGGGCTGGATACTCCGTTTTTCGGACTATGTCCCCATGCCGGTGTCAAAACTGTGGAGTTTTACTCCTGAGAATTCTGGATTAAAGGGACACGAATTCATAGCCCTGCAGGGGGCTAGCAGGGGCCTGGAGTAAATCTCGCAGCTTTTGCTGCAGATACGGGCCTTCGCACTTCCGGGTCAGAGGCCGCGCATGCGCCATAGTGGACTTGGACTGCGGAGGTAGACCTACAAAGTAGGAGACCCCCCGATCGGCCGCGTGGCCGACTCTCAAACCCCGCACAATCATTCCCCGGCCACCTCTACGACCCCCCCAGCCTCCGATCCGCCCGCCCCGGACCATGGTGGCCGCGGACTGAGTCCGCAGCCGCACGCGAGTATCCCGACCGGCTTGACCAGGTTAGTTCTTCGCCGTCGGGACTTCGGCTGGTCGGGGGCAGAGAATGTCGGAGCTGGCTTCTGGCAATGGCCCCAGGTGGCGCGGCGTACTCCCCGGTGACGCCACGTTTCGGTGCCCGGAGAATCGGCGAACCAGCAGCAGTCCTGATTTCCTCGTCAAGCTGGATTTTACGCCCCGGCGCATGCCGCAATATCAGCATTGGGGTGAGGAGAATCCAGCCCTAGCTCTATCACGAATCTTTGTAGAGCACTGCTATGTATTTAAACAAAAGAAAGTGCTGGAAATACTCCGGTCAGGCAGCATCAATGGAGAGAGAAGCAGGGTTAACATTTCAGAATTGTTGAAAGGTCATTGATCTGAAATTTTAACTCTACTTCCCTCTTTCTATACTGATGGAGGGGTGGCATTGTAGCACAGTGGTTAGCACTGTTGCTTCACAGCTCCAGGGTCCCAGGTTCGATTCCCGGCTTGGGTCACTGTCTGTGTGGAGTCTGGACGTTCTCCCCGTGGCTGCATGGGTTTCCTCCGGGTGCTCCGGTTTCCTCCCACCGTCCAATGATGTGCAGGTTTGGTGGATTGACCACGCTAAATTGCCCTTAGTGTCCAAAAAGGGTTAGGAGGGCTTACTGGTTACAGGGATGGGGTGGCGGTGTGGGCTTGGGTGGGGTGCTCTTTCCAAGGGCCGGTGCAGACTTGATGGACCTAATGGCCTCCTTCTGCACTGTAAATTCTATGATTGCACATTATTAAGTTTCAGCAAGATTCGGTTCATAAATCCATGTTTTACTTGTGGAAGCTGTGCTTTTTGCTGTGAGCATGAAACAAAAATGCTGAGAAAGTAAACCTGAATCATCATGCATCTATTTAACCATACCTTCTGCTTTCTACTTTTTGTAGCCATTCTTTTCTTTGTGCTCTTTTACCTTTACTATCATAAACTCCAATTTGAACATCAAATCTGTTAGTGTAACTTTATGAAAATATTTTTTGAAAGAAAGAAATGCTGGATTCCTTGTGCCTGTGTACAGTTTCTTGTAAGAATTCAATTATGTTAATCAAGCGTTCAGGACAATTTTGAACTTCATGTAAAAAGGCGAATGTTTTGTTCACATTTTCATTCTTAGATTTACTGAATGTTTGAAACTTAATTTGAAAACACCCACTCATGATGATGTACATGTATGAAGCATTGGATTTTCATTTTCCATTTGTGTTTTAGATTTGTGCAATAAAGGTATAAAGGTGTACTTCAGATTGGCGGGCAATTTTCCTTTGAAATGAAAATCCGGATTTTACTGCCAAAATACAGATTTTTGGTATCGAATACTGATTTCTGTTGGGAAAAATTGGCAGCTCTGTCTGATGATCCACGTTCCGTGGGATCCTTGTCCTTCAAAATGAGAGATATAGAGGCCTGTAAAAGTGTGGCAGGTGAGGAACCCCGTGACAAGGAACCATTAAAAATGTCCATTATTAATGGCGTTAACTGACTTGCAAACTTCTTGTAAAATTCGATGGGAAGCTCAAAAGGGCCGGGGCTGTTTGCATCATTCCAATGCCCTTCAGTACTTCCTCAGGACTGGGGACTTCCGGTTGCGGCGATGCGGAGCTAAGCCGCATGTTTTGGCAGCTCCCGCGATAACGGACTTTCGTGCTCTCCAGAGGAGCCCCAAAGGAGCTTTTTTGAATTAATCCCATGTGGGAAGGTGCAGTAAGGTCCCCCCTTACGATTTATGGCCGAGATCAGCGGTGGAACGACGAGAAAAAAGGCCCTGGAGCAGAGACCAAAACGAGGGGAAAAAAAGCAAGATGGCGGAGGGCGGAGAGCGAGCAGTGTGGGGGCCAGACCAGCAGGAGTTCCTCAAGCGATGTGTGGAGGAGCTGAAAAGGGAGGTGCTGGCGCCAATGCTGTTGGCGATCGAGGGGCTGAAGGAGGGGCTGAAGGAGACCCAGAAGACCCAGGCGGTGGAGCTTCGCGAGGTGAATGATAAAGTGAATACCAACGAGGACGCGATCCTGGGCCTGGCGGTAAAAATGGAGGTGCACGAGACGGTGCACAGGAGGTGAGCCGAGAGAATTGAGGTCCTGGAGAACAGGTCGAGGAGGAAGAACCTCCGGATTCTGGGTCTTCCCGAAGGAGTGGAGGGAGCTGATGCCGGGGCGTACGTGAGTACGATGCTCCATTCGCTGATGGGTGCGGAGGCCTCTCCGAGCCCCCTGGAGCTGGAAGGGGCCCACCTGGTCCTGGCGAGGAGACCCAAGGCCGATGAGCCGCCAAGGGCGATAGTGGCAAGGTTCCATCGCTTCGCGGACAAAGAAAGTGTGCTGAGATGGGCCAAGAAGGTGCGGAGCAGTAGATGGGAGAACGCGGTGGTCCGTGTTTACCAGGATTGGAGCGCGGAGGTGGCAAGGAGGAGAGCTGGCTTCAACCGGGCCAAGGCGGTGCTGCATAAAAAAAGAGTCCGGTTCGGCATGCTGCAGCCTGCGCGACTGTGGGTCACTTATCAGGATCAACACCATTATTTTGAAACGCCAGAAGAGGCTTGGACCTTTATTCAGACGGAAAAACTGGACTCGAACTGAGGGGATGTGGTTGCGGGGGGAGATTTGGTTGTATATGGGTTGTATATATGGGCAAAGAATACTTCATGGGTGGGATGATGGATGGGGATGTGGGTAGAGTTCTGGTTAAAATTCCTAAAATTTTCCTTTTTTCTTTTCTGGAGACGAGATGATGGTGATGGGGTATGTGGGCGTTGGTGCTGGAGGGAGGTGAGACTCGGGGATGAGGGAACTGGGATAAGGGCCGCAACAGGAGCTGCGCCACAGGGGGCGGGGCTGGTTCAGGAAAGCGTGGGCTTTTTCCCGCGCCAAAAAGGGGGGGGGTGGAAGAAGGTGAGGAGGAGGAGAGACTCCCACACGGGGAGATCAACGGGAAGGCGGGGGAAGCCGGGGTCAGCAGAAGTCAGCTGACTCACGGAAGTAGTATGGGGGGAGCAAAAGAGCTAGATGTAGATCTAGCGGGTGGGGGGGGAGAGGGGGGGATTTTAGGGTTGCTGCTGCACTGTCCGAGGGGGAACTGAAAATGGAAGAGGTGGTCGGGACGGGGGTTCCCCACCTGGGGGACTGGAGGGTGCGGGAGGCGCGAGCACGGGACTGGCCTAAGATAGGAGATGGCTAGTCGGGGGGGGGGGGGGGGGGGCGGTAGCCCCCAAATCCGGCTGATCACGTGGAATGTGAGAGGCCTAATCGGGCCGGTTAAGAGGGCCCGAGTGTTCGCGCACCTAAAGGGACTGAAGGCAGACGTGGCCATGCTTCAGGAGACACATCTGAAGGTGTCAAGTCAGGTTAGGTTAAGGAAGGGATGGGTAGGACAGGTGTTCCATTCGGGGCTGGATGCGAAAAATAGAGGGGTGGCAATACTGGTGGGAAAGCGGGTGTCGTTTGAGGCCAAGAACATAGTAGCGGACAAGGGAGGCAAATACGTGATGGTGAGTGGTAGGTTGCAGGGGACGGAGGTGGTACTGGTGAATGTATATGCCCCGAACTGGGACGATGCTGGATTCATGAAACGGATGTTGGGACGTATTCCAGACCTGGAGGTAGGGAGCTTGATAATGGGGGAGGGGATTTTAATACGGTGCTGGATCCAGCATTAGATCGCTCCAGATCTAGGACTGGGAAGAGGCCGGCTGCGGCCAAGGTGCTTAGGGGGTTCATGGACCAGATGGGGGGAGTAGATCCGTGGAGATTTGCCAGGCCTTTGGCCAGAGAATTTTCTTTTTTCTCCCACGTCCGGATAGATTTTTTTTGTTCTGGGCAGGACATTGATCCCGAAAGTGGAGGGAACGGAGTATTCGGCCATAGCCATTTCAGACCATGCACCGCATTGGGTGGAGCTAGAGCTGGGGGAGGCGAGGGACCAATGCCCGTTGTGGAGGTTGGATGTGGGACTGCTGGCAGACGAGGAAGTGTGCGGGAGGGTGCGGGGGTGTATCAAAATGTATCTGGAGGCCAACGACAACGGGGAGGTGCAGGTGGGAGTAATATGGGAGGCGCTGAAGGCGGTGGTCAGGGGAGAGTTAATCTCCATCCGGGCTCATAGGGTGAAGAGAGAGGGCTGGGAAAGGGAGAGGTTAGTGGGGGAGATTTTAAGGGTGGACAGGAGATATGCAGAGGCTCCTGATGAGGGACTAATCAGGGAGAGACGAAGTTCGACCTGTTGACCACAGGGAAGGCAAAGGCACAATGGAGGAAGTCACAGGAGGCGATATATGGATATGGGGAGAAAGCGAGTCGGATGCTGGCACATCAGCTCCATAAAAGGATGGCAGCGAGGGAAATGGGCGGAATCAAAGATGGCAGGGGAACTACGGTGCGGAGTGCGGGGAAAGTGAATGAGGGTTTTAAGGCCTTTTACGAGGAGCTGTATAGGTCCCAGCCCCCAGGGGGAAAAGAGGGCATGCGGCGATTCTTGGACCAATTGAGGTACCCAACGGTGGAGGAGCAGGAGGTGGCTGGTTTGGGGGCGCCAATTGGGGTGGAGGAGCGGGTCAAAGGACTGGGGAACGTGCAGGCAGCGAAGGCCCCGGGGCCGGATGGGTTCCCGGTGGAGTTTTATAGGAAATATGTAGACCTTTTAGCCCCGTTGCTGGTAAGGACCTTCAATGAAGCAAGGGAGGGGGGGAACCCTGCCCCCGACAATGTCGGAGGCGTCGATCTCTTTGATCTTGAAGCTGGATAAGGACCCACTGCAATGTGGGTCGTATAGACCAATCTCGCTGCTTAACGTAGATACTAAGTTGCTGGCAAAACTGTTGGCCATGAGGATTGAGGACTGTGTCCCGGAGGTGATTCACGAGGACCAGACGGGATTTGTAAAGGGTAGGCAGTTAAACACTAATGTGCGAAGGCTCCTAAGTGATAATTATGCCATCGGTGGGGGGAGAAGCGGAGATAGTGACAGCCATGGACACGGAGAAGGCCTTTGATCGGGTAGAGTGGGAGTATCTCTGGGAAGTGTTGAGGAGGTTTGGGTTCGGGGGAGGGTTTATCAGTTGGGTTAAGCTCCTGTATAAAGCCCCGGTGGCGAGTGTGGTCACGAACCGGCAGAGGTCGGAATATTTCCGGCTGTATCGAGGGACGAGGCAGGGGTGCCCCCTGTCCCCTCTGCTGTTCACATTAGCAATTGAACCTTTGGCCATGGCGTTAAGGGAGTCGGGGAAATGGAAGGGGGTGGTTCGAGGGGGAGAGGAACACGAGTGTCGCTGTACACAGACGACCTGTTGCTGTATGTGACGGATCCAGTGGAGGGGATGGTTGAGGTAATGCAGATCCTACGGGAGTTTGGAGACTTTTCGGGCTATAAGCTCAATGTGGGAAAGAGTGAGCTCTTTGTGATCCAGCCGGGGGACCAGGGAAGAGGGATAGACGACCTACCGTTGAGGAGGGTGGAAAGGACCTTTCGATACGTGGGAATTCAGGTAGCTAGGAGCTGGGGGGGCACTGCACAAACTTAATTTGACGCGGCTGGTGGAACAGATGGAGGAGAATTTTTAGAGGTGGGTCATGTTGCCACTCTCGCTGGCGGGTAGGGTACAGTCGGTTAAAACGGTGGTCCTCCCGAGGTTTCTTTTTGTATTCCAATGCCTCCCAATTGTGATTACTAAGGCCTTCTTTAAGAGGGTAAGCAGGAGCATCATGGGATTTGTGTGGGCGAGCAAGACCCCGAGGGTAAGGAGGGGGTTCCTGGAGCGTAGCAGAGCTAGAGGAGGGTTGGCGCTGCCGAATTTAGGTGGTTACTATTGGGCAGCCAACGTGGCAATGATCCGTAAGTGGGTGATGGAGGGAGAGGGGGCAGCGTGGAAGAGGTTGGAGATGGCGTCCTGCAAAGGAAAGAGCCTGGGGGCGCTGGTGGCGGCACTGCTGCCGCTCTCACCGACAAGGTACACCACGAGCCTGGTGGTGGCGGCAACGCTAAAGATCTGGGGGCAGTGGAGACGACACAGGGGTGCGACGGGAGCTTCGGTGTGGGCCCCGATCAGAGACAACCATCGGTTTGTCCCAGGAAGGATGGATGGGGGGTTTCAGAGCTGGCATCGGCAGGGATTAGAAGATTGGGGGACCTGTTCATCGATGGGACGTTTGCGAGCTTAGGGGCGCTGGAGGAGAAGTTTGGGCTACTCCCGGGAAACGCTTTCAGGTACATGCAGGTGAGGGCGTTTGTGAGGCGGCAGGTGAGGGAATTTCCGCTACTCCCGGCACGGGGTTCAAGATAGGGTGATTTCGGGTGTATGGGTTGGAGAGGGCAAGGTGTCGGCGATATACCAGGAGATGAAAGAAGAAGGGGAGGCTTTGGTAGAGGAGCTGAAGGGTAAATGGGAGAAGGAGTTGGGGGAGGGGATTGAGGAGGAGCTATGGGCTGATGCCCTAAGTAGGGTTAATTCCTCTTCCTCGTGTGCCAGGCTTAGCCTGATACAATTTAAGGTGGTTCATAGAGCGCATATGACGGGGGCGAGGCTGAGTAGGTTCTTTGAGGTGGAGGACAGATGTGGGAGGTGCTCAGGAAGTCCGGCGAACCTTGTCCATATGTTTTGGGCATGCCCGGCACTGGAGGGGAGTTGCGGGAACTATATCTAAGGTGGTGAAAGTCCGGGTCAAGCCAAGCTGGGGGCTAGCACTATTTGGAGTAGTGGACGAGCCGGGAGTGCAGGAGGCGAAAGAGGCCAGCATTCTGGCCTTTGCGTCCCTAGTAGCCCGGCGAAGGATCTTGCTAATGTGGAAGGAGGCGAAGCCCCCCAGCGTGGAGGCCTGGATAAATGATATGGCTGGGTTTAGCAAGTTGGAAAGGATAAAGTTTGCCTTGAGAGGGTCAGTGCAGGGGTTCTACACGCGGTGGCAACCATTCCTAGACCATCTCGCGGAGCATTAGATGAAGGTTGGACAGCAGCAGCAGCCCGGGGAGGGGGGGGACATCGTTCGTGTGGGGGGGGGGGGGGGGGGGGAGGAGGGGAGGGGAGGGTGATGGGGGGGTTTCTTTGGGGGGCATTTGAGCAAGAAAACACACGAATGATCCGGAAACTGACATGTACGGGATGAATCCAATGTACAAAGTTCTGTATCTTATTGACTTGCCATGTTCATGTCTTGCCACACAAGTTCTCTTTCTTTTTTTTTGTTGCGGGGGGGGGGGATTTGTTTGTAAGGTGAAAAATATTGTTGAAAAATTCGTAATAAAAACATATTTTTTGATTTAAAAAAAAAAAAAAAAAAAGTACTTCCTCAGGACTCAATGGGGCCTCTAGCTCCTTGCCTCCCTCTTTCTCCACCACCGGAAAGGACAACCCATCTAGGAACGCCGATAGGATCGAACAATAAACTTTGTGCACATGGGAGAAGAATAAAAAATCCTTATCCCTTGGGTGCAACAACTGCGATGGATCCTCCCTTTCCCCCCCCCCCCCCCCCCCCTCCCCTCCCATCTGCTCCAGTGCATTGGCTACCCCTGAGAGAGCCACCGACTTTGAGCTGGATCAGGAAGGGAAGCGACAGTCTCCTAATCGATGCTATATCCTCCCTATTTGGTGTGTAGACATTTACCAGTTCCACCAATGTACCCGCCAAAGACCCACTGACCATCACAAATCTGCCGTTGGGATCCGGAATGGCCTTAATGGCTGAACAAAAACCCCATTTGTTAACTAAAATTGATGCACCATGGGCTCTTCCATCAAAGCCCAAATGAAGCACTTGGCTCATCCATCCCTTCTGCAGTCTGGTTGATCTTTTTTCCACAAGTGAGTCTCACGGTAGCACAGTGGGGAGGGGTCGTGCAACGCTTCCTGAAGTCAATGATCAGTTCCTTGGTTTTGCCAACATTTAGAGAGAGGTTGTTTTCTGCACACCATGCAAGCAAGTGATCTTATCTCCCTTCTGTAGTCTGATTCGTCGTTGTTTGAGATACTACCCACCACAGTCATATCAAACTTATAGATTGAATTGGAGTTGAATCTTGCCACACAGTCGTGTGTGTATCGGGAGTACAGTAGACGAATGAGCACACATCCTTGCGGGGCCACGGTGTTGAGGACTATTGTTGCCTATCCTGACCGATTGGGGTCTGTTGGTGAGGAAGTCAGGGATCCAGCTGCATAGGGCGGGGTGAAATCCAAGATTGCAAAGTTTGGTTATTAGTCTTGTCGCGATAATGGTGTTGAAGGCGGTTCTGTAGCCTGTGAACAGCAGGCTGACGTAGGTGTCCTTGTTGTCAAGGTGTTTGAGTGTTGATTGTAGGGCCAGGGAAATAGCATCTGCTGTGGACCGGTTGTGGCAATAGGTGAACTGCAAGCGATCAAGACCGTCTGGGAGGCTGACGTTGATCCGTCTCATGACTAGCCGCTCGAAACATTTCATGATAACAGATGTCAGGGCCACCGGTCGGTAGGCGTTGAGGCAGGCTGCCTTGTTCTTCTTTGGTACTGGTATTATGGTGATCTTCTTGAAGGAGGTGGGGACCTCTGAGCAGATGAGTGAGGTTCTGAAGATGTCTGCGAATAAACTCGCCAGCTGGTCTGCGCAGGATCTGAGTGCTCGCCCAGGGACTCTGTCAGGGCCTGTCACTTTCTGCGGGTTCACTTTCAAGAAGGCAGCTCTTACCTCTTGAGGCTGTAATCATAGAATTTACAGTGCAGAAGGAGGCCATTCAGCTCATCGAGTCTGCACCGGCTCTTGGAAAGAGCACCCCACCCAAGGTCCACACCTCCACCCTATCCCCATAACCCAGTAACCCCACCCAACACTAAGGGCAATTTTGGACACTATGGGCAATTTAGCATGGCCAATCCACCTAACCCGCACATCTTTTGGACTGTGGGAGGAAACCAGAGCACCCGGAGGAAACCCACGCGCACACGGGGAGGATGTGCAGACTCCACACAGACAGTGACCCAAACCGGGAATCGAACCTGGGACCCTGGAGCTGTGAAGCAATTGTGCTATCCACAATGCTACCGTGCTGCCCAATAGTGGGTATGGGTGTGTCCAGGGCTGTTGGGGCAGGTGGCACTGATGTATTGGCTGTCTGTTCAAAGCGGGCATAAAATGTGTTCAGTTCATCGGGGAGGGATTCTCTAGCCCCAGCGATGCCGCCTGGCCTTGCTTTGTAGCCCGTAATCCCGTGTACGCCCTGCCATAGACAGTGTTTTATTAGTGCTGCGCTCATCCAAGCAAGTGCAGAGTATTCCAACAGACTCCTGACTTGT
Organism: Scyliorhinus torazame; assembly: GCF_047496885.1. Taxonomy (NCBI): domain Eukaryota; kingdom Metazoa; phylum Chordata; class Chondrichthyes; order Carcharhiniformes; family Scyliorhinidae; genus Scyliorhinus; species Scyliorhinus torazame. The sequence goes on from NC_092707.1 coordinate 312,692,477, forward strand.
GCCTAGTGGGCAGGCTTTGAGGAGTCGGGGATGAATTACTCGTTATAGAATTCCCAGCCTCTGACCTGCTCTCATAGCCACAATATTAATATGCTGGTCCAGTTCAGTTTCTGTTCAGTGGTAACCCACAGGATACCTAAGCTTCCTTTTCTGCACCTTAAGCATCTCGTAAGTATAGCTGCCCAATCCCATTTGTCAATCTAATTGTCACCCTTATCAGTTCAACAACTATCACAGAATATAAAATATATACCAAACAGTGAGTTGATACAGTGTGTGCCTGTGATGATACCTTGAATGACATATTATTTTGGGACATTTGCCTTTATCCATCTCGGTACACGTGACAATAAACAAATCGAATCCAATCCAGTGAAGGCACTTATTTCAGGCTGCAGGACAGTTTTATTGCTCTAGTATGGTGGCCCATTGTCCATTCATCTATTGAATGTCTGGACAATGAGTCTCCTTTGCTTATTTCACCTGCTGGCAGAGCATCACAGTGAAACTTGTTTATATCAGGTATCATCTTTCAATGAATAGTGAATGAGAACAGGAGGCCTGGCAAGCTTATGTCTCTTTCCTCAGACTGAAGGCTGCTTAAAGAGTGCCTGCACCACACTAGCTCAGCTGAGGTAACTCGCTATTAAACCTAGGGCCTTTCTGGTTTGGATGGATCTATTCCGAAGCCTGGGAAATGAATCATTTGAAATAAATATAGAATGACTTGCATTTATACAGCTCTTGTCATGATCTTGGACACCCCAAAGAGCTCCACAGTCAAATAAGTATCTTTTGGAAGTGTATGTTGATGCAAATGGTTTTTCTGTTTGTGCTGATATAAGCTAATGCCATTTTTTAAATGGTTGTTTTTCGTGGGTATTATCGTAGTGCCTGCTGCTTATGCTAATTACATGTTTTCCAAAGATCTGATTTCACAGAAAGACGGAAATATATTCCTGACAAATCTCTGGGAAGTTAAATGTGTCATAAGATGGCGGAGGAAATTAAATCCCTATCAATTTTGTGGCTGTAGGTCAAGGTGACAAATAATTCCAGAACTTACTCTAGTAGAGGTGGCAATTATTTCAAAGAAGAATCCTTGTTCTCCCAGGAAGAGCACATTTAAATTTGTTCAATTAGCAATGTGACTTGGCTCCTCAGGAGCAAGGGTTCGAAAATCGTAGAATTTACAGTGCAGAAGGAGGCCTTTCGGCCCATTGAGTCTGCACCGGCTCTTGGAAAGAGCACCCTACTTAACCCCACACTTCCACCCCATCCCAGTAACCCCACCTATCCTTTTTGGACACTAATGGCAATTTTAGCACGGCCAATTCAACAATCTGTGCATTTTTGGACTGTGGGAGGAAACCGGAGCACCGGAGGAAACCCACGCAGACACGGGTAGAACGTGCAGACTCCACACAGACAGTGACCCAAGCCGGAAATCGAACCGGGACCCTGGAGCTGTAAAGTGACAGTGCTAACCACTGTGCTACCGTGCTGCCTTAATTGGAAAATAATAATTGGGTACTCTAAATTTTAAAAAAAAGAAGAGATCAAAAAGTATATGAAGCCATATAAGGTAGAATGGGAAGATAATTGCTCAATCCTCTAAGTTCTTCTAGTTTCACGCCTGACCCAGGTGGATTGCATCCATATAAGGTACTAAAATATACTAGAGGAGAGATGGAACAGACAATAGGAAAGGGAATAACGTTTGTTTCATTGAAAGTTTTTCCTCATGTCTACTCTGATTCTTGTAGCAATCACCTTAAATCTGTGGCCTCTGTTTACCAACCCATCAGCCAGTTTCTCTTATTTACAGTCTCTAAACACTCATGTTTTTGAACAACCCATTTTCCAGTCTATCCACATAACTTTAATCCTTCATGCCTGGAACTATTATGATAAATTTCTTCTGTACTCTGTCAAAGCCTTCATGCCATTCCCAAAGTGTGGCGCTCAGAATTGGACACAGTGCTGCCGTTGGGATAAAACCTGTGTTTTATATAGGTTTAGCATTCTTCACTGAATTTTGGACCCTGTCTCTGTTCATTAAGTCCAGGATCCAATATATGCTTCCACTTTCTTAATCTGTCAAAGATTTATGGACCAGCACTTCCAGCTCAATTTCTTCTTGCATAACTTTTAAAATGGTATCATTTAGCTTGTATTGTCTCTGCCCATTCTTTATATCATAATACATCACCTCACTTTTTCAGCGTTGAATTCATGTGTCGTGAGACACAAAAACAGAAAATGCTGGAAAATCTCAGCAGGCTTGACAGCATCTGTGGAGAGAAAACGAGCTAACATTTTCGAGTCCAAATCACTCTTTGTCAAAGTCATCCAGACTCGAAACATTAGCTCCATTCTCCCTCCACAGATGCTCCGCATCTTGCATCACCTCCTGCATCCTCCATTCTTCTGACTGGCATTTTCTTCATTCCCCTCTCGATTTTCCTCACCTATGATTGCAGAATCTTTCAGACATTTTGACACCGCTCTGAAATTCCACCATAAACCCCTTTGCCTCTCTTCTCTACTCACATTTTAAGAACCTTCTCAAAACCATATTTTCCAACAGACTTTCAGTCACGCCTCTTGATCTCTTGAGGACCAGCATTCATTTCCTTTGTGTATTTTATTTTCTCCTCTCTCATCAAAGTAATTTGGGCTGGTTTCTATTTTGGCCAAAGTTCCACTCATTACCCAATGTTATTTTTCATTTTCAATTCCCTGAGACCAATTGTAGTGTTCAAACTTAGTGTCATCAACACCAACAATGGGCGGCATGGCGGCGCAGTGGTTAGCACTGCTGCCTACAGCGCTGAGGACCCGGGTTTGATTCCGGCCCCGGGTCAGTCACTGTTTGGGTGGAGTTTGCACATTCTCCCCGTGTCTGCATGGGTTTTACCCCCACAACCCAAAGATGTGCAGGTTAGGTTGATTGACCACTCTAAATTGCCCCTTAATTGGAAAAGAAAATAATTGGGTACTCTTTTTTTTTAAAAATGTAAACATCAACAACTTGTATTTATATAGCGCCTTAATGTGATAAACATCACAAGTCACTTCACAGGTGCATTACAAAATAAAATTGACACTGAACCATGTAAGGAGATATTGGGGCAGACGTCCGAAAGCTTGGTTGAAGGGGTAGGCATTTGGGAGCTTCTTAAAAGAGTAACAAAATGTTTAGGGAAGGATTGCAGAGCTAAGGGCCTCAGCAGCTGAAGACATGGCCACCAGTAATGGAGTGATTAAATCAGGGATGCTCAAGGAATAGGTATATCTGATGGTTGTGGAACTTGAGGAGATTACAGAGATGGGGAGGATATGGAAGGATTTGAAATTAAGTATGACAAAAATGGCAACCAACATCAGGTCAGTGAGCAGAGTAGTGAGCACGGGCAGCAGAGTTTTGGATGACCTCAAGTTACAAAGAATAGAACCTGGGAGGCCAGCCAGGAGTGTATCGTAGTCTGCATGACTCAACTATTCCATTTTTCCAGCAGAACCATGAGAGCCTTCCATAACTACTTTAAATGTATTGTTTATCAAACAAAATTGTTTTTCTGTTCCTTTAAAAGGAGTTACAATATCCCAAGTAGATGAAGAAACATTCTCCGTATTTGCACCAACTCCAAATGCTATGCATGAAGCTAGCGAGTTTATAAGTGAACTCTGCAAGGACGATGTAAGTCTAATAATTAATTTGTATTTTAGCCTGTTTGTATATTTATTTATTCTATATTAAAACAAATTGGAACTAATTTTTTCCATTGCTTTATTCCACAGCAAGAACAGCAACTTGAATTTGGTGCAGTTTACACTGGCACCATAACTGAAATACGGTAAATTTATAAAATAAAAACCATGTTAAATACTGTTATGAGTAGAGCCTATAACCCATAAGCGATGAGAAAAACTCTAGATTTCATATTAAATGTATGTCTGTGTTTCAGAGAATTCTCTTGCAAAAGATGATCTGTTAACAAAAATGAATAGAATTCCCAAAGGCATAAATATAAACTCTGGATCCGTGACTAGTGAAGCTACCAATCATGGATATGATGCATGTAGTTGGTTTCTGTGCATTTAGATTTGTATGTTCCATTACTGACTGGCCTGTTTTTGGCCAGGTTCCCAGCAATGGTGCCCTGTGATGTTGGAATACTGCTGTAAAGGCAGAAAATTAACATCAGACTCTTGTATGCATGGCTCTTATTAGGTACTCCCAGATCAGCATTAGGAAATGAATGATAGAAATGGCAGGTAGGATTGTCCAATTCTTCTGTTGCAAGAGAGATGCAAAACAAAACTCTATTCCAGCATTGTAATTTAATCTATACCCTCAGAGGAGCACTTCTCTATTTTCCATTTCGCCTTCTACAACAGCTTTATTGAGTGAGACTGCCAGTTCCGTGTTGAATTGCCCTACGGGCAGTGAAGTGGCAAATGAAATACAATGTGGAAAAGTACGAGATTATGCACTTTGGAAGGAGGAATTTAGGCATAGACTATTTTCTAAATGGGGAAATGCTTAGGAAATCAGAAACACAAAGGGACTTTGGAGTATTGTGAGCAGTTTTGGGCCCCGTATCTAAGGAAGGATGTGCTGGCCTTGGAAAGGGTCCAGAGGAGGTTCACAAGTATGATCCCTGGAATGAAGAACTTGTCGAATGTGGAAAGGTTGAGGACTCTGGGTCTGTACTCGTTGGAGTTTAGAAGGATGAGGGGAGATCTTATTGAAACTTGCAGGAAACTGCGAGGCCTGGACAGAGTGGACGTGGAGAGGATGGTTCTGTCATGATATGCAGACATGCACATAGCTAATGAACACAGAGAACAGGACATAACCAATCAGCAGGCAGAACACTTGGGGGTGGTTTCCCACTATAAAAGGTACGAGGCACTCAAACTCCACCTCTTTCCACTGAGGACATCTACAGAGTGAGTCCGGTGTATATATCACGTAACGCATACAGCACGTGGCTAAGAGCTAGTCTGGTTCAGTCAGACAGAGAGATCACACTTGGGTTAGCAGAGAGTCGAACTCACAGAGAACTGTGCTAACTGTGTGACAGGTTCAATAAATCAATAAAAACTATCTTCAAGATCTGGAGTCTATTTCAGTTATAGCTGCATCCAGTTGCAGCCCGTGTTATCTCAGTGTGCTTAACTCAACAGTTTCCACTTCTAGGAAAAACTAGAACCAGAGGACACCATCTCCGACTAAAGGGACGATCCTTTAAAACTGAGATGAGGAGGAATTTCTTCAGCCAGAACTCTTTACCGCAGAAGGCTGTGGAGGCCAAATCATTGAGTGTCTTTAAGACAAGGATAGATAGGTTCTTGAAACAGTAGGTGTGTGTGTGTCTGACTGTCAGTCTGACAGATTCTGACCGAGGCGTTGTTCCTCGTGCTTGTGTTGATCTTGCCTGCAGTAGGCTAAGGACAGAAATGTGCGCATGTGCACAAGGTAGTGAATGAAATTAAAATGACAAGCCACCAGAAGCTTGGCCTCATACTTGTGGACTGAGTGAAGGAGTTCTGTAAAGCAGTCACCCAATCTGCATTTGGTCTCCAGGGTGGAGGAGACTGCATTCTGGGCAGCAAATACAGTAAACTAAATGGAATAAGTACAAGTAAATTGGTTCACCTCATCCTACTTTAAGCTGCCCCACCTAATTTTACACCGGCATTTTACAGTAAGTAATGTAATTCTTGATATAATGAAGTTGACTAAGTATAATTTTTGTTTATCTAGGGATATTGGAGTTATGGTGAAGCTGTATCCCAACATGACTGCAGTTTTACTACATAATTCACAACTTGACCACAGAAAGGTAAGAAAAATTCACAACTGAATACAATCCACATAATAAGATCAAGTAAATGTGGAGTGTATGTACACATGATCTCAACAAGTATTTAACAGTTCATGAATTCCATGAAAATCTGTTTAATAAAATGTCTTATTATAGTGTCCAAATATTTTCTTTTTCTTTCTCATAGGTAAGACATCCAAGTGCCATTGGACTGGAAGTTGGACAACAGATTCAGGTATTGTTGTTTTAGGAATATAAGAAATGGGAGCAAACAAACACCTTGGGCTGGATTCTCCACACCCCGACACCGAAATCGCGGCCGGCGCCGGGGCGGAGAATGCAGTTTCTCGCATGGAATCGGGACCGGCGCCGGTTACCCAAAAAGCGGCGTACTCTGAGAGTACACCGCGCCGAGTATCGCCTACCTGCGACCATTGCTGGAGGCCTGCCCCGCTATTCTTCGCCCCCGACCGGCAGAAGTCCCAACGTCATGGATTAACCTGCCGGTCGAGATACTAGCATGGCGGCTGCTGACTCAGTCCGTGGCCGCAATGGTCGGGGGAGGGCTGATCGGAGGGCTGGGGCGGCCTTGTATGGCAACGCGCTAATTTTGGGCGGGCGGTCCAGGTCGGGCGCGCAGCCAGTCAGGGGCACTATGTTTAGGGTCCAGCTCCATGGTCTGAGTCCGCCATGGAACACGGTGCGGCCGCTGGAGGCTGCCACCGTGCACGTGCGGAGGCCTTTATCTGCAGCAAAAGCTGCTAGTTTTACGATGGTTCACTACTAGCCCCCTGCAGGGCTATGAATATGCGGCCCTTTCCCACCAGAAAAACTGGAGTGAAAGGCCACAGTTTTTACGCCGGCGTGGGGACATAGTCCCAAAAACAGAGAATCCAGCCCATTATGTCCCTTGTCATTCAGCATGATCTCCTGCCTCAACTCTACTTTCCTACCTGCTTGCCCTTGTCCTTGGTTACCTGAGACACCAAAAATCGTCAACTCAACTTTAAATCTACTCAAGGAAGGAGTATTCACAACTGTCCGAGTGAAGAAAGTTCCTAACCAGAAGAAACCACCTCTGTGTCTCCCCTGTCAAGCCCATTCAGAATTGTTTATTTGTCAATGGGATGTCGTTTGGTAGAAGAATTCATTTAGAATTTCAATGCTTTTGAATGCCGTCATTTACTCTCACTCGTGGTTTTTTTTGAACCAAGTTTGCTAGACTTTTGAATTTTAAATGTATATTATTTTTAAATGCTTTGTCATAAAGTCAGACTCCCATGGTATTGTACATGAGCGGTCAGTCAAGACCAAGTGAAATATTGAAGTCAAATAAAATTAGGGTGTGTGGAGAGGAAAGGGGGAACAGAGGGACATCAGAGGTCGTCAAGCTGATTGAGATATGTCATGGGTAGAAACATTCCATGATGCTAGGATTGAGGTACTGTTCAGTGGGGAGTGGCGGACAGCTAAAACAAATCTTCACAAACCATTTGGCTACAGGGGCAAGGTTACCACAAAATTGTTAAATAAAATATGTTGAATTTAATATATAATTAAATCTGATGCTCTAAGGACGAGCAAACCTGATACTAGAATGAAACCTGAAACTATCCCTCCAATTCAAATCCCAAAATTGGCATTAAACATCATTTCAAAAATTGGAAATGCTAATGTACTGCAGTTCAGTGTAACACAAGCAGCCACTACAACTACAAGGAGCATGTCGCCTTTTCTCGATACCAATGGAAACATCAACCATGTCCATTTTCAGCTTTCTGTTATTTAGAGATGGCTAAAGGCAGTTGAATGTAAGAACAACTGTAAAGGATGCAGCTAATGCTTGTGACAACTTATATTGGTATTATATATTATGGCGATAGTTTTATTTGTTCCTTCCAAAATCATGTTGTTGATTAAACCTAATAATTTGTGATGGCCACAGGCCCGGGAGAATTGGGCAGGAGTACCCACATTAAATTCCCAGCATCGGGAAAACTGTCCCACTTAAGTTGGGGGCAGCAGGATGTAAATTAGGCTCATTAATAAGCCATACCTGCAGCCTGGTTTGGGGGCTCACTCCCTAAATCAGTCGAGAGACCCAGCATTGGGAAGGGGTGGAGGGGAGCTGACCTCCTTGGCCTTGCTCCTGAGTGCACTGCTCCTCCTATCCAGCAACCCTTTTCCCGTGACCTCCATCCTATCCCACTCACCTGTGTACAGGGGCCAGTGGCGATCCCTCAGTCTGGGCCTCAGAAAATCATCTGCAGCAGCCCCTACTTATGTAACGCTGTTGTTAACGGAGAATGACAACCTCTGGCTGGCTAGCAACTCTCCAGGGTGGGATTGCCACCATACTAGGGACTTAATTTCATGGAACGTTGACGTTGGCCAATTAAGTACCTCGGGGCACTTAACTGTCGTCCAGCCCCCCCCTTCCAGTGAGATGGAGCCCCACTGGTGAGGAGGATCCCTGCCGCTAAAACCAAATTCTGGTTATTATGGTGGGGGGGGGGGCTTTATCCAAAAAGCACATATTGTTTGCAGCTGACGATTTGTTATATTTCTCTTCCAAACTCAAGAAAAATGAAGCTATGCAAAACAGAGTGCCTGATTCTGAAGCTATTCAAATGTTCTCAAAGTTGTTCATTGATTTCAGTAGATGTTAATATTGAGAAAGATATGGGGCGAGATTCTCCACTCCCGCGCCGGTTGGGAGAATCGCCTGGGCCGCCAAAATTTCCCGGGACGCCGGTCCAACGCCCTCCCGTGATTGTCCCAAGCAGCGGGAACGACCCGTCGAGTTCCGCAGGCCGGAGACACCCAAAATGGCGATTCTCCGGCACCCCCGCTATTCTCAGGCCCGGATGGACCGAGCAGCCAGGCCAAAACGGCGGGTTCCCCCCGGCGCCGTCCACACCTGGTCGCTGCCGTCGGGAACAGCACGGGAACGCTGGGGGGACGGCCTGCCGGGGGGGGGGGTGGATACTGCACCGGGGGGTACCTCAAATGTGGCATGGCCCACGATCGGTGCCCACCAATCGTCGGGCCGTCCTCTCTGAAGGAGAACCTCCTTCCTTCCGCGGCCCCGCAAGATCCGTCCGCCATCTTCTTGCGGGGCGGACTCGGAGAGGACGGCAGCCACGCATGCGCAGGTGACGCCAGTTATGCGGCGCCGGCTGCGTCATCTATACGGCGCCGCCTTTATGCGGCGACAAGGCCTGGCGCGTGTAGATGACGCGGCCCCGATCCTAGCCCATTGTCGGGGCCTGAATCGGTCTGGATCGGGGCCGTTTCGCGCTGTCGTGAACCTCGACGGCGTGGGCACTTAGGAGCGGGAGTGGAGAATCCCACCCATGGAATTGAAACTTTGCATATATCCTTATAACTGTGCTACTTTCACAATAATTTTGTCAGGTGCCAGGTGGATGTTAGTACTCATAAACAACCTAAGCATTTAATCTTTAACTTTCAAACATTTGTTGTTTGCTGAGGCTTGTAAATTCGCAGACGTAAAATCTAGATGAAGAGTTTTAATGAATGAGAATGTTGAAGTGCAATGAAAGCATTAACATGGAGAAACATTTTTCTTTGAAAAACAGGTGAAATATTTTGGTCGGGATCCCACAGATGGAAGGATGAGGCTTTCTCGCAAAGTACTGCAATCTCCAGCTGCAACAGTAGTTAAGAACCTGAGTGACAAAAGTAGTATTGTGATAGGAGCAAGAGATTCGTCAGCATCCAGTGCTTCCTCGTAACCATGTCGAAAGTGTCAGACCAAATGGTAACAATTTGCATAAGGAAGCTTAAATGACTCTTCCAGCTAAACAGACCTTTATTTTAACATAACAGGCTAAACATTATTGTAATATATTTTCTATACACACTAGTACTATATAAATTCATTTTATATGTTCTCCTCCATTGGTATTGTAATTGTCAATAATGTCTTTGGTGTAATAAAAGGTTGATACAAGTAACATTGAGCTCCCTTCTGCACAAGTATTTCCAAAATACCAAGGAAATAGATGGAAATGAAGCAGAAAATATTTGTGTTCAGTATTATTTACATACTTAAAAGCTGTTACTGGGGGAGTCTGGGTTCTTTTCCGACATTTCTGGTTAATTCTACAAGCAAAATTGGTAGGGTGGCCGGAACTGGGCAAGCAGTGGGATCTGCAAAATCTATATGATTTTCAGCTGAGTAAAAGCCAGCAGTACCCGTTGCACATTTGGGGGAGGAAAGAGTTGGGAAGAAATCAGTCCCTAACTATCTAAGCCTTGGATCTGCCGGCATAAACTCTGAAGTTGGCTAGGCGGACTTGCTAGGACTTCCGCAGGTATAGATTTCTCAGTCATTTGGTCAGAAGATTTTTAAACATGGTGATAAGCTTTCGCACGTGTCCAAAGGAAACGGTTTCCTATCTGTGTATTCATGGTGCTTCTCAGCTAGCCATTTTGCCTGCCTGTTCGACCTAAATAGATCCTGGCACAGTTGCCAACCTGCCTAGAGAACCTCCTAACCTTCCTGTTCGCTTGCTCACCCACCCTTCTGCTCCCCACCTGCCAGTCCCTGGGTTTTATTTTGCCCATTTGTCTTTGTCCTTCTCAGCATATTGAGACATGAAAGAAGAGAGTGGAAGAGTGAATTGTAAGAATTGAGGGAGAGTGAGAAGTGAAGATAAATGAAAAATGAAGCTAGAGCAAGTAAGAGGCATGGATGTGGAGAAGAAAGGCCTTTTACACAATCACAATGAGATGAGGACAAGGATTAAGACATTTTTTTTAGGCTCAACCAAAAATTAATTCCATGTAAACAGGGCTGGTTTAGCTCAGTGGGCTAGACAGCTGGTTTGTGATGAAGAACAAGGCCAGCAGCGCGGTTTCAATTCCCGTACCAGCTGAGAATTCTGGTTCTCCCTCTATGTACCCGAACAGGCGCGGAATGTGGCGACTAGGGGCTTTTCACAGTAACTTCATTGCAGTGTTAATGTAAGCCTACTTGTGACAATAAAGATTATTATTATTATTATTATTGAAGTGCCCTTTCGATGGGTCGGTGCAGACTGATAGGCCAAATGGCCTCCTTCTGCAATGTAGGGCCTCTATGATTCTATGAGCATTAATATGAGTCTGTAAATTCACATGTTAAGTGCAAAGTACTCAGCCAAACTTTTAAACAATGCACTTTGTCTCCTGTTACCTGACAGCTTGTTTAGGCCAACAAACATTATACCAGTGTTGACATGAGTCTGACCCTGGAAATGTTCAGTTTTGGTTCTCATGGCAAGGGATGGATGTGGATTGTGCTCCACTGTACGAATGATGGGGCTCACAACTGAGTGCAAAATTCAGACTTGTGCGGGTCCCTCCATTTCTTACTGACTGTCCATTAGTTTCTGTTTTATGTTCTTGTTTTCTTTTTTTTTAACTGAACAAGTCTACATCTTTATCCCTTACACTATATGTTCTTGCTCCATTTCAGATACTGTATTCACTGACCAGCTGTATGAGTATATCTGACCTGTTTTTACTTCTCTATCTGGCTATCTGCTTGCCTCCCAGCCATTAATTCTTTCTATTTAAAAAACAAAACAGTGGCTAATTTCAGAGAAAGAATCCATAGACTAGTGCAGCACAGAAGGAGGCCATTCAGCCCAGCAAGTCTGCACCAGCTCTTTCGAAGAGCAATCCAGGGAGTCCTATTCATCTCTTTCCCGCATACCTACAATTTTTCTCCTTCCAGTATTTATCCAATTCCCTTTTGAATTTATCTATATCCACCACCCTAGCAAGCAGTGATCACTCAATGCGCAAAAGAGTTTTTCCACATGTCGCCTCTGGCTCTTTTGCCAATCGCCTTGAATCTGTGCCCTCTCTTTATTGACCCTTCAGCAATTGGAAACAGCTTCTCTTTATTTTCTCTGAAGACTTAGTGATTATAAACACCTTTATTAAATCTCCTCTTATCCTTGTCTGCTCTAAGGGGAAGAACCCAGCTTCTACAATCTTCCATCCTTGAAATCTCTTTTAGACACTCTCCAAAGGATTTCTTTGCTTCCTAATGTATGATACACAGAATTCAGACAATATTTCTGTTGGGCCAAACTCATGTTTTAAACAAGTTCAGCATAACTTTCACACTTTTGTACTTTATCCCCCTATAATAAAGCCCAGGATCCCATATGCTTTGTTCTGCCACCTTCAAAACATTTTTGCACAATCATTCCACGGTCTCTTTGTTCTAACATCCGTTTCAAAATTGGACCATTTACAGTAACTTGCATTGTCTCTTCTCATTCTTTCTCCACATTTAATGGCAAAGCAAAATTTTCACAAGCCGGGAGCACTTTTGAACCTCTTCATACTTTCAGCTATTTTGAGTCCACTGTATAACGCAGTCTTTCATGTAATGGGTTTTTGAAGAACACTCCTTTGTTTTTAGTGCCCTATAAAAATCTACAGGAGAAATTTTCCAGGTCATCAATAAACAACTTTAGACCAAAATTATGGTATTTTATTCAATAAAAATGTTCACAATTCGAAGACTGATTGCAATGTAACATGTATCAATTCAGTAATCTATCTAAAAATTTGGAAACGTAACAATTATAATAACAAAAATAGACCAACATATTCGACAGCGAACAAGAAAATGGTGTCCGGGACATTAAGAAGGAATATTGAATTAAAATTATGAAACATACACCATTCCTACATTACAGGCATTATAGGTGCATCTAAATTTCATCATTTATCACTTTGTTGAAGACCCAGATCATATAAGCTACATCAGTACTTTTTTGACCATGCATCTTATGGTGATGAATTTAGCTGAACTTCTCAGTTCTCTCGATTGCTCTGGGAGTGGTGGTAACCAGTTCTGAAATTGGGTTGACTGCTTAAGGGATTTTCCAAATAAATATTGACTGTCCTTGTTTGCAAAGTTTAAAGCTTTTGGCATGAGGTTATTGTTGTCCAACTGGTATTGAGGGACTAAATAAAATGAAACATCTGAAAAATTCTTCCCTGATTCTGAAAGGCAAACAAAACTGTTCTGTGAGGCAATGGCCATCCATGATATACCCTAAATATAGATATTTAGCTAATGCTCTCCTCCCCTAGCATGTCCCAATTTCCAATGTACAGGATCAGAAAAAGCCATTCCTGTCCATCAAGCTAAAAGGTTTCAAATTTGATAACCCACCTTTACTTTTCATATCCTTAAGAAGTCCCCTTGATATTTTTGATATTCTCCACTTTCATTGCACCTTTAGGGAGGATTTTCAACTGTGAAAATTTTATTTCTTTATTGTGTATTCATCCTTCTATTTCTAAGTTTGAATCATGTATCCTTTTCCTAGAACTTAAAAGATTTATCTGGGATCAGATTCTTTTATATCTTTGATTCTAACAGCTCAATATGGTCATATTTAAGCTTTTTTTCTCCATTATAACAACTGCATAATTATTTGTCAGCTTGGATGTCATTCTTTGCAGTTAATATATATTCTATGAAATGGTTAACAAACAGTGCAGGGATACGGTATCTCGCAGTGATGATTGCTTGAATTGTATACACCATTTAAGACACTTATTTCTTCCATTTCTCTTTTTACCCCCATTTTCTCTCCTGCAGGAGTTTATTTCAGGCTGGCATACGGTTTAATTGGAGTCACGTTGCTCTAGTATGGTGCCCTATTGGCCAATCATCGGTTGAATGTCTGGGCAATGAGTATCCTTTGGTTATCTCACCTGCTGACAGATCATCACAGCTGAACCCAATCCTGTTCACATCCGATTGTTTTCAATGCTGGAGAACAGGAGCCCCGGTGGACATTTCCTTTTCCCCTGCTCAGACAAAAGGCTACTTAAAGGGTACCAATGGCCACTTTAGCTCAGACCAGCCAATTCACTGTTAGTCCTGGGGCATTTTTGTTTGGATGAACCTATTTCGATTTTTAAAAGGTGCATCATTTCAAAAAATTGCAGAATGGCTTGTTTTTATATAGCACCTTTCCTGACCTCAGGACATCCCAATGTGCTTCATAGTCAATTCAGTACTTTTTGACATTTGATCACAATTGCAATGGAAGAAACATGGAAGCCAATTTGTGCATAGCACAATCTCACAAACAGCAATGTGACAATGACCAGATAGTTTATTTTTTCAGTGCTGCAGGTGAGAGGTAAATATTGGCATTGTCCCCGAGGTAATTCTCTGCTCTTCTTTGAAGTAATGTCAAGGAATCTTTTGCACATACCTGATGGGGCAGAATGTGCCTTAATTTAATGTCTCATCCAAAAAAACAGAACCTCTGACAGCCTAGAGCCCAGTGTCTGTGGGTGGCAGGTTTCTCCTTGATATGTTGGTCTTTATGAAAGATAGTAAGAGGTCTTGCAACACCAGGTTAAAGCCCAACAGGTTTGTTTCGATATCACTAGCTTTCGGAGCGCTGCTCCTTCCTCAGGTGAAAGATGTTATTGTACAAACATTTGTCTAACAACCCATTGTTGTGATAAGCACAAGGTTTTGATACAGCAGTCATATGCTGCAATTGAGAAGTTTAGCTGCTTTTTTTACAAGCTGCACTACATGCCAGGGAAGGGCCCAAAAGTCTTGAAGAAGTCCCTCTAATTTTTATTTTAGAAAAGAAAAACCAGATTGGTTCTTTAAACATCTGAAGGTGGCACAATTGGGGTGCTCATCTCTCTTTGGCAGCCAAAATATCGAGTCTCATGGAGCATGTAGGCACCAAATGCACGCATAATGGGACCTACCCCATCATTTATCGAGGATGTATTTGTGTGAACATTTAGTCAGTTATCGGAGATGGTCAGCATTACGTGATTAGTGCCAATCTTACCCTGACCGCAGTCATCGAAAATTTGAAGGAGCAGGACAGCCACTTAAACAACCCAAACACCTATTAGGCTACTAAATTTCAGCTGTTGAGCATGAAGTGTTAATTTTGTTACTTTTTAAAATATGTTTATTATTATGCACTCACTTTAATATTACAGGTGAATGAACGTACCTCAGCCTGCCCAAAATAAAGCTGCTAGATTGAACTTTATGTTGATGCAAATGGTTATTGTATTTTAGCCAATAAAAGCTCCTGCCCAATCTAAATGTGGTTGTTTTTGGTAGTGGTTGCAATGATATGTATAGTACAAGGGGAGTAAAGGATTAACAACAGAAACTATGTGTAACTCAACACTAGATGGCGTTACTAAGTTATTGTATATAAGGCAGCATCTCTAGGAATTCTGGAAGGCCTTCTATGAAGAGCTGTACAGATCCCAGCCCCCAGGGCGGGGGAAGAGGGGATGAGACGATTCCTAGACCAACTGCGGTTCCCGAGGGTGGAGGAGCAAGAGGCGGCTGGTTTGGGGGCACCAATTGGGTTGGAGGAGCTGAGTAAGGGGTATGCAGGCGGGGAAGGCCCCGGGGCCGGACGGGTTCCCGGTGGAGTTCTATAGAAAGTATATAAGGCAGCATCTCTAGGAATTCTGGGAGAAGATGATGAGAAGCTGATGAGAAAGCAGAGGGCGATTTCATTGTAGAAACATAGCTCGAGGTTGAGTTATAGTGTAGTTTAATAGTTAGAGAGAATATTGATTACTGTACTACAGATTCCGTATTATTAGTTTAGTATCTGTTACTCAGTAAAGTGTGCGAACCTAATCAAGTTTAGTAGTGTAAAATAAATTTGTTTTGATTTAAACTTCTTATTTTTATATTCTTTGTCAACACTACGGGCGCGATTTTCCCAGCCCCAGGCCGGAGAATCGGCGCAACCGTGCCACGCCTCCCCGACCCTGGCGCGCGATTCTCCGAGGTGCGGAGAATCAGCACAATTTGCGCCGGTGTGTTTGGCACGGTGCCGGTCGCGGGCCGCTGTCCGCGGCCGGGCCGCCAATTCTCCGGCCCGGATGGGCCGAGCAGCCGCACGGAAACGGCAGAGTCCGCTGGCGGCGTCCACACCTGGTCGCTGCCGGCGGGAACTCTGCGGGAAGGCTTGGGGGGTGGCCTGTGGGGGGGAGGGAGGGGGGCTCTGTCCCCGGGGGGGCCTCCGATGGGGTCTGGCCCACGATCGGGGCCCACCGATCGGCAGGCCGGCCTCTTCCCCACCCCCGGGCCTACTTTGTTGCGCGGCCGGCCCTTGAACCCCCACACCATGTTGCGTTGGGGCCGGCGCACTGAAAAAGTCCCCCGCACATGCGCGGGTTGGCGCGGCGCCCATTTGACGCCGGGAAGGGAGGCTGGAGCGGCATGAACTGCTCCAGCGCCGTGCTGGCCTCCTGTGGGAGCCAGAATCGGTTGTCCCAGCGCCCGTTTCGCGCCGTCATGAAACGCAAAGGCATTCACGATGGCGCAAACACTTGGTCTCCATTTATGGGAATCGCGCCCTACATATCTGGCTAACTTGGAGAACAAGGCAAGGAATATCAAATTTTTCAATAACAACATTATATTTAGTTTTATCTTCCGTTGAGAATTGAAGGGAGATATTCAATAGCCTGTGGTCCAGCCATTGTTAAGAATAATGCGAGTTTTCTATTATCACTGGCATTGTCTAAATCAGATTTGATCTGCAATGCAGCACTCAAATAAATGAAACATATGAAAGATTTATCTTTGAGAAAAGGATGCAAAAAGATGGGGAATCTATTGATTGCTTCATAACAGATTTAAAGCTCAAACCTGTAACTTCTCTATATTGTCAGATTCTATGATCAGAGATCAAATCGTTTTTGGTATCATAGATGAAAAACTCAGAGAACATTTATTAAGGCAAAAAGATCTGAAGTTAGAAAACGCTATTGAAATCGAGTGAATGAATTGTCTAAAAGCCAGTACTCTGAGATTCTGAAAAAAAAGGGTGTGAAAATGAGCCTCGAGACCAACTACGTTGGATCTGTGGCGCAGTTCAGAAAAATGCGCGTTTCGGATGGCAGCCATATTGCGCATGCGCAAAGACAATTTCCACGTGACAAAATTAACGTCATGATGTTGTGGACAGCCCCACCCACATAAATGCCCAGCACTTGGAAAAACTTGCTCAAAATGTTGCAAACTCAATCACTTTGCTGTGCAGTGCAGAACTTCACTTAAAGGAACACAATTTAAACCTTCAAATCTACAGAAGACACACATGAATATAAGAAGTGTTGACACAACTGCAGAAACCTCTAAAATTGACAACACTGATAATGATCTTGATGTTTATAGCTTAGAAGATTCCTTCTTTGTAGGAATTATTGAGAAGTTCGACGCTACTGCAAATGATACTTCTAATCTTCAAGTAGTACAATCTATTAACACGGAATCCGAATGGAACACACCGCTACAAGTAAATGGTTCCGAAATCATCTTCAAGTTGGACACAAGAGCTTCCGCAATCTTGATAAACACTCATGACCTTTCGCAACTTAGTCAAAGTCTCAAGATACAGAAAACAGATTGTCAATTGCATGATTATAATGGCAAAGCAATTACCTCATTGGGATCTTGCTATCTTGCAGTGACAAATCACAACACTGTGATATCCTTACGATTCGAGATTGTTGATCCAATCAATCTTCGCTAGTAGGTGCACAAACCTATCAGGATCTTCACCTGGTTCAAAGAATCTATAGCACCAGTAAACCTGTTCCACCTGTACAGGAAGATATTCAGGGAATTCTTAATCAATTTCCTCACGTCTTTGAAGGTATGGGTACTCTTCCATTTCAATACAAGATTCAATTGAAACAAAATGCCAAACCAGTGGTACACCCTCCTAGAAGAGTTCCTGCTCCACTACGTGAACGATTAAAGCAAGAACTTGCACGCATGAAGAAGCTTGGAATCATCTCCAAGATTACATCACTGACTGATTGGGTCAGTTCGTCAAGAAACCAACTGGAGAATTGAGAATCTGTATTGATCCGAAAGATCTAAACAAGAATATAAAGTGTGAACATTTTCCAATACCCAAGTGTGAAGAGATTACCAACGAAATGGCAAATACAAAAATTTCTCTAAACTGGACGCTTCGAGAAGATTTTGACAAATGCAGCTTGGGTCGATACTGTTTCAACAGAATGCCATTTGACATAATCTCAGCATCGGAGATACTACATCGTGCAATGGAACAAATGACTGAAGGCTTCGATGGAGTACGAGCTTACATTGATGACATCATCGTTTGATCATCTACGCGTCAAGAGCATAATGCAAGTCTTCCAGAGGATGCACAAATTTTGCTTGAAGCTAAATAGAGCCAAATGCGAGTTTGGTATGACAATTTTAAAATTCCTGGGTGATCAAATCTTCAGAACATGGTGTGCAACCAGACGACGATAAGATTGCTACCATTCAGAAGATGACAGTCCCAGAGGATAAGAAAGCAGTGTTGAGATTCCTAGGCATTGTAAATTTCCTTGGAAAGTTCAGACCAAACCTATCTTCAAGAACTAATGCTTTGGGACTTCCGCTTGCGGCTATGCGGAGCTAAGCCGCACGATTCGGCAGCTCCCCCGAACATGGACTTTCGGGCTCGATAGAAGAGCCCCAACTGAACTTTTTTTACAGCCAACCCGTGGGGAAGAGAGGAGCGAGGTCCCCTACTAACTTATATGGACCGGACCCGCAGCGAAACGGCCAAAAAAGTGGCATTGGAGCAGCGGGAGAAGAGAGGGAAAACAAGCAAAATGGCGGCGGCCGGGGACAAAGAGATGCAGGAATTCATCAAGCGCTGCTTCGAGGAGCTGCATAAGGAGATGGTGGCGCCTATGTTGGCAATAATTGAAGGACTTGGGGCAACCCAGAAAGCCCACGAGGTGGAGATCCAGGAAAAAGTGAGTGAAAATGAGGTCGAGCTCTTGGGCCTGGCGGTGAGAGTGGAGCGGCATGAGGCGCTACACAAGACGTGGGCGGGAAGACTCGAAGACCTGGAGAACAGGTCGAGGAGAAATAATCTGAGGATCCTGGGTCTCCCAGAAGGAGTGAAGGGGCCGACGCCGCAGCATATGCGGGCACAATGATCGGGGCGCTGATGGGCGCGGAGGCCCCCCCGAGGTTGCTGGAGCTGGAAGGGGCGCACCGGGTGCTGGCAAGGAAGCCCAAGGCAAATGAGCCGCCAAGGGCGATGGTGGTGAGATTTCACCGGTTTACGGACAGAGAGAGGGCCCTGAAATGGGCCAAGAAGGAGCAGAGCAGCAAGTGGGACAATGCAGAGATCAGAATATACCCGGACTGGAGCACGGAGGTCGCTAAGCGGAGAGCGGGTTTCAACCGGGCCAAAGCGGTGCTGCATCGGAAAGGAGTGAAATTTGGAATGTTGCAGCCAGCGCGACTGTGGGTTACACACAATGGCCAACACCACTACTTCGAAACGCCCAAAGAGGCGTGGACCTTTATACTAACTGAAAAGTTGGACTCTAATTAAGGATTTGTGAGGGTGGGGGGGTGTTTGAGGGTTGAAGTATGATGGTTGTTGTATATAGGGGGTCAGTCATGCGCAGGGAATGTTATATGGGCTGGGCGAGAGAGACAAGGCCGCGACAGGAGCTGCGCCAGAGATGGGCGGGGCAGGCTTTGGAAAGCGCGGGGTTCTTTTCCCGCGCACGGGAAGAAAGGCGGGAAGGGGAACGAAGGAACGTATATTGATGGGGAGACTCCCACACGGGGGGGTTAAAGGGATGGAGGGGGAAACCGGGGTCAGCAGGTGTCAGCTGACTTACGGGAGTGATATGGGGGGAGCAAAAAAGCTAGACAGGGATCTAGCGGGGGGAGAAGGGGGGGGGGGGGGGGAAGGGTTGCTGCTGCACTGGCCGAACGGGAATGGGACACAGAAGAGGTGGTCGGGATGGAGGCCCCTCCAATCCGGCTGATAACGTGGAACGTGAGGGGCCTGAATGGGCCAGTGAAGAGGGCTCGAGTGTTCGCGCACTTGAAGGGACTGAAGGCAGACGTGGCTATGCTCCCAAGAGACACACCTGAGGTTAGGTTAAGAAGGGGATGGGTAGGACAGGTATTTCACTCGGGACTGGATGCGAAATATAGAGGGGTGGCAATTCTGGTGGGAAAGCATGTGTCATTTGAGGCCAAGACTATCGTAGTGGATAATGGAGGGAGATATGTGATGGTGAGCGGTAGGTTGCAAGGGACGTGGGTGGTGTTGGTAAATGTATACGCCCCGAACTGGGATGATGCTGGATTCATGAAGCGCATGTTGGGGTGCATTCCGGACCTGGAGGTAGGAGGACTGATAATGGGAGGGGACTTCAATACAGTTCTGGATCCAACACTGGACCGCTCCAGATCAAGGACGGGAAAGAGGCCGGCGGCGGCCAAGGTGCTCAGCGGGTTTATGGATCAGATGGGGGGAGTGGACCCATGGAGGCTTGCAAGACCGCAGGCCAGGGAATTTTCTTTCTTTTCCCACGTGCACAAGGCCTACTCCCGGATAGATTTCTTTGTTCTGGGCAGGGCGCTCATCCCGAGGGTGGAGGGGACGGAGTATTCGGCCATAGCTGTTTCGGACCATGCCCCGCACTGGGTGGAAATGGCGCTGGGAGAGGAGAGGGACCAATGCCCGCTGTGGCGGCTGGACATGGGACTGCCGGCAGATGAGGTGGTGTGTGGGAAGGTGAGGGGGTGTATTGAAAGGTACTTGGAGGCCAACGACAATGGGGAGGTGCGAGTGGGGGTGGTATGGGAGGCGTTGAAGGCGGTGATCAGGGGAGAGCTAATCTCCATCAGGGCTCATAGGGAGAAGATAGAGGGCATGGAAAGGGAGAGGTTAGTGGGGGAGATTTTGCGAGAGGACAGGAGATACGCAGAGGCCCCGGAGGAAAGATTACTTCGGGAAAGGCGACGGCTCCAGACGGAGTTTGACCTGTTGACCACGGGGAAGGCGGAGGCACAGTGGAGGAAGGCGCAGGGGGCGACCTACGAGTACGGGGAAAAGGCCAGTCGGATGCTGGCACACCAGCTCCGTAAGAGGATGGCAGCGAGGGAAATAGGGGGAATCAAAGATGGAGGGGGAGCCACGGTTCAGAGTGCAACGAAAATAAACAAGGTATTCAAGGCCTTCTATGAAGAGCTGTACAGATCCCAGCCCCCAGGGCGGGGGAAGAGGGGATGAGACGATTCCTAGACCAACTGCGGTTCCCGAGGGTGGAGGAGCAAGAGGCGGCTGGTTTGGGGGCACCAATTGGGTTGGAGGAGCTGAGTAAGGGGTATGCAGGCGGGGAAGGCCCCGGGGCCGGAGGGGTTCCCGGTGGAGTTCTATAGAAAGTATGTGGACCTGTTGCCCCGCTACTAGTGAGGACCTTTAACGAGGCAAGAGAGGAGAGGACCCTGCCCCCGACAATGTCGGAGGCGACAATTTCCTTGATTCTGAAGCGAGACAAGGACCCACTGCAATGTAGATCGTACAGGCCGATTTCGCTCCTCAATGTGGACGCTAAGTTATTGGCAAAAGTGCTGGCCACGAGGATTGAGGACTGTGTCCCGGGGGTGATTCATGAGGACCAGACGGGATTCGTAAAGGGCAGGCAATTAAATACTAATGTGCAGCGGCTCTTAAACGTGATAATGATGACATCGGAGGAGGGAGAGGCGGAGATAGTGGCAGCTATGGACGCGGAAAAGGCCTTTGACCGAGTAGAGTGGGAGTACCTCTGGGAGGTGTTGCGTAGGTTTGGGTTCGGGGGAGGGTTTATTAGCTGGGTTAAGCTCCTTTACAGCGGCCCGGTGTAGAGTGTGGTGACGAACCGGCGGAGTACTTTCGGCTGTACCGAGGAACGAGGCAGGGGTGCCCCCTGTCCCCCCTGTTGTTTGCATTGGCGATCGAACCCTTGGCCATATCACTGAGGGAGTCTAATAAATGGAGGGGGGTGGTCCGCGGGGGAGAAGAGCATCGGGTGTCGCTATATGCGGATGACCTGCTGCTGTACGTGGCGGACCCAATGGAGGGGATGGTGGAGGTCATGCAGACCCTAAGGGAGTTTGGGGAGTTCTCGGGCTATAAGCTCAATGTAAGGAAGAGTGAGCTTTTTGTATTACAGGCAGGGGACCAAGAAAGAGGGATAGGGGACCTACCGCTGAGGAGGGCGGTGGAAAGTTTTCGGTATCTGGGGATCCAGATAGACAGGAGTTGGGGGGCCCTACACAAATTGAATCTGACGAGGTTGGTGGATCAAATGGACGTGGACTTCAAAAGATGGGACATGTTGCCGCTTTCGTTGGCGGGTAGAATGCAGTCGGTCAAAATGGTGGTCCTTCCGAGGTTTTTGTTTGTGTTTCAGTGCCTTCCCATCGTGATCACCAAGGGCTTTTTCAAGAGAGTAGGTAGGAGTATTATGGGGTTTGTGTGGGCGAATAAGACCCCAAGGGTAAGGAGAGGGTTCCTGGAACACAGTAGGGACCGAGGAGGGCTGGCGCTGCCAAACCTAGGGAGCTACTACTGGGCAGCAAATGTGGCGATGATCCGCAAGTGGGTTATGGAGGGAGAGGGGGCGGCGTGGAAGAGGATGGAGATGGCGTCCTGTAAAGGAACGAGCTTGGGGGCGTTGGTGACGGCACCGCTGCCCTTCTCGCCATCAAAGTATACCACGAGCCCGGTGGTGGCGGCAACGTTAAGGATCTGGGGCCAGTGGAGACGGCACAGGGGTGCAGTGGGAGCCTCGGTGTGGTCCCCGATCAGGGTAACCACCGGTTTGTCCCGGGGAAGATGGACGGGGGGTTCCAGGGCTGGCATCGGGCGGGGATTAGAAGAATGGGGGACCTGTTCATTGACGGGACATTTGCGAGCCTAGGGGCACTGGAGGAGAAGTTTGAGTTACCCCCGGGAAATGCATTTAGATATATGCAGGTGAGGGCTTTTGTGAGGCGACAGGTCAGGAAATTCCCGTTGCTCCCGGCACAAGAAATTCAAGACAGTGTGATCTCGGGTGTATGGGTCGGGGAGGGCAAGGTGTCGGCATTACACCAAGAGATGAAAGAAGAGGGGGAAGCCCTAGCAGAAGAGTTGAAGGGTAAATGGGAGGAGGAGCTGGGGGAGGAGATTGAGGAAGGTTTGTGGGCTGATGCCCTGGTTAGGGTTAATTCCTCCTCCTCATGTGACAGGCTCAGCCTGATACAATTTAAGGTGGTTCACAGAGCGCACTTGACGGGGGCGAGGACAGATGTGGAAGCTGTTCAGGGAGTCCGGCGAACCATGTGCACATGTTTTGGTCATGCCCGGCACTGGAGGGGTTCTGGAGAGGAGTGGCGGGAGCAATATCTCAGGTGGTGAAAGTCCAGGTCAAGCCAAGCTGGGGGCTAGCAATATTTGGAGTAGTGGATGAGTCAGGAGTGCAGGAGGCGAAAGAGGCCGGAATTCTGGCCTTTGCGTCCCTAGTAGCCCGGCGAAGGATCTTGCAATTGTGGAAGGTAGCGAAGCCCCCTAGCCTGGAGGCCTGGACAAACGACATGGCTGGGTTCATAAAGCTGGAGAGGATTAAGTTTGCCTTGAGAGGATCTACAGGCGGTGTCAAACGTTCCTAGACTACCTCGCGGAGCGTTAGAGGAAGGTCGGTCAGCAGCAGCAGCAACCCTGGGGGAGGGGGGAGGGAGGGGGGAACGATAGATTGTTTGAGGGGATGGATGAGCGGGAGATAACATGGAGGGTGGGGGGAAACTGGCACGTGCGGGCGAGAGCCAGTGTATAAAGCTATGTAAATATACCATTTTGCCATGTATATATCTTGCTCAGTGCGATTTTGTGTTATTTTGTTGCGGCGGGAGGGGGGGGGGGGGGGGGGGGGGTAATTGTAAGGGGAAAAAATTATGTTGTTAAAAAACTTTAATAAATATTTTTTTTTCAAAACTAATCCTTTGCATCACCTTATCAAGAAAACCACAACGTTTTTGTGGACTGATGAGCACCATGCAGAATGGTTGGACCTCAAGTCAGCATTGACTACCGCACCTGTTCTTTCCTTCTTTGACCCTGAAAGAGAAACGAAGATTTCCACGGATGCAAGTCAAAGTTGAATTGGGGCAGTCCTTCAAAGAGATAATGATTCTTTGTGGACACCTGTTGCTTATGCATTGCAATCAATGACTTCCACTGAACAAAGGTGTGCCGAGATAGAAAAAGAATGTTTAGACTTACCTACTGGAATTCTCAATTTCCATGGCTACCAATGTTTACGGTCGTAACTGTTCACCGACCACTAGTTCACATCATTCACAAAGATTTGGATGACATGACTCCTAGATTACAGCGTATTCTCATGAAGTTAAGGCGATACGATTGTGTCAGCCACAAGGCATCCAGTGCTGCCTCGGGTGAGATGGCGGCAGCTGTCAGCTCGGGGAGTGTGACCAGGAGGACTGGTCTTCAGTGCTGTAAGATGGTCAGCGACGTACATTGGGCAGCGTGTGTTAGTAGAAAACAAGGCCCCCCCCCCCCCCAGGAGCATCCACTCCCCATGCAACCCCCAGCATTTTCTCCACCTCATCCCCCTTCAACTCCACCCAACCCCTCCTTCATACCTGAACCCCCAGATTTTTTAAAAATATATTTTTTATTGGTTTTTGAATTTATTTGTAACAACATTGCAAGGAACAAGAAAGAAAAACACAGAAAAATGGGGAAAAGAAATAAACAGGTATGAACAGGAAACAAAAAAAGATACAAGGCATATTAACATTGGGCTCCCAGAAATTGGTTACCACAACCGTACTGCTTAACTATCTACATGTTGGGGGTAGCACAGTGGTTAGCACTGCTGCCTCATAGTGCCGATGTCCCAGGTTTGATCCCGGCCCTGAGTCACTGTCCGTGTGGAGTTTGCACATTCTCTATGTATTTGCATGGGTTTTGCCCCCACAACCCAAAGATGTGCAGGGTAGGTGGATTGGCCATGCTAAATTGCCCTGAATTGGAAAAAATTAATTGGGTACTCTAAAGATTTATTTTTTTTAAACCCTATCTACATGTTGCCCCCGTATTAAAACATACCAGAGGCATGTTTGAGGCCACCAAGGTGTACCCTGTTGTTTGCTGTGGCCACACCCATGTCTTTTTCTTTCCCTTGGTACCCTTTGGTTCCTCTGCCCTACTCCTCCTGTATGGGCGGCACGGTAGCACAGTGGGTAGCACTGTTGCTTCACAGCTCCAGGGTCCCAGGTTCGATTCCTGGCTTGGGTCACTGTCTGTAGAGTCTGCACGTACTCCCTGTGTCTGCATGGGTTTGCTCCAGGTGCTGCAGTTTCCTCCCACAAGTCCCGAAAGATGTGCTTGTTAGGTGAATTGGACATTCTGAATTCTCCCTCTGTGTACCCGAACAGGTGCCGGAGTGTGGCGACGAGGGGATTTTCACAGTAACATCATCGCAGTGTTAATGTAAACCTACTTGTGACAATAATAAAGATTATTATTATATGTTCTGTGTACATCATTACAACGGTTACATCACAGAACACACCAGGGACAAGAACAAGTGGACCACTCACCTTCTGTTCCACCGCCCACTGAAAAAGTGTAAAACCCAGCCCCATATTTCCAAGTGGCCTTTTGCGCCTGGAGTTCACCAAACTTAACAATTTGTGAGGAAATGGTAGTGTGGTAATATCACTGGTCCAGTAACCCCGAGGTCCAGGCTACTGCTCTGGGACATGAATTGAAATCCCAGCCTGGCAGTTGGTGCAACTTAAATTCAATTAATAAATCTGGAATATAATAATAGAGCAATCGTGACCATGACAACCATAATCAGTTCTGGTAAAAACACATTGGGTTCACCAATATCCTTTAGGGAATTAAATCTGCCATCCTTATATGGTCTGGCCTACATATGACTCCAGATCCGTGTAGTTAACTCTTAACTTTCCTCTAAATGGCCTAGCAAGCCTCAATTAGGGATGGGCAACAATTGCTGGCCTTCCAAACATCCCATGAAAGAATAAAGAAAAAAAACACTATGTACCTACACATGCACTCCAAATATAATATAATTTAAACATATTGAAATGTTCTGTGATCCCCGATTTAGTGTTTCTAACTGTCCTAGTATATTGTTCATCTTGTTTCTACTTCCTACTAAATGATGCAGAATCTTCTGATAAATTGTCAGAGTGTCGGTTTCAGCAAGAAAATCAGATTATACCTCTCCAGCTGCACAGTCGAGTTTTCTCTTCAGATTCTCAGGTACACTGTGCACAGAGAATCTGGGGCATGGTTTCTGCTGGCAGGTCGGGGCCTGATAGAGCGCTCCACACAGATCAGGACGCCATCTTTATAGGGTGCCTTGATCTCTGTTCAAAAGAAACCCCCACTCCCCACAAGCATCAGGGCAACCCATCCCGCACACCCCCACACAAGCACCAAGACAACATCCTCCCCCCCCACCCTCACACACACACACACAAGCAATGGGGCACCCCCCTCCCCCAACCACGCAAGCAACAGGGCAACCACCACACCCACAAGCAATGGGCCAAACCCCCCTTCTTCCCCCCCCCCCCACCACCAAACACAAGCAGTGGGGCAATCTCCCAATGGGGCTCCCCAGAGGGCCGACCCCTGGCAAAATCACCCTAGCACTGCCAGGTTGACACTGCCAGGCTGGCAGTGCTAGGGGACGGCCCATTGGGGAATGTCCCTGTCCCCCCAAGGGCTAAACTTAACCTTTACACCCCTGGCGAGTTACTCTCGACAGTTGTAAAAGCTCTTGAAACTTCACCAACGTGATGTCACATCGGAGAGTGGGGAATTCTCTACCGGGGGGAGCATATGGCGGGGAAGCTGTTTAAATACATTTAAATATATGAACGGCAACTGAAAATCCTGCCCCCCCCCCCATATCTTTGTGCTCAAACCCCTATAAAATTAGTTCAAACCCTCCCCACATTACTAATTAACTTTCAACAAGAATATTGTCCCCAACCCTGATGAGGTGTAACCTTTCCATCTTGATGAGGTCCCTCCTGAAATAGAAATGGGCCGAATGTCCCAGGAATCAGATGGCCTCCTTCCTCTACCATACCTCTAACCACGCAATAATCTGTCGCATTGTCAATTTCTATTTGTACTAGCCTGTGTTGCTGGGAATAATTTACATATTATTCCACTTAAGGCCCTGTTTTTAACTTCATTCATAACTCCTTAAACTCTAAATACCGGTTCTCAGCCCTCTCCCTTCTTTATGCAATGTGGACAATCTCTGACTCTTTGATATCCCTTCACAGGATCTTCAATACCTGTTTTAATGTCCCTGATCCTGGCACAAGGGAGACAACATATTTTCTATCATGCCACCTAATTCCACAATATTTCTAATTCTGCCTTTCTCAATGCCCTGTGTGTCTTGGTTCAACATGTTTGTTTGTTTTTTAAAATATATTTATTAAAGTTTTTTAACACAATTTTTCACCCTTACAAACAATAACCCCCCCCCCGTAACAAAATAACAAGAAATCGCACAGAACAAGATATATACATGGTAAAACAATATGATACATAGCTTTGTACACTGGCTCTCTCCCGCACGTGCCAGTTTCTCCAATCCTTTATGTTATCTCTTGCTCATCCACCCTCCCAGACAAGCCCCCATTCCCCCCCCCCTCCCAGAACGTCCCCCCCCCTCCCTTTAGGTTGCTGCTGCTGCTGACCGACCTCCCTCTAACGCTCCACGAGATAATCTAGGAACGGTTGCCACCGCCTGTGGAACCCCTGCGGAGACCCTCTCAAGGCAAACTTAATCCTCTCCAGCTTTATGAACCCAGCCATGTCGTTTATCCAGGCCTCCACGCTGGGGGGCTTCGCCTGCTTCCACAATTGCAAGATCCGTCGCCGGGCTACTAGGGACGCAAAGGCCAGAATGCCGGCCTCTTTCGCCTCCTGCACTCCCGGCTCGTCCACTACTCGAAATATTGCTAGCCCCCAGCTTGGCTTGACCCGGACTTTCACTACCTGAGATATTGCTCCCGCCACTCCTCTCCAGAACCCCTCCAGTGCCGGGCATGACCAAAACATATGGACATGGTTCGCCGGTCTCCCTGAGCACCTTCCACATCTGTCCTCTACCCCAAAGAACCTACTCAGCCTCGCCCCCGTCAAGTGCGCTCTGTGACCCACCTTAACTTGTATCAGGCTGAGCCTGGCACACGAGGAGGAGGAATTAACCCTACCTAGGGCATCAGCCCACAGACCTTCCTCAATCTCCTCCCCCAGCTCCTCCTCCCATTTACCATTCAGCTCCTCTACCAGCGCATCCCCCTCTTCTTTCATCTCCTGGTATATTGCCGACACCTTGCCCTCCCCGACCCATACACCCGAGATCACCCTGTCTTGAATTTCCTGTGCCGGGAGCAACGGGAATTCCCTCACCTGTCGCCTCACAAACGCCCTCACCTGCATATATCTAAAAGCATTTCCCGGGGGTATCTCAAACTTCTCCTCCAGTGCCCCTAGGCTCGCAAACGTCCCGTCAATGAACAGGTCCCCCATTCTTCTAATCCCTGCGCGATGCCAGCTCTGAAACTCACCGTCCATCCTCCCCGGGACAAACCGGTGGTTCCCCCTGATCGGGGACTACACCGAGGCTCCCATTGCACCCCTGTGCCGTCTCCTCTGGCCCCAGATACTTAGCGTTGCCGCCACCACCGGGCTCGTGGTGTACCTTGTTGGCAAGAGCGGCAGCGGTGCCGTCACCAGCGCCCACAGCTCGTTCCTTTACAGGACGCTATCTCCATCCTCTTCCATGCCACCCCCTCTCCCTCCATCACCCACTTGCGGATCATCATCACATTTGCTGCACAATAGTAGCTCCCTAGGTTTGGCAGCGCCAGCCCTCCTCGGTCCCTACTGCGTTCCAGGAACCCTCTCCTTACCCTCGGGGTCCTATTCGCCCACACAAACCCCATAATACTCCTACCTACTCTCTTGAAAAAGGCCTTGGTGATCACGGTGGGAAGGCACTGAAACACAAACAGAAACCTCGGAAGGACCATCATTTTGACCGACTGCACTCTACCCGCTAGCGAGAGCGGTAACATGTCCCATCTTTTGAAGTCCTCCTCCATTTGCTCCACCAACCTCGTCAGATTCAATTTATGTAGGGCCCCCCAACTCCTAGCTATCTGGATCCCCAGATACCGAAAACTTTCCACCGCCCTCCTCAGCAGTAGATTCCCTATTCCACTTTCTTGGTCCCCTGCCTGTAGTACAAAAAGCTCGCTCTTCCCTACATTGAGCTTGTAGCCCGAAAACTTCCCAAACTCCCTTAGAGTCTGCATGACCTCCACCATCCCCTCCATTGGATCCGCCACATACAGCAACAGGTCATCCGCATAAAGCGACACCCGATGCTCTTCTCCCCCTTGGACCACCCCCCTCCATTTCCTAGACTCCCTCAATGACATGGCCAAGGGTTCGATCGCCAATGTAAACAACAGGGGGGACAGGGGGCATCCCTGCCTCGTCCCTCGGTACAGCCGAAAGTACTCCGACCTCCGCCGGTTCATCACTACACTCGCCTAGCAAACCTCCATGGGTCCACTCCCCCCATCTGATCCATAAACCCCCTAAGCACCTTGGCCGCCGCCGGCCTCGTTCCAGTCCTTGATCTGGAGCAGTCCAGTGCTGGGTCCAACACTGTATTGAAGTCCCCGCCCATTATCAGGCCTCCTACCTCCAGGTCCGGAATGCGCCCCAACATGCGCTTCATGAATCCAGCATCATCCCACTTCGGGGCGTATACATTTACCAATACCACCCACGTCCCCTGCAACCTACCGCTCACCATCACGTATCGCCCTCCATTATCCACTACGATAGTCTTGGCCTCAAATGACACCCCCCTTCCCCACCAATATTGCCACCCCTCTATTCTTCGTGTCCAGTCCCGAATGGAATACCTGTCCTACCCATCCCTTTCTTAACCTGACCTGGTCCGCCACCTTCAGATGTGTCTCTTGGAGCATGACCACGTCTGCCTTCAGTCCCTTTAAGTGCGCGAACACTCGGGCCCTCTTCACCAGCCCGTTCAGGCCCCTCACATTCCACGTTATCAGCCGGATTAGAGGGGCTCTCACCCCCCCGCCCCCCCCACCCCCCACCCCCCCCCCCCCCCCCCCCCCCTCCGCCGACTAGCCATCTCCTTTTCTAGGCCAGTCCCGTGTCCGCGCCACCCTCACCCGCCGGTCCCCCAGCCGGGGACCCCCGACCACCTCTTCTGTGTCCCATTCCCTTTCGGCCAGTGCAGCAGCAACCCTTTCCCCTCCCCCCTTCCCCCCCTCCACCCCCTCTCCCCCTCCCCCCATCCCCCGCTAGACCCCTGTCTAGCTTTTTTGCTCCCCCCATATCACTCCCGTAAGTCAGCTGACCCCGGCTTCCCCCGCCGTCGCATTGACCTCCCCGTGTGGGAGTGTCCAAATCAGTATGCGTTCCTCCATTCCCCTTCCCGCCTTTCTTCCCTAGCGCGGGAAAAACCCCGCGCTTTCCAAAGCCTACCCCGCTCCCTCTGGCGCAGCTCCTGTTGCGGCCTTATCTCTCTCCCCCAGCCCATGTAACATGTCCTGCGCGTGATTGACCCCCTATATACAACAACCATCACACATCAAACCTCAAACATCCCCCCCACCCTCACAAACCCTCAGTTTGAGTCCAACTTTTCAGTTTGTATGAAGGTCCACGCCTCTTCAGATGTTTTGAAGTAATAGTGTTGATCCTTGTGTGTAACCCACAGTCGCGCTGGCTGCAGCATTCCAAATCTCCTTTCTGGTGCAACACCACCTTGGCCCGGTTGAAACCCGCTCTCTGCTTGCAACCTCCGTGCTCCAGTCCGGGTATATTCGGATCTCCGCATTGTCCCACTTGCTGCTCCGCTCCTTCTTGGCCCATTTCAGGACCCTCTCTCTGTCCGTGAACCGGTGAAATCTCACCACCATCGCCCTTGGCGGCTCATTTGCCTTCGGGTTCCTCGCCAACACCCGGTGTGCCTCATCCAGCTCCAGCGGCCTCGAAGGGGCTTTCGTGCCCATCATCGCCTCTAGCATCGTGCTCGCGTATGCCCCGGCATCGGCCCCCTCCACTCCTTCAGGGAGACCCAGGATCCGCAGGTACTTTCTCCTCGACCTGTTCTCCAGGTCTTCGAGTCTTCCCGCCCACCTCTTGTGCAGCGCCTCGTGCTCCTCCACTCTCACCGCCAGGCCCAAGATCTCGTCCTCATTCTCACTGACTCTTTTCTGTACCTCCTGGATCTTTACCTCGTGGGCCTTCTGGGTCATCCCTAGTTCTTCAATTGCCGACAACATAGGCGCCAGCATCTCCTTCCGCAGCTCCTCGAAGCAGCGCTTGATGAACTCCTGCAGCTCCGGCCCGCACTCCGCTTTATCCCCGGCCGCCGCCATTTTGCTTTTCTTCCCTCACTTCCCCCGCTGCTCCAATGTCGCTTTTTTGGCCGTTTCACTTCTGGTCCGGTCCATTAAAGTTGAAGGGGGACCTCTCTCTTCCCTTCCCCACGGGTTGTCTTCGAAAAAAATTCTGTTGGGGCTCCTCTAACGAACCCGAAAGTCCGTGATAGCTGGAGCTGCCGAATCGTGCGGCTTAGCTCCGCATAGCCACAACCGGAAGTCGGTTCAACATGTTAATACATAGCGTGGTGCCTTGGATGAATTAGTTTACTACCTCCCCGCGCAGCATGAATTAACATGTCCACAAGAGTATTGGTCCAAAATCTGTTCAGGTGCAATCCATGTTGTACAGGTCCAAATGTTTTCCTTCCTGCCTCATGTTTTTAGCCACACATGTTTAATATATATACCATATCCTCATATTTCTATTCTCATCTAGCACATGGCAGCAGGAGTAATCTTTTGAGGTCCCACTTAGTTCCCTACCTAACTCGTTAAACTTTAATTCCAATACCTCAACCCACAGAATGTTATCCATTCTCTTTGTGATGTCCCTTACCCTGACATCAGGAAGGCAATGCACCGTTTGGGACAATAGCAGAATACTGCAGATGCTGGAAATCTGAAATAAAAGCTGAAAATGCTGCAAATAGTCAATAGGTATGGCAGCAGGTGGGAAGAAAGAAACCAAGTTAACATTTCCAGTCATTCTGATGAAAGGTCATTGACCTAAAATGCTAACTTTGGCTTCTATCTATCTGTTCCCGGCTATCAAATCCCCAATTACATTCTCCCCGTGTCTGCATGGGTATCACCCCCACAACCCAAAGATGTACAGGCTAGGTGGATTGACCATGCTAAAATTGCCTTTGACTGGATTTTTTTTTTTCAATGCCCAATCACCATTCCATTCCTACACCAGTGTAGTCCTTTGCCTCACAATGCCAGGCTTGGGACTGCACTCCTTCAATGTGTTGTCAGAGCCACTGGTATTCACTAGAATACAGCTTTGGAAGTGCTGCACTTCCAGAGGAGTTTACACCTCAGAAAACATTCAACCACCCATATGCCCTTCAGTGAATACTGCAGCGCCTCGAGCTTGTGTAAGGAACCTCTTGTAAATCCTTGTTTGATCCTGGTTTCCTTTTTAGTGCCTGTCCTGCTGGCTGTTTTTAAAACTACAGACTTTTGGTTTTGAACTTAACCACCACACACTTCCTCCTCCTCCACCCCCCCCCCCCCCCCCTTCCGCCTGCAAGCTGCTATTTGAACTGGCCAGGCACACCCCTTGAGACAGTATGCTCTGTGGTAGAGCTTGTGCTATCATTTTAATGGACTAGCGGCCAATCCCCTCTTCTGACACTTTTCAGTTTTCGATTGAGATTGGGGGATAGAGCCTTTCAGAAGATTCTGGAGCAGAAGGCAGATTCTGTTTTTGCTTTCAGTTTCATTCTGAGAAGGAGCTGGGCAAAAACCTGTTAAATATCTCCCAGAAAAGCTGAAACGACTTCTCTCTCTGACATCTCGGATGGAATGAGCTGGTCTGGACACTCTATCAGTCTTGTGAAGGTTTAACTCCTGATTTAAATGTTGCAAGCATTCTTTCCACCTCAGCCTATGCAAATCAAACCTCTGTGAGAAAGGCTGGGAAAAGCCCAGGTTGATAGCTCTCCTGAGAATTCAAAAAGGGTCCTGAAGTCCAGGACCTTTTTTCTCTCTCTATACCGCAGCCAGAAACCCTGCACAAAGACCGGACAAGCAGCTGAAAGGCAGAGTGAACGGTGAACTTGCTTTAAACTCTCAGGTCGAGAAATCTGATACTATCTCAGTGAGACTGAGTGTCAATCTGGTGGAGGCCTTTACAGGTGAAGGTGACTCGCCAGAGAAATTCCTGCAGCCTGAAAGGTCTAATTGAAGGCAGGTTCTAAGAGATCCAAACCAACCGATGATTTCAAGACCGCTAACTGCAAAGCCTACCACCTCAGCAGCAAAGATCCATCTCAACCCTTTTATTCCCTGTTATTTTCAAACCTTTCCTTCTCACCCACCTTATGCCTGTCTTGTGTGTGTCTGCATGGAGGGTGGGATGGGGTTTGGGGAATAGTTAGATTAGTAGACTATTGTTCTATTATTTCCATTACGTGTTTATCTCTACTCTTGTTATAAATAAACAGTTATTTTAATGTTTTGCTTACAAATCTGGTGCCTCTAATTCATTGGAGCAGTCAAGGGTCAAAAATCTCAGGGAAATATACAAATTATTGGTTAATTCCCTAATATTGGGGCTCCAGGGTCTTTGGGTCTGGAATTGACCACGCACCCGCCCAGGGTGTCATAACACTTGCGAAACCGCAACTTGACTTTAAGCAGTTGGAGGCATTTCCCGAAGTTAGGAGCCTCCAGTACGCATTAAGTATCCTGAAGTTCCTACATGGTTCAGGAATCGGAGGTTACTAGTTCCACTTGTCCCTCCAATCTAACTGGAAACTTAAAAAATACTCCTTGGATGTATTTATATAATTGCAGTTATCCATGTTTAAAGCTTTTTGAGGTATGAATCTACATTGCTATGTTTCTATTTGCCCCTCAAAGCAAACTAACACAAAACGAACAAGAACCACTAAGATCACTAAATAAAAAGAAAGTTGGTACTGAACCTAGCTAGGAACAAAGGAACGGGAGTAGGCCAATCAGCCCCCTGAGCCTGCCCCGCCATTCAATGAGATAATATAATAATCTTTATTATCACAAGTAGGCTTACATTGCAATGAAGTTACTGTGAAAAGCCCCTAGTCGCCACATTCCGGCACCTGTTCGGGTACATAGAGGAAGAATTCAGAACGTCCAAATTACCTAACAGCACATCTTTCGGGACAAGTGGGAGGAAACCCACGCAGATACCTGGAGAATGTGAAGACTCCGCACAGTGACCCAGCCGGTAATCGAACCTGGGACCCTGGTGCTGTGAAGCCACAATGCTAACCACTGTACGACCTTGCTGCCCATCATGGCTGATCTGTGACCGAACTCCACATACCTGCATTTCGCCCATATCCCTCAATATTTTTGCTTAACAAAAATCTATCTATCTCAGATTTAAAATTAACAACTGATCTAGCTTCAGCTGCTGTTTGTGGGGGAGAGTTCCAAATCTCTATCACCCTTTGAGTGAAGAAGTTCTTCCTAATATCTCTCCTGAACGGTCTAGCCCTAATTCTTAGACTCTGTCCCCTAGTTTTAGAATCTCCAACCAGTGGAAATAGGTTATCTTTATTTACCCTGTCTTTCCCTGTTAATATGTTGAAGATTTCGATCAGATCACCCCTTCGACTTCTAAATTCTAGCGAAAATAGGTCTAATTTGAGTAATCGCTCCTCATAACTCAACCCCTGTAATCCAGGAATCATGGGCGAAATTCTCCCGAAACGGCGCGATGTCCGCCGACTGGCGCCCAAAACGGCGCCAATCAGACGGGCATCGCGCCCCCCCCCCAAAGGTGCGGAATGCTCCGCATCTTTAGGGGCCGAGCCCCAACATTGAGGGGCTCGGCCGACGCCGGAGGAATTTCCGCCCCGCCAGCTGGCGGAAACAGCCTTTGTTGCCCCGTCAGCTGGCGTGGAAATGACATGTTGGGGCGGCACATGCGCGGGAGCATCAGCGGCCGCTGAAAGTTTCCCGCGCACGCGCAGTGGAGGGAGTCTCTTCCGCCTCCGCCATGGTGGAGACCGTGGCGGAGGCGGAAGGAAAAGAGTGCCCCCCACGGCACAGGCCCGCCCACGGATCGGTGGGCCCCGATCGCGGGCCAGGCCACCATGGGGGCACCCCCCGGGGCCAGATCGCCCCGCGCCCCCCCAGGACCCCGGAGCCCGCCCACGCCGCCTTGTCCCGCCGTTCAAAAAGTGGTTTCATCCACGCCGGTGGGACAGGCAATTTATCGGCGGGACTTCAATCCAGCGGGGGGGCCCGTCAACCGGCGCGGCCCGATTCCCGCCCCCGCCGAATATCCGGTACCGGAGACTTCGGCAACCGGCGGGGGCGGGATTCACGGCAGCCCCCGGCGATTCTCCAACCCGGCGGGGGGTCAGAGAATGACGCCCCATTTTTGTCAACCTACATTGCACTCCTTCCAAGGCCAATATATCCTTCATAAGGTGTGGTGCCCAGAACTGCTCGCAGCACTCCAAGTGGGGTCCAACCAGGGTTTTGTATAGCTTCAGGATAACCCCTGGGTCTTTATACTCCAGTCCCCTAGATATAAAGGCTGGCATTCAATTAGCCTTTTGGATTATTTTCTGCAATTGTTCCTGGACCTGAACCCCCAAGTCACTTTGAACATCCACTGAACCTAATCTCTTTCCATTTAGAAAGTACTCTACACTATCCTTTTTTGGTCCAAAATGGATAACCACATACTTGCTTACATTAAATTCTATCTGCCACAATTTTGCTCATTTATCTAGTCTGTCAATAACTCTTTATGTTATCATCTAGGCTGTCTACAATGCCACCTAACTTTGTATCATCTGCAAGTTTGAACATATGACCTTCTATGCCATCATCCAAGTCATTAATGAATAGTGTGAATAATTGAGGACGCAACACCTGTGGTACACCGCTAGTCACCCCTACCAACTTGAGTAATTACCCATTATCCCCACTCTCTGTCGCCTGCCACTCAACCAGCTTCCTAACGGTGTCAATAATTTGCCCCCAACTCCGTGGGCTTCCACCTTAGTTAACGGTCTTTTGTTTGGGACTTTATCAAAAGCCTTCAAAGGGCTGGTTTAGCTCAGTGGACTAGACAGTTGGTTTGTAATGCAGAACAATGCCAGCAGCGCGGGTTCAATTCCCATACCAGCTTACATGAACAGGTACTGGAATGTGGCGACTAGGGGCTTTTCACAGTAACTTCATACTTGTGACAATAAAGGATTATTATTATTATGGAAGTCCATATAAATTACATCCATCGACATTCCCCTGTCCACTATCTTAATCACCTCCTTAAAACATTCAATAAGATTTGTCAGGCATGATCTTCCCTTCACGAATCCATGCTGGCTCTCCCTGATTGACTGAAATTTACTTTGAAGGTGTTCCGTTACCCCATCATTGATTATAGACTCCAGCAAGCCTTCCCCACCACAGACGTTGGGTTAATTAGTCTGTAATTCCCTGGTTTCCCCCTTTCACTCTTCTTAAAAAGAGGAGTGACATGTACAATTTCCAATCCAGAGGGACTACTCCTGAATCTAGAGAACTCTGGAAGATTATAGTTAGGGCATCTACAATGTACTGCCCTCCTTCCTTTAACACCCTCGGATAGAAACTGTCAGGTCCTGGGGATTTGTCACTCTTTAGTTCCATTAATTTCCTAGTTACTGATGCTGTACTTACATTAATTGTATTAAATTTCTGTCCTCTATCGACTATTAATTTTTTTGGCACTTCTGGCAAATTATCCTCCTTTTCTACTGTAAATATTGAGGCAAAGTAATTGTTCAACATGTCTGCCATTTCCCCATTATCACTGACAATATCTCCATTTTCAGCTTTTAATGGGCCCACATTGCTCTTCACCACCCCGCTTTCCCTTTTATAACTATAAAATCTTTTTTTACCTGATTTGATGACCTTTGCAATTTTCCTTTCATAATCCCTTTTAGTAGCTCTTGTAAGCTGCTTTGTGACCCTTTTCTGGTCTTTGTATCTATTCCATTTGTCCAGATCTGTGCTATGTCTTTCATTTTTGTAAGACCTTTCTTTTAGTTTTATGCTATCCCTAGCCTCTTTAGTTGTCCATGGCTTTTCTTTTTATGAAGTGGAGCCTTTTCCTCTCAGGGGTATATACTCGCTCTATATCTCGTTAGATATTTCTTTAAATATTTTCCACTGATCTTCAGTTGTTTGACCTATTAACAGGTCTTCCCAGTTCACTGTGGACAGCCGCAGCCTTTTCCCATTAAAGTCAGCCTTACCCAAGTCAAAATTCTAGCATCTGAAATGTGCTTTTTACTTTCAAACGCTACACTGAGTTCAATCATGTTGTGATCACTATTTGATAAGTGTTCATGCACAGTTAGGGTACTAATTAAATTGGGCTAATTACTCATTACTAAATCTAATATTGCCTGTCCTCTTGTTGCATCTAGAACATACTGCTGGAGGAAACTATCCCCAACATATTCCAGAAATTCACTACCTTTCTGACAGCTCCTTGTCTGCCTCTCCTAATCTATGTGTAAGTTAAAATCCCTGATTCATATTACACTGCCTTTGCCACACACTTAGCTTTATACAATCTAGTACCTCAGAAGTGCTACCAGGGGTTGGATACACAACACCTACTACAGTTGTAGATCCTTTTTTGTTCCTCCGTTCCACCCACATGGCCTCACTGGATGCTTTCCCCTCATTATATCCTCCCTCACCATTGAAGTGTTAGTATTTCTTATCAGTCAGACTACTCCACCCCCTTTGCCATATTCTCTGTCCCTCCTGTAAACTTTATAACCAGGTATATTTAGTTCCCAGCCCCGATCATTCTGCAGCCATAGCAACTACATCATAATCTTCAATTTGCATTAGCACCTGCAACTCATCTATTTTATTCCTTACACTCCATGCATTTATATATAGAACTCTTAATTGGACAATTCCACCTGACCTGTTCCTCAGCACTGATGATTTATTTGCTTGTTTATCATTTTTCACTTCATCTTAGACTTGTTTTGTTCTGCAGCTCCATTTAATTTTAGTTGGACATAAGGAACAGCTTTCCTACTCTCCTCTGAATTCCTATCAACATCAAATTCTCAGAATGTTCTTCCACCCCAATTGTGACTCATGCAGCTCTCTCTCTCTCTCCAAGCACTGTGCTTCTGCAAAGGGTGAACAGCCCTGCTTTCTGTTTTCTAGCCAGCTTTCTATCCATTTTCTATTGAGCTTTGGTAACTATAGACCAGATTTTTTTAATGTCAGTAGTAGGAAAGATAATGGAATCATTACTCAATAATATAATCGAAAAAAGTATGGAAACCAAAAATATGATGAAGTATAATCAGCTTGCTTTTATCATAATATTTATTAGTGTCACAAGTAGGATTACATTAAACACTGCAATGAAGTTACTGTTAAAATCCCTTAGTCGCCACATCGCCTGTTTGGGTACACAGAGGGAGAATTTAGAATGTCCAATTCACCTAACAATCACGTCTTTCTGGACTTGTGGGAGGAAACCGGAGCACCCAGAGGGAACCCACGCAGACACGGTGAGAACGTTCAAACTCCACACAACAGTGACCCAAGCCGGGAAACGAGCCCAGGGGCGGGATTCTCTGTGAATCGGCGCGATGGTCCGAACCCGGCACCAAAAACGCCGCGAATCATTCCGGCGTCGGGCCCCCCGGAAAGTCGCAAATTCTCCGGCCGGGAATGGGCTAGTAGCGGCGTGACGCTATTCGCGATGGTGTCACCCATCACGGATGCGCGTGCAGTCAGTGACCCACCGCGGCATCACTGCAAAAAAGAGCGCCCCCCGGGAGACCCAGCAAAATGGCTGCCCGCCGCACAGCACCAAGTGCGACCCCCCACTTCCTGCCCCCTTTCCCCCTTCCCCACATCCCCCCTTCCCCCATATCCCCCCTTCCCCCATATCCCCCTTCCCCATAGCCCCCTTCCCCCATATCCCCCCTTCCACCATATCCCCCTTCCCCCATATCCCCTTCCCCATATCCCCCTTCGCCCATATCCCCCCTTCCCCCATATCCCCTTCCCCATATCCCCTTCCCCAATATCCCCCTTCCCCAATACCCCCTTCCCCATATCCTACCTTCCCCCATATCCCCCTTCCCCCATATCCCTCCTCCCCTTATCACCCCATATCCCCCTTCCCCATATCCCCTTCCTGCTTTTTCTCCCTTCCCCCATATCCCCCCTTCCCCCATATCCCCCATATACCCCTTCCCCATATCCCCCCATACCCCCTTCCCCCATATCCCCCTTCCCCCATATCCCCCCTTCCCAAATACCCCATTCCCCCATATCCCCCTTCCCCCATATCCCCCTTCCCCCATATCCCCTCCCCATATCCCCTTCCCCCATATCTCCCTTCCCCCATATCCCCCTTCCCCGTATCGTCCTTCCCCCATATCCCCCTCCCCCATATCCCCCTTCCACCATATCCCCCTTCCCCATCCCCTCTTGCCATATCCCCCCTTTCCCATATCCCCCATAACCCCCTTCCCCATATCCCCCTTCCACCATATCCTCCCTTCCCCATATCCCATCACCCCATATCCCCCTTCCCCCATATCCCCCTTCCCCGTATCGTCCTTCCCCCATATCCCCCTCCCCACCATATCCCCCTTCCACCATATCCCCCATCCCCCCTTCCCCATATCCCCCTTTCCCATATCCCCCATAACCCCCTTCCCCATATCCCCCTTCCCCCATATCCGCCATATCCCCCTTCCCCATATCCCCCTTCCCCCATATCCCCCTTCCACCATATCCCCCCTTCCCCCATATCCCCTTCCCCATATCCCCCTTCGCCCATATCCCCCCTTCCCCATATCCCCTTCCCCATATCCCCTTCCCCAATATCCCCCTTCCCCAATATCCCCTTCCCCATATCCTACCTTCCCCCATATCCCCCTTCCCCCATATCCCCCCTCCCCTTATCACCCCATATCCCCTTCCCCATATCCCCTTCCTGCTTTTTCTCCCTTCCCCCATATCCCCCCTTCCCCCATATCCCCCATATACCCCTTCCCCATATCCCCCCATACCCCCTTCCCCCATATCCCCCTTCTCCATATCCCCCCTTCCCAACTATCCCATTCTCCCATATCCCCCTTCCCCCATATCCCCCTTCCCCCATATCCCCTCCCCATATCCCCTTCCCCCATATCTCCCTTCCCCCATATCTCCCTTCCCCCATATCCCCCTTCCCCGTATCGTCCTTCCCCCATATCCCCCTCCCCCATATCCCCCTTCCACCATATCCCCCTTCCCCCATCCCCCCTTCCCCATATCCCCCCTTTCCCATATCCCCCATATCCCCATCCCCATATCCCCCTTCCTCCATATCCCACTTCCCCCATATCTCCCTTCCCCCATATTCCCCCTCCCCATATCCCCCTTCCACCATATCCCCTTCCCCCATATGCTGCCTTCACCTATATCCCCCACATCCGCCCTTCCCCCGTATCCCCCATATCCCCCCTTTCCCCATATCCCTCTTCCCCCATATCGCCACTCCCCCATATCCCCTTCCCCATATCCCCCCTTCCCCATATTCCCCTTCCCCCATATCCCCCTTCCCCCATGTCCCCTTCCCAATATCCCCCTTCCCCCATATCCCCCTTCCCCCAAATCCCCCTCCCCTTATCACCCCATATCCCCCATACCCCCTTCCCCATATCCTCCCCCCTTCCCCCATATCCCCTTCCTGTTTTCCCCATATCCCCCCTTCCCCATATCCCCCTTCCCCATATCCCCCCTTCCCCATATCCCCCTTTCCCCATATCCCCTTCCCAATATCCCCCTTCCCCATATTCCCCTTCCGCATATCCCCCTTCCACCATATCCCCCTTCCCCCATATCCCCCTCTCCCATATCCCCATTCCACCATATCATCCTTCCCCATATCCCCCTTCCCCATATCCCCCCATACCCCCTTCCCCCATATCCCCCTTTCCCCATATCCCCCTTCCCCCATGTCTCCATTCCCCAATATCCCCCCTTCCCCATATCCCCCCCTTCCCCCATATCCCCTTCCCCCCTTCCCCCATATCCTCCCTTCCCCCATATCCCCCTTCCCCCATATGGGGGATATGGGAGAGGGGGGATATGGGAGGATGGGGAATATGGGAGACGGGGGGACAGTCCCGGCTCATCAGGCATACAACGCCCCTAGGACTTTCCAGGGCAGCCACGAGCCATGGACAGACCCGGAGCACGAGGCGGACGCCGCCCACATCTAATGCGAGTGCGGCAACGCCGGTGGGCCACACCCAGCGACGAGGAGGGCAGCCACAGCAACAGGCCCCTGTCGCAGCCGACCCTGGACACTGACACACAGGACACTGACGCACAGGACACTGACACACAGGACACCGACACACTGGGCCCTAGCACACAGGACCCTAACACACAGGACACAGGCGCCCAGGACACGGACGCACACGACACCCATACACGGGACGGATGGACAGGAATCACCACTCCAGGGGACCCCGGACTTGGGGTCGGATGAGGAGCACGCCATTACACCACTGCTATCTTCTACACCATCCACCATCGCAGAGACACTCACCTCGGTTGGGCACTTCAGCGATGAGGCATTTGGGACACTAACTGGTGTGCACAACACAGCCATCCCGGTACAACAGGTGGAGGCAGGAGCAGCCGAGGGGCCGGGCGGTCGGAGGGCAGCCCGGTGCAGGCAACCATCTGCCGCCCAGACGGGTCCCAGGTTCCTGGAGCAACCACACCCACCCATAGACCCGATATCACAGACCAAGGGACGACCGAAGGGGGTGACGGCCGGCTTGCGGCAGCTGCAGACGAAGGTGGAGGAGTCCACCCGCGTGCAGGAGCAGGTAGTGGTGCCAGTCATGCGTGCCACCCAGGCTGACACCGCACGGGTGGCGTCCGCGGTGGAGGCAATGGGTGCAACGGTGTCAGACATGGGTCGCAGTATGCAAGGCCTGGGGCGTTCCGTGCGGACGGCGTCCATGGCCCAGGACATGGCTGCCCTCTCACAGGCAGCCATGAGCCAGAGCCAGCAGCAGATCGCAGAGGCGCTCAATGCCGTGGCCCAGTCTCAGCAGGCAATGCCCCAGTCTCTGCAGGCCATCGCTGAGGGCCTCGGCACCATTGCCCAGGTGCTGGCCGGCATCGCCCAGACACAGACAGGGATGACCAACTCCCTGAGCTCCATGGCTGCAAACTTGCAGACCCTTGTTGATACCAGGGCGGGCCTCCACGACTGCAGCGCCAGGTTTCATGGGGGCGCGGGTGCTCGGTCTGTTCGCATCCATGACCCATGGAGAGGCCCGGGGGCCTTCGGGCACACCAAGGGAGGAGGAGCTGCTGGGGCCCGTTCTGGGTTCCTCTGTAGGGGAGGTCCCGGAACACCGCGACACCTCGGACTCCCCCTCCCCCCCCCCCACCCCCGCTCCCCTCCGTCCCAGGTGCATCTGGTGGGCAACGAGCAGGACAAGCTGGCAGCTCGCCATCCCAGTTGCCCGAGCCACAGCCTGGCCCATCCAGGCCGGGCCGCCCCAGGAAACGGCCGCCAAAAGGGTCCCTAGTCACAGGGCAACAATCACAGGAGTCCACCTCCAGTTCAGCTGTATCGTCTGGGGAATCACC
This sequence comes from Scyliorhinus torazame, assembly GCF_047496885.1. Lineage (NCBI taxonomy): Eukaryota > Metazoa > Chordata > Chondrichthyes > Carcharhiniformes > Scyliorhinidae > Scyliorhinus > Scyliorhinus torazame. The sequence goes on from NC_092707.1 coordinate 312,735,092, forward strand.
TAGATGTAGTCATAGGGCCCGTAAGGCCCAAAAATTAGACATTGAGTAAGTTGGCACGGATGCAGGGCACAGATTAGTTATAGGGGCTAGGCCACGTGTATGAACTGTGTGTTATTAAAATCACTTTCACACCCACAGAAGCTGCCTCTGTGCTCTGTCCGATGCATGCGGGGTGGGGGAGTGCCAGTGTGAGTGTGAGGAGTGATAGAACATCGGCCTCAGGTGAGTGTTCCCCCGCTCCCCCCGAGTCGCCCTCGCCATCCCCCCGGGCAGACCACGGGACCGTGCGCTGCAGTGTCAAGGCTGCATGCAGGGACGGTCTGGGTGGAGAGTGGTACTGTGGCCATGGGTCAGACATCGTCCAACGATGTAGAGCCCAGAGCTCATCGCAGGGCGGGTTGTCATCATCCTCCATGGCCTGCAATAGACACACTTCCACCGGCGACCGTGAGCCCGGCCCGTTGTGCCGCAGGTGGATGTGCAGTGGAGGGGTGGTGTGCATGCAGGTGGGGTGAGGGTGGTTGGTGTTGGGTGGGTTGGATTGAGGGTGGTTGGTGTTGGGTGGGCGGCATGCGGGTGGTTGCTGTTGGGTGGGCGGGGTGAGGGTGGTTGGTGTTGGGTGGGTGGGGTGAGGGTGGTAGTCTGGTGCCGTGGTGTGCAGTCTGTGCCCATACTCGGCGATTCCCACACCCCCCTAGTCCGTGAAGCGGGTGGCTATCAGCCTGTCCCGTGCCCGCTCGCCCAGCCGGTAACGGTGGGCAGCCCCCAGTCCATGTCCAGCCCGTCTGTCCTGACCATTGCCCCCATCCTCCTCATCTGGGAGGTCTGCGCCTCGTCTTGCTGCTCCTCCCCTTCCCCCTCCTCTGCCTGCAGCACATGTTGTGCAGGACGCAGCAAACCACAGTGATGCGGCCGACCCTGTCTGACGGGTACTGGAGGGCCCCTCCAGAGCGGTCCAGGCACCTGAAGTGCTTCTTCAGCTGCCCAAAGCACCTCTCTATCACACCCCTGGTCGCTGCATGGGCATCGTCGTAGTGGTTCTCCACGTCAGTCTGTGGCCTCCGTATAGGCGTCATCAGCCACGACCGCAACGGGTAACCCCTGTCACCTAGCAACCAGCCCCTCAGCCGGGGGGGGCATCCCTCCAACATGGTGGGGATGAAAGATTGCACCAATATGAATGAGTCATGTATACTGCCCGGGTACTGGGCGCAGACGTGCAGGATCCTCATGCGGTGGTCACAGGCCACCTACACGTTCATGGAATAGGTCCCCTTTCTATTCGTGAACATGGCCCTGTTATCCACAGGTGGCCGCACGGCGACGTGCATCCCATCGACCGCCCCCTAGACCATGGGCATCCTGGCCACGGCAGCGAAGCCCGCTGCCCGGGCATCCTGGCTGGCCCGGTGCACAGGGAACTGGATGTAACGGTCTGCAAGGGCATATAGGGCGTCTTTCACTGCACGGATGCACCGGTGCACCAATGCCTGCGAGATGCCGGACAGGTCCCCACTCGCCGCCTGTGGCGAATGACCCCGTGGCATAGACATTCAGGGCCACCGTAACATTGACGGCCACGGGGAGAGGTAGTCCTCCCCAAGTGCCACACGGTGCCAGGTGTGCCATCAGGTGGCAAATGTGTGCCACGATTTCCTGGCTCATCCGGAGTCTCCTCCTGCATGCCCGGTCCGTGAGGTCCTGGTACGACGAGCGGGTCCGATACACACGGGACCTCATCGGGTGTCTCCGTCACCGTGGCACCACCACCTCCTCCTCCTCCTCGTCCTGTCATGCGGGCGGCCCTCCAGCCAGGTGGCTGCCACCTGCCTCCCTGCGCAACGCTCCTCTGCGGCAGCCTCCGCCGCCCCCCTGGCACGCTCCTGCTCCGGCTCCCAGGGCAACATGTGCGGCTCCCGCCACGGCGGCCAACATCGCTGGGTGATGACCAAACATAACGGCCTGCAGGGGGTGGGGTGGGGGTGGGGGGGGGGGGTAGACGACATGTCATCATTGCCCTAACCCCCCCCCTCCCCACCCCCGCAGCCAGATGCCATGGGCTGCATGGTCGCAACTGTTGCCAGCTGGAACATGGCCAGGCGGGTCCCCCCCCCCTCCCCCACCGGCACGTACCGTCCCCAACTCCCCCCCCCCTCCTCCACAGCACGCACCCCCCCAACACCCCCCCCCCCCCCTCCGCGGCACGTACCGTCCCCAACCCCCCCCTCTCCTCCCCGGCATGCATCCTCCCCAAACCCCCCCTCCTCCCCAGCACGCATCCTCCCCAAAGCCACCCCCCCCTACCCGGCATGCACCCTCCCCAACCCTCCCCCCCCCCTCCTCCCCGGCACACACCCTCCCCCAACCCACTCCCCACCACGCACCCTCCCCAACCCCCACTCTCCTCCCCAGCGCACACCCTCCCTAAACTCCCCCTCTCTTCCCCGGCACGCACCGTCCCCAACCCCCCCCCCCCCTCTCCTCCCCGGCACGCATCCTCGCCAAACCCCCCCTCCTCCCTGGCACGCACCCTCCCCAACGCCCCCCCCCCTCTCCGGCACGCCCCCTCCCCAACCCCCCCCCCCCTCCACGGCACACATCCTGACCAACCCCCCCCCCTCCTCCTCGGCATGCACCCTCCCCAAACCCCCCCCCCCCCTCCCCGGCACACACCCTGACCAACCCCCCCCCCCCCTCCTCCTCGGCATGCATCCTCCCCAAACTCCCCCCTCCTCACCAGCACGCACCGTCCCCAACACCCCCCCCTCTCCTCCCCGGCACGCACCCACCCAACCACCCCCCCTCTCCTCCCAGGCACACACCCTGTCCATCGCTCGCACCCTCCAGTCCCTACCCCAGCCCCTCACTCCCCCCAGCCCCTCTCTAGCCCCCAGCCTCTCCCCCAGCCCCTTCCCTCCAGCGCCCTCAGCCCCCCAGCCCCTCCACCTCAGCCCCTCCCCCTCAGCAATTCCCCCAGCCCCTCACCCCCAGTGCATCCCCCCCCAAGCCCTTCACCCAACCCCTCCCCCAGCCCCTCCCCCAGCCCCTCCCCCCAAGCCCCTCCCACCCCAGCCCCTCCCCCACCCAGCACGCACACTCCAACGGCTCCTGCGACCCCCCCCCCCCCCCCCCCACCACCACCTGCGGCCGTGCCGTAACTTCTCCGGCGGCCGGACCACACCGACACCTACCACCGCGCTGGCCAGCGCCGTTAAATAGGTGGTTTGATTTACGCCAGCTTGGCCCATGGTCAGGTCGGCGGGACTTCAGCCCATCCGGCCCGGAGAATTGGGCCGGCCCCGGGGCCCGTTGCGTCGCGCCGGTCCTCGACATTCTCCGAGGCGCGCGGCGCGATTCACGCCGATGGGATTTGGGGGGGGGCCGGAGAATATCGCGGGGCGGCCGGGAGGGATTAACGCCGCCCCCCGGCGATTCTCCGACCCGCCCGGGGGGGGGGGTCGGAGAATCCCGCCCCAGGTTTCTGGCGCTGTGCTACAGTGCCGCTCGAAAGGAAAGGTTACCTTGGCCAACCTTATTGAATTCTTTGAAGAAGTAATGTAATAAATATAGAAAGGTAATGTAGTAAATGTAATATACTTGGATTTTCAAAAGATACTGCATAAGGTCAGAGCAGGCACCGTCGAGGAACATGTAGAAAATGAATTATAACTCGATAGGAGGCCCAGGGATCTGCATCCTCAGAGTCCATGTGGCCTCACCTGAGACGATTTCCCCAGCTTCGGTGGCAGGGCTGTGCCTCCTTTTCCTAGGACTGTTGGGAAATAAATACCCCAGTCCGGGTGTGGGCCAGGTGCGGGAGACCCTTGGGGAGTAGGAGGGGTAAATAGTAAGGAGAATAAATCTAAACTTTTCTCCAGTCACTGCTTCCGAGTGGTCGCTTGCCTGAGACTTTATAGAAAACGCAAAATTGACATTTAAAGGGATATTTTGTAGCTCTCAACTAAGATATATTTCATTGGGAAAGAAGGACTCTATGAGAAGGATGCACCATCCATAGTTAACTAAGGAAGCTAAGGATGGTAACAAATTGAAATAAAAGGTGTACAATGCTGCAAAGATTAATGGTAGACCTGAGGTTTGGGAAAATTTAGAAACCAGCAAGCAATGACCAAAAATAGAATAAAAATGGGAGAATTTAGAATATGAGAGTAAGCTTGCAGGAAATATAAAAAACGGCAGTCATGGCTGGCTTCTCAGGCCATAAAAATGAAAAGAGGAGTTTAAAGTAATTGTTAGTCCCTCAGAGGATGAGACTGGGTATTAGTCATGAGGAACAGGAGAGCAGCATGGTGGCCCAGTGGTTAGCACTGCTGCGTCATGGCACCGAGGTCCCAGGTTCGATCCCGGCTCTGGGTCACTGTCCGTGTGGAGTTTGCATATTCTCCCCGTGTTTGCATGGGTTTCGCCCCCACAACCCAAAGATGTGCAGGTAGATGGATCGCCCACGCTAAATTGCCCCTTAATTGGAAAAAATGAATTGGGTACTCTAAATCAAAATAAAAAGTAACGAGGAACAGGAAATGACAGATATTTGGAACAAGTATTTTGTATCTGTCTTCATGGTGAAATAAACAAAAAACATACCAGGAACAGAAGAAAATCAAAGGGCAAAAGAGAGGGAGGAACTTAAAACAATCATGATCACTGGAGAATAAGTACTAGGTAAACTAATGGGACTAAAGGCTCACAAGTCTCCAGGACCTGATAGTCTGCATTCTAGAGTCTCAAAATAAGTGGCTGCAGAGTTAGTGGATGTATCAGTTGTAATCTTCCAAAAATCCCTTGTCTGGAAAGGTCCGAGCAGATTGGAAAACCAACTGAAATAGACAGATTTTTTATTAGTAAGGGAGCCAAGGGTTATGGGGATGAGACTGGAAAGTCGAGTTGAAGATTATCAGATCAGATCAGTCATGATCTTGTTGAATGGCAGAGCAGAATCGATGGGTCGAATGGCCTACTTCTGCTCCTATGTCTTTATAGTCTTATTGCTTAACCGCATGTGTAACAGCTCTACTTAAGAAAGGAGAGAGATGAAAATAAACAGTGAGGAGGAAAGCCTTGGATGATGTAGATGGGCTGGTCAGAAGAGCATAACATTGACAAGTGGCATTTCACCCTCAAAAATGTGAGGTGATGCAATTTGGGAGGACTAACAGTGCAAAGGAATACACAGTGAATGGTAGAATGCTAGGAAGTACAGAGGTTCAAAGGGACGTTAGGGTGCATGTCCAAAGAAGGCAGCAGGACAGGGAGATAAGGTGGTTGAGAAGATATAGAACATAGAACATAGAAAATACAGCACAGAACAGGCCCTTCGGCCCACGATGTTGTGCCGAACCTTTGTCCTAGATTAATCATAGATTATCATTGAATTTACAGTGCAGAAGGAGGCCATTCGGCCCTTTGAGTCTGCACCGGCTCTTGGAAAGAGCACCATACCCAAACTCAACAATATATGGGATAATTGCCTTTATTAGCTGAGGCAGAGAATATAAGTCAAGGAAGGTTATGTATAAAACATTTGTTAGGCCACAGCTAGAGTACTGTGTGTAGTTCTGGTCACCACACTATAGGAAGGATGTGATTGCACCAGAATGGGTGCAGAGAAAATTCACCAGCATGTTACTCAGCTGGAGTGTTTTAGCAATGAAGAGAGGCTAGTTAGGCTGGGGTTTTTCTCCTTGGAGAAGAGAAGGTTGAGGGGGGACCTGATTGAGGTGTGCAAAATTACGAAGGATAGAAACAGAGTAGATAGGAAGAACCTTTTCTTCTTTGTTAAGGGGTCAAAATCCAGGTGGTGTAGATTTATGATTAGGAGCAGGAGATTGAGAGGGAATTTTAGGAAACCTTTTTCACCCAGAGAGTGGTGAGAATCTGGAACTCATTGCCTGAAAGGGTGGGAGAGGTGGGAATCCTCACAACATTTAAGAAGCATGCTGGAAAATGGAATTAGAACAGATAGGTGTTTGATGGCTGGCACAGACACAATGAACTGAAGGGCCTCTTTCTGTACTGTATAACTCTTAGAAAGCAGGAAAATATAGGCCAGATAACCAAACATCTGTCATTGTATAAATGCCAGAATCCATTATTAAGGAATAATAGCAGTATAATTAGAAATTCATAATACAATCAAACAGACTCACTGTGATTTTACGGAAGGGAAATTGTGTTTGACATTGATGGAGCAACTGAAGTTAGTTGGGCCTAGGATACTACGCTGAGGAGCTCCTGCAGTTATATCCTGCAAGTGAGATGATTGACCTCCAACAACCGCAATGATCTTTCTTTGTGCTAGGTATAACTCCAACCAATGGAGGGTTTTCCCCTGATTCTCTGACTCCAGTTTTGCTGGAGCTTCTTGATGCCATACTCCATCAAATGCGGCCTTGATCAAGAGCAGTCACTCTCGCCTCACCTCTGGAGTTCAGCTGTTTTGTGCATATTTGAACCAAGGCTGTAATGAGGTCAGGAGCTGAAAAGCCCTGAATGAACCCAAACTGAGGGTCAGTGAGCAAGTCATTGCTGAGCAAGTGCCGCTTGATGCTGAGAGGATGGTTTCTGTCATGGGGCTCAATTCCAAAATAAAAGGTCTCCCATTTAAGATGGAGATGAAGATAAGTTTCTTCTCTCATAGGCTTCTTAATCTTAGGAATTCATACCCAAGAGAGCAGTGAAAGCTGGGTCATTGAATATATTCAAGGTCAAGATTTTTGATTTACAAGGGAGTCAATGGAGTGTGGGCAGGAAAGTAGAGTTAAGACACAATCAGATCAATCATGATCTTATTAAATAGTGGAGCAGTCTCAAGGAGCCTCATGGCCTACTCCTGCTCCCATTTCTTATGTTTCTAATGCTCCACAAGCTAGATACAAAGCACAACAGTAGACTTTTGTTGTAACTTGCTCGCTTACCACTGGCTGGGGACTAATGACAATCCCACAATCCTTTGAGAGTATGAGCTTCCCCAATGAGGGGGGCGGAGAAATCATTAGCAAATTCCCTGCATAAATAAAGCTGGCCAGTATGGAACCAACTAGAGAGGAGTGAGCAGCAAAGGAGTTGCTGCTGTTGTGTATATATATATGCTATTGTAAATAAATGTTATTTCTTTCTATCCTTCAACACGTGCTGGATTCTTCGTGGCCCTCACAAAACTGGCGATGAGGATTAAAGTGGCTAGCTGTCTACGCTGTTGAAGCCACCTCCCTGGATTTTTGTTGGATACAGGTTGGAAGTTGTTTTCTGTTATACCATGCCTCTGTACGGACGTTTGGATGTTTTTGATGCTGTGCTGGAAAGCTGGAACGAGTACACACAACGGATGCGTTACTATTTCCGGGCAAACAACATCACCGTAAACGAGCACCAAATGGTCATTTTGCTCACTGCCTGCGGCCCGCATACGTTTGGGGTGATTAGGAGCCTTACGTACCCAGCTGCGCCAGACACCAAGGCGTTTGATGAACTTGTGAACTTAGTGGGGCAACATTTTAACCCAACCCCATCCATGATAGTCCAGCGTTACCGGTTTAATACCGCTGAGAGGACCCCAGGAGAATCTCTTGCAGAGTTTCTATCCAGGCTACGCAGGATTGCGGAGTACTGTGACTATGGTGAGACCTTGTCAGAAATGTTACGTGACCGTTTGGTTTGCGGTATTAATGATGCAGCCACCCAGAGAAAGTTGTTAGCTGAGCCAACATTGACTTTTCAACAGGTCATTCAAATAGTATTGTCCCGAGAGAGCACAGAACGTGGAATGCAGGGCCTACAGGGAATAGAGGTGCATGCCTTGGGGTGCAACCCCTTCCGTCCAAAAGAGTCTCCCCGCACAACTGCGGTACCTTGGGTGAGGCGACGTCCGGATCAACACCAGTGGCCATCGGACGTTCCTCCCCGAAGGGAGCCTTCTCCAGAACCAATGGACGAGGAGCCATGTCTGTGTTGGACTTGTGGGCGCTGACCCCGTCGCGGACGCCGGTCCTGGGGACGCCAGAGATGCCATCGTTCCGACAAAAACTGGGGCCAGCCCAGGGGCCGTACATTCCATTTGGATGAACCTGCGGCGACTACTCCTGAGGACGTGGAGACAGAGGACGACTGCCTGCAGCTGCATTTTGTGGCAGTTCCCCGTGTGGCCCCCATTAAGGTGACAGTACGGGTCAATGGTCACCCGCTTGAGATGGAGTTGGACACTGGCACAGCGGTCTCCGTGATCGCCCAGAGGACATTTGACCGCATCAAGCAGGGTATACAGACCCTTACATTAACCGACACACAGGCCAGGTTGGCCACCTACACTGGGGAACCATTGGACATTACAGGAACTACGATGACCCCTGTTGTTTATGGACGCCAGGAGGGACGTTTCCCACTTATTGTGGTGCGCGGCCACGGACCCAACCTGTTGGGTCGGGACTGGTTGCGCCATTTGCGGTTGCAATGGCAGCACATCCTCCAAACAGATTCTGGTGGGTTGACTGAGGTGCTAGGACGGTACCCAGATGTATTCCAGCCCGGTTTGGTGAATATAAAAGGGGCTGTAGCCCGTATCCATGTCGAACCAGGAGCCACGCCGCACTATTTCCAGGTGCGTCCGGTGCCTTACGCCTTGCTCGAGAAGGTAGAAGGGGAGCTCACTTGTTTGGAGACCTTGGGTATTATCAGGCCCGCCCGTTTCGCTGACTGGGCAGCACTAATTGTACCTGTAATGAAGCCACATGCCACAGTTCGCTTGTGCGGCGACTATAAACTTACAGTGAATACGGCTTCCCGGCTCGACCGATATCCAATGCCTCGCATAGAGGATCTCTACGCGAAGCTTGCAGGTGGACTCTCGTTCACAAAATTAGAAATGAGTCACGCCTACCTACAGTTGGAGCTGGACCCTGCCTCCCGGCCATATGTAACTATTTATATACACCAGGGCCTGTATGAATATACACGGCTGCCCTTTGGGGTATCCTCTGCCTGCGCTATTTTTCAACGCGTCATGGAGGGCATCTTGAGAGGCTTACCGCGTGTCACTGTCTACTTAGATGACGTTTTGATTACAGGGACGTTGGAGCAGGAACATTCGGAAAATTTGGAGGCTGTCCTTCGACGCTTTTCAGAGGCTGGAGTCCGTTTACGTCGCACAAAGTGCGTCTTTCAGGCGAAGGAAGTAGTCTATCTGGGTTATCGGGTGGACCGCGAAGGTTTGCACCCCGTCGCAGAGAAGGTGCGTGCAATTCAACAGGCCCCCGCTCCGACTGACACTTTGCATCTTTGTTCTTTTCTCGGCCTCGTAAACTATTACGGGAAGTTCCTCCCCAATCTGGCAACTACGCTGGCCCCATTGTACCTTCTGCGAAAGAAAAATCACACCTGGGTTTAGGGTCAGCCACAAGAAACCGCTTTCCGGCGGGTAAAACAACAATTGTCGCCATCTGGGTTACTAACCCACCATGATCCTGGAAAGCCTTTGCTCATCACGTGTGATGCATCCCCATATGGTATTGGGGCCATCCTGTCCCACAAGATGGAGAACAGGGCCGAGCGGCCGATAGCTTTCGCCTCCCGCACATTGACTGCAGCGGAAAATAAGTACGCGCAGATCGAGAAGGAGGGCCTGCCGGTGGTCTTTGCGGTGAAACGCTTCCACCAGTATGCGTATGGCCGCCACTTGACTATCATGACTGATCATAAGCCTCTGCTGGGACATTTCCGAGAGGATAAGCCAATTGCTTCCGCACGGATCCAGCGCTGGGCTTTGTTGCTCGCTGCTTACAGGTATTCTCTGGAGCACAAACCAGGAACCCAGATAGCGAATGCCGACGCACTGAGCCGATGCCTTTATTGACCGGCCCCATATCGACCCCCACGACCAGTGAGGTGGTTGCAACCCTAAATCTTATGGACTCCTTGCCTGTCACGGCATCCCAGATCCGTGAGTGGACCCAGACGGTTCCAGTCCTGTCAAAGGTTCGGCACATAATCCTGTATGGTGTCATAATATACACCAGCATATCATGGTGCAGACACACACTGATGGACACACAGTGGGACCAATCAACGCACACAACACTGCAGCCAATCATCAGTGAAAGCACACGCACTATAAAGACAGGGGGCATCAGAGTTCCCGCTCATTCGAGTAGCAGCTAGCTAGGAGGACAGAGCTCACAGCCTGCAACACAGACATTCACCATGCGCTGAGTGCATCGACTGGTTAAGACAAGGCAAAGGTCTTTAGTTAAAGCTAGTATCGTATCAACCCACATTCTGAGTATGTTTAAACAGTTAATGGTTTAATAAAATAGTGTTGCACTATTTCAAGTGTTGGTGAACTGTATGTGATCCAGAACACCCAACACATCATGGCACCAGGTGTGGGGTGGGATACTAGCACTTCTTAGACCTACCTGCAAGTGTACCTTCCGCCATCATTCCGTCATCCTGTAACATGGACAACATCAGCCCGCCGCCGCCGCTCCGCATCGCCGGCAACCTCGGGCCAACTGGCAGATTTTCAAACAGCGCTTCCAGCTCTTCCTCGAAGCCACAGACAGGGCGGGCGCCTCAGACACCAGGAAGATTGCTCTTCTCCTCTCCACGGCCGGGGACCATGCCATCCACATTTTCAACTCTCTCACCTTTGCAAATGACGAAGATAAGACGAAGTTCAAGACGGTTCTCCTCAAATTTGACACTCACTGCAGCGTAGAGGTGAATGAAGGTTTCTAACGCTACGTGTTCCAGCAGCATTTGCAGGGTAAGGATGAACCTTTCCAATCCTTTCCAACGCACCTCCGCATCCTTGCGCAATCTTGCAGCTACGGGCCCACCTCCGACACCATGATATGCTGGTGTATATTATGAGATATGGTGGGCAGCATAGACAGCTCTCAGGCGGGTTGCGGGCATTTTTCTCCTAGCTGTCAGAATTTAGCGTGGAAGACGGTATCCTCTTGTGGGGGATGCGTGTGATTGACCCGGAAAAAGGACAGGAGCTGATACGAAGGGACTTGCACACTGGGCATCCGGGTGTGACCAAAATGAAAATGTTGGCCCGGAGTTATGTCTGGTGGCCAGGCATCGATACCGACATTGAGAAGGTGGCCTAAAACTGCTCCATTTGCCAGGAGCATCAGAAGCTTCCGCCGGCCGCACCCCTACATCACTGGGAATGGCCTTGGGCTTGCTTGCATGTGGATTTTGCCGGCCCTTTTCAAGGATCCATGCTCCTTCTATTAATCGATGCCCAGTCTAAATGGTTAGAGGTGCATAAGATGGTAGGCACAATGTCCTGCACAACAATCGAGAAGATGCATTTGTCGTTCAGTACGCATGGCCTCCCCGAGGTGCTGGTCGCGGACAACGGCACTCTCTTCACAAGTGAGGAGTTTGCGAGGTTCATGAAGATGAACAGCATACGCCATATCCACACCACTCCATACCACCCGGCTTCCAATGGGTTGGTGGAGTGCGCAGTGCAGACATTCAAGCGAGGCCTAAAGAAGCAGTCTTACGGGTCTATGGACACGAGACTGGCTCGTTTTTTGTTTTCGTATAGGACCAGTCCACATGTGGTGACTGGGGTAGCTCTTGCGGAACTCCTAATGGGCCGGAGACTTCGCACCTGCCTTAGGATGGTTTTCCCGGACATTGGCGCAAAAGTATGCCGCACTCAAGAACGGCAGGGACATGGTTTTTCTTGGCATCGGCCAATTCGGCAGTTTGCGCCCGGTGACCCAGTGTTCGTTCAAAATGTTGCTGATGGTGCCCAGTGGGTCCCTGGCGTTATCCTTCGCCAAATGGGCCCTATCTCTTACCAGGTCCAAGCCTAGGGTCGTCTCCAGCACAAGCATGTAGACCATGTTTGGTCCAGAAGACCATCTCTTCCAAGGATTCCCCGCCCCCGGAGCTCATTCCTACAGCCACAGAGACCAGACACAGTGGAGAATATTCCTCACAATCTTCCTCTGGTGCCGCACTCAAAGCCTGCGCAGGTCGTTGCAGAACCGCGTGGAGATAGAGACGCTGAGGTGACGGAAGCAGCAGACTCCGACTCTGAGATGGAGACACAGGACGCCTCAGAGGGGGAGTCCTTAGGCCCACGGGCCGTGGATGTACAACCGTTACGCCATTCATCACGGAATTGCCGTTCTCCGTCTCGTTACACGATGCCCGATCCAACGCTTTGTGCAAATGGTGTCCGGCCTGCGGCAAAACAAGTCCAACGCCCTCCTTCACAGGGTCTTTGGTGGATTCCTTGGACTTTGGGGAGGAGGGATGTTATAACCTGTCTGCTTACCACTGGCTGGGGACTAATAGCAATCCCACATTCCTTTGGGAGTATGAGCTTCCCCAATGAGGGGGGCGGAAAAATCATTAGCAGATTCCTTGCATAAATAAAGCTGGCCAGTTTGGAACCAGCTAGAGAGGAGTGAGCAGCAAGGGAGTTGCTGCTGCTGCTGTTGTAGATCTATGTCATTGTAAATAAATGTTATTTCTTTCTATCCTTCAACTCGTGCTGGATTCTTCGTGGCCCTCACAAAAACTTTAAAGGTACTTACTCAAACTGGAGGATGGAGGGGAAGCAACATTCACTCTCTGGCTGTATTGAGTTTGCACATTCTTCCAGTGTCTGTGTGGGTTTCACCCCATAACCCAAAGATGTGCAGGTTAGATGGATTGGCCACAGTAAAATTGCCCCTTAATTGGACAAAAATAATTGGGTACTCTAAATTTATTTTTAAAATAGCAACATTCACTCTATCCTGTGCAGATCACCTGTTGTGGGTTTAGGAACTGTTCTTCGACAAAGTCATGTCGACAAAGAAGTTCACCTCGAAGAAATCTCAGGAGAAGGAAGGAAAATGGCTGCTGCGCCCATTACTTTAGATACACTGGCGGTAGTGATGGCGCAGAAGCTGGAGAAGTCTGGCAAACAAATGGATCGTCAAGTCTGTGTGGCAGGGCAAGGAGATAAAAGAATCCTTAAAAGCCACTGTCAAGGAAGCTTTGAGCCCGATGCGGGAGCAGTTGGTGAAAACCTTGAACGTGGTATAAGTGCAGAGTAAGACATTGGAGGGGGTGGAGGAGGCCCTGTCGCAGCACGGGGCTCGGCTGGTCTCGTAGGATGCTGAGTTGCTGATGGTGGCGGATTGCAATAAAGGCCTAAGGATGAAGGTGGAGGATCTGGGGACCAGGTCAAGATGGTTAAACCTCAGGTTGGTGGGTCTGCTGGAGGGTTTGGAGGGCTCGAAGCCAATCCAGTAATTTTCGTAGATGTTTTCTCTGCTGGTGGGAGGGACAAGGTGTTCTCCCCTCTGGAATTGGCAAGAGCTCACCGGTCTATCTGGCAAAAGCCAAGGCCGAATGAGCCACCACGGGCAGTGATGATCTGCTTCCATAATTTCCAATGAAAGGCGTCTTGGAGTGAGCGTAGAGCATTCAGAATATTGACTGGGATGGCACATAGTACAGATATATCAAGACATTGGGGCTGAGCTGGCGAAGTAGTGTACGGCCTTCAACAGGACGAAGGCTGTTTTCTCCAGCAAGGTCATGAGATTTGGGGTGGTGTACCCAGCAAGGTTGCGGGTCACCATGGACTCGAAAGATCACTTTTTCGATACACTGGAGCCTTCATCAGAAAGAAGCAGCTGGGGCTGCTGTGAGGAGGACTGTTTGGGAGTATGTGTACGAAGGCGGATGTTTATGTAAGGTACTTATGACTTTGTGCTTTTGGGTGTTATGTGTTAAGGGCTTTATTGGGGAGGGGGGGGCAGCTTCAATAAAAATATGGGGACTGTGAGGACTTCCGGTGGCAGCATGTAGGTGGAAGGTGCATGTTGGGTGGCTCCTGCTCGAGGCTCTGGTTTTTGGAGTTTAATGCCTGGTTGCAGGGGCAGCTTTTGAATAAGCTGGTGCAGGAAGAAATAAGGAAGGTGAGGGACCCAGAAAAAAGCCGCTGGGAAGAAGGGGGCAAGCAAAGGTTCACCTTCGAGGGGTCAGCCCAGCAGCAGGAAAGATGGCAGAGGCTGGATCGCAGGGTGGGGCCGTGCCCTTCACAGTAGAGATGCTGACTGAGGTGATGGCTGGAGGTTTTGAGAGGCGGTTCACCAAACATGTGGAGGTGAAGTGTAAGGAGACGATGGCTGCGATGAAGGAGCTGGAGAAGGAGGCGATAGCCCTGGTAAAGGTGGGGGTGTTGACGACATCGGCCAAGGTACGGGAGCAAGGAGAGAAGTTGAAGGTGGTGGAGGAAGCTCTGTCACAGCACTGCAACCACTTCACCTCGATGGGTGAGGAGCTGTGGAGGGTGGTGGAGGCCAACAAAGGACTCAGAGACAAGGTGGAGGACCTGGAGAATAAGTAGAGGCAGCAGAGTTTGAGAACTGTGGGCTTGCCTAAGCGGGTAGAGAGCCCAAGGCTGACTGAATACTTCATGAAGATGTTGGTGGAGTTGGGGTGGGGCGGGAGAACCCTCCCAGTATGAATTGGGCAGGGTTCATCAGTCGCTCAGGCCTAAGCCGAAGGCAAACGAGCTACCAAGAGTGGTCATAATTTGTTTCCACAAATTTCACGTCAAAGAGAAGGTCCTGAGTTGGCAAAGCAAAAGCGCAAGGTGAAGTCGTATATACCAGGATTTAACTGTGGAGCTGGCGAGAAGGTGGGCGGCCTTTGGTCGGGTGAAGTCAGCGCTCTTCAGCAATGGTGTAACATTAAGTGTGGTCTACCCGGCGAAGTTGCGGGTGACCTATAATTTGAGGAACTTCTACTTCGAGACTGTGGAGGCAGCGGAGGCATTTCTGAAGGCCGAAGGACTGTGTTGAAATGGGAGACAAGGGTGGGGTTTCACTTTGGGCTGAAGGGAGGAGGGGTAAAATACTGTGTACAGCCTTATCTCTTGTTTCAGGATGTGTATTTGTTTTGTATTTGTGGGGGGAACATTTGGGGGCTTGGTTTCTGGGTCGGTTGATGGGGAAGGGGCCTCCACACTAGCTAGCAAAGGTTGGCTAGTGAACGGGAGTGTGGTGGGGGGATGGGCTGCGGTCATTGGATCCTGGTCGAACAGGTTTTGATGGGCCTGGGATGTGTGAAAGGTGTAGGGGATGGGATCGATACTAGTGTAGCGATATCATTGTAATTCACCCACCTAACCACTACGAGTCTCATTAGTACATAAGTGAATGTTAGAGTCAGGTGACCTCAGACTGACTAGGGAGCTGGAGAGAGGTTACTTGTGCATGTCCATACTGTTATTCATCTATTGTTTTGTGTATATTTGATCCGCAGTTAATGTAAATAAATTGTTTAAATCTTCACCTAGTGTTCTTGTACTATAAATCAGGCCATCCGACAAGAACATTATATGGTACCAGACCTGGATGGTATTAAACACTGAGAAATACTATCACATCATAGGTGAACGGTGAGCACGGCAGCACGGTTTTGTGAAGGGAAGGACGTGTCTCACTACCTTGATAGAGTTTTTCGAGGAGGTCACAAAGATGGTTGATGCAGATAGGGCAGTGGATATTGTCTATATGGACTTCAGAAAGGCCTTTGACAAGGTCCCTCATGGCAGACTGGTACAAAAGGTGAAGTCACACGGGATCAGAGGTGAGATGGCAAGATGGATACAGAACTGTCTAGGTCATAGAAGGTAGAAAGTAGCAATGGAAGGGTGTTTTTCTGTTTGGAGGGATGTGACTAGTGGTGTTCCGCAGGGATCAGTGCTGGGACCTTTGCTGTTCGTAGTATATATAAATGATTTGGAGGAAAATGTAACTGGTCGGATTAGTCAATTTGCGGATGACACAAAGGTTGGTGGAATTGCGGATAGCGATGAGGACTGTCAGAGGATACAGCAGCATTTAGATCGTTTGGAGACTTGGGCGGAGAGGTGGCAGATGGAATTTAATCCGGACAAATGTGAGGTAATGCATTTTGGAAGGTCTGTGCAGGTAGGGAATATACAGTGAATGGTAGAATCCTCAAGAGTATTGTCAGTCAGAGAGATCTAGGTGTACAGGTCCACAGGTCATTGCAAGGGGCAACACAGGTGGAGAAGATAGTCAAGAAGGCATACGGCATGCTTGCCTTCATTGGCCGGGGCATTGAGTATACAAATTAGCAAGTCATGTTGCAGCTGTATAGAACCTTAGTTAGGCCACACTTGGAGTATAGTGTTCAATTCTGGTTGCCACACTACCAGAAGGATGTGGAGGCTTTAGAGAGGGTGCAGAAGAAATTTACCAGGATGTTGCCTGGTTTGGAGGGAATTAGCTATGAGGAGAGGTTGAATAAACTTGGTTGTTCTCACTGGAACGACGGAGGTTGAGGGGCGACCTGATAGAGGTCTACAAAATTATGAGGGGCATAGACAGAGTGGATAGTCAGAGACATTTTCCCAGGGTAGAGGGGTCAATTATTAGGGGGCATAGGTTTAAGGCGCGAGGGGCAAGGTTTAGAGGAGATGTCCGAGGCAAGTTTTTTACACAGTAGTGGGTGCCTGGAACTCGCTGCTGGAGGAGGTGGTGGAAGCAGGGACGATAGTGACGTTTAAGGGGCATCTTGACAAATACATGAATAGGATGGGAATAGAGGGATACGGACCCCAGAAGTGTAGATGATTTTAGTTTAGACGGGCAGCATGGTCGGCGCAGGCTTGGAGGACCGTAGGGCCTGTTCCTGTGCTGTACTTTCCTTTGTTCTTTGTTCTTGAAGCTTGCCACGAGGTCCGCAGAGATTTGAAGATTTTGCAGACTGCAAGAATGAACCACATGGAGACGTTGAAGCCACCACAGAGTCTCAGATTTCATGGTAATGTGGACAGCAACTGCCGTGTGCATAAACAACAATTTAATCTGTTTCTTGCTGCAATGAATTTAGGAGATCAATCAGATTTGGGTATGGTAGCGATGCTGCTAACTGCAGTGGGCCCAAAGCAATTGCTGTGTTTAATTTGTTTAAATTTGCAAACGATGAACATAGTAAACATTTTAACAAAGTAATTTGAAGATTTGTTGAACATTTCACCCCCTGAAATTTATGAATGCTATGTGTTTATATCGTGTTCACAGAAGACAGAAGAGTCCATAGATCATTTCATCATTGATTTAAAGTTAAAAGCTAAAACCTGTAATTTTTGTGTGGTCCAATCCCATGATTCGGGACCAGATTGTGTTTGGTGTGAATGAAAAAAAGTTGAGGGAACGGTTGCTGAGGGAATTAGAGCCACCTTTGGAACAAACAGTTAAGATTTGTCAGGCTCACGAGCTAGCAGCACAGCATTCTAAAATGTTTCTCAGTAATGGCGGCGTCTGCAGCTCCTTGCACAGCAATAAAATGGTTAAAGATCAGGACGAAGTATTTCTATGTAAAAGATGTGGTCAAAGGTGCAAATTAAGACTGTGTCCAGCATTTGGCAAGTTTTGTTCCAGATGCAAAGAGAAAAATCACTTTGCTCAGAATTGTTGCTCTAAGCTCAAGCCCAGATCAGTCAGCAGAGTAGAAGACACAGGCCGGGATTCTCCGACCCCACGCCGGGTAGGAGAAACCCTGGGGGGGAATCGCGCCCCGCTGCCCCGACACCAGCTCGCTGATTCTCAGGCGCCGATTCTTGGGCGCCCAAGGGATCGCTGCCGCGCCGGTCGGGGGCCGTTGAAAGCGCCCCCATATATATGTTCACAATAAACACCTGTGCACAATGCTCCAACCTGCCTCAGTGCTCTGTCAGAAAGGTGTGAGGGATGGGCTGTTTTGGGCTGGCTGCAGGGATGGGGGGGTGATGGGTAGATGTTGGGGGTGGGCTTGGTCCAGGGTCTGCAGTTCAGCTGGCGCTCACCGCTCCAGTGTCCCACTTCCATCCCACTCCCCCCCCCCCCCCCCCCCCCCCCACCTCCACCAACACAAGGATTCAATGGGACCTTGTGATGGAATGGCCAGCTCGCATGCAGGGATCACCTTGGTGGATGGAGGAAAGTGTTACATGGGCAGGAGTCAGATGTTGTCAAACGATGTGGAGCGCCAGACCTCATCCCAGAGTGGTTGACATCATCCTGCATTCCATGGGTCAGACCCGCTGCTACTGCCAACCCAGTGTTGGCACCCCATAGTGAGGCAGGCAGGAATCACGGAGGAGTGGTGGGGTCACGCAGGGAGGGTGTTCAAGGGATGGGTGGCTGGCCAGGTGGGGTGGGCAGGGGGGTGGGTGTTGGGTGGGATGGGATATCCATGCCGCTGGTCAGCCCCCCTAGCCGGTGAACCTGTAGGCAATTAGAGCGTCCCATGCGGCCTCCCATACCTGCCCGGGCCCCGTGTCCTGTCCATCCCTGCTCTCATCTGCATTTTCCTCATCGGTTGAGGCCTGGTGTTCATCCTCTTCCTCCAGCACATTGCTCCTCTGCTGCACAATGTTGTGGAGGACGCAGCAGGCCTTCATGATGTGGGAGTTTTTACTTGGAGTGTATAGGTAATGTTGGGGTTTGTATCTTGATGGGGACGCTGTTTGGGGAATTGGTACTGTATTTGTTATTGTTGTTTTCAATTGTGTATTTGATGAAAATGAGGTGAATAAAAAGATTTATTTAAAAAAAAACATAGTGCGTACACTCGTGCCCAACCAGGTTCAACAGGCTACATTGAGGCCCCTGCCCAAGCATGCCCTCCCCAAATCCGCACCCCTGGCCCCATCGGTGCCCGACACCGTGGGGGCCTCTGGCCCTGGCGCCCATCCCTGCTGCCAGGGGTTCCGTCGACTGGGGCTGTACTTGCCAGAGATACGCTCCGCGGCCCCCGTCCGGCACCTCCCCTGAGAGGGCGACTGTGGCCATTGTCCTTGGGTGGGCCCTGTGCTCTCCCACCGGCGGGTGGTGGCCGTTTGGGGGGTTGGTGTGGGGGCTGGGGTGTGAGGGGTGGTGCGTGGGGGGAGGTGGAATGCAGGAGTTGTGGGGTGGATGGTGCACACCCATACGGCCGGCGTCACTCTGCAGAACCACGGGCCATGGAGTGCAGTCAGTGGGATGCGCAGCAAGGTGGCTGCCTTGCAGACCGAGGCAATGGACATCGCGGTCCCGTGGTAACCCCCCAACCAACACGAACAATGTCAGGACCTGCAGCCCATGGTCACGCCTCTGCATGTCCTGCCTATTCTCTCCCCCTAATCAGCCACAGAGCCTGTTTCCCGATTTTTAAATTTTATTTTAAAAAATTTTTGTTCCTTTTTTTCTGGTTCGTTGTTTTTATAAATTTCAAAGGCCCAATATTTTTTTTTCAATGAAGGAGCAATTTAGCGTTGCTAATTGACCTACCCTGCATACCTTTGGGTTGTGAGGGTGAAACCCACGCAGACACAGGGAGAAAACTCCACACAGACAGTGACCCGGGGCTGGGATTGAACCGGGGTCTTCAGTGCCGAAGGCAGCAGTGCTAACCACTGTGTTTTGTTATGCTCTTGACGTAGCATAAGCTGCTTCTTGATGTGCACTCTGACAAAGGAAGGTTCAGACTTGGAGATAGCTTTAACACATTTATTAAACTATTAACAATTCTCCTACTTGGATTCAACGCTACTGTTAATCCTGCTATAGCTACTCAGACTGACGAACCAGTCTGCTACAATCCACGTGGTGGGAGAGATGTTCAATCAACCCTGTGTCTGTACTCACTGAGAGTCACCACTGGAAAGAGACTGAGCATGTGTGATGTGTCCTTTTATATGGGTTGGTGTAATGCCCTCCTGTGGTAGTGTCACCTCTGTGTGTATCGTGACTGCCCATTGGTCGTGTCCTATCTTACTGACCTATTAGTTGGCTGTCTGTGTGTCATGTCTCTGGTGTTCCCTCTAGTGTCTAGCTAGGTGTAGTGTATGTACATTTACCCTTTGTGTATATCACCACACACGGCACCACCGTGCCACCAAATGTTTCCCAATTTTTAAAAGCACAAGTGAACTTCGCCATCGGGAACTCCCCCAGGCGGAGGCGGAGGATCGCAGAGGCCCCGGTGAATGCCGGGTCTGGGCCGCTAATGATTGTTTTATTACTCTTTTGGTAATGTTTCTCATAACTCTTTGCTTCTTATCTAGAATGGTCTGATGGTGTAATTCTGAAGAAACCGCGAGTCTCCAACTTAAAGCAAACTAATTTATTGAGTAACGATTGATTAATATTGAATTTGCACACTCCACAGAACTATAACTAGTAAACAAGTAATTTATATTAAAGTATTAACTAATTCAAACTACATATGCTAAACTATGCTGTGATCTATCTATCTTACACTCTATTGTCTAGTCACTCCTGGTTGGAAGAGAGAGAGACCAAGATCTTCCAGGTGCTCTTATTTATAGTGGGATCCTGTGGTCCCACCTAGTGGTTGTGTTACACTGAGATATAATAATTAACCCTTTAATTATCTACATATATACATATCATGATAATGATATGCCAACAGGGTTTACTGTACATACGGAGTGGAACGCATCGCCGCTGCTTTTCTTTTGAGGCACCAGAGAATTGCGATTTAGCAACAGGGGCAGGAAGAGCCACCTTTCCCTTTCCCTTCGAGGCAATGGGGACACCTTGGTATGGACCTATTCAAAGAGAAAGTATTTCTCATAGTAGTAGACTATTGTTCCCACTAGATGGAGACACAAAAGCAATTTGGCCTCACCTCTGATTGCATTCTGCCTCTCTGAAGAGAGTGTCTGCCACAATTTTGGTGTCAAGACCGATTCTTCACCCAAACGCCTTTCCCGATTTTGGCGTCGGCCAAAGGAGAATTCCACCCCTCATATCTTCTTTTAACTTTTATAGCACGTATTCCTTTCTTAGCCCCTGTTTGGAACTCATGACATGCACAAATCCATGTGATGCTGCAAAATATCGGAAGCACTCATTGAGAAATTGTTTCCCATTTTCAGAGATGACAATATGCAGAATGCCCTGTGTGGAAAACATCCTCTTCAGAGAGGCGGAATGGAATCAGAGGTGAGGCCAATTTGCTTTTGCATCTCCACCTAGTGGGAATAATAGTCTATTCCTGTGAGAAATATTTTCTCGTTGAATTTTTTAAAAAAAATCTTTTTATTGGCTTTTCCCATATTTATAAACAATTGTATATACACATCACATTTTTCTTACCCGCATTGATTTACTTTATTGTACAGAAAGGTTTATTTTGTCTTTCTTTTAATTGGTCCAACATACATTTCGCCGCCCTCTGGGTCGGTCTATGGTCGCTCTCCCCTCCCCCTCCCCACTTGCCCCCCCCCCTCCCCTTGCTTACTCCCCTTGTCTCTTCCCCTCCCCCCACGTTGTCTTCAGTTATGCTTGTTTTTATTTTCATGGGGGGTTACCCCCCATCCCTCCTCTTCTCTTCTTATGTGGTTTTCCTACCTTCGCAGTCCTTTGGTTCCCCATCTATCTTGGGTTTTTTTGTTCTTATCTTACTCCTCGTTGCTGGCCTCGAACAGGTTCTGGACTGGCCAACAAACTGCCCGCAAGTATCTAGGAAACCTTCCTCAGACCCTCAGATGGCGTACTTAATCTTCTCCAGATGGAGAAATTCCGAGAGGTCAGCGAGCCAGTCTGCAGCTGTTGGTAGTGCTGCCGATTGCCAGCCGAGCTGGATTCTCCGGCGTGCGATTAGGGAAGTAAAAGCAAGGGCGTTAGCCCCCTTCCCCATGTGTATTCTGGCTGCTCCGATATCCTGAAGATTGCCACTATCGGGCATGGCTTCACCCTCATCCCCACAACCTTGGACATTGCCTCGGGGAAGGCTGTCCAGAACCCAGCCAGTTTGGGAAAAGCCCAGAACATGTGGGTGCGGTTGGACGGGCCCCTCTGGAACTGCTCACATTTGTCCTCCACCTCCGGGAAGAACCTGCTCATTCGGGTTCTGCTCAGGTGCGCTCTGTGCACCATTTTGAACTGCATTAGGCTGAGCCTTGTGCAGGAGGAGGGGGAGTTAGCCATATTCAGTGCTTCACTCCAGAGTACCCACCCTATCTCTGTCCCCAGTTTGTCCTCCCATTTTTGTCTGGTCTCATCCAGTGGTGTTCGAGCTTTATCCAGTAACTGACTGTATATTTTCCCACATAGTCTCCCCTCCTTGCCGCTTGTGCCTTTCAGGTTCTCTAATAGTGTGGTTTCTGGGGCCCAGGGGTACCCTACTGTCTCCCTGTGTAGGAAGTGCCTTATTTGGAGGTGTCACATTTCCTGTCCTTTTGTTAATTTCTACTTCCTCGTCAGTCCGTCCAGTGTCAGCAGTCTGTGCCCTACGTAAAAGTCCCCGACAGTCAGTGTGCCCCCGTCCCGCCTCCATCTTTTGAAAGTGGTGTCTAGCATGGCTAGGGGGAATTTGTGATTACCGCAGATGGGGGTCATGGGGAAATTTTAGTTAGCCCGCAGTATTGTCTCAGTTGGGCCACATTCTCAGCGTGGCCACTACCACTGGGCTCGTTGTGTATCTTGTTGACGGGGATGGGAGTGCTGCTGTGGCCAGAGCCCGGAGGGTCGAGCCTTTACAGGAGGCCTCCTCCATTGGTACCCATTCTGTGTCGGGTTCGTGTACCCATTCCCTCACTCTTTCTGGCGTTGCTGCCCAGTGGTAATATTGTACGTTCGGTAAAGCCAAGCCCCCTTTGATTTTCTTTCTTTGCAGGATCGGTTTGGGAATTCTCAGGTTCTTACCCCCCACACACAAACGCCATGATTACACTGTCTACATTTTGGAAAAAGGCCTTGGGGATGAAGATCGGTATGGATCTAAACAGGAAGAGGAACCTCGGCAGTACATTCATCTTGATCATCTGCACTCTCCCCACCAGGGTGAGTGGGAGTGAACCCCACCTCTGTAGGTTCTTTTTTACTTCTGCCACCAGGCTGGTCAGGTTCCATTTGTGCATCTGTGTCCAGTCTCTGGCCATCTGGATCCCCAGGTAACAGAATCTGTTCTGGGCCGTTTTAAACGGGAGCCCCTCAAGCTCTGCCCCTCCCCCATTTGGGTTAACTGCGAATGTCTCATTTTTGCCCAGGTTAAGTTTGTAGCCCGAAGGAGACTTCCGGTGATGGCGGGCGGGAGGCAGCTGCACACTGGAGGGCTCCCGTTCTGGAATGGAATTTCCGGGGTCTTAACGCCCGGTCCCAGGGGTACCGGAGGCTGCAAAAGCAGTAAGAAGGCACAGGGAGGAGAGATGTCCAAGTTGGGGAAAAAAAATGCCGTGAAAAAAGTGGTTAGTGGAAGTCCGCCGGGGAGTGGAAAGGTCAGCGTGGGGACTGCAAGGAAAGCGGAGGCAGGGGCACCAGGGGAGGCCGCATTGCTCACGGCAGAAGAAATTACCAAGGTGATGGCCGTGGAACTTGAAAAACAGTTCACAAAACACATGGAAGCGATGAAGAAGGAGATGGGGCGGTATTGAAAGTGCTGGTGGAGGAGGCGATTGCCCCGGTGAGGACGGCGGTATCGAGCGCAGCATCGGAGGTGCGGGAGCAAGGTGAGACGCTGAAGGAAGTGGAAGAGGCATTATCGCAGCACAGTGATCAACTCACCTCGATGGGGAAGGAGCTGCAGAGGGTGATAGAGATCAACAAGGGTCTGCAAACCAAAATGGAAGACCTGGAAAACAGATCCAGGCGGCAGAACCTGAGGATCGTGGGTTTGCCCGAAGGGGTGGAAGGCCCGAGGCCGACGAAGTATTTTGCCACAATGTTGGCAGAGCTATTGGTGGAGGGGGACGATTCCTCTCGATACGAACTGGATCGGGCTCATAGGTCGTGGAGGCCTATACCAAAGGCGAGTGAGCCGCCAAGAGTAGTAACTGTTTGTTTCCGTAGGTACAGCGTGAAGGAGAAGATCCTGTGCTGGGCAAAGCTGAAGCGGGAGGTGCAGTGGGCTGGAGCTATACGTAAATACCAGAACTTTACGGTGGAGCTGGCGAGGAGGCGGGTGTCCTTCAGCCGGGTTAAGAAGGCACTGTACATCAGCAAGGTGCAGTGCGGCATAGTATATCCAGTTAAGTTGAGGGTGACCTACAAATCCAAGGACTTTTATTTTGGGACGGCGGAAGCAGCGGAAGGGTTTGCGAAGGCAGAAGGACTGTGGCAGAATTGAGAAATGGGACTGGGAGCGGGTCGTGTACTGATGTAGCCTCATGTAACTTTATTTTTTCACTGCGTGTTGGTGTATGTACTAAATGAGTCGACGCTGTATATATTTGGACAAGGGAGGAGTTGTGACTTTCATTTGCAATGATGGTTCTTTGGGGCTTGGGTGTTATGCGGGGGTTGTGTGCTAAAGGGGATTTCTGGGTTTTCCTGGGACCAGGCAAGGGGAAGGAGACCCGGGCGGGGGCCTCCACGCTGGCCGGTTTAAGTCGGCCAGTGAACGGAAGTGAGGTGGGGGAGGGGCTGCAGCCATCGGAGCCTGGTAGAACAGGTTTCGGTGAGTCTAGCTGGGATGATAAGTTGGGGGAAGGAACCGAGGTTGGGGGGAGGTGTTTACAAGAGGAAGTGGAGGGGAGGAATTTGTATGTGGTGGGGAAGGGGTGGGGGGTCTACAATTCATGGGTGTCATTCACGGAACTCTTTTGGGGATTGGATGCCGTTGAATATTTGCGGGGGTGGTGGACTATATAAGTCAATGGTGACCACAGGCGATTCCTGATTCCTTTTTCTTTTTTTTCCCTCCTTGGGTGGTTTTGTTTTATTCGAGGCTTATATTGTTATGCGGGCCATTGCTTGGGGGGTGGTGGGAGGATGGGATCGTTGTTGTTAATAAGGGGATTGACATTGCATTCGTTACCGTTTACTGTTTGGTTGGTGAGGTGTAAATCTTGAAGAAAATGTGAAAATGGAGAATAAATTTTTTATTTTTTTTAAAGTTTGTAGCCCGAAAAGGTTCCAAACACCTTCAGGATTTGCAGTATTGCCTTCAGTTCCTCCTGTAGCTTCGAGACATAGAGGAGCTGGTCATCTGCAAAGAGTGAAACTCTGTGCTCCCTGTATCCTCTCCTGATTCCCTTTCAGCTTTTCGCATCCTGCAGTGCTATCGCCAGGGATTCGATCACGAGCGAGAACAAAAGTGGGGACAGGGGGCAGCCCTGCCTTTTCCTTTCTGTAGCTGAAAGTATTCAGAGCTGGTGGTGTTAGTACAACGCTTTGGGAGCATTGTACAGGAACTTCACCCAGGCGGTGAACACCGCTCCTAGCCCAAATCATTCCAGTACCTCGAGGAGGTACTTCCATTTGACTCTGTCAAAGGCCTTTTCTGCGTCCAAGAGACAATCACCTCTGGTGTTCTCTCCCCGGGGGGGGGGGGGGGGGGGGGGGGGGGGCACCTGATGTTCGCTGTGAGCTGCCTACCCTTGACAAAGCCTGTTTGGTCCTCTGCGACCACCTCCGGTACGCCGCCCTCCAGCCTTTTGGCCAGGACCTTTACATGTATTTTGCGTCCACATTCAGCAGTAAATGGGTCTGTACCATATAATCATAGAATTTACGGTGCAGAAGGAGGCCATTCAGCCCATCGAGCTGCATCGGTCCTTGGAAACAGCACCCTACCCAAGCCCCACGCCTCCACCCTATCCCTGTAATCCCGGTAACCCAGTTACCCCACCTAACCATTTTGGGCACTAAGGGGAATTTAGAATGGCCAATCCACCTAACCGGCACATCTTGGACTGTGGGAGGAAACCAGAGCACCCGGAGGAAACCCACGCACACACGGAGAGAACGTGCAGACTCCACACAGACAGGAACCCAAGCCGGGAATCGAACCTGGGATCCTGGAGCGGTGAAGCAACTGTGCTAACCATTATGCTACCGTGCTGCCCAACTGTGATAACTACTATGCTACCATGCGGTATGATCCACATTCCGTCGGGTCTTTATCTTTTTTGGGTATCAGTGAAATTGTGGCCTGCGCTAGCGTGGGGGGAAGGGTGCCCCTCGCCAGTGAGTGCACGAACATGTCCCTTAGGTGTGGGGCCAGGACTGGTGCAAAGTTTTTGCAGAAGTCGGCCGGGAACCCGTCGGGTCCCGGTGCCTTCCCCGCCTGCATGGAGCTGAATGCTCTCCATGATTTCTCCCAGATCTATTGGTGCTTCCAGCTCCGCCCGTCTGTCTTCCCCCACCACTGATAGTTCCAGTCTGTCTTGGAACTGTTTCATTCCTGCGACCCCGCTGGGGGGCTCGGTGGTGTACAATCCCTGGTAGAAGGTCTCAAATGCCCGATTGACCTCCTTTGACTCTGTTACCAGTCTGCCTCTGCTATCCTTAACCTGCGCTATTTCCCTTGTGGCTGCCTGCTTTCTCAGCTAGTGAGCCAATAGGCGGCCAGCCTTGTCTCCGTGTTCGTAGAAGGTCCCCCGTGTCTGGCGGAGTTGGTACACTGCTTTCCTGGTGGATAGCAGATTAAAGTCCATTTGCAGCTTTTTCTCTCCGCCAGCAGCTCTACGGTTGGGGCCTCGGAGTATTTTCTGTTGACTTCCAGAATGGAGTCCACTAGCTGTTGCCTGGCCACCCTCTCTTCCCTATCTCTGCTTGCCTTGTATGCTATGATCTCTCCTCTAATCACGGCCTTCAGTGCCTCCCAGAACGTGGAGGGTGAGACCTCCCCGTTTTGGTGTTACTAACGTAATGGCCTATAGCCCGCGATGTTTTCTGGCAGAAGGCCTTGTCGGCCAGGAGGTCCGTGCCCAGCCTCCATGTGGGTGCTGGACATGGTCTGTGTAGCGCACAAAGACTCCGTGAGACGAATAGGGTGAAGTCGATGAGGCTTTATTAAGCGTGTCTGTTCCCCCGCAGCTCGATAGTAAACTGGCCTGCGGGGGAAGACTCCGGCTTCTTATACTCCGCCTTCAGGGCAGAGCTAGAGGTCAACGGCCAACCAGGACCCGGGATCTGTCAGCCAATGACATTAGGGCTTCCAGTCCCACATGACCCCCAATACATACTACCACATTCACCCCTTGTCAAAAATGAACCCGGCGGGGTGATGCTTCGTATGGTGGTAAGGGTTTACAGGGCTGGTCCTGGGAGGAAAAAAACATTCACAAGGGAATACAGTATTGTACAATTTTGTCCTGTTGCAACTATTTACAGACGGTATGGGAAGAAAAGCAAAATGTTCTTGTGAAAAGTCCATATTTAGTTTTAGATCGACGCCACGAGTCGGTCGGGTGGTCTGGTCGTCCGTGTCGATCGCCTCGGCCCCGGTGGTGGTGGTGCTTGTACCGGTGTTGTCGCCTCCAGGAGCCTTACGGTTTCAGCTTGGGCTTTATTCTTTGTCGGTGCTGAGGGGAGGGGAACCGATCCTCCTGGGAAGGGGGCGGTCGCGGGGTGCGGCGGTGGCAGGAAGGGGGGGGTTGGGTTGATGGTGTTGGGGGGTGTGCGTGTTGCCGGCGGGCGCCAGATCCCGCAGGGAGACCGTGTCCTGTCGGCCGTCGGGGTACTCCACGTAGGCGTACTGGGGGTTCGCGTGGAGGAGGTGAACCCTTTCGACTAACGGGTCCGCCTTATGTGCCCGCACATGCTTTCGGAGCAGGATGGGTCCTGGGGCCGCCAGCCAGGTCGGCAGCGACGTTCCAGAGGAGGACCTCCTAGGGAAAACAAGGAGACGCTCATGAGGCGTTTGATTAGTGCTCGTACATAATAACGACCGGATGGAGTGGAGAGCGTCCGGGAGGACCTCCTGCCACCGTGAAACTGGGAGGTCCCTAGACCGTAGGACCAGTAGGACGGCCTTCCAGACCGTGCCGTTCTCCCTCTCTACTTGCCCGTTCCCCCGGGGGTTGTAGCTGGTCGTCCTGCTTGAGGCTATGCCCTTGCTGAGCAGGAACTGGCGCAGCTCGTCACTCATGAAAGAGGACCCCCTGTCGCTGTGGACGTATGGGGGGTAACCGAACAGTGTGAAGATGCTGTTCAGGGCTTTAATGACTGTGGCCGCGGTCATGTCAGAACAGGGAATGGCAAAAGGGAAGCGGGAGTATTCGTCCACCACATTAAGAAAATATGCGTTGCGGTCGGTGGAGGGGAGGGGCCCTTTGAAATCGAGACTGAGGCATTCAAAGGGGCGGGAAGCCTTAATCAGGTGCGCTCCATCCGGCCTGAAAAAATGCGGCTTGCATTCCGCACAGATGTGGCAGTCCCTTGTGACTGTACGGACCTCCTCTAAAGAGTATGGGAGATTGCGGGACTTGATGAAGTGGTAAAACCGAGTGACCCCCGGGTGGCAGAGGTCCTCGTGGAGGGTTTGGAGGCGGTTAATTTGTGCGTTGGCACATGTGCCGCGGGATAGGGCATCGGACGGCTCGTTCAGCTTTCCGGGACGATACAAAATCTCATAGTTGAAGGTGGAGAGCTCGATCCTCCACCTTAAGATCTTGTCGTTTTTGATTTTGCCCCGCTGTGCATTATCGAACATGAAGGCTACCGACCGTTGGTCCGTGAGGAGAGTGAATCTCCTGCCGGCCAGGTAATGCCTCCAATGTCGCACAGCTTCCACTATGGCTTGGGCTTCCTTTCCTACTGAAGAGTGGCGGATTTCTGAGGCGTGGAGGGTCCGGGAGAAAAAGGCCACGGGTCTGCTCGCTTGGTTAAAGGTGGCGGCTAGAGCTACGTCGGAGGCGTCGCTCTCGACCTGGAAGGGGAGGGACTCGTCGATGGCGCGCATCGTGGCCTTTGCGATATCCGCTTTGATGCGGCTGAAGGCCTGGCAAGCCTCTGTCGACAGAGGGAAGGTCGTGGTCTGTATTAGGGGGCGGGCCTTGTCTGCATACTGGGGGACCCACTGGGCATAGTATGAAAAGAACCCCAGGCAGCGTTTCAGGGCTTTTGGGCAGTGCGGGAGGGGAAATTCCATGAGTGCGCGCATACGTTCGGGGTCGGGGCCTATTATCCCATTGCGCACTACGTAGCCCAGAATGGCTAGCCGATCGGTGCTAAAAACGCACTTGTCCTCGTTGTACGTGAGGTTCAAGGCTTTGGCGGTCTGGAGGAATTTTTGGAGGTTGGCGTCGTGGTCCTGCTGATCGTGGCCGCAGATGGTTACATTGTCGAGATACGGGAACGTGGCCCGCAACCCATGTTGATCAACCATTCGGTCCATCTCCCGTTGGAAGACCGAGACCCCGTTTGTGACGCCAAAAGGGACCCGTAGGAAATGGTATAATCGCCCGTCTGCCTCGAAGGCTGTGTACTTGCGGTCACTTGGGCGGATGGGGAGCTGATGGTAGGCGGACTTGAGGTCCACGGTGGAGAAGACTTTATATTGGGCAATCCGGTTGACCATGTCGGATATGCGGGGGAGAGGGTACGCGTCTAGTTGTGTGTACCTGTTGATGGTCTGGCTATAGTCAATGACCATCCTTTGTTTCTCCCCTGTCTTCACTACTACCACCTGCGCTCTCCAGGGACTATTGCTGGCCTGGATTATGCCCTCCTTTAGTAGTCGCTGGACTTCGGACCGAATGAAGGTCCGGTCCTGGGCGCTGTACCGTCTGCTCCTAGTGGCGACGGGTTTGCAATCCGGGGTGAGGTTCGCAAACAAGGACGGGGGTTGCACCTTGAGGGTTGCGAGGCCGCAGATAGTGAGTGGGGGTATTGGGCCGCCGAATTTGAACGTAAGGCTCTGTAGATTGCATTGGAAATCTAATCCCAGCAAGGTGGGGGCACAGAGTTGGGGAAGGACGTTTAGTTTGTAGTTTTTGAACTCCCTCCCCTGCACCGTTAGGGTAACTATGCAGAATCCCTGGATCTGTACGGAGTGGGATCCTGCAGCTAGGGAAATCTTTTGTGCGCTGGGATAGGTGGTCAAGGAACAGCGTCTTACCGTGTCGGGGTGTATAAAGCTCTCCGTGCTCCCGGAGTCGACTAGGCATGGCGTCTCATGGCCGTTTATTAGCACCGTTGTCGTCGTCGTCTGGAGTGTCCGGGGCCGAGCTTGATCGAGCGTAATTGAAGCGAGACGTGGTTGTAGTAGTGGAGTGGGGTCCGTTGTTGTCGTCCAAGATGGCGTCGGGGATGGACAAAATGGCCACCCCATACATCGCACGTGGCTGGGGGGTCACAAGATGGCGGCGGGGGTGGACAAAATGGTCACCCCCACGCGTCGTACAGGCCTGGGGCGGTCCAAGATGGCGGCGCCCCTCCTCCCCTCGTGGTGGCCGGGACCCAAAATGGCAGCGTCTGTGGGTCGCACATGGTGCGCTGGGGGGCGCTAGGACCGCGAGCGCTAGGACCGCGAGCGCTAGGACCGCGCGGAGCTCCCTCACCGGGGACAGCGGTGGTCGGGGCCCAAGTAGGTGGCGCCGGCGGGTCAGGCGTGGGGCGCGGGGTGGGGGTTAGGGGGGGCATTAGGGACGCGCAAAACTCCCTCCTCTCCGTGGAGAGTGTTGGCCGGGACCCAAAGCGGTAGCGCCGGCGGCGGGTCATACATGGGCTGCGGGGAGGGGGGTTGGGGAGCGTAAGCGGCGTGCAGGGCTCCCTGTTCTCCCGGGACCGCGGTGGTCGGGACCCAGAGCGGCTGCGCCTGCGGGTCGTACATGGCGTGCTGGGGGGGTTGGGGCACGTAAACGGCTTGCAGGGCTCCCTGTGCTCCCGGGACAGCGGCGACCTCGCGGGACCGGCACACAACCGCATAATGGCCCTTTTTCCCGCAGCTTTTGCAGATAGCTGCGCGGGCCGGGCAGCGCTGTCGGGGGTGTTTCGCCTGGCCGCAGAAATAACAGCGGGCGCCCCCGGTGCGACTCGGCATTTGGACCGCGCAAGCCTGTGGGGTGTCCGGGGGGGGGGGGGTAGGGGGTTTGCCGTGACAGGTACGTACGGGGCCCAATGGGCTGCCGCGCGGTCGGGGCCGTAGGCGCGGGTATTACACGCGGCCACGTCTAGGGAGGCTGCTAGGGCCCGTGCCTCTGAGAGTCCTAGTGACTCTTTTTCTGGAAGTCTTTGGCGGATTTGGGAGGATTGCATACCTGCCACAAAAGCATCGCGCATTAACATGTCCGTGTGTTCGTTTGCGTTCACCGACGGGCAGCTGCAGGCTCGTCCCAAAATCAGCAGCGCGGCGTAGAATTCGTCCATCGATTCTCCGGGAGCTTGCCGTCTCGTCGCGAGCTGGTAGCGAGCGTAGATTTGGTTAACTGGGCGGACATAGAGACTTTTCAGTGCTGCGAACGCCGTCTGGAAATCCTCCGCGTCTTCGATGAGGGAGAAAATCTTCGTGCTCACCCTCGAGTGCAGGACCTGCAGTTTTTGGTCTTCTGTGACCCGGCCGGTGGTCGTTCTGAGGTAGGCCTCGAAGCAAGTCTGCCAGTGCTTGAAGGCTGCTGCCGCGTTCACTGCGTGGGGGCTGATCCTCAGGCATTCCGGAATGATCCTGAGCTCCATAGTCTTTTTTAGGCACGCTTAATAAATTGTAGCGCACAAAGACTCCGTGAGACGAATAGAGTGAAGTCGATGAGGCTTTATTAAGCGT
Source organism: Scyliorhinus torazame (assembly GCF_047496885.1). NCBI lineage: Eukaryota > Metazoa > Chordata > Chondrichthyes > Carcharhiniformes > Scyliorhinidae > Scyliorhinus > Scyliorhinus torazame. The sequence goes on from NC_092707.1 coordinate 312,766,586, forward strand.
GCCTGTTCCCCCGCAGCTCGATAGTAAACTGGCCTGCGGGGGAAGACTCCGGCTTCTTATACTCCGCCTTCAGGGCGGAGCTAGAGGTCAACGGCCAACCAGGACCCGGGATCTGTCAGCCAATGACATTAGGGCTTCCAGTCCCACATGACCCCCAATACATACTACCACAGTCTGTCTCCAACCTCACATCCATGTAATGTGGAGCGTGGTCGGAGATGACAATTATGGAGTATTCCGCTCCCGTGATCCCTGGAAGCACCGATTTTCCCACTGCAAAGAAGTTGATACGGGTGTACACCTTGTGCCCTTGTGAAAAGTATGAGAATTCCGTTTCTCATGGGTGCAGGAACCTCCATGGGTCCACCGCCCCCATCTGCTCCATAAATGCTCCTAGTTCCCTCGCCATGCCACTCTTTTTCCCTGTTATGAAGTTTGATCGGTCAGTGGGTCCTGCACGCAGTTGAAGTCACCCCCCATGATCAGTCGGTGTGTGTCAATGTCGGGGATTTCCGCCATGGTCTTCTTTATGAATTCTGTTTCATCCCAGTTGGGAGCGTACACATTTACCAGTACCACCGGTGCCCCTTCCAGGACACCGCTGACCATGACGTACCGTCCCCCTGGGTCCATAACTGTCTTGGTTTCTGTAAACCTCGTCTTCTTGTTGATTAGTATTGCCATTCCCCTAGCCCTTGCCCTGTAACATGAATGGCATGTCTGTCCCACCCAGCCCTTCCTTACTAGCAGTCAGTCCTTCACCCTCAGGTGTGTCTCTTGTAAGTAGAATATGTCTACTTTTAGGCTTCTTAAGTGTGCAAAGACTCTGGATCTTTTCACTGGGCTATTGAGTCCCCTTACGTTCCAGATAACAATCCTGGGATCACCCATATTTACCTGTTGGACGAGCCCCTGCACTCCAGGGTTTCCCGTCCTTAGGGAGCCGCCCAAGATGGCGCGACACCGCTCTCACCATGAGGTTGGGACCCAGTGCTCCGGGGTTTCCCTTTGTCCAGGGGGCACCCAACATGGACACCAACTATGTGTATGCCACGTGGATGCGCCCCTGCACTTCGGGGTCTCCCTTGATGCCCTCCCGAGTGGCTGGTTGCGGCGCCGTCTTGGTTCCTCACCCTGCTCCATGCCTGCCGAAACCTGCGTCCGTTCTGTTTCTTTACCTCAACCTTCCCTTTGCTTCTTTTTTGTTATGCGCTCCTCCCCCGACCCCTCCCAACCAAGCCCCTGTCCCTCTTTTCCCCCCTGTGTTCTTCCCTCTCTTCTGCCCCGTCCCCGTCCCCTCTTTGTGCCAGGCGCTCCCTTTCCCCTGGGAGATGCACCGTGTCCCTCCTTTCTTTCTGCCCTCCCGTGTTGACCCTCCTCGCTAGTACGGTAGCTCCCCTCCCAGTACTTGTCCAGCTCTGGCCCTGCTTTACCCTCCTCCTTCCACCTCTTATCTCACCCTCCTGCCTGCTTTTCTCACTCTCGCTCCCCTTGCTCTGCCCATCACATTGAGGGAAGAGACGAGCCCGAAAACAAGGCAGCACAGTTTCTCGTAAAACAGAAACATCTGCATACAGTTCGTGATATTATTGTCGCTGTTTGCAGTCTGTCCACCGCTCTTTGTTTTGATCCTTTTTTCCGCTCCTGCAGCTTTCATTGTTGTTGTGTTTGTTCCTCCCCCAATTTGTTCGATTTAACAAACACAGCAGCCTCCGCTGGGGTGTTGAAATACAGTTCCTTTCCCTTGAATGTTACCCAGAGTCTGGCCGGGAATAACATCCCAAATCGCACCTTACTTTTATAGAGTGCTGATTTTGCTCTGTTGAACTCGGTCCTCTTTTTTGCCAGGTTTGCCCCAATGTCCTGGTATACCCTTATCTCATTCCCTTCCCACGTGCACAATTTTGTCTGACGGGCCCACCTTAAGATTTTTTCTTAAACCGGTACAGCTTCGCGATAATCGCACTGGGCTGCTCCCCGGCTTTGGGCCTAGGTCGAAGCGACCTGTGCGCCCTGTCCATTTCTGGGGGGTTTGGAAATCCCTCCCTCCCAATTAGCTTTCCCAGCATTTGGGCGAAGTAGCTTGTTGCGTCTCTCCTCTCTATCCCCTCTGGCAGGCCCACTATTCGGACATTCTGCCATCTGGACCTTTTTTCCTGGTCCTCCACTTTCCCTCTTAGGCTTCCCTGGGTCATCACCAACCTCCCCACCTCGGTTTCCAGAGCTACAATCCTGTCGCTCTGGTCCAGGGCGGCCTTCTCCAGCTCCAGGATTCTTTTCTCCTGCACCTCCACCTTCCTTCCCAGGCCTTCTATAGTTCGCTGCATTTTGTTTGTCGCCTCCGACATTACCTCCTTCACCATTGTGTGGATCTCCATCCTGATCGCCTCCTTCATGGCGTTTAATTCCCTTTTCAGCACGCTTCTCCATTCTTCCCCCTGTTCGGGGGGGGGATGGGCAGGATGGTCCTGTTCCTGCTCTGCTGTTCGGTTTGCCAGCTTTTCCCCTTCCTGGTTCGCCTGAACCTCCATCTCACCTCATGGGGCCGACCGCCTGCACGCCCGCAGCTCCTGCCCCTTTCCTTCGCTGCTGCTCCTAATATCTCGCCGTCCCCTCTGCTGATTATTACCAGGCATGTTCCATTTATGTGTCTTTCGCCTTTGGCTGGGTTTTGGTGGGCTTTTTAAGCCAAAATTCTCGACAAATTGCCTCTGTTGGGTTCATTTGGGAGGAGAGCCACCTGGGTGTGCGTCCACTCAGCACATTGCCGTCCCTCTTTGAATTTGAATAGGTCTATACCAAGGTTTCTCCATTGCCTCAATGTGAAAGAGAAGGGTGGCTCTTCCTGCCCCATCTATGAATGGTGCTGGGAGATGTGGTTGGAGAGCACCTTATCAATAGAGTGCGAAATTCCAGGTCACCATACTGACTGCTGTGCCCTGACTTGACACTTGGTAATACCGAGATGTCCTTGGTGAATCTTCTGGAGGGCTTTCAGGCGGAAAGCTTATGATACCACCGATCGCTCATCATGGACTAAGAGGTCATCTATGATGCTAATGTGACAATGTTGTTCAAAGAACTGCCTCAGGGGTTACTTGGAATGTACTGTGGCCATTCACCAATGCAATATGTACGAATCTGCATATGCTCTTCATCTCACCTTTGAGTAACCTCTTGCAACTTCCGTGCTCTTGCTGGCAAGTGTTGAGTGGTCATGATTGTGAAGAACTTGCTCTCCAGTGAAAGTTGTATCTTCCTGCTCTGGATAGTTGGTAGGTATCCGTGACAGAGTGCCAGTCAATGTCTGGTATGTACCCTGTATGTAAATTGTAGTAGCGTCATAACGCATGAGCCTCAATCTGAATCTCTGGTTTCGGGGTGACATCTTTGCTACATCCTTCATATTCAACAAGGTTACCAGCAGCTTGTGAATAGTTTCAATTTTAAACTGTAGGCCCAAGATGTAATCAGGTATTTTCTCACATTCCCAAGTCGTGGTGAAGGCTTCTTGTTTTGACAGCATAGCACTGTTCAGTCTCAGTTCAGGACCTTGATGTGTAATAGACAGGTCGTCTTGCCCCATCACTCTGGACCGGGAATAGCACAGGACCCCATTTTATTGTTGATGTATCCGCCGTTACAATAGTTGGAGGTTCAGGGTCATAGTGAGATAGGGGGCGGGATTCTCCGTCCCGCCACACCAGGGGCGAAATTCTCCGGTATTGGCGCGATGTCTGCCGACTGGCGCCAAAAACGGCACAGATCAGTCGGGCATCGCGCCGCCCCAAAGGTGCGGAATCCTCCGCATCTTGGGGGGCCGAGCCCCAACCTTGAGGGGCTAAGCCCACGCCGGACTAATTTCCGCCCCGCCATCGGGCGGAAAAGGCCTCTGGTGCCCCGCCAGCTGGCGCGGAAATGACATTGCAGGGTGGTGCATGCGCGGGAGCGTTAGCGGCCGCTCACGGCATTCCCGCGCATGCGCTGTGGAGGGAGTCTCTTCCGCCTCCGCCATGGTGGAGACCGTAGCGAAGGCGGAAGGAAAACAGTGCCCCCACGGCACAGGCCCGCCCGCGGATCGGTGGGCCCCGATCGCGGGCCAGGCCACCGTGGGGGCACCCCCCGGGGCCAGATCGCCCCGCGCCCCCCCCAGGACCCCGGAGCCCACCCGTGCCGCCTTGTCCCGCCGGTAAGAGAGGTGGTTTAATCCATGCCGTCGGGACAGGCCTCCTAGCAGCGGGACTTCGGCCCATCCGGGCCAGAGATTCGCGGGTGGGGCCCACCAACCGGCGCGGCGTGATTCCCGCCCCCGCCGAATCTCCGGTGCCGGGGAATTCGGCAACCGGCGGGGGCGGGATTCACGCCAGCCCCCGGCGATTCTCCAACCCGGCGGGGGGTCGGAGAATCCCGCCCCCTGATTTCTGGTGCGGCACCCCGGTGGGATTCTCCGTTTTGCCGGCTGGTCAATGGGGTTTCCCATTGTGGGGCAGCCCCACGCCGTCGGGAAACCCCTGGGCTGCCGGTAAAACGGAGCATCCCGGCAGCAGAGAATCCAGCCCAGGATCTCTGAAGATTCCATTTTGATTCCATTCATGGATTATTGGTGATGCTCAATCTAGCACCACACCTGGGGCGGGATTCTCCACTCCTGCGCCGTAGTGCCCACGCCATCGTGAACGCCGTTGAGGTTCACGACGGCGCGAACGGCCCCGATCCCGACCGATTCAGGGCCCGAAAATGGGCTAGGATCGGGGCCGCGAGAACCTCGGGGGGGCGTGCCGCGAAGGCCGCGTCGTCACAGCGCGACGCCCGAATGACGCGGCGCTGCGTCATGAATTGCGCGATCCGCGCACAGAGGACCAGGAGGAGAAGAGAGGAGATGGCTGAGCCCTGAAGAGTCGCACCGAGGGTCCGGGACACGGACCTGGACACCCTGGTGGATGAGGTGGAACGGAGAGGGGACACCCTCTGCCCAAGACGTGGGCATCGCCAGCCATCCAGCGCGGTAAGGCGCGGCTGGCGGGAGGTGGGCACTGCAGTCAGTGCTGTGGGGCAGACCCCCCGGACGGGGGAGCAGTGCCGCAAGGAGCTGCACGACCTCACCCGGGCTGCCAGGGTAAGTGCCATGAGGGTGCCCCGGCACGGAGGGGCGGGGGGGGGGTGGGGGGGGAAGTGGGGTGGGGGGGGGGCGGGGGGGGGGGGAAGTGGGGTGGGGGGGGTTGGGAGTGTTGGGGGGATTGGGGCATCAAGGGCGGTGCTTGGGGGGACCAGGGGCGGTTGGGAGTGTTGGGGGGGACTGGGGCATCAGGGGCGATGTTGGGGGGGTCAGGGGGGTTGGGGGGGGGGGGGTCACGGTGCCCAACTATCTACTCGACCCACATGAGCCCCGGGACCCCCCCTGGAGCGAAGCCATGGCGTGCTGTCTCCTGAACCAGCAACAATGTTGTCATGCCCTGATGATACCCGCCTAATGGTGATGCTTTATCCAACCCCCACCACCGACCCCCTCCCCCCAGGACAAGACAGCGCACAACCAACGTGAGCGCATGAGAACCGGAGGGGGTTCTCCGGTCCTGCACCCCCTAACTGTTCACGAGCAGAGGGCCCTGGACCTCGCTGGGGGATCTGCCACCCGGGAGGTCGCGCCATGCCAGGTCGGAGGCGCAGAAGCAAGTGAGAGAACCCTGCATGTCCTCCCCACCCCCAACCCGTCATCGCCCCCCTCACACTCTGGCCACTGCACCCTCGATCCCATCCCCCCTCACACTCTGGCCATTGCACCCCCGATCCCCTCCCCCCTCACACTCTGGCCACTGCACCCCCGATCCCCTCCCCTCTCACACTCTGGCCACTGCACCCTAGATCCCATCCCCCCTCACACTCTGGCCACTGCACCCCCCATCCCATCCCCCCTCACACTCTGGCCATTGCACCCCCGATCCCCTCCCCCCTCACACTGTGCACCCACCAACCACCATACACCCGGGCCACCATGTCTAACGAACCCCGAATCTTTTATGTTCCCCAGGGCCACCCGCCGAACCTTCAGGGACGTCTCGCCCAGGAAGCAGCGCAACATCGCCGACCGCAACTGCACCCAGGGACGCACGGCAGAGGTTGGCAGTCGGTCGGACAGGAGGGCAGACCTCACAGTCTGGGACGCAGGACCGGGACGCTCAGACCACCGGGACAGACATTAGTGAGGGGCACAGGGTGGACAGTCATGCCGAAGCCCACATCACGGCCACACACCCGCTGGATCGAACTGGAGGTCAAGACGACATGGCCCGCATGGAGCTTGCGCCGGGCCATGAGGGGGACCAGTACACACCAAACCTCCTGACGGATGATGACCTCGAGCTTGCGGCACTGCTGTCTCCCACACCGTTCACCATCACAGAGACACCCACCTCGGTTGGGCAGATAAGTGATGAGGCTCCCGGGTCACTGTCTGGTGCGCACCCCACAGCCGAGCCGGTACAGCAGGTGGAGTTTGGAGCAGCCGAGGGGCTGGACGGTCGGAGGGCAGCCCAGGCCCAGCAACCAGCTGCCACCCAGACGGTTCCCGGGATCCTGGATGTAATTGACCCACCCTGACAACCGATGCATGTGGACACCCAGGGACTGAATAACGGGATGAGGGCCATCTTCCAGGACCTGCACACGCAGCTGGAGGAGTCTATCCGCGTCCAGGAGCAGGGAGTGGTGCCGCTCATCGCAGCCACCCAGGCCGACACCGCACGGGTGGCGTCCGCGGTGGAGGCAATGGGTGAAAGAGTTTCGGCCATGGGTCACGTTCTGCAAGGTGTTGGGCTTACCGTGCACGCGTCATCCATGGCCCAGGAGAGAGCTGCCCTCTCACAGGCAGCCATCTCACAGAGCCAACAGGACATTGCCGCCGCTCTCGGGGCCCTGGCTGAGTCTCACCATGCCATGGCCCGGTCCTAGCAAGCGATGGCACTGTCCCAGCAGTCTGTCGCGGAGAGCATTGACCGCCTGGCGCACGTGATGGATGCCGTCGGCACTCACAGGTCGAGATCGCACAGACCTTGGCAGGAATGTGGCACGCCCTGGGCTCCGTCTCGGCGAACATTCGGACCGTGGTTGATACCGCTGCAGGCCTCCAGGACTGGCAGCGCCAGGTGTCGGTGGTGCGACGGGGCATGTCTCCGAGCGCATCTCCGTCCCACAGTGAGGCCCGGGGGCCACCGGGCTCCCCGAGGGAGGAGGAGGTTCTGGGGCCCATCCCGGTAGCTCCATCAAGGGACGTTCCGGTACACTCGGCCTCCCCCCGTTCCGTCCCTGGCGCATCTGGTGGGGAGCGGGCAGGTCAGGGTGGCACACTCTGCTTCCTGCTGTGCTCGGTCCTCAGGGAATTGAATGTACCTGTCTGCGATGGCATACAAGGCGTCGGTGACGGCCCTGATGCACCTGTGGACCGATGCCTGTGATATCCCGGATAGGTCCCCGTTCGGCGCCTGGAAGTAACTGGTCGCATAAAAGTTTAGGGCCACCGTCACCTTGACGGAGACTAGTATCGCGTGTCCTCCTCCCATTCCACGTGGTGCGAGGTGCGCCACAAGCTGGCATATATGTGCGACCGTCTCCCTGCTGAACCAAAGTCTCCTCCTGCATGTGATGTCCGTTATGGCCTCGAACGACATTCTGTCACGGTACACCCTCGGCCTTGCTGGATGCCTGTGGCGCCCTGGCATCACCATCAGTGGATCCTCCTGCTCCACCTGCTCCTCCTCCTCCTCCTGCTCCCCCCCCAAGCACTTCCTCTGCATTCCGCGCCGTCTGGTGGTCAATGTTCCCCTCGGCATCCCCCTGTACATTCGGGTCCTGAGCGCCTGCGGCCTGCACGTCAACGACGGGCCACTCCGCGGCCATCCCCTCTGCTGCACCGGCAACCGCTGCATCTGCAGCCACTGTGGGCCGTCCGACTCTACGCTGCCGGATGGCAAACTCCAGAACTGCGGCTCCAACCACGGCAGTAAACATCGCTATCTGGTTGGCATACATGGTGACCTGCAGGAGGGTGGTGGGGGGCAGAGAAACGACATGTTACACAGAGGTGTCTGCGCCCAACGGTCAGTTCACACCGTACTGCTCACCAGTGTGCCACTCGCCCGTGCCCATCAGCCACATGCAACCTGCGGCCGTGTCCTCGTCATCGTCCTGCCATATCAGGGCTGCTGACCTGTGGCATCGGCGGATGGACGATACCATCCACTCTCTCCCTCACCCCTCTCCCACCTGCACGCCGCTCCCTCATCCCCCCCTCCCACCTGCACACTCTCCCACACCCCCCTCCCACCTGCACACTCTCCCACACCCCCCTCCCACCTGCACACTCTCCCACACCCCCCCTCCCACCTGCACACTCTCCCTCACCCCCCCTCCCACCTGCACACTCTCCCTCACCCCCCTCCCACCTGCACACTCTCCCTCACCCTCCCTCCCACCTGCACACTCTCCCTCACCCCCCCTCCCACCTGCACACTCTCCCTCATCCCCCCCTCCCACCTGCACACCCTCCCACATCCCCCCCCCCCCACCTAACTGGCAAATGCTCAGATTTAAAAGCATGTTTGAGAGCGCTCCACAACTCCACTAAGGAACAGAGGCAGAGTACCGTTGACCATGCTAAATGCCGACAGAAGATAGAAAAGTTACAGTCGCTACTCTCAGTACAGAATGGCTTTAGGTACACTTTTGGGCAGGTTTTAGATGAGGAAATGAAATGAATGAAATGAAATGAAATGAAAATCGCTTATTGTCACAAGTAGGCTTCAAATGAAGTTCCTGTGAAAAGCCCCTAGTCGCCACATTCCGGCACCTGTTCGGGGAGGCTGTTACGGGAAGATACCCCCGATTGGCAAGAGTTAAACAAAAGCGCCCAAAGAGGACACGGGAAATCAAAATCGAGCCCCCCACGCCCCAAAAAGGAAAGCACCCGCAGCACCAACTGCACTGACATCACACAGTCCCACTCACAATTCGACTCCCATGAATCCAATTACCACACAACGCAAGTCATCGGATCAGGAGAAGCCTGATATCATTTACACCACCCCACTATCCATAACCCAATTAAGAGGAGCTTGCATGAAAATTAGTCCATTCCAGCCCACCGTAGACCCGCACAGCTTCTTTGAGGAGGTGCACCAACAAAAAGTTATGTACGGCCTAGATGAGAGGGAGGAAGTAAAGCTAATAGTTATGAGCCTTAGCCAGTCTCTAAGATCAGCTTTGCCAGAACCCCAAAATGTAGCAGGAGGAACCCTACAGGAAATGGAAACAGCCAAATTAGATGCCATCGGGTATAACAAAGGAGATCCAGTCGAGGGTTTAAATCACTGCAGGCAAAAGAAGGGAGAACATCCGACCGCATTTGCTGGTCGTCTATGGATTAATTTTATGGCAGTCTACGGACAATTGAACTGCGCACACCTAAATGAGGAGGACACCACTAAATGGTCCCGCACCTTCGTCTCGCATGCCACAGACACAGGTCAAAAGGCTTGTGTCAACTACGACCCCGCAGACCACACACACAATGAAGTTTGGGTACTTAAACGACTTTCTAGAGCATGGGAACAAACCCTACACCGACAGACAGATCAGGACGATATAGAAGCAAACATGCACCCAGTTAGGACTAGCCAGGACCCAGCATGGATAAACGAGGGTAGACACGAGGGAGAGCACCCCAGGGCACAGGCACCACGAGGTTGTTACAATTGTGGCCACGTAGGACATTATGCCCGCGATTGCCGACAAAACCCCCCGAACCATCAACGATACCAACAACCAAACCCCCCCCCCCCCCCCCCACCTAGGAACAATGTTAGGCCCATGCATAATGTTAGCGCCTGTTCAGACGACTTAGCATTTAACTCCACAGATTGACGGTGTTCGGACTCCCCAACTTAATAAGCAGCTTAATTAGCAGCTCCCACTGTTGCCACGGGTCCCGCAACCATGCTCAAACAGGGAGTACAGGCAAAGTATTTCACAGTGCTGGACATCAGCAATGGCTTTTGGTCCATCCTGTTAGACAGGGCCTGCCAGTATAAATTCGCATTCACGTTTCAAGGGCAGCAGTACACGTGGAGATGCCTCCCACAAGGATTCCATAACTCCCCCTCCATTTTCCACCGACAATTGGCCAACGGACTTTCGAAATTTTCCCGACCCGAATGCCTAATACAATATGTAGACGATCTGCTCTTGCAAATGGACACAAAAGAGGAACATGTGGAGCTCTTATCGGAATTACTAGGCCTACTGCAATCAATCAGATGTAAGGTCAACCCCCAAAAGGCCCAGATTTTAAAGGAAAAGGTTCTTTATTTAGGCACCATCATCACCCACGGGAAGAGAGGAATTGAGCAAAAACGAATCGAGTCCATTGTCAATTGCCCCTGCCCCAAAATGTCACTGCACTCCGGTCATTCCTAGGTTTGGTAGGATATTGCCGAAATTATATAGATGGTTTTGCCGCCAAAGCAGCCCCACTCTCAGAGCTCCTTAAAAAGAACGCCCCATGGGAATGGCTTCCGCAGCACACAGACAATTTAAAACATGCCCTAGGCACAGCCCCCGATTTACAAGTTCCAGACCCAGACTTGCCGTATGCCATCGAAGTAGCAACCACCGACCGAACCCTATCAGCAGTGCTCCTGCAAGAACAACATGATCACTTCAGACCCGTACCCTATGCCTCAAGAGTATTAGAACACGTAGAGCAAGGATTCTCAGCCTGTGAACGCCACTTGCTTGCAGTCTTTTGGGCAGTACAGTACTTTGCGTACATCACATGCCTCAACCCAGTCATGATCTTGACCGAGCACACCCCCACGCAACTATTACTAGACGGTAGATTAAAGGACGGTTCAGTCAGCCAAATCAGAGCAGCTCGCTGGACACTCCTATTACAAGGCAGGGACATTACGGTAAAACGCACCAAAACCCACACATTTCTGGCCGATAATCTCCAATTTGCAGGGACCCCACATGAGTGCCAGATCATAGTAGCCCAACACCACACAGGACCCTTTATCCCAAAGTCACTACACCCACGAGCAGGCAGTAAGACACAGGATTCCCAAACCACAGGGGATACTTGAAAAATGTATGTCGACGGTTCCTCCACAATCGAAAATGGAGTTAGAATTACTGGTTGTGGAATTTACGTGGAAGACGAGCAGGGACGCCCACTAGAAGAGATCTCTTTAAAATTGCCCGGCCACCTAGGTTCACAAGCAGCAGAACTTCCAATCGTAGCCTATGTAATTCAGCACCCCGACTCTTTTCCAATCCCCGCAGACATACACTCCGACAGAATTCCTGCGCCTGTGGGAATCTCGAGGTTTTGTTTCAGCCGACGGAAAACCCCTACCCTCTGCCCCATTGTGAAAGCACATTCTCAAGACAGCCTCAGATCGCACATATGGCATCATTAAAGTGAGAAACCATCATCGCCCCTCCCCACCCGGTAATGTAAAGGCAGACGCCTTAGCCAAAGTAGGATCACGCCATGGTCACTTGTGGCAGCCACCCGAAAGCGAACCGATACACTCAGTCCAGGTTTCCCAGACCAATATTGAGGATCTATCTCAAGCCCAAAAAGCAGACGACACCCTCAAACAGGTTTTAGACGACAACTTCCCAGCCCCCTATGATAAATGGAAGGACGCACTGACTGTACAGGACGGCATAGTTTTAAAAAACAGAATTTATGTGGATCCCACCCAGGACAGAAACCAGCTCATTTACCAATTTTGTGACGGACACGGACATCAGGCGATAGGCAGCACCATTGCCCATGTAAGATCTTTGTGTTGGTGGCCCGATTTAAAAAGCGATCTTACCCATTATGTCGAGAATTGCCTTATCTGTGCTCAGAACAATCCTGAACGTTATTCAAAGAAAGGATCATTACGTCACAGCCGACCTGTGAATGGCCCTTGGACAAATTTGCAAATCAATTACATTGGCCCCCTTCCCCCTTGCAGAAACGGTTTCAAGTATGTGCTGGTTGTAATTGATACCTTTACTAAATGGGTAGAAGCATTTCCCTCAAGGACAAAGACAGCAAAGGCCACCGCTAAGATTTTGACCCATCAGATATTCACGCACTGGGGTCTTCCCCGCAGCATTGAGTCAGACCAAGGTACCCACTTCACCGGCAGAGTCATGCAAAATGTTTTAACAATTTTTGGGATCAGGCAGAAATTCCATACAGCATATAACCCCCAATCCAGCGGCATTGTCGAGAGAATGAATCGAACTTTAAAAGCGACCATTAGGAAGATGGTGCAACAGAACAATACCACGTGGGACACAGTCCCCCCATTTGCTCACATGTTTATTCGGAACACCGTTTCCAGTTCCACAGGTTTCACCCCCCACACTCTCATGACCGGATAGCCCATGAAGGGTATTGAATATTTATTAGGCCTCAATCTGGCAAGCCCCACAGTAACCGTCCTCACCCACGAAAAAGCAGTACAACAGGTTACAGATAACATTAAAGCGGCACAACTCTCTCCAGCTGTCCGATTAGGCGCTGGAAAGAAGCAGAGTAAAGCCTGCTTTGACAAAACCGTCCACCCCGTAGAGTACACAGTCGGTCATCAAGTATTGGTTTCACTTTACAACCCCAGTTCTTTCCTCTCCCCCAAATTTGCAGGACCCTACTCCATTTCAAACAAAGTGAGCCCCTCTGTGTACAAGATAACGTATCCCAAGGGTGAAACTGGTTGATTCCACATCAACCAACTCAAAGTCTACGGATCACAATGTAGCCATTCCCACCACATCTCTCTGGCAATAGGAGACAATTACACGCCGCCCATCGACAACCCTCCCCAGCCATGTCCGCATGTATCCTTTGTCTACGCCCACAGGTACGGACTTTCACCTTGAACTTGACTCCGACGACAGCGAGAGCCTCCCAGATGTTATTACTATCCCTGAACACTGGCGCGATCTCTCTGCCCCGAGTCACCCCAGGCCCCGGAACCATGACTTAGATATCTTTGACCCCCTATATGCCCTCCCCCAGCCACCGCCACAGCCACCGCCCGACCACAGTAACTTGCCCTCCACTCCCACCGCCCCTACGCCTCACGACAAACAAGCCCCTCTTTGGCACCACAACAACTCTTGCAGACTGGTAAGGCACGACGATTCGGATTATCCGACGGCCCACGCGGCCAAGGCACAGAAACGGTAGATGCGAGTCTGGCAACCGGGAGATGGTGATGATTCAGATACTGACTCTCGTTTTGGTAATGCTTTTACAACACTGTTTGGTACAGAACACTGAGGTGTCCAGATGATGAGAAAGAGACACCGCCTAAATATTAAAGTGTCCAAAGTTCTGATGGAGCCTGCCCACCTTTTTCGCTCTTTTTTCTACTACGTGGTTTTAATTCATGTCGTCCGACACACAATTACTCTTCTGATCCGAGGGTAAGATACCCAATGTCAGTTAAAGGCACAAGTTTGTCGAGAAACAGATCACTGTTCTCCCAGTCTTTATGCCAAGTTTCCACACGACTACAAACTCTTACTGTCCACCCAGGTCGCCCAGGTAGGGAGTAACAGCACTGATTCCCGCCCTACCTGAGGACCCCAAATGCATCCGGTCAGTTAAGCTCGGGTAGTGGAGTAACGGCACTAACCCCCGCCCTACCCGGATTCCACCAATTCTTATCCCGCAGCGGCACTCACGCTCCTCATGTTCCCATCACTTTATACACTCTGGAATGGTTCTCTACATTTTGCATTGCCTTTGGCAGGCCTTAGTTTCACCTTCCCTACTCTCTCTTTGGTTGTGGTATAAAGAATGTATTTTGCCACGTTCCGTACGCTCACCCCTTCTTCCTTTACCTTCCGCGACCCCCTGGTGGTTCCCCACATGCTATTTATACATACGACACAATTGGTTGCTGATCATTGCTGCTATACGCACTGCTACACACAAACTACCTCTGAACCCTGGGACGAAACTCTATAAAACTGGCCGCCCTGAAATTCGGCTGGTTAAGATAAGCCTCAACCACCACTGGTTTCAAGTAAAGAAAAGACTGGTCAAATATATTGTCCGCCCACTCCCCGCATCGACCACAAGCTGCGAGAGTCTCTGTACTTTAAAGAATTTTTGCATTTCTTGTCTCTCCAAAATGGTATTTTGAAAAAGAAAATGAGGGAGTCACACATGGTGACAATCATAACGGGTAATTGGAGTAAGAAGAGAAAGACTAATAAAACGAGATATTAACCAAAGATAATGACAGATGCTATGCTTGCACCCCCAGGATTACCCGGAAAACAGAAGACACAGGATGAAGCAAGGATTGCTGACATGCGTTTGGATCATCGCTGGACTTTTGCAACTGTGTGCACAACGGACTGTTTTAACAAACACACCAGCCCCGAGCACTACCACACAACAGGCCACCACCAGCACGGACACTACACCACACATAAAGACAGACATCGAAACCCCCACCTGGTGCGAAAACATTGCCAAATGGAACCCCCTTTCATACATAGTAGAGGCCCTGCTAGTAATTGCAATAATCTGCAGTGTCATTCAGACGCTCCGACTCCGTAAATGATGAGCAAAAGCCTCCCACTCCCTGATATATACAGTCCGATCCCCCTTCTTTGGAATTCAACAAAATTGAACTCATGTAACAATTGCTGCTAAAAATAAACCATGTACCTCTTTAATTGTATTAGGATTAAGTAGAAATGTGATGCTGCTGTTTTAAATTTTGTACTGTATATAAGTTCTTTGATATTCACCAGCAGCATGAGAGTAGCTTAGATAGCGTTAGCTAGAGATCAACTGTGCAGATAAATAAAATGTTTTATAGTGACCTGAATTAGAGTAACCGTTAGAGATGAATTAATTTATGAATGTATTAATTAGGTAAATGTCCCAAACCATAAGATAAAGTAGAGTAGAACCTTGCCTTGACCAAGGGTGACCGGGCCGCCAAGGATGAACAGGGATCAATAGTGTGATCCACCACTCTTCAGAATCAAGAGGAGGAATGTAGCCATCTAAGATGGCCACCAGCAAAGGACCATGGGAATTATGGCCAACCGAGGACTCAGACAGATACAGAGCCTGTGTATCTGAAACACAGGTAACCAGACCTGATCGAAACCCCCGCTCGTTTGCATTTTGATGGCCCATTTTCCCAGGGCAGTAGAACTCCAATCAAGCAACCGGTACAGCCACAGACTGATCGGCGCCACTCCCATTACTCAGAAAGCCCAACTGCCAAGGTCAATGACCACTAAGGACCCGCCCAACCACCAAGCACCCGCCCCTTTATTGGCTGAAATCAAAAACAGTGATCAGAGCCCTGTCGAACTATTGGGTCCAAGGTTAAGGACCGCCCCAAAGAGCGCAAAATCCCAGAGGGATAAAAGAGAGCACAGCCATGTGTTCTGTCTCTTTTGGATCCGGCCTGTGCCAACCCAATTGTAGCAGGAACAGCCAGCCAAGTTCATAACCAACGATCGCTACCTGACGGATGAGCCCAGCAGAGACAGAGCCACATTCTTCGAACCAGCCAAGTGAAATCCAGATAGAGGCCTTATCCATTTGCACAGTGCCGATCGCCCTGAAGTTAAGTACAGGTTATTGTAGCTGATAGGTGTAGTTTAACTCGTAGTAGATATTGTGTTTGCATGTTGAGATAACTCTTGTGTGTGTAAATAAACTGGATGCAATTCTCCCATCGGGAGACTAAGTGCCGACGCCGGAGTGAAAACCGGAGTGTTTCACTCCGGCGTCGGAGGCCGTTCCCAGTCCCCTATTCCCCCGCCCCCGGGGGGGGGGGGGGCTAGGAGCGGCGCCGCGTCATTTACGCGCTCCGGGCCTTGGCGCCGAATAAAAGCGGCGCCGCGTAAATGACACGGCCGGCGCCGCGTAAATGACGTCATCCGCGCACGCGCGGTTGTCGTCCTCCCCGCGGCCGCCCCGCAAGATGTCGGATGGATCATGCGGGGCGGTGGATGAAAGGAGATCCTCCTTCAGAGAGGCTGGTCCGCTGATCGGTGGGTACCGATCGCGGGCCAGACACCTTTTGAGTCCCCCCCCGGTGCAGGAACCCCCCCCTCCCCCCACAGGCCGCCCCCCAGTGTTCCCGCGCTGATCCCACCGGCAGCGACCAGGTGTGGACGGTGCCGGTGGGAACCTGTCGTGTTGGGCAGGCCGCTCGGCCCATTCAGGCCGGAGAATCGCCGCTCGTCCGTTACAAAGAGCGAGCGGCGATTCTCCGAGCGGCCAGCTGTGATTCTCGCCGCGCCGGTTTGGGGGGGTTGGGAGAATCGCGTGCGGGTGCCGGGGCGGCGTGGCGGGACTCGCGCTGCGCCCCGGCGATTCACCCACCCGGCATGGGGGGGGGGGGGGAGAATTCTGCCCCCTATCTTTTGAACTAACTAACTGGTTGTGTGGTCATTTGATCGATATAAGGGATGGCTTGTGGTTCACCAAGATAAATAGAAATACCCACAGTATTGGCGATGCTGTTGGGATCGAAACAGTGCAACATTATTGGCGTCACTGGGTGGGAAAAACACCAACACTTTGCACCCTGGAGGGGATCTTCTCGACCAAATTCTTAGCCCTGCAGGGGGCCAGCAGGGACCCGGAATAAACCTAGTACGTCCGGTCGGAGGCCGCGCATGCGCACGGCAGCGGCCTCCAGTGGCCGCGCCGTGCTCCATGGCGGACTTGGACCGCGGAGCAGGAACTGAAAAATAAATTTCCCCTGATCGGCAACGTGCCCGACCCTCAGCGCCTGCACAAACATTTCCCGGCTGCCTATAAGGCCCCCCCTGCCCTCGATGGGCCCGCCCCCGACGAGGGCGGCTGCTGACTGAGTCCACAGCCGCCACGCGAGTATCCCGATCGGGTGGACCATATTAGACCCATGTCGTCGGGACTTCGGCCAGTTGAGGGCGGAGAATTGCGGAGCGGGCCTCTGTCAATGGCCCCAGGAGGACCTCGGCGGCGTATTCACCAAGTACGCCACTTTTCGGGGCCCGCAGAATCAGGGAACCGCTGCCGGACCTGATTCCTTGCAGGAAAATGGATTCTCCGCCCCCCCGCGCCGGCCGCGATTTCGGAGTCAGGGTGCGCAGAACCCAGCCCACGGTCTTGGACTCGGCGGGAGTGAATGGGGTGTTCCCGGTGGGAGTGAATGGGTGTTTAGGGAGTTTCATAGCAAATTGTACGAGTCAGAACCCCCAGCCGAGGAAGAGGGGATGAGGCGGTTTCTGGGAGGGGAGGACTTGCCGAAGGTTGATGAGAAGCTGGTGGAGGGCCTGTAGATGAAGTAGAGGGGTTGGAGGCGATGCAATCGGGTAAGGCCCTGGGTCCGGATGGGTACCAGGTGGAATTTTATAAGAAGTTCTTGGGGGTGTTGGGACCGCTGCTGGTAAGGTCCTTCATTTTAAAGTGTGATATGGACCCGGAAAACTGTGAGTCATACAGACCGATGTCCCTGTTAAATGTGGATGCCAAACTAATTGGCGAAGGTCCTGGCCACAAGGATCGAAGACTGCAACACAGGGGTAATAGGGGAGGACCAGACCGAATTTGTTAAGGGGCAGCATAGAACATAGAAAAATACAGCACAGAACAGGCCCTTCGGCCCACGATGTTGTGCCGAACCTTTGTCCTAGATTAATCATAGATTATCATTGAATTTACAGTGCAGAAGGAGGCCATTCGGCCCATTGAGTCTGCACCGGCTCTGGCGACCAACATTAGGAGGTTTCTTAGTGTAATCCAGAGGGACTTGAGGTTGAGGTGGTGGTGGGCATGGATGCAGAGAAGGCCCTTGGGTGGAGTGGGAATACTTATTTATGGGAGGTCCTGGGGCGGTAGAGTTTGGGCAGGGATTTGTGGACTCGGTCCAGTTGCTATACCAGGCACCGGTGGGGGCGAGTGTGCAGACGAATCGGGTGAGATCAGATTACTTCAGATTACACCGGGGGATGAGGCAGGGATGTCCACTTTCCCCACTGCTGTTTGCCTTGGCTATAGAGCCGTTGGTATTGGCATTGAGAACGTCAAGGGTCTGGCAGGGGATAGTATGAGAGGGTGGAGCACAGGGTCTCGCTTTACGCGGACGATCTACTTCTGTACATATCAGACTCGCTGGGGGGAGATTGGAGGGATAAATGGGATATTAGAGGAATTCGGTCGTCGGGATACAAATTGAATATGGGTAAGAGTGAGGTCTTTGCGATCCAGGCGAGGGGCCAGGTAAAGAGATTAGGGGAGATGCCTTTCAAGGGAGGGAGCTTTCGGTATTTGGGCATTCAGATGACATGGTAGTGGGTGCTGAATTTGGGTCGGTTGGTAGATCAGATGAGGGGGGATCTTCGGAGGTGGGACGTGCTCCCATTGTAATTGGCGGGGCGGATACAGAGAGTGAAAATGACGGTCCTCCCAAGGTTTTAATTTGTTTTTCAGAGCCTCCCAAGGTATTCTTTAGAAAAGTGAATTCAGTGATCTCGGGATACGTGTGACACACAGTGAACAACGATCTGATCAAAGTCGTCATTATCCCAGAGAAAACTTTGAAGCACCCTATTTTGATGTCAAATTGCACGGTGAGCAAATGGTTTGGGTCCTATTTTTGAGATTGCCAATAAGGCCAATCTTTTAGCACATGCAGCTGTAGGAGTCACAATGCTTATATTAACCAATGAGAAGTCTTACAACACCAGATTAAAGTCAACAGGTTTTTTTTGAATGACTAGCTTTCGGAGCGCAGCTCCTTCATCAGGTGAGTGAAGAGGTGGTTCCTCAACCACATATGTAGACAAAGTCAATGATGCAAGGTGATGCTTTGAATGTGAGTCTTTGCAGGTAATTAAGTGTTTACAGGTCCAGATGGAGCAACTGGAGAGAGGGATAATCACAGGTTAAAGAGATGTGAATTGTCTCAAGCCAGGACAGTTGGTAGGATATTGCCAGCCGAGGCCAGATGGTGGGGGGTGAATGTAATGAGACATGAATCCAAGGTCCCAGTTGAGGCCACACTCATGCGTGCAGAACTTGGCTATCAGTTTCTGCTCGCCGGTTTTACACTGTTGCGCATCTTGAAGGCCGCCTTGGAGAACTTAGCTGAAGATCAGAGGCTGAATGCCCTTGAATGCTGAGGTGTTCCCCGACTGGAAGGGAACATTCTTGCCTGGTAATTGTCACGCAATGTCCGTTCATCCTTTGTCGCAGCGTCTGCCTGGTCTCACCAATGTACCATGCCTCGGAACATCCTTTCTTGCAGCGTATGAGGTAAACAACGTTGGCCGAGTTGCACGAGTATGCACCGCGTACCTGGTGGGTGGTGTTCTAATGTGTAATGATCTGACACGCCTTGCAGAGGTTGCCACGGCAGGGTTGGGTGGTGTCGTGGTCGCTGTTCTCCTGAAGGGTGGGTAAATTGCTGCAAACAATGGTCTGTTTGAGGTTGGGCGGTTGTTTGAAGGCAGGTAGTGGGGATGTGGGGCAAGAAGTTCATCTTCATCGATGACATGTTGAAGGCTGTGAACAAGATGTCGTAGTTTCTCCGCACCGGGGAAGTACTGGATGACGAACGGTACTCTGTCAGTTGTGTCCCTTGTTTGTCTTCTGAGGAGGTCGGTGTGGTTTAGTATCAGCTTGCATCATTGACTTTGTCGATATAGAACAAAGTATATTGTAGAAGCCACCTCTTAACTCACCTGATGAAGGAGCTGCGCTCCAAAAGCTAGTGATTCAAAACAAACTTGTTGAACTTTAACCTGGTGTTGTAAGACTTCTTACTGTGCACCCACCCCCCAATCCAACGGCAGCATCTCCACATCATTAACCAATGAAGCTCAGCTTGCAGTAGAGAGCCCAAGTGAATTTCTCAACAAGTGTGTCGAGGAAAGGGAGCTTGTTAGACTGTTCCATTTCAAAGGTAAATTTGAGCATCTGATGGGCAGCATTAAGGTGTATGAGGAAGGTCTTGCATGCAGCTTCAGATTCAAATATAGAAAACGTGTCATCCATATATCGGAAATATGCCAGGGGTTGCAACGCTGACTGTACCAAGAATTACACCAACGATCAATTCGAGATGATCAGTCTGACTTGCAATTGTGGCCCATTTACACTTGTTAGAAGCTACAAATATTCACATACAGAGGTCTGTCCTCTGCAAGCAATAGGAATTTGTCCAGACATTGCACCTTTTTTGAATAAACCAAAGCATGGGACAATCGCTCCCTAGTGTCATGGTAACATCTCAAACAATCAGAGCCGATTTGCCAAGTATCAGCACTGTTTTTCTCATAATCCCTTTGAAATTTTGCACTCTTACACCTGTCCTGAGGAGTGCACGATTAATAGCTTCAACACTATGTATTTTTTTTAAAAATCAAGCTGTTATTTGCCAAACGCATATACTTGAAAAATTAAACAGTATTTGTTAACTTTCAGGTGTTGGGGTAAAGTCAGCATCGCTCTTATCCCCAATACACTTCACATTTATATTCTGCATTCAAAATGAGTGAATGTCATAGCTCTTGAAAACGTATGCCAAATAAAGAAACTCTATACAGACATTATTTGAAGAATGGAAAGAAGCATTGAGAGATTTGGAATGTTTCCAGTCAAACTCTCTGAACAATGCAAAAAACACGGACTCCCAAGCCTGGAGGGAAATGGCAATGAACTTAGTTGGGAAGGTGAAGAGGTAAGTGTGGCGCCTTTAAAAAATGCAAATAGGTATGGAGGCTGCTATCTCTTTAAGCGTTGGTGACGTCAGTATTTTGGAGTGGCGGCGCTCTGACCCTGCGCTTGAGAGTAGGAAACCCCGTGCGGCGATTGAATCGCCCGGATCGGGTTACAAGATGGCGGATGTTGTGCTGTGGTGAGGGGAGTCGTTGAGGGAGGAAAAGGAAGGAAGGCAGGCGGGCCTGGCCTACCCTACCCATCCGAACATTAACGATTTCGTACCTAATGTGTTTTTCTTTCTTTTCCGCCGCATTCCTTTATTTATTTGCAGTAACATGTCGCGCCACTCTCTGCTTGTGTTTGCCACCGTTGTAAAATCGCGGCGGTGACGGTGTAGAAAAAGACGAGAAGCGAAAGGACCGAGCGCGACGGCGGTCCCCCCCTCCCCAAGTGGCACCAAAAAAAAAGAAGCAGGAGAGATAAAGAAGCGGAGCGAAGGAAACATGTCGGATACGCGGAGGCGGGTGAAAGTGTACACGCTGAACGAGGACCGACAATGGGACGACCGGGGCACGGGGCATGTGTCTTCGACCTATGTCGATCGCCTGAATGGAATGTCCTTGTTGGTCCGAGCCGAGTCCGACGGTAAGAAAGAAGGGAAACAGCTTGGAGCCGGACCGTTTCACCTCTGCACTGTATGTATAGCTACATCCCCTTTGTAAAAGAAGCAATCGGCTGGTTTTTATAAAAGCAAAAGGGGGGAAAAAACCTCCAGGGCCTTCTTGTTTTGCTCCGAGGCGTTGTTGTTTTCCTAGACACTCGAATCGTGAGTTTGCAAATGACCCCGAGTGAAAGATGAGCCAAACGTTGGCATTGTGGCGAGGCCAGGAAAGTGTGTGAATGTGACGTGTGGTGGGGGAGGGGAGGGGGATGTGCATTTAAATGATATTTACTATAGAAGCTAGTGTGTGCAGGGAATGTGAACAAAATGTGTTCATTCTTTGTTTTCCGTCCCTTTTAGGTTCGCTTTTATTGGAATCGAAAATCAATCCGAACACTGCGTACCAGAAGCAGCAAGTAAGCTGTGTAAAATGTTGCACACGTTGGAAAGGTTTAAAAAATATATTTTTAAGTATGAAGGGGGATAAAGGGAGCCACCCCGAGAAAACACTCATTTTGTAATTTAAAGTCACGTGCAGAGCTTACAGTAACTCTGTTATTTGCTCGTTTTAAATTGCACAGTAATGTGTTTACTTGATTATTTAAAAATATGGTCATAATTTAATAGCTGCGAGATTGCTCACTGCCTTTTGCATTGAGTAATTTTTAAAAAAAAGTTAATGCTTTGCAGATTAACAATCGCTTGTGATCTCTCGTAAAATAGGATACATTGATTGTTTGGTCAGAAGCAGACAATTACGATTTGGCACTCAGTTTCCAAGAAAAGGCTGGATGTGATGAAATCTGGGAGAAAATTTGTCAGGTACTGTATACTCTGCTAAATTAACTGGTTGAATAGATATAAGTTATGCCATTCCAATTTTAACTTTGAGAGACAAACTGGAACTTTGCAAGTAGCTTATAGACAGATGACATGATGTGTGTTGAGTCCTTTTTAACCCAGTATATAAAATCGACATATTAAGGCAAATACATTTTGATTTATTACTGTCTTTCATTCTCCCTTGCAAAAACTGCATTATCGGAAGATTGTTTTTCCATTGTGTAAGCAAGTATGTTTCTGATCAATGTCTATGGTGTGTTAATTGCGTTTTGACATTGAGACTGAAATTGAATGCTTAACCCCAAACTTGTGTTTCTTCTTGCAAGTGTTTTACCCCTCCTGTGTTTTTGTATCTATTGTTTTAAGAACTTCAGAGATTTTCAGTGATTTAGCTTATGTTTTAATTCGGATTAATTCTGCATTTATTTATATGGTTCTGCATACAGTGGTGTGATCGTTAATAATGTAGTCGAAAATCCATAGAACGTAAACTGAAATTCCATGATGGCCTTTTTTAGAATTTGAATTGTTAAAGTATGGGAAAAAAAGGCTGGTAAATATGTTCTGGTTTAAATGCCTTTAGTCCCCCACCACTGTGCTGGTCTTGCAAGTCACTAACAAAGAAAAGTACAGTACTAAAGTGTACTAAATCTTGAATGGCTGTGGATTTATTATTAGAAATCTTTTAGTTTGAAAGAAGCATCAGACTGCAATGGAAGATGATTGTAAGAGAGGGTACCATCACTCCTCCTTCCTTCAGGTAACATCCCTAAACTGCGCAAGGTAGCATAGCGGTTAGCATTGTTGCTTCACAGCGCAAAGATCCAGGTTCGATTCCCGCTTGGGTCGCTCTGTGCGGAGTCTGCATGTTCTCCCTGAGACTGCGTGGGTTTCCTCCGGGTGCTCTGGTTTCCTCCCACAAGTCCCGAAAGACTTGTTAGATGAATTGGACATTCTGAATTCTCCCTCCGTGTACCCGACTAGGGGATTTTCACAGTAATTTCATTGCAGTATTAATGTAAACTGACTTGTGACAATAATAAATATTATTATTATGAGTTAATGAACTCCATGCTTGCGGGCAATACCCACATCCTAAAAGAGATTTTTTTTTAAATGTCAACCATTGCCATTCTCAACAGTAACTACACTTCCAAAATACTTTGTTAGGTGTGAAGTGCTTTGAGATGGCCAATGGTTGTGAAAAGTACTATATAAATGCAATTTTTATTTATTTTTTTTGCTAAGAGCAAAATGTTGGAAAAGCTCAGGTCCAGCAGCATCTGTGGAGAGATAAACAGTTAATGTTTCGAGTGTGTGACTCTTCCACAGAGCTGAAGAAGGGTAAAATCTGATGGGGGTTTATACCAGTTTTTAAAAAATAGTATGACACCTAACGTAATCCTGCTTGCAGATAATTGAAATCTTTATTTAATCCGTCGGATTATATACAGAATAATTTGTACATGTGCTGTGTAGCGTTTTGAGTGGGGTATTTCCATGATACAACATGAATTTTTAAAAATGGCGTTAACTGAACAGGGTGAATTTTTACTTTTATTGGAATTTCTTTGGTATGGGAAAAATTCCCTGAAAAGACCATGAATTTTGAGCTGAATGTTTTAACTGTATATACTAATTTATCTCCCATGATATTGGATATGGTAAGTTATTATGGTGTCAGCTATTTATGTTGTCAACTCTACAGTTTTTCTCTCTTTTCATTAACATCTTCAACACTTTCAGGTAGGAGGCAGTGGCTGAGATGAGAATAAGGAGCCATTAATGGCTGCAAGGTGACATTTCAAGTGGGATTTGCAGGGGGAGTTGCCACCCATTCCCATACCATTCACCCCTTCTATCACTTATACTTTCTTTGGAACCATCCCTAGTTCTTCACGAGTCTATCTATAACTTTTACCCTCGCTACCACTTCTCACTACTATCACTGACCCACCCTCTTCTGTCTGCTCATCTCCTCTACCCCTTGCTGTCGACACATTGGGAACAAATTCAGCATTTTGTACAGTTTGTGGGAACTTGATTTTTGGTTAATGACAGGTTCCTGTTATTAACTGTATGCACAGGAATTCATAATAGGGGAGGGGGCAGAGTTAATAAATTCCAACCGCTCCATTTTGTCCTTTTCACAATAGTCTTTGTGCCCCCTTGTTGCTGACTGACCTATGTAAATAATCCATTTTCCTCTTACAGACTTTTAATTGCTGTTCCAGTGAATGTTTATCATTTAGGCAATAAACCATCACCTCTGGTTTAACTGGAACTAATTTGAACTGTACCTGACAACTTAATTTTATTCTTTGAAGATTATCAGGTTGCAATTCAAGTTTCATTTGCACAACACCATTAACGAGGATAGCATGACGATTGACACTGTCGTCTGGCACTTAATTGTTGCCTATAGAGATTCAAATGCTTAAGTTCTGAATGTAATTTTTGTTTTAATCCGAGAAGAAATTAACCCTTGCTCAAGATTAAATTTCACAAAGTTATACTTCTGTAATGCTACCAACCTCATTTATGCGGTCTGTTGTTGGTCATATTTTGAAAACATTGTTTTCAATATTTCTATATTTTAGTGGTGATCTTCTATTCAGGTCATTTTTTAAAAAAGGCTTCATGCCGAAAAGGACTATTCTAAATCTACTCTGCTCTTCCAATTTGGCTGTTAATAGCTGTGTTCTAAAGTTGGATATGTCAGTATCTATTTTATACTAATAGCGACAACTAGAAATTCTTACAAGGATCTTTTGTATTTGTCCTGTACCTATCAAATAACTTTGAGAATGTTTTGGTTTTGTCCGACCACTTCTGTTTAATGTGTTGGCATTGAAACCTCCAGGGATGCTGTAGTTCTAAACAAAGTGCTTTCAAAACCAAGTAATTGAAGATTATTCAAAGCTGTTTGAATTTAAACATGGGTATTCACGTGGGCCATTACCCATAAGGGCTAGGCCCACGTCATCTCTAATCGTATTTGCCTGTTCACATTGATATTCTCCTCTCCTCTTTCCCCCCCCCCCCTTTAACCTCTTCCAGTGTTTTTAAGTTTCTCATCTGGACAATATCCTCTCACCTTGTTGTCATGCTAGTAAATATACATTCAAATCTACTTCTATCCATGACACTAGTGTTCTGTTACGAGGTATCCAAAACCCCCAAGCATTTTGTTGTCTTGTACAGATTCATCACTATCAATACGCCTTTAATGTCCATCTAAATAACTAGTAGATTGTGTCCCTATTCTAGCCTTCTTCTGGAATTTTGCTTTCAACACCTGTGTATCTAGTCACCTATCAGTCTGTTCTCGTGCTCCATTCGACTTTATGCAGAATACATATCTTTTGTAATTATTACTAATTTGCATTTTTCTGCCATCAAATTTTTCACTTGCCAATTTGGTTAACCTATATATTAAGAGGTTAACTGAATGGATTTTATAATAAATCATAGCTTTCTTTATGTTGAAGGTACTGGTTATACATGTGGTTCCATGAGTGCGTGTGTCTTATTTGAATAATGTACTGGAAATGGCAGGGGTGAAATCGCAATGAAAACTAACTTTCATAACTTTTAAAAAGAATCTGATGATTTGAGCATTAGTATTTTTCACTTGAAATTCTCATACTTTTTGAGAGGGTAGGACATTATGATTTTGAGGTGTGCCATGTGGGTAACAATGGCTGACCTTGATATATTGCAGGTTTTATAGCTAAACACGATAGCAGTCACGTTAAGGGGTGTACATTATGTCATGTTATCTTAAATGTTTGAATGGGCTATAATCGGAATACTACTAAATACCTTCTGAATCGAAGTTGGGATCTGTTGTACTCTTGCAGATGAATTGGAGCAAGCATAGCTAATATTAGATGTATATAATTTAAAAGTTTTGAGAACATCAGTCAGTTCTGTTCAATTGTTTGTTTTAAGCAATCTTCTCAAAGAGGAAAACTACCAGTAATAACCCTGTGATATTGTCTGACCTCTAAATAACAAGTAAGCAAGGAAGTTGATTCTTCACTTTCAACCTCAACTGAAGTATTTTGCCCAATTCTGGGCACTGCATTTGAGGAACGATGTGAAGGCTTTAGAGAGGGTGCACAGAAGTCTCAAGTGTTTCCAGGGATGAGGAACTTGAGTTGTATTGGTAGGTTGCGGAAACTAGGTTTTCCTTGAGTAAGAGATTTAAGAGCTGTTCAAAATCATGCCTAGACAGAAAATATAAGGAATACTGTTCCCATTGATGGAAGTGCTAAGAACCAAAGACACCGATTGCCGATTTAAGGTGACTGGCAAAAGAACCAAAGGCATCATGAAAAACTTTGACACAGCAAGTGGTCAGGATCTAGAAAGAATTGCCTTATGGTGAAAGATCCAATTGTGGATCTTTCAAAAAGGAATTGGATAAGCACCGGAAGAGAAATGTGCAGGGCTAATGAGGAGTGGTACCAGCTGAATTCTTGTAGAGAGCTGACATGAACACCACGTGGCTAAATGACCACTTCCTGTGCTGTACTGATTCAGTGATTCTGACCGCCTCCAAGTTAGTGGAGTTGGCAGATATGCAACAAACGTAGTTTGATGTGTCGATTATTGTGAAGAGTAAAGTTTGGGAGCTAAGAGCAGAGGTTGCAATATATTTTGAAGAAAAACATTCTTAATGAAATGGTAGAACAACAAAATCTTGAAAGGGAGAATTGTAGTTGTAGAAGGGCACATGGCACTCTATTTTACACGTGGGGCTGTAGGTGCAACAGTAGAAGAGTATTGGGAGATGTATAGATAAACTTAGCTTTACAAATTGATCTGTGAAATAAGTCTTGAGATTCAGGGAAAGTAGTGAAAAGTATCCACTTATCAATGAAAGAATCGTAAAATTAGAAGGAATTTATAGGATGGGAATAGAAGGATACAGACCCAGGAAGTGTAGAAGATTGTAGTTTAGTCGGGCAGCATGGTCGGCACGGGCTTGGAGGGCCGAAGGGCCTGTTCCTGTGCTGTACATTTCTTTGTTCTTTGTTTTAAACCCACAATTATTGTGATACTTTAGTATGAGTTTCAGTAGAAGTGGAGTTGGTGGCAACATTAAGCAGGAAATAAATATTTGATGATTGTATTGGAGAATGCTAGGAAAGAAGAGATACAGGGTTATAAGTAGGTAACTGATGCTACTGTGTCGAGGAGAGGGTGTGTGCGTGCGGAGAGGTGGGGATGAGTGTGTGCGCGTGGGGGTGTGTGGGCGGTGTGGAGGGTTGCGGTGGGGGGGGGGTGGTGTGGAGAGAGGTGTGTGTGGGGTGGGGGGGAAGAGAGGTGGGGGGGGGGAAGAGAGGTGGGGGGGGGGGGAAGAGAGGTGGCGGGGGGGAAGGAGGTGGGGGGGGAAGGAGGTGGGGGGGGAAGGAGGTGGGGGGGGGGAAAGAGAGGTGGGGGGGGGAGAGAGGTTGGGGGGGGAGAAGAGAGGGGGGGGGGAAGAGAGGTGGCGGGGGGGAAGGAGGTGGGGGGGGGGAAGGAGGTGGGGTGGGGGGGGGAGGAAGAGGTGGGGTGGGGGGGGGGAGGAAGAGGTGGGGTGGGGGGGGGGGAGGAAGAGGTGGGGTGGGGGGGGGAGGAAGAGGTGGGGTGGGGGGGGGGAGGAAGAGGTGGGGGGGGGGAGAAAGAGGTGGGGGGGGGGGAGAAAGAGGTGGGGGGGGGGGAGAAAGAGGTGGGGGGGGGAGAAAGAGGTGGGGGGGGGGGAGAAAGAGGTGGGGGGGGGGAGAAAGAGGTGGGGGGGGGAGAAAGAGGTTGGGGGGGGGGAGAAAGAGGTGGGGGGGGGGAGAAAGAGGTGGGGGGGGGGGAGAAAGAGGTGGGGGGGGGGAGAAAGAGGTGGGGGGGGGGAGAAAGAGGTGGGGGGGGGGGAGAAAGAGGTGGGGGGGGGGGGAGGAAGAGGTGGGGGGGGGAGGAAGAGGTGGGGGGGGGGGAGGAAGAGGTGGGGGGGGGGGGGGAGGAAGAGGTGGGGGGGGGGGGAGGAAGAGGTGGGGTGGGGGGGGGGGAGGAAGAGGTGGGGTTGGGGGGGGGGGAGGAAGAGGTGGGGGGGGGAGGAAGAGGTGGGGTGGGGGGGGGAGGAAGAGGTGGGGTGGGGGGGGGGGGAGGAAGAGGTGGGGTTGGGGGGGGGGGGAGGAAGAGGTGGGGTGGGGGGGGGGAGGAAGAGGTGGGGGGGAGGGAAGAGGTGGGGTGGGGGGGGGAGGAAGAGGTGGGGTGGGGGGGGGAGGAAGAGGTGAGGTGGGGGGGGGAGGAAGAGGTGGGGTGGGGTGGGGGGGGGGGGAAGAGGTGGGGTGGGGGGGGGGGAAGAGGTGGGGTGGGGGGGGGGAGGAAGAGGTGGGGTGGGGGGGGGAGGAAGAGGTGGGGTGGGGGGGGAGGAAGAGGTGGGGTGGGGGGGGAGGAAGAGGTGGGGTGGGGGGGGGAGGAAGAGGTGGGGTGGGGGGGGGAGGAAGAGGTGAGGTGGGGGGGGGAGGAAGAGGTGGGGGGGGGGGAGGAAGAGGTGGGGTTGGGGGGGGGGGGAGGAAGAGGTGGGGTTGGGGGGGGGGGGAGGAAGAGGTGGGGTGGGGGGGGAGGAAGAGGTGGGGTGGGGGGGGGGAGGAAGAGGTGGGGTGGGGGGGGGGAGGAAGAGGTGGGGTGGGGGGGGGGAGGAAGAGGTGGGGTGGGGGGGGGGAGGAAGAGGTGGGGTGGGTGGGGGGAGAGGTGGGGTGTGTGTGGGGGAGAGAGGTGGGGTGTGTGGGGGAGAGAGGTGGGGTGTGTGGGGGAGAGAGGTGGGGTGGGTGGGGGGAGAGGTGGGGTGTGTGTGGGGGAGAGAGGTGTGTGTGGGGGAGAGAGGTGGGGTGTGTGTGGGGGAGAGAGGTGGGGTGTGTGTGGGGGGGAGAGAGGTGGTGTGTGGGGGGAGAGGTGGGGTGTGGGGAGAGGTGGGGTGTGTGGGGAGAGGTAGGTCGGGGGTGTGTGGGGAGAGAGGAGGTGGGGTGTGTGTGTGTGTGGAGAGGTAGGTCAGGGGTGTGTGTGTGTGGAGAGGTAGGTCAGGGGTGTGTGTGTGGGGAGAGGGGGTGGGTGGGGAGAGGTGTGGGGACAGGTGGGTGGGGTGTGGGGGGGGGAGGGAGAGAGGTGGGGTGTGGGGGGGGAGAGAGGTGGGGGTGTGTGTGTGGGAGGGAGAGAGGTGGGGTGTGTGGGGGGAGAGAGGTGGGGGTGTGTGTGTGGGGGGGAGAGGTGGGGGTGTGTGTGAGGGGGAGAGAGGTGGTGTGTGTGGGAGGGAGAGAGGTGGGGGTGTGTGTGTGGGGGGGAGAGAGGTGGGGGTGTGTGTGAGGGGGAGAGAGGTGGTGTGTGTGGGGGGGGGAGAGGTGGGGGTGTGTGTGTGGGGGGGAGAGAGGTGGGGGTGTGTGTGAGGGGGAGAGAGGTGGTGTGTGTGGGGGGGGGAGAGGTGGGGTGTGTGTGGGGAGAGGTAGGTCGGGGGTGTGTGTGGAGAGGTAGGTGGGGTGTGTGTGTGGAGAGGTAGGTCGGGGTGGGTGGGGAGAGGAGGGGGTGTGTGGGGAGGTGGGGGTGTGTGCGTGTGGGGAGAGGTGGGGGTGTGTGCGTGTGGGGAGAGGTGGGGATGTGTGGGGAGAGGTGGGGGTGTGTGGGGAGAGGTGGGGGTGTGTGGGGAGAGGTGGGGGTGTGTGGGGAGAGGTGGGGGTGTGTGGGGAGAGGTGGGGGTGTGTGGGGAGAGGTGGGGGTGTGTGGGGAGAGGTGGGGGTGTGTGGGGAGAGGTGGGGGTGTGTGGGGAGAGGTGGGGGTGTGTGGGGAGAGGTGGGGGTGTGTGGGGAGAGGTGGGGGTGTGTGGGGAGAGGTGGGGGTGTGTGGGGAGAGGTGGGGGTGTGTGGGGAGAGGTGGGGGTGTGTGGGGAGAGGTGGGGGTGTGTGGGGAGAGGTGGGGGTGTGTGGGGAGAGGTGGGGGTGTGGGGGGAGAGGTGGGGGTGTGGGGGGAGAGGTGGGGGTGTGGGGGGAGAGGTGGGGGTGTGGGGGGAGAGGTGGGGGTGTGGGGGGAGAGGTGGGGGTGTGGGGGGAGAGGTGGGGGTGTGGGGGGAGAGGTGGGGGTGTGGGGGGAGAGGTGGGGGTGTGGGGGGAGAGGTGGGGGTGTGGGGGGAGAGGTGGGGGTGTGGGGGGAGAGGTGGGGGTGTGGGGGGAGAGGTGGGGGTGTGGGGGAGAGGTGGGGGGAGAGGTGGGGGTGTGGGGGGAGAGGTGGGGGTGTGGGGGGAGAGGTGGGGGTGTGGGGGGAGAGGTGGGGGTGTGGGGGGAGAGGTGGGGGTGTGGGGGGAGAGGTGTGGGGGGGTGTGGGGAGAGGTGTGGGGGGGTGTGGGGGGGGTGTGGGGAGAGGTGTGGGGGGGGGTGTGGGGAGAGGTGTGGGGGGGTGTGGGGAGAGGTGTGGGGGGGTGTGGGGAGAGGTGTGGGGGGGTGTGGGGAGAGGTGTGGGGGGGTGTGGGGAGAGGTGTGGGGGGGTGTGGGGAGAGGTGTGGGGGGGTGTGGGGAGAGGTGTGGGGGGGTGTGGGGAGAGGTGTGGGGGGGTGTGGGGAGAGGTGTGGGGGGGTGTGGGGAGAGGTGTGGGGGGGTGTGGGGAGAGGTGTGGGGGGGTGTGGGGAGAGGTGTGGGGGGGTGTGGGGAGAGGTGTGGGGGGGTGGGGGGAGAGGTGTGGGGGGGTGGGGGGAGAGGTGTGGGGGGGTGTGTGGGGGGGTGTGGGGAGAGGTGTGGGGGGGTGTGGGGAGAGGTGTGGGGGGGTGTGGGGAGAGGTGTGGGGGGGTGTGGGGGGGTGTGGGGAGGGGTGTGGGGGGGTGTGGGGAGGGGTGTGGGGAGGGGTGTGGGGGGGTGTGGGGAGGGGTGTGGGGGGGTGTGGGGAGGGGTGTGGGGGGGTGTGGGGAGGGGTGTGGGGGGGTGTGGGGAGGGGTGTGGGGGGGTGTGGGGAGGGGTGTGGGGGGAGGGGTGGGGAGGGGGGGTGGGGGGGGGGGTGGGGTGAGGGGGGGTGGGGGGGGGGGGTGGGGTGGGGGGGGGTGGGGGAGGGGTGTGGGGAGGGGTGTGGGTGTGGGGTGAGAAGTGGGGGGTGTGTGTGTGTTGGGGGGTATTTGGGGGGGTGGGGAGAAATGGTGAGGATTACTACCTGTTTTTGTTTCCAAAGTGAATAGCCTAACATTTATCCAAATTCTACTGCATCTGCCCACTCGTCCAACCTGTCCAGATCATGCTGTCTGATCTGTGCATCCTCGTCACAGTTCACCCTCCCACCCAACTTGGTATCATCTGCAAACTTTGCGAGGTTACATTTTGTTCCTTCATCCAAATCATTAAAATATATTGTGAATATCTGTGGTCCCAGCACCGATCCCTGTGGTACCCCACTAGTTACTGCCTGCCAATTTGATGCAACTGTCTGCAGGAGTGATTAAAGTTCAGCTTCCAACAGACAGCTTTTTATTATGAGCCTCTAAATTATTTTAATAATGTTTTGTCCTACTGATAGTACCATTTTCATGAGCTGTTTAAGAATCTTATAGATTTAAACTTAAAATTGAAAATTTTTGAAGTATTTTACAAAGTTTTTGTTCGATCCGTATATTCACCGTTTGTGTGTGATACTTATGTGAGTTAATTCATGTCAAACATCTTTGCCATGACCATTTATTTAAGTAGTAACTAGATACTGGAATATAAAAGATGATAATGAAATCAGAAGCCACCACCACTGTACCCAAGTTTTGTGAAGAAAATTGAAATTGCCAAAAGTACAGTAATTTACCAAGTGAGGGCAGTGTTGGTTTTCAATGTAAAACCAATCCATGTTCATGTCTAGTTTCTAGTGTTAATGGTACTGATGTTGGCCGATATGTTCTTGTTCATTAAATCTATGAAATTGTTAATTAACTGATACAACATTTTCATGATATTGCCAGATACAAAAGACATCTAGAAACCATTTTTGTTTTCAAAGTGATTGGATGCAAAGGTCCATGAATTCTTTTTTTAATGTAAATTTGGAGTACCCAATTATTTTTTCCAATTAATGGGCAATTTAGTGTGGCCAATGCGCCTAACCTGCACATCTTTGTGTTGTGGGGATGAAACCCACGCAGACACAGGGAGAATATGCAAACTCCAGACAGACAGTGACCCAGGGCCGAGATCGAACCCGGATCCTCAGCACCGTAGGTAGCAGTGCTGACCATTGCGCCACCGTGGTGCCCAAAATTAACATCTCCCTTTCCGCTCACTTGTGCTCATGTACTCCCTTCCTTATTCTCTCTCTTGCTCGCTTTCATTCCTGAATGTTGCCGCATGCCCGCTCTCAGTGGGGCTTGCCCCCGCCAGCCTATTAGTTATGATATAGTTTTTCCATTCAAATAGCATGGGAGAAAATAGCTGTGGACGCTTATTTGTTACGCTGTGTGTTTGTGCCCCTCCTGTATCCCTGTTCTACCAGTTTCCTTCTCTTTCAGTGTAGGGTTTAAAACTTAATATAAATGTAATTTTATTCTATGAAGGATCTTAGTTTTGGAAAGGAATGGTTTTGATTAGTTCAAAAGTTCACCTGTTAAATTGAAATTGTTGTTCACAAGTGTAGGGGGTCACATGAATGCTGAACATTGGAGCAGTAATGGATAGAGCTGTGGAATAGAGAATATGGGATCCAGCCCTCCCAATTCTGGTTGGTCTTAATGTGAGCCATATCCTGTTGGTCCTGAAGCTGATTGGGGAGTAACATGAGCATTCAGTGATAGTAACCTGAATTTCATAGTGGTTGGCTGAAAGGGTCATTGAAGGAGATCTTAAAGTTGACCACTTCTGAGCATTAGAGGTAAGACTCTATGCAACCTTTGTTGAGAGAAGAGTGGGTGGCAACAAGACGATTTGATTTCCTGCACTTCCTGCTGTCATGTTTTTGGTCACAGCTTTGCCACATTTTGCTATTGTAAACTATAATCAGCTGCCATGGTGTTGCATGCTCTAGCCAGTCAGCTTTTGTAGACCAATTTTCAGAGGTGTCGATTCTGTAACCAAGCTTGTCTTTGCTAATTGACCATTGACCATAGGCAATTTATTAGTTAAATAAATGCATAAGATAGCGAGCTTTTGTCCGCTGGTTAATATTAAACATCTGAAAATGGTGTGCATATCAGCTGCTGTTTTTGCATTTTGTGAAATTGCTTCCCATATGTAAAGAAAAAACTAAGAATGCTAACTATCTAACAACCTATGCACAATTAGGACTAACTGTTTCTAGGCATTCTTTCCAGCAGGTTTGCAGTGAGCAGTAGATCAATATTAAATGTATTTAACTTGCAGGTTGCAGTAGCAGAATAAGTTTCAAATGAACCCTTTATTGGCATTCACAGGTGCAGGGACGAGACCCGTCACTAGATATCACTCAGGACATCATTGATGAGTCTGAAGAAGAGCGATTTGAAGAAATGCCTGAAACTACTCATACAGTTGATCTTCCACCATGTGAACTAAACAAACTGGAAGAGATTGCCGACTTGGTAACCTCAGTTCTCTCCTCTCCTATCCGCAGAGAGAAGTTATCACTGGCTTTGGAAAATGAGGGTTACATTAAAAAACTGTTGCAGCTATTCCAAGTTTGTGAGGACCTGGAGAACACAGAAGGTCTACATCATTTGTATGAAATTATCAGAGGCATTTTGTTCCTCAATAAAGCAGCACTGTTTGAGGTGATGTTTTCAGATGAGTGCATTATGGACGTGGTGGGGTGTTTGGAGTATGATCCTTCCTTACCTCATCCCAGAAAGCACAGAGAATTTTTGACAAAAACAGCCAAATTTAAAGAGGTTATACCTATCACAGACACTGAACTGAAACAAAAAATTCACCAAACATACCGGGTGCAGTATATCCAGGATATCATTTTACCCACCCCATCTGTATTTGAGGAGAATTTTTTATCCACGCTAACATCATTTATATTCTTCAACAAAGTGGAGATTGTTAGTATGTTGCAGGTGAGTTATTTTTATGAAGATATTAACATTAATTTGATTTACAGATTTAGTTGCGAAAACATTTTGGATAGATAAACCCTGCTGTCCGATTCAGGAAATCATGGGGTTTCCCTCTTGTGTAAATAAATATCTATACTTTGGCAATGACAGATGATCATACAATACAAGAGGCACTTTATTTTTTCTGTTCTTATGTTCTTTGAGTGATTAATGCCTTGCCCCTGGTTGAGATGTGTTTACATTAGTTTTCCCCGACCAATTATAGTCTTTCCCAACAACATTGCTGATTGCTCATAACGAAACTGGTAAAAGTTTTACAATGGAGAATGGAAATCTTTGTTCCAGTAGCCTGACTTAAGGTGCATTTGCATTACACCCTGCTGGGAGGGTAGATAGATGAAACATTAAAATTTTCCTTTTCTCTTTACAGATGCTGACTGACCGATGTAATTTCTGTTTTTAAAAGATTTTTATTTCAGATTTCCAGCATTTGCTATTTTTCCCTATTTTACTTGGCCTGGATAAAACCTTTTTTTTTCCAGGAACAAATTTACTTGCAGTTACGTGACTTCTCCATATTGTTAAATCTTGTTTCCTACTGATACTAATGTCTGGCCTATCTAAGTGTTTACATTGATTTTCAGGTAGTTTTAAAAGTGTAGATGGTTGAAGGAATCTCCAACCACCTTTAAACATGGGTTGATTGGCTTTACACTCCATATATTCAAATGGAAATTATGAACTTTCCTCTTCCCAGGGTGTGGGGTGTCTCCGTTTTGGTGAAGATACTGGTTGGACCCATTTTATATTTACACTGCCGATTCAGTGTAGCTGAAAAGCAGAAATTGATGCTGTAGCTTAATGAGGGTGAGCAGGAAGGACTTGGTGCAATAGAGGCAACTGCATTTTGGAGATGTTTTGAAGAGGATGTGAGGGGAACATGAAGGGAATTAGAGTAATCATGTCTTCAGTGATGGCCATAACCAACAGTTTTACTGGTGGAGGAAGAAATATCTTTTATTCTATGCACATAGTCAAAATGTAGAGAGGAAACAGTGGCAAGCGAGCAGATTTATGTTGGGGGTTTAAACAACGGATTTTTTTTCCTGATAAGGTGGAGATGAGTCTCAATTTTCCATGACTATAGAAGTTGTGGCAGGATTGAGCTGATGGAGAGAGGGAAATTAGTCCAATTGTTAGCATACATATGGAACACCATAGATCCATTCAACAGTAAACCAGCTGACACTGATCATGTGAAATGCTGAAATGGGCCATATGGTAGCACAGTGGTTAGCACTGTTGCTTCACAACTGCAGGGTCCCAGGTTCGATTCCCGGCTTGGGTCGCTGTCTGTGCGAAGTTTGCACGTTCTCCCCGTGTCTGCGTGGGTTTCCTCCGGGTGCACCGGTTTCTTCCCACAGTCCAAAGATGTGCCGGTTAGGTGGATTGGCCATACTAAATTGCCCATAGTGTTCAAAAAAGTTAGGTGGGGTTACTGGGTTGTGGGGATAGGGTGGAGTTGTGGGCTTAGGTGGGTTGGTATTTCCGGTGCAGACTCGATGGGCCAAATGGCCTCAAATTCTGTCTATGTCCCAGGGCACCACTTAAAGAAGTCAGAAAATGACCCCATACCGTCTCCTTTAGGCAATGTTTTTCAAACTTTTTACCTGGCGACCCACTTTTGCCAAATGGCTGTCCCTCGCAATCCACACTACGTTCACTTACTACTCGGGTGAGCCTTCCTTTTATGCATTTTAAATTAATATAATTGATCTTCCTCATTTATGACTGTAAATTGCAAACAGTTCTACATACTTGTAACCAAGATGTTGCATGGCAAGAACATAGTTCCACCTTGTATTTTGCAAATTTAACTTACCAACAGTTTTATATCCCCGACACTGAAATCGCTGGTTTTGTCCAGTCGGACATTTAAAAACTCGCAGCTGAGATTTAACTCTGGGCTCAAGTACCAAAAGGCTGCTTAATCGATCTGCGGATTTGACACGCCATGTGCCATCCCACTGACATGAACTCATTTGCTGATCTGGTTACACTATCACCGTGAATTCGGCTATGAAG
Source organism: Scyliorhinus torazame (assembly GCF_047496885.1). NCBI lineage: Eukaryota > Metazoa > Chordata > Chondrichthyes > Carcharhiniformes > Scyliorhinidae > Scyliorhinus > Scyliorhinus torazame. Next base: position 312,802,946 of record NC_092707.1, read on the forward strand.
AATTACAATCAATCTTATTCCATTCGTCGACATATAAATTCAAAATAAATGTCTGACATCGGACAATACACCCATTTACAGTCCATCGGGCCATCCATGATTTTCAGACGTCATCTAATTTTGAAATTGATTCAACCGCAACGCGCACAGGGAGAAATAATGAGTTGGATTGTGAGATAATGCCAATGCTCGTCAAATTCTGAAGCCATAACCTGCCTTCATGGCGGGAAATTTGAGACTTGGGCAGAGTTCACTGACCAAGCAAGCTGCAATACTGCTCCTACAGTCGCAATCTAAACGGGATCACTAAACATTTAAAAATACACTTCCCTCCCAATTAACTTTTCCTTTCATAAAGTGGACCTAACTTGTAGGAGGCAGTACTAAGCTTTTCCCCCAGATACAAATACATCATATACTGGCTATGTCATCGTCTGAGAAGTCTGCATTGTAATACTGCCTTCTACAAAATGCGCGCTATAACCAGAACAACTATGTGTAACGCTGCACCAGTCTTGATCTCTCAGCCATTCCAAACATTAGGTTTCATAATGAAGCATTGTATTTGTGTATTGGCTAGATATAAAATTTAATCATATGAATGTGAACTTTATTTTCGAACAGGATCACATTAAGGCAGCAAAAAGTTTCCCAGGGAGAAAACGGGAAGAAAGATCAGATGATCTTTGGGGATCATTTTTGGCAACCCGTTTTCAAACACCCGCGACCCACACTTTGAAAAACACAGCCTTAAGGTTCTCACTCAGTGCTACTTCCCTGGACTGAAATGAAGGCAAAGGAGTAAGTGGCGTGGAAAGCAGTGACCCAATACAATAAGAGGGGCAAGTTTTAAAAGAAAAATTGACTGTCCTAAATTTATGAAGCTTAAAAAAAAGGCACCAAACTAAGCTCACGTAAGGATGGCTGTCAGAAAATTTAAAATAGTCCCAGCATCATTCAGTGAACAAGCCGTGGAACTTCATGCTGAGTCAAAGCAGTTATAAAATATTCAAGTTTGATAAATTGAAATATCAATTCTAGGTTTGTATTAAAAACTTCAATCATAACAGGAATATATTAATGCATATTTCAATCTCGTGAAGGTGTGTAGAGGGAGGAGACATTTCCATTGCAGCTTGCGCCTGGACATGAACCCTAGCTACTGTCACTAGGAGAGTGTGCTTTGTTGCTGGTTGCTTGATGGAGCCGTGTGGATTGAAAGGAGTGGGGGTGGGATATAGCAAGCCAGACAGGAGGGAACAGTGAGGCCAGAATCTCCATTGATTGCAATGGATTTGCACTGGCTTTCAGGCACAGTAGCCTTGTCGTGAAGAGCTCTGTTGTTGCTGTAAGACTGTTGGAAAGGGCAGGCTGCCAACTAACTTTGTGAAGTGAGACTGCTGAGCAAATGTGGGTGGGGAGCAGATTTGAAAAATGGCTTGTGTATCAGGAGAGGATTTTGGGGATAGTGGTGTGTATGTGGTGGGGGCATGGGGGAAGAGAGGCTTCACCTGAGTCTCTTGTCAGCAGGGACTATTGAGAGCTTGGCTGAAATCTGCATGAGTATGTAAAATAACATTTTTACCAAGCACTTGAAAAACATTTAATATTTATAAATGTCAATGTGCAATGTTTCCATGCTACCTTTTGCTGCTGTTTTTGTTGGGCAGTATTTTTAAATATATTTGTTCATGGGATATGTGTGTCGCTGGCAATGCTGACATTTGCCCATCCCTATTGCCCTTGAGAAGGTGCTGGAGAGTTCTTTGCTTCGCATAAACATAATCCGGCATGGTCATGTTCTATTATTAGTATTTGCATCATTCTAAATACTTACATTAACTATGTTGAATGTTGAAATGCTGATTTTATACACATACATTGGTCCAAAGTCTTTTTGGTAATAGAAGATAAAGGAAAAAACTAAAGTTTCTACCTACTTGGAAGTCTAATAATTCCACCCACTTGAAGTGACCTAGAAATGTTTACATTTCACTGCAGATCCCAAGTGCTGCGATTACATGATTACGTGTCTCAGAATTTTGAGCTGCACTCTGCCCTGTGTTTATATTGGAATTTTCTAGGGAACACATTCAAAGCAGGAATAATTTTGTGAAAACTTGCCTTTTGATGGCTTGCCAGTTTTTGGCTGACAGTAAATGGTTTATGAATAAACCATTGACCAGGCCACATCATCCAAAGCGCGCTGGCAGTCAAAGAACCGCACCATAGACCATACTGCACAGGAGAGGCCATTTGGCCCATCCTGTCTTTGGCCACCAATTAATCCCACAACCCTTGTTACCCTGTAGCCGTACAAATTTCACTGTTTCAAGTATGTAACTAAATTCCCTTTTGTAGGTTACTATTGAACCTATTGCATTTCCAGTCGTAACTCCCATTAAAAACCTGATGTGGCGATGCCGGCGTTGGACTGGGCTGAGCACAGTAAGAAGTCTCACAACACCAGGTTAAAGTCCCAACAGGTTTGTTTCGAAACACTAGCTTTCGGAGCACAGCTCCTTCCTCAGGTGAATGAAGAGGTGGGTTCCAGAAACATGTATATAGACAAAGTCAATGATGCAAGACAATACTTTGAATGCGAGTCTTTTCAGGTAATGAAGTCTTTACAGGCCCAGGTGGAGCAACTGGAAAGAGGGATAATCACAAGTTAAAGAGGTGTGAATTGTCTCAAGCCAGGACAGTTGGTAGGATTTCGCAAGCCCAGGCCAGATGGTGGGTGGGCGGGGGGGGGGGGGGGGGGGCGGCGGCGGCGGCGGCGAATGTAATGCGACATGAATCCAAGGTCCCGATTGAGGCCGTACCCATGTGTGCAGAACTTGGCTATAAGTTTCTGCTTGGCGATTCCACGTTGTGCGTCCTGAAGGCCGCCTTGGAGAATGCTTACCCGAAGATCAAAGGCTGAGTGCCCTTGACCGCTGAAGTGTTCCCCGACTGGAAGGGAACATTCCTGCCTGGCGATTGTCGCGCGATGTCCGTTCATCCATTGTCTCAGCGTCTGCATGGTCTCGCCATGTACCACGCTTCGGGACATCCTTTCCTGCAGCGTATGAGGTAGACAACGTTGGCCAAGTTGAAGATGATCTCTTCAAACACTTATTGAAATACATATGTGGCAAACAATTAATATATTTGCTGTGCACTTCTAAGCACAATACTTGATTATTAACATGTCACCTCAGTGAATTATTCAGTTTGGCTTTGCTATCAGAATGCCGGTTCTTTTCGCAATGAAGTAGAGCAGGCACCATAAATCTGTGTGACTGGTGTATTTATCCATCTAAGTTTTAAATGGAACTGTCAGCTCCTTTATTTGCAGAATTGGAAGTGAAGTATCTTGATTTAGAAAAACACTTTCCATGAATACAGTCTCTATTAAAAGTTGAGTTCAATCAGTCATACTCCCATTAATTTCAGACCCTATTTTCTGCAAGACGATTGAAAACCATCCATAAGATTTTTTTTTTCTCCTATGGATCATTGTCAATTAAGAACTCATTCAGATTTTCACCTTTCTTTAGAGGTGGGCTTCAGTTCAATTGCAAATCAATTCAATTACCAACTAATAGATTTGAATAAATATAGTATAACAGTTGGTACTTATGGAAATCTGCAATGTTTGTCATATATTCTGTCAAATTGATAATTCTGACAATGACCACAATGTGTTGTCCTCTCCCTTTTGTGGAACCTCCGCTTGATCTAACTGCCTTTGTATGCAGTTTAACTATTTTAATCATAGAGCATCTGTAACAATAATGTTTCCTCCTACCCTAGAACGGTAGCTTTTATTCCTCCTCTCTCTTCTCTTCCCCCCCCCACCACCACCACATCTTGCTCAGCCACATGCTTCCTCTTGGTGTCATCATTTGCAGATACAATGTTAGCTTCCATGCATGCAAATGACATCCAGCGCTACTCCATGATGTTTCTTGATCCTGCTCACTGCCTCTGGACTGACTGCTTGACAAATAGTATTGAGAACTAGTGATGATCTCTCACAAATTAGGAATATGTGAAAACAAAGTATTTGACATCTCAATTGCTTCACAGCTCCAGGGTCCCAGGTTCGATTCCGACTTGGGTCACTGTCTGTGCGGAGTCTGCACATCCTCCCCGTGTGTGCGTGGGTTTCCTCCGGGTGCTCCGGTTTCCTCCCACAGTCCAAAGATGTGCAGGTTAGGTGGATTGGCCATGGTAAATTGCCCTTAGTGTCCAAAATTGCCCTTCGTGTTGGGTGGGGTTACTGGGTTATGGGGATCGGGTGGAGGTGTTGACCTTGGGTAGGGTGCTCTTTCCAAGAGCGGTGCAGACTCGATGGGCCGAATGGCCTCCTTCTGCACTGTAAATTCTATGATAATACCCATGTTCAGCCTCGAGTTGAATTTCTCACCTCCACCCCCTCTAGCACAAATATCAGCTTATTCCACTTCTAATACAACTCTTGTCTGCATTTACACTGCTGAATACCTTGCCTTCACCTCCAGTGCCCACCTTAACTCTCTGTCCATTTACCCTCTACAAACTCCAGATAAGTGGCTAGCTATTAAGGGCCGATGATAAATTTCTTTACTCAGTTGTGAATTTTGAAATTCTCTACACCAGAATGCTGAGGATGTCCTTGTTTGAGCATGTTCAAGATTGTTAGTTGTTTGGGTACTGAGGGCGTCAAGGGATATAGGCAAGAGTATGGACTTGAGGTAGAATATCTGCCACAATCTTTCTGAATGATAGAGCAGGCATTTAGGGCTGTGTAGCCTACTCATGATTGTTACTATATCATCTGAAATTATCTGGCATGCATCCAATTCTGCATCAAATGTTGCTTACTCTTGTGTGTTTTTCTAAATAGCTGTTATGTTTAGCCCAATAAGAAAAGAAACATTGCTGAATCTAGTTCTAAATAAGTAAGTTGAGAGAGTAAACATCACAACATAGTTATTTTAGACTTTTTAAATTTTTCTCTCCGACCTTCAGATTCTGGACTAGAAAGACGCTTGTGAAAGTGCACGGTGAAAAGACATTAGTCCAGGAAAGTTGGTAAATAATACAAAAAACACAAATACAAATAGAGAAATATAAACAGGTGATTAGGATGCAGATAAAATTTTAAAACGGCATAACAAAGAAGAACAAAGGAAGGTACAGCACAGGAACAGGCCCTTCGGCCCTCCAAGCCTGTGCCGACCATGTTGCCTGTCTAAACTAAAATCTTCTACAATTCCTGGGTCCATATCCCTCTATTCCCATCCTATTCATGTATTTCTCAAGATGGCCCTTAAATGTCACTATTGTCCCTGCTTCCACCACCACCTCCGGCAGCGAGTTCCACTACCCTCTGTTTAAAAAAAACTTATATCGTACATCTCCTCTAAACCTTGCCCCTTGTGCCTTAAACCTATGCCCCCTAGTAATTGACCCCTGTACCCTGGGAAAAAGCCTCTGACTATCCACTCTGTCTATGCCCCTCATAATTTTGTAGACCTCTTATCAGGTCGGCCCTCAACCTCCATCGTTCCAGTGAGAACAAACCGAGTTTATTCAACCGCTCCTCGTAGCTAATGCCTCCATACCAGGCAACATCCTGGTAAATCTCTTCTGCACCCTCTCTGAAGCCTCCACATCCTTCTGGTAGTGTGGCGACCAGAATTGAACACTATACTCCCAAGTGTGGCCTAACTAAGGTTCTATACAGCTACAACATGACTTGCCAATTCTTATACTCAATGCCCTGGCCAATGAAGGCAAGCATGCCGTACGCCCCTTCCTGACTACCTTCTCCACCTGTGTTGCCCCTTTCAGTGACCTGCGTACCTGTACACCTAGATCTCTCTGACTGTCAATACTCTTGAGGGTTCTACCATTCACTATCTATTCCCTGCATTAGACCTTCCAAAATGCATTACCTCACATTTGTCCGGATTAAACTCCACCTGCCACCTCTCCGCCCAAGTCTCCAAACGATCTAAATCCTGCTGTATCGCTATCCGCAATTCCACCAACCTTTGTGTCGTCTGCAAACTTAATAATCAGACCAGTTACATTTTCCCCCAAATCATTTACATATACTACGAACAGCAACGGTCCCAGCACTGATCCCTGCGGAACACCACTAGTCACAGCCCTCCAATCAGAAAAGCACCCTTCCATTGCTACTCTCTGCCTTCTATGACCTAGCCAGTTCTGTATCCATCTTGCCACCTCACCCCTGATCCCGTGTGACTTCACCTTTTGTACCAGTCTGCCATGAGGGACCTTGTCAAAGGCCTTACTGAATTTAATATAGACAACATCCACTGCCCTACCTGCATCAGTCATCTTTGTGACCTCTTTGAAAAACCCTATCAAGTTAGTGAGACACAACCTCCCCTTCACAAAACCGTGCTGCCTCTCGCTAATACGTCCATTTGCTTCCAAATGCGAGTAGATCCTGTCTCGAAGAATTCTCTCCAGTAATTTCCCTACCACTGACGTAAGGCTCACCGGCGTGTAGTTCCCTGGATTATCCTTGCTACCCTTCTTAAACAAAGGGACAACATTGGCTATTCTCCAGTCCTCTAGGACATCACCTGAAGACAGTGAGGATAAGATTTCTGTCAAGGCCTGAGAAATTTCCTCTCTAGCCCAGGCATTGTCAACCTCAGGCGCGACCCGCAGGCGGGTGTCGGGGGGGGTCGCAGAGCCGTTCATTGCAGCGCTCCCGATCGCGCAAATCCGCACGCAACAGCCACAGCAGCTGGCTTTTAATAATGCCGGCTGCGAGCGGCCTTCAAAATGGCCCGGAACAGATCAACAAAATTGGGCCGCACTGTGCATGCATGCCCGATCATTGGTGCGCATGCGCACCGAGGATCGGGCACGCATGCGTAGTGCGGCCGCTTTTTAAAAAATATGATCGCATCCTTTTTATTTCCAAGTTTGGGGGGGCCAAAGGGACCCAAAACCATTTCCTCCATTTTTGTCAGCAACAAACCAGGTAAGAGAAAATTATGGGTCGCGAAGGTCGGCCGGCGTGGGTCGCGAAGGTCGGCCGTCGTGGGTCGCGAAGGTCGGCCGTCGTGGGTCGCGAAGGTCGGCCGTCGTGGGTCGCGAAGGTCGGCCGGCGTGGGTCGCGAAGGTCGGCCGGCGTGGGTCGCGAAGGTCGGCCGGCGTGGGTCGCGAAGGTTGGCCGGGTTGGTAAAAATGGGTGGCCGGAAAAAAAGTTTGAAAAACATTGCTCTCGCCTCCTTCAGTATTCTGGGGTAGATCCCATCAGGCCCTGGGGACTTATCTACCGTAATATTTTTCAAGACGCCCAACTTTCCTTATATTCCTCACCGGCTTCGTCTGTTCCCAGCCTTCTAGCCCTGGCAAATGCCTTTTTTTTTTTTTTTTTGGAAGAGGTCTACAATATCTCTCATTATCCAAGGTTCCCGAAATTTGCCATATTTATCCTTCTTCCGCACAGAAACATGTTGGTCCTGAATTCCTTTCAACTGACATTGGAAAGCCTCGCACATGTCAGATGTTGATTTACCCTCCAACAACCGCCCCCAGTCTAGGTTCTTCAGTTCCCACCTAATGTTATAATTAGCCTTACCCCAATTTAGCACATTCACCCTAGGACCACTCTTATCCTTGTCCACCAGCACTTTAAAACTTACTGAATTGTGGTCACTGTTCCCGAAATGCTCCCCTACTGAAACTTCTACCACCTGGCTGGGCTCATTCCCCAATACCAGGTCCAGTACAGCCCCTTCCCTAGTTGGACTATCTACATATTGTTTTAAGAAGCCCTCCTGGATGCTCCTTACAAACTCTGCTCCGTCCCAGTCAATATTGGGGAAGTTGAAGTCTCCCATCACCACAACCCTGTTGTTTTTACTCTTTTCCAAAATCTGTCTACCTATCTGCTCCTCTATCTCCCGCTGGCTGTTGGGAGGCTTGTAGTAAACCCCCAACATTGTGACTGCACCCTTCTTATTCCTGATCTCTACCCATATAGCCTCGCTGCCCTCAGGTGTCCACCCGTAGTACAGCTGTGATATTCTCCCTAACCAGTAGCGCAACTCCACCACCCCTTTTACATCCCCCTTTATCCCGCCTGAAGCATCTAAATCCTGGAACGTTTAGCTGCCATTCCTGTCCTTCCCTCAACCAGGTCTTTAATAGCAACAACATCATAGTTCCAAGTACTAATCCATGCTCTAAGTTCGTCTGCCTTACCCGTTAATTCTTGCATTAAAACATATATACTTCAGGCCACCAGTCCCGCTGTTTTCAGCAACATCTCCCTATCTGCTCTTCCTCAGAGCCATACTGGCCCTATTCCCTAGTTCTCCTTCAATGTTTTCACCATATTTGGAAAAATCAAATAGAGTAAATAATTTGTACGGACAGGGCCAAATAAGATGAAGGAATCATAAAGATGTAAATTGAACACTTTGCCTCAGGTTTTCAGAGTGTGTAAATGAATGGATATAAGAAGAGGACTTGTACATTTGATATCCGGAAGGAGTACTGTCAAAATTGATAACGCCATGTTCCGACAGCATGCATCTTCCATAAGCTGCAGTAGTCAGATCAGAAAACAAGAGGGTCTGACGATTTATTCCAATCTCCTAGGACTTGTAAATTTTGACAGAGCATTAATTGGTTTCTATTGTCAGACTTTAACTGGTGGGTAAAGGTCTAGCAGCCGTAATGTCGACTGGTTAATTAAGGACAGTTGGCATGGATTTGGAAAAGCTAAACTGCGTTTGACACATTCAGTAGAGTTCCTGAAATAAATTAGATTTTTGATGGGGAAATGTCTTCTGCATATGTGTATAGGAACTTTTTAATTTGATTTAATTCATTTGTGTGTATGATTTCTCTGGCTAAAATGAATGCATATAATATTAAAGAGAATGCAGCTGGCAAGTCTGATTTAAGCACACGAGTGGTGGCTAAGTAGTGAGATGTAAGCAGTGGTGTACTGCAATTTTATTTTTAGATTCATTCTTGGTATGTGGGTGTCTCTGGTTGGGCCAGCAAATTCTTTGGGCTGGCCCAAATCCCTAATTTGGTTGCCCATCCCTAATTGCCCTTGAACTGAGTGGCTTGCTAGGCCACTCCAGTGGGGACAGTGGCAGTTAAGAGTCAACTGCATCGCTCTGTGGGTCTGGAGTCACATGTAGGCCAGACTGGGTAAGGACAGCTGATTTCTTCCCCTGAAGGGTATTAGTGAACCGGATGGGTTTTTACAACAATCGGCAATGCTTTTATAGTCATCGTTAGACTTTTAATTCCATATTTTCTATTCAATTCAAATTTCACCATCTGCCATGGTGAGATTCAAACCTGGGACCCCAGAGTATTACCCTGGGTCACTGGATTTCTTGTCCAGTGAAAATACCACTACGCTATCAACTCTCCAAAGTGGGGCAGCACGGTGGCGCAGTGGGTTAGCCCTGATGCCTCATGGCGCCGAGGTCCCAGGTTCGATCCTGGCTCTGGGTCACTGTCTGTGTGGAGTTTGCACATTCTGCCCATGTTTGCATGGGTTTCGCCCCCACAACCCAAAGATGTGCAGGTTAGGTGGATTGGCCACGCTAAATTGCCCCTTAATTATTAAAAGAAATGAATTGGGTACACTAAATTTTTTTTTAAAAACCTCCCCAAAGTGTCCCCCAGGCATTGACGCGATGTTGCATTTCTTGAGCTAAGTCTTTAGGGTGTCTTTGAAACGCTTCCTTTGTCCTCTTTGGAAGCCTTCCTTGAGCTAGGCAAAGAAGATCAGCTTTGGCAGTCAGGACCCGTGTGACATCCACAGCTAGACCAAGGGAGTTGGTTTCGGACGCTCATGGCCTCGGGGCTGTTGCTCTTGGCTCCTTCACCGGTGTTAATATGGCCATCCTCCCAGCTAATGCAGAGAATACTTCTCCGGCAGAGTTGATGGTACCACTCCAGGCCCTTAAGATTGCTTCTGTACGTGGTCCAGATTTCTGAGATTGAGAGGTGTACATGGGCGGTCAAATTGCTTGACTTTTCCAATAGCCTATGTTGCATTGAAACATGTAAAGAGCAATGTTTTTCATTAAGTTGCTTTGGAGGTGCTGAGAGATTGATGTGGTTAAAAAGAAATATTAAGAAATACAACATTTTCTAACTTTGACCTGTAATAGAGCTAAAATAATTTTCTTTTTTAATAAACAATCTTACTGAGGTATTTTTGGCATATAAAACAGCAACATTATACCGTAGTGTACAAAAAGCAAATAAGACATAATGCAAGCATCGGCTCCCCTCACAAGAACCCCAACTCTATGCTACCCTATCCCCCTTCCCCTGCTGACTATTAATTCTCCGCGAAGAAGTCAACAAATGGCTGCCACCTCCTGGCGAACCCTGACAGGGATCCTCTCAAGGCAAACTTAATTTTCTCCAGCCCGAGAAAGCTCGCCATGTCCGAAAGCCATACTTCAGACTTCGAAGGCTTTGAGTCCCTCCATGCCAACAGTATTCGTCGCCGGGCTACCAGGGAAGCAAAGGCCAAGACGTCGGCCTCTTTCTCCTCCTGGACTCCCAGGTCCTCCGAAACCCCCAAAATTGCCACCCCCGGACTCATTGCTACCCTAGTTTTCAATACCCGGGACATGACGTCCGCGGATCCCTGCCAGTACCCGCTTAGTTTAGGACATGCCCAGAACATGTGTATATGGTTCACTGGTCCTCTGGCACATCTAGCACATTTGTCCTCCAGCCCAAAGAATTTGCTCATCCGGGCCACCGTCATGTGGGCCTGATGTACGACCTTGAACTGGATCAGACTGAGCCTGGTGCATGCTGCGGTTGTGTTTACTCAAAGCATCTGCCTATATGCTGTCCTCTATAATGGAGCTAAAATAATTGACTTATTTTTGTGTTTTTGAACTTTTGCAAGTCAATCCTATACGTGCAAATTATACAAATTACAACTGTGGTAACATTGAAATACTGAAACATGCTATTTTGATACAGGAAGATGAGAAATTTTTGACAGAACTCTTTGCACAGTTAACAGATGAAGCAACAGATGATGACAAACGACGTGAATTAGTAAGTTACTTGTTCAGCTTCAAAAGTTGTACATTTGCATATAATGGCATATCTCACACATACTTTTCCTGAAACACAGGTGAACTTCTTTAAGGAATTTTGTGCATTTTCTCAAACACTGCAACCTCAGAACCGTGATGCATTCTTCAAGACACTGGCAAATTTAGGAATTCTTCCTGCCCTAGAAATAGTTCTGGTAAGAATCAACTTTTCCTTTTTAGTAGATATCCATTTAATTTACATTGTGGCTGAACATTTATTTCCCACTTTCTTTTAAATTTGCACGTCCACTCGAGTACTATTCGGGTGTTGTCTGACCAGAAGAACACCTTTAGGCCAAGTCTGTAGTTGTTATGCAGCAAAATGGCCATCATGGTTTCATGTGAGAATTAATGGTGCCCATATTTGATGGTTGGATCCACAAATGCTGAACCCAGCGAAAAACAGACTGAATTCCTTATTATCTGATCCTCAGTTGTCAACTCCATCTTCAAGATCACCATGTATAATAAAAGTGTTGCAGAAGGGCAATATTTGTCTATGGGACTTCATGTGGTACCTTTCAGAGAAGGAAGCATTTAGCAGCTGAAGCTTATCCTGTTGATTTGTGTGATCCACAAGTTTATTCTTCACCTTGCATGTGCCTCCATTTTCTACTGATATTTCTAATCTTCCAGCAGCCAGTTCAGGGCAACTCGGTGACATTTTACTAGAGGGTGGCTTTACAGCCTCCCAAGATGTTGCTCCTTTTGTTGCACTAAAAACTTGACAGCTCGAAATGGGGGAAGTGTTATCCATATTTCTGTTGTACCTGTGAGTAGTTGGACCAACAATCTGCCTGATTCCACAAATATTATGGGGAGCTGCAGCCCTTCTCGGTTCACCACAAAGATTACATAATACAGCACAGTCTTCTTGATCTTCTAATATGGTGCACAAGGGCCAGCTCCGGCTACTTCACGCATTCTATCTTTTCACCAGTACCAATTAGTTTGATCTCGAAATTAATGGTTTCTCTTCAGTCTGCCCGATTTAAATGTTCAAAGTAGCTTCCACAGGTCGAGGGTGATTTGGTTTAGCCTTGGTGTAGGAGGCCATGCTGATTGGAAAAAAATATGGAGTAGAGCAGGAAGAAACGGTTAGATGGTACAAGCTATGGGTTTTGAAAATTTGTTTATTTTTGGGAACAAGGAAATATAATTTGTCATAAGTCAGATCGAAGCACTGCATAGGGCGAACTCCGCCTCATGCGCAAGGCTGAGCCTAACGCAGCTAGAGATAATGCACAGGGCACATTTGACCAGAACACGCATGAGCAGGTTCTTCCCAGAGGTAGAGGACAAATGTGAATGGTGCCAGGGAGGCCTGGCCGTGTTCTGATCCTGTCCCAGACTTGTTGGGTACTGGCCAACCTTTTTCGAGGCCATGTCAAAGGTTGTGAGGATGGAACCATGCCTGCTAGTGGCGGTTGAACAGCCAGAACTGCTGAGCTGGAAATTAACAGCGCTACCCAAGGCAGCAGATTGGCTGTCCAAATTAGCAACATTTCTTAAACTAGAAAAGATAAAATTCACCATTAGAGGATTGGAAGAAGCCTTCCGCAACACATGGAAGCAATTCATCGGCTTGTTCGAAGACAGTTTGTGACCAGCAACCAATAAGGAGGATTAGAGGGGAGAGGACCATAATTGATGCAGGAAGATTGTGTGGTGGGGGGGGGGGGGGTGTGGAGAAGAGAGATGGCACCAGCCAGCGTATAGGAATGGAGGGCAGAGGGGACCAATGGCAAGAAAGCACATGGGTGCGACCATGAAAACAACACCATGGTACGGGGGGGGGGGGGGGCATATCTGTATATATGTTACCTTTGCATTCATACCTGTCTATTCTTTCGTATTCCCATTTTGTCGATTTCTCATTTTTGTTTTATGTCCCTTGAAATGTTTTTACAAAAATGCATATCCAATAATAATATTTAAAAAAAAAAAAGTCATCTCTCTTCAGGATAGAGCAGCTGTGCCATTGGGATGGAAGAAGTTTACAAGGGCGAGTTTTGATGAGATCAAAAGATGTACCTTGAGGACAGGAAGTCAGTAGTTAATGCATTGCATATATTTTACAACTTGGATTTCTCCTCTTAAAATCCCGACTCCCGACTATGTGTGTGTGTAAACTGTATAACTGCTCTGTTCAAGCTATATTACATGAATACTAATCCAATAAATTACTTTGCCTCAACCCAGCCTAACTTGGTAAGAAGTGCCATGTACTTGTATTGCCTGTTTGCTGTTTCAGTAATTGTTGGGGCCTCCAAGTGAGATTGCCAGCTTGCGCAAAATTGAGTACTTTTGTGTAAGAAGAATGTGCAAGCTATTGTCACCCATACCCATTGTTTAGTCACATGTTTTTTGTTCTTACGAAATCATCTTAAAGTATATTCTATACTCTGCATTGCTGTATATTTTGAAATCCTATTTAACTTGGTTAATGTTCAGAATTTTGATCATCTTGATGTGAGACGTTTTTTCATTTTGTCAAAACTTGTTAACACCTTGTCAACCATTATCACTTATTTTCAATATAAGATTACATTTATTAGAAGTTTCCATGTCTCGTTTTGTAGCACTAATTTGTTCAATATTTAGAAACGCAGCAGTAGGATAAACTAGCTCTTGATCCTTTTGTACGACATTCCTTGTTTTAGCAGAGGCGTTAACAGCATGGGTGTTTCAGTCGTGACCCATGGGTCGCAAGGCCCCTGAGTCCTAGAGCAGTGTGTTCAAGGAATGCTCATTACAATGGAAATTATTTACTTCTTGCCGTTTGCCCTGTTTGAATTTTAAGAACTTGGAAGTTCAAAAAACTTTCATACTGGTGTTAGCTCATTAGTAGAGAAATATTCAGTAGTACCAAGATTGGTGTGTAACAGTAGCTTGAGAAATTTGTAAATTAATGGAATAGATTTAAATCTTATTGCATGTTTTGTGGTATATGCAACCCAGAAAGGCCCAAAATCTAAGCTTTCGATCCATTTTTAAAAGAAAAAACTGGTTACTGCCTGTGTTTAGACAATGGAACTAACTTTTGTGTATGTCAATGCACAAAAAGTAGTTTTATGTCAATGTTGCACGGCACAATTTCTGTCAAAGATTTTGTGTAGAATTCTGCAAATGCAATGTTTTCTGCCATTTTCTGTCATTCCGATTAGCAAATGATATTTATCAAAATGTTGCTAGTCTGTTCTAAGACATCAGATCAGTAAAATTGGCTTTTGAATATTAAGCAGATTTGAGTAATGGTTAATGTATATTATGGAATAGAAAATCTTTTTTAAATAGTCCACAGTAATTGAAAATATTTTTACTTCAGGATCTTACAATAAGAAGTTTAGTTGAGTTATACCTGATCTTTTACTTGGGTTTAAGGGAACCTACCTGTGGAAATCTGCTAATCCTCTTTTGAGCTGGAGCTAGGATAATTCACCATTGTACTGCTGAAGCACTGTTCATTTTTATTTGTTGTTGAACATGTGTGACCTACCACAGAGCACAGTGGAGATTGCAGTTTTAATATGCGGGAAATACTACAGCAACTGTATCCTACACCCTTGAATTGTGTACAAAGTTGGCATAATCTAGTGATTCACCTGTTGTGCTTGATGCTAACACTCAAATGCTTCATTTAAAATTGTGTATTCTAGCCCTTGGTTATTGTTTTAAAAATAGTAACTTTAGTTTAGTGTTTTATGTAGATTTTTAGTTGATTTCTGCAATTAGTTTTCTATCCAAACAGAATTATATAATTCTTCAATCTTTTAATTAAAATTTACATTTATCTTGCTAATTTATAGGGTATGGATGATGTCCAAGTGCGAGCTGCCGCTACAGACATATTCTCTTATCTCGTAGAATATAGTCCATCAATGGTACGTGAGTTTGTAATGCAGGAAGCTCAGCAGAGTGATGATGTAAGTATTTGTCCTTGTAGTGAATAAACAAATTCTGTTTGAAAATAGAGCTAGAACAGAGTTGGCTGCTCTGTTGATTTTCGTTTTTAAAAAACGGTCTATTTATTTGTTAAATTCTTTGTAAACTCCATGCATAAATGATCTTGAAAGCCTCTGCCAGAATTTTGTGGGGGTATCAAAGTCTGTTCAGAAAATAAGGCTTGTAAATATTTCCATTGTGAAAAGCATCTGCTCTTAAATTCTAATGCCAAGTGCAAGTCTGAATTCTATTAAGTTAATTAAACAAGGAGCTGTAATATTTAGCTTTAGTTACACTTAGATTTTTGTCATCCATTTTATTGTGGATTGCTGTCTGAGATTTGTGCATCAGATATTGGGTGCAAAATTAATTCTAATTACTTGAAAAATTAAGCTGTCTGCAGAAATTGGTCTGGGATTTCAACATCAGTCCCACACACTTGAAAGATGCTAGTTTTCTATTTTTGCAAAATGAGGCCAAATAGGCTCAAGTTTGATCAAAGGTTTGCCTTGTGATGTGATGCTACTAACTGCATCTGATTTAAGGTTTTGTTGCATTTTGTTCTTGTGTTTTGGGTTTTCATGCTTCTGCATTGGTATTATGACAATAACCTCAAATCACAAAGTGGCTCTATGTACTAAATATTTGTTGCATATTGTGTTTCTCTACAACGGTGAGGGTATTTTGGTACAGGCAGAGCTAAAGCAGCCAGCATGTACCTGTTTGATAATATCTGTTCCTCTTAAACTCTGCTTGCATTGACTATGGTTGGACTTGTGATACTTTCTAAATGTAGCAGTCAGTACTGCGCGGCATGATTCTGAAGTACTTCAAATGCAGTCTGATCACGTGACTTTGATGAAGTGCCTTTCATGATCACCAGACTTCTCTGACTATATTCTGATTTGTGTTTTGTTTTGAAACCATCTGCCAATTACTTTAATTTTAATATTGTCCAAATTTTAATTTGTTTCCATACAGGACATTCTACTAATTAATGTAATAATTGAACAGATGATCTGCGATGCTGATCCTGAACTTGGTGGAGCAGTTCAGCTAATGGGGCTACTGAGAACTTTAATTGACCCTGAGAATATGTTAGCTACAGCAAATGTAAGACACTTGAAAATATTTTGACAACTCTTGGGGCTGGGGGAGAAATGACAATTTATTGTATTTGCCCAATTTGATTTGCAGTTAATGACCTTGTTCCTCCACTTCTGTTTTTTAAGTGAGGTCTAAGTAGATCTACCACATTGATTTGAACTTTTATTTAAAGAAGTCCCAATTTTAAACACCGAGGTCTATGTCCTGGGGTCTTTTCAAGTTTTAAATCTTTGGCTGCTCAATTTTTCAATTTTTTTTTTCTCTCTAAAGAGAGTACCCAATTCATTTTTTCCAATTAAGGGGCAATTTAGCGTGGCCAATCCACCTAGCCTGCACATCTTTGGGTTGTGGGGGCGAGACCCACGCAAACATGGGGAGAATGTGACCAAGAGCCGGGATTGAACCTGGGACCTCAGTGCTGTGAGGCAGCAGGGCTAGCCCACTGCGCCACCGTGCTGCCTTTGGCTACTCAATTAACTCCCCTGACCCATGCTTAATTGGCACTATTAATTGCTTCCTTTGTTTATACTTGATCCTTCCCCTTTCAAAACCACTCCTGTTCACAAATCACTTAGCCTCACCCTTTCCAGTTACTGTCTGACCTCACATTCCTCTGAGTTCCTCACAGGTGTATCATCTGTCACTCTATATTAATCTCTCCCAGACTGCACTCCTTTCTTTAAAAAAAATCCTTTTGCCCAGTTTCTGGCTGTCAAGACTGCCCTGGATAAAGTTAGAAATAAAATATTTTGTCACAAAAAACATCTCTTGTTTGCTTCAACCGTTGCACCGTTTGATATAGGCAGTCATGGCATCCTGTTCTATTCGCTTTGTCGAGCTCTTTGTGATCGCCCACTGAAAGGTGCTTTTTTTTTTTTTACAAAACAGCCAGTGCCGCTTCAGAAGCAACTTCCATTCATCCAATAGATCTATTCTTGATGCACTTCTTCCTCATCTGTGTTATCTCTCCAACCATTCAGTTATGGAGTTTGTTTCCATAGGTATGCTGGTATGCTAACATCTGATTGTATAACTCACCTCCCTGAAAGTCATGAACTAACTCAATCAGACCGCATCTGACATTGTCAACATTCCTCCAACTGAATAACAACTACCATCTTTCATTCAAGTTCCTTCTCATCATTCATTTTAGCCCTTTGCTGGTCACTTGTTCAGACTGAGAAACCCAAATACTTATGTGTCTATCCCTACCCCATCTTCACACTGGAAGAATCCTTATTCAATTTTTCTCACTGCTGACCCTTGACTAGTTCTATGTTGTCCTTGCTGGCTTCCTCTGTAAACTCTAGCATCTAAAATGCAGCATCTCTGATCCTGTCTCGCACTAAACTCTGTTAATTTTTAAACCAAGTTTATTGTCTTTACCACCTACAAGTCTCTTCACAGCCTTGTTCTGCTCTGTGCTTTCAATCGCTCAAGCCTTCCATCTCTTTTGTCCTCCATACCCTTTATCGTTCCATCATTCATGGCAAAATCTTTAGCTGTCTCAACCCTTCTAGAACTTCTCAAAATTCTTCCTCCTCTACCTTGAATTTCAACTTGATTTCACTGACTTTATTGAATCAATAAATCGTGTTAACCTCATAGCATCAATAATTCTGGTTATATACTCTGGAAGGCGCACCAGCATGCATTTATATAGCACATTTAACATAACAATACATATTAAAATACAAGATTGGCATTTATTATTGGAAGCAGCATTATAAAACTAACTGGTTTGTGATGTAATTTTTGTTGAACCCTAGTTAGTGCAGATTGCTCGATTTGTTTGTGGAAACAAACATTTAAGAAATGCTAGCACAACTGTTCTTGGGTACTTATGTTTCTACTTTTCATTGAGTTTTTTAATCTCTTAAATTTTGGATTGACATAATTCTGTTGTTGATGGAATATCAATGCAAGTGTTTTTTTAAGAAAACACATTTCAGAACTTCGGTAATTACCAACATGTATTCTTGTCATCTTTTTCAGAAAACTGAGAAGACAGAGTTCCTCAGTTTTTTTTACAAGCATTGTATGCATGTTCTCAGCGCTCCTTTACTGGCTAATACCACAGATGAAAAACACAGCAGTAAAGGTGAGTTTCAAACTCATCTATATTAACGTCCACTTGTCGTGTCATCTGTAAATGCTTATGAGCTTTTCAATGTTAATTGTGTCTATATTCCATTACATTGTCATTTTCTGTGCTATTTGTAAGTGACGCTATCGTTTTTTTATTTGGAGCACTTTAACCCTTGAGCATGTTTTTTCTTGTTACACAAGCCCAGTGATGATTTTCCCTATTAAAAATTGAAGTGTTGATTGGCACCATATTAAATAGCCAATTTAAGGCAAGGGGGGATTTATGGTTGCCAGTGTACTTTACCAAGAGCAGCAAAGCAAACCATGTTTTACTCTGTAACAACATTTATTTGAATGAAGAGACTTCTCCGATTGCAGCAAGTCAACTGCAACATGATTTCTCCAGCAAATTGTGTTGACTGTGTCAACCCCTCCCCCAACATGGTTTCTGTTCAAATTTGTTTGCATGTTGCTGGTTGAAAACTGCCCATTAATTAGTGCAATTGTGAAGTCTTTGCAAACTTAGTTTTCTAAAGAAATCAGGTTTCAAAACATCCTTGATCTGCTTAAGAGTGGTAACTTGGTGCAGTTTGATTAATAGAACTGAAAATGGGTTTTTCTCGTACAACAGGCATATTTAATCAGTGTCAGTCCACTACTTGCAAGTAAACCAATTTTAAATTACCTAAAAATACTGAACTATTTGCTAGTTGTGTTGGGACGCTATACTGAGTTTTAAAAATTTATTTTCACAAGTTTTATAAACGTGCCAAAGGAACCAGCTTAATTCACAGAGCTTTCTTAAAGACCTGCACTCAAGTACAGTTGGTGGAAATTCCCAATGGTGGCTAATGTATTCTGAGGGTGCGTCTAGTTTTGTGGGTGGAACCAGAATGCAGCACATTGTTTCTTAAACCAGCTTAAAGATTCTGCTGAACATAATTTGCTCAATTCTATGATCTTTGCATTGGCTATGCTATTTTTTGGGTGAATAAGCCAGTGCAACTGAATGGAAACTCTGCCCCTTGGATGCAGTTTGCATATACCTACAGACCCTTGTCACAAGGTGGTGTGTGTTAAGATCCCCTTGGGAACCAATAATTTGCCTTAAAAAATAACTCCCCATGCTGCTCACGGAAATAAACCGATGGATGAGATTTCACATTTTAGGAATTTTACCGAAACAACCAAATCGGCTTAGATCAAACAATGGTCAAAGGAAAAAGCTATGTTTCTCATTAGCTCATTGATGCAACCAAAACATGCCTTAAAACCACTTGTACCCCCCCCCCCCCCCCCCCCATGCTTCTGGCAGATATGTAGCATTAGAGGAACGGTTCCAAAGTCACTCCTAGCTCCATAAAAGATTCACTTATCTTGCCTGCCAGATCAAAACCTCCAATGTTCTTCGGCAATCATTACGCCTCAGGATCTGACCCTCACCAATGAGGCATGCTTTAGCAAATCCATGTTCCCTGAACTTTCAAGAGCACTGTCTCTTCTTTTTTTGAAGAGAAACTATACCCCAATAGAAAGATTCAGTAGCACTTTATTTGAAAATTTTGCAACCAACATTTTGTTTCAATATTGAAAGTTTTAGTGTCCAGATTAATTCAAACAAAGTAACCTTTTAAAAAAGAAATTTCACGATACCATTAAATTTATCCATTGAATTGTCTTGTGACAATGACTTCATTAACATTTTACTTGCGTCTCCCAAAAGTCTGGTGTTGGGCTAGATATTTTTGTTGAACTTTGATACTTGACAATTATTGATTTTGTGGGCACTTTTTACTAGTCTTTTGAGCCTGCAGCTGTGCTCCACACCTGCCAAATGCCCTAAAATATGGCCCCAGTGCCGATTGTTGTACCCAGGATATTCTGTGTGAGACTTTGCTATATATTTGGGGATATACCTTTGGGGATCACTGACTTCTCAAGCCTGATTGACTTTTCTGGTCAAAGTTTCTTATGCCAACTGTTTGTAGGAAAATGCCCTGAGATTACTCATGGGGACCCATTGCAAAAATAACATTTAAAATATGTTTTTGGTCTTTGTGCAATGGCAAATCATATTAAGATTAGAACTCTGTATCTAATAATGGACTAGTAAATTATATATCCCTTGTGATTTGATAAGTAGGGTGGGTGGAAGTATCTTGAATCTTGAGCTTTAGTAAATCACTGAATTTATTGCTGTCTTTTCCAAGTTATCCAGGTTGACACTCTGTATACCTCTGTGTTAGGGAGCGACAAAAGTCTAAAGGCAAGTTGACCTGGTATCTTAGCCTTGTTGGCGATTGTTAACAAAGTTAGCATAAGCAGCACTTGCACATGCTAATATTAATTTAGGGATGGAACTATTTACCTGCAGATTGAACCTAGCTAGGAGCTTATTACAGTCCCAGCCTAATGTGGACACCGGACAGCTGAAATGGTCTAAATGTCCATAATCTCCCTTTCTAATTTAAGTTCGTGATGCTTTACTACTGCTGAAAGTTTTAAATTCGTTTTTCAGGAAATGCATTGTTTCCTTAGGAGATGAGATAAAATTGATAGTAAAATAAGTTTAGAACTAGTATCAAATTCTGAGTGGTGCGATCTTAACATGGCAAGAATTAATTAGAGTAATAAAAGTGGAATAATTTGAAGAATAAATATTACAATATGGGAATTTCAGGGTCTTTCTGAATGTGTGAACTGAGATGGGCTGAATGGTTTCCGAATTTAATCTTGTAAACTATATTAGCAATGAGTGTCTTTAACATTACCATGTGCTTGATTTTATTTAATAGATGCAGTAATAGATGGATCCGATAGGAATAGTGCTTTTTGTTCTGGTAAGTTGGCATTCATTTACTAAGCTGGTGAATTTTGTGGATAGAATATGTCTAGTGTGGTTTTAAATATTAAAATTATAGCAATTCACAAGCAGTTGATTTGTTTCTGAAGAAGCCAGTTGTGTGCCAGGCTGGTGCCAACTTGATAATTATAATTAGTAACCACCTGCATAAAATATCTTTTTTTTTGTCCTATTTGCGCAGATGTTGCCTCCTGTAATTATACCATGTAGCATATGTTAACTTGTATTTATTTAAACATTTTTGAAGTTTTGATTTCGAAGCATTGTGTTCGAATTGAATTTTGTGGTTGAGTGACGAGGACAAGTAAATGCATTGTGTTAGACCAGAACATTTCAGGCTTGATGGATGTGTGTTGAGTTACTGATACTAACTAACATGGCCATTATGATCTTAATATTTGGCGTGGTGACTTTGGACTATGTAGGCAAAGAATTGGCTAGATTATTGCTCTTAATTACCATCTTTCACCTGCACTCACATTTGTGATTTTTTAAAAATTCATGGGAATATTGCACCTTGAACTGAGTGGTTTGCTAGGCCATTTCAAAGGGCAGTGAGTCAGCAATTTCAGAGGTCAGTTAAGAGTCAACCACATTGCTGTGGGTCTGGAGTCACATGTAGGCCAGACCAGGTAAGGATGACAGATTTCCTTCCCTAAAGGGCATTAGAAAACCAAATGGGGTTTTACAACAATCGACAATGTGTTTTTCGTGGTCATCATTAGATTTTTAGTTCCAGATTTTTGCGGAATTCAAATGTGGTGGGATTGGAACCTGGATCCTCAGCATTACCCCGGGTCTCTGGATTGCTAGTCCAACAACAATGCCACTACGCCACTGCCTTCCCTGTGTGTTGGACAGGATTTGCTTTCTCCCCATTCGCCCCAAGTGCTATATCTAGCCGCCTCTTGAATATATTCAATGTTTTAGCATCAACTACTTCCTGTGGTAGTGGATTCCACAGACTCACCACTCTTTGGGTGAAGGAATGTCTCCTCGTCTCTGTCTGAAATGGTTTACCCTGAATCCTCAGACTGTGACCCCTGGTTCTGGACACACCCACCATTGGGAACCTCTTTCCTGTATCTACCCGGTCTAGTCCTGTTAGAATTTTACAAGTCTCTGAGATCCCCCCTCATTCTTCTGAACTCCAGCGAGAACAATCCTAACCCAATCTTTTTAGTCTGTTTAGTATTTCCGAATGTTACTATTGAACCTGCTTCCACTCCGGATCATAACTTTAAAAATGTAGCAAGTTCCTCTGCTTGTTCCAATTACTTTAAACCCATGTCCTATGGCCATTGACATTTCTACCAGCTGAAACAGTCTTTCCTTATTTACTCTCATCATATCACCTCTTAACGTTTGTGCTTTAAGGAGAACAATCCCAGCTTCTGCAGTCGCTCCATATGACTGAAGTCGTCCATCCTTGGTATCATTCTAGTATATCATTTCTACACCCCGTCCGAGGCCTTTGAAAGTTTTCCTAAAGTGTGATGCCCAGAATTAAACACACTACTCCAGTGTTTTATAAAGGTTTAGTACAACTTATTTGAGGTTTTTTTTCTTCCTCAATTAATAAAGCCAAGTGCAAGTTTGCTTTAACTGCCTTCTCAAATTGTCCTGGCACCTTCAAAAATTTGTGTTCATACATTCTCAGGTCTCTTCCTACAGCCCTTGCAAAATTGTAGAATCAAGTAGTTTGCCTATACTTCCGAACTCTTATGAAGAATGAAGATATAGGGCAGGATCTTCCAGCCGCGTTCAGCAACCAGAGAAACCTGCCCGAGGTCAATGGTGTTCTCCAATGTACCCGGTTCGGGCGGTGGGCAGGGCAGGAGAATCCAGTCCATGTGGCAAGCAGGCAGTGTTTGCAGAAGTGTGCCCCATTCTGTGTGTATCTTCGAAAAATGAAGGAAAGGGAAATTGTGGCACCTAGTAAGAATGCAGCTTTCATTTTACTGTTGCATGCAGTGCCTTTTGGTCACTAAGGATAAGTAAAGTTAAAGTTTCAAATGTTTCCAAAAATGTTGTTTAATCAGACAAAATTTATCTTTGTAACATTTATTTGCAAGGTAGGTATCCTTACAGCTTGTTGAGAGTGCCAAAAACCAAATGCGTGCGGACCTTAAACTAAGGTCAGCTTCTATTTGGCCAGTTTCTTTTTTGTGGTGCCCAGATTTTCCATTGAGATTGCAACTAGGCAGATTTATTTTGGGAGGCTGACTTTCTATCAGCTTGGCATGGTTCTGAACCAAAGTCCCAGCAGTTGAAATGCAGGTTAATAGTACATTTTACTTCTCTCATCCTGTTTCAGATTAGTTTTCAAAATGAAATAAAAACATAAAGTTTTAATTTTTCTTAGATAACTTCCAGACAGCACAGCTGTTGGCCTTGATTCTTGAGTTACTTACTTTCTGTGTGGAACATCACACATATCACATCAAGAACTACATCATGAACAAAGATTTGCTGCGAAGGGTTTTGGTACTGATGAACTCAAAACACACTTTTCTAGCCTTATGTAAGTGAACACTGGTAAAAGTGTAACTAATAACTTGAGTCTGAATTACTTTAGTCTGATATTTATCTGTCTTTTGCTACCATGTTCTTTAACAATTTTTTACCAGATTTATATTGCTTTTTATTAGAATTGAATGGCAGATGTATAATTGTAAAATAAACTCAGACAACCTGGTCAAAACTGCAATTGGAATCCACTTTGTTCTGGTTCTGTGGAGATGGCAAATGTTTCCTGGGGTCCACGTTCCTGCCTACCAGAGGTATTTGATAACACAGCTGAAGGGCATAAGAGTGAAAGATGAGGTAGAAAATGAGAAATGTATCTCAGTACATTATCTGGGACTACACCGGATTTAACAAGCAGGGAAGAGATTCTTCAGGAAGTTGGTGGATTCTGTAACACAGTTGAAGGACCCTATAGTTTAAATATCTTATGCCTGACTCTGCACTTCCATACCATTGATCTCTGGGAGATCTGGACTATTGTCTCTCAAACAAGAGCATCCATCCAAACAGCAGCAACATGCCTTGTTTCTTTCATTGTTTATAACAAATTAGCACCTTGCGTTTCAAAGAATGTCTGATACTATGCACCATATTTATCTAACAACTTAGATGATGGAATGGAAAATCATATATCCAAATTGCCCAAGGACACAAAGATAGGTGAGATTGTGAACAGTGTTTAGACAAAATTGTAAAATTACGCCGATATTGATGATTTGTGATTGAACAAAACTGAATTTCAATGTAGCAAATGTGAGGGCATTCACTGTATTTAAAAAAGATTGAACCGATACGTTCTCAATGGTGCAAAGCGAGAGACACTGGAGGTTCAGAAAATTGGGAATTCAGTAACATATAACATTAAAATGTCATAATTAGCTTTAGAACATTATTGGAAAGCATAATATTTGACTGCTGACTAGAATACAAGGGAGTATAATCCAGACTATAACTGTACAGAACCCTGGTTAGACCACACTGAAGCACTTTGAGAATTCTGCACATCAAACCTTAGGAAAGATATAATGGCTGTGGACGGTTTAAAACCAAAAAGGTAATTTGTATATGGAGTTGAAAGATGGGGTCAAGGTTCTTGATGGGTATGAAAGCGATGCAACAAAACCAATATTGCAGTTCAAGAGGGCTATGAAATATTGAATGATATTAGCAAAATCGAAGAAATATTAGGGGGTTTAGCATCTTTGAAAGTTGGTAAATCACCCAGCAGAATGAAATATATTCCAGGCTGCAAAGAGAAACAAGGAAGGAAATAGTAAGGGCTCTGACCATCACGTTCCAATCCTCTCTGGCTACAAGTGTTGACCTTTTTTAAAAAAAAGGTATGTAGGGATAGATAGTAACCTTTGGTGGTAGGCAAACTGTTGGAAAATAAATTGAGGAACAAAATAAATCATCACTTGGGTGCAGTTAGACAGTAGGCAAAGATTTAAAGGAAGGTGATATCTCACTAAATGTCATTTACATTTTTGAGGAAATCACCAGGAAGGTCGATGACAGTAATATATTTTATGTCTACAAGATTTTAGTAAGACTTTTGACAGGGTCTTCTTCCTATATGACCGACTACTTGGAATAGTGTTGAATCCAAGGCAGGTTGGATTCACAATTGACTCAGGGCAGCAAAGGGTAATGGTCAACTGAAAGGATGTTTCCAGTGGAGTTCTACTCAGCTAGATCTCTTTTTGTGATACATATCAATGATTTAAAATAAAATGTATGGGCATAGTTACATTTGCAGCCGGTGCAAAAATAGGTTGAGAGATTTATCGTGAAGAAGAGTACCGCAAACTGCAGGAAGATATCAATGGACTGATCACAAGCAGAAAGTGATGAATAAAATTCAATCCAGAGAATTGAGATAATATATTTACGTAGGACAAACAATGCAAGAGACTATACAATAACTAGTAGGATACTGAGAAATGTGAAACAGAGGGACATCACATCACTAATTTAATCATGGTGATTCCTAGAAGGTCTTCAATAATGCACAGTATCACAGCACTCACTCTCTTACGGCAGAGCCCTCCGAGATTTTCAATGAAAGATGTTGATAGTGTTAAAGTCTTGACATGTCCCGGAAAGTCTTCCAAAGTGTCTCCAAGGTCCGAACAGCATTTGAAGAGGATTTTGGGGTGTATGTTCACAGATTGCTGAAGGTAGCAGGGCAGGTAGATAAGGTGGTTAAGAAGGCATCTGGAATATTGCACTTTATTAGCTGAGACAGCATGCAAGAGCAAGGAAGTTATGCTGGAACAGTATAAGAGTTTAGTTAGGCCTCAACTCAAGTTGCAGTTTTGACACTGCATTGCAGAAAGGATATGAGTAGAGAGGGCAAAGGGAACATTTATTAGATTGTTGCCAGAATGGAGCTTTTTTAGCTATGAGGAAAGATTTGATAGAGTAGGATTATTTTTTTTGGGGGGGAGATTTAGTGAAGATTTACTACATTACCAGAGTGACTACACTTCATTGACAGTAAAGTACTTGGAGATGTGTGGTTGTGAAATGTGGTTGTTTATAAATGTGCATCAAAACACTGCTGCAGTTAGTTCCAGGGTCAAGAAGTATTTATGTGCTCAAAGTAAAAATCTCATTAGTAAAATTCCATTTGTGGTAGAGGCTAGAACCGGAGGACATAGTTTAAAAATAAGGGGTCTCACATTTAAAACGGAGGTGAGAATTTTTTTTCTTTGAGCTGTGAAACTTTGGAATTCTTTTGCCAAGAGAGTGGCGGAGGCAGGGTCGGTGATTATTTTAAAACCAGGGGAAGATGGATTCTTCACTAACAAGGGAGTCTTAAGTTTACCGGACATAGCTGGAGGCCATGATCAGAACAGCCATGATTTTATTGAATGGCAGAGCAGGTGTGAGGTGCCGAATATACTACTACTAATTCATATGTATGAAGGCTATTGGATTTTAGCTCCGAAATCCATGAGTTGTGACATCAGCCCATTGATTCTATTTTCCCGTCACCACTCAGTTAAGAATAGGATGTCAATGATCTGGAAACAAAGAACAATATAGCGCAGGAACAGGCCCATCGGCCCTCTAATCCTGCGCCAACCATGGTACCTGCCTAAACTAAAACCGTCTGCACTTAAGGAGTCTGTATCCTTCCATTCCCACCCTATTCATATATTTGTCTAGATGTCCCTTAAATAGCGCTATCGTACCTGCTCCCACCACCTACTCAGGCAGTGAGTTCCATATATTTACCACCCTCTGTGTTTAAAAAAAAAAAAACTTGCCTCGCACATCATTTCTAAACTTTTCCCCATGCACTTTAAAGCTATGTCCCCTAGTACTTGACTCTCCTACCCTAGGAAAGAGCATCTGACTATCCACTCTGTCCATGCCACTCATAATCTTGTAGACCCCTTATCAGGTCGCCTCTCAACCTCTGTCGTTCCAGTGAGAACCGACCGAGTTTATCTACCTCTCCTCATAACTAATGCCGTCCATACCAGGCAACATCCTAGTAAACCACTTCTGTACCCTCTCCAAAGCATCCACATCCTTCTGGTAGTATGGTGACCAGAATTGTACACAATATTCCAAATTAGTCCCAACCATGGTCCTGTAGAGCTGCAACATGACTTGCCAATTTTTATATTCAATGCCCCGACCGATGAAGGCCAACATGCCATATACCTTCTTGACCACCTTATCCACGTGAGTGCCACTTTCAGTGATCGGTGGACATGCACGCCCAGATCTCTCTGCCTGTCAGTACTCACGAGTTCTACAATTTGTTGTGTAATTCCTACATGCATTGGACCTTCCAAAGTGCATTTCCTCACTTGTCCGGATTAAACTCCATCTGCCATTTCTCTGCCCAAGGCTGCAACCAGTTTATATCCTGCTGTATCCTCTGACAATCCTCTTCACTATCCGTAACTCCACCAATTTTTGTGTCGTCTGCGAACTTACTAATCACACCAGCTACATTTTCTTCCAACTCATTTATATACACCACGAACAACGAAGGCCCCAGAACTGATCCCTGTGGAATGCTGCTAGTCGCAGCCTTCCATTCTGAAAAACATCCTTCTACTGCTCCCCTGTTTTCTGTGCTCAAGCCAGTTCTGTATCCAACTTGCCAGCTCTCCTCTGATCCCATGTGACTTCACCTTTTGTACCAGTCTACATGAGGTACCTTGTCAAAAGCTTTACTGTAATCCATGTTTACAACATCTACTCCCTCATCTATCATCTTTGTCACTTCCTCGAAAAACTCGATCAAATTAGTGAGGCACGACCTCCCCTTCACAAAACCATGCTGTCCATCTTTTCAAATGTGAGTAAATCCTATCTCTAAGAATCTTTTCCAATAATTCCTACCAGTGATGTCAGGCTCACCGGTCATTTCCTGGATTTTTCCCTGCTGCCCTTTTTAAACAATGGAACAGCATTGTCTGCTCTCCAGTCCTCTAGAACTTCACCTGTAGCCATTGGGGGTACAAATATTACTGTTTAATAGTTTATCACTATAGTTGTGTATTGCTTTGGTGCATGGTAATAGCCCAGCATACAGTTTGGCTCAGCTGTTACTTCTCTCGACGCTGAACCTAGGGTTCAAGCAATGCATGAAAACATTCATCATTTAACGAAGACCACTGAACTCATTGTTGATCGGAAAATTCTATAAGCAGCAATCTGATTGTCATCTCTGCTCAATTTAATTTCAGTAGCATGTGCTTTGAGAAGGGCTATAAAAATGCAAATTCTTGAAGTAATATAAAAACTTTATGCTCATGTATATGGGAATTATCATCTTCTGTCCAATTGATCTGTAGGGGAATCAGAGAGGCAAAATGGTTTTGGCTGCAACATCCAAAGGGTGGAAACGGAGTTTGACATAAAGAATGGCGTTGTCAATGGAAAGTTTGAAGTTTGATGAGATTAGAGCAGGGCACTAAGTTTTTTCCACGGCTGGAGTTGATCTCTGGGCAACCAGCCATGTTTGAATCGTAGCTGAAACCACTTGCTGCTTGGGGTCGAAAGTAGTTTCAATGGTGGTATAGAGCTGAAAGAAATCTTGATTCATCTGGGACTTCATGTTAAACAGGTAGCCTCCATATTTAAAAACTTTGGAGATGCTGGTGGTGGCCATATTTTGATATCAGCATGTATGTAGAAGCTGATCTTGTTCTTGCAGATAATGTTGCTAAAGGACAGAATTTAGACAATGAATGAAGAACCAAGGATTGAGTCCTGTCGCTTAGCAGGTAACTATATGGCTTGGGAGGAGTATTTTTTTGAGTTGTGTCGAGGTAATAGAATGTAACTGCAAGGAAGATGGTCTGAGGAGGAAGTGCTGGAGAATGGAAACTGCAACAGGAGAGGTGAGGAGGGACAATAACTTAGCAGTATCAAAAATGTCATGCTCCTGGGCTAGATGGTGTGGAAACTGGATCGGTGAGAATGGTGCTGAATATGTATTTAGATGGCTGTAATGCGGTGGGGAGAAAAAGTAGACTGAGGGGTAAGAGGCTCAAGGAATGAATCTGGGAATTATGGTTTTGAAAGAAGTGGGAAAAGGTGCTGTGGGATGCAGATAATGTTGGAAGTCATGCGGCCAAGCAAGTTGTGTTCAGGAGCAGGTTACAGGTGCTGGGATTTATGGAGATGAACTTGGTGAGGGGTAGTGGGGGGAGAAACTGCTGTGGTGGGCTGGAGCCTGTGACGGTATGTATATTGTGTGAATAATGAAGGGTTAACCATTTACTGTAACTGCATCCAACCACTAGATGGCAATCAAGCGCATATACGTGGATCACGTGATACTCTTGATTCGGGGAGAAGATTGTTAGGCAAGGTAGAGAATATTCGTGTTATCAGGAACTCTGTAATTTAAGTCATAGTTTTAGTGAATCTGTAATTTTTATATCTTAGCAAGCAAGTCAAATCTATTTAGATGTAGTGTAAATAAATTAGCTTTGTTCAAAACTTAGTTTGATGTTCTTTGAGGCACTACATTTCGAAGCCATCCTCCTTCAGAAAGCAAAGAACATCACAGAGCCCAAATCTGGTTGGGGTGCTGAGAGGAGATGAAGTAGTGGTCTCCATCTAGATCTCGATTCATGAATTGCTCCAAGGTAGATGGATTTGAGATGGTTTTGGCATACATGATGATTCTGGCGGAATGGGAAGATTTGACCCTAGAACAAGACTGGCAGCTGTTGGAGGTAGTCCAAACTGACGCACAGTACTGAGATCTAAGTAAATAGTTACTTTTCCTGAAAACAGGTGCACTGCGTTTTATGAGGAGGATCATTGGACTAAAGGATGAATTCTATAATCGATACATCACTAAAGGCAACCTCTTTGAACCAGTTATAAATGCCTTTTTGGATAATGGAACCAGATATAATCTACTTAATTCAGCAATAATTGAACTCTTTGAATTTATCAGAGTGGTAAGTTTCTATTTTTGTAATGGTTTATGGTAAAATTTCTATTTGTATAAAATGCCTTAGATGAGCTTTCCTCCAGGTTATGATTTTCCAGTCTGAGTGGTGTCTTATCCATTTCTTTATTATACATACATGTTACCACAGGAGGATATCAAGTCACTTACAACACACATAGTTGACAACTTCTACAAAGCACTTGAACACATAGAGTATGTGCAAACGTTTAAAGGACTGAAGCTGAGATATGAACAGGAAAGGGATAGACTTCAAAATCAGAAGCTGAACAGGTAGGAGAATTAATTGAAGATCGTATATGTTCAACTGTGGCAATTGAGCTTCACAGATCATTACTTTTAAACGTATTACACCTAAAAATAAATGTCAGTTTAAATTCCGTATTTATTGTGCATGTTCTAGTTTGTGCAGCATATTAAGCAGCATATATTCTAATCTATTAGCCTTATTGTAATTTGGCATATAATGAAATATTAAAGGTACTCTGACTAATTTGATACTCTGATGTGAAGAATAGAACAAAATATCAGCAAGAATATGTTCAGGGTGTTTAAATCTGGGCACCCAGATAGCATTTATGGAAACCATATAGAGATACGCACAATATGACATTACCAGTCCCACAATCAGATTACTGCATGTCACAGATATTTTTCACCAGCTCACAACTCCCTATGCGCTTTCCTTTTTTTTAAATTTCCAGCACCAATTCATTTTTTCCAATTAAGGGACAATTTAGCATGGTCAATCCACCTACCCTGCTCATCTTTGGATTGTGGGGGCGCAACCCACGCAAGCACGGGGAGAATGTGCAAACTCCACATAGACGGTGACCCAGAGCAGGGATCGAACCTGGGACCTCGGCGCTGTGAGGCAGCAGTGCTAACCACTGTGCCACCGTGCTGCCCTCTATGTGCTTTCCTAACTTCAGTGATTCTGCTGACTTCACAGTGAGCATTTGTGTTTTGTCAATTTGCCCACCAAATCTACATAACACGATATTTTGAGTATCGACTAACCAGTAATTAAAAGCACTGCAGTGTAACAATATGCACAAATGGAATACTTAAAATTGTTTCTTAATTCAGCACAGTTCCTGCTGAAATAGGTCCTTAACCTGACAAAAGAGGGCGAGGAATAAATGGCAGGACAGATAGCTGTATCAAAAATATCATACACTAAGTTGACACCGGAAGGAGATTAAATGTTAAAACTCTTTGAGGAAATACTTCTGAGTTGTGCATAGCTATTTGCATGTGGGTTAGTTAAGTTTTTAAAGATTTTATATACTGAAATATCACAGCTTTTATAGTTTTTTTTTTTTATGGTGCCTGAGGTAAATTCCAGGGACTAATCATCCAGGATTGCAGAGAAAACCCATGATTTGCAAGTTTGAACTATTTGCATGGTCACATTTGCACTGGTGATTACTCTTTTTTAAAAAATTGGTATTCCACAATTTTGAATTTGTTCTTTGCTCTTGTCAAATAACTATAAAATGCAAGTACATTGAGCTATGTACAGCTTAGTTCCATAAATGAGCAGCACAATGACTTATTAGTAGGTTTGTGTTAGTATACTGACACAAGGCAATGATTATTGCACTAGTTTTATAGAGAATCTATTCCCTGGCAGAAAATTTTCTTTCTTGTTGAGGGAAAGTATTTTTATCAGGATAAATGCAGATTCTGGCCAAGGTTGAAACTTCTATATGACCTTTCACATTTGGGTTTGCTTAGTTTGTACCAGAACAGTGTTTTATATACCCCCTCACAATGTTCTGCTGTCAGGAGCTGTTTTGGGGGATGAATGTAAGGTGCTGGTCCACAGGCACTGCCATACTGTAATTTGAACCAAACTATTGACAATGTAGAGGAAAGTAGTCCCAGTAGGGAAATGGGTATAATTTATTTGCACTTGAGGATGTTAAAATAATGGAATTTTCCCAAGAGTGTAAAGTGTTGGTTTGCATTAATTTGCTTTATGCTGTATTACTCGCTATAATGTAAAAAATATGCGCACATGTTGTGATTGACAGAAAAATTGTATAAAATAGCTAAACAAACTGGCAGTGTTGATATTTTCTTTGGGTAGAGATGCATTCTCGTAGTACCCAACCATGCAAACTAGGAAATTCCACATTCAATTCCCAGTTGTATTGTTAATTGATTTCAGCAGAATCAACTTTGGAATGTTTCAATTGACTTCCATGCCAAACCAGGAAGTATTCCTACTCCTAAATCAACTTATGAATGTAAGGTACAAAGTACTTGTTTGTCAACATCAGGTAAGCCAAGGATCAGGCTTGGCTCTGATGCCTCCTGTAATAGAATGTTTGCCAACGCACACTGTTTAGGTTCATGCATGAAGTATGACGATTTGGGCAATGTGTCGGAGGGCTGCAGCCACCCACAAAGCCAAGCCACCAATGAGGATCAGCACCTTCTGGCGAAGGGGACAAGGAGGGAAGAGGAGAAGGAGAAAATGATGAAAGGATTATGCGTGGAATAAAATTGGGGCTTGACAGTTTGCATAATTCAGGTTAGCTGATGTGATTGTAAATATGTCTGTCTATAAACAAACATATAACTATCTCAGTTTGGAAGTTGAAAAGACATTTAGCATTCCAGTTAACATTTTTTTGACTTTGGTCGAACTTGTTGATTAATAGTTGTTAATGTGTTTTTTAAATTAAGTGTACCATCTATATTGCGTAATAATCGGTATCGGAGAGATGCACGAGCGTTGGAGGAAGATGAAGAGATGTGGTTTAACGAGGATGAGGAAGAGGAGGAAGGAGAGGCTCTAGTACCGCATGTAGAGAAATCCAAATCGGAGGATGACTATCCAGACAGTTATGGGAAATTTCTGGAGACTAAAAAAGGTATAGTGATTTTCAGGTGCACTGATTTGATTGGCAGTACATTCTACTTTTAAAAAAAAAATAATTTTTATTAAATGTTTTCATAAAATATCAATAACAAAATGAGAAAGAAAAAAGAACCCAACAGGGTTAAGTACAAATCTAAAAAGGCAACCCCCCCCCCCCCCCCCCGTGCCTAAATAATAAATTAACATTAACACCCCGACTTAAGACAACAGGTGTATACGCCCCCTCAGACCCTTCCAGTGTAAATAACAAACAAAAATAAAGTAAACCTCCCGAGCTGCTGCTGCCATTGACCAATGTCTATCGTTCTGCCAGGAAGTCTAAGAACGGTTGCCACCGCCTAAAGAACCCTTGTACCGACCCTCTCAAGGCGAATTTCACCCTCTCCAATTTAATGAACCCTGCCATATCGCTGATCCAGGATTCCACGCTTGGGGGCCTCGTATCTTTCCACTGAAGGAGAATCCTTCGCCGGGCTACCAGGGACGCAAAGGCCAGAATTTCAGCCTCTTTCGCCTCTTGCACTCCCGGCTCCTCTGCCACCCCAAATATTGCGAGCCCCCAGCCCGGTTTGACCCTGGATCCTACCACCATCGACACCGTCCTCGCTACGCCCTTCCAAAATTCCTCCAGCGTTGGGCATGCCCAGAACATATGGGTGTGATTTGCTGGGCTCCCTGAGCACCTAACACACCTGTCCTCACTCCCAAAGAACCTGCTCATCCTTGTCCCGGTCATGTGTGCCCTGTACAGCACCTTAAACTGTATGAGGCTGAGCCTCGCGCACGAAGAGGAAGAGTTCACCCTCCCTAGGGCATCTGCCCACGTCCCCTCTTCGATCTCCTCTCCCAATTGGCAGTACATTCTAGTTATATGGTACTTGAGTTTAAATATCTCCTAGAGTGCCAAAAGAAAAGGGTGGTGCACAAACTGCTTTCATGTGCACTTAAATTACCCTATTTCCAGATAGCTGAATATTATCAACGAGCAACATAAAGCTTATGTACTAATATTGAGTTGGGAGAGAATGAATGAGAGTTCAATTTTGAACTAACATTGTTTTAATGTAAGCAACTGTCCATCTTGCTGGAAATATTTTTGTTAGCCTGTCAACATTCATAAATACATACCAGTATAAAACTGAGCAAAATACTTGTAAATTTGAGAGTTTTTGCATATGCACTTTGGACATTGTCATTGGAATGGCCTTGACATACAAACTGCATTTTTTTCTGTGATCTGAGGATCGAACTTTGTGCATTTTTCTTTGGAAATGTTAGTGCAATTGGCAAAACTATTATCATTTTAATGTTTATATTCAAATTTTCTACTGGTTATTTATAAGCTCAAAATTTTACATTTGGTGTAAAAACCACTGTCATCCTAACCTTTAGATAATGCACTTATAATTGATGCATTTGTTCATAAAGTGAAAATAGTATTTTTAACTCTTCAAAGCTTTAATCTGAGTAAATAGCTGTTGATGCATTTTTAATTAAATTCCAGTTACAGAAATATTACCTGCTCTGATTAAATGTGGAATCTCCACATTAATTGCACAACTGCATTAAAAACAGATTTTTTGTGTGTTATTGGTTGCGTGAACCATTAGATTATGGCCTTTTTAAAACAAACTGTACTTGAGAAGCTACCTGTAAATAGAATCATATAATGATCTGCAGCACAGAATTCTATGAAGCTTTGTTTTTGTTTCACTCTGACCCTTCCTCGAAGAGTTTGGCATTTAAAACTCTGTTCATCTATACTTTAGACATTGCTTTTTTGCTTTGGGGATAATTTTATTTGTTTGCAGAACTTGGGAACCTAGGATTGAAATTTACTCATTTGCCTTTGTTAGACCAGTTATAATGTAAATTTTGCAACTGATACAATATAAATAGTTTAAGGGCCAGCTGGTCATGTTGATTTGATTTGCACTGATCATTTAGGGCAGTGTTTTTCAATTTTTTTTCCGGAGACCCATTTTTACCAACCGGCCACCTTGGGGATCCACGCGGCTGACTTTTGTGACCCACCATTTTATTTTACCGTTTAATGCGAGAGGTGAGCCTGCTTGGTCCTCACGATCTCACTCCAATCAGGTTCACAGGAAGAGAGGGCTATGCGCATATCGTGTGCAGGATTCAGCCGGTTCCTTTGTGCCGTCTTCATCTTTGTGAGGACGGAAAATTCACCCTTGCACATGTTGGTCGTTGTGAAGGGCAAAAGCAACAAAATGCTTGTTTTACTCAGCTCCCGATACTCCTCAGAGACGCTACTCCAGAATTCTGATAGCCTCATTGACTTGTGTGTTTTTAAAAAATATATATTTTATTAAAATTTTTCAAACAAAAATTTTTCCGTTTTTACAACTCAACAAGGGATTATACATTAACTGGTAAATAACATTATTTAAATAATATAGTGAACTAACAACAACAACTAAAATTAAAAAAAATAAAAAATTTAAAAAAAAATAGCAAAAACACAAAATAGCGCCCCCCCCCCCCCCCCCCCCCCCCCCCCCCCCCCCCCCCCCGGGCTGCTGCTGCTGTCATTTCTATCTTTTCATTATCGTTCCGCGCGATAGTCAAGGAACGGTTGCCACCGCCTGGAGAACCCCTGAGCCGATCCTCTCAACACAAATTTTATTCGTTCCAATCGTATGAACCCTGCCATGTCATTTATCCAGGCCTCCACGCTTGGGGGTTTTGCTTCCTTCCAAATGAGTGGAATCGTACGCCGGGCTACTAGGGACGCAAAGGCCAAAATATCGGCCTCTTTCGCCTCCTGCACTCCCGGCTCTTCCACAACCCCAAATATAGCAAACCCCCAGCCTGGCTTGACCCGGACCTTCACCACCTTTGAAATTACCTTTGCCATGCCCCCCCAGAACTCATGCAGTGCCGGACACGACCAGAACATGTGTGTGGGGTTCGCCAAGCTTCCCGAGCACCTCCGACACCTGTCCTCCACCCCGAAAAACCTGCTCCGTCTTGCTCCCGTCATATGTGCTCTATGTAGAACCTTAAATTGAATCTGGCTAAGCCTGGCACACGAGGACGAGGACTTTACCCTCCTCAATCTCTTCCCCCAGCTCTTCTTCCCATTTTACCTTCAGCTCCTCTATCATCGCCTCCACCTCGTCCCTCATCTCCCGGTATATTTCGGACACTTTGCCCTCTCCGACCCATACCCCAGAAATCACTCTATCTTGGACCCCCTGCGTCGGGAGTTGCGGAAATTCCCTCACCTGTTGCCTCACTAATGCCCTCACTTGCATATACCGGAAGGCGTTTCCCGGGGGCAACTTATATTTTTCTTCTAGCGCTCCCAGACTTGCAAACATCCCGTCTATAAACAGGTCCCTGCTCGTTGCCAACACTGGAACCCCCCATCCATCCTCCCTGGGACAAACCTGTGGTTATTCCTTATCGGGGACCACACCGAGGCACCCGTCACTCCTCTGTGTCGCCTCCACTGCCCCCAGATCCTCAAGGTTGCCACCACCACTGGGTTTGTGGTGTACCTTTTCAGGGAGAACGGCAGCGGCGCCGTCACCAGCGCTTTTAGGCTCGTTCCCTTACAGGACGCCATCTCCAGCTTCTTCCACACTGCTCCCTCTTCCTCCCTCATCCACTTACAGACCATTGACACATTGGCGGCCCAGTAGTAGTCGCTCAAACTCGGCAGCGCCAGTCCCCCTCTGTCCCTACTGCGCTGCAGGAACCCCTTCTTAACTCTCGGGGTCTTTCCTGCCCCCACAAAGCTCGTAATGCTCCTGTCTATTTTTAAAAAAAAAAGGCCTTTGTGACCAGAATGGGGAGGCACTGAAACACGAAAAGAAACCTCGGGAGGACCACCATTTTAATTGCCTGCACTCTGCCCGCCAGCGATAGCGGCACCATATCCCACCTCTTAAAGTCCTCCTCCATCTGCTCCACCAGTCGCGTCAGGTTAAGTCTATGCAGGGTTCCCCAGTTCCTGGCCACCTGGATCCCCAGGTATCGGAAGTTCCTTTCCACTCTCCTCAGTGGCAGAGCATCTATCCCCCTTCCCTGTTCCCCGGGATGCATTACAAAAAGCTCGCTCTTCCCCATATTTGTATCCCGAGAACTCTCCAAACTCCCTAAGTATCTGCATTACTTCTGGCATCTCCTCTACCGGGTCTGCAACGTATAGCAGTAGATAATCTGCGTAGAGCGACACTCTGTGCTCCTCTCCCCCTCTAGGCACCCCCTTCCACTTCTTAGAATCCCTCAGCGCTGTGGCCAGTAGTTCAATTGCCAACGCGAACAGTAACGGGGACAGGGGACACCCTTGTCTTGTACCCCTATGTAGCTGAAAATACCCCGATCTTTGCCGGTTTGTGACTACGCTTGCCACCGGGGCCCCATATAAGATTCTGACCCATCTAATAAACCCCTCACTGAACCCAAACCTCTTCAGCACCTCCCACAGATAGTCCTACTCCACCCTATCGAATGCCTTCTCTGCATCCATCGCCGCCACTAACTCTGCCTCCCCCTCCGGTGGGGCGTCATCATCACCCCCAGCAACCTTCAAACATTAACATTCAGTTGTCTCCCCTTTACAAACCCTGTCTGGTCATCATGCACCACCCCTGGGACGCAATCCTCTATCCTTGTCGCCATCACTTTTGCCAGCAGTTTGACATCCACATTTAGGAGTGAGATAGGCCTGTATGACCTGCATTGCAGCGGGTCTTTATCTCGTTTCAGGATTAGCGATATCGTCGCCTCCGACATTGTCGGCGGTAGCATCCCCCTTTCCTTAGCCTCATTAAAGGTTCTCGCCAAGAGCGGGGCCAACAGATCCATATACTTCCTGTAGAATTCCACCGGAAACCTGTCTGGTCCCGGGGCCTTCCCTGCCTGCATGTTCCCCAGTCCTTTAATCACCTCATCCACCTCAATTGGCGCCCCCAGACCTGACACCTCCTGCCCCTTCACCTTCGGGAACCTTAGCTGGTCCAGAAAGTGTAACATTCCTTCTTTTCCCCCCGGGGGTTGGGACTTATATAGCCTCTCATAAAAGGTCTCTGCTCCATATTTCCCGTTTCGTCCCTAACTCCCCCGATATCTCTCGCCGCCATCCTCTTCCGAAGTTGGTGGGCCAACTGCCGGCTCGCCTTTTCCCCATACTCGTATTGCATACCCTGTGCCTTCCTCCACTGTGCCTCTGCCTTTCCCGTGGTCAGCAGGTCAAACTCCGTCTGTAGTCTTCGTCTTTCTCTGTATAGCCCTTCGCCTGGGGCCTCCGCATATTTTTTATCCACCCTCAAAATTTCCCCCACTAATCACTCTTTCTTTGCCCTCTTGTTTCCCCTTGAGGGCTCTGATGGAGATCAGCTCTCTAACCACCGCCTTCAGCGCTTCCCATACTACCCCCACCTGAACCTCCCCATCGTCGTTGACCTCCAGGTATCGCTCAATACACCCCCTCGCCCTTCCGCAGACACCCTCGTCCGCCAGTAGTCCCATATCTAGTCACCAGAGTGGGCGCTGCTCCCTTTCCTCTCCTAGTTCCAAATCCGCCCAATGCGGGGTGTGGTCTGAAACGGCTATGACCGAGTACTCCGTTCCTGCCACTTTCGGAATCAGTGCCCTTCCCAAAACGAAAAAGTCTATCCGGGAGTATACCTTATGGACGTGGGAGAAGAAAGAGAACTCTTTAGCCATCGGCCTGGCGATTCTCCACGGATCCACTCCCCCCATTTGTTCCATAAATCCCTTAAGCACCTTGGACGCTGCTGGCCTTCTCCCGGTCCTGGATCTGGACTGGTCTAGCCCTGGATCCAGCACTGTGTTAAACCCCCCCCCCCCCCCCCCCCATTACCAAGCTTCCCACCTCCAGGTCCCGGATACATCCCAGCATTCGCTTCATGAATCCCGCGTCATCCCAGTTTGGGGCCTATACATTCACCAGCACAACCGCCTCTCCCTGCAGTCTGCCACTCGCCATCACATATCTGCCCCCACTGTCCACCACTATATTCTTAGCCTCGAATGATACGCGTTTCCCCACCAATATTGCCACCCCTCTGTTTTTCGCGTCCAACCCTGAGTGGAATACCTGTCCCACCCATCCTTTTCTTAATCTAACCTGATCCGCCACCTTCCGGTGCGTCTCCTGGAGCATGACTACGTCCGCCTTCAGTCTCTTTAAGTGCGCAAACACCCGTGCCCTCTTAATCGGCCCATTTAAGCCTCTCACATTCCACGTGATCAGCCGGATTGGGGGGCCATTCACCCCCCCCCCCCCCCCCCCCTCGTCGACTAGCCATCCCCCCCCCTTTTAGGCCATCTCCCCATCCAGGTCCCGCGCACCCGTCTGTCCCCCAGGCAGCGCCTTCCCGCTCCGATCACCTCATCTCCTACCAGCTCCCCCTTGCACTCAGCAGCAGCAACCCAGTTAATCCCCCTCTAGCTTGGTTACCCCCCCCCCCCCCCCATATTGCTTCCGGAAGTCAGCAAACTCTGGCTGACCTCTGCTTCCCCTGTTCACTCTTTGACCTCCCTGTGTGTGGGGCTCCCTTCCTTCCTGCGCCCATTTTACCGCTATAATTTCCATAGCGTGGGAAAATACCCACGCTTTCCTCTCGGCCCCGCCCCCTATGGCGCAGTTCCCTCATTCCCCTTCCCTGTCCCTTTTTCCACCGGCGCCCACATCTCTTCGTGTGTCCCCCCCCCAATCGGGGGGAGAGAAATTCCCCGTCCAACATTGCTGTACAATAGCCCTCCCTTTCCCCACTTTACATTCCTGTACCACCACTCGCTGCTTCTCTCCAAACATCAAACTCTCAAATCTGTTCCAGTTTCTCTTCTTTGATGAATGTCCATGCCTCATCCGCCGTCTCCAAGTAGTGGTGCTTGCCCTGATGCGTGACCCACAATCGCGCCGGCTGCAGCATCCCAAATTTTATTTTCTTCCTATGGAGCACCGCCTTGGCCCGGTTAAAGCTCGCCCTCCTTCTCGCCACCTCCGTACTCCAGTCCTGATACACACGTATCACCGCATTCTCCCATTTGCTACTCCGTGCCTTCTTGGCCCAGCTCAGGACCATCTCTCTGTCCATGTAGCGATGGAACTTCACCACTATTGCTCTTGGTGTTTCACCTGCCTTTGGTCTTCTCACGAGGACCCGGTACGCTCCCTCCACTTCCAGGGAGCCCGTTGGGGCCTCAGCTCCCATTAGCGTGTGGAGCATCGTGCTCTCTCAAGCCCCAACATCAGCTCCATCTGCTCCTTCGGGGAGCCCTAGAATCCGTAGGTTTTTCCTCCTCGAGCTGTTCTCCAGGGCTTCCAGCCTTTCTATGCACCTTGTGTAGTGCCTCGTGTGTCTCCGTTTTTACCACCAGGCCCTGTATCTCATTTTCATTCTCGGCTGCCTTTGCCTTCACTCCACAGAGCTCCATCGCCTGGACCTTTTGTGTTTCCTTCAGTCCCTCGATTGCCAGTAGCATCGGCGCCAGCACCTCTTAAGCTCCTCCACACATCGTCGGAGAAACTCCTGCTGGTCCGGGCCCCATATCATCTGGGCTCCATCCGCCGCCATCTTGCTTCTCCCTTCTCTTCTCTGCCGCTGCTCCAAAGGATCCTTCGCAATCTGGCCACTACCGCCGCTCCTTTCCATACACACCTGGGGGGACTCCTTCCTTCGTCACCCCACACTGGGTTAGGTCGAGAAAAAAATTCCGTTGGGGTTCCCGATAAGAGCCCAAAAGTCCGTTAGAACGGGAGCTGCCGAAATGTGCAGCTTAGCAGTGCATCACCGCAACCGCACTTGTGGTGTGTTTTTAATATGCTGTCACAGCTGAGGCGCAGAAGCTCAGTTTCTGCATTTGGAGTCAGCTGCGAGTTGAGGACCGTTTCTGGGGTCTCAAACTCGAGGGATTTTTCATCCACCTCTTTTCTCTCAAAATCTTAAACTTCTCCTCTGGAAAATAGTGACCAAATGCAACTGAATAAGGCTTGCCAGTCCATTTGCAGTTTCCTTACATAATGCTGTTTTCCTCGATGTTTCGAAGTGTGGGAAACATGTAGTAATTTTGGCTTTGTACTCTCAATTGCCAAACTTTCAATGTCTTTTGGAAAGCTTCGATTTCTTCACAGTGCCAAAAGCAATCATCATCCTTCCCTTGCAATTTGAGGTTCAGTTCATTTAGAATTGAAAAGATGTCTGCAAGGTAAGACATAGTTAGCATCCAAGTTTCATCAGCAAACAAATCAGCCAGAGAGGACAATTTCTTGAGGTGGAAAGCGTGGATTTCGTAACTCAGTTCGTAAACTCTTGAGTAGCACCCGACCCCTTGACAGCCAACGTAATTCTGTGTGGAACAATAAATGTGTGTGCTCAGTCCCCATATCGGGACACGAGTGTCAAAAATTCTGGTATTGAGTGGGCGGTGTTTAATGAAATTCGCAATTCCTTTCAACACCACTTCAAGATCAGATAGAATTCCTTTTGATGCCAGTGCCGCACGGTGAATAAAAAAATGGTTCCAAACAATGTCCTGACCAGTTGCCTCCTTAATCCTTACAATAACTCCACTGTTTTTCCCAGTTATGTTGGCTGCTCCATCACTTGCGATTACTCTGCAACGTACCCAGTCGAGCCCGCACTTTCCAACCACAAAACTATTCAACGCTTCAAAAATTTCTCCGCCAGTCGTGTGTATTGGTAAAGTCAAGTAGCACATCAAATCTGCAACAAATTCATTGTGCCAAACATATCTAATGTAAACTAGCAAGGTTACACAATCTGAAACGTCTGTACTTTCATCCAGGTGTATTGAGAATTCCTGCTCTGATTTTAAACGAGAAATAAGCTGGGCTTCTAAATTCTCAGCAATATCACAAATTCAGTGAGCCACTGTGTTATCACTAAGTGGGATGCATTTCACTTTTTCAACAAACCTCTCATCTATGACTGTATGAACTATATCTAATGCTGCAGGGAGAATTAATCTCTGCTACAGTTTGGGGCACTTTCTCTTTAGCTACACGGTAAGTTAACATGTAAGAGGCTAATTGTACTTTGCCATTCAAATGTAACATTTCTGCTGAGGACTTCAACTGATAATTTAAGTTCTCTGTGCATTTTTTGAAAAACAATCAAGAGCCTTGTCCTCGAACTCCCTTGCTTAGTCTTCAAATGCCTTTGAAATTTTGAGGTTTTAAACTTTCATTTGCCACCACTTCCCGGCATATAACACACATGGACCTTGAATCCTGATTTGCGTCGGCACAATTAATAAATCCATACCGTAAAAAATCGTCTTTATGCTGCATCGTGCCTGATTTCAACTTCTCCTTCATGGGCTGTTCACCAGAGGCCCTGGAACCAACACCACTACTGCTTTGCCCTGCTGTGGATTCTCCTGAACAGCTCACACTACCACTGCTTTGTCCTGCTGTGGATTCTCCCGAGCCACTCTCTCCAGCAGGTTTAGTTGTGAGATCCTGGCCTGTTTGTGTCTCTGGCCCTCTCTTCCTTCTAACAAAACAATCCATTTTAAATTTTACTTGTTTGCTGCTGCGTTACGTCAGCTTGGGGGCCGCGTGACCTGCTCGCTGCCTCGCTTCAGGCAGAAAGATTACAATGAATTTTTTTAAAAATCTTCTCCTGCACCAGTGCGCTGATGTCAGGAGGTGATGCTTCTCGCTTGGTTCTGCGCATGCGCACCGA
Source organism: Scyliorhinus torazame (assembly GCF_047496885.1). Classification (NCBI taxonomy): domain Eukaryota; kingdom Metazoa; phylum Chordata; class Chondrichthyes; order Carcharhiniformes; family Scyliorhinidae; genus Scyliorhinus; species Scyliorhinus torazame. The sequence goes on from NC_092707.1 coordinate 312,845,658, forward strand.
TGAGCGGGCACGCATGCGCAGTGCGCTCACATTTTTTTATCTGGTCGCAGACGGCATTGTTAAAAGCTGGCTGTTGTGCATGAATTCACACGATCGGAAACGCCGCAATGGACGGCTCCGTGACCCACCCGCGGGTCGTGGCATCCACTTTGAAAATGCCTGATTTAGGGAAGCCTTGTAAGAAGACCATTCAGCCCAATGTGCCTGGTCTGGCTCTTTCAAAGGTATTGAATCTACTTCCTCCACCCTTTGCAGGCATTAGATTCCAAATCATAGTTTGCTGCACAAACTTTTTCCTCCGCTCTCCTCCAGTCCTTCTGCAAACTATCTTTAATCTGTATCTTCTGGCAACTGACGTAGCCGCAAGTATAAACCGTTCCCTTTTTTTTAACTCAATCAAAATCTTGTATTAACTTAAATTTCTTGACACACTTTCTGCATTCAGGAGAACAATCCCAGCTTCTGTAATCACTGAAGTCTCTCATCACTGGCATTCTGGTGAATTTCCTTTGCACCCTCTCCAAGGCCTTGACAAAGTGTGGTGCACAGAATTAGATGCAGTACTTTAGTTGAGACCTAGCCAGTGATTTATAATTGCTTTTCCTAATTTTTGTACTCTGCCCTCTATTAAGCCAAGGATCCTCATGTTTTTTGAACAACTTTATCAGCATGCCCTACAATCATTAATGAGTTGTCCATATGAAGCCCCTGGTATCCCTATTCTTGCACCCACTTCCACTTCGCAGCATTTGTGACCAACATTTTACCTGCAATATATCTGCCCAATTTTGTCAGTCTGTGTCCTAAAATAGCAGGAGGGCGGTTTCATGTGAGAGAACATTTGGAAAGTTAAAGAAAAAGGGCAAGATAATTGTGCAGTGTAGGTAATGGTAAACCGAGTATGACGGGAAAGGATAGAGACAACATCTGACTGCACTAGCAAAAAAGGTGTCAGAGTAGAGAAAAATGGTAAAAACGCAAAATTAAAAACTCTTATCTGAATGCACGCATATGTATAATAAGATGAATGAATTGTTGGCACAAATAGAAATAAATGAGAATGTTATGATGGCCGTTATAAAGATATGGTTGCAATGTGACCATGACTGGGGCTTGAATATTTAGGGGTATTTAACATTTCGGAAGGAAGTGGGGTTGTGCTGTTAATGGATGAGGTCAGTACAGCAGTGAGATAATCTTGGTTCAGAGGACAGAACTGTAGAATTTGTTTGGATGGAGATAAATAGCAAACAAAACAAGTCACTGTGGGAATGATTGGTAGGCCTCCGGACAGTAGCTACTCTTTGGGGTGGATTATAAATCAAGAAATAATGGGGGCATGAAAGGAAGGTGCGGCAATAATTTGGGAAATGTAATCTCTCATGGGTAGCCTGGAAGATGAGTTTGTAGAATGTATTCAGATGGATTCTTGGAACAACACCTTCTGGGACAAACCAGAAAGCAGGTTATTTTGAACTTGGTAATGTATAACAAGGCAGGATTAATTAAGGATGTCATAGTAAAGGATCCTTTAGCCAAGAGTGATTATAACGAGATAATTCACATTTCAGTTTGAGGGTGAGGAACTTAAGTCTGAAACTAGTGTCTTATCCTTGTAATTTTCATTACTTAAGTTTATGTGGATTGATTTGGCTTGAGTGGGATGGGAAAATAGGTTAAATGGTAAGAGTAGAGAAGCAGTGGCAGTCATTTAAAGGGATATTTCATAACTCAACAAATATATACATTCCATTAAAAAAGAAAGTAGAACAAGGACAATCCTCTGTGCCTAACTGAGAAAGTTGAGAATGGTGTCAAATTGAAAGATGTAGATTAATGACCAGAAAATTGGGAAAATGATAGAAACCAGAAATGGATGATTATAAAGATAATGGCGAAATTGGAGTCTTGAGAGAAAACCGCCAAAATATAATGATATGGAAATGCTGGCGCTGGACTGGGGTAGGCACAGTAAGAAGTCTCACAACACCAGGTTGAAGTCCAAAAGGTTTATTTGAAATCACAAGCTTTCAGAGCGCTGCTCCTCCCATCAGGTGAAATGGAGGCAGGTTCACAAACAGCACATGGAGGCAAACACACAATTGCAAGATAATTTCAGATTGGATAGGAAGAATGGTTGGAATGTGAGTCTTTACAGGTAAACAAGTCTTTGCAGGCATTAACAATGTGAGTGGAGTGAGGGATAATCACAGGTAAGAAATATAATAGCATATCTTAAACTTTTATGAGTGTATAAAAAGGAAGATATTTACTGCAATAAGTAGAATCTTAGAGGGTGAAACGGGGGAATTAATAGAAAACTGGGGAATGGCAGACTTTGAACAAGTATTTTGTATCTGTCTTCAAAGCATCCCAAGAATAGTAGAAAAGCAGGGCCAAAAGGGAGGGAGGAACTTGAAAAAATATTAGGAAAGATTATGGGACTAAAGTCTAACCGGTCCCCTGGAACTAATGGCCTGCATCATAAGGTCTTAAGGAAGCAGCAATAATGGATGCATTGTTCATAACCGTTCAAAATTTCCTAGATTCTGGAAAGGCCCCAGCGGATTATAAACTACAAATGTAACAGCCCTATTTGAGAAAGGTGAGAACACAAAGGAAGCTGTAGGTCAGGTAGTTAACATTTGTCATTGGGAAAATGCGAAAATTTGTTATTAAAGAGGTAGGAGCAGGATATTTATAAAATCTTAATACAATCAGGCAGCGTCAACAGGATTTTGTGAAAAGTGCGTCATGTTGAATGTGAGAGTTGAGGATGTAATAAGCAGGGTAGGTAAAGGGGAACCAGTAGTGGCACTGTATTTGGATTTGCAAACGGCATTCAATAAAGTGTCAGAAGATTACGAGAGCTCATGGTGTTAGCAGTGATATATTAGCATGGAAGAAAGATTGGCGAACTAACAGGAAACGGGTCATTTTCGGTGGGCAAACTAACTAAGGAGTGCCACTGGGCTCTGCTGGTTCCTCAACTATTTATGGTCAGTATTAATGACTTGGATGAAGGACTGACCTATATTGTAGCAAAATTGCTGCTGATATAAAGAACAAGTGAGGATACGAAGAGTCTTCAAAGAAATTTAGATAGTTTGTGAGTGGGCAAAAAATTGGCAGATGAAGCCGAAAATGTGAGGTTGACAATTTTGGGGGGGAAAATGGAAAAACAATATTATTTAAATGGGAAGAGACTACAGAATGCTGCAGTACAGAGGAATTGGAGTAGCCTTGTACATGAATCTCATGAGGTTAGCATGCAGGCACAGCAAGTAATTGAGAAGGAAAATTGAATGTTGCCCTTTATGCAAGAGGAATTAAGTATAAAGGTAGAGAAGTCTTGCAACTAACTGTATAGACATTGGTGAGACTGCACATGGAAAGCTACAGATTTGGTCTCTCAAAGAAGATGGGCATATTTGCATCAGAAGCAGCTCGGAAAAGGTTCACTTGACTGCTGGAATAAAGAGGTTGTCTTACGAGGAAAGGTTGAGCAGCTTGGGGCTATAATAATGGAGATTAACGGAATGAGAGATAATCTTATTGAAACGTAAAATTCTATGGGAAATTGACAGGGTATATGCTGTGAGGATGTTTCTTCATATGAGGGAAATTGCAAACCACGAGGCACAAGTTTAAAATTAAGAGGTCTCCTGTTTAAGGTGGAGATGAGGACAAATTTGTTCTGAGAATTGTTAGTCTTTGAAATTTCCTTCCACAGAACTGCATGAAGGACGAGTCAGATAAATGTTTGATGAGGAGTCTAGGGTTATGGGGAACGGGCAGAAAAGCGGAATTAAAGCCACAGTCAGACCAACGGGCAGCACGGTAGCATTGTTGATAGCACAAATGCTTCACTGCTCCAGGGTCCCAGGTTCGATTCCGGCTTGGGTCACTGTGCGGAGTCTGCACATCCCGTGTGTGCGTGGGTTTCCTCCGGGTGCTCCAGTTTCCTCCCACAGTCCAAAGATGTGCCGGTTAGGTGGATGGCCATGCTAAATTGCCCATAGTGTCCAAAAAATTGGCCTTCGTGTTGGGTGGGGTTACTAGGTTATGGGGATAGGGTGGAGGTGTGGACCTTGGGTAGGGTGCTCTTTCCAAGAGCCGGTGCAGACTCGATGGGCCGAATGGCCTCCTGCACTGTAAATTCTATGATTCTATGAACCATGAATTATCAAATGATGGAGCTGACCCAATGGGCCAAATTACCTGCTCTTATTTCTTATGATGTTATTACCTTCTAGAATCTGCTGTTTTCCTAACTTTTCCACATTTCTAAGTTTTCCCATCTCCAGATTTTCAATTATGTTCCCTATATCCAAGTGCACATCATAATGCATTGTGACCTGGGACACCATATGCTTACATTGAGTCTGGAAAAACAATCATTTGCCGTTACTGTTTCTATCACTTCATTGATTATCTCTGCTGCTGCTTTCTCTTCACCAATGGGCTTTGATTTTGCTAACATATTTCTTCAGCTTCATTTCAGCTACAATACAAAGTTGGGGTGTAGCAAGCTTTTTTAATATTTCAAAATCATCCTGGTTTTGCAATTCTTGAAAAGACCAATTCTAAAACATAAATTTCACTGACATAGGCTGCCACTGAGCGCAGCTCTGCATTTAGCAGTGTAGAATTTTCCTTTTCGTAGACGGCCATGGAAGCAGAATAACATGACTTGATAGTGTCCATTCTCAATGTAGATGCTAAGGTGGTACAAGATTTAAGATTATTGTTTAACTGATATAACCACCTTAATTTAGATGTTTCTTTCATAGCTAAAGAAAGCGAGGACAAAGAAAACCTTCCAAAGCGTTCCTCGAGCCCCAGCTTCAAATTTACATTTTCACATACCTGTGCATCCGGTGCAGCAAATGGAACAAATGGCACCAACAGTAAATCAACGGCAGCTCAGACGGCTCCAGCCAGTTCCACTAGTTCTTCTTCAAAGCATACCAGTCCATCTGCAATGACAACAAAGGTTTGCGTTATCTTGTTTTCAAGTCAATCTGTTGCAGAGTCTTTAATTTGTTTCTAATATAATTTTGGAATCATAGAATCCTACAGTGCTACATTTGGCTCATCGAGCCTGCATCCGCCCTTGGAAAGAGCACCCTACTTAAGCCCACGTGTCCATCCTATCCCAGTAACCCCACTTAACCTTTTGGACACTAAGGGGCAATTTAGCGTGGCCAATTCACCTAACCACATCTTTTTGACTGGGAGGAAGCCGGAGGAAACCCACACAGACACGGGGAGAAAGTGCAAACTCCACATGGTCACCCAAGGCCGGAATTGAACCCGGGTCCCTGGAGCTGTGAGGCAGCAGTGCTAACCACCGAAACTTTGATATTTGAGAGCCTCATTTTAACTTTAGGTGGATGCAGTGATTTGAACTCTTAATCCGATTTGAATAAAAAAAGTCTCCAATAGACTAAATTTTGATGCTTCCAATTTGTTAACAAACCTGCCCTGACAAGCACTATTAATAAATGACGGTAGTGGGTTGAAGTAAATCTGAATGAGGAAGTTGTACTGTCATTTAACCTTTGGTTTAAAACTTTAAACGAATGTAGTGGAAAATTTCCTGGGTGTTGCAGTAGTTTTATTTATGTTTTACAATTTAAATTGGGTGCAAATTGTCTGCTTAATTGCATGTTGACGTAGGGAAGCTACATGCTTATGTAAATGTTTTTCCCCTCTGTATTTCTTCAGGGAGGTCTCGTGGGACTTGTAGATTATCCTGATGATGAGGAAGAGGAGGAGGAGGAAGAGGCATCACCAAGAAAGCGACCTCGACTAGGCTCATAATTGACGCATGGAACTGCTTACTTAGGGGTCTGGTACAATGGTGCAACTGTTCCATAAGCTAAGGGTCTGAATCAGGAATGGCTGCTTCACTGTGAATACAAAAGATGCAACACAAGGAGTAGCAAACAGTGTGCCAATGTTTCAACTAGAGGGCTTGAGTTCTATGTGGCAGCAACATGCCACTGAGGAACTGGATCTCTCTGGAATAAACTTGGAAAGGAAAACCGGCCAATCAGGCTGGCAGGGCTAGCAGTTAGTAATTGGGAGCCTGATTAACAGTTTCCCAAATGGGGAAGAGGTTCAGATTTGGGGCGGGTTAGGGAAAGCCTGAACAAGGGAGCAGGAGCTGCACAAAAATGATATTTTGGAGTTTTTGCCAGAAAACAAAAACTGGGATAGGCGTACGTATCAGTTGGAAATCCTTGCAGTCTGAATGAATTAGGTGCTGTCCCATGTGTTTATCCTCATCCTTGTTTTTTGTTTGCCTCCAATTCCAAGTTTTAAATTGGGGGAAAGGAAACCTGCCAATATCTTTCTGAGCAGAAGAATCTCCATCTACTACTGGGACCATAATGATGAGATTGCCATCATGTTCACTGGATCTTTGGGCATCCATTGGGCCTGTTAAGCATTTTCTAATCAAAATGGTGAATGGTTGGAAAAGCACAGAAGAGTATGCACCTCAGTCAGGTACTGTAATACAGATAGACTGTTTCATAAGACTGGTGTAAAAGCTTGTGTTGGTGACTGCTGCAAGAGCGGTTCATGAGCAAGACTGTTCCTTCTATCTCATCTAATGTACTTTGTGGCAGTTCCCCAGGCCCAACATGCCACTTAACAAAATATAAAGTTTTATCCCAATCTGATTTTTATGTATATTTTTGGGTATTGTATTACAGGTTAACATTTCATTATACCTATTAGGCAAGTTACTTTTAGGGAACACTAATTTTAACAGCTGACTGATGGTAATGCTGGGGAGTTTAACAGAAAGTCACGACAAAACATGAATTTTAACTAGTCTGCCTTTGCCCTGTTGGTCACAGTTGTCTCGGTGCAGAAGTAGTTAAGATTCAAGCACAGTAGAAGGCTCAAGTTAGGTTCCAGATGCTTTTATTGCACAGTATGGTGTTCTAGATCATTTTTAATACAGTGGTTAACGCAGGTTGTTAAACCAGCTGTAGCCAAATAGCCAACTGGCAATCTGTGTGTTACAAACTGAAATCACAACTTTTTAAAGCTTTTTTTTTTTGAGGTCATCTGCATCCCTTGGTATTTTGGAGGTTTTGTAGCTCAACTTAAACATTCTTTGGAAAAAAAAATGGGCCGTCTGTCATGTAGATATGAAGTATAGTTTTTCCATAAAACAGAAGTTTATTTTGTATGGATGAATAACCACCACTGTAACTGTTATTTTACACTGTTTGTATACATGTGTTGATATTAATGAGGCAATGTAAGATTCAGGAATTAAAATGTGACCCTGTAATTCCATAAACATAATGCTGTTGTGTCTATTTTCTGGTAAAGGTAATGAACTTTTTTAATGGTGCTGAATTGTAAACTGAGAATCAATTAACTGATCGATTGGCCTGTTTGTTTGGACTGTTTGTTTTAGGACATAGTTTTATTTATAGGATTACGCACAATGTTTTAAAAAAAATAAACCAAAGCAGCAACTAAATGTTCGTGCTAATCAAGGTTGATTTTCAATTGCCATTTAGCTTATTTAAATGGCTGTCTCTTATGGGTTGGTTTTGTGGAGATGTGCTTGATTAACATGTATTTAGATCTTATTTTCTTCCCTTTGGTGCATTTAACTACAGAAGATATATCTTCAGACATGGTTCTTTTTGCAAATGAGCGTTACACTTCTAAACTATGCAAAACTGCATGAACATTCCTCCCTCAAATTGAGTTTTACATGCACTATACCAAATGTTCATGCAGTACAAGAGCTTGAATCTACATACTACCTGCGTCCTACCAAACAGGTATTCTTTTATAACTAGTTAGCTTAAAATGAAAGTGACTTTCATATCCGTTTTTGCTGTGTTTGCAATCTAAATAACGAGAGATTTTTAATCTGTTTGCCAACAAAGTAATTTGAGGACTTCTGCTTTTAATTTTAATTTGAAGCAACACTTTGATATGCCAAGAATTTCAATTAGTTTTGGTGAATTTGGCATTTTTATATTCAGAATTACCAATGAACAAAGTAAAAATTCCTTGTGTAACGTGTATCCCTCTATTTAGCCTTTTGAATAATTTGAAATCTATTGCCATCAGTTGAATTTGTCCAGTGATGAGCCACATCTTTCGGTTTTAGGACATTGTAGAATATTTTGAGTTATTTAGGTGATGCACTTTAACCCCCTATCCCAAGTGAAATAATCCTCAAACACCTGTTGTGTTCTTTACAGATGATCGGAATTCTGAACTAGTGAATAGAATCTGCTGTGCACAGCAAACAGTTCAGTAGTAACTATTCAATTCAACCTTTCAGCTGTAAACCTGATATTCGAAATATCTCCATTTAAGCTGCTTGATTAAATAAACTCCATAAAATCAAATGCAAATCCAACTTATCATGTAGCCAGTACAGTAGCTCATGAATAGTATTTGGATCAATTGTAAATGCTGAGATAGCACCTCACTTCCCATTACATTCCAATCACTTTTTAGATTGATTTTTCAGAATTACTGCACTTTATTGGGAGACATTTTGTGAGCATTGATTATTTCTATACTTTGTTAAAGTAGATCAAAATATTGAAGTCTGAACAGTGATTTGAAATTTTAGTTCTGTTTCTGATTCCGATTTCTTCAAATGTTGTGCATAATCCAATTAATCTCCACGTGTTGGCCCAAGTACTTGTAATTGTTTTGGGATATTGTATAGTACTATCTTTTTAGAATGACCTGTTGAATATTCCTAGTTAATGATTTTATTGCTCTTGCTGTCAGAGTGCCAACCTAGTAATTGTAGGGATTTTTTATTAAATTAAGAATAATTTAATTAAAACATTTGTTTAATAAAAAAATTTGCTGTACTACTTGACACCAGTTTTTAATGAATGAGGAATTAGGAGTAAACTTTCATGAACACCTGAAAAATTCATTTCTTCGAAAATTGTTATGAAAATGCCAGAGTTGCATGTTACATTTCAAACGGCTTGAAAATGATGCAGAAAACGTTTGCTATATTATTTAAATATGTATAAAGCTTTTATTCTTCTTTTTGCATTTGACATAAGAGAGATAAGTATCCCCAACAGTTTCAGCTATTTTTATAGTGCGACATTCATAGAATGAAATTGTTGTTTCGCTTCCTGCACCTAGTGGTACACAAGGCAGACTTTCATCTGATTCCGTAGCTGTTTTTTCCCTGAGAACAGGTCACTACCCTGTCGCCAGAGGCTTGAGGAGTGCCACTCTGCATAAAGCATGGCTGAACAGGAGTTTCTCCAGCTCCTCTACTTGCCATTGGCATGTGTTGGAAGGATTTTGCAGGTCGATACTTAACCCGTTGGTCACATTATAAACACACATTCCTTGGCCCTGGGATGGGATTCGAACCCGGCGCTTCTGGCTCAGAGGCTGGATGCTACCCACTGTGCCACAAGACCTGTATAATGTATTAGGTTGGTGTAATCTGATGTATCAGGAACTTTTGCTTGATCAGAGAATCGGGATAGAGCAATGTCCCAAAGATTTGCCCGATAATGTTTGGTGTTTTTGAGTATAAAGATGTTGGCGAGAGCCCTCGGAGAACTCATTGCTTTTGAATAGCACCTTGTTGTTCTTCCGTTTGCCTGAGCTGGCAATGAGGCCTTAGTTTAATGCATCTTCCTTTTGGAAGCACAAGTAGTGATGAGCTACAGTTGTAGCAAGCACCAGAAGTCGTGTAATTCTGAGCAGGGGGAAGTACCATTCCTCCTGAAATTTGAAAGCACCTACATGAAGCAGAACCCCGACTTTGAAAAAATGTGTTCATGGGATCTGGGCATCGCTGGCTGGGTCAGCATTTATTGCCCATCCCTGAGCGCATTTAAGTGTCAAACGCTTGCTGTGGGTTTGGAGTCACATGTAGACCAGCTCACGTAAGGACGACAGATTTCCTTCACTAAAGGGCATTAGTGAACCAGATGGGTATTTTTTTTTTAAATTTAGAGTACCCTATTTATTTTTTCCAATTAATGGGCAATTTAGCGTGGCCAATCCACCTTTCCTGCTCATCTTTTGGGTTGTGGGGGTGAGACCCACGCAGACACGGGAAGAATGTACAAACTCCCCACGGCCAGTGACCCAGGGCCGGGATCGAACCTGGGACCCCAGCGCCGTGAGGCAGCAGTGCTAACCACTGCACCACCGTGCTGCCCCCAGATGGGTTTTTAACGCCAAACTTTCAATCCCAGATTTAAAAAAAATTGAATTAAAGGTGGGATTTGAACCCAGGTCTTCGGACCATTACCCTGGATCTCTGTATCACTAATCCAGTGACAATCCCACAGCCTCCCCTGCATAACCTAAAGCCTGGATTTGCAAGCAAGTTAATAATATGGAGGCTTATCAGTCCAAAGGGAGAAATGACGCCCCAATCATAGGAAAAATCACATTTACAGCCCTTCCCTAGAATCCAGTTAATATAGATGCTAGCTGACATGTTTTTCTCAGGCATTTTCTCAGCTTCCAGCAGAATCTTTTCTTGATTATCTGGTATCTGTCACAGTTTACATTTTTGAAAATGTAGACATTTTTCAGGTGGAATGCACAAGTCAACGGTACTTAGTTCAGCAATTCCCTTGGATATCAATAGGGTGGAGCTTGGGATAGGTTACACAATGAGGAAAATGTGTGATAATAATTTTAAGACTAGAAATGTTTAATCACAAGCGTAATAACCGCTGGATAGCTACCTGAGCTACGAGCAATTGGCATACGATAAATGAGAACCAAGCTGACTATGTGGCCCAGAGATTAGTGTGGGAGGAATGGATTTCAATTCATGGGACATTGCACCAGTACTGGAGAAAGAAGGAAGTTTCTGTTGAGTGGCCTTCATTAGAACTGCTGGGATGAGTGCACTGGCAAATCGAATAACTAGAGTTGCGGCATGGACTTGAAACTAAATAGTAATGGAAGGATTCATGTGAAGGATGATTTGGAAAGTTGGAGATAGGTGCAGGGTAGCAGCACAGGTGAAGATAATGGTCAGTCCAACAGGAAGGGACAGAATACAATCCGTGCACCAGCAATTAAGTTCAGAGTTGGGAGATCAATGCTTTATCTAAATGCATGCAGCATTTGAAACAAGATGGATGAAATGATAGCGCAAATAGAAATAAATAAGTATGATATGTTGGTCATTACAGAGACACATTTGCAAAATGACCACAGTTGGGACTTGAATATTCAAAGAGTATTTGACATTCTGGAAGAACAAGAAGAGAAGGAGGTGAACTCTGCTAATAAAGGATGAAATCAGTACAGTAATCATAGAATTCCTACAGTGCAGAAGGTGACCATTTGGTCCATCAAGTCTGCACCAACCATTTGAAAGAGCACCCTATCTTGGCCCACGTCCCGCCCTATCCTAGTAACCCCACCTAACCTTTTGGATACTGAGGGACAACTTGTCATGGCCAATTCACCCACCCTGTACATCTTTGGACTGTGAGGAACTGGAGAAAACCCACGCAGATACTGGGAGAACTTACAAACCACAAGGACAGTTACCCAAGATTGGAATTGAACCTGGGTCCCTGGTGCTGAGAGGCAGCAGTGCTAACCTCTGTGCCACCATACCGGCTGAGATTATTCATGAAGGCCCTGCCTTCTCAACCTTGCCTCTTGCCTGAGATGTGGTGATGCTCTCAACCTTGCCCCTTGCCTGAGATGTGGAGATGCTATGGTTAAATCACCTTCAGTCAGCTCCCCCTCATGGGGAAAACAGTCCATGGCCATCTGGGACTGTGGCAACTTTTACTTCAATAGTGAGAAATCTTGGTTCAGAGGGTAAAAATGTAGAAGCCGTTTGAGTGGAGGTAAATTGCAAAGGAAATAAATCACTAATAGGAGTAGTTTATATGTTCCCTGATGGCCATATTAAAGATGCAGTATTAATCGATGCAGTATTAATCAAGAAATAATGGCTTGTCGGAAAGGAACTGCAATAATTGTGAAAGATTTTAATCTTATCCATCAATTCAACATAAACTGGTAAGGGTAGTTTCTTAGAACAATACATTCCGGAACCAACCAGAGAACAAGCTATTTTGGATCCAGTAATGTGCAATGAGACAGGATTAATTAATGATCTCGTTGTCAAGGATCCTTTAGGCAAGAGTGCGTAGAACCTAATAGAATTTTGCATTCAGTTTGAGGGCGAGAAATTTGGAACTGAGACCAGTGCCTTCCCCCTTGTAATTGTTTTCATTTAAGTTTTGTAGACAGTTGGCTCAAGTGGAATGGGAAAATATGTTAGGAACATAGGAACAGGAGTAGGCCATTAAATGAGATCATGGCTGTTCTGTGACCTAACTCCATATTCCTGCCTTGGGGCCCATACCTCTTCATATCTTTGCTTAACAAAAATCTATCTCTGCTTTAAAATGAACAACTGTTCTAGCTTCAACTACTGTTTGTGGGAGACAGTTCCAGACCTCTACCTCCCTTTGAGTGAAGCAGTGCTTCCTTAACCAGTTAAAAGGTAAGATGGTAGGCAAGCAGTGACATTTGAGGAAATGTTTCATAAGCTCAACAAAGATGTTTTATCAAAAGAAGGAAGAAAGACACTAGGAATGATGCATCTTCCGTGGTTAAATGAGGAAGTTGATGACATCAAATTGAAAGAAAAGATGTACAATGCTGCAAAGGTAGTAGCAGAATTGACAGTTGTGAAAGGAAAATTGCGTTTAATACATTTATTTATTGAGAGTTGTTTGAGGATGAAATTAGCTGAGTACATTTGGTTTACCAAAAGGCACTTGAAAAGGTGCCACATAAAAGGTGGGTAAGATCTCATGGTGTTGGCTGTGATATATTAGTGTGGATAGAGGATTGGCTAACTAAGGAAGATGGATCAGGATCAATAGGTCATTTCAGGTTGGCAACCTAACAAAGGCACGTGGCTGCATTGTAGCCAAATCTGCTGATACAAAGCTAGTTAGGAAAACAAGTTAGGTGTAATATACAAAGAGATCTAGATCTCTTCCGGTGGTGGCCATGGAGTCGGAGGTCGCACATTTGGTAGCTCCCGCTTGTGACAAAACCTTTGGACCTTTTTCTCCTGTTTTTTTTCAGTATTTTACTTGATAAATCGGTGGAGAGTGAGACAGTGAAGAGAAATCCCCCACCAGTGTATGGAGCAGTGGACTAGAAGTGGCCGTGTAAGGAGACATAGTCAAGCAAGGAAGCCAGATGCAGAGCCGGCAGCGCAGGAAAACATGGCGGAGGATCCTGGGTTGGTGGCATAGTGGTCGACGGTACAGCTGGTGAAGTTCTTTGCATCGATTGATTGGGTGGAACAGGATCTAGAAACCCACGGACGGGCGATTCAGAAGGTGGCCGAGCACGAGGACTATCTAACCGCTTTGGGGGCCGAGGTGGGGCTGATGAAGGCCCGCCAGAAAAGGTTGCAGGAGAAGCTGGAGGACTTTGAGAACAGGTCCAGGAGACGGAACCTGAGGATCGTCTGCCTCCCTGAGGGCAGTGAGGGATTGGACGCGAGAGCACATGTGGCAAGTATGCTGGAAAGGTTGATGGGAGATGGAGCGTTTACGCGGCCCTTGGAAGTGGACAGAGTCCATAGAGCTCTTGCAAGGAAGCCGCGAGCGAATGAACCGCCGACGGCGATGGTGGTGCGAATGCACTGGTTCCTGGACAAGGACCAGATTTTGCGGTGGGCCAAGCAGGTATGGAGCTGTAAGTGGGAGAACCGTGAGTAGCGCATCTACCAGGACCTTGGCGCGGAACTGGCCAGAAGGCGAGACGGATTTAATAGGGCAAAATCGGCCCTCTTCAAGAAGGAGGTGAAGTTTGGGATGTTGTATCCAGCGCGTCTTTGGGTCACGTTTGAGGGCCAGGAACTTTATTTTGAATCACCGGACGAAGTGATTAACTTTATCAAGGACAAAAGGCCAGCAGGGGATTTAGGTCACTGAACCTTGGGGGAGGGCATTGCGGTGGCGATTTGGTCAAAATCACTTCTGTGTTGTTTTCAATATGCAGTGCTCTCTGCAACAAGGGGTTATTTTTGCTTCTTGTTCCTTTTTTTTCCCTTTGGTTGTTTTTGCCCCTTCCTTTTTTCTTTGGTTTTCGATGTGATAAGATGTTTGAGCAGCTGCTCAGAAATGCAAAGTTAACTCTGTTCTATTGGCAGTTGGGTGGAGGGACTTTTTCTACTGTTTATTTACTGGGGTCTGTGATGCTTTGACTATGTATGTCCAAGCTGGGGGGGGAAGGAGGGAGAACAATGGGGAGATAGGATGTCTGGTGCCATGGGCAGGAGCTGCTAGGCTAGCTACGTTAGCTAGCTCATGGAAGCGCAGTGCGGGGTGAGCAGGAGATAAGTTTGATATGGGGGGTAGGGTTTCTGGTGCTGTTACTAGGGGGGAGGAGCTGCTCTGTTGGCAGGGAAGGAACTGTTGCTAGGGGGCAAAGGGGAGGTCGAGGACGGCAGATGCCCGAGGGCGGACCCGAGGAGGCGAGAGAAGTGAGCTGGTGGCTCGCCTAAGAAGGGTGATAGCTAATCGGGAGGTTGGGGGGGGGGGGCGTGAAGCCCCCCGACTAGGCTGATTACTTGGAACTGTAGCCACGTAAAATGGCTGCGTTCCGATTAATCTGGCCAAAACCCAGTTTGAAATGGCTAACCCGAAAGACTGCTGGGAAAAGCAGCTAACAAGACACAAGCAGGCAGCTGCAGACAGTATTGCATATTCGACTCTGGGGAAGTTAGCCCAGATTGATACTCGGGGCTATCAACAGCCCATCAACCCAGGTATTTGTAGTTACATTCAGGACTGTTTGCAGCCCATCTATTCAGACATCTGCAGTTAAATCGGCTATCCCCGGGAACAATTGCAACATATTAGTAATTGAATACCGGGCCAGGCCTGCAGTGGCCGAAACTAAGACAGGTGAACGACCACCCCCCGATCGAGGAATCGCCTCACCATTGGACACATCGACCCCAGGGATTGGAGACAAATCCAATCGCTTGGGACTCAGGGTCAAGGGCCGCCCCGGGAGGCGGGAACCCCTGGGCCCTATAAAAGTGAGGGGCCAAGTTCAGATCTCTCTCTCTCCTCTTCACCTGCTCGAGACCTTCGCAAGAACAGCAACCGGCAACAGTACGTTTGAATCCAGCGATCGCTATCTGGTAAAGACACCTAGCCACCGACCTGTAGCAGCCTTTTGGATCCCGCGGGCCAGATCTGATTGGACAAGCCATTAATTTCCCTGACCTGGTGGGCTCTTCCTAAGTTAAGTATTGGCCAGTAGTGATAGATTTATTGTATAGAAAGTAGTATTAGGGTATTAATATTGCTCGTATATAATAAATGACCGTTCTTTTAATCCTTACTAAGCGGTGTGCTGTATTATTAATCATAACCTAAACTTGAGCCACGTGGCGGTATAAAGATACCTGGCGACTCGTGAGCAAAGGTGACGTAATCCGAGCCAATAGACTAAGGCTAAAAAGAGCAACAGAACGTCTTTTTTATCCTGAGCAGGGTTCTACTGCTGGGGATCGTTGATACCGAGTACTCGGCAGTCGCGGTGTCAGATCATGCCACATATTGAGTGGATCTACGGGCTAGTATGGAGGGAGGGCAGCGCCCTTATGGATGTTGGATGTGAGACTATTGGCAGATGAGGGGGGGTGTGGGCGGCTGAGCAAGTCCATCCAGAACTATTTGGAAATAAATTATATTGAGGAAGTCTCTGCAGCAACGGTGTGGGATGCTCTGAAGGCAGTGGTTAGAGGGGAGTTAATTTTGATACGGGCCCATAGGGAAAAGGTGGAACAAGCAGAGAGGGATCGGTTGGTTGGGAAGATACTTCAGGTGGGTAGGAGATATTCGGAAGCCCTGGATACGGGGCTACTGAAGGAACGGCGGAGGCTTCAGGTGGAGATGCGCTGTTATCTACAGGGAAGGCGGTGGCACAACTGAGAAAAGCAAGGGGAGCGGTGTATGAGTATGGGGAAAAGGCCAGTAGAATGCTAGCACACCAGCTGAGGAAAAGGGAGGCTGCCAGGGAGATCGGGAGAGTAAAGAACAGAGGTGGGAATGCGGTCCTGGACCCAGTGGGGGTGAATGAGGTGTTTAAGGACTTGTATAGCAAGTTATATGAGTCGGAGCCCCTGGCTCGGGTGGAGGGGATGAGGCAGGTCTTTGGTCAGTTGAGGTTCCCGAGGGTGGGGGAAGAACTGGTGGAAGGGCTGGGAGCCCCAATTGAAATTGAGGAAATAATGGAGGGGCTGGAGGTCATGCTGCCGGGCAAGGCCCCAGGGCCGGACGGCTACCGGGTGGAATTCTACAAGAAGTTCGCGGAGATATTGGGCCCACTGCTGGTGAGGACATTTAATGAGGCAAGGGAGCGGAGTGTCCTTACCCCAACAATGTCGCAGTCCTCAATCTCATTGATTCTGAAGGGGGAGAAGGACCCTGAGCAATCCGGGTCATACAGCCGATCTCCCTATTGAATGTCGACGCCAAACTGCTTGCTAAGATATTGGCCACAAGGATAGAGGACTGTTTCCCGGGGGTGATGGGGGAAGACCAGACCGGGTTTGTAAAGGGCAGGCAACTCACGGCCAATGTTTAGAAGGCTCTTAAACATTATCATGATGCCCTCGGCGGGGGGGGGGGGGGGGGGGGGGGGGGAGGAGTGGCTGCGATGGATGCGGAGAAGTGAAATTATTTGTGAGAGGTGTTAGGAAGGTTAGGGTTTGGTCAGGGCTTCATTGATTGGGTGCGGTTGCTGTATCAGGCACCAGTAGCAAGTGTGTGTACAAATCGGCGGATGTCGGGCTATTTTAAACTGCACCGAGGGACAAGACAAGGGTGTCCCCTCTCCTCGCTGATGTTTGCTCTGGCCATAGAGCCTTTGGCTATGGCGTTAAGGGCATCTAGGAACTGGAACGGGCTGGTCCCGGGGGCTGTGGGGGGGGGTGGAACACCGGGTCTCGCTCCTGTATGTTTCGGAATGGTTAGAGGGGATGGGGGAGATTCTGCGGAACTTAGGGGAATTTGGCAGGTTTTCGGAGTATAAATTGAATATGGGGAAAAGGCGAGATGTTCACGATCCAGGCGAGGGGGCAGGAGAGGAGACTGGGAGAGCTGCCGTTTAGAATGGTAGGAAGGAGCTATCGCCATCTGGGAATGGGAGTCACTGCACAAGTGTTCCAGCTTGTAGAACAAATGAAGGAGGACTTTAAGAGATGGGACATGCTCCCGCTGTCACTGGCGGGGAGGGTACAGACCGTGAAAGTGATGGTCCTCCCCAGATATCTGTTTGTCTTTCAGTGCCTCCCCATCTTTATGCCGAGAGCCTTTTTTAAACAAGTGAATATGGTGATTTTGGGCTTTGTGTGGGCGGGTAAAACCCCGTGAGTGAAGAAAGTGTTGGAGTGTAGTCGGGGAGATGGTTGGTTGGCGCTGCCAAACGTTTGTAACTACTACTGGGCGGCTAATATAGCCATGGTTAGAAAGTGGGTAGTTGGGGATCGATGTGGGAGCGAGTAGAGGCAGCATCGTGTAAGAACACAAGTTTGGGGGCACTGATCAAGGCCCCTCTGCCATTCTCGCCGGCCCAATACTCCACAAGCCTAGTGGTAGTGGCGGCTCTGAGAGTCTGGGGCCAGTGGAGGAAATATAGGAGAGTGGCGGGAGCATCGGTCTGGGCTCCGATTTACAACCATTGGTTTGTACCGGGAAGACTGGATGGAGGGTTTCGGAGATGGCAGAGAGAGGGGACTAAGAGGATGGGAGATCTATTTATAGACGGGAGCTTCCCTAGCTTGAAGGATTTGGAGGAGAAATTTGAACTGCCAGCAGGGGATGGGTTTAGATATCTGCAGGTACGGGATTTTCTGAGCAGGCAGGTTCTGACCTTTCCACTCCTGCCACCATCGGGGATACAGGACAGGGTAGTTTCCAGAACAGGTGGGAGAGTATCGGATATCTACGAAGAACTTGTGGAGTCGGAGGAAACTCAGATAGAGGAACTAAAGGGCAAGTGGGAAGATGAGCTAGGAGGAGGGATAGAGGCGGGTTTATGGGTGGATGCCTTAAGCAGGGTTAACACATACTCATCATGTGCCAGGCTCAGCTTGATACAATTTAGGGTAGTCCACCGGATGGCCCGGATGAGCAAGTTTTTCGGGGTAGAGGACAGGTTTGCGGGAGGTCCAGCAAATCATGTCCACATGTTTTGGGCATGCCCGAAGCTTAGACGGTTTTGGCAGGGTTTTGGAAAAGCAATGTCCACAGTACTTAAAACAAGGGTGGTGCCGAGTCCAGAGGTGGCGATCTTTGGAGTGTCTGAAGAGCTGGGAGTCCAGGGGCGAGAGAGGCTGATGTTTTGGCCTTTGCCTCCCTGGTAGCCCGGAGACTGATTCTGTTAATGTGGAGGGACTCAAAGCCCCTGAAATTAGAGACCTAATAAATAAAGTTTGCCCTAACAGCGTCAAAGTTAGGGTTCGTCCGGAGGTGGCAGCCGTTCATCGACTTTCTCAGAGAAAATTAAAATGTCAGCAGAGGCAGAAATCTAGAGGGGGAGGGGGAGGGGCGGGGGGGCTGTGGTTGGGCTATTGTTTCATTGTTGGGGGTGCGAAGAACGTGATAGGGATGGAAATGTTTTATGTGCCATGTTTATGTTGCTGTTATCGTTGTTAGAAAATCTACAAATACCTAAATAAAATGTTTTTTTTAAAAATCTAGATCTTGATCCACTGCAATTCGCCTGCCCCCCTGACCCTACACTCATTCCTGGAGCATCTCCACCGCAAGGATACCTAGATCAGACCCCTCGTAATTGACTACAGCTCTTCTTTAAATACCGTAATCACCGCCATGGTCAAATCAAAATTCCAAAACCTAGGACTCGGCTCTTCCCTCTGCCACTGCATCCTCAACTTATTTGATGCTGCGAACAAGAAAGCACAACGGCGCCTATCCTTGGGAAATTAAGGAAATTTGGCATGTCTACAACGACACCTACAAGTTTCTACAGATGTTCCATGGAAAGCATCCTATGGGTGCATCACAGCCCGGCCAAGACCACAAAAAACTACAGAATTGTGAACACAGCCCAGTCTGTTACGCGAACCCGCCTCCCATCCATTGACTGCCTACACCTCCCGCTGCCTTGGAAAGTGGGTAGCATAATCAAAGACCCTTCCCACCCGGGTTATTCTCTCTCCCAACCTCTCCCATCGGGCAGAAGATACAAAGGTTTGAGAACATACACCAATAGATTCAAATACCACTTCTATTGGTCTTTTGTAGCGGTTGCATACAACTGAGTGGGACTTCTGGTGCAGCATGTAATGGAGCGGCAGCACACATGGGAGCTCCTGCCAGACATCACGTTTAAAACCCTTTCCACCCAACAGACAATGGAAACCGTACCAAAAATTGTTTAACTTGATGGTTTAAGTTGCGGTGATCTAGCAGCCTAGTTTTGAGCCCAAACAAAATTGAATATCCTAAATAAAAAAAAATTGGACATTTAAAAAAATATATATTTTATTCAAGATTTTTTGGCCAAACATAACAGTACGTAGTGTTTCTTTTAAACAACAATAAAGCAATATAAATAACAGTGGCCAGTTTTAAACAAATAAATAAATAATATATGAACAGAAACAAAAACCAAACTAAATGGCAACTGCCTTGTCAAAAATAAATACTCTCCAGATGCAATCCAACAGTCCAATATACATTACCTAAAACAAGTGCCTATACATATATCCGATTCCTCCTCTTTCCCCCCCCCCACCCCCCCCCCCATCCCCCCTGGGGTTGCTGCTGTTGTCTTCTTCTTTTCCATTCCCTCTATCTTTCTGTGAGGTAGTCCGACGAACGGTTGCCACCGTCTGGTGAACCCTTGAGCCGAACCCCTTAGTACGAACTTGATCCGTTCTAACTTTATAAACCCTGCCATCGGGCGCCTATACAGCAACTGTTTATCCAGGTCTCCACGCCCGGGGGTTTGGCTTCCTTCCACATTAACAATATCCTGCGCCGGGCTACTAGGGACGCAAAGGCCAAAACATCAGCCTCTCTCGCCTCCTGCACTCCCGGCTCTTCTGCAACCCCAAATATAGCCAACCCCCAGCTTGGTTCGACCTGGACCCCCACCACCTTCGAAAGCATCTTTGCCACCCCCACCCAAAGCCCCTGTAGTGCCGGGCATGATCAGAACATGTGGGTGTGATTCGCTGGGCTTCTCGAGCATCTCGCACACCTATCCTCTACCCCAAAAAATTTACTGAGCCGTGCTCCAGTCATATGCACCCTGTGTAACACCTTAAATTGTATCAGGCTTAGCCTGGCACACGAGGACGATGAGTTTACCCTACGTAGGGCATCAGCCCACAGCCCCTCCTCAATCTCCTCCCCCAGCTCTTCTTCCCATTTCCCTTTCAGCTCATCTACCCATGATCTCCCCTTCGTCCCTCATTTCCCTATATATGTCTGACACCTTACCATCCCCCACCCATGTCTTTGAGATCACTCTATCCTGCACCTCCTGCGTCAGGAGCTGCGGGAATTCTCTCACCTGTTGCCTCGCAAAAGCCCTCAAGTTGCATATACCGAAATGCATTCCCTTGGGGCAACCCATATTTTTCCGTCAGCGCTCCCAGACTCGCAAACGTCCCATCTACGAACAGATCTCTCAATTGTGCTACCCCTGCTCTTTGCCATGCTCCAAATCCCCCATTCATTCTCCCCGGAACAAACCTATGGTTATTTCTTATCGGGTGACCGCACCGAGGCTCCCGTCTTTCCCCTATGCCCGTCTCCACTGCCCCCAAATTTTCAATGTAGCCACCACCACCGGACTTGTGGTGCATTTCTTCGGTGAGAACGACAACGGTGCCGTCATCATAGCTTGTAGGCTAGTCCCCCCTGCAGGACCCCCTCTCCAATCTCTTCCACGCCGCTCCCTCCTCTTCTCCCATCCACTTACACACCATTGAAATATTGGCGGCCCAGTAGTACTCACTTACGCTCGGTAGTGCCAGCCCCCCCCCCCTGTCCCTACTACGCTGCAAAAATCCCCTCCTCACTCTCTGGGTCTTCCCGGCCCACACAAAACTCATAATACTCTTCTCGATTCTTTTGAAAAAAGCCTTCGTGACCACCACGGGAGGCACTGAAACACAAAAAGGAATCTCGGGAGGACCACCATTTTAACCGCCTGCACCCTACCTGCCAGTGACAGGGGACACCATGTCCCATCTCTTAAAGTCCTCCTCCATCTGTTCACCAACCGCGTTAAATTAAGCCTATGTAATGTACCCCAATTCTTGGCTATCTGGATCCCCAAGTGCCGAAAGTCCCTTGTTACCTTCCTCAAAAGTTAATCCTCTATTTCTCTGCTCTGCTCCCCTGGATGCACCACAAACAACTCACTTTTCCCATGTTCAATTTATACCCTGAAAAATCCCCAAACTCCCCAAGTATCCGCATTATCTCTGGCATCCCTCCGCCGGGTCCGCCACATATAGCAACAAAGCATCCGCCTACAGGTGTTCTTCTCCTCCCCTGAGTACCCCCCTCCACTTCCTGGAACCCCTCAATGCTATGGCCAGGGGCTCAATCGCCAGTGCAAACAATAACGTGTCAGAGGACATCCCTGCCTCGTCCCTCTATGGAGCCGAAAATAATCAGACCCCCGTCCATTCGTGACCATGCTCGCCATCGGGGCCCTATACAGCAACTGTACCATCTGATATACCCATCTCCAAAGCCAAATCTCCTCAGGCACCTCCCACAAATAATCCCACTCCACTCTATCAAATGCTTTCTCGGCATCCATCGCCACCACTATCTCCGCTTCCCCCTCTGGTAGGGGGCATCATCATTACCCCTAGCAGCCTCCGTATATTTGTATTCAGCTGTCTCCCCTTCACAAACCCAGTTTGGTCCTCATGAACCACCCCCGGGACACAATCCTCTATCCTCGTTGCCATTACCTTGGCCAGAATTTTAGCGTCCACATTCAGGAGGGAAATAGGCCTATAGGACCCGCATTGCAGCGGGTCTTTTTCCTTCTTTAGGAGGAGCGATATCGTTGCCTCTGACGTAGTCGGGGGCAGCTGTCCCCTTTCCCTCGCCTCATTAAAGGTTCTCATCAGTAGCGGGGCAGCAAGTCCATATATTTCCTATAGAATTCAACTGGGAATCTGTCTGGTCCCGGGGCCTTCCCCGCCTGCATGCTCCCAATCCCTTTCACTACTTCCTCCGTCTCAATCTGTGCTCCCAGTCCCGCCCTCTCCTGCTCCTCCACCTTAGGAAATTCCAGCTGATCCAGAAAGCACATCATTCTCTCCTCCCCATCCGGGGGCTGAGCTTCATATAATCTTTCATAAAATGCCTTGAACACTCCATTCACTCTCTCTGCTCCCCGCTCCATCTCTCCCTCCTCATCCCTCACTCCCCCTATCTCCCTCGCTGCTCCCTTTTTCCTCAGTTGGTGGGCCAGCAACCTGCTCGCCTTCTCCCCATATTCGTACTGTACACCCTGTGCCTTCCTCCATTGTGCCTCTGCATTACCCGTAGTCAACAAGTCAAATTCTACATGTAGCCTTTGCCTTTCCCTGTACAGTCCCTCCTCCGGTGCCTCCGCATATTGTCTGTCTACCCTCAGAAGTTCTTTCAACAAACCGCTCCCTTTCCCTACCCTCCTGCTTTCCTTATGTGCCCTAATAGACATCAGCTCCCCTCTAACCACTGCCTTCAGCGCCTCCCAGACCACTCCCACCTGAACCCTCCCCATTATCATTGAGTTCCAAGTACCTTTCAATACACCCCCCTCACCCTTAAACACACCCCCTCATCTGCCAATAATCCCATGTCCATTCTCCAGGGTGGACGCTGTTCTTTTTCCTCCCCTATCTCCAGGTCCACCCAATGTGGAGCGTGATCCGAAATAGCTATAGCCGTGGTACTCCGTCTCCGTCACCTTCGGGATCAGTGCCCTTCCCAAAACAAAAAAGTCTACCCGTGAATAAACTTTGTGAAAATTGGACATTTTAACTTAAACATGTCAGCTCCAGAAAATGGCCTGCTGGGAATTTGGACTTGGCCAAGTTCGAATAAGAGATCATTGCACCCTATTGATGTGCACAGGTCTATTGTACGCAGCCTAGACTGAGCCAGACACCTTTGGTGCCCAAGGTTTACGCTGTTACCTTATTTGGCAAAGGGCATGTGCAGGCCACACTTATCGAAAATGGACACCTGGGGGCGAGTCAGGTTTCCTGTCAACAGGTCTAAACCAGACCATTGGCTGCTGGACCCTCTCCCAAGGCCTCAGTGGCAGGGGGCCGGGGCAAGTGGCAAAAGGATGCGATGGAAAATGGAATAAAAATAGACAACTTGTGGCACATGGGGAGTGGACACTTGACCGTGGAAGGTGACCTTGACCATCCGAAGAACTGACCGGAAGAAGCTGCCAGCAAGACCCACCTTCGTGACGAGGGACTCTGGGAAACGGACGTACCCTTCAACCAGACCATCTTTGCATGTAGTATAACAGAATCTTGGGTGTTTCTTGTTTATATATATATATATATATATTATATATTTGGTTAATTTATGAGTTAGCTGTGTTTAAGAAAAGACTGTTGAACTTATACTTGTGTTCGTTCTCTCTATTAAGACACGTTGGTAAAACCTTTGAGTAAGTAAACTGGTCAAACGTGATTGGATAAATACAACAAAGATAAATACAACAGTAAAGGGATGTGAACTAGACAACAAAAGAAAAGGGAAATGGCTTCACAAGTGGAGGCTTCCTGGGAACCAGAGGAAAAGAAAATGGCGGAGGCAATTTCACTAACCACGGAAATTCTGGCTGTAGAACGACAGAATTGCATCTAGAAGTCTCTGCAGATGACGAGAAAGCGATCGAGGTAGTGATCTCGATCCGTAGGGCCCTGGCTAAGGTGGATGAGGTGGTGAAGCAGCAGGGCGCTGAGCTACAGGCGGTAGGGTTTGATCTATTGAGGCCGGATTGTTTCTCTGGAGGTGGAAATGGCAAAGGCAGTGGTTGACAATATGAGCTTGAGGGCCAAGGTGGACAACCTTGAAAATCGGGCAGGAAGGCAAAATCTGAGGGTGATTTGGTTGCAGGAAGTGCTGGAGGGCAATGTTATTGCACAGTTACTCTGGAAGATGGTGGGGGGAGGGGGAAATGGCAACAACCCCCCCCCCCCCCCCCCCCCCCCCCCCTTACAGGTCTCTGAGACAGTGGCCTCAGGCTGGAGAGCCATCTCGCATGTTTATTGTATGATTCCACAGCTAGATTGAGAGAATTTTACGGTGGGCAAAGGAGCATCGTAGTAGCAGTTGGTGTTTTAGGATTTTTGGTTTGTGGCGAGTTCTCTGTGCGGGAGCTACCCCGCTAAGTAGATTAGTTAGCCTAAGTGAAGTGATGGGGTTATCTGCGGTTCATGCGATGGGCGGTTTATTAGTATGAGCGTGGGGGTTAAGGGTATTGGGTGGTTGTAGTTGGGTGTGGGGTGGGGGGGGGGGGCGGGGGGAGGGTGTTGGGGGGATTTGGGAATTGGGTTGTGGTTTACTTGATTGCTTGGGTGTGATGGTGGGGAGGGGGTGCTCGGTTAGCTTTCTGATGGTGGCTGGGGGCTTTTCTTTGGTTATATTGGGGGAATCTGCAGCCAGCTTGGGTGGGCCTGGTGTCGGCTCTTGGACGGTTGCTGGACTGCCCCACGAGGTGAGAATGGCTGACTCTGGTAAGAGGGAGGAGGTAAATAATCCCTCATGCGGCTGGTCATATGTAATGTGGCCCGGTAAAGAGATCCAGGGTGTTTACGCACTAAGAATTTGAAGGCTGGTGTGATGCTGCTGCAGGAGACCTATTTGCGGGTTAGAGATCAGATAAGGTTGCAGAATGGCTATGTGGGGACAGTGGTTCATTCAGCGTTTGATGGTAGGGCTGGGGGAGCAATGATGCTGATAAATGAGATGGCAACCTTTTTAGTGGGAATGATTTTGACGGATCTGAATAGAGTTATCTAGTGGTTAGTGGGTGCGCCAGTTGTGCTAGTCAAGGTATAAGCCCCAAACTGGGACAAAGCAGTTTTTATTAACAAGCTGTTTGCTTTGATCCTGGATTTACACCAGCTAATCATGGGTGGGGACATTTAATTGCGTATTAGATCCCCAACTGGATAAGTTGAAGCCTAAGGTGTTGAGGTTTCTGGGATGGCAAAGGCAATGTTGACCTTCATGGAGCAAGATGGGAGTGCTGAACCTTGAAGATTTCCACACCCTGCGGAGAAGGATTTTTTGTTCTTTTCCCAGGTCCACCAGGTCTGTTCCAGGATTGATTGTAGGTAGCCCTGCTACTGGGGCGTGGTGGAGTCAGGATACTCGGCGATACTGATCCCTGAACATATTCCGCATTGTGTGGATGTTGTGGTTGGGTCGGCACCCCACCCCCCCCCCCCATGGAGATTTTATACTTCGCTATTGGCAGATAAGAGCCCTTGTGAGAGGGTTTCCACCGCCATTGAGGAGAATTTGAGATTTAATAAGAGTGAGGAGATTTCTCCTTCAACATTGTGGGAGGCGACTTCCGGGTGCGGCTATGCAGAGCTAGGTCGCATATTCGGCAGCTCCTGCTTGGAACGGACTTTTGGGCTCTTTTACAGGGCCCCCACGGTATTTGTTTGACATTTCCCGGTGTGGGAAGAAGGCTGCAATATTCCCCCGGCAGTGTCCCCCAGGAAGGGTATGTCTCTTGGTTGCCAGACACACGCAGAAACAGTAAAAGATTTGGCTGCAACTGCAGGATAAACAGGGCCTCTTCCAGCATGCAGGCGGGGGAAGGGCAAGCTTAAAGCTGCAAGCTGACCTGAGGGCCTGTATCAAAAGTGAATTCTAGCAGCAGAGGGAACAACTGTGAAAAGACCTCATCAAGGCCACTGAAGGGACTTCCGGTTGCGGTGATGCCTAGCTAGCCGCACGCTTCGGCGGCTCCAGCTCCGACGACCTTCGGGCTCTTTTAAGAGCCCCAACGGGGAATTTTTCGATGACGCAACCCGGTGTGGGGCGTGTGAGAAGGGAGTCCCCCCCCCAAACGAAGGAGGAAAAAACCGGCGGCGGCGGCTGCAGCGTGAGGAATCGTCGACCAAAGGGTCAGAAAGAGAGAAGTACAAGATGGCGGCGGAGAAAGCGCAGGCGACATGGGGGCCTGAGCATGAAATTGTGAGACGGTGCGTGGAGCTGCTGAAGAGGGAGGTGCTGACCCCGTTGCTACAGGCAATTGAGGGGCTCAAGGAGACATTAAAGACTCAGGAGACAGAGCTCCGTGTGGTGGAGCAGAAGGTGACAGATATTGAGGACGAGATCCTGGGCCTGGCGGTTAAGACACAGACGCACGAGGCACTTCATAAAAAGTGTACTGAAAGGATCGAAGCCCTAGAAAATGGAGCGCGAAGGAAGAACCTTCGGATACTGGGTCTCTCTGAGGGTGTGGAAGGAGTGGACTGTGGAGCGTACGCAAGTACGATGCTGAGCTCACTGATGGGTGCTGAGGCCCCTACGGGCCCCTTGGAGGTGGGGTGGGCAAATCGGATTCCGGCGAGAAGACCAAAAGCGGGAGAACCACCCAGGGCGATAATCGTGCGATTTTACCGCCTTAAGGATAGAGAAGAGGTCCGGAGATGGGCTAAAAAGGTGCGGAGTAGCAGATGGGAGAATGCAGTGGTACGGGTATACCAGGATTGGAGTGCGGAGGTGGCGAGAAGGAGGGCGAGCTTCAACCGAGCCAAAGAGGTGTTGCATAAAAGGAAGGTGAAGTTCGGGATGCTGCAGCCGGCAAGACTATGGGTCACGTATCAGGAGAGACACCATTATTTCGAGACGGCGGAGGAAGCATGGACCTTCATCAAAGAAGAGAAATTGGATCGGAACTGAGGGACTGATGCTGCAGGAAATGTTATTGTTAATGTTACGGTGGAAGTTAATTGAGAAGTAAACAGGGAAGGGGGGAGACATTGGGGAAATGTGGGCGCCGGTGAGGGGGGAAAGACGGGACATAGTTGGAGAATGGGGAAGGGGAGGGGGAGGGGAAAGGGAGCTGCGCCATAAGAGGCGGGTCAGGTAAAGGGATGTTCCCGCACCAGAAAGAATAAGGCGGGAAGACAGGCGACAGGCGAAAGGCGGATGGGAGTTCCCCACATCGGGGGGGTCGAGGAGTGAGCAGGAGTAGCCGGGGTCAGTTGAAGTCAGCTGACTTACGGAAGTAATATGGGGGGAGCAATCATGCTAGAAAGAGATCTAGCGGGGGGGGGGGACAACTGGGTTGCTGCTGCGGAAATCCAAAAGGAAATGGCTAAAGAGTGGGTGGGCGGGGATGGTGTGCGACGCTGGGGGAGCGAGCGGGAGCGCGGAGGCGGGATATGGGACTGGCCTAGAGAAGGTAATGGCTAGTCGACACTGGAGGGGGGCAGGTAGCCCCCTAGTGAGGCTGATCACGTGGAACGTGAGAGGCCTGAACGGACCGATAAAAAGGGCCAGAGTGCTCGCGCATTTGAAAGGACTAAGGGCAGACGTGGTTATGCTCCAAGAGACGCACCTAAAGGTGGCGGACCAAGTTAGGCTAAGGAAAGGATGGGTGGGACAGGTGTTCCACTCAGGACTGGACGCAAAGAATAGAGGGGTGGCCATTTTGGTGGGGAAACAGGTCGCATTTGAAGCAAAGAACATCGTAGCAGATAGCGGAGGTAGATATGTAATGGTGAGTGGCAGGCTGGAGGGAATGGAGGTCGTGTTGGTTAACGTGTATGCCCCAAACTGGGACGATGCGGGATTTATGAGACGGATGCTGGGGCGTATACCGGACATGGAGGTAGGAAACTTGATTTTCGGAGGGGACTTTAATACGGTGCTGGACCCGGGGCTAGATAGATCCAGCTCAAGGACCGGAAGAAGGCCGGCAGCGGCCAAGGTACTTAAGGGGTTTATGGACCAAATGGGGGGCGTGGATCCATGGCGATTTCTTAGACCTAGGGCTAGGGAGTTTTCCTTCTTCCATGTCCATAAAGTGTACTCCCGGATAGATTTTTTTGTTTTGGGAAGGTCGTTGATCTCTAGGGTGGAAGAAGCTGAGTACTCAGCCATAGCGGTTTCGGATCATGCCCCACATTGGGTGGACCTGGAATTAGGAGAGGAAAGGGAGCAGAGAACACTCTGGCGATTAGATGTGGGACTGATGGCGGATGAGGGAGTGTGTGCAAGAGTGCGGGGGTGTATTGAGAGATATCTGGAGGTCAATGACGACGGCGAGGTCCCTGTGGGAGTGGTATGGGAAGCACTAAAAGCGGTGGTCAGAGGAGAGCTGATATCCATTGGGGCCCACAAAAGGAAAACAGAGGCCAAGGAAAGGGAAAGATTACTGGGGGAGATTTTAAGGGTGGATAGGGAATTTGCAGAGACCCCGGAGGAGGAATTGTACAGGGAGAGGAGACGACTCCAGATGGAATTTGACCTTCTGACCACCAGAAAGGCGGAGGTACTGTGGAGGAAGGCACAGGGGAGGAGGTATGAATATGGGGAAAAGGCGAGTCGCCTGTTGGCTCATCAATTGCGAAAGAGGGCAGCAGCGAGGGAGATAGGAGGAATTAGAGACGAAAGGGGAGACACGGTGCGAAGGGCAGGAAAGATAAATGAGGTGTTCAAGACCTTCTATGAGGAACTGTATAGGTCTCAACCCCCAGAGGGAGAGGAGGGGATGCGGCAGTTCCTGGACCAATTGAGGTTCCCGAAAGTGGAGGAGCGGGGGGTGGTAGGCCTGGGGGCACCGATTGGGGTGGACGAGGTTATTAAGGGACTGGGAAGCATGCAAGCAGGGAAGGCCCCAGGACCAGACGGGTTCCCGGTGGAGTATTACAGAAAATATGTGGACTTGTTGGCCCCGTTGATGGTGAGGACGTTCAATGAGGCCAGGAAAGGGGGGACTCTACCCCCGACGATGTCGGAGGCGACGATATCGTTAATTTTGAAGAGGGATAAAGATCCGTTGCAGTGCGGGTCCTATAGACCCATTTCATTGTTGAACGTGGACGCCAAATTGTTGGCAAAGGTACTGGCATCGAGGATAGAGGACTGTGTCCCGGGGGTGGTGCACGAAGACCAGACAGGGTTCGTAAAAGGGAGACAACTGAATGTTAACGTGCGACGACTATTAGGGGTGATAATGATGCCCCCAGTGGAGGAGGAGGCAGAGATAGTGGCGGCAATGGACGCAGAGAAGGCATTTGATAGGGTGGAGTGGGAGTATTTATGGGAAGTGTTAAGGAGGTTTGGGTTTGGGAACGGGTTTATTAGCTGGGTTAGACTTCTTTATGGGGCTCCAACGGCAAGCGTAGTTACAGGTCGACATAGATCGGAGTATTTCCGACTATATAGGGGAACAAGACAGGGATGCCCGCTGTCTCCATTGTTGTTCGCGTTGGCAATTGAACCTCTGGCCATGGCGTTGAGAGACTCCAGGGAATGGAGAGGGGTGATTAGAGGGGGAGAAGAACACCGAGTCTCGTTATATGCGGATGACCTATTGTTATACGTGTCGGACCCAGCGGGGGGAAGGATAGAGGTTATGCGAATTTTGAGGGGGTTCGGGGATTTCTCGGGGTATAGGCTAAACATGGGGAAGAGTGAATTATTTGTGATACATCCAGGGGACCAGAGTAGAGAGATCGAAGGCTTGCCTCTAAGGAAAGTGGAAAGAAACTTCCGATACCTGGGGATTCAGATCGCTAGGAGCTGGGGAACCTTGCAGACTTAATCTGACACAGTTGGTAGAACAAATGGAGGAGGACTTCAAGAGGTGGGACATGCAGCCTCTATCGCTGGCGGGCAGGGTGCAAGCAATTAAGATGATGGTCCTCCCGAGGTTCTTATTTGTATTTCAATGTCTCCCTATACTAATCACTAAGACCTTTTTTAATAAAATAGACAGGAGCATCACGAGCTTCGTGTGGGCAGGGAAAGTTCCGAGAGTAAGGAGGGGGTTCCTTCAGCGTAGTAGGGACAGAGGAGGATTGGCACTACCGAACTTGGGCGATTACTATTGGGCCGCCAATGTGGCAATGATACGTAAATGGATGATGGAGGGTGAGGGAGCGGCGTGGGAAAGACTGGAGAGAAAGTCCTGTAAAGGGACGAGTTTAGAGGCGCTGGTGACGGCGCCGCTACCGATCTCACCTAAAAAGTTTACCACGAACCCGGTGGTGGCGGCAACATTGAATATCTGGGGACAGTGGAGGCGACAGAGAGGGGTGCGGGGAGCCCTGGTGGGGTCCCCAATCAGGAACAACCATAGGTTCGCCCCAGGAAGAATGGATGGAGGATTTCAGAGCTGGTTCCAGTTGGGAATTAGGAGGGTGGGAGATTTATTTATAGATGGGACTTTTGCGAGCTTGGGAGCATTGGAGGAAAAGTATAAGTTGCCCCGGGGAAATTTCTTGAGATATATGCAGGTGAGGGCATTTACTAGACAACAGGTGAGGGAATTTCCGTTGCTCCCGACACAGGGGATACAGGACAGGGTGCTTTCAGGGGTGTGGGTCGGAGAGGGCAAGGTGTCAGAGATTTACCAAGAGATGAGGGAAGAGGGGGAGGAGTCGGTGGGCGAACTAAAAGGAAAGTGGGAAGAAGAACTAGGGGAGGAGATAGAGGAGGGTATGTGGGCTGATGCCCTAAGCAGGGTAAATTCCTCTTCCTCATGCGCCAGGCTTAGCCTGATTCAATTTAAGGTGCTATATAGAGCACACATAACGGGAGCAAGATTGAGCAGGTTCTTTGGAGTGGAGGACAAATGTGGGAGGTGTGGCGGGAGCCCGGCAAACCACGCACATATGTTTTGGGCATGCCCGGCACTGGAAGGGTATTGGAAGGGAGTGACGGGAGTGATTTCGCGGGTGGTGAAGGCCCGGGTCAAACCAGGCTGGGGGTTAGCTCTATTTGGAGTTGCGGAAGAGCCGGGAGTGCAGGAGGCGAAAGAGGCCGACGTTGTGGCCTTTGCGTCCCTAGTAGCCCGGCGCAGGATCCTACTCATGTGGAAGGAGGCGAAACCCCCCGGACTGGAGGCCTGGGTAAATGATATGGCGGGGTTCATTAAACTGGAGCAGATAAAGTTTGCCCTGAGAGGATCGGCTCAAGGGTTCACCAGGCGGTGGCAGCCATTTCTCGACTACCTAGGGGAACGTTAGAGGGAAGACAGATGACCAGCAGCAGCAATCCAGGGGGAGGGGGGGGGGGGGGGTTTAGTTTAGGTCAAAGATAAAGGGGTTTTGTTACTTGTGTATTGTTTAAAATTTCTGTATTGTTATTGTTGCGTTTGCTTTGTAAGAGGGGAAAAATTGTTGTTTGGGAAAACATTTTCAATAAAACATTTATAAAAAAAAAAAAAACATTGTGGGAGGCTTTGAAGGTGGTTGTTAGAGGGGAGATTTCTTTCAAGGCACACAAGGAGAGGAATGAAAGGGAAGAGAGGCAGAGGTTGGTGGATGCCATCTTGGAGGTGGACAATGCTTGATCAATCAGACACCCGAATGCTGACCTGCAGGAAGAACTTGCAGATGGCGTTTGGGCTGCTCTCTGGATTGTGCGGTCCGCTTGTTGTGACATTCAAGGAGGATTTTGTATGAGCATGGGAAAAAGGCTAGTCACTTGTTGGCACACTAGTTGAGGTGACACATGACCTCTCTGAAAATTGCCCGGGTCTGCAATGTGGCCAATGGACTGGTCTCTGTCCCAGTCAAGGTTAATGAGGTGTTCGAGGCGTTTTGTCTGAACCTGTATGAATGAGCCCCCGAAGGATGAATCCTTAATGTTAGAGCTTTTAGACTGTTTGGACAGGGTGGTGGTGAAAAGGGAAGAATTCTTGGCTCCTCTGACTTTGGAGGAGGGTATGGATCTGATGCAGTCAGGGAAGGTGCCGGAGTCTCTGATTGAATTTTATAAGAAGTTTGCCAGGTTGCTGGATCCAGTGCTGCTTTGAGATGTTTGAGGATTCTATGGTTCAGAGGGGTGTTACCGTCCTCATTGACGTAGGCAACAAAGGTTAAGGACCCAACGGAGTGTGGATCGTACCACCCCATTTCATTATTGAAAGCGGATGTAAAGGTGTTGGCGAAGATCTTGGCAAGGTGCATGGAACCTTTCCCCCCCAGGGGACATAATCAGAGGTGCAGACGGGGTTTGTTAAGGGAAGACAGTTGGGGGTGGGTGAGGGCAGAATGTCGAAAATCTATAAAGAGCTAATTGATTGGGAGGAAGTCCTGATAGGGGTAGTGAAGTGAAAATGTGAGGAAGAGCTGACAAGGGAGTTGGAGGCTGAGCTGTGGGAGGAGGCTTTGAGGAGGGTGAACGTGTCCTCTACATATGCCTTATTCAGTTCAAGGTGGTCGACTGGGCACATATGCCAGACTGAGTAGGTTTTTTGTAGGGGTGGAGGATAGGTGTGGGCGGAACGCAGGTGGGCCCGCAAATCATGTCCACATATTTTGGTCCTGTCCAAAGCTGGAGGGATTCTGGCGGGGGTTTGCTGACATGTCTGAGGTGTAGATGGTCCCGAGTCCAGAAGTGGCAATCTATGGAGTGTCTGAAGACCCAGGATCTAGGGCGCGAGAGAGGCCAACGTCTTGGCCTTTACCTCCCTGGTAGCCCAGAGATGGATCTAATTGGAATGGAAGGACTCCGGACCGGCAAAACCAGGGATTTGTCCTTTGGAGTTTGGAAGGATGAAAGGTTAGAGCAGTTTGGTGGTTTGATTGTTGGTGGTAAGTTTGCTAGTTTTGAGGAGTGGCTGGAGAAGTATAAGCCCCCAAGAGGTCACTAGTTTTGGTACTATCAGGTGCGAGACTTAATAATAATCTTTATTGTCACAAGTAGGCTTACATTAACACTGCAATAAAGTTACTGTGAAAAACCCCAAGTCGCCACATTCCAGTGCCTGTTTGGGTACACAGAGGGGGAATTCAATGTCCAAATTACCTAACAGCACGTCTTTCGGGACTTGTGGGAGGAAACCGGAGCACCTGGAGGAAACTCGCGCAGATACGGAGAACATGCAGACTCTGCACAGACGGTGACCCAGGCCGGGAATCGAACCTGGAACCCTGGCACTGTGAAGCAACAATGCTAACCACTGTGCTACCATGCTGGTAAACTGCTATCGGGCTGGTAAACCTTTTGCGCAAGAAGGCTGCTTCCTCCCTTTTGTGCCTTGCCCATGTATGTAGTTATCTCTGTGGTTGATGGAGGGGAGGGTGTCCGAGATCTATGGTCTGGGCTGATTAAAATTGCAAAGGAAAAATAATTAAAATTCTGGGCATTGGAGATTGCCAGAACACCCTGAGAAATGGGAGTTCAAAATCCATGTTTGATTAATAAAATTAGAACCGAGAGAGCTATAAAAGATCAGGTGGGCTTTTTGTTGTTGAGAGAACTAGATTAGTTTAAAGTGAATTCTGCATGGTTGTGAAAACCCATTTGTGCTACCAGGCCAAAGAAGAAATTGTAAATTGGGAATAATTAGCCTAAAGATCAGTTTCAGGAAATCCCAGAGCCTGCCATGCTGTCATGGAGATGGGTGAGTTTAGAGATATTCTTGGTCTCAATTTATCTGGATGTTTGCTGAGAGTTGCAGTTTGGATCTTGTATGGTTTGCAGCTCAGAGAAAATAGTCAAAATAAAGGCAGATCTGCATAGAAGCAAGATTTTTAAAAAACTAACTGCTACTTTATGTGGAATGCGAGTCAGGTTTAATCTCAGTTTGAATCTTGTGGATTAACAGAAGTTTTATGATTGCCGGGTTTGAAACTAGTGGGAGAATCTACAATAGATCTGTCTTATTTCATGATAATCATAGAATTTATTGAATTTACAGTGCACAAGGAGGCCATTTCACCCTTGAATCTACACGGCCCTTGAAAGAGCACCCTGCTTAAGCCGATAATGCTGCCCTACCCCAGTAACCCCACCTAACCTTTGGACACTAAGGGGCAATTTAGCATGGCCAGTCCAACTAACCTGCACATCTTTGGACTCGGCTGAATTAGCTGGGAATATTAAAAAAAAAAAAGAGTAACCAAAACAAGGGTCTGAGACATTCAGTTACGGGATGGTAAATGATAGCTTTACCTTCAGGAATAGCTGGAGCAGAGCAGGGTTAAATATAGTTTTCAGAGGACTGTGGCATACTATGGGTGTTTCCTACAGAAGGAAGTAGCTGAGATTGATGTGGCTTGTAAAATAATTATTGAGGGCGTAAGAAAGAAACCCGAGT
This sequence comes from Scyliorhinus torazame, assembly GCF_047496885.1. Classification (NCBI taxonomy): domain Eukaryota; kingdom Metazoa; phylum Chordata; class Chondrichthyes; order Carcharhiniformes; family Scyliorhinidae; genus Scyliorhinus; species Scyliorhinus torazame. Next base: position 312,880,044 of record NC_092707.1, read on the forward strand.
ACGTAGCATACGTAGTTATAAACCATAGTGTTGTTCCAGTTTTATTTTAAATAAAGTTTGATTTTAAAAGTGAAACTTTGTGGCATTGTTCCATTGGTTAAAACAAAGTTTTAGGATTTCTGTTTAAATGTTAACAGTCCCTAATCTGATTGTAACAATATTGGTTGAGGAAGGAAAATGTCATGAGGTTGATTTTTGAGATGAGACTGCTGCCCCATGAGAGATTAGATAGGTCTACACTACAAAGAGTTTGAAGAATTGGAGGTGATGTCATTGAAGCATATAAAATTCATGCTTGGTTTGACAAAAAATAATTTATTCAGAATCTATGTAGAGGGAACTCAAAAAGTGATGGACAAAGCTTTCTACTCTTTCCTCCCTTTTAGAGTGAGACAAATCTCACCGAGCCTGGCAGTTTATTCACTTTTTAAAAGATACTAAGCCCTTTGATATTTTCCCTCTCTGTTTATCAAATTGAATATTCCTCATTCAGTGTTTGCATCATTTCCCCTCTTTGGTGAAGACGTGATGGAAAGTATTCATTACAGACCATTATATGACTCTTGATCCATATTAAGCAATTTATATGAAACCATGCTAATCAGGCTTAATCTCTACTCAAAATTTCCTCTAGCTGCCAGATGATGAGCATTTAAGCAGCTAAACTGATATTTGCATTCACAAACATCGAAAATGGACACTGAATGATCAATTTTCCCATTGGGCATACAGTGGTGCCCTAAGCAGCATGTTTTAGAGCCCAACTCATCAAGCTGCTATCTCAATTGAAGAAAATTTATCAAAACCTAATCAATGTTTTGAGATCAAAATTAGTCCAGTAGATCACATTGCCTGTGAGTTATATTGCTACCGTATTACAGCAAGCATTACATTTTGTATAATTTGAACTTTGGCCCAACCTGGAAGTGGTCCAGCCCTTTTAAAGTATACAGAATCTACGCAAGCTATTCGTTGCCGATTAGACCTATTTCTGCACTTGTTTGTGTAGGTGTGGACCCTGTTCCTATACCTATTAATTCAATTAACCAACCAATCAGTGATGTGCAAGAAAGTCTTGTGCCCCTCCCCCATTCTTAATTCAACTATGTAAAGTGAGCCACTCAAACAAAGGGTTATTAATTATCAGCACAACAGATGTTGTATATTTTTTACAATCCTCTCATTAGCAATATAATTTTGATTTTTTTATTTTTTTTTCTCACATAAATGGGAAATATTTTTGAGCGTTGTTACCATAAGTAGTTTGAATTCTGAATATCTAGGGTGCAATTCAGCCACCAGGTTGCGCCCAGCATGGATCCAGGCATGCCGGGTGAATAGCAGGAGTGGTCCGCGCTGGGCACAAACCATTTTATGATTCACACAACCTGTTCCTGATGGCGAGTTCCAGATCTCACCAGAAATGGTGAGAATCTCATTAAGCCTAATTTGCATTCATTTCAGTGCAATGGCCTCCGAGGAGTTACCTGACTCCCCAGGTGGGAAGTTACACGGGTGTTTAGTGCTCCTTTTCAAAAACGTGAAGCTGGTGCAATGGCTACTGAGGGGAAGTGAAGAGGTGAGCAGCCCTTTCCATTTACTGACATGCATCTCAAGGGTGCCAAAGCTGCTGCCCTAGTGCCCTGGGGGGGGGGGGGGGGGGGGGGGGGGGCGAAGAAGAGAGGTGTTATTTGGAGGACTGGAGCATTCCAGGTCAAAAGTTGCCCATGAGCCGGGGTGGGGAGGCGCTAAGCGTCTGTGATGCCTTCAAACCATATTTACATATTGTGGAGATTCGTGATAGGGCCAGCCTGTCTGAACTACCAAAGGACTGAGCCATGCGGAAGCTTCTCTCCTGAAAGTCAATTTCACCTCCTTTGATTGTGAGCAACCTCTAGCTTCACAGCTGAAGATTATTTAAATGAGGAATTAGCCTTGTTAGTTGTGACAGCACTTCATGCTCCTCAATTGCCTCCTCTAAGGCACAGGTGCCATGTCTCGGAGGATGATTTGTGGACTGCATGCCTAGCAATCTTTGATGCCTGAAAAGTGTGTCTGAACTCCAGGAACATTAGCACTGTAGAGACAGCTGCCAACAATCAAATACTAAAGAGCAGGGCTTCACCACTGAGGACTCTCTCATGGCCAATGGTAAGTGTCTAGATGAGCGGAGGGCAGCTGAGCACAGCCTCCCTAATGTTCCCGGCAGAGGTCTGAGGTCTAGGGGCTCCTGCTGTGGCCAGGAGTGAGTGGGTTGAGTGAGGTTTGCTAGCACAACTGGCTCGCTGGATGGCACGCTGAGAGAAGATGCAACTGTCATGGCGAGGAGAGCCTGGGGGGATTTGAGGGTCCCAGGATAGAACGCTAACTGATTGTCGGTCTTTCCTCCAATTCCTTCCAGATACAAAAGGTGGTTCTGATGCCTGGGCTGCTCTGGTGGTGCCCTGAAGTACCCCCCCCCCCCACCACTTTGTGGTGGTCTACTGTGCCCTCCACAATCTGGCACAGTAGTGGGATGAAATGCTGGAGTAGAAGGTGGACCAGGAGGGGCTGGAAGACGATCCTGAGAAGTGGCCACAGGATGGAGGACGGACTGTGGCGAGGGCCCAACTTGTCACGAGAACCAGGGAGGCCGTCTTCATCTCCAGATTCTCCTCAGGATGAGGCTGCTTCCATCAGCTCAACAACCCCCTCCCCATGTCCCCTCCCTGACCACCCTGTTCCCACATCCAAGTGTCTGTGTAATATCACTCCAGGGTGGTGGGCCTATGTTCATAGATCATAGAATTTAGAGTGCAGAAGGAGGCCATTCATGTTGGCACTGTTAGCAGGTCACCATATAAGGCAAGAGAGTTATGATCACTTGCTGTGAGGAAAACTCTGGTCGTCCTCAGGACCTGATAAAGTCTGACTCCTGTCTTTCTGCTGACAGTGGGCTCACACCCATCCTCATGATGGTGTCTGCTTTTGATCTTGGATGACTGCCGGTGGGGAAGGGGGGTAGTGAACGTTTTACTTTGATAGATTTCCATTCCCCTAGCTACGGATAGTGACCTTGTCAGTGCTCCCCACTCTTCTTGATTTCTGTGGTCTACTGCTACATCTAGGTGTATCCAAAGGATTCACATCAGAGATGGAGGCAATCTGCTCCTTTTCACGCCTCGTGGCGCTGAATGCCCTTGGCGGATGTCCTCTGGTGGGCATGGCGCCAGGGGGCCAGCTGACTTACCGGTGTCACCATGGCACCCAAGATCCCGGTTGAGGCCATCCTCATGCGTGCGGAACTTGGCTACCAGTTTCTGCTTGGTAATTCTGCGTTGTCCTGTGTCTTGAAGGCTGCCTTGGAGAATGTTTACCCAAAGATCGGAGACTGAATGTCCCGACTACTGAAGTGCTCACTGACTGGAAGGACTTTAACCTGCTTCCTGGTAATTGTTGCATGGTGTTAATTCATCCATCGTAGCGTCTGCATGGTCTCGCCGATGTACCGCGCCTCGAGACATCCCTTCCTGCAGCGCATGAGGTAGACAATGTTGGCTGAGTCACATGTATGTACCGTGTACCCAGTGGGTGGTTTTCTCACGTGTGATGGTAGTGTCCATGTCGATGATCCAGCATGTCTTGCAGAGGTTGCCGTGGCAGGGTTGTGTGGTGTTGTGGTCATTGTTCTGAAGCTCGGTAGTTTGCTGTGAACAATGGTCTGTTTGAGGTTAGGCAGTGGTTTGAAGGTAAGCAGTGGAGGTTTGGGGATGGCTTTGGTGAGATGTTCATCGTCATCGATGACATGCTGAAGGCTCAGAAGAAGATATCGTAGTTTCTCCGCTCTGGGGAAGTACTGGATGACGAAGGATATTCTGTCAGTCGTATCCTGTGTTTGTCTTCGTCGGTGCGGTTTTTCGCTGTGGTGCGTCAGAACTGTCGATCAATGAGTCAAGCACCATGCTGGTGAAGGTAGAGTTGGGGAGAGCTACGCTTGAAACAGGTGTTAATCCCTATTCATAGGAAAATCATATGTTTGAGACCCTCTTTGCAAAATTGGGCTTCCCTGAATATAGCCAGCATGGAAGAAAACTTGGTCTACCCATTTGGTTAATAAAAATATTGGAGTCTGCCACAAAAAAAAGACACTTTTAATAAAATAGTACCTGCAAATGGAGCCAGAACAAGAAATGTTTCTTCTCACTTTACTGCAATGTAGCGTGTAAGACCAATGCTGCCACCACACCCCCTCCTCTGCCACTATCTGGCTAAGACGGACTGGGAAACACTGGCAAGATGGACTGGGAAACATTACTGAAAGGAAAGACAGTAGATAGGCAATGGCAGGCATTCAAGGAACGAATAGGTGAACTCCAAAAGTTGTTTATTCCTATTTGGCACAAGAGTAGAATAGGAACTGTGGCCAAACCATGACTTACAAGGGAAATTAGAGATAGTATTAGGTTCAAAGACGAGGCATACAAATTAGCCAGAAAAAGCAATAGACCTGAGGCTTGGTAACAGGTTAAAATTCAGCAAAGGCAGACAAAACGATTGAATAAGGGAGAAAATACAATTTGAAAGTAAACTAGCAGGGAACATAAAAACTGGCTGTAAAAGTTTCTGTAGGTATGTAAAGAGAAAAAGATTAATAAAAACTAATATATGCCCCTTACAGTCAGAAACTGGGGAATTGATAACAGGGATCAAAGAAATGGCTGAGGAACTAAATTTGTACTTCTGTCTTCACAAAGGAAGTGATGAATAATGTACTGGAAGTTCTGAGCAGCACAAGTTTAGTGAGGAGCTGAAGGAAATTAGTATTAGTAAAGAAATGACTTTGGGGAAATTAATGGGATTGAAGGCAGACAAATCTCCAGGGCCTGATAAACTTCATCCGAGACTCCTTAAGGAAATGGCCCAAGAAATAGATTCATTGGTGGTCATTTGAACGTCAATAGTAGGGAAGTTGCTGTAGTCAATTATCAAGGATTTCATAGCACAGCATTTGGAAAGCAGTGGTATAATCAGACAAAAGTCAGCATGGAATTACGAAAGGAAAATCATGCTTGACAAATCTACTAGAATTCTTTGAAGATGTAACTAGCAGAGTTGACCAAGGAGAACACGTTGATGTGGTTTATTTAGACTTTCAGAAGGCTTTCGACAAGGTCTCACACAGCAGATTAATATGTGGAAATTAAAGCACATGGGATTATGGGTAGTATTTTGAGATGGATAGAAAGCTGGTTAGCAGACAGGAAGCAAAAGGTTAGAATAAATGGGTCTTTTTCTGATTGGCAAGCAGTGACTAGTGGCGTATCGCAGGGATCTGTGTTAGGACCCCAACTGTTCACATTATATATTAATGATTTGGATGAGGGAATGAAATATATTATCTATAAATTTGCAAATGGTACAAAGTTGGGTGGGAGAGTGTGAGCTGTAAGGAGGATGCAGAGACACTTCAGCCGGATTTGGACAGGCTGAGTGAATGGTCATATTCATGGCAGATGCAGTATATGTAACGTTATCTGCTTCGGTAGCAAAAATGGGGAGGCAGATTATTACTTAAATGGGTGTATATTGAGATAGGTGGATACTCAGTGAGACCTTGGTGTCCTCATGCATCAGTCGCTGAAAGTAAGCACGCAGGTACAGGAGGCAGTAAAGAAGGCAAATAGTATGTTGGCCTTCACAGCAAGAGGATATGAGTATAGGAATAGAGATGTTTTACGCAATTATATTGGTGAGGCCACACCTGGAGTATTGTGTGCAGTTTTAGTGCCCTTATCTGAGGAAGGATGTTCTTGTTATGGAGAGAGTGCAGCGAAGGTTTACCAGGTTGATTCCTGGGATGATAGCACTATCACACGAGGAGAGACTAAATCGGTTAGGATTATATTCATTGGAGTTTAGAGTGAGAGGGGTATCATAGAAATCTGCAAAATTCTAACCTGGTTAGACAGGGTAGATTCAGAAAGAATGTTCCCGATGGTGGGGGAGTCCAGAACTAGGGGTCATAGTTTGAGGATAAGGGATAAACCTTTTAGGACGGAGGTGAGGAGAAATTACTTCGCCCAGCGAGTAGTGAATTTGTGGAATTCACTACAACAGAAAGTAGTTGAGGCCGAAACGTATAATTTCATAGCTCTTGGGGCTAAAGTGATCATGGGGTGGAGGGGAATTAGGGTATTGAACTTGATCAGCCATGATCATAATGAATGGTGGATCAGGCTTAAATGGCCTCCTCCTGCATCTATTTCCCTCTACCCCTTCTCCTAACTTTACTCCTGTGGTGAATGTATAATTACTGATAATTCACCAGTGCACTGTATTGTTATGTTATTAACCCTGTGGGCTCCACCTATGGGCCATTGTGTGGCTTCAACCACAGGGGGATATGTTGGGGCATGTATGGGCTCTGCCCATGGCTCCACCCCTTTAGAGGAAGTATAAGAGCAGCTGAACTGCAGGGCCACCTTCAGTATTGTACTGGTCGCAGGCAGGCACAGTAAAACCATAGTTTACTTCTCCACGTGTCTTCGAGTGAATTGATGGTCGCATCATCCTCTATAATTTGTCTCCCTTTCAACCAATCACTTATCCTTCTCCCACCCTTTCCTCATGTTACCTGAGGGTAATTGAAATTCTGTTCCCTTGCAAGCTGCCCAATGACACCGAGCAAGTCTTTCCCATTAGCTGGCCTGTTTGGCTGCTCGGATCCAGTTGCGTTAGTCAAACCCAAATGAATGGTAATAAATCCTGGGCCATACTTGATAAGCTCCTGATTTTACAAGCTGGGAAAATCTACAACACCTAACAATCCTAATATGCAATACATTGATGGAATGCATACTAAGTTTTTAACAGTCCTGATCATAGATACTACATTTTCTTACCAATTATATTTTGATTGAAACAATTTGCTTGAACATTAAGTGAAAATCTATTAAATGATTGCAAGATCGCTAGTCGGTCCATGTGAGGTATGCCTCCCCTGCCTATGGTGGGGCAGGAAATAAACAAAGAAATAACAGATGCATGTAGAAATGGTACAGCAGTTATCATGGGGGATTTAAATCTACATGTTGATTGGTTTAACCAGGTCGGTCAAGGCAGCCTTGAGGAGGAGTTTATAGAATGTATCCGCGATAGTTTCCGAGAACAGTATGTAATGGAACCTACGAGGGAACAAGCGGTCCTAGATCTGGTCCTGTGTAATGAGACAGGATTGATTCAGGATCTCATAGTTAGGGATCCTCTCGGAAGGAGTGATCACAATATGGTGGAATTTAAAATACGGATGGAGGGTGAGAAGGTAAAATCAAGCACTAGTGTTTTGTGCTTAAACAAAGGAGATTACAATGGGATGAGAAGAACTAGCTAAGGTAGACTGAGAGCAAAGACTTTATAGTGAAACAGTTGAGGAACAGTGGAGAACCTTCCAAGTGATTTTTCACAGTGCTCAGCAAAGGTTTATACCAACAAAAAGAAAGGACGGTAAAAAGAGGGAAAATCGACCGTGGATATCTAAGGAAATAAGGGAGAGTATCAAATTGAAGGAAAAAACATACAAAGTAGCAAAGATCAGTGGGAGACTAGAGGACTGGGAAATCTTGAGGGGGCAACAGAAAGCTACTAAAAAAGCTATAAAGAGTAAGATAGATTATGAGAGTAAACTTGCTCAGAATATAAAAACAGATAGTAAAAGTTTCTACAAATACATAAAACAAAAAAGAGTGGCTTAGGTAAATATTGGTCCTTTTTAGAGGATGAGAAGGGAGATTTAATAATGGGAGATGAGGAAATGGCTGAGGAACTGAACAGGTTTTTTGGGTCGGACTTCACAGTGGAAGACACAAATAACATGCCAGTGACTGATGGAAATGAGGCAATGACAGGTGAGGACCTTGAGAGGATTGTTATCACCAAGGAGGTAATGATGGGCAAGCTAATGGGGCTAAAGGTAGACAAGTCTCCTGGACCTGATGGAATGCATCCCAGAGTGCTAAAAGAGATGGCTAGGGAAATTGCAAATGCACTAGTGATAATTTACCCAAATTCAATAGACTCTGGGGTGGTCCCGGCGGATTGGAAATTAGCAAACGTGACACCACTGTTTAAAAAAGGAGGTAGGCAGAAAACGGGTAATTATAGGCCAGTGAGCTTAACTTCGGTAGTAGGGAAGATGCTGGACTCTATCATCAAGGAAGAAATAGCGAGGCATCTGGATGGAAATTGTCCCATTGGGCAGACGCAGCATGGGTTCATAAAGGGCAGGTCGTGCCTAACTAATTTAGTGGAATTTTTTGAGGACATTAACAGTGCGGTAGATAACGGGGAGCCAATGGATGTGGTATATCTGGATTTCCAGAAAGCCTTTGACAAGGTGCCACACAAAAGGTTGTTGCATAAGATAAAGATGCATGGCATTAAAGGGAAAGTAGTAGCATGGATAGAGGATTCATTAATTAATAGAAAGCAAAGAGTGGGGATTAATGGGTGTTTCTCTGGTTGGCAATCAGTAGCTAGTGGTGTCCCTCAGGGATCAGTGTTGGGCCCACAACTGTTCACAATTTACATAGATGATTTGGAGTTGGGGACCAAGGGCAATGTGTCCAAGTTTGCAGACGACACTAAGATAAGTGGTAAAGCAAAAAGTGCAGAGGATACTGGAAGTCTGCAGAGGGATTTGGATAGGCTAAGTGAATGGGCTAGGGTCTGGCAGATGGAATACAATATTGACAAATGTGAAGTTATCCATTTTGGTAGGAACAGCAAAAGGGATTATTATTTAAATGATAAAATATTAAAACATGCTGCTGTGCAGAGAGACCTGGGTGTGCTAGTGCATGAGTCGCAAAAAGTTGATTTTCAGGTGCAACAGGTGATTAAGAAGGCAAATGGAATTTTGCCCTTCATTGCTAGAGGGGTGGAATTTAAGACTAGGGAGGTTCTGCTGCAATTGTATAAGGTGTTAGTGAGGCCACACCTGGAGTATTGTGTTCAGTTTTGGTCTCCTTACTTGAGAAAGGACATACTGGCACTGGAGGGTGTGCAGGGGAGATTCACTAGGTTAATCCCAGAGCTGAAGGGGTTGGATTACGAGGAAAGGTTGAGTAGACTGGGACTGTACTCGTTGGAATTTAGAAGGATGAGGGGGGATCTTATAGAAACATATAAGATTATGAAGGGAATAGATAGGATAGATGCGGGCAGGTTGTTTCCACTGGCGGGTGAAAGCAGAACTAGGGGGCATAGCCTCAAAATAAGGGGAAGTAGATTTAGGATTGAGTTTAGGAGGAACTTCTTCACCCAAAGGGTTGTGAATCTATGGAATTCCTTGCCCAGTGAAGCAGTAGAGGCTCCTTCATTAAATGTTTTTAAGATAAAGATAGATAGTTTTTTGAAGAATAAAGGGATTAAGGGTTATAGTGTTCGGGCCGGAAAGTGGAGCTGAGTCCACAAAAGATCAGCCATGATCTCATTGAATGGTGGAGCAGGCTCGAGGGGCCAGATGGCCTACTCCTGCTCCTAGTTCTTATCTTATCTAATACATGCCATAGAATTGAATGTGGAAAATAAATGTTGCCAGTTGCTTTTGTAGACCCCTGTCCAACATTTCATGAAATCTAGAACAGTGACGATACAAACAAAATAATGTGTCAGTACAGGTGAGTGCTTTGTAGCTTTTTACAGAGCCTTTTTTAATTTGCCATCAAGATGCATTACAGTAAAATACAATTACTGTGTATAAAGAAAGTTATGTGAAATACAATATACTTACAAATCACAAGCAGGCAAATACAATTGGTGTATATATAGTGTGACATTCAGCCATTAGAGTTGGGAACGCTACCACAGCAATATCTTCTCCTTTCTCAATCAGTTATAAATAGATTAAAATGTTGCTCCAGTTTGTGTTCTGGGAGGTGCGAATTAAGACTATTCAGTCTAATTGTGCTGAAGCATCTTCCAATGTCTTTATCTGCTTTCCAGAAGCTTGGGCTACCAGCACATAAGTTGGAATAAACATTATACATATTTTCTCTCCTTCGGTTTCCAGTATATTACAATGTGTACCTCCGTTTAGAATTTATGCTCTATAAATTAATTTAAATTGCCTTATTTGAAACATTTTCTAGTCATAATGTACATTAACAATTCAGAAGTTGAAATTAAGGCAACTGCATCAATTTACTGATTACACAACGGTGGGGAGAGCTGCAATCAAGATAAAGCAGATGATATGTGAAGAGATTTGGGTAGTTGGATTAAGAAATGGCAAATTACTTTTTAATTTTGACAATGGTAAAATTATGAGATTAATCCAAGAGAGTAAATGGAACTATAAAATAAATTATGTAAGTCCACAGGATGCAGTGCAGAAGACGACTATGGATGTTGAAGTGTGGCAGGCAATGATGTTTAAAAATAGCAAATAGGATCTTGGGGTTATGTAGTTAACGGTATAGAACAGGAATTGGGTGCAATCAAAGCTAATTTCCCTTCAGATGCTCCCAGTGAAGAACAGCAGTGACAAGAAGTTATGGTCTTGCAGACTTCAATTTTCCATTCAGTTCAACTTGTGGATCGAAGCTGTTGCAAAAGTCACTTCTCACCTTAACTGCCTATCAGGTATGCAGTTCAATGCAATCTAACAAGGCTTTGTTTCACCCCTTGTTAAGTCCTTGCAGGAAAAGAAGCATCATGGTGCCAGAGAGAGTGCAAAATGCAACTTTCCTGATGCCTGATATGAAATGAGGAGAAAGTAGAGAAAGCTGAATTTGTTTACACTAGAAAAGAGGTCTTCAAAATATGGACAAGATGAACATGGAGTAACTGTTTACTGAAGGCCCTGAGACTGGGAAAGAGGGAATTTGAATGTCTGGATCAGATACAACTAATTTACCAAAGGTGTGAATGTTTGAAAGAGATTGCCCAGAAAGTTAATTGAGGTTGATGTCACCAGTAATTTTAAGAGTTGGACAGGCTCTTGGTGAGAAAATCAATTGTAGTATTATAGCTAGTAAACTGTGAATTCTGTTTTGAACTTGGACCAGAGAGTCATCTCTAGTCATGTACCGTGCCATGTTCCTAGGAAAAGTATACACCACAATATCAGGCAAAACTGCAAGGTTCCATTGAGGCCTGAATACCCTATTCCTCTGCATCCTGGCTTCCTAATTTGTTCTGTGCTAAAGGGTCCAGTTAATATGAAAACATACAACACAAAGAAATACAATAATTTTTAAAGCATTGATGTCATTGGGAATAAACATTTCCTTTTCCATCATGCTGAATTCTCCGTTCTTTAAATTGTAAAAATTGGAATGAGTATCTTGTATTTAGAAAAAAATCAAAGGAATTAGAAGCTCAAAACATTCATCCACATCAGAAGCATCCATCTGCCAGCTGCTGTTTCCTGAACTGCAGATTTGCTGTCAAGAATAATCCAAAGCAATCTTAGTTTCCAAAAGCTCAAATTAACTGGAAAATTTTAATTATCATATGGAGCAGCCCAACAATCCCTGCACTTTGTCCTGTCACAAAGGTATAATGAGTGGTGGCTGCCCCATCCTACATTTTGGCACAGTTAGGAATTGGAATTTCTCCTATTATGTAATTCTAGCAAATCTGTTCGTCACCTTTTTGTCACAAATACATTTCATGAATTCACTATGTAAACAATACAATGGAGATCTGGGATACAGAATAGAATCTTAAGGATCCTGTTCTTGATATATTAATATGTAGTGTCAAATCCCTCAGATTCAGCACAAGATTCCTCTGTTAATTCAACTAAGAGGCACTTGCAATCCAGGTTCACTTTAGCTGTTGGGTGAGTTGTTAGTGCCCCCCCACTTTGCTGCCTTGCTCTGAGGAGTCTGTATCATGGCTTGATTTTTTTCTAATTGCCTCCTAATGCTTCTTTTCCACTGTGGTAGTTAGCCAGCTTCTCATTCTGGCCAACTGCTGGGCAGGAAACCCTAAAATATGCTAATAAGACCATGCCAAATTTTGTGGGCTCCTGGTTATTCCCTCCTCTTGCGAACAATTCTCCCTCTTACAACTACACATCCTGACTCCCCCTCTCCAACTCTCACAATGTACCTTTTAAAATTGATTTGAACCACTAACTTCTCCACAGGTTATTTTTAAATTCAGGAAACAATTAAGTGAATTGTGGTTAATCGCCTGAACCAATTAAATTAACAACAGTCATCTTGTATGCTGCAATCATTTCTAATCATTCAACTGAAGTAATATAACAAACAAGGACTTAGTTCAGAAGTCATCTTCTTTCCTCTGGAGCCTGGGGTCTTTCTACTAGTCCCAAGTGTATTAATCTCAGTTTCAAGCATTACAATCTAGAGAGAGACAAGTGAGTAACATGTATACCACAAGTTGTTTAAAACTGATTATAGGGATGCAGACCATAACTTCCTCAATCGCTGACAAAAACCTAGCCTAAAATCAAGTCTTGCATGACATAATGAAGTATGTCAACATCCCTCAAAATATATTCTCCTAATCCAAGGAATAAGGTATTGATTTCTTATGCAAATCACCTCTACTGATCCAGTTAAATTGGTTATGTTAGACCTCATGAGTTTAAACTAATAGACTTGCTTCTCTGAAACTATCCACATGTCTAAGTCAGAAGTTTAATTCTGTGGCTGCTTGGTATGATGAAACTGAGGGATGTAAATTCCATTTGTCCTTGGTTAGTGCTTTAGCCATAAACAAAGAACACCTACAACACTAAATTGGCAATTTGTCAAATTCTAGGTGGTTTTGTGTTAAGCTCCAAATAAGGGCTGAGGAGTGACCACATTAATTGCACTTGACAATAAATAGAAACAGTAGATTTTGGAATGCACTGAATTCAAACCCATCTCCCTAAAGGGGTTGTGTGCTAGCGAAATATACCACCTACTTGCTATTTAAATAAAATTTATAGTCAACATGAAGTAGTGAGATGGGCTGTCACTGCAGCAGACAAAAACTCTACTCCATTAAAGGAGCAATATTCTGAATTCTCCTTCCATATACCCGAACAGGCGCCGTAGTGTGGCGACTAGGGGATTTTCACAGTAACTTCATTGCAGTGTTAATGTAAGCCTACTTGTGACACTAATAAAGATTATTATTAAATCAGTACATTTAAAGAGGGCAACAATGGGTGGCCTTCAACATATTTGGGTATTGGGTTCATTAAGTGCTCATAATATTTAGCTGTTAGGGGCTGGTTTAGCACAGGGCTAAATCGCTGGCTTTTAAAGCAGACCAAGGCAGGCCAGCAACGTGGGTTCAATTCCCGTACCAGCCTCCCCGAACAGGCACCGGAATGTGGTGACTAGGGGCTTTTCACAGTAACTTCATTTGAAGCCTATTGTGACAATAAGCGATTTTCATTTCCTTATCCAGATGACTTCATTGAATATCTTTAAAACAAACCCTGACTAAATGTTTCATGGTAACACTACAAGGGTACTTGGGTTCTGGAATCTGTTTCAGATAGACACTGGATGGAACAAATGGTAGGCTAACTTTTACAGTTGAAATAAAATAATACTTCGACTATTAGATCTTATGGTTCCCTTATACTTAAGAATTTGATTAAAAGATATTTTTAATTTAACAGAATTCCATTTTTTTAAAAAGTGATTTCTTTCCCCCCAAAACTCATTCTGTCAATTAGAATTGTCAACTTCTCAGTATTTGCACAACACAGTTTTGGCCCCAATCTCAGCAGGTCTGACAGCATCTGTGGAGAGAGAATGGCGCTAACGTTTCGAGTCTGGATGACTCTTTGTCAAAGCATCTGGATTCCATGAACATGTAAGCCTTCTATGTTTACACCTGTTAATACTTTACACATCAGTCCTAAACTAGATCAAAGAGTCTGAACAAATCGGTTTATTATACAAGCGCATAGTATAATGAGATGGCTATAATTTCTGGTGTTTTACAGGCAACATTTTTGAACTATTTTGAGTATAAGGCTGACAGTACAAAATTCAACTACCATCACATATTAAGTTGTAAAGAATTTAATTTTGCTTTTGTAGCCTGTAAATATTTGTAAATGGTCACAGTTGCGAGTAATACAGTAGTGCTTATACTTTAACGCAGTTGAATCAAAGAACTCAGAGTCAGAATATCAGGTTTTGGATCCTTCTTTTAAATGTGCCGTCTGCAACATTTTATTTTTTGATAACTTCCTGTTTAAGTTTTTCTGCCAAATGTCTCCTTTTCTGAATCTTCTGCTTTTCTTCTTCAGAAAGATTCTTCAATTTAAAAAAAACAAGAATGTAAATTAGTGTTCCATTTTATTTTGTATTATTTATGAAGCGTAATTAGACTCTCCACAAGACTCCTATGATGCGATTTCCATAACAGTATAAATAAATTGTTTTCCCTGTTATATGAATTGTTTGCCCTGTTATATGAAGATATCATCTTCACATGCATCAGTCTCTCAATAACGTCCTCCAGTGAAATCTGTGCAACTTGAAGGCATTTGGTAAGCTATGAAATAAGCCTTTTCTTCCCACCACCAACCAACTCCATCACCAACAATAATACTGTTTTGCAAAGTGTTCCATATAACAACCTAGCCTGAAACTGACGGGTCAAAGTTTACATGACATGTTAAAACTGAACCTACAAAAAATTAACACATGCATTTTGATCACTAATTTCATGGCTTGAAGGTACACTATTCCTAAATATAGTTATTTGGTAATACAGAACTTGAGCATTGCTGGCAATTTTTCATCTTGCACTTATCAGGACATTCATAAGAATACAATATAAGGGATATCAACAAATGTATACTGAGAAGAGAGTGCCAATTGCTTGGCAAGTGGACTCTGATTGGTAGAGGTGTTGACATGGAGAATGCACCAGTTGATGGTGACTGACAATTAACTGCTCGGCATTGTTTGAAATTTAAACCAAGCAGATTTGACTTTGATTGGTCAAGGCATTGCCCTGAGAAGTGCCTCAGCACTACCAAGGATGTGTTGAACACATCTGTGTGTACAATGCTTCTTCCAGCTGTCTGTTATTATTTGCTACACAGAAAATGCATTAATAAATCGAATGGAAACTGAATAACCAGATGAGATAGAGAATCATGTTAAAAGAGTACAAATAAAGCTTTAGAAAGGTACAAAAAGCATAATTTATACTCGCTGCCCTTCAGTTTTTACATCCGATAGCTAGGTTATCAGAGATTTGGATTTAAGATTAGATTTTTTTCAATTTATGTAAGTAATCACAACAAATAAAACTTCCAATTTAAAAATCCCCCTCCCACTTTCCTTCCTCTACTGAACATTTAAACAACATCTATGGCATTTCCTTGATCGATCCAAGCAAACCCTTTTTTTAAAAACGCTGCGAGTTAGTGCTAGCTGTCTGCTCCCTCTCCTCCTCCCTCTTTTTTTTTCCCAGTCTCTCTGCTACTCCCGTGTTCCTGCCTCTTCTCTTCCCCCCCCCCCCCCCCCCCCAACCTAATCCTCTATGCTTTGTGTGCTCCTGTCTGCCCTTCTCGGTTCTCTCCCCCCCCCCCCCCCCCCCCCCCCTCTCTCTCTCTCTCTCTCTTTCCCCTTACTTCCTAATCACTATTGGCTTCGAACAGATCTTGCAGCAGGCTGATGAATAGCTCCCACATGTTGTGGAAGCCCTCAGATGGTGTACTTGATCTTCTCCAGGTGGAGAAATTCCGCCAGGTCTGCCAGCCAGTCTGCAGCAGTGGGTGGTGCTGCTGATGCCAGCCGAGCAGGATTCTCCAGTGAGCAATTAAGGAAGCAAAAGCCAGGGTGTCGGCCCTCTTTCCCCATATGTAGTTCTGGCTGGTCCGAAACCCCGAAGACAGCCACTCTTGAGCATGGCTCCACCCTCACCTGCACAACCTTGGACATCACCTCAAAGAAGTCTGTCCAAAACCCAACATGTCTGGGGCAGTCTGTCCAAAACCCGACATGTCTGGGGCAGTCTGTTTCTGTTGGACTTTACTTCAAGCTGCTCTTAGTGCATTCAATCTTCTCGCTCAGATCTCTCTTGTAATTAGAGGGAAGACCCCTTGGCAGCGATATTAACCTTGAACTAGAATTTCAATCTCTACTACAACTCATCATGCTCCTTCTCCACTGGGTTCACTTCCCTCTTAACCTCAACTAAATCTCTCCCTTGATGTGAACTCCCTATCCCCTTTTCATTGCCACTCCCTTGACCTTGTCACTTTGGTTACACATAAAAACATAGAATTCCTAGTGTAGAAGAAGGCCAATCGGGCCATCGAGTCTGCACCAAACCTCGGAAAGACGTGCCCTACTCAGGCACATTCCCCAGCTCTATCCCCATAACCCCACTTGGTCTGCACATCTTTGGACACTAAGGGGCAATTTAGCATGGCCAATCCACCTAACATCTGCACATCTTTGTACAGTGGGAGGAAACCAGAGCACTCGGAGGAAACCCATGCAGACATGGGGAGAGAGTGCAAACTCTACACAGGCAGTTATCCAAGGCCGGAATTGAACCCCTGTCTCTGGCGTTGTGAGGCAGCAGTGCTAGCCACTGTGCCACCCGCATCTGATTCCGATGTGAGATTCTGATCTTATATTAGTGCCATTACTCAGGGTGCCATTCCATCCCTGTGGCTTCACCCATCTCCGCTTATGTGCTTTTGAAACCTTCACCGTGGTTACTTTAGACTTCACTACCAACCCACACCTGGCTGATCTCCCACATTCTACCCTCTATAAAAACTTGAGATCATGGGAAATTCTGCTATCAATGTCTTAATTCACAGTAAGTACTATTCTCCTTTCACTCCTGTGCTCACACATTGGTTCTGGCTAAACAAATCTTGATTTTAAAATTCTCATCCTTATTTTCAAATCCCTCTATAGCTTGTCTCTCAGCATCTCTGTAATCACCTCCAACCTCACAATCCTCCAAGATGTGTGTGCTCCTCTACTTCTGGCATCTTGTCCATTTCCAATTATAATTGTTCCATGATATGGAGCATTGGTGGCTATGCCTTAAGGTCCTAAGCCCCTGACTCTGGAATTCCACCCGAAAACTCAGGGAAATTAAATATAGTTTTAGTGCAGCTGCTAAATGTTACGGAGAAGAAGTAAAATGAACGATACAATTTAATGTTCACCCCTATTAAGTTGAGCAATTAACTCTTAAGGGGAATTTATGTGAACCCATTACTTAGTTTCTCTCCGGCTCTGGCTTTGTGAAACGTTTATGCTGGTCAAAGCTTGGATTATGTACAGTCTTTATTTTAAAATTGGGAAGCTCCTAATAGAGATTGATGCTAAATATGAAAACTTTACATTTGGGGGATGCGTGTGCATGACAATGAAGCACATTGCAGACTGTAAATGAATTTGCTTGGCATCATTATCTACTCCGAGTACCTCTTTGGTTTCTAGTGGGGGTTGTGGTTTCTGGTTTTCTGGATTTTTTGTTAGATGTTTCTCCCTTTGTTCTTTCTTCATAGCCACTAATTTATCCCTCTGTTCCTTAAGATATGCTGCTCGATCGTGAAGCTGCCTCCTCTCACTCTCAGAGAGTTCCTGCCAATGAAGAATAAACAGAATATTTAGTAATTTTAGGCTCCATTGAGTCAACATGACATCTGCGGTGGGGTGCAGGCAATATTGTAGCTATCGATCATCCCTTCTTATGCAGAGGCCATTAAGAGTCAACAGTGCAGTATCGAAATTAAGTCTTGAATCAGCTATACCAGCTGGAGTTAGCAGGTTCCTTCCCTGAAGGACATGAGAGAGCTAGTCGCCTTTTATAATGCCCATCCAGAAATGAGTGGTATTTTAATAATCAATTACATGAATTGGCAGTGAGATTTCAAAACTAGTGGGCTGATGTACCTTAGAAGTAATTATTTTCCAATCTAATGTAATTATTTTCCTTTTTTAAAAAAAAAAAATATTTATGAAAGTTTTTTAACACAATTTTTCACCCTTACAAACAATCCCCACCCCCCGTAACAAAATAGAAAGAAAGCGCACATAGCAAGATATAAACATGGTAAAACGATATGTTACAGAGCTTTGTACACTGTATTCCTCCCATACATGCCAGTTTTCCAGATCTTTCATGTGTTCTCTTGCTCAAATACCCGCTAGGCAGACCCTGCTTTCCCCCCTCCCTCTCTTTCTCTCTCTCTCTTTCCCCCCCCCCCCCCCACGGGTTGCTGCTGCTGCTGACCGACCTTCATCTAACGCTCCACGAGATAGTCTAGGAACGGTTGCCACCGCCTGTAGAACCCCTGCGCAGACCCTCTCAAGGCAAACTTTATCCTCTCCAGCTTAATGAACCCAGCCATGTCGTTTATCCAGGCCTCCACGCTGGGGGGCTTCGCCTCCTTCCACATTAGCAAGATCCTTCGCCGGGTTACTAGGGACGCAAAGGCCAGAATGCCGGCCTCTTTCGCCTCCTGCACTCCCGGCTCGTCCACTACTTCAAATATTGCTAGCCCCCAGCTTGGCTTGACCCGGACTTTCACCACCTTAGATATTGTTCCCGCCACTCCCCTCCAGAACCCCTCCAGTGCCGGGCATGACCAAAACATATGGACATGGTTCGCCGGACTTCCTGAGCACCTCCCACATCTGTCCTCTACCCCAAAAAATCTACTCAACCTCTCCCCCGTCAAGAGCGCTCTGTGAACCACCTTAAATTGCATCAGGCTGAGCCTGGCACACGAGGAGGAGGAATTAACCCTACCCATGGCATCAGCCCATAGCCCCTCCTCAATCTCCTCCCCCAGCTCCTCCTCACATTTACCCTTCAGCTCCTCTACCAACACCTCCCCCTCTTCTTTCATCTCCTGATATATTGCCGACACCTTGCCCTCTCCCACCCATACGCCCGAGATCACCCTGTCTTGAACTTCCTGTGCCGGGAGCAACAGGAATTCCCTCACCTGCCGCCTCACAAACGCCCTCACCTGCATGTATCTGAAAGCATTTCCCGGGGGTATCTCAAACTTCTCCTCTAGTGCCCCTAGACTCACAATCGTCCCATCAATGAACAGGTCCCCCATTCTTCTAATCCCTGCCCGATGCCAGCTCTGAAACCCCCCCCCCGTCCATCCTCCCCGGGACAAACCGGTGGTTACCCCTGATCGGGGACCACACCGAGGCTCCCATTGCACCCCTGTGCCGTCTCCACTGGCCCCAGATCTTTAGCGTTGCCACCACCACCGGACTCGTGGTGTACCTTGACGGCGAGAGCGGCAGCGGTGCCGTCACCAGCGCCCCCAGGCTCGTTCCTTTGCAGGACGCCATCTCCAACCTCTTCCATGCCGCCCCCTCTCCCTCCATCACCCACTTACGGATCATCGCCACATTTACTGCCCAGTAGTAGCTCCCTAGATTCGGCAGCGCCAACCCTCCTCGGTCCCTACTGCGCTCTAAAAACCCTCTCCTTACCCTCGGGGTCTTATTCGCCCACACAAACCCCATAATGCTCCTGCCTACTCTCTTAAAAAAGGCCTTGGTGATCACGATAGGAAGGCACTGAAACACAAAGAGAAACCTCGGAAGGACCACCATTTTGACCGACTGCACTCTATCCGCTAGCGAGAGCGGTAACATATCCCATCTTTTGAAGTCCTCCTCTACCTGCTCCACTAGTCACGTCAGATTCAGTTTATGTAGGGCCCCCCAACTCCTGGCTATCTGGATCCCCAGGTCCGAAAACTCCCCTCCGCCCTCCTCAGCGGTAGATCGCCTATCCCCCTTTCTTGGTCCCCTGCCTGTACTACAAATAGCTCACTCTTCCCTACATTAAGCTTATAGCCCCCAAAATCCCCAAACTCCCTTAGAGTCTGCATGACCTCCACCATCCCCTCCACTGGATCCGCCACATACAGCAACAGGTCGTCCGCATAAAGCGACACTCTATGCTCCTCTCCCCCTCGGACCACCCCCCCTCCATTTCCTAGACTCCCTCAATGATATGGCCAAGGGTTCTATCGCCAGTGCAAACAACAGGGGGCACCCTTGCCTCGTCCCACGGTACAGTCGAAAATACTCCGACCTCCGCCAATTCGTAACCACACTCGCCACCGGGGCTCTGTAAAGGAGCTGAACCCAGCTAATAAACCCTCCCCCGAACCCAAACCTATGCAGCACTTCCCAGAGGTACTCCCACTCTACTCGGTCAAAGGCCTTCTCCGCGTCCATAGCTGCCACTATCTCCGCTTCTCCCTGCACCGATGGATCATTATCACATTTAGGAGCCGCCGCACATTGGTGTTTAGTTGCATGCCCTTTACAAATCCCGTCTGGTCCTCGTGAATCACCCCCAGGACACAGTCCTCGATCCTCGTAGCCAGCACTTTTGCCAGCAACTTAGCATCCACGTTGAGGATTGAGATCGGCCTGTACGATCCACATTGCAGTGGGTCCTTTTCCCGCTTTAGGATCAAATAAATCGTCGCCTCCGACATTGTCGGGGGCAGGGTCCCTCCCTCCCTTGCCTCATTAAAGGTCCTCACTAGCAGCGGGGCCAACTGGTCTACGTACTTCCTGTAGAACTCCACTGGGAACCCATCCGGTCCCGGGGCCTTCCCTGCCTGCATACTCCCCAAACCCTTGCTCAGCTCCTCCAACTCAATTGATGCCCCCAAACCAGCCACTTCTTGCTCCTCCACCCTCGGGAATCTCAATTGGTCTAGGAATCGTCTCATCCCCTCTTCCCCCGCTGGGGGCTGGGATCTGTACAGCTCCTCATAGAAGGCCTTGAATGCCTCATTTATTTTCGTCGCACTCTGCACCGTAGCTCCCCTTCCATCCTTGACTCCACCTATTTCCCTCGCTGCCATCCTCTTGTGGAGCTGGTGTGCCAGCATCCGACTCACCTTCTCCCCATACTCGTAGGTCGCCCCCTGCGCCTTCCTCCACTGTGCCTCTGCCTTCCCTGTGGTCAACAGATCAAACTCCGTCTGGAGACGTCGCCTTTCCCCAAGTAATCCCTCCTCAGGGGCCTCTGCGTATCTCCTGTCCACTCTTAAAATCTCCCCCACTAACCTCTCCCTTTCCATGCCCTCTATCTTCTCCCTATGAGCCCTGATGGAGATTAGCTCTCCCCTGATCACCGCCTTCAGCGCCTCCCATACCACCCCCACCCGCACCTCCCCGTTGTCGTTGACCTCCAAGTACCTTTCGATGCACCCCCTCACCCTCCCACACACCACCTCAACTGCCTGCAGTCCCACATCCAACCGCCACAGCGGGTGTTGGTCCCTCTCCTCTCCCAACTCCAGTTACACCCAGTGCGGGGCGTGATCTGAAATGGCTATGACCGAATACTCCGTTCCCTCCATTTTCAGGATCAGCGCCCTGCCCAGAACAAAACAATCTATCCGGGAGTAGGCTTTGTGCACGTGGGAGAAAAAAGAAAATTCCCTGGCCTGCGGCCTGGCAAACCTCCACTGGTCCACAAACCCCCTAAGCACCTTGGCCGCCGCCGGCCTCTTTCCGGTCCTAGATCTGGAGTGATCCAGTGCTGGGTCCAACACCATATTAAAATCCCCACCCATTATCAGGCTTCCTACCTCCAGGTCCGGAATGCGCCCCAACATGCACTTCATGAATCCGGCATCATCCCAGTTCGGGGCGTATACATTTACCAACACCACCCACGTCCCCTGCAACTTACCGTTCACCATCACATATCGTCCTCCGTTGTCCACTACGATATTCTTGGCCTCAAACGACACCCGCTTCCCCACCAATATTGCCACCCCTCTGTTCTTCGCGTCCAGCCCCGAATGGAATACCTGTCCTACCCATCCCTTTCTTAACCTGACCCGCCAACTTCAAATGTGTCTCATGGAGCATGACCACGTCTGCCTTCAGTCCCTTTATAAGTGCGCGAACACTCGGGCTCTCTTTACCGGCCCATTCAGGCCCCTCACATTCCACGTTATCAGCCGGATTGGGGAGGCCCCCCCCCCCCCCCCTCTCCTGCCGACTAGACATCTCCTTTTCCGCGCCGCCCTCCCCCTCCAGTCTCCCAGACGGGAGACCCCAGCCCCGACCACCTCTCTGTGTCCCATTCCCCTTCAGCCAGTGCAGCAGCAACCCTTTTCCCCCCTCCTTCCCCCCCCCCCCGCTGGACCCGTGTCCAGCTTTTTTCCTCCCCCCATAACACTCCCGTAAGTCAGCTGACACCTGCTGACCCCGGCTTCCCCCGCCGTCCCGTTGACCTCCCTGCGTGGGAATCTCCCAATCAGTGTGCGTTCCTCCATTCCCCCTCCCGCCTTTCTTCCCTAGCGCGGGAAAACCCCCCGCGCTTTCCTAAGCCTACCTCTGGCGCAGCTCCTGTTTTCCCCCATCGCCATCCCCCTCTCTCCCCCAGCCCATGTAACATTTCCTGCGCGTGATTAACACTCTATATACAACAACCATCAAACATCCCCCCCCCCCACCCTCACAAACCCTCAGTTTGAGTCCACTTTTCGTTTTAATAAAGGTCCACGCCTCTTCAGGCGTTTCGAAATAATGGTGCTGATCCTTGTATGTGACCCACAATCGCGCTGGCTGCAACATTCCGAATCTTACTCCTTTCCGGTGCAGCACCGCCTTGGCTCGGTTGAAACCCGCTCTCCTCTTTGCAACCTCCGTGCTCCAGTCCGGGTATATTCGGATCTCCGCATTGTCCCACCTGCTGCTCCGCTCTTTCTTGGCCCATTTTAAGACCCTCTCTCTGTCCATGAAACGGTGAAACCTCACCACAATCGCCTTTGGCGGCTCGTTAGCCTTGGGCCTCCTCGCCAGCACCCGGTGTGCCCCATCCAGTTCCAAAGGCCTCGAAGGGGCTTCCGCGCCCATCATCGACACGAGCATCGTGCTCGCATATGCCCCCGCATCGGCCCCCTCCACTCCTTCAGGGAGACCCAGGATCCGCAGATTCTTTCTCCTCGACCTGTTCTCCAGGTCTTCGAATCCTCCCGCCCACCTCTTGTGCAGCGCCTCGTGCTCCTCCACCCTCACCGCCAGGCCCAAGATCTCATCCTCGTTCTTATTGACTTTTTTCTGCACCTCCTGGATCTCTACCTCGTGGGTCTTCTGGGTCATCCCTAGTCCTTCAATCGCCGATAGCATAGGCGCCAGCATCTCCTTCCGCAGCTCCTCGAAGCAGCGCTTGATGAACTCCTGCAGCTCCGGCCCGCATTCCACTTTATCCCCGGCCGCCGCCATTTTGTTTTTCTTCCCTTGCTTTTCCCGCTGCTCCAATGCCGCTGTTTTGGCCGTTTCGTTTCTGGTCCGGTCCATAAAAGGTGAAGGGGGACCGCACTCTTCCCTTCCCACACGGAACGTCTTCAAAAAATTCCCGCTGGGGCTCTTCTAAAGAGCCCGAAAGTCCGTAATAGCGGGAGCTGCCGAATCGTGCGGCTTAACTCCGCATCACCGCAACCGGAAGTCGTAATTATTTTCCTTAACCTTCAGTCAGAGGTTTAGTTAATGCATCCAAAGATATATTTGTTGAAAATATTGAAATTAATCATTTGAGGAAATGGAGCTTAATTAATATATATATATATATATTTTTAAAATTTAGAGTACCCATTTCTTTTTTTTCCAATTAAGGGGCAATTTAGTGTGGCTCATCCACCTACCCCACACATCTTTTTTGGGTAGTTGGGGTGAGACCCACGCAGACACGGAGAGAATGTGCAAACTCCACACAAACAGTGACCCGGGGCCGGGATCGAACCTGGGTCCTCAGTGCCATGAGGCAGCTTAATTAATATAAATGAACATAAATAAATGGACTAAAAAAGGCTCCACGCAACATTTTGACTATTAGCCTATGATTAAAAGGTAAATGTTTCCTATCTTTTTTATTCGATCCTCTGCATCAACAATGTAGTTCTCATTGCTCGAGGGAAAGCAGTAAATTATTTTGTAAAAGTCACGACTGATAGCCTGCAAAAATAGCTTGCATGGATTAATAAAAGTGTCCACTCTGCACATTTGGGTAAGGGAACCAAAATCTCCTTAAATAAATAAGGCAAATTCACAATTTGATCCACAGTATGCAGAGATCATTAAGTTATAAATTAACCTACATAATTGTTCAAATACAAATCAAATCATTTTGGAATTGGTGTAAAATCTTTTTTAAAAAATAAACTGGAAACCATCTACATTTTACAGAAAAAAACAACAGTAATGTTTTCCATAATGATTTATGCAGGAAATAAATAAATTGATCAGTCCTTTCTGTTCTGAAAAAGCCTTCTTGTAAAAGGTGCAAAATCAATCAATAAATTCAGTTTGTACATACTTACAGATAAGAATAATGAGAATAATCTTTATTGTCACAAGTAGGCTTACATTAACACTGCAATGAAGTTACTGTGAAATACCCCTAGTCGCCACATTCCGATGCCTGTTTGGGTACAAAGAGAGAATTCAGAATGTCCAATTCACCTAACAGCACGTCTTTCGGGACTTGTGGGAGGAAACCGGAGCATCCGGATGAAACCCACGCAGACATGGAGAAGAGCAGACTCCGCACAGTGACCCAATCCGGGAATCAAACCTGGGACCCTGGAGCTGTGAAGCAACAGTGCTACCCACTGTGCTACCAATATTTCCACATCATAAAGAGCCCACATCTGAAAGCTTCAATATTGAGAAATCCCCCAATGGTTTAGTGATTATCTTCTGATATGGGGGAGGCCTGAGCCCCTGGATCCCGAGAAGTTCCAGCATGCACATTCTGACTGCTCGTTTTACCCTGCCCAAATAGCTCTGTGATTCCAACGCTTCACAGCTCCAGGGTCCCAGGTTCGATTCCGGCTTGGGTCACCGTCTGTGTGGAGTCTGCACATCCTCCCCATGTGTGCGTGGGTTTCCTCCGGGTGCTCCGGTTTCCTCCCACAGTCCAAAGATGTGTAGGTTAGGTGGATTGGCCATGCTAAATTACCCTTAGTGTCCAAAATTGTCCAGAGTGTTGGGTGGGGTTGCTGGGTTATGCGGATAGGGGATGTGGACCTTGGGTAGATTGCTCTTTCCAAGAGCCGGTGCAGACTCGATGGGCCGAATGGCCTCCTTCTGCACTGTAAATTCTATGTTCGCAATTCTGGATCAGATGACCAGACCCACAGAAACTTAGGCTCTCCAAGCTACATTTGCCCTGTGTTTTTATATGGATTCACTAAATAGCAGGTACAAAACCAATGAAAATCTAAGTAAATCAGCTGGAGAGTCAAAGCACTCCAGAATCCACAGCCATGTTCCACCCCCTTCCCGGAAAAGTTCACCCCTCCCTCAAGACCAGACAATGTTAACCACTTTCCCCTCCCCATCCCGGCAATGTTCAACCCCAATCCCAGCAATGTTCAGCCTCTTCTCGACCATCAGACAATATTAATCATTCCCCTTCCCTGTCCTGGCAATTTTCATCTCCGCCCCCATACAGGTAGTGCACATCCTCTCCCATGCCCTCAACATTGCTGACTCCCAACCAACAGACCGTGCTTCCTTCCCACCCCCTCCTGCATCCCAGATTGTGCTCATCCTCTAATAAAAGCAAATACTGTGGATACTGGAAATCTGAAATAAAAAGAGAAAATGCTGGATAAATTCAGCAGGTCTGTGGAGAGAAACCGAGTTAACGTTTCAAGTCCAACTGACCTTTCTAAAGAAGTGAATAAAGGTAGAATTGTAATGAGTTATATCGTAGGAGAGGTGGATGGAGGAGGTGGGGCAGAATAGGAGACCAGGGACAGATCGGGGCAAAGGAGAGATTTACAACGGTGTCATGGACTATGGCATGGTGCCATTAAGGGTTGTAGAATGTGTTTTTTTTAATCCCATCCTTAAAATTACATTGCCAATGCACACAGTGCACAGGGCAAGTCCTTAATCTATCTCATTGCTTGCTCCAAAACCACCAATTCAAATTCAAATTGAATCCAATTCATGATCTCCAAAAGATACAGACAAGATCCAAACTGACAAGAAAAGGCACTGCACCTCCATCTTGGGCTTGGTCTGACTCTTGATCTTAGCCAAAAGATAAGATAGCAGAATGTGATACTGAGAGCAAAATTGAACAAGGGACAGGTGGCCATGTAAGGCGGGGTTGGGTTATGTTTGGGCAGGCCAAGGGAACTGAAAAACAACAAACTTCCAAAGTGTGTGCGTGTGTGTGTGGAGGAGGGGGGTGGGGAGGTCACACTAAAGTTGTTGAACTCACTGTTGAGCCCAGAAGGCTGTGACGTGCTGAGTAAGCATGATCCCAACCTTCCACTCGCTTGCCCTTTCAACTTGCTCTCATGCCCACATGTCCATCCAAGGCCTGCTACAATACTCCAGTGATGTCCAAAGCAAACTGGATGAACAACACCTCATCTTCTAATTAGGCGTTACAGCCTTCTGTGCTTAATATTACCAGTGAGCCTATTAGCAACCAATGCAGGGAAGAATCAGTCTGTGATTGGATGAACAACTCAGTCAGTTGCTGGGTTGGTTTAAATCAGTGTTTTCCAAACATTCTTGCCCTGGAGCCATTTTTACCAACCAATCATCCTTCAGGGCCCACGACAGCTGACCTTCAAGACCGATGCCGGCCTACCTCCGCGACCCATGCTGTCCGAACTTCGCGACCCACGCCACACAAACTCTGCAACCCACCATTTTCGCTTCCCTTCAATGTAACAGGTGAGCCTGTTTGGTCCTCACAATATCACTTGCTTTGTCATTCAATGTTACATTTTTGTTAAGGACTTCAGCTGATGATTTAAGTTTCTCACTGCATCCAATGAAAAAAAAACAAAGGTTTTCCTCGAACATGCCATGCTTAGTCTTCAAATGCAGTTGAGGTTTTGAGGGTTTTAATATTTCATTTGCCAGTACTTCCCTGCATATAGCATACATGAACTTTGCATCCTCATTTACACTGGCACAATTAATAAACCAAACCCATACCTAAGGAATCATCTCTATACCACTTTGTTCCTGTTTGCAGCTTCTTACTGGGTTGTTCACCAGAGGCCCTGGAGTTCACACCAGCACTGGTGGCAGCTACAAAATGGAGAAATCTCTCTCTCGTACCCAGAGCACGTGATACCAGCATACCTGCTCTCTGCTGCTGCTTCTGGAGAGAAGACTCCATCGATTTTTTAAAAAGAATCTGCTCCTGGGTCAGCACCCTGACGTCAAGAGGAGGCGGTCTGCCTTGCTGGGCTCCGGGCCTGCGCACTGATAAAGGAGCATGCGACCTTGAGGAGTTTGAAAATGACTGGTATAAATTCTTGGTTTCAGTGTGAGAGCAACAGCTGCACCTGCAACAGACTTTAGTGGGGGGGGGGGGGGGGGGGGGGTGCAGATGATCCCGCCTGGCCAGACCGCAGGAGGTTTCAGACACCCTCTACTTTAATAAACTCCAGGAAGGCAAGACGGGGTGGTCAGATTGGCAGGCCTGGTAATGGCCAGAGGTTACATGGGCCTGGGGAGAGAGAAGTTGTGGTCGGGCACGTGAAAGGAGAAGCTGTGTGGGGCAGTGAGAGAGTGTGAGTGAGTGAGCGTGTATGTGAGGCAGTGAGAGTGAGTGAGAGAGTGTGTTGAGTGAGTGAACGAGTGTGCGGAATGAGAGTAAGTGAGCAAGTGTGCGGTGCAATAAGAGTGACTGAGCAAGTGTGTGGAACAGAGAGTGAGCCTTATTCTCAGTCTCAGGACTCTCTCACTCTCACCACCCTACACCAACATATACAAATGCAGCCACTCACAGTGGGAAAGTGTGGGTGAGTGTGCACACTGAGATTGTGAGTGAGACAGACACGCAAACAATCACCTGATCAGTTCATCTTTTGAACTTATCAAATTAATGTTATGACATTGTTTTCTTAATACCTCAATCTTTTTTGAAATTCAGTTAATTGTTGTGCCAAATGTTATTGGGCGGGATTCTTCGGAACAATTTCTTCGTGTGGTAGCGAGTGGGAACTGCCGTGAGCTTCCCGCCGCTCGGCCAGCAACGCTATTCAACGTTAATTGGTCCACATAATGAGGCCTCAAAGGCTTCTTGTCGCAAATGAAGGCTCGCCAGCTGATTCGGGGCACCGTGCTCACCAGCCCCCGCTAACAAGACCAAGCAGAACTTAAGCAGCACTTGCTCAGCCAACTCCAGCCAGCTCGCAACAACGGCACCCAGGAGACCGGCCCCAAGATTTGGGGATGCAGAGCTGGGGAGGCTGCTAGATGCTGTGGAGACCAGGAGGGATGTCCTGTTCCTCTGAGGGTCCAGGAGGGTCAGCCATAGGCAGTGAGTGCTGCCTGGGACAAGGCGGCGGCTGCTGGGAGTGTGACCAGGAGGACTGGCCTCCAGTGCAGGAAAAAGCTCAATGACTTAGACCATGAGTAGATACCAATGACCACCACCCCCCCACAGTCCTTTCCGCCCCCACGGGAGCATCCACCCCCAAACCTCCCTCTCCCTTCAACCCTGTCCCCCACCATTCCTTCACACCCTCCTCCCACCACTGTAAACCACGCGTGTGGCTAACGATGCCCTCTCTGTGTCTCCTCAGGAAATGCTCTCCCACAATCGCTGGGAGAGGGCCCAGATTGGCGGTGGTGTGTCATACGTCAGAATCCTCACCTTTGAAAAGCTTGCGCTGGAGGTGACCGGTGAGGCCGAGGACAGGACGGTTACCAACCCGGAGGCTGATGGACGCCGCAGAGGTGAGGAACCACTGGGCTCCACCCAGGGGACCTGTCATACGTGAGTCGTTATTGCCTTACTGACTGACCCATCCCTCCCACTGACCACATGTCCATTCTCCCCCTGACCACTTGTCCATTCTCCCCAGGTCCTCCAGCCGAAGGTGCCGGCCATCACGAGTGGCCCCCTCGCCAGTCTCTCATGAGGCCACCTCGGAGGAGAGCTCTGTGGATGCCATCGTAATAGTTGAGTCACAGTTTTCATCCCCAACCTCCACCAGTGCAGATGCACGCACCTCAGTGGGAAGTTAATGGTCAGGCTTCTGGGACACAATCGGGTGAGCACCACTTCTGCTGATGCACATCAGGTGGAGGCAGCCGTCTGAGGTCTGTTGATCCGAGGCCCCAGTTGGGTCCCAGCCCGATGCAGAGCCTGTGGAAGAGGTCATCCTGGAGCTGATAAAGACAGTAGGGTGCAGCCAGATCATTCTGAGGGAAGATGTCAGCGCCACTCCAGCAGAGCCATAGCCGCTTGGAGGAGCACCATTGGGAGGGTGGAGAATAGTAAAACACAATGAACACATTTGTGCACAACTAGTATGATGCCTCTGTCACTTTCTTCCTCAATGGGTGCAAAATCTGTGGCCCATTCCCCTCTCCCCGAGGTATTCGCCATACTCTGGCCATGGACATATCCCTGGAGATGTGTCCCATTCCTGGCTATTCGGATGTTGGCTATTGCCTGTGTGGTGTTGCCGCCCGCAGTGTTCAGGCACAATGTCCAAGCATCAAGTTATGATTGGGATGCTCGGCAATGGCTCTCAAATGCTACATGCCCCGGCCACCAATGGGAATCCACTTCGGTTGTGCGGTACTCACTTAACCACCATTGCCAATTCCCTATTAGCAATCGCCTTCAGCCGCACTGCCAGTGGCCTCAGCAGTCGGTAGTGCTGTGCGCGGTTGCCCCCCCCCCGGTTTCCCCCCCCAACTTCCCATGGCAGCCCACCCCTGCAGAGGGTCCCCTAACCCCAGACAAGAGTCTCCACCCCAGCTGAGGATCGAGGATCCCCCCCCCCCCCTCCCCACCCGCCAAGCACTAGGGTGGCAAGCCCAGCGCCCCCGGTTCTTTGCCTGTGAACAAAGATAGCTACTCACCACCTCAGCGCCCCACAGAAGCCCTTCCGCCAGGTTCACGTTTTTCAAAAGGAGTACTAATCAGCACCAGCATGACCACTTGCTGGGTAGGTTGCTGAATAACGGGAGGCCGTTAGATATGGGGTGGCTCCTGTTAATTGTATAGAAATAGGGTTGCTGGTGATAATTGGTTTCTTCCCACGCTACAGCGAGATCCGGATTTCTTTTATCGGAGCAGGCCAGTTGTATCACACCTGGCACAGTTCTCGTTTTCTGCCTCTTTCGCTATTCACTGGTCTGGTTTTGCTTGTGCGAGAGCATAACGAAGCAGGAGAATCGCACCCACTGTTTTTAAATTTGTTCATTCAGCCCCTTTAGTGAGAAGAAAATGCAAATGTCGACCCTGAGTGAAATGGTTGGACAAGCCTGCCTTAGAGGTGGGATCTGCATTTGGTGAGGCATCAGGCAACAGTGGGCTGCAGCCAGAGCAGCGGGTAAGGATAATGTAAGTGGATTGGATTGGATTTGTTTATTGTCACGTGTACCGAGGTACAGTGAAAAGTATTTTTCTGGGAGCAGCTCAACAGATCATTAAGTACATGGGAAGAAAAGGGAATAAAAGAAAATACATAATAGGGCAACACGAGGTATACAATGTAACTACATAAGCACTGGCATCAGATGAAGCATACAGGGTGTAGTGTTAATGATGTCAGTCCACAAGAGGGTCATTTAGGAGTCTGGTGACAGTGGGGAAGCTGTTTTTGAGTCTGTTCGTGCGTGTTCTCAGACTTCTGTATCTCCTGCCCGATGGAAGAAGTTGGAAGAGTGAGTAAGCTGGGTGGGAGGGGTCTTTGATTATGCTGCCCACTTTCCCCAGGCAGCGGGAGATGTAAATGGAGTCAATGGATGAGAGGCAGGTTCATGTGATGGACTGGGCAGTGTTCATGACTCTCTGAAGTTTCTTGCGGTCCTGGGCCGAGCAGTTGCCATACCAGGTTGTGATGCAGCCAGATGGGATGCTTTCTATGGTGCATCTGTAAAAGTTGGTAAGAGTCAATGTGGACATGTTGAATTTCCATAGTTTCCTGAGGAAGTATAGGCACTGTTGTGCTTTCTTGGTGGTAGCGTCGACGTGGGTGGACCAGGACAGATTTTTGGAGATGTGCACACCTAGGAATTTGAAACTGCTAACCATCTCCACCGCGGCCCCGTTGATGCTGACAGGGGTGTGTATAGTACTTTGCTTCCTGAAGTCAATGACCAGCTCTTTAGTTTTGCTGGCATTGAGGGGGAGATTGTTGTCGCTGCACCACTCCACTAGGTTCTCTATATCCCTCCTGTACTCTGACTCGTCGTTATTCGAGATCCGGCCCACTATGGTCGTATCGTCGGCAAACTTGTAGATGGAGTTGGAACCAAAGTTTGCCATGCAGTCGTGTGTGTACAGGGAGTAGAGTAGGGGGCTAAGTACGCAGCCTTGCGGAGCCCTGGTATTGAGGACTATTGTGGAGGTGTTGTTGTTCATTCTTACTGATTGTGGTCTGTTGGTCAGAAAATCGAGGATCCAGTTGCAGAGTGGGGAGCCAAGTCCTAGGTTTTGGAGCTTTGATATGAGCTTGGCTGGGATTATGGTATTGAAGGCGGAGCTGTCGTCAATAAATAGGAGTCTGATGCAGGAGTCCTTGTTGTCGAGATGCTCTACGGATGAGTGTAGGGCCAGGGAAATGGCGTCTGCTGTGGACTGGTTGCGACGATATGCGAATTGCAGTGGATCAAGGTGTTCTGGGAGTATGGAGATGATGCGCTTCATGATCAACCTCTCAAAGCACTTCATTACGACTGAAGTCAGGGCCACCGGACGGTAGTTATTGAGGCACGTTGCCTGGTTCTTCTTTGGGACCAGTATAATGGTGGTCTTGAAGCAGGTGGGGACCTCGGAGTGGAGTAGGGACAGGTTAAAGATATCCGCGAATACCTCTGTCAGCTGGTCCACGCAGGCTCTGAGTGCACAACCAGGGATCCCGTCCGGGCCCGTCGCCTTCCGAGGGTTCACTTTCAGGGAGGCCAATCTGACTTCGGAAGCTGTGATGGTGGGTATGGGTGAGTTATGGGCTGCTGGGGCACTCGACAGCGGATTGTTGGTTACCTGCTCGAACCGAGCATAGAATGCATTGAGTTCATCGGGGAGGGGTGCGATGCCGCCGGAGATACTGTTTGGCTTCGCTTTGTAGCCCGTTATGTTATTTAGTCCTTGCCACAGTCACCGATAGTCTGTCTGTGACTCTAGCTTGGTTTGATATTCTCTCTTGCCATCTCGGATGGCTTTGCGGAGGTCGTACCTGGATTTCTTGTATAGGTCAGGGTCGTCTGACTTGAACGCCTCAGATCTGTCCTTCAGTAGGGAGTCAATCTCGTGATTGAGCCATGGTTTCCGGTCGGGGAATGTATGTACTGCTTTCTTTGGCACGCAGTCGTCCACACATTTGCTGATGAAGTCTGTGACATACTCATTTAAGTTGGTCACTGAGTTCTTAAATATGGACCAGTCCACTGACTCTAAGCAGTCACATAAGAGCTCTTCTGTTTCCTTGGACCAGCACTGCACGACCTTCTTAGCTGGATTCTCCCGCTTGAGTTTCTGCTTGTATGCCGGGAGAAGGAGCACCGTCTTATGGTCTGATTTCCCAAAGTTCGGTGGGGGATGGAACAGTAGGCGCCCTTGACTTTTGAGTAGCAGTGGTCAAGAGTGCATGAATGATTTCAGGAGCATGAATGATTTCAGCACCAAGTAGGCACTAGGCTTTAGGCAAATTTTTATTTATTTTTTTTATTTTTCCAATTAAGGGGTAATTTAGTGTGGCCAATCCACCTACCCTGCACATCTTTGGGTTGAGGGGGTGAGACCCACACAGACAGACACAGGGAGAATGTGCAAACTCCGCACAGTCAGTGACCCGGCCGAGATCGAATCAGGTCCTCGGCGTCGTGAGGCAGCAGTGCTAACCACTGCACCACCGTGTCGCCCCAGCTTTAGGCAGATTTTTTAGCATGTCCTTTCCAGCATGCAAGTGATGCCCAACTTTATACACTTGTAGGCTGACCCATATTGCAGCATCTGTCATCTGGTGTTGCAGCTTTCATTGCAGCACACACAGCAACCACCCAATGTCGGAGTGCTGCCATGCAAGTGGAGACTGTCGTCAACAGGCTGGTGGCTTATCCTGTCCAAAGGAGCTTGTAGGATGTCACAGCATTCTTGCAATCTCTTCTCCAATAGACACTAGGATTGTTGAGGCTTTGCTGCAGGGGAGCAGTAATTATTGGGGACAAAATATAGTCCTCCACTGTACTTCTTATACGCACACGCCTGTGTGGCAAGATTTAACTCTAATTCGATCTATAAGTTTGCAGATGATACGACTGTGGTAGGTTGTATCTCAAACAATGACGAATCAGACTACGGAAGGGAGATAGATCACTTGGTTGCATGGTGTACCGAAAACAACCTCTCTAATCTGGAACTGATCATGGACTTCAGGAAGCGTAGCACCCGCCACCCCCCCCCCCTTACATCAATGGCTCCGAAGTGGAGATGGTCGATAGCTTTAAGTTCCTGGGGGTCACCATCACCAACAGTCTGTCCTGGTCCACTCGCGTTGATGCAACAGTCAAGAGAGCCCAACAGACGTCCGGTTGCGGCGATGCGGAGCT
Source organism: Scyliorhinus torazame (assembly GCF_047496885.1). Lineage (NCBI taxonomy): Eukaryota > Metazoa > Chordata > Chondrichthyes > Carcharhiniformes > Scyliorhinidae > Scyliorhinus > Scyliorhinus torazame. The sequence continues at coordinate 312,913,613 of NC_092707.1, forward strand.
AAGCCGCACGTTTCAGCAGCTCCCGCGATAACTGACTTTTGGGCTCTCCAGAGGAGCCCCAACGGAACTTTTTCGATTTAATCCCGTGTGGGAAGGTGAAGTAAGGTCCCCCCCTTTACGTTATATGGCCGAGATTAGCGGTGGAAAAAGAGGCTCTGAAGCAGCGGCAAAAACGAGGGGGGAAAAAGCAGAATGGCGGAGGGCGGAGATCGAGCAGCATGGGGGCCGAACCAGCAGGAGTTCCTTAAGCGCTGTGTGGAGGAGCTTAAAAAGGAGGTGCTGGCGCCAATGCTGTTGGCGATCGAGGGGACTGAAGGCAGACGTGGTCATGCTTCAGGAGACACATCTGAAGGTGGCAGATCAGGTCAGGTTAAGGAAGGGATGGGTAGGAAGGTGTTCCATTCGGGGCTGGATGCGAAGAATAGAGGGGTGGCAATATTGGTGGGGAAGCGGGTGTCGTTTGAGGCCAAGAACATAGTAGCGGACAATGGAGGCCGATACGTGATGGTGAGCGGTAGGTTGCAGGGGACGGAGGTGGTACTGGTGAATGTATATGCCCCGAACTGGGACGATGCTGGATTCATGAAATGGATGCTGGGGCGAATTCCAGACCTGGAGGTAGGGAGCTTGATAATGGGTGGCGATTTTAACATGGTGCTGGACCCAGCATTAGATCGCTCCAGATCTAGGACGGGGAAGAGGCCGGCTGCGGCCAAGGTGCTTAGGGGGTTTATGGATCAGATGGGGGGAGTAGATCCGTGGAGATTTGCCAGGCCTTTGGCCAGAGAATTTTCTTTTTTCTCCCACGTACATAAGGCCTACTCCCGGATAGATTTTTTTGTTCTGGGCAGGGCATTGATCCCGAAAGTGGAGGGAACGGAGTATTCGGCCATAGCCATTTCAAACCGGGTGGAGCTAGAGCTGGGGGAGGAGAGGGACCAACGCCCGTTGTGGAGGTTGGATGTGGGACTGCTGGCAGATGAAGGGTGCGGGGGTGTATCGAAAGGTATCTGGAGGCCAACGACAACGGGGAGGTGCTGGTGGGAGTAGTATGGGAGACACTGAAGGCGGTGGTCAGGGGAGTGTTTATCTCCATCAGGGCTCACAGGATGAAGAGAGAGGGCAGGGAAAGGGAGAGGTTAGTGGGGGAGATTTTAAGGGGGGACAGGAGATATGCAGAGGCTCCTGATGAGGGACTACTCGGGGAGAGACGAAGTCTCCAGACTGAGTTCGACCTGTTGACCACAGGGAAGGCAGAGGCACAGTGGAGGAAGGCACAGGGGGCGATATATGAATATGGGGAGAAGACGAGTCGGATGCTGGCACATCAGCTCCGTAAGAGCAGCGAGGGAAATAGGCGGAGTCAAGGATGGCAGGAGAACTACGGTGCGGAGTGCGGGGAAAGTGAATGAGGCTTTCAAGGCCTTTTACGACGAGCTGTATAGGTCCCAGCCCCCAGGGGGAAAAGGGGATGCGACGATTCTTGGACCAATTGAGGTTCCCGAGGGTGGAGGAGCAGGAGGTGGCTGGTTTGGGGGTGCCAATTGGGGTGGAGGAGCTGGTTAAAGGACTGGGGAGCATGCAGGCAGGGAAGGCCCCGGGGTCGGATTGGTTCCCGGTGGAGTTTTATAAGACGTATGTAGACCTGTTAGCCCCATTGCTGGTAAGGACCTTCAATAAAGCAAGGGAGGGGGGGACCCTGCCCCCGACAATGCCGGAGGCGACGATCTCTTTGTTCTTGAAGCGGGATAAGGACACACTGCAATGTGGGTCGTATAGACCGATCTCGCTCCTCAACGTAGATGCTAAGTTGCTGGCAAAAATGTTGGCTACGAGGATTGAGGACTGTGTCCCGGGGGTGATTCACGAGGACCAGACGGGATTCGTAAAGGGTAGGCAGCTAAATACTAATGTGCAAAGGCTCCTAAATGTGATAATGATGCCATCGGTGGAGGGGGAAGCGGAGATAGGGCAGCCATGGACACGGAGAAGGCCTTTGACTGAGTCGAGTGGGAATATCTCTGGGAAGTGTTGAGGAGGTTTGAGTTCGGGGGAGGGTTTATTAGTTGGGTTAAGCTCCTGTATAGAGCCCCGGTGGCGAGTGTGGTCACGAACCGGCGGAGGTCGGAGTATTTCCGGCTGTATCGAGGGACGAGGCAGGGGTGCCCCGTCCCCTCTGCTGTTTGCATTAACAATTGAACCTTTGGCCATGGCGTTAAGGGAGTCGGGGAAATAGAAGGGGGTGGTCTGAGGGGGAGAGGAACATCGAGTGTCGCTGTACGCAGATGACCAGTTGCTGTATGTGGCGGATCCAGTGGAGGGGATGGTTGAGGTCATGCAGATCCTAAGGGAGTTTGGAGACTTTTCGGGCTATGAGCTCAATGTGGGAAAGAGTGAGCTCTTTGTGGTACATCCGGGGGATCAGGGAAGAGGGATAGACGACCTACCGTTGGGGAGGGCGGAAAGGAGCTTTCGGTACTTGGGGATTCAGGTAGCTAGGAGCTGGGGGGCACTGCACAAACTTAATTTGACGTGGCTGGTGGAAGAGATGGAGGAGGATTTTAAAAGGTGGGACATGTTGCCACTCTCGCTGGCGCGTAGGATACAGTCGGTTAAAATGGTGGTCCTCCCGAGGTTTCTTTTTGTATTCCAATGCCTCCCAATTGTGATTACTAAGGCCTTCTTTAAGAGGGTAAGCAGGAGCATTATGCGATTTGTGTGGGCGAGCAAGACCCCGAGGGTAAGGAGGGGGTTCCTGGAGCGTAGCAGAGATAGAGGAGGGTTGACGTGGCCGAATTTGGGTGGTTACTACTGGGCAGCCAACGTGGCGATGATCCGTAAGTGGGTGATGGAGGGAGAGGGGGCGGCGTGGAAGAGGTTGGAGAGGGCGTCCTGCAAAGGAACAAGCCTGGGGGCGCTGGTGACGGCACCGCTGCCGCTCTCGCCGACAAGGTACACCACGAGCCCGGTGGTGGTGGCGGCAACGCTAAAGATCTGGAGACGGCACAGCGGTGCGATGGGAGCCTCGGTGTGGTCCCCGATCAGAGATGAGCATCGGTTTGTCCCAGGAAGGATGGATGGGGGGTTTCAGAGCTGGTATCGGGCAGGGATTAGAAGAATGGGGGACCTGTTCATCGATGGGACGTTTGCGAGCTTAGGGGCGCTGGAGGAGAAATTTGGACTACCCCGGGAAACGCCTTCAGGTACATGCAAGTGAGGGCGTTTGTGAGGCGGCAGGTGAGGGAATTCCCGCTGCTCCCGGCACAGGCGATTCAACATAGGGTGATTTCGGGCGTATGGGTCGGAGAGGGCAAGGTGTCGGCGATATACCAGGAGATGAAAGAGGGGGAGGCTTTGGTAGAGGAGCTGAAGGGTAAATGGGAAGAGGAGTTGGGGGAGGAGATTGAGGAGGGGCTATGGGCTGATGCCCTAAGTAGGGTTAATTCCTCTTCCTCGTGTGCCAGGCTTAGCCTGATACAATTTAAGCTGGTTCATAGAGCGCATATGACGGGGGCGAGGCTGAGTAGGTTCTTTGGGGTGGAGGACAGATGTGGGAGGAGCTCAGGAAGTCCGGCGAACCATGTCCATATGTTTTGGTCATGCCCGGCACTGGAGGAGTTCTGGAGGGGAGTTGCGGGAACAGTATCTAAGGTGGTGAAAGTCCAGGCCAAGCCAAGCTGGGGGCTAGCACTATTTGGAGTAGTGGACGAGCCGGGAGTACAGGAGGCGAAAGAGGCCGGCATCCTGGCCTTTGTGTCCCTAGTAGCCCAGCGAAGGATCTTGTTAATGTGGAAAGAGGCGAAGCCCCCCAGCGTGGAAGCCTGGATAAATGATATGGCAGGGTTTATCAAGTTGGAGAGGATAAAGTTTGCCTTGAGAGGGTCTGCGCAGGGGTTCTACAGGCGGTGGCAACCGTTACTAGACCATCTCGCGGAGCGTTAGATGAAGGTCGGACAGCAGCAGCAGCAACCCAGGGGGGGAGGGGGGAGATTGTTCGTGGGGTGGGGGGGGGGTGAAGGTTTTTTTTTTTCTGGGGGGCATTTGAGCAAGAAAACACATGAATGATCCGGAAAACTGACGTGTACGGGAAGAATCCAATGTACAAACTTCTGTATCTTATTGACTTGCCGTGTTCATGTCTTGCTGTGCGAGCTTTCTTTCTTTCTTTCTTTTTTTCTCTTTGCAACGGGGGGGGGGGGGGGGGTTGTGTTTGTATGGTGGAACATTTTGTTGAAAAAATCTTAATAAAAACATATTTAAAAAAAAAAAGAGCCCAACAATGTCTCTACTTCCTATGGAAGCTAGAGATATTCGACATGTCTGCATCAACTCTCACAAACATCTATAGATGTGCCATCGAGAGCATCCTATCCAGCTATTTGTCGATGTTTTTGTCGATTATTCTTTTTGTCTACTGTGTAACTAAGTGCTGTGTACATTCCCTTGGCCGCAGAAAAATACTTTTCACTGTACTTCGGTACATATGACAATAAACCAATCAATCAAGATTATAGTCATTTGGGCAAATGCAAGTTAATTGAGGAAAGCTCAATTTGTTAATTTTAACTAACTTAGCTTGAGTTTTTTGATGAGGTCACAGAAAGGGTTGATGAGGGTAATGCTGTTGATGTGGTATACATGGATTTTCAAAAGGCATTTGAGTGCAACAGACCTGCGAGCAAAGTTGGAGACCATGGAATAGAAGGAACAGTAGCAACATGGAAATTGGCTGAGTGTCAGGAAACAAAGAGTGGTTAACGGTTATTTTTTAACTGAAAGAAAGTTTATAGTGGGGTTTCTCAGGGATTATTGTAAGGACCCCTGCTGTTCCTGATACACTGGACAAATTTTCAAAAACTGCAGCTGAAAGAAAACTTGGAAGTATTGTGAACCGCGAGGAGGATGTTGAGCTTGAAAGGTTGGTGGAATGGGCAGAAAAGTGGCAGATGAAATTCAATGCAGAGAAGTGTGAAATGATTAATTTTAGTTGGAAGTAGAGAGGCAATATAAAATAAAAGGTACAATTCTAAAAGGGATGCAGGAGCAGGTGAAGCTGCGGTGCCTATGTACACAAATCATTGAAGGTGGTAGGTCAGGTTGAGAGTGGTCAATAATGCATTCAGCGTCCTGGGCTTTGTCATTAAGGGCATAAAGTACAAAAGCAAGGAAGTTATTTTAAACTTGTATAAAACAATGGTTTGGCCTCAACTGGAATACTGTGCCCAGTTTTGAGCACCACACTTTAGGAAGGATGTGAAGGCATTTGCGAGGGTGCAAAAAAGATTTTTGAGAATGGTTTCAGGGGTGAGGTGCTTCAATTACATGGAAAGATCGGAGAGGTTGAGACTGTTCTCCCAGGAGAAAAGAGGGTTGAGAGATTTGATAGAGGTATTCAAAATCATAAGGGATCAGGACAAAGTAGATTGTTTGAAACTGCTCCCATTAGTGGAAGGACTGAGAACCAGAGGACACGGATTTAAGATAATTGGCAAAAGAAGCAAGAGGAACATGCGGAAACAATTCTGTTCGAAGCAAGTGCTGAGACTCTGGAATGCATTGTCTGGGAAAGTTGTGGAGGCAGGATCAATTTGAGGTTTTCAAAGGAGAATTGGATTATTATCCGAAAGGGAAAGATTTACAGAGCCACAGGGGAAATGCAGGGGAACAGAACTATGTGAATTGCTCCTTCAGGGGACCAGCAGAAACACAACAGGCTGCATGGCCTCCTTCTGTGTCATGATCATTCTATGACTAGTTAAGATAGACCTTAGTTATTATTCATGTTTTTTGATTATTGTGTAGTAAAATTATTACATTTCAAACCATGATCCGTATGGCTTCATTTGTTTACTGAATGCTTGGATTTTTAGCTTTCCAAACAAAAAATATTTAAAACATTATGGGTCTCTACCGAGATTATACCAGGCAAATCTTAGCTTTTAGTCAAGGTTTCCTAAATCTCTGAATAAAAATTGATAAAAGTTTAGAAAAAACAAAAACTGGCAATAATTGCCTGGACCTCATTATTTGATAGGATATTGGAACAGCACACAATCGTGACTGATGTAGATTAAATACCTGAAAATGGAGCCTGAAACAGAGAAAGGTATTAATGATGCGGGGGGTGATGCATAGTAAGGCAGCTGCCATGTAACACCATGTAGCTCTAGTCAAAACAGCTTTGCTCTGATTCTCCCCCATTTGATATTCAAGCTACCCATTGTACACAGAATAGGATGTGAAGGGAGTAATTGAGATTGTTATTGGAAACAGAAAAATAAATTAAGTGATGATTCTTAACTGATTTATGATTTTTAGTTTTTACTTAAAATGGAATTCAGTTATCCTGCACTTACCAGAACAGAACCTGAAATTCCTGCTTCTTTTTTTGCCTGCTGTAGCCAAGTCTCCGCTGCATCACTTTGGTGTGCCGTTTTTTCTCCCATTTCTGAAGGCAAAGGTTTTTCTTCTCCTCTCACTGGCACTCGCAGTGGTCCTAGCACTTTTCTGGTAGTTCCGTTGCTTTGCCCTAGTAAGTAAGTAATCAAAAAAAATCGTAAATTACCATGGAAAAATATGGAATAGCCCTTATTCTTTGAATCAGGAGGTTCCTCCAAGTAGATCACTTCCGAGCAAAGATCTCCCATGCTTTGACATCTATGACACCGGACTGCAAGGGGAGGCCCGGAAAAGGAGCCTGAGAAAGGAACCGGTGACCTAGAGTCCAAGCAACAAACCCACCTCGCAGAAACACCTGCTACGTTTCTGGTCGAAAATGTTGCTCTAAGATCGGGCTCATCAGCCATGCAAGGACCCATGACCAGTAACACGGAGTTTCATGGAATTTACAGTGCGGAAGGAGGCCATTCGGCCCATCGAGTCTGCAACGGCTCTTGGAAAGAGCACCCACTTAAGCCCACAACCCCCCACCCCATCCCCGTACCCCAGTAACTCCACCTAACCTATCGGCAATTTACTGAACCTGCATTTAACCTGCCAATCCATTTAACCTGCACATCTTTGGGCTGTGAGGGAAACAAACCACCCGGAGGAAACCAACGCAGACACGGGGAGAATGTGCAGACTCCGCACAGACAGTGACCCAAGCCGGGAATTGAACCTGGGACCCTGGAACTGTGAAGCAACTGTGCTAACCACTGTGCTACCTGTAATGATATGTAGACTGACATGAGACGAAGGGGTTCATCACAGCACCCGGCTGTGGCACTACACAACTCGTTATAAACCAGGCACACACTAGACCCTCCCTCTCGCTCCTGGCAGGGACTGTAGGATTAGCACCAGAATAGTTCAGCTCTCCGGCTGGGTCACCACATGTGGCAAGATCCCGGGGGGGGGGGGGGGGGGGGGGGAGAGAGAAAGAGTGTTAGGCACAATAACTCACATTTGGGAGACCCTGAAGTCAGTGCACAATTCCAACAGTCTTCCATTTTCACTTCAGCAAGAGCCTTATCCCGCAGTGTGACTTACGAATCTTTAGAGAAGTTATGAAGGCTTGGGAAGGTGGATATGGTCTGTAAAATTATCCAGCTTTCAAGTTATTTAAACCACCAGCCCTTTAAAATTGAAAATAAATATTCCTGCCTGTGTCTGAGAGTTGGCAAAATCTGTTCTATTAGTTTCAATAGCTGTTTTTTAAAATTTTATTTAAAGTACCCAATTCATTTTTTTCCAATTAAGGGGCAATTTAGTGTGGCTAAACCACCTTCCCTGCACATCTTTGGGTTGTGGGGCTGAGGCCCATGCAGACATAGGGAGAATGTACCAACTCCACACAGACTGTGACCCTGGGCTGGGATTGAACCTGGGTCCTCGGTGCTGTGAGGCAGCAATGCTAACCACCGTGCCACCATGCCGCCCTTCAATAGCTGTTTGTTGACATTACCCGAAGTTACATTAAATTAAAACACTTCCGTTGAGAACAGAACATGTTTCATGGCCTTTGGTCAGTTTCTGCTGCATCAGACAACATAATATAATACTGTAACTTCTTAAACAGTGCAAAACAACTTGCATTTAAAGGCAGAAGGTGGAGGGAAAAAAAGCAATCAGGGTGTTCTAATGCATACATCTCAAAAGTCATGTAAGAAATGCTATTTAGTGATAGCTACGTCAAATAGGGTGTTGAGGTGTATTCAAAGGACAACTGAGTATGTGGTGAAGTATATTGGTACAAGGACTTAGTCAGGCTTCCTCGCATGCTGGGTAATCTTGAGACTTTGCAGAGGGAGCCCAGTAGACTAATTTCCAGTATAAAGTATATTAGTTATGAATATAGGTTTGAAGAGTTGAGTTTCTACACTTTAGAAAAGTGTAGCCTTCAGCGTGATCCAATTGAGATTTATATGATGATGCAGGGAACATAGTCTGTTCCAGGTGACAGTTTGTTCTATTTAAATAGGTTCGAGAGGACCAACGGTCACAATCTTTGCAGAAGGCCAGATCAAGGTTAGCAGCCAGGACACCGTCCTTTCCCCAGAGAATAGTAGATTTTGGGAAGAAGCTGTTGTGATATGCATTGGATGTCAAATTTCTACACTCCTTCTGATTGTCTGGTTGAAGTGGCACAGAAGGTCTTTCTCTGCCTGCCACTGTTCTTATATCATACCTGTCCCAAAGCACTTCAAAGAAGTGTAATCAGACAAAAATTGAAATGGAAGAACCCAGCAGAAACGAAAAGGAGGATTAAAGAGATACGTCAAAAAGCATCTTCATAATTCCTGTAAAAATCTTTTTTTTACCAAGAACCAAGACTTAAAAAAAAAAAATTTAGAGTACCCAATTGATTTTTTCCAATTAAGGGACAATTTAGCATGGCCACCGTGCTGCCCTTTTATTAACAAGACATAAAGATTTAAAAAAACAGGACTAACATTTTTTCAGAATCAAACACATTAACAGGTATTTCAGATTTTTCCATTATATATGTTCAATATTCAACTACATTTTATTGAATTTAGCAATCATCTTCCAAATAACATCAATAATACATTTAACGTTAAAGGTATTATTCCTGTATTTACCTGATAAACTGCTTTGTTGACCACTGCCCATCTTGTTCCCAATTTCAGATGAGGCCACATCTTCTGTAACTTGCTCTGAGGCATTTTTTGACTCCATAGCACGCTGAAAAAGTAACAGACATTTAAGCTTGATCATTCAGAACATAGTAGTTCCTCTACCCTCTCAATATTTTCCACGTCTTGGAGGTTTTCTTGTGTGCTCAGTATCGTATCTATCTCTCCAGGACACTGACTTTCATCCTAATATTGGCAATTGCCGACTTTCGGTGGCGGCCATGGAGTGAGTGGTCGCACATTTGGCAGCTCCCACTCGAGGTGTTTTTTTCAGACCTTTTCCCTGCTCAACGGATGGACGTTTTGGTGAAAAAAGATGCAGAAGTGACTGGACAAAGCAAATCTCCACTGGTGGATGGATCCACAGACCAGATGTAGGGCGAAAGGAAGGGGGAAGTTGGAGCAAGTGAATCTTTGTGCACCACAGGTCATGATGGCACAGGGTATAGGGCCTGTCCTGCCCGCCCAGTGGCCGACGGACCTCTTGAACGAGAAATTCAGCTGGCAGACAAGAGAAGCCCAGGAGGATCTAACCAAGGCGGTGGAACCACTAAAAGCGGGAATTGACCACGTGGAACAGAGGCTGGTGTCCCAGAGCCAGACTATTGGAAAGTGGAGGAAACAATGGAGGAGCACGAGGAACAGCTCGCCTCGTTGGCGGTCAAGATAAGTGTGATGTGGGAGACTCGGAAGCGATTGAAGGAGAAGGTGGAGGACCTGGAGAATCGCTCCAGGAGACAGAATTTACGAATCGTGGGGATGCTTGAAGGCATCGAGGGAGCGGATGCCAGCACGTATGTGCTAAAGATGCTGGAGACATCGCTGGGGGAGGGGGCTTTTATTCAGCCCTTGACGGTCGACCGAGCGCACAGGGCGCTGGTGAGGAAGCCGCAGGCGAACCAAACCGCCGAGGATGACGGTGGTGCGTCTCCACCAGTTCCTGGATAAGGAAAAGATATTGAGATGGGCGGGGCAGACCAGGAGGTGCACCTGGGAAGGGAACGAGCTTGGGGTGTACCAGGACCGGTGCGCGGATCTAGCGAAGTGGAAGGCCGGGTTTAACCAGAGGGTGATGTTTGGGATGCTGTATCCAGCCCGCCTCTGTGGCGCAGCAAGAAAAGGAGTAATGACAGTGGGCACCCGAAGGTTGCGTGACACAGACCGGGGACTGACCCAAAAAAGAGATATGGTTGATTGGCAGAGGAGGGGGGCACGTTGCCCTCCGACCAGGCTGGTCACATAGAATGTGAGAATGCTGCATGGGCCAGTGTGTTTGAGCATTGAGGAACTTAAAGGCGGACATGGCTTTTTCGCAAGAGACACATCTGAAGAACAGGAATTAGACTAGGTTAAGGAAAAGGTGAGTAGGACAGATCTTTCACTTGGGGTTGGACATGAAGTTGAGGAGGGTAGCGGTGCTGGAAAACAAGCGAGTGGCGATCGAGGTGGGGAACATTGTGGCAGATCCGTGGGGGTGAGGTTCATAATAGTAAGTGGCAAGCTGGAGGGAATGCCAGTGTTTTGGTTAATGTTTATGCTCCAAAGTGGGACGATGTGGAGTTCATGAGGCGGGTTTTGGGGATGGCTTTTAAAAAAAATATATATATATATTTTATATATATATATATAATATATATATATATAATATATATATTTCATTGAGGTGTTTGAATTTTTTTTATAACAGTAACATAAACAATGACATCAACATGGTAAAATAAACATTTCCCCCACCAGCCCAATCTTCACGCACCTCAACCATACAACAACAATCCCCCCATTCCCTGCATCTGCTGACATTTTAATTTTCCCCGAGAAAGTCGACGAACGACTGCCACCTCCGGGTGAACCCTAACATTGACCCTCTTAAGGCGAACTTTATTTTCTTGAGACTGAGAAACCCAGCCATGTCACCAACCCACGTCTCTACGCTCGGGGGGCTTCGAGTCCCTCCACATTAACAAGCTCCTTCTCCGGGCTACCAGGGAGGCAAAGGCCAAGACGTCGGCTTCTTTCGTCCCCATAACTCCCGGCTCTTCCGACACTTCAAAGATCACTATCTCCTGACTCGGCAACACCCGTGTTTTTAGCACCGTGGACATTGCCTCAGCAGAAACCTGCCAAAACCCTCTAAGCTTCGGGCATGCCCAAAACACGTGGACATGATTTGCTGGGCTGCCCGCGCACACCTATCTTCTAACCCGAAAAACCTGCTCATCCTAGCCGCTGTCATGTGTGCCCGGTGGACTACCTTAAGTTGTATCAGGTTAAGCCTGGGACATGATGAGGAGGTATTAACACTGCCTAGGGCATCCACCTCTATCTCCTCCTAGCTCATCCTCCCACTTGCCTTTAAGCTCCTCCACCGGGGTTTCCTCCGCCTCCGAAAGCTCTTGGAAAATGTCCGATACCTTCCCCTCTCCCACCCAGGTACTGGAGACTACTCTATCCTGTATCCCCCGTGGCGGCAGCAGCGGAAAGGCTGGCACCTGCTTCCTCAGGAAGTCTCGCACCTGCAAATACCTAAACCCGTTCCCTACTGACAATTCAAATTTATCCTCCAAGGCTTTCAAGCTGGGAAAGCTCCCATCTATAAATCGATCCCCCCCCCCCATCCTTCTAATTCCTGCCCTTTGCCATCTCCGGAACCCATCTAGCCTACCTGGTACAAACCTATGGTTATTATAAATCGGGGTCCAAATCGATGCTCCCTCCACTCTCTCATATCTCCTCCATTGCCCCCAGATTCTCAGAGCCGCCACCACCACCGGACTTGTGGAGTATCGGGCCGGCGAGAACAGAAAAGGTGCCATTATCAGTGCTCCCAAACTGGTGTCTTTGCATGCCGCTGCCTCCATCCGCTCCCATGCCGACCCCTCCCCCGCTACCCACTTCCTAATCATGGCTATATTAGTCACCCAGTAGTAATTACAGAAGTTCGGCAGCGCCAACCTACCCTCCCCCCGACTGCGCTCTAGCAACACTTTCTTCACTCGCGGGGTTTTGCCCGCCCACACACAGCCTGAAATAATCTTATTCACCCCCTTGGGAAATGCCTTTGGGATGAAGATGGGGAGGCACTGAAAGACAAACAGAAATCTGGGAAGGACCATCATTTTCACGGTCTGTACCCTCACTGCCAGTGATAGCGGGAGCATGTCCCATCTCTTAAAGTCCCCTTCCATTTGTTCTACCAACCGGGATAGGTTTAACTTGTTCAGTACCTCCCATTCTCGGGCCACCTGGATTCCCAGATATCGAAAGCTCTTCCCTACCATTCTAAGCGGCAGCTCTCCCAGTCTCTTCTCCTGTCCTCTTTCGTGGATCGCAAACATCTCGCTTTTCCCCATGTTCAATTTATACCCCGAAAAATTGCCAAATCCCCCCAGAATTCGCATTACCCCCTCCAGCGGGTCCGAAATGTACAAGAGCAGGTCATCTGTGTAGAGCGAGACCCAGTGCTCCACCCCCTCTGAACCAGCCCTTTCCAGTTCCTGAAGGCTCTTAACGCCACGGCCAATGGCTCTATGGCCAGAGCTAACGGTGGCGGGGAGAGGGGGCACCCTCGGTGTAGTTTAAAATACCCCAACCTCGGCCGGTTCGTACGCACACTCGCTACTGGTGCCTGATAGAGCAACCCCACCCAGTCAATGAAGCAATCACCAAACCCAAACCTTCCCAGCACCTCCCACAGGTAATTCCACGCCACCCGATCAAAAGCCTTCTCCGCATCCATCGCCACCACCACCTCCGCCTCCTCTCCTTCTGAGGGCATCATAATAATATTGAGCAGCCTTCGAACATTGGCCTCGAGTTGCCTACCCTTAACAAATCCCGACTGGTCTTCCCCTATCACCCCCGGGACACAGTCCTCTGTCCTTGTGGCCAGTATCTTAGCCAGCAGTTTGGCATCCACATTCAGTAGCGACATCGGCCTGTATGACCCGCATTGCTCTGGATCCTTCTCCCGTTTCAGGATCAATGAAATTGAGGCCTGCGACATTGTTGGGAGGAGGACTCCCTTCTCTCTTCCTTCATTAAATGTCCTCACCAGCAGTGGGCTCAATATTTCTGAAAACCTCTTATAGAATTCCACCGGATAGCTGTCAGGCCCTGGGTCTTGCCCGACTGCATGCCCTCCAGCCCCTTGATTATTTCCTCAATCTCAATGGGGGCGGCTTTAACACGGTCATTGAACCAGATTTTGGCTGGTCGAGCCCGAGGTTGGGAGGATGTCGGTGGTGGCGAAGGGGTTCATGGAGCACATGGGGGTGGACCCGTGGAGGTTATGGGAGGCCAAGAACGAAGGAGTTCAAGTACTTCTCCCATGTGAACCAGGTGTATTCCCGGATTGATTTTGGTACGGTGGACAAGGCGCTGCTGGCTGGGGTCGACTTGGGGTACTCGGCGATCATGGTCTCAGACCACCTGCCGCATTGGGTAGATTTGTGACTGCACTGGGGGGTGGGGTTGCACAGTGTCTGCAGTGGAGGTTGGATGTAGGGTTACTAGCGGATGAAGACGTGTGCAGGTGGGTGAGGGCTGCCATCCAAGGGTATATGGAACAGAATGGTACAGGGGAGGTCTTAGCCGCCACGCAATGGGAGGCACTGGTGGATGAGATTTTGCGGGTGGACACAAGGTACCCGGAGGCCCCAGAGTCAAGGTTGCTGAAGGAGAGGCAGAAACTAAAGAGGTTCTGGCAGGGGTTCACGGATGTAATGTCCGGGGTGTTGAGGGTGAAGGTGGTCTCGAGTCCAGAAGTAGCGATATTTGGAGTGTCGGAAAACCCGGGAGTCCAGGGAGGGAGGGGGGGGGGGGGGGGGATGCGAGAGAGGATGCGAGAGAGGCCGATGTTCTGGCCTTTCCCTCCCTGATAGCCCGGAGACGGATTTGGGTCGAGGGACTCGGACCCACCTAAATCGGGGACATGGGTGAGCAACCTAGCGGAATTCCTGAGGTGAGAAAAAATTAATTTTGTCTTGAGAGGACCGGTCGATTGGTTTGCCCGGGGGTGGAAGCCATTTATCGAATACGTTCAGGGGGATTTGTGAGGAGGGGAAGGACAGGGGGGTTTGGGTGTTGATTAGCTAGTTATTAATTGTGATGTTTCTGTTTGTTCTTGCCTTTGTTTGTGTATTTGCTGTTTGTATAAATGCCATGATAAAATATTTCAAAAAATTATTAGCAATTACCAATGTTTTAATGTTGATGGTAACTTGTTTTACATAAACAATGGACAATTAGAAAAACATCTATTGGAAAAGCGTGCCTTAGTTTCTAACTGAAGGGTTCATGTGAACCACAGGTGATGGGCAAATGAGCTGCTGACTGTAATACCATAAGTATCATTGCCCCACACAAATTCAATTATTTTGTATTGACAAATTTCTAGACATTGTAATAGTTAAGCCAAGTCAATTCAAATTATGTTGTTAACTCGATAAATCTGCATTAGAACTCCATATTCTCTCTCGTATCCCCGCGGTGTTATGCATATTAAAAAACTTATATGTTAATTTTTGAATTGAATTCTTTGATTAAAAAAAAAAAAAATTCTAATTAAATAAATAATGTTTTCAAACATGCATTCAAAAACATGCGGCGGAATTCTCCATTGCTGAGACTAAACGTTGACGCCGGGGCAGGACTCATGGACTTCTACGACAGCAAATCTTGCACTGCACCTGGACCGATTCACCTACTGTTAAGGAGTTAGCACTGGCGCTGCATGGAACACAATCGATTCCAATGAGAAACGGTGTCGGATTCTCTAAGTTTGCAATTGGCATTCAGGAGGCTGACAATCTGCAGCTGCATATACAAATTTCACTCCACACGCACACCATCCCAGTCAACAATATGACAGCAAGGAGAGTGGCATCCCGTTTCATGGATGCCAAGCTCAAGAGCCTGCTGGATGCCATGGAGGAGAGGTGGGGCAGGAAAGAGGCTGCCAGCCCCCTCCCCTTCACCCCACCTCAGCGATGCAATCACACGGCTTGTCTTGTGTCTTACAGGAACTGCTGGTGATGGGGCGGGATCTTCTGGTGTCCCGAGCCTCCGACCCCAGGTGCGACCATGTTCAAGACCTGAACAATCTTGCAGGTGGTGGCCGAGGCACAGGTCAGGGCTGCCCACTCACAGGCAGCCATGTGCCAGGGTTACCTGGACATTGCAGCGGCGCACCTGAACATGGCCCACTAACATCGGGCCATGGCTGAGAGCGTGGGCGGCATTGCTTAGCTGCTGGCTGACGTGACACAGACCCGAGGGAGGTGGCCTAGTCCCAGAGGGAGGTGGAGCGGTCACTGGCTGTTGTGGTACACACTCAGAAGGTGGAACACCTCAGCACTTCTGACTCTTCCCGCTGTTACTTCCAACCTAGGACCTACACCCTGTAGTAGTGGCAGGTATGTATCACAGAGGGGGTTGCAGGCAGGGGGGTGGGGTGGGATGTGGGTGTGCGCCCCTGGCCAGTCTCCACTCCCCTCTCCCCCTCCCACGTCCAGTTGCTGAACCTGGAGGCGATCAGAACGTCCCATTCACCTTGGCCCTGGCACACATGTTGTGCGGCCTCCTGTGCTCCTGTGCCTGCTCAGGCCCCATGTCCTGCCTATCTCCTGCATACTCGGCCAAGGACTGACATTCATCCTCCTCCTCCAGCACATCGCCCCTCTGCTGCTCAATGTTATGCAGGACACAGTAGGCCACCATGATGTGGACGACACTCCCAGCGCGACACTGAAGAGCCCCTCCAGAGCGGTCCAGGCACCTGAACTGCATCTTCAGGATGCCAAAGCGCTGCTCAATCACGCCTTTGCCGCGACATGGGTGCTGTTGTAGCGGGTCTCCGCGCGGTCTGTGGCCTCCAGATAGGTGTCATCAGCCATGACCGCAGCGGATAACCCCTGTCTCGCCCAAGAGCCAACCCCCCAACTCGGGGGTGGGTGGGGGGCTCGAAGAGGTCAGGGACCGTCGCGTGTGCCAGGATGAAGGTCGTCGTGCACACTGTCTGGGTATCAGGTGCAGACGTGCATAATGTGCATCTGATGGTCTGCACCAGCTGCACATTCTTCGAGTGGAAGCCCTTTCGGTTTGCGGACTCTGCCCCTGCATGTTCCCCCTCCCGGCAGCCTCTGGCCCTAGCGTCCGTTCCTGCTGCCAGGGGTACCGGCTGGCGCTGCCCATGCCAGTGAATAACATGTCATCCCAAATTGATTCATACACATTGACCAATACCACCGGCGCCCCCTGTAGGGGTTACTGTGGGGGTTGCCCTTGGACAGGCAATTGTGGAAGCCTCGGAGAATACCGGTCAGGACGGCTAATGTGTAGTGGAACGCATTGATGCCGCTGTCGAGGCACCGGGGAATTGCGATTTGGCACGAACCCGGCATCTGCCACGATTTCGGTTCAAAACCGATTCTCCGCCCACGCGCCTATCCCGATTTCGGCATCGGCCGACGGAAAATCCTGTCCATTAAGTGTTTCACTGTTTACAAAAAGTAGCTTGTTGCCAAGTGAATTTAGTTTCCTAGATCACTATATATAGTCTTCTGGGGGCAAACCTCAATAGCTGTTGCTTCCGATGCAGACAGCAGCATGAAGCCCGTGCAAAAAATACATGTCTCAGTAGGAGATTTTTTTTAAGGTAAAGAGCTTAGGCTTTTTGTTTCCGTTCAGTTTGGGTATGGCGCGCGTGGGGGGTGGGGGTGGGTGGTTGTTTGTTTGGTTTTCCGGGTGCGGTGGAGCTAGAAGGGGGAGGGAGGGGTGACCTGCTGACTGTTTTTTCATTTTTGGACAGGCCTGATGGGGGTTGTGGTGGCCATCTTGGGTAGGCCCAGAGGTGACACGGGTTGTGGCACTCCTGGATTACCTCACAGGGGGGGGGGGAAATGGCTGATCCTGGGTTTGGGGGGTGGGGTGGTCAGAGGCTCCCTGTCCAGTTTATAACGTGGAATGTGAGGGGTTTAAATGGCCCAGTAAAAAGGTCCCTGGTGTTTGCACACCTGAGAAGTTTGAAGGTGATGTGGTTTGCCCATAGGAGACCCATTTGAAAATCAACGATTAAACAAGATTGTGGAAGGGTTGGGTGGGCATGTGGACCACTCGGGCTTTGATTCTAAGGTACGGGAGGCTACTGTGTTGATTAATAAGAAGAGTGGCTGTTTCTGCAGTTAATATATTAGCAGACACAAGTGGGAGGTACAGAATCTGCAGTAGGTCACTCGTGGGTGCGCGGTGATGTTGGTCAATGTGTATGCATCGAACTGGGATGACATGCAATTCATTAATAAGGTGTTGGCTTCCATCCCAGACTTTTATTCACATTGGTTAATTATGGGGAGGGGGGTGCTTCAATTGTGTTTTAGATCCTCTGTTGGATAGGTCAAGTTCCGAATCTCTGAGTCCATCTGGGGTGGCGAAGGAGTTATTGGTGTTCATGGAACAGATTGGCGCGGGCGGGCGGGCAGACATGTGGAAATTTAAGTTTCCGAGGGATAAGGAGTTTTTGTTTTTCCCCCACATCCAATTGAGTATACTCCCGGATTGACTTCTTCACACTGGGTGCGTTTCTTTATTTAGAGCTTGGAGCTCATCGTCTCCACCAGGTAAATAATAATATAATCTTTATTATTGTCACAAGTAGGCCTACATTAACACTGCAATGATGTTACTGTGAAAATCCCCTAGTCGACACACTCCGCCGCCTGTTCAGGTACACCGAGGGTGAATTTAGAATGTCCAATTCACCTAAGAAGCCATCTTTCGGGACTTGTGTGAGGAAACCAGAGCCCCCAGAGGAAACCTATGAAGTAAATGGTGATCAACTTTAAGAGAACACTTGTGGATCTATTCATGATGCTGCATCTGATGGCAGTGGGCTGAACTTGCCGCTCTGGACACTAAATGCAGTGGCAAGTGGGATAAGCGGCATGATTCCCACTGTGCTGCGGGTTAGGATATCATGCCCAATTTTACACGGAAGCTCATTAATTATGCATCACTGAACAGCTCTCCAAATCACATGGCGGAGCCGGCACTGATTTGTCTGTCCTGTCTTGGTGTCACCTAGTGGGATTGAAAGTCCCAGCGCCACATTTAAATGGCACCCAAACACACGTTATCTCTCTGCAGTCCAGCTGTGTTCACCACCGACCCTGAGATAGACCCCAGGACAATGAAGAGGTAGCCCAAAGTTTTGCCACAATGTTGTGGAGACTTTAATTTGGGAGATGGGCAGAAAGGATGTCTGTACCATGGACAATTGGTGCCCCTTAATGAAAAAAAAAATGATGAGGTGGGTAGTGCACACCCAAGTGAGGACCCTGCACTAGCTCATCCCTCGATCAACCACACTGAATACTTTGACCAGTTTTAGAGTCACCTGCCATGCACCAATAATCTCTTTATTTCAAAAGCACCACTGGAAAGCTCCCATGGAATCCACAAGCCACCCCCTCATCTCCAGCCACAAGGACACTTCGGATGAGAAACCAGAGGACACCACAGCAGAAGACCCATCACACCACTCACCCACACCTTCCACCAGCACAGAGATACACACCTTGGTTGGACCTATTTCTAGATCAGGCTCAGACACGTGATATGGTGAGCACAGCGCACAATCTGCTCCACAGCAAATTGGGGTGGGGACATCCGAGGGCACCAGCCCTCAGAGGATTGCTGGAGGCCACAAATCTGCAGAGTCCAAGTCAGTTGGTGAGCCCCTGGACAGGGTCCTAAATCCTGGAGCTGCTGCAATGATCACGGGAACATCAGGAAGGGATATCAGCTGCATTCCTCAGATTTCAACGGACGATGGAGAAGCCCATCCATGTTCCATTTGAAGTGAAAGCTCCAGCATGCCAATGCAATGAGATCAACAGTGGCAGGTTGGCAGTTGCCATGGAGACCTTGGTCCAGAACATGGGTGCTGCACCAGTGTAGCTCCATTGCTGTAGCTCTTAGTAACATCCATCAGTGTCTATTCAAGAAAGGAGGAACGAAGCACCTAGGTCTCACTCCAGTTGCCCCTTCTCCTCAAATAGTCAGCCAGAGACCGTCAGGCACCCATAGGGAGGAAAACCAACAGCTGGACACCTTGGGAGAACAGTCAGGTGACTGTAGAACTCTCTGGCTGATCCAAATACCCTCTTCCTGTGGCCGAGGAGGGTACACCTGTCCCACAGAGGACACAGAAAGCAGGCTGGGACCCTCCAAGTCTCAGCCCTCCAGAGGACGCTCGTCAATATCATCACAGACAACAGGGCTTAGCTTTCAACAGGCTGTCCCCATCTCTGCTGTGGATGTCAGGGAAGCATCAAGGTGTTGCAGCAGGGCTAAGAAAGTTCCAAAGATTTAGGAGAACAAAGGCACGGGTGTTCACAACATGTATATAATATACAGATATCTAAATAGAATGGCAGTCTTTTCACATTTTCTCAGGTGTGATACCTTGGTCAGTCCCACCACTTATGACATCATGAGTCTTTTGTCTGTGCAGGATTCTTGCATATCACCAATGTGTTGCCCTTTCCCAGATTATTGTTCATATCAACGATCACTCCACTTTAATGTTAAGTGTGCTTGTGTAGCAAACCTCGTTTACATCCTTTGCAGGGTCAGGTCATGTTCATTCTTGGTTATGCAAGATTGAGGCAGAGATATTCTCCTATCTCGTCTGCATTCTTGAAAGGTGAAGGTATAAGTTTCCAAGGAGAGATGTGTTCATGCATGGACAAGGCTCATATCCCCAGGTACTCTCCGCCTGTCAGCGGGGTTTTCATGCTCTGAGCCTATACTCCGAGATTGTGTGTGTTGTTGTCAGCCAATCGCATTTTCAATTTTCCAAGTGTTCATCTGCTAAGCTCACCAGTAAGTTTGAGCACCATGCCATTATAAGGTGAAAAAGTTCTGCCACATATTGTATTGTTGTTCAAACATCTAACCTTAAGCACCTCACACCCTGTAGGACTGTGGGAAGAAACCGGAGCACCCGGAGGAAACCGACGTAGACACGGGGAGAATGTGCAGACTCTGCACAGTGACCCAAGCCAAACATCGAATCTGGGTACCTGGAGCTGTGAAGCAACTGTGCTAACTACTGTGCTACCGTGCCACCCACTAATTCCAAATGGTGATTGTTGGCAGGCAACAGAGTCGTTGATCGTGTGCTGGAAGCGCATTTTGTTGCTTTAAATAATGTGGAGGGGATCAACTGGGTAGAAGCGAAGATGTGCTGAAGCTGAAGTGTATTCTTTATTAACAATGATACATGCCCCTGGGGGCTTCATATTGTCTGAGTATTTTAGACTTTACAAGACTGGCCATGAGGGCACATTGTCTGCGAGGAGGCATTTTAGTATACTGTAGTCATGCTTAGGTAGTCTGCATCCATATTAAGGCGAGGGATAATGTAACCACAGATGTCAGTGTGATTTGGAAGATTGCACTACAGCCGAGAGACGCTTAAAGGGGCAGAACCTTCTGATGTCTGATGCCAGCATAACTTCTGCCAGTTGGCACATTATCTCGGCAAGGACATATGTTCTCGAGGTTTCCTCATCCTTCAAAGAATCAGGACAATGTAAGTCTGATATGCAAATATTCACTCTCATATTTAAGTGCGTGGGTGAAATGCAGCAATGCTGGTGTTCATGCTGGACCATGGGAGGGCACTTGTCAACAGGGTACTCACTACAAATAGTCATTTTATCTGGTGGCAATGAGGCCCTCATGCGCCTGCCTCGCCTTACCTGGGCTATGGTCTTCCCCTGCAGCCTCGGCTTCCACAAACCCATCCCCTCATCCCCTTCAAGGTTCTCCTCATCGGATGAGACGTGCAGCTCCTCCATTTCCTCCCCCCCTTTGCAGTGCCAGGTTGTGCAGCGAACAGCAAGCCACAATGATCTGCGAGACCCTCTGGGAACTGTACCAGAGTAATCCGCTAGATCTGTCCAGGTATGGCTTGGCCACAGAAGACAGAGGGTAGCAGTGGAAGGGTGTTTTTACTAATGGAGGTCTTTAACTAGTAGTGTTCCGCAGGGATCAGTACTGGGACGTCTGCTCTTTGTAATATATATAAATGACTTGGAAGAAAATGTAGTGAGTCTGATTAGCAAGTTTGCGGATGGTACTAAGATTGCAGGAGTTGCGGATAGTGAAGACTATCAGAGAATACAACAGGATATAGATAGGCTGCAAAATTGGGCAGAGAAATGGCAGATGGAATTTAACCCTGACAAATGCGAGGTGATGCATTTTGGTAGATACAATTCAGGTGGGAGCTATAAAATAAACAGCAGAACCATCAGGAGCATAGAGACACAGAGAGATCTGGTCGTGCAGGTCCACAGATCCTTAAAGTGGCAGCACAGGTGGAAATGGTGGTAAAGAAAGCATATGGCATGCTTGCCTTCATAGGACGGGGTATCGAGTATAAAAGCTCAAATTATGTTACAGTTGTATAGAACGTTGGTTCGGCCACATTTGGAATACTGTGTCCAATTCTGGTCACCACACTACCTGAAGGACGTGGAGGCTTTGGAGAGAGTAGAGAAAAGGTTTACCGGGATGTTGCCTGGTATGGAGGATATTAGCTATGAGAAGAGATTGAATAAACTGGGATTGTTCGCCCTCGAGAGACAAAGGCTGAGGGGCGACCTGATAGAAGTTTATAAAATTATTAGGGGTATTAGATAGGGTGAACAGTTGGAGGCTTTTTCCCAGGGTGGAATTGAAAATTACAAGTTCAAGGTGAGCGGCGACAGGTTCAGTGGAGATGTGCGGGGAAAGTTTTTTTACACAGAGGGTGGTAGTGGCCTGGAATGCACTGCCAAGTAAGGTTGTTGAGGCAGATACATTAGCGACCTTTAAAGCTTATCTGGATAGGCACATGAACAGACGGGGTATAGAAAGATACAGGTGGTTGGTCTAGATAGGACACGTGATCGGTGCAGGCTTGGAAGACCGAAGGGCCTGTTCCTGTGCTGTATTGTTCTTTCTTTGTCCGATCAGAATCGCATCTTTAAGATGCTTGTGCTCCACCAATGCTCAACCAACGGCATGAGCTTTGTTGTACCTTCTCTCTCCAGGAGTCTGAGGCGTAATCAGTCAAGTCCTTTGTGAGTTCCCTTTTGTCACCGAGGAGCCTGTCCTATATCCTGTCTGGCCCTTCCATGATGTCCATGATCTACAATCTACTCAAGATGAATGAGTCATAGACGCTTCCTGGGTTTCTGATTAGTTTCTTATAATCTGACCAGCGGTACATTGAGTGAGTTGTAGCCTTTCCAGTTTCTGTAAACAAATGCTTGTTGCAGGGAGCTTTTATAGCCACACGAATGCAGTAGATGGCATCCTTCATCTGTGGAAATCTCAGCAAAGTTCAGCGCTCAGGCTTCCGAGCTTGCTTAATCTCAGTCATCAGCATCATAATTGTGGGCCATGGCAACAATGGCATCTGTGACCTCATGAATGCATCAGTGTGTGAATTTTTGAGAGAACCCACAGAGGATTCCAGTGGAGCCCTGGAAGGAGCCACAGGCATAGAGGTTCAGTATGGCAGTTACCTTCACAGACGCCAGCAATGGATGGCCTCCCAATCCCCTTGGTGCCAAATACTTTTTTAATTAACAAAAAATAAATTTAGAGTACTCATTTTTTTCCAATTAAGGGGCAATTTAGTGTTGCCAATTCACCTACCCTGCACATCTTTGGGTTGTGGGGGCGAGACCCATGCAGACACGGGGAGAATGTGAAAACTCCACACGGATAGCGGCTCGGGGCCGGAATTGAACCGGGGTCCTCGGCGGCGAGAGGCAGCAGTGCTAACCACTGCACCACCGTGTACCCACTTGGTGCCAAATCGTGGAGAGTGTGGCAAATGCGCGTCACCAGATCCCTGGTCATGCGGAGACGTCAGCAACACTGGTTCTCACTCATCTGCAGATAACAGTTGCGAGTTTTGTACAGTCTAGGTCTTGCGAGAAGCTTACAAATTAAGTCTCTGTGAACCCGATCCTCTGTGTCTGAAGGGTTTTTTGTCTGGAAGATTTTGCTTCTCCCTTTGGCAAGTCAAGAGTTTCTGAAGCAATCTTCTCCTGACCTGCCTGTAAGCAATAAATAGGCAGGCAGTGATAAATCCAGGCTCCATCTTCCTGATTGTCTCCTGACTACTATCAATAAGAAACTGTCACGTCAACATTAGTTTTCAAAGATCCTGGGCGAAATTCTCCCCCAACAGCGGGATGTCCGCCGACTGGCGCCAAAGACGGCGCCAATCAGACGGGCATCGCGCCGGCCCAAAGGTGCGGAATGCTCCGCATCTTTGGCGGCCTAGCCCCAACATTGAGGGGCTAGGCCGACGCCGGAGGGATTTCCGCCCCGCCAGCTGGCGGAAATGGCGTTTGTTGCCCTGCCAGCTGGCGCGGAAATGCGGCGCATGCGCGGGAGCGTCAGCGGCCGCTGTCAGTTTCCCGGCGCATGCGCGGGAGCGTCAGCGGCCGCTGTCAGTTCCCCGCGCATGCGCAGTGGGGAGAGTCTCTTCCGCCTCCGCCATGGTGGAGGCCGTAGCGGAGGCGGAAGGGAAAGAGTGCCCCCATGGCACAGGCCCGCCCGCAGATCGGTGGGCCCCGATCGCGGGCCAGGCCACCGTGGGGGCACCCCCCGGGGTCAGATCGCCCCGCGCCCACCCCCAGGACCCCGGAGCCCACCCACGCCGCCTTGTCCCGGCTGTAAATACCAGGTTTGATTTACGTCGGCGGGACAGGCAATTTCTGGGCGGGACTTCGGCCCATCCGGGCCGGAGAATCCAGCGGGGGGTCCCGCCAACCGGCGCAGCCCGATTCCCGCCCCCGCCCAATCTCCGGTACCGGAGACTTCGGCGGGGGCGGGGCCGGGATTCACGGCGGCCAACGGCCATTCTCCGACCCGGCGGGGGGTCGGAGAATGACGCCCTCTGTTTTTGTCAATGATTCATTAGTTATTGTGGGTTCAGGGGCTTTGACCCTGTGTTAGAAGGTACTGGCCCCTGAAATGATGGCCAGCACAGGTACCCCTAACAACTTGACTAACTGCTATAGCCAGGTGTTCGACATTTGGATGTGCAGCGTTCAGTCCAGGCACATGGATCATCATTAGCTGCACTCCAAAACATAATAAACATAACCATGAAGGTAAATGTTTAACAAAGAACAAAGAAATGTACAGCACAGGAACAGGCCCTTCGGCCCACCAAGCCCGTGCCGACCATGCTGCCCGACTAAACTACAATCTTCTACACTTCCTGGGTCCGTATCCCTCTATTCCCATCCTATTCATGTATTTGTCAAGATGCCCCTTAAATGTCACTATCGTCCCTGCTTCCACCACCTCCTCCGGTAGCGAGTTTCAGGCACCCACTACCCTCTGTGTAAAATACTTGCCTCGTACATCTACTCTAAACCTTGCCCCTCTCACCTTAAACCTATGCCCCCTAGTAATTGACCCCTCTACCCTGGGGAAAAGCCTCTGACTATCCACTCTGTCTATGCCCCTCATAATTTTGTAGACCTCTATCAGGTCGCCCCTCAACCTCCGTTGTTCCAGTGAGAACAAACAGAGTTTATTCAACCGCTCCTCATAGCTAATGCCCTCCATAACAGGCAACATTCTGGTAAATCTCTTCTGCACCCTCTCTAAAGCCTCCACATCCTTCTGGTAGTGTGGCGACCAGAATTGAACACTATACTCCAAGTGTGGCCTAACTAAGGTTCTATACAGCTGCAACATGACTTGTCAATTCTTATACTCAATGCCCTGGCCAATGAAGGCAAGCATGTCGTATGCCTTCTTGACTACCTTCTCCACCTGTGTTGCCCCTTTCAGTGACCTGTGGACCTGTACTCCTAGATCTCTTTGACTTTCAATACTCTTGAGGGTTCTACCATTCACTGTATATTCCCTACCTGCATTAGACCTTCCAAAATGCATTACCTCACATTTGTCCGGATTAAACTCCATCTGCCATCTCTCCGCCCAAGTCTCCAAACAATCTAAATCCTGCTGTACCCTCTGACAGTCCTCATCGCTATCCGCAATTCCACTAACCTTTGTGTCGTCTGCAAACTTACTAATCAGACCAGTTACATTTTCCTCCCTGAGTGAGTATTGAAACCTCTCCCACCGTCCCAGAGGAGCTTAAGGTTCAGATTTACCTCCCTCACAGACCTCTCAATTGTCCCCTGTATTCCTTGATCCCATCATGTTTGTGGTGCATATCGGTTTGTTAGCCATTGAAATGGATGTGCCAATGCCCCATTTGGATCCCATCCCTCTCCATCTTGAGCCCATTTACACAATTGAACATATACCCACCCTACACCCTGGGATACCCCCACAATGCCTTTTCCCCATCTGTAAGTTGCAGATGAATGTGTCAGCTGCTGCCCATTAGGATTGCAAAAACCCAGGTAGCGAGGTGTGTGATGTTACAACCATGCTCTGCTCATAACATGTTGAGCACGACCAACACTGGACTGACATCTCCTCACCCACTCAAGGTGACCCACCCACCCAGACAAGGACAGTCTTTGCAAGCTCAGCAATATAAATTGGAACATTTCTGCTATCTGCACTCCTCCCATTCTGACCCCAGGTAGCTTATGTCATTGTCTTTCCCCATCCTGGTGCTGAGGATGATACAACCTTCCTCGCTTGTACCCTCCAGAGCAGCCACAGCCCTGTCCCTTGCTTCAGGACAGTTTCCCCCTTTCTCCAGTGCAGCCCTAGCCCAACAACACATGAAAATGCATCCCTGCATTACTGCTGGTCTGATAGGTAGTGACTGGCTTGTGACAACCCACTGAGAGCAACGTGGTGCTATCTACGAAGCCTAGTGCTGATTCCGATGCGCGCTGTGCAATGCAAAGTAGGCAAGCTAACCACGAAGTGACTAGCAGTGCAGATCATCAGGTGCAAGTCGCTTAAGTATCGTTGAGAAACATATCCTTCCAATTGCATGTAGATTGGGGCGGGGCTGGGGGGGGGGGGGAATTTCAAATGAACAAACGTTATAATGAGATACAAATATAATAAAATAATGTTCTCGATGTGCTGCAGCGGGAAACATGGCCCACCATTGATGGCTGGGGCACACAATCGCGACCTGGCTTTAGGGTAACATAAAAACAATTTCTGGCCTCCGAATATTTTCTGCTCCCACCTGCCATGATGCCGGTCGCAAATAGCAGCAGAAAATCCCAGCCAATGTGCGGTGAAGAATTCCAAAGATTCGTCTCCCTCTGTCTGAAGAAATTCCTCCTCATCTCAGTCCTAAATTATTTATTCTGACACTGTCTCCTGTTCTAGATGACCAAACCAGTGTAAGCATCCTTCCTCTGTCTATCCTGTTGAGCCCGATAAGAATTTTGTATCCTTCAATTAGATCCCCTCACATTCTTCTAAACTCTAGAGAATATAGGCTTAGTCACCTCAATCTTTGCCCACAGGACAAACCTGCCATCCCAAACATCAGTCTGGTGAACCTTTGTTGCACTCCCTCTATGGTCAGTGTATCCTTCCTTAGATAGGGAGGCCAAAACTGCAGACAATAGTCCAGGTGTGGTCTCAGCAAGGCTCTATACAACTGCAGCAAGGCTTTCTTACCCCTGTTCAGATTCAGAACCAGAAGCAAAAATAAAAAGGACACCTGGTGGCTTTCAGTCACTGGTAATGTATGGTCACCAGGTCCTGAAAGTAACAGGCCTTCTTCTAGAAGCCTGCAGATGTCTGCAACCACTGACATGACAATCTCAGCTTGCCAAAGCACTATTCTTCTGAGAGGTCTAGGAAGTCAAGCCTCTACACCCTGTTGCATTGGACACTGTCTCCCCTGACTTCAGCCTCTTTGTTGTCCTACTCTCTGCTGTTCTGCATCTCTTTCCTATGCTCCTGATATTCAATTACAACACATGGACACTGCTGTGGATCATAATCACCTTCTCAGTCCAATCTTGTGTCAAAACCATCCATGGTGCCCTTTGAAAGGACTCAAGCTTCTCAAAATCCTTTATAACTCTCTGCTAAAATTTTGCGACAGGGAACTGATAAAGCAACTGTAAGCACTGAACCTTTATTGAGATTGAGCAATCTGAGGTTTAAAGAGTCCTATGAAATGCACCAACATAGCTCGTGTTTCACAAGCCTTAGGAAGCCCTGTGGTGGAGGTGTTAAATTCAAAGCAATGTTAAAATAACTTTAAAACCCCTAATTTCCATGTGATTACCATCAGAAAGTGAATTTAAGTGCTCAATCACATGTGCTAATGATTTCATCAACAATGGCAAGCCAGTTACTTGCATGGAGTCAGATTGCTATTGTGCTTCAATTTGCTCTGATCTTTACTGTGAACCCAAACCCAACTCAAATATGAGTGCTAAAATTCCCCCAAATATCAAAACTGAGAAAATAATAAATAAGAATTTGAATAATATGTCCTCGTTTTCCAAATTCAATAAAGTGGAGTGAATGTATTAATCTTTGATTGCTGCAC
This sequence comes from Scyliorhinus torazame, assembly GCF_047496885.1. Classification (NCBI taxonomy): domain Eukaryota; kingdom Metazoa; phylum Chordata; class Chondrichthyes; order Carcharhiniformes; family Scyliorhinidae; genus Scyliorhinus; species Scyliorhinus torazame. The sequence continues at coordinate 312,941,249 of NC_092707.1, forward strand.
CACTATCCATTCAAGTCTTTGTAATGGAAAGTTAATTTAATTAAGGCTTCATGCAAAAAAAAAAGCATGTGGCAAATCCCTGTGGTATCCAAAAAGAGAGAATTCACATAACAGTATATTTCATATGTCAGTAGCTGGTTTATGGAATAAATATTCTTTGTTACAATCCCTAGGCTATGCTGCCATTTATCTAGATATAAACCAGAACAACGTGCACCCCAGATTATAAAGGTAATGAGGTGTACTTACAGCAGGGACTGGTGACACTGAATGAAATAAATATTTAGTGCATTAGCCTCAAAATAGTCACAGTAAGAATGTAATTTCTTCCACTGCATTAATGGAGTTGTGACTCAAGATTAACCAAATTATTTTTATCTGGTCCTTCAAAGATTTGATTATCAAACTGATGATTATCAATGTAAAAATACATCACGTCGGCCCACAACTATAATTTAAAATAAAATAACAAAAGTGGTCTCAATTAGTCTATTCCAATATAGTCTGAACAGTTAATTTTGACTTCCAATTTTGCAATTGCAAAATATGCTGGCAGGATAATAATTCAGGTTGGCAGCATTTTAACTCAAAGGCCTCTTTATAATAATAATAAACTTCATTGTCACAAGTAGGCTTACATTAACACTGCAATGTAATGTAGTAACTGTGAAAGTTACTGTGAAAAGCCCCTAGTTGCCACATTCCAGCGCCTGTTCGGGTACACTGAGGGAGAATTCAGAATGTCCAAATTACCTATTAGCACGTCTTTCGGGACTTGTGGGAGGAAACCGGAGCACCCGGTGGAAATCCACACAGGCACAGGGTGAATGTGCAGACTCCGCACAGTGACCCAAGCCAGGAATCGAACCTGGAACCCAGGCGCTGTGAAGCCATAGTGCTAACCACTATGCTACCAAATTTCTTATCTTGTTTCTTACTTTATTGTCTTAAGGGAAGGCTTCTTTCGGCGGGTTCACCTATTTGAAGGGAGATTGCCTGAGGCAATTGCCTAATGGCAGTGATGGTTTTGATAGCCACTGGCAAATTTAGCCAGCAGAAATTGCTGCAGAAGGCTGCATATGAAAATGACAGCCTGTTTGGTGCATTGTAGCCTCCTTTATAGTATCCCTCAGTTGGATCCAGGAACGTGGCTCAATTCTAAGATCTTATGCAACCTCCCTCCACAGCTGTTGACTTCTAAGAGGCACATCTGATACCTATTTTGACCATTGAGGCTGCACTCGTTGCTCCTCCTTTTTCTCCAACTGCTCCTCCATGCAAACCAATGAAGCAAAAATGGCACCACGATCAGGTGTGAAAGCTTGGTCAGGATGAGTAAAGTTTAAAAACAGCAATCTTTAAGCCTTGTTAATCCACAAAGATCACAGAACCCCATGTAGCCACCTAAAATGGCTGATTCCCTATTAATTTGGCCAAAACCCGATTTAAAATGGCTAACCGAAAAGGCTGATGGGAAAAGCAGCCAACAGTACACAAACGGACAGCTGCAGACAGAATAGCATATTCGGCTCTGGGGAAGTCGGCCCAGATCGATACTCAAGACTATTAGCAGCACATCAACCCAGACATCTGCAGTTTAATCGGCTATCCCCGGGAACAATTGCAACAAATTAGCAATTGAATGCCGGACCAGACCTGTTGGCGCCTGCAGTGGCCGAAACAAAGACAGGTGAACGACCACCCCCCAATCGAGGAATCGCCCCGTTATTGGACATATCGAACCCAGTGATTGGGAACAAGTCCAATCACTTGGGACTCAGGGTCAAGGGCCGCCGCGAGAGGCGGGAAGCCCCTGGGCCCTATAAAGTGAGGGACCAAGTTCAGATCTCTCTCTCTCCCTTCTTCACCTGCTCGAGACCTTCACAAGAACATTGACAAGAAACAGTAAGTCCGACTCCAGCGATCGCTACCCGATAAAGACTCCTAGCCATCGACCCGTATCAGCCTTTTTGAATCCCGTGGGCCAGATCCGATTCAATAAGCCATTCGCTTCCCTGACCTGGTGGGCCCTTCCTAAAGTTAAGTATTGGCCAGTAGTGATAGGTTTCCATATAGATAGTAGGATTATTGTGTAAGCATTAATTGTTGTATATAATAAATGACCGTTGATTTCAATCTTACTAAGCGGTGTGCTGACTTATTAATCATAACTCGAGCTTGAACCATGTGGCGGTATCAGAAAGATACCTGGCGACTCGTGAGCAAAGGTGACATAATCAGAGGTAATAAAACTAAGGCTAAAAAGAGCAACAACCAAGACTCAAATAGTTTCGCCAAGTATTCTTTAAGTTGCGTATACTCAGTGAGGCAGTCTGTTGCCTGAAATCAAAGAAACAAGATTTCACTAAATGGGTTTGAAGTTGGGTAGGATTTACAACCCGCCCAATTAAAATGACACTGGGGTTCTAATCACGTCAAAACAAATGATCCCCGAAGCATGACTTCAGGAGAATAAGTAAAAATGCACAACTTTCAAACTGGGCTCCACTCATTTTGGATGGCTTGGGCACAATTTGCCCCATTGCATTCAAAGAGACAACTGATGCATAAACTACAAAACAAGCTCCTAACACAGGGGACTATCAAAAGCGATACACATGTTCACAAGATTAGCATCAATTATAAAGTCAAATATGGGATTATGATATTTTAACACGTATCCAACAAAGAAGGCCAGTTCTTATTGACCAATGAAGTCCAAAAGAGAAATAGGGTTGCTGCTGCACTGGCCGAAGGGGAATGGGACACAGAAGAAGTGGTCGGAGTGGGGGTCTCCTGCCTGGGGGACTGGAGGGTGAGGGCGGCGTGGACACGGGACTGGCCTAGAAAAGGAGATGGCTAGTCGGCAGGGGGGGTGGGGGCCCAATCTGGCTGATAACGTGGAACGTGAGGGGCGTGAATGGGCCGGTAAAGAGGGCCCGAGTGTTCGCGCACTTAAAGGGACTGAAGGCAGACGTGGTCATGCTCCAGGAGACACATTTGAAGGTGGCGGATCAGGTCAGGTTAAGAAAGGGATGGGTAGGACAGGTATTCCATTCGGGGCTGGATGCGAAGAATAGAGGGGTGGCAATATTGGTGGGGAAGCGGGTGTCGTTTGAGGCCAAGAATATCGTAGTGGACAATGGAGGTCGATACGTGATGGTGAGCGGTAAGTTGCAGGGAACGTGGGTGGTATTGGTAAATGTATACGCCCCGAACTGGGATGATGCCGGATTCATGAAGCGCATGTTGGGGCGCATTCCTGACTTGGAGGTAGGAAGCTTGATAATGGGTGGGGATTTTAATACGGTGTTGGATCCAGCACTGGATTGCTCCAGATCTAGGACCGGAAAGAGGCCGGCTGCGGCCAAGGTGCTTAGGGGGTTTATGGATCAGATGGGGGGAGGGGGGGGGGGGAGTTGACCCGTGGAGGTTTGCCAGGCCGCAGGCCAGGGAATGTTCCTTTTTCTCCCACGTGCACAAAGCCTACTCCCGGATAGATTTTTTTGTTCTGGGCAGGGCGCTGATCCCGAAAGTGGAGGGAACGGAGTATTCGGCCATAGCCATTTCAGATCACGCCCCGCACTGGGTGGAACTGGGGTTGGGAGAGGAGAGGGACCAACGCCTGTTGTGGCGGTTGGATGTGGGACTGCTGGCAGATGAGGCGGTGTGTGGGAGGGTGAGGGGGTGTATCGAAAGATACTTGGAGGCCAACGACAACGGGGAGGTGCAGGTGGGGGTGGTATGGGAGGCGCTGAAGGCGGTGATCAGGGGAGAGCTAATCTCCATCAGGGCTCATCGGGAGAAGATAGAGGGCATGGAAAGGGAGAGATTAGTGGGGGAGATTCTAAGAGTGGACAGGAGATACGCAGAGGCCCCTGAGGAGGGATTACTTAGGGACAGGCGACGTCTCCAGACGGAGTTTGACCTGTTGACCACAGGGAAGGCAGAGGCACAGTGGAGGAAAGCGCAGGGGGCGACGTATGAGTATGGGGAGAAGGCGAGTCGGATGCTGTCACATCAGCTCCGTAAGAGGATGGCAGCGAGGGAAATAGGCGGAGTCAAGGATGGCAGGGGAACTACAGTGCGGAGTGCGGGGAAAGTGAATGAGGCTTTCAAGGCCTTTTACGAGGAGCTGTATTGGTCCCAGTCCCCAAGGGGAAAAGAGGAGATGCGACGATTCTTGGACCAATTGAGGTTCCCGAGGGTGGAGGAGCAGGAGGTGGCTGGTTTGGGGGCGCCAATTGGGGTGGAGGAGCTGGTTAAAGGACTGGGGAGCATGGCAGGGAAGGCCCCGGGGCCGGATGGGTTCCCGGTGGAGTTTTATAGGAAGTATGTAGACCTGTTAGCCCCGTTGCTGGTAAGGACTTTTAATGAGGCAAGGGAGGGAGGGACCCAGCCCCCGACAATGTCGGAGGCGACAATCTCTTTGATCCTGAAGCGGGACAAGGACCCACTGCAATGTGGGTCGTACAGGCCGATCTCGCTCCTCAACGTGGATGCTAAGTTGCTGGCAAAAGTGCTAGCTACGAGGATCGAGGACTGTCCCGGGGGTGATTCACGAGGACCAGACGGGATTTGTAAAGGGTAGGCAGCTAAACACCAATGTGCGGCGGCTCCTAAACGTGATAATGATGCCATCGGTGGAGGGAGAGGCGGAGATAGTGGCAGCTATGGACGCGGAGAAGGCCTTTGACCGAGTAGAGTGGGAGTACCTCTGGGAAGTGCTGCGTAGGTTTGGGTTCGGGGGAGGGTTTATTAGCTGTGTTCAGCTCCTTTACAGAGCCCCGGTGGCGAGTGTGGTTACGAATCGGCGGAGGTCGGAGTATTTTCGGCTGTACCGTGGGACGAAGCAGGGGTGCCCCCTGTCCCCCCCTGTTGTTTGCCCTAGCAATTGAACCCTTGGCCATGTCATTAAGGGAGTCTAGGAAATGGAGGGGGGTGGTCCGAGGGGAAGAGGAGAATCGAGTGTCGCTTTATGCAGACGAGCTGTTGCTGTATGTGGCGGATCCAGTGGAGGGGATGGTGGAGGTCATGCAGACTCTAAGGGAGTTTGGGGATTTTTCGGGCTATAAGCTTAATGTAGGGAAGAGTGAGCTTTTTGTAGTACAGTCAGGAGACCAGGAAAGGGGGATAGACGATCTACCGCTGAGGAGGGCGGAAAGGAGCTTTCGGTACCTGGGGATCCAAATAGCTAGGAGTTGGGGGGCCCTACATAAACTGAATCTGACGAGGCTGGTGGAGCAGATGGAGGAGGACTTCAAAAGATGGGACATGTTGCCGCTCTCGCTAGCGGGTAGAGTGCAGTCGGTCAAAATGGTGTCCTCCCGAGGTTTCTTTTTGTGTTCCAGTGCCTTCCAATTGTAATCACCAAGGCTTTTTTTAAGAGGGTAGGCAGGAGTATGATGGGTTTTGTGTGGGCGAATAAGACCCCGAGGGTAAGGAGAGGGTTTCTGGAGCGCAGTAGGGACCGAGGAGGGTTGGCGCTGCCAAATCTGGGTGGCTACTACTGGGCAGCAAATGTGGCGATGATCCGTAAGTGGGTGATGGAGGGAGAGGGGGCGGCATGGAGGAGGTTGAAGATGGCGTCCTGCAAAGGAACGGGCCTGGGGGCGCTGGTGACGGCACTGCTGCCGCTCTCGCCGACAAGGTACACCACGGGTCCGGTGGTGGCGGCAACGCTAAAGATCTGGGGCCAGTGGAGACGGCACAGGGGTGCAATGGGAGCCTCGGTGTGGTCCCCGATCAGGGGTAACCATCGGTTTGTCCCAGGGAGGATGGAAGGGGAGTTTCAGAGCTGGCATCGAGCAGGGATTATAAGAATGGGGAACCTGTTCATTGATGGGACGTTTGCGAGCCTAGGGGCACTGAAGGAGAAGTTTGGGCTCCCCCCGGGAAATGCTTTCAGATACATGCAGGTGAGGGCGTTTGTGAGGCGACAGGTGAGGGAATTCCCGTTGCTCCCGGCACAGGAAATTCAAGACAGGGTGATCTCGGGTGTATGGGTCGGAGAGGGCAAGGTGTCGGCGATATACCAGGAGATGAAAGAAGAGGGGGAGGCGTTGGTAGAGGAGCTGAAGGGTAAATGGGAGGGGCTGGGGAGGAGATTGAGGAGGGGCTATGGGCTGATGCCCTAAGTAGGGTTAATTCCTCTTCTTCGTGTGCCAGGCTTAGCCTGATACAGTTTAAGGTGGTTCATAGAGCGCACATGACGGGGGCGAGGCTGAGTAGGTTTTCCGGGGTGGAGGACAGATGTGGGAGGTGCTCAGGAAGCCTGGCAAACCATGTCCATATGTTTTGGTCATGCCCGGCACTGGAGGGGTTCTGGAGGGGGGTGGCGGGAACAGTATCTAAGGTGGTGAAAGTCCGGGTCAAGCCAAGCTGGGGGCTAGCACTATTTGGAATAGTGGACGAGCCGGGAGTGTAGGAGGCGAAAGAGGCCGGCATTCTGGCCTTTGCGTCCCTAGTAGCCCGGCGAAGGATCTTGCTAATGTGGAAGGAGGCGAAGCCCCCCAGCGTGGAGGCCTGGATAAATTATATGGCAGGGTTTATCAAGTTAGAGAGGATAAAGTTTGCCTTGAGAGGGTCTGTGCAGGGGTTCTACAGGCGGTGGCAACCGTTTCTAGACTATCTCGCGGAGCGTTAGGTGAAGGTTGGTCAGCAGCAGCAGCAACCCGGGGGGGGGGAGGGGGGATGTCTTGCGTTGGGGGGGGGGGTTTTGAGCAAGAAAATACATGAAGGATCTGGAAAACTGACATGTACGGGAGGAATCCAATGTACAAAGTTCTGTAATATATTGTTTTACCATGTTTATGTCTTGCTATGTGCGTTTTCTTTCTATTTTGTTACGGGGGGGGGGGGGGGGGGGGGGGGGGGGGAGGAGTTGTTTGTAAGGGGGAAAAATTGTGTTAAAAATCTTAACAAATAGATATATTTTTTTTAAAAGTCCAAAAGAGAAAAAAAATCAAAGATGAGCAAGGATCAAAAAAAGGAAAAAGGAGACAGAGCAATAGAAAGAAAAAATAGAAATAAAAGCAGGGACATAGGGAAGGAAAGAGAGAGAGAGAGAGAAAGAGAGGCCGGGCAGCAGTAGCCTGTTGATTGTATTTCTACTATCCAATCAGCATGTAGTATAACATAAATAAAAATAAATTAAGCAATGAAAAGAACCAAGTTGCCAAATGGCAATCTCATATTACACACATAAAAATACTATCTGCACATAGCCAAAGTCCTGAAAATACTGACTAGTACCAGATGATTCTGCAGAAGTTACTACACATTAGAAAGTCTTAAGGATATTTTTCAAAGTTTGTTGCAATATGCTTATAAAGAACAGTAAGCATTGAATGTGGCTTGAAGATGATCACATATGTTGGGTGCAAAGGGAACAGAGGAACTGTGAAAGTGGTGAGAAAATGAAGTAGGCCCTTTACATGAGAGAATCCCAGCCGAAACGTTGGGCACATAGTGTCCATGTTTTGAGCCATACTCTAATTACTGAAACCCTAATATCTTAAGTAGGAAACATGCACACAACTCCAATCAGAATTCTCTCATCTGCCACCATCTTCTACCCATATCCCTGGATTCCCTGAGACTTAAAATAAGTCTATCTCAACCTAAATATACTCAACGATTTAGGCTTCGTCTCTGGATTGCTCGTCCAGTGACATTACCACTATGTCACCATCTCCCTCCCATATATTACCTCCAGCCCAAGTCATTACTATAAATCAGTCATTTTCAAACTCAGGGTCGTGACCCACAGATGGGTCATGAGCGGGTGTCGGGAGGGTCGCAGGGCCATGGGTCGCTGTGTTCCTCATTGCAGGACATTGTGGCCAATGGCCGCGACTGGCTTTTAAAGATACCGTTGCACATATGCATGACCCATTAGCAGTGGGCAGACCTGGTACCCAGCAGGGCAGACCGCCTCCTCCTGATGTCAGCACTGACCAGCAGGAGATTTTTAAAAAAGAAATTGATGGGAGTCTTCCTGCCAGAAGCGGCGGCAGAGAGCAGGTCACGCGCCCCAAACACTAACGTCACGTGCTCTGGGCACGAGAGAGATTCTTCCATTTTGAGCTGCCAGCATGCAAGCAACAGGACTAAAGAATTGAAAATGGATTGTAATAAGGAAGAGAGGGCCAGAGATACAAACAGGCCAGGATCTCTCAACTAAATCTGCTGGAGAGAGATGCTAAGGAGAATCCACAGTAGGACAAAGCAGTGCTGAAGTGAGCTCCAGGGCCTCTGGTGAACAACCCATTAAGAAGAATCTGATATCAGACTTCCGGTGGCGGCCATGGTGTGTGGTTGCACATTTGGTGGCGCCGCTCGTGGCGGTTTTTTCGGACCTTTTCCCTGGTTGGTGCAGGAGAGTGAGTAGAAGAGATTGACGCACTGGTGTATGGAGCTGAGGGCCAGAAGCGGTCGCAAAAGAGGGGATCAGACTGCAAAGGTTGGTGTGGTGCCTGCAACGCAAGTGGAGATGGCGGAGGGTCAGGGAGCGGCCTTGCTGGCTCAGTGGTCAACAGAGCAGCTGGTGGGCTTCCTGAATGAGAAATTCATCCAGCAATGCAAGGAGAATCTGGCTCGGGCAGTAGATTCAATTCAGGCAATGACAATTCAGACCGCGTGGAAGCTGGAGGCCCAGGGTCAGGCGATCCAGAAGATGGAGGAGGTGGTGGGGGAACATGAGGAGCAGTTCGCCTCGATGGCAGCATTAATGGGGCTGATGCGGGATCAGCAGAGGCGGCTCCAGGAGAAAGTCGAAGACCTGGAGAACCGGTCATGCAGACAGAATATTAGGAATGTGGGCCTGCCGGAGGGAAGTGAAGGAGTTGACGCTGGCGCATATGTGGAGAGGATGCTGGAGAAGCTGCTGCGAGAGGGAGCATTCGCACGGCCTCTTGAGGTGGATCGAGCGCATAGGGCGCTAATGAGGAAGCCCCAGGGGAATGAGACGCCGAATGCAATGGTGGTACGTTTGCATCGTTTCCTGGACAAGGAGCGGATCGAGGTGGGCCAGGCAGACAATATCAGGACCTGGGTGCAGAGCTGGCCAAGATGAGAGCGTGTTTCAATAAGGTCAAGGCTGTCCTCTACAAGAAGGGGGTGAAGTTTGGGATGTTGTACCCGGCACATCTGTGGATGAACTACGAAGGCCGGGAGCTGTACTTTGGGATGTCAGAGGAGGCGATAGAATTTATCAGAGACAATGGACTGGCAGGAGACGGTGGACTTTGAACTTTGGTGGAGATGTTTGAATCTGCGTTTAATTTGTGTTTGGGGCCATTTTTTGGCTTCAGGTTTGTTTCTGTTCTCTGTTGGAAGATGGGGGGTTGATCTCTTCGATTGGGCTTGGGGAGGGGTGTATTTTGTTTGCACTAGCAGGATGATTGAGCAGGTGGGAGGGGAATCAGTGGGGGTAGGATGCTAGGCGCCATAGGCGGAGGCTGCCAGGCTAACTGGGCGAGCTAGTTCACGGAAGCGCAGTGGAGGGTGAGCAGGTTAGTGGGGGGTGGGGACAGGGGTTGTTCTTGGGGGACTGGGTGGGGGGGGGCAACGTACTGTTGACAGGGGTAGGGCTTTTAAAGTGTAATGAGGGGGAGGATCGATGATGGTGGGCGCCCGAGGGCGGGCCTGAGGACGTGCGGGACATGGGCTAATTCAAGAGGGACTATGGATGATCGGCGGGTGGAGGTTAAAGTGCTCCTCGACCAGCTGATCACGTGGAACGTGCGAGGATTGAATGGGCCTGTCAAGGGGCCCGTGATTTTGCACATTAAAAAAAATAAAGGCGGATGTGGCCATGCTACAGGAGATTCACCTGAAGGTGGGGGACCAGACTAGACTGAGGAAGGGATGGGTTGGGCAAGTATTTCAATCGGGATTGGACTCTAAATCGAAGGTGGTGGCGATTTTGATCAATAAGCAGTTGTGTTTGAAGTGGGAAGTATTGTGGCAGACTCTGGGGGAAGGTATGTTATGGTGAGTGGGAAACTGGAGGGGATGCCGGTGGTGTTAGTGAACATCTATGCCCTGAACAGGGACAATGTGGAATTTATGAGGAGGGTGCTGGGGAGGATCCCTGACCTGGACTCTCATCGGTTAATAATTGGGTGGGGGGGGGGGGGGGGAGAGAGAGAGAACTTCAATACGGTCCTGGATCCGAGGCTAGACCGATCGAGCTCGAGGTCGGGGAGGGTGCCAACAACAGCCAAGGAGCTGTGGGGGTTCATGGTGTCATGTGAGAGTAACTTTAAGAAATGGGTGTTTATCAAATAGCTGTAGTGGGTGTACCTTTAAGAAATGGGTGTTTGTCAAATAGCTGCAATGATGTCAGAGTGTGGGTGGAGCTGGGTGTCTGTCTGCTTTACTTTCGCTTTGGGCTCGCAGCTACAGGGTGTGTTTGGTTTCGTTTTGCAGATTGGGAGCTGCATCCAGCAAAACCAGGTGTGATTCTGATTTATTTCTGCATGAAAGGAATGTCTTTAAATCACTTGCTAGTTTAAAAGTGATAATTGCTCTCAATAGAGAATTTAAACCTGATGTGTTGAAGAGGGTATTTGTCTTATGGATGCTGCAAGGAAAGATTAAGGTTTACTTACAGAATATTGTATCTGTGGGGATTATTGGTGCTGACAGTTGTTAAGATGTTTACTGTGTGTTTAAAAATGTTAACTGGATTAATATAGTAAACATTGTTTTTGTTTAAACAAACTTTAGATCACTGTTGCACCATACCAGTAAAGTGGGACCTCGTGCTCCCCTTAACCAAAATCTATTTAAAGTTATGGGTCAGGTGAAGTCCATGATATACTTTGGGGTTCTCCAAACCCTGGCCCGTAACATGGAGCACATGTGTGTGTGTGTGTGTGGAGGGGGGGGGGGGGGGGGGGGGAGATCCGTGGAGACTTGGGAGACGGAGGGTGAAATAATTTTTATTCTACTCCCATGTGCACAAGGTGTACTCCCGAATAGACTTTTTCGTGTTTGACAAGACATTGTTGGTAGGAGTGGTTGATATCGAGTATTCGGCAATAATGGTGTCGGACCATGCCCCCGCACTGGGTGGAACTACAAGTGAGCAAAAGGGGGGGCCCAGCGCCCGCAATGGAGGCTGGATGTGGGACTGTTGGCGGAGGGAGAGGTCCGGTGATACGTGGAGATTAATGACACGGGAGAGGTTTCAGCAGGTACGGTTTGGGAGGCACTTAAGGCAGTGGTCAGGGGGGAGTCTATTTCGATTCAGGCACATAGGGAGAAGGCGGAGCGGGCGGCGATCAGAGAGGCTACTGAGGAAATCCTGCAGGTGGACAGGAGATATGCAGAGGCCCCGGAAGTGGGGTTGCTGAAGGAATGTCAGAGGCTGCAGATGGAGTTTGGGCTATTATCTACGGGTAAGGCGGTGACGCAGTTGAGAAGGGTGAGAGGAGCGCGATACGAGTATGGGGAGGAGGCGAGCAGGATGCTAGCACACCAGTTGAGAAGCGACAGGAGAATTTTTTTTTCCAGCCGCTTGTTCAGCGGTACCAACTTATCTGCAGATACCTGGTCAACAGACCACACGCTTGTTCAGCGGAACTAGCTTTTCAGCTGATACTTGTTCGGGTATCAGACGCCCGATCGTAACTGCTCTTCTGATTCAAGGGATAGAATCACTATGGCAGCCCCACCACGATGACTACATTTTTGCCCGTTCTTGTCGGTTGCTCAGGCAGTGGAGAAACGGCGTGAGACCCGCCCTGTCTGGGGACCCCCCCCCGCTGGTCAATCACGCTCGGGTAGGGGAGATACGGCATTGGTAGCCGTCCTACCCGGGGACTCCATCCAAATCTTACCCGTCGCGGCCCATACGCACCTCATTTGACATTCTTTCATTTCAAAATGTTTTTATTTGTTTAGGCGACCTTCAGGTTGCTGCCATCTGCTATTTACATTTGGATGGTAAATAAGCACTGGTCCATCATTGGGAAGTGTGCCGTGTCCTAAAATGTGTTTTTGAAAAAAAAAGAGGGAGTCACACATAGTGACCAATTATAAGGGTATAATTGGCACCAAAGGACAGACATACTAGCATACCGGATATTAAACAGAGGTAGTTACAGATACTATGCTTGTTTTTACAGAACTCCAGAAGTTCCAGGACCGGAGAAAATACACGAGAACACACAGAAAGAAAAGGAAAGAGGACAGCCATGAGGACTCCCTTCATCGTGCTCAACATTATTTTTGTGGACATTTGGTTGCGCGAGAACGCGAACCCCATTACTTCAAACCTCCCAGCCGTTAATGTTTCACTGCCCCGCAGTACCCAGAGCCCAGTCACCAGCGACACTGCATCTTCCTGGTGTGCCAGGTTCATAACCTGGTACTCCCTGTCCTACGTGATTGAAGCACTGTTAGCGTTGGCGATACTCAGCTGTGTAGTGCAGACTATGCGCCTACGTAAATGGAGAAGGAGAGCGTACCGCGCTTGAACCCCGGTATATCGGATCAGATCCCCTATATTCGGTTACGACCAGACCCCCGATCCCCGCAATCTATAATAAAAACAATAAAGTGCATTCACTTGCGTTATTACTGTAAATAAAAAGATGTACAAAACCTTTCATGACAAAAAACCTTGTATGATCCTGAGCTTGACTGCCAAGCCAGGAAAGATTATATGGAATGATGTGAGTTTGTTGTATGTTTTAGGAAGATAGGATAATGCAATGTTTAGCGAGTATAGTGTAATAAGGATAAATTAGAGGTTCCAAGTTTGTTATTTTGTAATGCATGTCCCTGTCTGACATAGCGCCCTTAGAATTGTTAGGTAAAATGTTTTGTGCGTAGCTAGGGTCAGAGTAGAGGCCATGTAGGAGGTGTCCCCCCCCCCGGTCAGGGAATGGAAAGGAACAAAGGATCGCGTTAGGATCACAAGGAGGGAATGTAGCCATGTAAAATGGCTGATTCCCGATTAGAATGGTCAAACCCCGATTTAAAATGGTGAACGAAAGAGGCTGATGGGAAAATCAGCCAACAGCACTCAAACGGACAGCTGCAGGTAAAACCGATAACTGCAGCCATCAACATCACAACAACCCAGCCATCTGCATAGTGAGCAGCCATCCCCGGGAACAATTGCTACACATTAGCAACATAAAGCCGATCCAGACCTTTCGGCGACAGCAGGGGCTGACACAAAGAAAGGTAAACGACCACCCCCCCGATCAAGGAATCGCCCCATTATTGGAGCATATTGAACCAAGTGATTGGGACCAAGTCCAATCACTTGGAACCAGGTACGAGGTCCGCCCCGAGTGGCGGGAAGCCCCTGGGGACTATAAGAATAGGAGCCAAGTTCAACTCGACCCTTCTTCTCCTGCTCGCAACCTTCGAGACCCTTCGACAAAGAAAACTGTAAGTGTTACTCCAGCGATCGCTACCAGATAGGTGCTCCTGACTATCGACTTGTACCAGCCTTTGAATCCCGCAGGCTCAGAACCAATTCGAAAGACCATTCGTTTCCCTGACCTGGTGGGCCATTTCCAAAGTTAAGTATTGGCCTTTAGTGGTAGGTAGTAGTCTAGAAGTAGGATTATTGTATAAGAATTTATTCCTGTATATAATAAATGAGCGTTGATTTAACTCTTACTAAGCGGTGTGTTGCATTATTAATCATTACTTGGACTTGAACCACGTGGCGGTATCAGAAAGATACCTGTTGACTCATGAGCAAAGGTGACAGAATAAGAATAAAGTAAACTAAGGCTAAAACGAGCAACATATTGGCGACTCCGCCGGGACCCGATCTAGAAGTGGAAAACCACTCCGGGAGAACCCAAGAAATTTTGAATTAGAATCCAATTGGAAACAGAAAACCACAAGTGTTCAAGCGGTTCTGATTAATAGTCATAATTCGTAAGTGTGTGTATGCATGCGTAACTAACAGGGCTATAAGGTAAAAGTGATAGATTTTTGTTGCGTCAAAACTGTCGGAAGTCTGTATTTTCGGAAACTAGCGCAAGCCGTACCCGCATCTACGACACCACCTTAGCCCCCTGTTCCAAATTTAAACGAAGCAAGCGGATAGGAGAGATGGCCATGCAGGCAATGCAACGCCTCATGAACCCCGAGGAATTTGCGGTCGCAGCGACCAGCAGCAGTAGAGTGGGACAGTGTCCCATTTGGGAAGAGGAAATCCGGAAATATCTCAAGGGCAAAGGATGGCCCATGTGGAATGATTTCTGCGATAATGACGAATCAGGTCCCGGAAGTATTGGACATACTTGGAGGAAGAACATGAGTGAGATCCATAAAAAGAGCTTAGCAAAAGCTCGCAAGCCGATGGCAATCGTGTCCTGTTTGGCACAATTGCGAGGCACAGAGGAGGTCGTCAAGACGCTCCGCAAAGAATTAGAGGGCATACATCGGATGAGTAAAGTCGATGTATGCGAGGTTGAGAAAGAGAATCTGGAATTAAGGAGGAAATTAGCAGCAAAGGACGAAGAAGTGGCTGACACCAAACGAGGTCACCAGTCTTTGAGTAGTTTCCAAACCCAGTATGAAAAGGCCTATTAGGACACGCAGTGTGCAGTCCTGGTAAGGAAAGAAACAGAGAAGCAGGTGGAGATGCTACAGAAACAATGTAGTGATCTCAAGGCAGCCTTGAGAGCGCTCCATGCTGCAACCACAGAACAAAGACAGAGCACCATAGACCATGCAAAGTGCCGGAAGCAAATTGCAGACCTGCAGTCACTGCTTTCTGTCCAGAAGGGATTTCAAGAAACCTTTGGGGAAAAATTAGACCAGGAAGACGGCCCTGATTGGGAAGAATTACAGGAAACAGCGCAGAGATGTGTTCAGGGAACATGTGCGCAGGGAAAGCCCCAAAGGAGAAAAGCACCCTACCCCCCACACAGCAGGTAGTTCAGGCTCCAATGAACCCTGTAACAACCCACCGCACAGCCACATCGGACGAGGCGGAATTCCTATATTCCACCCCCCTAACAGTGACCCAATTACGGGACGCGTATGCAAAAATCACACCGTTCCTCCCCACCGCAGACCCCCTTTGTCACCGTCAAACATCAGGCGACCATGTACGGCCTGGATGAGAGAGAGCATGTAAAGCTCATGGTTCTAAGTCTGGATCCATCGGTAGCAGCAGCCCTTCCCGACCCACAGAACGTAGGAGGAGGCACCCTCGCAGAAATGCATACCGTGATCCTGGATGCAATCGGGTATAATCGGGGTGACCCCGTAGATGGCCTAAATAAGTGTAGGCAGAAGAAGTCTGAACACCCCACAGCGTTCGCAGGACGCCTGTGGATTCATTTCGCAGCCGTTTTTGGAGACGTAGGCCGTGCCCATTTGTCCCCAGATAACATGGCCAAATGGACCCGCACCCTTATCTCCCATGCCACAGATGCAGGACAGAATGCCTGTAATAGTTATGATCCCTCAGAAGAGGCCCATAACGAGAAGTGGGTGGTTAAAAGATTGTCCCGCGTTTGGGAGCAGTCTGTTCAGAATAAACCTACCGCTAAAACCACCGAGGAAAAGCAAGCCGCCGCAGACATGCAGGCAGTAAAACCAACCCATCACAACCCGCCTGGTTAAATGAGGGAAAGAACATCACCCCACACAAATAACAAGAATGTTACAACTGTGGACAGTTGGGACATTTTGCAAAAGAGTGCAATGGCCCCAAAAAGCCACAGAGAGCCCAACAAACAGGCACTCTGATTAAGAAAAAGGCAGAGCCCATCCATAGCGTTAGCGCCCGTTCGGATCAGACGGACTTGACCGAAACAGACTGACGGTGTACGGGCTCCCCCAGTTGGGTCTGTGACACCCTTTGGGATAGGTCAGGATGACCCGTAGTCACAGCGAAAATTCGGGAACAGCCTATCGAATTTCTTTGGGATACAAGAGGGTCCCGCACCACCATAAATTCCTCCACCCTTTTTCAGAAGGACATGTGGCCTACTACAGCCACTATAACCCTCAGCGGCTTTACAGGCCACTCACAGCAGGGACACATCACAGCCCCTGTACCCATTCAAATTGGTAACATACCACAAAACACCCCGTAGTTTTAGTAGACCTGCCCCACAGCAGAACACATTCTGGGAATCGACTTTATGAATTCCCACCACCTATCCTTCGATCCAGTCAACCAGTGTGTCTGGAAGATGGCGAAATCCGCTAGAGCCCCCGCAACGCTCAACATAGGGGACTATATGAACAAAATTAGCGCAGTAGGCGAATTTTGATTCAACCCGACCACGCTTAGCACGGACAAGCAGGTTAGGGCAGTCCTGCAAAAGAACAGGGCAGCATTCGCGACCCACAAGCACGACTGTGGACGGATGACTGGCTCCGTACAAGTAACAGGACCGGACCCTCGACCCCCAAAACAGTACGGATTCCCCCTAGAAGCAGAGGGAGAAATCCTAAAAGTTATGGAGAGCTTATTAGAGCAGGGCGTACTAAGATCAGTAGCCTCTACTAATAATGCCCCGATTTGGCCAGTAAGAAAGCCCGACGGATCATGGCGCCTGACCAGTGATTATCGGGAACTCAATAAAGTCACCTCCGCAGCAGCCCCCACCGCAGCAACAAGTCCCGAGGCCATGCTCAAACAGGGACTCAACTCCTGCTATTTCACGGTTTGGACATCAGTAATGGATTCTGGTCCATTCCATTGGTAAAGGCGTGCCAGTACAAATTTGCCTTCACTTTTAAAGCGCAGCAGTACACGTGGACATGCCTGCCACAAGGCTTCCACAACTCCCCCTCCATTTTCCACCGACAGCTGGCAAATGGACTAGCGAAATTTTCTCGCCCCGAATGTCTGGTACAATATGTAGATGATCTACTACTGCAGACAGACACCAAGGAAGAGCACATTGAGCTTCTGTCCGAACTCCTGGAATTACTACGTTCCATTGGTTGTAAAGTCAACCCCAAAAAGGCCCAGATTTTGGAAGAAAAAGTGGTATATTTGGGAACCATTATCACGCACGGTAAACGCGAGATCGAGCATAAAAGAATTGACTCGATCGCTAAATTGCCCCTTTCCCAGAACGTTTCAGCCCTCCGGTCGTTTTTAGGACTGGTTGGCTACTGCCGAAACCACATTGACGGTTTCGCCAGCAAGGCAGCGCCCCTCTCAGACCTCCTAAAGAAAGGAGCCCCCTGGGAGTAGCTTCCGCAGCATACGGATGCTTGGAATCATTAAAACAGGCACTCATAGCCGCCCCCACACTACAAGTTCCAGACCCGCTTTCCCCTTACGCCATAGAGGTAGCGACCACAGACCTTTCAGCCGATCTCCTGCAGAAACGGCACGACCAGTTAAGCCCCGTAGCTTACGCCTCACGACTTTTAGATGCTGTGGAGCAGGGATTTTCAGCCTGCGAGAGGCATCTGCTCGCAGTTTTCTGGGCAGTCCAGTACTTTTCATACATTACCGGACTGAACCCCATCACCATTCTGACCGAGCACACCCCCACCCAACCTTTACTGGACGGACGACTCAAGGAGGGTACCGTCAGCCAAATATGCCGCGCAGCTAGATGGACCCTTCTCTTGCAGGGACGGGACATCACAGTAAAACGGACCAAGTCACACACCTACTTAGCGGACAATTTGCAGTACCCCGGAACCCCCCATGAATGTGAAATCATCTCTCCACATCATAACACAGGCCCCTTTATAGCTAAAACACCCCCCAGAAAGATAGGAAATTCATCTCAGAACCCCCCGCACCCGGACACGTGTGAACCCATTAGGATTTATCTGGATGGATCTTCCACAGTCTTAGATGGGCAACGCATAACAGGTTGCGGGATCCATGTTGAGGACGTGCAGGGACGCGCCCTCGAGGTGTTGCTCTTTTTAACCTTAGTCTATTTGCTCTGATTACGTCACCTTTGCTCACGAGTCGCCAGGTATCTTTATGATACCGCCACGTGGTTCAAGTGCAGGTTATGATTAATAATACAGCACACCGCTTAGTAAGGATTAAAACAACGGTCATTTATTATATACAATGAGCAATATTAATACACTAATACTACTATCTATATAATAAACCTATCACTACTGGCCAATACTTAACTTAGGAAGAGCCCACCAGGTCAGGGAAACGAATGGCTTGTCCAATCAGATCTGGCCCGCGGGATTCAAAAGGCTGCTACAGGTCGGTGGCTAGGTGTCTCTACCGGATAGCGATCGCTGGATTCAAACTTACTGTTGCTGGTTGCTGTTCTTGCGAAGGTCTCGAGCAGGCGAAGAGGAGAGAGAGAGAGAGATCTGAACTTGGCCCCTCACTTTTATAGGGCCCAGGGGCTTCCCGCCTCCCGGGGCGGCCCTTGACCCTGAGTCCCAAGTGATTGGATTTGTTCCCAATCCCTGGGGTCGATGTGTCCAATGGTGAGGCGATTCCTCGATCGGGGGGTGGTCGTTCACCTGTCTTTGTTTCGGCCACTGCAGGCGCCGACAGGTCTGGCCCGGTATTCAATTGCTAATATGTTGCAATTGTTCCCGGGATAGCCGATTTAACTGCAGATGTCTGAATAGATGGGCTGCAAACAGTCCTGAATGTAACTGCAAATACCTGGGTTGATGGGCTGTTGATAGCCCTGAGTATCAATCTGGGCTAACTTCCCCAGAGCCGAATATGCAATACTGTCTGCAGCTGCCTGCTTGTGTCTTGTTAGCTGCTTTTCCCAGCAGTCTTTTGGGTTAGCCATTTCAAACTGGGTTTTGGCCAGATTAATCGGAACGCAGCCATTTTACGTGGCTACATTCCCGCCTTGTGATCCTAACGCGAAGCATGAAGGATCACATAAATTTTGTCCTCTTCGTTCCCTGACCCGGGCCGGGGGGTGGGGCACCTCCTACATGGCCACTACTCTGGCCCTAGCTATGCACAAAAATTTACCTAAACAATTCTTGAGGGCGCTATGTCAGGCAGGGGCATGTATCTATAAAAAAATAAACTGGGAACCTCTAATTTTACCTAAACAATTCTTCAAGCATTATACAATCTTATCTCTCTAAACATACAATAACAATCACAACATTTAATATACTCTTTCCTGGCTTGGCAGTCAAGCTCAGGATCATACATTTCCATACATTTTCTTTTTATTTACAGGAAAAACCGCCAGTGCATGTTTTATTATTCATATGTCGCGGGGGTCTGGGGTCTGGTCATAGATGAATATCGGGGATCGGATCCGATAGACCGGGGTTCGAGCGCGTTACACTCTCCTTTTCCACTTGCGGAGGCGCATGGTCTGTACTGCACAACTGAGTATAGCCAATGCCAACAGTGCCTCAATGATGTACGTTAAGGAGTACCAAGTTATGAACTTGGCACACCAGGATAATGCAGCGTGGTTGGTGACTGGGCCCTCGGTACTACTGGGCTGTGAAGTGTTAACAGTAAAGGGGTTTGGAGTGATGGGGTCCGCGTTCCCGCGCAACCAAAGGTCCAGCACAAACATGTTGATCATGAAGAAAGGAGTCCTCATGGCTGTCTTCTTTCTTTCCTTTTCCTGTGTTCGCTGGTTTTCTCCGGACTTGGAGCTTCTGGAGTTCTGTAAGACAAGCTGTGTAAATACTTCGGTTTAATATCTGGTGTGTTAGTGTGTCTGTCCTTCTTGGGGCCAATTAAACCCTTATAATTGGTCACAGTATGTGACTCTCCCCCCATTTTTTTTTTTTTCAAAACAAATGTTTGGACACGGCACACTTCCCAATGGTGGACCAGTGCTAGGTTTATCATCCAAATGTTCCAGGATGTAAATAGCATGTGGCAGCAACCCAAAGGTTGCCTAAATAAAATAAAACTGTTTTTGAAAGAAAAGGTCGAATGAGGTGCGTGTGGGCCGTGACGGGTAAGATTTGGGTGGAGTCCCCGGGTAGGACGGCTACCAATACCATATCTTCCCTACCCGAGCGTTTTTGACCAACGGGGGGGTCCCCAGGCAGGGCGGGTCTCATGCCGTTTCTCCACTGCCTGAGCGACCAAAGAACGGACAAAAATGTAGTCATCATGGTGGGGTTACTGTTCTGATTCTACCATCAAATCGGAAGAGTAGCTACGATCGGGCGTCTGGTCTGGTGACCACGTATCTGTGGACAAGTTGGTACCGCTGAACAAGCGCCTGGCTTGTCCGTTTGGAAAAGTGCTAAAAAGTTCAGGTGAATGGGTGTGGGGCGGTGAGAACATTCTCCTGTAGGACGAACAACATTTAGCAAACAGACAGACAACATAAATATTCTGCAGGTTCCATCAGGAAGGACAACACTTTTCACCAAGTGTCTCCTTTAAATCATCATGTGGACACCTCAGTTCTCGGTCGCTATGGGCTCTGCCTTTTTCTTATTGAGAGTGCCTGTCGGTTGGGCACTCTGTGGTTTTTTAGGGCCATTGCATTCTTTAGCAAAATGTCCCAACTGTCCGCAATTGTAGCACTCTTGCGGTTTGGCTGGGGGGCTGTTCTTTCCCTCGTTTACCCAGGCGGGGTTGTGGAGAGTGGTTCTTACTGCCTGCACGTCTGCGGCGGCTTGGTTTTCCTCGGGGGCTCTAGTTGCTGATTTACCGTGAGCCGCTTGTTCCCAAACGCGGGACAATCTTTTGACCACCCACTTCTCATTATGAGCCTCCTCCGAGGGGTCATAATTGCTACAGGCATTCTGTCCTGCTTCCGTGGCATGGGAGATAAGGGTGCGGGTCCACTTGGCCATATTGTCTGGGGACAAATGGGCACGATCTACGTTGCCGAAAACGGCTTCAAAATGAATCCACAAGCGTCCTGCGAACGCTGTGGGGTGTTCAGACTTTTTCTGTCTGCATTTATTCAGACCGTCTACGGGGTTGCCACGGTTGTACCCGATCGCATCCAGGATCGCAGTATGCATTTCTGCAAGGGTGCCTCCTCCTACATTCTGTGGGTCGGGAAGGGCTGCTGCGACCGATGGGTCTAAGCTGAGGACCGTGAGCTTTACCTGCTCTTTCTCATCCATGGTCGCCTGGTGTTTGACGGTGGCAAAGAAATGGTGTGGGTCTGAAGCGGGGAGGGACGGTGTGATTTTGGCACACGCGTCCTGTAATTGGGTCACTGTGAGGGGGGTGGAATATAAGACCTCCGCCTTGTCTGCTGTGGCGGTGCGGTGGGTTGTTACAGGGTTCATGGGAGCCTGTATTATCTGTTGTGTGGGGGGTGCGGGTGCTTTCCTCCTTTGGGGTTTTCCCTGCGCACATGCTCCCTGAACATATCTCTGCGCTGTCTCTTGCAATTCGTCCCAATCAGGGCCGTCTTCCTGGTCTAAACTTTCCCCAAAGGTTTCTTGAAATCTCTTTTGGACAGAAAGCAGTGCTTTCAAGTCTGCAATCTGCTTTCGGCACTTTGCATGGTCCAAAGTACTCTGCCTTTGTTCCGTGGTTGTGGCGTGGAGCATTCTCAAGGCTGCCTTGCGATCACTGCGTTGTTTCTGGAGCGTCTCTAACTGGTTTTCTGATTCTTTCTTTACCAGGACTGCACGTTGCAGGTCCTGATAAGCCTTTTCATATTGTGACTGGAAACTACTCAAGTGCGCCAGACAAGATTGGTGACCCCGTTTGGCGTCAGCCACCTCTTCGTCTTTTGCTGCTAATTTCCCTTTTAACTCCAGGTTCTCTTTCTCAATTTCGCATACATCGATTTTACTCATCCGATGTATGCCTTCTATTTCCTTGCGGAGCGTCCTGACGACCTCCTCTGTGCCTCGCAATTGTGCCCGACAGGACACAATTGCCATCGGCTTGCGCGCTTTTGCTAAACTCTTTTTGTGGATCTCACTCAGGTTCTCCCACCAAGTATGCCCTATACTTCCAGTACCTGAGTCGTCGTTATTGCAGAAATCTGTCCACATGGGCCATCCTTTGCCCTGCAGAATTTTGCGGATTTCCACTTCCCAAACGGGACACTGTCCCGCTCCTACGCTGCTGACTGGTGCGACAGCAAAATCTTCGGGGTTCATGAGGCGCTGCATCGCTTGCATTGCCTGCATGGCTCTCTCTTATCTGCTCATTACGTTCGAATTTGGAACAGGGGCTAGGGTGGTGTGGTAGATGCGGGTACGGCTTGCGCTAATTTCCGAAATACCAACTGCCGATAGTTTTGACGCAACAAAAAATCTATCAGTTTTGCCTTATAACCCTGTTAGTTACGCATGCATACACACACTTCCGAATTGTGAATTATTAACCAGAACCGCTTGAACACTTGTGGGTTTTTTTTTGCTGTTTTGTTTCCGATTGGATTCTTTTTTTTTTTAAATAATATTTTATTGAAAATTTTTGGTCAACCAACACAGTACATTGTGCATCCTTTACACAACATTGTAACAATGCAGATAATAATGACCTTTTTTAAATTTAAACAAAAACAACAACAAATAAATAAATATTAAATAACAAAAAATAAAAACTAGCCCTAATTGGCAACTGCCTTGTCTCAGGCCACCCCCCACCCATCCCTCCCCCCCCCCCCCCCCCCCCCCCCCCCCAAGTCCTGGGCCGCTGCTGCTGCCTTCTTTGTTTTCCCCATCTATCTTTCCGCAAGATATTCGACGAACGGTTGCCACCGCCTAGTAAACCCTTGAGCCGACCCCCTTAGGACGAACTTAATCCGCTCTAACTTTATGAACCCCGCCATATCATTTATCCAGGTCTCCACCCCCGGGGGCTTGGCTTCTTTCCACATTAGCAATATTCTGCGCCGGGCTACTAGGGACGCAAAGGCCAAAACATCGGCCTCTTTCGCCTCCTGCACTCCCGGCTCTTGTGCAACCCCAAATATAGCCAACCCCCAGCTTGGTTCGACCCGGACTCCTACTACTTTCGAAAGCACCTTTGTCACCCCCATCCAAAACCCCTGTAGTGCCGGGCATGACCAAAACATATGGGTATGATTCGCTGGGCTTCTCGAGCACCTCGCACACCTATCCTCCACCCCAAAAAATTTACTGAGCCGTGTTCCAGTCATATGTGCCCTGTGTAATACCTTAAACTGAATCAGGCTTAGCCTGGCGCACGAGGACGACGAGTTTACCCTGTTTAGGGCATCTGCCCACATCCCCTCCTCAATCTCCTCCCCTAGCTCTTCTTCCCATTTCCCTTTTAGTTCGTCCATCATAGTCTCCCCTTCGTCTCTCATTTCCCTATATATATCCGACACCTTACCATCCCCCACCCATTTCTTTGAGATGACTCTGTCCTGCACCTCTTGTGTCGGGAGCTGCGGGAATTCCCTCACCTGCTGCCTCGCAAAAGCCCTCAATTGCATGTACCTGAATGCATTCCCTTGGGGCAACCCATATTTCTCGGTCAGCGCTCCCAGACTCGCAAACTTCCCATCCACAAATAGATCTTTCAATTGCGTTATACCTGCTCTTTGCCACATTCCATATCCCCCATCCATTCCCCCCGGGGCAAACCTATGGTTGTTTCTTATCGGGGACCCCCCCCAGTGCTCCGGTCTTTCCCCTATGTCGTCTCCACTGTCCCCAAATCTTCAGTGTAGCTACCACCACCGGACTCGTGGTATAGTTCCTTGGTGAGAACGGCAATGGGGCTGTCACCATAACCTGCAGGCTGGTCCCCCTACAGGACGCCCTCTCTAATCTCTTCCACGCCGCTCCTTCCTCCTCTCCCATCCACTTACTCACCATTGAAATATTAGCGGCCCAATAATACTCACTTAGGCTCGGTAGTGCCAGCCCCCCCTATCCCTACTACGCTGTAAGAATCCCTTCCTCACTCTCGGAGTCTTCCCGGCCCAAACAAAACCCATAATACTCTTTTCTATCCTTTTGAAAAAAGCCTTCGTGATCACCACCGGGAGACACTGAAACACAAAAAGGAATCTCGGGAGGACCACCATCTTAACTGCCTGCACCCTCCCTGCCATTGACAATGCTACCATGTCCCATCTCTTGAAATCTTCCTCCATCTGTTCCACCAACCGCGTCAAATTTAGCCTGTGCAATGTGCCCCAATTCTTAGCTATCTGGATCCCCAGGTAACGAAAGTCTCTTGTTACCTTCCTCAACGGTAGGTCTTCTATTTCTCTACTCTGCTCCCCTGGATGCACCACAAACAGCTCACTCTTTCCCATATTCAATTTATACCCTGAAAAATCCCCAAACTCCCCAAGTATCCGCATTATTTCTGGCATCCCCTCCGCTGGATCCGCCACATATAGTAGCAGATCATCCGCATATAAAGATACCCGGTGTTCTTCTCCTCCCCTAAGTATTCCCCTCCATCCCTTGGAACCTCTCAGCGCTATCGCCAGGGGCTCAATCGCCAGTGCAAACAGTAATGGGGACAGAGGACATCCCTGCCTTGTCCCTCTATGGAGCCGAAAATATGCCGATCCCCGTCCATTCGTGACCACACTCGCCACTGGGGCCCTATACAACAGCTGCACCCATCTAACATACCCCTCTCCGAACCCAAATCTCCTCAACACCTCCCACAGATAATCCCACTCCACTCTATCAAATGCTTTCTCGGCATCCATCGCCACTACTATCTCCGTTTCACCCTCTGGTGGGGCCATCATCATTACCCCTAACAACCTCCGTATGTTCGTGTTCAGCTGTCTCCCCTTCACAAACCCAGTTTGGTCCTCATGAACCACCCCCGGGACACATTCCTCTATTCTCATTGCCATTACCTTGGCCAAGACCTTGGCATCTACATTGAGGAGGGAGATTGGTCTGTAGGACCCGCATTGTAGCGGATCCTTTTCCTTCTTTAAAAGAAGCAATATCGTTGCTTCTGACATAGTCGGGGGCAGTTGTCCCCTTTCCTTTGCCTCGTTGAAGGTCCTCGTCAGTAGCGGGGCGAGCAAGTCCAAATATTTTCTGTAAAATTCAACTGGGAATCCGTCCGGTCCCGGGGCCTTTCCCGTCTGCATGTTCCTAATTCCTTTCACCACTTCTTCTACCGTGATCTGTGCTCCCAATCCCATCCTTTCCTGCTCTTCCACCTTGGGAATTTCCAGCCGATCCAAAAACTCCATCATTCTCTCCCTCCCATCCGGGGGTTGAGCTTCATACAATTTTTTATAAAATGTCTTAAACACTTCATTCACTCTCTCCGCTCCCCGCTCCGTCTCTCCATCTTCGTCTCTCACCCCCCCTATTTCCCTCGCTGCTCCCCTTTTCCTCAATTGGTGTGCCAGCAATCTGCTCGCCTTCTCTCCATATTCATACTGTACACCCTGCGCCTTCCTCCATTGTGCCTCTGCAGTGCCTGTGGTCAGCAAGTCAAATTCCACATGCAGCCTTTGCCTTTCCCTATACAGTCCCTCCTCCGGTGCTTCCGCATACTGTCTGTCCACCCTCAAAAGTTCTTGCAACAACCGCTCCCGTTCCTTACTCTCCTGCTTCCCTTTATGTGTCCTTATTGATATCAGCTCCCCCCTAACCACCGCCTTCAACGCCTCCCAGACCACTCCCACCTGAACCTCCCCATTGTCATTGAGTTCCAAGTACTTTTCAATGCATCCCCTCACCCTTAAGCACACCCCCTCATCCGCCATTAGTCCCATATCCATTCTCCAGGGTGGACGCCCTCTTGTTTCCTCCCCTATCTCCAAGTCTACCCAGTGTGGGGCATGATCCGAAATGGCTATAGCCGTATATTCCGTTCCCCTCACCCTCGGGATCAATGCCCTACCCAACACAAAAAAGTCTATGCGTGAATAGACTTTATGGACATAGGAGAAAAACGAGAACTCCTTACTCCTAGGTCTACTGAATCTCCACGGGTCCACCCCTCCCATCTGCTCCATAAAATCCTTAAGCACCTTGGCTGCTGCCGGCCTCCTACCAGTCCTGGACTTCGACCTATCCAGCCTTGGTTCCAACACCGTGTTAAAGTCTCCCCCCATTATCAGCTTTCCGGTCTCTAGGTCTGGGATGCGTCCTAGCATTCGCCTCATAAAATTGGCATCGTCCCAATTCGGGGCATACACGTTTACCAACACCACCATCTCTCCCTGTAATTTGCCACTCACCATCACGTATCTGCCCCCGTTATCCGCCACTATAGTCTTTGCCTCGAACATTACCCGCTTCCCCACTAATATAGCCACCCCCCTGTTTTTCGCATCCAGCCCCGAATGGAACACCTGCCCTACCCATCCTTTGCGCAACCTAACCTGATCTATCAGTTTCAGGTGCGTTTCCTGTAACATGACCACATCTGCTTTAAGTTTCTTCAGGTGTGCGAGTACTCGTGCCCTCTTTATCGACCCGTTAAGCCCCCTCACGTTCCACGTGATCAGCCGAGTTGGGGGGCTTCCCACCCCCCCCCCCCTTGCCGGTTAGCCATCATCTTTTTCCAGCTTCTCGCCCAGTTCCCACGCGGCTGTATTTCTCCCAGACGGTGCCCCCCCGCCCATCCTTTCCCGCACCCACTCCCCCCTTTCCACAGCAGCAGCAACCCAGTAATTCCCCCCTCCCCCCCCCCCCCCCCCACTAGACCCCCCGCTAGTGTAATTACTCCCCCCATGTTGCTCCCAGAAGTCAGCAAACTCTGGCTGACCTCGGCTTCCCCCCGTGATCACGGCTCGCCCCGTGCGGCGCCCCCTCCTTCCTGCTTCTCTATTCCCGCCATAATTATCATAGCGCGGGAACCAAGCCCGCGCCTCTCCCTCGGCCCCGCCTCCCATGGCCAACGCCCCATCTCCTCTCCCTCCCCACCTCCCCCCATCACCACCTGTGGGAGAAAGAAAAGTTACCATACCGCAGGATTAATCATACAATCCCTCTTCGCCCCCCCCCCCCCCCCCCCCCCACTCGTCCCACCACTTTGTCCAAACGTTCATTTTCGTAGTCCAATCATTCCAATTTTTCTTCTACAATAAAAGTCCACGCTTCATCCGCCGTCTCAAAGTAGTGGTGCCTCCCTTGATATGTGACCCACAGTCTTGCCGGTTGCAGCATTCCAAACTTTATCTTTTTTTTGTGAAGTACCGCTTTGGCCCGATTAAAGCTCGCCCTCCTTCTCGCCACCTCCGCACTCCAATCTTGATAGACGCGGATCACCGCGTTCTCCCATTTACTACACCGAGTTTTCTTCGCCCATCTAAGGACCATTTCTCTATCCTTAAAACGGAGAAATCTCACCACTATGGCTCTGGGAGCTTCTCCTGCTCTCGGTCCTCGCACCATAACTCGGTATGCTCCCTCCACCTCCAACGGACCCGTCGGGGCCTCCACTCCCATTAACAAGTGCAGCATCGTGCTCACATATGCCCCGACGTCCGCCCCCTCCACACCTTCAGGAAGGCCAAGAATCCTCAAGTTGTTCCTCCTTGCGTTATTTTCCAGTGCCTCCAACCTCTCCACAGATCGTTTCTGGTGTGCCTCCTGTATCTCCGACTTCACCACCAGGCCCTGTATGTCGTTTTCATTCTCTGCTGCTTTCGCCTTCACGACCCGAAGCTCCTGCTCCTGGGTCTTTTGTTCCTCTTTCAGCCCTTCAATCGCCTGTAGTATCGGGGCCAACAACTCTTTCTTCATTTCCTTTTTTATCTCCTCCACACAGCGTTTCAAAAACTCTTGTTGTTCAGGGCCCCATATGAAACTGCCACCTTCCGACGCCATCTTGGTTTCTGCTTGCCTTCCTTGCCGTTGTTCCAAAGGATCCGCTGCAATCCGGCCACTTTCCTCTCCTTTTTCCATCCGTGTCCAGGGGGAACACCCTTCTGGTTTACCGCACGGTGTTTTCAGCCGTTAAAATTGCCGTTGGGGCTCCTATCAAGAGCCCAAAAGTCCGTTTCACAGGGAGCTGCCGAAACGTGCGACTCAGCTGGTCATCGCCGCACCCGGAAGTCCTCTCTTCCGATTGGATTCTAATTCAAATGTTGGGGTTCTCCCGGAGCGGTTTTCCACTTCTAAGTCGGGTCCCGGCGGAGTCGCCAATTATGTTGCTCTTTTTAACCTTAGTCTATTTGCTCTGATTACGTCACTTTTGCTCTCGAGTCGCCAGGTATCTTTATGATACCGCCACGTGGTTCAAGTGCAGGTTATGATTAATAATACAGCACACCGCTTAGTAAGGATTAAAACAACGGTCCTTTATTATATACAACGAGCAATATTAATACACTAATACTACTATCTATATAATAAACCTATCACTACTGGCCAATACTTAACTTAGGAAGAGCCCACCAGGTCAGGGAAACGAATGGCTTGTCCAATCACATCTGGCTCGCGGGATTCAAAAGGCTGCTACAGGTCGGTGGCTAGATGTCTCTACCGGCTAGCGATCGCTGGATTCAAACTTACTGTTGCCGGTTGCTGTTCTTGCGAAGGTCTCGAGCAGGCGAAGAGGAGAGAGAGAGAGAGATCTGAACTTGGCCCCTCACTTTTATAGGGCCCAGGGGCTTCCTGCCTCCCGGGGCGGCCCTTGACCCTGAGTCCCAAGTGATTGGATTTGTTTCCAATCCCTGGGGTTGATGTGTCCAATGGTGAGGCGATTCCTCGATCGGGGGGTGGTCGTTCACCTGTCTTTGTTTCGGCCATTGCAGGTGCCGACAGGTCTGGCGTGGTATTCAATTGCTAATATGTTGCAACTGTTCCCGGGATAGCCGATTTAACTGCAGATGTCTGAATAGATGGGCTGCAAACAGTCCTGAATGTAACTGCAAATACCTGGGTTGATGGGCTGTTGATAGCCCTGAGTATCAATCTGGGCTAACTACCCCAGAGCCGAATATGCAATACTGTCTGCAGCGGCCTGCTTGTGTCTTGTTAGCTGCTTTTCCCAGCAGTCTTTCGGGTTAGCCATTTCAAACTGGGTTTTGGCCAGATTAATCGGAACGCAGCCATTTTACGTGGCTACAGAGGAAATAGCATTGAAACTACCCGGATACTTGGGCGCGCAGGCAGCAGAGCTTGCGGCCATCGCGTACATAGTAGACCACCCAGATTCCTTCCCCAGCCCAACAGACATATACTCAGACAGCCTCTATGTCTGTAACAGCCTTACAGAATTTCTGCCCCCGTGGGAAACAAGAGGATTTGTTTCCGCGGACGGGAAACCCCTCCCCTCAGCCCCATTACTCCGCCATATTTTAGATAAAGCCCAGAACAGGACTTTTGGCATCATAAAAGTCCGCAGCCACCACCGTTCCTCCCCCGCTGGAAATGTGAAAGCCGACGCACTGGCTAAGGCAGGTTTCAGGCATGGGTATTTTTGGAAACCCCCCGAAAGCGCGCCAGTGAGTGCAGTTCAGGTTACACAGACTAGGATCGAGGATCCAGTAGAGGCCCAGAAGCAGGATAGCGCTCTCACTGAGATTGTGAAAGGGAAGTTTCGAGCCTCCTACGAGAGGTTCAGAAATACACTAACCACACATGACGGTGTGGTGTTAAAGGACACCCTTTATGTAGTTCCTGAGCAGGATAGGAACCAATTGATTTGTTTATTCCATGATGGTCGTAGACACCAGGGAATCGATCCCACTATAGCCCACCTCAAACAGCTTTGTTGGTGGCCAAATCTCAAGGAAGATGTAAGCCATTACATTGAGAATTGCATTATCTGTGCGCAGAACCCCGATAGATATGCTAAAAAGGCCCAACTCAGCCACACCCGACCCGTTAACGGCCCCTGGACTAACCTCCAGATTGATTTTATAGGTCCATTGCCCCCTTGCAGGAATGGCTATAAATATGTACTGGTGGTCATAGACACCTTTACTAAATGGGTGGAAGCATTTCCAGCCCGCACCAACACCACGAAAACCACAGCCAAGATCCTAACCCACCACATCTTTACAAGATGGGGACTCCCCCACAGTATTGAATCGGACCAAGGTTCTCACTTTACGGGACGTGTCATGCAGAACGTCCTCACGATGTTTGGCATCACCCAAAAATTCCACATTGCGTACCACCCACAGTCGAGTGGTATAGTGGAGTGCATGAATCGGACCCTAAAAACCACCCTCAGAAAAATGGTCCAGCAGAACACCCCCATTTGGGACTCAGTCCTCCCTTTTGCGCTGATGTTTTTGCGTAACACTGTTTCCACCTCCACAGGTTACACCCCACACACTCTCATGACCGGACGCCCCATGAAAGGGACAGAATACTTGTTAGGTTTAGACCTGACCAGCCCTGAAGTAACGGCCCTCACGCACGAGAAAGCCGTGCAGCAATTAGTTGCAAATGTAAAAACGGCTCAGTTAGCAGCCGCTGTAAAACTGGGCACCAAAAAGAAACAGAGCAAGGCTTGTTTCGATAAGGCAGTGCATGCAACGGAGTATGATATCGGACAGCAAGTGATGTTGTCTGTATATAACCGCAGCACATTCCTGTCTCCAAAATACTCAGGTTCGTACTCCATTGCGGATAAAGTAAGCCCATCAGTCTACAAAATAAAATACCCAAATGGTAAGACTGCTTGGTTTCATATAAACCAGTTGAAGGTTTATGGAACACAGTCGAACCACACACACCACGTCACGCTTGACGCAGCAGACCACACCCCGCCCACAGCCAACGTAACCCGACCAACCCCCACCACGTCCAGCCCAGCCATGGACTCGACCTCAACTCCACCCCCAAAATGTACACTCCGCCCCGGAACGCCCACAGACTGCAGCAGCAGAGACAGCGACTGTGACTCGGACGATAGCCACAGCACGCCTCCCTACTATCCCCATGCAACCGGACCCACACCCAACGACTACGACTACGATCCCAGTGATCCCTTCCTGATCACTTTTCTAAATAAATCCCACCACCGACCACCGAACCACACAGACGACCCCGGCTGTGTCCCCACACAACTCGACACAACTCATTGGCACCGCGACAACTCCTACAGACTCGTCCGCAACGACGAGAGCGACCCCAACTCACACCAAGCAGCCCTTTCAGCCCTAATCCACTCCAGAGTTTGGCACCCGGGAGAAGGTGACGACCTCGAGTCTGACTCCCAAGCCGCCAACCCCTTTGCGACCATGTTCGCAACCGAGAACTGAGGTGTCCACATGATGTTTAAAGGAAACGCTTGTGAGAAGTGTTGTCCTTCCTGATGGAACCTGCAGAATGTTTTATGTTGTTCGTACGTTTGTTTCGTGTTGTTCGTCCGACAGGAGAATTATTTTTCCAGCCGCTTGTTCAGCGGTACCAACTTATCTGCAGATACCTGGTCAACAGACCACACGCTGGTTCAGCGGAACTAGCTTGTCTACAGACACTGGTCAAGAGACCACACGCTTGTTCAGTGGAACTAGCTTTTCAGCTAATACTTGTTCGGGTATCAGACGGCCGATCGTAACTGCTCTTCTGATTCAAGGGATAGAATCACTATGGCAGCCCCACCACGATGACTACATTTTTGCCCGTTCTTGTCGGTTGCTCAGACAGTGGAGAAACAGCGTGAGACCCGCCCTGCCTGGGGACCCCCCCACTGGTCACTCACGCTCGGCTAGGGCAGATACGGCATTGGTAGCCATCCTACCCGGGGACTCCATCCAAATCTTACCCGTCGCGGCCCATACGCACCTCATTTGACATTCTGTCTTTTCAAAAAGTTTTTATTTGTTTAGGCGACCTTTAGGTTGCTGCCATCTGCTATTTACATCCATGAACATTTGGATGGTAAATAAGCAATGGTCCGTCATTGGGAAGTGTGCCGTGTCCTAAAATTTGTTTTTGAAAAAAAATGAGGGAGTCACACTAGCATACCGGATATTAAACAGAGGTAGTTACAGATACTATGCTTGTTTTCACACAACTCCAGAAGCTCCAGGACCGGAGAAAATACAAGAGACCACATAGAAAGAAAAGGAAAGAGGACAGCCATGAGGACTCCCTTCATTGTGCTCAACATTATTTTTGTGGACATTTGGTTGCGCGAAAACGTGAACCCCATTACTTCAAACCTCCCAGCTGTTAATGTTTCACTGCCCCGCAGTACCCAGAGCCCAGTCACCAGCGACACTGCATCTTCCTGGTGTGCCAGGTTGATAACCTGGTACTCCCTGTCCTACATGATCGAAGCACTGTTAGCGTTGGTGATACTCTGCTGTGTAGTGCAGACTATGCGCCTACGTAAATGGAGGAGAGCGTACCGCGCTCGAACCCCGGTATATCGGATCAGATCCCCTATATTCGGTTACGACCAGACCCCCGACGCCCGCAATCTATAATAAAAACAATAAAGTGCATTCACTTGCGTTATTGCTGTAAATAAAAAGATGTACAAAACCTTTCATGAAAAAAAAACCTTGTATGATCCTGAGCTTGACTGCCAAGCCAGGAAAGATTATATGGAATGATGTGAGTTTGTTGTATGTTTTAGGAAGATAGGATAATGCAATGTTTAGCGAGTATAGTGTAATAAGGATAAATTAGAGGTTCCAAGTTTGTTATTTTGTAATGCATGTCCCTGTCTGACATAGCGCCCTTAGAATTGTTAGGTAACATGTTTTGTGCATTGCTAGGGTCAGAGGAGGTGTTCCCCCCCCGGTCAGGGAATGGAAAGGAACAAAGTGATGTGATCCTTCACGCTGCGCATTAGGATCACAAGGAGGGAATGTAGCCATGTAAAATGGCTGATTCCCGATTAGAATGGTCAAACCCCGATTTAAAATGGTGAACGAAAGAGGCTGATGGGAAAATCAGCCAACAGGACTCAAACGGACAGCTTCTGATTCAAGGGATAGAATCACTATGGCAGCCCCACCACGATGACTACATTTTTGCCCGTTCTTGTCGGTTGCTCAGACAGTGGAGAAACAGCGTGAGACCCACATGTAAAACAGTGTATTCGCCTCTGGGGAAGTCAGCCCAGACCGATAACTGCAGCCATCAACATCACAACAACCCAGCCATCTGCATAGTGAGCAGCCATCCCCAGGAACAATTGCTACACGTTAGCAACATAAAGCCGATCCAGACATTTCGGCCCCAGCAGGGGCTGACACTAAGAAAGGTAAACGACCACCCCCCCCCCCCCCCCGATCAAGGAATCGCCCCATTATCAGAGCATATCGAACCAAGTGATTGGGACCAAGTCCAATCACTTGGAACCAGGTACGAGGTCCGCCCCGAGAGGCGGGAAGCCCCTGGGGACTATAAGAATAGGGGCCAAGTTCAACTCGACCCTTCTTCTCCTGCTCGCAACCTTCGAGCCTTCGACAAAGAAAACTGTAAGTGTTACTCCAGCGATCGCTACCAGATAGGCGCTCCTGACTATCGAATTGTACCAGCCTTTGAATCCCGCAGGCTCAGAACCAATTCGAAAGACCATTCGTTTCCCTGACCTGGTGGGCCATTTCCAAAGTTAAGTATTGGCCTTTAGTGGTAGGTAGTAGTCTAGAAGTAGGATTGTTGTATAAGTATTTATTGCTGTATATAATAAATGAGCGTTGATTTAACACTTACTAAGAGGTGTGTTGCATTATTAATCATTACTTGGACTTGAACCACGTGGCGGTATCAGAAAGATACCTGGCGACTCATGAGCAAAGGTGACAGAATAAGAATAAAGTAAACTAAGGCTAAAACGAGCAACACTTGGAGCTCCCGAAGTCGGGGGTATGGGTTAGCGACACGGCGGCGTTTCTCAGGCTCGGGAAAATCAAGTTCGCCTTGAGGGGATCGCTGCAGGGATTTGCCCGGAGATGGGGGTGCTGGGTCGCGATGGTCAGCTGGCATGGGTCGCAAAGGTCGGCTGGTTGGTAGAGGTGGTTCCCGAGAAAAAGAAGTTTGAAAAAATATAGATTGTAAGTTGCTTAGGCCTTAGAGTTGATCCTTGTGGTACTCCACTAGTCACAGGCTGCCAAATTGAAAATGCTTGGCTTATCCCTATTCACTACTTCCTTTCCATTAAAATCCTCTCTATCTGTGATAGCCAATGTAGGTCAACGAGAACTGGAGTAATGGGTGAATGGAACTTAATGTGAGTTAAGGTATGAGCAGTCGAGTTTTGGATGAGCTCAAGTTTATGTCCCCAGAGGTTGTCAAAGGGCAGCACGGTAGCATTGTGGATAGCACAATTGCTTCACAGCTCCAGGGTCCCAGGTTTGATTCCGTCTTGGGTCACTGTCTGTGCGGAGTCTGCACATCCTCCCCGTGTGTGCGTGGGTTTCCTCCGGGTGCTCCGGTTTCCTCCCACAGTCCAAAGATGTGCAGGTTAGGTGGATTGGCCATGATAAATTGCCCTTAGTGTCCAAAATTGCCCTTAGTGTTGGGTGGGGTTGCTAGGTTATCGGGATAGGGTGGAGGTGTTGACCTTGGGTAGGGTGCTCTTTCCAAGAGCCGGTGCAGACTTGATGGTCCTAATGGCCTCCTTCTGCATTGTAAATTCTATGATAATGATAATGTAGAAAGATGGAAGGCCAGTCAGGAGAGTATTATACCTTTAGATTTGACAATTCCAAATATACGGATGGGGGTTTCAGCAGTAAATTGATTGGATGAGACATGCATTGGCTAGGATGAGCTGGCAAAGGATACTTAAGGGGTTGATGGTGGATAGGCAATGGCAGACATTTAAAGAACACATGAATGAACTTCAGTAATTGTACATCCCTCAAAGGGGTGCTCACAAGACATTCCTTTTGAAGCTAGTTGTGATTTGCGACATTCTGGCATCACACCACAGAGAATGGATTTTCTGACAGGAGTTATGATTCCGATGAGATGCAAATGTTTCAATTGTGATTCCCAGTGTTCAATGGCGGGAAACACTGCACGCCACTGACGGGGGAGGGGGCGATCGTGGCAAGCTTTCACACCAGTATAAAATGCGACTTTGGCCGTCTCACGATTTTTGTACATTCCTATTGCCAAACCCACCCGCACTAACGGGAGGGGAAAATCCTGGCCCAAGAATATTATAATCCCCACCCTGGATTCCATTACCTGAGGCTGTGATGACTCTAGCAGCATCCCAATTTTTCACTACACACTGCCAACAACTGTTACACCTCATTGTAATATCTGGGGAGCTTCGGACTCACCATTCTAGCACTGGGATGCACGGTGTCAAAAATGCCATATACAAAAATATAACCAAACGATATAACCAAATGATTTGAGTACAAATAAACATCTCTTGGAATAGCTCTTGTTCAACATTAAAATTGCACATTTAAACTTTCAGCTTTCAAAACAATGCAGGCTTTATAATTCAAAGTATCTTTCAACATGCTAAAATACCATGAACAGCTGATTATTTCAAAATAAACTTATCCCAAATTTGTTTTTTTTAAATTACCAGTGCATACAGATATTTGAACTATCAAATGGAAGCTAAGATGAGAACTTGAAAACAAAAATTGAATTTCCCTCCAAGACATCATAATAGTCAATGGGAAAACACAAAATAATTCATATGTTTGGATTTTAGATGCATTGCTCTATAATGTTGATATTTGTGAGAATCCTGTACCAGGTGTTAGATTCTTGCACTTTTCTGACAATTTTAAAGTTTAACATTTATCATTTTATTCCAGAAAAACCGTCATGTTTAAAGTAGCATGAATTTTTCAAAGAAAACAAAATTGTTTCATGAGTTTGTAACTTTAGACAAAGACTAAGAAACTCGCATATACTTCTACTACCTCATCTAGGTTACTTGTGGATGCAACTGCATCGTCTCTCGCTGATGTTCTCTTTTGTAATGATTTCTGAACAGCCTGTAAAAAATGTTGGTATGTTAAAACAGTCATCCTCACTGCACTACAAAGCAACAGGTTCCTTAACATCTACATATACTGACTATACAATGCTCCCATTTTCAAATAAGGAAATGGAAACCAGCCATCTGAAAGGGGGTAAACACTAAACTGAAAAGAGTAATTTATTCAAAATGATATGCTCTCACAATAATACTCCAATTATCTAACCTAATCCCAAACCTATGTTTAGTGTCTAGCACCCCACTTCCCACATTAACCTTGAGCCAGTTGACTGCAGAGGCAAACTTTACAAGAGAAAAGAATAAAAAGGGAAATCCCATTCAGATTAAGAAAATTTCCTTCGAAGGGTTCCAAATGTATTTTTGAGCTGAAAGCTCCACTCTGCGTCCAACTAATCACCAAAATGCTCAGTTCAGGTTATGATGGGTCAATTTCTTTCTCATTAAAAAAGTTACAATTTAAAAAATTCTAAAATAAAAACTAGCCATGCTGTAGTAATAATAGGTTTACTGAAGATTGGCATTTACGAAGGTGTTTGTTATAATCTCCAACATTAGTGGATTCGGATCATGATTTTTTTATCTACATGAAATTTTACCTGAGTGAATTCTGTAAACCGCCAACATTTTTTCATGCATTTCATCAAATGGCTTGGTTGATACACCAATTATTCAGAAATATCAGTAATTTAGAATCATTGAATCATAGAATTTACAGTGCTGAAGGAGGCCATTCGGCCCATCGAGTCTGCGCCAGCCCTTGGAAAGAGCACCCTACCCAAGCCCACACCGCCACCCAATCCCCGTAACCCAGTAACCCCACTTAACCTTTTTGGACATTAAGGGCAATTTATCATGGTCAATCAACCTAACCCGCACATCTTTGGACTGTGGGAGGAAACCGGAGCCGCCGGAGGAAACCCACGCACACAGGGGAAGAACATGCAGATTCTGCACAGACAGTGACCCAAGCTCGGAATCGAACCTGGGACCCTGGAACTGTGAAGCAACTGTGCTAACCACTATGCTACCGTGCTGCCCTAAATTGGTAAGTGTTATACTTGTGATGATTGCTCAGCAAATGTATAAAACACATTATTTATTTCTCAATAATCTGCAGGATCACCATTACTTCTATCACATTATAGTGCAAAGCAATTGTAAAATAATTTAGGATGGCACATAGCCTTCATATCTTTTTTCACAAGTCAGCAACTCGATAGTGGTACAAAATTATGTTGTTAAAAATCCCTCATAAAAAGAGTGAAACGGGCAGTGGAATTATTTTATTCTTTCATAGGATGTGGGCATCATCAGCAAAGCCAACATTTATTGTCCATTCCTAATTGCTCTTGAACTGAGTGGCTTGCTAGACCTTTTCAGTGTAGTTAAGAGTCAACCACATTGCTGTCACAGCTAGTTACACATTAACCAGGTCTGGTAAGGATGGCAAATTCTCTTTTCTAAAGGACACAAATAAACCTGATGGCTTTTTATGATAATCAATGATAGTTTCATTGTCACCATTACAGAAACTAGCTTTCAATTTCAGATTTATTAGTTAATCGAATTTAAATTTCACAAGCTGTCGTGGGTGTGATTTGAACCCATATCCTGAGAGCATAGTCTGGATATCTGCACAAGTCCAGTAACATTATTACTTGCGGGGAAACAGTGGTGTTGCGGTAAAGGAAATATTAAAATGTCATGAAAGCATGCAGATGTAGCTGTAAATACAAACTGAAAGGATCCAATTTCAAAATATTTTTGGCCCTATCACAAATTGTGGTTTCATTTCATTTTTTGATGAAGAATAAGATAAATTGGATGTGCTTCTGCTCAGGTTACATATTCACTTTGCACTATTATAAAACACATGACAAGTTTTGTCATAAGAATACACAATGGGTATTTTTAACCCTTAGGAGATTTTAACCCCAAGGAGAGGTGTTTTGCGCTGGGTGGGGGAGGTATAAGGAGGTAATTTATTTTTTTAATTTTCAAAACCGGATTCCAACCCATCATTTCCAGTTGTAGCAGAGGTGAATTGGGTCACAGATACATTCTCAGAAAATAAGTTGGTCACTAAAATCTTTTAAGGATACTGCATGTGTTCTTTGAATTCTTATTTCTAATGCCGAAGGTCCGGACTCCTGGACTGCGAGAATCCTGCGGGTAAAATGAGGCGAGTTCTGCCAGGACTGATCAGCTCCAAACTTCACTGCAGTCTGAGTCCAACCATGGGCAAGAGGAGAGAGATGAGAGTGACTATCCTTGACTTCAAGGCAACATTTGCCTGTTTGTCGGTCACATCAAGGAGCCCAAGCAAAATTGAAATCAATGGTGATCAGTGTTGGGATCCTTGCTGTTCTGTGGTTTATATTAATGATTTAGACATGAATGTAGGAGGGTTGATCAGTAAGTTTGCAGATGATACAAAAAAATAGTGGGGTGGTAAATAGTGAGGAGTATAGCCATAGATTATAAGAGGATATAGACTGGCTGGTCAGGGGGCTGATCAGTGTCAAATGGAAATCAATCCTGATAAGTGTGAGGTGATGCACTTGGGCAGGACAAACAAGGCAAGGAAATACATGATAGCCGGCAGGACCCTGGGAAGCACAAAGGATCAGAGGGACCCAGGTGTGCAAGTAACACCAGTCCCTAAAGGTAGCAGGGCAGGTGGATAAAGTGGTTAAGAAGATATATGATGTACTTGCTTTTATTAGCCAAGGCAGAGAGTTTAGGTGCATGGAGATTATGCTGGATCTATAGAAAATATTGTCTAGGCAACAGCTAGAGTATTTTGTGCAGTTCTGGAATCCACATTATATAAAAGTTGTGATAGCACTGGAAAGGGTGCAGAGGAGATTTACCAGGATGTTGCCTGTGCTGGAGAGTTTTAGTTATGAAGAGAGATTGGATAAATTGGGGTTGTTTTCCTTGAAGCAGAGGAGACTAAGGGGGGGACATGATTGATACGTATAAAATTATGAGGGGCATAGCTAGAGTAGACAGGAATAAACATTTCCCCCTGGTGGAGGGATCAATGACCAGGGGGCATAAATTTAAGGTAAGGGGCAGGAGGTTTAGAGGGAATGTGAGGAAAAGGCTTTTCACTCAGAGGGTGGTGAGGGCCTGGAACTCACTGCCTGAAAGGGTAATGAAGGCAGAGACCCTCATAACATTTAAGAATTATTTAGATGTGCACTTGTGATGCCAAGGCATAGAAGGCTATTGGCTAAGTGCAGCAACCTGCCAAGCCTCTTTCAACAGACCTTCCACACTCATGACCTCCACCGTCGGGAAGAACAAGGGCAGGAGACGCATGGGAAAATCACCACCTGCAAGCTCCCCTGCAAATCACACACAAGCCTGACTTAAAACTAAAACGCTGTTCTTTCACTGTCACAGGGTTAAAATCATATAAGTTCCTCCTTAACAGCACTGTGAGCACATACAACATAAGGACTGCAGCGGTTCAAGAGCATGGTTCATCACTATTTTGGCAAGGGTAATTCGGGGTGGCCAACAAATAGAGACACTGGCATCTTATTTCCACTTCGCCCAACTCTGACCTACTGTAACGTGAGACTTAAATAACATCTGCTCCCTGATTGCATTCCAGCCGGACAGCCAGCCAGGCAATCAGGTGGGAAACGTGCTGAGACTTTTGTAAAATATGTCTTCACATTAAATTTGCGGGACT
This sequence comes from Scyliorhinus torazame, assembly GCF_047496885.1. Taxonomy (NCBI): domain Eukaryota; kingdom Metazoa; phylum Chordata; class Chondrichthyes; order Carcharhiniformes; family Scyliorhinidae; genus Scyliorhinus; species Scyliorhinus torazame. Next base: position 312,980,698 of record NC_092707.1, read on the forward strand.
GTGGGAAGCCCATATTATCAGGACTCCTGTTGAAGAAACTTCCTCTCCACCAAACCCTCCTCTTCTCTTCCCGGCCTCAATAAATATGAGGGTCAAAGATGTCACTAGTTTCTTCTTTATCAATAAAGAGTAACAGGGTTTGATGAAAATATATTTTTTATATTATATATTGATTACAATTATATATCCTTTTTCTTGAGGATTGTCAGAATTCAAAAATTGTTAGGATTTACTGAATCTACAATCATACTTTGGGCAAGCAAGAATTGGGAATTTAGACAGTTAAACCACAGACACTGCGTCACAACTAATAACCGGACTTCTGGTGATGGCGATGTGCTGAGTCATCACACATCAGGTGGCTCTCCTCCCACAGACCTGTAAAATAACCATTTTTTAAATCAAAAACTCACCAGAAAACTCGGCAACTCATTCCCCCAACCTTAGTAAAACAGGGGAAGAAAGAGAAGGAGAAAAAAGCAGGGAAAAATCCAGTCCAGGGGCCGAACAGAGACCAGGAGTGGAAGGGGCCTGGAACGGAGACAATTGGAAGAGCCAATTAGCGCACAAGGAAGCAAAGCAGGTTTCGGCGGAGTAAGAAGGGCAGACCAGCCACGCACAAAGCTCTCTCTCCCTCTCACCAGGGGGGAATTGGATGGGGTCCCTCTCGGAAGCACTGAGGGAACACCAGCAGGAGATAAAAACAGGTATCCAGGCTGCAGTGAAAGACGCGATGGCCGAAGCCCGGGCACAGATACATCTCGCCCTGGAATGAGTGGAAAAGAGGCTGGAAGCCCAAGAAGCAACAACTCACACCATAATTTTTAAAAATTCATTCATTCACAGGATGTAGGCTGGTTAGGCCTGCATTATTGTGTATCACTAGCTGCCCTTTAAAAGGTGGTGGTGAATTGCCTTCTTGAACCGTTGCAGGCATAGGTACACCCACTGTGCTGTTAGGAGCAAATTCCACGAGATTGCCCCAGCGACAATGAAGGAACGGCGATAAATTTCTAAGTCAGGGTGGTGAGTGACTTGGAGGGGAACCTCCGAGTGGTGGGGTTCCCCGGTATCTGCTGCTCTTGTCCTTCTAGATATTAATGTGGCTAGTCTTGTTCAGTTTCTGATCACTGGTAGCCCCCAGGATGTTGATTGTGAGAGATTCAGTGATGGTACTGCCATTGAATGTCAAGGGGCGGGGGTTAGATCCTCTCTTGTAGGAGATGGACATTGCCTGGCACTTGTTGGCACGAATGTAACTTGCCACTTGTCAGCCCAAGCCTGGATGTTGTCCACGATTTGCTGCATTTGGACATGGACTGCTTCATTATCTGAGGAGTCGCGAGTGGTGCTGAACATTGTTCAGTCATCTGCAAACATCCCCAATTCTGACCTTATGATGGAAGGGAGGTCATTGATGAAGCAGTTAAAGATGATTGGGCCAAGGACACTACCCTGAGTACCTCCTGCAGTGATGTCCTGGAGCTGAGATAACTGACCTCCAACCACCACAGCCATCTTCCTTTGTACGAAGTCTTACAACACCAGGTTAAAGTCCAACAGGTTTGTTTCGATGTCACTAGCTTTCGGAGCGCTGCTCCTTCCTCAGGTGAATGAAGAGGTCTGTTCCAGAAACACATATATAGACAAATTCAAAGATGCCAAACAATGCTTGGAATGCGAGCATTAGCAGGTGATTAAATCTTTACAGATCCAGAGATGGGATAACCCCAGGTTAAAGAGGTGTGAATTGTACCAAGCCAGGACAGTTGGTAGGATTTCGCAGGCCAGATGGTGGGGGATGAATGTAATGCGACATGAATCCCAGGTCCCGGTTGAGGCCGCACTCATGTGTGCGGAACTTGGCTATAAGTTTCTGCTCGGCGATTCTGCGTTGTCGCGGGTCCTGAAGGCCGCCTTGGAGAACGCTTACCCGGAGATCAGAGGCTGAATGCCCTTGACTGCTGAAATGTTCCCCGACTGGAAGGGAACATTCCTGCCTGGTGATTGTTGCGCGATGTCCGTTCATTCGTTGTCGCAGCGTCTGCATGGTCTCGCCAATGTACCACGCTTCGGGACATCCTTTCCTGCAGCGAATGAGGTAGACAACGTTGGCCGAGTCGCACGAGTATGTACCGCGTACCTGGTGGGTGGTGTTCTCACGTGTAATAGTGGTATCCATGTCGATGATCTGGCACGTCTTGCAGAGATTGCCATGACAGGGTTGTGTGGTGTCGTGGTCACTGTTCTGAAGACTGGGTAGTTTGCTGCAAACAATGGTTCGTTTGAGGTTGCGCGGTTGTTTGAAGGCAAGTAGTGGGGGTGTGGGGATGACCTTGGCAAGATGTTCATCGTCATCAATGACATGTTGAAGGCTGTGAAGAAGATGACGTAGTTTCTCCGCTCCGGGGAAGTACTGGACGACGAAGGGTATTCTGTCGGTTGTGTCCCATGTTTGTCTTCTGAGGAGGTCGGTCCGGTTTTTCGCTGTGGCGCGTTGGAACTGTCGATCGATGAGTCGAGTGCCATATCCCGTTCGTACGAGGGCATCTTTCAACGTCTGTAGATGTCTGTTACGCTCGGACACAACCGACAGAATACCCTTCGTCGTCCAGTACTTCCCCGGAGCGGAGAAACTACGTCATCTTCTTCACAGCCTTCAACACGTCATTGATGACGATGAACATCTTGCCAAGGTCATCCCCACACCCCCACTACTTGCCTTCAAACAACCGCGCAACCTCAAACAAACCATTGTTTGCAGCAAACTACCCAGTCTTCAGAACAGTGACCACGACACCACACAACCCTGTCATGGCAATCTCTGCAAGACGTGCCAGATCATCGACATGGATACCACTATTACACGTGAGAACACCACCCACCAGGTACGCGGTACATACTCGTGCGACTCGGCCAACGTTGTCTACCTCATACGCTGCAGGAAAGGATGTCCCGAAGCGTGGTACATTGGCGAGACCATGCAGACGCTGCGACAACGAATGAACGGACATCGCGCAACAATCACCAGGCAGAAATGTTCCCTTCCAGTCGGGGAACACTTCAGCAGTCAAGGGCATTCAGCCTCTGATCTCCGGGTAAGCGTTCTCCAAGGCGGCCTTCAGGACCCGCGACAACGCAGAATCGCTGAGCAGAAACTTATTGCCAAGTTCCGCACACATGAGTGCGGCTTCAACCGGGACCTGGGATTCATGTCGCATTACATTCATCCCCCACCATCTGGCCTGCAAAATCCTACCAACTGTCCTGGCTTGGTACAATTCACACCTCTTTAACCTGGGGTTACCCCATCTCTGAATCTGTAAAGATTTAATCACCTGCTAATGCTCGCATTCCAAGCATTGTTTGGCATCTTTGAATTTGTCTATATATGTTTCTGGAACAGGCCTCTTCATTCACCTGAGGAAGGAGCAGCGCTCCGAAAGCTAGTGACATCGAAACAAACCTGTTGGACTTTAACCTGGTGTTGTAGGACTTCGTACTGTGCTCACCCCATTTATTGTCACGCCGGCATCTCCTCATCATCATCTTCCTTTGTGCCAGGTATGACGCCAACCAGTAAGGAGTTTTCCCCTTGATTGCCATTGATTCCAATTTACCTAGAGCTCCTTGATACCATACTCGGTCAAATGCTGCCTTGATGTCAACGACCGTCACTCTCATCTCACCTCTGGCATTCAGCTCTTTTGTCCATGTTTGAACCAAAGTTGTAATGAGGTCAGGAAATGGGTGACCCTGGCGGAACCCAAACTGAGCATCCGGGAGCAGGTTTTTGCTGAGCAAGTGCTGCTGACAGCACGATTGATGACTCCTTCCATCACATTGCAGATGATTTAGAGTAGACTGATAGGGCGGTAATTGGCTGGGTAGGATTTGTCCTGTTTCTTGTGTATAAGACACACCTGGGCAAATTTCCACAATGACAGGTAGATGCCAGTGTTATAGTTAGTGTGGAAATTCCAGGATCTTGACCCAGCGATACTCAAGGAACAGTGATATATTTCCAAGTCAGGATGTTGAGTGGTTTGGAGGGGAACTTACAGGTGGTGTTGCTTCCATGTATCTGCTGCCTTTGCCCTTCTTGTTGATAGAAGTGGTGGGGTTTTGAAGGTTCTGTCAAAGGAGGCTTGGTGAAGGGTGGATTTGTTTATTGTCACGTGTACCGAGGTACAGTGAAAAGTATTTTTCTGCGAGCAGCTCAACAAATCATTAAGTACATGACAAGAAAATAAAAAGAAAATACATAATAGGGCAACATAAGGTACACAATGTAAACACATAGACACCAGCATCGGGTGAAGAATACAGGAATGTAGTATTTATCAGGTCAGACCATAAGAGGGTGGTTTGGGAGTCTGGTAACAGCGGGGAGAAGCTGTTTTTGAATCTGTTCGTGTGTGTTCTCAGACTTTTCTATCTCCTGCCCGATGGAAGAAGTTGGAAGAGTGAATAAGCCGGGTGGGCGGGGTCTTTCACTATGCTGCCTGCTTTCCCCAGGCAGCGGGAGGTGTAGATAGAGTCAATGGATGGGAGGCAGGTTGATGTGATGGACTGGGCAGTGTTCATGACTCTCGGAATTTTCTTGCGGCCTTGGGTCGAGCAGTTGCCATACCAGGCTGTGATGCAGCCAGATAGGATGCTTTTCGATGGTGCATCTGTAAAAGTTGGTCAGAGTTAATGTGGACATGCCGAATTTCCTTAGTTTCCTGAGGAAGTATAGACACTGTTGTGGTAGCGTCGACGTGGGTGGACAAGGACAGATTTTTGGTGATGTGCACTCCTAGGAATTTGAAGCTTTAACCATCTTACACCCTAGCCACGTTGATGCTGACAGGGGTGTGTGTAGTACTTTGCTTCCTGAAGTTAATGACCAGCTCTTTAGTTCTGCTGGCATTGTGGGATAGATTGTTGTTGTTTCACCACTCCACTAGGTTCTCTATCTCCCTCCTGTATTCTGACTCGTCGTTATTCGAGATCTGGCCCACTATGTTCGTGTCGCCAGCAAACTTGTAGATGGTGTTGGAACCAAATTTTGCCTCGCAATCGTGTGTGTACAGGGAGTATAATAGGGGGTTAAGTATGCTGAATTCCTGCAGTGCATACACATAAGAGAATTAGTAATAGGCCCCACTTTAGAACCGTCCAGAGAAACTAGGATGAGGGGAAAGTCGACGATGAGGCGATATCTGAGAAAGGTAGAAAAGATAAAGACTCAAGCTCTTCTTGAGTTAGTAGAAGTAAACGTTTGGAGGACGGGTTTAGTTCAAGGGGATCAACATGCTTCATTTGTCACCAGAAAAGTGCTTATAAAAGCTAATAACTGCAAGTTGAAAAGCAAAGCTGTCACGTTTGTCCAATCAAGGGGTATTCCTTCAGGTAATAATGTCCGGGTTGGTAAAGTTCACAACAAGCAGGGAGTCTTTCCGAGATTCACTGAGAATCGGGCAATAGAAAGCTATAGATTTTTTTGCTCAAGGGTGAAGTGTCCCATGGTCATCTGTGCATGTCGATCATTATCCTGAGGAATTCAGGACAACTGTTGGCCAATAACTGACTTTCTCCAGATAGTTCAATGAATGCTAAGGTATTGTATTGTGGACAGCACGGTAGCACAGTTGCTTCATAGCTCCAGGGTTTCAGGTTCAATTCCTGGCTTGGGTCACTATCTGTGCGGAGTCTGCACGTTCTTCTCGTGTGTGTGTGGGTTTCCTCCAGGTGCTCTGGTTTCCTCCCACAGTCCAAAGATGTGCACATTAGGTGGATTGGCCATGATAAATTGCCCTTAAGTGTCCAAAAACAAAAGGTGGGGTGGGGTTCCTGGGATGGGGTGGAGGTGTGGGTTTGGGTGGGGTGCTCTTTCCAAGGGCTGGTGCAGACTCGATGGGCCGAATGGCCTCCTTCTGCACTGTAGATTCTATGATTAGTTCAGGGGCTCCACAGAAGCTTATGGGGAGGCAGTGGCGTCGTGGAATTGTCACTGAACTAGTAATCCACAGACTCTGATAATACTATGGGGAATTTTGGCTTGAATCCATGGCAGATGGTGAAGTTTGAATGCAATAAATGTCTGAAATGATGACCGTGAAATGGTCGTTAATTTTTGTAAAAACCTATCTTCGTAAATGCCCTTGAGGGAATGAAATCTGCCATCCTTACTCAGCCTGGTCTACATATGGTTCCAGTTCCACAGCAACGTGGTTGACTCTTCAATGTCCTCTGAAATGGCCCTAGAAAGCCACGGAGTTCAAGAGAAATTAGGGACGGACAATAAATGCTGGTTCAGCCAGCAATGCACACATCCCATGAATCAATACCATGCCTTTGTATACAGTGATTTAAAATGCAACATAATTACGGATCCTGTTACTCTTTGTGTTGTTCCCAGTCTGCCCATGGAAGGTGCAGATTATTTGTTGGGAAAGGGCTTGGCTGTAGGAAGGTGTTTCACGCAGTTTTGGAAAAGCCACCTAAGATTGCCGAGACTGAGGTTTTACCAGAGGATATTCCCAGAATACAGTGACGCAGAGGGATGTTCATTACCAGCATCTGAGAGCTCTGTTTGCCAGGCTGGCCAAAGTTAATCTCGTCACCAATATGAGTGAGTTTGCTAAAGCCACAGTCATCTATTTCGGACAAGTGTTGGGCCAGGTTCAAGTGACACTTTAGATTAGAGTCAGATTTATTGTCATGTGTACAGTTAAAAGTATTGTTCTGCATACAGTCCAGGCAGATCGTTCCATACATAGGACATACTATAAATACACAATGTAGGGACGTCCGGTGGCGTGGGCGAGCAGGGCGGCCGCAACAACAAGATTCGCAGCGATTTCGGGAAATCCCCGAGTCCTCACGCACACCCGACTATTGTCGGCCTTTGGGGCCGCCATGAGCAGCCAGCGGGGCCGGTTTAAAAACCGGCAAAGAACCCTGCGCGGGTGTCGCGCGGCGGGGGGCTGAGGCGGCGGGCCCGGCGCAGCAGGTCAGAGTAGCGGGGGCGGAGCTACGAGGAGGCCGCGTCGGCAAGCCCGAGGCCAGGGCACCGTGTAGGGAGGGTGCTCCACATCTGATGACTCCCACCAAGGAAGAAGAAAGAAGGTTGAAGCCTGGTCCCAGGTGAATGCAAAGGAGAAAGAAAGAAGATTTAAGGAAGTTTGGTGAAAGATTTTTTTTTCAAAAAAGAACAATGTCAGATTGATGAAGGGCAGGAGGGTGAATGGGGAGAGAGGAGAAAAGAAAGAAGATAAAAAACAATAAGCCGCTAAAGGATGCGAAGAGCAGCGTCGAAGGAGGAAACGCGGGTTTGCCGCCGAAGGAGAAGACGAGCAAAAGTGTTGACAGGATGGCGGAAGCTGAACTGCAAGGTGGGGCCGCACTACTTACGGTGGAGAAGATGACCGAGGTGATGGCGGTGGAGCTAGAAAAGCAATTGGTGAGGCACATGGAGGCCTTGAGGAAAGAGATGGCGGTCGTGTTGTGGTCATTGGTGGAGGAGGCAATCGGCCTGATGAGGGTGGAGGTGGCAACGGCATCGGCCGAGATGAGAGAGCAGGGCGAGAAGATGAAGGTGGAGGAGGCCGTGACACGACACAGCGACCAGGTCACCTCGATGGGGGACAAGCTGCAGAGGGTGGTGGAGATTAACAGAGGACTCCGAGCAAAGCTGGAAGACTTGGAAAACCGCTCAAGGCGGCACAATTTGAGAATTGTGGCCTTGCCCGAAGGGACAGAGGGCCCAAGGCCAACGCAATACTTCGCTAAGAAGTTGGCGGAGCTGATGGGGGAGGGTGAGAGCCCCACCCTGTACGAGCTCGACCGAGCTCATCGGTCATTAAGCCCGAAGCCCAAAATGAACAAGCCGCCAAGGGCAGTAACTATCTGCTTCCATAAGTTTTGCATGAAGGAGAAAGTATTAAGCTGGGCGAAGCAGGAGCGTGAGGTGCTGTGGGATGGTACTGCGGTTCGGATCTACCAGGACTTGACGGTGGAGTTGGCAAATAAGACGATCGGCGTTTGGGCGAGTGAAGGCGGCTTTGTACAAGGGGGTGCGATTTGGTGTGGTGTACCCGGCGAAGTTGAGAGTAACATATAATGGCAAAGACTTTTATTTTGAGACAGCGGAGGCGGCTGAGGTGTTCGTGAGGGCAGAAGGCTTGGGACAAACGTGAAGAGCGGAACTGGAAGAGAGACTGTGGACTGTGTTTGAGCAGCTGGAAAATGTACAAATGTTACAACTTTCTTTTTACTGATTTGTATTGAAATTTACTTCTCTTTGCATTGTTACAGAGTTCAAGTTAATGGCATTCTGTGTTGCGACGGTTAAATGTTATGTTAGTGAATTGTAGGGGTTGGATTGTTGGGTTTGTTTTGGTGTTTCTTTCTCTGGGACTGGGTGGAAGGGGCCGAGAGGCCTTGGCGGGGGGAGCCACCCGCGCTAGCTAACTAGTCAGTTAGTGAACGGGGGTGAGTGAGAGGAGGACTGCGGACGTTGGAGCCTGGATAGCAGGCTTCAATGGGCCTACGAGGCGAGCAAGAGGGGGTGGAGGGATGGATGTTGGGGGATGATTTTGTAGGGGGGGGTTCTTGGGAGGGGGAGGGAGAAGGGGTTCGATGTTAACAATGGACAGAGGCGGGTCAGGCTTATAGGGCAGGGCCCGGTGGTATGGTGATGGTGGATAAGAAAGGTGGAGGGGGGGGGGGGGGGGGGGGGGGGGTGAGAGACACCCAGTAAGGATAATCACATGGAACGTGAGAGGGCTAGGAGGTCCGGTCAAGAGAGCTTGCACATCTTAAAAGTTTGAAAGCCGATGGAGCAATGCTGCAGGAGACTCACTTGAGGGTGAAGGACCAGGTAAGACTTAAAAAGGGCTGGGTTAGCCAAGTGTTTCACTCCGGATTTGATGGATGGGCTCGATGGGTAGCGGTGCTGGTCAGCAAAAGGGTACGCTTCCAGATGGAGAAGGTGGTGGCAGATCAGGGGGGGTAGATATGTGATTGTGACAGGGGCACTGGAGGGGAGATTAGTGGCGCCGTTAAGTGTATACGGTCCCAATTGGGACGATGTGGGATTCGCGAGGAAGGTGTTTGGGGCTATTCCCGACTTGGACACGCATGAGCTGATTGTGGCGGGGGGGACTGGAACTTGGTGCAGGAGCCAAGGTTGGACAGATCACGGCCGCGCTCGCTGGTCCCATCAGGGGGGGCGAAGGCGCTGGCTGGGCTAATGGTGGAAATGGGAGGGGTGGACCCTTGGAGGTTCCTGCACCCAAGGGAACAGGAGTATTTGTTTTTCTCAGCGGTCCATAAGGTATACTCGCGGATCGACTTTTTTGTGGTGGGGAAGGCTTTGCTGGCTGGAGTCAAGGGGTCGGAATACTCTGCAATTGCTGTGTCAGATCACGCTCCACATTGGGTGGATATGGTGCTAGAGAAGGGGGCAGCGCAGAGACCGGGGTGGAAACTGGATGTGGGGCTTTTGGGGAACCAAGTGTTCTGTGAGAAAATTGAAAAGGTAATTAAGGAAGATGTAGGTTTCAATTGTACGGGTGAGGTGTCGAAGGCAGTCGTCTGGGAGGCTCTAAAGGCGGTGGTGAGAGGTGAGGTAATTTTGTTTACGGCCAGGGTGGATAAAGAGAGGTTGGAGCGGCAGAGGGTAATAGATGAGATGTTGGAGGTATATAGGAAGTATGCAGAGGATGGGGACCTGGCGAAGCTGGAAAAGAGGAAGGAACTACAGGCGAGCTTCGACTGACTGTCCACCAGGAAGGCGGTGCACCAACTGAGACGAGCAAGGGGTGCAGTTTATAAACATGGAGATAAGGCCATGTTAGCAGGTCAGCTCCGGAGGGAGGCAGCGGCAAGGGAAATTCTTCAGGTGAAGGATAGGGCAGGGAAGTTGGTGGTGGCTCCAGTGCTGATTAACAAGGTTTTTGAGGCGTTTTATGAGAGGTTGTACAAGTCAGAGCCACTCGGGGGGAGACCGTGAGATGCAGAAATTTCTAGATGGGTTGGAGTACCCGAGGCTAGGGGAGGGGGACAGGGCTACATTAAAAGGAGCAATAGTGGAGCAGGAGATAAAGGATGCGATTGGGAGGATGCAGTCGGGGAAGGTGGCAGGGCCGGATGGGTTTCCGGCGGAATATTATAAAAAATATAAGGATAGGTTGGCACCCCTGATGGTGGGGATGTTTGAGGAGGCGATAGGGAAGGGGGTGTTGCCGCAAACCTTGGGGCAGGGATCGATTTCCCTGTTACTAAAAAAAGATAAGGATCCGACGGAGTATGGGTCGTATCGGCCGATATCACTTCTGAATGTGGACGTAAAAGTGTTGGCGCAGGTACTGGCGGGTAGGCTGGAGGAATGCCTTCCGAAGGTGATAGGGGAGGATCAGACGGGGTTCATGAAAGGGAGGCAGCTGTTTTCGAACATTAGGAGGGTTTTGAACGTTGTTATGGCACCAGCGGAAAGAAAGGAAACAGAGGTAGTTGTGGCATTGGACACCAAGAAGGCGTTTGATTGGGTAGAATGGGGCTACCTGATGGCAGTGCTGGAGCAGTTTGGGATTGGACCAAGGTTTGTGAACTGGGTAAAGCTATTATATAAGGAACCGAAGGCGAGTGTCCGCACAAATAATATCAGTTCGAGATACTTTTCTCTCCACCGTGGGACGAGACAGGGATGTCCAATGTCCCCCCTGCTGTTTGCACTTGCGATTGAGCTGTTGGCCATCGCATTGAGAAGTTCGGGAGCATGGAAAGGAATAGTGCGGGAGGGGATAGAGCATAGGGTGTCCTTATATGCCAACGACTTGCTGCTGTATGTGTCGGAGCCGAGTGCGTCGATAGGAGGAATATTGGAGCTACTGCGGGTATTTGGGTCTTTCTCGGGGTACAAGTTGAACCTGGACAAGAGTGAGTACTTTGTGGTGTCTCGGCCGGGGGTGGGGGCAGGGGTGGGGGGGCTGCCATTCCGTAGAGCAGGGACTCATTTTAGGTATCTGGGGGTGCAGGTTGCCCGGGAGTGGGGGAGGCTTCGCAGGTACAACATCACTAGTTTGGTGGGGAGAGTGAAAGCCGATCTGGCAAGGTGGGATGGCCTTCCTCGGTCACTGGCAGGTCGGGTACAGGCGGTTAAAATGAATGCGTTGCCGCGATTCCTGTTTATTTTTGAATGCCTACCGATTTTCCTGCCAAAGTCTTTTTTCAGGGAGATTGAGGGAAGGATTACCTCATTCATATGGGGAGGGAAGGTGGCCAGAGTGAGAAAGGTGCTGCTACAGAGGGGAAGGCAGGCAGGGGGTTTGGGTCTACCAAACCTGTTGTACTACTACTGGGCGGCGAACGTGGAGAAAGTGCGGAGCTGGGTCAGAGGGGTTGATTCTCAGTGGGTCAGAATGGAGGAGTGTGTGTGCAGGGGGTCGGGGCTGAAGGTACTTGCAACAGCGCCGCTCCCGATAGCTCCGGGGAAATATTCAGTGAGTCCGGTAATAATAGCTTCATTGAAAATCTGGAGGCAGTTTCGCCAACAATTCGGGTTGGGTTTAGGGTCAAGGGAAATGCCGATTCGGGGGAACCACAGATTTGAGCCAGGGAGGTGGGATGGAAGTTTTCGGAAATGGGAAGAGAAGGGGATTAAGACGCTAAAAGATTTGTTTCTTCAGGGTCGGTTTGCAGGATTGAGGGAGCTGGAAGCGAAGTATGGGCTAGAGCAGGGAGAAGTGTTTAGGTACATGCAGGTTCGGATTTTGCCAGGAAGGAGATACAGAGCTTCCCAGAGGAACCGGCCTCCACATTGCTGGAGGAGGTGTTGACGACAAGGGGACTGGAGAAGGGGGCAGTGTCAGCGGTGTACGGAGCTATTCTGGACGAGGATAAGGCACCACTGGAAGGGATCAAAGCAAAGTGGGAGGAAGAGCTGGGAGAGGTTATAGAGGAGGGGGTCTGGTGTGAGGTGCTCCGTAGAGTGAATGCCTCCACCTCATGTGCGAGGTTGGGGCTGATACACCTGAAGGTGGTATATAGAGCGCACCTCACGAGGGAGAGGATGAGCCGATGTTTTGAAGGAGTAGAGGATGTGTGTGAGCGTTGCGGGAGAGGGCCCGCTAATCACGTTCATATGTTTTGGTCCTGTCCAAAGCTAGGGGAGTACTGGAAGGAGGTGTTTATTTATTGTCATTTGTTTATGTAAACATGCAGGCTGATGTTTGGGGGTTGGTGGGCGGATGGGATCGTTGTTATTATGGGGATTGACATATCTTGCTGATTATTGTTTATTGTTGATGGGTGTAAATGCGTGAGAAAATGTGAAAAAGGAGAATAAAAATATATATTTTAAAAATACACAATGTAAATACATAGACAAGCAGCACGGTGGCACAGTGGTTAGCACTGCTGCCTACGGCGCTGAGGACCCGGGTTCGATACCGGCCCCGGGTCACTGTCTGTGTGGAGTCTGCACATTCTTCCAGCGTCTGCGTGGGTTTTTCCCCCACAATCCAAAAATGTACAGGTTAGGTAGATTGGCCACACTAATTGCTTCTTAATTGAGAAAAAAATGATTGGGCACTCTAAATTTTTTTTTTTTTTAAACATCAACATCAGGTGAGGCATACAGCGCATAGTGCTACACAGTCGAGAAGATGGTGGAGAAATCTGTTCAGTCATTCAGGAGTCTGGTAACAGCGGGAAGAAGCTGTTTTTTAATCTGTTAGTGTGTGTTCCCAGACTTTTGTATCATCTGCCTGTTGGAAGAGAGAATATGCTGCACGGTTTCCCAAAGCAGCGGGAGATGTAGACAGAATCAATGGATGGGAGACGGGTTCGCGTGATGAATTGGTCTGTGCTTACAGCTCTCTGTAGCTGCTTACGGTCTTAGGCCAAGCAGTTGCCATACCAGGCTGTGATGCAGCCAGATAGGATGCTTTCTATGGCGATTTTGTAAAAATGAGTAAGAAACAATGTGGACATGCCAAATTTCCTTAGTTTTCTGAGGAAGTATAGCCGCTGTTGTGCTTTCTTAGTTCTAGCATCAGCGTGGGTGGACCAGGATGTACACCTTGGCACCATTGATGTAGAGTGTGTGACACTTCACTTCCTGAAGTCAATGAGCAGCTCCTCAGTTTTGCTGACATGGAAGGCGAGATTGCTGTCATTGCACCATGCCACTAGGTTCTCTAGCTCCCTCATGTACTCTGACTCATCGTTGTTTGAGATCTGATCCACTATGGCCTTGTCATCAGCAAACTTGTAGATGGAGTTGGAGCCCAATTTTGCCACACAGTTGTGTGTGTAGGGAGTATAGTAGGGGGCTAAGTATATAGTCATGCAGAGCCCCAGTATTGAGAACAATTGTAATAAGGTGGCATGATGGCACACAGTCGTTAGCTGTGCTGCATCACAGCACCAGTGACCCAGGTTCAATTCAGCCATGGGTGTCAGTGTGGAATTTGCACTTTCTCCTAGTGTCTGCGTGGATTTCCTCCGGGTGCTCTAGTTTCCTCCCACAGTCCAACGCTGTGCAGGTTAGGTGGACTGGTCATGCTAAATTGCCCTGTAATCCCCCTAAAAAGTTAGGCAGGGTTACGGGGATAGGGCGGGGAAAGGGCCTAGATAGGGTGCTCTTTCAGAGGGTAGGTGCAGACTCAATGGGCCAAATTACCTCCTTCTGCACTGTAGGGATTCTATGAATAGGCCAAGATTCAAGCCATAAACTTTCCTGCCCCCAAGACCATGAGAGATACTACGGATTCCTGGGTATGTGTGGGGTTTGCCAGAAATTGGTCCTAATTTCAGTATTGTACTCAATCTATTGACAAAACCTATTGAGAAAAAAAACGTGACTTCAAGTGGTCACCGTGATGTCAAATGGCATGAGAAGTTTAAAGCTATTTTATTCAGTGAGCCAGCTCTTGCAGACCCAAATTTCAGTAAGTGTTTCCAGGTGGCTGTCGCGCCAAGTGACAGGCTTAGGTGCAGTCCTGCTCCAAGGTAGTGCAACTGATATCGGAAGGCTAGTTAGTTACTTTTCTAGAAAGCTTAATGAGCATCAAAAAAAGTCTTCAAACCATAAAAAAAAAAGGAATACTGGCTCTTCAACAGTTTGAGGTGGATACCTGGAGTTTGACAACAGCATGCCAATTCTGACATTTTAGCCAGAATCATATGCTACTTATGTTCTCTCTCTTTTACAGATTTCCCACGCAATTACAATTAAAATTCTAAGAGCCAGCAGCAGCGTTCATGAAAAAAATGCGCAATCACACAGCGGGAGATGCTTTTCAGTGGTGAAAACCACCATCAGTTGACAATGCAGCACAAATAAGCTGACTATTAAAAGAGCCTAGTAGTCAAATAAGGGAGCTTTGCATCATGGCCACAACTTACCCACTTACAATAAGACTTAAAGAGCACAACGGTGGTATGTGTGTTTTTCAAATTTAAATTTCACTTGAAAATATTTCACATTACATCGGTTTCACTTTATTCACATGTGCATCATTATTTTTTGAGACTAGTTGAGTCAGAGAGCAAATGTACTGACCCGTCTCATGATTGCCGTGTATTGATGGTTATGGAGCAGTTCGTGGAAGAAACAAACTTGTGTTTTTTTATTCACTCTTCAGGTGGCATGGTGGCACAGTGGTTAGCACTGCTGCCTCACAGCTCCAGGGGCCTGTGTTCAATTCTGGCCTCGGGTAACGGTCTATATGGAGTTTGCACTTTCTCCAGTGTCTGTGTGGGTTTCCTCCCGGTGCTCCGGTTTCCTCCCAAATCCAAAGAAGTGCAGGTTAGGTGGATTGGCCATGCTAAATTGCCCCTTAGTGTTGGTTAGGCTGGGTTACGGGGATAGGGTAGCGGCATGGGCTTAAGTAGGGTGCTCTTTCCAAGGGCTAGTGCAGATTAGATAGGTGAATGGTCCCCTTCTGCACTGTAGGGATTCAATGCTTCATTGAGTGTTCATGCTAGTGTCTAATGTTATACTCACCACTCTGTAAAACATTGCTGACCTTGCAGGTTTAGCTGACACTCCCTTCAATGCATTGTAAAAGGACATTGTCCAAGATTATTCTCAACAGGGATAACTGAAATGTTAGGAGTGAACTCAAAGTTCTAGAAGGAATCTGCGAGCCAACATCCTGAGAGGCAAGTACAACTGGACAGCACTGACACTGCCCTTTAGGCCCCTGATTTTCTTACCTTGATTGACTGCCAAAACCACCCACCTCCCCTGTGTTTCTCCGTGTTGGCGTGGGTTTCCTCCTGGTGCTCTGGTTTCCTCTCAGTCCAAGGTGTGCAGGTTAGGTGGATTGGCCATGCTAAATTGCCCCTTAGTGTCCAAGAGGTTAGGTGGGGTTACCGGGATAGGGTGGGACTGACCCTGGGGAGGGTTCTCTTTCAGAGGGTCGGTGCACTCAATGGGCCTCCTTCTGCACTGTAGGGATTCTATAATTCTAAGAGATGTAGACTGTTAAGCAAGGGGTCAAACCACATTCGTGAGCTGGAGGACGGAGGAACAACTGTGAGGTGCATTAGATGATCAGCGGTTTGCCTAGCTGAAGGCCATTGGAAGCATCCCAACAAATCTCATACCACAGAAATAGCAGTAAAACTGGGGAGAGTCCAAGTAAATTCTGAGGAGTTGTGGTCTTAGGAGAAGGAAAGGAACCCTCAAGATCCTGGAAAGTATTTGGGAACATTTGGGTGGAAATATAAATATAACGAGGAGCAGCCTGTGGAGATTTTCAGACTTAATAAAATGTTTACAAAATATAGTATTAAGTACTTGCTGTGTTTAAATCTTGTACAGTAAAGGCTTTTAAGTCATGAAAGCTTGTAGGGTGATTCTTTCAGTGAATAACTGGAAGCTCAAATTTCCATTTAAAAGTTGAACGTCTCCCACTGCTTACCAATCCATAGTCACAACTCCAGTTTAGGATTCGCTTATAATAATGGCAAAGAAACAATCAAATTTCACTGTCAATTTTCCTGTGAGTTGCTCGTCTTTTAGTCACCACCTTACTTGAAACTTCTATTTCTTTCAATACATTTTCCATCATCCGTAAAAATTTAACTCCAGTGCTGGAGAGACTACTCATAATCTCCTCCTTTAATACAAAAACAAAATCCATTTTGAACTCTCACAATCATTTGATGTCACACGACCCTAATGGGCTATTATTGTTCCTATGTTCCTTTGGGATTTTTCAACTGCCCGATGATTCTTTTCACATTCTTATTGCACCTATGTTGAAAGAAATATTTGCTATTTCTTTCCAACTTAATTTTTGTTTTAGCTCTCCTGCCTGTGGCTTCATACTTTAGGGTTATTTTCTGTCCTTATGTCTACGTTATTTTCATTGTTGTACATTCTGATATTTCTATTTCCCTGCTTCTCTAGTGGTACATTTTCATTCTCGACTCTCTTTTAGTTATGTTCTCCAATTTTGTTTCCGCCCCTCAATGCTCATCTTCTAAAAGCTGAATGTTTTATTGGTTTCTTCCTCACTTTAATCTACATAAAACATGATTTCACTTTACTAACACTAGGCCTAGATCACCAAGCACTCTTGCAGATAAGATAAAGGGTTACACCACTTTAAAATTTGATGTTTCCATCTCTATGAAGATATTGTGTCCTATACACCTATCCAGTCCATTCATTTACTTTATTATTCAACCAGGTCTCCTTGTGATGCCAATGATAGCAAAAATTCTTCCTCCAGCAAGAACCTCCAGGTTTCCATTGTATGCCCAAGATGCTCCAGCAAACTCTAGCCAAAGAGTCCCCAAATCAGAGTCAACTTTTTCCTTTACCTAACAAAGTGACTATTTTTGTGGAAGATCAGGAAACAGCTTGCATATGTCCCATTCACTGATCAAGGGGCTGCTTTGTGATAATCAAGGGACCAGAGTATTGCAAGAGAATTTATATAATTTTTACACAAACAACTGTTCTTTTGCTGGTTACAATGTGCATGTGCAACAATTTTAGTACAAAAGGAAAGAACAATCTGAAATAAACCTATTATTAAAAATAAAGAAAATACAAATTGGTTTCCGTACCCTTCATCAATCTATCAGTTTCCTAATAAGTTTCCATGACTCAGTGGTTAAGAATGCATTACAGATCAGGATTAGTCCAGGTTCAATCAATGATCTCTGTAATGCTATTGCTCCGCATTGCACAGTTAAACCTGGAAATCCAGAAGCTGCCCTACTCCCCCACAGCCTGTGCTGTTGCAATCTTCACAGATGGAATCTCCATAGACATCACTTTGATCATATGAACCCAAGCATATATGCACTGCAAAGGTATGAAAATGTTGAAGCTTGTTGAATGAGGAATAACTCTACCCTGGATAGTGCAGTAGTGAAAACTATTGCTAAAAAAAAAATAAAAAAAAAATAAATAAAATAAAATAAAAAAAATCGCTGACCTGAAAAGTTTATGGCCAGATCTTTCAGACCGTTCATGCCGGCAGGCTCAGTCCCGCTGACAGCGCGCCCCATCACGGGTTTTACGGCAGCGAGAAGTGTATTCAACGGAAAATGGCATAACGCCGCGAAAGACACTGCTGTTTGTGTAGAAAATCCCAGCCATGAAGTGTGGAACAAAAATTTTGCCTGTTTGAAGTGAGGATTATTCAATTTGATTGGCTGAGGACTCTCCATGTTGCTCCACTTGCTCAAAGATGTTATATATCCCTTCCAGAGGATGCAGCATTGGTAATTACATGCCCCCAAACTAGAAATATTCACTGACAAGCCTGTCATTGGCCTCTGGGTAACCATACCAGAGTTGATGGTGAAGCCTTTCCTTCAATACTCAAAGCAAAATCCAGGCTTCTATCCATTCAAGGTTACAACAAAACTTTGGTGCCTTGAGATTTGCATTTAGATTTAAAGAACAACATTTTACCACAGATATACAAGTACCACCTCAAACACATTTTATTACCCGTTGTAAATTTTCTTTTCCTAGTTCATGTTGTCTGGAAAGTCGTGCTTCCTCCTCCTGTGCATTCTCCACAATTGCTCTCTCCATGTCACTTTGTGCTGCTCCAGCTTTGGCTTCTGTTTCTGTCGCATATCTTTTTGCCATCTCCCGTTCATACTCATCCTTTGATTGCCTAGACAAGATATAGAAATGCACATGTCTAAAAACAAATACACGTTTCTTAGGTTTCATGCATCAAATTACATTTTTAACAAGGCACTGGAATCTCGAGGGTGAAAGGAATGAAATTTCAAGAGGTTTTCATCCTCTGCCACATGGCATCTCCTTCCTATATTCTTCAGATAATGCAACCATCTTCTGTTTTCGACAGAAGAGGTATGTAGTCAAGTAAGTGACAGCAACAGATCAAAATTCTGTTTTAAAACAACTTTCAATCAGTTTCATCTTTCGGACAGAAGATTAAAAAAAAAACCTTCTCTAGAAGACCGGATATATTGAAATTATGTTAAACAGGCTGGATTCTGCTGCTGGGGTTGAGCAAAGCTGCATTTGGCAGACAAAAATGGAGGTGGGGAGGGAGACCTTAAATTTAAATTTCCCAACCTATTCACCCGGTGCCCACTTTGGCCGGTGGGAACAATATGGCAGGTCATGATCCCTTCCGCCCTGAAGGGGACGTTCAGTTCATCCGTTTAAATGCCTGTCTCAATTTTGAATTTCCCTGGATTTGAAATTTTCAGCATGGTGCATGGGTTTCTGAAGCCTGTGTGAAGCATGTTAGGTCAGTCAGTTTGCAAACCTTGGGGGAAGCCCATGTTGGGAGTTGGGAATCTTTTGTCAGATAAGCTTATATGGTGATGCCAATTTCAGAATGCCATAATTAGGTGCTTTATGCTAAATTAAGTATATTTTAATGCAGTTATTGATCATAAAGTCTTGTCCTTAAAATGTAAGCGACCATTGAATTCACCAGCATTGTCTAAGTGTTCCAATGTAGTAGAGTACTTTCTCCATGTGGATAAATGACTTTTATGAATTCAACAATATTGAGAATCATATTAATGTGCTATCTGAACCCAGTGTTTTAACTTTAACATTGATTTAAAGTTCGGGCAGCTGTTGAGCCTTTGAAAAAAAACTGAACAAGTGGGAGTTGCTCGTTTAGTATGTGGTTGATATAGGAGCCAGATTAATACAAAAAATATACACAGAATGTTTACATCACGATTACAGATACACATTTACACACTTCTTACTCCGTTAGTCTATACCCACAACTCGAATCATGCGAGACATGATATCAATTCCTTCTGTAACTCTCCAATTACAGTATCTTAAATTAATCCAGCAACACCCCTCTTTTAACAATGCATCACATTAATCAGAAAACATATGTTCAATATACAAAGATGTTGGGGTTCAGAGTAATTAGACAGGAGTAAAACAAAATGTAATTTATAAGTACACAAAACTAAGGATCTCATAAACATGGAGGTCCAATTATTTAACAAATCTTGTGATCGTAAACCTCTGTTCAGAACTGTTATCATCTTATTCACTGACAACTCAGAATTTTGTCAACCTGTTCTTCATCTATACACATGACAACGATCTCTGCGCCATCGAACCTTGTCCTTGACCTCGTCCATGACATAACATGTGTGTCAAATAAAAAAGATAACGGAGTTCATTTCAATTCTGTCTGACAATTACAACATTGGGCGTCTTAACCTCATATGATCAGGGCAAACCTCACATCCTAACAACCTCTGCAGGATATCAGTTCCTGACAAATGATTAAGAAGTCTGACCTTCTATCCACCTCACACCTGGTCCTGCTTGCCTGTCATAAGGTACCTTTATTTTCCCTTGTTTGGAAAGAAGTACATTGCTAAAAGACTGTGCAGGTATTGTTCCTACCTGTCTCCTAAACATCAATTCTGCTGACCCATGTCCAAAGAAATAGCTTTGGGGTGTAGCAATCTTGTCCTGCCTGGCTACACTTTAAAAATTAATGTACGAGCCATGTATTCAAACAAACCATTAGACTTTGGATAATATGGCAACAATGATGGGCTCCGCATTCGGCTGACTTCGTGAAACAATCTGTCAGCATATTACAGCTCATTATCAAAGAAAATTTCATCTGGTATGTGTTACGACCAAGTGGATGGGAGTGAACCTGCTCCCTGCAATTAAACCTCCTCGGTTGATCACAGAAAAGGTGTTTTATTCTCCAAGTGGATGGCTTTTTCAAATCCAAATGTAGTTTTTACTCTAGATACAGTGAACAATAAGAGCCAGTCAACAAGGTTCTCTTGAATTGAAGAAAAATAATATTTATTATTCTCTAAATGCAAGAAACAATAAAATACACAGTGGCACACACACAAAAGTCTAAATAAAAGTAAAAAGAATATATGGTTAGAAGTCATTTGCTTGTCTTTGAGGCATAGATTATTAAATGAGCCAATTGAGGTTTTCTGGATCCTTGAAGCAGGTAGATGTGGAAGCTGTTGCAATTATTGCAACATCTTGGTTTGTTGGTAGGTCTTGGGCGCACTAATTTCTTGAACCAGGCGTTGTGCTTATTCCAGAGAGTGAGAAGAGAGGTTTATCTCTTTAGTCTGTTTCTCTGCTGAAGTGTTTTTATAATAATATAGTAATCTTTATTATTGTCACAAGTAGGCTTACACTAACACTGCAATGAAGTTACTGTAAAAATCTCCCAGTCGCCACACTCTGGCGCCTGTTCGAGTACACGGAGGGAGAATTCAGAATGTCCAATTCACCTAACAAGCACGTCTTTCGGGACTTGTGGGCGGAAACCGGAGCACCCGAACGAAACCCACGCAGTCACGGGGAGAATGTGCAGACTCGCTTTTGTGAGGCGACAGGTGAGGGAATTCCCGTTGCTCCCGGCACAAGTTGTTCAAGATAGGGTAATCTCGGGTGTATGGGTCGGGGAGGGCAAGGTGTCGGAAATACAGCAGGAGTTGAAAGAAGAGGGGGAAGCGCTGGTAGAAGAGTTGAAGGGTAAATGGGAGGAGGAGCTGGGGGAGGAGATCGAGGAAGGTCTGTGGGCTGATGCCCTAGGTAGGGTTAATTCCTCCTCCTCGTGTGCCAGGCTCAGCCTGATACAATTTAAGGTGGTCCACAGAGCGCACTTGACGGGGGCGAGGTTAAGTAGGTTCTTTGGGGTAGAGGACAGATGTGGAAGGTGCTCAGGGAGCCCGGCGAACCATGTCCATATGTTTTGGTCATGCCCGGCACTGGAGGGGTTCTGGAGAGGAGTGGCGGGAGCAATATCTCAGGTGGTGAAAGTCCAGGTCAAGCCAAGCTGGGGGCTAGCAATATTTGGAGTAGTGGACGAACCGGGAGTGCAGGAGGCGAAAGAGGCCGGCATTCTGGCCTTTGCGTCCCTAGTAGCCCGGCGAAGGATCTTGCTAATGTGGAAGGAGGCGAAGCCCCCCAGCCTGGGGGCCTGGATAAATGATATGGCTGGGTTCATAAAGTTGGAGAGGATTAAGTTCGCCTTGAGAGGGTCTGCGCAGGGGTTCTACAGGCGGTGGCAACCGTTCCTAGACTATCTCGCGGAGCGTTAGAGGAAGGTCGGTCAGCAGCAACCTGGGGGGGACGGGGGGGGGGACTGCCTGGGAGGGTGGATGAGCAAGAGATAACATGAAGGGTTGGGGAAACTGGCACGTACGGGTGAGGGCCAGTGTACAAAGCTGTGTAAATATATCATTTTGCCATGTATATATCTTGCTCTGCGCGATTTCTCGTGTTTTTTTTTGTTACGAGGGGGGGTTATTGTTTGTAAGGTAGAAAAATTGTGTTAAAAAACTTTAATAAATATATTTTTTAAAAAAAGAGAATGTGCAGACTCCGCACAGAGTGACACAAGCAGGAATCAAACCTGGGACCCTGATGCTGTGAAGCAACAGTGCTAACCAATGTGCCACCGTGCCACCCATTTTTCCAAACTCTCTCTGATGTTGACTCGAGGGACATTCACTATTGTTTTTGTATTTTATTTTACCCCCCCCCCCCCAACCAAACGAGTCCCACTGATATGAATTGGTGCACATTTTGAGAAGCGTAAACGGAGCGGCTTGCAGTCTGAAGGGTGGTAGGTACCCTCACAGCAATTGCCCCCAGGGTGCCTTGGGTGGTGGGGGGTGTCCTTCTTTGGCTGCTCACCCCATCTGCAGCCATTAAACCCATTAAACAAAGTTAGTCTGTAATGCAAAAATTAACGTATACTATTTAAACAGTCACTCATTATCTCATACACATTCCTAATAATAAAGTAAAAGTGTTCTCATCTGCACCCCTAAACCCTTTAAACGGTAAGTGTGTAAGAAATAAAGTTTTCTCATAATAAAGTAAAAGTGATCCCATCTGTACCCCTAAACCCTTTAAAATCTATCAGTATGTCAAGTTTAACGGTCTGTGAGATGAAGGTGATCATTATGCCTTTAAAGTGGTGGAAACTTAGAAGTGATTTTCACATAGTCAATTTCATCGCATTTTGAAGTTCTGAAGGCAGTGTGTATGGCTAACAGGCTGGATGCTTTGAACTGGATGCTTTGAACTGGATTATTTACAAATTCACTCCATTGCCTTTTAAAAGCATTGCAATTGACAGTTCGCTGGAACTACATAGAATCAAATTGTTTATTTTTGTAACTCTGGATGGATCCAATAAATCAGGTTTTTCTCTAACTGTAGTTTTGTGTATGAGTCTGCCTTTTTGTTCTCAAGTGCTTCATAGAAAGTTAGGATCAGCCCTACGTCGGTTCTTTACTCCAGAACTTTTACATACTGAGTGACTGTTTAATGGTTTTAAAGGTTTCAGATGGGGAGAGCATCCAAAGGAGCTCCATCCCAGGGCAGACCTCTGACCTGAGCCCCTCCAGCCCAGCTCAAGCCCCCCTGGCCTCCATCTCCCAGGAAGGACCCATCTTGCCACCTGGCAGCTATTGTTGGGAGGGTACTTATCACCCCTTGCCACCCCTAGGACTGCAAGGTGCCAGGTTGGCATTGCCAAGGGGCAGGGCCTAAAAGGAGGGCTGAAGTGGGGGTTCTGAGAAGGGGGGCCTTGCTAGCGATTAGGGTGGGGTGGTGACCTGCCTGCAATCTGGGGTGGTGGGGGGGAGGGGGGGGTGGCTGCAGCAGCCAACTGAACAAGTCCCGCACCTCTCAGTTGTAGCGCAGATCCCAGCGTGGCATGGAAAACCCGACTTCCCAGAAAATGTTTTCCAAGTGCCATGGAATGGAGCTCCAAGCCCTGGCAGGGACCAGTCTGGATTCTCCTCTGGCGGAAGCACTTACACTCCAGAACTGAGAATCTCGGCCATTGATGTGTTGATCATCCAGGGCTGGATTGATGATCTACACTCCAGGTAAACAATAATTAAGTTGTTAGCGTAAGTAATTGTTTGTATATCTATTAAATCATTGGGATTTTGAACAGTATCAAATTCACAGGCCAAAAGGTCAAGAGATTTTACTCTGTTCTTGTCAGCTGAGATTTGTGACAAAAGAGAGGAACAGTCCAACTGCACACAATGGAAATATAAAATATAACTGTGTAATTAATGGTCTCTTTTTTAAGTAGCAGAATTTTAATGTAGCCATAAATTTTGCAGCTCCCAACATTTTTGAAAGCTTCTCCTCTACAATCCTAAAACAATTTCTTTGGAAAGCGTTAAAATAACACGCTCCGCACCAAAAAAAAAATGTTGCTGTATTAATTGTATTTTTACAAAGCATTGATGCTTTTAATTGCTGTACTTTTAATCCTTTTGGATTTTCTGACAAATAATTTCTAACAGTATTAATAAGGGATATACCTGTTTCTTAGAACTTTTCAGTCTATGCAAAACACATACATACTTGACTGTTATTTGCATCGCCCAATCCAATCGCCATCCCACAGCAGAGTGCTTTCTTTCTGGGAAGGCAAACCTGTCAGTGAAGTAGGCACCACAGTACATTCAGGAGACTTACAGAACACTGGGATCTCACTTGATTGGAGGAGCAGATTTATTCACCTTTATTGAAGTAAAATAGTGTCCCCTAACCGAGCAAAAAACTCATTTTGGACACGAGGATGAGAGTGAACTCTATTGGGGCTGTAAAACAGGCAGGATTGCCTTAGCTTACCATTATAATATACCTCACATTTACTTCTACTCAAGTACATGGGACTGACCAGGTGACTCAACCCAACTCTCTCCAAACTCCACAAACTCTTCCACACCCTTTATAGTGAGAGCAGTCCCTACTGCAGCATCTGGAGACACCACCTCTTCAGAAAAGGAAAATGCTGTGAAATATTGCAATTACAAAGCTAAATGGGTGAAAAGCTAAGTTGTCAAAAGGTTTCTTCTACTGGGATTATTATTATGATTTGTTTTGTCTGTAGGTAACATGAAACTAGCTGTAGGTGGAAGGAAATGAAGTCAAGGACTCCACCACAGCATCAGTCCTTGTAACCTGATATTGGTCATGTCATGAAGATAGTTGTGCACTGTACAAAAATAGGTCCATCTGGTCCATTGATACAATCCCCACTCCTTTCATTCAGTGGAGGTTGAGGTTGCCATTTGCTGACATGACCTGCTGCACAGTAAGAAGCCTTACAACACCAGGTTAAAGTCCAACAGGTTTGTTTCAAATCACTAGCTTTCGGAGCACTGCTCCTTCCTCAGGTGAACCTCAGGCTCCTTCCTCAGGATTCACCGGAGGAAGGAGCAGTGCCCTGAAAGCTAGTGATTTGAAACAAGCCTGTTAGACTTTAACCTGGTGTTGTAAGACTTCTTACTGTGCTCGCCCCAGTCCAACACCAGCATCTCCACATCATGACCAGCTGCATATAGGCAAGTTCTTTTATTTCTGGTGATTTGCCTGCCAAGCTGGTTTTCTAGTGGCTCTGCATGATGCGCTGCTGTCTATTCCTCTCTCCCTCATGCTGATTGATCTGTAAAGGTCATCTAGCAATGCACTTCATTTTATACATGAAAAATAACTGAACAGGGTATAAAGTATGAACAGCTCTGCAGGTATGAGTGTACTGCGGAGGGCTTTATTTTGAAGCTATGTTATCTTCCTTTGAAGTTGCTAAGAGATTAATAAAATATATTCGGGAAACCAATGAGACAAGACAGGATTGTACATTCAGTGCTCAAGTCATTACTTCAACTGCTCCAATCACAGCTTCCCTCCCTTCTGTTGTTGCCACTCCACCAGAGACACAATTTCTGATTGGAGGAACTGTAAGAGGCGAGAGGATAAGAGGAGCTTGATCAGTTAGTCTGGCTGTTCCCACAGACCAGACACATGTGTTTGCCTTGGATCACACAGATGCCCACAATCTACCACATTCTACAGCTGCCACACACCACTTGCCCTGCCAACTTTGCAGCATTTATTAGTTAAAAGTTAATCAGTAAAATAATGTCTCTAGTCCTGCCTATGCTTATATCATATTCCAATAAATGTTCTACTTGCCCTGATTGGAATTCTGTAGTTAAGATAAATAGGAAATACACACCAACTAATCCATTAAGCTTTACTATTAATAAACCATACCACCACTATTAAAGCCTTACAATTACCAAAATTGCTTGAGTTTTGAAAGACAAATGGGAAAAATACACACCAACCAATCAACTACCTGTTTTCCTGTGACAACATACAATGATTTTTCTCAGAATGCAGCCAGTCTGCTCTGGAGCCACAGATTGGATAGCTCTTTTCAGAGGTGTCGTCTGTGTCCTGGTCCTCCTCCACTCCCACTTTTATAGGTGCTGCTGTCTGTTTCTGGGTCCTTCTTTCTCCTGTTCTTTTAGGTGCTGCTTGCTGACAGTATGTAGGTCCTCTCTCCTGCTCTCTAGACAGATTTACGTGTTTTTTTTCTAAATATTTTTATTAGCTTTTTCAAAATTTCTTATACATAAATTACATTACACATATTTAATTAACATTCAACAATCCTTTCCTCAACTTGAAAACAATGAATTCTTAATTAAGTATCTACCCCCTCCCATTTTAGCTGCTGACTGAGGTTAATTTCTTAAAGTGAGATATAAACAGACGCCATCTTTTATGAAACCCCACATTATTCCCTTCGAAAGTGGGCAGCACGGTAGCCTTGTGGATTGCACAATTGCTTCACAGCTCCAGGGTCCCAGGTTCGATTCCAGATTGGGTCACTGTCTGTGCGGAGTCTGCACATCCTCCCAGTGTGTGCGTGGGTTTCCTCCGGGTTCTCCGATTTCCTCCCACAGTCCAAAGATGTGCAGGTTAGGTGGATTGGCCATGATAAATTGTCCTTAGTGTCCAAAATTGCCCTTAGTGTTGGGTGGGGTTACTGGGTTATGGGGATAGGGTGGCGGTGTTGACCTTGGGTAGGGTGCTCTTTCCAAGAGCCGGTGCAGACTCGATGGGCCGAATGGCCTCCTTCTGCACTGTAAATTCTATGATAATCTATGAAACGAAATTTAACCTTCTCTAAGCTGAGAAACTCCATCAAATCTCCCAGCCATATTGAGGCACAGGGTGGAGAAACTGACCTCCAACCCAATAGGATCTGCCTCCTTGCCACCAGCGAGGCAAAGGCTAAGACATCTGCCCCTGCCCGGAGCTCCGGCATGTACAACAGCCCAAATAGGACTACCAGGGGACTGGGTCCTAGGTCCAACTGTAACACTGCCAACATGATGCTAAAGGTGTTCCAGAATTTCCTAAGTTTCTGGCACGACCAAAGCATGTGTGCATGATTGGCTGGCCCCCTCCCATATCTGTCACAAAGGTCCTCAACCCCTTCAAACGTGTGACATTCTCGACCTTGTCAAATGTGTTCTGCGCATGAGGTTGATGCATTTATCCTCCATAAAATTTTGCACCAAAGCCCTTCTTCCAACGTCTCCCCTAATTCCTCTTCCCATTTGCCCGTAACCCTAACCAGAGATTCTGATCTTGCTTCCATAATTATTCTATAAATAGCAGAGGTAACTCTCCCTTCTATCCCCAAAACCATTAACACCTTCTCAATCAAAGAAGAATGGGGTAACATTGGAAATGTAGGGAAGATTTCCTGAACGAAAGCCCATATTTGTGTATATCTAAAGGCCTTCTCCCTCCTTGGGAGTTAATATTTCTTCCTCAATTCTTCAAATGTTGCAAAATGACCTTCAAGAAACAAGTCTTTCAATGTAATCACACCTTTTCCTCCCAGTCTTCAAACCCAGCAACCATTCTTGCAAGTTTAAATAGATGGTTTTCTCACACTGGCATTAGTTTCGGCCTGCTCATAATTTATAATGTTTGCAAAACTGCTTATCTTCAGTGTTGACACTACAACCGGGCTCAAGTATTTCCATGGCGTCAGTGTGAGTGGCGCTGTAGCCAGTGCCCACAGCCCCGAACCTTTACATGCCCCTTCCTCCATCTGCACCCATGCCGTATCTGGTTCCCTAGCCCAGCATCGAACCTTCTCGGCATTTGTTGCCCAGTAATAGTGCCTAAGATTCGGCAGGTTGAGACCGCCCAATTGTCGCTCCTTCTGAAGTAACGATTTACGAATCCTAGGAACCCCACCAGCCCTTTTAAACAAAGATCAACCTACTACCCAATAAAAAAGCTTTAGATAAAAAGACCAGGAGATATTGAAATAAAAATAAAAACCTTGGCAGAACATTCATTTTTACCACTTGTATTTGGCCCGCAAGCAATAGGGGCAGACAATCCCACCTTTGTAAGTCTTCTTTAACTCTTACGGTTAGGCTTGTAATATTTAATTTACTGATTTGAGCCTAGTCTTGAGTTACTTGTACCCCCAAGTATCTAAAGTGGTTAGTTACTGATCAAAATGGCATGTCTTCCATATTTTGTTCTTCCCTCGGTGTCATGATTCAAAAGACTCACTTTTTCCAAAAGTTAGCTTATAACCTGAGAAGGTTCCAAATCTTTTTAACGCTTCCATAATATTTCCAATTGTAGGTATCGGATCAGATATATATATTTTTTTAAAAATCATCGGTGTATAACAATAACATGTGTCCCCGCTCCCCCCCGCCCATTATCCCCTTCCATGTGTTCAAGCATTCAGCGCAATGACCAAGGATTCTATCATTAAAGTAAATAATAGAAGGGACATGGGGCATCCGTTCGTTCATAACACTCGTCCGTGGATCTGCATACAATAATTTGACCCAAACAGAGAATTTAAGCCCTATTCCAAACTGTTCCAACACCGCAAACAAATATTTCCATTCAACTTTATCGAACACCTTCTCTGCATCTCATGTCAGTATCACCTCCTGCTCCTTCCCCCCTGCTGGAGTCAAAACCACGTTTAACAGGCGTCGTACATTTGAAGCTAACTGTCGCCCCTTTAAGAATCCGGCCTGGTCTTCACGCATTATCCCCTGCAGGTACTTCTCTAATCTGAGAGCTAATACCTTTGTCAATATCTTAACATCCACATTTAGTAATGATATCTGACGATAGGGCTTACACTCCATCGGATCTTCATCTTTTTCAACAATAGTGAAATTGAACCTTGCTTCATCATCTCTGGAAGCAGCACTCCCCCCCCCCACCAAAAAATCTGGTCCTGCTGCCTTACCCTTGGCAATATGGATTTCCTCTACACCTTTGGGCCCCTGCAGTCCATCCCTATCTTCATCTAGAATAGGAAATTTCAATTCATAGAATCATATAATCCCTACAATGCAGAAGGAAACTTTTCGGCCCATCGAGTCTGTACCAGCCCTTGGAAAGAGCACCCTACTTAAGCCCATGCCTCCGCCCTATCCCCATAACCCAGTAACCCCATATAACCTTTTGGACACTAAGGGGCAACTTAGCATGGCAATCCACCTAACCTTTGGACTGTGGGAGGAAACCCACGCAGACGCAGGGAGAAAGTGCAAACTCCACACAGACAGTCGCAAGGCCACAATTGAACCCATGTCCCTTGTGCTGTGAGGCAGCAATGCGAACCATTGTGCTTCGGTGTCACCCCCTCGAGTTCCTTGAACAATTTTTGCATGTCCCACTCATTCCCTGGGGCTCTGATCTATACAAATTTTTGGAACATTTTTCGAACACCTTATTCACCTTTCCCGGTGCTGACACCAGTCTCCCGGTTTCATCCCAGACCTGTATAATATCCTTCGAGGTTCCTGACGCCCAGGTTGGCTTGCCGACATCCGACTAGCCACATATTTAGACACAGCCCTCTAATTCATCTTAACTGTCGTACTGTTTTTCTAGTCGATAATAAATTAAACTTAATTTGAAGCTTTTCGGCTGATCAATAACTACGGTGTGAGTTTCTCCGCATACTTCCTATCCACCTTCAAAATTTTGTCCACAAGTCATTGTTGTTCCTCCCTCACTTCCCTATCCACCTGTGCCTTGTGTTATGAGCAAGGCTTTAGAGAACCCCAAAGTGTATCATGGAGTTCACCTGACCCACAACGTTTAATAGATTGTGGTATGGGGAGCACACGGCCCACTCTACAGGTGTGGTACAGCAGAAATGGAAAAGTATTTTTTAAATCAAAACAATGTTTATTCTATGAACTCAAGTTAACCTTTTCAAAACATAGTGAACATCTTAGCAACCATTAATTCAAATACAAGCCCCAAAGACTACAACACTAAGTGATCCTTTAAGCTTTCCTTTTAACATCCATACGACTTAAAAACACCTTTTAACAGAAGCACATTAGGTTTACATTCACTACTGAGAACATTTATAATTCTGAATTCACCAAATGATCAAGAGATAGTCTTTTCATGGCAGAGAGATCAACAGTACACCCGCTCTGTCTGTCATCAGCTCCAACATTGAAAACGAAACTATAAAACACCCTGCAGCAAACAGCCTAAAATGAAAGTAAAAAGCTGACAGACAGCCCAGCTCCACCCACTCTGACATCATTGCAGTAATAAACACACATTTCTTAAAGGTACTCTCACTACAGATATTTATATACCCACCCTTTTATAAGCAACCATTTCTTAAAGGTACTCTCACATGACAACTGCCCCCAAGAAAAAAAAATAAACAATCAACTTCAAGATGTTTTCATTTTTCACCTATTCACTATCCTTTAAGAAATGCACACAGTAAATATACTTTTTCGTTTAAAAAAAGACACACGGGGACTTCCGGGTGCGGCTATGCAGAGCTAGGTCGCATATTCGGTAGCTCCCGCTTGGAACGGACTTTTGGGCTCTTTTGCAGGGCCCCCACGGCATTTGTTTGACATTTCCCGGTGTGGCAAGAGGACTGCAACACTCCCCTGACAGTGTCCCCCAGGAGTGTTGTGTCTTTTGGCTGCCAGGTCCGGCAGAAGCAGTGGAAGATTTGGCTGCAACAGGATAAACGGGGCCCCTTCCAGCATGCAAGCGGGGGAAGGGCAAGCTTAAAGCTGCAAACTGACCTGAGGACCTTTATCAAAAGTGAATTCTAACAGCAGAGGGAACAACTGTGAAAAGATCTCACCAGGGCCACTGAAGAAACGGGGTCGAGGCTTCCGGTGGCGGCCATGGAGGAGTAGGTCACGCATTCGGCAGCTCCAGTCTGGAACGGACACTTAGACCTTTTTCAGGAGTTTCCACGGACATTTTGGGGCAGATTGGTGAAGAGAACACTGCCAAAAGGATTCCCTCTCGAGACTTTTGGGCTCTTTTCAGGGCCCCCAAGGGCACTTTTTCAACGTTTCCCGGTGTGGGAAGGAGTTAATAATAGTTCCCCGTCAGTATATGGCTTTAACTAGGAGCGGGGTGACAAAAAAGGTGGTGGTGGACCAGAAGAAGGGAGGGAAGAAGGACAAAACGGCGGCGGGCGGAGACCAGGCAGCGTGGAGGCAGTGGGCGGAGGAGCAACAGGAGGGTATCCAGCGCTGCCTCAGAGAGATTAAAAAGGACCTGCCAGAGCCGATGAAGGCTTCTATTGATAAGCTGCTGGAGACACAGTCGGCCCAGGGGGTGGCGGTCAGAGAGGCTCAACAAAAGATCTCTGACAATGAGGACGAGATCTTAGCACTGGCGGTAAAGGTGGAGGCGCTCCACAAGAAATGGCAGGAGCGGTTCGAGGAGATGGAGAATCGGTCGAGGCGGAAGAATCTGCGGATTCTGGGCCTCCCGGAGGGGCTGGAGGGGCCGGACGTGGGGGCCTATGTGGTGACCATGTTAAACTCGCTGATGGGAGCGGGGTCCTTCCAGGGGCCCCCGGAGCTGGAAGGGGCCCATAGAGTGTTGGAGAGGAGGCCCAAGGCTAACGAGCCTCCGCGGGCGGTGCTGGTGCGGTTCCATCGGTTCGTCGATCGGGAGTGTGTGCTCAGGTGGGCCAAGAAGGAGAGGAGCAGCAGGTGGGAGAACGCGGAGGTTCGGATATATCAGGACTGGAGTGCGGAGGTGGCGAAGAGGAGGGCCGGGTACAATCGAGCGAAGGCGGTGCTGCACAGGAAGGGGGTGAAGTTTGGCATGTTGCAGCCGGCGCAATTGTGGGTTACCTACAAGGACCGGCACCATTATTTTGAGTCTCCGGAGGAGGCGTGGGCCTTTGTTCAAGCCGAGAAGCTGGACACAGACTGAGGGTCGGGATGGGCGATTGGGGACTGCGGTGGATATGTTATGCCTATTTTTGGTTCGGGGGGGGGGGGGGGGGGGGGGGGGAGGCCTTTGCATTGTTTTGGGTTTCTTTTTCTCTGTGTTTTTCTCTTTCGGGTTGGGGAGGGTGGATGGGGCGGGTTGGGCACTGTTTTGGTGGCGGGGCCTGGTAGGTGGAGAGCGCGGGATTTCTTTCCTGCGCTGAAGACTGGGGGGCGGGACCGGGGTGGGGAAGCAAGGATTGTTTCCCGCGCTTAGAACGGAGGGGGAGAGCCTGTGAATGGGGAGCGGGAGAGGAGGGCGTGCCACACAATGGGAGGAGTCGAAGGGGAGGCGGGAGTGGCCGGGGTCAGCAGGAGTCAGCTGACTTGTGGAAGTGCAATGGGGGGAGTAAACCAGCTAGGATGGGTCCTAGCCGGGGCGGGGGGATCGAGTTGCTGCTGCTAAGATCAAGGAGGAGCTGGAGCGAGTGGGGTGGGTCAAGACAGGGGTATGCCGCTGTTGGGAACGGGCCGGGTGTGGGGTGCGGGCGCGTGGCTGGCCGAGGAGGGGTCATGGCTAGTCGGCGGGGGAGGGGGGGGGCGGGTCGCCCCCTAATCCGGCTGATAACCTGGAATGTAAGGGGACTGAATGGGCTGGTTAAGCGGGCCCGTGTGTTCACGCACCTGAAGGGGCTCAAGGCGGATGTGGTTATGCTCCAGGAGACACACCTGAAGGTGGCAGACCAGGCAAGACGGAGGAAAGGGTGGGTAGGTCAGGTGTTTTACTCGGGGCTAGATGCCAAAAATCGAGGGGTGGCGATCTTGGTGGGAAAGAAGGTGTTATTCGAGGCGTCGAGCATTGTGGCAGATAATGGCGGTAGGTACATAATGGTAAGTGGTAAGTTGCAGGGAGAGAGGGTGGTACTGGTCAATGCATATGCTCCGAACTGGGACGATGCGGGTTTTATGCGGCGTATGTTGGGTCGGATCCCAGACTTGGAAGTGGGGGGCCTGATAATGGGGGGAGACTTTAACACGGTGTTGGATCCTGCACTGGATCGCTCCAGGTCTAGGAAGGGTAGGAAGCCGGCGGCGGCTAGAGTGTTGAGGGGATTTATGGACCAAATGGGAGGGGTGGACCCTTGGAGATTTGCAAGGCCGGGGGCTAGGGAATTTTCATTCTTCTCACATGTCCATAAGGCTTATTCTCGAATCGACTTTTTCATTTTGAGTAGGGCGCTGATAGCGAGAGTAGAGGATACTGAGTATTCGGCAATAGCCATTTTGGACCACGCCCCGCATTGGGTGGACTTGGAGATGGGGGAGGGGAGGGACCAGCACCCGCTGTGGCGCTTGGAGGTGGGGCTGTTGGCGGACGAGGAGGTGAGCGAGCGGGTCCGAGGAAGTATAGAGAGGTACTTGGGGACCAATGACAACGGGGAGGTCAGAGTGGGGATGGTATGGGAGGCACTGAAGGCAGTGGTGAGGGGAGAGCTGATCTCCATCAGGGCCCACAAGGAGCGGAGGGAGCGGGGGGAGAGGGAGAGGCTGGTGGGGGAGATGGTGAGGGTAGACAGGAGATATGCGGAAGAACCTGAGGAAGGATTGTTGAGG
Organism: Scyliorhinus torazame; assembly: GCF_047496885.1. NCBI lineage: Eukaryota > Metazoa > Chordata > Chondrichthyes > Carcharhiniformes > Scyliorhinidae > Scyliorhinus > Scyliorhinus torazame. The sequence goes on from NC_092707.1 coordinate 313,013,905, forward strand.
AAGAGGCGCAGCCTCCAGGCCGAATTCGACCTGGTGACCACCAGGAAGGCGGAGGTGCAGTGGAGGAAGGCCCAAGGGGCGGTCTACGAGTATGGGGAAAAGGCAAGCCGGATGCTGGCGCATCAGCTTCGGAAGCGGGACGCAGCTAGGGAGATCGGGGGAGTTAAGGACAGGGGAGGGAGCGTGGTGCGGAGTGGGGTTGGCATCAATGGGGTCTTCAGGGACTTCTACGAGGAATTGTACCGATCCGAGCCCCCACGGGAGAAGGGAGGGATGGGCCGTTTCCTGGACCAATTGAAGTTTCCAAAGGTGGAAGAGGGACTGGTGGCGGGACTGGGGGCCCCGATTGGGCTGGAGGAGCTGATCAAAGGGATAGGAAGCATGCAGGCGGGGAAGGCACCAGGGCCGGACGGTTTCCCGGTCGAGTTCTATAAAAAATATATGGACCTGTTGGGCCCACTGTTAGTTAGGACCTTTAATGAGGCAAGGGAGGGGGGGGGCTTTACCCCCCGACAATGTCCCGGGCACTGATCTCCTTGATCCTGAAGCGGGACAAGGATCCCCTGCAATGTGGGTCTTACAGACCGATTTCCTTGCTAAATGTAGATGCCAAGGTGCTGGCGAAGGTCTTAGCCACGAGGATTGAGGATTGTGTGCCGCAGATCATCCATGAAGACCAGACGGGGTTTGTGAAGGGGAGACAGTTGAATGCGAATGTGCGGAGGCTTTTGAACGTTATCAAGATGCCGGTGAGGGAGGGGGAGATAGTGGTGGCGATGGACGCTGAGAAAGCCTTTGATAGGGTAGAGTGGGGGTACCTGTGGGAGGTGCTGAAGAGGTTTGGGTTTGGGGAGGGGTTTGTCAGGTGGGTTAGGCTGTTGTATGAGGTCCCGATGGCGGTGTGGCCACAAATAGGAGGAGGTCCGAGTACTTTCGGTTGCACCGAGGGACGAGACAGGGGTGTCCCCTGTCCCCCCTGCTCTTCGCACTGGCGATTGAACCCCTGGCTATGGCACTGAGAGAGTCGAGGAACTGGAGGGGGTTGGTGCGGGGTGGGGAGGAGCATAGGGTGTCGCTTTATGCGGACGACCTGCTGCTGTATGTGGCGGACCCTGTGGGAGGAGTGCCAGAGGTAATGAGGATGCTTAGGGAATTCGGGGACTTTTCGGGATACAAGCTCAATATGGGGAAGAGCGAGCTGTTTGTAGTTCAGCTAGGGGACCAGGAGAGGGGGATTGGCGAGCTCCCACTAAAAAGGGCGGAGAGGAGTTTCAGACATTTGGGGGTCCAGGTGGCCAGGAGTTGGGGGGCCCTGCATAGGCTTAACTTTACAAGGCTGGTGGAGCAAATGGAGGGGGAGTTCAAGAGGTGGGACGCGTTGCCGCTGTCCCTGGCGGGTAGGGTGCAGTCAATTAAAATGACGGTGCTCCCAATGTTTTTGTTCCTGTTCCAGTGCCTCCCCGTGTTTATCCCGAAGGCTTTTTTCAGGCGTATAATGGGGTTTGTGTGGGCGCGAGGGACTCCGAGGGTGAGAAGGGTGTTCCTGGAGCGGAGGAGAGATAGGGGGGGCTGGCGCTGCCCAACCTCTGTGGGTACTACTGGGCCGCCAATGCGACAATGGTGCGCAAGTGGGTGATGGAGGGGGAGGGGGCTGCATGGAAGAGGCGTCCTGTGTGGGTACGAGTGTGGGGGCGCTGGCAACGGCACCGCTGCCACTCCCTCCAAGGAGGTATACCATGAGCCCGGTTGTGGTGGCGGCCCTCAATATTTGGGGGCAGTGGAGGCGGCATAGGGGGGAAGTTAGGGCCTCGGCGTGGACCCCATTACAGGGGCACCACCGGTTCACCCCAGGAAGAACAGGTGGAGGGTTTTCGGGGTGGCACAGGGCAGGCATACGAAGGTTGGGGGACCTGTTTGTGGACGGGAAGTTCGCGAGCTTGGGTGAGCTGAAGGAGAAGTACGGGCTCCCCCTGGGGAACACCTTCAGGTACTTACAGGTAAGGGCGTTTGCCAGACGGCAGGTGGTGGAATTCCCACGGCTACTGCCACACACAGTACAGGACAGGGTGCTCTCGGGGGGGGGGGGGTGGGTGGGAGTGGGGGAAGATCTCGGAAACTTACCAGGTGATGCAGGAGGAGGAGGAGGCCTTGGTGGTGGAGTTGAAAGGTAAGTGGGAGGAGGAGTTGGGAGAGGAGATCGAAGGGGGGACGTGGGCAGATGCCCTAGGGAGGGTGAACTCTTCCTCTTCATGCACGAGGCTCAGCCTCATACAGTTTATGGTGCTGCACAGGGCACACATGACCGGGACAAGGATGAGCAGGTTCTTTGGGGGTGAGGACAGGTGTGTTAGGTGCTCAGGGAGCCCAGCAAATCACACCCATATGTTCTGGGCATTCCCAGCGCTGGAGGAATTTTGGAAGGGCGTAGCAAGGACGGTGTCGAGGGTGGTAGGATCCAGGGTCAAGCCGGGCTGGGGGCTCGCAATATTTGGGGTGGCAGAGGAGCCGGGAGTGCAGGAGGCGAAAGAGGCTGAAATTCTGGCCTTTGCGTCCCTGGTAGCCCGGCGAAGGATTCTCCTTCAGTGGAAAGATACGAGGCCCCCAAGCGTGGAATCCTGGATCAGCGATATGGCAGGGTTCATTAAATTGGAGAGGGTGAAATTCGCCTTGAGAGGGTCGGTACAAGGGTTCTTTAGGCGGTGACAACCGTTCTTAGACTTTCTGGCAGAACGCTAGACATTGGTCAATGGCAGCAGCAGCTCGGGGGATGGGCACGGGTTTACTTTATTTTTGTTTATGTTATTTACACTGGAAGGGTCTGAGGGGGTGTATACACCTGTTGTCTTAAGTCGGGGTGTTAATGTTAATTTATTATTTAGGTACCGGTGGGGGGGGGGGGGGTTTGCTTTTTTAGATTGTGTTTTGTACTTAACCCTGTTGGGTTCTTTTTTCTTTCTCATTTTGTTATTGATATTTTATGAAAACCTTTAATAAAAATTATTATTTTTAAAAAACACACACAAACAGGTACAACAATATAGTCCATTTTTTGTTTTTCCTCCTCCAACTGAAATCCTTCCTGATTGACGACAGTCTCTTTAAACAAGAAGGTCTCTGCACGATCTATCTATTTCTCTACGCTTCGGCATTTTTCTTTAAAGTCAGATACTTTCGTTCAATCTGATCGTAGAGTCCCTTGTAATTCTCCAACACAGGAGCATTGGTTATCAAAGCTTTCAGGCAGTCAAATGCCTGTTGAAAGTCCACCGTCCACTGAAATTTCCGACGTTTCTTCAGCAAGTCCATCAATGGAGCAACCATGCGACACAAATTGTTCACCAATGTTTGATCAAATCCACTCATGCCAACAAATCGCATAATTTCCCTGTCGTGTTGAGGGTATCGGAAACTCCTCAATAACTGTTGGTTTCACATCCTGTGTGATCATTCGACCCTGTCCGATTGTATGGCCAAGGAAAGTGACTTGGGCTTTTCCAAATTCACTTTTGGCTAGGTTTATCACTAAACCCGCCTCCTGAAGTCGATCGAATAACTCCATCAGATGTTTTAAATGTTCTTTCCAGGACTTCCGGGTGCGGCGATGACCAGCTGAGTCGCACGTTTCGGCAGCTCCCTGTGAAACGGACTTTTGGGCTCTTGATAGGAGCCCCAACGGCAATTTTAACGGCTGAAAACACCGTGCGGTAAACCAGAAGGGTGTTCCCCCTGGACACGGATGGAAAAAGGAGAGGAAAGTGGCCGGATTGCAGCGGATCCTTTGGAACAACGGCAAGGAAGGCAAGCAGAAACCAAGATGGCGTCGGAAGGTGGCAGTTTCATATGGGGCCCTGAACAACAAGAGTTTTTGAAACGCTGCGTGGAGGAGATAAAAAAGGAAATGAAGAAAGAGTTGTTGGCCCCGATATTACAGGCGATTGAAGGGCTGAAAGAGGAACAAAAGACCCAGGAGCAGGAGCTTCGGGTCGTGAAGGCGAAAGCAGCAGAGAATGAAAACGACATACAGGGCCTGGTGGTGAAGTCGGAGATACAGGAGGCACACCAGAAACGATCTGTGGAGAGGTTGGAGGCACTGGAAAATAACGCAAGGAGGAACAACTTGAGGATTCTTGGCCTTCCTGAAGGTGTGGAGGGGGCGGACGTCGGGGCATATGTGAGCACGATGCTGCACTCGTTAATGGGAGTGGAGGCCCCGACGGGTCCGTTGGAGGTGGAGGGAGCATACCGAGTTATGGTGCGAGGATCGAGAACAGGAGAAGCTCCCAGAGCCATAGTGGTGAGATTTCTCCGTTTTAAGGATAGAGAAATGGTCCTTAGATGGGCGAAGAAAACTCGGTGTAGTAAATGGGAGAACGCGGTGATCCGCGTCTATCAAGATTGGAGTGCGGAGGTGGCGAGAAGGAGGGCGAGCTTTAATCGGGCCAAAGCGGTACTTCACAAAAAAAAGATAAAGTTTGGAATGCTGCAACCGGCAAGACTGTGGGTCACATATCAAGGGAGGCACCACTACTTTGAGACGGCGGATGAAGCGTGGACTTTTATTGTAGAAGAAAAATTGGAATGATTGGACTACGAAAATGAACGTTTGGACAAAGTGGTGGGACGAGTGGGGGGGGGGGCGAAGAGGGATTGTATTATTAATCCTGCGGTATGGTAACTTTTCTTTCTCCCACAGGTGGTGATGGGGGGAGGTGGGGAGGGAGAGGAGATGGGGCGTTGGCCATGGGAGGCGGGGCCGAGGGAGAGGCGCGGGCTTGGTTCCCGCGCTATGATAATTATGGCGGGAATAGAGAAGCAGGAAGGAGGGGGCGCCGCACGGGGCGAGCCGTGATCACGGGGGGGAAGCCGAGGTCAGCCAGAGTTTGCTGACTTCTGGGAGCAACATGGGGGGAGTAATTACGCTAGCGGGGGGTCTAGCGGGGGGGGGGGGGGGAATTACTGGGTTGCTGCTGCTGGGGAAAGGGGGGAGTGGGTACGGGAAAGGATGGGCGGGGGGGGCACCGTCTGGGAGAAATACAGCCGCGTGGGAACTGGGCGAGAAGCTGGAAAAAGATGATGGCTAACCGGCAAGGGGGGGGGGGTGGGAAGCCCCCCAACTCGGCTGATCACGTGGAACGTGAGGGGGCTTAACGGGCCGATAAAGAGGGCACGAGTACTCGCACACCTTAAGAAACTTAAAGCAGATGTGGTCACGTTACAGGAAACGCACCTGAAACTGATAGATCAGGTTAGGTTGCGCAAAGGATGGGTAGGGCAGGTGTTCCATTCGGGGCTGGATGCGAAAAACAGGGGGGTGGCTATATTAGTGGGGAAGCGGGTAATGTTCGAGGCAAAGACTATAGTGGCGGATAACGGGGGCAGATACGTGATGGTGAGTGGCAAATTACAGGGAGAGATGGTGGTGTTGGTAAACGTGTATGCCCCGAATTGGGACGATGCCAATTTTATGAGGCGAATGCTAGGACGCATCCCAGACCTAGAGACCGGAAAGCTGATAATGGGGGGAGACTTTAACACGGTGTTGGAACCAAGGCTGGATAGGTCGAAGTCCAGGACTGGTAGGAGGCCGGCAGCAGCCAAGGTGCTCAAGGATTTTATGGAGCAGATGGGAGGGGTGGACCCGTGGAGATTCAGTAGACCTAGGAGTAAGGAGTTCTCGTTTTTCTCCTATGTCCATAAAGTCTATTCACGCATAGACTTTTTTGTGTTGGGTAGGGCATTGATCCCGAGGGTGAGGGGAACGGAATATACGGCTATAGCCATTTCGGATCATGCCCCACACTGGGTAGACTTGGAGATAGGGGAGGAAACAAGAGGGCGTCCACCCTGGAGAATGGACATGGGACTAATGGCGGATGAGGGGGTGTGCTTAAGGGTGAGGGGATGCATTGAAAAGTACTTGGAACTCAATGACAATGGGGAGGTTCAGGTGGGAGTGGTCTGGGAGGCGTTGAAGGCGGTGGTTAGGGGGGAGCTGATATCAATAAGGACACATAAAGGGAAGCAGGAGAGTAAGGAACGGGAGCGGTTGTTGCAAGAACTTTTGAGGGTGGACAGACAGTATGCGGAAGCACCGGAGGAGGGACTGTATAGGGAAAGGCAAAGGCTGCATGTGGAATTTGACTTGCTGACCACAGGCACTGCAGAGGCACAATGGAGGAAGGCGCAGGGTGTACAGTATGAATATGGAGAGAAGGCGAGCAGATTGCTGGCACACCAATTGAGGAAAAGGGGAGCAGCGAGGGAAATAGGGGGGGTGAGAGACGAAGATGGAGAGACGGAGCGGGGAGCGGAGAGAGTGAATGAAGTGTTTAAGACATTTTATAAAAAATTGTATGAAGCTCAACCCCCGGATGGGAGGGAGAGAATGATGGAGTTTTTGGATCGGCTGGAAATTCCCAAGGTGGAAGAGCAGGATAGGATGGGATTGGGAGCACAGATCACGGTAGAGGAAGTGGTGAAAGGAATTAGGAACATGCAGACGGGAAAGGCCCCGGGACCGGACAGATTCCCAGTTGAATTTTACAGAAAATATTTGGACTTGCTCGCCCCGCTACTGACGAGGACCTTCAACGAGGCAAAGGAAAGGGGACAACTGCCCCCGACTATGTCAGAAGCAACGATATCGCTTCTTTTAAAGAAGGAAAAGGATCCGCTACAATGCGGGTCCTACAGACCAATCTCCCTCCTCAATGTAGATGCCAAGGTCTTGGCCAAGGTAATGGCAATGAGAATAGAGGAATGTGTCCCGGGGGTGGTTCATGAGGACCAAACTGGGTTTGTGAAGGGGAGACAGCTGAACACGAACATACGGAGGTTGTTAGGGGTAATGATGATGGCCCCACCAGAGGGTGAAACGGAGATAGTAGTGGCGATGGATGCCGAGAAAGCATTTGATAGAGTGGAGTGGGATTATCTGTGGGAGGTGTTGAGGAGATTTGGGTTCGGAGAGGGGTATGTTAGATGGGTGCAGCTGTTGTATAGGGCCCCAGTGGCGAGTGTGGTCACGAATGGACGGGGATCGGCATATTTTCGGCTCCATAGAGGGACAAGGCAGGGATGTCCTCTGTCCCCATTACTGTTTGCACTGGCGATTGAGCCCCTGGCGATAGCGCTGAGAGGTTCCAAGGGATGGAGGGGAATACTTAGGGGAGGAGAAGAACACCGGGTATCTTTATATGCGGATGATCTGCTACTATATGTGGCGGATCCAGCGGAGGGGATGCCAGAAATAATGCGGATACTTGGGGAGTTTGGGGATTTTTCAGGGTATAAATTGAACATGGGGAAGAGTGAGCTGTTTGTGGTGCATCCAGGGGAGCAGAGTAGAGAAATAGAAGACCTACCGTTGAGGAAGGTAACAAGAGACTTTCGTTACCTGGGGATCCAGATAGCTAAGAATTGGGGCACATTGCACAGGCTAAATTTGACGCGGTTGGTGGAACAGATGGAGGAAGATTTCAAGAGATGGGATATGGTAGCATTGTCAATGGCAGGGAGGGTGCAGGCGGTTAAGATGGTGGTCCTCCCGAGATTCCTTTTTGTGTTTCAGTGTCTCCCGGTGGTGATCACGAAGGCTTTTTTCAAAAGGATAGAAAAGAGTATCATGGGTTTTGTTTGGGCCGGGAAGACTCCGAGAGTGAGGAAGGGATTCTTACAGCGTAGTAGGGATAGCGGGGGGCTGGCACTACCGAGCCTAAGTGAGTATTATTGGGCCGCTAATATTTCAATGGTGAGTAAGTGGATGGGAGAGGAGGAAGGAGCGGCGTGGAAGAGATTAGAGAGGGCGTCCTGTAGGGGGACCAGCCTGCAGGCTATGGTGACAGCCCCATTGCCGTTCTCACCAAGGAACTATACCACGAGTCCGGTGGTGGTAGCTACACTGAAGATTTGGGGACAGTGGAGACGACATAGGGGAAAGACCGGAGCACTGGGGGGGTCCCCGATAAGAAACAACCATAGGTTTGCCCCGGGGGGAATGGATGGGGGATATGGAATGTGGCAAAGAGCAGGTATAACGCAATTGAAAGATCTATTTGTGGATGGGAAGTTTGCGAGTCTGGGAGCGCTGACCGAGAAATATGGGTTGCCCCAAGGGAATGCATTCAGGTACATGCAATTGAGGGCTTTTGCGAGGCAACAGGTGAGGAAATTCCCGCAGCTCCCGACACAAGAGGTGCAGGACAGAGTCATCTCAAAGAAATGGGTGGGGGACGGTAAGGTGTCGGATATATATAGGGAAATGAGAGACGAAGGGGAGACTATGATGGACGAACTAAAAGGGAAATGGGAAGAAGAGCTAGGGGAGGAGATTGAGGAGGGGATGTGGGCAGATGCCCTAAACAGGGTAAACTCGTCGTCCTCGTGCGCCAGGCTAAGCCTGATTCAGTTTAAGGTATTACACAGGGCACATATGACTGGAACACGGCTCAGTAAATTTTTGGGGGTGGAGGATAGGTGTGCGAGGTGCTCGAGAAGCCCAGCGAATCATACCCATATGTTTTGGTCATGCCCGGCACTACAGGGGTTTTGGATGGGGGTGACAAAGGTGCTTTCGAAAGTAGTAGGAGTCCGGGTCGAACCAAGCTGGGGGTTGGCTATATTTGGGGTTGCACAAGAGCCGGGAGTGCAGGAGGCGAAAGAGGCCGATGTTTTGGCCTTTGCGTCCCTAGTAGCCCGGCGCAGAATACTGCTAATGTGGAAAGAAGCCAAGCCCCCGGGGGTGGAGACCTGGATAAATGATATGGCGGGGTTCATAAAGTTAGAGCGGATTAAGTTCGTCCTAAGGGGGTCGGCTCAAGGGTTTACTAGGCGGTGGCAACCGTTCGTCGAATATCTTGCGGAAAGATAGATGGGGGAGAACAAAGAAGGCAGCAGCAGCGGCCCAGGACTTTGGGGGGGGGGGGGGGGGTGGCCTGAGACAAGGCAGTTGCCAATTAGGGCTAGTTTTTATTTTTTGTTATTTAATATTTATTTATTTGTTGTTGTTTTTGTTTAAATTTAAAAAGGTCATTATTATCTGTATTGTTACAATGTTGTGTAAAGGATGCACAATGTACTGTGTTGGTTGACCAAAAATTTTCAATAAAATATTATTTAAAAAAAAAAAAAATGTTCTTTCCATGTCTGGCTGAAAATTATCAGATCGTCGATGTATACCGCACAATTGGGTAATAACAAAGAACAAAGAAAATTACAGACAGGAACAGGCCCTTCGGCCCTCCCAACCTGCGCCGATCCAGATTCTTTATCTAAAGCTGTCGCCTATTTTCCAAGGATCTACGTCCCTCTGTTCCCCGCCCGTTCATATATCTGTCTAGATGCATCTTAAATGATGCTATCGTGCCCGCCTCTATCACCTCCGCTGGCAAAGCGTTCCAGGCACCCACCACCCTCTGTGTAAAAAATCTTTACACACACATCTCCCTTAAACTTTCCCCCTCTCACCTTGAAATCGTGACCACTTGTAATTGACACCCCCACTCTTGGAAAAAGCTTGTTGCTATCCAACCTGTCCATACCTCTCATAATTTTGTAGACCTCAATCAGGTCCCCCCCTCAACCTCCGTCTTTCCAATGAAAACAATCCTAATCTACTCAATCTTTCTTCACAGCTAGCACCCTCCACACCAGGCAACATCCTGGTGAACCTCCTCTGCACCCTCTGTAAAGCATCCACATCCTTCTGGTAATGTGGCGACCAGAACTGCACGCAGTATTCCAAATGTGGCCTAACCAAAGTCCTATACAACTGTAACATGACCTGCCGACTCTTGTACTCAATACCCCGTCCGTTGAAGGCAAGCATGCTGTATGCCTTCTTGACCACTCTATCGACCTGCGTTGCCACCTTCAGGGTACAATGGACCTGAACTCCCAGATCTCTCTGTACATCAATTTTCCACAGGACTCTTCCATTGACCGTATCGTCAGCTCTTGAATTGGATCTTCCAAAATGCATCACCTCACAGTTGCCTGGATTGAACTCCATCTGCCAATTCTCTGCCCAACTCTCCAATCTATTTATATTTTGCTGTATTCTCTGACAGTCAACCTCGCTATCTGCAACTCCACCAATCTTAGTATCATCTGCAAACTTGCTAATCAGACCACATATACTTCGTCCAGATCATTTATGTACATCACAAACAACAGTGGTCCGAGCACGGATCCCTGTGGAATACCACTAGTCACCTTTCTCCATTTTGAGACATTCCCTTCCACCACTACTCTCGGTCTCCTGTTGCCCAGCCAGTTCTTTATCCATCTAGCTAGTACACCCTGAACTCCATGCAACTTCACTTTTTCCATCAGCCTGCCATGGGAAACTTTATCAAACGCCTTACTGAAGTCCATGTATATGACATTTACAGCCCTTCCCTCATCAATTAACTTTGTCACTTCCTCAAAGAATTTTATTAGGATTGTAAGACATGACCTTCCCTGCACAAAACCATGCTGCCTATCACTGATTTTTGTTCTTCCAAATGTGAATACCTCCTATCCCTCAGTATCTTCTCCAACAGTTTGCCTACCACTCATGTCAACCTCACAGGTCTATAATTCCCTGGATTATCCCTGCTACCCTTCTTAAACAAAGGGACAACATTAACAATTCTCCAGTCCTCCGGGACCTCACCCGTGCTCAAGGATGCTGCAAAGATATCTGTTAAGGTCCCAGCTATATCGTCCCTCGCTTCTCTCAGTAACCTGGGATAGATCCCATCTGGACCTGGGGACTTGTCCACCTTAATGCCTTTTAGAACACCCAAAACTTCCCCCTTCCTTATGCCGACTTGACCTAGAGTATTTAAACATCCATCCCCAACCTCAACATCCGTCATGTCCCTCTCCTTGGTGAATATCGATGCAAAGTACTCGTTAAGAATCTCACCCATTTCCTCTGACTCCACGCATAAATTCCCTCTTTTGTCTTTGAGTGGGCCAATCCTTTCTCTAGTTACCCTCTTGCTCCTTATATACGAATAAAAGGCTTTGGGATTTTCTTTAACCCTGTTCGGCAAAGATATTTCATTACCCCTTTTAGAGCTCTTTGTTGCGCGTTTAAGATTTGTCCTACTTTCCCGATATTCCTCCAAAGCTTCATCAGTTTCAAGTCGCATAGATCTTATGTATGCTTCCTTTTTCATCTTAGCTAGTCTCACAATTCCACCCGTCATCCATGGTTCCCTAATCTTGCCATTTCTATCCCTCATTTTCACAGGGACATGTCTGTCCTGCACTCTAATCAACCTTTCCTTAAAAGACTCCCACATTTCAAGTGTGAATTTACCCTTAAACAGCTGCTCCCAATCCACATTCCTTAGCTCCTCCCAAATCTTGTCATACTGAGCCTTTGCCCAATTTAGCACTCTTCCTTTAGGAACACTCGCGTCTTTGTCCATGAGTATTCTAAAACTTACGGAATAGTGATCGCTATTCCCAAAGTAATCGCCGACTGAAACTTAAACCACATGGCCGGGATCATTCCCCAACACCAGGTCCAGTACGGCCCCTTCCCGAGTTGGACTATTTACATAATGCTCTAAAAAAACTCTCCTGGATGCTCTTCACAAATTCTGCTCCATCTACGCCCCCAACACGACACGAGTCCCATTCAATGTTAGGGAAGTTAAAACCTCCCATCACGACCACCCTATTGCTCCTACATTTTTCTATAATCTGTCGACATATTTGTACCTCTACTTCACACTCGCTTTTGGGAGGCCTGTAGTAAAGACCCAACAATGTTACTGCACCCTTCCTATTTCTTAGCTCTACCCATATTGCCTCAGTGCTCGAATCCTCCATAGTGCCCTCCTTAATCACAGCTGTGAAATCATCTCTGACCAGTAATGCAACTCCTCCACCCCTTTTACCTCCCTCTCTATCCCTCCTGAAGCATCTATACCCTGGGATATTTAGTTGCCAATCTTGCCCTTCCCTCAATCAAGTCTCAGTAATACCAATAACATCATATTCCCAGGTACTAATCCAAGCCCCAAGTTCATCTGCCTTACCTGCTACACTTCTCGCATTTAAACAAATGCACCTCAGACCACCTGTCCCTTTGTGTTCATCTTCTCTTCCCTGTCTACTCTTCCCCTTAGTCACAATGAGTTTTTATCTAGTACCTTACTGGCTTTAGTTGCTGCCTCTTTACTGACCTCTAACTTCCTAATCTGGTTCCCATCTCCCTGCCACATTAGTTTAAAACCTCCCCAACAGTGTTAGTAAAAGCACCCCCTAGGACCTTGGTTCCAGTCCTGCCCAGATGTAGACCATTCGATTTGTAATGGTCCCAACGCCCCCAAAACCGTTTCCAAAGTCCCAAAAATCTGAACCCCCTCCCTCCTGCACCATCTCTCAAGCCACATATTCAATCTGACTATTCTTGAATTTCTACTCAGACTGTCCCGTGGCACTGGTAGCAATCCTGAGATTACGATCTTTGAAATCCTACTTTTAAACTCATCTCCTAACTCCCTAAATTCTGATTGTAGGACCTTATCCTGTGTTTTACCTATATCGTTGGTGCCTATATGCACCACGACAACTAGCTGTTCACCCTCCCCCTTCAGTATTTCCTGCAGCCGATCTGAGACATCCCTGACCCGTGCACCCGGGAGGCAACATACCATTCGGAACGACTTTGTTAGTTAACCGTTGAAATGTGGCTGGGGCGTTTTTCATGCCAAATGGCATAATTTTGCATTGGTATATAGCATCTGGAGTCACAAAAGCTGAAATCACCTTCGCCCATTCGGACAAAGGTACCTGCCAGTAACCTTTAAGTAAATCCAGTTTGGAAATAAAAGCCGATTGTCCCACTTTCTCAATGCAATCCTCCAAACGTGGGATAGGATAAGAGTCCGTTCTTGTAACTGCATTAACCTTTCTATAGTCCACACACAACCGTTGGGTACCGTCTGGTTTTGGTACCATCGTATTGGGTGAGCTCCATTGGCTGGAACCCATTTCAATTATGCCACTGTTGAGCATACTCTCAATCTCTTTGCTAATCTGTGGCAATTTTAAAGGGTTAAGTCTGTATGGATGTTGTTTGATTGGAACAGCATTTCCCACATCTACATCATGTATAGCCATTTTAGTACTTTACAATTTGTCTCTCCAAACTTGCCCATGTGATATCAATAACTCTTTCAGGTCAGTCTGTTTTTCCTCTGGAAGGTAACTCAACAATTTATCCCAATTTTTAAAAACATCCTCGTTTTCCAATTTAATTTGAGGTATGTCAAATTCACAGTCATCTGGATTTGGTTCGTCACTTTCAGTTAGAATCATTAAAACCTCCTCCTTTTTCTCTCCTTCCCTTTCAAAGTACCTTTTAAGCATATTCACGTGACACACTCAATGAGTCTTCCTTCTATCTGGTGTTTTTAAACCACATAATTCACCTCACTTAACTTCCTTTCAATCTGATACGGTCCACAAAACCTTGCTTTTAAAGGCTCATCTACCACTGGTAACAACACTAAAACTTTATCTCCACTGGCAAAACTACAAACTTTGGATTTCTTGTCCGCTACCCGTTTCATCACATTTTGTGCAACTTTTAAATGTTGTCTAGCCAATTCTATTTACCTGCTCTATTTAATCGTTCCCTAAAATTTGACACGTAATCCAATAATGTAATTTCCGATTTCTCACTCACCAATTTTTCCTTAATCAATTTAAGTGGTCCTCTTACCTCAAGACCAATAATGAGTTCAAAAGGACTGAATTTGGTTGATTCATTAGGTGCATCCCTAATTGCAAACAGTATGAATGGAATTCCTTTATCCCAATCCTCTGGATAATTTTGACAATAAGCCCTCAACCTTGTCTTTAATGTCTGATGCCACCTTTCTAACGGTCCCTGCGATTCTGGATGGTACTCAGTTGATATAAAATGTTTTATTTCTAAACTATCCATAACTTCTTTGAATAACCTGGAAGTAAAATTTGACATGTAATCCAGTAGTGTAATTTCCGATTTCTCACCCACCAATTTTTCCTTAATCAATTTAAGTGGTCCTCTTACCTCATGACCAAAAATTAGTTCAAAGGACTAAATTTGGTAGACTCATTAGGTGCATCCCTAATTGCAAACAATACGAATGGGATTCCTTTATCCCAATCCTCTGGATAATCTTGACAATATGCCCTCAACATTGTCTTTAATGTCTGATGCCACCTTTCTAATGCTCCCTGCGATTCTGGATGGTACGCAGTTGATTTAAATTGTTTTATTCCTGAGCTATCCATAACTTCTTTGAATAACTTTGAAGTAAAAGTCATTCCTCGATCCGATTGAATTTCTGTGGGTCGTCCATATCTAGTAAAGAATTTAAGTAACTCTTCCACAATCTTTTTAGCTGTAATATTACGTACTGGAATGGCCTCTGGAAACCTAGTAGACACATCCATTATAGTCAAAAAATATTGATTCCCACTTTTTGTTTTAGGAAGCGGTCCTACGCAATCAATTAGGACCCTTGTTCAAGGTTCCACAAATGCTGGAATGGGTATTAAGGGCACTGGTTTTATCACTGCTTGAGGTTTCCCTATCACTTGACATGTGTGACATGATTGCCAAAATTTAACTACATTTTATGTAGTCCATGCCAATAAAAATGTTCCTGGATTTTAGCTAGCGTTTTCATTATTCCCAAATGACCTCCCACTGGTACCTCATGCAACTCGCAACACCTCCTTTCTAAACCTTACGGTAATACCACTTGATGAACTTCTGCGCACTTTTCATCCGCCTGCATATGTAAAGGTCTCCATTTTCTCATCAAGACACCACTTTTACGGTAATAACACTCTAGTACACACTCAGATTCCTCTTCCGTGTATGCTTTCTGATACATCCGTTTTATTTCTACATCTTTTTGCTGTAACTCCGCCAATTTTCCTGAACTAAAAATATCTGCCACATCCTCCACCTGTTCTTGTTCTTTTTCAACCATGTGATCAAAAATCGTTTCTGATAATTGCACTTCAACTTCATCTTCACTCTTTGATTTCTGCTCGTCTTAACCTGTGACTTTGCGACCTTATTACTACACAATCCGGAAAAATCCCAGGATATTCGTCCTTCAACACTTCAGTTGTCTGATTTTCCACTGGCTTATCAACCACAGTAGGCATCACTCCCACCTGCGATCCAGCTATATCATTACCCAAGATAGACTGTATTCCTGGACAAGATAGTTTCACTATTACTCCTACTACCACTTCACCACTCTTCACTGGACTTTCCAACCTTACCTTATATAATTGAACACTACTCCTCTCACCCTGAATTCCACATATTACTACCTATTCGGGCAACATTCTTCCCAAACTGCATAACTCCTCATCTCTTACCATTAAAGATTGACTAGCTCAACTTCCGGTTGTGGCGATGACCAGCTAAGCCGCACGTTTCGGCACCTCCCGATTCAACGGACTTTTGGGCTCTTATCGGGAGCCCCAACGGAAATTTTTTACGGCCAAACCCAGTGTGAGGTGACAAAGGAAGAAGTCCCCCCGGGTGTGGATGGAAAGGAGTGACAGCAGTGTCCAGATTGCGGAGGATCCTCTGGAGCAGCGGCAGGGAAGAGAAGGGAGAAGCAAGATGGCGGCCGAGGGAGCCCAGATGGTATGGGGCCAGGAACAGCAGGAGTTCCTCTGACGATGTGTGGAGGAGCTCAAGAAAGAGGTGCTGGCGCCGATGTTACTGGTAATCGAGGGATTGAAGGAAACACAAAAGGTCCAGGCAATGGAACTCCGTGGAGTGAAGGCAAAGGCAGCCGAGAACGAAGACGAGATACAGGGCCTGGTGGTAAAAACGGAGACGCACGAGGCACTACATAAGAGGTGCATAGAAAGGCTGGAAGCCCTGGAGAACAGCTCGAGGAGGAAGAATCTAAGGATTTTAGGTCTCCCTGACGGGACAGAGGGGGCTGATGCTGGGGCGTATGTGAGTACGATGCTCCATACTCTAATGGGAGCTGAGGCCCCAACGGGCCCCCCTGGAAGTGGAGGGAGCGTACCGGGTCCTCGTGAGAAGACCAAAGGCAGGGGAAACACCACGAGCAATAGTGGTGAGGTTCCATCACTACAGGGACAGGGAGATGGTCCTGAGTTGGGCTAAGAGGACACGGAGCAGCAAGTGGGAGAACGCTGTGATACGCGTATATCAAGATTGGAGTGCGGAGGTGGCGAGAAGGAGGGCGAGCTTCAATCGGGCCAAGGTGGTGCTCCATAGGAAGAAAGTCAAATTTGGGATGCTGCAGCCGGCAAGATTGTGGGTCACACACCAGGGCAAACACCATTACTTCGAGACGGCGGAGGAGGCATGGACATTCATTCAGGAAGAGAAATTGGACTAGACCTGAGAAATGGATGTCTGGAGAGAGGTAGCGAGGTGGTGGCACAGAAATGTAAAGTGGGGAGAGGGGAGGGCTAATACGTAAGAATGTTGGACGGGAATTTTTTTCTCCCCCCCCCCACGAAGAAATGTGGGCGCCGGTGGAAAAGGGGACAGGGAAGGGGAATGAGGGAACTGCGCCATTAGGGGCGGGGACGAGAGGGAAGCGCGGGTTTTTTCCCGCGCTATGGAAACTGAGGTGGGAAAAAGGGCGCAGGAAGGAAGGGGGCCTCACATGCAGGGAGGTCAAAGGATAAACGGGGGAAGCCGAGGTCAGCCAGTTAGCTGACTCCTGGAAGCAATATGGGGGAGCAATCAAGCTAGAGGGGAATCTAACCGGGGGGGGGGAAGAGGGGGGAGATTGGGATTAACTGGGTTGCTGCTGCTGAGGGTAAGGGGGAGCTGATACGAGACGAGGTGGTCGGGTTGGCGGATCAAGTTAGACTGAGGAAAGGGTGGGTGGGACAGGTGTTCCACTCAGAGTTAGATGCGAAAAACAGAGGGGTGGCAATACTGGTGGGGAAACGGATATCGTTCGAGGCTAAGACCATAGTGGTGGATAGTGGGGGCAGGTACGTGATGGTGAGTGGCAGATTGCAAGGTGAGGCGGTGGTGCTGGTGAACGTATATGCCCCGAACTGGGATGACGTGGGATTCATGAAGCGAGTGCTGGAACGTATCCCGGACCTGGAGGCGGGAAGCTTGGTAATGGGGGGGGGATTTTAACACAGTGCTGGACCGGTCCAGATCCAGGACCGGGAGAAGGCCGGCAGCGGCCAAGGTACTTGAGGGATTTACGGAGCAGATGGGAGGGGTAGATCCGTGGAGATTTGCTAGTCCGATGGGGAAAGAGTTTTCCTTCTTCTCCCACATCCATAAAGTATACTCCCAGATAGACTTTTTTGTCTTGGGAAGGGCGCGGATCCCGAAAGTGGCAGAAACGGAGTACTCGGCTATAGCCGTTTCGGATCACGCCCCACATTGGGTGGATCTGGATCTAGGAGAGGAAAAGGAGCAGCGCCCACTTTGGAGATTAGACATGGGACTACTGGCGGACGAGGGGCTATGCGGAAGGGTGAGGGGATGCATCGAAAGATACTTGGGAGGTCAATGATAGTGGGGAGGTCCAGGTGGGGGTAGTATGGGAAGCGCTGAAGGCGGTGGTTAGAGGAGAGCTGATTTCCATTAAAGCCCACAAGGGGAAACAAGAGGATAAAGAAAGAGATTGGTTGGGGAAATTCTGAGGGTGGATAGGCAGTATGCGGAGGCCCCGGATGAAGGGCTATACAGGGAAAAACGAAGACTACAGACGGAGTTTGACCTGCTGACCACGGGAAAGGCGGAGACGCAGTGGAGGAAGGCACAGGGAATACAATATGAATATGGGGAAAAGGCGAGCCGGCTGCTGGCCCAACAACTTCGAAAGAGGGGGGCGGCGAGAGAGATCGGAGGAGTTAGGGACGAAACGGGAAAGATGGAGCAGAGAGCAGGGAAAGTGAACGAGGTGTTCAAGACATTTTATGAGAGGTTGTATAAGACCCAACCCCCGGAGGGGAAAGAGTGAATGATACACCTTTTGGACCAGCTGGTGTTCCCGAGGGTGGAGGAGCAGGAGGTGACAGGTCTTGGGGCGCAGATTGAGGTGGAGGAGGTGATCAAAGGAATTGGGAATATGCAAGCAGGGAAGGCCCCGGGACCAGATGGGTTCCCGGTGGAATTTTACAGGAAGTATATGGACCTGCTGGCCCCGCTTCTGGCGAGAACCTTCAATGAGGCTAAGGAAAGGGGGACACTACCCCCGACAATGTCGGAGGCGACGCTATCGTTGATCCTGAAACGAGACAAAGACCCGCTGCAGTGCGGGTCATACAGGCCCATCTCCCTCCTAAACGTAGACGCCAAACTGCTGGCCAAAGTGATGGCGATAAGGATAGAGGAGTGCGTCCCAGGGGTGGTACATGACGACCAGACAGGGTTTGTTAAAGGGAGACAATTGAACGCAAATATACGAAGGTTGCTGGGGGTGATGATGATGCCCCCACCGGAGGGGGAGGCAGAGATAGTGGTGGCGATGGATGCAGAGAAGGCATTCGATAGAGTGGAGTGGGACTATTTGTGGGAGGTGCTGAAGAGATTTGGGTTCGGGGAGGGGTTCATTAGATGGGTTAGACTCCTGTAAGGGGCCCAGGTGGCAAGCGTGGTTACAAATAGGCAAAGATCGGGGTACTTCCGATTACATAGGGGTACAAGACAGGGGTGCCCCCTGTCCCAGTTACTGTTCACGTTGGCAATTGATCCATTGGCCATCGCGCTGAGGGACTCTAAGAAGTGGAGGGGGGTGCTTAGAGGGGGAGGGGAACATCGAGTGTCACTATATGCAGACGATTTACTGCTATATGTGGCGGACCCAGTAGAGGGGATGCCAGAGGTAATGCAGATACTTGGGGAGTTTGGAGAGTTCTCAGGATATAAATTAAATATGGGAAAGAGCGAGCTTTTTGTGATGCACCCCGGGGAACAGGGCAGGGGGATCGATGCTTTGCCGCTGAGGAGAGTGACAGGGAATTTTCGATACCTGGGGATTCAGGTGGCCAGGAACTGGGGATACCTACACAAACTTAACCTGATGCGACTGGTAGAGCAGATGGAGGAGGACTTTCAGAGGTGGGATATGGTGCCCCTGTCATTGGCGGGCAGAGTACAGGCGGTCAAGATGGTGGTCCTCCTGAGGTTTCTTTTCGTGTTTCAGTGCCTCCCCATCCTGATTACTAAGGCCTTTTTAAAAAAAAATAGATAGGAGCATTACGAGCTTTGTATGGGCGGGAAAGACCCCGAGGGTAAAGAGGGGGTTCCTGCAGCGCAGTAGGGACAGAGGGGGATTGGCACTGCTGAGTCTGAGTGACTACTATTGGGCCGCCAATGTGTCGATGGTCCGTAAGTGGATGAGGGAAGAGGAAGGTGCGGCGTGGAAAAGGCTGGAGATGGCGTCCTGTAAGGGAACAAGCCTGAAAGCGCTGGCGACGGCGCCGCTACCGTTCTCCACAAAAAGGTACACCACAAACCCAGTGGTGGTGGCGACCTTGAAGATCTGGGGGGCAGTGGAGACGACACAGGGGAGTGACGGGTGCCTCGGCGTGGTCCCCGATAAGGAATAACCACAGGTTCGTCCCGGGGAGGATAGATGGGGGATTTCAATGTTGGCAGCGAGCAGGAATTAGGAAGCTGAAGGACCTGTTTGTGGACAGGACGTTTGCGAGTTTGGGAGCATTGGAAGAAAAATATAAGTTGCCACCAGGGAATGCTTTCCGGTACATGCAAGTGAGGGCATTTACGAGGCAACAGGTGAGGGAATTTCCGCAACTCCCGACGCAAGGGATCCAGGATAGAGTGATTTCGGGGGCACGGGTTGGAGAAGGTAAAGTGTCGGAAATATACAGGAAGATGAGAGACGAGGGGGAGACGATGGTAGAGGAGCTGACGATGGTAGAGGAGCTGAAGGTAAAATGGGAAGAGGAGCTGGGGGAAGAGATTGAGGAGGGGCTGTGGGCAGATGCCGTAAGCAGGGTAAATTCCTCGTCCTCATGTGCCAGGCTTAGCCTGATTCGATTTAAGGTTCTACACAGGGCGCATATGACGGGAGCAAGACTGAGCAGGTTTTTTGGGGTGGAGGATAGGTGTGGGAGGTGCTCGGGAAGCTCGGCAAACCACACCCACATGTTCTGGTCGTGTCCGGCACTGCACGAGTTCTGGGAGGGTGCGGCAAGAGTGATTTCAAAGGTGGTGGGGGTCCGGGTCAAACCAAGCTGGGGGTTAGCTATATTTGGGGTTGCAGAAGAGCCCGGAGTGCAGGAGGCGAAAGAGGCCGAAGTTCTGGCCTTGGCGTCCCTAGTAGCCCGGCGTAGGATTCTACTTATGTGGAAAGAAGCGAAGCCCCCGGGCTTGGAGGCCTGGATAAACGACATGGCAGGGTTCATAAGACTGGAGCGAATAAAATATGCGTTAAGAGGTTCGGCTCAGGGGTTCACCAGGCGGTGGCAACCGTTCCTTGACTATCTCGCGGAACGATAATGGAAAAACAGAAAGTACAGCAGCAGCAACCCGGGGGGGGGGGGGTTGTTTTTTTGCCAGTTGTTGATATTTGATATTTGCTTTTTGTCTATCTATTTTTTTTCATTTGTTGGTAGTTTAATATATTATTTAAATAACGTTTAATGCATATTCCTTTATTATGTTGTAAAAACGGAAAATCTCTGTTTGAAAAATGTCAATAAAATATATTTCAAAAAAAGATTGACTAGCTCCCGTATCTCTTAAAATTGTGACTTCTTTACCTACTCCTCCTGATACACATGACAAGTAAATTCTTTAAAGACATCTGGCATCTTCTTAACAATTACTTCTTGAACAGGCTGTACAATCGTTTGCACCTCCTTTGCTTCACTTGGGCTTTCCTTTACCACTTTACCAAACCCCACTATCTTATCCTGTTTGACCACATCAGCCTTTCCAGTGTTTTCTTCAACCACCAACACTGTGTCTTTACATGGCCTAGTTTATTACAGTGAAAACATTTGAAACTTTTCATTTCTTTTCCACCCTCCTAGATTTCTTTTTTAATCTGAGGTACATTCTCTTTATTGTCTCCCATCAGATCACCTTTAGCTTTACCACTTGAGTATTTCTCATGTCCCTAGTTTCTATCTCCCACAGGCTGAAACTTATGTTGGAAACCAGGCTTTGATTTATGAACTAATTCATAATCATCTGTCATTTCTGCTGCTAATCTCACAGTTTTAACCCTCTGCTCTTCCACATGAGTTCTCACTACATCAGGAATTGAATTTTTAAACTCCCCCAAAAGTATAATTTCTCTGAGAGCTTCATACATTTGGTCTATTTTCAAAGCCTTTATCCACCTCTCAAAATTACTCTATTTGATCCTTTCAAACTCCATGTATGTTTGACCAAATTCTTTCCGTAAATTTCTAAACCTTTCTCTGTAGGCTTCAGGCACTAGTTCATAGGCACCTAAGATGGAATTTTTTCACCTCCTCATACGTCCCAGATACCTCGGTAGCCACCTGAGTTGGCCACTTCCCGACTTAAAATGGAGAACCGCAAAGGCTGAAGGGAAATTCAGCCAACACAGGCAAAGACTAGCAAATACAGAAATCATGTGTATTGAAACCTGTGAGGAACCAGACAGCACTGAAATCAGCAGCCATCTGCATAGCAATGTGCGATTCCAGGGCACAATGGCAACAGTTAAGGTAAATAAAGCCAAGCCAGACTCCTTGGCGCCAGCAGGAGCCAAGACAAAGGAAGGCCAACGAACATTTAGGGACCGCCCAACGATCAGGGAACCGCTCCAGCATTGGAAAAATCGATCCAAGTGATCGGAAAGTAGTCCAATCACCTGGAACCAGGTACGGGGTCTGCCCCGAAGGGCGGGAAGCCCCTGGGGACTATAAAGTAAAGCCCCCAAGTTCAAATCGTCCTTCTTTGGCAGGGTCACTCAGCAACTTGAACCAATCCTTGACAGTGACCTGTCTTGTTGCCGCCAAGCAAGTAAGTCTCAAGTCAACGCTCGCTACGAGATAGGCACTCCTAGCTACAAGTCCATACCAGCTTTTGAATCCTGCAGACTCAGGACCTGAACGAAAGGCCATTTGTTCCCCTGACCTGGTGGACCAGTCCGAAGCTAAGTATTGGCCTTTTAGTGATAGGAATAGCCTAGAAAGTAGAGTTTATGCATGAGTAGTGATTTACTGTGTATAATAAAGGTGTTTTGATTTGAATCTTACTAATTGGTGTGTTGAGTTATTGATCATTACTTGAACTTGAACCTCGTGGCGGTATCGTAAAGATACCTGGCGACTCTAGAGCAAAGGTTAAACAAACAGAGCAAATTACGATTTGAGAGCCAACCAAAAGTTAGCAACACCTCCTCCGGTAGTGATGCAAACACTTCACTAGCCCTACCTACCAGCTTTGTTTGAATCAGTAATACCCACATGTCCTGTGGCCATTTCATTTGTTTAGCCATCTTCTCAAATGAAATGAAAAAGGCTTCCACCTCCTTCTCGTCAAACCTTGGCAATGCTTGGGCATATTTAAATAGGTTCCCACCAAGCCTTCGACTTTAACTCTCTTCCTCACTATCCTCATCACTATCAACCAATTGTACGTTTCCCTTAACGTTTGCCAATTTTAACTGCCTCATGTTTCATGGCTATTTTCTGAAGTTCAAACTCTCTCTCTTTAGCTTTTTCCTTGATCTGTATCTCCCTTTCTTTTTCTTTCTGTTCTGCTTGGGCTATTCTTTCTGTTTTCCTTTCTTCTCACTCTATTTCCTCTCTCTCTTTTTCCTCTCGCTCTTTCGTATTCAAGCCGCTTTAATTCTTTCTCATGTTCCATTTATTTAATTTGTAACTGAATTTTTACCATTTCCAATGAGTCAAACTGTATCTTGGGCAACTTTAAATGCTTAGCCACCGCCATAATTACCTCATCTTTTCGCATTTTGTCAGGTAATGTTAACTGCAATGTTTTTGCCAAATCTAACAGTCTGCTTTTAGTCTCTGTCCGTAAGGTACTGCGTGTGACCGTCTCCACCCTCAAAAACTTGAGCCTCTGAAAGAGCCATTGTCCACAACACACTCCCTACTTAAACTAAAATACCACACCTGAAAAGCAACCACAATATGCTCACTCCTCACTGTCTTTAAGTTCACTAAGCCAATCCAATAGATAGACTTTTATCCCCCTTGAGCCCCCAATTTGTTATGAGCCAAGGTTTAGAGAACCCCAAAGTGTATCATGGAGTTCACCTGACCCACAACGTTTAATAGATTGTGGTATGGGGAGCACACGGCCCACTCTACAGGTGTGGTACAGCAGAAATGGAAAAGTATTTTTTAAATCAAAACAATGTTTATTCTACGAACTCAAGTTAACCTTTTCAAAACATAGTGAACATCTTAGCAACCATTAATTCAAATACAAGCCCCAAAGACTACAACACTAAGTGATCCTTTAAGCTTTCCTTTTAACATCCATACGACTTAAAAACACCTTTTAACAGAAGCACATTAGGTTTACATTCACTACTGAGAACATTTAGAATTCTGAATTCACCAAATGATCAAGAGATAGTCTTTTCATGGCAGAGAGATCAACAGTACACCCGCTCTGTCTGTCATCAGCTCCAACATTGAAAACGAAACTATAAAACACCCTGCAGCAAACAGCCTAAAATGAAAGTAAAAAGCTGACAGACAGCCCAGCTCCACCCACTCTGACATCACTGCAGTAATAAACACCCATTTCTTAAAGGTATTCTCACTGCAGATATTTATATACACACCCATTTATAAACACCCATTTCTTAAAGGTACTCTCACATGACACTTGTATGAGATGTGTGTGTGTCGGGGGGAAACTGAAGTGACATCACAGAAAAGCTGTGACCTGAGTGGCTGGTTGGGATTCTAACCTAAATTTAAAAAAAAAATTTGAGTATTTGGGAACTAATTAAACATAATAACTTAATTATAATTTAGAGGATATCTAAGCCAGAGATCGGAGAATATTATAGTTAGCTATCGCATTTCTATTAGAAATCTAGTGCTAGGAAACAGATAGTTGACAGTAACTTTGCAATTTTAAAAAAAAGTATTTAAAAGAAAAAGACAAATTTTAATTTTAATTAATTGACGCAATGTCAGTTAGAGGGGTGCTGTGCTCTGACTGTGAGATGTGGCAGGTCCGGGAGGCTTCCAGCGTCCCGGATGGCTTCATCTGCAGAAAGTGCACCCAACTGCAGCTCCTCACAGACCGCATGGTTCGGCTGGAGCAGCAATTGGATGCACTTAGGAGCATGCAGGTGGCGGAAAGCGTCATAGATCGCAGTTATGTAAATGTGGTCACACCCAAGGTGCAGGCAGAGAAATGGGTGACCACCAGAAAGGGCAGGCAGTCAGTGCAGGAATCCCCTGTGGTTGTCTCCCTCTCGAACAGATATACCCCTTTGGATACTGTCGGGGGGGATAGCCTATCAGGGGAAAACAGCAGCAGCCAGAGCAGTGGCACCACGGCTGGCTCTGATGTTCAGAAGGGAGGGTCAAAGCGCAGAAGAGTAATAGTCATAGGGGACTCTATAGTCAGGGGCACAGATAGGCGCTTCTGTGGATGTGAAAGAGACTCCAGGATGGTATGTTGCCTCCCTGGTGCCAGGGTCCAGGATGTCTCCGAACGGGTAGAGAGAATCCTGAAGGGGGAGGGCAAACAGGCAGAGGTCGTTGTACATATTGGTACTAACGACATAGGCAGGAAGGGGCATGAGGTCCTGCAGCAGGAGTTCAGGGAGCTAGGCAGAAAGTTAAAAGACAGGACCTAGAGGGTTGTAATCTCGGGATTACTCCCTGTGCCACGTGCCAGTGAGGCTAGAAATAGGAAGATAGAGCAGACAAACACGTGGCTAAACAGCTGGTGTAGGAGGGAGGGTTTCCGTTATCTGGACCACTGGGAGCTCTTCCGGGGCAGGTGTGACCTGTATAAGATGGACGGGTTGCATCTAAACCGGAGAGGCATAAATATCCTGGCCGCGAGGTTTGCTAGTGTCACACGGGGGGGTTTAAACTAGTATGGCAGGGGGGTGGGCACGGGAGCAATAGGTCAGAAGGTGAGAGCATTGAGGGAGAACTAGGGAATAGGGACAGTGTGGCTCTGAGGCAGAGCAGACGGGGAGAAGTTGCTGAACACAGCGGGTCTGGTGGCCTGAAGTGCATATGTTTTAATGCAAGGAGCATTACGGGTAAGGCAGATGAACTTAGAGCTTGGATTACTACTTGGAACTATGATGTTGTTGCCATTACAGAGACCTGGTTGAGGGAAGGGCAGGATTGGCAGCTAAACGTTTCAGGATTTAGGTGTTTCAGGCGGGATAGAGGGGGATGTAAAAGGGGAGGCGGAGTTGCGCTACTTGTTCGGGAGAATATCACAGCTATACTGCGAGAGGACACCTCAGAGGGCAGTGAGGCTATATGGGTAGAGATCAGGAATAAGAAGGGTGCAGTCACAATGTTGGGGGTATACTACAGGCCTCCCAACAGCCAGCGGGAGATAGAGGAGCAGATAGGTAGACAGATTTTGGAAAAGAGTAAAAACAACAGGGTTGTGGTGATGGGAGACTTCAACTTCCCCAATATTGACTGGGACTCACTTAGTGCCAGGGGCTTAGACGGGGCGGAGTTTGTAAGGAGCATCCAGGAGGGCTTCTTAAAACAATATGTAAACAGTCCAACTAGGGAAGGGGCGGTACTGGACCTGGTATTGGGGAATGAGCCCGGCCAGGTGGTAGATGTTTCAGTAGGGGAGCATTTCGGTAACAGTGACCACAATTCAGTAAGTTTTAAAGTACTGGTGGACAAGGATAAGAGTGGTCCGAGGATGAATGTGCTAAATTGGGGGAAGGCTAATTATAACAATATTAGGCGGGAACTGAAGAACATAGATTGGGGGCGGATGTTTGAGGGCAAATCAACAGCTGACATGTGGGAGGCTTTCAAGTGTCAGTTGAAAGGAATACAGGACAGGCATGTTCCTGTGAGGAAGAAAGATAAATACGGCAATTTTCGGGAACCTTGGATGACGAGTGATATTGTAGGCCTCGTCAAAAAGAAAAAGGAGGCATTTGTCAGGGCTAAAAGGCTGGGAACAGACGAAGCCTGTGTGGCATATAAGGAAAGTAGGAAGGAACTTAAGCAAGGAGTCAGGAGGGCTAGAAGGGGTCATGAAAAGTCATTGGCAAATAGGGTTAAGGAAAATCCCAAGGCTTTTTACACGTACATAAAAAGCAAGAGGGTAGCCAGGGAAAGGGTTGGCCCACTGAAGGATAGGCAAGGGAATCTGTGTGTGGAGCCAGAGGAAATGGGCGAGGTACTAAATGAATACTTTGCATCAGTATTCACCAAAGAGAAGGAACTGGTAGATGTTGAGTCTGGAGAAGGGGGTGTAGATAGCCTGGGTCACATTGTGATCCAAAAAGACGAGGTGTTGGGTGTCTTAAAAAATATTAAGGTAGATAAGTCCCCAGGGCCGGATGGGATCTACCCCAGAATACTGAAGGAGGCTGGAGAGGAAATTGCTGAGGCCCTGACAGAAATCTTTGGATCCTCGCTGTCTTCAGGGGATGTCCCGGAGGACTGGAGAATAGCCAATGTTGTTCCTCTGTTTAAGAAGGGTGGCAGGGATAATCCCAGGAACTACAGGCCGGTGAGCCTTACTTCAGTGGTAGGGAAATTACTGGAGAGAATTCTTCGAGACAGGATCTACTCCCATTTGGAAGCAAATGGACGTATTAGTGAGAGGCAGCACGGTTTTGTGAAGGGGAGGTCGTGTCTCACTAACTTGATAGAGTTTTTCGAGGAGGTCACTAAGATGATTGATGCAGGTAGGGCAGTAGATGTTGTCTATATGGACTTCAGTAAGGCCTTTGACAAGGTCCCTCATGGTAGACTAGTACAAAAGGTGAAGTCACACGGGATCAGGGGTGAACTGGCAAGGTGGATACAGAACTGGCTAGGCCATAGAAGGCAGAGGGTAGCAATGGAGGGATGCTTTTCTAATTGGAGGGCTGTGACCAGTGGTGTTCCACAGGGATCAGTGCTGGGACCTTTGCTCTTTGTAGTATATATAAATGATTTGGAGGAAAATGTAACTGGTCTGATTAGTAAGTTTGCAGACGACACAAAGGTTGGTGGAATTGCGGATAGCGATGAGGACTGTCTGAGGATACAGCAGGATTTAGATTGTCTGGAGACTTGGGCGGAGAGATGGCAGATGGAGTTTAATCCGGACAAATGTGAGGTAATGCATTTTGGAAGGGCTAATGCAGGTAGGGAATATACAGTGAATCGTAGAACCCTCAAGAGTATTGAAAGTCAAAGAGATCTAGGAGTACAGGTCCACAGATCACTGAAAGGGGCTACACAGGTGGAGAAGGTAGTCAAGAAGGCATACGGCATGCTTGCCTTCATTGGCCGGGGCATTGAGTATAAGAATTGGCAAGTCATGTTGCAGCTGTATAGAACCTTAGTTAGGCCACACTTGGAGTATAGTGTTCAATTCTGGTCGCCACACTACCAGAAGGATGTGGAGGCTTTGGAGAGGGTGCAGAAGAGATTTACCAGAATGTTGCCTGGTATGGAGGGCATAAGCTATGAGGAGCGATTGAATAAACTCGGTTTGTTCTCACTGGAACGAAGGAGGTTGAGGGGCGACCTGATAAGAGGTATACAAAATTATGAGGGGCATAGACAGAGTGGATAGTCAGAGGCTTTTCCCCAGGGTAGAGGGGTCAATTACTAGGGGGCATAGGTTTAAGGTGAGAGGGGCAAAGTTTAGAGTAGATGTACGAGGCAAGTTTTTTACGCAGAGGGTAGTGGGTGCCTGGAACTCACTACCGGAGGAGGTAGTGGAAGCAGGGACGATAGGGACATTTAAGGGGCATCTTGACAAATATATGAATAGGATGGGAATAGAAGGATACGGACCCAGGAAGTGTAGAAGATTGTAGTTTAGTCAGGCAGTATGGTCGGCACGGGCTTGGAGGGCCGAAGGGCCTGTTCCTGTGCTGTACATTTCTTTGTTCTTTGTTCTTTGAGATTATTTCTCCCTGCACTACTGCCTTTAGAGCTTCCTAATCCATTGAGGGAGAGACCTCCACATTATTATTATGCATAATATATTCAACAACAATTTCATTCACCTTTTCGTAAAAACCCAAATCTGCTAACAATCCCACATCCATCCGCCATGGCGCTCTTTGAATCGGTCCCTTCTCCAAGACTATTTCTAACAAGTGTGGTCTGAAATAATAATGCCCCCCCCCCCCGCCTCCTTCATAAATGCTGTCAAAACATTCACCCCACCTAAAAGGACATCTACAGACACTGAAAGATGACCTTGTACGAACAGGATATGGCGCTCGACTCATTGATCGACAGTTCCAACGCGCCACAGCAAAAACTGCACCGACCTCCTCCGAAGACAGACATGGGACACAACCGACAGAGTACCCTTCGTCATCCAGTACTTCCCCGGAGCGGAGAAACTACGACATAGTCTTCGCAGCCTTCAACACGTCATCGATGAAGACGAACATCTTGCCAAGGTCATCCCCACACCCTCACTACTTGCCTTCAAACAACCGTGCAATCTCAAACAAACCATTGTTTGCAGCAAACTACCCAGCCTTCAGAACAGCGACCACGACACCACACAACCCTGCCATGGCAATCTCTGCAAGACGTGCCAGATCATCGACATGGGTACCACCATTACACGCGAGAATACCACCCAGCAAGTACGCGATACATACTCGTGCGACTTGGCCAACGTTGTCTACCTCATACGCTGCAGGAAAGAATGTCCCAAAGCGTGGTACATTGGTGAGACCATGCAGACGCTGTGACAACGGATGAATGGACATCGCGCGACAATCGCCAGGCAAGATTGTTCCCTTTCAGCCAGGGAACACTTCAGCAGTCAAAGCATTCAGCTTCTGATCTCCAGCTAAGCATTCTCCAAGGCGGCCTTCAGGACTCGCGACAAAGCAAAATTGCCGAGCAGAAATTTTCGCCAAGTTCAGCACACAGGAGTACAGCCTCAACTGGGACCTTGGATTCATGTTGCATTACATTCATCCCCTACCAACTGTCCTGGCTTGAGACAATTCACACCTCTTTAACCTGCGTTACCCCTACCTCTGGATCTGTAAAGACTTAATTACCTGCAAATGCTCGCATTCAAAGCATAGTCTTGCATCTTTGACTGTCTATATACATGTTTCTTGAACATACCTTTTCATTCACCTGAGGAAGGAGCAGTGCTCCAAAAGCTAGTGATTTTAAACAAACCTGTTGGACTTTAACCTGGTGTTGTAAGACTTCTTCGTGTGCTCAAATATGTGGGACTTTATGCTGCACTTCTCCCCTACGTCCTTCTTTTTATTTACCTTCTTTTTGTTCCCCACATATTGTTTTTTCTTTTTTCCCCCCTCTTAAACATATAAATTCTTTATCTCCAGTTCTTTCCCAAACATTTACAATCTTAATGTGATATAAACAGCTAAATATATTAATTTATATCTACATCAAAACCGTATAAAATGGAGGTAATTATAACAGAACATCACATTAAAAACCAATCCAGCCTAACGATAATATCAAAGCCTCAACGCAAGACTTAATCCAGATCCAGGCCTTCTGCCCTTACAAACGCCTGCAGAATTTTAAAAAAGGTCCTTGGAGTTGAATGATACACGTAACCTCAATAGCCCATTCCGAATCGTATACCCTTCTTATAGAATGCTGCTTTTGCCTTGTTGAAAGCCATAAGTTTTTTTCACTAGTCCAGTTGTCAAATCTTGATAAATGTGAATGGCATTGTCTTCATTGTTAAATTTGAATGTCACCGGGACCAATCTTGTGATCTTTTATTTTGAATCCTTATTTTCCCCCTTCAAAAACATTTTTTTTCTCCTTTAAAAATGAGCGAGAATAGAGAACGACAAAGGGAGCAAACTCCAATAATTTGTTTTTCCTTGGAGTCTTCTATTTATTGCATTGCGAGAAATAATTACTTCTTCACACTACTGGATCAAAAAATCCAAACTAGCACACCACCACACCCGACAACTCTCAAGATGTCATCATTCTGCAGGCTTTAAGTCAATGTAAAAAAAAAAATCAACAATCAAAATTTCTTCATGAGAATTCCTTTTGAACAGCAATCTAAAATTATCAATCCAGTGGGAATCAACAGTGCCTGGAATTGGACTTCTGGTGACGGCTATAAAGGAGTAAGTCACAAATTTGGTGGCTCCCGCTCGGGTCAGACTTTTGGACCTTTTCCCCCGATTTTCTAGTGGACTTGAATTGTAAAACTGATGACAGAGGCAATTGTGTACTGAATTCCCACATCGGTGCATGGAGAGAAGGACTAGAAGTGCTGGTAAAGGCAGAAACAAAAAGACAGAGAAGGCTTGGGCTGAAGCTGCAGCAAGAGACAGCATGGCGGAGGACCGGACCTCTGTTTTGTCGACCCAGCGGTCAACGGAGCAGCTGATGCATGTTATTCAGGAAGGCTTTGCTAAGCAGAAACGGGACTGCTTGGACCCGATAAAAGAGTCAATTGAGCAGCTGGAGCTTAGATTGGACGCCCAAGATCGGGCGATCCAGAATGTAGAGAAGGCTCTGGCTGAGCAGGAGGAATATCAAACTGCGGTGGAGTAGGAGGTGGGGATGCTGAGAGACCAGCAGAAGAAGCTCCTGGAGAAGGTGGAAGACCTAGAGAATAGGTCCCGCCGGCAGAACTTGAGAATCGTTGGGCTCCCGGAAGGGTCCGAAAGAGCGGACGCTGGGGCATACATCGCAAACATGTTTGAGAAGCAGCTGGGGGATGGGGCATTCTCCCGGCCCTTGGAGGTGGACAGGGCTCACCGAGCACTTGCGACAAAGCCGCGAATGGGAGACCCCCTATGGGCAATGGTGGTGAGATTCCACAGGTACTTGGATAAGGAGCGCATTCTACAGTGGGCCAAGCAGACACGGAGCTGTAAGTGGGACAACAGTATCCTGCGGATTTACCAAGACCTGTGTGTGGAAGTGTCCAGGTAGAGAGCAGGCCGATCCTTTTTAGGAAAAAGGTGAAGTTCGGACTGTTGTATCCGGCCCGTCTCTGGGTCACGTACGAGGAACAGCGCTTTTATTTTGAGTCGCCTGAGGACGCGCTGGACTTCGCAAAAAGGAAAGGACTGGTGGTGGACTGAGAACTTTTGAACTTTGCTGCAACGTTCTTGTTTTTGTCTTTGTTTTGTGTTCTTTTTTTTTAAAGTTTCTCGTTTTTCGTTTTGTGGAAGCGGTTTGCAATGCCTTTTGCATTGATTTGGGACCAGCGGTAGAGTTGAGTGAGTTAAGGTTTTCATCTGCACTGTTTGGGGATGGAGATGCACGTGTTTAGATCTTGGTGTTTTTCTGTCAGGCAATTGTGTGGGGATTGTTTGATTTTGGAGCATGTTTGTATGAGCCGGGGGGGGGGCCGCAAAGGAACTAAAAGGGTTCATGGAGCAGATGGGGGGGGGGGAGAATCCATGGAGATTTGGGAGTTCTCCTTCTACTCACACGTGCATAAAGTGTACTCCCGGATTGATTTCTTCATTTTGAGCAGGGCCTTCCTGGCAGGGGTGGTGGACATGGGGTAATCGGCGATCACAATCTCAGACCATGCTCCGCTCTGGGTTGACCTGCAGGTTAGTAAAGACAGTAACCAGCGCCCACAATGGAGGTTAGATGTGGGACTTTTGGCTGACGAAGGGGTGTGCGAGCGGCTGAGGAAATGTATTCAGAACTATCTGCAGGTCAACGACACAGGGGAAATTTCAGCAGCGGTGGTCTGGGAAGCGCTGAAGGTCAGAGGGGAGCTGATCTCAATACGGGCTCATAAGGAGAAGGTGGACAGGGCAGAGACGGACCGACTGGTAAAGGAGATACTACAGATCGATAGGAGGAATGCGGAGACCCCAGAAGCAGGGCTTTTAAGGGAATGGCGGAGGCTACAGGCGGAGTTCAGCTTGTTAACCACAGGGGGGGGCTGTGGAGCAGCTGAAAAAGGCGAGGGGGGCGATCTGTGAGCATGGAGAGAAGGCCAGCAGAATGCTTGCACAGCAGCTTAGAAAGAGGGAGGCGGCCAGGCAGATAGGGAAAGTAAATGACGGAGATGGGAACCTGGCGGAGATTCAGCAGGGGTGAATAAGGCGTTTAGGGATTTCTATAGTAGGCTGTACAGGTCGGAACCCCCTATGGGACCAGAGGGGATGTGGCACTTCTTGGAGGGGCTGAATTTTCCAAAGGTGGACAGGGAGCTGGTACAAGGGCTGGGGGCATCGATCGGGTTCGAAGATGTAGTGGAGGGTCTGAAGGCCATGCAGTCGGGTAAAGCCCCAGGGCGGACGGGTACCCAGTGGAGTTTTATAAAAAGTTCTCTGGGATATTGGGGCTGGTGTTGATGAGGATGTTCAATGAGACAAGGGAAAGAGGGGTGCTGCCCCCGACGATGTCACAGGCCAAGATTTCGCTGATTTTGAAGCGGGACAAGAATCCGGAGCTGTGTGGGTCCTACTGGCCGATATCCCTGTTGAATGTGGATGCTAAATTGCTGGCCAAAATTATGTCCTCCAGGATTGAGGATTGTGTTCTGGACGTTATTGGGGAGGACCAGGCGGGGTTTGTTAAGGGTAGGCAGTTGGTGGCCAATGCAGAAAAGGCTTTTGATCGGGTAGAATGAGATTTTCTGTGGGAGGTACTGGGACGGTTCGGATTTGGGTGGGGCTTTATTGACTGGGTCAGGTTGCTGTAACAGGCTCCTGTGGCAAGCGTACGGACGAATAGGACAAGATTGGACTATTTTAGACTGCACTGGGGGACGAGACAGGGATACCCCCTCTCCCCACTGTTGTTCGCGCTAGCTATAGAGCCGTTGCCAATTGCTCGGAGAGCCTCAAGGGGCTGGGCCGGGGGGGAGGGGGTGTGGAGCAGAGTCTCGCTCTATGCAGGCGACCTGCTTCTGTATGTATCGGACCCAATAGAGGGGATGGAAAAAAATCATAAGGATTCTAGGGGAATTTGGCCGGTTTTCGGGGTATAAGCTAAATATGGGGAAAAGTGAGATGTTTGCGGACCAGGCGAGGGGACAGGAGAGGCGATTGGGGGAGCTGCCGTTTAGATTAGTAGGAGGAAGCTTTAGGTACCTCGGCATTCAAGTGGCGCGGGAATGGGACTGGCTGCATAAATTAAATCTGGCCCGACTAGTAGACCAAAGGAAGGATGATTTTTGGAGATGGGAAGCGCTTCCGTTGTCACTGGCTGAGAGGGTGCAGACCATGAAGATGACTCTCCTCCCGAGATTCCTGTTTGTATTTCAGTGTCTCCCCCATCTTTATTCCGCGGTCCTTTTTTAAACGGGTCAACAAAGTGATCATTGGCTTCGTTTGGGCGGGCAAGACCCCGCAAGTAAGGAAGGTAATGCTTGAGCGGAGTCGGGGAGAGGGCGGGCTGGCGCTGTCAAATTTTAGTAACTATTACTGGGCGGCGAATATAGCCATGATCAGGAAGTGGGTGGTGGAGGAGGGGTCGACATGGGAGCGTATGGAGGCGGCTTCATGCGCAAGGGCACCAGTTTGGGGGCGTTGGTGACTGCGCCTCTGCCGTTCCCGCCGTCACGGTTCTCCACCAGCCCCGTGGTGATGGCGGCCCTGAGAGTCTGGAGGCAATGGAGGAAACATGTAGGAGCATCGGTCTGGTCCCCAATCTGTAATGTTTGCCCCGGGAAGTATGGATGGGGGGTTCCGGATATGGAGGAGTGCAGGGATTGAGAGGATGGGGGATATGTTTACAGAGGGGTCATTCCCAAGTATGAGGGCGCTGGAGGAGAAGTTTGGGTTGGTGAGGGGAAACAAATTCAGGTATCTGCAGGTGCGGGACTTCCCGCGTAAACAGGTGTCAACCTTCCCGCTCCTACCCCAAGGGGGATTCAGGACAGGGTAGTTTCCAGAGGGTGGGTAGGAGAAGGGAGCGTCTCGGACATTTACAAGGAACTTATGGGGTCAGAGGAGACGCAGACCGAGGAGCTGAAGCGCAAGTGGGAGGAGCAGGGAGGAGAGATAGAGGATGGTCTATGGGCGGACGTGTTGAGTAGAGTCAACGGGTCCGCAACATGTGCCAGGTTCAGCCTGATACAATTCAAAGTCGTTCATCGGGCTCACATGACAGTGGCCCTGATTAGCAGATTCTTTGGGGTGGAAGTCAGGTGTGCAAAATGTGCGGGAGGACCAGCGAACCACGTCCATATGTTCTGGACATGTCCGAAGCTTAGGGGATTTTGGCAGGGGTTTGCAGATGTCGTGTCCACGGTGTTAAAGACAAGGGTGGCACGGAGTCCAGAGGTGGCGATTTTCGGGGTGTCGGAAGACCCGGGAATCCAGGAGGAGAAAGAGGCAGACATTCTCGCCTTTGCTTCCCTGGTAGCCCGGAGACGGATACTATCAACTATTTGGGTAGCACGGTAGCATTGTGGATAGCACAATTGCTTCACAGGTCCAGGGTCCCAGGTTCGATTCTGGCTTGGGTCACGGTCTGTGCGGAGTCTCCACATCCTCCCAGTGTGTGCGTGGGTTTCCTCCGGGTGCTCCGGTTTCCTCCCACAGTCCAAAGATGGGCAGGTTAGGTGGACTGGCCATGATAAATTGCCCTTAGTGTCCAAAATTGCCCTTAGTGTTGGGTGGAGTTACTGGGTTATGGGGATAGGGTGGAGGTGTTGACCTTGGGTAGGGTGCTCTTTCCAAGAGCCAGTGCAGACTCGATGGGCCGAATGGCCTCCTTCTGCACTATAAATTCTAGCTTGGAGGGACTCAAAGCCCCCGAAGTCGGAGACCTGGCCATCAGACATGGCAAGCTTTCTCTGTTTGGAGGAAATCAACTCAGCCTTGAGAGGGTCACTGTTGGGGTTTGCCCGGAGGCGGCAACCATTTGTCAACATTCCGGTGCCTGTTCGGGGAGGCTGGTACGGGAATTGAACCGTGCTGCTGGCCTGCCTTGGTCTGCTTTAAAAGCCAGCTCTTTAGCCCTGTGCTAAACCAGCCAAGTGGGACTGTAAGGAAGGGAGATGGCTTTTGCACTATGTTTATGGTTTCATGTACATTGTTTATTTTGTTGTTGTTACAATACCAAAAATACCTCAATAAAATGTTTATCAAAAAAAAACAGTGCCTGGAATTTCTTAGTGTGGTTGGGATTCCGACTGCAAGGAGAATTTTCGGGTCCTAGCCCCACATGGCGTTAGAAGTAAATGATCGACATGATTTTTTAGTATTAGACCAATTACTGGCCAGAGGGTGTATGTTCAGTCTGGGTTCCTGAGGCTGAAGGGTAAATAAAAGGCCCTCCAGCAACAACAGTGGTGGCCCCACCATCCAACGCAGGAGCTGCAAATCCATGTAGGAGAGAATCCCCCCCTCCACTCAGGCTGCCCAGCTCTGGTCATCATGGCAAAGATGCTGCGCGGGACGTGGAGTGCATCTTAAAGCCAACTGGGGTGCTGTCCCACTGTCTGCAGCCAAGTGGCTCGCTACCTCCTCTCACTGACCATCTTTTGGCCATTGCAGGGGCCTGCCAACTGGAAACTTTCAGTCGGTGCATTGAGCGGTCTAATTATATTTATAGGCTATCTGTCCCAAGCTGTCCTTTTCAAAAATAGCCCCGGGGCAGAACTATTCATAGAATAATTGAATCATAGAATCCCAACAGTGCAGGAGGCAATTCGGCCCATCGAGTCGGCACCAACCCTCCAAAAGAGAACTCTACTCCCCCATAAACGAACCTGCACATCCCTGGACACTAAGGGGAAATTTAGCATGGCCAATTCACCCAACCTTCACACCTTTAGACTGTGTGAGGAAACAGGAGCACCCGGAGGAAACCCAGCAGACACGGGAAAATTGCAAGCTCCACACAGTCACCCAAAGCCAGAATTGAACCTGGGTCCTTGACGCTGTGAAGCACCAGTGTTAACCACTGTGCTGCCCTAGCAAACCAGCACACTAGCTGGCAGCAGACAACTCCAAGCCCATCCATCTCCACTCCCACCCCCACCTGGCTTCAAAAATCTGCCTCCAAGTATTTAAATGTTGGATGGACCTTTGTTTCCAAGAGTTCCCCAAAACATAGTCCATTTCATAGCAATATCTGGTCAAATAACTCCCCCCTCCTCCATCTGTAAAGTAGAGTAGAACGGAACACGGTAACTTTTGGTATTGCTCTGCACTATGTGAATGATAACTGCCATTAAGATTGTAAAATGCTTAATTTCAGCTTTAGGTTTGCGACACATTTTCTGATTGTCCCTCCTCTCTTTGAATGCCTGTGGCCATACCCCTTGCCCTCGAGTTGCGATAGAGAAGATATTTCACATCATAGGTGCGAAGTAGAACACATTGGGAGCAATTCAGTATCCCACGACATGCAGGTTTATGGATGGCAAGGGATAGGAGGGATTCGCAAGGGAATCCCACACTCAGGCCACCCTCTTTGAGCGGGCTGCCCATAGTGAATCATAGAATTTACAATGCAAAAGGAAGCCATTCGGCTCATCGAGTCTGCACCTGCTCTTGGAAAGGGCACCCTACCCAAGCCCCCACACATCCACCCTATAACCCAATAACCCCACCCAACCTTTTTGGACTCGAAGGGTAATTTAGCAAGTCCAATCCACCCAACCTGCACATCTTTGGGACTGTGGGAGGAAATCGGAGAATCCGGAGGAAACCCACGTACACACGGGGAGAATGTGCAGATTCCGCACAGACAGTGACCCAAGCCGGGAATTGAACCTAGGACCCTGGGGCTGTGAAGCAACTGTGTTAACCACTATGCTACCATGCTGCTCAAGCAGCTGGCCACTGATGACCCCCCCCCCCCCACCACCACCTCAAATCAGCTCCCCCTCCTTCCCCCAATTATGGCGACTCCAAGTGCTAAAATCCCAATGTTTAAAACATCAACCACATCAAAGAGAGGTAAGTGCATTGAGTCACTTATTCATGAAGGGAGATGAATGAATCAAGGCTGCAGCTGTTTTGTGGTATCCGTCAATCACGTTCCACTACGATAAATGAATGAATGGTTTGCAGCTACAGGATCTGAGGGGTTTAAACACAGGTCACAGCTCTTCTTTTCCAGGAATGGATATGTGGTGCTTCCAGGTAAGCGTTACAACTGTACTTTCTGTCACTGCCCATGACTGTACTGCTGTCTAGCTTCCAGACAGGGGTCCTTTTGCTAGGGAGTTTGTTAGGGGGTCCCTGTGGTGTCCCCCCATTCAGGGGGTTTCTTGTCTAAGGGAGTCTCTTGGGGGGGGGTCCCCTATTTAGCAGAGCAGGTCTCTTGTTTTAGGGAGTCTCTGGTAGAGGAGGGGTGGGCAGGTCATGCATTGTTGGGAGGGTGGGGGTGGGGGGTGGGGTGACACGGATGGACCTTGAAGCCAACTCCCTTAAAGAGTTACCCCCTTGGCCTGCCACGTCAGGTTCACATTTGGTGAAACCTGTTGTGATTCCTAGTCCAGCAGACTGGAGAACCTTGGTGGGCTGGAGAATAGGGTGTCTGGCCTACTAAGTTGATGCAAATAGGTAATTTACTTCCTCCAGCTGGCGATTGGGCATGAACCCTAATCCCGCCACTAGCGACGGGGGGTTGTGCATCGGAAATGGCGGTGCTCTATTCTTCGTCCTATCGGGAAACATGTTTTGGGCTTCCCGGGATGGAGAGTTCACCCGATTATCGTGTTATCTGAAGAAAATCTATACATCACAAATTTTATTTTTCCTGGCTTTCTAAAACAATCAACTTGTATCGATGGTGTAATTAATATAGTAAAATATCCCAAAGCGCTTCACAGGGGCATATAAGACAAATATGACCGGCTGATGCAATGATTCCAAAATGAAGATCAAATATGCAGTACTTTGGGCCCTCTTTAAGACACTCCTATAAATTCACATGTTTCCTTTTATTTATAATTGCTCCCAGTAGCTAACTGTAAGTGCAAATCTTCACACTTAGATTCCTAATTTCACAGTTCACACATTTTAATAAAATTGGCATCAGCCACTGAAATTACACTTATGGTACCACTGAAAATCTAAAATTTGTGTTTCTGTGTAATGTAAAAAGCCAAAAGCAAAGTGTCAGATTTTCACAGTCACTTCATTGAAGTGTTATTGTAAGCCTACTTGTGACAATAATAAAAATTATTTGATAAAATGAAATTCTGTAATAACACTAGAGCAAATGTCATAATTAGCTTCTGCATATTACGTGACATATAGTCTTTTAACAAATTAACCTACACACTATTTGTATAAAAATAATCGTTCAATAATAAACTGATACCAATTATTCAAATACAATAAAACCCAAGTAATATAAATGATTTAGATGCAGGAACAAAACGTAATATCTCCAAATTTGCAGATGACACCAAGTTGGTTGGGTGGGTGAGCAGTGAGGAGGATTCAGAGATCCCTCAGTGTGATTTGGACAAGCTGAGTGAGTGGGAAAATGAATGGCAAATGCAGCATAATTTCAATAGATGCGAGGTTATCCACTTTGGTAGCAAAAATGAGAAGGCAGACTATTTCTGAATGGCCATAAATTAAGAGAGGGGAATGTGCAACACCACCTGAGTGTCCTTGTACACCAGCCACTGAAGGTAAGCTTGCAGGTACAGCAGGTGGTAAAGAAGGCAAATGGTACGTTGCCTTCATTGCAAGGCGATTAGCGTACAGGAGCAGAGATGTCTTGCTGCAATTATGCCGGGCCTTGGTGAGGCCACACCTGGAATAGTGCGCGCAGTTTTGGTCTCCTTATCTGAGGAAGGATGTTCTTGCTATGGGGGAAGTGCTGCGAAGGTTTACCAGACTGATTCCTAGGATGGCGGGTGTCATGTGAGAGTACCTTTAAGACTTGGATGTTTAAGCAATGTACCTTTAAGAAAACAGTCATGTCAGAGAGTGGGTGGAGCGGAGGTCAGATCAGCCATTTTACAGTTTTTAGTTTCAGTTTGAAAAAGATCTGGTGTGTGTCTGTGTGTTTCCAGAGAGCTGCAGTTTGAAAAGAGCTTGGGGAGTGTCTGTGTTTGCAGTGAGCTGGATCTCTGCCATGAAAGACTATCTCTGGATCATTTGGGTGATTTAAACTCATAATAGTAAAGCCTTTAACGTGATATGATTCTGTTTAAAGGTGTTAAGTCTCTTGAAAGTTTGAAGGAACATTTTGAGGAATTATTTACTGTTGCAATATTTTCTGAGTTATCTTTGAAGGGGTGTTAAGCGATCCAATGTTTATTTATGTTAAGTTGAGTTCATGGAATAAACATGGTTTTGTGTTTAAAAACCCACATGTCCATAATTGTAATCCCACACCTAGGGAACAAGTCGTGTGCTAGGAAAAGCAACAAATACATTAAAGGGGGAAGTTGGTTGAACTCCATGATACATTTTGGGGTTCTGAAAATGCCTCGCCCATAACACGGGATTGACGTACGAGGAGAGATTGAGTCTGTTACGATTGTATTCGCTGGAGTTCAGAATAATGAGGGGGGATGTAATAGAAATCTATAAAATTCTAACAGGACTAGAGAGAGCAGATGCAAGAAGGGTGTTCCCGATGGTGGGGGTGTACAGAACCAGGGGCCTGAGGATATGGGGTAGACCATTTAGGACAAAGATGTGGAGAAATTTCTTCACCCAGAGAGTGGTGAGCCTGTAGAATTCATTACCACAGAAAGTAATTGAGGCCAAAACATTGTATGTTTTCAAGAAGCAGTTAGATGTAGCACTTGGGGCAAAGGGGATCAAAGGATATGGGAGGGGAAAGCGAGATTGGGTTATTGTGTTGGATGATCAGCAATGATCATAATGAATGGCAGAGCAGCCTCGAAGGGCAGAATGGACAGCTCCTGCTCATATTTTCTATGTTTGTATGCAAGCAAAGCCTAGCTTTGCTAAAATCTGCTGACAGGTTATAATGCACATCTTTATTTTACTGTTCCATATAGCCAACCACCATTTTGGGCACTAAACCAATTCTTTACCAGTGTGCCACAATTCAATGTGACTATTAAACGTTAAACTTTCCTGGCTAAAGTAGGAATTTATTACATACTCAAACTTAGAAGTTTATTTTGAATCAAATGGACATTAGTTGCATTTTTTAAAAATAAAACCTGTATTATGTAATATAGATGGAAACTGAACTTGTAGACAGTAACTCAAACGTAACCAAGATTTACGTAACCAAGATTTAGATTCCGAAAATGTTAACTTCACATTATTTTTAAGGTGACACAATGCATTCCATTAACTGTTCCAGTGCAGAAATGAGCATTGTAATAACAGGCTTTATTTGCATATAGCAGTTACAAGTAAACGTTTCATAATGTAACAAGGACCTTATCAGGACAGTACCTCTTATTCCCATACCAATGTTCATCTTTCCACAGAAGCCAGCCTTATGGCCCAAGTGAGGTACCTAGTTAATAAATTAATAGCAGGCAATTTTGTGCAGCAGCCTATTAGGAATGAAGTTGAATCTCATCAAATTCATTTGATGCAGTATTCTCACAACCAGCAGAGCATATTTATACATAGTATTTACAGCATTGTATCAAATGATTCAGCCCCACTGTCCTATACCAGTGTTTTTGTTCCACCCTTCTTCATCAAACTCTTATCAAACATTTTCTCTTTTGTGTACTTATCTAGCTTCCCCATCAATTAATCTATCCCATTAACTTCAACTATTCCATCTGCCCAAGATGAGGAGAATTATTTCCTCTCAGGATTGTGAGTCTTTGGAACTCCCTTCCTCAAAAAGGTGGTGGAAACAGAGGACGCAATCTAACCAAACTGCAACAGAGTCCCATGACGAGCGCGTTTAGCTGGGTAATTCCCAGAACTTGCAGCATCGAAAAACACCATGCTATCAGGACATTGTTGCAATCCGGGGCCTCAGCAGGGAACACCCCACTGAGGCTGCACTTAAGTCAGCTTCCTACACTGCGGAGCTTCGCTTGCCAGAACTCCTCAGTCCAAGAGGAGATTGGGACATTTTAAAATTGCGTCCTAATTTCTCGACCACCGGACGCAACCCCCGAACCTCCCCTACCAAAGCCCCAACTCACCCATAAGGGGGGTCCTCAGAGTATGCCCACATCACACTGGCAGATTCTGGCTCAGGGTTTCGTACGTAGTAGAGCAGCTATCTCGCTGCGATCTATTGAAAGTAGGGGCTGTTCAGCACAGGGCTAAATCAATGGCTTTGAAAGCAGACTAAGGCAGGCCAGCAGCACGGTTCAATTCCCGTAACAGCCTCCCCGAACAGGTGCCAGAATGTGGCGACTAGGGGCTTTTCACAGTAACTTCATTTGAAGCCTACTTGTGACAATAAGCGATTTTCATTTCATTTTCATTTCATTTCAGTTCATCCCCGGCGTGGAAAAATGCCAGCCTGGCACTGCCAACCTGACAGTGTCCCTGCCAGTTGGCAGTGCCACTTGGGCACCTTAGCAGTGCCAGGTCGGCACCCAGGAGGCACCAGCAATGCCAGGGTGCCACACTGCCCGGGGACAACCCTTTGGGGGTCTCCAGTTCCCTGAGAGACCTCCCTCCCGCGCCCCAAGTGCCGTTCTGGCTGGTCCCAGTTTATGGAGACCAGCACTGAGCATCACTCGCCTGAGATCTCTGGGGCTTAGATCCCAAAGCCTCAGGTAAATCAGACAAGCTGTATATCAGTGATACTAGCTGTCTCGCTTCAATATCCAGATTTGCCAAATACTGATCTCGCCCACACTGGGTGGGATTCAGATTGCAATGTCTCATGAGATCGCGTTAAGATCTCGCAAGGCATGGCGAGCCGGATAGATCCCAGAAGAGAGATCATAGCATCTACCAACTACGCCGCCGTCCGGGAGCAACGCAGCCAGTAGATCTCGCTCAGAGTCTTTGAATATTTTTAAGGCAGAGGTAGAGAGATTATTGATAAACAAAGAGGTGAAAGATTATCAGGGGTAGACAGGAAGGTGAAGCTGAGATTACAATCAGATCAGCCATGATCTCATTGAATGTTGGAACAGGTTTAAGGGCCAAGTGGCCTATTCCTGTTCTCAATTCGTAGTTTAGTGGAAGGTTCCACGTTATCATTGCCACCCTATGGAAAAAGAGGATTCTTCTGAATTCTCTATTTGTTGTGTTAATGCCCATTTATCATCCCTTTTGGTCTTTCCATAATTGGAGATATCCTCTATAAATTCATCCCCCAAACTCCTCCAGAATCTCAAAGACGTCAAGTAAGTCACCTTTACTGCACAAAATAACTCTTGCAGAGAAATGAGCCTCAACTTGTTCATTCACAATGTCTACAAAGGCAAACTGCAATAAAATAGTGGGCACAAGAGTTTGAATGGGAATGGCTGGCAGAGGCGTTCCAAGAAAGATGGGAACAGGAAGTCAAATTTTGTAAATATGAGGCACAACAAATGCAAAATATTGTACATATTAATTTTAGTTAGTTGTATCTGAAGCTGATAGTGAATTAATAACTGGTTGCTATCACTCAGCGTTCAGCACAAATTCAGCTGCAGATAAGGTGCATGGTTTTCATTCAGTTGAAGCGATGGGACATTGTTCCTACCCAAACTCATTAATAAATATTCAACTAGAAATAGTTAGCACAACAGCTTGCTTTGACTTACAATTGACAATTAAATTGGACTAGGTTTTACAGCGAGGTAAGAAATGGGGTTTGTATCACAACAATGTATCACTCTGTATTCATTAACTCATTAAATCACACACTTAATGAACATAATATGGTTAAAATAAGGCTTGTGAGGGCAGCACAGTGGCACAGTGGTTAGCACTGGGACTATGGCGCTGAGGATTGGGTTCGAATCTCAGCTCTGGGTCACTGTCCGTGTGGAGTTTGCACATTCGCCCCGTGTCTGCGTGGGTTTCACCCCCACAACCCAAAGATCTGCTGGTTAGGTGAATTGGACATGCTAAATTGCCCCTTATTTGGAAAAAAATAATTGGGTACTCTAAATTTTTTTTTAAATAAGGCTGGTGAGCAGCAGCAGCAACCTTATTTATCACACTATGTGAGTTAGAGAATGGTTTTGTCAATTGGTTGTTCCTTCATTGCTGGGTTTTATTCAGACCAATGTGTTAATGTATTATCCTTTATCTTTAGCAATCTATAGATTGGTTTAAGTTTATAATTTGGTCTCACTAAAAGCTACATATATTCACACGCAAGGAACCATCCTCGACAGACAAAAGGAACATTGTCTTTTTTTAATTAAACTAAAGCGTGGGGGACAATCATTCCTCGATGCGTTCTCTTTGGCAATCCCTCAACCAAACCAGTTGACTTGCCAACCAATCAGCATCTTTTCTCAAGCCGTATAAATTGTTGCTCCCTTTGAAATTTAGCATTTTTGTATCAGTCCTGATGAAAGGTGAAAAGCTTCAACAGCATGCCTCTTTTTCTCTACAATACTGATGTCTGATAACTGCATTATATCAATGCTTTACCTTAATTAAATTAGTAATTTTAATAAATGATGAGCAGTATACTACGGGCAGACATAATTTAACACAATTACTCACTTTAACACCTCTCTCAATATCCTAAGTTCCTGTTGCTCCAATTCACTGATCTTGTCCTCTCCGTCTGTCAAACATTCAGGTAGAACACCTGCCAAGGAAAGAAATTACTTTTTACG
The DNA here is from genome assembly GCF_047496885.1 of Scyliorhinus torazame. NCBI lineage: Eukaryota > Metazoa > Chordata > Chondrichthyes > Carcharhiniformes > Scyliorhinidae > Scyliorhinus > Scyliorhinus torazame. Next base: position 313,057,739 of record NC_092707.1, read on the forward strand.
GTGAATTTGTAAACAATTAACATTTACTTATTCAGTTATTTTGCACTATCATTTCAAGTCTTGGAACAGATGTTTACTAAGTTAACAGTGTGAACGACGGAGGGATTTTAGATATATTGTATTCATAGAATTTACAGTGAAGGAGGCCATTCGGCCAATCGAGTCTGCACCGGCTCTTGGAAACAGCACCCTACCCAAGGTCAACACCTCCACCCTATCCCCATAACCCAGTAACCCCACCCAACACTTTTGGACAATAAGGGCAATTTATCACGGCCAATCCACCTAATCTACACATCTTTGGACTGTGGGAGGAAACCAGAGCACCCGGAGGAAACCCACGCACACACGGGGAGGATGTGCAGACTCCGCACAGACAGTGACACAAGCCGGAATCGAACCTGGGACCCTGGAGCTGTGAAGCAATTGTGTTATCCACAATGCTACCATGCTGCCCATGGTATTTGGTGCAGTAAATAAAGGTTAAAAGCCTGGGTTAGTGTTTGTATGACTGCTACAGTAGTGTTTTTGAAAAACCTAGTTTGCAAGACAACTAGTTTTTTAGGAGCGAGAGGTGTAATTAAGGCATCATATAGGGTTGGGCTAATGGATTCTTGTTTGGATTAAGAGAGTCCCCGTGGAGTACTTCATTGGAGACTTTGGGCGGAATTTAACAGATACATTTCCAAGTTCATTTGTGGCGGGTTTTGCAGGGAGTTTCCTGCTGGCTATGCCAGCGTGTTCCCCACTGCTGTCATACGACAGTTACTTTTTGGGGACCTAGAATTTTTTTCAGCACTGGGGAGCTGAACTCAGATCAGGCTGCCATTTTGAAAGGGTGCCCAGATCTCTAAGCGAGCTTGTGAGTCCTCCACATGCCCTATTCATGGGAAATGTCACCTCCACACATGGGCATTCCCCCCCCCCCCCCCCCAGAGTAAGGACACCCGAGGGCCCCTCCCCTCACAAGGACTCCCATTCATCACTCCTCCCACCTCCCAGAGGCCCATACCTAATTGCCCTGCAGCACCTCTCCAACTCTTCTTTCATGGGCATGGCCTCCCTCGGGCCAGGAAGCTTGGGAGTGCCACCCTTGCACTGCCACCCTGGCAGTGCTCCTGCCAGCTGAGCAGTGCCACCCAGTTACTTTGAGCAGTGCCTGGGTGACAGTGCCAAGGTGCCTGCGTTCCAGGGGAAAGGCCAGGTGGCCATCTTGCACTATCCCTGGCCACCCAAGGGCCTCCAATGGCCTTCGAGACCCCAGGGTGCCATTCCACCTGGTCCACACTGGGGAGGATGGTAGGTCCCAGGAGGCCAGTAGATCTGCCTATGTAGGTTTAAAACTTACGTAGGGGTACTCCGTTTAACCATGCCCCTTTTGTGTGGGATTCTGATGCCTCGCGGGACTTGGATATATTCCGCGAGTCAAAAAGTCTGCCGGGAGGGCAGCACGTGGCGCAGTGGTTTGCACTGGGACTACGGCGCTGAGGATCCGGGTTAAAATCCTAGCCCTGGGTTACTGTCTGTGTGGAGTTTGCACATTCTCCCCCACAACCCAAAGATGTGCAGGTTAGGTGGATTGGCCATGGTAAATTGCCTCTTAATTGGGAAAAAAAAATTGAGTACTCTAAATTTATATTTAAAAAAATAAAGGCTGCCGGGTAGCCCGCGAGAGGCCTCTCCCGGCATCTACCTGCGATCTCGCTCGAGCGCAATGTGGCTGGCAAATCCCGCCCATTGTTTCATCTTGGTAAGATGTTGGAACTAATGGGATGAGATAGAGTACCAGGCATTTTGCAGAAAAGCACGCATTTCAGTTGGTTCCTGCAAGTCAAATTGTGAAGACAGTTTCTGAAGACTTCAGCTAGAGATCCTGCATTGCTCCAACAGGATTCAGGTCCATCTCTTAAAACAGTCTCAAAGAACATCTCTTAAGAAGTATGCCTGGGTGTGCTAACTGTATTTACAAGTGGACTGAGATCAGAGATGATTCTGTTATTTGAGTGAAGTAAAGATAGTAGTTAAGGGTCATTGTGTCACTGTTGATTAGCATTGTTTAAGGGGGTAATTGCAAGATATTTTAATACTGTGTTAGTAATAAAAGTTTGCTTTAATATATCCATATATTGCATGAAATCACTCCTGAAGCGAGGTATCCTTTCTTCAGTCTTACAAAATTTAAATAAAATATTGCGGTTTCAGTCCAGTATCTTGGCCACTGTTGGGGTCAAGTTCAGAATCATAATAACTGCAAAAACTATCTAATAAAAGTAGACTATCCATGAGCAAAAATTAATTATTGTAGTGGTTTATCACGTTAAACATTTTGGCACAAATGGAAACAGGAATTGTTTAGCAAGTATTATTTTGGAAGATAAGGTTCAATCCATGCAAAGCTCATGTGTGATTGTTGTATAATAGATTTATTTTTCATAATACCTGCTGATTCTGAATTTTGAGCAGTAACACATTCCTTCCTCTACGTTCTTGGAGGTTGGAAGGACTGCTGGAGAAAGGGTTCAAACATCAGAGATCAGAGGATGGTTGCATGAGGGAGGACAGAGTTTAATGGCTGGGTTGGGAAGGAGATCAGAAAGGCTAGCTGGGGAGCAGATCGGGTAAATGGCAGAAGTCCAGAAGGGAGGTGGGGACGTCAGATTGGGCAGATATCAGAGATTGACGGAGAAGATCGGAAGGAACACATCTGAAGTTCCAGATGGGGTATGCAGAGAGAGGGAGGGATCAGAAAGTCGTGGGTGAAGACCAGGTCTGTGAGAGATTGTGGCTATGGAGGTACATGGGAGAACAGCTGCAGGGATAGATCTCACCACAAGGGTGCGGCCATTGTGGGAATGACTTGTAGATTATGTTTGGTGGGGAAGAGACAGTGGAGGGATCACTTCTGCTCTTTGTTGTTCATAGTCACAGCTGGAAAGAAACAGATTTGCTGAAACTGGCAGTCCTTGCTACTCTTTCTATGCTGGATTTCCTGAGGCGAGGGAACATGGCTGGCTAGAGTCGAATTTAAATCAGTGATTAAGTGACTGACCTGCAACTTGGGAACGATTTGGTCGCCTGTCCCTGCTATGTATGGATTGGGTTTGCATTCAGGATTTTCAACATCCCGCTCAACTGAAACATTCTGTCGGTTAAAATTATTCCTTGACACCACTAACTTCCTAGAATTGATGTTAAACTGACAGGTCTATAATTACCTGTTTTTTCTCTGCCTCCTTTCATATAATGCAATGACATAAAACACAAGAAATAGAAGAAGTGACTTCCGGGTGCGGCGATGACCAGCTAAGTCGCACGTTTCGGCAGCTCCCGGTGGAATGGACTTTTGGGCTCTTAATAAGAGCCCCAACGGCAATTTTAACGGCTAAAAGCACTGTGCGGTAAACCAGAAGGGAATCCCCCCCCTGGATACGGATGGAAAAAGGAGAGGAAAGTGGCCGGATTGCGGTGGATCCTTTAGAGCAGCGGCAAGGAAGGCAAGCAAAAACCAAGATGGCGTCGGAAGGTGGCAGTTTAATATGGGGCCCTGAACAACACGAGTTCTTGAAGCGCTGCGTGGAAGAAGTTAAAAATACGATATTACAGGTGATTGAAGGGCTAAAAGATGAGCAAAAGACCCAGGAGCGGGAGCTTCGGGTTGTGAAGGCAAAGGCTGCCGAGAACGAGGACGATATACAGGGCCTGGTGGTGAAGACGGAGATGCACGAGGCACACCATAAACGATGTGTGGAAAGGCTGGAGGTGCTGGAGAATAATGCGAGGAGGAAGAATTTAAGTGTTCTTGGTCTTCCTGAAGGTGCAGAAGGGGCGGACGTCGGGGCATATGAGAGCACGATGCTGCACTCGTTAATGGGAGCGGAGGCCCCGACGGGTCCGTTGGAGGTGGAGGGAGCATACCGAGTGATGGCGCGAGGACCGAGAGCAGGAGAAATTCCCAGAGCCATAGTGGTGAGATTCCTCCGTTTTAAGGACAGAGAGATGGTCCTCAGATGGGCAAAGAAAACTCGGAGCAGTAGGTGGGAGAACGCGGTGATCCGCGTATATCAAGACTGGAGTGCGGAGGTGGCGAGAAGGAGGGCGAGCTTTAATCGGGCCAAGGCGGTGCTTCATAAAAAGATTAAATTTGGAATGCTGCAGCCGGCAAGACTGTGGGTCACATATCAAGGGAAGCACCACTACTTTGAAACGGCGGATGAGGCGTGGACATTTATTGTTGAAGAGAAATTGGAATAAGCGAGTTATTAAAAAAGAACGTTTGAGACAAAGTGGTGGGGCGAATATGGGGGGCGAAGAGGGGGGAAAAAGGGGGGGAAGAGATGATTTTTATGTTGTTAATCCTGCGACCCGGTAACTTTTCTCTCTTCCACAGGTTGTGGGGGAGGGAGGAAGGGAGGTGGAGGAGCTGGGGGCGTTGGCCATTGGGGGCGGGGCCAAAAGGGAAGCGCGGGCTTTGTTCCCGCGCTATGATAATTATGGCGGGAATAGGGAAGCAGGAAGGAGGGGGCGTCGCACGGTGCGAGCCGAGGTCACGGGGGGAAGCCGAGGCCGGCCAGTTTGTTGACTTCTGGGAGCAACATGGGGGGTGTAACTACGCTAGTGGGGGATCTAGAGGGGGGGGGGGGTTTACTGGGTTGCTGCTGCTGGGGAGAAGAGGGAGCTGGTATGGGGTGGGGTGGGCGGGGCGGGAGGGCACCGCCTGGGGGGGGACACAGCTGCGTGGGAACCGGGTGAGGAGCTGGATAAAAGGGGATGGCTAATCGACAGGGGGGGGGGGGGGTAAAAGAGCCCCCCAGCCCGGCTGATCACGTGGAATGTGAGAGGGCTGAACGGGCCGATAAAGAGGGCACGGGTACTCGCACACCTTAAGAAACTTAAGGCAGGTGTGGTTATGTTACAGGAGACGCATTTGAAACTGATAGACCAGGTTAGACTACGCAAAGGATGCGAAAAACAGGGGGGTGGCTATACTAGTGGGGAAGCGGGTAATGTTTGAGGCAAAGACCATAGTGGCGGATAGTGGGGGCAGATACGTGATGGTGAGTGGCAAATTACAGGGGGAGGCGGTGGTCTTAGTGAACGTATATGCCCCGAACTGGGATGATGCCAACTTTATGAGGCGAATGTTAGGACGTATCCCGGACCTAGAGGTGGGGAAGTTGGTAATGGGTGGAGATTTTAACACGGTGCTGGAACCAGGGCTGGACAGATCGAGGTCCAGGACTGGAAGGAGGTCGGCAGCAGCCAAGGTGCTTAAAGACTTTATGGAGCAGATGGGAGGAGTAGACCCGTGGAGATTTAGCAGACCTAGGAGCAAGGAGTTTTCGTTTTTCTCCTATGTCCACAAAGTTTATTCGCGAATAGACTTTTTTGTGTTGGGAAGGGCGTTGATCCCGAAGGTGAGGGGGACGGAGTATACAGCTATAGCTATTTCGGATCACGCTCCACACTGGGTAGACTTGGAGATAGGGGAGGAAAAAGAACGGCGTCCACCCTGGAGAATGGACATGGGACTAATGGCGGATGAGGGGGTGTGTCTAAGGGTGAGGGGGTGTATTGAAAAGTACTTGGAACTCAATGATAATGGGGAGGTCCAGGTGGGAGTGGTCTGGGAGGCGCTGAAGGCAGTGGTTAGAGGGGAGCTGATATCAATCAGGGCACATAAAGGAAAGCAGGAGAGTAGGGTACGGGAGCAGTTGCTGCAAGAACTTCTGAGGGTGGACAGGCAATATGCGGAGGCACCGGAGGAGGGACTGTACAGGGAAAGGCAAAGGCTACACGTAGAATTTGATTTGCTGACAACGGGTACTGCAGAGGCACAGTGGAGGAAGGCACAGGGTGTACAGTACGAATATGGGGAGAAGGCGAGCAGGTTGCTGGCCCACCAATTGAGGAAAAGGGGAGCAGCGAGGGAAATAGGGGGAGTGAGGGATGAGGAGGGAGAGATGGAGCGGGGAGCGGAGAGAGTGAATGGAGTGTTCAAGGCATTCTATGAAAGATTATATGAAGCTCAGCCCCCGGATGGGAAGGAGAGAATGATGTGTTTTCTGGACCAGCTGGAATTTCCTAAGGTGGAGGAGCAGGAGAGGGTGGGACTGGGAGCACAGATCGAAATGGAGGAAGTAGTGAAAGGAATTAGGTGCATGCAGGCGGTGAAGGCCCCGGGACCGGATGGATTCCCAGTTGAATTTTATAGGAAATATGTGGACTTGCTCGCCCCGCTACTGATGAGAACCTTTAATGAGGCGAGGGAAAGGGGACAGCTGCCCCCGACTATGTCAGAGGCAACGATATCACTTCTCCTAAAGAAGGAAAAAGACCCGCTGCAATGCGGGTCCTATAGGCCTATTTCCCTCCTGAACGTAGACGCTAAGATTCTGGCCAAGGTAATGGCAATGAGGATAGAGGATTGTGTCCCGGAGGTGGTCCATGAGGACCAAACTGGGTTTGTGAAGGGGAGACAGCTGAATCCGAATATACGGAGGCTGCTAGGGGTAATGATGATGCCCCCACCAGAGGGGGAAGCGGAGATAGTGGTGGCGATGGATGCCGAGAAAGCATTTGATAGAGTGGAGTGGGATTATTTGTGGGAGGTGTTGAGGAGATGAGTATATTAGATGGGTACAGCTGCTGTATAGGGCCCCGATGGCGAGCGTGGTCACGAATGGACGGGGGTCTGCGTATTTTCGGCTCCATAGAGGGACGAGGCAGGGATGTCCTCTGTCCCCATTATTGTTTGCACTGGCGATTGAGCCCCTGGCAATAGCATTGAGGGGTTCCAGGAAGTGGAGGGGAGTACTCAGGGGAGGAGAAGAACACCGGGTATCTCTGTATGCGGACGATTTGTTGTTGTATGTGGCGGACCCGGCGGAGGGGATGCCAGAGATAATGCGGATACTTGGGGAGTTTGGAGAATTTTCAGGATATAAACTGAACATGGGGAAAAGTGAGTTGTTTGTGGTGCATCCTGGGGAGCAGAGCAGAGAAATAGAGGACTTACCGCTGAGGAAGGTAACAAGGGACTTTCGCTACTTGGGGATCCAGATAACCAAGAATTGGGGGACATTGCATAGGTTAAATTTAACGCGGTTGGTGGAACAGATGAAGGAGGACTTCAAGAGATGGGACATGGTATCCCTGTCACTGGCAGGGAGGGTGCAGGCGGTTAAAATGGTGGTCCTCCCGAGATTCCTTTTTGTGTTTCAGTGCCTCCCGGTGGTGATCACGAAGGCTTTTTTCAAAAGGATTGAGAAGAGTATCATGAGTTTTGTGTGGGCCGGGAAGACCCCGAGAGTGAGGAAGGGATTTTTGCAGCGTAGTAGGGATAGGGGGGGGCTGGCGCTACCGAGCCTAAGTGAGTACTACTGGGCCGCCAATATCTCAATGGTATGTAAGTGGATGGGAGAAGAGGAGGGAGCGGCGTGGAAGAGATTGGAGAGGGCGTCCTGCAGGGGGACTAGTCTACAAGCTATGGTGACGGCGCCGTTGCCGTTCTCACCGAAGAAATACACCACAAGCCCGGTGGTGGTGGCTACTCTGAAAATTTGGGGGCAGTGGAGACGGCATAGGGGAATGATGGGAGCCTCGGTGCGGTCCCCGATAAGAAATAATCATAGGTTTGCTCCGGGGAGAATGGATGGGGGATTTGGAACATGGCAAAGAGCAGGAGTAACGCAATTGAGAGATCTGTTTGTAGATGGGACGTTTGCAAGTCTGGGAGCACTGACCAAAAAATATGGGTTGCCCCAAGGGAATGCATTCCGGTATATGCAACTGAGGGCTTTTGCGAGGCAACAGGTGAGGGAATTCCCGCAGCTCCCAACGCAGGAGGTGCAGGACAGAGTGATCTCAAAGACATGGGTGGGGGACGGTAAGGTATCAGACATATATAGGGAAATGAGGGACGAGGGGGAGATTATGGTAGATGAGCTGAAAGGGAAATGGGAAGAAGAGCTGGGGGAGGAGATTGAGGAGGGGCTGTGGGCTGATGCCCTAAGTAGGGTAAACTCATCGTCCTCGTGTGCCAGCCTGATACAATTTAAGGTGTTACACAGGGCGCATATGACTGGAGCACGGCTCAGTAAATTTTTTGGAGTAGAGGATAAGTGTGCGAGATGCTCGAGAAGCCCAGCGAATCACACCCACATGTTCTGGTCATGTCCGGCACTACAGGGGTTTTGGGTGGGGGTGACAAAGGTGCTTTCGAAGGTGGTGGGGGTCCAGGTCGAACCAAGCTGGGGTTTGGCTATATTCGGGGTTGCAGAAGAGCCGGGAGTGCAGGAGGCGAAAGAGGCTGATGTTTTGGCCTTTGCGTCCCTAGTAGCCCGGCGCAGGATACTGTTGATGTGGAAGGAAGCCAAGTCCCCGGGTGTGGAGACCTGGATAAATGACATGGCAGGGTTTATAAAGTTGGAACGGATTAAGTTCGTCCTAAGGGGATCGGCTCAAGGGTTCACCAGGCGGTGGCAACCGTTCGTCGAATACCTCACAGAAAGATAGAGGGAATGGAAAAGAAGAAGACAGCAGCAGCAACCTGGGGGGGGGGGGGAAGGAACCAGAAGGACTCTCAGGGATGTTAGTGTATAAGTATAATATGTATAGGTTGTTCTTATAGGTAATTGTATACTGGACTGCTGAATTGTATTTTTGGAGAGTATTTATTTGGGACAAGGCAGTTGCCATTTAGTTTTGTTTTTTAATTTGGATGTTGTTTATATATTATTTATTTCTTGTTTAACAAACTGGCCATTGTTATTTATATTGTTATATTACTGTGTAAAAGATACACAATGTACTGTTATGGTTGGCCAAAGATTTTGAATAATATATATTTTTAAAAAAAGAAATAGAAGAAGTCAACCACTATGGCCTGTCGAGCCTGCTCCACCATTCAATAAGATCATGGGTTTCAACTCAACTTTCCTGGCCACTCCCCATATCCTTTGATTCCGAGATACCCAAAAGAAAAATGGTTCTATCCCAGCCTTAAATATATTCAATGATGGAGTATCTGGGATAGAGAATTTAAAAGATTTACAATACTTTCAATGAAGCAATTTCTCCTCATCTCAGTCCTAAATGGTCATCCCCTTTTCCTGAGACTGTATCCCATGTTTTAGATTCATTGACCAGCAGAAACAATCTCTCAGTGCCCACCCGGTCAAATTCCTGCAGAATCTTGTACTTTCAACAAGATCTCCACTCGTTCTTCTAAATTCCAGAAAATTTAGGTCCAATTTACTCAGCCTCTCAAAAGGACAGCACCCTCATCACATTGACCAATTTAGTGAACCTTTACTGTACCATCTACGATTCCAGTACAGAGGCACACACCCGGAATCTGAAGACTGAAGCAGCTGTAATTCCTTCACCTGTTTCTTTTAACACCATGGGAAGAAAACCATCAGGTTCTGGAGACTTGTCTATCAAGATGGCATGGTGGCACATTGGTTAGCACTGCTGCCTCACAGCTCCTGGGACCCCGGTTCAATTCCCGCCTCGGGTGACTGTCTGTGTGGAGTTTGAACTTTCTCCCAGTTTTTGCGTGGGTTTCCTCCGGGTGTTCCGGTTTCCTCTAACAGTCCAAAGAAGTGCAGGTTAGGTGGATTGGCCATGCTAAATTGCCCCTTAGTGTCCAAAAGTTTAGGTAGGGTTACTGGGTTATGGGGATAGGGTGGAGGCATGGGCTTAAATAGGGTGCTCTTTCCAAGGGCTGACAGACTCAATGGGCTGAATGGTCTCCTTCTGCACTTTAAATTCTATGATTCTAAGAAGTAATGATACATTTGTAAAAAGCTTTTGTTGAGTCACAATTTAGAATAGTGTGTGTAGATTTGGGCAAGCATTATAAAAAGAACACTTGATCCATAGAAAGCACATAGGGTAGACATAACGTGATGTCAAAGTTGGGAAACTATAGCAATAGAGAGATCTATCAAATTATGAGGGGCATTGGCAGAGTGGATGATCAGAGACTTTTTCCCCCAAGGTGGAGGGATCAATTACCAGGGGGCATTGGTTTAAGGTGCGAGGGGCAAAGTTTAGAGGAAATGTACGAGGCAAGTTTTTTTACATAGAAGGTAGGGGGTACCTGGAACTCGCTACCGAAGGAGGTGGTGGAAGCAGGGACGATAGTGCCTTTTAAGGGGCATCTTGACAAATACATGAATAGGATGGGAATAGAGGGATACGGACCTCAGAAGTGTAGAAGATTTTAGTTTAGACGGGCAGCATGGTCGGCGCAGGTTTGGAAGGCCGAAGGGCCTGTTCCTGTGCTGTACTTTTCTTTGTTCTTTGTTCTATCTCAAAATATTGGAACTATTCACATGAGGACAAAGAAAGCAAAACAAAATCTCAGAGGGTTTAAAATTATGTAGAGCTCTAGTAGGGTGTCTCACTGGTTGGGGAGTCATTGACAAGAGGTAATTGAATAAGATTGACATTAAAGGACTTAAATGGTTTATCACAATGAGGTTATTGTGGCAGAGATATTGCATCTTTTATAAATATTCAAAATAAATATTTGAAACACAGGAAGATGTACGGTTACAGGTGGATAGCAAGAAGTGCATCAGCTTTGGATTACACCAGCTATGACAATGTACTGAATGGTTTTCTATTCTGTACCATAAAATTCTCCTATTCAGCTAAAAGTTTAAGTGTTTCTTTGATATTCCTTCTTGAAGTTTATCGGTTTCATTTAGAAAGATTTAAAATATCCTTTTAGATATGTTTTGTTTTGCTTCCATATGTAGCTAGTGTTCATGCTAATTTTTCCACCTTAGAACTGAGATATTTCACAAGTGCAGCTCACAGGCACTTTTGCAGAAACTGTTTGTCTCTGATTTTGTTTTACTTATATTTTTGAATCGTAATTTATTATATTGTTCATCTGTAATTCCATGATACCCATTGTATACACCAGTAATTTTCTATATCATGTAAAGTTCATAATATTTTACATCATCAGATATTCAGCCTAAAAGATTAACTGTTTTTGTCTTAACAGTTGCCGCCCGAGTATTTACAGTATTGGTTTAGCACAGTAGGCTAAATAGCTGGCTTGCAATGCAGAACAATGCCAGCACGGGTTCAATTCCCGTACCGGCCTTCCCGAACAGGCGCCAGAATGTGGTGACTAGGGGCTTTTCACAGTAACTTCATTGAAGCCTACTTGTGACAATAAGCGATTATTATTATTATTTGCTCTTCTTAGGATATCTATGAATGATACCTTAAATAGAATTCTGAGGTTCCCCCAAGTGAATATTAGCAAAAATGGGAGCATAAGGAATTGGAGGCAACTGGTGTTGTTAATTGTTTGGGAGGTAGAAGGCAAAGAATAAGCTGACAAGTCCCAATTTTATCATCATTTAAATGAGTGGCACAGATAAAGGAACAAGCAATGTATTTCCAAGTTTGCAAATTACACTACATTAGGAAGCACATTACGTTGGGTAGATGGGAATTAACACATTACAAAGGAACAGTAACAAACAACTTGCATCTCTCCTTAAATGTAGTCAAATGTGCCAAGACTCATCAAAGGAACGTTATCAAACAAAACATGACCCCAAACCACAAAAGGTGATATTAAGGCATATGACCAATGGTTTGGTTAAAGAAGTAGATTTTAAGCAGCGTCTGAGAGAGACAGAGGGCACCATTCAACAGAAACATTTGTAAGGGTAATTTTGGGTGTGTTTGGTAGGGTGTTCCTCGATGGCCACGTTGGCGAGCTTGTATTCAACAGTACTTAGTGCCAGAAATGAGCCCCCAATGAGATTCTCGCCATTACTGGCTGTCTCACTAACAGATTTGCCAGACTTGTGACTCTGTGTCTCGCCACGAACAAAAGGGAGCTGCTTTTAAACACACCCTCACCACTCACTCCCAGTAAACACACAAGTATGGCAGCACACCAGGCTTCTTGGCGGGTCAAACCAAAACGGGACATCCTGTTCCCCCAAGGGCATCGGAGGCCCAGCAGCAGGATCAGCAATGTTGCTTGGGAATCGGTGGCAGCGGCCGTCAGTGCAGGCAGCATAACCAGGAGGGCTGCCATCCAATGTCGGAAAACCAACAGCTTCCACCAAATTGCAAGGGTAAGTTACCACTTCTCTCCTGGCATCAGTTCCGTCTGCCACCCCTCAAATTCCCCAACCTCCACCCCCCCAAATCACTGGCTGACATCTCATCCTCTCCTCACCGATATTCATGCTCATTTATCAGCACCCTTGACACACACCAGCACCTCTTCATGTCCAGGTTTAGTGGCTTCACATGCCACCTGCTACAGAACCCCCCGACCCATTAAGTGTGCAGCTCACAATGCCCACTTTTTGTTCCTGCAGGAGAAGATAGCCCAAAATAAACAGGAAAGGGCCAAGATGGGGGGGCAGAGTCTCAGAGATCCAAGTCCTAATCTCCTATGAGGAACGGGCCGTGGAGATCACAGGGTTGACCGAGGAGAGAGCAGTCATCGACAGCGAAGACGGCCTGCGCAAGACGTGAGGATCCACTGCCCCTTCACCCAGATGAAGTGAGTGGTTCATGTCAGACAAAATGATTCTTCCCTCTCACTGACCACATGTCCATTGTCTTGCAGATCTACATCTGACGAGGTTGGGCCATCTGGAGTCGTTCCCCCTCCTGCCAAGAGACCATCTCAGAGTAGAGCTCTGGTGGGACCACTGGCGAGGTGTCACAGCTATCACCACCACATTCCACCAACGCAGAGACATGCACCTCGGTGGGTGACATTCAGGTGTCGAGCCTCTGGACAAGATTCTCCCAGAGCTGATGCAGATGACAGGACACGTGAGATTCAGGAGGAGATGTCAGGTACATTCCAGCAACTGCATAGCCGATTGCAGTAGTCCCAAAGGCTTTGGTCACAGGAGGTGTTGCCGACCATCCGTGGCACCGAGACCAACACTGCTTGGGTGGCAACCACAGTGGAAAACCTGGAGCACGACTTCTGTATTTTGAGGGGTGGTGTCCAAGGCTTGGCTCAATCTATGACGACATTATGTCGCAGTCGCTGAGGGACGTGTCCCAGACACAGATGGACATTGCCGAGGCACTCCAGAGCAGTCAGAGAAGACCATCACTGACCATGGTGCAGACAATGGGAAGCTGCCAGGACTGGCAAAGCCAGATGACTCAGAGGCTTCTGACCCTCACTCCAGCTACCCCTTCATCCCATGGTGAACCCCAGGGCCCAATGGGCACCATCAAGTAGGAGGAAGCGGTGGAGGCCACCCCAAGGCCTTCCACCAAGGAGATGACGGCGGCCTTCAGTTCTCCAGAATCCACCCCTCCTGACACCAGCACATCTCAAGGGCAGCAGGCAGAACACGGTGGCACAGCAATGCCAGTGACACCAGTAGGTCAGCAAGGGCAATCCCGCTCCAGGCCTCCCAGAGGACATCCGCCAAGGGTATCAAAGGCCAAGAGGGGTGAAAGCAGCAGGCTGCCTGGCATCATGGGCCTCATTACATCAGGTGTCCTTCTCAGTCTCAGTCCTCCGCACCGGCTTCATCAGCCAGGACCTCAGTGGGAACCACTTCGCCTCCAATAGCCAACCTATCATCTGGGATGGTCCTCAAAGACAGCGGGGGTCTCCAAGTGCCCAAGGATGTAGCTGTCATGCAAGTCCCCTGGTTAGCACACAATCTGAACATTCAGAGAGTGGAACCCCTTCCTGTTAATAAAGGGCACTCCCGGATACCCGGTGCGTGCAAGATGACATGCATGTCATCTATTGCCCCCTGGATCTGAAGCATCCCGGCAATGGCGGAGAATCTTGCAGCCCAAGCATCTTGGTGAGCTTGGTCCACCTCAAAGGTGATGTAGTTAGATGCCCGGGTATACACCGGATGCACCTGTGGGCTGTGGCTTGAGAAATGCTGCACAGGTCCCCGCTCGAGCCCTAGAATGAGCAGGTTGCATAAAAGATCAGGGCTGTGGTGACCTTCACTGCCAACGGGAGTGGGTGTCCTCCTCCACGGGGTGCCAAGTCCACGAAGCAGTGGCACATGTGCCGCACTGACTCTCTGTTGCAGCAGAGTCTACTGCGGCACAGGTTGTCCGTCATCTCATCAAAAGACCAATGACGCCTGTACACCTTGGGCCGTCGCTGGCCTCCTCCTCTGGTTCCTCCTCGGTCTGATGGGCAGCCCCCTTCACATGGGGTACCGCCTCCGGTCTGCGCAGTCGCTGCTGTCACCTTCTCTGGCATCTGCCTGCCTCGGCTGTCACCAGCAATGCGAGGGCAGCCTCTGCGGGATTCACACCAGCAAACATTCTTTAATCTGGAAGGAATTGGAGAAGGAGACCAACAATTTGTTAGGGCTTCAAACCCAGGACCCTCAAAATCCCACAAGCACCCCACCCCCCCCTCCCCCCACCCCCTACCATGACTGACCCACCTTCTGTAAGAGTGCCATCCATTGAGCCAATTGTGCTGGAAAACCTTACAAGCTGGGGCTTGTTTAGCACAGTGGGCTAATTAGCTGGCGTGTAATGCAGAAGAATGGCAGCAGCCCGGGTTCAATTCCCGTACCAGCCTCCCCGAACAGGCGCCAGAATGTGGCGACTAAGTGCTTTTCACAGTAACTTCATTGAAGCCTACTTGTGACAATAAGCAATTATTATTATTATTATTACAAGCACCTCATGGCCACATCAGGGGGCCTTAGACCCCAGACCTCTGCCGGGAACATTAGGGAGGCCGTGTTCCGGTGCCCTCCCCTGATCCACGCACTTACCCTTTGGTCGGGAGAAGATCCAGTCATGAAGCCCTGCTCTTGGTGTTTGATTGTTGACAGCTGCCTCTATCGTGCTGACGCTCCTAGAGTTCAGGTACAGTGTTATGGCTTCAAAGTTTCCTTGAGATGCTATCCACTAATCATCCTGAGGCACGACATGTGTACCCTGGAATAGGCACTTGAGGGTGCAGAACATTTTGTTTATTAAACGGTCAACAGTAACAAAGATTTGAAAATCAACTAGGTAATATTCCACATATCACACTAACGATTAAACAACAAGGAAATGTCACTGTTCCACACTGTACCAATACAAAGCTATATCAGCTCATTTTCACAAAATAAAACAAGGTATCACCCTTCACTGATTCCTCAACAGAAATGAAGCAAAAGCCCGAGAATGTGTTATCATGTCCAGAACTTTGTCGTAGAAATAATCTTTCCATCAATGTGTGATTTGTTCCATGTATCAGTTTCATTTTTCGTCCTGGAGCCATAGCTGTGCAGCCCTCCCAAAAGGCCCAATCTCACTGGAACCAAATCCAGGCATCCACATATTCCACTGTCGCTCAAGGTGCTGTTGAACATCCAGGACTTCCAGCGTGTTTAACCCACGGTGAAGTGGCAGTTACATGCAGCACTCAACACTTAAGTAACAAAAGCATCAGCAATCTGTGAAAGCATTTCTTCATTAGCGTCATCAAGTAGCCCATTTGGATCAATGGCATGCACCCGCAGCATCTACTTGCTTCAAACCAGATTGCCTTCAGGACTCATGCGTCCTCCTGACCAGTATTCCAGGACCCAGTTATTTATTCAAAAATGTCTTTCTTTCCAGTTACAGAAAAAAGGGAGGAAACAGCAACAGCAGCCTCCAGGCATTTGCAGCCACCAGCAGAAGCAAGCAGCAAACACAACCTGCAGCTGTGAAATGCTCTCACAACTAACAAAGCTAATTCCTTATTCGCAATAGCCTTCAGCTGTAAAGCTAGGAAGCTGGTCACAGTCAAAGGGAGTGAATATGATTTTCAGCATTGAAGGCACAGCAAGGCTCTGTATGTCGGAAAATGGAAATGGTTACTCACCTCCTCACTTCCCCTCAGATGCCATCGTGCCAGCTTCACGTTTTTAAAAAGGAGTACTAAACTACACCGGCTTAGCAGTTGAAGAGATGGCCACCAATGGTAGAGCAATTAAAATTGAGGAAATGCAAGACTCTGGAAGTGGAGGAATCTGGATATCTCAGAGGATGTTGAGGCTGTACGAGATTAGAGTGATTGGGGGGGAAGGGGGGGGGGGGGGGCAAAGCCATGGATGGATTTGAAAACATAAGGTGAGAATTTTAGAATCAAGATGTGGCTTAATTGGGAGCTCATGTAGGTAAGTGAGCACGAGTAAACAAAATTTGTTTCAAGTTTAGCAAAGCTTTGGATGAGAGTGGGAGTGCATTAGAATAGTCATGTCTAGAGGTAACAAAAAAGGCACTGTTTCAACAGTAGATGAGCTGAGGTAGGGGTGATGTTACGGAGTTGGAGTTAGGTAGTCTTAGTGAAAGCACAGGTATGTTGTTACATAATTAGACACAGATAGATTGAATGAGTGCATAAAATTGTGGGAGATGAAATGTGAAGTAACCTACTTTGGATTTAAGAAAGACAAATCAGAAAAGTTTCTTAATAGTGAGAGATTAGAAACTGGAGGAGCCAAGGGATTTAGGTGTTCAGGTACACAAATCACTAAAAGCTAGTGCACAGATACAAAAAAATATCCATAAAAGCAAATTGAAAGTTGCCACATTTCAAAGAGTTTGAAATACAAAGGGAAGAAAGTCATGCTTCAGTTGTACAGAGCCTTGGTCATACCCATTCTGAAATAGAGTTCAAATTTGGACATCATTTCCAATGAATATATTGGTTTTGGAGGGTACAGTGCACAATCACCAGAAATGATACCAAAGACTGAAGATTAGAATATTATAGAATAGTTTACATAAAATACATTGACCCCCACCCCCCAGGGCTGTACTTGTCTATGCGCCCCCATTGGGGTCCGTTCAGGAGGTCCCCATTGGTTCAGACCTGTTGTAAACCCCACCAACATAATAACACGTCATTAGGGATGGGGATTCCTTACGTAGGAGGGAGAATAATGCAGCAGTTCATGATATTTAAATATATGGTAATGGGGTGTCCCAACCTTTCTCATGGCCAGAACCCGATTATCTCATTGACAGGGGCTGGGAACAATGTCAATGGGAAGTCCCACCGTTAGAAAAGCCGTTTGGGGACTCCCGTTGGATTCTCTGCCCCCACCGGCTTTCCTGCCCACTGAAAACTGGAACGGATAATCCCCCACATTGTCTTCCCTTGAATTTTAAAGGTTTGTCTTCCCTTGAATTTTAAAGGTTGTCTTCCCTTGAATTTGAAAGGTTATGTGGGGGATCGAATTGCGGCATTTACAATGATATACAGATTTTATAGAATAGGAAAAGAGAAACTATTTCCTCAGCTGGAGAATCCAAAGCTAGGGATCACAATCTTAAAATTAGATGCAACCTATTCAGGTGAAAGCAGAAGCACTTTTTTAATACAAAGTATAGTAGATAGGTGCCTTTCAAAATTTTCAAAATCAAAGCTGAAAGGTTTCAATTAGATAAGAAAAACAGTTTTGTGGCATGTGAACAAAGTTGAGGGACAAGTCAGCCAAGTTCAAATCAATTTTATGGTAGAATAGGCTTAGTGATGCTATGATATACACTTTAGCTTATGTCTGGTTAACAAATATTGATTGGGAGACCAAACCCAATGTTCTTAAAGGTTTTATAAATTGCTTTCCTACTATCATACTGCAAGCTTAACAATGGGCGAGATTCCTGACCTCTCTGTAGCGGGATCTTCTGGTCTCGCTGCCGTCAAAATCCACTTCATGCCGCCAAGAAATCCATGGCAAGGTTGGGCCATCAGTGAGACCAGAAGATTTTGCCCAATACCTTGACCACATTTCATACAATGTTGGACGTTTTCCAGAAAAATCCTGTAAATGTCCGACCAAGTAATGCTTACAGTCAAACTTCGCTTTTGAGGCAATCATCATCAGTGACTCAGTAATTTAAAAATTCTATGCTAATAATACTACATTATAACTTAATTTAACATTTGCTTTCACTTATTACCATTTCTCTCTCGAATCATCCGAAGAGCTTGTAATTGCAGTTCAACATTTTTCTGTAACATCAGTGACTTAAAGACTTGAAAGTCTTCTGCAGCTAGTACTGGTTGGAAGACAGGCTATTAAAAAAGAAAGCTTATTTTGAAAAGATAAGACAAACAAAACAACTTACATTTGTATAGCAGTTTTAACATGATAAAATATTCCAAGATGCTTCACTGGAGCATTAGAAGACAAAATATGACACTGAGCCACATAACCAAAAGCTTGATGAAAGAGGCAGGATTTAATTTGTGTCTTAAATAAAGGAAGAGAGTGAGCTAGATAAGTTGTTAAAGGATAGTGATGTTAGGAATGGGTTAAGAGACATTCCAATTACATGTCAAATTGATGCTAAGTATCCAATAATTGACACTGATATGTAAAGGGGTTGCAGGTGGCACTTGTGGTGATAGAGTTTTGTATAGTGTTCAAGTAAAATAAAAGTGTTTGGGAAAGGAGCAGAACTCTTGATTCTTTACTCAACAGCCGCCAGAAGTTAACAAGTAACACACTTCATTAAACTATTTAATAGCATATGACATCAGACACCAGCCCACCAATGTCTCAAATAACACGTAACATTGTAAAACTTATACACCCTTGTACATTTTTTCTTCAAATCAGTTATTTCTCAAAACATGAAAATTGAAAAACAAATCAATTCAAAAGAGTAATTAATTTTCAGGTAAAAGTATTCAGAGCCATCCAACCTCAGGTAATGATCCTTGCTGCAGGACAAGCAGGCTCAAAACGGAGGCTGGGAATAGGCAAACACCGAGTTGCTGCAGTAACCTCTGTTACTTAAATTAATAGTCACGATGTGGAGGTGCCGGCGTTGGACTGGGGTGAGCACAGTAAGAAGTCTTACAACACCAGGTTAAAGTCCAACAGGTTTGTTTCGAACCACCAGCTTTCGAAGCACAGCTCATTCCTCAGGTGAATGGTTGTTAACCATACACAAGATAAAGTGTATATCATAGAATCCCAAGCCTATTCTACCATAAAATTAATTAGAACTTGGCTGACTTGTCCCTCAACTTTCGTCACATGCTACAAAACAGTTTTTCTTGATAACCTTCACCTGAGGAAGGAGCTGTGCTCCGAAAGCTAGTGATTCGAAAAAACCTGTTGGACTTTAACCTGGTGTTGTAAGACTTTTTACTTAAATTAATAGTGCATCCATGTCATGCTTGTAAATATAATTTTTTTTACTGTATTTACTTGTGTAAAAGTAGTGTTGAGGCCAAAAATCATGAAGTCAACCTTTACACGGGTAATGTTTGAGGGGACGAAACACATGTTGATCTGGTACCAAAAATATTTGGCAGCAACAGGACAAAGTAAAAACCAATAACACTAATGAATTTATATTAATTATCATTCATAATCTGTCAATATGAGTAAATAAAAAAACTGAAACATAGAAATATTTGATCATAGAATCCTTACAGCACAGAAGGCCATTCGGCCCATCAGGTCTGCACCAACCCTCTGAAAAAGCATTCCACCCAAGCACACTCCCTCACCCTCCAATAACCCCTCAACCCAACCTACACATCTTTGGACACTAAGGGGCAATTTAACATGGCCAATCCACCTAACCTGTTGGTGGCTGGCCCCATGCCATCACGTGCCCCAATCTAACCAGAAAAAAAAAATTAAGACAAACATCTGCCCACCACGGACACAGAGGACCCCCTCCATGCTTGCATACAGTGCCCCCCCCAACCCCACACGGACCTTTTCAAAGGAAGCCAAGCCATACACCCCCATCCGTGGAACTGCTCTCTGGTACTGCCCAACACCCACCCATGGAACTGCCCCCTGGTACTGTCCAGGAATGCCCCTCTCCTTGCTGGGGGCTGTACTCACCGGTGCACCCGGGTGGGTTCCCTTCGTCAGATTCAAGTTGGTCCAGACCCGGTGTACACCTCACCGGGGAGGAGGAGACACGATGCAGCGAGGAAGCCAGCTAATGATATTAGATATATTAAAATGTATTTAAGTGGGGGTTCCTGCCAATAGACGACCCCTAGTAGCGTGATCATATCCTGTTTGTTTAAATGATCAAAATGAGGGAAGTAGGCCATTCAGCTCCTCTAGCCTGCTCCGCCATTCAATAAAATCATAAAATGTTTGTGTTTTGAGTTTCACATTCCCATCTATTCTTATTAACCTTTGATTTTTGTTAGGCAAGGGGATCAATCTACCTCTGCCTTATAAATATTCAATATTCACCTCTTCCACCACCTTCGAGGCACAAAGTTCCAAAGTCGCACAACCATCTTGAATGAAAACAATTTTCCTCATCTCTGTCCTATAAGGGTGACCCATAATTTTAAAACAGTGTCTCCAGTTCTGCACTTACCCACAAAAGGAAGCATCCTTCCATGTCCACGTTTTGGATACTGTTGGGGGAGATGACTCACCAGGGGAAGGCAGTAGTAGCCAGACTCATGGCACCGTGGCGGGCTCTGCTGCACAGAAGGGCGGGAAAAAGACTGGCAGGGCTATAGTCATAGGGGATTCAATCGTAAGGGCATGCAGGACATATTGAAGGGGGAGGGTGAACAGCCAATTGTCGTGGTGCATATAGGCACCAACGATATAGGTAAAAAACAGGATGAGGTCCTACAATCAGAATTTAGGGAGTTAGGTGATAAGTTAAAAGGTAGGACCTCAAAAAGATCTCAGGATTGCTACCAGTGCCACGAGACAGTCAAAGTAGAAATTCAAGAATAGTCAGAATGAATACGTGGCTTGAGTGATGGTGCAGGAAGGAGGGTTTCAGATTTTTGGGACATTGGAACCAGTTCTGGGGGCGATGGGACCATTACAAATCGGATGGTCTACACCTGGGCAGGACTGGAACCAATGTCCTAGGGGGTGCTTTTGCTAACACTGTTGGTGAGGTTTTAAACTAATGTGGCAGGGGGATGGGAATCAGATTAGGAAGTTAGAGGTCGGTAAAGAGGCGGCAACTAAAGCCAGTAAGGTACTAGATAATAAACTCAATGTGACTAAGGAGAAAGAGTAGACAGGGAAGAGATGATGAACGCAAAGGGACAGGTGGTCTGAGGTGCATCTGTTTTAATGCGAGAAGTGTAGCAAGTAAGGCAGATGAACTTAGGGCTTGGATTAGTACCTGGGAATATGATGTTATTGGTATTACGGAGACTTGGTTGAGGGAAGGACAAGACTGGCAACAAAATATCCCAGGGTATAGATGCTTCAGGAGGGATAGAGAGGTAGGTAAAAGGGGTGGAGGAGTTGCATTACTGGTCAGAGATGATATCACAGATGTGATTAAGGAGGGCACAAAGGAGGATTCGAGCACTGAGGCAATATGGGTAGAGCTAAGAAATAGGAAGGGTGCAGTAACATTGTTGGGACTTTACTACAGGCCTCCCAAAAGCGAGCGTGAAGTAGAGGTACAAATATGTTGACAGATTATAGAAAAATGTAGAAGCAATAGGGTGGTCGTGATGGGAGATTTTAACTTCCCCAACATTGAATGGGACTCATGTAGTGTTGGAGGCGTAGATGGAGCAGAATTTGTAAGGAGCATCCAGGAGAGGTTTTTTGAGCAGTATGTAAATAGTCCAACTCGGGAAGGGGTCATACTGGACATGGTATTGGGGAATGATCCCGGCCAGGTGGTTGAAGTTTCAGTTGGTGATTACTTTGGGAATAGCGATCACAATTGTGTAAGTTTTAGAATACTCATGGACAAAGACGAGAGTGGTCCTAAAGGAAGAGTGCTAAATTGGGTAAAGGCCAAATATAACAAAATTCGGCAGGAGCTAGGGAATGTTGATTGAGAGCAGCTCTTTAAGCGTAAATCCACATTTGAAATGTGGGAGTCTTTTAAGGAAAGGTTGATTAGAGTGCAGGACAGACATGCAGTCTTCTAGCCTTTTGGCTAGGATTTTGGCCAGTATTTTGGCATTGGTGTTCATCAGGGTGATGGGTCTGTATGACCCACATTCCGTCGGGTCTTTATCTTTCTTAGGTATCAGCGAGATTGAGGCCTGTGCGAGCGTGGGTAGCTAGCGGGTCTGTGAACATCTTCCGCAGGTGCAGGGCCAGTGCTGTCGCAAATGTTTTGTAGAAGTTCGCCGGGAACCAGTCTGGTCCCAGCGCCTTCCCTGCCTGCAAGGAGCTAATGCTGTCCATGATCTCTCCCAGTGCCACTGGTGCTTCCTCTCCCCGTTTTCTGCCCTTCCCCATGTCCAGTCCATCAAGGAACCGTTTCATCCCGGACTCCCCCATTGGGGGCTCTGAGGTTTACAGCCCTTGGTAGAAGGCCTTGAAGGTTTTGTTGATCTTTTCTGGTTCTGTTTCTAGCGTGCCGCTGGTATCCCTGATTTGTGCAGTTTCTCTGGTGGCTGCCTGCTTTCTCAGCTGGTGTGCCAACAGGAGGCTGGCTTTGTCTCCATGTTTGTATAGGGTCCCACGTGCCTGGCGGAGTTGGTGCACTGCTTTCCTGGCGGAGAGCAGATCAAAGTTCCTTTGTAGCTCTTTCCTCTCCGCCAGTAGCTCCACGGTCGGGGCCTCGGAGTATTTACGGTCCACCTCAAGTATGGAGTCGACCAGCTGCTGCCTAGCCGCCCTTTCCTCCCTATCTCTTTGCGCTTTGAAAGCCATCATTTCCCTTCTTAGAACAGCCTTTAACGCTTCCCAGCACGTGGAGGGAGAGACCTCCCCATTCTTGTTGTTGACTGACCTGCTGGTTTACATGAACTGTGTACTTACCAAGAACATTATAGTACAAGATATATTTTGTAACATGTGTTATCCCTAAAAATGAGTACATCTGTGAAGGAGTATTGTATTACAGTCAATCTTTTCAGCTTTAATAAAAGTTTTATTCTTTTGTTGAAAGTTAATTGGCAGCCCTGTGAATACGTTCATCCATGTCTCTAAACAAAAAAATAAAAGTTGTGTTCTATTGAGCCAGGGTTCCATTATGTGACCCGACTCTCCAGTAGTGACATCAGTTGGGATCGTAACACAATCTAGTAAATCTCCTCTGAACTGCCTCCAATGCATTTATATCTTTCCTTAAACAAGGAGACAAAAACTGCACAGAGTCTTCGAGATGTGGTCTCACTAATGCTCTGAATAGCTGAAGCATACCATATTTACTCCTCTCATAATAAATGATAGCATTCCATGATCCTTCTTTATCACACTCTGTAACTTTTGTGACTCGTGCACAAATTTGATTACTCTGTACCTCGGAATTGTTCAGTCCTTCTCTGTTTAATACTGTTTTTTATTCTTCCTGCCAAAGTGAACATCACATTTTTCCACATTACACTCCATCTGCCAGATTTTTGCCCACTCACTCAACCTATCCAAATCCATCTGCACATTCCTCATCTTCTTCACAACATACTTTCCTACATTTGTGCCGTCTGCAAATTTAGCTACTATGCCTCCGCTCCCCTGAAAGTCATTGCTGTCAATTGGAAAATGTTGAT
This sequence comes from Scyliorhinus torazame, assembly GCF_047496885.1. NCBI lineage: Eukaryota > Metazoa > Chordata > Chondrichthyes > Carcharhiniformes > Scyliorhinidae > Scyliorhinus > Scyliorhinus torazame. The sequence goes on from NC_092707.1 coordinate 313,081,221, forward strand.
GCCCCAGCACTCCTGTGGGACTCCACTCAATTCAAAGCAAATAGATTTGCTGTCCTTGCTTCCAAAAGGACACCTTGTCACTCCAACACCACAATGTCCTCCATGCTCAGTACTACCACTCTACCTCTGTTTTTCTCTCCCTCATTTTTCTGTACACTATATATCCTGGAATATTAAGTGCCAGTTCTCACTATTTTTAAGCTACCTGTCTGTTATTAACACAATATCAACATGAATTTGGGGCTGCACGAAAGGAACAGTGGTTAGCACTGCTGCCTCACAGCGCCAGGGACCCGGGTTAAATTCCAGCCTTGGATGACTGTCTGTATGGAGTTTGCACTTTCTCCCAGTGTCGGTGTGGTTTTCCTCCAGGTGTTCCGGTTCCTTCCCATAGTCAAAAGAAGTGCAGCTTAGGTGGGTTGGCCATGCTAAATTACTCCTTAATGTCCAAACATTGCAGGTTAGGTGGGGATATGGGGATGTGGGCCAGGGTAGGGTACACTTTCAGAGGCAGACTCAGTAGGCTGAATGGCTTCCTTCTGCACTGTAGGAATTCCATTCTATTCTATTCTATGAAACTCTTTGAATTTAGTATTTCTATTGTAATTATTCATGAATGGCTGGTAGAACACCACGATACATGATTCAATGACTCAAAAACAAAAAAAGGGTTGAACATCCCATACTATGGAACAGCATGGGAGATACAGATTTTCTACCACAAGATGGAGCTACTGTAACAGAACGAAGAAAACTCTTGTAATATTTTGGAGGGAACAGATTCTTTGGCCTTCCATAAATTCTCCATTAAATATAAAGCCAAGCCTCCCAGGATCTCACATCTCAATAAAGTTGCCTCTTGCTCTTCTAAACTCCAGTAGATACAAGCTGAGCTTGTCTAACCTCCCATTCTAGGTATTAGTCGAGTAAACTTTCTTGGGCCTGCTTTGAACATACTTACATCATTCCTTAAATAAGGAGACCAATACTGTACATCAGGCATTTTCAAAGTGGGGGTCATGACCAGCGGGTGGGTTGCGGGCGGGTGTCAGGGAGCCATCCATTGTGGTGTTCCCCGTCGCACGAATTCACGCACAACAGCCGCAGCAGCCGGCTTTTAACAATGCTGGCTGCCAGCGGCTTTGAAATTGACATCCGCGACCAGATAAAAAATGCGGGCGCACTGCGCATGCATGCCCGTCCATTGGCGAACATGCGCAGAACCCAGCGAGAAGCACCGCCACTCCCTAACGTCACGCGCGGCCACATAAGAAGATTTATTTTTTAATTCATTGTAATCTTCCTCCCTGAAGCGAGGCAGAGAGCAGGTCACGCGACCCGAACACTGATGTAATGTGCTTTGGCTGCGATTACGATTCATCAATTTTGTCAGCAGGAAACAAGTAAAATTTAAAATGGATCGTTTTGTTATAAGGAAGAGAAGGCCAGAGACACAAACAGGCCAGGATCTCACAATTAAACCTGCTGGAGAGAATGGCTAAGGAGAATCCACAACAGGGCAAAGCAGGGTGGCGTGAGCTGTTCAGGAAAATCCACAGCAGGACAAAGCAGTGCTGGTGTGAGCTCCAGGGCCTCTGGTAAACAGCCCATTAAGGGGAAGGAAATTCAGGCACAAAGCAGACTTTTCACGGTATGGATTTATTAATTGTGCCAATGCAAATCAGGATGCAAGGCCCATGTGTTTTAGAACAAAGGACAAAGAAAAGTACAGCACAGGAACAGGCCCTTCGGCCCTCCAAGCCTGCACCGACCATGCTGCCCGTCTAAACTAAAACCTTCTACACTTCCGGGGTCCGCATCCCTCTATTCCCATCCTATTCATGTATTTGTCAAGATGCCCCTTAAACGTCACTATCGTCCCTGCTTCCACCACCTCCTCCGGCAGCGAGTTCCAGGCACCCATTACCCTCGGTGTAAAAAAAAAAAAAAAAAAAAAAAAAAACTTGCCTCACTTCCAGTAGCGGCCATGACCTGCTAGGTCACGCGAACGGCAGCTCCCGTCGGGATCGGTTTTTCGGGCCGCTAAAAGGAGCGGCGGCAGTAATTGACAGGAGGGAACGGCGCAGGAACGGACGTGGGAGAGGCTCTCCCCGGTGGTGCATGGCGAGAACCAGGAGCGGAGCCGGCAGACGCACGAACCCGGGGAAGAAGGTTGAGCAGGTCCGGGAGGACAAAATGGCAGCCGGAGAAGATCGGGAGGTGTGGGCCCAGTAAGAACAGCAGGAGCTCCTTAGAAACTGCTTCACGGAGCTGAAAATAGAGATGCTAGCCTCCATGGAAAGAATTGTGGTGACCCAGAAGGCTCAGGAGAAGATCAAGGAGGTGAGGAGGAAGGTGGCGGAGAACGAGGACGAGATCCTGGGCCTGGCGGTGAAAGTGGAGGCGCACGAGGCGCTCCATAAGAGATGGCAGGAGAGGCTGGATGACCTTGAGTGCAGGTCTCGGAGCCATAATCTGCAGATCCTGGGCCTTCCCGAAGGAGCGGAGGGGGCGGACGCGATCACGTACGTGGCCATAATGCTGGGGACGCTGATGGGCGCGGCAGCCTTCCCGCGGCCCTTGGAGCTGGATGGGGCGCACAGGGTTCTCGCCAGAAAGGGTAAACGAGCCACAGAGGGAGATGGTGATACGGTTTCAGCGCTTGGCAGACTGGGAGCGAGTCCTGCGGTGGACGAAGAAAGAGCGGAGCAGTAAGTGGGAGAATGGCGAGATCCGAATTTACCAGGTCCTGGGAGCTGAATTGGCGAGGAGGCGTGCAGGTTTTGACCGGGCGAAGGCGGTCCTCCACGGTAAAGGGGTTTCATTTTCCTACCTTTTGGTTCTGCAGGAGCTAAGAATTTACAGATAGATACTGCTCCCTACAGAATCTTGAATCCAGGTTATTGATGTAATGATATGTATAATGTAAGGAGTGTAAAGGGTTAACAAGATGATGTTCATGTATCTCAACACCAAATGGCATCAGAGTAGTCTTATAAAAGGCTAGGTATTCTGGGAGAAGGTTATGAAGAAGGATAGTGAGAGGTTGAGATGGATTTTTAGCTGTACCAAAAATATATTATAGATTTCTGTCACATGAATTTTATACTGTTGTTTTATTATCTATTACTTTGTCAAGTGTGAACCATTTGAAGTAGTGTAAAATAAACTAGCTTTGTTGCAAATAGAGCTTGATGTTCTTTGTCAACACTATGACTTTTAGCCATCTTAGAGAACTACACACGGAACATCACAATTGAGAGTGAACAAGGTTCAATTATGTGACCACCAAAATGTTCAAATTAATTAATTTATAATCATGATTGATATTATCCAAGCTATTAAAAAGGACTTTGATTGAAAAAAATTAAAAGCCAAAATATGGCTGAAATTTGAGATTTACAAATATAAGCAACAGGAATCCAAAATAATATTCAGTTACAAAGAGTGCTGTGGCAGTGAGAATATATTTGGAAAATTGTATCACGTCACATAGAATAATAAAATAATTTACATAATTTCTATTTGGGGTAGAAAACAGGAGAAAAAATCCACATGGAGTGCAGTAACTCTTTCAATTTCCAGTGTTTAAATGCACTGACCATAGCAGAGGGGGGGGGGGGGGGGGGGGGATGATCAAAAAAGCGAGTCAGCCAGCTCCACGATGAAAATAGAGGGTTTTTTTCTCCCTTTTAGAGCAAAAGATTTTTAGTGAACTAAAACATACTGTCCTACAGGTGGAAGTGGACATCATTAAAGTTTTGTATTAGATTCCAGAGTTGAACTGCCTGAATGCAACAGAACGGAGCCTCTTTCATAAAAATGATCCCCAGTATGGACAGAGGTTGGGACAGGAAGTGGGGTGAATGGCTAACAGACTAATTCAGGAGAGCAAGAAGGATGAAAAAAATGGATACCACCTGTGTTCTGCACATCAATTGTTGAAACACAACCCATGCTGTCATTTGATTCTCCTCACTTCAAAAAGTGAATTGATTACATGCTATTACCGGATTAATACATAGGCTTGGGACCACTAATGGTTTGCTTTACATAAACACAGATGAATCATTTATGTGACACAATAGTGAAACCTACATTTCACTATTCTCCTTGGTACATTATATAATAAAGATATCACTTGCTTACTCTCTAAACATAGAAGTTTACTTCCCATATCATCAATCTGACCTACATCTCCTGTTAATCAGGCAAAACAGCTGTTAGGCTTCAAGCTAAATGAGCAAACACGCTTTTTCAAGTAAACCAAAGTACAAAAATATGATATCCTGTGGTATTATGCAGAATCAAAAGGTAATGATTGATTGTATCTTGCATTTTTAGATCAACAGCCATTCGTAGGATAACACTTGGAATACTGTCTACCTAAACACAATCATCATCTCAAAGGCTTTGGTCAATAAAAGGACTACAAACTGCCTCCAAAGTATCAAACCACGCAAATCTAACAGAACAACAGACAAGCAGCAAGAGATCCTGAATTTGCTTCTAAAGAGCACTTCCAAGAAGCAACTTCTAAGAAACTGCTTTAGTGACTGGAAGCCAGTGTCCAGTGGCGTACTACTGGGATCTGAGCTTGATGCCCTATTATTTGTCATTTATATAAACACCATGGATGTGGGGTACGATAGTAAGTTTGTGGATAACACAAAAGATTGGCCGGGTGGTTAACTGAGTTTGAGTGTCTTGGGATACAGGAAGATATTGACGGGATGGTCAAATGGGCAGCTAAGTGGCAGATGGAATTTAATCCAAGTGTGAGGAGGAAGTATTCAATGAATGATATATCACTGGGAAGTCCAAGGAGGAAAGGGACCTTGGTATTTCTCTATAGATCGCTGAAGTTAGGTGGACAGGTTAATAGGGTGGTGAAAAAGGCATATGCTTACTTGCCTTTAACAGTCGAGGCAGAGATTACAAAAGCAGGGAGGTCATGTTGGAGTTGAATAGAACTTTAGTGAGGCCACAGCTGGAGTACTGTTTGCAATTCTGGTCGCCACATTATAGGAAAGATGTGATTGCACTGGAGCGGGTGCAGAGGCGCTTCACCAGGATGTTGCCTGGGATGGAACATTTCAGATACGAAGAGAGGTTGCACAGGCTTAGGTTGTTTTTGTTGGAGCAGAGAAGACGGAGGGGCGACCTGATCGAAGTCTGCAAGATTATGAGGGGCATACACAGGTGGATAGGGAGAAGCTGTTCCCCTTGGTTGAAAGGTCAATCATGAGAGACACAAGTTAAAGTTGAGGGACAGGAGGTTTTGTGGGGGGGGGGGGTCCGATCTAAAAAATATATATATATTTTACCCAGAGGGTGGTCTGGAATGCACTGCCTGGGAGGATGGTAGAGGCGAGTTGCCTCATATACTTTTAAAAGTATCTGGATGAGCACTTGGCACACCATAACATTCAAGGCTATGGGTCAAGTGCTGGTAAATATGATTAGGTAGGTACATCAGATGTTTTTCATATGTCGGTGCAGACTAAATGGGCCGAAAGGCCTCTTCTGTACTGTATTTTCTGTGATTCTGTGAAATAACGCATATAGTGACTCTTTTCACATGCTAAAACTTACACAAACCAACACAGAACATTGCTAGCCAAGACAGATTTAAATCCTGTGAGCTGTATAAACTTTTCATGTACTGTTTCTAGGAATAAAAAAATCCCAAATAAAAAATTTAAGAGCAGCATTTTCCTGTCGCAATGTCTAATCAGAACATTTCCTGTATCTATTTATATAGTTATTTATCTTTTGAATAAAACAGACTGCACAGGTTTTCAATTAAGCATTTTCCTTTGGCAAATTCATTTGAACTGGGAAATAGTTTTTAAAAAGAAATTTACATATGCATTTTCCAGAACTGTTCACTTCTTTTTAGGCCATATCAAGTGGCAGGCTGGGTGACATGGAGGAAGTGAAGGAATAGCTTCTTCCTGTATAATATTTGTAACACAGAGGTAACACTGAAAATAAATAGTCCAGTTTTTGAACAGTACCCAGGAGTACAATTTTGTAATGTTGTGATATTTGCTGTTTGCTGATTATGATCATTTAATTTCCTATTAAACCTGATTTATCTATGCTGCCTGAAGTCTATCAGCCAAGCTATTTCTCCATGTGTTAGTGCAATTTCTGTGAGCAAATCAGCATATTAAGGAATTTCGAAAGGTATGCCACCTTATTAGGCAATTTGTGCACAAGGTTGTGCTTTGAGGGCTTGCTTAAAGGAGTATTCGTTTGCACTGTGCAAGAGAAAACCTAACTAATGAAAGCCAAAATTACAATCGGTTAATCAGGAAAAAAACACCTTGTTCTTTTTTTGTAATTCATATTGCGCATTTCACAAAATATTGGTCAATGGGTTACATTATAACATTTGGCTGAGAATTCTAATCCAAATATCAGAGTGACAGAACTTGCTTTTTTTACCTGAAATGACTCAGACTGTGCAAGTGGGGAATTGCAGGCTTCCAAAAACTGGTCCTCCTGGATCCCGACATCTTGGAGATAGCCCTCTAACAATTGTTCTACCTGCAGTACAAAAGGATAAATTAAATATGCAAAAGTGAGGAACCACAAAAATAGATAATTGAACTCAATATGTAACTCTTTCAAATTTGAAAACTTCAGGCAGTGTAGCAACATCCAAACAACAGAAAACTGATGACCCCTTTGGATGTTGCATTCACTGTTTTTCCACCTTTTGCACTTGCAAACTGATTTTTTTTTTCTACCTTCCCTGTTTCGTGTTTGCCTGTGCCAGAGAGGAAGCAGATGACCAGTTGCAGACTAGAGCCAAAATTACAAAAACAGATGGCTACGATAAACATTTTGTTCCCTATGCAACTATTTTAATTATCCAGATCATTGTACAAAATTGCATTCTCAGGGTCCAATTGATTTTTTGTACAGGCAATATCTTCTAGTTCCTAGAAGTACAATAATCATATTTTTAGACTCAAAATGCCTGAGCTTCATCAAGTCTATTTCTTACAGCTTTCCGAGTGGATACTGAACCGATCCAATCGCACTCAGCAGTGCAGAAGTAAATGTGGCACCCTGGATGTTTATATATGTAGACATATAGGACAATGCTTTTCATTTATCACACTAAGCGAGATGGCAGGCAGTTTCGACAGCACCCACCCACCCCGCTAGTCGGAATGGTATAAACACACACCCGATTCAGTGCTTGGAAGGCCATTATTTATGCACAGGTAATTATCAGACTCAATCATCTGGCGGGTTGGGGGCTGATTTGGCCGCCTGCCATCAGCTAGCAGTGTTCAAAGTCCAGGCTTTATATTTAAATGCCAGTCCAACACATACAGCTCAACTCTCTGTAGCCCACCTGTCTCCAGACCATCACAGATGTCTGGCAACCAGAAAAGCGAGGCTTGCAGCCTCAAGAAAAAGTCAGCACCCTGCTTCACCCACCAGACCTTTGACGCCTTGATCAGAGGAATACGGTTACAAAGACATGTCCTGTATCCCAGGGATGTCTCCAAGAAGCAAACCAACCTCACGTCTCCGGCAGAGGTCAGCGCAGCTTGCAACCATGCCAGAAACGTCATCCAGTGCAGGAAGTGGATGAATGATTCCATCTGCTCCACGAAGCGAAGTCATCCTTCAACTCCCTCCAATATCAAACTCTCATCATGGTATCATGCACTCAAACTGCTACTTACACAACCATTAGCAATGGACATTTATCAACACGCATTCTCTCACACAGAGACTTTCATATCACCACCATCCCATCTATCATGTTGCTCACACTGCATCTTCTAACCCTTCTGGGGAAGGCTCACCAAACACAGGGCACATGCACCTTACCCAACCTTTGCTCCATCCTTTCTCATCGCATGCCTTGCTTTCATCTTCATCCAGGCCAAGCCAGCACAAAATAGGAACGATAGGGGAGACTGCCAACACCATTGCTCTCACCAAGTTCGAGGAGACTGCAGCCAAGCTGGCTGAGGACGACAGGAATTGCTTCTGTGGAAGGGGATATCGGACTCTCCCAGCAAACTAGTACATCACAGCTCCATAACCTCATTAAATCCTGACAATCACAGCGAGTCAAATGCAGGTCTTATATAGCTCATGCGCATCAACTGAAACTCTATTCTCTAATTTATTAAAACCAGCAGTACTAGACCCACAAGGTAGCCAAGCACTAATCTGAGCCCCTAGACCACACCTGAAGCAGCTCACAGCACTCAACTGCACCCTCCATTAGCACAGCGACGCCCACATCTTGGTGGGGGAGTTACCAGTCCTCAAGCGAGGTCCCCGAATTTGTTATAATTCTGGATGAGATGCCCCAAAATTGTTATGCTCCCAGGTGAGGAGGGGTGAATTGGCTCCCCTTCTTTATTCAACTTCCCCTCAGTTCGTCACAACAAGGTTAATTTAAAAAGTATCCCTTTCCTTCCAGTCCAAATGTATTAATGGTTTTAAAACCAGCCAATTAAACAAAGTTTCCTTGAGTTAAGGAGTTTATTACTAAAAACATGAGAAAAACACAATGCACATACACAGAGACTATAAATGAGAAGCGAGTCCAAAAATAAAAATTATATACAAAAGAGTCTTTGGCTTGTCAGTGAGGAGTAGATGGCAAAACGTTGCAGACATTTAAGTTGGGCAATTTTGGCAGTTGAGGAATTTGTCTGGAGATTCTTAATTCAGCAGCTTATCTGCAAGTTGTCCTGTTTCCTTTTCAACTGTGAGAGAGAGCGAGAGGGAAAAGAGCGAGGGACTTTTAAAAAACAAAAACCTACAAGCACAGGGATAACAAATGGATATTCTTCAGAAGTGACCTTCGTTGCACATACTAGCACAGTAGACCTGGAACACCAAACTTGTACACAGAGACCAGATTTGCAATTGGTTTTCAACCATTTTTCTTGTAATAATAAAATAAAAATAATAGCTTATTGTCACAAGTAGGCTTCAATGAAATTACTGTGAAAAGCCCCTTGTCGCCACGTTCCTGCACCTGTTCGGGGAGGCCATTACGGGAATTGAACCCGCGTTGCTGACATTGTTCTGCATTACAAGCCAGCTGTTTAGCCCACTGTGCTGTGCACTCCTGGACGCAAACATGTCTTTCACCCAGAAACAGCTTTCTTCCAACTCACACCATGTCCACAGACTGGGATATAACTCATAGGAGATGGTTTCTGTTGAGATGATAATCAGCTTTCATTATCTCCACAGAAGATTACAGTTCAGTTTTTGCATTGCATCTCATCCTTCGAAGTGTCTGTCTGAAAAATGATGCAACATTATTCTTTCTGGACTAGTTAGTCAAATATAATCCACATCAGAATTTTCCAGGAAGTAGTCATCTATTTTCTGTCTCAGCCAGGTTTTGCTTATATGTCCATTTTTTAAAAACACATGTCTTACTTAAAAGTTCAATGACCTGGCAAAAAAAGAGCCAAGTTTAATCAGGCAAAGTCGGCGCTTTATAAATCGAGGTGCGATTTGGCACGTTATTCCCAGCCAGAGCCTGGGTCACACACCAGAGCAAGTAGTATTTTAATACCCCAGCGGAGGCAAACTATTTTGTATGGGCCAACGGCCTGGACGAAGGACAGACGAGGCAGCGATGAAGTCGGGTCGGAGGAAGATCGCTGAAAGAAACAGAAACGGAGACTCACAGACAATGTGTACGAAACAGGACGAGAAGAACAAAGTTGGCACTCGGATTGCCTTTGGCAGGCAGGGAGCAGGCAGAGGAAACAAGATGGTGCCGCAAGCAGCCACTTTGGAGGATCCCCTAAACAAAGGGAGACCTCGGAATGCAGGTGCATACCCACGTGGCGTACACATAGTTGGCGGCCATGTTGGGTGTCCCCTGGACAAAGGGAAACCCCGGAACGCAAGGGCCCAGCCTCATGGTGACAATGGCGACTGTGGCCATTTTGGACGGCCCCCTAACAAAGGGAGAAGGATGACTGCAGGTAAGAAACGGCTGGGTGGGACAGACGTACCATTCATGTTGCGGAACAAGGGCTAGGGGAGTAGCCATACTGATTAGCAAGAGGACAAAGTTCATGGACACAAGGACAGTTACCAATCAAGGGCAGCGGTATGTCATGGTCAGAGGTGTCGTAGACGGGGCACCAGTTGTACTGGTAAAATGTGTACGCACCCAACTGGGACAACACAGACTTTATAAAGACCATGGTGGAAATCCCCGACATTGACACACACCAACTGATCTTTTTTTTTTGGGGGGGGGGGGGGGGGGGGGGGGGGGAAAGAGGAGAAAGAGAGAAATACTCCGACCACGCTCCACACTACATGGATGTGAGGTTGAAGACCAGCCGTGCCCAGCGCCCCACATGGAGGCTTTTGGCCAACAAGGCCTTCTGCCAGAAAACATCACAGGCCATAGACGGGTACATTGCTCACAACCAGAATGGGGAAGTCTCACCTTCCACGTTCTGGGAGGCACTGAAGGCGGTGATTAGGGGAGATATTATAGCCCATAAGGCTCACAGAGACAGGGAAGAGAGGGAAGCCATCTAACAACTGATCGACTCCATCCTGGGGTCAACAGAACGTATTCCCAGGCACCAACCGTAGAGTTTCTGGCGGAGAGGGAAAAACTACAAGTGACTTTAACCTGCTATCCACCAGGAAAGCAGTGCACCAACTCCTCCAGACATTGGGGACCTTCTACAAGCACGGAGAAAAGGCTGGCTGCCTACTGGTTCAGCAGCTGAGAAAGCAGGCAGCCACGAGGGAGATAGCACAGATTAAAAAAAACAGCAGAGGCAGACTGGTAACGGAGCCAAAAGAGGTCAAACAGGCATTTGAGTCCTTCTTCCGGGGGCTGTACCCTTCCGAGCCCCCCGACGGGGGCGCGGGGATGAAAGTTCCTTGATGGACTCGACATGCCAGTTGTGGACGGGCGGGGGGGAACTGGAAGCACCAATAGGTCTGGGAGAAATCATGGAGAGCATGAGCTCCATGCAGACGGGGAAAGCGCCGGGACCCAACAGGTTCCCGCGACTTGTATAAAAAATTTGCGTCAGCCCTGGCCCCACACCCAAGGGGCATGTTCGCAGACTCAATAGGGAGGGGCACCCCACCCCCTACGCTAACAGAGGCCAAGATATCGCTGATACCCAAAAAAGACAAAGACCCAATAGAATGCTGATCATAGACCCATTTTGCTGCTTAATGTAGATGCGAAGATACTCGCGAAAGTCCTGGCCAAGAGACTGGCGAGCTGGTGCCAGAGGTGGTCGCAGAGGACCAGGCGGTCTTTGTCAAGGGTAGACAGCCAACTGCGAACATCAGGCAACTAGGCCAAAACAAATTCCGTTACCTGGCCCACTTCCAGATAGCCCGTGACTGGACACGGTCCACAAGTGGAATCTGACCAGTCTGCACGTTCTCCCCATGTGAGCGTGGGTTTCCTCCGGATGCTCCGGTTTCCTCCCACAGTCCAAAGATGTGCAGGTTCGGTGGATTGGCCATGCTAAATTGCCCTGAGTGTCCAAAACTGCCTTTTGTGTTGGGTGGGGTTGTTGGGTTATGGGGATAGGGTGGCGGTGTGGACTTGTGTGGGGTGCTCTTTCCAAGAGCTGGTGCAGTCTCGATGGGCTGAATGGCCTCCTTCTGCACTGTAATTCTATGATTCGTGGGCACCATGGACCAAAGTAGAGATCATGGCCTGGCAATTCACAAAGTCAGAACGCGCAAGTGTAAATGCAGGATTATATTTGCAAGTGGTTGGCAATCTTCCGAGGTGAAAGGGAATGGCATTGAGGGCTAAGAGAAATGCGGCCAGCTTTCCTGAATAAACGTTACTCTTCTTGGAACCTGTCAACGATTAAAGTATCACACGCAAGTCTCCCACGGGCGAGATTCTCCCATTCGGCAGCAGAGTGTCCACGCCGTCGCGTTTCACAACGGCGTGAACGGGCCGCTGAGAGTACCAATTCTGGACCCGACAGGGGACCAGCACGGCGCTGGAGCGTTTCACGCTACTCCAGCCTCCCATTCCGGCGCGCCACAGGATCCGCACATGCAGTGGCGCCGGCGTCAACGAGGACATGTGCAGTGGCGCCGGCGCCAACCCGCACATGCGTGGTGGCCTCCCTCAACGCGCCGGCCCCGACGCAATGTGGCGCAGGAGTTTAGGGGCTGGCGCATAAGAAAATAGGCTCGGGGAGGGAGAGGCCGATCCGCCGGTGGGACTCTACCTTTTTAGAGCGTTCGCTTGGCCCATCCGGGCCAGAGAATCCACGGCCTGGCCGCGTAGAGCGGACCGCGACCGGCGCCACACCAAATGCGCCGGCGCCGATTCTTCACTCCACAGAGAATCGCGTGCCAGCGTCGGGGAGCGGTTGCGGGGACTCTCCGGCCTGGCGCGGGGCTGGGAGAATCCCGCCCCACATCTTCCTTCCTCCATGCCATGGCATCATCATGCTCATAATGATACCACATTATCCAGGGTTCCTGGGCCTTTATCCTCTTATGAGCTCTCAATCTCCTCCAGTTCACTCTCTGGCAAGGAATCACTCCTTTGCACTGTCAGATTGTGAAGGGTGCAACACGCTACGATGATGTGGGAAACTATCGGTTATACATTAATGGAATGGTAGCCCTTGCGGTGGAATGGTAGCCCTTGTGGTTTATAAACATTGGGTGCAGTCTGTTGCGCCCTGCAATCTTGGGAAGCCAGTGAAACCTGCAGGCTAGCTATCTTCGTCCAGAGCAAACCTGACATAACGATGGGCCTTCCTGTAAAGAGCATCTGTGATCTCCTTTATGCATCGATGTGTTGCAGACTTAGAGATGCCACACAGGTCCCCTTGTTGATCCCTGCAAGAAATTGAGCATTGTGCTCCCTTCAAAGCCACTGGCAGAGGATAGCCTCCAGCCCCATGCGGCATTAGGTTTTAACAAAGAATGTAACATTTGTGATGTACCAAATCTTAGGACAAGCGCAGAAGTGCCCAACATTGTCCCGGCCTTATTTGTAAAAATGATAAACCCTAGGTCTAACAAGTCATCGCCATTGACTGGGTCTCTCCTCCTGACCCTCCTGCTTAGTCTCCTCTTGACCATGTCCCTCAGATGGAGCCTCCTGCAGGAGCTGTGTCTCACCCCTCCTTAGCCCCTTACATTGTACTATGACTCTGTCAAAGGCAGCATTGAGCCCTGGATTCATTTTTTCTTTTGCCTTCTCCCTGAAATGAAACATTGAAGACAAGAATGATTAAAGGCTCAAGAAAGTGAAGCTCTGAATATAAAACCAATGGAAAATGTAAGGGGCCGCAGCCTTTCCTGCCCTACTTGCATGATGGTGACTGATGTAGCCTAGTCCCCGAGATGCTAGCACACACATTGAGGTGATCAAGATGGCATCCCAGAAATGCAACACCTGGAGCCCTGAATGGAATGATGAGCTGTAAATGAGATGAGCCCAAGTAGCTCGGTATTCCAATCTGATATGGCATACTAATGACCAATCAATTGCTCATGGTCAATGAGTGGATGCCCTCTGGCTCATTATGAATGCCAATTCCGGTGAATAACTGGCCTTCATTGATGGAATGTTACATATGATGCAGTTGTGCCTCATTCGCTATTGCCTGCATTCACAAAGTCTACATTCTTAGGTGTTACTCTTAACATGTAGCAACTGTGATGTGAAGTCACTGAGTTCGGAGTATCCCTTTAGCAAGAGTGCATGCATGATATGGAGTGTATGGGTGAGAGTGAATGAAAACCCCAATACTGGGAGGAAGCCAGACCAATGGACACACAACTCTCCTACTCTCTTTCCCCTCATCCCCCCCCCCCCCCACCCCAAACACCCTCTCCCTCACACCTTTTCTTCTCGCACTCCCCCACCCCCCCCCCCCCCAATCCCCTGCCACAATTACTCTCTCCTTCACACCATCTCTCCCTCTCCCCCCACAACTTCTTCCACCCCTCATACTCACTCTATCACCCATCACACACCTGCTCTCTCAGTTTCCAGCCACTTAGCAATGCAGATGCCTGTAAGCCCCACTCCCGCATGGTCCAGGCTGGGCAACTAGGCCCCGTTTCTTGGCACTCCCGGCCCTTCGCTCCCCGCTCCTGGGCTCACCGGCCCCGAACACACTACAGCTGATGTTTTATTGTTCCTCCAATCACAAATGGCTTCTCTCCCGCATTTGCTGCTCATAGGCTCAGCAACGTGGGCGAGAAGTGACCTTTGATTGAAAAAGCAGCTCAATGCAGAATCTTCAATTCAAACTTACCTGCTTGACTGGAATTTTGAAAACTGGCTCCAGGGTCAAATAGAGGGGCAGTGTGTAATTTCCTGGCAGCGTGACAAAGGATTGGAAGGCGTGACATGATTCCTGTGAACATCTATTTTACTGAGTATTCATGCAATGTTAATGAATGCAAATGGCATTCAAGCCACGAGGCTGCGGGGTTACCGACTCGCCCTCAAGAGGATTGCCAACTGCTTTTACGGCAGTGGGTTTCAGATTTTGTGCAAACCGCCACGAAGGGGGGGGAAAAGAGAGAGAGGGAGAGAGAGAGATCCACCTTGCCTGCACATCTTTGGTTTGCGGGGGAGAAACCCACCATGCTGCCCCTGGTTAGTGATGTTGTTGATTTTTTTTTTCCAACTCAAGTGTAGGTCAAATATAGTCTGTTTCTTCTCATTTGCTTGCCGGTTTTTGTCTCAATGATCTAGGAGTTTGGAGTCTCAGCTTCACCAACAACGTTTGCTGGGTTATAGGCTTTCAGGTCCAGTTTGTTCTTTCAAGCAGGGATTTGGCATCCAAAGAGAAAATGCTGCAATTCTCCCCACATCTGCGTGGGTTTCAACCCCACAACCCAAAGATGTGCAGGTTAGGTGGATTGGCCATGCTAATTTGCCCTTTAATTGGAAAAAAATAATTGGGTACTCTAAATTTAAAAAAAAAGAAAATGCTGGAAAATCTGGCAGCATCTGTAAGGAGAGAAAAGACCTAACGTTTTGAGTCCAAATGACCCTTTGTGTAGAAAGTGGGAGGTATTTATACTGTCGGGTGAGGGAATGAAAGATGAGTCCTAGCCACAGAAACAAAGGGAAAAGAGTGCTAATGGCAAAGAGAATAAAAAGACGTGAAAGGCCAAATAGCAGAGAAACTAAAATCAGAGGTTAAGCTGTGACAGATGTAGATGTGGGCAGGCGGAAAATATATATAAAGAAGGACAAGAAATAAAAGGTAAAAGACAGTTAAAATGAAATGGATTGAAAACAATGGGGCCGAGGTGGGGTAGAGCTAACCATCTGAAGTTTTTTGAATTCAATGTTGAGACCAGAAGGCTGTAGCGTGCCTAACCGGAAGACGAGATGCTGTTCGCCCAGCTTGCATTGAGCTTCACTGGAACATTGCAGCAGGCCAAGGACAGTCTTGTGAGCATGGAACACGGTCTTGTGTTAGTTAAAATGGCAAGCAACGGGAAGGTCAAGCCCAGTGTGCTTAGCAAAGCGATTACCCAGTCTATGTTTGGTCTCTCCGAGATAGAGGGATTTGGCATACCTGAAGTTGGGTCACCTTCTACCTGTGCGGTGAGTTGTTGATTTACGGGGAGAATGTGCAAACTCCACATGGAAAGTGACTCAGAGCTGGGATCGAACCTGGGATCTCGGTGCCATGAGGCAGCAGTGCTAACCACTGCACCACCATGCTGCCCCTCGGCTTTCTTTATATATATTTCCCCCCCCCCCCACTCTTTCCTATCTTATCCCTTTTCTCATTTTACCTCTCTCCCAACCATGTCCCCTCTCCCCCACATCTACATCTGTCACAGCTTACCCTCTGATTTTATAAGTTTCTCTGCTGTTTGGCCTTTCACACTTTTTATTCTCTTTGGGGACTGCCAATAGCACTCTTTTCCCTTGGTTTCTGTGGCTATGACTCATCTTTCATTCTCTCACCCGACAGTATAAATGTCTCCCACTTTTTATGCCTTTTAGCTTTGACAAAGGGTCACCTGGACTCAAAACGTTAGCCGTTTTCTCTCCTTGCAGATGCTGCCAGACTTGCGGAGATTTTCCAACATTCTCTCTTTTGGTGTTGATTTGCTTCCTCCTGGTTAGCGGAGGAAGTATCTTGTTTGACAGAGTCGTCTGCACTTTTTTTACATTTAACAGGTGATTTCATGTCAGCCTTGAGAGGTATGGATCGGAGTGACAATAAGACAAGATCTGACCTTTGTCTCTCAGGTCGCTTCACAGTGTCGACGTGTCTTTCCATAAAACAGAGTCCCCTTGTGTAATGTGGTGATGAGATGAATGATGTTGAATCCACAGTTTAGCAAATTCCTGGATCAGTCTGCAATTATTAGTTCTAATTCCTTTTTTTTTTTAAATTCTTTTTATTGGCATTTTCAAAATTTATAAACAGTTATGTACATTGTTGGCCGTGTTTATTTACTGTATTATACAGAAAGGTTTGTCTCGTCCTTCCCTTAATTTACCCTATTTACTGCTGCCGCCCTGTCTCGGCGTGTGGTCCCTCCCGCCCCCCCACCCCTCCCGCAATTAGGGATAAGGGAAGCGAAAGCTAGGGCGTCAGCCCTCTTCCCCATGTGTAGCTCTGCTGCTCAGATACCCCAAAGATTGCCACATTTGGGCATGACTTCACCTTCACCCCCACAGCCTTGGACATTGCCTCAGAGAAGGCTGTCCAGAACCCAGCAAGTTTGGGAAAGCCCAGAACATGTGGGTGTGGTTGACCAAGCCCCTCTGGCACCGTTCACATTTGTCCTCCACCTCAAGAACCTGCTCATTTGGGTTTGGGTCAGGTGTGCTCGGTGCATCACTTTGAGCTGCATGGGGGGCTAAGCCTTGCGCAGGAGGAGGTGGAGTTGGCCCTGCTCAGTGCTTCGCTCCAGAGTCCCCACCCCACTGCTGTCCCCAGTTCATCCTCTCACTTCCGTCTGGTCTCGTCCAGTGGTGTTCCCGAGCTCTGTCCAGTAGTTGTTCATACATTTTCCGACATAGTCCCCCTTTTTTACTGTCTGTGCCTATCAGGTCCTCTAATAGTATAGTTTATAGTACCCAGGGTACCCTACTGCTTCTTTGAAGAGGAAATGCTTTATTTGCAGCTGTCTCATTTCCTGTCCTATCGGCAGTTCCACTCTCCTCCGACTGTTCATCCAGTGTCGCTAGTCTGTGCCCTACATAGAAGTCCCTAACTGTCAGTGTGCCCCCAACCCATCTCCATTTCCTAAAGGTAGTGTCTAGGATGGCTGGGGAATTTGTGATTCCACAGATGGGAGCCATGGGGGACATCCTAGTCAGCCAGAAGTGCTGTCTTAATTCGGCCTGATATGTTTCAACTCCTGGTGGCATGTTATATTGTGGTACATCATCATAGAATTTACAGTGCAGAAGGAGGCCATTCGGCCCATCGAGTCTGCACCGGCACTTGGAAAGAGCACCCTACCCAAGGTCAACACCTCCACTCTATCCCCATAACCCAGTAACCCCACCCAACACCAACGGCAATTTTGGACACTAAGGGCAATTTATCATGGCCAATCCGCCTAACCTGCACATCTTTGGACTGTGGGAGGAAACCGGACCACCCGGAGGAAACCCACGCACACACGGGGAGGATGTGCAGACTCCGCACAGACAGTGACACAAGCCGGAATCGAACCTGGGACCCTGGAGCTGTGAAGCAATTGTGCTATCCACAAGGCTACCGTGCTGCCCCCTCCTTAAAGCTTAAAACTTAAAGCTGTCCACTCCTTATACCATGTTATATTACCCTTGGTGGCAATATGTTGTGTTCTTTGTCTTTTGTTCCAGAATGGTCAGTCGCGTTGATGACAAAGAATCCACCAATCATTAGATTGAAATAAAACTAATTTATTGGAAAACGATTAATTAAATGAAGTTCGAACATGCTAAGCTACAGTTAATAATAAAGTAATACTGAATCTGTCTAGCAGTAATCGATAATCTAGTAGTCACTAATAATATCCTTCTGTTAACTCTCTCTAATCTAACATACTCCTCGTGCTGCTGTTCTCAGGCTTTCGTCTTTACTAACACTATACTCAATGAGATTGGAGGGGGGGGGGGGGGGGGGGGGGGGGGGGCGCTCCGTAGGTACAACAATTCTAATTTGGTAGGGAGAGTGAAAGCTGATCTGGCAAGGTGGGATGGTCTCCCTCTGTCATTGGTGGGTCGGGTACGGGCGGTTAAAATGAATGTGCTGCCGCGATTCCTGATTATTTTTCATTGCCTGCCGATATTCCTGCCAAAGGTATTTTTAAAGAGAGATTGAAGGGATGATCACCTCGTTCATATGGAGAGGGAAGGTGGCCAGAATTAAAAAGGTGCTACTACAGAGAGGAAGGCAGGCAGGGGATTTGGGTCTTCCGAACCTGATGTATTATTACTGGGCGGCGAATGTGGAGAAGGTAGGGAGCTGGGTCAGAGGGGTTGACTCCCAATGGTTCAGAATGGAGGAGAGTTTGTGTTGGGGGTCGGGATTGAGGGCGCTAGCGACAGCGCTGGTCCCGATGGCCCCGGGGAGATACTCAGGGAGTCCGGTAGTAATAGCTTTGTTGAGAATTTGGAGGCAGTTTCGACAGCACTTCAGGTTGGGGGCAGGGTCAAGGGAAATTCCGATTCAGGGGAACCATAGATTTGAGCCAGGGAAGTGGGATGGAAATTTTCGGAGATGGGAGGAGAAAGGAATTAGAACACTAAAAGATTTATTTCTTGGGGGTCGTTTTGCGGGATTGAAGGAGCTGGGAGCGAAGTATGGGCTGGAGCAGGGTGAAATATTTAGATACATACAGGTTCGAGACTTTGCCAGAAAGGAGATACAGAGCTTCCCAGTAGAGCCGGCTTCCACATTGCTGGAGGAGGTGCTGACGACAGGGGAACTGGAGAAAGGGGTAGTATCAACGGTTTATGGGGCTATTTTGGAGAAGGAGCCACTAGAAGGGATCAAGGCAAAGTGGGAGGAAGAATTGGGAGAGGGTATGAAGTCGGGGTTCTGGTGTGAGGTGCTCCGCAGGGTGAATGCCTCCACCTCATGTGCGAGGTTGGGGCTGATACAGCTGCAGCTGGTGTAGAGAGCGCACCTTACCAGGGCGAGGATGAGCCAGCTCTTTGAGGGGGTAGAAAAGGTGTTAACGTTGCGGGGGAGGCCCCGCAAACCACGTTCATATGTTTTGGTCCTATCCAAAGCTGGAGGATTACTGGAAGGAGGTGTTTTGGGTAATCTCTAAAGTGGAGCACATGAAACTGAACCCGGACACTCGGGAGGCCATATTCGTGGTGTCGGACCAGCCGGGGTTGGAAACGGGCACGGAGGCAGTTGTAGCCTTCGCCTCGTTGATCACCCGAAGGTGGATCCCGTTAGGGTGGATAATCAACCTCTCCACCCTGCGCCCTGGCGGGGGGACCTGCTGGAATTCTTAACGCTTGAAAAGGTCAAATTTGAACTGAGGGGAAGGATGGAGGGGGTTCTACAATTCATGGGCGTTATTCATTACGCACTTTAGAGAATTGGATCACATCGAACATTAGGGGGGTTGGGAGGAGGGGAACTGTATGGGTTAATGGTGACTATGGGTGATTCCTGATTCCTTTTTGTCATTTGTTTATGTTAACATGCGGGCCAATGTCTGGGGTTTGGTGGGAGGATGGGATCGTTGTTATTGATATGGGGATTTACATTACATTCGTTACTGATCATTGTTTATTGTTGGGTGTAAATTTGGGAGAAAATGTGAAAAAGGAGAATAAAAAAATATTTTTTAAAAACACTATACTCAGTATTCCCTCAGGGTATGACTTAAATACAGAAGTGGTGGCGTCCTCTGGAGTTTGATTTACACTGAGAAGTAATAATTAATCCTTCACTAACCTGTAGCCACCTGGGTTGGCCAACTCCCAACGTAAAATGGAGAACAGCAAAGGCTGAAGGGAAATTCAGCCAACACAGACAGAAACTAGCAGGTGCACGTTTACTGTGTATTAAACTCTGCAAAAGCCCAGACAGCATCGATACAAGCAGCCATCTACATACTAATGAGCAATCCCCGGGAACAATCGAAACATTTGAGATAAACAAGGCCAAGCCAAACTCCTCGGCGCCAGCAGGAGCCAACACAAAAGAGGTTAGCGGACACCTCAAGACCACCCATCGATCAGGGAACCGCTCCAGTATTGGAGAAATCGAACCAAGTGATTGGAACTATAAAGTAAAGCCCCCAAGTTCAAATCGTCCTTCTTGACAGGGTCACTCAGCAACACGAACCAACCCTTGACAGTGACCTGTTCAGCTGCTGCCAAAAGGCCGTAAGTCTCAAGTCAACGCTTGCTACGAGATATGCGCTCCTAGCTACCAGTCCATACCAGCTTTTGAATCTCGCAGACTCAGAAACCAACCGAAAAGCCATTTGTTCCCGTGACCTGGTGGGCCAGTCCGAAGCTAAGTATAGGCCTGTTAGTTGTAGAAGTAGCTTAGAAAGTAGCCTTTATGCAGGAGTAGATTTGACTGTGTAAATAAATGTGCTTTGATTTGAATCTTACTAATTGGTGTATTGAGTTATTGATCATTACTTGAAATTGAACCTCGTGGCGGTATCATAAAGATACCAGGCGACTCGAGAGCAAAGGTTATAAAACAGAGCCAATTGAACCAACCAAAGGTTAGCAACAAACCTGACTATATACATATCATTACATCCCCCTTTTTTAACATTTCTTTTCTGTTACAAAGGAAAAAATGTATAATATTGGTACATGTATAGGAATTTAACATGTAGTGAAAAATTAATAACGAAAAAGTTCAACAGGTAAGATGCACAAATTGAGACTGTCCTTAGTCTTCACTCGTGGTGTGTTGAAGTACCAACAAGTCATCATCAGGTGTTCGATGGTTGAGCCACTTTTGTTGTCTGACCTGGTCTTTTTTCTGTGCTTGTGGTATCGATTTTGTACGTCATTCGTTTTAAAAACTGGTTTGCTTTATTGTCTTGGAGCAAATACGAATTCATGAAATTCGTTGGCATGACATTTGTTTTGTCTGAATAATGTCCTGTTCTTCCTGGCATTGTTTTGGACTGTGCAGTTCAGCTGTCCTTCAGTTTCAGAGACGTACCATTGTGTACAATTCGTTGTTCCGTAGTTTCTGTTTTTGTGCTCAATAACTGTTCCTTCTGGATTGTTTGAGTCATTTTCAAACTTTTTAGTATCAGTGTCCTTTGTATTATTTGATGTCTCGTTGCACTTTATGATCTCAGGTTCACTTGAATGATCTGATGTTTCATTGATCTTGGTGACATCAGTCATTTCTGGTTGATCTGATTTTTGTGTAATTTCTTGGTGCTCCTCATCTGGAGTCAACTTCTCCAAGATGTCATTTTCTTATAGGTTGTTTAGAATAAATGAGGTCTCAATTGATTCATTTATTGTTTTACTCTGATCGTCATGTTCTTTTGTACAGTCGAGCTGAGATTTGTCAGTCTCGCTGTTGTCTTGCACATCTTGTATGCTAATTGTGATTACTGTCACTATTCACAAAGACAGTGTGTAGACCTTAATAGTCTCTCTAACTAGCTTCAGCAGTCACTCTTGGTACTATGTTATTATGTGGTACATTAAAATTTAAAGCTGCCCACTCAGTACCATGTTATGTTTCAACTCCTGGTAGCATGTTATATTGTGATACATTATAACAAGCTGTCCACTCCGTATACCATATTATATTATTCTTGGTGGTAATATGTCATGTTCTTTGTCTTTTGTTCCAGAATGGTCAGTCGAATTGATGACAAAGAATCCACCAATCATTAGATTGAAATAAAACTAATTTATTGTATAACGATTAATTAAATGAAGTTCGCACACACTATTGAGCTTTAGTTCATAATAAAGTAATATTGAATCTGTCTAGCAATAATCAATAATCTAATAGTCACTAATAATATCCTCGTGTTAACTCTCTAATCTAACGTACTCCTCATGCTGTTACCAGGCTTTCTCCTTTGCTAACACTATACTCAGAATTCCCTCAGGGTCTGACTTAAATAGAAGTGTCTGATTTACACTGAGATGTAATAATTAACCCTTCACTAACCTGACTATATACATATTATTACAGGGTCCACAGTTTCAGTGTGGCCTCGACTACTGGGCTTGATGTGTATTTTGCCGAGGGGGATGGGAGTGCTGCTGTAGCCAAGGCACGGAGGGTCGCTCCTTTGAAGGAGGCCTCCTCCATCTGTACCCATCCCCTCACTCTTTCCGCCGTTGCTGCTATGGTAGTCCTGCAGGTTTGGTAATGCCAAGCCACCTTTGATTTTCCTCCTTTGCAGTGTCGGTTTGGGAATTCTCAGGTTCTTACCCCCCCCACACAAACGCCATGATTAAACTGTCTATGTTTTGGAAAAAGTCCTTGGGGATGAAGATCGGCATGGATCTAAACAGGAAGAGGAACCTCGGCAGCACGTTCATCTTGATCGTCTCACTCTCCCCGCCAGGGAGAGTGGGAGTGCGCCCCACCGCTGTAGGTCCTTTTTGATTTCCTCCACCAGGCTGGTTAGGTTCCGCTGGTAGATTTGTGTCCAGTAGTTTGCTATTTGGATCCCCAGGTATCGGAATCTGGCGTGCTGGATTTAACAGGGCCAAAATGGTGTTATATCGATGGCAGATCAGGTTAGGGGTGCTCGATCCAGCAAAACTATGGGTGACCCATGAAGGCCAGGAATATTACTTTGAGACCCCAGAAGCAGCCAATAACTTTATTAAAGAGCACAAACTGGGGGAGAATGAACTTTATAGGGAGATGGAGGAGCCAGCACTTTGGAATATGGACTAAATTGGTAGAGTGGGGGATCGAGGGTGGGGGGGTATTTCTGTCCCCTCCTGCCTGTGGCGGTGTTCTTTTTCCGGAGGAGGTGACCTGCGGTTTTGGAGAAGGGGGAGGTCTGAGGGGAGCCTTCTACACAGAAGAGAGGGGAGGGGGGGCAAAGAGTAGGAGCTGCCACGCTGGTATACAGAAGGGAGGTGAGGGAGATGGCCGAGGGGGCAGGAAGAGAGGAACATGCGACATGGCAGTGTTGGAGAAGAGTGGTCAGGGGTGGAGAAGGAGGCCATCTTGGATGGCCCCAGTACAGGGCAAAATTAGAGGGGCAGAGCCAAAGGGGGAGGATGGTAGAGGGAAATGGAGGCGTAAACCCCCGGTAAGGTTTAGAACATGGAATGTGCGAGGGCTCAAGGGGCCGGTGAAAAGATCTTGGGTCTTCGCGCACCTCAGGAGTTTAACGCTGGGGTGGTCTTTCTGCAAGAGAAGCACCTCCACGTGAAGGACCGAGTTAGGTTAAGAAAGGGATTGGTGGGTCAGTCAGGTATTTCACTCGGAGTTTGACTCTAAGTCACAGGGGATGGCCATCTTGATGAACAAGAATACGGGGTTTGTGACTGCGAAGGAAATGAGGGACCCGGATGGGAGACATGGGATGGTGAGCGGTGTATTGGAGGAGACGCCGGTGGCGTTAGTGAATGTATACGCACCTAGTTGGGACAATGTGAAGTTTGAGGGGGTTGCTGGCAGCGATCACTAATTTGGCCGCGCACTAGTTGATTATGGGAGAAGCCGTTTAATTGAAATTTCTTTTTTTGGGGGGGGGGGGGAGAATAAACCCAGTAACTGCAGGTCAGTCAATTTAAGCGTGGAGAGAAAAATAAGTTTTCGAAATTAAAGTTGAGGCCTAAATTAACAGTAACCTGGATCAATGTGAATTCATTAAGGAAAGTCAGCAAAGCTTTAAGAGCAAATAACATTTAACTAATTTGATTGAATTTTTGATGAAGTAACAGAGAGGGTTGATGTGTTGTACTTGAACTTCCAAAAGGCATTTGATAAAAGGGACACTTTGCTGATAAACCGGTTACGTTAATTCCATGGAATAAAAAAATTGGATACAAAGTTGGCTAAGTGACAAAAAACAGAGTAATGGGGACGGTTGTTTGTTGGACTGGAGGAAGCTGTAAAGTGGGGTTCCTCAGGGGTCAGTCCGGGGACCACTGTGTTTCTCGATCTACATTAATGACACTATGCAGGTTACAATTTCAAAATGAGGATGACATAAAACTTGAAATTACTATGTACTATGACTTTAATAAGGCATTAAGGATCCAGAGTTTTATAAATTGCAGCACAGAGTATAAAAGCAAATTCACGGCGTACCTTTATAAAACGTTTGCCACATGAAAATTCTAGCGTATAGATGTGTTTAGTCATTGTAAAACTGGACATGAACATCTATCGCGGGAGTCAATGGGCAGCGCCGTGTGTATGTCACTCCTATAATGAACATCTGTTGTGGCTGTTTCTGCGAGCCGCAGTCCCTTCCACAGCTGGCACAGATGAATGGTGCTGGCTTGAGGTCGACTAATGTTTTTCTCTTTTCAGCAGGGTCTGTTTTCCATCACCTAGTCATTTTTTGGTGCTATGCTTTTCCCACGATATTCCTGACTGCTCATCTCCAGGCACTCCAGTCAGCAACGAGAGCTTCTCATGCATCGACTCGAATTCTGGTTGACTTGAAGTCGCTCTTGCAGACATCCTTGTAACACAGATGTGGACAACCTGTTGGTCTCATGCCAATAGCAAGCTGGCAGTAGAGCAGGTCTTTAGGGATGCAGCCATCATCCATTCAGCTCTTATGATCCAGCCAACAGAATTGCCACTGACTCAAGATACCAAACATGCTAGGGATTCCTGTATGCTGGCACAATTCCATATTTGGCACTTGAGATACCCAGATTCATCTGAGGCAGAGTTGAAAGCCGTTCAACCACTTTCTTGACTTCAATAAGTTGTCCATGCCTCGCCACCTGAAAAAGGAGAATGCAGAGAACACAAGCTGGTACATACACAGCTTTATAGTTTCCATTAGTTGGCCCGCACTCCAACTTTGACATGACAGCTGCAACTTTGGAAATCCTGTCGCTGACTTTGGCATCAAGGAACAGGATGCTGGCAATTGCTGATCTAAGATATGTGAAATTGTCAATGAACTACAGAGCAAAAGGTTGTCAATGCAGATTAAAGTGAGAGTCTCTACATCTTGCCCCATAACTTTGGAATTCCTGACACTGCCAGTCCAAACTCCTTGCAAGCCCAAGAGAACTGATCCACAAGCTGTTGCAAGTGAGCTTAAGTATGGGCTACCAGTCATCAGAAAACAGCAACTTACAAACTAGGGCATTATACACTTTGGACTTAGCACCTAATCTTGCCGTTAGCTTTGGCGTGCAGGTAGACATCTCCAACTGCTGATCTTGAAAGCCTCCAATGATGCTCCATTATAACAGAAGAAAAGTTTTCATGGAAAGAAGAAATTATACCCAGGAGTCCAGGTATGCACAATTTTGGATTGGATTGATTTATTGTCACGTATACAGAGGTACAGCGAAAAGTATTGTTCTGCGTGCAGCTCAAACAGATCATCCCGTACATGAAAAGAAAATACATAATAGGGCAAAATTAAGATACACAATGCAAATACATAGACACAGGCATCGGATGAAGATGTGTGAAGAGATCAGATCAGTCCATAAGTACGCAGCATTGTGGGGCCCCGGTATTGAGGTCTATCATGAAGGCGGTGCTGTTGTTTATTCTTACTGATTGTGGTTTATGGGTCAGGAAATCGAGGATCCCGTTGCAGAGGTGAGGAGCCACGTCCTAGGTTTTGGAACTTTGATATGAGCTTGGCTGGCATTATGGTGTTGAAGGCAGAGCTGTAGTCAGAGTCCTTGTTGTCGAGGTGGTCCAGGGATGAGTGTAGGGCCAGGGAGATGGCGTCTGCTGTGGTCCGGTTGCGGCGGTATGCAAATTGCAGTGGATCTAGGCATTCTGGGAGTATGGAGTTGATGTGTTTCATGAACAACCTCTCAAAGCACTTCATTACGCTTGATATCAGCGCCACCAGGCGATAGTCATTGAGGCACGTTGCCTGGTTCTTCTTTGCACCAGTATGATGGTGGTCTTCTTGAAGCAGGTGGGGACCTCAGAACGGAGAGAGGTTGAAGATGTCCGCGAACACATCTGCCAGCTGGTCTGCGCAAGATCTGAGTGCACGATCAGGGACTCCGTCCGGGCCCATCGCCTTCCGAGGGTTCACTTTCAAGAAGGCCGATTTGACTTCGGAAGCTGTTTTGGTGGGTGTGGTGTGTCCGGCGCTGCTGGGGGCAGTCAACAGTGTTTGATGGTTTCCTGCTCGAACAGAGCATAGAATGCGTGGAGTTCATCTGGGAGGGGTGCGCTGCTGCCTGAGATTCTGCTCGGCTTCACTTTGTAGCCCGATTTTCTGCAGCCGTTTAAAGAATCTGCCTATGCTGACATGACCAAAGGCCTTGGCAAGGTCTAGGAAAACAACAGAGTCACCTGCGCTGTTCACGCCACAAGTGAGCAAATCTGGTCAACTATCAGTCTGCCAGTTCTGAAGCTACAACAACTCGTTAGATGCGTGATGCCATGGTCTGCAATCTGGTCAGAGCAACATATCAGGGGCTGTTTAGCACAGGGCTAAATCGCTGGCTTTGAAAGCAGACCAAGGCAAGCCAGCAGCACGGTTCAATTCATGTATCAGCCTCCCCGAACAGGCGCCGGAATGTGGCGACGAGGGGCTTTTCACAGTATCTTCATTTGAAGCCTAATTGTGGCAATAAGCGATTTTCATTTCATTATCAAAGACCTCCCTAACAAGGAGACACCTCGGTAATTGTTACAGTCACTGCAGTCTCCTTTGTTTTTGTACTACAAGGTGACTATTTTTGCATCACTCATGTCCTGAGACACAAATCTTTCCTTCCAGCAGTGACACATGGAGATGCCACGGCATTTCAAATTTGATGATTTTAGGTGGAGTGCCATTGTTTCCTGGGGCTTTACCACTGGCAAGACGGTCAGTGCCCTTGTTGAGCTCTGCAATAGTGGGCTCACTATTCAGCTCCTCCATGACACAAAAGTCTGTAATGGCATCTAGAGCTTCTTTCATGGCAATGTTCCCCATTGCATAAAAGTTCAAGATTTTTCTCCGCCCACATTCCATCTGTTTGTTAGGTTCAGTGATGCTCATCCCTATCTTTGCCTTCTTTGAAGCTGATTTGGTTGCTGCTGCATTTTTTGCTTTCTTGATTCCTTCATACATCAGTCTTGCATCCCCGGATTCAGAAGATTGTGTGTTATTGCAAAATTATATCAAGGAACTCTAGGATCCTTTCTCGGCCAGTGGTACGGCAAACATTGATCCGAGGATGACTTCTTCTAGGTGGTATAGTTTCCTTGGCTAAGGTCTGACCTTGCAATAAGCAGCAGTAAGTCCTGCCATAGGTACAAGTGATGAAGGCATTGCTAAGAGTGGCAAGTTTGATGATGATGAGATGCAGCTGGCCCCAGTGGCATGATCTTGGATGTCAACAGGACACACACACACAATCTTGTACGTCTACAGGACATGCACACACACACAGCCCAGTTTACATATGTCACCACATAGAGGAACTACATGGTCTCTCTTTGTCAACAAGCCTATGTGTGGGAGAGGTTTACACACTGGGCTATCTGTTCACAATAGTTATACTGCTAACAAGTGGTGAGAGCTGAAAGCAAAAGGTGACAAATAGTCCAGCCACCAAGCACAACCCACTACACGAACACACTTGATGCATCGCATCAACTGAAGACACACAGACAACAAAAAACGTGTTATGGTTGCATTATTTCATAAAGACAGAAAACAAATTATTCGGAGTTCCATTTGATTTGCTACAAGTTGTTCTTAGCATAGACTTTCTCTACTGCATAGTGCCCTACTAACAAAATTACTACACAGCAAGGGAGGAGAGGAGCATCTTATTGAAGAATATAGATAATGTTTCTTAGTAAGGCGAAATCTCAACAGTATAATCTAAAGTAAATTATATCCTAGTCTGATCACATCATTGCAAAATGATGAGGTACCAGACTACTCATGTGATGTCACAAAGGGGACCTCCATTCAACTGTTAAAAAAGTCACATGAAACAGAATGTTTTACTGAAACCGATATTATTATATTCTTGGTAGCATAACAACAATATTACTGACTCTCCACCAAAATATCTATACATACATTTTAATGTTTATCAAACATGACAAACAGAACACACGTGTTGTGATAACATCTGTTAACACATAATTTCAACATGCTACTCAAAATCACAAGGATTGCCCTATCTCTAAAGATACACAAAATTTAGTTGGAACACAAATACAACAAAATAGTGCAGATACTAGAAATCTGAAATTAGAACAGGAAAATGCTGTTTGACAAAGCATCATTGCCCTGAAACATTAACTGTTTCTCTCCATGGATGTTAAATAAATAAATGATCTTTATTATTGTCACAAGTAGGCTTACATTAACACTGCAATGATGTTACTGTGAAGATCCCCTAGTTGCCACACTCCGGCGCCTGCTCGGGCACGGAGGAGGGAGAATTCAGAATAACCAATTCATCTTACAAGCACTTCTTTTGGATTTGTGGGAGGAAGTCTGAGCACTCAGAGGAAACCCACGCAGACACGGGGAGAATGTGCAGACTCAGTACAGACAGTACAGTGGCGCAAGCGGGAATCATATCTGGGACCCTGGTGCTGTGAAGCAACGGTGGCAACCACTGTGCTACTGTGCCGACCCTGTTACCTGACCTGCTTTTCTGTTTGACACAAATTGATAACAAAAATATTTCACTATTATATGTACAATTTAACTCTTTTACCATACCATGGGCAATTCTTTTTAAAAATATGAAATTGACTCCAGAGGCCTCCAAAATGTAGTCCTGCTTCATGTCAAAAATTTAAACTGGTTAATCTTGGCAGTTAATAGGTTCCAATGGAAACAAAGCAAAAAGTCTTAAAATGGTAAATAAAATTAGTAAAGTTAAAAAACATAATGGACACCGACTGATCACTTATAGATTTCCAGCATTTCTCTTTTATGTAACTGGTTCTACTAGTTGTTTTCACATAATCAACTTCAGGGTATTTTGTTGGAAAGTTGCCCCATTATCTAAACTGGCTGTGGGACCAGGATAAAAAAAGTGCTTCAAAGTTATTTTCCAAGTTAAAGCGTAATCCAGCAGTAACAGTAAAAATGTTCTGAGATGCCTCATAGAAGTTTTAACAGAGAACGACAACGAGCAACATAAGATGATATCGGAACAGGTGACCAAAAGAGGTGGGGGATGTCAAGGAGTGTCTTGAAAGAGAGAGAGAGATTTAGACAAAGAAGTTTCAGGAGTGAATTCCAGAGCTTAGTCCCTTTGGGGATGCAGATGAGAAAACTGGAGCAAATTTCTGCTCATCAAATACACTGAATGGTGTACAAGCAGTATGATGAATCAAAGGTAATAAGGTGGCAAGAGGCAATGGGTGTCATGAGGCAGCACTGTACCACAGTGGGTAGCACTGTCGCTTCACAGCTCCAGGGTCTCAGGTTCGATTCCCAGCTTGGGTCACTGTCTGTGCGGAGTCTGAAGGTTCTCCTCGTGTCTGCGTGGGTTTCCTCCGGGATTCGGTAGGGTTGCTGGGTTACAGGTGTGGGTTTGGGTGGGGTGCTCTTTCCAAGGGCCGGTCCAGACGTGATGGGCCGAATGGCCTCCTTCTGCACTGTAAATTCTATGTCTATGAGTATACATGTGGAATTTAACATTGTAATTTCAGATGATTCCACAAAGGTGCTGGATTTAAATGCAAAATTGGAAGAGGCCATGGACTGATCCTTGGGGGCACCAGAGATAAACACGCAGAAGTCGGAAGCCATTGCAGGAGATTCTCTTACTTCGACTGAAAGGATAATCATAAAACCGGGCAAACGTGGTCTCATTCAACTTGATAATAGAGGAGGATGTGGTGGATGTCAGATTGCAGAAAGGTCAAGTGGGATGAGGAGGGATAGTGAACATTGGATTTAATTTGTAACTTTGATGAGGACCATTTCAGTGCTGTGGCAGGGCCAGAGGCTGATTGGAGCACTTCCAAGGACTTTTGCAGAGGTGGCAGTTTGCAAGGGTAGAAGGGTCAAGGGCATATTTTTAAGTTTGAAATGGAGAGCACAGCACCAGAGAAACTGTTTGCAAAATCGACTATCATGTGGACCAGAAAGGGAAGTTGCATGATCAGCAGTTTTGTGGAAATTTCAGGGGAGCAGGCATGAAGGGATAAAAACTAGGTGAGCCGAAAAAACAAGGATCTAACATTTCAGTTAAAATTGCACGGTGGAGTGGCAATTTTGTTTGGAGTCCAATGGCTGGTCCAATAAAATGTATTCCCCATAAACAGGACAGCAATCTAAAGAGTACATTGTTCAGTAGAGTGAAAAGTTCCAATAAGTACATAACAAGTTTAAGGGACAGAACGTTTTCACCAAGCCATCATTATGTTTCAACAGGAATGTCAGAATTTTCAAGAATATACAAAACTTATTTTCCTGACATGTCCTTCATCGTGTTGGATTTTGCTGGTTTCTAAAACGTTGATGGACAGCAATGAGTAGATGACAACAGATAATTTCGCGAGGGACACTAAATTGCTCAATCGCAAACAAACGAACTCACCAAGTTCTTGTAGTCCTGATGGATTTCTGTATAAGATAATTTATTTTCTTCTTCATCATCAAAAACTGGGAAATAGAAAACAAGCATTTTCACCAGTTCGTCTGAGTTCACCCCCGAAAAAAAGTTCGCGCGTTTTTAAGGCTTTGTAAATACGAGATCCCATCTTTAAAGTAACCCCAACCAGCACGTCCCCGCGACACAAGAAATGTTGTGCTGACAATTCGCAGAAGGCCTGCAAAACTCTGCTAAATCACAAACTGCTAAAACCATATGTATATAACCTTTAAAATGCGCGAACCAAGGAAACAGCCAGCAGGACGGCTCCTCACCTGCACAGTTTTGTTCGATAAAATCGGTGACTGGAACAGTCCAACACGAGCTGCTGAGGAAGCCGGCGACCCCTTCCACCACCCACTCTTCCATTTTCCCAGAGCCCAAAGGGAAACGCCTGAACTGGGCCGCGCCGGGACCTCCATATGCCCGGATGCAAGCGGCCCGAACAGGTTTCCATGACAACCAACGAGTTTCAGCACTGAGAGCAACAACTCCTCATTCTTTCAAGATCAATCCGCAGACACGTCATCCCGCCGCACAAGCCCGAGTTTGTGGTTCTGGTGGTTTCAACCCCAAGCATTCCTTCAATGTTCGGCAGGGAAGGGGGGGAAAATTCCTTTGTCACAATGCGAATGATGACAAACTGCATAAATGTACGTACGTTTGTTTTTTCTGTTGACCAGCATACCAAGAACGGTGCACCTCGGAGTCTGGATACTGCTGCCCACCCCTATGTAAGCTTTTAATTTTTTTTTTTATAAATGTTTTATTGAAAATTTTTTCCCAAACAACAATCTTTCCCCTCTTACAAAGCAAACGCAACAATAACAATACAGAAATTTTAAACAATACACAAGTAACAAAACCCCTTTATCTTTGACCTAAACTAAACCCCCCCCTCCCCCCCTCCCCCTGGGTTGCTGCTGCTGGTCATCTGTCTTCCCTCTAACGTTCCCCTAGGTAGTCGAGAAATGGCTGCCACCGCCTGGTGAACCCTTGAGCCGATCCTCTCAGGGCAAACTTTATCTGCTCCAGTTTAATGAACCCCGCCATATCATTTACCCAGGCCTCCAGTCCGGGGGGTTTCGCCTCCTTCCACATGAGTAGGATCCTGCGCCGGGCTACTAGGGACGCAAAGGCCACAACGTCGGCCTCTTTCGCCTCCTGCACTCCCGGCTCTTCCGCAACTCCAAATAGAGCTAACCCCCAGCCTGGTTTGACCCGGGCCTTCACCACCCGCGAAATCACTCCCGTCACTCCCTTCCAATACCCTTCCAGTGCCGGGCATGCCCAAAACATATGTGCGTGGTTTGCCGGGCTCCCGCCACACCTCCCACATTTGTCCTCCACTCCAAAGAACCTGCTCAATCTTGCTCCCGTTATGTGTGCTCTATGTAGCACCTTAAATTGAATCAGGCTAAGCCTGGCGCATGAGGAAGAGGAATTTACCCTGCTTAGGGCATCAGCCCACATACCCTCCTCTATCTCCTCCCCTAGTTCTTCTTCCCACTTTCCTTTTAGTTCGCCCACCGACTCCTCCCCCTCTTCCCTCATCTCTCGGTAAATCTCTGACACCTTGCCCTCTCCGACCCACACCCCTGAAAGCACCCTGTCCTGTATCCCCTGTGTCGGGAGCAATGGAAATTCCCTCACCTGTTGTCTAGTAAATGCCCTCACCTGCATATATCTCAAGAAATTTCCCCGGGGCAACTTATACTTTTCCTCCAATGCTCCCAAGCTCGCAAAAGTCCCATCTATAAATAAATCTCCCACCCTCCTAATTCCCAACTGGAACCAGCTCTGAAATCCTCCATCCATTCTTCCTGGGGCGAACCTATGGTTGTTCCTGATTGGGGACCCCACCAGGGCTCCCCGCACCCCTCTCTGTCGCCTCCACTGTCCCCAGATATTCAATGTTGCCGCCACCACCGGGTTCGTGGTAAACTTTTTAGGTGAGATCGGTAGCGGCGCCGTCACCAGCGCCTCTAAACTCGTCCCTTTACAGGACTTTCTCTCCAGTCTTTCCCACGCCGCTCCCTCACCCTCCATCATCCATTTACGTATCATTGCCACATTGGCGGCCCAATAGTAATCGCCCAAGTTCGGTAGTGCCAATCCTCCTCTGTCCCTACTACGCTGAAGGAACCCCCTCCTTACTCTCGGAACTTTCCCTGCCCACACGAAGCTCGTGATGCTCCTGTCTATTTCATTAAAAAAGGTCTTAGTGATTAGTATAGGGAGACATTGAAATACAAATAAGAACCTCGGGAGGACCATCATCTTAATTGCTTGCACCCTGCCCGCCAGCGATAGAGGCTGCATGTCCCACCTCTTGAAGTCCTCCTCCATTTGTTCTACCAACCGTGTCAGATTAAGTCTGTGCAAGGTTCCCCAGCTCCTAGCGATCTGAATCCCCAGGTATCGGAAGTTTCTTTCCACTTTCCTTAGAGGCAAGCCTTCTATCTCTCTACTCTGGTCCCCTGGATGTATCACAAATAATTCACTCTTCCCCATGTTTAGCCTATACCCCGAGAAATCCCCGAACCCCCTCAAAATTCGCATAACCTCTATCATTCCCCCCGCTGGGTCCGACACGTATAACAATAGGTCATCCGCATATAACGAGACTCGGTGTTCTTCTCCCCCTCTAATCACCCCTCTCCATTTCCTGGAGTCTCTCAACGCCATGGCCAGAGGTTCAATTGCCAACGCGAACAACAATGGAGACAGCGGGCATCCCTGTCTTGTTCCCCTATATAGTCGGAAATACTCCGATCTATGTCGACCTGTAACTACGCTTGCCGTTGGAGCCCCATAAAGAAGTCGAACCCAGCTAATAAACCCGTTCCCAAACCCAAACCTCCTTAACACTTCCCATAAATACTCCCACTCCACCCTATCAAATGCCTTCTCTGCGTCCATTGCCGCCACTATCTCTGCCTCCCCCTCCACTGGGGGCATCATTATCACCCCTAATAGTCGTCGCACGTTAACATTCAGTTGTCTCCCTTTTACGAACCCTGTCTGGTCTTCGTGCACCACCCCCGGGACACAGTCCTCTATCCTCGATGCCAGTACCTTTGCCAACAATTTGGCGTCCACGTTCAACAATGAAATGGGTCTATAGGACCCGCACTGCAACGGATCTTTATCCCTCTTCAAAATTAACGATATCGTCGCCTCCGACATCGTCGGGGGTAGAGTCCCCCCTTTCCTGGCCTCATTGAACGTCCTCACCATCAACGGGGCCAACAAGTCCACATATTTTCTGTAATACTCCACCGGGAACCCGTCTGGTCCTGGGGCCTTCCCTGCTTGCATGCTTCCCAGTCCCTTAATAACCTCGTCCACCCCAATCGGTGCCCCCAGGCCTACCACCCCCCGCTCCTCCACTTTCGGGAACCTCAATTGGTCCAGGAACTGCCGCATCCCCTCCTCTCCCTCTGGGGGTTGAGACCTATACAGTTCCTCATAGAAGGTCTTGAACACCTCATTTATCTTTCCTGCCCTTCGCACCGTGTCTCCCCTTTCGTCTCTAATTCCTCCTATTTCCCTCGCTGCTGCCCTCTTTCGCAATTGATGAGCCAACAGGCGACTCGCCTTTTCCCCATATTCATACCTCCTCCCCTGTGCCTTCCTCCACAGTACCTCCGCCTTTCTGGTGGTCAGAAGGTCAAATTCCGTCTGGAGTCGTCTCCTCTCCCTGTACAATTCCTCCTCCGGGGTCTCTGCAAATTCCCTATCCACCCTTAAAATCTCCCCCAGTAATCTTTCCCTTTCCTTGGCCTCTGTTTTCCTTTTGTGGGCCCCAATGGAGATCAGCTCTCCTCTGACCACCGCTTTTAGTGCTTCCCATACCACTCCCACAGGGACCTCGCCGTCGTCATTGACCTCCAGGTATCTCTCAATACACCCCCGCACTCTTGCACACACTCCCTCATCCGCCATCAGTCCCACATCTAATCGCCAGAGTGTTCTCTGCTCCCTTTCCTCTCCTAATTCCAGGTCCACCCAATGTGGGGCATGATCCGAAACCGCTATGGCTGAGTACTCAGCTTCTTCCACCCTAGAGATCAACGACCTTCCCAAAACAAAAAAATCTATCCGGGAGTACACTTTATGGACATGGGAAAAGAAGGAATACTCCCTAGCCCTAGGTCTAAGAAATCGCCATGGATCCACTCCCCCCATTTGGTCCATAAACCCCTTAAGTACCTTGGCCGCTGCCGGCCTTCTTCCGGTCCTTGAGCTGGATCTATCTAGCCCCGGGTCCAGCACCGTATTAAAGTCCCCTCCTAAAATCAAGTTTCCTACCTCCAGGTCCGGTATACGCCCCAGCATCCGTCTCATAAATCCCGCATCGTCCCAGTTTGGGGCATACACGTTAACCAACACGACCTCCATTCCCTCCAGCCTGCCACTCACCATTACATATCTACCTCCGCTATCTGCTACGATGTTCTTTGCTTCAAATGCGACCTGTTTCCCCACCAAAATGGCCACCCCTCTATTCTTTGCGTCCAGTCCTGAGTGGAACACCTGTCCCACCCATCCTTTCCTTAGCCTAACTTGGTCCGCCACCTTTAGGTGCGTCTCTTGGAGCATAACCACGTCTGCCCTTAGTCCTTTCAAATGCGCGAGCACTCGGGCCCTTTTTATCGGTCCGTTCAGGCCTCTCACGTTCCACGTGATCAGCCTCACTAGGGGGCTACCTGCCCCCCTCCCGTGTCGACTAGCCATTACCTTCTCTAGGCCAGTCCCATATCCCGCCTCCGCGCTCCCGCTCGCTCCCCCAGCGTCGCACACCATCCCCGCCCACCCACTCTTTAGCCATTTCCTTTTGGATTTCCGCAGCAGCAACCCAGTTGTCCCCCCCCCCCCTTCTCCCTCCCTCCTCCCCTCCCCGCTAGATCTCTTTCTAGCTTGATTGCTCCCCCCATATTACTTCCGTAAGTCAGCTGACTTCAACTGACCCCGGCTACTCCTGCTCACTCCTCGACCCCCCCCCATGTGGGGAACTCCCATCCGCCTTGCGCCTGTCTTCCCGCCTTATTCTTTCTGGTGCGGGAACATCCCTTTACCTGACCCGCCTCTTATGGCGCAGCTCCCTTTCCCCTCCCCCTCCCCTTCCCCATTCTCCAACTATGTCCCGTCTTTCCCCCCTCACCGGCGCCCACATTTCCCCAATGTCTCCCCCCTTCCCTGTTTACTTCTCAATTAACTTCCACCGTAACATTAACAATAACATTTCCTGCAGCATCAGTCCCTCAGTTCCGATCCAATTTCTCTTCTTTGATGAAGGTCCATGCTTCCTCCGCTGTCTCGAAATAATGGTGTCTCTCCTGATACGTGACCCATAGTCTTGCCGGCTGCAGCATCCCGAACTTCACCTTCCTTTTATGCAACACCTCTTTGGCTCGGTTGAAGCTCGCCCTCCTTCTCGCCACCTCCGCACTCCAATCCTGGTATACCCGTACCACTGCATTCTCCCATCTGCTACTCCGCACCTTTTTAGCCCATCTCAGGACCTCTTCTCTATCCTTAAGGCGGTAAAATCGCACGATTATCGCCCTGGGTGGTTCTCCCGCTTTTGGTCTTCTCGCCGGAATCCGATTTGCCCACTCCACCTCCAAGGGGCCCGTAGGGGCCTCAGCACCCATCAGTGAGCTCAGCATCGTACTTGCGTACGCTCCACAGTCCACTCCTTCCACACCCTCAGGGAGACCCAGTATCCGAAGGTTCTTCCTTCGCGCTCCATTTTCTAGGGCTTCGATCCTTTCAGTACACTTTTTATGAAGTGCCTCGTGCGTCTGTGTCTTAACCGCCAGGCCCAGGATCTCGTCCTCAATATCTGTCACCTTCTGCTCCACCACACGGAGCTCTGTCTCCTGGGTCTTTAATGTCTCCTTGAGCCCCTCAATTGCCTGTAGCAACGGGGTCAGCACCTCCCTCTTCAGCAGCTCCACGCACCGTCTCACAATTTCATGCTCAGGCCCCCATGTCGCCTGCGCTTTCTCCGCCGCCATCTTGTACTTCTCTCTTTCTGACCCTTTGGTCGACGATTCCTCGCGCTGCAGCCGCCGCCGCCGGTTTTTTCCTCCTTTGTTTGGGGGGGACTCCCTTCTCACACGCCCCACACCGGGTTGCGTCGTCGAAAAATTCCCCGTTGGGGCTCTTAAAAGAGCCCGAAGGTCCGTCGGAGCTGGAGCCGCCGAAGCGTGCGGCTAGCTAGGCATCACCGCAACCGGAAGTCCCTTCAGTGGCCTTGATGAGGTCTTTTCACAGTTGTTCCCTCTGCTGCTATAATTCACCTTTGATACAGGCCCTCAGGTCAGCTTGCAGCTTTAAGCTTGCCCTTCCCCCGCCTGCATGCTGGAAGAGGCCCTGTTTATCCTGTAGTTGCAGCCAAATCTTTCACTGTTTCTGCGTGTGTCTGGCAACCAAGAGACATACCCTTCCTGGGGGACACTGTCGGGGGAATATTGCCGCCTTCTTCCCACACCGGGAAATGTCAAACAAATGCCGTGGGGGCCCTGTAAAAGAGCCCAGCTTTTAATTTATAATGTTGGACATGCAACCTACATTATCATGTTGCATCCATATTATCATAGCCCCTACTTTCAGATCTTGTCAAATACTTTTGAGATATTTTGACACCATTTAAAGGAAATCATGTTTTATGGATTCTCCATTTTCTACCCTGAAATAAATATTACATTTTTTTTTGCTCCTACCACCGAGAAACTGCTGGGCCAGAAATTTTTGGAGCACTGAACAGATCAAAGAACTTAAAAATTGAGTGAATTTGTGATAACAGGAAGCGACTTCCTGTTGTTACATCTGTTCTCATGTCAACAGTGATGCACGATCA
This sequence comes from Scyliorhinus torazame, assembly GCF_047496885.1. NCBI lineage: Eukaryota > Metazoa > Chordata > Chondrichthyes > Carcharhiniformes > Scyliorhinidae > Scyliorhinus > Scyliorhinus torazame. The sequence goes on from NC_092707.1 coordinate 313,118,840, forward strand.
ATTGCACAAAGACTAAAGTTGGGTACAACTGTGGCTTTATATAATAGTCAGATGTGTGGCCTCCTGCAGCTGGCGAAATGGCAGGGCACTGGAGGTCATGCATATTTATACAGTTTTCCATGGGCAGAGCTAGCCGGCAGGATCTACCGGCGAACCTGTTGTGCTGCAGGTCCTACTTTACATCTCCTATTACAGTGGTTCACCACATTCACCCCCTGTTAAAAATGAGTCGGGCGGCGGTGACGTGAAACTATATACAATTAGTGCAATTATGTACAGTGGTAGGTGTCATGATATTCAGATACACATAATGGTGCAAACACACATACACACTGATGGACAGATCAACGGACCAATCAACACACACGCAACATCACAGCCAATCACAAGCAAGGTCACACGCACTAAAAAACAGGGAACACCACAGTTCCCGCTGATTCCAGCAGGAGACAGCTCAGGGCAAGCCACTCAGACATACACCATCTGCTGAGTGCCTCTCTAAGATAGTGTTAGGGCTGGGTCCACAGGTTAAAGGGTAAAGAACGAACCACAGTCATAAGTTTACAGATGTTGGTATTGATAGTAATAAAACAGAGTTGTACCATCTGCAACCGTGTTGGTTCGTCTGTATAGCTGAACACCCAACACGACAGTAGGGAAAGAAAAGTCCATGTTGACGGTCCGGAGTACGTCAAAGGTTCAGCCGGTCCGGTGCTTTGGTGCTTCGTTGGGAGCGATGTAACGGTGGCAGTGAAGTCGGTGCTGGCAGTGGTGGAGATGGCACCAGTGGCGGTGGTGGCGGTGCTGATGCTGGCCAGCCATCGGGGAACTCTGGGAGATTACCAAAGTCCTCTTTGTCCTCTTGTGCGGAAAAGGGGAGGAGGGGGTGGTCTGGTGGGGTCAATATTGGCGGCGTGGTGGGGGGGGGCGGGGCGCATTGGTGGTGGGGGTGTGTTGGGGTGGAACCTGGGGGTGTGTTGGGGTGGAACCTGACGGTGCCAGGTCCCTGAGTGAGACAGTATCTTGGCGGCCGTCGGGGAACTCAACGTAGACATATTGAGGGTTGGCGTGGAGCAGGTGAACCCTGTCCACCAAGGGGTCTGCCTTGTGGAGTCGGACGTGCCTACGGAGAAGGACCGGTCCTGGAGCAGCGAGCCAAGTCGGGAACGACACCCTGGATGTGAACTTCCTGGGGAAGGTAAAAACACGTTCATGGGGTGTGTTATTAGTGGCGGTGCACAATAGTGACCGGATGGGGTGTAGAGCGTCAGGGAGGACCTCCTGCCAGCGAGAGGCTGGGAGGTTCCTGGACTGTAGGGCCAGCTGGACGGCCCTCCAAACCGTCCCATTCTCCCGTTCCACTTGCCCGTTTCCCCGGGGGTTGTAGCTGGTCGTCCTGCTGGAGGCTATACCCCTGCTGAGCAGGAACTAACGCAGATCATTGGAGTACTCATCGACCACACTGAGAAAGTACGTGTTACGGTCGGTGGAGGGGAGGGGCCTTTTGAAATCCATGCTGAGGCGTTCATAGGGGCGGGAAGCCTTCAGCAGGCGCGCACGGTCTGGCCGGTAGAAGTGCGGCTTGCACTCCGCACAGACCTGGCAGTCCCTTGTGACAGTCCTTACTTCCTCGACAGAGTAGGGCAGATTGCGAGCTTTGACCAGGTGGTACAATCGAGTGACCCCCGGGTGACAAAGGCTGTCGTGTAGGGTCCGGAGTTGGTCCACTTGTGCGCTGGCACATGTACCTCGGGAGAGGGCGTCTGGGGGCTCGTTGAGTTTACCGGGGCGATACAAGATCTCGTAATTATAGGTGGAGAGCTCGATTCTCCACCGCAAGATTTTATCATTTTTGATCTTGCCCCGCTGTGTGTTATTGAACATGAAGGCTAATGTAGCCAGTTAAAATGGCTAACTCCCGATTTAAAATGGCGAACGGCAAAGGCTGATGGGAAAGTCAGCCAACAGGACAGAAACAAGCAGCTGCAGGTTGACTGTGTATTTACCTCTGGCAAGGCCAGACAAGATCGATACCAGCAACCATCAGCATAACAAAACACCAGCCACCTGCATACTAATGAGCAATCCCGGGAAAAATGAGCAACATTTAGACACATAAAGCAAAACCAGACTCTTCGACGCCAGCAGAAGCCTACACAAAAGGAGGTGAACGACCACCTCAGGACCGCCCATCGATCAGGGAACCGCTCCAGCATTGGAGAACATCTAACCAAGTGATTGGGACAAAGTCCAATCACTTGGAACCAGGTACATGGTCCGCCCCGAAAGGCGGGAAGCCCCTGGGGACTATAAGAATTAAGCCCCAAGTTCAAATCGTTCTTCTTGACCGGGTCACCCAGCAACGCGAGCCAACGCTTGACAGTGACCGGTTGAGCCGCCGCCAATATCCAGTAAGTCTTACACTCGCTATGAGATAGGCGCTCCTAGCTACCGATCTGTACCAACTTCGAATCCCGCAGGCACAGAACCCGAACGAAAGGCCATTCGTTTCCCTGACCTGGTGGGCCAGTTCCAAGTTAAGTATTGGCCTGTTAGCCGTAGAAGTAGCTTAGACGTAGAATTTGTACATGAGTAGTGATGACTGTGTATAATAAATGTGCTTTGATTTAAATCTTACTAAGCGGTGTATTGGATTATTGATCATTACTCGGACTTGAACCACATGGCGGTATCATAAAGATACCTGGCGACTCAAGAGCAAAGGTGATAAAACAGAGCAATTAAACTAAGACAAAGTTAGCAACACTACCGACCGTTGGTCCGTAAGGAGAGTGAATCTCTTACCGGCCAGGTAATGCTTCCAATGCCGCACAGCTTCAACGATAGCTTGGGCCTCCTTTTCGACGGATGAGTGTCGAATTTCAGAGGCATGAAGGGTGCGGGAAAAGAATGGGTCTGCCTGCCTGGTTTAGGGTGGCGGCAAGGGCGACATCTGAAGCATCGCTTTCTACTTGGAAAGGCAATGACTCGTCCACTGCGCGCATCCTGGCCTTGGCGATGTCTGCTCTGATGCGGGCGAAAGCGTGTTGTGCCTCGGCCGCGAGGAGGAATTGGGTGGACTGAATGAGTGAGCGGGCCTTGTCCGCATAGTTTGGGACCCACTGAGCGTAGTAGGAAAAGAACCCCAGGCAGCATTCGAGGGCGTTGGGGCAGTGGGGGAGGGGAAGTTCCATGAGGGGGCGCATGCGGTCGGGCCCGAGAAGTCCGTTTGGGCTGTATAGCCGAGAATGGCTAACCGGGTCGTGCTGAACACACACTTCTCTATGTTGTAGGTCAAGTTGAGAAGAGTGGCAGTGCGGAGGAATTTATTGAGGTTGGCATCGTGGTCCTGTGGTCATGGCCGCAGATGGTGACATTATCTAAGTACGGAAAGGTGGCCCGCAAACCGTACTGGTCGACCATTCGGTCCATCTCTCTTTGGAAGACCGAGACCCCATTTGTGACACCGAATGGGACCCTAAGGAAGTGGTAGAGGCGACCGTCCGCCTCAAAGGCAGTGTATGGCCTGTCCGACTTCCAGATGGGGAGCTGGTGGTAGACGGATTTCAGGTCAATTGTTGAGAAGACCCGGTACTGTGCAATCTGATTGACCATATCAGATATGAACAAAAACAAACAAAGAACAAAGAAATGTACAGCACAGGAACAGGCCCTTCGGCCCTCCAAGCCCGTGCCGACCATACTGCCCGACTAAACTACAATCTTCTACACTTCCTGGGTCCGTATCCTTCTATTCCCATCCTATTCATATATTTGTCAAGATGCCCCTTAAATGTCCCTATCGTCCCTGCTTCCACTACCTCCTCCGGTAGCGAGTTCCAGGCACCCACTACCCTCTGCGTAAAAAACTTGCCTCGTACATCTACTCTAAACCTTGCCCCTCTCACCTTAAACCTATGCCCCCTAGTAATTGACCCCTCTACCCTGGGGAAAAGCCCCTGACTATCCACTCTGTCTATGCCCCTCATAATTTTGTATACCTCTATCAGGTCTCCCCTCAACCTCCTTCGTTCCAGTGAGAACAAACCGAGTTTATTCAATCGCTCCTCATAGCTAATGCCCTCCATACCAGGCAACATTCTGGTAAATCTCTTCTGCACCCTCTCTAAAGCCTCCACATCCTTCTGGTAGTGTGGCGACCAGAATTGAACACTATACTCCAAGTGTGGCCTAACTAAGGTTCTATGCAGCTGCAACATGACTTGCCAATTCTTATACTCAATGCCCCTGCCAATGAAGGCAAGCATGCCGTATGCCTTCTTGACTACCTTCTCCACCTGTGTTGCCCCTTTCAATGACCTGTGGACCTGTACTCCTAGATCTCTTTGACTTTCAATACTCTTGAGGGTTCTACCATTCACTGTATATTCCCTACCTGCATTAGACCTTCCAAAATGCATTACCTCACATTTGTCCGGATTAAACTCCATCTGCCATCTCTCCGCCCAAGTCTCCAGACAATCTAAATCCTGCTGTATCCTCAGACAGTCCTCATCGCTATCCGCAATTCCACCAACCTTTGTGTCGTCTGCAAACTTACTAATCAGACCAGTTACATTTTCCTCCAAATCATTTATATATACTACAAAGAGCAAAGGTCCCAGCACTGATCCCTGTGGAACACCACTGGTCACAACCCTCCAATTAGAAAAGCATCCCTCCATTGCTACTCTCTGCCTTCTATGGCCTAGCCAGTTCTGTATCCACCTTGCCAGCTCACCCCTGATCCCGTGTGACTTCACCTTTTGTACTAGTCTACCATGAGGGACCTTGTCAAAGGCCTTACTGAAGTCCATATAGACAACATCTACTGCCCTACCTGCATCAATCATCTTAGTGACCTCCTCGAAAAACTCTATCAAGTTAGTGAGACACGACCTCCCCTTCACAAAACCGTGCTGCCTCTCACTAATACGTCCATTTGCTTCCAAATGGGAGTAGATCCTGTCTCGAAGAATTCTCTCCAGTAATTTCCCTACCACTGAAGTAAGGCTCACCAGCCTGTAGTTCCCGGGATTATCCTTGCTACCCTTTTTAAACAGAGGAACAACATTGGCTATTCTCCAGTCCTCCGGGACATCCCCTGAAGACAGCGAGGATCCAAAGATTTCTGTCAAGGCCTCAGCAATTTCCTCTCCAGCCTCCTTCAGTATTCTGGGGTAGATCCCATCAGGCCCTGGGGACTTATCTACCTTAATATTTTTTAAGACACCCAACACCTCGTCTTTTTGGATCACAATGTGACCCAGGCTATCTACACCCCCTTCTCCAGACTCAACATCTACCAATTCCTTCTCTTTGGTGAATACTGATGCAAAGTATTCATTTAGTACCTCGCCCATTTCCTCTGGCTCCACACATAGATTCCCTTGCCTATCCTTCAGTGGGCCAACCCTTTCCCTGGCTACCCTCTTGCTTTTTATGTACGTGTAAAAAGCCTTGGGATTTTCCTTAACCCTATTTGCCAATGACTTTTCGTGACCCCTTCTAGCCCTCCTGACTCCTTGCTTAAGTTCCTTCCTACTTTCCTTATATTCCACGCAGGCTTCGTCTGTTCCCAGCCTTTTAGCCCTGACAAATGCCTCCTTTTTCTTTTTGACGAGGCCTACAATATCACTCGTCATCCAAGGTTCCCGAAAATTGCCGTATTTATCTTTCTTCCTCACAGGAACATGCCGGTCCTGTATTCCTTTCAACTGCCATTTGAAAGCCTCCCACATGTCAGATGTTGATTTGCCCTCAAACATCCGCCCCCAATCTATGTTCTTCAGTTCCCGCCTAATATTGTTATAATTAGCCTTCCCCCAATTTAGCACATTCATCCTCGGACCACTCTTATCCTTGTCCACCAGTACTTTAAAACTTACTGAATTGTGGTCACTGTTACCGAAATGCTCCCCTACTGAAACATCTACCACCTGGCCGGGCTCATTCCCCAATACCAGGTCCAGTACCACCCCTTCCCTAGTTGCACTGTCTACATATTGTTTTAAGAAGCCCTCCTGGATGCTCCTTACAAACTCCGCCCCGTCTAAGCCCCTGGCACTAAGTGAGTCCCAGTCAATATTGGGGAAGTTGAAGTCTCCCATCACCACAACCCTGTTGTTTTTACTCTTTTCCAAAATCTGTCTACCTATCTGCTCCTCTATCTCCCGCTGGCTGTTGGGAGGCCTGTAGTATACCCCCAACATTGTGACTGCACCCTTCTTATTCCTGATCTCTACCCATATAGCCTCACTGCCCTCTGAGGTGTCCTCTCGCAGTACAGCTGTGATATTCTCCCGAACAAGTAGCGCAACTCCGCCTCCCCTTTTACATCCCCCTCTATCCCGCCTGAAACATCTAAATCCTGGAACGTTTAGCTGCCAATCCTGCCCTTCCCTCAACCAGGTCTCTGTAATGGCAACAACATCATAGTTCCAAGTACTAATCCAAGCTCTAAGTTCATCTGCCTTACCCGTAATGCTCCTTGCATTAAAACATATGCACTTCAGGCCACCAGACCCGCTGTGTTCAGCAACTTCTCCCCGTCTGCTCTGCCTCAGAGCCACACTGTCCCTATTCCCTAGTTCTCCCTCAATGCTCTCACCTTCTGACCTATTGCTCCCGTGCCCACCCCCCTGCCATACTAATTCCGTGGTATATGCGTGGGAGGGGGTACGCTTCGAGCTGCGTGTACCAATTGATGGTCTGGCTGTAGTCCACGACCATCCTGTGTTTCTCCCCAGTTTTAACCACTACCACTTTGGCTCTCCAGGGGCTGTTGCTGGCCTCGATAATACCCTCCTTACACAGCCGCTGGACTTCGGACCTGATGAAGGTCTTGTCCTGGGTGCTGTACCATCTGCTTCTAGTGACAACGGGCTTGCAATCCGCAGTTAGATTGACAAAAAGGGAGGGGGATCGACCTTGAGGGTCGCGAGGCCGCAAACGGTAAGGGGGGGGTAAGGGCCCGCCGAATTTGAGGGTGAGGCTCTGGAGGTGACACTGGAAGTTCAGGCCCAACAAGAGTGCAGCGCAGAGATTAGGAAGGACATAGAGGTGGAAGTTACTAAATTCTACGCCCTGGACCGTGAGGGTGACTGTACAAAAGCCTCGGATTGGGACGGAGTGGGATCCGGAGGCTAGGGAGATCCTTTGATTTGCAGGGTGGACCGCGAGGGAGCAGCGCCTTACCGTATCTGGGTGAACGAAGCTTTCGGTGCTCCCGGAGTCCAGCAGGCACGAGGTTGTGTGGCCGTTGATTTTAACCGTCGTTGGCGCGATGGCCAGGTTGTGTGGGCGAGATTGGTCCAGCATCATCGAAGCGAGCTGCGGGTAGCCACTGGATGCTTCAGGTGGCGAGCGTGTGCGGTTCCGATGTCGGGATGTCCGGGGACCCAGTGGGGGACAAAACGGCAGCGCCCATGGTGCGCAAATTGCGGGGTCGGGACAAGATGGCGGCGCCCATGGTGCGCACATTGCGGGGTCGGGACAAGATGGCGGCGCCCATAGGGCGCACGTGGCCGAAGGGGGACAAGATGGCGGCTCCCATTGTGCGTCTGGCGTGAGGGAGGGGGTGATAGCGGGCACGATCGCAGGACTGCACGGGCCAGGCACACAGTCGCGAAGTGGCCCTTTTTACTGCAGGCTTTACAAACTGCAGTGTGGGCCGGGCAGTTTTGGCGGGGGTGCTTCTGCTGACCGCAGAAGTAGCAGCGGGGACCTCCAGGGTGCGCGGATCGACGTGCGGCGCAGGCGTATTGGGAAGGCAGGGCCCCAGCTGAGGAGGTCGTTGGCGGGGTCCAGGAGGGGTAGGAAGGAGTAGAAAGGTGGGCAGCGCGGTGGGAGTACATGGCACCATTAAGAGGCTTCATGAAACAGAGGAGAGAATCCTACATATTGAACATGATGCTCCATCTGCAAAGGCGCTGGCACAGTGGTATTGTCACTGGACTAGTTAACCAGAGAATAATGCTCTGTGGATCCAGGTTCAAATACCGTCACTGCAGATGGTGAAATTTAAATTCAATTTTAAAAATCTGGAATTAAATGTCTAATGATGACCATGAAATCATTGCCGATTGTCGCCAAAACCCATCTGGTTCACTAATGTCCTTTAGGGAAGGAAATCTTCCATCCTTACCTGGTCTGGCCTACATGTGACTCCAGACCCACAGCAATGTGGTTGACTCTTAACTTGCCCCCTGAAGGGCAATTAGGGATGAGCAATAAATGCTGGCACAGCCTGTGACGCCTACGTCCCAAAAACAAATTTTTAAAAATTCAATCCTTGGAAAACTGGTTGAGTGGCATGGTGAAGGTCCTGGAGGATGTGGAGGGTAAGACCCTGATGGATCTCTGTGTCTATTCGGAACCCTGGATATGCATTATCCCTTCTTAGTTCCTAAATAACGGACATTCAGGCTGTGTTTTTTGGCAAAGTTTCGTTGAACTTTATTGTCACCTTTAGTATCTACTGGTAAACTCTGGGTTACAATACAAACGTAGGTCAGATTGTTTGTCCTTAGCTAATACAGTGGTTGAGTTTAAAATACAAATCGTGGTAATTCTTCAGATCATGATACACAGGACAAAATTACGGACTGATTTAAACAAAAGAAAAATGGCGATAGCAAAGGCAGCAGCAAAGACATAGGTTTCAGAAAGAAGTTATGATTCCGCAATGGATTTTTCCATCCCGACAAGTGATTTTTAAGAAGATCATTATCTTAAAGTTTCTCCTTCTTTACAGCTGTAATTGGCTTTGACTAATTTATAATTCACTCAATGTGACCAAACTGTCTATCTGTCACTTTAAGAGACAAATGTTTTGGTGCAATTTTCCATACCCTGGCTTGCAAATTATGCCTCTAACATTAATTAGATTAACACAGTTTTCAAAAAGTCATTATGACCCTGACTGACTGTTACCATGGAAACGGACCTGTCCAGGCCTGGGAAGGCATCTGCATACAATGGAGTCTTTTGTCACTGGCCTTGGATTCTCTGGCCAGACTTGAGCAACTTGCAAAATGTGAAAATTTAGAGTATTATCTGATTAGTTCCCAGCTAGTAGGCTTTTCTCACTTGCATGGTTAATATGATTTAGTCAATTACTCTTAATGATTTCTCAATTAAACCTTTTATCTATCTCATCTATAGCTAACCAGAAAAGCTGATTTCTATCAGACCCCGTTAAGGTTTTTGAGGACTGATTGCTATTTTTTCTCATGCTGGATTGAAGGCTTGGCAGATCAAATTAGAAATGGTGCATTGTATCCTAACTTTGAGGCCAATGAATGGCTTTTATCACAGGTCATTAATCATTCGCTTCTCATAGAATCCCTACAGTGCAGATGAAGGTCATTCGACCCTTAAGAGTCTGCACGCTACCTAGGCCCATGCCCCTGCCCTATCCCCATAACTGCATCTAACCTTTTGAAAATGAAAATTAAATGAAAATTGCTTATTGTCACAAGTCGGCTTCAAATGAAGTTACTGTGAAAATCCCCTAGTCGCCACATTCAGGCGCCAGTTCGGGGAGGCTGGTACGGGAATTGAATCGTGCTGCTGGCCTGCCTTGGTCTGCTTTAAAAGCCAGCTATTTAGCCCAGTGTGCTAAACCAGCCCCTTTTGGACACTAAGGGGCAATCCACCTAACTTGCACATCTTTGGATTGTGGGGAGGAAACCAGAGCACCGGGAGGAAATCTATGCCGCCACAGGGAGAATGTGCAAACGCCACACAGATATTCACCCACTGTCGGAATCAAACCCGGGTCCCTGGTGCTGTGAGGCAGCAGTACTAACCACTGTGCCACCTTCACCGAGGTTGTACAACCTTAAAGATCGGCAAAGAGTACTGCAGAGGCACAACGATTGGGACCTGGCTCCATGAGAGAGTGAGGATTTCTTCCAGGACTTTTTGGCAGAGACGCAGGACAAGCGTAGGAGCACGGTAGCCTTGTGGATAGCACAATTGCTTCACAGCTCCAGGGTCCCAGGTTCGATTCCAGCTTGGGTCACTGTCTGTGCGGAGTCTGCACATCCTCCCCGTGTGTGCGTGGGTTTCCTCCGGGTGCTCCGGTTTCCTCCCACAGTCCAAAGTGTGCCGGTTAGGTGGATTGGCCATGATAAATTGCCCTTAGTGTCCAAAATTGCCCTTAGTGTTGGATGGGGTTACTGGGTTATGGGGATAGGGTGGCGGTGTTGACCTTGGGTAGGGTGCTCTTTCCAAGAGCCGGTGCAGACTCGATGGGCCGAATGGCCTCCTTCTGCACTGTAAATTCTATGATGATAGCTTCGATGACGTTCAAAGGCAACTAAAAGCTATTGGAGTGAATTATGCTATGCTTTATCCTGGAATCCTGAAAATGTTATCCAGCAACTCCGTCAAGTCATTCAATAATCTGACTGCTCCTTTGGCCTCTGTTCAATCTATGAGGGGCAAGGAAATGGTTTGATGGTTTGCTGTTCAGACTAACTCATGCTCTAGGACTTTTTTCTATCATGGTGTAGTACTCTAATTTTATTATCTTGCATCCTGTTAAAGGGAGTTTCTTTTATATGTGCATAGAAGCAGCCTTCTGCTTCTTCTGGTGTGATGAATGTAGAAATTGATATATACTACATTTCATATTGTGGCAGTAATGTTATTTTTATAACCCTGGTTTAAAATACATACAGGCAGTATGTCTACTCAAGCTGTAATTAAAGACCTGTAAAAGGTGAGGTGATCATTGAGAATGGGAATTGCTTATTGTCACAAGTAGGCTTCAATGAAGTTACTGTGAAAAGCCCATAGTCGCCACATTCCGGCGCCTGTTCGGGGAGGCTGGTACAGGAATTGAACCGTGCTGCTGGCCTGCTTTGGTCTGCTTTAAAAGCCAGCGATTTAGCCCAGTGTGCTAAACCAGCTACTTGCAAAATTTGATCATTCATTCCAATCATTCATTCATTCATTCCAACCACTTATTAGATTACTGATAAAAGGCTTAAGGAATTTGTTCGGGTCGGGACTTCACATTTTTTTCAGCCCCACATCACTGTCATACTAAAATTGACTATATTTTTGTGCCAAGGATGATCTTGCACCAGGTGTTCTCTTGCTCCTTGGTAGCATTGTAATCTCGGACCATGCCCGTTTTCTTGGAATTTTTCCTTGAGGACTCACTGCCCGCCCCCCCCCCCCCCCCCCGAGAATGTGGAGGTATCTCCCTGACAGGAGATACATCATTTACTATGCACTTAAAAAAGAATTTGTGTTTTGTTTGCTGGAATGTAGTTAATTTATGAGGGAGCGATGTTTAAACCTAGCTAAGCAGGTCGTTGAACTTAGTGGGATACAGATGATGTAATTCTTGGGAGGGGCCAGGTTTGTCTGTAGTTTTGCAGTCTGTTGTAGGATTTTAAGTTGAACATCAGTTTATCCAAATGCTGTTAGGTTGAGAAGAAGTGTGTTGGGTCTGTTCTTGAAAGAAATTCTCTTCAAATTTTGCAAGTAGCTTGTTTTGTGAAGTGGCATTTGAACTGCAGTGGGCTGCTTCATTGGAATTACTGGAAGATAGTACGTTCAAGTTTTTCCTTTTATTTAAGAAAAGTTTAATTTGTAATTTCAAGCTATTTCCTTGTTGTTAGTGTGGTTAATTCTGTGCTTAAATTAAAGTTTGTTTGAACATAAAATATACCTATTGGTCAGAGAAATCACCCCTGGGATGAAGTATCCTTTTGAAAAATTGTTTGGGGTTCTTGTCCGTTATTCTAACAAAAGTTGGGGTCTGGTTTGGTATCCTAACACTGGAGTGTTTCAAGGACTCCTATTATTATTATTGCATTATCGTATTATCTTGTGGTTATGCCGTTTGATTATCATCCATAATTTTTCTTCTATCATCTGAGTGTGAATCATGGCAGAGCCGAGTGTCGCCACTGTTGAAGAGTGGGTGGCAGTGGATACCGGTCTCCATGGGTGGGTCTAAAATGCAGGATGGACATTCAATTCCCATTCCCTTGTTGGCCTTCCTTTTCTTCTCCTCGTTCTGGAGAAGGTATCCAGGTGGTAATTGCAGTATGGCCATGAGGTTAATCCTACAGGTCCTCAGCCTTAATGAGGAATGTCCCTTTAGATCTATTGTGGTTGTGATTTTTTTGTTTCTTTTTGGTTATTATGGGAGGGTTTCTGTGTTGTTGGCTCTATCCTACTTTGGTACACACAGGTCTTCCACCCATGAAAGGAACGGTTTGGGGATATTCTGGCGCCTCTGGTGTAAAGTGAATTGGAGGAGGGGAGCACTGGCATACACCTGATTGAGACACAAAAATCCAGGCTTATGCTTCTCTGTGGCCTAATTAATGGAGGCATATAATCTTAAAATTTGCTCCTGGAAAGTAAGGGGCATCACCCTATCGAAAGCAAAAAGATTTTCTCCTTTATTAAGAAGGAGAGGGTGGGGAGAGCCTTCCTGCAAGAAACTCATCTGGATGATAACGAGCATTTAAAATTGAACAAAGATTGGGTGGGGCAGGTTTTCTTCATACCCTTTTCGTCAAGCAGCAGAGTGGGGGGGGCAATCCCTATCAATAAGAATGTCCCGTTTAGGGTTGAAACTTGCACTAAGGACAAGGGTGGTCGATAATTGATCATTAGAGGTGTGGTGCATGGAGACATTAAGACATATTCTCCGTTCCTCAGATTGGGTGTTGATACCGAGGCAGGCTTCACGGACTTCCACGGCAGCAAAACTAGCGTCGCACCTAAACTGATTCAGCGACTGATGAGGGGCTAGCACCAGTGCAACATGGAATACAATCGATTCCAATGAGAAATAGTGCCGGATTTACTGGATTTGTGACACTCAGGAGGCTAACAAGCTGCAGCCGCAAAAACACACTTCACTCCCCACACACACCATCCCAGCCAACAAGATGGCAGCAAGGAGAGCGGCAGCAAGGTTTACGGATGCTGAGCTTGAGACGATGCTGGACAGTGTGGAGAAGAGGCGGACGACCCTATAGCCCGGTCTGAGAAGGAGGCTGCCAGCCACCGCCCTTCACCGTGCCTGGGTGCAGGTGGCAGAGGCAGTAGGCAGCAACACCAGTCGGACCGACCAGAAATGCAGGAAAAAACTGCACAACCTCCTCAGGGTGGCCAGGGTGAGTAGGCAGCACTCTGCCCCTGGCTCTAACACATCTCACACACCCGTAACCCCACTCTCCCCCACCTGGAGGGCGTCCAAACCCTCCCTGCACCACACGGTGGCACCCATACCGGCCGTCCTGGCCACTGAAGCCACCAGCTACCCACTCACTGGGCTGCATGCATCAGACTGTCTAACACTGTACATTTTCTGTTTCCCACCCCCCTGGCCAGGATGAGCGCTGGGAGTGGGAGAAGACTGGAGGTGAACTGCCGGATCTGCGGCCCCTCACGGCAGCAGAGCAGCAGGCCCTGGATGTGGTCGGCGGGCCCGAGGAAAGGACAGTCGCTGGGGTGGAGATCGGCATTAGGCGAGGAAGTGAGACCCTGCTGAGTTGCAGTTCCCATGACACATGTATCATCTCCCCCCCCCCCCCCGAAGGCCACCCTCACTCTAACACCACCCTCACCCCACATTACCCCTCACCCCCACACCACCCCCTTACCCCCACACCACACCCACACCCCTGCTCCACACAGCCCCAACTCCCTCCCCGGCCTGCAGTCAAATCATGCGTCCCGCCTTGTGTCTTGCAGGACCTGCTGATGATGGGGCGGGTCCTTCTGGTGTCACCCGCCCCAGGCATTGACAGAACCAAAGTCCTGGGTTTTGAGCAGCGCCGAGGATGGTACCGACATGGACGAGAGCCATCAACCCGAGACCCAGGCTGTTGTGTTCTGTTACTGATGCACGATCAATTAGACTTGAAGACAAGGTTGTATCATAACTGAAGGCTTTAATGGACTAGATCTGTTCCCCAGCAGCTTTGGTACAGAATGTGGGCTGCTGGGACGGCACCTGTTCTTATACCCCGCCTGTCAGGGCGGAGCCACATACCAAACAGCCAATGGTAAGCTGCTAGGCTTACCCAATGGTCTACAGCCTCTCGGGTACCACAATACCTGATAGTACCACATTCACCCCCTGTTAAAAAAGAGTCCGGCGGGGGTGGTGGCCAGTGGTTACAATTGCATTGAACATGGTATGATCAGATATGGAGGTACCATGAATATTTACAAGTGTGGAAGATATATATATAGTCAGTGTTCATGTACAGTTACAGTGTAGCAATCAGTCGGTCGGGTGGCCTGGTCGTCCTCCTGGATCGTCTGAGCCTTTGTGGTGGTTCTGGTGGGGGTCCGGGCGTCTGCGACTCCAGGAGCGTGGCTTCGTCGTCCATGGCAGCTTCGTCACCCCTAGGCGGCGGTGGTGGGGCAAATGGTTGACACGAGAGGGGGGCGTGTGTAGGGGGCGTCGGTGGGTGGGATGGCCTAGGTAGGAGCGGCAGGAGGACCGACCCCCCCAGTGAGGTGCTGTGGGGGGGGAGGGGGTGGGGGCAATGGTTCAGGTGCGCGTGGGGTTCCGGCGGGCGCCAGGTCCCGGAGGGAGACTGTATCGTGCTGGCCGTCAGGGAATGCCACGTAGGCGTACTGGGGGTTAGCGTGCAGCAGGTGGACCCTCTCGACCAATGGGTCCGACTTGTGCGCCCGCACGTGCTTCCGAAGCAGGATGGGTCCGGGTGTCGCTAGCCAGGTTGGGAGCAAGGTCCCGGAGGAGGAATTCCTGGGGAAGACAAGGAGACGTTCATGAGGTGTCTAATTGGTAGTTGTACAGAGCAGTGACCGAATGGCGTGGAGGGCCGCCAGGAGGACTTCCTGCCAGTGGGAGACTGGGAGATTCCTGGACCGTAGGGCCAGTAGGACGGTCTTCCAGACCGTTCTGTTCTCCCTCTCTACCTGCCCGTTTCCCCGGGGGTTGTAACTGGTCGTCCTGCTTGAGGCGATGCCCTTGCTGAGCAGGAATTGACGCAGTTCGTCGCTCATAAAGGAGGACCACCTATCACTGTGTATGTACGCGGGGAACCCGAACAGTGTAAAGATACCCTGGAGGGCCTTGATGACGGTGGTTGCGGTCATGTCGGGGCAGGGGATAGCGAATGGGAACCGGGAGTACTCGTCAATCACGTTCAGGAAATACGTGTTGTGGTCGGTGGAGGGGAGGGGGCCTTTGAAGTCCATGCTGAGGCGTTCAAAGGGATGGGAAGCCTTTATCAGGTGCGCCCTCTCTGGCCGGTAGAAGTGCGGTTTGCACTCCGCACAGATTTGGCAGTCCCTGGTGACTGAACTTACTTCCTCGACGTAGTAGGGCAGATTGCGAGCTTTGACCAGGTGGTACAATCAAGTGACCCCCGGGTGACATAGGCTGTCGTGTAGGGTCCAGAGTTGGTCCACTTGTGCGTTGGCACATGTACCTCGGGAGAGGGCGTCTGGGGGCTTGTTGAGTTTACCGGGGCGATACAGGGTCTCGTAATTATAGGTGGAGAGCTTGATTCTCCACCGCAAGATTTTATCATTTTTGATCTTGCCCCGCTGTGTGTTATTGAACATGAAGGCTACCAACCGTTAGTCCGTAAGGAGAGTGAATCTCTTACCAGCCAGGTAATGCCTCCAATGCCGGGCAGCTTCAACGATAGCTTGGGCCTCCTTTTCGACGGATGAGTGTCGAATTTCAGAGGCATGAAGGCAGGAAAAGAATGCCACGGGTCTGCCTGCCTGGTTTAGGGGACGTCTGAAGCGTCGCTTTCTACTTGGAAAGGCAGTGACTCGTCCACTGCGTACATCCCGGCCTTGGCGATGTCTGCTCTGATGCGGGCAAAAGCGTGTTGTGCCTCAGCCGCGAGGGGGAATTGGGGGGACTGAATGAGTGAGCGGGCCTTGTCCGCATAGTTTGGGACCCACTGAGCGTAGTAGGAAAAGAACCCCATGCAGCATTTGAGGGCCTTGGGGCAGTGGGCGATGGAAAGTTCCATGAGGGGGCGCATGCGGGAGTGGCAGTGCGGAGGAATTTATCGAGGTTGGCATCGTGATCCTGTGGTCATGGCCGCAGATGGTGACATTATCTAAGTACGGAAAGGTAGCAAAGGTCCTCGTGGAGGGCTCGGAGGCAGTCCACTTGTGTGGTGGCACACGTGCCGCGGGACAGAGCATCGGGAGGTTCGTTTAGCTTCCCAGGACGGTACAAGATCTCGTAGTTGTAGGTGGAGAGTTCTATCCTCCACCGCAAGATCTTGTCGTTCTTTATCTTGCCCCGCTGTGCATTATCAAACATGAACGCTACCGACCGTTGGTCAGTGAGGAGAGTGAATCTCCTGCCAGCCAGGTAATGGCTCCAGTGTCGCACAGCTTCTACTATGGCTTGAGCCTCCTTTTCGACCGAGGAATGGCGAATTTATGAAGCATGGAGGGTATGGGAGAAGAAGTCCACGGGTCTGCCTGCTTGGTTGAGGGTGGCGGCCAGAGCTACGTCGGACGCATCGCTCTCGTCCTGGAAGGGGAGGGACTCGTCGATGGCGCGCATCGTGGCCTTTGCAATGTCTGCTTTGATGTGGCAGAAGGCCTGGCGGGCCTCCATCGACAGGGGGAAGGTTGTGGACTGGATTAGGGGTCGGGCTTTGTCTGCGTAGTTGGGGACCCACTGTGCGTAATAGCTGCAAAACCCGATGCAGCGCTTCAGGGCCTTGGGGCAGTGAGGAAGGGGAAACTCCATAAAGGGGCGCATGCGTTCAGGTCGGGGCCTATAACTCCATTTCGCACCACGTAGCCGAGAATGGCTAGGCGGTCAGTGCTAAAGACGCATTTATCCTTATTGTACGTTAAGTTAAGGACTTTCGCGGTCTGGAGAAATTTTCGGAGGTTGGTGTCGTGGTCCTGCTGGTCATTGCCGCAGATGGTGACGTTATCAAGATACGGGAACATTGCGCGTAAGCCGTACCGGTCAACCATTCGGTCCATCTCGCGTTGGAAGACCAAGACCCCATTAGTGACACCAAAGGGAACCCTTAAAAATTGGTAGAGCCGCCCATCTGCTTCGAAGGCAGTGTACTTGCGGTCACTAGTGCGGAGGGGTAGCTGATGGTAGGCGGACCTGAGATCCCCGTGGAAAAGACCTTGTATTGCGCAATCCTGTTCACCAGGTCGGATATGCGGGGGAGAGGGTACGCATCCAGCTGCGTAAACCTGTTGATGGTCTGACTGTAGTCAATGACCATCCTATGTTTCTCCCCGGTCTTCACCACCACTACTTGAGCTCTCCAGGGACTGTTGCTAGCTTCAATGACCCCTTCCCTCAGTAGCCTTTGGACCTCTGACCTGATGAAGGTCCGGTCCTGGGCACTGTACCGTCTGCTCCTGGTGGCGACGGGTTTGCAATCTGGGGTGAGGTTCGCAAACAGGGAAGGTGGGTCGACCTTAAGGGTCGCGAGGCCGCAGACAGTAAGGGGGGCTATAGGGCCGCCAAATTTAAAAGTGAGGCTTTGCAAGTTACATTGGAAGTCCAACCCCAGGAGTGTAGCCGCGCAGAGGTGCGGCAGGACATAATGGCGGAAATTGTTGAATTTCCTGCCTTGGACAGTGAGGTTTGCTAGGCAGAACCCCTTTATCTCCACTGAGTGTGACCCGGAGGCCAGGGAGATTCTTTGGTTTACAGGGTGGGTAACAAGTGAACAGCGCCTTACCCTGTCGGGGTGTTTCAAGCTCTCCGTGCTCCCAGAGTCGATCAGGCAAGACGTCTCATGGCCGTTGATGAAGATCGACGTTGTTGCTGTTGCGAGTGTCCGAGGTCGATTTTGGTCCAGCGTCACCGAGGCCAGATGGAGCAGTTGTGGGCTGTGATCGGGCAGCATGTAGTCGGCTGTGCTGGGGGCCTGGGGCCCCATCCAAGATGGCGTCTCCCATGGATCGCACATAGTGGTCGGGGATGTACAAAATGGCGGCGGGGATGGACAAAATGGCGGCGCCCATCCGTCCAGCGAGGGGAGAGATGGCCACGGCTGTGGGTCGGGCGTGTCCTCGGATAGGGGGCTGGCGGTGAGTGCTGGCAGCCTGGCGCCCGAAGGGAAGGTTGCCGCGGGGGTCCGGAGTCGTTGGAGACCGCGGCCATGGCTCGTGCTTGGCAGACCCCCACAAAATGGCCCTTCTTGCCGCACCTTTTGCAGGTGGAGGTGCGGGCTGGGCAGCGTTGGCGGGGGTGCTTCGCCTCCCCGCAGAAGAAGCAACGGGGCCCAACGGAACTAGCGGGCCGTCTTACAGCGTAGGCCTGCGGGGACATGGGGAAGGTCAGTGGGGCTGCCGCTGCGGGATGCCACATAGCCCAGGGGGCCACCGTGTGGTCAGGCGCATAGGACTACGCGTTTCTGGAGGCAGCATCCATGGACCCTGCCAGGGCCTGGGCTTCTCTCAGTCCCAGGGTGTCCTTTTGTAAAAGTCTTTGTCGGATCTCTGAAGAGCTCATACCTGCTATGAATGCTTCCCGGATTAGAAGTTCCGTGTGCTCGCTGCCCGAAACTTGCGGGCAGCCACAATTTCTGCCCAGCACCAGTAGCGCACAGTAGAAGTCCTCCAGAGATTCCCCGGGGCTTTGCCGTCTAGTTGCAAGCAGGTGACGTGCGTAGACCTGGTTTACAGGGTGTATATAATGTCCCTTTAACAGTTCGATCGCATCATCATAGTCCTCCGCCTCCTCGATGAGGGAGAAGATTCCAGGGCTTACTCTCGAGTGCAGGAGGTGCAGTATTTGTTCCCCTGAGGGGGTGCCTCCGGCCGTCTCAAGGTAGCCTTTAAAGCATGCCAGCCAGTGCTTAAATATCGCCGCCGAGTTCTCCGCATGGGGGCTGAGTTGCAGACACTCCGGCTTGATTCGGAGATCCATTCTTTCAGCTCAAGAGTAGTCTATTAAATTGATGCACGATCAATTAGACTCGAAGACAAGGTTGTAACATAACTGAAGGCTTTAATAGACTAGATCTGTTCCCCAGCAGCTTCGGTACAGAATGAGGGCTGCTGGGACGGCACCTGTTCTTATACCCCGCCTGTCAGGGCGGAGCCACATACCAAACAGCCAATGGTAAGCTGCTAGGCTTACCCAATGGTCTACAGCCTCTCGGGTACAGCAATACCTGATACTTCCACAGTTACTTCCTTGATGATGAAGGTACATGTATAAAACAAAGGTGTAGTTGCGACAAGTATTTAATCTTAATGGTAACCATGCATTACTATATACAAACAATTCCGCCGTTTGATGTCTATTGCCTTGTCCGTCCAGCCACTAAGTGCCTGGCTTCCGTCCGTCCTCCAATATATGCGGTCTGGCTCCCCCTGCTGGCGGGAGGTTATAGCTGTCCTTACATGTGTTGGTCATTGTCTATATACAGTAGCACTGTTATATACAAATATATACATTGATACAACTATGTACAATTATAGATAGAAATGCCAGTAGGTAGATCACACCATCCACCATCCAAGAGACACTTACCTCAGTGAGTGGGCACTTTAGTGAAAAGGTTCCTGGGACACTATCTGGTGTGCACCAAAAAATGTCCGGTACAGCAGGTGGAGGTAGGAACTCCCGAGGGGGAGGACTGTTCGAGGGTGGGCCAACCCAGGAACTAGCTGCTGTCCAGACAGGTTTTGGGCTTCTGAAACGGACAGTCCTGTTGATCGTGAAGATGCAGTTGCAGAGCCAGGGATTGCATGAGGGGTTGTCGGCGAGTATACAGCACCTGCAGACGTAGGTGGAGTCCAACCACGTGCAGGAGCAGGAGGTGGTGCTGGCTATGTGTGCCACCCAGGCCAACACCACACAGGTGGCATCCATGGTGGAGGCCTTGTGGGGGGGGTCAGGGTTTTGGCTATGGATCAGCATGCCCAAGGCTTGGGGCAATCTGTGTAGGTGGTGGCCGAGGCCCAGGACAGGGCTACCGCCTCACAGGCAGCCATGTGACAGAGCCACCTGGACATTGCAGTAGAGCTCCTGAGCGAGGTCCAGTCACTGCCGGCCATGGCTGAGGGCGTCGGCAGCATTGCTGGCTGACACGGCACAGATGCAGAGGGAGGTGGCCCAGTCCCAGAGGGAGATGGAGTAGTCACTGGCTGATGTGGCAGAGACCCAGAAGGTGGTGGCATAGTCGCTGTGTGATGTGGCGCAGTCCAAGATGGAGGTGGCCCACTCCCTGTGCTCCATGGCCGTGAGCATGCAGACCTTATTCGAGGCGGCAGCGGGCCTCCAGGGCTGGCAGTGCCAGGTTGCGGGGAGCCTCAGGACTTGCAAGGCTAAGAAAGTGAACACCAGTTAAGTTGACATGGATGCAGGGCACTGTTTAGTGAAAGGGGCTAGAGCACATATCTCTATATATGTTTTCACATGAAATACCTGTGCACAATGTTACAACCTGCCTCAATGCTCTGTCAGAAGGGTGTGAGAGGTGGTCTGGTCTGAGCTGGCCGCAGAGGGGGCTTGGGTGGACCAGGCCCACCCCCTCAGTCGGTGAACCTGGAGGCGATCAGAGCATCTCGTGTGCATTGACCCTGGCACACACATTGTGTGGCTTCCTGTGCCTGCCTGAGCCCCATGCCCTGTCCATCCTCCCCCTCCCTCGCATCCTCCTCGTCGGACGAGGCCTGGCGTTCATCGTCCTCCTCCAGTATGTAACCCCTCTGCTGCGTGATGTTGTGGAGGACGCAGCAGGCCACCACGATGCGAGCATCCCTCCCAGCGCCATGCTGGAGGGTCCCTCTAGAACGGTCCAGGCACCTGAACCGCATCTTCAGGATGCTGAATCGCAGCTCAATCACGCTCCTCATCGCTGCATGGGTCATTGTAGCGGGTCTCCACGTCAGTATGTGATCTCTGCATAAGCGTCATCAGCCATGAACACAGCGGATAACCCCTGTCACCCAGGAGACAACTCCCCAGCCGGGGTTGCGCCTCGAAGAGGCCGGGAATCGTCGTGTGCCAGGATGAAGGCGCCGTACACACTACCCGGGTATCGGGCGCAGACGTGCATGATGGTCATCTGATGGTCAAACACCAGCTGCACATTCATCGAGTGGAACTCCTTTAGGTTTATATAGAGTGGCCGGTCATCTGCAGGTACTCTTATGACGACATGGAACTACAGTAACTTAACCCATCCAATTACAAAAATGCCACATAATCATCATTGCTAGCCCAGGTCAGGGCAGTATCTCAGGACCGCTTCACATCATTTTCTTTTACATGCCTGGACCATTATTACTGCAGCTGTGGCAACACAAAGAGGCCTCTTTTGCCATGTAGAACTGTGGAGTCTTTGATGGCCTAATGATTCTGGCAAGAAGCCCCCTCCTTTTACTCCTTGTTACATTTCAATTGAGATGGTTAGTCTACATTCTTGTGGGAATAGAGCTACCTTTGCTTGCTGTTCTTTTATTTCAACTAGCCATATGAACTATTACTTCTCTTTTAATTGTCCTGCTTGTCATACTTTTGTGAGGGCCACTAGGAATCCAGCACGAGCTTTAAGGATACGAAGTAATAACATTTATTTACAATAACATATATATCAGCAGCAGCAACTTCCCTTGCTGCACACTCTTTCCTGCTGGTTCCAAACTGGCCAGCTTTATTTATACTTGGAGTTTACTAATGGTTTCTCCGCCCCCCTCATTGGGGAAGCTCATACTCCCACAGGATTGTGGGATTGTCATTAGTCCCCAGCCAATGGTAAGCAGGCAGGTTATAACATCCCTCCCCCCCCAAAGTCCAAGGAATCCACCGAAGACCCTGTCGAAGGAGGGCGTCGGACTCGTTTTGCCGCAGGCCGGACACCATTTGCACACAGCGCTGGATCAGGCGGCGTGTAACGAGACCGAGACCGGCGCTTCCGTGATGAACGGCGCAACGGTTGTACATCCACGGCCCGTGGACCCGAGGATTCCCCCTCTGATGCGTCCTGTGTCTCCATCTCGGAGTCAGAGTCTGCTGCCTCCGTCATGTCAGCGTCTCTATCTCCATTCGGTTCTGTAATGACCTGCGCAGGCTTCGAGTGAGGCACCAGTGGAAGTTTGTGAGGACTACCTTCCTTTGTCTCTTGTCTCTGCGGCTGTAGAAATGAGCCCCTGGGGCGGGGAATCTTTTGAGGGGATAGTCTTCTGGACCGAATGTGGTCTACATGTTTGCGCTGGAGACGACCCAGGGCTTGCACCTGGTAAGATATAGGGCCCGTTTGGCGAAAGATTACGCCAGGAACCCACTGGGCACCACCAGCAAAATTCCGAACGAACACTGGGTCACCGGGCACAAACTGCCGAATCGGCCGATGCCGAGAAAATCCCTGTCCCTGCCGTTCTTGTGTGCGGCGTACTTTTGCGCCAATGTCCGGGAAAACCATACTGAGGCGGGTGCGAAGTCTCCGGCCCATTAGGAGTTCTGTGGGTGCTACCCCAGTCACCGCATGGGGGGTGGTCCGATACGTGAACAAAAAGCGAGCCAGTCTCGTGTCCATTGATCCGGAAGACTGCTTCTTTAGGCCTCTTTTGAATGTCTGCACTGCGCGCTCTGCCAACCCATTTGAAGCCGGCTGGTAAGGGGCAGTGCGGATATGGCGTATGCCGTTCATCTTCACGAACCTCGCAAACTCCTCACTTGTGAATGGAGTGCCGTTATCCGTGACCAGCACCTCGGGGAGGCCATGCGTACTAAAGGACAAACACATCTTTTCAATTGTCGCGCAGGACGTTGTCCCCTGCATCTTATGTACCTCTAGCCATTTAGACTGGGCGTCAATTAATAGAAGGAACATGGATCCTTGAAAAGGGCCTGCGAAATCTACATGCAAGCGTGCCCAAGGCCGCTCTGGCCATTCCCAGTGATGTAGGGGCGCGGCCGGCGGAAGCTTCTGATGCTCCTGGCAAATGGAGCAGTTTTGGGCCACCTTCTCAATGTCGGTGTCGAGGCCTGGCCACCAGACATAACCCCGGGCCAACATTTTCATTTTGGTCACACCTGGATGCCCATTGTGCAAGTGTCTTAGTATCAGCTCCTGGCCTTTTTCTGGGACAATCACACGCGCCCCCACAAGAGGATGCCGTCTTCCACGCTGAATTCTGACAGCTTGGAGGAAAATGCCCGCAACTGGGAGCTGTCTATGCTGCCAACCATACAGGACTATGTGCCGAACCTTTGGCAGGACTGGCTCCGTCTGGGTCCACTCACGGATCTGTGATGCCGTGACAGGCAAGGTGTCCATAAAATTTAGGGTTGCAACCACCTCACCGGTCGTGGGGGTCGACATGGGGCCGGTCGATAAAGGCAATTGGCTCAGTGCTTCGGCATTTGCTATCTGCGTTCCTGGTTTGTGCTCCAGCGAATACTCATATGCAGCAAGCAACAAAGCCCAGCGCTGGATCCGTGCGGAAGCAATGGGCGGTATTGGCTTATCCTCTCTGAAAAGTCCCAGCAGAGGCTTATGATCAGTCACGATAGTGAAATGGCGGCCATACACGTACTGTTGGAAGCGTTTCACCGCAAAAACCACTGCCAGGCCCTCCTTCTCGATCTGCGCGTACTTTTTATCCGCTACAGTCAATGTGCGGGAGGCGAAAGCTATCGGTCGCTCGGCCCCGTTCTCCATCTTGTGGGACAGGACGGCCCCAATAACATACGGGGATGCATCACATGCGACGAGCAAAGGCTTTCCAGGATCATAGTGGGTTAGTAACCTAGACGATGACAATTGTTGCTTTACCCGCCGGAAAGCGGTTTCTTGCGGCTGACCCCAAACCCAGGTGTGATTTTTCTTTAGCAGGAGGTGCAACGGGGCCAGCATAGTTGCCAGATTGGAGAGGAACTTCCCGTAATAGTTTACGAGACCGAGAAAAGAACGAAGATGCGAAGCGTCAGTCGGGGTGGGGGCCTGTTGAATCACACGCACCTTCTCTGCGACGGGGTGCAAACCTTCGCGGTCCACCCGATAACCTAGGTAGACTACTTCCTTAGCCTGAAATACGCACTTTTTGCGACGTAAACGGACTCCAGCCTCCGAAAAGTGTCTCTGGACAGCCTCCAGATTTTCCAAATGTTCCTGCTCCGACGTCCCTGTAATCAAAACGTCTTCTAAGTAGACAGCAACATGTGGTAAACCTCTCAAAATGCCCTCCATAACACGTTGAAAAATAGCGCAGGCAGAGGATACTCCAAAGGGCAACCGTGTATATTCATACAGGCCCCGGTGTGTATTAATCGTTACATATGGTCGGGAGGCAGGGTCCAGCTCCAACTGCAGGTAGGCGTGACTCATATCTAATTTTGTGAACGAGAGTCCACCTGCAAGCTTCGCGTAGAGATCCTCTATGCGAGGCATTGGATATCGGTTGAGTCGGGAAGCCGTGTTCACTGTAAGTTTATAGTCGCCACACAAGCGAACTGTGGCATCTGGCTTCATTACAGGTACAATTGGTGCTGCCCAGTCAGCAAAACGGATGGGCTTGATAATACCCAAACTCTCCAAACGCGTGAGCTCCCCTTCTACCTTCTCGAGCAAGGCGTAAGGCACCGGGCATGCCCGGAAATAGCGCGGCGTGGCTCCTGGTTCAACTTGGATACGGGCTACGGCCCCTTTTATTTTCCCCAAACCAGGCTGGAATACATCTGGGTATCGTCCTAGCACCTCAGTCAACCCTTCAGAAACTATTTGGAGGATGTGCTGCCATTGCAACCGCAAATGGCGCAACCAGTCCCGACCCAACAGACTGGGCCCATGGCCGCGTACCACGATAAGTGGGAAACGCCCCTCCTGGTGTCCATAAACAACAGGGTCATTGTAGTTCCTGCAATGTCCAGTGGTTCCCCTGTGTAGGTGGCCAACCTGGCCTGTGAGTCGGTTAATGTAAGGGTCTGTATACCCTGCTTGATGCGGTCGAATGTCATCTGGGCGATCACGGAGACCGCTGCGCCAGTGTCCAACTCCATCTCAAGCAGGTGACCATTGACCTGTACTGTCACCTTAATGGGGGCCACACGGGGAGCTGCCACACAATGCAGCTGCAGGCAGTCGTCCTCCGTCTTCACGTCCTCAGGAGTAGTCACTGCAGGTTCATCCACATGGAAGGTACGCCCCCTGGGCTGGTCTCAGCTTCGGTCGGAACGACGGCGCCTCTGGCGCCCCCAGGACCAGCGTCCGCGACGGGGTCGGCGCCTACAAGTCTGACACGGACATGGCTCCTCATCCATTGGTTCTGGAGAAGGCTCCCTTCGGGGAGGAATGTCCGACGGCCACTGGCGTCGGTCCGGACGTCGCCTCGCCCAAGGTACCTCAGGAGTGCGGGGGGACGTTTTCGGATGGAAGGGGTTGCGCCCCAAGGCATGCACTTCCATTCCCTGTAGCTCCTGCACTCCTCGTTCTGCGCTCTCTCGGGACAATACTATTTGAATGGCCTGTTGAAAAGTCAATGTTGGCTCAGCTAACAACTTTCTCTGGGTGGCCGCATTGTTAATACCGCAAACCAAACGGTCGCGAAACATTTCTGACAAGGTCTCACCATAGTCACAGTACTCCGCAATCCTGCGTAGCCTGGATAGAAAGTCGGCAAGTTATTCTCCAGGGGTCCTCTCAGCGGTATTAAACCGGTAACGCTGGACTATCATGGACGGGGTTGGGTTAAAATGTTGCCCCACTATATTCACAAGTTCATCAAACGTTTTGGTGTCTGGCGCAGCTGGGTACGTAAGGCTCCTAATCACCCCAAATGTATGCGGGCCACAGGAGGTGAGCAATATGACTGCCTGGCGCTCGTTTTTGGTGATATTGTTTGCCCGGAAATAGTAACGCATCCGTTGTGCGTACTGGTTCCAGCTTTCCAGCGCAGCATCAAAAACATCCAAACGTCCGTACAGAGGCATGGTATAATAGAAAACAACTTCCAACCTGTATCCAACAAAAATCCAGGGAGGTGGCTTCAGCAGTGTAGACAGCTATTCACTTTAACCCCCGTCGCCAGTTTTGTGAGGGCCACAAAGAATCCAGCACGAGTTTTAAGGATACGAAGTAATAACATTTATTTACAATAACATATATAACAGCAGCAGCAACTTCCCTTGCTGCACACTCCTTCCTGCTGGTTCCAAACTGGCCGGCTTTATTTATACTTGGAGTTTACTAATGGTTTCTCCGACCCCCTCATTGGGGAAGCTCATACTCCCACAGGATTGTGGGATTGTCATTAGTCCCCAGCCAATGGTAAGCAAGCAGGTTATAACACATACTATCCCCACTTGCCTATGGCTATCCAGTTTTTTAGGTTAACACAAAGTTAAGCTAAACCACATATATGGAGGTTACAGGGTAGCAGTATTCTTAACAGATACATTTTCTAATTAAGGACAAATCCTAATAAGCACCTAGTGAATTTACTGAAGGACTCCTCGATACTTTAACAAGGAGTAGCACCAGCTACAGTAAAGACGTAATTGCTCTGGAGAGAGTGCAGAGGAGGTTTACAGGAATGCTGCCAGGGCTAGAAAAGTGTAGCTACGAGGAGAGATTCAAGAACCAGGATACTTAGATTCAAGATAAGTGGCAGAAGGCGTAGAGGGGACATGAGGAAGGACTTGTTTACAGAGGGTAATGGGTGTCTAGAGTTTACCGTCCGAGTTGGTGGAGGCAGGGACCCTAACCTCTTTTTAAAAGTACTTGGATCAGCACCTTTAGTGCTGTGAGCTACAGGGCTATGGGCCGGGTGCAGGAAGGTGGGATTAGGAAGGGCTGGCATGGACAAGATGGGCCAAATGACCTCCTTCTGTGCTGTAACCTTTCTATGGTTCTCACATCATTGCCGCAGGAGCAGCACCAGCTGGAGCAGCACCAGTGGAGCAGCAGCTGCCTTTTCCTCAGCCACCGCTGCTCCACAGAACAGAGAGGATGGATGCAAAGACTCAGCTCACAAGAGGCAAGCCATCTGACACAGGATATACGAGCAAAGGATTAGCTTTCTGGAGGTGACTGGGCATCATAGCCCATAAGGCTCAAATTCTCACATCAGGTAAATATTGACATTTTCAATAATAATAATATGTCCTGCGGTGGGGTTGCAGGGGTGGGTGCATGTATTATCAGTAGCTGTCAGTGTTACCACAGCCATGAATTTCTTTGCCTTCAGCTTCTTGCAAGGATCTGCTGGTGACATCATTGGAACCTCACAATCTGCTGTGCAGAAGTGCATCTCCCAATTGAAGAATGCTAAGATAATCACTTACATCCATGTTGTTAGTGATGAGACAAGTCAGAATGAGAGGGCCCTCAGATTTGCTGCTCTGGATGGATTCCTATCGGTACACGGAGTTATAGATTAGACACATATGGCAATTAAGGTGTCCTCAGCTCAACCAGCTAGCTGTATTCATCAATCGATAGGGATTCCTGCCCATTTTAGTTTAGCTGGCATAATCAGTCCTCACTTAAAGTTGTCGTTGCATTCCTGAAAACCAAGACTTTAAGTGAAAGTATTTTATCTGTATCATGGGTTCCCAAAGGAATTGATGCAAAAAACCGATTTAAGTTCCTTCAGACAATTCTTGCTCAGGAAATCCAATGTACATGTTGAAATACTCTTCCGTGCATGTGCAGCACTCAAATAACTTTCAGAATAAAATAAATCACTGAATATATCTGAAATACTATACACTTTGACATTAGATAGCACTAAATCACCCAAACAAGCCCTGAGCAGCACAACGTCTGTGTCTCACCCACAGCACTTCTGTAACTCAGCTCAACTTTTCGCTTCCCGGGGCAGCACGGTGGCGCAGTGGATTAGCCCTGCTGCCTCACGGCACCGAGGTCCCAGGTTCGATCCCGGCTCTGGGTCACTGTCCGTGTGGAATTTGCGTGGATTTCGCCCCCACAACCCAAAGATGTGCAGGCTAGGTGGATTGGCCACGCTAAAAATTGTCCCTTAATTGGAAAAAATGAATTGGGTAATCAATTTATAAAATTTTTTAAAAAAACGTTTAGTTTCCCTTCCCTCTCTCGCACGCTCTCTCTCTCTCTCATTTTCCACTCTGGCCAGAATTTTCCAGCATTCTCGCCGGTGGGATCTTCCGGTCCTGCTGAAGGTGAACAACCAGCATGGGTGGACTAGTGGAGGAGGACGAATAGAATGGGAAACCCCATTGACAACAGCAGGATTTTCTGACCCTCCTGCCAGCCAATGGCAGGCCAGTTCCATCACCATGAAATATGCTGCAAGGGACACGGAAAGTCCTGCCTTGTTTCTCTCTCTTTTTCCACTCTATCTCTGTCTTTCTGTCTCCAGAGCCTAGACCCCTTCCTGAGTGGTGTGCCCCTTGCCTTTCTACTACTGTTGGCATTTTAGCAGTAGCAGGAAAGGGGGCAGCAGGTGGCCCTCGCATCTTTAGGACAATTGAGACCTTTAAGTGGATAATTAAGACCACTTAAGGCCTCTTATCAGTGCCACGAGTAATTTACCAGTGCCAGGTAGGCACTTCACCATGTAGGGAGACTGGTAGGTATACCCTCGTGCTCACATTGTGGGCTTGGAGTAGAGCCCTCCATTTGCAAGGGCCATTCCCACTGAAAGACCACTCCCAAATGCTTTCACAACTGATCCTTAAAGCCTGTCTCTTTGGCCTCTGCGACCCCCGACCCGACTAATTTTGGGACTTGTCTATGGTGGCTGGTCTGGACCTGCTGCAGTCCCAGCAGTGGGCAACGTTCCACCTGGTTCTCCTGGGACTGAAGAGATTCCAGTAACTCAATTAGATGACATCTTTTGGGGATGGACCATCTTAACTTCGAGGAACGAGAGCCTGACTAAAGGTATTTAATTGCTTGTGGAATGTAACCTGCTAATGTGAGGTAGACCGCAACTTTCCGGCTGGTGACAGGGCCAACCTTCCCCATAAAATCATGGCAACTAATTCATTCTCTTCCTTTTCCTGTTATTCCTATGTGGTGCTACCCCTTTGGCTTCAGCAGAACTTGAGGAAGACTACCCATTTCCCTGCTATAATTGTTCAGAAGGTCATGACCAACAGAATCCTCTGTGTTTTCTAGCCTGTGAGGACCCTGCCAAAGACAGTCCACCTGCACCTGTCCAGGAGCTAACTTAGCATTGGGACAGGAGGAAGTATTGGGGGGATGCGCAGGGGGGAGGAGTATAAGTGCTTTTTACTCATCTTCCAGCTGATGGACTGCCGCACGTCTCTGGTAGCCAAGAGCTGGAGAATATTTCACACTTCACTGAGACTCTGGATGGCTCTGAATGAACTGCTTAAGCTGGCAGATTGAACATATAAACCATTGATCAGGACCAGCAAGCATTTGATTGTCTGCTGTGTCTGATGCTCCACACAGGTGGCCACGCTTTACAAGGAGTTAGACATCAGTACAAAGGCTCATCATGGCATTCATGATTAAGAAGGACTCCTCCAATGCTTCTCCAATTGTGCGCAGTATATCTGGAAAGGAAAACATTACTTTGCACTGATATGTTAGTACTTTCTTCATTTAGTAAATGATGAAGCCTTATGTGCGGATTCACCAGGGTTGACTTGGTGACAGTTCCTCAGCGCTAGGTCCCGAATGAAAGATTTGTGCCAAAGTGGTTAGCACTGTTGCCTCACAGTGCCTGGGATCCTGGTTCGATTCCCAGCTTGAGTCACTGTCTGTGCGGAGTCTGCACGTTCTCCCTGTGTCTACGTGGGTTTCCTCCGGGTGCTCCGGTTTCCTCCCACAAGTCCCGAAAGACGTATTTGTTAGGTAAATTGGACATTCTGAATTCTCCCTCAGTGTACCCGAACAAGCGCCGGAGTGTGGCGACTAGGGGATTTTCACAGTAAGTTCATTGCAGTGTTAATGTAAGCCTACTTGTGACACTAATAAAGATTATTATTATTGTTATTGAAATGCACCCTCCCAGAGACTGCTCCACATGCCCAACCTAGTAACCCAGAGAAGCGGGCCAGATTCCAGCCCCTTCCTTCCTACCCCAACCATTTGTCCTACCACTCCCCCCCTCTCCATTCCCTCCCCCTCATCTCGAACAATGATGAGTCAGAATACAGGAGAGAGTTAGAGAACCTAGTGTGATGACAACAAACTCTCCCTCAATGTCAGCAAAACTAAAGAGCTGGTCATTGACTTCAGGAAGCAAAGTATTTTACACACCCCTGTCTGCATCAACGGGGCCGAGGTGGAGATAGTTGACAGCTTCAAATTCCTAGGCGTGCGCATCACCAAAAATCTGTCCTGGTCCACCCATGTCGATGCTACGACCAAGAAAGCACAACAGCACCTGTACTTCCTCAAGAAACTAAGGAAATTCGGCAAGTCCACATTGACTCTTACCAACTTTTATAGGTGTACCATAGAAAGCGTCCTATCTGGCTGCATCACAACCAGTTATGGCAACTGCTCGGCCCAAGACTGGAAGAAACTACAGAGAGTCGTGAACATCGCCAGTCCATCGCACAAACCCGCCTCCCATCCATTTATTCTGTCTACACCTCCCGTTGCCTTGAGGAAGCGGGCAGCATAATCAAAGACCCCGTCCCACCCGCCTTACTCACTCTTCCAACTTTTTCCATCAGGCAGGAGATACAAAAGTCTGATAACACGCAGTAACAGATTCAAAAGCAGCTTCTTCCCTGCTGTTACCAGACTCCTAAATGTCCCTCTAATGGACTTATGGATTTATGGACTGATCTGATCTCTTCACACATCTTCTTCACTGAGTAGTACTACACTCCTGTATGCTTCACCCAATGCCTGTGTCTATGTATTTACATTGTGTATTTTATGTTTGCCCTATTAAGTATTTTCTTTTCATATACGGAATGATCTGTCTGAGCTACATGCAGAACAATACTTTTCACTGGACCTCAGTACACGTGACAGTAAACCAATCCAATCTCATCCTTAAGTCCTCCATACTCCTTTGCCTCCTTCCAAGCCCTTCCTCTGCCTCATTCCTTCCCTGTCCCATTCCTCTCCCACCCTACCTTTTCTATCTTACCACTCTATGCCCCATTCTCCACCCTCCTCTCTCCTCCCCTTCTCAATTCCCTCCCTCATCCTCCCCTGCATTAAATTTCATCTGCCACACATCTACGCATTTCATCAATCTGTATATCTCCTTGAAATTCATCACAATCCTCCTGACAGTTCATAGACAGGGTACTTCCAAGCCTCGCACCATCTTCATTTTTTTGCAACTGTGCCCTGTAACAGGTCTAGGTTATAAATATAAATCAAGAAAATCATTTTTCCCTCTCTCTACTACCCCCCCAGTCAGAAGTAAGTAAAGTTTTCTGTAATTCATGTTTAATGCTTGCATTAAACAATTCAACTGTTGCATAATTAAGTTCTAGCTATGCTAAAGACTAATGATTCAAACTACCACACAGTTCGAAATACAATGCAAACTGGCATTAATATGTTTCTCTTAAAAAGCATAGTTTTACTGACATTTGGGGACTCAATACAAATCAATACCTAGGAAAATAATGTAGATTTAAAAATGATATGGCCAACACATTTATCCCACTACATCACAGGTGGGAACCAGGATGTAATATTAGAAAGAAAAAACAAGTGCATAAATGATTGGGATAGGCATTTAGCATTGGAAACATAAAGAGAAAGGTCTTGAATGGGGTTAGAGGAAGATGTAATACAAAAGGTCTAAATTAGGGCTGCTATACATGTATACAAATGCACAACATGTGGTAAACAAAGTTGGTGAGTTGAGGGTGCAGATAACTACACGGGAGTGTGATGCTGTGGTGTTCACAGAACTGTTTCCAAAGAGGGCAGGACTGGATACTAAATATTCTTCAATACAAGATGTTCAGGAAAGATAGACAGAAAATAAAGGATGGGGGGAGGTGACCATACAGACTGAGGAGAATATTACAGCCCTGGAACGAGAGGATGTCCTACAGGGGTCTAGAACAGTGTTTTTCGAACTTTTTTTCCGGGGACCCATTTTTACCAACTGGCCAACCTTCGGGATCCACGCCAGCCGACTTTCGCGACACACGTCGGCCGACCTTCGCGACACACCATTTTCTCTTACCTTGTTTGCTGCTTACAAAATGGAGGAATCGCAATCGCGCCCAAAGCACGTGATGGTGACATTCGGGGGCCGTGGCCTGCTCTCTGCCTCGCTCAGGCAGGAAGATTACATAGAATGTTTTTTTTCATCTTCTGCGTCTCCGATTGTGCAAATCTGCGGTCTTCAGCCCCTGCAGCCGGCTTTTATATTCAATTTTTTTTTTTTTTTGTAAATTGTAACAATGTTTTTGCACGGCATGTTTAATTAAAAAGACCAAAGCCCATGTCATTGTCAGACTCTTCAGATTCTTCCTGTTTCTTCTCTTCCTTTTTCTCTTCAGCAGCAACAGGGTCAGCGGTGTTAACAAATGCTGCAGCAGCTGGGGCACTGCTACCAGCACCAACGTTGCAGATCAGACTATTGACATCAATATTAGCCAATGCTTTGACAAACAGACTAGGCCAGAAAGGCTCAATGGTCACTGATGCACGATCAATTAAACTCAAAGACGAGGTTGTAACATAACTGAAGGCTTTAATGGACTAGATCTGTTCCCCAGCAGCTTCGGTACAGAATGAGGGCTGCAGGGATGGCACCGGTTCTTGTATCCCGCCTGTCAGGGCGGAACTACATACCAAACAGCCAATGGTAAACTCCTAGGTTTACCCAATGGTCTACAGCCTCTCGGGTACTGCAATACCTGATAATACCACATTCACCCCCTGTTAAAAAAGAGTCCGGCGGGGGTGGTGGCCAGTGGCTACAATTGCATTTAACATGGTATGATCAGATATGGAGGTACCGTGATACCTCCTTACAGGGTTGTCGCAAATATTTACAAGCGTGGAAGATATATACAGTCAGTGTTCATTTACAGTTACAGTGAAGCAATCAGTCGGTCGGGTGGCCTGGTCGTCCTCCTGGATCGTCTGAGCCTCGGAGGTGATTCTGGTGGGGGTCCGGGTGTCTGCGACTCCGGGAGCGTGGCTTCGTCCTCCATGGCAGCTTCGTCACCCCTAGACGGCGCTGGTGGGGCAAACGGTTGACACGAGAGATAGGCGCCGTTAGGGGGCGTCAGTGGGTGGGATGGCCTAGGTAGGAGCGGTGGGAGGACCAACCCTCCAGTGAGGTGCTGTGGGGCGGGGGGGGGGGGGGGTAATGGTTTGGGTGCGCGTGGGGTTCCGGCGGGCGCCAGGTCCCGGAGGGAGACTGTATCTTGCTGGCCGTCAGGGAATGCCACGTCGGCATACTGGGGGTTAGCGTGCAGCAGGTGGACCCTCTCGACCAACGGGTCCGACTTGTGTGCCCGCACGTGCTTCCGAAGCAGGATGGGTCCGGGTGTCGCTAGCCAGGTTGGGAGCGAGGTCCCGGAGGAGGACTTCCTGGGGAAGACAAGGAGACGTTCATGAGGTGTCTGATTGCTAGTTGTACAGAGCAGCGACCGGGTGGCGTGGAGGGCTTCTGGGAGGACTTCCTGCCAGCGGGAGACGGGGAGAGCCCTGGACCATAGGGCCAGTAGAATGGTCTTCCAGACTGTTCCGTTCTCCCTCTCTACCTGCCCGTTTCCCCGGGGGTTGTAACTGGTCGTCCTGCTTGAGGCGATGCCCTTGCTGAGCAGGAATTGACGCAGTTCGTCGCTCATAAAGGAGGACCCCCTATCACTGTGTATGTACGCGGGGAACCCGAACAGTGTAAAGATACCCTGGAGGGCCTTGATGACGATGGTTGCGGTCATGGGGAGGGGATAGCGAATGGGAACCGGGAGTACTCGTCAATCACGTTCAGGAAATACATGTTGTGGTCGGTGGAGGGGAGGGGGCCTTTGAAGTCCATGCTGAGGCATTCAAAGGGATGGGAAGCCTTTATCAGGTGCGCCCTCTCTGGCCTGTAGAAGTGCGGTTTGCACTCTGCGCAGATTTGGCAGTCCCCGGTGACTGTCCTGACCTCCTCGATGGAGTAGGGCAGGTTGCGGGTCTTAATGAAGTGGAAAAAACGAGTGACCCCCGGGTGGCAGAGGCCCTCGTGGAGGGCTCGGAGGCGGTCCATTTGTGCGGTGGCACACGTACCGCGGGACAGGGCATCGGAAGGCTCGTTTAGCTTCCCAGGATGGTACAAGATCTCGTAGTTGTAGGTGGAGAGTTCTATCCTCCACCGTAAGATCTTGTTGTTCTTTATCTTGCCCCGCTGTGCATTATCAAACATGAACGCCACCGACCGTTGGTCAGTGAGGAGAGTGAATCTCCTGCCGGCCAGGTAATGCTGCCAATGTCGCACAGCTTCTACTATGGCCTGGGCCTCCTTTTTGACTGAGGAATGGCGAATTTCTGAAGCATGGAGGGTATGGGAGAAGAAGGCCACGGGTCTGCCTGCTTGGTTGAGGGTGGCGGCCAGAGCTACGTCGGACGCATCGCTCTCGACCTGGAAGGGGAGGGACTCGTCGATGGCGCGCATCGTGGCCTTTGCAATGTCTGCAGGGCCTTTGGGCAGTGAGGGAGGGGGAGCTCCATAAGGGGGCGCATGCGTTCAGGGTCGGGGCTGAGAAACTCCATTTCGCACTACGTAGCTGAGAATGGCTAGGCGGTCGGTGCTAAGTACGCATTTATCCTTATTATACGTTAAGTTAAGGATTTCCGCGGTCTGGAGAAATTTCCAGAGGTTGGTGTCGTGGTACTGCTGGTCATGGCCGCAGATGGTGACGTTATCAAGATACGGGAACGTTCCGCGTAAGCCGTATCGGTCAACCATTCGGTCCATCTCGCGTTGGAAGACCGAGACCCCATTAGTGACACCAAAGGGAACCCTTAAAAATTGGTAGAGCCGCCCATCTGCTTTGAAGGCAGTGTACTTGCGGTCACTAGTGCGGAGGGGTAGCTGATGGTAAGCGGACTTGAGATCCACCGTGGAGAAGACCTTGTATTGCGCGATCCTGTTCACCAGGTCGGATATGCGGGAGAGAGAGTACGCATCCAGCTGCGTAAACCTGTTGGTGGTCTGACTGTAGTCAATGACCATCCTATGTTTCTCCCCGGTCTTCACCACCACTACTTGAGCTCTCTAGGGACTGTTGCTAGCTTCAATGACCCCTTCCTTCAGTAGCCTTTGGACCTCTGACCTGATGAAGGTCCGGTCCTGGGCACTGTACCGTCTGCTCCTGGTGGCGACGGGTTTGCAATCCGGGGTGAGGTTCGCAAACAGGGAAGGTGGGTCGACCTTAAGGGTTGCGAGGCCGCAGACAGAAAGGGGGGGGTATAGGGCCGCCGAATTTAAAGGTCAGGCTTTGCAAGTTACATTGGAAGTCCAACCCCAGGAGTGTAGCCGCGCAGAAGTGCGGCAGGACATAAAGGCGGAAATTGTTGAATTTCCTGCCTTGGACAGTGAGGTCTGCTAGGCAGAACCCCTTTATCTCCACTGAGTGTGACCCGGAGGCCAGGGAGATTCTTTGGTTTACAGGGTGGGTAACAAGTGAACAGCGCCTTACCGTGTCGGGGTGTATAAAGCTCTCCGTGCTCCCAGAGTCGATCAGGCAAAACGTCTCGTGACCGTTGATGAACACCGTCGTTGTTGCTGTCGCGAGTGTCCGAGGTCGATTTTGGTCCAGCGTCACCGAGGCCAGATGGAGCAGTTGCGGGTTGTGATCGGGCAGCGTGTAGTCGGCCGTGCTGGGGGCCTGGGGCCCCATCCAAGGTGGCATCTCCCATGGATCGCACATGGTGGTCGGGGATGGACAAAATGGCGGCGGGGATGGACAAAATGGCGGTGCCCATCCGTCCAGCGTGGTGTCCGAGGGGCAAGGTGGCCACGCCCGTGGGTCGGACGTGGCCCTTGGATAGGGGGTTGGCGGTGAGTGCTGGCCGCATGAGGCCTGAGGGGAAGATTGCCGCGGCGGTCCGGAGTTGCTGGAGACCGCGGCCACAGCTCGTGCTTGGCAGACCCCCACAAAATGGCCTTTCTTGCCGCACCCTTTGCAGGTGGAGGTGGGGGCCGGGCAGCGCGTGCGGGGATGCTTCGCCTGCCCGCAGAAGAAACCGGGGCCCAACGGAGTTAGCGGGCCGTCTTACAGCGCAGGCCTGCGGGGACACGGAGAAGGTCAGTGGGGCTGCCGCTGCGGGATGCCACGCAGCCCAGGGGGCCGCCGCACGGTCGGGCGCATAAGACTGCGTGTTTCTGGAGGCAACAACCATGGACCCTGCCAGGGCCCGTGCCTCTCTCAGTCCCAGAGTGTCCTTTTCTAAGTGTCTTTGGCGGATCTCTGAGGAGCTCATACCTGCTACGAAGGCAACCCGGATTAGAAGTTCCGTGTGCTCGCTGCCCAAAACTTGTGGGCAGCCACAGTTTCTGCCCAGCACCAGTAGCGCACGGTAGAAGTCCTCCAGCGATTCCCCGGGGCTTAGCCGTGTAGTTGCGAGCAGGTGACGTGCGTAGACCTGGTTTACAGGGCGTAGAAAATGTCCCTTTAACAGTTCGATCGCAGCATCATAGTCCTCCGCCTCCTCGATGAGGGTGAAGATTCCAGGGCTTATTCTCAAGTGCAGGAGATGCAGTTTCTGTTCTCCTGAGGGGGTGCCTCCGGCCGTCTCGAGGTAGCCTTTAAAACACGCCAGCCAGTGCTTAAATATCACCGCCGAGTTCTCCGCGTGGGGGCTGAGTTGTAGACACTCCAGCTTGATTCGGAGATCCATTCTTTCAGCTTAAGAGTAGTCTATTAAATTGATGCACGATCAATGAAACTCAAAGACGAGGTTGTAACACAACTGAAGGCTTTAATAGACTAGATCTGTTCCCCAGCAGCTTCGGTACAGAATGAGGGCTGCTGGGAAGGCACCGGTTCTTATACCCTGCCTGTCAGGGCGGAGCTACATACCAAACAGCCAATGGTAAAATCCTGGGTTTACCCAATGGTCTACAGCATCTTGGGTACTGCAATACCTGATAATACAACAGTCACACCAGCTGTTTTAGTCAGGGCATTGAGTTTGTCTTTGGTGACAGTGACCTCCTCGTCGTGCAGGATGAGCACGCTGTAGATACAGGGGAGTACAGAGGTGGAGGCCATGGTGCTGGATCTCTTTGGGTGGGCCCGGTGGTGCTAGTCGCCGGGGGGAAACCTAGCCTTAGCTTCGTTCAGAAGAACCGAGCACTTCCGAACCGGGCAGAGCGAGCAGCAGCCGGCTTTTAACTATGCCGGCTGCGAACGGCCTTTGTACCATATTTTAAAAATGCAGACGCACTGCGCATGCGTGCCCGATCATCGGTGCGCATGCAGTGGGTATGATGTGGTCAGAATCACTCGCCACCACATTCAGAAAAAAAGGGAGAATTCTGCCCGACAGAGCACAAAAGTAGGGAAGTGATGATCAACCTTTATAAAACACTGGTTTGGCCTCAACTGGAGTATTTTCTCCAATTCTGGGAACCATACTTTCAGAAGGATATGAAAGCTTTGTACAGAAAAGATTTTTGAGAATGATTCCAGGGGTGAAGGGCGGGATTCTCTAACCTCCCGCCGGGTCGGAGAATCCCCGGGGGGGGGGAGGGGGGGCGTGAATCCCGCCCCGACGCCGGCTGCCGTATTCTCCAGCGACGTTTTTCAGGTGGGGGTGGGGTTCACGCCACACTGGTCAGGGGCCGTTGGCAGCGACCCCCCCCCCCCCCCCCCCCGGGCAATTCTCCGGGCTCCGATGGACCGGGCGGCCGTCCGTTTTTGGCCAGTCCCAAGACAGGTGAGAATTCCTCACCTTGGGGGCCCGTTGACGCCGGAGTCGTTGGCGCTGGTTTTCCCACCAGCGTTCCTAGCATTGTTTGGCATCTTTGAATTTGTCTATATATGTGTTTCTGGAACAGACCTCTTCATTCACCTGAGGAAGGAGCAGCGCTCCGAAAGCTAGTGACATCGAAACAAACCTGTTGGAC
The DNA here is from genome assembly GCF_047496885.1 of Scyliorhinus torazame. NCBI lineage: Eukaryota > Metazoa > Chordata > Chondrichthyes > Carcharhiniformes > Scyliorhinidae > Scyliorhinus > Scyliorhinus torazame. The sequence goes on from NC_092707.1 coordinate 313,156,841, forward strand.
TTTAACCTGGTGTTGTAAGACTTCGTACTGTGCTCACCCCAGTCCAACGCCGGCATCTCCACATCTTGATCTATTCTGTGCAGGAGAAATTTGGGGATGTCAAAGTGAGGGAGTTGGCACTTGAATGTGGCATTCCACTCCCATTTCCTGCCCTGAAATAGGCCCCTCAAGCCTTCTCCGTCATTTTTCAAGATCATGGTTGATCTGTTTCAAGTTTTACATTCAAAGATTGGCCAGGTGACTGACAGTGAAGAAGAAGGTTATAGGTTACAGGAGGATATAGACGGATTGTTAGATGGGCAGATCAGTGCCAGATAGAATTTAACCCTGAAAAGTGTGAGGTGATGCACTTTGGAAGTAGTAACACGACAAGGGAGTACTCAATGAATGGCTGGACACTAGGAAGCTCAGAAGAATAGAGAGATCTTGGGGTGCTTGTCCACAGACATCTAAAAACGGCAGAACAGGTTAATGGGATAGTTAAGAAGACAAATGGGACACTTGTCTTTATCAGTCATGGCATAGATCATAAGAGCAGGGAGGTTATGTTGGAGCTGTCCTGGACTTTGATTAGGCCACAGGGGCTGGTTTAGCACAGGGCTAAAGAGCTGGCTTTTAAAGCAGACCAAGGCAGGCCAGCAGCATGGTTCAATTCCCGTACCAGCCTCCCCGAACAGGTGCCGGAATGTGGTGACCAGGGACTTTTCACAGTGACTTCATTTGAAGCTTCCTTGTGGCAAAAAGCGATTTTCATTTCATTTTTTCATTTAATTTTTCAGCTGTGTTCAGTTCTGGTCACTGCAGTACAGGAAGGATGTAATTGCACAAGAGAGGGTGCAGAGGAGATTCTCCAACATCTTGCGTTGGATGCAGCATCTTAGCTATGGAGAGAGCTATGGATAAGCTTGGATTATTTTCTTTGGAGCAGGGAAGGCTGGGAGGGGACCTGATTATTGTAATCACTGTAGCCAGTTAAAATGGCTAACTCCCATTTAGAATGGCTAACTCCCGATTTAAAATGGCGAACGGCAAAGGCTGATGGGAAAGTCAACCAACAGGACACAAACGAGCAGCTGCAGGTTGAGTGTGTATTTACCTCTGGAAAGGCCAGACAAGATCGATACCGGCAACCATCTGCAAAAATGAGCAACATTTAGACACATAAAGCAAAACCAGACTCTTCGACGCCAGCAGAAGCCTACACAATGGGAGGTGAACGACCACCTCAAGACCGCCCATCGATCAGGGAACCGCTCAACCATTGGAGAAAATCGAACCAAGTGATTGGGACAAAGTCCAATCACTTGGAACCAGGTACAGGGTCCGCCCCGAAAGGCGGGAAGCCCCTGGGGACTATAAGAATCAAGCCCAAGTTCAAATCGGCCCTCTGCTTCTCTTCTTGACCGGGTCACTCAGCAACGCGAACCAACCCTTGACAGTGACCGGTCCAGCCGCCGCTGATATCCAGTAAGTCTTACTTCAACGCTTGCTACGAGATAGACGCTCCTAGCTACCAATCTGTACCAACTTCGAATCCCGCAGGCTCAGAACCCGAACGAAAGGCCATTCGTTTCCCTGACCTGGTGGGCCAGTTCCAAGTTAAGTATTGGCCTGTTAGTCGTAGAAGTAGCTTAGACGTAGAATTTATGCATGAGTAGTGATTACTGTGTATACTAAATGTGCCTTGATTTAAATCATACTAAGCGGTGTATTGGATTATTGATCATTACTCGGACTTGAACCACGTGGCGGTATCATAAAGATACCTGGCGACTCAAGAGCAAAGGTGATAAAACAGAGCAATTAAACTCAGGCAAAAGTTAGCAACATTATTTGGCGACATCCTGACGGGACCCGATCTAGAAGTGGAAAACCACTCCGGGAGGACCCAAGAATTTGAATTAGAGATCCAATTGGAAACAGAAAACCACAAGTGTTCAAGCAGTTCTGATCAATATTCATAATTCGGACGTGTGTGTATGCATGTGTAACTAACAGAGCTATGAGGTAAAACTGATAGATTTTGTTGCGTCAAAACTGTCGGAAGTTTGTATATCGGAAAGTAGCGAAAGCCGTATCCGTATTTACAGCACCGCCTTAGCTCCCCTGTTCCAAATTTAAAAGAAGCATTCGGATAGGAAAGATGGCAATGCAGCGCCTAATGAACCCTGAGGAATTTGCGGTCGCAGCAACCAGCAGCAGTAGAGTGAGACAATGTCCCATTTGGGAGGAAGAGATCAGGAAATATCTCAAAGGGAAAGGATGGCCCCTTTGGAATGAATTCTGTGATAACGAGGAATCAGGTCCCGGGAGTATAGGACATACTTGGTGGGAGAACCTGAGCGAGATCCACAAAAAGAGCTTAGGGAAAGCTCGCAAACCGATGGCAATCGTGTCCTGCTTGGCACAATTGCGAGGCACAGAGGAGGTCGTTAGGACGCTCCGGAAAGAAGTAGAAGGCATACATCGGATGAGTAAGGTCGATGTAAGCGAGGTAGAAAAGGAGAATTTAGACTTGAGAAGGAAATTGGCAGCAAAAGATGTAGAGGTGGATGACGCCAAAAGGGCTCACCAGTCTTGTCTGGCGCACCTAAGCAGCTTCCGGTCTCAGTACGAAAAGGCCTATCAGGACACGCAATGTGCAGTCCTGGTATGAGAAGAAATGAAAAAACAGGTAGAGGCATGACAAAAACAGTGCAGTGACCTCAAGGCAGCATTAAGAGCACACCATGCTGCCACCACAGAACAAAGACAAAGCACATTAGACCACGCAAAGTGCCGGAAGCAGATTGCAGAGCTGCAATCACTGCTTTCTGTTCAGAAAGGTTTTCAGGAAACTTTTGGAGAAAGATTAGATCAGGAAGACGGCCCTGATTGGGAAGAATTGAATGAAACAGCGCAGAGATATGTTCAGGGAACATGTGCGCAGGGAAAGCCACAAAAGAGAAAAGCGCCCCAACCCCCCACAGAGCAGATAGTTCACGCTCCAATGAACCCTGTAACCACCCATCGCACAGCCATAGTGAATGATGCGGAATTTCTATACTACACCCCCCTAACAGTGACCCCAATTACGGGACGTGTGCGATAAGGTCACGCCGCTCCTCCCCACCTCAGACCCCCACCATTTCTTTGCCACAGTTAAGCATCAGGTGACCATGTACGGCCTGGATGAGCGAGAGCATGTAAAGCTCACAGTTTTAAGTTTAGACCCGTCGGTAGCAGCAGCCCTTCCCGACCCACAGAATGTAGGAGGAGGCACCCTTGCAGAAATGCATACCGCGATCCTGGATGCGATCGGGTATAACCGGGGTGACCCCGTAGATGGCCACAACAAATGTAGGCAAAAGAAATCCGAGCACCCCACAGCGTTTGCTGGACGCCTGTGGATCCACTTTGCAGCAGTCTTTGGAGACTTAGACCGCGCCCATTTGTCCCCAGACAGCATGGCCAAATGGACCCGCACCCTTATCTCCCATGCCACAGAAACAGGACAGAAAGCCTGCGCGAGTTATGATCCCTCAGAGGAGGCCCATAACGAGAAGTGGTAGTGAAAAGATTGTCCCGCGCTTGGGAGCAATCTGTTCAAAGTAAACCCTCAGTTAAGAATCCAGAGGAAAAGCAGGCCGGCGCAGATATGCAGGCAGTAAAAACACACCAGAACCCCGCATGGATGAATGAGGGAAACAACAGCCCCCCACCCAAGTCACAGCAGTTTTACAACAGCGGACAGGTGGGACACTTTGCAAGAGAATGCAATGCCCCTAAAAAGCCACAGAGAGCCCAGCAGACGGGCACTCTGAGTAAGAAAAAGACAGAGCCCATTCATAGCGTTAGCGCCCGTTCAGATCAGACGGACTTGACCGGAACGGACTGACAGTGTACGGGTTCCCCAGTTGGGTCTGCGACATCCTTTGGGATAGGGCCGGACGACCGGTAGTTGCAGCAATAATTCGGGGACAGCCCATCAAATTTCTCTGGGACACAGGAGGGTCCCGCACCACAATAAATTCCTCCACCCTGTTTCAAAAAGACACGTGGCCCACTACAGCCAATATCACCCTCAGCGGCTTTACAGGCCACTCACAGCAAGGACACATCAAAGCCCCTGTACCCATTCAAATCGGTAACATCACCACCAAGCACCCCGTAGTTTTAGTTGACCTGCCCCACACAGCAGAACACATTCTGGGAATCGATTTCATGAATTTCCACCACCTTTCATTCGATCCAGTCAACCAGTGTGTCTGGAAGATGGCAAAATCCGCAAGAGCCCCCGCAACGCTCAACATAGGAGAGTACATGAACAAAATTACCACCGTGGACGAATTTTGGTTCAACCCGACCACGCTTAGTACGGACAAGCAGGTTAGGGCAGTTCTGCAAAAGAACAGGGCAGCATTCACGACCCACAAGCACGACTGTGGACGGATGACTGGCTCCGTACAAGTAACAGGACCTGACCCTAGACCCCAAAAACAATATGGATTTCCCCAAGAGGCAGAGGGAGAAATCTCCAAGGTAATAGAAAGCTTATTAGAGCAGGGCGTACTTAGATCAGTAGCCTCCACTAATAATGCCCCGATTTGGCCAGTGAGAAAGCCCGATGGATCATGGCGACTGACCATCGATTACCGGGAACTCAACAAAGTCATCCCCGCAGAAGCCCCCACTGTAGCAACAAGTCCCGAGACCATGCTCAAGCCGGGACTCAATTCCCGATTCTTTACGGTTTTGGACATCAGTAATGGATTCTGGTCCATTCCATTGGCAAAGGCGTGCCAGCACAAATTAGCCTTCACCTTTAAAGCACAGTAATACACATGGACATGCCTGCCACAAGGCTTCCACAACTCCCCCTCCATTTTCCACCGACAGCTGGCAAATGGTTTAGCCAAATTCTCTTGCCCCGAATGTCTGGTACAGTATGTAGACGACCTACTCCTGCAGACAGACACCAAGGAAGAGCACATTGAGCTTCTGTCCGAACTCCTGGAACTATTACACTCAATCGGTTGTAAAGTCAACCCCAAAAAGGCCCAGATTTTGGAAGATAAGGTGATATATTTGGGAACAATTATCACACACGGTAAACGTGAGATCGAGCATAAAAGGATTGACTCGATTGCTAAATTGCCCCTTCCCCAGAACGTTTCAGCCCTCCGGTCGGTTTTAGGACTGGTTGGCTACTGCCGAAACCACATTGACGGTTTCGCCAGCAAGGCAGCACCCCTCTCAGACCTCCTAAAGAAAGGAGCTTCCGCAGCATACGGATGCTGTAGACTCTTTAAAACAGGCACTCACTACAAGTTCCAGACCCGCTTTCCCCTTACGCCATAGAGGTAGCGACCACAGACCGCACCCTTTCAGCCGTGCTCCTCCAGGAACGGCACGACCAGTTAAGTCCCGTAGCTTACGCCTCCAGACTTCTTGATGCTGTGGAGCAGGGATTTTCAGCCTGTGAGAGGCACCTGCTCGCAGTATTCTGGGCAGTCCAGTATTTTTCATATATTACCGGACTGAACCCCATCACAATTCTCACCGAACACACCCCCGCCCAACTTTTACTGGACGGACGACTCAAGGACGGCACAGTTAGTCAGATTCGAGCAGCCAGATGGACCCTTCTCTTGCAGGGACGGGACATCACTGTTAAAAGGACAAAGACGCACACCTATTTAGCCGACAACTTACAGTACCCCGGAACCCTCCATGAATGCAAAGTTATCTCTCCACACCACGACACAGGCCCCTTTATCGCTAAAACACCCCCCAGAAAGATAGGTAGTTCAAACCAGAGCCCCCCGCACACAGACACGTGTGAGCCTATAAAGATCTATGTGGATGGATCTTCCACAGTCTTGGATGGGAAGCGCATAACTGGTTGCGGTATCTATGTCGAGGACGCGCAGGGATGCGCCCTTAAAGAAATATTGTTAAAACGACCCGGACACTTAGGCGCGCAGGCAGCAGAGCTTGCGGCCATCGCGTACATAGTGGAACACCCATATTCCTTCCCCAGCCCAGCAGACATATACTCGGATAGCCTCTATGTCTGCAACAGCCTCACGGAATTTCTGCCCCTGTGGAAAGCAAGAGGATTTGTTTCCGCACACGGAAAACCCCTCCCCTCAGCCCCATTGCTCCGTCATATTTTACAGAGAGCCCAGAACAGGACTTTTGGGATAATCAAAGTCCGCAGTCACCATCGTTCCTCCCCTGCTGGAAATGTGAAAGCCGACGCACTGGCCAAAGCAGGTTCCAGGCGTGGATACCTTTGGACACCCCCCGAAAGCGCACCAGTGAGTGCAGTTCAGGTCTCACAGACAAAGATGGAGGATCTAGTAGAGGCCCAGAAGCAGGACAGCAATCTCAGGGAGATTGTAAAAGGGAAATATCCAGCTCCCTATGAGAGATTTAGAAATGCACTGACCACACATGACGGTGTGGTGTTAAAAGACACCCTTTATGTGGTTCCTGAACAGGACAGGAATCAACTGATTTGTTTGTTCCACGACGGTCATGGTCATCAGGGAATCGATCCCACTACAGCCCATCTCAAGCAGCTTTGTTGGCCGAATTTAAAGGATGATGTAAACCATTACATCGAGAATTGTCTTACCTGTGCCCAGAATAATCCGGACAGATATGCCAAAAAGGCTCAACTGAGCCACACCCGACCCGTTAATGGCCCCTGGACAAACCTCCAGATTGATTTTATGGGACCATTGCCCCTTGCGTGGTTTCATATAAACCAGCTGAAGGCATATGGAACACAGTCGAACCACGCACACCACGTCATGCTTGACGCAGCACACCACACCCGCCCACAGCCAACGTAACCCTACCATCCCCCAACACGTCCAGCCCAGCCACGCACTTGACTTCGACTCCACCCCCGAAATATACACTCCGCCCCGAAACGCCCACAGACTGCAGCAGCAGAGACAGCGACTGTGACTCGGATGATAGCCACAGCACGCCTCCCTACTATCCCCATGCAACAGGACCCACACCCAGCAACTCCGACTACGATCCAAGTGATCCCGTCATGATCACTTTTCTAAATAAACCCCACCACCGACCACCGAACCACACTGACGACCCCGATTTTGTCCCCACACAGCTGGACACCAATTACTGGCACCGAGATAACTCATTCCGACTTGTCCTCAACGACGAGAGCGACCCCACCTCACACCATGCAGCCCTTTCAGCCCTCATACACTCAAGAGTTTGGCACCCGGGAGAAGAGGACGACCTTGGGTCTGACTCCCAAACCGAGAACCCCTTTGTGACCCTGTTCGCAACCGAGAACTGAGGTGCCCAGATGATGTTTTAAAAGGAACCGCTTGGGAGAAGTGTTGTCCTTTCTGATGGAACCTGCAGAATGTTTTATGTTGTTTGTACGTTTGTTAAATGTTGTATGTCCGACAGGAGAATTTTTTCTCACTGCCCCACGCCTATTCGGCCGAAACCTCTGAGGACTTGCCTACAGAGACTCATCATTGCCAGACACCAGTTCAGCAGAAACCTCTGAGAGTTTGTCTGCAGAGCCTGGTTAAGGAACCAGACGCCCGTTCGTAACTGCCCTTCTGGTTCGAAGGAAAGAACCACTACGGCAGCCCCACCACGATGACTACATTTTTTGCCCGTTCTAGTTGGTTGCTCAGGCAGTGGAGAAACGGCTTGGGACCCGTCCTGCCTGGGAATCCTCCGTCTGGTCAACTACGCTCGGGTAGGAAAGACACGGCATTGGTAGCCGTCCTGCCCGGGGACTCCATCCAAATCATACCCGTCGTGGCCCATACGCACCTCATTTTGGCACTTTCAGTTCAAAAAGTTTTGTTTTGTTTAGGTAACCTTTAGGTTGCCAACCACATGCTATTTACATCCTGAAACATTTGGATGGTAGATTGCACAGACTGCGAGACGCCTCGCACTGGTTCATTATTGGGAAGTGTGGCTTGTCCTAAAATTCGATTTTTGGAAAAGAAAATCAGGGAGGCACACATAGTGACCAATTATAAAGGGAGTAATTGGCACTACAGGACAGACACACTATCGTACGTGATATTAAACAAAGATAGTTACAGACACTATGCTTGTTTCCACAGAACTCCAGAAGCTCCAGGGCCGGAGAAGAGAAGAAAGAAAAGGAAAGAGAAGAGCCATGGGGACTTCCTTTATATGGATCAGCATCATGTTTATGGACATTTGGTTGCGCGTGAACACGAACCCCATGACTTCAAGCCCCCCAGCCGTTAATGTTTCACTTCCCCGCAGTACCCAGAGCCCAGTCACCAGCGACACCACCTCATCCTGGTGTGCCAGGTTTAATAACCTGATACTCTCTGTCCTATGTAATCGAAACATTACTAGCATTAGCGATACTCTGCTGCATTGTGCAGACTATGCGTCTACGGAAATGGAGAAGGAGAGCCTACTGCGCTCGAACCCCGGTATACAGGATCAGATCCCCTATGTTCAGATACGACCAGACCCCCGACCCCCGCGATCTATAATAAAGTGCATTCACTTGCGTTTATTGTAAATAAAGAAGTGTAAAGAACTGTTCATGAGTAAATTGCATGATCCTGAGCTTGACTGCCAAACCAGGAAAGACTGTGTATGAAATGCTATGAGTTTGTTTGTATGGTTGAGGAAGTTAGGATGATGAAATGTTTAAGTGAGTGTAGTGTGTTAAGAATAGTTAGAGGTTCCCAGTTTATTGTTTTGTAATGCATGTCCCTGTTTGGCATAGCGCCCTTAGAATTGTTAGTTAAACATTTTTTGCATAGCTATGGTCAGTGCAGAGACCATGAAGGAAGTGTCCCCCCCCGCCCCCCCCCCCAGGTCAGGGAATGGGAAGCAACATAGTTATGTGATCCTTCATGCTTCGCGTTAGGATCACAAGGAGGGAATGTAGCCAGTTAAAATGGCTAACACCCGATTTAGAATGGCTAACTCCCGATTTAAAATGGCGAACGGCAAAGGCTGGTGGGAAAGTCAGCCAACAGGACACAAACGAGCAGCTGCAGGTTGAGTGTGTATTTACCTCTGGAAAGGCCAGACAAGATCGATACCGGCAACCATCAGCATAACAAAACACCAGCCATCTGCATATTAATGAGCAATCCCCGGGAACAATGAGCAACATTTAGACAGATAAAGCCAAACCAGACTCTTTGGCGCCAGCAGAGGCCTACACAATGGGAGGTGAACGACCACCTCAAGACCGCCCATCGATCAGGGAACCGCTCCAGCATTGGAGAAAATCGAATCAAGTAATTGGGACAAAGTCCAATCACGTGGAACCAGGTACAGGGTCCTCCCCGAAAGGCGGGAAGCCCCTGGGGACTATAAGAATCAAGCCCAAGTTCAAACCGGCCCTCTGCTTCTCTTCTTGACCGGGTCACTCAGCAACGTGAAACAACCCTTGACAGTGACCGGTCCAGCCGCCGCTGATATCCAGTAAGTCTTACTTCAACGCTCGCTACGAGATAGGCGCTCCTAGCTACCAATCTGTACCCACTTCGAATCCCGCAGGCTCAGAACCCGAACGAAAGGCCATTCGTTTCCCTGACCTGGTGGGCCAGTTCCAAGTTAAGTATTGGCCTGTTAGTCGTAGAAGTAGCTTAGACGTAGAATTTGTACATGAGTAGTGATTACTGTGTATACTAAATGTGCTTTGATTTAAATCATACTAAGCGGTGTATTGGATTATTGATCATTACTCGGACTTGAACCACGTGGCGGTATCATAAAGATACCTGGCGACTCAAGAGCAAAGGTGATAAAACAGAGCAATTAAACTAAGGGAAAAGTTAGCAACATCAGTTTTAGGGTACGGGAGAATGAGAGTATAGAGGTCAGGAGCACAGATTTGACTTTGCAGGAGGGGGCCAGTGTTCAGGTAGGTGGTTTGAAGTGTGTCTACTTCAATGCCAGGAGTATACGAAATAAGGTAGGGGAACTGGCAGCATGGGTTGGTACCTGGGACTTCGATGTTGTGGCCATTTCGGAGACATGGCTAGAGCAGGGACAGGAATGGATGTTGCATGTTCCGGGGTTTAGGTGTTTTAGTAAGCTCAGAGAAGGAGGCAAAAGAGGGGGAGGTGTGGCGCTGCTAGTCAAGAGCAGTATTACGGTGGCGGAGAGGATGCTAAATGGGGACTCTTCTTACGAGGTAGTATGGGCTGAGGTTAGAAACAGGAAAGGAGAGGTCACCCTGTTGGGAGTTTTCTATAGGCCTCCAAATATTTCTAGGGATGTAGAGGAAAGGATGGCGAAGATGATTCTGGAAAAGAGCGAAAGTAACAGGGTAGTTATTGTGGGAGACTTTAACTTTCCAAATATTGACTGGAAAAGATATAGTTCGAGTACATTAGATGGGTCGTTTTTTGTACAATGTGTGCAGGAGGGTTTCCTGACACAATATGTTGACAGGCCAACAAGAGGCTTTGGATTTGGTTTTGGGTAATGAACCAGGCCAGGTGTTGGATTTGGAGGTAGGAGAGCACTTTGGTGACAGTGACCACAATTCGGTGACGTTTACGTTAGTGATGGAAAGGGATAAGTATACACCGCAGGGCAAGAGTTCTAGCTGGGGGAAGGGCAATTATGATGCCATTAGACATGACTTGGGGGGGATAGGTTGGAGAAGTAGGCTGCAAGTGTTGGGCACACTGGATAAGTGGAGCTTGTTCAAGGAACAGCTACTGCGTGTTCTTGCTATGTATGTACCGGTCAGGCAGGGAGGAAGGCTTAGAGCGAGGGAACCGTGGTTTACCAAAGAAGTGAAATCTCTTGTTAAGAGGAAGAAGGAGGGCTATGTGAAGATGAGGTGTGAAGTTTCAGTTGGGGCGATTGATAGTTACAAGGTAGCGAGGAAGGATCTAAAGAGAGAGCTAAGACGAGCAAGGAGGGGACATGAGAAGTATTTGGCAGGTAGGATCAAGGAAAACCCAAAAGCTTTCTATAGGTATGTCAGGAATAAAAGAATGACTAGGGTAAGAGTAGGGCTAGTCAAGGACAGGGATGGGAAGTTGTGTGTGGAGTCTGAAGAGATAGGCGAGATACTAAATTAATATTTTTCGTCAGTATTCACTCAGGAAAAAGATAACGCTGTGGAGGAGAATGCTGAGACCCAGGCTATTAGAATAGATGGCATTGAGGTACGTAGGGAAGAGGTGTTGGCAATTCTGGACAGGCTGAAAATAGATAAGTCCCCGGGGCCTGATGGGATTTATCCTAGGATTCTCTGGGAAGCCAGGGAAGAAATTGCTGGGCCTTTGGCTTTGATTTTTATAGTACGAAGTCTTACAACACCAGGTTAAAGTCCAACAGGTTTGTTTCGATGTCACTAGCTTTCGGAGCGCTCCTCCTTCCTCAGGTGAATGAAGAGGTCTGTTCCAGAAACACATATATAGACAAATTCAAAGATGCCAAACAATGCTTGGAATGCGAGCATTAGCAGGTGATTAAATCTTTACAGATCCAGAGATGGGGTAACCCCAGGTTAAAGAGGTGTGAATTGTACCAAGCCAGGACAGTTAGTAGGATTTCGCAGGCCATATGGTGGGGGATGAATGTAATGCGACATGAATCCCAGGTCCCGGTTGAGGCCGCACTCATGTGTGCGGAACTTGGCTATAAGTTTCTGCTCGGCGATTCCGCGTTGTCGCGGGTCCTGAAGGCCGCCTTGGAGAACGCTTACCCGGAGATCAGAGGCTGAATGCCCTTGACTGCTGAAGTGTTCCCCGACTGGAAGGGAACATTCCTGCCTGGTGATTGTTGCGCGATGTCCGTTCATTCGTTGTCGCAGCGTCTGCATGGTCTTGCCAACGTACCACGCTTCGGGACATCCTTTCCTGCAGCGTATGAGGTAGACAACGTTGGCCGAGTCGCACGAGTATGTACCGCGTACCTGGTGGGTGGTGTTCTCACGTGTAATAGTGGTATCCATGTCGATGATCTGGCACGTCTTGCAGAGATTGCCATGACAGGGTTGTGTGGTGTCGTGGTCACTGTTCTGAAGACTGGGTAGTTTGCTGCAAACAATGGTTCGTTTGAGGTTGCGCGGTTGTTTGAAGGCAAGTAGTGGGGGTGTGGGGATGACCTTGGCAAGATGTTCATCGTCATCAATGACGTGTTGAAGGCTGTGAAGAAGATGACGTAGTTTCTCCGCTCCGGGGAAGTACTGGACGACGAAGGGTATTCTGTCGGTTGTGTCCCATGTTTGTCTTCTGAGGAGGTCGGTCCGGTTTTTCGCTGTGGCGCGTTGGAACTGTCGATCGATGAGTCGAGTGCCATATCCCGTTCGTACGAGGGCATCTTTCAACGTCTGTAGATGTCTGTTACGCTCCTCCTCGTCTGAGCAGATCCTGTGTATACGGAGCGCTTGTCCATAGGGGATGGCTTCTTTAATGTGTTTAGGGTGGAAGCTGGAGAAGTGGAGCATCATGAGGTTATCCGTAGGTTTGCGGTAAAGCGAAGTGCTGAGGTGACCGTCCTTGATGGAGATGAGTGTGTCCAAGAATGCAACTGATTTTGGAGAGTAGTCCATGGTGAGTCTGATGGTTGGATGGAACTTATTAATGTCATCGTGTAGTCGTTTCAGTGATTCTTCGCCGTGGGTCCAAAGGAAAAAAATGTCATCGATGTATCTGGTGTATAACATCGGTTGAAGGTCCTGTGCGGTGAGTAGGTCCTGTTCAAACTTGTGCATGAAGATGTTGGCGTATTGGGGTGCGAATTTGGTCCCCATGGCTGTTCCGTGCGTCTGGATGAAGAACTTGTTGTCGAAGGTGAAGACGTTGTGATCCAGAATGAAGCGGATGAGTTGCAGAATTGCGTCTGGAGATTGGCAGTTGTCGGTGTTGAGTACTGAGGCTGTTGCAGCAATGCCGTCGTCATGGGGGATGCTGGTGTAGAGTGCCGAGATGTCCATTGTGACAAGGAATGTTCCTGGTTCAACTGGTCCATGGGTGCTGAGTTTCTGTAGGAAGTCCGTCGTGTCGCGACAGAAGCTGGGTGTACCTTGTACGATGGGTTTCAAGATGCCCTCGATGTAGCCAGAGAGGTTCTCACACAGGGTCCCTTTGCCTGAAATGATAGGGCGGCCTGGTGTGTTGGCCTTATGTATTTTCGGGAGGCAGTAGAGATCTCCAATGCGGGGAGTACGTGGGATGAGAGCACGTAGGGTGCTCTGAAGATCTGGATCCAAGGTCTTGATCAGTCTGTTAAGTTGGCGGATGTGTTCCTTGGTCGGATCTGCGGGTAACTGTCTGTAGTGTTCTTGGTTGTTCAGTTGTCGGTATACTTCTTTGCAGTAGTCCGTTCTGTTCAGTACGACAGTGGCCCCCCCTTTGTCTGCTGGTTTGATGACGATGCTGTGGTTGGTCTTGAGAGCGCGGATGGCATTGCATTGTGCTTGGGTGACGTTCGGGGCTGTCTTGTGAATGCGACTGATGAATCTGGCATTGACGCGACTCCTGACGGCTTGAGCATACATGTCGAGTCTAAGGCAGCGGCCTTCCGGAGGGGTCCAATTCGACTCTTTCCTCTTCGGTTGCCGCACCGCAGATCTCTCGGTCTGCTGTTCCGGTTCATTGGTAGTCTGCTTGGGTTCGCTGTTGGCCTCTTGGGGTCTGTGGAAGAATTCCCGGAGCCTCATTCGCCTGATGAATTCCTCCGTGTCTGCCGCGAGACTGATGGGGTCCATTTTGGTGGTGGTGCAGAAATTGAGCCCTCTGCTGAGGACTTCGATTTCATCTGGTTGAAGGGTGTAGTCTGACAAGTTGACAATAGATTTCCCTGTATTGTTTTCTACTGTGACACCGGGGGTGGCTTGGTTGCTGCCGGTGGTGATGCCAAGTTTCTCAAGCTTTCTGTTCTTGGTATGCATATAGGTGGCATAGTATTGTTGTCTCATCTGTTTGGCGGTGTTCCGCAGCTGATCTGCTGCATCCTGAGCGCAAGTTGAGAATATGGCCTCTATCTTGGTTTCCAGGTTGCGTCGTCTGCTGTAGAGCTGGTGTACGAGGTGGTTGAGGAGTGTGAGAGAGGTGCGACGGCAGAGTCTCTCAGCGAAGTCTGTGTTGTAGGTCGACTTGAGTGGGTTTGTGATCTGTAGCCCTTTCGGGATCTTGTCTGCTTTCTTGCATCTTTGTAGAAACTTAATGTCAGTGTCTATATGCGCGATCTTCCTGGAGATCCTCTCCACTTTGAGCCGGCAGTTTGCGGTGTCGTTGGTAGCCATGATGTGGAGATGCCGGCGTTGGACTGGGGTGAGCACAGTACGAAGTCTTACAACACCAGGTTAAAGTCCAACAGGTGTGTTTCGATGTCACTAGCTTTCGGAGCGCTGCTCCTTCCTCAGGTGAATGAAGAGGTCTGTTCCAGAAACACATATATAGACAAATTCAAAGATGCCAAACAATGCTTGGAATGCGAGCATTAGCAGGTGATTAAATCTTTACAGATCCAGAGATGGGGTAACCCCAGGTTAAAGAGGTGTGAATTGTACCAAGCCAGGACAGTTAGTAGGATTTCGCAGGCCATATGGTGGGGGATGAATGTAATGCGACATGAATCCCAGGTCCCGGTTGAGGCCGCACTCATGTGTGCGGAACTTGGCTATAAGTTTCTGCTCGGCGATTCCGCGTTGTCGCGGGTCCTGAAGGCCGCCTTGGAGAACGCTTACCCGGAGATCAGAGGCTGAATGCCCTTGACTGCTGAAGTGTTCCCCGACTGGAAGGGAACATTCCTGCCTGGTGATTGTTGCGCGATGTCCGTTCATTCGTTGTCGCAGCGTCTGCATGGTCTCGCCAACGTACCACGCTTCGGGACATCCTTTCCTGCAGCGTATGAGGTAGACAACGTTGGCCGAGTCGCACGAGTATGTACCGCGTACCTGGTGGGTGGTGTTCTCACGTGTAATAGTGGTATCCATGTCGATGATCTGGCACGTCTTGCAGAGATTGGAGCCCTACAGAGGCCCAGTGCAGAGTAAAATAGGCCCCCAAGGAACCAGCTGCCCGCCGATCGCTGGCCAGGCCACCATGGCCCCCCCCCCCGGGATCGGATCTCCCCGTCCCCGCTCCAGGACAGCCCCCGCAGACTCACCTTCCAGGTTCCGCTGTGTGGAACCCGAGTAACCCACGCCGGCGTCAGCATTCCCCATTATCGGCGGGACTCGGCCAAACTCGTCGGCCACTCGGCCCATCGGGGCCCGGAGAATCGCCGGGGGTGGGGCGCTGTCAACGGCCCCCGACCGGCGCAGTGGGAATCCCGCTGGCGCCCGAGAATCGGCGCCAGAGAATGGGGAAGCCAGCGGTGGGGAGCAAGATCTCTCTATTCTTCTGAGCTTCCTATTGTCCAGCCATTCATTGAGTACTCCCTTGTCGCGTCCCCCCGGGGATTCTCCGACCCGGCACCGGGTCGGAGAATCCTGGCCTCAATGAACCACCTCTCTTCTGAGGCAGAGAGTTCCAAAGCTGCACAACTGTCTAAGAGAAAAACATTCTCCTCATCTCTGTCCTAAAAGGGTGATTCTTAATTTTAAACAGGGTTCCCTAGTTCTGGACTCACCCACATGAGAAGACATTATTTCCACATCCAACTTGTCAAGACCATTCAGAAACAAGCCCAGTCTGTCTAATGTTTCCTCATTAGACAACCCGCTCATTTTTGGTATCAATCTCGTAAGCCTCCTCTGAACTGTCTCCAATGCATATGCATCCTTCCTTAAATAAGTAAACCAAAACTGCATACAACATTCAATATGTGGTCTCATCAATGCCCTGTATCAGTCTTATGTTCACTTCCCCTCATAATAAAGTACGAAGTCTTACAACACCAGGTTAAAGTCCAACAGGTTTGTTTCGATGTCACTAGCTTTCGGAGCGCTGCTCCTTCCTCAGGTGAATGAAGAGGTATGTTCCAGAAACACATATATAGACAGATTCAAAGATGCCAAACAATGCTTGGAATGCGACCATTAGCAAGTGATTAAATCTTTACAGATCCAGAGATGGGGTAACCCCAGGTTAAAGAGGTGTGAATTGTGTCAAGCCAGGCCAGTTGGTAGGATTTTGCAGGCCAGATGGTGGGGGATGAATGTAATGCGACATGAATCCCAGGTCCCGGTTGAGGCCGCACTCATGTGTGCGGAACTTGGCTATAAGTTTCTGCTCGGCGATTCCGCGTTGTCGCGGGTCCTGAAGGCCGCCTTGGAGAACGCTTACCCGGAGATCAGAGGCTGAATGCCCTTGACTGCTGAAGTGTTCCCCGACTGGAAGGGAACATTCCTGCCTGGTGATTGTTGCGCGATGTCCGTTCATTCGTTGTCGCAGCGTCTGCATGGTCTCGCCAACGTACCACGCTTCGGGACATCCTTTCCTGCAGCGTATGAGGTAGACAACGTTGGCCGAGTCGCACGAGTATGTACCGCGTACCTGGTGGGTGGTGTTCTCACGTGTAATAGTGGTATCCATGTCGATGATCTGGCACGTCTTGCAGAGATTGCCATGACAGGGTTGTGTGGTGTCGTCATCATCGTCATGGTGTGGTATCATCGACATGGATACCACTATTACACATGAGAACACCACCCACCAGGTACGCGGTACATACTCGTGCGACTCGGCCAACGTTGTCTACCTCATACGCTGCAGGAAAGGATGTCCCGAAGCGTGGTACGTTGGCGAGACCATGCAGACGCTGCGACAACGAATGAACGGACATCGCGCAACAATCACCAGGCAGGAATGTTCCCTTCCAGTCGGGGAACACTTCAGCAGTCAAGGGCATTCAGCCTCTGATCTCCGGGTAAGCGTTCTCCAAGGCGGCCTTCAGGACCCGCAACAACGCGGAATCGCCGAGCAGAAACTTATAGCCAAGTTCCGCACACATGAGTGCGGCCTCAACCGGGACCTGGGATTCATGTCGCATTAGACATTCATCCCCCACCATATGGCCTGCGAAATCCTACAAACTGTCCTGGCTTGGTACAATTCACACCTCTTTAACCTGGGGTTACCCCATCTCTGGATCTGTAAAGATTTAATCACCTGCTAATGCTCGCATTCCAAGCATTGTTTGGCATCTTTGAATTTGTCTATATATGTGTTTCTGGAACAGACCTCTTCATTCACCTGAGGAAGGAGCAGCGCTCCGAAAGCTAGTGACATCGAAACAAACCTGTTGGACTTTAACCTGGTGTTGTAAGACTTCGTACTGTGCTCACCCCAGTCCAACGCCGGCATCTCCACATTTTGATTTTTATGTCATCATTGGCTACAGGAATAGTGCCAGAGGACTGGAGGATAGCAAATATGGTCCCTTTGTTCAAAAAGGGGAGTAGAGACAACCCCGGCAACTATAGACCGGTGTTGTGGGTAAAGTTTTGGAGGGGATTATAAGAGACAAGATTTATAATCATCTAGATAGGAATAATATGATCAGGGATAGTCAGCATGGCTTTGTGAAGGGTAGGTCATGCCCCACAAACCTTATCGAGTTCTTTGAGAAGGTGACTGAACAGGTAGACGAGGGTAGAGCAGTTGATGTGGTGTATATGGATTTCAGTAAAGCGTTTGATAAGGTTCCCCACGGTAGGCTATTGCAGAAAATACGGAGGCTGGGGATTGAGGGTGATTTAGAGATGTGGATCAGAAATTGGCTAGCTGAAAGAAGACAGAGGGTGGTGGTTGATGGGAAATGTTAAGAATGGAGTTCAGTTACAAGTGGAGTACCACAAGGATCTGTTCTGGGGCCGTTGCTGTTTGTCATTTTTATCAATGACCTAGAGGAGGGCGCAGAAGGGTGGGTGAGTAAATTTGCAGACGACACTAAAATCGGTGGTGTTGTCGACAGTGTGGAAGGATATAGCATGTTACAGAGGGACATAGATAATCTGCAGAGCTGGGCTGAGAGGTGGCAAATGGAGTTTAATGTAGAGAAGTGTGAGGTGATTCACTTTGGAAGGAATAACAGGAATGCGGAATATTTCGCTCATGGTAAAGTTTTTGGAAGTGTGGATGAGCAGAGGGATCTAGGTGTCCATGTACATAGATCCCTGAAAGTTGCCACCCAGGTTGATAGGGTTGTGAAGAAGGCCTATGGAGTGTTGGCCTTTATTGGTAGAGGGATTGAGTCCCGGAGTCATGAGGTCATGTTGCAGCTGTACAAAACTCTGGGACGGCCGCATTTGGAGTATTGCGTACAGTTCTGGTCACCGCATTATAGGAAGGATGTGGAAGCTTTGGAGCGGGTGCAGAGGAGATTTACCAGGATGTTGCCTGGTATGGAGGGAAAATCTTATGAGGAAAGGCTGATGGACTTGAGGTTGTTTTTGTTAGAGAGAAGAAGGTTAAGAGGAGACTTAATAGAGGCATACAAAATGATCAGGGGGTTAGATAGGGTGGACAGTGAGAGCCTTCTCCCGCGGATGGAAATGGCTAGCACGAGGGGACATAGCTTTAAACTGAGGGGTAATAGATATAGGACAGAGGTCAGAGGTAGGTTCTTTATGCAAAGACTAGTGAGGCCGTGGAATGCCCTACCTGCAACAGTAGTGAACTCGCCAACATTGAGGGCATTTAAAAGTTTATTGGATAAGCATATGGATGATAATGGCATAGTGTAGGTTAGATGGCTTTTGTTTCGGTGCAACATCGTGGGCCGAAGGGCCTGTACTGCGCTGTATCGTTCTATGTTCTATGTTCTATCACAGGAGTCTCAAAGAAGTTCAAAGCAAATTGGTTTATTCCAAAGGTAAATGCAAGCCACAAAGGAGCGGGGAGTACAACTACTCCCAGCTAGGACCCTCCAAAGATATTGGTTCCCTTCCTGGCCGGTTTTTCTCAATAGATTTTAACGAGGCCTGATGTTAGGCCTCCACTCCTCAGCAGGGGAGCTTGTATTCAACAAGCCCCACGGGGAGATCAATCGGGTCGTCCCCTTGGGTCTTGTGGGAGTTATTACACTGATTGAGATGTACAAGATTATGAGGGCCGTGGATAGGATGGATAGAAAACAACTGTTTCCCTTAGTTGAAAGGTCAATAACAAGGGGGCTTAATTTTTATGTATAAGGCAGGAGGTTAAGAGGGAATTTGAGGAAATTTCTTTTCACCCAGAGGGTGGTGGAAATCTGGAATGTACTGCCTGGTTAGTTGATGCAGGAAACTTCACAATCTTTAAAAAGTACTTGAACGAGCACTTGAAATGTCATAACATTCAAGGCTATGGGCCAAGTGCTAGGAAGTGGGATTAGTGTAGATTAGAATAGTTCCTTTTTTTGTCGATGCAGGTTTGATGGGCCAAAAGGCCTCTTCTGTACTGTAAAATTCTATGATTTCCATCATCCGCCACTCACCTTTTATTCCCACGAATAACAAGAATTGAGTGAGCTCAGGGTAGAGGATAGGTGTGCGCGGTGTGTGGGAAGCCCAGCAAATCATGTCCACATGTTTTGGGCATGCCCGAAGCTTGGAGGGTTTTGGGAGGGTTTTGCTAAGGCACTGTCCATGGTGCTAAAAACACGGGTGGTGTCGAGTCTGGGAGTAGCGATCTTTGGAGTGTTGGAAGAGCCGGACGTTCAGGGGCGAAAGAGGCTGATGTCTTGGCCTTTGCCTCCCTGGTAGCCCGGAGAAGGAGCTTGTTAATGTGGAGGGACTCGAAGCCCCCCGAGCGTAGAGACGTGGGTTAGTGACATGGCTGGGTTTCTCAGTCTCGAGAAGATAAAGTTCGCCTTAAGAGGGTCAATGATCGGGTTCACCCGGAGGTGGCAGCCGTTCATCGACTTTCTCGGGGAAAATTAAAATGTCAGCAGATGCAGTATTATCAAGGGGTGGGGGAGGGTGGGGGGAGAGGGCCGGATTGTTGTTTTATGGTTGGGGTGTGTGAAGATTGGGATGGGGGTGGAAATGTTTATTATACCATGTTTATGTCATTGTTATTGTTATTATTATAAAAATTTTCAAATACCTTAATAAAAATATTTTTTAAAAAAAGAATTGATCGAACTCTGCCTTAAAATACTCAGGGCGGAATCCTCCCATAATGGGGCTATGTCCCCACGCCGGCGTGAAAAGCGGAGCCAACCACTCCGGCGTCAACGTTCCCCGATAATGGGGAATGCTTCCCTTCCAAGGGGGCTTGGTTGGCAACGGAGTGGTCCCCGAAGCTCCAGCCAGCGCAGAACTGCCCGCGTGAGTTCGCGCATGCGCGGAACGGCCGTCATATTTCTGCGCATGCGCAGGGGTTCACTTCTCCGTGCCGGGCCCCGGGCAATATGGCGGAGCCCTACAGAGGCCCGGTGCAGAGTAAAATAGGCCCCCAAGGAACCAGCTGCCCGCCGATCGCTGGCCAGGCCACCATGGCCCCCCCCCCCGGGATCGGATCTCCCCGTCCCCGCTCCAGGACAGCCCCCGCAGACTCACCTTCCAGGTTCCGCTGTGTGGAACCCGAGTAACCCACGCCGGCGTCAGCATTCCCCATTATCGGCGGGACTCGGCCAAACTCGTCGGCCACTCGGCCCATCGGGGCCCGGAGAATCGCCGGGGGTGGGGCGCTGTCAACGGCCCCCGACCGGCGCAGTGGGAATCCCGCTGGCGCCCGAGAATCGGCGCCAGAGAATGGGGAAGCCAGCGGTGGGGAGCAAGATCTCTCTATTCTTCTGAGCTTCCTATTGTCCAGCCATTCATTGAGTACTCCCTTGTCGCGTCCCCCCGGGGATTCTCCGACCCGGCACCGGGTCGGAGAATCCTGGCCTCAATGAACCACCTCTCTTCTGAGGCAGAGAGTTCCAAAGCTGCACAACTGTCTAAGAGAAAAACATTCTCCTCATCTCTGTCCTAAAAGGGTGATTCTTAATTTTAAACAGGGTTCCCTAGTTCTGGACTCACCCACATGAGAAGACATTATTTCCACATCCAACTTGTCAAGACCATTCAGAAACAAGCCCAGTCTGTCTAATGTTTCCTCATTAGACAACCCGCTCATTTTTGGTATCAATCTCGTAAGCCTCCTCTGAACTGTCTCCAATGCATATGCATCCTTCCTTAAATAAGTAAACCAAAACTGCATACAACATTCAATATGTGGTCTCATCAATGCCCTGTATCAGTCTTATGTTCACTTCCCCTCATAATAAAGTACGAAGTCTTACAACACCAGGTTAAAGTCCAACAGGTTTGTTTCGATGTCACTAGCTTTCGGAGCGCTGCTCCTTCCTCAGGTGAATGAAGAGGTATGTTCCAGAAACACATATATAGACAGATTCAAAGATGCCAAACAATGCTTGGAATGCGACCATTAGCAAGTGATTAAATCTTTACAGATCCAGAGATGGGGTAACCCCAGGTTAAAGAGGTGTGAATTGTGTCAAGCCAGGCCAGTTGGTAGGATTTTGCAGGCCAGATGGTGGGGGATGAATGTAATGCGACATGAATCCCAGGTCCCGGTTGAGGCCGCACTCATGTGTGCGGAACTTGGCTATAAGTTTCTGCTCGGCGATTCTGCGTTGTCGCGCGTCATGAAGGCCGCCTTGGAGAACGCTTACCCGGAGATCAACAACTGCCAATTTCCAGACGCAATTCTGCAACTCATCCGCTTCATTCTGCATCACAACGTCTTCACCTTCGACAACAAGTTCTTCATCCAGACGCATGGAACAGCCATGGGGACCAAATTCGCACCCCAATACGCCAACATCTTCATGCACAAGTTTGAACAGGACCTACTCACCGCACAGGACCTTCAACCGACGTTATACACCAGATACATCGATGACATTTTTTTCCTTTGGACCCACGGCGAAGAATCACTGAAACGACTACACGCTGACATTAATAAGTTCCATCCAACCATCAGACTCACCATGGACTACTCTCCAAAATCAGTTGCATTCTTGGACACACTCGTCTCCATCAAGGACGGTCACCTCAGCACTTCGCTTTACCGCAAGCCCACGGATAACCTCACGATGCTCCACTTCTCCAGCTTCCACCCTAAACACATTAAAGAAGCCATCCCCTATGGACAAGCGCTCCGTATACACAGGATCTGCTCAGACCAGGAGGAGCGTAACAGACATCTACAGACGTTGAAAGATGCCCTCGTACGAACGGGATATGACACTCGACTCATCGATCGACAGTTCCAACGCGCCACAGCGAAAAACCGCACCAACCTCCTCAGAAGACAAACATGGGACACAACCGACAGAATACCCTTCGTCGTCCAGTACTTCCCCGGAGCGGAGAAACTACATCATCTTCTTCACAGCCTTCAACACGTCATTGATGACGATGAACATCTTGCCAAGGTCATCCCCACACCCCCACTACTTGCCTTCAAACAACCGCGCAACCTCAAACAAACCATTGTTTGCAGCAAACTACCCAGTCTTCAGAACAGTGACCACGACACCACACAACCCTGCCATGGCAATCTCTGCAAGACGTGCCAGATCATCGACATGGATACCACTATTACACGTGAGAACACCACCCACCAGGTACGCGGTACATACTCGTGCGACTTGGCCAACGTTGTCTACCTCATACGCTGCAGGAAAGGATGTCCCGAAGTGTGGTACATTGGCGAGACCATGCAGATGCTGTGACAACGAATGAACGGACATCGCGCAACAATCACCAGGCAGGAATGTTCCCTTCCAGTCGGGGAACACTTCAGCAGTCAAGGGCATTCAGCCTCTGATCTCCGGGTAAGCGTTCTCCAAGGCGGCCTTCATGACGCGCGACAACGCAGAATCGCCGAGCAGAAACTTATAGCCAAGTTCCGCACACATGAGTGCGGCCTCAACCGGGACCTGGGATTCATGTCGCATTACATTCATCCCCCACCATCTGGCCTGCGAAATCCTACCAACTGTCCTGGCTTGACACAATTCACACCTCTTTAACCTGGGGTTACCCCATCTCTGGATCTGTAAAGATTTAATCACTTGCTAATGGTCGCATTCCAAGCATTGTTTGGCATCTTTGAATCTGTCTATATATGTGTTTCTGGAACATACCTCTTCATTCACCTGAGGAAGGAGCAGCGCTCCGAAAGCTAGTGACATCGAAACAAACCTGTTGGACTTTAACCTGGTGTTGTCAGACTTCGTACTGTGCTCACCCCAGTCCAACGCCGGCATCTCCACATCATGACCCTCATAATAAAGGATTACATTCCATTAGCCTTCTTAATTATGTGTCTCATGTACTAGAACGTCCAGATCCGTCAGCACTTCAGAATTCTGCAGCTGTTCTCCCTTGAAATAATACTCTGTTTTTTTATTCTTCCTGACAAAGATAACAACTTCACATTTTTCCACATTAAACTCCACCTGTCATATTCTTGCTCACTCTATCTATATCCACCTTCAACCTCCTTACTCTTCACAACATACTTTGCTATCTCTCTTTGTGTGATCTGCAAATTCAGGGACCACGTCTTCACTCCCCTCACCTAAGTTATTGATATAAATTGTAAAATGTTGAGACCCGAACACAGATCCCACTCATCATTTCCTGCCAATCAAAAAAAGACCCATTTATGCATTTGCTCTGTTTTCTGTCAGCCAGCCATCCTTCTATCCTAGCCAACGTGATAATGAGCTATTTTCTGCTGTAGCCTTTGCTGTGGCACCTTATCAAATATCTTCTGGAAGTCCAAGAACAGCACATCTTCAGGATTCTCTTTATCCACATCACCCTCTTGCAGCACTGTAGCGAAAGGAATGAGGCACCTCACGTTTGCTGTTTGCCTATTGATGCGCAATCAATTACTCCCGAGACAAGGTGAGTCATAACTAATAGGCTTTAATCAGCTAGAACTGTTCCCAGCAGCTTCGATACAGAAAGTGAAGGCTGCTGGGACGACATTGGTTCTTATGCTCCGCCTCTTAGGGCGGAGCTATGTACATTAGCCAGTGGTAGACTCCTGGGTCTAGCCAATGGTCATCCACCTCTCAGGTACTGCAATACCTGGTATTACCACACCTTCTTTACCAGTTTCAATCATGTCGACTTGGTCTCCAAGACAGGCATCTTCCTCCCATCTACTGGAAATAGAATCTCTTTGTGCATTCTAACATGATATGTAGTGATGCATCAGAGAACTCCGGGCAGCCTTCTCCTTTTAAGGGTCCATCACTCAAGTGGTTAGTTTTCTTTTTGTATAATGGATCCATTCTGACTATTGCTGGACCCTTTTTAAATAGTGAAGGTTCAACAATTAAGTGAGAGTTGTCATCTCACCACCTACTCTAATTGGTTGAGAAAACTGAAATACTTATAGCAGTTAAAGAGCCACTTAACAATTCGCTCCTCAAACTTGTTGGTCGCTGTCCTACCAAATGCCTCCCAGCTGCAAGCTGGTCCAAATGTTAAAATTCCACCCTGCATTTCTCTTTCCACAGATGTTGCCTAACCTGGCAGGTGTTTCCAAAATTTTCTGGAGCCGCAGTATTTTACTTTCCTTTTAATGTTCAGCAGCTACCTGAGGCGTAAGGTTGATGAAGTGAGTCAAAATCAAAACTGGTGATTATATTTAGAGGTATCTATCAACATGATGAACGGTCATGCATGTCAACTGTCATACACCTCAAAACCATTTATGTTGAAAGTGTGCTATTAGTGGTGCCTGGCCTCTTAATTATCTAGTCTCAGGTAATCACATTTCTCAAGCAAAGAAATCTCTCTGAATTTAATAAATATGTATCCATGAAATTATCGAGCAAGTATTTATCACTTATCTAATCAATTAAGAAACAATTATCTTATTGATCCAATGTGAACAAAACAACACAGAAAAAGTAAAAAGAAATGAGGGACGGATAATCAGCAGAAAACCTATCAATCAAATCCTTTTGTTTTTTCCATGCTGCCATTCATGAATCTGCACACCACAGAAATGACCTGATTAATATTGCACTCCTGTATGCTTCGCCTGATGCTGGTGTCAATGTATTTACATTGTGGACCTTTTGTTGCCCTTTTATGTATTTTCGTTTTCTTTTCTTTCCATGCACTAAATCTGTTTGAGCTCCTTGCAGAAAAATACTTTTAATTGTACCTTGGTACATGTGACAATAAACAAATCCAATCCAAATGGACAATCAGAATTGCTCAAATAACTTGCAAACATAACTTTCAGCTTCCATTTTTCTATTTTACTCAGATCACTGTATATAAATAAAATTTATAACAAGACAAATATGGGCAGCACGGTAGCACACGTGGCTAACATTGTGGCTTCACAGCGCCAGGGTCCCAGGTTCGATTCCCTGCTGGATCACTGTCTGTGCGGAGTCTGCACGTTATCCCGTGTCTGCGTGGGTTTCCTCCGGGTGCTCCGGTTTCCTCCCTCAGCCCAAAGACGTGCAGGTTAGGTGGATTGGCCATGCTAAATTGCCCTTAGTGTTCAAAAAGGTTAGGAGGGGTTATTTGGTTATGGGGTTAGGGTGGAAGTGAGGGCTTAAGTGGGTCGGTACAGACTCGATGGGCCGAATGGCTTCCTTCTGCACTGTATGTTCTATGTATCTATGTATAAAAACACAAAACTTTATACATTTCTTTTAAAAAGTAAACTTACCCATTATCTAATGTGAAAAATGCCAGTAGGAAGTTCCCCTCATATAGTTTACATTTCTATTTTGTGCCGAGTATTTGAGCTTGAACTTGAACTCCGCTTTAGGGATTCCTACTGTGGACAAATGTATGAGAGTGGTGCCTTTGCACCCTGCTGCTGCTTCAACACCTTGCTAAGTGTAAGGTAGGTTTTGGAATCCTGAAAAATATATACTGAGGAACCAAATTAATTCTTAACACCCTTGCCAGAAACCATCTATCAAATACCTCTTATTGCAAGCATAGGTATATACTGCTGAAGTTGGTTCAATTAATGCTCATAAAGTAACTAGTTCAGATTAAATTTAAGTTTCAGTGTGGGTAAGATTAGTGGGAAGCCAGAGGATTGGGAAAATTTTAAAAACCAGCAAAAGATGACCAAAAAAAATAAAGATCAAGAAGATAAACTATGAGGGTGAACTCGCAAGTAATATAAAAAAGGATAATAAGAGCTTCTTTAAATATATAAAAAGGAAATTAATGGGCTAAAGGCCGATAAGTCCCCTGGACCTGATGGGCTGTATCCTAGGCTATCAAAGGATTTAACTTCAGAGATAGTGGGTGCACTGAGAGAAATCTTCTAAGAATCCTTAAATTCTAGAGAAGTCCCCAAGGGCTGAAAAACTGTCAAAAGGGAGGGAGACAAAAAACAGGTAACTACAGGCCAGTTAGCTTAACAACTATCATTGGAAAAATAAGTCCACTATAAAGGATGTAATAGCAGAGCATTTAAAAATATATAATGTAATCAAGCAGAGTCACCATGGCTTCATGAAGGGGAAATCACACCTGGCAACTTTATTAGAATTCTTTGAAATGGGAATCGGTAGGATAGATTCCAGTGGAAGTAATATACTTGGATTTCCAAAAACCATTTAATAAGGTACCACACAAAAGGCTACTTAATAAGATAAGAGCACATGGTGTTGGGTGTAGTATATTAGCATGGATAGAGGACAATAGAAGCAAGTTGGGATAAGAGGAACATTTTCAGGATAACAACTTGTAACTAGTAGAGGCCAGGAGGGATGTCCTATTCCCCCGAGGATCCTGGAGAGTCAGCCACAAGGCAGCCAGTGCTGCCCGGGACGAGGTGGCGACAGCTGTCAGTTCAGGGAGTGTGACCAGGAGGACTGACCTCCAGTGCCGGAAAAAGGTCAACGGCCTACACGGGCAGCACGAATGAGTAGACACCGACGCCCCCCACCTGCACCCCCCCCCTCCTCCTCCCAAGGGGGCATCCGACCTTCCAGGCAATCCCAACCCTCCCTCCACCCCCCCCTCCCCCTTCAACCCTCCCATCACACCCCTTGAACCCTGATGCACGATCAATTAGACTCGAAGACGAGGTTGTATCATAACTGAAGGCTTTAATAGACTAGATCTGTTCCCCAGCAGTTTCGGTACAGAATGAGGGCTGCTGGGACGGCACCTGTTCTCATACCACGCCTGTCAGGGCGGAGCCACATACCAAACAGCCAATGGGAAGCTGCTAGGCTTACCCAATGGTCTACAGCCTCTCGGGTACCGCAATACCTGATACTACCACAACCCCCCCCCCCCCCCACCCCCTCCCCCCCCCTCCCACCACTGTGAACCAAGCGTGTGGCTAACGATGCCTTCTCTTTGTCTCCAATGGAAAAACTCTCCCATATCGTCGTGAGAGGGGTTAGACTGGTAGAGACGTGCCGGACTTAAGTATCCTCACCTCCTTTGAGGAGCGTGCCCTGGAGGTGGCCGGGGTGGCTGAGGACAGATCAGTCACCCTCGCAGAGGCTGGCGGATGCAGCGGAGGTGAGGAGCCACTGGGCTCCACCCAGAGGACCTGTCAAATGTGAATTGATATTTCCTTACTGACTGACCCATCCATCCCACTGACCACATGTCCATTCTCCCACAGGTCCTCCAGCCGATGGCACGGCCCATCCCAGGCGACACCATCTCCTGCTGCCCAGGAGATCACCTTGGAGGAGAGCTCCGAGAATGCAACCGTTATAGTTGCGGAACAGCTGTCATCCACACCCTCCACCAGCTGATACACACACCTCGGTGGGAAATATTATAAGACAGGCTTCTGGGGCACACTCTGGTGAGCACCACACTGTTGTTGATGCACATCAGGTGGTGTCTGGAACCCCCAGGTGAGACAGCAGTCATAGGGCTGCTGGATCCTGAACCCAGTTCTGTCCCAGTCTGGTGCTGTGCCTGTGGTACAGAGTAACCCGGAGCTGCTGGAGATGATAGGTAGCGGCCGGAACACTCAGAGGGACATGTTAGCTTCACTCCAGCAGATCTATAGCTGATTGGAGGAGTTCCAGAGGTTATGAGTGCAGGAGGTGGCGCCGGCAATGCGTGGCACCGAGGCCAACACTGCTGGGGTGGCAATCGCAGTGGAGAGCCTGGCGCATGACGTCAGCACCATGAGTGAAGGTGTCCAAGGCATCACGCAGTCGGTGCCGGCCATGGCTAAGGGTCTGGGCAGAATGTCTGACTTGCTGGGGGATGTGACCCAGTGTCAGGCTGATCTTGATGAGGTACTGCGGGACATATCCCGCTCTCAGATGGATATGGCTGAGGCGCTGTGGAACTTGGCCCAGTCGCAGATGGGCATTGCCAAGACGCTGCAGAGCAAGTATTTCAGATTTCTCATAATCACTGAGGAGCATTGCCGAGAGCGTCGACACAATGGTGCGGACCATGGGTAACAGCCATGGCTGGCAGAGCCAGATGATGCAGGGTCAGCCGGAGCTTGAATCAGCTGCCCCTCCATCCCATGGTGAATCCCAGGGCCCTATGGGCACTGACTGGGAGAAGGGGGTCTAGATGGCAACCTGGACTTATCCAATGGAGTGGCGACGGTGGCCACCAACTCCCCCGAGTTCCACCCCTCTGATTAGGCCATGTCTCGGCGTCAGCACACGGGACAGGGCCATCGAGATGTGAGCCAGGGCCCTCCGACCCCAGAGCCTCCAGAGGATGCCGGCCAGTGGCATTGAAGGGCGCAGGGTGGGTTAAGCAGCTGGCAGCCTCCACTGCTGGTGTGCATTCTGGGGAGGTACCTAGACATATTGGTAGAGCTAGGAAGGCAAAGCACAACGAGGATCACTGAGGGCACCGGGGGAGGGGTGGACGGGTGGGGTTTGGGAGGGTAGGTAGGGGTGTGAAGAGTGTGGGTTGGGAGGGTGGGGACTTGTATATAACATTAAACACCCTTGTGCACATCCAGTAGGATGTGTCTGTCACTTTCTTCCACAATGCATCACCGCGCTCAGGTGATGGGTGTGAGCGAGCACTCAGCAGACAGGCAGGGATCAGACTATGATTTAGATTGAGGAGCACTGGCGCTCCACTCTCTGTGTGTTATCATCATCCACCCTGCCCTCGACAGTGACCCACTGACGGTGCCGACACAGTCCCAGCACCCTGGAGTGATGTGACACATACCCTGGGAGGATGGGAAATAGGGGTAGGGAGGGTGGGTAAGGTACCAATGACGGACCAGGCCACATCCTAAGTGAATCGGGTGAGTATGTGGGCCTCCCTGGCCCTCCAGGCTTGCCAGACCTTTGCCGCTGCCACTTGGCATGCAGCCTCTGGCTGGGCCTCTGGTTCTTCCTCCACCTCATCCTCCAGCCCCTGCTGGTCCGGCACCTAATCATCATCTTTGTCCTCCTCATCCACCTCCACCTTGGAGGTGGTCACAAATTCCTCATCACCAACTTCCAGCACATCACCCCACCCCGCTGCTCTACGCGGTTGTGGAGAACATAGCCGATCACCACAAACCGGGTGACCTCCGGGCGGTGTACTGGAGTGCACCAGCGGAACGGTTGAGGCATCGGAATCCCACCTTCAGCAGTCCGAGGCACCGCTCGATCACAGCCCGAGTGGCCACATGGGCATCGTTGTACCGGGTCCCCACTTCGGTCTCCAGCCTCCATACTGGCATCATGAACCAGGTCCTCAGTGTGATGCTTTTTGTTTTCTTGGTGGGGATGGCTTTGATGTGTAGTGTTCAACAAAGAACATTGAGCTACGTTGATTAACAAAGCTAATTTATTAACACGACTCAGAACTAGATTTGAATTTTTTCCTAAGTACAAAGGTTGCTAAAAGAGCTATGCTATAACGCTAACTTCAGAGTTCCAGAACACGCGACTACTCTCTCTCACGCCTAAACACCTCCCAGAATCATGGGTGTCACGTGATCTACATGACTGCTCCTTGATCACCATCTGGTGGTTAGATGTATTTACATAAAATAAAATTGTTAACCCTTCATCTACCATACAATATCCATATTGTTACATATCCCTGGTTCTTTGAATTTGTTTGGAGACTTGTACAAACATATTTACATGGTATGAGCATTGTATGTTCTATACATGATTGAATGATTACTATCCATTTGTTAACAATTTTTGAAGAAAAGTTCACAAGTTGAGTCTGTCCGGTTTCTTTTTGATATGTGTGGACCTTCTCAATTGTGGTGGTTCAACAGATGTCGTTGTCTTCACTGTTGTGCTAGTGGAGGTTGTCTTGAGTAGATCTGTGTCAAGCTCTATGTGTGGAAATACAGATTGAGCTGTCTTCACATAGAGAAGCGCTCTACAATTCCTTCGTAGGATTGAACCTTCGTTTGTCAGAACGATGTATGAGTGTGAAGCTGCCTGGCGAATCACACGTACCATGCGAAACCATCCTCCTGTCAGAATCTGTACTCGCACATTATCTCCTGGCTCTAGAGTTGCTAGATCCTTCGCAGTCCTGCCGGAGTAACGCTGCTGAATTTGCTCGTTTTGCTTACTTTTCTGTACAGCATTGTCCTTATCAGGATCTGCTGTCGGTAAATATGGTAATGTAGTGCGTAGCTGTCGATTCATCAGCAGTTGTGCTGGTGAAAATCCAGTAGCTGGTGGTGTTGCTCTGTAGCTTAACAAAGCTAAGAATGGATCGCTTTTGAATCCAATGCTTTTTTGAGCAGTTGTTTGCCAAATACACACCTTTTTCAGCTTTCCCATTAGATTGTGGATGTAGTGGGCTGAAAGTGACATGCTGAAAATCGTATCGTTGTGAGAATTCTGGAAATCACAACTGTCAAAACATGGACCGTTGTCAGTCATGACAGTAAATGGGATTCCATGCCTTGCAAATATCTCTTTTGTAGCTTTTATGACCGCTTTCAAACTGGAATTGGGCAATTTGATACCTCGGAGTAGTTCGAGAAGTAGTCTATGATTAGCAAGTAATTATTTCCGTGGAAGTAAAGCAGATTCTCTGGAGAGTGTGCAGAAGAGGTTTACAAGAATATTGCCAGCGTAGGAAAATGTAGCTAAGAGGAGAGATTGGATAGGTTTGGGTTATTTTACTTGCAACAAATATGTTTGCGGGGGTAACTTAATTGAGGTGTACTAAATTACGATGGGAAATGATAGAGTTAGAGAATAAAATTGTTTCCCTTGATGGAGAATGTGGATGGGACATGAGGAAGATTTTTTTTCACCAGAGGGCACTGGGAATTTAGAATTTCCTGCCCGAGTTGGTGGTGGAGGCAGAAATCCAAAACTCTTTTAAAAAGTACCTGGATCTGCACCTTAAGTGCTGTAAGCAAACATCTGACAGGTGTAGCGCACAATGACTTACGAGAGAGACGAGTAGAGATGAAGTCGATGAGGCTTTATTAAGCGAGACTTGTCCCCAGCAGTTCAGCAACAGAATGGAGCGGCGGGGAGAAGCTCGGGTTCTTATACTCCACCTTCAGGGCGGAACCAGGAGTCAACAGCCAAACAGGACCCGGGATCTGTCAGCCAATAGCATCACGGCTTCACAGTCCCACATGACCCCTAATACATACTACCACATTCACCCCTTGTTAAAAAATGAACCCGGCGGTGTGGTGGTTCGCATGGTGGTAGGAGTTTACAAGGCTGGTCCTGGGAGGAAAATTTCGGGCATGTCATTACAGTTTTAGCCCTACATTGGGCTATGTACAAGGTTTGTGAAACAATTTACAATATTAGTAAGAGAAACATTTTTTGTTACAGTCCAACAACATTCTTGGTGTCACGCCGATGCCACGAGTCGAGGGGGCGGTCTGGTCTTCCTCGTCGATCGCCTCAGCCCCGGTGGTGGTGCAGGTGCTTGTTCCGGCGTTGTCGTCTCCGGGAGCGTTTCGGTGTTTGTTCCTGTTTCACTCCTGGGCGGACACGGGAGGAGGACCGATCCTCCCGGGAAGGGGGCGGTCGCGGGGTGCGCCGGTGGCAGGGAGGGGATGATCGGTGTCGGGGGTGTGTGTGTGTTGCCGGCGGGCGCCAGGTCTCGCAAGGAGACCGTGTCCTGTTGGCCGTCGGGGTACGTCACGTAGGCGTACTGCGGGTTCGCGTGGAGGAGGTGAACCCTCTCGACCAACGGGTCCGACTTGTGCGCCCGCACATGTTTCCGGAGCAAGATGGGTCCTGGGGCCGCCAGCCAGGTCGGCAGCGACGTTCCGGAGGAGGACTTCCTGGGGAAGACAAGGAGGCGCTCATGAGGCGTTTGGTTAGTGGTGGTACACAGCAGCGACCGGATGGAGTGGAGAGCGTCCGGGAGGACCGCCTGCCACCGGGAAACTGGGAGATCCCTGGACCGTAGGGCCAGTAGGACGGTCTTCCAGACCGTGCCGTTCTCCCTCTCTACTTGCCCGTTCCCCTGGGGGTTGTAGCTGGTCGTCCTGCTCGAGGCTATGCCCTTGCTGAGCAGAAACTGGCGCAGCTCGTCACTCATGAAGGAGGACCCCCTGTCGCGAGAGATATATGCGGGGCAACCGAACAGTGTGAATATGGTGCCAAGGGCTTTAATGACTGTGGCCGCTGTCAT
This sequence comes from Scyliorhinus torazame, assembly GCF_047496885.1. Lineage (NCBI taxonomy): Eukaryota > Metazoa > Chordata > Chondrichthyes > Carcharhiniformes > Scyliorhinidae > Scyliorhinus > Scyliorhinus torazame. Next base: position 313,189,344 of record NC_092707.1, read on the forward strand.
GTCGGGGCAGGGGATGGCGAAGGGGAAACGGGAGTACTCGTCCACCACGTTCAGGAAGTATGTGTTGCGGTCGGTGGAGGGGAGGGGCCCTTTGAAATCCAGACTGAGGCGTTCAAAGGGGCGGGAAGCCTTGATCAGGTGCGCTCTATCCGGCCTGAAAAAGTGCGGTTTGCACTCCGCGCAGATGTGGCAGTTCCTGGTGACTGTACGGACCTCCTCCACAGAGTAGGGGAGGTTGCGGGACTTTATAAAATGGTAGAACCGAGTGACCCCCGGGTGGCAGAGGTCCTCGTGGAGGGCTTGGAGACGGTCTATTTGTGCGTTGGCACATGTGCCGCGGGATAGGGCATCGGAAGGCTCGTTCAGCTTTCCGGGACGGTACAAGATCTCGTAGTTGAAGGTGAAGAGCTCGATCCTCCACCTTAAGATCTTGTCATTTTTAATTTTGACCCGCTGTGCATTTTCGAACATGAAGGCTACCGACCATTGGTCGGTGAGGAGAGTGAATCTCCTGCCGGCCAGGTAATGCCTCCAATGTCGCACAGCTTCCACTATGGCTTGGGCTTCCTTTTCCACTGAGGAGTGGCGGATTTCTGAGGCGTGGAGGGTTCGGGAGAAAAAGGCCACGGGTCTGCCCGCTTGGTTAAGGGTGGCCGCCAGAGCTACGTCGGAGGCGTCGCTCTCGACCTGGAAGGGGAGGGACTCGTCGATGGCGCGCATCGTGGCCTTTGCGATATCCGCTTTGATGTGGCTGAAGGCCTGGCGAGCCTCTGTCGACAGGGGGAAGGTAGTGGTCTGTATTAGCGGGCGGGCCTTGTCTGCATACTGGGGGACCCACTGGGCGTAATATGAAAAGAACCCCAGGCAACGTTTCAGGGCTTTGGAGCAGTGGGGGAGGGGAAATTCCATGAGGGGGCGCATGCGTTCGAGGTCGGGGCCTATTATCCCATTGCGCACTACGTATCCCAGGATGGCCAACCGGTTTGTGCTAAAAACGCACTTTTCCTCGTTGTATGTGAGGTTCAAGGCGTTAGCGGTCTGGAGGAATTTTTGGAGGTTGGCGTTGTGGTCCTGCTGATCGTGGCCGCAGATGGTTACGTTGTCGAGATACGGGAATGTGGCCTGCAACCCGTGCTGGTCAACCATTCGGTCCATCTCCCGTTGGAAGACCGAGACCCCGTTCGTGACACCAAATGGGACCCTTAGGAAGTGGTATAGACGCCCGTCTGCCTCGAAGGCTGTGTACTTGCGGTCACCTGGGCGGATGGGGAGCTGGTGGTAGGCGGACTTGAGGTCCACGGTGGAGAAAACCTTATACTGGGCAATCCGATTTACCATGTCGGATATGCGGGGGAGAGGGTACGCATCTAGCTGTGTGTACCTGTTGATGGTTTGGCTATAGTCTATGACCATCCTTTGCTTTTCCCCGGTCTTTACTACTACCACCTGGGCTCTCGAGGGACTATTGCTGGCCTGGATTATGCCTTCCTTCAGCAACCGCTGGACTTCAGACCGAATAAATATCCGGTCCTGGGCGCTGTACCGTCTGCTCCTAGTGGCGACGGGTTTGCAATCCGGGGTGAGGTTTGCAAACAAGGACGGCGGTTCAACCTTGAGAGTTGCGAGGCCGCAGATAGTGAGTGGAGGTATTGGGCCGCCGAATTGAAATGTTAGGCTCTGCAGGTTACACTGGAAATCTAATCCCAGTAATGTGGGTGCGCAGAGTTGGGGAAGGACGTAGAGCCTGTAGATTTTAAACTCCCTCCCTTGCACCGTTCGGTTCGCGATGCAGAACCCTTTGATCTCTACGGAGTGGGATCCTGCAGCTAGGGAAATCTTTTGCGTACTTGGATGGATGGTCAGAAACCAGCGTCTTACCGTGTCGGGGTGAATGAAACTTTTGGTGCTCCCGGAGTCGATCAGGCATGATGTCTCGTGTCCGTTGATCAGCACCGTTGTTGTCGTCGTCTGGAGCATCCGGGGCCGTGATTGATCCAGCGTCACCGAAGCCAGTCGTGGTCGTAGTGTCTCGGCGTCTTCTTCGGACCCCGTGGAGCCGTCGATGCTGGGGTCCTTTGTTGTCATCCAAGATGGCGGCGTCCATGAATCGCACGCGGCCGGGGGTGGACAAAATGGCCGCCCCCATGGATCGCATGTGATCGGGGGTGGACAAAATGGCCGCCCCCATGAATCGCACGTGGCTGGGGAGTCACAAGATGGCGGCGCCCATCCTCCCCTCGTGGTGCCCGGGACCCAAAATGGCGGCGCCCGCGGGTCGCACATGGGGCGCTGGGGGGGTTGGGGAGCGTTTGGGATGCGCTGGGCTCGTTCTTCTCCGGGGATTGCGGCGACCCCCCGGGACCGGCACACAGCCGCGTAATGGCCCTTTTTGCCGCAGCTTTTGCAAATAGCTGCGCGGGCCGGGCAGCGCTGCCGGGGGTGTTTTGCTTGCCCGTTGAAATAGCAGCGGGCCCCCCTGGGATGATCTGATGCTTTAACCGCGCAAGCCTGTGAGGGAGGGGGGGGGTTTGTCGCGACTGGGGTCCATGGAGCACAAGGGGCTGCCGCGCGGTCGGGGCCGTAGGCACGGGCGTTTTGCGAGGCCACATCTAGGGAAGCTGCAATGGCCCGTGCCTCTGAGAGTCCTAGCGACTCTCTTTCTAAAAGTCTTTGGCGGATTTGGGGAGAGTTCATACCTGCCACAAACGCATCGCGAATTAGCATGTCCGTGTGTTCAATCGCGTTCACCGGCGGGCAGCTGCAGCCCCGTCCCAAAATTAGCAGCGCGGCGTAGAATTCCTCTAACGATTCTCCGGGACTTTGCCGTCTCGTTGCGAGTTGGTAGCGTGCATAGACCTGGTTCACGGGGCGAACGTAGATGCTCTTCAATGCTGCGAGCGCCGTCGGGAAATCCTCTGCGTCTTCTATGAGAGGGTAAATTTCCGGGCTTACCCTCGAATGCAGGACCTGCATTTTCTGGTCTTCTGTGATCCGGCCAGGGGCCGTTCGGAGGTAGCCTTCAAAACAAGCTTGCCAGTGTTTAAAAACTGCTGCCGAGTTCGCTGCGTGGGGGCTGATCCGCAGGCATTCCGGGGCGATCCGGAGCTCCATAGTCCTTTAAGCTCGCTTAATAAATTGTAGCGCACAATGACTTACGAGAGAGACGAGATGAGATGAAGTCGATGAGGCTTTATTAAGCGAGACTTGTCCCCAGCAGTTCAGCAACAGAATGGAGCGGCGGGGAGAAGCTCGGGTTCTTATACTCCGCCTTCAGGGCGGAGCCAGGAGTCATCAGCCAACCAGGACCCGGGATCTGTCTGCCAATAGCATCACGGCTTCACAGTCCCACATGACCCCTAATACATACTACCACAACAGGCAATGGCAACCGATTGCATATGCCTTGAGAGCGATGATACCGACCGAACAGTGCTGTGCGCAAATCGAAAAAGAATGTTTGGGTCTGCTCACTGGAATGGACAAATTTCAGAACTATGTGTACGGGTTACCCACCTTTACAGTGAAAATGGATCATCGTCCTCTCGTGACTATTTCTCCAGAGAAATTATGTCCTTCCTGTAATGTGATGACCAGAATTGCATACAATACTCCAATAGTTTCAGGTCATGTGGGGATGTGAACAGGAATGAATTGATTTGTACGGTACATTGGTCTATTCTGTGCAGGAGAAATTTGGGGAAGTCAAAGTGAGGGGGTTGGCACTTGAATGTGGCATTCCACTCCCATTTCCTGCCCTGAAATAGGCCCCTCAAGCCTGCTCCCTCATTTTTCAAGATCATGGTTGATCTGTTTCAAGTTCTACATTCAAAGATTGGCCAGGTGACTGACAGTGAAGAAGAAGGTTATAGGTTACAGGAGGATATAGACGGATTGTCAGATGGGCAGATCAGTGGCAGATAGAATTTAACCCTGAAAAGTGTGAGGTGATGCACTTTGGAAGGAGTACCACAACAAGGGAGTACTCAATGAATGGCTGGACACTAAGAAGCTCAGAAGAATAGACAGATCTTGGGGTGCTTGTCCACAGACATCTGAAGACGGCAGAACAGGTTAATGGGATAATTAAGAAGACAAATGGGACACTTGCCTTTATCAGTCATAGCATAGATCATAAGAGCAGGGAGGTTATGTTGGAGCTGTCCTGGACTTTGATTAGGCCACAGGGGCTGGTTCTGCACAGGACTAAAGAGCTGGCTTTTAAAGCAGACCAAGGCAGGCCAGCAGTATGGTTCAATTCCCGTACCACCTCCCTGAACAGGCACCGGAATGTGGCGACTAGGGGGTTTTCACAGTAACTTCATTTGAAGCCTACTTGTGACAATAAGGGATTTTCATTTCATTTGTGGCCTCACCAGTGTTTTACACAATTCCAACATTATATTGTTATGGGCGAGGCGTTTTCAGAACCCCAAAATGTATCATGGAGTTCAACCAGCTTCTCCCTTTAATGGATTGTTGCTTTTCCAGCACACGGCTTGTTCCCCAGGTGTGATATTACAATTATGGACACGTGGTTTTTAACACAGAACAATGTTTATTCTATGAACTCAACTTAACCTTTTAAATAAACATTGGATCCCTTAACACCCACTTACTTCAAAGATAACCCTGAAAACATTACTGATGTGTTGGGTGCTCTGGATCCGTGGAATACATACAGGCCACCAACACTGAAAATAGTGCAACACTATTTTATTAAGTTAGAAACTGTTGAACATACTTTCACTGTGGGTTAACATGATGTTAGATTAAACTAAAGACCTATGCCTGTCCTAACCAGTCTATGCACTCAGCACATGGTGAAGATCTGTGCTGTAAGCTGTAAGCTCTGTCCTTCTAGAAGGCTGCATCCCGAATCAGCGGGAACTCTGATGCCCCCTGTCTTTATAGTGAGTGTGCTCTAACTGGTGATTGGCTGCGGTGTTGTGTGTGTTGATTGGTCCCACTGTGTGTCCATCAGTGTGTGTGTATCTGCACCATGATATACTGGTGTATATTATGACGTCTCCCTTTTTATAAAAGAATGTATGTGTGTGGCAATAAATAATGTATGGTGAGAATGTTCCTAACTATGTGTGGGGTGCGAAGACATATTTGCAGGACTACGTACATGAGAACTAAGCTATTTACATGGGAAGGTGCCTGGTGCAGAGAAGCAGTATGCAACAAGAATAACGAGATCAACACTATATACAAACCAGGGGAACGATCAAACAAAGCAATGAAACAATTCAGAGAGTCTATAAGTCCGCAAAGTTCATAAATTAAGTCTCTGAGGAGGGCGACGAGTTCTAGATGACCGCCTCAAGGGTGGGTCGAGAGCCGCCGGTTCAGGAGCGGGCTGGACTGCGTCAGAGGCAGGGGGATGCAGAGTGTCAGGGAGCTCTGCATAGTCCGTGGCAGGGTCAGCAGGAGGGCGAGGCAACAGTGGAGGATCACGTGGTGAGCGTGGGACGAGACGAAGGGCGCGTTGATTGCGGCGCAGAATAGAGCCATCCGGTAGACGAACCAGAAACGAGCGGGGGCGACCTGCCGAAGGACAACAGCGGTTGCAGACCAGCCACCATCCGGAAGATGGACGCGGACGTTGTCATCTGGAGCCAGAGCAGGGAGATCAGCTGCACGAGAGTCATGTGCCGCCTTGTGCTGTGCACGTGACAGCTGCATCCGGCGAAGGACCGGAACGTGGTTGAGGTCTCGACCCATATGTAACGGCTGGCGACAGGCCAGTGGACAGTGGGGCGGAGCGATAGGCCAGCAAGGCAAGGTAGAAAATCGGACCCAGCATCGGCAGCCTTGCATAGGAGCCGTTTGACTATATGTACTCTCTTCTCCGCTTTGCCGTTGGATTGGGGGTACAGGGGACTGGATGTCACATGGGCAAAATTGTACCGCCTGGCAAAGTTGGCCCATTCCTGGCTGGCGAAGCAGGGGCCATTGTCCGACATAACCGTGAGCGGAATGCTGTGTCGAGCAAAGGTTTCTTTACATGCACAAATGACTGCAGACGAGGTGATGTCATGCAACCTTATCACCTCCGGGTAATTCGAAAAGTAGTCCACGATCAGGACATAGTCTCTACCCAGCACGTGGAACAGGTCGATGCCCACCTTGGTCCATGGTGACGTGTCCAACTCATGGGGCTGTAGGGTCTCATGTGGTTGGGCCGGCTGGAAGCGCTGACAAGTGGGGTAGTTGAGCACTGTGCTGGCTATGTCCTCATTAATGCCGGGCCAGTACACTGCCTCTCGAGCCCGTTGGCGCTCGTGTAGTTGTTCCAGGACAAGCTGGCGCATGCTATGCGGGATGACAATGTGGTCCAGTTTTAGAAGAACCCCGTCTACTACCGCCAGATCATCTCTGACATTATAGAACTGAGGGCATTGGCCCTTGAGCCACCCGTCCGTTAGGTGGCACATGACATGCTGTAGCAAGGGGTCAGCCGCCGTCTCGCGGTGAATTTGGACCAGGCGTTCATCCGTGGCAGGTAGATTAGAGGCCGCGAATGCCACATGGGCGTCAACCTGGCAGACAAATCCCACTGGGTCACATGGAGTGTTGACTGCCCTGGAGAGAGCGTCAGCAATGATGAGGTCTTTGCCTGGGGTGTATACCAGCTGGAAGTCATATCGCCGGAGCTTGAGAAGAATACGCTGGAGGCGAGGCGTCATGTCGTTCAAGTCTTTCTGTATTATTTTGACCAGCAGGCGATGGTCGGTCTCGACGGTGAATTGAGGAGGTCCGTAGACATAATCGGGAAACTTAACCACACCGGTCAGAAGGCCCAGGCACTCCTTTTCTATCTGTGCGTAGCGCTGCTCCGTGGGGGTCATTGCACGTGACGCATATGCAACGGGGGCCCATGATGAGGCCTCATCACGTTGAAGGAGCACTGAAGGAGCACTGCCCCAATGCCGGATTGACTGGCATCAGTCAAAATTTTGGTCTCCTTTGCTGGATCAAAGAAAGCTAAGACCGGGGCCGTGGTCAGTTTTGTTCTGAGTTCTCTCCATTTGCACTCGTGGGCAGGGAGCCATTAGAAGTCTGTCGTCTTCCTGACCAGGTTCCTGAGAGCCGTGGTATGAGAGGCGAGGTTAGGGATAAATTTCCCTAAAACATTGACCATGCCCAGAAATCGGAGGACGGCCTTCTTATCCTCTGGTGTTTTCATAGCTGTGATGGCAGCTACCTTGTCCGCATCCGGCTGCACACCCAATTGGGAGATGTGGTCCCCGAGGAACTTGAGTTCCGTCTGACCAAAAGAGCATTTGGCCCTGTTGAGACGGAGGCCATGCTCATGTATACGCGCTAATACGCGCGGGAGGCGACTAACATGCTCCTGCGGGGTGGTGGACCAAATGATTATGTCATCGACATAGACGTGAACACCTTCAATGCCTTCCATCATTTGTTCCATAATCTTATGCAGATATGATCCCAAATGGCATCCTGTTGTAACAATATCTTCCAAAGGGGGTATTAAATGTGCCAAGTTTCCTGCTGGATTTGTCGAGCTGGATTTGCCAGAATCCTTTTGAGGCGTCGAGTTTGGTGAAGAGCTTGGCGCGAGCCATCTCACATGTGAGATCTTCGCGCTTGGGAATTGGATAATGCTCCCTCATGATATTGCGATTTAGATCCTCGGGATCAATGCCAATTCTCAATTCACCGAAAGGCTTTTTTACACATACCATGGAACTGACCCAGTCAGTTGGTTCCATGACTTTGGAAATCACTCCTAGGTTCTGGAGGTCCTGCAGCTGCTGCTTGAGGCGGTCCTTAAGGGGTGCTGGGACCCTGCGAGGTGCGTGCACCACAGGCGTGGCATTCGGTTTTAATAAAATCTTGTAGGTGTACGGGAGCGTGCCCATGCCCTCAAAGACGTTGTGGTACTGATAATGGCGTCGAGCTGCGCCCTGAAGTCGGTGTCCTGAAAGGCAGACACGTCAGCAGGAGAGAGAGAGTGAACTCTCTGAACTAGGATGTGGAGATGCCGGCGTTGGACTGGGGTGAGCACAGTAAGAAGTCTTACGATGCCAGGTTAAAGTCCAACAGGTTTGTTTCGATGTCACTAGCTTTTGGAGCACTGCTCCTTCCTCAAGTGAATGAAGAGGTATGTTCCAGAAACATATATATAGACAGATTCAAAGATGCCAGACAATGCTTGGAATGCGAGCATTAGCAGGTGATTACATCTTTACAGATCCGTTCAACAGCTTGCATGCCTGCGCGCCAAGCAGGGAGGCTATCGAGGAGCCCACGATTTCAAAGGGAAGGATGGCTTTGCGTGACCTGTGCGTCACTTCAAGTTGGCAGCAATGGCATTGCCATTATAATCTAATAGCTGGCAGGCTGATGGGAGGATGGCTGGTTTGACACGAAGGCTTTGGAGGTCAGACCGCGCAATGAGATTGGCGGAGGCACCAGTGTCCAGGTGGAATCATATTTGGGACCGGTTGACCGTCAAGGTGGCACACCACTCATCGACTGGATCAATGCTGCATACCGATAGAGGCTGGATTCTTTGCTTTGGGGACACCCTGTTTTTTGTAACGATATCGACTCGAAAAGGCGCCTTCGGGTCCTCGGTGTCAATATCGGGTAGTAGGTCCGCATTGGACTCGGTGACCGTGGGTTGAATGGCCCGGACATTCCTGCGAGGCTGGCTGGAGCGATATGAGTTGGCAGGCTGAGCTGATCTGCATAAAGCAGCATAGTGGCCAAGTTTGCCACATCTCAGGCATCGTCGGGATTTGGCAGGGCATTACCGCTTTAGGTGGGCGGAGCCACAGTTGCCGCATGTTGTAGCATCAGCACGTTCGCTGCGCCACCGCACATGCGCGGTGCGGTCGTACGTGGTGCGTGCCTGCGCAGTACGTTCGTCGACGTCGCCGTCCCCCTCGTTCGGTGCGCACAAGCGTGGGAGTTCGCGAAAAGCGTGCGAAATGGCCGCCCTCATCCAGGCTGATGCCCTGGAGTTGCTCGATTGCTTGAACCGTTCTGCCTCGTGGGGACCTTGCCGCGCCGTTTCAGCCGCTTGGATGAGGGAATACTGACTAGTGGCGGTTTCGTGTAGCACGCAGGTCTTGATGGCGGTCGCTAGCGTGAGCTGCTTTACCTTGAGGAGCTGCTGGCGTCGGGGGTCTGACTGAACACCGAAAACAATCTGGTCGTGTATCATGGACTCGGAGGTGGGCCTGTAATTACAGGACTGCGCAAGGATGCGGAGGTGGGTGAGAAAGGACTGGAAAGGTTCATCCTTACCCTGCAAACGCTGTTGGAATACATAGCGCTCGAAACTTTCATTCACCTCTATGCTGCAGTGAGTGTCAAACTTGAGGAGGACCGTCTTGAATTTTGATTTATCATCATCATCAGCAAAGGTGAGAGAATTGAAAATGTGGATGGCATGTTCCCCGGCCATGGATAGGAAGAGAGTGATCTTCCTGGTGTCTGAGGCATCTTCGCGGTCTGTGGCTTCAAGGCGGAGCTGGAGGCGTTGTTTGAATATCTTCCAGTTGGCCCCGAGGTTGCCGGCGATGCGGAGCGGCGGCTGCGGGCAGATGTTGTCCATGTTGCAGGATGACGGAATGCTGGCGGAAGGCAGATCACTTGCAGGTAGGTCTAAGAAGTTCTAATATCCCTCAACTCCTGGTATCATGATGTGTTGGGTGCTCTGGATCCATGGAACACATACAGGCCACCAACACTTAAAATAATGCAACACTATTTTATTGAGTTAGAAACTGTTGAACATACTTTCACTGTGGGTTAACACGATGTTAGATTTAACTAAAGACCTATGTCTGTCCTAACCAGTCTATGCACTCAGTGAAGATCTGTGCTGTGTCCTTCTAGGAGGCTGCATCCCGAATCAATGGGAACTCTGATGCCCCCTGTCTTTATAGTGAGTGTGCTCCTTTAAGTGATTGGCTGCAGTGTTGTGTGTGTTGATTGGTCCCGCTGTGTGTCCATCAGTGTGTGTGTATCTGCACCATGATATACTGGTGTATATTATGACAATTACAACACTACATAATCCCTCAAAATGTTCCTTCAAACATCCAAAAGGCTTCAAACCTTCAAAACAGCAACACCCCAGGTCACAGTTAATATATATTTTCTGTTTTATGGCAGAGATATATCAGCTTGGTTGACTTCAGCTCCAGCACCTTGCTTTCTTCCTGCAGCTCTCTGAAAACACACAGACACACCCAAGCTGCTTTCTCAAACCTGGCTTTCTCCCTGCAAGCAGAACGCAGCAAACCTGAACTTCTCAAGCTGCTGTCTCAAACTGGCTTTCTCCTTTTAAGCAACTCCCAGCAAAAACAGCCAGGCACTTTTAAACTGCTCTCAGCAAAACCAGACAGGCACTTTTTAGCTGCTCTCAGCAAAACTGAAACCAAAAGCAGACGTGAGCTCAGCTCCCCCCTGTGACATCACTTCAGTAATATGATCATCTCCATTCCTTAAAGGTACATTGCTTAAACATCCATTTCTTAAAGAGACTCTCACACGATAATATCCTTACTTTTATATTCTATACCTCTATCAATGAAGGAGAGCATTCTATATGCTTTCTTTACAACCTTGTCTAGTTGAACTGCTGTCTTTAGGGACCTGTGCACTTGTATGCCAAGATCTCTCACTTAATTTATCCTTCTTAATACAATCCCATTTATTGTGTATCCCCTATAACTGTTTGACCTCCCTAAATGCATGACCTTACACTTCTCTGTGTTACATTCCATCTGCCACTTAATCACCCATTCCACCAACCCACTAAAGCTATTTTGGAGATTATAGCTATCCTCTACACTGTCCACTTTGTGACATCTGCAAATTTCCCAATCATGCATCCCATGTTCACGTCCAAATCATTAATATATAACACCAACAGTAAGAGTCACAACTCCGAACCCTGGGGAACACCACTTGAAACAAATTTCCAATTGTAAGGGCAGCCATCAACCATTATCCTTTGTTTCCTGTTACTAAACCAACTTTTTAATACAGATTTCACATTGCCCTGTATCCCATGGATGATTACTTTTTTGACAAATGTGGGACCTTGTCAAACATCTTGCTAAAATCCACGCACACAACATCCACTGCACTACCCTCATCAACCTTTCTTGTCACTTCCACAAAGAATTAAATCAAATTTGTGAGGCAAGACTTACCTTTAACAAATCCATGCTGACTATCCCTGACTAGTCCATGCCTTTCTATTTGACAGTTAATCCTATCTCTCTGGATTGATCCTAATTTGCCCACCACTAATGTAAGACTAACTGGCCTATGTTTGGCATTTCCTACGATCCCTTTTTAAACAATGGAACCACGTTTGCATTTCTCCAGTCCTCCGGTACCTCCCATGTATCTAGTGAAGATTGGAAAATCATTCTCAGGACATCGGCTATCTCCTCCCTGACCTCCTTCAGTAGCCTCAGAAACAATCAATCTGGCCCTGGTGACTTATCAACTTTCAAGGAATCCAACTCTTTGAGTACTTCCTCTCTCTTTATGATTATCCCGTGCAATATCTCACAGTGTTCCTCCTGGACTACTATCTCTGAGTTTCCTTTTTAAACACGGAGACAAAATATTAATTTAAAATCCTTCCCTCAGCCTCTGCATCTACACACAAGTTTCCTTCTTCATCTCTGATAGGTCCCACTTTTTCCTTAATCTTTTACCATTAATAAATTGGTAAAACATCTTTGGGTTTTCTTTAACTTTACTAGCTAATCTTTTTTCATGCCCTCTCTCTGAGTTTCTTATTTCCTTTTTTACTTCGCCCTGCACTTAATATATTCATCTGGACTATCTGCAATGCTTAGGCCTTTGTGCCTATCTTACGCTTTATTTTTCTGTTTGCTCTTCCCCTGTATTCCTCTAGACAACCGGGGGCAGGGGGGGTGTCTAGATTTGGCAGTACCACTCTTGTTTTTGGAGAGGACATGCCTACTTTGTACATTTAGGATCTTGCTTTTTAATACTTCCCACTGGTTTTCCATTGATTTGTCTAGCAGTGCTGGCCAATCCACCTCAGCCAAGTCCCTTCTCATTCCTGCCATATTTGCCTTCCCCAGTTCAAACCTTTTACTCCTGAACAATTCTAGTAGCGAAAGTTATAGAGACAGAAAACTTGCCTGCAGAATTTTCAAATCAAAATGAATCACTAAAAGGACTGAGAACTCGTGATCCTAAAGGGTTACTGACTGTTAACACTGAATTGAATGGTCCTGTCAGTGCTGAGACAGCACAAGAATTAACCATGCCTATCCGTGTTGAGTTCCAGAAAACAGGCAACTGAACCGAATTCAAAAGATCAGTTACAATCTCAAAATGACTGGCATAAAGTAATTTGTGAATTGCGTGGAAGATTCAAAGTCTTAGAAAGAAAATTTAAGATCCAGAATGAGGCGGCTGCTGATATTCTTGAAAATAATGAAACAAAATTTGATCTTGATGGGATAAGAAAAAACTGAAAGATTACAACTTGTTTAAAGATTAAATCAAACAACAATATCAAACCTCTCTCAGCTTGAGCATAAAAAAGCATCTGAATGATATAGTGGCTAAGTAATATTTTGATCAAAGATGGAACTAGTTGCTGGCACAAAAGTTTTGAACTTGTTATCTCAAAAAGAGAATTTACAGTACTTGGGTCTGGAAAATGAACTTAAAAATCAAGATATGCTTACAGCTAAAGAAGGAGACAATTTAACTATTGACTTAATTGAAACCTTCTTTGAAAAAGCTACAGATGGACTTCCGGGTGCGGCGATGACCAGCTGAGTCGCACGTTTCGGCAGCTCCCTGTGAAACGGACTTTTGGGCTCTTGATAGGAGCCCCAACGGCAATTTTGACGGCTAAAAACACTGTGCGGTAAACCAGAAGGGAATCCCCCCTGGATACGGATGGAAAAAGGAGGAGAGAGTGGCCAGATTGCAGTGGATCCTTTAGAACAGCGGCAAGGAAGGCAAGCAAAAACCAAGATGGCGTCGGAAGGTGGCAGTTTAACATGGGGCCCTGAACAACAAGAGTTCTTGAAATGCTGTGTGGAAGAGATCAAAAAGGAAATGAAGAAAGAGCTGTTGGCCCCGATACTACAGGCGATCGAAGGGCTAAAGGAGGAACAAAAGACCCAGGAGCGGGAGCTTCGGGTCGTGAAGGCAAAGGCAGCCGAGAATGAGGACGATATACAGGGCCTGGTGGTGAAGACGGAGACGCAGGAGGCACATCAGAAACGATGTGTGGAAAGGTTGGAGGCACTGGAAAACAACGCAAGGAGGAACAACCTGAGGATTCTTGGTCTTCCTGAAGGTGTGGTGGGAGCGGACGTCGGGGCATATGCGAGCACGATGCTGCACTCGTTAATGGGAGCGGAGGCCCCGGCGGGTCCGTTGGAGGTGGAGGGAGCATACCGAGTGATGGCGCGAGGACCGAGAGCAGGAGAAATTCCCAGAGCCATAGTGGTGAGATTCCTCCGTTTTAAGGATAGAGAAATGGTCCTTAGATGGGCGAAGACAACTCGGAGCAGTAAATGGGAGAACGCGGTGATCCGCGTTTATCAAGACTGGAGTGCGAGCTTTAATCGGGCCAAGGCGGTGCTTCATAAAAAGAAGATAAAATTTGGAATGCTGCAACCGGCAAGACTGTGGGTCACATATCGAGGGAGGCACCACTACTTTGAGACGGCGGATGAAGCGTGGACTTTTATTGTGGAAGAAAAACTGGAATGAGCGGGTTATTAAAAAGAACGTTCGAACAAAGTGGTGGGGCGAATGTGGGGGGCAAAGAGGGGTTTTATGTACTAATCCTGCGATGTGGTAACTTTTCTCTCTCCCACAGGTGGTGATGGGGGGAGGAGGGGAGGTGGAGGAGATGGGGCGTTGGCCATTGGGGGCGGGGCCAAGGGAGAAGCGCGGGCTTGGTTCCCGCGCTATGACAATCATGGCGGGAATAGAGAAGCAGGAAGGAGGGGGCGTCGCACGGTGCGAGCCGAGGTCACGGGGGGAAGCCGAGGTCAGCCAGAGTTTGCTGACTTCTGGGAGCAACATGGGGGGAGTAATTACGCTAGCGGGGGATCTAGCGGGGGGGGGGGGAGGGGGGAATTACTGGGTTGCTGCGGCTGGGGAGAGGGGGGAGCTGGTATGGGAGAGGATGGGCGGGGGGGCACCGCCTGGGGGAGATACAGCTGCGTGGGAACCGGGTGAGGAGCTGGAAAAAGGTGATGGCTAATCGACAAGGGGGGGGGGGGGGGGGGGGGTAGGAAGCCCCCCAACTCGGCTGATCACGTGGAACGTGAGAGGGCTCAACGGGCCGATAATGAGGGCACGGGTACTCGCACACCTTAAGAAACTTAAGGCAGATGTGGTTATGTTACAGGAAACGCACCTGAAACTGATAGACCAGGTTAGGCTACGCAAAGGATGGGTGGGGCAGGTGTTCCATTCGGGGCTAGATGCGAAAAACAGGGGGGTGGCTATATTAGTGGGGAAGCGGGTAATGTTCGAGGCAAAGACTATAGTGGCGGATAACGGGGGCAGATACGTGATGGTGAGTGGCAAACTACAGGGGGAGACGGTGGTTTTGGTAAACGTATATGCCCCGAACTGGGATGATGCCAATTTTATGAGGCGGATTCTAGGACGCATTCCGGACCTAGAGATGGGAAAGCTGATAATGGGGGGAGATTTTAATACGGTGTTGGAACCAGGGCTGGATAGGTCGAAGTCCAGGACTGGAAGGAGGCCGGCAGCAGCCAAGGTACTTAAAGATTTTATGGAGCAGATGGGAGGTGTCGACCCGTGGAGATTTAGCAGACCTAGGAGTAAGGAGTTCTCGTTTTTCTCCTATGTCCATAAAGTCAACTCGCGAATAGACTTTTTTGTGCTGGGTAGGGCATTGATCCCGAAGGTGAGGGGAACGGAGTATACGGCTATAGCCATTTCGGATCACGCTCCACACTGGGTGGACTTGGAGATAGGGGAGGAAACAGGAGGGCGCCCACCCTGGAGAATGGACATGGGACTAATGGCAGATGAGGGGGTGTGTCTAAGGGTGAGGGGGTGCATTGAAAAGTACTTGGAACTCAATGATAATGGGGAGGTCCAGGTGGGAGTGGTCTGGGAGGCGTTGAAGGCGGTGGTTAGAGGGGAGCTGATATCAATAAGGGCACATAAAGGGAAGCAGGAGAGTAAGGAACGGGAGCGGTTGCTGCAACAACTTTTGAGGGTGGACAGACAATATGCGGAAGCACCGGAGGAGGGACTGTACAGGGAAAGGCAAAGGCTACATGTAGAATTTGACTTGCTGACTACAGGCACTGCAGAGGCACAATGGAGGAAGGCACAGGGTGTACAGTACGAATATGGGGAGAAGGCGAGCAGGTTGCTGGCACACCAATTGAGGAAAAGGGGAGCAGCGAGGGAAATAGGGGGAGTGAGGGATGAGGAAGGAGAGATGGAGTGGGGAGCGGAGAGAGTGAATGGAGTGTTCAAGACATTTTATAAAAAATTATATGAAGCTCAACCCCCGGATGGGAGGGAGAGAATGATGGGCTTCTTGGATCGGCTGGAATTTCCCAAGGTGGATGAGCAGGAAAGGGTGGGACTGGGAGCACAGATCGAGGTAGAAGAAGTGGTGAAAGGAATTAGGAGCATGCAGGCGGGAAAGGCCCCGGGACCGGATGGATTCCCAGTCGAATTCTATAGAAAATATGTGGACTTGCTCGCCCCGGTACTGACGAGGACCTTTAATGAGGCAAAGGAAAGGGGACAACTGCCCCCGACTATGTCTGAAGCAACGATATCGCTTCTCTTAAAGAAGGAAAAGGACCCGCTACAATGCGGGTCCTATAGACCTATTTCCCTCCTAAATGTAGATGCCAAGGTCCTGGCCAAGGTAATGGCAATGAGAATAGAGGAATGTGTCCCGGGGGTGGTCCACAAGGACCAAACTGGGTTTGTGAAGGGGAGACAGCTGAACACGAATATACGGAGGTTGTTAGGGGTAATGATGATGGCCCCACCAGAGGGAGAAACGGAGATAGTAGTGGCGATGGATGCCGAGAAAGCATTTGATAGAGTGGAGTGGGATTATTTGTGGGAGGTGTTGAGGAGATTTGGTTTTGGAGAGGGGTATGTTAGATGGGTGCAGCTGTTGTATAGGGCCCCAGTGGCGAGCGTGGTCACGAATGGATGGGGATCTGCATATTTTCGGCTCCATAGAGGGACAAGGCAGGGATGCCCTCTGTCCCCATTATTGTTTGCACTGGCGATTGAGCCCCTGGCGATAGCGTTGAGGGGTTCCAAGAAGTGGAGGGGAGTACTTAGGGGAGGAGAAGAGCACCGGGTATCTTTGTATGCGGACGATTTGCTACTAGACGTGGCGGACCCGGCGGAGGGGATGCCAGAAATAATGCGGATACTTGGGGAGTTTGGGGATTTTTCAGGGTATAAATTGAACATGGGGAAAAGTGAGTTGTTTGTGGTGCATCCAGGGGAGCAGAGTAGAGAAATAGAGGACCTACCGTTGAGGAAGGTAACAAGGGACTTTCGTTACCTGGGGATCCAGATAGCTAAGAATTGGGGCACATTGCATAGGTTAAATTTAACGCGGTTGGTGGAACAGATGGAGGAGGATTTCAAGAGATGGGATATGGTATCCCTGTCAATGGCAGGGAGGGTGCAGGCGGTTAAGATGGTGGTCCTCCCGAGATTCCTCTTTGTGTTTCAGTGCCTCCCGGTGGTGATCACGAAGGCTTTTTTTAAAAGGATTGAAAAGAGCATCATGGGTTTTGTGTGGGCCGGGAAGACCCCGAGAGTGAGGAAGGGATTCTTACAGCGTAGCAGGGATAGGGGGGGCTGGCACTACCGAGCCTCAGTGAGTATTATTGGGCCGCTAATATTTCAATGGTGAGTAAGTGGATGGGAGAGGAGGAGGGAGCGGCGTGGAAGAGATTAGAGAGGGCGTCCTGTAGGGGGACTAGCCTACAGGCTATGGTGACAGCCCCATTGCCGTTCTCACCGAGGAACTACACCACAAGCCCGGTGGTGGTGGCTACACTGAAGATTTGGGGACAGTGGAGACGGCATAGGGGAAAGACTGGAGCCTTGGGGGGGTCCCCGATAAGAAACAACCATAGGTTTGCCCCGGGGGGAATGGATGGGGGATATGGAATGTGGCAAAGAGCAGGAATAACGCAACTGAAAGATCTGTTTGTGGATGGGAAATTCGCGAGTCTGGGAGCGCTGACCGAGAAATATGGGTTGCCCCAAGGGAATGCATTCAGGTATATGCAACTGAGGGCTTTTGCGAGGCAACAGGTGAGGGAATTCCCGCAGCTCCCGACACAAGAGGTGCAGGACAGAGTGATCTCAAAGACATGGGTGGGGGATGGTAAGGTGTCAGATGTATATAGGGAAATGAGGGACGAAGGGGAGACTATGGTAGATGAACTAAAAGGGAAATGGGAAGAAGAGCTGGGGGAGGAGATCGAGGAGGGGCTGTGGGCAGATGCCCTAAGCAGGGTAAACTCGTCGTCCTCGTGTGCCAGGCTAAGCCTGATTCAGTTTAAGGTATTACACAGGGCGCATATGACTGGAGCACGGCTCAGTAAATTTTTTGGGGTGGAGGATAGGTGTGCGAGGTGCTCGAGAAGCCCAGCGAATCATACCCATATGTTTTGGTCATGCCCGGCACTACAGGGGTTTTGGATGGGGATGACAAAGGTGCTTTCAAAAGTAGTAGGAGTCCGGGTCGAACCAAGCTGGGGGTTGGCTATATTTGGGGTTGCACAAGAGCCGGGAGTGCAGGAGGCGAGAGAGGCCGATGTTTTGGCCTTTGCGTCCCTAGTAGCCCGGCGCAGGATATTGCTAATGTGGAAAGAAGCCAAGCCCCCGGGGGTGGAGACCTGGATAAATGACATGGCGGGGTTTATAAAGCTAGAGCGGATTAAGTTCGTCCTAAGGGGGTCGGCTCAAGGGTTCACCAGGCGGTGGCAACCGTTCGTCGAATACCTCGCAGAAAGATAGACGGAATGGGAAAAAGAAGGCAGCAGCAGCAGCCCAGGATCTGGGGGGGGGAGGGTGGAGGAGGAACCAGAAGGACTCTCAGGGTTGTTAATATATACTGTATAGTATGTATAGGTCGTTGCTACAGATAATTATATATTGGACTGTTAAATTATATTTTTGGAGAGTGTTACTTGTGACAAGGCAGTTGCCAATTAGGGCTAGTTTTCATTTTTGTTATTTATTATTTATTCATTTTTTTGTTTTTTTTGTTTATAAAACAGGTCATTGTTATTTGTGTTGTTATAATATTGTGTAAAGGATGCACAATGTACTGTGTTGGTTGACCAAAAATTTTCAATAAAATATTTAATAAAAAAAAAGAAAAAGCTACAGATATGGAGAGCAATAAGGTTAAAAAGCTGAAATCAGCACATACTATTTTAAGACTGAACTTGAAAATTCACTTGTGCTTAACAATGAGGAAACTTCTTTACAGATGGCCTTTTGGACCTCGATTATTGGAATAGGAAATCTTTCAAGAAATGGTGTAAAAGGAAACATTTTTCATCTTGAACTGAACATGGAATTCTTTTTTTAATGTATTTTATTCCAAACTTATACAATTCAGGAAGCAAACTCCCCAACACACAATTATACAGTTTGTACAATTTTTCCCCCCTTTTTCAACCCCCCTCCTCCCTCCCCCTCACTCCTCCTGCATCGCCCCACCATGAACATCCCCCACCTTGCCTCAAAACCTTTCGCTGAACCCCTTAATTTGTGCTTGACTTTTTCCAGCTGAAGAAAGTCATATAAGTCCCCTGGCCAGGCAGCCACTCCTGGCGGTGTTGCTGACCGCCATTCCAACAGAATTCTTCGCAGGACAATTAGAGAGCCGAAGGCCACAATGTTCGCCTTCCTCCTCTCCATCAGTTCCGGCTTCTCTAATATCCCGAGTATCGCCACCAAAGGGTCCGCCTCAACCTCCTCTCTCACTATCCCTGTTAGCGCCATTAACACTCCCGCCCAGAATCTCTCCAAATTTTCGCAGCCCCAGAATATATGTGCGTGATTCACTGGTCTCTCCCATACTTTTCACTCGTCAGCCACTTCCTGGAAGAACACACTCATTCTTGCCCGAGTCATATGTACCCTGTGTACCACCTTGAACTGTATCAGGCTCATCCTTGCGCACGAGGAGGTCGCATTTACCCATCATAGCTCCTCACTCCATGATCCCCGGTTTATCTCCCCTCCCAGCTCCCCTTCCCACTTCTCCTTAATCTTCACCACCTGCTCATCCTCCTGCTCTCCCAGCCACCCACATATGTCTCTGGAAGCAGCAGTGACTCCAACAGGATGTACCTCGGCACCCTGGGGAACTCTTTCTAAACGTTCTGCGTTAAGTCCCTTACCAGCACTACCTCACTTCCTCTCGGGAGCTCTACATTCTCCTTCAGTTCCTCTATACTGGCAAACCCCTCTTCGAGGTACAGATCCCTCACCTTAACCAGCCCCACGTCTCTCCACTTCCTGTACATACCATCACACCTGCCAGCTCGAAACCATGGTTTTCGCATTGCGGCGCCAGCACTGACATCCCTTCTATCCTGAAATGCTTCCTCAACTGGTTCCACACCTTTACTGTCGACTGCACCACCAGGCTCTCTGCATATTTTCTTGGCGCCATTGGCAATGCCGCCGTCACAGTAGCCCTCAAGCTGGACCCCCTACAGAATTCCTCCTCCACCCTAACCCATTCTGCTCCTTTTCCTTCCCACCACCCCGCCTCACCTTCCCCATATTCGCGGCCCAGTAATAATGTAGCAGGTTCGGCAACGCCAATCCTCCCTTCTTCCTCTGCCTCTGTAACAGTGTCCTCTTAACCCTTGGCACCTTACCTGCCCAAACAAAGTCTGAGATAATCATATCCGGTTTTCAAAAGAAGGCCTTTGGTCCAAAGATCAGAAGTGTCTGGAGTATGAACAGGAACCTCAGAATGTTCATCTTCACCACTTGGACCCTCCCTGCCAGAGCCAGGTGCAGCGTGCCCCCCTCTTCAGATTCCCCCCTAACCTCCCCCACCAGCTTTGTTAGGTCCCATTTATGTAACATCGCCCATTCCCTTGCTACCTGAATCCCCAGGTATCTAAACCTGTCTCTGGTCACCTTAAATGGCAACTCCCCAAGGTTGGCTCGCTGACCCAACTTGTTCACCGGGATTACTTAGGGGGTCGACAATGGGGCTGGTTTAGCACACTGGGCTAAATCGCTGGCTTTTAAAGCAGACCAAGCAGGCCAGCAGCATGGTTCAATTCCCGTACCAGCCTCCCCAAACAGGCGCTTGAATGTGGCGACTAGGGGCTTTTCACAGTAACTTCATTGAAGCCTACTTGTGACAATAAGCGATTTTCATTTCACTTCACTTTTCCCTACAATTAGCTTATACCTGAGAATGCCCCAAACCTCCCTAACGGGCCCATGATCCTCTCCATGCTGTCCAGCGGGTCCGAAACATACAATAGTAGGTCGTCCGCATACAGTGACACCTGGTGCTCCCTTTGTCCGCCTGTGATCCCTTGCCACTTTGTCGACCCCCTAAGATCCATTGCCAGAGGCTCTATCACTAGCGCAAACAACAGGGACGGCAGCGGGCACCCCTGCCTTGTTCCCCGTGCATTTCAAAATTTCGTGAGCCTATGTCATTGGTCCGCACACTCGCCCTCGGTGCCACATATGACAGGCACACCCATGTCACAACTTTCGGCCCAAACCCGAAACTTCCCAGGACCTCAAACAGGTTCCACCACTCCACCCAGTCAAATGCCTCCACCTCATCCATGGAGTGGAGATGCAGGCGTTGGACTCGGGTGAGCACAGTAAAAAGTCTTACAACACCAGGTTAAAGTCCAACAGGTTTGTTTCGAATCACGAGCTTTCGGAGCATTGCTCCTTCCTCACCTGAAAGCTAGTGATTCGAAACAAACCTGTTTTTTTCCCCTGGGGAGCTGCGATGTTGGTGGAAGTTTGCTGGTTCCATGCTGGAGAGGTTTGGGGCTCAGAAAGTGACCGGGGAGCCATTTATAGCCCAGTGCAGCTGGAAGGATGGAGTTCAGAGAAACCCAAAAGCATTGCCAGCTGAGTGAAGCTAGCAGTCTGCAAAAGAGCTGGAAATAATTAGTGGCAGAAGTGCAGCTTTGTGAATCCTGAGGAATGCATAGTCGGGAGAAGATATATATAGACTGTTTTATTTTTCTGACTTTGGATAGTAAACTTTATATTATTTAAAACTTTGGAATCTTGTGATTTTGTTCTCCTAGTGGGTAACTGGGATCTCAAACTTTGTCTACTTTAAATCTTCTAATATTTCCCATCACTATGTTTACACTATTATGATCAGGTTTGAAGGGGTAGGATGGTTCCCCTCTTTTCTCACTCCTCATTTGACCACAACAAGTTTTTTATTAAAAGAATGAGTTTGCCAATTCAGTGAGTATTTAACTGTTTCAGTGTTGTGACTGTAAAATGCACAGACAAGTTTTCTTTGAACTGTTTTTAAAAGAAAATAGTGTGTCATGTACTGAACACCTGATCTAAATAAAAACATTAAAAGGTATCCTGACTCTCACTCACATGCATTCAGGGGTTCACACATACAGACACACAGTTACAAAGTGGGAGGATAGATTGACTAGGTTTTTGAAAGTCCAGTAAAAGTCAGTGATATATAGAGCTTGTAAACTGATGACTTGAGATAGTTGGATGGTTTTTGACTGGGCTCAATGTTAATCCTTCTGGATTCTGTGCCGAGGCAATTTAACAATATCGACGGGTAAATTATATAATTTTTCTGGAGAAAGCAGCTGCTGGGTTGATTTTTAAAAACACTGCATATGACATGTGAATGGTCAAACAATAGGTTGAGCGCAAACTTGCAGAAATGGGGAGGGTATAGGCGCAACATGTTCCCTCCACGGTAACAGGAAGGAGTAACAAGCCTAGAGAACCATGGATGACCAGAAACATTCAGGATACGATGAGAAGGAAGAGAGTCATTTACAAGTACAAGGGGAGCAAATCAACGGAGACATTAGTGGAGTACAGAAAGTGCACGATGGAGTTTAAGAAAGTAATTAGGAGAGCAAAGAGGGGATATGATAAAGCTCTGGCTGGCAAAAGTAGTGAAAATCCCAAGATATTCTACAAGTATATCAATTGGAAGAGGATAACCAGGGAAAGAGTAGGGCCCATTAGTGACGAACAGGGAAATCTGTGCGTAGAGCCAGAGAACATTGGTAGGGTGTTGAACAAATACTCCATATCTGTCTTCACCCAAGAGAATGAGGAGGTAGACGCAGAACTCGGGAAGAGAGACTGTGAGGTTCTTGAGAAAATTGTCATGTGGAATGACCTCAGGAAATTTGGCATGTCCACATTAACTCTTAACAACTCTTACAAATGCATCTGAGAAAGCATCCTATCTGGCTGCATCACAGCCTGGTATGGCAATTGCTTGGCCCAAGACCACAAGAAACTTCAGAGAGTCGTGAACACAGCCCAGTTCATCACATGAACCTGCCTCCCATCCATTGACTCTGTCTACACCTCCCGCTGCCTGGGGAAAGCGGGTAGCATAATCAAAGACCCCTCCCACCCGGCTTACTCACTCTTCCAACTTCTTCCATCTGGCTGGAGATACAAAAGTCTGAAGAACACGCACGAACAGACTTAAAAACAGCTTCTTCCCCACTGTCACCAGACTCCTAAATGACCCTCTTATGGACTGACCTGATTGACACTACACCGCTGTATGCTTCACCCGATGCCGGTGTTTATGTAGTTACATTGTGTACCTTGTGTTGCCCTATTATGTATTTTATTTTTATTTTCTTTTCTTTTCATGTACTTAATGATCTGAAGAATTTGTAATTCTTCTCTGGCCTCAGGGGAGGTGCCAGAGCACTGGAGAACAGCTAATGTGGTCCCACTATTTAAGGAAGGTTGTAGAGAGATGCCAGGGAACTACAGACCAGTGAGTCTCACATCAATGGTAGGGAAACTATTGGAGAAAATTCTGAAGAAGATAATCTATCTCCACTTGGAGAGTGTGATCAGGAATAGTCAGCATGGCTTTGTCAGAGGGAGGTCATGCCTAACATATTTGATTGAATTTTTTGAGCATGTGACCAGGTGTGTAGTTGAGGGGAGTGCAGTTGATGTAGTTTACATGGATTTCAGCAAAGCCTTTGACAAGGTCCCATATGGGAGACTTATAAAAAAGGCAAATGCACATGAGATACAGGGTAACTTGATAAGGTGGATTCAAAATTGACTTAGCTGCAGGAGACGGAGGGTGATAACAGACGGCTGCTTTAGTGATTGGAAGCTAGTGTCCAGTGGCATACCACAGGGATCTGTGCTGGGTACCCTATTGTTTGTCATTTATATAAATGACATAGTTGACCATGTGGGGGGTAAGGTCAGTAAGTCTGCGGATGATGAAAAGATTGGCCAGGTGGTTAACAGTGAGGTTGAGTGTCTTAGGTTTCAGGAAGATATAGACAGGATAATAATAATAATCTTCATTGTCACAAGTAGGCTTACATTAACACTGCAATTAAGCCCCCAGTCGCCACATTCTGGCGCCTGTTCGCGTACACGAAGAGAGAATTCAGAATGTCCAAAATGGCTAACAGCACGTCTTTTAGGACTTGTGGGAGGAAGCCCACACAGACACAAGGAGAACGTGCAGACTCCGCACAGACAGTGATCCAAGCCGGGAATCGAACCTGGGATCCTGGCGCTGTGAAGCAACAGTGCTAAGTACTATGCTACCGTGCCGCCTCCCAGAGTCTCTTTGGGATACCCCCAATCCGATGCCAATGAGCTCGGAAGTTACAGCCCAATATATATTAATGACTGGACTTGGATGTACAGGATTTGCAAGTATCGCAAAATCTGTAGATATCACAAACATTGGATGTATTGTGAGCTGTGAGAAACACAGTGATACATTTTAAAAGAAAGCACAGGCTGATGGAATGGGTGGACAAATAGCAGATAAAGTTTAATGCAGAGAAGTGTGAAGTGGTGAATTTTGGTTGGAAGGTTGAGGAAAGGCAATACAAAATAGAGGGTGCAGAGGCGATTTACTAGGATGTTGCCAGGGATGGAACATTTAAATTATGAAGAGAGGTTGGATAGGCTTGGGTTGTTTTCGATGCAGCAGAGAAAACTGAGGGCAGAGCTAATCAAGGTGTACAAGATTATGAGGGGCATAGACAGGGTGGATAGGGAGCAACTGTCTTTTTCTGATCTTTGCTTCTTCTGTTCTCTGACCTGGAGAAAAGGTTTCTTGAACACAAAACGGGGGTTAGTTGGCTTATCACATGATCTCCCTCACCAACTGACTGGTTATCCAAACATGGTCATAACAAGTTGATTCCAGGTTCATGACTTAGACATGATTACATTATGGCTGGATGAGTTTCTTTCACAGACAGGGGCGGGATTCTCCCATCCCGCGGCAGAGTGTCCATGCCATCGCGGTTTACGATGGCGTGAACGGGCCGCTCACACGCCTAATTCTGGCTCCTACAGGGGGCCAGCATGGCGCTGGAGTGGTTTGCACCGCTCCAGCTGCAGATCCCGGCGTGAACTGTGATCCGCGGGATCCGCGCATGCGCAGTACGCCAGCACCAATGAGGACATGCGCAGTGGCACCAGCGCCAATGCGTGCATGCGCAGTGGCCTCCTTCAATGCAGCAGCCCCGACGCAACATGGCGCAGGACTACAGGAGCCGGCGCATAGGAAAGGAGGCCCCCAGCCACAGAGGCCAGCCCGCCGATCGCGGGCCAGGCCACATCGGAGGCCCCCCTGAGGTCCGACCCCCCCTTTCCTCCCAAAGACCGGCACTCGACCCTTACACGCCGAGTTCCCGCTGGCCCAGAGCAGGTTAGAATGGCGCCGGCGGGACTCAGCTCTTTTCTTACGGCTGCTCGGCCCATCCGGGCTGGAGAATCGGCGGGCCAGCAGTGTAGAGCGGCCCGCGACTGGCGACGCACCAACCACGCCGGCGCCAATGGCACTGACGGAGAATTGTGTGCCGGCGTCGGGGCGGCATGGCCCGATTCACGTGGCCCGCCGGCGATTCTCCGACCCGGCGCAGGGTCGGAGAATCCCGCCCAGGGTCTATTGTCCAAAGTGATTTTGTCTATTGTTTATTTCCCAATCTATTGAATACACAGGTGATTGTCTTGATGTTTGTGAATAGGTTAGGATGGTGGTCACTCACATTCCCTAATGTGATTGACTTTGATGGGTTTTTCGATACAGCTTGACTTCAATGGGTTTGTATTTTGTAATGTAATCAAACAAAGTTTCAGCTATCTTAGAAGCTGCTGTTTTAAATCATTGAAATACTCTTGTTCAGTAGAAAACTCACCCAAAAAATAAAGTTATTTTCAATATATAACAAAATACCATCTAATACTCTCACCTTTATCAGGTAGTGGACACTTAGAAAGATAATCATAGCTTTTCTTTGTTTACAGCTAACCCAGGTTTTGGTTTGGGCCAGGGGGGTTCATCTCATGGGGGAAGCAACTGGAGTGCTCCTGTGACGAGCATATGAATGAACTCAACCAGCTCTGAGTACTTCTGGTTGCACAAAGGCAGAGATGCCCAATGTCCTCACTGGTATTTGTCCTGGCAAATGAGCCACTCGCCATCACTCTCAGATCAGCGAAGGGGTGGAGAGGCATTCAGAGGGGAGACAGGGAGCAGGGAGTCTCACTCTATGCGGATGACCTGCTCCGCTATGTCTCAGACTCCCTAGCCAGCATGGGAGGAACAATGGGACTCTTCTAAAGGGAGTTTGGAACCTTCTCAGGTTACAAACTCAACTTGCGATAGAGTGAAATCTTCATCATGAACCCACGGCGAGGGGCGGGTTCAGATCTAGGGAACTTTCCGTTCAAGCTGCCCAAAACCAAATTACGATACTTGGGGTCCAAATAGTCTACAAGGATCCACAAATGGAACCTGTCACTTCTGATGGAGTAGGTAAAAAGGAACCTACGGAAGTGGCACTCACTCCTGCTCTCCCTAGCGGGGAGAGTGCAGACAATTAAGATGAATATACTGCATAGGTTTCTCTTCCTACTGAGATACCTCTCTATCTTTATCTCCAAGGACATCTTCACCAAAGTAGACAAAACAGTCATAGCGTTTGTGTGTGTGGTTGGGGGCGGGGTGGGGGAGCGGGGGGAGAAGAACCTTAGGAACCGTAAGCCTGTCCTACAGAGAAGGAGAAATATGAGGAGCCTGGCACTTCTGATCCTCCTATTCTACCACAGGACTGCTACTGCAGAAAGAGTACAGGGATGGGTCAAAGAGCCATGTGCGGAATGGGTGAAATCGGAGGAGAGTATCTTTACAGGGAATCCTTCCGAGCACTGGCCATGGCCCCACTCCCATTTCCCCCAGCCAAGTACTCAAGAAACCCTGTGGTGGTGGCCACTTCAGAATCAACTCAGCTCAGGCACCACTTCAGGCTGGTCTCAATGGCCACCATGGACCGCATCTGCAAGAACCATGGGCTGGATTTTGGGACTATGTCCTCATGCTGTCGTACAAAATGTAGACCTCCAGCCGTGCTCCATGGTGGACTGACCGCGGAGCTGGACATTAAAAATAGACCCCCCCCGATCGGCTGCGTGCCCGACCGTTACCGTCCGCCTAAACATTGCCTGGCCGCGTATAAGGCCACCCCTGCCTTCCGATCGGCCTGCCCCCGACCAGGCTGGCCACGCTAGTTTCCCGACCGGCAGGACCATGAGTGGTCCATGCCGTCAGGACTTGGCCGGTTGATGGCGGAACGATTCTCCAGCAATGGCCGCAGGTAGGTAGGTGCTATGCGGCGCAGAGTACGCCGCTTTTCGGGACCTGCAGAATCGGGAAACTGCCGCCGGTCCCGATTCCGTGCGGGAAAATGGACTCTCTGCTCTGGCGCCGGCCGCGATTTCCGCGTCGGGGTGCGGGGAATCCAACCCCATAGATTTACCTCTGCAATGATAGACGCCCCCTTTAAAAGGCAGAGACTGGACAGAGGAGTACTGAAGATAGGGGACCTATACATAGAAGGCATAGTAGTGACACTGGGGGAAATGACGAACAAGTTCTCAAAAGGGAACGAGCTCCGATACATGCAAATAAGGAACTTCCTCCGCAAGGAGACAGCAACAAGGTGAGAGCATTAGATGCTATTGTGCTAGGTATCGAAAATGATTTTATTTTTTGAGGTGAAAGAACTGGGTGAGTTTTATATTGAACAAGAGTATTTCACCTGCCAGTGCACTCCCTCTTGGACAGACATCTAACTGCGGGCGAGCTAGGGGATGGTAACTGCGCTGACATGTACAGGCAACTACTGGGAGAGGTACAGATACCGCTGGACGTGACACCAGAGAAGTGGAAGAATTAGGCATAGAGTTAGGGGGAGGAATCTGGATCGAAGCACTGCATTGGGTGAATTCCACTCCTCATGGCAGGGCTGAGCCTAACGCAGCTAAAGGTAGTGCACAGAGCTCATGTGACCACAACATGCAAGAACGGGTTATTCCTGGAGGTGGAGGATCAATTTGAATGGTGCCAGGGAGGCCCGACCAACCAGAAACACATATTCTGGTTCTGTTGCAGACTTGCCGGTACTGGATGAGGAGAGAGGGTGGGGGAGGGGTGTGCAGGGCAAGGAGTGGTAGGAGAAGGGAAGGGGGTTACACCAACCGGGATACAGAGCAGCAAGGCAGAAGAGCCAGAGGGGGACAAAGGACAAGGAAGCACATGACCAGAACAGCACCAAGGCACGCCCAGGTAGCACCAAACATGCCCCTGATATGTTTTAATACCAGGAGGCAACAAGTATAAAGTTAATATGACATGCGTGTCGTAACCGATCATTAGGGGCCCAAAGTTAGGGGCCCCGCATCTGTAGACATGTTACCCTTGTATACATACCTGTTTATGTTCCTAATTTCTTTATTCCTTTCTTTTCTTTCTTCATATTCCTACACTGTAGGTATCTCTTTATTAGTGTGATGTTCCTTGTTATTATAAATGCAAAACCAATAACAATACTTAAAAAAAAAATTTTTTTTTTTTCCTAAAATCGGGAACAGCGATCGAGTGGAAAATGGCTCCCGACGCCGGAATCAGGGCCGGCACTGATTTGACACCGGGTCGTGATACACCACCCCCTCCAAATCGGTACCATTGGGCCGCCGCAACGACGTTGGTATGTCATCAGCCGGCCCACCTGCGATGCTCCACCTCCAATGTCGTACCTGCAGTCGGGAGCCTGGCGTGCCGGCTGCGGGGAGAGAGATGGCGTGCAGTATCCAGCGCCGCCACACTCAGACGCGATCCGTGCCGCTGGCTGGTGGCTTCTGCCAGGGCTGGGGGAAGTGGCGGCCAGGTGGTAGACTGTGGGGTCGGGGTGGGCGGGTACAGGGTCCAGCATGGCCGGGACCATTTAGCCATTTTTTCTGGACCGTCTGTGCGAGTGTGGGGGGGGGGGGCGCGTGTAGGAGTGCGCGGCTGCAGCTCGTCAGCCCTGCACATGTGCAGCACAGGACCTGGTGATTCTCTGGTCGTTTTCCATGCGTTCCATGGGTGTTTCATGCGGTACTGTGTTAGCTTCCCACCGGTACTAGAATTGGTGAGGGTTTTGCGCCGATCTTCCCACCGTGAAACACTATGGACCCTCTGTTGGCGCCGGCATGTAGCCTCAAAAACGGAGAATCCAGCCCTTGATATTTCACTCCTTGCCTGAATAGGATGTAAAGTCCCTTTTCTGCTAGGTAAACATTCTTACAGAACAAAGAGAACCTCAGTGAACTAAGAAAGACTAGATTAGATAGCATGTTTCACTTTGTGTCTAGGTTTATTAACACCAATTTAAGTCTTCAGAATTCTTTTTCACAAAAATGGCAAGATGTGACATCTTTATTCGCCATTAAGTGTTACTTAAGTGGTTTTATTTAGGGAAAATGGCTCCTCAGACAATAGGAATATCTGTAGTTTGAACACAAATCTACTGATGCTTTTAACCTTGAAGTCTTATGGCTTTAATTACTTGTGGCTTTTTCATAACTTTAAATTGCTGAAAGCTTCAATTAAAGTTTTTTTTCCCAGCACTTAGATCAAGAGCTAAACTCCATTTTCTGTGGTCAGTTTTCAAGCTAAAATTCAATTTTTAATATATGCTGGGTATTTCCTTCATGA
Organism: Scyliorhinus torazame; assembly: GCF_047496885.1. NCBI lineage: Eukaryota > Metazoa > Chordata > Chondrichthyes > Carcharhiniformes > Scyliorhinidae > Scyliorhinus > Scyliorhinus torazame. The sequence goes on from NC_092707.1 coordinate 313,218,679, forward strand.
TTTTCAAAGCCATTTTTCTGTCAACCTACACAATTAACAAATATCAACTGTAAAGCTGTATAAACAAATTAAAAAATATTTTTTCAAGGATTTTACTGTTTATGTCATTAAATACAAATGACGAGTTAAGTGTTGCCGTTGTAGAACGATCTTTTAGCTTCAGGAGGAGAAATATGTTTCTGTGAAGAATATCTTCTACCAGGCTTTTAATGTGGGAAAAGGGAAGACTTAATAAGTAAATTCTGAAGCATATACTGCAAATCCAGACATAGATGTGATGGGTTGAGTCCCTCTTTCTGTTCTACTTGAGCTTTTATGGAAGTTCTCCAGATGTGTGTTAACGTTGCACATTTATCTTCCCAATCCAACAACCTGCTAACTGTATTGCATGTCTCTACTGCACTCAGTGTCATTCTATTTCACAAAGAGCACTGTATGGAAGTATATAAAACATATGACAAATGTTAGGTGTAGCATGCCGGGCAGAAGCCGGTGACTTTGGACCTGTGCTCTCCAAAATGCTCCACTACTAGTGTGGAGGATTCCTGACCTGTCTGGGTCCGCTGTTGACCAGTACTAACAGATAGACACTATTAAATGTCATAAAGAACTCAGGAAAAATCCCTTTCCCCAGAAACTTCTAAAATCTGAACTCAATACTACCACCTACCCTTCACATATTTGATAAAGAAAAACTTTGAAAGGAAATGGGAAATAAGACTAGTTATCTCTCAGAGAGCCATCGAAGAGAAAATTATTTTTAAAAGTCTGCTGCAGCTCAGTGGCTAGCACTCTTGCCTCTGTGTTAAAAGGTGATGGGTTCAAGTCACAGTACAATGCTTGGCACAATAGTCTAAGCTGACACTGAGGACTGAGTTCTGAATTGTCAGACGTTTTGGCTTTTGGATGAGAACATCATCTGTCCTCTCAGATGATGCAAAAGATCCCAAGCACTATATTAAGGAGCAGGAGAATTTTCCCTGTTGTCATGGACCAATATTTATTCCCCAATCAATATCACATTACAAATTACCTGGTCATTATCACTTTGCTGCTTGTGGGGGAATAAGGGGAAACTACTTCAATACAAGAGGGAGAAAAGATATGCTGACTGGGTGAGGTGATTTTAGATGCAAGGAGGCTGGTGTTGAACACAAAGATTACCATTGACCAATTGGGTTGAATGGCCTGTGTCTGTGCTATGAATTCCATGTGAATTATTTTTGTTACATAAAATACATTTTATAATGCAAATAGATAGTTAAAAGGTTTTAGGAGGGAAGAATACATTTACTTGCCCTTATGAAAATTTTCTAAGACAGCCGGTAAAATATTACAAATACTTACAATTACATGTTTTCAGTATCCTGAGTGTGCAATAGTCTGTCTCCAGTCATATACCGTACCGAATCAGTAAATTTTATTTATTGCATTATTATGATCTGTATTCATTCTGATAATGCGCGAGCAACGGCGCAGTAGACCTACGCCGGAGATTGTACACATACAAACACACATAACTATATGGTGGTATGGCGTCCACAGCAATATAACTGGTAAACTTGGTTGCAAACGGTTCTGTTCCAATCAATGGTTTTCAGCATTTCCGCTCCAGGGGAAGGAAACGGCAGCTGTGTTTTTCCCTGTATTTTTGTCTTCCTTGGCTCCAGATCGAGATGATAAAATTAGCTCCTGAACGAAATAAAATTGATAAATAAGGTTAGAATACATTTTTAGCTGAGCATTTGGAATGTTTATTAACATTGACATAATAATATTTACATGGCAAGTTTCTCCGGTAATGTTACGTTTTCCGCACCGTTAGGCGTCACTATTGATCCTTCTTTGTTTTTGAAGCGTGCATTATGCTCGATCTATATAACTTTTAAATGTTACCTTTTCTCGAAAACTCATGATTTACATGACTATAAATCAAAGTAATCCTAGTCTCATTTTCCGAAAATCGCTCGCACATAACTGAATGAAAACGATGCAGCACAAAGCAAAGCACCCCATAACCAAATAAACATTTCAAAATCTTACCCTGTACCAATACGTAGAATACACATAATCCTTCACATAAATGGCGAACATTGCTCAGCCTTCTCCTGAGCGATAAAAATGCTCGACCATGGCGAACTTGTTTCTCTCCACATGAGTCTCCCGCAGAACAAGACGGCGGAGCGATACATCTTGGGAGGGGCGAGGCGGATTGATCGTTAGATTTGGGATGCTTGAATGCGTGAGAGAAGCTCGTGCAGGGCGGTGACGGGGCTCGGTGAGTGATGTTCCATGGCCGTTAGTCGGCTCGTGCTGTAGCTCCGTGGAGTTGCGGAGAAGCGTGTAGTGGTATTTGAAAGACCGTTGGAAATGTTGGCATTTATTTCTGAAACGTCAAATTTCAGTTCTCCTTATTTTAATGTATCCTTTTAATCAAAAGGTAGACGAGTAGTGAGCGTTATTTCAATTTTCCTGAGAAATAAGTTCGTTTTTCAAATCTCGTGTTTTGTGTTAATCTGTCAGGAGGGAAGATGATGGTTGTGGTCTGAGAGCTTTCCATAGGAATTCGTGTCTGCTGCAGGAAGAAGGCGGTTTTCCTAAAGTGATCTAGGCACAGTATTTTACATGAACATTTTGCACTAAAATGAATTTGGTGATGTTTCGGTTGCATTGCAAATGATCAAGATTTAAGCAGCCTTCGCTTAAAATGGATACTCTGAAATAAGATTTCACCAATACCTAGGATGCTAAAAGTAGGAAAACGACGACAGGCAACAGCAGTGGATTTTACAGTTTAAAAGAAACCCTTTCTTTATCGTTGATTGAAAATGGAGAACGATTTTACTACGCTTCTGGAGCAGTTTATGTCTGATCCGTTGGTAACTTGGGTAAGCACTTTTCGATTGTTTCCTTCATTTCAGTAGTTGCAAATGAGGGTGCAGGTTATATAAATACTTAATGTGCTTGTATTAAAATGAATTTTTATTCATTTGCAACCTCCACCCCTTCAGGTGAAGACTTTCCGGGCGTTAGCTCCGGCAAATGAAGGAGCGCTTTTGGAATACATGGAGTTGGTTGACGGCATATTTCTCAGTAACATCATGGTTCAAATGTAAGTGTACGCTTACAGCTGTGTTCAGAAAATTAGTTTTTAATGTGTTTGTGTATTTTTCTATATCGCATATTTAAAATGCACGAAATATGTGGAATATTTACCTATCCAGTTGAGCCGATCCCAAGGTCCTTGACATCCCCACGGTGAGACGGATAATCCGTAGAGAATTCCGAAATTACGTTTCAATGGAAAGGTATCTCCTACGGGCCAATGTCCCCCGTTTGCCTTTTTGTGCTGCTATTTCCGCGCCCAACTCCCTTGAATTCTGTGGAGCCATATGATTTCGAATAACATATATATACTTGATGGTAACTGAAAAAATCAGATCAAGCTGCGACGGTCCTATGACCGTATTGGTTGGAGTAACCACTGCACAGTCTCTGTGGAGACAATCTCGTCTTCACATTGAGGATACTTTTCATCTTGTGGTGTGGCACTACCATCATGCTAAATGAGATAGACTTTGAACAGATCTAGCAACTTGAGACTGGGCATCCATGAGCCACTGTGGGTTAACATCAGAATTGAACTCCACCACAATGTGTAATCTCATGGCCCGGCATATCCCCCATTCAGCCAGTTGATCAACCCTGGTTCAGTGAAGAGTGCAGCAGGGCATGCTGGGAGCAAAATCAGGCACACCTAAAAATTAGGTGTCAAGCTGGTGAAGCTACATCACATAGGATTACTTGCGTGCCAAACACCAGAAACCATAAGCAATAGAGCTAAGCGATCCCACAACCAACAGATCAGATCTAAGCTGTGCAGTTATGCAGCATCCAGCTGTAAATGATGGTGGACAATTAAACAACTCATTGGTGGAGGAGGCTCCACAAATATCTATCCTCCATGGTGGGGCAGCCCTGCACATCTATGCAAAAGACAAGGCTGAAGCATTTGCAACAATCTTCTGCCAGAAGTGCCGAGTGGATGATCCAACTCTGCCTCCTTCAGAGGTCCCCACTATCACAGATGTCAGTCTTCAGCCAATTCGATTCACTCCACATGATCTCAAGAAATAGCTGAAGGCACTGGATAACTCCAAGATGAAGGGACCTGACAATATTTTGGCAACATTATTGAAGACTTATGCTCCAGAACTTGCTACGCCTCTAGCCAAGCTGTTCCAGTACAGCTACAACACGGGCATCAAACCGGCAATGTGGAAATTTGCCTAGGTATGTACTGGAACAGGGAAAATCCAAACCAGCCAATTACTGCCCTGTCAGTCTACTTTTGATCAACAATAAACTGATGACCGGGGTCATCAACAATGCTATAAAGCGGCACTTGACAGCAACTCGCTCATAGATGCTCAATTTGGGCTTTGCCAGGGTCACTCAGCCCCTGACCTTATTACAGCCGTTGTTCAAACTTGGACAAAAGAGCTGAACGGTAGAGATGACTGCCCTTGACATAAAGGCAGCAATTGACTGAATATGGCATCAAGGAGTCTGAGCAAAATAGTTGATAAGAATCAGCGGATCATCACAAAGGAAGGTGATTGTAGTGATTAGAGGTCAATCTTCTCTGCTCCAGGATATCACTGCAGGAGTTGCTCAGAGTGGTATCCTAGGCCCAAGCATCTTCAGTTGCTTCATCAATGACCTTCCTCCCATCATAAGATCAGAAGTGGGGATGTTCACTGATGGCTACACATTGTTCAGCACCATTTGCGACTTCTCATAATATTTTTATTAGCCTTTTTCAGTTTATAAAATACAAAAATAGAAACAATTGTAAAACAACCAGCCAAATCACAATGCCCCCATTAAAAACAGAAAAAAAACAAAAAAACAAGACACCCCACCCCCAGCAGCTAACAATGACCAACTCCTTGAGGTTGACGATAAATGGTCGCCATCTCCGTTAGAACCCTTCAATTGACCCCCTCATGGTGTATTTGACTCCTCGGATACTAAAGCAGTCCATGTCCAAATGTAACAAAACAATATCCAGGGCTGACGAGTAACATTTGTGTCACACAAGTGCTAGGCAATGACCAGTGAGAATCTAACTATCACCCAGTGACATTAATTAAATTACTGACACGTATACTATCAATATCCTGGGACGTTACCATTGACCAGAAACTCAAATGGACTAGCCGTATAAATACTGTGGCTACCAGAGCAGGCCAGAGGCTGGGAATCCTGCTGAGTAACTCAACCTCCTGACTCTCCCAAAGTCTGTCCTCCATCTGCAAGACACAAGTCAGGTGTGCAATGCAATACTCGCCAGTTGCTTGGACGAGTGCAACAACACTCCAGAAGCTCAACACCAGTTGGACAAAGCAGCCCTCTTGATTGCTGCCCCTTCCACAAACATTCACTTCCTCCACCACTGACGCACTGTGGCAGCCTTGTGCACTATCAACACAATGCACTGCAAGAGCTTACCAAGGTTCCTTAGTACCTTCTAAACCCATGGTCACTTGCATGTAAAAGGACAAGAGTAGCAAATACCTGGGTACACCACCTGCAAGTTTCTCTCCAAGCCACTCATCATCCTCACTTGGAAATATATTGCTGCTGCTTCTCTGGAACTCACTCCCTAAAAACAGTAGATGTACCTACACCCCTTGGACTGCAGCGGTTCAAGATTGCAGCTCACCACCTTCTCAAGGGCAACTAGAGATGGGCAATAAAAATGCTTGTCTAGCCAGAATTGCCCATTTCCCATAAAATGAATAAAAAGAAACTCAAATAATGGGCTGATGTTGTCATCCGTGTGTGAAAGCAATAGTACACATGTATTACTCAAGATTTTATGGGAGCTAATTTTTTCCATCCACAAGTGGATTTTTTTGGGGGGGATTATACCTACAGATTATTTCTCTAATCTATGTCAAATATAGATGGTTTGCTGATGGCCTGAATCTATTTTACAGTGTAAAGTGCAATTAGCAGATACACTTTGAATTTCTCTCAAACTCTCAATGAAGCTGATTCAATTGCATGTACCATACTAATGATCTATTTTAACGGATATGTTATTTTAGAAAATATTTTATTGAAGCATTTGTAATTTTCACAGTTTAACACATTAACATCTCTTAAACAACCGCGCGGGCCAACACACGTACAGAAAGAAAAAAAAGAACCATACACATAAAGAAAGGAAAAAAAAGAACAGTTAACAGAAAGAGACAGATGTTGTGGATATTTGATTGGGGGGGGGGGTGCATTTATTGTGTGTATCCTTATCATCTGGGAAGTACCTTTTTTATATAAGGTGATTGTGACTTAAAGTTACTAGAATGAATGTGTAATTTCTGTCACAGCTGTTGAAAGGGCCTCTGAATTTTTTTAGAAAGGAATTACAATTGGTTATAAGATCTTTAATTCTAATAAACATTCAGTAGAAACATCTTTGCAGAGTGGTTAGCATGTAAAACATGTTGCCACATGAGTTGTTGAGAATAGCCTACCATGAACATTTTAAGGTGAAGCTGCAGAGGTACACAAAGGAGGAAGGTTTGGAGGATGGGCTGATGGACCTGAAAAGTGGGAACAAGTAAGAAGAGGGGTTAAAATGGGTGACTTAATTAAAGAAGGACACTTGATAGCCCTATCGGTTTGTTTTTATTCGGTAACAGGTTCTGTAAGATATCGCGTGTTCAAAAAGAATAACTTTTTTAAGACTTGCAGTAATATGCAACTATAACTTAAGCATCACTAAATGTTTTGACAATATTAAATTTGACGTGGTTAAATCATGCTGCTGCCATAAAATTTCATGCTGTCTTTGATAAAATTGTACTTTGGACCATCTCAGTGGGATAATATAGTTCTACTGAGCTATGTTGACCAGAAGAATTTTGGATTGAAGTCATGGTATCTTTCTGATGAGAAAGGGAAATGTTGCTGTATCATAATGGCATGAATCATCTAAAGATGATGATGCAAGGGGTCCGGAAGCAAATCATAAATTTTCAGAGGAGTAGAGGTGTGTGAGCTAAAAATATATGTTGTAGAAAAAAATGAAAATACTTGGATCGAATGACTTTCAAAAGCAAATTATGAAATAGCATCTTTTAAAAATTATTTTGTGCATCTCAACTGAAAAATGTTTGCATTTGGCAAGTGTTGCAGAATGCTTTTTTAAAAAAGCAGCTATATCTGCCATTATAAATTGCATATAATCAATTTAAAAGTAAACTATTTTAACCAAATTCTTGTTATCTGTCTTATTGTCAGTAATCATTTTTGCCAATGGAAATGGCAGCAAGGTGGCTTTTACCATTAATCCTTTCATTTCTTTAAAAAATAAATAAATTTAGAGGGCAGCACGATAGCACAGTTGCTTCACAGCTCCAGGGTCCCAGGTTCAATTCCCAGCTTGGGTCACTGTCTGAGCGGACTTTGCACGTTCTCCTCGTGTCTGCGTGGGTTTCCTCCAGGTGCTCTGGTTTCCTCCCACAATCCAAAGATGTGCAGGTTGGGTGGATTGGCCGTGATAAGTTGCCCTTGCCCTTAGTGTCCAAAAACGTTAGGTGGAATTACGGGGATAGGGTGGCGGTGTGGGCTTAAAAATGGGGTGCTCTTTACAAGGGCCAGTGCAGACTCGATGGGCCGAATGGCCTCCTGCACTGTAAATTCTATGTCTTGAGTACCCAATTCATTTTTTGAATTAAGGGGCAATTTAGCGTGGCCAATCCACCTACCCGGCACATCTTTTTGGGTTGTGGAGGCAAAACCCTCGCAAACATGGGGAGAATGTTCAAACTCCACACGGACAGTGACCCAGAGGCGGGATCGAATCTGTCCTCAGTGCCATGAGGCAGCACTGATCCTTTCAGTTTCTAGAACTTTAATCGAAAATCAAGTCTGTCTTAAAAATTGAACGTTTTGACTTCATTTCATGAACTTTAGCTTTCTAAAAATAACAATCCCAAAAATGATCAAAATGGTGGGCAAAGATTATATATGCCTGCTTCAGGATCTAAATTTACTCCTGAAGTTCTAGATTCTGAACACACATTTCATATTGCTGTTTGAAATGGGTGTTGCCGCCAGTTAATACTGACCGTTGAAAGCATTTCCATTTTCAGTTAGGAACTGCAGAGGGATTTCTAGCAATGCATGCAGATTTATTCTTGGTTCCTTTCGACTCCACATTTTTTTGTATTCTTTTAATGAAACCACTTTCTGATTTTTGCTCTGCTTGTGAGTCTGTTGACATGAAGGAGCTCCTTTTCCTCAGAATTTGAAATTGCACTCTGATACTGAGTATACAAAAATAGCGTAATGGTCCCTCCAGTTGATTACCTTCGTTTTCAATTCTTTTTTGTCTTTATCGTTCTTGGTCCATGGGTCACTAATGGAGCCATACCTTGAAGTCAAGCTGAGGAACTAAAGAACTGTCATAATTGCACACTGTATTTTGGGCTGAAGAACCCGGACTTTATGGCAGCCTAAAGATTGGAGGGATTTGTTTCAGTTGGTTGGCCGATGGCCAATGGATTGGTCAGGGACCGTGTTCTGCCTGACAAACAACACCGATTGGTTCCTGTCTGGTGGGTTTCTTTTGTTGAGAGAATTCCGGAGAAGCCACTGGATCCTCCAGGTGAAAGCATCTCCCTCACTCTCTCACTCTTGCTCTGCTGTTTACTGTCTGAAGGCAGGCACGTCTAGACCCTGTAAGAAGAAGCTGTTTCTCCCCCTCAAATGCTGGCTGCCTGTGTTTTCTGTGAGTCTACAGTGAAAACGATCACAAGCTGGGAGAAAAAATAACATCCATCCAAAAGCCTAAACTGAAGAAGAAACTAACTGGAAGATATCTGTCTGAAACAAAATGGGATGGGGTAGGGTAGTGGCAAGAGATTAGATGGTAGTTAACCAGTTGTATTTGTTGCTTATTCAATTATAGTTATCATTAATAAATAAATAATGTTTAAATTTACAAACCTAGTAACTAGTTATTGGGCAGCCAAAGACCCGGGTATTTTAAAGTAAAAGTTAATTTCAACCACGTCAAGTGGGGCTGGAATTGACCATGCTCTGGCCTTGGTGTTGCAACAATAGACCAACATTTCTGTGTAAAGGTATGCAGAATCGCTTATTTATATACAGTAATTTGTTCTCCACTCTATCTCAATTCTCTTAGGGCCTCATTTTAATCTCAACCATCTGCTTTCTCTTCTAATTCATTTGAATATTTTGAGTATGCAAAGCACTCCTCAAATTGCTGAGATGTCTGGGAAATTTTGCATTCTCAACCAGTTATATTCTCGATATTTACACTTTTCCTGTTTGTGAGACTTATTTCTAAATAACAACAGTTCAAGGTCTAGAAGTAATTAATTCTGCGTTTTTTCTTTGGAAAGAGCACATTAAGGGACAGTGCCCTTGTGTCATCACATCAAATGATCACGTGTTTCCTAATAGACTAACAGAAACCCAAATAATGTGTAAACAATTTCTAACCACGTGTTAGGATATGAGAGTAATCTGGATTTGATAAGGTAGTAAATACATTTTTCTACAAATCTGCAAAATTCTGCTTCCTTTCTAATCTTGGCTGCACTGAATGGCGACTGTTGTTTGTAAAAAAAAAAAAAAAAATCATTTGCTCATTTCAGTCTTTGTTTTGATTGTTTATTTGTTTGAGATGGACATGCTAAGTTGGTGATATTACAATTTTTTAAAAAAGTGTCGCGGTTGAAGTTTTATTCTCCATGCTATATTTGTAATTGCACATGAAATACTTAATTGGATTCTTTAATATCACAAATTGCATATGAAGCCTGCCTTTTGCTTTTGGTGGACTGATGGTTTAAATGTAATCATCGACAGATGGTTAGATATTTGTTGTTCGATTGCAGTCTGGTTTTAAGCTGCGCTGGAGCTCCCATTAAGTTAGCAGATTTTAAATCAAATGAATTTTGATCAGCGTGTCAATGATTTCTAATGGTTTACTATGTGAAAGCATGATTTTTTGGGGGGCGAAGATGGGGTGGGGGTGTGTGGAACTGTTAGGCGGGGGGGGCTGAAGTGAGGTGGATCACTCTTTCCCCCCCCCCCCCCCCCCCCCCCGTTAATAACTAAATTATACAATTATGTTTCCAATGGAGAAGGACTGCACCACTTGTTTCTTCCAGTTCAAATGAAATTGATGTCAGTTGTCATAAGTGGGTTACTCAAATGCAAATAGCTGTAGATCATTCTTTACACTGTGCTGCCTATTGACGTCTGTGCAGAATTGGCCTATTTCGTGAGGCATCTTGTCAGTGAAGCATTCTAATTTTCTAGTTTACAAAGAAATCCATTCATCTGTAGTATGCTTACTGTCCTGGAAAGGATCTGGTCATTGACAATCAAGTTAGCCTTTGGTGCTTTTACCAGTCTTTTGGGTGAATGCAGGATTTAGAAATTGTTCAGTTTTGTTTTTTTCCAAGTGAAATCTCAATTATTACAAACATTATATGACAGTTTTATTTATCTCACAGAAAACACCTGGTACGTTGCACTTTATTTGGCCTACCTCCTTGAGTTGATTGAGTCAATGGGTTCGATTTGCTAAGTATTTGAATCTGGTATGTTAACTCATTAATGGAAAATTATCCCTTAACAATATTTGATGGAAGTATGTTAGTTGGGAAAACTGCAATATTTGGGGTCAAGTTGTTGTGAAGTGCCAGGAAACCTGCTTAACATCTGTCGCGTAAACAATGCTGAAAGCTATTATTAAAGATGTTATGTCAAGGCACTTTCGAACAAAAATTAGGTAGAGCCAGCATGATTTTATCAAGGAAAAATCATTTTTATTTGTTGAGTTTTTTTTTAAGGAATCTCCCGTGCTATGGATAAAGGGGAATCAGTGGATGTACTGTACTTAGATTTCCAGAAGGCATTTGATAAGGTACCACATCAAAGATTTTTGAAGGTAAAAAGCTCAAGGTGCATCATATTGGCATCATTAGAAGAACAGGAAATAGAGGGTAGCCATAAATGGGTCTTTTTCTGGTTGGCGGGATGTAACTAGTGTGCCACAGGGATCAGTGCTGAGCCTTCAACTTTTTCTATAATACTTGAATGAAGGTTTGGTTGTTAATTTGCTGATATTTTATGAAGAGGATGCAAGGAGGCGACAAAAGGACGTGGGTTAAATGAATGGGCAAAGATCTGGCAAATGGAGTGTAATGTGCAACTGCCCATTTAGGCAGGAAGAATTCAAAGAAGCATATTCTTTAAATGGTGAGAGATTTCAGAGCTGAGGTGCAGATGGATCTAGATGTGCTTGTACAAGAGTTGGAAAAGGCTAATATGTAGATCCAGCAAGTAATTAGGAAAGCTAATAGAACATTATTGTTTTTTTGCAAGGGAAATTGAACGCAAAATTAGGGAGGTTATGCTTCAGTAGTACTGGACACTGGCGAGACCACCTCTGAAGTACTATGTATTGTATTGGTCTCACTGGTGAGACCACATCTGAAATACTGTGTATAGTATTGGTCTCCTTATTTAGAAAAGGTGCAAAGCATTAGAAGGCTTACGAAACTAATACCAGGAATTGGCAGGTTATTTTATGAGGAAAGATTGGACAGGCTGGTCTTGTATCTGCTGGTGTTTAGAAGAGTAAGAGGCGACTGATTGAAACATATAAGATCCTGATGAGGGATCAAGGCAAGGTTCATGTGGAGAGAATGTTTCCTCTCGTGGGAGAATCTAGAACTAGGGGTCACTGTTTAAAAAAAATTAAGGGTCGCCCGTTTGAAGACGAGATTTTTAAAAAAAGTACCCAATTCATTTTTTCCAATTAAGAGGCAATTTAGCGTGGCCAATCCACCGACCCTGCACAACTTTGGGTTGTGGGGGCGAAACCCACGCGAACACTGGGAGAATGTGAAAACTTTACAAGGACAGTGACCCAGAGCCGGGATTGAACCTGGGACTTCGGTGCCGTGAGGCAGCAGTGCTAACCACCGCCACCGTGCTGCCCTTATTTGAGGCAAAGATGAGTGAGGATTATTTTGTAGTGAGTCTTTGGAACTTGCTTAAATGGCCGTGGAAGCAGAGTCTCTCAATTTTTTCAAGGCAGAGGTAGATAGATTCTTGATAAATGGGGGTAAAAGGTTATTGGGGGTATGTTAGTCATAGTCAGAGCATTCATGATTTTATTGAATAGCGAAGCAGGCTCGTAGGACCAAGTGGTTTACACTTGCTCCTAATTCATGTGTTCATAAAAGAAACTTAAATTTTTAAGAAAAATCAGAAACAAAAAAATGCTGGAAACCTTTCAGTTTAGTTAGCACCTGTTCAGAGAACTGAATCAATATTTCACATGTAAACTTCATCGATAAGTTTAACCTCCTGTTATGATGTCTGTTTTCCAGGAGCTCAGGAATGAGCACTGGGATGGGATAACACAACAGTATCTTTCAATTGTGGTCCTATTAGAATTTTATAGTGTTGATCATATGTTGCAATTGTTTTAAAGTGTTTAGAACATAGAACATACAGTGCAGAAGGAGGCCTTTCGGCCCATTGAGTTTGCACCGACCCACTTAAGCCCTCACTTCCACCCTATCCCAATAACCCCACCTAACCATTTTGGTCACCTAAGGGCAATGTATCATGACTAATCCACCTAACCTGCATGTCTTTGGACTGTGGGAGGGAACTGGAGCACCCGGAGCAAACCCATGCAGACTGGGAGAACATGCAGACTCCGCACAGACAGTGACTCTACACAGCCAGTGACCCATCAGGGAATCGAACCTGGCATCCTGGTACTGTGAAGCCACAGTGCTATCGTGTGCTACCGTGCTGCCCGTTTCCTGTGAATAGCAAATGAGGCAAACATTGTTATGCTTCAAAATTCTATAACTCAAAATGTACAGCTTTATCACCTGTCCATTAACTATGCAGTAGTCTTTTCCAGAAGCAGGTCGGTATAACTATCTTTTAAGTGCATGCTTATTTTAGTGAGATCTATTTATAGCATTCTGCATTTGGATACCTAACCGGATAATATACATGTCAGATACATTACAATTTAGAGCTTGGGATGGGTCAACAACGAGTAATAAATTGAGGGGACCTGCAGTGAATTAAGATCTGTAGTAATGTTGAGATGCTTCTAAGTAACAAAGAAAAGTTGATTTTCTTTGTCATGGGTATGACTTCACAGCCCATTTTAATTGGCTTGTTAAGGTTTCTTTCTTAATTGCAGTGTCGTTGCTAGGGAACACTTGGTTAGTGCACAATATTTTGTAGCTTGAGACGAAAGGGAAATCTCTTTTGGAAGTTCATAATGACTGCCAAAGTCTGAAAAGTCGTATAAAATCATTCTCCAAAGTGTACACTTCAGCATAAAATATATATTTTTAAACCATAAAGTCTTAGTCCTAGATAGTTAAAGCAACAGCAGATCATAACATTAATTATTAATATTAAATGTATGAATAATGAATGCGAGCAGAAAAACAACATTTTAGTAATGTAATAGACTTTGCAGCATGGGTTCAAGAGGATTTTGATGAGGATATGATGTTACATTTCTTCATTTAAGCAAACAATCTATTTTATCTTCTGAATTTCACAGAATAACCATTGCATTAGACTTGTTCAGCAAAGTGGCCACCCATTCTTTGTTTGGTTTCTCTCGTGTAGAACAGACCATATTGGAGCACATTGTATTTTTCAATTTAGTATATTGTATTCATTGTAAATTGCTGTTTCACCTGGAAGGAGTCTTGGAGGTAAGGGGGCAGGTGTTGTATCTCCTGTGCTTGCATGGAAAGGTTCATAGGAAGGGAATGGGGTGTTGGGGGTAATTGAGGATGGCTTGCGTGTTGAGGAGAGAGTGGTCCTCTCTGATTGCTGAAAGAGGAGGAGGGCAGAAGTGTTTGGTGGTTGACATCAGTGGGAACGAAGTAAAAAGGGTCGTGAGCTTCAAGTTTTTAGTTGTACAGATCACCAACAACCTGTCCTGGTCCCCCATGCTGACACTATAGTTAAGAAAGCCCACCAACGACTCTACTTTCTCAGAAGACTAAAGAAATTTGGCATGTCGGCTACGACTCTCGCCAACTTCTACAGATGCACCATAGAAAGCAGTCTTTCTCGTTGTATCACAGCTTGGTATGGAGCCTGCTCTGCCCAGGACTGCAGGAAACTACAAAAGGTCATGAATGTAGCTCAATCCATTACACAAACCAGCCTCCTATCCATTGACTCTATCTCTAATTCCTGCTGCCTCGAAAAGGCAGCCAGCATAATTAAGGACCCCACCCACCCCGGACATACTCTCTTCCACCTTCTTCTGTCAGGAAAAAGATACCAAAGTTTGAGGTCACGTATCAACTGACTTAAGAACAGCTTCTTCCCTACTGCCATCAGACTTTTGAATGGACCTACCTCGTATTAAGTTGATCTTTTCTGTACATCTTGCTATAACTGTAACATTATATTCTGCAGTCTCTCCTTCCTTCCCTATATGCGGTATGCATTGTTTGTACAGCATGCAAGAAACAATACTTTTCACTGTATACAAATACATGTGACAATAATAAATCAAATCTGCAAGAAACTACAGAGTCGTGAACACAGTCCAGTCCACCACGTGAACCCGCCTCCCATCCATTGATTCTGTCTGTACCTCCTGCTGCCCTAGGAAAATGGGCAGCATGATCAAAGACCCCTCCCACCTGGGTTATTCTCTCTTCCAACCTCTTCCATCGGGCAGAAGATAAAAAAGTCTGAGAATACGCATTAACAGATTCAAAAACTGGTTCTTCCCCGCTGTTACCAGACTCTTGAATGACCCTCTCATGTACTGATCTGGTCACTCTCTGCATGTTCTCTACTGTGTTGCACTATGCACTGTATGCCTCACCCGATGTCTATTTATTTACATTGTGTATTTATCGTATGTCCTATGTTTTCATGTCTGGAATGATCTGCCTGGACTGTACGTAGAACAATACTTTTCACTAACTTGCTACATGTGACATCCATTCCAAATCATGCTGGAGGTGGTGGAAATGGAAGAGGATAATTCATTAAATAGGGTGGAAGATGAGGACAAAGGGAACTCTGTCATGGCTGTGGGAAGGAGAGGAAAGGCTGAGAACAGAAGTGTGAGAAATATGTCCGACACAATCGAGGGCCCTGTCAACCACAGTCGGTGGAGGCTGGGGCATTGTTGGTTGAAGAAAATGGAAGGACGTATCAGAAGCTGGTGTAGACGATCGATTCCATTGTCAGCTCAGATGTGATAGTGATGAAGGAATTGAGAATGGAATGAGTCCTTGTAGGAAACAGGGTGTAAGGAAGTGTATTGAAGGGAAGCCATTAGTCTTGTAATGAATGTTTGTTAATTTCTTTGTCTCCATGTCTAGTGGGAGATAGAAGACCGTGTCAGAATTGACATTTGGCCCCTGTTAGGTAGAGGCTAGTTAGCCAATCGACAGCAGCACCAACAAACCTTGTCATCAAGTTTGGTAGCAATATTTGGATTGGATCAGACAGGACAAAGGGAGGCAAGTTTTAATAGTAATCTTTATTATTGTCACAAGTAGGCTTACATTAACACTGCAATGAAGTTACTGTGAAAATGTCCGAGTCGCCACATTCCGTCGATGGAGAATTCGGAATGTTCAATTCACCTAACAAGCGTGTCTTTCGGGATTTGTGGGAGGAAACCGGAGCACCCGGAGGAAACCCATGCAGCCACGTGGAGAACTTGCAGACTCTGCACAGACAGTGACCCAAGTGGGAATCGAACCCGGGACCCTGGCGCTCAGAGGGGTAGATGTCCGAGTAAGTGAGAGGTGCAAGAAATTGAGACGGTTGATTTAATTCCAATGTTCGCAATAAAAAGACTAAAAGTATAAGAGGCCAGAGGGAGATGTCAAAGTAGAGGGAAAATACTGGAGACTGGTAAAAGGGCACACTGTGAGACAGGGCTCCTGGTGTAACAGCGAAGGCAACTGAAGAAGAGTTCAACTTTGTGCCAAGCGTGAAATTCATTGAGGTGGTAGCTCAAGGGGATAAAATTGAATCCTTTGCAAATGATGGGTTGATCAGGTCAAGAGGGGAAAGTCCGAGTGTATCGTGAATACACAACCAAAGGCGAGATTAGAAGTGGAGTGAGAGTACGTTTTAAGTGGGGAAAAATGATCTGGAATGGTGTTGCTACCCTTCGGTTGCTGGAACTGGTAATCCTTATCACCTGAAAGGAAGACAAAAAGCTTTTTTTCCCAGGTGGGCAGCATGGTAGCACAAGAGGATAGCACTGTGGCTTCACAGCGCCAGGGTCCCACGTTCGATTCCCAGATTGGGTCACTGTCTGTGGGGAGTCTGCACGTTCTCCCCGTGTCTGCGTGGGTTTCCTCCGGGTGCTCTGGTTTCCTCCCAAAGTCTAAAGAAGTGCTGGTTCGGTGGATTGGCCATGCTAAATTGCTCTTCGTGTCCAAAAAAAGGTTAGGAGAGGTTATTGGGTTACGGGGTAAAGATGGAAGGGAGGGCTTCAGTGGGCCGGTGCAGACTCGATGGGCTGAATGGCCTCCTTCTGCACTGTATGTTCTATGTCTATGTTGTAGGTGTTGTATGGCCAAAGGGTGACATGCAGAACAGGACAGCTTTGAGTTACTGAGTTGGTGCTGCTGAAGAGAGGGAGGTAGAGTGTGTGCATATGGCAGTATATAGCTTTTACCCTGAACTGGAAAATGTCTTCAACTTTTCTCCAATTTCTACTCTTCCCTCAACCATACATGGTCCATTCCTTCCTGTCTCTTTCCACACATCTGTCCCCATTCCTGGGGATAGGTTATCAATAGATATTTGATGTAAACCCAGATTTATACAGCAATTTGGACCACACATCCTCACACCCTGCTTCTTGTATGGACTTTATTCCTTTTCCTCTGTTTCAGAGAAGGCCATAGAATCATAGACCTTTACAGCATGGAAATAGGCCCTTCGGCCCAATTTGTCCGTACCGCCCAGTTTTTACCACTAAGCTAGTCTCCATTGCTTGCATTTGGCCCCTATCCCTCTGCACCCATCTTATCCGCATAAATGCCCAGTGGGTAGCACTATTTTTAGCTCAGTGGGTAGCACTGTTGCTTCACAGCTCCAGGATCCCAGGTTCGATTCCTGGCTTGGGTCAGTGTCTGTGTGGAGTCTGCACGTTCTCCCCGTGTCTGGGTTTCCTCCGGGTGCTCTGGTTTCCTCCCACAAGTCCCGAAAGACGTGCTGTTAGGTAATTTGGACATTCTGAATTCTCCCTCTGTAACCAAACGGGCGCCGGAATGTGGCGACTGAGGGATTTTCACAGTAACTTCATTACAGTGTTAATGCAAGCCGACTTATGACAATAAAGATTATTATTATTATTAATTGAGTAGGTCTTGCCCCGATTTGATCTACCAAAATGCATCACCTCACGTTTATCTAGAACTCCATAATAACATTGGTGATGTCATTGATATTGTGGTAACGTCACTGGGCGAATAATCCAGGGTAATGCTCTGGGGACCCAGCTTCAAATCCCACCATGGCAGATGGTGAAATTTGAACCCGATTAAAATCTGGAGTTTGGTTGCAAAAATCCAACTGGTTCATCGCAATGTCCTTTAGGGAAGAAAATCTGGGGCGATATGCCAGAATTAGGCCTATGAATCGATCAGTCCTGCGTTTGCACTGAGCGTTGTGGCATCTGTGGGGTTTTTCCCCATGGAAGTGAGGAGAGGAGCAGGCATTGAAGAGAGTGAGGACAAGGAGACTGGGCAGAGACTGGGCGGACCCTGCAGTTGCTGGTGTGGTCGAAGTTGTAGATGGCAGAAGAATATGGGTGACGTAAGTAATCTGTGTTCCTGTGACCACATACGCACCTACATATTTTCGTGCGCAAATTGTGTTAATGCTTTGCAATAAAAATTGGCCTTAAATTGTCTTGAAACCCTCTTTCTGTTGGACAAAAGTCCTGCTCTGCTGAGAAGATGTAGTGTTTGTTGTGCAATGCCCATTCTAGGTTTAAATAAAATGTCCAGGTTATCTTTCACTCTTCAAAATGAAGGTGGGGAGAACCTTCTCTCGATGAAAGCAGACATAAATGATTAAATTCATCATTGCCTTAGGAAAACGTTTTTGAGAACCAGGATCTTAAACCCAAGACTAAAGTTATGGTTTACTGAGCAGCAGTGATTCCTGTACTCCCGCAATGCTTCAGAGGCTTGAACACCCTGCGGCATGCCCCCAAAACACTGGATCCTCCAAATTTAATGGCAAGAAAGGCAGTTAAACAATTGTGCCCTCTTTCAAGCCAACGTGCAAGTACCGAGGTACTAATCACTCAAAACCAGTTCTGCTGGGCAGAACATATTGTTCACATGCCTGACACTAGACTCCTGAAGCAACTGCTCTACTCTGAACTTGATTGTGGCTGGAAACTTCCTAGAGGACGATGGAAATGCTTTAAGGATGTTCTCCAAGCATCCCTGAAGAGGGCAAACCTCACTGCTGATTCATGGGGGTCCCTGGCTTGTGACCAAGCAAAATATTGAAGGTTCATTCAGGAAAGCACCAAACACATCGAGAGAGTTCATTAAGGACACACACAAGAGAATTCACAGCATCAGAGAGACCATACAGACACAACTAATTTATCCTACCCCTCAAGCATGACCTCGCATGTGGCACTCTGGATCATGAATTGAACATATCCACCAGGCTGTCTGCGCAATGCGAGATTCGCTCTCTGGCTCATCTTTGGATCCCCCTCCACTTCTTTGGTGTTCTGAGCGCGATCGCTAATGGTTCGAACAGGGCGAACAGCAGTGGGGACAGCGGCATCCTTGCCTGGTGCCCCTATGCAGCTGGAAATACTGGGAGCTGGTGTTGGTTGTCCGTATGCTCGCCATGGGAGTGTTGTACAGGAGCTTCATCCATGAGGTGAATCCTGTTTTGAGCCCAAACTGCTTCAGTACCTCTATGAGGTACTTCCATTCGACTCTGTCGAAGGCCTTTTCTGCGTCCAGGGAGACGATCACGTTAGGTGCTCTCTCCCCAGATGGGGTCATGATCACGTTCAGCGGGTACCTGATGTTCGACGTTAGCTGTCTACCTTTGACAAAGCCCGTTTAATCCTCTGCGACCACCTCAAGTCTTCCAGCCTTTTGCCGAGGATCTTGGCCAATATTTGGCGTCTACGTTTAGTAGCAAGATGGGTCTGTATGAACCGCATTCAGTCGGGTGTTTGTCTTTCTTAGGTATTAGCGAGATTGTGGCTTGCACTAGCGTAGGTGGCAGTGTGCCCCTCGTCAGCGTGTTAAGGAATGGGTTAAGAAACATTCCAATTGGATGTCTCATATTAAGTATCCGATAATTGACACTGATATGTAGAGAGGCTGCAGGTAGCCTTTGATGCTTGTGATGTGGTGATAAGGGTTTTGTACAGTGTTGAAGGAAAGTAAAGGTGTTTGTGAAAAGGAGCAGAACCCTTGAATCTGTACTCAACAGCAACTGGAAGCTAACCAGGAGGACGGGTCACATCTGAACTGGAGGGGCACAAATATCCTGGGCGGGAGGTTTGCTATTGCTGTTCAGGAATGTTTAAACTAGTGTGGCAGGGGTGTGGGAACCAGAACAGCAGGCCAGTAAGTGTAGAGGCTGGGGAAAAAAGTGAGACTGAGATAAGCATAGCGCAGAATAAGAGCAGGCAGAGGGAAGTCGCAGGGTTCAGCGAGACTGTAGGTCTGGAGTGCATTTGCTGTAATGCAAGAAGTATAACCGGTAAAACAGATGAACTGAAAGCCTGGATTACAGCATGGAACTATAATGTAATTGCACTTGCGGAGATATGGTTAAAGGAGGGACTTGATTGGCAGCTTAACGTACCGGGATATCATTGTTCAAGGCGGCACAGAAGGGGAAGCAAAAGAGATGGGGAGTTGCATTGCTGATTAGGGAGCAGATCACAGCTGTGTTGAGGGAGGATACATTGGAGGGATTTTGTAGTGAAGCATCATGGGTGGAGTTCAGAAATAGGAAGGGTGAAATCGCAATGTTGGGAATGTACTATAGACCTCCCATCAGCCTGCAGGAGACAGAGGAGCAGTTGTGTAGTCAGATACTGAAACGGTGTAAAAAAAAAAAAAAAAAAAAAAAAAGCAGGGTAGTTGTGATGGGCAATTTTAATTTCCCCCATATTGACTGGGAATCCCTTACGGTCAGGGACTCGGAAGAAGAGCAATTTGTTAGATGTGTTCAGGAGGGCTTTTTGCTACAGTATGTTGACAACCCGACAAGGGAGGAGGCCATACTAGACTTGGTATTGGGGAATGAGCCAGGCCAGATGATTGATATTTCAGTGGGGGATCTTTTTGGGCTTAACAACCATAATTCCATAAGATTTTGATTAGTCATGGTGAAGGACAAGAGTGGCCCTCGGGTGAGGGTGTTTAATTGGGCGTGGGCCAATTTCATCCAAATTAGCCAGGAACTGGAGAATGTGGATTGGAGCAGCTATTTGAGGGCAAATCCATGTCGGGCACGTGGGAGACTTTTAAAGGCCAGTTGATTGAAGTGCAGGACAGGAATGTCCCTGCAAAAATGCAGGATTCTGGAACCATGGATGACGAGGGAAATGATAAATTTAGTCAAAAGTAAAAAAGGAAGCATACGATCGGTCAAGGCATCTAAAAACTGACTAAGCCCTTGAGGAGTTGATGGATCTCCGTGACTATTTGGAACCCTGGATATGCGTTATCCCTTCCTAGTTCCCAAATAACAGAAATTCAGGCTGTGTTTTTGGCAAAGTTTCATTGAACTTTATTTGTCAGCTATGTCTACTGGTAAACTTTGGTTGCAATACAAACTTGGGTCAGATTGTTGTCTTTAGCGAATACAGTCGTTGAGTTTTCATTCCATTACAAATCTTGGTTATTCTTCAAATCATGATACACTACACAAAATTACTGATTGATTTAAACAAAAGAAAGATGGCGATTTAGCAAAAGCAAGCAAAGACACGAAGTTGGAGAAAGAAGTAGAATGATTCCAAAATGGATTTTTCCATCCCGACAAGTGATTTTTAAGGAGGTTAATATCTTTTCTTTTCATCTGATTGGCTTTAACTAATTTATAATTCACTCAATTCGACCGAATTGTGTCTTGTTGCTAACTTTTGGTTGGTTCAATTGGCTCTGTTTTATAACCTTTGCTATCGAGTCGCTGCCACGAGGTTCAAGTAATGATCAATAACTCAACACACCAGTTAGTAAGATTCAAAGCACATTTATTATACACAGTAAATCGCTACTCATGCATAAATTCTATTTCTAAGCTACTTCTACAACTAACAGGCCTATACTTGGCTTCGGACTGGCCCACCAGGTCAAGGGAACAAATGGCCTTTCGTTCGGATTCTGAAACTGCAGGATTCAAAGCCGGTATGGACTGGTAGCTAGGAGTGCCTATCTCGTAGCGAGCGTCGACTTGAGACTTACTTCAGTGATGCGGCAGCTTGGACAGTTCACTCTCAAGGGTTGGTTCGCGTTGCTGAGTGACCCTGTCCAGAAGAACGATTTGAGCTTGGGGGCTTAACTTTATAGTCCCTAGGGGCTTCCCGCCTTTCGGGGCGGACCCCGTACCTGGTTCTAGGTGATTGGACTTTGTTCCAATCGCTTGGTTCGATTTCTCTAATATTGGAGCAGTTCCCTGATCGATGGGCGGTCTTGAGGTGTCCGTTAACCTCTTGTGTTGGCTCCTGCTGGCGCCGGGAAGTCTGGCCTAGCTTTGTTTGTCCCAAATGTTGCGATTGTTCCCAGGGTTTGCTTATCAGTATGTAGATAGCTGCTATATTATTATGCAGATGGCTGCTTGTATCGATGCTGTCTGGGCTTTTGCAGAGTTTAATACACAGTAACTTGCACCTGCTGGTTTCTGCCTGTGTTGGCTGAATTTCCCTGCAGCCTTTGCTGTTCTCCATTTTACGTCGTGGGTTGGCCAACTCGGGTGGCTACACACCCTCCTTCTGATCCTAATGCGAAGCAGGAAGGATCACATAACTGTTGGTTTTCATTCCCTGACCCGGTGAGCACTCTTCTATGGCCTCTACACTGACGATAACTATGCAAAATATTTTTAGCGAACAATTCTGAGGGGTGCTATGTCAAACAGGGGCATGCATTACAAAACAAGAAAATGGGAACCTCTAACTATCCTTAATAAACTACACTCACTCAAACATTTCATCACACTAACTTCCTAAACCATACAAACAAAATCATAGCAGTTTTATACACATTTTCCTGGCTTGGCAGTCAAGCTCAGGATTGTACAATTGCTCATGAACAGTTGTTTATTTACAACACAACGCAAACGAATGCTCTTTATTATAGATAATGGGGGTCGGGGGTCTGGTCGTATCTGAAAATAGGGGATCTTATTCTATATACCGGGGTGCGAGCGCGGTAGGCTCTCCTTCTCCATTTTCTCAGACAAATAGTCTGCACGATGCAGCAGAGTATCGGCAATACCAATAGGGATTCTATCACTTAGGACAGGGAGTACCAGGTTATAAACCTGTCACACCAAGATGGTGTGGTGTCGCTTGTGACTGGGCTCTGGGTACTGTGGGGGAGTGAATCATTAACGGCTGGGGGAGTTGAGGTCAGGGGGTTAGTGTTCGTGCGCAACCAAATGTCCATTATGGCGATGAGCCACGCGGAGGATGTCCTCATGGTTCTTTTTCTTTCACTTCTCTTCTCTTTTCTGGTCCTGGAGCTTCTGGAGTTCTGTGTGATCAAGCATAGTGTCTGTTACTACCTTGTTTTAATATCTCGTACGATAGCCTGTCTGTCCTTTAGTGCCAATTACTCCCTTTATAATTGGTCACTATGTGTGACGCCCTCATTTTTTCTTTTCTCAAAAACCGAATTTCAGGACAAGACACACTTACAAATACTGAACCAGTGCGAGCCGTCTCGCAGACTGTGCGGTTTACCATCCAAATGATTGAGGATGTAAATAGTATAAGGTTGGCAACCAAAGAATTACCTGAAAACAAAAGAACTTTGTGAACAAAACTTTGCCGAAATGAGGTGCGTATGGGCCGCGACGGATGCGATTTGGATGGAGTCCCCGGGTAGGACGGCGATCAATGCCGTGTGTGCCCTACCCGAGCGTAGCTGACCAGAAGGGGGGGTTCCCAGGCAGGGTGGGTCCCAATGCCGTTTCTCCACTGCCTGAGCAACCGACAAGAACGGGCAAGAAATGTAGTCATCGTGGGGGGTTGCTGTATTGGTTCCTTCCTTGAACCAGAAGGGCAGTTATGAACGGGGGTCTGTGTTTCCGTCAATAGACTAGTTCCACTGAACTGGCATCTGGGACCTTAACAAGTCTCTGCGGACAAACTAGTTCCTCCGAACTAGCGTTTGGCCAAACTAGTTTCTCTGACTGCCAGTGGGCGTCGGAAGGGTGGTGTCGTGGGGCCGTGGAAAAAAATTTCCGGTCTGACATACAACAATTAACAAAATACTACAAACAACATAAAACATGCTGCAGGTTCCATCAGAAAGGACACCGTTTCTCCCAAGCGGTTCCTTTTAAAACATCATCTGGACACCTCAGTTATCGGTTGCGAACAGGGTCGCCAAGGGGTTCTCGTTTTGGGAGTCAGACTCAAGGTCGTCATCTTCTCCCGGATGCCAAACTCTCGAATGTATCAGGGCTGATAGGGTTGCATGGTGTGATCTGGGATCGCTCTCGTCGTTCCGGACGCGTCTGTACGAATTATCTCTGTGCCAATAGGTGGTGTCTAGTTATGTGGGGACGGAATTGGGGTCGTCATTATTGGTCGGTGGTGGGGTTTGTTTAGGAAAGTGATCGTGAAGGGATCACTCGAATCGTGGTCAGATTCGCTGGGTGTGGGTCCTGTTGCATGGGGATAGTAGGGAGGCGTGCTGTGGCTATTGTCTGAGTCACTGTCGCTGTCGCGGATGCTGCTGTCTGTGGGCGTTCCGGGGCGGAGTGTATATTTTGGAGGTGGAGTTGAGGTTGAGTCCGTGGCTGAGCTGGACGTGTTGGGGGAGGGGAGGGTTATGTTGGCTGTGGGCGGGGCGTGGTCTGCTGCGTCGAGCATGACATGGTGTGCGTGGTTAGACAGTTCCATATGCCTTCATCTGGTTGATATGGAACCACGCAGTCTTTTGTAGACGGAAGAGCTTACTTTATACGTAATGGAGTACGGACCCAAGTAATTTAGTGACAGGAATGTGCTGGGGTTGTATACGGAGAGCATGGCTTGCTGTCCTACACTGAACTTATCGAAACAAGCCTTGCTCTGTTTCTTTCTTGTGCCCAATTTTACTGCGGCTGCTAACTGAGCCGTTTTATCATTCTCCACTAATTGTTTGACTGCGTTCTCGTGTGTGAGGGCTGTCACTTTGGGGCTGGTTAAATCTAATCCTAATAAAAATTCTGTACCTTTCATGGGGCGTCCGGTCATGAGGGTGTGTGGGGTGTAACCTGTGGATGTGGAAACTGTATTTCGCAAAAACATCAGCGCAAAAGGGAGGACTGAATCCCAAGTGGTGTTGTTTTGCTGGACCATTTTTCTGAGGGTTGATTTTAGGGTCCGATTCATGCGCTCCACGATACCACTTGACTGGGGGTGGTATGCAATGTGGAATTTTTGGATAATGCCAAATATCTTGAGGACGTTCTTCATGACACGTCCCGTAAAATTGGAACCTTGGTCGGATTCAATTCTGCGGGGCAGTCTCCATCTCGTAAAGATGTGGTGGGTGAGGATCTTGGCTGTGGTCTTTGCCGTGTTTGTTCTGGATGGGAATGCTTCCACCCATTTAGTAAATGTCTCTATCACCACGAGTACATATTTATAACCATTCCTGCAAGGGGTCAATGGTCCTACATAATCAATCTGGAGGTTAGTCCAGGGGCCATTAACGGGTCGGGTGTGACTGAGCTGAGCCTTCTTGGCATACCTGTCCGGATTATTCTGGGCACAGATAAGCCAATTCTCAACGTAGTGAGTAACATCTTCTTTTAAACTCGGCCACCAACAAAGCTGCTTGAGGTGGGCTGTAGTGGGATCGATTCACGGATGTCCATGACCGTCATGGAATAAACAAATCAGTTCATTCCTGTCCTGTTCAGGAACCACATAAAGGTTGTCTTTTAACACCACACCGTCATGTGTGGTCAGAGCAGTTTTAAAACCCCTCAAGGTGCTGGGTAGTTTCCTTTTAAAATCTCCGAGATTGCTGTCCTGCTTCTGGGCCTGCACTAAATCCTCGATATTAGTCTGCGAGACCTGAACTGCATTCACTGGTGCGCTTTCGGGGAGTGTCCAAAAATATCCATGCTTGGAACCTGCTTTAGCCAGTGCGTCGGCTTTTACATTTCCAGGGGGGGAGGAACGATGGTGACTTCGAACTTTGACTATTCCAAAGGTCCTGTTCTGTGCTCTCTCTAAAATGTGACGGACCAATGGGGCTGAAGGGAGGGGTTTTCCGCCTGTGGAAACAAATCCTCTTGCTTTCCACAGGGGTAGGAATTCCGTAAGGCTGTTGCAGACATAGAGGCTGTCCGAGTACATGTCTGTTGGGCTGGGGAAGGAATCTGGGTGTTCCACTATGTACGCGATGGCCGCAAGCTCTGCTGCCTGCGCGCCTAAGTGTCCTGAAGTTTTATTGCTATTTCTTCTAGGGTGCATCCCTGTGCGTCCTCGACATAAATACCGCATCCTGTTATGCGCTTCCCTTCTAATATTGTGGAAGATCCATCCACATATATCCTAATGGGTTTGCACGTGTCTGTGTGCTTGGGGCTCTGGGTTGAACTACCTATCTTTCTGGGGGGTGTTTTAGCAATAAAGGGGCCAGTGTTGTGGTGTGGAGAGATAATTTCACATTCATGGTGGGTTCCGGGGTACTGTAAGTTGTCGGCTAAAAAAAGTGTGCGTCTTTGTCCTTTTAACAGTGATGTCCCGTCCCTGCAAAAGAAGGGTCCATCTAGCTGCTCTAATCTGACTGACTGTACCGTCCTTGAGTCGCGCATCCAGTAAAAGTTGGGTGGGGGTGTGTTCTGTGAGGATTGTGATGGGGTTCAGTCCGGTAATGTACGAAAAATACTGTACTGCCCAGAATACTGCGAGCAGGTGCCTTTCACAGGCTGAAAATCCCTGCTCCACAGCATCTAAAACTCTGGAGGCGTAAGCTACGACCCTTAACTGTTTGTGCCGTTCCTGGAGGAGCATGGCCGAAAGGGTGCGGTCTGTGCTTGCTACCTCTATAGCGTAGGGGGAAAGCAGGTCTGGAACTTGTAGTGTGGGGGCTGCTATGAGTGCCTGTTATAAAGAGTCCACAGCATCCGTATGCTGCGGAAGCCATTCCCAGGGGGCTCCTTTCTTTAGGAGGTCTGAGAGGGGTGCTGCCTTGCTGGCGAAACCGTCAATGTGGTTTCGGCAGTAGGCAACCAGTCCTAAAACCGACCGGAGGGCTGAAACGTTCTGGGGAAGGGGCAATTTAGCAATCGAGTCAATACTTTTATGCTCGATCTCGCGTTTACCATGTGTGATAATTGTACCCAAATATATCACCTTATCTTCCAAAATCTGGACCTTTTTGGGGTTAACTTTACAACCAATTGAATGGAAGAGTTCCAGGAGTTCGGACAGAAGCTCAATGTGCTCTTCCTTGGTGTCTGTCTGCAGTAGTAGGTCGTCTACGTACTGGACCAGACATTCGGGCCAAGAGAATTTGGGTAAACCATTTGCCAGCTGTCGGTGGAAAATGGAGGGGGAGTTGTGGAATCCTTGTGGAAGGCATGTCCACGTGTACTGTTGATTTTTAAATGTGAAGGCAAATTTGTACTGGCACGCCTTTGCCAATGGAATGGACCAGAATCCATTACTGATATCCAAAACCGTGAAGTATCGGGAATTGAGTCCCTGCTTGAGCATGGTCTCGGGACTTGTGGCTACGGTGGGAGCTTCTGCGGGGGTGACTTCGTTGAGTTCCCGGTAATCGATGGTCAGTCGCCATGATCCATCGGGCTTTCTCACTGGCCAAATCGGGGCATTATTAGTGGAGGCTACTGATCTAAGTACGCCCTGCTGTAATAAGCTTTCGATTACTTTTGTGATTTCTCCCTCTGCATCTTGGGGAAATCCATACTGTTTTTGGGGTCTAGGGTCAGGTCCTGTGATTTGTACTGAACCAGCCATCCGGCCACAGTCATGTTTGTGGGTCGCGAATGCTGTCCTAACCTGCTTGTCCGTGCTAAGCGTGGTCGGGTTAAACCAAAATTCGCCTACTGCGCTAATTTTGTTTGCGTATTCACCTATTGTGAGTGTTGCAGACTTTGCCATTTTCCAGACACACTGGTTGAATGGATCAAGTGATAGATTGAGGGAATTCATGAAGTCTATTCCCAGAATGTGTTCTGCTGTGTGGGGCAGGTCAACTAAAACTACGGGGTGCTTGGTGGTGATGTTGTCGATTTGAATGGGTACAGGGGCTGTGATGTGTCCCTGCTGTGAGTGGCCTGTAAAGCCGCTGAGGGTGATAGTGGCTGTAGTGGGCCACGTGTCCTTTTGGAACATGGTGGAGGAATTTATTGTGGTGCGGGACCCTCCTGTGTCCCAGAGAAACTCGATGGGCTGTCCCCGTATTTTCGCTGCAACTACCGGTCGTCCGGACCTGTCCCAAAGGGTGTCGCAGACCCAACTGGGGGAGCCCGAACACCGTCAGTCCGTTCCGTTCAGGTCCGTCTGATGTGAATGGGTGCTCACACTATGTATGGGCTCTGTCTTATTCTTATTCAGAGTGCCCGTCTGCTGGGCTCTCTGTGGCTTTCGTGGGGCATTGCATTCCCTTGCAAAGTCTCCCAACTGTCCACAGTTGTAACACCCCTGTGACTTTTGTGGGGGGCTGTTCTTGCCTTCATTTATCCATGTGGGGTTCTGGTGTTTTTTAACTGCTTGTATGTCTGCTTCTGCCTGCTTTCCTTCGGGATTTTTAACTGCGTGTTTGTTTTGTACAGACTGCTCCCAGGCGCGGGACAATCTTTTTACGACCCATTTCTCATTATGAGCCTCCTCTGAGGGATCATAATTCGCGCAAGCTTTTTGTCCTGTTTCTGTGGCATGGGAGATAAGGGTGCTGGTCCATTTGGCCATGCTGTCTGGGGACAAATGGGCACGGTCTATGTCTCCAAAAACTGCTGCAAAATGGATCCACAGGTGTCCAGCAAATGCTGTGGGGTGCTCTGTTTTCTTTTGCCTGCATTTATTGAGGCCATCTACGGGGTCACCCCGGTTATACCTGATCGCGTCTAGGACCGCGGTATGCATTTCTCCAAGGGTGCCTCCTCCTACATTCTGTAGGTCGGGAAGGGCTGCTACGACCGAAGGGTCTAAACTCAAAACTGTGAGCTTCACGTGCTCTTGCTCATCCAGGCTGTACATGGTCGCCTGCTGCTTTACTCTGGCAAAGAAATGGTGGGGGTCTGAGGTGGGGAGGAACGGTGTGGTTTGCTCGCACGCGTCCCGTAATTGGGTCACTGTTAAGGGGGTGGTGTACAGAAATTCCGTATCGTCCGACGTGGCTGTGTGGTGGGTGGTGACTGGGTTAATTGAAGCCTGAACTATCTACTCTGTGGGGGGTTGGGGCGCTTTTCTCTTTTGGGGCTTTCCCTGTGCACATGTTCCCTGAACATATCTCTGCGCTGTCTCATTCAACTCTTCCCAATCAGGGCCGTCTTCCTCATCTAATTTTGCTCCAAAGGTTTCCTGGAATCCTTTGTGGACTGAAAGCAGCGATTGCAGCTCTGCAATCTGCTTCCGGCACTTTGTGTGGTCCAATGAGCTTTGTCTTTGTTCCGTGGTGGCAGCATGGAATGCTCTTAACGCTGCCTTCAGGTCACTGCCTCTGCAATGCTTCTACCTGCTTCGCGGTTTCTTCACTTACCAGGACTGCACGTTGCGTGTCCTGATAGGTGTTTTCATACTGGGACTGGAAGCTGCTTAAGTGCGCCAGAGAAGACTGGTGTGCCCACTTGGCATCATCCACCTCTCCATCTTTTCCTGCCAACTTCCTCCTTAACTCTACGTTCTCTCGTTCTACCTCAATTACATCGACCTTGCTCATTCGATGTATGCCTTCTACCTCGTTCCGGAGCGTCCTAACGACCTCCTCTGTGCCTCGCAATTGTGCCAAGCAGGACACGATTGCCATCGGCTTGCGAGCTTTCCCTAAGCTCTTCCTGTGAATCTCGCTCTGGTTCTCCCACCAAGTATGCCCTATACTCCCGGGACCTGTTTCCTCATTGCTACAGAATTAGCTCGAAAGGGGCCATCCTTTCCCTTTGAGGTACTTCCTGATTTCTTCCTCCCATACAGGACACTGTCCTACTCTACTGCTGCTGGTCGCTGCGACCGCAAATTCTTCTGGGTTCATGAGGCACTGCATTGCCATCTTTCTTATCCGAATGCTTCTTTTAAGTTTGGAACAGGGGAACTAAGGCGGTGCTGTAAATACGGGTACGGCTCTCGCTAATTTCCGAAATACAAACTCCCGACAGTTTTGTCGCAACAAAAAATCTATCAGTTTACCTTCTAGCCCTGTTAGTTACGCATGTATTTAACACACTTCCGAATTATAAGGATTGATCAGAACTACTTGAACACATGTGGTTTTTCTGTTCCCAATTGGATCTCTAATTCATATTTTTGGGTTCTCCCGGAGTGGTGAAGCCACTTCTAGTTCGGGTCCCGTCAGATGTCGCCAGTAATATGTTGCTAACTTTTGGTTGGTTCAATTGGCTCTGTTTTATAACCTTTGCTCTCGAGTCGCCAGGTATCTTTATGATACCGCCATGAGGTTCAAGTTCAAGTAATGATCAATAACTTAACACACCGGTTAGTAAGATTCAAATCAAAGCACATTTATTATACACAGTAAATCGCTACTCATGCATAAGTTCTACTTCTAAGCTACTTCTACAACTAACAGGCCTATACTTGGCTTCGGACTGGCCCACCAGGTCAAGGGAACAAATGGCCTTTCGTTCGGATTCTGAAACTGCAGGATTCAAAGCCGGTATGGACTGGTAGCTAGGAGTGCCTATCTCGTAGCGAGCGTCGACTTGAGACTTACTTCAGTGATGCGGCAGCTTGGACAGTTCACTCTCAAGGGTTGGTTCGCGTTGCTGAGTGACCCTGTCCAGAAGAACGATTTGAGCTTGGGGGCTTAACTTTATAGTCCCTAGGGGCTTCCCGCCTTTCGGGGCGGACCCCGTACCTGGTTCAAGGTGATTGGACTTTGTTCCAATCGCTTGGTTCGATTTCTCTAATATTGGAGCAGTTCCCTGATCGATGGGCGGTCTTGAGGTGTCCGTTAACCTCTTGTGTTGGCTCCTGCTGGCGCCGGGAAGTCTGGCCTAGCTTTGTTTGTCCCAAATGTTGCGATTGTTCCCAGGGTTTGCTTATCAGTATGTAGATAGCTGCTATATTATTATGCAGATGGCTGCTTGTATCGATGCTGTCTGGGCTTTTGCAGAGTTTAATACACAGTAACTTGCACCTGCTGGTTTCTGCCTGTGTTGGCTGAATTTCCCTGCAGCCTTTGCTGTTCTCCATTTTACATCGGGAGTTGGCCAACTCAGGTGGTTACAGTCTGTCAGTTTTGAGAGAGGTATGTATTTAAATATATTGGTCTGATTTTCTCATACCATTACCTGAGAAAAGCACATTTCCGCTATGACTTATCACCATGGACTGGTTGTTACCATAGAAACAGAACTGGGACCTCAGCCCAGTTCTTTATAATATAATGTCTTTTAGGTTTTGGATCTCGCAGTCTGCAAAATGTGAAAATTGAGAGTCTTATCTGATTAATTCCCAGCTATAGTTGAACTAAATTTCTGCTTGATATGATTTTCAGTGAATTATTCTTGATGAGTTCTCAATTAAACCTTTTATCTATCTCATCTACAGCTAACTAGAAAAGCTGATTTCTATCAATAGTACAGTGAAAGTAGGAAGGAACTTAAACATGGAATTAGGAGGGCTAAAAGGGGCCATGAAATGTCTTTAGCAAACATGGTCAAAGAGAATCTCAAGCCTTTTTGTGCATTTTTCGGAGCAAGAGAAAGAGTCATTTAAAGACAATAGAGGGAAGTTATGCGTGGACGCACAGGAAGAGGGTGAAATCCTTAATGAATACTTTGTATCGGTATTCACCAGGGAGAAGGACATGACCGATGTTGAGATCAGGGAAAGGTGTATGAACTCTCCTGAGAACATCAATAGATCAACGGAGGAAGTGTTGAATATCCTAAATTGCATGAAGGTAGACAAGTGCCAGGGCTGGATGGGATCTATCCCAGGTTACTGCGGGAGCAAGCGGAGAAATAACTGGTCCCTTATATCTTCACATCCTCTTTGACCACAGATGAGATTCCAGAGGACTGGAGTAGAGCCAATGTTATTCCCTTGTTTAAGAAAGGAAGCAGGGACAAATCAGCAAATTATAGGCCAGTGAGCCTGACATCAGTGGTGGGGAAGCTTTTGGTAAAGATACTAAGGGACAGGCACATTTGGAGGAAAATGGACTAGTTAGTAACAGGCAGCATGGTTTTGTACGGGGAAGGTCATGTCTCATCAACTTGCTTGAGTTTTTTGAAGAGGTGACAAAGAAAATTGGTGAGGTAAGGTCTGTGGATGTCATTTATATGGACTTTAGTAAGGCATTTGACAAGGTCCCACATGTAAGACTGTACAAAAAGTAAAATCACATGGGATTTGGTGTGGGCTGGTTAGATGGATAGATAACTCGTTTGGTTTTAGAAGACAGGGTAGCATGGAAGGTTTTTTTTCAGAATGGACATCTGCAGCTAGTGGTGCTCCGTAAGGATCCGTGCTGGGATCTCTGTTGTTTGTAGTATATATAAATGATCTGGAGGAAAATGTGGGTGGTCTGATTAATAAGTTTGCGGATGACACGAAGATTGGCGGAGTCGCTGATAGTGCCGAGGATTGTCCGATTGTTTTACAAAAAGAGGGGCTAGTTCACAGAAACTTTAGGATATTGTTAATGAACGGCGCCTGTTTCTGTGACTTTTTTTTTTATTCCCTCCAAAAATGAAAAAAAAAGAGGGGGGGGGGGAAAGTTGTGTGTGTTTCTGAGTTTCTTGAAATTTTGTTTCAACCAAATTACTTATTTTCTCCAAGGAAGGGGAGACTGTTAAGGAATGGGTTAAGAAACATTCCAATTAGATGTCTCATTGATGTTAAGTATCCAATAATTGACACTGAGTTTTGGTACAGTGTGTGTTCAAGGAAAAATTAAGATGTTTGGGAAAAGGAGTAGAACTCTCTTTACTCAACAGCAGCCAAAGGCTAACGCAGCGAGTCTGAACATCTCCCGCAGATGCGGGGCAGTGCTGTCACAAATGTTTCGTAGAAGTCTGCCGGAAACCCATCTCGTCCCAGCGCCTTCCCTGCTTGAATGGAGCTTATACTCTCCATGATCTCTCCCAGTTCTAACGGTGCTCCCAGACCCCATTTTCTGTCCTCCACACACCACTGGCATGTCCAGTCCATCGAGGAATTGTTTCACCCCGGAGTCCCCTGCTGGGAGCTCTGAGGTGTATAATCCCTGGTAAACTTCTTTGAAGGTTTTGTTAACCTTGTCTGTGTCTGTTTCTAGTGTGCCTGTGTTGTCTCTAATTTGTGCGATCTCTCTGCTGTCTGCCTGCTTTCTCAGCTGGCCCGTCAACAGGCTGTTGACTTTGTCCCCATGTTTGTATAGGGTTCCACCCGTGCCTGGCGGAGTTGGTGCACTGCTTTCCTCGTGGAGAGCAGGTCAAAGTCCATTTGAAGCTTTTTCCTCTCCGCCAGGAGCTCTAGGGTCGGGGCCTCTTGAGTATTTACGATCTACCTCCAGTATGGAGTCGACCAGCTCCTGACTAGCCGCTCTCTCCTCTCTCATCCATTCGCGCCTTGGAGGCGACAGTTTCCACTCGAATCACGGCCTTTAGCGCCTCCCAGAACATGGAGGGCGAGACCTCCCCGTTTTGGTTGTTCTCCGTATACTCAGCTATGGCCTGTAATACCCTCTCGCATGTATACTGTTATGGGTCCGGGTTTGCAGAACCCTAAAGTGTTTCATGGAGTTCAACCGACCCACAACTTTTAATAGATTGCAGTGTGGGAAGCACATGGCGTACTCCCCAGGTGTGATACAGCAGAAATGGACAAGTGGTTTTTAAAACTAAATAATGTTTATTCTATGAACTCAAGTTAACCTTTTAAAAACAAACATTGAATATCTTAACACCCATTACTTCAAAGATAACCCCAAAAGACTGCAACACTAAATAATCCTTCAAACTGTTCCTTTAAACATCCAAAAGACTTCAACCCTTCAAAGATAGGAGCACATTAGGCTACATTCAATATATTTATAGTCTTTGGATTGCAGAAATCAACAGACCAGCTGTGTTTCTTCATGCAGCTCACAGCAAAACACACAGACACTCCCAGCTGCGTTCTCAAACCGAAACTCAAAAAGCAGAAGTGAGCTCCGCTCCCCCCACCCTCTGACATCACTTCAGTAATATGATCAGCTCCATTTCTTAAAGATACATTGCTTAAACATTCATTTCTTAAAGGTACCCTCACATGACATCTCTTTCTCCCCCCCCCCAAGGAAAAAAAAAAACCCCATGAACTTCAAGATGGTTTCATTTTTCACCTTTGCACCATCAATTATGAAATGCACACAGTAAAAACAACAGACGCAAACAGGTATAATAATAATATAGTCCATTTTTTATTGTAGTTCTTCTTCCTCCAACCAAAATCCTTTTCGATTGACAGTCTCCTTGAACAAAGTCTCTGCATGATCCATCCATTCCTCTACGCCTCAGCATTTCTCTTTAAAGTTAGGTACTTCTGTTCAATCTGATCACAGAGTCCCTTGCAATTTTCCAATACAGGAGCATCGGTTACCACAGCTTTCAGGCAGTCAAATGCCTGTTGAAAGTCCGCTGTCCATTGAAATTTTTCATCAGCAAGTCCATCAGTGGAGCAACCACGCTACAAATCATTTGCACAAAGGTTCGATCAAATCCACTCATGCCAAGAAATCGCATTATTTCCCTTTGTCTTGAGGGTGTCGGAAACTCCTCAAGGAAAGTGATTTGGGATTTTCCAAATTCACTTCTGGCTAGGTTTATCACCAAACCCGCCACCTGAAGTCGATCGAATAACTCCCATCAGATGTTGTAAATGTTCTTTCCATGTCTGGCTGAAAATTACCTGATCGTCTATGTATACCGCACAATTGGGTAATCCTGAAACAACTGTATTAGTTACCTGTTGAAATGTGGCTGGGGCATTTTTCATGCCAAATAGCATAACTTTGAATTGGTATATACCATCTGGAGTCACAAAAGCTGAAATCTCCTTTGCCCTTTCAGATAAAGGTACCTGCCAGTAACCTTTTAAGTAAATCCAGTTTGGAAATAAAAGCTGATTGTCCCACTTCTACAATGCAATCCTCCAAAGGTGGGATAGGATAAGAGTCTGTTCTTGTAACTGCATTCACCTTTCTATAGTCCACACACAACTGTTGGGTACCGTCTGGTTTAGGTACCGTCACTATGGGTGAGCACCATTGGCCGCAACCCACCTCAATTATGTCATTTTTAAGCATACTCTCAATCTCTTTGTTAACCTGTAACAATTTTAAAGGATTACGGGTGTTGTTTGATAGGAACAGCATTTCCCACATCAACATCATGTATAGCCATTTTAATACTTCCCAATTTATCTCTACAAACTTGCCCATGTGATATCAATAACTCTTTCAGGTCAGTTTGTTTTCCCTCTGGAAGGTAACTCAACAATTCATCCCAATTTTTAAGAACATCCTCATTTTCCAATTTAATTTGAGGTAAGTCAAATTCACAGTCATCTGGATTCGGTTCATCACTTTGGTTAGAATCATTAAAACCTCCTTTTTCTCTCCTTCCCTTTCAAAGCACCTTTTAAGCATATTCACATGACACACTCGGTGAGTCTTCCTTCTATCTGGTGTTTTTACCACATAATTCACCTCACTTAATTTCCTTTCAATCTGATACGGTTCACAAAACCTAGCTTTTAAAGGCTCCCCTACCACTGGTAACAACACTAAAACTTTATCTCCACTGGCAAAACTACAAACTTTGGATTTCTTGACCGCTACCTGTTTCATCACATTTTGTGCAACTTTTAAATGTTGTCTAGCCAATTCTATTTACCTGCTCTATTTAATCATTCCCTAAAATTTGACACGTAATCCAATAATGTAATTTCCGATTTCTCACTCACCAATTTTTCCTTAATCAATTTAAGTGGTCCTCTTACCTCATGACCAAAAATTAGTTCAAAAGGACTAAATTTGGTTGACTCATTAGGTGCATCCCTAATTGCAAACAGTACGAATGGAATTCCTTTATCCCAATCCTCTGGATAATCTTGAGAATAAGACATCAACATTGTCTTTAATGTCTGATGCCACCTTTCTAATGCTCCCTGCGATTCTGGATGGTACGCAGTTGATTTAAATTGTTTTATTCCTGAGCTATCCTTAACTTCTTTGAATAACTTTGAAGTAAAATTTGATCCTTCATCCGATTGAATTTCTGTGGGTAGTCCATATCTAGTAAAGAATTTAAATAACTCCTCCACAATCCTTTTAGCTGTAATATTACGTACTGGAATGGCCTCTGGATACCTAGTAGACACATCCATTATAGTCAAAAGATATTGATTCCCACTTTTTGTTTTCGGAAGCGGCCCTACACAATCAATTAGGACCCTTGTAAAAGGTTCCTCAAATGCTGGAATGGGTATTAAGGGTGGTGGTTTTATCACTGCTTGAGGTCTCCCTATCACTTGACATGTGTGACATCATTGACAAAATGTAACGACATCTTTATGTAGCCCAGGCCAATAAAAATGTTTCTGAATTTTAGCATGAGTTTTCCTTATTCCCAAATGACCTCCCACTGGTACCTCGTGTGCCACTCGCAACACCTCCTTTCTATACCCTACCAGCAATACTACTTGGTGAACTTCTGCCCACTTTTCATCGGCCTGCATATGTACAGGTCTCCATTTTCTCATCAAGACATCACTTTTACGGTAATAACACTCTGGTATACTCTCTGATTCCTCTTCCGTATATGCTTTCTGATATATCCGTTTTATTTCTACATGTACATCGTGGCAGCACGGTAACACAGTGATTAGCATAATTGCTTCACAGCTCCAGGGTCCCAGGTTCGATTCCCGGCTGGGTCTCTGTCTGTGCGGAGTCTGCACGTTCTCCCCGTGTGTGCGTGGGTTTCCTCCGGGTGCTCCAGTTTCCCCCCACAGTCCAAAGATGTGCAGGTTAGGTGGATTGGCCATGCTAAATTGCTCTTAGTGTCCAAAATTGCCCTTTGGGTTGGTTGAGTGGGGTTACTGGGTTATGGGAATAGGGTGGTGTGGGCCTCGGTAGGGTGCTCTTTCCAAGAGCCGGTGCAGACTCGATGGGCCGAATGGCCTCCTTCTGTACTGAAAATTCTATGATCTTTCTGTTGTAACTCCGCCAATTTTCCTGAACTAAAAATATCCGCCTCATCCTCCACCTGTTCTTGTTCTTTTTCAACCATCTGATCAAAAATTGTTTCTGATAATTGCACTTCAACTTCATCTTCACTCTTTGATTTCTCCTCTTGTCTTAACCTGTGACTTTGCGACCTTGTTACTACACACTCCGGAAAAATCCCAGGATATTTGCCCTTCAACACTTCAGTTGTCTGATTTTCCACTGGCTTATCAACCACAGTAGGCATCACTCCCACCTGCGATTCAGCTATATCATTACCCCAAGATAGTCTATTCCTGGGCAAAATAGTTTCTCTCTTACTCCTACTTCACCACTCTTCACTGGACTTTCCAACCTTACCTTATATAATGGAACGCTACTCCTCTCACCCTGAAATCCACCTTTTCTGATAACATTCTTCCCAAACTACAAAATTCCTCATCTCTTACCATTAAAGATTGACTAGCTCCTGTATCTCTTAAAATTGTGACTTCTTTACCTGCTCCTCCTGATACACATGAGTAAACTTTACCCACACAAGTAAATTCTTTAAAGAGATCTGGCACCTTCTTATCAATACCTCTTGATCAGGCTGTACAATCTTTTGCACCTCCTTCCCTTCCCTTGAGCTTTCCTTTACCATTCTAACAAACCCCACTGTCTTATCCTATTTTACCACATCAGCCTTCCCAGTGGTTTTCTTCAACCACCAACACTGTGACTTTACATGGCCTAGTTTATTACAGTGAAAACATTTGAAACTTTTCACGTCTCTTCCACCCTCCTGGATTTCCTTTTTAATCTGAGGTGCACTCTCTTTATTATCTCCCATCAGACCACCTTTACGTTTACCACTTGAGTATTTCTCATGTCCCCAGTTTCTATCCCTCATACGCTGAAACTGATGTCAGAAACCAAGCTTTTCATCTGTTTGAATCAGTAATATCCACGTGTCCTGCGGCCATTTCATTTGTTTAGCTACCTTCTCAAATGAAATGAAAAAGGCTTCTCCCTCCTTCTCGTCAAACCTTGGCAATACTTAGATCCCCACAACGTCTTCGACTACGACGCTCTGTCTCACTATCCTCACCAATCTCAGCCAACTGTATGTTTCCCTTTGCGTCTGCCAATTTTAACTGATTTTCATGTTTCATAGCCATTTTATGAAGTTCAAACTCTCTTTTTCCCTTTCCTCTCTATCTCTTTCTTTGTTTTTTCTTCTCTCTTTTTCTCTCGTTGCATATTCAAGCTGCTTTAATTCTTTTTCATGTTCAAATTGCTTAATCTGCAACTGGAGCTTTGCCATTTCTAATGAGTCGGAATGTATCTCAGGCAAATTTAAATGCTCAGCTACCACGGTAAGTACCTCATCTGTTCGCATTTTGCCAGGCAATGTTAACTGCAATGCTTTTGCCAAATCTAATGTTGCCAACTTTTGCCTTAGTTTAATTGCTCTGTTTTATCACCTTTGCTCTTGAGTCGCCAGGTATCTTTATGATAACGCCACGTGGTTCAAGTCCGAGTAATGATCAATAATCCAATACACCGATTAGTAAGATTTAAATCAAAGCGCATTTATTATACACAGTAATCACTACTCATGCATAAATTCTACGTCTGAGCTACTTCTACAGCTAACCGGCCAATACTTAACTTGGAACTGGCCCACCAGGTCAGGGAAACAAATGGCCTTTCGTTCGGGTTCTGAGCCTGCGGGATTCGAAGTTGGTACAGATTGGTAGCTAGGAGCGCCTATCTCGTAGTGAGCTTTGAAGTAAGACTTACTGGATATCGGCGGCGGCTGAACCGGTCACTGTCAAGGGTTGGTTCGCGTTGCTGAGTGACCCGGTCAAGAAGAACGATTTGAACTTGGGGCTTAATTCTTATAGTCCCCAGGGGCTTCCCGCCTTTCGGGGCGGACCCTGTACCTGGTTCCAAGTGATTGGACTTTGTCCCAATCACTTGGTTCGATTTTCTCCAATGCTGGAGCGGTTCCCTGATCAATGGGCGGTCTTGAGGTGGTCGTTCACCTCCCTTTGTGTAGGCTTCTGCTGGTGCCAAAGAGTCTGGTTTTGCTTTGTGTCTAAATATTGCTCATTGTTCCCGGGGATTGCTCATTAATATGCAGATGGCTGGTGTTTTGTTATGCTGATGGTTGCTGGTATTGATCTTGTCTGGCCTTTCCAGAGGTAAATACACACTCAACCTGCAGCTGCTCGTTTGTGTCCTGTTGACTGACTTTCCCATCAGCCTTTGCCGTTCGCCATTTTAAATCGGGAGTTAGCCATTTTAACTGGCTACACTAACAGTCTGCTTTTAGTCTCTGTCCGTAAGATATTGCGTGCTACCGTGTCCGCCCCCAAAAACGCCTGAGCCTCTGAAAGAGCTATCGTCCACAACACAGTCCCCACTTAAACTAAAATACCACACCTGAAAAGCAACCACTATATGCTCACCCCTCACTTATCCCGGACGGGCCCCCAATTGTTATGGGTCCGGGTTTTCAGAACCCCAAAGTGTTTCATGGAGTTCAACCGACCCACAACTTTTAATAGATTGTGGTGTGGGAAGCACACTGCGTACTCCCCAGGTGTGATACAGCAGAAATGGACAAGTGGTTTTTAAAACAAAACAATGTTATTCTATGAACTCAAGTTAACCTTTTTAAAGCAAACATTGAATATTTTAACACCCATTACTTCAAAGATAAGACTACAACACTAAATAATCCTTCAAACTGTTCCTTTAAACATCCAAAAGACTTTCAACCCTTCAAAAATAGGAGCACATCAGGTTACATTCAATATATTTATAGTCTTTGGATTGTAGAAATCAACAGACCAGCTGTGTTTCTTCATGCAGCTCACAGCAAAACACACAGACACTCCCAGCTGCGTTTTCAAACTGAAACTCAAAAAGCAGAAGTGAGCTCAGCTCCCCCCACCCTCTGACATCACTTCAGTAATATGATCAGCTCCATTTCTTAAAGGTACTCTCGCATGACAAGACCCACATGGAGGTGTCCAATCTCCATGTGGGGCACTGGCCACTGCCTGCCCCCAACCTCACATCCTTCTCCCCTGGGTGGGTGAACCTTCATGGGTCCATCGCCCCCATCTGCCCCATAAAGGGACCGAGTTCCGTTGCTATGTTCATGTCTGACTACTTTTATGGAGTTCTTTCATGAGGTGACGTGGGCAGTAGATGATGGTAGTGCTGTGGAGGTTCTATGTTTGGAATTTCAGAAAGCATTTGATACAGTGCAACATGACAGGTTGGTTTGCAAACTGGAAGTGTTTGGGATTGATCGATCCTTAGTCAACCTCTACTCATGTTGGCATGTAATTGGAAGCAGAAGGTAGGTAAAGATGGGCATTTCTCAGACGGGAGACGAGTTAAAAGTGATGTTCCCAGGGCTCTGTATTGGGACCCTTGATATTTTTTTGATTTATATAAACTATTTAGAGATGGGTGTGAGGGCAAAATCTCTAAATTTGCATACGATACTAAGCTAGGGAGAATAGTGAATTGTGAGGAAGATGCCGAGCAACTCCAGAGGGACATTGAAAAGTTGGCCAAATGGGCAGACACCTGGCAGATGTATTTCAATGTAGAGAAATGTGACGTAATGCATTTTGGGCGAAGAAACATGGGGAGACAATACAGTCTCAATGGTACAAATTTTATGGGGAGTACAGGAGCAGAGGGACCTTGGGGTTCAAGTGCATAATTCTCTGAAGTTGCCCTGGCAAGTTGAAACAGTTGTTAAGAAGGCCTACAGGATTCTTGGGCTTATAAATAGATGCATAGAGTATAAAAGCAAGGAAGTGATGCTTCACCTCTACAAATTATTGGTCAGACCATATTTGGAATGCTATGTTCCGTTCTGGGCACCTTATTCAAGGAAATATTAAAGCCCCAGAGAGAGTGCAAAGGAGATTTACTGGAATAATACCAGGAATGAGGAATTTACATACATGGAAAGATGAGAGAAATTGGGCTCCTTCGAGCAGATTAAGAGGTGACCTTTAGTGAGGTGTTCAAAATTATGAACAATTTTGACAAGGTTTCCACTAGTTGGTTAGTGACTCGGCGCATCATCATTTCAAGATGGTCAGCAAGAGATCTAGGAGTGAGTTGAGGAGAAACTCCAGAGTTATTGGGATTTGGAAAGTGCTGCCTGGGAAAGTGATGGAGGCAGATTCCATAGGAGGTTTCAAAAGAGAACTGGATGTTTTTTGAAAGTGATTAATTTAGAGAGCTACAGATGGAGCTGTGGAATTAGTCTCAGGTCATGTTTAACTAATTTACTGGAATTCTTTGAGGACATTGCGAGCGCGGTGAACAATGGGGAACTGGTGGATGTGGTGTATCTGGATTTCCAGAAGGCATTCAACAAGGTGCTGCACAAAAGGCTGCTGCATAAGATAACGGTGCATGGCATTACGATTAATGTGTTAGCATGGGCAGAGGATTGGTTAACTAACAGAAAGCCAAGAGTGAGGATAAATTGGTGTTTTCTGGTTGGTGATCAGTGGCTAATGGTGTGCCTCAAGGATCAGTGTTGGGACCGCAACTGTTTACAATTTATGTGATGATTTGGAGTTGGGAACCAAGTGTAATGTGTCAGAGTTCCTGGATGACACTAAGATGAGTGGTAGAACAAAGTGTGCAGAGGACACTTATTAAAAAATATATATATTTATTAAAGTTTTTTAACACAATTTTTCTCCCTTACAAACAATAACCCCCCCCCCCGTAACAAAAAAAACCCGAGAAATCGTGCAGAGCAAGATATATACATGGCAAAATGAGATATTTACACAGCTTTGTACACTGGCCCTCACCCGTACGTGCCAGTTTCCCCAACCCTTCATGTTATCTCTTGTTCATCCACCCTCCCAGGACGGGCCCCCCCAAGGTTTGTGCAGAGGACACTTAAAGTCTGCAGAGGGATATAGGTAGTTTAAGTGACTAGGCAAGGGCCTGGCAGATGGAGTACAATTTTAGTAAATGTGAGGCTATCCATTTTGGTAGGAATAACAGCAAAATGCACTTATTATTTAAATGGTAAAAAATTGCAGCATGCTGCTGTGCAGAGGGACCTGGGTGTCCCTATGCACGAATCGCAAAGTTAGTTTGCAGGTGCAGGAGGTAACTAAGCAGGCAAATGGAATTTTGTCCTTCATTGCTGGAACGATGGGAGTTTAAAAACATGGAGGTTAGTTGCTGCTGTGTAGGGTGCTGGTGAGGCCACACCTGGAGTACTGTGTACAGTTTTGGTCTCCTTACTTGACAAAGGATGTACTGGCACTGGAGGGGGTGCAGAGGAGATGCACTAGGTTGATTCTGAAGTTGAGAGGAATGGCTTGATTCTGAAGTTGAGGGGAGAGATTGAGTAGACTTGAACTATACTTACTGGAATTTAGAAGAATGAGGGGGTTCTTATAGAAACATAAAATTATGAAGGGAATAGATAAGATAGAAGCAGGGGGGCTGTTTCCACTAGCAGATGGAACTAGAGTTAGGGGGTACAGCCTCAAAATAAGGGGGGGCAGATTTAGGACTGAGTTGAGGAATTTCATTACCCAAAGGGTTGTGAATCTCTGGAATTCCCTGCACAGTGAAGCACTTGAGGCTACCTCGTTGAATGTTTTTCAGGCAAAGATAGATTTTTGAACAATCAAGCAATTAAGGAATATGCTGAGCAGGCGGGTAAGTGGAGCTGAGTCCACAAAAAGATCAGCCATGATCTTATTGAATGGCAGAGCAGGCTCGATGGGCCAGGTGGCCTTCTCCTACTCCTGCTCCTAGTTCTTAGGTTCTTATAAGTCGCTTTTCGGGAGCTGGGCTGAAAAGTTTCCTTCTGTGCCATATGATTCTATGATGCTCGAGGGCAATTGGGAATAGGCAATAGATTATGGCCTGCTAGCAATGATTATATTCCATAAAATAATAAGAACCCCATTGTTAGTCTTGTATGGAAAAAAGACAAATGGACAGTTTTTAAAAAAAAATTATATAACCGCAATTATGTTGATGGCCACATAAATTGCTGTTATATATTTTTGAAGATGTCCATTTGTCTTTTTTCTCTCCGAATCAAATAGTTTTTTGTCTCTTTTTAAACTAGCAGTTTACCAAGAAAATCATAGCCTGGTTACTCAAGCATTTTGAAAGGATACAGGACAGTATTTTAATTTAGCAGGACATACAATGAGCAATTTTGATTGACTACCCATTGCACGCCCAACTGCTTTTTCTATCAAACAGTTAAATTAGTAATTTCATGTTTTTGTTTTAAAATCGTATTTTCAACTTCAGAAATGTCAGTTGGTGAGAACAATTGCTCTGCATGCCAGTTGGGTAATATAATTTTCTTTTGAGTGTTACTTCAGGATTGGTCATTTTCCTGAATCATTAATTTTGTATTGGCAGTCTTGCAGCTGCTTTTAGTTTTTCAAAATTTGTATGTTTTCTACTTCAGTTCTAATTTGCTCCTGTTAAAACCTAGCCACAAAGTATGATAACAAAAATGTAATGTTATAAGAATCCCAAGAGCTTCTACAAATACATAAAGGGCAAAAGAGTAACTAAGGAGAGAGTAAGGGCCTCTTAAGGATCTACAAGGTCACCTATGTGAGGATCCACAAGAGATGGGTAAGATCCTAAATGAATATTTCTCATTGGTATTTACTGTTGAGAAAGGCATTGATGTTGGAGAAGTTGGAGAAATAAATAGTGATGTCTTGAGGAGTGTAAGTATTACAGAAAAGGAGATGCTGGAAGTCTTAAAGCGCATCAAGGTAGATACATCTCCGGGACCTGATTACATGTATCCCAGGATATTGTGGGAGGCGAGGGAGGAAATTGCGGGTCCCGTAGCAGAGATATTTGAATCGTTGACGGCCACGGATGTGGTCCCTGAAGATTGGAGGGTAGCAAATGTTGTGCCGTTGTTTATGAAAGGCTGCAGGGAAAAGCCTGGGAACTACAGACCGGTGAGCCTAACGTCTATGGTGGGTAAGTTGTTACAGGCCTATAGAGAGGCAAGGACCGATTAGGGACGGTCAGCATGGCTTTAAGTGGAAAATCATGTCTCTCAAATTTGCTTTGAGTTTTTGAAGGGGTAACCAAGAAGGTATGTTGCCCTTTTTAATAATAAGGCTCTATTTATAATATGATGTTATGGCCCATCAGCGTCGCCAATACTGTGGGTATTTCTATTTATCTCGGTGAACCACCGGTCTTTCCCTTATAGCGGTCAAATGACCACACAACAAATTAGTCAATTCAAAAGATGGTTTATTTACACACACACAAGGATTACTTCGACATGCAAACACAATATCTACTACGAGTTAAACTACACCTATCAGCTACATTAACCTACACTTAACTTCAGGGCGACCAGCACTGCAAATGGATAAGGCCTTTATCTTAATCTCAAGTGGCTGGTTTGAGGAAGTGGCTCTGTCTCTCCTGGGCTCATCCGTCAGGTAGCGATCGTTGAACTTGGCTGTCTGGTCGTTAGTGTGGGCACCAACGGGTCCAAAAGAGGCAGAACACATGGCTGTGTCCCCTTTTATCCCTCTGGGATTTCGCGCTCTTTGGGGCGGTCCTTGATCTTGGACCCAATAGTTCGACAGGGCTCTGATCACTGCCTTCGATTTCGGCCAATAAAGGGGCGGGTGCCTTGGTGGCTGGGCGGGTCCTTAGCGGTCATTGACCTTGGCAGTTG
The DNA here is from genome assembly GCF_047496885.1 of Scyliorhinus torazame. Classification (NCBI taxonomy): domain Eukaryota; kingdom Metazoa; phylum Chordata; class Chondrichthyes; order Carcharhiniformes; family Scyliorhinidae; genus Scyliorhinus; species Scyliorhinus torazame. The sequence continues at coordinate 313,263,154 of NC_092707.1, forward strand.
GGCTCTCTGAGTAAAGGGAGTGGCGTCGATCAGTCTGTGGCTGTACCGGTTTCTTGATTGGAGTCCTATTGTTCTGGAGAACGGGCCATTAAAATGCAAACGAGCGTGGGTTTCAATCAGGTTTAGATACCTGCGTTTCAAATACACAGAAGCTTTGTATCTGTCTGAGTCCTGTGTTGGCCATAATTCCCATGGCCCTTTGCAGGTGGCCATCTCAAATGGCGACAGGTAGATGAGGGCAGTGCAGTTGACGATGTCTGCATGAACTTTAGCAAGGCCTTTGACAAGGTATCGCATGGTAGGGTGTTGCATCAGGTTAAATCTCACAGGATCCAGGGAGATGTAGCCAATTGGATACAAAATTGGTTTGGTGAGTTTTCGAGGGTTGTTTTGGAACTGGAGGCCTGTGACCAACCGTGTGCCTCAAGGATCGGTGCTGGGTCCATTATTGTTTATATTAATGATTTGGATGAGAATTTAGGAGACATGGTTAGCAAGTTTGCGAATGACACCAAGATTGGTGGCATAGTGGATAGTGAAGGTTAGCGAGGATTGCAAGGGATTTTGATCAATTGGGCGAGTGGGCCAATGAATAGTAGATGGGGTTTAATTTGGATAAATGTGAGGTGATGCATTTTGGTACATCGAATCGGGGTAGGACCTATGCAGTTAATGGTAGGTTATTGGAGAGAGCTATAGAACGAGGAGATCTAGGAGTACAGGTTCATAGCTCTTTGAAGGTGGAGTCACAGAAGTGGGTAGTGGGGGAGGGGTTAGTTTGGGAGTGGGCGGAGGCAGCCTCTTGGAAAGACACTAGTTTGGGGGTACTGTTAACGGCACCTCTGCCGTTCCCGTTGGCCAGGTGCTCCACAAGCCCGGTAGCAGTGACAGCCCTGAGGGTGTGGGTACAGTGGCGGCAGCACATGGGGCTGGAAGGGGCGTCTGTGTGGGCACGGATATGTGGCAACCACCGGTTCAGATGGGGGACTTCGGAGTTGGCAGCGGGCCGAGAGATTTGGAGATCTTTTTGGTGATGAGAGTTTGAGTTGACAGGTGGGAATGGGTTCCAGTATCCGCAAGTGAGGAATTTTGTGCGGAGGCAGGTTTCAATCGTCCTGCACCTCCCCACCAGGGTCTGCAGGATATGGTGGTGTCGACAACAGGAGTTGGAGAAGGGAAGGTTTCAGAGATCTACAAGGAACTGATGGAGTAGGAGGGAGCCCCGATAGGGGAGGTGAAGAAAAAGTGGGAAGAAAAACTGGGTGGGGTGCTGGAGGCTGGATTACGGGAGGAGGCCCTGAGGTGAGTCAATGCATCCTCGCCGTGTGCCGGGCTCAGCCTGATACAATTTAAGGTGGTCCACAGGGCACACATGATGGTGGCTGGATGAGCAGGTTATTTGAGGGGGTGGAGGATGTCTGGGCGCTGTGCGGGGTTACTGCGAACCATGTCCATATGGTTTTGGGCATGTCTGAGGCTGAGTGGTTTCTGACCGGGATTTGCTGACATGTCAGGTTTTAAAGGTGAGGGTGGTGTGAAGTCCAGAGGTGGCGATCTTTGGTGTGTCGGAAGACCCGGGAGCCCAGGGAGTGAGAGAGGCTGATGTCCTGGCCTTTGCCTCCCTGGTGGCCCCTACTAGGATGGAGGGACTCAGAACCCCCAAAGTCAGGGATATGGGTCAATGACACGGCGGGGTTTCTCAGACTCGAGAAAATTAAATTCGACTTGGAGATCGCTGCAGGGGTTTGCCTGGACATGGAAGCCGTTCCATCGACTTCGTAGAGAAAAATGAGGCTGTCAGCAGGGAGTAGGGGGGAGAGAAGAAAGGGAGGCATGAGGGGGGGAAAGGTGATACGGTGTGTGTAAGCTATGTTGGCTGGGGTTTGTTGAGGCGGGGGGGGGGGGGGTTGCTGGTTCTGTTGTTTTCTTGTTGAAAATTGATGTTTAAAATTGTTAAAATGATAAAAATCTCAATAAAATATTTTCTGGAAAGTGGGGTCAAAGGTGGGCAGGGTGGTGAAGAAGGCATTTGATTTCATTGGTCAGAACCTTGAATACAGGAGTTGACCGTGTTGTTGAAGACATTAGTAAAGCCACACTGTGTACAGTTCTGGTCACCCTATTATAGAAAGGATATTATTAAACTAGAAAGAGTGCAGAAAAGATTTACTAGGATGCTCGTGGGACTTAGCGTTCCCAGGAGAGGCTGGATAGACTGGGACTTTTTTCCCTGGAGCGTAGGAGGCTTAGGGGTGATCTTATCAAGGTCTATAAAATAATGGGCATAGATAAGGTAGATAGTCAACATCTTTTCCCAAAGGTAGGGGAGTCTAAAACTAGAGGGCATAGGTTTAAGGTGAGAGTAGAGACATACAAAAGGGTCCAGAGGGGCAATTGTTTCACATTAGGGGAGCAAGTATCTGGAACGAGCTGCCAGAGATGGGTACAATTTTGTCTTTATTTTTTTTTAAAAATTAAATATTTTATTGAAAATATTTGGTCAACCAACACAGTACATTGTGCATCCTTTACACAATATTATAACAACACAAATAACAATGACCTATTTTATAAACAAAAAATGAATAAATAATAAATAACAAAAATGAAAACTAGCCCTAATTGGCAACTGCCTTGTCACAAGTAACACTCTCCAAAAATATAATTTAACAGTCCAATATATAATTATCTGTAGCAACGACCTATACATACTATACAGTATATATTAACAACCCTGAGAGTCCTTCTGGTTCCTCCTCCCCCCCCCCCCCCCCCCCCCCCCCCCCCCCGATCCTGGGCTGCTGCTGCTGCCTTCTTTTTCCCATTCCGTCTATCTTTCTGCGAGGTATTCGACGAACGGTTGCCACCGCCTGGTGAACCCTTGAGCCGACCCCCTTAGGACGAACTTAATCCGCTCTAGCTTTATAAACCCCGCCATGTCATTTATCCAGGTCTCCACCCCCGGGGGCTTGGCTTCTTTCCACATTAGCAATATCCTGCGCCGGGCTACTAGGGACGCAAAGGCCAAAACATCGGCCTCTCTCGCCTGCACTCCCGGCTCTTGTGCAACCCCAAATATAGCCAACCCCCAGCTTGGTTCGACCCGGACTCCTACTACTTTTGAAAGCACCTTTGTCACCCCCATCCAAAACCCCTGTAGTGCCGGGCATGACGAAAACATATGGGTATGATTCGCTGGGCTTCTCGAGCACCTCGCACACCTATCCTCCACCCCAAAAAATTTACTGAGCCGTGCTCCAGTCATATGCGCCCTGTGTAATACCTTAAACTGAATCAGGCTTAGCCTGGCACACGAGGACGACGAGTTTACCCTGCTTAGGGCATCTGCCCACAGCCCCTCCTCGATCTCCTCCCCCAGCTCTTCTTCCCATTTCCCTTTTAGTTCATCTACCATAGTCTCCCCTTCGTCCCTCATTTCCCTATATATATCTGACACCTGACCATCCCCCACCCATGTCTTTGAGATCACTCTGTCCTGCACCTCTTGTGTCGGGAGCTGCGGGAATTCCCTCACCTGTTGCCTCGCAAAAGCCCTCAGTTGCATATACCTGAATGCATTCCCTTGGGGCAACCCATATTTCTCGGTCAGCGCTCCCAGACTCGCGAACTTCCCATCCACAAACAGATCTTTCAGTTGCGTTATTCCTGCTCTTTGCCACATTCCATATCCCCCATCCATTCCCCCCGGGGCAAACCTATGGTTGTTTCTTATCTCTTGAAATCCTCCTCCATTTGTTCCACCAACTGCGTTAAATTTAACCTATGCAATGTGCCCCAATTCTTAGCTATCTGGATCCCCAGGTAACAAAAGTCCCTTGTTACCTTCCTCAACGGTAGGTCCTCTATTTCTCTACTCTGCTCCCCTGGATGCACCACAAACAACTCACTTTTCCCCATGTTCAATTTATACCCTGAAAAATCCCCAAACTCCCCAAGTATCCGCATTATTTCTGGCATCCCCTCCGCCGGGTCCGCCACGTATAGTAGCAAATCGTCCGCATACAAAGATACCCGGTGCTCTTCTCCTCCCCTAAGTACTCCCCTCCACTTCTTGGAACCCCTCAACGCTATCGCCAGGGGCTCAATCGCCAGTGCAAACAATAATGGGGACAGAGGGCATCCCTGCCTTGTCCCTCTATGGAGCCGAAAATATGCAGATCCCCGTCCATTCGTGACCACGCTCGCCACTGGGGCCCTATACAACAGCTGCACCCATCTAACATACCCCTCTCCAAAACCAAATCTCCTCAACACCTCCCACAAATAATCCCACTCCACTCTATCGAATGCTTTCTCGGCATCCATCGCCACTACTATCTCCGTTTCTCCCTCTGGTGGGGCCATCATCATTACCCCTAACAACCTCCGTATATTCGTGTTCAGCTGTCTCCCCTTCACAAACCCAGTTTGGTCCTTGTGGACCACCCCCGGGACACATTCCTCTATTCTCATTGCCATTACCTTGGCCAGGACCTTGGCATCTACATTTAGGAGGGAAATAGGTCTATAGGACCCGCATTGTAGCGGGTCCTTTTCCTTCTTTAAGAGAAGCGATATCGTTGCTTCAGACATAGTCGGGGGCAGTTGTCCCCTTTCCTTTGCCTCATTAAAGGTCCTCGTCAGTACCGGGGCGAGCAAGTCCACATATTTTCTATAGAATTCGACTGGGAATCCATCCGGTCCCGGGGCCTTTCCCGCCTGCATGCTCCTAATTCCTTTCACCACTTCTTCTACCTCGATCTGTGCTCCCAATCCCACCCTTTCCTGCTCTTCCACCTTGGGAAATTCCAGCCGATCCAAGAAGCCCATCATTCTCTCCCTCCCATCCGGGGGTTGAGCTTCATATAATTTTTTATAAAATGTCTTGAACACTCCATTCACTCTCTCCGCTACCCGCTCCATCTCTCCTTCCTCATCCCTCACTCCCCCTATTTCCCTCGCTGCTCCCCTTTTCCTCAATTGGTGTGCCAGCAACCTGCTCGCCTTCTCCCCATATTCGTACTGTACACCCTGTGCCTTCCTCCATTGTGCCTCTGCAGTGCCTGTAGTCAGCAAGTCAAATTCTACATGTAGCCTTTGCCTTTCCCTGTACAGTTCCTCCTCCGGTGCTTCCGCATATTGTCTGTCCACCCTCAAAAGTTCTTGCAGCAACCGCTCCCGTTCCTTAATCTCCTGCTTCCCTTTATGTGCCCTTATTGATATCAGCTCCCCTCTAACCACCGCCTTCAACGCCTCCCAGACCGCTCCCACCTGGACCTCCCCATTATGATTGAGTTCCAAGTACTTTTCAATGCACCCCCTCACCCTTAGACACACACCCTCATCTGCCGTTAGTCCCATGTCCATTCTCCAGGGTGGGCGCCCTCCTGTTTCCTCCCCTATCTCCAAGTCCACCCAGTGTGGAGCGTGATCCGAAATGGCTATAGCCGTATACTCCGTTCCCCTCACCTTCGGGATCAATGCCCTACCCAGCACAAAAAAGTCTATTCGCGAGTAGACTTTATGGACATAGGGGGAAAATGAGAACTCCTTACTCCTAGGTCTGCTAAATCTCCACCGGTCTACACCTCCCATCTGCTCCATAAAATCTTTAAGTACCTTGGCTGCTGCCGGCCTCCTTCCAGTCCTGGACTTCGACCTATCCAGCCCTGGTTCCAACACCGTATTAAAATCTCCCCCCATTATCAGCTTTCCCATCTCTCGGTCCGGAATGCGTCCTGGCATCCGCCTCATAAAATTGGCATCATCCCAGTTCGGGGCATATACGTTTACCAAAACCACCGTCTCCCCCTGTAGTTTGCCACTCACCATCACGTATCTGCCCCCGTTATCCGCCACTATAGTCTTTGCCTCGAACATTACCCGCTTCCCCACTAATATAGCCACCCCCCTGTTTTTCGCATCTAGCCCCGAATGGAACACCTGCCCCACCCATCCTTTGCGTAGCCTAACCTGGTCTATCAGTTTCAGGTGCGTTTCCTGTAACATAACCACATCTGCCTTAAGTTTCTTAAGGTGTGCGAGTACCCGTGCCTTCTTTATCGGCCCGTTCAGCCCTCTCACGTTCCACGTGATCAGCCGAGTTGGGGGGCTTCCTACCCCCCCCCTTGTCGATTAGCCATCACCTTTTTCCAGCTCCTCACCCGGTTCCCACGCAGCTGTATCTCCCCCAGGCGGTGCCCCCCCCGCCCATCCTCTCCCATACCAGCTCCCCCCTCTCCCCAGCAGCAGCAACCCAGTAATTCCCCCCCCCCCCCCCCCCCCCCCGCTAGATCCCCCGCTAGCGTAATTACTCCCCCCATGTTGCTCCCAGAAGTCAGCAAACTCTGGCTGACCTCGGCTTCCCCCCGTGACCTCGGCTCGCACCGTGCGACGCCCCCTCCTTCCTGCTTCTCTATTCCCGCCATGATTATCATAGCGCGGGAACCAAGCCCGCGCTTCTCCCTTGGCCCCGCCCCCAATGGCCAACGCCCCATCTCCTCCACCTCCCCTCCTCCCCCATCACCACCTGTGGGAGAGAGAAAAGTTACCACATCGCAGGATTAGTACATAAAACCCCTCTTTGCCCCCCACATTCGCCCCACCACTTTGTTCGAACGTTCTTTTTAATAACCCGCTCATTCCAGTTTTTCTTCCACAATAAAAGTCCACGCTTCATCCGCCGTCTCAAAGTAGTGGTGCCTCCCTCGATATGTGACCCACAGTCTTGCCGGTTGCAGCATTCCAAATTTTATCATTTTATGAAGCACCGCCTTGGCCCGATTAAAGCTCGCCCTCCTTCTGGCCACCTCCGCACTCCAGTCTTGATAAACGCGGATCACCGCGTTCTCCCATTTACTGCTCCGAGTTTTCTTCGCCCATCTAAGGACCATTTCTCTATCCTTAAAACGGAGGAATCTCACCACTATGGCTCTGGGAATTTCTCCTGCTCTCGGTCCTCGCGCCATCACTCGGTATGCTCCCTCCACCTCCAACGGACCCGCCGGGGCCTCCGCTCCCATTAACGAGTGCAGCATCGTGCTCGCATATGCCCCGACGTCCGCTCCCTCCACACCTTCAGGAAGACCAAGATTCCTCAGGTTGTTCCTCCTTGCGTTGTTTTCCAGTGCCTCCAACCTTTCCACACATCGTTTCTGATGTGCCTCCTGCGTCTCCGTCTTCACCACCAGGCCCTGTATATCGTCCTCATTCTCGGCTGCCTTTGCCTTCACGACCCGAAGCTCCCGCTCCTGGGTCTTTTGTTCCTCCTTTAGCCCTTCGATCGCCTGTAGTATCGGGGCCAACAGCTCTTTCTTCATTTCCTTTTTGATCTCTTCCACACAGCATTTCAAGAACTCTTGTTGTTCAGGGCCCCATGTTAAACTGCCACCTTCCGACGCCATCTTGGCTTTTGCTTGCCTTCCTTGCCGCTGTTCTGAAGGATCCACTGCAATCTGGCCACTCTCTCCTCCTTTTTCCATCCGTATCCAGGGGGGATTCCCTTCTGGTTTACCGCACAGTGTTTTTAGCCGTCAAAATTGCCGTTGGGGCTCCTATCAAGAGCCCAAAAGTCCGTTTCACAGGGAGCTGCCGAAACGTGCGACTCAGCTGGTCATCGCCGCACCCGGAAGTCCAATTTTGTCTTTATAAAAAGCATTTAGACAGTTATGTGGGTAAGATGGGTGTAGAGGGATGTAGGCAATTGAGACTAGCTTAGTGGTTAAAAACTAGGTGGCGGGGACAAATTGGTCCCAAGGGCCTGTTTCCATGTTGCAAACCTCTATGACTATGATTCTAAATTAAAAAAAATGTCTGCTACATTAATGACTGCATGTCTATATATTAATGATGCTCTTTGTCTTTTAAACAGAATATTTAACCATAATTTTCCTGCTACTTGTTTTTCAGCAACCCTAAATCAGTAAATCAAAGGCTGAACAAGCAAGTAAACAATGATATGTCACTCCGAATTCAAAATTTATCAAGTTTGGTGCATTATATTAAATTGTATTATCAGGTAAGTGATCAGATAATCAATCTTTTGTTTCCATATTTGGGACTCCTTGCATTGCAAGTGTTTCTGCTGTATCGGCAATAATGTATGGATGAGATGTATTTGCAATTACTCAAACACAATATTTGGTCTTTGAATATCTTTTAAATCATCTCTGTTTATACCTCTACTTTGGATAAAACATTCTGGGAATAGAAAATTGGGAGAGTCCAAAACAGTCTGCTGATTTGCTAATACATGTATTGTGCTATTGGTTGATCAAAGCCAACCAGTTGGATAGACAGTCTTAAAGGTTTGATTAATTCATCATGATGATTTGGAAAAATTGTGTTGAACTAATCTAGATTAAGAAGATTTGCCCATTTAATTTTGAGGGCTCAACTTCCTTAATAAGGAAATATTTGGGGTGGGTACCTTGCTGTGATAATGAACCTTTTGAAAGACGAGGCATTTTGCTTTGAACTTCTCAGGGAAAAAAAAGTGAAACCTAAATGGATAAACGCATATGTCAGGATACTGGACCAGACCCCATCATTTGTTAGGATACCCGTTGTGAACCCCGAATATTGCTTTAAATTTGTAAAACTATGAGGAAACGATACTTCACCCCAGGAATTATGACTGACCAATAGGTCTAGGCTCTCTGGTCTCTGTGTTGGTTGTTTTCTGGCCTCCCCCCTCCTTTTTCAGATAGCCCCCCCCCGTTGGTTTCCGTGCGTTACTCCCTGTCCTATTGGCTGTTAGTTCCAAACAGGTCCTGGAACAAGTTGGTGAATGTCCTCCACTCTTTGTGGAAGCCATCCTCTGAACAGTCAGATGGTGGAGAAATTCCGATAGGTCTGCCAGCCAGTCTGCAGCTGCGGGTGGCGCTGCTGATAGCCAGCTGAGCAGGATTCTCCGGCGGGTGATTAGAGAAGCAAAAGCTAGGATGTTGGCCCTCTTTCCCCATAAATAGTTCTGGCTGTTTCACAATTTTGGACACGGCTCCACCCTCACCCCCACACCCTTGGATATTGCCTTGAAGAAGGCTGTCCAGAACCTGACAAGTCTGGGGCATGCCTAGAACATGTGGGTGCGGTTGGCCGGACCTCCCTGCACCATCCACATTTGTCCTCCACCCCCAGGGAGAACCTGCTCATTCTGGTTCTTGTCAGGTGTACTTGCGCATGCAGAGGTGGAGTTGGTTCTAAACAGTGCTTCGCTCCAGAGCCCCCACCCTATTTCTGTCCCTAGCTCTTCCGCCCATTTTTATCGAATTTCATCCAGCGGTGCGGGCGTCCTTTTTAAAAGTTGGCCATACAGGTCCCCACAGTTTCCCAACATAGACTGTCTGCGTCCAGTAATTCCTTTAGCATTGTGTTTTGGTTCCAAGTTCTCAGGGTCGCTACCAGCACTTGGCTTATTGAGTGTTTTACTGGCAGGGATGGAAGTGCTCCTGTGACGAGGGCCCGGAGGGTTGTCCCTGTACACGAGGACACCTCCATCCTCACCCATCCCTCACTTTTCCTGCTGTGGCTGCCCACTGGTAGTATTGCAAGTTCGGGAGAGCCTGTCCTCCACGTTTCTTCTCCTTTGTAGTACTGTTTTGGGGATATTGCATTTCCCCCAACACACACAAACACCATAATCGTCTTACTAGGGGCTTTTCACAGTAACTTCATTTGAAGCCTACTTGTGACAATAAGCGATTTTCATTTTTCATTTTCATTTCATTCACCTATTGAATGGAAAAAGGGATGTTGAGCGGTATATATCTAAACAGGAAGAGGAACCTGGGCAGTACGTTCATCTTGATCGTCTGCACCCTTCCCATCAGGAAAAGTGGGAGTGCATCCCATCTCTGTAGTTTATTTTTGACTTCCTCTACCGGACTGGTCAGGTTCCACTTCCACCCTCCAACTCTGCCCTCCCCAACTCGGGTTCACCGGGAAAACTTACTTTTGCCCAGGTTGAGTTTGTAGCCTGAGAAGGCTCCGAATTCTCACAGGAGCTTCATGATTTCTTTCATGCCGTTGCGGGTTTGAGATGTTGAGGAGCAGGTTATCCGCATAGAGTGAGATTCTGTGCTCTCTGATTCCCCCCCCCTTCGGATTCCCTTCCAACCTCTTGACGCTCTCAGGGCGATTGACAGCAGCTCTATTACCAAGGTGAACAGGAGTGGGGACAACGTGCATCCCTGCCTTGTGCATCTGTGCAGCTGGAAGTATTCGGAGGTGGTGGCGTTGGTCCGTACGCTTGCTTTAGGGACATTGTATGTCGGAGTTTCACCCATGAGGTGAACCCTGTCCCTAGTCCAAACCGCTCTAATACCTCAATGAGGTATTTACACTCGACTCTGTTGAAGGCCTTTCCTGCATCCAGGGAGACTATCGCCTCTGGTGTTCAATCCCCAGGTGGGGTCATTTCACGTTCAGCAGGTGCCTGATGTTCGCAGTTAGCTGTCTCACTTAATGAAGCCAATCTCGTCTTCTGCGACCACCTCCAGTACGCAGTTCTCCAGCCGCTTGGCCAGGACTTTTGCGAGTAATTTCATGTCCACTTGAGCAGCGAAATGAGTCTGCACTCCATTGGGTCTTTGTCCTGTTTGGGTATCAGTGATATGGTGGCCTGTGTTAGCGTTGGAGGCAGGGTGACCCTCGCTAGCGAGTCTGCGAACATCATTTCCCACAAGTGTGGGACCAGTTCAGTCGCAAATGTTTTGTAGAAGTCCGCCGGGAACCCTTTGGGCCTTGCCGCCTTTCCCGCCTGCACAGAATTGATGTTCTCTACGACCTCTCCGTGACCTCGTGGTGCTTCTAGCTCCATCCATCTAACGTCCCCCATGACTGGCATGTCCAGTCCATCGAGGAACCGTTTCATCCCCGAGTCCCCATCCGGGGGTTCAGAGGTGTACAGTCCCCAGTAAAAGGCCTCGAATGCTTTGTTGACCTTTTGTGGTTCAGCTATCAGTCAGCCTCTGTTATCGATTACCTGCGCTATTTCCCTCTGGGCTGCCTGTTTTCTCAGCTGGTGAGCCAGGGGGCAGCTAGCCATGTCTCCATGCTCATTTAAGGTCCCCTGTGTCTGGCGGAGATGGTGCACTACTTTCCGGTGGACAGCAGATTAAAGTCCATTTTTAGCTTTTTCCTCAATTGGGGCTTCGGAGTACCGCCTGTCGACCTCCGGGATGGAATTGATCAGTTGTTGCCTAGCTGCCCCTCTTCCCTGTCTCTGCGAGCAGTAAGGCGATAATTTATCCCCTAATCACAGCCTTCAGCGCCTTCCAGAACTTGGAACATGAGACTTCCCTGTTGCGATTGTTGGTGACATACTTTCCTATGGCCTGTAATGTTTTCTGGCAGAAGATCTTGTCGGCCATGAGGGTCGTGTCCAACATCCATGCGGGGCATTGGGCTTGGCTCGTCTCCAACCTCACATCCATGTAATGTGGAGCATGATCGGAGATTACAATCGCAGGGTATTCCGCTCTTACTATTTCCGGAAGCACCGATTTCTTCACTACAAAGAAGTCAATGGGGGCACACTATGATCAATCAGTGCGCATCTTGGTTAGGGATGTCTGCCAAGGTCTTTTTAATAAACTTGTGGCATCCCAGTTGGATGCATACATATTCACCAGGACTATATGCATGTGCCCCGTCATGACACTGCTGACCATAACGTACGTCCCCCTTGGTCCGTAACCGTCCTTGTCACAGTAAACACCTCCTCTTACTTATCAGTATGACTACCTCCTTGGCTACCATCCCGGAACAGGAAGGGTAGGTCTGTCCCATCCAGCCTTTTCTTTTCCCTCGGGTGTGTCTCTTGGAAGAAGACCATGTCGGCTTTCATACTTTTCAGATGGGCGAAGACTCTGGATCTTTTCACTAGGCTGGTAATTCCTCTGACGTTTCAGGTGACTATTCTTTATTATTCCTTTATCAGAGTTACAAAGCCAGAGCTCAGTGGACAGGGGCAAATCCCTAATCCAGCTCCTTGCCTGCTCCAAAAAAACAATTCAAATTGATGAGGTCTACAAAATTATGAGGGGCATAGACAGAGTGGGTAGTCAGAGACTTTTTCCCAGGGTAGAGGGGTCAATTACTAGGGGGCATAGGGTTCCGGTGCGAGTGACAAGGTTCAGAGGAGATGTACGAGGCACGTTTTTTTACACAGAGGGCAGTGGGTGCCTGGAACTCACTGCTGGAGGAGGTGGTGGAAGCAGGGACGATAGTGACGTTTAAGGGGCATCTTAACAAATACATGAATAGGATGGGAATAGAGGGATACGGACCCTGGAAGTGTAGAAGATTTTAGTTTGGATGGGCAGCATGGTCGGTGCAGGCTTGGAGGGCTGAAGGGCCTGTTCCTGTGCTGTACTTTTTTTTGTTCTTTGAATCCAATTCATGGTCCCCACAAGTGAGACATACCAGATCCAGTCTCTCGCTCTCGCTCTCTTTCCCCCCCCAAACCATAAACAATTCTAGGAACAAACTCCCCAACACACAACTAAACAGTTTTTACAAATCCCCAACTCCCGACGAAAGCGCCTTAAACACGGCCACGAACATCCCCCGCCTTGCCTCAAAGCCCTCTGCTGAACCACTTAATTCATAATTCTGTGACCCAGAATTCTGTTCCAACCGAAGAAAGTCATATAATAGCCCCAGCCAAGCCACTACCCCTGGTGGCGTTGCTGAACGTCACCCCAGCAGAATTCTTCGGCAGGCAATCAGCGAGTCGAAAGCTACAACATCGGCCTTCCTCCCCTCCATCAGCTCCGGCTTCTTCAATATCCCAAATATCGGCACCAAAGAGTCCAGCTCAACCTCCACCCACGCGATCCTTGCTAGCACTGCAAACACTCCCGCCCAAAATCTCCCCAAATTTTTGCAGCCCCAGAACATTTGAACATGATTTGCTGGTTCTCGCCCACATTTCTCTCGCACGTTTGTGACCGTAAGACATAGGAGCAGAATTAGGCCACCCAGCCCATCGAGTCTGCTCTGCCATTCAATCATGGCTGATGTTTTTCTATTCCCAATTCTCCTGCCTTCTCCCCATAACCCCTGATCCCCTTATTTAGCAAGAACCTATCTACCTCTGTCTTAAAGACACTCCGTGATTTGGCCTCCACAGTCTGCGGAAAGGTGTTCCACATATTCACCACCCTCTGGCTGAAGAAATTCCTCCTCATCTCTGTTTTAAAGGATCGTCCCTTTAATCTGAGATTGTGTCCTCTGGTTCTAGTTTTTCCTACAAGTGGAAATATCCTCTCTATGTCCACTCTATCTAAGCCTTGCAGTATCCTGTAAGTTTCAATAAGATCCCCCCCCCCCCGATCCTTCTAAATTCCGAAGAGTGCAGACCCAGAGTCCTCAACCGTTCCTCATACGACAAGCTGTTCATTCCAGGGATCATTCTTGTGAACCTCCTCTGGACCCTTTCCAAGGCCAGCACATCCTTCCTTACATCCGAGCCCCAAAACTGCTCGCAATACTCCAAATGGGGTCTGACCAGAGGCTTGTACAGCCTCAGAAGTACATCCCTGGTCTTGTATTCTAGCCCTCTTGACATGAATGCTAACTTTGCATTTGCCGCCTTAACTGCCGACTGAACCTGCGCGTTAACCTTATGAGAATCATGAACACGGACTCCCAAGTCCCTTTGTGCTTCTGATTTCCTTAGCATTTCCCCATTTCGAAAATAGTCTATGCCTACATTCCTCCTTCCAAAGTGTATAACCTCACACTTTTCCACATTGTATTCCATTTGCCACTTCATTGCCCACTCTCCTAGCCTGTCCAAATCCTTCTGTAGCCCCCTTGCTTCCTCAAAACTACCTGTCCCTCTACAGATCTTTGCATCATCTGCAAACTTAGCAACAGTGCCTTCAGTTCCTTCTTCCAGATCATTAATGTATATTGTGAAAGTTGTGGTCCCAGCACCGACCCCTGAGTAACACCAGTAGTCACTGGCTGCCATCCTGACAGAGACCCCTTTATCCCCACTCTCGGCCTTCTGCCAGTCAGTCAATCCTCTATCCATGCTAGGATCTTACCCGTAACACTGTGGGCTCTTGACTTAATTAACAGTCTCCTATGCGGCACCTTGTCAAAGGCCTTCTGGAAATCTAAATACATCACGTCCACTGGTTCTCCTTTGTCTAACTGCCTTGTTGCCTCCTCAAAAAACTCTAAAAGATTTGTCAGACATGACCTCCCTTTGACAAAGCCATGCTGACTCAGTCCTATTTTACCATGCACTTCCAAGTACTCCGCGATCTCATCTTTAATAATGGATTCTAAAATCTTACCAATGTTTTTACCCTGGGCTAACCGACCTATAATTTCCTGTCTTCTGCCTCCCTCCCTTCTTAAACAATGGTGTTACATTAGCCACTTTCCAGTCCTCTGGGATCCTTCCTGCCTCCAGTGATTCCTGAAAGATCACCACCAATGCCTCCACAATCTCCACAGCTATCTCTTTTAGGACCTGGTCCAGGTGACTTATCCACCTTTCAGTTTCCCCAGAACCTTCTCTTTAGTGATGGCCACTGCACTCTGCCCCCTGATTCTCCTGGAGCTCTGGCATCCTGCTGGTGTCTTCCACCGTGAAGACTGATGCAAAGTAACGGTTCGTATGCCATTTCTTTGTTTCCTATTATTATTTCTCCAGCCATGTTTTCCAGTGGTCCAATGTCTATTTTTGCTCTTAACTTTTATATATTGACAGAAACCCTTCCTACCTTCTTTTATATTACTAGCTAGCTTGCACTCCTATTTCATCTTCTCTCCCCTTATTGCTTTTTTAGTAGTCCTCTGCTCGCTTTTAAAGGATTCCCAATCCTCTGGTTTCCCACTAATCCTTGACACTTCGTATGCTTTTTCTTTTTCTTTTTTGCTGTCCTTGACTTCCCTCATCAGCCATGGATGCCTTGTCCTGCCCTTAGCATGTTTCCTCCTCAGGATGAATTTCTGCTGTGCCTCCCGAATAAACCCCCCAAAACCCCTGCCATTGCTGTTCCACAGTCTTCCCTGCTTGGCTCCTTTTCCAATCAACTCTGGCCAGCTCCTCCCTCATGTCTTTGTAGTTCCCCTTATTTAATTGTAATACCGTTACATCTGACTCCAGCTGCTCCCTCTCAAACTGCAGGGTACATTCTATCATATTGTGGTCATTGCTCCCCGAGGGTTCCTTCACCGTAAGTTCCCTAATCAAGTCTGCCTCATTACACATCACCAAATCCAGAATTGCCTGTTCCCTAGTGGGCTCGACCACAAGTTGCTCCAAAAAACCGTCTCTTAAACATTCCACAAATTCCTTTTCTTGGGATTCACTACCAACCTGATTTTCCTAGTCCACGTGCATATTGAAGTCCCCCATGATTATTGTGATATTGCCTTTTTTACATGCTTTCTCAATCTCCTACTGGAATACTGCTGAACCAGTTATTGTACATATTATCACCTTCCTTGGCAATACTCCTTCTGAACTACGTATCTGCTTATCTCTCACCACTTGTTTTTAAAAAAAAAAGTGTTTTTGTCGAGGAAATTTCAGTTTTATACAGGGGGAAAAAAAGAGACACAACGTCAGAAAACAAACTTCAAATCGCACACCAGACACCCGAACCCCTCCATATCTGTCCTTGCCCTGTTTTCCAACTATAATAACAGAAGAATCCCCCCATCTCCTACATTTCTCCACCCCCCCCCCACTGACATTTCACCATTCTTCAAAGAAATCAGTAAACAATCTCAACATTGAGAAGAACTGCTCATCTGTGCCTCTGATTGCAAACTTTATATTTTCCAGGTGCAAAAGCTCCACCAAGTCACTCAGCCATACTGTCGCTTTGGGTGGCTCTGCATTCCACCCCGTAACAGTATTTGCCTCCGGGTTATCATGGAGGCAAAGACCAACATGCCAGCCTCTCTCCCCACCTGCACTCTTCTTCTGAAACTCCAAATATTGCCACCCACGGGCTCTGAGCCACCTTCACCCCTA
Organism: Scyliorhinus torazame; assembly: GCF_047496885.1. Classification (NCBI taxonomy): domain Eukaryota; kingdom Metazoa; phylum Chordata; class Chondrichthyes; order Carcharhiniformes; family Scyliorhinidae; genus Scyliorhinus; species Scyliorhinus torazame. Next base: position 313,279,160 of record NC_092707.1, read on the forward strand.
GCACCCTTGACATAGTTCCCGCAAAGGCCTTCCTAAACTCTTTCAACTTTGGGCAAGCCCAAAACATGTGGACATGATTCGCCGGGTCCCCTTGCGCACCGCACCGCCCGCATCTATCCTCTTCTGGAAAGAACCGTCTCATCCTAGACACTGTCATGTGCACCCCATGCACCACCATCTTGAACTGAACGAGACTTAGTCTTGCACATAAGGGACGCATTTGCCCTCCGCATGGCCTCTTTCCATAGCCCAGCTTCTACAACTGCCCCTGCCCCCATCCCCACCATCACTTCCCCCACCCCCTCTCCATTTCCATTTTATTTTCTCCACCGAAGACCACCCTATCGCCATCAACTACCTATACCTATCCACGATCCTTCCCGCTCCAATCTCGTCATTGGGCAAAATTTTATCCTGCAGCGCTGGGAGCGATAACTTTGGAAACATAACTAACTCCTTCCGAACGAAGTGTCTAACTTGCAGATACCGAAACCTGTCTGCCCCTACACCGACCTCTTCCGCACTGTCCACTTCCTGACCTTCCTGTTGTTTACCGTCCAGTAATTCAGCAGGTTTGGCAGTGCCAACTCACCACTTTGTCTGTCACTCTCCAAAATCGCCCTCCTGATCCGGGGTACCTTACCTGCCCATATAAACTCTGAGATCATCCTAATAACACGACTGATAAAAGATTAGGGCATGAAAATCAGGAGATTTTGGAAGACAAACAAACTTTGGCAGCACCGTCATGTTAAGTATCTGGACCCTTCCAGCCTACGACAGATGCAAAACATCCCACCTCTTAAAATTCCATTAAATTCAGCATATGCAACTGTGCCCAACAATGCGCCACTTGTATTCCCAAGTATCGGAAACTCACCCCTACCAGCCGAAGCAGTAACTTCTCCAAACTCTTCCCCTCACCCGCACCGTGCATTGATTGGGAATACCTCACTTTTCCCCATGTTGCGTTTATACCCCAAGAATGAGCCAAACTCTCCCATCGGTCGATGGGTCGAACGGTCTCTTTCTGCACTGTATGTTTATGTTCTAATATCCTCATGATATTTTCGAAGCTCTCCACTGGGTTCGTAATATACAGCAAAAGATCATCTGCATATAGGGAGACCTGGTGCTCCATTTCCACCCCCTCTTCTAAGTGCCATCGCCAGACATCGATCAGCAAAGCGAAAAGCAACGGAGATGGTGGACTCCCCTGTCTCGTTCCTTGATGCCAACCAGCTCACATTGTATGAACACTTGCTGTGAGGGCCCTATACAGTAACTTAACCCAATCTACAAATCCCTGCCCAAACCCAAATTGTCCCAACATCTCAAACAAATACACCCATTTCACCCTGTCGAATGCTTTCACCGCATCCGTACACCTGTGCTGCCAACTGGTATGGATTTTCCGTATTTCATGTGTGTGTAAGGCACCTGGCACAGGTTTGAGGTTTGGTGCAGGATGGGGTGCGAGGGAGATATAGGCAGGTGAGTTTTGATTGGCCTTTATGGGAGTTGGGAGTTATGCGTGATGTGCGGCGTGAGGAACAGGAGTGATGCCAGGGGAATGGAGCTGGTGACTTCCCGAGCTGCCCTAAGGTGACGTGTTCAATGTCTAACAAGGAATCCACAGAACTGCTTATGACTTGTCCAAACCAGGACATTTGTAATACACACGTGGTAAGGTAACGATCTGATACAGAGACGTTATCATGAAGTTTCTTTATACTCCCCTGGAACTACCCCTGTACATTATTGTCCTCGTGTATGTCTTATAATCTTCCGAGGATCACCGGTTCTGCCCGCACTTGTATCTGAGTGACTTGTCACATGACCAATGTCTCGAGACTGCATGGCGGATCTGTACCGCCACCTGCTTGTAGCAGGCCGCACCACCAAAGATCTACAATATTGTTTACAGGCATATCACCACATAAGGAGGTTGTTTATCTTCTTGTGGGGCTGCCTGCCAGTCTGTCTGGTGAGCCTCACCACACCATGCGCGTCGGACACCTCCGCCCACCAAGGATTCGCGGACCCTGGTTGTGCGTGCGCGCTCCAATCTCTTGTGCTGCCTCCATTGCCCCCACACCCTGTTAACAACGCCTCCGAACTCTTACCTTTACAGGATGCCGCCTCCACTCGCTCCCACACCGACCCCATCCCACTTCCTATTGATATATTCGTCGCCCAGTAATAATTAATAAAATTTGGGGCCAAGGCCCCCCATCGCGCGCCCCCGTTCCAAAGGGACCTTCCCCTCGGGGCCTTACCAGCCCATACCAGACCAGAGATCACCGCGCTCATCTTCCTGACAAATGCCATAGGGATAAAACTTGGAAGACATTGAAACACAAATAACAATCTCGGGAGGACTGTCATCTTCACAGTCTGTACTCTCCCCGCCAATGACAATGGGAGCATGTCCCACCTGCAGAAATCCCCTCTCATTTGCTCCACTGTCCTGCCCAAATTTAACTTATGGAGCTGATCCCAGTCCCTTGCCACCTGAATCCCCAGGTACCTAAAACTCCTTCCCACCACTTTAAACAGTAACTCCCTCAGTCTCCTCTCCTGCCCCCGTGCCTGAATCGCAAACACCTCACTCTTACCCATGTTTAATTTGTTGCCCGAGAACCGACCAAATTCATCCAATATCTCCATGATTCCAGCCACACCCCCCCCCCCCCCCCCCAAAAAAACCGGTCTGTTATGTAAAGGAGCAAGTCGTCCGCGTAGAGTGAAACCCTGTGCTCCACCACCTCTCACTATCCCCCGCCAGATGTTCGATGAGCTAAGTGCCATTGCCAAGGGCTCTATGGCCAGGACAAACCGTAGGGGGGAGAGTGGACACCCCTGTCTTGTCCCCCTACACAAACTAAAATATTCTGACCGGATCCGGTTGGTCCTTATATTCGCCATCGGTGCCTGATGTAACAGCCAGACCAAGTCAACGAATCCCTGCCCCAACCCAAACCTTCCCAGGATGTCCCACAGGTACTTCCACTCTATCTGAAGTGGGATAAGGATCCAGAGAACTGCGGATCGTATAGGCCAATCTCCCTTTTACATGTAGATGCGAAATTGTTGGCAAAGATCTTGGCCATGGGTCCCGCAGGTGATAGGGGAGGACCAGATGGGGTTTGTGAAGGGATGTCACCTGAAGTCCAACATTAGACGGCTCTTAATGTGATAATGATACTTCCACTCTATCCGATCAAAGGCCTTTTATGCATCCATGGCTACCACCGCCTCAACCTCGCGCCCCTCCACTGGCATCATTATCACCATTGTCTTTTCCGGGGTGTTAGTCTGTGTCAGTGATGTAGTGTATTTTTTGGCTTTGAGTTTGAGTTTAGCTGAAGATTAGCTCTCTCTCTCTTCATGTTTAATTTCCAGACTTTGACCTTTTAAAAGTTATTTTCGAGCTGTCTGCCTAAGCAAAAAGATAATGTCTGTAATTCTCTGAAAGCTTTGAATTGTCTACGAATTGCCTTTTAAATGACTTTCAAATTGTAATCAAGCAACTACAAATAACAATTCTTTTTGGCACCTGAGAAGTTTTAACTGCAAATTTCTGCTGAGTCCCAGTAATCGCAAAGTGCTACTGGTAACCGAATAGTGGAAATAATATAAATTCCTTCAACTTTACACAGTCGAATAATACTAGGAATCCAACAACTTGGCATAGTCCAGAAATATTACAAATCTTTCAACTTGTTGTAGTGCGGCAGGACTTTGATTCATCAACTAAGCTTCCCCCAACTTGGCGTAGTTCGGCAGGTTAAGATCCTTCAAATTAAAGATTCCAACACTCGCGCGCGTGGGTCTGTGTGTGTCTCTGGGTCTGGGTCTTCTCTCCCCCCCCCCCCCCCCCCATACACACACACACACTCCATAATTAGTTTGTCCAGTGAGTTGAAAAAGGCCTTGTGGATATAGATCGGGATGGATCTAAGTAGGAAGAGGTACCTGGGCAGCACGTTCATTTTGATCGCCTGCACCCTGTGGTGAACGTATTGCGACTGCAATTCAGCACTGTATTGTGCTGTATTATGTTGATGCCCCTGTGGGCTCCGTCTGTGGCTCCGTCCCCTCGGGGACGGTATATAAACCTGCAGCCTGTAGGCGGCACTCAGTACAGAGCAGTCGCAGGCCGGCACAGATCTCGCTTATTAAAACCACTGTTCACTTCTACTAATCGTCTTGTGTGAATTGATGGTCGCATCACACCCTCTCTGCCAGGGAGAGTGGGATCCATTTCTGCAGGTCCTTTTTAACTTCCTCTGTCAGACTTGTCAGGTTCCATTTGACGACCCCTATCCAGTCGTGGGTGATTTGGGTCCCCAGGTTGAGGAATTTTTGCCGGCCTTTTTAAATGGCAGCCTCACCAGCTGTCCCCCTCCCCATTGCGGGTTCACTGTGAGGATCTTGCTTTTGCTCATGTTGAGTTTGTAGCCCGAGAAGGCTCCAAACTCTTTCAAGAGCCCAGAGCACAGTGATTCATTCCATGCTGCTTTGTGGGTGCGAGGTGTAGAGGTGGAGGTCGTCAGCATAGCGCGAGACTCTTCCAGTTCTTTGCTGTTCTGAGCGCAATCGCTAATGGCTCTACCGCTAATGCGAACGCAGTGAGGATAGCGGGCATCCCTGCCTTGTGCCCCTGTGCAGCTGGAAGTACTTGGAGCTGGTGGTGTTTGTCCGTACGCTCGCCATGGGGGCGTACAAGAGTATCTCCCAGGCAGTAAATCCTGTTCGAAACCCAAACCGCTTCAGTACCTCTTATGAGGTACTTCCATTTGACTTTGTTGAAGGCCTTTTCTGCATCCAGGGAGACGATCACCTCAGTGCTGATCATGTTCAGCAGGCGCCTGATGTTCGATGTATGTTGCCTGCTCTTGACAAAGCCTGTTTTTTCTTCGACCACCTCTGGTACGCAGTCCTCCAGACTTTTGGCTAGGATCTTGGCCAGTATTTTTGAGTCTACGTTTAGTCGTGAAATGGGTCTGTGGGAACTGCACTCTGTTGGACTTGTCTCTTTTAGGTATCCGCGAGATTGAGGCTTGTGCCAGTGTGGGCAGCAGTGTGCCCCTCACCAGTGGGTCTGTTAACATCTCCCACAGGTACGGGGCCAGCACTATCCAGAATCTTTTCTAGAGGTCTGCCAGCAAACCCTCTGGTGCGCCTGCAGGTGGCTGGCCTTGTCTCCGTGCTCGTATGGGCTCCCCTGTGCCTGGCGGAATTAGTGCACCACTCACTTCGTGGGGAGCAGGTCCAAGTCCACCTGTAGCTTTTTCCTCTCCGCCAGGAGCTCTACGGTTGGGGCCTCGGATTATCACCGGTCCACCATCAGTTTGGAGTCAAGTAGCTGTTGCCGAGCCGCCCTCTCCTCCCTAATCACTGCCTTCAGAGCCTCCCAGGTGGAGGGTGAGACCTCTCCGTTCTGATTGTAATTTATATGTTCGTCTATTGCCTGTGATATTTTCTCGCAAAAGGCCTTTTCGGCCAATAAGGCCGTGTCCAACCTTCATGTGGTGCATTGGGCACTGCCTGTCTCCAACCACACATCCATATAATGTGGAGCTTGGTTGGAGATCACAATTGTGGAGTTTTCCACCCTAACCAGTGCTGGAAGCACCAATTTCCCCACCACCAAGAAGTCGACCTTTGAGTAGACATTATGCACTTGGGGGAAGAAGGAGAACTCCTTCTTCCCTGGGTGGGTGAATCACCATGGATCCACCACCCCATCTGCTCTATAAAATGGCCTCGTTCTTTTGCCGTGTGTATCTATGTCGGGGATTGCCGCCATGGTCTTCTTTATAAACTCCGTGTCGTCCCAGTTGGGAGCGTGCACATTAACGTGGACTACTGGTGACCCGTCTTGGACACCGCTGACTTTGAGTACTGTCCCCCTGGATCCGTTACCGTCTTTGTCGCCATGAACATCGTCCTCTTATTAATTAGAATGGTTACCCCACTGGCCCTCGTCCCGTAGCAGGAATAGTAGATCTGTCCCAACCAGCCCTTCTTTAGCTGCAGTCAGTCCTTTTCCTTCGGGTGTATCTCTTGGAGGAAGTCTATTCCTCAGGTGTGTGAAGACTCTGGATCTTTTCACTGGGCCGTTAAGTCCTCTGACATTCGAGATGACGATCCTGATAGGGGTTTTTTGTCCCCCTGCTCCTGTGAGATTAACCATATTCACCTGGTGGACGTGCCACTGCAGTCCAGGGTTTCCCTTTGTTAGGGGGCAGTCCAAAATGGCCGCAGTCACTGTTTTCCCCATGGGATGGGCCCCTGCGCTCCTGGACTTTCGTTTGTCCAGGGGGCATCCTGTGGTAAACCACTATTGTATTGTATTGTTGCATGTCTGCGCTTGTCCCTGCTGGCCCGCCTGTGGCTCCTCCCCTCGGGCTCATGTATAAAGGTGGCTGGTCTCCGCCTCTGATCCAGTTCAGGATCAGAGGCCAGGAGGCTTTCTGTTTAGTGTATTGAAGCCTCAGTTACGTTCACCACTCGTCGTGTGTTCATTGATGGCATATCAATTTAATACCCTAAACATCTAATATGAATTCATCACTCAAGCCTGATCGCCTGGAGCTGGACCCACAGGCAGCCGACGCCACTGCAACTTTCGAGCACTGGCTAAGCTGCTTCGAAGCGTACCTCGGATCCTTCACTGAAGACTTCACCGACCTCCAAAAGAAGCAGATCCTCCACGCACGGGTGAGCCCGCAAGTCTTTCTTCTCATCAGGGACGCCCCCTTGTATAGGGAGGCGATAATGCTGCTGAAGGGACACTATGTTAAGTCTGTGAACGAGGTGTACGCTAGGCACCTTCTTGCCACGAGTCGACAACGCCCTGGGGAGTCACTAGCAGAATTCCTACATACCTTGCGGGTAACTGCCGGTGCTGTGACTGCCAGGTGGTATCGGCGACCCAACACGCGGAGCTGTTGATCAGGGACGCTTATATCGCGGGCATGAAATCGAGCTACATCCGCCAGCGATTGCTAGAAGGGGGTACACTCGGCCTCCCAGAGACAATGCAGCTCTCAAACTCGCTGGAGGTGGCCTACCAGAACATGGAGGTCTACACCTCCGACCGTGCGGCACCCTCGTGGACCTCGTGGGCGCCGCCATCATCCGACCCGGGTGCGGCGCAAGTCTGTGCCGCGCAGCAGCCCGCCAACGCCGGCCGGAAGCCCCAAGTGTTACTTTTGCGGCCAGGGTAATCATCCCTGACAACACTGCCCTGCACGGAACGCGACTTGTAACGGGTGTGGGAGGAAGGGTCACTTTGCAAAAGCTTGCCAGGCCCGATCTCTCCCTAAAGCTTCTAGGCCCAGCAGCGCTGCCTGCTGCCTGTCGGGCTGCCGCGCCACCTGACATGTGCGACCAGTGGGTGCCGCCATCTTCGCCACCATCTTCGATTTCGGCCGCCATCTTTAATGCCATTTTGTACTTCACCCACCACGTGTGACCCATGGGGGTCGCCATCTTTGGCGCCATCCCCGATGCCACCCACGACCCATGGGGGCTGCCATCTTGGGACCACTCCGCAGCCCTGCTCACCCGATCGTACGCTGGCCGGCGCTACCTCCGACCGGCCTACCCATCACCTTCCGAAGCTCGCCTCCATCACGCTCGACCAGTCCCGGCCTCATCACCTCACAAAATCGACGATGACCGTCCGGGTCAACGGGCACGAGACGGCTTGCCCTTTTGACTCTGGGAGCACAGACCGTTTCATACACCCAGATACGGTAAGGTGTTGCTCCCTCCCAACCTTACCCGCGACCCAGAACGTCTCCCTGGCTTCCGGATCACATGCAGTAGAAATCCGGGGGTACTGTGTCGTGACCCTTACTGTACAAGGCGTAGAGTACGCTAACTTCAAATTCTACGTCCTTCCCCATCTCTGCGCTGTCCTATTACTGGGGCTTGACTTCCAGTGCCACCTCCAAAGCCTTACTTTAAAGTTCGGCGGACCTCTGCCCCCCCTCGCCGTCTGTAGCCTCGCGATCCTTAAGGTCGCCCCACCCTCGCTCTTCGCTCACCTCACCCCGGACTGTAAGCCCGTCGCTACTAGGAGCAGGCGATACAGCGCCTAGGATAGGACCTTTATCAGGTCGGAGGTCCAGCGACTCCTACGAGAGGGGGTCATTGAGGCTAGTAACAGCACCTGGAGAGCCCAAATGGTGGTCGTCCAGACTGGGGAGAAGCACCGGATGGTCATCGACTACAGTCAGACGTTCAACCAGTACACGCAGCTCGATGCGTACCCCCTCCCCTGCATACCTGACATGGTCAATCAGATTGTGCAGTATCGAGTCTTCTCCACAGTCGACTTGAAGTCCGCGTACAACCAGCTCCCTATCCGCCCGGAGGACCGCCAATACACTGCCTTCGAGGCAGATGGCCGCCTCTACCACTTCCTCAGGGTTCCCTTCGGCGTCACCAATGGGGTCTCGGTCTTCCAACGGGAAATGGACCGAATGATCGACCAGTACGGGCTGCGGGCCACGTTCCCGTACTTGGATAATGTCACCATCTGCGGCCATGACCAGCAGGACCATGACAAAAACCTCCTGGACATCCTCCACACCGCCCAACTCCTGAACCTCAATTACAATAAGGAAAAATGCGTTTTCCGCACAACCCGCCTAGCCATCCTTGGCTACGTTGTGGAAAATTGTGTCCTCGGGCCCGACCCCGACTGCATGCGCCCCCTCCTGGAACTCCCCCCTCCCCCTCTGCCCCAAGGCCCTGAAGAGATGCCTGGGGTTCTTCTCCTACTATGCCCAGTGGGTCCCCAATTGTGCGGACAAGGCCCGTCCGCTTATTAAATCCACTGTTTTTCCCCTGACGGCTGAGGCCCACCTGGCCTTCAACCGCATCAAAGCAGATATTGCCAAAGCCGCGGTGCGTGCTGTGGACGAGTCCATTCTGTTCTAGGTGGAGAGCGATGTGTTGGACGTTGCGCTGGCCGCTACCCTCAACCAGACGGGCAGGCCCGTGGCTTTCTTCTCCCGTACCTTCCATGCCTCCATAATTCGACACTACTGCGTCGAAAAGGAAGCCCAAGCCATTGTAGAAGCTATGCGACATTGGAGGCATTGCCTGGCCGGCAGGCGATTCACTCTCCTTACTGACCAACGGTCGGTTGCCTTCATGTTCAATAACACAGCGGGGCAAGATCAAGAATGACAAAATTCTGAGGTGGGGGATCGAGCTCTCCACCTACAACTACGAAATCGTGTATCAACTTGGGAAGCTCAATGAGCCCTCAGATGCCCTATCCCACAGTACATGTGTCAGCGCACAAGTTGACCGACTCCGGGCCCTCCATAATGACCTCTGTCACCCGGGGGTCACCTGTTTTTTTCACTTTATCAAGGCTTGCAACCTGCCTTACTCCATCGAGGAGGTCAGGACCGTGACCAGGGACTGGCAGGTCTGCGCGGAGTGCAAACCGCACTTCTATCGGCCAGACAGAGCGCACCTGGTAAAGGCCTCTCGCCCCTTTGAGCGCCTCAGCGTCGATTTCAAAGGGCCCCTCCCCTCCACTGATCGCAACGTGTACTTCCTCAACATTGTTGACGAGTACTCAAGATTCCTCTTTGCCATCCCATGCCCTGACATGACCTCTTGCCACCATCATCAAGGCCCTGCACAGACTTTTCACCTTGTTCGGGTTCCCCACCTACATCCATAGCGATCGGGGTTCCTCCTTCATGAGCGACAAGTTGCGTCAGTTCCTGCTCAGCAAGGGCATCGCGTCCAGCAGGACGACCAGCTGCAACCCCGGGGCAACGGACAGGTGGAGAGGGAGAACGCAGCGGTCTGGAAGGCAGTCCTCCAGGTCCTCCGGTCTAGAATTCTCCCAGTCTTCAGCTGGCAGGAGGTCCTCTCCGATGCGCTCCACTCCATCCGGTCGCTCCTGTGTACTGCCACCAACGAGACTCCCCACGAGCGTATTTTTGCCTTCCCCAGGAAGTCTACCTCCGGGGTCTAGCTCCCGTCCTGGCTGACAGTCCCAGGGTCCGTCCTCCGGAAGCATGCGAGGAGCCATAAATCAAATCCCCTCGTCGAGAAGGTCCTGCTCCTCCATGCCAATCCACAATATGCCTACGCGGCACATCAGGACAGGCGACAGGACACAGTCTCCCTTCGGGATTTGGCACCTGCAGGTTCCCCAGCGACCATCACCACCAACCCCGACCCTACACCGTCTTTCCCCCACCTCTACCCACCTACCTCCAGAACTGGCACCTGCAGGCCCACCGGTGACCATCACCACCACCCCTGCCCATACACCGCCCTCCACCGACTCAACAACTGGGTGAAGACGACGACAACCCGCTCCCGGACGCGCAGGTCTCGACACCGGTGCCCACAGCACAGCCGGGACTGAGGCGATCACGGCGGAAGGTCAAGGCCCCTAACAGACTTGATTTTTAAGCCCACTTCACCCCCGCTGGACTCTTTTAAAAACATTTATTTATTTATTTATTTATTTTTAAAACCGGGGGTGAATGTGGTAAACCACTATTGTATTGTTGCATGCGTGGGCTTGTCCCTGCTGGCTCCGCCTGTGGCTCCTCCCCTCGGGCTCATGTATAAAGGTGGCTGGTCTCCGCCTCTGATCCAGTTTGGCATCAAATGCCAGGAGGCTTTCTGTTTAGTGTATTAAAGTCTCAGTTACGTTCACCACTCGTCGTGTGTTCATTGATGGCATATCACATCCAACATGGCTGGCAACTGTGCATCCGTAACGTGGATATGCCCCTGCACTCTGGGGTCTCCCGTTGCCCAGGGACCCTTCCAGGTGGTTGCTTACAGCGCCATTTCGTTGCAAGCCACCACGTGTGGCCTGCTGTAGTAGTGTACCGTTTTCGATCTGTCTTTGCCTGTTTCTTTCTCACCGTGCCCCCCCCCCCCCCAATTACCCTCTTCCCTGTTCCTTTCTTCGCTTATGTCCCCACCCCTGTTATCCCGGTGCTAGTTATCCTGCTAGTGTGGTGGCTCCCTTCCTTGGAGTTGCTGTGTTTCCTTCCCTTGCCCGCTCTGACTTTTTTTGCTTTCTCTGTGCCCTGTCTTACCTTGTACTTCTCTGGATGCCACTCAACCTAGACACTTCTAATTTGATCACTTTTAACTAATTGTCCACATCTTTGAATTCCTATTCTGATCTTAGTAACTTCTGATCCTGTTGGACACCGTGGTAGTACTTTTTTTCTGAGTTGAAGTATTTTGGAGTTCAAACCCCTATTTTAAACGTAAGCACCTAATTCTTTGCTGAAATACCGAAGGCTAATTTTCCCCATGGGACCGTACGCTGACATGATGCCCATGTTTTCAGGATAAAAAAGAGGGGTGAAAATTTTCAGTTAAAAATGCTTCAGCCAATTGTTTGCTTTTGAAGGGCAGTCACTATCCTTAAGCAATTATACAAACCATTTGCACACAGCAAAAGCTGTAGTAAGATAATTGATTTGCGTGTAAAATTAAAGCGCATGGGATTGGGGGTAGTGCTTGAGATGGATAGAAAACTGGTTGGCAGACAGGAAACAAAGAGTAGGAATTAACGGGTCTTTTTCCAATTGGCAGCCAGTGACTAATAAGGTACTGCAAGGATCGGTGTTGGGACCCCAGCTATTCACAATATATATGAATGATTTAGATGAGGGAACAAAGTGTCATATTTCCAAATTTACAGTTGGGTGGGAGGGTGAGCTGTGAGCAGATGCAGTATAATTTGGATAAATGCAGGGCGGCATGGTGACGCAGTGCTTAGCATTGCTGTCTACGGCGCCGAGGACCCGTGTCACTCTGTGTGGAGTTTGCACATTCTCTCCGTGTCTGCGTGGGTTTCATCCCCACAACCCAAAGATGTGCAGGTTAAGTGGATTGGCACACTAAATTGGCCCTTAATTGGGGGGAAAAAAATTGGGTACTCTAAATTTATTTTAAAATAATAATTTGGATAAATGCGAGGTTGTCCACTTTGATAGCAAAAACCAGAAGGCAAACTATTATCTGAATGGCCACAAATTAGGAGAGGGGAGCATGCCACGAGACCTGGGTATCCTCGTTCACCAGTCATTGAAGGTAAGCATGCAGGTGCAGCAAGTGTTAAAGAAGGCAAATGGTATGCTGGCCTTCATTGCGAGAGGATTCATATACTGGAGCAGGGATGTCTTGGTGCAATTATACAGGGCCTTGGTGAGGACACGCCTGGAATATTGCTTGCAGTTTTGGTCTCCTTATCTGAGGAAGGATGTTCTAGCTACAGAGGGAGTGCAGCGAAGGTTTACCAGACTGATTCCTGGGATGGCAGGACTGACTTATGAGGAGAGATTGGTTAGGATTGTATTCGCTGGAGTTCAGAAGAATGAGAGGGGATCTCCTAGAAACCTATAAAATTCTAATCGGACTGGACAGGGTAGTGGAGGAAGGATGTTTTCGATGGTGGGTGTGTCCAGAACCAGGGGATACAGTCTGAGGATACGGGGCAGACAATTTAGGACCGAGAGAGTGGTGAACCTGTGGAATTCGTTACCACAGGAAGTAGTTGAGTCCGAAACATTATATGGTTTCAAGAAGCAGTTAGATATAGCACGTAGGGCGAAGGGGATCAAAGGATATGGGAGAAAGCGGGATTAGGCTATTGAGTTGGATGATCAGCCATGGTCATAATGAATGGCAGAGTGGGCTCGAACGGCTAAATGGCTGCCTCCTGCTCCTATGTTTTTTGTGTTTCTTTCTATGACCAGTTTATCTGTTTTGCGGGTAGTGGAAGCATTAATGTTTGACAGGATAATTGAAGAATTTCTCTGGTGTACATGAGAACAGTATACCATGTTTCGATTTAACATTTCTGAGTAATGGCACTTGGCATCTCTGACGATGCAACACTCCTTCAGTATTTTACTGAAATATAAGCCTAGATTATGTGCTCAAATTCATAGTGGGATTTGAATCAACAAATTGCCTTCTGACTCTGGTGCAGATGCTACCGCTGAGCCAAGTTGACACATCTCGGTCATAAGGGAAAAAGTTCTAAAACAAAATCTCTTGAATTGCCTTGTTGGAGCTTAGGTGACTTAGTGACTTTGTTTCACTTCCATGGCTTCTTTAATAGAAGACAGATGCAGATGAAGCTTCATGAGATCACATTTGTGCTGAAATTGACCTCTTAGAATAAGCTTGGCAGTTTCTATTTGTTTACGTTTAAGCTCTCATGATTTCAAGTTGACAGGCAAATGAGGCACTTGCTTCATATATAGCATTTGAATTTGCTGTTTGAAAGTAACTATTTTATTATTGGATTTAATACCATAGCCAGTTAACTTGTGCTACGCGTGCAAATATAGAGAAATTCCCAGTGCAATAAATATCAGTACTCAAAAATAATGGGACTGATTTTTCTTTTGTAGGTAAGGGTTAAGGCTGGGTTTTTTTTTTTCATGCGTAGATTTGTTTTATTTCCTGTGAAAAAAATTCTTGATAAAGTTGGAGAATTCACACAACTAATTGTAGGTCTGATCTATAACCTGAAATAGGTGGGTAGACTTTTTAAAAAAACGTAAGTGGCATATTATCTCCTAAATTGCCGTAGGATAACAGTAAAGGCTTGAGCTCTGCTGTAATCTGTTCAGTATTGGGATGTTTACCATGCTTCTATAGTAGCACTTTCTTATGGGCTACATTTTCATTTTTAATTTGATCTTTAGAACCATTATTTTAAAGATGAATCCTAAGAAGCTTGTTCTGATTCCTCTGCAGTTAAATGGTGATAATTAAAAGATGCCTTTAAAAAGTTTTAGAAACCAAGGCAGTTTTTTTTTAAAAATTAGGATGTGCTCCCTGAAAGGATGTAATCTGGGATTTATTACTTTTAACCTCAAAATAGGTGGGATTGAGCTGTCTTGGAAATGAACTCCCAAGACAAAAGGCCACGAGCTTCCGCCTCAGCGCACCCGACTCTGGGTAACTCTCACGAGAGCTGGGTGCCAGCCTGGCAGTGCTAAGGTGCCCAGGTGGCATTTTGCCCACAGCAGGGATTGGGCCCAGAGGTGCCTTGCCATTGTGAGGTTGGGGGGGTGGGGGTCGCGGAGGCTGCGGTGGGCGGTCTAGAGATCAATGGTGCCCTGATCTCCTCCAGCGCTGGTGAGCGGAGCTTGTTATTGGAAATGGGACCAAATGTGGCATTTCTCGCCAAGGACCTGAAATAAAGCAATGTCCTGTTTAATGGTGGGGTCGTTCTCAGCGTTGCCAGCGCCATGAGATACCCGGCTAAACGCGCACGACGTGGGACTCTGTTTCATTTCAATTAAATCATGCCCAAAGAGTCAAACTGGAGTGGGTTTTTTGGTTGGATTTTTAATTTAATCTAAATTGATCAAATTTGAAGACCTGTGAACTGAAACCCAGAATCAGTAATTAAGTGAGTAAGCTGGTGAGTTTTGAGTTTTCCTTCTCCCTAAACGGGGACAGTAGTTTAAACTGGTACTGCGGAGATATAAGTATTGTATTAACTACACAGTGTAACAAGTTAACTACTTAATATAACTACAAATAATTGTTGTGATATTTCTAAACCTGAAACCTAATTAGTTAAATAAAACACACTAAAGATGGCAGATCAGGTGATGTGTTTCAGCTGAAGCATGTGGGTTCTACTGGACACTCGTGGGATCTGTGGAAACCCAATCGTCAGCAAATGTCTGTAGATCGAGCAACTTTGGCTCAGCTGATCAGCTGGAGTTTGAGCTCCTTACACTGCATTGCATCAGGTAGCAGGGAGGTTTCCTGGTATGGAGGGCATTATCTATGAGGAGAGTTTTGAAATCAGATATATATCTATCTCCTTGAAACTATTTGGGCGGCACAGTGGTTAGCACTGCTGCCTCACATCTCCAGGGTTTGGGGTTCAATTCTGGCTCCGGGTGACCGTTTGTGTGGACTTTGCACTTTTTCCCTGTGTTTGCGTGGGTTTCCTCTGGGTGCACCGGTTTCCTCCTCAGCCCAATGATGTGCAGATTAGGTGGATTGGCCATGTTAAACATCCCTTGGTGTCCAAAAGGTTTGGTGGGGTTCCAGAGATAGTGGAGGGGTAGGCTTGGAGGGTGAACAAAGAACAAAGATAAGGACAGCACAGAAACAGGCTCTTCGGTCCTCCAAGCCTGCGCCGACCATGCTGCCCATCTAATCTAAAACCTTGTACGCTTCTGGGGTCCATATCCCTCTATTCCCATCCTATTCATGTATTTGTCAAGATGCCCCTTAAACGTCACTATCGTCCCTGCTTCTACCACCTCCTCCGGCAGAGAGTTCCAGGCACCCACTACCCTCTGTGTATAAATTTTTTTTTACCTCGTACATCTCCTCTAAACCTTGCCCCTCTCACCTTAAACCTATGCCCCCTAGTAATTGACCCCTCTACCCTGGGAAAAAGTCTCTGACTATCTACTCTGTCTATGCCCCTCATAAATTTGTAGACCTCTATCAGGTCGCCCCTCAACCTCCGTCGTTCCAGTGAGAACAAACCAAGTTTATTCAACCTCTCCTCATACCTAATGCCCTCCATACCAGGCATCACCTTGGTAAATCTCTTCTGCACCCTATCTAAAGCCTCCACATCCTTCTGGTAGTGTGGTAACCAGAATTGAACACTATACTCCAAGTGTGGCCTAACTAAGGTTTGATACAGCTGCAACATGACTTGTCAATTCTTATACTCAATGCCCCGGCCAATGAAGGCAAGCATGCCATATGCCTTCTTGACTACCTTCTCCACCTGTGTTGCCCCTTTCAGCGACTTGTGGATCTGTACACCTAGAATGACTTTCAATACTCTTGAGGGTTCTACCATTCACTGTATATTCCCTACCTGCATGAGACATTCCAAAATGCATTACCTCACATTTGTCCAGATTAAACTCCATCTGCCATCTCGTCACCCAAGTCTCCAAACAATCTAAATCCTGCTGTATCCTCTGACAGTCCTCATCGCTATCCGCAATTCCACCAACCTTTGTGTCGTCCGCAAACTTACTAATCAGACCAGTTACCTCCAAATCATTTATATACACTACGTACAGCAAAGGTCCCAGCACTGATCCCTGCGGAACGCCACTAGTCACAGCCCTCCAATCAGAAAAGCACCATCCCATTGCTGCTACCCTGCCTTCTATGACCTAGCCAGTTCTGTATCCACCTTGCAAGCTCACCTCTGATCCCGTGTGACTTCACCTTTTGTACCAGCCTGCCATGAGGGTCCCTGTCAAAGGCCTTACTGAAGTCCATATAGACAACATCCACTGCCCAACCTGCATCAATCATCTTTGTGACGTCTTCGAAAAACTCTATCAAGTTAGAATTGCTCTTTCCAAGGGTCAGTCAGACTCAATGGGCTGAATGGCTCCTTCTGCATTGTAAATTCTATGAATCGATGATTTAATGACTCCGATTCCACTACACTATGGGGCAGCGAATTCCACAAATTCACTGTTGGAGGGAAGAAAAACCTCAAAAGTCTGTTCTCGACCGAGTGGTGTTGGTAAAACTTTGTTTAATTCGGGAAAAACTGTGTGCACACGAGAGATGGGTTCTGCGACTATCCTGTAGCTCGCAAAAGTCAGTCTGCCTGTCCTCAGAATTACATACATATTTTATATATATATATATATATATTTAAAGTTCTTCGGAGTCACAAGCAGGTATTGACGTCACTGAATCACATTGGGAACAATACAAGGTGATCAGTATGCATATTTTCTTGTCCCCGTAATGGGAAAACGATTAAAGAATACGATGTTTCCTTACAATCTCACGGGCTTGTGCTTTACATATTTAACTTCTAGAAGAAGTGCAAATGTGTTGGACAATGGATCCCTTCGATTTACTGGGGCCTCCTGTGTTTTCCATTTAATATTCCAATGCTCTGAGATGATTAAATCATTTCTAATGTGGGTGACTTTAACCCCTTGCTTGCTGGTTTTCCCTTGGTATATGTTTAACCCCATGCCTGCTGGTTTGCCCTTGACCTGTGCTATTACAATACTTTGAGACATCTTTATTATACCAATCCTGACATACCTAGCAATTTCTTCCGCTAACACTCCCCCCTGATGGCTCTTGGTAATATACATACCCAAGAAAGCCATATCAACACTCCCTTCTCTCTGTGTGCTTCATTTGGTTGAAAACATATTTTATAGCTGACTTGTGGATTTATCATACCTGCTTGCCCATGGGTGACTTCCTACCGTTTTACTTATTTGTTGAAGACACGACCGCACCTGATCCCATCGGGTGGCTAGCCCTTCGTTTCCACGGAACGTGCACTAAACAACATAGCTGTAAATTCCAGCCACGCCTTTCTCCTCCCCTTGGACGAATGCCATTGGGATGTACTGAGGGCAATTGGCCTTTCCCCTGCCTTTCTTTGCTTGCAGCACATAACTGTTGCCTATATCAGTACAGCACATGTCCCCAGGGTTATCCCTAACCTCACTGTCTCCCGTGCGCCTGCTGAATGACCCCCTCCGAATATGTCCCACCTGTGGTGTGCCCCTGAGAGTCCCATCATGATGGCGGTCTGGACCGTTAAGTTCACCTGAATTCTCCCCTTCCTAGTTTGTTCTGCAGACTGCCTGGGCTAATTCTGTGGCGTGCTTCATTGCCTCACAAATTATACTGCCCGGTGTCTTGTCAATGTACAGGGGATCATCCCACCAGGCTCTGAATAAATACCCTGATGTGCTCCGTCGCAGGTGAAATTCTCCTACTGCCAATGAGTCTGTGACTTGCATACAGAAGCTATGGCTGCTACCATAGAGTAAACCCCCTGAGATGATCTCCGGCGTTGTGAAGCACCACTGTGTCGGCCCCACCTTTATAGCTTTGAAGGCTTCCCGTAAAGGCAGTATGTTGACCATTACTTTGCTGGTATTAGACAGGGGCTTGAGGGCTTTACATGCATGTGCAATATAATGTATTGATTCTGAACAGCACTCCGTAGTGCTGTGTGCAATGTACCCCCTGGATCCAGTTCGATAGACCCAGCCTCCTGTACTGTCCCCAGGGATTCGAACTTGTAACTGTCCTCAAAGGTGCCCTTTGTTTGACTTTCCTGAGGGACTGCCATTATGAATCTCATCCCTCCCTCAATTGGATCGTTGCCTAGCCTATTGACCACAATCTCATGCCTGTCCCTATGTAAATTTAAGAGATTTAGCCTGTGTTGGGAGGCGAACAGATGCCGCAGGATGGTTCCAAATCATAAGTCTGTGATGTCAGCTTTGATATCGCCAATGTATCGCAAGCCCTGCCTTTCGCTTGCACTTCTGTGGTGTTAATTATGCCTGCTGATAGCATATCTAAGACTCGCACTAGCCCTTCTCCTTAAGTTTATGGCAGTCAGTGCATATTCAGTCCCATAAACTCTGTACTGTAGCCCCTTTCCTACTTCGGCTACTACCTAGGAGGCATAACTGTTGGCCTCCGCTAACCGTGCTGAATTCATAACAGAATCTGCGCTGCCAAACAACCCGCCAAAGCCCCCATGCATGTGTGGTCGCTGATGAATGCCGTGGGTGTCTCCCAGGTCTGTCCTAGGCGTATCCATGGAAGCAGGAATCTGTAACAAAAGATGATATGAACCCCTCATAACCGGGGGAAGTTAGATCTCCTTTGGTTCCTTGTATATGTTAATTTGAGTATAATGCTTCCACTTCGGCGTGCCTTTCATTTCAATTAAGGCACATGTATTCCCCTGCAACAATGCGGTCCCACCCATCTGGGCTGGAAGCACCTTAATCATGACTCTTTGGGGTCTGGCTGCGGATGCAATCCCTTTCTTTCTCCCAATCTCTCACTCTCTGGGTATCTATCACTCTCCCTTTAAACAGTGCAGCTGCTCTGCTAGGAGCCTGATCAATTTAAACACTCTCTCTCCCTTGCATTACAGCTCTCTGAGCTCCCTGTTACTATGTCCTCTGGGAGTGCCATAGCTCTCCCGGTCATTAATTCGAATGGTGTCAGTCCTGTCCCCCTTGCTCTTGTGGCTCGCATTTTCACGAGTACGGCGGATAAAATCTTTACCCAATCCTGTCCTGTGTCTACTGAAGCTTTTGTCCAACAGTTCTTAAGGGTACGGTTTGTCCTTTCGATCATGTTGGAACTCTGGGGGTGATATGGGACGTGAAATCGCTGTTTGACTCCTAGCAGGGCACAAGCCTGCTTCATTACCTTACCCGTGAAATGAGTGCCCTGATCTGAATCTAGCTGCAATGGGGCTCCCCAGCGTGGAATTATTTCTTCTGCCAATATCCTGGCCACTGTCCCTGCTTTACAATCCCTGCAGGGGAATGCCTCCACCCACCGGGTGAATAACTAAGCAGTATCTTTTATTTTGTGACTGCGGGAGTGGTCCGGTGAAATCTATCTGCAGTTGCTCCCATGGCCCCTGCGGTCCGGGCTGAAACCTCATTCTTATTTTTGGGGATTTCCTTGGTTCGCATTGGGCGCAGACTATACACTGCTGGCAGTGTATTGCTATCTCTCTACCCATCCCTTTCCACCAGCAGCACCTATACATTTGTTTGATCATTTTGTCCCTACCAATGTGAGCTATTCCATGGTAAACCTTTAATAATGTCTGCCTTATACACCTGGGTGCAACTACACGCCCCTCCTTTCTCCAGATTTCATCTGGATCGTGTTTTGCCCCCTCTCGCTTCCACTCTTTCTCTTACTCCCCCGCTGTTGCCTGTCACCATCATGCTGTCTGGGTCTGGTTCAGGTGCCGCAATGGCTGATACAACTGATGCACGATCAATTGCACAAAGATTAAAGTTGGGTACAACTGTGGCTTTATTACAGTCAGATGCGTGGCCTCCTGCTGCAGCTGGCGAAATGGCAGGGCACTGGAGGTCATGCACATTTATACAGTTCTCCGTGGGCGGAGCCAGCCGCCAGGAGCTACCGGAGAAGCTGTAGTGCAGATCCTACCTTACATCTCCTATTACAGTGGTTCACCACATTCACCCCCTGTTAAAAATGAGTCCGGCGGAGGTGACTTGAAACTACATACAATTAGTGCAATTATGTACAGTGGTAGGGAAAGAAAAGTCCATGTTGACAGTCCGGAGTCCGTCAAAGGTTCAGCCGGTCCGGTGCTTTGGTGCTTCGTTGGGAGTGGCGTAACGGTGGCGGCGAAGTTGGTGCTGGCGGTGGTGGAGGTGGCATCGATGGTGGTGGTGGAGCATTGGTGGGGGTGTGTGTTGGGGTGGAGCTTGACGGTGCCAGGACCCTGAGTGAGACGGTATCTTGGCGGCCGTCGGGGAACTCAAGGTAGGCATATTGAGGGTTGGCGTGGAGCAGGTGAACCCTGTCCACCAAGGGGTCCGCCTTGTGGAGTCGGACGTGCCTACGGAGAAGGTCCTGGGGCAGCTAGCCAAGTCGGGAGCGACACCCCGGATGTGGACTTCCTGGGGAAGGTAAAAACATGTTCGTGGGGGTGTTATTAGTGGCGGTGCACAATAGTGACCAGATGGACTGTAGAGCGTCAGGGAGAACCTCCTGCCAGCGAGAGGCTGGGAGGTTCCTGGACCATAGGGCCAGCTGGACGGCCCTCCAAACCGTCCCATTCTCCCGTTCCACTTGCCCGTTTCCCCGGGAGTTTTAGCTGGTCATCCTGCTGGAGGCTATACCCCTGCTGAGCAGGAACTGACGCAGCTCATCGCTCATGAATGAGGATCCCCTGTCACTGTGGGTTAGGCAGGGAAACCGAACAGAGCGAAGATGGTGCTGAGGGCCTTGGTGACAGTGGCAGACGTCATATCGGGGCATTGGATGGCGAAGGGGAATCTGGAGTACTCATCGACCACACTGAGAATGTAAGTGTTACGGTCGGTGGAGGGGAGGGGCACTTTGAAATCCATGCTGAGGCGTTCAAAGGGGCGGGAATTCGTTACCAGGTGCGCACGGTCTGGCTGGTAGAAGTGCGGCTTGCACTCCGCACAGACCTGGCAGTCCCTGGTGACTGTCCTTTATCGACGGAGTAGGGCAAATTGCGAGCTTTGACCAGGTGGTACAATCGAGTGACCCCCAGGTGACTAAGGCTGTCGTGTAGGGTCCGGAGTTGGTCCACTTGTGCACTGGCACGTGTACCTCGGGAGAGGGCGTCTGGGGGCTCGTTAAGTTTACCGGGGCGATACAGGATCTCGTAATTATAGGCGGAGAGCTCGATTCTCCACCGCAAGGTTTTATCATTTTTGATCTTGCCCCGCTGTGTGTTATTGAACATGAAGGCTACCGACCGTTGGTCCGTAAGGAGAGTGAATCTCTTAACGGCCAGGTAATGCCTCCAATGCCGCACAGCTTCAACAATCGCTTGGGCCTCCTTTTCGACGGATGAGTGTTGAATTTCAGAGGCATGAAGGGTGCGGGAAAAGAATGCCACGGGTCTGCCTGCCTGGTTTAGAGTGGCGGCAAGGGCGACGTCTGAAGCGTCACTTTCTACTTGGAAAGGCAGTGACTCGTCCACTGCGCGCATCCCGGCACCGGCGATTTCTGCTCTGATGCGGGCAAAAGCGTGTTGTGCCTCGGCCGCGAGGAGGAATTGAGTGGACTGAATGAGTGGGCGGGCCTTGTCCGCATAGTTTGGGACCCACCGAGCGTAGTAGGAAAAGAACCCCAGGCCTTGGGGCAGTGTGGGAGGGGAAGTTCCATGAGGGGGCGCATGCGGTTGGGGTCGGGCCCGAGAAGTCCGTTTTGGACTTTCTAGCCAAGAATGCTGAGCACACACTTCTCACCCTGACCGACAAAGAGAAGAGTGGCAATGCGGAGGAATTTATCGAGGTTGGCATCGTGGTCCTGCTGGTCATGGCCGCAGATGGTGACATTATCTAAGTACGGAAAGGTGGCCAGCAAACCGTGCTGGTCGACCATTCGGTCCATCTCTCTTTGGAAGACCGAGACCCCATTTGTGACACCGAAAGGGACCCTAAGGAAGTGGTAGAGTCGACCGTCTGCCTCGAAGGCAGTGTATGGCCGGTCGGACTTCCAGATGGGGAGCTTGTGGTAGGCGGATTTCAAGTCAATTGTTGAGAAGACCCGGTACTGCGCAATCTGATTGACCATATCAGATATGCGTGGGAGGGGGTACGCGTCTAGCTGCGTGTACTGATTGATGGTCTGGCTGTAGTCCACGACCATCCTGTGTTTCTCCCCAGTTTTAACCACTACCACTTGGGCTCTCCAGGGGCTGTTGCTGGCCTCGATAATGCCCTCCTTAAGCAGCCGCTGGACTTCGGACCTGATGAAGGTCTTGTCCTGGGTGATGTACCGTACCGTCTGCTCCTGGTGGCAACGGGCTTGCAATCCGCAGTTAGATTGGCAAAAAGGGAGGGGGGATCTACCTTGAGGGTCGCAAGGCCGCAAATGGTAAGGGGGGGGGCAAGGGCCCGCCGAATTTGAGGGTGAAGCTCTGGAGGTTGCACTGGAAGTCCAGGCCCAACAGGAGTGCAGCGCAGAGATTAGGAAGGACATAGAGGCGGAAGTCACTAAATTCTACACCCTGGACCGTGAGGGTGACTGTACAAAAGCCTCGGATCGGGACAGAGTGGGATCCGGAGGCTAGGGTGATCCGTTGACTGGAAGGGTGAACCGCGAGGGAGCAGTGCCTTACCGTATCTGGGTGAACGAAGCTTTCGGTGCTCCCGGAGTCCAGCAGGCACGAGGTCACGTGGCCGTTGATTTTAACCGTCGTCGACAGTGGCCAGGTTGTGCGGGCGAGATTGGTCCAGCGTCATCTAAGTGAGCTGCGGGTAGCCATCGGATGCTTCGGGTGGCGAGCGTATGCGGTTCTGATGTCGATGTCCAGAGACCCTGTGGGGGACAAGATGGCAGCGCCCATGGTACGCACATTGCGGGGTCGGGAGAAGATGGCCGCGCCCATGGGGCGCACGTGGCGAAGGGGGACAAGGTGGCGGCGCCCATTGGTCGCACATGGACCCGGGAGGAGAAGATGGCGGCTCCCATTGTGTGTCTGGCGTGGGGGAGGGGGCGATAGCGGGCGCGATCGCAGCGACTGTGCGGGCCTGGCACACCGCTGTGAAGTGGCCCTTTTTACTGTAGGTTTTACAAACTGCAGTGCGGGCCGGACAGTGTTGGTGGGGGTGCTTCTGCTGACCGCAGAAGTAGCAGCAGGGACCCCCGGGGTGCGCGGTTCGGTGTGCGGCGCAGGCGTATTTGGAAGGCAGGGCCCCGGCTGAGGAGGTCGGCGACGGGGTCCAGGAGGGGTAGGAAGGTGTAGAAGGGTGGGCAGCGCGGCGGGAGGGGTACGATTGTAGATTACGGGATGCGACCATCATGGAGAGAGCCAAGGCTTTCGTCTCCGCCAGTTTGAGCGTGGCCCCTTCCTGTAATCGTTCTCTGATGTGGTCTGACGGAATCCCCGTCACGAAGGCATCGCGCATGAGGAGATTTGCGTGTTCGGCGGCCGTAACGGCCTGACAGTCACCGTCCCGGTCGAGTGGAATTAGGGCCCGCCAGAAGTCTTCGATGGACTCACCAGGTAGTTGCAAGCGGGTGGCGAGTACATGCCTGGCGAAGAGCGTGTTCGCCTTTTGCGCGTTGTGTTCCTTAAGGAGTTCCATTGCTTTTGTGTAATTTGTGGCGTCTTGGATCAACGGGAACACGCTGGAGCTCAGTCTGGAGTACAGGACGTTTATCTTCTGAGCCCCCCGTTGGCTCGGGGTCCGCAGCCTAGATGTATGCCTCAAAACATGCTAGCCAGTGAGCAAAGTCTTTTCTGGCGTCGGGCGAGTGCGGATCCAGCTGAATTCTGATATCCATTCTGTGGAAAATCTGACTGTAATAAATTGATGCACGATCAATTGCACAAAGACTACAGTTGGGTACAACTGTGGCTTTATTACAGTCAGATGCGTGGCCTCCTGCTGCAGCTGGCAAAATGGCAGGGCACTGGAGGTCATGCACATTTATACAGTTCTCCGTGGGCGGAGCCTGCCGGCAGGAGCTACCGGCGAAGCTGTAGTGCAGGTCCTACCTTACATCTCCTATTACAGTGGTTCAACACAACTACTTCCCCTGGTCCCTCGGGGATCTGCTCGGTAAGGGCCTTTGCTACCCTATCGGCATAATCATTGCCTTGCTGTTGCGGGGTTTGTATCTTTTTATGGGTGGCTACTTTATTACGGCGGCTTCTGCTGGGACTCTGGCTGCTTCTGCCAGGTCTCGTATGCGCTGTTAATGTTGCACGTGACCCCCTGATGAAGTTATGTAACCTCGCCTAGCCCAAGCTACCATATAGTCATGAATCACTGAAAGCATACTGGCTGTCTGTATATGTTCACCCTCTTTCCTGCTGCTAAGCTTAAGGCTTTTGTGAGGGCAATTAATTCTTTTTTTTTTTAATAAACGTTTTATTGAGGTATTTTCTTCGGCATTTTTACAGCAACAGAATCAACAATCTAAATAATAAGAGAAGTATATACATAGTGCAAATTCCACCACCCTATCCTGCAGGTCTTGCCATTACTTACTCCCCTAACCTACGCTAGCTTAACCCCCCCTCTCCTTTTTCCCCCCCCTTCTGCTGCTGCTTAGTTCTCTGTGAGGAAGTCGACGAATGGTTGTCACCTCCGTGCGAACCACAGCTAAGACCCTCTCATGGCGAACTTAATTTTCTCCAGGCAGAGGAAGCCAGCCATGTCTGAAAGCCAGGTCTCCGATTTCAGGGGCTTTGAGTCCCTCCCTGGTAGTACTCAGGGCTACCAGGGGAGCAAAGGCCAGAACTTCTGCCTCTTTCTCCTCCTGGATTCCTGGGTCCTGCGATACCCCAAAAACCGCCACCTCTGGACTCATTACCACCCTTATATTCAGTACCGTGGACATGGTGTTGGCAAACCCCTGCCAAAATCCCCTCCGTTTTGGACATGCCCAGAACATGTGGCCATGATTCACTGGCTCCCCCCGCACACTTCGCACACTTTACCTCCACCCCAAAAAACCTGCTCATCCGGGCCACTGTCATGTGAGCCCGGTGAACAACCTTAAATTGGATCAGGCTGAGCCTGGCACATGTTGCGGTGGCATTGACCCTTCCTGACGCGTCCGCCCAAAGGCCCTCCTCTATTCCCCCCCCCCCCCCCCCCCCCCCCCCCCCCACCCACCCCACCACAAAGCTCCTCCTCCCACTTTCGCTTCAGCTCTTTGGTTTGAGTCTCCTCCGAACCCATAAGCTCTCTATATATGTCCGAGACGCTCCCGACCTAGACTCGAGAGACCCCCCTGTCCTGAACCCCCCTTAACGGCAGGAATGGGAAGGTTGATTCCTGCCTCCGCAAAAAGTCCCATACCTGTAAATATCGGAGTTCATTTCCTCCAGCCAATGCAAACTTCTCCTCCAGCGCCCTCATATTCAGGAAGCTACCTTCCAAGAACAAGTTCCCCATTCTCTCTATCCCCGCTCTCTGCCAAATACAGAACCCCCTGTCCATCCTCCCTGGGGCAAACCTATGATTGTCGCAGATTGGGGACCACACCAATGCCCGCTCTGCTCCCACATGCCTCCTCCACTGCCCCCAGACTCTCTGGGCCGCCACCACCACCGGACTGGTGGAGTACGGCGCCGGCGGGAACGGCAGGGGCGCCGTCACCAGTGCCCCTGAACTTGTGCCCTTACACAAAGCCGCCTCCATGCGCACCCACGCCGGTTCCCCCCCCCACCAGCCACCTCCTCACCATGGCAATGTTAGCCCAGTAGTAATTACTGAAATTTGGCAGCGCCAGTCCACCATGTTCCCTATTCCGCTCGAGCATTGCCGTCTTTACCCACGGGGGCTTACCCCCCCCACACAGCCCAGAATAATCTTGTTAGTCTGGGAGGACCGTCACTTTTACCAACTGCACCCTACCTGCCAGAGACAACGGGAGCGCGTCCCATCTCCGGAAATCCTCCTTCATCTGGCCCACCAACCGGGCCAGATGTAATTTGTGTAGCCTGTCCCAATTCATCGCCACCCGAATACCCAAGTCCCTAAAACTGTCCCCTACCGCTCTAAACGGCAGTTCCCCTAGTCGTCGCCACTCCTGACCTTTCGCCTGAACCACAAACAGCTCGCTCTTCCCCATATTAAGCTTGTACCCCGAAAACCAGCCGAATTCCCCTAGGATTCCAATAATTTCCCCCATCCCCTCCATTGGGTCTGAGACATACAGCAGCAAGTCATCCGCATACAACAAAACTCTGTGCTTCACCCCCCCTCCCCCAAACCAACCCCTTCCTGCCCTCGAGGCCCTGTGAGCAATTGCCAGCGGCTCTAACGCCAGCGCAAACAGCAGTGGGTAGAGGGGACATCCCTGTCTCGTCCCCCGGTGTAGTCTGAAATATTCCGAAGTCGTCCTATTTGTCCGTACACTAGCTACATGAGTCCGGTGCAGCAGTCTAACCCAGTCAACAAAGCCCCTTCCAAACCCGAACTGCTCCAGCACCTCCCATAAGTAATGCCACTCGACCCGGTCGAACGCTTTTTCCGCGTCCATCGCAACCACCACTTCAACTTCCCTATCTTCCGGGGGCACCATAATCACATTGAGCAACCTTCTTACATTGGTCCCCAGCTGCTTACCCTTAGCAAACCTTGTCTGGTCCTCTCCTATAATGTCCAGTACACAGACCTCAATCCTAGAGATCGGAATTTTGGCCAGGAGTTTGGCATCTACGTTTAACAAGGATATTGGCCTATAAGACCCGCACAGTTCCGGGTCTTTGTCCCTTTTCAGAATGAGTGAGATCATGGCCTGCGACATTGTCTGGGGTAAAACCCCTCTTTCCTTGGCCTTTTTAAAGACCTTCAACAGTACCGGCCCCAATTTTCCTGGAGAACTTTTTATAGAACTCGACTGGGTACCCGTCCATCCCCGGGGCTTTCCCCGACTGCATGGCCTTCAAGCCCTCCACTATCCCCTCCAGCCCGACAGGGCCCCCCAGCCCATCTACCAGCTCCCCATCCACCTTCGGGAAAGTCAGCCCATCCAAGAAGTTTCTCATCTACACAACCTACTGTAAAAGTCCCGAAAGGTCTTACTCATCCTCTCCGAGTCCCTGACTAAGTTCCCATCCCTGTGAACCACTTTCCCTATTACCCTAGCTGCCTCCCTCTTTCTGAGCTGCTGTGCAAACATCCTACTGGCCTTCTCCGCGTGCTCGTAGATCGCTCCCTTCGCCTTCCTGAACTGCTCCACTGCCTTTCCTGTAGTTAACAAACCAAATTCCGCCTGCAGCCTCCGGCGTTCCCTCAATAGCCCTGCCTCTGGAGCCTCCGCATAGCTCCTACCCACTCATAGCATCTCTCTTACCAGTCGGTCCATTTCTGCCCTCTCCATCCTGTCCCTGTGAGCCCAGATCGAGATCAGCTCTCCTCTCACCACTGCCTTCAGCGCTTCCCAGACCACCGCTGCTGAGACCTCCCCCGTGTTGTTTACCTGCAGGTAGTTCAGCATGCACTTCCTCAACCTCTCGCAGGCCGCTTCGTCTGCACACAGCCCCACATCCAACCTCCATTGCGGGCGCTGCTTACTGTCCATACTGACCTGCAGGTCCTTCAAGCATGCGGAGCATGGTCCGAGATCGTAATCACCGAATAACCTATGTCTACCACCCCCGTCAACAGGACCCTGCCCACAACAAAGAAATCTATCCGGGAATACACCTTGTGAACGTGGAGAAGGAAGAAAATTCCTTGGCTCTCGGCTGCCTGAATCTCCACGGATCCAAAATCTCCCCCCCCCCCCCCCCATCTGCTCCATGAACCCTCTCGGCTCCATTGTTGGCACCTTGCCCGTTCTCGAGCATGACCGGTCCAGGCCTGGATCAATAACTATGTTGAAATCCCCACCCATAATCAGCCTGTGCGAATCCAGGTCCGAAATCTTCCCCAGTACCCACTTTATAAAATCCCCATCGCCCCAATTTGGCGCGTATACGTTGACCAGCACTACCTTCATCCCCTGCAGCCTGCCACTAACCATGATATATCTACCTCCCACATCCGAGACTATCCTCCCTGCCTCAAACGCCACCCACTTGTTGATCACAATCGCAGCCCCCCTTGTCTTTGAGTCCAGCCCCGAGTGGAAAACCTGACTAACCAAACCTTTCCGCAACCTGACCTGATCCACTACTTTAAGATGTGACTCCTGCAGCATCAGCACGTCCACCTTCAGTCTCCTCAGGTGTGCAAACACACGAGCCCTCTTTACCGGCCCATTTAGCCCCTGGACATTCCAGGTGACCAGCCTAGTTGGGGGGGCAAACCCCCCCCCCCCCCCCACCCCGTCAGTCAGCCACCTCCTTTCTTGGGCCCGCCTCTAGCCCATGCGCTGCACATCCTCCTGCCCGCCTCAGGGCGGCCCCCCGACCCCCTCAGTGTCCCTCCACCGAAGTCCCTCCCTCGTCAGCAGAACTCGCTCCCCCCCCAAGCAACACTACTCTAAATCCCAACCCAGCTAATAAACTACACATTATACACTCCTCCCACTGTGTTTCCGTGAGCTAGCTCACCCAGCTAGCTTGGTGATCCCCACCTCTGGTGCCAAGAAGTCTCCCACCCATTGTTCCCTCGCTCCCCTACCACCGTTCCTGTAAACCAGTTCCCTCATCCAACAATTCCCAGACAAACAGCCCACAGCAAGAAAACACAAAGAACAAAAGCACCACCTGCCACAGGCACATCTCCATCCCACCAAAGTGCACAATAGTATAAACACCCAAGATAACACACAAAAGGAACGTTACCAACATCTACCCCAAAAAAGAACCAAAAACAAAACGGAAAATCGACTCTCTTTTCCCCCCCCCCCTTTCCCTCTCCCCTAAACAGAGCTCCAAAACAAAGCAATACGAGAAGACAGCCAATTTTAACAACAGAAAGAAAAAAAAACAACCGAAACCCCACCAACATTCCAAGTGGGAGAGAAGAAAAACAAATAAGCAATAAACCCCCCAGAGAAAAAGAAAAAGGGCCCAATATAGGCCAACATATTGTCACTTGAGTCCAAAAGTTCTGAAGTTCCCACCAGTCCTTTTCTTTTTTGCATAGTCCAATGCCTCATCGGGCGACTCAAAATAATGATGTCGGTCTTCATGCGTAACCCACAGGCGTGCCGGGTACAGCAGACCAAACTTCACCTGCTTCTTAAAGAAAATCGCCTTGACTTGATTGAAGCTTGCCCTCTTCCTCGCCACCTCCACGCTCAAGTCCTGGTACACCCGCAGGATGCTATTCTCCCACTTGCACCTCCGAGTGCGCTTGGCCCACAGTAGAATACATTCGTTGTCCAGGAACCTGTGGAATCTCACCACCATTGCCCTCGGAGAATCCCCTGCCCGCGGATTCCTGGCATGCGCCCGATACGCCCTGTCCACCTCCAGCGGTCCGGAGAATGCCCCCTCCCCCAGCAGCTTTTCGAACATACCCGCCACGTATGCTCCAGCATCTGCTCCCTCCGGAGGCCTGAAAATTCTTAGATTCTGCTGGCAGGACCGGTTCTCAAGGTCCTCCACCTTCTCCGAGAGCCTTTTCTGCTTCTCTCGAAGCATCCCCACCTCCAACTCCACTGCTGTTTGGTGCTCCTCTTGTTCCAGCAGCGCCTTCTCCACCTTCTGAATCGCCTGGTCCTGGGCATCCAGTCTGCTCTCCAGGCGATCAATTGACTCCATGATCGGGTCCAGGCATTCCCGCTTCTGTCTGGCGAAGCCATCCTGAATGGCCTGCATCACTGGGTCCGGTGCACGCTGCGCTGCCACCCCAGGGGTCCGTCCCTCGGCCATATTGTCTCCCATTACAGCTTCAACCCTTTCGCACACTTCTGATCCTTTCTTCCATAACCAATGCAAGGAAACAGTGCCCAGCTGCCTCAACCTACAGATTTTCCAATTAAAACCAGTAAAAGTCCGGGGGAAGGTCCAAAAGTCCAACCAGAGCAGGAGCCACCAAATGTGCGACTTACTCCTCCATAGCCGCCACCGGAAGTCAGGGCAATTACTTCTGCTACCTGAGCTGAGCAAGTCACCGGAATCTGGCTTCCCCTTAGTACTGTGCCTATTTTATTCGCTACTGCCCATGCGGTGCGGGGCACCCCCTCATGATATTTCCGGGACCTGTCCACAAATAATTCACATACATCTTCCCCTCCCAGGGGTTCCTCTGCTATCCCGCCACTCTTGCTCTCATCGACCTCCTCCCACACAATTATGCTCGGTACCTTCTTTAACCATCATGGACGTAGGGTTGAGGGTTGAAGCTTTAATTATCTGGATTCTTTTGTCTGCCGGGAGTAAAATGCTTTCCCATTTAGCTCGGCGACAATCTGAAACTGCCCTTCGTTTCACTGCTTCTAATAGCTGTACTATGGAATGAGGGGAGTGAAGGATAACGGATTCTAAGAGAGTCACTGCTTCTGCTGCCTCTATCGCCCACGTGGCACAATCCAGGGCCTGCGCACATCGATGTAAGCCTGCCACCACGGGACCCCGTCAACATGAATAATAGGCTACTGGCCGCATCTTGTCCCTGTGTTTCTGACCTACGACCACTGTATAATGTCCTCCCTGGTTGCCACAGTAGAGGTGAACCGGTTTATTTGAATCCAGCAACCCTAGGGCTGGGGCTAAAGTGAGGGTTAGTTTTAATTTGTTAAACGCTGTGTCTTGCTCTGGGCCCCACTCGACTCGCTCCCGGGACTGTCTCCCTCCCCTGGTCAATCCTTACAATGGCTCCGCAAGCTCGGAGTAATTCTCGATAAAGTTCCTACAGTAGTTGAATAGCCCCAATGCCTGCCTAACAGCTCTTATGGTCTGGGGTTTTGGCATTTCTAAAATAGCTTTCTTCCGATCCCCTGTAATCTTTCTCTCCCCTTGTTTAATGTGGTATCCCAAGTACACCACCTCTCCCCGCCCTAACTGCGCCTTCCTGGGGTTGATCTTAAGGCCAACTCTCTATGTTTGCTAAGGTCTGGGTGAGGGTGATGATGTGGTCTTGCTCCCCTACTGAAGCTATTAGGATGTCACCTACATACTGGAGTATGGTACTCTTGTGTCCCGCGAAGATTCACTTGTGCGACCACCTCGGCCATGTGCCTATGAAAAATGGCTGAATTATTGTGAAAGCCTTGGGGTAATCTAGTCCACATGTACTGTTTTTCCCCTCCAGTAAAAGCTTGTCCTGATGCTTTTCCCCCACTGGAATAGATCAGAACCCATTGGCTATATCTAAGACTGAGAACACATTCTGTTTTGGGCGAAGGTTATTCCAAATAGTGGTCAGGTTTTGCCACAATGGGGTATTCCCTTACCGCGTGCTTGTTTAAGCTGGTGTAATCTACCGTCAGTTGGTACGAGCGTCTGGCTTCCTCATCGGCCAAATTGGGGAGTTAGTGGATGAGTGGGTCTCTGTTGCTATCTCCTGAGTTCCTAATCTTTGCGCTATTTCCCTTACTGCCTCGGCCGTTTCCTTTTTTATGGGATACTGCTTATGTGCTGGGTGTGGGTCTCCGGCGATGGTGACTGTAGTCCGGCTCTTGCTTGTTTCTGGCCCATACTGCTGAATATGCTTGTGCTATTATTCCCCACATCCCTGCTGCCCCCAGTCAGTGGTGACTGAAGCCATGCTGTGGGTGCGATGCCAGGTCTTCCCCACCGACCTACATTGTATGGCCCTTTCCACTCAATTTCCACTAAAACACTGTTTTAGTGTTTATTACTGCTCCCAATTGCTCTAGCCAGTCTATTCCTAATGTAGTCCCCATAGCAGTCTTGCATACCCAGATTTGGATTCTAACCGTGAAATCCCTGATTTCTAAAAGGGTGGGTTCGCTTAATGTGGCTACGCGGACCCCATCCCCCACCCCCCTGATCTGGATTGTGTGACCGGTTAAGGGTAAATCTATATCGGAGATGGATATTGCGGCCCTGGTATCTATTAACATTGCGCATGGCTGGCCCCCTAACAGCGCATCAACAAATATCCAGGAGTCCCTTTCTTTACCACTGAGGGCTCAAACGTGTCATTGCTTTAGGGCACTGAACATATTCGCTAAATCCTTCACTGAAACCTGTATTACCGATCCTGGGGCACTCAAACCCCCCCCCACTGCCGTTTTCAGGCTGTGGGACCCTGACCTTCCTTGCCCCCTCCCTTTGCCAACAAGTTTCCTGCTCGTGTCCTGGTCTCCTGCAATTCAGACACCTCAGGCGTCCCTGTTTGGGTTCTTTCTCACTTTTACACTCACTTGCGAAATGCCCTTCTTTCCCGCAGGTGTAGCACTGCCTTCCAGCGTCTAATTTTCCTATGGAGCTAACCTTGGACCCCTTTCCTATGTTAGCCTCTGCCTTTAAAGCCCATGCTAAGACCTGATTTAAAGTTGTTCCCTACCGGAAGACCCATATCTACAATCGTAGTTAGGTGTGGACCTATTCCATCCGTTAACATTTTAAAAAATATTTTGTCAACGCTACGGGGGGCTACTGCCCCTGAATGATGCTTTAACACCTCAAATTTCTTCTCTGCATAATCCTTGACTGTTTCCTTTGGTCCCTGTTTAAGTAAGGTGATCAATGTCCAATTTGGGCTACCTCTCCCTAGGGCAGTTCGCACTGCCGTTCTAAAGGTTGCAAAGGTGGCGTCTTTGTTTCCCCTACCCCTCTGCGTGATCTACGTGTGATCCCTATATGGTTGTGGCATGCTTACCCATAACGGTGCGGGAATCTTTGCCTTTAACAATAAATGGATATCATCATTGGTTAACCCATGAGCCTCCTGTAATTCATCCAGTTTATCCCAAAAAGAGCCATTATCATCCTGTCGTTTTAGAGAGGGCAGTTCGTTCAAGATCATTTGTTTTTCCCCTGCTGTGAAGGGTGTTTGAATATGCACCGTTTTTCTCACTAGACACACTGGGGTTACAGGCAACGTTTCCTCTTTTTCCTCATAAGGAGGGGGTATGCATAAACCCGTGCATTCCCTCCTCTGCACTGTCCCAGTCATCCCCGTAGTCACTCTCCTCCATGACACGTGGTGCGGTCGGGGTCACAGTCTCCACAAATCTGCCCTGCGGTTTTCTCCTGTCCCCTTCCTGCGCGCGTCTTGCAGCTGCGACTCTTGCCTCCTGCAATTCTTTCCTCCCTATGTTGCTTAAAATTGCAGTTGCAATTATTACCCCCTTCTCATACTTGTTCTTGGTTTGGCCTGCCCACCAGGCCTTCTGCTCAGCCGCGGGTGCGTCTGGTTTGTATCCTTCCTCCCTCATCTTTGTAATTAATTAACTATTGTGGGTTACAATCATCTGCACGATAGATCCCTCGGGCCCTCATCTATCTTGCTCTACCTTGCTCTTGCTGCCTATTTTATCTGATCCGGCCATCTCTGCCGTTCACACTCACTCACTCACTCACTCACACACACACACACACACACACACACACACACACATACAAACACACGCTACTCCTGCGGGGTTCCTCCTCCGCGGCTCTACCCTCTCGCGGTTACTCCTGCGGCTACTTCGTTCTCACACTAGGTGAGATCCTTCTAACTCTCCCGTGGTATTTCGTCCTACGGGTTTTTACTTTTGACCAGGCACTTCAATCTCCAAAGCAAGTTCCTTTAGCAAGTTTTCCTTAACTTAACTAACCGATCCCACACCCCGGTTTCCCCCAACAATTTTCACTTCACCTCACGTGGTCAGACAATTCCTCCGTTTTGTTCTTTAAGTTCGCAACTTACGGCCGGCCAACGACTAACGTGGAATTGCTCCCTCACTATGGGTGGTCGATTAAAAGACACTCTCACGATTTGGAGCCACATAGTCGCCGGTCGTCCTGTGTTGATCTCCTGCCAACTATGCCAACTGTTGGAGGGAAGAAAAACCTCAGTCTGTTCTCGACCGAGTGGTGTTGGTAAAACTTTGTTTAATTCAGAAAAACTGTGTGCACACAGGAGTGATGGGTTCTGCGACTATCCTGTAGCTCGCAAAAGTCAGCTCTGCCTGTCCTCAGAATTACATACATATATATATATATATATTTAAAGTTCTTCGGAGTCACAAGCAGGTATTAACATCACTGAATGATTCGGAAAAATACAAAGTGATCAGTATGCATATTTTCTGGTCCCCATAATGGGAAAATGATTAAAGAATACAATGTTTCCTTACAATCTCATGGGTTTGTGCTTAACATATTTAACTTCTAGAAGAAGTGTGAATGTGTTGGACAATGGATCCCTTAGACTTACTGGGGCCTCCTGTGTTTCCCATTTCACATTCAAATGCTCTGTGAGATGATTAAATCATTTCCAATGTGGGTGACTTTAACTCCTTGCTTGCTGGTTTTCCCTTGGTATGTTTAATCGGTGATCTATGGGGCGATTCTGGGGGAGGTCAATTGGAGGGGATTAAAGTGAAGTGGGAGGAAGAATTGGGGGAGGGCTTGGAGGATGGGTTGGGGTGTGAAGTGCCCCAGAGGGTGAATGCCTCAACCTTGTGCGAGGGGCTGGGGCTGATACAGTTGAAGGTGGTGCATAGACCGCACCTCACGAGGAAGAGGATGAGCCGGCTCTTGAGGATGTGTGTGAATGTTGTGGAAGGAGCCCCACAAACCATGTTCATATGTTTTGGTCCTATCCGAAACTGGAGGGGTATTGGAGGGAGGTCTTAAGGGTTATCCCGAGGGTGGTATAAGTGAGGTTCGCACCAGGGCCGCTAGAAGCCATATTCGGTGTGTCGGACCAGCCAGGGCTGGAGGCGGGTGCGGAGGCAGATGTCTTGGCCTTCGCCTTGCTGATTGCCCGAAAGCAGGTCCTGTTGGGGTGAAAGTCAGCTTCTCCACCCTGTGCCTCAGCGTGGTGAAGGGACCTACTGGAATTTTTACCGGTCAAGAAGATGAAGTTCGAGCTGAGAGTAAAGATGGATGGGTTCTGCGATTCATGGGCATGGTTTATTGTGCACTTCCAAAAATTGGATGCCATTGAATGTTTGGGGGGGGAGCTTGGTGTGTGGTTTATTGTTTTACCAAGTATGGGGCGACCGTGGATTCTCTTTTTTTCTTGTTTTGTATTTGGGATGTCGGGGGAAGGTTTGGGTTTGTATAATGAAGCGGTTGTTGGTGGGGATTTGCAATTGTATGTGTTATTGGATATTTTTTTGTTGGGTGGACATTTGATGAAAATGTGGAAAATGAGAATAAAATTATTTATAAAATATATATATATATATAGATATATTTATATATATATATATATAATGTTGAGGAAAAGAAACCAGTTGCTGAGCAAAAATAAAAGCAAAGTCAAAGCAATGAATAGATTATTAAAAAATATTGTGTGCGACAATTAGAATGTGAGGGGGCCAGGTTGTGTTTTTCTGGCTCGCTCTCAGGGTACTTATTCATTCAGTGGCTGTTAGATCACAGAAGAAGCCATAACCGTGCCGGGCACCTATCGGTTTACCGTTTAGCTGGCCCGCTCTCGGCAAAATGAGGATCCTGCCGCAGCATCCTCCACGAGATGGATGATATCCTGGACCCCACAGAAGCTGCCTTTGTAGTGCTGGTGGCAAGCTAAGCACCTGACTCCAGCGAAGGCAGCGGCAGCAGCGTCGAGGTTCAAGGTGGCCCATTGTCAGGGCCCCGCCCACACCCAAAAACCCAGCCACCCATCAGGCCAGGGAGGGACCCAGACTGTGGAGGCCACTAACGGCCTAAATTGAACAGCGTCGCTGGCCTTCCGAACAGATGACAGACAGCATGTGCTGCTGGAGACTCCGCCTCAACAAGGGGACGGTGCGGCACCTGCGCCGTATCTTTGTGGATATGGCACCACGTGGAGGAGGAGGATCCCCACACCCAGTGGCCATCAAGGTGACTGCAGCCCTGACCATCCATGCCTCAGGATCATTCCAGGGCTTGAGCCAGGACTTGTGTGGCACATTCCAGCCAACAGACCACGAGTGCATCTGTGAAGTCATGGATGCCCTGTTTGCCCAGGCAGCGAACTATATAAAGTTTGACCTGGGCCATGGCCAACAGGATGCCCGGGCAGCAGGATTATCTGCGATCACCTGGATACCCCAGGTCCAGGGGGTAATGGCACGCATGTCACCTTGCAGACAGGATGCCGGGCAGCAGGATTATCTATGATTGCCGGGATGCCCCTGGTCAAGGGGGTAACAGATGGTATGCATGTCATCTGTGTGCACGGAGGCTTGAGGGAGTGCCCTACGTCAACAGGAAGGGGTTCCGCTTCCTGAACGTCCAACTAGTGTGCGACCACCACATGAAGATCATACACATGTGTGCAGTTTCCCGGGGAGTGGACCCGACAGCTACACCCTGGGGCAGTTAGACATCCTGGCATCTTTGAGGGACACCCCAGGGTGACGGGTGGGGGATAAGGGGTACCTGCTAAAGACCTGGCTAATGACGCTTGTACGGAAGCCGGTCATGGGTGAGGAGGCCTGATATAACGAGGCTCATGTGGCCACCTGGGATGTCATTGAGCGGTGCATTGGACTTGAAATCTAATGCCTTGATCGCTCTGGTGATGCACTGTTGTACACCCCCTGGAGGGTCGCCCATTTTGTGGTGGCCTGCGGTGCCCTGCACAACCTTGCACAGTAGCGGGGACACATGCTGGAGGGGGATGGGGAGGCACTGGACCAGGAGGGCTGGAGGTGGAGGAGGATGGGGAGACACTGGACCAGGAGGGCTGGAGGACAAACCCGGGGAGGACCAGCTGGAGGATGTGGGGCAGGCAGCAAAGGCGAGGGTCCAGGTCCTCATTCTCACCCACTTCACATAGAACATACAGTGCAGAAGGAGGCCATTCGGCCCATCGAGTCTGCACCGACCCACTTAAGCCCCCACTTCCACCCTATCCCCATAATCCAATAACCTCTCCTGACATGTTTTGGATACTAAGGGCAATTTAGCCTGGCCAATCTACCTAACCTGCATGTCTTTGGACTGTGGGACGAAACCGGAGCACCCAGAGGAAACCCACCCAGACACGGGGAGAATGTGCAGACGCCGCACAGACTGTGTCCCAGCGGGGAATCGATCCTGGGACCCTGGCACAGTGCTAACGTGCTGCCCGGTATGGACATGGCTAGGTCCATCTTCTCTCTTACCCAACTCCACAATCACCCTGAGAATCCAGGATCCCCATGCCCTTGGGGCTGGGGCAGGGGGTTGGAGACGGGCCCACATTGCGGATTAATGTGCCAAAGGCTTCACATTTCTTGGGTGCAATGTGTTTTATTGCTGTACAATTGAGATTCCAACAGCCCCAACCGCCCTGGTGCTGCCCCTATCCCCTTCTCCACTTGTCGATGGTGCCTGTAGGGCTCTGGTGGTCACCTCAGGGCGGAGAGGAGCTGGATTGAGCTCCGGATGCCCCTGCATCATCTGGCCCTGCCAGCCTTGGTGGCTCCCCAATGTCCACACTATGGTGTTGATGGCCCTCTGTGAGCAAGCCATACTCTGCAGTGCCTCACCTATATTTATTTGAGACTGGGACATGTTCCACAGCGCCCCGGCAAAGTTCAGCTGAGACTGGGACACGTCGCCCAGTGAATGGGAAAGCCCGACTTGAGACAGGGACACGTTCCCCAGCAACTGGACGAGATGCAGGTAAGATGTTACCAATGATGGATGTGTCCAGAACCAGGGGTCACAGCCTGAGGATTCAGGGTAAACCATTTTGGACAGAGATAAGGAGACATTTCTTCACCCAAAGAGTGGTGAGCCTGTGGAATTCATTACCACAGGACGTAGTTGATGCTAAAACTTTGAATATATTCAAGAGGCGGCTGGATATAGCACTTGGGGAGAATGGGATCAAAGGCTATGGGGAGAAAGCAGGATTAGGCTATTGAGTTGGATGATCAGCCATGATCGTGGTGAATGGCGAAGCAGGCTCGAAGGACCAAAGGGCCGCTTCCTGCTCCTATCTTCTATGTATCTAACTGGAACATGCTGTTGAGGCCCTCCGAAATGGCCGTCACTGAAAAACGCCATGGACATTTCCACTCGTGCTGCAAGCTCTCCCCTGCATTCACCCCCCTAGCAGTGTTGGCCTCAGTGCCACGCATTGCCGGCGCTATCTCCTGAGCCCACAGCCTTTAGGATTCCTTCATTTGGCTGCGAGCTGCTGGAGTGTCGCTGACATCCCCCTCTGGATCTCACGGCCTCACCTTATCGACTGCATCAGCTCCAGGTAAACCTGGTGCAGAGGATCAGCATCTGAATGGGACTCAAACTAGATCCTGGGATCCAGTAGACCTTTTACTGCTGCCTCCCCTGGACATTCCTGCCTCCACCTGATGTGCATTATCAGCAACTGTGTGATCCTCACCAGATTGTGCCCCAGAAGCCTGTCCACTGCCCACCAAGATGTGTGTCTCTGCACTGGTGGGGATGACAGCCGTGACCCGATAGAGATGGAGTAGGCAGATGCATGGTAGTCGGGTGGGAGCGGGGCGCTGACGGGCGGAAACGCTGCGAGGGTGCCGGTGCCAAATTACCCGTGTGGGCTGGTGGAGGGTGTTGAGCTCCTTCTGGCACTGGGTGGCTGTTCTCCTGGTCACACAGGCTGTGCTGATGGCCGCTGCCACTTCCAGACGGCACTGGCTGTCCTGTGGCTGACCGTTCGGGTAACAGAGCATCCCGGCAGGACTCCACCTGGTGCTGGCCTCGCTAGGTCGGCTGTCGGGAAACTCCCAGCATTTCCTGCTCACGACCATACTTTGGAAGAATTTGGTTAGACCTCTAGTGTATGGGAGTGAGAACGGGTTTCTGCTTTCTTTCCATCCCGTCCCTACAAGAAACTAAACTTCTGTCACACAGGTGGGTCTTTACAGAACTGGTCTTATAAGATGGGACTTATAAGACTAGTTTTGTTAGTTTGGTTGCTTTGAGGTTTTGAGGAATCTTTGGGGGGGATAGAGAGATCCGGGTAGTCTCTCCCACTGCTGCAAAGGTGATTTTGAACATTTTTTAGCCACTTGAAACTCCATAAATATCAATACGACTTTCCTATCCTTGAGGGAAGTATTCTTACAACCTCCAAAGGAAGCACCAGCAGCAGAGGGGATGTTTAGAAATTGAATACACGCATTTATAAGTTCAATGATGCTACTCGGATCTGGTATTTATGGATAATGGTAGTTCCGCTAATCTTTCTGTTTTCACAACTGAGGCCGAACCAGCTCATTCTCTCGTGGCATTGTAAGGGAAAACTTGTGGGCATCTTTATGATGCATGTGGACAATTATTTTGGGGTGGCACTGGGTGACTTGAAGAAAATTTTATTAATTAAATTGGAAGGAATTTAATATAGGCAGTCATGTTTCTGGGACCTTCAAATATATGGGTTTGGAGATTTAAGCAGATGTCAGATGTAATTTTACATCAATAACCTTACTTGGATAATGTCAGTCTCATCACATTTGTCATACCAGATCCATACACAAGACGTGGCTGCCACCAAGGAGGAAATGGAGCAATTTGTTGGCAACCTAAACAAGACCAGATGGAAGTTTTGATAAGTCTTGTCATGAAGAATCGGAAGGAGGAGGACAATTTGAGAGTGAATAAAACTTTAAAAATAAAGGAAAAATAAATAGAGATGTGTATGTTGAAGTTCCCAGCTTTGGTTGATCCTAGTAATATGCAGTGAATCGTTTTTAGTAAT
This sequence comes from Scyliorhinus torazame, assembly GCF_047496885.1. NCBI lineage: Eukaryota > Metazoa > Chordata > Chondrichthyes > Carcharhiniformes > Scyliorhinidae > Scyliorhinus > Scyliorhinus torazame. The sequence goes on from NC_092707.1 coordinate 313,318,951, forward strand.
GCCTCACATGCAAACCTTGATAGATTTTCCAGTGCAGGAGTAGCTGTGCTATTTCTTGGGAAAAGTTACCCACTGGTATGGGAGGCAAAGAAAATGAGGAAAGTAATGATGAAGGAATACAGTAGCTGCTGAAACCCTTGCTTTCGTTGATGCTGTTGATATTGCCTTCTATTTGCCCAAATCTTGGAGGGAATGCTGTACAAAGAGTTTTGTTCTTTCCATAGAATGTTACATAGACAACTGATCTTTGTGGGATAATGTACATTTTACAAAAATGAACAATGGCTTCGGATAGACATGTTCAGTTTAAAATAGATGTTGGAGAGGAAAAAATCTCTGTGGGTCGATACCAGTCACACACTATTGAATTACTTCAATAAGAGTTGTGCCTCTACAGAAAAATTTTGAAGGCTCTAGAAGAAGAAAGTCTCATTGTGTAACAGTTGATAATTTGAAATTAGTTTTTTTTCTTCTGTAAATATCTGTGTACCGTTGTAAAAAAGGATTTTTTTCCCTCTTTCAACAGAAAGGGAATCTGACAACATTAGAAATGCAGGTCCATTTAAGAGGACTAGCTTTCGAGTGAATTGAGAGCATGTGATGGTCATTGAAGCTTGTTTTTTCCCCCCAGTGGAAGAGTTGCTTCTGGACATGGAGTGGAAGGGAAGAGTGATGGGAAGGGAAGTTTGGAAACTGGTGTTTGTATAACAACAGTTGTGAACCGCAGAATGTCTTCTCTTGCTGATTCGATAAATGGATATCCACCTGTAAAATAGGACACTCAAATTTCAGGAAGGTGTGGGTGGCCCACTCAAACATTTTTTTGTAATCAAGCCCAAAAATGGTAAACAAATATGATTTAATAGACTGCAATTAATTATATTTAAAGTTGTCCTGCATTTGAATTTTGATGTAGAGTTCCAAAAATTAATTTGAAATTTGTTGACTGAGAATGCTGCATGTTCCAAATGAGCTACATTTATGTGAAGAGTATTGTTCAATACTAGTATATGCTAAATCTTTCTGAAGTGTATATACAGCACAGCATTACGCTCTGTACATTCACTGCTACTCTTTTGCACTTGTCGTTTTCCTTGGAGCATGTAACTGTATTCCAACAGACTGAAGAATAATATTATGGCTAAGTAGGTTGGCACAATGGACTTAATTCTTCTGAGTTGGCCTAAAAGATTGAGCCGATGGAAGCGCGTTTAATATTTATTCAGTGTCACAATGCATTCTGTGTTTTCATTTTTTTTTTTAAAAGGCCAACAGTTGAGGGTGGCTTTGGCAGCATGGAGAAGAAAAATTCACTTCCATCCTGCCCCATTGTGACTACGAGAGTTGTGAGATCTGAGAGATCTGACTAAATGGAAGCTTGTGTTGAATGCATTTGATTTAATTGATTCAGTTTGCATGAACAAATTATTGAAGTGTTGTAATTTTGTAACCAAAGTTTAACAATCTCTGTTCCGAAAGCATTGACTAAAAGGGACACTTATTTGTTTGTATAATGTACCGAATTTATACATAGAAATCAGAATGCAACCTGTTCCACGTGATGCTGTCAACTGGATCTGAAAACTTGCAAGAAATCATGCATTCTTTTCAAAGAACGGAAAGGTTTTTCCTTCAGTCCCTTGGATAATGCATCACTCTGTACTGCCAATGTGTTAATAGTTCTGCTTAAAGTTTCAACTTATCGCTCCATATAAAAAGTACCAGAAGGATTATTTTTGCATTTTTTTAATGAGGAACTTGAGTTGCTCACTGCTGACATGCATGCACTATTTATAAGAATTTGTAGTCTTGAAAGCTGGCACATTATTCAGCTTTCTGTTCCGATGGGATCTATTTTGCTTATAACCATTTGATTATTATGTCAGTCTCATCAAGCAGATAGTTTCTAAACCTACTAATTCTTCAATATTGTAAAATATTAAAAATATTGCATTTGTCCGACTTGTCCCACCAATTTCTGGTGTGAGAATCTTTGTATAAATCTTTTAAGATAGCACTCAAGATCAGCAATAATAATGAGAATTTACAATGCCAAAAGTAATGTGCCACAATACAGGCCTCCTTCCACTCGATGGCACTGCAGTGATTCCTCTTTTGAGGCATTTTTGCTATCCAAAGTGCTCTATCCTGCTCTATTTTGTTACAGGCTTTTACTTGCCAGTTGAAGTTAGCTAGTTTTCCTTGTGTTCAAATTAGAGTTGTAGCACTTTCTTCCATTTTGATCTTGGTTTAGATTTTAAGACTACCATACTGCTACCCATTGACCGCACTAAAATAACATTTTTATCCCTCTTTTAAACCTCCGTATGCACTCTGCAGATTTTGCATTAAATTAATCCTTGACTTGAACGGTGCGGTTGCACAGTGGTTAGCACTGCTGCCTCTCCGAGCCAGGGACTCGGGTCCTGGCCTTGATGACTGTCTGTGTGGAGTTTGCACATTCTCCCCTTGCCTGTATGGGTTTCCTCCAGATCCTCTGGTCTCCTCCCACAGTCCAAAGATGTGCAGGTTAGGTGGATTGGCCATGATTAATGCTTGATTAATGCTTGGAGTTACAGGGATAGGGTGGGGAGTGGGCTGAGGTAGAGTGTTCTTTCGGAGTGTCGGTGGAACTTGATTGACCGAATGGCCTCCCCTGTACTGTAGGGCTTCTATGGACTTTACCAAACTGGTCACAGTCAACTTTGAAATTTCCCACCCCAGTCAGATGTTAATATTTTTCCCAATGTTATCATAACCCTGGTGAACAAATTCCGATCCCCACCCTTTTTTGTTTTGACTAGTGTGCTGCATGGGCCTACAGCTCCAGCTGAAAATCATCTAGGTGTATCGCTAAAGCAAAGTACTGGAGATGTTGGAAATCTGAAATATAAACAAATTGCTGGAAACACTTAGATGGCATTTTTGGAGAGGAAGTATTTCAGAACGCATGGAATCATAGAATAGTTTCAGCACAGATGAGTAACAATTCACCTGTCCTGCCCCTCCTTGCTCTCAGAGGGCATTTAGCGAGTCTCAACACCCCCCCCCCCCCCCCCCCCCCCCGCAACCACCTTTTTTACATAGTACTCTTAAGAGAATTACCAATTCCCTTTTGAAAGACATGATTGAATCTGCTTCCACCACACTCTTGTGCAGTGCATTCCAGATCCTAACCTGCGTACAGTTACTGCATTTAAATAAAAACTTTTCTCTCTCTCATAACTTCTGGTTCTTTGCCAAGTCGCCGTAAATCTGTATCCACTCTTCCCCATTGGCAGAAGGGCTGCGAACAATTTCTGCTTATCTGCTTTATCCGGACCCCTCATTATTTTGAATACCTCCACTAAATCTCTCAACCGTAGCCTCTTCTCCAGGGGAGAAGGGGTAAGGCAAATTACGATAACATTAGACAGGAATTGAAGAATTTGGATTGCGTGCTTCTGGGTAGTAAATCAATATCGGGCATGTGGGAATCTTTCAAATGACAGTTGAAAGGATTCAGGGAAGTCATGTTCCTGAGAGAACGAAGGAAAAGTATGGGAAGTTTAGGGAGCCTTAGATAACAAAGGATATTGTGAACCTCATCAAAAAGAAAATTGAAAAAAAATAATTGGGTACTCTAAATTTATTTTAAAAAAGAAAAAGGAGGCTTTTGTACGGTCTAGAAGGGTGGGGACAATCGAAACCCTTGAGTATAAAGAAAGTAAGAAGGTACTGAAGCGAGAAATTAGGAGTACTAGTAGGGGGCCGTGAAAACCCCATGCCAAGTAGGATTAAGGTGAATCCCAAAGCCTTTTATTCATATATAAAAAGCAAGAGGGTGGCCAGGGAAAGGATTGGACCATTTAAGGACCGTGGGGGGAATCTGTGTTAAGTGAGAGGAAACGGGCAAGGTACTAAACGAGTACTTTGCATCACGGTTCACCAAAGAAAGGGACTTTGTGAAAGATGATTCTTGGGTAGGGTGTGTGGACAGTCTGGTCATGTTAACATCGAACAGGAGGAGGTATTGGGTCTTTCAAAATATATTACGGTAGATAAGTCTCCTGGACCGGCTGGGATTTAGCCCAAAACAGAGGAAAGCAAGGGAGGAAATTGCCAGGGCCTTGACTGACATCTTTGAACGCTCATTGGCTACAGGTGAGACCCCAGAGGACTGGAGAATAGCTGATGTGGTACTGCTGTTTAAGAAAGGTAGCAGGGATAATCCTGGAAACTATAGGCCGGTGAGCCTCATGTCGGTAGTAGGTAAATTATTGGGGAAAATTCTCGGAGAGGATTTATACCCATTTGGAAACAAACTGACTACTAAGCGATAGACAGCATGGTTTTGTGAAGGGGAGGTCATGCCTCACTAACTTGATCGAATTTTTTGAGGAGGTGAGAAAGATGATTGAGGGTAGGGCGGTGGATGTTGTTTACATGAACTTCAGTAAAGCCTTTGACAAGGTGCCTCATGGCAGACTGGTGCAAAATGTGAAGCCACACAGGATCAGAGGTGAGGTGGTAAGATGGAGACAGAACTGGCTCGGTCACAGAAGGAAGGCAAAGGGTAGGAATAGGAGGGTGTTTTTCTGAATGGAAGGTTGTGACTAGTAGTATTCCACAGGGATCTGTACTGGGGCCTCTGTTGTTTGTAGTATACATAAACGATTTGGAGGAAAATGTAACCGGTCTGATTAAGTTTGCGGATGGCATCATGGTTGGTGGAGTGGCAGATAGTGTTTAGGATTGTCAGAAGATACAGCAGGACATAGATAGGTTGGAAACTTGGGCAGAGAAATGGCAAATGGAGTTTAATCCGGACAAATGTGAGGTGATGCATTTTGGTAGGTCTCACTTAGAGGGGAAGTATACCGTAAATGGCAAAACTCTTAGGAATATAGAAAGTCTGGGCGTGCAGGTCCACAGACCTTTGAATGTGGCAACACAAGTGGACAAGGTAGTCAAGAAAGTATACGGAATGCTTGCCTTCATTGGACGGGGCATTGAGTATAAAAACTGGCAAGTCACGCTATAGAACCTTGGTAAGACCGCACTTGGAATATTGCGCACAATTCTGGTCGCCACACTACCAAGAGGATGTGGAGGCTTTGGAGAGGGTGCAGAGGAGATTTACCAAGATGTTGCCTTGTCTGGAGGGTGTTTGCTGTGTGGAGAGGCTGAATAGACTCTGACTGTTATCATTAGAAAGACCGAGGTTGAGGGGTGACCTAATAGAGGTCTACAAGATTATGAGGGGCATGGATAGAGTGGATGGGCAGGCACTCTTTCCCAGTGTGGAGGGGTTAGTCACTAGGGGGCATAGGCTTAAGGTCCATGGAGCCAAGTTTAGAGGAGATATTTTTTAACGTGGAGGGTGGTGAGTGCCTGGAACACGTTGTGGAAGCAGATATTTTAACTGTTCAAAAGGCATCTTGAAAAACACATGGATAGGATGGGTGTTGAGGGATACGACACAAGGAAGTGCTGAGGGTTTTGGCAAAGGTTGGTATCATGATCGGTACAGGCTTGGAGGGCTGAAAGGCCTGTTCCTGTGCTGTATTGTTCTTTGTTCTGTATTTTAGAATATTCTGCTTCTCTATTCGATATAGTAACCCTGGAACCATTTATTAATTCTCTTTAATGCACCTTCTTTAATTGAATGTCTCGGATATTTGCAAAGGTGTGGCACCCAGAATTGACACACTACTCCAATTGGGGCAAAACCAGTGTTTTATAAAATTTATATTATTATTAGCAATCTGGTCTTTCAACTACATTCTCCTTCACTATGCCTCGGATGTAATTTTGTTCCTGCAAACCATCCAACCACTGCCTCCATGCTTAAATCTCATTTTTGGTTCCTAATTGGTCCCACTCCTCTGAAGAGTCATTGGGTCATTATGGCACAGAAGGAGGCTATTTGACCCATTTGTGTCCTTGCCAGCTCTATTGTAGAGCAATGTAATCAGTATCATTCTCTCCTCTTCTCTTCTCTCTCTCTCTCTCTCTCTCTCTCTCTCTTTCCCCCCCCCCCAATGCATGTAATCCTATAAGATGATTCCTTTCAAGGGTTCATCCAATTTGCTTTTGAAATCATTCATCATCTTCACTTCCACCACCCTTGTCAGCAGCAAATTCCAGTGTATTACCACTTGCTGCATTAAAATTAAAGTTTGTCCTCGTGTCCTACTTTCATCTGCTACACTTTTTATGTACCCTTTTCCTTGTACTGGCAATTGATAGGAACTGCTTTTCTTGTCCAACTTATTTTAACCAATCATAATCTTATAATAATCTTTATTGTCACAAGTAGGCTTACATTAACACTGCAATGAAGTTACTGTGAAAAGCCTTGTACACCTCTAGCAAATCTCCTTTGATCCAAGGAGAACAATCAGAGCTTCTCCAACCTCACTTTGTAGTTAAAATTATCCTTTTATGTGACGATTTTGATAAATCTCCACTGCACCCTCTCAACAAATCTCGCATACTTCCTAAAGTGGGATGATCAGAACTGGGTGCAGTGCTAAACCAGAGCTTTATACAAACACAATATAACTTCCCTGTTTTTGTATTCAATAGTTCTGCTTTTGAAGGTTGCGATCCCATATGCTTCGCTAACCACGCTCTCTATGTTCTGTCACATTTAAAGATCTGTACATGTGACACCCCCCCCCCCCCCCCCCCCCAACTCCATCCCATGTGCATTTGCTTCCTCGAAATGCATCATTTCACTTTTTGTTTTATAATGAATTCCATTTGCTACCAATTTGACTGTTCTGCTAACCTATCTGTGCCCTGTTGTAGTTGATTAGCATAATGCTCTGGGCACTTTAATTCGAATTGTACCACGGAAGATGGTGCAGTTTGAATTCAATAAAAATCTGTAATTCAAAGTCAATGATAACCATGAAACATGTCAATTGTTGTAAAAATCGAATTGTTTCACTATAGGGAAAGACATTTTTCATCCTTTCTACATATGACTCCAGATCCACGGCAATGTTGTTGTCTCTTAAATACCCTCTAGAATGGAGTAGCAAGCTTCTCAGTTCAAGGGCAATTGGGGATGGGCAATAAATGCTGGCCCAGCCAGCGACTCCCACATACCATGAATGAATTAAAAAAAAAAAAAAATCAAATATCCAGCAGTGGTTCCAGCTCTGAACCTGGGGGAACACTATTATCTGCCATCCTCCTGTCTGAAAACCAATTCCATCTTTAAACCAATTTTTTATAATCCAAGCTGATACTTGACCATTCTATTCCACAGACTTTTCTATTCCACAAGCCTCCATTCTGTTATTGATGTTTTCTGAAAAGTGATATCTACAAAAATTCCGTTCATCAACCTTCCCTGTTATTTAGACAAAAATGTAATAGTCAAGCATGATATGCCTTTCACAAATCTCTGCTTGTTCTTAATTAGTTTAAATCTCTCCAAGTGCCTGATGATTTTTCCCCCCCTCTGTTTCCTAGTAAAGCCTTCCATCACTTTTCTGATGACTACGAGTAGACCGATGAGGCATTACTTGGCCAGATAAGAGTTTTATGAGCAGGGCATACCTCGGCTACTTTATTTGTATAGTTGAACAGCTTTACTAGAAATGTGACTTTAGCACTAAAGATAGGATGTTGTGTAACCCAGAGTCGTTGCTGCATTCCATGCCTATCTGTTACTTAATATCACATGGCTTGAATCTAATTGACACAAAACTGTCATCTGAAATATGATGTTCATCAGGAGCAAGCTGAGATGGAGCAAGTCCACCAGGTCTGTTGACTGAAGGTGGTTGCCAATGCTTCAGCCTTATCTTTTCCGCTGATGTGCTGTGTTCTGCCATCATTAAAGATGGGATGTTTGTGGGACTTCTTCCTCCCATTTAGTTGTTTAATTGTTGAATAGCATTCATGACTGTATGTGGCTGGGCTTTTGTTCTGATCTATTGGTTGTAGGATTACTTGCTATGTCTGTAATATGTTGTTTCTTCGGTATAATGTATTTGTAGTTCTGTGGTTTAGCGTAACCAGGTTGGTAGCTGTAGCGCACAAAGACTCCGTGAGACGAATAGAGTGAAGTCGATGAGGCTTTATTAAGCGTGTCTGTTCCCCCGCAGCTCGATAGTAAACTGGCCTGCGGGGGAAGACTCCGGCTTCTTATACTTGGCCTTCAGGGCGGAGCTAGAGGTCAACGGCCAACCAGGACCCGGGATCTGTCAGCCAATGACATTAGGGCTTCCAGTCCCACATGACCCCCAATACATACTACCACAGTAGCTCATGTCTAACTATGTCTGGTGCTGCTCCTGCTGAAAGTCTCATTGTCTTGATGGAGTGATGGGAATGATGGAGTGGGGGATATGTCAGGCAGCGAGGTTACGGATTGTGATGAAAGACAATTCTGTTACTGTTCATGGCTCAGTGCCCAATTTTGAGCTGTTGGATTTATTTGAATTTAGCATGGTTTTAGTGCCACATAGCATCATGGAGTATACCCTCATTGTGAATTTAGGTCTTTCTCTCCATTAGAACCATCCTGTAGTACCCTCCACAGGATGGATGCATCAACAGCAGGTAGATTGAGGAGGATGTGGCCAGTTAAGTTTTTCCCTCTTGTTGTCTCTCTTGTCACCTGCTGCAAACCACTTTTACAGATGTATCTTTCTGGACTCTGGTAGCTTCGTAAGTCATGGTAGTGTAAAAAGTTCCCCATCCTGAGTAAATGATGTTTAACATGGAGTAGTACTGATTTTATCTGAAGGAGTGAAAAGGGCTTGCATTTATATTAAAAAACAACAAATTAACTTCCCGGGGACTGCAAGCACATTAACTCCCAAGGCAAATGCTATGCATTAGCCCAGACTGAAAAACACATCCCATGGTCAATTTTATCTGCTATTCCCAAGAAGCAAAACAAAATTACTTTTAAAACCATGATCACTGCAGCCACAACTGTATCCCACACTTTTAACTCTTAACTTGTCCCAATATTTATAAAGCAATTTTCCTAGCATCTTCCAATCGTTACAGTAGTCATTTTTTTGTAATATAGGAAATGTAGTAGCCACTTTGTGCAAAGACGTTACTATCAACAGCAAAGTGATAATTGCTAGATAATGTATTTATATGATAAGGGATACACAATTGGCCAGATCATTGCTCTTGTTCAAAATAATACCCTCTACCTTGTTTTGCATTCACTTGAGAGAGCAGACAGGGCCTCTGTTTAATGTCTCCTACATAACAGTACCTTCGACAGTGTAGCAAACACCTGCTACTGCACTGTGTTACCTGATTTTTAGGCTCATGTCCTGGAGTCAGAATTGAACCCACAAGAGGCAAGAGTTTGATCAACTAAAGCACCGCTGACACGTACTAATCAGCAAGAGGTTTTCTTGTCCATGTTTGACTTGATGGCTTGAGATTTCATGCAGTTCAGAGTCCGCATTGAACTCTCAGGGCCACTCTGCCCTGACTGTATGCCATCTTCCCATGCAAGTTTTTTATGTAACCACCCTCTGCTTTGTTTTTACACTCTGTAAAAATATCCTTTATTGCTTGGAGAGATCAAAAAACATAAAACTCGCTAAAATATAGGGGCAAACTTTAACGTCCCTCATTCTGCAAGATCTGATTCACGTCACCAGTCATTCCAATAATGAACTTCACTGAATTACCTCTGTGCACGAATTTTGGCAATTAAAATTGCAAAGTGGGATAGCAGGTTAGCACAATGATCTGTTACCCCTGGGCCGAGGATCAGTTTTTTAAATAAATGTTTTTGTTGGATTTTCTTATTTTATATTCAACAATTCCTAAGTTACAAATTGCAAAATCGTGCCAGAAAGGAAAAAAAAAAGAGAAACAGAAACCAACACACACATTGACAAGCAAATGTCTTCCCTCCAACTGTGGCCATGACCCCCACGCCCCCTTTAGCCGGCATACATATTTTACAATCCCCAATATTGCAAGAGCATATATTTAAATATGTCCATTCACAGTTTGGTTTAGGCTTTAGCTTGCCCATGGACCAGTCCCCTGCACCGTTGTCCCTTGTGTTATCTTCGAGTGTATTTGCCTCCCCCTTTCCTATTCCTCTTGTGGCTTGTCCATGTCTTATCCCCCCCCCCCCCCCCCCCCCCCCCCCCCCCCCCCCCCTTTACGGGTTGCAGGCTACGAACAGGTCTTGAAACAAGTTGGTGAGTGGCTTCCATGTCTTGTAGAAGCTTTCTTCCAACCTACGGATGCCAAATTTTATTTTCTCCAGCCTCCAATTCCACCAGGTTAGACTGCCAGTCTGCTGCCTTGGGCCGTGCTGCTGATTGCCAGCCAAGCAGGCTTCACGACGTGCAATCAGGGAACAATGGTTAGGGCAAACTTTAACGTCCCTCATTCTGCAAGATTTGGGTGGAAAATGGTTTGGTGGAATGCTGATGTCTGTTCATTTTCGACTGGGAGCTGACTGATGAATGTAAATGAATCCCAGAAATTAAAATACCTTGAGTTTGAAATTTGTCAAATGGATGATTTTACATTTATCCCATAAGTTGATTCAGTTCCAGTTTTATTCTGTTGAGATGATTTCATTAATCTATTCTGATGAAGTTAGTGGGGATCAAACCCATTGTTTGGGTTTTGAAATATGACTAGTCTAATTGACATATCTAGCTTTCTGTAGTCATGTGAATATGCCATGAGGCCCCCGCTGGAGGCAGACATCTTGAGGGCAGTTGAAAAAAGGCACTCACTGAGACAAGAGACCAATTAAGACTGCTGTCCTTATACATGAAACATGGTGTCAGCGAGTGGAGGCAAAATAGATTTTTGAACCCCGCAAAAGAAGCAAAAAAGACAGAGAACCCAGGAATGCTGATCAGTTCAAAATCTGCAAAACTACTGAAAAGGACAAAGGAAATCAAGCAAAGGCTGCAAGTGAGACATAGCTCAGAGAACTGCTCACAGGCTGCAAGTGAAATTATTCGCTGCTGAAAAAAGGACAAAGGAAAACAGACACAAAGACAAAAGGACCTCAAACAAAGGCTACAAAAATGATCCAAGTGATTACAAATGGCTGCAGTTAACTTTCCAATCCCATCTCACAATCCCATCTCCAGGAAAAGTGATGAGTGGCCAAACTAGCAGTTATTCCACCCATAATGGCAAAACTGCGATTGCAACAGACTTTGTTAACAAGCCTGAAAAAATAACCTCGCTGCTAACACTGCTGGGGGAGGACCACTCCAAATCTAACAGATGAGCAAAGAGAAATTTGAGAGATTTTGAAAGCCTTGAATACACATTTTGAACCCCAAATGAATGTTATATATGAACGTTATGTACTTAGCATTGAGTTGAGGTTAAAATTAGACTGTTGATTGGTACATGATGGCAGTAACGCAGTTGGCAGAACCATTTTTTTTTTAAATTAAATATTTTATTGCAAATTTTTGGTCAACCAACACAGTACATTGTGCATCCTTTACACAATATTATAACAACACAAATAACAATGACCTATTTTATAAACAAAAAATGAATAAATAATAAACAACAAAAATGAAAACTAGCCCTAATTGGCAACTGCCTTGTCACAAGTAACACTCTCCAAAAATATAATTTAACAGTCCAATATATAATTATCTGTAGCAACGACCTATACATACTATACAGTATATATTAACAACCCTGAGAGTCCTTCTGGTTCCTCCTCCCCCTCCCCCCCCCCCGATCCTGGGCTGCTGCTGCTGCCTTCTTTTTCCCATTCCGTCTATCTTTCTGCGAGGTATTCGACGAACGGTTGCCACCGCCTGGTGAACCCTTGAGCCGACCCCCTTAGGACGAACTTAATCCGCTCTAGCTTTATAAACCCTGCCATGTCATTTATCCAGGTCTCCACCCCCGGGGGCTTGGCTTCTTTCCACATTAGCAATATCCTGCGCCGGGCTACTAGGGACGAAAAGGCCAAAACATCGGCCTCTCTCGCCTCCTGCACTCCCGGCTCTTGTGCAACCCCAAATATAGCCAACCCCCAGCTTGGTTCGACCCGGACTCCTACTACTTTCGAAAGCACCTTTGTCACCCCCATCCAAAACCCCTGTAGTGCCGGGCATGACCAAAACATATGGGTATGATTCGCTGGGCTTCTCGAGCACCTCGCACACCTATCCTCCACCCCCAAAAATTTACTGAGCCGTGCTCCAGTCATATGCGCCCTGTGTAATACCTTAAACTGAATCAGGCTTAGCCTGGCACACGAGGACGACGAGTTTACCCTGCTTAGGGCATCTGCCCACAGCCCCTCCTCGATCTCCTCCCCCAGCTCTTCTTCCCATTTCCCTTTTAGTTCATCTACCATAGTCTCCCCTTCGTCCCTCATTTCCCTATATATATCTGACACCTTACCATCCCCCACCCATGTCTTTGAGATCACTCTGTCCTGCACCTCTTGTGTCGGGAGCTGCGGGAATTCCCTCACCTGTTGCCTCGCAAAAGCCCTCAGTTGCATATACCTGAATGCATTCCCTTGGGGCAACCCATATTTCTCGGTCAGCGCTCCCAGACTCGCGAACTTCCCATCCACAAACAGATCTTTCAGTTGCGTTATTCCTGCTCTTTGCCACATTCCATATCCCCCATCCATTCCCCCCGGGGCAAACCTATGATTGTTTCTTATCGGGGACCCCCCCAAGGCTCCAGTCTTTCCCCTATGCCGTCTCCACTGTCCCCAAATCTTCAGTGTAGCCACCACCACCGGGCTTGTGGTGTAGTTCCTCGGTGAGAACGGCAATGGGGCTGTCACCATAGCCTGTAGGCTAGTCCCCCTACAGGACGCCCTCTCTAATCTCTTCCACGCCGCTCCCTCCTCCTCTCCCATCCACTTACTCACCATTGAAATATTAGCGGCCCACTAATACTCACTTAGGCTCGGTAGTGCCAGCCCCCCCCTATCCCTGCTACGCTGTAAGAATCCCTTCCTCACTCTCGGGGTCTTCCCGGCCCACACAAAACCCATGATGCTCTTTTCAATCCTTTTTAAAAAAAAAAAAGCCTTCGTGATCACCACCGGGAGGCACTGAAACACAAAGAGGAATCTCGGGAGGACCACCATCTTAACCGCCTGCACCCTCCCTGCCAGTGACAGGGATACCATATCCCATCTCTTGAAATCCTCCTCCATCTGTTCCACCAACCGCGTTAAATTTAACCTATGCAATGTGCCCCAATTCTTAGCTATCTGGATCCCCAGGTAACAAAAGTCCCTTGTTACCTTCCTCAACGGTAGGTCCTCTATTTCTCTACTCTGCTCCCCTGGATGCACCACAAACAACTCACTTTTCCCCATGTTCAATTTATACCCTGAAAAATCCCCAAATTCCCCAAGTATCCGCATTATTTCTGGCATCCCCTCCGCCGGGTCCGCCACGTATAGTAGCAAATCGTCCGCATACAAAGATACCCGGTGTTCTTCTCCTCCCCTAAGTACTCCCCTCCATCTCTTGGAACCTCTCAGCGCTATCGCCAGGAGCTCAATCGCCAGTGCAAACAATAATGGGGACAGAGGGCATCCCTGCCTTGTCCCTCTATGGAGCCGAAAATATGCAGATCCCCGTCCATTCGTGACCACGCTCGCCACTGGGGCCCTATACAACTAGTACAACAGGCCCAGTACTAAATCCAATATTGCCCCTCCTCTGGTCGGACAATCTACATACTGTGTTAGAAAAGCTTCCTGGACACACTGCACAAACACCACCCCATCCAAACTATTTGATCTAAAGAGTTTCCACTCAATATTTGGGAAGTTAAAGTCGCCCATGACTACTACCCTATGACTTCTGCACCTTTCCAAAATCTGTTTCCCAATCTGTTCCTCCACATCTCTGCTACTATTGGGGGGCCTAGAGAAAGCTCCTAACAAGGTGACTGCTCCTTTCCTATTTCTGACTTCAACCCATACTACCTCAATAGGGTGATACTCCTCGAACTGCCTTTCTGCAGCTGTTATACTATCTCTAATTAATAATGCCACCCCCCCCCCCCCCACCTCTTTTACCACCCTCCCTAATCTTATTGAAACATCTATAACCAGGGACCTCCAACAACCATTTCTGCCCCTCTTCTATCCAAATTTCCGTGATGGCCACCACATCGTAGTCCCAAGTACCGATCCATGCCTTAAGTTCACCCACCTTATTCCTGATGCTTCTTGGAAATGGGACCAATGCTATAGAGCAATATTAGAGTAGCTATAAAGCACGTGAGCACCTTTTAAGGCTAAGAGAAAAAAAAATTCGGATTTTACTTTTATGCTTCATGACACCTCTGGATCTTATTTGTGATACTTCTGCAGCTGTTTTAAGACCTCAGTAGGTGGCATTTTAGCTGCCTCTATTATAGGCTTGGCTATTTTGCCTGTCTAATGATGCTGGCAACCTGATGTTAAATGAACAATGGTATTTCCATTAGATTGAAACTGCTTGTGGAGGAAAGAATATTGAGAAAGTCATGAGAATAGTGGCATCAGAGAGTGGAGATTAAGGGGTGGAAGAGGTTTGTTGAATAATGATGATGGGTATGCAATTTTCTTCTGAAGGAAAATTGCTTGAAAACAAAAAGCAGCCCAGTAAATGAGAGGGTGGTATGTTGTTTATGCACATTTAGCTTCCTGCAGAATGTCAGTAAAATTAAACCATAGAAGTTTAATACAATTTCTTCAGTGCAGAATTGGAATTCTGAATAGTTCACACTTTCACGAATGCAGCTTTGTCTGATTTTTAAAAATTTCACTCCTAAATTGTTAACTGATTAACGTCACCAGTCATTCCAATAATGAACTTTACTGAATTACTTCTGTGCACGAACTTTGGCAATTAAAACTGCAAAGTGGGATAGCAGGTTAGCACAATGATCTGTTACCCCTGGGCCTAGGATCAGTTTTTTAAATAAATGTTTTTGTTGGATTTTCTTATTTTCTATTCGACAATTCCTAAGCTACAAATTGCAAAATCGTGCCATAAAGGAAAAAAAAAAGAGAAACTGGAACCAACACATATTGACAAGCAAATGTCTTCCCTACAACTGTGGCCGTGACCCCCCACGCCCCCTTTAGCTGGCATACATATTTTACAATCCCCAATATGCCAAGAGCATATATTTAAATATGTCCATTCACAGTTTGGTTTAGGCTTTAGCTTGCCCTTGGACCAGTCCCCTGCACCGTTGTCCCTTGTGTTATCTTCGAGTGTCTTTACCTCCCCCCTTTCCTATTCCTGCCCCCTTTCCTATTCTCTCTCTCTCTCTCTCTCTCTCTCTCTCTCTCTCTCTCTCTCTCTCTCTCTCTCTCTCTCTCTCTCTCTCTCTCTCTCTCTCTCTCTCTCTTTCTCCTCCCCCCCCCCCCCCCCCCCAATGGTTAGGGCGGCGGTCCCCCTCCTCATGAAGAGCGCTGGCTGATCTGATACCCTGAAGACCACCACTTTTGGGTATGGCTCCACCCTCACTTGCACAACCCTGGACATGGCCTCAAAGAAAGTAATCCAGTACCTGATCAGTCCGGGACACCCCAGAACAATGTAGGTGTGGTTGGCCGGGCCTCCTTGGCACTGTTTGTATTTGTCCTCCACCTCTGGAAAGAACCCACTCATTCGAGTTCTGGTTAGGTGCCTACTGCTCAGCCCTGCACACATGTAGGCGAAGTTCGCCCTGTGCAGTGCTTCGATCCAGAGGCTTCCCCCTATCTCTATGCCGAGTTCCTCTTCCCAGTTTTTCCTTGTCTTGTTCAGGGGGGGGGGGGAGGGGGGAGTGTGCCACCTCCAAACCTTGTCCACACAGTTTCCTGTCCCTAGGTGGTCCATGTCCAGCAATTCTTCTAACGGGTTTTCTGGTATCTGGGGGTATGTCGTCGTTTCTTCGCGGGGGAAGTTGTTGACATGAATCTCTGGTCGTTTCCCCTTGGTTACTGGAACCTCTTGAGTTCCCCAGGGTCGCTACTCTAATCATCTATGTGCATGTCCCTAACCGTTAAGAGTCCCCTTGGGAACCACTGGGCTCTTCGAGTATTTTGGGGGGGGGTTCTATGTCCCTCCTTTGGATACCGCTCCACCCCTTCCCCACTCTGAGGGCGATTTGACAGTGCCTCGATTGCCAGAGCAAACAGTAGCATGGATAGCGGGCATCCCTGGCACGTGCTTCTGTGCAGCTGGAAGTATCTAGAGCTGGTGGTGTTTTTCCATACGCTCGCCATGGTGAGCACTTTACAGTAGTTTCACCCAAGAGGTGAACCCTGGCCCTGCAGAAGGCATTTTCTGCATCGAGTGAAATGATCACTCTGGTGTTCTCTCCCCAGATGGGGTCATTATCACGTTCAGCAACGGCCTGATGTTCGATGTTAGTTGCCTGCACTTGACAAAGTCCATCTGGTCCTTCGCGACTAACTCTGGCATGCAGCTCTTCTGCCGCTTTCCCAGGGCCTTTGCCAGGATCTTTGTTGAGGAGTGAGATGGGCCTGTCGAACCTGCACTCAGTCAGGTCTTTGTTCTTTTTGGGTATCTGTGATAAAGATAGTTGCCAGTGCCAGTGTTGGTGGCAGAGCGCCCTTTACGAGTGAGTCTGTGAACATCTCCAGCAAGTACAGGCTGGCGCGAATTCTTTGTAGAAGTCTGCTGGCAGTCCATCTTGCCCTGGTGCCTTCCCGCCTGCATCGACTCTCCATGACTTCCCCAGTTCTCGTGGTGCTTCCAAGCCCAGTCACTTAGCTTCACCCACGATTGGCATGTACACTCCGTCAAGGAACTGCTTAATCTTCCAATGGCTTGGAGGTGTACCACCCTCAGTAGAAGGTTGCAAAGGCTTCATTGATCTTTTCTGGTGCAGTGCCCACCTACCGCTTCTGTCTTTAACCTGAGCTATTTCCTCGTGGCTTTCAGCTTTCACAACTTGGGGTTTGACCTATCTGTCCATGGGTCCTGTTGAGTTGGTACGAGTCTGTGCAAGTCTATGTCAGGGATTTCTGTCGAGGTTTTCTTCATGAATTTCATGTCCCAGTTGAGAGCGTGCACATTTACGAAGACCATTCGTGCCCCTTCCAGGACACCACTAACCATGACATACTGTCCCCCTTGGTCCGTAACCATCCTCATTGCTGTAAATGCTGTCCTCTTATTAAGCAGTGTGGCTACACCCGCCCTCGTCCCGTAGCACGATTGGTAGGTCTGCCCCACCCAGCTCTTTTTAAAAAAAAATATATATATATATATATTTTTTAAATTAAAGTCTTGCAAAGTTGTTCAGAATAAATAGTAATCCTAATACCGCAAAATAGAGTGAACATTAACGTAGTGCAAAAAGAGAATATACAATAGCAATTGACTAGACGTGACCCCACGCGCCTCAGTCTTCCCACACCCTCCCAACGGAGCACTCGCCCCACTCCCCTACGGGCCGCTGCTGCTGCTGACGTTTTAATTTTCCCTGAGAAGCCATCGGACGGTACAACAGCTCAACAGCAGCAGCTCTGTACATTTTGGCAAAATTATTTACACACATAAGTAGGCATCTGTTCGTGGTGTTGTCGTCCCTTGCTTCTCCCAGACGGAGTTCGCTGCCGTTGTCGTCTCGTTCCGCTTCTGCGCACTTCTGCTTCTGCGGCCCTCCCGTTTTCCCCGTTTTCCTCTGTTCCTGTGGACGTTAAGTTTGTTAACGTTTCCCTGCCTCCCCCCTCCCTGGTTCTCCTCTATTGTTCCATCTCTTCCCTCTACCCCCCTCTCCCCGCTCCTGCGTGCCCCTGTGGCTCGCCTTTCCTTCCTCTTAGATTTAGTTGTCTCCCCCTCCCGGTCTATCTCTCCCTCTCATGCTTTGGCTACTTTCCCCTGTTTCTTGGCTACCTGGCTATTCTTCTACTTGTTTGTTGGCCACAAACCGGTCGGAACAATTGGGTGAATGGCTCCCACGTTCTGCGGAAGCCGTCGTCTGACCCTCTGATGGCGAATTTGATTTTCTCCATTTGGAGAGATTCCGAGAGGTCGGACAGCCAGTCTGCAGCTTTGGGTAGTGCTGCTGACCGCCAGCCGAACAGGATTCTACGGCGGGCAATCAGGGAGGCAAAGGCAAGGGCGTCCGCCCTCCTCCCCAGGAATAGATCTGGCTGGTCTGAAACCCCGAAGACCACCACTTTCGGGCATGGCTCCACCCTCACCCCCACCACTTTGGACATTGCCTCAAAGAAGGCAGCCCAGTTCTCCACAAGTCTGGGGCAGGACCAGAACATGTGGGTGGGGTTGGCCGGGCCTCCTTGGCACCGTTCTCACGAACCTACTCATACGAGTTCTTGTTAAGTGGGCTGTATGTACCACTTTTAGTTGCGTCAGGCTGAGCCTTGCGCACGTGGAGGTGGAGTTGACCCTATGCAGTGCTTCGCTCCAGAGTCCCCGCCCTATTTCGAACCGCAGGTCCTCCCACTTCATTCTTGTTGCATCCAATACAGTGTCGGCCCCTTCTACCAGTCGGTCATACATGTCACTACAGTTTCCTTTGTCTAGTATGCTTGTGTCCAGTAACTCTTCCAGTAGTGTCTGTCGTGGTGGTTGTGGGTATGTCCCTGTCTCCTTTCGGAGGAAGTTTTTTAGTTGCAGGTAACCTTAGCTCGTTCCCCCTGGCTAGCTGGAATTTCTCTGTCGGTTCGCCCAGTGTTAGGATCCTGCCGTCCGTGTATAGGTCCCTGACTGTCAGTGTCCTTCTGTCCTGTCCCCACCTTTTGAAGGTGGCGTCAGTCAGCGCTGGCGTGAACCTATGATTGTTGCAGATGGGAGCTTTACCCGACATTCTGGTCAGGCCACATTGTTGCCGTAGTTGGTTCCAGGTCTGGAGGGTGGTTATTACCACCGGGCTGCTGGAGTGTTTTTTGGGTGGGGATGGGGATGGGAGCGCCACTGTGGCGAGGGCCCGGAGGGAAGTCCCCATGCAGGAGGCCACTTCCGCGCGCACCCGCACGGCTTCTGGCTCCTTGATCCATCCCCTTATTCGCTCAGCTGTCGCCGCCCAGTGGTAAAGTTGTAGGTTTGGGAGGGCAAGCCCCCCCTGGATTTTGTTTTTTGTAAGACCTTCTTTGGGATCCTAACATTCCCCCCCCCCCCCCCCCAATACGAACGCCATGATTAGTTTGTCTAGTGCTTTGAAAAAGGCCTTGGCGATGTAGATCGGGATGGATCTGAATAGGAAGAGGTACCTGGGCAGCACGTTCATTTTGATCGTCTGGACTCTCCCCGCGAGGGAGAGTGGGAGTGTGTTTCATCTTTGCAGGTCCTTTTTTACTTCCTCTGTCAGACTGGTCCATTTGTGGATCCCTTTCCAGTCATGGGCTATTTGGATCCCCAGGTAGCGGAATTTGTGTCGGGCTTGTTTAAGCGGCAGTTCCGTTGGGGCTGCCCCACCTACTTGTAGGTGTACCGGGAAGATCTCGCTTTTGCTCATGTTGAGTTTGTAGCCCGAGAAGGTGCCAAACTCTTTCAGCAGCGCGATGATTCCGTCCATGCTGCTCTGTGGGTCTGAAATGTAGAGGAGCAGGTCATCTGCATAGAGTGAGACTCTGTGCTCTCTGCCGCCCCTTTGGATCCCCCTCCAGATTTTTGCTGCTCTGAGCGCGATTGTTAGTGGTTCGATCGCTAGAGCGAATAGCAGCGGGGACAGTGGGCATCCTTGTCTGGTGCCCATGTGCAGCTGGAAGTATCGGGAGTTGGTATTGTTGGTCCGTACGCTCGCCATGGGAGCGCTGTATAGGAGCGTTACCCAGGAGGTGAACCCTGTTCCAAGCCCGAACCGCTCCAGTACCTCTTGAGGCATTTCCATTTGACTCTGTCGAAGGCCTTTTCTGCATCTAGGGAGACCATCACCTCTGGCGTTCTCTCCCCGGAGGGGGTCATTATCACGTTCAGCAGGCGCCTGATGTTCGAGGTAAGCTGTCTACCTTTGACAAAGCCCGTCTGGTCCTCTGCGACCACCTCAGGTACACCGTCTTCTAACCTTTTGGGTAGGATTCTGGCCAGTATTTTGGCGTCTGCATTCAGCAGTGAGATGGGTCTGTATGACCCACATTCCGTTGGGTCTTTGTCTTTCTTAAATATCAGCGAAATTGAGGCCTGTGCTAGCGTGGGCGGCAGTGTGCCCCACGCTAGCGAGTCTGTGAACATCTCCCGCAGGTGCGGGGGCCAGTGCTGTCGCAAATTATTTGTAGAAGTCTGCCGGGAACCCATCTGGTCCCTGCGCCTTCCCCGCCTGCATGGAGCTAATGCTGTCCATGATATCTCCCTGTGCTAGTGGTGCTTCCAAGCCCTGTTTTTTGCCCTCCCTCACGACTGGAATGTCCAGTCCATCAAGGAACCGTTTCATCCCAGACTCCCCCATTGGGGGCTCTGAGGTGTACAGCCCTTGGTAGAAGGCCTTGAAGTTTTTGTTGATATTTTCTGTTTCTAGCGTGCCTCTGGTATCCCTGATTAGTGCAATTTCTCTGGTGGCTGCCTGCTTTCTCAGCTGGTGTGCCAACAGGCGGCTGGCTTTGTCTCCGTGTTTGTATAGGGTCCCATGTGCCTGGCGGAGTTGGTGCACTGCTTTCCTGGTGGAGAGCAGGTCAAAGTTCCTTTGTAGCTCTTTCCTCTCCGCCAGGAGCTCTACGGTCAGGGCCTCGGAGTATTTACGGTCTACCTCCAGTATGGAGTCGACCAGCTGCTGCCTCGCCACCCTTTCCTCCCTATCTCTTCGCGCTTTGAAAGCCATCATTTCCCCTCTTAGTACGGCCTTTAGTGCTTCCCAGAACGTGGAGGGTGTGACCTCCCCGTTCTGGTTGTTCTCTGTGTACTCTGCAATGGCCCATGATAACCTTTCGTTGAAGGCCTTGTCCGCTAGTAGGGCGACGTCCAACTTCCATGTGGGGCGTTGGGCCCTGCCTGTCTCCGGCCTCACGTCCATGTAGTGTGGAGTGTGGTCTGATATCACAATTGCTGAGTATTCCACCTTGTCTATCCCCGGAAGCACCGTTTTCCCTACCTCAAAGAAGTCAATTCTGGTGTATACGTTGTGTACGGGTGAGAAGAAGGAGAATTCCTTCTCCCCAGGTGGGCGAACCTCCAGGGGTCCACCGCTCCCATCTGCTCCATAAAGTGACTGAGTTCCCTTGCCATGCTTGAGGTTTTCCCTGTTTTGGGGTTTGATCTGTCTGCCTTTGGGTCCTGTACACTGTTGAAGCCCCCCCCCCCAAATGATTAGTCGATGCGTCGCTATGTCAGGGATTTTTGCCATGGTCTTCTTGATGAAGCTCGTGTCGTCCCAGTTGGGTGCGTACACGTTAACTAGTACCACCGGTGCCCCATCCAGGGCCCCGCTGACCATGATATACCGTCCCCCTGGGTCCGTAACTGTCTGTCGCCCTAAACATCGTCCTCTTTCCGATCAATATCGCCAACCCCCTGGCCCTTGTTCCACAGCAGGAATGGTAGGTTTGTCCCACCCAGCCCTTTTTTACCCGCAGTTGGTCCTGCTCTCTCAGGTGTGTCTCTTGGAGGAAGACTGTCGGCCCTCATATTTCTTAGGTGGGTGAGGACTCTGGATCTCTTCACTGGGCCGTTGAGTCCCCTTACGTTCCAGGTGACTATCCTGGTGAGGGGCTTCTGCCCCCTCGCTCCTGTGGAATTAACCATATTTACCTGGTTTACCATATTTACACTGTGCACCCGCCATGCGGGTAGTCCCCTGCCCTCCGGGGTTTCCCTTTGTTAGGGGGCCGCACAGGATGGCCGCTGTCACTGCTCTCTCCATGCGGTCGTGTCCCTGCGCTCCAGGGTTTCCCTTTGTCCCGGGGGCACCCGACATCGCCGCCCACTGTGCGTCCGCCATGTGGGTAGTCCCCTGCACTCTGGGGTTTCCCTTCGCCCAGAGACTGTACTGGGTGTGTGCTTGCAGCGATTCCTTGTTTTGAGCCCTTGGTTGTGGCACTTTGTAGCCCAATTCCTTTTCTAACCCTGTTTGTCCCTCCTTCCCTGTCTCCTTCCCCCCCCCCCCCTCCCCCTCCCCCTCCCCCCGGTCTCTCCCCTTTTCACCCAGCTCTTTCTTAGTTGCAGTCGGCCCTTCTCCCTTGGGTAGGTCTCCTGGAGGAAGATTATGTCGCACTCGGACTTTTCAGATGGGTGAGGACTCTGGATCTTTTCACCGGGCCGTTAAGGTGACGTTCCAGGTGACTATTCTTTCCTTCCCCTACCCGTTGCGTTTACCCTTTTCCATTCAATACCTTCTTGCTCTCACCCCTCCTTCCTGAGACATATAGTCGGACCAAAGGCAAGGCAGATCTATCCCACACAATTCAAATCTTTTAAAATAGATTAAACAAGAGTTCTCTTTCACTGCTAGCTTTGTGGCCTTCCCAGCCCGTGCTTCCGCACAAAATTGTCTGCAGTGAAGGAGTACTCCTTAACCCTGGAAAGTCGCCCAGAGTTGGGCGGGGTACAGCATCTCAAACCGCACCTGGCTTTTGTATAGGGCTGCCTTGGCTGCGTTGAATTCTGCCTTGCATTTGACCAGGTCTGCCCCATGTTCTGATACACACTGATCGAGTGACCTTCCCACCTACAAGATCATGTGTGCTTTGCCCAATTCAGGATCTTTTCCCAGTCTTGGTACCTGTGCAATTTCGCGATAATGGCCAGTGGCTGCTCCCCGACTTTGGGCTTTGGTCGGAGTGACCTGTGATCTCTGTCCACTTCTGGGGAGTTGGGGAAGCTTTCCCTTCCAACACGTTTGCCCATCATCTGGGCCACGCACTCCCAAGCGTTCCTGCCCTCGGTACCCTCTGGTAGGCCCACAGTGCAGAGGTTTTGATGGTGCGATCGATTCTCTTGGTCTTCAACCTTTCCCTTCAGCGTACCTTAGTGTCGCCACCAACCTTGCCATCTCCGGCTCCAGTGAGGCGATCTGGTCGGTCGCAGCCTTCTCCAGCTCCCTGATCGTCGACTCCAGTCGCCGCTCTGCCTTTTCCAGCACTGTTTGAAAGGGGACCAGTGCCTCCGCTACTGCTGCCTTCACCGTCGCCATCATTTCTATTTTTATGGAGTCTGCAATTGGAGCTCCTGTGACAGGAAGGCCATCAATTTGTTTATCGGGCTAGCACTGCGTGTTCAATGTCGCCTCAATCTTCCTCTCCAAGCTTTTACTGATTCTGCCGTCCTTTCGGCTCCTCAAATTGTTGCCTGACATGTTCGTTCATTGTGGTGGTGTTGGAGGAGGGTGGGTTTTTTTCTATTTTAGCGGCCTATTTTTAGGTTAAAAGTGCCTAATTTCAAGTTTCCAGGAGGAGAGCTGCCTTTTAATACGTCGCTCAGCACATCCCGTCACCGAAGGTCTCCCAGGATCAATAATTACGTGTCGAAAAATATGATAAACTTATTCTGTTGACTATAATGTTATGGAGTAAAACATTTTGGGAAATCGTTCCAGTTCCTATTGGGTATGATGCATCTTGAACACACATGTCTGTTGCTTGACATCCTCAATCATATTTTATGAATCTTGACAGACAAATTTGCAAACTAAAGCAAAAACAATGTTGGCAAACTGTTTCCGACTCAGGCTATAATCTAAGATCGATACTGGATAGAATATGAATCATTTTATTTTCAGTGGGGGAAAGGACATTTGTGTCAGAAAGAAAGCTTGACATTCAGGTTTATTTTATTCTCATGAAATCTGGTCTGACTCTAACCAATAGCATAGATTTTCTTCAAAAACTGGGATCATACTTAAACATGTATCTTTAGGTGCTCTCCTATTTTCTGCTATTTGTCTGTTACATTTATGGATTTGAAAGTCCTTCCATCAGAAGTGGTGACCTTGCTATTTGGAGTTCGGGAATTCAATGTCAATGGATTATTTAGTCCTGATGGGGCCATCGGATTTGCACCAGATCCTGTCTTTTACCAACTCTAAGCTACTTATTTATAGCATAAGCTCAATAAAGATGACTTTGGAGAGTAAATATGATGTTTGTACTTTCCTTTTCCATCCTATAAGTCTAGTTTAATAACACACAGTTTTTGAGTATAAATCTGACCACTGACAGCCCCACCCTTGCAGTATCCCAATTGTCATAGCTTGCCAACCTGAGAATGACATGCTATTTTCTGTCTTCACCAATTATTAATCCATTCCAGGATATTGCTGTCATTATGTACTCTAATTTGTTTACTAACCTCCTCTGTGGGACCTTATCAAAAGCGTTCTGAAAATTGAATTCGACCAAGTCCATTGGTTCCCCCCTTATCTATTCTGCTAGTAATACCCTCAAGAAAATGCCAACAGGTTTGTCAAAAATGATTTTCCTTTCATAAATCCATGTTGGCTCTGCTTTGTCAAAACATTCTTTTCTAAGTGTCCTGTTATCACACCCTTTATAATAGATCACCATATTCTTGCTACTACAGACAGCAGCCTAACAGATATGTAGTTCGCTGTTGTTGTTCTGCTTTTTTCTTAAATTGTGGGGTTACATTTACAACCTTCCAATCTCTTGGCATTGATGCGTTCCAGCATCAATTGAATTTTGGAAGATAGCCAACCATTATTTTTGCAGCCACCTCTTTCAACACCTTGATGTAGATCATTCGGTCCTGCGGATTTATCAACTTTCAATATTCTTAATTTCTCCAATACTACTTTATTATTAATTTCTTTAAGTTAATTCCTGCTAGTCCCTTGGTTTTCTTATTATTTTTGAGAGAAGGCAGACACAAAGTAATTATTTAACTTCTCTGCCAATTCACTATTCCCCATTACAAATTCCTCTGTCTTTGTCTAGAATGGACTCACATTTGTCTTTGCTAAACCTTTCCTTTTTGCATACCTATAGAAGCTTATACAATCTGTTTTTTGTTTCTTGCTAGTCTACATTCTTATTCTATTCAACCTTTCTTTATCAATTTCTTGATTCCCCTTTTGCTGAATCTTAAAATGCTCCTAATCATCAGGCTTGCTAGTTTTTGACAACTTTGTTTTAGATTGGCTTTTCCTTTGATCTAATACAATCTTCAACTTTGTTTTCACTTTTCCTGTTTGGTTTTTGTGCCTTGAAGGAATGTATACTTGTTGTAAACCATTAATTCTTTAAACAATTGCCTTTGCCTCATGTCATATCTTTGAATGTATGTTCCCAATCCACCACAACTAATCTTCCCTATATACCTTTGTTTATATTTAAGACCCGAGTTTCAGATTGAAATACATCTTTTCAAACTTAATGTAAAATTCTATCATGTTATAACCACTATTCACCAAAGGTTCTTTTGTACGATTTATGAAGAGTTCTTTCTCATTGCACAGTACTTGCCTCTCCCTAGTTGGATTCTCAACATACTGCTCTAGAAAACCATCTTGTTTGCTGTTAAAAAAACATTTAAAAAATGATTGAATGTATTATATGTATTAAAATTATTGTTATAACTTACAGGAGACACTACAACAGCTAATTATGATGTCTCTTCCAAATGTCCTTGTCCTGGGCCGAACCCCCCTCTCAGGTAGGTTATTTGATTATATATAACATGTATTTCAATCACATGATTTTATTTGACAAAATAAATGTGATTTAAAGGGTAACTTCAACCAGCTGTAAATCTGGACAGTGCCATTAATATATTTGGCAATTGGACTTCCGGGTGCGGCGATGACCAGCTAGGTCGCACGTTTCGGCACCTCCCGTTTGAACGGACTTTTGGGCTCTTATTGGGAGCCCCAACGGCAATTTTTGACGGCTAAACCCATTGTGCGGTGAAACAGAAGGGAATTCCCCCGGATGTACATGGAGAAAGGAGATACTAGTGGCCGGATTGCAGAGGATCCTCTGGAGTAGCGGCAAGGAAGGGAAGCACGAAGCAAGATGGCGGCGCAGGGAGGCCGTTTGGTATGGGGCCCGGAACAGCAAGAGTTCCTTCGGAGATGTGTTGAGGAGCTAAAGAAGGAGGTGCTGGCCCCGATGCTGCAGGCGATTGAGGGGCTAAAGGAGGTGCAGAAGACCCAAGAATTGGAGCTTCGTGGCGTGAAGGCAAAGGCTGCCGAAAATGAGGACGAAATACAGGGCCTGGTGGTGAAGATCGAGACACACGAGGCACTGCATAAGAGGTGTATGGAGAGGCTGGAAGCCCTGAAAAATAGCTCGATGAGGAAGAACCCAACAGTTTTGGGTCTTCCCGAAGGTGCAGAGGGAGCGGTCGTCGGGGCATATGTGAGCACGATGCTTCATTCCTTAATGGGACCGGAGGCCCCGACGGGCCCCTTGGAAGTGGAGGGAGCATATCGAGTCCTTGCGAGAAGACCGAAGGCGGGAGAAATACCTCGAGCTATAGATCGGGCCAGATTACGAAAAGGATGGGTGGGACAGGTATTTCACTCGGCCTTGGATGCGAAAAATAGAGGGGTGGCAATATTAGTGGGGAAACGGGTATTGTTTGAGGCGTGGACCATAGATACGTGATGGTGAGTGGCAGATTGCAAGGTGAGGCGGTGGTTCTGGTGAACGTATATGCCCCGAACTGGGATGATGCCAACTTCATGAAGCGTATGCTGGGGCGTATCCCGGACCTGGAGGCGGGAAAGTTGATCATGGGGGGAGACTTCAACACGGTGCTGGATCCAGGGCTGGTACGGTCCAGGTCTAGGACCGGGAGGAGGCCGGCAGCGGCCAAGGTGCTTAAGGACTACATGGAGCAGATGGGAGGAGTGGATCCCTGGAGATTTACTAGGCCTAGGAGTAAAGAGTTCTCCTTCTTCTCCCATGTCCACAAGGTGTATTCTCGGATAGACTTCTTTGTCCTGGGAAGGGCGCTGATCCCGAAGGTGGCCGGGACGGAGTACTCGGCTATAGCCATTTCGGACCATGCCCCACATTGGGTAGATCTGGAAGTAGGAGAGGAAAAGGAACAGCACCCACTGTGGAGATTAGATATGGGATTGTTGGCGGACGAGGGTGTTTGTGTAAGGGTAAGGAGATGTATCGAAAGGTATCTGGAGATTAATGACGACGGAGAGGTTCAGGTGGGAGTGGTCTGGGAAGCACAGAAGGCGGTGGTCAGAGGGAACTGATTTCCATAAGGGCCCATAAGGGGAAACAAGAGAGCAAAGAGAGGGAGAGATTTTGAGGGTGGATAGGCAGTATGCGGTGGCTCCGGATGAAGGACTATACAGGGAAAGACTAAGGTTGCACACGGAATTTGATTTGTTGACCACGGGCAAGGCGGAGGCACAATGGAGGAAGGCACAGGGAGTGCAGTATGAGTACGGAGAGAAGGCAAGCCGGTTACTGGCCCAACAACTGAGGAAGAGGGGGGCGGCGAGGGAGATTGGAGGGGTTGGGGACGAGGAGGGTGAGATGGAATGGGGAGCGGAGAGGGTGAACGGAGTGTTTAAGGCATTTTATGAGAGGCTGTATAAGGCTCAGCCCCCGGAAGGGAAGGAGGGAATGATGCACTTCCTAGACCAGTTGGAATTCCCGAAGGTTGAGGCGCAGAAGAGGACAGGACTGGGAGCACAGATTGAGGTGGAGGAGGTGGTAAAAGGGATTGGGAGCATGCAGGCAGGGAAGGCCCCGGGACCGGATGGGTTCCCGGTGGAATTTTATGGGAAATACGTGGACCTGCTGGCCCCGCTTCTGACGAGAACCTTTAATGAGGCCAGGGAAAGGGGGACGTTGCCCCCGACTATGTCAGAGGCGACGATATCGCTGCTCGTGAAAAGGGACAAAGACCCGCTGCAGTGCGGGTCTTACAGGCCTATCTCCCTCCTGAATGTAGATGCCAAGCTTTTGACCAAGGTGATGGCGGCGAGGATGGAGGATTGTGTCCCGGGGGTGGTTCACGAGGATCAAACGGGGTTTGTTAAGGGGAGACAATTGAACACTAACATACGGAGGCTGCTGGGTGTGATGATGCCCCCGCCGGAGGGGGAGACGGAGATAGTGGTGGCGATGGATGCAGAGAAAGCATTTGATAGTGGAGTGGGATTACCTGTGGGAAGTGTTGAGATTTGGATTTGGAGAGGGGTTTATTGGATGGGTTCAGCTTCTATACAGGGCCCCGGTGGCAAGTGTGATTACAAATAGGCAGAGATCTGACCACTTCCGTCTATACAGAGGGACAAGACAGGGATGTCCTCTGTCCCCGTTACTGTTTGCGTTGGCAATTGAGCCACTGGCCATAGCGCTGAGGGGCTCTAGGAAGTGGAGGGGAGTACTTAGGGGAGGAGAAGAGCACCGGGTGTCACGAGACGCGGATGATTTGTTGTTGTATGTCGCGGACCCAGTGGAGGGGATGCCCGAGATAATGCAGACACTCAGGGAGTTTGGGGAATTTTCAGGATATAAATTGAATATGGGGAAGAGTGAGCTGTTTGTGATGCACCCTGGGGAACAGGGCAGGGGAATAGATGATTTGCCGTTGAGGAGAGTAACAAGGGATTTTCGGTACCTAGGGATCCAGGTGGCCAGGAACTAGGGAACCTTGCATAAGCTTAATTTAGTAAGATTGGTGGAGCAGATGGAAGAGGACTTTAGGAGATGGGACATGGTGCCCCTGTCACTGGCGGGTAGGGTGCAGGCGGTTAGAATGGTGGCCCTTCCGCGGTTTCTTTTTGTGTTCCAGTGCCTCCCTGTGATGATTACAAAGGCCTTTTTCAAGAAAGTGGATAAGAGCATTATGAGTTTTGTGTGGGCTGGCAAGACCCCAAGAGTGAAGAGGGGGTTCCTGCAGCGTAGTAGGGATAGGGGGGGACTGGCACTGCCGAGTTTAAGTGACTATTATTGGGCCACCAACATATCAATGGTATACAAGTGGATGGGGGAAGGGGAGGGAGCGGCGTGGAAAAGACTAGAGATGGCGTCCTGTAGGGGAACCAGCCTAAAAGCATTAGCGACGGCGCCTTTACCGTTCTCCCCGAAGAAATACACCACAAGTCCAGTGGTGGTGGCAACGCTGAAAATTTGGGGGCAGTGGAGACGGCATAAGGGAGTGACGGTGCCTCGGTGAGGTCCCCGATAAGGAACAACCACAGGTTCGTCCTGGGGAAGATAGATGGGAGATTTAAAGCTTGGCAGAGAGCAGGGATTGTGAAATTGAAGGATTTGTTCCTAGGCGGGACGTTTGCGAGTCTGGGAGCACTGACAGAAAAATATGGGTTGCCACCGGGGAATGCATTTCGATATATGCAACTGAGGGCTTTTGCGAGGCAACAGGTGAGGGAATTTCCGCGGCTCCCGGCGCAAGAGATTCAGGACAGAGTGATTTAGGGGGCATGGGTGGGGATGGTAGGGTGTCAGATATATACTGAGAAATGAGAGACGAGGGGGAGACGATGGTGGAGGAGCTGAAGGGAAAATGGGAAGAGGAGCTAGGGGAAGAGATTGAGGAGGGGCTGTGGGCAGATGCCTTAAGTAGGGTAAACTCTTCGTGCTCGTGCGCCAGGCTCAGCCTGATACAATTCAAGGTTCTACATGGGGCACACATGACTGGAGCAAGGTTCAGTAGATTCAGAGGATAGGTGCGGGAGATGCGCAGGAAGCCCGGCGAACCACACCCACATGTTTTGGTCATGCCCGGTACTGCATGGGTTCTGGGTGGGGGTGGCGAATGTGCTTTCAAGGGTGGTGGGGGTCCGGGTCGAGCCAGGCTGGGGGTTGGTGATATTTGGGGTTGCGGACGAGCCGGGAGTGCAGGAGGCGAGAGAGGCTGATGTTTTAGCCTTTGCGTCCCTCGTAGCTCGGTGAAGGATATTACTTATGTGGAAAGAAGCTAAACCCCCAGGCGTGGAGGCCTGGATAAACGACATGGCGAGGTTTATAAAATTGGAGCTGATAAAATACGCACTAAGAGGTTCGGCTCAAGGGTTCACCAGGCGGTGGCAACCGTTCCTCGACTATCTCGCAGAACGATAAGGGAAATGGGAAAGGTAGCAGCAGCGACCCAGGGGGGAGGGGAGGGCCCATCCGGGCCCTCGGGTTTTGTACAGGTGTTTGTATGAGTTATTTATATTGGTTTTTGTGACTTTATTATTTTGGATATTGGCTAGTTTTTATTTTTGTTGCTGGCAGTTGCCATCTAGTTAATATATTATTTATTCTTTAAAAAAAAACGGTCATCATCATCATTATTTATATTGTTTTCAAGTTGCAAAAGGGGAAAATTTTGTACTGTCTTTGTTTGACCGAAAAATTTGAATAAAATATATTTTTTAAAATATATATATTTGGTAATTATCAGTATTTGCAACTGGTTGAAGAAAAAGCTGGCAATCTGATGTCTCTCCTGGTTGGAAATTTAAGTGCCTGAGACTTTTTGACTGTTTGTAATGTTAGCACATTAACCGACATGGAATAGACACATTCAATCTATGAAAAAATTATTTGCAAGAATATAGTTACATCCTGACTAACTCCTACCCAAAAAGGCGAGTTATTTTGTGCTCTCGGGCTGCTTGCAGATTGACAAGACATGCCTGTAATGTTAAAAGACTCCTGCGGCATAAGAAGGCAGGTCTGATTTGTTAGATTGGTCCTGCACAGTCTGTGGTCATCCAAATATAATATTGAATTATGAAGGTTTATAAAACACATTCAAGAAAAACTCCTGTTAGTTATTGAACTATACATAACTATTTTAAAAGAGCATTTCTAACCATCTGACCTGATTTGATCTTTATTGCATTTTGCTGTTTTAATGCTTCTGTGCAGAATTCTCTCAAGTAAATCAATTTGTTTTAATCTCACATTTAGTGTTGTGTACATGGTGCCTTTTGCAAGAGACAAGACTGGCTATCTTGTGATACTTGCATTAAATGTCATAATTAAGAATATAGCATCAGGAGTCATTTAGCTCCTCAAGCTTTCCTCTGCCATTCAGTTAGATCATGACTAATGTGTGCCTCATGCCTATTTGCTCAACTGTGTTCCTTGATAGCCTTGCCTAATAAATTTCGACAGGGACATGTTCAGGATATGGGCGGCAGACTCGATGGGCCGAA
The DNA here is from genome assembly GCF_047496885.1 of Scyliorhinus torazame. Lineage (NCBI taxonomy): Eukaryota > Metazoa > Chordata > Chondrichthyes > Carcharhiniformes > Scyliorhinidae > Scyliorhinus > Scyliorhinus torazame. The sequence goes on from NC_092707.1 coordinate 313,349,977, forward strand.
TGGCCTCCTTCTGCACTGTATGTTCTGTGTTCTGTATTCAAAGCCATAAAGTGGAAAAGCACACAAGAGTAACATGCTTTTCATCCTGAAAGGTACAAACTGATATATCTCGCAATTAATTCATGAAAGTTGTGCTTTCTGTTAGCTGGTAAGTCAGAAATGCAGTGATAAGTGGAATTATCGCCTGATTTGATAAGCACCAAGATCCAAAATCGGCACAGACTGGACCCGAGGTTTTTGGTTTTCACGACTCTACTTGTAATGTGAATTTGAAGTGTGAATGTAGAATTGTGTGCAAAATCATTTAAGTTTGAAGTGCGAATAGGGGTTAGAATTTTCCCGCGCTCCCTGTTTATTGTTTTAATTTTTGTAGTCTTAAAATTATATGATTTATAATTGGTCAATCTAGGAATGTATCCCTGTTTAATCTGATCATTACCGATCAAAATTAGTTATACCTTTAGTTTATACACCAGTAATTTGTTTTAAATCTGCATGTGTTCCTTTTATTGGTTTTACAAAGAACAAAGAAAAATTACAGCACAGGAACAGGCCCTTTTTTCCCTCCAAGCCTGCGCCGATCCAGATCCTCTATCTAAAACTGTCGCCTCTTTTCTAAGGATCTGTATCCCTCTGCTCCCTGCCCATTCATGTATCTGTCTAGATACATTTTTAAAAAATGCGATAGTCAAGGAACGGTTGCCACCGCCTGGTGAACCCCTGAGCCGAACCTCTTAACGCATATTTTATTTGTTCCAGTCTTATGAACCCTGCCATTTCGTTTATCCAGGCCTCCACGCCCGGGGGCTTCGCTTCCTTCCACATACGTAGAATCCTTCGCCGGGCTACTAGGGGCGCAAAGGCCAAGACGTCGGCCTCTTTCGCCTCCTGCACTCCCGGTTCTTCTGCAACCCCAAATATAGCCAACCCCCAGCCTGGTTTGACCCGGACCCCCACCACCTTTGAAATCACTCTTGCCACACCCTCCCAGAACTCGTGCAGTGTCGGACACGACCAGAACATGAGTGTGGTTCGCCGGGCTTCCTGAGCACCTTCCACATCTATCCTCCACCCCGAAAAACCTGCTCAGTCTTGCTCCTGTCATATGCGCCCTGTGTAGAACCTTAAATTGAATCAGGCTAAGCCTGGCACACGAGGACAAAGGATTTACCCTACTTAGGGCATCTGCCCACAGCCCCACCTCGATCTCTTGCCCAGCTCCTCTTCCCATTTTCCCTTCAGCTCCTCTACCATCGCCTCCCCCTCGTCTCTCATCTCCCTGTATATTTCGGACACTTTACCTTCACCGACCCATGCCCCCGAAATCACTCTATCCTGGATCCCTTGCGTCGGGAGCTGCGGAAATTCCCTCACCTGTTGCCTCGTAAATGCCCTTACTTGCATGGACCGGAAAGCATTCCCTGGTGGCAACTTATATTTTTCTTCCAATGCTCCCACGCTCGCAAACGTCCCGTCTACAAACAGGTCCTTCAGCTTCCTAATTCCTGCTCGCTGCCAACATTGAAATCCCCCATCTACCCTCCCCGGGACGAACCTGTGGTTATTCCTTATCGGGGACCACACCGAGGCACCCGTCACTCCCCTGTGTCGTCTCCACTGCCCCCAGATCTTCAAGGTCGCCACCACCACTGGGTTTGTGGTGTACCTTTTCGGGGAGAACGGCAGCGGCACTGTCACCAGCGCTTTTAGACTCGTTCCCTTACAGGACGCCATCTCCAACTTTTTCCATGCCGCACCTCCTTCTTCCCTCATCCACTTGCAGACCATCGACACAGCGGCCCAATAGTAGTCACTCAGACTCCTAGCCAATCCCCCTCTGTTCCTACTGCGCTGCACAAAGCCCATAATACTCCTGTCTATTTTTTTGAAAAAGGCCTTTGTAATCAGGATGGGGAGGCACTGAAACACGAAAAGAAACCTCGGGAGGACCACCATTTTAACCGCATGTACTCTGCCCGCCAATGACAGGGGCACCATATCCCACCTCTTAAAGTCCTCCTCCATCTGCTCTACCAGTCGCGTCAGGTTAAGTTTATGTAGGGTTCCCCAGTTCTTGGCCACCTGAATCCCCAGGTATCGAAAGTTCCTTGCCACTCTCCTCAGCAGCAGAGCATCTATCCCCCTTCCCTGTCCCCCGGGGTGCATCACAAAAAGCTCACTCTTTCCCATATTTAATTTGTATCCCGAGAACTCTCCAAACTCCCTGAGTATCTGCATTACCTCTGGCATCCCTTCTACCGGGTCCGCCACATATAGCAGTAAGTCAGCTGCATATAGTGACACTCGATGTTCCTCTCCCCCTCTAAGCACCCCCCTCCACCTCTTAGAGTCCCTCAGCGCTATGGCCAATGGTTCAATTGCCAACGCGAACAGTAACAGGGGCAGGGGGCACCCTTGTCTTGTACCCCTATGTAATCGAAAGTATCCCGATCTTTGCCTGTTTGTAACGACGCTTGCCACCGGGGCCCCGTACAAGCGTCTAACCCATCTAATGAACCCCTCCCCGAACCCAAATCTCTTCAGCACCTCCCACAGATAGTCCCACTCCACCCTATCGAATGCTTTCTCTGCATCCATCGCCACCACTATCTCTGCCTCCCCCTCCGGTGGGGGCATCATCATCACCCCCAGCAGCCTTCGTACATTGGCATTCAATTGTCTCCCCTTCACAAACCCTGTCTGGTCGTCATGTACCACCCCTGGGACACAATCCTCTATCCTTGTCACCATCACTTTGGCCAGCAGTTTGGCGTCTATGTTTAGGAGGGAGATGGGCCTGTATGACCCGCACTGCAGCGGGTCTTTGTCTCGTTTCAGAATTAGCGATATCGTCGCCTCCGACATTGTCGGGGGTAATATCCCCCTTAGCCTCATTAAAGGTTCTCGCCAAGAGCGGGGCCAGCAGGTCCATATACTTCCTATAAAATTCCACCGAGATCCCGTCTGGTCCCGGGGCCTTCCCTGCTTGCATTTTCCCTATTCCTTTGATCACCTCATCCACCTCAATCTGCGCTCCCAGACCTGCCACCTCCTGCCCCTCCACCCTCGGGAACTCTAGCTGATCCAAAAAGTGTATCATTCCTTCTTTCCCCTCCGGGGGTTGGGACTTTACAGCCTCTCATAAAATGTCTTGAACACCTCGTTCACTTTCCCTACTCTCTGCTCCATCTTTCCCGTTTCGTCCCTAACTCCTCCGTTCTCTCTCGCCGCTCCCCTCTTCCGAAGTTGTTGGGCCAGCAGCCGGCTCGCCTTTTCCCCATATTCATACTGTATCCCCTGTGCCTTTCACCACTGTGTCTCTGCCTCTCCCGTGGTCAGCAGGTCAAACTCCATCTGTAATCTTCGTCTCTCCCTGTATAGCCCTTCGTCTGGGGCCTCCGCATACTTCTTATCCACCCTCAAAATTTCCCCCACTAATCTCTCTCTTTACCCTCTTGTTTCCCCTTGTGGGCTCTGATGGAAATCAGCTCTCCTCTAACCACCGCCTTCAGCGCTTCCCATACTACCCCCACCTGGACCTCCCCATCGTCATTGACCTCCAGCTATCGCTCAATACACCCCCTCGCCCTTCCGCAGACACCCATGTCCGCCAGTAGTCCCATGTCCAATCGCCAGAGTGGGCGCTGCTCCCTTTCCTCTCCCAGTTCCAGATCCACCCAATGCACGGCGTGATCTGACACGGCTATAGCCGAGTACTCCGTTCCTGCCACCTTCGGGATCAGTGCCCGTCGATACGTCCCAGCATTCGCTTCATGAATCCCGCATCATCCCAGTTCGGGGCATATACGGTCACCAGCACAACCGCCTCACCCTGCAATCTGCCACTGCCACTCACCATCACATATCTGCCCCCACTATCCACCACTATGGTCTTGGCTTCGAACGATACACGTTTCCCCACCAGTATTGCTACCCCTCTGTTTTTCGCATCCAACCCTGAGTGGAATACCTGTCCCACCCATCCTTTCCTTAGTCTAACCTGATCCGCCAACTTCAGGTGCGTCTCCTGGAGCATAACTACGTCCGCCTTCAGTCTCTTTAAGTGCGCAAACACCCTTGCTCTCTTAATCGGCCCATTTAAACCTCTCACATTCCACGCGATCAGCCGAATTGGGGGGCCATTTACCCCCCCCCCCCTCGTTGACTAGCCATCCCCTTTTTTAAGCCATCTCCTCACCCAGGTCTCACGCACCCGTCTGTCCCCCAGACGGCGCCCTCCCGTCCCAACCACCTCGTCTCGTATCAGCTCCCCCTTACCCTCAGCAGCCGCAACCCAGTTAATCCCCCCCCCCGCTAGATCCCCCTCTAGCTTGATTACTCCCCCCATATTGCTTCTGGAAGTCAGCTGACTCTGGCTGGCCTCGGCTTCCCCCGTTCATTCTTTGGCCTCGTTGCGTGTGAGGCTCCCTTCCTTCCTGCGCCCCTTTTCCCGCTATAATTTCCATAGCGCGGGAAAATACCCACGCTTTCCTCTCGGCCCCGCCCCTAATGGCGCAGTTCCCTCATTCCCCTTCCCTGTCCCCTTTTCCACCGGCGCCCACATTTCGTCGTGTCTCCCCCCCCCCCCCCCCCCCATCTGGGGAGAAATATTCCCCGTCCAACATTAGTATACAGTAGCCCTCCCCTCTCCCCACTTTACATTTCTGTGCCACCACCTCGCTACCTCCCTCCGGACATCAATTTCTCAAGTCTAGTCCAATTTCTCATCCTGAATAAATGTCCATGCCTCCTCCGTCGTCTCGAAGTAGTGGTGTTTGCCCTGATGCGTGACCCACAGTCTCGCTGGCTGCAGCATCCCAAATTTGACTTTCTTCCTATGGAGCACCGCCTTGGCCCGGTTGAAACTCGCCCTCCTTCTCGCCACCTCCGCACTCTAGTCTTGATACACGCGTATCACCGCGTTCTCCCATTTGCTACTCCGTGTCTTCTTAGCCCAGCTCAGGACCATCTCTCTATCTCTGTAGCGATGGAACTTCACCACCATTGCTCTTGGTGTTTCCCCTGCCTTTGGTCTTCTCACGAGGACCCGGTACGCTCCCTCCACTTCCAGGGGGCCCGTTGGGGCCTCAGCTCCCATTAGAGTATGGAGCATCATACTCACATACGCCCCAGCATCAGCTCCCTCTGTTCCTTCGGGGAGACCTAAAATCTGTAAGTTCTTCCTCCTCGAGCTGTTCTCCAGGGCTTCCAGCCTTTCTATGCACCTCTTATGTAATGCCTCGTGCATCTCCGTTTTTACCACCAGGCCCTGTAACTCATCTTCGTTCTCGGCTGCCTTTGCCTTCATTCCACGGAGCTCCATCGCCTGGACCTTTTGTGTTTCCTTTAGTCCCTCGATTGCCAGTAACATCGGCGCCAGCACCTCTTTCTTGAGCTCCTCCACACATCGTCGGAGGAACTCCTGCTGTTCCGGGCCCCATACCATCTGGGCTCCCTCGGCCGCCACCTTGCTTCTCCCTTCTCTTCTCTGCCGCTGCTCCAAAGGATCCTCCGTAATCTGGCCGTTACTGCCGCTCCTTTCCATCCACCCCCGGGCGGACTGCTTCCTTTGTCACCTCACAGTGGGTTTGGCCAAAAAAAAAGTTCCCGTTGGGGCTCCCGATAAGAGCCCAAAAGTCCGTTGAAACGGGAGGTGCCGAAATGTGTGGCTTAGCGATGCATCGCCGCAACCGGAAGTCCGTCGAGATACATCTTAAATGATGCTATCGTGCCCGCCTCTACCACCTCCGCCGGCAATGTGTTCCAGGCACCCGCCACCCTCTGCGGAAAGAACTTTCCACGCATATATCCCTTAAACTTTTCCCCTCTCACCTTGAACTCGTGACCCCTAGTAATTGAGTCCCCCACTCTGGGGGAAAAAGCTGCAATGCTGAGAAAAAGTGCACAAATTAACATTTTTTTCCCCTCCATTTCTGTCTATGCTCTATTACATTTGAGATCTATCATTTTGTGTTAATTGTATATACATTTGGAACACTGTTAAAATTCTTGGTTAATCAAAGTATTCCAAAGTTGATTTTCATGCCTGGTATAGGACAGGTTACTCCACTTTGTCTACTGCACTTAATTTCTTTGTCTGCTCCACTTCATGATGCGGTCGGGCTGAGCAATTTTCACAGTTAAATTTTAAATGTAACTGACAAGCTGCCACCTTAATCCTACTCCTTACAAGCAGCGTACCAATTGGAAGTGCAGGAAATCCAGTCTGCATACACTACCCTGTGCTAGTTAAAGATAACCTACAATTCCCTAAACCGAGCGTGCGCTCATGGTGATTTTCCCAGAAAAAGCCTAGAAAACAGCTCACTATGAAGGGCAAGCTTGCCATCTGGCTCTCAAGGGGGACAAACATGTAGACTGCAGAGCAATTGCTTTCTCTGCACTAGTAATTGCTGTTTGCATTGCTGGTCACCCAGGGAGCTTCTGCACCGTGACCATTTCATTGAAACCCAAGGTCTAGTTAATGCTATTTTTGCGTGTAAGCTGCTTCACTGTGGAAAAACAAGGTCCTACACAGTTTGTAGGGCCTTGATGAAAAGTTCTGGAATAAATAGACCAGGCCTTGGCTAGCCTAAACTGCAGTTAGTAAGCTCCCTATGCCTTTCGCATTGGCATGAATTGACTAAAATTTGACTTGTGCTACTCAGTGTATAGAATTTAAAAACTGCCAGTAACCATGCCTGCTGAGATAAAAATGCTATCAGTGGACTTCACAAAGTTACTTGACACCGATTGGAAAATATTCAGAAGGCTCACTTCTTTTCTAGCAGGAGCTATGGCCAACTAAATGACAGATACAGCTGAGAGTGCAAACCTGAGAGTTTGGTGAGTGGAGGAGTTTAAAGTATAGGTTTTCTTCTTAAAATCTAATCTAATCTAGTCTGTACTTAGCAGTCATTGGAAAGTACTGAGTCAGTGGACTGAATTTCTTTCTTTCTTGAAGCTTAGACCGGGTAAGCACGCTCTGCTGTGCGAGCTGAGTAGCTAACTGGTTGAACCTGGTTTATCCAGCCACAGTTCGGTTTACTTCAAATTCAGGGTACTTTCGTGCAGCCTTGGTAAACAAGCACAGCTGAGGAAACTAAGTGCAAACCTGAAAGTTTGCTGAGGGAGGGAGGTGGGTGAAGGAGGTGTTTTTTCCCTTTTGCTTTTTCTACCTTTCTCATTCTGAAGAAATTGGTCTTGCTCCTTTCTCTGTACTAGAGCTAGTAGTTTGGTGAGTATCTGGTAAGTGGTTAAGGTGTATTCTATTCCTAAGGTTTAAAATAGTGTACAAATAAGTGGTAAAGTTAATACAATATATAAAAAAGTGACGTAAATAAGTGCATAATACAATAAAGAAATTAATTAGCATGCAGAAGGATGGCAGGACAGGTGATATGTCAAGGCTGAAGGATATGGGAACAACCTGGATACCTTTGCGATCCAGGTTAAACACTGCAGGACGTGTTAGCGGCTCGAGGAGCTTTGGCTCAGTCATTGAGCTGGAGGCTGAGCTCATATCAGGGAGGGAGGAAGTTAACTGGATGCTTTGTGCCACAAGACAGTCAGTCACACCACCTAGGATAGGGTCTTTTGATTTGGTCAGTGGTCAGGGACAGAGTGTGTAACTCCTAAGTGACACAGGTAAGGGGTCCCAGAGGGCTGGAGTGTCTGTTCTGCAATTGTCCAATGAATTTGAGGTTACCTCGGCTTGTTTGGATCAGAGTAGGGAATGCAGGGTGGATGAGAAATCTAACCATGGCACTGTGGTCCGGGAAGCCACGCAACAGGATATAGCATAAAGGAATGTAGCGGCAGTAGGGGACAGTATAGTAAGGGGGATTGACGCTGTTCTCTGCAGCAAAGAGCAAGAGCCCAGATGGCTCTCTTACTACCAGAAGGATGTGGAGGCTTTGGAGAGGGTGCAGTGGAGGTTTACCAGGATGTTGCCTGGTCTGGACGGTGTGAGCTATCCGGAGAGGCTGAATAGACTCTGACTGTTTTCATTAGAAAGACGGAGGTTGAGGGGTGACCTGATAGAGGTCTACAAGATTATGAGGGGCATGGATAGAGTGGATAGGCAGACAACTCTTTCCCAGGGTGGACGGGTCAGTCACTAGGGGGCATAGGTTTAAGGTCCGTGGGGCAAAGCTTACAGGCAGGTTCTTTACGCAGAGGGTGGTGAGTGCCTGGAACGCATTGCCAGGGGAGGTTGTGGAAGCAGATACATTAACGGTGTTCAGAAGGCATCTTGACAGATACATGGATAGGGTGGGTATAGAGGGATACGGTACAAGGAAGTGCTGAGGGTTTTGGCCAAGGTAGGTATTATGACCGATACAGGCTTGAAGGGCCGAAAGGCCTACTCCTGTGCTGTATTGTTCTTTGCTCTTTGTTCTAAAGCCATTGTTCTAAACCATTGTTCTAAAGCCTTTGTTCTAAAGCAGCAACCACAATACGATTGAATTTTAAGTCACGTTTGAAAAAGGTTAAAAGTGTGTCTCAGACTAGTATTTCAAACTTCAAAATGGGCAACTGTGGGCATGAAAGCTATGCTACCAGAAGTGGACTGGGATACTAGGTTAGAGGTTCGATCAATAGAGTGGCAGTGGTAGACATGTAAGGGGATATTTCAGAACATTCAGGGTAATTATATTCCTACTATAAAGAAGAGTTATAAAAGGAGGGCCCAACGTCTGGTTAACTGAAGAAGTCAGGAAAAGCATCAAACTAAGGACAAAGTGTATAACTGCAAATATGAGTGGCAGGTCAGATGATTGATTGGAATGACAGAGAATGCCAAAAGTTTAGTCGGGGGAAGGAAATTGAAGTATTTTAGGAAGATAACATGAAATGTAAAAATGTCTAGCAAGGGTTTCTGCAGGTACTAAAAAGGAAGAGCACAAGTTAAGTAACTGTTGGTCATTTTGGAGAGTGAAAATGGGGAGTTAGTAGATAATAAGGAAATGGCAGATTAAATGAACAAATATTTTGCTTCTGTCTTCACTATAGAATAAAAACATTCGGAATTAGATGCAAATCAGGAGGTGACAGGAGAGAGAAACTTTCACCATCACTAGGGAAATGGTACTGAACAACTAATGGAGCTGTGAGCTGAACAAGTCTTTAGGTCCTGATTGACTTAATCCAAGCATCTTAAAAGAGATGGCGAACGGGCCGGTCAAGAGGGCACGTGTGTTCGCGCATCTGAGGGCTCTGAAGGCGGACATGGTGATGTTGCAGGAGACAGACCTGAAAGTACCGGATCAAGTTAGGCTAAGAAAGGGTTGGGTCAGTCGGGTCTTTCACTCGGGGCTGGACACCAAGGCTAGAGGGGTGGTGATTTTAATCAATAAGCGGGTGCAATTCCACGTGGGCAGCATAGTCTCGGACGGGGGGACGGTATGTCATGGTGAGCGGTGAGCTGGAGGTGAGGAAGGTAGTCTTGCTTAACGTGTACGCATCAAACTGTAGAATTCATAAACAGGGTACTGGGGAAGTTACCTGACCTGGACTCTCACAAGTTGGTGATGGGAGAGGATTTTAATACGATCATCTACCCTGGCCTGAACCGGTTGTGTTCGAAAACGGGAAGGGTGCCAGCAATGGCAAAGGAACTGATAGGGCTAATGGAGCAGATGGCGGGGGGGGGGGGGGGGGTGGTGGTGGAGAGAGAGAGAAAGAATTGACCCATGGTGGTTTAGGCAGCCGACTGGGAAGGAGTTTTCTTTTTATTCGCATGTGCATAAGGTTTACTCCCGGATTGATTTTTTTAATTTTGAGGAGGGATTTGCTGGCGGGGGTGGTGGATACGGGATATTCGGCCATCACTATTTCTGATAATGCCCCACATTGGGTGGAACTGCAGGTTCGTGAGGAGAGCTTCCAGTGCCCGCAATGGAGATTGGACGTCGGTTTGTTGGCGGACGAGGCGATGTGCGAGTGGGTGAGGAAGTGCATGCAGAACTACCTGCTAGTCAACGACATGGGGGAAGTCTGAGCAGTGATGGTCTGGGAGGCGCTGAAAGCAGTGGTGAAAGGGGAGCTGATTTTGATCCGGGCTCAGGGACAGGATAGGGCAGAGACGGACCGACTGGTTAAGGAGATCCTACAGACAGATGGGAGGTATGCGGCGAACCCGGGAGTGGAGCTGTTAAGGGAACGTTGGGGGCTACAGGCTGAGTTTGGGGTGTTGTCCACAGGCAAGGCAGTGGAGCAGCTTAGAAAGGAGAGGGGGGTGTTTTATGAACACGGGGAAAAGTTATTTTTGTGTGTTGGTGTTGATTTTCCTGAATCCCCTACACCAGGGTTTTTTAAAGTATGTGTTGTGACCCGTGGGCTGGTGTCGGGAGGGTTGTGGAACAATTAGTCATGCCATTCCTGTGATGGTCCCGATCATGGGAGAAGCACCCAACAGTTGTTACCGGCTTTTGGCAGCACAGTAGGTAGCACTGTTGCTTCACAGCTCCAGGGTCACAGGTTCGATTCCCGGCTTGGTTCACTCTGTGGAGTCTGCTCCTTCTCCCGGTGTCTGTGTGGGTTTCCTTCGGGTGCTCCAGTTTCCTTCCACAAGTCCCGAAAGACGTGCTGTTAGCTAATTTTGGTCATTCTGAATTCTCCCTCTGTGTACTCGAACAGCTGCTGGAATATGGCAAATAGGGGCTTTTCACAGTAACTTAATTGCAGTGTTAATGTGAGCCTACTTGTGACAATAAAGATTATTATTCTAATTATTACATTGAGAATGGCGGCAGCTGTCGCTTTTTAAATGAAAATAAATGAGGCTGTGTGTAGTTTTCCAGCCAGAAGCAGCAGCAGAGAGCAATTCTCAAGCCCTGCACAGCCACTTGACATCAAGCGCCCTCCAGGTACGTGCTTTTGGCGCCAAATTGCAGAGCCGTATTGCTTCCATTTTCCAGCTGTTGGCAAGCAAGACCAGTGAACTGTGAAGATGATAAGGGTTTCTTAAAAGTAAGATATGGTCAGAGACACACATTTAGGTAGTGTACCCATGGGCAGGATCTCACAACAATATCTGCGAGAGAGAGCTGCGCAGGAGAGTCTCGGGAAGGACAGAACAGTGCTTGTGTAAGCTCTGTACAGAGCACCAAGGCCTCTGGTTAACAGCTTACAAAGAAACAACTTAACTTGGAAACAAAGCAGTATAAAGATGATTTCTTGAGTTATGGTTTTGTCGATTGTGCCAATGCAAATAAGGATGCAAAGCCCATGTGTGTTATACGCAGGGAAGCACTGGCAAATGAGAAAAAGTTTTAGATTTTGAAAAAGTGATGGGTTCGAAATTCCTTTTGTGGTTGAGACTCCAGTCAGTTTTTAAACTTAGAGCTGACTCCAAATTAAAAAAACCTCTGTAGCTAACTTGTAATACCACATTAAAAACACGCCAAAAGTCCATGAGGCTGTCAGCATTCGGGTGTACATCTCCCAGGAGTATCCAGTGCTGAGTAAAACATTCATTTTGTTGCTATTCCCCTTCACGATAACCTACATATGCGAGGTTAGATTTTCCATTTTCATAAAAGTGAAGACTGCACAAAGAAACTGGCTGAAGTCTGCACCTGATATGTGCCGTGTCCTCCCCTCCTTTGAACCAGATTCAAGTGAGATCGTGAGGAACAAGCAGGCTCCCTGTTTGCATTAAAGGTAAACCAACGTGGTCGCGACGGTCAGCCGGCATGAATTGCGAAGACCAGTTGGTCAGCGTGTCACGAAGGTAGGCCGGTGTGCGTCGCCAAGGTCAGCTGGTTGGCAAAAGTGGGTCCCAGGAAAAAATATTTTTAAAACACCTCCCGAGACTCTGAAATGATTCCATCAGACTGCAAAGTAGCAAATATTCATCCTCTATCCAAGAAGGGAGGGTTGTATGAACAGAAAACTATAAACCAGTTAGCTTGGTGCCTGTTGTGGAAAAGGTGTTGGAGTCTATCATGAAGGAGGCTTTCGCTGGGCAATTAAAAGAACTGTGTCAGAATCATGTTTAACCAATTTATTAGACTTTGCAGGAGTAATGTATGCTGTGGATGAAGGGGAGCCTGTAGACATACTGTACTTGGATTTCCAGAAGACATTTGATGTCCTCCTTCAAAGGTTATTGTGGAAAATTAAAGCTCATGGTGCAGGGGGGTATCATGTTAGCCTGCATAGCAGTTCAGCTGGTTCAGAGAAAGCAGTATATACATGAATGGGTCTAATTGGCAGGATGTGACTATTGGAGCTTCGGAGGGGTCTGTACTGGGACTCAACCTTTTAAAATTTACATCAGTGACTTTGATGAGGGGGGTAAAGGCATGGTAGCTAAATTTTCAAACCTACAAATATAAATAGGAAAGTATGTTGTGAAAAAGATATAAGGAGTTTGCAGATGGGTATAGGTAGGTTGAATGAGTGGGTAAAAATCTGAAGGTGGAGTACAGTGTTGGAAAACGTGAAGTTGTTCACTTTTTGGCAGGAAGAATAAAAAGCATAAAATGGAGATTGGTTGCAGAATTCCGAGGTGCAAAAGTAACCAGGCGTTCCAGTGCATGAGTCACAACATTTTAGATTTGGATTTATTGTCAGAAACATTGGACATACAATGTAATTACATAGACATCGGCATCGGGTGAAGCATACAGAGTGTAGTGCTACTCAGCAGAGAATATTCGTGGAAAGACCAGTTCAGTCCCTTAGAGGGTCATTCAGGAGTCTGCTAACAGTGGGGAAGAAGCAGTTTTTGAATCTATTCGTGCGTGTTCTCAGACTTTTGTATCTCCTGCCCGTTGGAAGAGATTGGTAGAGAGAATAACCCAGGTGGAAGGGGTCTTTGATTGTGCTGCCCGCTTTCTCAAGTCAGCCGGAGGTGTAGACAGAATAAATGGATGGGAGGGGGGGGGGCTTTGATTGATGGATTGGGCCGTGTTCACGATTCTCATTTTTAAAGTCTGGAGCCGAGCAGTTGCCATACTAAACTGTGATGCAGCCAGATAGGATGCTTTCTATGGTGCAACTGCAAAAATTAATAAGAGTCAATGTGGACATGCCGAATTTCCTTAGTTTCTTGAGGAAGTATAGGTGTTATTGTGCTTGCTTGGTCGTAGCATCGACGTGGGTGGACCAGGACAGATGGTTGGTGATGTGCACACCCAGGAATTTGAAACTGTCAACTACCTCCACCTCAACGTCATTGATGCAGACAAGGGTGTGTACAATACTTTGCTTCCTGAAGTCAATGACCACCTCTTTCCACACCCCAAATGTAGCATCCAACCGTGCTGGCTTGAAAAGGTGATTAACAAAAAGAGGGGCCAGCCTTGACACTGACCCCAGCTTGAAATGTTGGGGAGTTACCTCCATATTTCTGAAGTGGAGACAACAACTGGGTTTGATGAGTACTTTGCCGGAACAAATGGAAGAGAGGCCGCCAACGGTGCTTCCAAACTGGACCCTCTACACCACCCAAACTCCAAATGCACCCAGGTAGACCCTGGGTCCCAACACCTTAGCAGCCCAGTAATAAAATATCAAATTTGGCAACGCAAGTCTCTTCTTCTATAGAACACCCCTCCCAATCCTATGAGTTTTACCGCCCATTTGAAGCCTGATATAAACTGCTCAACACCCCGAAAAATGACTTGGGTAGAAATGCCGGCAGACACTGAAATAGGATTAAGAATCTTGGCAAGATATTCATCTTGATTGATTGAATCTTGCCCGCCAAGGACAATGGGAGGCTGTCCCACCTTTGTAGATCAGCTTTGACCCTCCCCACAGCTGGTATAATTCAATTCATGGAGCCAAGCCCATTCCCGAGCCACCTGGACTCCCAGATACTGAAAGCTAGTCCCGTCAGACGAATAGGTCGTACCCCCAAACTGGCTTCCTTTCATGGAATGCTGACCAAAAAATACTCGCTCTTCTCTAAATTTAACTTGTTTCCAGAAAAGGTGCTAAAGCTCTTCAATATACTCATGATGTCTCCCATTGCTGGCCCCAGATCTTTCAGGTACAACGAAAGATTATCTGCATACAGGAATACCTTGTGTTCCATACCACTCCTTACTATCCCGCTTCACTAGAACCTTAGTTAGGCCACACTTGGAGTATAGTGTTCAATTCTGGTCGCCACACTACCAGAAGGATGTGGAGGCTTTAGAGAGGGTGCAGAAGAGATTTACCAGAATGTTGCCTGGTATGGAGGGCATAAGCTATGAGGAGCGATTGAATAAACTCGGTTTGTTCTCACTGGAACGAAGGAGGTTGAGGGGCGACCTGATAGAGGTATACAAAATTATGAGGGGCATAGACAGAGTGGATAGTCAGAGGCTTTTCCCCAGGGTAGAGGGGTCAATTACTAGGGGGCATAGGTTTAAGGTGAGAGGGGCAAGGTTTAGAGTAGATGTAAGAGGCAAGTTTTTTACGCAGAGGGTAGTGGGTGCCTGGAACTCGCTACCGGAGGAGGTAGTGGAAGCAGGGACGATAGGGACATTTAAGGGGCATCTTGACAAATATATGAATAGGATGGGAATAGAAGGATACGGACCCAGGAAGTGTAGAAGATTGTAGTTTAGTCGGGCAGTATGGTCGGCACGGGCTTGGAGGGCCGAAGGGCCTGTTCCTGTGCTGTACATTTCTTTGTTCTTTGTTCTTTGTTTTGTTTGAAGCCATCAGGGCTGTTGGCTCAATTGCTAAAGCGAACAGAAGGGGAGACATAGGACCTCCCTGTCTTGTCCCCCGTGCAACCAGAAAGGCCCCAAATGTATGGTACAAACACTGGCGGAAGGAGCCTCATACAACGGACGCACCTAGGGCCAAATCCAAACTGCTCCAAAACTGCCAAGAGGTACCTCCACTGGACCTTATTGAATGTTTTTTCTGCATCTAACAACACAATTAGCTCGGGTTCCAGTCCAGCCGTTGGGGTAAGAACCACGCTCAGCAGTCGCCTCACATTGGACAACAGTTTTCAGCCCTTTACAAATCCCATCTGGTCCTCCCCAATTACCTCCGGGGAAACAGGGTTCCAGTCCCGTGCTGGATCCTTAACCATAAGCTTTGCATCTACATTAAGCCAGAAATCGTGTGGTACAGCCTGCATTCTGTGGAATCCTTCTCCTTTTTCAGGGGAAGGTAGATGGATGTTGCCAAAGCACCTCGTGGAGGGAACCCCATGCCAGAGCATTGTTAAACATCCCTATCAACAGTGGGACCAGCTGGTCCACAAACCTCTGATATTATATGCTCCCCTCTAATCATTACCTTCAAGGCCTCCCACAGAATACAGGGCGAGACCATCCCATTCTCATTGAACTCCACGTATTCCCCCTATGGTTCTCAAAACAGTCCCACAAAACCCCTATCCGATAAAAGCCCTACGTCCAACCTCCATCCCATACACTACATCCAGCCGCCTCCAGCACTAGGTCTACCAAATGCAGATATAACCCCAGCCGGATATTCCGCCTTCTTCACCCCAGAGGGAAGATTCCTACCCATTACAAAGTCATCTATTCTTGAGTAGACCTTGTGCATTGGGGGAAAACGAGACCTCCTTACCCCAGGAAGTAAAAACAGCCATGTTCACGTTTACTAAAACCATCGGCATTTCCTCCAGTGCACATGCAGCCAACACGTTCTGGCCCCTGGTGAGCCAAGACCGTCCATGCCTGGACCAACATGTCGCAGCCCCCCCCCCCCCCCCCCCCCCCCCACTCTGCTCCTGTTTACCAGCCTACTCCTTATTACTAGCGAGGTAGACCCCACCCAGAGTTCCTGCCCAAAAAGGCAACAGAAAGCGAAAAACATAATCCCCCTAGCCTGTCCTCCCTACCCAAGTGTCCAAACCCCAGCATCCTTGCAGTGTCTACCATGATGGGCCCGGCCGCCTCCGCTATCTCCCCCTCCGATCCTCTCGCCAGACTACCAGGCTGAGATTTGTTTCCAGTAAGCTTTTTCGATGAGATTTTCAAATTGGCTCTGTTGGCTGACCGTTACCCAGTTTGGCCAGCTGGGTTTAAACACCAAACAAGCATAAGGGATCGAAGAGCAAGGATCCTTGTGGGAGCCACCTTTCACGCGACTTGGTCTCATGTTGTCACTGGAGCTTCCTTGTCTAACAAATGTGTTTGAATTTTTTGGGGAGGTGACGAGGTGTGTCGATGAGGGTAATGCAATTGATGTAGTCTACATGGAATTCAGCTGGGATTGTTTTCCTTAGCAAAGAGAAGGCTGAGGGTGGACGTCATCGAGGTGTACAAAATTGAGGGATGTAGATGGGAAGAAACCTTTCCCCTTAGTAGATGGGTCAACAACGAGGTGGAATAGATGTTTGGAAAGGGAGATTCAGAAGGGATTTGTGGAAAATCTTTTTCACTCGGAATGTGGTGGGAATCTGGAACCCACAACCTTGAGAGGGTGGTAGAGATGGGAGCCCTCACAACATTGAAGAAGCATTTAGATGAGTGTTACGACGACTCCCTGGGCTAGTGCACGGTCAATTTGACCCGGAGTCGCAACACAATTGATATTAATAAATAATTCTTAGAAAAAAAACCCAAAGCCTTTGGGCCTTAGTTGCCCAATAACTACAGTCACCAGGTTTGTAAATTTAAACACAATTAATTTTATTAATAGCAGTAACTATGATTCAATATATTGGGGCAGCATGGTAGCCTTGTGGATAGCACAATTGCTTCACCGCTCCAGGGTCCCAGGTTCGATTCTGGCTTGGGTCACTGTCTGTGCGGAGTCTGCACATCCTCCCCGTGTGTGCGTGGGTTTCCTCCGGGTGCTCCGGTTTCCTCCCACAGTCCAAAGATGTGCAGGTTAGGGTGAATTGGCCATGCTAAATTGCCCTTTGTGTCCAAAATTGCCCTTCGTGTTGGGTAGGGTTATGGGAATAGGGTGGAGGTGTTGACCTTGGGTAGGGTGCTCTTTCCAAGAGCCGGTGCAGACTCGATGGGCTGAATGGCCTCCTTCTGCACTGTAAATTCTATGATAATCTATGATAATATGCAGCCAATGCAACAGGTTACAGTCACCGGATTTGTAAATTTAAACACAATGTTATTAATAACAGTAACTATAATTCAACATGCAGCTAATACAACAGGTTAACTATCACAAACCCCCCTGCTAATACAACAGGTTAACTATCACAAACCCCCCCCCGGCTTAAACTTGCCTGCGCTGGAATATGCACACAAAAGAGAGGAGAAGAGCGGTATAAAAATAATAATTAAAAGTAAAATGATGAGCCATTCTTTCAGATGGTTGTTTCTAGCACAGCTTTAATCCAAGCCGTCAGTTTGAGATTTCTATTTCCAGTCTGTAATAGTAGATTTATTCAGGTCTCTGCAGTTTCAGGAATACAGCAGCTTTTCTTGGGAGCGAGAGAGATCCTTTCCTCCGAGTGTCCAGGACCCCAACCCTGCTGTCCTTGGGTCTCTGGAAATCATCCCACTTAGGCAGGAGCCAATCACCACCTGTTGCAGGGCAGAATACATCCTTTAGCCAATTCATTGGCCACCAGCCAACAAATCGAACTGAGACCCACCCCATTTCTTGGGTGCCACAAAGTCTGAGTTCTGCTCAAAAACCAGCGCCATCTATTATGTTTCAACTTTTTGAATTCCTCATTCTCTGTGCTGCTTGACTTAAAGATACGTGTCCGTTAAGCATCCACGGATCAAAATGATAACAGCAAAAAAATAAAGAAATGCGAAATAAGGGAATCATCAGGAAGGACCCCTAGTTAGCCAGAGACCTAGAATAATGCTCTGGGGACCCAGGTTCAATTCCTAACACTGCAGATGGTGAAATTTGAATTTGATAAAAAAAAAAAAAAAAAAAAAAAATCCGGAATTAAATGTGTAATGATGACCATGAAACCATTGTCGTTAAAAACCCATTTGGTGACTTCCGGTGGCGGCCATGAGGGAGTAGGTCGCATATTTGGTGGCTTCCACTCGTGACTTTTTGGACCTTTTCCCCCGACCTTTTTCAGAATTTTGTTTGATGGGTCGGTGGTGGATGAGTCGGAGGAGGAATCCCACCCAGTATATGGAGACATGGTACAGAAGTGGACATAAGGGAAGGAAGAACCAAATCGAGCAGGCACGTATAGATTCTGCAGCAAAGGAAAGCATGGCGGATCTGCAGTGTACTGGCTCAGCGGCCCAGTGGACACCAGACCAGCTGGTGGAGTTTATTCGGGAGGGCTTCGCCAAGCAAAAAAAGGAATGCCTGGACCCGACCAAGGAGTCGATCACTCGGGTGGGGCAGAGATTGGAAGCCCAAGATCGGGCGGTCCAGAAGGTGGAGGAAACAGTGGCTGAGCATGAGGAACACCTAACTGCGCTGGAGACGCAGGTGGGGCTGATGAAAGAGCCAACAGAAAAGGCT
Organism: Scyliorhinus torazame; assembly: GCF_047496885.1. Classification (NCBI taxonomy): domain Eukaryota; kingdom Metazoa; phylum Chordata; class Chondrichthyes; order Carcharhiniformes; family Scyliorhinidae; genus Scyliorhinus; species Scyliorhinus torazame. The sequence continues at coordinate 313,368,379 of NC_092707.1, forward strand.
GCAGGGCAAGGTGGAGGACCTAGAGAATAGGTCCCGCCGGCAGATCTTGAGGATCGTTGGCCTCCCTGAGGGATGTGAGGGAATGGAGGGAACGGAAGCAAGGGTTTATGTGGCGAGTATGCTCGGGAAGTTAATGGGTGATGGGTCGTTTCCTAGACTCCTGGAGGTGGCCAGAGCGCACAGACCGCTTGCGAGGGTGCCGTGGGAGTATGAGCCACCAAGGGCAATGGTGGTACGAATGCACATTCCTGAATAAGAAGCAGATTTTGGTTGGGCCAAGCAAACGCAAAGCTGTAAGTGGGAGAATAAAATTCTGCGCATCTACCAAGATCTGGGTGCGGACCAGGCCAAGAGAAGAGCGGGATTCAACCGAGTGAAATTGACCCGTTTCAAGAGTAAGGTGAAGTTTGGTCTACATTACCCAGTTCGTCTATGGGTCACCTATGAAGGGCAGCAATTGTACTTTGAGTCGCCGGATGAAGCAATGGACTTTGTGAAAAGCAATCGTCTAGATAGAGACTGGGGTGATTGATCTTTGCTGTAGGGACTCTGCTAAAATTGATCTTACTTTTGAACTGCATGAGAAATGCCTTTTGTATCGTTTTTTGGGCTGTTGCTAAGTTTTTGAGTTAACTTTATACTGCTGGAGGAAGGGTGGGTGAATCTATGATGTTTTTTCTTTGGGTGTGTTTGGGTGGAAATGTGCCTTTTGAATAGGTATGTCCGAGTGGGGGGAGGGGGGGGAACAATAGGAGGGAAGATGTCTGGCGCCATGGGGGGGGGGGGAAGAGTAACCAAGCCAGCTGGGCAAGTTGGCTCACGGAAGCGCAGTGGGGGATGAGCGGATGTTTTGTTTGTTGAAGGGGATTGCATGGTTGCATTTAATGTGCTGTTAAGGGGTGGGGGTAAATTGCTCTGCTGACAGGAGAGGGACTGTTGCTTGGAGATAAATGGGAGGTCGGGGACGGAGGCTACCTAAGAAGGGGGATCGTTGATTTTGGAGGGGGGAGGGGGGGGGGGGGGGGGGTGAGAAGCCTCCCGACCAGGCTGATCATGTGGAATGTCAAAGGGTTGAATGAACCGGTTAAGAGGGCTCGCGTGTTCGCATATTTGAAGGGATTGAAGGCGCACGTGGTAATGCTACAGGAGACACACCTGAGGGTAATTGACTAGACCAGACTGAGGAAGGGGTGGGTCGGCAGGTATTTCACTCGGGGCTGGGTTCTAAGACTAGAGGGGTCGCGATCCTGATTAATAAGCGAGTCTCATTTGAGTCGGGGAGAATACTTGCGGATGTGGGGGGGGGTAGATATATCATGGTTAGGGGGAAGCTGGAAGGGTTGCTGGTGGTGCTTGTGAATGTCTACACACCAAACTGGGATGATGTGGAGCTTGTAAGATGGATGTTAGGAAAGATCCCGGATCTGGATTCAAACAAGCTGATCATGGCCGGGGGGGGGCTTCAATACAGCCATTGACCCAAGACTGAACCGGTCGGGTTCAAGGACAGGCAGGGTCCCGGCAATGGCGAAGGAACTAAAGGGGTTCATGGAGCAGATGGGTGGGGCAGACCCATGTAGGTTTGGGCGGCCAAGAGCGAAGGAGTTCTCCTTCTTCTCACAAGTACATAAAGTACTCTCCCGGATCGACTTTTTTATTTTGAATCGGGCTTTACTGCCAGGGGTGGTTGACGCCGAGTATTCGGCAATTGCTGTGTCGGACCATGCCCCACATTGGATGGACCTACAGGTGAGCAAGGAGGGTGGTCAGTGCCCGCAATGAAGATTGAATGTAGGACTATTAGTGGACGAGGGGGTGTGCGGGCGGGTGAGGAAATGCATCCAGTACTAGCTGGAAATTAACGATACAGGGGAAGTCTCAGCAGCAATGGTTTGGGAAGCATTGAAGGCAATGGTCAGAGGGGAGCTGATTTTGATTCGGGCCCATAGGGAGAAGGAAGAGCGGGCAGAGACTGATAAGTTGGTCGGGGAAGTACCAAGTACTAAGTAGACAGGAGGTATGCGGAGGCCCCGGAGGCAGGATTACTGAAGGAACGAGGGAGGCGACAAGTGGAATTTGGATCGTTATTTACGGGGAATGCGGTGGAGCAGTTGAGGAAGGCGAGGGGGACGATATATGAGCATGGAGAGAAGGCCAGTAGAATGCTTGTGCACCAGCTCAGGAAAAGGTAGGCAGCTAGGGAGAGTGAAAGACAGAGGAGGGAACACAATCTTGGACCCAGTAGAGGTCAATGGGGTGTTCAAGGAACATAGAACATAGAACGATACAGCGCAGTACAGGCCCTTCGGCCCACGATGTTGCACCGAAACAAAAGCCATCTAATCTACACTATGCCATTAGCATCCATATGCTTATCCAATAAACTTTTAAATGCCCTCAATGTTGGCGAGTTCACTACTGTTGCCGGTAGGGCATTCCACGGCCTCACCACTCTTTGCGTAAAGAACCTACCTCTGACCTCTGTCCTATATCTATTACCCCTCAGTTTAAAGCTATGTCCCCTCGTGCCAGCCATTTCCATCCGCGGGAGAAGGCTCTCACTGTCCACCCTATCTAACCCCCTGATCATTTTGTATGCCTCTATTAAGTCTCTTCTTAACCTTGTCTCCAACGAAAACAACCTCAAGTCCATCAGCCTTTCCTCATAAGATTTTCCCTCCATACCAGGCAACATCCTGGTAAATCTCCTCTGCACCCGCTCCAAAGCCTCCACGTCCTTCCTATAATGCGGTGACCAGAACTGTACGCAATACTCCAAATGCGGCCGTACCAGAGTTCTGTACAGCTGCAACATGACCTCCCGACTCCGGAACTCAATCCCTCTACCAATAAAGGCCAACACTCCATAGGCCTTCTTCACAACCCTATCAACCTGGGTGGTCGACTTCTTCGTGGAAAATTGCCAGCAGAAGGGGTGGGGGGCGGGGGTTAGTTTAGCTTAGAGTAGGGAGTTAATAAAGGTGAGACCTGTAAGGGAGGGAGACGGCTTTTGCACTATGTTTATAGTTTCATGTACATTGTTTATTTTGTTGTTGCTATAATACCAAAAATACCTCAATAAAATGTTTATTAAAAAAAAAAATGTTTAGCTTCTATTCGAGAATCAGTCAGCACTGCATTTTAAACGAGCATAAGCATTTATATGGCTATATTTGCATTGGAGCTGGCCTTAATTTTCTGCTTGGAATTAAGTGTTTAGGTGATATTCACCTTGTAAGTTGGTGCATGGGATCAAGCAGGCCACGAAGTTGAGTGAATTTAAGACATGCCCACAAGAAGCAGACTGTGTAAAGAGACTGACAAATAGAAGTAATTCTTCCTGCAAAAACATTGAAGCTGTTTTCAAGCTACAAGTTGTAGCATTTGTTAACTCATCAAATAACTATGTTGCAGCGAGAGAATTCAGTGTTAGTGAACAACTGGTATGAGAATGGAAGGAGGAGTCGTAGCTCAGAAACTACCAAAAGACCTCTGCAAAATGACCAGTTCCAGGGATTCATTCAGACAGCAGCAAAAACAGGAGTACCCATTATGCCACATCAACAACATGGATGAAACACTCATGTATTTCAGTATGACAAAACATCACACTGTATAGAGGTTCGAAAACTGTTCTAGTGAAAACCATAGGACATGTGAAGGACGGTTTCAGGGTGGTAGTAACTTGCACAGTCGACTCCTAAATTAAAGCTCATGGTAATTTTCAAATGTAAAACCATGCCGAAGTTCCCTGCAGCGGTTTTTGTGCATGTCCATGAGTGATTGAATGGATGAGGATGGAGTGAAGTTATGGATTGCTATGTGTAACTTGGGACATGTTAGGATCCATTATAACCAATGAGATCAAGAGGAGCCTATTAACAAATAACTCTGGTTGTAGTTATAGCAGCAGGTATCTAGTTCAACCTTTAGATGTGGGCCTCGACGAACTATTCAAGGATCATGTTCACATAAAATGGTAGGTGGTTGGTGGGGCAAAAGCCTTCACAGTGTGGGAGTATTCATGCTGCCCTACTTGATGTTTTGTGAGGTTTTATCATTAAATTGTGAAGTGCTATCAATGCACAAACTGCCATCAGTTCATTTAAAATCTACAGAATATCCCATTAAATGGAGGGTAATTTATTGTGGGTGGATAGTTATGAAACTGGAATGTAATGTCATAGCCAAAGTGACTCAGAATAAATTTGATGAACTCTTTGCGTCGGATGCCAAAGTTGATGTTTTTTTCACAAGATTGATTGTGGTTTGAACTAACCTTGGAGAATGATTTCATTAAATCAAGACGTGATTTAATTTGAATTACGGCTCCGTTTTTGTTTCCACATTTTAAAATGGTGACCACCTACACCACTGGCGGTTTACAGTTTATACCATACATATAAGGTGATCCTGTTTTTTCCTAAACCTTCGAAGTTCGATTTCTAAACTGTGATCTACAGTGTATTAGTATTTCATTGTTCATTGACGGGTGTAAATGAAGGGCCACCTGTGTTCATTTTGCTTTCTTTTTCCACTTGCACACATGCTATCGGGGGTAAAATATGAATCAAATTACAGTAAAAACATTGAACCAAAGGTGAAATGGTGCAGTGTGCATCTCTTGTTCTGTTTCATTGTAGTATTCTGATCTTAAAATATACTTTGTCTACAGTTTAAAATCTGCAACAAAAAATAATTGCTTAGGTTAAGAGTCTGTTATCAAGGAAATAATGGCCTGGCTTTCACAGAGAATCCTGATAGCAAATGATTTAGATCCCTCCTATTTAGAATACGCAGTCATACCAGCATCGCAATACATGCAAAACAGTAAGTACCAAGGATTGATTGCAACACAATAGTATGCTGGAAAAATTAAGAGCACAACCATAGGTCACAAATGAAATTAGTTGTCTTCTAACTAATATGTATATTGAGTTTGGATTATTGCTCCAAAATCACCTCTATTTGGATACACTGTAAAATCTATTTGGCGAAGATAGGAAATTTGTTTTTTTTACCCTTTTGCAATGGAGTCATGACCCAAATGATAGTTGTACTAATCTATCAAAGTAATTAGTGATATCTCTCTGTATGTTCATGCAGTGATCAGACCACAGATTAATGTTTTGTTATATTTCCTTCAGGACCATTGTACTATATATTACAGTGAACTGCAGGTTTGAAAAAACTTAACCTGTTTGTAGGCAACTATTTGAACCTACCATACAAAGGTTAATTCTAGTGATTTACAGTGATGGTTCATCTATTTCAGAACAGGGTATTGAAGAGATGAAGAAGCTTCTGCTACTCCTTCTGGGCTGTGCTGTTCAGGTTGGTGATGTCCGTATTCTATTTTTAAATAAACTCACTTTTGCTTTTCTAATTCTGCTTCAGGAGAACTGAGGCCCAACCAATCAATCCTTTCCTGATGGGTATACCTGTGCATTTCTGGTATCATCCTTGTAGATTTTTCCACACGGTCTCCAGTGTGACTCAAACTTTTCATAATATAATAGCTAGAATATCACACACTACACAAATGTGGTCGAACTAAGGTTCAAAATAGGTTTTGTACAACTTCCGTGCTTTTCAATTCTATCCATCTGGAAGTAAAGCCGAGTGTTAGGTTCCCCTTTTTATGGTTTGTGTGACTGGTATATTTGTACTCTTGAGCCCCACCTAGACTGGCTTTCAAAATAATAAATTACACCATCTCCATTATACCCCATGCTCTCATCCCCCTCAATTCTTCCTTACATTATGTACTACCTCTCATTTATCGATTAAACTTAGGTTGTCAGTTGTTTGCCCAAGTTTATTAATGCCTCTTTCTATTTGACTATTTCCCTGCCGACCCACAATTTGGTGTTACTCACAAATTTGGAAATTGTGTTTTATGATTTCAATGTCCAAATTGTTAATGTAGGGTGTGATCTTCCCAAAAAGAAACAATGCGCCCAAGCGAGCACGTTTAGCTGTGTGTTTTCCAGCCCTCGCAGTGCCGAGAAACGTATGGCTATTCAACGCAAGTCACTTTAAATAAGGGGCCTGAACGGGGATTGTGCAGGCCGAGGCCACACACAGCCCCATTTTTTTACATTGGGGAGCTCTGCTCGTCAGAACTTTTTAAAAATGGTGTCCTGATCTCAGAGGCCCTGAAATGAATCGCCGACCCCCTGCAAGCCTGAACGCAACATGGGAGGGCAGTGCCAACCTGGCACCTTTTCAGTTGGCAGTGGCACCTTGGCAGTATAAGACTGGCACCCAGGTGGCACCAGACGTGACTAGGCACCACCCTGCCCAAAGGGCATGCAGCTGGGGGCCTCCGATCCCCTTGGAGACCCCCTCGTGTGCCATTCCTTCTGGTCCCGTTTGTGGGGACTAGTACCAAACGGCGCTCGCCCAAGGTCCTTGAGGTGAAGGGATTGAATCCCAAAGCCTCAAGGACCTCGGGAATCTGCACATTAGAGTGAGGCTTCCTGCCTCGCTCTAATATGCAGATTTGCGAAAATGTGATCCCGCTTATTGTGGGCAGGATTCCTCTCGTTGAATCTCGCGAGGTGTTGAGAGCCGGGCGGATCCTGGGAGTGGGGTCTCCCGGCTTTCAACTGCCATGCTGCGTCGTGGTGAGCTGCTTTTCCGGTACAGCATGGCCAGAGGATTGCGCCCGTAAATTGTGAACTACACTGGATCTTTTGGAACATCACTTGTCACCTTCTGCCTTTGAATTACTGTCCTTTATTCTAGCGCTCTGCTTTTTGTCTTACGGGCAGCTAGCAATCCGTTTTGCCACTTGGCCCAGACTTCACGTTCACTGACCTTATTCATTACAAAGGGCCTTTGGTATTTCCGATGTTGCATAAATATAAGTTGTCGGTGCTAATATTGGAGCTTAATTGCTTCCAGCCATTATCAAATCTTATTTAACGAGTTTGCTCCATCTCTGCCAATTGAGAAAGGATTTTCCTGGTTTCCTTGTTGATCTACTCTCCATTATCTGATAGAGTCCGTTCAGCATCAAATAATGAAGCACCATGTGAGGAGACGAAAGGGTTTTCATTTGCCAAAGGCAAAAAATTTTTTTTGTGCTCGACTTTTCAAATATTTGAGTTGGAGCATGACTGCTTTGGAATAATGACCGTTGCCTCTATTTTACTGGTTGTTCCATAGCATTCTCTTACTGTGTTTTGTTGTTGTATTGCGATGTTCAGTTACCCAGAGATTCTATACCTGCAGAGGAACATAGAACATACAGTGCAGAAGGAGGCCATTCGGCCCATCGAGTCTGCACCAACCCACTTGAGCCCTCACTTCCACCCTACACCCCTAACCCAATAACCCCATCTAACCTTTTTGGACACTAAGGGCAATTTATTATGGCCAATCTACCTAACCTGCACATCTTTGGACTGTGGGAGGAAACCGGAGCACCCAGAGGAAACCCACGCAGATACAGGGAGAATGGGTAGACTCAGCACAGACAGTGACCCAAGCCGGGAATCGAACCTGGGACCCTGATGCTGTGAAGCCACAGTGCTAACCACTGTGCTACCTTGCCGTCTGAGTTTTCTTTTTTAAATAAATTTAGAGTATCCAATTATTTTTTTCCAATTAAGGGACAACTTAGCATGGCCAATCCACCTACCCTGCACATCGTTGGGTTGTGGGGTGAGACCCAGGCAGACATGGGGAGAATGTGCAAACTCCATACGGTCAGTGACCCGGGGCCAGAATCGAACATGGGTCCTCAGCGCCATGAGGCAGCAGTGCTAACCACTATGCTACTGTGTTGCCCCTTGCAGAGGAAGATTAATGGTGTATTAAACAACATCTTTGCTCAAGTGGTAAATGTTCATGCTCAAGTGGTAAATGTTCATGAGGCATGGGTCTGACACGAGCAGTTCCATTATTTATGAGCTCACAATCTTCTTCCCTGTAGTCTTGGCTCCTCCAAAATTCCCTGTATTGTAACCAAAAAAACCATCTTTCAGTTACCCCACTTCCAGGAAACAAGTGGCCACGAGATTATTAGAAGATGAAGGTAAGGATCCTGAACCTGGGCTCAATCAATCTGCCAGAGCTCTGAATGTTTAATTTCCAATGTTTTGTTGCTTGCACGATACCACTTTCAATGTCATTGTCCTAGGATGAATCCATTGTCTCAAACTTTATAAGGGCTGATTTTAGCTTGCTTTGGCGGGATGGGAGTCACCTCTCGTCCCAAAAGGAAGCTGGATTTAATGATTATTTTTATTCCAGTGTGAAAGAAAAGAAGAATTTATCGAAAGCATAAAAGTTCTTGATTTTGATACAAAGGCTGCTGTTGCAACTCACATTCAAGAGGTTTGTTCTGAAATTACAATATTTTTATAATAACTTGGAAGTCGCTCGAAGATGGTCATGTATAAAGATGTTTGATGAGAACCTGAACATTTTGAACCATAATGCCTTCCACACCCTGATCCCCTCCCACCAAACATTCGTTGAGGCTCACACATGAAATATTAAATGTTGGTGAGCTATTGGAATGTTTCCTGCTGTCCTGGATGTGTATCCTATGATTTGGGAGAAGGGATTAGATAATCTGAGGTGTTGTGAGGTGGTGAGCATAATATATATGATATAATTGGTGTCATGAGAATTGGTAAACTGATTTGTCAATTAAGAAAGATGACCACTTCCAAATGACTGTGCTCCAATCTGGCCTGACTCAAGTCCTCTATATCCTTCTGCCACTTTCTTTACTGTCTTGGTATGCTTCCAGTTGTGGTATAGAGGTAAATAAAGGCAAATTAATGTAAATTGCTGAATAACTTGATATGGCTGCCTTTATGCTTGAAAAGAAGGTCAACCTCTCCATCCGCCCGTCCATCCATCCATTGTACAGTACTCTTGCTGTTACGTTTTAGATTCACGTATTGTTTTCTGCAAGGAAGTAAAAGCAGCAACCTAGGGGGATCAAGTGCGAGTCCAGAGTGGATTTCCCTTAAAGTAACTGTATCCTTCACACTCCAACCTGCCCCTATCCCAACCCCGTATAAATTATGACTATAATTATATCAGTATGTGAAATATTACTTTGTGCATAGGTGAGAAAATCTCACTGCTCAAAATTAATTTTAAAGTAGAAATATATCTTAATTTCAGACATATTAACTTTAAAAGTGACACTGTACACAAATACGCATTACTGTAAAAAGCTGAATGTTTGTCATTTCTGTATGTTCTATTATATACAGCTGTATATCATTGGAAATCATAATCCACTTTTTATGTTGTGAAGGTGACTCACAATCAGGAAAATGTCTTTGACATGCAGTGGATGGAATTGGCTGACCTTTCCCGTGAGGACCTACATTCTTTTTTCAAAAAATTGGCAATTCAGCTGAAAAGACTTGTGGATGAAAGAGATGAAAAATGTGAGGTACGAACACTGTTACTATTCCAGAAAAATTGTTAATAAAACATGACCTTATTTAAGTGTTGCAAACAAAAGGATGGTTTCAAAATTGCAAATTGATTTGAGACTTTCCACAGCAATCATTTTTTAAATAGTTTATCACCATAATGAATTGCATCATTAAGTGGCGGTTAAGCAATGTAGTTCAAGTTTAAGTACAAACTACAAACAGCTAAATAAGGGAAATCTTTCATCTTTTGGTACTACGAATATTGGGCATTTAAGGATACAGTTTCCAGAATGTCCTTCTGGTAGCATTGGTTGGTATGCTAGTTAAAGGCATGGGTCAAGTGGGACAGAAAATTAGGCAGTAAACCTCAGAACTACTTATTATGCAAGTAAGCACAATGGCCTCCTGGTACCCATATAAAATTAATGTGTGACCAGTATATTCTTGGCTTTAAATACTAATATCAGGAATTTGCTGGGTAGCTCCCCAGTAATAATATGTATATAGTCAGGTTAGTGAAGGGTTAATAATTACACCTGTGTAAACCAAACACTAGATGGCGCTATCACTTCTCTGTATTTAAGTCAGACTCTCAGGGAATTCTGGGAGAAGCTGGAAGGAGTAGCATAAGGAGAAAGCATGGTGAATAGTGTAGGTTAGATGACTTTTGTTTCGGTGCAACATCATGGGCCGAAGGGCCTGTACTGCGTTGTATCGTTCTATGTTCTATAGTGTAGGTTAGATGGCTTTTGTTTCGGTGCAACATCGTGGGCCGAAGGGCCTGTACTACGCTGTATCGTTCTATGTTCTATGAAAGCATAAGAAGATTAGAGTAGTTAAGAGTTAACACAAGGTTAGATCATAGTGTAGTTAGTGACTATTTAGATTATTGAGTAATGTAAGACAGATTCAGTATTACTTAATTATTATCTACCTCAGTAGAGTGTGTGAACTTAATTTAATTAGCAGTGTAATAATTAGTTTTGTTTCAATCTTTTGATATTTTCTTTGTCAACACTACATCAAATCATTTTGGAAGAAAGGATAAAGAATACAACATATTATCAAGCATGGTAATATAACACCCCTCTTGGTTGCAGTAACTTTGGTGAATGATCTTCAGAAAACCCCATTTATGTGGCTTATCTAGGGTTTAGACCAATCTTGTACTAAAGGTATGGTTCCCAGTCAGGAAATATATTTAAAGAAATTCATGTTCTTAATTTCTCAAAGATGTGTTTTCAGGGTTTCTGTTTAGAGCTTCCTAATTATACTTTTGACATGATTTGTTTTTATTTCACATTTTGTTGCATTTATTTCTGATTTTATTGAGTTTTTTGTTTGTTTTTCGTGCATCTTATTTCATTGGCTTACAACTCGTTTGGAGAGTCTTTAACTGTTTGAGGAATATCTTTATCAATAACATGGGGTTACCAGAAACTGAACTGGACTAGCCATATACATACTGTGGCCACCAGAGCAGATCAAAGGCAAGAGTCTTGCGCCTCCAACTCTCGAGATGCTCGGCACCCATCCAGGACAGCAGCCCGCTTGATTGCTCCCACTTCCACAAACATTCAATTCCTCAACCACCAAACAGTGGCAGCAGTGTGTACCATCTACAAGATGCACTGTCGGTACTCACCAAGGTTCCTTAGGTAGCACATTCCAACCCCATGACCACTACCTTCTAGAGGGGCAAGAGCAGCAGACACTTGGGAGCACCACCACCTAGAGATTCCCCTCCAAGTCACTCATCATCCTGACTTGGAAATATATCGCTGTTCCAGGATTTTGAGCCAGCGATAGTGAAAGAATTCCCTCCCTAACAGTACTATGGGTGTACCTAAACCTCAGGAACTGCAGCGATTCAAGACGGCAGCTCACCACCAACTTTTCAAGTGCGCATCTAGAGATGGGCAATAAATGCCCAAAATCCACAATTCGTTTTTTTAAAAATCAGACGTAAGTGACTGCATTAGGGTCATGAGGACTGCATTAGGTGACTGCTTTTAACTCTCCTAAACCATCCCCCCCGCCCTCCCAAAATACTTGGGCGGGGTTCTCCAATAATGGGGCCATGTCCCCACACCCACGAAAAAACACGGACCGAAGAAGCGCGGGAGCTGCATCGGATCCAATCTCGGTTTTGATGCCCATTCTCCGCCCCCACGCCTAGCGCAATTACCGTGTGGAGGCTCGGAGAATCCCACCCCTTATCTCAGTGTTCCTTTGGCATTTCCAAGATGATCTGTGTATATTTCACCAGCCTGATGATGATAGCTTGTACTATAGTAATACTTTTTTCATGTAATTAGTACCTCAGGGGTGATAATGGCCGCGATTCACTGGGAAAATCTCCAAGTGCGGTAGTGAGCGGGAATTCCCGCGAGTTTCCTGACACTCGGCCAGGCGAGGCTGGCAACACTATTCAACGTTCATTGGTCCACTTAACGAGGCCTCACGGGCTTCCCGGCCCAAATGCCAGCTGATTCACCAGGACCGCGGTCGGCAGCCCAAGCAGCACTTAGGCTCCACTTGCTCAGCCAACCTCAGCCAGCTCGCAACAATGGCACTGGGGAGACCGGCCCCAAGATTCGGAAAGGCTCCTGGACGTGGTGGAGGCCAGGAGGGATGTCCTGTTCCCCCGAAGGTCCCGGAGGATGAGCCACAAGGCAGCCAATGCTTGCTGGGACGAGGTGGCGGCAGCAGGCAGTGTGACCATGAGGACCGGTCTCCTGTTTCGGAAGAAGGTCAACGACCTACATCGGGAAGCCTGAGTGAGTAGACAGCAACGTCCCACCTCCCAAGGGAGCATCCCCCCCAGGCGACCGCCAACCCTTCCTCCATGCCCCTCCCCTTTCAGCACTCTCTCCACCCCAACCCTCCCTTCACCCCTCCACACAATTCTGAACCATGCGTGTGGCTAACGATGCCCTCTTTGTATCCCCTCAGGAAAAGCTGTCCTGTAAGAGGGTGGGAGAGGGCCCAGACTGGCGGTGGGGCGCCGGATTTGAGAATCTTCACCTCTTTCGAGGAGCGGGCCCTGGAGGTGACAGGTGTGGCCGAGGACAGGGCGGTCACCAACACTAGCGCAGCCACACATACCTTGGTGGGATATGTCAGTGGTCAGGCTTGTGGGGCATAATCTGGTGAGCACCACATTGCTGATGATGTGGATCAGGTGGAGGCAGGAACCGCAAGGCGAAACAGCAGTCGGAGGTCTGCTGGAGCCCCGGACCCAGCTGGCTCCCAGCTTGATGCTGCGCCTCTGGAACAGAGTTACCCAGAGCTGATGGAGACGATATGGAGCAGCTGGAATGTTCAGAGGGAGATGTCCGTGTCACTCCAGCAGATCCATAGCCGATTGGAGGAATCACAGAGGATTCCAATTGCCAGTAATGAGTGGCAACACTGCTAGGGAGGCGACCGCAGTGGAGAGCCTGGTGCATGACGTTGGCACAATGGGTGAAGGTGTCCAAGGTATCGTGCAGTCAGTGACGCCATGGCTGAGGGTCTCAGCAGTATGTCTGCCTCACTGGGGGATGTCACCCATTATCAGGTCGACCTTAATGGGGTTCTGCGGACATGCCGCTCTCGGATGGGAATGGCGAGGGGCTGCGGAGCTTATCCCAGTCGCAGGTGGGCATGGCTGTGCCAATCAGAGCACGGCTCAGTCACTGGAGGATGTGTCCCAGTCACTGAGGAGCATTGTCGAAGGTGTTGACACGATGGTGCGGACCATGAGTTCCACCAGGGCTGGCAGAGCCAGATGATGCAGGGGCACCCGGGCCCGAACCAGATGCCCCTCCATCCCAAGGTGAGCCCCAGGGCCCTATGGGCACTGACTGGGAGGAGGAGGCATTGAGTGCCAACCTGGTCCTGTCTCATGGGGTGGCGACGGTGTCCACCAGCACTCCTGAGTTCCACCCCTCTTGATGAGGCTGCGTCTCACAGCTAGCACACGGGACACGGCCCCAGAGGACACCCACCAGGGGCATCGAAGGCCACGGGACAAGGTAAGCAGCTGGCTGCCTCTACCTCCGATGTGCATCCTGGGGAACACCAAGACGTAGTGGTAGAACTAGGAGGGCCTGGCATGTTGACATCTCCGAGGGCAACTGGGTAGAGGGCAGGGTTTGGTAGGGGGTTGGGGCTGGCGGTGGTTGGGAGGTTGGCACTCTCGGAAATGGGGTATTGTACAGCACCTTAAACGACTTTTTGCACAACCATTATGATACCTCTTGTCATTTTCTTTCGCAATGCGGGCTGACCCCCCGGCCCTTTGCCTGTCTCTCCAGGCAACTCCCCACCCCTCCCTGTGGCACCCACCCACCCTCCGGCTGTGGTTGTGTCCCGGGAGCTGTGTCCCAACCCTGGGTGTTTGAATGTTGGCTGCTGCGTGTGTGGTGTTGACTCCCACACAGTGTCCTGACATCATGGTTTCGAATGCTAGGCAATAACTCCCACATGCTACATGGCCTGCCTACGCACGGGAACCCACTTGGCATAAGTGCTCAGGTAACCACGATTGCCAAGTCTCAATTAACGATTGCCTTCAGCCAGAGGCCTCAGCTGTCGGCGGGGGTTACGGGTGATCGGTGGGGTAGATGGACAGGGTCAGGGGTTGCCCCCCAGAATGGGGTTGGGAATCCAAGGGTTGGCACGGGTTGTGCCACGAGCGATTGCCCCCTCCCCCCGCACTCTCCCATGGTAGCCCACCCTGTGGAACATTCCCCCCCCCCCCCCCCTCCCTCCCTCCCACACCCCAAACACTGGGGTGGCAAGACCAGCGCCTCTGATCTCTTTGCCTGTGGGCAGACATTGCTACTCCCCTCCTTGGCTCCCTACAGAAGCCCTTCTGTCAGGTTCACGTTTTTTAAAAGAGTACTAATTGGTGCCAGCGTGATCACTTGCTGGAGAGGCCGGAAAATGACAGGAGACCATTGGAGGACGGGTGGCTCTCGTTAATTGTATGGAAATGGGGCTTATGTGCTGATAATTGGTTTTGTCGCTACGCTACAGCAAGATTCCGAATCCACCTACGGGAGCAGGTCGGTTGCATTGCAAACTGTTCGCCGCCTATTCACCAGCCTCGTTATGTTTGAACGAGAGTGTAACGAGTCCGGAAGATCGCGCCCAATTACTCCACAAAGGCCAGAGAAGGATTATAAGGACGTATGGGAGCAAAAAGGTAAACCTAGTGAGAACATTCTAGAGTAAAGGGCCAAGCTAGCTTAAAGCTCTGCGGTGCAAGGGAGAGTGATGTAAAGGAGACCAGAATCAGAGGAAGATCCAGGAACCTATTGCTGAAGGATATTGTAGAGTTAGGATGGGGCAAGGGACATGAAGATAATGAGGATTTTGAAATTGTTGCATTGAAACCAGCACAGAATTGTGAACACAAGAATGGTAGAAGTGTAGGACTGTGAAGTAGAATGATCGAGCTTTATCAAGTTGAAATATCTGAAGGGTTGAGCTCAGGAGATTATTGAAAAGAAAACTGGAGTAATTTTAATTGAATAACTGACCATGGCATAAATAAACTCTTTTGTGACATTAGGTTGCGGTAGGTAGGAGTAGAGATGGGGAATGTGTTGCAAGTGCAAAAAAGCTGGTCTTAATGGCTACATGGCAAAAAAAAAAAAGAGAGAGATTTGTATTCATGTAATGAATTTTAACGGTGATGCAGGAATTAAGAATCCAGAGGGTGTGCATATACAAACCTTGAAGGTGGCAGATAAGTTTCGAAAGCTGTTTAAAAAGGCAGATGAGATCCTCGGTTTTATAAATCAGAGAATCATAGAATACCTAGTGTAGAAGGAAGCCATTTGGCCCATTGTTGCTGATTTTCTCCTTGGTTCAATTGATCTGTTTTATTACCTTTGCTCTCGAGTCGCCAGGTATCTTTATGATACCGCCACGTGGTTCAAGTCCGAGTAATGATCAATAACCCAATACACCGATTAGTAAGATTTAAATCAAAGCACATTTATTATACACAGTAATCGCTACTCATGCACAAATTCTACGTCTAAGCTACTTCTACAACTAACAGGCCTATACTTAACTTTGAACTGGCCCACCAGGTCAGGGGAACAAATGGCCTTTCGTTCGGGTTCTGAGTCTGCGGGATTCGAAGTTGGTATGGATTGGTAGCAAGGAGCGCTTATCTCGTAGCGGGCGTTGAATTAAGACTCACGTCAGTCGACGACCACTGCACCGGTCACGGTCAATGTTGGTTTGTGTTGCTGAGTGACCCGGGCAGGAAGAAGAGAGCGAAGAGGAGCTGCTGAAGAGCGCGATTTGAACTTTGGGCTTAACTCTTATAGTCCCCAGGGGCTTCCCGCCTTTCAGGGTGGACCCTGTACCTGGTCCCAAGTGATTGGACTTTGTCCCAATCGCTTGTTTCGATTTTCTCCAATACTGGAGCGGTTCCCTGATCAATGGGCAGTCTTGAGGTGCTCGTTTACCTCCTTTGTGTTGGCTCCTGCTGGCGCCGAGTAGTCTGGCTTTGCTTTGTGTGTCCAAAATGTTACTTATTGTTCCTGGGGATTGCCCATCAGTATGTAGATGGCTGCTACTTTGTTATGCTGATGGCCGCTGGTATCGATATTGTCTGGCTTTTGCAGAGGTAAATACACAGCAAACCTACAGCCGCAGGTTTCTGTCTTGTTGGCTGACTTTCCCATCAGCCTTTGCCGTTCGCCATTTTAAATCGGGAGTTGGCCAATTTAGGTGGCTACACCATCAAGTCTGCACCGACTCTCTGAAAGAACATTCCACCCAGGCCTACCCCCTGCCCCATCCTGTAACCCCACCTAGCTGTTGGACATTAAGGTAGAAATTTAGCATGGCCAATCCACCTAACCTGCATATCTTTGGACTGTGGGAGGAAACCGGAGCTCACGGAGGAAACCCACGCAGACATGGAGAGAATGTGCTGCTTCAAGCAGTGAAGGCTAAGGGGAGATTTGGTAGATTTATGATCCTGTTCGGGGCTGTTTATAACTCCCTCATCTTACAAAATCTTAGAAGTTCATTCACTTTTCATGGGACCACCCAAAGGTATGCCACAGCCATCCGGTATTTACATTATTTCTCCTTCGTATTCATAGTCGCAGTCATAGAAACATACAGCACAGAAAAGGCCCTTCAGCTCATGGCGTCCGTACAGGTCAAAAACAACCACCAAACCATTCTAATCCCATTGCAGGAGCAGTTAAAGAAGAAAACATGATTTGTAGCAGCCCCAGCTTGGCACTTCTGCACCATCAGGACTCAGACTTACACAAAATCAGAGCTCCTGTTTTGAATCAGATTTGAATCTTGAATGGGAAAGCAAGTCCCGGATGAGTAAGAGGCCATAATTCTAAGGGCAGTGAGGGGAAGAGGAACACTTGTCGGGTTGGGTGGCAGAGGGTCTGTAGCAACCAGGAGTATCAGGGTGCAGGAGATTTGGGAAGCAAATTGGTGGCAAGTAGGTGATATTGTAACTCAAAAGTTGTATTTTTCTTTTCAAATAACAAAACTTTACAATTTAGAAATGTAAAATCTTGCAGCTTAAGAGGGATAGTGTTTTAATATTTGTTTTTTCTGATAAGGTTGGACAGAAAGTAATTGCAGTTTTAATGGGAACCCCCTACTCTTATTGTTTTTCTATTTCTTGCTAGTTTACATTGATATTCCATTCGCATTTGCTTTATCAGTTTATTGGTCTTCCTTTGCCGAATTCTAAAATGCTCCCAATCCTCAGGCTTACTGTCTTTTTGCAAGTTTATATAAGTTTCTTCCTTTGATCTAATAAATCTTTAATGTTTTTTGTTCGCTACAGTTTACTCCCTTTTCCTGTTGGTTTTTTGTGCCTCAAAGGCATGTATATTTGTTGTAATCGTTGTGTTGATTCTTTTGACTACTGGCCATTCCTACGTGTTCATGTATTTTCCCAATTCACCACAGCCAGCTTCCCCCTCAAATCCTCACAGTTTTCCGTGTTTATATTTAGGACCCCAGTTTTGGATTGAACTACATTGTTCTCAAGGTTGATGTAAAATTCTGGTAACACTTTCCTAAAGATTATTTTGCAACAATTATTATTATGTCCTTTCTTATCGCACAGATGAGAAAGTGCTAGATCAATGGTTCCTCGATACACTGCTCGAGAAAACCATCTCTTGCATTACAGGAATTATTGTTCATTAAATTCACCCGGTCTTTATGCAGATTGAAGTTATTTATGATTACTGCATTATCCTTATTACATGCACCCCTAATTTCCCGATTTCTACCTTTCCTAAATTATCACTACTGTTTAGTGGCCTATAAACATGTTTGCTGCACCTTGCTGTTTGCTAGCTCCACCCAAACAGACTCTATATAATCTTCTTCCGATCGAAGATCCTCTCTCACTAATGTACAGATCTAATCCCTTATTATCAGCATTACCTCACCTTTTCCTTTTTTGCCTGCCTTTTTCAAATGTTGAATACCTTGAATATTCAGTTCCAAGTCTTGGTCATCCTACAGCTATGTCTCCAAAGTGGTAATTCGGTCATACCTGTTTACTTCTATTTTTTCCAGCAATTCACCTACCTTGTGTGTATTCAGATAGAATATACCTTGAATACAGCTTTTTAAATATTATTCCATATTTTGACTCTCCTTCATGCTTGCATTTGTTTCTTCTGCCTTCCACTTTTGTTCACTACCTTTCTACTTTCCATTACCATGTTTGTTTTTCTCCTATCTGAATTCCCTCTGATTCCCATCCCTTTGACAAGCTAGTTTATACCCTTTCCAACAGCACCAATAAATCTCCATCTGAGGATATTAGTTCTGGTCTACTAAGGTTTAACCTGTCTTTCATGTACAGGTTCCACCTGCACCAGAACTGGTCCCAATGTCCCAGAAAGATAAAGCCCTTCCTCCACAATTTCTCTAACAATGTTTTCATTCCCTCGATCCTACTATTTCGAACCAATCCACGGGCAACTTTGCTATGATGTCACTTTTTTTCCACTCTTCCTTCAAACTGGGAGCTGATCCAAGCAGCTGACTGGTGTGCCACTCCAGGAAAATGCAATCCTTGAGCCTTGGCCCCAATTTATGTTCTCCCACTTTGGACTTGTTTCATGCAGGTATACCACCTCTCCACTCCCAGCTAAGTCCACTCAAAGATGTTGACAGCCTACTACAGCACATGCTGTATTTCTCCAAAACCATACCCAGTATATTCCACCTGCACAATACTAGTGCCCAAATAAGAGTTGCATATGTACATGGATGAATAGAGACTAAACATGATCCCAACCCAACGCACATGGGAGTGACTGACTTTATCCTTCTGGGAACATCTGAGAAAAACTAGAAGCAATCTATTAACCAAACGTAACCTTATCATCTGCTACAGCAGAGTACTATGCACCTAGTTGGTAAAGGTCATTACACACACATCTTGCGGACACTCAGTTGAACCAAATACACATCATCACTGGAACCATCCGCTCAGACAACATCACTCTCCTACATTCCGACAACTGTTGAAAAGCTGCAAGCTAGTTGGTACCATCTGTGCTGCACCTCACTGCTATCCATGATTTTCTGTTCAAACTACACACCTTCCATCTCGGTGCCCTATTTGGAGCAACCTGCCTGAGCAAAACATACCAGCAGAGGTCCTTTAGATCCAGCAATATGAAGTATGGCAAGTCACTAACTAGTTCCTTGTTACAAAACCCATCTGTCAAATGGCAGACTTTGAAATATCACAGTGGGAGTGGTCCTTCCTAAACAAGTGCAGGGCAGGCCAAGGCCCCTGTGCAGTCAACCTCCTCCACTGTGGCCTCTGTACAAACCCCATATGTACTTGCGGAAAGACACAAACAGTGCTTACAATTTAAAAAAAAAAAAAAAAAAAAAATCTTTTTTTTTTTTAAAGAGTACCCAATTCATTTTTCCAATTTAGTGTGGCCAATCCACCTACCCTGCGCATCTTTTGGTTGTGGGGGCAAAACCCACGCAAACACGGGGAGAGTGTGTAAACTCTACATGGACAGTGACCCAGAGCCAGGATCGAACCTGGGACCTTGGCGCTGTGAGGCTGCAGTGCTACCCACTGTGCCACTGTGCTGCCCCTAGACACAAATGTCTCCCCGAGGAATGTCTCTTGGCAGACTAGTCATTTTAAACTCAGCTAGTAAGGCAGCTGGTACTTGGCTTTCAGGGACTTCTAATCACCAAATAAATAAATGTGCTTTAGTTGCCAGAATGAGACTTGTATCCAAAACCTTCTGACTCTGAGATGATCACTGAGCCACGGCTAATATTTTGAAGTTTTATTTGGCATCAAGTGAGACACAGACTTGGTGCATTGCTGGGTTTAGCTTGACCAAACTGTCAGGGACCAAAAAATTATTTTGGGGCTAAAGATTTTGTCAGCAGCTGAACATGTTGACTTTGATGATCCTGATATTGTTTTGGAAGACTTCTTTTTAAAAAAATATATATTTTATTCAGATTTTTTGGCCAAATAAAACAATACAAAGGTTTTCCTTTTTACAACAGTAAAACAGTATAAATAACAGTGGCCGTTTTTAACAAATAAATAAATAATATATAAACTAAATGGCAACTGCCATATCAAAAATAATAACTCTCCAAAAATAAAATCAAACAATCCAATATACATAGCCTAATACAAATATCTATACAAAAACACCCCTGAGGACCCCCCCCCCCCCCCCCCCCCCCCGGTTGCTGCTGTTACCTTCCCATTTCCTTTATCGTTCTGCGAGGTAGTCAATGAACGGTTGCCACCACCTGGTGAACCCTTGAGCCGAACCCCTTAGTGCGAACTTTATCCGTTCTAGTTTTATAAACCCTGCCATGTCATTTATCCAGGTCTCCACGCCCGGGGGTTTGGCTTCCTTCCACATAAGCAATATCCTTCGCCGGGCTACTAGGGACGCGAAGGCCAAGACATCAGCCTCTTGCGCCTCCTGCACTCCCGGCTCTTCTGCAACCCCAAATATAGCCAACCCCCAGCCTGGCTCGACCCGGACCCCCACCACCTTCGAAAGCACCTTTGCCACCCCCACCCAGAACCCCTGTAGTGCCGGACATGACCAAAATATGTGGGTGTGGTTTGCTGGGCTTCTCGAGCATCTCCCACACCTATCCTCTACCCCGAAAAATTTACTGAGCCGTGCTCCGGTCATATGCGCCCTGTGTAAAACCTTGAATTGTATCAGGCTTAGCCTGGCGCACGAGGACGACGAGTTTACCCTACGTAGGGCATCAGCCCACAGCCCCCCCTCAATCTCTTCCCCCAGCTCTTCTTCCCTTTTCCCCTTCAGCTCATCCACCATGATCTCCCCCTCGTCCCTCATTTCCCTGTATATATCCGACACCCTACCATCCCCCACCCATGTCCCTGAGATCACTCTATCCTGAACCTCCTGCGTCGGGAGCTGCGGGAATTCCCTCACCTGTTGCCTCGCAAAAGCCCTCAGTTGCATGTACCGAAATGCATTCCCTTGGGGCAACCCATATTTTTCCGTCAGCGCTCCCAGTCTACGAACAGATCTCTCAGTTGCACAACCCCAGCTCTTTGCCATGCTCCAAATCCCCCATCCATTCTCCCCGGGACAAACCTATGGTTATTTCCTATCGGGGACCGCACCGAAGCCCCCGTCCTTCCCCTATGTCGTCTCCACTGCCCCCAAATTTTTAGTGTTGCCACCACCACTGGACTTGTGTATTTCTTCGGGGAGAACGGCAACGGCGCCATCACCATTGCTTGTAGGCTGGTTCCCTTGCAGGACGCCATCTCCAATCTCTTCCACGCCGCTCCCTCCCCTTCTCCCATCCACTTACACACCATTGAGATATTGGCGGCCCAGTAGTATTCACTTAGGCTCGGTAGTGCCAGCCCCCCCCTATCCCTGCTACGCTGCAAGAACCCCCTCCTCACTCTCTGGGTCTTCCCGACCCACACAAAACTCATGACACTTTTCTCAATTCTCTTGAAAAAAGCCTTTGTGACCATCACCGGAAGGCACTGAAATACAAAAAGGAATCTCGGGAGGACTACCATTTTGACCGCCTGCACCCTACCCACAAGTGACAGGGGCACCATGTCCCATCTCTTAAAATCCTCCTCCATCTGTTCCACCAATCTTGTTAAATTAAGCCTATGTAAGGTTCCCCAACTCCTGGCTATCTGAATCCCTAAGTACCGGAAATCTCTTGTTACCTTCCTCAGCGGTAAGTCATCTTTTCCCCTGCTCTGCTCCCCCCAAATGCACCACAAACAACTCACTCTTACCCATATTCAATTTGTACCCCGAAAATTCCCCAAACTCCGAGTGTCTGCATTATCTCAGGCATCCCCTCCACTGGGTCCGCAACATACAGCAATAAACCATCTGCATACAAGGATACCCGGTGTTCTTCTCCTCCCCTGAGCATTCCCCTCCACTTCCTGGAGCCCCTCAGTGCTATGGCCAGGGGCTCAATCGCCAATGCAAACAGTAACGGAGACAGGGGACACCCCTGCCTCATCCCTCTATGAAGACGGAAGTAATCAGACCTCTGTCTCTTCGTGACCACGCTCGCCACCGGGGCCCTATACAGCAGCTGTACCCATCCGATATACCCTTCTCCAAAACCAAATCTCCTCAGCACCTCCCACAGATAATCCCACTCCACTCTGTCGAATGCTTTCTCGGCGTCCATCGCCACCACTATCTCCGCCTCCCCCTCTGGTGGGGGCATCATCATTACCCCTAGCAACCTCCGTATGTTCGTGTTCAGCTGTCTCCCCTTAACGAACCCGGTTTGATCCTCGTGGACCACCCCCGGGACACAGTCCTCTATCCTCGTCGCCATCACCTTGGCCAGGAGCTTAGCATCTACATTTAAAAGGGAAATGGGCCTGTAGGACCCACACTGCAGCGGGTCTTTTTCCTTCTTCAAAAGGAGCGATATCGTTGCCTCCGACATAGTCGGGGGCAGCTGCCCCCTTTCCCTAGCCTCATTAAAGGTCCTCGTCAAAAGTGGGGCCAGTAAGTCCATATACTTCCTATAAAATTCCACCGGGAATCCGTCCGGTCCCGGGGCCTTCCCCGCCTGCATGCTCCCAATCCCTTTTACCACCTCCTCCATCTCAATCTGTGCTCCCAGTCCCGCCCTCTCCTGCTCCTCCACCTTAGGGAATTCCAGCTGATCCAAGAAACACCTCATTCACTCCTTCCCTTCCGGGGGCTGAGCCTTATATAACCTCTCATGAAATGCCTTGAACACCCCGTTCACTCTCTCCGCTCCCCGTTCCATCTCTCCCTCCTCATCTCTCACCCCACCTATCTCCCTCGCTGCTCCCCTCTTCCTCAGTTGGCGGGCCAGTAGCCGACTCGCCTTCTCTCCATACTCATACTGTACACCCTGTGCCCTCCTCCACTGTGCCTCTGCCTTACCTGTGGTCAGCAGGTCAAATTCCACATGTAGCCTTTGTCTTTCCCTGTACAGCCCCTCCTCCGGTGCCTCCGCATATTGCCTGTCCACCCTCAAAAGTTCTTTCAGCAATCGCTCCCTTTCTTTACCCTCTTGCTTCCCTTTATGTGCCCTTCTGGATATCAGTTCCCCTCTAACCACTGCCTTCAACGCCTCCCAGACCACTCCCACCTGAACCTCTCCATTGTCATTAAGCTCCAAGTACCTTTCGATGCACCCCCTCCCCCTTAAACATACCCCCTCATCCGCCAATAAGCCCATATCCATTCTCCAGAGTGGGTGCTTTTCTTTTTCATCTCCTACCTCCAGGTCTACCCAATGTGGAGCGTGGTCCGAAATAGCTATGGCCGTATATTCCTTCCCTGTCACCTTCGGAATCAGTGCCCTTCCCAAGACAAAAAAGTCTATCCGTGAGTATACTTTGTGGACATGGGAGAAAAATGAGAACTCCTTACTCCCAGGCCTACTAAATCTCCAGGGGTCTACCCCTCCCATCTGCTCCATGAAGTCCTTGAGCACCCTGGCCGCTGCCGGCCTCCTTCCGGTCCTGGACCTCGATCGGTCCAGCCCTGGATCAAGCACCGTATTGAAGTCTCCCCCCATTACCAACTTTCCCGCCTCCAGGTCCGGGATACTTCCCAACATACGCCTCATAAAATTTGCATCATCCCAGTTCGGGGCATATACGTTCACCAGAACCACCGCCTCCCCTTGCAATCTGCCACTCACCATCACATATCTACCCCCACTATCCGCCACTATGGTCTTTGCCTCAAACAGTACCCGTTTCCCCACTAAGATAGCCACCCCCCTGTTCTTCGCATCCAAACCCGAATGAAACACCTGCCCCACCCATCCTTTACGTAGTCTGACCTGGTCTATCAGTTTCAGATGCGTCTCCTGCAACATAACCACATCTGCCTTTAATTTCTTTAGGTGTGCGAGTACCCGTGCCCTTTTAATCGGCCCGTTCAGCCCTCTCACATTCCACGTGATCAGCCGGGTTGGGGGGCTCTTTACCCCCCCCCCCCCTTGTCGACTAGCCATCCCCTTTTTTAACCCAGCTCCTCACCCGGTTCCCACGTATCCGTGTATCCCCCCGACGGCGCCCTCCCGCCTCGACCACCCCATCCCATAACAGCTCCCCCTTCTCCTTAGCAGCAGCAACCCAGTTAACCCCCCCCCCCCCCTCCGCTAGATCCCTTTCTAGCGTAGTTGCACCCCCCATGTTGCTCCCAGAAGTCAGTGAACTCTGGCTGACCTCGGCTTCCCCCCTTGTCCTCGGCCCCCACTGTGTGAGGCCCCCTCCTTCCTGCGTCCCTGTTCCTGCCATAATTACCATAGTGCGGGAACAAAGCCCGCGTTTCCCACTCGGCCCCGCCCCTAATGACCGGTGCCCACAGTTCCTCATACCCCCCCCCCCCCCCCCCCCCCCAACATGGGGAAGAGAGAAAAGTTACAGGATCGCAAGATTAACAAATTGAAAAATCATCCCCCCCCCCTTTTTCCTCGCCCCACATAATCACCCCACCACTTTGTCCCAAAAGTTCTTTCTCTCGCCATACTATTCCAGCTTCTCGTCCACAATGAATGTCCACGCCTCTTCTGCCATCTCAAAGTAGTGGTGCTTCCCTTGGTGCGTGACCCACAATCTCGCCGGTTGTAACATTCCAAACTGGATCATCTTTTTGTGAAGCACCGCCTTAGCCCGATTAAAACTTGCCCTCCTTCTCGCCACCTCCGCACTCCAATCCTGGTATACGCGGATCACCGCGTTCTCCCACCTACAGCTCCGAGTTTTCTTCGCCCATCTGAGGACCGTCTCTCTGTCATTATAGCGGAGAAACCTCACCACTATAGCTCGAGGTATTTCTCCAGCCCTCGGTCTTCGCGCCAAAACTCGATAAGCTCCCTCCACCTCCAAAGGGCCCGTCGGGGCCCTCGATCCCATTAGCGAGTAAAGCATCGTGCTCACATATGTCCCGACGTCTGCCCCTTCTGCGCCTTCGGGAAGACCCAGAACCCTTAAATTCTTCCTCCTCGAATTATTCTCCAGTACTTCCAGCCTTTCCACACACCTTTTGTGCTGTGCCTCGTGCGTCTCTGTCTTCACCACCAGGCCCTGTATTTCGTCTTCATTTTCAGCAGCCTTTGCCTTCACGACCCGAAGCTCCTGCTCTTGGGTCTTCTGCTCCTCCTTTAGCCCTTCAATTGCCTGTAATATCGGGGCCAACAGCTCCTTCTTCAACTCCTTTTTCAGCTCTTCCACACAGCGCCGCAGGAACTCTTGTTGGTCCGGGCCCCATGACAAACGGCCACCTTCCGACGCCATCTGTTTTGGAAGACCTGTTGACTAAACATTTTTTTTATTCATTGATGGGATGTGGGCATCGCTAGCTCGGCCAGTATTTATTGCTCATGCTTAATTGCCCTCAAGAAGGTGATGGTGTGTTGCCTTCCTGACCTGCAGCAGTGGACACCTACAGTGTTGTTAGGAAGTGAGTTTCAGCATTTTGATGCAGCTGAGTTAAGGCACAGCGTTCCAAGTCAGGATGGTATGTGCCTTGGAGGGAAACCTGCCTGCCGTTGCGAACTCTTGCATCTGCAAGAGTGGTAGAGGTCATGGGTTTGGAAGGTACTGTCAAAAGAACCTTGATGAGATGCCACAACCAGTCTTGTAAATGGTACACATTGCAGCTACTATGCAATGATGGTGGAGGAAGTGTTTAAGGTAGTGGATGAGGTGCCAATCAAACAGGCTGTTTTGTCAATGGTGTGGAGCTTGTTGAGTGTTGTTGGAATTGTGCTCATCCAGGCAAGTGGAGAATATTCCATTGCACTACTGACTTGTACCTTGCACAGGCTTTGGAGGAACAAAGTGAGTTATTCTCTGTAGGGTTCTCAGCCTCTGACTTGCTCTTTTAACCACAATATTTATACGGCTGATCCATTTCAGTTTCTGGTCAATGGTAACCCACCCAGGATGTAGTTAGTGGGAGATTCAGAAATGGTTGTGCTATTAAATGTCAAGTTGAGATGGTTAGAGATTCTCTCGCAGAAGATTGTCATTGCCTGGCACTTGTGTGGTGTGAATGTTACCTGCCACTTATCAGCCCATGCCTGAATATTGTCCAGATCTTGTTGCATAAGCACATGGACTATTTCTCTATCTGAGGAGTTGTGAATGGTGCTGATTGTTGTGCACTCATCCGTAAGCATTCCCGCTTCTGACCTCGTGATAGAGGAAAGGTCATTGATGAAACAGCTGAAGAGAACTCCTGCACGGATGTCCTGGGACTGAGATGATTACAACCAACAACCACAGCTATCTTCCTTTGTGCTCGGTATGACTCCAATCAGTGGAGAGTTTGCCACCCCAATTCCTATTAACTCTAATTTTGCTGGGGCTCCTTGATGCTGCATTTGGTCAAAGGCTGTCTTGATGTCAGGGCAGTCATTCTTACCACACCTCGTAAGTTCAGCTCTTTTTTTTTCCCCCTACATATTTAGTCTAAGGCTGTAATGAGGTTAGGAGCTGAGTAGCCCTGGCAGTGTCTGCGAGCAGTTTGTTGCTGAGTAAGTGCTGCTTGATAGTACTGTCAACGACACTTTCATAGAACATAGAAAAATACAGCACGGAAAAGGCCCTTCGGCCCACGATGTTGTGCCGAACCTTTGTCCTAGATTAATCATAGATTATCATTGAATTTACAATGCAGAAGGAGGCCATTCGGCCCATTGAGTCTGCAGCGGCTCTTGGAAAGAGCACCCTACCCATAGTCAACACCTCCACCCAACACTAAGGGCAATTTTAGACACTAAGGGCAATTTATCATGGCCAATCCTGGTCGAGAATAGATGGAAATGGGCAGTAATTGGCTGGGTTGGATTTTTTTTTCGTGGATAAGCCATACACATGCAATTTTCCACAATGTTATAGCTCTACTGGAACAACTTGGCCAGGGGATAGTTAGTTCTGGAGCTCAGGTTTTCCGCATTATTGGTAGAATGTTGCCAGGGTCTGTGGTAAGTTGACCACAAAAAGGTAGTCAAAACGATGTGGTGAAAGTTGACCTTTCATATATGAAAATAACGAAATTTAAAATACAGCATGGACCTGAGTGGGATAAACTAGCTAAACAGCAAAATAACAGTAACTGAAGAGAATTAGAACTAATGGCAATTAAATACGAATAAACACAAGTAACAACAACAATTAATGACATCACAGCACTTACTGATGACATCAACAATGGATTTAAATGCACAGTGACACTCTATAACTGGGCTCATAGCCTTTGCACAGATTAATTGAATTGATCTGGCTGAAGACTGGTATCTTGTGGTGCAGGGGACCTCCGAAGTACGGCGAGATGGATCATCCACTTGGAACATCTGGCAGAGGATGGCTGCAAATGCTTTGGCCTAGTCTTTTGTACTGTTGTGCTGGGCTCTCCCATCATTGAGTTTGGAGATATTTTTGGAGCCTCTTCCTCCAGTTAATTTAATTGTCCATAATGAAATGAAAATCGCTTATTGTCACAAGTAGGCTTCAAATGAAGTTACTGTGAAAAGCCCCTAGTCGCCACATCGCCTATTCGGGGAGGCTGGTACGGGAATTGAACTGTGCTGCTGGCCTGCCTGGGTCTGCTTTCAAAGCCAGCAATTTAACCCTGTGCTAAACCAGCCCCATTACCATTCATGACTGAATGTGGCAAGATTGTAGACTTAAATCACTGATTGCAAGTTGCTTCTGTTGTTTGGCATGCACACAGTCGTGTGCAGCTTCACAAGTTGACATAGGTATGACTGGTGCAGCTCCTGGCATGCATGCTACACACTTCATTGAACCAGGGCTGATCCCTTCTTGATCGTATTGATACTAGCACTTCCCCTTGCGCTCGCCCCCGTGCCCTCCTTCCTTCCTTTTTTCTTCCTCCTGGCGCCCACTCACTCCTCTCCTCTCCTCCCTTCCTCTGCTCTCCTCCCTTCCTCTGCTCTCCTCTCCTCACATCCTCTGCCCTCTCCCCTCCCTTCCTCTGCCCTCTCCCCTCCCTTCCTCTGCTCTCTCCCCTCCCTTCCTCTGCCCTCTCCCCTCCCTTCTTCCTTTAAATCTGATCATAGCTGATCATCCACTTCAATGCCTTTTTCCTACACTATTCTCATATCCCCTTATATCATTGGTATTAGAAATCTGTCATTGTGCGAATTAAATATACACTTCCACAGTCCGCTGGGTGGAGAAATCCAAAGATTCAGAAGGCTCTTGAGTAAAAAATTCTCCCCTTAGTCCCCTTATTTTGAAATGGTGTATTGTGGCTCCAGACTCCCTGTTGATCTCTATCAGTATAATTATTTTGTAGGCTTCAATGAGCTCCTCATTCTTCAAAACTATAGATCAGTGTTTTTCAAACTATTTTTGCCCATGCACCCATTTTTACCAACCGGCCATCCTTCGGGACCCACGGCCACCAACCTTCATGACTCATGCCGCCCGAACTTTGTGACACACCATTTTCGCTTAGCTTTAATGTGACAGTTGGGCCTGCTTGGTACTCACCATCTCACTTGCTTTGTCATTCAATGTTGCATTTCTGCTAAGGACTTCAGCTGCTGATTTAAGTTCTCACTGCATCCTTGCAGCCCTTGAACAATTATTGTTGCAGATTAGTGTGGAGGAGACGAGGGTTTAAGAAGATTACTTTCAGTGGGAAAATAAACCGGGCGTTATCTTTGTAGTCCAGAATGAACATAGAATAGTGAGCAGTTCTGGCTGGTGAGAGTAAGACTTGGGTAGTGCATAATGTAGTGCAGCCAGTTCTAGTGGTAAATAGCTGAACCTGTTACCACCATATCTTTACAGGACTGTTGCTTGAACCCAGGGGAGTGGAGTTATTGGCTGTACCAGGAGAATGGCTGGGGTGCGAAAGAGTAATGGTTTTGATAGGGGACTACGGAATGAAGTGTAGAGATGAGGTTTTGGCTGCACCTTTCTGTAACTGCAGAAATGTGGCAAAAAGAGGGCCAAAGACTATATAATTTGGATTTTGAAAATATAGTTTCAAGTCCATTAGAGATTAGTTTTTATTACGCGCTGTATCAATTTTAGTTATCAGTGGCAGTGTCAATTTTAATCTTTATAATTTTTTGATAGTTTTATTTAAACACTATTTGGTGTTACAAATAACTAATAAATCAGGATTAAGTACAACAAATATGTACATGTCAAGTTTAATGGGAAGGGAGTGGAAGAAAGAATGTTAACGTGGGAATTTGATATAGGGTGATACCTTTGGTACGTTTTTCTCGAGCTATAATTTAGATTACAGTCAGACTCTCCATTAAAAGTTTTGAAAACTGCAAATTAATTAAAAAGCCAAATTTAACAGAAACTGCCTGGCAGTGGCAGATATCTGTCAACCATAGTTGGATGCCTGAATAAATGTTAATTACTGTAGTAGGAAGCTGACTTAGCAGTTGCAACTTGGGATTGAGTCACCGGTCCTCTACAAACGCAGACAAGCATTGCGACCGCACAGAGGCTTGAGTGCAATGAGGAACGAGTGTTAACTTGGGCAGGTGGGGATGGAGGTGTTGCTTTTATTATCTTATTGTAGCTGGTGAGTGCTCCGATGCATTAATATGAGATATGCATGTTAACAAACAATACATCATAAAGGTAGCCAGCTCAAGTGGAAAGAAGAGTTGGCGGAGGTGTGATTTGCTACGAAGGGTGAATGCATCAACCTCATGTGCGAGGGTGGGGTTGATACAGCTAAAGGTAGTGTATAGGGCACACCTCACAAAGCCAGCTCTTTGAAGGAGTGGAGGATGTCTGTGAGCAGTGTGGGAGGGGCCCCATAAACCATGTACATTTATATGTTTTGGTCCTGCCTGAAGTTGGAGAAGTATTGGAGGGAGGTCTTTAGCATCATCTCGGGGGTACTACATGTGGACTTGGAACCAGGTCCCTTAGAGGCCATTTTCAGGGTGGCAGACCAGCCCGAACTACAGGCGTGTGCAGGGGCAAATGTTTTGGCCTTCGCCTCGCTGATTGCCTGGAGGCGGGTCCTGTTGGGGTGGAGGTCAGCTTATCCACCCTATGCCTCAGTGTGGCGAGGAGACCTACTGGAATTCTTGACCCTTGAGAAGGTGAAATTTAAGCTAAGGGAGAACAGAGGAAGGGTTCTACAATTCATGGGGATTGTTTATCATGCGCTTCTGGGAACTTGTTGCCATTGAACACTGGGTGGGGTGGAGGGGGCAGAATGGTTCACTTTTTTTCTCTGTTTTGTTAACTTATACTTGGAATATACAAATGGATGGAATATACAAATGGATGTATCAGACTGTATATTGAGGGGGCTGTTGTTCTTTGGGATTGGTATTTTGTTTGTTTTGCTTTTGCTGTTTGTTTGATGAAAATGTGGAAAATTAAAAGGTTTAAATACCAAATATAGCTAGCCAGCTTTTGAAAAATACCAGACTTCCATTGATATTTTCCAGACCATTGCTTAACAATGAGAACACCACAAAACAAATTACTGCCTTTTTGTACCTCCAGACCTATGTCAGGAACATGAAGGGGTATATGTATCCCTCTTGGAGCTTGGGTATTACCAGTCTGAAATCCATTCCTGGAAGCCCACATGATATGTGCTTCTCCAACCTAGACTCATTCCTCAGAGTAGCCACTGACTAGTAATCCCATCATAAAGGGTTAGGCTCACAACTTGCAAGGTGATGCTCAATAACACAAGTAAATTTCAGGAGTGTAATTACGTTGATATGATTGCCTACCCACACCCCCACAGCTACTTTCATTTTGGAAATACTGATGGGCAGTTACATGCAGCTAAATGTAATACTTTTTCTTGGTATTAGTGTGCTTCATAATAGCTGTACCAACCAAAACTTATATAAAGATAAGTGGCTCAAGGAGTCAGTTTGACTTTGCGATTCCACAAGATGGTTTCAAGAGAATCTAAGCTTTATAGTAGCTAACCAGTCCCTTTCACCAGGGTTGAATTAACTCTAGTCTTCTATCTTACTGCTGGAAATTCAGGAGGATACATTCTTAGATTATCGAATACAAATTCTCAGGAAAATATTTAGGTAAATCTGCCCTATTAAATTGGAATACTTTTTGGAGATGGACATTTTCCATTGTGATAGACTGCAATTGCAAAGGCACCATTTTCTGGGCAACTCAAGCGATTGTTTGCACCTCATGATTACCATCAAATAGGGCAGCACGACTTGCGGTTGTGGCGATGACCAGCTAAGCCGCACGTTTCGGCGGCTCCAGCTCGAACGGACCTTCGGGCTTTTTTAAGAGCCCCAACGGGGAATGTTTTCGGGACGAAACCCGGTGTGGGGTGAGACAACAGGGAGAGCCCCCCCCCCCCAGCGAAAAAGAAAAATATCAGTGGCGGCGGCCAGATCTCGAAGAATCCTCGAGGACAGGGCAGAAGGAAGAAAGGAGCAAGATGGCGGCGGAGGGAGCCCAGGCGACATGGGGACCGGACCAGGATGAATTTTTAAGGTGCGTGGAGCTGCTTAAAAAGGAGGTGCTGGCCCTGATGCTACAAGCAATTGAGGGGCTTAAGGAGACACGAAAGACCCAGGAGATGGAACTCCGTGTGGTGGAGCAGAAGGTGACGGACAACGAGGACGAGATCCTGGGCCTGGCGGTCGAAATGCAGACTCACGAGGCGCTCCACAAGAAGTGCATTGAAAGGATTGAAGTCCTAGAAAACAGATCACGGAGAAAGAACCTCCAGATCCTGGTTCTCCCTGAGGGAGTGGAAGGAGCGGACGGCGGGGCTTACGTGAGCATGATGCTACGCTCGCTAATGGGAGCTGAGGCCCCCTCGGGCCCCTTGGAAGTGGAAGGGGCCCATCGGGTCCCTGCGAGGAGACCAAAGGCGGGAGAACCACCTAGGGCGATGATCGTGCGATTTCACCTTAATGACAGAGAGGTGGTTCTGAGATGGGCCAAAAAGGTACGAAGTAGTAGATGGGAGAATGCGGTGGTACGAGTGTACCAGGATTGAAGTGCGGAGGTGGCGAGAAGGAGGGCGAGTTTTAATCGAGTCAAGGAGGTGCTACACAAGAAGAAGGTGAAGTTCGGGATGTTGCAGCCGGCGCGACTGTGGGTCACGCACCAGGAGAGGCATCACTACTTCGAAACGGCGGAAGAAGCATGGACCTTCATTAAAAACGAGAAACTGGATCAGAACTGAGGGACTGATGTTGGAGGGGAAGCGACAATGCTGATGTATATAGAGATGTAAATTGGGGAGGGGGGGACACTGAGAAATGTGGGCGCCGGTGGGGGGGGAAGAAGAGACATAGGCGGGGGATGGGAGTGGGGCGGCAGAGGGAGCTGCGCCATGAGGGGCGGGACGGCTCTAGAGAATACGGGGTTTATTTTTCTTGTTCCCGCGCCAGAAAGATGATGGCAGGAAGATAGGCGCAAGGTGGATGGGAGTTCCCCACACGGGGGTCAAGGAGAGAGCGGGAGAAGCCGGGGTCAGTTGACGTCAGCTGACTTTCGGAAGCAATATGGGGGGAGTAACCATGCTAGATGGGGTTTGGGGAAGGGGGGGGGTGGATAACTGGGTTGCTGCTGCAGAGATCGAAAAGGAACTGGTAAAAGAAAAGGTGGTCGGGGCGGGAATGCGCCGCCTGGGGAAGGGGTGGGTGCGCGGAACCGGGACGTGGGACTGGCCCAGAGAGGGTGATGGCTAGTGGACAGGGGAGGGGGCAGGCAGCCCCCCAGTTCGGCTGATCACGTGGAACGTGAGAGGCCTAAATGGGCCGATTAAAAGGGCCCGAGTGTTCGCGCACTTGAAAGGACTGAGGGCAGACGTGGCTATGCTTCAGGAGACGCACCTGAAGGTGGCGGACCAAGTTAGGTTAAGGAAAGGATGGGTGGGACAGGTGTTCCACTCAGGGCTGGATGCAAAGAACAGAGGGGTGGCCATACTGGTGGGGAAACGGGTGTCATTCGAAGCTAGGAACATTGTAGCAGACAGCGGACGCAGATATGTGATGGTGAGTGGCAGACTGGAGGGAATGGAGGTCGTGTTGGTTAACGTATATGCCCCGAATTGGGATGATGCGGGATTTATGAAGTGGATGCTGGGACGTATCCCGCACCTGGAGGTAGGAAACCTGATAATGGGGGGGACTTCAACACCGTGCTGGACCCAGGGTTAGATAGATCTAGATCTAGGACCGGAAGAATGCCGGCAGCGGCCAAGGTGCTTAGGGGGTTTATGGACCAAATGCGGGGAGTGGATCCGTGGCGATTTGTTCGGCCGATGGCCAAAGAGTTCTCCTCCTTCTCCCATGTCCACAAGGTGTACTCCTGGATAGATTTCTTTGTTTTGGGAAGGTCACTGATTTCGAGCGTGGAAGGAACTGAGTACTCAGCTATAGCTGTTTCAGATCATGCCCCACACTGGGTGGACCTGGAATTAGGAGAGGAGAGGGAGCAGCGTCCACTCTGGCGAATGGATGTGGGACTATTGGCGGATGAGGGAGTCTGCAGAAGGGTGCGGGGATGTATCGAAAGGTACCTGGAGGCCAACGACGATGGGGAGGTCCGAGTGGGAGTAGTATGGGAAGCACTGAAGGCGGTGGTCAGGGGAGAGTTGATCTCCATCAGGACTCACAAGGGGAAAACAGAGGCCAAAGAAAGGGAAAGACTTTGAGGGTAGATAAAAAATATGAGGAGGCGCCGGATGAAGGACTATACAGGGAGAGGAGACAACTCCAGACGGAGTTCGACCTGTTGACCACAGGGAGGGCAGAGGCACAGTGGAGGAAGGCACGGGATGAGATATGAATATGCGGAAAAGGCGAGTTGCCTGTTGGCCCACCAGCTGCGACAGAGGACAGCGGCGAGGGAGATAGGGGGAATTGGGGATGAAATGGGAGCCACGGTGCGGAGAGCAGGGAAGATAAACGAGGTGTTTAAGACCTTTTACGAGAGACTATATAGGTCCCAACCCCCGGAAGGAAAAGAGGGATTCAGCAGTCTTTGGACCAATTAAGGTTCCCGAGGGTGGAGGAGCAGGAGGTGGAGGGCCTGGGGGCGCCAATTGGGGTGGACGAGGTTACCAAAGGGCTGGGCAACATGCAGGCAAGTAAGGCCCCGGGACCAGATGGGTTCCCGGTGGAATTCAATAGAAAATATGTGGACTTGTTGGCCCCGCTGCTGGTAAGGACCTTTAACGAGGCCAGAGAAGGGGGGACCCTACCCCCGACAATGTCGGAGGCGACGATAACTCTAATCTTGAAGCGAGATAAAGATCCGCTGCAGTGCGGGTCCTATAGGCCTCTCTCACTGCTAAATGTGGACGCCAAGTTGCTGGCAAAGGTGCTGGCAATGAGGATAGAGGATTGTGTCCCGGGGGTGGTGCACGAAGACCAGACAGGGTTCGTAAAGGGGAGACAATTAAATGTCAACGTGAGACGGCTATTGGGGGTGATAATGATGCCCCCAGCAGAGGGGGAGGCAGAGATAGTGGCGGCAATGGATGCAGAGAAGGCATTTGATAGGGTGGAGTGGGAGTATCTATGGGAGGTGCTGAGGAGGTTCGGGTTCGGGGAGGGGTTTCTCAGCTGGGTTAAACTCCTATATGGGGCCCCAACGGCAAGTGTGGTCACAGGTCGGCAAAGGTTGGAGTATTTTCGACTACACGGGGGAACAAGACAGGGATGCCCGTTGTCCCCATTACTGTTCGCGCTGGCAATTGAACCACTGGCCATAGCGCTGAAAATGGAGAGGGGTGGTTAGAGGGGGAGAGGAACACCGAGTGTCACTCTATGCGGATGACCTACTGCTGTATGTGACGGACCCAGTGGGGGGGGGGGATGACAGAGGTTATGCAGATATTGAGGGAGTTTGGAGATTTCTCGAGATATAGGCTTAACGTGGGAAAGAGTGAACCTTTTGTGATACACCCTGGGGACCAGAGTAGAGGGATAGATGGCCTACCACTAAGGAGAGTGGAAAGAAACTTCCGATACCTGGGGATTCAGATAGCCAGGAGCTGGGGAACCTTACACAGACTTAATCTGACTCGACTGGTGGAACAAATGGAAGAGGATTTCAAAAGGTAGGACATGCAGCCGCTGTCACTGGCGGGCAGAGTGCAGGCGATTAAGATGATGGTCCTCCCGAGGTTCCTATTCGTGTTCCAATGTCTCCTTATACTGATCACTAAGGCCTTTTTCAAAAAAATAGATAGAAACATCACGAGCTTCGTGTGGGCAGGGAAGGCCCCGAGGTTAAGGAGGGGTTCCTACAATGTAGCAGAGTCAGAGGGGGACTGGCGTTGCCGAATTTGGGCGATTACTATTGGGCCGCCAACGTGGCGATGATTCGTAAATGGATGATAGAGGGAGAAGGAGAGGCGTGGAAAAGGCTGGCGATGGCGTCCTGCAAAGGAACGAGCTTAAACGCGCTGGTGACGGCGCCACTACTGCTCTCCCCCCAAAAATTTACCACAAACCCAGTGATGGCGGCAACATTAAGTATCTGGGGGCAATGGAGGCGACAGAGGGGTGTGCTGGGAGCCTCGGTGTGGTCCCCGATCAGGAACAACCATAGGTTTGCCCAACGGAGGCTGGACGGAGGATTCCAGAGCTGGCACCGGGCAGGAATCAGGAGAGTGGGAGACTTATTTATAGATGGGACGTTTGGGAGCGCTTGAGGAAAAGTATGAGCTGCCCCTGGGAAATTTCTTTAGATATATGCAGGTGAGAACGTTCACGAGACAACTGGTGAGGGAATTTCCGCTGCTCCCGACACAAGGGATCCAGGACAGGGTGCTTTCGGGGGTGTGGGTCGGGGAGGGCAAAGTGTCAGAGATATACCGGGAGATGAGAGAAGAGGGGGAGGAGTTGGTGGGCGAACTGAAGGGGAAATGGGAAGAAGAGCTCGGGGAGGAGATTGAGGAGGGTTTGAGGGCTTTTGCCCTAAGTAGGGTAAATTCCTCTTCCTCGTGTGCCAGGCTTAGCCTGATCCAATTTAAGGTGCTGCATAGAGCACACATAACGGGAGCAAGGTTGAGCAGGTTCTTCGGAGTGGAGGACAAGTGTGGGAGGTGCGGGGGAAGCCCGGCGAACCACACCCATGTTTTGGTTGTGTCCGGCACTGGAGAGGGGTATTGGAGGGGAGTGACGGGAGTGATCTCCGAAGGTGGTGAAGGTCCGGGTCAAGCCAGGCTGGGGATTAGCTACATTTGGAGTAGCGGATGAGCCGGGAGTGCAGGAGGCGAAAGAGGCCGATGTCGTGGCCTTTGCGTCCCTAGTAGCCTGGCGTAGGATTTTACTCATGTGGAAGGAAGCAAAACCCCCCGGACTGGAGGCCTGGATCAACGATATGGCGGGGTTCATAAAACTAGAGCGGATGAAGTTTGCGCTGAGAGGATCGGCTCAAGGGTTCACCAGACGGTGGCAACCGTTCCTCGACTACCTAGCGGAACGTTAGGAGGAAGATAGATGGCCAGCAGCAGCAACCCAGGTTGGGGGGGGGGGGGGGGGGGGGGGGGTAAATTGTTTGTGTTTTAGAGGGGGTGGGGGGAGCATTACTTTGTGTTATTTGGTTAGTTTACTATGTTATTTAAGCAATGTTATATAGCAGTTATCATGTTACCATTTTTGTTGATTTGTAAGGGAAAAAATTGTGTTTGAATACTTTAATAAAATATATTTTTTTAACAAACAAATAGGGCAGCACGTTGGCGCAGTGGTAGCACTGCAGTCTCACGGCGCTGAGGTCCCAGGTTTGATCCCGGCTCTGGGTCACTGTCCGTGTGGAGTTTGCACATTCTCTCCATGTTTGCGTGGATTTCACCCCCACAACCCAAAGATGTGCAAGGTAGGTGGATTGAACACGCTAAATTGCCCCTTAATTGGAAAAAATGAATTGGGTACTCTAAATTTAAAAAAAAATGATTGCCATCAAATTCCAATGCCCTTGACCTCCATAACTTCTGCCATTGCTAGTGAACCCTTTCTGGCTTGCTGAATTTGACACATTCAGGCTCAGTTTTAAACTTTGAAAAAAGAGTTCTCAGTTAGTATGATTCAACTTAACTGTAATGGAGGTAACCAATTCCAGCTGTAAACAGCAGACAATTGCAGGGCTTTAATCTCAGCAAGATTGACAGATTTAACCTTTGAGTGCAGGCTTCTGAACCACCCTCTGTATGTTCTGTCATTTATCATTGTCTATTTGTTACATCAGCCAACATGTACACTGGGCATATCATATTCGCATAAACAGGACCACAACAAGCAATGGGGACTGTATTGAAGATCAAAACGTTATTTTGTTAAAATAATTACAAAACTATTACAAATCTATTGAGATAACACTCCATGTTAGTGAGCAGCACATAGTCAATGGCTTCAATCAAGGTTTTATCTTAATAAATTTGTAATAGCAAGCGTTTTGACTCATTCCATATCCTGTATGCAAAAGATTAAGGAGCTCTTTTTCCCTTGGTCAAAGGAAACTAAAGGAGGCTGCATTGAGATTCATTGACTTGAAATCGAATTCTGTGAAGTTCATGTGCTCTGCCACAATATTATAATCCGTGTGAATCATTGAATTGAAAATCAGTGGATCATCTGTATTGAGTGAAAAGTTGGCATCACCTTTCAGGAATGTGACAACTGAATGTTGTGTATAATCAGGATCACGTGCTCCTGTGAGAACACTTCAAAGGGGGCATGCCTCAATATGGATTTCCTTTTGTAGTATTTCCATATAGAGTTCAGGATCCTTAATAGTTGCATATCCATGACCAATTCTTTCTGCTTTTAAAATATCCAAAGCCTCATGCACCACTTTTGGAGGTCCAACTTCCCCAGCATGAACAGTACGGTGGATACCACATTTCACAGCCATCTCATAGGCTTTCATATGACCTGGATGGACTTCAGCATTAGTCAATTCATCTCCTGCTCGGTCAATTCCCACTACACCATCATTTTGACACTTCGTACAAAGCTCAACAATTTCAGGAGACCATTCTTGCATGTGGCGTATGCAACAGAGAATTAATCTCACTTTGATGCCAAAATCACACTGACCTCTCCGAAAGCCCGGAGACATGTTAACAAGATTAACAAACTCATCTGGGCTTACATTTTCTGTTTGCCCCCATGGAATAGGATGAACATTACAGTTTGCCAGGTAGTGTGGATTGCATCTAGCTTCAAGGTATACAATTCCTTCTTGTGCTTTATCCTCCACAAGCTCATAAGCTATTTGCTGAATAGCTTCTCGGTCACCAGCAATCACAGGCATATAGTGACTGAACTTTGACAAAACCTCTAAGTGATGATGGTTTGCTGCAGGTTACAAGATTGAAAAACTCATGTTCATTTGCTGCTGGAATTTGGATTTTCCTACAAAATACAAAATAGTTTGAAATCATATAGCTCCATCCAGATGACAATGAAGTTCAACCAACCGCTCCCGCCAACAGGTTGAAACAGATTCTCACTCTCCGTACTGGGCAAAGATAAGTATTGCATTAAATTTATACCATAATTAGTTAAGTTGCTTTATATAACTACAGTTCAGTGGTATTTCTAAACTTTAAAGCCTAATTAATTAAATAAAACAAAGATGGCAGGGTAGGTGACATGTTGCAGCTGTATCATGCTGAACACCAGTATGAACCAAGGCCATCACATCTGCAGTAAATGTTTGCAGTTTGAGGAACTTTAGCTCCGTATTAATGAACTGAACTCTAGACTTCGGACACTGATGTACCAGTGAGTGGGGGCGGGGGGGAGGAAAGTGTTACTGGGGCACTTCTGTAAGCCCAGTAGAGGCATGTCATATGATGAACTATTGGTTAATACTTATACAAAAATTGAATGCAGAACGTGGCAAGGTGGCTGCTGCAAATCATGTGACCTTTGGTATTGATCTACAGACAGTATCAAGTCTCTGACATACCTCATTAAATATGGACATAGATGAGGGTACCTCTCAGCCATTTGTGGAATTATCACATCTCATTGTTTAAGAATGGGACAACACTTGAAGACTACGGAGACCTCAGACTGCCTGGCTCCATGTTTCATACTGGTCAAAAAGAAAAATCAAAATTCAGTGGTCACCATCAACTTTCCACTGCATCATGATGGCCTACCCTATCCAGAGTGGATCGGCTGGGGCTCTGAAGTGTGAACTCATTGGTTATGTGACCAAATTGTGTTTGTTAACCAGTTAACCGTATTAACCCGGGACCCAGCAGATCCATGAGAATGCATCAGTTGTCAGCCAGT
Source organism: Scyliorhinus torazame (assembly GCF_047496885.1). Classification (NCBI taxonomy): domain Eukaryota; kingdom Metazoa; phylum Chordata; class Chondrichthyes; order Carcharhiniformes; family Scyliorhinidae; genus Scyliorhinus; species Scyliorhinus torazame. The sequence continues at coordinate 313,407,627 of NC_092707.1, forward strand.
CTTGGAACCAAACTCTGCAACTAGCTGTGAGTCATCAAGCAACCAAAGTACTTGACCTGTTCCAGTTTCAAAATTCAAGTGTGAATGAACCTCCTTGATTATGATGTGGAGATGCCAGCGTTGGACTGGGGTGAGCACAGTAAGAAGTTTTACAACATCAGGTTAAAGTCCAACAGGTTTGTTTCGAAGTCACTAGCTTTCGGAGCGCTGCTCCTTCCTCAGGTGAATGAAGAGGTCTGTTCCAGAAACACGTATATAGACAGATTCAAAGATGCCAGACAATGCTTGGAATGCGAGCATTAGCAGGTGATTAAATCTTTACAGATCCAGAGATGGGGTAACCCCAGGTTAAAGAGGTGTGAATTGTGTCAAGCCAGGACAGTTAGTAGGATTTCGCAGGCCAGATGGTGGGGGATGAATGTAATGCGACATGAATCCCAGGTCCCGGATGAGGCCGCACTCGTGTGTGCGGAACTTGGCTATAAGCTTCTGCTCGGCGATTCTGCATTGTCGCGCGTCCTGAAGGCCGCCTTGGAGAACGCTTACCCGGAGATCAGAGGCTGAATGCCCTTGACTGCTGAAGTGTTCCCCGACTGGAAGGGAACATTCCTGCCTGGTGATTGTCGCACGATGTCCGTTCATTCGTTGTCGCAGCGTCTGCATGGACTCGCCAATGTACCACGCTTCGGGACATCCTTTCCTGCAGCATATGAGGTAGACAACGTTGGCCGAGTCGCACGAGTATGTACCGCGTACCTGGTGGGTGGTGTTCTCATGTGTAATGGTGATATCCATGTCGATGATCTGGCACGTCTTGCAGAGATTGCCATGGCAAGGTTGTGTGGTGTCGTGGTCACTGTTCTGAAGGCTGGGTAGTTTGCTGCAAACAATGGTTTGTTTGAGGTTGCGCGGTTGTTTGAAGGCAAGTAGTGGGGGTGTGGGGATGACCTTGGCAAGATGTTCATCTTCATCGATGACGTGTTGAAGGCTGTGAAGAAGATGTTGTAGTTTCTCCGCTCTGGGAAAGTACTGGACGACGAAGGGTATTCTGTTGGTTGTGTCCCATGTTTGTCTTCTGAGGCGGTCGGTGCGGTTTTTTGCTGTGGCGCATTGGAACTGTTGATCGATGAGTCGAGCGCCATATCCCGTTCGTACGAAGGCATCTTTCAAAGTCTGTAGATGTCTGTTACGCTCCTCCTCGTCTGAGCAGATCTTGTGTATACGGAGAGCTTGTCCATAGGAGATGCCTTCTTTGATGTGTTTAGGGTGGAAGCTGGAGAAGTGGAGCATCGTGAGGTTATCCGTGGGTTTGCAGTAAAGCGAAGTGCTGAGGTGACTGTCCTTGATGGAGACGAGTGTGTCCAAGAATGCAACTGATTTTGGAGAGTAGTCCATGGTGAGTCTTTAACCTCTTTAACCTGGGGTTACCCCATCTCTGGATCTGTGAAGATTTAATCACCTGCTAATGCTCGCATTCCAAGCCTTGTCTGGCATCTTTGAATCTGTCTATATACATGTTTCTGGAACAGACCTCTTCATTCACCTGAGGAAGGAGCAGCACTCCGAAAGCTAGTGACATCGAAACAAACCTGTTGGACTTTAACCTGGTGTTGTAAAACTTCTTGCTGTCCTTGATTATAGACTACAAGAAGCTTCACAACCTGCTTTGAACCCTTTGCTTGACAAGACACTCATTAAACATAAATCAATGCATCCTTTCCAGAAACAACAGGCCTGCCACATCAGAGACCAGAAATTGTAAAACAGAGACTGAAGTAACTGTAGACGTTTGCTATCTTTATTTATATCCAATCTTTTTTGTGTGTGCATGCATGAGACGAAGTATGTAGTGTTGTGCTAAATTGAGGGAAAGTACGAGAGAATAAATTAGCTTTATTCTAAACTCCTGAAAGCTTACTGCTGCATTATTTAATTAGAATGTACACTCCAAAAGTTTGAAAAGTCACACCTCTTGGGTTGGAAGAGAGCATGTAGGTTTTGTCTGTTAAGCTTTGTTCTATGAGGCAGTCCATAAAATCCCTACAGTGCAGAAGGAAGCTAGTCGGCTTATTGAGTCTGCACCAATCCTCCAAAAAAGCACACTACCTAGTCATCCCTATCCCCTTAACCCCACCTAACCTGCACATGTTTGGACGGTGGGAGGAAATCTGAGCACCCAGACACCGGGAGAATGTGTAAATTCCATACAGTCACCAAAGGTCAGAATCAAACCCGGGTCCCTCGTGCTGTGAGGCAACTGTACTAACCACTGTGTCATACCCCTTAGGCTAGGTTCTTCTGATTTGGTCTATGCGCAGTGGCAAGAGGGTGTGACTAAGAGTGAGGCAGGTCTGGGGACTTGGGTAACAATGATAGAACCTCAGCTACTTGGGCTACTTCAATTGTCCAGCAGGTTTGATGTTTTAGCAGCTTTGTGGGTGAGAGCAGGGACTGCAGGGTGGATGTCAAATTGACCATGGCTGCCATTCAAGTGGGGGAGCAGGTGTGGGGCGAGTTAAAAAGGAATGTAGTTGTACTGGGGGACAGTATAGTTAGGGGGACAGTTACTTTTCTTTGCAGCCGTAAGTGTGATTCCCGAAAGCAGTTTACCTGCCCTGCCTTAGGGTTACTCACATGGGTACCAATGATCATCGATAGAACAAAGAAAGAATTTCTGCTGACGTTGTATGTGCAGTTTGCGGTTAAATTAAAAGACGAAAACACTGGGGTAAAGATCTCTGGATTACTACCTGATCCACAAGCAAATTGGCATTTGGTAAATAAGATCAGATTTGAATATGAGGACATGGTAGAGAGATTGAAATAATATTTTGTGCCAGACCTCGCAGCAGCAGGCGCATGTAACATGCCAGAAAATAGAAGGTAACAGGTGGTAAAAAGGGTAAATAAATTAAGATAATTAATATCAGCAGAGAAAAAATGCTGGAGGAACTTGAGGGGCTAAAATCAGGCAAATACCTCGGATATAAAGGCCTACGTCCAAGGGATCTAAAAGAGATAGCTGCAAAGATGATAGATAATACGCTGGCTGTGTTTTCCCCAAATTCCCAAGATTCTGAATGGTTCCAGCAGATTGAAAGTTAGCAAATCTAACTGGTATTCAAGAAATTGGGGAGAAAGGAAACATGGAGCTGCGGGCCAATTAACCTGACAATTCATCAGATAGTGCTGAAATCTATTATTAAGGGATCTTACAATAGGCTTAGAAAAGTACAGTTTAATTGGATCAAGTCAACATGTTTTTACGAAAGGGAAATCATGTTTGACAAATTTACTAGGTTTTTGGGAGGGTATGTAACTCTTGGGTAGAAAAAAGGGGAAACCAGTAAAATGTAGTACACTTGGATTTCCAAAAGACACTTGATAAGATACCACACAAAAATGAGTATACAAGATAAGGGATCAGGGAGTTGGGGTGACATGTTAGCATGGATAGATGATTGGTGTGTTTTAAAAAAATATATATAGTTATTAAAGTTTTTTAACACAATTTTTCTCCCTTACAAACAATAACCCCCCCCCCCCCCATAACAAAAAAAAACGAGAAATCGCGCAGAGCAAGATATATACATGGCAAAATGATATATTTGCACAGCTTTGTACACTGGCCCTCACCCGTACATGCCAGTTTCCCCAACCCTTCATGTTATCTCTTGCTCATCCACCCTCCCAGGCAGTCCCGCCTTCCCTTCCCCCCCCTCCCAGTCCGTCCCCTTCGCCCCCCGCGCCCGCCCAAAGTTGCTGCTGCTGCTGACCTTCCTCTAACGCTCCGCGAGATAGTCTAGGAACGGTTGCCACCGCCTGTAGAACCCCTGCGCAGACCCTCTCAAGGCGAACTTAATCCTCTCCAACTTTATGACCCCAGCCATACCATTTATCCAGGCCTCCAGGCTGGGGGGCTTCGCCTCCTTCCACATTAGCAATATCTTTCGCCGGGCTACTAGGGACGCAAAGGCCAGAATGCTGGCCTCTTTCGCCTCCTGCACTCCCGGTTCGTCCACTACTCCAAATATTGCTAGCCCCCAGCTTGGCTTGACCCGGACTTTCACCACCTGAGATATTGCTCCCGCCAGTTCTCTCCAGAACCCCTCCAGTGCCGGGCATGACCAAAACATATGGACATGGTTCGCCGGGCTCACTGAGCACCTTCCACATCTGTCGTCTACCCCAAAGAACCTACTCAACCTCGCCCCCGTCAAGTGCGCTCTGTGGACCACCTTAAATTGTATCGGGCTGAGCCTGGCACACGAGGAGGAGGAATTAACCCGACCTAAGGCATCAGCCCACAGACCTTCCTCGATCTCCTCCCCCAGCTCCTCCTCCCATTTACCCTTCAACTCTTCTACCAGCGCTTCCCCCTCTTTCAACTCCTGGTGTATTTCCGACACCTTGCCCTCCCCGACCCATACACCCGAGATCACCCAATCTTGAACTTCTTGTGCCGGGAGCAACGGGAATTCCCTCACCCGTCGCCTCCTGGATCTTAGCTTCGTGGGCCTTCTGCGTGATCCCGAGTCCTTCAATTGCCGAAAGCCCTCACCTGCATATATCTAAAAGCATTTCCCGGGGGTAACTCGAACTTCTCCTCCAGTGCCCCTAGGCTCGCAAACGTCCCGTCGATGAACAGGTCCCCCATTCTTCCAATCCCCTCCCGATGCCAGCTCTGGAACCCCCGGGACAAACCGGTGGTTACCCCTGATCGGGGACCACACCGATGCTCCCATTGCACCCCGGTGCCGTCTCCACTGGCCCCAGATCCTTAGCGTTGCCACCACCACCGGGCTCGTGGTATACTTTGTCGGCGAGAGCGGCAGTGGTGCCGTCACCAACGCCCCCAGGCGCGTTCCTTTACGGGACGCCATCTCCATCCTCTTTCATGCCGCCCCCTCTCCCTCCATAACCCACTTGCGGATCATCGCTACATTTGCTGCCCAGTAGTAGCTCCCCAGGTTTGGCAGCGCCAACCCTCCTCGGTCCGTACTGCGTTCCAGGAACCCTCTCCTTACTCTCGGGGTCTTATTTGCCCACACAAACCCCATAATACTCCTGCCTACTCTCTTTAAAAAAAGGCCTCAGTGATCACGATGGGAAGGCATTGAAACACAAACCGAAACCTCGGAAGGACCACCATTTTGACCGACTGCACTCTACCCGCCAGCGAGAGCGGTAACATGTCCCATCTTTTGAAATCCTCCTCCATTTGCTCCACCAACCTCGTCAGATTCAGTTAATGTAGGGTCCCCCAACTCCTGGCTATCTGGATCCCCAGATACCGAAAGCTCCCCTCCGCCCTCCTGAGCGGTAGGTCCCCTATCCCTCTTTCTTGGTCCCCCGCCTGTAATGCAAAGAGCTCACTCTTCCCTACATTGAGCTTATAGCCCGAAAACTCCCCAAACTCCCTTAGAGTCTGCATGACCTCCACCATCCCCTCCATTGGATCCGCCACGTACAGCAACAGGTCATCCGCATATAGCGACACCCGATGTTCTTCTCCCCCTCTGACCACCCCCCTCCATTTATTAGACTCCCTCAATGACATGGCCAATGGTTCGACCGCCAATGCGAACAACAGGGGGGACAGGGGGCACCCCTGCCTCGTCCCTCGGTACAGTCGAAAGTACTCCGCCGGTTCGTCACTACACTCGCCATCAGGGCTCTGTAAAGGAGCTTAACCCAATTGATAAACCCTACCCCGAACCCAAACCTACGCAGCACCTCCCAGAGGTACTCCCACTCTACTCGGTCAAAGGCCTTCTCCGCGTCCATAGCTGCCACTATCTCCGCCTCTCCCTCCTCCGATGGCATCATTATCACGTTTAAGAGTCGCCGCACATTGGTGTTTAGTTGCCTGCCCTTTACAAATCCCGTCTGGTCCTCGTGGATTACCCCCGGGACACAGTCCTCGATCCTCGTGGCCAGCACTTTTGCCAGCAACTTTGCATCCACATTGAGGAGCGAGATCGGCCTGTACGATCCACATGGCAGTGGGTCCTTGTCCCGCTTTAGGATCAAAGAAATTGTCGGGGGCAGGGTGTCCTCTCTTGCCTCATTAAAAGTCCTCACCAGTAGCGGGGCCAGCAGGTCTGCGTACTTCCTGTAAAACTCCACTGGGAATCCGTCCGGTCCCGGGGCCTTCCCCGCCTGCATGCTCCCCAAACCTTTGCCCAGCTCCTCCAACCCAATTGGTGCCCCCAAACCAGCCACCTCTTGCTCCTCCACCCTCGGGAATCTCAGCTGATCTAGGAATCGTCTCATCCCCTCTTCCCCCACTGGGGGCTGGGATCTGTACAGCTCTTCATAAAAGGCCTTGAATACCTCGTTTATTTTCGTTGCACTCCGAACCGTGGCTCCCCTTCCATCTTTGACTCCCCCTATTTCCCTCGCTGCCATCCTCTTACGGAGCTGGTGTGCCAGCATCTGACTAGTCTTTTCCCCATACTCTTATGTTGCCCCCTGCGCTTTCCTCCACTGTGCCTCCGCCTTCCCTGTGGTCAACAGGTCAAACTCCGTCTGGAGCCGTCGTCTTTCCCCAAGTAATCTTTCCTCCGGGCCCTCTGCGTATCTCCTGTCCACTCTTAAAATCTCCCCCACTAACCTCTCCCTTTCCATACCCTCTGTCTTCTCCCTATGAGCCCTAATGGAAATTAGCTCTCCCCTGATCACTGCCTTCACCGCCTCCCATACCACCCCCACCCGCACCTCCCCGTTGTCGTTGGCCTTCAAGTACTTTTCGATACACCCCCTCACCTTCCCACACACCACCTCGTCCGCCAGCAGTCCAACATCCAGCCGCCACAATGGGCGTTGGTCCCTCTCCTCTCCCAGCTCCAGTTCCACCCAGTGCGGGGCATGGTCCGAAACGGGATGAGCGCCCTACCCTGAACAAAGAAATCTATCCGGGAGTAGGCTTTGTGTACATGGGAAAAGAAAGAAAATTCCCTGGCCTGCGGCCTTGCAAACCGCCATGGGTCCACTCCCCCCCATCTGATCCATAAACCCCCTAAGTACCTTGGCCGCCGCCGGCCTCTTTCCAGTCCTTGATTTGGAGCGGTCCAGTGCTGGATCCAACACTGTATTGAAGTCCCCTCCCATTATCAGGCCTCCTATCTCCAGGTCCAGAATGCGCCCCAACATGCGCTTCATGAATCCTGCATCATCCCAGTTCGGGGCGTATATGTTTACCAACACCACCCACGTCCCTTGCAGCCTACCGCTCACCATTACATATCGCCCTCCATTGTCCGCTACAATAGTCTTGGCCTCAAATGACACCTTTCCTACCAATATTGCCACCCCTCTATTCTTCGCGTCCAGTCCCGAGTGGAATACCTGTCTTACCCATCCCTTTCTTAACCTGACCTGGTCCGCCACCTACAGATGTGTCTCTTGGAGCATGGCCACGTCCGCCTTCAGTCCCTTTAAGTGCACGAACACTCGAGCCCTCTTCACCGGCCCATTCAGGCCCCTCAAATTCCACGTTATCAGCCGGATTGGCGGGGCTCCCCCCCCCCCCCCCCCCCCCCCCGCCGCCTAGCCATCTCCTTTTCTGGGCCAGTCCCGTCTCCATGCCTCCCTCACCCTCCAGTCCCCCAGAGGGGAGACCCCCGTCCCGACCACCTCTTCTGTGTCCCATTTCCTTTCGGCCAGTGCAGCAGAAACCCTTTTTCTTCCCCCCTCCCCTCCCCCCCCGCTAGACCCCGTCTAGCTTTTTTGCTCCCCCCATGTTACTCCCGTAAGTCAGTTGACGCCTGCTGACCCCGGCTTCCCCCGCCGTCCCATTGACCTCCCCACGTGGGAGTCTCCCAGTCCATATGCATTCTTTCGTTCCCCTTCCCGCCTTTCCAAAGCCCGCTCCGCCCCCTCTGGCACAGCTCCTGTCACGGCCTTGTCTCTCTCCCCCAGCCCATGTAAAAGTTCCTGCGCGTGATTAACCCCCTATATACAGCAACCATCACACATCAAACCCCAAAACATCCCCCCCCCCCACCCTCACAAACCCTCAGTTAGAGTCCAACTTTTCGGCTTGTACAAAGATCCACGCCTCTTCAGGCGTTTCGAAGTAATAGTGTTGGCCCTTGTATGTGACCCACAGTCGCGTTGGCTGCAGCATTCCGAATTTCACTTCTTTCCGGTACAACGCCGCTTTCGCCCGGTTGAAACCCGCTCTCCGCTTTGCAACCTCCGTGCTCCAGTCTGGGTATATTCGGATCTCTGCATTGTCCCACTTACTGCTCCGCTCCTTTTTGGCCCATCTCAGGACCCACTCTCTGTCCGTGAACTGGTGGAACCTCACCACCATCGCCCTTGGCGGCTCATTTGCCTGGGGCTTCTTCGCCAGCACCCGATGTGCCCCGTCCAACTCCAGCGGCCTCGATGGGGCCTTCGTGCCCATCATCGCCTCGAGCATCGTGCTCGCGTATGCCCCGGCATCAGCCCCCTCCACTCCCTGAGGGAGACCCAGGATTCGCAGATTCTTTCTCCTCGACCTGTTCTCCAGGTCTTCGAGTCTTCCCGCCCACCTCTTGTGTCGCGCCTTGTTCTGCTCCACTCTCACCGCCAGGCCCACGAGCTCGCCTTTGTTCTGACTGACTCTTTTCTGTACCTCCTGGATCTTAGCTTCGTGGGCCTTCTGCGTGATCCCGAGTCCTTCAATTGCCGAAAGCATAGGCGCCAACATCTCTTTGCGCATCTCCTTGCGCTGCTCCTCGAAGCAGCGCTTGATGAACTCCTGCAGCTCCCCTTTGTCCCTGGCCGCCGCCATTTTTTTTCTTTCCCTTGCTTCTCCCATTGCTCCAGTGCCGCTCCTTTGGCCGTTACACGTCTGGTCCGTTTCATAGAAGTTGGCAGTGTTTGCTTCACCAGTCTGCCCCAAAAAGTCTATGGAAACTCCTGAAAAAGGACTGAGAGTCGGCTCCAGATGGGAGCTGCCGAATGCGCGACCTACTCCTCCATGGCCGCCACCAGAAGCCTCGTCCCTGCTTCTTCAATGGGCCTGGTAGATCTTTTCACAGTTGTTCCCTCTGCTGCTAGAATTCACCTTTGATAGAGTCAAGCCAGATTGCAGCTTTAAGCTTGCCCTTCCCCCGCCTGCATGCTGGAAGAGGCCCTCGTCTACTGCTGCAGCTCAAGCCAAATCTTTCACTGTTTCTGCCGGGTCTGGTAGCCAAAAGACACAACACTCCTGGGGGACATTGTCAGGGAAATGCTGCAGCCTTCTTCCCACACCGGGAAATGTCAAACAAATGCCGTGGGGGCCCTGTAAAAGAGCCCAAAAGTCCGTTCCAAGCGGGAGCTGCCGAATATGCGACCTAGCTCTGCATAGCCGCACCCGGAAGTCCGATGATTGGTGTGTTGACAGGAAGCAAAGAATAATTATAAATGGGACATTTTCTAGTTTTCAATCTGTGACTAGTTGGGTACCATGATTAGATTCTGAGTGGACAACAAGAGGACAAAAGCAGAATATATTTTAAAAGGCGTGAAACGAATGTACTAGTACAAGGAAGACAAAAGGTTAGCATGCAGTACAACAATTCGGAAAGCATTTAGCTTTGTTGGCCTTATTGCAAGAGAATTTCGATGAAACCACAAATGATATTTTTATTCAAGCTTTCAACATTTTAACAACACAAATAAACCTAATCCCAACGCTACCACCACCCCTTGATGGCAACCAGATCCCCGAAATGCAGGACAAGCAAACCCCATCTTTGTTGGAACCCCTCATCTGCTCCTCACAGAGCAAATTTCACCTCCAAATACGAGAGGCACAGGGGGGGAAAAGCTGGCTCCACACCAACAGAACCCACCTTCGAACGATCAACGAGGTGAAGGTTAAAACATCTGGCCCCGTGCCTGCCTGCAGCACTGGCAGACCTGACACCCTGAATATGGTACAGATCAATAATAAGAATCTTTATTGTCACAAGTAGGCTTACATTAGCACTGCAATGAAGTTACTGTGAAAAGCCCCCAGCGCCACATTCTGGCACCTGTTCGGGTACACAGAGGGAGAAGTAAGAATGCCTAATTCGCCTAACTGCACGTCTTTCGGGACTTGTGGGAGGAAACCGGTGCACCCAGAGATAACCCACGCAGACACTGGGAGAACGTGCAAACTCCGCACAAACAATGACCCAAGCCGGGAATTGAATCTGGGATCCTGAAGCTGTGAAGCAACAGTGCTACCCACTGTGCTACCATGCTGCCCCCTCATGCAGAACCTCCCGACATGGTGCTGAAAAATTACCCCAAGAATTACTCCAACTTTAGACAGGACCAGAACATATGAATGTGGTTGGCTCAAACCCTCCCACACCGCTCACAGCTATCCTTCACAAACAGCCAAACCCCCCAACTGTCACCCACTTTGGAACACCGCTTTCCTTATCCTCGCCATCATCCCTGCCCACACAAACACGAGTCCAGCCTGTCCACCTCTTGAACAAATTACTTTGGCATAAAGACTGGCAGACACTGGAAAAGAAACAAGAACCTTGGCAGAATATTCATTTTACTGCATGCAGCTGGCCTGCCAGCGACCAGAAAAGACTATCTCATCGCCCCAAGTCACCCTCCCCACCAAGCTTGTGAAATTTAGTTTGCAAAGTCGCACCCAGTCCTGCGCCACCTGCACCCCCAAATACCTAAAATGAGTTGTCTCTACCCAAAACGTCAGCCCTCTCATTCCAGCCTCTGCCCCTGGAGAAGACCCCACACAATATTCGCTCTTCCCTAAATTTAACTTCTACCCTGAGAAAGCCCCCAATTTCCTTAACAGCCCCACACAGTCCCTCACCAACGAGCTTGGATCTGAGATGTACAGCAGTAGATTGTGCATGTACAGAGACACCCGATGCTGCATCCCCATCCCTCACTCTCCACTTCCACAAGTCCGAACCCTCAGCGCAATGGCCAATGGCTCAATCGCCAGCACGAACAGCTGGGAGAACATGGGACATCCTTGCCTTGAGTGGAAGGTACCCCAAAATCATGTAGTTCGTCCGCACACATGCCATCAGATCCTTGTATAACATTTTCATCCATGCCACAAACTTTGGCCCAATCCAAACTTCTCCAGCACAGCAAAGAAATAACTCCATTCCGTTCTGTCAAACGCCTTCTCCGCATCCAATACCACCACCACCTCCCTTCCCTCTGTCGGAGAAAGCACCACGTTCAACAGCTGCCGTATGTTCGATGACAGCTGCCTGCCATTGATGAACGCCGTCTGATCCTCACCCACCACCTTCGGAAGCCACCCCTCCAACCTCGCTGCCAACACCATTGCCAGTATCTTAGCATCCACATGCAGTAGCAAAATGGGCCTATACGACCCACACTCCACTGGATCCTTTTTGAGTAATAATGAGATGGGTGCCTGCCTCATCGTCTCTGGCAACACCCCTTACCATTGTGTCCTCAAACATTTCCACCATTGGCGGTGCCAACCTCCTTAAATTTGTTTATAGAATTCCACAGGGAACCCATTCGTCCCCGGTGTCTTGCCCGACTGCATCTTCCCTATCGCTACCTGCATTTCCACCTTTATTGGTTCCTCCAATCCGGCCCTCTTCTCTTCTCCCATCTCCGTCACTCCATTCGCTCCAGAAACTCCCTCATCTCCGACTCATCCTCCGGCTTCTATAAGCCTCTATAAAAGTCCACAAACACCTTATTCACCAACTCTGGCACCACCGCCAACCCACCCGTTCCATCCCAAATACGCACAATCTCCCTCGTTGCTGCCTGCCAGCAGAGCTCGCTCGCCAGCAGTCGACTGGTCTTCTCACCATACTGATAAACCACCCACTTCACTCGCCTCAACAGCTGAACCACCCTCCCCGTGTTTAGAAGATCAAACTTCGCCTGCAATTACTTCCTGCTCACCAACAGTCCGGTTCTGGGTCCTTTGCATAGTTATCTTCCACCCAAAATCTCCTCTTATCAACTGCTGCCATTCCACCCTAGCCACCTTCGCCCTGAATGAAATGGCCTCATCCCACTCTACTGCCTTCAACACCTCTCAAACCACTGACGACGAGACCTTCCCCCTCAATCACCGTCCTCATCTTAATGCAAAAATTCGGGTCTGCCTACAGACCAACATCGAACCTCCATGGGCTTCTCCACGACCACAACCACCCAGTGTGGAGCAGGGTCTGATATCACTGATATCAGGGTCTGATAGCACTCTGCCTCCTTTACCCCAGCAAGCAACGTCTTCCCCACCCCAAAAAAGGTCGATCCTTATGCACGGCGGAAAAAAGAAAAATTCCTGTCCTGTGTAAAAACCTTCTTGGGTCCACCCCTCCTAACTCGTTCTTGAACCCGGCCAACACCTTTGTACCCAACCCGCCTGCCGAAGGGACCAGCGACTGCGGCCGCGACCTGTCCACCTTCAGGTCCAACACCATATTCCAATCCCCCCCCCCCACCTCTCAATATCAACTGAATATCCGACTCCGGTTTGCCCGCCAGCAAATTCCTCACAAACCCAGCGTCATCCCAATTTGGTACATAAATGCTAACCAGCACCACCAGCCTCCTTTCCAATGCCCCCTGTCCATATCACGTGTCTGCCACCTGGTCCATCACCAACTTCTCCATTTGGAACTACACCCTTTATCCACCAGTGCCGCCACCCCCAGGCCCTATTGTCGAAACCTGAATGGAACACCTGGCTCACTGAGCCCTTCCTCAGCCTCATTTGGTCCTTTATCTTCAGATGAGTCTCCTGTAACAGCACCACGTCCGCTTTCAGGCCTTTTAAGTGCGAGAAAACTCACGCTCTCTACACTGGTCCCCCCAACCCTCACATGTCCCGCGTCAACACTCTGACCAGGGGTCTCTCACCTCCCACGCTTTTCCTATCCAACATGCCCATCCCCCCAAGCCCTACCGAGCTGGTGAGACCCAGTCCTGGTCCTAGTTACCATCACCCCCAGAACCCTTCCACCATTTTCTCTCAAACACCTCTCCCAGTATAGTCCCCATCGCCCCCACCATTCATACCTCCCACGACAATCGAAACCTGCCCATACAGGTTTCAGCAACCATGGCCCCTCCCCCCACCTCGCTTCCGTTCAATAGCCAACATTACGTTTGCGAGCAAGGTGGCCCCTACCAGAGCCCCACACACCAAAAAAACCCACACCTCCAAATCTCTCTCCCCCCGCCCCCCCCCATCCATCCATCCCCTCCCAAACTCCCTACATCCAAACAAACCCCAAACCGAAATACCATAAATCCCCACCGACCCTCCCAACCCCCACAACCCAAACACCTATTACACAAAACAGTTAACTATAACGGGAAATCACAAAATACTAAAAAATGAAAACCGTCAAAAAACTATGAACATCCAAATTCAGTCGAGTCCCAGTCCTTCTGCCTTCACACATGCCTCCGCCGCCGTCTCGAAGTAATAGTCCCTGCCATTGTGCGTGACTTTAATCTTGCTGGGTAGACCACACGAAACCGTATATTGCGTTTATACAAAGGTGCCTTAGGTCGACTGAAGGCCGTCTGTCTCACTGCCAGCTCTGTGTCAAGTCCTGGTATAGACGTATACCATTTCCGTCCCATTCCACCTCACTGGCTTCTGCTTCACTCACCTCAGCACTTTCTCCTTTACTTGAAAGTTGTGCAAGCAGACAAGCTCAGCTCTTGGGGGCTCATTCGTTCTCTGTTTTGGCTGGAGCAACTGGTAGGCCCTATCCATTTGTACTGGGTGGGATCCTCCCCCTCCCTCATCAACTTTGCCAACATGTCGGCGAAGTACTCTGTAGGCCTCCGACCCTCCACCCACTCAGGACCACCCACGATCCTCAGATTTTGTCTATGTGACCTGTTCTCAGGTCTTCCACTTTGACTCTCAGCCCTCTGTTAATTTCTGCTAACTTCTGCAGCTCCTCCTCATTGAGGTGAACTGCTGTGGCAATCTCTCCTCCACCCCCTTAACTTTCTCCCCTTGCTCCCGCATCGCCGTTGAAGTTTTCACCAACTCCTCTCTCATCGGAGCAAGGGTCTCACCCACCAACTGCTTAAGGGAGGTCATCATCCCCATCCGATGCCTTTCAAAATGTTTCGAGAACAACCATTCAAATTCCCTGGTCATCACTTCAACCATCTTTTTCACAGTAACGGACACGACCCCACTCGATAGGCTCTCTCGCACCATCTTTACCCCTGCAGCGCTCTTTGCCACGCTTGGTGGCGGACTATCGCTCAGTCAGTTCCTTTTTCCCTGGATTATTTTTTCCGGGTTTTTGACATTCTATAAATGCCTCCGACCTTCCCACAACTTCTCACAAAATAATTTTCCCCAAGACTTTCTGTAAAGGGCCTAGAATGACTACTCTGGCAGGAGCCACCAAACATGCGACCTCCACCTACATGCCACAACGGGAAACCCTTGGTTTATGTATTTAAGGAAGGGGTTATTTGCAATGGAGGCAGGACGTTTCGCTAGATTGGTCCCTGGGATGTGGCTTGTCTTCTGAAGAGACTGAGTAAATTTGGTCTAGAAGAATGAGAGGTGATCTGTGTAGTGATATCATGGTTGTGTTGTAATTCACCAACTGACCACTCGGGAGTCTCACCAGTATGAGTGAATGTTAGAGGCAGGTGATCCCTCCGACTTGTTGGAGAGATTGCTTGTGCTTAATCTTACTGTTATTCATCTGTTGTTTTGTATATAGTTTACCCACAGTTAGTCAATAAATCATTTATAGCTTTAGCTACAAGTGTTCTTGTAATAATAATCAGAGCATCCGACAAGAACATTACATGGTACCAGGGCTGGATGGTATTAAAAACCTGAGGAAAGAAACCAAGCCTGCCACGAGGTCCACCAAGATTTGAAGACTTTGCAGACTGCAAGAATAGAATCTTTGAAGCCACCAATGAGTCACAGATTTCATGGTAATGTGTGCAGCAACTGGCATGTGTTTAAACAACAGTTAAATCTGTTTCTTAAGACAGTAAATTTAGAAGATCAATCAGATTCACGTAAGGAAGCGATGCTCCTCACAGCAGCCGGCCCCGAAGCAATTGCTGTATTTAATACGTTTCGATTTGCAAACTATGAAGATATTAAAAATTTTAACAAAGTAATTCAAAGATTTCATGCACATTGCAGCCCCATAAAGAATGAAATTTATTAACGCCATGTGTTTAGATCACGTTTACAGAAGACTGGGTCCAGACATCATTTCATCACTGATTTTAATGTTAAAAGCTAAAACCTGATTTTCTACGGTGGTATCTTCCAAGTTTCGGGACCAGATTGTGTTTGGTGTGAATGAAAATAAGCTGAGGGAACGGTTGCTGAGGGAATCTGAGCTGTCTTTGGAACAAACCGGTACGATTTGTCAGGCTTGCAGCACAGCACTCTAAAATGTTTCTCCGTAATGGCGGCGTCTTCTTGGAGAAAAACACCCTTGCTGCCCTTTTACCAAAAAGGTGGGCAACTTCCTAAAAAAGGTGGGAAGGTCCCTGCAGCTCCTCGCACACCAACAAACAGGTTAAAGATCAGGACAAAGTATTTCTGTGTAAATGATGTGGTAAAGGCACAAATTAAGGCAGTGTCCAGTGTTTGGCAAGTTTTGTTCCAGATATAAAGGGGAAAAAAATCACTTTGCGAGCTTCTAGTGGGTGCCATGGAGTGAGTGGTCGCACATTTCGTGGCTCCCGCTTGTGGCAATCTTTTTCTGACCTTTTCCCCAGTTAACACGTGGATGTGAGGCAGAAAAAAGATGCAGGAGAGTGAGTGGAAGAGATTGACTCTCTGGTGTATGGAGCCGAGGGCTAGAAGCGGTCGAAAAAGAGGGAATCAGTCGGTTGGAGCTGGCGCGGCGTCTGCGACGCAGGTGGAGATGGCGGAGGGGCAGGGTGTGGTCCTGCCGGTTCAGTGGTCGATGGACCAGCTGATGAGCTTCTTGAATGAGAAGTTCACCCAGCAACAGAAGGCGGTGGATTTGATCAACGCGGTGGTCGACCACGTGGAAACTAAGCTGGCGGCCCAGGGTCAGGCGATCCAGAAGATGGGGGAGGTGGTGGGGGAAACACGAGGAGCAGTTTGCCTCGATGGCAGCGGAGATAGGGCTGATATGGGACCAACAGAGGCGGCTCCAGGAGAAGGTTGAAGACCTGGAGAACCGGTCACGCAGGAAGAACGTTAGGATTGTGGGCCTGAAGGAGCCAATATTGGCACAATGTGGGGAGGATGCTGGAGAGGGTGCGTTTGCATGGCATTTGCAGATGGATCGAGTGCACAGGGCGCTAATCCCCAGAGGAACAAGCCGCTGAGGGCGATGGTGCTGAGGTTGCACTGGTTCCTGGACAAGGTGCAAATATTGAGGTGGGCCAGGCAGATGAGGTACTACACCTGGGAAGGCAGTGAAATCCGTGTGTACCAGGACCTGGGTGCAGAGCTGGCCAAGAGGAGAGCGAGCTTTAACAAGGTCAAGGCAGCCCTTTACAAGAAGTGGGCGAAGTTTGGGCTTCTGTACCCGGCATGTCTGTGGGTGACCTACGAAGGTCGGGAATTGCACTTTGGTTCAGCAGAGGAGGCAGTAGAATTTGTTAAAGACAATGGACTGGAAGGAGAAGGTGGACTTTGAACTTTGGTGGAGATGCTGTGATGCTGCTGTTAACTTATGTTTGGGGCCATTTCTTTCTTTTTCTGCTTCAGGTTTTCTCTTTGTTCTTTGTTAAGGGCTTGGGGAGGGTTTGTTTTTGCTTGTTTGCACTCATGTTCGCTGGGGGGGTGGGGGTGGAGGGGAACCAGTGGGGGTAGGATGCTAGGCGCCATGGGTGGGGTCTGCCAGGCTAGCTGGGCGGGCTAGTTCACGGAAGCGCACGGGGGGTGAGTGGAAGTTCAGTGGTTGGGGGGGGGGGGGGGGATTGTTGCTGGGGGATTGGGAGGTGCGGGGGGGGGGGGGGATTGTTGCTGGGGGATTGGGAGGTTGGGGGGGGGGGCAGAGGAAAATACTGCTGACAGAGGAAGGGCTTTTAAGTGTAAGGGGAAGAGGATCGATGGTGGGCGCCCGAGGGCGGGCCTGAGGAGGTGTGGGACACTGCCCGGAGGCTGGCCCAAGAAGGAGTATGGTTGATCGGGGGGGGGGGGGGGGGGGGTGTTGCAGAACAGGGTGACCTCAGACCATGCTGCTCACATGGAGCATGCAAGGATTGAATGGGCCAGTCAAGTGGGCCCGTGTGTTTGCACGCTTAAAACGATTGAAGGCGGATGTGGTCATGCTGCAAGAGGCGCACCTGAAGGTGGGGGACCAAATTTGGCTGAGGAAGGGATGGGTTGGGCAAGTATTTCATATTTGGGATTGGGCTTTAAAACAAAGGGGGTGGCTATTTTGGTCAATAAGCGGGTGGTGTTTGAGATGGGAAATATAGTGGCGGACTCTGGGGGAAGGTACGTTATGGTAAGTGGGAAATTGGAGGGGATGCAGGTGCTGGGGAAGGTTCTGGACCTGGACTCTCATCGGCTGATTATGGCGGGGGAGGGAGGTAGGACTTTAATACAGTTCTGGATCCGAGACTGGACTGAACGAGCTCGGGGTCGGGCAGGGTCTCGGCTGCAGCTAAGGAGCTTCGGGGATTCACGAGCACATGGTCGGGGGGTGGGGGGTGGTGGGGGGGGTGGGGGGAGGGGGAGGGGGGGGGGAATCCATGGAGATTTGGGAGGCCAAAGACAAAAGAATCCTCGTTTTACTCCCATGTGCACAAGATGTACTCCCGCACTGGGTGGATTTCCGAGTGAGCGAGGGGGGACCCAGCGCCCGCAATTGGAGGCTGGATGTAGGCTGTTAGGTGAGGAAGAGGTGTGTGTGTGGGTGAGGAAGGCCATTCGGAGTATGTAGAGATTAATGATACGGGGAGGTGTCGGCAGGTACGGTGTGGGAGGCACTGACGGCACTGGTCAGCGGGGAGTTTATTTCGATTCGGGCACACTGAGAAGGCAGAGCGGGTCGAGATAGAAAGATTAGTGGAATAAATCCTGCCGGTGGACAGGAGGTATATGGAGGCCCTGGAGGAAGGGTTGTTAAAGGAATGGCAGAGGTTGCAAATGGAATTCGGGCTGCTATCCACGGTAAGGTGGTAGGACAGTTGAGGGTGAGAGGGGCGGTATATGAGTATGGGGAGAAAGCGATCAGTATGTTAGTGCACCAGTTGAGGACGCAGGTGGCAGTGAGAGAGATTGGGAAAGTGAAGGACAAGAGGTAGGAATATGGTCTTGGACCTGGCGTAGGTGAATGGGGTGTTCAGGGAGTTTTATAGCAAATTGTAAGAGTCCGAACCCCGAGCCAGGGAAGAGTTGATGAGGCGGTTTCCGGGAGGGTTTGTGTTCCCGAAGGTTGATGAGGAGCTGGTGGAGGGCATGGGGGCCCCAATTGGGCTTGTGGAAGCAGTAGAGGGGTTGGAGGCGATGCAATTGGGTAAGACCCCGGGACCGGACGGGTACCCAGTGGAATTTTATAAGAAGTTCTGGGAGTTTTGGGACTGCTGATAGTAAAGGCCTTCAATGAAGCAAAGGAGTTGGGAGGCACCCCCCGACGTTGTCACAGGCGTCGATCTTCCTCATTTTAAAGCGGGATAAGGACCCGGAACACTGAGCCATACCGGCCGATCTCCCTGTTAAATGTGGATGCCAAACTATTGGGAAAGATCCTGGCCACAAGGATCAAAGACTGTGTCCCAGGGGTAATAGGGGAGGACCAGAGGGGGTTTGTTAAGGGGCAACATTTGGTGACCAACATTAGGAGGTTGCTTAATGTAATTATGGCCGCAGAGAAGGCCTTTAATTGGGTGGAGTGGGAATACTTATGGTAGGTCCTGGGGCGGTTTGGGCAGAGATTTGTGGATGAGGTCCATTTGCTACACCAGGCACCGGTGGTGAGTGTGTGGACGAATCGGGTGAGATCAGCTTACTTCAGGTTGCACTGGAAAACAAGGCAGGGATGTCCACTTTCCCCAGTTGTTTTCCTTGGCTATAGAGCCATTGGCATTGAGAGCATCGAGGGTCTGGCAGGGGATAATACGGGGAGGGGGTGGGGTGGAGCACAGGGTCTCACTCTACGCGGATGATCTACTTCTGTACATATTGGACGCGCTGGGGGGGATTGGAGGGATTATGGGGATATTAGAGGAATTTGTCCCGTTTTCAGGATACAAATTGAATATAGGTAAGAGTGAGGTCATTGCGATCCAGGCAAGGGGGCAGGAGAAAAGATGGGGTGAGATGCAGGTCAAGATGGTGGGAGGAAGCTTTCGATATTTGGATATCCAGGTGGCGTGGGTCGGTTGGTAGATCAGATGAGGGGGGACTTTCTGGGGTGGGACGTGCTCCTGTTGTCATTGGCGTGGTGGGTTCAGACGGTTAAAATGACAGTCCTCTCGAGGTCTTTGTATATTTTTCAGAGCCTCCCCTGCCAATTTTTGGTTCACATCATCAAAAAATCTCAACCAGATGTCTCCGTGCATTCAGAGGTTAATGATGAAGTTACAACGCTATGACTTCAATCTCATCTACACAGCAGGCAAATATTTGTTCTTAGCAGCTGCATTATCGAGAGTGCCGATACAAAGTATGAGTAGTGAAGTTGCTGAAGATGTAGATCCGCATGTCAATCTTATTTCCACACTACTACCGGTATCAGATACAAAACTACGTGAGATCCAAGAAGAGACCAGGAAGGATCAAACTCTTCCAAGAGGTGATGAGGAACATTAACTCGCGCTGGCCCAAAGATCAATCTACTGAGTTCTACAATATAAGATCTGAACTCAGTATAATTAATGGAGTGGAACTTCATTTGAGCACTATAGTTATACCTCAATCTTTTTGCAAGGATTGCGAGGATGCACTAAGGACATCTCTGGATTGAAAAATGTAAACGGAGAACTTGTGATTCTGTTTACTGGCCAGGTATAAACCAGGATAGTGACAGGATGGTCAGTTGTTGTGATACATGCCTTGACTCATGCAAGCAAACAAGAGAACCAATGCAAGGACCTGATTTATCTACGGCACCATGGCAGAAAGTAGTTATTGATCTCTCTCATCTATGAGGGAAAGATTATTTAATGATCATGGACTATTTTTCGAACTATCGAGCATAACGGCAAGCAGTGTAACACTGCACACCAAGTCAATTTTTGTTTGACACAGAATTCCGCAAGTCATCATGAGGGACGACGGTCCTCGTTTTAACTGTAAAGAGAGGCAACACTTGGCAGTCATGTACGATTTCAATCAACGTCATGTCGAGTCCGTTGTACCCTTAAGCCAATGGAAAAGCCGAAAAAGGTTTTTTAAAAAAAAATATATTTTTATTCTCCTTTTTCACATTTTCTCCCGCATTTACACCCATCAACAATAAACAATAATCAACAACAGATATGTCAATCCCCATAACAATAACAACGATCCCATCCTCCCACCAGCCCCCAAACATCAGCTCGCATGTTTGCATAAACAAGTGACAAAAAGGAATCAGGGATTACCCATAGTCCCCCTTAATATACAAAGCCCCCCCCCCCACTCAACCCTCCCACCATTCCCCCCCCAACTAATGTTCGATGTTATCCAGTTCTTGAAAGTGCATAATAAATAGTGCTCATGACTTGTCGAACCCCTCCGAGCTTCCCCTCAGTTCGAACTTAACCTTCTCAAGGGTCAAGTATTCCAACAGGTCCCCCCGCCACGCTAGGGCACTGGGTGGAGAGGCTGCTCACCATCCCAGCAGGATCCGCCTTCGGGCGATCAACGAGGCGAAGGCTATGATATCTACCTCCTCACCCGTTTCCAACCCTGGCTGGTCCGACACCTTGAATATGGCCTCCTGGGGACCCGGGTCCAGTTTCACACGCACCTCCTTGGAAACTACCCTAATCACCTCCTTCCAGTACTCCCCTAGCTTTGGACAGGACCAAAACATATGAACGTCATTAGCAACCCCCCCCCCCCCCCCCCCCCGCAACGCTCACACACATCCTCTACTCCTTCAAAAAATCCGCTCATCCTCGCCCTCGTGAGGTGCGCTCTATATACCCCTTCAGCTGTATCAACCCCAAGCTCGCACATGAGGTGGAGGCATTCACTCTCTGGAGCACCTCACACCAGACCCCCTCCTCTATAACCTCGCCCAGCTCTTCCTCCCACTTTGCTTTGATCCCTTCCAGTGGTGCCTTATCCTCTTCCAAAATAGCTCTGTACACCGCTGACACTGCCCCCTTCTCCAGTCCCCTTTTCGTCAGCACCTCCTCCAGCAATGTGGAGGCCGGTTCCTCTGTGAAGCTCTGTATCTCCTTCCTGGCAAAATCCTAAACCTGCATGTACCTAAACACTTCTCCCTGCTCCAGCCCATACTTCGCTTCCAGCTCCCTCAATCCTGAAAACCGACCCCGAAGAAACAAATCTTTTAGCGTCTTAATCCCCCTCTCTTCCCATTTCCGAAAACTTCCATCCCACCTCCCTGGCACAAATCTGGTTCCCCTGAATCGCCATTTCCCTTGACCCTACCCCCCAACCCGAAGTGTTGGCGAAACTGCCTCCAGATTTTCAATGAAGCTACTATTACCGGAGTCCCTGAGTATTTCCCCGGAGCTATCTGGAGCGGCGAGGTGTACATATTGTTAAGCAATTGTTGAAAAAGACAATGGACAACCAATCTGATCCATATCTCGCACTATTGAGTTACAGAGCGTCACCATTGTCACATGGTAAATCACCACAAGAGTTACTCCTGAATGGAAGGTTGCAATCCACACTTCCATATTTGGCAAAAAAGGAGGAGAATGCAATGGTACCGCAGGAAATGCAAAACATTAAAGCCAAACAAAAACAGTTCTATGATAGACTGTCTGGAACTTTACCACTTCTGAATAGTGATGACATTGTGAGAGTAGAAGATTCGGTTGGTCGAAAAAAGCCTTTGTACTTGAAGAAGTAGCATCTCGTTTCTACAATGTACAGACAGAGGATGGGTTGGTTTTAAGAAGAAACCATCGCGCACTCTTGAAAACCAGAGAAGACTTTCACAACAACGTGATGGATGACAAATCTACTTCAGAATCAACACAAGCTGCAGTGTCAGATAGTTCAGCAGTTCCTGAGCATGAGAAGGCCATGGAGAACATTAAATCTACAAGGTCTGAGCAGCAAGATCAACCTTTGAGAAGATCAACCAGAGTCAGAAGAAAACCTGATTGACTCAATTTGTAGATTTGGACATACTATGCTTGCTGTCCTTGTGTATCTACTATATGTATATTTGTTGAACCAGTTTTAAAAATAAAATAATACTGTTAGACTCATAGGCTCATGATATCACATGTAAATATACTGATAATATATTAATTTATTCCTTAAAAGGAAAAAGGATGTAATGATATCATGGTTGTGTCGTAATTCACCGATTGACCACTTAGGAGTATCACTGGTATATAAGTGAATGTTGGAGTTAGGTGACCCTTCAGACTGGCTGGAGGAAGCGGAAGAGAGGTTGCTTGTGCTTGATCTTAACTGTTATTCATCAGTTGTTTTGTATATAGTTTACCCACAGTTAATGTTAATAAATCATTTATAGCTTTTAGCTACAAATGTTCTTGTAATATAAATCAGGCTATCAAACAAGAGCATTACAATCTGGTTGAAACATTCAAGGTTATGAAAGGGCTTGACAGAGTAGGTACTGAGATGTTGTTTCGCCTAGATGGTAAATCTAGAACAAGGGGTCACAGTTTCAGGATAAGTGATGGTCATGTACGACTGACATGAGAAATATCTTCGATCCAAGGATTATGAATCTTTGGAATTCTCGACCCCATGGGTTTGTGGATGCCCCATCATTTAATATATTTGAGTCTGTGATAATTAGATTTTTGTTATCTCCGAGAGTAGAGGGATATGGGGAACGGACAGGAACGTGGAGTTGAAGCATTAATCATGGTGGAACAGGTTCAAGGCCATATGGTCTTCTCTTATTTCCTGAGCACATTGTGCGGCAAAAACACATAACCATGACAATCCGGTCCAGGTTGAGCAGAATGGCTGGCATGCACAAAATGTTATTTCTTTCTCTTCTTGGTGTGTTGTATCTTCATGACTTTTTAAGAGTGTTAGCATGAATCTACCTTTCACAGTTTCTCACCATTGCCTGCAGCATTGAAGCCTCCCAACATCTCTTATTTTGTACAAATTTCAGTGGTGAACCTGGCTACATTATTGACAGGGCCTTATTGTCCTAAAAGATTTACTTCAATACAAAATGCCTAACAAAATGTTTGGTTCTTTATCTAGGTTTTATGGACAGGAGTGGGAGGTAAATTATACTTATTTGCTTGCACCGACTGTCTGTAAGCATTCGGCATTTTGAATGACTTTTAAGTAATATGGGTGATTCAATTTGCTAATAACGCGCAGTAAACTTTCTTTATGATTAACTCAGAAAGGTTAGTTTATTTCACATTTAGAACCCGATGGGAGGAGTATTCGCAACGTCCCACTCCATGCATGCGCACACAGTAAAATGGGGATAGAGAGGTTTACAACTATGGATAGTAACAGTACAAAGAGCCACTAATTAATATCAGTTATTGTGATTTTCAGAATTCAAGAAGTCAAAGTCCAGAGGGTGTTTCAATCGTGCTTGAGTTCAGTTTTGATGAGTTTCTGGTTGGAAATGACCACACAAAAACCTTTCAAACACATGGGAGATCGTATCTTGCCGGCCGTCAGGGAACGCCACGTAGGCGTACTGGGGGTTAGCGTGCAGCAGGTGGACCCTCTCGACCAACGGGTCCGACTTGTGCACCCGCACGTGCTTCCGAAGCAGGATGGGTCCGGGTGTCGCTAGCCAGGTTGGGAGCGAGGTCCCGGAGGAGGACTTCCTGGGGAAAACAAGGAAACCTTGATGAGGTGTCTGATTGGTAGTTGTACAGAGCAGCGGCCGGATGGCGTGGAGGGCCACCGGGAGGACTTATTGCCAGCGGGAGACTGGGAGATTCCTGGACGGTAGGGCCAGTAGAACAGTCTTCCAGACCGTTCCGTTCTCCCTCTCCACCTGTCGGTTTCCCCGGGGGTTGTAATTGGTCGTCCCGCTTGAGGCAATGCCCCTGCTGAGCAGGAACTGACGCAGTTCGTCGCTCATAAAGGAGGACCCCCTATCACTGTGTATGTACGCGGGGAAACCGATCAGTGTAAAGATACCCTAGAGGGCCTTGATGACGGTGGTTGTGGTGATGCCTGGGCAGGGGATGGCGAATGGGAACCGGGAGTACTTGTCAATCACGTTCAGGAAATACGTGTTGCGGTCGGTGGAGGGGAGGGGGCCTTTGAAATCCATGCTGAGGCGTTCAAAGGGACGGGAAGCCTTTATCAGGTGCGCCCTCTCTGGCCGGTAGAAGTGCGGTTTGCACTCCGTGCATATTTGGCAGTCCCTGGTGACTGTCCTGACCTCCTCGATGGAGTAGGGCAGGTTGCGGGTCTTGATGAAGTGGAAGAAACGAGTGACCCCCGGGTGGCAGTGGCCCTCGTGGAGGGCTCGGAGACGATCCACTTGTGCAGTGGCACAAGTGCCACGGGACAGGGCATCAGGAGGCTCGTTTAGCTTCCCCGGACGGTACAAGATCTCGTAGTTGAAGATTTAGAGTTCTATCCTCCACAGCAAGATCTTGTCGTTTTTAATCTTGCCCTGCTGTGCATTATCGAACATGAAAGCAACCGACCTTTTGGTCCGTGAGGAGAGTGAATCTCCTGCAGGCCAGGTAATGCCTCCAATGTCTCACAGCTTCAACTATGGCTTGTGCCTCTTTTTCGACCGAGGAATGGCGAATTTCGGAAGCATGGAGGGTACGGGAGAAGAAGGCCACGGGCCTGCCCGCTTGATTGAGGGTGGCCGCCAGAGCTACGTCAGACACATCGCTCTCGACCTGGAAGGGGAGAGACTTGTCGATGGCGCGCATCGTGGCCGTTGCAATGTCTGCTTTGATGCGGCTGAAGGCCTGGCGGGCCTCCGTCGACAGGGGGAAGGTTGTGGACTGGATCAGGGGTCGGGCTTTGTCTGCATAGTTAGGGACCCACTGGGCGTAATAACTGAAAAACCCAAGGCAGCGCTTCAGGGCCTTGGGGTAGCGAGGGAGGGGGAACTCCATAAGGAGGGGGCGCATGCGCTCCAGGTCAGGGCCTATACTCCATTTCGCACTTCGTAGCCTAGAATGGCTAGACGGTCGGTGCTAAAAATGCATTTCTCCTTATTGTACGTTAAGTTAAGGATTTTCGCGGTCTGGAGAAATTTGCGGAGGTTGGTGTCGTGGTCCTGCAGGTCATGGCCGCAGATGGTGACGTTATCCAGATATGGGAACATTGCGCGTAAGCCGTACCGGTCAACTGTTCGGTCCATCTCTCGCTGGAAGACCGAGACCCCATTAGTGACACCAGAGGGAACTCTTAAAAATTGGTGGAGCCGCCCATCTGCTTCGAAGGCAGTGTACTTGCGGTCACTATTACGACCTTAAGGGTCGCGAGGCCGCAGACAGTAAGGGTATAGGGCTGCCGAATTTAAAGGTCAGGCTTTGCAAGTTACATTGGAAGTCCAACCCCAGGAGGGTAGCCGCGAAGAGGTGCGGCAGGACATAAAGGTGGAACTTGTTGAATCTCCTGCCTTGGACAGTGAGGTTCGCTAGGCAGAACCCCTTTATCGCCACCGTGTGAGGCCCGGAGGCCAGGGAGATCGTTTGGTTTACAGGGTGGGTAACAAGTGAACAGCGCCTTACCGTGTCGGGATGAACAAAGCTTTCTGTGCTCCCAGAGTCAATCAGGCAAAACGTCTCGTGGCCGTTGATGAAGACCGTCGTTGTTGCTGTTGCGAGTGTCCGAGGTCGACTTTGGTCCAGTGTCACCGAGACCAGATGAAGCAGTTGCGAGTTCTGATCGGGCAGTGTGTAGTCGGCCGTGCTGGGGGCCTGGGGCCCTATTCAAGATGGCGTCTCCCATGGGTCGCACATGGTGGCCAGGGATGGACAAGATGGCGGCGGGGATGGACAAAATGGCGGTGCCCACCCGTCCAGCGTGGTGTCCGGGGGGCAAGATGGCCGCGCCCGTGGGTCGCACGTGGCCTGAGGATAAGGGTGGCGGTGAGCGCTGGCCGGTCGGGGCTTGAAGGGGGGGTTACCGCGGCGGCCTGGAGTCGCTGGAGACCGCGGCCATGCCGCGGGCCTGGCAGACCCCCACAAAGTGCCCCTTCTTGCCGCCCCCTCTGCAAGTGGCAGTGCGGGCCGGGCAGCGTGGGCGGGGATGATTCGCCTGCCCGCAGAAGAAACAGCGGGGCCCGGCGGCGTTAGCGGGCTGTCTCGCCGCGCAGGCCTGCGGGGTCGGGGGAAGGTCTGTGGGGCTGCCGCTGCGGGGTGCCACGCAGCCCAGGGGGCCGCCGCGCGGTCAGGCGCATAGGACTGCGCGTTTTGGGAGGCTACGTCCATGGACCCTGCCAGGGCCTGTGCCTCTCCAAGTCCCAGGGTGTCCTTTTCTAGGAGTCTTTGGCGGATCACTGAGGAGGTCATACCTGCTACGAAGGCAACCCTGATTAAAAGTTCCGTGTGCTCGCTTCCCGAAACCTGCGGGCAGCCATAGTTTCGGCCCAGCACCAGTTGCGCCCGGTAGAAATCCTCCAACGATTCCCCGGGGCTTTGCCGTCTGGTTGCAAGCAGGTGATGTGCATAGACCTGATTTACAGGGCGGATATAATGTCCTTTTAACAGTTCGATCGCAGCATCATTGTCCTCCGCCTCCTCAATAAGGGTGTAGATCCCAGGGCTGACACTTGAGTGCAGGAGATACATTTTCTGTCCTTCTGAGGGGGTGCCTCCGGCCGTCTCAAGGTAGCCTTTAAAGCACGCCAGCCAGTGTTTAAATATTGCAGCCGAGTTCTCCGCGTGGGGGCTGAGTTGTAGGCACTCCGGTTTGATTCGGAGATCCATCCTTCCAGCTTAAGTCTAGTCGATTAAATTGAAGCACGATCGATTACACTCAAGACAAAGTGATTTCATAACTGAAGGCTTTAATCGACTAGAACTTGTTCCCCAGCAGCTTCGGTACAGAAAGTGAAGGCTGCTGTGACGGCACCAGTTCTTATACTCCGCCTGTCAGGCGGAGCTACGTATCAACAGCCAATGGTAAACTCCTAGCTTTAACCAATGGTCATCAGCCTCTTAGGTACTGCAATGCCTGATAATACCACACTCAGCTGGGTGCTGAAGTCCTTTCCAGTTCATGTTAAAACCGTAACCTGCCTTTGAGGCCAGAGGTGTAATGATAAAGCTGCCCAAAAGACAAGTGGCTTGGGTCCTGTGATACTAATGGTTAATTGCAGCTCAACAATCAGTTTCTGTGCTTATGGCTAAAATGTCATTGTCCCTCAATGGCCCCCTTTTAAAATGGGTCTGGGCGGTTCCTGGTGTGAGATGAACCTGTTGAGTTCTGAAGGCATACTGAATTTTAATCTCTCTCTTTTGTCATAGTTCATGTTGGAGAGACAGTTTGTCTGCACTTTCTCTGTTTTGTTGATTACAAGACGTGTGTGCAGTGAGGTTTGAGATACCACATGGAGCAGAATTCTTTTGTTATTGTGAATACTGCTGGTTGCTCCCAGAACAAAGGCCAGTCCTATGCACATGTAACTTGCAGCAGCCATCTTTTTGGTTCAGCAGAAAGTACATTTTTAAAAATATAGCTTTGGATTTATTTTCATGTCGCATAGGGAATAAGCCTTTGCTTACTGTTATCGATGTGCCTTTTAGCTTCTTGAGCCTGACCAGTACCCTTTAAACTTGAACAACAAGTTACTTGCATCACTTTTCCCTTAACCTCTACTACGACCAGCCCCAGAACACTTTCAGCACACCCATATTCCATATATATATTATATATATGATATATATAGAGATAACATACACTAAGCCTATTGCTCATTTCTAACAGTGCAAATGCAAAAGGAGGTAGGTTTGGGGAGTTGACGGGGGAATGTGGGTTAATAAAAGGAAAAGATCAGCGATAGCCTTTTCTTTGATATGGGGCTAGCAAGATGTGAGCTGGTACGGTCAAGGCACAATCATGAATATAGCTTGGTGACATGGCGGAAGAAATTTAGGTAGGTTAAGAGGGCAGCGAGGAGAGAGCGCTTGATGAGCCGTGATCAAGGTTCAAATTGCAGAGGATGAAAAGTCATTTGGTATAGAGGCTGAGGGAGGGCTGCAGTGGAGTGTTTTTAGTGAAAAGAGTTGTATTTCTTTCAGGAGGGCATTCAAGAGCAAGGATTTTGAAGAGGCGAGAGTGATGGAAGAAAGTGAGATGCTCAAGGAGGTGCAAGTGCCAGGATGTAGAAAAGAGCTAACCAAGGCATTAGGATGCACATTTAATAATTGGTTGTGTTATGGACCAGGGTTTAGAGAACCCCAAAGTGTATCATGGAGTTCACCTGACCCACGACTTTTACTAGATTGTGGTATGAGGAGCACACAGCCCACTCTACAGGCGTGGTGCAGCAGAAATTTAAAAGTAATTTTTAAAGCAAAACAATGTTTATTCTATGAACTCAAGTTAACCTTTGTAAAACATAGTGAACATCTTAGCAACCATTAATTCAAATACAACCCCCAAAGAATACAGCACTAAGTAATCCTTAAACTTTCCTTTTAACATCCATAAGACAAAATCCTTTTTACAGAAGCACATAAGGTTTAAATCCTCTACTGAGAGCAGTTATCACTCTGAATTCACCAAATGATCTAGAGATAGTCTTTAGATGGCAGAGAGATCGAAATTACACCTTTGGCTGGCTTCAGCTCCAACACTAAAACAAAACCAAAAACCACAGACACACCAAAGCTTTTCCTCAAAGCGAAACTAAAAAGCAGAGCCCGAGCTCAGCTCCACCAACACTGACATCACTGCAGCCACTTGAGCAGACAAACATTTCTTAAAGTGACATTCCTATGATAGTTGGGAAAGGGAGAAGAGCTAGATGTTTGACAGATATCTAGTGTTGTACCTACATTTGAGAAGGAAGACGGAATGTGTTCAGGGGACTATAGATCAGTTAGCTTAACATTTATTGTCGTAAAAATAATGACATTTCTAATAAAGGGAGTAAAATAGAGAAACCTGACATTAATGGATTTCGTGAGTGAAAGTCGCTTTGAAAATGTAACGGAGAAAGATAGTAGTTAACATTAACATTGTAGATGTAATTTATCTAGACTTGCGAAAGATTTTGGTAAGATGTGACACAAACAATTTTTTAAGATTGAAGCATGTAGAATGAGGAGACAGTAGTAGAATCTGATAGCTGAGAGAAAGGGTAGGTATTCTCAGTGGCGGAAAGTCGAGTCCCATCAGGATCAATGCTCAGGCTTTTGTTCAGAATTTCTATTTATCATTTAGACTCTGAAATTCAACTCCATTTGAGATGACATCAGATGCGTGAGGGATATGAGTGACAAGGGATGTGGGTAGCCTGCACTGAGAAACACTGCAACAAATTATGTGAAAACATTAATAAATGTGCAGAATTGGTATACAATAGGCAAATAACAGTTTAAGTGTGAGGCATTAATCGTTGAACAAAATAGAGGTTCAGTTTCACTTGGAAAATAAGGCATAGCAGTGCAAATGGATATGGGAGAATAAATGCATAGATCAATACAAGTAGCAGTGTAGATTAAGGTCATTTTAAAAAAGCAGATTGAACCCTAAGGTGTATTTTGAAAGGAATAATATAGAAGTTATGCTAAATTTGTATTGAATCTTGGTTAGAACACCCAAGTAGTGTACACCGTTCTGGTTGCCATATTATAAAAAGGATTATAGATATGCTGGAGAGGGTGCAAAAAAAATTTCTGTGAATATACATACCAGGAACGGATGAACAGGCTCAGAGTCTCGTTTCTCTTGCCAGGTGAAGGCTGTGGGGTGATCTAATAGGTTTTAAAATTGAGTGATTATGCTTAGGTAGACGAGGAGAGCATTTCCACTTGTGGGGAATAGCAAACCTAGATATCCTCAGTGTGAAATAGTCAGCAAGAAATCAAACAGAAAATTTAGAAGCAACTTCATTTCCTAGAGTGGTGAAAATATGAAACACACTATTACAAAAGTGTTTGAGGCAAATAATACAGATGAATTTAATGTTTTTTGTGGAAGTGGAAGTATAGGATGAAAGAGGGAGTAACGGGTTATGTTGAGTTAACTAAGGAAGAGGTGCAGCAACAATAACTTACTGTGGATGTTGGTGTTTCAGTCTATCTTTGAAACCACAAAAAATCCCCCCCAAAATAGGGATCACCTTACACACTGAGTATCAATGTGAGCCACCGATGTAGGAGGTTGCCCTCTTCGTCCTTCGCAGTGTATTTTGAGCTCCACACTTCTTTGCAACACAGCACATGTCACCTGCCTGATCCCTTGAACCCAGTTATAATGTAAGTAAAACATCCATTGTAGGGTGAAAAATTGAGGCTGACTAATAATGCAAGTATAGCATGCTGGAGCTGAATAATGGGGGTTCAACTTCGATGTCAGAGTATTCAAAAACATGATTTTTGGGCTCAAATAATTGGGTCTTAATGCTGGGTCGCCTTAGATGTCACAAATAACTGTATGCTTACGTTAAGCAAAATATGACACTGAGCCACTTGAGATATACCTACGGTTTAGTAAAAGAGATGGATTTTAAGGAGTGTCTTAAAGCGGGAAAGTGAGGTAGAAGTTGGAGAAGTGTTGGGAGGATATTTCCGTGCTTGGGGCTGAAACAACTGAAGATATGGCTACCAATTCAAAATTGACGATGCCCAGGAGCCCAGAATTTGAGGAGAGTGTACATCGTAGCGAATTGTGAGATTGCAGAATTCAAGAGGGGCAAGACCATGCAGTGATTTGAAAATAAGGATGAGAATTTTCAAAACAACACATTGTTTTATTGGGAGCCAGTGTAGGTCACCATGAACAAGGGCGATAGCTGAATGGGACTTGCTACGAGTTGAGACATGACAGCACTCGTTAGGGTGTGGGAAGCCAGGTAAGAGTGCATAGGAATAGTTGAATCTAGAGGAGAGCACGAGTGAAGGTTTCAATACCAGGTGAAGTAAGATTGGCATGAAACCCAAACTTCTTGTTGAGCGCTTGAGGTCAGGAACCCCGGACAGACCTCTGACTTGCTGCGCAGGCTGGGAGCAGGCTGTACCTGCGTGGTTCTATATCTTTATGTCCTTTGGGCCTGCACAAAAAGTGTGCAAAAACTGGCTCAGATGTCTATGGAAGACTGTTTCCCTGGCAGGGGACAGAAACCACTCCCAATGAAGTTAATAAGAGAGGAGCAGAGAATCAGGCTCTGAACAAGAAAATGACTGGAGAGAGCAGATTTCTAAATGAAGAAGGCAGCCGAAAATTGGCAAGTCCATGCTCCAGGTTGTTGTGGCAAAAGTGCCCCTTTAGAGCAGTAGTCTTTTACTTGACATGGCTGAAGAGCCAAAATTTTGCATGAGTTGGTGCTGAGGTGTAGACATGGGAACTGAGAGGAATGGAATCTCACGTAAAGAGATTGAAACCCTTTGAGGTTGGCCATTGTTGAAGACATCTGAGTTGGAGAGAATTCCAAGGTGAGATTTTCGAAGGTGAAAATTGGAATCCCTCCTGATGGAGTTTCAGTGAGATTGACTCACAATGAATGCGATTCTTTGGCCGCAGAATTCCGACAGAGGCCTCCAGCGAGCCTCCCGACACCCTCCAGGCCTCACTGGATTTGCCGAAGTCTCGCGAGACATCGGAGTCGGAGCCCCGCCCCAAATGGGCTGGACCAAATGCCACTCCCGTAAACCTACATACGACCTACCTGCACGGGACGGCACCCGGTGATGTCTCCTGGGCCATCGGAGACCCCTGGTGAGTGCAGGGTCTCCCCCCTGTAACGCAAGTACTTTGGCACTGCTCAGTTGGTACTGGCATTGCCGCCCTGGCACTGCTAAGGTGCCAGGTGGCACTGCCAAGCCAGCAGGAGCGGTCCAGGGTGGCGATGCAAGGGTGCTCCAGTGCCAGGGTGGCACTGCCAAGAGCCGGGAGTGAGGGGTACCATGCCAATGAAATGAGGGTGTGGGAGGTTTGAAGGGTGGGGGAGTGCAGGGCAAGTAAGTAGGGGCCTCTGGGAGGTTGGTGGGGTGATGGGTGGGGGTCCTGTAAGAGGGTTTTGGGTGGGGGGGGGCCTGAAGAGGGGGGACCACATAGCGAGGTGTCGTCAGTTTTGGGGGTGTGGGGTAATGTCCATGTGTGTGGGGGGTGACATTGCCCATGGGTGGGGGACCCACTTGCTCACTTAGAGATTGGGACACCATTTCAAAATGGCAGCCCGATCTCCGCTCCCCAGTGCTACAAAAATTCGAAGTGTGGGCTAAACCACTCCGGGCTGAAAAAAGTGACTAAGTGTCATTGAATAGTGGTGGGGAACTCCCTGGAAAAAAAACTCCACAAATTAATTTTGAAATTTTCTGGGAGTATCGCGCCCAATGTTACAGACATCTGATGGGTTATTGAGAAATTTGTGGAATCTGTTTTGGTCGATATTTGGTGTGATGTGTTTGACCATAGAATGCCTGTTAATTCACGTGTATGTCACATTAACTAAATGTTAAGGTAAGATAGATATTGCAAGTTCTATCTTTCGGGCCATGTGGTAAAGTTTATTTTTGTTTGTTTAAAAGCTGTGGAATCTTGAGGCTTTATTCACTGTGTCTAAATTCAAACCCTGTCTACTTTAAGCAAAACATTATTGGTCCCTAATCAGATATTATCAATAACTTAGGGGTCTAACAAAGGATCACAAGAACAAAGAAAGAACAAAGATAAGTACAGCACAGGAACAGGTCCTTCGGCCTTCGAAGCCTGTGCCGATCATGATGCCCTAACTTTAAAAAAAAAACTACTCCCCTTACTCGGTTCTTATCCCTCTATTTCTTCCCTATTCATGTATCCATCCAGGTGCCTCTTAAATGTTGCTAATGTGCCTGTTTCCACCCACCTCTGCATGAAAAACTTAGCCCACACATCTCCCTTAAACTTTCCCCCTCTCACTTGAACTTTTCCCCCTTACAATTGACACTTCCATCCTTGGAAGAAGCCTCTGCCTGTCCATCCTGTCTATGCCTCCGTCTTTCCAGTGAAAACAACCCTAGTTTATTCAACCTCTTCTCATCGCCAACATCCTCGAGACCAGGCAACATCCTGGTGAACCTTCTTTGCACTCCAAAGCTTCCACATCCTTCTGATAATGTGGTGACCAGAACTACACACAATACTCCAAATGCGGCCAAAGCAACATGATTTCCCAACTCTTGTACTCAGTGCCATGGCTGATGAATGCAAGCATGCCATATGCCTTCTTAATCACCTTGGCCACCTGTGTTGCCACTTTTAGGGAACACCCAGATCCCATTGTATGTTAATGTTCCTAAGGGTTCTGACATTTAAAGTATAATCCATACCTAGATTTGATCCTCCAAAATACATCCCCCCCCCCCCCCCCCCCCCCGGTTGCTGCTGCTGCTGCTGACCTCCACCTAACGTTCCGCGAGAAATTCAAGGAACAGTTGCCACTGCCTGGAGAACCCCTGCAAGGGCCCTCGCAAGGCAAACTTTATCTTCTCCAGCCTGAGAAACCCCGCCATGTCGTTGACCCAAGCCTCTCTGCTTGAGGGCTTCACGTCCCTCCACATTAACAAGAGCCTTCTCCAAGCTACCAAGGAGGCCAAGGCCAGGGCTCCAGCCTCTTTCGACTCCTGCACTCCCGGATCATCTGATACCCCAAATATCGCTATCCCCCCAGCTCCATTTTACCCGAATATCCAAGATCTTGGACATGGCCTTTGCAAAGCCCTTCCAAAACTCCGCAAGCGCCGGACACACCCAGAACATATGGGCGTGGTTTGCTGGGCTCCCCGAACACCTCACACACCTGTCCTCCACCCCAAAAAACTTACTCATCCTCGCCCCTGTTATGCGCCCTGTGTACCACTTTTCACTGGATCAGGCTGAACCTGGCGCAAGATGAGGAGGAATTGACCCTGCCCAGGGTGTCAGCTCACAGGCCCTCATCCAGCTCCTCCTCCCACTTGCCCTTCAGCTCCTCCACTGAGGCCTCCTCTGCCTCCTGGTAGATCTCCGAGACCTTACCCTCTCCGACCCACACGCCTGAAATCAGCCTGTCTTGTATCCTTCGGGCAGGCAGCAGTGGGAATTCCCCCACCTGCCTCCTCACGAACGCCTGAAGCTGCATATACCTAAAGGCATTTCCCGGGGGTAACCCAAATTTCTCCTCCAGCGCCCTCAGACTGGCAAAAGTCCCGTCGATGAATATATCCCCCATCCTTCTAATTCACGCCCGGCTTAGGAACCCACCATCTATCCTGCCCGGAGCAAACCTATGGTTGTTCCATATCGGGGACCAGACTGACACCCCCCCCCCCCCCCCCCCCCCCCCCGTGCCGTCTCCACTGCCCCCAAACCCTCCGTGTCGCCGCCACCACCGCGCTCGTGGTATACCGCGTCGGCAGTAGCGGCAATGGTGCCGTCACCAGTGCCCCCAGGTTAGTACCTACACAGGACGCCGCCTCTAGCCTTTTCCACGCCGCCCCCTCTCCCTCCATTACCCATTTCCGAATCACCGACACGTTTGCTGCCCAGTAGTAGCTGCACAGGTTCAGCAGCGCCAGCCCCCCTCCGACTGCGCTCCAAGAACAGTCTTTTAACCCTCGGGGTCTTATTTGCCCACACAAATCCCATAATACTCTTGCTCACCTGCTTGAAAAAGGCCTTGGGGATGAGAATAGGCAGGCACTGAAACACGAACAAGAACCTAGGGAGGACTATCATCTTAACGGACTGCACCCTGCCTGCCAGGGAGAGTGGCAGCATGTTGCACCTCCTGAAGTCCTCCTCCATCTGGTCCACCAACCACGCCAGATTGAGCTTATGCAAGACCCCCCCAACTCTTGGCTACTTGGATACATCTCTCCACCATCTTAAGCGGCAGCTCCTCCAACCTCTTTTCCTGGCCCCTCGCATGCACCACAAAGAGCTCGCTCTTCCCAACGTTGAGCTTGTATCCCGAGAAGTCCCCAAACTCCCTAAGGGTCTGCATGACCTCCCCCATCCCCTCCACCAGATCCGCGATGTACAGAAGCAGGTCATCCGCATATAGTGACACACGGTGCCTCCCCCCCGGACCAAACCCCTCCAGTTTCTGGACTCCCTCAGCGCCATGGTCAGTGGCTCAATCGCCAGGGCAAACAGCAGGGGGCCTCGTTCCAGGGTACAGTCGAAAGTACTCTGACCTCAGCCGGTTCGTCGATCCACTCGCCACCGGGGCCTGGTACAACAATTTAACCAACCCTATGAACCCCTCCCCGAACCCAAACCTGCCCAGCACCTCCCACAGGTACTCCCACTCCACCCGGTCAAAGGACTTATCCGACTCCATTGCCGCCACCATTTCTGCCTCTTTCTCCCCCCCCCCCCCCCCCCCCCCCACCCCCCCGGGTTCTGACTTGTACAAGTTCCCATAGAAGTCCCTAAAGACCTCATTTACTTTGGCTGGAGTCCGCACCGTGTTTTCCCCCCTGTCCCTGATTACCCCAATTTCCCTAGCCGCCTCCTTCCTTCACCCGACTCGCCTTTTACCCCATACTCATACACTGCACCCTGCGCCTTCCTCCACTGGGCCTCAGCTTTCCCCGTAGTCAACAAGTCAAACTCCGTTTCGAGGCTCCGGCGCTCCTTCAGCAGCCCATCCTCGGGGGATTCCGGGTACCTCCTATCCACCCTTAGTACCTCCCCCACCAATCTTTCCCTCTCCGTCCTCTCCCTCTTTTCTCTGTGAGCCCTGATTGAAATTAGCTCCCCTCTGACCACCGCCTTCACCGCCTCCCAGACCACACTCACCGGCACCTCCCTGTTGTCATTGGCCTCCATATACCTTTGAATGCACCCCTGGACCCGCCCACAGACCTCCTCATCCGCCAACAATCCCACATCCATGCGCCACAGCGGGCGCTGGCCCCTCTTCCCTCAACTCCAGCTCCACCCAGTGCGGGGCGTGATCCGCGATCCCAATGGCCGAATACTCCGTCCCCTCCACTCTCTGGATCAGCGTCCTGCTCGCCACGAAAAAGTCTTATCCGTGAGTAGGCCTCGTGCACGTTGGAGAAGAAGGAGAACTCCCTCTCCCTTGGCCTAGCAAACCTCCACGGATCCACTCTTCCCCCCCCCCCCCCATCTGATCCATAAACCCCCTCGGGACCTTGGCCGCAGCCGGCCTCTTACCCGACCTCGACCGATCCAGTACCGTGTTAAAGTCCCCCCCCCCGCCATTATCAGATTCCCTACCTCCAGATCCGGGATCCGGCTTTACAACCGCTTCATAAACCCTGCATCGTCCCAATTTGGGGCATATACATTCACCAACACCACCCGGGCCCTCTGCAGCCTACCACTCACCATCACATATCTCTTCCCCCCCCCCCCCCCCTTATCCGCCACAATACCCGCCGCCTCAAAAGTCACCCATTTGCTCATCAAGATTGCGACTCCCCTGTTCTTCGCATCCATCCCAGAATGAAAGATCTGCCCCACCCATCCCTTCCTCAGCCTGGTCTGATCCGCAACCTTCAGGTGCGTCTCCTGTAACATGGCTACATCTGCCTTTAGTCCCTTTAAGTGCGCAAACACCCGGGCCCTCTTGACCAGCCCACTCAAGCCTCTCACGTTCCACGTGATCAGCTGGATTGGGGGACCCCCCCCCCTTGCCAACTAACCATCTCCTCTTTTAGGCCAGCGGGTGCCCACACCTCACGCACTCTTTCCCCCTCCCCAGGCGGAGGCTCCCCGCCCCGACTCTCCCTCTTACTTCCAGCTTCCCCTCAGTCAGTACAGCAGCAACCCAATTACCCATCCCCGGCCAAGCAATTGCTTAACCCCCCCCTGCTCCCCCCATTGCACTCCCGTAAGTCAGCTGACTCCTGACCCCGGCCGCTCCCGCCTCTGCCACCGATCCACCTGTTGGATTCCCCCTCAAAGTCCCCCACCCTCCCCCCACCAAAGTGGGGTGGCCCAATTCCCCCCCCCCCCCTCCACTCCCCCTACAAACCATTGTGTACTCCAATCCAGTACTGCCCCCCGCGCTCCCTGCCTGGGCTGACCCCGCCCCCTAAGGCGCAGCTCCTTTCTCCTGCAACCTCGCCCCATTCCCCAAAGGCCCAGGGCCTCCAGCCCTTACTCCCCCCCCCCCCCCCCCCCCCTCGAATGCGGGGAACAACCACTACCAAACCAGCACACATACAGAGAAAACACAAGTATCATCCTCGGCACTATCAACGACTCCGCCAATCTTCGTGTCATCCGCAAACTCACTAATCAGACCACCCACATTTTCCTCCAGATTATTTATATATATATATAAACAGCGGTCCCAGCACTGATCCCTGCGGAACACCACTAGCTACAGATGTCCATTCTGAAAAAAACCCTTCCACGCTACTCTCTGTCTTCTAAAACCAAGCTAGTTCTCTATCTATGTAACCAGCCCACACCGAATCCCATGTGAGTTTACTTTTTGTACAGTCTTCCATGTGGGACCTTGTCAAACGCCGTACTAAAGTCCATATAAACTACATCCAAAGCCCTTCCTTCATCAATTATCTTTGTCACCTCTTCAAAAAAACTCAAGCAAATTGATGAGACATGACCTCCCCATACAAAACTATGCTGCCTGTCACTAACTAGTCCAGTTTCCTCCAAATGTGCATACATCCTGCCCCTTAGTATCTTTTCCAAAAGCTTCCCTACCACTGATGTCAGGCTTACCGGCCTATAAATTGCTGATTTGTCCCTGCTTCTTTTCTTCCTTCCTTAAACAAGGGAATAACATTGGCTGTTCTCCAGTCCTCTGGAATCTCATCTGTGGTCAAAGAGGATGTGAAGATATAAGGCCCCAGCTATTTATCCCCTTGCTCTCGCAGTAACCTGGGATAGATCCCATCCGGCCCTGGGGACTTGTCTACCTTAATGCAATTTAGGATATTCAACACTTCCTCTTTTGATATATTGATGTTCTCAGAAGCGTTCGTACACCTTTCCCTGACCTCCACATCCGCCATGTCCTTCTCCCTGGTGAATACTGATACAAAGTATTCATTAAGGATTTCACCCTGTGGGTCCACACATAACTTCCCTCTATTGTCCTTAAGTGGGCCGACTCTTTCTCTTGCTACCCTCTTGCTCCTAATGTATGCACAAAAAGCCTTGGGATTCTCTTTGACCATGTTTGCTAAAGATATTTCATGGCCCCTTTTGGCCCTCTTAATTCCACGTTTAAGTTCCTTCCTACTTTCACTGTACTCCTCAAGGGCTTTGTCAGTTTTTAGATGCCTAGACCTATTGTATGCTTCCTTTTGACTAAATTTATAACTGGCACTGGAGGGTGTGCAGAGGAGATTCACTAGGTTTATCCCAGAGCTGAAGGGGTTGGATTACGAGGAGAGGTTGAGTAGACTGGGACTGTACTCGTTGCAATTTAGAAGGATGAGGGGGGATCTTATAGCAACATATAAAATTATGAAGGGAATAGATAGGATAGATGCAGGCAGGTTGTTTCCACTGGCAGGTGAAAGCAGAACT
Organism: Scyliorhinus torazame; assembly: GCF_047496885.1. Classification (NCBI taxonomy): domain Eukaryota; kingdom Metazoa; phylum Chordata; class Chondrichthyes; order Carcharhiniformes; family Scyliorhinidae; genus Scyliorhinus; species Scyliorhinus torazame. The sequence continues at coordinate 313,446,379 of NC_092707.1, forward strand.
AGGGGGCATAGCCTCAAAATAAGGGGAAGTAGATTTAGGACTGAGTTTAGGAGGAACTTCTTCACCCAAAGGGTTGTGAATCTATGGAATTCCCTGCCCAGTGAAGCAGTAGAGGCTCCTTCATTAAATGTTTTTAAGATAAAGATAGATAGTTTTTTGAAGAATCAAGGGATTAAGGGTTATGGTGTTCGGGCCGGAAAGTGGAGCTGAGTCCACAAAAGATCAGCCATGATCTCATTGAATGGTGGAGCAGGCTCAAGGGGCCAGATGGCTGACTCCTGCTCCTAGTTCTTATGTTCTTATTTCTATCCTTCATTTTTGCGGGGACATTCCTGTCCTGCACTTCAATCAACTGGCCTTTAAAAGTCTCCCACGTGTCCGACATGGATTTGCCCACAAATAGCTGCTCCAATCCACATTCTCCAGTTCCTGGCTAATTTGGATGAAATTGGCCCACGCCCAATTAAACACCCTCACCCGAGGGCCACTCTTGTCCTTCACCATGACTAATCAAAATCTTATGGAATTATAGTCGCTAAGCCCAAAATGCTCCCCCACTGAAATATCAATCACCTGGCCTGGCTCGTTCCCCAATACCAAGTCTAGTATGGCCTCCTCCCTTGTTGGGATGTCAACAGACTGTATCAAAAAGCCCTCCTGAACACATCTAACAAATTGCTCTTCTTCCGAGTCCCTGACCGTAAGGGATTCCCAGTCAATATGGGGGAAATTAAAATTGCCCATCACAACTACCCTGCTTTTTTTACACCGTTTCAGTATCTGACTACACAACTGCTCCTCTGTTTCCATCAGGCTGATGGGAGGTCTATAGTACATTACCAACATTGCGATTTCACCCTTCCTATTTCTGAGCTCCACCCATGATGCCTCACTACAAAATCCCTCCAATGTATCCTCCCTCAACACAGCTGTGATCTGCTCCCTAATCAGCAATGCAACTCCCCATCTCTTTTGCTTCCCCTTCTGTGCCGTCTAGAACAATGATATCGCGGAACGTTAAGCTGCCAATCCCGTCCCTCCTTTAACCATATCTCCGTAAGTGCAATTACATTATAGTTCCATGCTGTAATCCAGGCTTTCAGTTCATCTGTTTTACCTGTTATTATACTTGCATTACAGCAAATGCACTCCAGACCTACAGTCTCGCTGAACCCTGCGACTTCCCTCTGCCTGCTCTTACTCTGCGCTATGCTTATCTCAGTCTAACTTTTTTCCCCAGCCTCTACACTTACTGGCCTGCTGTTCTGGTTCCCACACCCCTGCCACACTAGTTTAAACATTCCTGAACAGCAATAGCAAACCTCCTGCCCAGGATATTTGTGCCCCTCCAGTTCAGATGTGACCCGTCCTCCTGGTTAGCTTCCAGTTGCTGTTGAGTACAGATTCAAGAGTTCTTCTCCTTTTCATAAAAACCTTTACTTTCCTTCAACACTGTACAAAACTCTTATCACCACATCACATGCTCCAAGGGACACCTGAAGCCTCTTTACATATGAGTGTCAATTATTGGATACAGAACATCAATGCGACACCTAATTGGAATGTCTCTTAACCCACTCCTTAACAGTCTCCCCTTCCTTCGAGAAAAAAAAAATTGGTGAAAACAAAATTACAAGCAACTCAAAAACACATGCAATTTCCCACCCCCACGTTTTTCATTTTTGAAAGGAAAAAAAAAACAACTTCACAGAAACAGGCGCCCTTCATTAACGATATCCAAAAGATTCTGTGAACTAGCCTCTCTTTTCGTAAAACAATCGGACAATTGATAGCTACTGTCGATCCATTTAATTTTTGCTGTCTACCCTCTATCCAATAACTGCTTCAAACTTGCGATGTCTATCCTTAACCTTTTCTCATTCACACGTTTTGCAGAGTGCACATTTTCCCACAAGATTTATTGTCAATGTGACACTCAATGGGTATGTTACCCAAATCCCCAAATCCAAAGTTGTCTGTCAATATCTGATATATATAAAAGGCCATATCCACCGCCTCTACAAGGCTTAACATCTCAGCGGCCAAAGTGCTTTTGACCATTCTCCTTATTTTCTTTGTTTCCCACACAAGAGGGCAACATTTATCATTGTTCCCCAAAAGGAAAATTATAAAACCTGCGCTTGAAACCCCATCACACAAATTTACATAGGACGCATCACTATAAATTGAGTTTCAAATGCCTCAGATCACCTAAACCGGCAACCTCAAAAAACACACCTACATTTTTAGTTTGACCAACGCATTTTTAGTTTGACCAACGCTTTATTTGCTCTCATTAAGTCTTCCACTTTAGGATGATTCATTTTTGTACTCAACTCTAAGACATCAAAACTAAAATCCGGTCTAGTCTGCCGACCTAACCAATTCAGTTGCCCAATTAAACTACGCAGTTGCTCTTTTTCCATTTTTGAAACCACTGCGTTTGTGAAACCCGACCACGACTAATTGTTATTGGGCTGATGCTCTCCAAATAAGATTGTTGACGTAAAGTTGCACCTAACTTACTGATTTCCAGTCCAATATATTTGAATGCACCGGAAGCCTGACTTCCAACCCTGAATTCTTTCCTCAAACCAGAGATTACAATAGCTTCAAAAACACGAGTCCCACCCCACAAAAAATCATCGACATGCATCATAAAGATGCCAGAAGGATTTCCTGTATAGTGCCAGTAAAACATTGCCGGATCTGCTTTCAACTGGCAACAGCCTAACTTTAACAAAACTGACCATACCGAAAAATACCAGACTAGACGCACCATTTAATCCATATACACATTTGTTCAACTTCCAGAGTACCCCTTCTGTGTTGGCTGCCTCTTTAGGAGGACGGAGAAAAATGTCTCTCTGAAGCTGATGCCCCTGCAAAAAGGCAGCTTTTATACCTATAGATTTGCATTCCCATGCTTTTGTGGCTAATAGAGCCAGGAAGATCTTTAAAATAGCCTTTCCTGCCGTAGGTGAATCTGCCCTTTAATCCTGATCTTCTACGTTACCTTCAAATCCCCTAGCCACAAGCCTGGCCGTTGCCTTGTAAGTTCCATCTGGAGGAACCTTTTCCGTGCAAATCTATCTGTGGGATAGAGCTTTTTGTCCCCTATCCGGTACTTCAGTGTGTACCCCAAATTCACTCCAACTATGCAGTTCTTGCTGTTTGGCATCTTTGATAACTTTTTCATCTAATTTATTGGAAGCCACCAAAATCTTACGTGCATGTGCGCTTCTACTCCTCGTCATATTCGTAGTCTTACCCATGTTTCGCGACCTTGACAAACTACGTCCCCTATTCCGCCTGGTATATCGTTCTGTACTGCTACTGCTTGATCTTTCCCTTCTGCTGTGGGATGTCCTTTCAATAGTTCTCGACCTTTTCCTGCGAACCTGTTCACTATCCAATGTACTATCTGAACGAGCACTGTGTTTCTGTGCCCTTCATATTTGAACTTCGTGTTCCAATCCATTGTCTTGACACCATTCCCTGAATGCTGTGCATTCAACCAGTGTTTATACGTTCCAGTGGCTTCCCTGCTCTACTAATAACAGTTGCATCCTTCCATTGACTAGATCCTTCAGGCAAATACGTCACTTTTGTACCAACTTTTGGCAGTTGTCCTTGGGGGAAAAATGGCCTGTTCTAATTCATCAGAAGTGTTGTGTTCCTCTACAGAAACCCTGTCTATATCAGTTAACTGATCCTCATAGTTCTGTGACACGTGCGTGCCAGATGACCCTGGTTCCTCGTCATGTCTGTCTGTTCTGTCTAAATTTGAAAATTGGTAGTCTGTACCCATTATTCTTGATGAATGTACCCTAACAGTCTGATTGCCATGTTGCAACAGAATTGTTTTTCCATCTGTGCCTATGATCGTCCCTGGTCCTTTCCATTCATTACTATTGTCTCTCTTTTAGTATACTATGTTTCCTTGCTGAAAAATGGTATTTGATGGCCGTACATTATGCCTTAAAGCTCTGCGAATTCGTTCAGAGACCTCTGCTCCCAAAACGTTTTTTCTACTGCTATGTAATGCATTTAAATGCTCACCAAGGCAGAGCTAATTGTAGTCCCTTCCCAAGCTGGAGGCTGATCATCCAAAATGGAATTTTAGGATTTCTACCAAACACAAATTGATAGGGACTATAGCCCCTAACCAACTGCAACAAATTCTTTGCATGTACCGCCCATGCTAAAGCTGAATTTATCTTGCAATTTGGTCTATCTGCCAAAATGTTCCGTAGCATGTCTATTTCTGCATGGTTTCTTTCACACACACACCATTACTAAATGGGCTTTCAGTAGCCGTATTCATAACTCTGATATTGATGTTTTCACACACATCCCTAAACTCATCATTAGCAAATTCTCCCCCATTGTCTAAGGAATTTTGCCGGTGGGCCCATTCCTGACCCTACCCATTTTTCCACGATCTGATACAGAATTACTCTCTTTTACTTCGTACAATCGTTGATTGACTAAATCTGGTTGCTAAATCTACAAAATGCAAAATAAATATATGAATGGCTTTATTTCAGATCTTAAGGTCCATGGCCACAATGTTGTTAAAATCCCTGGCCAAAAGTAGGGTTACTATCAGTCGTGATGGTGTCCTTCTGTATTTCCTACAAACCTCACAACGATCACTAACCTGTTCTATCAGCTTTGTATAGTCTTCATCCCTTACTCCTGCATCCTTTAATACATTTTTCAGCCTCCGAGAAGACGGATACGCAAATTGCCGATGCAGTTTTAATACAACAATCTTGTTATCTGCTAATGTCCCATTTCCAGCTGCCAATAACACATCCTTAACAACTGCACCTGAAATATTATTTGCCAGTAATGGAATACAATAGTGTCCCGACTGTGTAAATTGTAAGTCCACCGTCTTTCCAAAAGCTGTTGCCTTATCCTGTTCCATATCCAGTTTCAGGTGTGCTTTCTTCATTGATGTTCTGCTCAGAAGCAAAGGTATCTCACTTGATACAACATCCGTGCTAATGAAATGATTCACTCCGGCAATATTGCAAAGGATCACCACTGTTTTCAGCGACTTCAGAGTATTATCATCCCCAATCCTGAAACTTGTGGAACTTTCAAATTCCATAACCTCGTTACGATTTTCCTCATTTAAAGAGCCAGGTAACAGTTTTTTTTGAAAAACCTTTTAAGGCATTTCTAATTTTATAATAATAACAGTAAACAGTACAAATACAAATATAATAAGGGCAGCACGGTAGCCTTGTGGAGAGCACAATTGCTTCACAGCTCCAGGGTCCCAGGTTCGATTCCAGCTTGGGTCACTGTCTGTGCGAAGTCTGCACATCCTCCCCGTGTGTGCGTGGGTTTCCTCCGGGTGCTCCGGTTTCCTCCCACAGTCCAAAGATGTGCAGGTTAGGTGGATTGGCCATGATAAATTGCCCTTAGTGTCCAAAATTGCCCTTAGTGTTGGGTGGGGTTACTGGGTTATGGGGATAGGGTGGCGGTGTTGACCTTGGGTGAGAGAGCCAAGAGCCGGTGCAGACTCGATGGGCCGAATGGCCTCCTGCACCGTAAATTCTATGATCTATGATAATAGTGCAAAGACCACCTCCCACCCTCAAGTGCCACCCTCATGGGGCTGTTTAGCACACTGGGCTAAATCGCTGGCTTTGAAAGCAGACCAAAGCTGGCCAGCAGCACGGTTCAATTCCCGTAACAGCCTCCCCGAGCAGGTGCCGGAATGTGGTGACTAGGGGCTTTTCACAGTAACTTCATTGAAGCCTACTTGTGACAATAAGCGATTTTCGTTTCATTTCATTTCCTCTAAACAATAACCTAACTCCTCCTCCTCTAGTTTCCTCCAAAGAAGTCGACAAACGGCTGCCACCTCCAGACGAATCCTAGCATTGACCCTCTTAGGTCAAACCTTATTTTCTCAAGTCTGTGGAAGCACGCCATGTCACTAAGCCAGATCTCTGAATTCGGGGGCTTCGAGTCACTCCACGCCAAGAATATCCGTCTCCGACACTCTGAAAATCGCCACCTCTGAACTCATCACCACCTTTGTTTTTAACACCGTGGACATGACATCTGTAAAACCCTGCCAGAATCCCCTCAGCTTTGGACATGTCCAAAACATATGGACATGGTTTGCTGGCCCCCCTGCACATCTCACACACCTGTCCTCTATCCCCAAAAACCTGCTCATCCATGCCACTGTCATGTGTGCCCGGTGAACGACCTTAAACTGAATGAAGAGGACGTGTTGACTCTGCTTAACACATCCACCCAAAGACCTGCCTCTATGTCCCCGCTCTAGTTCATGTCCCCATTTGCGCTTTAGCTCCTCTGTCTGCATTTCCTCCGACTCCATGAGTCCTTTATAAATATCCGAAACCTTCCCCTCTCTCACCCCAGTTCTGGAAACTACCGTGTCCTGTATCCCCTGTGGCGGTAGGAGCGGAAATGTCAAAAACTGCCTTCGCAGAAAATCCCTCACCTGCAGATATCTGAATCCATTTCCTGCTGGCAGTTCAAATTTCTCCTCTAAATCCTTCAAATAGGTGAAGCTGCCATCTATAAATATATCCCCCATCCTCTCAATCACTGCTCTCTGCCATCTCCAAAATCCCTCATCCAGCCTTCCGGTACAAACCGATGTTTTTTGCCGATTGGAGCCCAGACTAATGCTCCCTCCACATTCATATGCTTCCTCCACTGTCCCCAGACTCTGAGGACCACCACTACCACTGGGCTTGTGGAGCATCGGGCTGACGAAACGGCAGAGGTGCCGTTACCAATGTTCCCAATCTGTGTCCTTGCATGATGCCGCCTCTACTCGCTCCCATACCGACCCCTCCCCCCACAACCCACTTCCTAATCATGACTATATTTGCCGCCCAGTAATAGTTGCTAAAGTTCGGCAGCGCCAACCCAACCTCCCCTCGGTCACACTCCAGCAACACTTTCTTCACTCTCAGGGTTTTACCCGCCCACATAACAGCCCAAATCACCTTGTTTACTTGGGATAAAGATGGGGAGGCACTGAAAAACAAACCAAAACCTCGGGAGGACCATCATTTTCAGGGTCTGTACACTCCCTGCCATTGACAGAGGGATCATGTCCCACTTTCGAAAGTCCTCCTTCATCTGTTCTACTAGCCGTGTCAAATTTAGTTTATGTAACAGCCCCCAGTCCCGTGCCACCTGGATTCCCAAATAATGAATGCTCCCTCCCACCACTGAATGACAGCTCTCCCAATCTCCTCTCCTGCCCCCTTGCCTGGATCACAAACATCTCGCTTTTCCCCATATTCAATTTACACCCCGAAAACTGGCCAAATTCGCCATAAATCTTCATAATCTCTCCCATTTCCCCCCCCCCCCCCCCCTAAAGGGTTGGAAATCTACAGGAGCAGGTCGTCGGCGTATAGCGAGTCCCTGTGTTCTACAACTCTTCGGACCAACCCCTTCCAGTCCCGTGAAGCTCTTCGCGCCATCGCCAGTGGCTCTATTGCCAAAGCGAACAGCAGTGGGATGAGGGGGCATCCCCGGCCTAGTCCCCCGGTGCAATTTAAAATAGTCCGACGTCAACCGATTCGTTCAGACACTTGCCATCGGTGCCTGGTAGAACAACTGGACCCAATCAATAAAGCCCCACCCAAACCCGAACTGCCCCAACACCTCCCACAGATAGTTCCATTCCACCCAGTCGACGGCCTTTTCTGCGCCAATCGCGACCACTACTTCCACCTCCCTCCCCCCTTGGGCCATCTTGATCACATTTAAGAGTCTTCTGACGTTAGCCGTTAGCTGCCTGCCCTGAATGAAAATAGGGATCTTCCCTAACACCCGTCTTTTAAATTCCGCATCATCCCAGTTTGGTGCGTAGACATTCACGAGCACCACCAGCATCCTCTCCAGCTTCCCGCTGACCATGATATACCTGTTCCCCATATCCGCAACTATTTTCCCTGCCTGAAATGCCACCCTTTTATTAATCAGGATCGCTACACTTCTAGTCTTTTAGAGTCCAACCCCGAGTGAAATACCTGCCCAACCTACCCCTTCCTCAATCTGGTCTGATCTGTTACCCTCAGGTGTGTCTCCTGTAGCATTGCCACACCCACCTTTAATCCCTTCAAACGCGAGTACACGTGAGCCCTCTTAACCGGCCCATTCAGACCTCTAACGTTCCATGTGATCAGCCTGCCCGGGAGGCATCTCCCCCCCCCCCCGGCCGATCAATCAACCATCGCCCTTCATATGCCAGCCTCCAGCTCGCATGCCCGACCTTCGGCACCCTCCGTCCTTGACCTTCCCTCCCCTGTCAGCAGAGCAATTCCTCCCTGCTCCCCCCATTAACAGCACAACAATTCCAACTCCCTTTAGCAAACTTATCATCTGCTCACCCCCTACTGCGCTTCCGTGAGCTAGCCTGCTCAGCTAGCCTGGTAGCTCCTCTCTTCCCCCCCCCCCCCCCCCCATGTCACCAAACATCCTACCCACTATTGTAACCCCCTCCCCTGCTGAGACTTGCATATTCAAAAAAAAAGTTCCAACCCAACACAAAGAAAAGACAAAGAAGATCCATCCACCCTTCCCCCACCAGCACCAGGTTAATTTACAAAACTGAGCAACAGCCCAATAATCAATATAAAAAAACATTTCACATACAGTTCTAAAGCGAAAATAACTTTAACAAAATCGATAGAGCATTACCCGTCCCAAGAGTTCAGTGTCCTCAATCACCTGCCAGCCCTATACTTTTAATAAAGTCCATTGCCTCAAAATAGAGTTCCTGATCTTCAAAAGTGACCCATAAATGAGCTGGATATAGCAGCCAAAACTTCACATTCTTCTTGAAAGGGGACGATTTTACTTGGTTAAATCCCGCTGTTCGTTTGGCCAGATCCACACCCAAGTCTTCGTAGATGTGCAGCATGCTGTTCTCCCACTTGCAGCTCCATGTCTGCTTGGCCCACTGCAAAATCTGTTCCTTATCCAGGAACCGGTGCATTCGCACCACCATCGCTCTCAGCGGCTCGTTCACACGCCGGCTCCTCGCAAGCGTTCTGTGCCCTCTATCCACTTCAAAGGGTCGAGCAAATGCCCCCATCACCCATTAACTTCTCGAGCACATTCGTCACATAGGCCCTTGCGTCCGTTCTGTCGCAGCCCTCAGGGAGGCCGATGATCGTCAAATTCTGTCGACGGGACCTGTTTTCCAGGTCCTCCACCTTCTCCTGCAGCCTTTTCTGCTGATCCCTCATCAGCCCCACCTGTAACTCTAGCTCAGTTCGGTGTTCCTTGTGTTCGACCACCACCTCGTCAACCTTCTGGATCGCCCGACCTTGGGCTTTCAGCCCCTGCTCCACCTGGTTGATCGATGTCTTGATTGGGTCTAAACCTTCCTCCTTTTGCTTGGCGAAACTCTCCTGAATAAATTTCACCAGCTGCTCCGTTGACCACTGGGCCGCTGAGTCAATACCCTACACCTCTGCCATGTTTTTCTCTTATACGACCACTTCTGGTCCATGTCTCCATATACTGGTGTTTGATTCCTCCTCACTGTGCCATCCACTCCCGATTTTTCAAATAAAATTCGAAAGAAGTAGGGGAAAAATGTCCAAAAGGTCAGTCACGAGCAGCAGCTACGAAATGTACTACCTCCTACTCCAGGTCCCGATCTCCTTCCATACTCTCGTAACCTGTTTGTAGCCGTACGATCTCGCCATCCTGTCAGTAGTGTATCTTCTATAATCTGTTTTATTGCTGACTGACCCATTTTTGTCTTAAGAGCCATAGGAATTGAATGTTTCCACAGAAACTTCTTTAATGCTTCTATCATCTGATCGAATAAGGTATCATTATCTGCAAATTTAACTCCTGTCAAAACTAGGAGCCTCTCCATATTAGTCACTCTTGCACAGTCCAGTAACTTAAATGCCAACACGGACTGTGGAAATTCCAGGCGGTGTTTGTGCAGCCTTTTGTATAGTCTGCTAAATTCCATTATATAGTCCTTAATAGAGATATCCTCTGTTTTCCGGAATCTGTCAAATTCTGACCAAGCTTAACAAGTCATCGTTTTGATAAATGTTATCTATAAAATGCAATAGAATCTCCAGACCTTCTTCTGAGTCTAACTGTTCCAATTCCAGTTCAGGAAACACCTTGCTTCGGATTTTACTCTCATAAGGTAGAGAAAGAGCCAATGCCATCCCTTGTATCCTCTTTCCCAAGGCAGTTACCTTAGTCCATATAACAACTTCATTTCTCCATTGGTCCTACGATCCCCTTTCAGAAAATAATGTCGGATAGTCATATCCGGACATCTTTATTCTAGATTCAGCCATATATATATTTTTTTTTTTTTAAATGTCTTCTTCTTGAAAAGTTGTATCTTTCAACCCTTTACATTTGCACAGCAACCATTCTCTGCTGCCATTGTTAGCTAATAGCTGCTGTTGAGTAAAGATTCAAGAGTTCTGCTCCTTTTCACAAATACCTTTATTTTCCTTCAACACTGTACAAAACTCTATCACCACGTCACATGCCCCAAGGGCCACCTGAAGCCTCTTTACATATCAGTGTCGATTATTGGATACTTAACATCAATGAGACATCTAATTGGAATGTTTCTTAACCCATTCCTTAACACTTCTTGTACAGGCCCCACCTTCCCCAGAAGACATCCCAGTGATCCATATATCTAAAGCCTTCCTTCCTACACCAGCTCTTTAGCCACATGTTCAACTGTACTATCTCCCTGTTCCAAGCATCGCAAGCACAAGTTAGATGAAGTTATGAAGCTGGAAATAGGCAGCCTTCGTAATGATGCAAATATGAAGTTGGAAACTCCTCCCGAGATGAAATGTGGCACCAAAGTTGTTGGCAGGTTGGTTTGATCTGACTTACAAAGGAACGGAATGGAGTTGGTAGGGAATGGAGTTTGGAGTGGGAGACTGGAACAATGCTGGCATTGACTGGTTGGGTTGATTCTCTGCTGTATATTCTCTGTTGTATATTCTACCTGAAAAGTCGCTGAGAAGTAGAACAAAGAATATTATCTAATCATTTACTTTGAGCTAAAATTTGCTGTGTAACCGTTGAACAGCTTAATTGATTTTTAATGGTCAATACCATTATTGTGAATTGTTCATTTAACAACCAGTGGTCCATTGGGTTACTAATGCACCAGTGATGTGTAAAGCAAAATCGGGTCATCATAGCAGCACTTTGGTGAATATTTGAGTGAGTTTGACTATGCTTTGAACAGAAATCTATCATGCAAAGAGCTGATATTTCCAATTTTGTTGATGGCAGCATTTGTTTCCTTAAACTGCAATAGGAATAAAAATATTTTTAAATAGATAGAGAGCCAGGACCTTTTGAGGTGTAGCACTCACTGTCTGATTGCCACCCAGCTCCTTTTTACTTATTCTGACATTTTTGCCCAAGTTTCCGGGCGGAGTGAGAATTGCAATGCAGTTGTTCAGGAACCCTCAGTCCAAACGAACATTCGAATTCGGAGCAGGAATTGGCCACCTAGTCCTTCGAGCCTGCTGCACCATTCAATGAGATCATGGCTGATCTGATTGTAACTTCAATTCCACAATCCTGCCTAACCTCGATAATCTTTCAGCCCCCTTGCTTATCAAGAATCCATCTACCTTTGCCTTAAAAATATTAAAATACTCTGCTTCCACCACATTATCAAGAAGTGTTTCAAAGACTCGCAACCCTCTCAAAAAAAATAAAAATATCTTCTCTGCATCCCAAAAGAGGTAACCCTTTATTTTTAAACAGTGGCCCCACAAGAGGAAACATCCTCTCCACTTCGATCCTGTCAGGATCCCCTCAAGATCTTGCATGTTTCAATTAAGGTGCCTTTTACTCTTCTAAACTTCAATGAATATAAGTCTAGCCTGTCCAACCATTCCTCATTGGACAACCCATCCACTCCAGGTATTAATTTATTAACCTTCCTCTGAACTGCTATTGCATTTGCATCCTTCCTTAAATAAGGAGACCAATACTATACAGAATACTGCAGATGTGGTCTCTTTAATGCTCTGTAGAACTGAAGCATAACCTCCTTACTTTTGTTAAGTAATGGGTTAAGAGACATTCCAATTAGTTGTCTCATTTATGTTAAGTATCCAATAATTGGCACTGATATGTAAAGGGGCTTCAGGTGGCCTTTGTGTCAGGTGATGTGATGATAGGGTCTTGTGCAGAGTCTGTTAAAGTAAAATAAAGGTGTTTGAAAAGGAGCAGAACCTTTGACTCTTTATACAACAGCTAAATGTCTTAACAAATGGTAGCAGAGGATGATTGCTGTGCACATGTGAAGGGTTGAAAAATACAACTTTTCCAGACCAAACCAAGGAGTGAGTGAGAAGAAAAAAAATAAGATATGTGGTTGAACATAGGATAAAGATGGCCGGATATGACAACCCCCCCCCCTTATTTTCTGAAAGGGGATCGTACGATCAGTGGAGAAGTGCAGTAGTTATGTGGCCTAAGGTAACTGCCTTTGGAAAGAGAAAACATGGTATGGCATTGGCTCTTTCTCTACCTTATGACAGTAAAATCCAGAGAAGAATGTTTTCTGAGCTGGAATTGGAATAGTTAGACCCAGAAGAAGGTCTGCAGACTCTATTACATTATATGGATAAGATTTATAAAATGGATGACTTGTTAAGTGCTTATGAAGCATGGTCGGATTTTGATAGGTTGTGGAAAATAGAGGATTTCTCCATTGAAGACTATATAATGGAATTTGGCAGACTATATAAAAGGCTGCAGAAGCATGACACGGAAGAGTCAGAAGGGGAAAAGATTGTGACCAGAAAGAAGGTATTGTCCTATTAACGAGCAGTTTTACGCCGGTAATAAGGGTGTTGGTTGCAGAATCCTTCAATTATGCTGTATTGGACAGTGGCTGCACATCTTCTGTGTGTGGAATTGACTGGTTAAAATGTTACCTGGACTCCTTGAATGCTGAAAATTGTAACAAGGTTAAGGAATTTGAGTTTCCCAAATTTCAGGTTTGGGAATGATAATACTCTGAAGTCGCTGAAAACAGTGGTGATCCTTTGCAATATTGCCGGAGTGAATCATTTCATTAGCACGGATGTTGTATCAAGTGAGATACCTTTGCTTCTGAGCAGGCCGTCGATGAAGAAAGCACACATTAAACTGGATATGGAACAGGATAAGGCAATGGTTTTTGGAAAGATGGTTGACTTGCAATTTACACAGGCGGGATACTATTGTATTCCATTACTGACAAGTAATATTTCAAGTAGAGTTGTTAAGGATGTGGTAATGGCAGTTGAAAATGGGACTTGCGCTGATTAAAAGCTTGTTGTATTAAAACTGCATAGGCAATTGCGCATCCATCTCCTCGGAGGCTGAAAAATGTATTAAAGGATGCAGGGGTAAGGGATGAAGACTATACTAAATTAATAGAACAGAATAGTGATCGCTGTGAAGTTTGTAGGAAGTACAGAAGGACACCAGCACGGCCGATGGTAACCCTATCTTTGGCCAGGGATTTTAACGACACTGTGGCCATGGACCTTAAGATCTGGGATAAAGCCAATAATATATTTATTTTGCATTTTGTAGATTTAGCAATCAGATTTAGTCAATCAACGACTGTATGAAGTAAAGAAAAGAAAGTAATTCTGGATCAAATCGTGGAAAAATGGATAGGGACAGGAATGGGCCCACCGGCAAAATTCCTTACGGACAATGGGGAAGAATTTGCGAATGATGTGTTTGGGGATATGTGTACAAACGTGAATATCACAGTTATGAATACGGCTGCGGAAAGCCCATTTAGTAATGGTGTCTGAAAGAAACCATGCTGTAATCGATGACGTGCTCCGGAAAATTTTGGCAGATAGATCGAATTGCAAGCTAAATTCAGCTTTAGCATGGGCGGTACATGCAAAGAATTCATTGCAGATGGTTGGGGGCTATAGTCCTTATCAATTAGTGTTTGGTAGAAATCCTAAAATTCCATCCATTTTGGATGACCAGCCTCCAGCTTGGGAGGGGACTACAATTAGCTCTGCCTTTGCAGAGCATTTAAATGCATTACATAGCAGTAGAAAAGCTTTTTTGGAAGCAGAAGTCTCTGAAAGAATTAGCAGAGCTTTGAGCCATAATGTACGACCATCAAATACCGTCTTTCAGCAAGGAGACATAGTACACTAAAAGAGAGACAATTTTAATGAATGGAAAGGCCCAGGGAAGATCATCCACATATATGGCAAAACAATTATTTTGCAACATGGCAATCAGACTGTTAGGGTACATTCATCAAGAATAATGGGTACAGACTACCAATTTTCAAATTTAGACAGAACAGACAGACATGACGAGGAACCAGGGTCATCTGGCACGCACGTGTCACAGAACTATGAGGATCAGTTAACTGATATAGACAGGGTTTCTGTAGAGGAACACAACACTTCTGATGAATTAGAGCAGGCCATTTTTCCGAAAGGACAACTGCCAAAAGTTACAAAAGTGACATACTTGCCTGAAGGGTCTAGTCAATGGAAGGATGCAACTGTTATTAGAGCAGGGAAGGCCACTGGAAAGTATAATCATTGGTTGAATGTACAGCATTCAGGGGAAGGAGTCAAGACAATTGATTGGGAACGCGAAGTTCAAAAATGGAGGGCACAGTAACGCACTGCCAGTTCAGATAGTACATCGGACAGTGAACATGACTGCAGGAAAAGGTCGAGAACTATTGAAAGGACATCCCACAGCAGAAGGGAAAAATCAAGCAGTAGCAGTACAGAACGAAATATCAGGCGGGAGAGGGGACGTAGTCTATCAAGGAACACGAGTAAGACTACGAATATTAATAGGAGTCGAAGCCCACATGCCCCTGAGATTTTGGTGGCTTCCAATAAATTAGATGAAAAAGGTATCAAAGATGCCAAACAGCAAGAACTGCATAGTTGGAGTGAATTTGGGGTATAAACTGAAGTATCGGATAGGGGACAAAGAGCTCTATCCCACAGATGGATTTGTACGGAAAAGGTTCTTCCGGATGGAACAGGCTTGTGGCTAGGGGATTTGAAGAAAACTTAGAAGATCAGGATTTAAGGGTAGATTCACCAACGGCAGGAAAGGCTATTTTAAAGATCTTCTTGGCTCTCTTAGCCACAAAGGCATGGGAATGCAAATCTATAGATATAAAAGTTGCCTTTTTGCATGGGCATTAGCTCCAGAGAGGCATTTTTCTCCGTCCTCCTAAAGAGGCAGCTAACACAGAAGGAGTACTGTGGAAGTTGAACAAATGTGTATATGGATTAAATGGTGCGTCTAGTCTGGTATTTTTCGGTATGGTCAGTTTTGTTAAAGTTAGGCTGTTGCCAGTTGAAAGCAGATCTGGCAATGTTTTACTGGCACTATACAGGAAATCCTTCTGGCATCTTTATGATGCATGTCGATGATTTTTTGTGGGGTGGGACTCGTGTTTTTGAAGCTATTGTAATCTCTGGTTTGAGGAAAGAATTCAGGGTTGGAAGTCAGGCTTCCAGTGCATTTAAATATATTGGACTGGAAATCAGACTGACTATGTTAGGGGCAACTTTACGTCAGCAATCTTATTTGGAAAGCATCCGCCCAATAGCAATTTGTCGTGGCCGGGTTTCACAAAAAGACACAATGATTTCAAAGATGGAAAAAGAGCAACTGCGAAGTTTAATTGGGCAATTGAATTGGTTAGGTAGACAGACTAGACCTGACGCGAGTTTTGATAAGAGTTGAGTACAAAAACGAATGATCCCAAAGTGGAAGACATAATAAGAGCAAATAAAGTGTTGGTCAAACTAAAAATGCAGGAATGTGTTTTGAGGTTCCCGGTTTTAGGTGACCGAAGGCACTTGAAACTCATAGTTTATTGTGATGCGTCCGATGCAAATTAATGTGATGGAGTTTCAAGCGCAGGAGGTTTTATAATTTTCCTTTTGGGGAACAATGGTAAATGTTGCCCTCTTGTGAGAAACAAAGAAAATAAGGAGAGTGGTCAAAAGCACTTTGGCTGCTGAGACGTTGAGCCTAGTTGAGGTATATATAGCCTTTTATATATCTCAGAAATTTTGTGATTAGGGGATTTGGGTAATATACCTATTGAATGTCACATTGACAATAAATCCCTGTGGAATCCACTCTACAAAAACTGTCAATGAATAGACATCGCAAGTTTGAAGTAGATGTTGGCCAGAGGAGAAACAGCAAAAATTAAATGGGTCAACAGTCGCTATCAATTGTCAGACTGTTTTACAAAAAGCAGGACTAGTTCACAGAAATCTTTGGTTGTTGTGAATGAAGGGCGCAGTTTCTATGACTTTTTTTCTTCCAAAAATGAAAAAAAAAGAAGGGGAGAAATTCCGTGTGTGTTTTTGAGTTTCTTGTAGTTTTGTTTTCACCTAATTATTATTTTTTCTCCATGGAAGGAGAGACTATTAAGTAATGGGTTAAGAGATATTCCAATTAGTTGTCTCATTTGTGTTAAAGTATCCAATAATTGACACTGATACATAAAGGGGCTTCAGGTGGCCTTTGTCAGGTGATGTGGTGATAGAGTTTGTGCAGAGTCTGTTAAAGTAAAATAAAGGTGTTTGAAAAGGAGCAGAACCTTTGATTCTTTATACAATAGCAGCTAAACATCTAACAACTTTTATATTCAATTCTCCTTGGAATAAACAATAATGTTCTATTAGTTCCAGACGAGGTTTCACCTATGCCCGGTATGAATGAAGCAAGGACTGCAGCGGTTCAAGAAGGCAACTCACCAGCACTTTCTGAAGTGCAACTGGGGATGGGCAATAAATTCTGGCCTAACCAGCAACACCCACATCCTGTAAATTAATTTAAAACAATAGCCCCCTACTTGTGAATTCAATTCCCCTCCCAATAAATGATAACATTCTATTAGATTTCCTAATTACTTGCTGTACCTGCATACTGGCCTTTTGTGATTATTGCACTGGGACACCCAGATATTTCTGCATCTCTGGGCTCTGCAATCCCTCATCATTTGGATAATTTTATTTTTTATTTTTCCTACCAAAATGGACAATATCAAACTTATTCGCATTATACTCCATTTACTAGGCCATTGCCCATTCACGTGACCCAGCTATATCCCTTTGTAGCCTCTTTGTGTGCTCTTCACAATTTACTTTCCTACTTCTCTGTTTTATTGGCAAATTTAGCAACCATGCCTTCAGTCCCTTCATCCAAGTCATTGATACAAAATGTAATAAGTTTAGGTCGCAGCACTGATCCCTGTGGTACACCACTTCTTACATCTTCCCAACCTGAAAAATACCTATTTCTACCTCCCCATCGTGTTTCTTGTTCGCAAGCCAATCTTCTCTCCAAATCAATCTGTTACCCATTACACAAAGTTTTTATTTTCCGCAATAACCTTTGACATGGCACCTTATTAAATACCTCCTGAAAATCTAAATTCACTGGTTCCCCTTTAT
Source organism: Scyliorhinus torazame (assembly GCF_047496885.1). Taxonomy (NCBI): domain Eukaryota; kingdom Metazoa; phylum Chordata; class Chondrichthyes; order Carcharhiniformes; family Scyliorhinidae; genus Scyliorhinus; species Scyliorhinus torazame. The sequence goes on from NC_092707.1 coordinate 313,463,907, forward strand.
CCACAGCATTTGTTACTTTTTCAAAGAACTCCAATAAATTGGGCTTCTCATGCACAAAACTATGCCTGATTAACCTGACTGTTCCAAGTGCCGCGCTGTAACATCTTTAATCACTTTTGTTAAAAGATGTACTTTATTACAAACATGCATCAAAACAGAGTACAGCAAATAAACACCCCGGGAAACATACTTCCCAACAATCAACTATACAGTCTACAGATTTTTTCCCTTTTCACCCTCCCTCCACCCACCTCCCTGCGACGAACAGCTCCTCAAACACCATCACAAACATCCCCCACCTTTTCTCAAATCCCCCTGCTGAGCCCTTTAACTCATACTTTATCTTCTCTAACTGCAGGAAGTCGTACAGGTCACCCAACCAAGCAGCTACCCTGGCGGCGATGCTGACCGCCACTCTAACAACGTCCACCGCCGTGCAGTCAGAGAGGTGCAGGCCACTACATCGGTCTTCCTCCATGAGCTCCGGCTTCTCTGAAACCCCAAATATTGCCACCAAAGGGTCCGGGTCCACCTCCTCCACTACCCTGGCTAAGACCGCGAACACTCCAGCCCAGAATCTTCCCAGTTTTTTCGTAACCCCAAAACATGAGCGCGCGATTCGCTAGCCCACGCCCACACCTCTCATGCTCATCTGCTACCCCCTGAAAGAATTCACTCATTCACACACGAGTCATATGCACCCTGTGCAGCACCTTTAACTGTGTCAGGCTCACCCTTGCACAAGAGGAGGTCACGTTTACCCTACGCAGTGCCGCACCATACCCCCCAATTGATCTCCCTCCCAACTCCGCATCCCATTTCTTCTTGATCTTCACCACGTGCTCGCCTCCCTGCTTCCCCAGCCATTGTATATACCCCCAATTCTTCCCTCCCCTTCCATATCCAGAAGCAGCAGTTGCTCCAGCAGGGTGTATCCCGGCAACCTAGGTAACCCCCTCCAGACCTTTCGCACAAAGTCCCTAACCTGCAGATACCTGAACTCTTTGTTCAGCTCTACCCCTCGGCAGCTCTACCCTCTCCCTTCGCTCCTCCAGACTGGCGAACCCTTCCTCCAAATACAAATCCCTCACCTTGACCAGCCCCACTTCCCTCCACTTCCTGTGTACACTATCCATCTCTCCTCTCGGCTCAAACCCATGATTCTCGCACAGCGGTGTTAGCACTGACATCCTTTCGACCCTCAAATGCCTCCTCAACTGATTTCATATCTTCACTGTGGACTTCCTGAATACGTGAGCCACTGGCAATGCTGCAGTCACCTTAGCCCTCAAACTAGACCCCTTACAAGATTCCTCCATCCTAACCCACTCTACCCCTTCTCACCACCGCCGCACCTTGTCCACATTCGCCGCCCAATAATAATGAAGCAAGGTCGGGAATGCCAACCCCGCACCCCCCCCCGCCTCTGTAGCAGATCCTCCCCACCCTCTGCATCTTCCCCGCCCATACAAAGTCCAAAATGATCGTGTCCACTTTCCGGAAAAAGGCCTTTGGTATAAAGATTGGGAGAGCCTGAAAGATATACAAGAACCTCGGCAGAATATTCATTTTCACCACTTGGGCCCTCCCCGCCAACGTTAAGTGCAGTGTATCCCACCTCCAAAGATCCTCCCTGGCCTCCTTCACCAGCTTGGTTAAGTTCCACTTATGGAGCCCCGTCTATTCCCTCGCTACTTGAATCCCCAAATACCTAAACTTATATTTCGGCACCATAAATGGCATCCCCCTAAATTAGCCCGCTGTCCCAGCTCATTCACCAGGAACACCTTGCTTTCTCTACATTCAGTTTGTACCTGGAGAAACCTCCATACCTCTCCAGCAGGCCCATAATCCTTCCCAGACTCTCCAGCGGATCCGGAACATTCGGCAAGAGCCCTCTGCATAGAGCGACATCCGATGCTCCCTCTGTCCCCCTCATAATCCCCTGCCACTCTGCTGACCACTGAGAGCCATCGCCAACGGCATTATCGCCAGCGCAAGCAACAACAGCGACAGCGGGCACTCCTGCCCCATACCCCTGTGTAAGTCAAAGCTTTGTGAGCTCATATGATTCGTTCTCACCTCGCCTTTGGTGCCACATACAGCAGCCGCACCCATGTCACAAAACTCGGCCCAAACCTTCCCAAAACCTCGTACATGTACCGCCACTCCACCCAATCAAATGCCTTTTCCGCGTCTATGAACACCACCACCTCCGTTACCAGAGCCCCCGGTGGATTCCTCACCACATTCAACAGCCGTCTTATATTACTCGCGAGCTGCCTGCCCTTCACGAAGCCTGTTTGATCCTCTGCAACCACCCCCGGGACACAGTCCTCTATCCTCCCTGCAAATAATTTTGCCAATACTGTCACATCCGTGTTCAATAGTAATATGGATCTATACGACCCACATTCTGCCGGGTCCTTCCCTTTTTTACAGGAATAGTATGATTGCTGCCTGCGTCACTGTCTCTGGCAACTCCCCCTTCTCCAATGTTTCATTAAATGCGGCAACATGTGGTGCCATGTCCGTCGCAAATTCCTGATAAAATTCCGCCGGGCACCCATCCGGCCCCGGGGCCTTCCCCGATTTCATATCCCTGACACTATCCAGCATTTCTCTCAACTCCAGAGGCTCCTCCAATGTCTGCCTCTTTACTTCCTCCACCTGGGGAAATTCCAACTCGTCCAGAAACCGCCCCATGCCCCCTCCTCTCCCCCCGGGTCTGCCTCGTAAAGTCGCTGATGGTACTCCCTAAACAACTCGTTTATCCTCCCTGGCTCTGACACCACATCCCCAGTCCGTATCTTCAGTATTTGATCACCTTTTGACACTTTCCCTATGACAGATATTAAGCAAACTTGTCTAGCTTTCTGTCTCCCTTCCTCTGTGAATAAAAGGGTTACATGCACTATCTTACTAGCCACTTCCTTTAAGACCCTATGATGATGTCCATCATGGCCTGAGGACGTGACAGCTTACAGCTCCAACAATTGGCTCAGTGATTTCTGAGTTTTCTGGTGCTTTCCCGGTTAGGGCAGCATGGTAGTACAAATGGCTAGCACTGTGGCTTCACAGCACCAGGGTCCCAGGCTCTATTCCCCACTGGGTCACTGTCTGTGCGGAGTCTGCACGTTCTCCCTGTGTCTGCGTGGGTTTCCTCCGGTTTCCTCCCACAGTCCAAAGACATGCAGGTTAGGTGGATTGGCCATGATAAATTGCCCTTAGTGGCCAAAAAAGGTTAGGAGGGGTTATTGGGTTACGGGGATAGGGTGGAAGTGAGGGCTTAAGTCGGTCGGTGCAGACTCGATGGGCTGAATGGCCTCCTGCACTGTATGTTCTATGTTCCCCGAGTTTTTCCCTGCAGTTCCTGCTTGTATCCTCTATAATGAAGACCAATGCAAAAGACCTCGTCAATTCATCTTCCAACTCCCTTCCTTCTTTTCCATTCCTGATTCCCCAGACTCAGTTCTATCAGAGCAACACTCACTTTATAGTTTCTTTTCATATTAACAAAAAACATTATCTTTCTTGTTGTAACTAACTTTCTCTTTTACTTCAAATATTCCCTCCTTATTAACCTTTTAGTCATTCTTTGTAGTCTTTTAGATTCTGTCCAATTTTCTGATCTGCCACCCATCTTTGCAAAATGATACACTTTTTCTTTGAGTTTGATACTACCTTTAACCTTTTTAGTTATTCACAGATGTTAGGTCCTCGCCTCGGAATTTTTCTTTCTCATTGGAATGTTGCTATTCTGTATATTCCGAAATATCCCTTAACTTAATTTGCCAGTCCACTGCTTTCATGTCCTCATTATTGCCCTTATTTACATTTAAAATACTAGTCTTGGATCACACTTCTCTCCCTCAAACTGAATGTAAAATTGAACTAAATGATGATTGCTGCTACCTGGGAATGCCTTCACTGAGGTTTCAATTGATCCTATCCCATTGCACAATACCACGTCTGGTATAGCCTGCTCTCTGCTTGATGCTCTAACATGCTATTCGAAGAACCTATCCCGAAAAAGGCTACATCTAAACCCATCTGATTTGTCCAGTCTATTTGTAGATTAAAATTCCCAATGATTATCACACTACCTTTCTGACTCGCACCCATTATTTCTTAGAATCATAGAATTCCTACAGTTCAGAAGGAGGTAATTCAGCCCATTGAGTCTGTACAAACGCTCTGAAAGAGCACCCTATCCAGTCCCCTGCCCTGTCTCTGGAACCCCACCTAATTTGCATATTGTTGGACACTAAGACGCAATTTAACATAGCCAATCCACTTAACATACACATTTTTGGACTGTGGGAAGAAACCCAGAGGAAACCCAAGCAGACATGGGGGAAAAGTGCAAACTCCACAGTCACCCAAGACAGGGATTGAACTCAGATCTCTGGTGCTGTGAGGCAGCAGTGCTAACCACCACCATCATGCTGCCCCTTTATACCTTTCTTCCTTTATACCCTGCCCTACTGTATGGTTACTGTTGGGGGGCCTCTACACCACTCCTGCAAGTGACTGTGCACAAATGACTTCCCACAAGTGCCGAGATGATGCATTAATTGAATGTTTTTGGGCCAGTTTCTTAGAACTGTACCAACCAGAGAGCAGGCTATACTAGACCTGGTACTGTATGACAAGATAGGATTGATTAATTAAGATCTCCTAATGAGGGCATACCTAGGTAGCAATGATCATAATATGGTTGAATTTTAAATTGTTTGAGGGAGAGAAGAGTGAATCCAAGACTAATTCTTTTAAACTCAAATACTTTAAAACTCAAACATGGGGATTAACATTGGCATGAAAGCACATCTAACTAAGTGAAATGGTAAGTTAGGTGAAGGGATATGTCAATAGAGATGCAGTGGCAGATATTTAAAGGGATATTTCAGAATACATAGAATAGATACATTCCAACAAGAAAGAAAAATCCAAGATGAGGACCCAATGTCTATGCTTAACAAAAAATATTAACCATCGTATCAATCTTAAAATCTTAAAAGAAAAGGCGCAAGAATTAGTAGCAGGTCATGAGTTTGGATAGGATATTAAAAACACCCAGAATAACCAAAAGATTGATTAAGGAAGGAAAAATTAGAGTACGTGAGAAGGCTAACTTGAAATATAAAGTCTGACAGTAAGAGTTTCTATCAATATTTAAAAAATAAGAGTTAACAAAGTGAGCGATGATCCCATGGAAAGTGAGTGGTGTGCCACAGTACCAGTGCCGGGACTTCCACTTTTTACAATTTATATAAATGACTTGGATGAAGGGACCAAGGACATAGTTGTTAAATTTGCCAATGACATGAAGATAAGTAGAAAATTGAGTTTTGGAGGGGGCATGAGGATACAAAGGTACATGGTTTGGCTTAGTGAACGAGCAAAGTTCTGGCTGATGAAGTATAATATGGGAAAATGTGAAGTGTCCAATTTGACACGAAGAGTTTTTAAAAAAGCATGTTATCTAAATTGCGAGAGATTGCAGAGGGATTTAGTTGTCCTCGTGCATGAATTTCAGAGGTTAGAAGATAGGTACAGCAAGCAATTAGAAAAACAAAAAATGTTATTGTTTATTTTGAAAGGAATTGAATACAAAAGTAGGGAGGTCAAGCTTCAGGTTTCAGGGTATTGGTGAGACTACATCTAGAGGACTGTTATGATTTTCATTTAAGAAAGGATGTACATGTGTTGGAAGCAGAGTTTAGAGAAGGTTTACGCAGTCAGGTTGCCTTATGAGGAATGATTGGACGGGTTAGGCTTGTATCAGCTGGAGTTTAGAATAGCAAGAGGCAAAATGATTGAAACACAAGATCCTGAGTCTTGACAGGATGGATGTGGAAAGGATGTTTTTCCTGCTAGGTGTCACTGAATGTGATGACACGCAAAAAGGTGCAGAGGAGATTCACCAGGATGTTGCCTGTGCTGGAGTGTTTCAGCAATGAAGAGAGGCTGGAGAGACTGGGGTTGTTTTCCTTGGAATAGAGAAGGCTGAGGGGGGACCTGATTGAGGTTGTACAAAATTATGAGGGACATAGACAGGGTAGTTAGGAAGAAACCATTCCCCTTAATTGATGGGTCAATACCAGGGAACATAGATTTAAGGTAAGGGGCTGGAGGTTTAGAGTGGAGTTGAGGGAAAAACATTTTCACAACAGGGTGGTGGGAATCTGGAACTCACTGCCTGAAAGGATGGTGGAGGTGGGAACACTCAACATTTAAGAAGCATTTGGGTGAGCACCCAGAAACACCAAGCACAAAAGAATACGGGCCAAGTGCTAGAAAATGAAGTTCAAATAGAGAGGTGCTTGATGGCTGGTGCAGACATGATGGGTTGAAGGGTCTTTTTCTGTGCTGTAAAACTCTATGTTTTAAAATAAGGGGTCACTTTTTCAGAATTCCTTTCTGGGGATCGTGAGTCATTGGAATTTTTGCTTCCACTCCCTTTTTGTGGAAGAGAAATATCTCTAAATATCTTAAGACAGATGTAGATAGATTCTTGAGAAGCCAAGGATAAAGCTTTATTGGGGGTAGGTGGGAATGTGGAGTTGAGGTTACAATCCGATAAGTCAGGATCTTATTGAATGGCGGAGCAGGCTCGAGGGACCGAGGGGTCGACTCCTCCTAATTTTGATGTTCGCAATTAGATTTAAGGAAAAATAACTGCAAAAATGTCGCTACTTCACTTTATTAGCTTAAAGCTAAAATCTTAATGAATTTGTGTTCAAAAGAACAAACTAGCAATTACTTTTGGTATCTACAGCAATGTTACTGGCACTAATTATGTAACTGATGCATAGAAGGACACCTGTCTTTGTGAGAAAATGTAATGCCTGCAGACATAATTTGTGAAAGAATAATTTAAATTGTTTGCTAACGTGCTCATCTATCATTAATATATTTTTCAACTGTAAATGCCTTGTAAACACTAGCTGTACTGATTACCTAACTATCAGTGTCTTATCTATTTTCTAATTTTAATTCCAGTATCTAGCCAAATAAAATTATCTGTATTATAATTATTGCAGATAATTTTACATCTCACACAAGAACATTACTGCAACCAATCCCCTGTTCATGGAACAACGCAGTCACCTACTGGCTCTCCAGGCATGCAGCGTACTGAGAGCCGACAACATTTGTCGGTTGAACTGGCAGACACTAAAGCAAAACTCAGACGAATCAGACAAGAATTGTAAGTACACGGATTGGAAATAGGCTGAGGGTAAGGAGACTAGAGGTTAGTTTATTTCAAGTTTACACAAACCACCAGAAATGTAATTTTGCTTTAGGTGGTTAGGGGACAAAGAGAAATTTACCAAATAACAGATGCAAAAGTGACATGCAGCAGTGTAAAATTTTTCTAGTTATTCAATAGATGAGCCACATGGCTTCTCTTTTCTGATGTAACACAGAACTGAATTTGCAGTAGATCTGGAAAATGAGAATCATAGTTTTAAGGTTGCCTCAATAAATAAAGTAAGATTTTGCAACTCAAAACCAAAGCACGTATTTAATTTGAGCCCAAGAATACAGAGACAAGAAATCATGGGCTGGATTCTCCGGGTTGCTTTTTAAAGAGTACCCAATTCATTTTTTCCAATTAAGGGGCAATTTAGCGTGGCCAATTACTCTGCACACCTTTGGGTTGTGGGTGCGAAACCCACGCAAACGCGGGGAGAATGTGCAAACTCTACACTGACAGTGACACAGAGCTGGAATCGAACCTGGAACCTCGGTGCCGTGTGGCTGTAATGCTTGCCACTGTGCTGCCCCGGGATTCTCCGTTTTTGGGACTACGTCCCCATGCCGTCATGAAAACTGTGGTCTTTTACGCCAGGAAATCTGGTGTCAAACGGCCACAGATTCACAGCCTTGCAGGGGGCTAGCAGGCAGCTGTTGTGGCGAACGCAGCTCCAGCTGCCGATAGGGTCCCACACACTTCTGGGTCAGAGGCCACGCAAGCGCATGGCAGCGCCCTCCAGCGGCTGCGGTATGCTCCATGGCGGACTCAGCCCGTGGACCTGGACCGCCGACACAGTGCCCCGCATCGGCAGCTCACCTGCCCCGGACCGCCCGCACACAGCCCCCAGTCCTGAGTGAGACCCCCCTGCCCTCCGAACGGCCCTCCCCTGACTGTGCTGGCCCCGGACTGAGTCCACAGCCGCCACGCGAGGTTTCCGAACGGCAGGACCTTGTTAGATCCATGCTGTCGGGAATTCGGCCAGTCGGGGACGTAGAATAGTGGGGCGGGAGTATGCCGCTTTCCGGGGGTGGGGGGAATAGCGGAATTGGCGACGGTCCCGATTTCGTGCGGGAAAACAACGGATTCCAATGCGCCACAGCAAAAAAACGCACCAACCTCCTCACACGGGTCACAACTGACAGACTGCCCTTCGTCGTCCTGTACTTCCCTGGAGCGGAGAAATTACAACATCATCTTCGCAGCCTTTAATACGTCATTGATGAAGACTAACATCTAGCCAAGGCCATCCCCACACCCCCACTACTTGTCTTCAAACAAACGGCAACCTCAAACAGACCATTGTTTGCAACAAACTATCCAGCCTTCAGGAGAACAGTGACCACAACACCACATCACCCTGCCATGGCAACCTCTGCAAAACGTGACAGATTATTGACATGGGTATCACCATTAAACGTGAGAACACCACCCACCAGGTACGCAGTACGTACTCGTGTGACTTGGGCAATGTTGTCTCCATCTCCCTCATGCTACAGGAAAGAATGTCTCGAGGCATGGTACATTGGCGAGACCATGCAGACGCTGCGATAATGGATGAACGGACATCGTGCGACAATTGCCAGGCAGGAATGTTCCCTTTTAGTTGGGGAACACTTCAGCAGTCGAGGGCATTCAGCGCCTGACCTTCGGGTAAGCATTCTCCAAAGTGGCCTTCAGGACACGTGACAACGCAGAATCACCAAGCAAAAACTGATAGCCAAGTTCCGCATGCATAAGGATGGCCTCAACCCGGACCTTAAATTCATGTTGTATTACATTCACCCCCCACCATCTGGCCTGGGCGTGCAAAGTCCTATCAACTGTCCTGGCTTGAGACAATTCATACCTCTTTAACCTGTGATTATCCCTTTCTCCAATTGCCCCATCTGGACCTGTAAAGATTTAATTACCTGCAAAAAATCAACTTGCATCATTGACTTTGTCAATATGTGTTCGGAACCCACCTCTTCATTCACCTGAGGAAGGAGCTGCGCTCCGAAAGCTAGTGAATTGAAACAAACCTGTTGGACTTTAACCTGGTGTTGTAAGACTTCTTATTATGCCCTTCCCAGTCCAAAGCTGTCATCTCCACATTAAGCCTATGTGTGACACTAATAAAGATTATAATCGCATGTTAAAGTACAGATGGCAATGTATGATTTGTCATTAACTGGTTTGAAAATTGTATTTGTTTCTGAAATGGCTGTTTATGTTAATTTCATTGTTTTGAGTCAGTTTCACTAGCTTGTAAACTAAAAAGTTCTGAAGCCACAGGAATGAGTTTAAGGAACTTGACCTCAACTCCAGTTCTGAACTAGCATTTATTTGTACGACAGTGACTTTGTTTGCGTTCTCATTTCTTTCAATTTTATTGACTCTGGGGGGAAGTTGGAAATTGGTATTTGCAAAACGTACATGTTGTGGGACTTTGCAAGTGCCCAGAATATCCACAGGTGTAAGCCAGTCTTCGGGTTGACTTGCTCGACCAGAAAATTACTATGTTTGAGAAACCGTTGGAGACACTTTGTCATACTGTAGGAAAAGAGGCTCCCAGAAAACACATTGTGGAAGGTTGTCACTTTGCAATTGGAGGGAATAGTGAGACCAAAGAAGGAAATCAGGAGAAAGAGAGACTTGACTATAGAAGGTTGCGGTCCTCTGAAGTTGTCTAAGAGGAATACAGATTTGGATTCCCATGATGCAGACTATTTCAGAAACTCAAATGAAATCATGTCAACGATCACAACACAAGAAGAGGAAATGCATTTAAAAGCTTTTAGAAAAAGCAAATTGTAGTGTCATATATTCATCTAGTTTGATGGTTTATATTAATATTTTAGAGGCAACTTTTAGGTTGGCGATTAAAAATAGAACATCTGGTTGAGAAACGAATAGACAACTCTGAAGTAATGCAACTCAAACAGTCATAGTATTGTTGCACTACAAAGGGTAATCCATGTTTATTTAATTAGGTTAGGATTGAAATTGAGAAACCTTGAACAATTGATACTCTCAACTTTTGGTAGGGACAGGAGGGCTACACTTAACTAATTTCAAAATTTTCCTCCTGATCTAGTCTTGGTCAATTCCAGCCCCACTTGACCCAGAGACAACACAAGTGAAATTAGATGTTAATCTAAAATACCTGAGGACCTTGCCTGAGCCCAATGAACTGCCATCGCTAAATTTGTAAATTTAACACAAGTAACCTTTTATTATTTAACAATAATATAATTGAAGATTAAAATGTACCTGGCTACCGAATAGACCTTTCCCAACACCACCACCACCCCCCAAACACACCACACAAATCTTTCTTCTAAACTTAAGCGGATTTTCTGTGACAAGGCTGTCTACTTTGTAGATTCAGAATCATTCCAACTATATAGCAAAGATGTGCCAAGCGCTCATTGGTTTTAGAACAATAAAGCAGTTCTTTACATCGGAAGAGAGAAAGTTCTTTCTTAGTTCAAAGTCTAATCACTTCTGAAGCATCCCTCAGGAACCAAACACTGACTGTTCTTAGCCGCAACACAGACCCTAGCCAACCCACAGGTTGGCAGCTAGCCAATTGAACCGACTTCTTCCAAAGCTGGTCTTTAAGATTCCCTTGGTGCCGACAAGTCTGTATTCTCCTCTGCGAAAAAAAACCACATTCCTGACTCGCAGGCTGCCTCAACTGAAGTTCACCGCTTAAAGGTCCAAAATTAACAAAATAAAACACAAGAAATTAGCACAAAGGGAAACCAAAAGGAAGGACTCTAACAGGGTATACAGCCACCAGATGAAAATAAGCTAAAAGCAGTTTGTAAATAAGGGAGCTCCTTGGTAGGGCTTGCAAATCTGAAAGGGTTGTTAACTCCATTAGAGAGAAATTATTAATGCAGACCTTGGAGTTGGAAGGTATGGTTTTGCAACCAAAAATTAGGTAGATTTTTGTTTGGAACACCCGAGGTATGCTGTGTTGCTATGGAGATGGTGTTGTGACCTGCAACCTATTTTGTGGGGTCTATCTATGTGGTTTTCTGATGGAGATGAGCAGTTCAGCATGGGAACAGGCTAAGAAAGAAAGTGCTCAAAGCTGTAAGGCAGCTGTAGATCAGAAGCAAAAAGGCTTTCAAAAATCAGGTGTATTTCTGAGGTGGAGCCACAAAGCTAGGCTGCCCATGATTGTGAGATGCTTAAGGAGTATTGGAGGATTGCTGGAGGACTCCAAAATACCTTTTACTTGGATGATAATGGGACCACAGAGGAGAATAAAAGTGAATTTCAGAGCACTGTGGTACTTTGGTTTAGTCCCAGGAAATGATTTAGTTTTTGTTTTGTTTAACTTGAGTACAGTAAAATAATTTGTTTAAACAATAGAATCTTGTGCCTTTATCCTGCCAGTGGATAACAAGATTTCAAATTTCTCTTTTAAACAATCCAGTTTTCATGGGAATCTAAACAGTAATTACAGGTGGTAACATTTTTGGTGGGGTACATATTTTTTAGGCTACAACAAAGCCAGCGGTTGGGCAAGACTTTTGGAAGAAGGACTTCCGGTGGTAACCATGAAATGAGTGGTCGCACATTAGGTGGCTCCTACCCGAGATTAGGTTCTTTGGTCCTTTTTGTTTTGCGGGGTGGTACTCAGGTGGAAAATGTAGGAACAGCGAAAACTAGTGATTATCCTTCAGTAGGCAATATGTAAGGACTAACAAACGAGAAGTACAATGAACAAAGGTCAGTAATCCGACCAGGAGGACTCTAGAGGTGCTATAGAGGAAAAGATGATGGAGGGATCTGTGGTGTTGCTGCCACACAGTGGTCAATGGAAACACTGGTGGAGGTTTTGATGGCTGAATTCCAGCAGCACAAGAAGGCGGCTTCAGAAGACTTGGTTAAGGTAGCTCAGCCAATCCAGACTCCCCTAGAATGTGTGGAGCAGAGGCTGGAGGCGCAGAATGCGTCACTCCAGAAGATGGAAGAGTCAGTGGCTGACCATGAGGATCGTTTGACCTTGTTGGAGGCAGAAATGCTGTTGATGACGGAGGGCCAGAAGAGGTTGAGGGAGGAGGTGGACGACCTGGAGAATTGCTCGAGGAGGCAGAATCTCAGGACCGTGGGGCTGCCTGAAGGAATCGAGGGAACGCAGGCCACGAAGTATGTGGCTATGATATTTGAGAGGTTGGTGGAAGAGGGGATTGGTGGGTGAGAGGGTCTTTGACTGACCTCCTGAAGTGGATTGTGCACACAAGTCGCTGAGGAAGAAACCGAGAGCGGGAGAGCTGCTGAGGGTGATAATTGTGTGGCTGCATCGCTACCTGGATAAGGAATAGATCCTACATTGGGCAAAGGAGACGAGAGAGTGCACCTGGGAGGGGCATGCGGTTCGCATTTATCAGCACTTGGAAGCGGAGCCGAAGGAATTGTTGGGGTTTATGGAGTAGATGGGAGGGGTGGACCCCTGGTGTTTTGGGAGGCTGAGGGTAAAGGAATTCTCGTTCTTTTTGCATGTTCACCGGGTGTATTCCCAGATTGAGTTTTTTTTGTACTGGACAAGACATTACTGGTGGGGTGGTTGGGATGAAATATTCGGCAATCGTGGTCAGACCACGCACCGCATCTGGCGGGCCTGCGTGTGGAAAGAGGGAGCAGCCACAGTGGAGGCTCGATGTGGGGCTGTTGGGTGATATGGGGATTTGTGAAAGGATAGGGGTGGCTATACAAAACTATGTGGAGCTAAATAGGATGGGTGAGGTTTCTGCCTCTGTGTTGTGGGAAGCGTTGAAAGTGATTATCAGAGGGGGATTTTATCTCGATCCGGACGCATAAAGAAAAGGGGGAGCAGCTACAAAGGCACAGACTAGTGGAGGCCGTTTTGGAGGTGGATCAGAGAAACTCGGCGGCCCCCGAGGAGGCTCTGTTGAAGGAAAGGAAAAAGATCCAGAGGGAGGTTGAGATCGTCTATGGGGAAGGCGGTGGGCATCTGCATCGGGTCAGGGGGCAATGTATGAACATGGGGCTGGTGGGAGATGAAGGCATGAGGTGGTATTTGGATGGACTGGAGTTCCTGGTGGTCGAAGACGGTAATGTGCGGGGTTTGGGCGTCTCGATCCAACTCGCGGGGGCGGGGGGGGGGTAGGGTAATGGAGTGCGTGGGTTCAATCCAGTCCGGGAAGCTCGGACAGATGTCCGTCAGAGTTTTATAAACAGTATGGCACGGAATTAGGACCCCTGCTAGTGGAGATGTATAATGGTCGGTCGGTCAGCTTCAGCCTGCACCCGCACTATCTCTGGTTTCAATTTTGCTCATTTTGAAAAAGGATAAGGGCCCAGAGGAATGCGGATCGTACTGCCTGATATCGCTGCTAAATGTGGGTGCAAAGTTGTTGCCGAAGGTGCTGGCAACACATATATAGAGGACTCTTTGCGGGGGGTGATGGGCGAGGCCCAGATGGGGTTCGTGAAAGGGCGGCAGTTGTCGGTGAACATGAGAAGGTTGTTGAATGTAACCATGATGCCCCTGTGTGGCCAGGAATCGGACGTGCTAGTGTCCATGGATGCGGAGAAAACTTTTGATTGGGTTGATAGGACACCAATGACGGTGTCAAGGTTGAATTAGTTCTTTCCAGGAGTAGAGGATAGGTGCAGGTTTTGCGCAAGGGGTCCGACAAATCATACCCACATGTTTTGGGCATGCCCAAAATTGGAGGAGTTCTAGGAGGCCTTTGTGGGAACTATGCCAATGGTTTTTCGTGGTGTGGGGGGGTTGAAGATGGCTCTGAGCACGTGGGTGGCAATATTTAAGAGTTTCGGAAGATCCAGGAGTGCAGGTGGGGATAGAGCCTGACATTTTGCCTTTGCCTCCCTGCTAGCCCGGAGGCGGATATCGTTAGGGTGGCGGGACCCAGAGCCACCAAAAGCTACTGTGTGGGTGAATGACTTGGCGGAGTTTCTGCACCTGGTGAAGATAAAGTTCTCTATTAGAGGCGCAGATCAGGGTTTTTTCTTGAATTGGAGGTTGTTCTTTGCCTTTTTAAAGAGTGGTAAAACATCAGTGGCGGTGAGGGGGTCACGTTTATTACTATATGTAGAAAACGGTGCTGAGGGAGTGGGCTGGGACAGAGGGGTTTGGTTATCTGAAGTGTGGTTTGTGAAGAATGTTTACTGGTGACGTTTTTTTCCCCTTTTTGTTCTGTGGAGAATTGAAAATGCCTTAAATAAAAATATTTAAAGAAAAGATTTTTGGAAGAGGAAGGTGAAAGCATAATTCACATTATAGCTAATGACTTGGGGAGAAAAGATGGAAGTTTTGAAAGAAAAACTTGAAGCTAACTTTAAAAAGCAGGACCTCTGACTGCTGCCATCATACTATTTCACACAAGGCCAGTTAGAGAGAAGCAGATTAAACTGCCAAAGTATTCTGGGTGCTGGATTTCTTTTTAAAAATTGTATTTATTGCGGATTTACGTTTTTACAAACAACGTAACAAAATCACTGGAATGGTATAACTAAAAAACATGAAGGCTCAATATACATGAATGCAGAGGGGAATGGGAGAATAGCAGTACAATTGGGTGAATATAATCATTAGACATAACTTGTTACCTCTAAAAGCCCCACCAGAGAAGAAGGGAGAACAGGATAAAGCCTGAAAAACATGGTACAATGGTGCACACCTCCCTGTGCAGCGATTGCTTACAATTGCGGGAGTTCATGTTAAGTTTTTCACACCATGTCCAGGCGCACACCAATATGCAACTCCCTCAACTCCAGCAGCACCAGAGGCACCAATGACACACTGCCACCTCCTTCCCTCGGATACCGGGCCCACCTGTACCCCTGCAAGAGGATTCTTTATACCCACCCAAAAAAAAAATTTGCAAGACACCCAGTTCTAAAAGGATGCTACATATACGCAACATAACCCCAATTGTTGATTGTTGATTTGATTTATTGTCATATGTACCGAAGTGCAGTGAAAAGTATTTTTCTGCGGCCAAGGGAACGTACACAGTACATACATAGTAGACAAAAAAAGAATAATTAACAGAATACATTGACAAATGGCACATCGACAAACAGTGATTGGTTACAGTGCGGAACAAGGTGCCAAACAAAGCAAGTACATGAGCAAGAGCGGAATGGGACATCGGCAATAGTGTTCTTGCAGGGAACAGATCAATCCGAGTCAGAGTCGTTGAGGAGTATTGTAGCTGTGGAGAAGAAGCTGTTCCTATGTCTGGATGTGTGGGTCTTCAACCTTCTGTCTGATGGAAGGGTCTGGAAGAAGACAAAGCCTGGGTGGGAGGGGTCTCTGATAATGCTGTCTGCCTTCCTGAGGCAACGGGAGGTGTAGACCAAATCAATGTGTGGGTGGCAAGCGAGCAGTTGCCATGCCAAGCTGTGATGCAACCGGGTAGGATGCTCTCTATGGCACATCTGTAGAAATTTGAGAGTCGATGCAGACATGCCGAATATCTTTATCTTCTGTAGGAAGTAGAGACGTTGTTGGGCTGTTTTGACTGTTGCATCAACGTGAGTGGACCAGGACAGATTGTTGGTGATGGTGACCTCCAGGAACATAAAGCTATCGACCATCTCCACTTCGGAGCCATTGATGTAGACGGGGAGGGGGAGGGGGCGTGCTATGCTTCTTGAAGTCGACGATCAGTTCCTTGGTGTTTCCGACATTTGGCGAGAGGTTGTTTTCGGTACACCGTGTAACCAAATGATTTATCTCTCTTCTGTAGTCTGATTCGTCGTTGTTTGAGATACGACCCACCACAGTCGTATCATCCACAAATTTATATAGATTGAATTGGAATTAAATCTTGCCACACAGCCGTGTGTGTATAGGGAGTACGGTAGACGACTAATCACACATCCTTGCAGGGCCCTGGTGTTGAGGACTATTGTGGCGGAGGTGCTGTTTCCTATCCTGACAGATTGCAGTCCGTTGGTGAGGAAGTCAAGGATCCAGCTGCACAGGGAGGGGTCAAGTCCAAGATTGCAGAGTTTGGTTATGTCTTGTCGGGATAATGGTGATGAAGGTGGAGCTGTAGTCTATGAACAGAAGTCTCACGTAGGTGCCCTTGTTGTTGAGCTGTTCGAGTGTTTATTGTAGAGCCAGGGAGATAGCATCTGCTGTGGACCAGTTGGGGTGATAAGGCGGACTGCAATGGATTGAGACCACCTGGGAGGTTGGCATTGATCCATCTCATAACTAGCCGCTTGAAGAATTTCATGATAACAGACATCAGGGCGACCAGTAGGTAGTCGTTGAGGCAGGCTACCTTATTCTTCCTTGGTACTGGTATTATGATGGCCTTCTTGAAGGAGATGGCGACATCGGACTGGAGGAGTGAGGTGTTGAAGATGTCTGCGAATACACTCGCCAGCTGATCTGCGCAGGCTGAGTGCTCGTCCAGGGACTGTCGGGGCCTGTCGTTTTCCGCGGATTCACTTTCAAGAAGGCAGCTCTTACTTCTGAGGCTGTAATAGTGGGTATGTGTGTGTCCAGGGTTGTTGAGGCGGGTGGCATTGATGCATTGGCTGATTGTTCAAAGCGGGCATAGAATTGTTCAATTCATCAGGGAGGGATGCTCCAGTCCCAGATATTCCGCCTGGCCTTGCTTTGTAGCCAGTGATCTCGTGTAAGCCTGCCGTAGTTGTCGTGGGTTTGTGTTGTTGGCCTGGGACTCTAGTTTGATGCGGTATTGTCTTTTGGCATCTCTGATGGCTTTCCGTACATCGTACCTGGATTTCTTATATAGGTCAGGGTCGTCAGACTTGAACACCTCCTTCCGGAACTTCAGCAGGGTTTCCGTTTGGGGAACACCCGTAATGTCTTCTTTGGTACACAGTCCTCGACACACTTACTGATGAAGTCTGTGCTGGTGGTTGCGTACTTGTCCAGGTTCGTTGCCGCGGCCTTGAATTTGGACCAGTCCGCAGACTCTAAACAGTCGTAGAGGATGTCCTCCGATGCCTCGGACCAACACTGCACAGTTTTCTTGACTGGCTGAGCAAGCTTGAATCACTGTTTGTAAGCCGAAAGTTGGGAGTACCTGGAGTTTGTGGTCGGATTTTCCAACGTGTGGTCGGGGGATGGAGCGATGGCACCTTTCATGCTCGTGTAGTAGTGCTCCATTGTGTTTGCGCCTCTGGTGGGGCAGGAGATATGTTGATGGAGTTTTGGTAGAACCTTCCCGAGGTTGGCCTGGTTGAGGTTTCCAGCCACGATTGTGAGGGCTTCAGGGTGGTTTGTTTCTTGGTTGTTGATGGTGGAGTGTAGTTTGTCAAGTGCTTTCTTCACTTCCGCCTGGGGTGGGATGTAGACTGCTGTGATGAGTACAGAAGTGAATTCATGTGGAGGTAGAAAGGGTGACAATCTCAGGCCCAGTACAGAACCAACATCATTCCCCACAATTATACAGAGAGAGCCGGCAGCTATATATTTTGATTATGATCTGTGCTGTCAATGCCTCCCAAGAAAAGGGACGTAGAACTACCAGGAGTGGATCACAGGATAACAAAGGGTCAAAACCCAACCATGGGTCTGTATTCCCCCGGTGCATGGTCACCATTGTTGATAAGAAAGAGAAAAAAATGTGCTCAATCAAATAAAAAAGCATCCCAACCATAAGAGGGGGCAACAGGATGTTAACTTAAGTACAGATCTCTGCTCAGCCCAGGCCTCTGTGCACAAAAGAGTCCTCTCAAGATGCCTTCAAGAAAGGACATCTCAAGCTCCAGGGGGCAACAGCATACCAACCAAAGTACCGGACCTGGCCGAGCCCAACCCACTCTGACACACCGAGGTCTGCACGCCAGGACCTCCATCACACCCCAAAACCTATACTCCAGATGGTCCTCAACCATACCAAGGGCAGTGCATCTCCCCTACTTAACAGCACACTGCTCACCCACATGAAGAGAAGAAAAATCCCTGAAGGTAAAAACACCCGAGGGCGGCACAGTGATACAGTGGTTGGCAGTGCTGTCTCACAGTGCCAGGGACCCGGGTTCAATAACGGCCTTAGGTGACTGTGTGAATCATAGAATTCCTACAGAGCAGAAGGAGGCGATTTTGGCCATCGAGTCTGTACCCACCCTCCGAGAGTACTCCACCAAAGCTAAGTCCTCTGCCCTATCTCAGTAACCCCGTACCCTAACCTACGAATGATGATCGCATTTGAAAATCCAAACGTCCTACGAACACCCAATGGCAAAACAGCAGGGAGAGGCCAAAGGCGCCTACTGTGAGTGAAGGGAGGAGGGGAGAGAAGGACAACAAGCAAGTCATCATCCAATGGCTCAATTTCAGCTGTGCATTGTGAACCGAGGTCAGGCTAAAGCAGCGTTGCTATCGTGGGCGAGAAAGAGAGTCTGGAGCCTGCTTCTGCAGTCTTTTCAAATGACACCAGGACAGTAACAGCTCTTTCTTACCTCTCCACCTCCACCCCTAACATGGACCCCTTGAAATATCCTGCAAAGGCAGGACCCCAAATTGAGAATCCCTGCAATAATCAAAAAGCAAATTTCAACACAATGACAAAAGTACCAACTATTAGCATTGATAACCTCTTCATGCAATAGCACAACTACATTCCACTTGCAACACATTAAAATTTTAGCTTGCTTACAAGATATGTTTCAGATAAAAGTGTAAATATAAATGTCTACAATCTGAACATACTTTTCCGTAAATCCTTCTGGGTGCAACACTCTACTTGTCCACATTGCAAAGTCCTGTTTTTGTTTTCCTGAGTGATGGGCACATTTGCATACTGTATACAAAGGGTAAAAAGAAATGCCCTGCCAATGAAATTTGTGGCACACATTTTCATGTTGGGCTCAGCATTTGAGGCTGTCTTGGACAGTTAGCCAAAGAGGGACCTGGCAAATCGGTCTGTTAACAGATCTTATCCATTTAGAAGGCTTGACGTGGGAAGATCCTGAGGCTTCCAACCTGGCAGAGGTTTTTTTTTCTCCTTGTAAAAGGTTCCTCAAATGCTGCAATGGGTATTAAGGGCGCTGGTTTTATCACTGCTTGAGGTTTCCCTATCACTTGACGTATGTGACATGATCGACAAAATTTAACTACATCTTTGTGTAGTCCAGGCCAATAAAAATGTTTTTGTATTTTAGCTTGAGTTTTCCTTACTCCCAAATGACCTATACCACTTGATGAAATTCTGCCTACTTCTCATCCACCTGCATATGTAAAGGTCTCCATTTTCTCATTAAAACACCACTTTTGCGGTAATAACATTGTGGTGTACACTCAGATTCCTCATCCGTTTTATTTCTATATCTTTCTGTTGTAACACTGCCAATTTTCCTGAACTAAAAATATCCGCCTCATCCTCCACCTGTTTTTTTTCCAACCATCTGATCAAAAATTGTTTTTGACAATTGCACTTCAACTTTATCTTCACTCTCTGATTTCTCCTCTTGTCTTAACCTGTGACTTTGCGACCTTGTTACTACACAATCTGGAAAAATCCCAGAATATACGTCCTTCAACACTTCAGTTGTCTGATTTTCCACTGACTGATCAGCCACAGTAGACATCACGTCCACCTCCGATCCAGCTATATCATTACCCAAGATAAATTTGAGTCGATTTCAGCAGGAGCGGAGCTGGTTAGTCAATTTCAGCGGGAGCAGTGCAGAAGTGATTTCTGGGAGGTAAGTCTCTCCTTTAAAAACACTTGTCTTTGCAGGGGCAGGCCAGTCGATTTCAGCGGGAGCGGAGCAGGTTAGTCAATTTCAGCGGGAGCAGTGCGGAAGTGAATTCTGGGAGGTAAGTCTCTCCTTTAAAAACACTTGTCTTTGCAGGGGCAGGCCAGTCGATTTCAGCGGGAGCGGAGCTGGTTAGTCATTTTCAGCGGGAGCAGTGCGGAAGTGATTTCTGGGAGGTAAGTCTCGCCTTTAAAAACACTTGTCTTTGCAGGGGCAGGCCAGTCGATTTCAGCGGGAGCGGAGCTGGTTAGTCAATTTCAGCGGGAGCAGTGTGGAAGTGATTTCTGGGAGGTAAGTCTCTCCTTTAAAAACACTTAACTGGTCCCGTTTTCGGTCCCTCTTTGCTGTTTTTAAAAAAAATTTTAGTGTTTAAGGCGGGAACAGGAAGTTCGACCCGCGGACTTCTGGGAAGACCCTCACCAATAAATTCTGGTGGAGAGGAAACCCGAGACACTACACGTGTAGTGTCTCCCACCTGCCCTCCTCCTCTAACCTAATAATAAAACCCATTGGTGTGAGGTAAGTACCATATTTTATTATTATTATTTTTTTTTTAATTTAATTTAGTTGTTAGCCAGATCTTGGTAGAAAGTTAGATGGATGGCAGGGAAGGGAGTGCAATGTTCCTCCTGCAGGATGTTTGAGGTGAGGGATGCCGTTAGTGGCCCTGCTGATTTTACCTGCAGGAAGTGCTGCCATCTCCAGCTCCTCCAAGACCGAGTTAGGGAACTGGAGCTGGAGTTGGAAGAACTTCGGATCATTCGGGAGGCAGAGGGGGTCATAGATAGCAGCTTCAGGGAATTAGTTACACCAAAGATTGGAGATAGATGGGTAACTGTAAGAGGGACTGGGAAAAAGCAGTCAGTGCAGGGATCCCCTGCGGTCGTTCCCTGAGATACAAGTATACCGCTTTGGATACTTGTGGGGGGGGACGGGACTTACCAGGGGTAAGCCATGGGGTACGGGCCTCTGGCACGGAGTCTGTCCCTGTTGTTCAGAAGGGAAGAGTGGAGAGGAGCAGAGCATCAGTAATTGGGGACTCTATAGTCAGGGGCACAGATAGGAGATTTTGTGGGAGCGTGAGAGACTCACGTTTGGTATGTTGCCTCCCAGGTGCAAGGGTACGTGATGTCTCGGATCGTGTTTTCCGGGTCCTTAGGGGGGAGGGGGAGCAGCCCCAAGTCGTGGTCCACATTGGCACTAACGACATCGGTAGGAAAGGGGACAAGGATGTCGGGCAGGCTTTCAGGGAGCTAGGATGGAAGCTCAGAACTAGAACAAACAGAGTTGTTATCTCTGGGTTGTTGCCCGTGCCACGTGATAGTGAGATGAGGAATAGGGAGAGAGAGCAATTAAACACGTGGCTACAGGGATGGTGCAGGCGGGAGGGATTCAGATTTCTGGATAACTGGGGATCTTTCTGGGGAAGGTGGGACCTCTACAGACAGGATGGTCTACATCTGAACCTGAGTGGCACAAATATCCTGGGGGGGGAGATTTGTTAGTGCTCTTTGGGGGGGTTTAAACTAATGCAGCAGGGGCATGGGAACCTGGATCGTAGTTTTAGGGTAAGGGAGAATGAGAGTATAGAGGTCAGGAGCACAGATTTGATGTCACCGGAGGGGGCCAGTGTTCAGGTAGGTGGTTTGAAGTGTGTCTACTTCAATGCCAGGAGTATACGAAATAAGGTAGGGGAACGGGCAGCATGGGTTGGTACCTGGGACTTCGATGTTGTGGCCATTTCGGAGACAAGGATAGAGCAGGGACAGGAATGGATGTTGCAGGTTCCGGGGTTTAGGTGTTTTAGTAAGCTCAGAGAAGGAGGCAAAAGAGGGGGAGCTGTGGCGCTGCTAGTCAAGAGCAGTATTACGGTGGCGGAGAGGATGCTAGATGGGGACTCTTCTTCCGAGGTAGTATGGGCTGAGGTTAGAAACATGAAAGGAGAGGTCACACTGTTGGGAGCCTTCTATAGGCCTCCAAATAGTTCTAGGGATGTAGAGGAAAGGATGGAGAGGATGATCCTGGATAAGAGCGAAAGTAACAGGGAAGTTATTATGGGAGACTTTAACTTTCCAAATATTGACTGGAAAAGATATAGTTCGAGTACATTAGATGGGTCGTTTTTTGTACAGTGTGTGCAGGAGGGTTTCCTGACACAATATGTTGACAGGCCAACAAGCGGCGAGGCCACGTTGGATTTGGTTTTGGGTAATGAACCAGGCCAGGTGTTGGATTTGGAGGTAGGAGAGCACTTTGGGGACAGTGACCACAATTCGGTGACGTTTACGTTAATGATGGAAAGGGATAAGTATACACCACAGGGCAAGAGTTATAGCTGGGGGAAGGGCAATTATGATGCCATTAGACGTGACTTGGGGGGGATAAGGTGGAGAAGTAGGCTGCAAGTGTTGGGCACACTGGATAAGTGGAGCTTGTAGCTTGTTCAAGGATCAAGCTACTGCGTGTTCTTGATAAGTATGTACCGGTCAGGCAGGGAGGAAGGCGTCGAGCGAGGGAACCGTGGTTTACCAAAGAAGTGGAATCTCTTGTTAAGAGGAAGAAGGAGGCCTATGTGAAGATGAGGTGTGAAGTTTCAGTTGGGGCGATGGATAGCTACAAGGTAGCGAGGAAGGATCTAAAGAGAGAGCTAAGACGAGCAAGGAGGGGACATGAGAAGTATTTGGCAGGTAGGATCAAGGAAAACCCAAAAGCTTTCTTTTGGTATGTCAGGAATAAGTGAATGACTAGGGAAAGAGTAGGACCAGTCAAGGACAGGGATGGGAAGTTGTGTGTGGAGTCTGAAGAGATAGGCGTGATACTAAATGAATATTTTTCGTCAGTATTCACTCAGGAAAAAGATAATGTTGTGGAGGAGAATGCTGAGCCCCAGGCTAATAGAATAGATGGCATTGAGGTACGTAGGGAAGAGGTGTTGGCAATCCTGGACAGGCTGAAAATAGATAAGTCCCCGGTACCTGATGGGATTTATCCTAGGATTCTCTGGGAGGCCAGGGAAGAGATTGCTGGACCTTTGGCTTTGATTTTTATGTCATCATTGGCTACAGGAGTAGTGCCAGAGGACTGGAGGATAGCAAATGTGGTCCCTTTGTTCAAAAAGGGGAGCAGAGACAACCCCAGCAACTATAGACCGGTGAGCCTCACGTCTGTAGTGGGTAAAGTCTTGGAGGGGATTATAAGAGACAAGATTTATAATCATCTAGATAGGAATAATATGATCAGGGATAGTCAGCATGGCTTTGTGAAGGGTAGGTCATGCCTCACAAACCTTATCGAGTTCTTTGAGAAGGTGACTGAACAGGTGGACGAGGGTAGAGCAGTTGATGTGGTGTATATGGATTTCAGCAAAGCGTTTGATAAGGTTCCCCATGGTAGGCTATTGCAGAAAATACGGAGGCTGGGGATTGAGGGTGATTTAGAGATGTGGATCAGAAATTGGCTAGCTGAAAGAAGACAGAGGGTGGTGGTTGATGGGAAATGTTCAGAATGGAGTTCAGTTACAAGTGGAGTACCACAAGGATCTGTTCTGGGGCCATTGCTGTTTGTCATTTTTATCAATGACCTAGAGGAAGGCGCAGAAGGGTGGGTGAGTAAATTTGCAGACGATACTAAAGTCGGTGGTGTTGTCGATAGTGTGGAAGGATGTAGCAGGTTACAGAGGGATATAGATAAGCTGCAGAGCTAGGCTGAGAGGTGGCAAATGGAGTTTAATGTAGAGAAGTGTGAGGTGATTCACTTTGGAAGGAATAACAGGAATGCGGAATATTTGGCTAATGGTAAAGTTCTTGAAAGTGTGGATGAGCAGAGGGATCTAGGTGTCCATGTACATAGATCCCTGAAAGTTGCCACCCAGGTTGATAGGGTTGTGAAGAAGGCCTATGGAGTGTTGACCTTTATTGGTAGAGGGATTGAGTTCCGGAGTCAGGAGGTCATGTTGCAGCTGTACAGAACTCTGGTACGGCCGCATTTGGAGTATTGCGTACAGTTCTGGTCACCGCATTATAGGAAGGACGTGGAGGCTTTGGAGCGGGTGCAGAGGAGATTTACCAGGATGTTGCCTGGTATGGAGGGAAAATCTTATGAGGAAAGGCTGATGGACTTGAGGTTGTTTTCGTTGGAGAGAAGAAGGTTAAGAGGAGACTTAATAGAGGCATACAAAATGATCAGGGGGTTGGATAGGGTGGACAGTGAGAGCCTTCTCCCGCGGATGGAACTGGCTGGCACGAGGGGACATAGCTTTAAACTGAGGGGTAATAGATATCGGACAGAGGTAGGTTCTTTACGCAAAGAGTAGTGAGGCCGTGGAATGCCCTACCTGCTACAGTAGTGAACTCTCCAACATTGAGGGCATTTAAAAGTTTATTGGATAAACATATGGATGATAATGGCATAGTGTAGGTTAGATGGCTTTTGTTTCGGTGCAACATTGTGGGCTGAAGGGCCTGTACTGCGCTGTATTGTTCTATGTTCTAAACTGTATTCCTGGACAAGATAATTTCTCTATTACTCCTACTACCACTTCACCACTCTTCATTGGACTTTCCAACCTTACCTTATATAATGGAACACTACTCTTCTCACCATGAATTCCACATATTACTACCTTTTCTGGCAATATTTCTCCCAAACTACATAACTCCTCATCTTTTATCATCAAAGATTAACTAGCTCCCGTATCTCTTAAAATTGTGATTTCTTTACCTGCTCTTCCTGGTACACATGAGTAAACGTTACCCACACAAGTAAATTCTTTAACGAGATCTGGCACCTTCTTATCATTCACCTCTTGATCAGGCTGCACAATCTTTTGCACCTCCTTCGCTTCACTTGGGCTTTCCTTTACCACTTTAACAAACCCCACTGTCTTATCCTGTTTTATCACTCAGCCTTCCCAGTGCTTTTCTTCAACCACCAACACTGTGACTTTACATGGCCTAGTTTATTACAGTGAAAACATTTGAAACTTTTCATTTCTCTTCCACCCTGTTTAGCCACCTTCTCAAATGAAATTAAAAATTCTTGTACCTCCTCATCAAACCTTGGCAATTTTTGGACATATTTAAATAGATCCCCAACAAGTCTTCGACTTCTTTCTCTTTATCCTCAAACTACATTTCCCTTTACCTGCGCCAATTTTAATTGACTGTCATGTTTCATGGCCATTTTCTGAAGTTCAAACTCACTCTTTTTCCCTTTCTCCTCTTTTTCTTGTTGTTCTGCTAGGGCTATTTTTCCCTCATTTCGTATTCAAGCTGCTTTAATTCTTTTTCATGTTCCAGTTGTTTCATCTGTAACTGAATTTTTGCCATTTCTAATGAGTCAGACTGTATCTCAGGCAATTTCAAATGCTCAGCTACCGCCATAAGTACCTCTTCGTTTCATGTGCTGTCAGGTAACGCAACTGCAATGATTTTGCCAAATCTAAAAGCCTTTTTTTAGTCTTTGTTCATAAGGTACTGCGTGTGACCTCTTCCCCCCCCCCCCCCCCCCCCCCAAAAAAAAAGTTCCAAGCCTCTGAAAGAGCCATTGACCACAACACACTCCCTTCTTAAACTGGAATACCAGACCTGAAAAGCAAACACAAATATGCTCACCCCTCACTGTCTTTAAGTTCACTAAGCCAACCCAATCACAAAAGATCGACTTTTATCCCACAAGTCCCCAATTTGTTCCAGGCCAAGGTTTAGAGAACCCAAAAGTATATCAAGGAGTTCATCTGACCCACTACTTTCAATAGATTTTGGTTATGGGGAGCACAAGTGCCCACTTTACAAGTGTGATGCAACAGAGAATTAAAAGTATTTTTAAACAAAAACAATGTTTGCTAGACCATAAGACATAGGAGCAGAATTAGGCCACTTGTTCTCTGAATCCAGTTACCAATTTATAAACACACAGTAAACAGTTTATCAACTACCAACCCCGACCACCCCCCAAAAGATACACTACTCTATAGATAACCCTTAATAACTTCCCAAACAACATCCACAAGTTAAACGCTTTTTAAATAAAGACAGCAGGTTTAAATTCTCTACAAAAACAGCTATCACTTTGAAATCATCAAGTGATTTGGAGACATTCTTTAGATTGCAGAGAGAGAGATCATAATATATTCTTGCTGTGAATGCAGCTCTCCAACTCTGAAAACAAAACTTAACACTGCTGCTCCCAAAAACAAAAGTAAAAGACAGACAGACTGCCCAGCTCCACCCACATACTGACATCACTGCAGCTATTTGACAAACACCCATTTTTTTAAAGGTACATCTACCTGACACGGGGGAGAGAGGAGGGGGACATGGGATGGTTTCTAGACGAATTGGAGTTTCACCAGTTGGAGAAAGCAAAGAGGCAGGCGTTGGAGGAGCCTCTGGGGCTGAGGGAGGTGCTGAATAGTATCGGGTATGAAATCTGGGTAAACCCAGGGTCGGATCAGTATCCGGTGGAATTTTATAAGGAGTTTGTGACTGACTTGGCACCACATTATTTGGGGGCATTTAATGAAGCGTTGGAGAAGATGAAGCTGCCAGAGATGATGATGCAGGCAGTAATTACGTTAATCACGGCAAAGGGGAAGGACCTCGTGGAATGTGAGTCGTACAGGCCCTTGAATGTTGAAAATGGATGTGAAAGTATCGGCTAAGTTGTTGGCGGGGAGGATAGAGGATAGTGTCCTGCGGTTGTTGCAGAGGATCAAACAGGCTTTACGAAAGGCAAGCAGCTAGCGAGTAATATAAAACTATTGTTGAACGTAGCTATGAAGCCACCGGGTGCCCTGGTACCGGAGATACTGGTATACATGGACACGGAGAAGGCATTTGATCAGGTGGAGTGACGGTACTTGTTCGAGGTTCTGGGAAGGTTTGAGTTTGGGCTGAGATTTGTGACATAGGTGTGGTTGCTGAAAGGGCAAGTGTGAGGACGAATGATATCATAGAATTTACAGTGCAGAAGGAGGCTATTCGACCCATCGAGTCTGCACCAGCTCTTGGAAAGAGCACCCTACCCAAGGTCAACACCGCCACCCTATCCCCATAACCCAGTAACCCCACCCAACACTAAGGGCAATTTTGGATACTAAGGGCAATTTATCATGGCCAATCCACCTAACCTGCACATCTTTTGACTGTGGGAGGAAACCGGAGCACCCGGAGGAAACCCACGCAGATATGGGGAGGATGTGCAGACTCTGCACAGACAGTGACCCAAGCCGGAATCGAACCTGGGACCCTGGAGCTGTGAAGCAATTGTGCTATCCACAATATCTGTATGAGCTCGCAAAGCTTTGAATTACACAGGGATACTAGGCAAGGGTGCCCACTGTCTCCATTGTTGTTTGCGCTGGCGATAGAGGCTTTGGCGATGGCTCTTAGGGGGTCGGCTGAGTGGCAGGGGATTATGAGGGGACTAGGGGAGCATTGGATGTCGCTCTATGCCGACGACCTATTGTTATATGTTTCAGACCTGCTGGAGAGTATGGGAAGGATCATGGGCCTACTGGGAGGTTTGGGGAGTTCTCTGGGTATAAGCTGAATGTAGCAAAAAGCGAGGTTTTGCCGGTGAATGAGCTGTATGACAATTTAAGGGGGATGCCATTTAAGGTGGCGAGGGATACTTTCAGATATTTGGGATTCAGGTATCAAGGGAATAGACAGGGCTCCATAAGTGGAACTTAACAAAGCTGGAGGAGGGGGCCAGGGGGATCACAGGAGGTGCGATACACTGCAGTTCACTTTAGCGGGGAGGATCCAAGTGGTAAAAATGAGTATTCTGCCGAGATACCTGTTTATTTTTCAGACATTCCCGAACTTTATACCAAAGGCCTTTTTTCGGACACTGGACACAATTATTTTGGACTTCATATGGGTGGGAAAGGTGCTGAGGGCCAGGAGGACCCTGCTACAGAGGCAGCGGGGAGGTTGGCATTGCCAAAGTTGCTTAATTATTACTGGGTGGCGAATGTGGAAAAGGTGCGACAATGGTGGGAAGGGATAGAATGGGTAGGATGGAGGAGGAATCTTGTAGGGGATCCAGCTTAAGGGCCATGGTGACGACAGTGTTACTAATGGCACTGAGTAGATATTCAGGGTGTCCGGTGGTGCAGTCGACGGTGAAGATTTGGATTCTGTTGAGGCATTTTAGGGTGGTGGGGATGTCGGTGTTAACGGCGCTGTGCAAGAATCATGGGTTTGAGCAGAGACTTTAGGGGGGCGGTTGATCAATGTGAGGGATCTGTATTTGGAGGAAGGGTTTGCCAGTTTGGAGAAACTAAGGGAGAGGGTAGAGCTCGTGAGAGAGAGAGTTCTGGTATCGCCAGGTTAGGGACTTTGCAAGTTCTGGAGGGGGTTCACTAGGTTGCTGGGATTCACCCTGCTGGAGCGACTGCTACTTCCGAATTGGAGATATATATAGGTGGCTGGGGGAGCAGGGAGGTGAGCGGGTAGTGAAGATCAAGGAAAAATGGGAAGGGGAGTTGGAAGGGGAGATCAATTGGGGTGTATGGAGTGAGGCACTGTCAGGTAAACTGGACGTCCTCGTGCGCAAAGATGAACCTGATCGAGTTTAAGGTTGGATACGGTAGATATAACTCTGGCGAGAATGAGTGGGTTCTTCGAAGGGGTGGTAGGTGATTGTGAGAGCTGTGGGCGGGGGCCAGCGAATCACGCGCACATGCTCTGGGGAATTGGAGAGATTCTGGGCGGGTGTGTTCGCGCTCCTTGCAAGGATAGTGGGAGAGGAGGTGGATCTGGACCTGTTGGTGGTGATATTCGGGATTTCGGAGAAGCCGGAGCTCATGGAGAGGAGGAAGGCCAATGTTGTGGCCTTTGCCGATGTTGTGGCCTTCGCCTCTGATTGCCTGCCGACGAATCTTACTGGAGTGGCGACCGACATCGATACCCGGGGTATTGCCATGGTTGGGTGAGCTGTGTGACTTACTGCGGTTGGAAAAGATGAAGTATGAGTTAAGGGGCTGAACAGAGGGGTTTCAGAAAAGATGGGGGATGTTTGTGAGAGTGTTTGAGGAGTTATTCGTCGTGGCGGGGGTTGATTAAGGGGATAAAATTGTACAAACTGTATAGTTGATTGTTGGGAAGTATGTTTCCCAAGGTATTTATGTGCTGTAACCTGTTTTGATACAATTTGTAATAAAATGCATTAACAAAAAATAGAACTGTTTTTAAAAAAAAAATAGAAATGTTGTTCCTTTTTTACAAGATGCTTTGAGCAATCATGCTGAATGAAATTTGCTGAGGGGAGGGAAGAATAAGAACTTGTGCCTTTAAATGAGCTCCACGGTTTTCCTTCGGAGGTTAATTAGAGTTTGCACTTTCTCACCATGTCTGTGTCAGTTTTCTCCCTGTACTCCGGGTTTTTTCACACAGTCCCAAGATATGCAGGTTAGGTGGATTGGCCATGTTAAATTGCCCCAGGAATGTATAGGTTAGGCTGAGTTATGGGGATACGGTGGGGGTGAGGACCTAGGTACGGTACTCTTGCAGTGGGTTGGTACAGACCCAATGGGCTGAATGGCCTCCTTCTGCACTGTAGGAATTCTGTGATTCTAGTCTAGGAACAGACATCAAATTTAAAAAAAAAAAAAAAAAAAAGTTTCTAATAATTCAGGGGCAATTTAGCATGGCCAATCCACCTACCCTGCACATCTTTTGGGTTGTAGGGGTGAGACCTACACAGACACTGGGAGAATGTGCAAACTCTACACAGACAGTGACCTGGGGCTAGGATCGAACCCGGGTCCTCAGCACCATGAGGCAGCAGTGCTAACCACTGTGCCACATGCCGCCCTGAACAATCATCAAATTAATTCAGGATCAACTGAGCCCACCATGCTGTGCACCACTCATTCCTTCAAAACGCTGACCTCGAGTAAAAGTCTGAATGAACCCAGCCGTCCCCGTGATACATATACTGCAGGATAATATCAGCATTTCTGTTGCTTGAAAAGGCCAAAGCCATGACAGGATCGTCGAACACTTCTCATGACTTCTCAGGGATTCCGACAAATGAAGCACCTTCACTTAACAGGATAATATAAGGGAGCCAAACGACCACAGGCTTCAAAGACGTTATTCCCCATCGAACCTGGTACGCCCAGCCTCCGAATCAGGATTACCAAAGCATGGCAGAAAATCTTCAAATTCAGGTGGGAATTCGTGTCTCACTTGCTGCCAGAAACCGGACACATGGACATCTTTGCGTGGCCCTTGTCTCCCAAATCCATAAGGATATGCAATGCGCCATGCAGCAGGATCTCAACAAACCGAAGGCGGGCTCTTTCCAGGAAAAGTGCTCTTTCAAGTGCAGGGATTCTCCCCTGCGCCTCCACCATTCTCTCAAGAATACTTTGCGGTTCCTGAAGGTAAGCACCAAAGACTTGCAACACGGAGCTGAGATCATCATCCAGAACAACACCCTCTGAGGAGGCCATCATTCTGATGCTCATTGCACTGCCTGAGATGCAGGCCCGCTTATTAGCCCCGTCACTACAAACTGAGCCCCACCCCAGCCAACTCCGACCGTCTCAATCACATGATGATTCTTTGCGATTTAACGTGACTCCTCATCACAATTAGGATCATCCAGGGACATATTCCCAAGCATATGTCTAGAAAAAAGACAATTATGAAATGTGCACAAGGATAAAGTAAAGGATTCAAAGACTAACGATGCCAGTGCTCGCAAAAGTGCAGCCGCTCCTGTGCTTGCATCACATGATGCCTGGGTGCTGAATTCTAATGATCGTTGATCACTAATGTTAACTCTCTTTCTCTGTATACAGATGCTGCCAGATCTGCTGAGCATTTTCAGCAATTTCTGTTTTCGTTATAAAGTAAGAAACACACATGGTGTAAAATGGAGTGTTTTAGACATCCAGGGTGCTCGACCAGGTTGTAAACCAGGGGAAAGTCTACAGACAGGATAGGTCTCACCGAACAGGACCAGACCTAGTAAAGTGGTTGAGTATGGCAAAGAGTCATGATTTTAAATCAGTGCTGTGTGAGAAGGAGCAAACTTTAACGCATCTGCACCGCAAGGCTAAGAATAAGTATAGTGAAGAGGAAAAATAGTCTAAAGTGAGGAGGATTTACTTTGGGGCTCTTGGTGAAGGAGAAAGATAATGAAAGAAAAAGTGCGCTGAACATCATGACTGCATCATGATTTCAGGCAGCTTTTCCTTTTCATATTTTTTTGAATGCAAAATGCATGGGCGATCCTTTGTCTTTTTGTGCTGTTGCACGCAGCTGGTAAGGTGCAGTATCGATTTGTGCATGTCTGTGTTGGGGCTTGCGGGAAGCACAGTTTGGAGGGTATGCTCCCTTGAGTCTCTTAACACACTTTCAAATCCCCACTATCTAGTTTTTGGCTTATGATTCATAGTGACATTTCTGGAGCTACTGATTTACTAAATCACACCCTAAATCACCATACTTGATGCCCTTGTCCCGTTAAAACCATTAGACAATCTTGCCTTTATTGTTCCCAGGTATAAGCTCCAATTTGGTTCCCTTAATTATAAGGGATACATATTTCAATATCTCTGAGAACAATTGGTTTAACCATCCATCGCCCGTGCAGGCAGGATCACACAAAATGTTATCACATTCTGGCAAACACATGGCTTCTCTTCACAAACCATTTTCTTAAACTGCCCTCCCTGTCTCCTTTACTCTTGCTGTGAATGAAATGTGCATGGAGCTTATGGGGTTGTTTATTACAAAGATTAAGACTATGCATTTAGCTGCCTCTGCTGTTTCTCTCCTTTCTCTCAGTCCGCCTGGCTTAACTTCCTCTATAATCATAATCTTTATTGTTGTCACAAGTAGGCTTACATTAACACTGCAATGAAGCTACTGTGAAAAGCCCCTAGTCGTCACACACCGGTGCCTGTTCAAGTACACATAGGGAGAATTTGGAATATCCAATTTACCTAACAACACTCCTTTCGGGACTTGTGGGAGGAAACCCGAGCATCCGGAGGAAACCCACGCAGACAAGGGGAGGAGGTGCAGACCCCGCACAGACAGTGACCCAAGCCGGGAATCTAATCTGGGACCCTGGGGCTGTGAAGCAACAGTGCTACTCACTGTGCTAATGTGCCACTACATCGCAATACAGTTATGAACCGTTGGTTCTGCATGTTCAACTTTTTTATTTGCATATTATACATTTACTGAGTCTTGCCGATATGTTGGACATCAGGACCTATGCCTGTTTTGTTGCGAGTTTTAAATAATGAATCCTGCGTTCTTTTTGAAGTATGAGTGTTTCATTAATTTTAAGGGAGGAAAAAACTGAGCAATTGTTGGACTCTAAGCAGGAGTTGGAACAGATGGAAGTTGAACTAAAAAGACTACAACAAGAGGTGTGTATATGGTCTAATTTAAACTCCAGCTTAACTATTTTGTAAAGGTAAATAATGCCTATTTAGTACAAGTATCATACTTTGGTGTAACCTTTTGTAACTGTTTCCAAGTTGCAAGTATTTTTGCTGTGTAGCAATGTTCAATGATAACTAAAATTGACCCAATTTTGCCATATGTCATGTGAGGGTCCCTTTAAGAAAAGTGTGTTTTATCAAATGGCTGCAGTGATGCCACCGTGTGGGTTGAGCTGGGCTGTGATTCTGTCTTTTACTTTCGTTTTGAGCTGGAAGCTGCTTTGTGGCTGTGTTTTTGGTTTTGTTTTCAGTTGGGAGCTGCACTCAAACAAAGAAGGTGTATTTTTGGTCTCTCTCTCTCTTCATGCTAAAGAATATCTCCAGACCACTTGATAATTTCAAAGTAATACCTGTTTTCTGTAAGGAATTCAAACCTACTGTTTTGTAGGACAAGGGTGTTTGGCTTATGGATGTTGTTAGGAAAGTTATTAAGGGTTACCTATAGAGTACTGTATCTTTTTGGGGGGGGTCTTTGTGTTGTGATAAGATGTTTACTGTGTGTTTATAAAATGTCAACTGAATTCATAGAATAAACATTGTTTTGTTTAAAAATACTTAAGGTCTCTGTTGCATAACACCTGGAAAGTAGGTTCTTGTGCTCCTCAAAATCTATTAAAAGTTGTAGGTCAGGTAAACTCCATGATAAACTTGAGGTTTCTAAATCCTGGCCCATGACACACAGTATACTCATTAATCATAAGTACTTCCTGAAAATGAAGCATTCTGCCTGCAACCATGCTTGCAGCTATTAATTAATTTTGGGATTCTTAATCTTTATTTAAAAAAAAAGTATTGTCAAAATGACGGGCAGCACGGTAGCATTGTGGATAGCACAATTGCTTCACAGCTCCAGGGTCCCAGGTTCGATTCCGGCTTGGGTCACTGTCTGTGCGGAGTCTGCACATCCTCCCCGCGTATGCGTGGGTTTCCTCCGGGTGCTCCGGTTTCCTCCCACAGTCCAAAGATGTGCAGGTTAGGTGGATTGGCCATGATAAATTGCCCTTAGTGTCCAAAATTGCCCTTAGTGTTGGGTGGGGTTACTGGGTTATGGGGATAGGGTGGCGGTGTTGACCTTGGGTAGGGTGCTCTTTCCAAGAGCTGGTGCAGACTCGATGGGTCGAATAGCCTCCTTCTGCACTGTAAATTCTATGATAATCTATGAATGCACAAGCAATTGTTTTCACCTGTGTTTCGAAAGTAATTGTGCATTTATTTGCCAGAACCAGCAACTTCTGTCTGATGCTCGCTCTGCTAGGGCATATCGTGATGAGCTTGATTCACTGCGCGAAAAAGCAATTAAAGTTGATAAGCTCGAAAGTGAAGTTATACGATATAAAGACCGACTCCATGACATAGAATTCTACAAAGCAAGAACTGAGGTATGGTGGGTTTTAGAATCAACGATTAATATATCCTTATGAAATAGAACTTGTTAATATTTTGTGTAATTAAAATATTTCAGGAATTAAAAGAAGATAACAAAATCTTGTTAGAGACAAAAATAATGTTGGAAGACCAACTTGAAGGAGCCCGTGCACGATGTGACAAATTGCATGAATTTGAAAAAGAGAATCTACAGTTAGTGGCTAAACTACATGATATGGAGATGGTAGGCGTTGATTTCTTTTCACTAGATTTATTTCTGTTAAATACAGTAATTATTTGTGTGCATTAAAAGGGATCTTGCATATATCAAATCACCTGATTGAAAAAAAATTCTGTTTTGTTAGATTATGGTATCTTGTCTGTGTGTAGATGGTAAACTTGCTTAAAAAAATGAGCAAGACATATCCTGAGTGGATAATCAAATATTGTGCTCAAGCAGTTGCAATATAAACTGTTTCGTTCACGGGAACTTTGTTTCTACAAGTGGATTTTCCACGACACTACTCGCAGTAGGTTGAAGCATGGCTTTCTCAGCATCTTGTCATGTAAGAAACCAATGTCAAAAGATCAGAACATGTGGAATCAGGGGTGAGGTAATAGAATAGATTGAATGATAGCTATAAAACAGAAAGCTATGTGTAAGTATTAAGCTTCTCTGAGTGGCAGAATGTGGGAAGTAATGTCCCACCAGAATTCATACATAAATGATTTGAACTCCAGAACTGAGGTAATATTGTTAAAATTTGTAGATGATAGAAATTTGGAGGAGTAGCTCATAATGTGGAGGACTGCACCAAAATGCAAAGTTGGCAATGAATAAATAAATTTCAATATTATGATGTGTTAGTTGATTAATTTTTGATGGTGGGAAGCAGAGAGGTGATCAGTTGTCACGTGCTTGCTTTGTGGTTGTGGGCATACAGGGCAACTGACAGGCAGTAGATAGCATATGGGAAAATGATCCCTTCAGGCCATTTTCTGGTCCTAATTTCCTGTTTTACTATTTTCCCCTCATCTCTACGCTCTGATAATAGATTATTATTATTATGACAGTGCCATGGGTGGCTTTCAGGTTTGGAGGCTGGACGAGTGCAGACAAATGTGAACAGCAAGTCCCAAAGGCAAAAGATAGGCAACAAATTGAAGTATATTTAAGATTAAATTTCTAAAACTGAGGAAAATTCAATCATATTTGACAAATGTGATTTGGGAACGTGCAGCTCAAAAAATAAAACAATGAATATTAAATTAATAGAACATGCTTACATTGCCACCGAGGGAAAAACCTGGGAAAGTGAGGTATGAGGAGCAGTGGTGGTACCGCACATTGGGAGGGTGGCATGGCCGCACAGTGGTTAGCACTATTGCTTCACAGTTCCAGGGTCCCAGGTTCGATTGCCGGCTTGGGTCACTATCTGTGCGGAGTCTGCACGTTCTGCCCGTGTCTGCGTGAGTTTCCTCCGGGTGCTTTGGTTTCCTCCCACAGTCCAAAGATGTGCAGGTTAGGTGGATTGGCCATGCTAAATTGCCTTTAGTATCCAAAAAGGTGAGGTGGGGTTACTGGGTTACAGGTATAGGGTGGAGTTGTGGACTTAAGTGGGGTACTCTTTCAAAGGGCTCAATGGGACGAATGACCTCCTTCTGCACTGTAAATTCTATGACTGAAAGGTAAGTCCCTGACAGAAAATGTTGCCACCATTTTTGCAATCAAACGCACTCAAAGCAATCAGTGATCATTTGACATCAAATGTTCTAATCGGAATGGATTTTTCATGCAGTTAGCAGCGTTTTTCCATCTTTGACATTGAATGCAATTAAAAGTGCTCAAAAACATCAAAATTAAGTGCTCAAAGGCACCGTGTGCTCACAAAGGCACCAAATATGATCAGCAACTTGCATTGAAAAAAACAGCAAATTAATATAGAGTCATTGATTTTACAGCACAAAAGTGGCCCATCGTGTCTGTATTGGCCATCAAGAACCTATCTATTCTAATCCCATTTTCCAGCACTTGGTCTGTAGCCTTGTATGCCATGGCGTTTCAAGTGCTCATCGAACTGTTTTTTAAATGTTTAGGGTTCCTGTCTCTACCACCCTTTCAGGCATGGGTTCCTCATAATTTGTATACCTCAATCAGATCCTCACTCAATATTTCCTGCTCTAAGGAAAACAATCTATGACTCTAACCCCAGCTTAACCAGCCTCTCTTCATAGCTAAAATGCCCCAGCTCAAGCAACATTCTGGTAAACCTCTTCTGCACCCCTCTAATGCAATCTCATCCTTTCTATAGTTTGGCAACCAGAACTGCACACAGTACTCTTAGCTGTGGCCTAGCGAGCATTTTATACAGCTCCATCATAACATTCCTGCTCTTATACTCTGCCTGAGCTAATAAGGACAAGTATCCCATGTGTCGTCTTAACCAACTTATTTACCTGTCCTGCTGCCTTCAGTGATCAGTGGACATGCACCCAAAGATCCTTCCAGTTCTCTACATTTGTTGGCATCCTACCGTTCATTGTGTATCCCATTGCCGTGTTAATCCCCCCGAAAATGCATCATCTCTCACTTTTCAGGCTTAAATTTAATTTTGCCACTTCTGCCCATCTGACCAGCCCAGTCTATTATCATCCAGTAACCTCCGGCTTTTCTCTTCACTTTTTAGCGCACCACCAATTTTCGTGTCATCTACGAACTTATTGATCATACGTCGTGCTTCCATGTCCAGATCATTAATGTAAACTACAAACAGCAAGGAACCCAGCACCAATCCCTGTGGTACATCACTGGACACAGCTTCCAGTTACAAAAACAACCTTCAACAATCACCTCCTGCCTCCTACCACAAAATCTATTTTTGGTCCAATTTGCCACGGTTGTCCTGGATCCCATGGGCATTTACCTTCTTGACCAGTCACCGATACAGGACCTGGTCAAAAGCCTTATGAGGTCTATGTCGACTACATGGACTGCGCTTCCCTATTTACACACCTAGTCACCTCCTCAAAAAATTAAATCAAGTTTATTAGACATGATCTTCCCCTGACAAAGCCATGCTGACTATCCTCTATTAATCCTTGCCTCTCCCAAGTGGAGATTCATTCTGTCCCTCAAATGTTTTTCCAGTAATTTCCCTAATGCTAGACTCACTGACCTCTAATTACCTGGTTTATCCCTAAATAATGGTACCACATTAGTTGTCCTCCAGTCTTCTGGCACCTCCCCTGAGGCCAGAGAGGAATTGAAAATGATCATCGGAGCCCCTGCATTTTTCTGCCTTGTCTTTGACTGCATCCTGTGATACATCTTGTCTAGGCCTGGAGATTTATCTACTTTTAAGCCTGCTAAAACCTCTAATACATCCTCCCTCCAAATGCCAAATTGTTCAATTGTATCTCCATTGTTTTTCTCCATAGTCGACATGGGTGCAAAAAACTCATTTAAACCTCATCTACCTTTTCTGATTCCACACACATGCCGACTTTGGTCCCTGATGGGCCTTACT
The DNA here is from genome assembly GCF_047496885.1 of Scyliorhinus torazame. Classification (NCBI taxonomy): domain Eukaryota; kingdom Metazoa; phylum Chordata; class Chondrichthyes; order Carcharhiniformes; family Scyliorhinidae; genus Scyliorhinus; species Scyliorhinus torazame. The sequence goes on from NC_092707.1 coordinate 313,501,273, forward strand.
TTTTCCCTGGTTACCCTCTTGCCCTTGCTGTACTTCTAAAACATGCTGGGATTTTCTTTATTTTGCTCATCAGTGCATGCTCTCTCTTCATTCTCTTAATTTCTTTTGAAGTAACCCTCTGCATTTTCTATACACCTCTGTGTCTTACACTATTTTGAGCCCACTGTATCTGCCATAATATTTGAACAGTAAGAAGTCTTACAAAACCAGGTTAAAGTCCAACAGGTTTGTTTCAAATCACTAGATTTCAAAGCACTGCGCCTTCCTCAGGTGAATGAAGAGGTAGGTTCCAGAAACATTTATACAGACAAAGTCAAAGATGCAAGATGATACTTTGAATGCAAGCATTTGCAGGTAATTAAGTCTTTATAGAGCCAGAGAGAGGGGTAACACAAGGTTAAAGAGGTGTGAATTGTCTCAAGCCAGGACAGTTGGTAGGATTTGGCAAGTCCAGGCCAGATGGTGGGGGGTGAATGTAATGCGACATGAATCCAAGGTCCCGGCTGAGGCCGTAGTCATGTGTGCGGATCTTGGCTATAAGTTTCTGCTCGGCGATTCTGCGTTGTCGCACGTCCTGAAGGCTGCCTTGGAGAACGCTTACCGAAGATCATAGGCTGAATGCCCTTGACTGCTGAAGTGTTCCCCGACTCGAGGAACATTCCTGCCTGTCGATTTGTCGCGCGGTTCAAACATTGTCGCAGCGTCTGCGTGGTCTCACCAATGTACCATGCCTTGGGACATCCTTTCCTGCAGCGTATGAGGTAGACAACGTTGGCCGAGTCGCATGAGTATGTACCGCGTACCCAGTGGGTGGTGTTCTCACGTGTAATGGTGGACCCATGTCGATGATCTGGCATGTCTTGCAGAGATTGCCATGGCAGGGTTGTGTGGTGTTGTGGTCGCTGTTCTGAATGCTGGGCAGTTTGCTGCAAACAATGGTTTGTTTGAGGTTGCGCATTTGTTTGAAGGCAAGTAGTGGGGGTGTGGGAATGACCGTGGCAAGATGTTCGTCTTCATCGATGATGTATTGAAGGCCGCGAAGACTATGTAGTAGTTTCTCCGCTCCAGGGAAGTACTGGACGACGAAGGGTACTCTGTCGGTTGTGTCCCGTGTTTGTCTTCTGAGGAGGTCGGTGCGGTTTTTTGCTGTGGTGCGTTGGAATTGTCGATCGATGAGTCTAGCGCCACATCCCGTTCGTACGAGGGCATCTTTCAGCGTCTGTAGATGTCTGTTACGCTCCTCCTCATCTGAGCAGATCTTGCTGTCCTTGGTGGTTCATCACTGCACCCCCCCCCCCCCAAAAGGCCCCAGTCCTTCTACCCCTGAAATTCCCCCATCCGAATGTTTACCTCATTCTGCCACCATTGCGTTCTATGTCAAGTCAATTTCTGGCTGGGGAGAGGAAATGGGAGGGGTGTGCTAGTTATAAGTTATGAAGCAAAATATAAAACTAGCTTGTCAGGACATATATGTTAAAGCAGAGCCTGTTTTTCTAAAGTTAGCTCTGTTTTCGGATATTTGAAGCTATATGAATTCAGAAATATAGAGGATAAACTATGAATGTTTTTGGTGTTAGAATGCTTAAGGTAAGTAATTTTGCTAATTGTCATCAAATCACAGTGCTCGAACATTTGCAATGATGTCAGTGGATCGCTACTTGTAATTATGCTACAGATTGCTTTTCAGGTGATATAATTATGTCAATTGACAGCTAAATATTGCTTCTGAGAGCAAATGACACAAGTGATCACTGCAGAGTACAATTGATGTCAAATGAGCTCAAATGAATGCTGTTGAAAACAAATGATGTCAACATTTTTTATATAGTATCGGTTAAAAGTAATACTCCAACATGATGGACTTGACAGAAGTAGCATCACCTCAAATATCAGGCACATGAAGTTAAATGTGAACTGGACATGAAGTGTTTGTTGCATCTTACATTATGGACATTTCATAAATTAGAAATATGATTTGTCTTTGTACTAATTTTTTAATATTCTAAATCAGTACAAAATTTGTGTCTCATTTAAAAAATGTTACTTGGGTTCCTTTGAGTTTTTTTCCCTCATTTAAGGTACGTGACACAGACAGAAAGCGTATTGATGATTTAATGGAAGAAAACCTGACCCTTGAAATGGCTCAGAAACAGAGCATGGATGAATCATTGCACTTAGGCTGGGAGCTAGAACAATTATCCAAGACTAATGAATTATCTGAGGGTAAGCAAAGTCATGTTAAACATGTTACATTGATTTAGAATTTCTCAGGATAATTTTTGTCAATTTATTTAATTGCAGAACTTCCAAAAATATATTTTTCATATCATTTTGTTGGACACTTTGATGTTGCATTCTTCCAGTTTGTGTTAGTTTTCTGAAAATCAGCTATTAGTATAAACATAAATTTTAATAGACCAGAAAATGCCGGAAATATTCAGCAGGTCTGGTAGAATCTGTGGAGAGGGAAACAGAGTTACTCTTTAAGAGTGATGACCCTTTGTTGGAACACTGATGCGCCAGACCTGTTGAGTATTTTCAACTTTTTCTACTTTTCCATTTTTGAAGTGCAGATGGTTGCGACTGCTCCTTTCCCACTGGCTGTAATGGCGGGACCCATGAGGAGTCTGGGTGTCAGGTATGTTCTCTACCTGCAGATGGCTCTAAGAAGTGCCCAAATGTCACCTTCCCCAGAGGCTGTTGCTGAGGAGGACCCTTATGAGGCTGGGACCGTCCAGATCTTGGTCACCAGAGAATTTCTGCTACATTCATCACAGTCATCAAGACTTAGCAATCAGCAGGCTGCCGCCACCTCTGCTGCTGATGTTAGGGCTGCACCAAGGCGTAGTATTAGGGTTAGGAAAGTTGAAACATTTTGATATTGTTCCTGGGTACCATCACTAAAAGAAATTACATTTTTCCAAAATCATTTGATTGCTACGTGAATGTTCTGGTCAACTGAAAGTATCGTAAATTTGTACTTTGGAGTGCTCTTATCTAAAGGTTTGGCCATCATCCCACTCATCTGATATTGTCCCACTCTGAGATGACTATTTATGCGATGTCAACCTCCATGCAACTAGTCTCTTGTGTTGTCAGGGTGATGTGTTTAAATCGTTATATGATGGAAGTTTGTAACCCTTAATTCCTCAAGAGACCGGAATGAGTAAGGGCAAATAATCAGAAATGATACTCCAGCAGCATTTCTGGCTTTTCTCAGTGTTAGTGTCCAAACCCAAGACATACAGTTTTGTATGAGATCCTTAGATTGATCCTCATCTCAGTCGCAGTAGTGTGTGCATTATTTGATATGTCAAAAGTATCAATCAAGACTTGTCTCATATTGCTGTTATTCATCAGCAGACTTAGCTAGGCACTGGGTTAAGGTCATGTCCTAGTGAGTCTTGAGGCCAGAATGCCCAAGTGTGAATGCAGGACTCGTTCTCTCAGCGATTGGCCATCCCCTGAGAAGACGGGCATGTCTTCTATGGCATTGATAACTCTGGGAAGTGTGTACTGATGAGCTCACTTTGCTCTTCCTGGAACCTTTCAGCAATTAAGATATCACGGGCAGGTCACCCATGTCTTTCTCCCTCCATAGCATCAATCTCCTCATACTATACCGCAGCAGATCCTGGGCTTACTGGACCTCTGCATTTTCATCTTCCAGTGAGCTCTCATCCTCCACTTGTTCACAATCTGGCAAGGGCTCACCTCATTGCAGAGCCAGATTCTGAAGAGCACAATGCACTGCAATCATGTGGAAAACCCCCTCGGGTGTATATTGCACAGAGGCACTAGAGCAGTCCAAGCACCTGAAGCGTATCTTCAGAAGTACAGTCGTTTGCTCCATAAAGGAGCATGTGGAGGTATGAGCTACATTGTACCTCTCCTCGGCAAGAGTTTGAGAGCAATGCACTGGAGATGTCAACCAATGTTTAAGTGGGTACCTTTTTACCCCCAAGCAACCCGTTCTGTCTCCTCGAAAATCCCAGGCACCTGAGAGTTACTGAGGATGTCGGAGTCATGGCAACTATTGAGGTGATTAAACATAGTTGCTGCTGCCGTGGAGTCCATAAAGCCAGTCTAATGCACCCTGCATCCTTTGGGAAGGCTGAGATGGCTGCGAAGCCGGTGAATCTTTGAGCCTGGCTATCTCAATCCAGAGCAAAGCTAGCATAATGATGGGGCTTCCTGCAAAGGAAATTGATGACATCCTTTATGCAGCAGTGTGTTGAGGACTAAGAGATGCCACACAGGGTCCCTGTTGATGCCTGGAAAGACCCAGAGCAAAGAAATTGGATATTGCTATCACCTTTAAAACCACTGGCAGTGGAATGTCTCCGAAACCACATCAGGTCTTCACGTAAAATTTGGCAAATGTGACGTGAATGTCACCATAGTCCCGGAAACTACAGCCTGTTCTTCCCTTTGAGAGAGAGAGGGAGCTGACTGTTGGCGATTTAACCTGAGGGTCACCACACCTCAGGCAAGGGGGTTGAGAAGGCAGGGCCTTAATGGTAACCTCATCCGATACAGGAATTGAACCTGGGCTGTTGGCATCACTCTGCATCACAAACCATCCGTCCAACCAACTGAGCTAACCGACCTTATGTATGAGCCCCTTTAGGATTCCTTTGTCTTGACAGCTGTGCAAACTGTTCACAATTGCTTTAACTCTCGATTTTGAGTTGCCAACTCGGTCTCTTACTACTTCAGTGCCCAGTTCTAGTGGTATTTCCAGCCAGAAATTGCAACAGGCTTGCCTGCTGAGTCTCCCGATTCCTAGGTACTGATGTCCTTTTGTCCTCATTTTCCAACCAAAAACTTCCACATTCAGTGAATGACCTACTGCCATATCCACCACCTTCAGAGTGCTGTGTTATGATCTCAGTAGAGATGGATAAATTTTATAAAAACAAAGTATCCCAAACAACCCCATGGAAGAAACCAATGAACAAGATTTCACTTTTTAAAGCCTTTTACAGTAACTAACAAACTGAATTAACATAATTCAAACATTTCTTCACCTGCAAATTATTTGAATTGGCTCATATGTAGCATCAACCTAGTTCTAAAGTTCCTCACAGCTTTTCGATAGTTTCACCACTGACTGCTACCCTGAGTCAAATCTTTCAAGGGTCTTCACCCTCAGTCTGAGTTCCACTCAGTAAGGGTCTTTTGGATATGATTACCAGCAAGGCACACTTCTATGATCCATCTCTCCCTCCAATTACCTTAGTCTGAACAGCAGAGAAACTGCTGATGCCCCTTTGCCTGACCCCCTTGAATAAACTCTGTTAAACAGACTAGTTTCCACAGAAGAATTTGCTTCTGCTGCTACCAAGAAAGAGATTCTGTATGAGGATGTGTTTTCCCTGCCCAGCTACAACAGAGCGCTAGCCTTAACTCAACACTTGGTTACCTGTCTATTTACCTTTGCTCGAACAAATCCAATTTCCATTGCAGCCCAGATTACGTGAATTCTTCTCAGAAGTAATCTCAATATTGTTAAGACTTTGGATTTAAAGGGACTTTCACAAAAAGGAGATGCAAGCTTTTCCCCCAAAGTACAAAGCTCATGGAATCATGGTGCAGGATGGAGGGCTTTAGATTCTTGGGACATGGGACCACCTCTCAGGTGGTGTAGGCTGGATGGGTTGAACCCAATTAGAGCCAAGGTGAGTTCCTGTCTGGGCATTTTGCTAGTGCTATTGGGGCGGGTTTAAACCAACTTGTAAAGGGTGTGGGAAGCAGAAGATATTATCAGAGGGGAATACCAAGATGCACAATATTTTGAGGGATGGCACTAGAATAGGAAATAGTACGTTAATGGATGGTGTTGGAGGAGGACAAAAGTAATGATATCTAAATCATGATTACCATGTACTTTTGTGAATGCACAGAGTGCGCTTAATAAGATTGGTGAGTGACAGGTGCATAGTGACACGTGGAAACATGATGCTCTGGCTATAACAAAGACCTGGCTCAAAGAAGCAAGGATATTCCTGGATACAAGGTGTTCAGGAAAGAAGGGAAACACCAGGCCAGTCAGTTTTATTTCGGTGTGGAAACTTCTAGAAACAAAATTAATAGTTACATGGACAAATGCGGGTTAATCAAAGAAAGCCAGCATGAATGTATTTAAAGGAAAATAGTGTTTAACTACCTAGATGAAGTTTTCTGAAAAGGTGACAGCGAGGGTTGATGTGGGTGATGCTGTATGGCAGATTTGTACAGCTCATTGAATAAAAAGGAAAGTAGCAGTATGAATATGAAATTGGCTGAGTAACAGGAAATGTGTGGTGGTTAGTGGATGCTTTTTGGATTGGAATTTGGAGTGAAGTTTCCCAGGTGAGTGTTGTGACCCTTTCTTTTTCTGACATTTATCAATGGTCTGGACCTTGGTGTCCAGGGCACAATTTCAAAATGTTTTGTATTTTAAAAATGAGGAGGAAAAGCTACTGACTCCAAAAGCATAGAACTCCAGTAATAACTTTAGGATTTTAAAACTTAAAAGATTTATCAAAATGATAAAATGAAAACTGAAGCATATAATTTAAAATTACACACTTAAAGTACTCTCACAGAACAACATCGCCTACCCCCACCACACACACGCGCACACACAAAATCCGCTTGGTCAAAAATACAGAAGTAAATTTACCAGCTCAATAACTCCCTTATGAATCTTTGTAACCATAAAAATCTAGTAATATTACCCAAAGCAAAGTATATACTTTAATAACACTTCCACTCAGATGTGGAAATCCAAAATGAACGTTCAAAACCAAACTGCTTTCTGAAAACAAATATTTATTGTCCTTGGAATTGGGTGACTGCTTGAAATTCAAAACATTTGCATCTCCTCAGCACACAGGTGTAGTCTTCAGGACATTTCCCTGTGCATTTAATCATCTTTCCTTAAATATCTTTTGTTCTCTTTCACCTCAATTTCCGTTGTTCTCAAAAACTTTGAACTTAACTTCTCCAAATATAAAAATATTTTATGTTTTCCTATTGCCTCCACTTAGGATCATAGAATCTACAGCACGGAGACAGGCCCTTCGGCCCAAACTGGACCCTGCCAAACAAAAAGCCCATCTAAGCTAACCCCTTTTGCCTGCATTTTGCCCATATTCCGCTAAACCTCCTATCCATGTATCTGTCCAAATGCCTTTAAAATGTTGTCAATGTCCCTGCCTCAACCACTTCCTCTAGCAGCTTATTCCACATGCGTTACATCCTCTGTGTAAAAAGGTTGCTCCTCAGGTTCCCATTAATTCTTTTCCCTCTTAACTTAAACTTATGCCCCCCTAGTTCTCGATTCTCCAACCCTGGGAAAAAGACAGCGTGCATTCACCATACCCATGCCTCTCATGATCTTATGCACCTCAAAAAGATCATCCCTCAGTTTCCTATGCTCCCAAGGAAGAAAGTCCTAGCCTGTCCAATCTCTCCCTATAACTCAGCTGCTTGAGTCCTGGCAACATCCTTGTCAATCTCTTCTGCACTCTCTCCAGTTTAATAACATCTTTCCTATCTATAGCAAGGCGACCAAAACTGAACACAATACTCCAGGCGCGGCCTCAACCAACGTCCTGTACAACTGCAACATAACTTCCCAACTTCTATACTCAATGCCCTGACTGATAAAGGCTACTTTTGTATCAGTAAAATTTAATATATTTTCCTCTATTTACCTATGAAACCATTGTAAGTTGCAAAAGTTCCTTATTTCTTCTAACCTCGCCCGTTGAAATTCGACAGCTGTAAAGGCAGATCTCCACTCAACATATAATGCAAATTCCATATTCAACCTATTTACTTGTAACGCAGACATTACATAACCTCACAAATGCATGAACCTAACGCCTTTACCCTTTTATTTCTCAGTTCTCACGGACAAAATGGGCTGGATTCTCCCAAAATGAGACTATGTCCCCAAGCCGGCGTAGAAACGGTGGGGTTTTGCACCAGAAATTCCTTACAAAAAGTTGAACAAATTCAATGCCCTGTAGGGGGCTAGCAGGGACCCTGAGTGAATCTCGCAGCTTTTGCTGCGGATATGGGCCCCCACACTTCTGGTTGGGAGTCCGTGCATGCGCACATCAGTGGCGTCCAGCGGTCGCGCTGAGCTCCGTGGCGGACTCGGACCGTGGAGCCACACAGAGAAAAGAAACCCCCCGATCGGCCGCGCGCCGGAGCCTGAAAGCGCACAGATTTAATCCCCAGCCGCCTCTGAGGCCCCCCCCCTGACATCCGATTTTCCCCCCCCCCCCCCCGCCCTCGACCAGGCAATGCCAGTATCCCGACCGACAATAGGTGGTTAGTTCCACGCCGTCGGGAACACGGCCGGTCGAGAGCGGAGGATTGATGGGCGGGCCTCTGGCAATGGCCCCCCGGCGGCGCGGCGTACTCCGCGGTCACGCTGATTTTCGTGACCCAGAGAATCGCCGGGACCGATTACGGTGTGAAAATGGATTCTTCGCCCCCGCGCCGACCGTGATTTCTCAATGACTATTAACTCCCCCACTATAATTAATCCATACGTGAGCACACAGCTTTTTTTTTTACAGAATACCACCATATTCCCAAAAATATTTTTAAAAATACATCTTTCATTACATAGTACAAGATACTAGTTTTGTGTTAGCTGGAAAGTTTTATCCAGCCCTGGGTGCCACAATTTCAGAAATATGTGAAGGCATTAGAGAGAGTACATAAAGATTAGCTAGATGAGCAGCACTTCATCTTTTTTTTATTAAGTGCTTTACAGTCTTTTGGAGTCTGTGTTGAGTCCAACAATTCCAGACCATAATCTCTGCTCTGATTTTATTTCAGATGGCAGATTTTGGTTATTATATTATATTTTCCACCTCCTCTATACACATCTTTTGTTTCTTGTCCTATTACCATCTCCTTTTGACTTATGCCATTATCCCTTTTGTCACTTAATATCTCCTGCTTTCCATTGTAATTGGCAGAGCCCTCGACGATGTGTGTTGTATTTCTTGCATTTCTGCACTTGCCTCCTTTCCCATCCTCTTGAAATATCAATGGGTTCCTTCCTAAAAGCCAGACTCACTTTTCAAAGAGAACTGAGGGACTGCTGTGTGCTCTGTTTCACGGAGACATGGCTCACTCCTGCTTCACTGTACTGTGCCCTATAACCAGAGGGCTTCTCAATCCACCGAATGGACCGTACAGCAGCCTTGGGTAAGGCTAGGGGAGGTGGGGGTCTACCTCCTAATCAACACCTCCTGGTGCCTAGATTTGGCAACACTGCTCCCCGGACCTAGAATACCTGACGCTAAAATGCCACCCCTACTACCTTCCGCGGGAGTTCAGCTCCGTTATCCTGATGGCAGTTTACATCCCACCCCATGCGGACGTGAAAATTGCGCTGGACGAAATATACACCACCACAAATAGCCTTGAAACGAAAATCCCAAAGCCTTGTTCATCGTGGCCAGAGGCTTCAATCAGGCCAAACTCAAGAGTGTACGACCAAGTTACCATCAACACGTCACCTGTTCCACTGGAGGTCCAAACATCCTGGACCACTGCTGCACAAATATCAAACATGCGTAGCACTCTTATCGCCCGCCCACACTTTGGCAAATCTGACCACCAGGCTGTACTCCTGCTCCTGGCTTATAAGCAAAAACTGAAGCGGGAGAATCCGTCAAAGAAAGTTGTGCAATGTTGGTCTGAGCAATCGGATGATCTACGGGAATGCTGAGAGTCAGTGGACTGATCAGTTTTTAAAAACCAAGCGACCAGCCTGAATAAGTACGCCACTACAGTAACTGACTTCATTAGTAAGTGTGTAGAAGACTGTGTGCCAAAGAAGCAAGTGTGCCAAAAAAGCAAATCCACGTGTTTCCCAGCCGGAAACCCTGGATGAACAGGGATATCCACTGCTTGCTGAAGTCTAGGTCTGAGGCATTTAAGTCAGGCAACCCTGACCGAGACAAGAAAGCTAGATATGATCTAAGGAAATCTATCAGAGATGCCAAAAGACAGTACCGGACCAAGCTCGAGTTCCAGGCTAGCCACACGGACCCCCGCCGACTATGGCAAGGGCTGCAAGACATAATGGGCTACAAGATGAAGGCATGTAAAATCCCAGCTCCAACGCATCCCTCCCTGATGAGCTCAACACATTCTATTCCTGCTTTGAGCAGGAGGTCAGTGAGAGCATGCCCTCCACCCTGGAAGCCTCGGATGAACTTGTATCGGAAGTCACCATTGCAGATGTCAGAGCAGCCTTCTCGAAGGTCAACCCACGGAAAGCCACTGGCCCGGATGGGGTACCCGGACGAGCACAGAGGTCTTGCGCGGATCAGCTGGCGGGGGTATTCGCATACATCTTGAACCTCTCTTTACAACAATCTGAGGTCCCTATCCGCTTCAAGAAGACGACCATCATGCCCGTACCAAAGAAAAGCCAAGCAGCGTGCCTTAATGATTATCGTCCAGTGGCTCTGACATCCATCATTATTAAGTGTTTCGAAAGGTTAGGCATGGCGCACATCAACTCCAGCCTCCCGGATTGCCTTGATCCACTACAGTTCTCCTACTGCTGCAACAGGTCCACAGCAGACACCATCTCCCTGGACCTGCACTCAACACTGGATCACCGAGATAACAAAGACACCTATGTCAGACTCCTAGTTATTTATTTTTTTAAAATATGTTTATTCAGAGTTTTTCCAACAAAAATTTTCAACCAATTAACTCTTCTTCCCCCCCCCCCCCCCAAAACAGGAAAGAGAAAAGAACAGAACAAAACATATCAATCAACCCCCCCCCCCCCCCCCCCCCCCCCCGTCCATCCGTCCTGGGACGAACCAATGGTTCTCTCTGATCGGGGACCACACCGAGGCTCCCATCTCACCCCTATGTCGTCTCCACTGCCCCCAGATCTTTAGCGTTGCCGCCACCATCGAACTCGTGGTGTACCTTGTCGGCGAGAGCGGCAGCGGTACCGTCACCAGCGCCCTCAGGCTCGTTCCTTTACAGGACGCCATCTCCAGCCTCTTCCATGCCTCCCCCTCTCTCTCTATTACCCACTTACGGATCATTGCCACGTTGGCTGCCCAATAATAGCCACCCAGATTCGGCAACGCCAGCCCTCCCTGTCCCTACTACGCTCCAGAAACCCCCTCCTTACCGTCAGGGTCTTATTTGCCCACACAAAGACTCATAGTTATTGACTACAGCTCAGCCTTCAACACTATTGTTCCTGTGAAATTCATCTCCAAACTCCGTGGCTTGGGTATCGGCTCCTCTCTCTGCGACTGGATCCTGAACTTCCGAACCCACAGACCACAATCAGTAAGGGTAGGCAACAACACCTCCTCCACGATCATTCTGAACACTGGTGCCCCACAAGGCTGTGTCCTCGGGCCCCCTACTATACTCCTTATACACCTATGAATGTGTGGCTAAATTCCCCTCCAACTCCATTTTCAAATTTACTGATGACACCACCGTTGTGGGTTGGATTTCAAAACATGACGAGACAGATTACAGGAATGAGATAGAGAATCTGTTGAACTTTTGCAAGGACAATAATCTCTCCCTCAATGTGAACAAAACGAAGGAGATGGTCATTGACTTCAGGAGGCGTAGAGGAGAAAATGCCCCTATCTACATCAATGGGAACGAAGTAGAAGGGATCGAGAGCTTCACATTTTTAGGTGTCCAGATTACCAACAACTTGTCCTGGTCTCCTCACGCTGACGCTATAGTTAAGAAAGCCCACCAACGACTTCTGGTGGCGACTATGCTGTGAACAGTCGCACATTTAGCAGCTCCCGCTTGTTTTGTTATGTTTCCTTTGTCACATAAGCGGCTTCCTTGTGTTGCATTTGTCAAGGAAGGTCGAGACTTGTAAATAACTTCAACTCATTTATTTACACTATGTACACTTTTATAACTTGAGTTCGACACTACTGCTAATCCTATTGTAGCTACCTAAACTGACTAACCAGCTGCTGTCTTACACGTGGTGGGTGTGATAATGAATCAACCCTGTGCCTCTCCTCACTGACTGTCTCCACTGGCCAAAGGGGCTGATCATGTGTGTGGTGTCCTTTATGTATCGGTTGGTGTAATGCCCCCCTGTGGTCGTGTCACCTCCTTGTGTATCCTGGGACCCTGGAGCTGTGAAGCAATTGTGCTATCCACTATGCTACCGTGCTGCCCCTAGTAGTATCTGCAAGGGTGAACGAGCTGCGGTGATTCATGGAGCACATGGGGGGGGGGGGGGGGGGGTGTTGATCAGTGGAGATTTGAGAGGCCAAGGAGCAAGGAATATTAATTCTCCTCTCATGTGCACATGGCGTATTCCAGCATCGATTTTTTAATGCTGGACAAAACATTGTTAGCGGGAATTGTGGACACAGAGTATTCAGCAATCGTAGTATCGGGCCATGCGCCACATTGGCTAGACCTACAGGTGAACACGGGAAATTCTCAGCATCCACACTGGAGGCTAGATGCAGGGCTGTTTGCAGATGACAACATATGTGAGCGAGTGAGGGAGGCCATTCGGGGATACATAAAAACGAACGTCACTGGGGAGGCGTGGCTAGGGGTTGTGGGAGGTATTGAAAGCGGTCATCAGAGGGGAATATATTTTGATTCGGGCCACAGGGAAAGGGCTGAACGGGCAGAGCTGGACAGGCTAGTAGGAGAAGTCTTTCATGTGGATAGGACATATGCGGAGTCTCCGAATGAGTAGCTCCTGAAGGAGCGCCAGAGACTTCAAATGGATTTTGGACTCCTTTCCACAGGCAAGGCGGAGGGTCAGGTGAGGGCAAAAGGGGCAGTAAATGAATATGGGGAGAAAGCTAGCAGGATGTTGGCACATCAGCAGAGGAAGCAGGAGGCGGCGAGAGAAACTGGGAAAATTAAGGATGTGAGGGGGAACGTAGTGAGGGACCCGGGGGCTGTTAACGACGTGTTTCGTGAATTCTATAGTCGTTTATGAGTCGGAACCCGCTGCGGGGGAGGAGGGAATGAACCAATTCCTGGAGAGGCTAGAGTTCCCGAAGGTAGATGAGGAGCTGGTGGAAGTCTTGTGGGGGGGCCCAATTGGGCTCGGTGAAATGATAGACGGATTGGGGGCAATGCAATCAGGTAAGCCCTGGGACCTTATGGATTCCCAGTGGAATTTTATAAAATGTTTTCGGGGCTAGTGGGACCGCAGTTAGTTAAGGCGTTTCATGAATCCAAGGAGTTGGGAGTGCTTTCCCCAACGCTATCAGAGGCATCAATATCTCTCATCCTGAAGCGAGACAAGGACCCGGAGAGCTGTGCATCGTACAGACCAATTTCCCTTTTAAATGTAGATGCTAAATTACTGGCAAAAATTTTGGCCACCAGAATAGAGGAGTGTGTCCCGGAGGTAATAGGTGAGGATCAGACGTGATTTGTGAAGGGCAGGCACCTGACGTCCAATATTAGACGGCTTCTTAATGTTATAATGATGCAAGCTGAGGGGCGGGAGGCTGAGGTGGTAGTAGCCATGGACGTGGAGAAGGCTTTCAACCGGGTGGAGTGGACATACTTATGGGACATTTTAGGCATGTTTGGGTTCGGGCAGGTATTTGTGGACTGGGTCCGGCTGTTCTATCAGGCCCGTTGGCAAATGTGATAACCAACTGAACCCGGTCAGAATATTTTAATCTCTGGCGAGGGACAAGGCAGGGATGCCCACACTCCCCATTACTGTTTACCCTGGCCATAAGAGCCTTTAGCAATGGCCCTTGGAGCATTGAGTGCGTGGCGGGGGACAGTGAGGGGAGGGGGGGGGGGGGGGGGGTGGAGCACAGGGTTTCTCTCTTATGCAGTTGACTTGCTGCTTTATGTTGCAGACCCGGTAGGGGGATGACCGAAATCATGGAGGTACTAGGAGAATGTGGGCGATTTTTAGGCTACATGTTGAATATGGGAAAGAGTGAGATGTTTGTGATCCAGGCACGTGGGCAGGAAAGGAGACTGAGGGAGTCACCTTTTAAAGTGGTGGTGGGGAGTTTTAGATATTTAGGGATTCATGTGGCTAAAGAGTGAGGGCAGCTCCACAAGTTAAATCTGGGCAAAGCGGTCGACCAAATGAAAAGGGATTTCCACAGATGGGGCATGCTTCCTCTGAAGCAGGAATGGTCGAGACGATGAAGATGACAGTCCTCCCAAGACTGCTTTTCTTGTTTCAATGCCTTCTGATTTTTGTCCCAAAGGCTTTTTTTAGAAAAATAAACGTGGCGATTACAGGTTGTGTGTGGGCGGAGAAATCCCCGAGAGTAAAGAGGGCACTCCTGGAGCAAGGCCGTGGAGAGGGTGGCCTGGCCCTCCCGAGCTGTATTCGTTATTACTAGGCGGGGGAGGAGGGAATGAACCAATTCCTGGAAAGGCTAGAGTTCCCGAAGGTCGATATCGATGGTCAGGAAATGGGTAGTGGGGAGGGGTCGGCCTGGGAGCGAGTGGAAGCAGCATCCTGCAAGGGTACGAGTTTGGAGGCTTTACTAACGGCGCCCCTGCCATTCTGAACGGCTCGGTTCGCCTCAAGCCCTGTGGTGGTGGCAGCCCTAAGAGTGTGAACAAAGAACAAAGAAATGTACAGCACAGGAACAGGCCCTTCGGCCCTCCAAGCCCGTGCCGACCATGCTGCCCGACTAAACTACAATCTTCTACACTTCCTAGGTCCGTATCCTTCTATTCCCATCCTATTCATATATTTGTCAAGATGCCCCTTAAATGTCCCTATCGTCCCTGCTTCCACTACCTCCTCCGGTAGCGAGTTCCAGGCACCCACTACCCTCTGCGTAAAAAACTTGCCTCTTACATCTACTCTAAACCTTGCCCCTCTCACCTTAAACCTATGCCCCCTAGTAATTGACCCCTCTACCCTGGGGAAAAGCCTCTGACTATCCACTCTGTCTATGCCCCTCATAATTTTGTATACCTCTATCAGGTCTCCCCTCAACCTCCTTCGTTCCAGTGAGAACAAACCGAGTTTATTCAATCGCTCCTCATAGCTAATGCCCTCCATACCAGGCAACATTCTGGTAAATCTCTTCTGCACCCTCTCTAAAGCCTCCACATCCTTCTGGTAGTGTGGCGACCAGAATTGAACACTATACTCCAAGTGTGGCCTAACTAAGGTTCTATACAGCTGCAACATGACTTGCCAATTCTTATACTCAATGCCCCGGCCAATGAAGGCAAGCATGCCGTATGCCTTCTTGACTACCTTCTCCACCTGTGTTGCCCCTTTCAATGACCTGTGGACCTGTACTCCTAGATCTCTTTGACTTTCAATACTCTTGAGGGTTCTACCATTCACTGTATATTCCCTACCTGCATTAGACCTTCCAAAATGCATTACCTCACATTTGTCCGGATTAAACTCCATCTGCCATCTCTCCGCCCAAGTCTCCAGACAATCTAAATCCTGCTGTATCCTCCGACAGTCCTCATCGCTATCCGCAATTCCACCAACCTTTGTGTCGTCTGCAAACTTACTAATCAGACCAGTTACATTTTCCTCCAAATCATTTATATATACTACAAAGAGCAAAGGTCCCAGCACTGATCCCTGTGGAACACCACTGGTCACAGCCCTCCAATTAGAAAAGCATCCCTCCATTGCTACTCTCTGCCTTCTATGGCCTAGCCAGTTCTGTATCCACCTTGCCAGCTCACCCCTGATCCCGTGTGACTTCACCTTTTGTACTAGTCTACCATGAGGGACCTTGTCAAAGGCCTTACTGAAGTCCATATAGACAACATCTACTGCCCAACCTGCATCAATCATCTTAGTGACCTCCTCGAAAAACTCTATCAAGTTCGTGAGACACGACCTCCCCTTCACAAAACCGTGCTGCCTCTCACTAATACGTCCATTTGCTTCCAAATGGGAGTAGATCCTGTCTCGAAGAATTCTCTCCAGTAATTTCCCTACCACTGAAGTAAGGCTCACCGGCCTGTAGTTCCCGGGATTATCCTTGCTACCCTTCTTAAACAGAGGGACAACATTGGCTATTCTCCAGTCCTCCGGGACATCCCCTGAAGACAGCGAGGATCCAAAGATTTCTGTCAAGGCCTCAGCAATTTCCTCTCCAGCCTCCTTCAGTATTCTGGGGTAGATCCCATCAGGCCCTGGGGACTTCTCTACCTTAATATTTTTTAAGACACCCAACACCTCGTCTTTTTGGATCACAATGTGACCCAGGCTATCTACACCCCCTTCTCCAGACTCAACATCTACCAATTCCTTCTCTTTGGTGAATACTGATGCAAAGTATTCATTTAGTACCTCGCCCATTTCCTCTGGCTCCACACATAGATTCCCTTGCCTATCAGTGGGCCAACCCTTTCCCTGGCTACCCTCTTGCTTTTTATGTACGTGTAAAAAGCCTTGGGATTTTCCTTAACCCTATTTGCCAATGACTTTTCGTGACCCCTTCTAGCCCTCCTGACGCCTTGCTTAAGTTCCTTCCTACTTTCCTTATATTCCACGCAGGCTTCGTCTGTTCCCAGCCTTTTAGCCCTGACAAATGCCTCCTTTTTCTTTTTGACGAGGCCTACAATATCACTCGTCATCCAAGGTTCCCGAAAATTGCCGTATTTATCTTTCTTCCTCACAGGAACATGCCGATCCTGTATTCCTTTCAACTGCCACTTGAAAGCCTCCCACATGTCAGATGTTGATTTGCCCTCCAACATCCGCCCCCAATCTATGTTCTTCAGTTCCCGCCTCATATTGTTATAATTAGCCTTCCCCCAATTTAGCACATTCATCCTCGGACCACTCTTATCCTTGTCCACCAGTACTTTAAAACTTATTGAATTGTGGTCACTGTTACCGAAATGCTCCCCTACTGAAACATCTACCACCTGGCCGGGCTCATTCCCCAACACCAGGTCCAGTACCGCCCCTTCCCTACTTGGACTGTCTACATATTGTTTTAAGAAGCCCTCCTGGATGCTCCTTACAAACTCTGCCCCGTCTAAGCCCCTGGCAGTAAGTGAGTCCCAGTCAATATTGGGGAAGTTGAAGTCTCCCATCACCACAACCCTGTTGTTTTTACTCTTTTCCAAAATCCGTCTACCTATCTGCTCCTCTATCTCCCGCTGGCTGTTGGGAGGCCTGCAGTATACCCCCAACATTGTGACTGCACCCTTCTTATTCCTGATCTCTACCCATATAGCCTCACTGCCCTCTGAGGTGTCCTCTCGCAGTACAGCTGTGATATTCTCCCGAACAAGTAGCGTAACTCCACCTCCCCTTTTACATCCCCCTCTATCCCGCCTGAAACATCTAAATCCTGGAACGTTTAGCTGCCAATCCTGCCCTTCCCTCAACCAGGTCTCTGTAATGGCAACAACATCATAGTTCCAAGTACTAATCCAAGCTCTAAGTTCATCTGCCTTACCCGTAATGCTCCTTGCATTAAAACATATGCACTTCAGGCCACCAGACCCGCTGTGTTCAGCAACTTCTCCCTGTCTGCTCTGCCTCAGAGCCACACTGTCCCTATTCCCTAGTTCTCCCTCAATGCTCTCACCTTCTGACCTATTGCTCCCGTGCCCACCCCCCTGCCATACTAGTTTAAACCCTCCCGGGTTTAATGGGGGCAATGGAGGCAGCACATTGGATTGGAGGGGGCGTCAATGTGGTCTCCGATTTGTAGCAATCACCGGTTTGTCCCGGGGAGGCTTATTGGGGCTTCAGGAGGTGGCAGCAGGCAGGGATTGAGAGATTTGGGGATTTATTTATCCAGGAGGGCTTTCCGACCTTGAAGGCACTGGAGGAGGTGTTTGAGCTACCGTCCGGGAATGGGTCCTTCAGGTCTGGGAATTTGTACGAAGGCAGGTTCCTAGCTTTCCACGCCTCCCCCTGAGGGAACTACAGGATAAGGTGATGTCAAAAACTGGGGTTGGAGAGGGGAGGATTTCGGAGCTATACAAGGAGTTGATGGAATGGGGGGGGCCCCGATCAGGGAGGTGAAGCGGAAGTGGGAAGAGGAGCTGGGAAGAGATCTGGAAATGGAAAAGTGAGAAAAAGCCTTGAAGAGAGCCATTCGTCCTCATCCTGTGCCAGACTTGGCCTGCTCCAGTTCAAAGTGGTCCACAGGGCCCACATGACGGTAGCCCAGATGAGCAGGTTCTTTGATGAGGTGGAGGATAGATGTGGGCGGTGTGGGGGTAGCCCGCCTAACCATGTACATATGTTCTTGGCATGTCCGAAGTTGAGGGGATTCTGGCAGGGATTTGTAGACCTTGTGTCAGAAGCCCTGGAAGGGAGGGTAACTGGCAATATTTGGGGTATCGGATGATCCAGGGGCCAAGAGGCGGAGGGAGGCCGATGTCCTGACCTTCTCCTCCCTGGTGGCCCAGAGACGGATTTTGCTGGGATAGAGGGACTCTGAACCCCCGAAGTCAGGTGTGTGGGTCAGCGATATGGCAGGATTTCTCAGCCTGGAAAAAAATCAAGTTTGCCTTGAGAGGATCAACTCCGGGGTTTGCCCAGAGATGACAACTGTTCATTGACTTCTTCAAAGAAAATTGAACGTCAGCAGTAAGGGGGGGGGGGGGGGGTGGGGGAGAAAATAGGAGGCTTGGCAGTCTTAGATAAAGTCAGGGAACTAATTGGGGACTAGAGCTTGGGCAGTAGGGGACATTGTTTTTTAAGTTTTTTTGCGTGTGTCAGCCCATGCGGTTGTTTAAGAAATGTTAATGTGTTGAACTGTGAAAATTACAAATGCTTCAATAAAATATTTTCTATTTTAAAAAAAAAAAAACCCACCAACGACTACTTTCTCAGAAGACTAAAGAAATCTGGCATGTCAGCTGTGACTCTCTCCAACTTTTACAGATGCACCATTGAAAGCATTCTTTCTGGTTGTATCACAGCTTGGTATGGTTCCTGCTCTGCCCAAGACCTCAAGAAACTACAAAATGTTGTGAATGTAGCCCAGTCCATCACGCAAGCCAGCCTCTCATCCATTGACTCTGTCTATAGTTCCCGCTGCCTCGGAAAGGCAACCAACATAATTAAGGACCCCAAGCACCCCGGACATACTCTCTCCCACCTTCCGTCAGGAAAAAGAGACAAAAGTTTGAGGTCACGTACCAAACAACTCAAGAATAACTTCTTCCCTGCTGCCATCAGACTTTTGAATGGACCTACCTTGTATTAAGTTAATCTTTTCTCTACACCCTATTTATGACTAACATTACATTCTGTAGTCTCTCCTTCCTTCCCTAGGTACGGTATGCGTTGTCTCTATAGCATGCAAGAAACAATACTTTTCACAGTATACTAATACATGTGACAATAATAAATTAAGTCAAATCCTTGTGTCCACATCCCCTTTTGTTCAGTCCCACTTTCCTCCCGTTTGTATTTTGTTAAAACTTCACACTTTTCTAACTTTTTAACTTTTCCCAGTTTTGGGAACGATTTATCGACCTGAATGCTCACTGTTTCACTCTCCACAGATGCTGCCTGGCTTGCTTAGTATCTTCAGCATTGAATGTTTTACTTGATTTTCAGCATTTGCAATAGTTTGACTTTATATTAATTGTACATCATTATTATGATTTAAAGGAAACAATGATTGCAATAGTGCAGTTGACTGAAATGTCAAATCGTGACACAATGGATGTGTGAAATCATAGAATCCCTACAGTACAGAAGGAGACCATTTGGTCCCTCGGGTTTGTACCGACCCTCCGAATGCTAACTCGGCCTAATCCTCTGCCCTATCTCTGTAACCCCACTGTTATAACCTGCCTGAACACTATTGGCTGGGGACTATTGGGTATCCCGAGTATGAGCTCCCTTAATGCGGAGGGTGGAGAAATCATTAGCAGTTTCACCTGTATAGGGCTGGCCAGTGTGGTAGCAGCGAGAGGAGTGAAGCAGTGGTGAAGTATTACTACTACTGCTGCTGTATATATGTAATTGTAAATAAAGTTATTTCTTTTGACTCTACAAACGTGTGCTGTATTCTTCGCGGCCCTCAGAAAACTGGCGACGAGGGTTAAAATTGGATAGCTGTCTACTTTGCGAAAGCCACCTTCTTGGACATTTGTTGGATACTGTTTGGAAGTTTCTTTTTCTGTTGCACGATGCCTCTTTACGGATGTTGGATGTCTTTGATGCTGCGCTAGAAAGTTGGAACTAGTGCGCACAATAGATGCGTTACTACTTCCAGGTGAATAACATAATCGAAAACGAACATCAGGTGGTCATTTTGCGAACCGCCTGTGGCACGCACATGTTTGGAGTTATTAGAAGTCTTAAATACCCAGCCGCGCCTCCTAAAATGTTTGATGAACTTGTGACCTTGGTGGGGCAACATTTTGACCCAACTCCGTCCATGATAGTCCAGCGTTACCATTTTAATACTGCAGAGATGACCCCTGGAGAATTCCTTGCTGAATTTTTATCCAGGCTACGCGGGATTGCGAAGTACTGTGACTATGGTGAGACTTTGTCAGAAATGTTAAGAGATCGTTTGGTTTGCGGCATCAACAACGCAGCAACCCAGAGGAAGTTTTTAGCCGAGGCGATATTGACTTTTCAACAGGCCATCCGGATAGTGTTGTCCCGAGAGAGCGCAGAACGGAGAATGCAGGAGCTGCAGGGAATGGAGGTGCACGCCTTGGGGTGCAACTCCTGTCCAAAAGCATCTCCCTGCACCCCTGCCGTACCTTGGGCGGGGCTGCGTCCGGATCGACAGCAGTGGCCGCCGCCGTTCCTCCCCGAATGGAGCCTTCTCCAAAACCGATGGACGAGGGACCATGTCAGTCTTGGACTTGTGGACGTAGGCCCCGTTGTGGAAACTGGTCCTGGGGGTGTTAGAGACGCCATTGTTCTGACAGAAACTGGGGCCAACCCAGGGGCTGTACTTTCCATTTGGATGAACCTGCGGGTACTATTCCAAAGGATGTGGAGACGGAGGACCACTGCCTGCATCTGCATTGTGTGGCAGCTCCCCAAGTGGCCCCCATTAAGGTGAGGTACAGGTCAATGGTCACCAGCTTGAGATGGAGCAGATGGACCACTGGCACAGTGGTCTCCATGATTGGCCAGGAGACATTCGACCACATCAAGCAGGGTATATAGACTCTTCCATTGACCAGGTTGGCCACTTGTACGGGGAAACCATTGGACATTGCTGGAACTATGATGACCCCGGTTGCTTATGAATACCAGGAGGGGCGTTTACTGCTTATTGTTGGGTTGGGACTGGTTGTGCCATTTGCGGCTACAATGGCAGCACATTCTTCAAACGGGTTCTGGAGGTTTGACGGAGGTACTAGGACGATACCCAGAAGTATTCCAGCCAGGTTTGGGGAAGATAAAAGGGACTGTAGCCCGTATTCAGGTTGACCCAGAAGCCACGCTCCGCTATTTCCGGGCGCGCCCAGTGCCTTACACCTTGCTTGAAAAAGTAGAAGCAGAGACTTCCGGTTGCGGCTATGCTGAGTTAAGTCGCACGTTCGGCAGCTCCCGTCAGAAACTGACTTTTGGGCTCTTTTTAGGGGCCCCAGCGGCATTTGTTCGACGGTTCCCAGTGTGGGAAGGTGACAGTACGATTTCCCCGGCATTGTATGGATTGGACCAGGAGTGGAGCGGTGGAAAAAGTGGTTTTGGTGCAGCGAAAAGTGCGAGGGAGGAGAACCAAGATGGCGGCGGGGGGAGACTAGGCAGCGTGGGGCAATGGTCGCAAGAGCAGCAGGAGTTCCTCAAACGCTGTTTTACGGACCTGAAGGCAGAGCTGCTGGAGCCGATGACTGCATCGATCGATAAGCTGGTCGAGACCCAGAAGTACCAAGGGGCGGCAATCCGGGAGGTGCGGGAAAAGGCCTCGGAGAACGAGGCCGAGATCTTGGGCCTGGCCGTGAAGGTGGAGGCGCACGAGGCGCTGCACAATAAGTAGCAAGAAAAGTTTGAAGACATGGAGAATCGGTCAAGGGGGGAAAACCTTCGGATTCTGGGTCTCCCGGAGGGAGTGGAGGGGCCGGAAACTGGAGCATACGTGGTCACGATGCTGAACGTGCTGATGGGCGCGGGAGCTTTCCCGAGGCCCCTGGAGCTGGATGGGGCTCACTGAGTCCTGGCGAGGAGGCCCAAGGCCAATGAGCCGCCGAGGGCGGTAATGGTTCGGTTCCACCGCTTTGTGGACAGGGAGTGTGTCCTGAGATGGGCTAAAAAGGAGCGGAGCAGCAGGTGGGAGAACGCAGAGATCCGTATATATCAGGAATGGAGCGCGGAGGTGGCCAAGAGGAGGGCCGGGTACAACCGGGCTAAGGCGGTTCTGCATCGGAAGGGGGTGAAATTCGGGATGCTGCAGCCGGCGCGATTGTGGGTCACATTTAAGGACCGACACCATTACTTTGAGACGGAGGAGGAGGCGTGGACCTTTATCTAGGCCGAAAGGTTGGACACGGACGGAGGGGTGTCGAGGGGGGGTGATTGTGTTTTGGGGAATGTCCTGTTCTGTTTTCTTTGGTGCCGGGTGGGGTTGAGTAAATGGTTCGAAGTGGGGGTGGTGAGAGAGTGTGGGCGTCGGTGGTTGGAAGGACGGGGCCCCTCCCGGGGGGAGGGGGAAGGGGAGGCCCGAGGTGGGAGAGCTGAGATAAGGCCGCAAAAGAGAGCTGCGCCAGAGAGGGCGGGGCTGGCTTGGTGGAAAGCGCAGGCTTTTTCCCATGCTAGGGAAGGAAGGGGGCGGGGCCGGGGGGAAGGGCGGTGTTGGAGAGCAGCGCACGTTGACTGCCAGAAGGGAAGGAGAGATTCTCACACTGGGGGGTTGACGGACTTACGGGAGTGCCATGGGACGAGCAATATAGCTGGGGGGGGGCCCAAGCTGGGGGGGTGGGGGGGGGGGGGGGTGGGGGGGGGGGTGAGGAACTGGGTTGCTGCTACATTGGCCAAAGGGGAGCTGGAGTTCGGAGAGAGAGTTGGGGCGGGTGTCCGCCGCCTGGGGGAATGGAGGGTGCAGGAGGCGCGTGCATGTGGCTGGCCTAGAAAGGGAGATGGTGAGCCGGCGGGGGGCGCGGGACGCCCTCTGATCCGGCTGATAACTTGGAATGTGGGAGGCCTGAAGGGACTGAATGCAGATGTGGTTATGCTCCAGGAGACGCAGTTGAAGGTGACAGATCGGGTTAGGCTGAGAAAGGGGTGGGTAGGGCAGGTTTTCCACTGTGGGTTGGACGCGAAGAATCGAGGAGTGGCGATCTTGGTGGGGAAGCGGGTGTCGTTTGAGGCGCTGAACATCGTGGCAGATCATGGGCAGCACGGTAGCATTGTGGATAGCACAATTGCTTCACCGCTCCAGGGTCCCAGGTTCGATTCCGGCTTGGGTCACTGTGCGGAGTGTGCACATCCTCCCCGTGTGTGCGTGGGTTTCTTCCGGGTGCTCCGGTTTCCTCCCACAGTCCAAAGATGTGCAGGTTAGGTGGATTGGCCATGATAAATTGCCCTTAGTGTCCAAAATTGCCCTTAGTATTGGGTGGGGTTACTGGGTTATGGGGATAGGGTGGAGGTGTTGACCTTGGGTAGGGTGCTCTTTCCAAGAGCTGGTGCAGACTCCTTCTGCAGAATGGCCTCTTTCTGGACTGTAAATTCTATGATAATCATGGAGGTCGGTACGTGATGGTGAGTGGTAAGCTGCAATGGGTGCGGGTTGTACTAGTGAATGTATACGCCCCGAATTGGGACGATGCCGGATTAATGAGGCGCATGTTGGGTCGGATTCTGCACCTGGAAACAGGGAGCTTGATAATTGGGGTGGGCGGGGGGGGACTTCAACACGGTGTTGGACCCAGCATTGGACTGGTCCAGGACAGGTAAGAGGCCGGCGGCGGCCAAGGTGCTTAGGGGGTTTATGGACCAGATGGGAGGAGTGGACCCATGGAGGTTTGCCAGGCCAGGGGCCAGGAAATTTTCCTTTTTTTCCCACATCCATAAAGCCTACTCCCAGATCGATTTCTTCATTATGAGTAGGGCACTAATCCCGAGAGTGGAGGGCACAGAATATTCGGCCACAGCTATCTCAGATCATGCCCCGCATTGGGTGGAGCTGGAGTTGGGGGAGGAGAGGGACCAGCGCACGCTGTGGCGCCTCGATGTGGGACTGTTGGCGGATGAGGAGGTGAGCGGGCAGATCCGGGGTGCATTGAAAGATATTTAGAGGCTATCGACAATGGGGAATTGCAGGTGGGGATGGTCTGGGAGGCGCTGAAGGTGGAGGTCAGGGGAGAGCTAATCGCCACTAGGGCCCATAAGGAGAGAAAGGAGAGGGGAGAGATTAGTGGGGGAGATATTAAGGGTGGATAGGAGGTATGCAGAGGTCCCCGAGGAGGGATTACTCGAGGAGCGACGAAGCCTCCAGGCCGAATTAGTCCTGTTGACGACCAGGAAGGCAGAGGTGCAGTAGAGGAAAGCGCAAAGGGCGGTGTACGAATATGGGGAGAAGGCGAGCCGGATGTTGGCACATCAACTTCGGAAGCGCGAGGCAGCGAGGGAGATTGGGGGAGTTAGGGATAGAGCGGGGAAACATGGTGCGGAGGGAATAAATGGGTTATTCAGGGACTTTTATGAGGAGCTGTATAGGTTTGAGCCCCCGACGGGGGGGTGGGGGGATGCGCCGATTTTGGGATCGGCTGAGGTTCCCGAGGGTGGAGGAGGGGCACTGATTGGGCTGGAGGAGCTGGTTAAAGGGTTGGGGAGCATGCAGGCAGGGAAGGCCCCGGGGCCGGATGGGTTCTCTGTGGAATTCTATCGGAATTACATGGAGCTGTTGGGCCCACTACTAGTGAGGACTTTCAATGAGGCGAGGGTGGGGGGGGGGGGCCTGCCCCCAACAATGTCCAGGGCGCTGACCTCGCTGATCCTGAAGGGGGACAAGGACCCATTACAGTGTGGGTTGTACAGGCCGATCTCGCTCCTCGAAGTCGACGCAAAGTTGTTGGTGAAGGTGCTGGCTACCAGAATTGAGGACTGTGTCCCGGGGGTGATTCACGAGGACCAGACGGGATTTGTGAGAGGTAGGCAGTTGAACACCAATGTGCGGAGGCTCCTCAACGTAATTATGATGCCTGCAGTGGAGGGGGAAGTGGAGGTAGTGGCAGCTGTGGACGATGAGAAGGCCTTCGATAGGGTGGAGTGGGAGTATCTTTGGGAAGTGCTGAGGAGGTTTGGGTTTGGGGAGGGGTTCATCAGTTGGGTTAGGCTACTTTATGAAGCTCCGGTGGCGAGTGTGGCCACGAACCGGCGGAGGTCATAATACTTTCGGCTGTACCGGGGGAATGAGGCAGGGGTGTCCCCTATCCCCCTTGTTCGCATTGGCAATTGAGCCTTTGGCCATGGCACTGAGGGAGTCCAGGAACTGGAGGGGACTGGTTCGGCGGGGCGGGGGGGGGGGGGGGGGGGGGGGGAGGGAGAGGAACACTGGGTGTCGCTGCATGCCGATGACCTGTTATTGTATGTGGCGGACCCAGTGGAGGGGATGCCGGAGGTTATGCGGATCCTCAAGGAGTTCGGGGACTTTTCCGGATATAAGCTTAACGTAGGGAAGAGTGAGCTCTTTGTGATACACCCAGGGGACCAGGGAAGGGAGATAGACGCGCTTCCGCTGAAGAGGGTGGAAAGGAGCTTTCGGTACCTGGGGATCCAGGTGGCTCGGAGTTGGGGGGGGCCCTGCATAAGCTCAATTTGACACGGCTGGTGGAGCAGTTGGAGGAGTTTAAAAGGCGGGATGTGTTGCCACTATCGTTGGTGGGTAGGGTGCAGTCGGTGAAAATGACTGTCCTTCCGAGGTTCCTCTTTATGTTCCAGTGCCTTCCCATCCTGATCCCTAAGGCCTTTTTTAAACGGGTCAGCAGGAGCATCATGGGATTCATGTGGGCGAATAAGACCCCGAGGGTAAAAAAGGTGTTTCGGGAGCGGAGTAGGGACAGGGTTAGCGTTACCTAATCTGTGTGGGTACTACTGGGCTGCCAATGTGGCGATGATCTGTAAGTGGGTAATGAAGGGGGAGGAGGTGAGGTGGCGTGGAAGAGGCTGGAGATGGCATACTGTGTGGGCACGAGTCTGAGAGCGTTGGTGACTGCCCAGCTGCCGCTCCCGCCGACAAGGTACCTAAACTGTGTGGGTACTACTGGGCTGCCAATGTGGCGATGATCTGTAAGTGGGTAATGGAGGGGGAGGAGGTGGCGTGGAAGAGGCTGGAGATGGCGTACTGTGTGGGCACGAGTCTGAGAGCGTTGGTGACTGCCCAGCTGCTGCTCCCGCCGACAAGGTACACCACGGGTCCGGTGGTGACGGCGACTCTGAAAATTTGGAGGCAGTGGAGGTACCACGGGTGAGGTAGAGGCCTCTGTTTGGTCCCCGATCTGAGAGAACTATCAGTTCGTCCCAGGGAGAATGGATGGGGGGTTTCTGAGCTGGCATCAGGCAGGAATTAAAAGAATGGAGGACCGGTTTATAGACGGGACGTTTGCGAGTCTTGGGGCGCTGGAGGAGAAATTTGGGCTGCCCCCTGGAAACGCCTTCAGGTACATGCAGGTGAGGGCGTTCGTGAGACGGCAGGTGAGGGAATTTCCGCTGCTTCCAGCACGTAAGATTCAAGATAGGGTGCTCTCTGGGGTCTGGGTTGGAGAAGGCAAGGTCTCGGCGGTCTATCAGGAGATGCAGGAAGAGGAGGAGATGTCGGTGGAGGAGCTTGAGAGTAAATGAGAGGAGGAGCTTGGGGAGGAGATAGATGAGGGTCTGTGGGCTGATGCCCTGGGTAGGGTTAATTCTTCCTCTTGCGCCAGGCTTCGCCTGATACAATTTAAGGTTTTTCTCAGAGTGCATATGACAGGGGCAAGGTTGAGTAGGTTCTTTGGGGTAGAGGACAGGTGTGAGGTGCTCGGGGAACCCAGCAAACCACGGCCATATGTTCTGGACGTGCCCGGCGCTGGATGGGTTTTGGAGGGGCTTTGCGAGAACTGTGTCTAAGGTGGTGAACACCCGGGTCAAACCGAGCTGGGGGTTAGCATTATTTGGGGTATCGGACAAGCCGGGAGTGCAGGAGGCGAAAGAAGCCGGTATTCCGGCCTTTGCGTCCCTGGTAGCCCGGCGGAGGATTCTGCTACAGTGGAAGGATGTGAAGCCCCCAAGCATAGAAGCCTGGACATGGCAGGGTTCATTACATTGGATAGGGTGAAGTGTGCCTTGCGAAGGTCTGTGCAAGGGTTCTTCAGGTGGTGGCAACCGTTCCTCGACTTTCTCGCGGAACGTTAGGAGGTGGTCAGCAGCAGCAGCAACCTGCGGGGGGGGGGGGGGGGGGTGGTTTCGGGTATGTGTTTATTATTGTTTCATGGGGGGGGTTTGTACATTGGGGGAATTTGTGATATAAGTGTACGATGCTGATCTGTGTGTTTTATGCTTTTCTTTTTTCTGTAAGGTGGCAGGGGTTGAAAATTGGCTAAAATTGAATAAAAATATTTTTAAAAAGAAAAAGTAGAAGCGGAGCTCAGTTGTTTGGAGTCCCTGGGTATTATCGGGCCCATCCGTTTCAACGACTGGGCAGCGCCAGTTATACTGGTAATGAAGCCAGATGCCACGGTTCGTTTGTGCGGCGACTATAAATTTACAGTGAAGCCGGCTTCCCGGCTTGACCGATATCCAATGCCTCACGTAGAAGATCTCTACGTGAAGCTTGCAAGCGGACTCTCATTCACGAAATTGGATATGAGTCACACCTACCTGCAGCTGGTTTTGGACGCTGCCTCCCGGCCAATTGTAACTATCAATACACACTGGCCTGTATGAGTATACACGGTTGCCCTTTGGAGTGCCCTCTGCCTGCGCTATTTTTCAACACATCATGGAGAGAATCCGGAGAGATTTACCACGTGTCGCTTTTTACTTGGACGACATTGTTATCACGGGAACGTCGGAGCAGGAACATTCGGATAATTTGGAGGCTGTCCTTAAACGCTTCTCAGAGGCTGTAGTCCGTTTACGTTGTACCAAGTGTGTCTTTCAGGCAAAGGAAGTGATCTACCTAGCTAGGTTATCGGGTGGACCACGAGGTTTTGCACCCCGTCGCGGAGAATGCGCGTGCAATTCAACTGGCCCCCTCCCCGACTGATGCTTCGCATCTTCGTTCTTTTCTTGGCCTTGTAAACTATTACGGGAAGTTTCTCCCCAATCTGCCTACCACGCTGGCCCCGTTGCACCTTCTGTTGAATAGAAATCATGCCTGGGTTTGGGGTCAGCCGCAAGAAACCGCATTTCGGCGGGTGAAGAAACAATTGTCGTCATACGGGTTACTAACCCACTATGATTCTGCAAAGCCTTTGTTCATCACGTGTGATGCATCCCCTACGGTATTGGGGCCGTCCTGCCCCAGAAAATAGAGAATTGAACTGAGTGACCGATAGCTTTCGCCTCCTGCACGTTGACTGTCACGGAAGAGAAGTATGCGCAGATTGAAAAGGAGGCCTTGGCGGTGGTCTATATGTTTATGGCCGCCACTTCACTATCGTGACCGATCATAAGCCACTGCTTGGACTTTTCAAAGAGGATAATCCCATTTCGCCCATTGCTTCCGTGCGGATCCAGTGCTGGGCTTTGCTGTTCGCTGTCTGCAAGTATTCTTCAGAGCATAAACCAGGGACCCAAATAGCGAATGCCAATGCACTGAGCCGATTGCCTTTGTCGACCAACCCCATGTAGACTCCTTTCACAGGTCAAGTGGTTGCAATCCTCATTTTAATGGACTCTTTGCCTATCACGACATCGCGGATCCATGAGTGGACCCAGACAGATCCGGTCATATCGAAGGCTCGGCACATAGTTCTGTATGGTGGGCAGCATAGATGGTTCCCAGGCAAGTTGCGGGCATTTTCCTCCAAGCTGTCAGGATTTAGTGTGGAAGACGGTATCCTCTTGTGGGGACCCGTGTGGTCGTCGCGGATAAAGGGCAGGAGCTGATACTAAAGGACTCCACAATGGTCATCCGGGCGTGACCAAAATGAAGATGTTGGCCCGGAGTTAAGTCTGGTGGCCAGGCCTCAATGCCGACATCGGGAAGATGGCCCAACACTGCTCCGTTTGCCAAGAGGATCAGAAGCTTCCGTCGGCCACGTTTCTGCATCACTGGGAATGATCAGGATGGCCTTCGGCGCGCTTGCATGCGGATTTTGCCGGCCCTTTTCAAGGATCCATGTTCCTTTTATTGATCGATGCCCAATTGAAATGGCTGGAGGTGCATAGGATGGGGATGCATAATGTCCCGTGCAACAATCAAGAAGATGCATTTGTCTTTAAGCACGCGTGGCCTTCCCGAGGTGCTCGTCACGGACAAAGGCACTCCTTTCGCAAGGGAGGAATTTGCGGGGTTCATGAAAATGAACGGTATATGACATATTCACACTGCTCCGTACACCCAGCTTCTAATGGGTTGGCAGAGCGCGCAGTGCAAACTGATCCTCAAGAAACAGTCTTCTGGGTCCACGGACGCTAGACTGGCTCGTTTTTGTTTTCTTATAGGACCACTCCACATGCGGTGACTGGGGTAGTTCCCGCGGATTCCTTATGGGCCGCAGACTTTGTCCCTGCCTCAGCATGGTTTTCCCGGACATTGGCGCAAAAGTATGCTGCCGTGATCTCTGTATGTAGTAATACATGATCAGACTATGTTAAGCAAATACAGGCAATTGAACACTAGATGGCCACACTATCAGGACCTATACGGAACTGGCTCGGTCATAGAAGGCAGAGAGTAGCAATGGAAGGCTGCTTCTCTAATTGGAGGACTGTGACGAGTGGTGTTCCGCACGGATCAGCGCTGGGACCTTTGCTGTTTGTACTATATATAAATGATTTGGAGGAAAATGTAACTGGTCTGATTAGTAAGTTTGCGGATGACACAAAGGTTGGTGGAATTGCGGATCGCGATGAGGACTGTCAGAGGATACAGCAGGATTTAGATCGTTTGGAGACTTGGGCGGAGAGATGGCAGATGGCGTTTAATCCGGACAAATGTGAGGTAATGCATTTTGGAAGGTCTAATGCAGGTAGGGAATATACAGTGAATGGTAGAACCCTCAAGAGTATTGAAAGTCAAAGAGATCTAGGAGTACAGGTCCACAGGTCACTGAAAGGGGCAACACAGGTGGAGAAGGTAGTCAAGAAGGCATACGGCATGCTTGCCTTAATTGCCGGGACATTGAGTATAAGAATTGGCAAGTCATGTTGCAGCTGCATAGAACCTTAGTTAGGCCACACTTGGAGTATAGTGTTCAATTCTGGTCGCCACACTACCAGAAGGATGTGGAGGCTTTAGAGAGGGTGCAGAAGAGATTTACCGGGATGTTGCCTGGTATGGAGGGCATTAGCTATGAGGAGAGGTTGAATAAACCCTGTTTGTTCTCACTGGAACGACGGAGGTTGAGGGGCGACCTGATCGAGATCTACAAAATTATGAGGGGCATAGACAGGATGGATAGTTAAGAGACTTTTTCCCAGGGTACAAGGGTCAATTACTAGGGGGCATAGGTTCAAGGTGCGAGGGACAAGGTTTAGAGGAGATGTATGAGGCAAGTTTTTTTTTGTTTTTTACACAAGGTAGTGGGTGCCTGGAGGAAGCAGGGACGATGGTGACGTTTAAGGGGCATCTTGACAAATACATGAATAGGATGGGAATGGAGGGATACGGACCCGGGAAGTGTAGAAGATTTTAGTTTAGATGGGCAGCATGGTCGGCGCAGGCTTGGAGGGCCGAAGGGCCTATTCCTGTGCTGTAGTTTCCTTTGTTCTTTGTATATAAATGTTTTCTTACTCTTTCCTCTAGAGTGTGTGTCAGGATTGCAGAGAGAACAGAAGTGAGAAAGCTAGAGAGAAGTTGTTAGTTATCAGAGTATTGTATCATATGATTTAATAAATTTATTCTACAGTTTGTTTTACTAGTTCAGTATTCAGTAAAAAGAACTCATGAATTTATTTTATATTACTCAATAAATTACTTTTTCATCACTGGAAGACTACGGCTACATTTCAACAACTCTGCTAGATAAAAAGAGTAATATAGATATTACACATCGTAATGTAACATACGCCAAACTCAGGAACGGCAGGGTCATGGCCCTTCTCAGCATCGGCCGATCTGACAGTTTGCGCCTGGTGACTTGGTGTTTGTTCAGAATTGTGTTGGTGGTGCCAAGTGGGTCCCCGGCGTTATCTTTCGCCGAATGGGCCCGATCTCTTACCAGGTGCAAGCCCAGGGTCGTATTCAACACAAGCATTTAGACCACGTTCGTTCTAGAAGGCCACCTCTTCCACAGATTCCCCACCCCCGGAGATCACTTCTCGAACCGTAGTGCCAACCGGATTCGGACACAATGGGGTTTCATCCTTGCGATCTTCCTCTGGCGTCGCACTCACAGCCTGCCAGGGTCGTTGCAGAGCCCCGTGGAGATACAGATGCCGAGATGACGGAGGTTATGGACTCCAACTTTGAGATGGACACATGGGACGCCTCCGAGGGGGGAGTTGTCGGTCCCACAGATGGACAGCCATTCGCTGCCTTGTTACGCCCCATGCGAATGATGTCTGACCTGTAGGGCAGAACGGTAGCATAAGTGGATAGCACTGTGGCTTCACAGCGCCAGAGTCCCACGTTCGATTCCCCCCTGGGTCACTGTCTGTGCGGAGTCTGCACGTTCTCCCCGTGTCTGCGTGGGTTTCCTCCGGGTACTCCGGTTTGCTCCTAGAGTCCATAGACGTGCAGGTTAGGTGGATTGCCCATGATAAATTGTCCTTAGTGTCCAAAAAGGTTAGAAGGGGTTATTGGGTTATGCGAAAAGGGTGGAAGTGAGGGCTTAAGTGGGTCGGTGCAGACTCGATGGGCCAAATTGCCTCCTTCTGCACTGTATGTTCTCTATGCAGGAAAACGAGTCCGGCGCCCTCTTTCACCAGGGTCTTCAGTGGATTCATCGGATTTTGAGGGGGGGCGGGGGGAGTGATGTTACAACCTGCCTGAATACTATTGATTCAGGATTATTGGGTATCCCGAGTATGAACTCCCTCAATGAGAAGCTCAGAGAAATCATTAGAGGTTTCACCTGCAAAAATCAAACTGGCCAGTGTAGTGCCAGCTGGAGGAGTGAAGCAGTGGGGAAATACTACTACTGCTGTATATATTTGGGGCAGCACGGTAGCATAGTGGTTAGCACAATTGCTTCACAGCTCCAGGGTCCCAAGTTCGATTCCCGGCTGGGTCACTGTCTGTGCGGAGTCTGCACGTTCTCCCCGTGTGTGCGTGGGTTTCCTCTGGGTGCTCCGGTTTCCTCCCACAGTCCAAAGATGTGCAGGTTAGGTGGATTGGCCATGCTAAATTGCCCTTCGTGTTGGTTGAGTGGGGTTACTGGGTTATGGGGCTAGGGTGGTGTGGGCTTGAGTAGGGTGCTCTTTCCAAGAGCCGGAGCAGACTCGATGGGCTGAATGGCCTCCTTCTGCACTGTAAATTCTATGATTCTATGTAATTGTAAATAAAGTTATTTCTTTTGACTCTACAAACTCGTTCTGGATTCTTCGTGGCCCTCACAAAACCCACCTAACCTTTTGACACTTGGGGGCAATTTAGCATGGCCAATCCACCTAACCTGCACATCTTTGGACTGTGGGAGGAAACTGGAGCACCCGGAAGAAACCCACGCAGACACTGGCAGTACGTGCAAACTCCACACAGTCACCTGAGATCAGAAGCGAACTCATGTCCCTGATGCTGTGAAGCAGCAGTGCTAACCACTGTGCCACTGTGCTGCCGTTATGATAGGACATATATCAGACCAGTGATTCCCTTGTTCCCAATTTTAACTACATGATTACGGGAAAACAACAGGGAGGTAGAAAAATAAAACTTAAAAGGGTTACCGCTGGACTGCACTTGCACAATTCCTAGTGCTTGGATTTAGAATTGAAGCAAGTTTCCTGTCAATCGCTCCTTTCTGCCAAGGATAGAGGTACTCATTTTGGATAAGTAAAGGATAAAACATATTTTGCCTGATACTTAGATTATTTATGTGATATTCAGCTACACTGCAATATCTCATAAGTTTCAATATTAATGGCCCAAATGTTTTTTAGTTTATATGACTGATACAGATTTCTAGTACATCAAATTTTATTAGCTAAATTAGATTACGAAGTCAGAAAATTACTGTTCTGTGGCTGTAAACACTATTGTTAATTCTTCATTGATATGTTAATGAATCATGTTAATGAATTATTCAGCCTGATTTTGCTTTTAATTTTTTTGCAGGGTCACACAAGTCTCTGGGCCAGGAAGTGAATGAGTTGACCTCTAGTCGTTTGCTTAAAATGGAGAAAGAAAACCAGGCTCTGATGAAAACTGTGGATGAACTTCATAGTGTCATGGATTCTACAGATGGCAGTAACTTTAAGATCTTGGAGCTAGGAAAGGAAAACCAGAGACTTAAAAAAAAGGTGTCAATAATTGTCTTGTCAAATGTGTTATAATTGTACAGAGTGATAATGCACAAAGAACAGTAGAGTACAGCTGACTTGGAGCCATTTCCATCCCGAGACAATTAAACTCTCACGCATCAACACACTGTCATACTTACCTGTCTAACCCTGCAGCCTCTTCCTGACACTCCGCCCAATACCCACTAACTCACTGCTGTGTTTCCTGAAAATGTCCAAAAAAGAAAATATTATCAGGCTGATTAAAAAGCTACATCAAGGACAAACTAAAAAAAACTGCACTTCTAACATTGTCCTCTTGTGAGTCCTCTACTGTTGCTAAATTATCAGACTGCCTATCTGCATGAACAGAAATTCCTCCAATTAAATATTTGGAAGGCTGAACCATTGTTTTCTGCCTTCTATCAATTCCATCCCTCTGGCAGCACCTGAGATTGAGCCAATCTGTTTGCAACCTAGGTGTTACAGGGGCTGGTTTAGCACAGTGGGCTAAACAGCCGACTTGTAAAGCAGAACAAGGCCAATAGCACAGGTTCAATTCCTGTACCAGCCTCCTCGAACAGGCACCGGAATGAGGCGACTGGGGTTTTTCACAATAACTTCATTTGAAGCCTACTTGTTACAATAAGCGATTTTCATTTAATTTCACATTGGATCCCATGATGAGCCCCCAAACTCACATTTGTGCAAACACTAAAGGCCACTTATTTCTAACTCTGTACATTTGCCCGGTTTCAGCTCATCATCTGCTGAAGCTCTCATTCAGGTCTTCGTTATCTCTAACCTCAACTTCACAAGTAGTTTACTCCCAACATGCACCTGGGTGATTTCCCACAGTCAATCATCCGTAAACATGAAGTCATCCAAAACTCTGCTGCCAATAGCATAACTTGCAGCAAGTCCTGTTCCACCATTACCCCTATGCTTGCTGACCTGCATTACCTCCTGGCCAAGCAGATTTTTGACTTTAAAATTTTCGTCCTTGTTTTGAAATCCCTCGAAGGCCTGTATCCTCCATTTATTTATGTAATTTCCTCTATCTTCATAAGCCTGTCGGATTTTTGCGTTCCTCCACCATTGATGTCTATGCCGATAGTTGGCTAGACTTCATGCTCTGAAATTCCCTCCCTCCACCTCTCCATTCCCTACACCGCTCAACACCTCTCTACCTTACTTTCCTCCTTTAAACACTCCTTAAACTCTAAATTTGACCAAGCTTTTTGTAGTCTGATCTAATATCTCAGCATGTGGTTTGGTGTCATACTTTTGTTTTATAATGCTTGTGAAGTCCGTTAGGATGCTTCTTTGCCTTTTAAAGGCACTATTAAAAGTATATATTTTTGTTAACTTAAACTTAAACTAGCCATTTGAATGTCTATCGCCTGAACCTCTATGATATTAACCATGTCGGGGACCAAAACTGAACACTATTCTACAATATAGGTCAGCAAGCATGGGCGTGATGGCGGATCAGGACTTTCTGTGAGTTGAGGCATAGGCAGCAGAGTTTTGAATTACCTCATGTTTATAGAGGGTTGAATGTGTGAAACCAGCCAGGGTTGTGCTGGGTGATAATCGGGCATGAATGAGGACTTGAGCAGCAAATGAGCTGAGACGGACAAAGTTAGAGGTAGAAATAGGTGGCCATAATGATGGTGCAAATATGAGGTTGGAGGGTCAATTTGGGATTAAATGTGACATCAAGGTTGCAAACAGATGGGCTTAATCTGACCAAGGGCCTGTTCATGAAAGTTTCAGATTTCTTCTTTCATACTTAATTGATTGAACAATACATTTTAACACCCCACTTTGTCTCTCAGTAGCTCATGATATTGGTCATGGACCTTTTGACATAACCCTCAATCTTCGGCATGCAAGTCTTGCAAAGTGCAAAGGAGTTGAATTGCACCTAACAAAATGCATTACATAACATTCATCTTTATTAAAAGCCATCTGCCGGACATGAGTCTCATTATTCCCCATTATATCTTGATCTCATTTTTAATAGAACAGTACAGCACAGTACAGGCCCTTCAGCCCACGATGTTGTGCCGACCATTTATCCTAATCTAAAATCAACCTAACCGACAGCCCTTCAATTTACTGCTGTCCATGTGTCTGTCTAAGAGTCGCTTAAATGTCCCAATGACTCTGACTCCACCACCTCTGCTGGCAGTGCATTCCACACACCCACTCTCTGTATAAAGGACCTACCTCTGAAATCTCCCCTATACCTTCCTCCAATCACCTTAAAATTATGCCCCCTCTTGACAGCCATTTCCACCCTGGGGAAAAGTCTCTGGCTATCCACTCTATCCATGCCTCTCATCACCTTGTACACCTCCATCAAGTCACCTCTCTGCCTTCTTCGCTCCAGTGAAAAAGCCCTAGCTCCCTCAACCTTTCTTCATAAGACATGCCCTCCAGTCCAGGCAGCATCCTGGTAAATCTCCTCTGTACCCTCTCCAAAGCATCCACGTCCTTCCCACAATAAGGCGACCAGAACTGGACACAATATTGCAAGTGTGGTCTAACTAGATTTTTATAAAGCTGCAGCAAAACTTTGCGGCTCTTGAACTCAATCCCCCTGTAAATGAAAGCCAACACACCATACGCCTTCTTAACAACCCTATCAACCTGGGTGGCAACTTTGAGGGATCTATGTACTGGACCCCAAGATCCCTCTGTTCCTCCACACTTCCAAGAATCCTGCCTTTAACCCTGTATTCAGCATTCAAATTCGACCTTCCAAAATGAATCACTTCACATTTATCAAGGTTGAACTCCATCTGCCACTTCTCAGCCCAGCTCTGCATCCTGTCAATGTCCTGCTGTAACCTGCAACAACCCTCAACACGATCTACAACTCCCCCAAGCTTCGTGCCATCGGCAAACTTACTAACCCACCCTTCCACTTCCTCATCCAAGTCATTTATAAAAACCACAAAGAGCAGAGGTCCCAGAACAGATCCTTGCGGGACACCACTGGCCACCGACCTCCAGGCGGAATACTTTCCATCCACTACCACTCGCTGACTTTCGGCCAGCCAATTCTGTATCCCATGCCCCTAACTTTCTGAATGAGCCTACCATGGGAACCTTATCAAATGCCTTGCCAAAATCCATACACACCGCATCCATTGCCCAACCTTCATCAATGAGTCTTGTCACATCCTCAAAGAATTCAATGAGGCTTGTGAAGTATGACCTGCCCCTCACAAAGCCATGCTGACAATCTTTGATCAAACTATGTTTTTCTAAATAATCATAAATCCTATCTCTCAGAATCCTTTCCAATATTTTTCTGACCACAGACGTAAGACTGGTGGGTCTGTAATTCCCAGGGATTTCCCTACTCCCTTTCTTGAACAGGGGAGCAACATTCGTCTCCCTCCAATCATCCGGTACTACTCCAGTGGAGAGTGAGGACGCAAAGATCATCGCCAACGGCGCAGCAATCTCCTCCCTCGCTTCCCGTAATACCCTTGGATATATCCCGTCAGGCCCAGGGGACTTATCTATCCTGATGCTTTTCAAAATTTCCAGCCCATCCTCCTTAATAACAACCTGTTCGAGTCTATTAACTGTTCTCATGAGCAACAAGGTCCCTCTCTCTAGTGAATACTGAAGCAAAGTATTCATTTTGGGCCTCCCCCATCTCCTCAGACTCCAGGCACAAGTTTCCTCCACTATCTCTGATTGGCCCTAGTCTCACTCTGATCATCCTCTTATTTCTCACAAGTGTAGAACGCCTTGGGGTTTTCCCTGATCCTTCCTGCCAGGGCTTTTTCATGCCCTCTTCTAGCTCTCCTCAGTCCATTTTGAGTTCCTTCCTGGCTACCTTGTAACCCTCTAGAGCCGAGTCAGATCCTTGCTTCCTCAACCTTACATAAACTTCCTTCTTCCTCTTGACTAGAAGCTCCACTTCTCTTGTCATCCAAGGCTCCTTCACCTTACTATTCCTTCCTCATCTCAGTGGGACAAAACAATTCGGCACTCGCAGCAAGTGCTCCTTAAACAATCCCCACATTACTGTTGTGCATTTCCCCAAGAACAATTGTTCCCACTTTATGCTCCTCAGCTCCTGTCTAATAGCAGTATAATTTCCCCTCCCCCAAATAAATACCTTCCCATACTGTGTGTTGCTATCCCTCTCCATGACTATGGTAAAGGAGTTGTGGTCACTGTCACTGAAATGCTCTCCCACCGACACATCTGACACCTGGCCTGGTTCGTTGCTTAGCACCAAGTCCAATATGGCCTCTCCCCTAGTCAGCCTATCTTCATATTGAGTCAGGAATCCTTCCTGTACACACCTGACAAAATCTGTTCCATCCAAACCATTTGCACTAAGGAGGTTCCAGTCAATATTAGGGAAGATGAAGTCACCCATGACAATAACTCTGTTACTTCTGCACTTTTCCAAGATCTGCCACCCAATCTGTTCCTCTATCTCTCTGCTGCTATTGGGGGCGGTCTATAGAAAACTCCCAATAAAGTGACTGCTCCTTTCTTGTTTCTAACTTCCACCCATCCATACTCAGTAGACAAACCCTCCTCAACTACCTCCTTTTCGGCAGCTGTGGTGCACTCCCTAATTAACAGTGCCATTCCCCATCCTCTTTTACCCCCTCCCTATTC
Source organism: Scyliorhinus torazame (assembly GCF_047496885.1). Classification (NCBI taxonomy): domain Eukaryota; kingdom Metazoa; phylum Chordata; class Chondrichthyes; order Carcharhiniformes; family Scyliorhinidae; genus Scyliorhinus; species Scyliorhinus torazame. Next base: position 313,539,443 of record NC_092707.1, read on the forward strand.
TGAAAAATCTAAACCCCGGAACATCTAACAACCATTCTTGCCCCTGTGAAATCCATGTCTCCGTAATGGCCACAACATCGTAGTTGCAAGCACTGATCCATGCTCTAAGTTCATCTCCCTTATTCCTAAAGTAACGGACATACTTTAACCCATTCCACTGAGTGCAACGTTGCCCTATCAACTGTCTATCCTTCCTCACAGACTTGCTGCATACTATTTCTGCCTGTTCAACAGCTACCCTATCCTCTGACCCATAGCTCTGGTTCCCACCCCCCTGCCAAACTAGTTTAAACCCTTGCAAAGAGCTCTTGCAAACCTCCCACCCAGGATATTGGTGCCCCTCCAGTTTAGGTGCAATCCGTCCTTCATGTACAGGTTCCACCTTCCCCAGAAGATATCCCAATGATCCACATATCTGAAGCCGTCCCTCCTGCACCAGCCCTGTAGCCACGTGTTCAGCTGCACTGGCTCTCTGTTCCTTGCCTCACTTGCACGTGGCACCGGTAGCAATCCTGATCACTACTCTGCTTGTCCTGACCTTTAGCTTCCAACCTAACTCCCTAAAATCGCTTTTTAGATTCTCATCCCTTTTCATAGCTATATCGTTGGTGCCTATGTGCCCCACAACCTCTGGTTGTTCACCTCCCCCTTAAGCTTTTAATGTTAAGCTTTTACACATGTACATATCCTCAAAGTGGATCAAGCTGTGAGGAAGTAACCTGAATCGAGATTTCAGTTGACTTGACAAACTGACATAACTTTAAGTTTTATTAATTACTATTTGAAACTCAAGCTTAGTTATAATCTTGAGATTTTTCTTCCCCTCCACTTCAGTTTTAATTACATTCCTTTATATGGCAACAACAGTTGTCTATGCTAATATATAATAAGATGAGCCATTTATTTTCATTTTGTTCGTTGATCTAGCCCGTTGACTCCCATGATATGCACAATATGCAATGCAACATTTAGTTGGAACTTGGTAATTAGATTTAATTGTGTTGGCTTGATAAAAGTCAAAGGGACAAAACTGCTTTCTGTAAGGCCGAAGAAAATTTGTTGAGTTTCCTGTTGCCTAGCAGCTTATTGTCTACAAACAAAATAGTCAAATTCCTTACTAATTTTGGTTTAATTAATATTTAATTAAGTTCATTGCAGCACTATAACTTTGTCACTTTTTTTTTCATTTTGTCGGACTGTGGAATTGCATCTCTTAAGTTCTTTCTGTTTTAGATGGAGAGGCTCCAGGGAGAGATCAGCAATGAAAAACAAAGTATGCAAAATGTTGAAAGCCTCAGCAATGACCTTCTAAAAGAGAAGTCCCAACTTGAAAAAACTATCGAAACCATTCGCGAAAATACTGAGGGACAAGTAAGAACAAAAGATTAAATACTTTCCGACAAACTTGTTTCTTCATTTCTAGGCCAAGCTATATTGTGGTAACTTCATATTCGAATTAACAGATTAAGTCGCAGATTTGGGTGCAGGATGAGCTTCAAAGACAACATAAACTGGATAACTGATCTTGTACCTTGTTAAATTGTGCTTCAGACTACAGTCGGTGTTTCCTAGAACTTTAATCTCCAGGTAACATCAGTTCCATGACATCACATCTCAATAATCCCTGCTTAGGTAATTTGGACATTCTGAATTCTCCCTTTGTGTACCCGAATAGGCGCCGGAATGTGGCGACTAGGGGCTTTTCACAGTAACTTCATTGCAGTGTTAATGTAAGCCTTGTGACAGCAAAGATTATTATTATGAAGTTCAGTTGAAATACTAATGATAGTTAAATAAAACAACATGAGTTTTTCAGAGACAAACTGGTGGCTAGCAAAGTCCCTTTTGTATGCTGTGCATGAACTGTTCATTTGAGTTTTTTATTTGTTCATGGGATATGAATGTATAATAATAATCTTTATTTGTGTCACAAGTAGGCTTACATTAACCGTGCAATGAAGTTACTGTGAAAAGCCCTGAGTGACCACACTCCGGCACCCGTTCGGGAATACTGAGTTGCCGGCAAGGCCAGTATTTGTTGCGCATCACTAATTGCCTTTGAAAAGGAGGTGGTGAGCTCCCTTCCTGAGCTGCATCGGTTCACAGTGCACGCAGAGTTGGGAAGGGACTTACAAGATTTTGACAAGCAATATAATTCAAAGTTAGGGTGAAAACTTCTGTGATGAGCATCAGTCTGGTGCTCTTGTGCAAGGTGTTAGAGGTTTTTGTTTTGAAAAGTATTGTCAAAGGAAGTTTGGAGAGTTACTGCAATGCATTTCAAAGATGGTACACACTACTACCACTGTGCATCAAAGTGGTGGAAGGAGTGCCAATTAAGCAGGCTGCATTGTCCTGTATGGTATTCCAGTTCATGATTGCTTTTGAAGCTGCACTCAGCCAGGCAAGTAGATAGTATTCCATAACACGCCTGACTTGCGTCTTCTAGATGGCGTGCAGGCTTCTGGAAGTCAAAGTGATTAACTTGCCGCATAAGTCCTGGTCTCTGACCTGCTCTTGTAGCCAAAGTATTTTTGTTGCTGGTCTAGTTTCTGTTCGGTGTTAATCCTTAGGTTGTTGGTGGTGGGACATTTGGTGATAACACAGTTAAACGCCAGGGACAAAATAGTTAGATTCTCTCTTGTTGCCTAGTGATTGCCTGACATCTGTGAGAAATGATCATTACTTGCCCAAGCCATAATGCTATCTTGCTGTATGTTGGCACAGACTGCTTTGGGAACAGAAGTGTTGTCAGTAGTACTGAACACTGTGAAACCATAAGGGAAGATGTGCGGGTTAGGTGGATTTGCCATGGTAAATTGCCCTTAGTGTCCAAAACAAAGGTAAGTTGGGTTAGGGCAGCATGGTGGCGCAGTGGTTAGCATTGCTGCCTCTCGGCGCCGAGGTCCCAGGTTCGGTCCCGGCTCTGGGTCACTGTCCGTGTGGAGTTTGCAGATTCTCCCCGTGTTTGCGTGGGTTCCGCCCCCACACCCCAAAGATGTGCAGGGTAGGTGGATTTGCCATGCTAAATTTCCCCTTAATTGGAAAAAATGAATTGGACACTGTAAATTTTTAAAAAAGTTAAGTTGGTTTGCGGGGTTAGGGTGGAGACGTGGGGTTGGGTAGGGTGCTCTTTCCAAGGGTCGGTGCAGACTTGATGGGCCGAATGGCGTCCTTCTGCACTGTGAATTCTCTAATTCTACGTTCTCCACTACTGACCTTATGATAGAGGGCAGGTCATTCATGAAGCAGGAGAAGAAGGTTGGGCCAAGACCATTACCCTGAGGAACTTTTTTTAATATTCATTCATGGGCTGTAGATGTCGCTGACTGTGCCAGAATTTATTGCCCATCTCTAATTTTCCTTGAGAAAGTGGTGGTGAGCTGCAATCTTGAATCGCTGCAGTCCATTTAGTGTAGGAATATCCACAGTTCTGTTGGCAAAAGATGTGGCGATGCCGGCTTTGGACTGGGGTGAGCACAGTAATAAGTCTTACAACACCAGGTTAAAGTCCCAACAGGCTTGTTTCGAATCACTAGCTTTCAGAGCGCAGCTCCTTCCTCAGGCGAGTGAAGAGGTGGGTTCCAGAAACACATATAGATAAAGTCAATGATGCAAGACAGTACTTTGAATGCGAGTCTTTACAGGTGAACAGCGACCACGACACTACACAATCCTGCCATGGCAACCTCTGCAAGACGTGCCAGATCATCGACATGGGTAACACCATTACACGTGAGAACACCACTCACCAGGGACGCGGTAAATACTTGTGCGACTCGGCCAACGTTATCTACCTCATACGCTGCAGGAAAGGATGCCCCGAGGCGTGGTACATCGGCGAGACCATGCAGACGCTGTGACAACAGATGAACGGACATCGTGCGACAATCACCAGGCAGGAATGTTCCCTTCCAGTCGGTGAACACTTCAGCAGTCAAGGGCATTCAGCATCTAATTTTCGGGTAAGTGTTTTCCAAGGCGGCCTTCAGGACCCGCGACAACGCAGAATCGGCGAGCAGAAAGTGATAGCCAAGTTCTGCACACATGAATATGGCCTCATCCGGGATCTTGGATTCACGTTGCATTACATTCACCCCCCCCCCCCCCCCCCCCACCATCTAGCCTCAGCTTGCGAAATCCTATCAACTAGCCTGGCTTGAGATATTTCATACCTCTTTAACCTGTGATTATCCCTTTCTCCAATTGCTCCACCTAGACCTGGAAGGACTTAATTACCAGCAAAGACTCTCATTCAAAGTATCATCTTGCATCATTGACTTTGTCTATATATGTGTTTCTGGAACCCACCTCTTCATTCACCTGAGGAAGCAGCTGCACTCCGAAAGCTAGTGACTAGTAAAAGAGTTCAGGATTTTTGACCCTGCAACAATGAAGGAATGGTGATGGAGTTCCAAGTCAAAATGGTGTGTGACTTGCAGGTGAACCTGCAAATAGTGGTATTAACATGCGTCTGCTGTCCTTGTCCTTTTAGGAGCAGAGCGCACAGGTTTGGAAGTTGTTGTCGAGAGCTTTTGTGAGTTACTGTAGTGCATATTGTAGAGTTGGTGGCGGTGGGAGTTTATTCTGGTGCAGTGGGCAGCAATCAAGCATGCAGCTTTGTCCTGTTGCTCGTTTTAGCCTTAGTTTAATTGCTCTTGTTCTGTCACCTTTGCTCTTGAGTCGCCAGGTATCTTTCTGATACCGCCACGTGATTCAAGTCCGAGTAATGATTAATAATCCAACACACCGCTTAGTAAGAGTTAACTCAACGCTCATTTATTATATACAGCAATCAATACTTGTACATTAATTCTACCTCTAAGCTACTTCCTACAACTAACAGGCCAATACTTAACTTTGGAAATGGCCCACCAGGTCAGGGAAACAAATGGCCTTTCGTATTGGTTCTCAGCCTGCGGGATTCAAAACTGGTACAGGTCGATAGTCAGGAGTGTCTATCTGGTAGCGATCGTTGGAGTAAGACTTGTGTTTCTTTCGGCTGTTGTTGGAGAGAGTGAAGAAGGGTGCAGCCGAGAGAAGAAGGGTGAAGAGGGGTCGATTTGAACTTGGCCCCTAGTCTTATAGTCCCCAGGGACTTCCCGCCTCTCGGGGCGGACCTTGTACCTGGTTCCAAGTGATTGGACTTGGTCCCAATCACTTGGTTCGATATTCTCCAATGCTGGAGCGATTCCTTGATCGAGGGGTGGTCGTTTACCTCTCTTTGTGTCAGCTCCTGCTGGCGCCGAAAAGACTGGGTCGGCTTTGTGTTACTAATTTGTAGCATATTGTTCCCGGGATTGCTACTTTAGATGCAGATGGCTGGGGTGTTGTTAAGTTGCTGGCTGCAGGTATCGATTCGGTCTGGCTTCCCCAGAGGCGAATACACTGTTTTACCTGCAGCTGTCTGTTTGAGTCCTGTTGGCTGATTTTCCCATCAGCCTCTTCTGTTCGCCATTTTAAATCTGGGTTTGGCCATTCTAATTGGGAGTTAGCCATTTTACATGGCTACAGTCCTGGATGGTGTTGAGCTTTTTGAGTGTAGCTGGAGCTGGACTCGTCGATGCAAGTTGAGCTGCACTCATCTAGGCAACTGGGATGTGTAACAAGGGTGCGCAAGTTGAGCTGCACTCATCTAGGCAACTGGGATGTGTAACAAGGGTGCGCAGGCTTTGGGGAGTCAGGAGGTGAGTTACCCTCTGCAGAATTCCCAGCCTCACAGCACCGAGGACCCAGGTTTGATCCCGGCCCCAGGTCACTGTCCGTATGGAGTTTGCACTTTCACCGCATGCCTGCGTGGGTCTCTCCCCACAACCCAAAGATGTGCAGGGTAGGTGGATTGGCAACGCTAAATTGCCCCTTCTATTCGGAAAAGAAATTGGGCACATTAACATAAAATAAAAATTCCCAGCCTCTGCCACAATATTTATATGGCTGGTCCAGTTGAGTTTTTGGTCAATGGTAACACCCAGTATGTTGATTGTGGGGGGATCAGCTATGGCGGTGCCATTCAATGTCAAAGTAGATGGTGATGGATCTGTGTCCAATTCGGAACCCTGGTAATCCCCTCTTTATACTGTGTATCATGATTTGAAGAATTACCACGATTTGTATTTGAAACTCAACCACTGTATTCGCTAAAGACAATCAATCTGACCTAAGTTTGTATTGTAACTAAAAGTTTACCAGTGGACACTAAAGCTGACAATAAACTTCAATGAAATTTTGCCAAGGGGCACAGCCTGAATAGGTTTCAGAAAGTGATAGATTGATTCCGGGATTCCCGACAATAGATTTTTAAGGAGATCATTATCTTAAAGTCTATTTTCAAAGCCCTTATCCACCTATCAAAATTACTCTATTTGATCCTTTCAAACTCCATGTAGGTTTGACCAAATTCTTTCCTTAAATTTCTAAACCTTTGTCTGTAGGCTTCAGGCACTAGTTCATATGAACCTAAGATGGATTTTTTCACCTCCTCATGCGTCCCAGATACCTCCTCCGGTAGTGATGCAAACACTTCACTAGCCCTACCTATCAGCTTTGTTTCAATCAGTAATACCCACATGTCCTGTGGCCATTTCATTTGTTTAGCTACCTTCTCAAATGAAATGAAAAAGGCTTCCACCTCCTTCTTGTCAAACCTTGGCAATGCTTGCACATATTCAAATAGATCCCCACCACGCCTTCAACTTTGACGCTCTTTCTCACTATCCTTATCACTATCATCCAACTGTACGTTTCCATTTACATCTGCCAATTTTAACTGACTGTCATGTTTCATGGCCATTTTCTGAAGTTCAAACTCTCTCTCTTTATCTTTTTCACTGATCTGTATCTCCTGTTCTCTTTCTTTTTGTTCTGCTAGGTCTATTCTTTCTTTTCTTCTTTCTTTCTCCCTTTTTCCTCTCTCTTTCGTATTCAAGCCGCTTTAATTCTTTCATGTTCCATTTGTTTAAGTTGTAACTGAATTTTTGCCATTTCCAATGAGTCAAACTGTATCTCAGGCAGCTTTAAATGCTTAGCCACCGCCATAATTACCTCATCTTTTCGCATTTTGTCAGGTAATGTTAACTGCAATGTTTTTGCCAAATCTAACAGTCTGCTTTTAGTCTCTGTCCGTAAGGTACTGCGTGCGACCGTCTCCACCCCCAAAAACTTCAGAGCCTCTGAAAGAGCCATTGTCCACAACACACTCTCTACTTAAACTAGAATACCACACCTGAAAAGCAACCACACTATGCTCACCCCTCACTGTCTTTTAGTTCACTAAGCCAATCCAATAGATAGTCTTTTATCCCGGACGAGCCCCCAATTTGTTATGGGCCAGGGTTTAGAGAACCCCAAAGTGTATCATGGAGTTCACCTGACCCACAACTTTTAATAGATTGTGGTATGGGGAGCACATGGCCCACTCGACAGGTGTGGTACAGCAGAAATGGAAAAGTATTTTCTAAAGCAAAACAATGTTTATTCTATGAACTCAAGTTAACCTTTTTAAAACATACAGTGAACATCTTAGCAACCATCAACTCAAATACAGCCCCCAAAGAATACAACACTAAGTAATCCATAAGCAATCCTTTTAACATCCAGAATACTTAACAAAAAAAACAACCTTTAAACAGAAGCACATCAGGTTTACATTCACTACTGAAAACATTTATAATCATGAATTCACCAAATGATCAAGAGATAGTCTTTTGATGGCAGAGAGAACAGCAGTACACCTGCTTGGTCTGGCTTCAACTCCCAACACTGAAAACGAAACTAAAACACACTCTGCAGCCTGCTCAAAAACAAAAGTAAAAAGCTGGCAGACAGCCCAGCTCCACCCACTCTGACATCACTGCAGTAGTAAACACCCATTTCTTAAAGGTACTCTCACTACAGATATTTATATACACACCCATTTATAAACACCCATTTCTTAAAGGTTCCCTCACATGACACGCTCCTCACCATCCCATTGGGAGCGAAGGGTATGCAGTATTACCGCAGATGTAATAGGTACCATCATGGGTAGAATATTGGGCAACCACTTGTGGGTACCCATGTTCTGTAAAAATTGTCCCATCAGTGTAATTAGGTAGCCCTTTAAAGTCGACGGGATCCCCTTCATGTCCATAGACCACTATCTTTTTTGTATCATGAGTGCACATTTTACTGGCACTGACATGCAAATAATGTTCACATTTACTGTATCCAGCATTCCATCCTCTATAACTATAGTTAATTAAACATATGGTTCCAGTATGATTATGACCAGTTGGGAGGGTTACTCGGAGTGGTATCGGCCTCCGATTATAGATATGTTGGTACCATCCCTTGAGTGTGTTTAATGGGTGGCCTGCAGATCGCCATCTCTTAACCTCCTCATTTATCATTTGTTTGGTTCTGGTATCTCCACATTCGGGAAGGGTATGGTCATGATTTGGAAAATGTACCATTCTGCCTTTTGGGATAATGTAAAAGGGACAGGCTGTAGTGGGATACCTGCTTGGGAATTGGTAGGGATAGAAGAACACACCCAGCACTTAGAGACATTAAAGGCTCTGGCATAGTAATAGGTCATGTAAAGGAACGTGTTAACATTGAACTCCTGGGTAATGCCTGCTAGGCCAAACACAAAACTGAAAATCAATATTGTGGCGAACATTTTTACAGATTCTGATTTTGGTATGTACGCTTCACATGTGACGTGTGAATCCAGGTTTTCTTTCCTTGGAGTTTCACGGCCAACTGGGTTGTAAGAAGCACCTGGTAGGGACCTTCCCACTTGGCCCCCAATGGCTCCCGCTGCAGTTTCTTAAGGTACACTGATTCGCCGGGCACCAAGTCGTGGCCCCCCTCGGGAGGGTCTCCCCAGGCCACCGAAACCTGTTGAGAAGCAGAACTGACAGCATTTGTTAAGTTTTGACATAACTAAATAAAGCATCACTCCTCAGATGACAGTCTGCCTTTCTTCAGTCCCTGGCAGGGACATGGGTCTACCAGTGGATTGGATTGGATTTGTTTATTGTCACGTGTACCGAGGTATAGTGAAAAGTATTTTTCTGCGAGCAGCTCAACAGATCATTAAGTACATGAGAAGAAAAGGGAATAAAAGAAAATACATAATAGGGCAACACAACATATACAATGTAACTACGTAAGCACTGGCATCGCATGAAGCATACAGGGTGTAGTGTTAATGAAGTCAGTCCATAAGAGGGTCATTTAAGAGTCTGGTGACAGTGGGGAAAAGGCTGTTTTTGATTCTGTTCGTGCGTGTTCTCAGACTTCTGTATCTCCTGCCCGATGGAAGAAGTTGGAAGAGTGAGTAAGCCGGGTGGGCAGGATCTTTGATTATACTGCCTGCTTTCCCCAGGCAGCGGGAGGTGTAGATGGAGTCAATGGATGGGAGGCAGGTTCGTGTGATGGACTGGGCGGTGTTCACGACTCTCTGAAGTTTCTTGCGGTCCTGGGCCGAGCAGTTTCCATACTAGGCTGTGATGCAGCCCGATAGGATGCTTTCTCTGGTGCCTCTGTAAAAGTTGGTAAGAGTCAATGTGGACATGTTGAATTTCCTTAGTTTCCTGAGGAAGTATAGGCACTGTTGTGCTTTCTTGGTGGTAGCGCCGATGTAGGTGGACCAGGACAGATTTTTGGAGATGTGCACCCCTAGGAATTTGAAACTGCTAACCATCTCCACCTCGGCCCCTTTGATGCTGACAGGGGTGTGTACAGTACTTTGCTTCCTGAAGTCAATTACCAGCTCTTTAGTTTTACTGGCATTGAGAGAGAGATTGTTGTCGTTACACCACTCCACTAGGTTCTCTATCTCCCTCCTGTATTCGGACTCGTCGTTATTCGAGATCTGACCCACTATGGTCGTATCGTCAGCAAACCTGTAGATGGAGTTGGAACCAAGTTTTGCCACACAGTCGTGTGTGTACAGTGAGTAGAGTAGGGGGCTAAGTACGCAGCCTTGCGGGGCGCCGGTGTTGAGGACTATTGTGGAGGAGGTGTTGTTCATTCTTACTGATTGTGGTCTGTTGGTCAGAAAATCGAGGATCAAGTTGCAGAGTGGGGAGCCAAGTCCTAGGTTTTGGAGCTTTGATATAGCTTGGCTGGGATTATGGTGTTGAAGGCGGAGCTGTAGTCAATAAATATGAGTCTAATGTAGGAGTCCTTGTTTTCGAGATGCTCCAGGGATGAGTGTAGGGCCAGGGAAATGGTGTCTGATGTGGACCGGTTGCAGTGATAACCTCAAATGGGCAAAGGCCTGTGGTTCTGTTTGGGATTGCTCTGATACTGCACAAAACTAGTGGCAAGGCTTGAATACAATACAAATCAGCTCAACAGATCATTACGTACATGAAAAGAAAAGGAAATACAAGAAAATATGTCATCGGGCAGCACAAGGTACACAATGTAACGACATAAACACCGGCATCGGGTGAAGCATACAGGGGTGTAATGTTAATGGGGTCAGTCCATAAGAGGGTCGTTTAGGAGTCGTAACAGTGGGGAAGAAGCTGTTTTTGAGTCTGTGCGTGTTCTCAGACTTCTGTATATCCTGCCCAATGGAAGACGTTGGAAGAGTGAGTAGGCCGGGTGGGAGGGGTCTTTGATTATGCTGCCCGCTTTCCCCAGGCAGTTAATTATCCTTAATGATTTCTCAATTAAACCTTTTATCTATCTCAACTATAGCTAACCAGAAAAGCTGATTTCTATCAGATGGTTAGATTCTCTCTTAATTGAAAATGGCCATTGCCTGGTATTGGTGTGGTACAAATGTTACTTGCCACTTATCAGCTCATGTCTGAATGTTGTCCAAGCCTTGCTGCATCACAAACTGCTTCATTATCTGAGGAGCCGTAAATGGTGCTGAACATTGTGCAATTATCTGCAAATATTGATGAAACGGGTGAAGATGATTGGGCCAATACACAACCCTGAGGAACGCTTGCAGCACTGTTGCAGGACTGAAATGATCACGTCCAACAACTCCAACCATCTTCCGATATGCTAGATAGGACTCCAACCTGTGGAGAATTTCCCCATGATTGCTCTTTATATCAAGGCAACCTTTGACCAGGAGCCCTACCAACACTGAAGTCAATGGGAGTCACTCTCATTTCAGTCTTCAGTCCATATTTGGACCAGGGCTCTAATAAGGTCAGGAGCTGAGTCGCCTTGGTGGGACCCAATGGAGCGTCAGCAAGCAGTTTTTTGCTGAGCATGTGCGACTTGATAGTACTATTAACGACACTTTTCATCACTTTGCTGATGATCAAAAGTAGACTGACGAGGCAGTAATTGGCTTTTCATTTTGGACAGGACATAACTGGGCAATTTTAAACATTGCTGGTAGATACTGGTGTTGCAGCTATATGGGAATGCTTGGCTAGGGTGCTGTTAGTTCTGAAACTGAACTTTGGTACTATTGCTGAAATGTCACGATTCATATTCTTTGCTGTGCCAAGTGCTTTTGGCCGTTTCTTGATATCCAGTGGAGTGAATCGTGAATACTGGCATCTGTGATGCTGGACACTTTGGAAGAAGGATCATCCACTTGGCACTTCTGGCTGAAGATAGTTGCAAATACTTTAACATTGTCTTTTAAACTGGTGTCCTGGGCTTCCCCATAATTGAGAATGGGATATTTGTGGAGCCTTCCCCTTCTGTTAATTGATTAATTGTCCACCACCAGACACGACTCCATGACGCAAGACTGCAGAGCTTAGGTCTGATCTATTGGTTGTGGGATTGCTTAGCTCTGTCTGCCGCATGTTGCTTATGCTGTTTGGCATGCAAATGCTCCTATGTTATAGCATCACCAGTTGGCACATTGCTTTTGGATATGTCTGGTGTTGCTTCTGGCATGTCGTCCTTTTTTGAACCAGCGTTTTGTTTTTTTAAAACTATTTTTATTCTCCTTTTTCACATTTACTCCCGCATTTACACACATCAACAATGAACAATAATCAGCAAGATATGTCAATCCCCATAATAACAACGATCCCATCCTCCCACCAACCCCCAAACATCAGCCCACATGTTTACATAAACAAATGACAAAAAGGAATCGGGGATTACCCATTGTCACCCTTAATATATACAGCCCCCCTCCCACCCATCCCACCCCCCCCCCCCCCCCCCAACTAATGTTCGATGTTATCCAGTTCTTGAAAGTGCATAATAAATAGTGCCCATGACTTGTAGAACCCCTCCGAGCTTCCCCTCAGTTCGAACTTCACCTTCTCAAGGGTCAAGTATTCCAACAGGTCCCCACGCCAGGGCACTGGGTGGAGATGCTGCTCTCCATCCCAGCAGGAGATCTGCCTTCAGGCGATCAACGAGGCGAAGGCTATGATATCTGCCTCCGCACCCGTTTCCAACCCTGGCTGGTCCGACACCCCGAATATGGCCTCCCGGGGACCCGGATCCAGTTTCACACTCACCATCTTGGAAACTACCCTAAACACCTCTTTCCAGTACTCCCCTAGCTTTGCACAGGACCAAAACATATGAAGGTGATTAGCAGGCCCACCCCGCAACGCTCACACACATCTTCTACTCCTTCAAAAAATCGGCTCATCCTCACCCTCATGAGGTGCGCTCTATATACCATCTTCAGCTGTATCAGCCCCACCCTCGCAATTGAGGTAGAGGCATTCACTCTTTGGAGCACCTCACACCAGACCCCCTCCTCTATAATCTCTCCCAGCTCTTCCTCCCACTTTGCTTTGATCCCTTCCAGTGGTGTCTTATCCTCTTCCAAAATAGCTCCGTACACCGCTGACACTGCCCCCTTCTCCAGTCCCCTTGTCGTCCGCACTTCTGTAGCACAATCAATCACTGACGAGGCGAGATGAAGTCAATTGATGACTTTATTACGCAGACTTGTTCCCCAGCAGCTCGGTTACAGAATGTGGCTGCTGGGAGAACCCGGGTTCTTATACTCAGCCTTACTGGGTGGAGCCAGAAGGCGGCAGATCCAATCAGGACCCAGTGTCTGTCCACCAATAGCCTCTCGGCATCACTGGGTACTGTACTACCCCTAATACATACCACCACATTCACCCCTTGTTAAAAAAGAACCCGGCGGGGTGGTGGGTCGCATGGTGGTAGGGGTTTACAACGTCGGTACTGGGATTCCATTAACACAGTGGCTATGCAACGATATCAACTGTTAACTATTTACAACGCTGCTTTTATTGAGCCACTGAATTATTTACAGATCTTGCTTTGTCACGCAGATTCGATGAGTCGAAAGGGTGCACTGGTCGTCCTTGCCGATCGTTTCAGCCCCGGTGGTGGTGCAGGCGCTGGCTCGGGCACTATAGTCTCTGGGAGCGTCGCGATGTTTGTTCCTGTTTCACTACTCCTGGGCAGGCATGGGAGGAGGACCGATCCACCCGGGAAGGGAGCGGCTGTGGGGTACGCGGAGGGAGGGGGTGACTGGTGTTGGGGGGCTGTGGGGAGCTCCGGCGGGCGCCAGGTCCCGCAGGGAGACCGTGTCCTGTTGGCCGTCGGGGTATGCCATGTAAGCGTGTTGAGGGTTTGCATGGAGGAGATGAACCCTTTCGACCAACGGGTTCGATTTGTGCGCCCACACATGCTTTCGGAGCAGGATGGGTCCCGGGGCTGCCAGCCAGGTCAGAAGTGACGTTCCGGAGGAGGACTTCCTAGGGAAGACAAGGAGGCGCTCGTGAGGCATTTGATTAGTTGTGGTACACAGCAGTGACCGGATGGAGTGAAGGGCATCCGGGAGGTCCTCCTGCCAACGGGAAACTTGGAGACTTCTGGACCGTAGGGCCAGTAGGACAGTCTTCCAGACGGTTCTGTTCTCCCTCTCTACCTGACCGTTCCCCCGGGGGTTGTAACTGGTCGTCCTGCTCGAGGCGTTGCCCTTGCTGAGCAGGAATTGACGCAGTTCGTCGCTCATGAAGGAGGGCCCCCTATCGCTATGGATGTAGGCGGGGAAACCGAACAGTGTAAATATGGTGCAGAGGGCTTTAATAACTGTGGCCGCGGTCATGTCAGGGCAGGGGATGGCGAAAGGAAAACGGGAGTATTCGTCAACCACGTTCAGGAAGTACGTGTTGCGATCGGTGGAGGGGAGGGGGCCTTTGAAGTCCAGACTGAGGCGCTCAAAGGGACGGGAAGTCTTTATCAGGTGCGCTCTATCTGGCCTCAAAGTGCGGCTTGCACTCTGCGCAGATTTGGCAGTTCCTGGTGGCTGTTCGGACCTCCTCGACGGAGTAGGGGAGGTTGCGGGTCTTCACGAAGTGGTAGAACCGAGTGACCCCCGGGTGGCAGAGGTCTTCGTGGAGGGCTTGGAGACGGTCCACTTGTGCGTTGGCACATGTGCCGCGGGATAGGGCATTGGACGGCTCGTTCAGCTTTCAGGGACGATACAAGATCTCATAGTTATATGTGGAGAGTTCGATCCTCCACTACAAGATCTTGTCGTTCTTGATCTTGCCCGCTGCGCATTATCGAACATGAAGGCTACCGACCGTTGGTCAGTGAGGAGAGTGAATCTCCTACGGGCCAGGTAATGCCTCCAATGCTGCACAGCGTCTACTTTGGCTTGGGCTTCCTTTTCCACTGAGGAGTGGCGGATTTCTGAAACGTGGAGGGTACGGGAGAAAAAGGCCACGGGTCTGCCCGCTTGGTTGAGAGTGGCCGCCAGAGCTACGTCAGACGCGTCGCTCTCGACCTGGAAGGGGAGGTATTCGTCGATCGCGTGCATCATGGCCTTTGCGATATCTGCTTTGATGCGGTTGAAGGCCTGGCGGGCCTCTGTCGACAGGGGGAAGGTAGTGGACTGAATTAGCGGGCGGGCCTTGTCCGCGTAGTTGGGGACCCACTGGGCGTAATAAGAGAAAAATCCCAGGCAGCATTTCAGGGCTTTGGAACAGTGAGGGAGGGGGAACTCCATAAAGGGGCACATGCGTTCAGGGTCGGGGCCTATGACTCCATTATGCACTACGTAGCCAAGGATGGCTAGACGGTTGATGCTAAACACGCATTTTTCCTTGTTGTAGGTGAGGTTCAGGGTGTAAGCGGTCTGGAGGAATTTGCGGAAGTTGGCGTCGTGGTCCTGCTAGTCATGGCTGCAGATGGTGACGTTGTCCAGGTACGGGAACGTATCCCATAAACCGTGCTGGTCAACCATTCGGTCCATCTCCCGTTGGAAGACCGAGACTCCGTTAGTGACGCCGAATGGAACCCTTAAAAAGTGGTAGAGCCGCCTGTGCTTAGAAGGCAGTGTACTTGCGGTCGCTCGGGCGGATGGGGAGCTGGTGATATGCGGACTTAAGGTCCACGGTGAAAAAGACCTTGTACTGTGCAATCCGATTGACCATGTCGGATATGCGGGGGAGAGGGTACGCATCCAGCTGCGTGTACCTATTGATGGTGTGACTATAGTCTATGACCATCCTCTGCTTCTCCCCGGTCTTTACAACTACCACCTAAGCTCTCCAGGGACTATTGCTGGCCTGGATTATGCCTTCCCTCAGCAGCCGCTGGACTTCTGACCGGATAAATGTTCAGTCCTGGGCGCTGTAACGTCTGCTCCGAGTGGCGACGGGTTTGCAATCCGGGGTGAGGTTCGCAAACAGGGAAGGCGGTTCAATCTTGAGGGTCGCGAGGCCGCAGATAGTAAGTGGGGGTATAGGGCCGCCGAATTGGAACGTTAAACTCTGGGGGTTACACTGAAAATCTAACCCCAGGAGTGTGGGAGCGCAGAGGTACATAAAGTCGGTAATTCTTAAACTCCCTCCCCTGCACCGTGAGGTTCGCGATGCAGAACCCTTTGATTTCTACGGAATGGGATCCTGCTGCCAGAAAAATCTTTTGGGTACTCGGGTGGATTGAAAGAAAACAGCGTCTTACCGTATCCGGATGGATAAAACTTTCCGTGCTCCCAGAGTCGATCAGGCATAGATTATGTCAATCGATGGCTTTATTACGCAGACTTGTTCCCCAGCAGCTCGGTTACAGAATGCGGCTGCTGGGAGAACCCGGGTTCCTCCTTACTGGGTGGAGCCAGTAGGCGGCATATCTAATCAGGACCCAGTGTCTGTCCACCAATAGCCTCTCGGCATCACTGGGTATCGTACTACCCTTAATACATACCACCACAACCTCCTCCAACAATGTAGAGGCCGGTTCCTCTGGGAAGCTCTGTATCTCCTTCCTGGCAAAATCCCGAACCTGCATGTACCTAAACACTTCTCCCTGCTCCAACCCATACTTCGCTTCCAGCTCCCTCAAACCTGCAAACCGACCCCGAAGAAACAAATCTTTTAGCGTCTTAATCCCCTTCTCTTCCCATTTCCGAAAACTTCCATCCCACCTCCCTGGCCCATCTCAAAGTAGTGGTGTTTGCCCTGGTGTGTAACCCACAGTCTTGCCGGCTGCAGCATTCCAAATTTTACTTTCGTCCTGTGGAGCACCGCCTTGGCCCGATTGAAACTTGCCCTCCTTCTCGCCACCTCCGCACTCCAACCTTGATACACGCGGATCACCGCGTTCTCCCACCTGCTACTCCGTGTCTTCTTAGCCCATCTCAGGACCATCTCCCTGTCCTTGTAGCGGTGGAACCTCACCACTATTGCTCGCGGTATTTCCCCTGCCTTTGGTCGTCTCACGAGGACCCGGTATGCTCCCTCAACTTCCAGGGGGCCCGTCGGGGCCTCAGCTCCCATTAAAGTATGGAGCATTGCACTCACATGCGCCCCAACATCAGCTCCCTCTGTCCCTTCGGGAAGACCCAAAATCCTTAGATTCTTCCTCCTCGAGCTATTTTCCAGGGCTTCCAGCCTTTCTATGCACCTCTTATGTAGTGCCTCGTGCGTCTCCGTCTTCACCACCAAGCCCTGTATCTCGTCTTCATTCTCGGCTGCCTTTGCCTTCACTCCACGGAGCTCCATCGCCTGGGTCTTTTGCGTCTCCTTCAATCCCTCAATCACCAGCAACATCGGCGCCAGCACCTCCTTCTTGAGCTCCTCCACACATCGTCGGAGGAACTCCTGCTGTTCCGGGCCCCATACCATCTGGGCTCCCTGAGCCGTCATCTTGCTTCTCCCTTCTCTTCTCTGCCGTTGCTCCAGAGGATCCTCTGCAATCTGGCCACTACTATCGCTTCTTTCCATCCACACCCGGGGGGACTCCTTCCTTTGTCGCCTCACACTGGGTTTGGCCGTAAGAAATTTCCGTTGGGGCTCCCGATAAGAGCCCAAAAGTCCGTTGAAACGGGAGGTGCCGAAACGTACGGCTTAGCTGGTCATCGCCGCAACCGGAAGTCAACACATTCATTTTAACTGCCTGGACCCGACCCGACCCGACAGAGGAAGGCCATCCCACCTTGCCAGATCGGCTTTCACTCTTCCCCACCAAACTAGTGATGTTGTACCTGCGAAGACTCCCCACTCCCGGGCAACCTGCACCCCCAGATACCTAAAATGAGTCCCTGCCCTATGGAATGGCAGCCACCCCACCCCTGGCTGAGACACCACAAAATACTCGCTCTTGTCCAGGTTCAGCTTGTACCCCGAGAAAGACCCAAATACCCGCAGTAGCTCCAATATTCCTCCTATCGAAGCACTCTGTTCCGACACATACAGCAGCAAGTCGTCGGCATATAAGGACACCCTATGCTCTTATCACCACCCGCACTATTCCTTTCCATACTCCCGAACTTATCAATGCGATGGCCAACGGCTCAAACGCAAGTGCAAACAGCAGGGGGGACATAGGACATCCCTGTCTCGTCCCACTGTGGAGAGAAAAGTATCTCGAACTGATATTGTTTGTGCGGACACTGTCCTTCGGCTCCTTATATAATAGCTTTACCCAGTTCACCAATCTTGGTCCAATCCCAAACCGCTCCAGCACTGCCATCAGGTACCCCCATTCTACCCGCTCAAACACCTTCTCGGCGAACAATGCCACAACCACCTCTTCCCTTCCGCCGGTGCCATAACGACATTCAAAACCCTCCTAATGTTCGAAAACAACTGCCTCCCTTTCACAAACCCCGTCTGATCCTCCCCTATCACCTTTGGGAGGCACTCCTCCAGCCTACCCGCCAGTACCTTCGCCAACACTTTTGCGTCCACATTCAGAAGTGATATGGGCCGATACGACCCACACTCCGTCGGATCCTTATCTTTTTTTAGCAACAGTGAAATCGATGCCTGCCCCAAGGTTTGCGGCAACACCCCCTTCCCTATCGCCTCCTCAAACATCCCCACCATCAGGGGTGCCAACCTATCCTTATATTTTTTATAATATTCCACCGGAAACCCATCCGGCCCTGCCACCTTCCCCGACTGCATCCTCCGAATCGCATCCTTTATCTCCTGCTCCACTATTGCTCCTCCTAATGTAGCCCTGTCCCCCCCCCCTCTAGCCTCGGGTACTCCAACCCAACTAGAAATTCCTGCATCTCACGGGCTCCCCCGGGTGGCTCTGACTTGTACAACCTCTCATAAAATTCCTCAAAAACCTTGTTAATCAGCAGTGGAGCCACCACCAACTTCCCTGCCTTATCCTTCACCTGAAGAATTTCCCTTGCCGCTGCCTCCCTCCGGAGCTGACCTGCTAACATACTTTTCTCCATGTTCATAAACTGCATCCCTTGCTCGTCTGAGTTGGCGCACCGCCTTCCTGGTGGACAGTCGGTCGAAGCTTGCCTGTAGCTCCTCTTTTCCAGCTTCGCTGGGTCCCCATCTTCTGCATACCTCCCATCTACCTCCAACATCTCATCTATTACCCTCTGCCTCTCCAACCTCTCCTCTTTGTCCACCCTGGCCTTAAACAAAATTACCTCCCCCTCACCACCGCCTTTAGAGCCTCCCAGACGACTGCCTTCGACACCTCACCCATACAATTGAAACCTACATACTCCTTAATTATGTTTTCAGTTTTCTCAGAACACTTGGTTCCCCAAAAGCCCCACTTCCAGTTTCCATCCCAGTCTCTGCGCTACTCCCTTCTCCAGCACCATATCCACCCAATGTGGAGCGTGATCCCTCGCTGCTCCCCTTTTCCTCAATTGGTGTGCCAGCAACCTGTTCGCCTTCTCCCCATATTCACACTGTACACCCTGTGCCTTCCTCCATTGTGCCTCTGCAGTGCCTGTAGTCAGCAAGTCAAATTCCACATGCAGCCTTTGCCTTTCCCTGTACAATCCCTCCTCCGGTGCTTCCGCATATTGTCTGTCCACCCTCAAAAGTTCTTGCAGCAACCGCTCCCGTTCCTTACTCTCCTGCTTCCCTTTATGTGCCCTTATTGATATCAGCTCCCCCCTAACCACCGCCTTCAACGCCTCCCAGACCACTCCCACCTGGACCTCCCCATTGTCATTGAGTTCCAAGTACTTTTCAATACATCCCCTCACCCTTAGACACACCCCCTCATCCGCCATTAGTCCCATGTCCATTCTCCAGGGTGGGCGCCCTCCTGTTTCCTCCCCTATCTCCAAGTCTACCCAGTGTGGGGCGTGATCCGAAATGGCTATAGCCGTATACTCCGTTCCCCTCACCTTCGGGATCAATGCCCTACCCAGCACGAAAAAGTCTATGCGCGAATAGACTTTATGGACATAGGAGAAAAACGAGAACTCCTTACTCCTAGGTCTACTGAATCTCCAAGGGTCCACACCTCCCATCTGCTCCATAAAATCTTTAAGCACCTTGGCTGCTGCCGGCCTCCTTCCAGTCCTGGACTTCGACCTATCCAGCCCTGGTTCCAACACCGTGTTAAAGTCTCCCCCCATTATCAGCTTTCCCGTCTCCAGGTCCGGAATGCGTCCTAGCATCCGCCTCATAAAATTGGCATCATCCCAGTTCGGGGCATACACGTTTACCAAAACCACCGTCTCTCCCTGTAGTTTGCCACTCACCATCACGTATCTGCCCCCGTTATCCGCCACTATAGTCTTTGCCTCGAACATTACCCGCTTCCCCACTAATATAGCCACCCCCTGTTTTTCGCATCTAGCCCCGAATGGAACACCTGCCCCACCCATCCTTTGCGCAGCCTAACCTGGTCTATCAGTTTCAGGTGCGTTTCCTGTAACATAACCACATCTGCTTTAAGTTTCTTAAGGTGTGCGAGTACCCGTGCCCTCTTTATTGGCCCGTTGAGCCCTCTCACGTTCCACGTGATCAGCCGAGTTGGGGGGCTTCCCACCCCCCCCCCCTTGCCGATTAGCCATCATCTTTTTCCAGCTTCTCACCCAGTTCCCACGCAGCTGTATCTCCCCCAGGCGGTGCCCCCCCGCCCATCCTCTCCCGTACCCGCTCCCCCCTTTCCCCAGCAGCAGCAACCCAGTAATTCCCCCCTCCCACCCCCCCCGCTAGACCCCCTGCTAGCGTAATTACTCCCCCCATGTTGCTCCCAGAAGTCAGCAAACTCTGGCTGACCTCGGCTTCCCCCCGTGACCACGGCTCGCACCGTGCGACGCCCCCTCCTTCCTGCTTCTCTATTCCTGCCATAATTATCATAGCGCGGGAGCCAAGCCCGCGCTTCTCCCTTGGCCCCGCCCCCCCATGGCCAACGCCCCATCTCCTCTCCCTCCCCACCTCCCCCCATCACCCCCTGTGGGAGAGAGAAAAGTTACCACACCGCAGGATTAGAACATAAAACCCCTCTTCGCCCCCCACATTCGCCCCACCACTTTGTCCAAACGTTCTTTTTAATAATACACTCATTCCAGTTTTTCTTCTACAATAAAAGTCCACGCTTCATCCGCCGTCTCAAAGTAGTGGTGCCTCCCTTGATATGTGACCCACAGTCTTGCCGGTTGCAGCATTCCAAATTTTATCTTCCTTTTATGAAGCACCGCCTTAGCCCGATTAAAGCTCGCCCTCCTTCTCGCCACCTCCGCACTCCAGTCTTGATAAACGCGGATCACCGCGTTCTCCCATTTACTGCACCGAGTTTTCTTCGCCCATCTAAGGACCATTTCTCTATCCTTAAAACGGAGGAATCTCACCACTATGGCTCTGGGAGTTTCTCCTGCTCTCGGTCCTCGCGCCATAACTCGGTATGCTCCCTCCACCTCCAACGGACCCGCCGGGGCCTCCGCTCCCATTAACGAGTGCAGCATCGTGCTCACATATGCCCCGACGTCCGCACCCTCCACACCTTCAGGAAGACCAAGAATCCTCAGGTTGTTCCTCCTTGCGTTGTTTTCCAGTGCCTCCAACCTCTCCACACATCGTTTCTGATGTGCCTCCTGTATCTCCGTCTTCACCACCAGGCCCTGTATATCGTCCTCATTCCCGGCTGCCTTCGCCTTCACGACCCGAAGCTCCCGCTCCTGGGTCTTTTGTTCCTCCTTTAGCCCTTCAATCGCCTGTAGTATCGGGGCCAACAGCTCTTTCTTCATTTCCTTTTTTATCTCTTCCACGCAGCATTTCAAGAACTCTTGTTGTTCAGGGCCCCATGTGAAACTGCCACCTTCCGACGCCATCTTGGTTTTTGCTTGCCTTCCTTGCCGCTGTTCCAAAGGATCCGCTGCAATCCGGCCACTTTCCTCTCCTTTTTCCATACGTGTCCAGGGGGAATTCCCTTCTGGTTTACCGCACGGTGTTTTTAGCCGTTAAAATTGCCGTTGGGGCTCCTATGAAGAGCCCAAAAGTCCGTTCCACCGGGAGCTGCCGAAACGTGCGACTTAGCTGGTCATCGCCGCACCCGGAAGTCTCGGAGTCCTCTGTTAACCTCCACCACCCTCCGCAGCTCGTCCCCCATCGAAGTGACCTGGTCGCTGTGTCGTGACACGGCCTTCTCCACTTCCTTCATCTTCTCGCCCTGCTCTCTCACCTCGGCCGATGCCTTTGCCACCGCCACCCTCACCGGGCCGATTGCCTCCTCGACCAATGACTTCAACACGACCGCCGTCTCCTTCCTCAAGGCCTCCATGTGCCCTGTTTTCCCAGCTCCACCGCCATCACCTTGGTCATCTTCTCCACCGTAAGTCATGCGGGCCCGCCTTGCAGTTCGGCTTCCGCCATCCTGTCAATACTTTTGCTCGTCTTCTCCTTCAGCGGCAAACCCGTGTTTCCTCCTTTCTTTGACGCTGCTCTTCGCATCCTTTAGCGGCTTATTGTTTTTTATCTTCTTTATTTTCCCTTCTCGCCCCCTTCACCCCCCTGTCCTTCATCAATCTGACTTATTCTTTTTAAAAAAAAAAAAAACTTTTACCAAACTTCCTTAAACCTTCTTTCTTTCTCCTCTGCATTCACCCAGAGCTCCCCTGGGACCAGGCTTCAGCCTTCTTTCTTCCTCCCAGGTGGGAGCCATTTGAGGTGGAGTACCCTTCCTACATAGTGCCCTGGCCTTGGGCCTGCCGCCTCAGCCTCCTCGTAGCTCCACCCCCGCTGCTCTGACCTTGCCGCTGCGCTGGGCCCAGCACCTCAGCCCCCGCCGCCTGACACCCGTGCGGGGTTCTTCGCCGGTTTTTAAACCGGCCCCGCTGGCTGCTCGTGACGGCCCCAAAGGCCGACGATAGTCGGGGGGTACGTGAAGACTCTGGGATTTCCCCGAAATCGCGGCTACCGGGGGGAGCTCTTGTTGCTACGGCCGCCCTGCTCGCCCACGCCACCGGAAGTCCTTCTTTGAACCAGAGTTGATCGAGGTTACAGATTGAGGTTGTTTACAATTCTGCTGTTGATGACCCACAGCTCCTCATGGATGCCCAATTTTGGGTTACTAGATCTGTTTGAAATCTATCCTATTTAGCATGATGGAGGGTATGCTCAATGGGAAGATGGGACTTTGTCTGCAAGGACTGTGGTGGTCACTCCTGCCAATACTTTCATAGACAAATGCATCTGTGATGGATAAAGGGGTTAGGGAAAGGTCAAGTACGTTTTTCCCTCTTGTTGGTTCCCTCACTTCCTGCTGAAGACCCAGTCTAGCAGCTCTGCTCTTTAGGGCTCAGTAAGGAGTGGTGCTATAAGACCACTTCTTGATGTACATTGAAGTCCCTCACCCAAGTACATTCTGTGCCCTTACTCCAAGTGGTGCTCAACATGGAAGAGTACTGATTCACAAGCCGACTGCAGATGGTAAGTGGCAATCAGCAGGAGGTTGCCTTGTCTATACTTACTTGATGCCATGAGACTTCATGGGGTCTGGAGTCTGTTGAGGACTCTCGGGGCAGCTCTCTCTTGACTGTATGCTACTGTGCCTCCATCTCCTGGTGGGTCAGGGCATACCTAGGGTGGGTGATGGTGGTGTCTGGGACGTTGCTATAAGGTATGATTCTGTGAGTATGACTATGTCAGGCTATTGCTGACATTGTCTGTGGGACAGCTCTCCCAATTTTGGCACAAGCCCCCAGATGTTAGTAAGGTGACTTTGCAGTGTCGATGAGCTTGGGTTTGCCCTTATCGTTTCTGGGCCAATGCCGGATCGTCTTGTCAGGTTTCGTTCCTTTTAGACTTTGTTGCAGTTTGATGCAACTAAGTAGCTTGCTGGGCCATTTAAGAGTTATCAACAATGCTGAGGTTCTGGAATCACGTGTAGGCCAGACCAGGAGGGCGACATTTTTCCTTTCCTGAAGGGCATTTGTGAACCAGATGGGTTTCAAAAGACAATCAACAATTGTTTTGTGGTCGCCTTTAGACAGGCTTTTAATTCCAGATTTATTAACTGAATTTAAATTCCACCAGCTGCCATGGTGCGATTTGAACTCCCGTCCACAGACACATTGGCCTCTGGAGTTTTTGTCAAATGACATTACCACCTTGCCAGCACTTCCTGCAGCAATGCCTGGGTGCTGAGATGACTGGCCTCCAAAAACCAGAACTGTTTTCCTTTGTACGAGGTATAATCCTGATTCCCAATGACTTCGATGTTCCGAGGGCTCCTTGATGCCATGTTTGGCCAAATGCTGTTCTGGTGTCCAGGACAGTCACTCTCAACTTATCTCTTGAATTCAACCCTTTTGTCCATGTTTGGCCTAAGGCTGCAATGACCTCTGAAGTCTTGTAGTGCTGGCAAGACCCAAACTGAGCATCATTGAACAGGTTGTTGCTGAGTACATGCTACTTGATTCCTAGTTTGGATAAATCAAATAACCAATTAAGCTGAATCAGATAAACTTGGGGACAAATTCAAGATTCAGCCCCTTAAAGGGATGCTTCCTGAAACAAAAAGAAAACCACAAATGAAACTTAAACATTACACTGAAATGTGATTGAGGATTATTAAGGCACCCTAATCCATGTGGTGCCCTCCAGGCACGGAAGGCCTTGACGATGCCGGTAGATACAATGTGCTCCTTCTCTAGGGATACCCGACTGTAAATGTAGCCATGGTAGTGGGCAGACAGTTGTACTTTCTGTCACTTTGCTGATGATTGGGAGTAGACCGATGGACCAAGTGATCTAGTCGCCTCAGTAGCCACTTGATATGAAGCATCCCGTGTTCTATAGCCTTTAGTCAAAAATGTTTCTCTTTCCTTCTCCCATAGTTCTTCCATTATGAATCATTGGCCTATATTGCCTTGTTTCCCATTCACCCACCAGTGAAACCAATTTGTCATTGTTTACCCATGCTAAAAGTCTCCAGGTTTCACTTAGCCTTTTGCTTATCTTTCTGCATTATTCCCATACATCACCTTAGTTACAAGAGGATCCTATGCACACAGATATCCACAGCTTGTTGAAGGAAGGGGTTCCATAATTCCACCCTCTAGATGAAAAAGCATTTCCTCACTTGTCTCCAAATTGACCTGCCTCTAATTTTGATATTGTAATCCTCCCTTCCTTCTCTGTTCTTAATCCCCCACCACAGGAAAAAGATTCTCTGTATTCCACACACTCCCTGTCACTCCTCACCCTAATTCTCCACTGTTATTCTATTCCTCTCATTCCAATTCCTTGTTCTCGAACACTTAGAAAATGATGGTAGGATTGGGCAGAATCAACATATATTTATGAAAGGGAAATCATGTCTGACAAACCTATTGGGAGTTTGTTGTGGATGTAACTAGCAAAACAGATAAGGGGAACCTTTGGATGTGGTGTATTTGGATTTTCAGAAGACTTTCAATTAGGACCCACGCAAGAGTTTAATATTAAAAAGTAGAGCACTTGGGATAGGAAGCAATATAATGACATGGATTGAAGATTGGGTAATGGGCAGAAAACGGTAGGAATAAATGAGTCATTCTTAGGTTGGCAGACTGTGACTAGTGGGTCATCGCAAGGATCAGTGCTTGGTGCCCATCCCTAAGGGTATTTTAAGAGTCAACCACATTGGTGGTGGGTTTGGAGTCACATGTAGGCTAGACCAGGTAATGATAAGTGATTTCCTTCTCTAAAGGACATTAGTGAGCCAGATGAATTTTTATGACAATCGACAATGGTTTCATGGTCGTCATTCGACTTTTAATTCCGGATTTTTATTGAATTCAAATTCCACCACTTGCCCTGGTGGGATTTGAACCCAGGTCTCCAGAGTATTACCCTGGGTCTCTAGATTACTAGTTACAATACCAATATGCCACTCTGTACCCTCATCTGCCAAAAATACTATTTTTGCTTTTATTGGAAGAGGATCTGTAATAATAATCTTTATTAGTGTCCCAAGAAGGCTTACATTAACACTGCAATGAAGTTACTGTGAAAATCCGCTAATCGCCACAGTCCGGTGTCTGTTTGGGTATACTGAGGGAGAATTCAGAATGTCCAAATTACCTAACCGCACGTCTTTTGGGACTTGTGGGAGAAAACCGGAGCATCCAGATAAACTCCACTCAGAGAATGGGAGAACGTGCAGACTTCGCACAGACAGTGACCCAAGCCAGGAATCGAACCCAGGTCCCTGGCGCTGTGAAGCAACTGTGCTAACCATTGTGCCACCGTGCTGTGTGTACTGGTAAACATGTCTTGGTGCAATTCAATAGAGCTTTAGTGAAACTGTACCTGGATTATTGTGTGCAGGTTTGTCTCCTTACCTAAGGGAGGATATACTTGCCACAGAGGGAGTTTAATGAAGGTTCGCCAGACAGATTCCTGGGATGGCAGCACTGCCCAATGAGAAGAGATTGATGAGACTGGATTAATACTCTGGTGTTCAGAAGGATTGAGAGGTGACCTCATTGAAACATATATAAAATTCTTACAGGGCTTGACAAAGTAGGTGCAGGAAGAATATTCCCCCAGTCTGAGGGGTCTGGAGCAAGGAGGCACCAGAATAAAGAGGCATGACTGAGACGGGGAGGAATTGCTTCACTTGTTAGCAAATCTTTAGAATGCTATACCCCAGAGGCCTGTGGGGGCTCTGACTATGAGTATATTCAAGACAGAAATTGATACATTTTTAGATTGTAAAAATATGAAGGGATATGGGAATAGTGCAGGATATACAAGATCCAGCCATGATCAAACTTAATGGCAGTGCAGGCTCAGTAGGCTGAGCAGCCTACTCTTTGGGTAACATTAATCTTTTTCTTCCTCCACACCCCAACTCCTGCCAGTTTCTCTACCAGACAGTTCCATTTCAGGCCTCTTCTAAGGCGATTCATCTGTCTTCAATTAAGTGAGTGTGGTGGGTGGGAACAGTGAGCTTGGAGGCATCCCTGCAGCGCCAGCTGTTAACATCATGGAGTAGAGGGATGTTATCCTGAAAAATGTTTAAATAGAAAAGTTCTTCAAGGCTGCTGCTAACAATACCTGAGAGTCATGGTCCATTCTGGGGCAATTGTGGATAACTGGTAAAGTAATTGAGGGACAGCTGTCCCTTATTTGGCTCATCAGAATCGTTACAATGAAGCCTGCTTTTTCCTCCGAAATCTTCGCAGCATTTCCACCAACTGCCCACAAACTGAAGAAGCTCTCTGAAAATATTCCCCATTCCTAACATTTGATTTGTTTTGATGTAGCTTAACTTGTAATTCTCCTTGATTCGTTACTGTTTTAAGGGTTACAAAATTTTTCAAACGCAATTTTAATGAGTTTCCTAGGTTTGTATATACATCATATTAGTGCATACTATTAACTTATAAAAATGGCTTTCATTTCCCAATTACCGTAAAGCTTTCAACCATCATGGAATCATCTACATTGTCTCTTTAATAATTTCTTAGCAGTCATCAGAAAATATTCACAGATCTGTCAAACGCCACTTCTATGGAACATTTGTATTTAGTTTCAAAATGAAAGCACAATTCAATTTGTTTAAATGGGCTTTAACTGGCTCTCTTTCTGATGCTTTAACTGGATCTCTTTCTGATCATAAATCATATTCCAAATATTTCCTCTTGCGTGAACAACTCCGTGTCCATTTGAGATTATGTTTGAGCGTCTCCAATTAGAAATGCTTCTTTGCTTACATTCAGTGTGATTTTCTTAGTATTATTACGGGCCAGGGCTTTGAGAGCCCCAAAGTGTATCGTGGAGTTCACCTGACCCACAACTGGATTTTGGTTATGGGGAGCACAAGGGCCCACTCTACAGGTGTGACGCAACAGAGATCTAAAGTACTTTCAAAAGAAAACAATGTTTATTGTATGAATCCAATTAACATTTTATAAACATACAGTAAACATCTTAGCAACTATCAACTCAAATACTTCCTCCAAAGATTACAGTACTCTATAAGTAACCCTTACTCTTTCCTAGCAACATTCATAAGACAAATACCCTCCTTAACAAAGACAGCAGGTTTAAATTCTCTCCTGAGAACAGTTATTACTATAAATTAGCGAGTGATCTGAAGACATTCTTTTCATGCAGAGAGAGATCAAAATTACACCTTGTTTGGCTGGATGCAGCTCCAACTCTGAAAATGAAACTAAACACACTAGCTGCCAGCTCAAAAACAAAAGTAAAATCAAACAGACAGCCCAGCTCCACCCACACTCTGACATCACTGCAGCTATTTGATAAACACCCATTTCTTACATTTACTCTCACATGACAGTATTCTTCAGAACAACCTTCGATCTGATTCATATTTCCCGTATATCTAAGACATTGGAGAAGATTTTAAAAGCTAACATGTGAAGCAGGAGCAGAAGTAGGCCACTCAGCCCCTTGAGCCTGCTCTACCTTTCAATAAGATCATGGCAGATCTGTTTATGTTTCCACCTTAAAAATATCCAATGAGTCTGCCTCCCAGCCATCTGAGGCAGAGAGTTCCAAAGTCGCACAGCTCTCCGAGAATGTTTTCCCTCAGCTCTCCTAAAATGACAACCCCTAATTTCAAAACCGTGCCCTCTAATTCTGAACTCACTCACAAGAGGGTACATCTTTTCCACTTCCATCTTGTCAAGACTATTTAGGATTTTGCATGCTTCACTCAAGACATCCCTCATTCTTCTAAGCTCCAATGAAAACAAGCCCAATATGTCCAACCTTTCCTCATGAGACAACCCACTCATTCCAGGTATGCATCCAGTAAACCACCTCTGAACTTCCTCCAATGCATTTGCATCCTTAAGTAAGGAGACTGAAACTGCACATAATATTCCAGACATGGTCTCACCAAAGCCCTGTATAACTGAAGCATAATATGCTTCCTTATATGTTCAATTCCTCTTGAAATAAACAGCATTTCATTAACCTTCCTAAATACTTCCTGAACCTGCATACTTATAACTCCTGCGTGAGAACACCTAGATCTCTGTATACTTTGCTGTTTTCAATTTGAGCAATACTTTGCCTTTTTATTCTCCCTGTCAAAGTGAACCACTTCATATTTTCCCACATTGTACTCCACCTGTCAGATTTTTGGCCACTTACTCAACCTATATCAATTTGCAACCTCTTTATGTCCTCTCTTCACAACATACTTTCCTATCTATCTTTGCATCATCTGAAAATTTAGCTAAAGTGCCCTCATTCCCTCCTTTCAGTCATTGATGTAAATTGTAAAGGCCACAGCACAGACCTCTGCGGGACTCCACTCGTCACATCCCGTTAATGGAAAAAAAGACCCATTGATGCATAAACTCTGTTTTCTGTCAGCCAGCCAATCTTCTATCCATGTTACCCTGTATATCATGAGCTTTATTTTCCACAGTAGCCTTTTATGTGTTACTTGATTAAATACCTTCTGTAAATCCAAGTACAGTATGTCTACAGGCTCCCCTTCATTCACAACACATGTTATTCCAGCAAAGGTCTCCAATAAATTGGTTAAACATGATTTCCATTTCACAGGAAATGCCCAGGTTGCCGCCTCAATGATTGATTCTAATACCTTCCCCATGACAGATATCAAACTAACTAGCCTACCATTTTCTCTTTCCTGCCTTCCTCCCTTTCCAGTCTGATGGAACAGTTCCAGAATCTGGCGAATGTTTGGTACCTCAACAGACATCCCTTTCATGACCCTCGGAAGAAGTCCATTAGGGCCAGAGACTTGCCTGCCCGCAGTCCCATCATTTTGCTCAGTACCCAATCCCTAGTGATTGTAATGTCACTATGTTCCCCTTTACCACCCACTTATTCACAGCTATCTATGGTGTAGACAAAAGTAAAAATATTTGTTAATTTAATCTACCATTTCCCTATCTGCTATTAAATTCCCATTGTGACTCTTTAGTGGACCAACTTTTCCTTTTCAAATACCTGAAGAAACTCTTCTTTTCCATTTTTACATTTCTAGCTAGCTTACACTCATACACTTAATTTTTTCTCCTGATTAAACTTTTTGTCATCCTCTGCCGCTCTTTATATTCTGACCAAACATCTGACTTGTCACTTATTTTTCCTCATTTATTTGTTTTTTCTTTGGTTTAATGCTTCTTTAGTTAACCACAGATGGTGGGGTCCTCCCTTTAGAATTGTTCTTTATAGTGCAAATATACTTATTCTGAATATTCTGACATAGCCCCATAAATGTCTGCCACTGCTTCTCTGTTTATCTATCCTCTAGCCTCATATCGCAGTTCACTTCAGCTAGCTCAGCTTTCATGTCCACGTAGTTGCTCAAATTTAAGTTTAAAGTACTAGTCTTAGACCCACTCCTCGTTCTTTCAAACTGGATGTAAAACTCAATCATATTATGGTTGCTGCTAATTAGTGGTGTCTTTACCCTGAGATCATTAATTCTGTCAGATTGCACAATACCAAGTCTAATATAATCTGCTCCCTGTTGGTTCCAGAACGTGCTGCTCGACAAAACTTTCCCAAAAGCATTCCATGACCTCCTCAGCCAGGCGACTACCACCAACCTGACTTCTCTAGTTTGTATGTAGATTAAAATCACCGATGATCATCGCCACGCCTTCATTGCAATCACCCAATATTTATCCTTGTATACTTTGTCCTACATTGTGGCTATTGTTGGGACCAGCAGATCACTCCCACTTTTGCCACCTTTCCTTTACTAGTCCTCATCTCCACTTGAACAGATTCTACATCCTGCTGTCCTGAATCAAATACACCTCTGAACTATTGTACCAATGCCTCCTTGATTCAGTGCTACCCCTCCATTTTACCTATCCTCTTGAAGGTCATATATCCCTCAATATTAAGGAACAGTCATCGCCATGCTGCAGCCATGTCTTTGTAATGGCTATCGAATCATATTTATTTACTTCAATGTGTGCTATCAATTCATATACTTGTTATGAATGCGACACACATTCAGATACAAAACCTTTAGGTTGTTTTTGTTACCTTTGTAACATCTAGTCTTGATTGTTTGTGTAGTGTTGGGTTTTATCTCCCTGTCCCTTTCTCCTATTCCATGTCCCTCATTACCCTTATTACAATTATGTTCTCCTGCCTTGAATCTACCCCTTTATTTGCTACATCTTCTCAAGCATAATCCCTCAGCCTAATTTGTTTAGTTTAAAGCCCTTTGTATTTCCCTATTTATGTGGCTCACTAGAACACTCAACCCAGCTCATTCAAAACAGTTCCACTTACACAGAGTTAAAATTGGGCCCATTATGTTCACAATACATTAATTACTTTGGATGGGAAAGACTGAATATTTCTCATTGAAATTTATATATTAGCCAAAATCTAAACTTGGAGAAGAATGTGTAAATTTAGTAATTCTAAACTTATTTATATTTTCTGTCAACAAAAGTAATGGAATTTAAAAATGAATGTTGGCTGTTTCATCCATATGAAAAGTATTTGAACTGCATAAACTTACCCTGATTTAATATGCATAGTGTACATTATCAGTGTCGACCTTCTAACATTCTGCTTTAATTATCTTGTAACTAGTGAATGTATAACAAGAGAAGAGCTGATAATTCTCGAATAATAATAATAACCTTTATTGTCACAAGTAATCTTACATTAAACTGCAGTGAAGTTACTGTGAAAAGACCCTAGTCACCACATTCCAGCGCCTGTTCGGATACACAGGAAGAATTCGGAATGTCCAATTCACCTAATAGCACATCTTTCGGGACTTGTGGGAGGAAGCCTGAGCACCCGGAGGAAACCCACGCAGACACGGGGAGAACATGCAGACTCTGCACAGACAGTGACCCAAGCCGGGAATCGAACCTGGGACCCTGGCGCTGTGAAGCAACAGTGCTAACCACTGTGCTACCGTACAAACGTCTAGGCTGAAATCTGAGTGAATTGTATACAAAAAATAAGTAGATCCATGATTTCTTGTCAATGAATCTTAAATCATGAAATAATGACTTCTGACATTTTTCATAGGAGCGAGCCTGAGCCACCATTGTCTAAGATCAAAGCTGATCTACAAACTACATACAAATACCTTTAGCTAACAAGTCTGTCAATCTCGTATTTCAAATTTATAATTGCTGTATCTTCAATTGACATTTGTGAAGAGCTTTCCAAACTTCTCATCTCCTTTGTGTGTCGAGTAGGGTGCTCTTTCAGAGGGTTGGTGCAGACCGGATGGGCCAAATGGCCTCCTTCTGCACTGTAGGAATTCTATGCTTTTGGCTTCTAAACAACTCTGCCAAATTGGGGAAAATCTATTGTTGACAATACTGACAGGAATGCGAGTTTTACCTATTTGCCGAATTTCTTCGTAGCTGTTGCACGTAGAGTTTCTTCAGTAAAGCATCTTGAATGCCTTTGCGTATTGTAGAATATTTGTAACAAAGAACTAGTAGTTTATACATTTTAAATTAATTTCCTTCACTACATTTGCTTTTCCTAGATCAAAGCATTGGAGCAGGAAAATGAACATTTGAATCAAACCATCGCATCCTTGAGGCAACGTGCACAAATCAGTGCAGAAGCAAAAGTTAAAGACATCGAGAAAGAAAACAAGTTTCTCCATGAATCTATTAAGGAATCTAGTGGTAAACTGAACAAATTAGAGTTCGAAAATAAACAAATCCGAAGGGAGTTAGAACACTATAAAGAAAAAGGAGAAAGGGCAAAAGAGCTTGAATGTGTTTTGAGTCGCTTGAAAAGAGAAAATGAACTGTTCCAGAAGAAGATAACTAGTCTAATAATTGCATGTGAAAAAGTCGAGATTTTGGAACAGGAGAACTCTGACCTAGAAGTGGAAAATAGAAAGCTGAAAAAGACTTTGGATAATTTGAAAAACCTTGCAGTGCAATTAGATATATTAGAGAAAGAAAACAACCAACTTGATGATGAAAATTTGCAGTTACGGAGGACAGTAGAGAGTTTGAAGTCTAATGTTGTCAAGGTGGCACAATTGGAGCTAGAGAACAAAGAATTGGAAAATGAGAAAGAACAGCTAAACAAGAGCCTAGATCTCTTGAAGGCTTGTAATAAGAAAACTGAACGATTAAAGGTAAGCTATCAAGGACTAGATTTAGAAAACCATCGGCTCCAAAAGGCTCTAGAAAATAGTAACAAAAAGATTAATCAGTTGGAAAATGAGCTGCAGGATTTAGAAACCGAAAACCAGAGCTTGCAAAGAAACCTGGAAGAGCTAAAAATCTCCAGCAAACGGTTGCAACAACTAGAGAAGGAAAACAAACTGCTGGAGGAGGACACTGCCCAACTAGAGAAAGACAAGAAACAGCTTGAGAAGGAAAATAGGCGATTGCGCCAACAAACTGAGATCAAGGACTCGTCACTAGATGAAAACAACATGACAATTTCTAATCTTGAAAAAGAAAATAAATTGCTTGTGAAAGAAATCAACAAATTCAAAGATCTTTATGGACGACTGAAAGATTTAGAAAAAGACAATAAAGAGCTAGTTAAACAGTCAACAATTGATAAAAAGACTCTAGTGACATTACGAGAGGTAAGATACTTATTTTTGTAATGTGGTGAAGAAAGAAATTACCAAAATGTCACAGAGGGTACCTGTCCTTTTAAGGCTAAAAGGGAAGGGATGGAAAGTTGTGTTTGATGATAGGTGGGTGTGGAGATGGCAAAAATGAAGGAGGATGATCAGTCAAATTCAGAAGAAGATGAGTTGGAAGAGAAGGACAATGAGGGAACTTGTGGACCTGGGAGGGAAATCAAGAGTTGAGGGTGCCAGTGGAGGCTCTGGGATAGTCATAGTTGAAGGCCTTATCTACTACAATAGGGGGAAATCAGCGCTGGAGATTTGGAGTATCTGTTTGGAAAATGGGCATCATAGCAGATACAAGGAGGCAGAAAAACTGACGGCCTCCTTACACAAACCAGATATGATTAGTGGAATAGCTGAGAGAGTCATTGAGCTTGTAGCTATCAGTAGACAGCATATCTTCAGAAATAACTACGTTGATGACGGGAAGAGAAGAGCTAGGCAAATTGCTACTTCCTTCAAACTTCTCGTTGCTGAAGTCATGTAAATATTTATGCTACACTTGTTATGATCTGGAAAGGTGGAACGTGCGGTGCAGAACCAAATCTGAACAGGAAACATGCCAAGCTATTCCAACGCTTTTCTTTTTGTATTTTGCCACGAGAAGATATGTGTACTGAAGTCAGGAGCCACAAATTCGAGTAACACTTTTGGAGATTATAATTGTTAAATTAAAACAAAAAGAAATCCCAAGATTTAATTTATATAAATAAAATTAGCCTGACGGAACATTCCCCCAAAAGATTCATACTTGGTTAGGCTCTCAGTGACAACAGTGCGTTCCAGATATTTAATCTATGAAATCCAGTAACATTGCTCCCCCAAGGCAATGGTACTATCACTTTAGTGAGGCATACCATATACTATCACACTGCTCACTTCCACTCTGTTTTGGAACTTCAAACTCAGACGTCAAATTGCAGCCCCAAGGCTTTTCTGATTTTCTGGGCAGCTGATTTTGAAACTACTTGAAAGAACTGACACTTTTCTGGGCTAGCTGAAAACTGCCTTACCTCGCAGTTCTGTTCCCAGTACAAAGCACCCTCCAGGAGGTCTTACATGACCACTTAAACACAGCTTTCATATCTTTTCTCAAATAAATTTTTTCTATTTCATATTTTCCCATTGTCTTCATTTTTCGTGAAATTCCAGAATATAAAAATATTTATCTTCTCCCTATGGGCACCATTTTCAGGTAAAATAAAGTTTAATAACCTTATTTATTTAATAACTTTTCCAAGTTTTTAAACTCTTTTTACTTCTCTTTGAAACGTAACAATTTAACACAACAAATCTTCTTTATCTCCTAATATAAATTATTGCCCATGTCTTATTTCTTTGCAGAACATCCAACTTGGCTAAATTAAATTCTGCCTGCCTTTCACAGCTAGCCCCTTTGATGTCCTCAACTTTGTAGATAATAATCTTTATTGTCACAAGTAGGCTGACATTAACACTGCAATGAAGTTACTGTGAAAAGCCCCTAGTCGCTACATTCCGGCGCCTGTTCGGGTACACTGTGGGAGAATTCAGAATGTCCAAATTACCTAACAGCACGTCTTTCGGGACTTGTGGTAGGAAACCTGAGCACCCAGAGGACACCCATGCAGACACGAGGAGAACGTGCAGACTCTGCACAGACAGTGACCCAAACCGGGAATTGAACCTGGGACCCTGGTGCTGTGTAGCTACAGTGCTAGCCACTGTGCTACCGTGCCGCCCATACTCAACACTCCAGCTTAATTAAATTCGTCACACACGCACAGCCCCCACAAGCCTGCTTAATGGAATACCACAGTACATCCCAAAATTATTTAGAATAATATCATTTTCTTCACATCTCCGACCTCACAGAAAAAATAACCATCATAATTCCAAAAAGATGGTTTCATTTTCTCAATCCACTTTGGATTATTTAACATATTTATCTATGCACACAAAAGTATTGCATTGTAGTATATATGCACAAATCATGAAAATATACCCAAATATTTTATAAACATAGATTCCATTTTCCAAATGTCCATGCTCCTTTGAATTTTAAACTCTGAACAATGCAGCTGCAATTAAATTTTCTCATCAAGCCACATGTATAATTTGTAAATTAAACGGTTGCAGTAATAAATTCCACCTGAACAGTCTGGCATTCTCGTTTTGAAGATTTTTCCAAATTTTCAAAGCTTTGTGGTCAGTATATATGATTGTCTTTGAAGAATTGTTTGCAACATAATTTTGAAATGCTACAAAGCTGGCACAAGACAAAGAGTCTCTTTCTCAATGGCTGAATATTTCTTCTGACGCACATTCAACTTCAGTGAGAAATATCCTACTGGCTTTTCAATTCCTAGTTCTTCATCTTGCAACAAAATAGCAACAACACCCAAATCATCAACGTCAATAGTCAGGAAAATCAATTTCAGAATCCTTCATTTCTACTCCCCTTTCCTTGTTTACCATTACCAGAATATCCTTCTGGTTTTCCTCCCTGTTAAATTGTTATTTAACATATTTAAACTTCTTTGTATAATTCGGTGCTGCTAGAACCAGTGTAGCCATTTTATAGCTTTCAAGCTGGTGAATGCATTCTGACACTACTGCCCATTGGAATTTTCTGTTCTTTATTTAATAGTTCAGTCAATGGAGCAACACACTGCTAAAATTTGGCAAAAAATCTGATAAAACCCACTCATGCCGAGAAATCTCAGTTCCTATTTTGTTTTTGGCACTGGGAATTCCACAATGACTTTCAATTCTGCATCTCATGGGGCCACTTAATCATGTCCAACAGTGATATCACGAGAGATATCGTAGGCCTCGTCAAAAAGAAAAAGGAGGCATTTGTCAGGGCTAAAAGGCTGGGAACAGACTAAGCCTGTGTGGAATAAAAGGAAAGTAGGAAGGAACTTAAGCAAGGAGACAGGAGGGCTAGAAGGGGTCACAAAACGTCATTGGCAAATAGGGTTAAGGAAAATCCCAAGGCTTTCTACACGTACATAAAAAGCAAGAGGGTAGTCAGGGAAAGGGTTGGCCCCCTGAAAGATAGGCAAGGGAATCTATGTGTGGAGCCAGAGGAAATGGGCGAGGTACTAAATGAATACTTTGAATCAGTATTCACCAAAGGGAAGGAATTGGTCGATGTTGAGTCTGGAGAAGGATGTGTAGATAGCCTGGGTCACATTGAGATCCAAAAAGACGAGGTGTTGGACGCCTTGAAAAATATTAAGGTTGATAAGTCCCCAGGGCCTGATGGGATCTACCCCAGAATACTGAAGGAGGCTAGAGAGGAAATTGCTGAGGCCTTGGCAGAAATCTTTGGATCCTCACTGTCTTCAGGTGATGTCCCGGAGGACTGGAGAATAGCCAGTGTTCCTTTGTTTAAGAAGAGTAGCAAGGATAATCCAGGGAACTACAGGCCAGTGAGCCTTAGGTCAGTCGTAGGGAAATTACTGGAGAGAATTCTTTGAGACAGGATCTACTCCCATTTGGAAGCAAATGGACATATTGGCGAGAGGCAGCATGGTTTTGTGAAGGGGAGGTTGTGTCTCACTAACTTGATAGAGTTTTTCGAAGAGGTCACAAAGATGATTGATGCAGGTAGGGCAGTGGATGTTGTCTATATGGACTTCAGTAAGGCCTTTGACAAGGTCCCTCATGGTAGACTGGTACAAAAGGTGAAGTTACACAGGATCAGGGGTGAGGTGGCAAGATGGATACAGAACTGGCTAGGTCATAGAAGGCAGAGAGTACCAATGGAAGGGTGCTTTTCTAATTGGAGGGCTGTGACTAGTGGTGTTCCGCAGGGATCAGTGCTGGGACCTTTGCTGTTCGTAGTATATATAAATGATTTGGAGGAAAATGTAACTGGTCTGATTAGTAAGTTTGCAGACGACACAAAGGTTGGTGGAATTGCGGATAGAGATGAGGACTGTCCGAGGATATGCAGGATTTAGATCGTTTGGAAACTTGGGCGGAGAGATGGCAGATGGAGTTTAATCCGGACAAATGTGAGGTAATGCATTTTGGAAGGTCTAATGCAGGTAGGGAATATACAGTGAATGGTAGAACCCTCAAGAGTATTGAAAGTCAGAGAGATCTAGGTGTACAGGTCTAGAAGTCACGGAAAGGGGCAACACAGGTGGATAAGATAGTCAAGAAGGCATATGGGATGCTTGCCTTCATTGGCCGGGCCATTGAGTATAAGAATTGGCATGTCATGTTGCAGCTGTATAGGACCTCAGTTAGGCCACACTTGGAGTATAGTGTTCAATTCTGGTCGCCATACTACCAGAAGGATGTGGAGGCTTTAGAGAGGGTGCAGAAGAGATTTACCAGGATATTGCCTGGTATGGAGGGCATTAGCTATGAGGAGCGGTTGAATAAACTCTGTTTGTTCTCACTGGAGTGATGGAGGTTATGGGGTGACCTGATAGAGGTATACAAAATTATGAGGGGCATAGACAGAGTGGATAGTCAGAAGCTTTTCCCCAGGGTAGAGGGGTCAATTACTAGGGGGCATAGGTTTCAGGTGAGAGGGGCAAGGTTTAGAGTAGCTGTATGAGGCAAGTTTTTTTACACAGAGGGTAGTGGGTGCCTGGAACTCACTGCCGGAGGAGGTGGTGGAAGCTGGGACGATAGTGACATTTATGGGGCATCTTGACAAATACATGAATAGGATGGGAATAGAGGGATACGGACCCAGGAAGTGTAGAAGATTTTAGTTTAGACGGGCAGTATGGTCGGCGCAGGCTTGGAGGACCGAAGGGCCTGTTCCTGTGCTGTACTTTTCTTTGTTCT
Organism: Scyliorhinus torazame; assembly: GCF_047496885.1. Taxonomy (NCBI): domain Eukaryota; kingdom Metazoa; phylum Chordata; class Chondrichthyes; order Carcharhiniformes; family Scyliorhinidae; genus Scyliorhinus; species Scyliorhinus torazame. The sequence goes on from NC_092707.1 coordinate 313,577,489, forward strand.
TTGTATCCTAAACATATAAACTACTGCTTTTGCAAATTCACTTTTAGCAAAGTTTACAGTCAAATTGCCGTCTTGCTGTCGAACAAACAATTCCCTTAAATGTTGCAAATGCTCTTCCCACTTTAAAAAAAAAAAAAAAATTTAGCGTATCCAATCATGTTTTTCCAATTAAGGGGCAATTTAGCGTGGCCAATCCACCTAGCTTGCACATCTTTTGGGTTGTGGGGGTGAAACCCACGCAAACACTGGGAGAATGTGCAAACTCCACACAGACAGTGACCCAGAGCCGGGATCAAACCTGGGACCTCAGCGCCGTGAGACCGCAGTGCTAACCACTGCACCACCGTGCTGCCCCACTCTTCCCACATTTAACTGAAGACTACTAAGTCATCAATGTGAACAACACAATTGCTCAGTCCAACAATTATTTCATTTGTTAGTCTTTGAAACGTTGCTGGCACATTCTTCACGCCAAATGGCATAACTTTGAATTGATATAGACCATCTGATGTCCCAAAAACTGATATCTCTTTTGCATTTTCCAATAAGTGTACTTGCTAATGTCCTCGCAGTAAATCAATATTTGTGATAAACTCTTGACTATCAATACAATCTTCCAACCATGGATAAGGATATGAATCTGCTTTTTGTTATTGTATTCCCTTTGCAGTAATTGATACACAGGCTTTGTGATCTGTTTGGTTTTGGTGCTATCACGGTGGGTGAACTCTAATCATTGCAACTGAATTGTTATTATGTCACTCTGAAGCATGAATTCAATTTTCTTTTGTACTTGAGCTAGGTTTATTGGACTTAATCTATAGGGATGTTGCCTTATTGATCCAGAACTCCCCACATCCAAATCATATTTAGCTAGATTTGTTTCCCCAGCTTCATTCCACAAATTACATTTCACAAATTGCTCTGTGTGACAGTACTCGCTCTTTCAAATCAGTCTGACACTTTTGTGGAAGGTAACTCAGTGTCAACCACTCCCTCATTGTTCAATTTAGAGGAAAGTCAATTTCAGAATCCTTAATTTCTACCCCATTTCCTCCCACTATCTTCTGGTTATCCTCCCTGTCAAAGTATTTTAAGCATATTTGCATGACGTACTCTCTGATTCTTTCTTCTATCTGGGTTATTGACTAGATGGTTCACTTAACTTGGTCTCTTTCAACCTGGTATGGTCCACTAAACCTTGCTGTTACCGTTTCGCCTGAAACTGGCAACAATACAACCTTGTTCTTTGCCACAAAATTACGAGCCTTTGCCCTTCTATCTGCACTTGACATCATCATTTGCTGCTGTGGCTCAACTAATTTCACGGAAATAAACACGTCAATCTTATTCTCTCCAACTTTCTCTGCATGCGTCGCGAGGCTCGGCCGGCATGGGTTGCGAAGGTCGGCCAGCTGGGGTCGCGAAGGTCGGCTGTCATGGGTCGCGAACGTTGGCTCGTGTGGATCCCGGAAGATCCACCGGGGGAAAAAAGTTTGAAAAACAATCCCCTAAGGTGCATGCTATCACGTTCTCCTTTCCTTCCATCTTTCTTTCACCATTATTCCAAATATCTTTGTTCCATCATGTCTTGATTATATCTCCTTTTTTCCCATGTGCACTCACCCAATCCATTCCCTCTCATACCATCTCCTCTTCAGTAGATTTCTCTTGCACTAACTGCTTCCACCTGTCTTTTACTCACACATTTCCCATGATTCTGGCTCCCTTTCCCCATGTATGTCTCACATTTCCCTCTATCTACATCTCCTACCTTTCCCTTACTGCCTCTGACTCAACTTCATGTGTAGATTTATTTTTCACATTCCACTTCAAAACTTCCCACAGGTCTTATTGGACATATTGATGAGTAATCAGCTAGAGGATAGTTAGCTCAGTTGGCTGGGTGGCTAGCATGTTGGTCAGATTAATACCTATAGCACAGGGCTCGATCTCCAATCCTGTTGAGGCAGACTTGGGGTCTGCAACCATGCCCTTCCTTATTAAAAAAACTCCCACAATATTGGTTTAGTGAATATTGCCAAGGACCCACCCGCCTTCAAGTAGAGAACCTAAAAGGAATAATAATCAGCTAGAATTACCATCCAATGGTAAGGAAACACTTACCCAACTGTGAACAAGATGAGACGGAATTCAATATTCTGTTTGGGAAGCAGAAAGGCAAGTTAGAAACAAAGAAATTACAGACTTGCTGAATGATTATTTTGTTGTCATCTACACAGTAGAGGAAAACGGAATATAAATCCAAGGGATAAACTTACTAGATTTACTATAAATGGGATGTGAAAAATGATGAGAAGAAGATCGATAGATCTTCAGGACCTGATGGTTTCCACTTCATGGTTTTAAAAGTGGTCGGTAGAAAAATTGCAGCTGCTTTAATGATATTTCAGAACTCTTCATTTAGTAATTACCCTCTTGGAGTGAAAAATTGTCAATATCGTAACATTTTTTTGTTAAAGGGGGTGGCCAAGATAAACCAGGAAATTAGTCTAAACTCTAAAGTCTGTTAATGGGCAAGTTACAAGATTAAATACTTATGAACTCAACGATTGAGCAAATATGAACTTATCAGAGAGCCAATATGGATTTCTAAAGAGTAATCCACATCTAACTAATCTGGATGAACCTTTTGAGGGGACACTAATATGTTATATAAGGGGCTGATCTAAAGAGCTTATTTATATAGATTGGAATCGATTGGATTTTGCTTACTGTCACGTGTACAGAGGTACAGTGAAAAGTATTTTTCTGCGAGCAGCTCAACAGATCATTAGTACATGAAAAGAAAGAACAGAAAAGAAAATACATAATAGGGCCAGACAAGGTACGCAATGTAACTACATAAACACCGGCATCGGGTGAAGTATACAGGAGTGTAGTGCTAATCGGGTCAGTCCATAAGGGGGTCGTTTAGGAGACTGGTAACAGCGGGGAAGAAGCTGTTTTTGAGTCTGTTCATGCGTGTTCTCAGACTTCTGTATCTCCTGCCTGATGGAAGAAGTTGGAAGAGTGAGTAAGCCGGGTGGGAGGGGTCTTTGATTATGCTGCCCGCTTTCCTCAGGCAGCGGGAGGTGTATATGGAGTCAATGGATGGGAGACTGGTTTGTGTGATGGACTGGGCTATGTTCACGACTCTCTGAAGTTTTGCGGTTTTGGGCCATATCAGGCTGTGATGCAGCCAGATAGGATGTTTTCTATGGTGCATCTGTAAAAGTTGGTAAAAATTAATGTGGACATGCTGAATTTCCTTAGTTTGCTGAGGACGTACAGACGCTGTTATGCTTTCTTGGTGGTAGCGTTGACGTGGGTGGACTTTTGGAGATGTGTACCCTGAGAAATGTGAAGCTGCTAACCATCTCCACTTTGGCTCCGTTGATGCTGACAGCAGTGTGTACAGTACTTTGCTTCCTGAAGTCAATTACCAGCTCTTTAGTTTTGCTGGTATTGAGGGATAGACTGTCGTCGCTGCACCACTCCACTAGACTTCCTCAAGACAATAAGTAAGGTTTCAAATTAGAAATTATTTACAAAATAAGGTGCATGGAATTAGAGTTAACCTTTTGACATGTGGAGAAAAATTGATTTGAAGGTAGGAGACATAATTGGTATGCCGTGCAATTGCCTGGATGCAACTTAGTGGTGTCACATAAGGTACTGAACAACCACGCAAAAAACAAAATCAATAGAAAATTTCAAAATTAAGACTAAAAGGAATTAAGACATACAGACCAAGATAGTTAAATAGATAAATAGAATGACAGTACAGTTCCTTCATGGTGGGGCAGGTTTGAGGCGCAAGAATACCTATTCCTGTTCCTGTGTTTTTCTCTTCATAGAATCGACGGCACGGAGACAGGCCCTTCGACCCAAACAACTGTTTAAAAAAAAAAAAAAAAGCAACTTATACCTTTTTTCCCCCATGTTCACAAAGTCTTTTTTCTCCCATATTCACAAAATGTACTCCCGGATTAATTTTTTTGTTTTGAACAAGGCTTTGCTGGCGGGAGTGGTGGTGCCGAGTATTCGGCGATCGTTGTGTCGGACCATGCCGCACACCGGATGGAATTATGGATGAGCAAGGAGGGGGGGTCAGTGCCCACAATGGAGATTGGATGTAGGGCTGTTGACGGATGAGGGGGCTTGCGGGCGGGTGAGGGAGTCCATCCTGAATCATTTGGAGAAGTATACAGGAGTTTCTTCGGCAGCAACGGTATGGAAAGCGCTGAAGGCAGTGGTTAGGGGGGAGCTAATTTTGATATGGGCTCATGGGGAGAACTGAGGGGCGGGCAGAGATGGACAGGTTGGTTAGGGAGATACTCCAGGTAGACAGAAGGTATTCTGAAGTCACGGAGGCGGGGCTGTTGAAGGAGCAGCAGAAGCTGCAGATGGAGTTTGGTCTGATATCCACAGGGAAGGCGGTGGGGCAGTTGAGGGAGGCGAGGGGGCGGTATATGAGTTTGGTGAGAAGGCCAGTAGGATGCTAGCACGCCAGCTAAGGAGAAGGGGGGGGGGGCAGCCTGGGAAATAGGACAGAGGGGGGAACACGGTCTTGGACCCAGCGGAGGTGAATGGGGTGTTCAAGGAGTTTTACAGTCGGCTGTAAGAGTCGGAGCTCCTAGCTGGGGTGGAGGGATGAGGCAGATTTTGGAAGGGCTGAAGTTTCTGAAGGTGCAGGAGGGTTGGTGGAGGGGTTGGAAGCCCTGGTTGGGATTGTAGAAATAGTAGAGGGATTGGAAGCCATGCAGTCGGGCACCGGACGGATACACAGTGGCATTTTACAAGAAATTTTCCAGATGCTGGGCCCGCTGCTGGTGGGGGCATTTATTGAGGCAAGGGAGCGGGATGTTCTTCCCTCAACAATGTCACGGGCTTCGATCTCATTGAATGTCCCTATTGAATGTCGATGCCAAATTGCTGGCCAAAATTTGGGCCTCGAGGATGGAGGATTGTGTTCTGGGGGTGATAGGGGAAGACCAGACATGGTTTGTTAAAGGCAGGCAGCTAAAGGCCAATGTTAGACGGCTCCTGAATGTGATCGTGATACCCTCTGAGGGGGGGGGGGGGTTTGCTATGGGCGCGGAGAAGGTCTTCGACTGGGTGGAATGGAAGTATTTATGGGAGGTCCTGGGGCGGTTTGGGTTTGGGCAGGGCTTTATTGACTGGGTTTGGTTGCAGTACCAGGCACCAGTGGCGAGTGTGCGGACAAACCGGGTGAGTTCGGACTAGTTTAGGCTGCACCGGGGGACAAGTCAAGGATGTTCCCTCTCCCCACTGTTCTTTGCCTTGGCTAGAGAGCCATTGGCGATGGCACTGAGAGAGTCAATGGAATGGAAGGGCTAGTCGGTTGGGGGGGGGGGGGGAGACACACAGGTCTCGATATATGCAGATGACCTACCCCAATATATTTCTGACCCGTTAAGGGGCATGGCGGAGATTATGCGGATCTTGGGGGAATTTGGCCGGTTCTCACAGTACAAATTGAATATGGGTAAAAGCTAGGTTTTTTGTGATCCAGGCATGAGGGCAGGAGAGGAGACTGGGGGAGTTGCTGTTTAAAGTGGAGGGAGGGAGTTTTCGCTACTTGGGTATTCAGGTGGCACGGGGTTGGGAGCAGCTACATAAATTAAATCTGGCCCGATTAGTTGAACAAATGAAGTAGGAATTTCATAGGTTGGATATGCTTCCATTGTCACTGGCGGGGAGGGTACAGACCGTAAAGATGAGGTTCTCCTGAGACTTCTGTTTGTTTTCCAGTGCCTCCCTATTTTAATACCGAAGGCCTTTTTTAAGCGGGTGAATAGCGTGATATGTGGGTTTGTGTGGGTGGGTAAAACCCCGTGAGTAAGCAAAGTGCTGTTGGTGCGGAGCCGAAGGGTGGGGGATGGGCTGGCACTGTCGAACTTTAGGTACTACTACTGGGCAGCAAATATAGCCATGATTAGGAATTGGGTAGTGGGGGAGGGGTTGGTGTGGGAGCAGATGGAGACGGCCTCATGTAAGGGCACAAGTTTGGGGGCATTGGTAATGGCACGTCTGCCGTTCTCGCCGGCCACTGCGGTACTCCACAATCCCAGTGGTAGTGGCAGCCCTGAGTTTGGAGGCGGGGGCATATGGGAGTGGAGGCAGCGTCGGTGTGGGCTCCAATTTGTGGTAATCTGCTCTACCAGTTTGTACAGGGGGGTGGTTTCGGAGGTGGCAGAGAGTAGGTATTGAGTGGCTGGGGATCTGTTTACTGATGGAAGCTTCCCCTGTTTGGAGGATCTGGAAGAGAAGTTTGAATTGCCGGGAGGGAATGGGTTTGATATCTGCAGATAAGGGACTTTGTGCGAAGGCAGGTTTTGACCTTTCCGCTTCTACCGTCGCCGGGAATACAGGACAAGGTAGTTTTTAGAACGGGGGTGGGGGAGGGGTATGTATCGGAAATCTATAAAGAACTTATGGAGTGGGAGGAAACCCAGATAGGTGAGATAAAATGTAAATAGGAAGATGAGTTGGAAAGGAGTTGACGCAGGCCTGTGGGAGGATGCTGTGAGCAGAGTCAACACGTCCTCATCATGTGCCAGGTTCAGCCTGATACAATTCAACGTGGTTCACTGGGCATACATGACGGTGGTCCGGATGAGCAGGTTTTTTGGGGTAGAGGACAGGTGTGTGAGGTGTGCAGGATGGCCCGCAAACCATGCCCACATGTTTTGGGCATGCCCGAAGCTTAGGGGATTCTGGCAAGGATTTGCGGATGTCATGTCCACGGTACTAAAAACAAGGGTGGGGCCGAGTCCAGAGGAGGCTATTTTTGGAGTGCCGGAAGACCTGGGAGTCCAGGAGGCGAGAGAGGCTGACGTTTTGGCCTTTGCCTCCTTGGTAGCCTGGAGACGGATATTACTAGCGTGGAGGGACTCGCAGCCCCCAAAATCGGGGGTCTGGGTTAGCGACATGGCCAGGTTTCTCAGACTTGAGAAAATTAAGATCGCCCTGAGAGGATCACCGTTAGGGTTCGTTCGGAGGTGGCAGCTGTTTATCGACTTCTTCGGAGAAAACTAAACTGTCAGCAGATTCAATGGGTTAAGGAGAAAGGGGGGTAGGGGGAGTTAGGCTATTTTCTGTCTGGATTAGGCGGGAACAATGAGAGATGGAGGGGTGTGTTACGCACTGAACTATGTTCATATTTGTATCCTTCATTGCTATAAAAACCATACATGTCTCAATAAAATGTTTGTTTAAAAAAAAAAGCAACTTATACAAAAACATAGTCCACAAACTCTCAGTCCACAGTTTGTACAATCCCCCCCCCCCCCCCCCCCCCCCCCCCCCCCCCGTGACAAACAGTTCCTCAAACATAGAAATGAACAACCCCCACCGTGTCTCGAAGCCCTCCGCTGACCCCCTCAATTCAAGTTCAAACTTTTCCAGAAAGTCATACAATTTCCCCAGCCAGTCTGCCACCACAGGTGGTGTACCCGTTCTCCAATTTAATAAGATCCTTTGCCCTAGAGAGGCGAAGGCCACAACATCGACCCCCTTCCCTTCCAGCAGCTATGGCAATTCCGATACCCCAAGGATCGCCACCATTGGGTCCTGCCTGACCTCCACCCCCACAATAATGTCCCAAACATCGCTTCCCAGTATCCCTCCAGCGCCTCGCAACCCCAGAACATGTATGCATGATTCGCTGGCCCTCGCCCACACTCCTCGCACTCATCAGAACCCACTCATCCTCGCCCGGGTCATATGTCACCTGTGCACCACCTTGAACTTAACCAACTCATCCTCGCGCAGGAGAAGGTTGAATTCACACTGTGCAACACCTCACACTACAGTCCCCAGCCCATCTCCCAGTTGTTCTTGATCCTCACCACCTGCGCTGCTCCCCCAACCACCTGTATATAATCCCCAATCCTACCCTCTCCCCCTTCACCCGGGAGCAGCAATTGCTCCAATAAGTTGTACTCAGGCAATCTGAGCAAAGTCCGTCACCTGCATTTCTCTAAATTCATTCTTCCTCGGCAACTCAAACCTCTCCTGCAACTCATCCAGACCTGCAAACTGCCCTTCCAAGTACACGTCCCTCGCCCTCACCAGCCCCGCCTCCCTCCACTTTCCACACATCTCATCCATCTCCCCTGGCTTAAACCTATGGTTCCCGCACAGCGGTGTCAAAACCGACATCCCCTCCAGCTTAAAGTGTCTCCACAGCTGATTCCACCCCTGACAGTCGACTGTACCACCGGGCTACCCCTATACTTCACCGGAGCTAGTGGCAGTGGAGCCGTCACCATAGCCCTCAAACAGGAACCCCTAAAGGACTCCCTCCATCTTGACCCACTCTGCTCTGCCTCTGCCCACCATCGCTTCACCTTCTCCACATTTGCTGCCCAAGAATAGTGCAGCAGGTTCGGGAGCACCTACCCCCCCCTTTCTGCCTCTGTAGCAGGGCCCCCTGTACGCTTGCCACTTTCCCTGCCCATATAATCTCTGAAATCACTGTCTCCAATTTCTAGAAGAAGACCTGGAAAACAAACAGGAACTTTGGCAGCAAATTTATCTTAGCCAAATTCATATTTGCCACCTGCACCCTACCTGCCAGTGTCAGGTGTAATGTATCCCATCTTTTAAAATCTCCTCCACCGACGTTGTCAAATTCCACCTGTACATCGTAGCCCATTCCTTCGTCACCTGAACCCCCAAATATCTGAACCTTTCCCTAGCTACCTTAAGGGTCAACACCCACAAGTTGGCCCCAGCTCTGCCACATTCACTGGAAACACCTCATTCCCCCCGACATTTAAGTTGTACTCAGAGAAGGCCCCAAACCTCTCCCAATATTTCCATAATCCTACCCATACTCTCCAGCGGGTCTGGCACAAACAACAAGTTAGTCCATATACAACAAAACCCAGTACTCCCTGCTCCCCTGCCATGCTACGGCCCCCCTAAGGGCCATCGTCAAGGGTTCTAACGCCAGCACGAAAACAATGGTGACAACGGACACCCCGTCACGTTCACCTGTGCAGTCCAAAACTCTGTGAACTCATCTCATTTGTACGTATACTTCCCACTGAATCTACATATAACAGACGCACCCATGCCACAAACTTCGGGCCAAACCTACCCAAGATCTCCAACAAATACCTCCACTTCTCACAATCAAAAACCTTCTGTACATCCATAGAGACAATAACCTCCGGCACCTACCCCACTGACTGAGTCATCACCACATTTAACAAGCCCCTGATGTTACTCGAGAGCTGCCTGCCATTTCCAAAACCCGTTTGGTGCTCATCGACCACCCCTGGCACACACCGCTCCACCACCCCTGGCACACACCGCTCCATTTTACCCGCAAACAGCTTAGCCAGCACTTTCACATCTGTGTTCAAGACGAACTGGCGTATACACAACCCACACTCCCAACGGATCCTTCTCCTTCTTTGAGATTAGCATGATTGACACCTGAGTCAGTGTCTCTGGCAGCTCCCTCTTCCCCAACACCTCACTAAACATCCCCAACAAATGCGGTGCCAACTCTGCCGCAAACACCTTATAAAACACTGGAGCCTTCCCCAACTTCATCCCCCTAATGCCGTCAGTCACCTCCCTCAACCCCAGCGACTCCTCCAACGCCTGCCTCCTCTCCTCCTCCAATCTTGGAAACTTTAACCTATTTAAAAACCATCCCATATCCCCTTTTTCTCCATCCGGGCTAGGCCCTGTACAGCTTCTAATAATACCCCCTGAACACCTCTTTTATCCTCCCCGGCTCTGACACTACCTCCCCGTTCTCTGTTCACATCCATAGAATTTTCCTGGACGCAGCCTGCCCCCGCAACTGGTGGGCCAGCATACGGCTTGCCTGCTCTCCATATTTGTATTGCAGCCCCCTCTGTAAATGCCCAACCACCTTTTCTGTCGTCAACTTATCAAACTGCTCCTGCAATCTCTTCCTCTCCGCCAACAACTCCTTTGTGGGAACCCTCAAGTATCTCCTGCCCAACTCGACCATTTCATCCAGCAACCATCCATGCTCCTCCCTCCCTCCTCCTATCTCTGACTCTTGTGCCTTAAATGGGATAATCTCCCCTCAGATCACCGCCTTCCACGCCTCCCAGAACGTGGCCGCTGACACTTCCCCGTTCTGATTCAGCTCCACGTAATCCCCAATTGCCGACCTCAACTTTTCACCAACCCCATATCTGCCAAAAGACACAAATCCAGCCTCCGTCCCAGCTTCTGCATTTGCCCCGAGCTAAGCCTCACCTCCAGCTAATGCAGCGCATGATCCAAAATCCCGATTCCCGCCTACTCTACCCCTATCAAATCGCTCGACTCACCACAAAGAAATCAATCCTTAAATAAACCTGTTACGTGTGTGAGAAGGAGTACTCTTTCCCCCACCCTCCCCAGGATTCCTAAACCTCCACAGATCAACCATTCCCATACTCTCCATTTTCCCTCCCAACTTCTTTGCCATCCTCAACCCTCCCATTGACTTGGGACTCGACCTGCCCACTCTCGGTTCCATCACACAATTAAAATCTCCACCCATAATCAACTGATGCGTATCTGAGTCTTGGATCATTCCCAGTAAACCCTTCACAAACCCCACATCAACCCAATACGGTGCATATACATTGATTAGCATACTGGCTGTCCCATCCAGCACCCCACTTTCTATCACATATCTACCCCCAGGTCCTGTACTTCCTTGGCCTCCACAAACCCTGTCATTTTGTTCAACAAAGTGGCCAGCCCCATGATTTTGAGTCAAACCCCGAGTGAAATACTTGTCCCACCTATCACTTCCTCAACCTAACCTGATCCTTCACCCGGAGGTGTGTCTCCTGTAAAAAGATCACCTCCGTCTTCAAACACGAGACCACTTAATCGACTCGTTTAACCCACGGACATTCCACGTTGCAATTCTTACCGGAGGCTTACGCCTCCACTCCCCTCTACCGTCCGTCATCATTCGCCTCCGGTTCTACCTCCTTTTAATACCACCCTAAACCGGGCCCATCCAAGATGGCCCCCCTCTCCGCCCATGACCGTACTCAGTCTCCAACTCTGCCACATCGCAATCCTCTTCCTCTTTCAACCACGAGTAAATTCATGCACTTCCTGTTGAATAAATCAAATCCATATCATCACCAGCTACATTTGACAACATACTTAGAATCATAGAATCATAGAAGTTTACAGCATGGAAACAGGCCCTTCGGCCCAACCAGTCCATGCCGCCCAGTTTTTACCATTAAGCTAGTCCCAGTTGCCCGCACTTGGCCCATAACTCTCTATACCCATCTTACCCATGTAACTATCTAAATGCTTTTCAAAAGACACAATTGTACCCGCCTCTACTACTACCTCTGGCAGCCCATTCCAGACACTCACTACCCTCTGAGTGAAGAAATTGCCCCTCTGGGCCCTTCTGAATCTCTCCCTTCTCACCTTAAACCTATGCCCTCTAGTTTTAGACTCCCCTACCTTTGGGAAAAGATGTTGACTATCTACCTTATCTATGCCCCTCATTCTTTTATAGACCTCTATAAGTTCACCCCTAAGCCTCCTACGCTCCAGGGAAAAAAGTCCCAGTCTATCCAGCCTCTCCTTATAACTCAAACCATCAAGTCCCGGCAACATCCTAGTAAATCTTTTCTGCACTCTTTCTAGTTTAATATCTTTTCTATAATAGGGTGACCAGAATTGCACACAGTATTCCAAGTGTGGCTGTACCAAGGTCTTGTACAACGTCAACAAGACGTCCCAACTCCTGTATTCAATGTTCTGACCAATGAAACCAAGCATGCCGAATGCCTTCTTCACCACCCTGTCCACCTGCGACTCCACCTTCAAGGAGCTATGAACCTGTACTCCTAGATCTCTTTGTTCTATAACTCTCCCCAACGCCATACCATTAACTGAGTAGGTCCTGGCCTGATTCGATCTGCCAAAATGCATCACCTCACATTTATCTAAATTAAACTCCATCTGCCATTCGTCGGCCCACTGGCCTAATTGATCAAGATACCGTTGCAATCCTAGATAACCTTCTTCACTATCCACTGTGCCACCAATCTTGGTGTCATCTGCAAACTTACTAACCATGCCTCCTAAATTCTCATCCAAATCATTAATATAAATCACAAATAACAGTGGACCCAGCACCGATCCCTGAGGCACACCACTGGTCACAGGCCTCCAGTTTGAAAAACAACCCTCTACAACCACCCTCTGCCTTCTGTCGTCCAGCCAATTTTGAATCCAATTGGCAACCTCACCCTGGATCCCGTGAGCTTTAACCTTCTGCAACAACCTACCATGCGGTACCTTGTCAAAGGCTTTGCTAAGACTTATGAATAAGTCTGCAAATACAGAAAATAAGAGAACACTAACCGATTAGAAATCTTCCTCCTTCTGGCTAGCAGAAGATACAATCGTATTATAAGTCATTTTCATATTTGTGTGCCTTCTATTAATTTCACACAATCCCACAATAACTTTATTGAAAATGTAGCAACAAATTTTATTTATAATCTATTTTTCAAATTGTTTAAACTTCTCAGTTGGACGATTGGCACTGTGGAAAGTGATAACTCTTCACTTCATCTCCACCCATTCCACCAAAAAAAAAAAGCCTTAAATGATTTTTATTTTTACATGAAGCCACAGAAGCTTCCTGCCAGTATAGCAATAATGAACTATAGCACCAGTAGATCATGCTAAAGCATGGCAGGATTCAGGATGAAACGTGCAACTCTCCAACCTTGATTGTGTTATGAAAGGGAGGTTCTGGACACACATGATGGGGCTAAAAATCCTTTACCCAGAGGTGGGTTGGGGGTATTGGCATGGCTACCAGATTGCATGGCATGGATAGCCAGTTGAGCTGTTATAAAGGCAGTGATGGTTGGGAGCTCGGAAGAAGCTAAGATGGATCAGCACTTACACTTGTTGAATATGGTTAAAACACTCGGCCTTCTCATCTGCACTGACATGTTGGCTCCACCATGGTTCAAGATGGGGGGGGGTTCCGCTAAATATTGGCAAGACCAAAGCCACACACTTTCTTCCTTAGCCATCAACTTGGTCCCTTCTCTGGCCACTGTCTACACCTGTAACATTGTTCATCTTGCTCCATCTCAGTTCATCTGCTGGTGAAACTCATTAATGCCTTTGTTCCCTTTTGACTCAGTTATTCCAATGCTTTCCTGACCAATCTCCTCAAACTTGGATTCATCCAAAACTCTGCATTCTTATTCACACCAAGTCCCGTTTATCCACCGCTGCTGTGCTTATTAACATACATTGGCCCCAATCATAAGAATCATTGGAACAGGAGTAGCCCATTGAGCCCTTCCAGCCTGTTCTGTCAATCAGTGAGATTCATCTGATATGTAATCTTAACTTTTTTCCCATATCCCTTAGCTTTTATGGTAATCAAATATGTTATCAATCTAAATTTTAAAATTAGGCATCAGTTTGTGGAAGTGTGTTCCAAACTATTGCCAGCCGTTACTTGTAGAAATATTTTCTTTCCACTGCTGAAAATTTTGTCTCTTAAATTTTAATCTATGCCTCCTAGTCGTAGGCTGCTCAACCAGCTTGTTCACCGCATGTGTTCCTTGATATCTTGAAAATATGGATCAAATCATCGGTTAGCCGACTAAATTCCAGAGAATATAATCCTAGTGTGTGTAATCACTCCTTGCAAGTTGGCCCTGGGCTTCAGGCATCACATTAGTAAATCTACACTGCAATCTTTCCAACGCCAGTATATCCTTCCTACGCTACAGTGTCCAGAGATGCTCAAAGCACTCCAGGTGTGGTTGAACCAGGGTTTTGACAGCTGTACCATAACTTCTACCTCCTTGCATTCCAATCATCTAGATATAAAGGCTGGTATTTCAAGAGCCTTTTGATTATTTTCTGTCCCTGTTCATGGCATTGTTCACCAATTTCAAGGAGGAGTTGAAGTGGAAACCGTTCCTCAATTTCAAAGAGGATTGAGGTGGCGGGGGGGGGGGGGGGGGGGGGGGGGGGGAGAAATTAGGAAGGCGGGGTTGTTTGTTCCGTTTGATGTGTTGGCCTTCTGATATTTTTGTGTATATATAAATTAAAATAATTTTTTTAAAAGATGAAAAAAGTTATGAATAAAGTGGTTGCTTCCTCTTGTGGGCATTCTAGAATGAGAGGTCACAGGCTTAAGATAAGATAAGAAATAAAAAATTTAAACAGAGTTGAGGAGAAATTACTTCTTCCAAAGGGTTGTGAATCTGTGGAATTTGCTACCCCAGAATGTGGTGGATGCTGGGACAGTGAGTAAATTTAAGGAGGAGTTTGGACAGATTTTTCAATTGGTAATGGATTGAAAGGTTATGGAGTACTGGCAGTTCGGAGGCTGCTGCTGAGACGCCTGCCATTCCACTAACGGGTGAGATGCTTACCGTCATCTTGGTGACAGAATTTGAGAAGCAATGGCGATTGTGTCCGGAGATAGTGGAGTTAAGGCCAAGATGAGATCAGCCATGATTGAATGGAAGAGCAGACTTGATGGACCAAATGGCCTAATTCTGCTCCTATATCTTATGGCCATTCAGTCTGCATTGGAGAAGATCAACAAGACGGTAAATGCGCATGACGCTGTGATAAATGGCGTGAAAGTCTCTGTCTCTGTCTCTGTCTCTCTCTCTCTCTCTCTCTCTCTCTATCTCTCTGTCTCTGTCTGTCTCTCTCTCTCTCTCTCTCTCTCTCTCTCTCTCTCTCTCTCTCTCTCTCTCTCTCTGTCTGTCTGTCTGTCTCTCTCTGTCTCTCTCTCTCTGTCTCTCTCTGTCTCTCTCTCTGTCTCTCTCTCTCTCTCTGTGTCTCTCTCTCTCTGTCTCTCTCTCTCTGTCTCTCTCAGCCCCATCCCAGGAAAAGGAATGGGTCTTGAGATGGGCTAAGGAACATTGCGACGATAAATGGGAAGGCCACGTCATCAGGCTTTATCAAGACATTGGTACGGAGCTGGCAGGAAGAAGGCGGCGTTTAACAAGGCTAAAGCCATCCTGTATAAGAGTGGAGTTTGATTTGGATTGGTGTACATGGCGCAGCTCAAAGTGACTTTTGAGGTGACTTTTGAGGTGAAAGACATTATTGATGCATTGGAGGAGGCTGGTTATTTTGTAAAAACAAACAGTCTGGGTGTGAGTTGATTGAGGTTTCTGTGAGGGTTTTTGGATGTTGAGGGTGGACATGTGCATGTGGGGACTTGGAGTTCCTTATTGTGGTGAATGTATTACGGCAACCATTCACCACGGTATTGCATTGTACTATGTTGTTGCCCTTGTGGGCTCCACCTATGGACCATTGTATCACATTACACCGCACTGTATCATGTTGGTGCCCTTGGGGGGAGGCATATAGATCTGCTGCCCTGCAGGCGGCTCTCAGTGCAGTGCAGTCGCAGGCAGGCACAGTTCTAGCTGATTAAAACCACTGTTCACTTCAACTCTCCGTCTCGTGTGAATAGATGGTCGCATCACTTATACATGTTCGCATTTCTACGTTCTTGTGTGGGGTGAGTGTTTCAAAAGTTGGATTTGGGTGGGGGGTGGCTTAATGTTATGGGGGGGATCTGTTCTACGTGCTAGAACTGTTTATGGGAAATATAGAGCTCCCTGTTGGAGTACAATGTTTTAAGTAAAACTTTGGGTCTTTTTTCTGTTGGTCTTTTTCTTATGATGCGACCATCAATTCACATGAAACCAGGAGTAGAAGTAAACTGTGGCTTTAATCAATTAGAACAGTGCCTGCCTGCGACTTATCTGTTCGTGGGAGCTGCCTACAGGGCGACTGCTCTTTATACCTCTCCTCAGGGACGGAGCCCACATAGGCCCCAACATGCTACATCATAGGTAAGACCTTACAATAGTCCATAGGTGGAGCCCACATGGGCAACAGCGTAATACAGATATGCACATGGTGAATTGTTACAGCAATACATTCACCCCCTGTTTAAAAAAATGGAAGTCCAGCGGGGGTGAAGGGTTCATAGGTTCAGTCTGTCCGGCGCACGGATTGTGCGCTGTGTTCGCCGAAGCTCTGATTTCGCAGCTGGCCCGGGGGTCGAACTCAGCCGTGCTGGCATCGGTAGTGAAGTCGCCGGTGCGGGCACAGACGTGGACGTCAAACTCCGACGTGTCGGGCGGTGAGGAAGATGGCGTCCAAGGTGGCGGTCCCCATGAATCGCACGTGGCGGGCCGCGTGGGCGAGGATGGCCAAGATGGCGGCCTCCATGATTTGCACACGCTGTGCGGGCTGGAAGATGGCTGCCCCCATGGACAACACGAGGCCGATGATGCGTCGGGGGGGGGGCGAAGCCGGCAGACACGCTGCCACACTGGGATCTGCGGGCCTGAGAGTCTGAGGGTCGGGCCTGCTATTTAGGGTTTTTGGACCTGGCCAGGCAAACTTCAGCAAAATGTCCTTTGTTTTGTCTTGCTGGTTAGTTTGGTGGCCATCTTGGGTGAGCTCTGTATGCAGCTGTTGGATGACCCCTTTTGTTGGAAATGGCTGACTCCAGTTGGGGGGGGTGGGGGGTGCAATTTCTGCATGAGACTCATTTGCGGGTAAGGTTGCCGAAGGGGTGGGTGGGTCAGTTATTGCACTGGGGCTTTGACGGTAGGGTGAGGGGGGCAATTGTGATCAATGATGGGGTTAACTTTTCGACCGCTAAAATCTTGGCGGATCCTAATGGTCGACATGTGATTGTTAGTGGGTCCTTGGTGGGCTCCTCGATGGTCCTGGTTAATGTTAATGCGCCAAATTGGGATGATATTGGTTTTATTAACAAGTTGCTAATCTCCATTCCTGATTTGGACTTGCATCAGCTAATCTTGGTGGGGTGACCTAAACTGTGTTCTAGATCCGAGGATGGATCGATGTAGACACCATCGGGTGTGCACACGGATTGTTGGTTTTCATGGAGCAGATCCGTGGTGTTTTTTGAACCCGAGGGATGAAGACCTTTCTTTTGCATGTACCATCAGGTTTACTCACGCATTGACTTTTTTGTGGTGGTAGGCCTCTTCTCGCTTGGGTGCAGAGTGCAGAAGGTGGGATATTTGGCAATTGTGATTTCAGATTATGCCCCACATTTTGTGGAATTGATGCTAGGGTTAGGTCCCTCCCAATGCCTGCCATGGAGATTGGATATGGCGTTTTAGGCAGACAAAGATTTTGCAAATGCATGTCCTCCTCCATTGGGGAATATAAAATTTAATAAAAGTCCGTCCAACTCAATTTCTACATGGGGGAAGCTCTTAAGGTGGTCATTGGTGCGGGAGGGGGGGGGGATCATTTCCTACAAAGCACACATGGAAAGGAGGGTGGAGTGGCAGAGGCTGGTGGACGCATCCTTGAGGTGAACCATCAGTACACGTAGGAAACCGCTTCAGATGCAATTTGAATTACTATTAATAGGTAAGGCGGTGAGCCAGCTGTGATGTTTGAGGGAAGAATTTTCTGAACAGGGGGAGAAGACCAGTCTCCTTTTAGCTCAACAGCTGAGGCAAGAGGCTGCTTCCTGGGAGATTGTGCAGATAAGAGAGTCGGATGGTAGTTTGGTTTCCGCCCCACCGAAGGTCAACGCGGCTTTTGAAATATTCTATCGGGATTTCTATAGATGGGAGCCCCCGGAGGGGAGTTCGGTCATGGCAGAGCTTTTGGATGGTTTATCCTTCCACAGCTGCAAAAGGAAGAGTCATCTTGCCAAGGCATGCCAGAAGAAGGTAGATGGAGAAAATGCTGGCTGGAGTCACCACATACTGTTGTTTGTTTTAAATGCATTTTATGCCAAACCTATTCAAAAGTACAAAAACATACAATAAATCTGAAGACATTCATCACAGTTGTGCAAGTTTATCTCCTTTTCAAACCACAACTCCCCCTGGATTTTTGAGCAAAGTATATTTACCGTTAAGTGCACAGAATAAAATATATATATATATATATATATCTATACGTAGAAGAGAAGGGAACACGCACAAAAAACAAAACAAATTAGAATAAAATAACTGGTAGGGTATTATGCCCTAGCTCAACAACAGCAATTCTGGACAATTGGCAATATTATTTTTAGCACATAAGTAGGCATCTGTTTGTGGGGGGGGGGGGGAGAAACTGGGGAAGTACATATGCATTTGGGTGCCGGAGAAACAATTACAGTACGCAAATGGATCTGGTGTTGGTGTTGTCGGTCGCTTTTCCGGACGGTTTTCGCTGCCGTTGTCGTCTCGCGTTCACCTCCGCTTCAGCCGTTGGTCCTGTCTTTCGCCCGGATTTTCCTCTGATCCTGTAGATGCCAAGTTTGTTGGCGTTTCCCATGCCCTCCTTCCGACTGTCATTCCCTTACCTTTCCCCCCCCCCCCCCCCAACCTTGCTGGTTCCCCTCTCCTCTCTATTGTTCCCTGTCTCTTCCCTCCCCTCCCTTCTGCCCACTTCTCTGTACCCCCCCCCCCCCCCCCCCCCCCCAATCTCCTGTGGTTTGCCAATTTTTTCTCTTTTAGCTGTTCTTCCCCCCCCCCCCCCCCGGTCTATCCCTCCCTCCCCCACCTCAGCTACTTTCCCTTGATTCTTGGTTACCTGGCTATTCTTCTGCTTGTTCATTGGCCCTGGAACAATTGGGTGAATGGCTCCTACGTTCTGTGGAAGCCGGCGTCTGAACCTCGGATGGCGAATTTGATTTTCTTCATTTGGAGAGATTTTGAGAGGTCGGACAGCCAGTCTGCAGCTTTGGGTGGTGCTGCTGACTGCCAGCCGAACAGGATTCTACGGCGGGCGATCAGGGAGGCATCGGTAAGGGTTTCTGTCCTCCTCCCCAGAAATAGATCTGGCTGGTCTGATACTCCGAAGACTGCCACTTTCGGGCATGGCTCCACCCTCACCCCCACCACTTTGGACATTGCCTCAAAGAAGGCAGTCCAGTTCTCCACAAGTCTGGGGCAGGACCAGAACATGTGGGTGGGGTTGGCCGGGTCTCCTTGGCACCGTCCACATCTATCCTCCACCTCTGGGAAGAACCTACTCATACAAGTTCTTGTTAAGTGGGCTCTATGTACCACTTTTAGTTGCGTCAGGCTGAGCCTTGCGCACGTGGAGGTGGAGTTGATCCTATGCAGTGCTTCGCTCCAGAGTCCCCACCCTCTTTCAATCCCCAGGTCTTCCTCCCATTTCTTTCTTGTTGCGTCCAGTACGGTGTCGGCCCTTTCTACCAGTCAGTCATACATGTAGCTACAGTTCCCTTTATCTAGGACGCTTGCGTCCAGTAACTCTTCCAGTAATGTCTGTGTGGCAGTTGTGGGTATGTCCTTGTCTCCTTTCGTAGGAAGTTTTTGATTGTAGGTACCTTAGCTCGTCCCCCTGGCGAGCTGGAATTTCTCTTGTCAGTTCGTCCAGTGTTGCGATCCTGCCGTCCGTATATAGGTCACTGACTGTCAGTGTCCCTCCGTCCTGTCCCCACGTTTTAAAGGTGGCGTCAGTCAGCGCTGGTGTGAACCTATGGTTGTTGCAGATCGGAGCTTTGTCCGACATTTTGATCAGGCCAAATTGCTGCCGTAGTTGGTTCCAGGACTGGAGGGTGGCTATCACCACCGGGAGTGTTTTTTGGGTGGGGATGGGAGTGCCGCCGTGGCGAGGGCCCGGAGGGAGGTCGCCTTGCAGGAGGCCTCTTCCGCGCACCCACTCGGCTTCTGGCTCCTTGATCCATCCCCTTATTCGCTCGGCTGTCGCCGCCGAGTGGTAGAATTATAGGTTTGGAAGGGCTAGGCGCCCCCCTGGGTTTTGTTTTTCGTTGGACCTTCTTTGGAATCCTAGCATTTCCCCCCTGCCCCCCCCCCCCCAATACGAACGCCATGATTAGTTTGTCTAGTGCTTTGAAAAAGGCCTTCTGGTTTGATCTAAGTAGGAAGAGGTACCTGGTCAGCACATTCATTTTGAACGTCTGGACTTTCCCAGCGAGGGAGAGTGGGAGGGTGGAAGCATCTTTGCAGATCCTTTTTTACTTCCTCTGTCAGACTGGTGAGGTTCCATTTATGGATCTCTTTCTAGTCATGGGCTATTTGAATCCCCAGGTAGCGGAATTTGTCTCGGGCTTGTTTAAACGACAGTCCCGTTTGTGCTGCCCCCCCCACTCCTTGTGGGTGTACCAGGAGGATCTCACTTTTGTTGATGTTGAGTCTGTAGCCCGAGAAGTCGCCAAACTCTGTCAGGAGCGCGATGATTCCGTCCATGCTGCTTTGTGGGTCCGAAATGTAGAGGAGCAGGTTATCTGCATAGAGTGAGACTCTGTGCTCTCTGCCGCCCCTTCAGATCCCCCTCCAGCTTTTTGGTGCTCTGAGAGCAATTGCTAATAGCTCGATCGCTAGAGCGAACAGCAGCGGGGACAGTGGGCATCCTTGTCTGGTGCCTCTGTGCAGGGGGCATCAGCGTTCCCGCTCATTCTAGCTGCAGCCTCCTAGTAGGACAGAGCTCACAGCCTGCAGCACAGATCTTCACCATGTGCTGAGTGCATAGACTGGTTAGGACAAGGCATAGGTCTTTAGTTCAATCTAATATCGTGTTAACCCACAGTGAAAGTATGTTCAACAGTTTCTGATTTATTAAATAGTGTTGCACTATTTAAGTGTTGGTGACCTGTATGTGTTCCACGGATCCAGAGCACCCAACACATCATAGAAGTCTGCCGGGAACCCGTCTGGTCTCAGCGCCTTCTCCGCCTGCATGGAGCTAATGCTGTCCATGATCTCTCCCAGTGCCAGTGATGCTTCCAGGCCCCGTTTTCTGCCCTCCCCCATGACTGGTATGTCCAGTCCATCAAGGAACCGTTTCATCCCAGATTCCCCATTGGGCGCTCTGAGGTGTATAGCCCTTGGTAGAAGGCCTTGAAGGTTTTGTTAATCTTTTCTGTTTCTGTTTCTAATGTGCCTCTGGTATCCCTGATTTGTGCAATTTCTCTGGTGGCTGCCTGCTTTCTTAGCTGGTGTGCCAACAGGCGCCTGGCTTTGTCTCCGTGTTCGTATAGGGTCCCACGTGCCTGGCGGAGTTGGTGCACTGCTTTCCTGGTGGAGAGCAGATCAAAGTTCCTTTGTAGCTCTTTCCTCTCCGCCAGGATCTTTACGGTCGGGGCCTCGGAGTATTTACGGTGTGCTGCGGCCCTGCTTTGTTGCATGCCTCCGGCGCTAGCTTTCCTGCTAGTGCGGTCGTCCACCTCTCGGGCGTTACTGTCTTGCTTCTCCCTCGCCCGACCTCTATGGTTTTCTGCCCACTCTTCCCCCATCCTACTCCTTTCCCCACTCCATTCGCTTGCTCTCCTTTCTCCTTCCCGTGTGTTGGGGCCTTGTTTCCCACCTGAAGCGGTCCCTCGGGTAGATGTTTGCTTTTTGTTCAGGGTGCGCTTTCTGTGGCGGGGGGACAGGGACGGGGGTCCCAAACACCCCCTCCCAGTATCTCTCCAACTTCTCACAGCCCCACAGCATATGCGCATGATTTTCTGGTCTGCGCCCATACTTCTCACACTCGTCTGCCACTCCCTGGAAGAACCTTCTCATCCTCGCCCGAGTCATATGCACTTATCCCCCACCCTGAATTGAATGAAACCCATCTTCGCATACAAGGAGATCGAATTCACCCTGTGAATCGCTTCAGTCCGCACTCCCCATCCTATCCCTTCTCCCCCTCCCCATCCTATCCCTTCTCCCCCTCCCCATCCTAAAGTGCTTCATCAACCGGTTCCACTACCTAATCGTGGACTGTACCACCGGGCTCACCGTGTGCCTCCTTGTCGCCAGGGGAAGCGTCACTGTCACCATGGCCCTCGGGCTGGACCCCATACAGTACTCCTACTCCACCCGAACTCACTCTAACTCCTCTCCTTCCCACCACCGCGTCACCTTCTCCGCATTTGCCATCAAGTAATAGTGTAACAGATTTGGTTACGCCGACCCCTCCCCACCCCCCTCTTCACCCTAGATACCGTCCCTGCCCAAATAAACTCCGAAATCGCTGCATCGTTTCCGGAAAAAGGCCTTCGGTATGAAGATTGGGAGGGCTTGGAATACAAACAGGAACCTTGGAAGAACGTTCATTTTTACCACATGGACCCTCCCCGCCAATGACTGGTGTAACGTATTCCATCTCCCCGCCAATGACGGGTGTAACGCATCCCATCTCCTGAAGTCCTCCCTAACCTCCTCCACCAACTTTGGCAGGTTCCATTTGTGCACGTCGTCCACTCCCCGTAAGCTGAACCCCTCAATACCTAAACCTGTCGCTGGCAAGCCTAAATGGCAACACCCAGATTGACTCCCCGACTCGAAACATTCACCGAAAACACCTCACTCTTTCCAATATTCTGCTTATAGCCCGGTGGAGTAGTGCAACAATCTATCCCTCAATGCCAGCAAAACTAAAGAGCCTGGTCATTGACTTCAGGAAGCAAAGTACTGTACACACCCCTGTCAGCATCAATGGGGCCGAGGCGGAGATGGTTAGCAGTTTCAAATACCTCTGGGTACACATCTCCAAAAATCAGTCCTGGTCCACCCACGTCGACGCTACCACCAAGAAAGCACAACAGCGCCTTTACTTTCTCAGGAAACTAAGGAAAATTTGCATATCCACATGAATTCTTACCAACTTTTACAGATGCACCAAAGAAAGCATCCTATCTGGCTGCATCATAGCCCCTGGTATGGCAACTGCTCGGTCCAAGACCGCAAGAAACTTCAGAGAGTCGTGAACACAGCCCAGTCCATCACACAAACCTGCCTCCTATCCATTGACTCCATCTACACCTCCAGCTGCCTGGGGAAAGCGGTCAGCATAATCAAAGATCCTTCTCACCCGGCTTACTCACTTGTCCAACTTCTCCCATCTGGCAGGAGATACAAAAGTCTGAGAACACGCACGAACAGACTCAAACAGCTTCTTCCCCGCTGTTACCAGACTCCTAAACGACCCTCTTATGGACTGACCTCATTAACACTACACCCCTGTATGCTTCACCCAATGCCGATGTTATGTGGTTACATTGTTTACCTTGTGTTGCCCTATTTTGTATTTTCTTTTATTTCTTTTTCTTTTCATGTACTTAATGATTTGTTGAGCTGCTCGCAGAAAAATACCTTTCACTGTACCTCTGTACACGTGACAATAAAGAAAGTCGAAATCGAGAAGACCCCGAACCTCTCTAGAATGTCCATAATTCTCTCCATACTCTCCAAAGAGCCCGACACGAACATCAGCAGGTCATCTGTATACTGCGACACCCGGTGTTCCCTACTCCCCCTCACAATTCACTGCCATTCTACTGACCCCCTGAGGGCCATCAGCAAGAACTCTATTGCCAGCACAAATAACAGCGGCGACAGCGGACACCCCTGCCTCTTTCCCCTGTGCAACCAGAACCTCGGTGAACTCAACTTGTTCATCTGTACACTCGCCACATGCAACAGACACATCCTCGCCAAGAATTCGGGCCAAACCCAAACCTTCCCAAAATCTCAAATAGGTACCGCCAGTCCACCCGGTCGAAAGCCTTCTCTGCGTCCATAGAGACCACTACCTCCAGTACCAATCCCTTTGACGGAGTCCTGATCACGTTTAATAACTGCCTAATGTAACTGGAAAGCTGCCTGCCCTTTACGAAACCCGTTTGGTCCTCTCCAACCACCCCCGGAAAGCATCCTTTCATCCTCCCAGTCACTAACCAGCCAACACTTTCACATCCGTGTTCGTTAGTGATATGGGTCTGTATGACTTACACTCCAACGAGTTCTTCCACTTCTTTGAAATAGCGCGATCGATGCCTGGGTCGCTGACTGCGGTAGCTCCCCCTTCTCCCATACCTTGCTAAACATCCCCAGTGTTGCTAACTTTTGGTTGGCTCTTAATTCGTAATTTGCTCTGTTTAACCTTTGCTCTAGAGTCGCCAGGTATCTTTATGATACCGCCACGAGGTTCCAGTTCAAGTATTGATCAATAACTCAACACACCAATTAGTAAGGTTCAAATCAAAACACATTTATTACAGTAAGTCACTACTTATGCATATAACTCTACTTTCTAGACTATTTTTTATCACTAAAAGGCCTATACTTAGCTTCGGAATTGGCCTGCCAGGTCAGGGGAACAAATGGCCTTTCGTTCAGGTCCTGAGTCTGCAGGATTCAAAAGCTGGTATGAACTTATAGCTAGGAGCGCCTATCTCGTAGCGAGCGTTGACTGGAGACTTAATTGATTGATGTGGCCGCTTGGGCAGTTCACTCTCGGGGGTTGATTCGCATTGTTGAGTGACCCTGCCAAGAAGGACAATTTGAACTTGGGGGCTTTACTTTATAGTCCCCAGGGGCTTCCCGCCCTTCGGGGCGGACCCCACACCTCGTTCCAAATGATTGGACTGCGTTCCGATCATTTGGATCGATTTCTCCAATACTGGAGTTGTTCCCTGATCCCTGGGCGGCACCTAAATGTCCGTTGGCCTTCCTTTGTCTTGGCTCCTGCTGCCGCCGAGGAGTCTGGCTTGGCTTTATTCACCTTAAGTGTTGCGATTGTGCCTTGGAATCGCTCATTACTATGCAGATGGCTGCTGGTTTCAGTGCTGCATGGTTTTTGCAAGTTTCAATACACATGATTTCTGCACTTGATCAATTTTGCCTGTGTTGGCTGAATTTCCCTTCAGTCTTTGCGGTTCTCCATTTTAAGTCGGGAAGTGGCCAACCCAGGCGGCTGCACCAGTAAATGTGGTGCCAGTTCCGTCGCAAACTCCTTATAGAACTCCGCAAGGTAACCGTTCGGCCTCGGGGGCTTCCCCGACTTCATCCCATTTATACTATCCATCACTTCTCTCAGCCAAAGCGGCTCCATCTCTCCATATTCATACTGCACCCCTTCGCCCTCTGTAGCTGTCCCACTGCCTTCCCCGTCATCAGCCTGTCAAACTTCCCCTGTAACCTCTTTCTCTCCGCCAACCCTTCCTTGGTGGGGGCACTCGAATATTTCTTGTCCACCTCGACTATCTAATCCAACAACTGTCCGCACTCCTCCCTCCTATCTCTTACGCCTTGAATGAGATAACAACCGCCCCGCCCCCCCCCCGATCCACCACCTTCAATGCCTTCAAAACGTGGCCACCTATACCTCCCCATTCTGATTCAATTCCACCTAGTCCCTGATCACCGACCGCCCCTTCTCACAGAACCCCTTGTCCGCAAAAAGCCCCGAATCTGACCTCTATCCCGGCCTCTGCTCCTGCCTCAAGCTAAGTCCGACCTTGGCCAGTTCGGCGCATGGTCTGAGATCACGATTCCTGCATACTCCGCCTCCACCAACACCTCTCGGCTCATTGCGAAAAAGCCAGTTCTGGAGTATACCTTGTACACGTGCGAGAAGAAGGAGTATTCCCTCTCTCCCGGGTTTCTCAACCTCCACAGATCCACCATTTCCATTAATCCTCCCAGCTCCTTCGCCATCCTCAACCTTCCCATTGACTTGGGGCTCGACCTGTCCACCCTCTGTTCTAGGACGCAATTAAAATCACTCCCCGTAATTAACTGATGCGTGTACAGGTCTGGAATGGCTCCCAGCAACCCTTTCCCAAACCCCATATCCCAATTCGGCGCATATACATTCACTAGCACCACCAGCGTCCCTTTCAACACACGCTCACTATCACATACCTCCCACCCGGGTCCTGCACTTCCTTGGCCCCTACAAACCTCATCTTTTTGTTCAGCAGGATGGCCACTCTCGCTGCTTTGTATCAAACCCCGAGTGTAATACCTGACCCACCCATCCCTTTCTGAACCTAACCTGATCCTTCACCCGGAGGTGCATCTCCTGCAGAAAGACTACTCCCACCTTCTCAAGTGCGTAAAGACCCGAGACCCTCTTCACCGGCCCGTTCAATCCCCATACATTCCATGTTACAGACCTTACCGGAGGCTTGCGCCTCCACTCCCCTCTACTGTCCGCCATCCGCCCCTTCCAATTCTACCTCACTTGATTTTGCCCTGAACCGGGCCCACCCAAGATGGCCCTCTTCTCTGCCCATGACCCCACTCATTCTCCAAAACTGCCATGTTGCTTACCCCCCCCCCCCAAACTTGCACGGCCACCTCCCCCACCTCACTTCCGTTCACCAGCATTACCTGCCAGCGTGGAAACTCCTGCCTCAAGGCTCCCTCGAACTTACCCCCCCCCCCCCCAACACCCTTCCCTCCTTTGTCTATACAAATGGCGCCCTGTGGGCCCCACCCTCCCCCACACAAACAAAGACAGATCCAAATCCGCAGGTCACCCCTTCTAAAAAGAGATGCACCACAAACAGCATGGGGGACTTGTTGCCCCTTAGCATCAGTCACAACGGCAGAATCACCCCATCAGAGAAAAGGCCCCCCACCCTCCGTCCCCCACAATACCCGCATCTTCTGATCTCTGTTGCTCCATCTCGTCCATCTCCCATCAGCATTCGGTTCTCCCCCATTTTATTGTCTCTAATGAAATGACTGGCCTCTTCTGGGGTTTCAAAATAGTACTCGTGGCCTTCAAACATCACCCATAGTTTCCTGGGTACAGTACCCCAAACCTGATCTGTCTTCCGTAGAGAACGGCTTTGGCCTTCTTGAACCCGGTGCGCCTTTTTGCCAGCTCCGCTCCAATGTCCTGATAGATTCGGACCCTATTCTCCTCCCATTCCCAGTTCCGCTTCTCCCTGGCCACCGCAGGATCGTCTCCTCCACAAACCTATGGAGCCTCACAATCACCGCCCATGACGGCTCCCCCACTCTCAGCTTCTGCCTTGGGGACCTGTGTACCCTATCCACCTACGGGGCCTTGTCCAGTCCCGCCAGCATCTTTGAGACATATGTCGCGGCACTCGTTCCTTCCACACCCTCTGGAGCCAATGATACGTTGGTTCTGGCTTCTGGGTCTGTTCTCCTCTACTTTTGCCCTTAGCGGCTTGCAAAAGTTCCGCAGGAGGTCTGCTTCCAAAGCCACCACCCGATCGCTGTGATCGGACATCACCTTCTTCATCTCCCGGATGCAATCTCTGTACCTCCAGGTACTTCTCGACTCTGATCCTTTCAGAGGTACTACCGCTGGCCTTTGATTGATCTTCAAGCATCTCCTTTCGCTGCTGGCAGAACTCGTCTCTAATAAATGCCATCAACTGTTCCGTCTGGGTTTTCCAACTTGCGATAAACCTTCCCCCTCTGCAGCACGGAAGCACAGTGGTTAGCACTTGCTTCACATTACCTGGGTCTCGGGTTCGATTCCCGGCTTGGGTCGCTCTCTGTGCGGAGTCTGCATGTTCTCCCCGTGTCTTGTGGGTTTCCTCCGGGTGCTCCGGTTTCCTCCCACAAGTCCAGAAAGATGTGCTTGTTAGGTGAATTGGACATTCTGAATTCCCCCTCGATGCACCCGAACTGGAGTGTGGCGACTAGGGAATTTTCACAGTACCTTCATTGCAGTGTTAATGCAAGCCTACTTGTGATATTAATGAATATTATTATTATATGTGGGTGGCGCATGCCATCATTGATATGCAATTGGCCAGCAAATTATAAGATTAAAATTATAAACTGAGGTGCAAAATGTCAAACTTCTTGGTCAATTTACACCCACTCCAATGTTTGCTTTGCACAAAAGGTTTCTTACCTTTGGCCTCTCCATTATTTTGAAGAATTTACTGGATTTTCACATTACAGTAATTACTTATTAAATATGTTAAGTCTGGCAATTAATAATATTCGCACCTTTTAATGTAAGGATAATTATTAATGCATGCCAAACAACTTCTGGCCCAGAAATTGAAATGTTCTGGTTCATTCCTGTTCATGGTGCATTATTCTTGGATTTCAAATTTCAAATGTTTATTATTTTTCTTCCTATTTATTTGCATTTAATCCGTCTTTCCCGCTGTTTATTTCTCTTTCTGTACCTGCTTTGAGTATAATTCACCCCATAAGAAAGAAAGACTTGCATTTATATAGTGATTTTCATAACTACTGCCATCTCTCAAAGCATTTTAGCTCTGCCAACTTCTTGAAGTCAAAACCATTTTCAGGTTTGGAGTCCCATCGAAAGTAAATGCTGAGATACAGGTTCCAGAAAGGTGCTCGACTGCAGTCTGCATTTGTCAGAGAGTGGTAAATTGGACCATTCCTACAATAACCTATTTGGCCAGCCTCGACTGAGGAATGAAGGAACTGTTCGTGGACGGAATTAATTGAGGGCCATAGCATTTTTATGGAGCCAGAAGACACCCATACTTCACCTAGCCCCAATAACGTATACGAGAGAAGAAAAGGTTTGGAGCCTTTTCCTGGAGCAGCCTCCAGCTGTTCATTTCAGTTAGACCTTTCACCAGCTGATAAAATTGGATAGTGTGGGGCAGCACGGTGACGCAGTGGGTTAGCCCTGCAGCCTCACATCGCCGAGGTCCCAGGTTCGATCCCGGCTCTGGGTCACTGTCTGTGTGGAGTTTGCACATTCTCCCCGTGTTTGCGTGGGTTTTGCCCCCACAACCCAAAGATGTGCAGGCTAGGTGGATTGGCCATGCTAAATTGCTCCTTAATTGGAAAAAATTAATAGGGTACACTAAAAAAAAATTTTTTTTAATTGGACAGTGTATGCACACTGAAGCTTTGTCTGATTCTACTTTGAAATTGTAATTGGATGTCCTACAAACAGAACTCCCATTTGCATATTTCCAGGCCATTCCATGGAAACTGATGAGTGTGCTGTGTATATCCATTAACCGGCCTACCTGTGAATTTTATCAGATGTTCTGATAAAAGATCTCAGATCTGAAACATTAACTCTCGTTTTTCGTTCCACAGATGCTGCCAGACTTGCTGAGTATTTGCCGTTTACACGGTGTTTTATTTTTATAATTGTATGAACTGTATCATGTTGGCTTTGAGTGACCAACGTTCCCCTTCCTTCACTCCCTGGTCTTTTCTTTGATTGCTGCCTGTTTTTCAGAACTGAGTGAACAGCGATTGAAAATAACCCTCCCTCCCCGCTCACCTTGAGTTTTAAGTGCTCACATCTCCCATTTGTAATTTCTAAATTTATCACTGCCTTTTTTTGTACTTTAGATTTTTCTCCTGCAATAAGTACCTCTTGCATAAGTTAAGACTAATTATTTTCTGTTCCGCAAGTCAAAATATACAGGCTTATTTTTGAGCTGTCTACTTTTTTCGTGCTCTATATGCTCATCTTATGTCAATGATGATCCGTTATTTGCTTGTTGGCAACCTTAATATTTTCTTTTTATGTTATGTTCATCTGCTGGTTCAGTAATTAGTATCTGGATTTGCTATTAAGGAGTTTCTCATTTATAATTTAGTTTGCAATACTTTATAGAAGTGCTTACATAATGAAAAATTGTGCATATCGCCATAATTTTCAAAGAATGAACAGTTGGTGAATCTAAGAAATTTTGCTAAATGATGTGATGTTTGCAGGAGCTTGTAAATGAGAAATTACATGCTCAACAAATGAGCAATGATTTGGAAAAATTGACTCACGAACTGGAAAAGATTGGGCTCAACAAAGAGCGCCTCCTGCATGATGAACAAAGTTCCGATGATAGGTAAGAACGATAAATTCAGAATTTAAAGGTTGGTAATAGAGTGTTAATGCTGTAAAAAGCCTCCAACTTGACCTATGAATATACTACCTATGAAAATGAAAAACGTACATGTGCGTATAAAACCTGAATTATGAACATACCCATAAATGAACACACATTGACTTATATGATAATTGATGCAAGTTTCACTTTGAAACCACAATCACCATGGTCTTTAAATCACCAGAAGTGTGAACTGTCCAGCTGAGGATTTATCTTGGTGATGTTAAGAGCACAACTGGTGTTAAATGCTAATTGGATATTCCAAAGCCCCGAAGGGAACTTTAGAATGCCTGCTCTCAACTGTGTATATTTGCAACTGGGTATAATGCGAGGAAGGATGTGAAGACCAGTGAAGGATGTCCCAGACTCTCTTGTGATGATTTTAAACAAAATAAATGTTTATTAAACAGTAAAAAAACACAAGAAAGTCAACGAAAAATACACTTAACTATATTAATGACTATTGGAAATATCTTAAAATGTATCTAATGTATCAAAGCCCTGTATTTTCCTAACAACATTGTGGTAGTATGCATTAGGGGTCATGTGGGACTGTGAAGCCGTGATGCCATTGGCTGACAGATCCCGGGTCCTGGTTGGCTGTTGATCTCTAGCTCCGCCCTGAAGGCGGAGTATAAGAACCAGGAGTTCTCCCCGCAGCTCCAGTCTGTTGCTGAACTGCGGGGAACAAGTCACGCTTAATAA
This sequence comes from Scyliorhinus torazame, assembly GCF_047496885.1. Taxonomy (NCBI): domain Eukaryota; kingdom Metazoa; phylum Chordata; class Chondrichthyes; order Carcharhiniformes; family Scyliorhinidae; genus Scyliorhinus; species Scyliorhinus torazame. Next base: position 313,607,892 of record NC_092707.1, read on the forward strand.
AGCCTCATCGACTTCATCTCTATTCGTCTCTCGTAAGTCATTGTGCGCTACAAACATCCCATAGGTTTTAAAACTAAAAGCAAAATCCAGCAATAGTTACCAAGCCAGGCACCTATATCTTTTGGGATCGCTCCCAGGTTCGAATAGAGACAACTAGATTCTCAAAAACAGGTTTTTCGAGGCCAGGCTTGTTGGGAGCAAACACAGTTTCCTGCTGTGTGGGCTGTGATTTCAAACAGCTCTCCTGTGTAGGGCGAATTTGCCTCTGATGTACTGTTTTTTCCTTTTAATCTTCCCTCATCTGAACTAACCTTCTCATAAATTACTCTTAAATATCTTTCTAAAAGGTGAGGTTGTGTAATAAAGTCAATGCGGAATAAAGTCAATGCTACAAACTTGCTTGAGGTAAACATTTAGAGTCATAGAAGTCCACAGCACAGAAAAGGCCCTTTGTCCCATCGCATCTGCATCGGTTAAAAACAACCACCCAAATATTTTAATCCCATTTTCCAGCACCTGGCCCAGCCTTGTATGCCTTGGAATCGCAAGTGCACATCCAAATACTTCTTAAGTGTTATGAGATCCTCGACATAGCTAAAACTCTCCAGCCCAGGAAACATGCTGGTAAATATCTTCTGCACTCTTTTTAGTGCTATCATACCCCTCCTATAATCTGGATTTCAGAACTGCACACAATACTCTAGCTATGGCCTAACCAACGTTTTATACAGTTCCAACACCTCCCTGCTCTTAAACTCTATGCCTCGGCTAATAGAGGCAAGTCTACCATATGACTTTTTTTTTTTAATTTATGAAAGGTTTTCATAAAATATCAATAACAAAATGAGAAAGAAAAAAGAACCCAACAGGGTTAAGTACAAAACACAATCTAAAAAAGCAACCCCCCAAACCGCAACCCCCCACCCCGTACATAAATAATAAATTAACATTAACACCCCCCAACTTAGCACAACAGGTGTATACACCCCCTCAGACCCTCCAGTGTAAATAACATAAACAAAAATAAAGTAAACCCCCCCCCCCCCCCCCCACCCCCGAGCTGCTGCTGCCATTGACCAATATCTACCGTTCTGCCAGAAAGTCTAAGAACAGTTGCCACCGCCTAAAGAACCCTTGTACCCACCCTCTCAAGGCAAATTTCACCCCCTCCAATTTAATGAACCCTGCCATATCGCTGATCCAGGATTCCACGCTTGGGGGGCCTCGCATCTTTCCACTGAAGGAGAATCCTTCGCCGGGCTACCAGGGACGCAAAGGCCAGAATTCCGGCCTCTTTCGCCTCCTGCACTCCCGGCTCCTCTGCACCCCAAATATTGCGAGCCCCCAGCCCGGTCTGACCCTGGATCCTACCACACTTGACACCGTCCTCGCTACGCCCTTCTAAAATTCCTCCAGCGCTGGGCATGCCCAGAACATACGAGTGTGATTTGCTGGGCTCCCTGAGCACCTAACACACCTGTCCTCACCCCCAAAGAACCGGCTCATCCTTGTCCCGGTCATGTGTGCCCTGTGCAGCACCTTAAACTGTATGAGGCTGAGCCTCGCGCACAAAGAGGAAGAGTTCACCCTCCCTAGGGCATCTGCCCTCGTCCCCTCTTCGATCTCCTCTCCCAACTCCTCCTCCCACTTAGCTTTCAACTCCACCACCGAGGCCTCCTCCTCCTCCTGCATCACCTGGTACGTTTCCGAGATCTCCCCCCCCCCCCCCCCGAGAGCACCCTGTCCTGTACTGTGTGTGGCAGTAGCCGCAGAAATTCCACCACCTGCCGTCTGGCAAACGCCCTTACCTGTAAGTACCTGAAGGTGTTCCCCAGGGGGAGCCCGTACTTCTCCAGCTCACCCATGCTCGCGAACCTCCCGTCCACAAACAGGTCCCCCAACTTTCGTATCCCTGCCCTGTGCCACCCCGAAAACCCTCCACCTGTTCTTCCTGGGGCGAACCGATGGTTCCCCCGTAATGGGGTCCACGCCGAGGCCCCAACTCCCCCCCCCCCCCCCCCCATGCCGCCTCCACTGCCCCCAAATTTTGAGGGCCGCCACCACCACCGGGCCCGTGGTATACCTCCTGGAGGGAGCAGCAGCGGCGCCGTTGCCAGCGCCCCCAGACCCGTGCCCACACAGGACACCGTTTCTAGCCTCTTCCATGCAGCCCTCTCCATCACCCACTTGCGCACCATCGTCGCCCGCCCCCCCCCCCCCCCAATATCTCTACTCCGCTCCAGGAACACCCTTCTCACCCTCGGAGTCCCTCGCGCCCACACAAACCCCATTATACTCCTGTTAACGCCTGAAAAAAGCCTTCGGGATAATCACGGGGAGGCACTGGAACAGGAACAAAAACCTTGGGAGCACCGTCATTTTGATTGACTGCACCCTACCCGCCAAGGACAGCGGCAACGCGTCCCACCTTTTGAACTCCTCCTCCATTTGCTCCACCAGCCTTGTAAAGTTAAGCCTATGCAGGGCCCCCCAGCTCTTGGCCACCTGGACCCTCAAATATCTGAAGCTCCTCTCCGCCCTTTTTAGTGGGAGCTCGCCAATCCCACTCTCCTGGTCCCCTCGCTGAACTACGAACAGCTCGCTCTTCCCCATATTGAGCTTGTACCCCGAAAAGCCCCTGAATTCCCTAAGGATACTCATTACTTCTGGCATTCCTCCCACCAGGTCCGCCACATACAGCAGCAGGTCGTCCGCATAAAGCGACACCCTATGCTCCTCCCCACCCCGCACCAACCCCCTCCAGTTCCTCGACTCTCTCAGTGCCCTAGCCAGGGGTTCAATCGCCAGTGCGAAGAGCAGGGGGGACAGGGGACACCCCTGTCTCGTCCCTCGGTGCAACCGAAAGTACTTGGACCTCCTCCTATTTGTGGCCACACTCGACATCGGGACCTCATGCAACAGCCTAACCCACCTGACAAACCCCTCCCCAAACCCTAACTTCTTCAGCCCCTCCCACAGGTACCCCCACTCTACCCTACCGAAGGCTTTCTCAGCGTCCACCGCCACCACTATCTCCGCCTCCCCCTCCCTCGCCGGCATCAAGATAACGTTCAAAAGCCTCCGCACATTCGCGTTCAACTGTCTCCCCTTCACAAACCCTGTCTGGTCTTCATGGATGATCTGCGGCACACAATCCTCAATCCTCGTGGCTAAGACCTTCGCCAGCACCTTGGCATCTACATTTAGCAAGGAAATCGGTCTGTAAGACCCACATTGCAAGGGATCCTTGTCCCGCTTCAGGATCAAGGAGATCAGTGCCCGGGACATCGTTGGGAGCAAAGCCCCCCCTCCCTTGCCTCATTAAAGGTCCTAACTAACAGCAGGCCCAACAGGTCCATATATTTTTTATAGAACTCGACCGGGAAACCGTCCGGCCCCGGTGCCTTCCCCGCCTGCATGCTTCCTATCCCTTTGATCAGCTCCTCCAGCCCAATCGGGGCCCCCAATCCCGCCACCAGTCCCTCTTCCACCTTTGGAAACCTCAATTGGTCTAGGAAACGGCCCATCCCTCCCTCCTCCCGTGGGGGCTCGGATCGGTACAATTTCTCGTAGAAGTCCCTGAAGACCCCCATTGATGCCAACCCCACTCCGCACCACGCTCCCTCCCCTGTCCTTAGCTCCCCCGATCTCCCTTGCTGCGTCCCGCTTCCGAAGCTGATGCGCCAGCATCCAGCTTGCCTATTCCCCCTACTTGTAGACCGCCCCCTGTGCCTTCCTCCACTGCACCTCCGCCTTCCTGGTGGTCACCAGGTCGGATTCGGCCTGGAGGCTGCGCCTCTTCCTCAACAATCCTCCTGTCTACCCTCACCATCTCCCCAACCAGCCTCGCCCTCTCCACCCGCTCCCTGCACTCCTTGTGGGCCCTAATGGAGATCAGCTCTTCCCTCACCACCGCCTTCAGTGCCTCCCATACCATCCCCACTCGGACCTCCCTGTTGTCGTTGGTCTCCAAGTACCTCTCTATACTTCCTCGGACCCGCTCGCTCACCACCTCGTCCGCCAACAGCCCCACCTCCAAGCGTCACACCATATGACTTCTTAACCACTATATTTACCTGCTCTAAGGACCAGTGTACATGCATACCATAGTCCCTCTGATCCCCGGTGCTTCCCAGGGTCCTGCCATTTATCATGTATTCCCTTACCTTGTTTGTCCTGCCCAAGTGCATCACCTCACACTTTTCCAGATTGAATTCCATTTGCCACTGATCAGCCCATATGACCGACACGTCTATATCCGCCTGTAATCGAAGGCTATCCTCACTATTTACCACCCCACCAATTTTCATATCATCCATGAAATTGCTGATTAACCCTCCTACATTCCTGTCTAAATCATTTATATATCACAGCGCCAAGGACCAGTGTTCGATCCCAGCCCTGGGTCACTGTCTGTGTGGAGTTTGCACTTCTCCCCGTGTCTGCGTGGGTCTTACCCCCATAACCCAAAGATCTGCAGGGTAGCTGGATTGGCCACGCTAAATTGCCCCTTAATTGGGAAAAAAAATAATTGGATACTCTTTTTAAAAAAAATTTTTTTTTAAACAAAATCATTTATATTAACCACAAACAGCAAGGGCCCCAACACTGATCTCTGCAGGACCCCACTGGATAGACGCAGGCTTCCAGTCAGCAAAACATCCCTCGACCATTACTTCTGCTGCCTGCCACTCAGTCAACCATGCACTCTTACCTTCGCTGTAGTCTCCCATGTGGGACCTTATCAAAACCTATCTAAAGTCCAAGTAGACTCCGTCAATGCATTGCCCTCATCTACACACCTGGTCACCTCTTGATTAATTCCTGCCCAGTGTTTCAAGGCTAATCAGCATATCAGGGTTCCATCAACCCTGGCAATTTGTCTTTCTTCAATTTCCATTTTAAAAATAGCTTATTTTCCTTTAAACATGCAGATACTCAATTACTGTCTTTCTTATTTTTCCCATTCAATCACAAAGTCCTGACAGTGAATAGATTTTAACCTAGATGTGGGATACGTAAAATGTCAAAGAACTTTACACTGAAGCTACAAGTTAAAGTTTTTTCAAACACTTTGTAAAAAAAAAAAAAGTGTCCTTGCATATAATCTAGACTTTTTAGTTAGTATCAAAAATGGTCCAACATTTTCAGTTCTGCAGGCTGAAGGAGTTGGCTCTTAGAATTATAAACTCATTATGACACAGGCCATTCATCCCTTTGAGTGCATCCTGGCTCTCTGTAGAGAAATTTAATCAGTCCCATTTCTCCTCTCGATCTCTGTGGCTCTGTACGTTTATTTCCCTTAGGCACCCAAACAGTTCCCTTTTGAAATCATTAATTGTCTTTGCTTCCACCACTCTTATATGCAGCAATTTGTATGTCATTACCATTCATTGCATTAAAAGGTTCTTCCTCACAAACCCCCCTTCATCATGTTCCCAAAATCTTAAATCTGTATCCTCGAGTCCTTGCACCATCAGCTAATGGAAACAGTTTTTCTTTGTCTACCTCATCGAACCCTGTTAATTTGGGCCTCTATCAAATTCCTCCTCAGTCTATGCCCCAAGGAGAAACTGGTACAACCTAAAATCTCTCATCCTGAGGACCAGCCTGCTAAATCTTCTTGCACCCTCTGAAGGACCCTCACATTCTTCCTGAAGTGTAGTTGCCAAAACTGGACGTGATACTCCAGTTGAGGCCTAATCAGAACTTTAAATAGGTTCAGCATTGTTTCCCTGCTTCTGCTGTACTCAATGTCTTGATTTATGAAACTGCAGATCCGATATGCTTTATTAACTATTCTCTCAATATGACCTGCCACGCTATGCAAATAGACCCCCAAAAAATATTTGTCCCAAGAACTTAACTTTAATACCCTTTTTGTTTTGCTTTTACTTATCTGTGTATCTGATTGTAAGTAAATTGTCCCAAACCACAGTTTAGAAATGTCTAACTCATTTTTTATGTCAATATCCAACTTTCAGCAGATATAAACTTTTGGAGTCCAAACTTGAAAGCACATTAAAAAAATCTCTTGAAATTAAAGAAGAGAAAATTGCCAGTCTTGAAGCACGATTAGAAGAATCAACAAATTTGAACCAGCAACTACGTCAGGAATTAAAGACGGTAAGACCTCAACAAAAGATCATTTTTCTCAACTTTGTTTGAAAAGAGCTAAAGCTGTTTTCACAATATGAATCATAAAGATAATCTTGCGCACTTGCTTCAAAAGCATGCACTAAATATCTACTTACGTATGGAAAATGCCATCGCTTCCTAATTTCCCCTCCAGGTACACCATTTCAACGTAGAATACTGTTCCTGTATTCTTTCTGGATCAAAACCCTTGTATTCCTTAACTAACAGCTCTATGGTAGTACCTTCACCACCACCTTTTTTAGGCAATTAGGAATGCAATAAATGTGCATCTTGCCCATGATATCTATATTCCAAGAAATAATAAGAAAGGAGTTTATATTATATGTACAACATTGCATGCTAGATAACTGAACTTTTCAATAATATATTAATATATTAAAATTGATCAATTACTGATCATTCTGGTGTGATGAATATAAGAATTTCAGATGTATTGTGTTGTAGATCTTTGGTGCAGTAAGGGTTAAACGCATAGATTAGTGTGTGTTTGACTGCTGAAGTCATGTTTTGAAAGAATCTTAGTTTGAAAGGCAAGTATATTTAAGGAGCCAGGGTGCAAATAAAGCATCATAAAAGCCTGGGGAAATGGAATTTTGTTTTGATTAAGGGGATTCCCTGTGGAGTTAATTAGATTTCAGCTTGGGATGGTGATGTTACTGGGTGGAGCTATGGTATCAGGCATTTTGTAGGAAAAACAGGTCAGTGCAGTTCTGAATGAAGCTGTGACCAAAGGTTGGGCAGACTTGCACTCTGCAGTTCAGTTAAAAGAGATTAACAGTCTTTAAAGCAGTCCCGACTTGCCCAAGAACAAGGTGGGGGCGGGGGTTGCTGAAACAAGCTGAAGAACAACTTCTGAAGACATACAACCATAGTCTGCATGGATCTGACAGGAATCAGATCTTGTCTTTAAAGCAGTATCAAGAGTTTGCTCTTCCTCAAAGAACATCTCTGTAAAGCAAGTATTCCTATGTGCTATTGGTTGTTAGTGGATGGAGAGCTGAGATGGCTTTTGTTTCTTATTGTTTAAGTAGGAATAAAGATAGCAGGTACAGGTATTGTATTCACTGTATTCAGTAGTCCTGTTTAAGGGTAATTGTAAGCTTTTTTCTCGTGTGATGTTAAAGATTTTAATAATGTGTTGGTAAGAAAAGTTTGTTTTTAAAATACCGTATCCCTATTTCTTCATGCAATCACTCCTGGAGTGAAGTATCCTTTCCTCACAATCTTAAAAGATTAAAATAAAACATTGGGGTTTATGTCACTGTTGGGGTCTGGTCTGGGATTGTAATACTGGCAAATCTCCAGTGAAAACAATGTCTTGAAATCTCACACAAATTGTGGGTTGAAAAACACTTGCAGTGAGCCAGATTTTACCACTTCAACATTGTTACAATGAGTACAAGTTAATTGAGAAATCTGCATGTTCACTCCACATGTCTTGTCGTTTTTTGCCTTTATGATACTGAAAAATACTAAAACTGTATGAAACTGAACATGCATCTGCTACACCTTTTAGCCTTCTCCCTTCCATAGCACTGAGGAGGGATAGCTGGGATACAGTATAGAAAGATTAAGGTACACTTATATGTGCAATATTACAGATCCTTTTGCTCAACACCTCGACAAGGTACACGTGTCATAGCAGATCCTTTTAGTAGGGAAGCGATGCAACTTTTCAAATACATTATTCTTGCGGAGTTATCTGACCTATTTTTGAATAAAACCAATAGCTAAATATTAGAGATCTCTGTTCCAGAACCCCGTGGCAGGCAGGAGCTGGGTTTGGGGGTTAAAGGATCAAAATCGCAAGATGTGACCCTCATGTACTGTGCATGCTCCAGTTTCCGCTTTTACAGCATCTTATATCAGGGTGGCTACATTTTCTGTTTTGGAGTGGCAAGCTTACCATTAATATTTAAATTAACCTCATATTCTATTTTGACAGCATGTTGGCATTAATTTCTGCTGCAATAGTTTCCTGAGGTTTGGAAAAATCAGCAGTCAAACAGGGGGGAGATTTAGCAGTTCTTCATTACTTTGGAAAAGGACAAGAGACCAAATCTGAATGAAGGTTCAACGCTTGCAGTTGCTTTCTCAGTTTCTTTTGGGAAAGTATTTGATGGGAGTGCTTGTTCAAAACTTAAATTCAGAGGTGTTCTGACATGGCACGCAGAATACTGAACATGGCAATTGTACTCAAGATGCTGGTTGGTGAGTAGAGATCCCCTTTGTATCTAACAATCGATCAATGTGAATATATTTAATGACTCAGCATGAGAAGTTCACAGAGGTGTTCACACAGACACAACATCAGGATAGTTGCTTTTCATTGGACTTCAGACAATAAAGAATCAGTAGTGCCAATAGTAAGGGCATACTATGGAGGCAGCTGCCTTTGACCTGCAGAGAAGGGAGATCACAGGATGCATCTTTCACTAAATGAGGCCAACAATGGTTTCCATGAGGGGCAGGGTGCCATCAACTACACATTGGGCAATCCAAACATCCCTCTCGGAGGAAAATCTGTCGACCACGAGGATTTTCATTCCATCAGTATTCAAACGGTTTGCAGTCGCAAGGAAAGGTTCTGCAGGTCTGTGTTCCTTTGGAACTACCATGATGTTTTCATTCTGCGACAGTCCAATATCCTTCTCATGTTTCGACCTGAAACTAGCCTTAAGGGTTGCTGCCTAACAACAAAGGAAACGCTTTTCACCGAGTCAAGGACTCTCTGACAAGCCATTCCAATTAACACCTGCAACGCTACAAGTATGACAATTAGATATGTAATTGAACAAACCATTGGTCTGTTTACATTGTACGTTAGCTGTATGAACAGGTCTGGAGGTGAATTAAAGCTGATCTCATTGAAACATATAAAATTCTTAAGGGGCTTGACCAGGTAGATGCTAGGCGGATGTTTCCCCTCGAACCTGGCGTCAGTCTCAGAATGACACGTCTGCCATTTTGAGTTGATGAGGAGAAATTTCTTCAATCTAAGGCTGCTGATCTTTGGAATTCTCTACTTCACAGAACTTCTCATGCTGCGTCATTAAATATATTCACATGGATCGATTGTTAGATACAAAGGGGATCTCTACTCACCAACCAGGATCTTGAGTACAATTGCCATGTTCTGTATTCTGCGTGCCATATCAGAGCTGCAAGGACTCGAGGTGCAAAAGGCAAACTATTCAGCACTCCTCATCTGATGGGGATCCCAGTGGAAGGGAAGAGGAAGCAGGGGCACCCAGTGCCAGATCAGTCACAGGTCTAATAACTTATAAGTACAGTTATTCACTCACATTGGACCAAAGTAACTTGAGCAGTCCCAACCATCTATTCATTGTTCAGTTACCAATTAATCTTAATTAATTCATGGTTCTTGAATCAAAATCAAGGAAAAAAATTTTCCGTGAAACAGTGTGATATAAACCTTACGGCTTTGAACATGACATCCGCAAACCCCTGCCAAAATCCCCTAAGCTTTGGACATGTCCAAAACATGTGGACATGGTTCGCTGGTCCTCCCGCGCGTTTTGTGCACCTGTCCTCCACCCCAAAGAATCTGCTCATCCGGGCCACTGTCATGTGAGCCCGGTGAACAACCTTAAATTGTAACAGGCTGAGCCTGGCACATGTTGTGGACGCATCGACATTACTCAACGCGTCCGCCCATAAACCTCTATCTCACCTCCCTGCTCCGCCTCCCACTTGCTTCAGCTCCTCGGTCTGCATCTCCTCCAACCCCATAAGCTCCTTTTGGATGTCCGAGACTCTCCCCTTCCCTACCCACCCTCTGGAAACTACCCTGTCCTGAATCCCCCTCAGCGGTAGGAACGGGATGGTTGACACCTGTTTACGAAGGAAGTCTCGCACCTGCAAATACCTGAATTTGTTTCCCCTCGCCAATGCAAACTTTTCCTCCAACACCCTCGTACTCGGAAAGCTCCCCTCTGATTACATCCCCCATCCTCTCAATCCCCGCTCTCCACCATAACCGGAACCCTCCCATCCATACTCCCCGGGGCAAACTGGTGATTATCACAAATTGGGGCCCAGACCGATGCTCCCACATGCCGCCTCCACTGGCCCCAAACTCTCAGGGCCGCCACCACCATGGGGCTGGTGGAGTACTGTGCCGGCGGGAGCGGCAGAGGCGCAGTTACCAACGCCCCAGACTGGTGCCCTTACAAGAAGCCGCCTCCATACGCACCCATGCCAACCCCCCACCACCCACTTCCTGATCATGGCTATATTAGCCGCCAGCAATAGTTTCTAAAATTTGGCAGCGCCAGCCCACCCTCTCCCCGACTCCTTACCTTCCTTACCCGCGGGGTCTTACCCGCTCAGACGAAGCCCTTGATCACTCTGTTGACTGCGGAATAAAGATGGGGAGACACTGAAATACAAATAAGAATCTCGGGAGGACCATCATTTTCACCGTTTGAACCCTCCCAGCCAGAGACAACGGAAGCGCGTCCCATCTCCGAAAATCGTCCTTCATTTGGTCCACTAGCCGGGCCAGATTCAATTTATGCAGCCGGTCCCATTCCCGCGCCACTTGGATGCCCAGGTACCTGGGTTGAGGTAGATGTTATTGCAATCATCCAGAATGAGCATTACTCTGAATTTCTGCAGTGGCAGAGCAACAACTCATCTGTCTTGTTGACCTTATGGTTTGTGACCTTTATGCATGTAGCATTATTTTTCCTCAATCAAATCCATTCCAATAAGCACATGTTTCTTTTCAGCGGTGTGAATGAAGCTGTCTATAGAGAGAAGGCACCAAATTAACAGTGACTTACAGGGCAGAATTTTACACTCTCCCAGACCAGGTTAGCAAATAGGCATAATGCCATTGAGGCTGTTCCCAGAGCGCAACCCCCCCCCCCCCCACCCCCGGACAAAAAAATAGCGCAAATTCTTATGTGGCAGGGGAGGCTTCAAATTACCCACCCATGTTTAGGCCACTGAAAATCCATGGTTTTCACTCACCAAGTCTCCCGGCCAATCCTCGCCAGAAAAAACTCCGCCTACTTTCCCATCTGGCTTTAGCAAAGATCTCCGTTGGAGAATGGATGCTGTCCCAAGAATGGCCACCACCCTTAGTCATGCTGCTGAGACCAGAGAGCTGCCAGCCATTTCCTTGGCCAGCAGATCTCGGAGATGGCAGCAAGAGGAATGGAACAAAATGTGGTATTTTCAAATTTGCTAATGGCACAAAGCTAGGTGGGAATGTGAAGTGTGTGGAGGATGCAAGGAGAGTTCCAGGGGATTTGGACAGGGCTAAGTGAGATGGTGAGAACATGACAGATGGAATATAATGTGAAAAAGTGTGCGGTTATCCACTTTGGTAGGAATAACAGAAAGGCAGCATATTTGTAAATGGTGAAAGGTTGGGAAATGCTGATGTTCAAAGAGAGCTGGATGTCATTGTTCATGAGTCACTAAAAGCCAAAATATGGGTGAAGCAAGAAGCTGGGAAGGCAAATGGTGTGTTGGCCTTCATTGCAAGGGGATTTGAACACAGGAGTGAAGAGGGCAGCACGGTAGCATGATGGTTAGCACTGTGCTTCACAGCTCCAGGGTCCCAGGTACGATTCCCGGCTTCGGTCACTGTCTGTGCGGAGTCTACATGTTTCCCCTCCCCGTGTCTGCATGGGTTTCCTTCCGGGTGCTCCAGTTTCCTCCCAACAGCCCAAAGATGTGCAGGTTAGGTGGATTGGCCACGATAAGTTGTCCTTGTCCAAAAAGGTTAGGTTGGGTTACGGGGATATGGTGGAGGTGTGGACTTAAGTGGGGTGGTCTTTCAAAGGGCCGGTGCAGACTCAATGTGCCGATTGGCCTCCTGCACCATAAATACTATGATTCTATGTCTTGGTTCATTTTTATCGAACCTTGGTGAGACCACATGTAGAGTGTTGTGTACAGTTTTGCTCTCCTTTTCGAAGGAAGGATTAATTTTGCCATAGAGTGAGTGCAATGGAGGTTCACCAGACTAATCCCTGGGCTGGTAGAATTGTCTCGAGGAGAAATTGAGGGAAATGGTTCTGTAAGGCCATAAGGCGCAGGAGCAGAAGTAGTCCAATCGGCCCAAGGACTCTACTACACGATTTAATGAGGTCATGACTGATCTATGACATGATAATTCTCAACTCCACTTGACCACCTTAATTCCCTGACTGATTCAAAATCTGTCTATCTCAGTCTTGAACATAGTTAACAACCCAGCCCTCTGCGTGCGGTAAAGAATACCACAGATTCAGTACCCTCCTGAGAGAAGAAATTCCTCCTCATCTCTATCTTAATTGGGTGATCCCTTACTCTGTAATTATGCCCTCTGGTCCTAGGATCTCCCACCAGGGAAAATTACTTATCAGCATCTACCATTTCAAACCACCTGAAAATTCTATATGTCTCAATAAGGCCGCCTCTCATTCTTCTAAACTCATAGGCCCAACCTACTCAACCTCTCTTAAGAAAATCCCTCCATATCCGGGATCAACCTAGTGAGCCTCCCCTGGACTGCACCCAATGCTAGTGTATCTTTCCTTAGATAAGGGGACCAAAACTGTTAACAGTATTCCAGGTCCGGTCTAACTAGTGCCTTGTATAGTTTGAACAAGACTTCCAAATTTTTGTACTACATTCCTCTTGAAATAAAGGCAAACAATGCCTTCCCGATTACCTGCTGAACTTGCATTTTAGCTTTTTGTGATTTGTAAATGAGGATCCTAAATCCCATTGTGCTGCAGCCTTCTGCAGTCTTTCTCCATTTAGGTCCCATTCCTCTGGCCTGCCACTAATCTTTGTGGGGTTTTTTCAGTTTAATACTATCCTTAACTTCCCTTGATAATCATGGTTGATTTTCCCCTTCCTAGAATCCTTCTTCCTCACTGCGATATATATTTGTTGTGAGTCATGAACGTTTTTCATAAACATCTGCCATTGCTGATCAGCCGTCTTTCTGCTGAACTCCTTTCCCAGTCTAAACCAGCCAACTCTGCTCAAATTCCTTTGTAATTACTCTTATTTAAGTTTAACATAGTTGTTTCTGGACTTCTGGTGGTGGCCATGGAGTGAGTGGTCGCACACAGGGCAGCTCCAGCTCGAAGGTGTTGATTTGAGCCCTTTTTACCCGAAAGTGGGGGAATTTTGACAGGGAAATGTAGCTGAAGGTGTAGAGGAGAAGTTTCCCCTGGGTGTGGCATGTCTGCTGGTTATCAGACACGGCAGAAGGTTAAAGACCTGGCCAAGGAACTGGAGGAGACCTGTGGTGCAGCAACAATGGAAAGATGGCGGAGGGGGAAGGATTGTCACAAGTTGGAAAACTCCAGATGGAGTAGCTGATAGCGTTCATCAGAAACTAGTTCCGCCAGCAGCTGGAGTATACCTTATTGGAGCAGTTGCTGCTCCTGAATGTGGAAGGTGAGTGTAGGATTAGGGATATATATTGACGTGGCTGGGGGAGCAGGGGGGAGTGCAGATGGTGAGGATTAAGGAGAAATGGGAGGAGGAGCTGGGATGGGGAGATAGGATGTTGCGTAGGATGAATTCGACCTCCTCGTGTGTGAGGATGAGTTTGATTCAGTTTAAGGTGGTGCAAATGACTCTGGTGAGGATGAGTGGGTTCTTCCAGGGGGTGGCAGACGAGTGTGAAGTGTGGGCGAGGACCAACAAATCACGCATATATGCTCTGGGGCTGTGAAGGTGAAGAGATACTGGGAGGGGGCGTTTGGGACATTATCAAAGATTGTGGGGTAGAGGCTGGGCCAGACCATGTGGTGTCGATTTTTTGGGTGTCGGAAATGCTGGAGCTGATGGAGGGAAGGAAAGACGACATTGTGGCCTTTGCCTCTCTCGTTGCCCGGTGAAGGATTCTGCTGCAATGGCGGTCGACAAGGCCACCAGGGGTGGCGGCCTGGCTGGGCGACTAGCACGATTTTCTCCGGCTGGAAACGACCAAGTTCAAATTGAGGGGATCATTGAGGGCTTTGAGACATCTTGGGGACTGTTCATGACTATGTTTGAAGAATTGTTCATCGATGGGGCGGAGGGGGGTGAAAGCTTGTGTGAACTGAGGTGTGGAGAATGTTCTTTGATTCATGTTTTTGTACTTTGAATATGTTTGGAATAAAATACATTTTAAAATATTCTACCTGTGTTGTTGTTGCTTACATGGACCACAATAATGGGACTTCCCCCTCTCACTGCAGGTTCCTCACCAGCGAGGAGCAGATGTCCCAAACCCTGGCACAAGGCAGGCAACACTGCTGCTTGGACTCTGGCTGTTTATTGCAGAGAACAGTGTCAATCCATCGAACTATACTGTCTTCTACCACTACATTTTAATCTGCTCTCCCCACGTGAATGGCTACCTGTACCATGATGCTGTGGGCAGTCAGTCCAGCCACCCTGCATTCCTCACTCTCATCCAAACAAGCTGCGAGAACCCCAAACCCTGTTGGATAATTGCAAAAGCTGACATTCCTGCCCTCTAGGTCCCTTACCTGCCTCAGCTGCAGACACACCCTCCTGTCCTTGACCACTTTCCAAACCATAGGACGCAATCCTAAGGGGTGTGACCACCTCTGGAACAAAGCGTTCGGCTAACTCTCCCTCTGAGCCGAGGTCCTTTGAGCCATAAACACTGCAGACGTGTTTGCCATAGACCACAGAGTTTTCTAGGAGCTTCCACATGACACATGACCAAACCTGGCATCTTTGTGTTTTAAATAATTACTTACCTATGGTGCTTTTTAGAAATTTTGTTAAATAACCCCAAGTTGAGCACTGTTTTAAACCCTAGGAAATGAGTAAAACTTACTTAACAGATTCTCACCAAGCAGTTAACTCAGTTTCCTGCTGTAGAATAACGACTAATCCTAAAGGGTGAAAAATATAGAAAAAGTAAAGGAAAACAAGCACCTCCTACTCCCCACTTACCAAACTCCAAGCTTACACTCTGATCCTTTGTGCACTCCATTTAAGTAGGCTACTTACCTTTGAAAAAAGTGTACTACATTGATCAAGGGATCAAATGTAGGAAGATGTGGTAAATCAAAGTTCAGAAATAAGTATGTATTATTACAGGAAATGGAAAAACAGACCATGACAGGAAGGGATAGAGAGTACAAATCTAACAGTAAATCAACAGATGAGACTAGAGGTTATGAAAAGAATAAAAGGATGAAACTTAAGGCTCTGTATCTGAATGCATGAAGCATTTGAGATGGGCGGCACGGTAGCGCAGTGGTTAGCACTGTTGATTCACAGCACCAGGGTCCCAAGTTCGATTCCCAGCATGGGTCACTGTCTGTGCGGAGTCTGCACGTTCTCCCCGTGTCTGCGTGGGTTTCCTCCGGGTGCTTCGGTTTCCTCCCACAAGCCCCGAAAGACATGCTTGTTAGGTAATTTGGACATTCTGAATTCTCCCTCTGTGGACCTGAACAAGCATCGGAATGTGGCAACTTGGCGATTTTCACAGTAACTTCATTGCAGTGTTAATGTGAGTCTACTTGTGACAAATTATTATTATTTGAAACAAAACAGACGTACTGAGAGCGCACGTAGAAATAAATAAGTACAGTTTGTTAGCCATTACAGAGACATGGCTGCAGAAAGGCAGGTATTGGGTCTTGAATATTAGTAATAGTAACCTTTTATTGTCACAAGTATGAATTTACTGTGAAAAACCCCTAGTTGCCACATTCCGGCGCCTGTTTGGGTAAGCTGGTACGGGAATTGAACTCGCGCTGCTGGTCTTATTCTGCATCACAAACCAGCTGTCTAGCCCACTGAGCTACAGGTCATTTAGGAAGGACACAAAGTGAGGGAAATGTGGTGGGGAGGCTCTGTTATTTAATGATGATATGAGCACAATCGAGAAGTATAACCTAAGTTCAGGAAAGCAGGATGTGGAAATGGTTTGGGTAAAGACCGTCTAAATAGTAACCATGTGGTAGGGTGGAGCATAAAGTAAGAAATAATGGGAAATTCTAAGGAAGGCACGGTGGTGGTAATGCAAGATTTTAATCTACATGCACACTGGAAAATTCAGATGAGAAAAGGTAGCCGAGATGAGGAGTTCATAGAATTCTTCGGGATAGTTGCTTAGAACATCATGTTCTGGAGCCATAGTAGGATTTTCAGAGTTCCTATGATCTGGACATCCTCCTCATTTTTTCAACTTCAAAACTCTGGAATATAATGAAGTACTGCAAAAATTGATGAACTCCAGAACTTCAAATTTAAACCAGTTTGAAGCACAGTGGTGTAAGGCATTTGATCTAACACTATGAAGAGAATTTGGTAGTGTTTGGTCAAGGCATGCAAATTGGCAACGGTGAGTATTTGCTGAAGATGCTTCCTCAATTTTGATTTGAGAGGCTCCTACACAATGCGAATGTTCTGCTTTATTGAAAAACCCTACCTAGTACAGAGTAAAGAAAATACAATCTACTACCCAAGTTCCAAACTTCTGCTTACCAAAGTTGTGTCAACTGTCTGTTTTGACATTAATTGTACAAAGATAAGTGACTTGAGTTGGTTTTGTCTATTTATTATCAAGAAGATTGGCAAAACAATATAGCCCCGTCACATTTGAGACAAAGTCGCAGTGATGCATCACACCAGAACACTTGAGAGCTTTTGTTAAATTAAATGTAGAAATTAAGAACCAGTGTTCATTGTTGCGGTTACTTACCTGCAATTGCTACAGTGTAAAGAATGCGGTCGCTCACAACGCAGTATCTAACGAAGATCCATATCTGTCCTGACTAAAATCAGATCCAGTGATATGCACTCATTGCACATATAAAATCAGTACAATATGGACTGCACACACTCCGTGTGGTTTTGATATGGATAAGATACACATATATTTCTAAACTTCATTTATTGTAAGAAATTAACAGGAAAATTTAAAGTTTTACCCCAAAATTTTGGGACATAGCCAGCAAACCAAAAACAATGAGAACGATAAATATTGATTTTCAAGACTATTTTAATGTTCCTAGCCAACTATAGAAATTATTACTTTATAACTGTAAATGTTTCTACAATATATTTGTTAACTTCCATGGTTACAGGTGAAGAGAAACTATGAAGCTCTCAAACAGAGACAAGAAGAAGAAAAAAATGTGCAGAATTCGCAAGGTAGGCCTGGTGAAGAAATACGGTCTACAAGTAAATGGGAACGAGAGAACCAAGAAGTAACTCGTGAACTATTGAAGGTTAAAGACAGACTTATCGAGGTTGAAAGGAATGTGAGTTTTGTTTAATCTCTTCCGTCTAAAACTATTTTTCAAGCAGTTGAGATGTGTTGCTTTGAAAGTTACTAAGAATTCATTTAGTTATATATTGAACAGTGATTAATGAAACCACACTTTTTATCCCTCTAATTTTCTCCCAGTTTCAAAGCATATAGTTCCACGGTCAATTAATTATCACAGTGGAAAACATGCAAATTAATTTCAATTATCTCCTCACCCAAAGGTACATGAGATTTATCAGCAGGAGTGCCACTTGGTTGCAGGAAAAATAAAATTTGCATGATTTTTTGAGTCTCCCAGCTGAAGTGCGCCTGAGGACATTTGGAACATCCAATCCAATCAACACAGTAAATGGATGAAACAAATTGGATTTAGCCCATCTGCAGGATTGGGAATTGTAATGAGCAATTACAAAACGTCGAATTGAATTGATACACTTAGAACACAAACTTTGTGCTGACTGCTCAGCCCCATCATTGCAACGTGCAGACTAAATGTGCTGCTGTCTGGCTGCAGGCTCAGAAGGGGACCCAGATTAATGTGAGGCTGGTATGAGTTAAAGACAGCCTGCTCTTCCTAAATCCAGCCTGCACCTGTTAAAGAGACAGTGGATTCTGGCTTCAGCGAAATTTGGAGCTACTTCTAAAAGTGTTTCTCACAAAAATCTTGTACGTCCACATACTTATAGCTATTCAGCTATGACAGGCACATCACCACATTCAGTCACTCGAACAGTCTTCCTTCTCTTCCGCAGGATAAGATGTATAAGAGAAGGGTCAGCAAAAAAAAAAATGGGTTCAGTCATGGCTGCATTACCTGAGCTCCTTGGAGGAAACAGTGCACCAAATTATTAGTGTGGTAGTCACTGAGCCTATTGTACTCTGTGTCACTGAAACCATCCAAGAGAATGATATGTTCATGCCTCACGCACCTCATATCAAACTTCATCCTCCTCCCCTAACTTGAAATTAAGTGCAAGCTGCAGATGGTGTGACCATGCTCTATTTGCTTTCCATTCACAACCGTCATCCTTCAGTCCACTGCTGCCTGACCACCCACTGCAGCTTGACAATGAAGGAAGAGAAGAGCAGATATTTGATGAGAAAGAATTATCACTGAATCTGACACTTGCAGCTCCTAACTCAGACACTAAGAGGCAGAGTTCCAAGTCAATATTAATACACTGACTGATGTCACAGTCTACCCACTCTGCTTCCAGTGCATGTACCTTTACCCTTCTAAATGAGAAGATCAGCAAGGGCCATGCCGAAGTCGGCTCGTAATTTAGCTTATTGGTGGATCCTTGCTGTGTGTAAATTGACTGCCTCACCCAATTACTATATATCGTCAATATATATATCACCCAATCTGTGCCCCTATTGAAGTAGAATTTCACTCCCAAAGCATTCAATGTTTAGTTTAAAGTAGATTTTTGCAGCATAAAACTTTAGTATGAAGCTGTTAACATTAACAGCGACTTGCATTTCCTTTAATGTGGTAAAATATCCTAAGGTGCTTCAAAATAAAATTGAAACAAAGACAAAGGGAAGATACTTTATGACAGATGACCAGAAGTTTGGTCAAAGAGAGATTTTAAGTTTCTTACAGGAGGACAAAGAAACAAGGAGGATTAGGATGGGAATGCTAGTTGTTGGAACCTAACTAGGTCAAGCCAGGCATCAGTAGTGAGGTGAAAGAAGTTAGGGTGCATTCTCCGAGAATTAAGGTCAGAGGAGTTTTGAAAGACAAAAATAAGTGAGTTGGACTTGTGGGTGGCACTGTAGCACAGTGGTTATTGAAACATGCTGCTGTGCAGAGAGACCTGGGTGTGCTAGTGCATGAGTCGCAAAAAGTTAGTTTACAGGTGCAACAGGTGATTAAGAAGGCAAATGGAATTTTGTCCTTCATTGCTAGAGGGATTGCGTTTAAGACTAGGGAGGTTCTGCTGCAATTGTATCAGGTGTTAGTGAGACCACGCCTGGAGTATTGTGTTCAGTTTTGGTCTCCTTACTTGAGAAAGGACGTACTGGCACTGGAGGGTGTGCAGAGGAGATTCACTAGGTTAATCCCAGAGCTGAAAGGGTTGGATTACGAGGAGAGGTTGAGTAGACTGGGACTGTACCCGTTGGAATTTAGAAGGATGAGGGGGGGATCTTATAGAAACATGTAAAATTATGAAGGGAATAGATAGGATAGATGCGAGCAGGTTGTTTCCACTGGCGGGTGAAAGCAGAACTAGGGGGCATAGCCTCAAAATAAGGGGAAGTAGATTTAGGACTGAGTTTAGGAGGAACTTCTTCACCCAAAGGGTTGTGAATCTATGGAATTCCTTGCCCAGTAAAGCAGTAGAGGCTCCTTCATTAAATGTTTTTAAGATAAAGATAGATAGTTTTTTGAAGAATAAAGGGATTAAGGATTATGGTGTTTGGGCCGGAAAGTGGAGCTGAGTCCACAAAAGATCAGCCATGATCTCATTGAATGGTGGAGCAGGCTCGAGGGGCCAGATAGCCTACTCCTGCTTCTAGTTCTTATGTTCTTATCACTGTTGCTTCACAGCGCCAGGGTCCCAGGTTCAATTCTCAGCTTTGGTCACTGTGCGGAGTCTGCACGTTCTCCCCGTGCCTGCATGGGACGTGCTTGTTAGGTCAGTTGGACTTTCTGCATTCTTCTTCAATGTACCCGAACAGGCCCGGAATGTGGCCACTAAGGGATTTTCACAGTAACTTTATTGCAGTGTTAATGGAAGCCTACTTGTGACACTAATAAAGATTATTATTATTAAGTGGAACATTAGTGGCTGACCCTACCAAAGTGTAAGTAGTTCTTAATAATGCAGCGCATTTGGGGTCAAAAGTAAAGTTCATGGTCAAATAAGCCAAAATTGCAAACCAACACCAGTTATGAGCAGTCTGCGTAGTTCCTGACAGTTTCCAGGGACGGATGTGAATCTGTGGATCAGGAATTGGTTTTTTGGCATGGGCTGAAGGTAATGCTTTCCGAGTATTAAATTAAAGAGCATTTCTGCTCACTCGGGGTTGGATGTTGGCAAAAAAGCCTGACATCAGAAGCAGTTAGGGGATCACGAGAAGTGGTTGTGAGATCATATACATGTGAAACCTAGCATTGTGTTTTGGAGGATGTTCCTGAACGGCAGCTATAAACAGCTAATCGGAGAGGGCCAATGTTAGATCCTGGGAGGCTCAGGAGATAACCGTGTGGGAGGAGAAAGAAGAGCTGTTTTAGAAATTCTTTGACTATGACTGGAATAGAACTAGGCAAAGACAGTCTCAATCAACTGGACAATGAAGGAGAAGCATTGGAGGAGGAAGTAGCGGTCAGCTGTGTCAAAGATTGTGGACAAGTTGTTAAAAATGAGGAGGGATACTGCTCCTTGATCACAGTCACATTGGATGTAAGGAGAGTACTTGCAGGCACGGAGATGGGTTGAAGTGTGTATACTTCAACGCAAGAAGCATCAGGAATAAGGTGGGTGAACTTAAGGCATGGATCGGTACTTGGGACTACGATGTGGTGGCCATCACGGAAACTTGGATAGAAGAGGGGCAGAAATGGTTATTGGAGGTCCCTGGTTATAGATGTTTCAATAAGATTAGGGAGGGTGGTAAAAGAGTTGGGGGGGGTGGCATTATTAATTAGAGATAGTATAACAGCTGCAGAAAGGCAGTTCGAGGAGTATCACCCTATTGAGGTAGTATGGGTTGAAGTCAGAAATAGGAAAGGAGCAGTCACCTTGTTAGGAGTTTTCTATAGGCCCCCCAATAGTAGCAGAGATGTGGAGGAACAGATTGGGAAACCGATTTTGGGAAGGTGCAGAAGTCGTAGGGTAGTAGTCATGGGCGACTTTAACTTCCCAAATATTGAGTGGAAACTCTTTAGATCAAATAGTTTGGATGGAGTTGTGTTTGTGCAGTGTGTCCAGGAAGCTTTTCTAACACAGTATGTAGATTGTCCGACCAGAGGAGGGGCAATATTGGATTTAGTACTTGGTAATGAACCAGGGCAAGTGATAGACTTGATAGTGGGGGAGCATTTTGGAGATAGTGACCACAATTCTGTGACTTTCACTTTAGTAATGGAGAGGGATAGGTACGTGCAACAGGGTAAGGTTTACAATTGGGGGAAGGGTAAATACGATGTTGTCAGACAAGAATTGAAGTGCATAAGTTGGGAACATAGGCTGGCAGGGAAGGACACAAGTGAAATGTGGAACTTGTTCAAGGAACAGGTACTAGGTGTCCTTGATATGTATGTCCCTGTCAGGCAGGGAAGAGATGGTCGAGTGAGGGAACCATGGTTGACAAGAGAGGTTGAATGTCTTGTTAAGAGGTAAAAGGAGACTTATGTAAGGCTGAGGAAACAAGGTTCAGACAGGGCATTGGAGGGATACAAGATAGCCAGGAGGGAACTGAAGAAAGGGATTAGGAGAGGTAAGAGAGGGCATGAACAATCTTTGGCGGGTAGGATCAAGGAAAACCCCAAGGCCTTTTACACATATGTGAGAAATATGAGAATGACTAGAGCGAGGGTAGGTCCGCTCAAGGACAGTAGCGGGAGATTGTGTATTGAGTCTGAAGAGATAGGAGAGGTCTTGAATGAGTACTTTTCTTCTGTATTTACAAATGAGAGAGGCGGTATTGTTGGAGAGGACTGTGTGAAACAGATTGGTAAGCTCGAGGACATACTTGTTAGGAAGGAAGATGTGTTGGGCATTTTGAAAAACTTGAGGATAGACAAGTCCCCCAGGCCTGACGGGATATATCCAAGGGTTCTATGGGAAGCAAGAGATGAAATTGCAGAGCCGTTGGCAATGATCTTTTCGTCCTCACTGTCAACAGGGGTGGTACCAGGGGATTGGAGAGTGGCAAATGTCGTGCCCCTGTTCAAAAAAGGGACTAGGGATAACCCTGGGATTTACAGGCCAGTTAGTCTTACTTCGGTGGTAGGCAAAGTAATGGAAAGGGTACTGAAGGATAGGATTTCTGAGCATCTGGAAAGACACTGCTTGATTAGGGATAGTCAGCACGGATTTGTGAGGGGTAGGTCTTGCCTTACAAGTCTTATTGAATTCTTTGAGGAGGTGACCAAGCATGTGGATGAAGGTAAAGCAGTGGAAGTAGTGTACATGGATTTTAGTAAGGCATTTGATAAGGTTCCCCATGGTAGGCTTATGCAGAAAGTAAGGAGGCATGGGATAGTGGGAAATTTGGCCAGTTGGATAACGAACTGGCTAACCGATAGAAGTCAGAGAGTGGTGGTGGATGGCAAATATTCAGCCTGGATCCCAGTTATCAGTGGCGTACCGCAGGGATCAGTTCTGGGTCCTCTGCTGTTTGTGATTTTCATTAATGACTTGGATGAGGGAGTTGAAGGGTGGGTCAGTAAATTTGCAGACGATACGAAGATTGGTGAAGTTGTAGATAGTAAGGAGGGCTGTTGTCGGCTGCAAAGAGATATAGATAGGATGTAGAGCTGGGCTGAGAAGTGGCAGATGGAGTTTAACCCTGAAAAGTGTGAGGTTGTCCATTTTGGAAGGACAAATATGAATGCGGAATACAGGGTTAACGGTAGAGTTCTTGGCAATGTGGAGGAGCAAAGAGATCTTTGGGTCTATGTTCATACATCTTTGAAAGTTGCCACTCAAGTGGATAGAGCTGTGAAGAAGGCCTATGGTGTGCTCGCGTTCATTAATAGAGGGATTGAATTTAAGAGCCGTGAGGTGATGATGCAGCTGTACAAAATTTTGGTAAGGCCACATTTGGAGTACTGTGTACAGTTCTGGTCGCCTCATTTTAGGAAGGATGTGGAAGCTTTGGAAAAGGTGCAAAGAAGATTTACCAGGATGTTGCCTGGAATGGAGAGCAGGTCTTACGAGGAAAGGTTGAGGGTGCTAGGCCTTTTCTCATTAGAACGGAGAAGGATGAGGGGCGACTTGATAGAGGTTTCTAAGATGATCAGGGGAATAGATAGAGTAGACCGTCAGAGACTTTTTCCCCGGGTGGAACAAACCATTACAAGGGGACATAAATTTAAGGTGAAAGGTGGAAGATATAGGAGGGATATCAGAGGTAGGTTCTTTACCCAGAGAGTAGTGGGGACATGGAATGCACTGCCTGTGGAAGCAGTTGAGTCGGAAACATTAGGGACCTTCGAGCAGCTATTGGATAGGTACATGGATTACGGTCAAATGATATAGTGTAGATTTATTTGTTCTTAAGGGCAGCACGGTAGCATTGTGGATAGCACAATTGCTTCACAGCTCCAGGGTCCCAGGTTCGATTCCGGCTTGGGTCACTGTCTGTGCGGAGTCTGCACGTCCTCCCCGTGTCTGCGTGGGTTTACTCCGGGTGCTCCGGTTTCCTCCCACAGTCCAAAGATGTGCAGGTTAGGTGAATTGGCCAATAATAAATTGCCCTTGATGTCCAAAATTGCCCTTGGTGTTGGGTGGTGGTGTTGAGTTTGGGTAGTGTGCTCTTTCCAAGAGCCGGTGCAGACTCGAGGGCCGAATGGCCTCCTTCTGCACTGCAAATTCAATGATAATCTATGATTAATCTAGGACAAAGGTTCGGCACAACATCGTGGGCCCAAGGGCCTGTTCTGTGCTGTATTTTCTATGTTCTATGTAATCTGTTGCCGGGATTTTCCCCTCCCATTCACGTCGGGCAGGTGTGGCATTGGGAGCAGAAAATAGTGCGAGAAATGCAAAATTGCATTTAATGTTGATAAAGCATGATGTGATCGTCCCCTCCCCCAGTCAGTGACGGACCATGATTTCCACCAGTCAACATAATTGGAATACATTTGCATCTCATTATCAAGTCCAAAAACCGAATCATGGGTGGGATTCGCTCACCTGGGGCTGGGCCAGAGAATCCCCGTGACCGGTGCGAATCGCGCCACGCCGCCCCGACACCGGCTTGTAGAGCGGAGAATTGGCGCCGCCGTGGTTGACGCGGCGCTAGTCAAGGGCCGCTCGTGAAAACGGGAAATCCCTCCGGCGCCGTCCACACCTACTCTCAACCGGCGGGACCTCTGCGTGGAGGGGTCCGGGGGGGGGGGGGGGGGGGGGGGGGGGGGGCGGCCTGTGAGAGAGAGGGGGGTGGGGTCCGACCCCGGGGTGGGCCACCAATGTGGCCTGGCCCGCTGATCGGCGGACCGTCCTCTCTGGCTGGGGACCTCCTTTTCTACGCGCCGGCCCCTGTAGTCCTGTGCCATGTTACGTCGGGACCGGCGCATTGAAGGAAGCCTTTGCGCGTTGGCGCCAGCGCCACTGCGCAACCGCGGATCCCGCGGCGCCCAGTTCGCGCCAGTATTAGCAGCTGGAGCGGCGTGAACCACTCCAGTGCCATGCTGCCCACCTGTAGGGGCCAGAATTAGTCATCGGGTCGGCCCGTTCACGCCATCGTAAAATGCGACGGCGTCTACGACGGCGTGGATATTCTGCCGCAGGATTAGAGAATCCCGCCCCAACATCCCTATCAAAAAATCCATCCATGCCGGTGTAATGTAAGAACCGTACGAAGCAAGACTAGATACAAAAAATGTGCAGCTAGTGAGAAGAGCGCAGTGCTTGCGGGGTGGCTCCACATCTTTAGGAGGGAGATGGGCATGGGGTTTGACTCGGTACTTCAGACTTGACTCAGGAATTATGTTGGTTGACTTGGGGGTGGTGTGAGTTGAATTGGGAGGGTACTGGGTTAAGACTCTAGGACACAAGGCTTCACTTGGGGAGATGAGATCTGACTCGGTGGTACAGGGGTAAGGCTCGGGGAGACGAGGGTTGACTTGGAGGGGACCTGGTAAGACGAGGGCTGACTAGGCTTGACTTGGTACAGTGGTATGACTCCAGGGAAGGCCAGGATTGATTCTGGGGGAGGCAATGGTGGGCGTTGACTGTCTGGGAAAAGTACCATTCTTGAGGATGCTGTCTGCTGCTGGGACACAAGCTTCTTAGAAGGGCCTCGCAGAGGAAGGGAAGTCTGGTGCAGTGGGGGCATGGGGTGTCATCACAGTCTGATGGTTTCATTCAATCTGGTGGGGGGGGGGGGGGGGGGGGAAGCTTCTGAACGGGGATGTTGGCAAGGGAAGGTTAATTGAAAACATGTCAGTCTTCAGAACCCTGTTCCAGCTGAGACTGTTCAGCTGTAACTCAGTTGACATGCTTGGAGTCAAACTAGTCATGCAGTTATGTCCACTCAAGCACCACTTTGTGTGGGAGTGCCAGTGATCGTTGTTCAGTATTTAACCCTTGGTGCACAGATTTCCAAAATCGATGACCATCATGGTATGCCTATACCATTGCCTAATGTTTGGCTGTGTGCTGAGGTGCATGTTGACAAGTGCTCCCCCATAGATGAGGTTGAGTACAATGCCTTGGAGTGAAGCTTTGGACAATACATGGGCCTGAGATGAGAGCTCAGGATGCAGTAGAGTGCTTAAAGCTGTGGCCATGTGGTGTGGAGTAAGGTTGGTGTGGGGTGTTGCCAAAGCAGAATGCGAAATGAGGACTGGACATCAATATTGTGGCCAGAATATGAGTCAGTGGGCTTTGCAGGCAGCTACAGAAGATGAATTAACAAAGAGTAGTCCTTGGGAGACAAATGCTAACCGTCAAGTCTCCCTCTTTGATACTGCAGTGAGGAGAGCCTGGTGATCTTGCTGTAATTTTTCACTCGTATAGGCAATGGAAGCGCCTGGCTCACCAAAGGCAGGAGCAGAACCATGAAGAGAAAGGAGGACGGAGGACCCCAGAGAGTCGTCACTCTGAGATGCCTCTACAGACGGTGCCTAGCATACCTGCAGATGTCCACGAACCGGTGGCACTGAAGACTACATATATCCATGGAACTAGTTGGTCATATCTGCAACCTTCTGCAGGATTTGGTGTCACGGGAACTTGGAGGACATCCACTGCCAGTGTCACTGAAAGTTACTGCAGCGCTGAATTTCTACACCAGTGGCTCCTTCCAAGGCTCCACAGGTGACCTCTGTTGGATTTTGCATGCCTCCACACATAACTGTATCCAGGAGGTGACAGATACAATCTTTACAAGAGCGCACAACTTTGTCCATTTCACCCTGGATCAGGTAAGCCAGAATGTAAGAGCGATGGGCTTCGCAAAAATCTCTGGTTTTCCACAAATGGACGGTGCCATCAATTGCACTCACATGACACTCAGATCTCTGCGGCATCACCTGTGAACTATGTGAACCACAGGGGCTTCCACTCGCTGAATGTTCAGCAGGTTTGCAACCACACCAAAGCATTCTTCAGTTGTGTGCTCGATTCCCAGGGAGTGTACATGATTCCTACGTACTGAGTGGTTTCAGATCTTTGATATGATTCAGGATCCGCAGATACTGCAAAATTGACTCCTGTGGGACAAGGGCTACCCACTGAAGAGGTGGCTTATGACACCTGTGCGGAGGCCATAGAGTGCAGCTGAGACAAGATGTAATGAGGCTGATGCTGCATCTCACACTTTGGTGAAGGAGACAATAGGAATGCAGAAGATCAAATTCCAGTGCCCAGCGGTACCGATTTGGTCTAGCCCTGAAATACTGTCTGCAGAGGGTGTCACTCATCATGATTGTCTACTGTGCCTTGCACAACCTGGCGCTGCACTGGGGGTAGGAACTGCCTGAGGAGAAGGAAGAGTAGCGCATTTACTCCGATGAGGACAACATCGAAGGCAATGAGGTTGAGGAGGGTTCTTGAGGGAGACTATTTCGGCCATGAGTCAATGATAATGTCTGGATGAGAAAGGCAAGATTGGGACGTGCTTATTGCTGCTAGTTTCATAGAGCATGATGAGGTCATCCTATTATCTTCACATGGCTTCTGTGAGCATTGCATCCCCGTCTTATTGATGACAGCCCACACCTCTGATAAGTCTTCTGTCATGGGGATGCAGCAGTTGCAGTCTGGATTTGATTTGATTTATTATTGTTACATGTATTAGTATACAGTGAAAAGTATTGTTTCTTGCATGCTATGCAAACATTGCATACCGTACATAGGGAAGGAAGGAGAGACTACAGAATGTAATGTTAGTCATAGCTTGGGTGTAGAGAAAGGAGCAATTTGACACGAGGTAGGTCCATTCAAAAGTCTGATGTCAGCAGGGAACAAGCTGTTCTTGAGTCGGTTAGTATGTAACCTCAAACTTTTGTATCTTTTTCCTGACGGAAGAAGGTGGAAGAGAGTTCATGGGGTTCTTAATTATGCTGGTTGCCTTTCCAAGGCAGCGGGAACTATAGACCAAGTCAATGGATCGGAGGCTGGTTTGCGTGATGGACTGGGCTACATTCACAACCTTTTGCAGTTGCCTGCGGTCTTGGGCAGAGCAGGAACCATAACAACCTGTGATACAACCGGAAAGAATGCTTTTAATGGTGCATCTGTAAAAGTTGGTGAGAGTCGTAGCTGACATGCAAAATTTCCTTAGTCTTCTGAGAAAGTAGAGTCGTTGGTGGGTTTTCTTAACTATATGTCGGCATGGGGGGACCAGGACAGGTTGTTGGTGATCTGGACACCTAAAAACTTGAAGCTCTTAACCCTTTCTACTTCGTTCCCATTGAGGTAGACAGGGGCATGTTCTCCTCTATGCTTCCTGACGTCGATGACCATCTCCTTGGTTTTGTTGACATTGAGGGAGAGATTATTTAGTCGCACCAGTTCACCAGATTCTCTATCACATTCCTGTACTCTGTCTCGTCATTGTTTGAAATCCGACCCACTACAGTGGTGTCATCAGCAAATTTGAAAATCGAGTTGGAGGGGAATTTAGCCAAACAGTCAGAGGTGTATAAGGAGTATAGTAGGGGGCTGACAACACAACCTTGTGGGGCACCGGTGTTGAGGATGATCGTGGAGGAGGTGCTGTTGCCTATCCTTACTGATTGTGGTCTGTGGGTTAGGAAGTTCAGGATCCAGTTGCAGAGGGAGGAGCCGAGGCTCAGGCCACGGAGTTTGGAGATGAGTTTCACAGGAATAGTAGTGTTGAAGGCTGAGCTGTAATGAAATGAAAATCGCTTATTGTCACAAGTAGGCTTCAAATGAAGTTACTGTGAAAAGCCCCTAGTTGCCACATTCCGGCGCCTGTTCGGGGAGGGTGTTACGGGAATCGAACCGTGCTGCTGGCCTGCCTTGGTCTGCTTTCAAAGCCAGCGATTTAGCCCTGTGCTAAACAGCCCCTGTAGTCAATAAATAGGCGTCTGGCATAGTGCAGGGCCAGGGAGATGGTGTCTGCTAGGGACCTGTTGCAGCGGTAGGCGAACTGTAGTGGATCAAGACAATCCGGGAGGCTGGAGTTGATACGTGCCATGACTAACCTTTCTAAGCGCTTCATAATGATGGATGTCCGAGCCACTGGATGATCGTCATCAAGTCACGCTGCTTGGCTTTTCTTTGAGACAGGGTTGATGGTCGCCTTGAAGCAGATGGGGACCTCGGATTGTTGTAAAAAGAGGTTCAAGATGTTTGTGAATACCCCCGCCAGCTGATCCGCGCAAGACCTGTGTGCTCATCCGGGTACCCCATCCGGACCAGTGGCTTTCCATGGGTTGACCTTCGAGAAAGCTGCTCTGACATCTGCAATGGTGACTTCCGATACAAATTCAACCGAGGCTTCCAGGGTGGAGGGCGTGCTCTCACTGATCCCTTGCTCAAAGCGGGCATAGAATGCGTTGAGCTCATCAGGGAGGGGTGTGTTGGAGCTGGCTATTTTGCATGCCTTCATCTTGTAGTCCGTTATGTCTTGCAGACCTTGCCATAGTCGGCGGAGGTCCGTGCGGTTAGCCTGGGGCTCGAGCTTGTTCCGGTACTGTCTTTTGGCATCTTTGATGGATTTCCTTAGACCATATCTGGCTTTCTTGTATAGGTCAGAGTATAGGTCTTGTATAGACCCTACATTCCAGGAGGAGGAAGATGACTTGCAGTGGGGACAGTGCATAAATCCTCACCGAGCTTCTGTGAATGCCTGACTCCGAGCTGGCTGATGGCAGCTCACTTGCTGTCAATGACTACGGTCAGTCATATCATGGCGATGCATTGTTCCTTATGGGAGGCATCCTCATTCCCTGCGAGGTCGAGGCTTGACTGATGTGTTCAGTCACTGAAGGGAACATTATCGATATACTTTGGAACCTTGTACAAAGCAAATGGAGGAAGCCCTGGTCTGAGCGCCTTGCCTTTATCTCGTGCAGGGATCAGGATTTCACTTCGGAATTATAGGGTCACAGCTCATCAGAACAAGGAGCTGTAGAAAGGGTGTAATTAGTGGGAGTTTATTTACAGAGATGCACATTATGTACATGTGCTCAACACTCATGTCCATGCTATGGAAATAGACCATCATAATCTTTCTAACCTTGCCACCACGACTTAGTGCATCCCCAATATCCAGGTGGAGGCAGCCTGCTGTCTGCCATGCCCTGTTGTCTATGATATCTTTGGTTAACCTCTTCTGGAG
Organism: Scyliorhinus torazame; assembly: GCF_047496885.1. NCBI lineage: Eukaryota > Metazoa > Chordata > Chondrichthyes > Carcharhiniformes > Scyliorhinidae > Scyliorhinus > Scyliorhinus torazame. The sequence continues at coordinate 313,637,818 of NC_092707.1, forward strand.
GGCTGGGACAGCTGGGGTGATCTTGAAAAGCCTGTCATCCTCTGGTATTAGCACTGATGGATACTAGCAAATGCCCTGATCATGGAGTGCATGCCTTTGCAGCAGTGCAAGTCAAAAATCTTGGGCCAAGGTCTCCATGGTGTCTGCCACCCTGACTGCGTTGACCCCAGTGCATTGCAGTGTCGGCGTAATCACCCAGACTTCAGGTGGACGGACTCCTCCATGCAGCCTTTCAAGCCAAGGAGTGCATCAGATATCCCTTCTTGATTTTCCCTCCCTTGTCCTCGGAACCTCAACAACTGAGGCATGATTGAGTCCAGAGGCTTGTCATCTGACTACGACAGCAGAAATCTAGCCTCCAGCAATCGTCCAAGTACTGGCACCCTGGGACATCCCTGCCTCTGCCTGCTATGGATCTGACAGTGAAGTGTGCTCACCAGATTGTGACCCTAAGACTGCTCTTAAAAAAAGGTCCCAACAAGGTGTTTGTCTCTGCGCTGTTGAAGGGTGTGGGTGAGTGCAGTGACTGCTCTTCTGCTTTGAACTAAGAAGTCCTCTTCTTTGCTGCTATTGGGCTGGACTCCCTTGGCTGCTTGCCAGATGTGCCTATGAAAGAAAGGCGAGCACATTAGTGCATGACAGGGGCCTGAGAATCAGAGACATGACTCACAGCATTGTTTATCGCTGACAACCTCACCATCAGCACAGGAGTGGTCAACATGCTCTCTGGCCAGCTGAATGGTTCTCTCATCAAATCCTGTGAGATCCTTCAGCTCTGGCATCCCTTCACTAGTCTGTGACCTCTTCCTCTTGTTGTGAGCCAACTTTTCCTGCATGAAGACGGGGAGAGTGTAAGCAGGTATACGTGCCAGGGATGCCTGACATGCATGAATGGTGAGTGATGATCGATGCTGAGTGGGGCCAGCGAGGTGATGAGGACATGCCCTGCAGGGGAGATGGAAATGTATGTGAGAGAGCGAGCAGTGCTTTTCTTTGAACTGGCATTACGTGAGTGCATGTGTAATGGGTCTGTGAGTGTGAGAGTTGAGTGATCAGACTGACTTAGCCTGGAAGAACGGAGGAGATCATTCATCCTCTTCCTGCACTGGGTGGCGGTCCTCTTCTGTAGGGCATGGCATTGACCCTAGCTATCCCGCCTCTCATGCTGGGTTTGTCACATTGCTTGCTGGTTTTCTTCCTGAGCTCAGGTACAGCACATCACGGTGGATTTCCAAAGCATTATCCAGTTCCTCCATGGAGGCATCTGAAAACTCTGGGGCCTAGCCGGGGATCACTTTCCAGCGACCTGCGAAATATGGCTGCTGTGCACTGTGGCAGCCTTTAAATATGGGGCTCCGATGACTGCAACACTGAGGGTGATTCAGAGACAGACCACTAGTGGTACGGCGTGGAACCTGTACATGTGATGTACCATCAATGACGACAGACGAGAGTCGGAAGAGTAAACTGTAGCTTTAATCAGCTAAAAGATACCTGCTGGCAGCCGGTCCCAGAATGAGGGCAGGGCTGGAGGTTAGCTACCTTTATACTTGAGCCCGATGGGCGGAGCCAGCAGGGACAAACCCAGACATGTAACAAACAGTAAGAACAATATAATACAGTGGTTCACCACAACATGAAAATGTTTAGTATGAAGTGATGCACTATATGGCATGAAAGGCCGCCATTGCCAGGCTAAGCGCCGCTTTTCCTGCCTGTTATGGACCAGGGATTCAAAAACTCCAAAGTATATCATGGAGTTCACCTGACCCACAACTTCTAACAGATTTTGGTTATGGGGGGCACAAGGGCCCACTTTACAGGTGTGATGTAACAGAGTTAATAATAATAATCACTTATTGTCACAAGTAGGCTTCAGTGAAGTTACTGTGAAAAGCCCCTAGTCGCCACATTCCGGCACCTGTTCGGGGAGGCTGTTACGGGAATTGAACCCCCACTGCTGGCTGTGTTCTGCATTACAAGCCAGAGATTTAACCCACTGTGCTACCGAAAGTATCTTTAAAACAAAACAATGTTTATTCTATGAATTCAGTTAACACTTTATAAACACACAGTAAACATCTTATCAACTACAAACACTGATACTTTCCCAAATACAATATTCTATAGGTAACCCTCAGTAACTTTCCTAACAACATCCATAAGCCCAAAACACTTTTTAACAAAGACGGCAGGTTTAAATTCTCTACAGAAACGGGTATTACTTTGACATCATCAATGAGCTGAAGACTAGAGAAAGATCAATACACATACCTGCTTGGTTCACATGCAGCTCTCCAACTCAAAGCGAAACTAAACACAGAGCCAAAACCAGCTCTCAGCTCAAAACGAAAATAAAAGCAGAGCAGAACCCAGCTCCACCCACACACTGACATCACTGCAGCTATTTGATAAACACCCATTTCTTAAAGGTACATCCACCTGACATGCCCGACATCAGTCTTTACTGATATCTGAGCAAATATTGCCCTATGACTTTGATAGGGCGTTTTTCAGTGTTGTGGCAAAGGAGAAAATCTGCTTCTAGAGGCTAATTTTAATAACTATCAGAATAATTTTAGTGGTTAACTTTCCTGCCAAAGTTGTATGAATTGAAAACTTCTTTTAAAAATAAGATCTTTGCGGACTTGTCAACATTCCAAGCTTTAACGAAAAAAAAAGTACAGATTTTAAAATGTAAAGATTTCATTACACAAGAATAATAATGTGTAAGAGCCCTTGTTTATTTCTTTAGTTCCCATTTTTGTTTATTATTTTTGGCCTGTGGACTCATTCAGAATGTGCTTTTAAGCAGAGGACTCGAGCTGAAGCAGCCTGCTCGTCAGGACATTGTGTTCCTCGGTTTTGTCTGGAGAGAAAAAAACAACTCGTTGGCGCTGAGTGGATCTTAGGACCCAGCTTTAGAGGAAGTTTGTTCGTTTGGTTGGCTGGCAGCCTGTGGGTTGGCCAGGGACGGTGTTCTGCTTTGTAACTAATTACTTATTTGTCGATGTATTAGATACTTTTTCACATTCACTGTAACTATCTACATGTTTTTGTCCACTGTGTACGTTTCCTTGGCCACAGAAAAATACTTTTCACTTGCACTCCGGATGTGACAATAAATCAATCAATCAGTGATTGGTTCCTGTGTGATGCTTTTTGAGAGAACTTGGCTGAATTGATTAGACCTTGGAAGTGAAAAGGCCTCTCCCTTTCTCTCTCTCTCTCTCTCTCTCTCTCTGCTGAAGTGAAGGACTGTTTATTGTTCTTCAACCAGTGAATGCCTGGCACATCTTTGCTGCAAACTTGAACTAATTGTGAATCTACAGAGAAGTACACAACCTTCCCAGAGAAAAAACAATCTCTTGCCTAGGAGGAAGAAGTAACAAAACAAAAGCTAATCCTCAAAAAAACATTAACTAGAAGTCATCCCAGTGTATCCGTGATCCTTTATCCACTCTTTTTCCTCGGTGTGTGTGTGGAAATTGTGGGGGGGGGCGCGATGCGGGGGTTGGGAAAGGGGAATTAGCTAGTCAGTTACATTTTTCTGTCAGTTTAGTTATAATATTGTACATAATAAATGGTTACTTGTGTTAAAGCTATAAACCTGGTGATTGCAGTTTAATGGGCTCAGCCAAGGACCTCATGTATTTTAAAATAACATCTTATTTCACTTGTGTTCCTACTCTGGGTCATGTGGAGCTAGAATTGACCATGCACTAGCCCAGGGTGCCATGACAAATGGCATCCTCATCTCTGTCCTCATTTTAAAATAGTGCTACCTAATTCTGGACTCACCGACAAATGGAAGCGTTCTTTCCACACCCATCTGTCGCGACCATTCAGAATCTTATATACTTCAATCAATCAAGTCACTCACTTGTAAACTCCAGTGGGGGGAAAAAAAGTTTTCCAACCTTTTCTCATTAGACAACCCACTAATTGCAGCTATCAATCAAGTAAATCTTATGTGAGCCGCCTCCAATGCATTTACAGCCTTAAATAAGGAGACCACAATTGCTCACGGTATTCAAGATGTTTTCTCATCAATACCTTGTATAATGGGAGGAGAAGGGGATTAAGACGCTAAAAGATTTGTTTCTTAGGGGTCGGTTTGCAGGACTGAAGGAACTGGAAGCGAAGTATGGGCTGGCGGGGAGGGGGCGGGTGGGGGGGGGGGTGGGGGTAGGAGGAGGAGAAGAAGAAGAGTGTTTACATCCATGCAGGTTCGAGAATTTGCCAGAAAGGAGATACAGAGCTTCACGGAAGAACCGGCCTCCACATTGCTGGAGGAGGTGCTGATGACCGGGGGACTGGAGAAAGGGGGTAGTGTTTTTTTTTTTTTTTTAGAAAATACAGCACAGAACAGGCCCTTCGGCCCACGATGTTGTGCCGAACCTTTGTCCGAGATTAATCATAGATTATCATTGAATTTACAGTGCAGAAGGAGGCCATTCGGCCCTTTGAGTCTGCACCAGTTCTTGGAAAGAGCACACTACCCAAACTCAACACCTCCACCCAACACCAAGGGCAATTTGGACATTAAGGGCAATTTATCATTGGCCAATTCACCTAACCCGCACATCTTTGGACTGTGGGAGGAAACCGGAGCACCCGGAGGAAACCCACGCAGACACGGGGAGGACGTGCAGACTCCGCACAGACAATGACCCAAGCCGGAATCGAACCTGGGACCATGGATCTGTGAAGCAATTGTGCTATCCACAATGCTACCGTGCTGCCCTTAAGAACAAATAAATCTACACTATATCATTTTACCGTAATCCATGTACCTATCCAACAGCTGCTTGAAGGTCCCTAATGTTTCCGACTCAACTACTTCCACAGGCAGTGCATTCCATGCCCCCACTACTCTCTGGGTAAAGAACCTACCTCTGATATCCCTCCTATATCTTCCACCTTTCACCTTAAATTTATGTCCCCTTGTAATGGTGTGTTCCACCTGGGGAAAAAGTCTCTGACTGTCTACTCTATCTATTCCCCTGATCATCTTATAAACCTCTATCAAGTCGCCCCTCATCCTTCTCCGCTCTAATGAGAAAAGGCCTAGCACCCTCAACCTTTCCTCGTAAGACCTACTCTCCATTCCAGGCAACATCCTGGTAAATCTTCTTTGCACCTTTCCAGAGCTTCCACATCCTTCCTAAAATGAGGCGACCAGAACTGTACACAGTACTCCAAATGTGGCCTTACCAAAGTTTTGTACAGCAGCATCATCACCTCACGGCTCTTAAATTCAATCCCTCTGTTAATGAACGCGAGCACACCATAGGCCTTCTTCACAGCTCTATCCACTTGAGTGGCAACTTTCAAAGATGTATGAACATAGACCCCAAGGTCTCTCTGCTCCTCCACAATGCCAAGAACTCTACCGTTAACCCTGTATTCCGCATTCATATTTGTCCTTCCAAAATGGACAACCTCACACTTTTCAGGGTTAAAACTCCATCTACCACTTCTCAGCCCAGCTCTGCATCCTATCTATGTCTCTTTGCAGCCGACAACAGCCCTCCTTACTATCCACAACTCCACCAATCTTCGTATCGTCTGCAAATTTACTGACCCACCCTTCAACTCCCTCATCCAAGTCATTAATGAAAATCACAAACAGCAGGGGACCCAGAACTGATCCCTGCGGTACACCACTGGTAACGGGGATCCAGGCTGAATATTTGCCATCCACCACCACTCTCTGACTTCTATCGGTTAGCCAGTTCGTTATCCAACTGGCCAAATTTCCCACTATCCCATGCCTCCTTACTTTGTGCAGAAGCCTACCATGGGGAACTTTATCAAATGCCTTACTAAAATCCATGTACACTACATCCACTGCTTTACCTTCATCCACATGCTTGGTCACCTCCTCAAAGAATTCAATAAGATTTGTAAGGCAAGACCTACCCCTCACAAATCCGTGCTGACTATCCCGAATCAAGCAGTGTCTTTCCAGATGATCAGAAATCCTATCCTTCAGTACCCTTTCCATTACTTTGCCTACCACCGAAGTAAGACTAACTGGCCTGTAATTCCCAGGGTTATCCCTAGTTCCTTTTTTGAACAGGGGCACGACATTCGCCACTCTCCAATCCCCTGGTACCACCCCTGTTGACAGTGAGGACGAAAAGATAATTGCCAACGGCTCTGCAATTTCATCTCTTGCTTCCCATAGAATCCTTGGATATATCCCGTCAGGCCCGGGGGACTTGTCTATCCTCAAGTTTTTCAAAATGCCCAACACATCTTCCTTCCTAACAAGTATTTCCTCGAGCTTACCAATCTGTTTCACATTGTCCTCTCCAACAATATCGCCCCTCTCATTTGTAAATACAGAAGAAAAGTACTCATTCAAGACCTCTCCTATCTCTTCAGACTCAATACACAATCTCCCGCTACTATCCTTGATCGGACCTACCCTCGCTCTAGTCATTCTCATATTTCTCACATATGTGTAAAAGGCCTTGGGGTTTTCCTTGATCCTACCCGCCAAAGATTGTTCATGCCCTCTCTTAGCTCTCCTAATCCCTTTCTTCAGTTCCCTCCTGGCTATCTTGTATCCCTCCAATGCCCTGTCTGAACCTTGTTTCTTCAGCCTTACATAAGTCACCTTTTTTCTCTTAACAAGACATTCAACCTCTCTTGTCAACCATGGTTCCCTCACTCGACCATCTCTTCCCTGCCTGACAGGGACATACATATCAAGGACACGTAGTACCTGTTCCTTGAACAAGTTCCACATTTCACTTGTGTCCTTCCCTGCCAGCCTATGTTCCCAACTTATGCACTTCAATTCTTGTCTGATAACATCGTATTTACCCTTCCCCCAATTGTAAACCTTGCCCTGTTGCACGTACCTATCCCTCTCCATTACTAAAGTGAAAGTCACAGAATTGTGGTCACTATCTCCAAAATGCTCCCCCACTAACAAATCTATCACTTGCCCTGGCTCATTACCCAGTACTAAATCCAATATTGCCCCTCTCTGGTCGGACAATCTACATACTGTGTTAGAAAAGCTTCCTGGACACACTGCACAAACACCACCCCATCCAAACTATTTGATCTAAAGAGTTTCCACTCAATATTTGGGAAGTTAAAGTCGCCCATGACTACTACCCTATGACTTCTGCACCTTTCCAAAATCTGTTTCCCAATCTGTTCCTCCACATCTCTGCTACTATTGGGGGGCCTATAGAAAACTCCTAACAAGGTGACTGCTCCTTTCCTATTTCTGACTTCAACCCATACTACCTCAATAGGGTGATACTCCTCGAACTGCCTTTCTGCAGCTGTTATACTATCTCTAATTAATAATGCCACCCCCAAAGTGTTAGCGGTTTACGGAGCTATTTCGGAAGAGGATAAGGCACCACTGGAAGGGATCAAAGCAAAGTGGGAGGAAGAGTTGGGAGAGGTTATGGAGGAGATGTTCTGGTGTCAGGTGCTCCGGAGAGTAAATGCCTCCACCTCGTGTGCGAGGTTGGGGCTGATACAGCTGAAGGTGGTATACAGAGCACACCTAACGAGGGCGAGGATGAGCCGATTCTTTGAAGGAGTAGAAGATGTGTGTGAGCGTTGCGGGGGGAGGGCCCGTTAATCACATTCATATGTTTTGGTCCTGTCCAAAGCTAGAGGATTACTGGAAGGAGGTTTTTAGGGTAATTTCCAAGGTGGTGCACGTGAAACTGGACCCGGGTCCCCGGGAGGCCATATTCGGGGTGTCGGACCAGCCAGGGCTGGAAACTGAGGCGGAGGCAGATATCGTAGCCTTCGCCTCGTTGATTGCCCGAAGGCGGATCCTGTTGGGATGGAGAGCAGCCTCTCCACCCTGTGTCCTGGCGTGGCGGGGGGGACCTGTTGGAATTCTTGACTCTTGAGAGGGTTAAGTTTGAACTGAGGGGAAGGACAGAGGGGTTCTACAATTCATGGGCATTATTCATTATGCACTTTCAAGAACTGGATAACATCGAACATTAGTTGGGGGGGATGGGTGGGAGGGTTGAGGCGAGGGGGGCTGTGTGTATTAAGGCTGACTATGGGTGATCCCTGATTCCTTTTTGTCATTTGTTTATGTGAACATGTGGGCTAATGTTTGGGGTTTGGTGGGAGGATGGGATCGTTGTTATTGTTATGGGGATTGACATTTGTTGCTGATTATTGTTTATTGTTGGTGGGTGTAAATTTGGGAGAAAATGTGAAAAAGGAGGAGAATAAAAATATATATTTTTTAAAAATCAATACCTTGTATAACTCGAGCTAAACATTCTTACATTTATGTTCAGTTCCTCTCGTAATAAAGAAAGACATTCCATTAGCCGCCTTAATTACTTGCTATACCTGCATACTCACTGTGTGACTTATGCACTCGAATACCTAGATCCTACTGCACCTTGGAATTCTGCAGTCATTCTCTGTTTTAAGTAATACTCTGCTTTTTTTATTCTTCCTGCCGTAGTGAAGAAATTCACATTTTTCGACATTACACTCCATTTGCCATATCTTTGCCCACTTACTTAACTTATCTATATCTATTTGCAACTTCCATATGTCCTCATCACAACATACTTTCCTAATTATCTTCATGTCATCAGCAAATTTAGCTACCATGCCTTCGCTCCCCTGACCTAAGTCAGTGTTTTCAAACTTTTTTCCTGGGACCCACTTTTACCAACTGTAGGACCTTCCGGACCCATGCTGCTCAACATTCGTGGCCTAAACCGGCCGACCTTCGCAACATACCATTATTGCTTACCTTTAATGCGGCAGGTAAGCCTGCTTGGTCCACACAATCTCACCTGCTTGGTCCTCACGATCTCACTTGCTTCATCATTCATTATTACATTTCTGATAAGAACTTCAGCTGACGATTTAAGTTCTCGCTGTACCTTTGAAAAAAATCAGGAGTTTTGTCCTCGTACTTGCCATGCTTATTTATCAACTGCCTTTGAAGATTTTAGTGTTTTAAACTTTCATTTACCAGTACTTCCCTGCATACAGCACACATGGGTTTTGAATCTTGATTAGCATTGGCACAATGAAAGCCATGCATCAAGAAATCATCTTTATACTGCTTTGTTCCTGATTTCAGTTTCTTCTTAATTGCTTGTTTACCAGAGGCCCTGGGGCTCTGTGTACAGCTCACCAGAACTGCTTTGTCCTCCCATGGACTCTCCTGTGAAGCTCTCTCCAACAGATTCAGTTGCGAGATCCTGGCCTGTTTGTGACTCTGGCCCGCTCTTCCTTATTATAAAATTAGCCATCTTCAGTTCTTCTCACAGTTCTGTTGCAGGAATCTGTCCTCCATGATTTCACGGCCAAATCATGGATGTACAAGGCGCATGGCGACAGTGTACATGCTAGTGCTGGGAGCATGGCCTTCGCTCTGGCGGAAAGACTTGACCGTTCATATGCGATGGCCTTTTTTTCCTATGAAACTTTATTTCCAATACCTGATTTTTCCAAGTTTATGACTTTTTACTATTGAAAATTAAAACAACTTCTTTTTAAAAATAAATTTAGTGAACCCAATTCATTTTTTTTACAATTAAGGGGCAATTTAGTGTGTTCAATCCACCTACCTTGCACATCTTTGGGTTGTGGGGGCGAAACCCACGCAAACACGGGGAGAATGTGCAAACTCCACACGGTCAGTGACCCAGAGTCGGGATCGAACCTGGGACCTCAGCGCCGTGAGGCAGCAGGGCTAACCCATTGCGCCGCCGTGCTGCCCTAAAAATTAAAACTATTTCAGATGAACATATATGCATCCTTACATTTACACACAAACTTTGTTTTAAATATATTCCCATTTCTTAAGAAATTTGAACAAGTATATAAAAAAAGTACAATCTTGTTTTTACTTTACAAACTACAACTTTATCCAAGACAAAGTAACTTGTCAAACACATACAATGTCACAATATTGCTTACTGGTTCCACTGCATTGCCCTATCCAAACATCCAAGTCCATTCTCACCAAAAGCACTTAATTCCTGGTTTCCAGAGAGTGGTGACACAAAGTGAGGACTGTAAATTTCTTCCAGTATTGACAAGTGTCAGCCATCTTGAGTGGCCTTGTTTGATCAGTATTACTTGCCGCCAAACTTGGCAGTGACCAGGACGCAGCCCAGCCTCGCGCTGCCCGCCCCCTCAAACGCCACAACCAATCGGGGACTGCTGGGCTGGAATTTTTAAGAGCCGGTCGCAGCTGTTGGGGACTTCCTATAATCAGGTACGCCACAACTGATCGCTCCTTCCGACACCTCGCGACCCATCGGTGGGTCGCGACCATGAGTTTGAAAAACCCTGATCGAAGTCATTGATATAAATTGGAAAAGATGAAGGTTCGCACAGTTCCCTGCAGGACTCCACTCATCACATCATGCCATTCAGAAAAAGACCCATTTATGCATACATCATGAGCTTTGACTTTCTGCGGTGACACGTCATCTGTCTTGTCATCTTTCTGTGTTTTAATTAGCTAATTAGCTCGCTTTAATTATTCAATTATTTATTTTATTCTAATGATCTTACCACGGATTCTTGTACAGTTTTAAACCTTACGCATAGAATAAACCTCAACCACTCACCAAACAACTAGCTTCTTCCCCTGTAGTAAAGCAAGAATCGTTCCGGGTGCAGCTATGCAGAGCTAGGTCGCATATTCGGTAGCTCCCGCTTGGAACGGACTTTTGGGCTCTTTTACAGGGCCCCACGGCATTTGTTTGACATTTCCCGGTGTAGCATGAAGACTGCAGCATTCCCCTGACAGTGTCCCCCAGGAATGTTATGTCTTTTGGCTGCCAGACCCGGCAGAAACAGTAAAGGATTTGGCTTTGGCTGCAGGTTTAGACAAGGGCCTCTTCCAGCATGCAGGCGGGGGAAGGGCAAGCTTAAAGCTGCAATCTGACTTGACTCTATCAAAGGTGAATTCTAGCAGCAGAGGGAACAACTGTGAAAGGATCTACCAGGGCCATTGAGGAAGCAGAGACGAAGATTCCGGTGGCGGCCATGGAGGAGTAGGTCGCGCATTCGGCAGCTCCTGTCTGGAACTGACTCTCAGACCTTTTTCAGGAGTTTCCATAGACTTTTTAAACGGACCAGAAGTGTAACGGCCTAAGGAGCGGCACTGGAGCAACGGGAGAAGCGAGGGAAAGAAAACAAAATGGCGGCGGCCAGGGACAAAGGGGAGCTGCAGGAGTTCATTAAGGAGATGCGGAAGGAGATGTTGGCGCCTATGCTTTCGGCAGTTGAAGGACTCGGGATCACCCAGAAGGCCCACGAAGCTAAGATCCAGGAGGTACAGAAAAGAGTCAGTCAGAACGAGGACGAGCTCATGGGCCTGGCAGTGAGAGTGGAGCAGAACGAGGCGCTACACAAGAGGTGGGCGGGAAGACGCGAAGACCTGGAGAACAGGTCGAGGAGAAAGAATCTGCGAATCCTGGGTCTCCCTGAGGGAGTGGAGGGGGCTGATGCCGGGGCATATGCGAGCACGATGCTCGAGGCGATGATGGGCACGAAGGCCCCTTCGAGGCCGCTGGAGTTGGACGGGGCACATCGGGTGCTGGCGAAGAAGCCCCAGCCAAATGAGCCGCCAAGGGCGATGGTGGTGAGATTCCACCGGTTCACGGACAGAGAGTGCGTCCTGAGATGGGCCAAGAAGGAGCGGAGCAGTAAGTGGGACAATGCAGAGATCCGAATATACCCAGACTGGAGCACGGAGGTTGCAAAGCGGAGAGCGGGTTTCAACCGGGTCAAAGCGGCGTTGTACCGGAAAGAAGTGAAATTCGGAATGCTGCAGCCAGCGCGACTGTGGGTCATATACAAAGGCCAACACTATTACTTCGAAACGCCTGAAGAGGCGTGGACCTTTGTACAAGCCGAAAAGTTGGACTCTAACTGAGGGTTTGTGAGGGTAGGGGGGGATGTTTGAGGTTTGATGTGTGATGGTTGTTGTATATAGGGGGTCAATCACGCGCAGGAAATGTTACATGGGCTGGGGGAGAGAGACAAGGCCGCGACAGGAGCTGCGCCAGAGGGGGCGGAGCGGGCTTTGGAAAGCGTGGGGTGTTTTCCCGCGCGCGGGAAGAAAGGCTGGAAGGGGAACGAAGGAATGCATATGGATTGGGAGACTCCCACGCGGGGAGGTCAATGGGACAGCGGGGTCAGCAGGCGTCAGCTGACTTACGGGAGTGACATGGGGGGAGCAAAAAAGCTAGGCAGGGGTCTAGCGGGGGGGGGGGGGGGGGGGGGGGAGGGTTGCTGCTGCACTGGCCGAAAGGGAATGGGACACAAGAGGTGGTCGGGACGGGGATCCCCCCTCTGTGGGACTGGAGGGTGAGGGAGGCGTGGACACGGGACTGGCCCAGAACAGGAGATGGCTAGTCGGCGGGGCGTGTGTGTGTGGCTGATAACGTGGAATTTGAGGGGCCTGAATGGGCCGGTAAAGAGGGCTCGAGTGTTCGCGCACTTAAAGGGACTAAAGGCGGACGTGGCCATGCTCCAAGAGACACACCTGAAGGTGGCGGACCAGGTCAGGCTAAGAAAGGGATGGGTAGGACAGGTATGCCACTCGGGACTGGACGCAAAGAATAGAGGGGTGGCAATATTGGTGGGAAAGTGGGTGTCATTTGAGGCCAAGACTATTGTAGCGGACAATGGAGGGCGATATGTAATGGTGAGGGTAGGCTGCAAAGGATGTGGGTGGTGTTGGTAAATGTATACGCCCCGAACTGGGATGATGCAGGATTCATGAAGCGCATGTTGGGGCGCATTCCGGACCTGGAGATAGGAGGCCTGATAATGGGAGGGGACTTCAATACAGTGTTGGATCCAGCACTACACCGCTCCAAATCAAGGACTGGAAAGAGGACGGCGGCGGCCAAGGTACTTAAGGGGTTTATGGATTAGATGGGGGGGGAGTGGACCCATGGCGGTTTGCAAGGCCGCAGGCCAGGGAATTTTCTTTCTTCTCCCATGTACACAAAGCCTACTCCCGGATAGATTTCTTTGTTCTGGGTAGGGCGCTCATCAGGAGGGTGGAAGGGACGGAGTATTCGGCTATAGCCGTTTCGGACCATGCCCCACACTGGGTGGAACTGGAGCTGGGAGAGGAGAGGGACCAACGCCTGTTGTGGCGGCTGGATGTGGGACTGCTGTCGGACGAGGTGGTGTGTGGGAAGGTGAGGGGGTCTATCGAAAGGTACTTGGAGGACAACGGGGAGGTGCGAGTGGGGGTGATATGGGAGGCGTTGAAGGCGGTGATCAGGGGAGAGCTAATTTCCATTAGGGCTCATAGGGAGAAGACAGAGGGTATGGAAAGGGAGAGGTTAGTGGGGGAGATTTTGCGAGTGGACAGGAGATACGCAGATGCCCCGGAGGAGAAATTACTTGGGGAAAGACGACGGCTCCAGACGGAGTTTGACCTGTTGACCACAGGGAAGGTGGAGGCACAGTGGAGGAAAGTGCAGGGGGCGACCTATGAGTATGGGGAAAAGGCTAGTCGGATGCTGGCACACCAGCTCCGTAAGAGGATGACAGCGAGGGTAATAGGGGGAGTCAAAGATGGAAGGGGAGCCACGGTTCGGAGTGCAATGAAAATAAACGAGGTATTCAAGGCCTTTTATGAAGAGCTGTACAGATCCCAGCCCCCAGCGGGGGAAGAGGGGATGAGACGATTCCTAGATCAGCTGAGATTCCCGAGAGTGGAGGAGCAAGAGGTGGCTGGTTTGGGGGCACCAATTGGGTTGGAGGAGCTGAGCAAGGGTTTGGGGAGCATGCAGGCGGGGAAGGCCCCGGGACCGGACGGATTCCCGGTGGAGTTCTACAGGAAGTGCACAGACCTGTTGGCCCCGCTACTGGTGAGGACCTTTAATGAGGCGAGAGGAGGGGACCCTGCCCCCGACAATGTCGGAAGCGACAATTTCTTTGATCCTAAAGCGGGACAAGGACCCACTGCAATGTGGATCGTACAGGCCGATCTCGCTCCTAAACATGGATGCAAAGTTGCTGGCAAAAGTGCTGGCCACGAGGATCGAGGACTGTGCCCCGGGGGTAACCCACGAGGACCAGACGGGATTTGTAAAGGGCAGGCAACTAAACACCAATGTGCGGAGGCTCTTAAACGTGATAATGATGCCATCGGAGGAGGGAGAGGCTGAGATAGTGGCAGCTATGGACGCGGAGAAGGCCTTTGACCGAGTAGAGTGGGAGTACCTCTGGGAGGTGCTGCGCAGGTTTGGGTTCGGGGTAGGGTTTATCAATTGGGTTAAGCTCCTTTACAGAGCCCCAATGGCAAGTGTAGTGACGAACCGGCGGAGGTCGGAGTACTTTCGACTGTATCGAGGGACGAGGCAGGGGTGCCCCCTGTCCCCCCTGTTGTTTGCATTGGCGATCGAACCATTGGCCATGTCATTGAGGGAGTCTAATAAATGGAAGGGGGTGGTCCGAGGGGGAGAACAGCATCGGGTGTCGCTATATGCGGATGACCTGTTGCTGTACGTGGCGGATCCAATGGAGGGGAAAGTGGAGGTCATGCAGACTCTAAGGGAGTTTGGGGAGTTTTCGGGCTATAAGCTCAATGTAGGGAAGAGTGAGCTCTTTATATTACAGGTGGGGGACCAAGAAAGAGGGATAGGGGACCTACCGCTGAGGAGGACGGAGGGGAGCTTTCGGTATCTGGGTATCTAGATAGCCAGGTGTTGGGGGACCCTACATAAACTGAATCTGACGGGGTTGGTGGAGCAAATGGAGGAGGATTTCAAAAGATGGGACATGTTACCGCTCTCGCTGGCGGGTAGAGTGCAGTCGGCCAAAATGGTGGTCCTTACGAGGTTTCTGTTTGTGTTTCAGTGCCTTCCCATCGTGATTACTAAGGCCTTTTTTAAGAGAGTAGGCAGGAGTATTATGGGGTTTGTGTGGGCGAATAAGACCCCGAGAGTAAGGAGAGGGTTCCTGGAACGCAGTACGGACCGAGGAGGGTTGGCGCTGCCAAACCTGGGGAGCTACTACTGGGCAGCAAATGTGGCGATGATCCGCAAGTGGGTTATAGAGGGAGAGGGGGCGGCATGGAAGAGGATGGAGATGGCGTCCTGTAAAGGAACGAGCCTGGGGGCGTTGGTGACGGCACCGCTGCCGCTCTCGCCGACAAAGTATACCACGCGCCCGGTGGTGGCCGCAACACTAAGGATCTGGGGCCAGTGGAGACGGCACCGGGGTGCAGTGGGAGCATCGGTGTGGTCCCCGATCAGGGGTAACCACCGGTTTGTCCCGGGGAAGATGGACGGGGGGGTTCCAGAGCTGGCATCGGGCGGGGATTGGAAGAATGGGGGACCTGTTCATCGACGGGACGTTTGCGAGCCTAGGGGCACTGGAGGAGAAGTTTGAGTTACCCCCGGGAAATGCCTTTAGATATATGCAGGCGAGGGCGTTTGTGAGGCGACAGGTGAGGGAATTCCCGTTGCTCCCGGCACAAGAAGTTCAAGACAGGGTGATCTCGGGTGTATGGGTCGGGGAGGGCAAGGTGTCGGAAATACACCAGGAGTTGAAAGAAGAGGGGGAAGCGCTGGTAGAAGAGTTGAAGGGTAAATGGGAGGAGGAGCTGGGGGAGGAGATCGAGGAAGGTCTGTGGGCTGATGCCCTACGTAGGGTTAATTCCTCCTCCTCCGTGTGCCAGGCTCAGCCTGATACAATTTAAGGTGGTCCACAGAGCGCACTTGACGGGGGCGAGGTTGTGTAGGTTCTTTGGGGTAGAGGACAGATGTGGAAGGTGCTCAGGGAGCCCGGCGAACCATGTCCATATGTTTTGGTCATGCCCGGCACTGGAGGGGTTCTGGAGAGGAGTGGCGGGAGCAATATCTCAGGTGGTGAAAGTCCGGGTCAAGCCAAGCTGGGTCTAGCAATATTTGGAGTAGTGGACGAACCGGGAGTGCAGGAGGCGAAAGAGGCCGGCATTCTGGCCTTTGCGTCCCTAGTAGCCCGGCGAAGGATCTTGCTAATGTGGAAGGAGGCGAAGCCCCCCTAGCCTGGAGGCCTGGATAAATGATATGGCTGGGTTCATAAAGTTGGAGAGGATTAAGTTCGCCTTGAGAGGGTCTGCACAGGGGTTTTACAGGCGGTGGCAACCGTCCCTAGACTATCTCGCGGAGCTTTAGAGGAAGGTCGGTCAGCAGCAGCTGCAAACTTGCGGGAGGGGGGGGACTGCCTGGGAGAGTGGATGAGCAAGAGATAACATGAAGGGTTGAGGAAACTGGCACGTACGGGTGAGGGCCAGTGTACAAAGCTGTGTAAATATATCATTTTGCCATGTATATATCTTGCTCTGCGTGATTTCTCGTTTTTTTTTGTTGCGGGGGCGGGGGGGGGGGAGTTATTGCTTGTAAGGGAGAAAAATTGTGTTAAAAAACTTTAATAAATATATATTTTTTTTTTTTAAATAAAGCAAGAATCAGTTCCTCCAGGGTGCAATAGTTATAAAAACAAAGGGGCACCTCCCTCCCCTCCTCAACGGACTCCTGCTTTCATCAGACTCTCAACAGTCTATTGAGGTTGTATTCCAGTACTAGGCAACACTAAAACAGAAGGAAGGTGTACAAGGCATCTAGGTACACATTAACCAGTTCAAGCCAGTTTCCTTAACTAACTATCTATCCCATTGGATAGAATCATAGACTTTACAGTGCAGAAGGAGGCCATTCAGCCCATCGAGTCTGCACCGGCCCTTGGAAAGAGCACCCTACTCAAGCCCACACCTCCACCTATCCCCGTAACCCAGTAACCCCACCCCACCTTTTTGGCCACTAAGGCCAATTTAGCATGGCCAATCCACCTAACTTGCACATCTTTGGACTGTGGGAGGAATCCGGAGCACCTGGAGGAAATCCACGCAGACACTGGGATAACGTGCAGTGACCCAAGCCGGGAATCAAACCTGGGACCCTGGAGCTGTGAAGCAACTATGCTAACCACTGTGCTACCGTGTTGCCCTATCGTGTCTATCTATCTCCCTGCTTGGGACCCTGGAGGAGATTTGGAATATAAACAGCAGTTAAATGCTAAACATAAACACTATTAGATAATTAGAAAGATATTTAAGGTTCCCTCAGCTCGCCAAACACCTGGCACTGCCACTTGTCAGACCAGGCCTCGATATTGTCCAGATCTTGCTGCATTTGGACATGGATTGATTCAGTGGTTGAGGAGTCGCGAATGGTACTGAACATCGTGCAATTATTAACAAACATTCCCACATCTGAACTTTTGATGGGAGGAACATCATTGATAAAGCAACTGAAGATGGTTGGGCCGAGGACACTACCCAAAGAAACTCCTGAGTGTAGTCCTGGAACTGAAATGATTACCCTCCAAAAACCACAGCCATCTTCCTTTGTTCTTGGTATGACTCCAACCAGCGGAGTGCATATCTCTCTCTCTCCACCCCGGATTCCCCTTGATTCCAGTTTTGCTGAGGTTCCTTGATGCCACACAAATGCTGCCTTGATGTCAAGGATAGTCACTGGAGTTCAGCTCTTTTGTTCATATTTTCGGGATCCTTAAGGGGGAGGGGGGGCAGCCCCAAGTCGTGGTCCACATGGGTACCAACGACATAGGTAGGAAAAGGGATGGGAATGTAAGGCAGGAATTCAGGGAGCTAGAGTGGAAACTTAGATCTAGGACAAACAGAGTTATTATCTCTGGGTTGTTACCCGTGCCACGTGATAGCGAGACGAGGAATAGGGAGAGAGAGGAGTTGAACACGTGGCTACAGGGATGGTGCAGGAGGGAGGGTTTCAGATTTCTGGATAATTGGGGCTCATTCTGGGGTCGGTGGGACCTCTACAAAAGGAATGGTCTGCACCTGGACCAGAGGGGTACCAATATTCTGGGGGGTGAAATTTGCTAATGCTCTTCGGGAGGGTTTAAACTAGTTCAGCGGGGGCTTGGGAACCTGAATTGTAGCTCCAGTATACAGGAGGTTGAGAGTAGTGAGGTCATGAGTAGGGTTTCAAAGTTGCAGGAGTGTACCGGCAGGCAGGAAGGTGGTTTAAAGGGTGTCTTCTTCAATGCCAGGAGCATCCGGAATAAGGTGGGTGAACTTGCGGCATGGGTTGGTACCTGGGACTTCGATGTTGTGGCCATTTCGGAGACATGGATAGAGCAGGGACAGGAATAGTTTTTGCAAGTGCCGGGATTTAGATATTTCAGTAAGCTCAGGGAAGGTGGTAAAAGAGGAGGAGGGGTGGCATTGTTAGTCAAGGACAGTATTACGGTGGCAGAAAGGACGTTTTATGAGGACTCTTCTACTGAGGTAGTATGGGCTGAGGTTAGAAACAGGAAAGGAGAGGTCACCCTGTGGGGTTTTCTATAGGCCTCCGAAAAGTTCCAGAGATGTAGAAGAGAGGATTGCAAAGATGATTCTGGATAGGAGCGAAAGCAACAGGGTAGTTGTTATGGGGGACTTTAACTTTCCAAATATTGACTGGAAACGCTATAGTTCGAATACATTAGATGGGTCCGTTTTTATCCAATGTGTGCAAGAGGGTTTCCTGACACAGTATGTAGATAGGCCAACGAGAGGCGAGGCCATATTGGATTTGGTACTGGGTAATGAACCAGGACAGGTGTTAGATTTGGAGGTAGGTGAGCACTTTGGTGATAGTGACCACAATTCGATTACGTTTACTTTAGTGATGGAAAGGGATAGGTATATACCACAGGGCAAGAGTTATATCTGGGAGAAAGGCAATTATGATGCAATGAGACAAGACTTAGGGTACATCGGATGGAGTGGAAAACTGCAGGGGATGGGCACAATTGAAATGTGGAGCTTGTTCAAGGAACAGCTACTGCGTGTCCTTGATAAGTATGTACCTGTCAGGCATGGAGGAAGTGGTCGAGTGAGGGAACCGTGGTTTACTAAAGCAGTCGAAACACTTGTCAAGAGGAAGAAGGAGACTTATGTAAAGATGAGATGTGAAGGTTCAGTTAGGGCGCTCGAGAGTTACAAGTTAGCTAGGAAGGACCTAAAGAGAGAGCTAAGAAGAGCCAGGAGGGGACATGAGAAGTCTTTGGCAAGTAGGATCAAGGATAACACTAAAGCTTTCTGTAGATATGTCAGGAATAAAAGAATGACTAGGGTAAGAGTAGGGCCAGTCAAGGACAGTACTGGGAAGTTGTGCATGGAGTCTGAGGTGATAGGAGAGGTGCTAAATGAATATTTTTCGTCAGTATTCACACAGGAAAAAGACAATGTTGTCGAGGAGAATATTGAGATTCAGGCTACTAGACTAGAAGGGCTTGAGGTTCATAAGGAGGAGGTGTTAGCAATTCTGGAAAGTGAAAATAGATAAGTCACCTGGGCTGGATGGGATATATCCTAGGATTCTCTGGGAAGCTAGGGAGGAGATTGCTGAGCCTTTGGCCTTGATCTTTAAGTCATCTTTGTCTACAGGAATAGTGCCAGAAGACTGGAGGATAGCAAATGTTGTCCCTTTGTTCAAGAAGGGGATTAGAGATAACCCCGGTAACTATAGACCAGTGAGCCTTACTTCTGTTTTGGGGAAAATCTTGGAAAGGTTTATAAGAGATAGGATGTATAATCATCTGGAAAGGAATAATTTGATTAGAGATAGTCAACACGGTTTTGTGAAGGGTAGGTCATGCCTCACAAACCTTATAGAGTTCTTTGAGAAGGTGACCAAACAGGTGGATGAGGGTAAAGCAGTTGATGTGGTGTATATGGATTTCAGTAAAGCGTTTGATAAGGTTGCCCATGGTAGGCTACTGCAGAAAATACGGAGGCATGGGATTCAGGGTGATTTAGCAGTTTGGATCAGAAATTGGCTAGCTGGAAGAAGACAAAGGGTGGTGGTTGATGGGAAATGTTCAGACTGGAGTCCAGTTACTAGTGGTGTACCACAAGGATCTGTTTTGGGGCCACTGCTGATTGTCATTTTTATAAATGACCTGGAGGAGGGCGTAGAAGGATGGGTGAGTAAATTTGCAGATGACACTAAAGTCGGTGGAGTTGTGGACAGTGCGGAAGGATGTTACAAGTTACAGAGGGACATGGATAAGCTGCAGCGCTGGGCTGAGAGGTGGCAAATGGAGTTTAATGCAGAAAAGTGTGAGGTGATTCATTTTGGAAGGAATAACAGGAAGACTGAGTACTGGGCTAATGGTAAGATTCTTGGCAGTGTGGATGAGCAGAGAGATCTCGGTGTCCATGTACATAGATCCCTGAAAGTTGCCACCCAGGTTGAGAGGGTTGTTAAGAAGGCATACGGTGTGTTAGCTTTTATTGGTAGAGAGATTGCGTTTAGGAGCCATGAGGTCATGTTGCAGCTATACAACACTCTGGTGTGGCCGCATTTGGAGTATTGCGTGCAATTCTGTTCGCCGCATTATAGGAAGGATGTGGAAGCATTGGAAAGGGTGCAGAGGAGATTTACCAGAATGTTGCCTGGTATGGAGGGAAGATCTTATGAGGAAAGGCTGAAGGACTTGAGGCTGTTTTTGTTAGAGAGAAGAAGGTTAAGAGGTGACTTAATTGAGGCATACAAGATGATCAGCGGATTGGATAGGGTGGACAGTGAGAGCCTTTTTCCCCGGATGGTGATGTCTAGCACGAGGGGACATACCTTTAAATTGAGGGGAGATAGATATAAGACAGATGTCAGAGGTAGGTTCTTTACTCGGAGAATAGTACGGGCGTGGAACGCCCTGTCTGCAACAGTAGTGGACTTGCCAACACTAAGGACATTCAAATGGTCATTGGATAGACATATGGACAATAAGGGAATAGTGCAGATGGGCTTTAGAGTGGTTTCACAGGTCGGCGCAACGTCGAGGGCCCAAGCGGCTGTATTGCGCTGTAATGTTCTATGTCTATGAATCAAAGCTGAACAAGATCAGGAGCTGAGTGACCCTGGCAGAACCCAAACTGAGCATCACCCAGTTAGCAGGTTATTGTTATGCAAGTGCGCTTGATAGCACTGTTGATGACTCCTTTCATGACTTTACTGGTGACCAAGTGCAGACTGGTGGTGTGCTAATCCACTTGGTTGGATTTGTTCTGCTTTTTGTGCACACAGCATGGCTGGACAATTTTCCACATTGCCGGGTCAATGCCAGTGCTGTAACTGTGCTGGAACAGCTTGGCCAGGAGCGTGACAGGTTCTGGAGCACAATTCTTAAATACAATTGCTGGAATATTGTCAGCGCCCATACCCTTTGCAGTATCCAATGCCTCTCACCCGTTTCTTGATACCACATGGAGTGAATTGAATTGACTGAAGACTGGCATGTGTGATACTGGTGGCCTCTGGAGAACGCCGAGATGGATCATCCACTTGACACTTTT
The DNA here is from genome assembly GCF_047496885.1 of Scyliorhinus torazame. Lineage (NCBI taxonomy): Eukaryota > Metazoa > Chordata > Chondrichthyes > Carcharhiniformes > Scyliorhinidae > Scyliorhinus > Scyliorhinus torazame. The sequence continues at coordinate 313,659,197 of NC_092707.1, forward strand.
AGCTGAAAATTGTTGCAAATGCTTCAGCTTTATCATTAACACGGGTGTGCTTGGCTCCCCCATCATTAAGAATGAAGGTATTTGTGGAGCAGCTTCCTCCAGTAAGTTGTTTAAGTGGAGACTAGTTAGTCACACTCCTGACTTGTCTTGTAAATGTTGGACAGGTTTTAATGGTTCAGGAGGTGAGTTATTTGCCTCAGAATACTCAGTCTCTGACCTGTTCTTTTATTTATATGGTATTTACTGGTATTATATGGCTCGTCCAGTTCAGTTTCAGAGGTAACCCACAGGATTGTTGATCGTGGGAATCCAGTGATGGTAGTGCATTGATTGTCATGGGGTAGTAGATAAGATTCTGTCATGTTAGAGATGGTCATTCTTTGGCGCGAATGTTGCTTGCCACTTCTCAGCCCAAGTGTGAATATTTTCTTGTTGCAGATGGATATGGACTGTTTCAGTATCTTGAGTTGCCAATGGTGCTAATGAAGCAGTCTGTGCCCATATGCATCAAGTCCTGGACAACACTCCAGGTCATTTAAGCAGCAATGTATGGATGGTTGGAAGGTGTGTGAGTTATTTTTCAAGTATAATAAAGGGTATCTATATCGGAAGTGATGTGTTAGCATGAATGCAATTAGTGCTCTGCTAGTCCTAATGAGTAGTACAAAATTAGGAACAATGAATAATTTGCCATTCAGTGCGCACGGAAATGCTCAATATTTTCTAGATAGCATTATTAAATTGTACAATATTTGTTGAAAGCATAAAGAAAAACTCAGGTCTGTAACTTTAAATTATTTACATTATGTAATGGCTTTTGATATGTAGAATGCTGGAAGCTAAATTCTGTTTCTTTACTGGTTTGTTTACTGTTCATTATACTTTAACATTTCTACTTTTTTTCCCTCTTTCCATCTCAAAGAATGCTACTCTTCAGGCTGAGAAACAAGCCTTGAAAACCCAGCTGAAACAGCTAGAAACCCAAAATACCAACTTGCAAGCCCAAATCCTTGCACTTCAGAGGCAAACAGCATCCTTACAAGAACACAATACCATGTTGCAAACACAGAATGCCAAACTGCAGGTCAGATTCTGAGTAGTTGGTATTTTAAAAAAAATTTAAGAATTGATGCAATGCTCACTAAAATAGAATGCATTCTTATTTTTAAAAAATCCTTTTTTATTATGTTAGTGTGCAATACCATCTAATCAATTTTTGCTACATTAGAATTTTGAAGGATTTTGTTAAAAATGAAAGCTGAAAATGAACATTATTTTTGAGGTGGTGGCATAGAGGTGTTGTCACTGGACTGGACTAGTAATCCAGAGCCCCAGAGTAATGCTCTGGGAACCAGGGTTCAAATTCTACCATGGCAGATGGTGGAATTTGATTTAATTAAAAATTGGGGATTAAAAATATAATAATGACCATGAAACTGAGGTTAATAGTCGTAAAAACCCATCCGGTTCACTAAAGTCCTTTAGGTTGGGAAATCTGTCATTTGGACAGCCTTCCGAGGTAGACTTACACTTTTAGGGGCCCCGCACTCTCCCTCTTCATGGGGACCCATGTCACGTCCCGCCCCTGGTGATATGGCTGCCTGCCCTGAATGCCGCTGAGGCCCCGCCCACCCTTACCTCACACAATGTAAGGCAGAAACCCTAAATCACTGCTTGACAGACTGCTATAGTGCTCTTTAACTTGTCAGAACAACAAGCCTGTACTAATTGATATCCAAGCTTATCTGTTGTCAGTCTGACAGTAGAGATGGTCAATTATGCGATCTCTGTCTGGAGGGAGCAAACATGAACTGGCTGATGAGCACCAGGATGGAGAAATCAACCAATGATATGACTGCAGAACAGAAAGCCAAAGCGGGACAGAATGAGTCAGCCGGGGTGGGGCCCTGACGGCATTCGGGACAGGCAGCCATGTCACCAGGAGGCCGGGCGTGATATGGGGTCCTGCCAAGAGGGAGCAGGCAGGCCCCCCAAAAATGTAAGTCTGTCTCTGAGGCCAGTCCTAAAGCCAGTGCAAGAGCAAAAACTCCAATGAAGTGCAGTGTTCAGTCCAAGTCTAATATCAGTGGCTTTGCTGGCAACCGTCTGGAGGATTCCACTCTTTAATTATCCAAAAGAGTAAGAAAAGGCCATTAAAGAATAATGGGGGATGGCGGTTACTCACCGGTTATTACTGTCTGCATGTGACTACCAGCCATTTGTTGACTTCTTTATTTCTATGTGAACCACAAGCTGTTTTTTATATTGACCGAATGACCACAAAACCAGTAAATTAGTTTCAAAGACAGTTTATTAACAAACACACTTGTTTTATATGCAATGATTCACGCGGCTACGCACTAAACTAAACCTAATATCTTAAGATGACAGTTACTTCGGGGTGACCGGCTCTGTGCGGGTGATAAGGCTTTTATCTGTGTCCACGTGGGTCGGTTGGAAGTCTTCAGGTTCATCTCGGCTGGGCTTGTCCTTCAGGTAGCGATCGCAGGTCCTTGAACTTGGCTGGTTGATATGCTGCAACTGGTCGCACACAGGCCGCTCCAAAAGAGACAGATATCATGGCTGCATTGTCTTTTAACTGGCTTGAGTTTTCCCCGCCCCTTTTGTGGGCAGTTTCTGGGTCACTAACCCTAATTCCTCAGGGCTCCATCCTCTGATTGGTCACATCTAATCAGAGGCTGCCACATCACTTTTGGGGTGGGCACTCAGTGGCCAATCCTGGGAGGGCTCCGAGCAGGAGCTCGGCCACCTAGTCTGGAAGATGATGCGATGGACCTGATGGTCCCATTGTTACTTTAATCGCCTTCAATGGCCCATTTGCAGGTGTGAATTCCTGCATACCTCTGGGCTGCCGTTTGCAAAGATACAAGTTGCAGCTTGTCTGTGTCCCAAACCTGGCCACAATTCCCATCATTCTTTGTGGGCAGCCATTTTAGATGGCCACATATCCATCCTCTTGATCCTGAATGTGAAGCATGATGGATCACAGACTCGAGCCAATACCTGCCCTGCCTTCCCCTGTCATCTGTCGGTCTACTCTAACCTAAATGTATTGCACAATTTTACCTAATTCATTAATATTACATACAGTTTCTCAAAATTAAATACATTGCTAATTATTATTTTATCTTTAAATTAAATTCACACCAACAGCTCATTTCTAACTAACATCCAAGCTAACCTAATCTCCTGCTGCTTGCTCACATATTAAAGAACTTTATTTACAACACAAAATTTATAGCAGCAGCACATCATTCATTCTACTTATCCTTATAGCTTAAAAAAAACATAAATTGCTCATTTCAGCAGCAGTTGTTACATTAGTTTATAAGTTGACATTCTTAGGATACCTTTTTATTGAATTCCTAAAAGGGGGGCTCGGACCGTGTATATCTGGGGGTGGGAGGATTTTGCCTTCCATTTATGGAGTTGGAATGTGAGGATGACAATATGTATTACTGCAATCAGGAGGAGGGTCTTGACTACGTAGGAGAAGGGGTTCCATTTTGCAAAGTTTTCCCACCAGGTTGGGGTTTTGGTCTTGATCTCTGTTATGGGTCAGGGTTTAGAGAATCCCACAGTGTATCATGGAGTTCACCCGACCCACAACTTTTACTAGATTGTGGTATGGGGAGCACACGGCTCACACTGGAAGTGTGGTACAGCAGAAGTGGAAAAGTATTTTTGAAAACAAAACAATGTTTATTCTATGAGCTCAAGTTAACCTTTTTAAAACAAACAGTGAATATCTTAGCAACCATTTATTCAAAGATAACCCCCAAAGAATACAACACTAAGTAATCCTTTAAGCTGTTCTTTTAACATCCAAAAGACTTGACTTAACCTTTAAACAGAAGCACATCAGGGTTTACATTCGATACTGAAAACATTTAAATTTCTGAATTCACCAATGATCAAGAGATAGTCCTTCATGGCAGAGAGATCAACAGTACAGCTGCTTTGGCTGACTTCAGCTGCAACACACTGAAAAACGAAACCGAAAAGACAGCCACGTCCAAGCTTTTCTCAAAGTGAAACTAAAAGCAGAACCAGAGCTCAGCTCCACCCACACTCTGACATCACTGCAGTAACATGAGCAGCTAACCATTTCTTAAAGCAACATTCTCATTACAGCTCTAATAGTTGCCGGGTGGTGTCCTGGCTGGAGGTAGTCTGTGGGGTGGTGGTCTTTGGGGCTAGCTTACGTCCTAATCTAATTGTGTGCAATACTAAGTTACCTTTTGTGGGTATCCCGGGCAATTTTGTCCGATTCCTAATATGTTTTCTGAACTTCTCTTTAAACATCCAATTTCGGGACACCCTTCATTCATAAGTTCCCACTAATCCCCTTTTCCGGTTGTGCTGATGTAGCATGTAGATGTGTTCCCGTTGGACCTTTTGTACATTGCCCTTTGATTGTTACACCCAAATAGGATGATTTTGTTGGGTTTTACCCATAAAATACTGTCCTCACATTACCCTGCACTTGGTGGAGCGAACCACAGATACCCTGGGTACAGAAAGTTCATATTGTTGTGTGTTCTGAGTCCAGTAACTCCAATGAAGATGTTGACGAAGAGGTTGGTTCCTGGGTTCATCCTGTGGCTGTCTGTCATCCGTGGTTATTCTAGGGAGATCAAGCACAGTGTCTTATCATTATCTTGCGTTTAACATCTGTGTTTTATTAACCTTCCTCTCTTGATTCTAATTACTCTTTATAATTATGTTGATCGTCACTATGCGTGACTCCCCCATTTTGTTTTAAATAAATTTATGCGAGAGACAAGAAATGCAAATCGAAGTGAAGAAAAAAAAATTAAGTATGCATGTTTCTCAGAGCCTGTCTGGTCGAGGCTTGGAGTGGTCGGACACTGGCTTTGACCAATCTCCATCTTGACCACAACCATGTCTGGTTGAGGTTTTGCTTAACCAGCCGAATTTTAGGGCGGCCAGTTTTATATATTTCTTAGCCGCAATCACATTTGGCCTGGGGTGTAACTAGCATATGGAGTCTGTGTAGTGTGACCGAAGAAGAGAGGAAGAAAGGGAGAAACAAAAATGAAGTGGCGGTTAAGCTCTTGCAGTGTGCATGGGGCAGCTGGGACCTTTTGGCTGCTGTGGGTGGTGTTCTATTTCATATCTGGGGGCTGGTCTAGCTGGTGGTGGGGTTCTCCTGCAAACGCGGGCGAAGTGTCCTGACTGCCCACAGTTGTAACATGACCCCCAGGACGCGTAAGGTGGAGCAGGCTCTCTGGTGTATTGCTCCCTTGGGTATGGTTCCCTGGACTTCACCTCGACCCTTGTTTATCCATGCGGGTCCCTGGCTTGTCTTAACTGGATGCATGGTGGCTTCCTGGCCATTCTGTTGTATCTGTTCCTGCAGTGACTGTTCCCACTCCCTCGATAAAAGTCTCCGTACCCATGCTTCATTGTGTGCCTGTTCTGTGGGATCAAAGTTTACGCAAGCCTTTTTACCTGCTTCTGATGCGTGGGAGACTCAAATGCGGGTCCATTTGGTAGTGTCTTCAGCATCTAGGTTAGCGCGGTTTAAATCCCCAAATACTGCCTTAAAATGTATCCAGAGGCGACCGGCAAAGGCAGTTGGATGTTCCCCTTACCTCTGTCTACATTTGTTCAAGCCCTCCGCTGGATCCCCTTTATTGTTTCCAATAGCGGCTAGTGTGGCTTCCTTCATTTTGTCTAGGGTCCCTCCTCCTACCTTGTGGCGTTCTGGCGAAGCTGATCGTACCGACTGGCTGAGGCTCTTTACAATCAATTTTATTTCTTCCCTCTCGTCTAATGCGTACATAACCTTCTGTTGACACACCTCCTCAAAGAAGCTATGTGGGTCTGCGGTGGGCTGAAATGGAGTGATTTTAGTGCAAGCGGCCCTTAACTGAGTTACCGAAAGTGGGGTGATGTAGGTGATATCCGGACCTGCCTAATCCCTTATACTTCTTTCTGTGGTGACCGGATTCATGGGTGTCGGGGCAGCTGTGGGGGTTGGTGTGACCTGTGCTGCTGGTGCCTTTCTTTTTGCGATGCGTGGCAGTTGTTTTTGACTCTCCGTTCTCTTTACATACATCTGTGCGCTTTCATTTAAGTCTTCCCAATCTGCCACCTCTTCTTCATCTGTCTCATCTGTCCCGAAGGTACACATAAAACCATTCTGAACGGAAAGTAATGACTGGAGCTTATCTATCTTTCGCTGACATTTAGTGTGATCAATGGTACTCTGCCTTTGCTCTTTAGTGGACTGGTGGAGCGCTCTTAAAGCTGCCTGTAAATCGGCGCATTTTTTTGTTAACTGGGTGACCTGGTGTTCAGTCTCCTCTCTTACCAAGACTGCGCGCTGTGTATCTTGATAGGCCTTGTCGTACTGGGTTTGGAAGCTGCTAAGATGTACTGTGCAAGACTGGTGGGCGCGTTTAATATCGGCGATTTCCCTGTCTTTAGCGGCTAACTTCTCCTGGACTTCCTCAATAATTCTCCAGCTTTCCTTTCTGTTTCTCTCATTCTCCTCTTCCTTCTCTACTAACTGACTGCGGAGCGTCTCGACGACCTCCTCGGTGCCTCGCAACTGTGCCAAGCAGCACACTATTGCCATTGGCTTTCTAAACTTCACTGCGTTTTTCTTATATTCTCCCACCAAGTTTGTCCTATCTTTCCTGGACCTGACTCAGTATTTGCACAAAAATTCGACCAAATGGGCCATAAATACTTTCTCAATACATCCTCCCATATGGGGCACTGCTCTGATTTGCCGACTACTGCGACCTCGGGTTGCTGATGTGGATTCATCATTTTCTCTAACATCTGCGCTGTCATCTCTTCTCTACTTATGATTTGGAACAGGGGGAATAAGGATTCGATCGAATAACGGGAACAACGGGTATGGCGTACGGCTATATTCCGGTTCACAATCCCTCTAGATTTGCATGCAAGTCTGACGAGTTTACCTTACCCTTCCCTGTTTGTTACGCATGCGGTTAGTGCACACTTCCAAAATTCGGTTATTTGGTCGATATGAAACTTACTCTTGTGGTTCGTTTTTCTTTTCTCCAATTTAATTCAAAGTTTTGGGATCGCTCGGAGTAACAAAGTCACTTCTAATCGAATCCCACGAGAGTCGCCAATAGATGTTAACTTCTTTATTTCTATGTGAACCACAAGCTGTTTCTTATATTGACCGAATGACCACACAACCAGTAAATTAGCTCCAAAGACAGTTTATTAACAAACACACTTGTTTTATATGCAATGATTCACGTGGCTACGCACTAAACTAAACCTAATAACTTAAGATGACCGTTACTTCGGGGTGACCGGCTCTGTGTGGGAGATAAGGCCTTTATCTGTGTCCACGTGGGTAGTTGGAAGTCTTCAGATTCGTCACGGCTGGGCTTGTCCTTCAGGTAGCGATCGCGGGTCCTTGAACTTGGATGGTTGATATGCTGCAATTGGTCGCACACAGGCCGGTCCAAAAGAGACAGAAATCATGGCTGCATTGTCTTTTAACTGGCTTGCGTTTTCCCCGCCCCTTTTGTGGGCAGTTTCTGGGTCACTGTCAATCAATTCCTCAGCGCTCCACCCTCTGATTGGTCACATCTAATCAGGGGCTGCCACATCACTTTTGGGGTGGGCACTCAGTGGCCAATCCTGGGAGGGCTCCGAGCAGGAGCTCGGTGCCGCCTAGTCCGGAAGATGATACGATGGACCTGATGGTCCCATTGTTACTTTAATCACCTTGAATGGCCCATTTGCAGGTGTGAATTCCTGCATACTTCTGGGCTGCCGTTTGCAAAGATACAAGCTGCAGCTTGTCTGTGTCCCAAACCTGGCCACAATTCCCATCATTTTCTGTGGGCAGCCATTTTAAATGGCCACACATTATATCAGACCAGCTTGAAGAACAAAATTTCGACTGGAGAACATGGTATAGTGATAGATTTTTTGGTCTTCTTGCTGCAAATGGCCTCCTCCTGCTTCTATTTTCTATATTTCTATTTTTCATCAGTTGTTTGCAATCGATGGCAACTTAGATGGCTTTTCTTCTGCACTTTTCCTTCACAAAATCATCAAGCGCGTCTTCATAGGTAAAATCTTGTAAGGATGCATTTTTAGTTGTCAGTATTGCTGAACTTGTCAAATGTTCTTGACTTATCGTACTTTGCAGATAAATTTTCACTCTTTTCAATGCAGAGAAAGAACATTCACTGGAAGCATTTGTGGCAGGTATTGCTAAAAGGATCTCCAGAATGGTTTCCATATTTTGGAATGGTTACCTGCAAACCATCACAGATCAGCTGTTTATCTCAAAGTACAGAGCTCAACATTATCGCTGAAATGAATGAATTGTTACGGATTTGCACCTATGTCCTCCTGGTAGAATTCAATTCACCTCCTACTGCAGCGGCTCTTAGAATCCTCATCCAAACTTTTGTCACAAAGCATTCAGAGATTCACTTCTCTGCCATTGCGCCATTATTGTGTCACAAATAATAATAATCTTTATTGTCACAAGTATGCTTACATTCACACTGCAATAAAGTTGCTGTGAAAAGTCCCTCATTGCCACATAACAATGACAATTTTAGTGCCTCTGCTTCCACTGAGGTATAGTCATTTCAAACTTCATGACAAAAATTCTAACTGAGGCTAGCAATTGTGAAGCGTTCAGTGAAGTTGTATCAACATTTTGCAGCGATCTTCTGACAGTATTAATTCTATGTAGTAAACGGTTCCACAAAACAGTGAAAACTGCAATTTTGTACTTTTCAAAATTTTCTCCAAAGGATTTTGCTTCAGCTTTCACACATGGTTTCTCTGAATTTGATGTGCTATGTCTGATAAGTATTCCTTTATAACAACAAAGTTCACTTTCAAAGCCAGAATACCATCTGGGCGAGTGGACCACCTGGTGTTACAAATTTTTTCGGCCATCAAATGTTTTCCATGTGCCCACGCCTGATGCGATTGCAACATATTCCACCGATGCGTGGGCCACCTTCCCGTACCTAGACAACGTCACCATCTGCGGCCACGATCAGCAGGACCACGACGCTAACCGTCTCAAATTTCTGCACACCCCCATTGTAATCTCACGTACAATAAGGAGAAGCGCGTGTTCCGCACCAACCGCTTAGCCATCCTTGGCTATGTTGTGGAAAATGGAGTTCTAGGGCCTGACCCCGACCACATGCGCCCCCTCCCGGAACTCCCCCTCCCCCACTGCCCCAAGGCCCTGAAACGATACCTGGGGTTCTTCCCCTATTATGCCCAGTGGGTCCCTAACTATGCGGACAAGGCCCACCCACTCATTCAGTCCACAGTCTTTCCCCTGATGGCTGAGGCCACCAGGCCTTTAACCGCATCAAGGCAGACATCGCCAAGGCCACGATGCATGCGGTCGATGAGTCCCTCCCCTTTCAGGTCGAGAGCGATGCATCGGACGTAGCTCTGGCCGCCACCCTCAACCAGGCAGGCAGGCCCGTGGCATTCTTTTCCCGTACTCTCCATGCCTCCAAAATTCGGCACTCCTCTGTCGAAAAGCAGGCCCAAGCCATTGTGGAAGCTGTGCGGCATTGGAGGCATTACCTGGCCGGCAGGAGATTCATTCTCTTCACTGACCAACAGTCGGTTGCCTTCATGGTCAATAATACGACAAGATCTTGAGGTGGGGGATCGAGCTCTCCATCTGTAATTACCGAGATTTTGTATCGCCCTGGGAAGCTCAACGAGCCCCCCGATGCCCTATCCCGAGGTACATGTGCCAGCGCACAAGTGGACGGACTCCGGGCTCTACATGATGGCCTCTGTCACCCAGGAGTCACCCAGTTCTTCCACTTCATCACGGCCCGCAACTTGCCCTACTCCATTGAGGAGGTTAGGACTGTCACCAGAGACTGCCAGGTCTGCGCGGAGTGGAAACCGCACTTCTGTGCCAGATCGAGCGCACCTGGTGAAGGCCTCCCGCCCCTTTGAGCGCCTCAGCATGGACTTCAAAGGGCTCCTCCCCGCCACCGACCAAAACACGTACTTTCTGAACGTGGTCGACGAGTACTCCCGGTTTCCCTTCGCCATCCCATCCCCCTAGATGAGATCTGCCACGGTCATTAAAGCACTCCACAGCATCTTCGCCCTGTTCGGTTTCCCCGCTTACGTCCACAGCGATTGGGGATCCTCCTTTATGAGCGATGAGCTGCGTCAGTTCCTGCTCAGCAAGGGCATTGCCTCGAGCAGGAAGACCAGCTACAACCCCTGGGGAAACAGGCAGGTGGAGAGGGAGAATGGGACAGTCTGGAAGGCCGTCCTGCTGGCCCTACGGTCTAAGAATCTCCCGGCCTCCCGCTGGCAGGATGTCCTCACCGACGCGCTCCACTCCATCAGATTGCTCCTCTGCACTGCAACTAACGAAACCCCCCATGAACGTCTCTTTGCCTTCTCCGGGGTCTCACTCCCAACTTGGCTGGCAGCTCCTGGACCCGTCCTCCTTCGCAAACACGTGCGGACCCATAAGTCGGACACGTTGGTCGAAAGAGGCCAACTACTGCACGCGAACCTGCAGTACGCCTACGTGGCGCACCCCGACGGGCGCCAGGACACAGTCTCCCTCCGGGACCTGCCACCTGCTGGATCCCCACCACCCACCACCCGACAACCCCCCCCCCCCTCCGGTTGCCCCTGCGCCACTCACCCTCCTCCCAGTGCACCTCACCGCAGCCCCCGCCCCAGGAAGATCCGTCCTCCTACTGGTTCCATTCGGGGGCGTTGACGACGAGGACAACACGTTCCCGGAGTCACAGGTGACCAAGTCGGCGCCCGCATCACCATCAGGACCGAGACGATCACAGCGGATGATCAAGGCCCCCGACAGACTGAACTTGTAAATTTTTCCACCACCTCAACCGGACTCTTTTTTTTAAAAACGGGTAAATGTGGTAGTCACCACTAACTATATTAGATGTATATTAGATACAGGTAAGACTCCTGTACTAGAGGTACATGGGTAAATCCCTGCCTGCTGGCTCCTCCCAGTAGGCGGCGTATAAATGTGTGTGCTCGCCGGTGCTGCTCCCATTCTTGTAGCAGCTACAGGAGGCCACACATCTTTGCTCAATAAAGCCTCGATTATTCACTACTCTCGTCTTTGTAGTAATTGATAGTGCATCAGGGAGACGCAAGCAGAGCTGGTAACACGGGGCAGCATGGCGGAGGGCAAGGGCCACGGGGAGACGGCACAGTGGTCGACGGAGCAGCTGGTGAAGTTTTTCGAGGATTGCTTCGCCAAGCTGAAGAAGGACACGCTGGACCCGATTAAGGCTTTTATTGACCAAGTGGTTCAGAATCAGGAAACGCATGGGAGATGAGCCACAATATTGATAACTTTTCAATGCTCTTTGAACAGTTCATCAAATTCAGACATATTCAAGGCAGGCTAAAAAATTACCTCTTCGACTTGACACTGATTTTTTAAAAAAATATTTTTATTAAAGTTTTGCAAAATTTTTCATAATAAACAATAGTAATAATACTAACACAACAAAATAGAGTGAACATTAACATAGTGCAGAAAGAGAATATACAATAGCAATTAATGAGACGTTCCCCCGTGCGCCTCAGTCTTCCCACACCCTCCCAACGGAACACTCACCCACCCCCCCTATGGACTGCTGCTGCTGACATTTTAATTTTCCCCGAGAAAGTCGACGAACGGTATTATGCACCCGCTCAACAGCAGCAACTCTGTATATTTGGCAAAATTATTTACACACATAAGTAGGCATCTGTGGTGTTGTCCCTTGCTTCTCCCGGATGGATCTCGCTGCCGTTGTCGTCTCGTGCTCACTTACGCTTCAGCGGCCCTCCTGTCTTCCCCGTTTTCTTTGTTCAAGTGGATGCCAAGTTTGTTAGCAGTTCCCTGCCTCCCCTCTCCACCTCCCTGGCTCTCTATTGTTCCCTGCCTCAATCCCTCTACACCCCCCCCCCCCCCCCCCGGTCTATCTCTCCCTCTCATGCTTTGGCTACTTTCCCCTGTTTCTTGGTTACCTGGCTATTCTTCTGCTTGTTTATTGGCCACAAACAGGTCCCGGAACAATTGGGTGAATGGCTCCCGCGTTCTGTGGAAGCCGTCATCTGACCCTTGGATGGCGAATTTGATTTTCTCCATTTGGAGAGATTCCAAGAGGTCGGACAGCCAGTCTGCAGCTTTGGGTGGTGCTGCTAACCACCAGCCGAACAGGATTCTACGGCGGGCGATCAGGGAGGCAAAGGTAAGGGCGTCCACCCTCCTCCCCGGAATAGATCTGGCTGGTCTGAAACCCCGAAGACAGCCACTTTCGGGCATGGCTCCACCCTCACCCTCACCACTTTGGACATTGCCTCAAAGAAGGCTGTCCAGTACTCCACAAGTATGGGGCAAGACCAGAACATGTGGGCGTGGTTGGCTGGGCCTCCTGGGCACTGTGGGATTAACCATATTTGCCTGGTGGACAGTTATAGCTAAACTGCACCGGTACAAAGGCAGGAAAACAATCCTGCGCTGGGCCAGGAAAAACAGAACTTGCAAATGGGAAGGATACTTCATTAGAATTTACGAGGACATTGGGGCAGACCTCGTCAGGAGACGTGCCGAATTCAATAGAGCGAAAGCAGCTCTTCACAAGTACAATGTGCGTTTTGGTATGCTGTACCCAGCGAAACTCTGGGTCACATACCAAAAAAGAAAGAAGACGTTCGTTGCTGCCCAGCCCTCTGACTGGTCGAGTTTCCACGCTCCCGCTAGCCGCTGCTCCCCTAGATGTGACGTTAGCACTTGCCTTGCCTTCTTTGCATCTTCAGACTGCTGCTCTGCTCACCCCTCGGTTCATACTCAGGTGGCCGGGCCTGTTTGGTCCCTTGAACTTTATAAAGTAACTCACCAAACTCAGTGATGTCCAAACCAGGATCCTTTTATCATGTCTCGTGGTAAGATTGCAATCTTATGCAGAGCAAGTTATCATGGAGTCTTACTACTCCTCTGGAACTTACACCTAGCACTGACAAATTACATGTATGTCTTATTACCCTCTCCTTGTCCTTCTGAAGGTGGCCGAATGTGCTTCTCTTTATATCTGGGTCCCAGATCACATGACCTTGGTCTGGAGACCGCATGGTGTGTCTGTGCCACCACCTGCTATGATATAGCCCATAACATATCACCACATCCCCCTTCCTCACAAACTATTCATATAAAATTCTTCTTTACAGGCAACATTACATATTACATTTTATACAGATAATACATGTAGCTGGTACAGTGACCAAATTGTACAAAAGTTATCATTTGCATTCTGTGCAGACGTCATTGTTTCAAGTCAGTGTCCACTTCTGCAGAGTCTGGCTCGCTTACTGGCTTCTTGCTTTTCTTATGCTTCGCACTATGTTTTTGAAAGGCCTGTGACAGGACTGCCATATCTGCGTTACCAGTTGCTTTCACTTTCGTTTGCTGGCACTTTGCTGGTTACCTGCAAGTGCTTTCGATATTGGTTGGGTGGCGGGATGCGCTAGGTCTCCCAGCCTTTTCTTCTTCTTCTCGTTTCTTTTCTGTACATTGTGAAGTATTCTAATGTGTCTCTTGGTTGTCTTCTTTGTAGCAGCCTCTGGCGTGGCGCTGGCTGTCGTTATGTGGTGAGTTGACTGCAGAGGTTTCGGCGTCTCTTAATCTCTGGTCGGTGTGAGCACGCCCATTTCTGCGGCTTCACCAACATGCTGGATCACCTCGGTTTCGAGTGCCGGCACGGATGATGGAACCATCTCGGCTTGCTGGAGCATTTGTGATTTGCATGTCATCACTGGAGATGATTATGGATTCTGGCTTAGCTGCTTTTTTAAAAACAATCTTGTTTTTGCCATTTTTAATATTATATACATTAACGTTCATTTTTGTTTATTGTACAGTGCAAAGGTTTTTTTCTTAAGTCTCTCTATTTACAGATTGTCGCTGTTTGACTCGGCGTACAATCCTCCTTACCCCCCCCTTAGCCCCCCTCTTCCTAAACCCCCCCCCCCCCCGGGCTTCTGGCTGAGCTGACCCAAGCCCTGGGTCTTCAAGATCAAATTTGTGGTCCTTGGAGATGCAGAATGATATGGTCATTAGGTTGCCTTCCGAGTCAGTGTCAGAGTTGCTTAATAGCTCAACCTCCATCACTGCAATCAGCATCTTTTTAAAAAATGTTTATTCAAGGTTTTCAATAAATTTTTACAAAACACTCCAAAAAGGAAAGAAAATATACATAAGAAAAATAAAAAGGGGGGGCCTTATGCCATCCCTCCAACAACTTTAAACATTAAACTATCTAACAAACTAAGAACAAAAATGGGGCAAACTCCCCATACAATAATAAAAACAAGCCATCCCCCCCCTTCCCCCCTGGGTTGCTGCTGCTCTTGACCTCCACCTAACGTTCCGCGGGAAAGTCTAGGAACGGTTGCCACCGCCTGGAGAACCCCTGCACAGACCCTCGCAAGGCAAACTCTATCCTCTCCAACTTGATGAACCCTGCCATGTCATTAATCCAAGCCTCCACACTTGGGGGTTTCGCATCCCTCCACATTAGTGAGATCCTCCTCCGGGCTACCAAGGACGCAAAGGCCAGAACTCCGGCTTCTTTTGGCTCCTGTACTCCCAGCTCATCTAATACCCCGAATATTGCTTTCCCCCAGCTCGGTTTTACCCGAGTGTCCAAGACTTTGGACATAGCCTTTGCGAAGCCCCTCCAGAACCGCTCTAGCGCTAGCCACGCCCAGAACATATGGCCGTGATTTGCTGGGCTCCCCGACCACCTCACGCATCTGTCCTCCACCCCAAAAAACGTGCATATCCTTGCCCCTGTCATATATGTGCCCTGTGAACCACTTTGAACTGGATCAGGCTAAGTCTGGCGCAAGACGAGGAGGCGTTGTCCTTGCCCAGGGCCTCCACCCACAAGCCCTCATCCAGTTCCTCGCCCAGCTCCTCCTCCCACTTGCCCTTCAGCTCCTCCACCGAGGCTTCCTCCGCCTCCTGCAACTCCTGATAGATCCCCGAGACCTTGCCCTCTCCCACTCATACACCCGAGGTCACCCTGTCCTGAATCCTCCGTGCGGGAAGCAGCGGAAATTCCCTTACCTGCCTTCTCACAAATGCCCTCACCTGCATGTACCTAAAAGCGTTTTCTGGGGGTAACCCAAATTTCTCCTCCAGCGCCCCCAGGCTAGCAAAAGCCCCGTCGATAAATAGGTCCCCCATCCTTTTAATTCCCGCCCGATGCCAGCTTAGGAATCTGCCATCTATCCTGCCCGGTGCAACCTATGATGATTCCGTATTGGGGACCAAATTGAGGCCCCCAAATCACCCCTGTGCCATCTCCACTGCCCCCAGATCCTCAGTGTCGCCGCCACCACCGGGCCCGTGGTGTACCGCATCGGCGGTAGCGGCAAAGGTGCCGTCACCAGCGCTCCAAGCTAGTGCCCCACATGACGCCGCCTCTAATCTTTTCCACGCCACCCCCATTTCCGAATCATTGCCACATTGGCTGACCAGTAATAACTACACAGGTTCGGTAGCGCCAGCCCACCCCTATCCCGACTACGCTCCAGAAACAGCCTCTTGACCCTCTGGGTCTGTCTTGCCCATACAAACCCCATAATGCTCCTGCTTACTCGCTTAAAAAAGGCCTTGGGAATGAGGATGGGCAGGCACTGGAACACAAACAGGAACCTAGGGAGGACTGTCATCTTAAAAGACTGCACCCTGCCTGCCAGGGAGAGTGGCAACAAGTCCCATCTCCTAAAGTCTTCCTCCATCTGGTCTACCAACCACGCCAAATTAAGCTTATGCAGGGTCTCCCAACTTCTGGCCACCTGGATACTCAAATATCGGAAACTCCTCTTCGCCCTCTTAAGCGGCAGCTCCTCCAGCCCCCTTTCCTGGCCCCTCGCATGCACCACAGAGTGCTCATTCTTCCCCACGTTAAGCTTGTAGCCTGAGAAGTCCCCAAACTCCCTAAGGATCCGCATGACCTCTACCATCCCCTCCACTGGATCTGCGATGTACAAAAGCAGGTCACAATGAGACCCGATGTTCCTCCCCCGCCCCGGACCAACCCCCTCCAGTTTCTAGATTCCCTCAACGCCATGGCCAGGGGCTCAATTGCCAAAGCAAACAACAGAGCTCCACCCAGTCAAAGACCTTCTCCGCGTCCATTGCCGCCACCACTTCTGCCTCCCCACCCTCCGAGGGCATCATAATCTCATCCGGGAGCCTCCCCACATTTGCATTTAACTGCCTGCCCTTCACAAACCCGCCTGGTCCTCGTGTATCACTCCCGGGACACAACCCTCAATCCTTGTGGCTAGGACCTTTGCCTGCAACTTGGCATCTACATTAAGGAGCGAGATCGGCCTATACGAGCCACACTGCAGCGGGTCCTTGTCCCGCTTAAGGACCAGCGAGATCAGCACCCGAGACATTGTCGGGGGGAGAATCCCTTCCTCCCTCGCCTCGTTGAAGGTTCTCACCAGCAGCGGAACCAGCAGATCCACAAACTTCCTGTAAAATTCGACCGGGAACCCATCAGGCCCCGGGGCCTTGCCCGCCTGCATGCTCCCCAACCCCGTAACCAGCTCCTCTATCCCAATCGGGGCCCCCAGGCCTTCCACTTGCCCCTCCTCCACTCTCGGGAACCTCAATTGATCCAGGAACCGACACATCACCTCCCCCCACTCCGGGGATTCTGACTTATACAGGTTCCCATAGAAATCCCTGAATACCTCATTTATTTTAGCCTAAATCCGCGCCGTGTTCCCCCCTCTGTCCCTGATTCCTCCAATTTCCCTCGCCGCCTCCCTCTTGCGTAGCTGATGCGCCAGCATCTGGCTCGCCTTCTCCCCATATTCGTATACTGCCCCCTGCACCTTCCTCCACTGGGTCTCAGCTTTCCCCATGGTCAACAAATCAAATTCCGTTTGGAGGCTCCGTCGCTCCTTCAGCAGCCCCTCTTCAGGGGAATCCGCATACCTCCTATCCACCCTTAATATCTCCCCCACCAACCTCTCCCTCTCCATCCTCTCTCTCTTCTCCGTGTGAGCCCTAATTGAGATGAACTCTCCCCCTAACCACCGCTTTCAGAGCCTCCCAAACCACACCAAACCGGTACTTCCCTATTATCATTGGCCTCTATGTATCTCTGAATGCACCCCCGGACCCGCCCACAAACCTTCTCATCTGCCAACAGTCCCACGTCCAAGCACCACAGTGGGCACTGGTCCCTTTCCTCCCCCAACTCCAACTCCACCCAGTGCGGGGCGTGGTCCGAAATCGCTATGGCCGAATACTCCGTTTCCTCCACTCTTGGAATCGTGGCCCCAATTATCAGGCTCCCGCTTCCAGATCACGTTCACCAGCACCACCCAGGTCCCCTGCAGCCTACCACTTACCATCACATATCGATCCCCATTATCAGCCACAATGTTCAGTGCCTTGAACGACACCCGCTTACTCACCAGGATTGCAACCCCTCTGTTCTTCGCATCCAGCACCGAATGAAAGACCTGCCCCACCCATCCCTTTCTCAGCCTGATCTGATCCACTACTTTCAAGTGTGTTTCCTGCAACATAGCAACGTCTGCCTTCAGTCCCTTTTAAGTGCGTGAACACCCGGGCCCTCTTAACCAGCCCGTTCAGGTCCCTCACGTTCCATGTGATCAGCCGGATCGGGGGACTGCCTGCACCCCCTGCCGACTAGCCATCTCCTTTCTTAGGCCAGCCACGTGCCCACGCCTCCTGCGCACTCCAGTCGCCCAGGCGGAGGACTCCCGCCCCGACTCTTCCTCTTACCTCCAGCACCCCTTCGGTCAATGCAGCAGCAACCCAGTTCTCTCCCCCCACCCCCGGCTAGAAAACTGTCTAACCCCCTTGCTCCCCCCATTGCACTCCCGTAAGTCAGCTGACTCCTGCTGACCCCAGCCCGCCTCTGCCAACGATCCCCCGTTTAGATTCCCCGTCAAAGTCCTCCCCACCCCCTTCAAGTCGATACGGACACCCCTCCGGCACCGCCCCTCCCGCCGGGCCACGCCCCCCCTCTTTAGCACGGCAAAAAAAGCCCGCGATTTTCTACCTGGGCCGGCCCGGCCCCCTGTGGCGCAGCTCCTTTCTCCTGCAGCCTCTCCCCAATTCCCAACGACCCAGGGCCTCCTGCCCCCCCTCCCCCCTTCGAACGCGGGAAGCGGCCCCACCAAAACAATACCCATGCTCATTAAAACACACATCACATCCAATCACCCCTTGCCACTCCTCAGCTTTCCCAAACCCCACAGCAAACCATTAGTTCGAGTCCAGTTTTTTGTTCTGAATAAAGGTCCACACCTCCTCTGGCGTATCGAAATAATGGTGGCGGTCCTGAAAAGTGACCCACAATCGCGCTGGCTGCAACAGCCCGAACTTCACCCCCTTTTGGTGGAGAACCGCCTTGGCCCGGTTGAATCCTGCCCTCTTCTTGGCCAGCTCTACACTCCAGTCTTGGTAGATGCGGATCTCCGTATTCTCCCACCTGCTGCTCCGTTCTTTCTTTGCCCATCTCAGGCTGCACTCTCTGTCTGTGAAGCGGTGAAACCTCACCACTATGGCCCTTGGCGGCTCATTTGCCTTAGGCCTCCTTGCCAGGACTCTGTGAGCCCCATCCAGCTCCAGGAGCCTAGGGAAGGCTCCCGCGCCCATTAGCGTATTCAGCATCGTGGCTACATATGCCCCGATGTCGGACCCCTCCACACCTTCAGGGAGACCCAAAATGCGGAGATTCTTCCTCCTCGACCTGTTCTCCAGGTCCTCAAACTTTTCCTGTCACTTTTTATGCAGCGCCTCGTGCAGCTCCACTTTCACCGCCAGGCCCAGGATCTCGTCCTCATTTTCAAAGGCTTTCTGTTGCACCTCTCTTATCGCCGTCCCTTGAGCCTTCTGGGTCTCCACCAGCCTCTCAATCAACGCTTTCATTGGGGCCAGCATTTCTGCTTTCAACTCCGGAAAGCAGCTTTTCAGAAACTCCTGCTGCTCCCGTGACCATTGCGCCCACACTGCCTGGTCTCCGCCTGCCGCCACCTTACTTTTTCGCGCCCGTTCTCCTCTCTTCTCCAAGATCACTTGTTTTGACCGCTCCACTCCTGGTCCACTCCATGCAGTGCTGGGAGAACCTTACTGCTGCCTTCCCACACTGGAAATCGTCGTCCAAGTGCCACTGGGGCTCCTCAACAGGGCCCAAAAGTCCGTTCACGGCGGGAGCTGCAGAACGTGCGACATACCCAGGCATAGCCGCAACCGGAAGTTGCAATCAGCATCTTCATCAATGTCCTCCCACTCATCATCAGTATTACCAACTGCTTGGGAGTACGTTATTGGAGCCGTTTCCAGAACTTGCAGCGGGACATCACATATCTCCGAGCTCAGTTTTTCCAGAATGGATACTATTTCTTGAGCCTTTGGTTCCTTCAATGGCTGATCGTCAGTAGTATGAGCAGCCTTGAATTCTGCATGCGCCATCTCCAAACTACTGCTCTCCACAGAGTCCAGCACGCTCCCGGCATCCCCTATGACCACCTCGTCATGGCTTGCATATCACCGGAGCCTTGTCTATGGAGCCTCATCTGTGCTGCTGGTGAAGAGATGTACCAGCAGCTCAGTGTTCATCATCTGCCTCACCTTCATCATCGTCAGTAACCTCAAACAGATTTAGAGAGTAGTCGGCCTCGGATTCAGCATCAACGTCAGTCTTTTCACCTGGAAAATATGGGATTATTCGTTTTTTGAAATAGTGTTCAAAATCAGTCTTTTGTTTGGCCGCCAAAGCTTCATCAAAGTTCCACCCTGTGGAACCTCAGTGGGGCTGAAGAAGTTGAAGAATGATTCCATGGATATGGTTCTTGTCGCTGTTCTTGGATTGCTTCGACCCCTGTACTTCGGTTTCGTTTGAATTGTTCGTACGGTTACATTTTTGCCCTCCCTCCAGTCGATTGTGCAGCCTGTAGAGCCGATGATCTGTGGCTCATCCACTCACTATTTCAGCGGCCATGAGTCCAATTGATACACTTTAGTGGGGTCACCTCATTCGTGCTCAGGTGACCAGCTATCACAGAAGAGATTTAGCCACTCAACTAGATTCAAGGATTCACACAATTTTATACCAATTACTGAGTCCACATCCAAATCTACAATATGAAAGAGTATTGTGTGCTTTATGCCTGCCACTGAGAAAAGTAATTCGCAAACATCAAAGGTTTCTAGAGCTCTTGTACCGAAGTCTGTCATGATCCCTAGCAAAGTCTCGCTGCACATTTTGCTTCTGCAAAGCCTGTCAACTTACGAGGTTGGCAGTCGCTTTAGGGTCAAAGTCACACCGATTGAAAGTATCATTGAGCATTACATAGAACATACAGTGCAGAAGGAGGCCATTCAACTCATCGGGTCTGCACCGACCCACATTAAGCCCTCACTTCCACCCTGTCTCTATCCCCATAACCCAATAACCCCTCAACCTTTTTTTTTTTTTGGACACTAAGGGCAATTTAGCATGGCCAATCCACCTAACCTGCACGTCTTTGGACTGTGGGAGGGAACCGGAGCACCTGGAGGAAACCCACACAGACACGGGGAGAACGTGCAGACTCCGCACAGACAGTGACCCAGCAGGGAATCAAACCTGGGACCCTGGCGCAGTGAAGCCACAGTGCTATCCACTAGTGCTACCGTGCTGCCCACGATTACCTTTGATTTGAATATGGAAAGAAATGTTTCGAGCCATTCTGATTTCTTCATGCTTTGTTCTGATTCTGCTTCCATCTTTGTTTCTGTTAGTTGTGTGGTTTCTCGACGCGATGAGATCAATAAAAAATTGTTCTTCTGTTTATCTCATCTACTGCATGCATCGCTCGTGCATGATCTATGGTGGAACGCTCAAAGCTTTGCTTTGCAAACTGCCCAACACGGCCGCACCTGGAACAAACTTTTCCATAGGCCGGACACTGCAATGAGGGATGTCGAGTGCCACATTTATGGCACAAGATGGCGGAGGCGGCTCCTGTCGGCCGCTTAAAATGGCCATCCTATGCTGAGACCACGTTTCTTTTTTAAAAAAAATATTTTGATTAAGGTATTTGAAAATTTTCATAAAAATAACATTAACAATGACATCAACATGGTATAATAAACATTCCTCCCCCCCCCCCCCCCCCCCCCCCCCGCCCCCATCCCAATCTTCACACACCCCAACCATAAAACAACAATCTGCCCATCTCCGGGTGAACCCTACCATTGACCCTCTTAAGGCAAACTTTATCTTCTCGAGACTGAGAAACCCAGCCATGTCACTAACCCAGGTCTCTACACTCGGGGGGGGCTTTGAGTCCCTCCACATTAACAAGATCCGTCTCCGGGCTACCAGGAAGGCAAAGGCCAAGACGTCAGCCTCTTTCGCCCCTGACCTCCCAGTTCTTCCGACATTCCAAAGATCGCTACCTACGGACTCGGCACCACCGTGTTTTTAGCACCGTGGACATTACCTTAGCAAAACCCTGACAAAACCCTCTAAGCTTCGGGCATGCCCAAAACCTGTGGACATAATTTGCTGGGCTTCCCGCGCACATCACACGCCTATCCTCTACCCCGAAAAACTTACTCATTCTAGACGCTGTCATGTGTGCCCGGTGGACGACCTTAAATTGTATCAGGCTAAGCCTGGCACATGATGAGGTATTCACCCTGCTTAGGGCATCCGCCCATAGACCCGCCTCTATCTCTCCTCCGAACTCGTCCTCCCACTTGCCCTTAAGCTCCTCCACCGGAGTTTCCTCTGCCTCCGAAAGCTCCTGGTAAATATCTGAAACCTTCCCCTCTCCCACCCAGGTACTGGAGATTATTCTATCCTGTAACCCCCGTGGGGTCAGCAGCGGAAAGGCCGGCACCTGCTTTCTCAGGAAGTGAATACCTAAACCCGTTCCCTGCTAGCAATTCAAATTTATCCTCCAAAGCTTTCAAGCTGGGAAAGCTCCCATCTATAAATAGATCCTCCATCCTCCTAATTCCTGCCCTTTGCCATCTCCGGAACCCTCCATCCTGCCTACCCAGTACAAACCGATGATTATTATAAATCGAGGTCTAAACCGATGCTCCCTCCACTTTCTTCTGTCTCCTCCATTGCCCCCAGATTCTCAGAGCCGCCACCACCACCGGACTTGTGGAGTATTGCGCCGGTGAGAACGGAAGAGGTGCCATTATCAGTGCGCACAAACTGGTATCTTTGCGTGACGCCGCCTCCATCCGCTCCCATACCGACCCCTCCCCCACTACCCACTTCCTAATCATGGCTATATTAGCCGCCCAGTAGTAATTGCAGAAGTTCGGCAGCGCCAACCCACCCACTCCCCTCCAGCAACACTTTCTTCACTCGCGGGGTTTTACCCGCCCAAACAAAGCCCGAAATAACCTTATTCACCCGCTTGAAAAAGGCCTTTGGGATGAAGATGGGGAGGCACTGAAAGACTAACCGAAATCTGGGGAGGACCGTCATTTTCACGGTCTGTACCCTCCCGCCAGTGATAGCGGGAGCATGTCCCATCTCTTAAAGTCCCCTTCCATTTGTTCTACCAGCTGGGATAGGTTTAACTTGTGCAGTGCCTCCCATTCCTGGGCCACCTGGATTCCCAGATACCGAAAGCTCTTCCCTACCATTCTAAGCGGCAGCTCTCCTAGTCTCTTCTTCCTCTTGCCTGGATCGCGAACATCTTGCTTTTCCCCATGTTCAATTTATACCCCGAAAAATTGCCAAATTCCCCCAGGATTCGCATGACTTCCCCAATCCCCTCCAATGGGTCTGAAATGTACAAGAGCAGGTCATCTGCGTAAAACGAGACCCGGTGCTCTCTTCTCTCTCTCTCTCTCTCTCTCTTTTCCCCCCCCCCCGGAACCAGCCCTTTTATTTAAAATACCCCGAACTCAGCCGGTTCGTACGCACACTCGCTACTGGTGCCTGATAGAGTAACCGCACCCAGTCAATAAAGCCCTCACCAAACCCAAACCTTCCCAGCGCCTCCCACAGGTAATTCCACTCCACCCAATCAACAGCCTTCTCCGCCTCCATCGCTACCTCCCCTCCTTCTGAGGGCATTACAATAACATTCAAATGCCTTCGAACATTGACCTCGAGTTGCCTGCCCTTTACAAATCCCGTCTGGTCTTCCCCTATCACCCCTGGGAAACAATCCTCTATCCTTGTGGCCAGTATCTTAGCCAGTAGTTTGGCGTCCACATTCAGTAGAGAAATTGGCCTGTATGACCCGCATTGCTCCGGATCCTTCTCCCGTTTCAGGATCAATGAAATCGAGGCCTGAGACATTGTTAGGCGGAGGACTCCCTTCTCTCTTGCTTCATTAAATGTCCTCACCAGCAGTGGGCTCAATATCTCTGAAAACTTCTTATAGAATTCCAACTGGTAGCCGTCAGGCCCCGGGTCCTTGCCCGACTGCATGCCCTCCAGCCCCTTGATTATTTCCTCAATCTCAATTGGGGCTCCAAGCCCTTCCACCAGATCCTCATCTACCCTCGGAAACTTCAACTGATCCAAAAACTGCCTCATCCCCTCCACTCCAGCCAGAGGTTCCGACTCATATAATTTACTATAGAAGTCCTTAACACCTCGTTCACCCCCGCTGGGTCCAGGACAGTATTCCCGGCTCTACTCTTTAATTTACCTATCTCCCTGGCCGCCTCCCTTTTCCTGAGCTGGTGCGCCAACATTCTGCTTGCCTTTTCCCCATACTCATAAATTGCCCCCCTTGCCTTCCTCAACTGTTCCACCGCTTTCCCTGTGGTCAACAGCCCAAACTCCGCCTGTAACCTCCGCCGCTCCCTCAGTAGCCCCGTGTCTGGGGCCTCCGAGTATCTCCTGTCCGCCTGAAGATCTCCTCCACTAACCTATCCCTCTCAGCCCATTCCACCTTTTCTCTGTGGGCCCGTATCAAGATTAATTCCCCTCTGACCACTGCCTTCAAAGCTTCCCAAATCGTCGCTGCGGCGACCTCCCCCGTATCATTTGTTTCCAGGTAGTTCTGGATGGATTTGTTAACCCGCCCACACATCGCTTCGTCTGCGAACAACCCCACATCCAGTCTCCACAGCGGGCGTTGCCCTCTCTCCACACTAACCCATAGATCCACCCAATGCGGGGCATGATCCGACACTGCGATTGCCGAGTATTCGGTATGCACCACCTCCAGTATTAGCGCCCTGCTCAGAACAAAAAAGTCGATGCGAGAGTATACCTTGTGGACATGAGAAAAAGGAAAACTCCTTCGCCCTAGGCCGTGCAAACCTCCATGGGCCAACTCCCCCCCCCCCCCCACCCCCCCCCCCTTCTGTTCCATAAACCCCTTCAATTTCTTTGCCGCAGCCGGCCTCCTCCCTGTCCTGGATTTTGACTAGTCTAATTCCGGATCAATGACTGTGTTAAAGTCTCCTCCCATGATCAGGTTATGTGACTCTAAGTCTGGGATCTTACCTAACACCCGCCTCATAAATTCCACATTGTCCCAATTCGGAGCATATATGTTCACGAGTACCACACGCACCCCCTCCAGCTTCCCACTCACCATTATGTACCTACCCCCCTTGCCTGACACTATTCTCCCTGCCTCGAATGCCACTTGTCAGTTGATCAAGATCGCTCCCCCCCCCCCCCCCTGGTCTTTGAGTCCAGCCCTGACTGGAATACTTGGCTAACCCACCCCTTTCACAATCTCGTCTGGTCTGTAACCTTTTGTGTCTCTTGTAGCATTGCCATGTCCGCCTTCAGCCCCCTCAAATGTGCAAAGACGCGAGCCCGCTTGACTGGCCCATTCAGCCCTCTGACATAAGAACTAGGAGCAGGAGTAGGCCATCTGGCCCCTTGAGCCTGCTCTGCCATTCAATGACATCACGGCTGATCTTTTGTGGACTCAGCTCCACTTTCCGGCCCGAACACCATAACCCTTAATCCATTTATTCTTCAAAAAACTATCTATCTTTATCTTAAAAACATTTAATGAAGGAGCCTCTACTGCTTCACTGGGCAAGGAATTCCATAGATTCACAACCCTTTGGGCGAAGAAGTTCCTCCTAAACTCAGTCCTAAATCTACTTCCCCTTATTTTGAGGCTATGCCCCTTAGTTCTGCTTTCACCCGCCAGTGGAAACAACCTGCCCGTATCTATCCTATCTATTCCCTTCATAATTTTATATGGTTCTACAAGATCCCCCCTCATGCTTCTAAATTCCAACGAGTAAAGTCCCAGTCTACTCAACCTCTCCTCGTAATCCAACCCCTTCAGCTCTGGGATTAACCTAGTGAATCTGCTCTGCACACCCTCCAGCGCCAGGTAGGGAGACCAAAACTGAATACAGTACTCCAGGTGTGGCTTCACTAACACCTTATACAATTGCAGCATAACCTCCCTAGTCTTAAACTCCATCCCTCTAGCAATGAAGGATAAAACTCCATTTGCCTTCTTAATCACCTGTTGCACCTGTAAACCAACTTTTTGCGACTCATGCACTAGCACACCTAGGTCTCTGCACAGCAGCATGTTTTAATATTTTATCATTTAACTAACAATCCCTTTTGCTGTTATTCCTACCAAAATGGATAACCTCAAATTTGTCAACATTTTATTCCATCTGCCAGACCCTAGCCCATTCACTTAACCTATCCAAATTCCTCTGCAGACTTCCGGTATCCTCTGCACCTTTTGCTTTACCTCTCATCTTAGTGTCGTCTGCAAACTTGGACACATTGCACTGACATTCCATGTAATCAGCCTGGTCGGGGGGCTTCCAGCCACCACCACCCCCAACCCCCACCCCCGCCGACTAGCCATCACCCTTTTTAGGCCAGCCTCTAGCTCACGCCCTCCGCCTCCTCGAGCCCCCCCTCGGGCATTCGCTGTTCCCGACCTCCCATTTGTCCCATGCTGACTTGATCGTGCCCACCTCTGGCACCAAGCAGTCTATCTCCCTATTGTTCTCTCCCCTCTACCCCCACTTGGACAAACATATTAAAAGCATCACATTCCCCAGTAAACAAACTTCAGAAAAAAAACAGTGAAGAAACAGCCACTTTAGGAAACAAAACACCCAAAAAAACAGAACCAGCCCCAAAGACCATCCCCCCCCTCTAACCAGCTCCCTGCAAGACAAAGTTACCTTTAGCCACCCAAACAGCCCCTTATTACACATAGCATTACTTATACAGCCCAGCACAACAAATCGCCACCACAGTACTCTCCAAGGCTTCAGTGTCTTTTAATTCGCCTCCAGCCTCTTTTCTTTAATAAAAGTCCATACTTCGTCTGGTGTTTCGAAGTAGGAAGTCCCGTTCCTCATGTGTGACCCACAGACGGGCTGGGTACAGCATCCCAAACATCACCCCCTTCTTAAAGAGGACCGTTTTTGCCCGATTAAACCCAGTTTGCCTCTTGGCCAGATCCGCGCCCAGGTCCTGATAAATGCGCAGATCACAATTCTCCCACTTGCTGCTCCGTTCCTTCTTGGGCACCGCAGAACGTGTTCCTTGTCCAGGAATCGGTGAAAGCTTACCACCATCGCCGAGGGAACGCCTCAGCCCCCATCAACTTCTCCAACATATCCGTCACATAAGTCCTCTCATCCGATCCCTCACTGCCTTCAGAGAGGCCAACAATTCTAAGATTCTGCCTCCTGGACCTGTTCTCCAGATCCTCCAGCTTCTCCTGCATTCTTTTCTGGCGGTCGTTCATCACCTCCACCTTGGTCTCCAGCACGGTTATGTACTCCTCTTGCTCGGACACTTTTTTTCTCCACCTCCTGGATCGCTCTCCCGTGGGTCTCTTGATTCTGCACAACTTGATCAATCGAAGCATTAATCGGGTCTAGCGTGCCCTTCAGCTTGGCGAAACAATCTTCAAAAAACTCCACCAACTGCCCTGTCGACCACTGTGCCGTCTCCCCGCGGCCCTTGCTCTCCGCCATGCTTTCCTGCTTTGTCGGCTCTGCTCGTGTCTTCCTTATAGGACTTTGTCGTCTCACACGGCCACATCGGTCCAATTCTCCATACACCGGAGGGGGATTTCTCCTCACTGTCTCACTCTTCACCGATTTATCCCATAAAATCCGGGGGGAAAAGGTCCAAAAGTCCGTCACAGGCAGGAGCTATCAAATGTTCGACCTACTCCTCCATGGCCGCCACCGGAAGTCCGACCACGTTTCTTTATGACATGCGTCACAGCACTAATGGCGCTGGCTTCTTCATCCATGTTGCCGGCAAATTTTTTTCTGCAGAGCGCGCCTATTCTTTGTTCAGCAATCTCGCTCGCCTGGCAAATCTTCACTGCCTTTTCCAACACCAAATCTTTCTCCCGCAATAGTGTCGCCCGAAGCTTATCATCAAGCACGCCAAAGATAATTTGATTGTGGATTAAGGAAGATTTCAAATCACCGACATTGCATGACTGGGCTTTCAGCCTCAAGTCTGTGAAAAATACATGAATAGGATGGGAATAGAGGGATACGGACCCTGGAAGTGTGGAAGATTTTAGTTTAGACGGGCAGCATGGTCAGTACAGGCTTGGGGGCCCAAGGGCCTGTTCCTGTGCTGTACTTTTTTTGTTCTTTGTTTGACAAAACTGTCAACTGATTTGCCAGGTGTCTGGGTACGCATACAAAACATATAGCGCTCAAACATTTCACTTTTCTTGGGGGAACAATGCTTATTGAAGCACTTTATTACAACATCAAAGTTCTTCTGATCCACCTCACTTTCAAAGGCAAATATATGATATAATTCGAGCGCTTGCAATCTTAGCAGCAAAGCGAGTGGGCCTCTCATCAGGTTGGGCCTGTCGTGCCACGGCTGAAACATAAAGTTCGAACTGCTGTTTGAATAGCCGCCAGTTCTCACCTACGTTAGCGGATACCTGCAGCTGGTGAGCGGCCCTCAGTCCGTCCATCTCGAGCTTCAGTATTTTTATGCATTGGGTCGCCTCAGGTTGCAGTTCACCAGACCGATCTTCAAGCCGAATACCTAACGTCGTCACTGCCGTTGCCAACCTTTAAACTTCAACACTTGTGGTACCATGTTGTGTTTGGTCCCTTGTACTTTATGAAGTAACTCACAAAACTCACTTTGATATCCAAATCAGGATCCTTTTATTATGTCTCGTCGTAGGATCGCAATCTAACACCGAGCACGTTATCATGGGGTCTTGCTATTCCTCTGGAACTTGCACTGCAACCTCCTCTGGAACTTAGCACTGACAAATTACATGTATATCTTATTACCTGTTCCTTGTTCTTCTGAAGCTGGCCGGATGTGCCTCTTCATATCTGGGTCCCAGGTCACATGACCTTGGTTGGGAGACCGCATGGTGTGTCTGCACCGTCATCTGTTGGTTGGAGGTCTCACATCATCCAACTATGATATAGCCCATAGGCATATCACCACAATGACCAATTTCAAAAAAGGCAGTAAATTTAACATGCAAAAACAGCAAGCAGAAAGAAGACGTTCGATGCTGTCCAGCTCTCTGACTCTCAGCCCTGCCCAGCATGTCTTTGATTCTGGTCGAGTCCCACGCTCCCGCTAGCCGCTGCTCCCCGAGTCGTGACGGCAGCACTTGCCTGACCTTCGCATCTCCCAACTGCTGCTCTGCTCACCCCTCGTTCATACTCAGGTGGCCGGGCCTCAAACTTCGACGTTCTACGACCACGTGTGCTCCTGGCTGGCTACCTGACTACTGCTGCTGGCTATTGGGCCTGGTGGCCACTTCGTCTTTGTTGGTTACGCGCCCACGCTCCTCGGCCCTGGGCTGGAGGTAGTGTGTCGCCCCGTTTCTCCCCTCGATGGCCGTCAGCCAGCACCTACTTGGCCTGGTTTGAAGCTTTGCAGGCTTGCACCCCAATGTTTAAGTCAGTGACCTCACTTTAGCCTCCGGCAGCCCACCAGACCGAATGGCAAAGTTCAGAAACTTGAACACCAATTCAGGAGATCCGTGTCTGAGTGAGTCTCCACCACCTCTCGATGTCTGGCAAGCTGTTTTCCCGCTCTAAAGGGGAGTCCACCAATCGGAGCCCAATGTTGTTCGTATTGCTTCCTATCAGCAAATTTAGAGCTACCAAAGCTCTGATTGGTGCTTTTGTAGTTTTCCCACCACAACAGACCTTATGAGCCCCACACTGCACCATTGAAAGTCCGTCACTGTCTGGCCTACAGGTGATGCAAGACCCACAGCAATATGGTTGACTCTGAAATGCACTCAGTTGTATCAAACTGCTACAGATAATTGAAAAAGGAATTAAACCGAATGATCCGCCCGGCATTAACCTCGGCACCAGAAACGACAAAGGCAGATGTAGCTCTGTAGACCCTGCAAAGCCCTCTTTACTAACATCTGGGGGCTTTAGCCAAAATTGGGAAAGCTGTCTCACGGACTAGTCATGCAAAAGCCTGATATACTCGTACAGAATCATATCTTACAGATAATGTCCCAAATACCACCATCCCTGGGTATGTCCTGTCCCGCCAGCAGGACAGACTCAGCAGAGGGGGTGTCATACCTCTGTGTGTCGGAAGGAAGTTCCCCTGGAAGTTAATATCAACTCCAGACCCCATGAATTCTCATAGCCCATGTCAAACATGGGCAAGGAAACCATCTGCTCATTACCATGTACTACTAGACCCTCAGCTGATAAATCAGTTCTCCACCATGTTGACGACCACTTGGAGGAAGCACTGAGGCTGGCAAAGGTGCAGAATATACTCTGGGTGGGGGACTTCAGTCTCCGTCCCGAGTGGTTCAGTAGCACCACGATAGATGGAGCTGGCCAAGTACTAAAGGTCATAGCTGCTAGGTTTGGTTTGCAGCAGGTGAAAGAGAGGGAATACCATACTGGACCTACTCCTCACCAACTTGCCTACCTCAGATGCATCTGTCCATGACTGTATTGGTAGGGGTGACCACCACACCATTCTTGTGGAGACGCGAGTCCCATCTTCACATTAAGGAAACTCTTTATCATGTTGTGTGACACAACCATTGTGCTAAATGTGATAGATTTTGAACAGACAACTCGACCCTGGGCAACCATGAGGAGTTGTGGGCCATCATCAGCAGCGGTATTGTAGTCAACCACAATCAGTAAAATCACGATTGGCATATCCCCCCACTCTACCATTATCACCAAGCCAAGGAATCAACCTTGGTTCAATGAAGTGTGCAGAAGGACATGCCAGGAGAAAAATCAGGCAAAAGCACCAAATAAGGTGTCAACCTGATGACGTTACAGCACAGGACTACTTGCATGCAAAACAGCATAAGCTACTAGCGATAGAGGGACCTAAGCAATTTCACAACCAACAGGTCAGATCTAAGCTCTGCAGTCCTGTCACATCTGATCATAAATGGTGTTGGGCAATTAAGCAACTCACTGGAACAGGAGGTTCCACAAATAACCCCATCCTTGATGATGGGGAGCCCAACACATCAGTGTAAAAGATAAGGGTGGGGCATTTGCAATAATCTTCAGCCAGAAGTTCAGAGCGGATGTTCCATCTCGTCCAACATCACAGATACCAGTTTCAGTTCACTCCACGCGATAAGAAATGGCAGAAGGCACTAGATACTGCAACGTCAATGGGTCCTGACAATATTCCAGCAATAGAACTGAAGACACGCTCCAGAAATTGTCGCATCCCTAGCTAAGTTGTTCCAGTACAACTCCAACATTGACATCTACGAGGCAATGTGGGAAATTGTCCAGGTATTTCCTGTACAATAGAGCAGGACAAATCCAACCCAGCTATTTACTGCATCTTCATCCTTCTCTTGATCATCAATAAAATAACAGAAGGGGTCATCAACAATGCTATCAACCAGCACTTAGTTCGCAATAACCTGCTCACCGACGCTCAGTTTTGGTTCCATCAGGATCACTCTGCTCTTGACCTAATTACAGCCTTGGTTCAAACATGGACAAAAGAGTTGAACTCCAGAGGTGAGGGGAAAGCAACAGCCCTTGACATCAAGGCAGCTTTTGATTGAGTGTGGTATTAAGGAGCCCTAACAAAACTGGAATCAAGGGGAATCTGCGGGGAAACCCTCCACTGCTTGGAATCAAACCGAGCACAAAGGAAGATGGTTGTGGTTTTTGGAGGTTAATCATCTCAGTTCCAGGACTTCACTCAGGAGTTTCTCAGGATAATGTCCCAAGACCCAACCATCTTCAGCTGCTTCATCAATGACCTTCCTTCCATCATAAGGTCAGAAATTAGGATGTTCATTTTTCAACACCATTTATGACTCCTCAGACACTGAAGCAGTCCATGTCAAAATTCAGCAACACCTGTACAATATCTAGGCTTGGAATGACCAGTAACATTTGCTTTGCACAAGTACCAGGCAGTCACCATCTCCAACAAGAGAGAAGCTAACCACCATACCTTAGCATTCAATAGCATTACCATCGCTGAGGTCCTCACTATCAACATCACGGGGGTTACAATTGACCAGAAATTGAATAGACTAGTCATACGCATACTGTAGTTACAAGAGCAGGTCAGAGGCTCACAATTCTGCAGCGAGGAATTCATCTCGTGGCTTCCCAAAGCCTGTCTGGCATCTACAAGGTATAAGTCAGGATTGTGGTGAAATACTGTCCTCTTGCTTCGGTGAGTGCAGTTTCACCCAAGAAACTTGATGCCATCCAGATAACCTGATTGGCACCCCATTCACAAAAGTTCACTCCCACCGACATAGTGCCAGCAGTGTGTACCATCTGCAAGATGCACTGCAGGAACTCGCCGAGGCTCCTTTGGCTACATCTTCCAAACCCACAACCTCTACCACCTAGAAGGACAAGGTCAGCAGATGCAAGGAAACACCAAACCTGGAAGTTCCCATCCAAGCCACACACCATCCTGATTTAGAAGTATATTGCCGTTCCTTCATTGTCACTGGGTCAAAATCATGGAAATACCTCCCAAACAGCATTGAGTGTACTACACTGCATGGATTGCAGGATTCAAGATATCAGCTCATCACCACCTTCTTGAGGGCAATTAGGGATGGCAATAAATGCTATGCTAACCAATGATGTCCACATCCCATGAATTAATTAAAACATTTTTTAATGAAAACCAGGCTTATCCCAAAATGTTTTCCATAACAAAGAACTGAAACCTACAGCATTCATCAGCACATTGCACTGCATTGGGACACATTTTCAGAAGAAAAGTATTTACAAATTAAAAATGTTTTGCAACATCAGTTTTTCAACATGGTTAGACCCCTTCATTAAGATAAATATTCATGCATATTTTTCCATTTTGTATGAATAATCAACACATCAACCAGAAAACAGGCTTAGAAACTTTACAGCATTAAGAAACAAAATAATATGACCTCCTTCTGGATACTCGAAGTTTTCTTCTTTCTGTTAAGCAACTTGTTTTCTAAAAAGGATTTTTTTCATTACCATAAAACAAACTTTTAAAGTTAGTTTGCAAGCCATTTAAAAACAGAAATTCTGAAGAATGATACATCCACACTGAGCAAAAATGTAATACCTTAGTTAATTTAGTTTCAGTTATTGACACTGCTTTTAATTCCAGTTACAATTCAAACCATCTAGAGTAAATTTTTGAAAGATGTCCATCCTAGACATCTTCAGTACACGCTAATTGATTTGATATGGTCGTATTCAATTCAAACCAGGTGAGAGGTTGGGGGAGTAAGTGAGACAAGGCGGGGGAAGAGCGATTATGGGGAGAAGGATAGAAAGAGGGAAGAAGAAAGGAGGGGAGAGTCTGCATGGGAAGGAGAGAGGGTTTGAGGGAGAGGAGGGCTAGAGGATAAGGCGGTTAGGAGCAGAAATAGAATAAGTCTGTAGTGGAGGGCAGGGTGCTTTTTAAACCAACCACATAGTATTGTTTTTGTTGGGGTTTCCTGATGTTGGGCACAAGGGGTGTGAAATGTCGATTGAGAGAAAATGGGCAGTTCAAGCCAAAATGAAGTAGACGGTGACGAGAACCAAGGCTGATAGTGAACTGGGTTGTAGACACTGGGGAGAAGGCTAATGAACAACAAAATTAATATGTAGGTAAGAGAGTTTGGGGGTGAGGATTATAATGGTGCTTAACCTCACTAAGGGGGAATCTTCTTGACACACAAGCTTCCAGAGGTGAGAAGCTGGTACTGAATCATCAAGTGGCCATGTTGTGAAACTGGGAGGATTCACCACCTTTCCAAGTTCAAATTTGGGTGTTCTGACTATGTCACATAGGAAATTTAAGGTAAAAAATTCCTATCATCGCCTTTCCGACAAGTGTAATAAGTCTGAAAGGTAAATATTGATGCTCTTATAATTGATTTTGCATGAGGCAGGGCATAACATAGGATTTTCAGTGGCTTTTGAAACCGAATGTGGCAACCTACTCACTGCAAGGTTAGTTCAAATTAGTTGTCAAACTGGAAGATAGAAGGGAGGAACCAGACAGTTGTTGAACACCTCAATGGGATTTTATCAGTGAAAAGTCTAAGGGCCAATTATTTTTTTAATTTGAGTGTCTTATGAAAATCCAGATAAGTAAACGCAACTATTGAAAAAATATTTAACTGGTTGGATCTGTTCATAAGAGTGGGTTTACGCAATGAAGTTTGAAATTAGAAATTTTCACATGAAAAGATATGATAGAAAATTTACTGCCTTAGTCACAAAAGGTTACAAGAAAGAAAGGGCAACATTAAAGTTATCTTTAAAGAAATAATTTAGCATTCCATTTTGATTCTTCTTTCCTTTCACTCCAATTAATGAGATCTTCTACTGTAAATATAGAATTAGATTCAAGCACCTGAACTACAAGAAGATTACAAAACAAGGTTTCTTTATTCTATAGACATCAGGGCCGGGATTCTCCAAAATCTCAGCCAAGTGTTGACGCCGACGTAAACACCGGAATGTTTCACGCCGGCGTCAACGGGCCTGTTGGCCCAGCAATTCAGTGGGCCACAGGCGGCCAGCGCGGCGGCGAGTGCTGCGCGCTGCTCCGGTGCTGATACGCGGCCCTGCACTGTCGGCGCTGGTCCACGCATGCACATGGTGGCTGTTTCCGTGCCGGCGTATGCGCATGGTGGCCGTTTCCCCGCCGGCGCATGTGTGCGGTGGCTGTATCCGCGCTGGCGCCGTGCAAAATGGCGGAGCCACACAGCGGGCTAGCGCGGAAGGAGGTAGGCACCCTCCTGATCGCGTGCGCCCGCCGATCAGTAGCCCACGATCGCGGGCCTGGCCATCATGCAGGCCCCCCCGGAGTCGGATTCTGCCCCCCCCCCCCCCAACCAGGGCGGCGGCCGCGGGTCCAAGCTCCCGCCGGGTGGTACCAGGTTGGAACCATGCCGGCAGAATGCGGCCGGTCGACCGCGGATTATTGGGGGGGGGGGGGCGTTTTCAATGGCCCCCGACCGCCGCCGTGCGTGATTGGTGCCGATTATCTGGTCGCCGGAGCGGCGTGGCGGAAATTTCCGGCGTAACCGCCGGTTCTCCGACCCGGCGCAGGCTCGGAGAATCCCAGCCCAGACCTTTTTAAAAATTAATGAAAGAGCTTTGCTCAGAGGAACAAACTAGTTACAATATACATTCACATGACACTCTCAAAAGCACAATTCGTGATGTCTTTTTCTTTTTAAATTTAGAGTACCCAATTAATTTTTTCCAATTAAGGGGCAATTTGGCGTGGTCAATCCACCTAGCCTGCACATCTTTGGGTTGTGGGGGCGAAACCCACGGGGAGAATGTGCAAACTCCACACGGACAGTGACCCAGAGCCGGGATCGAACCTGGGACCTCGGCGCCATGAGGCAGCAGTGCTACTCACTGCGCCACCGTGCTACCCCACAACTCATCTAACCAGCCGGATAGCAGAGTTCAGTTGTTCATTTTCCATGACCGCATGACCTAGATTATCTTGTCTCCCAGATATAAAGAAGATCTTCCTCATGAACAATGGATACTGTCCAAGAACACAAGAAATAAGAGCAGTAGTAGACTACATGGCCCATTGAGCCTGCTCCACCATTCAATACGATCATGGCTGATCTTGGGCTTCAACTCCTTTTTCCTGCCTACTCCCCATATCAATTAATTCCCCAAGAGACCACCAGCCTTATGTATTCAACAATGAAGCATCCATAACCTATTGGGGTAGAGAATTCCAAAGATTAACAGCCATTCGAGTGAAAGTTTGACCTCATCTCCTAACTAATTGACCTCTTATTCTGTGGCTGTGCCCCCAGTGTTTTAGAATTCCCAACCAAGCAAAACAATCTCTCGACATCCACCCTATCAAACCCCATTAAAATTTCAATTAGATTACCTCTCTCTCTCTCTCTCTCTCTCTCTCTCTCTCTCTCTCTCTCTCTCTCTCTCTCTCTCTCTCTCTCTCTCTCTCTCTCTCTCTCTCTCTCTCTCTCTCTCTCACTCATCCTTACAAGCTCCAGACACTATAAGCCCATTTACTTAGCCTCACATTATAGGACAACCCCCTCATCCATGGAACCAATTTAGTGAACCTTCGCTGTACCGCTTCCAATGCAAGTATATCCTTCCTTAGATGTGGAGACCAAAACTGCACACACTACTCCAGGTGCAGACCAAAACCCTGTACAACTGTAGCAAGAGTTCTTTATTCTTGTACTCCAATCCCCATACAATAAAAGCCAGCATGTACTAATTACTTACTGAACCGGCATCTTCGGTAGAACCCCTCAATTGCCCCTCTCACGGTATACTTGACTTTCTTGAGGTATAGAAACTCCCATCAAATCCCCCAGCCACACTGAGCCACTGGATGGAGAAGCTGACCTCCATCCCATCAGCACTCACCTCCGAGCAATAAGCCAGGCGAAGGCCAGGACATCAGCATCTGCTTCCCTCTGCTGCTCCGTCAAGTCTGACACCCCAAATATGACCACTAAGCGACAGGGCTCCAATTCAATTTTCAGAACACCGACATGGTGCTAAAGAAGGAGACTTAGAACCCCACATGTTTAGGACATGACCAGAACATGTGCACATGGTTAGCCGGACCCCTCCCACAACGCTCACTCCACTCCCACAAAAAACCTGCTCATCCTAGACTAGTCAAATGAGCCCTATACACTACCTTAAGCTGTATTAAACCAAGCCTCGCAATCAAAGACATGGTACTCGCCCTTGGCAGGGCCTCACTTCACACCACATCCTCCGACATCAGCCCAAATTCCTCCTACTTGGTCTTAACCCCCTCCACTGATACTGCGTCTTCTGCCATAATCCTTCCATAGATACCCAAGGTACTCCCCTCCTCCAACCCTGCGAGTGAAAGAATCCTTCAGTGAGGTTGGTGCCACAGGGAATGTCAGAAATATCCATTTTGCAAAATTACAAACTTGCAGGTATCTAACCAGTCAGACCATGAGAGCCCAAATTGCTCCGACAACTCCAAACTCGCAAGCCATCCCTCCACGAACAGATCCTCCATTCCTTCCAAACCCTTCTTTTCCCTCCTCCCCGAATGTTGCATTCAACCTCGCAGGCTCAAATATATGATTCACGCAGATCGGAGCCAGCTTTGATACCGTCCCCAATTTAAAGTGTTATCAAAATTGTCTCCATATCTTTAGGGTGGAGACCACCACCGACTCTGCCGAACATTTCAACTGAGAATGGGAGCGAGGTCGTCACAAGGACCCTCAACCCAGACCCCAACATGATTTTGACTGCATCCATACCCAGGTAGCTTCCTGATTCCCCCCCCCCCCCCCCCACAAACACCCTAACACCTTCTCCGCATTCGCCGCCCAGTTATAATATATCAAGCTGGGTAATGCCAAACCCCCTGACTGTCAGTCCTTCTGAAGGACTGTCCTTCGAATCCTTGCCACTTTGCCCACCCAGAAAAAGGACAAAATCATTTTCTCGACTACCTTAAAAATGGACTTCAGAAGAAAAAGCGGCAAAAACTGGAACAGAATTCTTGGTAAAATATTAATTTTTTTTTTAATAAACAATTTTATTGAGGTAGTTTTGGCATTGTAAACAGTTACAGTGTACAGTAATGTGCAAATATCAACACAAAGCAGAAACATGGTGCAAAAGACCACTCCTCTCATAAACAGTACCCGCCTTTTTATCCCTCCTATTCTACTCTAATCTACCCCCCCCACCTGCTGACATTTAATACCCCGCGAAGAAGTCGATGAATGGTTGCCACCTTTGGACGAACCCTAATACAGATCCTCTTAAGGCGAACTTAATTTTTTCCAGCCCTAAAAAGCTCAACATGCCCAAGAGCCATGCTTCGTTCTTTGGGGGCGTTCAGGACACGTTGCCGGGCTACCAGGGAAGTAAAGGCCAAGACGTCGGCCTCCCTCTCCTCCTGGACCCCTGGGTCTTTCGAGACCCCAAAAACTGCCACCACTGGACTCATCACCACCCTAGTTTTCACTATCTGGGACATGACATCCGCAAATCCCTCCCAGTATCTCCTAAGTTTTGGGCATGCCCAGAACATGTGGACGTGATTCACTGGCCCTCCCGCACACCAAGCGCATTTATCCTCCACCCAAAAAAATTTACTCATCCGGGCCACCGTCATGTGGGTCCGGTGGACGACCTTGAACTGAATCAGGCTGAGCCTAGCACATGTTGCAGTTGAATTTACTCTACTCGGGGCTTCCACCCATACCCCCTCCTCCATCTCCTCGCCGAGTCCCTCCTCCCACTTGAGCTTCAGTTCCCCTGTCTGGGACTCCTCCCCTTTCATAAGTTCACGGTAATTATCCGAGACTTTCCCCTCTCCCCGAGACACTACTCTGTCCTGGATCCCATTTGGTGGGAAGGATGGGACCTGTCTACGTATGAAGTCACCCGCTTGCAAGTACCGAAAGTCATTCCCTCTGACTAGTCCGAATTTCTCCTCCAAGGCCCTCCTGCTCGAGAAGCTTCCCCCCCCCCCCAAAAGAACATATCGCCCATCCTTCACACCCCCGCCCGCTGCTACGCTCTGAATCCACCGCCCATACTCCCAGGGGCGAATCGGTGGTTGCTGCATATTGGAGACCAGACCGATGCTCCCACCTCCCCATCATGCTTCCTCCACTGGCCCCAGATCCGCAGGGCTGCCACCACTACCGGGCTGGTGGAGTACCTGGCCGGCGGGAGTGGTAGGGGGGCCGTGACCAGGGCTGCCAAACTGGTGTCCCTGCACGAAGCCGCCTCCACTCGCCCCCAAATAGACCCCGTACCCACCATTCAACTCCTTACCATGGCTATGTTGGCCGCCCAGTAGTAGTTGCTGAGGTTCGGCAGCGCCAGCCCCCCCCCCTAGCTACGGTTCCTCTCAAGTATGGCTTTCTTCACCCGCGGGGACTTCCCCGCCCAGACAAAGCCCATAATAATCTTGTTGACCCTTTTGAAGAACGACCGCGGGATGAAAATCGGGAGGCACTGAAAAATAAACAGGAATCTTGGGAGGATTGTCCCTTTGCCGTCTGCACTCTCCCCGCAAGTGATAGCGGGAGTACATCCCATCTCCTGAACTCGCTCTTCATTTGTTCCACCACTCTAGTCAAATTTAGCATATGCAACCTGCCCCAGTCTCGTGCCACCTGTATCCCTAAGTATCGGAAACTTTCTCCGACCATCCTAAATGGTAGCCCCTTCAACCTGTTCTCCTGGCCCCTCGGCTGCACTACAAACATCTCACTCTTAGCCATGTTCAGTTTGTACCTTGAAAACCTGCCAAATTCTCTCAATATTCTTAGTATACTGTCCATCCCAGCCAGCAAGTCCAATACGTACAGGAGCAGGTCGTCCGCGATACAGCGATACCCTGTGTTCCACCCCTCCCCTAATCATTCCCTTCCACCCCCTCGCAGCTCTCAGGGCAATCGTCAGCGGCTCTATGGCCAGTGCAAACCGCAACGGGGAGAGTGGGCATCCCTGTCTGGTCCCCCGGTATAGTCTAAAGTACTCTGATGTTGTCCTATTTGTCCTCACGCTAGCTTTTGGGGCCTGGTACAATAGTCTAACCAAGTCAACAAAGCCCTCCCCGAACCCAAACCATCCGAGTACCTCCCATAAATAGTCCCACTCCACCCAGTCAAAGGCCTTCTCGGCATCCATTGTCACCACTGCCTCTACCTCTCTGCCCACCGGGGGCATCATGATCACATTGAGTAGTCTTCTCAAGTTGGCTACCAGCTGTCTGCCTTTCACAAACAAGCTCTGTTTGGTCTTCCCCGATCACCTCCGGGACACACCTCAATTCTAAGCGCCAAGACCTTAGCCAGGAGCTTGGCGTTGACGTTGATCAGGGAGATTGGTCTATATGTCCCCCACGTTTCCGGGTCTTTATCCCGTTTTAATATCAGCGAAATGGTAGCCTGTGACATCATCGGGGCTAGCGTCCCTCTGTCCCTCGTCTCGTCAAATACCCTAGTCAGCACCGGCCCCACTATCTCCGAGAACTTTTTGTAGAACTCCACTGGGTATCCATCTGGCCCCAGGGATTTACCCGACTGCATGGCTTTCAAGCCCCCCAGTATTTCCTCAGCTCTGATCGGGGCCCCCAGTCCGTCTACCAGCCCCCTACCCACTTTTGGGAAGGTCAGTCTGTCTAAGAAACGCTTCATCTCCTCCGTCTCCCCAGGGGGTTCCGAGGTATAGAGCTTGCTGTAAAACTCCCGAAACACCCTGTTCAGTCCTGACAGGTCATCCACTCTGTTTCCCATACCGTCCACTACCCTACCTATTTCTCTGGCCGCCTCCTTCCTCCTGAGTTGCTGCGCAACCATTCTACTAGCTTTCTCCCCATGCTCATAGACCACACCCTTTGCCTTCCTGAGTTTTTCCACTGCCTTGCTCGTGGACAACGCTCCCAGCTCGGCCTGCACTCTCCGTCTATCTCTAAGTAGGTCCTCCCTCAGGGCATCTGCGTATTCCCTATCTGTCCGGTGGATCTCCTTGACCAGTCTGTCCATCTCCGCTCTGTCCGTTCTATCAGGGTCGCTGCTGAGACTTCCTCTGTGTCATTAACCTGCAGGTGGTCCTGCATGCACTTCCGCAGTCCCTCGCACACCCCCTCCTCCGCTAGCAATCCTACGTCCAACCTCTATTGCGGGCGCTGGTAGCTCCCTTTGCAGACCTGCAGATCAACCCAGTGTGGGGCATGATCCGAGATGGTGATCGCCGAGTACTCCGTCTTTTTTACCCCGCCTACACAGTCCTTGCTCATGATGAAAAAATCGATTCTAGAGTATACTTTATGAACATGCGAGTAGAACGAATATTCCCTTCCCGTCGGCCGTCTGGCTCTCATGGGTCTACGCCCCCCCCCCATCTGCTCCATGAACCCCCTCAGTTCCCTTGCCATCGCTGGGAGCCTACCCATTCTGGAGCATGACCTGTCTAGTCCAGGGTCGAGGACCGTGTTGAAGTCCCCACCCATGATCAGCTTGCGTGAATCAAGTCTGGGATTTTCCCCAGCACCCTTTTAATGAAGTCAGCGTCATCCCAATTTGGAGCATATACATTCACCAGGACTACCCTCACCCCCTCAAGCGTACCCCGGACCATAAGAAATCTACCACCTCCGTCTGCAATTGTGCCCTCCGCCTCAAATTGAACCCGATTATTGATCATGATTGCCACCCCCCTGGACTTAGAATCCAAGCCCGAGTGGAAGACCTGGCCAATCTAGCCCTTCCTTAGTCTGGTCTGGTCAATCACTTTCAGATGTGTCTCCTGCAGCATGATTATGTCCGCCTTTAGAGCCCGCAAATGCGCGAATACACGCGCCCTTGACTGGGTCCTTATCCTTTTCTAATGGAAGCAAACTGGACTTGCATCAATGTCTTGGGAAGAGAACCCCATGCTACTAACTGCTCAAACATCTCCTCCAATAATGGTACCAACTGTCCTGCAAACCTTATATAAAATTCCACTGGGGACCCTTCAGGCCCCGGAGCCTTACCAGTCTGAATTCGCCCAACAGCTGTCAGGACCTCCTCCGCACCCAAAGGCTCTTCCAACCCTTCCCGATCTTCCTCCTTCACCTTGGGACACTCAAAGCCTTCCAAAAACTCCACCATATTCGACCCCTTCCCGGGTGACTCTGACCTATAAGATCCCCCCCCCCCCCCCCTACAAGACCAACTGGTTTGTGTCCAGATATGGCAACCGTAAGTCTCCCAAACTTAGTGAAGATATTCAAGTATGGGAACGTGCACGGACATGTTGCTACTGGAGTCAAGGACCATGAAATCCATTGCAAGTACCTCTAAAGATCCAGTGCAACCAAGGATCCTATGCTTTGGTGAAGCAGCTACTCTGCTTTGGCTAAAGGACGTTTCTTAGTTTTGTCATTAGCCGTCAATATCGGCAGTAACCTCAGGCCAGTAACACCGATGTCTGGTCAGCGCAGTTTTGCAATTTCTTTTTCGATACTTGCTGCCCACCTGATCATTAAACGCTGTCAACATTTGACAATTGGGACTGCCAGGAAGAATGAGTTGCTTCACCTCTTCTATTGTCACGAATCAGCCCATAGAGAATATCATTCCCCTCGTAAACTTTGTCTTAATAACTCAGTTTACATGCCTGTTTGGATTCCTTCATCAGATGGTACTGGGCTGGTGGATGTTAGGCATTCCACTAGTGGTGAAGTCTACTGATGTCTTCATTGACCAATTGAAGCTGTACGAGGTCCTCCTTTGATGCGACTGGCAAAGGTGAAACCATCTGTGGCCTTAATCCTCTGGATCTGGTTTGGATATCAGTTATAAACATATTGGTGGCGCTTTGGCTCCCTATCTGGATTCCATGGCGGGATAAGGGTGTGGATGCAGTCATTTGCTTGAGGCATGTGTATGACATTAGCCGTAATCCCTAAACTGGCAAAGGTGGATTTCCTTCCATAGTCAGTCTTTCAGCAAAGGGCCTCAGCACTTCCATTGCCTTTACCGTGCCTGTATATTCTCTGCTGACAAAGGAGGAATGGAATTGCATTGGATGGGATCGTCGTACCTGATGTCTGCGGGGTCTGTGGTTGTTCAGTGAAGGCAGCCTTGTCATGATATTCAAACATACATCATTACACAGGGCCCCATATTAAACTGCCACCTTCCGACGCCATCTTGGTTTTTGCTTGCCTTCCTTGCCGCTGCTCTAAAGGATCCACCGCAATCCGGCCACTTTCCTCTCCTTTTTCCATCCGTATCCAGGGGGGATTCCCTTCTGGTTTACCGCACAGTGCTTTTAGCCGTTAAAATTGCCGTTGGGGCTCTTATTAAGAGCCCAAAAGTCCGTTCCACCGGGAGCTGCCGAAACGTGCGACTTAGCTGGTCATCGCCGCACCCGGAAGTCAAGATAACACATACATAATGATAGACAGAGCAACGGACCAATTAGTACACATAACACGACAGACAAGAGCAGACACAGTATCTCCAAAGCCAAATCTCCTCAACACCTCCCACAAATAATCCCACTCCACTCTATCAAATGCTTTCTCGGCATCCATCACCACCACTATCTCCGCTTCCCCCTCTGGTGGGGGCATCATCATTACCCCTAGCAGCCTCCGTATATTCGTATTCAGCTGTCTCCCCTTCACAAACCCAGTTTGGTCCTCATGGACCACCCCCGGGACACAATCCTCTATCCTCATTGCCATTACCTTGGCCAGAATCTTAGCGTCTACGTTCAGGAGGAAAATAGGCCTATAGGACCCGCATTGCAGCGGGTCTTTTTCCTTCTTTAGGAGAAGCAATATCGTTGCCTCTGACATAGTTGGGGGCAGCTGTCCCCTTTCCCTCGCCTCATTAAAGGTTCTCATCAGTAGCGGGGCGAGCAAGTCCACATATTTCCTGTAAAATTCAACTGGGAATCCATCCGGTCCCGGGGCCTTCCCCGCCTGCATGTTCCTAATTCCTTTCACTACTTCCTCCATTTCGATCTGTGCTCCCAGTCCCACCCTCTCCTGCTCCTCCACCTTAGGAAATTCCAGCTGGTCCAGAAAACACATCATTCTCTCCTTCCCATCCGGGGGCTGAGCTTCATATAATCTTTCATAGAATGCCTTGAACACTCCATTCACTCTCTCCGCTCCCCGCTCCATCTCTCCCTCCTCATCCCTCACTCCCCCTATTTCCCTCGCTTTTCCCCTTTTCCTCAATTGGTGGGCCAGCAACCTGATCGCCTTCTCCCCATATTCGTACTGTACACCCTGTGCCTTGCTCCACTGTGCCTCTGCAGTACCTGTTGTCAGCAAATCAAATTCTACGTGTAGCCTTTGCCTTTCCCTGTACAGTCCCTCCTCCGGTGCCTCCGCATATTGCCTGTCCACCCTCAGAAGTTCTTGCAGCAACCGCTCCCGTTCCCTACTCTCCTGCTTTCCTTTATGTGCCCTGATTGATATCAGCTCCCCTCTAACCACTGCTTTCAGCGCCTCCCAGACCACTCCCACCTGGACCTCCCCATTATCATTGAGTTCCAAGTACTTTTCAATACACCCCCTCACCCTTAGACACACACCCTCATCCGCCATTAGGCCCATGTCCATTCTCCAGGGTGGACGCCGTTCTTTTTCCTCCCCTATCTCCAAGTCCACCCAGTGTGGAGCGTGATCCGAAATAGCTATAGCCGTATACTCCGTCCCCCTCACCTTCGGGATCAATGCCCTTCCCAAAACAAAAAAGTCTATTCGCGAATAAACTTTGTGGACATAGGAGAAAAACGAAAACTCCTTACTCCTAGGTTTGCTAAATCTCCATGTGTCTACTCCTCCCATCTGCTCCATAAAGTCTTTAAGCACCTTGGCTGCTGCCGGCCTCCTTCCAGTCCTGGACCTCGATCTGTCCAGCCCTGGTTCCAGCACCGTGTTAAAATCTCCACCCATTACCAACTTCCCCACCTCGAGGTCCGGGATACGTCCTAACATGCGCCTCATAAAGTTGGCATCATCCCAGTTCGGGGCATATACGTTCACTAAGACCACCGCCTCCCCCTGTAATTTGCCACTCACCATCACGTATCTGCCCCCACTATCCGCCACTGTGGTCTTTGCCTCAAACATTACCCGCTTCCCCACTAGTATAGCCACCCCCCTGTTTTTCGCATCTAGCCCCGAATGAAACACCTGCCCAACCCATCCTT
The DNA here is from genome assembly GCF_047496885.1 of Scyliorhinus torazame. NCBI lineage: Eukaryota > Metazoa > Chordata > Chondrichthyes > Carcharhiniformes > Scyliorhinidae > Scyliorhinus > Scyliorhinus torazame. The sequence continues at coordinate 313,703,475 of NC_092707.1, forward strand.
TGCGTAGTCTAACCTGGTCTATCAGTTTCAAATGCGTCTCCTGTAACATAACCACATCTGCCTTAAGTTTCTTAAGGTGTGCGAGTACCCGTGCCCTCTTTATCGGCCCATTCAGCCCTCTCACATTCCACGTGATCAGCCAGGTTGGGGGGCTCTTTACCCCACCCCCTTGTCGATTAGCCATCCCCTTTTATCCAGCTCCTCACCCGGTTCCCACGCAGCTGTGTCCCCCCCAGGCGGTGCCCTCCCGCCCCGCCCACCCCACCCCATACCAGCTCCCCCTTCTCCCCAGCAGCAGCGACCCAGTAAATCCCCCACTAGCGTAGTTACACCCCCCATGTTGCTCCCAGAAGTCAGCAAACTCTGGCCGACCTCGGCTTCCCCCCGTGACCTCGGCTCGCACCGTGCGACACCCCCTCCTTCCTGCTTCCCTATTCCCGCCATAATTATCGTAGCGCGGGAACAAAGCCTGCGCTTCCCTTTTGGCCCCGCTCCCAATGGCCAACGCCCCCAGCTCCTCCACCTCCCTTCCTCCCTCCCCCACAACCTGTGGAAGAGAGAAAAGTTACCGGGTCGCAGGATTAACAACATAAAAATCATCTCTCCCCCCTTTTTCCCCCCTCTTCGCCCCCCATATTCGCCCCACCACTTTGTCTCAAACGTTCTTTTTGAATAACCCGCTTATTCCAATTTCTCTTCAACAATAAATGTCCACGCCTCATCCGCCGTTTCAAAGTAGTGCTGCTTCCCTTGATATGTGACCCACAGTCTTGCCGGCTGCAGCATTCCAAATTTAATCTTCTTTTTATGAAGCACCGCCTTGGCCCGATTAAAGCTCGCCCTCCTTCTCGCCACCTCCGCACTCCAGTCTTGAATACGCGGATCACCGCGTTCTCCCACCTACTGCTCCGAGTTTTCTTTGCCCATCTGAGGACCATCTCTCTGTCCTTAAAACGGAGGAATCTCACCACTATGGCTCTGGGAATTTCTCCTGCTCTCGGTCCTCGCGCCATCACTCGGTATGCTCCCTCCACCTCCAACGGACCCGTCGGGGCCTCTGCTCCCATTAACGAGTGCAGCATCGTGCTCACATATGCCCCGACGTCACCCCCTTCTGCACCTTCAGGAAGACCAAGAATTCTTAAATTCTTCCTCCTCGCATTATTCTCCAGCCCCTCCAGCCTTTCCACACATCGTTTATGGTGTGCCTCGTGCATCTCCGTCTTCACCACTAGGCCCTGTATATCGTCCTCGTTCTCGGCAGCCTTTGCCTTCACGACCCGAAGCTCCCGCTCCTGGGTCTTTTCCTCATCTTTTAGCCCTTCAATCGCCTGTAATATCGGGGCCAACAGCTCCTTCTTCATCTCCTTTTTAAGCTCTTCCACGCAGCGTTTCAAAAACTCGTGTTGTTCAGGACCCCATATTAAACTGCCACCTTCCGACGCCATCTTGGTTTTTGCTTGCCTTCCTTGCCGCTGCTCTAAAGGATCCACCGCAATCCGGCCACTTTCCTCTCCTTTTTCCATCCGTATCCAGGGGGGATTCCCTTCTGGTTTACCGCACAGTGCTTTTAGCCGTTAAAATTGCCGTTGGGGCTCTTATTAAGAGCCCAAAAGTCCGTTCCACCGGGAGCTGCCGAAACGTGCGACTTAGCTGGTCATCGCCGCACCCGAAAGTCATGATAACACATACATAATGATAGACAGAGCAACGGACCAATTAGTACACACAACACGACAGCCAATCACAGACAAGAGCAGATACAGTATAAAACAAGAAACACGACACCTCCTGGGCAGTCCATCTGGAGATGGCACAGGGCCAGGACCACAAAGCAAGACACTCACACAGTCACCACGTGCTGAGTACCAAGTTTGATGTGTAAATAGTTTAATGGAATAAAACTGCGTTGTACCAATCGTAACCGTGTTGGTTCGTCTGTATCTCAGAGCACCCAACACTTCAAGCCTCATTTGAAGTGCCCAGTCCCATTACAATTCCAACACCTTTTTGGAGTATCCCTCGGGCGTGTTCAGTTGCAAGGCTTGCTTTGGATTGGATCTGTGCTTGGCTCTGCAGCAATCTGTTCTGCCTGCCACTTCAGCCTAAAGTTTACATCCCTATCAGCACCGACAACCATCTCCCTGGTGGTGGCTTCTTTCCTGGTCTTAGGCATCTAGTTTTTCTCTCTGATCCAGATGATCTAATCACATGCATCATAGAAAGATTAAATCTCGGGCGGCACAGTGGTTAACCTCACGGAGCCGAGGACCCGCGTTCGATCCCAGGTCACTGTCCGTGTGGAGTTTGCACATTCTCCCTGTGTCTGCGTGGGTCTCACCCCCTACACCCAAAGATGTGCAGGGTAGGTGAATTGGCCATGCTAAACTGCCCCTTTTAAAAAAATAAATTTAGATTACCCAATTTGTCCCAATGAAGGGGCAATTTAACGTGACCAATTCACCTACACTGCACATCTTTTTTGGGTTGTGGGGGTGAGACTGTGCAAACTACACACGGCCAGTGACTCGGGGCTGGGATCGAACCCGGGTCTTCAGTGCTGTGAGGCAGCAGTCCTAACCACTGCACCACCGTGCTGCCCCTAAATTGCCCCTTAAGTGGGAAAAAAAATTAAAGAAAGATTAAATCTCAACTCCTTCTGGACATCTTCATTCCTCACTGCTTCAGGTAGATAATTTTTCAGCTGCATACCCCTGCTTGTTTGAAGGAGGGGTCCAAGAGGAGGATGCAATCAAACAACTTCACCAACTCCGTATAGATCAGGTCATCTCCTTCAGCTTGCTTGTGCAACTAAAGCCTCTGCTACAGCTGTGACAGGCTAGTGCTATCCTGAAACACACTTGTCAGAGTCTCAAAGATCTGCTGCGGACTTCTTTGGCTATCCATACCCCTCTCCTGAGAGGAATAAAAGGAATGGGAAGAATGGAATGCAATGGGTTGGGATTTAAAGAATTATTATTGGAAAAAAGATATCAATTGCAGATCTCTGCTAGTATTAAGATGTTCCTTACTTTTTCTCTGTCTTTCCTGTCTCTCTCCATTCAATCTTTCTTTACCCCTGTACATTTATCTTTCTGTATCTGATTTGCACCTGCTCTAATTCACCTGCCATTCCATTTCTTTCTGAACCCTTAAATTTCATTGGTTAAGATGATAAAAGTGTTGGTCCTATTGTTCACTAACGTGCCAAGAGCCCTTGCCATTTTGTGATTTTGCACTTCTAACAACTTGCACAATGATTGTTTTTGAGCTGAAATGTGCAGGGAAAAATAAAACAGAGTATGCCCCGCTCCAGCAAAATCTTGGTTATTATATTCATTTCAGGAAAAAAAGTGGACATTTAAGGGAACCCTGGGCTTTTTAAAAGTAGTCCTAGGTTTGTTGGACTATTTAAAGTTATAACTAATTTACTTTTCTTTTGACAGGTGGAACATTCTACACTTAGTTCCCAAAGTGCATCCTTAATGACTCAGAATTCTCAACTTCAGAATCAACAATTGTCATTGGAGAATGAGAATGAATCACTGATGAAAGAAAAAGAGGAATTGAAATTACTATATGATTCACTTATCAAAGATCATGAAAAACTAGCGAAGTTACATGAGCATCAGGCAACAGAATATGAGGCTCTCATCAACAAACATGGAAGTCTGAAATTTGCTCATAAAAATTTAGAAGTTGAACATAAAGATCTTGAGGACAGGTAGGCAGTTCCTATTTTTAACATTTTCAGTCATTCACACATCAGGTACATATATAAGCCATCTTGTGGATAACTCAGCGAATTGCCAAGCAATTTTTCAATGAAACATTTGTTCTGAATAGCAGAATCCGTTATTTATCTTCTGCTGTCAGCAGCTATCTTCACTGTTACCTTTACACAGTAGAAAGGTTGTTGGTTGGAAACTGTTACCTATTTTGAAAACTTTGGTGAGTTTTGATAAAGTTTGATTATCACTTAATTACTAATCACATAATTACAGACAATTTGCCTGAATTGTTTTTACTTTGTTCTCCTGGTATTAGTGTGATGTATTTTAGTGACTTTGATTCCAACTGCCTGATTTAATATTCGTTTCAGTTGATCTTGATTCTTGCCAGTGGGAAATTGGCATGGTGCCTCTTTATCTTCTAACAATGCTTGACTTTCAGAAGTACGAACTATGCAACTGTCATGTTTGTTAGGTCACTATCCTGATGATAGTGACCTAATCCAGTTTAATTTCTCCAAGCAAAAACACTCCTCCTATTCTGGTTCTGCTCGGAACCGGATTCCACCTTCATATGGAATCAAATTCAAGGTGTATTTATTGAAGCACTCATGGAAAAGTGTCACAGCCAAACAACATTCACACTGACACATGACTGACATAAGATATGTTATTATAACATTTGTCATAAATTTGCTTGACCTCTGGATTCTGTACCTGGTGCATTATTCGGATCACGTGGCGAGACCATCAAAGTCTTTACTTACATTCAGGTAGTGCGACCACAAAATAATAAAGAAACAAGTAAAAGCTCACTTTAAGGTCATTTTCCTTTATAACCCATATCTAATATGTCCTTTTATCAATTCTGTCTAACTTACTCCTGAGGGAGGTAACCCAACTGCAAGTAAACATCAAGACTATGAAGTGTGAAGGTAATTGAGCTAAATTCCAGAACATAATCCAATCTTCAAACTGTTGTTTGGAATTCCTAGAAGATGTATTCTACAAGAATATCATCTCATTATTGAGCCGCCATTGCTAATTAATTTTCACTGATTTCTAACAATCCCACGTATATTTTACTGCAAATCGTATATCTGTGTACAATTCCTCACTGCACAGTTGATTTCTTGTTGCCACATTTGTCACACATTGATTCAGGATTTTCTGTCATACATTCCTCTACTCACTCTAATAGTGGAAAACATCTATATAAACTTGTCATGTTGATTGCGTGGTCAGTGGATGGTAAGTGCAACTTTCTGGTTTACCTGTGTTAACTCTGTTAACAAATTAATGGCTGTAACTCCGATAGAGTGACAATTGAGTCACATTGGCATTCTGCTTGAAAGTCCTTTGCTTGAAATCCAGGCATTCCTATGGCGCCTGACCTACTCAGTCTGGCCAGATGAGATCTGGGCAATGCAGCATGGGCTTGAGTACCGAGGGCTGTAGAGTCATAAGCAAGGAAGCTATGCCCCCCTTTTCTTTACTGCCTTTTCAGGTGGGGTGGGTGTCAGGTTGGGTCAGGCCTTGGGAAGGTGGGGAGCGTGTCACGTGGTCTTGGGGAGGGGAATGTTGGGTCGGGCCGAGAGGGGAAGTGGGTTGGGGGTCTGGGGAGGGAAGTGTCAGATCAGGATGGCGTGGGGTATTGGGTCAGGTCTGACCTTGGGGATGGGGGTGAGAATTAAGCCTGGTGGGGTTGAATGGAGGTCAGTAACAGGCCAGGTGGTGGCAGGGGGCACATAGAACATAGAAAATACAGCACAGAACAGGCCCTTCGGCCCACGATGTTGTGCCGAACCTTTGTCCCAGATTAATCATAGATTATCATTGAATTTACAGTACAGAAGGAGGCCATTCGGCCCTTGAGTCTGCACCGTCTCTTGGAAAGAGCACCCTACCCAACCTCGAACACCTCCACCCAACACCAAAGGCAATTTTGGACATCAAGGGCAATTTATCATTGGCCAATCCACCTAACCTGCACATCTTTGGAGTGTGGGAGGAAACCGGAGCACCCGGAGGAAACCCACGCAGACACGGGGAGGACTTGCAGACTCCGCACAGACAGTGACCCAAGCCGGAATCGAACCTGGGACCCTGGAGCTGTGAAGCAATTGTGCTATCCACAATGCTACCGTGCTGCCCTTAAGAACAAATAAATCTACACTATATCATTTTACCATAATCCATGTACCTACCCAATAGCTGCTTGAAGGTCCCTAATGTTTCCGACTCAACTACTTCCACAGGCAGTGCATTCCATGCCCCCACTACTCTCTGGGTTTAGAACCTACCTCTGATATCCCTCCTATATCTTCCACCTTTCACCTTAAATTTATGTCCCCTTGTAATGGTTTGTTCCACCCGGGGAAAAAGTCTCTGACTGTCTACTCTATCTATTCCCCTGATCATCTTATAAACCTCTATCAAGTCACCCCTCATCCTTCTCCGCTCTAATGAGAAAAGGCCTAGCACCCTCAACCTTTCCTCGTAAGACCTACTCTCCATTCCAGGCAACATCCTGGTAAATCTTCTTTGCACCTTTTCCAAAGCTTCCACATCCTTCCTAAAATGAGGCGACCAGAACTGTACACAGTACTCCAAATGTGGCCTTACCAAAGTTTTGTACAGCTGCATCATCACCTCACAGCTCTTAAATTCAATCCCTCTGTTAATGAAGGCGAGCACACCATAGGCCTTCTTCACAGCTCTATCCACTTGAGTGGCAACTTTCAAAGATGTATGAACATAGACCCCAAGATCTCTCTGCTCCTCCACATTGCCAAGAACTCTACCGTTAACCCTGTATTCCGCATTCATATTTGTCCTTCCAAAATGGACAACCTCACACTTTTCAGGGTTAAACTCCATCTGCCACTTCTCAGCCCAGCTCTGCATCCTATCAATGTCTCTTTGCAGCCGACAACAGCCCTCCTTCCTATCTACAACTCCACCAATCTTTGTATCGTCTGCAAATTTACTGACCCACCCTTCAACTCCCTCATCCAAGTCATTAATGAAAATCACAAACAGCAGAGGACCCAGAACTGATCCCTGCGGTACGCCACTGGTAACTGGGATCCAGGCTGAATATTTGCCATCCACCACCACTCTCTGACTTCTATCGGTTAGCCAGTTCGTTATCCAACTGGCCAAATTTCCCACTATCCCATGCCTCCTTACTTTCTGCAGAAGCCTACCATGGGGAACCTTATCAAATGCCTTACAAAAATCCATGTGCACTACATCCACTGCTTTACCTTCATCCATATGCTTGGTCACCTCCTCAAAGAATTCAATAAGACTTGTAAGGCAAGACCTACCCCTCACAAATCCGTGCTGACTATCCCTAATCAAGCAGTGTCTTTCCAGATGCTCAGAAATCCTATCCTTCAGTACCCTTTCCATTACTTTGCCTACCACCGAAGTAAGACTAACTGGCCTGTAATTCCCAGGGTTATCCCTAGTCCCTTTTTTGAACAGGGGCACGACATTCGCCACTCTCCAATCCCCTGGTACCACCCCTGTTGACAGTGAGGACGAAAAGATCATTGCCAACGGCTCTGCAATTTCATCTCTTGCTTCCCATAGAATCCTTGGATATATCCCGTCAGGCCCGGGGGACTTGTCTGTCCTCAAGTTTTTCAAAATGCTCAACACATCTTCCTTCCTAACAAGTATTTCCTCGAGCTTACCAATCTGTTTCACACTGTCCTCTCCAACAATATCGCCCCTCTCATTTGTAAATACAGAAGAAAAGTACTCGTTCAAGACCTCTCCTATCTCTTCAGACTCAATACACAATCTCCCGCTACTGTCCTTGATCGGACCTACCCTCGCTCTAGTCATTCTCATATTTCTCACATACGTGTAAAAGGCCTTGGGGTTTTCCTTGATCCTACCCGCCAAAGATTGTTCATGCCCTCTCTTAGCTCTCCTAATCCCTTTCTTCAGTTCCCTCCTGGCTATCTTGTATCCCTCCAATGCCCTGTCTGAACCTTGTTTCCTCAGCCTTACATAAGTCTCCTTTTTCCTCTTAACAAGACATTCAACCTCTCTTGGCAACCATGGTTCCCTCACTCGACCATCTCTTCCCTGCCTGACAGGGACATACATATCAAGGACACGTAGTACCTGTTCCTTGAACAAGTTCCACATTTCACTTGTGTCCTTCCCTGACAGCCTATGTTCCCAACTTATGCACTTCAATTCTTGTCTGACAACATCGTATTTACCCTTCCCCCAATTGTAAACCTTGCCCTGTTGCACGCACCTATCCCTCTCCATTACTAAAGTGAAAGTCACAGAATTGTGCTCACTATCTCCAAAATGCTCCCCCACTAACAAATCTATCACTTGCCCTGGTTCATTACCAAGTACTAAATCCAATATTGCCCCTCCTCTGGTCGGACAATCTACATCCTGTGTTAGAAAAGCTTCCTGGACACACTGCACAAACACAACCCCATCCAAACTATTTGATCTAAAGAGTTTCCACTCAATGTTTGGGAAGTTAAAGTCACCCATGACTACTACCCTGTGACTTCTGCACCTTTCCAAAATCTGTTTCCAATCTGTTCCTCCACATCTCTGCTACTATTGGGGGGCCTATAGAAAACTCCTAACAAGGTGACTGCTCCTTTCCTATTTCTGACTTCAACCCATACTACCTCATTAGGGTGATACTCCTCGAATTGCCTTTCTGCAGCTGTTATATTATCTCTAATTAACAATGCCACCCCCCCACCTCTTTTACCACCCTCCCTATTCTTATTGAAACATCTATAACCAGGGACCTCCAGCAACCATTTCTGCCCCTCTTCTATCCAAGTTTCCGTGATGGCCACCACATCGTAGTCCCAAGTACCAATCCATGCCTTAAGTTCACCCACCTTATTCCTGATGCTTCTTGCGTTGAAGTATACACACTTCAACCCATCTCCGTGCCTGCAAGTACTCTCCTTTGTCAGTGTTCCCTTCCCCACTGCCTCATTACACGCTTTGGCGTCCTGAATATCGGCTACCTTCGTTGCTGGACTACAAATCCGGTTCCCATTCCCCTGCCAAATTAGTTTAAACCCTCCCGAAGAATACTAGAAAACCTCCCTCCCAGGATATTGGTGCCCCTCTGGTTCAGATGCAACCCGTCCTGCTTGTACAGGTCCCACCTCCCCCAGAATGCGCTCCAATTATCCAAATACCTGAAGCCCTCCCTCCTACACCATTCCTGCAGCCACGTGTTCAACTGCACTCTCTCCCAATTCCTAGCCTCGCTATCACGTGGCACCGGCAACAAACCAGAGATGACAACTCTGTCTGTCCTGGCTTTTAACTTCCAGCCTAACTCCCTAAACTTGTTTATTACCTCCACACCCCTTTTCCTACCTATGTCGTTGGTACCAATGTGCACCACAACTTCTGCCTGCTCACCCTCCCCCTTAAGGATCCTGAAGACACGATCCGAGACATCCCTGGCCCTGGCACCCGGGAGGCAACATACCTTCCGGGAGTCTCGCTCGCGACCACAGAATCTCCTATCTATTCCCCTAACCATTGAATCTCCTACAACTATTGCTTTTCTATTCTCCCCCCTTCCCTTCTGAGCCCCAGAGCCAGACTCAGTGCCAGAGACCTGGCCGCTAGGGCCTTCCCCCGGTAGGTCATCCCCCCCCAACAGCATCCAAAACGGTATACTTGTTTTGAAGGGGAACGGCCACGAGGGATCCCTGCACTGTCTGCCTGTTTGTTTGTTTTCCCCCTGACTGTAACCCAGCTGTTCTTGTCCTGTACCTTGGGTGTGGTTACCTCCCTGTAACTCTTCTCAATCACCCCCTCTGCCTCCCGGATGATCCGAAGTTCATCCATCTTCAGCTCCAGTTCCCTAACACGGTCTTTGAGGAGCTGAAGTTGGGTGCCCTTCCCGCAGGTATAGTCAGCGGGGACACCGGTGGTATCCCTCACCACCCACAGGAGTCGGGTCTCGCAGAGGTGGAGGCAGGAAATCCCATGGGTTGCAGATTTCCTGTCGGGTTGTGAAGTGTGTGGTCCCTTGAACGTTCTGGTGGTAATCCCACGGTGATTCTCCTGTGGGGCGGTGTAGGGTGGTGTGGCTATAATGGGAGCCCACTGGAGGAAGGGTGGAGCAGTGTGGGACTGTACGGTAGTTATCTAGAAGTTAGAATTTATTTTTATTCTTCTAACTTTTTTTAGTTAACTGTTGATGTAAGACAGTTGGAACCAAAAGAAGTTTGAGTTTTAAATTGGATTTCTGGATGGTTCCCAGTGTAGGGCAATTGCTAATGGTTTGTTTGCACTTCCCACACAATTACCCAGCAACTTCCTGGGAGGGAGTGTTCCCCAGCACATCTTAGGAGTACCCTCCAAATATGACACTGGAACTCGGAAGCTATTTCTGACTAGGCTCCTGCATAGTAAATTTAGTTTAGTTCATAACGAATTACAATGGTGGAATTCTCCATTCCTGACACTGAGGGCTAAATTCTCCGATTTTGAGGCTATGTCCGGAACATGTGTGCAGCCTTATAACCAAAACATCCGCGGCGCCCCCGCACAATGCTCCGCCCGGGGGGGGGGGCTTTACCTGCAGAGACGGATGGAGAATTGCCAGGTCCGTGGCCGCGCATGCGCTTGGTGGTGACCTGCAGCGGTCGCACCGTACAGCATGGCGCTGGTCGTGCACAGACCGGGTCTGCCAGATAGTGACCCCCTGTACCGCTCATTACCACCCCCCACTAGTCCCCCCAGACCCCGCCGAAACCCCCTCGGCCAGGGGAAAGTCTCTCCTCCGACTGTGGCGGCACTGGACGCAGTCCGTAGCTGCTAGGCAACGTCCCGGAAAACTATGAGCATACACGCCCCACGTCATTGGGAAGTCGGCCCATCGAGGGCGGAGCATCGGGGGGAGGGACTCAGGTGACAAACAGGCCGTCCCAATGCATGCGGCGTACTCCGCGATGAGGGGACGGAGCATCCTAAAAACGGCGCCACCCCCGATTTCAGCGTCAAAATGGACTCTCCAGCCAATCATCGAATGCGATTTCGGTGTCGGCAATCGGAGAATCCAGCCCTAAGTAATGACGCGAGGCAGGTTTTGCAGACTTCTACGACAGCAAAACTGGCGTGCACCCGGACCGATTCAGCGACCGTTGAGGGGCTAGCACCGGCGCCACATGGAACACAATCGATTCTAATGTGAAACAGTGCCGGATTCACAATTGACACTCAGGAGGCTGACAAGCTGCAGCCACATATACACACTTCACTCCCCACACACACAATCCCAGTCAACAAGATAGCAGCGAGTAGAACGGCACCAATGTTCATGGATGCCGAGCTTGAGACCGTGCTGGAAGCCTTGGAGGAGAGGGAGGCGGCCCCTGCATCCAGCAGGGCCAGAAGAAACTGCACGGCCTCCTCAGGGTGGCCATGGTGGGTAGGCAGCACTATGTCCCTGACCCCAATCCCCTTCCCACCCCCCCCGTAACCACTCCCCCCAACCCGAAGGGCGGCCGAACCCCCACCTTGCACCACATGCTGGCACCCATACCAACACCACCCCCCCCCCCCCCCCCCCCCCCCCCCCCAGCCGGGAGCAGGAAAAGACTGGAGGGGGACAAACCTGCAGCCCCTCACTGTGGCAGAGCAGAGGGCCTTGGAAGTGGTCGGCGGGCCCGAGGAAAGGGCAGTCGCCGTGGTGGAGATCAGTGTCGGGCGAGGAAGGGAGACCGCACTGTGTTGTGGCTCCCCATAACATGTCCAACACCACCCTCATGCCACCTGCACCACTCGCACAACCCCACATTGCCCATGCGTTGGCTGATGTGGCACAGACCCAGAAGGTGGTGGCACAGTCAATGGATGATGTGGCGCTGTCCCACCCAGTCGGAGGTGGTCTTCTCCCTGTGCTTCATGGCCGCGAGCATGCAGACCATGGCCGAGACAGCTGCAGGCCTCCAAGACTGGCAGCGCCAGGTGACGGAGGACGTCCGGGGGTACTCCCGTCCCAGGGAGTAGCCTGGGAGCTATCGGACGCCCCGAGGGAGGAAGAAGTGATGGGGCCTGTGCCTGCGACTTCTGCAGGGAAAGTGCCAGAACACCGCAGCGTCTCTGAATCCCTCACACGCATCCATCCCCATCCCCTCCTGTCCCTGACACATCTGGTGGGTAGCAGTCAGAACAGGGCAGCACCACGCCACCTGGGACACCCGAGCAGCAGCCGGGCCCATCTAGGCCCGGTAGCCCCGTAAACACCTGCTAAGGCGACCCACGGCTGGAATCACGGCCACCTCCAATCCTGATATACCGTCTGGGGATCCACCTAGATGTAACGTTCGGGCCTGTAAGGCCCCCATATAAGGCCACATTGATGCGGGCGACCCTCCTAGCGCCATACTGGAAGGCCCCTCCAGAGCGGTCCAGGCACCTGAACCGCATTTTCAGGATGCCGAATCACCGCCAGATCATGCCCCTGGTCGCAGCATGGGCATCGTTGTAGCGGATCTCACCATCAGTCTGTGGCCTCCAGATAGGCGTCATCAGCCATTACTGCAACGGATAACCTCTATCGTCCAGGAGCCAATCCCCCAGCCACAGGTGCACCTCGAAGAGGCCGGGAATCGTTGAGTGTGCAGCATGAAGGCGCTGTGCACACTGCCCGGGTATTGGGCACAGGCGTGTATGATGCGCATCTGATGATCATGCACCAGCTGCATGTTCATCGAGTGGAACCCCTTTCGGTTTGTGTAAAGCGGCCTGCCATCTACAGGTGCTCATAGGACAACATGCATCATGTCGTTCACCACCTGGACCCAGGGCATCTTGATGATGGCGGCGAACCCCGCTGCCCGGGAAGTCCCGTGGGTTCGGTCCATATTGAAATGGATGTATTGGGCCTCTATGACGTGCAGATGCTCCTGTGCACTGAGATCTGAGATCTTGGACAGGTCCCCACCCGGCTCCTGGAAGGACCCCTTGCTTGGAAGTTTAGGGCGACTGTTACCTTGACAGCCACCGGGAGCGGATGTCCTTCCCCATTCCCCCGTGGTGCCAGGTGCGCCATGATCTGGCAGATATTTCGCACTGTCTCCCTGCTCAGCTGGAGTCTTTGACGGCCTGACCGGTTTAGCAGGTCCTCGAATGACGAGCACTACTGGTAAACATAAGGCCTCATGCAGCACCTCCTTTGCACCCCCTCCTCCTCCTCCTCCTCTGCCTGTTGGGTGACTGACTTTCCACCCTCAGCGGCTGCGTCCTCTTCCTCTGGGCCATACTGTGCTGCTGCACCTTCCTCCTCCTCAAGCAGCTCCAGCTCGTACAGCTGCAGTGCATCCTCCAGGGCTGCGGTGAGTAGGAGAAAGGCCACCATTGCTGGTTGTATTCCAATATCCATGGTCTGCAGGGGTGAAAGGCTGACACGTTAGCAGAGTGCGTACCCCATGCCCAACCAGGTCCAACAGGCTACATTGTGACCCCAGTTGGCACTGCAAACTTTGCCCTCCCATCCCCGCACCCCTGGTCCCATCGGTGCCCCCGTCACGGTGGGGGCCTCTGGCCATGGCCTCTGTCCCTGCTGCCAGAGATACTATCAGTTGGCGCTGCCCTTGCCAGCAGTACACTTTGTAGCACCCATCCGGTGCCTCCCTGTAGAGGCTACCTTGGGTGTTGCCCTTGGGAGGGCTGCGTGAAGCCCCGCTGGCAGGGGCTGGCTAGTTGGGGGAATGGTATAGCAGGGCTGTAGGGTGGGGGGCTGGGGTGCGGAGGTGTGGGGTGGGAGAATGGGGTGCGGGGTTGAGAGCACCCATATAGCCGGTGGCACTCTGGAACCAGGGGTCAAGGTGGGTGATCAGTGGGGTGCGCAGCAAGATGGTTGCCTTGCAGGCCACGGCAGTGGCGAGCCGTGCCTACCCCGCTATCGGCGCAGGAACAGATTCATAACCCAATCGCATTTCCCGATTCCAATGTTGACGACGGAGAATCCTGCCCATAGTTCTTTTTTATCTAATTCTATATTCTTTTAAATAAAAAAATCAAACAGATTTTAATGGACTTCCTGCAGGGTTCCCCATCCGTTGTTCTCTATTTTAGGCTAATGCAGACATTTGGGATGGGATTCTCCGGCCTTCCAACCATGTGTTTTTCGGTGGTGGGGGTGGCATGTCATTCGCTGGCAGAGTGATTCTTTGCTCCCACCGCTGTCAATGGGAATTGCCATTGAAGCCACCCACGCTGCTAGGAAACCTGCGGGTGTAGGTGCACTGCCGGCGGGACCAGAGAATCTCACCACCAGAAAATCGCCAGAGAATTTCAGCCCTGCATTAATCTTAAATATGTATTTTTTTATTTAAATTTAACAATACTGCAAAATATACCCTTCATGGATGTATATAATGTCACCTCGAAATGCACATTGGGCTCTGGTGCCCCTCCCCCTCAAACAGTTAGGAAATAGTAAGAACAGTGGAGGTTGACATGGAATAAGGGTTGAAAGGAAGAGATAACAATGGCAGAGGCGAGTAAAGAAGGGAACAATTAGAATGGACAAGAAGGACGGAGGTAGTAAAGGAGAGGAAGGATCAGGAGGTTGCGGAGGGGATTGATAAATGGAGAGGAGGTGAATGGTCCGAGGGAGATGGGGAAAGTGAAAGAAGTGAAGAGGAGAAAGTGACAAATGGAGAGAGTTGGTTAGCATGGAAGGGTGAGAAGAATGGATTTGGTGAGTGGAGGGTGGGAGGAGCCAAGGGAGAAAAGAGTGAACAGAGGAGACTTGAGAAAGGAGCAGAGTTTTGGGAAGAAAGGAGTATTAAAATTACTCCATTTCCTCCTTTCATTCTGAACTATGCATTCGATCCTTTATCTCCCTACTTTCACCATTCCTCCCCCTCACCCCCAGCCTTTTTATCCTCCTGTTCTCCTCGTCCCTGCTGCCTTTTGTTCTTTCCTCCCACTTCTCCCATACCCTTCTCTTTGTTAATTCATCTCCCCCTCTCTCACCCGCCATTTCTTAACTTCCCTCCTCTCTCTCTGTTCTCCTACTCTCTTTCCACTTTAATGTTTCTATTGTACTCGTCTTCCTGTCCCACATCTCCTTCACTCCTTCTGTTCCTTTTCCTGCTCCCCACCTTCAAATTTAGTTAACTGGACAATAACAGTTCAATCCATGACTCTTTTAAACAAGCAATCAGTCAGATCATGAACCTTCTCATAAAAGCTGAAATTTAGCAGAACCATAAAGATGCCCAAGTTAGAATTGATGTGGAGATGCCGGCATTGGACTGGGGTGAGCACAGTAAGAAGTCTTACAACACCAGGTTAAAGTCTAACAGGTTTGTTTCGATGTCACTAGCTTTCGGAGCGCTGCTCCTTCTTCAGGTGAATGAAGAGGTATGTTCCAGAAACATATATATAGACAGATTCAAAGATTCTTGGAATGCGAGCATTTGCAGGTGATTAAATCTTTACAGATCCAGAGATGGGGTAACCCCAGGTTAAAGAGGTGTGAATTGTGTCAAGCCAGGACAGTTGGTAGGATTTTGCAGGCCAGATGGTGGGGGATGAATGTAATGCGACATGAATCCCAGGTCCCGATTGAGGCCGCACTCATGTGTGCGGAACTTGGCTATAAGTTTCTGCTCAGCGATTCTGCGTTGTCGCACGTCCTGAAGGCCGCCTTGGAGAACGCTTACCCGGAGATCAGAGGCTGAATGCCCTTGACTGCTGAAGTGTTCCCCGACTGGAAGGGAACATTCCTGCCCGGTGATCGTCGCGCAAAGTTAGAATTGATTGTGGATGTATATTTTTGCAATCTTTTTTCACACTGTACAGAACATAGTATTACTGTTATCTGACCAAGCAGTATAGCAGTTAGGCATCTGTTAAATCTCCAGTTTCCTGTAATCTCTACTGTCATTAAATTGCTTATTTATAAAACTGCTCATTTAAAAAAATATCAAATATAATCTGTCAACAAAAGTGCATTTCGAAAGACTTCAAAATTTAAAAAAAAAGCTCTTTCTAAAAAAAAGTCTATTTTCACATGTTTGTTGCATAGCTGCTTCCACAGAAGTATGAGATTTACATGGTAACGGGAACTGTAATTGACATTCCTCAAGCTCTTTTTTTCTCAATGGAATTCATAACACCATAAAACTAAGACACAGGAGCAGAATTAGGCATTCGGTCCATCAAGTCTGCTCCGCCATGGCTGATATATTTCTTTTTTTTAATTCATTCATGGAACGTAGGTGTCGCTGGCTGGGCCAGCATTTATTGCCCATTCCTAATTTCCCTTGAGGGAGCAGTTAAGAGTCAACAACATTGCTGTGGGTCTGGAGTCACGTGTGGCCAGACCAGATAGCAGATTTCCTTCCCTAAAGGACATTGATGAAACAGATGGATTTTTATGACAATCGACAATGGTTTCATCCTTAGACTCGTCATTCCAGATTTTATTGAATTCAAATCCATTTGCAGTGGTGGGATTTGAACTTTATCCCCAAAGCATTACTCTGGGTCTCTGGTTTACGAATCCAGTGACAATACCATTATGCCACTGCCCCCCCCTCATCTCCATTCTCCTGCCTTCTCCCGATAACCCTTGATCTCCTTATTTAAAAAAAATATTTTATTCAAGGTATTTTCATATAAACAAACAAAAACATAAGAACAACTATACAATATTATAAACAACCCACACTCACTCCACCGCACCCCCACTCCCCTAATACCATTCCCTCTTCATATCTCGCCTTGCTCTTACTGACTTCTCAAACCTCCTTAAAGAAATCAATAAACGGCTTCCATCGACCTCCAAGACGAACTTGACCTTCTCCAGCCTCAGGAATTCTGCCAGGTCCCTCACTCGTATCCCCGATTTCGGCGGCTCCGAGTCCCGCCGTCTGAGCAAAATTCGTCTTCGGGCTATCAGGGAGGCAAAGGCCAAAACATCGGCCCCTCTTACCCCCTGGACTCCGAGGTCTTCCGACACCCGCCATCTCTGGACTTGGGATCGCCTCCACACCCAGCACCTGGAACATCATGTCCAAGAATCCCCTCAATCTCGGACACTTCCAGAACATGTGGACATGATTCACTGCCTTGCCCGCGCACTACCCACACCTATCTTCCACCCTCTCAAAGAAGCTACTCATCCTCACCACCGTCATATACGCCCTGTGCACCACTTTAAATTGCATGAGGCTTAACCACGCACACAACGAGGATGCATTCATCCTCCGCAAGGCCTCTGCCAAGTCTTGGCCCCACTTCTCCTCCCAGCTCCTCCTCCCACTTGGGCTTCATGTCCCCCACCAGGGCGCCCTCCCAATCCATCGACTCCTAATGGACATCGGACACCTCCCCCCCCCCCCCCCCCCCTCATTCCGTCCCTCGGCAGCACCTGGTCTTGCAACCCCAGGGGTGGCAACCCAGGAAAGGATGGCACCTCTTTCCTTACAAAGTCCCGGACCTGCAGGTACTTAAAACCGTTCCCCCAAGGCAACTCGTACTCTTCCTCCAGGTCCCCCAACTTTGCAAATTTGCCCACTGTGAACAGATCGCCAAATCGCTCAATCCCTGCTGCAGATCGGTGCCCACGCTGGGGCACCCTCCAGTCAAATGCTGCCTCCACTGCCCCCAGACCCTTAGGGTCGACACCATCACTGGGCTCACTGAGTATCTGGCTGACTTGAATGGCCAAAAAAGTCCTCAAACATGCCCCTCTACACAACGCCGCCTCCATCCGACCCCACACCAACCCCTCCCCCAAGACCCATTTCCTAACCATAGCGATATTCGCCACCCAGTAGTAATTCGTCATGTTTGGCAGCGCCAGCCCCCCTCGCACCTGCTCCAGGGAAAATCTCCTAACCGGCAAGGTCTTCCTCACCCACACAGATCAGCGCATCGACCTACTTAAAAATCGACTTGGGGACAAAGATTGGGAGGTTCTGAAACACAAACAGAAACCCCAATAATGCCTCTGATACTGCCCAAAGGGTCTGAAATATACAGCAACAGGTCATCCGCATCCAATGAGACTTCCTGTTCAATCCCTCGACGCCCTGAGCACCATTGCCAGCAGCTCTATCGCCAAGGCGAAGAGCAACGGGGAGAGCGGGCACCCCTGCCTCGTCCCCCGATGCAGCCTAAACGACCCCACACTCACTCGGTTCATCTGCAAACTTGTGACCTGCAGCAACTGGACCCAATCTACAAACGTTTGCCTGACCACATCCAGCAGGTGCTCCCACTCCACCTGATCTGCATCATCCCAATTTGGGGCATAGACGTTTACCAGAATCACCGGCATCCCCTCGAACTTTACACTAACTCGCCCCCAGATTGGCCACAGTGCTCCCCACCTTGAACGCCACCTGCTTATTAACCAACACCGCCACTCACCCTCGTCTTCATGTATATTCAGCCCCAAATGAAACACGTGCCCCACCCATCCGTTCCTCAACCTATCTTTAAGTGCATCTCCTGAAAAAAGGCCACGCCTGCCTTCAGACTCCTCAGATGCGCGAACACGCATGTGTTCTGTGTGACCAGTCTGGTTGTGGGGCACCCCGTGGCCCTCCCCTACCGATCAGCCATATCCCTTTTTGAGCCAGCCCCCAGCCCATGTCACGCGACCCTCCAGGCTCGCCCTCAGATGTCCACTGTCATCTACCCCTTTCCAACTGCGCCACACCAACCACACCCTTATCAGCAGCCCTCCACTCCCCTCGCCCCCCACCCTGAAACAAAGAACCAGCCCCATTACCCGCTCCACTCCCCAGTGCCTGCCTCCTGGCCAGCCCCCACTTCACTCTCGTTAGCTAGACCATCCAGCTAGCATGGTGGCCCCCGCCCAATGCCTCCAATGTCCCTACCTCCCCCAGTTCCCCTCCCTCCCCCCCCAACCATACATCCCTAAAGGGTAACAAAAGCTGTATTCACCATCGTTCCACCATGAAAAAACCTGCCATGCAACCAACCCACCATCAAAAAATTTAAAGAACACACAAACACCTCTCAAGTTCAATGTCCCCACACTCCTCCCAATCTATTGTCCCTCACAAACTCCATTGTCTCCTCTGGCCTGCCGAAATAATACTCTCGCTTCTGGAAAATCACCCACAGGCGGGCCGGGTACAATACTCCACATTTCATCCCCTTTTTAAAGAGGGCAGCCTTAACCCGGTTAAACTCGGCACTCCTCTTCGCCAGTTCTGCTCCCAGGCCCTGGTACACCCCCAGCTCGTTCCCTTCCCAGGTACATTTCCTGGTCTGCCTCGCCCATCAACGAATCTTCTCCTTGTCCAGAAAGCGGTGCAACCGCACCACCGTCACCCTCAGTGGCTCGCCCGTCTGTGATCTCCTCATCAGTGCCCTCTGCACTCGGTTGACCTCCAGGAGCCGGTCAAAGGCCCCTCCCCCATCAATTTCTCCAGCACCTTTGCCACGTACACACCCGCCTCCACACCTTCAATACCTTCAGGCATCCCAATAATCCTGAGGTTTTGCCTTCTGGGGCAATTTTCCACATCCTCCACTTTCTCCTTCTGGGTCTCCCGCATCACTCCTATCTCAGCCACCAATGAGGCCAACTGCTCCTCGTGCTCCCCCACACTGCCTCCTCCACTTGCTCGATCCCACCACTTTGGCTAGGTCTTCCAGGGCCCCTTTCCTCTGCTGCCGAACTTTTCATTGAGGAACTCTATTAACTGCTCCGTCGACCATTGGGTGGGCAGGGCAGCTCCCTTGCCCTCCGCTATCTTATCCTGTGGTATACCACGAAGACTCCCCTGCTCCAGCAGCTCTTTCCTTCTTGCACCACTCCTAATCCATGGATCCATCCACAGCCACACCAGACGAGTGTGACTCTCAAATACTTCGCCCATAGGGTGAGGAAAAGGCTGAAAAAATCCACCTTGAGCGGGAGCCACCAAATGTGCGACCACTCACTCCATGGCCGCCACTGGAAGTCACCTAATCCCCTTAATTAATCATGACCCTATATACTTCTGTCTTAAAGACACTCAGTGATTTGGCCTCCACAACCTTCTGCGGAAAAGAGTTCCACATATTTACCACCCTCTGGCTGAAGAAATTCCTCCTCATCTCAGGTTTAAAGGATTATCCCTTCAGTCTGAGGCTGTGCCTTTGGGTTCTAGTTTTTCCTCCTCGTGGAAACATCCTCTCCACGTCCACTCTATCTAGGCCTCTCACTATCCTGTAAGCTTCGATAGGATCTCCCCCCCCCCCCCCCCCCCCCTCATCCTTCTAAACTCCAGAGTTCTCAACTGCTCCTCATATGACAAGTTCTTCATTCCAGGGATCATTCTTGTGAACCTCCTCTGGACTCTTTCCAAGGCAAACACATGCTTCCATAGATACGAGGCCCAAAACTGCTCTCAGTACTCAAAATGGTGTCAGATCAGAGCCTCTGAAGTACATCCCTGCTCTTGTATTCTAGTCCTCTCGACATGAATGCTGGCATTGCATTTGCCTTCCTAACTGCCAACTGAACCTGCACATTAACCATATGAGAATCTTCAACTAGGGCTCGTAAGTCTCTTTGTTCTTCTGATTTCCTAAGCCTTTTCTCATTTAGAAAATAGTCTATGCCTCAATTCTTCCAACCAAAGTACATAGCCTCACATTTTTCCACATTGTATTCCATCTGCTACTTCTTTGCCCACTCTCCTAGCCTGTCCAAGTTCTTCTACTTCCCTGCTTCCTCAATATTACCTGTCCCCCTGCATATCTTTGTATCATTTGCAAACTTAGTGTCATGTGAGAGTACCTTTAAGAACTGAGTGTTTACCAAATAACTGCAGTGATGTCAGAGTGTGGATGGAGTTGGGTTGTCTGCTTTACTTTCGCTTTGGGCTGGCAGCGACAGGGTGTGTTTGGTTTCGTTTTGCAGATTGGGAGCTGCATCCAGAGAAACAAGGTATAATTCTGATCTCTCTCTGTATGAAAGGAATGTCTTCAAATCACTTGCTAATTTAAAAATGATCACTGCTCTTCGTAGAGAATTTAAACCTGATCTCTGTGTTAAACAGGGTATTTGTCTTATGGATGTTGCAAGGAAAGATTAACGGTTACTTATAGAGTACTGTATTTTCTGGGGGGAGTATTTGAGTTGATAGTTGCTAAGATGTTTACTGTGTGTGTTTAAAAATGTTAACTGAATTCATAGAATAAACATTGTTCTTGTTTAAACATACTTTAGCTCTCTGTTCCACCACACTGTAAAGTGGGCCCTTGTGCTCCCATAACCAAAATCTATTTAAAGTTATGGGTCAGGTGAACTCCATGATACACTTTGGGGTTCTCTAAACCCTGGCCCATAACATTAGCAACAGTGTCCTCAGTTCCTCCTTCCAGATTGTTAATGTATATTGTGAAACATTGAGGTCCCAACACCAACCCATTTTAAAAGTTGAGTAATTTCTCAGTTTCCTTGCTTGTTCTCATTACTAGAGCACTCTTTTTGCATTGATGGTCAAGTTCTGCAATAGTTTCCAAACTAGTTATAGAATACAATTCTGCTTGGATGCATCCAGCTGTACAAAATTAATGCAAATGTAAGTTGGTCATCTGTGACATTTTTCACATTCGAGCACAGTAAATTCAGGAACAACAAAAATGGCAATCATGGGATTGATGGTGCCATTGATATTTGTGATGGCTAATGTAAAAATCACGAAGATCTTTTGAAGCCAAACTTTGTTGTGAAATGATGATTGTCTCTTGCAAAATTTTTGAAAAGCCACAATTAACTAAGATGTTTGGTGCTTGTCCTGACATTTTTCGTGGTTGTAGCTGCAATCTCCATTCCCATCTATTTCCCCTTTAAACATAAATTTTAATGCAGAGGGAACTGGAAAGGAGCTTGAGGACAGGAGTATGATTACTACTATGTTCGTCATGAGGGGTTGAGGTAGCTGGTCATGTTCCCTCATCTCTTCTCTCTCGCCGCATCCAGCTTGCTGAAGCACGTCGCCCCAGCCATCTCTCACGCAATTTCCTCCCTTTTTGATTTGAGATAGTGCTCCCTTTTGATGCTTGCATGCAGATTCTCAGGTCCCTGTTCCAGTTTTATACACAGGCCATCAAGTACACCCAGTCTGTGGGTTCTTCAATGCGCTTGATGACATCTAGGTCTGTCATCCACTGTAGCTCAGATTTGAGTCTCTCCCTCAACGGGGCCGAAATCTCTCTATTATGGAGAACCGTATCCTGTGGGTTACCTTCTTAATGATGAAATCCAGCTCGCATTCTCCCACAGTCACAATCTGACACCGATTTTAGTCCTTGAGAATGATGCCTGCTGGATCGATGTGAGGTACCGTCTTGAGCTGCAGCACCACCGAGAGTGGAATTAGGTTGGCCCTCGCTCCCGGATCAAGTTTACACCTGATGACCGTACCTTTTAGCATTTCCGGGATCGTCCACCTGTCCTCGATGGTCCCCACCTGTGCCTCATTGTGACTGCAAACGGTGCGCGTCACTTCTTAGCCGAGGCCAGCCAAAACGCTTGAGTCATTTCTTGTAACCGCATTCATGGCAGGCCGGTGATCAACTTATTTGTCCTGCTTCGGGTTCCTTTGCACTGGCCGATCAACTGTGCAGCGGCGAGCAAAGTGCCCCTTCCTGCCACACCGGTAACAGTCCATGTTAAACACCGGTCATCTTTTCAGCGAGTATCTGTTGCCACAGCTCGGACACAAAATGGCAGATGGGATCTGCTGTCCAAAATGGCCGTCCTCAACGAGATCACATTCCTTGCTGCATTCAAAATGCCGCCCCATGGAGACCACGTGTTGTCTGATTCCTTTTATTGATTTGCTCAAAATGGCCACCCCATCACGATCCTGTTTCTTTCACCAGTGCTGAGCTGTGTTCTGAAAATGGCTGCCTGCCTCGAGACCACGTTGTGTGTCCGGCTGCATACCATAGGGCTCAAAATGGCCACCAACATCAAGACCACACCTTTCTTTTATACTGGTAGCACCAGAATCATTTCTTGGTTCGATACCAGAATTGAGTTTGCAAAAGGCCCCGATCCGCTGCTTAGAGAGCTCACTTGCCTTACACATCCTGATAGCGGCATCCAGCATGAGGTTGTCTTCTTGTAACAATTGTTCTCGCAGCACACCATCCAAGATCCTATATATGACCCGGTCTTGGATCATTGATTTGCGACAGCTCAGTAGCAGACTATGGCTTCACAGCGCCAGGGTCCCAGGTTCGATTCCCCGCTGGGTCACTGTCTGTGCGGAGTCTGCACGTTCTCCCTGTGTCTGCGTGGGTTTCCTTCGGGTGCTCAAGTTTCCTCCCACAGACCAAAGATGTGAGATTAGGTGGATTGGCCATGATAAGTTGCCCTTTGTGTCCAAAAAGGTTAGGAAGGGTTATTGGGTTATGGGGATAGGGTGGAAGTGAGGGCTTAAGTGGGTCGGTGCAGACTCGATGGGCCGAATGACCTCCTTCTGCACTGTATGTTCTATGTATCTATGTAAGATTGCTAGTGCCCAAAATTGCATGACTGGGACTTTAAATTCTGATCTGTCGCAAACTGTCAAAGGATGCCTTGTCTTTCTTGGTGTGAGACCGGAATACGTATCTCTCAAAAGTTTCATTGCTTTTGGGGGAGCAGTGGCCATCAAAGCATTGAACCACCTCCTCATCGCTCTGTTCACCTTTTTTAAAACCAAATGAGTGGTAGAGTTGGAACATTTGTAACCCAGCTGTCGTTAGCAGCAATGTAACACACCTTTCATCAGTCAGCGCCTGTACACCACGTCCAAAGAAAAAGTTCAAACTGCTGCTTGAACGCACGCCAGTTTGAGTCCATATTGGCCGAGACTTGAAGTCGGTCTGGTACCTAAAGCCCATCCGTCTCTCACTTCACTGTCTTGCCTTGCGTTGCACCCCCTTGGATCACCAGGTTGGCAGTGCAATTGTTCATCTGGCTTCTTCCACTGTGCCACGTGGTTTGTCTTGCTACAGTTACCTCGGGTTCTTCAGCACGCCTGGTACCATGTTGTGTTCTGTTACTCTTTCTTTTTTAAAAAAAATATATTTTATGAAAGTTTTTAGATCAAACAAAAACAAAAATTTCCCATTTTACAACTTTGTAATAATATATACATTGATCGTTTTTGAAATAAATAATATGCTAACTAACGGCAACTGCCAACAACAAAATAAGAAACAACAGAAATAGTAACTTCGTAAAATCTAATATAAATAACTAATATATAAACACACACACAAAAACCCCTGAGGACCCAAATGAGTGTCCCGTCCCCCCCCCCTCCCGGGTTGCTGCTGCTACCGTTCCTATTTTCCCTTATCGCTCTGCGAGATAGTCGAGGAACGGTTGCCACCGTCTGGTGAACCCTTGAGCCGAACCTCTTTGTGTGTACTTTATCCGCTCCAATTTTATGAACCCTGCCATGTCATTTATCCAGGCCTCCACGCCCGGGGGTTTAGCTTCTTTCCACATAAGTAGAATCTTTTGCCGGGCTACTAGGGACGCAAAGGCCAAAACATCGGCCTCTCTCGCCTCCTGCACTCCCGGCTCATCTGCAACCCCAAATATAGCCAACCCCCAGCCTGGTTCGACCCGGACCCCCACCACCTTTGAAATCACTTTTGCCACACCCACCCAGAACCCATGCAATACCGGACATGACCAAAACATGTGGGTGTGGTTCGCCGGGCTTCCCGCGCATCTCCCGCACCTATCCTCCACTCCAAAAAATCTACTCAGCCTTGCTCCAGTCATATGCGCCCTGTGTAGAACCTTGAATTGTATCAGGCTGAGCCTGGCACACGAGGACGAAGAGTTTACCCTACTTAGGGCATCTGCCCACAGCCCCTCCTCAATCTCTTCCCCCAGCTCCTCCTCCCCATTTTCCCTTCAGCTCCTCTACCATCGTCTCCCCCTCGTCTCTCATTTCCCTATATATATCTGACACCTTGCCATCACCCACCCAAGAGATCTGTCCTGGATCTCTTGCGCCGGGAGCTGCGGAAATTCCCTCACCTGTTGCCTCACAAATGCCCTCACTTGCATGTAGCGAAATGCATTCCCAGGTGGCAACCCATATTTTTCTGTCAGTGCTCCCAGACCCGCGAACGTCCCGTCTAAGAACAAGTCCTTCAATTTTGCAATTCCTGCTCACTGCCAAGATTTAAATCCCCCATCTATCCTTCCCGGGACGAACCTATGGTTGTTCCTTATCGGGGACCACACTGAGGCACCCGTCACTTCCTTATGTAGTCTCCACTGCCCCCAAATCTTCAAGGTCGCCACCACCACTGGGTTTGTGGTGTATTTTTTGGGGGAGAACGGTAACGGCGCCGTCGCCAGTGCTTTTAGGCTAGTTCCCCTACAGGACGCCATCTCCAGTCTTTTCCACGCCGCTCCTTCCCCTTCCCTCATCCACTTGCATATCATTGACACGTTGGCGGCCAATAATAATCACTTAGACTCGGCAGTGCCAGTCCCTCTCTGTCCCTAATGCGCTGCAGGTACCCCATCTTTACTCTTGGGGTCTTTCCAGCTCACACAAAGCTCATAATACTCTTGTCCACCTTCTTAAAAAAAGGCCTTTGTAATCAGTACAGGGAGGCACTGGAACACAAAAAGAAACCTCGGAAGGACCACCATTTTAACCGCCTGCACACTGCCCGCCAATGACACGGGCGCCATGTCCCACCTCCTAAAGTCCTCTGCCATCTGCTCTACCAGTCGTGCCAAGTTAAGCTTATGCAAGGTTGCCCAGTTCCTGGCCACCTGGATCCCTAAATACCGGAAATCCCTTGTTACCCTCCTCAACGGTAAATCGTCTATTCCCCTGCCCTGTTCCCCGGGGTGCATCACAAACAGTTCACTCTTCCCCATATTCAATTTATATCCTGAAAATTCTCCAAACTCCGAGTGTCTGCATTATCTCAGGCATCCCCTCCACTGGGTCTGCGACATACAACAACAAATCATCTGCGTATAATGACACCCGATGCTCTTCTCCTCCTCTAAGTACCCCCCTCCACTTCCTAGAGCCCCTCAGCGCTATGGCCAGTGGCTCAATTGCCAACGCAAACAGTAACGGGGACATCCCTGTCTTGTACCCCTATATAGTCTGAAGTGGTCAGATCGTTGCCTATTTGTAATCACACTTGCCACCGGGGCCCTGTACAGGAGCTGAACCCATCTAATGAACCCCTCTCCAAATCCAAATCTCCTCAGTACTTCCCACAGGTAGTCCCACTATACTCTTATCAAATGCTTTCTCTGCATCCATCGCCACCACTATCTCCGCCTCCCCCTCCGGTGGGGGCATCATCATCACCTCCAGCAGCCTCCGTATATTAGCATTCAATTGCCTCCCTTTAACAAACCCCGTTTGATCATCATGCACCACCCCAGGGACACAGTCCTCTATCCTCGTCGCCATCACCTTGGCCAAAAGCTTGGCATCTACGTTCAAGAGGGAAATAGGCCTGTATGACCCGCACTGCAGCGGGTCTTTGTCTCTTTTCAGGATCAGCGATATCGTCACCTCCGACATCGTCGGGGGTAGTGTCCCCCTTTCCCTAGCCTCATTAAAGGTTCTCGTCAGAAGTGGGGCCAGCAGGTCCACGTATTTCCTATAGAACTCCACCGGGAACCCATCCGGTCCCGGGGCCTTCCCTGCCTGCATGTTCCCAATTCCTTTTACCACCTCCTCCACCTCAATCTGCGCTCCCAGTCCTGCCATCTCCTGTTCGTCAACCTTCGGGAACTCCAGCTGGCCTAGGAAACACCTCATTCCCTCTTTCCCTTCCGGGGGTTGAGCCTTATATAGCCTCTCGTAAAATACCTTAAACACCCCGTTCACCCTCTCCGCTCCCCGTTCCATCTTACCCTCCTCGTCTCTAACCCCTCCGATCTCTCTCGCCGCCCCCCTCTTCCTAAGTTGTTGGGCCAGCAGCCGGCTCGCCTTCTCTCCATATTCATACTGCACTCCCTGTGCCTTCCTCCATTGTGCCTCCGCCTTACCCGTGGTCAACAAGTCAAAGTCCGTGTGCAATCTCCATCTTTCCCTGTATAGCCCTTCATCTGGAGCCTCCGCATATTGCTTATCCACCCTCAAAATCTCCCCCAACAATCTCTCCCTTTCTTTACCCTCTTGTTTCCCCTTATGGGCCCTTATGGAGATCAGCTCCCCTCTAACCACCGCCTTCAGCGCCTCCCAGACCACTCCCACCTGGACCTCTCCGTCTTCATTAATCTCTAGGTACCTTTCAATACATCCCCTCACCCTTACACATACCCCCTCGTCCGCCAACAGTCCTGTTATAACCTACCTACTTACGATTGGCTGGGGACTAATGACTATCCCACAATCCTATGGGAGTATGAACTTCCCCAATGAGGGGGGGCGGAGAAACTCCTAGTATAAATAAGCTGGCCAGTTCAGGAACCAGCAGGAAGGAGAAGGTAGCAAGGGAAGTTACTGCTGCTGTTATATATATATTGTTATAGTAAATAAACGTTATTATTTTGTATCCTTAAAACTCGTGCTGGATTCTTCGTGGCCCTTACAAAAAGTCCCATATCTAATCTCCAGAGTGGGCGCTGTTCCTTTTCCTCTCCTACTTCCAGATCTACCCAATGTGGGGCATGATCTGAAATGGCTATAGCCGAATACTCCGTTCCTGCCACCTTCGGGATCAGCGCCCTTCCCAGGACAAAGAAGTCTATCCGGGAGTACACTTTGTGGACATGGGAGAAGAAGGAAAACTCTTTACTCCCTGGCCTAGTAAATCTCCAGGGATCCACTCCTCCCATCTGCTCCATAAAGCCCTTAAGGACCTTGGCCGCTGTCGGCCTCCTCCCGGTCCTAGATCTGGACCGGTCCAGCACCGTGTTGAAGTCCCGTCCCCCCCCCCATTACCAACTTTCCCATCTCCAGGTCCGGGATGCGCCCCAACATATGCTTCATAAAGTTTGCGTCATCCCAGTTCGGGGCAGATACATTCACCAGCACCACCGCCTCACCTTGCAATCTGCCACTCACCATCACGTATCTACCCCCACTGTCCGCCACTATGGTCTTCGCCTCAAACAATACCCGTTTCCCCACCAATATTGCCACCCCTCTATTTTTTGCATCCAAACTCGAGTGGAATACCTGTCCCACCCATCCTTTTCTTAATCTGACCTGATCCGCCAGTTTCAGGTGCGTCTCCTGAAGCATGACCACGTCTGCCGTTAGCTTCTTTAGGTGCGCAAGTACCCTTGCCCTCTTAATCGGTCCATTCTACCCTCTCACGTTCCACGTGATCAACCGGGTTGGGGGGCTCTTTACCCCCTCCCCTCGTCGACTAGCCATCCCCTTTTTTAGACCAGCTCCTCACCCGGTTCCCACGCACCCGCTTATCCCCCCGACGGCGCCCTCCCGTCCCGACCATCCCATCCCGTAACAGCTCCCCCTTCCCCTTAGCAGCAGCAACCCAGTTAACCCCCCCCCCCCCCCCCCCCCCCCCCCCCCCCCCCGCTAGATCCCTCTCTAGCTTAGTTGCTCCCCCCATATTGCTTCCGGAAGTCAGCAAACTCTGGCTGACCTCGGCTTCCCCCGTTTATCCTTAGCCTCCCATCATGTGAGGCCCCCTCCTTCCTGCGCCCCCTTTTCCCGCCACAATTTCCATAGCGCGGGAACAAAGCCCGCGCTTCCCTCTCGGCCCCGCCCCTGATGACGCAGCTCCCTCTCTCCTTCCCCCTCCCCTTCCCCACCAGCGCCCACATTTCTTCGTGTGTGTCCCCTTCGAGGGGAAAGAAAATTTTCCCCCATCTGATTCACAGTCCCTTGCCACCACCTCACTACTTCAGTTCAAACACTCTTTCTCCAATCTAGTCCAACTTCTCCTCTTCAATAAATGTCCACGCCTCTTCTGACGTCTCGAAGTAGTGGTGTTTACCCTGGTGTGTAACCCACAGTCTTGCCGGCTGCAACATTCCGAACTTCACTTTCCTCTTGTGGAGCACCGCCTTGGCCCGATTGAAACTCACCCTCCTTCTCACCACCTCCGCACTCCAATCCTGATACACGCGGATCACCGCGTTCTCCCACCTGCTGCTCCGTGTCTTTTTCGCCCATCTCTAGGACCATATCCCTGTCCTTGTAGCGGTAGAACCTCACCACTATTGCTCGAGGTATTTCTCCTGCCTTTGGTCTTCTCACGAGGACTCGATACGCTCCCTCCACTTCCAGGGGGCCCGTTGGGGCCTCAGCTCCCATTAAGGTATGGAACATCGTGCTCACATACGCCCCAACGTCCGCTCCCTCTGCCCCTTCGGGAAGACCCCAGATTCTTAAGTTCTTCCTCCTCGAGCTATTTTCCAGGGCTTCCAGTCTCTCCATACACCTCTTATGCAGTACCTCGTGCGTCTCCGTCTTCACCACCAAGCCCTGTGTCTCGTCCTCATTTTCGGCAGCTTTCGCCTTCACTCCACGGAGCTCCATCTCTTGGGTCTTCTGCGCCTCCTTTAACCCCTCAATCGCCTGCAGCATCGGCACCAGCACCTCCTTCTTGAACTCCTCCACACATCGCCGGAGGCCCCATACCAACTGGCCTCCCTCCGCCGCCATCTTGCTTCTCACTTCCCTTCTTTGCCGCTGCTCCAGAGGATCCTCCGCAATCTGGCCACTATTATCTCTTCTGTCCATTCACATCCGGGGGGACTCCCTTCTATGTCGCCTCACAGTGGGTTTAGCCTTCGAAAATTGCCGTTGGGGCTCCCGATAAGAGCCCAAAAGTCCGTTAAAACGGGAGGTGCCGAAGCGTGCGACTTAGCTGGTCATCGCCGCACCCGGAACTTCTGTTACTCTTTCGATGATGAAGGTACACATAGAACACAATGATATAGTTGCTTCAAGTATTCCTTCTTGGTGGTAACCACGCATTTCTATATACAAACAATTCCGTCTTCTGCTGCCAGTCCCTGGCTTCCGCCTGTCCTCCAATATATATATATATTCTGCCTGGTCTGGTTCCACCTGTTGGCGGGAGGCTATAGCTGTCCCGACATGCGTTGGTCATTGTCTATATACAGTGGCACTTTTATATAAACATATATACCCCCCCCCCCCCCCCCCCCCCCAGTTAGAGCTCATTGTTTCAGGTTATTATTTTGCTTTTTTGTTACATCACATTTTGATAATCCATGCTTATCTCCTATGAAGGCTCGGACAGATCATGTCTTCTGGAGAGGACTGGGTTCTTTGTGATTCACGGTAGGGGGAAAATGCAAACGGGTAAAACATCGGGACCGTATCAGTGGAATTTTATAAGAAGTTTACGGGCAGGCTGGTGCCGGTGTTGATGGAGATGTTTGAGGATGCAGTAGCTAGAGGGGTGCTTCCGGAGATGATGGGGCAGGCATCTATTTAGTTTTTGTTAAAAAAGGATAAGGACCCAGTCGAGTATGGATCGTATCGGCCAATATCCCTGTGTTGGAGGGAAGGAATACTCAGTCTTTTCGCGACCTCGTGGAGTTGTAAAAGTTGCGTTTATTCGAAATTGCTATGTGCACACAGGAGAGACAGATTCTGCTGCTACCCTTAGCTCGCAAAAGTCAGCTCTGATCATTTTCAGGGTTACACGCATATATGTTTAAAGTTCTTTCAGAGGTACAAGCAGGCATTGACGTCATTGGTTTATTCCAAACAATACAAGGTGATCAGTAGGCATATTTTTCTGGGCCCCTTAATGGGAAAACAATTTACTAATACAATGCATCTTTACAATTTCCCAGAACCTGTTCAAAATATTCCCCTTAACCTGAACTCCTTGATGGGGTGTTAATGTGTTTTTATTCCCTGCTCTGGGCTGGACAATGAATCTCCTACAGAGAGGCTGGAGCCATGGTTTCTGTGACATGGGTCCCCATTCTTATTCTAATGCCCTGTAGGATGATTGAATTATCCTGCATGCAGGTGACTTTTCTTTAAGGTTCAACATTTTAACCCCTTGCCTACTGGTTTTCCCCTTGCCATGTGCTGCTATAAACCTGGACCATCTTTATTATTACTTATATCAATTCTTTAATACATATAGAAATTCTTTAATACATATAGCAATTTCTTCCACTAACACTTGTTTAATGTGGTTGCCAAGATTCTTGCTAAAGTGTTGGTTCTTAGATTGGAGGAGTTCCTCCTGCAGGTAGTTGAAGAGGCTCAAACGGGGTTTGTAAAGGGTAGGCAACGCTTGCTAAACGTGGTGCTTTCCCCTTCAGGAGGTGGTGGTGGCACTGAATGTGGATAATGTTTGATTGAGTAGAGTGGAGGTATTTGTTTGCAGTGTTGGAACGGTTTGGGATTGGGCCTAAGTTTGTGGCATGGGTCAAATTGATGTATGAGGAACCGAAGGCGAGTGTTCATACAGATGAGGTGAACTCGGAATATTTTCAGCTGCATAGGGGATCGAAACAGGTGTCCCATGTCCCTTTATGTTTGCGCTGGCTATAGAGCCCTTTGCCATTGCGTGCTGAGGAGCCCCGATAAGTTTGGGGGGGGCTGAGGAGCTCAGATAAGTGGGGGGGGGGGGGGGGGGTAGTGGAGCATAGGGTGTCCCTGTATGCGGATGACCTTTTGTTGTATATTCCCAATCTGGTTCCCACGGTGCGGGATATAATGGGGCTGCTCAAGCAATTTGGGGCTTTTTCAGGATATAAATTGAATTTGGAAAAGAGCGAGTGCTTTTTGGTCTCCCCACCAGGGACAGGAGCTGGTTTGGGGGATTGCCGTTTCATGTAGCGACTACTCACTTTAAGTATCTGGGAATGCAGATGGTTCAAAATTGGGCCTAGGTCTGCAAATTGAATTTTACGAGCCTGGTGGGCAGGGTCAAGGCAAATTTGTTGAGATGGGACAGCCTCCTCCTATCATTGGCAGGCCGGGTACAGGCAGTAAAGATGAATGTTCTGCTGTGGTTTTTATTTTTATTCCAATGTTTCCCAGTCTTCTTGCCAAAAGTGTTTTTTATGGGGTGCAACAGTTGATTTTGTCGTTTGTCTGGGCAGGTAGGGTAGTGAAGATTCGGAAGACGGTGCTTCAGAGAGGGTGACAGTCAGGGGGTTTGGCTCTGCCAAATCTGATGCATTATTATTGAGTGGCGAATGCCTAGAAGGTGTGGGGCTGGAGTAGGGAGCCGGAGGCAGTTTGGGTGAGGATAGAGGCAGGCTCATGTAGGTGGTCAGGGGGTTGTGGGCACTGGCAACGGCGCCGCTCCTGTTTGCCCCAGGGAAATATTTGGGTAGTCCGGTAGTGTTGGCCACACTTAAGATATGGCAGCAACTTCAGCGGGGTCGAAGCTCATGCCGATCCGAGGGAATCGAGTGTTTGAGCCAGCAAGATTGGATGCTAGGTTTCAGGGCTGGAGGAGCGGGGGTGGTGGAAATGACGGACTTATTTCTGGAAGGGCAATTTGCGAGCTTGGAGGAGTTGATGGAGATGTTTGGGATTACACGGGGGGGGGAGCCTTTTGGTATATTCAGGTGCGGTATTTTGCAAGGAAGATTTTCCTGACTTTTTCGGTGACACCACCATTCTCATTCTTGGAGGGGGTGTTGTCGGTGATGGGGCTGGAGCGGAGGTCATCTCTGCGATTTATGGGAGGATTCTGGTGAAGGGTACGACATCATTGGAGGATGTCAAGGCCAAGTGGGAGCTGGAAGAGGGGCCTTAGTGCGGCTGGAGAACCTGTGGAGTTTCTGTATCTTGAGAAGGTTACGTTCACCTTGAGGGAGGGCAATTGAGTGGTTCCATGAGAGATGGGGTCTGTTTATCCTTCACTTTAAAGAATTGGTCACCGTCAGCTGCTGAGGGTGGGGGTGGAGTTTGGGAGAGGGGGCAGGGATGGGGGGGTTATCCTTCAAGTCATATGTATGTTGGTAGGTAGAGCGGGCGGGGGGGGGGGGGGTCTTCTGTTATTCTTTTTGCCTTGTGTTTGTTTTATGTATAAAATATTAAAAACCGAATAAAAATATATTTTTCAAATATGCAGACTGATGATGGTTCTGCACTCTGCCTGAGGTTGGGGTTAGGTTGCGCTTGTGTACATGAAAAATATCCTCCGAGAACTGGGTTCTCGTGAATGTACTTCATACTTTTTCTATATTTTGTACGATGGGGGTTAAAAAATCCTTGATTGGCTCCTACAGGAGTATAGACGGGTCTGGTATCCAAGGGGGGGAGGTTACAGTGTGTCATTGGTGCCCCTGGTGTTGCTAGAGTTGAGGAAGATATGTACCGGTGTTAATATGACGTGAAGAACTTAACCTGAATTCTCAGGGTCATTGCGAGCAATCGCCGCGTGGAAAGGTGTGCACCTTTTTCTAATCTTTTCATGGCCTTATCCTTTTTACCATTGTTCTCTGAAGGTGCGTATAGAGGCACCAAGTTGAGTCTAATAACTGTGATTGAGTCAGCCTTATTGCATAAGGCCTATAGCCTTATTCCTTTCCTTCCCCCTCTGTATCCATGGATGTTGAGACATGTTTGTTGAGCTGCACCATTTGTTAAATTGAAAAACGACAAGAAAAATACTTTTTTTAAAAACATGTCATGACATAGTTCTTCCATCTTTTAAAATGCCATGTGCATTCTCTAATTTGGTATAAAGTGCATTTCTTTTCCTATTCTGATGAAAACTTGATTCCAATTAAATTGTCTGTGCAGGTATAATGAGCTGTTGAAGCAAAAGGCCCAACTGGAGGAGTTGGAGACAATTTTGAAAAAAGAACAAGAGAAAATGCACCGTGAGGTTGAAGAACATGACACCATGATGCATGAGTACCAGAAACTTCGTAATGAAAATGAGAGGTTGGTGGAGTCCTTGGAAATTTTACATATTGGTTTCCTCTTCCAATTAAAGCACCACTCACTGATCTTCTTGATCTTTTATTGTGATGTCCTGCACTCTGAGCTACTGACACTGGAGAAAGTGCAAAATGGAAATAACATGAACATTACCAGAATTGAGAGGTTAGAATTATCATGAAGAACTTAACAAGTTAGGACTCTTTTCTCTCAGAACTGATGGACTGAACTGATAGAAAGCTCTAAAATAATGATGGAAAATGTTTCTATGCGTGGAGAATCTAAAACAAGGATCGCCAAATATATAGAATTCAGAACATACCCAGAGAAAGTGAAATTTAATACCACATGGAGTAACTGAGATGCACAGCATGGATAGATACCTTTAAGGGGAAGCTAGATAAAGTACATGGGGAGAAAGGATTAGAATAATACACAAATAGAGTTAGATGAAGTAGGGTGGAAAAAGACTATGACAGGTGAGGACCTTGAGATGATTGTTATCACTAAGGAAGTAGTGATGGGCAAGCTAATGGGGCTAAAGGTAGACAAGTCTCCTGGCCCTGATGGAATGCATCCCAGAGTGCTAAAAGAGATGGCTAGGGAAATTGCAAATGCACTAGTGATAATTTACCAAAATTCACAAGACTCTGGGGTGGAAATTAGCAAACGTGACACCACTGTTTAAAAAAGGAGGTAGGCAGAAAGCAGGTAATTATAGATCAGTTAGCTTAACTTCAGTAGTAGGGAAGATGCTGGAATCTATCATCAAGGAAGAAATAGCGAGGCATCTGGATGGAAATTGTCCCATTGGGCAGACGCAGCATGGGTTCATAAAGGGCAGGTTGTGCCTAACAATTTAGTGGACTTTTTTGAGGACATTACCAGTGTGGTAGATAACGGGGAGCCAATGGATGTGTTATATCTGGATTTCTAGAAAGCTTTTGACAAGGTGCCCCACAAAAGATTGCTGCATAAGATAAAGATGCATGGCATTAAGGGTAAAGTAGTAGCATGGATAGAGGATTGGTTAATTAATAGAAAGCAAAGAGTGGGGATTAATGGGTGTTTCTCTGGTTGGCAATCAGTAGCTAGTGGTGTCCCTCAGGGATCAGTGTTCGGCCCACAATTGTTCACAATTTACATAGATAATTTGGAGTTGGGGACCAAGTGCAATGTGTCCAAGTTTGCAGACGACACTAAGATGAGTGGTAAAGCAAAAAGTGCAGAGGATACCGGAAGTCTGCAGAGAGATTTGGATAGGTTAAGTGAATGGGCTAGAGTCTGGCAGATGGAATACAACGTTGACAAATGTGAGGTTCTCCATTTTGGTAGGAATAATAGCAAAAGGGATTATTATTTAAATGATAAAATATTAAAACATGCCGCTGTGCAGAGAGACCTGGGTGTGTAGTGCCTGAGTCGCAAAAAGTTGGTTTACAGGTGCAACAGGTGATTAAGACGGCAAATGGAGTTTTGTCCGTCATTGCTAGAGGGGTGGAGTTTAAGACTAGGGAGGTTATGCTGCAATTGTATAAGGTGTTAGTGAGGCCACACCTAGAGTATTGTGTTCAGTTTTGGTCTCCTTACCTGAGAAAGGACGTACTGGCGCTGGAGGGTGTGCAGAGGAGATTCACTAGGTTAATCCCAGAACTGAAGGGGTTGGATTACGAGGAGAGGTTGAGTAGACTTGGACTGTACTCGTTGGAATTTAGAAGGATGCGGGGGGGGGATCTTCTAGAAACATATAAAATTATGAAGGGAATAGATAGGATAGATGCGGGCAGGTTGTTTCCACTGGCGGGTGAAAGCAGAACTCGGGGGCATAGCCTCAAAATAAGGGGAAGTAGATTTAGGACTGAGCTTAGGAGGAACTTCACCCAAAGGGTTGTGAATCTATGGAATTCCTTGCCCAGTGAAGCAGTTGAGGCTCCTTCATTAAATGTTTTTAAGATAAAGATAGATAGTTTTTTGAAGAATAAAGGGATTAAGGGTTATGCTGTTCGGGCTGGAAAGTGGAGCTGAGTCCACAAAAGATCAGCCATGATCTCATTGAATGGCGGAGCAGGCTCGAGGGGCCAGGCGGCCTACTCCGGCTCCTAGTTCTTATGTTCTTATAAACACTAGCATAAATTATTTGGACCAAATAACCTGTTTCTCTGCTGTTAATTCTATATAATTTGGACTTTTTTAATGTCACTCAGTATTGCTCTATTTTGGCTGTTCGGAGGCAAGTACAATTGTGTCTGTGTTGTAAAATTTGCTTGGCTAATTAAACATGAACTACTTTCCAGTTGGTTGAATCACCCTTGGAGATAATCCAGATCTAAATGATAGTTGTTCCTGACAGGAATTTTGAAAACAAGTTTTAGTTTACATATTTTGTTTGCAAGAGGACTATCCACATTTTCTTAATGATGAGAGAATAGGAGCAATGGAGGAGCAAGGGGTTTAGATGTTGATGTACACAAGTCATGAAAAGCTAGTGCACAGATCCAAAAATGCAATCAAAAAGACTAATTGAATGATGACCTTTTTATCTCAAGAGAATTTGAATACAGAAAAGTGGAAATTATGTTTCAGTTGTAGAGTTTTGATCAAATTGATTTGGAGTAACAAGTTCATTTAGGGCAGGGAACATATTCTCCAAAATAATACCAGAGTTTAAAGGATTAAATTCTGTGGGTAGATTGCATAAACCTGGGTTACAGTCCCTTGAGTTTAGGATTTTGAGAGTGATCTAATTGAGCTGTTACAGGCAGACACAGTGAAACAATTTGCTCTGGTGGGGAATGGGGAGCAAGGAAGGCAGAATTTTAAGTAACAGTAAGACCATTGAGGAGTATAATCAGCACCTTTTCATAACAGAGGGTAGTTGAAATCTCGAACACTCTACCCCCCACCCCTCCACTCCACCAAAAAATGTCTACTGATGTTTAGTGAATTTAAATTTTCAAGACTGAGAACCAGAATTTTCAATGTTGTGTTGGGAATCAGACCATTGGTTAATTTATGGGTCCCTACCTGCAAGGCATGTTCCTGACACGCCCACCTATATTTTTAAAAGACCTGCTAATTAATAATGGAGTGGCCTTGCTATCCAATTGGAGATGGCAGGCAGGCTCCTGAGTTAGGAGAGCCAGTGGAAGGCCCTCCAGTACTTAGTGATTAACAGCCAAGGAGGGAGCTGCAAATGTGAATGTGGAGAAAGGGTATCTGCAGATGTGAACGTGAAGAAAGGAAGAAGTGATAAGTTTATTTTTAATTTCTAAATGTCACACCTGCCAGGCCATGATCTTGGCTGGACTGGTGACTGTGGTTCGACAGCCATTTCAGATCCGGGGAGTGGTCCCTCCCATGATCCATTGTGCCCCTGACCTAGTTGAAATTCCAGCCAAGATTAGTCAAATTGTGTTGGGTAAGGTTCTCGAGGTATTGAGAAAAAGGCAGGTAAATGGAGTTGAAGAACAGATCAGCCGCCATCTCATTAAATGGCAGAACCGGCTCAAGGGGCTGAGTGGCCTACTCCTGTTCCTAAATGACAAACATAGGTGTGATAACTTTCACGAGGACCACGGGGGATCACTGATTGATCTCCCATGGGCTTTGTAGAATACGAGTTCCCGTGGTGAGCGGGCAGAGGTTCACCAAGTGGGGCTCTTCAGTGGGACCTTTAAATAGAGCTCACAGACCCGGACCAACAGTTCCTGATAGTCCTGGGCTGGGACGTTTGTTTCGTGTGCTGCAATAGTGGCATTACTTTCAGTTTCACATAAGCCAGTTTAGCCTTTCACTCCACGCCTCCTGGAATTATTACATTGGTGACGAGGATCAAGTACAGGATTCTGAGCAGCCTTTTCGAAACTCCCTGACGGGCGACATGTGGCGCAGTGGATAACACTGGGACTGCGGCGCTGAGGACCCGGACTCGAATCCCGGCCCTGAGTCACTGGCCATGTGGAGTTTGCACATTCTCCCCATGTCTG
This sequence comes from Scyliorhinus torazame, assembly GCF_047496885.1. Lineage (NCBI taxonomy): Eukaryota > Metazoa > Chordata > Chondrichthyes > Carcharhiniformes > Scyliorhinidae > Scyliorhinus > Scyliorhinus torazame. The sequence continues at coordinate 313,741,089 of NC_092707.1, forward strand.
CGTGGGTTTCACCCCCACAATCCAAAGATTTGCAGGTTAGGTGGATTGGTCAGGCTAAATTGCCCCTTAATTGGAAAAAAAAATTGGGTACTCTAAAAAAAATTTTTTTTTAAACTCTGGTAAGAAATAAACCTGGAAATACCCTTGTTTGGGAAGCTCGAGCCTTATGATGCGGACCTGGAGGTCTGGCCCCAGTATGCCGAACACATGCACTGCTACTTACGCGCCAACGGCATAGAAGGGGATGACAGACAGAAAATAATCCTTTTGACAGTGTACGGGGCCCCGTTGTTCAGCATTATTAAGAGTTTAACTTATCCTGTTGCCCCTGACACAAAAACATTCAACAAGCTTGTGGACCTCATAAAGAATCATTACAACCCAAAGAAGTCCGTTATCCTCCAGTGATACTGATTCAACACAGTGGGAGGACCGCTGAGGAACCTGTGACTGAATTCCTAGCTAGATTAAGGAAGCTGGCCGAATACTCTGAGATGTTATGCAGTCACCTAGTGTCAATAATGTCGCAATTTTAAAAAATTGTTTGCAGAACCCACCCTAAACCTCAAAAGGACTATAGAATTAACAATCCTTGAAGAATGCCAAGAAAGAGACCAACAAACTCCAAAGGATGATGGAAAGTAGCTTTCTCAGTCTGGGGGGAGTTCGCTCATACAGAAAAGCCAGCATTCCCAACAAAGACTCCCACGTGCCTCACCCACTACCAACTCGACATTCAGCCAGGACATTATTGCATCTCAAAAGACAGCAGGATAACCCAAAAAGTACCAAGTAAGCCTCCCAGAGGACTACAAGTGTGAGGCATTAAGTGTGGCCAAAGGATATGATCCAGGCAGGGCTGCCAGAACCAATGGTATGCATGTTGCCCAGGCTAGAAAGCAAAGCCTCAGGCCTGGCCCTTGCATCTATCAGCCCGCAGAGGATGCAACGATGCTGAACTGCATCATCACCCCTAAGTCTGCCCCAATAAAGATAACATTCTTGGTCAACAGCTATTCCCAAGAAATGGAGGTGGATACGGGAACTTCCAACTTCATTATCGAGGAACAGACCTTCCGGCGTCTTCGGATGGGCATCCTGCTCCTAGGCCTAGGAGATACCACGGCCAGCTTGGCCACATATACAGGGGCACCTTTTAAGATTATGGAGACCACTATGACCCTGGTTATCTATGGGCAGCAGACACCCTGACCCACGCACATAGTTGTACAAAGACCACAACCCAGCCTCTTGGGCAGAGACTAGCTCCAGAGGATCCTTCTGGACTAGGAACCAGTGGATTGATCGAGGTCATTGGCAAATACCCTAAGGTATTCCAAGAAGGCCTTGGTAGAATAAAGGGAGCAAGGGCAAAGATTTGTGTGGACCCTGACGCCCTTCCCAAATATTTCAGGGCTCAGCCAGTCCTATACACCTTACTTACCAAAGTAGAGACAAACTCGAGCAGTGAGAGATAATACAACCAGTGCAGTTCTATGCATCTGTAGTCCCCGTCATCGAGCCTGACAATTCAGTTTGCCTTAACAGGGACTAAAAACTAATGGTTAATGAAGCCTCACATTTAAATCAGTATCCCATGCCATGCATAGAATATCTATATGCCAAACTGGCAGGGGGTGAAACCTTCACCAAACTAGATATGAGACATACCTACCTCCAGCTCGAACTAGACGAGTCATCCAGGAAGTACATGACGATTAACAACCATAAGGGTTGATCCAAATATACACACCTGCCCTTCAGAATCTCGTTGGCAAGCACCATTTTTCAATACATGATAGAGAACATTCTCCAAGGGCTATCTAAGATGGCAGTGTAATTAGATGACATACTAAACACAGGAACAATGGAAAATGAGCACCTGGCAAATCTGCAGGAGGTATAGAGACAATTTTCTTGCCCAGGTCTCCATAGCCAACAAGAAAAAATGTGTTCCAGCAAGCAAAATGATCTATTTACCTATGGTAATTAGTGTATAAAAAAAGGCCTACACCCGTGGAGGATAAAGTTGAAGCCATCAAAGAGAAACTGACTAAACAAATTTTGACAGAATTAAATCCTTTCCGAGGCCTCATAAACAACCATGTGAAATTTATCCCAAACTTGGCTACTTTATTGTCCCTCTCCAGGTGCTGTTAAAAAAACACCAGAAGTGGTTGTGGCAGATGCTGCAAGATGAAGTCTTCGTGAAGGGGAAGCAGCAATTACTATCATCAAACATCCTGGCTCATTATAACCCCGAGAGAGCTGGTATTAACTTGTGATGCCTTTCCATATGGAGTTGGGGCAGTCCTTGTCCACCAATGGGATGATGGCACAGAGAGACCTCCAGCATATGCATCAAGAACCTCAGCGGACACGGAAAAACACTATTCTCAAAAGGGAAAGATTGGCTGTTATTTTTGGGGTACAAAAATTCCACCCGTATGTCTATGGCCGACATTTCACAATCATAACAGACCATAAGCCCTTCCTGGGCCTTTTCAAAGAGGGTAAAGCAACCTCCACTCTTCTACACACACACACACACAACCCGCGCATGCCTCCCCTCGCCTCGGCTTGGGTCCAATGTTGGATGTTATTGTTGGCAGTCTACGAATACTCTCTCACAGCACTGCCCAGGAATACACAGTGTCAACGTGGATGCCCTGAGTCACCTCCTGCTGCCCACAAGCTTGGCTCCTCTGCTTGGCATTGGAGGAAGTCATCATGACCTTTAACTTCCTGGGTACCTTACCAGTGACTATGAAGTAGATTCAAGCATGGACCCAGAAGGACCCCACACCGTCAAAATTGCACCATATGATCCTCAGTGGCGGAATCAGAGGACACCCCACTAATGACATGAAGCCCTTCCTCACTAAACGACGAGAGGTGAGTATAGAAAACGGCATCATCCTGTGCTAGCCCAAGTAGTCAACCCACCCCCCCGGTTGGCACCCGATTCTGAAGTAATTACACAACGGACACACTAGCGTATCCAAGATGAAAATTCTCACTAGGATCCGATAATGGTACCCCCCATTACCAGTGGACAATTTCAGGCATCAATGAAGGATGCACTTCCATCCATCAACTAATGGCCTAGCCAAACAGGCAGTTCAAAAATTCAAAACCAGAATGAAGAAACAGCCTGCTGGTTCCCTGGATGCGAAATTGGCCCAGTTCCTCTTTGATTATGGAACCACACTGCACATGACGAATGGAATCACACCAGCTGAATTTTAATGGGATGACGACTGCGCACCAGGCTCAGAATAATATTTCCCAACTTTTGGGGATGGTGTGGAGTCAAAGCAGAGGACCTTCATATTATTAAAGATGAAATCGCAGAGTACTTGGAAGTGCGTGATAAAATAGGACTGAGTCAGCACGGCTTCGCCAAGGGGAGGTCACGTCTGACAAATTTGTTTGAGTTCTTTGAGGAAGTAACAAAGACGTTAGAATGGTCATGATTTATTTAGATTTCCAGAAGGCCTTTGACAAGGTGCCGCATAGGAGACTGTTAAATAGGTTAAGAGCCCATGGTGTTAAGGATAAGATCTTGGCATGGATAGAGGATTGGCTGACTGGCAGAAGTCAGAGAGAGGGGATGAAGGTGTATTTTTCAGGCTGGAAGCCAGTGACTAGTGGTGTCTCGGGTCTGTGTTGGGGTCACAACTTTTCACAATATACATTAATGATCAGGAAGAAGGAACTGAAGGCACTGTTGGTAGGTTTGCAGATGATACAAAGATCTGTAGAGGGACTGGTAGTATTGAGGAAACAGGTGGGCTGCAGAAGAACTTGGACAGGCTAGGAGAATAGGCAAAGAAGTGACAGTTGGAATACAATGTGGAAAAGTGTGAGGTTATGCACTTTGGAAGGAGAAATGGAGGTATAGACTATTTTCTAAATGGGAAAATGCTCAGGAAATCAGAAGCACAAAGGGATTTGGGAGTCCATGTTCACGATTCTCTTAAGGTTAACGTGCAGGTTCAGTCGGCAGTTAGGAAGGCAAATGCAATGTTAGCATTCATGTTGGGAAGGCTAGAATACAAGACCATGGATGTATTTCTGAGGCTGTATAAGGCTATGGTCAGACCCCATTTGGAGTATTGTGAGCAGTTTTGGACCCCGTATTTAAGGAAGGATGTGCTGGCCTTGGAAAGGGTCCAGAGGAGGTTCACAAGAATGATCCCTGGGATGAAGAGCTTGTCGTATGAGGCACGGTTGAAGACTCTGGGTCTGTACTCGTTGGAGTTTAGAAGGATGAGGGGGGGATCTTATTGAAACTTGCAGGATACTGCGAGACCTGGTAAGAGTGGACATGGAGAGGATGTTTCCACTTGTAGGAAAAACTAGAAGCAGAGGACACAATCTCAGACTAAAGGGACGATCCTTTAAAACAACGATGAGGATAAATTTCTTCAGCCAGAGGGTGGTGAACTTGTGGAACTCTTTGCCGCAGAAGGTTGTGGAGGTCAAATCACTGATTGTCTTTAAGACCGAGATATATAGGTTCTTGATTAATAAGGGGATATGGGGTTATGGGGAGAAAGCAGGGTCTGGGTCATGTTCCAGCATAAGTAACATTACTTCAACACCCCGGCGGCGGCAGAAGGGTTTGTTCGGTCGAACAGCCTGGACAAGGGGCAGTCAAGGCCACCAGACTAGCTGGGATAGTTAGCGCAGGAAGTATGATAGCAAGGGGGGGGGCCATGGCGCACCTCCTGGTAGTGAAGGAGCGCCTGGCCGGGGGGGGCGGGATGGGAAGAGACACTGAGACAGGGAGATGGACCGCAAAGGGGAAGTCAGGGAAGAGGGACGCGGGGGGGACGGGGGGGCGGGGGGGGGGACGGACACAAGGGACCACAAAAAGAAGAAAGGGTTGGGTCTCAGATTAGTTTCAGCAGATACGGTGCAGGTTGAGGGAACAAGATGGCACCGCAAACAGCCACTTTGGAGGGTCCCTAAACAAAGAGAAAGCCTGGTGTGCAGGTGCGCACCCACATGGCATACACACAGTTGGTGGCCATGTTGGGTGCCCCCTGGACAAAGGGAAACTCCAGAACGCAAGGGCCCAGTCTCATGGTGAGAATGGCGACCATGGTCATTTTGGACGACTACCTAAAAAAGGGAAACCCCAGAGTGCAGGGGTGCGTCCACCAGGTAAGCATGGTTGCTCCTGCAGGAAGTGGGGGCAGAAATCCCCCACCAGGATTATCACCTGGAATGTCACAGGACTTAACGGCCCAGTGAAAAGATCCCGAGTCTTCGCCCATTTGAGAAGTTTGAAAGCTGACATAGTCTTCCTGCAAGAGACACACCTGAGGGAGAAGGATCAACTGTGGGTAAGGAAGGGCTGGGTGGGACAGATGTACCATTCATGCGACTGGACAAGGGCAAGGGGGGCAGTAATACTGATTAGCAAGAGGATGGTGTTTACGGTGACAAGGACGGTTACGGGCCCAGCGGGATGGTACGTCATGGTCAGCAGTGTCCTGAATGGGGCACTAATAGTTCTGGTAAATGTGTACGCGCCCAACTGGGAGGACACAGCTTTCATAAAAAAGACATTGGTGGAAATCCCTGACATCAATACACACCTACTGATCATGGGCAGGGGTCTTTAACTGTGTACAGGACCCCTTGACGGACCCATCAAGCCCCAAAACGGGGAAAAGGACAGGCATGGCTCGGAAACTGGGAACTTTCATGGAGCAGATAGAGGCAGTGGACTCATGGCAGTTCTTACACCCCAGAGAGAAGGAATTCTCGTTCTTTTCACCGGTGCACAAGGTATACACCCGTATTGACATCATTGCAATGGGGAAATTGGTGCTTCCAGAAATAGTCAGAGCGGACTACTTCACAATAGTCATTGCTGACCACGCTCCACATTACATGGATGTGAGGTGGAGACAGGCCGTGCCTAACGCTGCGCATGGAGGTTGGACACGGACCTCTTGGCTGACGAGGTCTTGTGCCAGAAAACATACAGGCCATAGGTGAGTACACCACTAACACCCACGGGAAGTCTCACCTTCCACGTTCTGGGAGGCACTGAAGGCGGTGATTAGGGGAGAGATTATAGCCTACAAGGCACATAGAGACAGGGAAGAGAGGGTGGCCAGGCAGCAATTGATCGATTCCATTCTGGAGGTTGACAGAAAATATTCCAAGGCCTCAACCGTAGAGCTTCTGGTGGAGAGGAAAAAGCTACAAATGGACTTTAACCAGCTACCACCAGGAAAGCAGTGCACCAGCTCTGCCAGACACGAGGGACCTTCTACGATCACGGAGAAAAGGCTAGCCACCTGTTGGCTCACCAGCTGAAAAAGCAGGCAGGCACGAGGGAGATAGCACAGGTGAAAGATAGCAGAGGTGGACTGGTAGCCAAACCAGGAAAGGTCAACCGAGCATTTGTGGTCTTCTACCGGGGACTGTATACCTCTGAGATGCAGGGCTGAAACAGTTCCTCGATGGACCAGACATGTCAGTCGTGGGGGACGACAGATGACGGGGCATGAATAGGACTGGGAGAAATCATAGAAAGCATCAACACCATGCAGGCGGGGAAGGCGCCAGGAACCGATCGGTTCCCGGCAGACTTCTACAAAGAATTTGCACCAACCCTAGCCCTGCATCTATTGGAAATATTTGCAGATTCGCTAGTGAGGGGCACCCTGCCTCCAATGCTTCCAAAGGCCACGATATCGCTGATACCCAAGAAGTACAAAGACTCGACAGAATGCGGATCATACAGATCCAATTCGCTACTCAATGTGGAGGCTAAGATACTCATGAATGTCCTGGCTAAGAGATTCAAGAACTGTGTACCAGTGGTGGCCGCAGAGGACCAGACTGGTTATGTCAAGGGCAGACAGTTAACTGCGAACATCAGGCGGCTGCTGAATGTTATAATGACCCCACCCAGGGAGAGAACACCAGAGGTGATTGTCTCCCTGGATGCAAAAAAGGCCTTCGAAAGAGTCGATTGGGAGGACCTCAATGAGGTACTGAAGCAGTTTGGGCTAGGGACGGGGTTCACCTCGTGGGTGAAACTCCTGTACAACACCCCCAAGGCGAGCGTTCGGACCAACACCACCAGCTCTGAATACTTCCAGGTGCACAGAGGCACAAAGCAGGGATGCCCACTAACCCCGGCTCTTGTTCGCCCAGGCAATCAAACCCCTGGTGATCGCTCTGCGTGACGTGAAAGGCTGGAAGGACATCAGAAGAGGAGGCAGAGAGCAGAGTTTCACTCTGTGGATGGCCTGCTCCTCCACATCTCTGATCCACAGAATGGCCTGAAAGTAATTTTTTTTTTAAATACTTTTATTACGGATTTGTGTAAGCAGTAAATACAAACAAAAACAAAGCAGGAACATTATAACAAATAACTAGCTAACCCAACACCCCAATCCACTGTCACTCCCCTCCTTAGGACCTCCGCCAGATCGCTCACCCTGGTTTTGGTGGCTCCGGGTCCCTCCACTCCAGCAAAATCCGTCTTCTGGCAACCCAGGAGGCAAAGGACAGAACATCGGCCTCACTCCCTAGACTCCCGGGTCTTTCGACGCTCCAAATATCGCCATTTCTGGACTCGGGACCACCTTTACCCTCAACACCTCAGACAATATGTCCGCGAACCCCTGCCAGAACCCCTTCAGTTTCCGACATGCCCAAAACCGCCCACACCTGCCCTCTACCCCCTCAAAAAACCTGCTCATCCCAGCCACCGTCATGTGTGCCCTATGAACTACCTTAAACTGTATACGGCTGAGCATCGCAAACGATGAGGAAGTTTGACCCCAGATGGACTCGTTCACCTTTCAATTGCTGAAGGGCAAGTCAGGGGTAGGGAGTGGATTGAGAACCCTGGCATGGCATAAATTCCCACCCTATGACTGCAACATATGTATGTGTACACATCTTGGAGATCTTTAAAGATAAAGGAAGGGATAATATGCTATTAAGGAAAGTGATTAACACTGGGATTTATGGATGATTTTAAACGTGGAAACTGAAGTGACAATTAGGGAGAGAGTGCCTTTCGGGAGAGAGTTTCAGAGAGTATGTGATTGAAATGAGGGTGGGGGGGTTGGTGGTGGTGCAGGGTCATGTTAGTCAGGTCATCAAAAGAAACTCAGTAATCCACTTCAAAAGGTCATAGTAAGAAGTCTTTTACGACTTCCGGTGGCGGCAATGTGCTGAGCGGATGCACATCAGGTGGCTCTCCTCCCAAGCAGACCAAACATAGTCAATTTATTGGAAGTTTCAGACTAAAAAGCCCACCATGCGAATGAAGGCTAAAAAAAGGAACGGCATGAAAGATGTGATCAGGGTGGAGCTCCACATTATGATGAAGGAAGTGATGTCGGGGGTGACAAATACCATGCAGCGCACAATAGAAGGCCTGGGCGGAAGGTGGAGGCACAGGAAAGAACGATCCTGGATTTGGAGAAAGCAGCTACAGACCAGAGCGACAGGATTGTAGCTCTGGAAACTGAAGTGAGAAGGTTGGTGGCGGCCCAGGGCAGCCTAAAAGGGAAAGTGGAGGACCAGGAAAACCGGTCCAGGCGGCAAAATGTCCGAATAGTGGGTCTGCCAGAGGAGATAGAGGGAAGGGGTCCAACGGCTACATCGCCCAAATGCTGGGCATGCTAGTGGGGAGGGAGGACTTTTCAAACCCCCAGAAATGGACAGGGCACACAGGTCACTTCGGCCCAAGCCCAAAACCGGGGAGCAGCCAAGGGCGATATTCGCGAAACTGCACCGGTTCCAAGACTGAGAAAAGATCTTAAGGTGGGCCCGCCAGACAAAATCATGCTCGTGGGTAGGACATAAAATAAGTGTGTACCAAGACATTGGGGTGGACCTGGCAAAAAGGAGGGCTGAGTTTAATAGCAAAATCAGCGCTCTATAAAAGTGGGGTACAAATTAGAATGCTATTCCCGGCCAGACTCTGGGTGACATTCAAGGGCAAGGAACTGTACTTGTATACCCTGGTGGGGGTTGATGAGTTTGTTAAAACGAACGACTTGGAGGGAGAGCAATCGCGCCAGCGATGAAAGCTGCAGTGGCAGAAAAAGAAAGAAATGGAGAGCGGGGGACAGACTGCAAATAGAGACAATAATATCACAAACTATGTGCATATGTTTTTTAACGTGGGACTATGCTGCTTCTTTTTCGGGCTCGTCTCTTCCCTCAATGTGATGAGGGGGAGCAGGGGTAGGGGAGTGAAATAAGGAAAGCAGGCAAAGGGGTGAGAAAAGGTGTGGAAGGGGGTGGGTAAAACAAGGCCAGAACTAGACAACAATGGGAGGGGAGCCACCGTACTAGCGAGGAGGGCTAACACGGGAGGGCAGAAAGCAAGGGGGGCCGCGGCGAACCTCTCAGGGGAGTGGGAGCACCTGGCCAAAAGGGGGGGGGGACAGGACTGAAGGAGAGGGAGAGAACACAGTGGGGGGGAACAGAGGGACTGGGGCTAAGGGGGGATGGGGACCGGAGGGGGGAGCGCAGGACAGAAAAGAAACAAAGGGAAGGTTAAGAATGAGAAACGGAACAGGCGCAAGCCTCGGCACGCATGGAGCAGGACGAGGAACCACATGTAGCCACTCGGGAGGGTCCCTGGGCAAAGGGAGACACTGGTGAGTGTACGGTTGCACCTTGTGGCATACACATAGTTGGCGACCATGTTGGGTGCCCCCGGGACAAAGGGAAACCCCGGAGCGTAGGGACTCGACTTCATGGCAAGAGCAGCGAGCGTGGCCATTTTGGACGGCCCCCGAACAAAGGGAAACCCCGGAGTGCAGGGGCTCGTCCAACAGGTAAGTATGAGTGACCCCACAGGACCGGAGGCTCAGAAATCCCCCACCAGGATTGTTACCTGGAACGTAAAGGGACTTACCGGCCCAGTAAAAAGATCCAGAGTCTTCGCCCATTTAAGAAGCCTAAAGGCCGACCTAATTTACCTTCAAGAGACGCACCTGAGGGAGAAGGACCGACTGCTGGTAAGGAAGGACTTGGTGGGACAGACGTACCATTCATGCTACTGGATGACATCTAGGGGCATAGCAATACTGATTAACAAGAGGACGAGGTTTACAGAAACTAAGACAGTTACGGACCCAGAGGGACGGGACGTCATGGTCAGCATTGTCCTGGAAGAGGCACCGGTGGTACTGGTAAATGTGTACGCTCCCAACTGGGATGACACAGAATTCATAAAGAAGACCATGGCCGAAATCCTCGACCTTGACACACACCGATTGATTGTGTGGTGTGTGGAGGGGGGGAAGAGAGAGAGACTTTAACTGCATGCAGAACCCACTGACCGACCGATCAAACCCTAGAACAGGGTGTGATACCCTCAATTACGACTCAGGAGAGGAGTTTGATAATACAAAGGCTTTAATAACCAGAAAACGGGGACTTCCGGTGACGGCGGGCGGGAGGCGGCCGCACAATGGAGAGCCCCCGCTCGGGAACGGCAATTTCGGGGCTTTAAGCCCGGTCCCAGGGTCCGCGGAGGCGGCAGAAGAAGGGAGAAGGCATGGAGGAGGTACTGAGAAGACACAGGAGGAAAAAAAGAACAAAGAAAAATGTCGAGGGTGAGCAGAAAAACGGCCGAAAAAAAACCAGCTGGAGGTCCGTCGGGGAGTGGAAAGGTCACCGCGGGCTCACCAGGAAAATTGGAGGCTGGAGCACCAGGGAAGGCCGCACTGCTTACGGCTGAAGAAATAACTAGGGTGATGGCGGCGGAATTTGAAAAGCAGTTGGCGCAGATTGCGAAATGCATGGAGACGGTGAGGAAGGCGATGACGGAGGTTTTGAGTGTGCTGGTGGAGGAGGCGGTTTCCCCGGTGAGGACGGAGGTGGCGAGCACAGTGGTGGAGGTACGAGAGCAAGGGGAGGCGCTGAAGGAAGTGAAGGAGACGTTATTGCAGCACGGTGATCAACTTGCCTTGATGGGGAAAGAGATGCGGAAGGTGTTGGATCCGAACAAGGATCTGCAAGGAAAAATGGAAGACCTGGAAAATAGATCCAGGCGACAGAACTTGAGGATTGTGGGGCTGCCCGAAGGAGTTGAAGGACCAAAGCCAACTGAGTATTTTGCCGCGATGCTGGCAAAACTACTGGGGGAGGGGGAGGACCCCTCCCGATATGAACTGGATCGGGCTCATCGGTCGTGGAGGCCTGTACCAAAGGCGAGTGAGCCGCCAAGGGCAGTGACTCTGTGCTTCCGTAAGTACAGGGTGAAGGAGAAGGTCCTGAGCTGGGCCAAGCAGAAGCGGGTGGTGCAGTGGGCTGGAGCTGGTATACGTGTATACCAGGACTTTACGGTGGAGCTGGGAAGGAGGCGGGCTGCCTTCAACCGGGTGAAGAGGGCACTGTACATTAGCAAGGTGTGGTGCGGCATTGTATATCCAGCGAAGCTGAGGGTGACTTACAAGCTCAGGGACTTTTATTTTGGAATGGCGGAAGCAGCGGAGGAGTTTGCGAAAGCAGAAGGACTGTGGCAGAACTGACAAACTGAAGAATGGCCATGTGCCGATGTAACCTCATGACTGTATTTTCTTCTTTTTTGTATCACTGCGCGCGGGTGTAGAGATTAAAGGAGCCAAGGTGGTATATATTTGGACGGGACTTTCACTCGAAATGAGAGTTCTTTGGGGTGTAGGTGGATAGGCGGGGTTTGTGTGCTAAAAGGGGATCTTTGGGCTTTCCTGGGGCCGGGCAAGTGGGAAAGGGACCCGGGCGGGGGCCTCCACGCTGGCCGGTGTGTGCCGGCCAGTGAACGGGAGTGAGGTGGGGGAGGGGCTGCGGCCATCGGAGCCTGGCAGAACAGGGTCCGAGTGGTCTAGCCGGGGTGGAAAGATGGGGGGGAAGGAACCGAGGGTAGGGGGAGGAGTTTTACAAGAGGCAGTGGACGGGAGGAGCTGGAGGCCTGGGGTGGGGGGGTGGGAGCTGTGTAAGATTAAGGGTGACTACGGGTAATCGCTGATTTATTTTTGTCATTTGTTTATGTAAACATGCGGGTTGAGGTTTGGGGGTTGGTGGGTAGATGGGATCGTTGTTGTTATTATGGGGACTGACATATCTTGCTGATTATTGTTTATTGTTGATGGATGTAAATGTGGGAGAAAATGTGAAAATGGAGGAGAATAAAAAAAAATAATAATAACCAGAAAACGAGGTTCGCGACACAATACCCCGTGATTTGGACCGAATGAGACCCAGATGCGAGGGCGATAGTTTGAGAGGCGGGATAAGTGCGCAGGGAGCAGCGTCTTACCGTGTCTGGATGGATAAAACTCTCCGTGCTCCCGGAGTCAAAAAGGGAGGGGGTTTCGCGGCCGTTGATTTGAACCTGCATCATTGAGTTTCGCAGGTGCTTCGGCCGAGATTGACCGAGCGTGATCGCTCCTAGTTGCGGGCAGTCAGAGTCCTCGGTTGAATCGGACTCGCAAAATGGACACCGCCGTCGGTCGCACGTTTTGAAGGTGGCCGCCGCCAAGGTGGCCACCCCCATGACTCGCACGAGGCCGATGACGCGTCGGAAGTAGGTGTGTCTGGCCGCCGTGCAGCCCGTTGCGGGGCTTGTGGTCCCGGGAGTTTGTTTTCTGGGCCCGATGAGACTTTTGTTTCTGGCCTTTGGGCCCAGCCAGGCAGCCCTTCGCGAAGTGCCCCTTCTTTCTGCATTCGCCGCAGATAGCGGAGTGGGCCGGGCAACGCTGGCGTGAGTGCTGGCCTTGCCCACAGAAATAGCATTGGGGGCCCCCGGTGTGAGCGGGTCGCCGCGCGGCGCAGGCCTGAAGCGTGGCTGAGTCTGGAGGGGATCGAGAGGGGTTCGCAAGGTCCGCGGTGTACGTGCGGAGATTATGGTGGGCCGCTTCCAGGGAAGAGGCGAGCGTTACCATGCCTTGGAGGTCCTTCGCTCCGTCTTCTAGGAGCCGCTGCCGGATGTACGAGGATCAGATACTGGACACGAAAGCATCACGAATATGTAAGTTCATGTGGACTACTGCCGTCACCTCTTTATGTTCGCAGTTCCTGGCGAGCACGGTGAGTCTCTCCAAGTATTCATCTAGCGTTTCCCCGGAGCGCTGGCCACAGGTCGAGAGCAAATGTCTGGAGTGTACCTCATTTATCGGCTTTATGAAGCGCTTCTGTAGGATTTTGACCGCCGTTTCGTACGTCGTAGCTTTTTCGATCGCGGAGGATAGTCGGTGGCCCACCCGGGCATGTAGTAAGCTCAGCTTGCGAGGTCCGTCAACTTCAGTCTCTGAGGAATTCAGATAGGCCTCAAAGCACCGGAGCCAGTATTTAAAAATTTCAGTGGCTTCCGGTGACCGAGCGTCCAAATTGAGCTTCTCCGGCTTTAGACCACTGTCCATCATGATGTATTCTGGTTATTAAATTGAGATACCCTCAATTACGACTCTGGAGAGGAGTTTGATAATACAAAGGCTTTAATAACCAGAAAACCAGACAGCTGCCGAGAAGTGTGCTCACTGCACGCTGCCTACTGAACGTAACTTTATATACAGCTTCCTGGGGGCGGAGCCGCAGGTGGAGTCCCCCAGGGTTCCAAACCCGATCTTAAAGTGGCCTACGCATTAAAGGTACATATGTATACAGATATCATTCATCACACAGGGAAAAAGACTGGCATGGCTAGGGAACTAGGTGCATTTATGGAGCAGATGGGGGTGGTGGACCCATTGAGGTTCCTGCACCCAGGAGAAAAAGAATTCTCATACTTCTCACAAGTGCACAAGGTGTACAGCCGCATAGACTCCATTGCAGTGGGGCAATCGGTACTTCCAGGCATCACGGGAGCGGAATACTCAGCGATTGTTAACTCCAGCCACGATCCACATTACATGGACTTGATATTGGAGACTGGCCTAGCCCAGCTCCCCACATGGAGGCTGAACACGGACCTCCTGGCCGACAAAGCTTTCTGATAAAAAAACATCGCGGGCCATAGGTGATTACATTAGTAACAACCAAAACGGGAAGGTCTCACCCTTTGTTTTTTGGGAGGCATTGAAGGCCGTGATTAGAGGAGAGATCATAGCCTCCAAGACAAGCAGAGACAGGGAAGAGAGGGCGGCCAGGCAGCAGCTAGTAGACTCCATTCTGGAAGTCGGCAAAATGTGCTCCGAGGCCCCGACCGTAGAGCTGCTGGTGGAGAAGTAAAAGCTGCAAATGGACTTTAACCTGCTATCCACCAGGAAGCAGTGGGCTACAAAATTAATCTGGGCAAAAGTGAGGCATTCCCAGTGAAACCAAACGGGGGAGGGGCAGAGCTGGAGGGGCACCCGTTTAAAACGGCCCAAAACAGATTCCGTTACCTGGGGATCCAGATAGCCAGAGACTGGACACAAATCGACAAGTGGATCCTGACCAGCCTGGTGGAGGAAGTAAAAAGGGACCTACAAAGGTGGGGCTCACTCCCACTCTCTCGGGGAGAGTGCAGACGATCAAGGTGAACGTACTGCCGAGGTTCCTCTTTCTGTTTAGATCCATACCGATCTTCATCTCCAAGGCCTTTTTCCTAAATGTAGATGGTCTAATCATGGCGTTTGTGTAGGGGGTAGGAACCCGACAATTCCCAAATCAACACTGCAGAGAAGGAAAATTAAAGGTGGCTTGGCTTTTCCGAACCTACAATAGTACCACTGGGCAGCAACGGCAGAAAGAGTGAGGGGATGGGTACAAGAACCCAACTCAGAGTGGGTACGGATGGAGGAGGCCTCCTGTAAAGGAAAGTCCCTCCGGGCCCTGGCTACAGCAGCACTCCCACCCCACTCAACAAGATACACAACGAGCCCAGTGGTAGCGGCCACGGTGAGAATATGGACCCAGTTGAGACAGCACTTCGGGCTAACCAAGATATCCCCATGGCCCCCATCTGCGGCAATCTCAAATTCCCCCCAGCCATGTTCGACACCACTTTCAACAGGTGGAGACGAGACGGAGGCACACTGATGGTCAGGGACTTTTGCGTAGGGCACAGAATGGCGAAACTGGACGAACTGACGAAGAAGTGGAAACTACCAAAAGGACAGGAAATGAGGCACCTTCAAATAACACACTTCCTGCACAAGGAGAAAGTAGGGTACCCCGGGACCCCAGAAACCACACTATTAGAGGACCTGATAGGCACAAACAGCAAAGACTATGTGGGAAAATAAATTGACAACTACTGGACAGAGCTTGGACACCACTGGACGACGGCAGATGAAAATAGGAGGACGAGCTGGGGACAGAGGTGGGGTGGGAACCCTGGAGCGAAGCACTGAGCAGGGCCAACTCCACCTCCTGCGCAAGGCTCAGCCAAATGCAGCTCAAAGTGGTGCACAGAGCACACCTGAGCTGAACCCGAATGAGCAGGTTCTTCCCGGAGGTGGAGGACAAATGTAAGTGATGTCAGAGGGGCCTGGCCAACCACACCCACATGTTTTGGGCCTGCCCCAAACTTGCCAGGTTCTGGACAGCCTTCTCCAAGGCAGTGTCCAAGGTTGTGGGGGTGAGGCTGAAGCCATGCCCAATTGTGGCAATCTTCGGGGTATCGGAGCAGCTAGAACTACACATGGGAAAGGGGGCCAACGCCCTTGCTTTCGCTTCCCTATTCCCACGCTGGAGAATCCAGCTCGGCTGGCAATCAGCAGCACCAACCACAGCTGCAAACTGGCTTGCTGACCTTTCGGAATTTCTCCACTTGGAAAAGATTAAGTATGTCATTCGAGGGTCAGAGGAAGGCTTCATAGATACAGGGGCAGTTTGTCAGCCTGTTCAAAATCTTGTTCGAGGCCAGCAACTAGGAGTAAGATAGGAAAATGAGAAAGTGAGGAAGAAAAAGAGTGAAGACAAGGAAAAAACCAAGATAGATGGGGAACCAAAGGAATGCGCAGCCTGGGGGGAGGGAAGGGGCAGGGGGAGAGGAGAAAGATTAACGGCTGGAAAGTCACAAAAAAGGAGAGGTGGGGATGCGGGGGGCAATCCCCCCTCCCCGATCACAGAACAAACAAAACTGAAGTCAGCGGGGGGCAGGAAAAGGGAGGGCGGGGTGGGGATGGAAAGAACCATAGGCTGAGCCGGAGGGCGGCGAAATGTAGATAAAGTTAATTAAAGGAAGGACAGGATACAATAAAGTAAATTAACAAGGTGAAAAAAAAATGTATATGAGTTCCGGTGGCGGCCATGGAGTGAGAGGTCGCTTATTTGGTAGCTCCCGCTCATCGTGAACTGTTGGGATCTTTTTCCCCGACGTATGGGGGATTTGAGTGGTAAAATTCTAGGCTGGTGAAGAAGAGAAGAATTCCCCTCCAGTTTATGTAGCCGTGAACCAGAAATGGTCTGCAAAGAAGAGATTGTTCGACAAAGAAGGGAGTGGAGTCAGCAGCACAGGAAAGCATGGCGCAGGCTCAGGGATTGGGATTACCGGCCCAGTGGTCAACGGAGCAGCTGGTAAATTTCCTCCAGGAGAGCTTTGCCAGGCAAAGGCAAGAGTACTTGGAACCGATTAAGACGGGGATTGACCGGGTGGAGCAAAGATTGGAAGCCCGGGGACAGGCGGAAGAGGTGGTGGCTGAGCATGAGGACCAGCTAACCGCAATGGAGGCGGCGATGGGGCTGATGAGGGACCACCAGAAAAGGCTGCAAGAGAAGGTGGAGGATTTAGAACATAGAACATTACAGCGCAGTACAGGCCCTTCGGCCCTCTGTGTTGCGCCGACCCCTGAAACCACTCTAAAGCCCATCTACACTATTCCCTTATCTTCCATATGTCTATCCAATGACCATTTGAATGCCCTTAGTGTTGGCGAGTCCACTACTATTGCAGGCAGGGCATTCCACGCCCTTACTACTCTCTGAGTAAAGAACCTATCTCTGACATCTGTCTTATATCTATCTCCCCTCAATTTAAAGCTATGTCCCCCTCGTGCTAGACATCACCATCCGAGGAAAATGGCTCTCACTGTCCACCCTATCTAATCCTCTGATCATCTTGTGTGCCTCAATTAAGTCACCTCTTAACCTTCTTCTCTCTAACAAAAACAGCCTCAAGTCCCTCAGCCTTCCCTCATAAGATCTTCCCTCCATACCAGGCAACATTCTGGTAAATCTCCTCTGCACCCTTTCCAATGCTTCCACATCCTTCCTATAATGCGGCGACCAGAATTGCACGCAATACTCCAAATGCGGCCGCACCAGAGTTTTGTACAGCTGCAACATAACCTCATGGCTCCGAAACTCAATCCCTCTACCAATAAAAGCTAACACACCGTACGCCTTCTTAACAACCCTCTCAACCTGGGTGGCAACTTTCAGGGATCTATGTACATGGACACCGAGATCTCTCTGCTCATTCACACTGTCAAGAATCTTACCATTAGCCCAGTACTCTGTCTTCCTGTTATTCCTTCCAAAATGAATCACCTCACACATTTCTGCATTAAACTCCATTTGCCACCTCTCAGCCCAGCGCTGCAGCTTATCTATGTCCCTCTGTAACTTGTAACATCCTTCCGCACTGTCCACAACTCCACCGACTTTAGTGTCATCTGCAAATTTACTCACCCATCCATCTACGCCCTCGTCCAGGTCATTTATAAAAATGACAAACAGCAGTGGCCCCAAAACAGATCCTTGTGGTACACCACTAGTAACTGGACTCCAGTCTGAACATTTCCCATCAACCACCACCCTTTGTCTTCTTCCAGCTAGCCAATTTCTGATCCAAACCGCTAAATAACCCTGAATCCCATGCCTCCGTATTTTCTGCAGTAGCCTACCGTGGGGAACCTTATCAAACGCTTAACTGAAATCCATATACACCACATCAACTGCTTTACCCTCATCCACCTGTTTGGTCACCTTCTCAAAGAACTCACTAAAGTTTGTGAGGCACGACCTACCCTTCACTAAACCGTGCTGACTATCTCTAATCAAATTATTCCTTTCCAGATGATTATACATCCTATCTCTTATAAAACTTTCCAAGACTTTGCCCACAACAGAAGTAAGGCTCACTGGTCTATAGTTACCGGGGTTGTCTCTACTACCCTTCTTGAACTAGAGGACAACATTTGCTATCCTCCAGTCTTCTGGCACTATTCCTGTGGACAAAGATGACTTAAAGATCAAAGTAAGAAGTCTTACAACACCAGGTTAAAGTCCATACCTCTTCATTCACCTGAGGAAGGAGCAGTGCTCCGAAAGCTAGTGTTTGAAACAAACCTGTTGGACTTTAACTTGGTGTTGTAAGACTTCTTACTGTGCTAACCCCAGTCCAACGCCGGCATCTCCACATTAAAGATCAAAACCAAAGGCTCAGCAATCTCCTCCCTAGCTTCCCAGAGAATCCTAGGATTAATCCCATCCGGCCCAGGGGACTTATCTATTTTCACACTTTCCAGAATTGCTAACACCTCCTCCTTATGAACCTCAAGCCCTTCTAGTCTAGTAGCCTGAATCTCAGTATTCTTCTCGACAGCATTGTCTTTTTCCTGTGTGAATACTGACAAAAGATATTCATTTAGCACCTCTCCTATCTCCTCGGACTCCACGCACAACTTCCCACTACTGTCCTTGACTGGCCCTATTCTTACCCTAGTCATTTGTTTATTCCTGACATATCTATAGAAAGCTTTAGGGTTATCCTTGATCCTACCTGCCAAAGACTTCTCATGTCCCCTCCTGGCTCTTCTTAGCTCTCTCTTTAGGTTCTTCCTAGCTAACTTGTAACTCTCGAGCGCCCATACTGAACCTTCATGTCTCATCTTTACATAAGCCTTCTTCTTCTTCTTGACAGGCGTTTCGACTGCTTTGGTAAACCACGGTTCCCTTGCTCGACCACTTCCTCCCTGCCTGACAGGTACATACTTATCAAGGACACGCAGTAGCTGTTCCTTGAACAAGCTCCACATTTCCATTGTGCCCATCCCCTGCAGTTTTCCTCTCCATCCGATGCATCCTAATTGCCTTTCCCCCAGATATAACTCTTGCCCTGCGGTATATACCTATCCCTTTCCATTACTAAAGTAAACTTTGGAGAAGATCGCGCAGGCAGAACCTGAGGATCGTTGGTCTCCTGGAGGGTATTGAGGGATCGGACGCAGGGGCATACGTGGTTCGTATGCTCGAGAAGCAGATGGGAGAAGGTGCATTTACTCAACTGTTGGAGGTGAATAGGGCGCACAGAGAGTTCGCGAGGAAGCCACAGATGAATGAGCCACTGAGGGCGATGGTGGTGCGATTTGACCGGTTCTTGGACAAGGAGCAGATCTTGAGCTGGGCCAGGCAGATGAGGAGCTGCAAATGAGAAGACAATGAGTTGCGCATTTGCCAGGACTTGGGTGCCAAACTGGCTAAGAGAAGGGCGAGCTTCAACAAAGTAAAATCGGTCCTCTTTCAGAAGGGGGTGAAATTCGGCATGCTGTCCCCAGATAATTTGTGGGTCACCTATGAAGGTCAAGAACTCTATTTCGCATAGTTGGAGAAGGTGATGTACTTTGTGAAAGACTGGCAGGCGATGGAGGACATTGAACTTGGAGACGGGTAATTCTGTACTTGTGCTGCTAAATTTCTTTTTTTGGGTTTTGCATGTATTGGTTTTGTACCAAGTTTTGGGCCGTTGTTCAGTGTTGTATGTCGGTTAACTTTGTTCTAATTGGGGGATGGTGGGTGGAATTTTCTTCTTTATGTTTGTTGGGTTTGTAAATTGCATATGTATGTTCGAGCGGGGGAGAGGGAGATCGGGGGGGGGGGGGGGGCGGGGGGTAGAATGCTTGGTGCCATGGGCGGGGGCTACCAGCTAGCTGGGCGGGCTGGCTCACGGGAGCGCAGTAGGGGGCGAGCAGGTGACTTGTTTGTTATGGGGGTTCGGGTGTGTTGTTTTGTTTAGGGGGGAGTGGGTGGGAGGGGGGAACAGTTCTGCTGACACGAGAGGGACTGGCGCTTGGAAACAAATGGGAGGTTGATGACGGTGGACACCCAAGGGCGGGCCTGAGGAGGTGCGGGACGCGAGCCGGAGGCTGGCCTAAGAAGGGTGATGGTTGATCGGCATGGACGGGGGGTTCCCCCCCGACCAGGCTGATTACATGGAACGTGAAACGGCCAGTCAAGAGGGCTCGCGTGTTCGCGCATTTGACGAGGCTGAAGGCGGACGTGGCAATGTTACAAGAGACACACTTGAGGGTGGTGGATCAGACTAGGCTGAGGGAGGGTTGGGTTGGGTAGGTATTTCATTTGGGGCTAGATTCTAAAACTTAGGGGGGTTGCGATCTTGATTAATAAGCGGGCTTCATTTGAGGTGGGGAGCATAGTGGCAGAATCGGATGGTAGGTATGTTTTGGTAAGTGGGAAGTTGGAGGGGATGCCAGTGGTCTTAGTAAATATTTACGCATCAAACTGGAATGACGTGGAGTTTGAGGCGGGTGTTGGGGAAGATCCCGGACATGGACTCACATAGGTTGATCATGGGAGGGGACTTTAATTAAATGAAAATGAAATGAAATGAAAACCGCTTATTGTCACAAGTAGGCTTCAAATGAAGTTACTGTGAAAAGCCCCTAGTCGCCACATTCCAGCGCCTGTTCGGGAAGGCTGTTACGAGAATTGAACCGTGCTGCTGGCCTGCCTTGGTCTGCTTTCAAAGTCAGCAATTTAGCCCCGTGCTGAACCGAGGTTAGATCAGTCGAGTTCAAGGACAGGGAGGGTGCCAGCCATGGCGAAGGAGCTAAAACGGTTTATGGAACAGATGGGGGTGGGGGGGGTAGATCCGTGGAGGTTTGGACGGCCAAGAGTAAAGGAGTTTTTTTTTCTCCCGGGTTCACGAAGTATACTCCCGGATTGATTTTTTTTGTTTTGAACAAGGCTTTGCTGGCGGGGGTGGTGGATGCCGAGTATTCAGCGATTGTTGTGTCAGTCCATGCCCCACACTGAATGGACTTGCGAGTGAGCAAGGAGGGGGGTCAGCAATGGAGACTGGATGTAGGACTGTTAACATATGAGGGGGGGTGCGGGAGGCCATCCAGAATTATTTGGAGGTCAATGATACGGGGGAGGTTTCGGCAGCAACGGTGTGGGAAGTGCTGAAGGCAGTGGTTAGGGGGAGCTAATTTCGATACGGGCTCATAGGGAGAAGGTGGAACGGGCAGAGACGAATAGGTTGGTTAGGGAGATACTCCAGGTGGGTAGAAGGTATTCTGAAGCCCCGGAGGCAGGGTTATTGAAGGAGCGGCAGAAGCTGCAGATGTAGTTTGGGCTGCTATCTACAGGGAAGGCGGTGGGGCAGTTGAGGAAGGCGAGAGGGACGATATATGAGTATGATGAGAAGGCCAGTAGGATGTTAGCGCACCAGCTAAAGAAAAGTGAGGCGGCCAAAGAGATAGAAAGAGTGAAGGTCACAGGAGGAAACACGGTACTGGACCCAGCAAGGATGAATGGCGTGTTTAAGGAGTTTCACAGCCGGTTGTTTGAGTCCCCAGCTGGGGAGGAAGGGATGAGGCAGTTCTTGGAAAGGTTGAAGTTTCCGAAGGTGGAAGAAAGGTTGATGTAGGGGCTGGGAGCCTGATCAGGATTGAAGAAATACTAGAGGGATTGGAGGACATGCAGTCGGGCGAGGCCCCGGGACCAGATGGCTACAAGAAGTTCTCTGGGATGCCGGGCCCGTTGCTGGTGAGGGCATTTAATGAAGCAAGGGGGGGGGGGGGGGGTGTTCTTCCCCCAACAATGTCACAGGCCAAAATTTCATTAACCCTGAAGCGGGAGAAGGACCCAGAGCAATGTGGGTCATACAGACCAATCACCCTATTAAATGTTGATGCCAAATTGCTGGCCAAAATCCTGGCCTCGAGGATAGAGGACTGTGTTCCGGGGGTGATAGGGGAAGACCAGACGGGGTTTGTTCAGGGTAGGCAGTTAACGGCCAATGTTAGAATTCTCCTGAATGTGATCATGATGCCCTCCGAGGGAAGGGAGGCGGAGGCGGTGGTCGCTATGGACGTGGAGAAGGCCTTCGACCGAGTAGAATGGAAATATCTGTGGGAGGTCCTGGGACGGTTCAGGTTTGGGCAGGGCTTCATTGACGGGGTTCTGGGTGCTGTACCAGGCACCAGTGGCGAGCGTGCAGATGAACCAGGTGAGCTCGGACTATTTTAGATTGCACCGGGGGACGAGGCAAGGATGTCCCCTCTCCCCACTGTTGTTTGCCTTGGCTAGAGAGCCATTGGCGATGGCGCTGAGAGCGTCAAAGAACTGGAAGGGGCTAGTCCGGGGTGGGGAGGGGGGGTGGAACACAGGGTCTTGCAACATGCAGACGACCTTCCCCTATATATTTCCTACCCATTAGGGGGAATGTGGGAGATTATGCGGATCTTAGGGGAATTTGGCCGGTTCTCTGGATACAAATTAAATATGAGTAAAAGTGAGGTTTGTGTGATCCAAGCGATGGGGCAGGAGAGGAGACTGGAGGAGTTGCCGTTTAAGGTGGTGGGAGGTAGTTTTCGTTACCTGGGTATTCAGGTGGCAAAGAGATGGGAGCAGCTACACAAATTAAATCTGGGCCGATTAGTGAAACAAATGAAGGAGGACTCCTGGAGGTGGGTCATGCTCCTGTTGTCACTGGCGGGGAGGGCACAGACCGTAAAGATGACGGTTCTCCCAATAATTTTGTTTGTCTTTCAGTGTCTCCCTATCTTTATCACAAAGGCCTTTTTTAAGCGGGTGAACAGGGTGATTTCTGGATTTGTGTGGTGATGCTCGAGCAATAACTCCAGAAGCGAGATTGGAAGACAATTGAAGGCTTTATTGGACTAGATGTTTCCCCCAGGTACAGAATGAAGCTGCTGGGGAGACACAGGCTCTTATACTCCACCTTACTGGGCTGAACAGCAGGCAGGCTTCACCAATGATATAGCAGTCTCAGGTACCTCCCACACCAATGGTCTTACAGCAGCAACCTGGTAATACCGTAATACCCCTAATACCGACTACCACATTAACCCCCTGTTTTAAAAAAATAGTCTGGCGGAGGTGGTGGTCTCGCGTTATACAGTGGTAGAGGTTGAGGTTATGGTGGTACTCGCTATACATTAGCACAGTGTTTTGCCTCGTTACATGTCGCAACTATTTACAATATTTATTTACAGTCATAATGAAGCAATTAGTCGACCGGGGGCCCTGGTCGTCCTCTGCGATCGTCGCAGCTTCGGCGGTGATGCAGGCGCCGGCTCGGGCATCCGTGGCTCCGGGTGCGTGGCTTTGGCTTCTTCAGCAGCTTCATCACTATCAGATGAGACCAGTGAGAGGACCGATCCGTCTGGGAAGGGGGCGGCTGTGGGGTGCGCCGGTGGGAGGGAGGGTGGGGTTGTTGTTGGTGTAGGTGGGGACCCGGCGCGGAGACCGTATCCTGTCGGCCGTCGGGGTACGCCACGTAGGCGTACTGAGGGTTAGCGTGAAGGAGGTGGACCCTCTCGACCAATGGGTCCGACTTGTGTGCCTGCAAGTGTTTGCGGAGCAGGTTGGGTCCAGGAACAGCTAGCCAGGTTGGGAGCGAGGTCCCAGAGGAGGACTTTCTAAGGAAGACGAGGAGACGTTCGTGAGGTGTTTGGTTGGTCGTGGTACACAGCAGTGACCGACCGGATGGAGTGGAGAATCTCCGGGAGGACCTCCTGCCAGCGGGAGACTGGGAGATTCCTGGACAGTAGGACGGTCTTCCAGACCGTTCCGTTCTCCCTCTCTACCTGTCCGTTTCCCCGGGGGTTGTGACTGGTCGTCCTGCTCGAGGCAATGCCCTTGCTGAGCAGGAATTGACGCAGTCCGTCGCTCATAAAGGAGGACCCCCTATCGCTGTGTATGTAGGCGGGGAAACCGAACAGCGTAAAGATACTGTGGAGGACTGCGGTCATGTCGGGGCAGGGGATGGCGAATGGGAACCGGGAGTACTCGTCAATCACGTGCAGGAAGTACGTGTTGCGGTCGGTGGAGGGGAGGGGCTCTTTGAAGTCCATATTGAGGGGTTCAAAGGGACGGGAAGCCTTTATCAGGTGCCCTTCCTCTGGCCTGTAGAAGTGCGGCTTGCACTCCGCGCAGATTTGGCAGTTCCTGTTGGCGGTCCTGATCTCCTCGATGGAGTAGGGCAGGTTTCGGATCTTGATGAAATGGAAGAATCGAGTGACCCAGGGGTGGCAGAGGTCCTCGTGGAGGGCCCAGAGTCGGTCCACTTGTGCGTTGGCACATGAAATTAAAATGAAATGAAAATCGCTTATCATGAGCCGCGGGATAGGGCATCAGGAGGCTCGTTTAGCTTCCCAGGACGATACAAGATCTCATAGTTGTGGGTGGAGAGTTCAATCCTCCACCGTAAGATCTTATCGTTCTTTATCTTGCCCCTCTGTGCATTATCGAACATGAAAGCTACCGACTTTTGTCAGTGAAGAGAGTGAATTTCCTGCCGGCCAGGTAATGCCTCCAGTGCCGCACAGCTTCTATGGCCTGGGCCTCCTTTTCAACTGAGGAATGGCGGATTTCTGAAGCAAGGAGGGTACGTGAGAAGAAGGCCACAGGACTGCCTGCTTGGTTGAGGGTGGACACCAGAGCTACGTTGGATGCGTCGCTCTCGACTTGGAAGGGAAGGGATTCATCGATTGCGTGCATCGTGGCTTTTACAATGTCCGCTTTGATGCAGCTGAAGGCCTGGCGAGCCTCTGCCGACAGGGGAAAAAACATGGATTGAATTAGTGGGCGGGCCTTGTCCGCATAGTTGGGGACCCACTGGGCATAATACGAAAAGAATCCCAGGCTGTGTTTCAGGGCCTTGGAGCAGTGGGGGAGGGGAAACTCCATGAGGGGGCGCATGCGTCGGGATCTGGGCCTATAACTCCATCGTGCGCTACGTAGCCGAGGATGGCTAAACAGTCGGTGCTGAACACACATTTATCCTTGTTGTAGGTTAGTTTAAGGATTTTTGCAGTATGGAGGAATTTTCGGAGGTTGGTGTCATGGTCCTGCTGGTCGTGGCCGCAGATGGTGACGTTATCGAGGTATGGAAGCGTGGCCCGCAAACCGTACCGGTCAACCATTCGGTCCATCTCCCGTTGGAAGACCGAGACTCCATTTGTGACACCGAAGGGAACCCTTAGGAAGTGGTAGAGCCGCCCATCTGCTTCGAATGCAGTGTATTTGCGGTCGCTAGGGCGGATGGGGAGCTGGTGGTAGGCAGATTTTATATCCACCGTGGAAAAGACCTTGTATTGTGCAATCTGATTGACCAGATCAGATATGCGGGGGAGAGGGTACGCGTCGAGCTGCGTATACCTGTTGATGGTCTGATTATAATTGATGACCATCCTATGCTCCTCCCCGGTCTTTACAACCACTACTTGAGCCCTCCAGGGACTGTTGCTAGCTTCAATGATGCCTTCCCGCAGAAACAGCTGGACCTCCAACCTGATGACGGTCCTGTCCTGGGCACTGTACCGTCTGCTCCTGGTGGCGACGGGTTTACAATCCGGGGTGAGGTTCGCAAAAAGGGAAGGCGGATCGACCTTGAGGGTCGCGAGGCTGCAGACAGTGAGGGGGGTATAGGGCTGCCGGATTTAAGAGTTAAACTCTGGAGGTTACATTGGAAATCTAACCCTAGGAGCGTGGCAGCGCAGAGGTGAGGGAGGACGTAAAGGCGGAAATTTTTTCATTCACTTCCCTGGACCGTGAGGTTCGCTATGCAGAACCCGTTGATCTCTACAGAGTGAGACCAGGAGGCCAGGGAGATTTTTTGATTAACTGGGTGGATGGGAAGAGAACAGCGCCTTATCGTGTTGGGGTGTATCAAGTTCTCTGTGCTCCCGGAGACGATCAGGCAGGATGTTTCATGCCCATTGACGAGCAGGATCGTCACCGCGGTCAAGAGCGTTCAGGGCCGAGACTGGTCCAGGGGTTGGAGGAAGTTGGAGGTTTATCCTCGGGTGGTGTGTGGTCATTCGAACCGGGGTCCTGAGACGCCAGCCAAGATGGCGCCGCCCACAGGTCGCATGGGGGTGTGCAAGATGGTGACGCCCATCTGTTGCATGTGGACCCTGGGGAACAAGATGGCGGCACCCTGGGCCCGCACGTGGCTCTGGAACAAGAATGTGGCGGCGCCCGCTGGCCCGTGTGGAGGGTTGGGGTGGCGGTCCCGGTTCGCCCCCGGAGACCGCGGCGACTGCCCGGGCCTGGCATACCGCCACGAAATGGTCCTTTTTTGCCGCACCCTTTGCAGGTGGCGGAGCGGACAGTGCTGCCGGGGGTGCTTGGCTTGCCCGCAAAAATAGCAGCGGGGCCCCCCGGGGTTGCCTGGTAGTCGCGCAGCACAAACTTGTGGAGGGATTGGGGATGCATCGGAGTCGGCCGCAGGGGGGTTCCACGCTGCCGAAGGGGCCACCGCGCAGTCGGGTACATAAGCACGGGCGTTTCGGGAGGCCACATCCAGGGAGCTAGCAAGGGCCCGTGCTTCCTTGAGGCCGCCTAGTGTCTCTTTTTCTTGCAGCCGCTGGCGGATTTGGGAGGACAGCATACCTGCAACGAATGCGTCCTGGATCAAAAGTTCTGTGTGGTTGCTGGCTGAAATTTGCAGGCAGTCACAGTTCCTGCCTAACACCAGGAGCACACGGTAGAATTCCTCCAGCGATTCCCCGGGGATTTCGTCGCTAGCAGATGTCGGGCGTATACCTGGTTTACTGGGCGAATATAGTGTCCTTTCAGCAGGGTCATTGCGGCCTCGAAATCGTCCGCATCCTCGATGAGGGTGTAGATCTCTGGGCTCTCCCTCGAGTGGAGAACTTGCAATTTCTGGTCCTCCATAGGTTCAGTCATGGCCGTCCTGAGGTACCCTTTGAAGCACCCCAGCCAGTGTTTGAAGGTTGCCGCTGAGTTTGCCGCATGGGGGCTGAGTTGCAGACACTCCGTTGATTCGGAGCTCCATTCTTTAAAATCCAGTCCAATAAATTGATGCTCGATCAATAACTCCAGAAGCGAGATTGGAAGACAATTGAAGGCTTTATTGGACTAGATGTTTCCCACAGCAGCGCAGGTACAGAACGCAGCTCTGGGGAGACACACAGGCTCTTATACTCCGCCTTACTGGGCGGAACCAGCAGGCAGGCTTCACCAATGATATAGCAGTCACAGATACCTCCCACACCAATGGTCTTACAGCATTAATCTGGGTACCGTAATACCCCTAATACCGACTACCACATGTGGGCAGGTAAAACCCCGCGAGTAAGGAAAGTATTGCTGGAGCAGAGCCGAGGGGAGGGAGGGCTGGCACTGCCGAACTTTAGGAACTACTACTAGGCAGCAAATATAGCCATGATTAGGAAGTGAATAGTTGGGGAGGGGTTGGTGTGGGAAGGGGTGGAGGCGGCATTATGTAAGGGCACAAGTTTGGAGGCACTGGTAACGGCACCTCTTCCATTCTTGCCAGCCCGGTACTCCACAAGCCCAGTTGCAGCGGCGGCCTTGAGAGTCTGGGGGCAATGGCGGAAGCATATGGGAGTAGAGGGAGCGTTGGTGTGGGCTCCAATTTGGTAATCACCGGTTTGTGCCGGGGCTGATGGATGGGGGTTTCGGAGGTGGCAGAGAGCAGGTATTGAGAGGCTGGGGGATCTGTTTATTGATGGGAGCTTTCCCGATCTGGAGGATCAGGAAGTGAATTTACTGAATTGCCGGGAGGAAATAGGTTCCGATGTCTCCAGGTAAGGGACTTTGTGTGAAGGCAGGTTTTTACCTTTCCGCCACAGGGGATGCAGGACAAGGTAGTTTCTTGATCGGGGGCGGGGGAGGGGAAGGGGAAGGGGAAGGTATCGGAAATTTGCAAAGAACTTACGGAATGGGAGGAAATCCAGTTTGGGGAGACAAAACATAAATGGGAAGATGAGTTGGGAAAGGAATTAGAGGCTGGTCTGTGGGAAGATGCCCTGAGCAGAATCAGTATGTCCTCATCATGTGCCAGGCTCAGCCTGATACAATTCAAGGTGGGTCACCGAGCACACATTTATTTTTGTATCAAAACAGGTTACAGAGTACAAACACCCCAGGAAACATGCTTCCCTACAATCAACCATACGGTCCGTACAGACTTTCCTCTTTTTCACCCCCCTCCCCTGTGACAAACAGCCCCACAAACACGGTCCCAAACATCCCCCACCTTTCCTCAAACCCCCCTGAAGAGCCCCTTAGCTCATACTTTATCTTCTCCAATGAGGTTCATCATGAGGGTTCGTTCGGACATGGCAGACGTTTGTCGACTTCTTTGGAGAAAATTGAACCGTCAGCGGATTCAATGTTGGGGTTGGCTAGGGAGCAAAGGGGGGTGGGGGGTGGTGGTGGTAAGGGGGAGGGTGTTAGGCTATGTCGGTCTAGCTTAGGCGAGAACTGTGGGAGATGGAGGGGTGTGTTACGAGTTGAACTATGTTTATATCTGTACTTGTGTCTTGTTATTATAAAACCATAAATGCCTTAATAAAATGTTTTTTTTTTTTAATGCATATAATTGTTTATAAATGTGAAAAATGTCAATAAAAGATTTTTTTTTAAATGAAATCTTGCACCACCAGGTTAAAGTCCAACAGGTTTGTTTGGAATCACTAGCTTTCAGAACATAGCTCCTTCAACAGGTGAGTGGTGCCATGGAATTTTTCCATGCACCTAAACCAAGAAAGCAGAGAAGACCATACAGCCTGTCGAGCCTACTCTGCCATTTAATATGGTCATGGCTGATCTTGGGCTTCAACTCCACATTTCTGCCTGCTCCCCTTGATTCTTGAGGGACAAAATGTCTGCCTATCTCATCCTTAAATACATTCAATGATGGTGCATCCGCAACCCCTTGGATAGAGAATTCCAAAGATTCACAGCCCTTTGAGTGAAGAAATTTCTCCTCATCACAGTACTAAATAATTTCCTGAAACTGTGCCCCTTGTTCTAGATTCTCCAGGCAGGGGAAATCAGTCTCTTCCCTGTCAAAATGTTTTTGTTCGAAAAACAACATGTCAGACAATGTAACGCTCCTTTATTGCCACACTGAAGTGTTGCCCTGGATCACACAAACTCTGGAGAAAAATCTGAATCCACGACCTTCTGATTTACAGTTATAATCACTTGTTTAACTGACCACTAGCATGAAGAGTAAGAAAGGAGCTGTTCAATGAAAGTTAGGATTCTTGAAGGAAGGATCGTTGAGGGGATGAAGGTGCTTTATGATATTTGACTTCTTGTTATATTCTACTTTTTGCCTTATAGTTTAAAAAAGGTAGCTCTACAAGAAATTAAGTATTTATTTCTCTGTTTGAAGATTGAACCAAATATACAACCACTTGTTAAAGGAGAATGAAGGATTGCAATTGGACCATAAAAATGTAAAAAGTTTACTGAATGGTGCCAAGCTAGAACATACACGATTGGAAGCTGAGTTTGCAAACCTGAAGGAACGGTATCAACAGTTGGATATAACTTCCACTAAACTAAACAATCAATGTGAGGTGGGTGCAAATTCTTTTAAACATTCATAATCAGTTGGCAGAGATAAGAATTTAAAAACACAGCTTTGGTGTTGTACAGCTTCCTCACCTGTGCAAAGTTATGATTTAAATCCAACATACCAAAAATTATCTGTTAAATTATGTTTCTGTCATTGAACACTTCACCTACAACCAAATACAAATAAAACAGAAGGGGTGCAATTGTTAGAACATGAAGAATGTTGACAAGAAATTAATATTGTGATTTATAAGTCATTTAGTGAGGTTCGCTCCAATCATGGAGTTGTAACACCATGGTCTTTCAACTCGACTAAAGAAAACAGGTGAAGACACACACTTGTGATCAAACTGGGGAAGAGTTTCAGGAGTGCACTAAAAAACATTTTCTTAATACATTGCACTTCCAACAAAGAAAGATCAAAGATAACTAGGATATGTTTTCTCAGGTGAAACTGTTTTTCTTAACCTCTGAAGAGTCATTAGAGTGATTATAGCACAGAAGGAGGCTATTTAGTCCATGCTCTCTCTCTCTGCGCAACCTAGTCAGTCATATTTGTCCATTGCATTACTTTAGCAGTTTTATTTCCTTTGGATCCTCATCCAATTTCCTTTTTAAATTATTCATCATTTCCTCTTCCAGAATCTTGTAAGCAGTGAGGTCCAGTTCATTATCATTCACTGTGTCAAAAATGTTCTTCTTCCTCGGCTGATAGTATAAAGACTAAGGGACACGGGTTCAAGATATTTGGCAAAAGATCAAGTGCGACTGTGAGGAGGTTTTTTATACAATGAGTGGTAATGATCTGGAACTCATTGCCCACAAGGGTGGCAGAAGGGGGAAACATTCAATGATTTCAAAAGGAAATTGGATGAGCATTTAAAGGAAATAAACATGTAGGGCTACAGGGATCGAGCAGAGGAGTAGGACTGATTGGATTACTGCACATGGGAGTCAGCACTGACTGTGTGCCAAATGGCCTCTATCTGTGTCCTTAATAACTGTATGACATCCCACCCTGCATCTCTTGCCCAATATCCTGTCCTCTGGTCCGTGTATCATCAACAAATTAGAACTGCTTTTCTTTGTCTACTTTTTCTAAACATGTCATAATCTTTTTTTTGAAAAATATTTTATTAAGGCATGTATAATTTTAACAACAGTTTTCAAGAGGAAAAAAACAACAGGACAAATAACACCCACCCAACCAACAACCAAACCCAGCCAACGTGGCTCACATACACATTTCCCCAGTCCCCCTTTCCCACTAAGTGTTTCCCAACTCAACCGTCCCCCCTGTCTCTCCCTCTTTCCCTTCACACACACCCCCCGCTTTATATCTGCTGACAGCACCTCGACCCTGCTCCAGCAGCACCTTCTTTATCCGCGGAGTTTTACCCGCCGACACAAACCCTGAGATCACCGCATTCACCCTCTTAAAGAAAGCCTTGGGGATAAAAATAAGCAGGCACTGAAATATTAACAGAAACCTCGGGAGAACCATCATCTTTACCGTCTACACCTTCCCTGCCAGTGACTGCGGGAGCACATCCCACCTTCTAAACTCCTCCTTCATCTGCTCCACTAACTAAGCCAAACTCAGCTTGTGCAGCTGCTCCCATTCCCACCCCACCTAGATACCCAAATACCTAAAGCTCCCTCCCACACTTTCCCCTTCTCTTTCCCCCTCACCTCAATCGCGAAGCCCTCACTTTTGCTAATATTCAATTTGTACCCCGAAAACCAGACAAATTCCCCTAAGATCCCTAAATCTCTCCAATCCCCCCCCAAAAAAGCGGGGCAGAAATATACAAAAGCAAGTTGTCCGCATAAAGCGAGACCCTGTGCTCCACCCCCCCCACCCACCCCCGTACAATCCTCTTCCAGTCCTTTGACGTTCTCAGCGTCATCGCCAGTGGCTCTATGGTCAAGGCAAGCAACGGTGGGGAGAGTGGACATCCCTGCCTCGTCCCCCTGTGCAGCCTAAAAATAATCCGAGCTCACTCGGTTTGTCCGCACACTCGCCACCGGTGCCTGGTACAGCAACCGGACCCAGTCCACAAAATCTTGCCCAAACCGCCCCAGGACATCCCACAAATATTCCATCCAATCAAAGGCCTTCTCCGCATCCATGATGATCACCACAGACGGCATCATGATCACATATAGCAGCCACCTAATGTTCGCTGTTAAATGCCTCCCCTTCACAAACTTTGTTTGGTCCTCTCCTATCACACCTTGCACACAATCCTCTATTCTCGAGGCCAACATCTTGGCCAGCTGCTTGACGTCTACATTTAGAAGGGAAATCAGCCCCTCCATCACGTCAAACAGCCCAATTGGCACGCCGAGGCCCTCCACCAGCTCTTCCTTCACCCTCGGAAACTGCAGTTCCTCCAAAAACTACCTCATCCCTTTCACCCCTGCTGGAAGCTCCGACTCGTACAACCTGCTGTAAAAGTCTCTAAATACCCCGTTCACCCCCACCGGGTCCGAAATCGTATTCCCCCCTCTGTCTTTCACTTTCCCAATCTCCTTCGGCGCCTCCTGTTTCCTTAACTGGTGTGCTAGCATCCTGCTGCCTTCGCCCCATATTCATACACCACCCCTCTCGCCTTTCTCAACGACCCCACTGTGGTATTATCAGGTATTGCAGTACCCGAGAGGCTGTAGACCATTGGGTAAACCTAGGAGTTTACCATTGGCTGTTTGGTATGTAGCTCCGCCCTGACAGGCAGGGTATAAGAACCGGTGGCGTCCAGCAGCCCTCATTCTGTACCGAAGCTGCTGGGGAACAGATCTAGTCTATTAAAGCCTTCAGTTATGTTACAACCTCGTCTTTGAGTTTAATTGATCGTGCATCAATTTAATCAACTCTTAAGCTGAAAGAATGGATCTCCGAATCAAGCCGGTGTGTCTACAACTCAGCCCCCACGCGGAGAACTCAGTGGCGATATTTAAGCACTGGCTGGTATGTTTTAAAGGCTACCTCGAGACGGCCGGAGGCACCCCCTCAGGAGAACAGAAACTACATCTCCTGCACTCGTGAGTAAGCCCTGGAATCTTCACCCTCATCGAGGAGGCGGAGGACTATGATGCTGCGATCGAACTGTTAAGGGGACATTATATACGCCCTGTAAACCAGGGGCGAAATTCTCCAGAAACGGCGCGATGTCCGCCGACTGGTGCCCAAAAACGGCGCAAATCAGTCGGGCATCGCGCCGCCCCAAAGGTGCGGAATGCTCTGCATCTTTGGGGGCCGAGCCACAACCTTAAGGGGCTAGGTCGGCGCCGGACGAATTTCCGCCCCGCTAGCTGGCGGAAAAGGCCTTTGGTGCCCCGCCAGCTGCCGTGGAAATGACAGCTCCGGGCATCGCATGCGCGGGAGCGTTAGCAGCCGCTGACGGCATTCCCGCGCATGCGCATTGGAGGGAGTCTCTTCTGCCTCCGCCATGGTGCAGACCGTGGCGGAGGCGGAAGGGAATGAGTGCCCCCACGGCACAGGCCCGCTCGCGGATCGGTGGGCCCCGATCGCGGGCCAGGCCACCGTGGGGGCACCCCTCGGGGCCAGATCGCCCCGCGCCGACCCCGGAGCCCGCCCGCGCCGCCTTGTCCCGCCGGTAAGATAGGTGGTTTGATCTATGCCGGCGGGACAGGCATTTTAGCGGCGGGACTTCGGCCCATCCGGGCCGGAGAATCGCAGGGGGGGCCCGCCAACTGGCGCAGCGCGATTCCTGCCCCCGCCGAATGTCCGGTGCCGGAGAATTCGGCAACCGGCGGGGGCAGGATTCACGCCAGCCCCCGGCAATTCTCCAACACGGCGGGGGATCGGAGAATCTCGCCCCAGGTTTACGCACGTCACCTGCTTGCAACTAGACGGCAAAGCCCTGGGGAATCGCTGGAGGACTTCTACCGTGCGCTACTGGTGCTGGGTAGAAACTGTGGCTGCCCGCAAGTTTCGGGCAGCGAGCACACGGAACTTCTAATCCGGAATGCCTTCGTAGCAGGTATGAACTCCTCAGAAATCCGCCAAAGACTCTTAGAAAAGGACACCCTTTAAATTTGGCGGCCCTATACCCCCCTTACTGTCTGCGGCCTCGCGACCCTTTATGTCGACCCGCCTTCCCTGTTTGCGAACCTCACCCCGGATTGCAAACCCGTCGCCACCAGGAGCAGACGGTACAGTGCCCAGGGGCTACTGAGGGAAGGGGTCATTGAAGCTAGCAACAGTCCCTGGAGAGCTCAAGTAGTGGTGGTGAAGACCGGAGAGAAACATAGGGTGGTCATTGACTACAATCAGACCATCAACAGGTTTACGCATCTGGATGTGTTCCCTTTCCCCCGCATATCCGACCTGGTGAACAGGATCGCGCAATACAAGGT
The DNA here is from genome assembly GCF_047496885.1 of Scyliorhinus torazame. NCBI lineage: Eukaryota > Metazoa > Chordata > Chondrichthyes > Carcharhiniformes > Scyliorhinidae > Scyliorhinus > Scyliorhinus torazame. Next base: position 313,775,013 of record NC_092707.1, read on the forward strand.
CTTCTCCATGCTGGATCTCATGTCCACTTACCATCAGCTACCCCTCCGCACTAGTGACCGCAAGTACACTCCCTTCGAAGCAGATGGGCGGCTCTAACAATTTTTAAGGATTCCCTTTGGTGTCACTAATGGGGTCTCGGTCTTCCAACGCGAGATGGACTGAATGGTTGATCGATACTGCTTACGCGCAACGTTCCCGTATCTTGATAACGTCACCATCTGCGGCCATGACCAGCAGGACCACGACACCAACCGCCGGAAATTTCTCCAGACCGCGAAAATTCTTAACTTAACGTATAATAAGGATAAATGCCTATTTAGCACCGACCGCCTAGCCATTCTCGGCTACGTAGTGCGAAATGGAGTTACAGGCCCCGACCCTGAACGCATGCGCCCCCTTATGTAGTACCCCCTCCCTCACTGCCCCAAGGCCCTGAAGCGCTGCCTCGGGGTTTTTCAGTTATTATGCACAGTGGGTCCCCAACTACGCAGACAAAGCCCGACCCCTAATCCAGTCCACAACCTTCCCCCTGTCGACGGAGGCCCGCCAGGCCTTCTGCCGCATCAAAGCAGACATTGCAAAGGCCACGATGCGCGCCATCGACGAGTCCCTCCCCTTCCGGGTCGAGAGCGATGCGTCTGACGTAGCTCTGGCCGCCACCCTCAACCAAGCAGGCAGACCCGTGGCCTTCTTCTCCCGTACCCTCCATGCTTCAGAAATTCGCCATTCCTCGGTCAAAAAAGAGGCGCAAGCAATAGTAGAAGCTGTGTGACATTGGCGGCATTACCTGGCCGGCAGGTGATTCACTCTCCTCACTGACCAACGGTCGGTGGCGTTCATGTTTGATAATGCACAGCGGGGCAAGATAAAGAACAATAAGATCTTACGGTGGAGGATAGAACTCTCCACCTACAACTACGAGATCTTGTACCATCCTGGGAAGCTAAACGAGCCTTCCGATGCCCTGTCCCGTGGCACGTGTGCCACTGCACAAGTGGACCCACGACGTGGCAGCCATCGAGGCAAGCTGCTCCTCGTGCTCCACCACCGCCTCCTCCACCTTCTGGATCGCCTAGCCCTGGGCCTCTAACCTCATTTCCATGTGGTCAATCCCCACCTTTATCGGTCCTCCAAGTTCTCCTTCCTCTGCTGGGCAAACGTCTCATGGAGGAAGCTCACTAACTGATCTGTCGACCACTGAGCCGGCAACCTCAGACCCTGACCCGCCGTCTTCCCCTGTGTCGCAGGCTCCACACCAACATTCGACCGTTGTACTCTCCTTTTTCAACCACTTCTGGTCCACAAATCGATACACCGGTGGGATACTCTTCTTCCTCCCCTCCTGCACCTTTTATAAACACTCAGCTCTGCCGTTTGCCAGGGAAAAGGTCCAGAAAGCCCACCACGAGCGGGAGCCACCAAATGTACGACCACTCACACCATGGTCGCCTCCGGAAGTCACCTGTCATCTTATACACCTCGATAAAACCCCTTCCCAATCTCCCTTGCTCCAAGGAAAACAACCCCAGTTACAGTGTTAAATTTCCTCTGCATATGCTATAGGACCCTCGTATCCTTTCGTGGTCATGGCTCGAATGTTCCGTTCTGGCGCCCAAGTCCGGTGGTGGAAGAGGGAAGTGATTTTTTTTTTCTGTGGGGTGGAGTGATTGACCACATGCAATTTTGCACTGTGCAGCTCATTGCATAATTACATATGCATCCGCAACGAGCTTGCCTGGAAATGCGGGGGACAGAAATGTTGGAGGAACATGAAGCAACAATCACTCGAGAAAAGAAGTACTAGGAAAACTCAAGGCTGACAAGGGCCCTGGACCAGATAACCTATATCCTGGGTCTTAAAAGAAGTGACTGCAGACACAGAGGAAGCATTGATTGTAATCTTCCAAAATTCCCTGGATTTTGGAAAAGTCCCAGCAGAATGGACTGCAAATGTAACACTTCAAAAGTGTGAAGCAGAAATCCAGGAACTATAGGCAAATTTAAATGCTAGGATCCATTATTAAAGAGGTAGAAGCAGGACATTTAGAAAATCATAATACAATCTGGAAGAGTCAGCATGGTTTTGTGAAAGGAAAATCATGTTTGACAAATCACATGGAGAAGGAGGAAACCCGCTCCTGGTTGCCATCAAGGTCACCGCAGCCCTGAACTTTTACTTCCTGGGTTCGTTCCAGGGCTCGAGCGGGGACCTGTGTGGTATGTCACAGGCCACAGGGAATCCGATAGGTCACGGATGCCCTGTACATCCATGCGGAAAACGGCATCATCTTTGACATGGACCAAGTCCAACAAGATGTCCAGGCAGTAGGTTTCTCCACCATCACCGGAATGCCTCAGGTCCAGGGGGTAATAGATAACACGCATGTGGCCCTGCGCTCACCGTGCCATCTGGGGGTGTCCCATGTTAACAGAAAGGGGTTGCACTCCCTGAACATACAGCTCGTGTGACCACCAGATGAAGATAATGCACGTGTGTGCAAGCTTCCGGGGAGTGTCCATGACGGCTGTATCCTGGAGCAGTCGGCCATCCTCTGCCTCCTCGAGGAGCACCCCAGGCTAGGCGGCTGGCTCTTGGAGGAATAAGAGGTACCCGCTGAGGACCTCGCTAATGACTCCAGGATGGAAGCCAGTGACCGAAGCGGAAACCCGGTGCAACAAGATCCATACTGCCACCCGGGCTGTGATTGAATGGTGCATCGGAGTCCTCAAGATGTGGTTCCGATGCCTTGACCGCTACGGTGGTGCATCCAGTACACCACCCGGAGGGTTGCACGCTTTGTGGTGGTCTGCTGAGCCCTCCACAACCTGGCACATAGGGCGAAGTGCTGGAGGTTGGTGATGAGGAACATGTGGCCACCTCCGAGGACGATGAGGTGATGCCGGAAAAACTGGGGCTGGAGGATGAGTTTTGTAAGAGCCACGAAGAATCCAGCACAAGTTTTAAGGATACAAAGTAATAACATTTATTTACTATAACATATATACATAACCGTAGCAGTAACTTCCCTTGCTACATACTCCTTCCTGCTGGTTCCTGAACAGGCCAGCTTTATTTATACTAGGAGTTTACTAGTGGTTTCTCCGCCCCCCTCATTGGGGAAGCTCATACTCCCACAGGATTGTGGGATAGTCATTAGTCCCCAGCCAATGGTAAGTAGGCAGGTTATAACATCCCCCCCCCCCCCCCCAAAGTCCAAGGAATCCACCGAAGACCCTGGCGAAGGAGGGCGTCGGACTCGTTTGGCCGCAGGCCGGACACCATTTGCACGCGGCGCTGGATCAGTCTGCGTGTAACGAGACGGAGACCGGCGCTTCCGTGATGAACGGCGCAACGGTTGTACATCCACGGCCCGTGGACCCGAGGATTCCCCCTCTGATGCATCCTGTGTCTCCATCTCGGAGTCAGAGTCCGCTGCCTCCGTCATGTCAGCGTCTCGATCTCCATTCGGTCCCGTAACGACCTGCGCAGGGTTCGAGTGAGGCACCAGTGGAAGACTGTGAGGACTACCTTCCCTTGTCTCTGGTCTTTGTGGCTGTTGAAATGAGCTCCGGGGGCGGGGAATCTTTTGAGGGGATGATCTTCTGGACCGGACGTGGTCTACATGTTTTCGCTGGAGACGACCCTGGGCTTGCACTTGGTAAGATATAGGACCCGTTTGGCGAAAGATTACACCAGGAACCCATTTGGCACCACCAGCAAAATTCCGAATGAACACTGGGTCACCGGGCGCAAACTGCCGAATCGGCCGATGCCGAGAAAATCCCTGTCCCTGCCGTTCTTGTGTGCAGCATACTTTTGCGCCAATGTCCGGGAAAACAATACTAAGGCGGGTGCGAAGTCTCCGGCCCATTAGGAGTTCTGCGGGAGCTACCCCAGTCACTGCATGGGGGGTGGTCCTGTACGTAAACAAAAAGCGAGCCAGTCTCGTGTCGATTGATCCGGAAGACTGCTTCTTTAGGCCTCTTTTGAATGTCTGCACTGCGCGCTCTGCCAACCCATTTGAAGCCGGGTGGTAAGGGGCAGTGCGGATATGGCGTATGCCGTTCATCTTCGTGAACCTTGCAAACTCCTCACTCGTGAATGGAGTGCCGTTATCCGTGACCAGCACCTCGGGGAGGCCATGCGTACTAAACGATAAACGCATCTTTTCAATTGTTGCGCAGGACGTTGTCCCCTGCATCTTATGCACCTCTAGCCATTTGGACTGGGCGTCAATTAGTAGAAGGAACATGGATCCTTGAAAAGGGCCTGCGAAATCTGCATGCAAGCGTGCCCAAGGCCGCCCTGGCCATTCCCAGTGATGTAGGGGCGCGGCCGGCAGATGCTTCTGATGCTCCTGGCAAATGGAGCAGTTTTGGGCCACCTTCTCAATGTCGGTGTCGAGGCCTGGCCACCAGACATAACTCCGGGCCAACATTTTCATTTTGGTCACGCCTGGATGCCCATTGTGCAAGTCTGTTAGTATCAGCTCCTGGCCTTTTTCTGGGACAATCACACGCGTCCCCCACAAGAGGATGCCGTCTTCCACGCTGAATTCTGACAGCTTGGAGGAAAATGCCCGCAACTCGCCTGGGAGCTGTCTATGCTGCCCACCATACAGGACTATGTGCCGAACCTTTGACAGGACTGGCTCCGTCTGGGTCCACTCACGGATCTGTGATGCCGTGACAGGCAAGGTGTGCATAAAATTTAGGGTTGCAACCACCTCACCAGTCGTGGGGGTCGACATGGGGCCGGTCGAAAAAGGCAATCGGCTCAGTGCGTCGGCATTTGCTATCTGCGTACCTGGTTTGTGCTCCAGAGAATACTCGTATGCAGCAAGCAACAAAGCCCAGCGCTGGATCCGTGCAGAAGCAATGGGCGGTATTGGCTTATCCTCTCTGAAAAGTCCCAGCAGGGGCTTATGATCAGTCATGATAGTGAAATGGCGGCCGTACACGTACTGTTGGAAGCGTTTCACCGCAAAAACCACTGCCAGGCCCTCCTTCTCGATCGGCGCGTACTTTTTCTCCGCTGCAGTCAATGTGCGGGAGGCGAAAGCTATCGGTCGTTCGGCCCCGTTCTCCATCTTGTGGGACAGGACGGCCCCAATATCATACGGGGATGCATCACATGTGACGAGCAAAGGCTTTCCAGGATCATAGTGGGTTAGTAACCCAGACGACGACAATTGTTGCTTTACCCGCCGGAAAGCGGTTTCTTGCGGCTGACCCCAAACCCAGGTGTGATTTTTCTTTAGCAGAAGGTGCAAAGGGGCCAGCGTAGTTGCCAGATTGGGGAGGAACTTCCCGTAATAGTTTACGAGACCGAGAAAAGAACGAAGATGCGAAGTGTCAGTCGGGGCGGGGGCATGTTGAATTGCACGCACCTTCTCTGCGACGGGGTGCAGACCTTCGCGGTGCACCCGATAACCTAGGTAGACTACTTCCTTTGCCTGAAATACGCACTTTGTGCAACGTAAACGGACTCCAGCCTCCGAAAGGCGTCTAAGGACAGCCTCCAGATTTTCCAAATGTTCCTGCTCCGACGTCCCTGTAATCAAAACGCCATCTAGGTAGACAGCCACACGTGGTAAAACTCTAAAAATGCCCTCCATAACACGTTGAAAAATTGCGCAGGCAGAGGATACTCCAAAGCGCAACCGTGTAAATTCATACAGGCCCCGGTGTGTATTAATCGTTACATATGGTCGGGAGGCAGGGTCCAGCTCCAACTGCAGGTAGGCGTGACTCATATCTAATTTTGTGAATGAGAGTCCACCTGCAAGCTTCGCGTAGAGATCCTCTATGAGAGGCATTGCATATCGGTTGAGTCGGAAAACCGTATTCACTGTAAGTTTATAGTCGCCACACAAGCGAACTGTGGCATCTGGCTTCATTACAGGTACAATTGGTGCTGCCCAGTCAGCAAAACGGACGAGCCTGATAATACCCAAACTCTCCAAACGAGTGAGCTCCCCTTCTACCTTCTCGAGCAAGGCGTAAGGCACTGGGCGCACCCAGAAATAGCGCGGCGTGGCTCCTGGTTCAACTTGGATACGGGCTACGGCCCCTTTTATTTTCCCCAAACCAGGCTGGAATACATCTGGGTATCGTCCTAGCACCTCAGTCAACCCTTCAGAAACTGTTTGGAGGATGTGCTGCCATTGCAACCGCAAATGGCGCAACCAGTCCCGACCCAACAGGCTGGGCCCATGGCCGTGCAGCACGATAAGTGGGAAACGCCCCTCCTGGCGTCCATAGACAACAGGGGTCATTGTAGTTCCTGCAATGTCCAGTGGTTCCCCCGTGTAGGTGGCCAACCTGGCCTGTGAGTCGGTTAATGGAACGGTCTGTATACCCTGCTTGATGCGGTCGAATGTCCTCTGGGCGATCACGGAGACCGCTGCGCCAGTATCCAACTCCATCTCAAGCGGGTGGCCATTGACACGTAATGTCACCTTAATGGGGGCCACACGGGGAGCTGCCACACAATGCAGCTGCAGGCAGTCGTCCTCCGTCTCCACGTCCTCAGGAGTAGTCGCCGCAGGTTCATTCACATGGAAGATACGGCCTCTGGGCTGGTCCCAGTTCCGGCCCCAGTTTCGGTCGGAACGATGGCGCCTCTGGCGCCCTCAGGACCGCCGTCCGCGACGGGGTCGGCGTCTACAAGTCTGACACGGACATGGCTCCTCATCCATTGGCTCTGGAGAAGGCTCCCTTCGGGGAGGAATGTCCAACGGCCACTGGCGTCGGTCCGGATGTTGCCTCGACCAAGGTACCGCAGGAGTGCGGGGAGACGTTTTCGGACGGAAGGGGTTGCGCCCCAAGGCATGCACTCCCATCCCTGTAGCTCCTGTACTCCTCGCTCTGCGCTCTCTCGGGACAATACTATTTGAGTGGCCTGTTGAAAAGTCAATGTTGGATCCGCTAACAACTTTCTCTGGGTGGCCGCATTGTTAATACCCCAAACCAAACGGTCACGTAACATTTCTGACAAGGTCTCACCATAGTCACAGTACTCCGCAATCCTGCGTAGCCTGGCAAGGGATTCTCCAGGGGTCCTCTCAGCGGTATTAAACCGATAACGCTGGACTATCGTGGACGGGGTTGGGTTAAAGTGTTGCCCCACTATATTCACAAGTTCGTCAAACGTTTTGGTGTCCGGCGCAGCTGGGTACGTAAGGCTCCTAATCACCCCAAACGTATGCGGGCCGCAGGCGGTGAGCAATATGACCACCTGGCGCTCGTTTTTGGTGATATTGTTTGCCCGGAAATAGTAACGCATCCGTTGTGTGTACTGGTTCCAGCGCAGCATCAAAAACATCCAAATGTCCGTACAGAGGCATGGTATAATAGAAAACGACTTCCAACCTGTATCCAACAAAAATCCAGGGAGGTGGCTTCAGCAGTGTAGACAGCTATTCACTTTAACCTTCGTCGCCAGTTTTGTAAGGGCCACGAAGAATCCAGCACGAGTTTTAAGGATACAAAGTAATAACATTTATTTACTATAACATATATACATAACAGTAGCAGTAACTTCCCTTGCTACATACTCCTTCCTGGCTGGTTCCTGAACTGGCCAGCTTTATTTATACTAGGAGTTTACTAGTGGTTTCTCCGCCCCCCCCCCCTCATTGGGGAAGCTCATACTCCCACAGGATTGTGGGATAGTCATTAGTCCCCAGCCAATGGTAAGTAGGCAGGTTATAACAATGAGGCTGTGGAGGAACCTAAAGACCAGCCAGAGGCTGCAGGACTGGCGGCAGCGGCGAGGGCAAGGAAGGCCCTCATCCTTGCTCGATTAACTTATGATGTGGCCCCGTCCGCCACCCCCACTCCCATTTCCCACACTCCCAGGGTGTGTGTCACATCACTCCAGGGTGTCGGCACTGTCAGCGGGTCACTGTCGAGGCAGGGGAGTGATGATAACCCGCAGAGAGCTGAGCGCCGGTGCTCCTCAACCTATGCCATAGGCTGACCCTTGCCTGTCAGCTGAGTGTTCGCTCACACCCACCACCTGCAAGTGATGTACCTGGGGAGGGGGGGATGCCTAGAGAGATGGGCAAAGGGTTCGGAAGTCAGCCCACATTGCGAAAGCGACAGAGACATCATACTGGTTGTGTTTAATGTGTAATATAATTCCTCACTCTCCCAATGGGCCCTGGCTCACTTCTCGACGGCACATGGACTCTTTCACAAATGGTGCCGACGTCATGCACCAGGCTCTCCACTGCAGTCTCCACCCTATCAGTGTTGGCCTCGGTGCCACGCATTGCCAGCGTCATCTCCAGTGCCCGTAGCCTCTGGGACTCCTCCATGCAGCTATGGATCTGCTGGAGTGTCGCTGACATCTCCCTTTGAATGCCCCAGCCGCTCCCTAACGTCCCTCATCAGCTCTGGGTATACCTCATCCACAGGCTCAGCATCAGGGAGGGGGGATTGGGGTTGCATGGAGAGTTGGGGGGTGGATGGTCCCGTGGTGACAGTAAGGTCTTAGGCGGGAGGTGAGGTGGGGGTTGGTATCTACTTACTCGTGCTGCCCGGTGTAGGTCATTGACCTTCTTCCTGCACTGGAGGCCAGTCCTCCTGGTCACAATACAGAAGTTCACTGCTGCTGCCACCTCATCCCAGGCAGCACTGGCTGCCCTATGACTGAGCCTTCTGGATCCTTGGGGGAACAGGACATCCCTCCTGGCCTCCACAGCGTCTAACAGCCTCCACAGGCGTGCGTCACTGAATCTTGGGGCTGGTCTCCTCGGCGTCATTGTTGCGAGCTGGCAGGGGTTGTCTGAGTATGTGCTGAACGACCTTGTTAGCGGGGGGCTGACGGTCAGCTGGCGAGCCTTCCTTTGCAGCAAGAAGCCCGTGAGGCTTCGTTAAGTGGACCAATTAATGTTGAATAGCGTTGCTGGCCTCGTTGGGTCGAACGGCAGGAAGCTCGCAGCAATTCCCGCTCGCTGCAACACTTCAAAATCTTTCCAGAGAATTGTGCCCTATATCTTTTGTCAGCCTGGGAGCTCTAACTTAGGACACCCATTCTTTCACTTATCTGGAAATGTGTATAATTTTTGAAAGATTCCTGTTGCTTATTTACTGTATTACCTGCCAAACATTGATTCCGATCCACCTGGGCCAGATTCCTTTTAAATTCACTGAAATTAACCCACTTCCTGTTAATTATTCTAAATAAATATTTAAATGTTTGATATTTCCTTGTATTTTTATATATCGATTCTAAACATAATAATAAAATTTTCCCAAATGCTCTCCAACTGAAATATGCGTCTATTGCTTCATTTCATTCTTCCGAATGAGAACAAGTACAAAGTCTTTCCTCACTGAAGTGGCAGCATATTGATTTCTTAAAAGGCCCTCGTCTGAATATTTCAGGAGTTCCTTCCTTTTTGCCCTTTGCATTGTTATTTTTCCTATCTATAGTAGAATAATTGAAATCCCTGATTATCAGTACTCTAGAGTTCATGCATCTTTGTGCACTTCCCACTATTTGATTACCTAAATAGCTAATATTGTTCCTTCATTCTAACAAAATAGGTTCTTTTTTTGAACCCTCAAGTACATAACTCCTGCCTGGTGCTGAAACGGTATTTTTGGTCAATACTCCCACCACCCCTTCCTTTTTTACTATCCCTAATTTTTAGAATATCTTATAGCCTGTTAAGTTTCTATCACTCCCTTTGTTTAAACTAGATCTTGATTATTTCCCCTATATCATAATCCCATGTGGCTACTTGTACCTACAACTCATCAGCCTTATCTACCATACTCCAAGCATTCATGCACTCTAAACCGATCCGTGTCTGCCTCACGTTCCCCATGTCTGATCTCTCCTATTTCAGAACTATTTATTCTCGTGCTGTTCTTTTGCCCCAGTCCTCTGTGCACCTTGTATCACTTCTCTAATGCTTCATTCTCATGTTCCTTCCCCTGCTAGATCATTTTAAACCCTTTCCCTCACAACACTCGTTCAGCTCACCGCAAGGACATTGGTTCCAGCCCTATTGAGGTATCACCCTCCCATCTTGAGCAGGTCCCCTTCTACCTCAGGATTGATTCAAGTACCCCAGGAATCTGAAGCCCTTCCTTAAAAACCATTTTTTTTTAGCAACAGCTTAACCAGTTTATCTTACTTCTCCTGTATTCATTATCAGATGGCATTGAGAGTAATCAGACATTATTACCTTAATGGTTTGCTCTTTTACTTCCTCGCTTGCTCTTGAAATTCTTGTCCATTGGGCCTCAATCCTTCTGCTTTCATTATTAGTTCCAACACTGACCAACAACTTCTGACTGTTAGCCATCCTCTTGCATGTGTAACCAACCAGTGTTATATAAGTATTGGTCAGACGAACTCGCCTGATTGTTTTCAAAGTTTAATAGGATTTTTATATCCACCAAAGGGGGCAGTTGGGTCCATGGTTTAATTTCTTATCTAAAAGATAAGCACTTTCCATTCCTCAGACCTGCACTGAAATTGCCCATGATTATGAAGTGGAGCTTGAGCCCATGCTTTTCAGACTCTTTGAGATGAGTGCTACCGTTGAGTCACTGGTGATGCCCAAAATTTCTGAAAGTGGGAAATGACCTGATAAAATGCCAACCAAATTTTGACAATGTCCCATTTCTAAGATTTGGTGGTTTTCGATCCCACTACAATCTCTCACAAAGTGGGTCACTATGGTATCATAAGATGGCTCAGAAAGCAAATTGCCTTATTTTCAGGTATCTGAGAACTGCAGCAGTCTTCCCTATCGTAAATGCCTGTTAATTTGCCTGTTGAAGCTACTGAGGAGAATTATTATATGTTTTAGTTGAACTCCAATCCGCCCCCCCCAAAAGTTTTTCCTGTGTTCACATTTTGAGCTGCAGACAAGAATTCAGATGGTATCTCTTATTTGACTATGTAACACTTTAAAATTGGGAGGTTTTTAAGTTCAGTAATGCACCCGTTATTTTCTTTTTTAGCCTTTTGATATGTTGAAGGGTATATCTGAAAGTTTTTATCTGATAATTTGCAAATGTGTTGCACCATGTTTTGGTTTTCATGCAGCTCCTGAGTCAATTGAAAGGGAATCTTGAGGAAGAAAATCGACATTTGCTGGACCAGATCCAGACATTAATGCTGCATAATAAGTCACTGTTGGAACAGAGCATGGAAAGTAAGGATCTGTTCCATGTGGAGCAAAGACAGTATATGTAAGTAGAATGAGAGGGAGCACTTTCAATGGGATAATTAAAAACACTGTCCCCTTGCCAGATTGAAAAGGATGCATTGTCCTATCATGTTGTCACCAGGAGTGGAAAGTAAAACATATTCCCTGTACTATTGTCTTCAATATGTTTCTCAAATACAATCCATAGTTTCCTTAAGTCTGGAATATCTACTAAAATGCTCATTAAAACACGAGTTTTCAGATCCTTCTAAATAGAGCAAATGTTTAATATGATCACGGGTTGATAGAATCAGTGACAAGGCAGAGGGTGGCATTGTGTTGAAATCCTCACAAAGAGCACCTCACAAAGAGCGAAGAGCACTGCAGACCAAATTTATGCAAGTTGTTGGAGAATGTTTTATTTTTCTAAAAAATCTTTTTATTGGCATTTTCAAATTATATACATTGCCGTATGTTTTCATTTATTGTATTGTACAAAAAGGCTTCTTCTTAGGTTTCTCTATTTACAGTCTGTCGCCGCCTGTCTCAGCGTACAATCCTCCCTAGCCCCCTCCAGCTCCCCTCTCCCTAACCTCCTCCCGCCCAACCCCCTGATGCCCTCCCTTTTTTTCACACAAATGTTTTCAAATACAGTTTTGGATACACTTGCAAAGCAAAACACATAGGCTCGAGGAAATATACCTGGACAGAAGGGGTCTTTCCTCCCCTCTCTTCTTTCTTTTTTTTACCAATCATCTAACTGGGCCATTGCTCATTTCCCCTTCCCGTTTTTTCTCGGATTCTCTCGCCGTGCTGAGGTTGCTGCCACTGTTGTCTTCCCCTGTGCCCCCCGCCCCCCTGTTATTGTTCCCTTATCTGGAAACCAGGGGCTGGTTTAGCACTGGGCTAAATCGCTGGCTTTGAAAGCAGACCAAGGCAGGCCAGCAGCACGGTTCAATTACCGTACCAGCCTCCCCGAACAGGCACCGGAATGTGGCGACTAGGGGCTTTTCACAGTAACTTCATTTGAAGCCTACTTGTGACAGTAAGCGATTTTCATTTCATTTGTTCCCCCTTCTGGCTCCCCTTTTTTGTTCTCACCTCCCTCCCTTCGCATCCCCCTTCCCCCCCCTTTTCCACTGCTGCCCCCCCATTCTTTCTTACTGAGTTTTGCTACCTCACCTTGCTTTCCTCTTTCTGCCATGTCCTGGCTATTTCTCCCTGGCTACTTATTTATATATGTGTTGGCCACAAACGGGTCTCTGAACAGTCGGGTGAATGGCTCCCATGTTTTGTGGAAGCCCTCTTCCGACCCACAGATAGCAAATTTGATTTTCTCCATTTGGAGAAATTCCGATAGGTCGGACAGCCAGTCTGCAGCTTTAGGTAGTGCTGCTGACCGCCAGCCGAGCAAGATTCTACGTGGGCGATCAGGGAGGCAAAGGCAAGGGCATCCCCCTCCTCCCCATGAAGAGATCTAGCTGGTCTGATACAGCGAAAACCGCCACGTTCGGGCAGGCTCCATCCTCAACCCCACCGCTTTGGACATTGCCTCGAAGAAGGCTGTCCAGTACCTAGCAAGTCTGGGGCAAGACCAGAACATGTGGCCGTGATTGGCCGAGCCTCCTTGGCACCGTTCACATCTATCCTCCACCTCCTGGAAGAACCTGCTCAAGTGGGCTCTATGTACTACTTTTAGCTGCGTTAGGTTGAGCCTCGCGCATATGGAGGTAGAGTTGACCCTGTGCAGTGCTTCGCTCCAAAATCCCCACCCTATTTTGAACCCCAAGTCTTCCTTCCATTTCCTCCTTGACATATCCAGTTCGGTGTCAGCCCTCTCCAGCAGTCGTTCGTACAGTACATGTCACTACAGTTCCCTCTGCCTAGGATGTCTGCGTCCAGTAGCTCTTCAAATAATGTCTGTCATGGTCGCTGCGGGTATGTCCTTGCGTCCTTCCGTAGGAAGTTTTTAAGCTGCAGGTATCGGAGTTTGTTGCCTTTAGCTAGTTGGAATCTCTGCGTCAGTTCGTCCAGTGTTGTGACCCTACCGTCAGTGTATAGGTTCCTGAACGTCAATGTCTCTCTCTCTCTCTCTCTCTCTCTCTCTCTCTCTCTCTCTCTCTCTCTTCTCCCCCTCTCTCTCTTCTCCCCCCCCCCTTGCTTGTCTCCACCTTTTTAAGGTGGCGTCGGTGAGTGCTGATTGGTGCAGATGGGGGCTTTGTCAGACATTTTGGTCAGTCCGAATTGCTGCCATAGTTGGTTCCACGTCTGGAGGGTGGCTATCACCACTGGGCTGCTGGAGTGTTGCTTGGGCGGGGATGGGAGTGCCACCGTGGTGAGGGCCCGGAGAGAGGTCCCCTTGCAGGAGGACTCCTCCGCGTGCACCCACTCGGCTTCTGGCTCCTTTTTCCATCCCAACACTCTTTCCACTGTCGCTCCCCAGTGGTAGAATTATAGGTTTGGGAGGGCTCGTCCTCCCCTGGATTTTGTTTCCTGTAGGACCTTCTTTGTGATCCTAGCATTCTTTCCCCCCCATACAAATGCCATGATTAACTTGTCCAGTGAGTTAAAAAAGGCCTTGGGGATATAGATCGGGATGGATCTGAGTAGGAAGAGGTACCAGGGCAGTGCGTTCCTTTTGATTGTCTGTACTCTCCACACCAGGGAGAGTGGGAGTGTGTTCCATCTCTGCAGGTCCTTTTTGACTTCCTCAGTCAACTGGTAAGGTTCCATTTGTGGATCTCTGTCCAGTCATGAGCGATTTGGATCCCCAGGTAACGGAATTTGTGTCGGGCTTGTTTAAACGGCAGTCCCACCAGCTGCCCCTCCCCCTTGCGGGTTCACCGGGAAAATCTCACTTTTACTCATGCAAAGGCACCAAACTCTTTCAGGAGCGAGATGATTCCTTCCATGATGCTTTGTAGAGATCCAAGATGTAGAGGAACAGGGCATCCACATAGAGCGAGACTCTATGCTCTCTGCCTCTTCTTTGGATCCTCCTCCAGTTCTTTGCTGTTCTGAGCACGATCGCTAATGGTTCAATCGTTGGGCGAACAACAGCTGGGTCAGCCGGCATCCCTGCCTGGTGCCCCTGTGCAGCTGGAAGTACTGGGAGCTGGTGTTGTTTGTCCATACGCTTGCCATGGGAGCGTTGTACAAGAGCTTCACCTATGAGGTGAATCCGAGCCCGAACCGTTCCAGCACCTCTATGAGGTACTTCCACTCGACTCTGTCGAAGGCCTTTTCTGCATCCAGGGTGACGATCACCTCAGATGCTGTCCCCGGATGGGGTCATGATCATGTTCAGCAGGTACCTGATGTTCGATATTAGCTGTCTACCTTTGACAAAGCCCGTTTGATCCTCTGTGACCACCTCTAGTACGCAGTCTTCTAGCCTTTTGGCTAGGACCTTGGTCAATATTTTGCCGTCTACGTTTAGGAGCGAGATGGGTCTGTATGAACCGCATTCAGTTGGGTCCTTGTCGTTCTTGGGTATTAGCGAGATTGAGGCTTGTGCTAGCGTAGGTGGCAGTGTGCTCTTTGCCAGTGAGTCTGTGAACATCTCCCGCAGGTGTGGGGCCAGTACTGTCACAAATATTTTGTAGAAGTCCGTTGGGGTCCCGGCTCCTTCCCGCCTGCATGGAGCTTATACTCTCCATGATCTCTCCCAGTTCTAACAGTGTTCTCAGGTTCCGTGTCTGTCCTCCCCCACGACTGGCATGTCCAGTCCATCGACGAACTATTTCATCCCCTGTTGGGGGCTCTGAGGTGTGCAGTCCCCGGTCAAAGTCCTCGAAGGTTTTGTTAACCTTGTCTGGGTCTGTTTCTAGCGTGCATCTGTTGTCCCTAATTTGCGTGACTTCTCTGGTGGCTGCCTGCTTTCTCAGCTGGTGCGCCAACATGCGGCTGGCTTTGTCCCCGTGTTCGTATAGGATCACCGTGCCTGCCGGAGTTGATGCACTGCTTCCCTTGTGGAGAGCAGGTCAAAGTCCATTTGTAGCTTTTTCCTCTCCGCCAAGAGCTCTACAGCCGGGGCCTCAGAGTATTTACGGTCTACCTCCAGTATGGAGTCGACCAGCTGCTACCTAGCCACTCGCTTCTATCTATCCCTTTGCACTTTAAAGACGATAATTTCCCCTCTAATCACAACCTTTAGTGCCTCCCAGAACGTGGAGGTTGTTTTGGTTGTTTGCCGTATACTCTGCTATGGCCTGTGATACCCTCTCGCTGAACGCCTTGTCAGCCAGTAGGGCGGTGTCCAACCTCCATGTGGGCCGTTGGGTTCTGCCTGTCTCCAACCTCACATCTATCCGACAGCGGGTAAGCAAGAGCTGGGTGAGACAGACTTACCATTCCTGCTGCGGGACGAGGGCTGGGGAGATAGCGATTCTGTTAAATAAAAGGACAATGTTTAAGGCAACGAAGGCGGTAACGGACCCAGGGGGATGGTACGTCATGGTCAGCGGTTCTCTGGACGGGGCATCGGTAGTACTTGCCAATGTGTACGCTCCCAACTGGGACGACACGAAATTCATTAAAAAGACCATGGTGGAAATCCCTGACATAGCGACGCACCGACTGATCATGGTGGGGGTGACTTTAACTGTGTACAGGACCCACGGACAGACAGGTCGAACCCCAGAATGGCGAAGGAACTCGGTCGCTTCATGGGGCAGATGGGGCAGTGGACCCATGGAGATTCACCACCCAGGGGAGAAGGAGTTCTCCTTCTTCTCCCCAGTACACAACGTACACTCAAGGATTGACTTATTTGTGCTCTGTTGACTTCTATCTTTATTAATACCACAGGATGCAAGTACGTTCCGTGTATTGGACAAATGACCACACAACAGTATATTAGTTCAATTATAGTTTATTATCAAACATAGGATTGGTTCTATACTTAATAACTTACATGCTACTATACATTAGACTATATCTTGACAGCTTAAATGACCTTTAATTAACTTTCAAGTGACCGGCTCTGTGCAGGTTAGACAAGACCTTTATCTGGTTCCCCATGTGTGGCAGCTGGAAGTTGTCAGGTACATCTGGGCTGAGGTTCGTCCTTCTGGTAGCAATTGCAGGTCCTTGAACTTGGCTGGTCGATATACTGCAGTTAGTGGGGCAGAGGCCAGTCCCAAAAGAGACACAGCATTGGTTCCTCTTATCCTCCGATCTTTTGCGCTCTTTTGGGCTGTCCCAACTCGGGATCCAATAGACCGATAGGATTTCGATCACCCTAATCGATTCTGGCCAATTAGGGGCGGGTACCTTGATAGCTAGGCGGCTCCTGGTTTTTATTGTCCAAGGCATGTATACACTCCCAAATAAGGTGAATAGGTGCCCCCGAGTCTGTTACTACTGTTATGTTTCAATCTGAGACTTCCGGTGGCGCCCTCGAGGAAGCAGGTCGCAGGTCGGATCATTCCCGCCCGCGATGGGCAAACAGACCTTTTCCAAAGGACTTTTTCGGGACCTGGCGACCTGAATCGGTGGAGGGGACGATAGGAAGAGGCTTTACCCCCGGGGTATGGACAGCTGGACCAGAAGTGGTCGAGTGGAGCGGCAAGGATCGAAGCGGGAGCAGCGGGGACCCCAGACTGGGCGGCGAAGCATGGCAGACGGCAGGGAGCAGAGGCCCACTGGCCAAGCGAGCGACAGATGGAATTCTTAAGGAATCGCTTAGCCGAACTGAAGAGGGACATGCTGGACCCGATGAGAGCGGCAATGGACCGAATGATCGAGGCACAGGCGGTCCAAGAGAAGGCGCTCAGGGAGGTCGAGGTGAAGCTCTCCAGCTGGACTTGAACTAAAGGACTCTAGGCTCTCAGAGCTTTTGGGGGGCCGGGGCGGGGGGTTAGAGCCACATTAGTTTAGTTGAACATGTGTGGTATGGGCAAACAGAGTTGATCGGGGAAGTGCCTTATTAACATGTTTATTCTTTCCCACTGTTCGTTTTCACTATGTTAAGGCTCTTTGCATAGGGCATTTCTCTCTATAAATGTTACAAATTTGTTTTAAATAAAAAATTTCAACAAAAAAAAAATGTTTCAATCTGAGTCCCATTGTCCTGGGCAGATCTGTGATTGACCTCCAGCAGGTGCAAGTTTCCGTATAGGTCTGGTTTGCTTTTGCAAATACACACGAGCTGTGTCTTATCTGTGTCCCTGCCTGACCACAATTCCCATTATCCTTTGCGGACGGCCATTTTAGATGGCCACAAATCCATTCTCTTGATCCTGAACGCGAAGCTGTCATGATATTCAGGTAAACATCAAGGTGCAAACATACATACATACTGATGGACAGATCAATGGACCAATCAATACACACACAACACCACAGCCAATCACAAGCAAAAGCATACACACTATAAAAAGGGGGAACACGACACTTCCGGCCCATTCCAGCAGGAGACAGCTCAGGGCACAGAGCTCACAGCAAGCGACTCAGACATTCATCATGTGCTGAGTGCTTCTCCAAGATAGTGTTAGGGTTAGGTCCACAGATTCAAGGGTAATGAACGAACCCCAGTAACCAGTTTATCATTGTAAATATTGTTAGTAATAAAACTGAGTTGTACCTTCCGCAACCGTGTTGGCTCGTCTATGGAGCAGAGAACACAACACGACAGAAGCGTGGTGGATCATGTCGTGTTGGGTGTTCCTATGCACAAATGATCCAACACGGCTGTAGATGGTACAACTCTGTTTTATTGTCTTAACAACGGCAACTACTAACTGCTGGCTTGGGTACGTGCTTCACCAGCTAACCTGTGGACCCAGCCCTATCACTATCTTAGTGAGGCACTCAGCACATGGTCTATGTCTGAGTGGCACGCTGTGAGCTCTGTGCTCTGAGCTATCTCCTGGTAGAATGAGCGGGAACTGGCGTGTTCCCTGCTTTATAGTGCGTGTGCTCTCACTGGTGATTGGCTGCGATGTTGTGTGTGCTGGTTGGTCCAACTACCTGTCCATCAGTGTGTGTGATTGCACCATGATATGTTGATGTGGATATCATGACAGGGTCACAGACCCGAACCAATACCTGCCCTGTCTACCCCAGTCACTTGTCGGTCAATTCAGGTCCTACTCTACTCTAACCTAAATGTATTACACAATTTTACCTAATTTATTATTACATACAGTTCATAAAATTAATTCATTTCATTTCTAAATTGCATTCATTTTAAGCATTTCTAACTTAAATTCATTTTAAAGACAGTTCATTTCTTTTTCCTTTTAAAATATTTTAAAAATAATTTTTATTAAAGGTTTTCATAAAATATCAATAACAAAATGAGAAAGAAAAAAGAGCCCAACAGGGTTAAGTACAAAACACAATCTAGAAAAGCAACCCCCCAAACCCCCCCCCCCACTGTACATAAATAATAAATTACCATTAACACCCCGACTTAACACAACAGGTGTATACACCCCCTCAGACCCTCCAGTGTAAATAACAGAAACAAAAATAAAGTAAACCCCCCCCCCCCCCCGAGCTGCTGCTGCCATTGACCAATGTCTATCGTTCTGCCAGAAAGTCGAAGGACGGTTGCCACCGCCTAAAGAACCCTTGTACCGACCCTCTCAAGGCGAATTTCACCCTCTCCAATTTAATGAACCCTGCCATATCGCTGATCCAGGATTCCACGCTTGGGGCCTCCCATCTTTCCACTGAAGGAGAATCCTTCGCCGGCCTACCAGGGACGCAAAGCCAGAATTCCGGCCTCTTTCGCCTCCTGCACTCCCGGCTCCTCTGCCACCCCAAATATTGCGAGCCCCCAGCCCGGTCTAACCCTGGATCCTACCACCCTCGACACCGTCCTCGCTACGCCCTTCCGAAATTCCTCCAGCGCTGGGCATGCCCAGAACATATGGGTGTGATTTGCTGGGCTCCCTGAGCACCTAACACACCTATCCTCACCCCCAAAGAACCGGCTCATCCTTGTCCCGGTCATGTGTGCCCTGTGCAGCACCTTAAACTGTATGAGGCTGAGCCTCGCGCACGAAGAGGAAGAATTCACCCTCCCTTGGGCATCTGCCCACGTCCCCTCTTCGATCTCCTCTCCCAACTCCTCCTCCCACTTACCTTTCAACTCCACCACCGAGGCCTCCTCCTCCTCCTGCATCACCTGGTAAGTTTCTGAGATCTTCCCCACTCCCATCCACCCCCCCCCCCCCCCCCCCCCCCCCCCCGAGAGCACCCTGTCCTGTACTGTGTGTGGCAGTAGCCGCGGGAATTCCACCACTTGCCGTCTGGCAAACGCCCTTACCTGTAAGTACCTGAAGGTGTTCCCCGGGGGGAGCCCGTACTTCTCCTCCAGCTCACCCAAGCTCGCGAACTTTCCGTCCACAAACAGGTCCCCCAACTTGCGTATCCCTGCCCTGTGCCACCCCGAAAACCCTCCACCTGTTCTTCCTGGGGCGAACCGGTGGTTCCCCCGTAATGGGGTCCACGCCGAGGCCCCAACTTCCCCCCCCTATGCTGCCTCCACTGCCCCCAAACTTTGGGGGCCGCCACCACCACCG
The DNA here is from genome assembly GCF_047496885.1 of Scyliorhinus torazame. Taxonomy (NCBI): domain Eukaryota; kingdom Metazoa; phylum Chordata; class Chondrichthyes; order Carcharhiniformes; family Scyliorhinidae; genus Scyliorhinus; species Scyliorhinus torazame. The sequence continues at coordinate 313,794,725 of NC_092707.1, forward strand.
GGCTCGTGGTATACCTCCTTGGAGGGAGCGGCAGCAGCGCCGTTGCCAGCCCCCCAGACTCGCACCCACACAGGCCGCCGTCTCCAGCCTCTTCCATGCAGTCCCCTCCCCCTCCATCACCCACTTGCGCACCGTCGTCGCATTGGCAGCCCAGTAGTACCCACAGAGGTTGGGCAGCGCCAGCCCCCCCCCCCCCCCCCCCCCCTATCTGTACTCCGCTCCAGGAACACCCTTCTCACCCTCGGATCCCTCGCGCCCACACAAACCCCATTATACTCCTGTTAAACCGCCTGAAAAAAGCCTTCGGGATAAACACTGGGAGGCACTGGAACAGGAACAAAAACCTTGGGAGCACCGTCATTTTGATTGACTGCACCATACCCGCCAAGGACAGCGGCAACGCGTCCCACCTCTTGAACTCCTCCTCCATTTGCTCCACCAGCCTTGTAAAGTTAAGCCTATGCAGGGCCCCCCAGCCCCTGGCCACCTGGACCCCCAAATATCTGAAGCTCCTCTCCGCCCTTTTTAGTGGGAGCTCGCCAATCCCCCTCTCCTGGTCCCCTAGCTGAACTACGAACGGCTCGCTCTTCCCCATATTGAGCTTGTACCCCGAAAAGCCCCCGAATTCCCTAAGGATCCTCATTACCTCTGGCATTCCTCCCACCGGGTCCGCCACATACAGCAGCAGGTTGTCCGCATAAAGCAACACCCTATGCTCCTCCCCACCCCGCACCAACCCCCTCCAGTTCCTCGACTCTCTCAGTGCCATAGCCAGGGGTTCAATCGCCAGTGCGAAGAGCAGGGGGGACAGGGGACACCCCAGTCTCATCCCTCGGTGCAACCGAAAGTACTCGGACCTCCTCCTATTTGTGGCCACACTCGCCATCGGGACCTCATACAACAGCCTAACCCACCTGACAAACCCCTCTCCAAACCCGAACCTCTTCAGCACCTCCCACAGGTACCCCCACTCTACCCTATCCAAGGCTATCTCAGCGTCCATCGCCACCAATATCTCCGCCTCCCCCTCCCTCGCCGGCAGCATGATAACGTTCAAAAGCCTCCGCACATTCGCGTTCAACTGTCTCCCCTTCACAAACCCTGTCTGGTCTTCATGGATGATCTGCGGCACACAATCCTCAATCCTCGTGGCTAAGACCTTCGCCAGCACCTTGGCATCTACATTTAGCAAGGAAATCGGTCTGTAAGACCCGCATTGCAGGGGATCCTTGTCCCGCTTCAGGATCAAGGAGATCAGTGCCCGGGACATCGTCGGGGGTAAAGCCCCCCCCCTCCCTTGCCTCATTAAAGGTCCTAACTAACAGCGGGCCCAACAGGTCCATATATTTTTTATAGAATTCGACCGGGAAACCGTCCAGCCCCGGTGCCTTCCCCGCCTGCATGCTTCCTATCCCTTTGATCAGCTCCTCCAGCCCAATCGGGGCCCCCAGTCCCGCCACCAGTCCCTCTTCCACCTTTGGAAACCTCAATTGGTCCCGGAAACGGCCCATCCCTCCCTCCTCCCGTGGGGGCTCGGATCGGTACAATTCCTCGTAGAAGTCCCTGAAGACCCCATTGATACCAACCCCACTCCGCACCACGCTCCCTCCCCTGTCCTTAACTCCCCCGATCTCCCTAGCTGCGTCCCGCTTCCGAAGCTGATGCGCCAGCATCTGGCTTGCCTTTTCCCCATACTCGTAGACCCCCCCCGGGCCTTCCTCCACTGCACCTCCGCCTTCCTGGTGGTCACTCTTCCTCAACAATCCTTCCTCAGGCTCTTCCGCATACCTCCTGTCTACCCTCACCATCTCCCCCACCAGCCTCTCCCTCCGCTCCTTGTGGGCCCTAATGGAGATCAGCTCTCCCCTCACCACCGCCTTCAGTGCCTCCCATACCATCCCCACTCGGACCTCCCCGTTGTCATTGGTCTCCAAGTACCTCTCTATACTTCCTCGGACCCTCTTGCTCACCTCCTCGTCTGCCAACAGCCCCACCTCCAAGCGCCACAGCGGGCGCTGGTCCCTCTCCTCCCCCATCTCCAAGTCCACCCAATGCGGGGCGTGGTCCGAAATGGCTATTTGCCGAATACTCGGTATCCTCTACTCTCGCTATCAGCGCCCTGCTCAAAATGAAAAAGTCGATTCGAGAATAAGCCTTATGGACATGTGAGAAGAATGAAAATTCCCTAGCCCCCAGCCTTGCAAATCTCCAAGGGTCCACCCCTCCCATTTGGTCCATAAATCCCCTCAACACTCTAGCCGCCGCCGGCTTCCTACCCGTCCTAGACCTGGAGCGATCCAGTGCCGGATCCAACGCCGTGTTAAAGTCTCCCCCCATTATCAGGCCCCCCACTTCCAAGTCTGGGATCCTTCCCAATATACACCACATAAAACCCATATCGTCCCAGTTCGGAGCATACACATTGATCAGTACCACCCTCTCTCCCTGCAACGTACCACTTACCATTATTTACCTGCCGCCATTATCTGCCACAATGCTCGACGCCTCGAATGTCACCTTTCCCACCAAGATCGCCACCCCTCGACTCCTGCTGACCCCGGCCACTCCCGCCTCCCCTTCGACTCCTCCCATTGTATGGCACACCCTCCTCTCCCGCTCCCCATCGACAGGCTCTCCCCCTCCCCCCTCCGTTCTAAGCGCGGGAAACAATCCTCGCTTCCCTGCCCTGGCCCCGCCCCCCCCAGTCTTCGGCGCGGGAAAAAAGCCCGCGCTCTCCACCTACCAGGCCCCGCCACCAACCAAAGCAGTGCTCAACCCGCCCCATCCACCCTCCCCAACCCGAAAGAGAAAAACACAGAGAAAAAGAAACCCAAAACAATGCAAAGGCCCCCCCCTCGGCGAACCAAAAATAGGCATTACATATCCACCGCAGTCCCCAATTGCCCATCCCGACCCTCAGTCTGTGCCCAGCTTCTCGGCCTGAACAAAGGCCCACGCCTCCTCCGGAGACTCAAAATAATGGTGCCGGTCCTTGTAGGTAACCCAGAGTCGCGCTGGCTGCAACATGCCAAACTTCACCCCCTTCCTGTGCAGCACCGCCTTCGCTCGATTGTACCCGGCCCTCCTCTTCGCCACCTCCGCACTTCAGTCCTGATATATCCGAACCTCCGCGTTCTCCCACCTGCTGCTCCTCTCCTTCTTGGCCCACCTGAGCACACACTCCCGATCGACGAACCGATGGAACCGCACCAGCACCGCCCGCGGAGGCTCGTTAGCCTTGGGCCTCCTCGCCAGCACTCTATGGGCCCCTTCCATCTCCAGGGGCCCCTGGAAGGACCCCGCTCCCATCAGCGAGTTCAACATGGTGACCACATAAGCCCCCACGTCCGGCCCCTCCGGGAGGCCAGAATCCGCAGATTCTTCCGCCTCGACCGATTCTCCATCTCCTCGAACCGCTCCTGCCATTTCTTGTGGAGCAATCGTGCGCCTCCACCTTTACCACCAGGCCTAAGCTCTCGTCCTCATTGTCAGAGATCTTTTGTCGAGCCTCTCGGATCGCCACCCCCTGGGCTGTCTGTGTCTCCAGCAGCTTATCAATAGAAGCCTTCATCGGCTCTAGCAGGTCCGTTTTAATCTCTCTGAGGCAGCGCTGGACACCCTCCTGTTGCTTCTCCGCCCACTGCCTCCACCCTGCTGGTCTCCGCCCGCTGCCATTTTGTCCTTCTTCCCTCCCTTCTTCTGGTCCACCACCACCTTTTTTGTCGCCCCGCTCCTAGTTAAAGCCATATACTGACGGGGAGCTTTTATTAACTCCTTCTCACACCGGAAAACGTCGAAAAAGTGCCCTTGGGGGCTCTGAAAAGAGCCCCAAAGTCCGTTTTTGCAGGAGCCGCCGAATGTGCTACTTAGGTCCGCATAGCAGCAACCGGAAGTCTCGAGATGGAATCCTTTTGGCAGTGTTCACTTCACCAATCTGCCCCAAAAAGTCTGTGAAAACTCCTGAAAAAGGTCTGAGAGTAAGTTCCAGACGGGAGCTGCCGAATGCACGACCTACTCCTCCATGGCCGTCACCAGAAGACTCGTCCCCGCTTCTTCAATGGCCTTGGTAGAACTCTTCACAGTTGTTCCCTCTGCTGCTAGAATTCACCTTTATTAGAGGCCCTCAAGTCAGGTTGCAGCTTTAAGCTTGCCCTTCCCCCGCCTGCTTGCTGGAAGAGGCTCCTCTCTCCCCTGCAGTTCCAGCAAATCCTTTACTGTTTCTGCCGGGTCTGGTAACCAAAAGACATAACATTCCTGGGGGACACTGTCAGGGGAATGTTACAGTCTTCTTCCCACACCGGGAAATGTCAAACAAATGCCATGGGGGCCGTGTAAAAGAGCCCAAATGTCCATTCCAAGCGGGAGCTACCGACTATGCGACCTAGCTCTGCATTGCCGTACCCGGAAGTCAAGACAGTTCATTTCTAAGCTAACCTACTCTCGTGCTGCTTGCTCATACATTAAAGAACTTATTTACAACACAAAATTTAAAACAGCATCATATTTCATTCTACTTATTCTTAACATTAATACAAAGGCACAAATGGCTCATTTTAGCAGTGGTTGTTTACATTCGTTCATGAGGTATAAATTCTCAGGGTACCCTCTTATTAAATTGGAATGTGAGGATGTCAATATATATGATGCACGATCAATAACTCCAGAAGCGAGATTGGAGACAATTGAAGGCTTTAATACGCTAGATGTTTCCCCCAGCAGCGCAGGTACAGAAGAAAGCTGCTGGGGCGGCACGGGCTCTTTTAACCCACCTTGCAGGGCGGAGCTAACATACAAGCTCAACCAATGGGAACAATAACATTCTCCACCAATGGTATTCCGGCATTACCAGGTACCATAATCCTTCTAACACAGACTACCACATTCACCCCCTGTTATAAAAAGAGTCCGGCGGTGGCTTCGTATTACAACGTGGTAAAAGTGGTAGAAGTTAAAGTTATGAAGGTACCATAATACCTCCGTACAGCGTGTTGCCTATTTAACTATTTACAAGAGTAATGTACATTTCAAAATTAAGCAATTAGTCGATCGGGGGCCCTGGTTGTCCTCTGCGATCGTCGTAGCTTTGGTGGTGATGCCGGTGGAGGTTCGGGCGTCTGTGACTCCGGGAGCGTGGTTTCGGCTTCTGTGGCAGCTTCATCACCCCTAGACGGGGCCGGTGGAAGGTCCAACTGACCTGGGGAGGGGGTGGCTGTGGGGTGTGCCGGTGGGCGGGAGGGCCTAGACGGGGCAGGTGGAAGGACCGATCCACCTGGGAAGGGGGCGGCTGTGGGGTGCGCCGGTGGGAGGGAGGGTGGGACTGGTGGCGGGGGGGTGTGTGGGGATCCAGCCAGGTCCCATAGGGAGACCGTATCTTGTCGGCCGTCGGGGACCCTCTTGACCAATGGGTCCGATTTGTGCACCCGCACGTGTTTTCGGAGCAGGACGGGTCCGGGAGCTGCCAGCCAGGTCGGGAGCGAGGTCCCAGAGGGGGAGTTCTTGGGGAAGGCAAGGAGACGTTCGTGAGGTGTTTGGTTGGTCGTGATACAGAGCAGTGACCGGATGGAGTGGAGGACATCCGGGAGGACTTCCTGCCAGCGGGAGATTGGGAGATTCCTGGACAGCAGGGCCAGTAGGACGGTATTCCAGACCATTCCGTTCTCCCTCTCTACCTGTCCGTTTCCCCGGGGGTTGTAACTGGTCGTCCTGCTCGAGGCAATGCTCTTGCTGAGCAGGAATTGACGCAGTTCGTCGCTCAGAAAGGAGGACCCCCTATCACTGTGTATGTAGGCAGGGAAACCGAACAGCGTAAAGATACTATGGAGGGCTTTTATGACGGTGGTTGCGGTCATGTCGGGGCAGGGGATGGCGAATGGGAACCGGGTGTACTCATCAATCACGTTCAGGAAGTACGTGTTGCGTTCGGTGGAGGGGATGTGAATTAGTTTCTTTTCAGTCCGGATGAAATGATCAATCGAACACCAAGTTACTTCAACGTACGTTTATTCACGGCCGGGACTTGAGCACTGTACATCAGAGTGTCTACAGATGCAAGTCGAGGTTAATACAGCAGACAATTACTTATATAATAAAATGACAATGTTACCTTCCCAAGGACAGCCCCTTTAGAGGAGGCCTGAGAAATACAGCATTCTGTGGTTCTCAGCTAAAATATAGTTATCTGTAGAATTAGAAACGATTCCCAAGGCCATTTGTTACTGCAACTGTCTAGCGCACAAACATAAGAGATAACGAAGATGCCTTGAAATCCATTAGACCAAAAGTTCTCTATGACATTTAATTTTCCCATCAAGCCATATTCTCAGGGAGGGGCCCTTTGAAGTCCATACTGAGGCGTTCAAAGGGACGGGAAGCCTTTGTCAGGTGCACTTTCTCTGGCCTGTAGAAGTGCGGCTTGCACTCCGTGCAGGTTTGGCAATTCCTGGTGGCGGTCCTGACCACCTCGATGGAGTAGGGCAGGTTGCGGGTCTTGATGAAGTGGAAAAATCGAGTGACCCCCGGGTGGCAGAGGTCCTCGTGGAGGGCTTGGAGGTGGTCCACTTGTGCATTGGCACATGTGCCACGGGATAGGGCATCAGGAGGCTCATTCAACTTCCCTGGACGATACAAGATTTCATAGTTGCAGGTGGAGAGTTTGATCCTCCACCGTAAGATCTTGTTTTTTATCTTGCCCCGCTGTACATTATCGAACATGAAAGCAACCGACCGTTGGTCAGTGAAGAGAGTGAATCTCCTGCCGGCCAGGTAATACCTCCAATGTCGCACAGCTTCTACTATGGCCTGGGCCTCCTTTTCGACTGAGGAATGGCGGATTTCGGAGGCGTGGAGGGTGCGTGAGAAGAAAGCCACGGTCCTGCCCGCTTGGTTGAGGATGGCCGCCAGAGCTACGTCGGACGCGTCACTCTCGACCTGGAAGGGGAGGGACTCGTCGATGGCGTGCATCGTGGCCTTTGCAATGTCTGCTTTGATGCGGCTGAAGGCCTGGCGGGCCTCTATCGAAAGGGGAAAAACTGGATCATTGGATCAATGGACGGTCCTTGTCCGCATAGTTGGGGACCCACTGGGCATAGTAGGAAGTACTGGGGGTTAGCGTATTAAATTGATGCACGATCAATAACTCCAGAAGCGAGATTAGAGACAGTTGAAGGCTTTAATACGCTAGATGTTTCCCCCAGCAGCGCAGGTACAAAAGAAAGCTGCTGGGGCGGCACGGGCTCTTATACCCCGCCTCGCAGGGCAGAGCTAACATACAAGCTTAACCAATGGGAACAAGTACATTCTCCACCAATGGTATTCCGGCATTACCAGGTATCGTAATCCTTCTAACACAGACTAACACAATATATTACTGCAATCAGGAGGAAGACTTCGGGCGCGATTCTCCCATACCTCCCTGTATGGGAGAATCGCCGTTCACGGCATTTTTTCCCGCGGTGTCGGTCCGATGCCGGCAGGCGATTCTCCGAGAATCGGCGCCATTTGCGCTGGCACGTCGCGGGCCGCTGGTCGGGGGCCGCTGTCCGCAGCCGGCCCGCCAATTCTCTGGCCTTGATGAGCCGAGCGGCCATGCGGAAACGGCAGAGTCCCGCCGGCGCCGTTCACGCCGACTCGCTCCTTCACCGGGGGGGGAGGGCCTCCGATGGGGTCTGGCTCACGATCAGGGCCCACCGATCGGCGGGCAGGCCACTCCAGCCCCGGCCCCATTTTGTTACGCGGCCGGCCACTGAACCCCCTCGCCATGTTGCGTCGGGGCCGACGCGCTGAGGAAGTCCCCCACGCATTCGCGGGTTGGCGCGGCGCCATTGCGCATGCGCGGGTTGGCGTGGCGCCCATTTGGTGCCAGGAAGGGAGGCTGGAGCGGCATGAACCGCTCCAGCGCCGTGCTGGCCCTCAGAATCGGTAGTGCCCACGCCCGTTTCACGCCGCTGTGAAATGCGACGGCGTTCACGATGGCGCAAACACTCTGTCTCCATTTCGGACAATCGCGCCCTTCGGCTATGTGGGAGTTGGGGTTCCAATTTGCAATGTCTTCCCACCAGGTGGGGTTTTGGTCTCGATTTCTAACAGTTGTTGGGTGGTATCCTGGCTGTTGGTGGTCGTGGTTTCTATCGATTGTCGGGTGGTGGTGTTTGGGGCTGGCTTAGGTCCTATCCTGATTTTGTACAGGGTCAAGTTACCCTTAGTGAGTGTCCGGGGCATTTTTGGCCAATTCCCAATCCTTTTTGTGGGCTTTTTGCTAAACATCCAATTTCAGGACACCCTTCATTTGGAAGTTCCCATCAATCCCCTTTTCCAGTGGTGCTAGTGTAGCATTCTGATGTGGTCCCATTGGGCCTTTTTTATATTGCCCTTTGATTGTTACACCCAAATAGGATGCTGATGTTGGGGTTTACCCATAGGGTACCATCCTCACATTCCCCTGCACCAGGTGGTGCAAACCATAGGTACCCTGAGTGTAAAGGTAACGGATTTATATTGTCCTGCAAGTTTAAAATGTCCTGCAAGTTTAGTCCGGTGGCTCCGATAATGATGTTGATGAAGAGGAGTGTTCCTGGATTCACCGTGTGGTTTTGTCTGTTGTCCGTGTATTCCCGTTACAATTGAGTTGATTTTTGTCTGTCGTCCATGTATTCCTAGGGAATCAAGCATAGTATCATGTTATTATCTTTTGTTTAACATCTGTATTTATTACTCTTTCTCTCTTATTCCAATTTCCCGTTATAATTGCGTTGATTGTCACTATGTGTGACTCCCCATTTTGTTTTAAATAAGTTTAGGAGAGAGACAAGAAATGCAAATTAAAGTGCAGGAAATCAAGTATGCGTGTTTCTCACAGCCAGTCTGGCCAAGGCTTAGAGTGGTCGGACACTTTCTTCGACCAGTCTCTATCTTGATCACAAGCATCGGTGGTTGAGGCTTAGCTTAACTAGCCGAATTTCAGGGCGGCCAGTTTCATAAAGTTTCGTCCCGGGAGCACAGAGGAATTCATTGTGGCACAAAAGTTCCAAGCTTGCAAGGACTGAGTTTAGGACAGCCCGTGTTGTCGTAGCAGGAGTGAGCAGCAACCATTGTGTCTTAAGTGTAAGTAGCATGTGGAAGCATCCCAAAGGGGTCTAGAAAGGAAGGGTTGAAGAGGCAAGACTTTAGAGTACAGAGCTTTTTGGGAAATACATTCTTAATCCGATGACCAACCAGAGATTATAGATCAGACTTGAAGAGAAGATTAAGATCTGCCCAGGTCTATGTAGTGTGTAGAAAGCCATTCCAGATAATATGACGGTGACATGAGGTGCGTATGGGCCGCTGCAGGTGATGAATGTGTGGGATCCACGGATAGGGCAGGGGAAATGCCGTTTCTCCACTACCCGAGCATTACTTGACCATTTTGGAGTCCCAAAGCAGGACGGGGATTAGTGCCATGTCTCCCTACCTGAGTTACCGTGAAGAACGGGAAGAATTTGTAGTCATGTGGGTTCGATTCCATGCTGATTGTTAATTCAGCGGAGTACTTTTATAATGCGGATTGTTAATTCCTTGGTGTACCTGTGTGATGCGGGAAGCAGGCAAAATGGTCATGGCCCACTTGAACTGTTAATTCAGCGGTATACTTCTACGAGTTTGATTTTGCGTCGCGCCGATCTATGAATTCGATGAGGTAAGTGAGATTCGGTGTCGTGTCGACAAAACAATGGGGTGAAAAGAGAAAAGTCGAGGAAGAAGTGGAAGGGCAGGCTCCATCAGAAATTGGACACTTTAATTCTTAGTAGGCATCTGGACACCTCAGATATTTGCTTAGAACAATGCATGCCTCAGCTGTTCTGTTAAATTCCCCAGAAGAGGCTCATTCCCTGAATCATCTGCCTCTCCTGGTCGCCAGACTCACGTCTGCAGATTCACAACATTACTCGGGCTGTTTGCTGTGTGGTTCTGTGAATTGTCTGATCCATCGATTCTTACCAATCGGCGAGCAGGGTGACGGTACCATAGTGGAGGGTTGGGGTTTTGGCGTAGCGTAGGGTAGTCGTGGTCTGGGGTCAAGGAGGTGGAAGCAATGCTGCTAAGGGAGTGAGGATAAATTGGTGGTGGGCGCCAGGCAGCCAAGGGACCGAAGTAAACCAAAACGTGGTTCTGGGAAGGGTGAAGCTCAAGTGCGTCACTAAGGTTGCTGACGTCAGAGAGATCAAGCAAGTCGCTAGGGTTACTATCAAGATCAAGGAGGTCAGCATCTGAGTCAAGTTCAAGCGTGAAGCCGCCTGCGTGGGCGGGACAAAGGGAAGGGTGTCATCATGAGAGGGGAATGGTTGGTCAGTGGGCGGCGCGCCGTCGTCTCCCATTGCCAAGGTGACGTGGTGCTTGTGATTAGATTGGGCTCCGTACGTTTTGTGTTAATTGATGTGCAACCAACCAGTCTTGCCGTTAGGGTATGCAATCTTGTAAACGGAGGGACTCACTTTGTCTGAAATGACGTAGGGGCCAGCGATTTTAGGGGATAGGAAGGAGCTTCGGTTGTACAGCGAGATCATAACTTGCTGGGCGACTATATATTCTGTGTGGTGGACCTTTTTGTCAAAGGCTTTACTCTGCCTTTTCCTAACGGCAAGTCGGACAGCAGCAGCCAGTTGTGCCGCTTTAATGTTCTCTGTAATCTGTTGTACTGCTTTTTCATGGGTGAGGGCAGTTACTCCGGGATTGGCCAAATCAAGTCCTAACAAATATTCAATTCCTTTCATGGGCCTGCAGTGTGTGAGGCGTAAAGCCTGTGGAGCTGGAAATCGTGTTCCTACTTAACATGAGGGTAAAGGGAATTACTGTGTCCCAAGTAGTGTTGTTTTGCTGCACTGTCTTCCTGATAATTGATTTTAAAGTGTGGTTCATGCGCTCGACGATGCCACTGGACTGGGGGTGGTATGCTATGTGGAAATGCTGTTTGATCCCAAAGATAGCCATTACATTTTGCATTACCCTGCCGGTGAAGTGGGTCCCTTGATCTGACTCAGTGCTGCATGGAAGACCCCAGCGCATGAATATTTGATGGGTCAGGATTTTAGCTGTAGCTTTTGCTGTGTTGGAGCGGGTGGGAAAGGCTTCTACCCATTTAGTAAACGTATCAATAACGACCAGAACATATTTGAAACCATTTCTGCAGGTGGGAGGGTACCAATATAATAGATTTGAAGATTTGTCCAGGGGCCCTCTACAGGCATTTACGGTATGTCTAGGGCGAGCGTTGCCTTCTAGCTGGCGTGGTGGGCGATTGTGGTCGAGCCTATTGTTTCTTGGCAGAGGATTAGTGTGCCCTGTGGTCTTTGGTATTGGTTATAAAGTGGCGGATTTTGTCTACATTTGCGGGCGAAGTGTTCCGATTGCCCACAGTTGTAACATGACCCTTGGGGCACTTAAGGTAGACCCGGGGCTCTGGTGTATTGTTCCCTTGGACATTGTTCCCTTAGATATTGTTCCCTTGGATATTATTCCCTTGGATATTATTCCCTGGGATATTGTTCCCTTGGATATTGGACCTCTCCTCTGCCCTCATTTATCCATGCGGGTCCCTGATTAGTCTTAATTGGGTGCATGGCACCTTCCAAGCCGTCTTGTTGTATTTGTTCCTGTTCCCAAGCCCTAGATAGACGTCTGAGTACCCATGCTTCATTATGTGTCTGCTCTGTTGGGTCAAAGTTTGCGCAAAGTCCTACCTGCTTCTGTGGCATGTGAAACTAAAGTGCGGGCCCATTTGGTAGTGTCTTCATCATCTAAGTTAGGACGGTTTAAGTCTCCAAATACTGCTTTAAAATGTATCCAGAGACGACCAGCAAAGGCAGTCGGATGTTCCCCTTTCCTCTGTCTACATTTATTTAAACCATCTACGGGATCCCCTCTATTGTCACCGATAGCAATTAATATGGCGTCCTTCATTTCTTCTCGGGTTCCCCCTCCTACATTTTGGCGCTCAAGTAGAGCTGATCATACGGATTGGCCAAGACTCATAACTGTTAATTTCACCTCTTCCTTTTCATCCAACCCATACATAATTTTCTGTTGGCGCACCTCCTCAAAGAAGCAATATGGGTCCGCAGTGGGCTCAAATGTTGTAATGTTGACATGCATCCCTTAACTGGGTTACCGTGAGTGGGGTGGTGTAGGTAATAGGAGGACCTGGAGTATTTCCTATCCTTCTTCCCATAGTGACCGGATTCATGGGTGCCGGGCAGTTTCACTACTCACTGGGGTTGGTGGACCTATGCAACCGGGCCTGCTGGTGCATTTATTACTGGGGATGGCAGCAGTTGCTTTTGACTTTCAGTTCTAATTACATACATCTGCGCGCTTTCCTGTAACTCTTCCCAATCAGCCATCTCTTCTTCCTCGGTCCCGAAGGTTCACATAAATCCGTCTTGTACTGAAAGCAATGCATGTAATCTCTCTATTTCTCGCTGGCACTTGGTGTGGTCAGCGGTGCTTTGCTTTTGCTCCTTAATGGACTGGTGGAGCGCTCTTAAAGTTGCCTGCAAATTGGCACATTTATTCTCTACGTGAGTGACCTTCTGTTCGGTCTCCTCTCTTACCAAGATAGCACGTTGTGTGTCCTGGTAGGCCTTGTTGTACTGGGTTTGGAAGCTGCTAAGATGGATTATACTGGACTAGTGGGCATGTTTAATATCCGTGATTTCCCTGACCTTAGCGGCTAACTTCTCCTGGAGTTCCTCATCGTTTTTCTTACTCTCCTCCTCCTTCTCTATTAATTGACCGCAGAGCGTCTCCGAGACCTCCTCGGTTCCTCTTAACTGAGCCAAGCAGCACACTACGTCCATTGGCTTTTTAAACTTTGTTACAATCTTCTTATAAATTTTACATAAATCCTCCCACCAAGTTTGTCCTATCTTCCCTGGACCTGACTCGGTGTTCGCACAAAGGTTTGCCCATAGGGGCCATCCTTTCCCCTTTAAGTATTTCCTTAGTACATCCTCCCATGTGGGACACTTCTCTGACACGTCAACTACTTCTACCTCGGTTTGCTGCTGCGGATTCATCGTCCTCTCTATCAACTGCGCTGCCATTTCACAACATTTTAATTTGGAACAAGGGAATAGGGAGTCGATCAAACAACGGGTACGGCTTATGGCTATGTTCCGGTTCACAGTCCCTCTGGATTTGCGTGCAAGTCTACAGAGTTTATCCTATCCTCCCTGTTAGTTTTGTATGCGGTTAGTGCACACTTCCAAAATTTGATTATTTGGCCAATACGGAACTCGCGCTTGTGGTGCGTTTTTCCTTTTTCCAATTTAATCAAACTTGTGGGATCTCTTGGAGTAACAAAGTCACTTCTAATCGAATCCCATCAGAGTCGCCAATTATGTTGACTTCTATCTTTATTAATACCACAAGCTGCGAGTACGTTCCGTGTATTGGACAACTGACCACACAACCAGCATATTAGTTCAATTATAGTTTATTATCAAACATAGGATTGGTTCTATACTTAATAACTTACATGCTACTACACATCAGGCTATATCTAACAGCTTAAATGACCTTTACTTAAGTTTCAAGTGACCGTCTATGTGCAGGTTAGATAAGGCCTTTATCTCCTGTGGCCATTTCCCTGTAGAACAGATATACCGTTTTGAATACTGTTGAGGGGAATGGCCTCTCAGGGGAAACAACAACATCCAAACTCTTGGCACCACGGTTGGTTCTGCTGCAGAAGGGAGGAGTAATAAGTGTGACAGTGCGATAGTCATAGGGGATTCAATTGTAAGGGGAATAGACAGGCGTTTCTGTGGCCGCAAACAAGACTCCAGGATGGTATGTTGCCTCCCTGGTGCTAGCGTCAAGGATGTCTCAGAGCGGGTACAGGACATTCTGGAGGGGGAGGGTGAACAGCCAGTGGCCATGGTACTCATTGGTACAAACGACATAGGTAAAAAAAATGGATGAGGTCCTTAAGGCAGAATACAGGGAGCTAGGAAGGAAGTTAAGAAATCGGACCTCAAAGGTAGTGATCTCAGGATTACTACCAGTGTAACGTGCTAATCAGAGTAGAAATGACAGGATATATAGGATGCATACGTGGCTGAAGATATGGTGTCAGATTCCTGGGGCATTGGGACCGGTTCTGGGGAGGTGGGACCTGTACAAACTGGATGGGTTACACCTGGGCAGGACTGGAACTGATGTCCTGGAACCTATTTGCTAGAGCGGTTGGGGAGGGTTTCAACTAATATGCCAGGGGGATGGGAACTACGCAAGGAGTCCGAGAAAGAGGGAGCAAGGACAAAAGCAAAAGGTAGAAAAGTGATAGGTGGAGAAATCAAGGTGAAAATTCAATCAGGGCAGTAGAGAAAAATATTGGGAGCAAGACGAGCATTGTGAAAAAGACAAACTTAAAGGCTCTGTGCCTTAATGCACGGAGCATTTGCAATAAAGTGGATGAACTAATCATGCAGATAGATATAAATGGGTATGATATAATTGGGATTACGGAGACATGGCTGCAAGGTGAACAGGGATGGGAACTGAATGTCCCAGGGTTATCAGTATTTAGGAAGGACAGGCATAAAAGAAAAGGTGGTGGCGTGGCACTGCTGGTTAAAGAGGAAATTAACACAATAGTGAGAAAGGATATTAGCTCTGACAATGTGGAATCTGTATGGGTAGAGTTGAGAAATACCAAGGGACAAAAAACATTAGTGGGTGTCATATATAGACTCCCAAACTGCACTGGTGAGGTTGGGAATGGCCTTAAACAAGAAATTAGAGATGCATGTAATAAGGGAATATCGGTGATCAGGGTGATTTTAATCTTCACGTAGATTGGGCAAAACAAATTAGCCATAATGCCGTAGAGGAGGAATTCCTGGAGTGTATGCGGGATGGTTTTTTTGACAAATATGTGGAGGAACCAACTAGAGAGCAGGCCATCTTAGTCTGGGTACTGTGTAATGAGAAGGGAATCATTGCCAATCTGGCTGTACGAGACCCCTTGGGGATGAGCGACCATGACATGATAGAAATTTTTACCAAGATGGAGAGTGAAGTAGTTGATTCGGAGACTAGGGTGCTGAATCTTAATAAAGGGAACTATGAGGATATGATGCGTGAGTTGGCCTTGATAGATTGGGGAGAGTTACTTAAAGGGATGACAGTGGATAGACAATGGCAAACATTCAAGGAATGCATGGAGGAACTACAGCAACTGTTCATTCCTGTCTGGCACAAAAGCAAAGGGGGTAAAAGGGCCAATCCATGGCTAACAAAGGAAATTGGAAATAGTATCCGATACAAGGAAGAAGCATACAGATTGGCCAAGAAAAATAATAGGTCTGAGGATTGGGAGCAATTTAGAATTCAGCAAAGAAGGACGAAGGGATTGATTAAGAAGGGGAAAGTACAGTACGAAAGGAAGCTTGCAGGGAACATAAAGACTGACACTAAGAGTTTCTACAGATATGTGAAGAGAAAGAGATTGGTAAAAAGAAATGTAGGCCCACTGCAGACAGAAACAGGGGAATGCATAATAAGAGACAAAGAAATGGCTAAGCAATTAAATACATACTTTGGTTCTGACTTCTCAAATGAGGACACAAATCAGATCCCAGAAAAGTTGGAGAATGAAATGTTTAGTGAGAGGGAAGAATTGAGGGAGATCAACATTAGTAGAGAAATGGTGCTGGGAAAACTGATGGGATTGAAGGCGGATAAATCCCCAGGGCCTGAGAATCTGCATCCCAGAGTGCTTAAGGAGGTGGCTCTGGAAATAGTGGATGCATTGGTGGCCATCTTCCGGGATTCTATAGACTCTGGAACTGTCCCTGCAGATTGGAGGGTAGCTCACATCACTCCGATATTCAAAAAGGGAGGTAGAGAGAAAGCAGGGAATTACAGACCAGTAAGCCTAACATCGTTAGTGGGGTAAATGCTTAAATCCATTATCAAGGACTTTATCGCGGAACATTTAGAACGCAGTGGCAGGATCAGTCAGAGTCAGCATGGATTTATGAAGGGAAAATCATGCTTGGCAAATCTGTTGGAATTCTTTGAAGAGGTAACCAGTACAGTCGACAAGGGGGAGCCAGTCGATGTGGTATATTTGGACTTTCAGAAGGCGTTTGACATAGTTCCGCATAAGAGATTATTGTGCAAAATTAAAGCGCTTGGGATTGGGGGAAATGTATTGAGGTGGATAGAAAACTGGTTGGCAGAGAGGAAATAAAGAGTAGGGATTAATGGTCCTTTTCAAATTGGCAGGCAGTAACCAGTGGGGTACCACAGGGATCGGTGCTGGAACCCCAGCTATTCACAATATATATAAATGATTTGGATGAGGGAACAAAATGTAACATCTCAAAGTTTGCAGATGATACCAAATTAGGTAGGAGGGTGAATTGTGACGAGGATGCAGGGATCCTACAGCAAGACCTGGACAGGTTGGGCGAGTGGGCAAAACCAATGGCAGATGCAGTATAATTTGGATAAGTGTGAGGTTATTCATTTTGGAAGCAAAAACAGGAAGGCAGATTACTACCTGAATGGTTGTAAATTGGGAGAGGGGAGTGTGCAGCGGGACCTGGGTGTCCTTGTGCACCATTCGCTGAAGGTAAGCATGCAGGTGCAGCAGGCGGTAAAGAAGGCGAATGGTATGTTGGCCTTCATTGCAAGAGATTTCAAGTAGAGAAGCAGGGGTGTGTTGCTGCAATTGTACAGTGCCTTGGTGAGGCCACACTTGGAGTATAGTGTGCAGTTTTGGTCTCCTTCTCTGAGGAAGGGTGTTCTTGTTCTCGAGGGAGTGCAGCGAAGGTTTACCAGACTGATTCCAGGGATGGCGGGACTGACATATGAGGAGAGATTGACTAGGTTGGGATGGTTCTTGCTGGAGTTCAGAAGAATAAGGGGGGATTTCATAGGGACTTAAAAAATTCTAACAGGACTAGACAGGGTAGATGCAGGGAAGATGTTACCAATGATGGGTGTGTCCAGAACCAGGGGCGTCATTCTCCGACCCCCCCCGCCGGGTTGGAGAATCGCCGGGGGCTGCCGTGAATCC
Source organism: Scyliorhinus torazame (assembly GCF_047496885.1). Taxonomy (NCBI): domain Eukaryota; kingdom Metazoa; phylum Chordata; class Chondrichthyes; order Carcharhiniformes; family Scyliorhinidae; genus Scyliorhinus; species Scyliorhinus torazame. The sequence continues at coordinate 313,811,787 of NC_092707.1, forward strand.
CGCCCCCGCCGGTTGCCGAAGTCTCCGGTACCGGATATTCGGCGGGGGCGGGAATCGCGCCGGTTGGCGGGCCCCCCCGTTCGATTCTCCGGCCCGGATGGGCCGAAGTCCCGCCGATAAATTGCCTGTCCCGCCGGCGTGGATCAAACCACCTTTTGAACGGCGGGACAAGGTGGCGTGGGCGGGCTCCGGGGTCCTGGGGGGGCGCGGGGCGATCTGGCCCCGGGGGGTGCCCCCACGGTGGCCTGGCCCGCGATCGGGGCCCACCGATCCGCGGGTGGGCCTGTGCCGTGGGGGCACTCTTTCCCTTCCGCCTCCGCCACGGTCTCCACCATGGCGGAGGCGGAAGAGACTCCCTCCACTGCGCATGCGTGGGAAACTGTCAGCGGCTGCTGACGCTCCCGCGCATGCGCCGCCCGGGGACCCCACCCTCCCTGAAAATGAGGGGGCCTCAGCGACCCCATAGCATGGTGCACTCACTGGAGTGGGGGGGGGGGGGGAATGCCCATGTCTACAGGGGGCATCATTGTCTGTAGTTGAGGCATGTAGGAGCCCTCAAGCTCACTTTGAGATTTGTTGGGTGAATCGTGCCCTATAATTTCATATTACTTTTGAGTCGCAGTTGGAATTTATCTAAGTAACAGAATTTAACAGGAAGATGATAAAATGGGTTTATTGGTCGGCTTTTCTTTGTGCATAACTGACTTTCTAGCATTTCAGTCTTTCTTGATAAAGTACTATGAGGCTTGGAAGAGAAAGTGATTATTAGTCCCTACTTCGTGCGAACATAAAACATTTATGACAGAGGCCATTCAGCCTATCGTGTCCGTGCCAGTTAAAAATGAGAAATCCAACCTAATCCTACTTTCCAACTCTTGGTCCAAAGCCTGTTGTGACTCTTCAGATATATAATCAAAGCATCTTCAAAATATAATGAGGTTTTCTGCTTCTACCACCCTTTCAGGCAGTGAATTCTAGACCCCTAACATCCTCTGTGAAATAAATTCTCCTCAACTCCCCTCTAATTGTTCAGCCAATTTTCTGGCAAACTGAACCTGAACCTGTTTAAAAGATATGAAAGGACACCAATCAATCCGAGCTGACAGCAGCAGTTGATAAGTCTGATGATGTGGTACCGGCAAGCTGAAGAAGAAAGATCCATATACAAAAGCTGAGAATAAGTTGCTGCAGTTGATTCTGTCTCTTGAAGATAACATTGATAGGTCTACCCCATCACGACCGAGTTGCGCAGAGTCTACAGACATGTGCCATTTTAAAAATATATATTTTTATTAGTATTTTCCAGTTTTTACAGAGTAACAGCTCAAGTGTATCTGGTATTTACAAACCGGTTTGTTATTTACAACGGTTTTTACATGAGCCCCCTGCCTCCCCCCTTTCCCTCGTTGGTAGTTTAGTTCCCCTCTTAGTGTTGCCATCTGCACTGGGCGCCACGTATTGTGCTCCGCTTCTTCCTGCTTGGGCTTTTAGTTTTCATTGTGGAAAGGGGCCCCCCGGTGGCCTGCATGGTTCTTTCCCTTGTCCCCGTTGTTGTGTTCTGTGATCCCACTGTTGTAAGGATGTACACAGAACATCTAGTTGTTTAACTAGAAAGATGATTTATTAGTAAACACGTAGAAAGAAAACTAACAGATTACTATACAGACAAAGTTACTGAATTATTTCTGTGAATTCTCCTGGAGCTACTAAGAGCGACTATCCTGTTGTACGTCTTACTGCACGGGTGTCCCGAGTCACGTGATGGATGTCTGACGACACCTGCTGGCCGGAGGTCGTACCGGTAGCTATGTGCATTGATATATAACTATATATATTTATGTGTACATAATAATAATAAACTTTTATTGTCACACGTATGAAGTTACTGCGAAAAAGCCCTTAGTCGCCACATTCTAGCGCCTGTTCGGGTAAGCTGGTATTGGAATTGAACCTGCGCTGCTGGCCTTGTACTGCATCACAAACCAGCTGTCTAGCCCACTGAGCCAAACCATCCCTATATGCATATCACCACACCCGTGCTTCGTTTTGTGCTTCCCTTGGGTTCCCATCCCCATTTCTGCCTCTATCTCTTCTGTGTGCCTTCCCTTGTTTTCCTCCCTCTCTTTGCCCCCTCCTCCCTTCTCTTCCTATTCAGTGTTACCCTCGAACAGGTCTTGAAACAGGCTGATGAATGGCCCCCATGCATTATGGAAGCCCTCGGATGGTGTACTTGATCTTTTCCAAGTGGAAAAATTCCGCCAAGTCTGCCAGCCAGTCTGCAGTTGTGCGTGGTGCTGTTGATCGCCAGCCGAGCAGACTTCTCCGGCGTGCGATTAAGAAAACAAAAGCTAGGGCGTCAGCCCTCTTCCCCTTATGTAATTCTGGCTGGTCCGATACTCCAAAGACTGCCACTCTCGGGCAGGGCTCCACCCACACCCCCAAAACCTTGGACATTGCCTCAAAGAAGGCTGACCAGAACCCGACAAGTCTGGGGCAGGTCCAGAACATGTGGGCGTGGATGGCTGAGCCTCCCTGGCACCGTTCACATTTGTCTTCCACCTCCAAGAAGAACCTGCTCATTCGGGTTCTGGTTAGGTGAGCTCTGTGCACCACTTTAAACTGCATGAGGCTTAGCCTAGCGCAGGAGGAGGAGATGGATTGGCCCTACTCAGTGCTTCGCTCCAGAGTCCCCAACCCACTTCAGTCCCTAGATCGTCCTCCCATTTCCGCCTGGGTTCAGCCAGTGTTAGTCTTGCCCTGTCCAGCAACTGTCCGTAGATGTTCCAACAGTTCCCCCCCGCTCCTTACTGCCCGTGCTCATTAGTTCCTCTAGTCTAGTGTCTCTCAGGGCCCTGGGGTACTTTGCCGTCTCCTTGCAGAGAAAGTTTAATTTGGAGGTGCCTAAGCTCCTGTCCTGTCGCCAGGTCCAAGTCCTCCATCAGCTCATCCAAGGTCGCGAGTGTGTCCCCTAACTGTTCGCGTCCCCCCGTCTTGTCTCCATTTTTTAAAGGTGGCATCAAGCATGGCACGTGGGAATTTGTGGTTACTGCAGATGGGGGCCATGGAGGGCATCTCAGTTAGACCGAAATGTTGGCTCATTTGGTTCTACGTCTTCAATGTGGCTATCACCACTGGGATGGGTGTGTACTTTGATGGGGGGGGGGGGGGGGGGGGTTTGGATGCGCAGCTGTGGCGAGTGCTCTGAGGGTAATTTCCTTGCAGGAGGGCCCCTCCCATTCCATGTTTGGTTCTCGTATCGATCCTCAGTGGCCACCCAGTGGTAGTACTGTAGATTTGGCAAGGCTAGACAGCCCATGTTTTTCCTCCTTTGCAGTGTTGACTTAAGGATCCTCTGGTTCTTACCCCCACCCCTCCCCCCCCCCCCCCCCCCCCCACCCCCACCCCCACCCACACACAAACACCATAATAATTTTGTCCACTTTGTGGAAATAGGCCTTGGGGATGAAGATCGGTATGGATCTCAACAGGAAGAGGAACCTCGGCATTAAGTTCATTTTGATCATCTGCACTCTTGCCACCAGGGAAAGCGCGAATGCATCCCACCTCTATAGGTCGTTTTTTTCCTTCCTCCGCTAGACTGGTCAGATTCCACTTGTGTATCTGTGTCCACTCATGGGCTATCTGGATCCCCAGGTAGCAGAATTTGTTTTGGGCCAGTTTGAATGGTAGTCCCTCCAGCTCTGTCCCTTTCCCGTTCATGTTCATTGGGAATGCCTCGCTGTTGCCCAGGTTGGGTTTGTAGCCCAAGAAGGCTACGAACTCTCAGAAGTTGCATAATTGTTTTCAGACCGTTCTGTGGGTCCAAGCCGTAGACAAGCAGGTCGTCTGCATAGAGTGCCATTCTGTGCTCTCTGGCCCCTCTTCGGATACACTTCCAGGTGTTCGCATCTTGCAGAGCGATCGCAGTGGTTCGATTGCCAGGGCGAACAAGAGCGGGGACAGTGGGCATCCCTGCCTTGTGCTTTTGTGCAGCTGGAGGTATTCAGAGCTGGTGGTATTGGTTCGAACGCTCGCCTTGGGGTGTTGTACAACAGTTTCACCCACGAGGTGAATCCTGTCATCAGTCCAAACTGCAACAGTACCTCGATGAGGCACTTCCATTCGACTCTGTCAAAGGCCTTTTCTGCATCCAGGGAGATGATCACCTCTGGTGTTCTCTCCCTGGAAGGAGTCAGTATTACATTCAGCAGTCATTTCATGTTCACAGTTAGCTGCCAACCCTTGTCAAAGCCCGTCTGGTCCTCTGCAACCACCTCCGGTACAGTTCTCTAGTCTCTTGGCCAGGACTTTAGCGGTATCTTCACGTCTACATTAAGCAGCAAAATGGGTCTATATTATCCACGTTCCATCGGGTCCTTGTCTTTTTTGAGTATCAGCGATATCGGGGCCTGTGTTAGCGTCGGAGGCAGGGTGCTCCATGCTAGAGAGTTTGCGAACATGTCCCTTAGGTGTGAGGCCAGGGCTGGTACGAATTTCTTATAGAAGTCTGCCGGGAACCCGTCATTTCCTGGCGCTTTCCCCGCCTGCATGGAGCTGATACTCTCCATGATCTCTCCCAGTCCTATTGGTGCTTCCAGCACCCCCCACCTATCGTCCCGCACGACTGGCATATCTACTCCATCGGGGAACCGTTTCAAAGAACAAAGAAAAGAACAGCACAGGAACATGCCCTTCGGCCCTCCAAGCCCGTGCCGACCATGCTGCCCGTCTAAACTAAAGTCTTCTACACTTCCTGTGTCCGTATCCCTCTATTCATGTATATGTCAAGATGCCCCTTAAATGTCACTATCGTCCTTGCTTCCACCACCTCCTCCGGCAGCGTGTTCCAGGCACCCACTACCCTCTGTGTAAAAAAACTTGCCTCGTACATCTCCTCTAAACCTTGCCCTCGCACCTTAAACCTATGCCCCCTAGTAATTGACCCCTATACCCTGGGGAAAAGCCTCTGACTATCATCTCTGCATCCCCGTCTGTAGAAGATCTCAAATGCTCTTTTTGCTCGATTACCAGTCTGCCTCTGCTGTCCTTCACCTGCTCTTTCTCCCTCGTGGCTGTCTGCTTTCTAAGCTGGTGGCAAGCCTTTTCCCCATGTTCACAGAAGGTCCCCGTGTCTGGCGGAGTCGGTGCACTGCTTTCCTGGTGGATAGCAGGTTAGGGTCCATCTGTAGCTTTTTGCCCTCTGTCAGAAGCTTTACGGTCGGGACCTCGGAATATTTTCTGTCGGCCTCCAGAATGGAGTCGACCAGTTGTTGCCTGGCCACCCTCTCTTCCCTATCTCTTCATGTTTTGTAAACGATAATTTCTCCCCTATTTGCCGCCTTTAGTGTCTCCCAGAACGTGAAAGGTGAGACTTCTCCATTCCAGTTATTTGTAACATACTCACTTATGGCTTGTGATTTTTTTGGCAGAAGACTTTATTGACCAGCAGGTCCGTGTCCAACTTGGAGCACTGGGCACGGCCCATCTCCAACCTCACACCCACGTAATGTGGAGCATGGTCAGAGATAACTATCGCGGAATATTCCGCCCTTACTATTCCTGGAAGCACCGCTGCAAAGAAGTCTTATCTTCGAGTATGCTTTGTGGACCGCCGAAAAAAAAAAAAGAATTCCTTCCCACCGGGGTGTAGGAACCGCCATGGGTCTACCACCCCCATCTGCCCCATGAAAGATCCCAGTTCCCTAGCCATGCCCGTCCTTTAACCCGATCTGGAGTTCGATCGGTCCGTCAGTGGGTCCTGTACACAGTTGAAGTCGCCCCCCCATGATCAGTCGGTGCGTCTCAATTTCAGGGATTTTCGCCCTGGTCTTTTTTATGAAGTCTGTGCCCTCCCAGTTGGGCACGTATACATTTACCAGGACTACCGGTACCCCCGTCTAGGACACTGCTAACCATGACGTACCGTTCCCCTTGGTCCGTAACCGTCCTTGTCGCAGTGAACCTTGTCCTCTTACGAATCAGTATCTTTTCACTGGGCCGTTAAGTCCCCTGACATTCCAGCTGATGATCCTGTCAAGATCAACCATACTTACCTGGTGGACGCGCCCCTGCATTCCGGTGTTTCCCTTTGTTAGGAGGCTGCCAACTGTTCTCACCATGAGGTTGGGCCCCTGCGCTCTGGGGTTCCCTTTTTCCAGGAGGCACCCAACATGGCTCCAACTGTGTCAACGCACATTGGTGCTCCCCTGCACTCCGGGGTCTCCCTTTGTTTAGGGACAGTGACCCCTCCCCCCCTGCTGACCAATGCCAGGAGGTGCACTGTGGTCCCCTTGCTTTCTGTCTTCCCATGCTATTTCTGCTAGTGTGGTGGCCCCCCTCCCGGGGCTGGCTGCCCGTTCTCCCTGTTTAAACTTTCCCCTGCCTTCCCCTGACCTCGCTTCTTTCCATGCCGTAGTCTTCCCTTTATGATCGGAACGTGGCAGCACAGACCCGGGCAAACATGCTCACAGTCCAATGAGTCTTTTGCTCTTCCTGCACAACTTTCATCATTGTCGTGCCTGTCCTTTGTCCAGGCCGTTGGTTCTGACGATCTTATTTGCTTCCTCCGGAGAGTGTTTTTTTTGGTACATAACCCAGAGCCTAGCTGGGACAGCTGATGTCACCTGGTTAAACCCAGCCCTGCGTTTTGCTAGATCTGCCCCAATGATCTGATTGATTCTGATTTTGTGTCCTTCCCAAGTGCTCACACTGCTACCTCACGGCGCCGAGGACCCGAGTTCAATCCTGGCCCCAGGTCACTGTCTGTATGGAGTTTGCAAATTCTCCCCGTGTCTGCGTGGGTTTCACCACAACCCAAAGATGTGCAGGGTAGGTAGATTGGCCACGCTAAATTGCCCCTTAATTGGAAAAAGAGAATTGGGTACTCTAAATTTATTTAGAAAAAGAAACTTGGGAAAAATATGACTAAAAGTGCCTTTTTTTCTCCTGGTTTGGAGGCGAGCCACCTGATGTGCATCTGCTCAGCACATCACCATCACAAGAAGTCCCAGACATGTGGCATTTTTGGTGAAGACCTTGCCCATGGAATTTGGTTGTGTGCTGCTGTTAGTTGGGGACCGGATTAGCTCCTAGGATAATCAGAACTGAAATTGTTTGTGAGGAAAATAGTTTGAAGGGCTTTGTGACTGAACATAATCACTAAATCATGGTGTGCTTCGGAGCCAATTTGTAAGATGTCTTAGTTTAATGCCATTTAATGTTTAATTCCTAATTTATATTCAACCACAGTTTGCCTGTTAATTCATGTTTAACTCGTGTTAATTCTGAATGTTAGAGGATACGATAGTTACTTTGCTTTTTTGTGTTTGCTTTTTTGACTCTCGTGTAGTAAAATATTTTTTGTTTTAAACCATATAATCTAGTAGCTTTATTCTTTCAGTATGTAACTGGGATTTTGAATTTTGTCTACTTAAACAAAAGGTACGGAATAACACAAAGAAAGCAATCATGGCCGATCCAATTTTTCCTCATAGCTAGAATTCTCCATTCTGGGCAACATCGTCATAAATTTGTTCTATACCCTCTCTGGTGTAACCATATCCATCTTGTAATTTGGTGATAAGAACTGTACACAGTTTTCAAGCAGTGGCCAACTAGTGTTTTATACTAATATAACCTTCATGCTTTTATATTCTGTGTCTCGGTCAACAAAGAAAAGTATCCTACCTGTTGTCTTAACCGCTGTATCTACCTGTCATGCTACCTTCATAAACCTCCAAGGTCTCTCTATTCTTCTACACTTCTCACCATCATACCATATTTGCTCTGGTTGCCCCCCCCTACATTTCACCAGGTTAAATTCCATGTGCCACTTTTCTGCCCAACTGACAGTCCATTGAGATCTTTCTGTTGTCTACAGCTTTCTTCCTCACTATCAACTGTACGTAAATTGTTTGATCATCTGCAAACTTTTCAAATCACGACTCCTACACTTAAATCTAAATCGCTGATATATTCCATGAAAACCACGAGAGGCGGCACAGTAAGCACAGTGGTTAGCGCTGTTGCTTCACAACGCCAGGGACCACGGTTCGATTCCCAGCTTGGGTCACTGTCTGTGCGGAGTCTGCATGTTCTCCCTGTGTCTGTGTGTGTTTCCTCCGGGTGCTCCGGTTTCCTCCCACAGTCCAAAGATGTGCGGGTTAGGTGGATCGGTCACGCTAAATTGCCCGCAGTGTCCAAACGTTAGATGGGGTTGCTGAGTTACGGGGATAGGGTGGAGGTGTGGGCTTAGGTTGGGTGCTCTTCCAGGGGCCGAATGGCTCCTTCTGCACTGTAAATTCCAGGAGAAAAAAACAGGTATCTAGTACTGATGGAACCCCACTTTAATACAACCTGTCACAAAAACAGCTCTTGACCGAGCCTCTTGCCACAGAGCTAATTTTGGATAAAACATGAATCCCCTGGGTTTATATTTTCTGAACAGTCTCCTATATAAGATCTTGTCAAAAGCCTTGTTAAAGCCCATGTTGACGACATCAAATGCGCTACCCTCAACAGTCCTTCCTGTTACCTCCTCAAAAAAAATCATATTCGTCAGACACTGCTGCCAGCGGGAACTCTGCGGGAACGCTCGGGGGCGGCCTGTGGGGGGCTCCTTCACCGGGGGGGGGGGGCCTCCGATGGGGTCTGGCTCGCGAACGGGACTCGCCGATCGGCTGTCCGGCCTCTTCTGCCCCCCCCGAACACCGACCCCATGTTGGGTCGGGGCAGGCACACGTAAGAAGTTCCCCGCGCAGGCGCAGGATGGCGCGGCCCAACTGCGCATGCGCAGGATTGAGCTGGCCCAACTGCGCATGTGTGGGATTGAGCTGGCCCAACTGCGCATACGCGGGTTGGCACGGCGCCCATTTGGCACCGCGTTAGATGGCTGGAGCAGCGTGAACTGCTCCAGTGCCGTGCTAGCCCCCTATGGGGGCTAGAATAGGTCGTGCCCGGGCCCTGTTCGCCTTCACGACGGCGCGAACACTTGGCTTCAATATCGGAGAATCGCCCCCCCTTCATGTTTAATTCATCCATGCTTTCCTAAAAAAACTATTTGCAATCTTCCTCTTGAAATGTTTCCAGTAATTTTCCCACCACCAAGGTTAAGGTAACTAACTTTTGATTATGAAACCTATCACTTCCACCCTTTTCAAAAAAAGTGGTACAATGCTAGCAATTTCGAGTCCACTGGTACCAGGCCTGTAGCCAGATGGATTTGGGAAAAATGGTCGAAGGGTTTGCTATTTCCTACCTTGCTTTACTTAGCAGCATGAGGTGTATTACATCTGGCCTAGTGACCATTTTCAAAGATGCTAAACTCGTTAACATTTTCTCTCTCTTTATACCATCCATTGTTTCACACTCCTCTTTAAGTATAATGTCAGCATCATCTCCCTCTTTTGTGAATACAGACACAATGAGCCGGATTCTCCGTTTCTGTGACTAAGTGTTGACGTCAACGGAGAATCTGTGGGCTTCTAGGACAGGAAAATCGGCGGCGCACCTGCACCGATCCCGCGACCGGTGAGGGGCTAGCACTGGCGGTGCCTGGATCACCATTGAATCCCATGAAAAATAGTGCGGGATTCGACGGGTCTGTGATGGACACTGGCAGGGCTGACAAGCTGCAGCCACGCATAAACATACACTCCCCACACACACACTTATCGAAGCTGTAAAGATGGGACAGGTTGTGCTGGAGGGCCATACAGCTGATGGGTCGGCTGGGGTCAGAGGGCACGCAGGGAAGTGTCCCTGGGAGGTCACCTATCCGACCCAGGGCACCAGGTTTAAAGTGGGCTGTCAGCGGCATGCGCAGCCGCATGGTTGCCTTGCCGGCTGCAGTAATGGTGTTGCGTACCTGTCCACCCCGACCCCACAGCCCACCTCCTGGCCCTGACAGAAGCCCCCCGACCAGCGGCACGACTGCCGACAAAGTATGGCTTTCCTGGACACTGTCCGTACGCCCTCTCTCTCTCTCTCAGCAGCCACCACACCAGTTTGGTGACAGATGGGCCGTCGGGAACTTGGCCCATCGGAGGCGGAGAATCGCGGATGGGCCCACATGATATGCAAAATGTGATTAGAGTACGTGCGGCTTGCATCGCATTGACGTCTTTTTCGAGGTAACGGAGCATCGCAATTCTGGATCAAATTGGCAACTGCCGCGACTTTTGCGTCGGGAGCTATTCTCTGCCCGATTTCATCGTTGGTTAACGGAGAATCCCGCCCAAAGTATTTTTAAAGAACCATGCACAGAACCATACACATGTCTTTACCCCTACACATGTTGCCATTTTGGTCTCTAATCAATCTGTAATCTATCCGTAGGTATTTACGAACAAGCATCTTCAGGTTTTCCATGATTTTACTTGCCAATTTCTTTCCCTTTTCGCCCTCTTTGTTTTCCTGCTTTCATTTAAAAAATTTCTCCCCTGCACTTTCTGTACTACTGCAGATATTCTGCGATATTGACTCTTGGTATCTGATATCAGCTTCCTTTTGTTTGCCTTATCTTACTCTGTATGGTCCCACGATCAATTCCCTGTAGATCACCATTCACCAGAAACTTAACTGAACCAGCTACATGAATAACTGACTACAAGAGCATGTCAGAGACTGGGATTCTGGAGCAAGTAACTCAGCTGACTCCCATAGTCTGCCTATCTTGATGAAATACACTCTACTTGCCTGGAAGAATGCAGCTCCAATAACACTCAAGAAGCTTGACCAAAACAGCCTGTTTGATTGGCACCAGCTTAATCATTCGCTCCCTCCAACACCAGTGCAACATGTTAGCAGTATGTACCAACTACAAAATGCACTGTAGCAACCAATGCTCCTGCTATTATACCTTTCAAATTCGTACTACACCCAGAAAATAAATGTTAGCAGGCACATGGGAACTTCATGACCCATGAACAAATGGGGGGAAAAAATAGCTCTTTGACATCTTGGAAGTTCTAAATTTGGGAGTCCCACCACTGTTGCCTATAACTTTTGTTTGTGGTGTGCAGCCAGCTTGTTGCACTGCAATATCCCTTTAAGATTATTGCACGGCCGCACGTGCAGACATTTTAAAGGGAATGGTGCTTGTGCTTATTTGTTCTCTGAGCAGCACATTCACGATTTCTGTATGGTTGCACACCCACGTAGTTTCAAGGGAAAGTTGAATTTTACCATTCTTCTTTGTTAGAACAAGTTTTTAATGAACCTTTTATTCTATTTCCATCTCATGCCACTCCCGTTCCGATATTTTCAGACATTGACAAATATTAGAAAACCAAGTATATTTGATATAAGTTAAGTGTTTTGAATACAGCTAAAGAACTTGCTTTGAATCTTGGTGTATAAATACAAATTGAAACCATGAATGATCATTTTTCCTTGCTGCATTAACCTAAAGTGATAAACTGAATGAACTACGACGACAGAAGGAGAAACTAGAAGAGAAGATTATGGATCAGTATAAATTCTACGAACCTTCACCCCCTCGAAGGTATGAACAAAATGTATTTGAAGGAAGTGAAATCCTCGACTGTAGAAATGTGTAGTTGCAATTAATTCTCATTTCATTAATACACGTTTTAACCATGCATTCAAAATTATCAAATTGCACTTTGTACATTTGATGTTTTGACCATTGCTCTTCTAATCAGGACTATACTTTAGTTAGAATATATTAGAAAAACACAAGTTACTATGTGATGAGACTATTTGTCTTCTTGCACGTCGGTTTATAGAAACTGTTGATGCAGAGATTTGTTCTTTTATTCCAGACGAGGGAATTGGATTGCAATAAAGATGAAAAAGTTAATTAAACACAAAAAGGAGGGAAACCGAGAACGCATTAAATCTCTGACAGGCACCCCAACCAGATCAGAATCAAGTGATGGATTCCTTCAACTGCCTCATCAAGATAGTCAAGATAGCTCTTCTGTGGGTTCTAACTCTCTTGAAGATGGTCAGACAGCTAAGAAGAGTAGCAGTGAGTATACTAAACTTTTTGCTTTGAAGCAACATCAAATGTAAATATTAAAATAGCAAAATATGGTAGATGCCGGAATCTGAAACAAAAATAGAGAAAGCTGGAAAAACTCAGCAGGTCTGGCAGGATGTGTAGTGAGAGAAAACAGAGTTAACGTTTCAAGTCCACCTGACCCTTCTTCAGAATTGAAGAGCGGAAAATGTGATTATACAAAAGAGGGAACAGATGGAACAGTGATTCATAGGAGCTCTCCTCCGCCTGGCTGAATTTGCTCTCATTCAACAATTTCTCCTTCAACTTTCCTCCCCCTCCTGCAATAAAAGGTGTGGCCATGGGTGCCCACATGGGCCCAGTTATGCCTGTCTTTTTATGGGTTTTGTGAAACACTCCTTGTTTCAGTCCTACTCAGGCCTGCTCGCGCAACTCTTTTTCCATTACATCGATTATTGCATTGCTGTTGCTTCATACACCTGAACCTGGAAAAATGTATTGTTTTAGCTTCCAATATCCACCCCTCTCTCACCTTCACGTAGTTCATCTCTGATAATTCCCTTCCATGACCTCTCTGTTTCCATTTCTGGTGATAGACTGACCACCAATATTTATTATAAGCCCACCAACTCCCCCAGCTACCCCGACTGCAGCTCCCCACACCCTGCCCCCTGTAACAACTCCATCCCATTCTCCCAGTTTCTCCATCTCTGTCGCATCTATTCTGATGATGCCACCTTTGAAAATGGCAATTCTGACATGTCTGGCTTTTTACTCAACCGAGGTCCACCCCACCCCATTGGCTGACAGGGCATTCAACTGGATTCGACCCATTTCACACACCTCTACCCTCACCCCTTCCCCTCCCTCCCAGAGCCATGATAGGGTCCCCCTTGTCTTCACTTTCTACTCCACATTCAAAGGATCATCCTCCACCACTTACACCAACTCCAGCACCATCACACCGCAAAACGCATCTTCCTCTTGCCCTCCTGTCATCGTTCCTCTGGGACTGCTCCCTCTGTGACACCCTGGTCCACTCCTCCATCACACCCAGCTCTTTATCCCCTTCCCATGGCACCTTTCTTTGCAATCGCAAAAGATGCAACACCTACCTCTTCATCTCCTTCCCCACCCAGCCACCAGGCCCTTGTTCTTCGGTTTTGCTGCATCTTTGTTGCAATTTCTCTCAACTCCCACTAATCATCGTTCCAGCTGTTCAAACCCCTTTATATAATCACATTTTCCTCTCTTTAGTTCTGAAGAAGGGCCATGCAGACTGGAAATGTTAACTGTTTTCTCTCCCTACGATGCTGCCAGACCCACTGATTTCTACCTGTTTTCTCTGTTTTTGTTTCAAGTGTAAATATATGTTAATGTAAAACAAAAAAGGTATACGAGTTGTAAAACTAATATTGAACCTATTTAGTGTTGAATTTAAGAAATCAAATTTCAGGAACAGTTCGAAATTTGATCGCAAACTGATATGTTCATTGTTCCTTACATGTTCATTGTTCTTTAAAAATTTGTAAAGAAATACTTGAATTTTTTGTTTTGATAAACTCTCAATGTTAAACTTTATTAAAACATTGTGTTAGATCTTGGTTATTTAATGTTGTAGACATTTAGTATTAATCTATTTTTAAAAAAAAGTATTTTTATCCCAATTTTCAACATTTTACAACAAAATAAACACACCCAACACCTTAAACCCCCCACCCAATAAGAATCCCCCCAAACAGTCGACGGTGACCAACTCTCCAAATGGCAGAATGAACAAACCCCAACACTGTGGAACACGTCACCCCCCCCCCCCCCCTTCCCCACCACGCCGAGGCACAGGATGCAGAAGCTAACCTCCACCCCAACAGAAGTCACCTGAGAGCAATCAGCGAGGAGAAGGCTAAAACATCTGCGCGCACCCCCCCCCCCCCCCCCCCCCCCCCACCCGTCTGCAATTCCGGCCAGTCTGACATCCCGAATATGGCCTCCAGGGGACTGTGCTCCACATCTACAGCAAAACCCCGAGACGGCATTAAAACTGCCGTCCAAAACCTTTCAATTTCGGCCAGGACCTGAACATATGCACATAATTAGCAGGATCCCTCTCACACCACTCACCGATGTCTTCCAGCCCTCAAACAACCGGCTCATCATTGACTTTGTCATGTGCACCCTGTACATCACCTTCAACTGTATCAGCCCCAACCTCGCACACAAGGTCGAGACATTCACCCTCTGCAGCACCTCATACCACAATTCCTCTTCCAACGCCACCCCCTACTCCTCCCACTTAGCCTTGATCCCCTCCATTGACACCTTATCCTCCTCCAAAATCCTTCCATAAATCGTCGCGACGACCCCTCTCTCCAACCTCCCCCCATCCTCCCGCTCCACTGACAGCAACTCCACTAGCAACAAGAAGGCAGACGCTATCAGGACAGTCAGAAAGACCTTCCTTGCAAGGTCCCAAACCTGCATGCACTGAAAGCTCTCTTCCCATGCCAGCCCAAATGTCTCATTCAGCTCCTCCAAATTCGCAAATTACCCACCCAGAAACAAATCCTTCAACTCCCTAATCCCCTCTCCCAATCCCAGACACTCGCATCCATCCTTCCCACCTCAAATCCGTGATTATTTGGTATTAATCTATATGGAGTCATGACAAACATTATGTACTGTACTTCACACATTATAGAAGCAGTTCCATTCACTAGAAACATAGTAAAATTTGTAAAGGAGTCATAAGCCTAGAATAATCCACTGAAACTGAGGCAGCATGTTTGTTTCTGTCTAGTTTCAGCATTTAACTTCCATCTGTTTTCCCTCCCTCTTTGTTTTCATTTACCAATTTCGTTTATATCACACGCTCTGACATAAAAGTGGCTGCACTGAAAAAGTTGCCCTTTTTGAGGAACAGACCGAAGGATAAAGACAAAATGAAGGCCCTCTACCGTCGCTCCATGTGTAAGACTCTCAACTTCAGCTTCTCAAATGGCTGCTCAAGCTTTCATTGCTTAACCCTTACTAATTAGTCCCTACATTTCTGTTTGTATGTGCCTTTGTTTATACATTTGTCCTAACACCATATTTAAACCTTAATCCATTTTATGTCATTATCGGATATATATATATACACACACACACATAACAAATATTTATAAATATGTCCTCATTGTAGCATTATTATATAACTATATAAGGAGCTTATAACGTTTTTTTTCCCCCATAAATGGATAAAGGAAAACTGATGTAACCAATTCAGAAGAACCAATAATCCAGTATAATTTTCAAACCAGATCTCAAGCTTCAGGAAAGGGTGGTTATCATTCCAAATAATAAAGTTGGGAGATATAATGCAGAATCTGCACTATAATAATTGCTGTAATTTTCATACAGACAAAATGATTGTAGTTAAGTAATATTTTGCTGTTTGTGTTTATCTGGACCTCAACTATGTTAAATCATTTGTATGTGAAATAGTTTAAAGAATGAACTATGAACATTTAAAAAAATATATATATTTTCAACTTTTTCGGCCATACAAAACAGTACAAAGGTTTTTCCCCTTTTTACAACAGCAAAACAATATAAATAACCGTGACCGTATTTTAACAAATAAATAAATAATATATAAACTAAATGGCAACTGCCATAACAAAAATAATAGCTCTCCCAAATAATAAAATCAGCAATTCAATATACATAACCAAGTACCAATATCTTTACAAAAACACCCCTGAGGACCCATCTGAGCCCTCCCCCCCGCTCCCCCCTGGGTTGCTGCTGTTACCTTCCCATTTCCTTTATCGTTCTGCGAGGTAGTTAATGAATGGTTGCCACCGCCTGGTGAACCCCTGAGCCGAACCCCTTAGTGCAAACTTTATCCGTTCCAGTTTAAGAAACCCTGCCATGTCGTTTGTCCAGGTCTCCACGCCCGGAGGCTTGGCTTCCTTCCACATAAGCAGTATCCTTCGCCGGGCTACTAGGGACGCAAAGGCCAAAACATCAGCCTCTCTCGCCTCCTGCACTCCTGGCTCTTCTGCAACCCCGAATATAGCCAGCCCCCAGCCTGGCTTGACCCAGACCCCCACCACCTTTGAAAGCACCTTCGCCACCCCCACCCAGAACCCCTGCAGTGCCGGGCATGACCAAAACATGTGGGTGTGGTTTGCTGGGCTATTCTCCCCGGGACAAACCTATGATTATTTCTTATCGGGGACCGCACCGAGGCTCCCATCATTCCCCTATGCCGTCTCCACTGCCCCCAAATTTTCAGTGTTGCCACCACCACTGGACTTGTGGTGTATTTCTTCGGGGAGAACGGCAGCGGTGCCGTCACCAGTGCTTGTAGGCTGGTTCCTTTGCAGGACGCCATCTCCAATCTCTTCCACGCCGCTCCCTCCCCTTCTTCCATCCACTTACACACCATTGAAATATTGGCGGCCCAATAGTACTCACTTAAGCTCGGTAGTGCCAGTCCCCCCCTCTCCCTGCTACGCTGCAAGAACCCCCTCCTCACTCTCGGGCACTTCCCAGCCCACACAAAACTCATAACGCGTTTCTCGATCTTCTTGAAAAAAGCCTTCGTGACCATCACCGGGAGGCACTGAAACACAATAAGGAATCTCGGGAGGACTACCATTTTGACCGCCTGCACCCTCCACACCAGTGACAGGGGCACCATGTCCCATCTCTTAAAATCCTCCTCCATCTGTTCCACCAATCGTGTTAAATTAAGCCTATGTAAGGTTCCCCAACTCCTGGCTATCTGGATCCCCAAGTACCGGAAATCCCTTGTTACCCTCCTCAGCGGTAAATCCTCTATTCCCCTGCTGTACCACAAACAATTCACTCTTCCCCATGTTCAATTTGTACCCCGAAAATTCCCCAAACTCCCCGAGCGTCTGCATTATCTCAGGCATCCCCTCCACCGGGTCCGCAACATACAGCAGTAAATCATCTGCATACAATGATACCTGCATACAATGATACCCGGTGTTCTTCTCCTCCCCTGAGTACTCCCCTCCACTTCCTGGAGCCCCTCAGTGCTATGGCCAGGGGTTCAATTACCAATGCAAACAGTAACGGAGACAGGGGACACCCCTGCCTCGTCCCTCTATAAAGACGGAAGTAGTCAGACCTCTGCCTGTTTGTGATCACACTTGCCACCGGGGCCCTATATAGCAGCTGTACCCATCCAATGAACCCTTCACCAAAACCAAATCTCCTCAACACTTCCCACAGGTAGTCCCACTCGACCCTGTCAAATGCTTTCTCGGCATCCATCGCCACCACTATCTCCGCCTCCCCCTCTGGTGGGGGCATCATCATCACCCCTAGCAGCCTCCGCATGTTCGTGTTCAGCTGTCTCCCCTTAACGAACCCAGTTTGATCCTCATGGACCACCCCCGGGACACAATCCTCTATCCTCGTCGCCATTACCTTGGCCAGGAGCTTAGCATCTACATTCAAAAGGGAAATGGGCCTATAGGACCCACACTGCAGCGGGTCTTTATCCTTCTTCAAACGTAACGATATTGTCGCCTCCGACATAGTCGGGGGCAACTTCCCCCTTTCCCTGGCCTCATTAAAGGTTCTCGTCAAAAGCGGGGCCAGTAGGTCTATATATTTCCTATAAAATTCCACCGGGAACCCATCCGGTCCCGGGGCCTTCCCCGCCTGCATGCTCCCAATCCCCTTTACCACCTCCTCCACATCAATCTGTGCTCCCAGTCCCGTCCTCTCCTGCTCCTCCCCCTTCGGGAATTCCAGCTGATCCAGGAAATGCATCATTCCCTCCTTCCCTTCCCGGGGCTGAGCCTTATACAACCTCTCATAGAATGTCTTAAACACCCCATTCACTCCCTCCGCTCCCCGTTCCATCTCTCCCTTCTCATCCCTCACCCCACCTATCTCCCTCGCCGCTCCCCTCTTCCTCAATTGTTGGGCCAGTAACCGACTCGCCTGCTCTCCATACTCATACTGCACTCCATGTGCCCTCCTCCACTGTGCCTCTGCCTTACCCGTGGTCAGCAGGTCAAATATCACATGTAACCTTTGTCTTCCCCTGTACAGTCCCTCCTCCGGTGCCTCTGCATATTGCCTGTCCACCCTCAGAAGCTCTCTCAGCAATCGCTCCCTTTCTTTACTCTCTTGCTTCCCTTTATGTGCCCTTATGGATATCAGTTCCCCTCTGACCACCGCCTTCAACGCCTCCCAGACCACTCCCACCTGAACCTCTCCATTGTCATTAAGCTCCAAGTACCTTTCGATACACCCCCTCACCCTTAGACATATCCTCTCATCCGCCAACAGGCCCATATCCATTCTCCAGAGTGGGTGCTGTTCCTTTTCCTCTCCTACCTCCAGATCTACCCAGTGTGGAGCGTGGTCCAAGATAGCTATGGCCGTGTACTCCGTCCCTGTCACCTTCGGAATCAGTGCCCTTCCCAGGACAAAAAAGTCTATCCGTGAATATACCTTGTGAACATGGGAGAAGAATGAGAACTCCTTACTCCTAGGTCTGATAAATCTCCAAGGGTCTACTCCTCCCATCTGCTCCATGAAGTCCTTAAGCACCTTGGCCGCTGCCGGCCTCCTCCCGGTCCTGGACCTCGACCGGTCCAGCCCTGGATCAAGCACTGTATTGAAATCTCCCCCCATTACCAACTTTCCCGCCTCCAGGTCCGGGATACGCCCCAACATACGCCTCATGAAGTTTGCATCACCCCAGTTCGGGGCGTACACGTTCACCAGAACCACCGCCTCCCCTTGCAGTCTGCCACTCACCATCACGTATCTACCCCCACTGTCCGCCACTATGGTCTTTGCCTCAACAGTACCCGTTTCCCCACTAAAATAGCCACCCCCCTATTCTTCACATCCAAACCCGAATGAAACACCTGTCCCACCCATCCTTTGCGTAGTGTGACCTGATCTGTCAATTTCAGGTGCGTCTCCTGCAACATAACCACATCTGCCTTTAAATTTCTTTAGGTGTGCGAGTACCCGCGCCCTTTTAATCGGCCCATTCAGCCCTCTCACGTTCCACGTGATCAACCGGGTTGGGGGGCTCTTTACCCCCCCCCTTTGTCGATTAGCCATCCCCTTTTTTACCCCAGCTCCTCACCTGGTTCCCACGTACCCGTATATCCCACCGACGGTGCCCTCCCGCCTCGACCACCCCGCCCCATAATAGCTCCCCCTTCCCCTTAGCAGCAGCAACCCAGTTAGCTCCCCTCCCCCGCTAGATCCCCCTCTAGCGTAATTACACCCCCCATGTTGTTCCCAGAAGTCAGCGAACTCTGGCTGACCTCGGCTTCCCCGTTTGCCCTCGGCCTCTCACTGTGCGAGGCCCCCACCTTCCTGCGTTCCTGTTCCCGCCATAATTACCATAGCGCGGAAACGAGGCCCGCGTTTCCCACTCAGCCCCGCTTTCCTACCCACCGGCGCCCACAGTTCCCCATACTCCTCCCCCCCCCCCCAAACGAGGGGAAGAGAGAAAATTTACAGGATTAAAGAGTTAACAATTGAAAAATCATCCCCCCCCCCCCCTTCCTCGTCCCACATAGTCACCCCACCACTTTGTCCCAGAAGCTCTTTCTCTCGCCAGACTATTCCAGCTTCTCGTCCACTATGAATGTCCACGCCTCTTCTGCCATCTCAAAGTAGTGGTGCTTCCCTTGGTATGTGACCCACAGTCTCGCCGGTTGCAGCATTCCAAATTTCACTTTCTTTTTGTGAAGCACCGCCTTAGCCCGATTGAAACTTGCCCTCCTTCTCGCCACCTCCGCACTCCAATCCTGGTATACGCGGATCACCGCGTTCTCCCACCTGCAGCTCCGAGTTTTCTTCGCCCATCTTAGAACCATCTCTCTGTCATTGTAGCGGTGAAACCTCACCACTATGGCTCGAGGTATTTCTCCTGCCCTTGGTCTTCGCGCCATAACTCGATAAGCTCCCTCCACCTCCAAAGGGCTCGTCGGGGCCTCCGATCCCATTAGCGAGTGAAGCATCGTGCTCACCTATGCCCCGACGTCCGCCCCCTCTGCGCCCTCGGGAAGACCCAAGACTCTTAGATTCTTCCTCCTCAAATTATTCTCCAGGGCTTCCAACCTCTCCACACACCTCTTGTGCTGCGCCTCGTGCGTCTCTGTCTTCACCACCAGGCCCTGAATTTCATCTTCATTTTCAGCAGCCTTTGCCTTCACGACCCGAAGCTCCAGCTCCTGGGTCCTCTGCGCCTCCTTTAGCCCTTCAATCGCCTGTAGCATCGGGGCCAACACCTCCTTCTTCAGCTCTTCCACACAGCGCTGCAGGAACTCTTGTTGCTCCATGCCCCATATCGAACGGCCATCTTGCTTCGAGCTTCCCTTCCTTGCCGCTGCTCCGAAGGATCCACTGCAATCCTGCCGCTATCCTCTCCTTTTTCCATCAATATCCGGGGGGATTCCCTTCTATTTCACCGCACAGTGATTTTGGCCGTTTAAAATTGCCGTTGGGGCTCTTATCAAGAGCCCAAAAGTCCATTCCAACGGGAGCTGCCGAAACGTGCGACTTAGCTGGTCATCGCCGCACCCGGAAGCCAACTATGAACATTTTTAACCTAAGACTATCTCTGACATATTCTGTAAAATTGTCGCAACACATTCCCCCTCTCCCACAGGGTTGTCTGTCACTTGTTCTTTAGTTCTGCTTTCACTGAGCAATGACCTTTGTTCTCCTGTCAATACATTCTGCTATCTTACTTTTATGCCACCATCAGAAATTTCTATAATCCTCAACACTGTTATTAACACTTCCTTTGTTTTAGGCTTATCACCCTCCTTTTATCATCCCTGGGGAATATAACATCTCTGCGTTCGTGCATGGCCAGGAGGAGATTCACTAGGGAGTTTTGGCTGAATCAAGATGCTAAGGGATTGCTTCTCCTGGAGGACATATCAGTCAGCCACACTGGACAGCTGACCTACAGAGACTGAACATGTGTTTAGATGCAGTTTAAAATAGGGTGTCAGGAATTTTGACCCCATGTGGTAAGAGCCAGCAGATGAATCAGTGATTCAGCGAGCATTTCACCAATGCTTAATTTATCAGCTTTTAAGTGGAAGATCGGGCATGAGAACCTACCCCATCGATCAGCAGGAAACTTGCTAACTATCCTGCCCATCACCCTACCAAGTCTGCAAAATGTAAAATTACACTCTTGATTAGAAAATATGGGCTGACATTATCATGAAACACTCATTCTGTACTACACTGGTAGGAGATGTCATCTTCCGGAAGAGTTATTAAACTGAGACCAGTCAACGTTCTCAGGAAGGTAGACATAAAACATCCCAGGGCACTGTTCGAAGAAGAGCAAGGGAGTTTCTCATGGTATTCTGGTAAAATGCTCAACATCACAAAAGTAGATTATCTGGTTGTTATTATTTCATGTACAAGGACAGCTGTACTTCATCATTGTGTACTTGGTGAGAACCTTTAGATGTCTACCTCCAGAGACAACCTCTTGGCATAGTCACATGACTGCAGAAAGCCAGAAGTGTCAGTCAGACTAGTTACATTTCAAAACCTAAACATCCACCTTTTCATATGAAACAAAAGATACAAGAATCCCCTTTTCCTAATGAACAAAAAACTCCTTTGGGCATGCACAATTCTGTATGACTGAGTACCCAAGTTAACCGGCATACACCCACTGTTCTCATGCATTACCAATGGTTTGTTCTGTTAGGCAGTTGTTACACATGCATTGCACACACCCTCTTTAAATTATGCAGGCCTCTTAATGTGCATATTGACTGTACTTCTGGGTGTAGTTCTTTGTCCAGAGAGAGTCATTCCTGTGGCCCTTGCTGCCTTTGTGACTTTTGTTCTTCCATTGAAACTGTTGTGGACACGTGGACATATGGGATTTCTGGTAGTCCCATACTCAGTACAGCTGGTGAGATCCCTACTCCCTGACCAGCCAATTTGTGGTGAAAGGGCAGCTTCGCTAGTTGAGCAAATATGCTTGCGGTTATGCCTGTATATCTGGTTGAGTTGCCACCAGTGAAACTGTGGTCGTTCTTTCACCCTCGCACCATCTGTGAAATGTTATTGTTCTGATCTCACATAGCTTGGTTCATTCAAGACTTCAGTTTATCATGTAGTTTCACTGATATTTACTCAGCTAGAATCATGCCCTTCAAATCTCCCATTTCAACTCTGATGTGAACATTTTTCTGTACATGTTTATGCTCAGCTTGCGCATTTCTTGCACTAATGTGGTCTGCAACCATCTTGTGGCATACTTGAATATTATCTCCCTCTCTATGGGGTCTTCGGTCTCTCTCGTTCTGGGTCTTTTGTTTCTTTCTCTCTAGGTTCTTTTTCTGCTCTGTCTGTTGGCACGTTCAGGGTTCTCAGCCCAAGCTTCAAACGTGCTCCAGCTGAGATGAATGGCCGTTGCATCCCATCTATGATATGGAACTCGAGAGCTTCCTTCTTGCCATTGCATTAGGCTGTCAGACTAATTTGTCGTCTCACTGAGTATCGTGCCATCATATAGTTCAATTTCACTTTCAACGGCTTCATTTTTGGTGTTGATACTTAGTCATCTCCAAAAACTTTGTCTTCTTATAACCCTTGTACTTTATTCTACCATAAATTTTGTGTTCTAAAATTACTGAATGGCAGAATTTTTTTGAATTTCTTCATTCCTCTATTGTCTGTAGCTTTCTCATTGGTGACCATCTCATAACAAACAGCCCTCACTCTTCATCTTAGTTACATTTATATCAGATGTTTTCATTCTATCTGGTACTCTTAAACTTTTACTTCCCTTAAATATCTTTTAATTGTAACTCCTCCAGTACCATCAATGATTCTTTCATAATTGCCTTCAGTCTCCTTCCTAGTCTCTCAGAAATCTTGAATACCATCTATCTGCAAAAATGTATTTGTTTTAAGCCTGCTTAGATTGTCTAAAACTTTCAACTCTTGTATATTGAAATCACTAATTCTCCGAAGATATTGCAATTTAGAGAGGCAGTGTTGCATTTGTCCTCCTATGTGAATACTTCTTCGGAAGAAATCATCCGGAATATCAACTAGCATGTGCTCACGTACTATTTAAGCCATATTTGCAACATTTTATTTGTAACCTTTTCTGTGAAGATTTGTTTCTCTTATATTTTACATCTGCAACAGTTCTTTCCGTGTACCCACGGTAACACAGTGGGTAGCACTGTTGCTTCACAGCACCAAGGTCCCAGGTTCGATTTCCGGCTTCAGTCACTGTCTGTGAGGAGTCTGCACGTTCTCTCCGTGTCTGCATGGGTTTCCTCTGGGTGCTCAGCTTTCCTCCCACAAGTCCCGAAAGACATGTTGGTAATTTGTGCATTCGGAATTCTCCCTCTGTGTACATCAACAGGTGCCAGAATGTGGCGACTAGCGGCTTTTCACAGTAACTTCATTGCAGTGTTAATGTAAGCCTACTTGTGACAATAAAGATTATTAAATTAATTAATGTCCCTCATTTGACAATCCTTTTATCCTGTTTCTACAAGTTCTAACATTCGCCCCTCGTGAATTCTCACCTTTCTCCCTCTCACTATGCCAAACCTCCCCAAGATCTCAAACAAATAGCCCCACTCTACCCTATCAAATGCCTTTTCCGCATCAAGTGAGATAATCACCTCCGACTCAGGGAGAGAGGGACAAAGCAACATTGAGCAAACAACGAACATTGGCTGACAACTGTCTTCCCTTAACAAACCCTGTCTGCTGCTCCTTTATGGCCCCTGGGAGACAGGGTTCCATACATCTAGCCAAGACCTTGGCCAACAATTTTGCATCTGCGTTCAGTAATGAAATGGGATGATACAACCCACACTCCATTGGATCCTTATCCTTTAAGATCAAGGAAATTGATGTCTGCGCTAATGTGGCCAGCAACAGCCCCTGAGTCAGAGAATCCTCAAGCATCTCATGCAGCACTGGGGCTAGTAATCCGGCAAACTTCTCATAATTTCGGCCCCAAGACCTTCCCAGACTGTATCATCATAATAATAATCTTTATTAGTGTCACAAGTAGGCTTACATTAACACTGCAATGAAGTTGCAGCTGACCAAGGCACCATGGTTCAGCAGGCCATTCAAGGGAAGGGAGTAAATAGGCAAGTTGTAGTTGTAGGGGATTCTATTATCAGGGGGATAGATAGTATCCTTTGTGAGCAGGATAAAGAGTCCCGCATGGTATGTTGCCTGCCCGGTGCTAGGGTGCGGGACATCTCTGACCGGTTTGAAAGGATACTGGAGAGGGAGGGGGAGGATCCAGTTGTTGTGATCTATGTCGGTACCAACAACATAGGCAAGTCTAGGAAAGAGGACCTGTTTAGAGATTATAAAGAGCTAGGATTCAAATTAAAAAACAGGTCCTCGAGGGTCATAATCTCCGGATTACTGCCCGAGCCACGCGCAAATTGGCATAGGGAGGCAAGAATAAGGGAAGTTAACACGTGGCTGAAAGAGTGGTGTGGGAAAGAGGGGTTCCTTTTCATGGGACACTGGCACAGTTTTGGGACACGGGGGACCTATACCGTTGGGGTGGTCTCCACCTGAACCGAGCTGGGACTAGTGTTCTGGTGAAAAGAGTAAATAGGGTGGTCAATAGGACTTTAAACTAGAGATTGGGGGGGAAGGGAAAGTCAGGGAACCAAGAGGTGAAGTAATCAGTGGGAAGCGTAGCTGCTTAGGAATACAAAAAAGCACAAAAAGACAAAACTCAGGAGAGGTTACGATAGTCCCCATCCCACAAAATATGACACAGTGTATGGAAAGGCTCAGTAAACCAAGGTCCACAACACTAAGAAAACAAAAAGGGACGGTCAATAGAGAATTAAAGGTGCTATATTTAAATGTGCGCAGTGTACGGAACAAGGTAGATGAGCTTGTGGCCCAGATTGTGACTGGCAGGTATGATGTGGTAGGCATCACAGAGACATGGTTGCAGGGGGTTCAGGACTGGCATTTAAACATCCAGGGATTCACAACCTATCGAAAAGACAGAGAGGTGGGCAGAGGGGGCGGGTTTGCCTTGTTAATTAGGAATGAAATTAAATCAATAGCACTAAACGACATAAGGTCAGATGATGTGGAGTCTGTGTGGGTAGAGTTGAGGAACAACAAAAGGCAAAAAAAACATAATGGGAGTTATGTACAGGCCTCCTAACAGTGGTCAGGACCGGGGGCACAAAATGCACCACGAAATACAAAGTGCATGTCAGAAAGGCAAGGTCACAGTGATCATGGGGGACTTCAATATGCAGGTGGACTGGGTAAATAATGCTGCCAGGGGACCCAAGGAAAGGGAATTCATTGAATGTTTACAGGAGGGCTTTTTGGAACAGCTTGTGATGGAGCCCACAAGGGAACAGGCCATTCTGGTCTTAGTGTTATGTAATGAGCCAGACTTGATTAAAGATCTTAAAGTAAGGGAACACTTAGGAGGCAGTGATCATAATATGGTAGAATTCAATCTGCAATTTGAAAGAAAGAAGGTAGAATCAGATGTAAAGGTGTTACAGTTAAATAAAGGTAACTACAGGGGCGTGAGGGAGGAACTGACGAAAATCGACTGGGAGCAGAGCCTAGTGGGAAAGACAGTAGAACAGCAATGGCAGGAGTTTCTGGGAGTAATTGAGGACACAGTACAGAGGTTCATCCCAAAGAAAAGAAAGGTTATCAGAGGGGGGATTAGGCAGCCATGGCTGACAAAGGAAGTTAGGGAATGCATCAAAGCAAAAGAGAAAGCCTATAATGTGGCAAAGAGTAGTGGGAAGTCAGAAGATTGGGAAGGCTACAAAAACAAACAGAGGATAACAAAGAGAGAAATAAGGAAAGAGAGGATCAAATATGAAGGTAGGCTAGCCAGTAACATTAGGAATGATAGTAAAAGTTTCTTTAAATACATTAAAAACAAACGGGAGGCAAAGGTTGACATTGGGCCGCTCCAAAATGACGCTGGTAATCTAGTGATGGGAGACAAGGAAATAGCTGAGGAACTAAATAAGTACTTTACGTCAGTCTTCACAGTAGAAGACATGAGTAATATCCCAACAATTCCGGAGAGTCAGGGGGCAGAGTTGAATATGGTAGCCATCACAAAGGAGAAAGTGCTAGAGAAACTAAGAGGTCTAAAAATTGATAAATCCCCGGGCCCAGGTGGGCTACATCCTAGAGTTCTAAAGGAGATAGCTGAAGAAATAGTGGAGGCGTTAGTTATGATCTTTCAAAAGTCACTGGAGTCAGGGAAAGTCCCAGAGGATTGGAAAATCGCTGTTGTAACCCCCCTGTTCAAGAAGGGAACAAGGAAAAAGATGGAAAATTATAGGCCAATTAGCCTAACCTCGGTTGTTGGCAAGATTCTAGAATCCATTGTTAAGGATGAGATTTCTAAATTCTTGGAAGTGCAGGGTCGGATTAGGACAAGTCAGCATGGATTTAGTAAGGGGAGGTCAGGCCTGACTAACCTGTTAGAGTTCTTTGAAGAGATAACAAATAGGTTAGATCAAGGAGAGCCAATGGATGTTATCTATCTTGACTTCCAAAAGGCCTTTGATAAGGTGCCTCACGGGAGACTGCTGAGTAAAATAAGGGCCCATGGTATTCGAGGCAAGGTACTAACATGGATTGACGATTGGCTGTCAGGCAGAAGGCAGAGAGTTGGGATAAAAGGTTATTTTTCGGAATGGCAACCGGTGACGAGTGGTGTCCCGCAGGGTTCAGTGTTGGGGCCACAGCTGTTCTCTTTATATATTAACGATCTAGATGACGGGACTGGGGGCATTCTGGCTGAGTTTGCCGATGATACAAAGATAGGTGGAGGGGCAGGTAGTATGGAGGAGGTGGGGAGGCTGCAGAAAGATTTAGACAGTTTAGGAGAGTGGTCCAAGAAATGGCTGATGAAATTCAACGTGGGCAAGTGCGAGGTCTTGCACTTTTGAAAAAAGAATAGAGGCATGGACTATTTTCTAAACGGTGACAAAATTCATAATGCTGAAGTGCAAAGGGACTTGGGAGTTCTAGTCCAGGATTCTCTAAAGGTAAACTTGCAGGTTGAGTCCATAATTAAGAAAGCAAATGCAATGTTGTCATTCAACTCAAGAGGCTTGGAATATAAAAGCAGAGATGTACTTCTGAAGCTTTATAAAGCATTAGTTAGGCCCCATTTAGAATACTGTGAGCAATTTTGGGCCCCACACCTCAGGAAGGACATACTGGCACTGGAGAGGGTCCAGCGGAGATTCACACGGATGATCCCAGGAATGGTAGGCCTAACACACGATGAATGTCTGAGGATCCTGGGATTATATTAATTGGAGTTTAGGGGAGATCTAATAGAAACTTACAAGATAATGAATGGCTTAGATAGGGTGGATGTAGGGAAGTTGTTCCCATTAGCAGGGGGGACTAGGACCCGGGGGCACAGCCTTAGAATAAAAGGGAGTCACTTTAGAACAGAGATGAGGAGAAATTTCTTCAGCCAGAGAGTGGTGGGTCTGTGGAATTCATTGCCACAGAGGGCGGTGGAGGCCAGGACGTTGAGTGTCTTTAAGACAGAAGTTGATAAATTCTTGATTTCTCGAGGAATTAAGGGCTATGGAGAGAGAGCGGGTAAATGGAGTTAAAATCAGCCATGCTTGAATGGTGGGGTGGACTCGATGGGCCGAATGGCCTTACTTCCGCTCCTATGTCTTATGGTCTTATGGAAGTTACTGTGAAAATCCCCCTAGTCGCCACATTCCGGCGCCTGTTCGGGTACACTGAGGGAGAATTCAGAATGTCCAACTGACATAATAATAATCACTTATTGTCACAAGTAGGCTTCAATTAAGTTACTATGAAAAGCCCCTGTTCGGGGAGGCTGGTACGGGAATTGAACCTGCGCTGCTGCCTTGTTTTGCATTACAAGTCAGCTATTTAGCCCAGTGTGCTAAACAAGTACGTCTTTCGGGACTTCTGAGAGGAAACCGGAGCACCCAGGGGAAACCTACAAAGACACAGGGAGAACATGCAGACTCCACACAGACAGTGACCCAAGCCGGGAATCGAACCCAGGTCCCTGGCGATGTGAAACAGCAGTGCTAACCACTGTGCTACCTTGCCACCCATCAATCAATGCTCTCACACTCCTCCAAAGTCGGAAGAGCCTCCAGTTCCTCCCTTTTCTCCTGTTCCACCACCAGAATAGCAAAAAATTATCCCAAAACTCTTAACGCTAACAACCCATCCTCCGGGGACTCCAATTCGTAGGCTCCGATTAGACGCTTCAAATGCCTCAATAACCTTGGCCAGGGCAGAGACCACTCCTGAGAGGCTGTCCGACACCTCAACTGGTGCGACAACAAGCGACTAGCATTTTCCTCATGCTCATAAAAAAACTCCCTTCGAACATCGTAGCAGGTGCACCACCCTTTCCGTTGACAGCAACCAAACTCCAGCTGTAGCTTCTTCCTACATGGAGCACACCAGAATGACAGGGAGTGGGATAGCTTGATCTTGGTTTCGGACAATGCTCAGCACAACATCGAAGGCCGAAGGGCCTGTTCTGTGCTGTACTGTTCTATGTTCTATGTACTAACCAGCAACTCCGGTGTCTGATTGACCGAATATTGACAGTCCACCTCCAAGTTAGCATCTACCAACCTTTACCTCTCCACCCTTTCACTCTTCTCCTTGTGTGCCTTAAAGTAAATTATCTCCCCTGTCACAACCACCTTCAACACCTACGCCAACAGCAATGCATCAGACCTACATGGAGAGCACTGAGCGGGGCCCGACCCAACCACCACTTCCACATAATGCGGAGCGTAGTCAGAGATCACTATCGGCAAGTATCCTACCCCCACCAACTTCAGCAGCAGGGACCAACTGCCATAAAGAAATCCATCCTGGAATACACCCGGTGAACCTGAGGGAAGAACGAAAAATCCTCCTCCTCTGGGCGCAAGGGACTGCTTCCCCCATCTGCTCCAGAAAGACCAACAGTACCCTTGCCATCCCAAAAGGCTTCAACACCTTGGGCCTCAAATTATCCAGTCGGGGAATACAAAATGCATCCTCCCATGATTAGTTGATGCAAATCCAAATCCAGGATCAAAAACAACAACTTATGAATAAAAGCTGCATTGTCCCAATTGACCAGCACCCCTAGTGCACCCACTAATAACCCACTAACCACCGGATACTTTCCATTTGGATCTGTCAAAATCTTCACCTCCGAAAAGGGTCCCTTTTTATTAATCAGTGTCGATGCTCCCCGAGCCCTACTATCAAACCCCAAATGGAACATCTGCCCCACCCAACACTTCCATAACCTGCAAATGGGCCTCCTGCAACAGCACCACATCAGCCTTCAAAGTCTTATGGTGCGCAAACACCTAGATCTTTTTACTGGGCCACTCGACCATCCCTTCACTTCTGTTGATTAACTGTTCTAGCGAGCAGGATGACTCCCACATAGCAAACCATTCATAACCCCAAAATTCCAAAACACCAAACCAATCATCTGCCCAAAACAAACTTGATTATTTCCATAACATAACATGAACAATAAGCAACACCCTTTCAACCTTAATAATTAAAAGTGCTACTTGGGGGTAGGATACAACAAAAAAAAAACACCCACGTTCGAACAATCATCCCTTAATCCGTATAAAATACATGAAAATTATTTCAACCCTATTCGATTTCTTTGGACGATCCACATTTTCGTAAGTCACCCGAAGGCATGCGGGGGAAATCAAGCCAAACCGAACTTTATTACGGTACAGTGCTACCTTGGCCTTATTAAAAACTGCACGTCTCCTGGCTTGCTCTGCTCCAACATCCTGGTGGATTCTCTCCTCATGGCCTTCCCATCTGCACTCCCGATGCTCCTTCATCCACCGTAAAACTCTTTTATCCTGGTAGCTGGATAATCGCATGAGATGGTTCACCAACACGGGGCCACTGCCCAATGACCTGTGGGCTTGATCCAGCTCGGGAGGGGCCACCATATTCCCCTCCCCACCATCTTCCAGAACAACTGTTCCAACTGTTTCAGGTTCGGGCCCTCCAGCCCCTCCAGCAACCCAATCACCCTCAGTTTCTGCCTCCTCGACCGATTTTCCAGGTCGTCCATCTTAGCCCTCAAACTCTTGTTGACAACCATCACCATTGCAGCCCCACTCCAGAGACATGATCTGATCGCTCTGCCTCGACAGAGCAACCCCCCACCTCTTGCAGCTCCGCATCCTACTACTTCACCAACTTGTCCATGTTAGCCTGGGCCCCTCGATCGTGGAAATCGCCTTCTCAATTATCTTCTCATGGTTTCCCGAGAACTCTCGGTACAGTTTCTACAGTTCCACAGCTAAGATTTCAACTGTTGGTGGGGTGGCCCCTGATATCGCAATCAACTTGGCCATTTTCTTCTCCACCAAGGTACTCAATGCTCCCACTTTTGAAGGTGCTTCTTTCCTCTTCTGTTGCCTACTTCTGTACCTATTGCCCATCACCTTACTGTGGGACACTCAATCCATCAATCTCAAAATATTTCAGCCCAGTTTCCATCGCAGGTCGGGTGAAAGAGCTTAAACACTGTTCTCCAGTGGGAGCCACCTCATGTGCGACCGTTCCACTACATGCCACACCAGAAGTTCTGGGAATTGTTAATAATCCAGTATTTTAGTGGGCCAACAGGAGAGAATTTGCTATTGGATTGAGTAATGGGAAAGAGTAAGAAAAGTAAAAGGAGGGGAATATCTAGACAAAATATAATGTGCTAGATAATAATTGAAAATGGTACAAATATGGCAGAGATCAGTGTAATAGATAGGAGAAAAGCTGATTTTGAGGGCCTGACAGAAGTTTGAAAAATAAAACATGCACCAATGCTGACAAACAAGGATGTAAAACAACAACAAAACATTTAAAGTCATGTTCAACAAAGTCCAAGAAAATATATTCTGCGAAAAGAACAAATTCAACACAAATCAGATACCAGGTATGAATTAAAACATATGGGGGAAAAATGAGAGGACTGAAAGAAACATAAGCAGCGAGATGAACAGCAGGAGTGAGCCTGACAAGGGAGAACACAAAGACATTAGAAAGGAAGTCACAAAAACTAGGAACACAAAGAGGAGGTAGGAAGTCACATTATCAAGAAACAGAAAAGAAAATAGCCACAGGCACACAGAAAAGGAATGTCAGGATTGGAATTAGGACACCAAGGAGAGAAAGGTTTGGCGCATGATTTTCTTATTGTGTCGCACTTGGCTGAATGACGGGTGAATTACAGGAGAGCCCCAAATCATGCTCTGTGATGGGCATGAAACCTCCTGTCAGTCACCTACTCACAGCACCCGCTGTATTCGCCAAGTGCTCGGGAGACAACGGCAACGCCTGCAAGGCGTCAATGACAAACCGTTTAGCACTGGTTTCCACAATCATGGACTAGGTGTGATGGCACCTGGAGGAGGGGGTGTTGCAGGCCATTAGAGTCACCGGGTGGTTGGGAGCAGGGTTGTACCTTGGCACTACCAGTCTAGCATCCTGGCGGTGCCAACCTGCCACTACCAGGGTATCCAGAGCACTGCCATGCCTGCAGTGCCATGGTGCCCGGGTGCCAGGTTGGCACTGCCAAGGGCCTGGGGGCCCATGTCCATGAAAGAGGGGGGTGAGGGGGCATTTGAGGGTGCAGAAAGGTTGCAGGATTGAATGGGGGGGGGCATGTAGAGATCAGGGCAGCCTTTCAAAATGGCACCCTGATCTGTGAGGAGCAGATCGTGTTGGCGAGCTCAGCTTCCCAGTGCAGGAAAACCTGCTACCTGTGACCTTGACGGGGCGAAATTGAGCCCCCAAAAAATGGCAAGGTGTCGTTGAATAGCGGTGTTAATCTCGGCACTGAGCCACCAAGAAGCACCCCGCCAAATGTGCCCAAAATCAGACTTTGACATTTTTCTGGTGAATCGTGCCCAAAATCACAGAAGTGATTTTTAAAAAATGACAGGAATACTGAATAATTATTATGCTTCAGTATTTACCAGGGAGATAAATCAGATGGACAAGACAGAAGATGAGATTCAAAATGTTATTTTGACCAAAGTCCTGGTCATGATCGTTTGCATCTTAAACTAACCTGAAGAAAAAGTAGCACTATTTCATATTTTGAATACATTTACAAAAGGAATACTTCTCAAAGACTGACAGATAGCTAACATCAGACCTATAGTTAAGAAAGTAGATATAATATGTTGAGAAAACTGTTAGCACAGTCAGCTTTACAGAGCGAATAATCAAATTAGAAAAATAATGGAATCCCATCTGACAGAGAAAATAGAAAACATCTATAATCCAAAAACATAATATTGAATGGATGGGCGATTTTCAGGAGACAAAATATTGCTTTACCAAATTGTTTGATTTTTTTTCAAGAGGGAACGGAGGAGTGTAGACTAGGGTAATGTAGTAGATGTAATTTCTGTAGATTTCCAAATGACCTTCAATAAAATGGCGCATAAACAAATGAAGAAGCTCAGGGCATGCAAGTCACTGGCTGCAAGAGGGAGATAGAGGGCTGGATTCTCCGCCGTCAAGATGCCCTGTTTTGCCGGCAGCCCAGGGGTTTCCCGACAGCGTGGGGCTGCCCCACATAAGAAACCTCATTGACCAGCCGACGAAACGAGCATCTCACAAAAGGTCAAAAGTGGGACCCCTTATGTTTCAGTACTGTTCCATATTAATTATTTAGACTTTGACATCAAAAAAAGAATGATTTGCTCTGGTAGTGTTTTGATGTACTTGAGGGTAACATATTATGATTAAAACCTATTATAGCTTGTTACGAAGTTTAATTTTCATGCCTGTTGTTGATCTATTTCTAAACCGTATTTGTAAACAATATATCTCAAAAACTAATAAATAGATTTCAACAAAGCTTTGTATGGCCTAAGCAAGAACTGATTAGTTTTTGGCAAAAATCCAGATCCAGGTTTTTGTTTTAAGAGAATCCATTAATACTTGGATGTAGGATGAGTTGACCTTTTCTTTAGAATATTGTAGGTTGTTTTATTTAGAATGTTGTTGATTGCTTTAGAATGTTGTGGATTTTCTCAGCTGCTGTGCAATTTGTCGCAGCTGTCAAAAGTAGAGTTTTCAGAGCAGATTGTTGGATGTAGATTGGCCTGATGCCACCTCAGTGAATTGGAATCTCTTAATAAAAAGATTTATTTGTTCAGCTTTATAGTTAGAGTACATTAACCAGCCAGGGAAAGGTCTCAAGGAAGAGCTGCGTAGCTGTAGTAATGTTGCGTTAATAGAGGCATGCACTCCACTGAATTTCCTCTTCATTTTAATTTTTTGCGTGCATGTATGCCAATAGGAAATTAGATAATTGTTGAATATTGTTGAGAATTATCACAAGTAGTGCTATTGTCACAGTTTAAGATGGGTCCAGGGAGAATGCAAACATTTATGCTGTCAAAATGTCTGTTTAAAAAAAAAAAATTCTTGCCTTTTTAATTTATAATTTAATAGAAAGCAATAATAGAGCACATGTTCTGGAAGGAAACATTTCTGAAGCACTATTTCATATGTTCAAAATGGTGTAAACATAAGGGCAAAATTTGAGATAGATGTAGGAGTAGCAAACATAGGATCTAATGGATTTACTTTGTTAATTATTTGTCAAATTATCTATTTTGCTTTAAATGTCAGCACAGTGGTTAGCAGTGCTGCCTCACAGCTCCAGAGTCTCGGGTTCAATTTTGGCCTCGGGTGTCAGTATGGAGTTTGCACGTTCTCCCCAAGTCGGCATGAGTTTCCTCCGGGTGCTCTGTTTCCACCCACAGTCCAACGATGTGCAGATTAGGTGGATTGGCCATGCTAAATTGCCCCTTAGTGTCCAAAAGGTTAGGTGGGTTACGGGGATAGGGTGGAGATGTGGGCTTAAGTGGGGTGCTCTTTCCGAGGGCCGGTGCAAACTCGATGGGCCGAATGGCCTCCTTCTGCACTGTAGATTCTATGATTTTATATTTTCGTCTGCACTTTTGTACCTTCTAAACCACAGTGTGCATTTAACCCATATGCGATGGACTAATGATCACAAGTTGCTCAGTACAATAATAGTTTATTTCACACACACAAAGTTATTGTTAATCAATCACACACATATACAAGTTGAACTCTAAGCTAATACACCAGAAAGACCTTAACTTAACTTCCAGGTGACTGCCAAGTACAGAGCAGATATGGCCTTATCTGGAATCCTGTTGTCTGGCAGTGCTGGATGTCTGTTGCTGGTCGTCTGTGTCTTCGGCTCTGGTCTCTCTGTGGTTGGTCCTCTGCATGGCTGATGAAGGGGTCACCGTTCTTGTCGTTCAGTTGAATGCTGCAGTCGAGAGAGCAAGTGGTGGGCTGCGCAGCACCTTTTATCCTTTGGGAATTTTACGTGCTTTTGGGCAGTCCCAGGTGAACGACCAATCGATCGATCAGGGCTCGATCCCAACCAATTGAGGGTGGCCACCTTGATGGCTGGGCAGGTCCCAGTCAGCCATGGCCGTTAGTGTCCGAGGCACGTAGGCCTTCCCAAATAAGGAAAACAGACGCCACCAAGCCTGCCACTTATTGTTAGTTTCCACCTGGAGCCCATTGTCCCGGGATAACCTTTTAATGGCCTTTTTCCTGTGTCAATTTCTGCAAAGGTCTGAGCTGCAGCTTTTGTATATTTGCAAGCTGCAGCCTGTCTGTGTTCTGTCTTTGCGGCTGGCCTTTTTAGATGGCCACAGCACTGTAAGGCCATAGTTAACTTAATACATAATTTAAATTTTAGTGGAATAAAACTTATCACTTGGATTTTTTTTACTCTCAGTACATTGATGCTGCCTCTTTAAATTTTGCTTTAACTACTTTCCAAATTGCTCTTGCTTTCAGCTCAATGTGCTTTTCATAGCAGGACAAGCAGGACATTTCTCCTTGATGCTGTTTTAAATAAATCATTTATATATACTTGGGAAATAGCTTTGAAAAATTTATCTTGGAAAAACTGCCTTTCAATTTGATTTTCCATGAGTACATGGATGATGTAATAGGTGCAGCCTTGAAATGATCTAAATGCTATAAAACAACTATGAAATTGTGTGTTCAAGGAAGATTATAATGCATTGAACATGCTAATTTATTTTCTCTCACTTCCATCCCAGCCATGAATGATCTGCTCCAGTCTATGATCTCAGCAGGAGCGCAGTGGTCAGGCAGTTCTGAAAATTTGGAGGAACCTAATGAGGTGATTGCTGGGCAGAGGAGGACAGTACTGGGTTCCATGGCATTTTCCACAACAGCTATCAATCTAACCACACCAAACTCTTCAGGATTCAGACCCAAACAGAGACTTAAGCATAAAGGTATTGCTTGACTGCATTTGAAGTAAATTATTGGACATTTTTTGTCTCTTACATTAAGAACTAAAGAAATAGATAGTTGAATACTGTCAAATTTGCTGAATAGTTGCATTACCAAAGCCATCATCCATTTAACTTTGAAAAGGCACTTCAGTAAGACCAATGGGCTGCAATTATGTTTGCTATGTTACTGTAGTAGCAGCATGGAATTGCTTATTTATTCCATCATATTAAAGACTGAGTAAACAAGTATGATCTTGTTGGGCTTGACACAAGTAATTCTCCCATGCAGTTAAGGTTTCAGTAATGTAGAAATGTTGAGTTGAGTGTTGACCATCACCAAAGTAGTTTTCAAACCTCATTGCCAAGAATAGTGAAATACAAGGTAATTTCTCAAACACATTATAGTTCTGAAATACAAATACAGGCATAAATGAAAGATCTAAATCAAACTTACTCATCAGGGGAATTTTTGTAGGTGCATAATTGTCTCCCATCTTTTTGTATAAACCTTTTAAACTTGTGCTTACACTTTTGCATTTACAACATCTCATATAAAAATGCAAATGATATATTTTAGCTCTACAATAAGCCCACCAGGAAAAAAAAAGTATTTTACTGCCTGCTTTCACTGAATTCGTTATCCTGTATACTTACCCTCTCGCAGTTTGCTGACTTTGTGTCACCTGAGATATTCTAATCGTGTCTGTTCATATTTTCAGGCACTTATCTGAGCTCCTTCTGTCCCTGATGTGCCAAGTCAATCAATGACTGTTTCAAAGAACATTTAATCAATAATATTTTTGATTTATAAAACATTGTGTAGGGGCAAAAAGTAAAGTAAATGTGAATTGGATTTATATACACATATATAAATCCATAGTATATTTTGACCATAAGGTGTTTCTGGGAAGAATGCATTGTTCGACTTAAGATTGATTACCCTGGTTGTGTCAGCACTGAGAACAATGTGATTTTTAAGAGTTGAAGCAATTTGTTCTTGGTCTGTGAGTTGATTACCTTTGTTGGTCTGCATTTTGTAGCAATGAGGAGGTTTAGAGGAAGCAAGGGTTACATTGAGTGAGCTTCAGACTTCTTGATATATCTCTAGTTTCAGGCAGTATTAAAACCCCATCGTTACACAATCACGGATAAGGCAACCTCTGATCATTTCCTTATATTGCTCTCTACTCTACTCCCCTTACCTCTCCCAAGCAAAGTTCTTTCTATGCCCATCCCTGGAAAAAACTATTCTTCAAGTTAATTACCACTAAACTTTCAAATTCTCAATTGTTTAGCCTTTAATATTCAATTCATCATGAGGCCTGAATGGCTATTGATTCGTTAAATCATGTCCTTTGCATCACCATTAATACTCTTGTCCCCACAAATGCCATTACTCTTTCTCACCCAAATTGTTCCTCCTGGTATACTCCTCATCTCCACCCCAAGAAAGGCAGATTTGAAAGACTTTGATGAATAACTGATCAAACCATTCATCATCAGACCTAGCTGGACACTTAAAACCACTTAAAGCATTATCTGGCAATGCTCTCCATCATTAAACCTATGCAACGATCAGCCAGGAAGCAAAAATAATCTCTACCTCCTTCTCCGTACTACAAACTATCTTGAACAAGTCTACCCAGCCTCCTCCTTCATCACCTCCAAGCAAAAGTCATGGATGTTTATATCACAAAGATCAAAACTGCCATGCAGCGGCCTCTTGTTATTTCCCTTTTGTCCCCTGGCCCATCAGGACAAACTTACACACAATGTCCTTGCTGCCCTAGCTGTGAACTTGTGTCTTTCTCTAGATCATCTCTCCAACCTCCTGGTCCATGGCATGCCTCTCCTACTCCCTTGATGCTATTCTAATCAGACAAAGGCCCCATGTTATCTGATGACTGTTAATATTTCCCTCTTCAAATCCGCTGTCATCACCCCACAACTTAATTTCATGGGATGTGAGTGTCACTGGCGAGGCCAGAATTTGTTGCCCATCTTCAATTGCCCTTGTTACTGAATAGCTTGCTAGGCCCTTTCAAGCAGTTAAGAGTTAATCACATTGTTGTGAATCTGGAGTCATATATAGGCTAGAACAGGTGATGACTGCAGACTTCCTTCCCTAAAGGACATTAGTGAAACAGGTGGGGCGTTTGTAAGTATATTTATTTATTGATGTTTACATTTTAACAAATAATAAAACCACAGTAATGGTACAGCACAGCAAGAAAAAATAGTATCAACATACATGGATGAATACAGAGGGTAACAGGAA
Source organism: Scyliorhinus torazame (assembly GCF_047496885.1). Lineage (NCBI taxonomy): Eukaryota > Metazoa > Chordata > Chondrichthyes > Carcharhiniformes > Scyliorhinidae > Scyliorhinus > Scyliorhinus torazame. The sequence goes on from NC_092707.1 coordinate 313,849,483, forward strand.
AACAGCATTTTAACTGATTCAATGCAATCATTAAACTTGATGCCTCCATGCACACCACCAGAGAACAAGGAAGAAAAAGATGAGGCTAGGAAAACATGGTAAAATGGAGCACCCCTTCCCACGTGCTGATTGTTCGCTATGACCACAAGAGTTCAGGATAAATTTTTTGCATCATGTTTAGGCGCACACCAGCAAAGATGTCCCTCAACTCCAGCAGCACCAGAAGCATCAATGACACGCTGTAATAATAATCTTTATTAGTGTCACAAGTAGTCTTATTTTAATACTACAATGAAGTTACTGTGAAAGTCCTCTTGATAACAGATCCCACCGTAACCCCCTTGTGATGTTCCTTGTATAGTTCTCCAAGATGGCTAAAAGTCGTAGTGTTGACCAAGAACATCAAGCTATGTATTTGAAACAAAGCTAGTTTATTTTACACTACTTCAAATGTTTCGCACACTTCACCAAGTACTAGCTAATGAAATAACAGTATGAAATCAGGGCATCATGCGGCACAGTGGTTAACACGGGTTCGAATCCCCACCATGGGTCACTGTCCATGTGGAGTTTGCACATTTTCCCCATGTCTGCATGGGTTTCACCCCCCACAACCCAAAGATGTGCAGGTTAGGTGGATTTGTCACACTAAATTCCCCCTTAATTGGAAAAGAAAATAATTGGATAGTCTAAATTTATTTTTAAAATGACGGCACTTGGCGCAGTGGTTAGCATTGGGACTACAGTGCTGAGGACCCGGGTTCAAATCCTGGCCCTGGGTCACTGTCCGTGTGGGGTTTGCACATTCTCACCGTGTCTGCGTGGATTTCACCCCCACAACCCAAAAATGCAGGTTAGGTGGATTGGCCACGCTAAATTGCCCCTCAATTGGAAAAAAGATAATTGGATACTCTAAATTTATTTTAAAAAACAACAGTATAAAATCTATGTTACAGAAATCTATAATATCTTTTCACTACAGCTAACAATCTAACTCGACCTTTCACTATCCTTCTTCATAACCTTCTCCCAGAATACCTAGAGATGCAGCCTTTTATAAGACTACTCTGTGGTGCCATCTCGTGATGAGATACATGAACATCATCTTGTTAACCCTTTAACTTTGTACATTATACATATCATTGCACTCCTCCCCTGAGATAACAGATCTGTCTGTCCCCCTGCAGGAACCAATCACAGATTCTTCATACCCGTCGTTACAAAAATACTCAAGAATCGAGTTCTAAAAGGATGTTATACATATACCACACAATACAACAAAACCACTACCTCAGGGACAGAAAAGAACAATTTTCATTTCATGTATTTACACAGGGAGGACGCTAAACTATAGATTTGGGTAATGGTCAGTGCCTCCCAACAACCTAATCAAAACAGGGTTAATAAAGGGGGGGGGGGGAACTACCAGGAGCAGAAAGTCACAGGATCAAAAAGGACCCAGCCAAAGGATCCATATTCCTCTGCTGCATGCCCACCACCTATTAATGAAAAAGAGAAGAAACTACTTGCCCAGAAGGTAACAGGATATCAACCATAGTACAGTCTTCAGCACAACCCCACGCCCTTGTGCCCAAAGAAGCATGTTAACCAAGGATATTAAATGCATCAGCAGAAAATCCCAGTCTCTCAGGCTGTCCCTAATAAGCGTCTTCGAGAATGGATTTCCCAAGCATAAGGGGGCACAGGAGCCTCTACCCTTGCTCTTGTCCAACATGTGAGAGATTCTTTCAGCCTATGTAGATGAAAGCAGGGACTAGGGGGATGGAGCAAACTGACACAGCACTGTGGTCGGCAGGTCATTCAAGGTGGGTAAAGTGGGAGGGGGATGGAGGTGTTTAATGAAAAGGAATTTGGTGGGGGGCAATATAGTCAGGGAGATGGATGCTGTTCCTTACAGCCAAGGCCTCTTAAGTCCTCCTCCACAGCCGCTGCTGTTAACCCAACTACAGATGGGATCGTCGGCATGCAGCCAGCTTCTTGGGTCAGAGGGGCAGTCTTTCAATGAAAGGCATGTGAAGCCCCCAACGGCGCAAGAAGATTCAGCCCATAAGATTAGAGGAGGAAAAATGCGTACATCATTTGTAACAAGATAGATTAATTTATGGCACAAATAGAAATAAATTAATATGATATGGTAGTTACTCGAGAGGCATAGTTACAAAGTGACTAAGACTAGGGACTGAATTTTCAAGGATACTTGATTTTTCAGAAGGATAGACAGAAAGGAAAAGAAAGTGGATTGTTCTGTTAATTAATTATGAATGGAGATGAGAAACAATAACAGAAAGTAGTCACTAATGGGAGTAGTCATTAGACCCAGTAACAAAGGACAGAGTATAAATGATGAAATAATGGGGGCTTACAGGAAAGTACTCTAGTCATTGTGGTGTTTAAATCCCAGTTGATGTTATAACTGGACCGGAAGATCCCAGAATGGAACCCAAGCTCAAAGATGTTTTGCTATTTTTAGAAAAAGTAGAGGAACAGAGACACAGGAATGCCAATTAACTTTTAACAACATCAAAAACATTCATTAAACATGAAATGTTTAACTATAATACAGTACTCCTTAATTCCCCCTTATTTTCACAAATGTAAATGGTTTTTAATGGAGATCGCAGGTTATATATCTTGTACTATAATGTTTTCAATAAACACATGGTCCCTGTAACCCAACAGTCCCTGTAACCCAACAGGCTGACTGTAGTCAGACAACACTCCAGTCTGAAACCCGATCTTCCATGGATTTCTTTTCAAATTCCTAACCCCAACCCTAACTCCAGATGATTGTCACATGAGCGTTTCCAAATTCCACACTTAAAAAGACACTTTAAACCATCTTTCACTAATGCTTTCCATCCGCTGTTTTCATCGAGGATCTGCCTCCAGGTTTTCCAAATATCCTTTCAAACAAGGCTTTTCCTCCGTTGTTTTAGCAAGGTCCACCTCCAGGTTCTCCAACTCTCCTTTCAGTATTCTTTTGTCTTAAATGCTTTTTCACAAACGCTGAGATCCAGCCACTGATTGCGATACAATTATTTCACCTATCACTGCATAGTCTGTCGTAAGATCTCAAAAACCTTAGAATCGCTTCAGATATCTTTCTGGCTTTTCACTAGCCAACTGCTTCTCAGCTTTGTCTGTGGCTTCAGTGAACAGTATCCTTTTCTGGTTTCAGTTTCCTCTGTTCCTTTAACTTCAAACTTCCTGGAAACGCCTCTTCATTTCTCTAGTTTCCTTAGCTAGCTGTCCTTTAGATTTCTAGATTTAGATTTATTGTCATGTGTATGTACCGAAGTACAGTGAAAAGTATTGTTCTGTGTACAGTCCAGGCAGGTCATTCCATTAGAGAAAAACAGAGGACATAAGATAAATACACAATGTAAATACATAGACATTGGGTGAAGCATACGGAGTACAGTACTACAATAGTACAGAAGATATGTAGAGAGATCAGTTCAGTCCATAAGAGGGCCTCAGGAGTCTGGTAATGCGGAAGAAGCTGTTTTTGAATCTGTTGGTGCGTGTCCTCAAACTTTTGTATCTTCTGCCCGAGATTGGAAGAGCGAATAACCCGGGTGGGAGGGGTCTTTGATTTTTTTAAAAATATTTCTTTATTCTCCTCCTTTTTCACATTTTATCCCAAATTTACACCCACCAACAATAATCAATAACAAATATGTCAATCCCCATATCAATAACAACGATCCCATCCTCTCACCAAACCCAAAACATTCGGCCACATGTTCACATAAACAAATGACAAAAAGGAATCAGGAATCACCCATAGCCACCATTAACACCCATCGCCCCCCCTCCCCCCAACTCTTTCCCCCCCCCCCCCCCAACTAATGTTCGATGTTATCCCGTTCTTGAGAGTGCATAATGAATAATGCCCATGAATTGTAGAACCCTTCTATCCTTCCCCTCAGTTCAAACTTGACCTTCTCAACAGTCAAGAATTCCAACAGATCCCCCCGCCACGCTGGGGCACAGGGTGGAGAGGTTGCTCTCCGACCCATCAGGATCCGCCTTTGGGCAATCAATGAGGTGAAGGCTACAACATCTGCTTCCGCACATGTTTGCAACCCTGGCTGGTCCGACACCCTGAATATGGCCTCCTGGGGGCCCGGGTCCAGTTTCATGTGCACCACTTTAGAAATTACCCTAAAAACCTCCTTCCAGTAATCCTCTAGCTTTGGACAGAAACAAAATATATGAGCGTGATTAGCCCCCCCCCCCCCCCCCCCCCCCCCCGCAACATTCTCACACATCTTCCAGTCCTTCAAAAAACCGGCTCATCCTCGCCCTCGTGAGGTGTGCTCTGTATACCACCTTCAGCTGTATCAGCCCCAACCTCGCGCACAAGGTGGAGGCATTCACTCTCCGGAGCACCTCACACCAGAACCCCTCCTCCATATCCTCTCCCAACTCTTCCTCCCACTTTGCTTTGATCCCTTCCAGTGGTGCCTTCGCCTCTTCCAAAATAGCTCCGTAAACCGCTGACACTACCCCCTTCTCCAGACCCCCTGTCATCAGCACCTCCTCCAGCAATGTGGAGGCCGGCTCCACCGGGAAGTTCTGTATCTCCTTTCTGGCAAAATCTCAAACCTGAATGTATCTAAACATTTCCCCCTGCTCCAGCCCGTACTTCGCTTCCAGCTCCTTCAATCCTGCAAACCGACCCCAAAGAAACAAATCTTTCAGTGTCTTAATCCCCTTCTCCTCCCATTTCTGAAAACTTCCATCCCACCTCCCTGGCTCAAATCTGTGGTTCCCCCAAATCGGCATTTCCCTTGATCCTGCCCCCAACCCGAAATGTTGGCGAAACTGCCTCCAAGTTCTCAATGAAGCTATTATTACCTGACTCCCTGAGTACTTCCCTGGAGCTATCGGGGGCGGCACTGGTGCTAGTACTTTCAATCCCGACCCCCTGCACAAACTCTCCTCCATTCTGACCCACTGGGAATCAACCCCTCTTACCCAGCTCCGCACCTTCTCCACATTCGCCGCCCAGTAGCAATACATCAGGTTCGGAAGACCCAAACCCCCTGCCTGCCTTCCCCTTTCTAACTCTGGCCACCTTCCCTCCCCATGACGACATAATCCTTCCCTCAATTTCTCTGAAAAAAGCCTTTGGCAGGAAAATCGTCAGTCATTGAAAAATAAACAGAAATTGTGGCAACACGTTCATTTTAACCGCCTGTACCCGACCCGCCAGTGACAGAGGGAGACCATCCCACCTTGCCAGATCAGCTTTCACGCTCCCCACCAAACTAGAAATGTTGTACCCGCCCCCCCCCATTCCCAGACAACTTGCACCCCCAGGTACCTAAAGCGAGTCACTGCCCTACGGAATGGCAGCCCCCACCCCTGTCCCCACACCCGGCCGAGACACCACAAAATACTCACTCTTGTCTAGATTCAGCTTGTATCCTGAGAAAGACCCAAACACTCAAAGCAGCTTCAATATTCCCCCTATCGACACACTCGGTTCCGACACATATAACAGCAAGTCATCAGCATATAAGGACACCCTATGCTCTATACCCCCCGCACTATTCCTTTCCATACCCCTGAACGTCTTAATGCGATGGCCAACCGCTCAATCGCGAGTGCAAACAGCAGGGAGGACATAGGACATCCCTGCCTGGTCCCACGGTGGAGAGAAAAGTATCTCGAGCTGATGTTGTTTGTGCGGACACTCGTTCTAGGCTCCTTCTATAGTAGCTTTACCCAATTCACAAATCTTGGTCCAATCCCAAACCACTCCAGAACTGCCATCAAGTACCCCCATTCTACCCGGTCGAACGCCTTCTCAGCGTCCAATGCCACAACCACCTCTGTTTCCTTCCCCACTGCCGGTGCCATAACGACGTTCAATACCCTTCTAATGTTTGAAAAGAAATGCCTCCCTCTCACGAACCCCATCTGATTTTCACCTATCACCTTCGGGAGGCACTCCTCCAGCCTACCGGCTAGTACCTTCTCCAATACTTTTGTGTCCACATTCAGAAGTGATATGGGCCTATACGACCCACACTCCGTCGGATCCTTATCTTTTTTTAGCAACAGGGAAATCGATGCCTGCCCTAAGGTTTGTGGCAACACCCCCTTCCCTATCACCTCTTCAAACATCCCCACCATCAAGGGTGCCAGCTTATCCTTGAAGTTTTTATAATATTCCACCGGAAACCCTTCCCCGACTGCCTCCTCCCAATCGCATCCTTTATCTCCTGCTCCACTATCGCTCCTTCTCATGTAGCCCTGTCCCCCTCCCCTAAACTCGGGTACTCCAACCCATCTAGAAATTCCTGCATCTCACAATCTCCCCCAGGTGGCTCTGACCTGTGCAACCCCGCATAAAATTCCTCAAAATCCTTGTTAATCAGATCCGGAGCCACCACTAACTTCCCTGCCCTATCCCTCACCTGCACAATTTCCCTTGCCGCTGCTTCCCTCTGGAGCTGACCTAACATACCTTATCTCCATGTTCGTAAACTGCACCCCTTGCTCATCTCAGTTGGCACACCGCCTTCCTGGTAGGTAGTTGGTCAAAGCTCGCCTGTAGTTCCTTCCTCTTTTCCAGCTTTACTGGGTCCCATCCTCTGCATAACTCCTATCTACCTCCATCATCTCATCTATTACCCTCTGCCGCTCCAACCTCTCTTCTTTGTCCACCCTGGCCTTAAACGAAATCACCTCCCCCTTACCACCGCATTTAGAGCCTCCCGGACGACCGCCTTCGACACCTCGCCCATACAGTTGAAACCTACGTATTCCTTAATTACCTTTTCAATTTTGTCACAGAACATTTGGTCCCCCAAAAGTCCCACATCTAATTTCCACCCCGGCCTCTGTGCTACCCCCTTCTCCAGCACCATATCCACCCAATGCGGAGCATGATCTGTAAAGATCAAGAGGAAGGCTCGAGGGCAGATAGAAGTCGAAAGAAGTTGAACCGTGACGTCACAGCCTGCAGGTAAGGGACTGGCTGGTGACTGGTAAGTAGTTTTTCTTTTATTTTCCATCAGGTATTATCGTGCAGGACGTAGAGGTTGCTGAATGAGTGCTTGCTGAGAAGAGGAGTGAATAACAGGTAAGCTCTTTCTTTCTTTTTCTTTTTTTATCCAGAGGGGATGGCAGGGAAGGTAGTGCAATGTTCCTCCTGCAGAATGTTTGAGGTGAGGGACGCCGTCAGTGTCCCTGCTGATTTCATCTGTGGGAAGTGCACCCATCTCCAGCTCCTCAGAAACAGTTGGGGAACTGGAGCTGGATGAACTTCGGATCATTCGGGAGGCAGAGGTGCTCATAGATAGAAGCTTCAGGTATGTAGTTACTCCGAAGAATAAAGATAGATGGGTGACGGTGAGAGGGGCTGGGAGGAAGCAGTCAGTACAGGGATCCCCTGTGGTTGTTCCCCTTAGTAACAAGTATACTGCTTTGGATACTGTTGGGGGGTGGGGGGACTTACCAGGGGTAAGCCATGGGGTACAGGTCTCTGGCACAGAGTCTGTCCCTGTTGCTCAGAAGGGAAGGGGGGAGAGGAGTAGAGCATTAGTCATTGGAGACTCCATAGTTAGGGGGATAGATAGGAGATTCTGTGGGAACGAGAGAGATTGGTGTGTTGCCTCCCAGGTGCCAGGGTGCGTGATGTCTCGGATCGTGTTTTCGGGATCCTTAAGGGGGAGGGGGAGCAGCCCCAAGTCGTGGTCCACATAGGTACCAACGACATAGGTAGGAAAAGGGATGGGGATGTAAGGCAGGAATTCAGGGAGCTAGGGTGGAAACTTAGATCTAGGACAAACAGAGTTATTATCTCTGGGTTGTTACCCGTGCCACGTGATAGCGAGATGAGGAATAGGGAGAGAGAGAGGAGTTGAACATGTGGCTACAGGGATGGTGCAGGAGGGAGGGTTTCAGATTTCTGGATAATTGGGGCTCATTCTGGGGTCGGTGGGACCTCTACAAACGGGATGGTCTACACCTGGACCAGAGGGGTACCAATATCCTGGGGGGGAATTTGCTAATTCTCGTCGGGGGGGTTTAAACTAGTTCAGCAGGGGCTTGGGAACATGAATTGTAGCTCCAGTACACAGGAGGTTGAGAGTAGTGAGGTCATGAGTAAGGTTTCAAAGTTGCAGGAGTGTACCGGCAGGCAGGAAGGTGGTTTAAAGTGTGTCGTCTTCAATGCCAGGAGCATACGGAATAAGGTGGGTGAACTTGCGGCATGGGTTGGTACCTGGGACTTCGATGTTGTGGCCATTTTGGAGACATGGATAGAGCAGGGACAGGAATGGTTGTTGCAGGTGCCGGTGTTTAGATATTTCAGTAAGCTCAGGGAAGATGGTAAAAGAGGGGTGGGGTGGCATTGTTAGTCAAGGACAGTATTACAGTGGCAGAAAGGACGTTTGTTAAGGACTCGTCTACTGAGGTAGTATGGGCTGAGTTTAGAAACCGGAAAGGAGTGGTCACCCTGTTAGGGGTTTTCTATAGGCCTCCGAAAAGTTCCAGAGATGTAGAGGAAAGGATTGCAAAGATGATTCTGGATGGGAGCGAAAGCAACAGGGTAGTTGTTATGGGGGACTTTAACTTTCCAAATATTGACTGGAAACACTATAGTTCGAGTACTTTAGATGGGTCTGTTTTTGTCCAATGTGTGCAGGAGGGTTTCCTGACACAGTATGTAGATAGGCCAACAAGAGGCCATATTGGATTTGGTACTGAGTAATGAACCAGGACAGGTGTTAGATTTGGAGGTGAGCTCTTTGGTGATAGTGACCACAATTCGATTAAGTTTACTTTAGTGATGGAAAGGGATAGGTATATACTGCAGGGCAAGAGTTATATCTGGGGGAAAGGCAATTATGGTGCAATGAGGCAAGACTTAGAATGCATCGGATGGAGAGGAAAACTGCAGAGGATGGGCACAATGGAAATGTGGAGCTTGTTCAAGGAACAGCTATTGCGTGTCCTTGATAAGTATGTACCTGTCAGGCAGGGAGGAAAAGTGGTCGAGCAAGGGAACCGTGGTTTACTAAAGCAGTCGAAACGCTTGTCAAGAGGAAGAAGGAGGCTTATGTAAAGATGAGACATGAAGGTTCAGTTAGGCCGCTCGAGAGTTACAAGTTAGCTCGGAAGGAACTAAAGAGAGAGCTAAGAAGAGCCAGGAGGGGACATGAGAAGTCTTTGGCAAGTCTTTCTACAGATTTGTCAGGAATAAACGAATGACTAGGATAAGAGTAGGGCCAGTCAAGGACAGTAGTGGGAAGTTGTGCGTGGAGTCCGAGGAGATAGGAGAGGTGCTAAATGAATATCTTTCGTCAGTATTCACACAGGAAAAAGACAATGTTGTCGAAGAGAATACTGAGATTCAGGCTACTAGACTAGAAGGGCTTGAGGTTCATAAGGAGGAGGTGTTAGCAATTCTGGAAAGTGAAAATAGATAAGTCACCTGGGCTGGATGGGATATATCCTAGGATTCTCTGGGAAGCTAGGGAGGAGATTGCTGAGCCTTTGGCTTTGATCTTTAAGTCATCTTTGTCTACAGGAATAGTGCCAGAAGACTGGAGGATAGCAAATGTTGTCCCCTTGTTCAAGAAGGGGAGTAGAGACAACCCCGGTAACTATAGACCAATGAGCCTTACTTCTGTTGTGGGTTAAATCTTGGAAAGGTTTATAAGAGATGGGATGTATAATCATCTGGAAAGGAATAATTTGATTAGAGATAGTCAACACGGTTTTGTGAAGGGAAGGTCGTGCCTCACAAACCTTATTGAGTTCTTTGAGAAGGTGACCAAACAGGTGGATGAGGGTAAAGCAGTTGGTGTGGTGTATATGGATTTCAGTAAAGCGTTTGATAAGTTCCCCACGGTAGGCTACTGCAGAAAATACGGAAGCATGGGATTCAGGGTGATTTAGCAGTTTGGATCAGAAATTGGCTAGCTGGAAGAAGACAAAGGGTGGTGGTTGATGGGAAATGTTCAGACTGGAGTCCAGTTACTAGTGGTGTACCACAAGGATCTGGTTTGGGGCCACTGCTGTTTGTCATTTTTATAAATGACCTGGAGGAGGGTGTAGAAGGATGGGTGAGTAAATTTGCAGATGACACTAATGTTGGTGGAGTTGTGGACAGTGTGCGGAAGGATGCTACAAGTTACAGAGGCACATAGATAGCTGCAGCGCTGGGCTGAGAGGTGGCAAATGGAGTTTAATGCAGAAAAGTGTGAGGTGATTCATTTTGGAAGGAATGACAGGAAGACAGAGTACTGGGCTAATGGTAAGATTCTTGGCAGTGTGGCTGAGCAGAGAGATCTCGGTGTCCATGTACATAGATCCCTGAAAGTTGCCACCCAGGTTGAGAGAGTTGTTAAGAAGGCGTACGGTGTGTTAGCTTTTATTGGTAGAAGGATTGAGTTTCGGAGCCATGAGATCATGTTGCAGCTGTACAAAACTCTGGTGCGGCCGCATTTGGAGTATTGCGTGCAATTCTGGTCGCCGCATTATAGGAAGGATGTGGAAGCATTGGAAAGGGTGCAAAGGAGATTTACCAGAATGTTGTCTGGTATGGAGGGAAGATCTTATGAGGAAAGGCTGAGGGACTTGAGGCTGTTTTCGTTAGAGAGAAGAAGGTTAAGAGATGACTTAATTGAGGCATACAAGATGATCAGAGGATTGGATAGGGTGGACAGTGAAAGCCTTTTTCCTCGGATGGTGATGTCTGGCACGAGGGGACATAGCTTTAAATTGAGGGGCGATAGATATAGGACAGATGTCAGAGGTAGGTTCTTTACTCAGAGAGTAGCAAGGGCGGAATGCCCTGCCTGCAACAGTAGTGGGCTCGCCAACACTAAGGGCATTCAAATGGTCATTGGATAGACATGGACGATAAGGGAATAGTGTAGATGGGCTTTAGAGTGTTTCACAGGTCGGCGCATCATCGAGGGCCAAAGGGCCTGTACTGCGCTGTAATGTTCTATGTTCTATGATCTGACAGTGCAATTGCCGAGTATTCCGACCCCTTAACCCCAGCCAGCAAAACCTTCCCCACCACAAAAACGTCGATCCACGAATATACCTTACGGACTGCTGAGAAAAACGAGTACTCCCGCTCCCTTGGGTGCAGAAACCTCCAAGGGTCCACCCCTCCCGTTTCCACCATTAGCCCAGCCAACGCCTTTGTCCCCGTATGATGGGACCAGCGAGCGTGGCCGTGACCTGTCCAACCTTGGCTCCAGCACCATGTTCCAGTCCCTCCCCACTATCAGTTCGTGTGTGTCCAAGTTGGGGATGGCCCCAAACACCTTTGCGAATGCCACATCGTCCCATTTGGGGCCGTATACGCTTAACAGCGGCAGTAACCTCCCCTCCAGCGCTCCTGTCACAATCACACATCTAGCCCCCTGATCTGCCACCACCTTCTCCATCTGGAAGCGTACTCTTTTGCTGACCATTACGGCTATCCTTCGAGCCCTTCCTGACTAACCCAGCCCTTTTTAAGTCTTACCTGGTCCTTCTCCCTCAAGTGAGTCTCCTGCAGCATTGCTACATCGGCTTTCAAACTTTTAAGATGCGCAAGCACCCTTGACCTCATGACTGGACCTCCTAACCCCTTCAGGTTCCACGTGACTATCCTTTTTTAAAAAAAATATTTTTATTCTCCTTTTTCACATTTTCTCCCACATTTACACCCATCAACAATAAACAATAATCAGCAAGATATGTCAATCCCCATAATAGCAACAATCGCATCCGCCCACCAACCCCCAAACATCAGCCCGCATGTTTACATAAACAAATGACAAAAAGGAATCAGGGATTACCTGTAGTCACCCTTAATCTACACAGGCCCCCCCCCCCCCCCGCAACGCTCACACACATCCTCTACTCCTTCAAAAAACCGGCTCATCCTCGCCCTCGTGAGGTGTGCTCTGTATACCACCTTCAGCTGTATCAGCCCCAACCTCATCCATGAGGTGGTGGCATTCACTCTCCGGAGCACCTCGCACCAGACCCCCTCCTCTATAACCTCTCCAAGCTCTTCCTCCCACTTTGCTTTGATCCCTTCCTGTGGTGCCTTATCCTCATCCAGAAAAACTCCGTACACCGCTGATACTGGCCCCTTCTCCAGTCCCCTTGTCGTCAACACCTCCTCTAGCAATGCGGAGGCCTGTTCCTCTGGGAAGCTCTGTATCTCCTTCCTGGCAAAATCCCGAACCTGCATGTACCTAAACACTTCTCCCTGCTCTAGCCCATACTTCGCTTCCAGCTCCCTCAATCCTGCAAACCGACCCCGAAGAAACAAATCTTTTAGCGTCTTAATCCCCTTCTCTTCCCATTTCCGAAAACTTCCATCCCACCTCCCTGGCTCAAATCTGTGGTTCCCCGAATCGGCATTTCCCTTGACCCTAAACCCAACCCGAAGTGTTGGCGAAACTGCCTCCAGATTTTCAATGAAGCTATTATTACCGGACTCCCTGAATATTTCCCCGGAGCTATCTGGAGCGGCGCTGTTCAGCCCCGACCCCCTGCACAAACTCTCCTCCATTCTGACCCACTGAGAATCAACCCCTCTTACCCAGCTCCGCACTTTCTCCACGTTCGCCGCCCAGTAGTAGTGACACTGCAATTGCAGAGCATTCCGACCCCTTGACTCCAGCCAGCAAAGCCTGCCCCACCACAAAAAAGTTGATCCGCGAGTATACCTTATGGACCGCTGAGAAAAACGAATACTCCCGTTCCCTTGGGTGCAGGAACCTCCAAGGGTCCACCCCTCCCATTTCCACCATTAGCCCAGCCAGCACCTTCCCCCCCTCCTGATGGGACCAGCGAGCGCGGCCGTGATCTGTCCAACCTTGGCTTCTGCACCAAGTTCCAGTCCCCCCCCACAATCAGCTCATGCGTGTCCATGTCGGGAATAGCCCCAAACACCTTCCTCGCGAATCCCACATCGTCCCAATTGGGACCGTATACACATAACAGCGCCACTAATCTCCCCTCCAGTGCCCCTGTCACAATCACATATCTACCCCCCTGATCTGCCACCACCTTCTCCATCTGGAAGCGTACCCTTTTGCTGACCAGCACCGCTACCCCTCGAGCCCTTCCATCAAATCCGGAGTGAAACACTTAGCTAACCCAGCCCTTTTTAAGTCTCACCTGGTCCTTCACCCTCAAGTGAGTCTCCTGCAGCATTGCTACATCGGCTGTCAAACTTTTAAGATGTGCAAGCACCCTTGACCTTTTGACCGGCTCTCCTAGCCCTCTCACGTTCCACGTGATTATCCTTACTAGGGGTCTCTCACCCCCCCCCCCCCCCCACTTTTCTTATCCACCATCACCATACCCCCGGGCCCTGCCCCATAAGCCTGACCCACCCCTGTCCATTGTTAACATCAAACCCCTCCCCCCCCCCCCCCCCCCCCCCCCAAGAACCCCCCCTACAAAAACATCCCCCAACATCCACCCCTCCACCCCCCTTTGCTCGCCTTGTCGGCCCATTGAAGCCTGCTATCCAGGCTCCAACGTCCGCAGTCCTCCTCTCACCTCACCCCCGTTCACTAACTGACTTTAGTTAGCTAGCGCGGGTGGCTCCCCCCGCCAAGACCTCTCGCCCCCTTCCGCCCAATCCCAGAGTATGAAACACCAAAACAAACCCAACAATTCAACCCCTACAATTCACTAACATAACATTTGACCGTCACAACACAGAACGCCATTAACTTGAACTCTGTAACAATGCAAAGAGAAGTAAATTTCAATATAAATCAGTAAAAAGAAAGTTGTAACATTTGTACATTTTCCAGCCGCTCAAACACAGTCCACAGTCTCTCTTCCAGTTCCGCTGTTCACGTCTGTCCCAAGCCTTCTGCCCTCACGAACGCCTCAGCCGCCTCCGCTGTCTCAAAATAAAAGTCTTTGGCGTTATATGTTACTCTCAACTTCGCTGGGTACACCACACCAAATCGCACCCCCTTATACAAAGCCGCCTTCACTCGCCCAAATGCCGCTCGTCTTTTTGCCAACTCCACCGTCCAGTCCTGATAGATCCGAACTGCAGTACCATCCCACATCTACTTCATGCAAAACTTATGGAAGCCCTTGGCGGCTCGTTCACTTTGGGCTTCGGCCTTAATGACCGATGAGCTCGGTCTAGCTCATACAGGGTGGGGCTCTCATCCTCCCCCATCAGCTCCGCCAACTTCTCAGCGAAGTATTGCATGGGCCTTGGGCCCTCTGTCCCTTCGGGCAAGCCCACAATTCTCAAATTGTGCCGCCTTGAGCGGTTTTCCAAGTCTTCCAGCTTTGCTCGGAGTCCTCTGTTAACCTCCATCACCCTCCGCAGCTCATCCCCCATCGAGGTGACCTGGTCGCTGTGTCGTGTCACGGCCTCCTCCACCTCCTGTTCTCGCCCTGCTCTCTCAGCTCGGGCGATACCTTTGCCACCTCCACCCTCACCGGGCCGATTGCCTCCTCCAACAATGACCTCAACACGACTGCCAGCTCTTTCCTCAGGACCTCCATGTGCCTCACCAAACGTTGTTCCAGCTCCACCACCATCACCTCGGTCATCTTCTCCACCGTAAGTAGTGCGGCCCCGCCTTGCAGTTTGGCTTCCGCCACCCTGTCAATACTTTTGCTTGTCTTCTCCTTCGGCGGCGAACCCGCGTTTCCTCCTTTCTTCGACGCTGCTTTTCGCATCCTTTAGCGGCTTATTGTTTTTTTATCTTTCCTTTCTCCTCTCGCCCCCTTCACCCTCCTGCCCTTCATCAATCTGACATTCTTCTATTTTGAAAAAAAAAAACTTTTACCAAACTTCCTTTTTTCTTTCTCCTCTGCATTCACCTGGGACCAGGCTTCAACCTTCTTTCTTCTTCCTAGATGGGAGCCATCCAACGTGGAGCACCCTCCCTACATGGTGCCCTGGCCTCGGGCCTGCCGCCTCGTCCTCCTCGTAGCTCCGCCCCCGCTGCTCTGACATGCCGGGCCCAGCGCCTCAGCGCCCGACACCCGCGCGGGGGTTCGTCACCGTCTTTTAAACCGGCCCCGCTGGCTGCTCATGGCGGCCCCAAAGGCCGACGATAGTCGGGGGGCACGTGAAGACTCGGGGATTTCCCCGAAATCACCACGAGTCGCGGCCACTGGCGGGAGCTCTTTTTTTTGCGGCCACCCTGCTCGCCCACGCCACCGGAAGTCCCTCCACGTGACTATCCTAACTGGGGGTCTCCCCCCCCCCCACCCTTCTTATCCACCATCATCATACCACCGGGCCCTGCCCCATGAGCCTGACCCGCCCCTATCCATTATTAACATCAAACCCCTTCCCCCGCTCCCAAAAGACCCCCCTACATTTCCTCTCGAATAAACATCGCCCAGCATCAATCCCTTCTCTCTCTCCTCCCCCCCCCCCCCCCTCGCTCGCCTCGTAGGCCCATCGAAACCTGCTAACCAGGCTCCAATGTCCACAGCCCTCCTCTCACCTCACCTCCGTTCACTGGCCGAATTTAGTTAGCTAGCGCGGGTGGCTCCCCCCGC
The DNA here is from genome assembly GCF_047496885.1 of Scyliorhinus torazame. NCBI lineage: Eukaryota > Metazoa > Chordata > Chondrichthyes > Carcharhiniformes > Scyliorhinidae > Scyliorhinus > Scyliorhinus torazame. The sequence continues at coordinate 313,865,038 of NC_092707.1, forward strand.
CAAGATATACTGTCCCCTCCCACCCAGTCCCAGAGAAAGAAAAAACTAAAACAACAATCCAACCCATACAATTCACTAAACTAGGATATAACCGTCGCAACACAGAATGCCAATCAACCCAACCAATAAATTGAACTCTGTAACAATGTGAAGAGAAGTAAATCAGTAAAAAAAAAGTTATAGCATTTATACATTTTCCAGCTCCCCAATCACAGTCCAAAGTCTCTCTTCCAGCTCCGCTCCTCACGTCTGTCCCAAGCCTTCTGCTCTCACGAACGCCTCAGCCGCCTCCGCTGTCTCAAAATAAAAGTCTTTGGCACCATATGTCACCCTGACATATGGTGTATACCCGGCTTTGCCGGGTATACCATACCAAACGCACCCCCTTCTTGTACAGTGCCGACTTCACTCGCCCGAAGCCGCTCGTCTTTTTGCCAACTCCACCGTCAAGTCCTGGTATGTCCGAACTCCGGCACCATCCCACTGCACCTCGAGCTTCTGCTTCGCCCAGCTTAACACTTTCTCCTTCATGCAGCACTTATGGAAACAGATGATTACTGTTCTTGGCGGCTCATTCACTTTGGGCTTCAGCCTTAACGACCAATGAGCTTGGTCCAGTTCGTACCGAGAGGGGTTCTCCCCCTCCCCCATCAGCTCCGCCAACTTCTTAGCGAAGTACTCTTGTGGTAGTCACCACTAGCAGTATTATATGTATTACGGTAAGACATGTATAATAGAGGTACATGGATAAATCCCTGCCTACTGGTTCCGCCCAGTAGGTGGCGTATAAATGTGTGTGCTCGCCGGTGCTGCAGCCATTCTGGTGGCAGCTACAGGAGGCGCAACATCTTTGCTCAATAAAGCCTCGATTATTCCACTACTCTCGTCTTTGTGGTAATTGATAGTGCATCAACTCTGTGGCCTTGGACCCTCTATCCCTTCGGGCAAGCCCACAATTCTCAGATTGTGCATCCTAGAACAGTTCTCCAAGTCCTCGAGCTTTGCTCAGAGTCCTCTGCTGACCTCCACCACCATCCGCAGCTCGTCCTCCGTCGAGGTGAGCTGGTCGCTGATCTGCGATACGGCCTCCTCCACGTCCTTCTTCATCTCGCCGAGCTCTCTCACCTCGGCCGATGTCTTTGCCACCGCTACTCTCACCGGGGCGATTGGCTCCTCCACCAATGACTTCAATGCGACCGCCATCTCCTTCCTCAAAGCCTCCATGTGCCTCGCAAACTGCTTTTCCAGTTCCACCACCATCACCTCGGTCGTCTTTTCCACTGTAAGTAGTGCGGCCCCACCATGCAGTCCGGCGTCCGCCATCTTGTCAGCACTTTTGCTCGTCCTCTCATTCAACGGCGAGCCCGCCTTTCCTCCCTTCCTCAACGCTGCTTTTCGCATCCTTTAAAAGCTTATTATTTTTCCTTTTTCTCACTCTTCCTTCCTTCTTCAATTTCAAATTTCTTTAAAACTTCTTTCTCTTTATTTTTGTGTACCTCCAGAATTTCCCTGGGACCTGGCTTCAGTCTTCTTACCACATTCTAGGCGGGAGCCATCCGATGTGGGACATCTCACCTACATCGCGCCCTGGCTTCGGGCCTGCCGCCTCGGCCTCTGTTTGCCTTTGACCCCGCTGCTTCTTTCAAGTTTTCAGGAGAGAGAAAGAAAAAATTATTTTCTCTTTTCCTCTCCGTGCTCTTTGAGCCCTTCGGTTTTCAGGGTGCTCCTTAGGGAACAAAGTTGCGATCCCCGCTCCTCCTCCACGTGTAGCCGCTCCGCCGAACCCACCGGGACCAGTCTCTTCCCCTCCCGCCCTTTCAACCCTCCGGCTCCGTGAAACGGAGCTTTGACGCTATCACAGGGCGAGGGAGGCAGGGCTGACCCCGGAGAGGTTTATTTTTTTCAAAAAATCAGCAGGGAACCCCCTGATAAAGACCGCAATATCACAGACCGGTTGGAGCTTCTCCTGAACGCGGCCGCTCCGCTCGCTAACCCGGAGGGGTCTTTGATTATGCCACCCGCTTTCCCAAGGTAGTGGGAAGAATTGGCTTCCTTAATCATTACTCCATTGTATGGCTTTTCTTCCAGAACGGTTGAGAGCTGCTCACTCGAGCTGCCTGTCATCAGCGGCTATGAATTCAGTTAAACAGTTAATGGTCTTTCTGCCGTAAAGGTGCCCCGGTTGCTAAGCAACCACTCATTTCTTCTCCAAGCTTTAATTTATGTTTCACACGGTAAACACTATCAGTACAATAGAAACAGAGTGTGAACTGAAACCAAAGCCCCCCACACATACAAATACCGTTGTTTAACATGAATCTAACTAGAGTTTTACTCTTCTTACGCAGAAACACTAAATTAAATCCCCTTAAATCTATACCTTATTTCTAATATTTAACAATAGAAATATCACTCATTTCCTCTGTTTTCCTGCCAGCGAGAGACTTGAATATTTATATTGATTAGACAAACCAAATTGGCAAAGGTAGTCTTCAGGACAAGTTCACGGAGTATTAGAACATTATATTGTGGAATCAACCTGGGAACAGGCTATTTTAGATTTGAAAACTTGTAATGAGACTGGATTAATTATCTCATGGTAAATTATCTCATGAAGAGAAGTGTAAACATAACATTATGAAATTTCACATTCAGTTTGAGGTTACGAAACTATTATCTTAAATAAAGGCAATTACACTGGACTGAGAAAATAGATGAAAAGGTATGATAGTAAATGAGCAGTGGCAAACATTTAAGGCATTTCAGAATTCTGATCAAAGACATATTCCATTGTGAAAGAAAGAATCCAAGAAAGTAATGGAAAGAAAAGGATTAGTGTTTTGAGGATTAGTCGTAGGCTGAAGATTGGACGAATTTTAGCAACAAGCAAAGGATGACTGTGCCCATTTAGTTTTGAAACTTCCAACAGCCACATTCCAAGGTGAAAGTGAGAAACAAACCAATCACTCTTGGGAAGTGTGAAGAAAGAGATATTTCCTGTAATCCAAACACCCATCTTTTTTTATTCATTTGGATTTGTTTATTGCCATGTGTGCCGAGGTACAGTGAAAAGTATTTTTCTGCAAGCAGCTCAAACAGATAATTTAGTACATGAAAATAATAGAAAAGAAAAAGAAAATACATAATAGGGCAACACAAGGTACACAATGTAAATACGTAGACCGCAGAATTGGGTGAAGAATATGTGGGCATCGCTGGTTAGGCCAGCATTTATTGCCCAAACCTAGTTGCCCTTCAGAAGGTGGTGGTGAGTTGACTTCTTGAACCGCTGCAGTCCCTGAGGTGTAGGTACACCCACTGTGCTGTTAGGGAAGGAGTTCCAGGATGTTGCCCCAGCGACAGTGAAGGAACGGTGATATATATCCAAGTCAGGGTGGTGAGTGACTTGGAGGGGAACCTCCAGGTGGCGGGGTCCCAGGTATCTGCTGCTCTTGTCCTTCTAGATGGTAGTGGTCATGGATTTGGAAGGTGCTGTCTAAGGAATCTTGGTGAAGTATTGCAAAGAACCTTGTAGATATACACACGGCTGCCGCTGTTCATCGGTGGTGAAGGGTTTGAATGCTTCTGGAAGGAGGAGCAATCAAGCGAGCTGCTTTGGCCTGGATGGTGTTGAGCTTTTTGTGTATTGTTGGAGCTGCACTCATCCAGGCAAGTGGAGAGTATTCCATTACACTCCTGACTTGTGCCTTGTAAATGGTGGACAAGCTTTGGGGGGTCAGGAGGTGAGCTGCTCGCCGTAGGATTCCTAGCCTTTGACTTGGCCTGGTAGCCACAGTATTAATGTGGCTATTCCAGTTCAGTTTCTGATTAATGGTAACCCCCAGGATGTTGATTGTGGGGGATTCAGCAATGTTAATGCCATTGAGTGTCAATGGACGATCATGACATCCTCTCTTGTAGGAGATGGTCATTGCCTGGCACTTGTGTAGCGCAAATGTAACTTGCCACTTGTCAGCCCAAGCCTGGATATTGTCCAGGTCTTGCTGCATTTGAACATGGACGACTTCATGATCTGAGGAGTTGCGAATGATGCTGGACATTGTGCATTCATCTGCGAACATGCCCACTTCTGACCTTATGATGGAAGGAAGGTCATTGATGAAGCAGCTGAAAATGGTTGAGTCTTCAGCTGCTTCTAATATTTAACAATACAAATATCACTCATTTCCTCTGTTTTCCTGCCAGCGAGAGACTACAATCTTTATATAGATTAGACAAACCAAATTGGCAAAGGTAGTCTTCAGGACAAGTTCATGGAGTATCCTGAGGATCTTCTGCAGTGATGTCCTGGAGCTAGGATGATTGACCGCCAACCAGCGGTGAGTTTCCCCCTGGTTCCCATTGACTCCAGTTTAGCTAGGGCTCCTTGATGCCATACTCGGTCAAGTACTGCCTAGATGTCAAGGGCAGTCACTCTCACCTCACCTCTGGCATTCAGCTCTTTTGTCCATGTTTGAACCAAGGCTCTAATGAGATCTGGAACTGAGTGACCCTGGCAGAACCCGAACTGAGCGTTCATGAGCAGGTTATTGCTGAGTAAGTGCCGCTTGATAGCACCATTGATGACACCTTCCATCACTTTGCTAATGTTGGTGAGTAGACGGATGGGCAGGAATTGGCTAGGTTGGATTTGTCCTGTTTCTTGTGTACTGGACACACTTTGGCAATTCTCCACATTGCCCCATAGATGCCAGTGTTGTAGCTGTACTGGAACAATGGGGCAAGGGCTGTGGCAAGGTCTGGAGCACAAGTCTTTAGTACTATTGCTGGAATATTGTCAGGGCCCATAGCCTTTGCAGTATCCAGTCCATTCGGCCATTTCTTGATATCACGTGGAGTGAATTGTATTGGCTGAAGACTGACGTCTGAGATGCTGGGGACCTCCGGAGATGAGCGAGATGGGTCATCCACTCGCACTTCTGGTTGAAGATTGTTGCGAATGCCTCAGCCTTGTCTTTTGCACATATGTGCTGGGCTCTCCATCATGGAGGAAGGGGATATTTGTTGAGCCTCCTCCTCCACAGAGTTGTTTAATTGTCCACCACCATTCAGGGCTGGATGTGGCAGGACTGCAGAGCTTTGATCTGATGCAGTTGTCTATTACTTGTTGCTTATGCTGTTTGGCACTGTAGTCCTGTGCTGTAATCTCACCAGGTTGACCTCATTTTTTGGTGTGCCTGATGTTGCTCCTGGCATGCTCTCCTGCACTCTTCATTGAATCAGGGTTGATCCCCTGTCTTGGTGGTAATGGTTGAGTGGGGTATATGCTGGGCCACGAGGTTGCAGATTGTGGTTGAATACAATTCTGCTGCTGCTGATGGCCCACAGCACCTCATGGATGCCTAATCTTGAGTTGCGAGGTCTGTTCGAAGTCTATCCCATTTAGCACGGTGATAGTGCCACACAACACGATGGAGGGTATCCTCAATGTGAAAACGGGACTTTGTCTCCACAAGGACTGTGCGGTGGTCACTTTTGCCGATACTGTCATGGACAGATGCACCTGCAACAGTCAGATTGGTGAGGATGAGGTCAAGTATGTTTTCCCCTCTTGTTGGTTCCCTCACCACCTGCTGCAGTCCCAGTCTAGCAGCTATGTCCTTTAGGATCCGGCCAGCTCGGTCTGAAGTGGTACTACCAAGCCACTCTTGGTGATGGACATTGAAGTCCCCCACCCAGAGCATATTCTGCACTTTGCCACCTTCAGTGCTTCCTCCAAGTGGTGTTCAACATGGAGGAGTACTGATTCATCGGCTGATGGTGGCCGGAACATGGTAATCAGCAGGAGGTTTCCTTGTCCATGTTTAATCTTAAGCCATGAGACTTCATATGGTCCAGAGTTGATGAGGAATTCCAGAGCAGCTCTATACCACTGTGCTGCCACTCCTGCTGGGTCTGTCCTGCTGGTGAGACAGGACATACCCAGGAATGGTGATAGTGGTGTCTGGGACATTGTCTTGTTAGGTATGATTCCAAGAGTGTGACTATGTCAGGAAATTGCCTAACTAGGCTGTGACACAGCTCTCCCAACTCTGGCACAGGCACCCAGATGTTAGTAAGGAGGACTTTGCAGGGTCAACAGGGCTGGGTTTGCCATTGTTGTTTCCGGTGCCTGGTTCGATGCCGGGTGGTCCGTCCGGATTCATTCCTTTTTTAAAAATGTTTTCGTAGCGGTTGAATACAACTGAGTGGCTTGCCAGGCCATTTCAAAAGGCATTTAAAAGTCAACCACGTTGCTGTGGATCTGTAGTCACATGTAGGCCAAACCAGGTAAGGATGGCAGATTCCCTTCCCTAAAGAACATTAGTGAACCAGATGGGTTTTTACGACACTCGACAATGGTTTCATGGTCATCATTGGACTTTTAATTCCAGATATTGAGCTTAAATTCCATCAGCAGCCATGGTGGGTTTCGAACCCGGGTCGGGTCCCCAGTTCTTTATCCTGGGTCTCTGGATTACTAGTTAGCGACAATACCATTATGCCATTGCCACCACTAAAGAAAGATATTTCCTGTAGTCCAAACACCCATTGTCTAAGGAAGAAACCTTTAAATATAATGGATATAGAAACAATGGCTGTCATAGTCAGGCATACCCAAACCTCTTTGAAATATGCAATTTGGTGAAATATTTCAAGGCAAGGCTGCCCAGTGCTAGAGAGACATTGCAAGTTACACAGACTGTGTTTCGAAAGTCTTTAGCAGCAGAAATGAGCTGAAGGCTGGTTTCCCTCCCTTCCTCTTTCTCTGAATCAAGTGTTGCTTCGTTCAAGAAGCCAACTCTAGCAGAAGCCCCTCGAGCCTGCTCCGCCATTCAATGAAATCATGGCTGAGCTGTGGCCTAACTCCATATATCTGCCTTTGGCCCATATCCCGTAATATCTTTGCTTAACAAAAATGTATCTCAGATTTAAAATGAACAACTGATCTAGTATCAATTGTCGTTTGTAGAAGAGTGTTCCAAACCTCTACCACCCTTTGTGTGTAGAAATGATCTAATAGAGCCAAGAAACTAACTAACCCAAATCAGCCAAAACCTACGCTTCAAGAACAATCACTGGACACTTAACCGTACATTATTTTACCTTTTTGTTTTGGACTCTTAACTCCCCTTATTTCTTTTTTTTTTAATAAATATTTTATTGAAAATTTTTGGTCAACCAACACAGTACATTGTGCATCCTTTACACAACATTATAACAACACAGATAACAATGACCTGTTTTATGTGAACAAAAAAAACAAAAAATAAATAAATATTAAATAGCAAAAATGAAAACTAGTCCTAATTGGCAACTGCCTTGTCACAAGCTACACCCCCCCCGCCCACCCCCCCCCCCCCCCCCAATCCCCCCCCCCCACCCCCCCCAAAAAATCCTGGGCTGCTGCTGCTGCCTTCTTTTTTCCCCCCATCTATCTATCCGCAAGATATTCGACGAACGGTTGCCACCGCCTGGTGAACCCTTGAGCCGACCCCCTTAGGACGAACTTAATCCGCTCTAGCTTTATGAACCCCGCCATGTCATTTATCCAGGTCTCCACCCCCGGGGGCTTGGCTTCTTTCCACATTAACAATATCCTGCGCCGGGCTACTAGGGACGCAAAGGCCAAAACATCGGCCTCTCTCGCCTCCTGCACTCCCGGCTCTTGTGCAACCCCAAATATAGCCAACCCCCAGCTTGGTTCGACCCGGACTCCTACTACTTTTGAAAGCGCCTTTGTCACCCCCATCCAAAACCCCTGTAGTGCCGGGCATGACCAAAACATATGGGTATGATTCGCTGGGCTTCTCGAGCACCTCGCACACCTATCCTCCACCCCAAAAAATTTACTAATCCGTGTTCCAGTCATATGTGCCCTGTGTAATACCTTAAACTGAATTAGGCTTAGCCTGGCACACGAGGACGACGAGTTTACCCTGCGTAGGGCATCTGCCCACAGCCCCTCCTCGATCTCCTCCCCTAGCTCTTCTTCCCATTTCCCTTTTAGTTCATCCACCATAGTCTCCCCTTCATCCCTCATTTCCCTATATATATCTGACACCTTACCATCCCCCACCCATTTCTTTGAGATCACTTTGTCCTGCACCTCTTGTGTCGGGAGCTGCGGAAATTCCCTCACCTGTTGCCTCGCAAAAGCCCTCAATTGCATATACCTGAATGCATTCCCTTGGGGCAACCCGTATTTCTCGGTCAGCGCTCCCAGACTCGCGAACTTCCCATCCACAAATAGATCTTTCAGTTGCGTTATTCCTGCTCTTTGCCACATTCCATATCCCCCATCCATTCCCCCGGGGCAAACCTATGGTTGTTTCTTATCGGGGACCCCCCCAATGCTCCAGTCTTTCCTCTATGTCGTCTCCACTGTCCCCAAATCTTCAGTGTAGCTACCACCACCGGGCTTGTGGTGTAGTTCCTCGGTGAGAACGGCAATGCGGCTGTCACCATAGCCTGCAGGCTAGTCCCCCTACAGGACGCCCTCTCTAATCTCTTCCACGCCGCTCCCTCCTCCTCTCCCATCCACTTACTCACCATTGAAATATTAGCGGCCCAATAGTACTCACTTAGGCTCGGTAGTGCCAGCCCCCCCCTATCCCTACTGCGCTGTAAGAATCCCTTCCTCACTCTCGGAGTCTTCCCGGCCCAAACAAAACCCATGATGCTCTTTTCTATCCTTTTAAAAAAAGCCTTCGTGATCACCACCGGGAGGCACTGAAACACAAAGAGGAATCTCGGGAGGACCACCATCTTAACCGCCTGCACCCTCCCTGCCATTGACAGGGCTACCATATCCCATCTCTTGAAATCATCCTCCATCTGTTCCACCAACCGCGTTAAATTTAGCCTGTGCAATGTGCCCCAATTCTTAGCTATCTGGATCCCCAGGTAACGAAAGTCTCTTGTTACCTTCCTCAACGGTAGGTCCTCTATTTCTCTACTCTGCTCCCCTGGATGCACCACAAACAGCTCACTCTTCCCCATGTTCAATTTATACCCTGAGAAATCCCCAAACTCCCCAAGTATCCGCATTATTTCTGGCATCCCCTCCGCCGGATCTGCCACATATAGTAGCAAATCATCCGCATGCAAAGATACCCGGTGTTCCTCTCCTCCCCTAAGTACTCCCCTCCATCTCTTGGAACCCCTCAGCGCTATCGCCAGGGGCTCAATCGCCAGTGCAAACAGTAATGGGGACAGAGGACATCCCTGCCTTGTCCCTCTATGGAGCCGAAAATATACCGATCCCCGTCCATTCGTGACCACACTCGCCACTGGGGCCCTATACAATAGCTGCACCCATCTAACATACCCCTCTCCAAAACCAAATCTCCTCAACACCTCCCACAAATAATCCCATTCCACTCTATCGAATGCTTTCTCGGCATCCATCGCCACTACTATCTCCGTTTCACCCTCTGGTGGGGCCATCATCATTACCCCTAACAGCCTCCGTATATTCGTGTTCAGCTGTCTCCCCTTCACAAACCCAGTTTGGTCCTCGTGAACCACCCCCGGGACACATTCCTCTATTCTCATTGCCATTACCTTGGCCAGGACCTTGGCATCCACATTTAGGAGGGAAATTGGTCTGTAAGACCCGCATTGTAGCGGGTCCTTTTCCTTCTTTAAGAGAAGCGATATCGTTGCTTCAGACATAGTCGGGGGCAGTTGTCCCCTTTCCTTTGCCTCGTTAAAGGTCCTCGTCAGTACCGGGGCGAGCAAGTCCAAATATTTTCTGTAGAATTCAACTGGGAATCCGTCCGGTCCCGGGGCCTTTCCCGTCTGCATATTCCTAATTCCTTTCACCACTTCTTCTACCTCGATCTGTGCTCCCAGTCCCACCCTTTCCTGCTCTTTCACCTTGGGAATTTCCAGCCGATCCAAAAAGTCCATCATTCTCTCCCTCCCATCCGGGGGTTGAGCTTCATATAATTTTTTATAAAATGTCTTGAACACTTCATTCACTCTCTCCGCTCCCCGCTCCATCTCTCCTTCCTCGTCCCTCACTCCCCCTATTTCCCTCGCTGCTCCCCTTTTCCTCAATTGGTGTGCCAGCAATCTGCTCGCCTTCTCCCCATATTCATACTGTACACCCTGCGCCTTCCTCCATTGTGCCTCTGCAGTGCCTGTAGTCAGCAAGTCAAATTCCACATGCAGCCTTTGCCTTTCCCTGTACAATCCCTCCTCCGGTGCTTCCGCATATTGTCTGTCCACCCTCAAAAGTTCTTGCAGCAACCGCTCCCGTTCCTTACTCTCCTGCTTCCCTTTATGTGCCCTTATTGATATCAGCTCCCCCCTAACCACCGCCTTCAACGCCTCCCAGACCACTCCCACCTGGACCTCCGCATTGTCATTGAGTTCCAAATACTTTTCAATACATCCCCTCACCCTTAGACACACCCCCTCATCCGCCATTAGTCCCATGTCCATTCTCCAGGGTGGGCGCCCTCCTGCTTCCTCCCCTATCTCCAAGTCCACCCAGTGTGGGGCATGATCCGAAATGGCTATAGCCGTATATTCCGTTCCCCTCACCTTCGGGATCAATGCCCTACCCAGCACAAAAATGTCTATGTGCGAATAGACTTTATGGACATAGGAGAAAAACGAGAACTCCTTACTCCTAGGTCTACTGAATCTCCACGGGTCCACCCCTCCCAACTGCTCCATAAAATCTTTCAGCACCTTGGCTGCTGCCGGCCTCCTACCAGTCCTGGACTTCGACCTATCCAGCCCTGGTTCCAACACCGTGTTAAAGTCTCCCCCCATTATCAGCTTTCCCGTCTCTAGGTCCGGAATGCGTCCTAGCATTCGCCTCATAAAATTGGCATCATCCCAGTTCGGGGCATACACGTTTACCAAAACCACCATCTCTCCCTGTAGTTTGCCACTCACCATCACGTATCTGCCCCCGTTATCCGCCACTATAGTCTTTGCCTCGAACATTACCCGCTTCCCCACTAATATAGCCACCCCCCTGTTTTTCGCATCCAGCCCCGAATGGAACACCTGCCCCACCCATCCTTTGCGCAGCCTAACCTGGTCTATCAGTTTCAGGTGCGTTTCCTGTAACATAACCACATCTGCTTTAAGTTTCTTAAGGTGTGCGAGTACCCGTGCCCTCTTTATCGGCCCGTTGAGCCCTCTCACGTTCCACGTGATCAGCCGAGTTGGGGGGCCTCCCACCCCCCCCCTTGCCGATTAGCCATCATCTTTTTCCAGCTTCTCACCCAGTTCCCACGCAGCTGTATCTCCCCCAGGCGGTGCCCCCCCGCCCATCCTCTCCCGTACCCACTCTCCCCTTTCCCCAGCAGCAGCAACCCAGTTATTCCCCCCTCCCACCCCCCCCCGCTAGACCCCCCGCTAGCGTAATTACTCCCCCCATGTTGCTCCCAGAAGTCAGCAAATTCTGGCTGACCTCGGCTTCCCCCCGTGACCACGGCTCGCACCGTGCGACGCCCCCTCCTTCCTGCTTCTCTATTCCCGCCATAATTATCATAGCGCGGGAACCAAGCCCGCGCTTCTCCCTTGGCCCCGCCCCCCATGGCCAACGCCCCATCTCCTCTCCCTCTCCACCTCCCCCCATCACCACCTGTGGGAGAGAGAAAAGTTACCATACCGCAGGATTAGAACATAAAACCCCTCTTCGCCCCCCACATTCGCCCCACCACTTTGTCCAAACGTTCTTTTTAATCACTCATTCCAGTTTTTCTTCTACAATAAAAGTCCACGCTTCATCCGCCGTCTCAAAGTAGTGGTGCCTCCCTTGATATGTGACCCACAGTCTTGCCGGTTGCAGCATTCCAAATTTTATCTTCCTTTTATGAAGCACCGCCTTGGCCCGATTAAAGCTCGCCCTCCTTCTCGCCACCTCCACACTCCAGTCTTGATAAACGCGGATCACCGCGTTCTCCCATTTACTGCACCGAGTTTTCTTCGCCCATCTAAGGACCATTTCTCTATCCTTGAAACGGAGGAATCTCACCACTATGGCTCTGGGAGTTTCTCCTGCTCTCGATCCTCGCGCCATAACTCGGTACGCTCCCTCCACCTCCAACGGACCCGTCGGGGCCTCCGCTCCCATTAACGAGTGCAGCATCGTGCTCACATATGCCCCGACGTCCGCCCCCTCCACACCTTCAGGAAGACCAAGAATCCTCAGGTTGTTCCTCCTTGCGTTGTTTTCCAGTGCCTCCAACCTCTCCACACATCGTTTCTGATGTGCCTCCTGTATCTCCGTCTTCACCACCAGGCCCTGTATATCGTCCTCATTCTCGGCTGCTTTCGCCTTCACGACCCGAAGCTCCTGCTCCTGGGTCTTTTGTTCCTCCTTTAGCCCTTCGATCGCCTGTAGTATCGGGGCCAACAGTTCTTTCTTCATTTCCTTTTTTATCTCCTCCACGCAGCATTTCAAGAACTCTTGTTGTTCAGGGCCCCATATGAAACTGCCACCTTCCGACGCCATCTTGGTTTTAGCTTGCCTTCCTTGCCGCTGTTCCAAAGGATCCGCTGCAATCCAGCCACTTTCCTCTTCTTTTTCCATCCGTGTCCAGGGGGAATTCCCTTCTGGTTTACCGCACGGTGTTTTTTGCCGTTAAAATTGCCGTTGGGGCTCCTGTCAAGAGCCCAAAAGTCCGTTCCACCGGGAGCTGCCGAAACGTGCGACTTAGCTGGTCATCGCCGCACCCGGAAGTCAACTCCCCTTATTTCTGATGCCTGTCTGCGTGTGTCTAAATGATTACATGAGGCCCGAGTGCTTGGCATTGCATTTTTCATTATTTTTCTTCGATTTAGTGGTTAATAAATTTGCTCTTTCTTTGACTCAAGGAAACCTTATTTGATTGGCTCTTTTTTGCTCACAGCTAAAATAATTAATGCATTCTGATTTGGAAAAGACATCCTCCTGAAAATTAAATTCAAACCTTTGTTGTGACCAACCAAGGAGGTTGAATAGAGGGGAACCAGTTCATCCTTTCTCACCTGACTGTAACATGACTAAAAAGCTAATGAAGAGGGAGAAAGTGTGGATAGTCTGGGTAATGTTGACATCGAAAGGAAGAGGTATTGAGTCTTTTAAAATATATTAAGGTAAATAGGTCTCCTGGGCCAGATGGGATTTACCCCAGAATACTAAGGGAAGCAAGGGAAGAAATTGCTGGGGCCTTGACTGATTTGTACCCTCCTGGCTACAGGTGAGATCCAGAGGACTGGAGAATAGCCAATGTAGTGCCGCTGTTTAAGATAGGTAGCAGGAATAATCCTGGAAACTATAGGCCGGTAAGCCTCACGTCGGTAGTCGGTAAATTAGTGGAGTTAATTCTCAGGGACTGTATTTTATACCCATTTGGAAACAAATGGACTCATTAACGAAAGACAGCATGGTTTTGTGAAGGGGAGGTCGTGCCTCATTAACTTGATCAAGTTTTTTGAGGAGGTAACAAAGATGAATGATATGGGGAGGGCGGTGGATGTTGTTTACATGGACTTCAGTAAAGCCTTTGAGAAGGTGCCTCATGGCAGACTGGTACAAAAAGTGGTCACACGGGATCAGAGGTGAGGTGACGAGATAGATACAGAACTGGCTTGATGGATACCCACAACTGGCTCGGTCACAGAAGGCAGAGGGTAGCAGTAGAAGGGTGTTTTTCTTAATGGAAGGTTGTGACTACTGGTGTTCCACAGGGATTGGTGCTAGGGCCTCCGTTGTTTGTAGTATACCAAACGATTTGGAGGAAAATGTAGCTGGTCTGATGAGTAAGTTTGCAGATGACACCAAGATTGGTGGAGTGGCAGATAGTGTTGAGGATTGTCAGAGGATATAGCTGGACATAGATAGGTTGGAGACTTGAGCAGAGAAATAGCAAATGGAGTTTAATCCGGACAAATGTGAGGTAATGCAGTTTGGTAGGTCTAACATAAAGAGGAAATATTCAGTAAATGGCAAAACTCTTAGGAATATAGAAAGTCAGAAAGATCTGGGCGTACAGGTCCACAGATCTTTGAAAGTGGCAACACAAGTGGACAAGGTATTCAAGAAAGCATATAGAGAAACTTCCGGTTGCAGCTATGCCTAGGTAGGTCGCACGTTCGGCAGTTCCTGCTGGGAACGGACATTTGGGCTCTCTAGAGGGGCCCCAATGGCAATTGTTCGACGACTTCCAGTGTGGGAAGGTGACAGCAAGGTCCCCCCGACATTATATGGATTGGACCAGGAGTGGAGCGGTGAAAAAAGTGATCTTGGAGCAGCGAAAAGTGAGAGGGAGAAAGAACAAGATGGCGGCGGGTGGAGACCAAGCAGCATGGGCGCTGTGGTCGCAGGAGCAGCAGGGGTTTCTTAGACGCTGCTTTGAGGAGCTGAAAACCAAAATGCTGGCGCCAGTGAAAGCGGCGATTGAGAAACTAGTGGAGACCCAGGGGGCGGCGATCCGGGAGGTGCGGCAAAAAGCCTCGGAGAACGAGGATGAGATCTTGGGCCTGGCGGTGAAAGTGGAGGCACAAGAGGTGGGCGGAAAGATTTGAGGACCTGGAGAATAGGTCGAGGAGGAAGAATCTTCGGATTCTGGGTCTCCCAGAAGAAGCTGAGGGGCCCGATACCGGGGCATATGTGAGCACGATGCTCAATTCGCTGATGGGTGCAGGAGCCTTCCCAAGCCCCCTGGAGCTAGATGGGGCTCATCGGGTCCTGGCGAGGAGTCCCAAGGCCAACGAGCCGCCAAGGGCTGTAGTCGTGAGGTTTCACCGCTTTATGGACAGAGAGTGTGTCTTGAGATGGGCCAAGAAAGAGGGGAGCAGCAGGTGGGAGAACACGGAGATCCAAATCTACCAGGACTGGAGTGCAGAGATGGCCAAGAAGAGAGCTGGCTTTAACCGGGCCAAGGCGGTGCTACATCAGAAGGGGGTGAAGTTCGGTATGCTGCAACCAGCGCGATTGTGGGTCACATTCCAAGATCGGCACCACTATTTCGAAACGCCCGAGGAGGCTTGGAGCTTTATAGAGACTGAAATGTTGGACTCAAATTGAGGGTCTGTGGTTGCCGGGGGGCGGGGTGGGGTGGCGGATGGGATGTCTGCTGTGTATATGGTTTTAACTACGTGCAGGGAATGTTCGCTTGGTTGGGTGCTGTATGGGGATGGATGAAGGGATTTGATGGGGAGGCTGTGGGAGAGTGTGGGCGCCGGTGGTGGAGGGAGAGGAGGCCCGGGGATGGGGGAATTGAGATAAGGCCGCAAAAGGAGCTGCACCAGAGGGGGCGGGGCCGGCTTAGGAAAGCGCAGACTTTTTCCCGCGCTAGGGAAGGACGGCGATGGGGGTCGGAGGAGCACACACTGAGAGAGGGGGAGAGGGGATTCCCACACTGGGGGGGGGGGTTGATGGGAAGGCGGGAGAGGCCGGGGTCAACATGAGTCAGCTGACTTACGTGAGTGTTATGGGGGGAGCAAAAGAGCTAGATATGGATCTAGCGGGGAGGGGGGGTATAGGGTTGCTGCTGCATTGGCCAATGGGGAACTGGAAATAGGAGAGGTGGTCGGGGCGGGTTCCGCCGTCTGGGGGACTGCAGGATGCGGGAGGCGCGGGCAAGTGACTGGCCTAGAAAAGGAGATGGCTAGTCAGCAGGAGGCGCGGGGGGGGGGGGGGGGGGGGGGTGAGAAGCTCCCCAATCCGGCTGATACTTGGAATGTGAGGGGTCTGAACGGGCCGATCAAAAGGGCCCGGGTGTTCCCGCACTTAAAAGGACGGAAGGCAGACGTGGTCATGCTTCAGGAGACACATTTGAAGGTGGCAGACCAGGTCAGGTTGAGAAAGGGATGGGTAGAACAGGTATTCCATTCGGGGCTGGATGCGAAGAACAGAGGGGTTGCAATACTGGTGGGGAAGCGGGTGTGGTTTGAGGCCAAGAATATTGTAATGGATAATGGAGGTCGATACGTGATGGTGAGCGGTAGGTTGCAGGTTGTGTGGGTGGTACTGGTAAATGTATATGCCCCGAACTGGGATGATGCCGCATGCTGGGTCGGATAATGGGTGGAGATTTCAACACGGTGCTGGATCCAGCATTGGATCGCTCCACATCCAAGACGGGGAAGAGGCCGGCTGCGGCCAAGGTGCTTAAGGGGTTTATGGACCAGATGGGGGGAGTGGATCCATGGAGATTTGCCAGGCCCCTGGCCAGGGAATTCTCACTTCTTTTCCCACGTACATAGAGCCTACTCCCGGATAGATTTTTTTGTTTTGAGTAGGGCGCTAATCCTGAAAGTGGAAGGAACGGAGTATTCGGCCATAGCCATCTCAGACCACGCCCCGCATTGGGTGGAGCTGGAGTTAGGAGAGGAGAGGGACCTGAGCCCGCTGTGGCGCCTTGATGTGGGATTACTGGCGGATGAGGAGGTGTGCGGAAGGGTGCGGGGGTGCATTGAGAGATACTTGGAGGCCAATGACAACGGAGAGGTGCAGGTGGGGGTAGTCTGGGAGGCGTTGAAGGCGGTGGTCAGGGGAGAGTTAATCTCCATTAGGGCCCACAGGGAGAAGAGAGAGGGCAAGGAGAGGTTGGTGGGGGAGATCTTAAGAGTGGACAGGTGATATGCAGAGGCTCCCGAGGAGGAGCTACTTAGGGAGCGGCGAAGCCTCCAGACGGAGTTTGACCTGTTGACCACAGGGAAAGCAGAGGCACAGTGGAGGAAAGCACAGGGGGCAACGTACGAGTATGGGGAGAAGGCGAGCCGGATGCTGGCACACCAGCTCCGCAAGAGGGTGGCAGCGAGGGAGATAGGTGGAGTTAAGGATAACACGGGGAATACGGTGCGGAGTGCGGTGAGAGTAAATGAGGTATTTAAGGACTTCTATGAGGAGCTGTACAGATCTGAGCCCCCAGTGGGGGAAGAGGGGATGTGATGATTTTTGGATCAACTGAGGTTCCCGAGGGTGGAGGAGCAGGAGGTGGCTGGTTTAGGGGCGCCAATTGGGTTGGAGGAGCTGGTTAAAGGATTGGGGAACATGCAGGCGGGGAAGGCCCCGGGGCCAGATGGGTTCCCGGTCGAGTTTTATAGGAAATATGAGGACCTGCTAGGCCCGTTGTTAGTAAGGACTTTCAATGAGGCAAGGGAGGGGGGAACCCTGCCCCCGACAATGTCCGGGGCACTGATCTCGCTGATTCTGAAGCGGGAGAAGGACCCACTGCAATGTGGGTCGTATAGACTGATCTCGCTCCTCAATGTGGATGCTAAGTTGCTGGCAAAAGTGCTTGCTACGAGAATTGAGGACTGTGTCCCTGGGGTGATTCATGAGGACCAGACGGGGTTTGTAAAGGGCAGGCAGCTAAACACCAATGTGCGGAGGCTCCTCAACGTGATTATGATGCCATCGGTGGAGGGAGAGGCAGAGGTAGTGGCAGCTGTGGACGTGGAGAAGGCCTTCGACCGGGTGGAGTGGGAGTATCTTTGGGAAGTGTTGCGGAGGTTTGGGTTCGGGGAGGGGTTTATTGGGTGGGTCAGGCTCCTATATAGAGCCCCGGTGGCGAGTGTGGCTACGAATCGGCGGAGGTCGGAGTACTTTTGGCTGCATCGTTAGAGTGGATGGGCAGGCACTCTTTCCCAGGGTGGAGGGGTCAGTCACTAGGGAGTTTAAGGTCCGTGGGGCAAAGTTTAGAGGAGATGTGTGAGGCAGGTTCTGTTACACAGAGGTGGTGAGCACCTGGAATGTGTTGCCAGGGGAGGTTGTGAAAGCAGATACATTAACAGCGTTCAAAAGGCATCTCGACAAACACATGGATAAGATGGGTATAGGACAGCACGCTGGCGCAGTGGGTTAGCCCTGCTGCCTCACGGCGCCGAGGTCACAGGTTCAATCCCGGCTCTGGGTCACTGTCCGTGTGGAGTTTGCACATTCGTCCCGTGTTTGTGTGGGTTTTGCCCCCACAACCAAAAAGATGTGCAGGCTAGGTGGATTGGCCACGCTAAATTGCATCTTAATTGGAAAAAATGAATTGGGTACTCGAAAAAAAAAATTTTTTTTTTAAAGATGGGTATAGACGGATACAGCACAAGGAAGTACGGACTTGGAGGGCCGAAAGGCCTGTTCCTGTGTTGTATTCTTTAGTTAACATTTTTACACCAACAGCATCCGAGTGTACCCCCCCCCCCCCCCCCCCCACCTCTGTCTTCAGCAGCAACTAGGTCTCTAAAATGTTAAATGGACAATCACCATCTCTAGTGCAACCCCTCATCCGCCCCTCTCAAAGCAAATTTCACCTTTACCAAGGAGAAAAACTCCAACAGGTCCCCCAGCCATGCCGAGACACTGGGGGGAGAAGCTGACCTTCACCCCAACAAGACCCTACTGCAGGCAATCAACAAGACGAAGGATAAAACTTCTGCCCCCCGCTCTCGTCTGCAACTCGGGTAAGTCTGACACCCCGAATATAGCCTCTAGGGGACCTGGCTCCAATTTCAGATGCAGAACCTCAGACATGGTGCTCAAAAACAACCCCCAATATTTCTCCAACCGGGCAGGACCAGAACATATGGACATGGTTGGCTCGGCCTCTCCCACACCGCTCACAACTATGCTCCCATCCCCAGAACCTCTCATCCATCCTCCATGGCTCAAACCCATGATTCCCTCTTATCGGCATCACTCTCGGACTCTGCCAATGCTGTTGAAATTGCCCCCAAATCTTCAGTGTGGCCATCACTACCGGATTGCCGGAATACATAACCGGGGTGAGTGGCAACGGTGCTGTTGCTAGTGCTGCAGCCCCGACCCCTTACAGGACCTCGCCTCCACCTGAACCACAAAGCCTCTGTCTCCTTGCTCCAGCCCCGCACTTTCTCCACCCAGTATTAGTACAACAAATTTGGAAGAGCCACACCCCCTGACTGCCGCTCGCTTTGGAGCACCGCCTTCCTTATCCTCGCCACCTTCCCTGCTCACACAAACAACCAGACAGCCTATCCACCCTTCGAAAAAATGCCTTTGGCAAAAAGACCGACAAACACTGAAACAAAAACCGAAACTGTGGCAAAATATTCATTTTGACTGCCTGCACCCGCCAGCCAACGATAAAGGGAGAACTAGCAACCGATTATGTCCCTCACTGGTGAGCCCAGGTCCAAAATTTACAGCAGCACGTGTTTTTTTCATAAATTTAGAGTACCCAATTTTTTTTTTTTCAATTAAGGGGCAATTTAGCGTGGCCAATTCACCTACCCTGCACAACTTTGGATTATAGAGTCATAGATATTTACAGCATGGAAACAGGCCCTTCAGCCCAGCTTGTCCATGCCGCCCAGTTTCTATCACCAAGCTAGTTCCACTTGCCTGCTTTTGCCCCATATCCCTCTATACCCACCCTGCCCATGTTACTGCACAACTGCTTTTTAAAAGACAAAATCGTACCTGCCTCTACCACTGCCTCTGGCAGCCTGTTCCAGATTCTCACCACCCTCTGTGCGAAGAAATGTGCCCTCTGGTTTATTTTGTATCTCTCCCCTCTCATCTTAAACCTATGCCCTCTAGTTCTAGACACCTCTACCTTTGGGAAAAGATGTCGACTATCTACCTTATCTATGCTCGTCATTATTTTATAGAATCACCTCCAAGCCTCCTACGCTCCAGGGAAAGAAGTCCCAGCCTATCCAGCCTTTCTTTATAACTCAGACCATCAAGTCCTGGTAGCATCCTCGTAAATCTCTTCTGCACTCTTTATAGTTTAACAATATCCTTCCTATAATAGGGTGACCAGAACTGAACACAGTATGTGTGGTCTTACCAATGTCTTGTACAACTTCAACAAGCTGTCCAAACTCCTGTATTCAGTATTCTGACCAATAAAATCTAGTATGCTGAATGCCTTCTTCATCACCCTGTCCACCTGCGACTCCACCATCAAGGAGCTATGAACCTGTACACCTAGATCTCTTTGTTCTGTAACTCTCCCCAACTCCCTGCCATTAACTGAGTAGGCCCTGCCTGATTTGATCCACCAAAATGCATCACCTCACATTTATCTAAATTAAACTCCATCTGCCATTCATTGGCCCACTGACCCAATTGGTCAAGATCCTGGTGCAATCTTATATAACCTTCTTCACTATCCACTATGCCACCAATCTTGGTGTCATCTGCAAACTGACTAACCAGGGGTGAAATTCTCCGGTATCGGCGCAATGTCCGCCGACCGGCGCCAAAAACGGCACAAATCAGTCGGGCATCGCGCCGCCCCAATGGTGCGAAATCCTCCCCATCTTGGGGGGCCGAGCCCTAACGTTGAGGGGCTAGGCCCGCGCCGGACTGATTTCTGCCCCGCCAGCTGGCAGAAGTGTCCCGCTAGCTGGGGCGGAAATGACATTGCCGGGCGTCGCATGCGCAGGAGTGATAGCGGCCGCTCACGGCACCCCGCGCATGCGCAGTGGAGGGAGTCTCTTCCGCCTCCGCCATGGTGGAGACCGTGGCGAAGGCGGAAGGAAAAGAGTGCCCCCACGGCACAGGCCCGCCCGCGGATCGGTGGGCCCTGATCGCGGGCCAGGCCACCGTGGGGGCACCCCGCAGGGCCAGATCGCCCCCGCGCCCCCCCCCCCCCCCCCCCAGGACCCCGGAGCCCGCCCGCGCCGCCTTGTCCCGCCGGTAAGAGAGGTGGTTTAATCCATGCCGGCGGGACAGGCATCCTAGCAGCGGGACTTCGGCCCATCCAGGCCGGAGAATCGTGGGGGGGGGCCCGCCAACCAGCGTGATTCCCGCCCCCGCCGAATATCCGGTACCGTAGAATTCGGCAACCGGCGGGGGCGGGATTCACGCCAGCCCCCGGCGATTCTCCGACCCGGCGGGGGGTCGGAGAATCTCGCCCCAGGTCTCCTACATTCTCATCCAAATCATTTTTATTTTTTAAAAAAATATTTTGGTTGCGGGGGTGAAACCCACACAGACACTGGGATAATGCAAACTCCACATGGACAGCGACCCAGGGCCGCGATCAAACCCAGGTTCTCAGCGCTGAGGCAGCAGTGCTAACCACTGTGCCACCGTGCAGCCCCTTGTACAGCAATAAGTTATCTGCGTACAGAGGCACCCTATGCCCCATCCCCCTCCATAAGCCCGAACCCCTCAGTGCAGTCGCCAAATTGAACCAAAGGGGGACATGAGGCACCCTCCCTCGTTCCCCGGAATAGTGGGAAGTACTCCGACTGCGTCCCATTCATCGCTACACAAACTGTCAGATCCATGTATAGCAATTTTGCCAAGCCATTAACTTAGGCCCAATCCCAAACCTCTCCAGTACCACAAACAAATAACTCCACTCCATTCTGCCAGATGTTTTCTCCGCGTCTAAAGCCGCTACCACCTCAAACTGCCTCCCCTCTGCCGGAGAAAACATCACATTCAGCAGCTGCCGCACATTTGATGACAGCTGCCTGCTCTTAATGAACCCTGTCTGATCCTCCCCACCACCTTTTGGAGACACTCCTCCAGCCGCACCGCCATCACCTTCCCCAATATGTTTTCATCCACATTCAGTCGAAAAATGTCCTTCTCCTTTTTCATTAACAATTAAATAAATGCCTCATTGTCTCCGGCAGTCCGTAGACTTAGCTGACTGCATCTTCCCTATCGCTGCCTTCACTTCCTCCAACCTTAATGGCTCCTCTAAACCCACACGACTCCAGTCGCTCAAGAAACCGAGAAACTCCCTCATCTCTGACTCATCCTCCGGCGGTTTTGACTTGTATAACCCCCCCTATAAATGTCCTCAAACACCATATTTATCTGCTCCAGAGCCACCACCACCCTTCCCGTTCCATCCTTAATGCATACAATTGCTGCCCAGCAATCTTCTGGTCCTCTCACCATACTCATACACAACTGCCCACACTCGCCTCAACTGCTGAACCACCCGACCCATAGACAGGAGGTCAAATTTGGCCTGCAACTCCTTCCACCTCACCAAGGGCTGTTTAGCACAGGGCTAAATCGTTGGCTTTGAAAGCAGACCAAGGCAGGCCAGCAGCACGGTTCAATTCCCGTAACAGCCTCCCCGAACAGGCGCCGGAATGTGGTGACTAGGGGCTTTTCACATTAACTTCATTGAAGCCTACTTGTGACAATAAGCGATTTTCATTTCAATATTCCCGGCTACGGATCCTCCCCATATCTTCCATCCACCTCCAAAATCTCCTCTATCAGCCGCTGTCACTCCTCCAGCGCCTCCCTATCCTCGGTTTCGGCCTGAGTGACCAGTGGGCCCAGTCCAATTCGTACTCGTATTCCCCCTCCCCCATTAACTTCGCTATCATATGGACGAGATATTCTGTAGGGCTCTGACCCTCCACCCCTTCAGGCACACCCATGATTCTCAGGTTATCTCTTTGCGACCTGTTCTCCAGGTCTTCTACCTTGGTTTTCAGCCCTCTGTTAATATCTGCCACCCTCCGCAGTTCCTGATCCATTGAGATAAGCTGGTAACTGTGCCGTGACGAGACCTCCTCCATCCCTTTCGTTTTCTCCCCCTGCTCCCGGACCGTCATCAAAGTTCTCACCAAATCCTCTCTCACCGGGGTAAGTGTCTCACCCACCCACGCCTTAAGCGAGGCCATCATTACCATCTGATGCTTTTCGAAATGCTTTGAAAACAG
The DNA here is from genome assembly GCF_047496885.1 of Scyliorhinus torazame. NCBI lineage: Eukaryota > Metazoa > Chordata > Chondrichthyes > Carcharhiniformes > Scyliorhinidae > Scyliorhinus > Scyliorhinus torazame. The sequence goes on from NC_092707.1 coordinate 313,887,679, forward strand.
CCTTTCAAACTGTCCAGCCATCACCTCCGTCATCTTCTCCACCGTGAAGGGTCTGGCCCCACGCAATGGGCTCTCTCCCGCCATCTTTCCTCCTGCTACACACCTCACCATGCTTGGCGGCGGACTTTAGCTCGCTGCCTTCTTCTCTGGATTCTTCTTTACAGCTTTTGACATTCTATAAATGCCTTAAATTTCCCACAGCTCCTCACAAATATATCTTTGCCAAAATCTGGGCTGAAAAGGACAAAAAAGACAGCTCTGGCAGGAGCCACAAATATGCGACCTTGACCTACATGCCGCAACCAGCGTATGAGTTGTATAACATGCGTCTGAATCAGTTTTGTTCCTTCACTCTTCCCTTAAGTCAAAATTATTGACATAGCCCACCCATCCCTATCTTCCCTTATTGGTTATTAGAGTATCTGTAACAACAGGTATTGGTGAATGAATCCTTCATTTAAAAGTGGCAGAAACACTGCTTTCACTTGCACTGCTGGAGCTAAAAGTTGATAAAATAATGAAGAAGGCCATCCATCTTAGATAAATCATCCAATACAATCAAAACCTTGATGCCCTTAACCCCAGAAAAACCTTCACTTTCATTCATCCACCATCTTTGCTTCCTCAGGTCCAATTGGTATAAACATAAGCATATCCGATGCACAACTGGGAAAGCTATTAAGTACATCCAGCTCTTCTGGCCTCACTCTGTTAAAATTGAAAACTACTCTAGGAACATCCTGGAAAGCAAGGATAATCCACAGTTTATTTTTTGTACTAATAATGCCTCATTAAATTCTCCTCCCTTGCCTCAACGACCCTCAAAACAAGTGAAACAATCTTATGGATTTTTATGGAGGTCATGTGGCACAATGATAATGTCCCTATCTCTGGATCAGAAGCTCCAGATCCACACAGACAGTGAACTAAGGTGGGAATTAAACCCGGGTCCTTGGTGCTGTGAGGCAGTAGTGCTAACCACTGTGTCACCGTGCCGCCCTTCCTCAGCCACATTCTGCCTCTTGGTGACACCATGCAAATATGGGATAAAACTTTGCATATGTGCTGACCAGTCCAGGGTTTTCTTCTCCAACACCTCTGCCTTCATATTGTCAAACTGCTTGTCTGACATCTAGTGGCGGGTTTGCAACGCCTTTCGGGCCGGGATCCGAGGTGGGCAGGTGCTAAAATTAGCCCTATCACCCAATGTGCCAGTTCTTCAGCTTCTCGTGCTTCAAGTCTATTATTACAAAGGAGAGGCCCATCAGGTTCATTACATGCTATTTGAGTCCAATTAAAGGAGGCCTACTGGAATTTTCCATTTGACCTCCAGGTTCATGCCGGCGACGGAATCCAATTTGGGTGCACTGGTGACCTGACTGCAGGATCCTTTTTTTAATAGAATATTTGATAAAGTAAGAGAGATGGTGCCCTATTTTGAAGCAACCTCTCATTTAGCTTCCATTGCAGCCTGCTGCTCTTTTCAAGCTGGAAGGCTTCTGATTGACCCTGCAACTTCAAGTGTGTACCTGCCATTTTTATTTGAATAACGAACCTGCCCTCTGGCCATTAATGTACCGCCATAGGGAAAATCACAGATGTGTGATTGCTTATCCCCCAGGGACGCGTCAAGGACCTGGAATCAGTCCAGAACCTATTTCCTTCCCCTGAAAGGAAAATCCAGTCTTTCCTCTTGAATGAGCTGCAATTTTCACATGGATGCAAATTTGAAGTCTAGATAGACATTTGTGCTAGTTAGTGACTTTAAATATTAAAGGGATACTTGATAAATATTCTGTTAAATGGTCCCAAACCTCTGGTTTTGATTTTGAAAGGTGAGGAGGAGCATGAGTGCCTTTTATTTTACCATGTTTGGCTCTTATAATACTGCATCAGTAATTCATAGGCCAAGAGATAAGTTGTCAAATTGTGACATTCAATTTAATATATCTTGCCATTTTCACGGGGCGGCACGGTAGCACAGTGGTTAGCACTGTTGCTTCACAGTGCCAGGGACCCAGGTTCGATTCCATGGGTCAATGTCCGTGTGCAGTGTTATGGGCCAGGGTTTAGAGAACCCCAAAGTGTATCATAGAGTTCACCTGACCCACAACTTTTAATAGACTGTGGAATGGGGAGCACACGGCCCACTCTACAGGTGTGGTACAGCAGAAATGGAAAAGTATTTTTTGAAACAAAACAATGTTTATTCTCTGAACTCAAGTTAACCTTTTTAAAACAAACAGTGAACATCTTAGCAACCATCAATTCAAATACAACCCCAGAGAATACAACACTAAGTAATCCTTAATAACTTCCCAAACAACACCCAGAAGACAAAAGAAACACCTTTTAACAGAAGCAGTTAGGTTTACATTCACTACTGAAAACATTTATAATTCTGAATTCACAAAATGATCAAGAGATAGTCTTTTCATGGCAGAGAGATCAACAGTACACCTGCTCTGTCTGGCTTCAGCTCCAACACTGAAAACGAAACTAAAACACACCCTGCAGCAAACAGCCTAAAACGAAAGTAAAAAGCTGACAGACAGCCCAGCTCCACCCACTCTCTGACATCACTGCAGTAGTAAAACACCCATTTCTTAAAGGTACTCTCACTACAGATATTTATATACACGCCCATTTATAAACACCCATTTCTTAAAGGTACTCTCACATAACCGGAGTCTGCACATTCTCCCGTGTCTGCGTGGGTTTCCTCCAGGTGCTCTGGTTTCCTCCCACAGTCCAAAGATGTGCAGGTTAGGTGGATTGGTCATGCTAAATTGCCCCATAGTTTCCAAAGGTTAGGCGGGATTACTGGGTTCAGGGGAATAGGGTGGACATGTGGGCTTAAGTAAGGTGCTCTTTCAAGGTTCAGTGTAGACTCGATGGGCTGAATGACCTCCTTCTGCACTGTAAATTCTATGATTCTATGACCAAGGAAAATTTTGGATTGTTGTAAAAACCCAACTGGTTCACTGAGGTCCTTCAGGGAAGGATATGTCACCCCTCCCCTTTTCGGGTTCCGTGAAACTACAACCCCACACTATGGGCACGATCTAACGGAAAAGGTTCTAACTGTGGTAGCGAACGGGAACTGCCGCGGGCTTCCTGACACTCGGCCCGGCAAGGCCTTCACCACTACAAAACATTAATTAGGGGCAGCACGGTGGCTCAGTGGTTAGCACTGCTGCCTCACGGCGCCGAGGACCCAGGTTCAATCCTGGCTCTGAGTCACTATCCACGTGGAATTTGCACATTCTTCCTGCATCTCCGTGGGTCTCACCCCCATAACCCAAAAAGATGCGTAGGGTAGGTAAATTGGCCACGTCAAATTGCCCCTTAATTGGAAAAAAAATGAATTGCACCCCCTCCCCCCACGAGCGCACACACACATTTCGAAGAGTCCGATACATCGCTGAATGACAGCCCGGGTGGTCACTTGGGCCTTGTTGTATCGGGTCTCCACATCGGTCACCAGCCTCCGTTCTGGCATCATTAACCAGGTCTTCAGCGGGTACTCCTTATCCCCCTGGAGCCAACTGGCCATCCTGGGGTCGTCCTCGAAGTGGCCGGGAATGTCCGACTGCCCCAGGATGTAGCTGTCGTGCACATTTCCTGGCAAGTGTGCACACCGCATGATCTTCATGTGGTGTTGGCACACGAGCTGGACATTCAGGGGGTGGAACACCTTCCAGTTGACATAGGGCACTCCCAGACTGGCTGGTGAGCGCAAGACGACATGCCATCTATTATCCCTGGACCTTGCATCCCGGCGATGGCATAGAATCCTGCACCCTGTTGGGTCTGGTCCATGTCAAAGTTTATATGGTTCGCTACCCGCGCACACAGGACTTCTATGACCTCATGGATGGACTTGTGGGCTGTAGCTTTTGAGGTGCCACACAAATCCCCGCGTGAGCCCTGGAATGATCCTAAGTCGTAGAGGTTCAGGGCCACTGGGAGCCATCCTCCACGGGATACCAAATCCACGAGGACATGTCACAGGTGCCACACAATCTCCTTGTTGAGACGGAGCCTTTTGCAGCACACATTGTCTGGCAGTTATCTGTTCGAAAGACCAGCGACGCCTGTACACATTGGACTGTCGCCGGCCTCCCACTCTTGAGTCCCTCCTTGGTCCGAAGAGCGGCCGGATCCTCAGGTTGTGAGCCGTTGCCTTGAGTGTCTGTCGATGCTGCTGCCGCCGCCACCTTCGACCTGTGGCCGCCTAGCCTGCCAGCAGCACCACAAGGGCAGCTTCTGCAGGGTCCAAATATTACATATTCCTTGTAATATCTGTCATGATTAGGAGAGGGTGTGAGACTGACACCAGTGTCTTTTATCCTGGGACCCTCCATTCCCCTATTTCTCCCTTCGCTCCCACCCCCTGCCATCCAACATGCCAAGCTCGCGCATCCATGGCCACAACCGGGACCTCTGGTCACTGGACCCCAGACCCTGTACCCCAGACACCCGAACTAACCAGAATCTGGACCGGGCACTAGTCCCCTCCCCGATGCAGGCATCCATCCTCTGGTCTCTGAAATGTCCCTGGTGCAGGGGACCAGATCCTGGGTGTTCAGATGTTGGCTGCTGCGTCCGTGGTGTTGCCTCCCATAGTGTTCAGGTAGTGTCCAGGCAACATGATCTGATTAGGATGCTAGGCAATAACTCCCACTTGCTACATGGCATGCCTAACCATGGGAACCCACTTGGAGCTGTGAAGTGCTCACTTAATTATGATTGCCAATTCGCTATTATCAATAGCCTTCAGCCATATGGCCAGAGGCCTCCGCGGTCAGTGGGAGTTATGGGTGGGCGGTAGGGCTAGGGTTGCCCCCAAAACAGGAACACATGATCCAGGAGGTGGCATGGCAGATCCATGGGCAATGTCGGTACACCCCGACCGAGACCAACCCCTCAAGGGCTATTCCCCCTCACCCCCAAGCACCATGACCTTGGCCTTAAGTGGTAATTATTGGATTCTCGCCACGCTATGGCGGGTTCCTAATTTTACAACGGGAGCGGGCCAGCTAATTCGCAAACCGATCGGTGCCCGGCCCAGTTCTGATTTTCGGCCTCTCCCTCAATCTAACTGCCTCGTCAAGCTCTTGTTTAAGTGCAATGCGGCCATTAAATCGTGCCCTATGTGGTTGATTCAATGCACTCACGGCAACGAGGGATTGACAAATACTACGGTGCCACTGTCCTACATTCTCAAAACAAATTTTAAAAATGGCTGCATTCTTTTAATTGTGAGCAGCAGCCCCATTAGGGCTGCATGCAAACATGATTCTGTCCAAAATTTAATAATGCTCTCATCACAAGGCACGAACAGTGCAGAGAATTTATTTAAATGTCATTCATTTGGGTTTTGAAGAGATTCAGTGATCTAGCTGCCCACTGTTCCAGTTTAGAAAAAGCAGTTGTGCTGTTTTTTTAGCCGTTATTATAAAATCAGCTCTAAAGTCTCTGCTCTCCAGATTCTTGGGCACATCTGTGCTCAGAGACTCTGAGGCCATGATTTCCACTGTCACTCAGGCAGGGAGAGGCCTGATAGAGCCAGCAATTCCAGCTCCACAGAGATTAAGGCACCATCTTTAAAAGGCACCTCTATCTGCATTAAAAAGAATGCAGGTATTGGGACAACCCATGGCGACCCCCACACAAACGTCAGGACGACCCCATTCCGGCATCAGAGCGACTCCCACAATACAAGCATCAGGATGACCCCCCGACAAGCATCGGGGTTACACCTCCTTCCCAACACAGGCATTGGGGCGGACCCCCCCCCCCCAAAAAAAAATCCAGCATTGGGGTGACCGTGCCCCGCTCCATCGACACTCCCCCAACACAAACATCGGGGCGACGTTACCCCATCCCCACCCCCCAACACAAGCACGGGGCGACCCTCCCCACAACATAAGCATTGGGGCAACCCTCTTCTCCCAAACAAGCAACATCCCCACCACCTACACACGCGATAAGGCAGCCACCACCCACACACATAAACATAAGGGGACAACCCGATGCCCCATGGGGCTCTCCAGAGAGCCCACCTCTGCAGTGCCAGGTTCACACAGCCGGGGGCATGTTCCTCTACCCCTGAGGATATACTTGCCTTTGCACTGCCAACGAGTTCCCCTCAACAAGCAGCGTCATGTTTTGTTGAAGCTGTTGTAAACCTATCTGGGGGGAACATATGGTGAGGAAGCCCTTTAAAAACATTTAAATGTGGCAGGGACTTTTGCACCACTGGCAAGGGGCAGGGAAAACCTCAGAATGAGATCTCGCCGTCGAGATTCTCATTCCTGTGATCTCACGGGATTTTCTGGCGCAGCCGCGAATTTTACCTGCAGCGAACGCTGGCTGAAAATCCCCCCTTTGGCCTTGGTTTCCTGTCCTCTCTTTCTTGCATCTTCCCTCGCCAACCATCTCTTCACAACACACACAGGAATGCAATGAAGTTACTTGTCATTGCTTTCTCTGCCTCCTCTCAATGCGATTAAAATCAAGTAAAAAGAGCATACAGATCAACTGTGACAGATTTGCACCTCTCATTAATATCATGTATATTTTACAATAAATAACAAAATGTACACAGAAACCTCCTTAGATAAGGTGTATTTTTATTTTTTACCAAAAATATAATTCTCAGGTGTTGCTTCAAATGAAGATTTGCTATCCCATGGCCCTAATTTTGACAATTCCAGCACTGGATCAAGAAGTCGAGGTAAATGTTATACAGGTGTACACTGTTGAAACATTAGCTGCATTATGTTACAGTTGTCTTTGTGGTGTTATGCTGAATATACTGACATGTTTTTCATGGACTTTTCTGCTGCTCAGTTTTTTTTTCATAACATCTTCACCATTCTAGCCTGCTAAATTGCTTTGTTGAGCATTTGCCAAGCTTCATGCATTTTATTGTGATATTCTATTAAACATCAACCATTTAAAATATCAGTTCAGATTCAAAATGGTCAACAGTGCTGGGTACTTATGTTTCTTGTAGCAAGTGTAAGCTATGACATTTTATGAACTCAAAGAAAGATTAATCAGAATAAATAACTACATATTAAACTAAAGTATTCAGGGTAGGATTTTCCAGTCCTGCCAGCAGCAGGCATCGTCATAGGTGGGATGGGAACATTTAGAGAGCAGTCGCTGGTGGGATTGGAAAGTTGCTCACAGTCTCTCACTCCTGATGCCCCTCATGCCAGCTCATGCCGCCATGGCCCTTTATAACCCTCCATGCCAACACCCCATGGCCACTTATGCCCTTCAATACCAATCTATGCAACTCCACTCACCCTCCATAGCCCTTCTTACCTTCCATAGCAACATATGCCCCTCTGTCCAGCCCCCTAAAGCCCTGCACCGGGCCGGAGCCGCGCCCCGACGCCGGCGCGCGATTCTCCGAGGTGCGCAGGCGTGTTTGGCGCGGCCGCGGGCCACTTGAATCGGCGGGGCCGCCGATTCTCTGGCCCGTAAGGGCCGAGCGGCCGCGCTGATATGCAGAGCCCCACCGGCGCCGTTCACCCCTGGCCGCTGCCAGCGGGAATTCTGCGCGAACGGTCGGGGGCGGCCTGATTGGTGGGGGGGGGGGGAGGGGGGCTCCTTCACTGGGGGGCCTCCGATGGGGTCTGGCCTGCGATCGGGGCTCTTTCCCCCCCCCCGGGCCTACTTCCTTGCGCGGCCGGCCCCTGAACACCGACGCCATGTTGAGTCGGGGCCAGCGCGCTAAAGAAGTCCCCCACGCATGCGCAGGTTGGTGCAGCCCAACTGCACATACGCGGGTTGGCACGGCGCCCATTTGCCACCAGGAAAGGAGGCTGGAGCGGCGTGAACATCCCCCTCTGTGAGGGACAGAATACGTCGTACCCGAGCCCGGTTCGCGCTGTCGTGAAACGCGACGGCGTTTACGACGGCGCGAACACTTGGGCTCCATTTGGGAGAATCGCCCCCACCAACTTTGTCCATGTCCCTACCACCATCCTTTGCCTTTACACCCAGCCCAGACACCTCACCCAGTATCCACCATGGGACGATGTCAGAATCTATGATGAGTTGACGTTTCTCTTGATGAATTAGCTAAATAGTCTCACTTCAACAATTTCATAAGCAAATCGAACTGTCAGTCAAACTGTGAATTGACAGGCACTGTGATAATAGTGGGCTGTGAAATCAACCATGCAACACTAATCCTGTAATGGAAGCCCTCAGGTAACAGAGCAAAATAACAAGTACTGATTCAGTATAACCATTAAGCTTGATGCCTCCTTTTGGACTAACGGACATACTACAGAACCAGGGAGAGGAGAAAAAGGCCTTGAAAACATGGGAGAGTCCAGGATAAGATCTTCACGCCATGTTCGGGTATGCACCAGAACAAATCTCCCCCAGCTCCAGTCGTACCAGAGACATCAGTAACATCTTTACATTCCCGTTTCGGATACAAGTCCTATCTCTACCTTTGCAGAAACCAGTCAATGATTCTTTAACACCAAAATAAATTATAGAAAAAATTTACGTGGACACTAGTTCTAAAAGGATATATTACATATAGCCACCATGCACAACAAATCCTCCCCAATTGGGCACAGCACAGAACGATCATCATTCTGCACAATTACACAGAAAAGACCAGCAAATATTTATAAAAGTACTACCAAAAGCAGAGGATCTCAGGATAATAGGGACCAAGGTACAGCCATGGGCACATGATCCCCTGGCACATGCCTCTCACCCAAGACAAAAAGGGAAAAAAAGCTGCTCATTCGAAATCTCACTCAGCCTCTCATGCTACCCTGACCCAGAAGGAATCTTCTAAGCAAAAAGGGACAACAAGATACCAACCATGGTACAAGACCTGGCCAAATACAGTACACCCTCGCACTCATCTCCATCAACACTCTTAAGAGTCACACCGTCGTCCACCAAGGAGACCCCACTCACAAGGAGAGGAAGATTTGTTGAAACAACTGGTCGTCTCAAGAGAAGTTCGATCCTCCCTCCTCCTCTTCCGCCGCAAACCCCCCCCGCCCCCGACTTGGTAAGGGGAACCAATGAGGGGGCCTGCATCAGCGTGATACCCACACAAGTAATGAAAGGAAACCTCCAAAAGAGAGGAACACTAGGATTAGCCAAAGGATGCCAACAAGGATCAGCACTGTTTACCATCACAAAAAAGATACTAGTAGCACAGCAGCATAGCCTCATCTGAGACAAAACATTGCCTCCCTGGGGGAGCCCCGACTTCAAATAGGAGGGCATTCAGGAAGTCACAAATAAGACCACTTGGAAGAGGGTGCCAATCTGCCCCACTCATCCTACCCTTGAACGTAAGGGTTCCAACAATGCCAATCCACAGCACTCAGACTCTCACTCAGACTCTCACTCAAACCCTACAACCCACAAGATACTACCAGAGGGAGAGCAGAGCAGAAGCCCCCAAAAGGAGACAACTCGAAAAAGGGAAACTCACTACACCACCCAACAAACCCTCCACCTGACCCAGGTACACCCAGTTACTCCTGTCATAACCTACCTGATGAAGCGTCCACTGCCACTGCACTCGCAACCAAGAGAATATTGAAGAAGACAAGTCAAACAAGGATTAACTGGCCTACACCCAGGCATTTGCCATTACAAATTTCCCCCAACTCCAGAGACGCCAACAACAAGGAAGAATCACAAGGAACCCAGTCCTCTCTAGGATACATGATCTGTCTGGTCTTTCGGAGGACATAAGCGTGGCGTTCCATAAACCCAAAGTAACAAAAATGAATATGACACAGATAGTTCTAGCTCGGGATTTCCTCATCTATAATGAGGACTTAAGTAGCCATACCACTCACCGCCACTCCAACCCACCACCCTTGCGCAGCGTCGCTCATTTTCTCTGAAGTAGATGATGGGTATCTAAAATGTATTCCCTCTTTGTAACTACAAGTATTGCAGCACATAAGAGAAAAAAAGACAAGACTGTGCACAAACTTCATGTCACACTATCGATTCAGTATGGTTCTTGCCATAACACGCAACCACCACCTCTATTTTGTCAAATATTTAAAGGGCGGATGATTTAAATGCCTTGACATCTCCTTTTGACATATCCAATGGGCCTGATTATTCTAATGAATTCATCTACTTAATTTGTGTGATCATGCCTATTTTTAACAATCCCAAAGAGCACTTCACCTCGCCTAAAGGTGTCCTGGGGACATATCTAAAATTGTACCCTTCCTCTCCAAAGTACAATATGATTAGACCTTCACCTATGAAGTCTAATGTGCAGAAGTCATATTTGGCACATCTTGTGAAAATCCGATCAAACTGAAGTCAGCTGCACTTAAGCATATGCAAACTGCCTCTGTGAACCATGGATGTCCATCCCCATTCCGCTCCTGCAAAAATGTAAGTGCTGGATTTGGGCCTATTTCACAAATACAGCGAGTTCTCCATCTGCATGAAAATTCTGTATGTTATTTTATGCTTTTAATGTTGCATAAAATGCTGCCAGCTCTTGATGACTCTCTCTAATGCAAACTTGCTGGGGGATAAAAATAGATCTTTCCAGTTTAGGCAGTACGCTTCAAAGGTACCATCACCTGTTCATGAAGTCTATATCAGAAGCAGTAGAATAAACAGAATGCTTCAACTTCTGTTTATCTTCAAACATTCATTCTGCAATTGCAAAAAAATAATTCTTCCTATTGTTTCACTGCAAATAATAAATGCATTCCTTACTCCTTTAATAATATCAGAACTAAATAGGCAATGTTAAAAGAAGGGGCAATATTTTAATATAAATAATTCAGTAGAAACTTTGTGATCTGTGATACATGGTGGATTTAACTGATGCCACTCCGCCTTTTCTAGTAATGAGATGCTTCTTCAGTAGTTAAGTACACCTGGTCAGCCCTCAACAAAGGTTAAGATGTTGAACCAGACGTGTAAAGTAAGTTTTAAGACTGTGGAGAAAGATTAATTCACTCCGGAAGTGATAATTTAAGAAATAGAGCTTGGTTATTTTAATAAACAAAACTTTATTAAAACAAAAGAAAACAATATTTAAACTTTTACTTCACAGTTTTAACACTAATAGATTACATGTAGTTTCTTAACACAATCAGTTCCCATCAAACATCACTCTAAATAACACACGACTCTCTTTCCACTTACATAGACAGGCAAAGATGATTCTTGTAGTTACAAAGCAATTCTCTGCTGTAAGTCAAGTTCCTTTAGAACATCTTGCGAAAGTCTGCAATCTTGAACACCTTCCTTCATGACCTCCCTGGGTGACCCCTACAGCCTTCTTTTTGGAGCAGATTTCATGGCTGTCTCATGGCTGCTCACATCGTTTTCTCTGGAGCAGATTTCATGACCTGTTTCATGGCTGCTCACATTCATCTCTGTCTCAAAATTGATTATCTCTCTCGCTCTAACCTTCGTCCAGCCCTTCAAACAAAGGCCTTCCACTGGAATGTCCAGACTGGAACAGACTGTAATAGGGCTGCTTGGTTGCCCACTCGCATTTACAAAAAAGACTGGCTATGTCATTGATGTGCACCTCACCTTTCATTGATAGATCATTAGGTCATCAGACTCTGTTAATAGGATAATGGCTAGTCATGCAGGAATGTCCCAAAAGACAATGGACCTTGTGTGAATCACCTTATGCATTCTCTAACAAGTTTAAATCTGAATGAGACCATGTGATTCAGCCAGCTGTGGACATATCTCTTTGAGTTCGTTGCAAGCAGTCTTTTTCATTCTGTTTTAACCCTCTAAATTGCGTGCTTCATCTTGGACCCCATTTTGGGTCCAAATTCTTAATATCTCCCTATCATGACACACCGCAGTACAAATTCCAATATGAAGTAATATTTGCTTCCAAATTTTTATTGGAAGACAGCCTTTTGGCAGATAGTGAAGGGACAGAATTGGAGACATTCACTGGCTGGGTGATTTCACGGCTTTGATTTGAGCAATCATTTGGATCGAGCCATCGTTGGGAAGAATGAGAAGAGATGAAAGAAAAAATATAGTTAAACTACAAAAAAATCATTTCTCATTGTGTATACATGCAAATTTATATTCATTATATATTGAACAACCAATAAATATTTTAAATTAAAAATTATGAAAGGCGGATTGAAAACAAAGCCCTTTAACACTAAACACTGATGGTAACTGCAGTGATTAATCTTTATTTCTTCTAAAATACACTAACATGTGTACTTGTTTCTATTTGGGCAAGAAGGGTTACAGAATAATTATTGTGGATACATTCCAGCTCCTTATGCTCTTGACAGCTCTACAATGTGCAGAATACCTTGTCACATTTGTTCGAAGTCATACTATCACATTCATTTTCCAGCATGTTCTATTCTGCATTTGTATTCGACATGAAATAGCTTGACTTCGCTCTATTACTATTGCCCTGAGAGGAATATGTTTTGTATATGACCAGCCCCATTCCTTTACGTTTCTGTTTATCTGCTTTTCCTGTAGTGCTGTGTTCCAAAGTGTCCAATTGGACTGCCTCGAAAATTCTTGGCTTTCTGATCTGTAAGACACAACTCTTTCCTGACCTTGGGCATGCTCAGCCTATGGCACACTGCATGCATCGCTGCCTCAGTTCTTTCTCTGGTCAAAGGTAAAGTGACCTCTGCTCATTTTTGTCTCCTGCTGTTTTCCAATTTCCATTTAGCTTCCAGACCAGCCAGCCTTGATAGTAGCAGGACATCCAGTAGCAATAACAATAATAATTCTTCAGCTCACGATGTGAAAGGTATGCCTTGGCTGATTTTTTTTTTTCAAATTATTTCCATTTTAATACTGGAATTGTTTTCTCGTTTCTTGTTTTTCATTCAGGCTGCATGCTGAAATGCAATGTGTATTTCCTGGCATTAACTTTTTTTTGCATGATTTAGAATATTTTCATGGATTTAAAAATTGGAAAAGATATAAAATAGTACTTATCTCATCTGCTTGATTTTATTTCTGTTTTATGTCAGTCCTATTATTTGTATGTTGAATCTGCAAATGAGGACAGGTTTTAATATTCTCTTTTTCTGTTGCATTCATTATTAAACCGCAGCAACTTTTTGAAATTTGACTTTTCTTATCAAAAGATTAAAAACAATACCTATTCTCTGATGTATTGTACTGCTTTCTTGCAATCATTGTAACATAATAGGCTTCAATTATTGGTAAATTATACCCATCACAATCATCTTCTGGCTTCATTTACAATATTTATATCTTCTTTGTGTGCACAAATATCAAGTAAAGTGGTATAAACTACCAATGATCTGATGGATTTTATTCTGGTTACTCAGAAATATCTGGTGTTTTCCTTTGCTTGGTAGTACTTCATGGCTGGTGTGGTAGACAGGCTAGGTTTTACGTACTGATGTCTTTTACTTTGAAGCAGGTGCAGTTAATGGTGGCCACAATAGGTCCCAAAGTCACAGCAGTGGAGAATATGGTCCAGTTTATGACAATCGGGTATCGTTGAGCAGCAGCCTTCCACATAGTCATCATACACAAAATTTGGAAAAAGACAAACAATCCCTCCAAAACAAAGAATCTAGACTTGGTGACACCCAAACTCATTCTCAGCGAAGGAACAAAGCAACATCACCTGGAAGTGAAATAGTTACCTTGCAACAGTTTCTGGAGGAGAGCAACGTACACCAGTCCACCCAGGTTAGTCCATGTCACTTATTATTTCTTCATCAACTGTTTCCAATTTTCCAATATGACAACTGGTGTATCTCACTAGAGATATATTAAGATTATCTTGAGATGGAACCATGTAATATATTCTCTCATTTTTCCCTTCCCCAAATTTCTGGATTTGGATTTGTTTGTTTATTGTCACGTGTACCGAGGTACAGTGAAAAGTATTTTTCTGCAAGCAGATCAAACAGATCATTTAGTACATGAAAATAAAATAAAATTAAACTAAAATACATGATAGGGCAACACAAGGTACACAATGTAAATACATAGACACCAGCATTGGGTGAAGCATACAGGTGTGTAGTATTAATCAGGTCAGTCCATAAGAGGGTCGTTTAGGAGTCTGGTAACAACGGGGAAGAAACTGTTCATGTTCCCTCTCTCATTTTCTCTCACTTGCCGTCTTTTGTTGTCAAGCTGCTAGTTTTCTCTCTGATCACCTGAGTTAGATGCATTGGGCAGGATTTACCGAAAAACCCACGTGTTTTTCGGTGCAGGAAGCTGCCTACCAGCAGGATCTTCTGGTCCCACCGTTGTCAGCGGGATTTCCTATTGAATGCACCCCTCGTTGCTGGGAAACCCGAGGCAGGGTGCGGTGTCCATGAGACTAGAATATCGCACCGGCGTGAATAGCTGTTAAATTCCTTTCATTGTGTCCATTAGTAGCCTGGGCCATTTGCATGACCGAGGATCACCCAAGCCCTTGGCCTGTGCTACAACATCTGGGGAAATTAAAACACAACTGCAGATCCCAAATACTCAGATTTTCTGGGTCGGAGCTCAAATAAATTATTTTGGCTTACCGCAAACATCTTTGGTCTGCTCCTGGAAAATCTAGAGACCCTTCACAGGGGGCTCAAATCAAGCCCTTGCATCAGCTTTCTTCAAGCATTCCTACCATGAGCAATCTTGGGCAGGAGTCTGTTTTTTGCCTCCCACCTCATTTAAATCCAATCACTGGGTACACACCGACAACAGATGCAATCCACTTACCTCTTTAGTAGAAATCGCAGGAAGGAAACTGTCCATTTAAAATTATTGGATTAAAACTGCCATACAGTCAGTGGCAGCATTAATTGCTAGCCTATTAGCCTCTTTTAAACATGTCAAAATGGTTCATTGCTGAAGGAGAAATAAAAAGGTAAATTGGCATTTAGTTTTTTTTAAATAATTGCACAATAGGATGGTTTGCAGGAAGAATAGGGATTATGGAGATGAACTGTGTCTGTTAGGTGGAATATAGGAAGAGGAATAGGGACAATTAATATAGGGAGCAATTCTCCGGTCGTGTTGTGCTCTCGCTTAAGCTCAATGCGGTCAGAGAATGCTGGGAGAGGCTTGCAATGAGTCTCCCGACAGGCTCCACGTCTCCCGGGATTCTCCGAAGTCCCGCGAGACGTTGAGTCGGAACCCCGCCCCAAATTAGCGGGACCAATTGACGCTCGCGGTAGTAGGTCGTAAACCTACTTACGACCTTCCTGCGCGGGATCCACTAGCCTTCCTCGATTCTTCTTCCTTCCCAGGGACGCTGCGGCCGAGCGCTGATCAGTGCTGGTCCACACAAATGTGGTCCAGGCGGAGAAGCACCCGGGGGGGTCTCCCGAGACACTGGAGACCCCAGAGAGGTCAGGGCAAGTGCAGGGTGACTCGCTGGACCTCCACCTGGAATGTGGGCACCTTGGCACTTCCACCCTGGCACTGCCAAGGTGCGCAGGCCAGGGTGGCAGTGTAAGGGTGCCCGGGTGGCACTGCCAAGGGCAAGGGGGGCCATGCCCATGAAATGAGGGTGGCAGAAGGTTTGAAGGGTGGGGAAGTGCAGGGCAGATAAGTAGAGGCCACTGCGAGGTTAGGGGTTGATGGGTGGGGCTACTAGAAGGGAGGGGATTCTGTAAGGGGGCTTGGGGGTGGCCTGAAGAGGGGAACACCCAGGGACCCCACAGCGGGGTGTCCTCACTTGGGGGGGGGGGGGGGGGTGCGGTCTTGTCCATGTGTTTGGGGGGGGGGGGGGCCCTTTCAAAATGGTGGCCCGATCTCTGAGTTCAGCTCCCCAGTGCTAATAAACAATTCTGTGTGGGATAAACAAGTGAGAAACTCTCCAGAGCCCAAAAACGTGACTAAGAAATTAACTTAGAAACTTTCTGGGAGAATCAAGCCCATACCCTCTAACTTATTTTGTTCTGCATGACTGATTCATTTATGTAATAATAATAATAATTGCTTATTGTCACAAGTAGGCTTCAATGAAGCCCCCAGTCACACATTCCAGCGCCTGTTCGGGGAGGCCGGTACGGGAATTGAACCCGCGCTGCTGGCATTGTTCTGCATTACAGGCCGCCTGTTTAGCCCTGTATGTGGGACCTTTACATTTTATTGTGCGGTAATTGAAAGGGGCTAACTTGTCCTCGACTGTTGGGGAGTTTCCGGGTTACTGTATGGCTGCACAGTTTGAAGAAGCATTGCATTCAGTCTCTTGAGCCTGTCTTATAATTCAGATGTATCAAGGTTGCTATGTGCTTCAACTCCATTTACCCACTTTGTTCTGTATATCCTGATATCCTTACCTGACAAACATCTGTTGATCTCAGTCTTGAAAATTTGATCCAACATCCACAACCATTGTGGAGAGAAAATTCCATACTTCCAACTAAAACCTTTGTGTGAAAATATTCCCTGATTTTGTTCCTAAATGTCTTGGCTCGATTTTAAGGGTTTGCCAACTTGTTCAGTGTGGTGAACCACTGTAATAGGAGATGTAAGGTACGACCTGCACTACAGGTTCGCCAGTAGCTCCAGCCGGCTGGCTCCGCCCACGGAGAACTGTATAAATATGTGTGACCTCCAGTGCCCTGCCATTTTGCCAGCTGCAGCAGGAGGCCACGCATCTGACTGTAATAAAGCTACAGTTCCACCCAACTTTAGTCTTTGTGCAATTGATCGTGCATCATTCAGGATTTTCTCTTCGAAGGAAATAGGTTTCTACAGCTACCCTAAGAAATTTGCTGATCATTTTAAACAACTCAATAAAAGCATCTCTAACATGTCAAAACTTGAAGGAATACAAACCAAATTTATCTCATCTATCCTCATAATTTAACTTATTCTGGTATCTGTACCATGTTCACGGTCTATTCCTGAGGTTCAGTCTGTGTAACTTTTAAATGTAACAACATTTATCACCACTTTTTATTTTCGAACCTTAAACGTTTGCAAATTTAGTGTATTTAATTACGACTGTTGTAGAATTAATTACAGAGACTTCCTCCTATTGGACAACACGGTGGCACAGTGGTTAGCCAAGGATGCGGGTTCAATTCCAACCTTGGGTGACTGTGGAGTTCACACTTTCTCCCCTGTCTGCGTGGGTTTCCTGCCACAGTCCAAAGATGTCCAAGTTAGGTGGGGTTACGGGGATAGGGCAGGGGAATGGGCCTAGGCAGAGTGCTCTTTTCAGAGGCTCGGTGAGCCGAATGTCCTGCCCTGTAGAAATTCTGTGGTTCTAAGTGGCAAAATCAGCTGCAAGTGACCCTGAAGAGGTATATATTTTAAAATATGTTTATTGTTTAAAGCTTACTTTCATGTGCAATTTTGGTGACAACCAATAAATACACACATCTTTGACCATAACTCTCAGAAATTATCAGCTCATCAGAATTTTGTTTCTGCTTTACTTTCTGTGCATCCAGTAATTGTGTGTGTGTTTTTTTAGGGGGGGGGGGGGGTTCAGTTAAGTGCTGAAGTGGAAGGAATCCAATTAAATTTCCATCCATATTTTATTTATGTAGTTAACAAGCCATTAAGTTGGTTGAAATGCTGACTACCAGCTTAAAAAGGTGATTGTTGGCGTGTGTACCTGAATGTTTGATCAGCTCGGAGTCAAATGTGTAAATGAGGTGCCACACAGAACGGAATCCCCGTTTATCATGCTATATAAGGCAAGAAAGATAAGATTTTCAATATTCAAATTGAGATTTTTAGATAAAGAATCACAAATGGCATTGATAGCAGCTATAGAAAAATCTGCAATCTAGAGTGTGCTGCATTTTAGCTGACGAGAATCAAAATAGCATGAGGTAAAAAAAACTTCTAAATATATTTAAAACTGATTCATTTATTCCATTTTTTTTGAACAGGTGCAATCTGCAGTCAATGACAATTTTTTAGATGATGTTTTCACAAAAATCTCAGATCTGCCTGAATTAGTTGGAAGTGAGAAATTGAATCAGGACCTTATGAATAATGGTGCTACTGTCAGATCACCTCGAGGAAGAGAAACTGCAGACTCTTCCACTGGCAAACTGCAAAAACCTGGACAGTATGTATGGCCAAGTCTACGAAAATCAGACCATATCAGTGTTACAAGCACCCCAATAGAACCAATTGTTTTAAACCAAGGAAAGACTGTATCTGCCTACGAACTACCAATAGTGCCACAGCGACCATCCCAAACAGACTCCATCACTTCTCCTACTCTACCCCGTGCAAGTCATGTGATTTCTACAGCAGAGGGATCGAATCGAAGAACAAGCATTCATGAATTCATGTCGAGAGATAATAGAGCACCTGTGTCGATAGATTCTTCTCCAGGCAAGGTGGTAACGAGCACTCAGACTTTACCCAGTGAGTACCAAGCAGATCATTACCACCATCCCCCTTTTCCTCAACATGTAGCTTACCCGATTCAAGCAGCATCTAATTTGCAGAAATCTCAATCAACCAGACTTTATGGCCCTGGTCATTCACTAGATGTTGACTATAATCCTCCAAACACCGAGAGGATTCTTTGTGTTACTGCAAATGATAGAAAAGGCCAAACCATTTCAAAATCTGCCTCATCCCTAGGGCTAAGTGTTGTATCTGACTCCATGATTGCCAAACCTGACCCAGTTAGAATGGGTTCCTTTACTAATGTTCATCCTTCCTCATCTAATTTACCCATTAATCCCATTAGTAATATCAGTAGATTACCAGTAGCACGGCCAACTGATATTGCTATGGTGTCTCCAATTAAAACAATTCGGACTCCAGAGGAGGATCAGCGAGTCACAGTTTCAAAATCCACGGAATTGCTTAAGTTTGAGAACCAGGATAACAGTGAGTTACATTCCCCTCTTATTAGTGGTAAATCCCCCACTAGTGAATGTACAGAAGAAAGCATGAATGTTTCTGTATCTCCTTCAATAATGTCAGAAGACAAGCAGACTGTGTGGTATGAATATGGATGTGTTTAAATTACATGCCATTATTTGTGGTGCTGCCAAATGATATAAGTTTGAAGATTTTAAAATAGCAGAGTCCAGAAAAGGTACTAACAAGAGCAACAAATAACTTAACAACCAAATAACCCAAATAGCAACAACAAATATGCATAATGTCAGTAGAAAATAGGGTATTGTAGTAAATTGTTTTGTGACAAGTGTGGAAGTTAAATTAATCCTGGTGTAGCCATGTATCTACGCAACCTTCCTTGGCTGATATTGGCACATTCAGAAGTTCAACCACATTGGTTTCCTGTCTGAAATGTCCATAACATTTGTATTGAAATCAGCATGCATAAAACTAATCTAATTTTCATTAATAACTTAGCATACACATACATTTTGTTTTGTTGATAAACTTTACTGCTCTGGTTTTTGGATTTAATCCTTTTTATTTTTGTCTGAATCCACATTCGATTTAAGTTTCACAAATTTTTTTGAAGGAAGTTCTCTGAACAGATCTTGTACTCAGCATTTTCTTGGAAATTAATAACAGGACCCGAATCTTCCATCCTCGTTGCGGCTGAGATTTTCTGGTGCCACTGAGAGTGAATGGAGTTTTGGTGGGAACACTAAATTTTCCATTCTCGCTTGCAACGGGTCCCACCACAGACGAGACCAGAGAATCCCGCCCCATGTCCCAAGTAGAAAGTTATATGCATTTTAACAAGAGGGAAATATTGTATTGGCTTTTTCTAAGCTGGTGTCATTCTGCAGCACTCGATCAAAAGGTTCTTGAGTACTGCAAAGAATTTTGCCCAGCTATATATTTTTAAAATACAAAATTTATCAGTCGAACTACTTTAATCATTTTGTAAAAGGATTCTTTTTTTGCATTAATGAAAGCTTATAAAGAGTGCATATTTATACATTTCACTTAGTTTTTTCTGACTCAACAACCTCACAGAAAGATAATATAGTAATTAAGTGAAGGCACAGCTAATCATTTCACAAATTAAAGTACCAATATGTCCCATGTTGCATGGGGCACTGGTCTGCATTTATAACCTATATGGCAGGTTTTTAATTTCAATTGGATTGCTACGGAGGTGCAGAGAGCAGCTCAAATTATTTCTTATCAGGGGGTAAATAAATCAAGAGAGGGAGTTGGAGAAGCAAAGAAGCCCTGGCGAGGGGAACTGAACAAAAATAACTTTTTAGAAATATATAACTTTTACAAGCAAGCAGCTTTTAGTTTTACTGGAAATTTCATATTTTACGATCTGATTCAACAACAATTTAACAACAATAATAATGACATGGCAACATTTCCTTACAATTGGCTTCCACAAAATACTAACTGAACTTAATGAAAAATATACCTGCAAGGCTTACCTTACTTTTGTATGCAGATATAAACCATAACTAGATTTCAGACATTAAGATGCTAACATTTTCAAATACTATACTGCTGTCCATTTTATATTTAAAAAAATTTTTTTAAACTCATGACAACAAAAAGCATAATTGAAATTTCAATTTAAAGAAATATTTAACTCTTAGTAAAATTTTAAAACATGGGCTTGAATTTTCCAGCCGTTCGCACTGGTAGGATCTTGGGTCCTGCTGACAGCGCACCCCCGTTGTGTGTTTCCCGGCAGAGAGGGATGCATTCAGCGGGAAACCCCATTGACAATGGTGGGACTAGAAGATCCTGCTGCTGGCCAATGGAAAATCCTGCCAATGATTCCTTGTATATTTGGGGTACTATTTTGTTTCAGATTTGTTACAATAGAATACATCTCGGACCTCTTGAATAAATACTATGGGCTGGATTCTTCTGCCCCGCCCACCGCAGGATCGCCATGGGCG
Organism: Scyliorhinus torazame; assembly: GCF_047496885.1. Classification (NCBI taxonomy): domain Eukaryota; kingdom Metazoa; phylum Chordata; class Chondrichthyes; order Carcharhiniformes; family Scyliorhinidae; genus Scyliorhinus; species Scyliorhinus torazame. Next base: position 313,908,513 of record NC_092707.1, read on the forward strand.
AGTCCCGAACAATGGAATTGTCTATTGACCTCGGGTGGGATTCTCCGGTTGCTGGGCGGATGCGGTGGGAGAATCCTGCCCAATATCCATATCGTGCAAAGCAAGTGGTTTGTCAGCCTAAAGCTTTTTCTGTTTCCTTCTCATTCTGAAGTTGTTCACCAAGAGAAATTTTGAATGACAAATGAAAAGTAATAACATGCTCACTTAGATGGGTATTAAATTGACCTTTCAGTTTTGTTTTGGGACGGAGACGGAACTAGTGCTAGAATTGTTGCCCTTTTACTTCTGATGTAAATTTGAATAGTCCCCAAACTGACGGCATGAAAGCGCCACATATTTAAAATGTTCTGTCTGAAATGAGCTTGTCTTGTTACTAGTGAGCTTTGTCCTGTAACAATACCACAAATTCCACAAGACTGACAAACTAGACTGATATGAGAAAATGAAAACAATGTTTCTGGTCTTGAAGGAATCGCTTTCTGAAGTACGGCAGCTTAAAACAGAGTAGACAAATTTACTTAATGTTTCATCGTGCTGCTGTACTTACCAAAAAATGCATGAAGATTCTTGAGATGACCAGCAGCTCCATTCCTAGCTCCAACATCACTCACCTTGATATACATAGTACGAAGTCTTACAACACCAGGTTAAAGTCCAACAGGTTTGTTTCGATGTCACTAGCTTTCGGAGCGCTGCTCCTTCCTCAGATTCACCTGAGGAAGGAGCAGCGCTCCGAAAGCTAGTGACATTGAAACAAACCTGTTGGACTTTAACCTGGTGTTGTAAGACTTCGTACTGTGCTCACCCCAGTCCAACGCCGGCATCTCCACACCTTGATGTACACAACATTGTAATAGGACATATCAACCCAAAATAAATCAAACTCTTTGCATTGGGCAAAATTTAGTTTGCTAAATTAGCCGCACTCTGGTTATGATGTTTGAATTTCATTTCTAATTGAAAGCAAACCTTTCAGAAATTGAATTAGTAATCACAGCTTCACTGAGCTATTGTTGTGTATTACAGTAATTCTCTGTATTTAGAATCTGCTCTATTAGATGGACATTAGCAATGCGATAACAAGGTGGTCATAAATTGACTTTAGATTTCTATCATTCGGTGCTATTACATTTGCAGTATGTAAGCTAAATTGGATAAAGACAGTATGATATTGCTGAAAGAACAGTTGAGATAATAGAACAGTTGAGATAATACCATGGCACATGGTGATCAGTGCTTGGATTATAGTATCATACACCATATAATAAAACTTAGTTTGGGATTAGACTATTCAATGGCAAGAACCAACAGCAATGATCTGCCTCTTCATCCACTGAGGAATTAAAGATAGCAGATTTATGAAGTATCTTATTTTAAGATACTATCTTATTTAGTCATAATGGATTTTCTAACAAAGTTTAATTGTCGCTACTTTATGTTGTGTTCTAGTCATTAAAGATTCCTGTCAAGGTTATTAAAATATAATTTTTTTATGTCCTCAAAAATCAGATGTGTAGAATTATACATTTTTGAAAAGTTTGATTTATTTCTTATTAATAATCAAAGGCATTTTATTATATAACGGGCAGTTTACATTTGAAAATATTTGACTATTGTCAACCTAAATAACAACAAAGTATCCTGGTAATTAAAAAATGTAATGTGTATATTTACTTCATTAGAAACCAGTGTAATGTGTAAGAATCGTATCATGGACTATCATAGGGTTTTGTTAACAAATTAACATAAGACTACCTAGTGTCCATTGAAACATTTCAATAAAACTGAGCTGGTAAAAAACTAAGAAATTGGTTTAGTTCTGAGTACGAGCTTCTAAATTTATAAAATAAAAATCAGGGTTTCCCTAGTTTAAAACATTGCAGCATGTCCACACAAATGGTATTAATTTAATAAATATGAAGATCCTGATGAAAGTTGTCCTCTTATTTGAACTCCAGATATTGTATCCATCAGAGGACTTAGTTTTAAGTGGAGCTGGTTTTAGAAGATCAGTGCGAGTGGGCGCCATTCTCCGACCCCCCGCCGGGTCGGAGAATCGCCGGGGGCTGGCGCGAATCCCGCCCCCGCCGGTTGCCGAAGTCTCCAGCACCGGATATTCGGCGGGGGCGGGAATTGCTCTGCGCCAGTTGGCGGGCCCCCCGCTCGATTCTCCGGCCCGAATGGGCCGAAGTCCCGCCGATATATTGCCTGTCCCGCCGGCGTAAATTAAATCACCTACCTTACCGGCGGGACAAGGCGGCGTGGGCAGGCTCCGGTGTCCTGGGGGGGGCGCGGGGCGATCTGACCCCGGTGGGTGCCCCCACGGTGGCCTGGCCCGCGATCGGGGCCCACCGATCCGCGGGCGGGCCTGTGCCGTGGGGGCACTCTTTCCCTTCCGCCTCCGCCACGGTCTCCACCATGGCGGAGGTGGAAGAGACTCCCTCCACTGCGCATGCGTGGGAAACCGTCAGCGGCCGCTGACGCTCCCCGCATGCGCCGCCCGGAGATGTAATTTCCACGCCAGCTGGCGGGGCAACAAAGGCCATTTCCGCCAGCCGGCGGGGCGGAAATTCCTCCGGCGTCGGCCTAGCCCCTCAATGTTGGGGCTCGGCCCCCAAAGATGCGGAGCATTCCGCACCTTTGGGGCGGCGCGATGCCCGTCTGATTGGCGCCGTTTTGAGCGCCAGTCGGCGGACATCGCGCCGTTTCCGGAGAATTTCGCCCAGTGTCTTTTAATTTTGTTCCAATAAATTTGATACTAGAGTTATGTGGTAGTTATCACTTGTGTGGAAATGAAAAAATAAGTTAGCATTGAAGGTTATATATAATCTATGTATTTGTATTGTCAATTTAATTTAAAAAACCTTGCTTGTTTAAGCCTATGCAAACTGATGGTGTAATGTTATCATGCATGTTTCACCTTGTGCATGGCTGATTCATTCCTTGCTGTGCATTTCTTCTGTATGTAATCGTTAACTGGCTGTTTTAATCTTGCATCAAAATATATATATGTGTGTAGTCCCAACTAACATTCACAAAAAATTCAAATTGTTATTGTCTTTGCATGAATTTGTAATTATAAAAAATGGAACACCATGTTGGAAGGTTATCCATGTACATTTAAATGGGATGTTCTATTTGTTTATTGTGTTTTGTCTTTGTTGTACTCCCGTTCATTTTTTTCTTGTGCTTTGACTTTCCATTCCATGTCAGCCAACAGGAGCAGTGTTTTGCAGGTAGGCTAGGTACATCTGACAATTGCAGTGCAGGTGCAACTATAATGACGTGTTGAACATAGCATCTTGAACATGATGCCCTGAATCTTTCCTATGGATGTCAGCCAGATTTTGAGACTGAGATATGAATGTAGGCTGCCCAAAAGGCTGATGTTCTATTATCAGAGCCACTGGGTCAAGCCTGTCAGTATTTTTGGAAATAGCACATGGTGCATTTTAATAGAATTAACCATTTTAATGATCAATAAAATAACAGGGTTAAGTATAAGGTACTCAGAGGTCAAAAACCTTGTTTAGAGAGTTTTACAAAATAGTAAAAGCATTGAGGAGTATGATAACATCATAAAATACAAGTAGTATTGGCTAGAAGCTTAAACTGTCCATTAAAAGTAGATGGATTACATATCTTTACAATTTTTAAAAAATGTTTCAAATTGCTATGTTAAGCATTGTGGCAGTAATAATAATAGATACTCACAATGAGTTTACATATTTATCTAATTGGAACAACATTCACTGCTTGAATTTGACTACCATCATTTCACATTATTTAAATTTGAGTTTTAAATTCTGATGTCTCTTCAATAAATATATTTGGAAAATCAGATACTTGAATTATCAGTTAAACTTAAAGTATGATTTTTTTAAGTTTCTCAAAATGTCTAATTTAGATAGGTTTCCTGCGCCATTCATGATTGTTTAAAAAATCATGAACATAATTGGGAAATTTTAATGACTCCGCTACTGTGCAATCCAGAGACTTGAGTTATTTGGACTTGGTGTTTTCACACACTAGTACAGTAAATTTACATAGCTTAGTGATTTTACATTAAAATTGTAACCAGTTTTGCTTGCCATTAATGCTTTAACTATAATGTAAATCCAGCTTGTTTCTGGAGTAAGGGCCTGATCTTAACACTGAAGCAAAGCAGAATGAAACTCCTTCCTGCCTCAGAGTCACTTTGAGCTTTAGCACCAGGAAGCCAAACTATTTTGCACTAATATGTACGTGAAACCTAGGGCAAAATATTCAACAAAACCCACAAAGTTCTGAAAGATGCTTGGCAGATAACTGATCCATATAAAGTGCTTTGATTATTTTCTGCAGATATGGGATCTGTGCAGGAATTCAGAAGTGCACAAGACAAAACTGAGGAGCAACAGAGCTCCTAGATGTAAATGCCCATCATCTTGTGATTTGGGGTATAGTGGTGAGTTACCTGCCCAGAGGGTAAATGGGAGGATTGTACCATTTACCTATTTACAAACTAACATCATCCTACAGCATTTTATTGCAGACGCATCCTGCTGCGGCTTGCTTAATAGATCTAAAAATGGGCTTGCTTATCTATTAAATTGACTTTGTATAATATGTTAATATGCACTAGGCAATATTAACTGTTAATGTTTCATTTTGCATGCCTGGGCAGGGAGCTTCCACATATTGCTTAATACAAATGCAAATTAATATAAGTACCAAATTTATTTTGTATCCATGCAATGCACTGTCATGGCTTGTTAATTCCAATCTCAAGATTTAGTGCCATTTTAGATTTTGTATTTTAGGTTATTTTGCAAACTTCTCCATCTTATACCAAAGGGTGACAAATATTTTTAAGTACTTGATTGAGAAAATAAATTTAGAGTACCAAATTCATTTTTTCCAATTAAGGGGCAATTTAGCATGTTCAATCCACCTACCTTGCACATTTTTGGGTTGTGGGGGCAAAACCCACACAAACACAGGGAGAATGTGCAAACTCCACACAGAGAGTGACCCAGAGCTGGGATCGAACCTGGGACCTCGGCGCCGTGAGCCTGCAGTGCTACCACTGCGCCACCGTGCTGCCCGTTATCACTCAATTCTAACAGAGTAAGAGGGATACTGTACACCTACAAGTGTCTCTGTCTTCCTTTGTTCCCATGTTGCATGTTTGAAAACAGTTTGGCCATAAGAACCTAGAAACAAGTATTTTGCAGAGAAATTGCATTACAATGACTAAGAATTCCATTTTCCTTATTTGTGTTGTCACTGAGCAAATTCTCCACAAATCAACTCCTATCGTACTGCTATTATATATTCTTTTGACTAAAATAAGGAAGACTAATAGATATGGTATAGATATCTATGTAAACTTTTAGATTAACTAGCAGAAAAGAGAAATACAGTTTCCCTTTACACAATCATGGAAAGGCCATCCACCCAGAGGAATAGGGACCTATAATTGAAATGGCTCAGTCATTTTAACAGTAAGCCTCACTAATGTTCATATACTCTCCAACTCGCCAGCAAAAGCTGGTGCAACGAGGATCCTGATCACAGGAGACCTGGGTAAGTGACTTTATTTGTAAATTTTTAAAGGTTCTATGTGGACCAAAAGAACCAGGAGGATACCTCACCTTCCAGTTGATTTGCTGATCTCCCTACCCCCATTCTGTACATGTCAAGGGATGAGTTTGTAGATTTTTGACAACCAATTTACACCCCATCAGTTTTGACCTCTCCCTACCAGATTGACTTCAGGAGAAGATCAGAGTATGTACGTGAGACTCAGGAGTTTTATGAACTGGATAGTTTGCTAGTCGCTCCAATTTTCACTCCATTAAAATTATTCCTCTAGTATTCCTAATGTACTAAATGTTGACTTTCAGTGGAGATGACATCCGGCATGAATCATTATCACTCAAGAAATGTTTGTGTCCTGTGATATAATTTCTTCCATTTGATGGAAACTCTCTGCACGATCATAATTATGATATTTGGTACTGTTTCTTGTTTTTATTCGTTTCAAACATTACCATTATCAAAAATGTTTTCTAAATGCTTTCTTTTTTCATCTTCTTTCCTCTGACCTGCAAAACAGAAAGAAAAGTGTCCTTCAAACTGTCAATTTGAAACCTGTAGCTCAGAAGCACCAAGACTATCTACATAAAGAAATATTATAAAACATTAAATGATGAATTTTATTCAATGACCTCCCTTCAGTAAACATAATGAGACATTTATTCTTCCTTGAATCAAGGAGCACATTTGGACTCCAATGTTGTAATGAAAAACTTTCAGTCGGAGTAACAATATTTGTGTAGTTGCACAGATTTTTCACCAGAGGTCATTTAAGTTCTACAAAGAAAATTGAATACAACCTAGAACCAGCCATGAACAGTTTACAAACTGTTTATTCATCTGACTAGGTATAGAATATTTTAGTTTCAGTTTTAATTTTTCATTAAAGCTTTAAAACAAACTCTGTGGTTAGTTCTATTATTTGCAAGACTACGCAGAGACAGCAGCATTGTTGTGGAGCTGCACTGTATCCTGCATAATTCAGATATGCAGACAAATTAGCTTAAGGTATTTTGCACTAACTACCTTTGGGTTTTCACCTACTGCATGATGTACCTTAGTAGCAATATGATGGTTCTGTTAAGGCTTAGAATACCATAACATGTATTTCTGGCATGTAATCTAAATCTAACGTATATAATGTAAAAGACCTCTTCACAACTGAATTGAAACCCTGTATGTTTACATCTTTTTTGCTGTGTATGTGCAAGTAACAGCCTCTTTAAGTTAACAGTAAGATAGCACAAACTGTGTGCAATATCTTTTTGACTGCTGACAAAAATTCTGCCATGGTTAATTTCTGACGAAAACATGTGACAAATTGCATAGTCACTTAACAGTGTTAATTTTAGGAAAAGTGGTTTGCATTTTTCAGTTTTCATAGCTGTTTGATGTAGATTTGTTGTTTGTTTTATAATCCTAAAGCATTAGCAACATTTGTTACTCAATTTTGTACGCATTACTGCCTAGAAAATAACCATGTACAAATTGAATATTTCCCTACTGACTTAATTGAGAGAACAGCAGTAATACATTCAAAAGGATAATTACAATCAATATTTGTTTTATTGTATTGCTAGGTTTAGATTTTGTTTAAAAAAGCACATTATCTCATGTTTATGGCAGATTGTAATTTGTTGATTCACAGGCAGGAGTTTGTCTTTTATATCCTGTAATCAGTTGACATATTCAAAAGTATTCTACATTCTGTGCAGGGTCTTCATGCACTGATTTTAATTTTATTTCAAGTCCTTAATGTTTAGTATTTTTAACGAGTTATTTTTGTACAAAATGTGCTCTCATAGTACCCTAAATTGGTTATCTTGTGGAAGATTTGAATTTAACAGTATTTAAGAATGTCATTTTCACAATTTCATTTACCTTACTCAATCACAAATGACCACTTATAGATACCGTAATGAAAATATGGTGGCTGTGTCATTGGCTTTTTAAATAACGTCATAGCATGCTAATGTAATGAATCAAAGGTACTGGGAAAGTGCCATTGCTTTTTGATATCCAGATTAAATTTTCATCTCAAGTGTCTGAAGTAAACTCATAACATTGGTTTATTTATGAACAACTTAATAAAACAAGTATTAACTGCTGTTTCCTAAGTGTTCTGAAACAGAGGTTTACCATCAAGTAACAGGAATGACTGGTGTGCAGAGAAAAATAACTTCATGATCAGGAATGAATGTTTGTGTACTGCTGCAATTCAAGATCATAATACATCTCTCCCACCATTTAATATCAAAAGATCCTCCAAGCTCAAAGAAACTGCATAGTCAATTTGTGTACCTTTGTAAAAGCCTGTTATGTTTATCTTCTGAAATCCACAAAATGCTTTATTATATCACATCACAAAGTGTTGCACAAGTAATGAATTACTTTGAAGTTCAGCGATTTTATATAAGTAAATGTAGCAGCTATTTTACACACTACTCTGTTGTGTGTGGTGATAGTTGAGGAAAGGATTTTCGACAAGATTCGGTAGAATTTCCTAGCCTTAAAATAGTGCATGGGATTATTTCGGTCCAGCAGAATTTAGATGTAGTTTCATATTCAAAGGCAGCACCTCATATGATGCTGCATTCCCCGATGACTCCACAAGAATATTAGCCTTGATTATTATGATCATGTTCTGGAATGGAAATTAAGCCTTTTAGACTTAAAAGATGAGAATGCCACGGCTGGATACCAAGCTCACACCAGAAAAAGAGATGCCAAACTTCTCTCCTGAAATCTAAACAAATGTTATAATAAGAAAATGTTTAAAGCAATCATCCTGGTGTGTCTAGCATCAACCTCATAAATGCAGCCATCTAATGTAAGGATTAGTGAATATCTCAGAAAATATTTAGAATCAATGGGTAAATATTACTGCTACAATACTACTGATTGTTTCACAATATATCTGATAAGTCACACTTTAAAAGAACATTTACACTGGCGCACAGTGCTGAGTTGCAGTTTAACTGGGCCTTTAACAAACACTTTAAAGGCTGGGCCTTTAAAAGAGAGTTCTGCACAAGTATGCATAGAGGAGGAATTACTTCTCCCAGAGGGTGGTGAATTTGTGGAACTCACTGCCCCATGTGGTGGAATTGAAGTCATTAAATGATTTGAAGAATGAGATAAATATATTTCTGATTTTTTTAAAAACGGGTTAAGTGGATATGGGCAACCGGTGGGAGGTGGATTTGAGACCAGGAAGACATCAGATCTGATTGAATGGCGAAGCAGGCTCAAAAGGCTGATTTCTATGTTCCTAGGAGCTCAGAAAATATATGTTTAACGGGTGGGAAGGAAATAATCCCTGCTCTTTAAACATTTAAATTAACGTTGAGATTCAATTTCACATTGCATTAGATTTAGACTTCCTATTGTGTTTTGACACCACAAAACAGAAACAAACAGTCCTTTCTCAGGAGTTTTATAATACCTCATTCTGAAATCTGCTTAAGCCTTGACTCTGAATTTACTGTAATATAACTAAAGGAAATAAATTAGAGACAGTTCTGGGCTTTCTGTTTCTGCCGCAATACAATTCCTCAAAAATCAAAATAAACTGATCCCTTTCATGACATTTACACCTCAACCAAAGTTATAGATTGGAAGTCAACACAATTTTCAGGACACCTATGTTTGGAACAGCTAGATGATTTTAGGTGCGACATTGCAGTTGAATCACTGGAAAATACTGTATTGCAAACGCAATCTTTAATTTAAAATATTTCTGTAATATTAGATTCAGTTTAAAAGAGTTTAATGCCTGAGGCTGTATGCAGAGTTTTGTTTCAAGAATGGACCGGCAACTTGAAGCTTGAAATGGTATTTGGTCAGACATGCCAATATCAGTGTCACTTTTTATGTGGGTTGTTTAATCTGCAAACAATAGAAAACACCCCAAGATCAGTTAGCTGTCCAAAATCTTTCCATGGATTAAAAATTTTCTGCTAATATTTGCCATTCTGAATGAATTCAATAATGAGAGATATGGTGGTGGGGTAAAATTGGCCTGTTCCATTGACTGGAAAATATTGCCAAGATTTTTAACTTGAAACCAAATAAATGCAATAATGAAGTCAGAACCCAGCCTCCAAAACAGAAATTGAGCTATTCTGTAAGCTTCAGTGAAAAGGTTAGGTGTGGTGAAATGTCAGCTGCTGTTCTGCACTGCTGGCTATTTAATTCAATTTAACTACATATAGTTTGACTGCCAGTAATGTGGGACATGTCCTGGTGGTCGGATGAAGCTCCAAAGTTGGCAACATACCCAAGTTTCATCAGTCCAGAAAACATTTGCTGGTGTTGTACAGCCTGGCTGTATTGTGCAGTGCCTCGCTATTATACATTCGATGGCTAAGTTGACTAGTTGATCATGTCAGCAGCAAGCTTTTCGCTCACCTGACTTGACAATTATATTAAACGATGAATGTACCTCTTAAAGAAGGTGCATTTCCCGGACTTCCAAGACTTTGACAACCAAATTGTGAATCTGCTGGAGCATTCACATGGCAACAGGACAGAAAGGGTGCATCCCACAATTTCTGATGCATCCCTAGAAGTGTTGTCTGAGGTAAGGTAGAGGGGATGTGTACTTTTCCCAAGCAGAAGGAAAAAGATCTTCCAATAGTTTGGGAAGAAAATACATGGGGAAGAAAATATGTCAAGAGGTTATGGATCAGGTTTGCAGTAGCATCAGCTCAAGAACCTGGATACAATGCCATAAGATAATTAATAACCTCTCAAGTACAGCAAAATTGAGCATAATCTCAGTTTTTGCCATCTATTACATTGTATCAGGTCATTTCTCCTGTCATCCAGTATTTAGAGCAGCAACAACAAATATAGTTTTGTTTTTAAAGAGTACCCAATTTCTTTTTTTCCAATTAAGGGGTAATTTAGCGCGACCTATCCACCTACCCTGCACATCTTTGGGTTGTGGGGTGAAACCCACGCAGACACTGGGAGAATGTGCAAACGCCACACAGACAGTGACCCGGGATCGAAACCTGGTCCTCAGCGCCTTAGGCAGGAGCGCTAACCACTGCGCCACCATGCTGCCCTAAGTATAGTTGTACAATGGTTATTGATGTGTTGGGTGTTCTGGATCACATACAGGTCACCAACACTTGAAGTAGTGCAACACTATTTTATTAAAAGGTTAACTATTTAAACATACTTGAACTGTGGGTAAATACAATACTATCTTTAACTAAAGACCTTTGCCTTGTCCTAACCAGTTGATGCACTGTGCTCCGAGCTAGCTGCAACTCGAATGAGCGGGAACTCTGATGCCCCCTGTCTTTATAGTGCGCGTGCTCTCACTGGTGATTGGCTGCGGTGTTGTGTATGTTGATTGGTCCCAGTGTGTGTTTGCACCATGATATACTGGTGTATATTATGACATCTCTCCTTTTACATTAAAAAAATGTGCCTGCGTGACAATAAATAGTGTGTGGTGAATCTTCCTGACTACGTGTGTGCGAAATATTTACAGGACTATGTACATAAAACTAAGCTATTTACATGGGAAGATGCCTGGTGCAGAAAAAACACTGTGTCACACAAATAACGAGATGAACACTATATACAAACCACTTGAACGAATAAACGGAAGAACAGAACAGACCAGAGAGTCCAATAGTGCTCAAAGTTCACAAATTAAGTCTCTGAGGTGGGCGATGAATTCTCGTTGACCGCCTCAAGGGTGGGTCAGATGCCACCGGCTGAGGAGCGGGCTGGACTGCGTCAGAGTGAGGAGGATGCAGAGTAACCAGAATCTCCACTTAGTCCAGGTCAGGGACAACAGGAGGGCGTGGCACTGGCGGAGGATCATGTAGCGAGCGTGGAACGAGGCGCAGGGCATGTCGATTACGGCACAGAATGGAACCATCCGGTAGACAAAAACTAGTGGGGAGCCACCTGCCGAGGAACCACAGCAGTTGCAGACCAGCCACCATCCAGAAGATGGATGCGGACGTTGTCATCTGGAGCCAGAGCATGGAGATCAGCTGCACGGGAGTCATGAGCCGCCTTGTGCTGTGCACGAGACAGTTGCATTCGTTGAAGGACCGGAACTAGGTCGAGGTCTGGGACGTGAATGGACGGCACCGTCAACCTCAGGGTGCGACCCATGAGCAGCTGGGCTGGCGACAGGCCAGTGGACAGTGGGGCTGTGCGATTGGCCAGTAGGGCGAGGTAGAAGTCGGATCCCGCATCGGCAGCCTTGCAGAGGCGCCGTTTGACTATGTGGACGCCCTTCTCCGCTTTGCCATTGGATTTGGGGGTACAGGGGACTGAATGTCACATGCACAAATTTGTACCTCCTGGCAAAGTTGGACCATTCCTGGCTTGCGAAGCAGGGGCAATTGTCCGACATCACAGTGAGTGGGATGCCGTGACGAGCAAAGGTGTCCTTACAGGCACGGATGACTGCAGACGATGTGATGTCGTGCAAACGTACCACCTCCGGGTAGTTTGAAAAATAGTCTACAATCTGAACGTAGTCCCTGCCCAGCGCGTGGAACAGGTCGATGCCGACCTTGGATCAAGGGGACATGACCAACTCATGTGGCTGTAGGGTCTCACGTGGTTGGGCTGGCTGGAACCGCTGACAGGTGGGGCAGTTGAGCACTGTATTGGCGATGTCATTGATGCTGGGCCAGTACACTGCCTCTTGGGCCCGTCGGCGGCACTTTTCCACGCCAAGATGGCCCTCGTGTAGCTGTTCCAAGACGAACTGGCGCATGCTGTGCGGGATAACAATGCGGTCCAGCTTCAGGAGGACACCATCAACTACCGCCAGATAGTGTCTCAGATATTGTAGAACTGCGGGCATTGGCCCTTGAGCCACCCGTCTGTTAGATGGCGCATGACACGCTGCAGCAGGTGGTCAACCGCTGTCTCGCGGCGAATTTGGGCGAGGCATTCATCCGTGGCCGGTAGATTGGAGGCCATGAAGGCCACATGGGCGTCAACCTGGCAGACGAATCCCGCTGGGTCACACGGGGCGTTGACTGCCCTGGGCAGAGCGTCGGCTATGATCAGGTCTTTGCCCGGTGTGTATGCGAGCTGGAAGTCATATCGCCGGAGTTTGAGCAGAATGTGCTGGAGGCGAGGCGTCATGTTGTTCAAGTCTTTTTGTATTCTATTGACCAGCGGGCGATGGTCGGTCTCGACGGTGAATTGGGGAAGGCCGTACACATAATCATGAAACTTGACGACACCGGTCAAAAGGCCCAGGCACTCCTTTTCAATCTGCGCGTAGCGCTGTTCCATAGAGGTCATGGCACGTGACGCATATGCAACGGGGGCCCATGATGACATCGCGTTGCAGGGGCACTGCCCCAATGCCAGATTGGCTGGCATCGGTCGAAATTTTTGTCTCTCGCTGGATCAAAAAAGGCCAATACCGGGGCCGTGGTAAGTTTTGTTTTAAGTTGTCTCCATTCATGCTCGTGGGCAGGAAGCCATTGGAAGTCTGTCATCTTCTGACCAGGTTCCTGAGAGCTGTGGTATGAGAGGCGAGGTTAGGGATTAACTTCCCGAGGAAGTTGACCATGCCCAGAAATCGGAGGACCGCCTTCTTGTCCTCTGGCTTTTTCATTCAACACCAGGTTCAAGTCCAACAGGTTTGTTTCGATGTCACTAGCTTTCGGAGCGCTGCTCCTTCCTCAGGTGAATGAAGAGGTATGTTCCAGAAACATAGATATAGACAAAGTCAAAGATGCCAGACAATGCTTGGAATGCGAGCATTAGCAGGTGATTAAATCTTTACAGATCCAGATTTAATCACCTGCTAATGCTCGCATTCCAAGCATTGTCTGGCATCTTTGAATTTGTCTATATGTTTCTGGAACGTACCTCTTCATTCACCTGAGGAAGGAGCAGCGCTCCGAAAGCTAGTGACATTGAAACAAACCTGTTGGACTTTAACCTGGTGTTGTAAGACATCGTACTGTGCTCACCCCAGTCCAACGCCGGCACCTCCACATCATGGCTGTGATGGCAGCCACCTTGTCCGCATCCGGCCGCACACCCAACTGGGAGATGTGGTCCCCTAGGAACATGAGTTCCGTCTGGCCGAAGGAGCATTTGGCTCTGTTGAGGCGTAGGCCCTGCTCCTGTATGCGTTTGAACACGCGCTGGAGGCGACTGATATGCTCCTGCAGGGTGGTGGACCAAATGATTATGTCGTTGACATAGAACCGAACACCTTCAGTGCCTTCCATCATTTGTTCCATGATCCTGTGGAACATTTTGACGCCGATATGATCCCAAACGGCATCCTGTTGTAACAGTATCTGTCAAATGGAGTGTTAAAGGTACACCGTTTCCTGCTGGATCTGTCTAGTTGAATTTGCCAGAATCCTTTCGAGGCTTCAAGTTTGGTGAAGAGCTTGGCACGAGCCATCTCGCATATGATCTCTTCGCGCTTGGGGATTGGGTAATGCTCCCTCATTATGTTGCGATTCAGATCCTTTGGATCAATGCAGATTCTGAGCTCGCCGGAAGACTTTTTTACGCACACCATAGAACTGACCCAGTCGGTTGGTTCCGTAACTCTGGAGATCACTCCTTGGTCTTGGAGGTGCTGCAGCTGCTGCTTGAGGCGGTCCTTGAGGGGTGCTGGGACTCTGCGAGGTGCATGCACCACAGGCGTGGCATTCTGTTTGAGTAGGATCTTGTAAGTATATGGGAGCGTGCCCATGCCTTCGAAGACGTCGCGGTGCTGGTCGATGATGACGTTGAGTTGTGCTCTGAAGTCAGCATCCTGGAAGGCAGACGCGTCATCAGGAGAGAGAGTGAACTCTTTGAACGAGGTTTAGCAGCTTGCACGCCTGTGCGCCAAGCAGAGAGTCCTTCGAGGAGCCCACCATCTCGAAAGGAAGGATGGCTTTTCGTGACTTGTGAGTCACTTAGAGTTGGCATGAGCCGGTAGCAGGAATGATGTTGCCATTGTAGTCCAAAGCTGGCAGGCTGATGGAAGAATGGTTGGTTTGACACAAAGGCTTTGGAAAGCAGACCACGCCATGAGATTGGTGGAGGCACCAGTGTCCAAGTGGAATCGTATTTGGGACCGGTTGACCGTCAGGGTGGCACACCACTCATCGTCTGGATCGATGCTGTGTACCGACAGCGGCTGGTGTCTTTGCTTCGAGGACAGCCTGTTTTTCGTTACGACACTGACTCGAAAAGGCGCCTTAGGGTCCTCGGTGTCACTGCTGTGCGGGAGGTCGGAATCGGACTCGGTGACCGTGGGTTGAATTGCTCGAACATTCCCGCGAGGCTGGCTGAAGCGATATGGAAGGCTGAGCTGCTCGACAGCAGGCAGCATAGTGGTCAAGTCTTCCACATCGTAGGCATTGTCGAGATTTTGCGGGGCATTGCTGCTTTAAATGGGCGGAGCCACAGTTGCCACAAGTCGTGACGTCAGCACATTCGGTACGCCACCACGCATGCGTGGTGCCGCCTGCGCATTACGTTCCTCCACATCGCCGTCCCCTCATTTGGTACGTACAAGCGCGGGAGTCCGCGAAAAGCATGCAAAATGGCCACCCTCATCCAGGCTGAGGCCCTGGAGGTGCTCAATCACTTGGACCCGTTCCGCCTCATGGGGACCGTTTCAGCCGCTTGTATATGGGAGTACATTTTCATGTAGGACACAGGTCTCGATGGCGGTCGCTAGGGTGAGCTGCTTTACTTTGAGGAGATGCTGACGTCGGGGATCCAACTGAACACCAAAAACGATCTGATCGCGTATCATGTAGTCGGAGGTGGGCCTGTAACTGCAAGATTGCTCAAGGATGCGGAGGTGCGTTAGAAAGGATTGGAAAGGTTCGTCCTTACCCTGCAAACACTGCTGGAATATGCAGCGCTCAAAACTTTCATTCACCTCTACGCTGCAGTGAGTGACAAATCTGAGGAGAACCGTCTTGAACTTCGCAATCTGCAAAGGTGAGCGAGTTGAAAATGTGGATGGCATGGTCCCCGGCCGTGGAGAGAAGAAGAGCAATCTTTCTGGTGTCCGAGGCGCCCTCCCTGTCCGTGGCTTCGAGGACGAGCTGGAAGCGCTGTTTGAAAATTTTCCAGTTGGCCCCGAGGTTGCCGGCGATGCGGAGCGGCGACGGCGGGTTGATGTCCATGTTGCAGGATGACGGAATGCTGGCGGAAGGCAGATCACTTGCAGGTAGGTCTAAGAAGTGCTAGTATGCAACGACTCCTGGTATCATGATGTGTTGGGTGTTCTGGATCACATACAGGTCAGCAACACTTGAAGTAGTGCAACACTATTTTATTAAAAGGTTAACTATTTAAACATACTTGAACTGTGGGTAAATACGATACTAGCTTTAACTAAAGACCTTTGCCTTGTCCTAACCAGTCAATGCACTCAGCACATGGTGAATGTCTGTGTTGCAGGCTGTTAGCTCTGTGCTCCTAGCTATCTGCTACTCGAATGAGCGGGAACTCTGATGCCCCCTGTCTTTATAGTGCGTGTGCTCTCACTGGTGATTGGCTGTGGTGTTGTATATGTTGATTGGTCCCACTGTGTGTCCATCAGTGTGTGTCTGCACCATGATATACTGGTGTATATTATGACAGTTATGTTACTGGATTAATAATCCAGAAGCCTCAACTACTAATGCAGAGTTGAGAATTGAAATTGTGTCATCAGAGTTTGTGAATTCTTAACTCATTTAATTAAATCAATTGGCAGGCCTCCGACTGCTGTCTTGCCTAGGGTTCTTGCCTCCACCAGATGTGCATCATCAGCAGTGTGGTACTCACCAGATTGTGCCCCAGAAGCCTGACCACTAACGTCCCACCGACATGTGTATCTGCGCTGGTGGAGGGTAGGGATGACAGTTATGCCCTGACTATAACAATTGCATCCTCGGAGCTCTCCTCCACGGTGTTCTCAGAGTCAGAAGATTCCGCGAGAATGGATATATGGTTAGTGGGAGGGATGGGTCAGTCAGTAAGGCGGCATGTGGCGCAGTGGTTAGCATTGGGACTGCAACGCTGAGGACCCGAGTTCAAATCCCGGTCCTGGATCATTGTCCGTGTGGCATTTGCACATTCTCCCCGTGTCTGCATGGGTTTCACCCCCACAATCCAAATGTGCTGCTTAGGTGGATTGGCCTCGATAAATTGCCCCTTAATTGGAAAAGAAAGAATTGGGTATTCTAAATTTAAAGAAAGTAAGGCGATCAGTACTCCCATTTGACAGGTTCTCCGGTGGAGCCCGATGGTTCCTCACCTTTGCGGTGTCCGCCAACCTCCGCGTTGGTGACCACCCTATCCAAAGCCATCCCAGTCACCTCCAGGGCCCGCTCTTCGAAGGGGGTGAGGATTCTCAAGTCTGGCATCCCACCGCCAGTCTGGGCCCTCGCCCACAGATTATGGGAGAGCTTTTCCTGAGGAGGCACAGAGAGAGCATCGTTAGCCACATGCATGGTTCACAGTTGTGTGGGGGGGGCGGGGGTTTGTGAAAAGGGGTGGAGGTTGCCTGGAAGGATACTCACTAGGGGGGTGGGAAGTTGGTGTCTTCTCACTCGTGCTGCCCGGTGCAGGTCATTGACCTCCCGGCGCTGGAGGCCAAGTCGGTCACACTGCCCGAGCTGATTGCTGCCACCACTTCTTCCCAAGCAGCACTGGCTGCCCTGTGGCTCACCCTCCTTGACCACCGGGGGTACAGGACATCCCTTCTGGCCTCCACCATGTTTAGGTCAGCATCCCCGAATCTTGGGGCCGGTCTCTTCAGCGCCATTGCTGCGGGTTGGCTGAGTAGTTTTAAGTGAGAAGTTGGCAAGTGTAGTTTAAGTACTGCTCGACCTTGCTAACGGGAGGCTGGCGAGCCGGCATTTGGGACAAGAAGCCCGTGAGGTCTCGTTAGGTGGACCAATTAACGTTGAATAGCATTGCCGGACGAGCGCAGGGAAACCCACAGCAATTCCCGCTCGCTAGCACACTTGGAAATCATTCCGGAGAAGCGCGCCCAAGGGTAGGCCACTCGAGACTGCTGCACCATTTAACTGAATCATGACATCTTTCCATACTATCTATCCCTTGATGCCATTGGTATCTAGATATATATTGACCTCTGCTTTGAACATAATGACTGAGCCCCCACAGCCCTCTGGGGTAGAAAATTCCAAAGATTCACCACTCTTCGAAGAAATTCCTCTTCATCTCAGTCTAAAATGACCTCCCCCTTGTTCTGAGACTGCCCCTCCCAATTAGGGGAAAATATTCTTGCATCTACCCTATCAAGCCCAGTAAGAATTTTGTACGTTTCAATGAGAACACATCAAAATTCTAAAGAATACAGGCCCAGTTTCCTCAATCTTTGCATGTGTACACATATCTGCCCAACACCACATTGATTCGACTTCCGGTTGCGGCGATGACCAGCTAAGCCGCACGTTTCGGCGGCTCCAGCTCGAACGGACCTTTGGGCTCTTTTAAGACCCCCAACGGGGAATTTTTTCGGGACGAAACCCAGTGTGGGGTGAGACAACAGGGAGTCCCCCCCAACGAAAAAGAAAAATATCGGCGGCGGCGGCCAGATCGCGAAGAATCCTCGAGGACAGGGGCAGAAGAAAAAAAGGAGCAAGATGGCGGCGGAGAGAGCCCAGGCGACATGGGGGCCGGACCAAGACGAATTTTTGAGACGGTGTGTGGAGCTGCTTAAGAAGGAGGTGCTGGCCCCAATGCTACAGGCAATTGAGGGGCTTAAGGAGGCACAAAAGACCCAGGAGTTGGAGCTCCGCGTGGTGGAGCAGAAGGTGACGGACAACGAAGACGAGATCCTGGGTCTGGCGGTCAAAACGCAGACGCACGAGGCGCTCCACAAAAAGTGCATTGAAAGGATTGAAGTCCTAGAAAACAGATCACGGAGAAAGGACCTTCGGATCCTGGGTCTCCCCGAGGGAGTGGAAGGAGCGGACGGCGGGGCTTACGTGAGCATGATGCTACGCTCGCTAATGGGAGCTGAGGCCCCCTCGGGCCCCTTGGAAGTGGAAGGGGCTCATCGTGTCCCTGCGAGGAGACCAAAGGCGCGAGAACCACCTAGGGCGACGATCGTGCGATTTCATCGCTTCAATGACAGAGAGGTGGTTCTGAGATGGGCCAAAAAGGTACGAAGTAGTAGATGGGAGAATGCGGTGGTACGGGTGTACCAGGATTGGAGTGCGGAGGTGGCGAGAAGGAGGGCGAGTTTTAATCGAGCCAAGGAGGTGCTACACAAGAAGAAGGTGAAGTTCGGGATGCTGCAGCCGGCGCGACTGTGGGTCACGCACCAGGAGAGGCATCACTACTTCGAAACGGCGGAAGAAGCATGGACCTTCATTAAAAACGAGAAACTGGATCAGAACTGAGGGACTGATGTTAGAGGGGAAATAATAATGCCGATGTATATAGAGATGTAAATTGGGGAGGGAGGATAACTGGGTTGCTGCTGCAGAAATCAAAGAGAGGAACTGGTAAAAGAAAGGGTGGTCGGGGCTGGAATACGCCGCCGGGGGGACGGGTGGGTGCGCGGAACCGGGACGTGGGACTGGCCTAGAGAGGGTGATGGCTAGTCGACACGGGAGGGGGGCAGGTAGCCCCCCAGTTCGGCTGATCACGTGGAACGTGAGAGGCCTAAATGGGCCGATTAAAAGGGCCCGAGTGTTCGTGCACTTGAAAGGACTGAGGGCAGACGTGGCTATGCTTCAGGAGACGCACCTGAAGGTGGCGGACCAAGTTAGGTTAAGGAAAGGATGGGTGGGACAGGTGTTCCACTCAGGGCTGGATGCAAAGAACAGAGGGGTGGCCATACTGGTGGGGAAACGGGTGTCATTCGAAGCTAGGAACATTGTAGCAGACAGCGGACGCAGATATGTGATGGTGAGTGGCAGACTGGAGGGAATGGAGGTCGTGTTGGTTAACGTATATGCCCCGAATTGGGATGATGCGGGATTTATGAAGTGGATGCTGGGACGTATCCCGGACCTGGAGGTAGGAAACCTGATAATGGGGGGGGACTTCAACACCGTGTTGGACCCAGGATTAGATATATCTAGATCTAGGACCGGAAGAAGGCCGGCAGCGGCCAAGGTGCTTAGGGGGTTTATGGACCAAATGGGGGGAGTGGATCCGTGGCGATTTGTTAGGCCGAAGGCCAAAGAGTTCTTCTCCCATGTTCACAAGGTGTATTCCCGGATAGATTTCTTTGTTTTGGGAAGGTCACTGATCTCGAGGGTGGAAGGAACTGAGTATTCAGCCATAGCTGTTTCAGATCATGCCCCACACTGGGTGGACCTGGAACTAGGAGAGGAGAGGGGGCAGCGTTCACTCTGGCGGCTGGATGTGGGATTACTGGCGGATGAGGGAGTCTGCGGAAGGGTGCGGGGATGTATCGAGAGATACCTGGAGGCCATTGACGACGGGGAGATCCGAGTGGGAGTAGTATAGGAAGCACTAAAGGCGGTGGTCAGGGGAGAGCTGATCTCCATCAGGGCCCACAAGGGGAAAATAGAGGCCAAGGAAAGGGAAAGACTACTGGGGGAGATTTTGAGGGTAGATAAAGAATACGCGGAGGCCCCGGAGGAAAGACTATACAGGGAGAGGCGACGACTCCAGACGGAGTTCGACCTGTTGACCACAAGGAGGGTGGAGGCACAGTGGAGGAAGGCACAGGGGATGAGATATGAATATGGGGAAAAGGCGAGTCGCCTGTTGGCCCATCAGCTGCGAAAGAGGACAGCGGCGAGGGTGATAGGGGGAATTAGGGATGAAAAGGGAGCTACGGTGCGGAGAGCAGGGAAGATAAACGAGGTGTTTAAGACCTTTTACGAGAGACTTTATAGGTCCCAACCCCCGGAGGGAAAAGAGATGCGGCAGTTTTTGGACCAATTAAGGTTCCCGAGGGTGGAGGAGCAGGAGGTGGAAGGCCTGGGGGCGCCGATTGGGGTGGACGAGGTTACCAAGGGGCTGGGGAACATGCAGGCAGGGAAGGCCCCGGGACCAGATGGGTTCCTGGTGGAATTTTATAGAAAATATGTGGACTTGTTGGCCCCGCTGCTGGTAAGGACCTTTAACGAGGCCAGAGAAGGGGGGACCCTACCCCCGACAATGTCGGAGGCGACGATATCGCTAATCTTGAAGTGGGATAAAGATCCGCTGCAGTGCGGGTCCTATAGGCCTATCTCACTGCTAAATGTGGACGCCAAGTTGCTAGCAAAGGTGCTGGCAACGAGGATAGAGGATTGTGTCCCGGGGGTGGTGCACGAAAACCAGACGGTTCGTAAAGGGGAGACAACTAAATGTCAACGTCCGACGGCTATTAGGGGTGATAATGATGCCCCCAGCAGAGGGGGAGGCAGAGATAATGGCGGCAATGGATGCAGAGAAGGCATTTGATAGGGTGGAGTGGGAGTATCTATGGGAGGTGCTGAGGAGGTTCGGGTTCGGGGACGGGTTTGTCAGCTGGGTTAAACTCCTCTATGGGGCCCCAATGGCAAGTGTGGTCACAGGTCGGCAAAGGTCGGAGTATTTTCGACTATATAGGGGAACAAGACAGGGATGCCCGTTGTCCCCATTACTGTTCGCGTTGGCAATTGAACCACTGGCCATAGCGCTGAGAGACTTCAGAAAATGGAGAGGGGTGATTAGAGGGGGAGAGGAACACCGAGTGTCACTCTACGCGGATGACCTTCTGCTGTATGCGACGGACCCAGTGGGGGGGATGACAGAGGTCATGCAGATATTGAGGGAGTTTGGAGATTTCTCGGGATATAGGCTTAACATGGGAATGAGTGAGCTTTTTGTGAT
Source organism: Scyliorhinus torazame (assembly GCF_047496885.1). Taxonomy (NCBI): domain Eukaryota; kingdom Metazoa; phylum Chordata; class Chondrichthyes; order Carcharhiniformes; family Scyliorhinidae; genus Scyliorhinus; species Scyliorhinus torazame. Next base: position 313,929,921 of record NC_092707.1, read on the forward strand.
ACACCCTGGGGACCAGAGTAGAGGGATAGATGGCCTACCGCTAAGGAGTGTGGAAAGAAACTTCTGATACCTGGGGATTCAGATAGCCAGGAGCTGGGGAACCTTACACAGACTTAATCTGACACGACTGGTGGAACAAATGGAAGAGCATTTCAAAAGGTGGGACATGCAGTCACTGGCGGGCAGAGTGCAGGCAATTAAGATGATGGTCCTCCTGAGGTTCCTATTTGTGTTCCATTGTCTCCCTATACTGATCACTAAGGCCTTTATTTTAAAAATAGATAGGAGCATCACGAGCTTCGTGTGGGCAGGGAAGGTCCCGAGGGTAAGGAGGGGGTTCCTACAACGTAGTAGAGACAGAGGAGGACTGGCGTTGCCGAACTTGGGCGACTACTACTGGGCCGCCAATGTGGCGATGATTCGTAAATGGATGATAGAGGGAGAGGGAGCGGCGTGGAAAAGATTGGAGATGAAGTCCTGTAAAGGGACGAGTTTAAAAGCACTGGTGACGGCGCCACTACCGCTCTCACCAAAAAAATTTACCACAAACCCAGTGGTGGCAGCAACATTAAGTATCTGGGGGCAATGGAGGCGACAGAGGGGTGTGCTGGGAGCCTCGGTGTGGTCCCCGATCAGGAACAACCATAGGTTTGCCCCAGGGAGGCTGGATGGAGGATTCCAGAGCTGGCACCGGGTAGGAATCAGGAGAGTGGGAGATTTATTTATAGACGGGACGTTTGCGAGCTTGGGCGCGCTTGAGGAAAAGTATAAGCTGCCCCGGGGAAATTTCTTTAGATATATGCAGGTGAGAGCGTTCACAAAACAACTGGTGAGGGAATTTCCGCTGCTCCCGACACAAGGGACCCAGGACAGGGTGCTTTCGGGGGTGCGGGTCGGGGAGGGCAAAGTGTCAGAGATATACCGGGAGATGAGAGAAGAGGGGGAGGAGTTGGTGGGCGAACTGAAGGGAAAATGGGAAGAAGAGCTCGGGGAGGAGATTGAGGATGGTTTGTGGGCTGATGCCCTAAGTCGGGTAAATTCCTTTTCCTCGTGTGCCAGACTTAGCCTGATCCAATTTAAGGTGCTGCATAGAGCACACATAACGGGAGCAAGGTTGAGCAGGTTCTTCGGAGTGGAGGACAAGTGTTGGAGGTGCGGGGGAAGCCCGGCGAACCACACACATACGTTTTGGTTGTGTCCGGCACTGGAGGGGTATTGGAGGGGACAATAAGTGACAGCCATGCCGCAGCCGGCAGACAAGAAGGCAGTGCTACGCTTTCTCGGGATGGTCAACTTCCTGGGGAAATTTATTCCCAACCTAGCCTCTCACACAACGGCTCCTCGCCACCTGGTGAAGAAGACTACGGAGTTCCAGTGGCTGCCCGCACATCAGAAGGAATGGGAGGAGCTCAAGATCAAGCTCACCACAGCCCCGGTATTGGCGTCCTTCGACACTGCTCGAGATACAAAGATCTCGACTGATGCCAGCCAGTCCGGCATTGGGGCGGTACTCCTGCAACGGGACGGCACTGCATCATGGGCCCCGGTCCCCTATGCCTCGCGGGCCATGACCCCCACAGAACAGCGCTATGCACAGATTGAGAAGGAGTGCCTGGGTTTGTTAACTGGCATAGATAAATTCCATGACTATGTGTATGGTCTCCCTCGGTTCACCGTGGAGACCGACCATCGCCCCCTGGTCGGCATCATACAAAAGGACCTCAATGAGATAACCCCTCGCCTCCAGCGCATTCTGCTCAAGCTCATGAGGTACGACTTCCAACTGGTCTACACCCCGGGAAAGGACCTCAACATCGCGGATGCCCTGTTCAGAGCAGTGAGCACACCGCCCGAATCGGGGGGGGGTTCGTCTGTCAGGTCGACGCACATGTAGCCTTCACATCAACCAATCTGCCAGCTACTGATGCAAGTCTGGCCCGTATTCGCCGTGAGACTGCGGCTGACCCCCTTCTACAACGTGTGATGCGCCATATGACGGAAGGGTGGCTCAAGGGGCAGTGCCCACAATTCTACAATGTCCGGGACGACTTGGCCGTCATTGATGGTGTCCTCCTAACGTTGGACCGGATTGTGATCCCACACAGCATGCACAGGCTGGTCCTCGAACAATTACACGAAGGCCATCTCGGGGTTGAAAAGTGCAGGCGGAGGGCCCGAGAATATGTGTACTGGCCGGGCATCAGCGACGACGTCGCCAACGTGGTGCTCAACTGCCCCACCTGCCAAAGGTTTCAGCCGGCGCAACCCCCTGAGACGCTTCAGCCCCATGAGTTGGTAACGTCCCCCTGGGCGAATGTGGGTGTGGACCTTTTTCATGCGCTCGGCAGGGACTACGTCATCATAATTGATTATTTTTCAAATTATCCGGAGGTCATACGCCTGCACGACTTGACATCATCAGCTGTAATCAGAGCATGTAAAGAAACCTTCGCTCGCCATGGCATTCCGCTTACCGTCATGTCAGACAACGGGCCCTGTTTTGCAAGCCAAGAATGGTCTTCTTTTGCCGCTTCATATGGCTTCACACACGTGACGTCCAACCCTCTGCATCCCCAGTCAAATGGCAAGGCGGAAAAGGGCGTCCATATCGTGAAGCGGCTCCTCTGCAAGGCTGCTGATGCCGGATCTGACTTCTGTTTAGCCCTGCTGGCCTATCGCTCGACCCCACTGTCCACGGGCCTCTCACCAGCTCAGCTGTTGATGGGTCGCGCCCTCAGGATCACTGTACCATCCATTCATGTTCCTAAACCCGACCATGCTCCAGTACTGCGGAGGATGCAACAACAGCATGCTCAGCAGAAGGTGGCACATGACGCTCGGGCAACTGATCTTCCTGCCCTGGCGCCTGGAAACAACATCCGCATACACCTACCAGAGGGTGGCTGGTTGGCAACTGCCGAAGTTCTCCGACGCGTGGCTCCCCGCTCGTTCCTGGTTTGCATGCCTGATGGCTCCATTCGCCGGCATAATCGGCGGGCCCTTCGGCTGCTTCCACACTCGCTACGTGATCATGCACCGGTGCCACGCCCTCCTGTTGTCCCTGATGTCGACTTCGTGGAGCTTCCTGCCACTATGCCTATTCCTCTATCGCCAGTGGCCAGGCCCATTCCTCAGCCGGTGGATCCTGACCCACCCTTGATGCGGTCAACCCAAATTCGTCGCCCACCTACTAGGCTGGACTTATGAGCCTGTTAGCACATTGGACTCACTGAATTATTATGCAGCTATGTTAATGTGTTTCTCTTTTTGTCGTTCCAGGAGTTCTCTTTCGATATTTGATGATTGCACTTGTTTTGTTTGTGGTACAACTTTGTTGCTATGTTGCACCTGACACCTTCCTATGTATATAGTTTAGCCTCATGTACATGTTATAGATATTGCACACGGGGACTTCCGGGTGCGGCGATGACCAGCTGAGTCGCACGTTTCGGCAGCTCCCTGTGAAACGGACTTTTGGGCTCTTGATAGGAGCCCCAACGGCAATTTTAACGGCTGAAAACACCGTGCGGTAAACCAGAAGGGTGTTCCCCCTGGACACGGATGGAAAAAGGAGAGGAAAGTGGCCGGATTGCAGCGGATCCTTTGGAACAACGGCAAGGAAGGCAAGCAAAAACCAAGATGGCGTCGGAAGGTGGCAGTTTCATATGGGGCCCTGAACAACAAGAGTTTTTGAAACGCTGCGTGGAGGAGATAAAAAAGGAAATGAAGAAAGAGTTGTTGGCCCCGATATTACAGGCGATTGAAGGGCTGAAAGAGGAACAAAAGACCCAGGAGCAGGAGCTTCGGGTCGTGAAGGCGAAAGCAGCAGAGAATGAAAACAATATACAGGGCCTGGTGGTGAAGTCGGAGATACAGGAGGCACACCAGAAACGATCTGTGGAGAGGTTGGAGGCACTGGAAAACAACGCAAGGAGGAACAACTTGAGGATTCTTGGCCTTCCTGAAGGTGTGGAGGGGGCGGACGTCGGGGCATATGTGAGCACGATGCTGCACTCGTTAATGGGAGTGGAGGCCCCGACGGGTCCGTTGGAGGTGGAGGGAGCATACCGAGTTATGGTGCGAGGATCGAGAGCAGGAGAAGCTCCCAGAGCCATAGTGGTGAGATTTCTCCGTTTTAAGGATAGAGAAATGGTCCTTAGATGGGCGAAGAAAACTCGGAGCAGTAAATGGGAGAACGCGGTGATCCGCGTCTATCAAGATTGGAGTGCGGAGGTGGCGAGAAGGAGGGCGAGCTTTAATCGGGCCAAAGCGGTACTTCACAAAAAAAAGATAAAGTTTGGAGTGCTGCAACCGGCAAGACTGTGGGTCACATATCAAGGGAGGCACCACTACTTTGAGACGGCGGATGAAGCGTGGACTTTTATTGTAGAAGAAAAATTGGAATGATTGGACTACGAAAATGAACATTTGGACAAAGTGGTGGGACGAGTGGGGGGGGGGGGGGGCGAAGAGGGATTGTATGATTAATCCTGCGGTATGGTAACTTTTCTTTCTCCCACAGGTGGTGATGGGGGGAGGTGGGGAGGGAGAGGAGATGGGGCGTTGGCCATGGGAGGCGGGGCCGAGGGAGAGGCGCGGGCTTGGTTCCCGCGCTATGATAATTATGGCGGGAATAGAGAAGCAGGAAGGAGGGGGCGCCGCACGGGGCGAGCCGTGATCACGGGGGGAAGCCGAGGTCAGCCAGAGTTTGCTGACTTCTGGGAGCAACATGGGGGGAGTAATTACGCTAGCGGGGGGGGGGGGGGAATTACTGGGTTGCTGCTGCTGGGGAAAGGGGGGAGTGGGTGCGGGAAAGGATGGGCGGGGGGGCACCGTCTGGGAGAAATACAGCCGCGTGGGAACTGGGCGAGAAGCTGGAAAAAGATGATGGCTAACCGGCAAGGGAGGGGGGTGGGAAGCCCCCCCAACTCGGCTGATCACGTGGAACGTGAGGGGGCTTAACGGGCCGATAAAGAGGGCACGTGTACTCGCACACCTTAAGAAACTTAAAGCAGGTGTGGTCATGTTACAGGAAACGCACCTGAAACTGATAGATCAGGTTAGGTTGCGCAAAGGATGGGTAGGGCAGGTGTTCCATTCGGGGCTGGATGCGAAAAACAGGGGGGTGGCTATATTAGTGGGGAAGCGGGTAATGTTCGAGGCAAAGACTATAGTGGCGGATAACGGGGGCAGATACGTGATGGTGAGTGGCAAATTACAGGGAGAGATGGTGGTTTTGGTAAACGTGTATGCCCCGAATTGGGACGATGCCAATTTTATGAGGCGAATGCTAGGACGCATCCCAGACCTAGAGACCGGAAAGCTGATAATGGGGGGAGACTTTAACACGGTGTTGGAACCAAGGCTGGATAGGTCGAAGTCCAGGACTGGTAGGAGGCCAGCAGCAGCCAAGGTGCTTAAGGATTTTATGGAGCAGATGGGAGGGGTGGACCCGTGGAGATTCAGTAGACCTAGGAGTAAGGAGTTCTCGTTTTTCTCCTATGTCCATAAAGTCTATTCACGCATAGACTTTTTTGTGTTGGGCAGGGCATTGATCCCGAGGGTGAGGGGAACGGAATATACGGCTATAGCCATTTCGGATCATGCCCCACACTGGGTAGACTTGGAGATAGGGGAGGAAACAAGAGGGCGTCCACCCTGGAGAATGGATATGGGACTAATGGCGGATGAGGGGGTGTGCTTAAGGGTGAGGGGATGCATTGAAAAGTACTTGGAACTCAATGACAATGGGGAGGTTCAGGTGGGAGTGGTCTGGGAGGCGTTGAAGGCGGTGGTTAGGGGGGAGCTGATATCAATAAGGACACATAAAGGGAAGCAGGAGAGTAAGGAACGGGAGCGGTTGTTGCAAGAACTTTTGAGGGTGGACAGACAGTATGCGGAAGCACCGGAGGAGGGACTGTATAGGGAAAGGCAAAGGCTGCATGTGGAATTTGACTTGCTGACCACAGGCACTGCAGAGGCACAATGGAGGAAGGCGCAGGGTGTACAGTATGAATATGGAGAGAAGGCGAGCAGATTGCTGGCACACCAATTGAGGAAAAGGGGAGCAGCGAGGGAAATAGGGGGGGTGAGAGACGAAGATGGAGAGACGGAGCGGGGAGCGGAGAGAGTGAATGAAGTGTTTAAGACATTTTATAAAAAATTGTATGAAGCTCAACCCCCGGATGGGAGGGAGAGAATGATGGAGTTTTTGGATCGGCTGGAAATTCCCAAGGTGGAAGAGCAGGAAAGGATGGGATTGGGAGCACAGATCACGGTAGAAGAAGTGGTGAAAGGAATTAGGAACATGCAGACGGGAAAGGCCCCGGGACCGGACGGATTCCCAGTTGAATTTTACAGAAAATATTTGGACTTGCTCGCCCCGCTACTGACGAGGACCTTCAACGAGGCAAAGGAAAGGGGACAACTGCCCCCGACTATGTCAGAAGCAACGATATCGCTTCTTTTAAAGAAGGAAAAGGATCCGCTACAATGCGGGTCCTACAGACCAATCTCCCTCCTCAATGTAGATGCCAAGGTCTTGGCCAAGGTAATGGCAATGAGAATAGAGGAATGTGTCCCGGGGGTGGTTCATGAGGACCAAACTGGGTTTGTGAAGGGGAGACAGCTGAACACGAACATACGGAGGTTGTTAGGGGTAATGATGATGGCCCCACCAGAGGGTGAAACGGAGATAGTAGTGGCGATGGATGCCGAGAAAGCATTTGATAGAGTGGAGTGGGATTATCTGTGGGAGGTGTTGAGGAGATTTGGGTTCGGAGAGGGGTATGTTAGATGGGTGCAGCTGTTGTATAGGGCCCCAGTGGCGAGTGTGGTCACGAATGGACGGGGATCGGCATATTTTCGGCTCCATAGAGGGACAAGGCAGGGATGTCCTCTGTCCCCATTACTGTTTGCACTGGCGATTGAGCCCCTGGCGATAGCGCTGAGAGGTTCCAAGGGATGGAGGGGAATACTTGGGGAGGAGAAGAACACCGGGTATCTTTATATGCCGATGATCTGCTACTATATGTGGCGGACCCAGCGGAGGGGATGCCAGAAATAATGCGGATACTTGGGGAGTTTGGGGATTTTTCAGGGTATAAATTGAACATGGGAAAGAGTGAGCTGTTTGTGGTGCATCCAGGGGAGCAGAGTAGAGAAATAGAAGACCTACCGCTGAGGAAGGTAACAAGAGACTTTCGTTACCTGGGGATCCAGATAGCTAAGAATTGGGGCACATTGCACAGGCTAAATTTGACGCGGTTGGTGGAACAGATGGAGGAAGATTTCAAGAGATGGGATATGGTAGCATTGTCAATGGCAGGGAGGGTGCAGGCGGTTAAGATGGTGGTCCTCCCGAGATTCCTTTTTGTGTTTCAGTGTCTCCCGGTGGTGATCACGAAGGCTTTTTTCAAAAGGATAGAAAAGAGTATCATGGGTTTTGTTTGGGCCGGGAAGACTCCGAGAGTGAGGAAGGGATTCTTACAGCGTAGTAGGGATAGGGGGGGGCTGGCACTACCGAGCCTAAGTGAGTATTATTGGGCCGCTAATATTTCAATGGTGAGTAAGTGGATGGGAGAGGAGGAAGGAGCGGCGTGGAAGAGATTAGAGAGGGCGTCCTGTAGGGGGACCAGCCTGCAGGCTATGGTGACAGCCCCATTGCCGTTCTCACCAAGGAACTATACCACGAGTCCGGTGGTGGTAGCTACACTGAAGATTTGGGGACAGTGGAGACGACATAGGGGAAAGACCGGAGCACTGGGGGGGTCCCCGATAAGAAACAACCATAGGTTTGCCCCGGGGGGAATGGATGGGGGATATGGAATGTGGCAAAGAGCAGGTATAACGCAATTGAAAGATCTATTTGTGGATGGGAAGTTTGCGAGTCTGGGAGCGCTGACCGAGAAATATGGGTTGCCCCAAGGGAATGCATTCAGGTACATGCAATTGAGGGCTTTTGCGAGGCAGCAGGTGAGGGAATTCCCGCAGCTCCCGACACAAGAGGTGCAGGACAGAGTCATCTCAAAGAAATGGGTGGGGGACGGTAAGGTGTCGGACATATATAGGGAAATGAGAGACGAAGGGGAGACTATGATGGACGAACTAAAAGGGAAATGGGAAGAAGAGCTAGGGGAGGAGATTGAGGAGGGGATGTGGGCAGATGCCCTAAACAGGGTAAACTCGTCGTCCTCGTGCGCCAGGCTAAGCCTGATTCAGTTTAAGGTATTACACAGGGCACATATGACTGGAACACGGCTCAGTAAATTTTTTGGGGTGGAGGATAGGTGTGCGAGGTGCTCGAGAAGCCCAGCGAATCATACCCATATGTTTTGGTCATGCCCGGCACTACAGGGGTTTTGGATGGGGGTGACAAAGGTGCTTTCGAAAGTAGTAGGAGTCCGGGTCGAACCAAGCTGGGGGTTGGCTATATTTGGGGTTGCACAAGAGCCGGGAGTGCAGGAGGCGAAAGAGGCCGATGTTTTGGCCTTTGCGTCCCTAGTAGCCCGGCGCAGAATATTGCTAATGTGGAAAGAAGCCAAGCCCCCGGGGGTGGAGACCTGGATAAATGATATGGCGGGGTTCATAAAGTTAAAGCGGATTAAGTTCGTCCTAAGGGGGTCGGCTCAAGGGTTTACTAGGCGGTGGCAACCGTTCGTCGAATATCTTGCGGAAAGATAGATAGGGGAGAACAAAGAAGGCAGCAGCAGCGGCCCAGGACTTGGGGGGGGGGGGGGGGGGGGGCGTGGCCTGAGACAAGGCAGTTGCCAATTAGGGCTAGTTTTTATTTTTTGTTATTTAATATTTATTTATTTGTTGTTGTTTTTGTTTAAATTTAAAAAAGGTCATTATTATCTGTATTGTTACAATGTTGTGTAAAGGATGCACAATGTACTGTGTTGGTTGACCAAAAATTTTCAATAAAATATTATTTTTTAAAAAAATAGATATTGCACACACATATTCAGCTGCACTCAGTACACACCAATATTTATTACCATATAGGCACATATTCTTCTAAAAAGGGGGCATGTCATGATATTCATATAAACATACCATGGTGCAATCACACACACACACTGATGGACAGATCAACGGACCAATCAACACACACGCAACATCACAGCCAATCACCAGTGAGAGCACACGCACTATAAAACAGGGAACACCACAGTTCCCGCTCATTCCAGCAGGAGATAGCTCAGAGCACAGAGCTCGCAGCGTGCCACTCAGACATACACCATATGCTGAGTGCCTCTCTCAGATAGTGTTAGGGCTGGGTCCACAGGTTAACGGGTAAAGTATGAACCACAGCCATGAGTTAACAGATGTTGTTATCAAGAGTAATAAAACAGAGTTGTACCATCTACAACCGTGTTGGTTCGTTTGTATAGCTGACCACCCAACACGACAGCCATGTCGGTTTCAGCTAGGGCTGTGCCGCCCATCCGGAGGGGGGGTTACTCATCCTGGCTGCCCTGACTAGGCTATTGACCTTCTTGTGGCACTGGCTGCCTGTCCTGGCTGTTACGGCCTCTGCCACCTCCCTCCACAGACGCCGGCTGGCGTTTGGTGCAACCCTGCAGCCGTGTCCGGGGTACAGGGCCTCCCTCCTCTGCTCCACTGTGTCCAGGAGCGCCTCGATGTCCCGCTCCTGGAACCTCAGCGCTGCGCGGTGGGCAGCCATGTTCCAGCGTTGCCGTCTCTCCGCCGGTGGAGTCTTTTGAGGAGCGACGCGGGCGTCTGTGACCCCGTTCCGGGTCACGCCGTCGCACTTGGCGTCAAGCTGGTGTTGGCCCCTCATGGGGCGGAGGATTTAACTACTTCCGGTCGGCCCGAGGCCAGAGTGCTTTGCGCCGTTTTTGATGCTGGCGTCAGGTCATTGCGCCTATTTTGGAGAATCCAGCAGCATCATGGACTTTCAGAGTTCTTTCTCTCTGCAAGGTTTTCACTCTTGACTTCTTCCACTAGCTTTACCAGGCAAAGTTGATGATCTTGAATTTGGATTTCTCATTCCAAGAATGGGCCCCCACCAGCAATTCCTACTTAGTGATACCAGATCAGGAATATTCCTGTTTCTTAAGGCTTCTGTGCTCCTTGTTCTGGCTACTGGCAGATATACAACGGTTTAATCAGTTTGCTCCCAAACTGACCCTTCTGGCAACATTCTCTCTCTCTCCAAGTGAGTTACAAATTACACGAGACCAAAATTGCAACTGCCCTCTTTGAGAAACATCCAGATGAATTAAACAGAAGGACCTTCTAACACCCGCAAACCATCTCCTTGGCAATGTGGCATGCCAAGGGGTGTTTCTATACAGATATGCAAACTAATTATCTTTTTACCTTCAAAATACCTTTAGAACCTGTGACTCATGTGAACTATTTATATCTCTTATGGATATTATGGATATAATTGCCCGATCTCCAGACTTCCTGCTTCTACCGAGAGGCCCAGAGATGAGTCACCATCAGTTTTTCACTTCCAGTTGTGACTTTTAAGATCATCACAGGTCACCTTTCAATTGTAATTAACCCAAGTTTGTTTGAATTGCATTCACATTCAGGCTATTTACTATATTTTTATTAGGTTTTCCTTTTATTTTACCTTTAACACTTTAATCACCCAAAACTAAAAGTTACAGCTCCAAAATGCATGAATTATGGAATCAAAAAGGAAGAAATGAATCAGGAATCAGGAAGAAATGAATCTTAACTAGTTTACCACACACAACACACATAAATACACATAATAACCCCCCACTTATTATCCATTTAAATTTCCAAGTCCATCTGGACATTAGCACACTGCTGAATCTACGTCCAGAATCACAGTTTTTAAGATGTAAAATATTTTTTCAGTGCTTTTGGAGTGTTTTTTCTTACAACAGTTATAATTTTTCATTTTCACAATAACTTCATTGCAGTGTTCATGTGAGCCTACGTGTGACAATAATAAAGATTATTATTATTCAAGATTATTTTATAATTCAAAGTTCAGTCTACAAGAGGCGACTCCTCGTGGTCATCTATATGTGACATTGTAAGCGCATGAACTTTATGAATTTCCAGGCTCAATTTTTATAACAGTCTGTTCAGATTTCACTTACTGGACTTTATTCACTTCTGTGTCTGAAGGTTCTCCATTGTTTAAATTGTTAAACTGTTTCTTTCTTCAGCCATAGGCATATCGTCATCATCTGAGTTCCTTTCCCAGACAAACATTTTAATTATTTTTTTGAATAACAAGTTCAAAACAGCTTGTTTTTGTGCCAACTCGTTCCTTCATTGGTCAAAATCTTCCTTAGTAATTTAAGAAAATTGATCTGATGCTTGATTTTCAAGCAGAAAGATTTTATAATTCTACTTATTCATGTGTTTTAATTGATTTGTAATCTTAGTTTTTCTTGATCCCATTGGTAGCAAATTTTCTTTAATTATTTTCAAGCGGTGCTGACAGCTTCCTCATTTTGGACAGTTTATTTCCCCCTTTGAATCTTCCGCACAATTCACAAACCACATTGTTCCAGTTGTTTTAGAATTTGAAATGATCTTTGGTGTTCTGTTCACTTGTTTGAACTGCGATTGTTTTAGCACAGGCAGCCACATTGAAGTCAATTTTAGATGTCATTAGACCTTCAGCGTCGCTTTCTGTTGAGAATGTTTTCCTTGAAATGCTTCAGGCATTTGTGCTGTCTCTCTGCTGACAATAATGGGGTCAAAAGTATATTTTACTTGAATCAGTCTACCGCTCAACTGAAGTACAAATAGGCAAGTATTTATTTTTCTTAAAGAAACACTTCTGAACTGCGGTACACCATCCCAAGATGTGGAAAAACCTTGGGCGGGATTCTCTGTCCCACCGCACCCGTTTTCTGATCCTGCGTGCCCCCGCCGGCAGCGGGATTCTCTGTCCCGGCAGCCAGCAAATGGGGTTTCCCACTGTGGACACCTCCATGCCGTCGGGAAATCCGCGGGCTTGAGTGCGCTACCAGCGAAACGGAGGATCCTACCGACAGAGAACCCAGCCTCATATTTCCCGCTAAACCATTCCTTAATTTAAACCTGTGTGATTAATGGGTAACCTGGAAACAACCTCAACAGTAACACAACCGGGGACTTCCGGTAGCGGCCATGACCTGCTAGGTCACACGAACAGCAGCTCCCGCCGGGATCGGTGTTTCGGGCCGCTAAAAGGAGCGGCGGCGGCAATTAATAGGAGGGACCAGCGTGGGAACAGATGTGGGAGAGCCCCCCCCCCCCCCGCCTCGCTGGTGGATGGAGAGGATCAGGAGCGGAGCAGGCAGACGCGCGACCCCAGGGAAGAAGGTCGAGAAGGTCCGGGAGGAAAGAATGGCGGCCGGAGAGGATTGGGAGGTGTGGGCCCAGTGGGCCTGAGAACAGCAGGAGCTCCTGAAAAACTGCTTCATGGAGCTGAAAACGGAGATGCTGGCCTCCATGGAGAGAATTGTGGTGACCCAGAAGGCGCAGGAGAAGGAGATCAAGGAGGTGAGGAGGAAGGTGGCAGAGAACGAGGACGAGATCCTGGGCCTGGCGGTGAAAGTGGAGGCGCATGAGGCGCTCCATGAGAGATGGCAGGAGAGGCTGGATGACCTTGAGTGCAGGTCTCGGAGCCCCAATCTGCGGATCCTGGGCATTCCTGAAGGAGCGGAGGGGGCGGACGCGAGCACGTACGTGGCCACAATGTTGGGGACGCTGATGGGCGCGGGGGCCTTCCCGCGGCCCTTGGAGCTGGATGGGGCGCACAGGGTTCTCGCCAGAAAGCCGAGGGTAAACGAGCCACCGAGGGCGATGGTGATACGGTTTCAGCGCTTGGCAGACCGGGAGCGAGTCCTGCGGTGGGCGAAGAAAGAGTGGAGCAGTAAGTGGGAGAATGGCGAGATCCGAATTTACCAAGACCTGGGAGCTGAGCTGGCGAGGAGGCGTGCAGGTTTTAATCGGGCGAAGGCGGTCCTCCACGGTAAAGGGGTGAAGTTTGGGCTCCTGCACCCGGCGAGACGGTGGGTAACATACCTGGACAGGCACCACTATTTTGATACCCCAGACGAGGCGTGGTCGTTCATCAGGCAGGAGGAGCTGGACCTGAACTAAGGGACTGTTGTATGGGGGTGAAATGTGCGGGTGGGGAGGGATTGAGGGGAGGACGGTGGGTAAAGCATAAGTTTATGGGCATGTCTGCCTTAGTTTGGTTGGGGGTTCTGTTGTTTGTTTTGCTTGTTTTCCAGGTGTTTTGTTTTCCAGGAATGCAGTGCTAGGGGGTGGGAAACGCCCGGGACGGGCTGTCCGGCGCTCGGGGAAGTCCCAGGTGGTGCTTGCCCCTCTACCCTGCGGGGGGGGGGGGGGGTGTAGGGCGGCCCGAAGCAGGCAACAAGTTAAGGGTTGATATATAGAGGCAGGAGTGGCCGGGGTCAGCATGGGTGAGCTGACTCACGGAAGCACAATGTGGGGGGGGGAACCCAGAGCTAAGCGGATGCTTGGCAGGAGAGGGGGGGGGGGGGGTGCTGCTTTGCTGACTGAAGGGGAGCCAGGTGAGGGGTATGGATGGAGAGTCGGGCGAGGGGGCCACTGGGGGGAGAGCTGGAGGAGGGAGGCGGGGGCACACGGTTGGCTGAAAAAGGGAGATGGCTAGTCGGCGGGATGGGGGGGGTGGTTACCCCCCCCCGACCAGGCTGATCACGTGGAACGTTAATCCCGAGGGTGGAGGGGGTGGAACACTCGGCCATTGTGGTCTCGGACCATGCCCCGCACTGGGTGGACCCGCGACTGGGGGCGGAATGGGGTCAGCGCCCTCTCTGGCGACTGGATGTGAGGCTGCAGGCGGACGAAGAGGTGTGCGGGCGGATAAGGAGTATTGAGAATTATGTGGGAGCGAATGACACAGGAGAGGTGACGGTGGCAGTGGTTTGGGAGGCTTTGAAGGCGGTCATTAGGGGAGAGTTAATCTCCATTAGGTCCCATAGAGAGAAGGAGAGGGAGAGACTGACTGTTGAACGAGCGCCGGAAATTACAGGCGGAGTTTGACCTGCTGTCCACGGGGAAGGCGGAGGCGCAGCTGAGGAAAGCGAAGGGGGCAGTTTATGAGTATGGGGAGAAGGCGAGTAGGATGCTGGCACACCAGCTGCGCAGGAGGGAGGCGGCCAGAGAGATTGGGGGAGTGCGGGATAGGGAAGGCAACATGGTGCTGAGCCCAGAGAGGGTCAATGAAGTCTTCAGGGAGTTCTACGGAAGGTTATACAAATCAGAACCCCCCCGGGGAGGGGGAAGGGATGAGGCAGCTCATGGACCGGTTGAGGTTCCCAAGGGTGGAGGCAGAGCGGGTGCAGGGTCTGGGGGCCCCGATTGGGTTGGAGGAGGTAGTCAGGGGGCTGGAAGGCATGCTGATGGGCAAGGCCCCGGGCCCGGACGGCTTCCCCGTAGAATTTTATAAGAAGTTCTCGGAGCTGTTGAGCCCGCTCCTGATGAGAACCTTCAATGAGGCAAAGGAGAAAGGATCCTCCCACCGACAATGTCGCAGGCATTCATCTCGCTTATCCTGAAGAAGAAGGATCCGCTTCAATGTGGGTCCTACAGGCCGATATCGCTCCTGAACATGGATGCCAAGCTGTTGGCAAAAATTCTGGCCACCAGAATAGAGGACTGATTGGGGAGTGATTGGGGAGGACCAGATGGGTTTTGTTAAGGGCAGGCAGCTGAAGGCGAATGTGAGGAGGCTCCTGAATATTATCATGATGATATTATCATGGTGAGGAGGCGGGGGGGGGGGGGGGGGGGGGGGGGGGGGAAAGAGAGGTGGAGGTGGTGGCTGCAATGGACGCGGAGAAGGCCTTTGACAGGGTGGAGTGGGAGTATCTGTGGGAGGCGCGAGGCAGATTTCGATTTGGGGAGGGATTTATAGGGTGGGTCAAGCTGCTGTACTGTATCAGGCCCCTGTAGCGAGTGTGTCCACAAACCGGCTGAGGTCAGAATATTTCAGGCTGCATCGGGGGACGAGACAGGGGTGTCCCCTGTCCCCGTTGCTGTTTGCCCTGGCAATCGAGCCGTTGGCCATTGCACTCAGGACTTCGGGGGATTGGAGGGGACCTGTGCGCGGAGGGGAGGTCTCCCTCTACGCGGATGACCTGCTGTTGTATATTTCGGACCCGTTAGAGGGGATGGGGGAGGTTATGCGGATCCTGGGGGACTTCGGGAGGTTCTCGGAGTATAAGTTGAACGTGGGGAAGAGTGAGCTGTTCGTGGTCCACAGTAGGGGCCAGGAGGAGAGACTGAGGGAGCTCCCGCTCAGGATAGTGGAGAGGAGCTTTCGGTACTTGGGGATACAAGTGGCCAGGAACTGGGATGCCCTGCATCAACTTAAGGCTCAACTTAACCCGGCTAGTGGAGCAGATGGAGGGAGAGTTTAAAAGGTGGGATATGCTCCCGCTTTCCTTGGCAGGATGGGTGCAGACTGTGAAGATAACGGTTCTCCCCAGGTTCCTCTTCGTGTTTCAGTGCCTCCCCATTTTCATCCCCTAGTCCTTTTTCAAGCGGGTAAATAGGATTGTTACGGGATTTGTGTGGGCGAATAAAACCCCGCGAGTCAAAAGGGTATTCTTGGAGCGTGGGGGAGGACTGGCTCTGCCGAACTTCTGCGGTTATTACTGGGCGGCCAATGTGGCCATGATCAGGAAATGGATGATGGAGGTGGGGGCGGTTGGAGGCAGCGTCGTGTAGGCAACTGTGGAGCTGTACATTTAAAAGGGCAATGTCCTGCTAAAAACCGACAATGCCTACGATGTGGCAAGATGGGCCACTACGCTGCCTACTGTCGAGCGGTTCAACCGATGGATCCTACACATCTCCGACAACCTCGCAGACACGTCAGGACCGTCCAGCCCATACATCAGGACATCCAGCCAAATGACACAGATGACCAAGATGCCTTCCGGGTTTCAGTCATTGATGTGAACAGGGTCAACACCATCAATCCGGCCGATGAATGGAGTGCCACCCTGACGGTCAACCCGAATTCGTCGCACACCTACTAGATTGGACTTATGAGACTGTTCACACGTTAAAGTTGAAACACTATTGTATTGTAACATGTTACTGTTTTATCATTCCAGATATCGTTTGACCGGACCACACTTAAGTTTTTCGTCTTCCTGTTTTGTTATGGTACAACCTCGTTAGCATGACACACCCGACATCGCCCCATGTATATAGTTACGCCACGTGTACCTGCTGTAAATATGACGCACACACACTTTTAGATGCACTCACGACACATTCGTATTTATAACCACGTAGGCACATAATTTTGTAAAAAAGGGGGAATGTCATATATTCAAACACCCACATCATGATAGACACACCAACAGACAAATCAGCACACACAACACGACAACCAATGATAGACAAGGACAGAGACAGTATAAGAGAAGAAACACAACACCTGGTGGCCAGTAGATCTGGAGACCAGGACAAGGACAGGACCTGATTAACATCACACACAGGGAGTCACCACGTGCAGAGTATCAAGACAGAACTGTAAATAACAAGTTGAAATAAAACAGCGTTGTACCAAATACAACCGTGTTGGTTCATCTGCACCTCAGAACACCCAACACTACACAATAGAATTGAGAAAAAGGCTGAGTAAGTATTCGTTGTTGGTGGTATAAAAGACAACATGACATTTGTGTCCGGCACCAATGGAGCAATAGTGATAACAATTTTATTGACTCTGAGATCTTGCACAAACCACCACTCGTTAGGTCTTCGTACGGGTGTTACAGGGGCTTTGTGTTCTCTTCAGCACCCCTTGCTGTAATAATGCATTGATCACTCACTCTATCCCTTTTTCTGCTTCCAGTGCCAACCAGTTTTAAGCAGGGCAGGGCAATGTTCTTCTGTAACTGCACCCTATGCACTGGGGCAGAATGTACTTTTCCAACATGATTTTTATGTTGGGCCCATAGATGTGCCAGTACCTGGGCCAGGATTGAAGGAAGTAAATAATGGCTCTCTCGGGGTGGTTGTTGTCTTTCAAATGTAGCGAGCCATTGCTCTTCTTTCCAGGTCACTTTGCCCTCCTGTTTGCCATAAAATTCTATCAGGCAATTTTGTTCGTCCATTTCAATATAAATCCCATGTATTACATTTTTCCTTTGGCCTCTTTGATCACTTCTCCTATTTGCTTTGCCTTAGCGGGATGTCTCACGGCCAATGTTAAATAGAGTTCTGAAGTTAAACCCATCCTAAAAAGGTCCCTCTCACTATGAGTCAACTGTACTAACATTCCTAATCCCACAATACTGAAAAAGAAAAAGGAGTGACATGGAATGATGTCTGCTTTCCTAAGTGACTTTGCGTTTGTAAATTGTATGCGTGCTCATCCTCACGAGCATACCAAGCCGTGCAATGGGTGACTATATTCTCTCATCTGGACTCTATCAGGTGTTTTAATAGTTGTGCCCGAGGGTCATTAACCTTTTGTAAGACTTCCTGTAGCTTTAACAGTGGTACCATCAGGGTTAACGTTCAACTGCCAGTATACAACACAGGCACAGAGTGATCGGGCACAGACTCAGAAGTTATTAAATTTTGCAGCTGATGAGCTCGTATTTGAGACAGTTCTATAAACATTCCATTATCAATGCAATGTACTACCGCTCCTAATTTTCAGAGTGTCTGTCTGCATAATAGGGGAAAGTGTCGCTAGGTAGAATACATCCTTCCTGGGGGTTAAATGCTTCTTGGCCCCTTGCATGATAGCCTCTTTCCCTCTATTTGCTAACCAGTGTCTGAGGGACTCACTTCCTTGTTCAAACGATTATCATTATTGGGAACCCAGCCTCCATTTGTGCCGGGTGGGACTGCAATCCCATCCTTCAAAGCTGGCGAAGACGCACCATAAAGTATTTTAGAAGCAGCAAAACATCCCCTGGAGGGGGCTATAAATACCACACATTTAAGTCAATTTCCAATGATTGATTTGATTGGCATTAGCTATTCTCAGAGACGTATATTTTTCTTTGTCAATTCAGAAAAGGTCAACTGCCTGCTGAAATGGTTAATGTTTCCTGCAGAACCTAAGAGGGCAGAGAACTTGGAATGATGCCATTTACGTCTTCTCACGTAATCTAAAAACTTATTCATATTCAATTACTTTTATTCGTAAAGGCATTTTCTTTCTTTTAAACTGATTTTAATTTTCAATGTTTCAGTGCATTAGACAAATCTCAACAAAAATCACAAGTTATAAACTCGGACTCACAAT
Organism: Scyliorhinus torazame; assembly: GCF_047496885.1. Lineage (NCBI taxonomy): Eukaryota > Metazoa > Chordata > Chondrichthyes > Carcharhiniformes > Scyliorhinidae > Scyliorhinus > Scyliorhinus torazame. Next base: position 313,948,201 of record NC_092707.1, read on the forward strand.
GACAGATGATAAAAAATACAACCCACTTAGCACTTCATACATTGACTAAAATTAATTGGTTAAACAAAACACACAGATTCTCACAGCTCACAAATATCACAGTTAACCGTTAGCCTTATCTCACGGCTACAGAAAATCTGAATTCTCTTTTCAACAGGATGCCATCTGTTACACTTTTACCTTAATCTTCTATTTACTTTTACTCCCCTGTTTTTTTTTCGAGAGGGGGTCAGCTTCATTAGATTTGTATGGGATATCTACTTGTGTGGAAAGAGTGACCACTGAATGGAACATTATATGCAGCAAGCAACCAAGCACATGCTGACCTTCACCAATAGTTTTCACTCAGGGCTGACTTTTATGGCCGAGGTGATGACCCCAATGACAGGCTGATAAACCAGGCGCAGTACAGCTGTGGCTGTTTCTGAAAACCCCAATACAATTCCATGCATTTCAGGCAATTAACTTCCTGGTTTTGGGCCTTCTATCCCCGTGAGGGTGATGATACTACTTCCAACAGCTGCCAGCCAATCGGATGGCCAGAAGCTCTTCAGTCTCAGCAGCACCACCAGGTATGGTGGTCACCACTAGGACTGCAGCTAGCCAGAATGAGGCTGCAGAACAAGACCTTGGTCTTGCTGGGGCCAGTCACCCACAGCTAGGTGAGCGAGATAGTTCTTGAGGGAACTACCTCATTCCGTTGCTTTACGATTGTTTCTTTTCATTTTCTTACTCATTTCAACACCCTTATCTGTCTTCTTTAAGGAGTTCACCACCTTACTTGCTCTGGATGTCTTTACCGAGGCTTCAGGGCGACCTATGATGGGGCGTTGAGTTTATTGCTCATCGTTCCTTCTGAAAAATACTTTAGAGCACATACATATAACAACAAGGACCATGGGAAATTATTAACAAATACTACAAGGAGCGCTCACCGGTGTTAGTCCTTTTGCGAATCTTGAAGCCTGCTGATTGTTCCATTTTGTTTGGTCTCTAAGGCACCTTTGTTCTTCTCATGCAGCTACCATTAATTTATTAATTAAGATAACTACCATGCATGAGTCACTGGCCAGTAATTAAAGCTGCTGAGTGGCAGACTCCCCTTTCAGCTGAGAGAGTCCTGTTCAGAGATTTGTTTTGGGGTTCACTTCCCGTTAAATTAGGGAAACTGCATGATTACGCCAATTTGTTGAAGAAATTATAAGTCAGCACTTCGAGTTTTCGCCGAAGGTCCTTTAATTAAACACGAAGTTCGTGGGGGAGGAGGGGGGGGGGGGGTTGGAGAGACCACAGTCATTCCAATTGTCCCCGCTGTACAGAGGTAAAGGCAGATAATTTATATGATACAGTAAGCAATATATAGGACAGAAAGCATTCTTTAGATTAGCAAGAGACAGAAAAATGAGCAGGCCGGAGTTAGATTTTAATAACAGGCCTGTATTCCTTGCCTAAGAAAAATAATAATTGTATGCTGTCAGCAAAACGATGTGCAGCTGTATGCTTGTTTACATTGTATGACCTTCTGACTATTTTATACAGAACTCTTGACTGAAATAAGGCTAAATATCCACCGTGCTTTGCCAAGTGCCTATTTCCATGAAATTTAGGCAAGCAGCTGGTTAAAATGAATACAGGGTATTAAGGCAACTAATCCGCCAACTAACGTCCCTTCTACACATGGTGAGGCATCTATCACATGTGACAGGACCAGGTATTGGAGACAAGGACAACAGTGGACAGTCCTCGCCAGAGAGCACAGGACACACCAAGCTTTGCCCTGCTGGAGGCAGACGCTGAGCCTTGGAGTTCATAGATTAAAAGGACTATTTTGTAGCAGCAGTAGCAAAAATGTGAGGTTCTGTCAATATTTCCAGGCTGACAGCACACCATTGAAGAGAGATTAGAGGAGTGTGTCTCTAACATGATTGCCATGATGTCTCAGGCATTTGCACTGATATCTACTTGCGTGGAAAGAGTGACCACTGAATGGAACATTATATGCAGCAAGCAACCAAGCACATGCTGACCTTCACCAATAGTTTTCACTCAGGGCTGACTTTTATGGCCGAGGTGATGACCCCAATGACAGGCTGATAAACGAGGCGCAGTACAGCTGTGGCTGTTTCTGAAAACCCCAATACAATTCCATGCATTTCAGGCAATTAACTTCCTGGTTTTGGGCCTTCTATCCCCGTGAGGGTGATGATACTACTTCCAACAGCTGCCAGCCAATCGGAGGGCCAGAAGCTCTTCAGTCTCAGCAGCGCCACCAGGTATGGTGGTTACCACTAGGACTGCAGCTAGCCAGAATGAGGCTGCAGAACAAGACCTTGGTCTTGCTGGGGCCAGTCAACCACAGCTAGGTAAGCGAGATAGTTCTTGAGGGAAGGGCAGGGGAATTTCCAAGGGGCCTTGCCACAGTTGGGGAGGGGTGTTAGGCCTTCCATGAGATACAGGGTACCTACTCAAAAAGGCCTTCCAAGCCTGCATGTGTGACACCCCCATGTGGCATAAGGTCCCCACCACTGCTAAGATACCAGCAGCAATGGGATGAGGCCAATAAAGGCCTCAATTGTCCTCTTTCCATCCTCAATCTTCCCCGCCCATGGGTGAATTGCAGGGAATTGGGAAGGTGGCAGACACTCCAACTCTCACCCTCCCTTCTCATGCCATAGCCCTCATTGCCTCCCAGGCTACTCCTGGGGCCAGAATTAATTTCTACCCTCAGGCTGCTACTCAAACACGATACAGGAAAACCAGCTCTTGACCACTGAGTTTCTCATTCAAATGCAGCAAAAACACTCCAGCTCTTCGCCGTAGAGCATTCTGTGACTCCAACAAATTCTGAACCAATTGTGGTAGACACCACTAGTGGTATATTGTATGTATTACGGCACTGCCCATATATTACAGGTACAACGGTAAATCCCTGCCTGCTGGCTCTGCCCAGCAGGCGGCGTATAAAAGTGTATGCTCTCCTGCGCACAACATCTTGTGCAATAAAGCCTTGATTGTTTCACCATTCTTGTCTTGTGGTAATTGACGGTACATCACCAATGCATGCATGAATGCGGTACATTATCAGATCAAACAAAGTACCACAGATAATTAACTACTTTTGAAGTGCAGGCAGTGTCTATTACACGAAGGATCCCGCTGCCGGTGGGGGCGCGCCGCACGACGGAGAATCCCACCCAATGTTTTAAATTGATCTGGAATAACTTTGATTATGGCTTGTTGCTTCTACTTTTCTTACCTGACTCTGTGGTGTCTTTCACACTGTTGACAACGTTGTTCTTTGCCATTGTCCTTTTCAATTTCGGTAGCTTTGCTCCCTCGTAGTTCCATTCATACCTGTCCTAATATAGTTTTGTTTCCTCAAGTGTGCGTTGAGAATATTATTGCGAAGCTGCCCGGTATTTTTTTAAAATACTTCTCCAGTATAAGATCGTGCTATATTTAAAATGTACGATTTTGAATGCGTTACTGCGATTAAAATCAGGTGGATCATAATCGACGGCAAACGCTGGTCTCATGCGGTAAATCAAAATACTACTCCAGGGGTCTCACATTCACTCATCAGGGAAGCTGGCAGCGTTGGTGTGCTTTTAAACTCATACAAGTTTCTTGGGGCTGCGGTTCTTTTGATCGCTGCAGTTACTGCAATTCCCGCTCGAGCTCACACTCACTCGCTTTACGGCAACTGCTCGCGCTGCGACTGTTTACTCGCTCCAGATGTTGACATTCTGACTTATGGTGATCAAAGTATTAATCCTAGACAGCAAAGGATTTGTGAAGATATGGAAAGATATTACTAATCTACTCAATGTTCAATTTAAGTGGATCAGTTAGCCTTCGATTAGCGTTTATTTTTTAATTCCCACTCCAACCCCCCCCCCCCCCCCCCCCCGGATATGTTGGACTCTCCCTCTCAGGAATACGAGAGAACTCGATCGACAGAGGAGGTGGGGTTTTGTTGCCGCATCTGAGCATGCGTCGTTCGCGCAAGACTTGCTGGGAGTCCTAGTTCAGAGCTCGCGATTCCCCAGATAGTAAGATGCAGAGACCGACGGGAGAGAACTACAGCTCCCAGGATTCAACAGGCAAGTCATGTAGACACACAGCAGCTCTCGGGAAGGGAGTGAGCGAACAGACGGCGGCTGCCGGTCATCCAGTGCTGGCTTGTTTTCATTTCTTTTGTTTGTTTGACAAAATCATGTTTTTACACTGAATTCAGACCGGGTTTATATTCAGCATGGGAGACGACGCCGAGGAGGGGAGCTGTACTGTAAAACACGAGCTGACAAATGGTAAGAGTTTGAGAAAATATTTTGCGATTTAAAAACTCCTTACGCCGGGATGTGATATTGAGCAATCGTTTCTCTACATTCAAGTCAATTGAATTTGCGCAGGTAAATCGCTGGATTAAAATTTGTACTTAATATGTCAATGGAGGGACTCGACTGAATGTATGCAGTACGCTTTTTAAATACACACTTTGACGCTTAACCTGCTGTTCCTGTAGTGACCTGTCAGCTGGCGAGTCTGTCTGTAAATAACAGGACTTGCCTGGATCAGTGAGTCTCGTAACTCGTTGCACAACTTGGCTCTATGTTGTAGTAAGCTGGAACGATTTGCATCTCTGTTTACGTTGTTGCGAACACCAATAAAAGAGGGCGAGAAGAAAAGGGATATCTGCCAATCATTCTTTTGGCAGCAGGTGTAATGTGGTGCATTCCAGAGAGAGATGATGGCAGACTGGAACGAAAGGACTTTAAGAGAACATGTAAGTACTTGTCAGAACGATTTTATCTTCACGATCCCCGACAGAGCAGTGTTCGGGGGTATTGGCAGCAGCATCCTTGAACAGCAAGTCTTTTTAGTATTTTTATTTCTATTTAAGATTTCCAGCATCTGCAGTAGTTTGCTTTTAAGTATTTTTACGGGTTGGTGTTTGTTTGTGTGTGTTTATGTTGGATTACTCTGTCAATTAATTGTCCTACTCATTATTTTATTGTTTTTTAATAAAGATCTGACTTTATTTAGAATTGTTAATGTAAACTCAAGTTTCTGGTAGAAAAATACTTTAATTTTAACAAAAGTTATAATTTGACAAATCAGGTGAAGCGAGGAACGGATGTGATTCACAGCAATATTTTGCATATTGTGTAAAAAGAGACACAAGCACCGATTGCTATGATTTTTTAAAATTGTTGTTGCGTTTGCAATGACTGCAGAGATAAATATTAAATAATGGTGCCCACTATGTCTTTGTATGGCAAAGCCATTCATTGTGCAATTTGTATTACTCTTTAAAAAAAAAATCATACACTATTATTGCACTGAAAATAATCACATGTGATTCAACTGGCACATGAACTTATGTGTAAATGTAAATTATGTCATGAGTTTACAATGTTTTTCTCTCACTTTATTGAACTGAACATAAAAGGTATATGGAGCTTAATAGGTATGCTGTTCATTGAAACTGACTTTTAAATTATTGGAGCAAAAGTGATGCATAACCTGTAAAAGTAATTGCTCATATCTGATGGTGTCCACAACTGTTGACCTGAAACTTTTAACTCCTGGAGGACACATTGTAATGATTTAATTCTGTAATCTTTTTAAAATTTTGCAATTCTCATAATCTGATGTTTCTTTCTATCAGTTGCATCTTGGTAAAGTTTAAGATTTCTGTAGCCAACATTGTATATTTATTATTTTAAGCAATTTGTGATGGCGTTCAAGAGAGCATGCTTCCAACCCTGGCTTACTCTGTTATTACTTATTTAGAATTCCCTTTTTCATATTGCAGTCTTTTAATAAAATTGGATATATCTGTCTGAACTAATTTGAATAACACTTGCAGGGATATAATGGAAATTATTTGTTCTTCTGATCTGTACCAAAAAATAACAAATACTAAATAAAAACAGAAAGGTAAAGCTAAAAGTTGGGATAATATTTGGATGCAAAACATGTATCAGTTCTGCAAAAGGGTCTGCTCCTTAAATAATAACCCATTCTCTATGGATAATAAATTGCCCATGAGATGGTTCTGCTGTCTTATTCCAGCATTTCCTGTAATTTTTGTAAGATGTCATTGAATTTTTTTTAAATTAGGAAAGACAATTAAACTTTTGGTAGGTCTAACTTTGGGTGTCATATACAACCCAATTTATACCATGCAGTACATTGACCAAGACTGCATCTTATAACCACCTTGTCTTGAATGAAACAGGATAGGTTAATGCGGTGCTGAATTCCGTAACACGCATTAAAACATGTAACATCAGAGATACTAGGATAACAGCCAGCACATTAAAATGATTCTGTTGACGTGAACCCAAGGCATAGAAGAAACTACAATGTAACCTCTGCAGTTCAGTGTTTTTCACAAAAGTGGTATAATGTTTTCATTCAATATTTTTAGTTAATAAGAACACATTTTATTCTGCCTTTCTTAAGAAATGTGATGCATAAGTTTGTTACTGTAATTTTGAAACAAAAGTTACATTGCATCAAAATGCATGCTCATTTAGATTTGTGCATCATTTCAAATGGGACAAAGGTTGTGCTATTGCATGTTTGTCCTGTACTTAAAATGGTCACACTCAAGAACATGAACACGAAAGGCTATAACATTGTGCTACAAAAACAATAACCTGGAGTAGTGATAGAGCAGCAAACATTTGTTTTCCTTGACAAGATTTACCAATTCAGCTTGTTTTTGTGCACTTCAATCTCTGCAGTGCTCTAGGTTACAATGCCTGTTTCACATTTGGTTTGTTTGCTCAGTTTGCCAGAAATACTGCCTCTTCCATGTAAGTTGTAAATTATATTAATTGGAAAATTTATTCTCCAGTTATTAACAAGAAAAATAATTACATCAACAATTTGATGAGCCATTTGGAAGTTTTTGTGCCTCGTTTTTTGTAGGCTAGTCAAGAAAATCCTTTTACGCTACATTTACTTCCCCAAAATTTGTCAATGAGTAAATTACTAACAGATTTTATCCAATTATGGTCAAGTACCTAATTAGGAAATTTTCAGCCTCCAGATGTTTGTGAGAAAAATGATGATGACAGGTTCTTTGGAAACCAAGCTGATGTAACATCATCCATTTGAAGCTTCAAATGGTGTCTGTTGCATTTTGTGTTTATCAAAATCTACCCCAATAGACCTGCCACCTAAAATTAAAATTGTAATAACTGTTTATGCAATAGGTTTGCCTACTTAAATGAGGAAAAAGAGAAAAATACTCTGGTACAGTCAGCATGATACTAGGCTAATGACCAAAAGGTTCAAATCCCTTCATTGCAAATTGTAAAACTGAATTCAATAAATAATAAGAAGAATCTTTATTATTGTCACAAGTAGACTTACATTAACACTGCACTGCAAAAATAATAATAATAATCTTTATTATTGTCACAAGTAGACTTACATTAACACTGCACTGCAATGAAGTTACTGTGAAAATCCCCTAATTGCCACATTCCGGCGCCTGTTTGGGTACACAGAGGAGAATTCAGAATGTCCAAATTACCTAACAAGCACGCTTTTCAGGACTTGTGGGAGGAAACCGGAGCATCCAGAGGAAACCCAGGCAGACGGGGGAGAATGTGCAGACTCCGCACAGGCAGTGACCCAAGCAGGAATCGAACTTGGGACCCTGGCACTGTGGAGCAACAGTGCTAACCACAGAGCTACCGTGCCACCCGGTGAATCTGGTAGGCTAGGAGTAGCACAAGAAAAAAAAAAATGACAAAATTGAATTGTAAAATCCGAATCGGTTCATTGCCCTTCATAAAAGAAAATATCCTACCCCCACCCAGTCTGGCTTATCTGTGGTTTGTGGTACCCTATGAAGTAGCCAAGCAAGCCACTCATTTGTAATATAGTCGCTACAACAAAAAAAACAACAATGGCCGAGACATCAGCTCAGAATGAGATTGGGAGAATTCCACAGAATCACGGAATTGTTACAATGCAGAAGGAGGCCGCTTGGCCCATCGTGCCTGCAATCTGGGCAAGAGTTAACTTTTCCGGTGAACCCCCAGGGAATGGTGCTGATTCTGGGGAGGCTGTTGTTTCGTCCAGCCAAGACGAGCTTCCAGTATCTAGGTGTCCAGGTGACCCATTACTGGGCCATGCTTCATTAACTTAACTTTTGTAATCTGGTGGATGGGGTGGAGGCCAATTTGAAAATGTGGGATGCCCTCCCTCTGACCTTAGGTGGGAAGGGTACAGATGGCGCAGATGAATATTCAGCTCAGGTTTTTATTTTTGTTCTAGTGTCTCTCAGTCTTTCTTCCTAAGGCTTTCTTTTGCAGGGTTATTTTTTGGGGGCTTGCAATCTCCATGGGTTCGTAGGACGTTTTTGCAAAGCGTTCGGCAGTCGGGGGGGTTTGGCATTATCTAACCTGTTACGCTAATACGGAGTGGCAAATATTGATACGGTGCAGGGTCGTTCAAGGGTCCGGACTCGATGGAGGAGGTTTTGTGCATAGACTTGAGTCTGAGTGCCCTGTTTAGAGCACCACACTTTTTTTTTTTTTTTCTTTTTTTTTTTCCCCCTTGCAAGATTCTCTTCGAGCCCGGTGTGATAGTCACTTTGACGATTTTGAATCCGTTTAGGCAGCATTTTAAACTGGGCTCCAGGTCGCTATTGACTCCGATCTGCAGGAACAATAGGTTTGTACCCTCTGCCTCAGATTCATCATTTAGGGCATGGGAGAGGGAGGGGTTGGAGAGGTTTTGGAGGGTAGGTTCACCGTTCTAACGAGTTGCTAGAGAAGTTACAGCTCCTGGCGAGAGGTTGTATTCAGGTACTTGTCAGGTTTGCAATTATTTACACAAGGAGCTTCCTTCTGGTGCCTTCGCCTTCGCTTATGGACAGGATTATATCCTTGGCTGAGCTGGGGGTGTGTAAGAATTTGGATGTCTATAGGCAGATTTTGGTGACGGAGCAGGTATCATTGGAGGAAGTAAAGACAAAGTGGGGGGGTAAGCTGGGTTTGGTCTTTGAGGGGGAGGAATGTGGAGTGAGGCTCGTTACAGGTTCAACTTCACAACCTCCTGTGCGAGGTTAATCCTGATCCAGTTCAAGGTGGTGCACAGGGCATAACTGACGAGGGTGCGTATGAGTGGATTCTCCTCGGTGGTGGAGGCTTGGTGTGAGCGGTGTTCTAGGGGGCTGGCGAATTATACACATGTTTTGGTCTTGCCCCAAGCTTGTTAGTTTTTAGTCTGATTGAAGGTTTTTTCTTTATGGGGGATTGGGGGGGGGGGATTTTGGTTGAATAAAAATATTTTTAATACGTATATATTTCCAAGTCAGGATGGTGAGTGGCTTGCAGGGGAACTTCCAGATTGTGGTGTTCCCAGGAATCTGCTGCTCTTGTACTGCTAGATGGTAGTGGTCATGGCTTTGGGAGATACTGCCTAAGAAACTTGGTGAGCTACTGGGATGTAACTTGAAGATGGTACACATGGCTGCCACTGTTTATCGATGGTGAAGGGATGGAATGTTTGCGGAAAGCGTAGTAATCAAGCAGTCTGCTCTGTCCTGGGTGCTGTCAAAGATTAATGGGAGACAAGAGGACTGGGAAATCTTTAGGGGGAAACAGAAAGCTACTAAAAAAGCTATAAAGAAGAGTAAGATAGATTATGAGAGTAAACTTGCTCAGAATTTAAAAACGGATAGTAAAAGTTTCTACAAATATATAAAACAAAAAAGAGTGGTTAAGATAAATATTGGTCCTTTAGCGGATGAGAAGGGAGATTTAATAATGGGAGATGAGGAAATGGCTGAGGAACTGAACGGGTTTTTTGGATCGGTCTTCACAGTGGAAGACACAAATAACATGCCAGTGACTGATAGAAATGAGGCTATGACAGGAGAGGACCTTGAGATGATTGTTAGCACTAAGGAGGTAGTGATGGGCAAGCTAATGGGGCTAAAGGTAGACAAGTCTCCTGGCCTGATGGAATGCATCCCAGAGTGCTAAAAGAGATGGCTAGGGAAATTGCAAATGTACTAGTGATAATTTATCAAAATTCACTAGACTCTGGGATGATCCCGGCAGATTGGAAATTAGCAAACGTGACACCACTGTTTAAAAAAAAGTAGGTAGGCAGAAAGCGGGTAATTATAGGCCAGTGAGCTTAACTGCGGTAGTAGGGAAGATGCTGGAATCTATCATCAAGGAAGAAATAGCAAGGCATCTGGATGGAAATTGTCCCATTGGGCAGACGCAGCATGGGTTCATAAAGGGCAGGTCGTGCCTAACTAATTTAGTGGAATTGTTTGAGGACATTACCAGTGTGGTAGATAACGGGGAGCCAATGGATGTGGTATATCTGGATTTCCAGAAAGCCTTTGACAAGGTGCCACACAAAAGGTTGCTGCATAAGATAAAGATGCATGGCATTAAGGGTAAAGTAGTAGCATGGATAGGGGATTGGTTAATTAATAGAAAGCAAAGAGTGGGGATTAATGGGTGTTTCTCTGGTTGGCAATCAGTAGCTAGTGGTGTCCCTCAGGGATCAGTGTTGGGCCCACAATTGTTCACAATTTACATAGATGATTTGGAGTTGGGGACCAAGGGCAATGTGTCCAAATTTGCAGACGACACTAAGATGAGTGGTAAAGCAAAAAGTGCAGAGGATACTGGAAGTCTGCAGAGGGATTTGGATAGGGTAAGTGAATGGGCTAGGGTCTGGCAGATGGAATACAATATTGACAAATGTGAGGTTATCCACTTTGGTAGAATAACAGCAAAAGAGATCATTATTTAAATGATAAAATATTAAAACATGCTGCTGTGCAGAGAGACCTGGGTGTGCTAGTGCATGAGTTGCAAAGTTGGTTTACAGGTGCAACAGGTGATTAAGAAGGCAAGTGAAATTTTGTCCTTCGTTGCTAGAGGGATGGAGTTTAAGACTAGGGAGGTTATGCTGCAATTGTATAAGGTGTTAGTGAGGCCACACCTAGAGTATTGTGTTCAGTTTTGGTCTCCTAACCTGAGAAAGGACGTACTGGCGCTGGAGGGTGTGCAGAGGAGATTCACTAGGTTAATCCAAGAGCTGAAGGGGTTGGATTACGAGGAGAGGTTGAGTAGACTGGGACTGTACTCGTTGGAATTTAGAAGGATGCGGGGGTTCTTATAGAAACATATAAAATTATGAAGGGAATAGATAGGATAGATGCGGGCAGGTTGTTTCCACTGGCGGCTGAAAGCAGAACTAGGGGGCATAACCTCAAAATAAGTGGAAGTAGATTTAGTACTGAGCTTAGGAGGAACTTCTTCATCCAAAGGATTGTGAATCTATGGAATTCCTTGCCCAGTGAAGCAGTTGAGGCTCCTTCATTAAATGTTATTAAAATAAAGATAGATAGTTTTTTGAAGAATCAAGGGATTAAGGGTTATGGTGTTCGGGCCAGAAAGTGGAGCTGAGTCCATAAAAGATCAGCCATGATCTCATTGAATGGTGGAGCAGGTTCGAGGAGCCAGATGGCCTACTCCTGCTCCTAGTTCTTATGTATCCCTCTATTCCCATCCTATTCATGTATTTGTCAAGATGCGCCTTAAACGTCACTATCGTCCCTGCTTCAACACCTCCGGCAGCGAGTTCCAGGCACCCACTACCCTCTGTGTAAAAAAAAAAAAAAAAAAAAAAAAAAATTACCTCGTACATCTCCTCTAAACCTTGCCCATCGCACCTTAAACCTCTGCCCCCTAGTAATTGGTCCCTCTACCCTGGGAAAAAGTCTCTCACTATCCACTCTGTCTATGCCCCTCATAATTTTGTGGACCTCTATCAGGTCGCCCCTCAACCTCCTTCGTTTCAGTGAGGACAAATCCACATCTTTCTGGTAGTGTGGCGACCAGAATTGAACACTATACTCCAAGTGTGGCCTAACTAAGGTTCTATACAGCTGCAACATGACTTGCCAATTTTTATACTCAATGCCGCGGCCAATGAAGGCAAGCATGCCATATGCCTTCTTCACTACTTTCTCCACCTGTGTTGCCCCTTTCAGTGACCTGTGGACCTGTATACCAAGATCTCTCTGACTTTCAATACTCTTGAGGGTTCTACCATTCACTGTATATTCCCTACCTGTATTAGACCTTCCAAAATGCATTACCTCACATTTGTCCGGATTAAACTCCATCTGCCATCTCGGCGCCCAAGTCTCCAAACGATCAGACCAGTTACCAAGGATAGGAAGGTCACAAACATAACCCTATTATTTAAGAGAGAAAACTGGGAGAATGGGGAGGACAAGGCATCCGTGGCTGACGAGGGAAGTCCAGGACAGCATAAAAGCTAAAGAAAAAGCATACAAAGTGGCGAGGATTAGTGGGAAGCCAGAGAATTGGGAAGCCTTTAAAAGCGAGCAGAGGACAACTAAAAATGCAATAAGGGGGGAGAAGATGAAGTATGAGTGAAAGCTAGCTAGTAATATAAATGAAGATAAGAAGAGTTTTTTTCAACATATAAAAGGTAAGAGAGAGGCAAAAATAGACATTGGACCACTGGAAAATGTGGCTGGAGAAGTAATAATAGGAAATGACAGACGAACTGACTAGTTACTTTGCCTCGGTCTTCATGGTGGAAGACACCAGTGGGATGCCAGGAGAACCAGGGCGCAGAGGTGAGTGCAGTGACCATTACTAAGGAGAAGGCTCTGGGGAAAGTGAAGGGTCTGAAGATGGATAAATCACCTGGACCGGATGGACTACACCCCAGGGTTCTGAAAAAGATAGCTCAGGAGATTGTGGAGGCATTGGTGGTGATCGTTCAGGAATCACTGGAGGCAGGAAGGGTCTCAGGACAGGAATGTAACACTGCTGTTTAAGAAGGGAGGGAGGCAGAAGACGGGAAATTATAGGCCGGTTAGCCTGACTTGGTAAGGTTTTACAGTCCATTATTAAAGATGAGATCGCGGAGTGTTTGGAAGTGCATGATAAAATAGGACTGAGTCAGCACGGCTTCGTCAAGGGGAGGTCATGTCTGACAAATCTGTTAGAGTTCTTTGAGGAAGTAATAAGGAAGTTAGACAAAGGAGAACCAGTGTACGTGATTTATTTAGATTTCCAGAAGGCCTTTGACAAGGTGCCGCATAGGAGACTGTTAAATAAGTTAAAAGCTCATGGTGTTCAGGGTAAGATCCTGGCATGGATAGAGGATTGGCTGACTGGCAGAAGGCAAAGAGTGGGGATAAAGGGGTCTTTTTCAGCATGGCAGCCAGTGACCTCGGGGGTCCGTGCTGGGACCACAACTTTTCACAATATACATTAATGATCTGGAGGAAGGAACTGAAGGTACTGTTGCTAAGTTTTCAGATGATACAAAGATCTGTAGAGGGGCAGGTAGTATTGAGGAAACAGGCGGGCTGCAGAAGGACTTGGAGAGTGGGCAAAGAAGGAGCAAATGGAATACAATGTAGAAAAGTGTGAGGTTATGCACTTTGGAAGGAGGAATCTAGGCATAGACTATTTTCTAAATGGGGAAATGCTTCAGAAATCAGAAGCACAAAGGGACTTGGAAGTCCTTGTTCATGAGTCTCTTAAGGTTAATGTGCAGGTTCAGTCGGCGGTTAGGAAGGCAAATGTAATGTTAGCATTTATGTCAAGAGGGCAAGAATACAAGACCAGGGATATACTTCTGAGGCTATATACAACTCTGGTCAGACCCCATTTGGAGTATTGTGAGCAGTTTTGGGTCCCGTATCTAAGGAAGGATATGCTGGCCTTGTAAACGGTCCAGAGGAGGTTCACAAGAATGATCCCTGGAATGAAGAGCTTATCGTATGAGGAACGGTTGAGGACTGTACTCATTGTCTGTACTCGTTGGAGTTTAGAAGGATGAGGGGGATCTTATTGCAACATACAGGATACTGCGTGGCATGGATAGAGTGGACGTGGACAGGATGTTTCCACTTGTAGGAAAAACTAGAACCAGAGAACACCATCTCAGACTAAAGGGATGATCTAAAACAGAGATGAGGAATTTCTTCAGCCAGAGAGTGGTGAATCTGTGGAACTCTTTGCCGCAGAAGGCCAAATCACTGAGTGTCTTTAAGACAGAGATGGATAGGTATTTGATCAATAAGAGGATCAGGGGATATGGGGAGAAGGCAGGAGAATGGGGATGAGAAAAATATCAGCCATGATTGAATGGCGGAGCAGACTCGATGGACCAAGTGGCCTAATTCTGCTCCTATGTCTCATGGACTAACTAGATGCCAGTTAGCCAAACATCAGTTGTGGGCTCTTATGGTCTAACTATATGCCAGTTAGCCAAACATCAGTTGTGGGCAGTGTGCTAGAATCTATTATTAGGGATGTCGTAAAGGGACACTTTGGAAATTATGATATGATTATGAAGAAAAATCATTTGACAAATTTGATTTGCGTTGATTTGAGTTTTCATGAATGTATTTGGTAAAATCGATAAGGGGGAACTAGTGGACATAGTGTATTTGGATTTTCAAAAAGCTTTCAGTAAGGTGCCACATGAGAGCATTACAGAAAATAAGGACTGATGGGAATGCAGATACATTACTATAGATTGAGAACTGGCTATTTCTCTTTTTACTCGCTAATGGGATGTGAGCATTTTTAGTAAGGCCATCATTTTTCGACCATCCCTAATTGCCCTTGAGAAGGTGGTGATTGAATCATAGAATTTACACTGCAGAAGGAGGCCATTCGGCCCATCGAGTCTGCACCAGCTCTTGAAAAGAGCACCCTACCCAAGCCCACACCTCCACCCGGTCCCATAACCCAGTAACCCCACCCAACACTAAGGGCAATTTTGGACAGTAAGGGTAATTTAGCATGGCCAATCCACCTAACCTGCACATCTTTGGACTGTGGGAGGAAACTGGAGCACCCAGAGGAAACCCACGCACACACTGGGTGAACGTGAAGACTCTGCACAGACAGTGACCAAGCCAGGAATCGAACCTGGGACCCTGGAGCCGTGAAGCAATTGTGCTAATCACTATGCTACCGTGGTGACCTTGAAGTGCATGTAGTATGGTTACAATCAGAATGGTGTTAAGGGAGGGAGTTCCAGAATTCTGACCTAACAACGGAGAAGAAACGACAGAAACAGTTCCAAGTCAGGATGGTGTATGACTTGGAGGAATCTTGCAGGTGGTGGTGTTTCATGAACCTGCTGCCCTTCTGTGTGGTGGAGGTTGTGGTTTTGGAGTTGCACTGTTGGCACTGTGCACTGGTGGTGGAACAAGATGAATGTTTAAGTTGGTGAATGGTGTGCTGATCAAGCGGCCTGCATTTTCTAGGATAGTGTCTTAAAGTGTTGTTGGAGCTGCCCCCATCCAGGCAAAATTGAGATTATTGCATCACATTCCCCGACATGTGCCTTGTAGATGGTACACAGGTGTTGAGAAGTCAGGAGGTTACTCCCTGGAATTTTTAACCTTTGATGTTGTCAATAATAATCACCCAGGATGTTGCTGGTGGGGAATTTAGCAATAGTAATTTTGCTGAATGTCAAGGGGAAATGGTGAGCTTCTCTCTTCTAAGTGATGGTCATTGCCTGACACTTATATGGTGGATGTTACTTTCCCAAGCCTGAATATTGCCCAGGCTTTGCTGCATGCATACACCTGCCTCATATCTGAGGAGTTGTAAATGGTACTGAACAGAGTGCAATGATCATCGAATAGTCACATTTCTGACATTATGTAGGGAAGATTATTGATAAAGAAACTGAAAATGGTTAGGCCTAAGGAACACCTGCAGCGATGTCCTGGGGTGGAGATGATTGGCTTTGAACAATCACAACCATCTTCCTTTTTGCTAATTGTGATAATGTCTCCAACTAGTGGAGAGTTTTTCCTGTATTCCTATCGACTTCAATTTTACGAGGGCTTCTTGATGCCATACTCGCCAGATGCTACTTTGATGTTGAGGGCAGTCACTGGCACCTCACCTCATAAATTCAGCTCCTTTTTCCGTGCTTAATCATGTCTGTAATGTGGTCCAGAGCCAAGTGTCCCTAAAGAAAACCAAAATGAGCATTGATGAGTGAGCACTGTTGACAATATCTTCCATTACTTTGATAATTAGAAGTAGACTAGGCAGTAATTGGCTGGCTTGAATTGGACCATTTTGTGGACAACATAAAACTGGGCAGTTTTTCACATTGTCGGGTAGATGCCAGTGTTGTGGTTGTAAAGGAACAGCTTGGCTAGGGTGACAGCAAGCTCTGAAGCATAAAGAGTGCAGTACAACAGCTGGGCAGCGTTAGCATTGCTGCTTTACAGCGCCAGGGACCCGTTCAATTCCAGCCTTGGGTGACTGTGGGAAGTTTGCACTTTCACCCCGTGTCTGCGTGGGTTTCCTCCGGGTGCTCTGGTTTGCTCCCAAAGTCCAAAGATGTGCAGGATAGGTGGATTGGCCATGTTAAATTGTCTCTTGGTTGGGTTGGGTTATGGGGTTACCGGGATAGGGCTGAGGCATATGCCTGCACAGGGTGTTCTTTCAGAAGATAGGTGTAGACTCTATGGGCCGTATGACCCACATCTACACTGTAGGGACTCTATTCTATTCTATTCATGGCAGCACAGTAGTCAGCATTGTTGCTTCACAGCACCAGGGACGCGGTTCGATTCCCGGCTTGGGTCACTGTCGGTGAGGAGTCTGCACGTACTCCCTGTGTTTGCGTGGATTTCCTCTGGGTACTCCGGTTTCCTCCCACAAGTCCCGAAAGTCGGGCTGTTAGGTGATTTGGACATTCTGAATTCTCCCTCTGTGTGCCTGAACAGGCGTTGGAGTGTGGCGACTAGGGGATTTTCACAGTAACTTTGTTGCATTGTTAATGTAAGCCTACTTGTGACACTAATAAAGATGATTATTATTATTCTATTCTATTATATCAAGGTCCATACATAGCCTTTGTCATTTTCAGTGCATTCAGTCCACGCTTGATGTCACATGGCATAAATCATATTGTCTGAAGTCTGGCATCTGTGATGCAGGAGTCCTCCGGAAAAGGCTGTGGTGAATGATTCGCTCAGCATTTCTGGTTAAAGGTGGTCGCAAATGCTTCAACTTTGTCCTTTGCACTCGCGTTGAGCTCCTCCGCAATTAAGGATAGAGATGTTTGGGGAGCCACCTTCTCCCATTTTGTTTAATTGTTCACCACCATTCAAGACTATAGAGCTGTGATCCATTAGTTGTAGGATCTCTTAGCTCTGTCTATAGCATGCTGCTACTGGTTGTATGCAGGTAGTCCTCTGTTGAAACTTCACCCAGTTGATATCTCATTTTAAAATATGTCTGGGACTGCTCCTGACTTGCTCTCTCACACTCTTCATTGAACCAGGGTTGGCCCCCTTCCTTGATGACAGTGGTACAGTGAGGGATATGCCAGGCCATGAGGTTACAGATTGTGGTGGAATACAACTGTTGCTGATAGTCCACAGCCCCTCGAAGGTGTCCAGTTGTGAACTGCTTGATTAGTTCTGAATCTATCCCATTTAGCATTGTGGTATTCTCATACAAAAAAATGAAGGGCATTCTCAGACTTCATCTCCACAAAGACTCTGTGGTGGTCTCTGATCCGCTACTACAGACAGGTAGATTGGTGAGGATGAGGTCAAGTAGAACTGAATGGTATTATAGCCAATTTTAGAAGTTAATTATGAATCATCCACTGTGTTCACATGTAGGCAGACCGGGTCAGGATGCCAGCAAATCAGGTGGTTTTCTTTTTTACGGCAATCCAGCAGTTTCATAATCATAAGCTTTGACAAATGGTCATCTGGACTCAACGTTCGCTCTTTTCTCTACCTACAGATGCTGCCAGACTACTGAGATTTTCCAGCATTTTCTCTTCAGTTTCATAATCATTGTTACTGAGACTGGCTTTTTGTTCCAGATTGTTATTACTTAATTGAATTTAAATTCCCCACCTGCCATGATGGAACTTGAATCCATGAGCATTAGTCTGGGCGTCTGGATTTCATGGACACTAAAGAGAGAGTTAGGAATAAGTGAGACGTTTTCAGGTTGGCGAGCTGTAATTAACAGGGTACTACGAAGGTCAGTATTTGGACCGCAGCCATTTTCAATCTGCATTAATTACTTAGTTGAGGGGCCGGAGTGTTGACAATACAAAGTTGGGTGGAAAAATAAGTGGTGAGAAGGACTCAACGAAGTTGGAGAGGGATAGCGCAAGAGCATGTCAAATGGAATACAATGCAGTGAAGTTAGTTACTTTAGTAGAAAAAAATTAAAATCAGATTACTTTTGAATGGTGAGAGACTGGGAAGTGTTTGCATTTAAAGGGGCCTGAGTGTCTTTGTATATGAATCACAGAAAATTAACATCCAGTTACACAGAGCGATCAATTAGGAAAGCAAATTGTGTGTTAGTTTTTGTTGCAAAGGAATTGAAGTAAAGAGTGAAGAAGTGTTGCTACTTTATGCAGGTGAAGCCACACAGCTGGTACTGTAGACCGTTTTGGCCTCCTTCCCCAAGGAACGACATGTCCAAGAGGGACTGCAATGAAGATGCAGTAGACCAGTTCCTGGGATGAGGGGATTGAGCAATGAGGAGAGACTGTGTGGACTCGGCTTGTATTTCCTGGAATTTAAAAGGGCGTGAGATGGCCTGAATAAAACATTTAAAATTCTTAAGGGGCTTGACAGTTTAAATGGTGAGAAAATGTTTCCCCTTGGTTGGGGAATTTAGAACATAAGAACCACAATCTCAGAATAAGGATCAGCCATTTAGAACTGAAATGAGGAAAAATCACTTTTCTGAAAGGGTTATGAATGTTGAGTTTTCAAACCCAACTGGCTATTAATGCTCAGGCATTGAGTATATTCAGGTGAAAAGTTTTTGAATATTAAGGAATGCAGAGATGATGCAGGAAGGCGGGTTTGAAGTAGTAGACCACCCATGATTTTATTGAATGGCAGAGCAGACTGGAAGGGCCGAATGGCCTACTCCTATTTCCTAAGCTCAAATCCCACCTCAGCAGCTGGGGTATTTCATTCAATTAATTAAATGAATCTGGAATAAAAAGCTTGTTTTAGTAATGGTGACCATGAACTGGATTGTTGGAAACACCCACTTAGCTCATTAATATCCTTTTAGGGAAATACATATGCTTTCCTTTCCCAGTCACACAAATGTGTTTGACTTAGCTGCCTTTTCAAACTACATAGTAAGCCAATCATTTGGAGAAAATAGCTGCAAAGAGACCTCGTACACTGCAGCATTTCAAGAGGGCGCCTCACCACCACCACCTTTTGAGGGCAATTAAGGTCAGGCAAAAAATGCTGGAATTGTCAGGAATTACCATCTGAAAATGAATAAAACCCTGAATTTGGTTACACTGCAACTACAGAGGGCACACTTCCTTGTATAGGATGATATGAAACCCATGGCATGCCATTAAATGGCAAATTCATATACGTAGCAGGTGCAGTTTATGTAATTGATAAATTGTTAAATCTGGCGGCTCTGACATTAAATACCCAACCGATTGGGTAGAACCGTGTATGTGCAAAGAGGCCAAGGGAGCCTTCCAAGTCAGCTTCAGAAGATAGTGATTTTTTAAAAAAATCGTTATTCTACTGTGAAAGTGTATCTCCTTTAAAGCTACAAAGTCTCAATGCACTGGGTGAGTTCATTCAAATGTTATTTGCTATTCAGGCTGAAGATCAGAACCCTGGTTTTGTGGGATGGTTATTTAAGAATTTCAGTACTTTGTGTTCCTAGGAAAATGTTCTCTCCACTGCAAATTGTATTTATTCATTTACACCTTTTTTTTTGACATATATGCAAATAAGGACCATTTTCATTGGAACAGAAGAAATTATGGCTGATTCAATAATGGTGTTTCAAATTAGGAAAATTGGGGACAGAGTTGACAAAACAAACTTTTCCAGTCGCGAGCAAAAAGTCTTGGATGTAAGGGGTAGCATAGTGGTTAGCACAGTTGCTTCACAGCTCCAGGGTCCCAGATTCGATTCCCGGCTTGGGTCACTGTCTGTGCGGACAGTGACCCCCGTGTCTGCGTGGGTTTCCTCCCATAGTCCAAAGATGTGTGAGTTAGGTGGATTGGTCATGCTAAATTGCCCTTAGTGTCCAAAAAGGTTAAGTGGGGGTTACTGGGTTACGAGGATAGGGTAGAGACATGGGCTTGAGTAGGAAGGCACTTTGTAAGGGCCGGTGCAGACTCGATGCGCCGAATGGCCTCCTTCTGGACTGTAAATTCTATGATTCTATGGTAAGATTAAATGTAAGAGATTTAGGACCAAGATTGGGAGACCCACGGGACAGACACACTTGTGTCAAGCATAAACTAACATGGACTTGTTGAACTGAACAGGATGTTCAATTCGTCCAGTCCGTGCTATAATTTATATTCTATGTAACTCATTGAATATAATGTGATGAATAAGCATGAATAATCATGGTATTTTATTGAAGAGATGTGTTCAAAGCCAAAGGACTTGCATTGAGAAATTCATATATAGACTACACAAAATGTGCAAATGAGTGACAATCATGTAGTAACAAATGTTCAGGTTACAGAAAGTGGTGGAGAACATGTTAAAGGAAGAGTAATGTTAAATTAAAATTACAAACCAATGAACTTCTGGGTGCGGCTATGCAGAGCTAGGTCGTATATTCGGCAGCTCCCGCTTGGAACGGACTTTTGGGCTCTTTTACAGGGCCCCCACGGCATTTGTTTGACATTTCCCGGTGTGGGAAGAAGGCTGCAGCATTCCCCTGACAGTGTCCCCAAGGCGTGTTGTGTCTTTTGGCTACCGGACCCGGCAGAAACAGTAAAAGATTTGGCTTGAGCTGCAGCAGTAGACGAGGGCCTCTTCCAGCATGCAGGCGGGGGAAGGGCAAGCTTAAAGCTGCAATCTGGCTTGACTCTATCAAAGGTGAATTCTAGCAGCAGAGGGAACAACTGTGAAAAGATCTACCAGGGCCATTGAAGAAGCAGGGACGAGGCTTCTGGTGGCGGCCATGGAGGAGTAGGTCGCGCATTCGGCAGCTCCCGTCTGGAGCCGACTCTCAGACCTTTTTCAAGAGTTTCCATAGACTTTTTGGGGCAGACTGATGAAGCAAACACTGCCAACTTCTATGAAACGGACCAGAAGTGTAACGGCCAAAGGAGTGGCACTGGAGCAACGGGAGAAGCGAGGGAAAGAAAACAAAATGGCGGCGGCCAGGGACAAAGGGGAGCTGCAGGAGTTCATCAAGCGCTGCTTCGAGGAGCAGCGCAAGGAGATGCGCAAAGAGATGTTGGCGCCTATGCTTTCGGCAATTGAAGGACTCGGGATCACGCAGAAGGCCCACGAAGCTAAGATCCAGGAGGTACAGAAAAGAGTCAGTCAGAACGAAGACGAGCTTGTGGGCCTGGCGGTGAGAGTGGAGCAGAACGAGGCGCTACACAAGAGGTGGGCGGGAAGACTCGAAGACCTGGAGAACAGGTCGAGGAGAAAGAATCTGCGAATCCTGGGTCTCCCTGAGGGAGTGGAGGGGGCTGATGCCGGGGCATACGTGAGCACGATGCTCGAGGCGATGATGGGCATGAAGGCCCCTTCGAGGCCGCTGGAGTTGGACGGGGCACATCGGGTGCTGGCGAAGAAGCCCCAGGCAAATGAGCCGCCAAGGGCGATGGTGGTGAGGTTCCACCGGTTCACAGACAGAGAGTGGGTCCTGAGATGGGCCAAAAAGGAGCGGAGCAGTAAGTGGGACAATGCAGAGATCCGAATATACCCGGACTGGAGCACGGAGGTTGCAAAGCGGAGAGCGGGTTTCAACCGGGTCAAAGCGGCGTTGTACCGGAAAGAAGTGAAATTCGGAATGCTGCAGCCAGCGCGACTGTGGGTCACATACAAGGGCCAACACTATTACTTCGAAATGCCTGAAGAGGCGTGGACCTTTTGTACAAGCTGAAAAGTTGGACTCTAACTGAGGGTTTGTGAGGGTGGGGGGGATGTTTTGGGGTTTGATGTGTGATGGTTGTTGTATATAGGGGGTCAATCACGCGCAGGAAATGTTACATGGGCTGGGGGAGAGAGACAAGGCCGCGACAGGAGCTGCGCCAGAGGGGGTGGAGCGGGCTTTGGAAAGCGCGGGTTTTTTTCCCACGCGCGGGAAGAAAGGCGGGAAGGGGAACGAAGGAATGCATATGGATTGGGAGACTCCCACGTGGGGAGGTCAATGGGGCGGCGGGGGAAGCCGGGGTCAGCAGGCGTCAGCTGACTTACCGGAGTGACATGGGGGGAGCAAAAAAGCTAGACGGGTCTAGCGGGGGGAGGGGAGGGGGGGAGAAAAGGGTTGCTGCTGCACTGGCCGAAAGGGAATGGGACACAGAAGAGGTGGTCGGGACGGGGGTCCCCCCTCTGGGGGACTGGAGGGTGAGGGAGGCGTGGACACGGGACTGGCCCAGAAAAGGAGATGGCTAGGGACCTGTTCATCGACGGCACGTTTGCGAGCCTTGGGGCACTAGAGGAGAAGTTCGAGTTACCCCCAGGAAATGCCTTTAGATATATGCAGGTGAGGGCTTTCGGCAATTGAAGGACTCGGGATCACGCAGAAGGCCCACGAAGCTAAGATCCAGGAGGCGACGGGTGAGGGAATTCCCGTTGCTCCCGGCACAAGAAGTTCAAGATTGGGTGATCTCGGGTGTATGGGTCGGGGAGGGCAAGGTGTCGGAAATACACCAGGAGTTGAAAGAAGAGGGGGAAGCGCTGGTAGAAGAGTTGAAGGGTAAATGGGAGGAGGAGCTGGGGGAGGAGATCGAGAAAGGTCTGTGGGCTGATGCCCTGGGTAGGGTTAATTCCTCCTCCTCGTGTGCCAGGCTCAGCCCGATACAATTTAAGGTGGTCCACAGAGCGCACTTGACAGGGGCTAGGTTAAGTAGGTTCTTTGGGGTAGAGGACAGATGTGGAAGGTGCTCAGGGAGATGTCCTGGGAGGGGGGAGGTGGGGGAGGGGGGACTGCCTGGGAGGGTGGATGAGCAAGAGATAACATGAAGGGTTGGGGAAACTGGCACGTACGGGTGAGGGCCAGTGTACAAAGCTGTGTAAATATATCATTTTGCCATGTATATATCTTGCTCTGCGCAATTTCTCGTTTTTTTTTTGTTACGGGGGGGGGGGTTATTGTTTGTAAGGGAGAAAAATTGTGTTAAAAAACTTTAATAAAAATATATATATTTTTTTTTAAATTACAAACTAATATGGCATTCCTGCATTACAGGCACCAAGGTAATACAAATTTAATAATTCAAGTATTTGATTGATGACTTGAACCATTTAAGGAATAGGGCTATCCGGTACCTTTCCATCCTGCATCTTATGGGGTTGGATTTAGTTAAACTTCTGAGTTGTTTTGGTTGCTCTGGGCATGATGGGGCTAACCAGCTCTGAAATTGTGAAAATTGCATCAAAGATTTTCTGACATTCTTTCAAATACCAACTCCTTCTTGTTTGTAGGGTTTGGAGCTTTGTGACATGTGGGGCCTTGTACAACTGGTACTGAGGGCCTGAGATCAATCTCAGTATGAATGCCAATAGGAGAAGATTTGTTACATACAATACAAAATTGTACCACCAGCATCAGTGATTTTAGAATCCAATTATATGATTTTCTCTGTGAAAATTGTAGATTTGGTAACCTTGATTATTTTTACATGTTGCCATAGCTGCGGATTCAATTTTTATGTCTTGGCTTTTTTAAAACCCAGAATGTGCAGGAAGATAATAGGCAACATGTGGGCAACTGGAGGTAGGTATATGGCATTTAGCAGCGGGGGGGCTTCAGGTTGTGGAATTTTGGAGTAACTATGAGGTGTTGGTCCTTGGTAACGTCTGGAATAGTGGGAAAGGTGTTCTAGCTTCCATTTACAAATGATCTCAAAGAATTGGGAAGGAGGGATCTGAAGTCCATGAATCCTGGATAAAATGCGGTCTTGGAGGACGAGGAAGATTTTGTGGGGTTGACACCATTGGGCAAAGGTTGCCAGAGACTGGCAACTCTGGAGAATGGGTCGCTGAGATCCAGAAACACCAAGAAAAAGGATTTCTTGATCCAACAATGTTTATACGAGAAGTAGTGGTATCGAGGTGTTGAAGAGAATTGCAATATTGTACTATAGTGGAATTGTGTCTGGCAGTAGTGGGGGTGTTGCAGTAGGAACGTGATTGGGTGATCAGGCACCTGCATCATGTTGCTGGGCTGTACTCTGGTAGCCAACTTGAAACCAGTTTTAAGAAATAAATGTGATTTCCATTCTGTTGTTTGCTTGGTGCCAAATGTTGCCCGATTAATACTCCTGTGAAACACCTTGGACAGTTTCTGCATTAAAGGTACTGTTGTTGCTACGTTCATTAAATTAAGTTAGCTCAGGCAGCATCTTAACAACTTGTTACCTCTGACCGAACTCCAGTTTCCAAATGTAAGCTGACAGTACCCGTCTTATCTTGTCATCGCCTCCCTCAACCTCTCCACTGTCTGTGTTATCAGATTTGGTGGTCCAACATCTACGCTTGGATGAGTTGAAACATCCTTCAATTAAAATTAGGAAGGCCTAAGTCGTTATGTTCACCTCGCTCCATAAATTCTATTTACCGTCACCAGTTTCATATCCTTCCCTGTCTGCAGTTTCAGATTTGGCATCCTATTTAACTCTGAGATGGACTTCTGACCCTGTATCCTCACCATCACAAAGGTAGCACAATGGTTAGCACTGTGGCTTCACAGTGCCAGGAGCCCAGGTTCGATTCCCAGCTGGTTCACTGTCTGTGCGGAGCCTGCATGTTCTCCACGTGTCTGCGTGCGTTTCCTTCGGGTGCTCCGGTTTTCTCCCACTAGTCCCGAAAGACGTGCTGTTAGGTAATTTGGACATTCTGAATTCTCCCTCTGTGTACCCGAACAGGTGCCGGAATGTGGCAACAAGGGACTTTTCACAGTAGCTTCATTGCAATGTAAGCCTACTTGTGACAATAAAGATTCTTATTATTATTCTTAATCTTGCTCATTTCCACCTGTGCCTAGCCCATCTACTGACGAAACCCTCATCCATGATTTTGTTGCTTCCACACTATTCCAATGCTCTTCCAGCTAACCTATCTTTTGTCCACCATAAGCTTGAGCTCATACAAAATGCTGCCACCCATATCCTAAATTGCATCAAGTCTCATTGAGTCATCACTTCCATGCTCACTGATCTAGATTGTCTCCCAGGCTAGCAACATTTAAATTTAAAAATATCTTATCCTTGTGTCCAAACTTCTCTCAATCCTTCTTGTCTTTGCAAACTCCTTTAGCTATGCAACCCTTTCAGAACTCTTGTTTCTCCACCTTCTACCCCTTGACCATCTCCACTTCCTTTGCCCCACCTTATTTTTTTTAAACCCTAAAGCCTCAAATTCCATCTCCAGCTTGCAAATACAAGTTAAAACCTACCTTTTCTGAAGCACTTTTGTCACCCATCCCAATTTCCCCTTTCTTTGGTCAGTGTCAATTTTTGTCTGGTTATACTTCTGTGAAGTGCTTTTGGATGTTTTATTGTGTTATTGGTGCTATATGTTTGTAAGTTTCTGTTGAGTTTTTACTTAATTGCATGAATACACCATGCTTTAAAACACAGCATTTTAAAGTAATCTTTACAGATTTTGTGCTGAACAAATGGTGGAATGATTTGAAAACTTGATCCATGTGCTATTTCGCATTAATTTCTGTTTATTTGAATAAACTGTGTGTTAGCTTATAGCCTTGCCTTAGTTTGATAGGTAGCATCAAAAAGGGAGAAAGAGCAGGATGGTATGTACATACCACAACATAGGAATGGTAATGATTGGCTGTATAATCAATGGATCTTGTTGGGCAAGTGGATGCACATTTGGGATTGTAGAGGATATATGATCCACCTCCCGAGAGTGGTGCTCGAAGCTAAGCTGGAGTAAAATATCTGGTGTGAGACCAAAAGTTTTACCTTTTTAACTGTAAAGCGTTTTGGAATGGGCATATAACCTCAATGCAAAGATGCTGAAGGTATGGAGGAACAGATATATCTATTGGTGAAAGCATACAATTTCTTGAAAATGTGAGTGCATGTTGTTAAACCAATAAACAGGTCAATAGTATTTGGGTTTTATAAATAAAGGCATTAATAATTGCTTATTGTCACAAGTAGGCTTCAATGAAGTTACTGTGAAAAGCCCCTAGTCGCCACATTCCGGCGCCTGTTCGGGGAGGCCGGTACGGGAATTAAACCCGCGCTGCTGGCCTTGTTCTGCATTACAAACCAGTTGTTTAGCCCACTGTGCTAAACTAGCCCCTTAGTATCAGAGCAAAGACGTAATAAGTTTGTAAAAGGTAGTAATTGACACACTGAGGACAGTGCTCAAATTTGAGCTCCCCAGTATAGAAAAGACCTTCCGCATGTCAGAGTGTGCAATGTAGATCATACCAAAGATGAGAAACTGTAGTTACATTGTGGGCCTTGATGTACTGGAATTACTATCATTGGAGCAGAGAGGATTCAGCAGTAAGAGTACGATATTTTTATTGTGTGAATAGGGAAAGATTTGTTTCCTTTTGGTTGGGGTTTCTTCAATGAGAAACTATTCATTTAAAATTGCCTCAAGAGTAAGGAAAAAAATTGGGAAGAATATGCAGAAGTTTTAGATCATATGCTTTGGCACAGAGTGTTTGGGGAGGAGATCATTGTACCTTCTAAAGGAAGAGGAAATAAGCAATTGAGGCAGAGGAAAATTGGGCGAGATCAAGGCTTTTATTTATTTATTCATTCATGGGATGTGGGCATCGCTGGCTGGGCCAGCATTTATTGCCCATCCCTGAGGGTATTTAAGAGTCAACCACATTGGGCGTGGGCGAGCAGGGCAGCCGCAACACAAGAGCTCCCGCTGGTGGCCGCGATTCGCGGCAATTTCGGGGAAATCCCCGAGTCCTCATGCAGTCCCCGACTCGTCGGCCTTGGGGGCCGTCACGAGCAGCCAGCGGGGCCGGATTAAAAACCGGAGAAGAACCCCGTGTCGGGTGGCGGGGGCTGAGGCGCTGGGCCCGGCGCGGCAGGTTAGAGCAGCGGGGGCGGAGCTATGAGGAGGTCGAGGCGGCAGGCCCGAGGCCAGGGCACCATGTAGGGAGGGTGCCTCATGTCGGATGGCTCCCACCTAGGAAGAAGAAAGAAGGTTGAAGCCTGGTCCCAGGGGACCTCTGGGTGAATCATAGAATCATAGAATTTACAGTGCAGAAGGAGGCCATTTGGCCCATCGAGTCTGCACCGGCTCTTGGAAAGAGCACCCTACCCAAGCCCATACCCCCCCCACACTATCCCCATAACCCAGTAACCCCACCCCAACGGCAATTTTGGACACTAAGGGGCAATTTTTTAGCATGGCCAATCCACCTAACCCGCACATCTTTGGACTGTGGGAGGAAACCGGAGCACCCGGAGGAAACCCACGCACACACTGGGAGGATGTGCAGACTCCGCACAGACAGCGACTCAAGCCGGGAATCGAACCTGGGACCCTGGAGCTGTGAAGCAATTGTGCTAACCACTATGCTACCGTGCTGCCCAGAGCTGCCCGTGAATGCAGAGGCGAAAGAAAGAAGGTTTAAGGAAGTTTGGTGAAAGTTTTTTTTTCTCTCCCCTTTTTTTTTTCAAAAAAGAATGTCAGATTGATGAAGGACAGGAGGGTGAAGGGGACGAGAGGAGAAAAGAAAGAAGATAAAAAACAATAAGCTGCTAAAGGATGCGAAGAGCAGCGTCGAAGAAAGGGGGAAACGCAGGTTCGCCGCCGAAGGAGAAGACGAGCAAAAGTGTTGACAGGATGGCGGAAGCTGAACTGCAAGGCGGGGCCGCCGGACTACTTACGGTGGAGAAGATGACAGAGGTGATGGCGGTGGAGCTGGTAAAACAGTTTGTGAGGCACATGGAGGCCTTGAGGAAAGAGACGGCAGTCGTGTTGAGGTCATTGGTGGAAGAGGCAATCGGCCCGATGAGGGTGGAGGTGGCAAAGGCATCGGCCGAGGTGAGAAAGCAGGGCGAGAAGATGAAGGAAGTGGAGGAGGCCGTGACACGACACAGCGACCAGGTCACCTCGATGGGGGACGAGCTGCGGAGGGTGGTGGAGGTTAACAGAGGACTCCGAGCAAAGCTGGAAGACTTGGAAAACCGCTCAAGGCGGCACAATTTGAGAATTGTGGGCTTGCCCGAAGGGACAGAGGGCCCAAGGCCAATGCAATACTTTGCTAAGAGGTTGGCGGAGCTGATGGGGGAGGGTGAGAACCCCACTCCTGTACGAGCTAGATCGAGCTCATCGGTCATGGCCGAAGCCCAAAGTGAACGAGCCGCCGAGGGCAGTAATTATCTGCTTCCATAAGTTTTGCATGAAGGAGACGGTATTAAACTGGGCGAAGCAGGAGCGTGAGGTGCTGTGGGATGGTACTACGGTTCGGATCTACCAGGACCTGACGGTGGAGTTGACAAAAAGACGAGCGGCGTTTGGGCAAGTGAAGGCGGCTTTGTACAAGAAGGGGGTGTGATTTGGTACCCGGCAAAGTTGAGAGTAACATATAACGCCAAAGACTTTTATTCTGAGACAGCGGAGGCGACTGAGGCGTTCGTGAGGGCAGAAGGCTTGGGACAGACGTGAAGAGCGGAACTGGAAGAGAGACTGTGGACTGTGTTTGAGCGGCTGGAAAATGTACAAATGTTACAACTTTCTTTTTACTGATTTATATTGAAATTTACTTCTCTTTGCATTGTTACAGAGTTCAAGTTAATGGCGTTCTGTGCTGCGACGGTTAAATGTTATGTTAGTGAATTGTAGGGGTTGGATTGTTGGGTTTGTTTTGGAGTTTCTCTGGGACTGGGTGGAAGGGGGAAGAGGTCTTTGCAGGGGGAGCCACCCGTGCTAGCTCACTAAAGTCAGTTAGTGAACGGGGGTGAGGTGAGGAGGGCTGCAGACGTTGGAGCTTGGATAGCAGGCTTCAATGGGCCTACGAGGTGAGCAAGAGGGGGTGGAGGGATGGATGTTGGGGGATGTTTTTGTAGGGGGGTTCTTGGGAGGGGGGGAAGGGGTTCGATGTCAACAATGGACAGGGGCGGGTCAGGCTTATGGGACAGGGCCCGGTGGTATGGTGATGGTGGATAAGAAAGGTGGGGGGGGTGCGGGGCGGGGGGGAGGAGAGACCCCCAGTAGGGATAATCACGTGGAACGTGAGAGGGTTAGGAGGTCCGGTCAAGGGTGCTTGCACATCTTAAAAGTTTGAAAGCCGATGTAGCAATGCTGCAGGAGACTCACTTGAGGGTGAAGGACCAGGTAAGACTTAAAAAGGGCTGGGTTAGCCAAGTGTTTCACTCCGGATTTGATGGAAGGGCTCGAGGGATAGCGGTGTTGGTCAGCAAAAGGGTACGCTTCCAGATGGAGAAGGTGGTGGCAGATCAGAGGGGTAGATATGTGATTGTGGCAGGGGCACTGGAGGGGAGATTAGTGGCGCTGTTAAGTGTATACGGTCCCAATTGGGACGATGTGGGATTCGCGAGGAAGGTGTTTGGGGCTATTCCCAACTTGGACACGCATGAGATGATTGTGGGGGGGGGGGGGGGCTGGAACTTGGTGCAGGAGCCAAGGTTGGACAGATCACCGCGCTCGCTGGTCCCATCAGGGGGGGGGGCGAAGGTGCTGGCTGGGCGAATGGTGGAAATGGGAGGGGTGGACCCTTGGAGGTTCCTGCACCCAAGGGAATGGGAGTACTCGTTTTTCTCAGCGTTCCATAAGGTATACTCTATCGATCTATCGATAAGGGAATAGTGTAAATGGGCTTTAGAGTGGTTTCACAGGTCGGCGCAACATCGAGGGCTGAAGGGTCTGTACTGCGCTGTAATGTTCTATGTTCTCGCGGATCGACTTTTTTGTGGTGGGGAAGGCTTTGCTGGCTGGAGTCAAGGGGTCGGAATACTCTGCAATTGCAGTGTCAGATCACGCTCCACATTGGGTGGATATGGTGCTGGAGAAGGGGGCAGCGCAGATACCGGGGTGGAAACTGGATGTGGGGCTTTTGGGGAATCAAGTGTTCTGTGAGAAAATTGAAACGGTAATTAAGGAATATGTAGGTTTCAATTGTACGGGTGAGGTGTCGAAAGCAGTCGTCTGGGAGGCTCTCAAGGTGCTGGTCAGGGGTGAGGTAATTTAGTTTAAGGCCAGGGTGGATAAAGAGGAGAGGTTGGAGCGGCAGAGGGTAATAGATGAGATGTTGGAGGTAGATAGGAGGTATGCAGAGGATGGGTCCCGGCGAAGCTGGAAAAGAGGAAGGAACTACAGGCGAGCTTCGACTGACTGTCCACCAGGAAGGCGGTGCGCCAACTGGGACGAGCAAGGAGTGCAGTTTACGGAGGCAGCGGCAAGGAAAATTCTTCAGGTGAAGGATAGGGCAGGGAAGTTGGTGGTGGCTCCAGTGCTGATTAACAAGGTTTTTGAGGAGTTTTATGAGAGGTTGTACAAGTCCGAGCCACCCGGGGGAGAATGTGAGATGCAGGAATTTCTAAATGGGTTGGAGTACCCGAGGCGAGGGGAGGGGGACAGGGCTACATTAGAAGGAGCAATAGTGGAGCAGGAGATAAAGGATGTGATTGGGAGGATGCAGTCAGGGAAGGTGGCAGGGCCGGATGGGTTTCCGGTGGAATATTATAAAAAATTTAAGGATAGGTTGGCACCCCTATTGGTGGGGATGTTTGAGGAGACGATGGGGAAGGGGGTATTGCCGCAAACCTTGGGGCAGGCATCAATTTCCCTGTTACAAAAAAAGATAAGGATCCGACGGAGTGTGGGTCGTATTGGCCCATATCACTTCTGAATGTGGCCGCAAAAGTGTTGGCGAAGGTACTGACGGGTAGGCTGGAGGAGTGCCTCCTGAAGGTGATGGGGGAGGGTCAGACGGGGTTCGTGAAAGGGAGGCAGCTGTTTTCGAACATTAGGAGGGTTTTGAACGATGTTATGGCTCCGGCGGAAGGGAAGGAAACCGAGGTAGTTGTGGCATTGGACGCCGAGAAGGTGTTTGATTGGGTAGAATGGGGGTACCTGATGGCAGTGCTGGAGCGGTTTCGGATTGGACCAAGGTTTGTGAACTGGGTAAAGCTATTTTTAAAAAAAATACGTTTATTCAGATTTTCCAACAAAAGTTTAAGAACCCCCCCCCCCCCCATAACAAAAACACAACAATCGAAAATAATACAAAACTTATACATTGGGTTTCCCCCGTATATAGCAACCCCCCCCCATATGACATTCAAAGGTACCCTTGGGGAAGCGCCCCCCCCCCCCCCCCCCCCCCCCCCCCACCCTTAGGTTGCTGCTGCTGCTGACCTCCTCCTAAAGCTTCACGAGATAGTCTTGGAACGATTGCCACCGCCTGAAGAAACCCTGCACAGACCCTCTCAAGGCAAACTTTATCCTCTCCAGCTTAATGAACCCTGCCATGTCATTTATCCAGGCTTCCACACTGGGGGGCTTCACGTCCTTCCATAATAGCAAGATCCTCCGCCGGGCTACCAGGGACGCAATGGCCAGGATACTGGCCTCTTTCGCCTCCTGCACTCTCGGCTCGTCTGTTACCCCAAATAGTGCCAACCCCCAGCTCGGCTTGACCTGGACTTTCACCACCTTGGAGATAGTCCTCGCGAAACCCCTCCAGAACCCATCCAGTGCCGGGCACTACCAGAACATTGGGACGTGATTCGCCAGGCTTCCCGAGCACCTCCCACAATGTCCTCCATCCCGAAGAACCTACTCCACCTCGCCCCTGTCATATGCGCTCTATGAGTAACCTTAAATTGTATTAAGCTGAGCCTGGCGCAAGAGGAAGAGGAGTTAACCCTACTCAGGGCATCAGCCCACAGACCCTCATCTATCTCCTCCCCAAGCTCCTTCTCCCACTTGCCCTTTAACTCCTCTACCGAGGGCTCCTCCTCTTCTTTCATCTCCTGATAGATCGCCGAAACCTTGCCCTCTCCGACCCATACACCCGAAATCACCCTGTCCTGAATCCCCTGTGCCGGGAGCAACGGGAATTCCCTCACCTACCGCCTCACAAACGCCCTCACTTGCATATACCTGAAGGCATTTCCTGGGGGTAACCCAAATTTCTTCTCCAGCGCCCCTAGGCTCGCAAACGTCCCATCTATAAACAGATCCCCCATTCTTCTAATCCCTGCCCGATGCCAGCTCCGAAACCCCACATCCATCCTTCCCGGGACGAACCGATGGTTCTCCTGAATCGGGGACCAAACCGAGGCTCCCACCTCGCCCCTATGCCGTCTCCATTGCCCCCAGCCCTTCAACATTGCTGCCACCACCGGACTCGTGGTGTACCTTGTCGGCGAGAGCGGCAGCGGTGCCGTCACCTTGGTAATCATAATGGGAAGGCACTGGAACACAAAGAGAAACCTCAGGAGGACCATCATTTTAACCGACTGTACCCTGCCAGCTAGCGAGAGTGGCAGCACATCCCATCTTTTGAAATCCTCCTCCATCTGCTCCACCAACCGCGTCAAATTGAGCTTGTGCAGGACCCCCCAACTCCCAGCCACCTGGATCCCCAAGTACTGAAAGTTCCTTCCGCCCTCTTCAATGGTAGGTCATCTATCCCCCTTCCCTGGTCTCCTGGATGCACCACAAAGAGCTCACTTTTCCCTACGTTGAGCTTATAGCCCGAGAAGTCCCCAAACTCCCTTAGGATCCGCATGACCTCCACCATCCCCTCCACTGGATCTGCCACATACAGCAACAGGTCGTCCGCATACAGCGACACCCGATGTTCCTCTCCCCCTCGGACCAATCCCCTCCATTTCCTGGAGTCCCTTAGTGCCATGGCCAAAGGCTCAATTGCCAATGCAAACAACAAGGGGCACAGGGGGCACCCCTGCCTTGTCCCTCGGTACAGCCAAAAGGACTCCGACGTCCGCCGATTCGTAGCCACACTCGCCACCGGGGCTCTGTATAGCAGCCTGACCCAGCTGATGAACCCCTCCCCGAACCCAAACCTCCGCAACACTTCCTAAAGATACTCCCACTCCGCATCCATAGCTGCCACTACCTCCGCTTCTCCCTCCACCGATGGCATCATAATCGCGTTGAGGAGCCTCCGCACATTGGTGTTTAGCTGCCTGCCCTTTACAAATCCCGTCTGGTCCTCATGGATCACCCCCGGGGCACAGTCCTCAATTCTCGTAGCCAGCACTTTTGCCAGCAACTTAGCATCCACATTGAGGAGCGAGATTGGTCTATATGACCCACATTGCAGTGGGTACTTGTCCCGCTTCAGGATCAGAGAGCTCAGCGCCCTGGACATTGTCGGGGGCAGGGTCCCCCCCCTTGCATCATTGAAAGTCCTCACTAGCAACGGGCCTAGCAGGTCCGCATATTTCCTATAAAACTCGACCGGGAACCCATCTGGCCCCGGGGCCTTCCCCGCCTGCATGTTCCCCAATCCTTTAACCAGCTCCTCCAACCCAATTGGCGCCCCTAAACCAGCCACCTCCTGCTCCTCCACCCTCGGGAACATCAGTTGATCCAAAAATCGTCGCATCCCCTCTTTCCCCCGCTGGGGGCTCAGATCTGTACAGCTCCTCATAGAAGTCCTTGAATACCTCATTTACTTTCACCGCACTCCGCACCGTATTCCCCCCGCTATCCTTAACTCCACCTATCTCCCTCGCTGCCTCCCTCTTACGAAGCTGGTGTGCCAGCATCCGGCTCGCCTACTCCCCATACTCGTACGTCGCCCCCTGTGCTTTCCTCCAATGTGCCTCTGCTTTCCCTGTGGTCAACAGGTCAAACTCCGTCTGGAGGCTTCGCCGCTCCCGGAGTAGTCCCTCCTCGGGGGCCTCTGCATTATCACCTGTCCACCCTTAAGATCTCCCCCACCAACCTCTCCCTCTCCCTGCCCTCTCTCTTCTCCCTGTGGACCCTGGATGGAGATTAGCTCCCCCTTGACCAACGCCTCCCAGACTACCCCCACCTGCACCTCTCCGTTGTCATTGGCCTCCAAATATCTCTCGATGCACCCTCCCGCACACCACCTCATCCGCCAATAATCCCACATCAAGACTCCACAACGGGCGCGGATCCCTCTCCTCTCCTAACTCTAGCTCCACCCAGTGCGGGGCGTGGTCTGAGATGGCTATGGCCGATACTCCGTTCCCTCCACTTTCGGGATTAGCGCCCTACTCAAAACAAAAAAATCTATCCGGGAGTAGGCTCTATGTACATGGGAAAAGAATGAGAATTCCCTGGCCAGGGGCCTGGCAAACCTCCATGGATCCACTCCCCCCATCTGGTCCATAAACCCCCTAAGTACCTTGGCCTGTCTTGGACCTAGAGCGATCCAATGCTGGATCCAGCACCGTGTTGAAATCCCCCCCCCCCCCCATTATCAGGCTTCCTACCGCCAGGTCCGGAATCTGACCCAGCATGCGCTTCATAAATCCGGCATCATCCCAGTTCGGGGCATATACATTTACCAGTACCACCCACACCCTCTGCAACCTATCGCTCACCATCACGTATCGACCTCCATTATCCACTACAATATTCTTTGCCTCAAACGACACCCACTTCCCCACCAGTATTGCAACCCCTCTGTTCTTCGCATCCAGCCCCGACCAACTTTTCAGTCTGTATAAAGCTCCAAACCTCCTCAGGCGTTTCAAAATAGTGGTGCCGATCCTGGAATGTGACCCACAATCGCGCTGGCTGCAGCATACCGAACTTCACCCCTTTCCGAAGGAGCACCGCCTTAGCCCGATTACAGCCAGCTCTCTTCTTGGCCACCTCTGCGCTCCAGTCCTGGTAGATTCGGATCGCCATGTTCTCCCACCTGCTGTTCCGCTCTTTCTTGGCCCATCTCAAGACACTCTCTCTGTCCATAAAGCGGTGAAACCTCACCACTACAGCCCTTGGCGGCTTCTTGGCCTTGGGTCTCCTTGCGAGGACCCGGTGCGCCCCATCTAGCTCCTTGGCCTCGGGAAGTCTCCCGCACCCATCAGCGAATTGAGCATC
This sequence comes from Scyliorhinus torazame, assembly GCF_047496885.1. Lineage (NCBI taxonomy): Eukaryota > Metazoa > Chordata > Chondrichthyes > Carcharhiniformes > Scyliorhinidae > Scyliorhinus > Scyliorhinus torazame. The sequence goes on from NC_092707.1 coordinate 313,983,320, forward strand.
GTGCTCACATATGCCCCAGCATCGGGCCCCTCCACTCCTTCAGGGAGACCCAGAATCCGAAGATTCTTCCTCCTCGACCTATTCTCCAGGTCCTCAAATCTTTCCGCCCACCTCTTGTTCAGCGCCTCGTGTGCCTCCACCTTCACCGCCAGGCCCAAGATCTCGTCCTCGTTCTCTGAGGCTTTTTGCCGCACCTCTCGGATCGCCGCCCCTTGGGCCTTCTGGGTCTCCACTAGCTTCTCAATCGCCGCCTTCATTGGCGCCAGCATTTCGGTTTTCAGCTCCTCAAAGCAGCGTTTAAGAAACCCCTGCTGCTCCTGCGACCACAGCGCCCATGCTGCTTGGTCTTCCCCCGCCGTCATCTTGCTTTTTCTCCCTCTCACTTTTCGCTGCTCCAAGATCCCTTTTTTCACCGCTCCACTCCTGGTCCAATCCATATACTGTCGGGGCGACCTTGCTGTCACCTTCCCACACTGAAAGCCGTCGAACAAGTGCCATTGGGGCCCCTCTAGAGAGCCCAAAAGTCCGTTCCCGGCGGGAGCTGCCGAACGTGCGACCTATCCAGGCATGGCCGCAACTGGAAGTCGGGTAAACCGAGTGCGTCGATAGGAAGAATATTGGAGCTACTGGGGGTATTTGGGTCTTTCTCTGGGTACAAGCTGAACCTGGACAAGAGGGAGTATTTTGTGGTGTCTCGCCCGGGGGTGGGGGCAGGGGAGGGGGGGCTGTCATTCCGTAGAGCAGGGACTCATTTTAGGTATCTGGGGGTGCAGGTTGCCCGGGAGTGGGGGAGGCTTCACAGGTACAACATCACTAGTTTGGTGGGGAGAGTGAAAGCCGATCTGGCAAGGTGGGACGGCCTTCCTCTGTCACTGGCGGTACAGGCGGTTAAAATGAATGTGTTGCCGCGATTCCTGTTTATTTTTCAATGCCTACCGATTTTCCTGCCAATGTCTTTTTTCAGGGAGATTGAGGGAAGGATTACTCCATTCATATGGGGAGGGAAGGTGGCCAGAGTGAGAAAGGTGCTGCTACAGACGGGAAGGCAGGCAGGAGGTTTGGGTCTCCCGAACCTGTTGTACTACTACTGGGCGGCGAATGTGGAGAAGGTGCGGAGCTGGGTCAGAGGGGTTGATTCTCAGTGGGTCAGAATGGAGGAGAGTTTGTGCAGGGGGTCGGGGCTGAAGGCACTTGCAACAGCGCCGCTCCCGATAGCTCCAGGGAAATATTCAGGGAGTCCGGTAATAATAGCTTCATTGAAAATCTGGAGGCAGTTTCGCCAACACTTCGGGTTGGGTTTAGGGTCAAGGGAAATGCTGATTCGGGGGAACCACAGATTTGAGCCAGGGAGGTGGGATGGAAGTTTTCGGAAATGGTAAGAGAAGGGGATTAAGACGCTAAAGGATTTGTTTCTTCGGGGTCGGTTTGCAGGATTGAGGGAGCTGGAAGCGAAGTATGGGCTAGAGCAGGGAGAAGTGTTTAGGTACATGCAGGTTTGGGATTTTGCCAGGAAGGAGATAGAGGTTCCCAGAGGAACCGACCTCTACATTGCTGGAGGAGGTGTTGACGACAAGGGGACTGGAGAAGGGGGCAGTGTCAGCGGTGTATGGAGCTATTTTGGAAGAGGATAAGGCACCACTGGAAGGGATCAAAGCAAAGTGGGAGGAAGAGCTGGGAGAGGTTATAGAGGAGGGTGTCTGGTGTGAGGTGCTCTGGAGAGAGAATGCCTCCACCTCATGTGCGAGGTTGGGGCTGATACGGCTGAAGGTGGTATATAGAGTGCACCTCACGAGGGCGAGGATGAGCCGATTTTTTGAAGGAGTAGAGGATGTGTGTGAGCGTTGCGGGAGAGGGCCCGCTAATCACGTTCATATGTTTTGGTCCTGTCCAAAGCTAGGGGAGTACTGGAAGGAGGTGTTTAGGGTAATTTCCAAGGTGGTGCGTGTGAAACTGGACCCGGGTCCCCAGGAGGCCACATTCGGGGTGTCGGACCAGCCAGGGTTGGAAACGGGTGTGGTGGCAGATGTCATAGCCTTCGCCTCGTTGATCGCCCGAAGGCGGATCCTGCTGGGATGGAGAGCAGCCTCTCCACCCAGTGCCCTGGCGTGGCGGGGGGACCTGTTGGAATACTTGACCCTTGAGAAGGTTAAGTTCGAACTGAGGTGAAGCTCGGAGAGGTTCTACAAGTCATGGGCACTATTTATTATGCACTTTCAAGAACTGGATAACATCGAACATTAGTGGGTGTGGGGGGAGGGGGGCTGTGTAAGATTAAGGGTGACTGGGTAATCCCTGACTCCTTTTTGTCATTTGTTTATGTAAACATGCGGGCTGATGTTTGGGGGTTGGTGGGCGGATGGGATAGTTATCATTGGGATTGACATATCTTGCTGATTATTGTTTATTGTTGATGGGTGTAAATGCTGGAGAAAATGTGAAAAAGGAGGAGAATAAAAATATTTTTTTTAAAAAGTGTCAACCACATTGCTACGGGTCTGGTATCACATGTAGGTCAGACCAGATAAGGACGGCAGATTTCCTGATCAGTGAATTAGATCTATGATTTTACTCACAATTACACTGGAACAAGTTAGTTTGAACAGAGGAGAATTGGTTTGAGTGACCACCAAAGAATGGAAAACTTGACTTGAAGCACAATGTGTCAAACAAGTTGGAAATCTAAAGAAATAAAAAGTACAATAAGTACAAAATTGTCACAATTGCAACCAAAGGGAAAGAAAAATAAATTGTAATTCAAAATCAGAGGTAATGTTTAATATTCCACTTGCTTGACTTGAGAAGTTGCAACCAAGGTTTGTCCCTGTCTTGACCGTGCTAAAAACATAAGAAATAGGGACAGAAGTAGGCCCTTTAATAAGAAAATAGCTGATCTACCTGAATATCTTCTCGCCTGATCCCCCAAATCTCCTTAGTATTCAGGAATTTATCAATCTCTGTCTTCATCCATTTTGTCTCGGCAGAGAATTCTATAGATTTTCAATCCTTTGAGTAAAGAAATTTCCCCTCATCTCATTCATGTCTAAAGGGCTGATCCCTTATTCAGAAACTGTGGCCACAGTGCGAAACTCACGATCTTGGGGGAACAATGCCCCAGCATCAGATCTTATTTCCTGGAGATGACCTCTCATACAAAATCCAGGAATATGTAGTATATGGATATATGGCAAAGTAAGGGTTATTGAGTCCTCTTTGTGAGACTCACTGAACATTTAGCAGACAACACGGTGACAAGTAATGGAAAAACACAGGACCTCCGAAAAGCTGTTGCAGAAATTCAAAGGCTGGAAAATTAAAGGAGCAGCATTCTGACCTAACTGGTATCACCTGAAACAAAGGACATGGGTGGCACAGTGGTTAGCAGTGCAGCCTCACAGCTCCAGGGACCCGGGTTTAATTCCGGGTTCAAGTGACTGTCTGTGTGGAGTTTGCACTTTCACTGCGTGTCTTTGGGGGTTCCCTGATGCTCCAGTTTTCTCCCACAGTCCAAAGATGTGCAGGTTAGGGGGATTGGCCATGATAAATTGCCCCTTAGTGTCCAAAAGGTTAGGTGGGGATTAGTGGGTTACGGGGATAGTGTTGAGTTGTGGGCTTAAGTGAGGTGCTCTTTCCAAGGGCCAGTGCAGACTCAATGTGTTGTGTTATGCTGCTTCGGATAACATCGGCTGCTACTTGATGCAGTCTTAACTAAAGGATGCTCCAGTCTCTGAAATGAGTTCAACGTGTTTATTGAACTATTAACACAGTTCTCAAATGAGTTCGACTGTCTGCTAATCTAACTGTAGTAACTGTACCAGCTTGCTCTAAGCCACGTGCTGCTGAACAACCCTGTCTAACTCTCTAGATGTCTATCTGTGGAAAAAGGCAGGGTGTGAGTGCCTCATCACTTTTATAGTGTTTATGTCATGCCCCCTTGTGGTGATGCCTGACTGCCCATTGGTTGTGTCCTCTTCGGAGTGTTCATTGGTTGCATGTTTGCATATCATGACATCTCTCCCCCCCCCCCCCCTTTGTTTTTTTTTTTAGATGTATATACACGTGAATGTGTCTGTCTAATATGACTGACTGAGGAATACAGAACAGAACAAACAAAACAAATGCTCATAAGTCCAGTCCCTGAGGCTTGCGTCTGATCCTCGTCGACCACCGGAGAGGTGGTGGAGGGGATGACGGTGTCTTGACAGGCGAGTGGGAGGCACGACTAGTGGCCTTTTGGTTCGAGGTGTCTGGAGGTGGCAATTCGACATGTAGAAATGGAGGGGAAGTGGTTGTGGGCAAGCAATGTTTCGCAGTGCCCTTCGATTCCTTCGCACAATGGAGCCATCAGCCGTACGTATGACATGGGATCTGGGCGTGGCCTGTCGAACAACGACAGCCGGAGCAGACCACCCACCATCCGGTATCTTGATCCTGACCGTGTCTGCCGGGGATAGCACGTCCAGATCGGTGACATGTGCATCATAGCCCTGCTTCTGGCTGTCGCGAAGCTACTGCATCTTCTGCAGCACCGGGAGGTGATCAAGGTAGGGCAGGTGTATGGCTGGAAGCGTCGTCCGCAGGTCCCTGTTCATCAGCAGCTGAGCTGGCGACATGCCAGTGGACAAGGGAGTCCCCCGGTATGCAAGTAGTGCAAGGTGTATGTTGGAAGCGGAGTCCGAGGCCTTGCAGATGAGCTGCTTATCGATGTGCATCCCTTTTTCGACTTTGCCATTGGACTGCGGATAGTGCGGACTGGAGGTGACATGCCTGAAATTGTAGTTCTTGGCAAACGTGGACCATTCTCGACTGTGGAAGCACGGGCAATTGTCGCTCATGACGGTGTTCGGGATGCCATGCCGTGCGAATGTATCTTTTTTTTAAAATATATATTTTATTCAAATTTTTTCCGGTCAAACAAAGCAATACAAAGGTTTACCTTTTTTACAACAATAAAACAATATAAATAACAGTGACCGTTTTAACAAATAAATAAATAATATATAAACTAAATGGCAACTGCCATAACAAAAATAATAACTCTCCAGAGATAAAAATCCAACAATCCAATATACATAACCAAGTACAAATATCTATACAAAAACACCCCTGAGGACCTGCCCGAGCCCCCCCCCCCGGGTTGCTGCTGTTGCCTTCCCATTTCCTTTATCGTTCTGCGAGGTAGTCAATGAACGGTTGCCACCGCCTGGTGAACCCTTGAGCCGAACCCCTTAGTGCGAACTTTATCCTTTCCAGTTTTATAAACCCTGCCATGTCATTTATCCAGGTCTCCACGCCCGGGGGTTTGGCTTCCTTCCACATAAGCAATATCCTTCGCCGGGCTAGGGACGCAAAGGCCAAGACATCAGCCTCTTTCGCCTCCTGCACTCCCGGCTCTTCTGCAACCCCAAATATAGCCAACCCCCAGCCTGGCTCGACCCAGACCCCCACCACCTTCGAAAGCACCTTTGCCACCCCCACCCAGAACCCCTGCAGTGCCGGGCATGACCAAAACATGTGGGTATGGTTTGCTGGGCTTCTCGAGCATCTCCCACACCTATCCTCTACCCCGAGAAATTTACTGAGCCTTGCTCCGGTCATATGTGCCCTGTGCAAAACCTTGAACTGTATCAGGCTTAGCCTGGTGCACGAGGACAACGGGTTTACCCTCCGTAGAGCATCAGCCCACCGCCCCTCCTCAATCTTTTCCCCCAGCTCTTCTTCCTATTTCCACTTCAGCTCATCCACCATGATCTCCCCCTCGTCCCTCATTTCCCTGTATATATCCGACACCCTACCATCCCCACCCATGTCCCTGAGATCACTCTGTCTTGAATCTCCTGCGTCGGGAGCTGCGGGAATTCCCTCACCTGTTGCCTCGCAAATGCCTTTAGTTGCATGGACCGAAATGCATTCCCTTGGGGCAACCCATAATTTTCCGTCAGCGCTCCCAGACTCGCAAACGTCCCGTCTACGAACAGATCTCTCGGTTGCACAACCCCAGCTCTCTGCCAAGCTCCAAATCCCCCATCTATTCTCCCCGGGACAAACCTATGATTATTTCTTATCGGGGACCGCACCGAGGCTCCCGTCCTTCCCCTATGTCGTCTCCACTGCCCCCAAATTTTTAGCGTTGCCACCACCACTGGACTTGTGGTGTATTTCTTCGGGGAGAACGGAAACGGCGCCGTCACCAGTGCTTGTAGGCTGGTTCCTTTGCAGGACGCCATCTCCAATCTCTTCCACGCCGCTCCCTCCCCTTCTCCCATCCACTTACACACCATTGAGACATTGGCGGCCCAGTAGTATTCACTTAGGCGCGGTAGTGCCAGCCCCCCCCCCCCCCCATCCCTGCTACGCTGCAAGAACCCCCTCCTCACTCTCGGAGTCTTCCCGGCCCACACAAAACTCATGACACTTTTCTCAATTTTCTTGAAAAAAGCCTTTGTGACCATCACCGGAAGGCACTGAAATACAAAAAGGAATCTCGGGAGGACTACCATTTTGACTGCCTGCACCCTACCCACCAGTGACAGGGGCACCATGTCCCATCTCTTAAAATCCTCCTCCATCTGTTCCACCAGTCTTGTTAAATTAAGCCTATGTAAGGTTCCCCAACTCCTGGCTATCTGAATCCCTAAGTACCTGAAATCTCTTATTACCTTCTTCAGCGGTAAATCATCTATTCCCCTGCTCTGCTCCCCCGGATGCACCACAAACAACTCACTCTTCCCCATATTCAATTTGTACCCCGAAAATTCCCCAAACTCCGAGTGTCTGCATTATCTCAGGCATCCACTCCACTGGGTCCGCAACATACAGCAATAAATCATCTGCATGCAAAGATACCCGGTGTTCTTCTCCTCCCCTGAGTACTCCCCTCCACTTCCTGGAGCCCCTCAGTGCTATGGCCAGGGGCTCAATCGCCAATGCAGACAGTAACGGAGACAGGGGACACCCCTGCCTCGTCCCTCTATGAAGACGGAAGGAGTCGGACCTCTGCCTGTTCGTGATCACGCTTGCCACCGGGGCCCTGTACAGCAGCTGAAACCATCCAATAAACCCTTCTCCAAAACCAAATCTCCTCAGCACCTCCCACAGATAATCCCACTCCACTCTGTCGAATGCTTTCTCGGCGTCCGTCGCCACCACTATCTCCGCCTCCCCCTCTGGTGGGGGCATCATCATTACCCCTAGCAACCTCCGTATGTTCGTGTTCAGCTGTCTCCCCTTAACGAACCCAGTTTGATCTTCGTGGACCACCCCCGGGACACAGTCCTCTATCCTCGTCGCCATCACCTTGGCCAGGAGCTTAGCATCTACAATTAAAAGGGAAATGGGCCTGTAGGACCCACACTGCAGCGGGTCTTTATCCTTCTTTAAAAGGAGCGATATCGTCGCCTCCGACATAGTCGGGGGCAACTGCCCCCTTTCCCTGGCCTCATTAAAGGTTCTCGTCAAAAGCGGGGCCAGTAGGTCCATATATTTCCTATAAAATTCCACTGGGAATCCATCCGGTCCCGGGGCCTTCCCCGCTTGCATGCTCCCAATCCCTTTTACCACCTCCTCCATCTCAATCTGTGCTCCCAGTCCCGCCCTCTCCTGCTCCTCCACCTTCGGGAATTCCAGCTGATCCAGGAAACATCTCATTCCCTCCTTCCCTTCTGGGGGCTGAGCCTTATATAACCTCTCATAGAATGCCTTGAACACCCCATTCACTCTCTCCGCTCCCCGTTCCATCTCTCCCTCCTCATCTCTCACCCCACCTATCTCCCTCGCTGCTCCCTTCTTCCTCAATTGGTGGGCCAGTAGCCGACTCGCCTTCTTTCCATACTCATATTGTACACCCTGTGCCCTCCTCCACTGTGCCTCTGCCTTACCCGTGGTCAGCAGGTCAAACTCCACATGTAACCTTTGTCTTTCCCTGTACAGTCCCTCCTCCGGTGCCTCTGCATATTGCCTGTCCACCCTCAAAAGTTCTTTCAACAATCGCTCCCTTTCTTTACCCTCTTGCTTCCCTTTATGTGCCCTTATGGATATCAGTTCCCCTCTGACCACCGCCTTCAGTGCCTCCCAGACCACTCCCACCTGAACCTCCCCATTGTCATTAAGCTCCAAGCACCTTTCAATACACCCTTAAACATACCCCCTCATCCGCCAATAAGCCCATATCCATTCTCCAGAGTGGGTGCTGTTCTTTTTCCTCTCCTACCTCCAGGTCTACCCAATGTGGAGCGTGGTCCGAAATGGCTATGGCCGTATATTCCGTCCCTGTCACCTTCGGAATCAGTGCCCTTCCCAAGACAAAAAAGTAAATCCGTGAGTATACTTTGTGAACATGGGAGAAAAATGAAAACTCCTTACTCCTAGGCCTACTAAATCTCCAGGGGTCTACCCCTCCCATCTGCACCATGAAGTCCTTGAGCACCCTGGCCGCTGCCGGCCTCCTCCCGGTCCTGGACCTCGAACGGTCCAGCCCTGGATCAAGCACCGTATTGAAGTCTCCCTCATTACCAACTTTCCCGCCTCCAGGCCCAGGATACGTCCCAACATACGCCTCATAAAATTTGCATCATCCCAGTTCGGGGCGTATACGTTCACCAGAACCACCGCTTCCCCTTGCAATCTGCCACTCACCATCACATATCTACCCCCATTGTCCTCCACTATGGTCTTTGCCTCAAACAGTACCCGTTTCCCCACTAAGATAGCCACCCCCCTATTCTTCGCATCTAAACCCGAATGAAACACGTGTCCCACCCATCCTTTACGTAGTCTGACCTGGTCTATCAGTTTCAGATGCGTCTCCTGCAACATAACCACATCTGCCTTTAATTTCTTTAGGTGTGCGAGTACCCGTGCCCTTTTAATCGGCCCATTCAGCCCTCTCACGTTCCACGTGATCAGCCGGGTTGGGGGGCTCCCCCCCCCCCCCCCCCCCCCCCCCCCCCCCCCCGCCTTGTCGATTAGCCATCCCCTTTTTTAACCCGGCTCCTCACCCGGTTCCCACGTACCCGTATATCCCCCAGACGGTGCCCTCCCGCCTCGACCACCCCATCCCATAACAGCTCCCCCTTCTCCTTAGCAGCAGCAACCCAGTTAACCTCCCCCCCCCCCCTCCCTCCGCTAGATCCCCCTCTAGCGTAGTTGCACCCCCCATGTTGCTCCCAGAAGTCAGCAAACTCTGGCTGACCTCGGCTTCCCCCCTTATCCTCGGCTCCCACTGTGCGAGGCCCCCTCCTTCCTGCGTCCCTGTTCCCGCCATCATTACCATAGCGCGGGAACAAAGCTCGCGTTTCCCACTCGGCCCCGCCCCTAATGGCCGGCGCCCACAGTTCCTCATGCCCCCCCAGCCCCCCCAACGTGGGGAAGAGAGAAAAGTTACAGGATCACAAAATTAACAAATTGAAAAATCATTCCACCCCCCCCCCCCCCCCCCCCCCCCCCCCTGTCCCCTGTAATCACACCACCACTTTGTCCCAAAAGCTCTTTCTCTCGCCAGACTATTCCAGCTTCTCGTCCACAATGAATGTCCACGCCTCTTCTGCCGTCTCAAAGTAGTGGTGCTTCCCTTGGTGTGTGACCCACAATCTCGCCGGTTGCAACATTCCAAACTGGACCTTTTTGTGAAGCACCGCCTTAGCCCGATTGAAACTTGCCCTCCTTCTCGCCACCTCTGCACTCCAATCTTGGTATACGCGGATCACCGCGTTCTCCCACCTACAGCTCCGAGTTTTCTTTGCCCATCTGAGAACCGTCTCTCTGTCATTGTAGCGGAGAAACCTCACCACAATAGCTCGAGGTATTTCTCCAGCCTTTGGTCTTCGCGCCAGAACTCGATAAGCTCCCTCCACCTCCAAAGGGCCCGTTGGGGCCTCCGATCCCATTAGCGAGTGAAGCATCGTGCTCACATGTCCTGACGTCCGCCCCTTCTGCGCCTTCGGGAAGACCCAGGACTCTTAAATTCTTCCTCCTTGAGCTATTCTCCAGCGCTTCCAACCTCTCCATATACCTTTTATGCTGTGCCTCGTGCGTTTCTGCCTTCACCACCAGGCCCTGTATTTCATCTTTGTTTTCAGCAGTCTTTGCCTTCACGACCCGAAGCTCCAGCTCTTGGGTCCTCTGCTCCTCCTTTAGCCCTTCAATCGCCTGTAATATCGGGGCCAACAGCTCCTTCTTCAACTCCTTCTTCAGCTCTTCCACACAGCGCCGCAGGAACTCTTGCTGCTCCGGGCCCCTAGCAAACGGCCACCTTCCGACGCCATCTTGCTTTGAGCTTCCCTTCCTTGCCGCTGCTCCAGAGGATCCTCCGCAATCCGGCCGCTATCCTCTCCCTTTTCCATGCGTGTCCGGGGGGATTCCCTTCTGGTTTACCGCACAGTGTTTTTGCCGTTTAAATTGCCGTTGGGGCTCCTATTAAGAGCCCAAAAGTCCGTTCCAACGGGAGCTGCCGAAATGTGCGACTCAGCTGGTCATTGCCGCACCCGGAAGTCCCGCGAATGTAACTTTGATGACGGTCCGTGAGGTGAGGTCTGGCAGCTTCAGCGCCTCAGGATATTTCGAAAAGTAATCAATGATTAAGATATAGTCGCGACCATTCGCGTGGAATAGGTCAATGCTAACCTTGGACCACGGAGAGGTCTCTAGGTCATGTGGTTGGAGTATCTCCTTGCTCTGCGCTGGTTGGAACCTCTGACAGGTTTTGCAGTTCAGGACCATGTCCGTGATGTCCTGGTTGATGCCGGGCCAGTAGACAGCTTGCCGGGCCCTGCGTCTGCACTTTTCTACGCCCAGGTGTCCCTCATGAATCTGCCGCAGCACCATGCTCTGGAGATGTAGCGGGATGACTATCCTGTCCAGCTGGACAGGGTGCCGTCGATCAGCGTCAGGTCATCCTTGACATTGTAGAATTGAGGGCATAGCCCTTTCTGCCAGCCATTGCTGAGGTTGTGGATGACTCGCTGCAACAGGGGGACTTTGGCCGTCTCTTCTCGGATGAGAACGATCTTCTCATCTGTTGCCGGGAGAGTGCTTGCACACAGTTATACCTGCAATTCAATGTGCTGGATGATCTCCAGTGGTTCACTGGGATTCAATGTGCTGGATGATCTCCAGTGGTTCACTGGGTGAGTTGACGGAGCTGGACAATGCATCGGCGATGGTGAGCTCCTTGCCAGGTGTGTACACCAAATTGAAATCATACCTCCGGAGTTTGAGCAGAATTCTCTGCAAATGAGGCTTCATGTCGTTCAGGTCCTTTTGGATGATGTGGACCAGAGGCCTATGATCCGTCTCGACAGTAAATGTTGGCAAGCCGTAGACATAATCATGAAATTTGAGGATGCCAGTGAGAAGACCTAAACAATCCTTCTCAATCTGCGCATATCTGGTCTCAGTGGGTGTCATTGCCCGTGACGCGTATGCTACTGGTACCCAGGATGACGTGTCGTCTCTTTGAAGCAACACCACCCCAATGCCATCCTGACTTGCATCTGTGGGTATTTTGGTCTCTCAGTCTGGGTCAAAGAATGCAAGGATGGGTGCAGTGGTGAGCTTAGCTTTCAGCTCCAGCCACTCTGTTCGGTGCTCCGCCTTCCACTCAAAGGCGGTTGATTTTTTTCACCAAGTTGCGTAGGGCCGTGGTGTGTGTGTGGCTAAATTCGGAATGAACTTGCCAAGGAAATTGATCATTCCCAGGAAGCGCAGTACTGCCTTCTTGTCCTCGGGGACTTTCATTGCCTTGATGGCTTTAATTTTGTCTGTGTCCGGCGCACACCGTGTTGCGAAATCTGATTGCCCAGGAACTTCAGCGTGGATGTCCCAAAACAGCACTTGGACCTGTTTAGCTTGAGGCCATGGTCATGTATGCGTCGGAATACTTTCTTGAGTCGCGACACATGTTCCTCTGGGGTTGTGGACCAGATTATGATATCGTCAACGTAGACACGAACCCCTTCTATTCCCTCCATCATCTGTTCCATGATGCGATTGAAAATGATGCCAAATGGCATTCGGTTGTAGCAGAATCTGCCAAAAAGGCGTGTTGACGGTGCAGAGCCTTCTGCTGGATTCTTCAAGCTGGATTTGCCAAAATCCTTGGGATGCGTCCAATTTTGTGAAGAAGCACGCGTATGCCATCTCACTCGTGATTTCTTCCCTCTTTGGGATGGGGTAATGTTCCCGCATAATGTTTTTGATTAGATCCTTGGGGTCAATGCAGATGCGTAGGTCCCCCGAAGACTTCTTTACGCACACCATCGAGCTGACCCAGTCAGTTGGTTCAGTGACCTTGGAGATGATGCCTTTTTGTTGCAGACTTGTAAGCTCTGCCTTCAGGCGCTTTCTCAGTGGAGTAGGGACACGTTGTGGTGCGTGGACCAGTGGCTTGGCATCAGGCCGCAGTACTCGTACGGCAGCGTGCCCATCCCGCTAAATACATCTGGGTACTGGGTTAGGATGTCGTCGATGCTGGCTTGAAGATCCGAATGGGACGGTGTGGTGGTGTAGACCCTTTGAATGAGGTTCAGTTGCTTGCAAGCTTGCGCACCTTGCAGGGATGCTCTGTCTGGTTTAACAATCTCGAAGCGTAAGCTTGCTTGTGTGTGTCGGCTGGACACCTGCAGATGGCAGGACCCCAGTGGCTTGATTGCATTTCCGTTGTAGTCCAAGAGTTTGGAGGCAGCTGGAAGGATTGTGGGGGTCTTCTTGATTCTCTTGAAGTCCACCTGCAAAGTCAGGTTGGCAGAGGCACCTGTGTCCAGTTTGAACTAGATAGGGCAGTAGTTGACCTTCATCACTGCATGCCGTTCGTCCTCTGAATCCATGGCCAGGATTGACTGGACTCGCGATGTGTCCGGTGTGGCGTATTCGCACTTCGTAATAATGCCCACTCGGTAAGTGTTGTCCAGGTATTCTTCATCTGGATTTGTCGCACTGCCTGGATCAGGGTGATGCATTCGGTGTTGCACACTTATTTTTATTTTTTTAAACAATTTTTATTAAAGGTTTTCATAAAATATCAATAACAAAATGAGAAACCCAACAGGGTTAAGTACAAAACACAATCTAAAAAAGCAACCCCCCAAACCCCCCCCCCCCCCCCGTACCTAAATAATAAATTAACATTAACACCCCGACTTAAGACAACAGGTGTATACACCCCCTCAGACCCTTCGAGTGTAAATAACATAAACAAAAATAAAGTAAACCCCCCCCACCCTCCGAGCTGCTGCTGCCATTGACCAATATCTATCAGAAAGTCTAAGAACGGTTGCCACCGCCTAAAGAACCCTTGTACCAACCCTCTCAAGGCGAATTTCACCCTCTCCAATTTAATGAACCCTGCCATATCGCTGATCCAGGATTCCACGCTTGGGGGCCTCACATCTTTCCACTGAAGGAGAATCCTTCGCCGGGCTACCAGGGACGCAAATACCAGAATTCCGGCCTCTTTCGCCTCCTGCACTCCCGGCTCCTCTGCCACCCCAAATATTGCGAGCCCCCAGCCCGGTTTGACCCTGGATCCTACCACCCTCGACACCGTCCTCGCTACGCCCTTCCAAAATTCCTCCAGCGCTGGGCATGCCCAGAACATATGGGTGTGATTTGCTGGGCTCCCTGAGCACCTAACACACCTTCCTCACCACCAAAGAACCTGCTCATCCTTGTCCCGGTCATGTGTGCCCTGTGCAGCACCTTAAACTGTATGAGGCTGAGCCTCGCGCATGAAGAGGAAGAGTTCACCCTCCCTAGGGCATCTGCCCACGTCCACTCTTCGATCTCCTCTCCCAACTCCTCCTCCCACTTACCTTTCAACTTCACCACCGAGGCCTCCTCCTCCTGCATCACCTGGTAGGTTTCCGAGATCTTCCCCCCCCCCCCCCCCCAAGAGCACCCTGTCCTGTACTGTGTGTGGCAGAAGCAGTGGGAATTCCACCACCTGCTGACTGGCAAACGCCCTTACCTGTAAGTACCTGAAGGTGTCCCCCGGGGGGGAGCCCATACTTCTCCTCCAGCTCACCCAAGCTCGCGAACTTACTGTCCACAAACAGGTCCCCCAACTTTCGTATCCCTGCCCTGTGCCACCCCGAAAACCCTCCACCTGTTCTTCCTGGGGTGAACTGGTGGTTCCCCCGTAATGGGGTCCACGCCGAGGCCCTAACTTCCCCCCTGTGCCGCCTCCACTGCCCCCAAAGTTTGAGGGCCGCCACCACCACCGGGCTCGTGGTATACCTCCTTGGAGGGAGCGGCAGCGGCGCCGTTGCCAGCGCCCCCAGACTCGTACCCACACAGGACGCCGTCTCCAGCCTCTTCCATGCAGCCCCCCCACCCTCCATCACCCACTTGCGCACCGTCGTCGCATTGGCAGCCCAGTAGTACCCACAGAGGTTGGGCAGCGCCAGCCCCCCCCATCTCTACTCCGCTCCAGGAACACCCTTCTCACCCTCGGAGTCCCTCGCGCCCACACAAACCCCATTATACTCCTGTTAACCCGCCTGAAAAAAGCCTTCAGGATAAACACGGGGAGGCACTGGAACAGGAACAAAAACCTTGGGAACACCGTCATTTTGATTGACTGCACCCTACCCGCCAGGGACATCGGCAACGCGTCCCACCTCTTGAACTCCTCCTCCATTTGCTCCACCAGTCTTGTAAAGTTAAGCCTATGCAGGGCCCCCCAGCTCCTGGCCACCTGGACCCTCAAATATCTGAAACTCCTCTCCGCCCTTTTTAGTGGGAGCTCGCCAATCCCCCTCTCCTGGTCCCCTAGCCGAACCACGAACAGCTTGCTCTTCCCCACATTGAGCCCGTACCCCGAAAAGTCCCCGAATTCCCTAAGGATCCTCATTACCTCTGGCATTCCTCCCACCGGGTCCGCCCCATACAGCAGCAGGTCGTCCGCATAAAGCGACAGACACCCTATGCTCCTCCCCACCCCGTACCAACCCCCTCCAGTTCCTCGACTCTCTCAGTGCCATAGCCAGAGGTTCAGTCGCCAGTGCGAAGAGCAGGGGGGACAGGGGACACCCCTGTCTTGTCCCTCGGTGCAACTGAAAGTACTCTGACCTCCTCCTGTTTGTGGCCACACTCGCCATCGGGACCTCATACAACAGCCTAACCCAACTGACAAACTCCTCCCCAAACCCGAACCTCTTCAGCACCTCTCACAGGTACCCCCACTCTACCCTATCGAAGGCTTTCTCAGCGTCCATCGCCACCACTATCTCCGCCTCCCCCTCCCTCGCCAGCATCATGATAACGTTCAAAAGCCTCCGCACATTCGCGTTCAACTGTCTCCCCTTCACAAACCCCATCTGGTCTTCATGGATGATCTGCGGCACACAATCCTCAATCCTCGTGGCTAAGACCTTTGCCAGCACCTTGGCATCTACATTTAGCAAGGAAATCGGTCTGTAAGACTCACATTGCAGGGGATCCTTGTCCCGCTTCGTGTTGCACACTTATGATGCGCCGCTGTCGGAATTGGGAGCGCTGGCTCCTGACTGGTGGTGCAGATCTGCACAGGGCTGCATAGTGGTTTGATTTCCCACAGTTTAAACAGCGTTTGTCTCTTGCAGAGCAATTTTTTAAAAAATAGGCGCTGCCACAGTTCACACAGGTCATGACGTCGGCATCATGATGCTCAGTGCATCATTGCGCATGCGTGGTGCGGTTATCGGACGTCTGCACCTGCGCAGTGCGGTTTTCGGCCACTTTGTGTTCCCGATCGCATTGCGCATGCGTCGGACTAGCGTGCGAAATGGCTGCTTTTGTCAATGTGGAGGCGCTGTATCCGGGAGGTGGCCTGAACATACTCCACCTCATGGGAGGCTTGTTTTTCACTTTCTGCCGTTTTGTACTGTGAATAACGATTTTTAGAGTGCTCATGCACAGTACACGTTTCAGTCGAGACTGGCAGGATCATGTGCTTGATTTTCAACAATTGTTCTCACAGAGGATCAGAGTGGACTCCAAAAACAGTTTGGTCTCTGATCATGGAGCCAGTGATCACCGAAGTTGCAGGACTGTGCTAGCAGTCTAAGGTTAGTTAGATAGGAGTTGAAGGATTCTGCTTTACCTTGCATCCTCTGCTTGAAGATGTCGCGCTCGAAGATTTCATTGGTGTCCACCTTGCAGTGGCTGTCGAATTTGTCCAGGATGGTTTGGTACTTCGTTTTGTCCTGCCCTTCGGAAAAGTGAAAGGAGTTGAAGATCTCTATCGCATGGTCACCCGCAGTGGTGAGTAGAAGAGCTATCTTCCGAGCATCGGTCGCGCCATTGAGGTCGGATGCTTCCACGTATAGTTGAAATTTCTGCTTGAATGATCGCCAGTTGGCACGAAGATTGCCGGTGGTCCTGAGTTGATGAGGAGCCTGAATCTTGTCCATTGTCCCTGTATTCAGTAGCTGGTTGTCACGGATCTTGCTGAGTTGAACTAAATAGATTGAACGGTCACGCCTGGTATCATGTTGTGTTATGGTGCTTCGGATAACATCGGCTGCCGCTTGATGCAATCTTTAGTAAAGGATGCTCCAGACTCGAATGAGTTCAACGTGTTTATTGAACTATTTTTTTAAAAATATATATATTTATTAAGAATTTTAACACAGTTTTTCACCCTTACAAACACCCCCCCCCGTAACAAAAAGAAAGAAAGCGCATACATATAGCAAGACATGAACATGGTAAATCGATATAATACAGAGCTTTGTACAATGGATTCCTCCCATACATGTCAGTTTAACAGATCCTTCATGTATTTTCTTGCTCAAATACCCCCCAAACAAGCCCCTCTTCCCTCCCCATGTGCAAGACATCTCTCTTCTCTCCTCCCCCCCCCCCCCCCCCCCCCCCCCCCCGGGTTGCTGCTGCTGCTGACCGACCTTCATCTTACGCTCCACGAGATAGTCTAGGAATGGTTGCCACCGCCTGTAGAACCCCTGCGCAGACCCTCTCAAGGCAAACTTTATTCGCTCCAATTTGATAAACCCTGCCATATCATTTATCCAGGCCTCCACGCTGGGGGGCTTCGCCTCTTTCCACATTAACAAGATCCTTCGCCGGGCTACTAGGGACGCAAAGGCCAGTATGCCGGCCTCTTTCGCCTCCTGCACTCCCGGCTCGTCCACTACTCCAAATAGTGCTAGCCCCCAGCTTGGCTTGACCCGGACTTTCACCACCTTAGATACTGTTCCCGCCACTGCCCTCCAGAACCCCTCCAGTGCCGGGCATGACCAAAACATATGGACATGGTTTGCCGGACATCCTGAGCACCTCCCACATCTGTCCTCTACCCCAAAAAACCTACTCAGCCTCGCCCCCGTCATGTGCGCTCTATGAACCACCTTAAATTGTATCAGGCTAAGCCTGGCACACGAAGAAGAGGAATTAACCCTACTTAGGGCATCAGCCCATAGCCCCTCCTCAATCTTCTCCCCCAGCTCCTCCTCCCATTTACCCTTCAGCTCCTCTACCAACGCCTCCTCCTCTTCTTTCATCTCCTGGTATATCGCCGACACCTTGCCCTCTCCGACCCATGCACTCAAAATCACCCTATCTTGAATCTCCTGTGCCGGGAGCAACGGGAATTCCCTCACCTGTCGCCTCACAAACGCCCTCACCTGCATGTATCTGAAAGTATTTCCCGGGGGTAGCCCAAACTTCTCCTCCAGTGCCCCTAGGCTCGCAAACGTCCCATCAATGAACAGGTCCCCCATTCTTCTGATGCCAGCTCTGAAACCCCCCGTCCATCCTCCCTGGGACAAACCGATGGTTACCCCTGATCGGGGACCACACCGAGGCTCCCATTGCACCCCTATGCCGTCTCCACTAGCCCCAGATCTTTCGCGTTGCCGCCACCACCGGACTCGTGGTGTACCTTGTCGCGAGACCGGCAGCGGTGCCGTCACCAGTGCCCCAGGCTCGTTTCCTTGCAGGACTCCATCTCCAACCTCTTCCATGCTGCCCCTTCTCCCTCCATTACCCACTTACGGATCATCGCCACATTTGCTGCCCAGTAGTAGCCACCCAGATTCAGCAACGCCAACCCTCCTCTGTCCCTACTGCGCTCCAGAAACCCTCTCCTTACCCTCGGGGTCTTATTCGCCCACACAAAACCCATAATACTCCTGCCTACCCTCTTAAAAAAGGCCTTGGTGATTACAATTGGAAGGCACTGAAACACACAAAGAAACCTCGGGAGGACCACCATTTTGACCGACTGTACTCTTTCTGCTAGCGAGAGCGGCAACATGTCCCATCGTTTGAAGTCCTCCTCCATCTGCTCCACCAGCCTCGTCTGATTAAGTTTATGTAGGGCCCCCCAACTCCTAGCTATTTGGATCCCCAAGTACCGAAAACTCCTTTCCGCCCTCCTCAGCGGTAGATCGTCTATCCCCCTTTCCTGGTCTCCTGATTGTGCTACAAAAAGCTCACTCTTCCCTACATTAAGTATGTAGCCTGAAAAATCCCCATACTCCCTTAGAGTCTGCATGACCTCCACCATCCCCTCCACTGGATCTGCCACATACAGCAACAGGTCGTCTGCATAAAGCGACACTCGATGCTCCTCTCCCCCTCGGACCACCCCCCTCCATTTCCTGGACTCCCTTAATGACATGGCCAAGGGTTCAATTGCTAATGCAAACAGCAGGGGGGGCAGGGGGCACCCCTGCCTCGTCCCACGATACAGCCGAAAATATTCCGGCCTCCGCCGATTCGTAACCACACACGCCACCGGGGCTCTGTATAGGAGCTTAACCCAACTAATAAACCCTGCCCCGAACCCAAACCTCCGCAGCACTTTCCAGAGGTACTCCCACTATACTCGGTCAAAGGCCTTCTCCGCGTCCATAGCCGCCACTATCTCCGCCTCTCCCTCCACCGGTGGCATCATTATCACATTTAGGAGCCGCCGCACATTGGTGTTTAGCTGCCTGCCCTTTACAAATCCCGTCTGGTCCTCGTGAATCACCCCCGGGACACAGTCCTCGATCCTCGTAGCCAACACCTTTGCCAGCAACTTAACATCAAAGTTGAGGAGCGAGATCGGCCTGTACGACCCACATTGCAGTGGGTCTTGTCCCGCTTCAGGATCAAAGAGATTGTCGCCTCAGACATTGTCGGGGCAGGGTCCCTCCCTCCCTTGCCTCATTAAAAGTCCTCACTAGCAACGGGGCTAACAGGTCTACGTACTTCCTATAGAACTCGACCGGGAACCCGTCCGGTCCCGGGGCCTTCCCTGCCTGCATACTCCCCAGACCTTTGATCAGCTCCTCCAACCCAATTGGTGCCCCCAAACCAGCCACCTCCTGCTGCTCCACCCTCGAGAACCTCAGTTGGTCCAAGAATTGTCACATCCCCTCTTCCCCCACTGGGGGCTGGGATCTGTACAGCTCCTTATAGAAGGCCTTGAATGCCTCATTTACTTTCGTCGCACTCCGCACCGTAACTCCCCTTCCATCCTTGACTCCACCTATCTCCCTCGCTGCCATCCTCTTACGGAGCTGGTGTGCCAGCATCCGGCTCGCCTTCTCCCCATATTCGTATGTCGCCCCCTGCGCTTTCCTCCACTGTGCGTCTGCCTTCCCTGTGGTCAACAGGTCGAACTCCGTCTGGAGATGTCGCCTTTCCCTAAGTAGTCCCTCTTCAGGGGCCTCTGCGTATCTCCTGTCCACTCTTAAAATCTCCCCCACTAACCTCGCCCTTTCTATGCCCTCTATCTTCTCCCTATGGGCCCTGATGGAGATTAGCTCTCCCCTGATCACCGCCTTCAGTGCCTCCCATACCACCCCCACCTGCATCTCCCCGTTGTCGTTGGCCTCCCAAGTACCTTTAAATGCACCCCCAAACCCTCCCACACACCGCCTCATCTGCCAGCAGTCCCACATCCAACCGCCACAATGGGCGTTGGTCCCTCTCCTCTCCCAACCCCAGTTCCACCCAGTGCGGGGCGTGATCTGAAATGGCTATGGCCGAATACTCCGTTCCCTCCACTTTTGGGATCAGCGCCCTGCCCAGAACAAAAAAATCTATCCGGGAGTAGGCTTTGTGCACGTGAGAGAAAAAAGAAAATTCCCTGGCCTGCAGCCTGGCAAACCTCCACGGATCCACTCCCCCCATCTGGTTCCTAAACCCCCTAAGCACCTTGGCCGCAGCCGGCCTCTTGCTGGTCCTCGATCTGGAGCGGTCCAGTGCTGGGTCCAGCACCGTATTAAAATCCCCACCCATTATCAAGCTTCCTACCTCCAGGTCCGGAATGGGCCCCAACATACGCTTCATGAATCCAGCATCATCCCAGTTCGGGGCGTATACGTTTACTAATACCACCCACGTCCCCTGCAGCTTATCGCTCACCATCACATCTCGACCTCCATTGTCCACTACGATATTCTTGGCCTCAAACGACACCCGCTTCCCCACCAATATTGCCACCCCTCTGTTCTTCGCATCCAGCCCCGAATGGAATACCTGTCCTCCCCATCCCTTTCTTAACCTGACCTGATCCGCCACCTTCAAATGTGTCTCCTGGAGCATGACCACGTCTGCCTTCAGTCCCTTTAAGTGCGCGAACACTCAGGCCCTCTTTACCGGCCCATTCAGGCCCCTCGCATTCCACGTTATCAGCCGGATTGGAGGGCTCTCACCCCCCCCCCCCCCCCCCCCCCCCTGCCGACTAGCCATCCCCTTTTCTAGGCCAGTCCCGTGCCCGCGCCGCCCTCACC
Organism: Scyliorhinus torazame; assembly: GCF_047496885.1. NCBI lineage: Eukaryota > Metazoa > Chordata > Chondrichthyes > Carcharhiniformes > Scyliorhinidae > Scyliorhinus > Scyliorhinus torazame. Next base: position 314,004,037 of record NC_092707.1, read on the forward strand.
CTCTAGTCCCCCAGACAGGGGACCCCCGCCCCGACCACCTCTTCTGTGTCCAATTCCCCTTCAGCCAGTGCAGCAGCAACCCTATCCCCCCCCCCCCCGTCGCTAGACCCATGTCTAGCTCTTTTGCTCCCCCCATAGCACTCCCCTAAGTCAGCTGACTCCTGCTGACCCCGGCTTCCCCCGCCGTCCCATTGACCCCCCCCCCTCCCCCCACCATGTGGGAATCTCCCAATCAGTGTGCACTCCTCCATTTCTGCCCCCCTCCCCTCCGTCCTTCCCTAGCGTGGGAAAAAGCCCGCGCTTTCCTAAGCCTGCCCCGCGCCCCCTCTGGCGCAGCTCCTGTCGCGGCCTTGTCTCATTTCCCCCATCCCCGAGCTTCCCCTCCCTCCAACACCGGCACCCACCGTCTCGTACAGTCTTCTCACCCAGTCCCTTTCCCCATCCCCATCCATCCCCCATCCCGTGGAACATTTCCTGCGCGTGATTTAAAAAAATATATATATATTTTATTCAAATTTTTCGGTCAAACAAATACAGGACAAAATCTTCCCCTTTGCAACTTTAAAACAATATAAATAATGATGATGACCTTTTTTTTTAAGAATAAATAATATATTAACTAGACGGCAACTGCCAGCAACAAAAATAAAAACTAGCCAATATCCAAAATAATAAAGTCACAAAAACCAATATAAATAACTCATATACAAACACCTGTACAAAACCCCTGAGGGCCCGGATGCCCCCTCCTCCCTGGGTCGCTGCTGCTACCTTTCCCATTTCCCTTATCGTTCTGCGAGATAGTCGAGGAACGGTTGCCACCGCCTGGTGAACCCTTGAGCCGAACCTCTTAGTGCGTATTTTATCAGCTCCAATTTTATAAACCCCGCCATGTCGTTTATCCAGGCCTCCACGCCTGGGGGTTTAGCTTCTTTCCACAGAAGTAATATCCTTCGCCGAGCTACTAGGGACGCAAAGGCTAAAACATCAGCCTCTCTCGCCTCCTGCACTCCCGGCTCGTCCGCAACCCCAAATATCGCCAACCCCCAGCCTGGCTCGACCCGGACCCCCACCACCCTTGAAAGCACATTCGCCACCCCCACCCAGAACCCATGCAGTACCGGGCATGACCAAAACATGTGGGTGTGGTTCGCCGGGCTTCCTGCGCATCTCCCGCACCTATCCTCCACTCCAAAAAATCTACTGAACCTTGCTCCAGTTATGTGTGCCCTATGTAGAACCTTGAATTGTATCAGGCTGAGCCTGGCGCACGAGGACGAAGAGTTTACCCTACTTAAGGCACCTGCCCACAGCCCCTCCTCAATCTCTTCCCCTAGCTCCTCTTCCCATTTTCCCTTCAGCTCCTCCACCATCTTCTCCCCCTCGTCTCTCATTTCTCTGTATATATCTGACACCCTACCATCCCCCACCCATGCCCCCAAAATCACTCTGTCCTGAATTTCTTGCGCCGGGAGCCGCGGAAATTCCCTCACCTGTTGCCTCGCAAAAGCCCTCAGTTGCATATATCGAAATGCATTCCCCGGTGGCAACCCATATTTTTCTGTCAGTGCTCCCAGACTCGCAAACGTCCCGCCTAGGAACAAATCCTTCAATTTCACAATCCCTGCTCTCTGCCAAGCTTTAAATCTCCCATCTGTCTTCCCCAGGACGAACCTGTGGTTGTTCCTTATCGGGGACCTCACCGAGGCACCGTCACTCCCTTATGCCGTCTCCACTGCCCCCAAATTTTCAGCGTTGCCACCACCACTGGACTTGTGGTGTATTTCTTCGGGGAGAACGGTAAAGGCGCCGTCGCTAATGCTTTTAGGCTGGTTCCCCTACAGGACGCCACCTCTAGTCTTTTCCACGCCACTCCCTCCCCTTCCCCCATCCACTTGCATACCATTGATATGTTGGTGGCCCAATAATAGTCACTTAAACTCGGCAGTGCCAGTCCCCCCCTATCTCTACTACGCTGCAGGAACCCCCTCTTCACTCTTGGGGTCTTCCCAGCCCACACAAAACTCATAATGCTCTTATCCACTTTCTTGAAAAAGGCCTTTGTAATCATCACAGGGAGGCACTGGAACACAAAAAGAAACCGCGGAAGGACCACCATTTTAACCGCCTGCACCCTACCCGCCAGTGACAGGGGCACCATGTCCCATCTCCTAAAGTCCTCTTCCATCTGCTCCACCAATCTTACTAAATTAAGCTTATGCAAGGTTCCCCAGTTCCTGGCCATCTGGATCCCTAGGTACCGAAAATCCCTTGTTACTCTCCTCAACGGCAAATCATCTATTCCCCTGCCCTGTTCCCCAGGGTGCATCACAAACAGCTCACTCTTCCCCATATTCAATTTATATCCTGAAAATTCCCCAAACTCCCTGAGTGTCTGCATTATCTTGGGCATCCCCTCCACTGGGTCCGTGACATACAACAACAAATCATCCGCGTCTCGTGACACCCGGTGCTCTTCTCCTCCCCTAAGTACTCCCCTCCACTTCCTAGAGCCCCTCAGCGCTATGGCCAGTGGCTCAATTGCCAACGCAAACAGTAACGGGGACAGAGGACATCCCTGTCTTGTCCCTCTGTATAGACGGAAGTGGTCAGATCTCTGCCTATTTGTAATCACACTTGCCACCGGGGCCCTGTATAGAAGCTGAACCCATCCAATAAACCCCTCTCCAAATCCAAATCTCCTCAACACTTCCCACAGGTAATCCCACTCCACTCTATCAAATGCTTTCTCTGCATCCATCGCCACCACTATCTCCGCCTCCCCCTCCGGCGGGGGCATCATCATCACACCCAGCAGCCTCCGTATGTTAGTGTTCAATTGTCTCCCCTTAACAAACCCCGTTTGATCCTCATGAACCACCCCCGGGACACAATCCTCCATCCTCATCGCCATCACCTTGGCCAAAAGCTTGGCATCTACATTCAGGAGGGAAATAGGCCTGTAAGACCCGCACTGCAGCGGGTCTTTGTGCCTTTTCAAGAGCAGCGATATCGTCGCCTCCGACATCGTCGGGGGCAACGTCCCCCTTTCCCTGGCCTCATTAAAGGTTCTCGTCAGAAGCGGGGCCAGCAGGTCCACGTATTTCCTATAAAATCCCACCGGGAACCCATCCGGTCCCGGGGCCTTCCCTGCCTGCATGCTCCCAATCCCTTTTACCACCTCCTCCACCTCAATCTGTGCTCCCAGTCCTGTCCTCTCCTGCTCCTCAACCTTCGGGAATTCCAACTGGTCTAGGAAGTGCATCATTCCCTCCTTCCCTTCCGGGGGCTGAGCCTTATACAGCCTCTCATAAAATGCCTTAAACACCCCGTTCACCCTCTCCACTCCCCGTTCCATCTCACCCTCCTCGTCCCTAACCCCTCCAATCTCCCTCGCCGCCCCCCTCTTCCTCAGTTGTTGGGCCAGTCACCGGCTCGCCTTCTCTCCGTACTCATACTGCACTCCCTGTGCCTTCCTCCATTGTGCCTCCGCCTTGCCCGTGGTCAACAAATCAAATTCCGTGTGCAACCTTTGTCTTTCCCTGTATAGTCCTACATCCGGAGCCACCGCATACTGCCTATCCACCTTCAAAATTTCTCTCAACAATTTCTCCCTCTCTTTGCTCTCTTGTTTCCCCTTATGGGCCCTTATGGAAATAAGTTCCCCTCTGACCACCGCCTTCAGTGCTTCCCAGACCACTCCCACCTGAACCTCTCCGTCGTCATTAATCTCCAGATACCTTTCGATACATCTCCTTACCCTTACACACACACCCTCGTCCGCCAACAATCCCATATCTAATCTCCACAGTGGGTGCTGTTCCTTTTCCTCTCCTACTTCCAGGTCTACCCAATGTGGGGCATGGTCCGAAATGGCAATAGCCGAGTACTCCGTCCCGGCCACCTTCGGGATCAGCGCCCTTCCCAGGACAAAGAAGTCTATCCGAGAATACACCTTGTGGACATGGGAGAAGAAGGAGAACTCTTTACTCCTAGGCCTAGTAAATCTCCAGGGATCCACTCCTCCCATCTGCTCCGTGAAGTCCTTAAGCACCTTGGCCGCTGCCGGCCTCCTCCCGGTCCTAGACCTGGACCGGTCCAGCCCTGGATCCAACACCGTGTTGAAGTCTCCCCCCATTACCAACTTTCCCGCCTCCAGGTCCGGGATACGCCCCAGCATACGCTTCATGAAGTTGGCATCATCCCAGTTCGGTGCGTATACGTTCACCAGAACCACCGCCTCACCTTGCAATCTGCCACTCACCATCACGTATCTACCCCCACTGTCTGCCACTATGGTCCACGCCTCAAACAATACCCGTTTCCCCACTAATATTGCCACCCCTCTATTTTTCGCATCCAAGCCCGAGTGAAATACCGGTCCCACCCATCCTTTTCGTAATCTGACCTGATCCGCCAGTTTCAGATGCGTCTCCTGCAGCATGACCACATCTGCCTTTAATTTCTTTAGGTGCGCAAGTACCCTTGCCCTCTTAATCGGCCCATTCAGCCCTCTCACGTTCCACGTGATCAACCGGTTTGGGGGGCTCTTTACCCCCCCCCTCGTCGACTAGCCATCCCCTTTTTTAGACCAGCTCCTCACCTGGTTCCCACGCACCCACTTGTCCCCCCCAACGGTGTCCTCCCGTCCCGACCATCCCATCCCGTAGCAGCTCCCCCTTTCCCTTAACAGCAGCAACCCAGTTACCCCGCCCCCGCTAAATCCCCCTCTAGCGTGATTGCTCCCCCCATGTTGCTTCCAGAAGTCAGCAAAATCTGGCTGACCTCGGCTTCCCCCGTTTAGCCTCAGCCTCCCATTGTGTAAGGCCCCCTCCTTCCTGCGCCCCCTTTTCCCGCCACAATTACCATAGCGCGGGAGCAAAGCTTCCCACTCGGCCCCGCCCCTAATGGCGCAGCTCCCTCTCTCCTTCCCCCTCTCCTTCCCCACCGGCGCCCACAGTTCACCATACCCCCCCCCCCCCATCGAGGGGAAAGAGAACATTTTCCCCCCCTTCCGATTCCCAGTCCCATGCAATCACACCACTACTTTATTACAAAAGTTCTTTCTCTCTCCAGTCTAGTCCAGCTTCTCCTCTTCAATGAATGTCCACGCCTCTTCTGCCGTCTCGAAGTAGTGGTGTTTCCCTTGATGTGTAACCCACAGTCTCGCCGGCTGCAGCATACCAAATTTAACTTTCTTTCTATGGAGCACCGCCTTGGCCCGATTGAAACTCTCCCTCCTTCGCACTCCAATCCTGGTACACGCGGATCACCGCGTTCTCCCGCCTGCAGCTCCGTGTCTTTTTCGCCCTTCTCAGGACCATCTCCCTGTCTTTATAGCGGTGAAACCTCACCACTATAGCTCGAGGTATTTCTCCCGCCTTCGGTCTTCTCGCAAGGACTCGATATGCTCCCTCCACTTCCAAGGGGCCCGTCGGGGCCTCCAGTCCCATTAAGGAATGAAGCATTGTGCTCACATATGCCCCGACATCTGCACCTTCGGGAAGACCCAAAACTCTTAGGTTCTTCCTCCTCGAGCTATTTCCCAGGGCTTCCAGCCTCTCCATACACCTCTTATGCAGTGCCTCATGTGTCTCTGTCTTCACCACCAGGCCCCGTATCTCGTCCTCATTTTCGGCAGCCTTTGCCTTCACGCCGCGAAGCTCCAATTCTTGGGTCTTCTGCGCCTCCTTTAGCCCCTCAATCGCCTGCAGCATCGGGGCCAGCACCTCCTTCTTTAGCTCCTCAACACATCTCCGAAGGAACTCTTGCTGTTCCGGGCCACATACCAAACGGCCTCCCTCCACCGCCATCTTGCTTCGTGCTTCCCTTCCTTGCCGCTGCTCCAGAGGATCCTCTGCAATCCGGCCACTATTATCTCCTTTCTCCATGTACATCCGGGGGGATTCCCTTCTGTTTCACCGCACAATGGGTTTAGCCATCAAAAATTACCGTTGGGGCTCCCAATAAGAGCCCAAAAGTCCGTTCAAACGGGAGGTGCCGAAACGTGCAACCTAGATGGTCATCGCCGCACCCGGAACCTTCCTGCGCGTGATTAACACCCTATGTACAACAAACATCGAACATCCCCCCACCCTCACAAACCCTCAGTTTGAGTCCAACTTTTCAGTTTGAATAAAGGTCCAAGCCTCCTCCGCCATTTCAAAATAGTGATGTTGATCCTTGAATGTGACCCACAATCGCGCTGGCTGCAGCACTCCGAACCTCACTCCTTTCCGATGCAGCACCGCCTTGGCCCGGTTGAAACCCGCTCTCCTCTTTGCTACCTCTGTGCTCCAGTCCGGGTAGATTCGGATCTCCGCATTCTCCCAGCTGCTGCTCCGCCCTTTCTTGGCCCATTTCAAGACCCTCTGTCCGTGAAACGGTGAAACCTCACCACAATCGCCCTTGGCGGCTCATTAGCCTTGGGCCTCCTCGCCAGCACCCGATGTGCCCCATCCAGCTCCAGAGGCCTCGGAGGGGCCTCCGCACAAATCAGCGACTCGAGCATCGTGCTCGCATATGCCCCGGCATCGGCCCCCTCCACTCCTTCAGGGAGACCCAGGATCCGAAGATTCTTTCTCCTCGACCTGTTCTCCAGGCCTTCAAATCTTTCCGCCCTCCTTTTGTGCAGCGCATCGTGCGCCTCCACCTTCACCACCAGGCCCAAGATCTCATCCTCGTTCTCATTAACTTTTTTCTGCACCTCCTGGATCTTTACCTCGTGGTCCTTCTGGGTCATCCCTAATCCTTCAATCGCTGACAGCATAGGCGCCAGCATCTCTTTCCGCAGCTCCTCAAAACAGCGCTTAATGAACTCTTGCAGCTCCGGCCCGGCCCGCCTTCCACTTTATCTCCGGCCGCCGCCATCTTGTTTTTCTTCCTTCGCTTCTCTCGCTGCTCCAACGCCGCTTTTTTAGCCGTTTCACTCCTTGTCCGTTCCATAAACAGTGAAGGGACCTCACTCTCACCTTCCCACACGGAACGTCTTCAAAAAATTCCCGTTGGGGCTCCTCTAGAGAGCCCGAACGTCCGTGATCGCGGGAGCTGCCGAATCGTGTGGCTTAGCTCCGCGTCGCCTCAACCGGAAGTCGTTTATTGAACTATTAACTCAGTTCTCAAATGAGTTCGATTCTCTGCTAATCTAACTCGTAACTCAGTCTAACTGTACCAGCTTGCTCTGAGCCACGTGCTGGGGTGTGATGCTGCTGATCAACCCTGTCTAACTCTCTAGATGTCTGTCTGTGGAAAAAGGCTGAGTGTGAGTGCCTCATCCCTTTTATAGTGTTTATGTCATGCCCCCTTGTGGTGATGCCACCTCTTGAGTGTCCTGACTGCCCATTGGTTGTGTCCTATTATGCTTATCATGTTACAATGGGCCGAATGACCTCCTGCACTGAAAAGTCTATGATTCTATATCTTGTGGGAGTCCATTGTGAATGTCCACAGTGCAGAGTAAACATTACCAGATCAATTTGACCTGATCCAAGAGCCAGACCAAACACAAGTATAGGGACTTTGACAGAAAAGATTCTTAAGATACATGATAACATCAGGATTAGATAAAAGGACAGAAGCTGAGCAAGTGGATGCACTATTTTATTCAGTACATCCGATAGCTGATGGTATTATTGTGAAGCAAGGAATAAACAAATCCTCAGATAAATTTGAAGTTCTATAATCATTCATTATATATTTTAAACTAAGCTGTAACAAAACGTAAAAGAGAGTGACATTCAATAAACCTATCCAACAGCCTGAGAATCGAGTTGACTCTTTATAAACAAATTATATAGATTGGCTGAAGGCTGTGACTATGGTGACTTTTAAGTCAGAAATCACAAGGGACAGAAATGCCAATAGTGGCTGACTGCCCTTTCAGACATATTACAGGCCAAGAAAGATCTGACTCTAGAAAAGACCATCCAGATATTCAGACAACCTTAACATCTGCCAACAACTCCGATTCATTTGACATGTCAAAAGCAAGATGTGATACTGAGCGACCCCAATGGTCCAGCTAGTAAAACATCACGGGGGCAGAGGCTCCAGGCCAAGGAAAACAATTCCCAAATGGATTGCAAGAGGATGGGAGACATGCCAATGTTGCAAAGCCAAATGACCTCACAGGCAAGAACAATGTCCAGCAATCTCCATACAATGTTTCAGCTGCAACTGCCTGGGATATTTCGGAAAGCTAAGGTACCCAGATGGGCAGAGGATCCTTGGAAACAACTGTGCTTCTTGGGTGAGGTTAAGAATCCTGAATTCTCTTTTTGGAATGTGGACATCTCTGTAAACTGTCACTTCACCAACGTCAAATGGGACATGGGAGCCAATGTTATGGTCCTCTTGGGTAAGGAACCATGGCTGCGAGACCTCTGGCTATGGAGGACAGTCACATCACTCTACAGACTTGGAGGAATAAACAAAGTCATTGGCATTATCCTAGAACTACTAATGAATGGTGACAACCAGCTTGTCAAAATTGTGTATGTCATCTGTAACCAATCTCTTTTTTTCTCTTGAGCAGAAATGCCCATGCGCCCGTAACCTTCTTAAAGCAGCAGAAGATATCAAGACAACCTCTCGCGTCAATTACACAGAACTGCAAGTTCCTGAGAGACTCCCAGTCAATAGACTCCTCAGCTATGAATTGTCTTCATTCTTTGCAGAGCCAGTTTGTCCAATTTCTTTGCAGGCGGCAGAAGCTCCTCTTTGGTCAATCAGTTAAATCTTCAGATAATGTAACTCCAATAGAAGACACACAGGGAAATAACCAGCAACAGAAGAATGAGCCCCCAACCCCAGGCTCCAAAGGTTACACTACCTGTAAACACCATGGCAGTCACTGCGACCTCCAGCCAACATGCAAAACTACAAGACAATGCTTGAGTAAAACCTGGCAAACATCAACTCCCCAAAGCACAATCCAGTAAGGCATGGAGACATATGGACGGACAGTGTTGCAATAAATGTGAAACTGCAAAGTGAGACCACTGATGAGGAACATTCAAACAACAAGGAGAGACACCTTCAACTCCTACAAAGATCAAGTCGTGCCACACTGTAAAAGAAAAACTGGGTTCATACCACGACTGAACGAAGTGAGAACACACTTTTGAAAGAAGAGGACAAGCTGGTGGTCCCCTGAGCAGAGCAGATGGAACTGACAAAGAGAGGCTGAACTTCAAGAAGCAGAAAAAGCATATCAGAAGAAGACAATCGAAGTGCCAGAAATGCACATGATAACTTAAACTTCAAATGAACAAAGACTGCCCAAATCCCAGAGCCTATGACTCCTCTAAATGCTAGCGGCACCGTAGCACAGTTAGCACTGTTGCTTCACAGCGCTGAGGTCCCAGGTTCGATTCCCGGCTTGGGTCACGTCTGTGCGGAATCTGCAGGTTCTCCCTGTGTCTGCGTGGGTTTCCTCCGGGTGCTCCGGTTTCCTCCCACAAGTGCCGAAAGACATGCTAGTAGGTAATTTGGACATTCTGAATTCTCCCTCCGTGTAATTTGTCCATCAGCGAGGGAGGGGGGCCAAAGGGAAGGAAGCAATTTCCTGCGTGCAAAGTTTTGTACCTGGTGAGATCGAAACTAGTTGGCTCTTGAGGGTTTACCCCTTTCCAACCACTCCTCAAAACTCAGGAACGTAACATCAACAAACGGATCCCCAAACCTTTCCAACCCCTCCTCCTTCCAAACCCTGAAGGTCAAATAAAAATCCGCCAGCACAAAACAATGGATCCCACAGATTGGGGCCAATGTTGTCATCGACCAAGTTTGAAGTGCTGTCTAAATTGTCCCCATATTTTCAAGGTGTCCACCACCACTGGATTGGCAGTCCATTTCATTGGGGAAAACGGAAGCGGAGCCATAACCAATGCCTTTGAGCTGGTACCTTTACAGTCATTTCTCTCCATCCTCTCCCATATGGACTCTGTCCCTCTGTGCCACACCCGCACCTTTTCAATATTTGCCGCCCAATAATAGCATAACTGGTTGGGTAACGCAAGAGCCCCTGATTATCTATTCCTTTGTAAAAACGCCCTATGGATCCACGGGGTCCTACCCGCCCAAATAAAAGACGAGATCATCTTATTAGCTCCTGTAAAAAAAGACTTTGAAAGGAAGACAAAAAACAAAATCCTGGGAGGATATTCATTTTAATCGATTGGATCCTTCCAGCCAAAGTTACCAGAAGGCTGTCCCATCTCTTCAGGTCCTCCTTCACTGCTGTTTAGCTTCTGTAACGAGGTCCAGTCAAGGGCCACCTGAACTCCCAGAGAACAAAAGTTGGACCTGGCCAGGCGAAAAGGCAACTTCCTCAGTTCGGCTCCCCTTCCTGGTGGATTCACCGGAAAACATTGCGTTTACCCAGGTTCAATTTGTGGATGACCTCATGTGATAGCCAGAGGTTCAATAGCTAGGCAAACAGTAGAGGAGACAATGGACATCCCTGTCTCATGCCTCTTCCCAGTTGGAAGTATTTCAAGTTTAAATTATTTGTATGGCCACTGGCAGTAGGGGCTCTATACAAAAGCCAGATCCAGGATATAAACCTAGGTCCAAAGCCAAACCTGCCCAAGGCCTCAAATAATTAGCTCCATTCCACCCTATCGAACTCCTTCACTGCATCCATAGAAATAATCACTTCCATTTCAGGGGATGGAGAGGGGTACAGAACCATGTTGAGCAGGCTCCGGACATTGGCTGACGGTTCTCTCCCCTTAACAAATTCTGTCTGTTCTTCTGAAATTATCCCCAGGAGACAGGACATGCACCTCGCCAATACCTTTGCTAACAACTTTGCATCTGCATTCAACAAAGAGATGGGGCGGTACGACCCACATTCTATCGAGTCTTTATCCTTCTTCAATATCAAGGAGATCGTTGCCTGAACCAAAGAGGTCAGCAACGTCCCTTGAGTCAAAGAGTCCTCCAACATCTCAAGCAGCACTGGAGTCAGCAACCCGGCAAACCTGTTGTAATATTCAAATGGGAACTCATCTGGTCCTGGTGCCTTCTCCGACTGCATCAATCCCATACCCTCCTTAATTTCCTTTAGAGTCAGAGGAGTTTCCAATTCTTTCCTTCCTCTTGCTCCACTACTGGGAAGGCCAAACCATCTAAAAACTCAGACATTAAGGACTCATCCTCCGGTAGTTCCGATTCGTACAGTTTCTGACAGAACACCCCATTGGTCTTGGTTGGAATGGAGACCAGTCTACCACCCCCATCCCTGACTTGCACAATTTCCAGATAGGTCACCTGCAGTCTCAGCTGGTGTGCCAGCAGGTGACTAGCCTTTTTTGCATGTTCATAGAGAGCCCCCGCGAATGACGTAGCAAACATGCGGCCCTGTCTGTGGATAGAAGCCCAAACTCCACCTGTAGCTTCTTCCTGCAAGCCAGCAATTCTGGTGTCTGATCGAGTATTGACGGTCCACCTCTAAGATGGCATCCGTGAACCTCTGCCTCTCTGCCCTTTTGCTTTTTTCCATATGTGCATTAAAGAAGATAATCTCCCCTCTAACGACCACCTTCAACACCTCGTGCCGTGCTGAAGGGGAAATCTCCTCACTTCTTTTAAAGCTCAAATATTTCTTGCAAATCCTCTCACAAAAGTGTGAATCCAGATCTGAAATCAGCGACAGCAACCTATTTAATAAAAGTTGTGTCATCTCAATTTTGGGTATATACATTGACCAGTACGACTGGTGCACTTGCTAACCCACTGACCATAACATACCTCCCATTTGGGTCTTCAAAATCCTCCCTGTTGAGGGGCGGCACGGTGGCGAAGTGGTTAGCACTGTTGCCTCCCAGTGCCGAGTACGTGGTTCGATCCCCACCCAGAGACATTGTCCGTGTGGAGATTGCACATTCTCCCAATGCCTGCGTGGGTCTCACCCCCACAACCTAAAAAGATGTGCAGGGTAGGTGGATTGGCCAAGATAAATTTCCCCTTCATTGGAAAAAAATAATTGGGTACTCTAAATTTTTTTTTTTTTAATCCTCCCTACTGAAAAGGCCATCCACCTGTTGATGAGGATCACAGCCCCCCCCCCCCCCCCCCCCCCCCCGGCCCTGCCATTGAACCCTGAATGAAACACTTGCCCCGCGCAGCCCCTCTGTAACCTTATCTGGTCTCTAACTTGTAGATGGGTCTCGTGCGTAAACACCCTGGATCTCTTAACCGGGCCACGCAACCCCCTCGCATTCTACGTGACCAGCCCCTCCCCCACTGGAGTCAGTCATTCCTATCCTGTGAGCAGTCCAACAACCCTCCAAGAAGGACTGCGCCAGACCCACCCAAGATGGCCACTGAAACCCCAACAGAAATCAACAAAGAAAAGTCTCCAATTACCATCAGAGTACTACCCTTCTTTTCTCCCCTCCCCACCAGCACCTAAACACCCAGATGAACTATATACAAAACCCCAATCATCGCTTGTCCCTTACCGCACCTTGACCATAAGATATATGAGCAGAATTAAGCCATTCGGCCCATCGGGTCTGCTCCACCATTCGGTAAAGGCTAATTTCTGTTCTCATCCCAATTCTGCTGCCTTCTTCTCATAACCCCGATCCCCTTGTTAATCAAGAAATCCACTTGTTAATCAAGAACACCAGATTTGTGCTTGAGGTGCTATTACTTACAGGGATACAGACCAAGAGCTGGAAGGTGGAATTAGACAGAATAATTCTTTCTTAAGAACTAGGAGCAGGAGTAGGCAATTTAGCCTCTTGAGCCTGCTCCACCCCTCAATACTATCATGACTGATCTCATTATGGCCTCAACTCCACCATCCTGCCCGTTCTCTGTAACCCTTCAACCCATTCGGAATGAAAAATCTGTCTAGCTCCTCCTTGAAATTACTCACTTTTCCAGCACCCACTGCACTCTGGGGTAGTGAATTCCACAGATTCACGACCCTTAGTTTCCCTTCATCTCTGCTTTAAATTTGCTACCCCTTATCTTGAGACAATGACCTCTCATACTAGAAGACCCCACCAGAGGAAGCATCCGCTCCACGTCTACTTTGTTCATACCTTTTATCATCTTGTGTACCTCATTTTACATACCTCAATTTGATCTCTCCTCATTCTTCTCAATTCTAGAGAATATGGCCTAAATTGCTCAATCTCTGGAATCAATTTAGTGAACCTCCTCTGAACTGCCACTGATGCAACTACATTCCTACTCAAATAAGGTGATCAAAACTTTACACAATACTCCAGGTGTCTTCTTGCCAATGCCCTGTACCGTGCAAAAACACTTCCCTGCTTTTACTCTAACCTTTTAGCTATAAATACCCAAATTCTATTTTTCTTCCTCATTACCTGCTGTACCTGCATACTAGTTTTCTGAAATTCATGTACAAGGACACCCAGATCCCTGTGCACCGAAGCACTCTGAAGTTTCTCTCCATTTAGATAGTAAGTTGCCTTTTGATTTTTTTTCAAGCAGAATGGATAACCTCACACATAGTCTTTTATCATACATCCATTAATGAAGTATAGCAGAACTGTGAAAACATATTTCCAGACACACACAAATACATGAACTTATGGAACCTGTGCCAGGATGCTAGCCAAAAGGAGCCATGTGAACACAGTTCTTGTCTGCAGATTGCATTAAATTTAATGCTTGGTGGGCATTCACTAAAATTGAGTACTGAGTCGGGGGTGCATATTTCAATATCTGAGTGGGCTTCCTAGAGACTGGTCATGCCTACATTGTCTGGCAGTAATAGAACATAGAACATAGAACGATACAGCGCAGTACAGGCCCTTCGGCCCACGAGTAATGCATCACGAGGATGGATGTGTGGACTGACACATGGATGGGTGGAGCATGGGAGTTAAGTCATGTGATTGAAACCCCCAGGAATACATTTAATCGCAGTTCGCAATGTTGCACTGGAATAGTAAAGAAGTCTGCCTCAATGTACAGCATGGCAAATTGGTGTTGTGATTATGAGATGTGATGTTGGGATGCATTCACACCTTCACCATTCATGTGAGATCATTAAACGTCTTTCAACACTACTGCCATGTTCTTGGGGTCAAATTCTGTGCATTCACTCCATGGCTTCAGCTCCCTTTGACCCTTGAGGGCCTGCTGGCCATCGCCATGGAAACCTGGTGTGGTGAATGTATTACTGCTACCATTCACCATTGTATTACATAACATTACATTGTATTATGTTGATGCCCTTGTGGGCTCCACCTGTGGCCCACCATTGTATTACATTACATTATATTATGTTGGTGCCCTTGTGGGCTCCGCCCCCTCGGGGGAGTTTTATAGATCTGCAGCCTGTAGGCGGCACTCAGTACAGAGCAGTTGCAGGCAGGCACAGTTCTAGCTGATTAAAATCACTGTTCACTTCAACTTTCCGTCTCGTGTGAATTGATGGTCGCATCAATTTAAACAGCTACAATATCGCTATGGAAGAAGCCCTCACACCTGATCGACTGGAACTCGACCCTCAGGCAGCAGAAGCCAAAGGAATTTTTTCGCACTGGCTCCGCTGTTTTGAGGCCTACCTCGCCGCCTCCTCCTCGCCCACCGTTACCAAGGAACAGAAACTGAGTCTCCTCCACGCCCGGGTGAGCCACAGAATCTCTGTGCAGATCGAGGAAGCAACCATGTACGCAGACGCGGTCGAGATCCTGAAAAGGCAGTACGTGAGTCCGGTGAAGGAAGTGTTCGCGTGGCATCTCCTCACCACTCGTCGTCAACGCCCCGGGGAATCGCTGGAGGAGTACCTACGCGACCTGAAGGTACTCGCTCGAAACTGCAATTGTAAAGACGTCACGGCCTCGCAGCATATGGAACTCTCCATCCGGGACACCTATGTGGCTGGAGTCCGTCCAACTACGTCGGACAGCACTTGCTCAAAAAGGGCACCCTCGACCTAGAAAAGACGGTAACACTATCCACCTCCTTAGAAGTAGCGTTTCAGAGCCTCAATGCTTTCCCCTCTGACCACGCGATCCCCTCATGGACATCTGATCAGAGGGTGCCCCAGGCCTGTGCTGCGCGGCTGCCCGCCCAACACCGGGGGGGGCTACCCTGCTATTTCTGCGGCCAGAACCAGCACATCCGGTAGCGTTGCCCAGCTCGGAACGCGACCTGTAGCGACTGCGGCAAGAAAGGACACTTTGCCAAAGTCTGCCTGGCCAGATCCAAATCTTCTAAATCACAGGCCCAACTTTCGGACTCAGAGGCCCGCAGACCCCACAGCATGATGGTGTGCCTGCTGGTACCGCCCCCTTCGGACGCGTCATCAGCCTCGTGCTGTCCATGGGGGCAGCCATCTGTAACCCTACCCAACACGTGCGACTCATGGGGGCCGCCATCTTGGCCGCGATCTTCAACGCCGTCGACACGTGTGTCCGACGGGGGCCGCCATTATGGCCGCCATCTCCAACACCGCCCGACACGTGCGACCGACGGGGCAGCCATCTTGGGACCACCCCACCACCTCCGACCACGCCGGCTACCCACAGCTCGGCTCTGTCGCCCTCGACCAGTCACAGCCCAAGCACCTCAGGAACTTGATGATGTCCGTCCAGGTCAATGGGCATGAAACACCCTGCCTGTTTGACTCTGGGAGCACGGAGAGCTTTGTACATCCAGGCACGGTAAGGCGCTGTTCTCTCCTAATTTCCACCGCATTCCAAACAATCTCCCTCGCTTCCAGCTCACATTCGGTGCAGATCCGGGGGTACTGTGTCGCGAACCTCGCGGAACAGGGCGCCGGGTACGCCAATTTCAAACTATATGTCCTCCAATACATCTGCGCTCCTCTCCTGTTGGGACTGGACTTCCAGTGCAACCTCAGGAGCCTGACCCTGAAGTTCGGCGGGCCCCTACCCCCTCTCACCGTATATAGCCTCGCGACTCTTAAGGTCGCTCCTCCCCAGACTTCCGGTTGCAGCTATGCGGAGCTGAACCGCACGATTCGGCAGCTCCCGCGATTACGGACTTTCGGGCTCGCTAGAGGAGCCACAACGGAATTTATTTTACAGACAACCCGTGGGGAAGAGGAGAGAGAGGTCCCCAACCGACTTTTATGGACCGGACCCGAAGTGCAACGGCCAGAAAAGCGGCATTGGCGCAACGGGAGAAGCGAGGGAAAAAACAAAATGGCGACGGCCGGGGACAAAGAGGAGATGCAGGAATTCATCAAGCGCTGCTTCATCAAGAGGAGCTGCGTAAGGAGATGCTGGCACCTATGCTGGCGGTAATCGAAGGACTAGGGATAACCCAGAAGGCCCACGAGGTGAAGATCCAGGAGGTCCAGAAAAGAGTGAGTGAGAATGAGGGCGAGCTCTTGGGCCTGGCGGTGAGAGTGGAGCGGCACGAGGCGCTACACAAGAAATGGGCGGGAAGACTCGAAGACCTGGAGAACAGGTCGAGGAGAAATAATCTGAGGATCCTGGGTCTCCCAGAAGGAGTGGAGGGGGCCGATGCCGCGGCATATGCGGGCACGATGATCGGGGCAATGATGGGTGCAGAGGCCCCTTCGAGGGCGCTGGAGCTGGACGGGGCGCACCGGGTGCTGGCGAGGAAGCCCAAGGCAACTGAGCCGCCAAGGACGATGGTGGTGAGATTTCACCGGTTTACGGACAGAGAGAGGATCCTGAAATGGGCCAAGAAATAGCGGAGCAGCAAGTGGGACAATGCAGAGATCCGAATATACCCGGACTGGAGCACGGAGGTTGCCAAGCGGAGACCGGGTTTCAACTGGGCCAAAGCGGTGCTGCATCGGAAAGGAGTGAAATTTGGAATGCTGCAGCCAGCGCGACTGTGGGTTACATACAAAGACCAACATTACTACTTCGAAACGCCTGAAGAGGCGTGGACCTTTATACAAGCTGAAAAGTTGGACTCCAACTGAGGGTTTGTGAGGGTGGGGGGTGTTTAAGGGTTGAAGTATGCTGGTTGTTGTATATAGGGGGTCAAGCACACGCAGGAAATGTTATATGGGCTGGGGGAGAGAGACTAGGCCGCAACAGGAGCTGCGCCAGAGGGGGCGGGGCAAGCTTTGGAAAGCGCGGGTTTTTTTCCCCACGCGCGGGATGAAAGGCGGGAAGGGGAACAAAGGATTGATTGGGAGATTCCCACACCGGGAGGGGGGGGGGGGTCAAAGGGACGGCGGGGGAAGCCGGGGTCAGCTGATTTACAGGAGTGATATGGGGGGAGAAAAAAGCTAGACAGGGGTCGGGAGGGGAGGGGGGGGGGGGGGGGGGTGGGGGGTGGGAAAAAGGGTTGCTGCTGCACTGGCCAAAAGGGAATGGGACACCGAAGAGGTGGTCGGGACGGAGGTCCCCCGGCTGGAGGGCGAGGGAGACGCGGACACGGGACTGGCCCAGAAAAGGAGATGGCTAGCCGGCGGGGGGGGGGGGGTGAGTGGTGGGGGGGGGGGGGGGGTGTGAGTGGTGAGTGAGAGCCCCTCCAATCCGGCTGATAACGTGGAATGTGAGGGGCCTGAATGGGCCGGTGAAGAGGGCTCGAGTGTTCGCGCACTTGAAGGGACTGAAGGCAGATGTGGCTATGCTCCAAGAGGCACTCCTGAAGGTGGCGGACCAGGTCAGGTATTTCACTCGGGACGGGACGCAAAAAATAGGGGGGTGGCAATTTTGGTGGGAAAGCATGTGTCATTTGAGGCCAAGACTATCGTAGTGGATAATGGAGGGAGATATGTGATGGTGCGTGGTAGGCTGCAAGGGACGTGGGTGGTGTTGGTAAATGTGTACGCCCCGAACTGGGATGATGCTGGATTCATGAAGCGCATGTTGGGGCGCATTCAGGACCTGGAGGTAGGAGGCCTAATAATGGGAGGGGACTTCAATACCATGCTGGACCCAGCACTGGACCGCTCCAGATCAAGGACGGGAAAGAGGCCGGCGGCGGCCAAGGTGCTTATTGGGTTTATGGATCAGATGGGGGGAGTGGACCCATGAAGGTTTGCAAGACCACAGGCCAGGGAATTTTCTTTCTTCTCCCTCGTGCACAAAGCCTACTCCCGGATAGATTTCTTTGTTCTGGGCAGGGCGCTCATCCCAAGGGTGGAGGGACCGGAGTATTCGGCCATAGCCATTTCGGACCACGCCCCGCACTGGGTGGAAATGGGGCTGGGAGAGGAGAGGGACCAACGCCCGCTGTGGCGGCTAGATGTGGGACTGCTGGCAGATGAGGTGGTGTGGGATGTGGGAAGGTGAGGGGGTGTATTGAAAGGTACTTGGAGGCCAATGACAATGGGGGAGGTGGGGGTGGTATGGGAGGCGTTGAAGGCAGTGATTAGGGGAGAGCTAATCTCCACCAGGGCTCGTAGGGAGAGGACAGAGGGCATGGAAAGGGAGAGGTTAGTGGGGGAGATTTTGAGAGTGGACAGGAGATACGCTGAGGCCCCGGAGGAAAGATTACTTGGGGAAGACGATGGCTCCAGACGGAGTTTGACCTGTTGACCACGGGGAAGGCGGACGCACAGTGGAGGAAGGCACAGGGGGCGACCTACGAGTACGGGGAAAAGGCTAGTCGGATGCTGGCACACCAGCTCCGTAAGAGGACGGCAGCGAGGGAAATAGGGGGAGTCAAAGATGGAAGGGGAGCCACGGTTCGGAGTGTAACGAAAATAAACAAGGTATTCAAGGCCTTCCATGAAGAGCTGTACAGATCCCAGCCTCCAGGGGGGGAAGGGGGGATGAGACGATTCCTGGACCAACTGAGGTTCCCGAGGGTGGAGGAGCAAGAGGTGGCTGGTTTGGGGGCACCAATCGGGTTGGAGGAGCTGAGCAAGGGTTTGGGGAGTATGCAGGTGGGGAAGGCCCCGGGGCCGGACGGGTTCCCGGTGGAGTTCTACAGAAAGTACGTAGATCTGTTGGCCCCGCTACTAGTGAGGACCTTCAACGAGGCAAGAGAGGAGGGGACCCTGCCCCCGACAATGTCGGAGGCGACAATTTCCTTGATTTTAAAGCGAGACAAGGACCCACTGCAATGTGGATCGTACAGGCCGATCTCGCTCCTCAATGTGGACGCTAAGTTATTGGCAAAAGTGCTGGCCACGAGGATTGATGATTGTGTCCCGGGGTGATTCATGAGGACCAGACGGGATTCGTAAAGGGCAGGCAATTAAACACTAATGTGCGGCGGCTCTTAAATGTGATAATGATGCAATCGGAGGAGGGAGAGGCAGAGATAGTGGCAGCTATGGACGCGGAAAAGCCCTTTGACCGAGTAGAGTGGGAGTACCTCTGGGAGGTGTTGCGAGGTTTGGGTTCGGGGGAGGGTTTATCAGCTGGGTTAAGCTCCTTTACAGAGCCCCGGTGGCGAGTGTAGTGACGAACCGGCGGAGGTCGGAGTACTTTCGGCTGTACCGAGGAACGAGGCAGGGGTGCCCCCTGTCCCCCCCCCTGTTGTTTGCACTGGCGATCGAACCCTTGGCCATATCACTGAGGGAGTCTAATAAATGGAGGGGGGTGGTCCGAGGGGGAGAAGAGCATCGGGTGTCGCTATACGCGGATGACCTGCTGCTGTACGTGGCGGACCCAATGGAGGGGATGGTGGAGGTCATGCAGACTCTTAGGGAGTTTGGGGAGTTCTCGGGCTATAAGCTCAATGTAGGGAAGAGTGAGCTCTTTGTATTACAAGCAGGGGACCAAGAAAGAGGGATCGGGGACCTACCGCTGAGGAGGGTGGTGGGGAGTTTTCGGTAGCTGGGGATCCAGATAGCCAGGACTTGGGGGCCCTACATAAACTGAATCTGACGAGGTTCGTGGCCCAAATGGAGGAGGACTTCAAAAGATGGGACATGTTACCGCTCTCGCTGGCGGGTGGAGTGCAGTCGGTCAAAATGGTGATCCTTCCGAGGTTTTTGTTTGTGTTTCAGTGCCTTCCCATCGTGATCACCAAGGGCTTTTTCAAGAGAGTAGGTAGGAGTATTATGGGGTTTGTGTGGGCGAATAAGACCCCGAGGGTAAGGAGAGGGTTCCTGGAACGCAGCAGGGACCGAGGAGGGTTGGCGCTGCCAAACCTAGGGAGCTACTACTGGGCAGCAAATGTGGCAATGATCCGCATGTGGGTTATGGAGGGAGCGGGGGCAGCATGGAAGAGGATGGAGATGGCGTCCTGTAAAGGAACGTTCTAGCCGTCAAAATATACCACGAGCCCGGTGGTGGCGGCAACGCTAAGGATCTGGGGCCAGTGGAGACGGCACAGGGGTGCAGTGGGAGCCTCGGTGTGGTCCCCGATCAGGGGTAACCACCGGTTTGTCCCGGGGAAGATGGACGGGGGGTTCCAGGGCTGGCATCGGGCGGAGATTAGATGCATGGGGGACCTGTTCATTGACGGGACATTTGCGAGCCTAGGGGCACTGGAGGAGAAGTTTGAGCTACCCCCGGGAAATGCATTTAGATATATGCAGGTGAGGGCTTTTGTGAGGCGACAGGTCAGGGAATTCCCGTTGCTCCCGGCACAAGAAATTCAAGACCAGGTGATCTCGGGTGTGTGGGTCGGGGAGGGCAAGGTTTCGGCAATACACCAAGAGATGAAAGAAGAGGGGGAAGCGCTAGCAGAAGAGTTGAAGGGTAAATGGGAGGAGGAGCTGGGGGAGGAGATAGAGGAAGGTTTGTGGGCTGATGCCCTGGGTAGGGTTAATTCCTCCTCCTCATGTGCCAGACTCAACCTGATACAATTTAGGGTGGTTCACAGAGCGCACTTGACGGGGGCAAGGTTGAGTAGGTTCTTTGGGGTAGAGGACAGATGCGGAAGATGTTCAGGGAGTCCGGCGAACCATGTCCATATGTTTTGGTCATTGTAGCACCGTCAATATGACGCGAGGCAGGTTGAGGTAATGTCAATTGAAGGCTTTATTAAGCAGAACTTTATCCCCAGCAGCGTGGTTACAGAATGCAATTGCTGAGGGAAATGGAGGGAAAAACTGGGTTCTTATACCGGCATTTCTGGGTGGAGTCCAGTAGGTGGTTGATCCTATCAGGACCTGGCATCCCTCCACCAATAGCCTGTCGACACGTGGTGTACCGTATTACCCCTAATACATACCACCACATTCACCCCTTGTTGAAAATAAAACCCGGCGGGATGATGGTTCGCATGGTGGTAGGTGTTTACAGAGTCGGTACTGTGCCGTAACTTTGAACAAAACACAAAATTATCGCTTCAACTTGGCCAACGGGCCAAACAGGGTCGGCATGATGCCATATGAAAACTATAACAAGACACAATAACTGAAAACTGGGCCAATGGGCCAAACCGGGTCGGCATGATGCCATAACTATAACAAGACACAATAACTGAAAACGTTGAGAGTTAAAGTGATTCGATGAGCCGGATGGGCGCCCTGGTCGTCCTTTCCGATCGTCTCGGGCGTGGTGGTGATGGCGCTGGCTCGAGTCCCGTCGACTCTGGGAGCGTAGCGCTGTTCCCTGTGTCCTTACTCCTGGGCGGGTCTGGGAGGAGAACCGAACCCCCCGGGAAGGGGGTGGCTGCGGGATGAACCGGCGGGAGTGAGGAGGTGGTGATTGGCGTTGGGGGGTGTGGGTAGCTCCGGCGGGCGCCAGATCTCGCAGGGAGACCGTGTCCTGTCGCCCATCGGTGTACTCCACATAGGCGTATTGCGGGTTGGCGTGAAGGAGATGCACCCGTTCCACCAACGGATCTGACTTGTGCGCCCGCACATGTTTCCGGAGCAGAATGGGTCCCGGAGCTGCTAGCCAGGTCGGAAGTGGCGTTCCAGAGGAGGACTTCCTAGGAAAGAGGTGGAGGCGCTCGTGAGGCGTTTGATTCGTGGTGGTGCACAGCAGGGACTGGATAGAGTGAAGGGCATCCGGGAGGACTTCCTGCCAGCGGGAAATTGGGAGGCTCCTAGACCGGAGGGTCAGCAGAACGGCCTTCCAGACCGTTCCATTCTCCCTTTCTACCTGCCCGTTCCCCCGGGGGTTGTAACTGGTCATCCTGCTCGAGGCTATGCCCCTGCTGAGCAGGAATTGACGCAGTTCGTCACTCATAAAGGAGGACCCCCTGTCGCTATGGATATAGTCGGGGAAATCGAACAGTGTAAAAATGGTACCGAGGGCTTTAATGACTGTGGACGCGGTCATGTCGGGGCAGGGGATGGCGAAAGGGAAACTGGAGTATTCGTCAACGACGTTCAGGAAGTACGCGTTGCGATCGGTGGAGGGGAGGGGGCCTTTGAAATCCAAACTGAGGCGTTCAAAGGGTCGCGAGGCCTTAACCAGGTGCGCTCTATCTGGCCTGAAAGTGCGGTTTGCACTCAGCGCAGATCTGGCAGTTTCTGGTGACTGTTCGGACGTCCTCGACGGAGTAACGGAGGTTGCGGGCCTTAAGGAAGTGGTAGAAACGAGTGACCCCCGGGTGGCAGAGGTCCTCGTGGAGGGCTTGTAGACGGTCCACTTGTACATTGGCACATGTGCCGTGAGATAGGGCATCGGATGGCTCGTTCAGCTTTCCGGGACGATACAAGATCTCATAATTGAAGGTGGAGAGTTCGATCCTCCACCGCAAGATCTTGTCGTTCTTGATCTTGCCCCGCTGTGCATTATCAAACATGAAGGCCTTGGTCAGTGAGGAGAGTGAATCTCCTACCGGCCAGGTAATGCCTCCAGTGTCGCACAGCTTCCACTATTGCTTGTGCCTCCTTTTCCACTGAGGAGTGGCGGATTTCTGAAGCATGGAGGGTTCGGGAGAAGAAGGCCACGGGTCTGCCTGCTTGGTTGAGGGTGGCCGCCAGAGCTACATCCGATACGTCGCTCTCGACCTGGAAGGGGAGGGACTCGTCGATGGCGCGCATCGTGGCCTTTGCGATATCCGTTTTGATGCGGCTAAAGGCTTGGCATGCCTCTGTCGTCAGGGGAAAAGTAGTGGACTGGATTAGTGCACGTGCCATGTCTGCGTACTGGGGGACCCACTGGGCGTAATAAGAAAAGAAGCCCAGGCAACGTTTCAGGGCTTTGGCACAGTGGGGGAGAGGGAACTCCATGAGGGGGCGCATGCGTTCAGGGTCGGGGCCTATCACTCCATTACGCACTACGTAGCCCAGGATGGCTAGACGATCGGTGCGGAACACGCATTTTTCTTTGTTGTAAGTGAGGTTCAGGGCGTGAGCGGTCTGGAGGAACTTTTGGAGGTTGGCGTCGTGGTCCTGCTGGTCGTGGCCGCAGATGGTGACGTTGTCGAGATACGGGAACGTGGCCCGTAAACCGTGCTGGTCAACCATTCGGTCCATCTCTCGTTGGAAGACCGAGACTCCGTTCGTGACGCCGAATGGAACCCTTAAAAAGTGGTATAACCGCCCGCCTGCTTCGAAGGCAGTATAGTTGCGGTCACCGGGACGGATGGGGAGCTGGTGGTAGGCGGACTTGAGGTCCACGGTTCAAAAGACCTTGTACTGTGCAATCCGATTGACCATGTCAGATATGCGGGGGAGAGGGTACACATCTAGCTGAGTGTACCTGTTGATGGTCTGACTATAGTCGATGACCATCCTCTGTTTCTCCCCGGTCTTAACAGCTACCACCTGGGCTCTCCAGGGACTGTTGCTAGCCTGGATGATGCCTTCCTTCAGCAGCCTCTGGACTTCGGACCGGATAAATGCTCGGTCCTGGGCGCTGTACCGTCTGCTCCTTGTGGCGACGGGTTTGCAATCCGGTGTGAGGTTCGCAAACAAGGTTCAACCTTGAGGGTCGCGAGGCCGCAGACAGTCAGTGGGGGTATAGGGCCGCCAAATTTAAATGTTAAACTCTGGAGGTTGCATTGCAAGTCCAACCCTAGGAGTGTGGGCGCACAGAGATGGGGGAGGACATACAGCCGGTAATTTCGGAACTCCCTCCCCTGCACCGTTAGGTTAGCGATGCAGAACCCCGTGATCTGAATGGAGTGGGAACCCGCCGCCAGGAAAATTTTCTGGGTGCTTGGCCGAATTACAAGGGAACAGCGTCTTACCGTGTCCGGATGAATGAAACTCTCTGTGCTCCCAGAGTCGATAAGACACGGCGTCTCGTAGCCATTCACTAGGACTGTAGTGGTTGCAGTCTGGAGCGTCCGAGGTCGCGACTGGTCGAGGGTCGTCAAAGCCAGACGTGGTTGGTGAAGTTGAGCATCGTAATCGGGCAGTATGTGGCCGTCTGTGTCGGGGTCCTTCAGCCAAGATGGCGGCGTCCACGGATCGAGCGCGGTCGGAGGTGGACAAAATGGCGGCGCCCATCTCTCCCTCGTGGCGCCCGGGGTCCAAAATGGCGGCGTCCGTTGGTCACACCGGGATCGCTGGGGGGGCTGTGTCTGTGGTCCCGTTTCTTCCCCGGATATAGCGGCGACCCCGCGGGACTTGCACACCATCGCGTAGTGGCCTTTCTTCCCGCAGCTTTTGCAGGTAGCCGCGCGGGCCGGGCATCGCTGCCGAGGGTGTTTCGGCTGGCCGCAAAAATAGCAGCCGGGGCCCCCCCGGTTGGTCTGGTGTTTTGGCCGCGCAGGTTTGCGGGGGTGTGGGGGGGGGGGTGTCGGAGAGTCGACCGCAGCGGGGGTCCACTAAGTCCAAGGGGCTGTAGTGTGGTCGGGGGCGTAGGCGCGGGCGTTACGCGAGGCCACATCGAGGGATGCCGCCAGGGCCCGAGCTTCTGTAAGTCCCAGAGATTCTTTCTCCAGAAGCCTCTGGCGGATCTGGGAAGAGGCCAAACCTGCCACATACGCATCGTGGACCAGGAGCTCTGTGTTCACTCGCTGTTACCGCCGGGCAGTTGCAGTTCCGACCCAGGATCTGCAGGGCGTTATAAAAGTCGTCCAGCGATTTCCCCCAGAAATTGCCGTCGTGTAGCGAGCTGGTAGCGAGCAAAAACCTGGTTGGCGGGCCGGATGTAGATATCCTTCAGCGCGGCGATGGCACCGGTGAAACCGTCCTCATCCTCTATAAGGGAGTAGAAGTCAGGACTCACCCTGGAATAGAGGACCTGCATCTTTTGTTCGTCAGTCGGTGTGCCGGGGGCCGTTCGGAGGTAGCCCTCAAAGCATGCCATCCAGTGTTTGAAGATAGAGGCCGAGTTAGCTGCTTGGGGTGCGATGTGCAGGCACTCTGGGGTGATTCGGAGCTCCATGTTCCCACGTCGTTTTCTTCAATTTAAATTCTGCTTAATAAATTGTAGCACCATCAGTATGACGCGAGGCAGGTTGAGGTAATGTCAATTGAAGGCTTTATTAAGCAGAACTTTATCCCCAGCAGCGTGGTTACAGAATGCAACTGCTGAGGGAAATGGAGGGAAAAACTGGGTTCTGATACCGGCATTTCTGGGTGGAGTCCAGTAGGTGGTTGATTTTATCAGGACCTGGCATCCCTCCACCAATAGCCTGTCGACACGTGGTGTACCGTATTACCCCTAATACATACCACCACAGTCATGCCCGGCACTGGAGGGGTTCTGGAGAGGAGTGGCGGGAGCAATATCTCAGGTGGTGAAAATCCAGGTCGAGCCAAGCTGGGGGCTAGCAATATTTGGAGTAGTGGACGGGCCGGGAGTGCAGGAGGCGAAAGAGGCCGGCATTCTGGCCTTTGCGTCCCTAGTAGCCCGGCGAAGGATCTTGCTAATGTGGAAGGAGGCGAAGCCCCCTAGCGTGGAGGCTTGGATAAACGACATGGCTGGGTTCATAAAGGTGGAGAGGATTAAGTTCGCCTCAAGAGGGTCTCCGCAGGGGTTCTACAGGCGGTGGCAACCGTTCCTAGACTATCTCGCGGAACGTTAGAGGAAGTTCGGTCAGCAGCAGCAGCAACCCTGGGGGTGGGGGGGGGAATGGAGGATTGCTTGGGGGGGGGGATGGAGGAGCAAGAGATAACATGAAGGGGGGGGGGGGGAAACTGGCACATGCGGGAGAGAGCCAGTGTATAAAGCTATGTAAATATACCATTTTGCCATGTATATATCTTGCTCAGTGCGATTTCGTGTTATTTTGTTACGAGGTGGGGGGGGGGGTTATTGTTTGTAAGGGGAAAAAATTGTGTAGGTAAAAAAACTTTAATAAATATATATTTTTTAAACAAGGTCGCTCCTCCCCCGCTCTTCGCGAACCTCACCGCCAACTGTAAACCCGTCGCCACCAGGAGCAGGTGGTACAGTGCCCAGGAGGGGACTTTTATCAAGTCAGAGGTCCAGCGGCTCTTGAGGGAGGTGGTCAGCGAGGCCAGTAATAGTCCCTAGAGAGCTCAAGTGGTGGTCGGCAGGACAGGGGAAAAGAACCGGATGGTTGTAGACTACAGCCAAACCATAGACCACGCAACTCGATGCATACCCCCTTCCCCGGATAGCGGACATGGTGAATCAGATTACATACTACCGGAAGTTCCCCACAGTAGATCTGAAGTCCGCAGACCACCAGCTTCCAATCCGCCCAGACGATCGCCACTACACGGCCTTTGAGGCAGACGGCCACCTCTTCCATTTCCTCTGGGTCCCCTTCGGCGTCACCAACAGGGTCTCGGTCTTCCAAAGAACGATGGACCGAATGGTGGACCAGTACGGGCTGCGGGCCGCATTTCCGTGCTTGGACAACGTCACCATCTGCGGCCATGATCAGCAGGACCACGACGCCAACCTTCAGAAATTTCTCCAAACCGCCCAAGCCCTCAATCTCGCCTATAACAAGGAGCAATGCATTTTCCGCACAACACGACTGGCCATCCTCGGCTATGTCATGGAAAACGGAGTCCTGGGGCCCAGCCCCGACTGCATGCGCCCCCTCCTGCAACTCCCCCTCCCCACTGCCCCAAGGCCCTGAAAAGATGCCTCGGGTTCTTTTCGTATTATGCCCAGTGGGTCCCCAACTATGCGGACAAAGCCCGCCCACTTATCAAAGCCACCATCTTCCCCCTGACGATTGAGGCCCGCCAGGCCTTCAGCCGCATCAAGGCAGATATTACCAAAGCCATGATGAGTCCATCCCCTTCCAGGTGGAGAGCGACGCGTCAGAGGGCGCCCTCGCCGCTACCCTTAACCAGGCAGGCAGGCTTGTAGCGTTTTTTTTCCCGTACCCTCAACGTCTCCGAGATTCGACACTCATCAGTCGAAAAAGAAGCTCAAGCCATTGTGGAAGCTGTGCGGCATTGGAGGCACTACCTGGCTGGTAGGAGGTTCACCCTTGTCACCGACCAACAGTCGGTAGCCTTCATGTTCAACAATACACAGCAGGGCAAGATCAAGAATGATAAAATCTTGAGGTGGAGGATCGAGCTCTCCACCCATAACTACGATATTGTATATCTTCCAGGGAAGCTCAACGAGTCCCCAGATGCCCTGTCCCGCGGCACATGCGCCAGCGCACAAGATGACCGACACCGGGTCATCCACAATGACCTCTGTCACCTGGGGGTCGACCGGCTTCTCCACTTCATCAAGGCCCGCAACCTGCCCTACTCCACCGAGGAGGTCAGGGCCATGACCAGGGACTGCCAAATCTGCGCGGAGAGTAAGCCGCACTTCTATCAACCAGATGAGGCCCACTTGATGAAGGCAACCCGGCCTTTTGAGCGCCTCAGCATCGAATTCAAAGGGCCCCTCCCCTCCACTGACCGCAAAGCGTACTTTCTTAACATCGTTGACGAGTACTCCTGTTTCCCCTTTGCAATCCCATGCCACGACATGACCACGGCCACTGTCATTAAGGCCCTGCATAGTATCTTCACCCTGTTCGGTTTCCCCATTTACATCCACAGTGACCGGGGCTCCTCGTTTATGAGTGACGAATTGCATCAGTACCTGCTCGGTAAGGGCATCGCCTCGAGCAGGACTACCAGTTACAACCCTCGAGGAAACAGACCGATGGGGAGGGAGAACGCAACGGTATGGAAGGCTGTCCCCCTGGCCCTACGGTCTGGGCGTCTCCCAGTTTCCCGCTGGCAGGAGGTCCTCCACGACACGCTCCACTCCATTAGGTCACTCCTTTGCACAGCCACGAACGAGGCCCCTCATGACCGCCTATTTGTTTTCCCCAGGAAATCCACCTCCGGGGTCTCGCTTCCGTTCTGGCTGACGACACCGCGGCCTGTCCTCCTCCGAAAGCACGTGAGGAGCCATAAGTCTGACCCCCTGGTGGAGAGGGTCCAGCTCCTTCACGCCAACTCCCAGTATGCCTCCATGGCGCACCACAACGGCCAACAAGATACAGTCTCCCTCCGGGACCTGACACCCGCCGGTTCCCCTGTGACCATCACCTTTTCCCCCCCCCCCCCACCCTATACCGAACACCGCCCCTGCCCCTACATGGCCTACACTTTCCCCCCACCCCCCACCCCACCCCCCATCGCCGATCTACAGGGATGAAGCTCCAGAAGACACGCTCCCGGAGTCAACACCCGTGCCCGCAGCGACGAGTTCAACATCCATGCCCGCAGCGAAACCAGAGCTCAGGCGATCGCAGCAAACAATCAATGCGCCGGACAGACTCAACTTGTGAGCCCCCTTCACCCCCGCATGACTTGTAATTTTAACAGGTGGTGAATGTATTACTGCTACCATTCACCATTGTATTATATTACATTACATTGTATTATGTTGATGCCCTTGTGGGCTCCGCCTGTGGCCCACCATTGTATTACATTACATTACATTGTATTATGTTGGTGCCCTTGTGGGCTCCGCCTATGGCTCTGCCCCCTCGGGGGAGGTATATAGATCTGCAGCCTGCAGGTGGCACTCAGTACAGAGCAGTCGCAGTCAATCACAGTTCTAGCTGATTAAAACCACTGTTCACTTCATCTCTCTGTCTCGTGTGAATTGATGGTTGCATCACCTGGCCTTTCATCTGTCCTCTACATGGTGACATCCAAGGCAGCAATAATGAATCTAGGAGCCCTTTTCCTTGCCTGCTGCAAGTCCTTCAAGATAATTTACCAGCAGCCTACCGTTCATTTAGAGCCGCTTTCCAGCGCACGTGCCATTTAAGAAGCAAAGGCTGCCTGCACACGTGCTATTGGCCCAGCACTACACGATCCCGGCTTTGTTCCGAGGCTGCTGGCAGCACTATAAGGAGGACACTAACAGGGATATGGTGTACGGGCTGGAGAGTGGAGCTGAGTACACAAAGATCAGCCATGATCTCGTTGAATGGCAGAGCAGGCTCGAGGGGCCAGATGACCTACTCCTGTTCCTTTATTCTTATGTTCTTATGACAGCTCAGCACCGGATGGCAATTATGAAGTGAGAGCACCAAATTTATGTGCTTCCCATCTCCATCCAAATCACTGTAGTCAGGCAGTGACTCTTCGCCTTTGCACCTTAGGAAGTTGAATCAACCAATCTCTAGCCCTCTAAATTCATCCCACTAGGAGGGACAACGTCTACCTCCAGCATGGTTGAGCATCCCACCCAATCATCAACATCCAACTTAGAAACTGTTAACCTGATTAGCATCTGTTGTCAGACATGAGGTTTGAAACCATTTGCAATATTAATGAGGAAGTCCTAGCATCTGTGTTGCTGACTGACCGACATTGCTTCTGCTCTACAGAAGTAGTGGGGGTGAGAATGAGGATCTAGCAAGCAGATGAAGGTTAACAAACTAATCTTGCATCACAGTTGCAGTTTCCAATTTTAAACAATTATTAGGAAATAGTGACTTTTCGTTGCGCTAAGAACAGAAAATGATGGAAATACTCAGTAGGTTTGATATAAGAAATAGGAACAGGAGTAGACCATTTGGCCCATTGAGCCAGCTCTGCCATTCAGTAAGACCATGGCAGATCTGATTGTGGCCTTAACTCCACTTTTACAATTTCCCCATAACCCTTGATTCCCGTGAAGATCAAAAATCTGTCTTAACAGTCTTGAATATGTCCAACAACAGCCTCCATTGGACTTTAGAGCGAGAATTTCAAAGATTAACAACCCTCCAAGAGAAGAAGGTCCTCTTCATTTCCTACTTAAATGGGAGACCCTTCCCTTTGTAATTATGCCCGTAGATCTAGATTCCCTGATGATAAATTCAGCATCGATCCTGTCTAGTCCCCTCAATCTTATTTGTTTCAATAAGAGCTTTTGTGGAGAAAGGAACCGAATAATGTTTCAGGTCCTTGTAATAGGTTTTAAAGGGAGAGACATGAAATGTCACAAGTAGGCTTCAATGAAGTTACTGTGAAAAGCCCCTAGTCACCACATTCCGGCGCCTGTTCGGGGAGGCTGGTACAGGAATTGAACCGTGCTGCTGGCCTGCCTTGGTCTGCTTTACAAGCCAGCGATTTAGCCCAGTGTGAGGTTGAGAAAAAGAACAGGAGGGAAGTTATGTCATAGGGTGGAAATTGGTATTATTAAATGACAAAAGGGTTGATGGTGCAAGGCAAAAGGAAGTTCAAATTAGTCAAGTTAAGAAACAAAAGATGCGTATTGAAGAGGTGCAGATAGCAGAATTGTGAAGAGGCACTTTACAGTCTTCCAGAATCAACATTGAATTCAAAAATTTCAGATCGTAAATCTGCTCCCATTTTCTTTGATGGTTTTGGTTTCTGCTTCTTGTTTTCTCTCTCTTTTGTTGTTTTTGAGCAGCAGCTGTAATTGATTCTGCCATTCATATCTTTTGTTTCTTTACTTGTCCTATTCTCTCTCTTTTGCCTCAGACCATCAACCCTTCTGTTATTTAAACTCTCCCAGCTTCCACCCTATCACAGACCTTCCCCGTTGTTTATTTTCCCACCTCCCTCCATCACCGACTTGGTCCTTGCTCAAAACCTATTACATCTCGGCTTTAGAAACTTCATTGACCTAAAACATTGGACGGAATTTTCATTAGAAATGGCAAAATGTCAATCTCGATGTGAAAACCAGTTTGATTCCCAGCCGCATAATCGTAAAAAACACAGCATCTGTTACAGCTATCACGTTAAGGCTATCACCTACACCACCCATCAGCATTGAGACACATATACCTTGGTGGGTGATCTTCGTAGGCTGGCTTCTGGGTCACGATCTGGTGTGAACCACACAGCTTCTGATGCACATCAGGTTGAGGCAGGAATGTCCCAGGGATTAGACTGCTCTATCTCAGAACGTGGCTGTGCCCCAGCCAGGTGATGTGCCTCTGGACACATTCATCCCTTTGCTGCTTTAGATGCAAAGGCAGAGCCAGAAATTCCAGGAGTGCGACACTAGTGAGACTGCAAGATCGAATAGAGGAGTCCCACAGCCTTCTGTCGCAGGAGATGGTACCAGCAATACATGGCACCTAGGCCAACACTGCAAGGGTGGCATCCACAGTGAAAATCATGGGGCAAAACGTCAGATCCATGATGAGGGAATTCCAAAGCATAGCTCAGTCCCAGAGGACCTTGGCTGAGGTGTTCAATGCCATGATTCAAAAAATGATGGGCATCTAGGACTGGCAGAACCAGATGACATTGAGGCTTCTGGAGCTCACTCCAGCCTCCATGGACCCATGTGCACCTGGAGGAGGAGGATCCGCTGGAGCACAGCCCGAGTGCATGATTCTGGGTGTGACCAGCCAGTCTGAATGCCCCCTTCCTGAGACGAGCACAGTAGGCAGAACAGGGTGTTGCAACAACACCAGCGGCACCTGAAAGTAGGCTGGGACCCTCCAGGTCTCAGCTCTCCAGAGGACACTTGCCAATGGCATCTCAGGCAACAGGGCGTAGAAGGCAGCTTGTGCTGTGCAGCCTGGGAACGCACCATGATGCAGTGGGCGGGTCCACAAGTGTAAGGAATTGTAGGGGCACAGCGGTGGCAGGTGTGTAGTTCGCCATTATTGGTTGGAGAAATTTGTAACTTGTAGCATTTGGATACGTCGCTGAATTAAATGTTATTTTTGTCACAATAATGCCTCAGAATCTTTCCCCACCTCCCAGTGGCATGGCGCTTCTCTCCATTGGGACACCATTTTCTCATTCAATGTGGCCCTCTCAATGAGAATGTTGAAACATTCCTATTGATATCAGCATGGTGCTGATTCATTGAACCCTATACCCTCCACCCTACCTAATCCCCCTCTAGAGCAAGGGGACAAGATTATGATGCGTGGAGCCTCACTCAGTAATGAGCCAGGGAGTCAGCGGGCTGCATGGCAGCAGAGAGACTGGAGTCAGACATAAGCATTCCCTGAGAAGCATCACAGACCATTCCTCACTGTGAGTCGTCATCACCCTCCTGACCGGGTAACAGACATTCAAGGTCTCCCCGGCCCCCAGTACCCTGATGATTGAGAGCTCGAGTGGGGGGGGGGGGGGTCGCGTTGTGCTGTAGTCTGACGAGCTAGTTATGAAGCAAGAGATGATGAGGGTGTCTCCCCCGTCTATGCACCCTCAGCCCCCATCTGGCCTGCACCCTCTGGTTCTGCAGCGGGCTCTTCCTTGGCATCCTCAGGCATGTCCTCGTCCGATGGCATGTGCTGCTCTTCAAGGTCGTCTTCAGGAAGCTCCTCACCTTGCTGCAGGACCAGGTTGTAGAGGGCACAGTAGACCACAACAATGTGGGAGACCCTCTGGGGCTGTATTGTAGAGCCTCACTGCACCTGTCAGGTCAGCGGAAACTCAACTTCAACAGGCCAATGCACCGCTCGATGAGCTTGTGTCACACTGTGCAGCTCATTGTACCTGGCCTCCGTCGCGGTCTGTGGCCTCTCCTCTGCACTGGCATCATCAGCCATGATCTGAGGGGATATCCCTTGTCCCCAAGGAGCCATCCCTGTAGCCTGGGTTGTTCCTCCAAGATTCCAGGGACCTGTGACTGGCCAAGGATTCTCCCCCCCCCCCCCCCCCCCCCCCCCAATCCAGTCTGGCCTGATCCGGGCTAAAGTGAACATAGATCATAGACTTTACAGTGCAGAAGGAGGCCATACGGCCCATCAAGTCTGCACCGGTCCTTGGAAAGAGCACCCTACTAAGCCCACGCCTGCACCTCTCCCCGTAATCCCACCTTAACTTTTTGGACACTAAGAGAAATTTAGCATGGCCAATCCACCTAACCTGCACATCTTTGGACTGTGGAAGGAAATCAGAGCACTCAGAGGAAACCCTTGTAGACCGGGGGAGAGCATGCAGACTCCGCACAGACAGTGAATGTAGTCTAGAGCTTGTGCATACAGTGCATCCGTCACCTCATGGATGCACTTCTGGCCGGATGCCTGTGAGATCCCACAGAGGTCCCCGTGGAGCCCTGGAAGGATACCGTTGCGCAGAAATTGAGGACTGCTGTGAAGTTAATGGCTACAGGGAGCGGGCGTCCTCCACCACCACTTGGCATCAAGTCTGCAAGCACGTGGCAGAGGTGCAGCACAGTCTCCCTTGTGAGGCAGTGTCTTTGACGGCACATGCTGTCCAACAGCTCCATGAAGGACACACTAGTCCGGTAGACCCTTGGTCTCCTTCAGTGCCTTCATGCCCACTGCACGGCTGGTGCGACCTCTGGTCCCTGAGCCTGCCCTGGGGTCCCCTTATCTCATTCTGCAGGGTCTTCCCTCGGTGCCGCTGAGTCTGTGCTCATCCAGTGCAGTGATGAGTAGGATGGCTAGCTCCACTGGCACCCTGCTGATATCAATAGGAATGTTGTGAAAAATGAGAGAGTCAGTTTGGTGTTGCAGCAGCTGACCATTATCACTGCCCCTGATCCATTGGCCTCTTCCTGACCTGGAAGCATCAAATCCCAGAACGTCACCAGTGGAGATCATTCACTAAGCTTAGGTGCCCTCGCTGCTCCAGAACAAGACTCGCCCCTGCCTATGCCCTCGCCCACTTTGATTCACCTTTAGCCACCCATCTGGGTTTCCCCTCCCTTAGGCTCACTATCATTGAGGGATCTGACAGGAGAGTTATCTGCCCACTCATCCCAAATGGCCAGGGTCAGCTGGACGGCTATGTCCACCTTGGAGTGGCTAATGGATCCTGATTGACAGGCATTGGGGTCCTGCCAGAGAAGCGAGCCCAGTGCCTTTTGATGCTGTGAAACCAAGCTTTGAACCCTGAACCTTGAGGATTCATCCCATTCCATAACTTTAAAAGTTCAACTAATTAAACTAAAGTAAACCAATTAAGGGACAACTCAAAAGGGGCCGCTCCTTAAAGGAGCACTGCCCAAACTAAAACAAAGATCAACTGAAACTTAAAAAACATCAAATTAAAAGGTGATTAAAGGGGTCAATAAAGTACCCCAGACCCTGCGGTTCCCACCGGGCACAGAAAGCCACGATGGTGCCAGTGGAATTCCATGAGTTTGAGACTGCAGGGAGCTGACATTGCTAATGTTTGATGGCCAATCAGTGTCACGAGCATGAGTCTCAGGAATGTTAGAGGGCACAATCGCTTTTGCTTCAGGTAGAGACAGCTAATTGGCATCCTTCTTACTTAGGCTCAGAGGCGGTCTTACACTTTTGAGGGCCCCGCACTCTCCCTCTTTGCCCCATAACATGCCCTGGCCCCGGTGATGTGGCAGCCCACCCCCAATGATGTCGAGCCCCATCCCGAATTACATCAATGCCCTCCTTTTTAAAAGAAAATTCCCAATTAAGGGACAATTTAGTGTGGCCAATCCATCTACGCTGCACATCTTTGGGTTGTGGGAGTAAAACCACGCAAACACAAGAAGAATGTGCAAACTCCACAGGGACAGTGACCTGGGGCCAGGATCGAACCCGGATCCTCAGCGCCATGAGGCAGCATTACTAACCATGCGCTACTGTGCCAGCCCACATCAATGCCCTCCTGATCCCACCTACGCTCAGCTCACACAATGCAAGAAACAGAAGCTCTCGCCGTCGCCGCCTAACCCCTCTCACTCGCAGCCCTGCTGCCTGACTGACCTCTGGCTCTGGTCGAGTCGCCCTGCTCCTGCTGGCCGCTTCTTCCTGATTTCCCGAGGCACAATGCCAGCGTTTGCCTGACCTTCTTCGCACCTCTCGGTTCTCGCTTAAGTGGCCGGGCTTCGAGCCTCCGCCCTCAACGACCGCACGTGCTCCTGCCTGGCTGCTGCTGCTGGCTATTTGGCCTGGCCTGTTCTCTCATTCGCCCTTGCTGCCCGGTCCAGTTGCTGCCCAGTCCTCTCGCTCTCAGCTCTGCCTGGTCAAGTCACCCTGCTCCCGCTGGCTGCTGCTTCCCGATTCCTGAAAAAAAACAACACTCGTGCTTGCCTGCTCTTTCTCGCACCTCCCGTCTGCTGCTCTGCTCACCTCTTGGCTCTCACTCGGGTGGCCGGGCTTTGATCCTCGACGACTGTGTGTGCTCCTGCCTGGCTGCTGCTGGCTAGTTGGACTGCTGGCCTCTTCTTTTTGGTTGGTTGCCTGCCCGCCCTCTTCAGCCCTGGCCTGGAAGTTGAGAGTCGCCCCACTGCTCCCCTCGATGACCATTGGCCAACGCTGCCTCCACAACTCGCTGAAGGAGGAGGAAACATGCTAAGGGGAGGACACAGCAGCCATGGCTGACGAGGGAAGTCAGGGACAGCATAAAAGAAAAAGCATGCATTGTGGCGTGGATTAGTGGGAAGCCAGAGGATTGGGAAACCTTTCAAAGCAAGCAGAGGACAACTAAAAATGCAATACAGGAGGGAGAAGGTGAAGTACAAGTGTAAGCTAGTTAGTAATATAAAAGAAGTTTGCAAGAGGTATTTTTCGATTATATAAAAGGCAAGAGATAAGCAAAAATGGACATTGGATCATTGGAAAATGAGGTTGGAGAAATGGTAATGGGGAACAAAGAAATGGCAGAGGAACTGAATAGGTACTTTGCATCAATCTTTACAGTGGAAGACACCACTGGCATACTAGAACTTCAAGCGAGTCAGGGGGCAGGGGTGAGTGCAGTGGCCATCACTGAGGAGATGAGTCTGGAGAAACTGAAAGGTCTGAAGGCGGATTAATCACCTGGACCAGATGGACTGCACCCCAGGATTCTTCAATATCTTCAGATAGCTGCTTCAACTAGGTTTTTTCAGCCTCTTCCTTGTCTTCAGACAAGACTTCTCTGCTTTGAAATATTGTTACTATTTTTGTTAACAATCCCACTGGGAAAGAATTATGGACTAAGGGTCAGGCAAATCAGAATTCAGCTCCTCTCTCAGAGCTTTTCCAAAACGCACTACCTCTCTGCTTCCCTGGGCTCCACCCAGCAACGACTTCCTCCAAGCTGAAACCCAAATTATCTCTGCAGGCTGCAAAAGAACATTAACTGCCCAGGGGCCTCCACAGTCAATCCACGTTCTTCTGATCAATTTCACCTGCTAATTCCTAGAAGCTTCCAGGCATGTACAAAACAAAATCCTTTTGAAAACCATGACCATTGAAGTAAACACACAATACCCCCAGGTTTTTAACTCTTAACATATCTCAATGATTAGACACCAATATTCCTCCAGTTTTCCAATTGTCACATTACTATCGTATCACTTTTTCCTTCATTGCTGTTTCCTTAATCCATTCTTTTGAGTCATTCTTAATTTCTCCTCTCTCTTCCTGATGATTCTACCATCCAGCTACTCTCTGATTACAGTGAGTTCAGGCTCTCTTCTTTGGTCTCAATATCCGCACAGTAGTCACCTGAAAATGTTTAGATTTAACTCATATTTTTAAAAGCAAACACCAGAACCTGGGTCATAAAGAAAAATTATCTGAGGATGGTGTGTGTCAACCCATACATCTCCAGCGTGTGAGCTTTTTCCATCTAAAAATGGCTTGACAACCTTACTTCAAGGTTTTTGTGTTTAAATGAATGACTGTATTGCTGTGTCATATATTGCTATCTTCATTTTGTATTTTTAATTTAATTGACAGCTAACCTCACTGGACACCAAGAAAAAGTTGGATTAGAAAACTTTGAGTTGCTAAAAGTTCTGGGAACAGGAGGTGAGTTTTGGATAAAGCCTTTTATGTCTCTTGACATTATACTAATAAATTGCAAATGGTTCAACAAGCCACTAACCGTTCAATCTGTTTTTTATACTGAATTAGATGTATAGGACTGTATAATTGGCCTTTGTACTGCTGGGCTATGTATGGAAAAATCAGCCAGTGGGTGCTCCTTTTCATTACCAGTAATCTCTGCGGGAACTGTCCATATTTACATAGAACTTACAGTGCAGAAGGAGGCCATTTGGCCCATCGAGTCTGCACCAGCCCTTGGAAAGAGCACCCTACTGAAGCCCACATCTCCACCCTATCCCCGTAACCTAGTAACCCCACCTAACCATTTTGGACATAAAGGGCAATATAGAATGGCCAATCCACCTAACCTGCACATTTTTGGACTGTGGGAGGAAATCCACACAAACACGGGAGAATGTGCAGACTCCGCACAGACAGTGACCCAAGCCTGGAATCAAACTGGGACCTTGGCACTGTGAAGCAACAGTGCGAACCACTGTGCTGCCATGCCGCCGCTCCTATGTTGATTTGAGGTGAGGTGAGGAGAAGATCTGGTTTGATTGGGATGGGGTTGATATTTGTTGTCGAATCTCGGAAGTAAAAATTAATGCTGCTTGGGTGAGGTTGCAAATGGTGTCAGTGCCTGTTGAACTCCAGTTCAACAAAAGATTTTGGAAGAAAATCAGTGAAATAAAAAAAGTGAGAATTTTCCCATGAAGTGTGATCTATTTTCAGCATATGTTCATGAAACACAGAGAAACTTTACCCTCAAAATTGGATGTGCTGGGTCAGGGTGGATACCCAGTGGCTGAAGGAAGCCAAACCAGACTGGATACTGGAGGTAACTGCCCTTGTACAATGCCTGCTTCACAACCCACCACAATTCGATTCCAAACCCACAACTCTACCAATCTTGCCTATCTTCTTCTGTATAAGACTTATGATTACACTATTCTGATATCTCCCCACAAGTCTTCGGATTTCTCCTGCACTACTCCCCGAATGCAGCCTGGTGAGAGCTGACAGTTTTACCCTCAATCTGGCTGTCTGCAGCCTGGAAATAAAGAGCTGAATTTTTCCACAAAGGAAGATGATACAACACTAGGACCGAAAGCCAGGCTAGCCCCGTGTTAGCCAGTGTCCGGACCCAGAGGCAGCATTTTACCAGTGCCAGCTAATTACAAGACTGTCATCGGGACAGCTGTCCAATTCAGGAAGGAAGCCGAGGTAAACTTATTGTAATGAGCCAAACAAACCCTTGGCGACCACAAGGAAAAGTATGCACCTTCAAAAGTGGTGTCATAGCTCCAGGGTCAACCAGTGCCTTAGGGGGAAGCCTTTCCCTGAATCATGGACTGGCATAAAAGAGGACACCTATTCCATCCCCCATCCCCAAAACCTATTGAGTGTCCTCCACTAATCTGGTTGAACAGTGAGTCTGGTGCCTGAGAGCAAACCTTTCCATGTATATAAATAGGTATGACATTAAGAAATGTGATGATCTGGGATGGCCTGGATTTTAGGCCCGAAAAAATTGGACACTAAATTAAGAATTAGACGTTTTAAATCAAACTGCAGTCTACTCCAGGCAGGCAGATGGGAATTCGAACTTGACCAAAATCCAAATACACTAAAGACAGGACATGTCTGGGCCTGCCTTGTCAATCATCCATCAGGAGATAATCGGCTCCATTCATATGATTCATATGCATCGATATGTTATGGTTGCCCAGGCGAGGCCAGACTTTCTGGTGCCCAGAGTTCCCGCCGTTACCTTGTATGGTAACCGGCTACGTGCAAACAACACAACCGGAGATGGACACATAGAGTTGGGTCTCAGGTGTCTTGTCAAGCAGTCATCATCAAGTCCATTGGGTGTTGGGACACCCTCTTGAGACCCCAATTGGCCGACAGCCAGAGAAGATTCTGGAAAGGTGCAAAGGGAGGGGGGTAAAGGTAGACCCCCAAGACACACCACAGCGAAGACTCGCCATGGAGGTGACCTTGACAATTTGGAAAACTGACTAGAGACAGAAGGAAGCAGCCAATGAGATCCACCTTCCCAACGACGACCCTGAGGAACGAGAGCCTCAGAATCGGATCTGCGGCTCGACTGAGTCCTTCTGCACAGGTAGTATCACGAATCTTGGGACTTTTGAAGAATGTTATTGGGATAATTTAAGGATTAATATTATTGTGTTAAATAAACTTGGTTGAACTTTGTTTTACTTGTCCATAAAGATATCTGGGTAAAACTAAACTTTTGATTGATACACTGGTCGAAGCATCCGAGATTTTATAGATACAACAGCAATATTAACTAAATGGAGAAATTACTTACAAAATGGGAGTGGAGAAGGACAGGTTAAAAGCATAATTACTTTCTTCAGACATATATGCCCTATCCACAAAAGTGCAGCTGTGTACACTTGACACAGTGCAAACACACCCTTGGCAAACAAGTTGTTTGGACAACTGCCATTATTTTTAAAAAATCACCCAGCATGCATTCAGTGTAATAATTTTCTTTCATAAGGCTAACAGATTTTAGTGTTGTCATAGTCAAGCCGGATCCTAACCTCGCTGATATCAACACAGAGAGAGTTTCTACAGAGATCGTTGCCAATGTTTGGGAGCATAACTGGCCGATTTGTCCTTGACCAACCTAATGGCACAAAGGCAATTGTATTGTTTCCAACTGAGACCAGTTATCAGTTTAACCAGCTAATAAAATGTCTGTATAACATAGTGGTTTCAACAAGGATGTGCAGAATAAAGTAAAAGTCTGCAAACAAATTCCTGTTAATGCACATATTAACTGAGAGAGTAACCTCTTCCTCTGGAACAGTTCAGTGGGCACCAGGTGCACTCCCATACATTACCTAATTAGGCATTATTCACCTGCGATTGTTAACAGGCCATTTGACCTCCAGGAGACATAATAGCAAAACCATAGCCAGAATTTTACTTTGCCAGATCAGGGGCAGGATTCTCCACTCCCGCACCGGTTGGGAGCATCGCCTGGGTCGCCGAATTTTCCTGCGACGCCGGTCCGACGCCCTCCCGCGATTCTCCCAAGCGACGAGAACGGCCCCGTCGAGTTCCGCGCGGCGCAGGCCGGAGAATCGCCCGAGACACCCAAAATGGTGATTCTCCGGCACCCCTGCTATTCTCAGGCCCGGATGGGCCGAGCGGCCAGGCCAAAACAGCGGGTTCCCCCCGGCGCCGTCCACACTTGGTCACTGCCACCGGGAACAGCGCGGGAATGCTGGTGGGGGCGGCCTGTGGGGGGGGGGGGGGGGGGGGGGGGGGGGCCTCAAATGGGGCCTGGCCCGCGATCAGTGCCCACCGATCGTCGGGCCACCCTCTCTGAAGGAGGACCTCCTTTCTTCCGCAGCCCTGCAAGATGCGGCTGACATATTCTTGCGGGGCGGACTCCGAGAGGACGGCAACCACGCATGCGCGGGTGACGCCAGTTATGCGGCGCCGGCCGCGTCATGTATGCGGCGCCGCCATTACGTGGCGACAAGGCCTGGCGCGTGTAAATGACGCGGCCCCGCTCCTAGCCCATTATCGGGCCCTGAATTGGTCGGGATAGGGGCCGTTTCGCGCCGTCGAGGCACTTCGGCACGGGAGCGGAGAATCGCGCCCCTGGTGTGGGGCCGACCTAAAATCCCGTGAAATTATGCGAAAAAACATTGGCCGCACATTCCAACATCATTGCACTGTCGTACCATTTGTGGTTGATGGGCTTGCATGGAAGCCTGAAGTGTGTCCACCAACAATTAAACAGGAAATTAAAAAGGCAATTGTTTTGAATTTTATTTGACTCATGAGATTTAACAGCCAGTGCTCGGGCCACATGGGTAGACGGCAATCATGTTTTGATTTGACACTCAATCTGGAATGTGATGCTTGCCCAGAAGCTTGAGTACGTATGGGTTGAGGTAACAGTTGGTTGAAGGTGCTTTTCTGACAGTTAATTGCATTTCTGTGCACTCTGGAGGATTCTTTAGCCTACAAGCTTTCTTGGAAGCTTTGTGTCCCTTGGGCACAAGTGGATAGCATTGTGGAGAGCACTGTGCCTTCACAGTGCCAGGGTCCCAGGTTTGATTCCCCGCTGGGTCACTGCCTGTGCAGAGTCTACACATTCTCCCCGTGTTTGCGTGGGTTTCCTCCGGGTGCTCTGGTTTCCTCCCACAGTCCAAAGACTGGTGGATTGGTCATGATAAATTGCCCGTAGTGACCAAAAAGGTTAGGAGGGGTTATTGGGTTACGGGGATAGGGTGGAAGTGAGGGCTTAAGTGGGTCGGTGCAGACTCAATGGCTGAATGGCCTCCTTCTGTACTGTATGTTCTATGTTCTGGGCACCATTTTGTGCCATCTGTGTTCCAGCAAATGGGGATTGTTTAATCTGCTGGAGGGAGACCCTCCACTGAGGGGGAAAGGGCCAGAAGGGAGACCAGGACTGGTGTCCACAGGCAGCATCCTGTGGAAAGCGAGGTGCAAGCACATGAGGTGACGGACCAGCAAGAAGTGCAAGGTGGAAGAGTCCAGAGAAGACGCTGTTATCCTGCAGCGAGAGTCGACAGGAAGTGCTCCAGCAACCTGGACATGTCGGAGGTAAAGTGCCGACAGAGGCACCACCTCTCACCTCTTTAGGGAGACTGTGACCTCCATTTGCCGCATGATTGACCCAGAGATCACCTTGACTTTGCCGGTGACCACCTGATGTGCCAGTGGCTCTTAAGTTGACTTTGGCCCTGAATTTTCTCACCCCTGATTCCTTCCAAGGGTTAGCAGGAGAACTATGCAGTGTTTCCCGATCTGTTGCCCAAGCTCCGTCAAACAAATGCACTGTTCAGATGAGATAAACCTCAAGGGCAAGATTCTCCTGAGACACGTGTTGACGCCGGGGCAGGATTCGTGGACTTTCATGACAGCAAAAATGGTGCCGCACCTGGTCAGATTCAGTGACTGTTGAGGGACCAGCACTAGCGCCACGTGGAACACAATTGATTTCAATTAGAAACAGTGTGATTGACACTCAGGAGCTGACAAGCTGCAGCTGCATATACACACCACATTCCCCACACACCATCCCAGCTAACAAGATGGCAGCAAGGAGAGCGGCGCCACAATTCACTGATGACCTCATGGACGTGGTGGAAATGAGGCAGGCCACCCTGTACCCCAGCCCAGAAAGAAGGCTGCCAGCTGCTGCTGTTCGCCATACCTGGGTGCAGGTGGCAGAGGTGGTGAGTGCCATGAGCAACACTATCCAGACCAGCCTGCAGTCCTGGAAGAAACTGCACAGTCTCCTCCGGTCCGCCAGGGTGAATAGGCAGCACCGTGCCCCTAGTACTAACCCCATCCCACACACCTGTAGCCCCAACCCCCCCCTCCCCGCATCCTGCACTACATGGCAGCACCCATACCGGCCACCATGGCCAGGCTCCCTGGCCCCTGAGGCCACCAACTACCAACCCCTGGGCTGCATGCGTCAGACTGTGTAACACTGTCGTTTTCTGTTTTCCACTCCCTCCACTCCCCAGGGGAAAGCCGGCCATAATCACCGAAAGCAGGAGAAAATTGGAGAGGGTCCACCGGACATGTGGCCCCTGACCGTGGCTGAGCAGAGGGCCCTGAACGTGGTCAGCGGTCCAGCGGAAAGGAAACTCACCGGGGTGGAGGTCCTGCTGAGTTGCGGTTCCCCATGCTACATATGTCAAACCCCCCCCAGGCCCACGGTCTAATCGTGTATTTTGTCTTGTATCTTGCAGGACCTTCTGGTGATGGGCGGGTCCGTCTGGTGTCCCATGCCCCCAGCCATGCCGCAGCCACAGCCACAGTTGAATTAATGTGTAAAAATAAAACGCCTGTAAATGTTGTAATATTTCATGAGCAGCACACATATTAAGTGAAAGTGGAGTGGCACCTGCAAAGTGCTTATTTAGGGTTTACTTCAATCATATATCGGTGGAGCCGGGG
Organism: Scyliorhinus torazame; assembly: GCF_047496885.1. Taxonomy (NCBI): domain Eukaryota; kingdom Metazoa; phylum Chordata; class Chondrichthyes; order Carcharhiniformes; family Scyliorhinidae; genus Scyliorhinus; species Scyliorhinus torazame. Next base: position 314,046,913 of record NC_092707.1, read on the forward strand.
CCCGCGCGCGGTCTAATCATGCATTTTGTCTTGTATCTTATAGAATTATCATAGAATTTACAATGGAGAAGCTAAGTGACTAGGTGCCTCATCCATCTCTCACACTGGTAATGATCTGCTGTATTGCTGCCAGTGTGTGGGCTTGCAGGTCCGAGTGCAGCCCCTGAAGCACCTGATTCTGCTCCTGGAGCTGCCTCCATGAGCTTTGCCACTCGCTCAATGGAGGAGGTAGTGCTCTCTCTCTGCATAGTTCCTCCAAGTCAGAGACCATGGCACCAAGACTCTCCAGAATCTCTGCCAGATCTTTCCATGAATCTAACCGGACATCCAGAATCTGCCGCCTGATGAATGGCTCCAGAGGCTCATCATCTGCCTCGGACTTGACATGTTCCTGGTCTCCAGCAGTCCTCCACTCTGTCTCCACCAGCTCCTTATGCAAGTGTGTACTGTCCTCATCACTGTGCAATAATGATGATGCTGACCCCCCTAATGCCCACTGGTGTGCATGAGAGGATGTGACATGGGTGCTTCTATGTATGGCTCCCCTTGTGTCAATGAAGGAAACTCGGGGGGGCTGGATTCTCCCAAAATGGGACTATGTCCCCACGCAGACATAAAAACGCTCGCGTTTTACTCTGGAGATTTCTGGGAATAAGTGGAGCTAATTCACAGCCTTGCAGGGGGGCTAGCAGGGAGCCAGAGTAATTCGCGCAGCTTTAACTGCAGATATGGGCCCCCGCACTTCTGGTTTTGAGCCCGTGCATGCGCACAGCGGGGCGTCCAGCGGCCGCGCCGAGCACCGTGGCAGACTCAGACCGTGGAGCCACACATAAAAACTAGACCCCCCCCCCCCCCCCGATCAGTCGGGCGCCCAAGCATCCGACCGCGCGGATCTGTCCCCGGCCGCCTATAAAGCCCCCCCGGTGTCCGATCCCCCGCCCCCCACCAGGGCGGCCGCGGACACGTCAACACCATGACCGGCAATGGGTGGTTAGTTCCACGCCGTCAGGAACTCGGCTGGTCTGGAGCATAGGATCGCTGGGCTGGCCTCTGTCAATGGGCCCCCAGCCGCGTGGAGTACTCCCGGAGAATCAGCGGGCCTGATTTCATCGTGAAATTGGATTCTCTGCCCCCGCGTCGAACGCAATTTTGGTGCCAGGCTGCGAAGAATCCAGCCCCGGATCTTTGACACATCTTGAGGATGGCACATCTGAGGGAAAAATACTATGTCAGTAGATATCATCATCATCATAAAGGGACTGTGCATACAAGATGGTTTGTTGACACTATGGACGATGCACTTTGGCATTGTGATAGGATGAGCAATCGGGACTCTTGGTTTGATCTTTTCAGTGGAGAGAACACTATCCTACATTACATTACACTACCCCAGTCTTTCACATGTCCACTGGACTCTTTCCTTACTCAGAGATCCCTCCCTCTTTGTGACCTGTGGACCTTGCTCCATGCTCGCATTTCATTTGAAACTTGCTCAATATGAGCAGATCGTCTCACTACCACCGGTCCACCTGGACTCCACAGCACTATGACTTCTCTTTACCTGCATGGACAAAAGTGAATTTGCTACTTCAGGGTTTTTCAAACTTTTTTTCCCAGAACCCACTTTGGCCAACCGGCAAGATCCATGCCGGCCGACCTTCGCAACACACGCCAGGTTTGCTTATCTTTAATACACGAGGGGAGCCAGGACTTCATGATCTAGAATCAGGTTCAAAGGAGGAGAGGACAACGTGCATATCGGGTGCAGACTTCAGTCAGTTCCTTTTGTGCTGTCTTCATCTTTATGAAAACGGAAAATACAATCGGTCGCTGTGAAGGGCAATAGCAACAAAACACTTGTTTTGCTCAGCACTAGGTACTCCTCGGAATTGCTACTCCGGAATGTTGACAGCCTCATGGGCTTTTGCCGTGTTTTTATGGTGGTATCACAGGTCAACTAGAGCAGCGTAGTCTTTTAATTTGGAGTCAGCTCTAAGTTAATAATTGACTCTGAGGTCACAATGTTAAAGGAATGTTTCACTCACCACTTCTCTTTGGGCGCTACTCCCATGATCTGGACCACCGCGGGAACAGTGCCACTAATCGCTCTGCGACTCCCCCTCCCCAAACTCTCGCCTGCGGCCCACCCAAGGGTCGTAACCTGCACTTTGGAAAAACCTTGCATAACTCCACCCTTTACCTGCAACATCATATCAGCCTCATGATGCTGCCTGTCCCCCAGAGAACCAGGCCGAGCTGCCCATCAGATTAGCACAGCTCACTCTTCAATGCACTCAGGTTAATGGGTAGGTATCCCAGTCTTGGCTGGCACAGGTATATGTGTACTCTGAATCTTTCACCCCTAAATGCCACAAAGAACAGCCACCCTTCCAGACTTCTATACACAGTTCCATGCCTACTCAGTGCTCACTCTTGCAGAGTGGTGAAGATCATTGAACATTTTGTGATGCTGGGTCCATGTGAGCTACATCATATCATGCTTGCTCACCTAGGATGATACTGCCAATGCCACCTTTGTCTGGTGTGGTGGCCTCCTCATGCCATTGTGGCATGAGTATGTTATGCCAGGCACTCACTGCCTCCAATACAGTGTGCAGGCACTCATCCTAGAAGGAGGGGCAGAGGGCCAACCAGCATGAAATCGCGTATCAGTTGCAATTTGTGGAAAATATTTTGATATCTGCTTCCAGATTCGCCGATCGCACACAAACAATGGGTGGAATTTTTCACCGATGGGATTTTCAGCTTCCATTGATGTCAGTGGACTTTTGAAAGGCTTGATGTATTTACCAACCCACCCCTTTGTGTCAGGGCCAAAGAATTCAGCCCAATGTGTACAAAATTGGGCCCATATCTCAGTACATGCATTTCAGCAGTAGTTGCTGGTCAGAAATCGGCAGTAGGGATCATTGTGGTTTGCATGAGTTGGGTTATCACTGAATCAAATGCTGAGGTATCAAGAGCTGCCCTGCAATCAGCTGTAGTGCATCGGATCACAGATATTGGAACGTTTTGGTGAAATAATGGAATTAGTTAGATACAGGATAGGTTTCATACTATGTTTCTCCCAGCCAAATTAAGAATGTAAACTGAGTACAAGCAGTGCAGATTGCAATGCATTGGACATTCCATGGTACTGAGATACAGTAAGCTTTTTGCACAAATAGTCAACATTGTACATCTGCAATAAAATAAATATTGGCACCCTCAGTAGCACACATTATTGTTATAAATGCATTGTGTTGCAGAGTAGATTTGAATATCAATTCTTGGTAGTAGCTCCCAATACTCTTTGTTCCTGATCTCAGCATTGATGTGGGCACACAGGAGAGGCTAAATGCGTTTCAGCAATTGTAAAGGCCTTTCCTGTTGATTCCCTTTGTTCCTGTTTCTTTTATTTTGTCTTCAGAGTTTATGGTGCTTGGATGGTTAATGGAGACATACTTTTAGTCAAGCAGAGGAAGTAAGGAACTCAAAGTGTCAAAATTATACACTTGTGTTATAAAGTTTTATATTTTGGGCAGAAGAACAGAGACTTTATGGCATCCAAGAGATTTGGAGGGGTTTGTTTTGATAGGTTGCCTGGTAGCCATTGGATTGGCCAGGGATAGTATTCTGCTGGCAACCGATAGCAAATGGTTCCTGTCAGATCAGGGGCGAGATTCTCCGACCCCCCCCCCCCCCCCCGTCCACCGGGTCGGAGAATGGCCGTTGGCCGTCGTGAATTCCACCCCCGCCGCCTGCCGAATTCTCCAAAGGAAGAAAAGTCGGTGGGGCGTCAATCGCGCCGCACACCTCGGAGAATGGCACGGGTGGGCGCAAGGCAATGGATTTTGGAGCTGCCGATATTCTCCCGTCTGGATGGGCCGAAGTCCCGCCGACGTGATGACAGGTCACATCGGCGTAAATCAAACCACCTTTCAATTGGCGTCAACCAGTGCTCAAGGTTTACGCCGACCAGCGTGGAGGTAGGTGACGGCCTGGGGGTTGGCCGCTGGAGAGGCGATTGTGTGTGTGTGTGTGTGTGCGTGCGCGTGTGCGTGTGCGCGTGCGCGTGTGCGGGGTCCGTGCCGGGTGGGAGATGGGGTCCGTGCCGGGGAGGGACGTGTGTGGGGGGGGGGGGGGGGGGGGGGGGGAAAGTGAGTTGGTCCACCTGGCCAGGTGCCAGCCTCCAACAGTCGGACCCATGCGGTCCATGCCACCTGGCTGGGGGGAGGAGGGGGTATGGGCAATGATGACATGTCGTTGTTTTCTCCCCCCCCCCCCCCCCCCCCCCCAGGCCGTCATGTTTTCCGATCAGCCAGCGATGTTGGCCGCCGTGGCGGCAGCCGCTAATGTCCATGTTGCCCTGGATGAGGAGGAGGAGGAGCGTGCCAGAGAGGCGGCGCAGGCTGCCGCAGACGGGCAGGCGGCAGCCGACCAGGCTGGAGGGACACCTGACCGACAGGAAGAGGAGGGGGCGCGGCCCCACGGCAACGGAGGCACCCGAGGACGCCCCGTGTGTACCGGCCCCGGCTGTCATACCAGGACCTCACGGACCGGGATTGCAGGAGGAGACTCCGGATGAGCCGGGAAACTGTGGCACACATCTGCCACCTGCTGGCACACCGGTCACCGCGTGGCACTGGCGGGGGACACCCTCTCCCCGTGTCCGTCAAGGTTACGGTGGCCCTGAACCTTTATGCAACGGGGTCATTCCAGACACCGAGTGGGGATCTGTCCTGCATATCGCAGACATTGGTGCACCGGTGCATCCGGGCAGTGACAGACGCCCTATATGCCATGGCGCACCGCTACATCCGCTTCCCTGTGGACCGGGCAAGCCAAGATGCCCGGGCCGTGGGCTTCTCTGCCGTGGCCGGGTTCCCCATGGTCCAGGGCGGATTGATGGGATGCACGTCGCCGTGCGGCCACCTGCAGATAACAGGGCCGTGTTCACTAATAGGAAGGGGACCTATTCGATGAACGTACAGGTGGTCTCCGACCACCGCATGATGATCCTGCACATCTGTGCCCGTTACCCGGGCAGTGTACACGACTCATGCGTGTTGTCGCGGTCATACATCACCGGCATGTACGAGGGACGCCATCCCCGGCTGAGGGGCTGGTTGCTGGGCGACAGGGGCTACGCATTGCGATCGTGGTTGATGGCGCCTATACGGAGGCCACGCAATGAGGCGGAGAACCGTTACAATGATGCCCATGTAGCGACAAGGGGAGTGATAGAGAGGTGCTTTGGCGTGCTGAAGATGCGTTTCAGGTGCCTGGACCTCTCTGGGGGCGCCCTCCAGTCAGATAGGGTCGGCCGCATCATTGTGGTGTGCTGCGTCCTGCACAATATAGCCCAGCAGAGGGGCGATGTGCCGCAGGCAGAGGAGGGCGGAGTGGAGGAGCAGCAGGAAGAGGCGCAGCCCTCCCCAGATGAGGGGGATGGGGGCAATAGTCAGGGCAGACCGGCTAGACACGGGCGGGTGGCTGTCCACCGTTACCAGCTGGGCCAGCAGGCACGGGACAGGCTGATAGCCGCCCGCTTCACTGACTAGATGGGCGTGGGAATCGGGTAGTATGGCCACAGACCGCACACCATGGCAACAGCCGACCACCCACACCCCCCCACCCATCCACCCACCCAGCACCCTCACCCCCCTCCCCAACCCCACCCACCGCGTCCACCGGCAACTGTGTGAGCCCCCCATTGCTGATCCACCTGCGACACAACGGCGGGGCTCACACAGTTGCCGGTGGACGCGTGTCTATTGCAGGCCATGGAGGATGATGACAACCCGCTCTGCGATGAGCTCCTGGCTCCACATCGTTGGACTATGTCTGACCCATGGCCACAGTACCACCATCCACCCGGACCATCCCTGCATGCGGCTGTGACACTGCAGTGCACGGTCCCGTCCTCTGCCCGGGGGGGATGTTGATGGCGGCCCAGGGGGAAGGCGGCAGACTCACCTGGGGCTGAGGTAAGACCACCCCTCACACACACACTTGCGCTCAACGTACATGACACCCCCGCACGCTTTGGACAGAGCACAAAGGCAGCTTCCGTAGGTGTAACATTGACTTTAATAACCAAAGGAGTTCATGCACGTGCCCTAGCCCCTAAAACTCATCTGTGCCCTGCACCCGTGCCAACTTACTCAGTGTCCAATTGTTTGGCCTTACGGACCCTATGACTACGTCTACGTGGTTCCCCAGACGGTACAGCAGAACTGGAGGTGGACTCCTGTGATTCCTGCCCTCTGACACTGGATCCCTTTGGCGGCCGTTTCCTGGGGCGTCCTGGCCTAGATGGGCCAGGCTGCGGCCCAGGCGACTGGGATGGTGAGCTGCCAGCCTGTCCTGCCCGTTGCCACCCGATGCACCTGGGACGGAGGGGGGGGGGGGGTGGGAGTCCGAGGTGTCGCGGTGTTCCGGGACCTCCCCTACAGGGGGACCCGGGACGGACCACAGCACCTCCTCCTCCCTCGGGGTGCCCGATGGCCCCCAGGCCTCTACATGGGTGGGGGATACGAACGGATTGGCCATCCGAAGCCCCCCCGACATCTGGCGCTGCCAGTCCTGGAGGCCCGTGCTGGTATCGACAAGGATCTGCAGGTTTGCAGCCATGGAGCTCAGGGAGTTGGCCATCCCTGTCTGTGTCTGGGCGACGCCGGCTAGCACATGGGCAATGGTGCCGATGCCCTCAGCGATGGCCTGCTGAGACAGGGCCATGGCCTGCTGAGACTGGGCCATGGCCTGCAGAGACTGTGCCACGGAGTTGAGCCCCTCTGCCATCTGCCGCTGGCTCATAGCCTCCTGTGAGAGGGCAGCCATGTCCTGGGCCACAGACGCCGCCTGCATGGAAAGCCCCAGGCCTCGCAAACCACTCCCCATGTCTGTCACCGTCGCACCCATTGCCTCCATCGCGGACGCCACCCGTGCGGTGTCGGCCTGGGTGGCACGCATGACCGGGACCACTCCCAGCTCCTGGACGCGGGTGGACTCCTCCACCTGCGACTGCAGCCGCCGCAAGCTGGCCGTCACCCTCTTCGCTCGTCTCAGGTTCGGTGGTTGCATCGGACCTATGGGTGGGTGTGGTAACTCCAGGAACCCTGGATCCATCTGGCCGGCAGATGTTCGCTTGGGCTGGGCTGCCCTCCGACCACCCGGCCCCTCTGCTGCTCCTACCTCCACCTGCTGTACCGGGACGGCTGTGTTGTGCGCACCAGTGAGTGTACCAGATGACTCATCACTAAAATGCCCAACCGAGGTGAGTTTCTGCGATGGTGGAGGGTGTTGGTGACAGCAGTGGCGTTGTGTCGTGCGCACCGTCCGACTGAGTCCATGGCACTTTGGAGTGGCGGTTCATCTCCGCCCATCCAATCTGTGTCACTGTCCTGTATTTCAGTTTCCTGGGTAGGGGTGTCCTGGGTAGTGGTGTCCTGGGTAGTGGTTTTGTGGCTCGGCTGTGATGGGGGCCTGTGGCTGCCCCTCTCGTCGCTGGGTGGCACACGCCTGCGTCGTCGCACCCGCACGAGACGGGGGCGTCGTCTCCCTGTTGCTCCAGGTCTCTCCATCTCCAGTGGTCTCCGAGGGGCATCGTGCGGGCGTCGCATGCCAGAGGGTCCGGGTCTCTCCGTCTCCTGTGGTCTCCGAGGGGCATCTTGCGGGCGGTCTGCATCTGCGGGATCTGCGGGGATGGGTGCCTTGACGTTTGCTCCTGCGATACACAGTGAAGCATGCATGGTTAGACACGCAGGCAGTGATCAGGTGATATGGGGGAGGGGGGATATGGGGACGGGCTGTCGGTGGCTCACTTGCTGGTGTGTCCCCGACCTCTGCATCAGCAACCTCCCTGTCCTCAGGTCTGCCAGCCAGTTCCAGGGCCCTTCCCTCATGTTCGGTCAGTAGCCTCTCATCAGCGGGGCCTCCTCCAGTCCTCACATGTTCCCTGGTGTTGTGTGCGCGTTTCTCCTGTGGTTGGGGGGGGGGGGCGGTGGCAGGGGTAAAAGGCAACAGTGTTAGACAGGAATATGAATGCACGCCATTGGTTGCGCGTGTATTGCAGAGGTTAAGGTTAGGGCTGGATTCACTTGGGGATATGGGGGAGGGGGGATATGGGGGAGGGGGGACATGGGGGAGGGGGGATATGGGGAGGGGGGATATGGAGATCAGGCAGGGGTGGGGGTGGGGAGGCTCACCCTGGCTGCTCTGACGAGGTTGTTCACCTTCTTGTGGCACTGGGTGCCTGTCCGTGGTGTCGGGGCCACAGCGCTGACGGCCTCTGCCACCTCCCTCCACAGACGCCTGCTGTGGCGTGGGGCAACTCTGCGGCCGTGTCCGGGATACAGGGCCTCCCTCCTCTGCTCCACTGCGTCACGAGACTGGAACCTCGGGGCTGAGCGGCGGGCGGCCATCCGGTCGGGTGTTCTGGTCGGGTCGGGGGAGCAGCGCGTCCTTATGAACCGTCACGCCGTGCGCCGTGTATGACGCCGCACAGCGTGAACCACGTGAGCCAGCGTGGATAGCGTCACGTCGCTGCTAGCCCATTCCGGGCCGGAGACTTTGCGCCGTTTTTGCCGCCGGTCGGCAGACATCGCGCCGATAACGGAGAATTTCGCCCCTGGTTTTTTTTGTGGAGAGAAGCCACTGGACCCTCCAGGTGGAAGCAGTTCTCTCTCTCCTCTCCTCTCCTCTCTTTTCTCTCTCCTCTCTTTTCTCTCTCCTCTCTCTCTTCTCTCCTCTCTCTCGCTCTCTCTAATGCTGGCAGCCTGCTATTTCTGTGAATCTACAGTGAAAACCGTTACAACCTGAAAGAAAAGATAACATCCATCTGAAAGCTTAGACTTAAGAAGAAACTTAACTGGAAGATTCCATCTGAAACAAAGGCTCTTATCCTTTTACTTTCATCATTATTTTACATCTCTCCTCTCCATGTGGGTGTCTGTGTGTGTAGAGGGCGGAGAGAGGGGGTTAGAGATTAGATAATAGTTAACCAGTTCTATTTGTTGCCTATTTAATTATAGTTACTGTTAATTGTGTTCAAATTTACAAACTTGGTGACTGTAGTTATTGGGCAGCCGAAGGCCTCGGGTATTTTAAAAATAAAAGTTAATTTCAACCATGTGGCGACTCCAGGTCAAGTGGGACTAAAATTGACCGTGCACTGGCCCAGGGTGTGGTAACAAAATGTACAAGGAAGGGAGGGTGAAAACACATTACTGTCATGCACCACTTCAGGTTTTCAAGAGGGACCAAGATGAGGTTAATTTGATGGTGTAGCATATTGAAGAGCTATCATGCTTTGCAACTTTGTGACCTATAAGACAATCTTAAATGTCTATTACTCTGTTATGGAATAATTGATGACCATTATTTTTTAATGACTAGGGGTGAGCAACTATGATACTTTATAATTATTAAACACATTTTTCTTGTGTCTTGCAGCTTATGGGAAAGTTTTCCTGGTCAGAAAAATCAGTGGCCATGATACAAACAAACTCTATGCAATGAAAGTGCTTAAGAAGGCTTCCATTGTACAAAAAGCAAAAACAACCGAACACATCAAGACAGAACGGCAGGTGTTAGAGCATATTCGGCAGTCTCCTTTTCTGGTCACATTGCATTATGCCTTCCAGACAGACACCAAACTTCATCTTATACTAGGTAATAGTTTTTGCTGCTTTTGTCTTTCTAAAGCATTTACAAAATGTTAAAATTTTTGTGCATTTTCATTTCTCTTCCCCTCCCTTGGGCAGCACGGTAGCATAGTGGTTAGCACAGTTGTTTCACAGCTCCAGTGTCCCAGGTTCGATTCCCGGCTTGGGTCACTGTGCGGAGTCTGCACGTTCTCCCCGTGTGCGCGTGGGTTTCCTCCGGGTGCTCCGGTTTCCTCCCACAGTCCAAAGATGTGCGGGTTAGGTGGATTGGCCATGTTAAATTGCCCTTAGTGTCCAAAAAGGTTAATTGGGGGTTACTGGGTTACGGGGATAGAGTAGAGACGTGGGCTTGAGTAGGGTGCTCTTTGTAAGGGCCGGTGCAGACTCGATGGGCCGATTGGCCTCCTTCTTCACTGTAAATTCTATGAAATCTATGTTTTAAGACAGTACTATGGTATATGTTGGTATCAGTTAAGTGATAACTTAGTATTCAGTATATTGAGTTTTTTCCCTCAATTCTTCATGTTAGAATTTTTCAATCTCTACTATGCCCTCATCAGAGGCATTCTGCTTAATAGAGATGAGAGAAAATAAGATTCAAGTCCTCTTCAATTAACCTTTGAGCACCTTTTTGTAATTTAATCAAGGGTGACATTGTTTTTGCTACAGTTTAGGAATAGGACACCGAGTTGTGTTTTCAGCTGAAGAATGATACTGTGGTGAAGGTGGTAACGAAACAGTGCATATGAAAATGTGTATTTAAATGTTCCGACTTTATGGTAGGAAACCGAATGTACTGCCTTCTGACAATTATAGTTTCATTATAATGATACAATGATGGAATTGTGATTTTTATCTCCATAAAGCAAATAGTTATTTACAGGGAAAATATCTGTCAAAGTAAAGAAACGCAGTAAGATATTTATTGTACAATTACTTGGAACACAACAAATACTGTCCCCTACTATCATATATTCTTATGTGTTCCTCCCACTTGAATGACTCCTTGTACCATGGTACCATAGTCAGCCAGCTGTGATGAATATAAGAAATTGTCAGGTTTTATTGTTTATATTTTTGCAGTAATATTATTAAAACCTGGGTTAAAATGCATGCAGACAGTATGACTGCTAGAGCTGTGATTAACAGTGAGGTTATTGTGTTTGGTCCAGGCTGAACCAGTTAAGGCACATCCTGTTACAGTAAGCAAAATTGCTGTGTGCTTTGAGTGTAACAAAATTGCTAATGGGTGGGGCCAGGTCTGTCCGAAAAGGCAGTTGACTACAGGACTCTAAGCTCAGCAGAAGGGTTTTCAGTTTGGTCCTAAAAGGTTTGTCTCTCCGAGGACTCTTCTCAAAATAAGCAAATAAAACCTGGTTGTAATTGTATATTCATATAAATAGTATTTGAAATATATGGGTTTACTTAATTGGAACATAGAGGCAGGTTTCAGGAAACAAGTTGAGATGTTGTATCTGTTAACTGTAAAGCTATTTTTGTTGCTAATGTGCTTAATTCAAGTTTGTTTTAACAATTAAGCTATTTACTGACCAGCGTTATCACTCCTGTGGTACAGTAACATTTCCTCACAGTTTTACCAAATGCAAATAATTGGATTCTAGTCCGAGGTCTTAACCAAAATTGGGGTTCAGGTCCACACCAATAACACAGCTCATCTACCCTGCAGCCACCATTCTCATCCAAACAAGCTAAGAGAACCTCAACCTGTTGGACAATTGAAGAGGCTGACACTCCTGCCCTCTGGGTCCTCTTCTGCCTCATAGACAGTCATGCTCTCCTGTCCCTGACCACTGACCAGATTGGAAGGACAATATTCAAATTTGCCAATGAGAGGTGTGTTGTGCATATGGTTAATACTGAGGAAGACTGTAACAAAATGTTAAGAAAATAACAAACTTGCGGAGTACATATGTAAGTGGATGGTGGTGAATTTTGCTCGGACAAATAAAATGTGTTATTAATTTATTCGAGATGTGGGCTTTGCTGGCTAGGCCAACATTCATTGCCCATCCCTGATTGCCCTTGTGAAGGTGGTGGTGAGCTGCCTTTTTGAACTGCTGCAGTCCATGTGGTGTAGGTACACCCACAATGCTGTTAGGGAGGGAGTTCCAGGATTTTGATCCAGCGACAGTGAAGGAATGGTGATATATTGCCAAGTCATGATGGTGAGTGACTTCCAAGTGTTGGTGTTCCAATGTTCCTTCAATAGGATAAAGCTGGATAGCGATATCTGGGTACAAATTCACAAACTATTAAAAAATAGTAACCAGGACTTCCGGGTGCGGCTATGCAGAGCTAGGTTGCATATTTGGTAGCTCCCGCTTGGAGCGGACTTTTGGGCTCTTTTGCAGGGCCCCCACGGCATTTGTTTGACATTTCCCGGTGTGGCAAGAGGACTGCAACACTCCCCTGACGGTGTCCCCCAGGAGTGTTGTGTATTTTGGCTGCCAGGCCCGGCAGAAGCAGTGGAAGATTTGGCTGCAACAGGATAAACAGCATTTGCAGCAGTTTGCAGCATGCAAGCGGGGGAAGGGCAAGCTTAAAGCTGCAAACAGTCCTGAGGACCTTTGTCAAAAGTGAATTCTAACAGCAGAGGGAACAACTGTGAAAAGATCTCACCAGGGCCACTGAAGAAGCGGGGACAAGGCTTCCGGTGGCGGCCATGGAGGAGTAGGTCACGCATTCGGCAGCTCCTGTCTGGAACGGACACTTAGACTTTTTTCAGGAGTTTCCACGGACATTTTGGGGCAGATTGGTGAAGCGAACACTGCCAAAAGGATTCCCTCTCGAGACTTTTGGGCTCTTTTCAGGGCCCCCAAGGGCACTTTTTCAACGTTTCCCGGTGTGGGAAGGAGTTAATAATAGTTCCCCGTCAGTATATGGCTTTAACTAGGAGCAGGGTGACAAAAAAGGTGGTGGTGGACCAGAAGAAGGGAGGGAAGAAGGACAAAATGGCGGCGGGCGGAGACCAGGCAGCGTGGAGGCAGTGGGCGGAGGAGCAACAGGAGGGTATCTAGCGCTGCCTCAGAGAGATTAAAAAGGACCTGCTAGAGCCGATGATGGCTTCTATTGATAAGCTGCTGGAGACACAGACGGCCCAGGGGGTGGCGATCCGAGAGGCTCAACAAAAGATCTCTGTCAATGAGGACGAGACCTTAGTCCTGGTGGTAAAGGTGGAGGCGCACGAGGCGCTCCACAAGAAATGGCAGGAGCGGTTCGATGAGATGGAGAATCGGTCGAGGTGGAAGAATCTGCGGATTCTGGGCCTCCCGGAGGGGCTGGAGGGGCCGGACGTGGGGGCCTATGTGGTCACCATGTTAAACTCGCTGATGGGAGCGGGGTCCTTCCAGGGGCCCCTGGAGCTGGAAGGGGCCCATAGAGTGTTGGCAAGGAGGTCCAAGGCTAACGAGCCTCCGCGGGCGGTGCTGGTGCGGTTCCATCGGTTCGTCGATCGGGAGTGTGTACTCAGGTGGGCCAAGGAGGAGAGGAGCAGCAGGTGGGAGAACGCAGAGGTTCGGATATATCAGGACTGGAGTGCGGAGGTGGCGAAGAGGAGGGCCGGGTACAATTGAGCGAAGGCGGTGCTGCACAGGAAGGGGGTGAAGTTTGGCATGTTGCAGCCGGCGCGATTGTGCGTTACCTACAAGGACCGGCACCATTATTTTGAGTCTCCGGAGGAGGCGTGGGCCTTTGTTCAGGCCGAGAAGCTGGACACAGACTGAGGGTCGGGATGGGCGATTGGGGACTGCAGTGGATATGTTATGCCTATTTTTGGTTCGGGGGGGGGGCCTTTGCATTGTTTTGGGTTTCTTTTTCTCTGTGTTTTTCTCTTTCGGGTTGGGGAGGGTGGATGGGGCGGGTTGGGCACTGTTTTGGTTGGTGGCGGGGCCTGGTAGGTGGAGAGCGCGGGATTTTTTTCCCGCGCCGAAGACTGGGGGGGACGGGACCGGGGCGGGGAAGCGAGGATTGTTTCCTGCACTTAGAACGGAGGGGGAGAGCCTGTGAATGGGGACCGGGAGAGGAGGGTGTGCCACACAATGGGAGGAGTCGAAGGGGAGGCGGGAGTGGCTGGGGTCAGCAGGAGTCAGCTGACTTGCGGAAGTGCAATGTGGGGAGTAAACCAGCTAAGGTGGGTCCTAGCCGGGGGGGTGGGGGGTTGGGTGGGGGGGAATTGAGTTGCTGCTGCTAAGATCAAGGGGAAGCTGGAGCGAGTGGGGTGGGTCAAGACGGGGGTATGCCGCTGTGGGGAACGGGTCGGGTGTGGGGTGCGGGCGCGTGGTTGGCAGAGGAGGGGTCGTGGCTAGTTGGCGGGGGAGGGGGGCGGGTAGCCCCCTAATCCGGCTGATAACCTGGAATGTAAGGGGACTGAATGGGCCGGTTAAGCGGGCCCGCGTGTTCGCGCACCTGAAGGGGCTCAAGGCGGATGTGGTTATGCTCCAGGAGACACACCTGAAGGTGGCAGACCAGGTAAGACTGAGGAAAGGGTGGGTAGGTCAGGTGTTTCACTCGGGGCTAGATGCCAAAAATCGAGGGGTGACGATCTTGGTGGGAAAGAAGGTGTTATTCGAGGCGTCGAGCATTGTGGCAGATAATGGCGGTAGGTACATAATGGTAAGTGGTAAGTTGCAGGGAGAGAGGGTGGTACTGGTCAATGTGTATGCTCCGAACTGGGACGATGCGGGTTTTATGCGGCGTATGTTGGGTCGGATCCCAGACTTGAAAGTGGGGGGCCTGATAATGGGGGGAGACTTTAACACGGTGTTGGATCCTGCACTGGATCACTCCAGGTCTAGGACGGGTAGGAAGCCGGCGGTGGCTAGACTGTTGAGGGGATTTATGGACCAAATGGTAGGGGTGGACCCATGGAGATTTGCAAGGCCGGGGGCTCGGGAATTTTTATTCTTCTCACTTGTCCAGAAGGCTTATTCTCGAATCGACTTTTTCATTTTGAGTAGGGCGCTGATAGCGAGAGTAGAGGATACCGAGTATTCAGCAATAGCCATTTCGGACCACGCCCCGCATTGGGTGGACTTGGAGATGGGGGAGGAGAGGGACCAGCGCCCGCTGTGGTGCTTGGAGGTGGGGCTGTTGGCGGACGAGGAGGTGAGTGAGCTGGTCCGAGGAAGTATAGAGAGGTACTTGGAGACCAACGACAACGGGGAGGTCCGAGTGGGGGTGGTATGGGAGGCACTGAAGGCGGTGGTGAGGGGAGAGCTGATCTCCATCATGGCCCACAAGGAGCAGAGGGAGCGGGGGGAGAGGGAGAGGCTGGTGGGGGAGATGGTGAGGGTAGACAGGAGGTATGCGGAAGAACCTGAGGAAGGATTGTTGAGAAAGAGGCGCAGCCTCCAGGCCGAATTCGACCTGGTGACCACCAGGAAGGCGGAGGTGCAGTGGAGGAAGGCCCGGGGGTGGTCTACGAGTATGGGGAAAAGGCAAGCCGGATGCTGGCGCATCAGCTTCAGAAGCGGGATGCAGCTAGGGAGATCGGGGGAGTTAACGACCGGGGAGGGAGCGTGGTGCGGAGTGGGGTTGGCATCAATGGGGTCTTCAGGGACTTTTACGAGGAATTGTACCGATCCGAGCCCCCACGGGAGGAGGGAGGGATGGGCCGTTTCCTGGACCAATTGAGGTTTCCAAAGGTGGAAGAGGGACTGGTGGCGGGACTGGGGGCCCCGATTGGGCTGGAGGAGCTGATCAAAGGGATAGAAAGCATGCAGGCGGGGAAGGCACCGGGGCCGGATGGTTTCCCGGTCGAGTTCTATAAAAAATATATGGACCTGTTGGGCCCGCTGTTAGTTAGGAACTTTAATGAGGCAAGGGAGGGGAGGGGGCTTTACCCCCGACGATGTCCCGGGCACTGATCTCCTTGATCCTGAAGCGGGACAAGGATCCCCTGCAATGTGGGTCTTACAGACCGGTTTCCTTGCTAAATGTAGATGCCAAGGTGCTAGCGAAGGTCTTAGCCACGAGGATTGAGGATTGTGTGCCGCAGATCATCCATGAAGACCAGACGGGGTTTGTGAAGGGGAGACATTTGAACGCGAATGTGCGGAGGCTTTTGAACGTTATCATGATGCCGGCGAGGGAGGGGGCGGCGGAGGCGGAGATAGTGGTGGCGATGGACGCTGAGAAAGCCTTCGATAGGGTACTGTGGGGGTACCTGTGGGAGGTGCTGAAGAGGTTCGGGTTTGGAGAGGGGTTTGTCAGGTGGGTTAGGGTGTTGTACGAGGTCCCGATGGCGAGTGTGGCCACAAATAGGAGGATGTCCGAGTACTTTCGGTTGCACCGAGGGACGAGACAGGGGTGTCCCCTGTACCCCCTGCTCTTCGCACTGGCGATTGAACCCCTGGCTATGGCACTGAGAGAGTCGAGGAACTGGAGGGGGTTGGTGCGGGATGGGGAGGAGCACAGGGTGTCGCTTTATGCGGACGACCTGCTGCTGTATGTGGCGGACCCGGTGGGAGGAATGCCAGAGGTAATGAGGATGCTTAGGGAATTCGGGGACTTTTCGGGGTACAAGCTCAATATGGGGAAGAGCGAGCTGTTCGTAGTTCAGCTAGGGGACCAGGAGAGGGGGATTGGCGAGCTCCCACTAAAAAGGGCGGAGAGGAGCTTCAGATATTTGAGGGTCCAGGTGGCCAGGAGCTGGGGGGCCCTGCATAGGCTTAACTTTACAAGGCTGGTGGAGCAAATGGAGGAGGAGTTCAAAAGGTGGGACGCGTTGCCGCTGTCCTTGGCGGGTAGGGTGCAGTCAATCAAAATGACGGTGCTCCCAAGGTTTTTGTTCCTGTTCCAGTGCCTCCCCGTGTTTATCCCGAAGGCTTTTTTCAGGCGGGTTAACAGGAGTATAATGGGGTTTGTGTGGGCGCGAGGGACTCCGAGTGTGAGAAGGGTGTTCCTGGAGCGGAGTCGAGATAGGGGGGGGGGCTGGCGCTGCCCAACCTCTGTGGGTACTACTGGGCCGCCAATGCGACAATGGTGCGCAAGTGGGTGATGGAGGGGGAGGGGGCTGCGGCACTACGGGATTGCACAACATTGATGATTGGGTAAGCGGATGATTATATCATCTAAGCTATAATCTGAATCCTTTTGATACATGTTGTTGCAGTTGATTGTTCCACAAATATGTGTGTGTCTATCTGTGGTATTGGAATATTTTCCTTTCAGTTTCTGAACTTTTCTTCACAACTGCAGCCCATTGTGAAGTGTAGTGGTTCTTGTATGGTCTACAATTGTGAAGTTGTTGTGAAACTTTATGTCCGTATTAAGAGCATTTATGGCAAGGTCATTATTTCTGCAATGAGTCCTATTGCCTGTTGAGATATTAAGGAAGTTATGTTGCATCATAATTTAGTTAAAGTCTTGATGCATTAAAAATGTTGTCTGAATTCTTTCTGTAGACTACGTAAATGGTGGTGAGTTGTTTACGCATCTATACCAAAGGGAACATTTCACAGAAGAGGAAGTTCAAATTTATGCAGGAGAGATTGTGCTAGCACTAGAACACCTCCATAAGGTAAGTGTGATAAAGATTCCAGTCTGCTCAGCAAAACAGAAATGCCAGCATTATTGTATCTATTGTGCCATATGTTTTCACTGAGGATTGTCAAAATTTATGTTGGACATCATTAACTAAATCATTAATTTTCCTAAATGTTTCCATATAAATTAAACTGTCTTCTAATACCTTTTCATTGGTAGCTTGGCATCATTTATCGAGATATCAAGCTTGAAAATATTTTATTGGATGGTGATGGTCATATCGTTTTAACAGACTTTGGACTCAGCAAGGAGTTTGTCACTTTTGAGGTAATACTTTTTTGCTTGTTGATTGAAGATGCTTTATTTTTTGTTTACATATCGATTATTTATATTTTCTGATTGTTTGAGCCAGAGGTCATTGTAAGCTTCGAAACCTTTGTAAATTTATATATGCGTTTTATTGGTTTCTAAAGTAATTTTGCATATTCCCTTTTGTATAGAATGAAAGAACATATTCATTCTGCGGTACCATTGAATATATGGCACCAGAGATTATTCAAGGAGGAAGTAGTGGCCATGATAAGGTAAATAAATGGTAACATCATTGTTTAATACAAATGGAAATTTAAAATGCATTATTTTCACACTTATAACACAACACTGACCACCCCCGCCCCTCCCCCACCTCCGCTGCCTACTTCCAATATCCACAGATACCATTCAAGCAACTAGTTCTTGCTAGATTCATCAAAGGTCTATACAACATTGAACTTTAGCCTGAACCACATGCTCACATTTACAGCAAAATGATGATGATGGCCAGGAGCATGAACTCATGATTGTTGAGGCCTGGTAAAACTGGTTAATTTAGCACAGACCAGGGACACAGTCAGAGACTTTCCACATATATAACCAGGTGGTAAAGAGGGTGTATATGAAAAATTATAAAATTTGACTTCAGTTTGGTATGAACTTTAGAGGTCAAAAGAAAAGGCTGTAGGCCAGGCAAATTAAGTTGGTGAAATATCACTGAAGGAGAACAATGTAGTTACTGGAGGTTTAGAGTAATCAGGCGATGGGAGCCATGATATCACAGTCCTCCGTACACTACGGTAACATATCATTTTTATATAGATAATATCTACATGTCTTCAAGATGATTAGATCTGAGGCTGAGGCAACGGGAGCTAATTCTTGATTTATTTTTTTTAGTACAGATACTAAAGCTAGCAATACAAGTTGATGATACTATAAAGAATGTAAACAAAATACTAGATTCATTTATCAAGGAATAGAAAACAAAATTAGGGAGGTAATATTGGATTTATATGCAACTCTAGTTAGATAACACTTGAAGTACTATGTTCGGTTCTGGTGTCCATAATACAAAAGGTATATTGAAGCACTGAACAAAATGCAGAAAATATTGGTAAGACTACTGCCAGAATTGAGAGGATACAACTATTAGGAAAAAACTGCAGATGCTGGAATCTGAAACCAAAAGAGAAAATGCTGAAAAATCTCAGCAGGTCTGGCAGCATCTGTAGGGAGAGAAAAGAGCTAACATTTTGAATCCAGATGACCCTTTGTCAAAGCTAAAAGATATTTATACTGTAGGGTGGGGAATGAAAGATGAGTCATTGCCACATAATCCAAGGGAAAATAGTGTTAATAGCCATAGGAACCAAGGGAAAAGAGTGCTAATGGCAGTCCCCAGAGAGCACAAAAGGTGAGAAAGGGCAGACAGCAGAGAAACTACGATCAGTGGGTAGTGGGTAAGCTGTGACAGATGTAAATGTGGTGGGAGGGGGGACATGGGTGGGAGAGAGGGGAAGGGGGAAGCAAAGGGGGAAAATGGTAAGGTAAGGGGGGATAGGATGGGGGGGTGTATATATATATATATAATAAAGAAAGACAAAATAAATGGTAAAAGACAGTTAAAATGAAATGGAATGAAAACAAATGGGTCGAGGTGGGGTGGAGCTAATCATCTGAAGTTGTTGAATTTGATGTTGAGACCGGGTGGCTGTAGCATGCGATGCTGTTCCTCCAGTTTGCATTGAGCTTCACTGGAACATTGCAGCATAGAACATAGAACGTACCGTGCAGAAGGAGGCCATTTGGCACATCAAGTCGGCACTGACCCACTTAAGCCCTCACTTCCACCCAATCCCCGTAACACAAACTCTCCTAACCTTTTTGGTCACTAAAGGCAATTTATCATGGCCAATCCACCTAACCTGCACGTCTTTGGACTGTGGGAAGAAACCGGAGCACCTGGAGGAAACCCACGCAGACATGGGGAGAACGTGCAGACTCCGCACAGACAGTGACCCAGCAGGGCATTGAACCTGGGACCCTGGCGCTGTGAAGCCACCGTGCTATCCACTTGCGCTACCATGCAGGCCAAGGACAGACATGCGGGCATGGGAGCAATGTCTTGTGTTAAAATGGCAAGCAACGGGAAGGTCAGGATCCTGAATGCACACAAACTGAAGGTACTCAGCAAAGCGATCACCCAGTTTGCATTTGGTCTCTCCAATATAGAGGATACCACATTGGGAGCAGCGAATGCAATAGACCAAATTGACGAGGTGCAAGTGAAACGCTGCTTAACCTGGAATGAATGTTTTGGGCCTGGGATGTTAAGCATGGAAGAGGTAAAGGGGCAGGTGTTACACCTTCTGCGATTGCTTGGGAAGGTGCCATGGGTGATGGGAGAGGTGTTAAGTATGGTGGATTATCTCTGAGGGAATGGTCTCTGCGGAATGCTGACAGGGGGAGCGAAGGGAAGATGTGTTTGGTAGTGGCATCACACTGGAGTTGGTGAAAATGGCGGAGGATTATGCTTTGCATACAGAGGCTGGTGGGGTGAAATGTCAGAACGAGGGGGACTCTCCTTGTTCTGGGAGGGGGAGAGGGTAGTGGCGCGGGAAATGGACCGCACGCTGTTGAGGGCCCTGTCAACAACTGTAGGTGGGAAATCATGGTTGAGAAAGAAGGAACACATTTTCGAACCAGCACTTTGGAAAGTGGTATTGGTGGAACAAATGCGACAGAGGAAAAGGAGCTGAGAGAAAGGGATGGAGTCCTGACAGGGTGTAGGGTGCGAAGAGCTGTAGTCCAGATAGCTGTGGGAGTCAGTGGGCTTGTAATGGATATTAGTAGATAGTCTATTGCCGGAAATGGGGACAGAAAGGTCAAGGAAGGGAAGGGAAGTGTCTGAGATGGACCAGGTGAAAGTGATGGAGGGGTGGAAACTGGAAGCGAAGTTGATGAATTTTTCCAGGTCCGGATGAGAGCATGAAGCAGCACCAAAATAGTCATAGATGTACCGGTAATGGAGTTGTGGGAGGGGATCTGGGTAGGCCTGGAACAAGGAATGTTCCACATGCCCCATAAAAAGGCAAGCGCAGCTAGGACCCATGCGGGTACCCAGTGCTACACTTTTGATTTGGAGAAAGTGGGATGAGTTAAAGGAGAAGTTGTTGAGAGATAGAATGTGTTCAGCCAGACGGAGGAGAGTGGTGGTGGATGGGAATTGTCCAGACCTCTTTCGCGAAAGAAGCGAAGAGCGCTCAGGCCATCCTGGTGTGGGATGGAGGTGTAGAGAGATTGCACATCCATCATAGGAGGCGGTTAGGACCTGCGAACTGGAAGCTGTCAGTATGTCGCAGGGCATCAGAGGAATCCCGGATGTATGTGGGAAGGGAATGGACCAGAAGAGTGAGGATGGAGTCAAGATAAGAGGAAATATGTTTGGTGGGGCAGGAGCATGCTGACACAATGGGCCTGCGGGGACAGTCCTTTGTGTGGATTTTGGGAAGTAGGTAAAAGTGGGTTGTCCAGGGTTGGGAGACTGAGTTTGAAAGCTGTAGGGGGAGGCATCCGGAGGAAATGTGGTCGCTAACGATGTTGGAGATAATGGCTTGAAGTTCAGTTTTATTATTAGAAAACTATTAGAAAAGATTGAGAAGGCTGGAGCTCTTTTCTTCGGAAGAGAGAAATCTAATAAGTCTTCCCTACTTCCCGTTTCCTCTGGTGCTCCGGTTTCCTCCCACAGTCCAAAGATGTGCAGGTTGGGTGGATTGACTATGCTATTTGTCCATTAGTGTCCAAAGATGTGCAGGTTATCTGGGGTTACAGGATAGGGCAGGGGAGTGGACCTAGGTAAGGTACTCTTTCAGAGGGTTGGTGCAGACTCGATGGGCTGAATGGCCTCCTGCATTATATGAATTCTATGAAATTATGAAATCTGAAATGGTGAATATTGCAAAGATTTTCCACTTGTGGGTGAGTCTAGAACAAGGGATATAAATATAAGATTGCCACTAACAGAGAAAGTGGGGGTTGCTGTCATGTCAAATGGTTGAGATAATGTTGATTTAATTAAGCTTAATGCAAATGTGGACTTCCGGTGACGGCGGGCGGGAGGAGTCCGCACAATGGAGGGCTCCCGTTCGGGAACAGCATTTTCGGGGCTTTAAGCCCGGTCCCAGGGTCCACGGAGGCGCCAGAAGCAGGGAGAAGGCACGGAGGAGGCACAGGAAAAAAAAAGAAAAATGTCGACGGTGAGCAAAAAAACGGCCGTAAAAAAAACAGCTGAAGGTCCGTCGGGGAGTGGAAAGGTCACCGCGGGGTCACCAAGGAAAATGGAGGCTGGAGCACCAGGGAAGGCCGCATTGCTTACGGCTGAAGAAATAATTAAGGTGATGGCTGCGGAATTCGAAAAGCAGTTGGCGCAGATTGCGAAATGCATGGAGACGGTGAGGAAGGAGATGAGGAGGTTTTGAGTGTGCTGGTGGAGGAAGCGGTTTCCCCGGTGAGGACGGAGGTGGCGAGTGCAGTGGCGGAGGTGCGAGAGCAAGGGGAGGCGCTGAAGGAAGTGGAGGAGATGTTATTGCAGCACGGTGATCAACTTGCCTCGATGGGGAAGGAGATGCGGAAGGTGATGGGCACTAACAAGGATCTACGAGGAAAAATGGAAGACCTGGAAAACAGATCCAGGCGACAGAATTTGAGGATTGTGGGGCTGCCCGAAGGAGTTGAAGGACCGAAGCCGACTGAGTATTTTGCCGCGATGCTGGCAAAACTATTGGGGGAGGGGGAGGATCCCTCCCGATATGAACTGGATCGGGCTCATCGGTCATGGAGGCCTGTACCAAAGGCGAGTGAGCCGCCAAGGGCAGTGACTCTGTGCTTCCGTAGGTACAGTGTGAAGGAGAAGGTCCTGAACTGGGCCAAGCAGAAGCGGGTGGTGCAGTGGGCTGGAGCTGGTATACGTGTATACCAGGACTTTACGGTGGAGCTGGCGAGGAGGTGGGCTGCCTTCAACCTGGTGAAGAGGGCACTGTACATTAGCAAGGTGCGGTGCAGCATTGTATATCCAGCGAAGCTGAGGGTGACTTACAAGCTCAGGGACTTTTATTTTGGAACGGCAGAAGCAGTGGAGGAGTTTGCGAAAGCAGAAGGACTGTGGCAGAACTGACAAATTGAGGAATGGCCATGTGCCGATGTAACCTCATGACTGTATTTTCTTCTTTTTTGTATCACTGCGCACGGGTGTAGAGGCTAAAGGAGCTAATGTTGTATATATTTGGACAAGGGAAGGGATGGGACTTTCACTCGAAATGAGGGCTCTTTGGGGTGTAGGTGGATATGCGGGGTTTGTGTGCTAAAAGGGGATCTTTGGGCTTTCCTAGGGCCGGGCAAGGGGGAAAGGGACCCGGGCGGGGGCCTCCACGCTGGCCAGTTTAAGCCGGCCAGTGAACGGGAGTGAGGTGGGGGGAGGGGCTGCGGCCATCGGAGCCTGGCAGAACGGTCCGAGTGGTCTAGCCGGGATGGAAAGTTGGGGGGAAGGAACAGAGGTTGGGAGGAGGAGTTTTACAAGAGGCAGTGGACGGGAGGAGCTGGAAACTTGGGGTGGGGGGTGTGGAGCTGTGTAAGATTAAGGGTGACTATGGGTAATCCCTGATACCTTTTTGTCATTTGTTTATGTAAACATGCTGGTTGAGGTTTGGGGGTCGGTGGGTAGATGGGATCGTTGTTAGTATGGGGATTGACATATCTTGCTGATTATTTTTTATTGTTGATGGATGTAAATGTGGGAGAAAATGTGAAAAAGGAGGAGAATAAAAAAATTATTTTTTTTAAAAAAAAGCTTAATGCAAATGTGCGAGATAAGGGAATGAAAGGAACAGAACATACAGTGCAGAAGGAGGCCATTCGGCCCATCGAGTCTGCACCGGCCCATTTAAGCTCTCACCCACCATATCCCCATAACCCAATAACCCCTCCTAACCTAAAGGATAAGACAGCAAGGTGAAAACAATACAATTAAAGTGGGAGTAGGTTCGCATATAAACAGCAACATAAATAAATTGGTCAAAATGGCCTGTTTCTGTACTGTAGGTTCTTTATTACTAATTCCTTTTTACATATGACAAAATCATTTTTACATACTGACCCAGAATACTGCCAAAGTAACGTTGGGTTTAATGGCATTGTGCAGCAACTTGTGGTAAGAAAGGTATGCCCTGGGTGGAATTTTCACTTCTGAGGAATAAGTGCAGTGACGGGTTCGTGCTGGGCAGCATGGTGGGAAATCGCACCCAGTTTTGTGCTCAGAAACTCAATAATTATGCATAGGGGAATTTCTCTCCGAATGACATGGCAGATCAAGAACTGATTCGTCTGCCCCACTGTCAGCAAATGAACTCCAGGATCTAGGCACCATATTTAACCACCAAGCTCACTCTCTCCAGCCCAGCTTTCGGAATGAGACTTCTGGAAATGGTTGCTGAAAAGAAGAAAGCTGTTGTTAGGATTTGCAATGACTCCCTGCGGGCTCAGAGACGCACCCCTCGGTGGGTCCTAGTTGGACAGTAGGCTTGCAGATTTGCCTGCATGGGAATAAGGGTTCCCCGCTCAAAAAGGGGCTCATAACACCAGTGCATCATTCAAATACTGCCCTCTATATTACTCTTTTCCCCTTTACAGCCTGCAGATGCCTCCCTGAACACTTCCATTCCCATCTGCACCCCAGTACCAGACAAGACCTTGCTATGGCCAGGGACAGTAAGACTATAACCACACCCTGCGCACTAAGCTGTGCCTTATCCCATTGAGCACAAGCCACTGAGTGGGGCTATGACATGCATGCCATGCACAGTGCCGTAGTGTGGCCTGCAAAGCCCCAGGACTGAGTTGACTCTCACACATTGACTATTTGGGCCCAGACCAAGGACCATGACTGTCTTTCTCTTCACTCTCCCACTCCTTCTTGACTGCTGACAACACCGTGTTCCTCTTCCCCCTGTTGCTCTGTTTACTTGCTATAAATATGGCGGTTAATAAGGTCACCTTTCTTAATCCTAATTCTGAGTATACTTTCAGAGTCGCCAGGTATCTCTCGATACCGCCACAAGGTTCAACCCGAATACCGATCAAAGAGCCAATACACCATTTAGTTAGTTCACAGTCAATGGTATTTATTTACACACAGTATGATTTACTCATGTACAATAACACGACAAGCTAAACTATATCTATCACTAACACCTATACTTAACTTCGGGTGCCCACTTAGGTCAGAGGAACAATGCCGTTGTTCGGATCTGAGGCTGTTGGGTTCGAAGAGGTAACAGGAGTACAGCTAAGGTTGTCCGTCTGGCAGCGAGCGTTGACCTTGAACTTACTTGCTTCTGGAGATGCTGGTGGAAGGGTCTCTCCGCTTGAGAGCCGAATCAAAGAGAGTGAACCTTTGGTGGGGGTTCCTTCTTTTACTTGGAGGGGCTTCATGCACTTTTAGGTGGGCCTTAAACTTATCCCAATTAATTCGGCAGCTTCTTGACCATTGTCATCAATCTAAACCAATAAAGGGGCGGGTGCCTTGATGGCTGGGTGTGTCCTATGTGGCCGTTGGCCTTGCTTTGTTTGTGTCTTTTGGTTGGCGTAGTGGCGCCGGAATGTCTGAGACCGTATCGGCTACCTGGGCATTAGTCCTTTGTTCCAAGAGATGGGCCAGCAATATATAAAATCGACCCAGAGTTTCAATTCCGTCTGCAAACTGCCTTCCAAATATACATTCAGGCTCTGTGACTGCTTGTTGCTTTGCATTGTCCATATTTCCCTATAGACTCTGCGAGTGCTCATTTTATACACTGAAAGTGGCCATCTCAGATGGCTACACCCCCCGTCCTCTCCATGAGTCTCCGTGCAACCCATCCCTCGTGCAAACCTTTCTCCTCCAGCTCCGAGTCTCTGTGTTAGCCTTACCATCTTGTGCGAAACTAACACAAGCCCCTCCCCCCCACTTGTATAACGCAGTATGCGTGCATCCCCTCCAATTATGTTCCTATCCACCCTCACCTGTGTCTATATTTCAGCCTTTATAGTTGGGGTCCAGCTTTCCCACCCTGAGTCTCCCCTCTGTCATAATTTACTGCTGCTCCCCAATGCCACCTTTTCCCCTTGTCCCCCATGTCTCCTTCCTCCATCACTCAACCTTTGTTCCTTTTCTACCATGTATCCTTCTTCCTCCTCCCAACCCCTTCAACACTGATTTTCACAGCAACTTCATTGCAGTGTTAATGTAAGCCTACTTGTGACAATAAAGATTATTATTATTATTCTGGTTTCTGGCTAGTTTGCTGCCCTGAGGGGAGCAAGTCTATACCCCACCAGTGTAACGTCTCATTGGCTTTAGTGAGAACCCGGCGATGGTTGTTGAAGGTAGGCTATCAATACTGCACACACCTCAAAGTCAGGAATGAAGTGAGGACCGACAACTGCACACCACATGTTGCAGACTGATGTGTTTTCCTGCTAACATGTAAGGGGCGATGTGACTCTGTCGAGAGGTGATTTTAACGAGCATTCATGAGGTGGTACTACATGTGGGTTCCTGCCATTCCCGCTCCACCATCTTCCCGCCATTAAGGTAGTAAGGGGTAAATTCCAAACTATTCTCTGATTTTTGGCTTCTCCCTGAATTTTTCCACCCCACCCGCCACAGACTGGAGGGAAAATTCCACCCTCTGTGAATTGTGCTTTGTTATTAACTTCGCAAAGTGGCAGCTCACCAACAACCTGCCCATGAGTTTCATGAAGTTGTTTTTTGTGTTTCACAATCACCCTTTACTAAACTTGGAACAGAAGGATAGGACTGGTAACTAACAGCACAAGTACTACTTTATTGAAGTTACTTTGTTTCTGTAATTCCAATCAACCTGCCTAACCCAGAAAGCAACAATTGAAACTCTGGGCACGATTCTCTAGCCTCGTTACACTCTCGATCAAGTGAAACAAGGCTGGTGAATAGCGAAAGGCCAAACACGAAAGCTGCGCCAGGCGCCAACAGTTTGCGATGCAATGGCCTGCTACAGTAGGCGAATTCTGGGGCGAAATTCTCCCGAAACGGCGCGATGTCCGCCGACTGGCGCCCAAAACGGCGCCAATCAGACGGGCATCGCGCCGCCCCAAAGGTCCGGAATGCTCCGCATCTTTGGGGGCCGAGCCCCAACACTGAGGGGCTAGGCCGACGCCGGAGGAATTTCCGCCCCGCCAGCTGGCGGAAACTGCCTTTGTTGCCCCGCCAGCTGGCGCGGAAATGACATCTCGGGGCGGCGCATGCGCGGGAGCGTCAGCGGCCGCTGACAGTTTCCCACGCATGCGCAGTGGAGGGGAGTCTCTTCCGCCTCCGCCATGGTGGAGACCGTGGCGGAGGCGGAAGGGAAAGAGTGCCCCCACGGCACAGGCCCGCCCGCGGATCGGTGGGCCTCGATCACGGGCCAGGCCACCGTGGGGGCACCCCCCGGGGCCAGATCGCCCCGCGCCCCCCCCCCCAGGACCCCAGAGCCCGCCCACGCCGCCTTGTCCCGCCGTTCAAAAGGTGGTTTAATCCACGCCGGCGGGACAGGCAATTTATCGGCGGGACTTCGGCCCATCCGGGCCGGAGAATCGAGCGGGGGTGGCCCGCCAACCGGCGCGGCGCGATTCCGGCCCCCGCTGAATCTCCGGTGCCGGAGACATCGGCAACCAGCGGGGGCAGGATTCACGGCAGCCCCCGGCGATTCTCCGACCCAGAGAATGACGCCCCTGGATCTCGCCATAGCGAGGCGAGAAACCATTTATCACCGCTTAAGTCTTATTTCCATACAATTAATGAGAGCTACCCCGTATCCAATGACCTCCTGTCATTCATCAGCCTCCCAGCAGGTGGCTACGCTGGCGCCAATTAGTACTCCTTTTGAAACACGTGAACCTGGCAGAAGGGCTTCTGTGGGGAGCTGAGGAGGTGAGTAGCCATCTTTTCTCACAGACAAATAGCCTGGGGATGCTGGGCTTGCTGCCCCTGTGCTTGGCGGGGGGTGGGGGACCCTCCACAGGGCTGGTCCATCGTGGGAAGGAGGGGCTGGGGGGGGCAACCGCTCGTGGCACCCCTGGATCATGTGTACACCTTTTTCATCAGCCCCCACTGCCCCCTCCCCCTCTACCACTCTCCCTCAAACAAAACAACAACCCCATCCCCCTCTACTCTAACCATCTCACCTCCCCCACTGGGCTCCCGTTAGCTAGCCCGCCCAGCTAGACTCGCAGCCCCCACCCAAGGTCTCTGAGTCTCCTACACCCTCCCCCCGCCATGCTCGCACACCTAACTTCACAGCATCCCAAACTTCACCATATTCTTAAAGAGGGCAGCCTTCACCCGATTGAAATCGGCCCTCCTCTTCGCTACGTCTGCGCCCAGGTCCTCGTACACCCAAAGCTCGTTCCCTTTCCAGGTGCACGTCCTCATCTGCCTCGCCCATCTCAATATCTTTTCCTTATCCAGGAACCAGTGGAGATGCGCCACCATTGCCCTTGGTGGCTCATTTGCCTGCGGCTTCCTCATCAGCACCTTGTACGCTCGGTTGACCTCCAGGGGCCAGTCAAAGGCCCCACCCCCCACCAACTCTCCAGCATCTCGGCTACATATGTGCTGGCGTCCGCTCCAACTATTCGTAAATTCGTCTCCTGGAGCGATTTCTCCAGGCCACTCACCTCCTTTAATCGCTTCTGAGTCTCCCGCATCACACCTATTTCGGCTGCCAACGAGGCAAGCTGCTCCTCGTGCTCCCCTGTCATTTCCTCCACTTTCCGAATAGCCTTGCTCTGGGACTCCAGCTTCTGTTCCACATGGTCGATTCCGACTTTTAGTAGTTCCACTGCCTTGGCTAGATCCTCCTGGTGTTCCTTCCTCTGCTGGCCGAACTTCTCGTTCAAGAACATAGAACATAGAACGATACAGCGCAGTACAGGCCCTTCGGCCCACGATGTTGCACCAAAACAAAAGCCATCTAACCTACACTATGCCATTATCATCCATATGTTTATCCAATAAACTTTTAAATGCCCTCAATGTTGGCGAGTTCACTACTGTTGCAGGTAGGGCATTCCACGGCCTCACCATTCTTTGCGTAAAGAACCTACCTCTGGCCTCTGTCCTATATCTATTACCCCTCAGTTTAAAGCTATGTCCCCTCGTGCCAGCCATTTCCATCCGCGGGAAAAGGCTCTCACTGTCCACCCTATCTAACCCCCTGAAGAAGTCCACTAGTTGCTCCATTGACCACTGGGTGGGCAGGATAGGCCCTTTACCCTCTGCCATCTTGACCTGTGGTGCACAAAGATTCTCTTGCTCCAACTGCTCCCTTCCTTTCGCCCCACTTCTGGTCCATGGATCCATCCACAAGCCACATGAGTGGAGTTTTGTTTTCTTCTGTCACTCCTGCACCTTTTCTTCACCAAAACATCTACCCTTCAAGCAGGGAAAAGGTCCGGAAAAACTGCCTCGAGCCGGAGCTGCCAAATATGAAACCACTCACTCCATGGCCGCCATTGGAAGCCGGCAATCGTGGTTTATTTTTTAAAATATGTATATTTATTCAAATTTTTCAACAAATTTTCAACAAAACCCCTCCACAACAAGAAGAAAGAAACAAGAACACAACAATCAGAAATTATACATTGGATTTCCCCCATATACAATAACCCCCCCATATAACATTTAGAAACACAAATATGGAAAAACCCCACCTTCACCCAATCGCCACACCAAAAGAAACCCTCCCCTCCACCCCCGCCCCCTCCCCGCCCTTGGGCTGCTGCTGACCTCCTCCTAACGCTCCGCGAGTTAGTCTAGGAACGGTTGCCACCGCCTGAGGAACCCTTGCACAGACCGTCTCAAGGCAAACTTTATCCTCTCCAGCTTGATGAACTCTGCCATGTCATTGATCCAAACTTCCACACTAGGGGGCTTCGCATCTTTCCATAATAGCAAAATCCTCCGCCTGGCTACCAGGGACTCAAAGGCCAGAATACCGGCCTCTTTCGCCTCCTGCACTCCCGGCTCGTCCGATACCCCAAATAATGCTAATCCCCAGCTCGGCTTGACCCGGGCGTTCACCACCTTGGACATAGTCCTCGCAAAACCCCACCAAAACCCATCCAGTGCCGGGCACGACCAGAACATATGGACGTGGTTTGCCGGGCTTCCCGAGCACCTCTTACATCTGTCCTCCACCCCAAAGAACCTACTCAACCTCGCCCCTGTCATATGCGCTCTGTGAGTAACTTTGAACTGCATTAGGCTGAGCCTGGCGCAAGAGGAGGAAGAATTAACCCTACTCAGGGCATCAGCCCACAGACCTTCATCGATCTCCTCCCCAAGCTCCTCCTCCCACTTGCCCTTTAACTCCTCCACCGAGGCCTCCTCTTCCTTCAGCTCCTGGTAAATCGCCGAAACCTTGCCTTCTCCAACCCATACACCTGAAATCACCCTGTCCTGAATCCCACGTGCCGGAAACAGCGGGAATTCCCTCACCTGCTGCCTCACAAACGCCATCACTTGCATGTATCTGAAAGCTTTTTCCGGGGGTAGTCCAAACTTCTCCAGCGCCCCTAGGCTCGCAAACGTCCCATCGATGAACAGGTCCTCCATCCTTCTAATCCCTGCCCGATGCCAGATCCGAAACTCCCCATCCATCCTTCCCTGGACGAACCGATGATTCTCCCGAATCGGGGACCAAATCGAAGCTCCCACCTCGCCCCGGTGTCGCCTCCACTGCCCCCAGATCTTCAGCGTCGCCGCCACCACTGGACTCGTGGTGTACCTTGTCGGCGAGAGCGGCAGCGGTGCCGTCACCAGCGCCCTCAGGCTCGTTCCCACACAGGATGCCATCTCTAGCCTCTTCCACGCTGCCCCCATTACCCACTTACGGATCATTGCCACGTTGGCTGCCCAATAATAGCATCACAAATTCGGCAGCGCCAGCCCCCCCCTGTCCCTACTACGCTCCAGAAACACTCTCTTCACCCTCGGCGTCTTATTCGCCCACACAAATCCCATGATGCTCCTGCTTACCCGTTTGAAAAAGGCCTTGGGGATCATAATAGGAAGGCACTGGAACACAAAGAGAAATCTTGGGAGGACCGTCATTTTGACCGATTACACCCTACGCGCTAGTGAGAGTGGCAGCATATTCCATCTTTTAAAATCCTCCCCCATCTGCTCCACCAACCGCGTCAAATTGAGCTTGTGCAGGGGCCCCCCAACTCCTAGCTACTTGGATCCCTAGGTACCGAAAGCTCCTTTCCGCCCTCTTCAGCGGTAGCTCGTCTATCCCCCTTCCCTGGTCTCCTGAATGCACCACAAAGAGCTCACTCTTCCATACGTTGAGTTTATACCCCGAAAAGTCCCCAAACTCCCTAAGGATCCACATGACCTCCGCCATCCCCTCCACTGGATCCGCAACATACAACAAGTCATCGGCATACAACGACACCCGGTGTGCCTCTCCCCCCCCCCCCCCCCCCCCAACGCCCGGACCAATCCCCTCCGTTTCCTGGACACCCTCAGTGCCATGGCCAGCGGCTCAATTGCCAGTGCAAACAACAAGGGGGATAAGGGGCACCCCTGTCTCGTCCCCCGGTACAGCCAAAAGTACTCCGACCTCCGCCAGTTCGTAGCCACACTCGCCACTGGGGCTCTATATAGCAGCCTGACCCAACTGATGAGCCACTCCCCGAACCCAAACCTCCACAACACTTCCCAAAGATCAAAGATACTTCCACTCCACCCAATCAAAGGCCTTCTCCGCGTCCATAGCTGCCACTACCTCCGCTTCCCCCTCCACTGAGGGCATCATAATCACATTGAGAAGCCTCCGCACATTTGTATTTAGCTGCCTACCCTTCACAAATCCCTTCTGGTCCTCATGAATCACCCCCGGGACACAGTCCTCAATTCTCGTAGCCAGCACCTTCGCCAGCAACTTAGCGTCAACATTGAGGAGCGAGATCGGTCTATACGACCCACATTGCAATGGATCCTTGTCCTGCTTCAAGATCAAAAAAATCAGCGCCCTGGACATTGTCGGGGGCAAGGTGCCCCCCCCCCCCTCCCTCGCCTTATTAAAAGTCCTCATGAGCAACGGGCCCAGCAGGTCCACGTATTTCCTGTAAAATTCAACCGGGAACCCATCCGTCCACGGGCCTTCCCCGCCTGCATGCTCCCCAATTCTTTAACCAGCTCCTCCAGCCCAATCGGTGCCTCTAAACCAGCCACCTGGTTTATTCTCACCGCACTCCGCACCGTATTCCTCCCTCTATCCTTAACTCCACCAATCTCCCTCGCTGCCTCCCTCTTACGAAGCTGATGTGCCAGCATCCGACTCGCCTTCTCCCCATACTCATACCTTGCCCCCTGAGCTTTCCTCCACTGTGCCTCTGCTTTCCCCATGGCCAACAGGCCGAATTCCGCATGGAGGTTCCGTCGCTCCCTAAGTAGCCCCTCCTCGGGGAGCCTCTGCATACCTCCTGTCCACCCTTAACATCTCCCCCACCAACCTCTCCCTCTCCCTCCCCTCTCTCTTCTCCCTGTGGTCCATAATGGGGATTAGCTCTCCCCTGACCACCGCCTTCAACGCCTCCCAGACTACCCCCACCTGCACCTCCCCATTGTCGTAAGCCTCCAAATATCTTTCAATACACCCCCGCACCCGCCCGCACACCCCCTCATCCGCCAACAGTCCCACATCGAGGCACCACAGCGGGCGCTGGTCCCTCTCCTCCACCAACTCCAGCTCCACCCAATGCGGGGCGTGGTCCGAGATGGCTATGGCCGAATATTCCGTTCCCTCCGCTTTCGGGATTAGCGCCCTACTCAAAATGAACCCCCCCCCCCATTATCAAGCTTCCTACCTCCGGAATCCGACCCAGCATGCGTTTCATAAATCCGGCATCATCCCAATTCGGGACATATACGTTCACCAGTACCACCTGCACCCCCTGCAACCTACCACTCACCATCAGCCTAACCTGATCTGCCACCTTCAGATGTGCCTCCTGGAGCATAACCATGTCTGCCTTCAGACCCTTTAAGTGCGCGAACACCCGGGCCCTCTTGACCGGCCCGTTCAGGCCCCTCACATTCCAAGTTATCAGCCGGATCGGGGGGGCTACTGGCACCTCGCCGCCCCCCCCCCCCCCCCCACCCTCCTAGTCAACTAGCCATCTCCTTTTCTAGGCCAGCCACGTGCCCGCGCCTCCCGCACCCTCCAGTCCCCCAGGCGGCAGACTCCCGCCCCGACTACCTCTCGTACTTCCAGCTCCCCTTTGGCCAATGCAGCAGCAACCCAGTCCCCCCCCCCCCCCCCCCGCTAGATCCTCATCTAGCCATTTTGCTCCCCCCATGACACTTCCGTAAGTCAGCTGACCCCGGCCTCTCCCGCCATTCCATCGACCCCCCAGTGTGAGAATCCCCCCACCCCTTGGCAGTCAGTGTGCGCTCCTCTCCAGCACCGCCCTTCTCCCCCGGCCCTGCCCTCATCCTTCCCTAACACGGAAAAAAGCCCGCGCTTTCCTGAGCCGGCCCCGCCCCCTCTGGCGCAACTCCTTTCCCCCCTCTTCCTCCGTGGGGCCCTGCCCCTCCAACACCGACGCTGACACTCTCCCACAGCCCCCACATCAAATCCATTCACCCATCCCCACCCAGCACTCAAACAAAAAGAACATTCCCCAAACGCAGTAAACACAGTAAACATCCCCCCATGACAAACCCTCAGTTTGAGCCCAACTTTTCAGTCTGGATAAAGTTCCATGCCTCATCAGGCGTTTCAAAATAGTGGTGCCGATCTTGGATCGTGACCCACAATCGAGCTGGCTGCTGCATCCCAAACTTCACCCCCTTCCAATGGAGCACCGCTTTAGCCTGGTTAAAACCAGCCCTCTTCTTAGCCACCTCCGCACTCCAGTCCTGGTAAATTCCGATCTCCGTGTTCTCACACCTGCTGCTCCGCTCTTTTTTGGCCATCTCAGGACACACTCTCTGTCCAAATAGCGGTGGAACCTCACCACTACAGCCCTTGGCCGCTCGTTGTTTTGGGTCTCGTTGCTAGGACCCGATGAGCCCCATCCAGCTCCAGGGGCCTCGGGAAAGCTCCCGTGCCCATCGTGCTCATATATGCCCCGGCATCGGGCCCCTCCACTCCTTCAGGGAGACCCAGAATCCGAAGATTCTTCCTCCTCGACCTATTCTCCAGGTCCTCAAATCTTTCCTGCCCACCTCTTGTGCAGCGCCTCGTGCGCTTCCACCTTCACCGCCAGGCCCAAGATCTCGTTCTCGTTCTCCAAAGCTTTTTGCCGCACCTCCCGGATCTCCGCCCCTTGGGCCTTCTGGGTCTCCACAAGCTTTTCAATCGCCGCCTTCATTGGCGCAAGCATTTCTGTCCTCAGCTCCTCAAAGTAGCGTTTATGAAACTCCTGCGCCCACGCTGCTTGGTCTCCACCCGCCGCCATCTTGCTTTTCCTCCCTTGCACTTTCTGCTGCACCAGGATCACTTTTTTAACCGCTCCACTCCTGGTCCAATCCATATAATGTCGAGGGGACCTTGCTGTCACCTTCCCACACTGAGCCGTCGAACAATTGCCGTTGGGGCCCCCCTGAAGAGCCCAAAGGTCCGTTCCCGGCAGGAGCTGCCAAACGTGCGACCTACCTAGGCATAGCCGCAACCGGAAGTCCGCCGGCAATCGTGGTTAAGTGAGCACTTTACACAACCCAAGTGGATTCCAGTGGGTGGGTGGGCCATGTAGCATGTGGGAATCATTGCCTTACATCCCGATCAAACCGTGATACCTGGACACTGTGCCTAAACACTGCGGGAGGCAACACCACACGCTCAGCAGCCAACATCCGAACTCCCAGGGGATGGGACACAGCTCCAGGGAAACGATCACGGCCGGAGGGTAGGTGAATGCCATGATGAGGGGACCAGTGCCTGGTTCAGGTGACATTACGAGCGGGTGTCCCGGGAACAGGGTCAGGGATCCGTTGAGGTGGGAGAGGCCGGAGCCACCGCCATCGGTCAGTCTAACACCCTCTTCCAGTTCCTTACAGATATTGAACACTGTGGCAGGGATATTGGATGCAGAAGTTGTCCTAGTGGTGCTGCTGCTGCTAGGCGATGCGGCCAGACACCAGAGATGGAAGCACCGTCTGCAGATGCTCGAGGCGGAGGCCTATGTGCTGGACCCCCTCCTCCTCACCTGAGGACCCAGCTGCACATCAGGCCAGGGAGGGGGACCCAGAGGGGGAGACCTGCGGTAGCCCAGGGTGTACAGGCATCGCTGGTCGTTCGAGCAGATGATGGACAGCGCGTGATGCAGGAGGTAACACAGTGGTTATCACAGTTGCTTCACAGCTCCAGGGTCCCAGATTCGATTCCCGGCATGGGTCACTGTCTGTGCGGAGTCTGCACGTTCTCCCCGTGTCTACGTGGGTTTTTCCAAGTGCTCCGGTTTCCTCCTGCAGTCCAAAGACGTGCAGGTTAGGTGGATTGGCCATGCTAAATTGCCCTTAGGGTATAAAAAGGTTGGGTGGGGTTACGGGGATAGGGTGGAGGTGTAGGCTTGGTTGGGGTGCTCTTTCCAAGGGCCGGTGCAGACTCAATGCGTCGAATGGCCTCCTTCTGAACTGTAAATTCTATGAACAAGGAGACGGTGCGACACCTGTGCCGTGTTCTGGAGGATTTGGCACCAGATGGAGGAGGACACCCGCTCTCTGTGGCCGTCAAGGTCACTGCAGCCCCAAACCTTTATGCCTGGGGATCATTCCAGGCCACAGCCCACAGGTGCATCCAACAGGTCACGGATGCCCTGTATGCCCGAGCGGAAAACTACATAGTCTTTGACATGGACCAGGCTCAGCAAGGTGCCTGGGCAGCAGGTTTCTCCGCCATCGCCGGCATGCCCCGGATCCAGGGTGTAATAGAAGCCACACATGTTGCCCTGCACTCACTGGGCCATCTGGGGATGCCCTACGTTAACCAAAAGGGATTCCACTCCCTCAACAGACAGCTTGTGTGTGACCTCCAGCTGAAGATAATGCGCATGTGTGCCCGCTTCCTGGGGAGTGTGTACGACAGCTAGCTATGTCCTGGGGCAGTCGGTCATCTCCGCCCTCTTGAATTGGCGGCTGACTCTTGGTGGATAAGGGGTATCCGCTGAGGACCTGGCTAAATAACAGCAGTCCGGAGCCAATGACCAAGCGGAGACCCATGTGGCCACCCGGGCTGTGATTGATGTGGTGCATCGGATTCGAGATGCGGTTCCAATGCCTCGACCGCTCCAGCGGTGCTCTGCTGTACACAGCCTGGAGGGTTGCCCACTTTGTGGTGGTCTACTGTGCCCTCCACAACCTCGCACAGCAGCGTGGTGACGTGCTGGAGGCTGGTGATGAGGAACATGTGGCCAGCAGGACAGCCGGCAGCGGCGAAGGTCCAGCAAGCCTGCTGGGCCAGGGAGGACCTCATACTCACTTGCTTCACTTAGGATGTGGCCTGGCCCCGTCATCCCCCACTCCCATTTCCCACCCTCCCAGGGTATGTGTCACATCACTCCAGGGTGCTGGGATTGTGTTGGCACCATCAGTGGGTCACTGCCAAGGGCAGGGGAGGTGATGATAACCCGCAGAGTGTTGAGCGCCAGTGCTCCTCAATCTATGCCATAGTCTGACCCTTGCCTGTCTGCTGAGTGCTCACTCACACCCATCACCTGCATGCGGTGTGCCCGGGGACAGGGTGATGACTGGGGAAATGGGGTTCGGAGCTCAGCCTGCATTGCGGAAGAAAGTGACAGAGGCATCATACTGATTGTGCACAAGGGTGTGCAATGTGTAATACAAGTCCCCACTCGCCCGATGGTGCTGCCCCCACATCCACCCTGTCCCCCTCCCCCAGTGCCCCCAATGATCCTCTGTGCTTTGGCTTTCTAGCTCTACAATATGTCTAGATGTGTCCCCAGGATGCACATTTGAGGTGGAGGCAGCCAGCTGCTTACCTCGTCCCGTGGCCTTCGATGCCACTGGCGGCCGTCCTCTGGGACAGGAGGGCCCCAGCGCTCTTGTCGGCAACATATGCACAGCCGTGCCAGCCTGTCCCGTGTGCTGACTGCGAGATGCAGCCTCATCGGGGGAGCTGGTGCGCACTGTCACCACTCCATGGGACTGGTCCAGGTTGGTGCCCATAGGGCCCTGGGGTTCATCTTGGGACGGACTGACAGCTGGTTCGAGCCCCAGCTGCCACTGAAACATTTGGCTCTGCCAGCCTTGGCGGTTTCCTATGGTCAGCACCATTGTGTTGACAGCCTCGGCGATGCTCCTCAGTGACTGGGCCAGGCTCAGCAGCGTCTTGGCAATGCCCACCTGCGACTGGGTCAAGCTCCGCAGTGCCTCGGTCATACCCATCTGAGAGCGAGACGTCCCGCAGAACCTCATCAAGGTCAGCCTGGTACTGGGTCAGATCCCCCGCGAGTCTGGCATTCGGCTGAGTCCCTCAGCCATGGCTGTCACCAACTGCGCAATGCCTTGGACACCTTCACTATTGGTGCCAACATTGTGCACCAGGCTTTCCACTGCGGTCGCCACCCTAGCAGTGTTGGCCTCAGTGCCATGCATTGCCGGCGACATCTCCTGCAGCCGTAGCCTCTCGGACTCCAAGAGGCTATGAATCTGCTGGAGTGACGCTGACATCTCCCTCTGAATGTCCCGGCTGCTCCCTATCATCTCAATCTGCTCCTGGTATCTCTGTACCACATGCCCAGCATCAGGCTGGGACCCAGCTGGATTCAGGGATCCAGCATCCCTCCGACTGCTATCTCGCCTGGGGATTCCTGCTTCCACCTCATGTGCATCAGCAGCAGTGTGGTGCTCACCAGATTGTGCCCCCGACACCTGTCCGCTAACATGCCCCACCGTGGTGTGTGTATCTGCGCTGGTTGAGGGTGGGGATGACAGCTGTACCGCGACTATAACGGTTGCATCCTCCGAGGTGGTCTTGTGGGAGGCAGGAGATGGTGCTGCCCGGGTGAGCCAGCGCCGTCGGCTAGAGGACATGCGGGAGAATAGAAATGTGGTCAGTGGGAGGGATGAGTCAAACAAAGAACAAAGAAATGTACAGCACACGAACAGGCCCTTCGGCCCTCCAAGCCCGTGCCGACCATGCTGCCCGACTAAACTACAATCTTCTACACTTCCTGGGTCCATATCTCTCTATTCCCATCCTATTCATGTATTTGTCAAGATGCCCCTTAAATGTCACTATCGTCCCTGCTTCCACCACCTCCTCCGGTAGCGAGTTCCAGGCACCCACTACCCTCTGTGTAAAAAAACTTGCCTCGTACATCTACTCTAAACCTTGCCCCTCTCACCTTAAACCTATGCCCCCTAGTAATTGACCCCTCTACCCTGGGGAAAAGCCTCTGACTATCCATTCTGTCTATGCCCCTCATGATTTTGTAGACCTCTATCAGGTCGCCCCTCAACCTCCGTCGTTCCAGTGAGAACAAACTGAGTTTATTCAACTGCTCCTCATAGCTAATGCCCACCATACCAGGCAACATTCTGGTAAATCTCTTCTGCACCCTCTCTAAAACCTCCACATCCTTCTGGTAGTGTGGTGACCAGAATTGAACACTATACTCCAAGTGTGGCCTAACTAAGGTTCTATACAGCTGCAACATGACCTGCCAATTCTTATACTCAATGCCCCGGCCAATGAAGGCAAGCATTCTGTATGCCTTCTTGACCACTTTCTCCACCTGTGTTGCCCCTTTCAGTGACCTGTGGACCTGTACACCTAGATCTCTCTGACTTTCAATACTCTTGAGGGTTCTACCATTCACTGTATATTCCCTACCTGCATTAGACCTTCCAAAATGCATTACCTCACATTTGTCCGGATTAAACTCCATCTGCCATCTCTCCGCCCAAGTCTCCAAACAATCTAAATCCTGCTGTATCCTCTGACAGTCCTCATCGCTATCCGCAATTCCACTAACCTGTGTCGTCTGCAAACTTACTAATCAGACCAGTTACATTTTCCTCCAAATCATTTATATATACTACAAACAGCAAATGTCTCAGCACTGATCCCTGGGGACTGACACCACTGGTCACAGCCCTCCAATTAGAAAAGCATCCTTCCATTGCTACTCTCTGCCCTCTATGACCTAGCCAGTTCTGTATCCACCTTGCCAGCTCACCCCTGATCCCTTGTGCCTTCACCTTTTGTACTAGTCTACCATGAGGGACCTTGTCAAACGCCTTACTGAAGTCCATATAGACAACATCCACTGCCCTACCTGCATCAATCATCTTTGTGGCCTCCTCAAAAAACTCTATCAAGTTAGTGAGACATGACCTCCCCTTCACAAAACCATGCTGCCTCTCACTAATACGTCCCATTTGCTTCCAAATGGGAGTAGATCCTGTCTCGAAGAATTCTCTCCAATAATTTCCCTACCACTGACGTAAGGCTCACCGGCCTGTAGTTCCCTGGATTATCCTTGCTACCCTTCGAAAACAGAGGAACAACATTGCCTATTCTCCAGTCCTCCGGGACATCACCTGAAGACAGTGAGGATCCAAAGATTTCTGTCAAGGCCTCAGCAATTTCCTCTCCAGCCTCCTTCAGTATTCTGGGGTAGATCCCATCAGGCCCTGGGGACTTATCTACCTTAATATTTTTTAAGACGCCCAACACCTCGTCTTTTTGGATCTCAATGTGACCCAGGCTATCTACACACCCTTCTCCAGACTCAACATCTACCAATTCCTTCTCTTTGGTGAATACTGATGCAAAGTATTCATTTAGTTCCTCGCCCATTTCCTCTGGCTCCACACATAGATTCTCTTGCCTATCCTTCAGTGGGCCAACCCTTTCCCTGGCTACCCTCTTGTTTTTTATGTACGTGTAAAAAGCCTTGGGATTTTCCTTAACGCTATTTGCCAATGACTTTTCGTGACCCCTTCTAGCCCTCCTGACTCCTTGCTTAAGTTCCTTCCTACTTTCCTTATATTCCACACAGGCTTCGTCTGTTCCCAGCCTTTTAGCCCTGACAAATGCCTCCTTTTTCTTTTTGACGAGGCCTACAATAGCTCTCGTTATCCAA
Organism: Scyliorhinus torazame; assembly: GCF_047496885.1. NCBI lineage: Eukaryota > Metazoa > Chordata > Chondrichthyes > Carcharhiniformes > Scyliorhinidae > Scyliorhinus > Scyliorhinus torazame. Next base: position 314,086,575 of record NC_092707.1, read on the forward strand.
GGTTCCCGAAAATTGCCGTATTTATCCTTCTTCTTCACAGGAACATGCCGGTCCTGAATTCCTTTCAACTGACACTTGAAAGCCTCCCACATGTCAGATGTTGATTTACCCTCCAACATCCGCCCCCAATCTAGGTTCTTCAGTTCCCGCCTAATATTGTTATAATTAGCCTTCCCCCACTTTAGCACATTCACCCGAGGACCACTTTTATCCTTGTCCACCAGCACTTTAAAACTTACTGAATTGTGGTCATTGTTCCCGAAATGCTCCCCGACTGAAACTTCTACCACCTGGCCGGGCTCATTCCCCAATACCAGGTCCAGTACCGCCCCTTCCCTACTTGGACTGTCTACATATTGTTTTAAGAAGCCCTCCTGGATGCTCCTTACAAACTCTGCCCCGTCTAAGCCCCTGGCAGTAAGTGAGCCCCAGTCAATATTGGGGAAGTTGAAGTCTCCCATCACCACAACCCTGTTGTTTTTACTCTTTTCCAAAATCTGTCTACCTATCTGCTCCTCTATCTCCCGCTGGCTGTTGGGAGGCCTGTAGTAAACCCCCAACATTGTGACTGCACCTTTCTTATTCCTGATCTCTACCCATATAGCCTCACTGCCCTCTGAGGTGTCCTCCCGTAGTACAGCTGTGATATCCTCCCTAACCAGTAGCGCAACTCTGCCACCCCTTTTACATCCCCCTCTATCCCGCCTGAAACATCTAAATCCTGGGACGTTTAGCTGCCAATCCTGCCCTTCCCTCAACCAGTTCTCTGTAATGGCAACAACATCATAGTTCCAAGTACTAATCCAAGCTCTAAGTTCATCTGCCTTACCCATAATACTTCTTGCATTAAAACATATGCACTTCAGGCCACCAGACCCGCTGTGCTCAGCAACTTCTACCTGTCTGCTCTGCCTCAGAGCCATACTGTCCCTATTCCCTAGTTCTCCCTCAATGCTCTCACCTTTTGGCCTATTGCTCCGGTGCCCACCCCCCTGCCATACTAGTTTAAATCCTCCCGTGTGACACTAGCAAACCTCGCAGCCAGGATATTTATGCCTCTCCAGTTTAGATGCAACCCGTCCTTCTTATGTAGGTCACACCTGCCCCGGAAGAGCTCCCAGTGGTCCAGATAACGGAAACCCTCCCTCCTACACCAGCTGTTTAGCCACGTGTTTAGCTGCTCTATCTTCCTATTTCAAGCCTCACTGGCACGTGGCACAGGGAGTAATCCCGAGATTACAACCCTAGAGGTCCTGGGCGTCATTCTCCGACCCCCCGCCGGGTCGGAGAATGGCCGTTGGCCGCCGTGAATCCCGCCCCCGCCCCCGCCGAAGTCTCCGAAGGGAGAAAAGTCGGCGGGGCGTTAATGGCGCCGCTGCCGCGGAGAATGTCACGGGTCTGCGCAAGGCAGCCGATTTTCGGCCTGCCGATATTCTCCCTCCCGGATGGGCCGAAGTCCCGTCGACGTGATGACCGTTCACGTCGACGTGAATCAAACCTCCTTTTCATCGGCGTGACCCGGTGCTCCAGGCTCACGCTGACCAGCGAGGAGGTGAGTGACGGCCTGGGGGGTTGGCTCTGGGCAGGAAATGGCGTGGCCGCAGACTGATTGCGTGAGGAGAGGTGTGTCTCGGTGTGTGTGTGTGTGTGTGCGGCGGGGGGGGGGGGGGGGGTGGTGGTTAGAGTAGGCTGGGCTCCGGGGGAGTGCCGGGAGGGGGTCCGTGCCGGGGTGGAGGTTGGGGGGTTGGGGGGGGTCCGTGCTGGGGTGGAGGTTGGGGGTTGGGGGGTCCGTGCTGGGGTGGAGGTTGGGGAGGGGGTCCGTGCTGGGGTGGAGGTTGGGGAGGGGGTCCGTGCCGGGGTGGAGGTTGGGGGTTGGGGGGGGTCCGTGCTGGGGTGGAGGTTGGGGGTTGGGGGGGGGTCCGTGCTGGGGTGGAGGTTGGGGAGGGGGTCTGTGCTGGGGTGGAGGTTGGGGAGGGGGGTCCGTGCCGGGGTGGAGGTTGGGGGAGGGGGTCCGTGCCGGGGGTGGAGGTTGGGGGTTGGGGGGGCGTCCGTGCTGGGGTGGAGGTTGGGGAGGGGGTCCGTGCCGGAGGTGGCGGTTGGGGGTTGGGGGGGTTTCCGTGCTGGGGTGGAGGTTGGGGTTGGGGGGGGGTCCGTGTTGGGGTGGAGGTTGGGGAGAGGGGTCCGTGCCGGGGTGGAGGTTGGGGGTTGGGGGTTCCGTGCCGGGCGTGGAGGTTGGGAGGGGGTCCGTGCCGGGGTGGAGGTTGGGGAGGGGGTCTCCGTGCCGGGGTGGAGGTTGGGGGTTGGGGGGTGTCCGTGCTGGGGTGCGAGGTTGGGGGGGGGGTCCGTGCTGGGGTGGAGGTTGGGGAGGGGGGTCCGTGCCGAGGAGTGTGATGGGAGGGCAAATGAGTTGGTCCACCTGGCCAGGTGCCAGCCTCCAACAGTTGGACCCATGCGGCCCCATGCCACCTGGCTGGGGGGAGGAGGGGATATGGGCAATGATGACATGTCGTCGGTCCCCCCCCCCCCACCAGGCCGTCATGTTTTTAGACCATCCAGCGATGTTGGCCGCCGTGGTGGCAGCCGCTCATGTCTATGTTGTGCCCTGGATGAGGAGGAGAAGGAGCGTGCCAGAGAGGGCGGCGCAGGGCTGCCGCAGAGGGGCAGGCGGCAGCCGCCCAGGCTGGAGGGACACCTGACCGACAGGACGAGGAGGGGGAGGAGGACGTCGCGGGCCCCACGGCAACGGAGGCACCCGAGGGGCGCCCCGTGTGTACCGGCCCCGGCAGTCACTACCAGGACCCTCACGGACCGGAATGCAGGGAGGAGACTCCGGATGAGCCGGGGAAACGTGGGCACACAGTCTGGCACACCTGCTGGCACAGACCTGTCACCAGTCGCGTGGCACTGGTCGGGGGATACCCTCTCCCCAGTGTCCGTCAAGGTTACGGTGGCCCTGAACTTTTATGCAACGGGGTCATTCCAGGCACCGAGTGTGGGACCTGTCCGGCATATCGCAGACATCGGGTGCATCCGGGCAGTGACAGATGCCCTTTATGCCATGGCGCACCCGCTACATCCGCTTCCCCGTGGACCGGGCCAGCCAAGATGCCCGGGCCGTGGGCTTCTCTGCCGTTGCCGGGTTCCCCATGGTCCAGGGCGCAATCGATGGGATGCACGTCGCCGTGCGGCCACCTGCAGATAACAGGGCCGTATTCACTAATAGGAAGGGGACCTATTCGATGAACGTACAGGTGGTCTGCGACCACCGCATGATGATCCTGCACGTCTGCGCCCGTCACCCAGGCAGTGTACACTACTCATTCGTGTTGTCGCGGTCATCCATCCCCGGCATGTACGAGGGACGCCATCCCCGGCTGAAGGGGCTGAGTCTGAGGGCGACAGGGGCTACCCATTGCGATCGTGGCTGATGACGCCTATACGGAGGCCACGCAATGAGGCGGAGAACCGCTACACATGATGCCCATAGTAGCGACAAGGGGAGTGATCGAGAGGTGCTTTGGCGTGCTGAAGATGCGTTTCAGGTGCCTGGACCTCTCTGGGGCGCCCTCCAGTATCGGTCAGATAGGGTCGGGCCGCATCATTGTGGTGTGCTGCGTCCTGCACAACATAGCCCAGCAGCAGGGGCGATGTGCCGCAGGCAGAGGAGGGCGGGAGAGGAGGAGCAGCAGGAAGAGGCCCAGTCCTCCCCAGAGTGAGGGGGATGCGGGGCAATGGTCAGGGCAGACGGGGTAGACACAGGCGGGTGGCTGTCCACCGTTACCGGCTGGCCCAGCGGGCACGGGACAGACTGATAGCCGCCCGCTTCACTGACTAGATGGGCGTGGGAATCGGCCTAGTATGGCCACAGACCGCACACCATGGCAACAGCCGACCACCCACCCCAACACCCCCCATCCCATCCACCACCCCGCACCCTCACCCCCCTCCCAACCCCACACACCCCACCCGCATGCAAACCCCCCCCCCCCCCCCCCCCAATTGCCGATCCACCGGCGGCACATACGGGCCGGGCTCACCCAGTTGCGGGTGGACGCGTGTCTATCGCAGGCCATGGAGGATGATGACAACCCGCCCTGCGATGAGCTCCTGGCTCTACATCGTTGGACTATGTCTGACCCATGGCCACAGTACCACCATCCACACCGGACCATCCCTGCATGCGGCTGTGACACTGCAGCGCACGGTCCCGTCCTCTGCCCGGGGGATGTTGATGGCGGCCCAGGGAGAAGGGGGCAGACTCACCTGGGGCTGAGGTAAGACCACCCGTCACACACACACTTGCGCTCAACGTACATGACACGCCCGCACACTTTGGACAGAGCACAAAGGCAGCTGTCGGTAGGTGTAACATTGACTTTAATACCCAAAGGAGTTCATGCACGTGCCCTAGCCCCTAAAACTCATCTGTGCCCTGCAGCCCCGTGCCAACGTTACTCAGTGTCCAATTGTTTGGCCTTACGGACCCTATGACTACGTCTACGTGGTTCCCCAGACGGTACAGCAGAACTGGAGGTGGACTCCTGTGATTCCTGCCCTCTGACACTGGATCCCTTTGGCGGGCCGTTTCCTGGGGCGTCCTGGCCTAGATGGGCCAGGCTGCGGCCCGGGCGACTGGGATGGCGAGCTTGCCAGCCTGTCCTGCCCGTTGCCCACACCGATGCACCTGGGACGGAAGGGGGAGAGTCCGAGGTGTCGCGGTGTACCGGGACCTCCCCTACAGAGGGAGCCGGGACGGACCACACCACCTCCTCCTCCCTTGGGGTGCCCGATGGCCCCCAGGCCTCTACATGGGTGGGGGGATGCGAACGGACTGGCCATCCGACGCGCCCCCGACAGATCTGGCGCTGCCAGTCCTGGAGGCCCGTGCCTGGTATCCGACAGGGGTCTGCAGGTTTGCAGCCATGGAGCCCAGGGGGTTGTCAAACCCTGTCTGTGACAGTGCGACGCCGGCTCGCACATGGCCACTGGCGCCGATGCCCTCAGCGATGGCCTGCTGAGACTGGGCCATGGCCTGCTGAGACTGGGCCATGGCCGGCAGAGACTGGGCCATGGCCTGCAGAGACTGGGCCATGGCCTGCTGAGACTGGGCTATGGCGTTGAGCGCCTCTGCCATCTGGCGCTGGCACTGGCTCATGGCCTCCTGTGAGAGGGCAGCCATTTCCTGGGCCACAGACGCCGCCTGCACGGAAGGCCCCAGGCCTCGCAAACCGTTCCCCATGTCTGACACCGTCGCACCCATTGCCTCCACCGCGGACGCCACCCGTGCGGTGTCAGCCTGGGTGGCACGCATGACCGGGACCACTCCCAGCTCCTGGACGCCCCAGCTCCTGGACGCGGGTGGACTCCTCCACCTGCGACCGCATCCGCCGCAAGCCACCCGTCACCCTATTCGCTCGTCTCTGTGTCGGTGGTTGCATCGGATCTATGTGTGGGTGTGGTAACTGCAGGAACCCGGGATCCATCTGGGCGGCAGATGTTCGCTTGGCCTGGACTGCCCTCCGACCGCCCGGTCCCTCTGCTGCTCCTACCTCCACCTGCTGTACCGGGACGGCTGTGTTGTGCGCACCAGTGAGTGTACCAGGCGCCTCATCACTAAAGTGCCCAACCGTGGCGAGTGTTTCTGCGATGGTGGAGGGTGTTGGTGACAGCAGTGGCGTTGTGTCGTGCTCTTCGTCCCACTCTGACTCCATGGCACTTTGGGGTGGGGGGTTCGTCTCCACCCATCCACTCTGAGTCACTGTCCGGTATTTCGTCTTCCCGGGTAGTGCTGTCCCGGGTAGTGCTGTCCCGGGTAGTGCTGTCCCGGGTAGTGCTGTCCCGGGTAGTGCTGTCCCGGGTAGTGCTGTCCCGGGTAGTGCTGTCCCGGGTAGTGCTGTCCCGGGTAGTGCTGTCCCGGGTAGTGCTGTCTCGGGTAGTGCTGTCCCGGGTAGTGCTGTCCCGGGTAGTGCTGTCCCGGGTAGGGCTGTCCCGGGTAGGGCTGTCCCGGGTAGGGCTGTCCCGGGTAGGGCTGTCCCGGGTAGGGCTGTCCCGGGTAGGGCTGTCCCGGGTAGGGCTGCCCCGGGTAGGGCTGCCCCGGGTAGGGCTGCCCCGGGTAGGGCTGCCCCGGGTAGGGCTGCCCCGGGTAGGGCTGCCCCGGCTCGGATGTGACGGGGGCCTGTGGCTGCCCCCCTCATCGCTGGGTGGTCGCTCCCGCACGTGACGGGGGTATCGTCTCCCTGTTGCTCCAGGTCTCTCCGTCTCCCGTGGTGTGCGAGGGGCATCCTGCGGGCGTCGCATGCTGGAGGGTCCGGGTCTCTCGTCTCCCGTGGTCTCCGAGGGGCATCCTGCGGGCGTCGCATGCTGGAGGGTCCGGGTCTCTCCGTCTCACGTGGTCTCCGAGGGGCATCCTGCGGGCGTCGCATGCTGGAGGGTCCGGGTCTCTCCGTCTCCCGTGGTCTCCGAGGGGCATCCTGCGGGCGTCGCATGCTGGAGGGTCCGGGTCTCTCCGTCTCCCATGGTCTCCGAGGGGCATCCTGCGGGCGTCGCATGCTGGAGGGTGCGGGGGTCTCTCCGTCTCCTGTGGTCTCCGAGGGGCATCCTGCGGGCGGTGTGCATCTGCGGGGATGGGTGCCTGGACGTTTGGTCCTGCGATACACAATGAAGCATGCATGGTTAGACATCAGGCAGTGATCAGGTGATACGGGGAAAGGGGGATATAGGGGAGGGGGGATATGAGGACGGGCTGTTGGTGGCTCACTTGCTCGTGGGCCCACGACCTCTGCATCAGCAACCCTCAGGTCCGCCAGCCAGTTCCAGGGCCCTTTCCTCGTGTAAGGTCAGTGACCTCTCATCAGCGGGGCCTCCTCCAGTCCTCACATGCTCCCTATTGTTGCGTGCGCGCTTCTCCTGTTGCGGGGGGGGGGGGGGGTGGCAGGGGTAAAAGGCAACAGTGTTAGGCAGGTATATGAATGCACGCCATCGGTTGCGCGTGCATTGCAGAGGTTAAGGTTAGGGCTGGATTCACTTGGGGATATGGGGGATATGGGGAGGGGGGGATATGGGGGAGGGGGGGATATGGGGGAGGGGGGGGATATGGGGGAGGGGGGGATATGGGGGAGGGGGGGGATATGGGGGAGGGGGGGGATATGGGGGAGGGGGGGCTATGGGGAGGGGGGGATATGGGGAGGCTCACCCTGCCTGCTCTGACGAGGTCGTTCACCTTCTTGTGGCACTGGGTGCCTGTCCGTGGTGTCAGGGCCACAGCGGTGACGGCCTCTGCCACTTCCCTCCCACAGACGCCGGCTGTGGCGTGGGGCAACTCTGCGGCCGTGCCCGGGATACAGGGCGTCCCTCCTCTGCTCCACCGCGTCCAGGAGCGCCTCCACATCGCGTGACTCGAACCTCGGGGCTGAGCGACGGCCAGCCATCCAGTCGGGTGTTGCGGTCGGGTGTTCTGGTCGGGTGGGGGGGAGCTGCGCGGCCTTATGAGCCGTCACGCCGTGCAGCGCGTATGACGCTGCACGGCGTGAACCACTGCGCAAGCGCGGATCCCGTTACGTCGCTGCTAGCCCATTTCGGGCCGGAGACTATCGTCCCATTTTTATGACGTGACGCAAGTGGGATTTGCGCCGTTTTTTGCGCGATCGGCGGACTTTCCGCCGATAACGGAGAATTTCGCCCCCTGTCTTTTAACTTTCTGCCTAGCTCCCTGAACTCCTGCTGCAGGACCTCATGCCCCTTCCTGCCTATGTCGTTAGTACCAATATGTACAACGACCTCTGCCTGTTTGCCCTCCCCCTTCAGGATGCCCTCTACCCGTTCGGAGACATCCTGGACCCTGGCACCAGGGAGGCAACATACCATCCTGGGAATCTCTTTCACGTCCACAGAAGCGCCTATCTGTGCCCCTGACTATCGAGTCCCCTATTACTATTGCTCTTCAGCGCTTTGACCCTCCTTTCTGAACATCAGAGCTGGCCGTGGAGCCACTGCTCTGGCTGCTGCTGTTTTCCCCTGATAGGCTATCCCCCCCGACAGTATCCAAAGGGGTATACCTGTTCGAGAGGGGGACAACCACAGGGGATTCCTGCACTGACTGCCTGCCCTTTCTGGTGGTCACCCATTTCTCTGCCTGTACCTTGGTGTGACCACATTTATATAGTCAGTAAAGCAAAAACAACTCTCGTTTGACAGGTCCCCAGGGTGGAGGCTGATGGTTCCTCACCTCTGCCGCCTCCGCGTGAGTGACTGCCCTGTCCTCTGGCCACACAGTCACCTCCAGGGCATACTCCTCGAAGGAGGTGAGGATTCTTAAGTCCGACACCCCTCCACTGGTCTGGGCCCTCTCCCGACTATTATGGAGAGCATTTCCTGAGGGGAGACAGAGGCGGAATTGTTAGCCCACACATGTGGTTCACAGTGGTGGGAGGGGAGTGTGGAAGGAGGGTTGGGGGCTGAAGGAGGGGTGGAGGGAGGGTTTGAAGGCATAGGTAGGTGGAGGGAAAGTTGGGTGTTGCATGGAGAGTTGGGGGGGGTGGATGCTCCCTTGTTTGCTGGGGGGGGGGGGGGGTTGCACTGGTGTCTACTCACTCGTGCTGCCCGGTGTAGGTCATTAACCTTTTTTCGGTACTGGAGGCCAGTCCTCCTGGTCACACTCCCCGAGCTCACAGCACCGCCACCTCATCCTTGGGTGTTGCATGGAGAGTTGGGGGGGGGTGGATGCTCCCTTGTTTGCGGGCGGGGTGGGGGGGGGGGGGGGCGCTTGCATTGGTGTCTACTCACTTGTGCTGCCCGGTGTAGGTCGTTAACTTTTTTTTCGGTACTGGAGGCCAGTCCTCCTGGTCACACTCCCCGAGCTCACAGCACCGCCACCTCATCCCAGGCAGCATGGCTGCCCAATGGTTCACCCCTCCCGTTTCCTCAGGGGAACAGGACATCCCTCTTGGCCTCCACCGCGTCTAGGAGCCTCCCCAGATCAGCGTCTTCAATCTTGAGGCCGTCTCCTCGGTGCCATTATTGCGAGCTGGCTGGGGTTGGCTGAACAAGTGCAGTTTAAGTGCTGCTCGACCTTGTTAGTGGGGGGGCTGGCGAGCACAGTCCCAGCGAATCAGCTGCGAGCCTTCATTTCCTGCAAGAAACCCATGAGGCCTTGTTAAGTGGACCAATTAACGTTGAATTGCATTGTCGGCCTCGGTGGGCTGAGCACCGGGAAACACGCGTCAATTCCCGCTCATTGTTATACTTTGAATTTTTTTCCAGAGAATCATGCCCTCTGAAGTTTAATTCCTACAGATAAGTACATTGTTGTTAGGGATCTTTAAAACGATAAATTGTTTTCTGGTTTTCCTTTTTTGCCTCACTTTTTCTTCTGTCTCTTGTATCTCTTATTTCTCTCCTTGTACCCAATTTCATCCACTCTAGTTTGCCCTCCTTCGGCATTTGTTTCTTTCTCGATCCTTAAATTTCATTGGTGAAGGACCTGGATTGTTGGTTCTGTCGTTCTGTAAGGACCTGGGTGGGATGCCCCGTTGCCCTCATCGTGTTTTTATCATTTCACACCTGTCGTAACCTTACAGGGCAAAACATTTAAGCTAAAAGGTGAGGGGGGGAAAGCGTAGCTAATGGACACGCTATAAAATGTCCCATTCTCGTACGTTTTGTCCATAAATAATGTATTGTATTTAAAATTGACAACATACCAGCAATTAGTAAAATTAAAGATATCTTTTCGTGATATACGGCGCAAAATTATCTGATTATCCCACAGGATGTCTTTGATGCGCCCTATTTCAGCATCAGGCTTGAATACAGAGCAAATGGCTTGGGCCCTATTGACAAGGTTGTTGATGAAGACAGTGCTATAGTGCATGCATAGTGAAATGCTGAGCCCTCATCTGAGATTACTGATGGAAATGCATGTTATGTGCAAATGAAATGGAGACTGATGTTGTGCATCCATGTGTCCTTTTTCTCTCCCTCATACCCTGGAATCTGGTGCGTTCTGGAATTTAAGCAGAAAAAAAGTCTAATTTTGCTGAACACCTCTAATAAGTTTTGGGAAGTAGTGGTTCATTTTAGGCATGTTACTGTAACCTGCATTAAAATAGCTATCTATTAATTTGAGAAATCTTTATTTCTTGTTATTGTTGAAGAAAGAGCTAGTTTTTATATTTGTGCCTTTCACAACCTCAGGACATCCCAAAGCACTTTGCAGTGATTGTGTAGTCACTGTTTTAATTGAGGAGAAGTAGCAACCAGCTTGCACACTGCAAGCTCCATATAGAGCAATGCGATAATGATCCATTTTTTTTTTCTATTGGTTAAGGGATAAATATTGGTCAGGATAGCAGGGGAACTCTCCACCATTTCAACATGGAATCTTTTGCTTCTACCTGAGGCAAATGAAGCCTTGATTTAATGTCTCATCTGAAAGATAACACCTTCATCAATGTAACTCTCCTTCAGTACTGTACTGGAGTGTCAGCTTTATTTATATGTTGAAATCTACAGTGGGACTTGGACCCACAACATTTTGATGAAAATGCTACCACTGAGCCAGAACTGACACAAGTTATTTAATTGCTTCTCAACAGGCAGTTGATTGGTGGAGTCTTGGGGTCCTTGTGTATGAGCTATTGACTGGAGCGTCGCCTTTCACTGTGGACGGTGCAAAAAATTCTCAGTCGGAAATCTCAAGGTGGCGTTGATAGTATTTTTCATATTCTACAGAAATTACACTGTTGAACACAATGAAAAGAATGGCTCTGATGTACAATTTATTGAATAAAACATTATTGTTTTTTTACATTTAATCCCTTTGTCAAATGTACAGTCTGATTTTTCAACATTTTCACATTTGTTTTATTCAGATAGGAAGGAAGGGCAATCTGAGTTGCACAATTTTGTATGATCACTTTTAGTGCTATGGTGACATGTGCCCTTTTTGAATCAAGACAAATACCAGCACCATCATTAAGAAAACAATAATTCAAAAGAGCCCCAAATCAGGCATCATTAAGTTTGTGATTACTGAGGTTGTAATTCATGCTTCTTTCCTCTTCTGTTTGAATCTATTGCTTTGATTATCAAACTATATAATGCCTCAAGAAAAGCATTCTTTGAACTTTAAAAATATGCTACTGAAATCTTTATTTAAAAAACACTCTATTACGATTTCTGAAATATACCATCCACATTGCTTAAAGATGGGCTATTTTAGCTACCTTCTTGCAGAGTTAATTGTCTCAAGAGTAAGATTAACCAATTCAGGCAACCATCTCTTTCCTGTCAACAACCACAACTGAAGCTTTATTTCCAGTAATGTCCCAGAAAACACTGTGCCAACAGCTATTCCTGTAAAATATGATGTTTAAGGAGGAAAGGATTGCAGCAAATTGTTTTTTTCACACAGGATGTGAGATTGTAGCAGGATATACTGTACCTATTTCCACATGAGCTTGCAGTGGAGATAACATTCCTGCTGCAATTATTAATCTGAAACGGGTACAATTTGCCACAAGCTACCTTTACAACACCTATCAACAGACTATGCAAGGTTACACAGATCTCAAAAAGAAGCCAGAGATTCAGATCGAGCATGCATATTGAAACTATTTTACAATTTAAATCTGAACACGTAAAAAAACATAAGGTAACATAAGACTTTTTAAAAAAAAATTTAGAGTACCCAATTTTTTTTCCAATTAAGGGGCAATTGAGCGTGGCAAATCCACCACCATGCACATCTTTGGGTTGTGGGGGTGAGACCCATGCAGATACGGGGAGAATGTGCAAACTTCACACGGACAGTGACCCGGGGCCGGGAATGAACCCTGGTCCTCAGTGCCGTGAGGCAGCAGTGCTAACCACTGCACCACCGTGCCGTCCAGGTAACATAGACTTTGCATAATGAAACCACTGAGCCTTCAGCACTATTCATAAATTGCACAAGTATCTAATAATAGCTTTGGATCTGTATTCACTATATGTAACTGCATGCAAATTTTCACCATTCCAAATTAATTTTTTGTAATAGATTAATTTTTTATTTAAACTCCAGTTTCCCCATTTGTCTGAGTAGCATTTTTCATTCCACTGATGTTTGAGTTACAACACTAAATATTAACATTTTCTGTACTATACATTAATAAATTCACAGATGCATTTTACCAACTGCTTGAAGTTCTACGGTTTTCACACAAATGAATAAATGAGGATAGGAAAAAAAGTTTAAGTTTAAATTCATTTTTAATTGAGATTTACATTTTCCGGATTGAATAGATTTTAAAAATTCTTCTGTTTAAAGCCCATGTTGTGCACAAGTAGGGGAACATCACTTCCAATGATTTCCACACTGCTGAGTTCCAAATTTCAGGAATGGCCCTATCAGGAAGTGATGAATGAAGGTAGTGAACCTTCCTACATCGAAAGGGTTGGAGGTGGAGAAGTCACAGGAAATACAGCATACAGACATTTGCCAGGACTGCTTTGCATCACTCACAGTAGGAGCTTGGCACACAGCATTTTTCAGACTCAAGTTGGAAGGGAATCTTTACTTCCATGAACCAAAAAATTGTTATGGTGAAATGCCAAGCTATCACAGCTTCAAGCAAATTTGGAGGAACTATTAGCATTCATTATCAGTGGTAGCAAGTTTATCCTCAAAATATCAGATTGTTTTCCTTTATGTAAATTATATCAGCTTAATCTGACTAAATTTCCATTCTAAATATTGCAGATGTTTCATTCTTGTTCATTGTGGAAATGTCTTTCAAATACAAGTCTTGAAATAATAATTGTATTCTTTCTTAGGCGAATCTTAAAAAATGACCCTCCATTCTCTGTGGAGATGCAGCCCACTGCCAAGAATTTAATACAGAAACTGTTGATGAAAGATCCTAAACAAAGGCTTGGTTCAGGGCCAACTGGAGCTGGAGAGATAAAATCTCATGCCTTTTTCCAGGTGCTGTATCACTCAGAAATTACTCCAGTTTAAAAAAAAACTTATTTTATTACAAACATGTATCAAAGCAGGTTACAGCAAATAAACACCCCGGGAAACATACTTCCCAACAATCAACTATACAGTCTGTACAAATTTTTCCCCCCCTGCGACGAATAGCTCCTCGAACATGGTCACAAACATCCCCCACCTTTTCTTAGATTCCCCTGCTGAACCCCTTAACTCATACTTTTTTTTAAAAAATAATATTTTATTGAAAATTTTTGGTCAACCAACACAGTACATTGTGCATCCTTTACACAACATTGTAACAATACAGATAATAATGACCTTTTTAAATTTAAACAAAAACAACAACAAATAAATAAATATTAAATAACAAAAAATAAAAACTAGCCCTAATTGGCAACTGCCTTGTCTCAGGCCACACCCCCCCCCCCCATCCCTCCCCCCCCCCCCCCCCCCCCCCCCCCCCAAGTCCTGGGCCGCTGCTGCTGCCTTCTTTGTTCTCCCCTATCTATCTTTCCGCAAGATATTCGACGAACGGTTGCCACCGCCTAGTAAACCCTTGAGCCGACCCCCTTAGGACGAACTTAATCCGCTCTAACTTTATGAACCCCGCCATATCATTTATCCAGGTCTCCACCCCCGGGGGCTTGGCTTCTTTCCACATTAGCAATATTCTGCGCCGGGCTACTAGGGACGCAAAGGCCAAAACATCGGCCTCTTTCGCCTCCTGCACTCCCGGCTCTTGTGCAACCCCAAATATAGCCAACCTCCAGCTTGGTTCGACCCGGACTCCTACTACTTTCGAAAGCACCTTTGTCACCCCCATCCAAAACCCCTGCAGTGCCGGGCATGACCAAAACATATGGGTATGATTCGCTGGGCTTCTCGAGCACCTCGCACACCTATCCTCCACCCCAAAAAATTTACTGAGCCGTGTTCCAGTCATATGTGCCCTGTGTAATACCTTAAACTGAATCAGGCTTAGCCTGGCGCACGAGGACGACGAGTTTACCCTGTTTAGGGCATCTGCCCACATCCCCTCCTCAATCTCCTCCCCTAGCTCTTCTTCCCATTTCCCTTTTAGTTCGTCCATCATAGTCTCCCCTTCGTCTCTCATTTCCCTATATATATCCGACACCTTACCGTCCCCCACCCATTTCTTTGAGATGACTCTGTCCTGCACCTCTTGTGTCGGGAGCTGCGGGAATTCCCTCACCTGTTGCCTCGCAAAAGCCCTCAATTGCATGTACCTGAATGCATTCCCTTGGGGCAACCCATATTTCTCGGTCAGCGCTCCCAGACTCGCAAACTTCCCATCCACAAATAGATCTTTCAATTGCGTTATACCTGCTCTTTGCCACATTCCATATCCCCCATCCATTCCCCCCCGGGGCAAACCTATGGTTGTTTCTTATCGGGGACCCCCCCAGTGCTCCGGTCTTTCCCTTATGTCGTCTCCACTGTCCCCAAATCTTCAGTGTAGCTACCACCACCGGACTCGTGGTATAGTTCCTTGGTGAGAACGGCAATGGGGCTGTCACCATAGCCTGCAGGCTGGTCCCCCTACAGGACGCCCTCTCTAATCTCTTCCACGCCGCTCCTTCCTCCTCTCCCATCCACTTACTCACCATTGAAATATTAGCGGCCCAATAATACTCACTTAGGCTCGGTAGCGCCAGCCCCCCCCTATCCCTACTACGCTGTAAGAATCCCTTCCTCACTCTCGGAGTCTTCCCGGCCCAAACAAAACCCATGATACTCTTTTCTATCCTTTTGAAAAAAGCCTTCGTGATCACCACCGGGAGACACTGAAACACAAAAAGGAATCTCGGGAGGACCACCATCTTAACCGCCTGCACCCTCCCTGCCATTGACAATGCTACCATATCCCATCTCTCGAAATCTTCCTCCATCTGTTCCACCAACCGCGTCAAATTTAGCCTGTGCAATGTGCCCCAATTCTGAGCTATCTGGATCCCCAGGTAACGAAAGTCTCTTGTTACCTTCCTCAACGGTAGGTCTTCTATTTCTCTACTCTGCTCCCCTGGATGCACCACAAACAGCTCACTCTTCCCCATGTTCAATTTATACCCTGAAAAATCCCCAAACTCCCCAAGTATCCGCATTATTTCTGGCATCCCCTCCGCTGGATCCGCCACATATAGTAGCAGATCATCCGCATATAAAGATACCCGGTGTTCTTCTCCTCCCCTAAGTATTCCCCTCCATCCCTTGGAACCTCTCAGCGCTATCACCAGGGGCTCAATCGCCAGTGCAAACAGTAATGGGGACAGAGGACATCCCTGCCTTGTCCCTCTATGGAGCCGAAAATATGCCGATCCCCGTCCATTTCGTGACCACACTCGCCACTGGGGCCCTATACAACAGCTGCACCCATCTAACATACCCCTCTCCGAACCCAAATCTCCTCAACACTCCCACAGATAATCCCACTCCACTCTATCAAATGCTTTCTCGGCATCCAGCGCCACTACTATCTCCGTTTCACCCTCTGGTGGGGCCATCATCATTACCCCTAACAACCTCCGTATGTTCGTGTTCAGCTGTCTCCCCTTCACAAACCCAGTTTGGTCCTCATGAACCACCCCCGGGACACATTCCTCTATTCTCATTGCCATTACCTTGGCCAAGACCTTGGCATCTACATTGAGGAGGGAGATTGGTCTGTAGGACCCGCATTGTAGCGGATCCTTTTCCTTCTTTAAAAGAAGCGATATCGTTGCTTCTGACATAGTCGGGGGCAGTTGTCCCCTTTCCTTTGCCTCGTTGAAGGTCCTCGTCAGTAGCGGGGCGAGCAAGTCCAAATATTTTCTGTAAAATTCAACTGGGAATCCGTCCGGTCCCGGGGCCTTTCCCGTCTGCATGTTCCTAATTCCTTTCACCACTTCTTCTACCGTGATCTGTGCTCCCAATCCCATCCTTTCCTGCTCTTCCACCTTGGGAATTTCCAGCCGATCCAAAACTCCATCATTCTCTCCCTCCCATCCGGGGGTTGAGCTTCATACAATTTTTTATAAAATGTCTTAAACACTTCATTCACTCTCTCCGCTCCCCGTTCCGTCTCTCCATCTTCGTCTCTCACCCCCCCTATTTCCCTCGCTGCTCCCCTTTTCCTCAATTGGTGTGCCAGCAATCTGCTCGCCTTCTCTCCATATTCATACTGTACACCCTGCGCCTTCCTCCATTGTGCCTCTGCAGTGCCTGTGGTCAGCAAGTCAAATTCCACATGCAGCCTTTGCCTTTCCCTATACAGTCCCTCCTCCGGTGCTTCCGCATACTGTCTGTCCACCCTCAAAAGTTCTTGCAACAACCGCTCCCGTTCCTTACTCTCCTGCTTCCCTTTATGTGTCCTTATTGATATCAGCTCCCCCCTAACCACCGCCTTCAACGCCTCCCAGACCACTCCCACCTGAACCTCCCCATTGTCATTGAGTTCCAAGTACTTTTCAATGCATCCCCTCACCCTTAAGCACACCCCCTCATCCGCCATTAGTCCCATGTCCATTCTCCAGGGTGGACGCCCTCTTGTTTCCTCCCCTATCTCCAAGTCTACCCAGTGTGGGGCATGATCCGAAATGGCTATAGCCGTATATTCCGTTCCCCTCACCCTCGGGATCAATGCCCTACCCAACACAAAAAAGTCTATGCGTGAATAGACTTTATGGACATAGGAGAAAAACGAGAACTCCTTACTCCTTGGTCTACTGAATCTCCACGGGTCCACCCCTCCCATCTGCTCCATAAAATCCTTAAGCACCTTGGCTGCTGCCGGCCTCCTACCAGTCCTGGACTTCGACCTATCCAGCCTTGGTTCCAACACCGTGTTAAAGTCTCCCCCCATTATCAGCTTTCCGGTCTCTAGGTCTGGGATGCGTCCTAGCATTCGCCTCATAAAATTGGCATCGTCCCAATTCGGGGCATACACGTTTACCAACACCACCATCTCTCCCTGTAATTTGCCACTCACCATCACGTATCTGCCCCCGTTATCCGCCACTATAGTCTTTGCCTCGAACATTACCCGCTTCCCCACTAATATAGCCACCCCCCTGTTTTTCGCATCCAGCCCCGAATGGAACACCTGCCCTACCCATCCTTTGCGCAACCTAACCTGATCTATCAGTTTCAGGTGCGTTTCCTGTAACATGACCACATCTGCTTTAAGTTTCTTAAGGTGTGCGAGTACTCGTGCCCTCTTTATCGGCCCGTTAAGCCCCCTCACGTTCCACGTGATCAGCCGAGTTGGGGGGCTTCCCACCCCCCCCCCCCCACCCCCCCCCCCCCCTTGCCGGTTAGCCATCATCTTTTTCCAGCTTCTCGCCCAGTTCCCACGCGGCTGTATTTCTCCCAAACGGTGCCCCCCCCGCCCATCCTTTCCCGTACCCACTCCCCCCTTTCCCCAGCAGCAGCAACCCAGTAATTCCCCCCTCCCCCCCCGCTAGCGTAATTACTCCCCCCATGTTGCTCCCAGAAGTCAGCAAACTCTGGCTGACCTCGGCTTCCCCCCGTGATCACGGCTCGCCCCGTGCGGCGCCCCCTCCTTCCTGCTTCTCTATTCCCGCCATAATTATCATAGCGCGGGAACCAAGCCCGCGCCTCTCCCTCGGCCCCGCCTCCCATGGCCAACGCCCCATCTCCTCTCCCTCCCCACCTCCCCCCATCACCACCTGTGGGAGAAAGAAAAGTTACCATACCGCAGGATTAATCATACAATCCCTCTTCGCCCCCCCCCCCCCACTCGTCCCGCCACTTTGTCCAAACGTTCATTTTCGTAGTCCAATCATTCCAATTTTTCTTCTACAATAAAAGTCCACGCTTCATCCGCCGTCTCAAAGTAGTGGTGCCTCCCTTGATATGTGACCCACAGTCTTGCCGGTTGCAGCATTCCAAACTTTATCTTTTTTTTGTGAAGTACCGCTTTGGCCCGATTAAAGCTCGCCCTCCTTCTCGCCACCTCCGCACTCCAATCTTGATAGACGCGGATCACCGCGTTCTCCCATTTACTACACCGAGTTTTCTTCGCCCATCTAAGGACCATTTCTCTATCCTTAAAACGGAGAAATCTCACCACTATGGCTCTGGGAGCT
Source organism: Scyliorhinus torazame (assembly GCF_047496885.1). Classification (NCBI taxonomy): domain Eukaryota; kingdom Metazoa; phylum Chordata; class Chondrichthyes; order Carcharhiniformes; family Scyliorhinidae; genus Scyliorhinus; species Scyliorhinus torazame. The sequence continues at coordinate 314,104,653 of NC_092707.1, forward strand.
TCTCCTGCTCTCGATCCTTGCACCATAACTCGGTATGCTCCCTCCACCTCCAACGGACCCGTCGGGGCCTCCACTCCCATTAACGAGTGCAGCATCGTGCTCACATATGCCCCGACGTCCGCCCCCTCCACACCTTCAGGAAGGCCAAGAATCCTCAAGTTGTTCCTCCTTGCGTTATTTTCCAGTGCCTCCAACCTCTCCACAGATCGTTTCTGGTGTGCCTCCTGTATCTCCGACTTCACCACCAGGCCCTGTATGTCGTTTTCATTTTCTGCTGCTTTCGCCTTCACGACCCGAAGCTCCTGCTCCTGGGTCTTTTGTTCCTCTTTCAGCCCTTCAATCGCCTGTAATATCGGGGCCAACAACTCTTTCTTCATTTCCTTTTTTATCTCCTCCACGCAGCGTTTCAAAAACTCTTGTTGTTCAGGGCCCCATATGAAACTGCCACCTTCCGACGCCATCTTGGTTTCTGCTTGCCTTCCTTGCCGTTGTTCCAAAGGATCCGCTGCAATCCGGCCACTTTCCTCTCCTTTTTCCATCCGTGTCCAGGGGGAACACCCTTCTGGTTTACCACACGGTGTTTTCAGCCGTTAAAATTGCCGTTGGGGCTCCTATCAAGAGCCCAAAAGTCCGTTTCACAGGGAGCTGCCGAAACGTGCGACTCAGCTGGTCATCGCCGCACCCGGAAGTCCCCCTTAACTCATACTTTATCTTCTCTAACCGCAGGAAGTCGTACAGGCCACCCAACCTTGCTGCTACCCCCGGTGGCGATGCCGACCGCCACTCCAGCAAAATTCGTTGCCGTGCAATCAGACAGGCGAAGACCACGACATCGGCCTTCCTCCTCTCCATGAGCTCCGGCTTCTCTGAAACCCCCAAATATCGCCACCAAAGAGCCCGGGTCCACCTCCTCCTCCACTATCCTGGCTAAGACCGCGAACACTCCCACCCTGAATCTTCCCAATTTTTCGCAACCCCAAAACATGTTTGCGTGATTCACTGGCCCCCGCCCACACCTCTCACACTCATCTGCTACTCCCTGAAAGAACCACTCATTCTCGCCCGAGTCATATGCACCCTGTGCACCACCTTAAACTGTATCAGGCTCATTCTTGCACAAGAGGAGGTCCCGTTCACCCTTCGCAGTGCCTCATTCCATACTCCCCATTTGATCTTCCCTCCTAACTCCGTTTCCCATTTCTCCTTGATCTTCACCACCCGCTCACCTCCCTGCTCCACCAGCCACTATCCCCAATTTTTCCTTCCCCTTCCACATCCGGAAGCAGCAGTCACTCCAGCAGGGTGTATCCCGACAACCTAGGGAATCCCTTCCAGACCTTTCCTAACCTGCAGATACCTGAACTCTACCCCTCGTCAACTCTACCCTCTCCCTTAGCTCCTCGAGACTGGCGAACCCGTCCTCCAAATACAAATCCCTCACCTGGACCAGCCCCACTTCCCCCCGCCTATATACACTATCCATCCCTCCCAGCTCAAACCCATGATTCTCGCACAGCGGCGTTAGCACTGACATCCCTTCGATCCTAAAATGCCTCCTCAGCTGATTCCATATCTTCACCGTGGACTGCACCACTGGGCTCCCTGAATACCTACTCCGAGCTATTGGCGATGCTGCCGTCACCATAGCCCTCTAACTAGACCTCTTACAAGATTCCTCCTCCACCCTAACCCACTCTACCCTTTCCCCTTCCCACCACCGCTGCACCTTGTCCATATTCGCCACCCAAAAAAAATGAAGCAAGTTCAGCAACACCAACCACCCCTGCTGCCTCTGTCTCTGTAGCCAGGTCCTCCCCACCCTTGGCACCTTCCCCGCCAATACAAAGTCCGAGATGATCATGTCCACTTTCCGAAAAAAGGCCTTTGGTATAAAGATCGGGAGATCCTGAAAGATAAACATGAACCTCGGCAGTATATTCATTTTCACCACTTGGATCCTCCCCGCCAACGTAAAGTGCCGTGTATCCCACCTCCTAAGATCCTCCCTAGTCTCTTCCACTTATGGAGCCCCGTCCATTCCCTCGCTACCTGAATCCCCAAATATCTAAACCTATCCCTCGCTACTGTAAATGGCATCCCCTCTAAATTAGCCCACTGTGCCAGCTCATTCACCGGGAATACCTCGCTTTTCCCTACATTCAAACTTTCCCAACTAGCCCATAATCCTTCCCATACTCTCTAATGGATCCGAAACATACAGCAAGAGGTCATCGGCATAGAGCGACATCCAATGTTCCCTCTGTCCCCTCATAATCTCTCTCCACTCCGCCGACCCTCTGAGAGCCATCGCCAATGGCTCTATGGCCAGCGCACCCATGCCTCGTACCCCTGTGTAAGTCAAAACTTTGTGAGATCATATCATTCGTCCTCACCCTCACTCTTGGCGCCACATACAGCAAACGCACCCATGCCACAAATCTCAGCCCAAACTAGCTGCATTTTGGGTTTCCAGAATTTGTTTTCTTAACCATTACTCCACAGTATGGCTTTTCTTCTAGCAAGGCTGGGAGAGCTGTTCCCTCTTTAGTGTTTTAAAACAAACTGCAAAGCTATGAGAACTGCCTTCTCTCTCACTACGTATCTCCAACTGCAGTACAATTAGCTCAACTAACTTAGGCTTCTTTACAAGGCCTCAGTTACTAAGCACCCACTGAGAGTTTATTTACTCTTCACACCATGGCCTTCTCTAAGCACAATAGAATCACCGTTGTAATTGAAACCAACCCCACACATGCATGAATCTAACTATAGGTTTTACCCTTCCAGGCACAGAAACATTAAATTAAATCCACTTAAAACTATACCTTATTTCTAGTCTCTACCGATACAAGTATAAATCCCATAAAACTACCTTTGCTTTCCTAACAGTGCTTTCCTAACAGTGTATCTTTTATAAACATTGGTGTTTGTGATGTACTGTTTATTGACTCATTGTAAGTCCTAATAACTGGCTGCTTTAACCATGACCATATTGGTTAATACCTAAGGTTATTAGAATTAATTGAATTACTTCTGAAGCAGGATCAGTATGTAAAGTGGAATCTCTTTATCAGCACACTGTTTATTTCAGTATTTTTGAAGAACAAAGCTTTGAGTAAGATGTTGCCTCAGTGGAAATATTGTTTCTTTTTCTATTTGCATTGTATGCATCTTTGTTTCGACATTGAAATTATTGCTGGATAATAAAACAAAATTATTTTTTGGCCACAGTTATTTGCATGTTGAATTGGGGATCCCTGTCTGCTGCTGGTGTTTCCATGGTGCTGACATTGCAATCTATTTTAGCAGATAATAAACATGCAGTTGCCTAGGAAGTTAATTATACACGATGATTAAAGCACACTTGCACACTCTGGTTTCCATCTTGGCATTTTGTCAACAAATACCCAAAAGGTTAAGTGCACATGCATACATCATGAATATGAGTATTCAGATCAGATGCTGAACAGTAGTGTATTATTCATTTTTAATTACTAACCATAGCTGAAATTATACGCATCATTTTTAATTGGCCACAGGTGGTGACTAACATATTGGACAACACTGGGTATGAACAAAGTATTCGTTGAGGATTATGGAATATAAATCAAAATTGGTGTTCTTGGCATAGAGCTATCCTCAGTGGTAGCTGCCAGCTTTCAGACAGATCCATTAACATTATTGGTCTAGTTCTGTGACCCATGCTTCTGTTCAGCAAATTCTGCCAGAAACACATTGGTAACTCACATGTTTCTCATGTTTTTATGTGGTAGGTGTTGTTTATAGATACATTTTGTAACTATCCATGTACAATTAAACCTTTGCATCTATTTCTTTAGATTGCTTGTTCAAAACAATTGTTGGGAAACAGAAGCATTATTCTAAATTATAAATTCATAGCTGTCTCTCATCTTGGCAACCAATATTGATCCATAAAGCAGCACCCAAAACAACAAAACATGTCATGTTACATTGCTACTCCTCTCGGTTCCTATTAAATAAGTTAGTAGTTGTGTGGGAGGTATTGACGATTGAAGAATGAAGCTAATACTACCTTACAATTTGTGAATATTAGTTTCTAAAAGATGGTTTTTCATATTTCATGTTGAACAACTTGTATTTTTAACTCTGCCTCAAATTCATATAATTTGAAATGGTTATTTATAGGCTTTCTCTAAATATATGTTTACAAATATGTCTTCAGGGCCTAAACTGGAGAGATTTAGCAATCAAGGCAATTAAACCTCCAGTCAAACCAGTTATCCGAAATGAACTAGATGTCAGCAACTTTGCAGAGGAGTTTACAAGAATGGATCCGGCCTATTCTCCTGCTGCCCTTCCTCAACATACAGATCTATTTAAGGTAGGTCAAAATATTCTACATCTGTATCAATAACCATTAAAGTATTTTCAGACGTTAAATAAAATCTTGATAAACCAATAAGTAGATAACGGAATTTTTGAAAAGATATGGGATAGAATTTATGATTGTTTACTTAGTAATCAACCAGAAAATTGACTATTGCCAATTTATATCATTGTTTGCACAGCAGTTAGACTGAAAAATAATGGTACTCAAGCAAAATGCTGTAGTTGCTGGAAATCTGAAATAAAAATACAATGCTGCAAGTGCTCAAACTGTAGAGAGAAAAACTTGAATTGCTGTTTCAAGTCTGACTTTTCATCAGAGCTGAAAACTAATGGTAACCTGGTAACAGTGTGATTTATGACAAATGCATGATTGAAAGGCTACCAAAAGGCATTAAGGTCATGGTGCTAACCGCTGCGCCACCATGCCGGCCTTACCAGGACTAGAGTTGTTACTGAGGTCACATCATGGGGGGGTGACCCTTCCTGACTGGTAGCAGTGCAATCACAGCCCTGATGTTGCTTCTACCATGTGAAGGGTGGGGTTGCCCATGGTCCATTCGATGCAGGAGGATGATGGTGACTTGCAGTGAGGACAGAGTATTGGTCCTCGAAGGTCTACTGCGAATGCCTGGCGGCTAAGGCAGCTTGTGAACTCCCGCTCTCCAGGGTAATCTCAGGGTGGTGACACACTGATCGACCCCTCTCTGCTGATACAGGCACTTTGTTAATTAGGGTAGCCGTTGAGGATCTGAGTCACTGGTGCCAGAGGAATGGTTCTCACAAGGGTTTAGCCAGTGAGTTACTCGTGCTGAACTCCGATTTCCTCAAATGACTGGCTTGTGTGGTGACCTTGGCCACTTTAGGGTGGGAGTGGGGGGCTCCTCATTAGCAGGGTGACACTACCATCACTGCATTATGTCAGTGTGAGGAGAAGCCAACCTATCAGCTGCCATCCTTGCAGACAGGAGATGAAGACAGCGCCATTCGGGAATGTCCAACCTTTGTGACAGATGGCAGGGCATACAATAATCAAATGAGAGCAGGGAGACATAGGGTGCAACAAGTGATTTTAATACACAATATAGGTGCTCACATACTAACATAAGGATGTAAGGCAGGTATTCAGGGAGCTAGGGTGGAATCTTAGAGCTAGAACAAACCGAGTTATTATCTCTGGGTTGTTACCGTGCCACGTGCTAGCGAGACGAGGAATATGGCGAGAGAACAGTTGAACACGTGGCTACAGGGATGGTGCAGGAGGGAGGGATTCAGATACCTGGATAATTGGGTCTCATTCTGGGGTAGGTGGGACCTCTACAAATGGGATGGTCTACACCTGAACCAGAGGGGTACCAATATCCTGGGGGGGGGGGGAAATTTGCTAATGCTTTTCGGGAGGGTTTAAACTAATTCAGCAGGGGGATGGGAACCTGAATTGTAGCTCCAGTGTACAGGAGGTTGAGAGTAGTGAGGTCATGAGTAAGGTTTCAAGGTCGCAGGAGTGTACCGGCAGGCAGGAAGGTGGTTTGAAGTGTGTCTACTTCAACGCCAGGAGCATCCGGAAAAAGGTGGGTGAACTTGCAGCATGGGTTGGTACCTGGGACTTCGATGTGGCCATTTCGGAGACATGGATAGAGCAGGGACAGGAATGGTTCTTGCAGGTTCCGGGGTTTAGATGTTTCAGTAAGCTCAGGGAAGGTGGTAAAAGAGGGGGATGGGTGGCATTGTTAGTCAAGGACAGTATTACGCTGGCAGAAAGGACGTTTGATGAGGACTCGTCTACTGAGGTAGTATGGGCTGAGGTTAGAAACAGGAAAGGAGAGGTCACCCTGTTGGGAGTTTTCTATAGGCCTCCGAAAAGTTCCACAGATGTAGAGGAAAGGATTGCAAAGATGATTCTGGATAGGAGCGAAAGTAACAGGGTAGTTGTTATGGGGGACTTTAACTTTCCAAATAGTGACTGGAAACGCTATTGTTCGAGTACTTTAGACGGGTCCCTTTTTGTCCAATGTGTGCAGGAGGGTTTCCTGACACACTGTGTAGTTAGGCCAATGAGAGGAGAGGCCATATTGGATTTGGTACTGGGTAATGAACCAGGACAGGTGTTAGATTTGGAGGTAGGTGAGCACTTTGGTGATAGTGACCACAATTCCATTACGTTTACTTTAGCGATGGAAAGGGATAGGTATATACCACAGGGCAAGAGTTATATCTGGGGGAAAGGCAATTATGATGCGATCAGGCAAGACTTAAGATGCATCGGATGGGGAGGGAAACTGCAGGGGATGGGCACAATTGAAATGTGGAGCTTGTTCAAGGAACAGCTACTGCGTGTCCTTGATAAGTATGTACCTGTCAGGCAGGGAGGAAGTGGTCGAGCGAGGGAACCGTGGTTCACTAAAGTAGTTGAATCACTTGTCAAGAGGAAGGAGGCGGCTTATGTAAAGATGAGATGTCAAGGTTCAGTTAGGGCGCTTGAGAGTTATAAGTTAGCCAGGAAGGACCTAAAGAGAGAGCTAAGAAGAGCCAGGAGGGGACATGAGAAGTCCTTGGCAGGTAGGATCAAGGAAAACCATAAAGCTTTCTATAGGTATGTCAGGAATAAAAGAATGACTAGGGTAAGAGTAGGGCCAGTCAAGGACAGTAGTGGGAAGTTGTGAGTGGAGTCCGAGGAGATAGGAGAGACGCTAAATGAATATTTTTCGTCAGTATTCACACAGGAAAAAGACAATGTTGTCGAGGAGAATACTGAGATACAGGCTACTAGACTAGACGGGATTGAGGTTCATAAGGAGGAGGTGTTAATAATTCTGGAAAGTGTGAAAACAGATAAGTCCCCTGGGCCGGATGGGATATATCCTAGGATTCTCTGGGAAGCTATGGAGGAGATTGCTGAGCCTTTGGCTTTGATCTTTAAGTCATCTTTGTCTACAGAAATAGTGCCAGAAGACTGGAGGATAGCAAATGTTGTCCCCTTGTTCAAGAAGGGGAGTAGAGCCAACCCCGGTAACTATAGACCAGTGAGCCTTACTTCTGTTGTGGGCAAAGTCTTGGAAAGGATTATAAGAGTTAGGATTTATAATCCTCTAGAAAGGATTAATTTGATTAAGGATAGTCAACACGATTTTGTGAAGGGTAGGTGGTGCCCCACAAACCTTATTTAGTACTTTCAGAAGGTGACCAAACAGGTGGACGAGGGTAAAGCAGTTGATGTGGTGTATATGGATTTCAGTAAAGCGTTTGATAAGGTTCCCCACAGTAGGCTATTGCAGAAAATATGGAGGTATGGGATTGAGGGTGATTTAGCGGTTTGGATCAGAAATTGGCTAGCTCTAAGAAGACAGAGGGTGGTGGTTGATGGGAAATGTTCAGCCTGGAGTTCAGTTACTAGTGGTGTACCACAAGGATTTGTTTTGGGGCCACTGCTGTTTGTCATTTTTATAAATGACTTGGAGGAGGGTGTAGAAGGATGGGTGAGTAAATTTGCGAATAACACTAAAGTCGGTGGAGTTGTGGACAGTGCGGAAGGATGTTGCAGGTTACAGAGGGACATAGATAAGCTGCAGAGCTGGGCTGAGAAGTGGCAAATGATTCATTTTAGAAGGAGTGACAGGAATACAGAGTACTGGGCTAATGGTAAGATTCTTGGTAGTGTGGATGAGCAGAGAGATCTCAGTGCCAATGTACATAGATCCCTGAAAGTTGCCGCCCAGGTTGATAGGGTTATTAAGAAGGCGTACGGTGTGTTAGCTTTTATTGATAGAGGGATTGAGTTTCGGAGCCATGGGATCATGTTGCAGCTGTACAAAACTCTGGTGCGGCCGCATTTGGAGTATTGCGTGCAGTTCTGGTCGCCGCATTATAGGAAGGATGTGGAAGCATTGGAAAGGGTGCAGAGGAGATTTACCAGGATGTTGCCTGGTATGGAGGGAAGATATATGAGGGAAGGATGAGGTACTTGAGGCTGTTTTCGTTAGACAGAAGAAGGTTAAGAGGTGACTGAATAGAGGCATACAAGATGATCAGAGGATTAGATAGGGTGGACAGTGAGAGCCTTTTTCTTCGGATGGTGATGGCTAGCACGAGGGGACATAGCTTTAAATTGAGGGGAGATAGATATAGGACAGATGTCAGAGGTAGATTCTTTACTCAAAGGTAGTAGGGTCGTGGAATGCCCTGCCTGCAACAGTAGTGGACTCGCCAACATTAAGGGCATTTAAATGGTCTTTGGATAAACATATGGATGATAATGGAATAGTGTAAATAGGCTTTAGATTGGTTTCACAGGTCGGCGCAACATCGAGGGCCAAAGGGCCTGTACTGCGCTGTAATGTTCTATGTTCTAAGTGCTCACGATGTAAAAATGCCTTATGTCACCATGCCCACGCTGTGATACTATTAATTTATTTTACCTTCCTAACCCTGCTGATATATCTTGGGTGTTTTCCAAGCTGAAGTGGAGGCGGCCTGCTGTCTGCCATGCTCTGTTGACTGAAATTACTTAGCAGGTACCCTTTGGAGGGCTGGGACCTGGAGGGTGCCAGTCTGCTTTTGGGAAGGAAGGGTATGGTGGTGCCACCCTTCTCGAAGCTATGTCAGTCACAAGAAGAGCGAGTCAAATGGGCTGGACACACCAGGGTCTCCTGGGTGGATGGCCCGGGCTTTGCACCAGTGGATCCTCTTCCCATGGATGCTTGAGGGTCCCTGGGTTCCTCCATGGGAATGTGGGTCAGCTGGAGTGAAATCCAGAAGCCCCGCCATTCTCTGGTGCTGGCACTCATGGATGCCAACGGGCGCCTGCATATGCAGTTAATGCCCAGGACTGTGGCATTCATGGTCTGAACCATGGAGTGGATATCCTCTGCCATGGATTGAATACCCTGCACCAAGGTCTCCACTGCAGACATTGTTGTGTTGGGCGCTCGGGATCTGTGGAACACGTACAGGTCACCATCACTTGAAATAGTGCAACACTATTTTATTGAGTCATTAACAGTTTAACATACTCTCACTGTGGGTTAACACGATACTAGCTTTAACTAAAGACCTTTGCCTTGTCCTAACCAGTCGATGCACTCAGCACATGGTGAATGTCTGTGCTGCAGGCTGTAAGCTCTGTCCTACTAGGAAGCTGCAGCTCGAATGAGCGGGAACTCTGATGCCCCCTGTCTTTATAGTGCGTGTGCTTTAACTGGTGATTGGCTGCGGTGTGTGTGTTGATTGGTCCCACTGTGTGTCCATCAGTGTGTGTGTGTGTGCACCATGATATACTGGTGTACATTATGACATCCCCCCCCCTTTTATAAAAGAATGTACATGTGTGGCAATAATTAGTGTACGGTGAGAATGTCCCTAACTGCGTGTGTGCGAAAGACATATTTACAGGACTATGTACATGAGAACTAAGCTATTTACATGGGAAGGTGCCTGATGCAGAAAAACAGTGTGCAACAAGAATAACGAGATGAGCACTATATACAAATCATGTAAACGATCAAACGGAAGAACAGAACAATTCAGAAAGTCTATAAGTCCACAAAGTTCACAAATTAAGTCCCTGAGGTGGGCGACGAATTCTGGTTGACCACCTCAAGGGTGGGTCGGGAGCCGCCGGCTGAGGAGCAGGCTGGACTGCGTCAGAGTGAGGAGGATGCAGAGTGACAGGGATCTCTGCATAGCCGATGGCAGGGTCAGCAGGAGGGTGAGGTGACAGTGGAGGATCACGTAGAAAGCATGGAACGAGACAAAGGGCGCATCGATTGCGGCGCAGAATGGAGCAATCCGGTAGATGAACCAGGAACGAACGGGGAGCCACCTGCCGAAGGACAACAGTGGTTGCAGACCAGCCACCACCTGGAAAATGGATGCGGACGTTGTCATCTGGAGCCAGAGCGGGGCGATCAGCTGCACGGGAGTCATGAGCCACCTTGTGCTATGCACGAGACAGCTGCATCAGTCGAAGGACCGGAACGTGGTCGAGGTCTGGGACATGAATGGACGGCACCGTCGTCCTCAGGGTACGACCCATGAGCAATTGGGCTGGCGACAGGCCAGTGGAACGGAGCGATAGGCCAGCAAGGCGAGGTCGAAATCGGACCCAACACCGGCAGCCTTGCAGAGGAGCCGTTTGACTATATGGACTCCCTTCTCCGCTTTGCCGTTGGATTGGGGGTACAGGGGACTGGATGTCACTTGGGCAAAATTGTACAGCCTGGCAAAGTTGGACCATTCCTGGCTTGCGAAGCAGGGGCCATTGTCCGACAGAACCGTGAGTGGGATGCCGTGTCGAGCAAAGGTGTCCTTACAGGCACAGATGACTGCAGACGATGTGATATTGTGCAACTGTATCACCTCCAGGTAATTTCAAAAGTAGTCCACGATCAGGACATAGTCTCTACCCAGTGCGTGGAACAGGTCGATGCCCACCTTGGTCCAAGGTGACGTGACCAACTCATGGGGCTGTAGGGTCTCACGTGGTTGGGCCGGCTGGAAGCGCTGACAAGTGGGGCAGTTGAGCACTGTGTTGGCTGTGTCGTCATTGCTGCCGGGCCAGTACACTGCCTCTCGGGCCCGTCGGCGGCACTTTTCCACGCCAAGATGGCCCTCGTGTAGCTATTCCAGGACGAGCAGGCGCATGCTATGTGGGATGACAATGCGGTCCAGTTTCAGAAGAACCCCGTCTACTACCGCCAGATCATTTCTGACGTTATAGAACTGAGGGCATTGGCCCTTGAGCCACCCGTCTGTTAGGTGGCGCATGACACGCTGTAGCAAAGGGTCAGCCGCCGTCTTGCGGCAGATTTGGACGAGGCGTTCATCCGTGGCAGGTAGATCGGAGGCCACGAAGGCCACATGGGCGTCAACCTGGCAGACGAATCCCGCTGGGTCATATGGAGTGTTGACGGCCCTGGAGAGAGTGTCAGCAATGATGAGGTCTTTGCCTGGGGTGTATACCAGCTGGAAGTCCTATCGCCGGAGCTTGAGAAGAATACGCTGGAGACGAGGCATCATGTCGTTCAAGTCTTTCTGTATTATATTGATCAGCGGCGATGGTCGGGGTCGACGGTGAATTGAGGAAGTCCGTACACATAATCGTGAAACGTAACCACACCGGTCAGAAGGCCCAGGCACTCCTTTTCTATCTGCGCGTAGCGCTGCTCCGTGGGGGTCGTGGCACGTGACGCATATGCAACGGGGGCCCATGATGAGGCCTCATCGCGTTGCAGGAGCACTGCCCCAATGCCAGATTGGCTGGCATCGGTCAAAATTTTGCTGGATCAAAGAAAGCGAAGACCGTGGCCGTGGTGAGTTTGGTTTTGAGTCCTCTCCATTCGCGCTCGTGGGCAGGGAGCCATTGGAAGTCTGTCATCTTCCTGACCAGGTTCCTGAGAGCCGTGGTATGAGAGGCGAGGTTAGGGATGAACTTCTCTAAAAAGTTGACCATGCCCAGAAATCGGAGGACCGTCTTCTTGTCCTCTGGCTTTTTCATGGCTGTGATAGCAGCCACCTTGTCCGCATCCGGCCGCACACCCAACTGGGAGATGTGGTCCCCTAGGAACTTGAGTTCCGTCTGACCAAAAGAGCATTTGGCTCTGTTGAGGCGGTGGCCCTGCTCATGTATACGTTTGAATACGCGCTGGAGGCGACTGACATGCTCCTGCGGGATGGTGGACCAAATGATTATGTCGTCGACATAGACGCGAACACCTTCAATGCCTTCCATCATTTGTTCCATAATCCTATGGAACACTTCTGAAGCAGATATGATCATAACGGCATCCTGTTGTAACAATATCTGCCAAAGGGGGTATTAAATGTACACAGTTTCCTGCTGGATTTGTCGAGCTGAATTTGCCACAATCCTTCTGAGGCGTTGAGTTTGGTGAAGAGCTTGGCGCGAGCCATCTCGCATGTGATCTCTTCGCGCTTGGGAATTGGATAATGCTCCCTCATGATATTGCGATTTAGATCCTTGGGATCAATGCAAATTCTCAATTCGCCAGAAGGCTTTGTTACACATACCATGGAACTGACCCTGTTGGTTGGTTCCGCGACTCTGGAAATCACTCCTTGGTCCTGGAGGTCCTGCAGCCTCTGCTTGAGCCAGTCCTTTGAGGGGTGCTGGGACCCTGCGAGGTGCGTGCACCACAGGCGTGGCATTCTGTTTCAATAAGATCTTGTAGTAGGTGTATGGGAGCGTGCCCATGCCTTCACAGACGTCGTGGTGCTGGTTGATGATGGTGTTGAGTTGCGCCCTGAAGTCGGTGTCCTGAAAGGCAGACATGTCATCAGGAGAGAGAGAGTGAGCTCTCTGAACTAGGTTCAACAGCTTGCATGCCTGCGCGCGAAGCAGGGAAGCTTTCGAGGAGCCCACGATTTCAAAAGGAAGGATGGCTTTGCAGGATCTGTGCGTCACTTCAAGTTGGCACGAGCCGCTGGCATCAATGGCATTGCCATTGTAATCCAATAGCTGGCAGGCTGATGGAAGGATGGCTGGTTTGACACGAAGGCTTTGGAAGTCAGATCGAAAAATAAGATTGGCAGAGGCACAAGTGTCCAGGTGGAATCGTATTTGGGACCGGTTGACCGTCAGGGTGGCACACCACTCATCCTCTGGATCGATGCTGTATACAGACAGCGGCTGGTGTCTTTGCTTCGGGGACACCCTGTTTTTTTGTAATGATACCGACTCGAAAAGGCGCCTTCAGGTCCTCGGTGTCACTGCTGTGTGGGAGGTCTGCATCGGACTCGGTGACCGTGGGTTGAATTGCCTGGACATTCCTGCGAGGCTGGCTGAAGTGATATGAATTGGTAGGCTGAGCTGCTCGGCATAAGGCAGCATAGTGGCCAAGTCTGCCACATCTTGGGCATTATCGAGATTTGGCAGGGCATTGCTGTTTTAAATGGGCGGAGATACAGTTGCCACTCGTCGTGGCGTCAGCACGTTCGCTGCGCCACCGCACGTTCGCTGCGCCACCGTGCATGCGCAGTGCGGTCGTGCCTGGTGCGCGCCTGCGCATTACGTTCTTCTACGTCATTGTCCCCTCGTTGGTGCGCACAAGCGCGGGAGTCCGCGTAGAGCGTGCGAAATGGCCGCCCTCATCCAGGCTGAGGCCCTGGAGTTGCTCAATTGCTTGGACCCGTTCCGCCCCGTGGGGACCTTGCCGCGCTGTTTCAGCCACTTGGATGTGGGAATACCGACTTGTGGCGTTTTCGTGTAGGACACAGGTCTCAATGGCGGTCGCTAGCGTGAGCTGCTTTACTTTGAGGAGCTGCTGTCATAGGGGGTCCGACTGAACACCAAAAACGATCTAGTCGCGTATCATGGAGTCGGAGGTGGGCCCGTAGCTGCAAGACTGCGCAAGGAAGCGGAGGTGAGTGAGAAAGGATTTGAAAGGTTCATCCTTACCCTGCAAACGCTGTTGGAACACGTAGCGCTCGAAACTTTCATTCACCTCTATGCTGCAGTGAGTGTCAAACTTGAGGAGGACCGTCTTGAACTTTGTTTTATCTTCATCATCCGCAAAAGTGAGAGAATTGAAAATGTGGATGGCATGGTCCCCGGCCGTGGATAGGAGGAGAGCAATCTTCCCGGTATCCGAGGCGTCCTCCCTGTCTGTGGCCTCAAGGAAGAGCTGGAAGCGCTGATTGAATATCTTCCAGTTGGCCCCTAGGTTGCCGGCGATGCGGAGCGGCGGCTGCGGGCAGATGTTGTCCATGTTGCAGGATGACGGAATGTTGGCGGAAGGCAGATCACTTGCAGGTAGGTCTAAGAAGTGCTAATATCCCTCAACTCCTGGTATCATGTTGTGTTGGGCGCTCTGGATCCGTGGAACACATACAGGTCACCGACACTTGAAATAGTGCAACACTATTTTATTGAGTCATTAACAGTTTAACATACTCTCACTGTGGGTTAACACGATACTAGCGTTTAACTAAAGACCTTTGCCTTGTCCTAACCAGTCGATGCGCTCAGCACATGGTGAATGTCTGTGCTACAGGCTGTGAGCTCTGTCCTACTAGGAAGCTGCAGCTCGAATGAGCGGGAACTCTGATGCCCCCTGTCTTTATAGTGCGTGTGCTCTAACTGGTGATTGGCTGCGGTGTTGTGTGTGTTGATTGGTCCCACTGTGTGTCCATCAGTGTGTGTGTCTGCACCATGATATACTGGTGTATATTATGACAGACGTCACCCTTGCAATGTTGACTTGTTGTCTCGGAGTGCATCATCTCCTCGGACATAAGGCATTGGGACTCTTTCAGTCAGCCTTGCAATCTGAGGAGTGTAGCTGACATCTCTTTGTGATGTTCACAACCCTACCTTTGTAGGCACAGCAGCTGAAGGACTGCTGAGTCCTCCAAGGGCTCATCTAACTGGAGCTCAATAGTGTCATGGCCTCCAGTAGTCCTCCAAGTGCCAGATCCTTGGGATGTCCCAGCCTCTGCCTGCTGTGGATCATCAGAAGTGAGGTCCTTTCCAGTGAGTAACCCAAAAGTCTGCCTACTAATTATTCCCGCCAGGATGTGAATCTTTCTCCTGCTGGAGGGTGCGGGTGACTGCAGCGACGCCTCCTGCATGTGAACATCCAAACTAGTCATTGGAGCTTCCCTCCTCGGTAGGTGTCCAGTCACCTACTAGAGGATGGGCTGTGCTGCTTGACTGATATACCTGTAAGGGAAGGAAGATAGGATTAATGCATGACAGGGACATAAGGATAGAAGAGAACAAACTCACGTGAGGTTGGTGGGATAGAGGAATGTATTGTGGGTCCTCACTTTTTCCTCTTGCATCCACCTCACTCATCTCACCCTCAGTGCAGGAGTGGTCCTGTTCCTCCCCGTCAAGCTCTAGGGCTCTCCCCTGGCATGAGGATTTTCAGCTCAGGCACAACTCCACATGCCTGTGCCCTCTCCTTTCTATTGTGAGCCAGTTTGTCCTGCAAGGAGACAGATGGGGAGAGTGTAAACAGTACAAGTGCTAGATTGGATGGAAAGGATGCCTGGCATGTGTAGTTGGTGAGTGGGAGCTAGGATGTGATGATGAGCCTCAGGGGAGAAAGGAGGTGTGTGGGGGGTGGGGCCCGTGAGGTGGCAGTGAGTGAGCTCCTAGTGGAAGAGTGACGGGTGTGACTCGCCCTCGCTGCACGAAGGAGGTCGTTCATCATCTTTCTGCATTGGATTCCCATCCTCTTATCTAGTGAGCTTGTATTTACCAGCACTGTCAGTGCCTCCCATGCCAGGTTGATGACCTTGCTTGTAGGTCTTCTGCCTGCCTGAGGTTCAAGGTCCCACCTCTGCTCCACCCTATCCAGCATTCTGGTCGGTTCATCCTCCAAGAACCTTTGTTATGTCTTCCTTGCAGCCATCCTCCTGAGTGGACTTTGAGCAGATGCTGGGGAGGCGTTTACATGGAGTACCCCCCTGATTGAAGAGCTGAAGTGATACCGGGGCGGGAAAATCAGTCCACACACCACAAGCGCAGTTTAAAATTCATGCCTAAAAATACGGAGAGCCAGAGCTCCCTGGATGGAAAGAAATAGAGTAAGATGAAGCAGAAAATGGCTACGTGTGACATGTGTCGTGTTGATGATGCATGTAAGAACCAGACTGAATATAGAAAGTTTAGAGGGAATTGAAAAAAGAAATGTGAAGCAGGGAGTATGTGAAGTGACTGGCAGCTAATATAAAACGGAATCCAAAAGTCTTCTGTAGGCATATAAACAGTAACGGGATGGTAAAAGGAGGAGTGGGGTTGATTAGGGCACAGTAGGATGGCATGGCAGCACAGTAGTTAGCACAGTTGCTTCACAGCACCAGGGTACTCTGTGCTGAGTCTGCACGTCTTTCAAGCATTGCTCGCGGGTAATAGATTTTGTGAGCATATATCCTCCGCCATTGGGGAGTATGTTGAGTTTAACATGAATGAAGCGGTCTTGCCTTCCACACTCTTTGAAGCCCTGAAGGCACTCATTGGGGATAGATAATCTCTTACAAGGCACACAGGGATAAATCTGGAACGGTGGTGAGGCAGAGGCTGGTGGACTCCATTCTTGAGGTGGACCGCCAGTACTCGATTGCCCCAGCACCGGGGAGCAGAAAGAAATTGCAGATGGAATTAGAGTTGTTGTCAACGGGAAGACGGTGAGCCAGCTGTGTCGCTCAATTGAGACCTTTCATGAGTATGGGGAGAAGGCCAGTCGTCTGTTAGCGCACCAGGTGAGAATAGTAGGCTGTCTCCCGGGAGATAGTGCAGATCAGGGACTTGTGCGGAAAGTTTCTACCCCAGAGAAGATCAGTGAGGCGTGTGAGGCCTTCTACCAAGAGCTGTATAAGTCTGAGCCTCAGAGCAGAATTGCAGTTTTTGGATAGGTTAGCCTTTCTGGAGGCAGAGCAGGAGAGAAGGCAGAAGTTGGAGACATTGATAGGGCCGGAGGGAGCCACGAACTGGATTAGGTTAATGCAGACGGGCTAGGCACCGGGTCCGGATGGATTCCTAATCGAATTTTACAAACCGTTTGCGGGCCAGTTGGTCCCACTTCTGCTAGGTATGTTCAATAGTTCCATGTCCTAAGGGTGTTGCTGGCCACATTGGCGCAGACTTCGATTTCCTTGATCCTGAACGACAAGAATTCCATGAAATGTGGGTCGTATCAATCCATTTTGTTGTTAAACACTGATGCTAAGTTGTTGGCTAAGATGTTGGCAACGTGTTTGGAGCACTGCCTTCCTGGGGTGATTTTGGAGGAGCAGACTGGTTTTGTTAAGGGCCAGCAGTTGTCGGGCAACATTTGGAGTTTGTTAAATGTTGGTGTTGTCGCCCTCCTTAGGGCCCAAGCCAGAGGTGATTATTTTGATGGACGCTGAGAAAGCGTTTGATAGGATTGAAGGAGGTTTGGCTTTGAGCCAAAATTTATATCATGGCTTTTGTACACCGCGAGTGCCTGTACTAATGCCCTGAACTCGGGTTATTTTCAACTGAATAGAGGTACAAGGTAGGGGTGTCCATTGTCCCCGTTTTTGTTTGCCTAAGCAAGTGAGCTGCTGGCCATTGCGTTTGAGGTCGTCCACCAGATGGAGTGGGACAGAGCGTGGGTGGAGGGAGCATAGAGTGTCTTGTATGCGGATGATTTACTACCATATATCACGGACCCACTCTCCAATGTGAAGGAAATAATGAAGCTGCTCAGGAGTTTTGGCTGCTACTTGGGGTACAAGTTGAATATGGGTAAAAGTGAATATTTTCCAGTGAATGCCCCTGGGAGGTGGGGTGGGGGTAGCTGATCTGGGGAGATTGCCATTTCGCCCAGTCAGGACATGCTTCCGTTATCTGGGAATCTGGGTGGTCCATGATTGGGCCTTGCTCCATAAACCTAACTTTGCTAGCCTGGGCGGCACAGTAGCGTTTGTCTTTCTGTTAAGGTGTCACTTTCTTAATGGGTGGCTCGGGCTGGGGTGGGGCCGGGCAGTGGATGGGCCTGGGCTCGAGTGGGTGCACTTTGTAGTTTGTATGGTATTGGGATTTGCTATATTGTTATTTTGTTGTAATGGAAATCTTTTTTGAATAACAATATATATTTTTTTTAAATAAGGAATAAGATGCTCACAAAATCATAGTGAAGAAGGAGATCATTGAGACCTGGGTGAAGTAAAAGTTGATAGAGGGGATATTAGAAAAGCTAGCTGTAGTTGAGTTGATAAATTACTGGGAACAGATTCTATGCATTGAAGTATAGTGAGGGAAGTAAGCGTAGAACGTGCAGTTAACAATCACTTAGACGGACTTCCGGTAGTGGCTATGGAGGACTAAGTCGCACATTTGGTGGCTCCTGCTCTGGTCAGACTTTTGGACCTTTCCCCTGGACTTTTCTCCGGTTTTAAATGGAAAATTTGTAGGTTGAGGCAGCTGGGCACGGTTTCCTCGCATTGGTTTATGGAAAAAAGGATCAGAAGTGTTCGAAAGGGCAGAAACAAGAAGCCAGTAGTGAGCTGTGTTGAAACTGCAACGGGAGACAGTATGGCCGAGGGACGAACCCCTGGGGTGGCAACGCAGCGATCAACGGACCCAGTGATGCAGGCCATTCAGGATGGTTTCGCCAGACAGAAGCGGGAATGCCTGGACGTGATCAAAGAATCAATTGATCGCCTAGAGAGTAGACTGGATGCCCAGGACCAGACGATTCAGAAGGTGGAGAAGGCGCTGCTGGAACAAGAGGAGCACCAAACAGCAGTGGAGCTGGAAGTGGGGATGCTTCGGGAACAGCAGAAAACAGCAGAAAATGCTCTTGGAGAAGGTGGAGGACCTTGAGAACTGGTCCCGCCGGCAGAATCTAAGAATTTTCGGGCTCCCGGAGAAAGCTGAGGGAGCAGAGTATGGTTGGGTATGTTCGAAAAGCTGCTGCGGAAAGGGGCATTCCCCCGACCGCTGGAGGTGGACAGGGCGTACTGGGCGCTTGCCAGGAAGCCGTGG
Organism: Scyliorhinus torazame; assembly: GCF_047496885.1. Classification (NCBI taxonomy): domain Eukaryota; kingdom Metazoa; phylum Chordata; class Chondrichthyes; order Carcharhiniformes; family Scyliorhinidae; genus Scyliorhinus; species Scyliorhinus torazame. The sequence continues at coordinate 314,123,494 of NC_092707.1, forward strand.
GCGGGGGACCCTCCAAGGGCGATGGTGGTGAGATTCCACAGGTTCCTGGACAAGGAACGTATTCTTCGGTGGGCCAAGCGCACGCGAAGTTGCAAGTGGGATAACAGCATCCTGCGGGTGTACCAGGACCTGAGCATGGAGGTGGCGAGGAAGAAGGCAGGTTTCAACCAAGACAAGGCAATTTTCTTTGAGAAGCAGGTGAAGTTTAGTCTGCTGTACCCGGCGCGTCTGTGGGTTACGCATGAAGACCAAAATCACTATTTTGAGTCGCCCGATGAGGCACTGGACTTTGCAAAAAGAAAAGGACTGGTGGGAGTTTGAGAACTTTTGGACTCAAGTGACAATATGTTGGCCTATATTCGGCCCTTTTTCCTTTTCTGTTTTTCTCTGGGGGGTTTTGTTTGTCTTTCTTTTCTCCCCCTTGTTTTTTTGTTGGGGTTTGGGTGGGTTTTTTTCCGTTGTTAAATTGACTATGCCTTCTCGTATTGTTTTGTGTCAGTCTTTTTTGGAGCTCTGTTTAGGGGAAAAGGGGAGGGGGGGGGAGTCGATTTTCCGTTTCATTTTTGGTTCTTTTTCGAGGTAGATGTTGGCAATGTTCCTTTTGTGTTTTATCTTGTGTGTTTTTACTGATGTGCACTTTGGTGGGATGGAGACGTGCCTGTCTGGGTTTCGGTAGGTGGTGCTTTTGTTCTTTGTGTTTTCTTGCTGCGGGGTGTTTGGGGATTGCTGGATGAGGGAAACTTGTTTACAGGAGTGGGGGAGGGGAGCGAGGGAACAATGGGTGGGAGACTTCTTGGCACCAGAGGTGGGGATCACCAAGCTAGCTGGGTGAGCTAGCTCACGGAAGCACAGTGGGGGGGGTGTATATGCTTTGTTTATTAGCTGGGTTGGGATTTAGAGTAGTGTTGTGGGGGGGGGGCTCTGCTGACATGAGAGGGACTTCAATGGAAGGTCACTGAGGGGGTCGGGGATGGGGGCTGCCGATGGGCTAGAGGCGAGCCCAAGAAAGGGGATGGCTGACCGGCGGCGGCGGAGGGGGGGGGAAACTTTGCCCCCCAACTAGGCTGGTCACCTGGAATGTTCGAGGGCTAAATGGGCCGGTAAAGAGGGCACGTGTGTTTGCGCACCTGAGGAGACTGAAGGTGGACGTCAATTTGAAAGTCATTTAAAAGGCAATTCGTAGACAATTCGAAGCTTTCAGAGAATTACAGACATTATCTTTCTTTGCTTAGGCAGACAGCTCGAAAGTAACTTTTAAAAGGTCAAAGTCTGGCAATGAAACATGGTGAGAGAGAAAGCTAATCTTCAGCTAAACTCAAACTCAAAGTCAAAAGTGGACTAACATCACTGACACAGACTGTTAAACTGACAACCCCCAAAAGACATAAACTAAAATGGAGACTAGAATCAAAGGCAAAAAACACTAAACTAACAGAAAGACAACACAGCACAACACACCCCCAAAGACAATACACCACAGACAACACACTAAAAACTAAACTAAAATGGCGGGGGAAACTTTTCAGTTATACACTTTCATATCTGTCTTAAGTCATCTAATCACACCCCAATATAATCCTAATTGGTTTGGGTTAGACTCAAACACATTTGATTTGATGGCAAGCCATCCATCTTCAATGTGCAACATTAGCTTTTTTTGACCTAGCTGTTATCTGCATTGTGAACAATGGTGCCTTCATGTTGCTGTGTATTCAATCCCTTGGCCTTGACAATTAGCACAAGCAGTGTCAAATTATCTTGCAACTGTGCTGTTTTAATGTCACACTGACTCTGAAAATATGCATTTGTCAGAACAACGGACCTCAGTAAAAGTGAATTATGCTGTATAAATGGGTATTTAACTCAACATTTATGCTTAAACAGCTATCTTTTACCTATACTAGTTGTATTCTAAATACCTGGCTTCTACAGACGTGGTGATACTGCAGGAGACACATCTCAAATAGTGGATCAGGTCAGGTTGAGGAAAGGTTGGGTTAGTCAGGTTTTCCACTCTGGACAGGATTCAAAGACAAGAGGGGGTGCGATCCTGATTAACAAGCGGGTGGCATTTGAGGTGGGGAGGATAGTCTCGGATGTGGGAGGTCGATATATCATGGTTAGTGGCAAGCTGCAGGGTAGTGCTGGTCAAAGTATACGCGCAAATTGGGATGATGGGGATTTTATAAAGCGGGTGCTGGGGAAGATTCCGGACCTGGATTCGCACAGGCTGATTATGGGTGGGGATTTCAACACGGCTATTGATCCAGGCCTGGACCGGTCATGCTCGAGAACGGATAAGGTGCCAGCAAAGACAAAGGAGCTGAAAGGGTTCATGGAGCAGATTGGGGGAGGGGAGGGGGGGGATCCATGGAGATTTAGGCAGCCGAGGGCCAAGGAATTTTCTTTTTTCTCCTACATACACAAGGTGTATTGCCGGATAGATTTCTTTGTTGTGGGCAGGGCCCTGTTGGCGGGGGTGGTGGACATGGGAGTATTCGATGATTACGATCTCGTACCATGCTCCACACTGGGTGGACCTACCGATCAGTATGGATAGCAAGCAGTGCCCGCAATGGAGGTTGGATGTGGGGCTGTTGGCGGACGAAGCGCTGTGTGAGAGGCTGAGAAAATGCATGCTGAACTACCTGCAGGTAAACTATATGGGGGAGGTCTCAGCAGCGGTGGTCTGGGAAGCGCTGAAGGCAGTGGTGAGAGCAGAGCTTATCTCGATCCGGGCTCACAGGGACAGGACGGATAGGGCAGAAACGGACCGACTGGTAAAAGAGATTCTACGAGTAGATAGGAGGCATGCGGAGGCTCCAGAGGCAGGGCTGTTAAGGGAACGCTGGAGATGGATGGGGAGCTTGTAGAAGGGCTGGGGGCTCCGATCGGGCTGGAGGAGCTAATGGAGGGTTATAAGGCCATGCAGTCAGGTAAGGCCCCGGGGCCGGACGAGTACCCAGTCGAGTTCTATAAAAAGTTCTCCGGAATATTGGGGCCGGTGCTGTTGAAGGTCTTTAACGAGGCCAAGGAAAGAGGGGTTTTACCCCAGACGATGTCACAGGCCATGATCTCGCTCATTCTGAAAAGGGACAAGGACCCGGAGCTGTGTGGTTCTTATAGGCTGATATCCTTGCTGAACTTGGATGCCAAAATTCTGGCCTCTAGGATTGAGGACTGTGTACCGGATGTTATAGGGGAGGACCAGACCGGGTTCATTAAGGATAGGCAGCTGGTGGCCAATGTAAGAAGGTTGCTAAACGTGATCATGATGCCCCCGGAAGGTGGGGAAGTTGAAGTGGTGGTTGCGATGGACGCGGAAAAAGCCTTCGAACGGGTCGAGTAGGATTACTTCTGGGAGGTGCTGGAGCGGTTCGGGTTTGGAAGGGGCTTTGTTGACTGGGTTAAGTTGTTGTACCGGGCTCCGTTGGCTAGTGTACGGACAAACAGGACGACTTTGGCGTATTTCAGGCTACACAGGGGGACGAGACAGGGATGTCCCCTCTCCCCACTGCTGTTTGCACTGGCGATAGAGCCGCTGGCAATTGCTCTGAGGGCCTCAAGGGGTTGGTTCGGGGGAGGGGGGTGGAGCACAGAGTTTTGTTGTATGCGGATGACTTGCTGCTGTATGTCTCAGACCCAATGGAGGGGATGGGGGAAATTATGGGAATCTTAGGGGAATTCGGCCGGTTTTCGGGGTACTAGCTTAATATGGGGAAGAGCGAGTTGTTTGTGGTTCAGGCGAGAGGTCAGGAGAGGCGACTGGAGGAACCACCGTTTAGAGCAGTAGGGGACAGTTTTAGGTACTTGGGTATTCAGGTGGCGAGGGATTGGGACAGGCTACACAAATTGAACCTGGCCCGGTTGGTGGACCAGATGAAGGAGGATTTCCGGAGATGGGATGCGCTCCCGTTGTCTCTAGCGGGTAGGGTGCAATCGGTACAAATGACGGTCCTCCCGAGGTTCCTAGTCGTTTTCCAGTGCCTCGCCATCTTCATCCCGCAGCTGTTTTTTAAGCAGATCAATAAGATTATCGTGGGCTTTGTGTGGGGGGCAAGCCCCCGCGGGTGAAGATGGCAATGCTTGAGCAGAGTCCGGGGGATGGTGGGCTGGTGCTGCCGAATTTCAGTAATTACTACTGGGTCACTAATATAGCCATGGTTAGGAGGTGGCTGGTGGGGGGTGAGCCGGCGTGGGTGCGCATGGATTGCGGCCTCTTGTAAGGGCACAAGTTTGGGGGCATTGGTGACGGTGCCTCTGCCGTTCCCGCCGGCGCAGTACTCCACCAGTCCAGTGGTGGTGGCGGCCCTGAGGGTCTGGGGGCAGTGGAGGAGACATGTGGGAGCAGAGGGGGCATCAGTGTGGTCCCTAATCTGCGACAACCATCCGTTTGCCCCGGGGAGGATGGACGGGGGGGTTCCGAATCTGGCGGGGATTGAGAGGATTGGGGACTTGTTCTTGGAATTTAGCTTCCTGAGTATGAGGGCGCTGGAGGAGAAGTTTGCATTGGCATGGGGAAATGAATTCCGATATTTACAGGTACGGGACTTTTTGCTGAAGCAGGTACCAACCTTCCCACTCCTGCCTCTAAGGAGGATTCAGGATAGGGTGGTCTCTAGAGGATGGATAGGAAAGGGGAGCATCTCGGACATATATAGAGAGTTTATGGGTTCGGAGGAGACGCAAACCGAGGAGCTGAAGCAAAAGTTGGGGGAGGAGCTGGGGGGAGAGATAGAGGAGGGCCTGTGGACGGACGCGTTGGGTCGGGTCAATACTACCGCAACATGTGCCAGGCTCAGCCTGATCCAATTTAAGGTTGTTCACCGGGCTCACATGACAGAGGCCCGGATGAGCAGATTCTTTGGGGTGGAGGACAGGTGTGCGAAATGCGCAGGGGGGCCAACGAATCATGTCCATATGTTCTGGGCATGCCAAAAACTGAGAGGATTTTGGCAGGGGTTTACTGACGCCATGTCCACAGTATTAAATATGAGGGTGGCAATGAGTCCGGAGGTGGCGATTTTTGGGGTATCGCAGGACCCGGGAATCCAGGAGGAGAGAGAGGCGGATCTTCTGGCCTGTGCTTCCCTGGTAGACGGAGGTGTATATTGCTGGCATGGAGGGACTCAAAGCCCCCGAAATCGGAGACCTGGCTTTCAGACATGGCTGGCTTCCTCTGCCTGGAGAAAATTAAGTTCACCATGAGAGGGTCTCTGCTGGGGTTCGCCCGGAGGTGGCGACCATTCGTCGACTTCCTCGCAGAGAACTAATCGCAGAAAGGGGGGGGTTACGTTAGCGTGGGTTAGGGGGGTAAGTAATGGCAAGACCTGTGGGAGAGGGAGGTGGAATTTGCACTATGTTTATATTTTTCTTGTTATGTATATTGTTGATTTTGTTGCTGTTGAAATGCCAAAGAAATACCTCAATAAAACGTTTATTTAAAAAAAAACAATCACTTGGGCAAATGTGGATTAATTAAGCCAGTGGAGATTTGATACAGGCAATTTGTGTTTAACCAATTTGGTTTGAGTTTTTTAATGAGGTAACTGATTGGTGATGATGGTATTATGCTCTATGTGGTGCACATAGGCTTCCTATTTGATAAAGTACCACATAACAGGGGCGGCATGGTGGCACAGTGCTTAGCACTGTTGCTTTACAGCGCCAGGACCCAGATTTGATTCCAACCTCGGGTGGCTGACTGTGTTCAGTTTTCACTTTTTCTCCGTGTCTGCGTGGGTTTCCTCCGGTTTCCCCCCAAAGTCCAAAGATGTGCAGGTTAGGTAGATTGGCCATGCTAAATTGCCTCTAAGTGTCCAAAGGATAGGTGGGGTTACAGGGATAGGGTGGGTATTGGACCTGTGTAGGATGGTCTTTTGAATGGTCGGTGCAGACTCAATGGGCTGAATGGTCTCTTTCTGCGCTCTAGTGATTCTATGATTCTATAACATGCTTGTCAGAAAATGTTACGCCCATGGAATAAAAGAGACAGTGGCAACATAGATATGAAGTTGGCTGAGTGACAGAAAACAGTAGTGGTGAATGGTTGTTTTGGGGGGGAATAGAGGAAGGTAAATTGTAGAGTTCCCCAGTGATTGCTGTTAGGTCAAGAAGTTAATGACATAGACTTGGGTGTGCAGGGTACAAGTTCCTAATTTGTGGATGACACAAAGCTTTGAAGTATTGTGAATTGTAAGAGGACAGAATTTGGATGGTGTGGCTGTTATGATTAAATACCTGACGGCCTGTGCAAGCAGTAAGATGTGGTTGTGAGGCTGCAGCAGTGCTAAGTGAATGAGGGGGAGGTCCAGCTATGAATGTTTGGCAGAAATCCTAATAAAAATAATTGTTTGTTGCATCGAGCAGTGTTCTGAGGCTGGAGGTGCATTTGGTGGTATATGCATTTGAAAATGAATTCACAGGGACTTCCGGTGGTGGCTATGGAGTAAAAGGTCGCACATTTGGCAGCTCACTATCTTGGTGGTCTTTTTGTGGCTTTTAAGCTGGATTTCCATAGGAATCTTTTAGAATAAGGAAAACAGCGAGAGGAGAAGGAGGTGATCCCTAGTTTTTGGAGCTGCATCAAAGGAGAAATCAAAAGTTGGCTGGAAGCGAGGACCAGAGTTTGAAGGAGACAACGGCGGGGAAACAGTGTTTGACCTCGCCAGCTCAATGATCGACGGACCAGTTGGTGGGCTTCTTGACTGAGAAGTTCATTCAACATCGCAAGGAATGTGCGGAGAACCTGGCCCGGTTGGTGGACTCGATCAATGGGGTGGTCGACAGTGTGGAGGAGAGATTGATGACCCAGGGACAGGCGATCCAGAAGTTGGAGGAGCTGACGGTGGAACGAGAGGAGTAGTTCACTGCGATGGCAATGGAGACTGGGGTGCTACAGGACCAGCAGAAATGGCTGCTGGAGAAGGTGGAGGACCTGGAGAACCATTCTCGGAGACAGAATATCCAGATCGTCGGTCTGCCAGAGGGGAAGGAAGGATCAGATGCCGATGCATATGTGGGGAAGATGCTGGAGAAGCTGATAGGGGAAGGTTCGTTCCCCAAGCCGCTAGATGTGGTCCGGGCCCATCGGGTGCTTATGCATAAGCCCCAGGGGAGTGAGCCCCCAAGGACGATGGTGGTACGGTTGCATCGGTTCCTAGATAAGGAACGCATCATGAGGTGGGCCAGGCAGACAAAACGGTGCATGTGGGAAGATTCTGAGATCCGGGTGTACCAGGACTTGGGAGCAGAACTCGCAAAGAGGAGGTTGAGTTTTAATAAAGTCAAGGCGGCCCTGTACGAGAAACAAATAAAATTTGGTCTGCTTTACCCGGCACATCTTTGGGTGACCTATGAGGGTCGGGAGCCGTACTTTGGCTCGCCAGAGGACGTGGCGGACTTCATGAAGGACAATAATGAAGGATCTTAAACCTTGACTGTGGAAAACTGAGTTAGAAGTTATGTGTTTCCCTTTTAAAAACCTTAGTCTTTTAACTCTGTAATTTAAGTTGCAATGTTTGAAAAGCTGTTTGAGTTTTTACATGTATAACTCCTTTTTCTTTGTCCAGTCTTTTCTATTTGGTCCTGCTCGAAGTTGCTAGAATAGATAAGATTTTGTTAATGGAGGAGGGATGGGCCTCTGTGCTTAGACCTTGGGAGGGATTGTTTGTTTGCTTTGCAGGCTAGCTGGGAGGGCTAGTTCACAGAAGCAAAGTGGGGGGTGAGCTGAAGATTAACAAAGTGAGGGGGGGGGGCTGCTGCTGAGGAGGGGACTTTTAGGAGGTTGGAGGAGAAGAGTAGATGACGGTAGCTGCCGAGGGGTGGGCCAGGTGAGGTGCGGGGCTTGGACCAAGGGCTGGCCTAGGAAAGTTCATGGCTGATCGACAGGGGAGGTGGATGGGGTGCCCCCCGACCAGGCTGGTTACATGGAATGTTCGTGGACTGAATGGGTTGGTCAAAAGAGCCTGTGTGTTGGCACACTTGAGACAGCTGAAGGCGGATGTGGCCATGTTGCAGGAGATTCACTAGAAGTTGGGAGACCAAGTTAGACTGAGGAGGGGATGGGTCGGACAGGTGTTTCATTCGGGATTTGACTTTAAAACTAGGGGGGTGGCAATCCTGGTTAATAAAAAGGTGGCATTCGAGGTGGGGAAGATAAAGGCAGACCCAGGGGGTAGATTTATTATGGTTAGCGGGAAACTGGAGGGAATGGCAGTGGTGTTGGTCAATATGTACGCTCCAAACTGGGATGATGTCGCATTTGTCAGGAGGGTGCTGGGGAAGATTCCGGACCTCGACTCGCATCGGCTGATTATGGGGGAGGATTTTAATACGGTTCTGGATCCGAGACGAGACCGGTCGAGTTCCAGGTCAGGAAAAGTATCAGCATTGGCGAAAGAACTACGGGGGTTTATGGAGCGTATGGTTGGGGGGTGGGGGGGTGGATCCGTGGAGATTTGGGAGGCCAAGGAGCAAGGAGTATTCATTCTACTCCCATGTGCACAAGATATATTCCAGGGTGGGCTTTTTCGTACTTGACAAAACGCTGTTAGCGGGGTGGAGGACACTGAGTATTCAGCAATCATGATGTCCCAAAGGCCTTTTTTAGGAAAATTAATGCGGCGATCTCTGGTTTCATGTGGGCTGGTAAAACCCCGAGGGCGAAGAAGGCACTCTTGGAACTGGGTTGCATATCAATTACTGGAGCGGCCAACATATCAATGGTCAGGAAGTGGATAGTTGGGGGAGGGGTCGGTTTGGGAGCGTGTAGAGGCGGCATCCTGTAAGGGTACGAGTTTGGAGGCTTTATTGACGGCGCCCCTGCCGTTCTCGCCAACTCGGTACTCCACAAGCCCAGTGGTAGCCCTGAGGATCTGGGGACAATGGAGACAACACATGGGATTGGAGGGGCATCAGCGTGGTCACCGATCTGTGACAATCACCGTTGTGTTCCAAAGGGGCTGGATGGGGGCTTTAGGAGGTGGCAGCGGCCAGGGATTGAGAGATTTGGTGATCTCTTCATTCAGGAGGGTTTCCCGAGCCTGAAGGCATTAGAGGAGGAGTTTGAGTTGCCGGGTGGGAACGGGTTTCGGTACCGAAAGGTACGGGACTTTGTCCAGAGGCAGGTTTCAAGCTTTCCTCGCCTCCCCCGAGGGGACTACAGGATAAGATTATGTAAAGAATGAGAGTTGGGGAGGGGAGGGTCTCGGAGATATATAAAGAGTTGATGGAGTGGGAAGGTGTCCCTATCGGGAGGTGAAGAGGAAGTGGGAAGAGGAGCAGGGAGGAGTGTTGGAAATCGAATTATGGGAAAAGGCTCTCAAGAGAGTTATTCATCCTCGTCTTGTGCCAGACTTAGCCTGATCCAGTTCAAGGTGGTTCATCGGGCCCACATGACAGTAGCCCGGATGAGCAGGTTTTTTGAGGAAATGGAGGATAGGTGCGGACGCTGTGGAGGAAGCCTGGCGAATCATGAACATATGTTCTGGGCGTGCCCGAAGTTGAGGCGATTCTGGCAGGGATTTGCGGATGTTATGTCAGAGGTCCTGGAAGGGAGGGTGACTCCGAGTCCAGAATTGGCAATATTTGGGGTATCGGAAGATCCGAGAGCCAAGGGGGGAGGAGGGAGGCCGATGTTTTGGCCTTCTCCTCCCTGGTGGTCCGGAGACGGATTTTGCTGGGATGGAGAGACTCGGAACCCCCAAAGTCAGGAGTGTGGGTCAGCGACATGGCGGGGTTTCTCAGGCTGGAAAAGATTAAGTTCGCCTTGAGAGGATCAATTCAGGGGTTCACCCGGAGGTGGCAGCCGTTCATTGACTTCTTCAAGGAAAATTGAACGTCAGCAGTAAGGGGGAGAGGGGAAAAGGTGAGGCATGGTAGTGTAAGACGAGGACAGGGAACTTAGTACACGGGTAATTAGGAAATAGGGAGGGGGTTGGAGGGGACTTTTTTGCGTGTGTCGGCCCACGCGGTGTTTAAGGAATGTTAGTGATAAACTGTAAACTGTGAAAATTACAAATGCTTCAATAAAATATTTTCTAAAACAAAAAGAAAATGAATTCACAGATGTTTGCCATTCATGTTGATGCGTGGGGGCTCAAATAAAGCTTGCAAAAAACATGGGATGGAATTTAATGCCCTTCCAGGTTTGGTGACAGGGAGAATCTAATTTGCTGGGTGGGGACCCTGCCACCAATTATGTTCATTGCAGGAAGGTTAGTGGAGTGCTTTTCCGCCCTGCAGCCAATTGAGGCCCTTCAGTGGGCAATTAATACCCATATAAATGCCTCATCCTGTGCAGGGTAGTAGACACCCAGGTTGGGGGTAGGGAGGGGAATGGAGCTTCATTCAAAGGCACTAGTGCCTGATTGAAGCACCCATCATTTGCTGCCGACTTCCCTGAACCCCTCCACTACCATTACACACCTATGGCCTGAGATCCAATGAGGATACTAGGGTGGGTGTTGTGTTGGGAGCAGCCATCGTCGCCTCAGTGGTGCTGCCATTCAATAGAGCTGTCTGTCTCTGATTGACTGGCAGCTCAGAGGGTAGGATTTCTGCACTCATGTCCTTGATCCCAGGGAAGGTCTGCTGCTGTTCAGTTAAGTGGCTGAGTGGCACTTAATTCAGCTTGCCTTCAAAGTAGTGACATGGGGCTCCAGCCTCCAGCCAACAAGTGGGACACTACCACCATTCACCTCCATTAAGTCTAGTCCATGGTGTCTCTCAGATAGTCTTCTGCAAAATTTACATCACTGGGATTATGTATTGAAACAGATAAGAAGTGTAAATTTCAAAGAAATATGCGATCTCCACAGAATTTCAGAACAAATTTAATTAGGAATAGCCATTCAAACGAATTCCAGAAACAATCAGGTTTAACAATGGCTGTGATTCTCCAGAAAAATCTCCAAGTGCTGTAGTGAGTGGGAATTGCCCAGTGTTTCCCGGCGCTCAGCCTGGCGAGGCCAGCAACACTATTCAATGTTAATTGAGCCACTTAACGGGGCCTCATGTTCTTCCCGTCCCAAAAGGCGGTTTGCCGGCTGATTTGCCGTGACCGCGCTCACCAGTCCCCTGCTAACAAGGTCGAGCAGCACTTAGGCTGCACTTGCTCAGCCAACCCCAGCCAGCTCGCAACAATGGTGCCGCAGAGACTGGTCCCAAGATTCGGGGATGCTGACCTGGGGAGGCGCCTGGACGCGGTGGAGACAAGGAAGGATATCCTGTTTCCCCTGAGGGTCCTGGATTGTGAGCCACAGGGCAGCCAGTGCTGCCTGGGATGAGGTGACGGCAGCAGACAGCTGGGGCAGTGTGACCAGGAGGACTGGCCTTCATTGTCAGAAGAAGGTCTACGACCTAAACCAGGCAGCCAGAGTGAGTAGACACCAAAGTCCCATCCCCCTGTTCAGCACTTCCTCCACCCACCCCTTCAACCCTCCCTCTACCCCAACCCTCCCTTCACCCACCCCACACTGTGAACCACACGTGTGGCTAACGATTCCCTCGCTGTGACCCCTCGGGAAAAGCTCTCCCATAATTTGCAGGAGAGGGCCCAGACTGGCGGTGGGGTGCCGGACTTGAGAATCCTCACCTCCTTCGAGGAGGTGGTGATATTGATCTAAATCTTTCAACTAGTTGCCTGTTTCAACATGTCTGCTTTCTTATTTAATATTATGTGCAAAACTCATCTAATGACTTTTTAAATTCAAAAATGTCAGCTGGTCTGGCAAAAATTGAACAAGAGCTGATTTTGTAAAATAATTCTGTTACAACTAAAGAAAAATATTGCTTCATTAATAGTTCTGTATCCTTGAAATTGTAAATACCTTCAAAAGGTTTTGGAAGTGTTTGCAAGAATTAATAAGATTTGTTCTCATTATTATGGTATGTATGCTGTAGGTTTATTTCATCTGACAATAATAACATTGGATACACTATTGTATTAGACATGTAGATTAAGTTGCTGCTCTTCCTCTTGCTCACAGGGTTACTCATTTGTTGCACCTTCTATTCTGTTTAACCGGAATGCCATAATGAATCATGCATGCAACTATGATCTGCAGATGGCCATGGAACGACCAGACAACAGTACGGTTGCAAGAAGTGCTATGACAAAGGTCGGAGTGCTTACAATGTCTCTAGGATATTCCATTTTATTTAGCACTACCACAAATTTATTTGGTAACATTATAGATTTATATATTTGATCAAATAAGTTTAAAAAGTATAAAATAATTACTAAAATATTGAAAAGCTCAACCGATTGTAGTCATAGCAGTAATAATGTGCTTTCTAGTTACTAAACTAAGTAGTTCATAGTTTTGTTCTGAAGTTATTTTGCCACATGGACAAACTTGAATTTTAATTTGTGCACCTCTAGGATTCCCTCTTTTACCAGAACTATGAATTGAACATGAAAGAGAAACCACTTGGTGAAGGAAGCTTTTCTGTTTGTAGGAAGTGTCGACATAAAAGGACCGGGCAGGAATTCTGTGTCAAAATCGTCAGTAGACGGTAATAACTGATAGGTTCTTCAAACTAAAGAGATCACTTCATCAGGCAATTAATTAGATTGATTTTAAAATTGATGTTTTTCATTATTTTATCACTTTGGTTTTACATTATTTTAATTTTCAAAACCTGTAAATGGACAGATGAAACTCCTCTGATGATAATTGTTTATATACACAGGGAATACCTGAAGACAGTCCCAGATTTAACCTTTGCTGTTTACAGAATTACCCACTCTTATCCAGGGTAGCAATGAGGATGCAAACTATCAAATGGCTTCAGAGGGCTTGGTTAGTGAGGACAAATCAGATAGGAATCTTGCTCTAATCCACTACCCAGTGACACGTCTGCGGAAAATATACACGTGTTGTGGATATCAAATAGGGACAGACTTGGGCTCCAGCTTGCATGTGATGCCCCTAATGGGATATTCAATGTTGAGGGTTATAAATAATTAATATTAATTTAAACAAGGTCATAGAGAATGCTTGGAACTGTTTCTGAACAATAATTTATCTTGCAATTGGAGAATATGAATTAAATATGAATCCCCCTAACTATTCATATTTCTTTTTAGAATGGAAGCTTGTACACAAAGGGAGATTGCAGCACTGAAACTCTTGGGGGCCCATCCTAACATTGTGAAACTATGTGAAGTTTATCATGATCAGGTACATTAAAAATACGACAGATTCAAATAAATATAACCTCAACGATGTGAAGAATAACAATTTATGAACTTGTTAACCACTACAAGCCTCATCTGATTTGAATATTTTTAATGCATGTCTTTTTAGGTTTGGTATTTGACTCAAAACAGTATTCTCTTTCAAATCCCTAGAAAGTGTTGGCTTTGATATCAACAAAGCTCTGTTTACAAATAAGAATGTTTTGATCCGTTTTTAAAATGCAGTTGTCAATTCTTTTTAAACTCTTTAAATTGCCTTATTTGAGGTTTGGAATTTGAAACCATTTTTGTGGGAAGTGTTTGCTTTACAAGCCACAAATTCCTAAAGCTGTGCCGTTTAAAATTAGGTAAAGGGTCACAGAATTGTTGCCAAGTATATTGGTTGTTTTTTAGAAAATATTTTATTGAAGCATTTGTAATTTTCACAGTTTAACACATTTACATTTCTTAACATTTCTTAAACAATCGCGCGGGCCGACACACGCAAAACACCTAAAAGAACAAAAACAAGAAAACAACGTCCCCTACTACCCCCCACTCTATTCCTTAATTACCCGTATACTAAGTTCCCTGTCCTTATCTAACATTGCTCCAAGTATATTGTTAACATGCAAAGCAGGTGCCTTGTGAATATGGCCAACTTACATCACTTGTTTGTGATTATTACCTATTTCACTACACAATCGATCACATTTATTTCAATATTTAAAATGGCCCTGTATGAGTTGGTTCAGATTCTTATTAACTTTATGCATTTGTAAATTCTATGTTGAAAACGCATTTTAAAAAATTAATAAGCAACATTTTAAGCACGATTATCTCTGTGGGCTTCAGGACTCTGCCATCGGAGCCAAATAACGGACAGAAGCCCACACTGTGTGGGGAACAGTCAACGGGCAGTAACATTCCCTGAATTGAGCAATTGATGGCCGGAGGCTGAGCTCTCCACCTAATTAAGAACAGCAAGTGGGCTCCAAAAGCTGGAGGGCCAATAGAAGGCCTTCAAGCATTGAAGAAGCAGAAGCTTGCCTTTTGCAGGTTAATAGGAGAGAGAGCACCCCAAGATGCAAAAGGAGGGCATTTGGCCCATTGAGGCCCTTGGAAAAAGCCTCCTACAGCCCACGCCTCCACCCTATCCCTGTACCCCTACCTAACCTTTTTGGACAATTTAAGGGACAATTTAGCATGGCCAATCCACCTAAGCTGCACATCTTTGGACTGTGGGAGGAAGCCAGAGCACCCGGAGGAAACCCACACAGACACGGAGAGAAAGTGCAAATTCCACACAGTACCAGAGTCCGGAATTGAACCCGGGTCCCTGGAGTTGAGGCTGCAGTGCTAACCACTGTGTCACTATGTCGCCCATGAAGGTGTCATCTCTCCAACTTCGTTAACTTTTTAAGATAAAAACTATCTTCAACAGTCAGGCCTGTGTGGCTGGCCCTTGGCAGAAGCTTGACAGGCAGGGAGAGCATCTAAGCCTGCCTGGAATGCCTCCCAATCTGCTGCCATGAGATTGTCTTCAGGTAGTTATACTGTTCCCCCACTAAATCTGATGACCTGAAGTCTGATTGTAAGAAGGGCTCAACAAGCTGGATTGGTTATCTAGTACTTGAAAGCAGGTGACCCTGCTGCACTGCTTCTCACCCCAGAAAATGGTCCGAGAGTAGGATGGTACTGGGAAACTGGCCTGCTGGCCACCAGTGTGAAATTACACGAAGGCTGCTGCTGTGCTTGCCCCCGTCAGGGCCTAAACATTCAGCCCCTTATTTCTGATATGTGTGATATTATTGACTTCTGTTTCTACAATGATTCAGTTTTGTTCTTTCCCCAGTTGCATACGTACATGGTTATGGAGTTGTTAAAAGGAGGTGAACTGCTCGAACGCATTAAAAAAAGGAAGCACTTTACTGAATCTGAAACCAGCAGAATTATGGGGATGCTTGTGTCTGCAGTTCGCTATATGCATGATTGTGGAATTGTGCACCGAGATTTAAAACCAGAGGTATATTTACGAACACAATGTTTCAAATAGTCATATTAACAACATGCTGTAATTTTGGAAACCAGTACCAACACAATGGAGAATTTTGATTTACTCATGACTAAGGTAAAAGGTAAGATACAAGTAAAACATACAGTGCAAGTTTATTTTTCACAGTATGAGCAGTCTCTGGAACACCCCAAATAGCAATCCCTTTTTAGGTGAGCACAGATCATAGAATCTTGCAGGTCAGAAGATAGGAGAACTAAGAAGGCCACATGTTCTTTTGGAAATTAGAAACAGGAACAAAGAGATTGATGGATACAACTTCAGAAAACATTAAAAGTAGCAAAACAGGTCAGCAAGCCCATTAAAATGTAAACAAAGCATGAAGGTTTATTTCTGGATGGATGGAACCCAAAGTGGAAAAGTTATGTTGAACATTGTTTAGACCACACTTGGAGTACTGTGAACAGTTCTAGTCCTGACTTAACAAAAAAAGATATTAAGGTACTGGAGAAGGGGCAGCAAAATATTTGCAAGGATGATGCCAGAACTGAGAGGTTGTACCTATTGTGAAAGACTAAACTGGCTGCAACCCTTTCTCTTTTTTTGATTTGATTTGATTTATTATTGTCACATGTATTAGCATACAGTGAAAAGTATTGTTTCTTGCATGCTGTACAAACAATGCATACCGTACATGGGGCAGGAAGGAGAGACTGCAGAATATAATGTTACAGTTATAGTAAGGTGTAGAGAAAAGATCAACTTAATACGAGGCAGGTCCATTCAAAAGTCTGATGGCAGTCGGGAAGAAGCTGTACTTGAGTCGGTTGGTACGTGACCTCAAACTTTGGTATCTTTTTCCTGACGGAAGAAGGTGGAAGAGAGAGTATGTCCGGGGTGCGTGGGGTCCTTAATTATGCTGGCTGCCTCAAAGAAACATGAAGGGGTTTCATAAGGTAGATATAGAAAACGTGTATTTGCTTGTAGAGGAATTCAAAACTCAGGGTCATAAAGATAATCACTGACTTCTGGTGAAGGCGGGCGGGAGGCAGCCGCACACTGGAGGGCTCCCACTCGGGAATAGAAATTTCTGGGTTTTAACGCCCGGTCCCAGGGGCAACGGAGGCTGAAAAAGCTGTAAGAAGGCACAGGGAGGAGAAATGTCCAAGTTTGGGGGAAAAACGGCCGTGAAAAAGGGGGTTAATGAAAGTCTGCCAGTGAGTGGAAAAGTCAGCGCAGGAACTGTAAGGAAAGCGGAGGCTGAGGCACTGGGGGAAGCAGCATTGCTCACAGCAGAAGAAATGACCAAGGTGATGGCTGTGGAACTTGAAAAACAGTTCACAAAGCACATGGAAGCAATGAAGAAGGAGATGGGGCGGTACTGAAAGTGCTGGTGGAGGAGGCGATTGCCCCGGTGAGGGCGGCGGTATCAAGCACAGCGGCGGAGGTACGGGAGCAAGGTGAGACACTGAAGGAAGTGGAAAAGGCATTATCGCAGCACAGTGATCAACTCACCTCGATGGGGAAGGAGCTGCGGAAGGTGGTAGAGACCAACAAGGGTCTGCAAGCCAAAATGGAAGACCTGGAAAACAGATCCAGACGACAGAATCTGAGGATTGTGGGTCTGCCCGAAGGGGTGGAAGGACCGAGGCCGACGGAGTATTTTGCCACGATGTTGGTGAAGCTATTGGGGGAGGGGGACGATACCACTCGATATGAACTTGATCGGGCTCATCGGTCGCGGAGGCCTATACCAAAGGCGAATGAGCCGGCAAGAGTAGTAACTGTGTGTTTCCGTAGGAATAGTGTGAAGGAGAAGGTCCTGTGCTGGGCGAAGCAGAAGCGGGTGGTGCAGTGGGCTGGAGCTGATCTACGCATATACCAGGACTTTACGATGGAGCTGGCGAGGAGGCGGGCTGCCTTCAGCTGGGTGAAGAAGGCACTGTACATCAGCAAGGTGCAGTGTGGCATAGTATATCCAGTTAAGTTGAGGGTGACCAACAAATCCAAGGACTTTTATTTTGGGACTGCGGAAGCGACGGAGGAGTTTGCGAAGGCAGAAGGACTGTGGCAGAATTGAGAAATGGGACTGAGAGCGGGTCGTGTACCGATGTAGCCTCATGTAACTTTATTTTTTCACTGCGTGTTGGTGTATGTACTAAATGAGTCGACGCTGTATATTTGGACAAGGGAAGAGTTGAGACTTTCATTTGCAATGATGGTTCTTAGGGGCTTGGGTGCGTATGCTGGGGTTTATGTGCTAAAGGGGATTTCTTGGTTTTCCAGGGACTGGGTAAGGGGGAAGGAGACCCGGGCGGGGGCCTCCACGCTGGCCGGTTTAAGCCGGCCAGTGAACGGGAGTGAGGTGGGGGGAGGGGCTGCGGCCATCGGAGCCTGGTAGAACAGGTTTTGGTGAGTCTAGCCGGGATGGAAGGTTGGGGGGAGTAGTTTACAAGAGGAAGTGGAGGGGACGGGTCTGGGAGGGGGGATTGGGGGGGGGGGGGGGGTCTACAATTCAAGGGTGTCATTCACGGTACTCTTTCGGGGATTGGATGGCGTTGAGTATTGGTTGGGGGGGTGGACTATATATGTCAATGGTGACCATAGGCGATTCCTGATTCATTTTTCTTTTTTTCCTCCCTGGGAGGGTTTGTTTTATTTGATGCTTATATTGTCAGGTGGGCCGTTGTTTGGGGGGTGGTGGGAGGATGGGGTTGTCGTTGTTGTTGATAAGGGGATTGACATTGTATTTGTTACCGTTTACTGTTTGTTGGTGGGGTGTAAATTCTGAAGAAAATGTGAAAATGGGGAATAAAAATATTTTTAAATAAATAAATAAAGATAGTCACTCATAAATCCAGTGAGGAATTCAGGAGAAACCTCAGTACCCAAAGAGTGGTTAGACTGTGGAATGCTACCACTTCGAGTAGTTGAGCCAAATAACAAAAATACATTTTAATGGAAATCTAAAGTACACAAAGGATAAAGGTATGAAAGATAATGTCGGTAAGGGTTAGATGAAGTAGAAAGGAGGTTCATGTAGAGCATTAACACCAGTTGGACCAAATGTTTTGTTTTGCCATAATTCTACAACAACATATTTTGCAGCTATCATGTAATAAAATCTTCCAAAATGCTCACAAGAACATTATAAAATAAAACATGACACTGAGCCATATTTGATATACGGGCACATTACCAAAAAGCTTGGTTAAATGGTTAGATTTTAAGGAGCATGTTAAAGGAGAGCAAGACGGAGAGGCAGAGAGGCAAAGGGAGGCAATTCCAGAACTCGAGGCCTAGGTTATGAAGATGTGGCTGCCAAAGATGGAGTGATTACAATCCTGGACGCTCAAGAGGCTAGAATTAGATGAGGGTTGCAGGGCTAGAAGAGAATAAAGAGATGTGGGAGGTGAGGCGATGAAGGGAGACTATGAAGAAGAGAATTTTAAAATTAAGATGTTGCTTAACTGAAAGAGTATTTGTGCATCCCAAGTATTTTTTTAAAAATGAATAAACACTTTCAAAATGGAGTTTGGTACACTGAAATGCATACTATGTGTATAACATTTGACTATATTTAAATGTACTGTGAGGAAACTAAAACCCAAGACTGACGCTGCCAAACAAGTGTATATAACTCTAGGCCAAAATGCTTCAGGTTTTAGGTAATAAATCTTTGCATTTTTATTTTCATAGTCTTTGGGCAAATGTTTATAAGATTAATTGATGCAATAAAATACACTTTTTTGTTGACAGAATATTTTGTTTACTGATCAAAATGATGGTGCAATGATCAAAATAGTAGATTTTGGATTTGCAAGAGTTAAGCCTTCTGACAGCCAGCCATTGAAGACGCCGTGCTTCACTTTGCTATATGCAGCTCCTGAGATTTTCAAGCAAAATGGTTATGACGAGTCTTGTGACCTATGGAGTCTTGGAGTAATATTGGTAAGTATATGGAATGCTTGTAAATTGTTTAATAAAATATTTTTGAAAGACAAAATGGTATTGCAGTGATTGTCCTTCCACGTGTGGAATTTGGATTTTATCCAACTGGGCAGAACTGAAATCCGAGTCTTGAAGTACTTGTGGGGATTCTATATCCGTCATCTTAAATACAATTTCACATCAGAAATTAACACTGAATTGTAGTTATGCCTGGAGAGACTGAGGAATAGCCAATTTACAAAATGTACTTATTACAGAACTGACCGGTGCAGCCAGTGTGAGCATTGCAGTGAAAGTTTTGAAGTAGGCTGATCCAGGGAACGATGTAGTTTACACCATCCTGACATACAACTATTGTCCTGATCCATTCCTTTTTTATATAAATTTAGAGTACCCAATTATTATTTTCCAATTAAGGGCCTAACCACCTATCCTGCACATCTTTGGGTTGTGGGTTGTGACTCATGCAGACACTGGGAGGATGTGCAAACTCCATGTGGTGAATGTAAATACAGTTAATTCACCAGTTACGTTCTATGTTTGTAAATACAGTTAAGTCACCAGTTATGTTCTATGTTATTAACCCTGTGGGTTTTATCTGTGGGCCATTGTATGGCTTCACCCACAGAGGGAGATGTTGGAGCATGTACGCGCTCAGCCCATGGCTCCACCCCTTTGAAGGAGTACAAGAGTAGCTGGCCTGTGGGACTGTCCTCCGTATGTACCAGTCGCAGGCAGGCAAAGTTGATAGTTAATTAAAACCACTGTTTTATTCCGACACGAGTCCTTGAGTGAATTGATGGTCGCATCAATTTAATTAACTATCTGAACAAAAACGATTATGGAGTCAGTCCTCAAACCTGACAGACTGGAGCTCGATCCACAGGCCGCGGAGGCGAAGGAAATTTTTTCACCCTGACTGCAGTGTTTCAAGACCTACCGTGCCACGTCGCCGACGCCATCCATCACGGACGAACAAAAATTGAGTCTCCACTCACAGGTGAGCCACCGCATTTCTGTGCAACTCAATATACCGCCGCTCTCGCAATCCTCGAGCGCATCTACGTGCAGCCTGTGAACGAGGTCTATGCGCGACATATTCTCACTACTCGACGGCAGAGCCCCGGGGAGTCACTCGACGACTATCTGTGCGACCTCAAAGCCCTCGCGTGCAACTGCAACTATCAGGCCGTTACGGCCACTCAGCACATGGAGCTCGCCGTCCGAGACATCTACGTTGCGGGGGTCAGATCAAATTACGTGCGGCAGCGACTGCTCGAGAAAAGGACCCAGGACCTGGACGAGACGGTGAAGCTGGCGACTTCTCTGGAGGTCGCTTTCCAGAGCCTCACAGCATTTCCGGCCGAACACTCGACCCCCTCGTGGGCTCCCGACCAGAGACTACCCCAGGCCTGTGCTGCACGCCCACCCGCTCATTATGGGAGGTTGCCTTGTTATTTTTGCGGCCAGCCTCAACACCCTCGACAGCACTGCCCGACCCGCAACGTGCACTGCAACAGTTGCGGCCGAAAGGGCATTTCGCCAAGGTCTGCCTCGCCAAGCCTAAGTAGCGAAATCTCAGACCCGGACTACCGACTCTCAGGCCCGCAGACCTCTCAATGTGGCAGCGTGCCTGCCGACTCCGACTCCGCAGAGCACGTGCGACTCACAGGGGCCACCATTTTGGCCATCTTCCCCCATGCGGCCGTCCACTTGTGATCATGGGGGACGCCATCTTCCTCGACACCCGCCACGCTTGATCAATGGGGGACGCCATCTGCTACACCGCTCGACGCGTACAACCTGCTCAGACAGTCACCGGGGGGCTGCACCAGCACAGCTGACCACGCCGCCGGTTACCCTCAACTCAGCGCAGTCACCTTGGACCAGTCGCGACCCAAGCACCTCAAGAGCTCAATGATGGCCGTCCGGATTAACGGGTATGAAACACCTTGCCTGTTCGACTCTGGGAGCACCGAGAGTTTGATCCATCCGGATCTGGTAAACCGCTGCTCACTCCCGATATTCCCGGCGCAACAAACAATTTCCCTCGCCTCCGGGTCGCACTCGGTACAAATCCGAGGGTGCACTACGGTAACCTTAGCGGTACAGGGCGCTGAGTACACTAATTTCCTGCTGTACGTGCTCCCAGACCTCTGTGCCCCCCTCCTTTTAGGGCTCGATTTTCAATGTAATCTCAAGAACCTGACGCTTAGCTTTAGCGGACTCCTGCCCCCACTCACTCTGTGCAGCCTAGCCACTCTGAAAGTCGACCCTCCTTCCCTCTTCGTTAATCTCACCGCTGATTGCAAGCCAGTAGCCACTCGCAGCAGGCGATATAGCATGCAGGACAGAATATTTATTAGGTCTGACGTCCTGCGTCTCTTGCGGGAAGGAGTCATAGAGGCCTGCAATAGACCCTGGAGAGCTCAGGTGGTGGTCGTTAAGACCGGGGAGAAGCTCTGGACGGTGGTTGATTACAGCCAGACCATTTACGCAACTTGATGTGTACCCCCTACCCCGGATTGCAGACACATGGTCAATCAGATCGCTCACTACCGTGTGTTCTCCACGGTGGATCTGAAGTCTGCATGCCACCAGCCCCCAATCCGTCCGGAGGATCGCCACTACACGGCATTTGAGGCAGACGGCCGCCTTTTTCATTTCCTCCGGGTCCCTTTTGGCATCACGAATGGGGGTTTTGTGTTCCAATGAGCAATGGACCGAATGGTGGACCAGTACGGGCTGCAGGCCACGTTTCCGTACTTGGACAACGTCACCATCTGCAGCCATGATCAGCAGGACCACGACGCCAACCTCCACCGATTTCTCCTAACCGCCCAAAAACCTAATCTCACCTATAATAAGGAGAAATGCGTTTTCCGCACCACCAGGCTAGACATCCTCGGCTCCGTCGTGGAAACCGGAGTCCTAGGGCCCGACCCTGACCGTCTGCGCCCCCTCCTGCAACTCCCTCTCCCTCACTGTCCCAAGGCCCTCAAGAGGTGCCTTGGATTTTTTTCTTACTACGCCCACTGGGTCCCCCAGTATGCGGACAAAGGCCGCCCACTATTTAAGGCCACCCTTTTCCCTCTGGCAGCCGAGGCCCGCCAGGCCTTCAACTGCATCAAGGCGGACATCGCCAAAGCCGCGATGCGTGTGGTGGACGAGTCCGTCCCCTTTCAGGTAGAGAGCGACGCATCAGAGATCGCTCTTGTCGCCACTCTCAATCAAGCAGGCAGACCGGTTGCGTTTTTTTCACGCACCCTCACCGCCTCTGAACTTCGACACTCCTCGGTCGAAAAAGAGGCTCAAGCCATCGTGGAAGCCGTGCGGCACTGGAGGCACTACCTCGCTGGCAGGAGGTTTACCCTCGTCACCAACCAACGATCGGTAGCCTTCATGTTCGATAAGACGCAGCGGGGCAAAATCAAGAACTATAAGATCTTGAGGTGGAGAATCGAACTCTCCACCGATAATTACAATATAGTATATCGTCCTGGGAAGCTCAACGAGTCCCCAGATGCCCTGTCCCGCGACACATGCGCCAGTACGCAAGAGGACCGACTACGGGCTATCCAGGACGACCTCTGTCACCCGGGGGTCACCCGGCTCGCACATTATATCAAGGCCCACAACCTGCCTACTCCACCGAGGAGGTCAAAGCGTGACCAGGGACTGCCAAATCTGTGCGGAGTGTAAACCGCACTTCTATCGACCAGATAAGGCCCACCTGGTGAAATTGTCCCGGCCCTTTGAACGCCTCAGTATCAATTTCAAAGGGCCCCTCCCCTCGAATAATCGCAATACCTACTTTCTCAATATTATTGATGAGTTCTCCCGTTTCCCATTTGTCATCCCGTGCCCCGATATGACCACCCCCACTGTTATCAGAGCCCTGCACAGTGTCTTCACCCTGTTTGCTTTCCCCAACTACGTCCACAGCGACAGGGGCTAGTCGTTCATGAGCGACGAACTGCGTCAGTACCTGCTCAGTAAAGGCATCGCCTCGAGTAGGACTACCAGTTACAACCCCCGGGGAAATGGACAGGTGGAGAGGGCGAACGCGACGGTTTGGAAGACCGTCCTACTGACCCTACGGTCCAGGCATCTCCTGGTTTCCCACTGGTAGGAAGTCCTCACCGATACGCTCCATGCTATTAGGTCCCTCCTTTGCACGGCCACAAACCAGACTCCTCATGACCGCTTGTTTAATTTTCCCTAGGGGGACTACCTCAGGGGCCTCGCTCCCACCCTGGCTGATGACACCAGGTCCGGTTCTCCTCCGGAAACACGTTCGGACCCATAAGACTGATCCCCTGGTAGAGAGGGTCCAGCTCCTGCACTCAAACCCGCACTACGCATATGTTGAGCACCCCGATGGTCGACAGGATACCGTCTCCCTCCAAGACCTTGCGCCCGCAGGCTCCGCCACCACTACGTCCACAGTACCCCCCCCCCCCCCCCCGTGCTGTACCCCGCTCTTTCTCCCATGCCCAGCGCCCCCGCACCTCTTTGGCTCCCACGCTCCCTTCCACCGGCACACCAGTCCGCAGGAATGGAACTCAGGAAGAGCCGCTCCCGGAGTCCACCCCTGGGGCTGCACCGGACCCACTTCCCCAGCCACCTGAAGCAGCTGCAACACCAGTGCTTCGGCAGTCGCAGCATACGATCCGGGCGCCGGACCGGCTGAACTTGTGACCCATCACCTCCGCCGGACTTTATTTTTTTTTACAGGGGGTGAATGTGGTGAGTGTAAATACAGTTAATTCACCAGTTATGTTCTATGTTTGTAAATACAGTTAATTCACCAGTTATGTTCTATGTTATTAACCCTGTGGGTTTTATCTGTGGGCCATTGTATGGTTTCACCCACAGGGGGAGATGTTGGAGGATGTTGGAGCATGTACGGGCTCAGCCCATGGCTCCGCTCCTTTGAAGGAGTACAAGAGTAGCTGGCCTGTGGGACTGTCCTCCGTATATACCAGTCGCAGGCAGGCAAAGTTGATAGTTAATTAAAACCACTGTTTTGCTCCAAAAGAAGTCCTTGAGCGAATTGATGGTCGCATCACTCCACACAGACAGTGACCTGGGGTCGGGATCGAACCCGGGTCCTTGGCACTGTGAGGCAGCAGTGCTAGACACCGTGCTGCCCTGATTCATTCATTTTCATTTTCTTGCAGAGGCCATTGTTCATTAACCTACTGTTTTAGCTTTTTTTTAAATGTAATCCCTTGAATTGTGGGCATCAATGACAAAGTCAACACTTACTGCCCATCTCTCATTGTCCTGAGAATGTAGTGGGTGTTTTTCTTGAACTGATGCAGTCAATTTTTTGTTGTGGGTTAACGCAATTGAATGGTTGCCCGGCCATTACAGAATGCAGTTAAGAGTCACCCATGTTTTTGTGGAATGACATTTACATACAGGCAGGAGTGGAAAAGCACAGGATGTTTCCTTCTCCACAGAGCATTAGTGAACCAATGGATTTTTAGCACAATCCAGCAGTTTCATGGTCACTTTCCTGATGCTAGATTTTTCTGAACTGAATTAGAGTCATAGATGTTTACAGCATGGAAACAGGGCCTTTGGCCCAGCTGGTCCATGCCGCCCAGTTTCTATCACTATGCAAGTCCAACTTGCCTGCATTTGGCCCATATTCCTCTATACCACCCTGCCCATGTAACTGTCTAACTGCTTTTTAAAGGACAAAATTGTACCCATCTCTGGCCAGATGCTCACCACCCTCTGTGTGAAGAAATTTCCCCTCTGGTCTCCCTTGTATCTCCCTCCTCTCACCTTAAACCTATGTCCTCTAATTCTGGACTCCTCTACCTAAGGTAGATGTCGACTATCTACCTTATCAATCTCCTCATTATTTTATAGACCTCTATAAGATCACCCCTAAGCCTCCTACACTCCAGGGAAAAAAGTCCCAGCCTATCCAGCCTTTCCTTATAACTCAGACCATCAAGTCCTGGTAACATTCTCGTAAATCTCTTCTGCACTCTTTCTAGTTTAACAATATCCTTCCTATAATAGGGTGACCAGAACTGAACATAGTATTCCATGTGTGGTCTTACCAAAGTTTTGGTAAGATGTCCCAACTCCTCTATTCAATATTCTTACCAATAAAACCTAGCATACTGAATGCCTTCTTCATCACCCTGTCTACCTGCGACTCCACCTTCAAGGAGCTATGAACCTGTATTCCTAGAATTAAAATTTTCAAACTGCCATGGTGGAATTTGAAATCCTATTTTCTCTTGATTATTATTCCATGTCTCTAGATTCCAGTAACAGTAATAAATTTACCCAATTTTTAGACACAAGACCAAAATGGTCTGTTACAAGTTGCTCGAAAACCACTTTCAGTGTTCATGATTGACTATTGATAAATTTGTGTGGAAATGGAAGAAAAACTACCTTGGTTCTTTTCTTCACCTGTCCTAATCGTTTCCCATTCTCATCCCTGGAAATGTATTCTCTTACAACAGGGAGTGCATCACTGTAAGAAATTATGGAACTTGAATGATTTACAATACTGGCTATATGCCATCCCTTGGCCCTCGAGACTAATTGGTCACTGCAAGGTTTTCAAATAGAGAAAGAAAAAGAGGTAGATTTAATGTCTTGCTAAATTGTCATGAGATATGGTCGTCTCATCCAAGAATTGCCAAAACTTGTTTCTGACACTGGCTAGCAAATTTCAAAAAGCTTTGGGATATGAAACAACCATCTGATAAGAAATTATGGATATCTGTAAAATGGATTATTTCTACTCCTCACCCAAATGTTTTACTGCTTAAAAAGTAGCCTTCTATAATGCATATGTGTTTGCTGTATTCTAGTATACAATGTTGTCAGGACTGATCCCTTTCCAAAGTATGCAGCAAACAGTAATATCAAGTACTGATGAAATAACAAGAACAATAAAGGAGGGGAACTTTTCACTTGCCGGAGAAACGTGGAACAATGTTTCACAAGAAGCTAAGGAACTTGTGCAAGGTAATGTACCTTTCAATCTTTACCATTTGGGTCAAATTGTTCCGGTAGTGCTGTAATAAAACATGTATGTAAGCTAATAATTATATAATTAATTATTATTTATTTGCACTTGCTCTCCAGGGCATTGAACTGGTTAGGGAACTTAACAGTAAAATGGCGACAACAACATCTCCTAAAGCCATACAAAAAATATTATTTATCTATAAATCTATCATTTATCAAAGTTCTTTTTCAAACTTATTTATTAGCTTTGAAGTAATGACATTATACATAACTCTATAGGTTTACTTACTGTGGATCCAAACTCTCGTCTGAAGTTATCCAACTTAAGTTTCAACAACTGGTTTCAAAAAAGCCACTGTTTGTCCTCTAATCCATTGATGTCTCCAAATATTCTTGAACCTTCCGCCAATAGCTACTTCAAGTCTTCTATGGTAAGATCTTAAGTCTTAAATCAGAAACTCTGGCCAATTTAAACTGGAGTGATCAGTAATGCATGGCATTGGATTGTTAATTTACTTCAAAGCAAAGTTTTTAAAGTTTAAAAACAATTTTGAATGTTGTCAAGTAAACACAAATATTGCAGTAACAAAGCTACCACCAAGGGTTAACTTGAAACTTTATTTCCCCCTCCCTGCAAAATGGTCAGTTCTAGCTTTTCTATACATTTCAAAATGTAACTAGGTTCCTTACAGTTGCTCAGCCCATCCAGTAACTGCTAACTAGGACAGCAGTAGGGATTCTACATATGGTGTTGGCACCCTGGGATAGAGTCGGGAAGATAAACGTGCTAGAAATCTGTGTGCAAACATTTCTTAAGAAGTGCATTAGTTTTAACTGTTGAGTAACTCTATTTGTTCATGAATAATTGCCATTTGGATGAGGTACTTTAGTGTGCCTGCCAGCTTTCAAACTGCACTCTAGCAGAAAGTTGAAGACCTTCAGGAGGGGAGAAAATTGGCACGCAAAAATAGATGCTCATGGCATTTTACATCTTTTCAGTGTTTCTCAGGCCACACCACATTTTAAAAATGGGAGCAGCTTTGAAAAAATTGACAATTAGAAAAGAATCTGTGATGGGGCCTTGCCAGTCCTTGGAAATGTTATCAAAGTTGGACAAGATAACAGTTTCTGCATTGTGAACAGTTTGTACTATTAATGAAATAAGTTAACTTAATGCCATCATCCAACATTCTCAAAGGCAGTTAGGAGATCTTTACAAAATTACTTTATACTATGTTGCACTTCTTGTATCGAGAGCATATTCGTTTTTTTAAATGTTACTTTCTTATTTAGGCCTTTAATAAGTGCAAGAGAGGATTTTTCCTCCAAAGTGTTGAAAATGCTCCTTTGGCAAAGAGGCGAAAGATGAAGAAAAGTAGCACAAGTACAGAGACTCGGAGCAGTTCAAGTGAAAGCTCGATTTCTTCCTCATCCCAGTCTCATGGTAGAGCATCCCCTGTATGCATTGTCCAAGTTCCTTTACCAGCAAAACAATCTGTATGTGTCTTCCAGTTTTCTGAAAGTTTAAATAGTAGCTTCAATGATACTTCTGTCTAGCTAGTGCAATAACAAACTCGAAGTATTTATTCCTTTTCACGATTGATTAGAAGCTGTGCCTTCAGCCATCTATACCCCAAAATGTGGATTCCCTCCCTAAACCCCTCTGATCCTCCACCATCTCTTTCTCTCGCTATCTACTGGTATCTCTCTGTCCTCACTCCCTCTCCTATCCACTCAACTTCTTCTTCCCTTCATTAAGGGCCTCCTTCAAAACCACATCTTTCTACAAGCTCCCTTCCTTAGTCTTTCCTCCTTTGGCCAGTCCCTGTTTTCCTTAGCATCTCTGTAAAGCACTTGGGAGATTTTTCTCATCAAAAACACGATAAATGCAAGCTGTTAATTATATCTAGTCATTTTTTAAACAAGGCTTAAGAAGTAAATTTATTTTGAAAGCATGATAATTCTTGTAAATTACCCAAACAATAAAGCTTGTTTTTTGATCCAAAATGGAGCATCTTTAGTATGCAAATTTGAATAACTACAAGTGGCTTACAATTTAAGAGAGCTGAATGGTGACGGTGTCTCTGATGTGTTTCTATTCTGAAGCTAAATTCTCTCATGCTTGCTTGAGCTGTGATTCTTGTTTTGCCTGGGTGCAACGACTATCTTGCTGTTCAACATTGGGAAGGAATTTTGATGTCTGAAAGAGTTGACTAAAGACATAGAAGTGGAGTTGTTTTCCTATAAGCAACTTTGATGGCATAATCATAGCCCAACTTAAAGATCTCCCATTGGGTGCCTTGTGGCAGAGAGAGAGAATAAACAATTAGTTAGAGGAAGATGGGGTGAGCAGGTGGACGCCAGTTGTTAGAATTGTGGAGGGATAGGGTGGGATGCTTATGAACTGTGACTGAGTGTGCCTGATATTTTTAGCATTTAAAAAAATTATCAAAAGTTATTTTAGAGTCTAGAATTATTTAAAATATTACAGCCCAATCATGGAAAATGAAACCACCTGATACCCACCAAATTATGACTTTGTAGGACCATAATGTTGCCATGGATGGGGTTTTCAGAATGGAACCATGAAAAAGGCAGCTTCTGGAGGCACAGTGATGATGTATTTTGCAAACCGATTCCCAGGCAGAGAGGCATTCACCTAATGGCAGTTTAATTTCTGATGTTTTTGGATTGTGTCATGCTTCACTATGATGTTGCTGTAAAGCAGATGGGTCTTGTTGGGCAGGAAGCAGGTGAATTAACCCAAACCCAGAAGCATTGAGAGCTGAGGAGCTGGTTGAGCCATATAAGAAAGCAGAGCACATGGATTGGGGCATGCAGTCAGGATTGAAAAAAATAGACTTCTGTGTGTTCAGCTTATTTTTGAATTGGAGAAAACGGGGCATGAACTGACATTGATAGACTGAGATGGAACAGTGCCTAAATTGTGTTGGATGATAATATGGTTTCAGAATAGTCTATGGGATGACATTTATACTCCTAATTGCTTTAAAATGTCGCTTTTGTGGTGTCCTTTGCTGGGAATTTGGGAATCACAAAGGGTATAGACGTTACAAAAACACAAAGCCGAAGAAAGATAGGCAACCCACAGAAAATCAAGGGGGGACAAAACTGAAGGCAGCTGAAAGTGGATGACCTCCTGGAGCAAAACTTACTGAACAGGTTTTCAACAAGAGATGGGTGATTTTATGAAGAAGGTGAAAGATCATTTTTTGTATGTTTTAGTTGTAAGTTTCCAGACGTAAATTATATTTTTCAGGGTTATTCAATTAGTGGCTCAGGCAATAGTGTAGCTGTTCAAGGAATTCACAAAGAATTATCTCTGTAATTTTATTAATCTGTTTTTTGTACTTGTTTATGAATGGTAGTTCAGTAAAAATTTGAAGGATCTAATTGCTCAGTTTTTTCCTGTTAACTCAATATTACTGTGTACTACTTTCAATTCGATCATATTTACTTGTAATTAAAAATAAATAAGTTGTTATTTCAGCCTATTACAAAATTAACAGATGGATGATACTTTGAGGTCTAACACTTCTGAAACCATATTTTTAGCTGTAATACCTTTGAAAGAGTTAATGTAATAGACATGCACGGAATTAATTATATAGATAAGGTTTCACTAAGTAAACTGGGCAAAATAGTTTTTGGTATAAGCTATTAAAATAAAGCAATGATGTATATTTGTTTTTTGTAAATATGCACTGTAATGAATACAGCATTTCAAATATATTTTAAGACTCCACTGTGTAATAAATACTTATTTTCCTAAAATAAATGTCATTTCCTATCCAGGAAAGGGAAATCTGCTTCTATTACTCTGATCATGTACCAGTTATGTGAAAACTGGCTTGGTTTTAATGATGGATTGCAGACAAGACTTCAGAACTGTTGAAACTATTTATTTGAAAATAACTTTTAAACTGTTGTTATAAACTCATTTTGAATTATTTGAGAAATATATTCTAGCTGGTCTAGGAAAAGGATACAGTCTTAACTGTTGCTTGTAAACTATTTTGAATGTATATCTATGACTGTTGATGATCATTAATCACAACTGCTTTGTGCAACAAAATAAGATACCACCTTCCTAATATGCTTTCTCTAAATATACACTCAGTTGTTATTTTTATAAGGTTTGATTCATTTTTGTGCAGTTAAATTGAATTTTAAATTCATTTACTTGTGTTTCTGTTAAGGTGACCGGGTACAGGGGACAAAAACATTTCATGCAACAAAAGTTAGTGGAAAACTGCTTATGTGTTTTACAATAAACCAGTTCAAAAACATTCATCCCTTTTGTTTTATTAACAGTAGCATTAGAATATTGGTTTAGCACACTGGACTAAATAGCTGGCTTTGAAAGCAGACCAAGGCAGGCCAGCAGCACGGTTCAATTCCCGTACCAGCCTCCCCGAACAGGCGTCGGAATGTGGCGACTAGGGGCTTTTCACAGTAACTTAATTGAAGCCCACTTGTGACAATAGAACATAGAACATAGAACAATACAGCGCAGTACAGGCCCTTCGGCCCACGATGTTGCACCGAAACAAAAGCCATCTAACCTACACTATGCCATTATCATCCATATGTTTATCCAATAAACTTTTAAATGCCCTCAATGTTGGCGAGTTCACTACTGTAGCAGGTAGGGCATTCCACGGCCTCACTACTCTTTGCGTAAAGAACCTACCTCTGACCTCTGTCCTATATCTATTACCCCTCAGTTTAAAGCTATGTCCCCTCGTGCCAGCCATATCCATCCGCGGGAGAAGGCTCTCTCTGTCCACCCTATCCAACCCCCTGATCATTTTGTATGCCTCTATTAAGTCTCCTCTTAACCTTCTTCTCTCCAACGAAAACAATCTCAAGTCCATCAGCCTTTCCTCATAAGATTTTCCCTCCATACCAGGCAACATCCTGGTAAATCTCCTCTGCACCCGCTCCAAAGCCTCCACGTCCTTCCTATAATGCGGTGACCAGAACTGTACGCAATACTCCAAATGCGGCCGTACCAGAGTTCTGTACAGCTGCAACATGACCTCCCGACTCCGGAACTCAATCCCTCTACCAATAAAGGCCAACACTCCATAGGCCTTCTTTACAACCCTATCAACCTGGGTGGCAACTTTCAGGGATCTATGTACATGGACACCTAGATCCCTCTGCTCATCCACACTTTCAAGAACTTTACCATTAGCCAAATATTCCGCATTCCTGTTATTCCTTCCAAAGTGAATCACCTCACACTTCTCTACATTAAACTCCATTTGCCACCTCTCAGCCCAGCTCTGCAGCTTATCTATATCCCTCTGTAACCTGCTACATCCTTCCACACTATCGACAACACCACCAACTTTAGTATCGTCTGCAAATTTACTCACCCACCCTTCTGCGCCTTCCTCTAGGTCATTGATAAAAATGACAAACAGCAACGGCCCCAGAACAGATCCTTGTGGTACTCCACTTGTGACTGTACTCCATTCTGAACATTTCCCATCAACCACCACCCTCTGTCTTCTTTCAGCTAGCCAATTTCTGATCCACGTCTCTAAATCACCCTCAATCCCCAGCCTCCGTATTTTCTGCAATAGCCTACCGTGGGGAACCTTATCAAACGCTTTGCTGAAATCCATATACACCACATCAACTGCTCTACCCTCATCTACCTGTTCAGTCACCTTCTCAAAGAACTCAATAAGGTTTGTGAGGCATGACCTACCCTTCACAAAGCCATGCTGACTATCCCTGATCATATTATTCCTATCTAGATGATTATAAATATTGTCTCTTATAATCCCCTCCAAGACTTTACCCACTACAGACGTGAGGCTCACCGGTCTAAAGTTGCCGGGGTTATCTCTGCTCCCCTTTTTGAACAAAGGGACCACATTTGCTGTCCTCCAGTCCTCTGGCACTATTCCTGTAGCCAATGATGACATAAAAATCAAAGCCAAAGGTCCAGCAATTTCTTCCCTGGCCTCCCAGAGATTCCTAGGATAAATCCCATCAGGTCCCGGGGACTTATCTATTTTCAGCCTGTCCAGAATTGCCAACACCTCTTCCCTACGTACCTCAATGCCATCTATTCTATTAGCCTGGGGCTCAGCATTCTCCTCCACAACATTATCTTTTTCCTGAGTGAATACTGACGAAAAATATTCATTTAGTATCTCGCCTATCTCTTCAGACTCCACACACAATTTCCCATCCCTGTCCTTGACTGGTCCTACTCTTTCCCTAGTCATTCGCTTATTCATGACATACCTATAGAAAGCTTTTGGGTTTTCCTTGATCCTTCCTGCCAAATACTTCTCATGTCCCCTCCTTGCTCGTCTTGGCTCTCGCTTTAGATCCTTCCTCGCTACCTTGTAACTATCCATCGCCCCAACTGAAACTTCACACCTCATCTTCACATAGGCCTCCTTCTTCCTCTTAACAAGAGATTCCACTTCCTTGGTAAACCACGGTTCCCTCGCTCGACGCCTTCCTCCCTGCCTGACCGGTACATATTTATCAAGAACACGCAGTAGCTGATCCTTGAACAAGCCCCACTTATCCAGTGTGCCCAACACTTGCAGCCTACTTCTCCACCTTATCCCCCCCAAGTCACGTCTAATGGCATCATAATTGCCCTTCCCCCAGCTATAACTCTTGCCCTGCGGTGTATACTTATCCCTTTCCATCATTAACGTAAACGTCACCGAATTGTGGTCACTGTCCCCAAAGTGCTCTCCTACCTCCAAATCCAACACCTGGCCTGGTTCATTACCCAAAACCAAATCCAACGTGGCCTCGCCTCTTGTTGGCCTGTCAACATATTGTTTCAGGAAACCCTCCTGCACACACTGTACAAAAAACGACCCATCTATTGTACTCGAACTATATCTTTTCCAGTCAATATTTGGAAAGTTAAAGTCTCCCATAATAACTACCCTGTTACTTTCGCTCTTATCCAGAATCATCTTCGCCATCCTTTCCTCTACATCCCAAGAACTATTAGGAGGCCTATAAAAAAACTCCCAACAGGGTGACCTCTCCTTTCCTGTTTCTAACTTCAGCCCATACTACCTCGGAAGAAGAGTCCCCATCTAGCATCCTCTCCGCCACCGTAATACTGCTCTTGACTAGCAGCGCCACACCTCCCCCTCTTTTGCCTCCTTCTCTGAGCTTACTAAAACACCTAAACCCCGGAACCTGCAACATCCATTCCTGTCCCTGCTCTATCCATGTCTCCGAAATGGCCACAACATCGAAGTCCCAGGTACCAACCCATGCTGCCAGTTCCCCTACCTTGTTTCGTATACTCCTGGCATTGAAGTAGACACACTTCAAACCACCTACCTGAACACTGGCCCCCTCCTGCGACGTCAAATCTGTGCTCCTGACCTCTATACTCTCATTCTCCCTTACCCTAAAACTACAATCCAGGTTCCCATGCCCCTGCTGCATTAGTTTAAACCCCCCCAAAGAGCACTAACAAATCTCCCCCCCCCCCCCAGGATATTTGTGCCCCTCAGGTTCAGATGTAGACCATCCTGTCTGTAGAGGTCCCACCTTCCCCAGAAAGAGCCCCAGTTATCCAGAAATCTGAATCCCTCCCGCCTGCACCATCCCTGTAGCCACGTGTTTAAATGCTCTCTCTCCCTGTTCCTCATCTCACTATCACGTGGCACGGGCAACAACCCAGAGATAACGACTCTGTTTGTTCTAGTTCTGAGCTTCCATCCTCGCTCCCTGAAAGCCTGCCTGACATCCTTGTCCCCTTTCCTACCTATGTCGTTAGTGCCAATTTGGACCACGACTTGGGGCTGCTCCCCCTCCCACTAAGGACCCGGAAAACACGATCCGAGACATCACGTACCCTTGCACCTGGGAGGCAACATACCAAACGTGAGTCTCTCACGCTCCCACAAAATCTCCTATCTGTGCCCCTGACTATAGAGTCCCCAATTACTAATGCTCTGCTCTTCTCTCCCCCCTTCCCTTCTGAGCAACAGGGACAGACTCCGTGCCAGAGGCCCGTACCCCATGGCTTACCCCTGGTAAGTCCCCCCCCCCCCACAAGTATCCAAAGCTGTATACTTGTTTCTCAGGGGAACGACCGCAGGGGATCCCTGCACTGACTGCTTTTTCCCAGTCCCTCTTACAGTTACCCACCTATCTCCAATCTTTGGTGTAACTAATTCCCTGAAGCTGCTATCTATGACCCCTTCTGCCTCCCGAATGATCCGAAGTTCTTCCAACTCCAGCTCCAGTTCCCTAACTCGGTCTTGGAGGAGCTGGAGATGGCAGCACTTCCTGCAGGTAAAATCAGCAGGGACACTAACTGCATCCCTCACCTCAATCATCCTGCAGGAGGAACATTGCACTCCCTTCCCTGCCATTCCTCTAACTTTCTACCAAGATCTGGTTAACAACTAAATTAAATTTTTATAAAAAATAATAATAATATAATAAAATATGGTACTTACCTCAGACCAATGGGTTTTATTATTAGGTTAGAGGAGGAGGGCGGGTGGGAGACACTACACGTGTAGTGTCTCGGGTTTCCTCTCCACCAGAATTTATTGGTGAGGGTCTTCCCAGACGTCCGCGGGTCGACTTCCTGTTCCCGCCTAAAACACTAATTTTTAAAAAAAAATTCTCAGCTCCTGCTGAAATTGACTAACCAGCCAGCTCCACGCCCGCCGAAATCGACTGGCCTGCCCCTGCAAAGACCAGTGCTTTTAAAGGACAGACTTACCTCCCAGCAGCCACTTCCGCACTGCTCCCGCTGAAACTGACTCACCAGCTGTTCTCCCGCCGCAATCGACTGGCCTGCCCCTGCAAAGACAAGTGCTTTTAAAGGACAGACTTGCCTCCCAGCAGCCACTTCCGCACTGCTCCCGCTGAAACTGACAATAAGCGATTTTCATTTCATTTCATATTATTATGATTTAATTTATGCACCAATATTTGCACAGATAATTTGCTGCAATTATTTCAGAATCAGAAGGTGATCATTCAGCCCATTGTGTTGGCCCTTCGAAGGAGTCAGTCCCCTACCTTCTCCCCAGAGCCCTGCACATTCTTAATTTTCATACAATCTTTCTTGAATGGCTCGCTGAGACCATCTTCCACCATACACACACACTGCATTCCATAACCACTCACTGTGCAAAAACATTTTTCATGTCGCCGCTGCTTCTTTTGCCAATTACCTTAAATCTGTGCCCTCTTGTTCTCTATACTTCCAGCAATGGGTACAGTTTTTCCCTTTCTATTCTGCCTGACGAATGTGATATAAAATAGTTACTTTAGAGATATTAGTTAATGTAATGTAGAAATAAGCCACTTTGATTCTGGCAGATAGAGACAAAGGGATTTGAGACCGCATGGGGAAAGCAGGAAGAGGTGTGTCTACGAGAGTGATGCTGCATTGATAGGGGCCAGAGAAAGGGATTGGAAGTGAGCCAATCAGAATAGATCAAACAGGTCAGGAGGGATATAGGCTGACCTATGGGCGTCGAGTATGTGAAACTTGATATCATTTGAATTGATTTGCAGAGATCCCTTTGTCTCTTTGTTCATTCGCTTTCTGGGATGTAGGAGACTGGATGTCTCTTATGTTTCTGTGAAATGAATCAAGCTTGCAAGCTGAATAAAATAACTTCTTTTTACGTGCAAATCCATCTCGACTTTTATTGAGGCCAGACTGACGGAGAAAGAAATTTGGGAATCAACATTTGGTGCCGAAAACCGGGATTTCTCAGGGCGATCCTGATCCAACTGCGAAATCAGAATTAGACTGATTATGAACAGGAGGATGGGGAACAAAGGGCCCTCAATGTAGAACTGGAAAACGACCGCGCATTGATTGTTCCCTTCTTATTGTCTGATTAGTCTGGTCACTCGCGGTTGGCACAGAAAGACCGCCTCGACGAAATCACAGGTCAGTCTGGGGATTAGCATTTTAATTGATGGGATTTCATAGAGTTAATTCAGCTGGGGTAGGCTGTATTGTTGATGTGACATTTAACATATAAATGGTTCAACTTCATTTGTGAGTTAATTCGGCTGGGGTAGGCTGTATTGTTGATGTGACATTTAAAATATAAATGGTTCAACTTTATTTGTGAGTTAATTCGGTTGGGTTACGTTATGAGAGGTCGATGTAACATTTGAAATTGAAAATGGTTCACCTCTGTGTGTGTGTTAAAAATATAGTTGATTAAGCTAATATTTTCTCTTTGGACTGTAGTGGCGAAAAAACGCAGTTCCGAGGACTAGTTGAGATTATGGGAAATTCCTTGGATAGCACAAATGATCCAGGCATGCCACTGCAAATATTATGTGATAAGTATCCGGACAAAGCGAAGGATTTTAGAAAATTGTCAGCACAGTTAAGAACTAAAACGGGAGATGAATGGCCACTAGGGGGAACCAAAGACCTAGAAATGGTTAAGAAAATCCAGGGACAAATTTGGAGAAAAAATCAAGGTATGAAAGCTAAAGAATTAATTGGATTATGGAGGCAATATTGTCAAGAGGAAAAAGATAAGATTATGTTGTCCAGCTGGCAGGATAATGCCCTTAAAATGGGGATTCCAATTAGTGAACAGGGTAACCTAAAAACATTACAGATCTTGATAAAGGAATGTGCATTTAAAAAAAGAGCAAATAGAGACAGGAAGGACCCGGGTCACACACGAGACGAGCTACGTAGTTCAATGGCTGGCCTTGAATTGACAGAAGAAGAAAAATTCAATAATTTGGAAAAGTCAGTAAAAGTTCCGTCTGCACCCATAGTATGGTCTGCGCTCATTCCAGAACCACCAGAGTACAATAATATATACCCAGCCATTGCTCCTCAGATTTCAAATATGCCAGAAACTCAAGCCCTTTTGGGTGATAGTGTGGGTCCTGATTTACCAACTTCACAACCGGAAGAGCAAAAGGAACTCTGTCCCACAAGCCCAGTTAGCTCTAGGACAAGATCTCGGACAGCGAGAGAGGGGCTTGATGCTCACCAGAAACAATTAAGCATATCACCTAAGTCTCCCCAAACTAAGGAGAAATCACAAGATTTGGGAACAAAGGAAGCTGAAACAACTTTGTTTGAAGAGAAAGAACTCCCCCTAGTGACAGGGAGAGACGTTGAAGTCTTCGAACAACCAGGGGAAATAGCTAGAGTGCCCCCTGGTGACATTCGGAGACAGTTACAGTTTAGGAAGATGCGAAACCCCGACCCAGTGACTGCGGGAGCGAACCCCACGATAGACGTTTACTTCCCATGGACACCCAGTGAGATGATGGCTATTATGGCTACAATCCCAGATAGAAAAAAATCTACTGCTGCCTTCGTGGATTCCTTGAGAACTACCATCTCAATTTATCAAGCTGATTCAAGGGACCTCTGGGCCCTAGTCCAGCAGATTTTAACCCCAGCAGAGTACCGCAATTATCTTAACCACCTGAATTATGCTAGTTATGCCGCACTCCAGCAGGCCTATGCGTTAGACGACGATAGAAGGACACAGATCTTGAATGCGTTGAATAGCACATTTCAAAGGCCCATAAATCTTTCTGTTATCTTAGACCTAAAACCTAAGAAGACTGAAGAGCCAGAGGAATTTCTGGAGCGTTTTAATGAAATCTACCGGGGGCAGTCAGGCGATTTGCTGTATCAAAATGGTCAGAATTCCCCTCAATACTGTGCTATGTTAATGCATTGCCTACCACCTTCTGTGGTTACTGCTGTGAAATGTAATAACATGAATTGGACAGAGAACGACCCTTCCCAGATGGCAAGGGCAGTCAGATTTTACTGGAAGGAGGGTGTAGGCCAAGAAGGAGGCTCAGTTACAAAGGTTAAGACTGAGTATGTAATGAAAAAGGATGATCTGCGACCCCAACAAGCGGCAGAAATGGTAGTTTACCAGCAGGAGCCCCAATATAGTGACTTTGGGTGGGTGGATCAGCGAAGAGGAGGATACCAAACCCACCCAAAGGGACCCTCACCCCATTTTTATGGCCCACCGAACGAATCAACAGCTCTACAACCGCAGCCCCCTCTGAGGGGCCATTGGTCTACTGGAAGAAGAGGACGGGGCAGAAATAGAGGGAGCAATGCATGTTTTAATTGCGGCCGTGTAGATCACTGGCAACAGGAATGCCCCTTTAAAAGACAGGCAGTAGAAGGAGATTATCCGACCCAAAGGAGAGGGTACCCACCAAGGGGAGGACAGATGAGATACACTGACTTCTCCCAGGAAAACCCTTTCCCAACACAGGATTGACTAGCTAATTTAGCCATAAGGACTCTCCAATCGGACAGGGAACCTATTATCTCTCTGCAGATAGGAGATCAACATCACTCATTTGTAATCGACACAGGGGCAGCTATGTCTTCTGTGCAATCAACACTTAAATTACCAATACCCGACCACACGCAGCAATTGTCAGGGTTCCAAGGACAGGTGTGTGAGTATCCTATTTCTGAACCTGTGACAGTCACTTACGAGAATAAGTCTGCAGAGCATCAGTTTGTAGTGACTACTGGATTGGACTGTAACTTGTTGGCCCGAGATTTACTGTGTATCTTCCAGCTACAGCTAGAATGCGGAGATGAGGGGGTAACGGTTACATCATGGAGGATGAGACAACTGTGCTATATTTCTATCACCCCCCAGTGGTGGGCGTTAGACGTTGAACAGTCACTGCATCACGTTACCCTGGCCTATGACAGAACTGGACGAAACAGGGAGTTGGAGGACAAATACCGGCCATTACTTGAGACCGAATGGCCAGTCAAGGTTACAGCCACAGTCACGGGAAAAGAAGGTACAGCCGATTTTGTTACAATATCACCACATTTATGGCCACAGTCAGCTTCGGTAAGCCCTCATATTACACGTCAGGTCCATGACCAGTACCATGCCAGGGATATGGGGCGAATGGTCAGGAGGGCAGTGGATCATTCAGATCCAACAGACTACGCACTTCAAGTCATGCCGGACGGCACTACCATAAAATATTTTGAGGTCCCTGAAACGATTAACACTCGACTGCAGCATCACAGGGGACATGATGTGTTGGAATATGTCAATCCACAGGTCTGGGCGGAATACCCATCACAAGTGGGAAAGACAAATGTTACACCTATCAAGGTAATGATTAAGGATCATGCAAAGCTACCTTCCATTCGGCAATACCCCCTGAAATCTCAAGCTGCTCCATCAATAGATAAATTAATTCAAGAACTGTTGAAACAGGGTATTTTGGTCCCTTGCCAATCAGAATGT
Source organism: Scyliorhinus torazame (assembly GCF_047496885.1). Taxonomy (NCBI): domain Eukaryota; kingdom Metazoa; phylum Chordata; class Chondrichthyes; order Carcharhiniformes; family Scyliorhinidae; genus Scyliorhinus; species Scyliorhinus torazame. Next base: position 314,162,960 of record NC_092707.1, read on the forward strand.
AACACCCCAATACTTGCTGTGCCTAAACCAGCCAAACCAGACCAGTACCGATTAGTACAGGATTTACGTTCAATTAATGCCATCGCACAGCCGTTACATGCTCTCGTCCCTAACCCTGCCCACATACTGGCTCAAATTCCAGCTCAAGCCCGGGTCTTTGCCGTAATTGACCTTCAGCACGCCTTCTTTGCCCTCCCACTTGCGACTGAAAGTCAATATTTGTTTGCCTTCACTTACAATGGAGAGCAGTATACCTGGACCCGACTGCCACAGGGGTTCGTCAATTCACCTACACTCTTCTCCAGATGTCTGCAGACCCAACTCCAGGCCTTGACATTGGAGCATGGTTCCACTCTGGTGCAGTATGTAGATGACATATTGGTGGCAAGTCCTGACGAGCCCAGTAATAGGGATGATGTGATCCAATTATTGAACCACCTATCCTCGTTGGGTTATGTTGTTTCACAAGCAAAGGTCTTGGTGGCTCAGAGAAATGTTAAGTTCTTAGGAGTTTTACTTACAGCCACAGAAAGAAGTCTCGAACCCAGTAGGATTGAACCAATATGCCAATTCCCCGCCCCTACAATAGCCAAGGAGGTTCGTCATTGGCTGGGTATGGTGAATTATTGTCGGCAGTGGATACCAAACATCGCTGTCTATACAAAGCTGCTGACGCCTTACACGAGTAAAGAGGGAAACTTTATTCTCACCACCGAGGCACTCGAGGCCTTCCGTTGCCTGAAGCAGGCCTTGCTACAAGCACCGGCCCTCGGTAGGCCCCTATACGACCGACCATTCCAGATATACTGTACTGTTCTGGAAGGATGTTCAACAGCGGTACTCACCCAGCAACATGGGGACAAGCACCGGCCCGTAGCATATTACTCTTCCAAACTCGACCCAGTGGCGTTGGGCCACCCTGTTTGCACCCAGATCTTGGCAGCGATATACAATAGTTTGCAGGCTGCTGCCAACATCACTCTCCAACAGGATATTACGGTGTATAGCTCCCACTCGGTAATCGCACTATTGGGGCAACTGCAGACTCAGCATCTTACCGCAGCTCGTCAGAATAGGTATGAGATATACCTTTTGAACAATCCACGTCTGACATTTAAATACTGTACCACTATCAATCCAGCCTGTTTTCTTAGCGGTCCCCCTGTCCATGAGGACGCGCCTGGTCACGACTGTTTAGCCTTGATTCAGGAAACTACAACAATAAGGGACGATCTGAGTGATATTCAGTTAGAACAACCTGACATGATTATGTATGTTGATGGCAGTGCATTAGTAAGCCCCACTGGCCGGAGACTGACCGGTTATGCAATCATAGATCAGGATGGTCTGATTCTAGAAGCGGCAGCTTTCCAGACCCCTTACTCAGCACAACAAGCCGAACTTTTTGCCCTCACCCGTGCATGTATACTTGGGGGAGATCGCCGGGTAAATATCTACACTGACTCCCGATATGCTTTCGGGGTAGTTCATGACTTCGGACAACTCTGGAAGAATAGGGGATTCCTTACCTCGGCAGGCACAGAAATATCCAACCGGGGTTTAGTTAATGACCTACTTATGCCAGCGCAGGCCCTCCTTATGCCAGCGCAGATTTCCGTTATTAAATGCGCTGCCCACACGAATGGTACAACCCCAGTTGACGTTGGTAATGAACGAGCAGATCGTGCAGCGCGAACAGCCGCGCAAATTCAGCAAGTGATGGTGCCTAAGATGTTAAGTCAGACTAAACGATCTACTATAAATATGTCTGCTTCTGACAAGTCAATGCCAACCATCCAAGACGTCATAAGGTTACAGGACGCTCCTGAGAGTGATAAACAAATGTGGAAACGGTTAGGTTGTACATATGATTCTGTTTCCTCTTTATGGACCACGCCTGCACATCAGACTTGTATGTCTGATGTGCTGGCTTTATGGGTCATTGAATGTGTACACTTTGCAACTCATTGTGGGGCTCGAGGGACTAGTGATTTGTTGCTGGACACTTGGTGGCACCCTAAAATGCAGGGGTTGGCCCAAAGTATCAGTAATCGGTGTTTGATTTGTCAGCAATATAACACCGGAAAAGGTATCCCTTGTGCGAAGGGGCAAACCCCATTGCCCAGTGGTCCCTTTGAGACGCTCCAAATGGATTACATTGAGTTGGAAAGGTGTCAATGTTACAAATATGTTTTGGTCATTGTGGATGTGTTCAGCAGATGGGTCGAGGCGTATCCGACTATCGATAATAAAGCTGCTACTGTGGTTAAAGTCTTGATGAGGGAAATCATTCCCCGGTACGGTATACCAGCTCAGTTAAGTTCTGATAATGGGCCTCATTTTAGTGGACAAATTAACAAGGAGTTTTGCTCCCAGTTGGGCATACGCCAGCAGTTACACTGTGCTTACAGACCGCAGGCGGCCGGGTTGGTTGAGAGACACAATCAGACCCTCAAAACTAAATTGGCTAAATTAAGAGCAGACACGGGACTGACATGGCTTAAGTTGCTCCCCGTTGCCCTCTTCCAGCTGCGGGTTACACCTGCGGGACCGGCCCGGCTCTCTCCCGCCGAGATTCTTTATGGCAGACCTCTTAGAACTCCTTGGAGCCTCCAGGTTCCCAGACTGGTTCAGTTTCATCAGATGACTGAAGAAATTACAACCTATGTTCTAGCCCTTGCGCAAGTGCTCAAGGAACTCCATGGCCAGGTCCGCGCGGCTCACCAGCCATTGCCCCCAGTACCTAGCTCACTTTCAGTCCAGCCCGGTAGTTATGTCATGGTCAAAAATTGGACTAGGAAGGGGTCGGAGCCGCGATGGGACGGGCCCTTCCAAGTTCTTCTTACCACCCCCACAGCAGTTAAAGTGGAGGGGCGAAGTGCTTGGGTCCACCTACATCACTGTAAATTGAGTCCATCTCCACTACTGTAAAAGGTCGGATACTAACCTGCCTCCCTTCTCCAGTGCTATTTTACAGGTGTGGAGCATGATGGAGTGGCTACGCATCGTCTGTCTGATATTTGACCTCACTTCGCTTGGCGTGTTATTGGCGATGGACATGGAAAAGGGGAATATTATGTATCTGTGTAGCCCCAACCAATCTACAAGGATACATCACCTATGCAAAGGTGATGTTCTTCGCTGCCCCCATATACGAGGACATGGTATCGACTCCTGGAAGGTCATCAAAGTTAAGGAGAATGCAGGAGTCATGAAGCAGTTGCACCGGTCCTGGCGATGGGAAGGGAACATTATATGGACATTGCCTTGTTTTTGGAATACATGTAAATTTGATTTTGGATGTGTTAAGAGTGGTACAATAAAGGTAAAATCAGGCTGTCAGAAGAGTGTAGGAAGAGGCTATGAGAAAGAGAAAGGGACTAGAGAGAGGACGGGGCGTATGAGAAGGGAAGTACAGCTAGAACGTAGGTTACCGGGAGATACACTTAAGTTAATTAAAGGCCAAACTGAGGAAAACCCGGGTAGTATGAATCTCTTCTACCAGATTTACCACCGTCTGTATGGCCAGGGACGGGTTGTCTGCTACCCAAACCCCGCAGCGGTGTCTAGGTTATTTTCTGTTTCACCACTTTGGGGCACTCCCCAAACGGTGGTTCATTGTCAGCGTTCCGAGCCATTGCCCGATCAGGTCACTCTTCCTTATGATCCGGGTTCAGCACCACCGGCTCTTTGCCTTCCCCTTCCTCGGGATAATTCCCATTCACAGTACGATAGGCTGCGATGGTGGAGGGCGTACATACCTAGCCACTTCACTCCCAATAGGGACCAACGTTTTGTCACCCCCATTTCCCCGCCGAATTGCTATAGGGACTCTAGTCCCTACCACAGTCCCCTGCCCTTCGGCGTGGAACCTACATAATCAGTTAGCACGCCGGGCAGTCTCTGCTGAATTTTGCGAGAACTGGAAAAAAACTCAGGTTCTTGCACCCAACCGGGGCCACTCAGCCGGGTGGGGCATTCTGAGCGTATTGACACTGGGAGGTGTGGGGGGTTCCTTGGCTGTCCGTGATCGGAATTATTTTATTTGCGGCCTTACCATCTTGGGAAATGAAACCTTGGGAGCCCTCGGGGCAATAACTAAGGAGTTGTCTCAGCTACGGTTGTTTGCAATGCAGAACCGGTATGCTCTTGACTATCTTCTGGCCCGTGAGGGTGGGGTATGCGCCATAGTACAGGGCAAGTGTATCATGGGAGTTCAGGACTTGACCGCTAACATCACTAAATTTATGGATCACATACGGGATCACTTGGACGGGATGCAGGATCCTGGCTCTTGGGGTAACTGGGGATTTGGAGGATGGAAGGACTGGTTGATAAATATGGCCATGTATCTAGTGGTAGCTATCGGCTGCATCTTTGTGGGCCTGGCCATCCTTAAATGTGTGATGGGTAGAATGCGGGGTGCACTGGATCAGATCAACGCCCCTAAAAACTTAACTGTTAAAATCCATGAGGGTGAGGCAGATGAAGGGGGGCTAAGACAGGAATTGGAAATACAGCGACGGATCTTTTTAGATGGGGAACCGTAGCTATGGATTGGATAGTCTGGTTATCATGGAATGATAAAAGGAGGGAATGACGAATGTGATATAAAATAGTTACTTTAGAGATATTAGTTAATGTAATGTAGAAATAAGCCACTTTGATTCTGGCAGATAGAGACAAAGGGATTTGAGACCGCATGGGGAAAGCAGGAAGAGGTGTGTCTACGAGAGTGATGCTGCATTGATAGGGGCCAGAGAAAGGGATTGGAAGTGAGCCAATCAGAATAGATCAAACAGGTCAGGAGGGATATAGGCTGACCTATGGGCATCGAGTATGTGAAACTTGATACCATTTGAATTGATTTGCAGAGATCCCTTTGTCTCTTTGTTCATTCGCTTTCTGGGATGTAGGAGACTGGATGTCTCTTATGTTTCTGTGAAATGAATCAAGCTTGCAAGCTGAATAAAATAACTTCTTTTTACGTGCGAATCCATCTCGACTTTTATTGAGGCCAGACTGACGGAGAAAAAAATTTGGGAATCAACATGCCCAGACCCCTCATGATTTTGATACACCTATCAAATCTCCTCTCACCCTTCTCTTCGCCAAGCAAAACAATCCCAATTTCTCCAATGTATTTTAGTAAACTGAAGTTAGTTATCCCTGGAACCATTCTTATGAATCTTTTCTGCACTCTCCAAAGCCTTCACATCCTTCCTAATGTGTAGTGCCCAGACTGAAGGCTCCAGCTGAGGCCAAATAAGGGTTCTTTGCAAGTTTAACATAACTTCCTTGCTTTTCTACTCACTGCCCCTATTACTAAAGCCAAGGAGGCTGTATGCTTTATTAACTGCTGTTTCAACCTGTCCTGTCACCTTCAATGATTTATGCACATATACAACAAGAGCACTCTCCTCTTGCACACACTTTAGAATTATACCTTTTACTTTATATTCACATTTTTCTGTCTTAAATTTCAACTGCCACTTGTCCGCCTGTCCCACCAATCTGTTTGTATACTTTTGAAGTTCTACACCATCCTCCTCACGGGTCACGATACTGCCAAGTTTCGTCTCCAAATTTTGAAATTGTCCGAATACATCAAGGTCTAGGTCAGGCAGAATAAAAGTGCTAACACTGACTCCTAGTCCAAAAACATCCATTCCCTATTCCTGTTTCCTGTCATTTAACCAATTTTGTACCCATGTTGCTTTTGTCCCCTTTATCCCAAGAGTTTGCTCACAGTTTGTTGTGTGGCACTCTTATCAGGTGCCTTTTGGAAGTCCATGAACACCTCATCTGCATTATCGACCTTCTCTGTTACCTCATCAAAAAAATTGAAGTTAGTTAAACATGATGTGTCCGTAACAAATCTGTGATGGCTTTCCTTAATTAACCTGCATTAACCAACGACCCGGATGCGCCCCGCTCTTTCCCCCCCCCCCCCCCCCTTCCCTGGAGAGGGACAGAAGGCATTCCTAACCAGGAGCTGACCACAATGAAAGATGAGATCAAAATGGCAGCCAGGGTGGCGGGGCTGCCTTGCAGAGGCACTCAACAGGATGAGAATGGAGGCTCAGGGAAGAACGATCCAAAAGCTTGAAAAGGCATTGACCGACCAGAGTGACTGGATTGTCGCCCTGGAGGCAGAGATTAAAAGGTTGGTGGTGACCCAAGGGAGCCTGAAGGGGAAGGTCGAGCACCAAGAGAACCGGTCCAGGCAACAGAATATATGAATAGTGGGCTGAGAGAGGGGATCGAGGGCAGAGACCCAACTGATTATGTGGCCCAGATACTACGTAACTTGGTTGAAAGGGACAGCTTCCCCAAACCATTGGAGATCGGCAGGGCACACAGGTCACTCCGACCAAAGCCCAGTGCTGGGGAACAGCCGAGGGCAATAATCGACGAGCTGCACAGGTACCAGGATCAGAAGAGGATCCTGCGCTGGGCATGGCAGACCGAAGCGAGCAGTTGGGAAGGACACCGAATAAGGGTGTATCAGGACATTGGGGCGGATCTAGCAAAGCGCAGGGCCGAGTTTAACCACGCGAAGTCGACCCTGTACAAGAACAGTGTAAAATTCGGGATATTATTCCCAGCCAGGCTCTGAGTGAGATACTAGAATACAGAACACTATTTCGGCACCCCGACAGAGGCGGACAAGTTTGTGCGTGCGAATGGCCTGGACAAAAGGCAAACAAAACAACGGTGAGGAAGACACGGGGAGAAAAAACTGATGGACATGGACAATTTTTGCACAGGACGGCACTGCCTCGCTATGTGTAGGAACACTAACTCATAGGGAGGAAGGGGAGAGGGTACCAAAGCGCAGGATGGTGAGGAAGGACAGCAGCGGAACGGGCATAGGAGGGGGTCCACTGCACTAGCGAGGAAAGCTAGCACAAGGAAGCATGAGAAGGGCTGTGGCGCCTCTCCCTGCGGGGAAAGGGGGGGGGACACACGGGGAGAAGGAAGGGGGATAGAGGAGGGAATCAGGACCACGGAGGGAACATAATGATAAGGAAAGGAAGGGCTCTAGACTGACTTCAGCAGGTCAGGTTCGGGATGATAAAACAAGATGGTACCTTAAGCAGCCATTTTGGAGAGTCCCTAAACAAAAGGAAACCCCGGAGTGCTGGGGCTCACCAGCATGGCGTACACACAGTTAGCGGCCACTTTGGAGGGTCCCACTGAACCAGAGAAGGGGAGGAGCAGAGCTGGAGGGTCTACCATTTAAAATAGCCCAAAACGAATTCCGCTAACTGGGGAGCCAGATAGCCCATGACTGGTCACGAATCCACAAATGGATCTGACCAGTCTGGTTAAGGAAGTTAAAAAGGACCTACAGAGATGGGTTGCACTCCTGCTTTCCCTGGTGGGGATGGTGCAGACGATCAAGTTGAATGTGCGGCCCAGGTTCCTCTTCCTGTTCAGATCCATACTGATCTTCATCCCCAAGGCCTTTTTCCAAACAATAGACAAAATGATTATGGCATTTGTGTGTGTGTGTGTGTGTGGGGGGGGGGGGGGGGGGGGGGGGGGGGGGAAAGAAGAAGAAGAAGAAGAAGAAGAAGAAAGAATCCAAGAATCCCGTAAATAACACTGCAAAGGAGAAGCATAGGTGGCCTGGCCTTCCCAAACTTGTAATACTACCACTGAGCAGCCGCAGCCGAGAGAATGAGGAGATGGGTGGAGGAACCAAACACTGAATGGGGTGAGGATGGAGGAGTCCCCCTGCACAGGAACAACCTTCCACGGGCCCTCGCCATGACGGCACTCCCAACCCTGCCAGCAAAATACTCAACCTGCCCAGCGTATTAGCAACACTGAGAACCTGGAACTAGATGAGGCAGCACTTTGGTCTGACCGAAGTGCCACCATGGCCTCCAGCTGTGGCAACCACAGATTTCCACCAGCCATGCTCGACGCTACCTTTAAGAGGTGGCGACAGGATGGGGGGGACGGACACTGACGGTTAGGGAATTTTACACGGGGGACAGACTGGTGACCCTAGGAGAGCTGACAGAGAGACTGGAACTACAGAACGGACAGGAACTCCGACATCTGCAAATTAAGAACTTTCTCCGCAAGGTACCCAAGGGTCCCGAGAGACACAGTGTTGGAGGAGTTACTGGGCACAGACAGTCTGGGAAAGGGGACCTGTGGGGACATATACGGACGACTGTTAGAAAGAAAACACTCCCCACTGGACAAAACAAGGGGTAAAATAGGAGAAAGAGCTAGGGATGGAAGTAGGGCTGGGGACTCTGGAACGAAGCACTTAGCAGGGCCAACTCCACCTCCACATGTGCAAGGCTAAGCCTCATGCAGCTAAAATTGGTGCACAGAGCTCACCTAACCAGAACGCGAATGAGTAGGTTCTTCCCGGAGGTGGAGGACAAATATGAACGGTGCCAGGGAGGCCCGGCCAACCACACCCGCATGTCCCGAACCTGGGTTCTGGACAGCTTTCTTCGAAGCAATGTCCAAGATTGTGGGAGTGAGGGTGGAGCTGTGCCCGAGAGTGGCAATCTTCAGGGTATTGGAGCAGCCAGAACTTCGTATGGGGAAAGAGGGCTGATGCCCTAGCCTTTGCTTCCCTAATCGACTGCTGGGGAATCCTGCTCCGCATCAGCGCCATGTGGAACGCAATTGATTCCAATGAGAAATGGTGCGGGGTGCGTGATTGACACTCAGGAGGCTGACAAGCTGCAGCCGCATATACATACTCCACTTCCCACACACACCATTTGCCTTCCCAATCACCTGCTGCGCCTGCATATTAACTTTTTGTGATTCATGTACCAGGAGACCCAGATCCCTCTACCACCGGGTTCTGCAAAGTGTGCAAATTCACACTTTTCCACATTATACTTCATTTGCCAATTTTTTGCCTACTCAGTTAGCCTGTCCATATTCCTTTGTAGTCTCTTTACCTCCTCTTGACAATTTACTTTCCTACCTATTTTGGAGTCATTGGTACATTTAGTCCCTTCATCCAAGTCATTGATAGAGATTGTAAATAGCTGAGGCCCCAGCATGATCCCTGTTGCACTCCAGCTTGCCATCCCCAAAATCACTCATTTATCTCACTCTCTGCTTCCTATTAACTAATCAATCCTTTATCCATGTCAATATGTTAGACCTTACAACGTGAGCTCTTTTCTGTGCGGTAACCTTTGATATGGTACCTTGTCAAGTGCCTTTTGGAAATTTAATTGCACCACATCTACTGGTTCCTCTTCATCCATCTTGCTTGTTACTTCCTTAAAGAACTCTAATTAATTAATTAAACCTTATTTCCCTTTCGCAAGACTCTGCCTGATCACATGATGATTTTCTAAGCATCCTGATATAACTTCTTAAATAATGAATCCTAGCAATTTCCCTGTGACAGATGTTAGGCTAACTGGCCTTTAGTCTCCTGCTTTCTGTCTCACTCCTTCCTTGAATAAGAGAAGTTTGCTATTTTCCAATCCACTGGCATCCTTCCGAAATCTGAGGAATTTTAGATGATTATAACCACTGCATCAACTTCTCTTAGTCACTTCTTTTAAACCCTTAGGGTGCAGGGCATTTGAGAGCTTTTAGTTGGTTTTTCCAATACTTTTCCCTGGTGATGGTGATTGTTTTACATTCCTCCCTCTTTTTGACCTCTTGATTTTGTAAGTCTTCTACATAGCAGGCAGGCACTAAATACCTGTTCAACACTTCCACTATTTCCTTGTTTCCCATTATTCGTTTTTCCAACTCACTCTCCAAAGGATCAATGCACACTTTGGTTACTCTTTCCCTTTTTAAAAAATAATTTTATTAGGGTATTTGCAAGCTTTTATAAGAATAACAATAACAGCGACATAAACAATAACAGCGACATAAACATGGTACAATAAACATTTCCACCCCCATCACAATCTTTACACACCCCAACCACAAAACAACAATCCGGCCCTCTCCCCCCCACCCCCCCTTTGGAATTCTGCTTCTGATGACATTTTAATTTTCCCCGAGAAAGTCGACGAACGGCTGCCACCTCCGGGTGAACCCAATCATTGACCCTCTTAAGGCAAACTTTATTTTCTCAAGATTTAGGAACCCAGCCATGTCACTAACCCAGGTCTCTACCTGGTCGGGGGCTTCGAGTCCCTCCACATTAATAAGATCCATCTCCGGGCTACCAGGGAGGCAAAGGCCAAGACGTAGGCCTCTTTCGCCCCCTGAACTCCCGGCTCTTCCGACACTCCAAAGATCACCACCTCTGGACCACCCGTGTTTTGAGTACCGTGGACATTGCCTTAGCGAAACCCTGCCAAAACCCTCTCAGCTTTGGGCATGCCCAAAACATGTGGACATGATTTGCTGGGCTTCCCACGCACCTCGCCCACCTCTCCTCTACCCCAAAAAACATGCTCATCCGGGCCACCGTCATGTGTGCCCGGTGGACTACTTTGTATTGCATCAGGCTAAGCCGGCACATGATGAGGATATATTAACCCTGCTTAGGGCATCCGCCCACAGATCCGCCTCTATCTCTCCTCCTAGCTTGTCTTCCCACTTGCCCTTAAGCTCCTCCACCGGAGTTCCCTCCGCATCCAAAAGTTCCGGGTAAATATCCAATACCTTCCCCTCTCCCACTCAGGTACTGGAGACTACTCTGTCCTGTATCCCCCGTGGTGGCAGCAGCGGGAAGGCTGGAACCTGTCTTCTCAAGAAGTCTCGCACCTGCAAATACCTAAACCCATTCCCTGCTGGCAATACAAATTTATCCTCCAAGGCTTTCAAGCTGGGGAAGCTCCCATCTATAAATATATCCCCCATCCTTCTAATTCCTGCCCTTTGCAATCTCCGGAATCCACCATCCAGCCTACCCGGTACAAACCAATGATTATTATAAATTGGGGTCCAAACCGATGCTCCTTCCACTCTCTCATATCTCCTCCACTGCCCCCAGATTCTCAGAGCCGCCACCACCACCAGATTTGTGGAGTATCGGGCCGGCGAGAATGGAAGAGGTGCCATTATCAGTGCTCCCAAACTTGTGTCTGTGGTGAATGTATTATGCCAATAATCCACCATTGTATTTGTATCTGTGCTGTTGCCCTTGTATTTGTATCTGTACTATGCTGTTGCCCTTGTGGGCTCCTCCTATGGGCCATTGTATGGCATTATCCATAGGGGAACATGTTGGAGCCTGTATGGGCTCCGCCCATGGCTCCTCCCCTTGAAGAGAGGTATAAAGAGTAGTCTACCTGTAGGCGGTTCTCAGTATTGGATCAGTCGCAGGCAGGCACTGTTCTAAGTTAATTAAAGCCAGTTTACTTCTACTCCCGTCTCAAGTGAATTGATTGTCGCATCAGTGTCTTTACCTGACCCCGCCTCCATTTGCTCCCACACCGACCCCTCCCCCACTGCCCACTTCCTAATCATGACTATATTAGCTGCTCATTAGTAATGGCAAAAGTTCGGCAGCGCCAACCCACCCTCCCCCCGATTGCGCTCCAGCAACACTTTCTTCACTCATGGGGTTTTACCCGCCCACAAAAAGACCGCAATAACCTTATTCACCCGCTTGAAAAAGGCCCTTGGGATGGAGATGGGGAGGCACTGAAAGACGAACAGAAATCTGGGGAGGACCATCATTTTCAGTCTGTACCCTCCCCACCAGTGATAGTGGGAGCATGTCCCATCTCTTAAAGCCGGGATAGGTTTAACTTGTGCAGTGCCTCCCATTCCCGAGCCACCTGAATTCCCAGATACCGTAAGCTCCCTCCTACCATTCTAAGCGGCAGCTCTCCCAGTCTCTTCTCCTGCCCTCTTGCCTGGATTGCAAACATCTCGCTTTTCCCCATGTTCAATTTATACCCAAAAAATTTACCAAATTCCCCGAGGATCCGCATAGCTTCCCCCATCCCCTCCAATGGGTCTGAAATATACAAGAGCAGGTCATCTGCGTAAAGCGAGACCCGGTGTTCCACACCCCCCCGAACCAGCCCTTTCCAGTTCCTAGAGGCTCTTAACACCATGGCCAATGGCTCTCTGGCCAGAGCAAACAGTAACGGGGAGAGGGGCACCCTTGCCTCGCCCCTCGGTGTAGTTTAAAATACCTCGACCTCAGCCGGTTTGTATGCACACTCGCTACTGGTGCCTGATAGAGCAACCGCACCCAGCCCTCACCAAACCCAAACCTTCCCAGCACCTCCCACAGGTAATCCCACTCCAAAAGCTTTCTCTGCATCCATTGCGACCACCACCTCCACCTCCTCCACCCCTCCTTCTGAGGGCACCATAATAAAATTTAAAAGCCTTCGAACATTGGCCAGCCCTTGACAAATCCCGTCTGGTCTTCCCCTATCACCCCCGGGACACAATCCTCTATCCTTGTGGCCAGTATCTTAGCCAGCAGTTTGGAGTCCACATTCAGTAGAGAAATTGGCTTGTATGACCCGCATTTCTCCGGATCCTTCTCCCGTTTCAGGATCAATGAAATCGAGGCCTGTGACATTGTTGGGGGCAGGACTCCCTTCTCTCTTGCTTCATTAAATGTCCTCACCAGCAGTGGGCTCCATGGGTGAAATTCTCCGACACCCCGCTGGGTCGGAGAATCGGCGGCTGGCCGCGCGAATCGCGCCACGCCGCCGCGATGCCGGGACGCGATTCTCCGCAGAGCGGCGAATTGGGGCTGGCGTGGTTGGCGCCGGTCGGGGTATGCGGCGACTCTCTGCCCCGGGCCGGCACGGGCTGACGCGCCGATTCGCCGGCCCGAATGGGCCGAGTGGCCGTCATCAAAAAGCCTAGTCCCGCCAGCCCCGTTCTAAAATCCTCTGAGTCGGCGGGACCTCAGTGTTGAAGTGGCCGGAGGCGGCCTGCGGGTGGTCCGACCCCGGGGGGGAGAGGGGCCCCTGTAGTGCCCTGGCCCGCGATCGGGGCCCAATGATCGGCGGGCCGGCTTCTCTGCCCCCCCCGGCCTCCTATCCTCCGCGCCAGCTCCTGTAGCCCTGCGCCATTTGGCGTTGGGGCCGGCGTGGGGAAGAAGGCCACTGCGCATGCGCTAGTTGGCGCCGGCCCAACTGCACATGTGCAGACCCCACGGCGCCGGGATCGGCAGCTGGAGCGGCATGGGGCGCTCCAGCTCCATGCTAACCCCCTGTGGACCGCAGAATGGGGTCCCGGAACAGGCGCCGAAGCCAGAGTAAAATACCCCGTTTTTACGCTGGCATCGGCACTTAGCCGCCCGATGGGAGAATCCTGCCCCGAATCTCTGAAAACTCCTTATAGAATTCCACCGGGTAGCTGTCCGGCCCCGGGGCCCTGCCCGACTGCATGCCCTCCAGCCCCTCAATTATTTCCTCAATTTCAATTGGGGCTCCCAACCCTTCCACCAGATCGTCATCCACCCTCTGGAACCTCAACTGACCCAAAAACTGCCTCATCCCGTCCACCCCAGCCGCCTTCCGACTCATATAATTTGCTGTAAAAGTCCTTAAACACCTCATTCACCCCCACTGGGTCCAGGACCGAGTTCACACCTCTACTCTTTGCTCTCCCTATCTCCCTGGCCGCCTCTCCCCTACCATTTGGTTCCAGGTAGTTTTGGATGAACTTGTTCACCCGCCCACTGATCACTTCGTCCGCTAAAAACCCCACATCCGGCGTCCATAGCGGGCGTTGTCCTCTCTCCAAACTAACCCGTAGATCCACCCAATGTGGGGCATGATCCGACACTGCGATTACCGAGTACTCAGTATCTGCCACCCCCGGTATTAGAGCCCTGCTCAGAACAAAAAAGTCGATGCGAGAGTATACCTTGTGGACATGGGAGAAAAAAGAAAACTCCTTCGCCCTTGGCCGTGCAAACCTCCATGGGTCCATTCCCCCCCCATCTGTTCCATAAACCCCTTCAATTCCTTTGCCGCGGCTGGCACCCTCCCTGTCCTGGATTTTGACCGGTCCAATTCTAGATCAATAACTGTATTAAAATCTCCCCCCATGATCAAGTTATGTGACTCTAAGTCTGGGATCTTACCTAACACCCGCCTCATAAATTCCACATCGTCCCAATTCGGAGGATATATGTTCACGAGTACCACCCGCACCCCCTCCAGCTTCCCACTCACCATTATGTACCTACCCCCCCATGTCTGACACGATTCTCCCTGCCTTGAATGCCACTCGTTTATTGATCAAGATCGCTACCCCCCTGGTCTTTGAGTCCAGCCCTGAGTGGAATACTTGGCCAACCTACCCCTTTCTCAATCTAGTCTGGTCTGTGGCCTTTAGGTGTGTCTCTGGTAACATTGCCACATCCGCCTTCAGCCCCCTCAAATGCGCAAACACACAAGCCCTCTTGACCGGCCCATTCAACCCTCTAACGTTCCATGTAATCAGCCTGGTCGGGGGGACTGCCTGCCCGCACGCCCCACCCCCCCCAGGCCGACTAGCCATCACCCTTTTTAGGCCAGCCTCCAGCTCGCGCCCCCGGCCTCCTCGAGCCTCCCCCTCGGGCATTCGCCCTCCCCGACCTCCCATTTGTCCCCTAGTAACAGTTCCTCCCGTCAGCAAAGCAGCTCCCCCCAGCCGCACCCCCATCAGAAAAAAGTGGGAAAAAAACGCAGAAAGTGTCCAGGAATACCAGCTGCCAGTAAGACAAAGTTAACTTTAGCTATCGAAACAGCCCCTTATTGCACATAACACTACTTTTATTCAAACCAGCACAAAAATGATTTTCAACAAATCACCACTACAATACTCTCCAAGGATTCAGTGTCTTTAGTTCACCTCCAGTCTTTTTTCCTTGATGAAAGTCCATACATCGTCTGGTGTTTCAAAGTAAAAATGTGACCCACAGAGGGGCTGGGTACAACATATGTGACCCACAGAGGGGCTGGGTACAACATCCCGAACTTCATCCCCTTCTTGAAGAGGGCCGTTTTTGCTTGATTAAACCCAGCTCGCCTCTTGGCCAAATCCGCGCCCAGGTCTTGATAAATGCGCAGCTCACAATTCTCCCACTTGCTGCTCCGTTCTTTCTTGGTCCACCGCAGAAAGTGTCCAGGAATCGGTACAAACTTACCACCATCGCCCTGGGCGGCTCATTCATGAGGGCTTCTTCGCGAGGGCTCTGTGCGCTCTATCCACTTCTCGGGGCCGAGGGAACGCCTCAGACCCCATCAACTTCTCCAGCATGTTCGTCACATAGGCCCTCGCATCCGATCCCTCACTGCCTTCAGGAACGCCGACGATTCTCAGATTCTGCCTCCTGGACCTGTTCTCCAGGTCCTTCAGCTTCTGCTGCATTCTTTTCTGGCGATCATTCATCATCTCCAGCACAGTTAGGTATTCCTCGTGCTCGGACATCTTTTTCCCCACCTCCTGGATTGCACGTCCATGGGTTTCTTGATTCTGCACCACCTGACCAATCGAAGCCTTGATCGGGTCCAGCGTGTCCTTCAAAAAACTTCACCAGTTGCTCCATCGACCACTGTGCCGTCTCCCTGCTGCCCTGCTTCTCCGCCATGCTTTCCCGCGTTGCCAGCTCTGCTCGCGTCTTCTTTGTAGAACTTTGTCTTCTCACACGGCCACTTCTGGTCCAATTCTCCATACACTGGAGGGGGATTTCTCCTCACTGTCTCACTCTTCACCGATTTATCCAATAAAATCCAGGAAAAAACGGGAGAAAAAGGTCCAAAAGTCCATCATAGGTGGGAGCTATCATATGTGCGACCTACTCCTCCATGGTTGCCACCGGAAGTCTGACTCTTTTCATTTTTAAATACTTGCAGAAACTCTTACTATCTGTTTATTTATTTCCAGCTAGGTATCGCTCAAATTCTAATTTCTCCCCTCTATTAATTATTTAGCGTTCTTTGCTGGTTCTTAATATCTGTCCAATCTTCTGACCTACCTCTAATCTTCGCAGAGTTGTATAGTGTACCTTTCAATTTGATAATGTTCTTAACTTTCACATTTAGCCATGATGCATTCTTCCAATAGAGATTTTGCCTGGAGTTATTAAATAATGTGGGCGGCACGGTAGCACAGTGCTTAGCACTGTTGCTTCACAGCTCCAGGGTCCCAGGTTTGATTCCCAGCTTGGGTCACTGTCTGTGCGGAGTCTGCAAGTTCTCCCTGTATCTGCGTGGGTTTCCTCCGGGTGCTCCGGTTTCCTCCCAAAGACCCAATAGATATGCTGTTAGGTAATTTGGACATTCTGAATTCTCCCTCTGTGTACCCGAACAGGTGCCAGAATGTGGTAACTAGGGGCTTTTCACAGTAACGTCATTGCAGTTTTTATGTAAGCCTACTTGTGACAATGTAGATTATTATTAAATGAAATGGCTCCATAAAAGTCTGCCACAGCTTCTCCACTGTCCTACCTTTTAACCTAGTTTTCACATTCACTTTAGCCAACTCTGTGTTCATGCCTTGAGAATTATCCTTATTTAGGTTTAAAATACTGGTCTCAGGTGGACACTTCTCACCTTCAAACTGAATGTAAGATTCTATCATTTTATGATTGCTGTCACCTTTACTGTGAGGTTATTGAATAATTGTGTTTTATTGCACATTACCAGGTCTAGAATAGCTCATTTCCTGGTTAGTGCTGGAATGTATTGCTCTAAGAAATTGTTAGGTTGCAATCTACTTTAGTAGATGTTTTAAAAATTCAAAGTCTTTCGAAATTTACCATAATGTTCTTTCATCAAAAAGATCCAGCTTACTGTAGACTCCTAAAAGGTCTGTAAACGAGCACAGAGAGTGGGAATGTTGATTCATTCACCCTGGGGTCTATGGAGAGCTTTGAGGGTGGGACATGCTTCTGTTTTCAACGTTTTCAAAACTAATGCAAAGGATCACGGAAACGCACTATTAAACAACTAACAGAAGGAGTTGACTCCACAAATATACCCATCCTCAATGATGGGGGAGCCCAGCACATCAGTGCAAAAGAGAAGGCTAAAACCACCTTCAGCCAGAAGTACCAAGTGTATGATTCATCTTGGCATCCTCCCGCGGTCCCCAGCATACTAGATGCCAGTCTTCAGTCAATTTGATTCAATCCAAATGTTATCAAGAAACAGCTGAAGGCACTGAATACTGCAAAGGCTATAGGTCCTGACAATATTCTGGCAATTGTGCTCCAGACCTTGCCCCTAGGCAAGCTGTTCCACTGGCACCTACCCAGCAATGTGGAAAATTGCCCAGGTACGTCCTATCCACAAAAATCAAGACAAATCCAACGCAATCAATTATTGGCCCGTCAGTCTCTCTCAGTAAAGTGTTGGAACATATTGGTGACAGTGCTATCAAGTGGCACTTAATCAGCAATAATCTGCACATTGTTGTTAATTTTGGGTTCCTCCAAGGCCTCTCAGCTCCTGATCGCATTACGGTCTTGATCCAACCATAGACAAAACAATGGAACTCAAGAGGTGAGAGTGACTGCCCTTGACATCAAGGCAGCATTTGGCCGAATGTGGCATCAAGGAGCCCTAACAAAACTGAAGTCAATGGAAATCAGGGATTTCCTGATTTGTTGGAGTCTTTCTTAGCACAAAGGAAGATGGTTGTAGTTGTTGGAGGGCAATCATCTCAGTCCCCAGACAATGCTGCAGGAGTTCCTCAGGGGAGTGTCCGAGGCTCAACCATCTTCAGCTGCTTCATTAATGACCTTCCCACCGAAAGGTCAGAACTTGGGATGTTCGCAGATTACTGCACAATGTTCAGCACCGTTTGTGATTCCTCAGATACTGAAGAAGTCCATGTCCAAAGGCAGGAAAACTTGGACAATATTCAGGATTGGGCTAATAAGTGACAAGTAACATTCATACCACATAATGACCCGCTCCAATAAGAGAACCTAATCTTCTCCCCTTGACATTCAATGGCATTACAATTGTCGATGTCCCCACTATCACACGAGAGTTACTATTGGCCAGAAACTAAACTGGACTGGCCATATAATACTGTGGCTACAAGAGCAAATCAGAGGCTGGGAATCCTGCAGAAAGTAACTCACCTTCTGACTCTCTAAAGCCTGTCTACCATCCACAAATTAGGAGAGTGGTTGAATACTCGCCACCTGCATGGATAAGTGCAGCTCCAAAAACATTCGAGGTTGGACACCATCCAAGACAAAGCATCCAATTTGATTAGCATCTTAACCACCACCTTCAACATTCACTCTCTCCACCATCAATGCACAGAGATAGAAGTGGAACTCGGCAAGATTCCTTCTATAGCACCTTCCAAACCCACGGCCTCTATCACCTAGAAGGGCAAGGGCATTAGATGCATTGGAACAGGACCACTTGCAAGTACCCCTCCAAGCCAAACGCCATCTTGATTTGGAAGTCTCTCTCCATTCTTTTACTGTTGCTGGTTCAAGATGCAGAAATTCCCTCCCTAACAAGACTGTGGGTGTACCTACTCATGGACTGCAGTGGTTCCGGAAGGCAATTCACTCTCACCTTTCTCAAAGGCAATTAGGGATCGGCTGTAAATGCTGGACTGGGCTACGATGCCCACACCCAGTGAATAAACTTTAAAAAATCCCAGTCTTTGGCCTACTCCTGTAAGCACAGTATTTATTTGGCTATTCCAGTTAAATTTCTGGTCAATGGGAACCCTAGGTTATTGATGGTAATACCGTCAAATGTCAAGGGAGCTGGTTAGACTTTCTCTTGTTGGAGATGGTTATTGCCTGGCACTTGCATGGCGCATATGTTTCTTGTCATTTGTCATTCCATCCTAAATGTTGTCCAGGTATTGCTGCATTTGGACACGGACTGTTTTATTATCTGAAGAGGGACTGAGCACCAATCATCAGCGAGCATCCCCACAGTTGACCTTTGGATGCAGGCAAAGTCATTGATGACACAGCTAAAGATGGCTGTGCCTAGGAAACTGCCCTGAAGAACCTGCGCAGCATGCACAGAGGCTGGGATAATTGGCCTACAAGAATCACAAACATCTTCCTTTATATGAGTAATTTTCAAACCCAGGGTCACGACCCATGGATGGGTTGGGGGCGGGTATCGGGAGCGCAGGAGGGCTGCGGGGCCTTGCATCCCGGCATTCCCGATAGCGGGACCATGCATCGCGGCACCCGATCGCGGGACGTAGTGCCCAACAGTGTGACCAGCTTTCAGAATGCCGGCTGTTCTGCGCATGTGTGCCCCCTCATCAGTGCAGAGGCCTGGAGCCCAGCGGGGCAGAACATCTCCTCCTGCCATCAGTGCTCTGACCTAGGAGCATTTTTTTTTTTTTTTTTTTTAAAATCGCTGGAGTCTTCCTTCCTGCAGTGGCAGCAGTGAGCAGATCACTGATGTCATGTGTTCTCGGCACAAGACAGAGATTCATCCATCTTGCAGCTGCCAGGGTCTCTGGTGAACAACCCATGAAGAAGCTGAAAACGGGGGGATTCGGGGGTGTTGTTCTGTAGGTTTTTTTTTCTTTTTTTAATGTGTCGGCCTGCGCAGTTGTTTAAGAGATGTGAATGTGTTAAATTGTGAAAATTACAAATGCTTCAATAAAATATTTTCTCAAAAAAAAGCTGAAAACGGGATCAAAGTAGCATAAAGCTGATTACTTGAGGTTTGGGTTTATTAATTGTGCTACTGCAAATCAGGATTCAAAGTTCATGTGTGTTATATGCAGGAAAGCATTGGCAAATGAAAGCTTAAAACCCTCAAAACTTCAAAGACATTTGAAGACTAAGTATGGCGAGTTAATCGACAAACCTCTTGATATTTTTCAACGGATGCAGTGAGATCTTAAATCATCCACAGAAGTCATTATCAGAATTGTAACATTGAATAACAAAGCAAGTGAGATTGTAAGTGAAAATGGTGGGCCATGACATTCGGGCGGCATGGGGAAGGTCGGCCGATGTGGGTCGCGAAGGTCGGCCAGCGTGAGTCACAAAGGTCGGGCGGTGTGGGTCCCGAAAGACAGCCGGTTGGCTAAAAATGGGTCCTGGGCAAAAAAGTTTGAAAAACACTGCTTTATAATAGGTATGCCTCCAGTGGAGATTTCCCCAATTCCAATTTGCTTCAATTTTACTAGGGCTCTTTGATGTCACATTCAGTGAAATACTGCCTTGATGTCAAGGACAGTTACTCTCACTTCACCTATGGGATTGAACTCTTTTGTCAATATTTGAACCAAGGTTATAATGAGGTAAGGAGCCAAGTGGCCCTGCGAACCTTAACTCAGCATTAGTGAGTGTGTTATTGCTGAGTAGGTGCTGCTTAAAAGCAATATCAATGATATCTTCCATAAGTATACTATGATTGGGAGTTATCTGAAGGAGCAGTAAATGGCTGAAATCAAAACAGAAAGTGTTGGAATAACTCAGCTGGTCTGGTAACATCTGTGGAGAGAGCAACACAGTTAACATCCGTGGAGAGAGTTACACAGTTAACATTGAGCCCAATGACATTGGGCTTGAAACATTAAGTCTGTTTCTCTCTCTACAGATGCTGCTAGATCGGCTAAGTATTTCCAGCACTTGTTATTTCAGTACTCCAGAATTTTCAGTATTTTGATTTTATTTTAGCAGTAAATGGTTGGAGTGGGTTTGTTCTTTTTTGTGGATAGGTTGGTTGGGGAATTTTCCACATTGTCAGTAGATGTCAATGTTGTAGCTGTATTGATCAGCTTGGCCAGAAGAATAGCTACTTTTGGAGTAGAAATCTTCAACACTAGGGGGCATAATCGAATGGCCACATTATCCCGCTCCTGGGATACACCTGGCTTGCAACGCCTTGCGAGATCTAACGTAATCTCACGAGACGTTGCGATGTGAATCCTGCCCTTTATGGGTGGGATCACCTTTTGGCAAATCTGCATATTAGAGCGAGACAGCTGGTCTCACTTGGGTTGCCTCAGGGATGCCATTTAAAGTGCAGAAAACAGGCTATGTGCGGCCTCGGCCGCGTGTTTCCTGCTGAGGCCCCATCTAACCGGGCCGCGTTAAATAGCGGGGTGTTTCTCGGCACTGCAAGCACCGGGAACAGGTGGCTAAACATGCTCACTACGAGACTTTGTTCGCATTTTGTTAAATTGCGCCCATGATGTTATCAAGACCCCATAGTCTTAGCTGGGTCCAGCGCACTCAGCCATTTCTCGTTAAGACTGGCACCTGTGTGGCTGAGGATCTCAAGAGGCAACACTGGTGGATCATCCACATGACACTTCTGGACAGGATGGTTGTAAACACTTTACCCTTGTCTTTTGCACTGGTGCATGGAGCGGCATTCAAGATGGGGTTTGTTTAATTGTCCACCACCATTCAAACGGTTTGTGATAGGACTGCAGAGTTGTGTTCACACAATCACTTAGTTCTTTACATCGCTGCTTCTGTTGTTAAGCACATTTGTCCTGCGTTAAAATGTCACTAGATTGTTGCCTCATTTTTAGGATACCTGATGCTGCTCCTGATATGCTCTCCTTACTCCTCAATGAATTATAGTTGATCCCTTGGCTTGATGGTCACGGTAGGGTAAGAAATATGCTGGGCCACGAGTTTACAGACTGTGGAGTACAATTTTGTCATTGCTAATAGTTCACACCGCCTTACAGATACACAAGTTTGAACTGCTTGTCCTTTTCGAATCTAGCCCATTTTGCACAGTGGTAGAGACACACATCACAATGGAGGGTAGGACATCTTGCTACCCTCAACACTTCTTCCAAGCGATGTTCAACATGGAAACATACTGATTCATCAGTTGATGGAGGTTGTTAGGTGGTAGGTCGGAGAATTCTCCGGCGTCGGTTTTTGGGTGGGAGCGGGGATCGCGCCATGCCGGTCGATTCTCTGGGCCCTAATGGGTTGAGCGGCTGCCCATTTGCGGCCAGAACACGCTGGCACTCCTGCTCAATCGTCAATCTGAGTTGAGGAACAGGAATTCAGTAGTCGTAATCGAAGTTCAGTTGTCCAGGGGGCAAGGTGGTACTGCTACCTCAAATGCCGAGGAACCAAGTTCCATCCCAGCCCCGGGTCAATGTCCATGTGGAGTTTGCACTTTCTCCCGGTTCCTGCATGGGTCTCACCCCCACAACCCAAAGATGTTCAGGGTAGGTGGATTGGCCACGCTAAAATTGCCCTTCTATTAAGAACATAAGAACTAGGAGCAGGAGTAGGCCATCTGACCCCTCGAGCCTGCTCCACCATTCAATTAGATCATTGCTGATCTTTTTTGGACTCAGCTCCACTTTCCGGCCTGAACACCATAACCCTTAATCCCTTTATTCTTCAAAAAACTATCTATCTTTATCTTAAAAACATTTAATGAAGGAGCCTCAACTGCTTCAATGGGCAAGGAATTCCATAGATTCACAACCCTTTGGGTGAAGAAGTTCCTCCTAAGCTCAGTCCTAAAATCTACTTCCCCTTATTCTGAGGCTCTGCCCCCTAGTTCTGTTTTCAGCCGCCAGTGGAAACAACCTGCCCGCATCTATCCTATCTATTCCCTTCATATCGGGGGTCGCGTAACTATTTAGCATGTGGGAGTCTCGTTCGTTAGCAGAATTAAAGAAACAAAATTGGGCACTTCAAATTTTTTTTTTTTTTTAATTCAGTTGTCCAATTCTTTTTTTTGGATAGCAAATACCTTGGTAGTGGTCTTTTTCCTTTAGTCCCACCTCCATTTGATCCTAAATGGTACCATGCAGATCTGGTTCTCTCACTCAGGAAGCTCCAGGTTAAATATTGTGGAAAATGTAAAACGGTCAGTGAAGCACTAGAAGTTCTTTTTCTAATTTTGGAGCAGAGGCAGATGCCTGGAAAGAGTAGAGAGACGTTTTCTGCATCTATTTATGCAAAGGCTTTATATTCAAAACAGAAATTTGTATATTTTTCCAGCACTAACATCACCATATCGCAAGGAAAACTTTCAAAATAAATTTGTGCTGTGAACATTTGGAAAAGGAAATTATCTTACAAATACATTGGAAGCAATGCTCTCCATCCCATGTATTTATTCAATTAGTGGTAAAAGACATGATATGGCAGGTAATTAATACATTTGAGACTGTGGCACTCTTCCATTACAATGATGGAACCCATGTTAAAACTTTAAAAACAGTTAGAGGAAGTATTTACTACAATGAAAGCAATGCCAATTTCAAAAATGTTACTGTAAAAATTGGACACATCTAGCCAGCTGCAAGTCCGTTGACTGAAATCTTTGTTTCTTTTTTAATCAAAATTTAGAATTGTAGGTTCATGTCCGGTTTCCTTCACAAAATTCAGGAAGTCTACAGGCTTAATACCCATAGTGGCTGAATTAATCATTGGATGAAAATACAGTCTTTCATGTCCTCCATCCACAAAGTTTGAATCTAACACAAATTTTACATCCCCTTGTTTATCACAAAACAAAGAAAATGGTGTTGCACAACCTTGACCAACTTTTAATTTTTCCAGCATTGTCCCTTCATCTGCAAAGCGCAGATTTCCACTTCCACAACCCAGCTTCTTTGCTAGGTCATTCAAGTTGATTTGTCTGTCGTATAAAACTGTCACCAACCATAAGCTTTTTTTCTTCTTGTCTTTAAGAAACAAATTCTTACTGTGTGCCCCTTTAAGATGTTGTACATAAGGCATCATAGCTTCAACTGTGAACACCTAAAAAAAAAAGTAAAAATTCTGAAATTAAGAATAATCTATGCTTTGCAGGATACAATATTCAAATTTAGAAACCAAATAGTTCTACAAGCAAGCTGAATGAATTATACAAATGTCTCATAGATCATAGAATTTACAGTGCAGAAGGAGGCCACTCGGCCCATCTAATCTCCACCGGCCCTTGCAAAGAGCACCCTACCTAACCCCACACCTCCACCTTAACCCCGTTACCCCATCTAACCCTTTTGGGCACTAAGGGCAATTTTATGTGGCCAATCCACCTAACCTGCACATCTTTGGACTGTGGGAGGAAACCGGAGCACCCGGAGGAAACCCACGCAGATATGGGGAGAACATGCAGAATCCACACAGACAGTGATCCAAGCTGGGAATCGAACTTGGGACCCTGGTGCCGTGAAACAACAGTGCTAACCACTGTACACATTCACCCTCTATCAACTAATGTAAGATTTTTATATTCATATTTTTAATGGGAATAGCCTAAATAAACCTGTCACACATAAATTAGGACTTATTCTAATGGAAGGGCTGGAAAGAAAGTGTAATCACAGCATGACATGTTTCCATTATAAATCTGGACATGTGAATTTATAAAATGAACGAGATAAATTAAGGGTGCACGGTACCATAGTGCTTAGCACAGTTGCTTCACAGCTCCAGCGTCCCAGGTTCGATTCCCAGCTTGGGTCGCTGTCTTGCGGAGTTTGCACTTTCTCACCGTGGCTGCGTGGGTTTCTTCCGGGTGCTCCGGTTTCCTCCCACAGTCTAAAGATGTGCAGGTTAGGTTGATTGGCCATGCTAAATTCCCTTAGTGTCCATAAAGGTTGAGTGGGGCTACTGGGTTACGGGGATAGGGTAGAGGTGTAGATTGCTCTTTCCCAAGGGCCGATGCAGACTCAATAGGCTCAATAGCCTCCTTCTGCACTGTAAATTCTATGAAATAAATAAGAACAGAATGTAGAACTTTTAAAATTGTGACCCCTAATCTAATAATCGCCAGAACCTGCTTCACCTGAAGGTTATACTTACTCTTGAATCTCCATACACACTGCTGGGAAGATCAATAATCAAGATTCTTGTATAGTTCTTGAAAATGTGATGTAATCATTCCCTGTGGAAATTCCACTGGGAATGAGTGTGTGTTGGTTAGTCTGTTATGTTTCACTACAATTCCTGTAGGTGATAATGCACTCAGATTTCCAATGTTAATCTCATCTTTGGTTTATCTGGATTCCCTGTACTGCCACAATGTGGCGCTATATTTACTTTTGTCCAAAAATCACTCAAATTCCCACAGATTCCCTACGGTGCGGAAGGAGGCCATTGGGCCCACCAGGTTTGCATCAATCCTCCGAAAGAGCACTCTACCTAGGTCCTATCCCCATAACCCCACCTAATCTGCACATGTTTGGACTGTGGGAAACAGCTGGAGCACCCAGAGGAAACCCACGCCGACATGGGGAGAATGTGCAAACTCAACACAGACTGTCGTCACCCAAGGGCGGAATTGAACCCAGACCCCTGGTGTTGGTAGGCAGCAGTGCCATTTCTGAAAACAATACTGCTACTGCCACAATCTGTTCTGACTGAAACCTCAAATTACTTTTAATAAATATTATAATGGAGTGATTATATTACTGGGCTGATAATTAACAGAATATGTATTCAAAAACTATAAACAAGAAGTTTGTATCAGCAAAAATCACTATGATACTCTCAGAATGATGTAGAAACTCACATGTTTGCTTAATTTGTCATCCTTACCCAGATTGGCCTGCATCTGGTTCCAATCCCATGCACCAATGTGATCGATTCTTAACTACCCTCCAAACTGGCCTTGCAAGCCATTCAGTAGTATTAAATCATGGATGTGCATAATCACTGGCATAGATCAGTTGGGTCACGTGGTCCA
This sequence comes from Scyliorhinus torazame, assembly GCF_047496885.1. NCBI lineage: Eukaryota > Metazoa > Chordata > Chondrichthyes > Carcharhiniformes > Scyliorhinidae > Scyliorhinus > Scyliorhinus torazame. The sequence goes on from NC_092707.1 coordinate 314,188,534, forward strand.
TTTCTGTGCTATAACTTTATGCAGTTGTGGTTCAAGAAAGTGGTCCACCATCAGTTTCTTAGGGCAGCCTTACCAATTGCATCCACATCCCAAGAATATTTTCACTTGACTGATTCCTGGGTTGAAGGGATTAGTTTATGAGGAAAGGGTAAGCAGGTTGGGCCCATTAGAGTTTAGAAGAATGAGAGGTGATCTTATTGAGGCACATAAAATCCTGAAAGGATTTGACAGGGTAGATGCTGAAAGGATGTGTGTGTGTGTGTGTGTGTGTGTGTGTGTGTGTGTGTATGGTGGTGGTTTGGGGGGGGGGGGGGGGGGGTTAGAATTAGGGGACATAATTTGAAAATTAGAAATCTCCCATTTAAGACTGAGATGAGGAGGTATCTTTTCTCTCAGCGGACCATTAGTCTGTGGGAATCTCTTCCCCAGAGAGCAGTGGATGATGGGTAATTTATCAAGGCTGAGTTACATAGATTTGTTGCTTGACAGGGAGGCAAGCCATGATCTTATAATAATAATCTTTATTCTCACAAGTAGGCTGACATTAACACTGCAATGAAGTTACTGTGAAAAGCCCCTAGTTGCCACATTCTGGCGCCTGTTCAGGTACACGGAGGGAGAATTCAGAATGTCCAAATGATCTAACAGCACGTCTTTCGAGACTTGTGAGAGGACACCGGAGCACCTGGAGAAAGCCCACGCAGACACGGGGAGAACGTGCAGACTCCGCACAGACAGTGACCCAAGCCGGGAATCGAACCTGGGACCCTGGTGCTGTGAAGCAACCGTGCTAACCCCTGTGCTACCATGCCGCCCATTATCAAAGGGTGCAGTAGACTGGAGGGGTGAAATAGCCTACTCCTGCTCCTATTTCTTTTGTTCTTCTGTATGAATTTAAAAAGTATGATTTTTTTAAACTTTTAATGCCTTCATTCATGCTTCTACTCGAGGGCCTCAGGTTCTTCCGCACACCTGCTGTTTGCTCAATTTCCAAAGATACTTCAGTGTCATTTAACTAGTTGAACTGCTACAATGATTTGGCAGTTTATCAGATTTCTTTTTAAAAATTAAAGTCACCAGCAGGCCCCTGGGATAGAGAAAGAGATTGGTTTTCTGAATATGTGATTCTGTTGCCTTGACAGATCTGGGGGTGCCCTTCAATGTGCCCCAGCAAGGGTCTCCCGGATTGTTGTGGTCTGCTGTGCACTTCATAGAGAGAATTGGAGATGGCACCAGGGGAAAATGGAGAGTTCCTAGCATCCTTGGAGGAGGATGTGGAGGGGCCAGATATGCCGTTCGTGTGTGGAGCTGCAGACCTGCCTGCCAAAGAAGCCTACAATGGCCTCATCCAGGCTATTTTAGTTGAGGTGTGCTTCCAGCATTAAACTTTCCATCAAATCCCCTGTGCAATCCTCCTATCATTATCACTTCCAAACTTCCTCTTTACAATTACCCAGCCATTCTTCACAGTCACACCCTTTCCTCCTCATCAAGGTGCCTCATTCCAATCAGCTGACTGAAACCGATGGGTCAATGGGGAGGTACAACAGAGAAGAGTTCATGAGAATGAGCAGTTCACATAAAACCCATTCTTTCGCTCACATGAAGAGCTTCAAACAGGTAGGTTGGAAGTGAGATAGCATGAGTGATGGGGCAGGGGGATTGTGTAGAGTTGCAGGCCACATTTACCTCACAATTTCAAAAGGATAATGCAACCTGCAGTTCTCAGCGGTAAGTTACCCTGCCATACCACCCACCCACTCAAAAGGAAAGAAAACAAGAGACATGGTGAAGAAGGTAGTTAAAAGCAAAGAGAGTTTAGGGAGCAAGAAGCAGGAAGTGCAAAAGAGGCAAGAAGAAAAGTTGACAGAGAGAGAGAGCCAGCACATAAAAGCAACAGAAACAGTAAGGGACTGTGCTCTCCTACTAGAAATGCCACAGGAAATGAGCTAGTTTAAGTTAATATTTTCAGTCCCGCATTTTAATCAAAAACTATATTGCTCCAAACTCCATTTCCTAACTACCAACGCCCTCCCGGCAACCCCTCCTGGCAGCAACATGAGATTAATTCAGTCTGTTTGCAACCGTTACATTTGATCCTGAAATGAGCTTCTGACCTCATATTCATACCATCTCTGAGACCACCTTTTCCACCTCTGTAACATTGCTGACATTTGTCCCCATCTCAGCTCATCTGCTGCTGAAACTCATCCAATGACTTCATTACCTCCCAACACACAGCTGGCTGGTCTCCAACATTCCACCCTCCATAAACTTTACATCTTCCAATCTCTGTTGTGCGTGTCTCAACTTGCAGCAAGTCCAGTTCCTTTACCATCTCTGTGCTCGCTGACCTTCATTGGCTCCGAGTGAAACAATATCTTGACATTAAAATTTGCATCCTTGTTTTCAAATCCCATCATGGCCTTGCCCTTCCCCATCTTCAGCCTCAAAACCCTCCAAGATATCTGCACTGCACTCCTTTAATTCTGGCCTCTTGTGCATTTCCAAATCATAATTGCTTCACTCAGAAGGTTGTGTGCATCTGAAGACCCACACATCCAGACATAGGAACAGTGTCTTCCCCACAGCTACTAGACTCAACGACTCTACCTCGGACTGATGTGTTCCCTGTAAGACACTATTCACGACACCCTATGCTGCTCTTGCTCATGTATTTGCTTTGTTTGGCACCTTGTTCCGCACTGTAACCAATCACGGTGTGTTGATGTACCATTTGTCAATGTACTCTGTCGATTATTCTTTTTTCTCTACTGTGTACGTTCCCGTGGCCGCGGAAAAATACTTTTCACTATACTTCGGTACGTGACAATAAATCAAATCAAAATCAATCAAATTAATCAACTCTTGGTGGCTATGGCTTCAGTTCTCTCAATCCTAAACTCTGGAATTCCCTCACTATCTCTCCACCTTGCTTCTTTTAAGACACTTCAAACCTTCCTCTTTGACCAAGCTTTTAGTAATCTAATCTAATGCCTCCTTATCATACTTTATTTAATAAATCCTCCTGTGAAGTTCCTTGGGATATTTAATTACTTTAATGGCATTTTATAAGTAAGTTAACATAGCGATTTGTTTTAAACATAGTTTTACTATTTTTTTGAAAAACATTTTATTACGGCATTTATAATAATAACAGTAAGCAGTACAAATACAAATATAAACATAATGCAAAGACCGCCTCCCTCCCTCACAAGTCCCACCTCCTCTAAACAATAATCTAACTCCCCCCCCCCCTCCCCACACACCTTTGCTGACAGTTAGTTTTCTCCAAAGAAGTCGACAATCGGCTGCCACCTCTGGACAAACCCAGTATTGACCCTCTTAGGGCAAACTTTATTTTCTCAAGTCTGAGAAACCAAGAGGGCAGTAGAGTGGAGCTGCTGATTGGCTGTTGCGGGGGAACTTTGCATCACTGCATTGCGGTCACCGTATCTTGAAGGTGGTTTGTGGAGGAGCTGTTGTCAAGTGACAATTAAACCCGAAACACTTCTTCAGTGTTTCCCTCCCTACCTCCTCCTCTAACCAAAAAAAAAGACAATCACTGTAAGGATCCCAGCCGAGTAAAGATCAAGAGGGAGACTCGAGGGCAGGTAGATGTAGAAAGAAGTTGAACCGTGATGTCACAGCCTGCAGGTAAGTGATTGGCTGGTGACTGGCAAGTAGTTTTTCTTTTCCCGGCGGTGTTATCGTGCGGGCTGCAGTGGTTGTTGAGTGAGTGCTTGCTGAGAAGGGGAGTAAAATTTTTTTAAACTTACTGTTGGGAGTTTCCAGCTGAATCCGGTCGGAGTGAGGACAGAGTGACTGCTGGTGAAAGAGCGCGAGGAGAGCGGCGGGGACTCAGGATAAAAGAGCGCAAGGAGAGCGGCGGGGACACAGCTGCCGGAGAAGCGGCCTTCAGATTTTCGGCGGGAGCAGGGGTCAGGGGGCTGTCGGGAAGGTAAGTTTTCCTCTTTAAAAATTTACCTTGTAGAGTGACATCACAGCAAAGCAGTGACCTGATTGGCTGGTAACGAAAGTGCTCCAATTAGCAGTAGCTGGGAGAAATTTAACTCTGTGTGTTGGTAAGTATTGTGATTGGTAAGTAAAATCTTTATTCCTTTCACTTATTCATTATTTGACATTATATTTGTAATCAGTTAAGGTAAAGTGTAAAAATGACAGGAGATCCCAGACCCTTGTTATGCTCCTCGTGCTCAACGTGGGAGTTCAGGGACGCGGCCGATGCCCCTGACTCCTTCATGTGCGGGAAGTGTGTCCAGCTGCAACTCCTGTTAGACCGCATGACGGCTCTGGAGTTGCGGATGGACTCACTTTGGAGCATCCGCGATGCGGAGGGGGTCGTGGATAGCACATTCAGTGAGTTGGTCACACCGCAGATTAGGATTGGTGAGGGAGACAGGGATTGGGTGACCAAAAGGTAGAGAAAGAGCAGGAAGGCAGTGCAGGTGTCCCCTGCGGTCATCTCCCTCCAAAACAGGTATACCGTTTTGGATACTGTTGGAGATGACTCACTAGGGGAAGGCAGTAGTAGCCAGGCTCATGGCATCGTGGCTGGCTCTGCTGCACAGAAGGGCAGGAAAAAAACTGGCAGGGCTATAGTCATAGGGGATTCAATCGTAAGGGGAGTAGACAGGCGTTTCTGTGGTCGAAAACGAGACTCCCAAATGGTATGTTGCCTCCCGGGTGCATGGGTCAGGGATATCTCAGATCGGCTGCAGGACATACTGAAGGGGAAGGGTGAACAGCCAGTTGTCGTGGTGCATATAGGCAAAAAAACGGGATGAGGTCCTACAATCAGAATTTAGGGAGTTAGGAGACAAGTTAAAAAGTAGTACCTCAAAGGTAGTAATCTCAGGATTGTTACCAGTGCCACGAGACAGTCAGAGTAGAAATTCAAGAATAGTCAGAATGAATACGTGGCTTGAGAGATGGTGCAGGAGGGAGGGCTTCAGATTTTTGGGACATTGGAACCGTTCTGGGGTGGTAGGACCATTACAAATCGGATGGTCTACACCTGGGCAGGACTGGAACCAATGTCCTAGGGGGTGCTTTTGCTAACACTGTTGGGGAGGTTTTAAACTAATGTGGCAGGGGGATGGGAACCAGATTAGGAAGTTAGAGGTCAGTAAAGAGGCAGCAACTAAAGCCAGTAAGGTACTAGATAATAAACTCAATGTGACTAAGGGGAAGAGTAAACAGGGAAGAGGTGATGAACGCAAAGGGACAGGTGGTCTGAGGTGCATTTGTTTCAATGCGAGAAGTGAAGCAGGTAAGGCAGATGAATTTAGGGCTTGGATTAATACCTGGGAATATGATGTTATTGGTATTACGGAGACTTGGTTGAGGGAAGGGCAAGACTGGCAACTAAATATCCCAGGGTATAGATGCTTCAGGAGGGATAGAGAGGGAGATAAAATGGGTGGAGGAGTTGGATTACTGGTCAGTGATGATATCACAGCTGTGATTAAGGAGGGCACGATGGAGGATCCGAGCACTGAGGCAATATGGGTAGTGCTAAGAAATAGGAAGGGTGCAGTAACATTGTTGGGACTTTACTACAGGCCTCCCAAAAGCGAGCGTGAAGTAGAAGTACAAATATGTCGACAGATTATAGAAAAATGTAGGAGCAATAGGGTGGTCGTGATGGGAGATTTTAACTTCCCCAACATTGAATGGGACGCATGTAGTGTTGGAGGCGTAGATGGAGCAGAATTTGTAAGGAACATCCAGGAGAGTTTTTTTGAGCAGTATGTAAATAGTCCAACTCGGGAAGGGGCCATACTGGACCTGGTATTGAGGAATGATCCCGGTCAGGTTGAAGTTTCAGTCGGTGATTACTTTGGGAATAGCGATCACAATTCCGTAAGTTTTAGAATACTCATGGACAAAGACGAGAGTGGTCCTAAAGGAAGAGTGCTAAATTGGGGAAAGGCCAAGAACAACAAAATTCGGCAGGAGCTAGGGAATGTGGATTGGGAGCAGCTGTTTAAGGGTAAATCCACATTTGAAATGTGGGAGTCTTTTAAGGAAAGGTTGATTCGAGTGCAGGACAGACATGTCCCTGTGAAAATGAGGGATAGAAATGGCAAGATTAGGGAACCATGGATGACAGGTGGAATTGTGAGACTAGCTAAGATGAAAAAGGAAGCATATATAAGATCTAGGTGACTTAAAACTGATGAAGCTTTGGAGGAATATCGGGAAAAGTAGGACAAATCTCAAACGCGCAATAAAGAGGGCTAAAAGGGATCTTTGGCTAACAGGGTTAAGGAAAATCCCAAAGCCTTTTATTCATATATAAGGAGCAAGAGGGTAACTAGAGAAAGGATTGGCCCACTCAAAGACAAAAGAGGGAATTTATGCGTGGAGTCAGAGGAAATGGGTGAGATTCTTAATGAGTACTTTGCATCGGTATTCACCAAGGAGAGGGACATGACGGATGTTGAGGCTAGGGATGGATGTTTAAATACCCTAGGTCAAGTCGGCATAAGGAAGGGGGATGTTTTGGGTATTCTAAAAGGCATTAAGGTGGACGGGTCCCCAGGTCCGGATGGGATCTATCACAGGTTACTGAGGGAAGCGAGGGACAAAATAGCTGGGGCCTTAACAGATATCTTTGCAGCATCCTTGAGCACGGGTGAGGTCCCGGAGGACTGAATTGCTAATGTTGTCCCTTTGTTTAAGAAGGGTAGCAGTGATAATCCAGGGAATTATAGACCTGTGAGCTTGACGTCAGTGGTAGGCAAACTGTTGGGAGAAGATACTGAGGGATAGGATCTATTCACATTTGGAAGAAAATAGACTTATCACTGATAGGCAGCATGGTTTGTGCAGGGAAGGTCATGTCTTACAAACCTAATAGAATTCTTTGAGGAAGTGACAAAGTTAATTGATGAGGGAAGGGCTGTAGATGTCATATACATGGACTTCAGTAAGGCGTTTGATAAAGTTTCCCATGGCAGGTTGATGGAAAAAGTGAAGTCCTATGGGGTTCAGGGTGTACTAGCTAGATGGATAAAGAACTGGCTGGGCAACAGGAGACAGAGAGTAGTGGTGGAAGGGAGTGTCTCAAAATGGAGAAAGGTGACTAGTGGTGTTCCACAGGGATCCGTGCTCGGACCACTGTTGTTTGTGATATACATAAATGATCTGGACGAAGGTATAGGTGGTCTGATTAGCAAGTTTGCAGATGATACGAAGATTGGTGGAGTTGCAGATAGCAAGGACTGTCAGAGAATACAGCAAAATATAGATAGATTGGAGAGTTGGGCAGAGAAATGGCAGATGGAGTTCAATCCAGGCAAATGCGAGGTGATGCATTTTGGAAGATCTAATTCAAGAGCGGACTATACGGTCAATGGAAGAGTCCTGGGGAAAATTGATGTACAGAGATCTGGGAGTTCAGGTCCATTGTACCCTGAAGGTGGCAACGCAGGTCGATAGAGTGGTCAAGAAGGCATACAGCATGCTTGCCTTCAACGGACGGGGTATTTTTAAAAAAATATATATTTTATTGAAATTTTTTTTCCCTGAGCAACATTTTTCCCGCTTACAAAACGAGCGAAACGATAACAATAACAAAACAGAAATTTTTAAACTTTTTAAATAATAATAATAATAATAATAATATACAAGTAACAAAACCTCGTACTCTATTGAGCTATACTCAACTAAGCCTCCTCCCCCCCCCCCCTCCCCCCTGGGTTGCTGCTGCTGGTCATCTGTCTTCCCTCTAACGTTCCCCTAGGTAGTCGAGAAATGGCTGCCACCGCCTGGTGAACCCTTGAGCCGATCCTCTCAGGGCAAACTTTATCTGCTCCAGTTTAATAAACCCCGCCATATCGTTTACCTAGGCCTCCAGTCTGGGGGGTTTCGCCTCCTTCCACATGAGTAGGATCCTGCGCCGGGCTACGAGGGACGCAAAGGCCACGACATCGGCCTCTTTCGCCTCCTGCACTCCCGGCTCTTCCGCAACTCCAAATAGAGCTAACCCCCAGCCTGGTTTGACCCGGGCCTTCACCACCTGCGAAATCACTCCCGTCACTCCCTTCCAATACCGGGCACGCCCAAAACATATGTGCGTGGTTTGCCAGGCTCCCGCCACACCTCCCACATTTGTCCTCCACTCCAAAGAACCTGCTCAATCTTGCCCCCGTTATGTGTGCTCTATGTAGCACCTTAAATTGAATCAGGCTAGAGGAATTTACCCTGCTTAGGGCATCAGCCCACATACCCTCCTCTATCTCCTCCCCTAATTCTTCTTCCCACTTTCTTTTCAGTTCGCCCACCGACTCCTCCCCCTCTTCCCTCAGCTATCTATAAATCTCTGACACCTTGCCCTCTCCGACCCACACCCCTGAAAGCACCCTGTCCTGTATCCCCTGTGTCGGGAGCCGCGGAAATTCCCTCACCTGTTGTCTAGTAAACGCCCTCACCTGCATATATCTCAAGAAATTCCCCCGGGGTAACTTATACTTTTCCTCCAGTGCTCCCAAGCTCGCAAAAGTCCCATCTATGAATAAATCTCCCACCTTCCTAATTCCCAACTGGTACCAGCTCTGAAATCCTCCATCCATTCTTCCTGGGGCGAACCTATGGTTGTTCCTGATAGGGGACCCCACCAGGGCTCCCCGCACACCTCTCTGTCGCCTCCACTGTCCCCATATGTTCAGTGTTGCCGCCACCACTGGGTTCGTGGTGTACTTTTTCGGTGAGAATGGTAGCGGCGCCGTCACCAGCGCCTCTAGACTCGTCCCTTTACAGGACCTTCTCTCCAGCCTTTTCCACGCCGCTCCCTCACCCTCCATCATCCATCTACGTATCATTGCCACATTGGCGACCCAATAATAATCTCCCAAGTTCGGTAGTGCCAGTCCTCCTTTGTCCCTACTGCGCTGAAGGAACCCCCTCCTTACTCTCGGAACTTTCCCTGCCCACACAAAGCTCGTAATGCTCCTATCTATTTTATTAAAAAAGGTCCTGGTGATTAAAATAGGGAGACATTGAAATACAAATAAGAACCTCGGGAGGACCATCATCTTAATTGCTTGCACCCTGCCCGCCAGCGATAAAGGCTGCATGTCCCACCTCTTAAAGTCCTCCTCCATTTGTTCTACCAGCCGTGTCAGATTAAGTCTGTGCAAGGTTCCCCAGCTCCTAGCGATCTGAATCCCCAAGTATCGGAAGTTTCTTTCCACTTTCCTTAGCGGTAAGCCTTCTATCTCTCTACTCTGGTCCCCTGGATGTATCACATATAATTCACTCTTCCCCATGTTTAACCTATACCCCGAAAATTCCCCGAACCTCCTCAAGATTCGCATAACCTCTATCATCCCCCCCGCTGGGTCCGACACGTATAGCAATAGGTCATCCGCGTATAACGAGACTCGGTGTTCTTCTCCCCCTCTAATCACCCCTCTCCATTTCCTGGAGTCTCTCAGCGTAATGGCCAGAGGTTCAGTGGCCAGCGCAAACAACAATGGAGACAGCGGGCATCCCTGTCTTGTTCCCCTACATAATCGGAAATACTCCGATCTATGTCGACCTGTAACTACGCTTGCCGTTGGTGCCCCATAAAGTAGTCTAACCCAGCGAATAAATCCGTTCCCAAACCCAAACCTCCTTAACACTTCCCATAAATATTCCCACTCCACCCTATCAAATGCCTTCTCTGCATCCATTGCCGCCACTATCTCTGCCTCCCCCTCCACTGAGGGCATCATTATCACCCCTAATAGCTGTCGCACGTTAACATTCAATTGTCTCCCTTTTACGAACCCTGTCTAGTCTTCGTGCACCACCCCTGGGACACAGTCCTCTATCCTCGATGCCAGCACCTTTGCTAGCAGTTTGGCGTCCACGTTCAATAGTGAAATAGGTTTATAGGACCCACACTGCATCGTATCTTTGTCCCTCTTCAAAATTAACGATATCGTCGCCTCCGACATTGTCGGGGGTAGTGTCCCCCCTTCCCTGGCCTCATTGAACGTCCTCGCCAACAACGGGGCCAACAAGTCCACATATTTTCTGTAGAATTCCACCGGGAACCCGTCCGGCCCCGGGGCCTTCGCTGCTTGCATGCTTCCCAGTCCCTTAATAACCTCGTCCACCTCAATCGGCGCCCCCAGGCCTGCCACCGCCTGCTCCTCCACTTTTGGGAACCTCAACTGGTCCAGGAACTGCCGCATCCCCTCCTCTCCCTCTGGGGGCTGAGACCTATACAGTTCTTCATAAAAGGTCTTAAACACCTCATTTATCTTTCCTGCCCTTCGCACGGTGTCTCCCCTTTCATCCCTAATTCCTCCTATCTCCCTCGCTGCTGCCCTCTTTCGCAGTTGGTGCGCCAACAGGCGACTAGCCTTTTCCCCATATTCATACCTCCTCCCCTGTGCCTTCCTCCACAGTACCTCCGCCTTTCTGGTGGTCAGAAGGTCAAACTCGGTCTGGAGTCGTCTCCTCTCCCTGTACAGCTCCTCCTCCGGGGTCTCTGCAAATTCCCTGTCCACCCTTAAAATCTCCCCCAGTAATCTATCCCTTTCCTTGGCCTCTGTTTTCCTTTTGTGGGCCCCAATAGAAATCAGCTCTCCTCTGACCACCGCTTTTAGTGCTTCCCAGACCACTCCCAAAGGGACCTCGCCGTCGTCATTGACCTCCAGGTATCTCTCGATACACCCCCTCACTCTTGCACACACTCCCTCATCCGCCATCAGTCCCACATCTAATCGCCAGAGTGTTCTCTGCTCCCTGTCCTACTTCCAGGTCCACCCAATGTGGGGCATGATCCGAAACCGCTATGGCTGAGTATTCAGCTTCTTCCACCCTAGAGATAAACGACCTTCCTAAAACAAAAAAAATCTATCCGGGAGTACACTTTATGGACGTGGGAGAAGGAGGAATACTCCCTAGCCCTGGGTCTAAGAAATCGCCATGGATCCACTCCCCCCCATTTGGTCCATAAACCCCTTAAGTACCTTGGCCGCTGCCGGCCTTCTTCCAGTCCTTGAGCTGGATCTATCTAGCCCCGGGTCCAGCACCGTATTGAAGTCCCCTCCTAAAATCAAATTTCCTGCCTCCAGGTCCGGAATACGCCCCAGCATTTGTCTCATGAACCCCGCATCGTCCCAATTTGGGGCATACACATTAGCCAACACGACCTCCATGCCCTCCAGCCTACCACTCACCATTACATATCTACCTCCACTATCTGCTACGATGGTCTTTGCTTCAAATGCTACCCGTTTCCCCACCAAAATGGCCACCCCTCTGTTCTTTGCGTCCAGTCCTGAGTGGAACACCTGTCCCACCCATCCTTTCCTTAGCCTAACTTGGTCCGCCACCTTTAGGTGCGTCTCTTGGAGCATAACCACGTCTGCCCTTAGTCCTTTCAAATGCGCGAGCGCACGGGCCCTTTTTAATCGGTCCGTTCAGGCCTCTCACGTTCCACGTGATAAGCCTCACTGGGGGGCTACCTGCCCCCCCTCCAGTGTCGACTAGCCATTACCTTCTCTAGGCCAGTCCCATATCCCGCCTCCGCACTCCCGCTCGCTCCCCCAGCGTCGCATTCCGCCCCCGACCACCCTCTCTTTGGCCATTTCCTTTTGGATTTCCGCAGCAGCAACCCAGTTGTCCCCTTCCCCCCCCCGCTAGATCCCTATCTAGCTTGATTGCTCCCCCCATATCACTTCCGTAAGTCAGCTGACTTCAACTGACCCTGGCTACTTCTGCTCGCTCCTTGACCCCCCCGGTGTGAGGGAACTCCCATCCGCCTTGCGCCGGTTTTCCCGCCTTATTCTTTCTGGCGCGGGAACATCCCTTTACCTGACCCGCCTCTTATGGCGCAGCTCCCTTTCCCCTCCCCCTCTCCTTCCCCATTCTCCGACTATGTCCCGCCTCTCCCCCCTCATCGGCGCCCACATTTCCACAGTGTCCCCCCCCTTCCCTGTTTACTTCTCGATTAACTTTCACCATCCCATTAACAAAAACAATAATAACAACAATAACAGTTCCCTGCAGCATCAGTCCCTCAGTTCCGGTCCAGTTTCTCTTCATTGATGAAGGACCATGCTTCCTCCGCCGTCTCGAAATAATAGTGTCTCTCCTGATGAGTGACCCATAGTCTTGCCGTCTGCAGAATCCCAGACTTCACCTTCCTTTTGCGCAAAACCTCTTTGGCTCGGTTGAAGCTCGCCCTCCTTCTCGCCACCTCCGCACTCCAATCCTGGTAGATCCTTACCACCGCATTCTCCCATCTGCTACTCCGCACCTTTTTAGCCCATCTCAGGACCTCTTCTCTATCCTTAAGGCGGTAGAATCGCACGATTATCGCCCTCGGTGATTCTCCCGCTTTTGGTCTTCTCGCCGGGATCCGATTTGCCCACTCCACCTCCATGGGGCCCGCAGGGGCCTCAGCACCCATCAGTGAGCTCAGCATCTTACTTGCGTACGCTCCACAGTCCACTCCTTCCACACCCTCCGGGAGACCTAGTATCCTAAGGTTCTTCCTTCGCGCTCCATTTTCAAGGGCCTCAATCCTGTCAGCACACTTTTTATGAAGTGCCTCGTGCGTCTGAGTCTTGACCGCCAGGCCCAGGACCTCGTCCTCAATACCTGACACCTTCTGCTCCACCACGCGAAGTTCAGTCTCCTGGGTCTTTAAAGTCTCCTTAAGCCCCTCAATTGCTTGTAACAACGGGGTCATTACCTCCTTCTTCAGCAGGTCCACGCACCGTCTCACCACCTCGTCCTGCTCAGGCCCCCATGTCACCTGTGGTTTCTCCGCCGCCATTTTGTTCCACTCCCTCTGACCTTCTGGGTGCAGATTCTTCGGGCTGCAGCCGCCGCTGCCGGTTTTTCCCTCCGTCGTTCGGGGGGGGGGGGGGGGGGGACTCCCTTCCCTCGCGCCTCGCACCGGGTTTTTCGGCCGCAAAGTCCCCGTTGGGGCTCTTAAAAGAGCCCGAAGTTCCGTCGGAGCTAGAGCCGCCGAAACGTGCGGCTAGCTCATCCCTGCCGCAACCGGAAGTCAACGGACGGGGTATTGAGTACAAGAGTCAGCAGGTCATGTTACAATTGTATAGGACTTTGGTTAGGCCACATTTGGAATACTGCATGCAGTTCTGGTCACCACATTTCCAGAAGGATGTGGATGCTTGAGAGAGGGTGCAGAGGAGGTTCACCAGGATGTTGCCTGGTATGGAGGGTGCTAGCTATGAAGAAAGGTTGAGTAGATTAGGATTGTTTTCATTGGAAAGACGGAGGGTGAGGGGGGACCTGATTGAGGTCTACAAAATTAGGAGAGGTATGGACAGGGTGGATAGCAACAAGCTTTTTCCAAGAGTGGGGGTGTCAATTACAAGGGGTCACGATTTCAAGGTGAGAGGGGGAAGTTGAAGGGAGATGTGCGTGGAAAGTTTTTTACGCAGAGGGTGGTGGGTGCCTGGAACGCTTTGCCAGCGGAGGTGGTAGAGGCGGGCATGATAGCATCATTTAAGATGCATCTGGGCAGATATATGAACGGGCGGGGAACAGAGGGAAGTAGATCCTTGGAAAATAGAGACAGGTTTAGATAAAGGATCTGGATCGGCGCAGGCTGGGAGGGCCAAAAGGCCTGTTCCTGTGCTGTAATTTTCTTTGTTCTGGTTCTTAAGCCATGTCACTAAGCCAGATCTCGGAATTTGAGGGCTTTGAGTCCCTCCACGCTACCAATATCCGTCTCCGGGCTACCAAGGAGGCAAAGGCCAAGACGATACCTCTCTCACCCCCTGGACTCTCGGATCTTCCGACATCCTGAAAGTCGCCACCTCTGGACCCAGCACCACCCTTGTTTTTAACACCGTGGACATGACTTCTGTAAAACCCTGCCAAAATTTCCTAACCTTCGGACATGCCTAAAACATATGCACATCTCGCACATCTGTCCTCTATCCCAAAAAACTTGCTCATCCAGGCCACCGTAATCTGTGCCTGGTGAACGACATTAAACTGAATCAGGTTGAGCCTGGCACATGATGAGGACGTGTTGACTCTGCTTAATGCATCTGCCCAAAGACCTGCCTCTATCTCCCCGCCCCCCCCCAGCTCACCTTCCCATTTGCGCTGCAGCTCCTCTGTCTGCAGCTCCTCTGTCTGCAGCTCCTCTGTCTGCAGCTCCTCTGTCTGCAGCTCCTCTGTCTGCAGCTCCTCTGACTCCATGAGTTCTTTATAAATATCCGAAACCTTCCCCTCCCACCCCCATTCTGGAAACTACCCTGTCCTGTATAACCCATGGCAGTAGGAGCAGAAAGGTCGAAACCTGCCTTCACAAAAAATCCCGTACCTGCAGATACCTGAATCCATTTCCTGCTGGCAGTTCAAATTTCTCCTCTAAATCCTTCAAACAGGGGAAGCTCCCATCTATAAATATATCCCCATCCTCTCAATCCCTTGCTGTCTGCCATCTCCGAAACCCCCCATCCAGCCTTCCCGGTACAAACCGATGGTTATTGCCGATTGGAGCCCAGACCGAAGCTCCCTCCACTTTCATATGCTTCCTCCACTGCCTCCAGACTCTCAGGGCTGCCACTATCACCGGGCTTGTGGAGTACTGGGCCGGTGAGAACGGCAGAGGTGCCGTTACCAATGCCCCCAAACTGGTGTTGTTGCATGATGCTGCCTTTACTCGCTCCCATACCGACAACCCCCCACCCCCCCCAATACCCACTTCCTAATCATGGGTATATTTGCCGCCCATTAATGGCAGCGGCAGCGCCAGCCCACCCTCCCCTCGGCCACGCTCCAGGAACACTTTCTTCACTCGCAGGGTTTTACCCGCCCACAAAAAACCCGAAATCACCTTGTTTACTCGGTTAAAAAAGGCCCTTGGGGATAAAGATGGGGAGGCACTGAAAAACAAACAGAAACCTCGGGAGGACCGCCATTTTCACGGTCTGTACTCTCTGCCAGTGACAGCGGGAACCGGTCCCACCTTTGAAAGTCCTCCTAGTTTTACTTTTCATGAATAACTGGCTTTCAGCAGATGACCATTTTGGTAGAAAAGAGTGTGCTCCCAGACCATAGATGTGGATAAAGATGATGGCTGGTTTCACTGTACAATGCACAATTTGAGATTCCATTAAAAGTAAAAACGACTGCACTTTTATCTTTAGCTGTATAGTAGTGTGGCATATGCCAAATAACTTGAGTTACACTGAAAACTATATAAACCCAAGACAGTTTAAATTAATTCTCGAGAAAGGACTTGACAGCAGGGATTGAGAGGCTGGGAGATGTGTTTATTGATGGGATCTTTCCCTGTTTGGAAGACCTGGAAGAAGAGTTTAAATTGCTTGGGGGGGGGGGGGGGGGGGGGGGTCGGTCGATATCTGCAGATAAAGGGACTTTGTGCAGGTTTTGACCTTTCCGCTTCTACCACTGCAGGGGATACAGGACAAGGTAGTTTCTAGAACGGGTGGGGGACGGAAAGGTATCGGAAATCAATAAAGAACTGATGAAGTGGGAGGAAACACAGATAGGCGAGATAAAACGTCAATGGGAAGATGAGTTGGGAAAGGAATTAGAGACGGGCCTGTGGGAGGATGCTCTGAAGAGTCCTCATTATGTGCCAGGCTCAGCCTGATACAATTCAAGGTGGGTCACCGGGCACACATGACGGTTTTTTGGGGTAGAGAACAGGTGTGTGAAGTGTGCAGGAGTGCCCCCAAATCATGTCCACATGTTTTGGCCATGTCCAAAGCTTAGGGGATTCTGGCAGGGATTTGCGGATGTCATGTCCATGGTACTAAAAACGAGGGTGGCGCCAAGTCCAGAAATGGAGTGTTGGAAGACCCGGGAGTCCAGGGGTGAGAGAGGCTGACGTTTTGGCCTTTGCCTCCTTGGTAGCCCGGAGACAGATATTACTAGTGTGGAGGGACTCAAAGCCCGCAAAAATCAGGGGTATGGGTTAGCGACATGGCCGGGTTTCTCAGACTTGAGAAAATTAAGTTCGCCCTGAGAGGATCGACGTTAGGGTTCGTTCGGAGGGGGCAGCAGTTTGTCGACTTCTTCGGAGAAAACTAAACTGTCAGCAGGTTCAATAAGGGGGGATTAAGGAGTAACGGGGGAGTAGGCTATTTTTTGTCTAGATTAGGCAGGAACAGTGGGAGATAGAGGGGTGTGTTACGCACTGAATTATGTTTACATTTGTATTGGTATCTTTTATTATGAAACCATAAATAAGGGCAGCACGGTGGCGCAGTCGGTTAGCACTGCGGCCTCACGGCGTTGAGGTCCCGGGTTCGATCCCGACTCTGGGTCATGGTCCGTGTGGAGTTGACGAATGTGATATAAAATAGTTACTTCAGAGATACTAGTTAATGTAATGTAGAAATAAGCCACTTTGATTCTGGCAGTTAGGGACAAAGGGATTTGAGACCGCATGGAAAAAGCAGGAAGAGGTGTGTCTATGAGAGTGATGCTGCATTGATAGGGGCCAGAGAAAGGGATTGGAAGTGAGCCAATCAGAATAGATCAAACAGGTCAGGAGGGACATAGCCTGACCTATGTCCGTCGAGTATGTGAAACTTGATACCATTTGAATTGATTTTACAGAGATCCCTTTGTCTTTTAGTTCAGTCGTTTTTCTGGAGCTTAAGAGGCTGGATGTCTCTTATGTTTCTGTAAGATGAATTAAGCTTGCAAGCTAAATAAATAACTTCTTTTTACGTGCGAATCCATCTCAACTTTTATTGAGGCCAGACTGACAGAAAAAGAAATTTGGGGATCAACAGAGTTTGCACATTCTCCCGTGTTTGTGCGGGTTTTACCCCCACAACCCAAAAGATGTGCAGGGTAGGTGGATTGGCCACGCTAAATTGCCCCTTAATTGGAAAAAAATGAATTGGGTACTCTTTTTTAAAAAAATGTTAATAAAGAAATAAAAATTAAAAAACCATAAATGCCTTAATAAAATGTTTGTAAAAAAAAAAAGAACAGACGTGACAGCTCACTTAGAAAGTGGTTCAAACGGGGCGGCGTGTGGCGTAGTGGTTAGCACTGGGACTACAGCACTGAGGACCCTGGTTCAAATTCCAGCCCTGGGTCACTGTCCGTGTGGAGTTTGCACATTTTCCCCATGATTGCGTGGGTTTCACCCCCACAACCCAAAGATGTGCAGGTTAGATGGATTGGCCACGCTAAATTGCCCATTAATTGGGGAAAAAATTATAATTGGGTACTCTAAATTTAAAAAAAAAAGAAAGTGGTTCAATCAGAAGTGGCATCTACATTTCCCAAATACAGCAAAAAGCATGTCAGGCTCATTATTACATTTATTAAGCTGTTAATCTCAGACACTTCTCAATACCAAAGACAGCCAGAATATCATCTCACATTTGCCAGTGAGTTCTTTGATGAATTTTTTTTTTTTGCTCAGAATATCTGCAGGTCAATGGATTGCAGATACACTAGGTTGTAAATTTAGATTTTTCAAGTGAGACTTCCTCAACTAATGTTTATATTGCCTCACATCATTTAAAAGTACCTGGAACATCATAACATACAAGGCTATGGGCCAAGTGCTGGCAAATGGATTAGGCAGGTAGGTCAGGAAATGTTCATGTGTCAGTGCAGATCAATGGGTGAAAGGGCCTCTTTTGCACTGTATTTCATTCTGTGGTTCAACAATAAGGTTAACCTTGGTGCCTTAATGGATGGTTTTACACCATGCTTTAACTTGGGTAATTTGTTCCCACTTATGGATGTTGATTTTTCACTGCTCAAGTGTCACTTTAAAGCAACAGACAACAAGAAATACAACCATGGCATATTTGGGAATTTTGCTCTATTGATTGGTTATCTGCGAATACTACATACCTCCCTGCATTATTTGGCTGCTGCCATTCAGCAGCTGCTAAAAAATACACTTGTGCAACGAGTACATAACAAGCTGATACAAGTATATTACAGCATTTCGCTTAAGCCAATCAAGCTTATGCCAGTTGATAACATAACTTACTTCAAGTTATCAAAAGACATTAACAGAAACAGGCCAACATGTCCATATCGGTATTTATTCTCCACACGAGCCTTCTCCCAGCCATCCTTCTTTATCTAATCCTTTCTCATCTAGCTTCTCAAAGCGTATCTACGCTATTCACCTCAACCACTCATTCACTCCGCAAAATAGTTTATCCTGAATTCGCCGCATTAACAAGAGCAGGGTACCCGCGAAAAGGGGTCTGAATGCCCCGGTTGAGCTGTTGCCTGGGTTCAGCTGATTGCGGTGTTGACACTGGGCTGGGACTCCGACCCAGCCAGTGAACCTGACCATTCAGGGTTCCAGCTCTCACTCAGCCGACGCTTGCGTTCCCGGGGCCGAGCAACTCTCCTGCTTCTCTCGATGCAGTCGCTCACCTCTGGGTGTTCCTCACACACAGTCTCGATATTCAGCCTTTTCAGATAATCTTCCAGCTCTTGACGCCACTCAGCCACAGCCATTTCCGACTCCTCTCCGGCAGAACACCACGTCGCAAGTTGCCCTGAGCATGCGCAGTCACCTCCTGCCCTGTTGCTCTTCTCTCTGTTCCCCATAACCTTTATTTAGGCCATTTTTGTGTTGTTAATTCCAATGAATAGTATTTTAAAACAGAAACACACCGGAAACACACAGTTAGGCTTCTATGGAAGGAACAAAAATGGTCAATTTTTCAGGCATGGACCCAGGTGTGGGCAGGTGGATTTATCCTTCAACTTGATGGTGTAATAAGGATCTGTGTGCAAGTGACTAACTGCTGGGGGGGGAAATAAAGGGCACTATGGGGAGGGTTGCTGAGGATACCATGGGTGCAGCCAATCTGGGCATAACCCTCAGATTGACCACCTCAAAATATGGCCTAAATGGATACACACCCATTCCGCCCCTGCCTACCATTGATATCAGGCCTGTCAGACTCCCTCAGGCCTGTTCACTCCCATCCCCATGTCAGTCCTGTCTGGATTCCTTCAGGCCTTCCCAGAGCTTCCCTCTGCCTCAGGCCTGCCTGGACTTCCCATCCCCTCAGGTCTGCCCGGACTCCCCTCAAAAATCAGGTGCACCTAGAACTCCCCTGTCACCTCAAAATCAGGCATGCCCCAATCCAATCATGCCTGCCCAAACCACTTTCTTCCCCCTCAGGCTTGCCTTGAATCCCTCAATCCTCAAGCTTCCTTCCCCTAGCTTGCCGGAACCCCCTGGACCTGGGCTAAATCGCCCCCTTAAAACTGCATGTCATCATTTCACAACATTTTCCTTTTTTCTCAACTGAAAGTTTACCATTAAAGAATAAAAGTATTTACATGAAAGCATAAGAATGTAGCATTATGTCTCAATGTCCTTGAACACAGGAATAAATTTAACGTCACTGAAATGTATCTGCGGTTTGATTATCTGTCCAGCTTTAGAACAAAGAAAAGTACAGCACAGGAACAGGCCCTTCGGCCCTCCACGCCCGTGCCGACCATGCTGCCCGTCTAAACTAAAATCTTCTACACTTCCTGGGTCCATATCCCTCTATTCTCATCCTATTCATGTATATGTCAAGATGCCCCTTAAATGTCACTATCATTCCTGCTTCCACCACCTCCTCCGGCAGCGAGTTCCAGGCACCCACTACCCTCTGTGTAAAAAAACTTGCCTTGTACATCTTCTCTAAACCTTGCCCCTCGCACCTTAAACCTATGCCCCCTAGTAATTGACCCCTCTACCCTGGGGGAAAGCCTCTGACTATCCACTCGGTACATGCCCCTCATAATTTTGTAGACCTCGATCAGGTCGCCCCGAAACCTCCGTCGTTCCAGTGAGAACAAACCGAGTTTATTCAACCGCTCCTCATAGCTAATGCCCTCCATACCAGGCAACATCCTTGTAAATCTCTTCTGCACCCTCTCTAAAGTCTCCACATCCTTCTGGTAGTGTGGCAACCAGAATTGAACACTGTACTCCAAGTGTGGCCTAACTCAGGGGCTGGTTTAGCACACTGGGCTAAATCGCTGGCTTTTAAAGCAGACCAAGGCAGGCCAGCAGCACGATTCAATTCCCTCCTCCCCGAACAGGTGCCGGAATGTGACGACTAGGGGCTTTTCACACTAACTTCATCCGTGAGACGAATAGAGTGAAGTCGATGAGGCTTTATTAAGCGTGTCTGTTCCCCCGCAGCTCGATAGTAGAATGGCCTGCGGGGGAGGACTCCGGCTTCTTATACTCCGCCTTCAGGGCGGAGCTAGAGGTCAACGGCCAACCAGGACCCGGGATCTGTCAGCCAATGACATTAGGGCTTCCAGTCCCACATGACCCCTAATACATACTACCACATTCACCCCTTGTCAAAAATGAACCCGGCGGGGTGATGCTTCACATGGTGGTAAGGGTTTACAGGGCTGGTCCTGGGAGGAAAACATTCATATGGCAATACAGTATGTACAATTTTGTCCTGTTTCAACTATTTACAGAAGGTATCGGGAGAAAAGCAAAATGTTCTTGTGAAAAGTCCATATATTGATTTAGATCGACGCCACGAGTCGGTCGGGCGGTCTGGTCGTCCGTGTCGATCGCCTCGGCCCCGGTGGTGGTGGTGGTGCTTGTACCGGTGTTGTCGTCTCCGGGAGCCTTACGGTTTCAGCTTGGGCTTTATTCTTGGTCGGGCCTGAGGGGAGGGGAACCGATTCTCCTGGGAAGGGGGCGGTCGCGGGGTGCGGCGGTGGCAGGAAGGGGGGGGTTGGGTGAATGGTGTCGGGGGGGTGTGTGTTGCCGGCGGGCGCCAGATCCCGCAGGGAGACCGTGTCCTGTCGGCCGTCGGGGTACTCCACGTAAGCGTACTGCGGGTTCGCGTGGAGGAGGTGAACCCTTTCGACCAACGGGTCCGCCTTGTGTGCCCGCACATGCTTTCGGAGCAAGATGGGTCCTGGGGCCACCAGCCAGGTCGGCAGCGGCGTTCCAGAGGAGGACCTCCTAGGGAAGACAAGGAGATGCTCATGAGGCGTTTGATTAGTGCTCGTACATAATAGCGACCGGATGGAGTGGAGAGCGTCCGGGAGGACCTCCTGCCACCGTGAAACTGGAAGGTCCCTGGACCGTAGGGTCAGTAGGACGGTCTTCCAGACCGTGCCGTTCTCCCTCTCTACTTGCCCGTTCCCCCGGGGGTTGTAGCTGGTTGTCCTGCTTGAGGCTATGCCCTTGCTGAGCAGGAACTGGCGCAGCTCGTCACTCATGAAAGAGGACCCCCTGTCGCTGTGGACGTATGCGGGGCAACCGAACAGTGTGAAGATAGTGTTCAGGGCTTTAATGACTGTGGCCGTGGTCATGTCAGAGCAGGGAATGGCGAATGGGAAGCGGGAGTATTCGTCCACCACATTAAGGAAGTATGTGTTGCGGTTGGTGGAGGGGAGGGGCCCTTTGAAATCCAGACTAAGGCGTTCAAAGGGGCGGGAAGCCTTAATCAGGTGCGCACCATCCGGCCTGAAAAAATGCGGTTTGCATTCCGCGCAGATGTGGCAGTCCCTTGTGACTGTACGGACCTCCTCTAAAGAGTATGGGAGGTTGCGGGACTTGATAAAGTGGAAAAACTGAGTGACCCCCGGGTGGCAGAGGTCCTCGTGGAGGGTTTGGAGGCGGTTAATTTGTGCGTTGGCACATGTGCCGCGGGATAGGGCATCGGACGGCTCGTTCAGCTTTCCGGGACGATACAAGATCTCGTAGTTGAAGGTGGAGAGCTCGATCCTCCACCTTAAGATCTTGTCGTTTTTGATTTTGCCCCGCAGTGCATTATCGAACATGAAGGCTACCGACCGTTGGTCGGTGAGGAGAGTGAATCTCCTGCCGGCCAGGTAATGCCTCCAATGTCGCACAGCTTCCACTATGGCTTGGGCTTCCTTTTCCACTGAGGAGTGGCGGATTTCTGAAGCGTGGAGGGTTCGGGAGAAAAAGGCCACGGGTCTGCCTGCTTGGTTAAGGGTGGCCGCTAGAGCTACCTCGGAGGCGTCGCTCTCGACCTGGAAGGGGAGGGACTCGTCGATGGCGCGCATCGTGGCCTTTGCGATATCCGCTTTGATGCGGCTGAAGGCCTGGCAAGCCTCTGTCGACAGAGGGAAGGTCGTGGTCTGTATTAGGGGGCGGGCCTTGTCTGCGTACTGGGGAACCCACTGGGCGTAGTATGAGAAAAGCCCCAGGCAGCGTTTCAGGGCTTTTGAGCAGTGCGAGAGGGGAAATTCCATGAGGGCGTGTATACGTTCGGGGTCGGGGCCTATTATCCCATTGCGCACTACGTAGCCCAGGATGGCTAGCCGGTTGGTGCTAAAAACGCACTTGTCCTCATTGTACGTGAGGTTCAAGGCTTTGGCGGTCTGAAGGAATTTTTGGAGGCTGGCGTCGTGGTCCTGCTGATCGTGGCTGCAGATGGTTACATTGTCGAGATACGGGAACGTGGCCCGCAACCCATGTTTATCAACCATTCGGTCCATCTCCCGTTGGAAGACCGAGACCCCGTTTGTGACGCCAAATGGGACCCTTAGGAAATGGTATAATCGCCCGTCTGCCTCGAAGGCTGTGTACTTGCGGTCACTTGGGCGGATGGGGAGCTGATGGTAGGCGGACTTGAGGTCCACGGTGGAGAAGACTTTATATTGGGCAATCCGATTGACCATGTCGGATATGCGGGGGAGAGGGTACGCGTCTAGTTGTGTGTACCTGTTGATGGTCTGGCTATAGTCTATGACCATCCTTTGTTTCTCCCCTGTCTTCACTACTACCACCTGTACTCTCCAGGGACTATTGCTGGCCTGGATTATGCCTTCCTTTAGTAGCCGCTGGACTTCGGACCGAATGAAGGTCCGATCCTGGGCGCTGTACCGTCTGCTCCTAGTGGCGACGGGTTTGCAATCCGGGGTGAGGTTCGCAAACAAGGACGGGGGTTGCACCTTGAGGGTTGCGAGGCCGCAGATAGTGAGTGGGGGTATTGGGCCGCCGAATTTGAACGTAAGGCTCTGTAGATTGCACTGGAAATCTAATCCCAGTAATGTGGGGGCGCAGAGTTGGGGAAGGACGTGTAGTTTGTAGTTTTTGAACTCCCTCCCCTGCACCGTTAGGGTAACTATGCAGAAAGCTTGGATCTGTACGGAGTGGGATCCTGCAGCTAGGGAAATCTTTTGTGCGCTGGGATAGGTGGTCAAGGAACAGCGTCTTACTGTGTCGGGGTGGATAAAGCTCTCCGTGCTCCCGGAGTCGACTAGGCATGGTGTCTCGTGCCCGTTTATTAGCACCGTTGTCGTCGTCGTCTGGAGTGTCCGGAGCCGAGATTGATCGAGCGTAATTGAAGCGAGACGTGGTTGTAGTAGTGGAGCGTCTTCCTCGAACCCCGTGGAGCCGTCGACACTGGGGTCCGTTGTTGCCGTCCAAGATGGCGTCGGGGATGAACAAAATGGCTGCCCCCATACATCGCACATGGCTGGGGGTCACAAGATGGCGGCGGGGGTGGACAAAATGGCCGCCCCCACGCGTCGTACAGGTCTGGGGTGGTCCAAGATGGCGGCGCCCTTCCTCCCCTCGTGGTGGCCGGGACCCAAAATGGCGGCGTCTGCGGGTCGCACATGGGGCGCTGGGGGGGTTGAGGAGCGTTAGGGCCGCGCGGGGCTCCCTCATCTCTGGGGACAGCGGTGGTCGGGACCCGAATTGGTAGCGCCGGCGGGTCATACGTGTGGACGGGGGGGGTGGTTGGGGAGCGTAAGCGGCGTGCAGGGCTCCCTGTTCTCCCGGGACCGCGGTGGTCGGGACCCAGAGCGGCTGCGCCTGCGGGTCGTACATGGGGCGCTGGGGGGGGGTTGGGTAGCGTAAGCGGCTTGCAGGGCTCCCTGTTCTCCCGGGACAGCGGCGACCTCGCGGGACCGGCACACAACCGCGAAATGGCCCTTTTTCCCGCAGCTCTTGCAGATAGCTGCGCGAGCCGGGCAGCGCTGCCGGGGGTGTTTCGCGTGGCCGCAGAAATAGCAGCGGGCGCCCCCGGTGCGACTTGGCGTTTGGACCGTGCAAGCCTGTGGGGTGTCCGGGGGGGGGGGGGTGGGTTTGCCGCGACGGGTACGTACGGAGCCCAATGGGCTGCCGCGCGGTCGGGGCCGTAGGCGCGGGTATTACACGCGGCCACGTCTAGAGAGGCTGCTAGGGCCCGTGCCTCTGAGAGTCCTAGCGACTCTTTTTCTAGAAGTCTTTGGCGGATTTGGGAGGAATTAATACCTGCCACAAAAGCATCGCGCATTAACATGTCCGTGTGTTCATTTGCGTTCACCGAAGGGCAGCTGCAGGCTTGTCCCAAAATCAGCAGCGCGGCGTAGAATTCGTCCATCGATTCTCCGGGACTTTGCCGTCTCGTTGCGAGCTGGTAGCGAGCGTAGATTTGGTTAACTGGGCGGACGTAGAGACTTTTCAGTGCTGCGAACGCCGTCTGGAAATCCTCCGCGTCTTCGATGAGGGAGAAAATCTC
Organism: Scyliorhinus torazame; assembly: GCF_047496885.1. Classification (NCBI taxonomy): domain Eukaryota; kingdom Metazoa; phylum Chordata; class Chondrichthyes; order Carcharhiniformes; family Scyliorhinidae; genus Scyliorhinus; species Scyliorhinus torazame. Next base: position 314,213,034 of record NC_092707.1, read on the forward strand.
CGTGCTTAACCTCGAGTGCAGGACCTGTAGTTTTTGGTCTTCTGTGACCCGGCCGGTGGCCGTTCTGAGGTAGGCCTCAAAACAAGTCTGCCAGTGCTTGAAGGCTGCTGCCGCGTTCACTGCGTGGGGGCTGATCCTCAGGCATTCCGGGATGATCCTGAGCTCCATAGTCCTTTTTAGGCGCGCTTAATAAATTGTAGCGCACAAAGACTCCGTGAGACGAATAGAGTGAAGTCGATGAGGTTTTATTAAGCGTGTCTGTTCCCCCGCAGCTCGATAGTAGAATGGCCTGCGGGGGAGGACTCCGGCTTCTTATACTCCGCCTTCAGGGCGGAGCTAGAGGTCAACGGCCAACCAGGACCCGGGATCTGTCAGCCAATGACATTAGGGCTTCCAGTCCCACATGACCCCTAATACATACTACCACACCTACTTGTGACAATAAGCGATTTTCATTTCACTAAGGGTCTATACAGCTGCAACATGACTTGCCAATTCTTATACTCAATGCCCTGGCCAATGAAGGCAAGCATGCCGTATGCCTTCTTGCCTACCTTCTCCACCTGTGTTGCCCCTTTCAGTGACCTGTGGACCTGTACATCTAGATCTCTCTGACTTTCAATACTCTTGAAGGTTCTACCATTCACTGTATATTCCCTACCTGCATTAGACCTTCCAAAATGCATTACCTCACATTTGTCCGGATTAAACTCCATCTGCCATCTCTCCGCCCAAGTCTCCAAACGATCTAAATCCTGCTGTATCCTCTGAGTCCTCATCGCTATCCGCAATTCCACCAACCTTTGTGTCGTCTGCAAACTTACTAATCAGACCAGTTACATTTTCCTCCAAATCATTTATATATACTACGAACAGCAAAGGTCCCAGCACTGATCCCTGTGGAACACCACTAGTCACAACCCTCCAATTAGAAAAGCACCCTTCCATTGCTACTCTCTGCCTTCTATGACCTAGCCAGTTCTGTATCCACCTTGCCAGCTCACCCCTGATCCCGTGTGACTTCACCTTTTGTACCAGTCTACCATGAGGGACCTTGTCAAAGGCCTTACTGAAGTCCATATAGACAAGGAACAACATTGGCTATTCTCCAGTCCTCCGGGACATCACCAGAAGACAGTGAGGATCCAAAGATTTCTGTCAAGGTCTCAGCAATTTCCTCTCTAGCCTCCTTCAGTATTCTGGGGTAGATCCCATCCGGCCCTGGGGACTTATCTACCTTAATATTTTTCAAGACGCCCAACACCTCGTGTTTTTGCATCTCAATGTGACCCAGGCTATCGACACACCCTTCTCCAGACTCAACATCCACCAATTCCTTCTCTTTGGTGAATACTGATGCAAAGTATTCATTTAGTACCTTGCCCATTTCCTCTGGCTCCACACATAGATTCCCTTGCCTGTCCTTCAGTGGGCCAACCCTTTCCCTGGCTACTCTCTTGCTTTTTATGTATGTGTAAAAAGCCTTGGGATTTTCCTTAACCCTATTTGCCAATGACTTATCGTGACCTCTTCTAGACCTCCTGACTCCTTGCTTAAGTTCCTTCCTACTTTCCTTATATTCCACACAGGCTTCGTCTGTTCCCACCCTTCTAGCCCTGACAAATGCCTATTTTTTCTTTTTGACGAGGCCTACAATATCTCTCGTTATCCAAGGTTCCTAAAATTTGTTGTATTTATCCTTCTTCCGCACATGAACATGCCAGTCCTGAATTCGTTTCAACTGACATTTGAAAGCTTCCCACATGTCAGATGTTGATTTACCCTCAAACATCCTCCCCCAATCTAGGTTCTTCAGTTCCCGCCTAATATTGTTATAATTAGCCTTCCCCCAATTTAGCACATTCACCCTAGGACCACTCTTATCCTTGTCCACCAGCACTTTAAAACTTACTGAATTGTGGTCACTGTTCCCGAAATGCTCCCCTACTGAAACTTCTACCACCTGGCCAGGCTCATTCCCCAATACCAGGTCCAGTACAGCCCCTTCCCTAGTTGAACTGTCTACATATTGTTTTAAGAAGCCCTCCTGGATGCTCCTTACAAACTTTGCCCCGTCCAGGCCCCTAGCACTAAGTGAGTCCCAGTCAATATTGGGGAAGTTGAAGTCTCCCATCACAACAACCCTGTTGTTTTTACTTGTTTCCAAAATCTGTCTACCTATCTGCGCCTCTATTTCCCGCTGGCTGTTGGGAGGCCTGTAGTAAACCCCCAACATTGTGACTGCACCCTTCTTATTCCTGATCTCTACCCATATAGCCTCACTGCCCTCTGAGGTGTCCTCCCGTAGTACAGATGTGATATTCTCCCTAGCCAGTAGCGCAACTCCGCCACCCCTTTTACATCCCCCTCTATCCCACCTGAAACATTTAAATCCTGGAACATTTATCTGCCAATCCTGTCCTTCCCTCAACCAGGTATCTGTAATGGCAACAACATCATAGTTCCAAGTACTAATCCAAGCTCTTAAGTTCATCTGCCTTACCCGTAATACTTCTTGCATTAAAACATATGCACTTCAGGCCACCAGACCCGCTGTTTTCAGCAACATCTCCCTGTCTGCTCTTCCTCAGAGCCATACTGGCCCGATTCCCTAGTTCTCCCTCAATGCTTTCACCTTTTGACCTATTGTTCCGGTACCCACCCCCCTAACTGTGTTAGTTGTGGTTGATCTTTGCTAGAATGTTGTACACTTTCAGAATTCTGGTTAGAGGTGCTCCGTGTTGTGTCTTCGACCTTGTTCAAGTCATAATAGGATTGCTTAGTGTCTCTGCTTGTGGTATTGTCATATGTTTTGTCACACTGACATGTCACGGTATTTGAAACAATCTTGGTTTGGGGCATATGCTGACAATTTCTGCTGGATTCATTTACCATCAGTTGGCTGTTGAACTCGCACCTTTCGTCTGATATTCAAGTTGAGTAATTCGATACCCGTAAGCTGGTCATGGGCATCTTTCATTTTCCCTTGTTTTTTAAGTAATGCATTGCGTACTACTGGGAGTATCAATGAGTAATAACTGGGAAGGTTTGTCCTTCCTTGTCTGCCGAATTCCATAGGTGAGGGAACAGTTGCACTGAGTGGTGTTTCTCTATCATGCAACATGACTAGGGTGAGCACTGGTCTAACACAGGCTGCAACAGGATGCAGCTTAGATCAGAAACATACTCCACACCTTGAAGTTAGTTCAATCAGGTTTATTGAACTAATAGAACAGTTAGCACAGTTCTCTGTGAGTTCGACTCTCTGCTAACTTTTTAAAAAAATATATTTTTATTCAAATTTTTACATATTTTCAATAAACCCCCTCCCCCTTACAGAAATAAGAAAAAACAAAGAACACATAAATAAACATCTTATAGCTATGTCATGTATACTCCCAATATACCCAATATCCCCCCATTAAACGATAATAGTAAACACAAAGTACCCCCCCTCCCCCCTCCCCCAGGTTGCTGCTGCTGCTGTCCACCTCCTAATGCTCCGCTAGAAAGTCTAGGAACGGTTGCCACCGCCTGAAGAACCCTTGCACAGATCCTCTTAAGGCAAATTTTAGCCTCTCCAATTTAATAAACCCTGCCATGTCGCTGATCCAGGCTTCCACGCTTGGGGGCCTCGCATCCTTCCACTGTAGCAGATTCCTCCGCCGGGCTACCAGGGACGCAAAGGCCTGAATACCCGCCTCTTTCACATCCTGCACACCCGGCTCGTCCGATACCCCAAATAGTGCGAGCCCCCAACTCGGCTTAACCCGGGTGTTTACCACCTTAGACACCATCCTCGCAACGCCCCTCCAGAACCCATCCAGCGCTGGGCATACCCAGAGCATATGGGCATGATTTGCTGGGCTCCCCAAACACCTCACACACCTGTCCTCTACCCCAAAAAACAGACTCAGCCTTGCCCCAGTCAAGTGCGCCCTGTGCAGAACCTTAAATTGTATCAGGCTAAGCCTGGCGCAAGAGGAGGAAGAATTTACCCTACCCAGGGCATCCGCCCACGTACCCTCGTCTATCTCCTCCCACAGCTCCTCCTCCCATTTACCTTTCAACTCCTCCACCGAGGCCTACTCCGCCTCCTGCAACTCCTGGTAGATCGGCGAGACCTTGCCTTCTCCAACTCACACCCCCGAGAGCACCCTATCCTGGATCCTACTTGCTGGCAGCAGCGGGAATTCCCTCACCTGCCATCTTACAAACGCCCTTACCTGCATGGACCTGAAGGCATTTCCGGGGGGAGCCCGAATTTTTCCTCCAATGCCCCAAGGCTCGCAAACATCCCATCTATAAACAGGTCCCCCATTTAGGAGTCTCTGCACATTGGTGTTTAGCTGCCTTCCCTTCACGAAACCCGTCTGGTCCTCGTGGATCACCCCCGGGACACAGTCCTCAACTCTGGTAGCCAACACCTTCGCTAACAGCTTTGCATCCACGTTGAGGAGCAAGATTGGCCTATACGACCCACACTGTAAAGGGAACTTGTCCCGCTTCAAGATCAGCGAGATCAGCGCCCTGGACAACGCCGGGGGTAGGACCCCCCCTCCCTCGCCTCATTGAAAGTCCTCACTAGTAGTGGGCCCAACAGGTCCATATACTTCCTGTAAAATTCCACGGGGAACCCATCTGGCCCCGGTGCCTTCCCTGCCTGCATACTCCCCAACCCCTTAGTCAGCTCCTCCAGCCCTACCGGTGCCCCAAGTCCCGCCACCTGCCCCTCCTCTACCCTCGGGAACCTCAGCCGGTCCAGAAAACGACGCATCCCCCCTCATCCGTCGGGGGCTCAGACCTATACAGCCCCTCATAGAAGTCTCTAAATACCCCATTTATTCCCACCGCACTCCGCACCGTGTTCCCCCCCATTATCCCTAACTCCGCCAAATTCCCTCGCTGCCTCCCCCTTCCGAAGCTGGTGTGCCAGCATCCGGCTAGCCTTCTCCCCGTATTCATACACTGCCCCTTGCGCCTTCCTCCACTGCACCTCCGCCGTCTTGGTAGTCAACAGGTCGAACTCGGCCTGGAGGCTTCGTCGCTCCTTGAGTAGTCCATCCTCGAGGACCTCTGCATACCTCCTATCTACTCTTAATATCTCCCCCACCAACCTCTCCCTCTCTCTCCTCTCCTTCCCCTCCTTGTGGGCCCGAGTGGAGATTAGCTCTCCCCTAATCACCGCCTTCAGCGCCTCCCAGATCACCCCTACCTGAACCTCCCCATTATCGTTAACCTCTACATATCTTTCAATGCACCCCCGGATCCGCCCGCTCACCTCCTCATCCGCCAGCAAACCCACCTCCAGGTGCCACAGCGGGCGCTGGTCCCTCTCCTCCCCTAGCTCGAGCTCCACCCAGTGCGGGGCATGGTCTGAGATGGCTATGGCCGAATACTCCGTGTCCTCCACCCTCGGGATCAGCGCCCTGCTCAAAATGAAGAAGTCAATCCGGGAGTAGGCTTTATGGACGTGGGAAAAGAAAGAGAATTCCCTGGCCCCCGGCCTAACAAACCTCCATGGGTCCACTCCTCCCACCTGGTCCATAAACCCCCTCAACACCTTGGCCGCCGACGGCCTCTTATCCGTCCTGGACCTAGAGCGGTCCAATGCTGGATACAATACCGTATTAAAGTCCCCCCCACAATATCAAGCTCCCTGCCTCCAGGCCCGGAATCCGGCCCAACATGTGCCGCATAAATCCGGCATCGTCCCAATTCGGGGCATACACATTCACCAAGACCACCTGCACCCCCTGCAGCTTACCACTCACCATCACGTACCTACCTCCATTGTCTGCCACGATGCTCAGCGCCTCAAACGACACCCGCTTCCCCACCAAAATCACCACCCCTCGATTCTTTGCGTCCAACCCCAAATGGAAAACCTGCCCTCCCACCCCTTCTCAGCCTAACTTGGTCTGCCACCCTCAAATGCGTCTCCTGGAGCATGACCACATCTGCCTTCAGTCCCTTCAGGTGCGCGAACACACGGGCCCTCTTGACCGGCCCGTTCAGGCCTCTCACATTCCAAGTTATCAGCCGGATCAGGGGGCTGCCCGCCACCCCCCCCCCCCCCCCCCCCCCCCCCCCCCCCCCGGCCGATTAGCCATCTCCCTTTCTAGGCCAGCCACGTGCCGCGCCTCCCGCACTCTCCGTTCCCCCCAGCGGCAGACCCCCACCCCGACTCTCTCTTCAGGCACCAGCTGCCCCTTGGTCAATGCAGCATCAACTCAGTCTCCCCCCACCCCCACCCCCCCCCCCCCGCCCCCCCCACCCCTCCTGCCCATCAGTGGCCGATCCTCTCCAGCACCACCCCTCCCCCCCCCCCCGCCTCCTTCCTTCCCTAGCGTGGGATAAAGCCTGCGCTTTCCACCAATGCCAGTCCCGCCCCCTCTGGCGTAGCTCCCTTTCGCAGCCTGATCCCAACTCCCCCACCCTAGGGCCTCCCTTCTCCCCTCTCCCCTCCCTCCCCCCAATGGGGCCCCCCTTTTCCAACCACCGACACCCACACTCTCACCAAACCCCCACTACGAGCCATTTCACCCAACCCCACCCAGCACCCAAAAAAGCCCAGTACCAAACAGAACAGAACATTCCCCCAAAACACAACAATCACACCAATCCCCTCTCGACATCCCCTCGCAACCGACCCTCAATCCGAGTCCAACTTTTCGGCCTGGATAAAGGTCCACGCCTCCTCTGGTGTCTCGAAGTAGTGGTGGCGGTCCTTGAAAGTGACCCACAGTCGTGCCGGCTGCAACATTCCAAATTTCACCCCCTTCCGATGCAGAGCCGCCATAGCCCGATTGTACCCGGCCCTCTTCTTGGCCACCTCCGCGCTCCAGTCCTGGTATATCCGGACCTCTGCATTCTCCCACCTGCTGCTCCGCTCCTCCTTTGCCCACCTTAGGACACACTCCCTGTCCACGAAGCGGTGGAACCGCACCAGCACCGCCCACGGTGGCTCGTTGGGCTTGGGCCTCCTTGCCAGGACTCGGTGGGCCCCCTCCAGCTCCAGGGGCCTCGGGAAGGCCCCCGCGCCCATCAACGTGTTCAGCATCGTGACCACGTATGCTCCAACATCCAACCCCTCCACTCCCTCCGGGAGACCCAGAATCCGCAGGTTCTTCCTCCTTGACCGATTATCCATGTCCTCGAACTTCTCCTGCCATTTCTTATGCATCGCCTCGTGCGCCTCTCCCTTCACCGCCAGGCCCAAGATCTCATCCTCGTTCTCCAAGGCCTTTTGCCGCACCTCCCGGATCGCCGCCCCTTGGGCCTTCTGGGTCTCGAGCAGCTTGTCTATCGAAGCCTTCATCAGCTCCAACAGTTCTGCCTTCAATGCCGTGAAGCAGCGCTGGAGAAATTCCTGCTGTTCCTGCAACCACTGCGCCCACGCTGCCTGGTCTCCACCCGCCGCCATCTTGGTCTCCCTCCCTCGCACTTTTCGCTGCTCCAAAACTACTTTTTTCACCGCTCCACTCCTGGTCCAATCCATACAGTGCCGGGGAAATTATACTGTTACCTTCCCACACTGAGAACCATCGAACAAATGCCGCTGGGTGCCCTAAAAAGAGCCCAAAAGTCCGTTTATGGCGTGATCTGCCGAACGTGCGACTTAGCTCCACATAGCCGCAACCGGAAGTCCCTCTCTGCTAATTTAAGTGTGGTTACTCCGTCTGACTGAACCAGACTAGCTCTTAGCCACGTGGTGGAGGTGTGAGATTGTAACAACACCCTTGACTGGCTCTCTAGATGTTCATCAGTGGAAAGAGGCAGAGTGTGAGTGCCTCGTGTCTTTTATAGTCGGATCCCACCCTGAGTGTCCTGCCTGCCTATTGGTCATGTCCTGTTCTCTGTGTCCATTAGCTGCTTGTCTGTATATCATTATGTGTGTGTCTGCATATCATGACAAGAAGTAAGAAGTCTTACAACACCAGGTTAAAGTCCAACAGGTTGTTTTGAATCGCTAGCTTTTGGAGCACAGCTCCTTCCTCAGGTGAATGAAGAGGTGGATTCCAGAAACATCTGTATAGACAAAGTCAAAGATGTAAACCAATACTTTGAATGTGAGTCTTTGCAGGTAATTAAGTCTTTACAGGTCCAGACGGAGCAACTGGAGAGAGGGATAATCACAGGTTAAAGAGGTGTGAATTGTCTCAAGCTAGGGCAGTTGGTAGGATTTCGCAAGTCCAGGCCAGATGGTGGGGGGTGAACGTAATGCGACATGAACCCAAGGCCGTACTCATTTGTGCAGAACTTGGCTATAAGTTTCTGCTCGGCGATTCTGCGTTGTCGCGCTTCCTGAAGGCTGCCTTGGAGAACGCTTACCCAAAGATCAGAGGCTGAATGCCATCGACTGCTGAAGTGTTCCCCGACTGGAAGGGAACATTCCTGCCTGGTGATTGTTGCGCGATGTCCGTTCATTCGTTGTCGCAGCGCCTGCATGGCCTCGCCAATGTACCACGCTTCGGGACATCCTTTCCTGCAGCGTATGAGGTAGACAACGTTGGCCGAGTCACACAAGTATGTACCACGTACCTGGTGGGTGGTGTTCTCACGTGTAATGGTGGTACCCATGTCGATGATCTGGCACGTCTTGCAGAGATTGCCATGGCAGGGGTGTGTAGTGTCGTGGTCGCTGTTCTGAAGACTGGGTAGTTTGCTGCAAACAATGGTTTGTTTGAGGCTGCACGGTTGTTTGAAGGCAAGTAGTGGGGGTGTGGGGATGATCTTGGCAAGATGTTCGTCTTCATCGATGACGTGTTGAAGGCTGCGAAGAAGATGTCGTAGTTTACCCGCTCCGGGGAAGTACTGGACGACGAGGGGTACTCTGTCGGTTGTGTCCCGTGTTTGTCTTCTGAGGAGGTCAGTGCGTTTTTTTTGCTGTGGCGCATTAGAACTGTCGATCAATGAGTCGAGAATGTGGGAGGCTGGCCAGGAACGCATTGAAATAGTTAGGTCTAAAGGCAACAAATTCATGAATGAGGCTTTCAGTAGCAGTTAAGCTAAAGGAGGGACAAAGTGGGAGAGGTTATGGAGGTGCAAATAACATTGTGAAGGTGTAAATGTGTGGATGGAAGTTCATCTCAGGGTTCAAATATAATGCCAAGGTTGCGAACAGTCTGGTTCAGTCTCACAGTTCCCAAGGAGAGAAATCAAGTCAGTGGCTTGGTAGTGGAGTTTGTAGCAGAGACCAAAGACAATGATATGCGTCTTCCCAATATTTAGCTGGAGGAAATTCCTGCTTATTTAATACTAGAGTTTGGTCAAGCAGTCTGACAATTTAGGGATGGTGAAGAGGTCGAGGAAATTGATGATGAGGTGGATCTGGGTATTATCAGCATATATATAAAACCTGATGCTGTGTTTCCAGATGATATCTTTGATGGCAACTTCTGGATTTTTGCATTTTACTGTGTGTGTGGACACCAGACGTTACTGTCATGTTTGTCCTGTAATTATCACCAATGCTGATGACCTTGTGGTGAACCACTGTAATAGGAGATGTAAGGTAGGAACTGCACTACAGGTTCGCCGGTAGCTCCTGCCGGCTGGCTCCGCCCACGGAGAACTGTATAAATATGCATGACCTCCAGTGCCCTGCCATTTTGCCAGCTGCAGCAGGAGGTCACACATCTGACTGTAATAAAGCCACAGTTGTACCCAACTTTAGTCTTTGTGCAATTGATTGCGCATCAATTTATTACAGTCAGATTTTCCACAGAATGGATATCCAAATTAAGCCCTATCGCCTGCAGCTGGATCCACACTCGCCCGACGCCAGGAAAGACTTTGCTCACTGGCTAGCATGTTTTGAGGCCTACATCAACATGGCGGACCCCGCGCCAACGGAGGATCAGAAGATAAACGTCCTGTACTCCAGACTGAGCTCCAGCGTGTTCCTGTTGATCCAAGACGCCACGAATTACGCAAAAGCAATGGAAATCCTTAAGGAACACTAGGCGCAGAAGGCGAACACGCTCTTCACCAGGCATGTACTCGCCACCCGCTCGCAACTACCTGGTGAGTCCATCGAAGACTTCTGGCGGGCCCTAATTCCACTCGTCCGGGACTGTGACTGTCAGGCCGTTATGGCTGCCGAACATGCAAATCTCCTCATTTGCGATGCCTTCATGACGGGGATTGCGTCGGACCGCATCCGAGAACGATTACTGGAAGGGGCCACGCTTGAACTGGCGGAGACTTGGCGCTCTCCATGACGGTCGCATCCCGTAACGTACAATTGTACCCCTCCCCCATCTACCCCTTCCTACCCCTCCTGGACCCCGCCGACGACCTCCTCAGCCGGGGCCCTGCTTTCCCAATACGCCTGCGCCGCACGCTGATCTGCGCACCCCGGGGGTCCCCGCTGCTACTTCTGCGGTCAGTAGAAGCACCCCCGTCAACACTGCCCGGCCCACACTGCAGTTTGTAAAGCTTGCAGTAAAAAGGGCCACTTCGCGGCTGTGTGCCAGGCCCGCGCAGTCGCTGCGATCGCACGCGCTATCGCCCCCTCCCCCACGCCAGACGCACAATGGGAGCCGCCATCTTCTCCACCCGGGTCCATGTGCGACCAATGTGCACTGCCATCTTGTCCCCCTTTGGCCACGTGCGCCACATGGGCGCCGCCATCTTGTCCCGACCCCGCAATGTGTGCACCATGGGCGCCGCCATCTTGTCCCCCACAGGGTCTCCGGACATCCCGACATCGGAACTGCACACACTCGCCACCCGAAGCATCCGATGGCTACCCGCAGCTTGTTTCGATGACGCTGGACCAATCTCACCTGCACAACCTGGCCACCGCGTCGATGACGGTTAAAATCAACGGCCACGCGACCTCGTGCCTGCTGGACTCCGGGAGCACCGAAAGCTTTGTTTACCCAGATACGGTAAGGCGCTGCTCCCTCGTGGTCCATCCTGCCAATCAAAGGATCTCCCTAGCCTCCGGATCCCACTCCGTCCCGATCCGAGGCTTCTGTACAGTCACCCTCACGGTCCAGGGCGTAGAATTTAGAAACTTCCGCCTCTGTGTCCTCCCTAATCTCTGCACTGCACTCCTGTTGGGCCTGGACTTCCAGTGCAACCTCCAGAACCTCACCCTCAAATTCGGCGGGCCCTTACCCCCCCTTACCATTTGCGGCCTCGCGACCCTCAAGATCGATTCCCCCCTCCCTTTTTGCCAATCTGACTGCGGATTGCAAGCCCATTGCCACTAGGAGCAGACGGTACAGCACCCAGGACAAGCCCTTCATCAGGTCCGAAGTCCAGCGGCTGCATAAGGAGGGTATTATCGAGGCCAGCAACAGAGAGCCCAAGTGGTAGTGGTTAAAACTGGGGAGAAACACAGGATGGTTGTGGACTACAGCCAGACCATCAATCGGTACACACAGCTCAACGCGTACCCCCTCCCACGCATATCTGATATGGTCAATCAGATTGCGCAGTACTGGGTCTTCTCAACAATTGACCTGAAATCCGCCTACCACAAGCTCCCCATCTGGAAGTCGGACCGGCCATACACTGCCTTCGAGGCGGACGGTCGCCTCTACCACTTCCTTAGGGTCCCTTTCGGTGTCACAAATGGGGTCTCGGTCTTCCAAAGAGAGATGGACCGAATGGTCGACCAGTACGGTTTGCGGGCCACCTTTCCGTACTTAGATTTTTTTAAAATGTTTTTAATATAAATGTAGTGTACCCAATTCATTTTTCTCCAATTAAGGGGCAATTTAGCGTGTTCAATCAACCTACCTTGCACATCTTTGGGTTGTGGGGGCGAACACGGGGAGAAAGTGCAAACTCCACACAGACAATGACCCAGAGCCGGGATCGAACCTGGGACCTCGGCGCCATGAGGCAGCAGGGCTAACCCACTGCGCCACCGTGCTGCCCTTTCCGTGCTTAGATAAAGTCACCATCTGCGGTCATGACCAGCAGGACCACGATGCCAACCTCGATAAATTCCTCCGCACTGCCACTCTTCTCAACCTGACCTATAACAAAGAGAAGTGTGTGTTCAGCACGACCCGGTTAGCCATTCTCGGCTATATAGTCCAAAACGGACTTCTCGGGCCCAACCCCGAGCACATGCACCCCCTCATGGAACTTCCCCTCCCCCACTGCCCCTAGGCCCTCAAACGCTGCCTGGGGTTCTTTTCCTACTACGCTCAGTGGGTCCCAAACTATGCGGACAAGGCCCGCCCACTCATTCAGTCCACCTAATTCCCCCTCGCGGCCGAGGCACAACACGCTTTCGCCCGCATCAGAGCAGACATCGCCAAGGCCGGGATGTACGCAGTGGACGAGTCACTGCCTTTCCAAGTAGAAAGCGACACTTCAGACGTCGCCCTTGCCGCCACTCTAAACCAGGCAGGCAGACCCGTGGCATTCTTTTCCCTCACCATTCATGCCTCTGAAATTCAACACTCATCCGTCGAAAAGCTATCGTTGAAGCTGTGCGGCATGGGAGGCATTACCTGGCCGTTAAGAGATTCACTCTCCTTACGGACCAACGGTCGGTAGCCTTCATGTTCAATAACACACCGCGGGGCAAGATCAAAAATGATAAAATCTTGCGGTGGAGAATCGAGCTCTCCACCTATAATTACGAGATTTTGAATCGCCCCGGTAAACTCAACGAGCCCCCAGGCGCCCTCTCACGAGGTACATGTGCCAGCGCACAAGTGGACCAACTCCCTACACGACAGCCTTTGTCACTCGGGGGTCACTCGATTGTACCATCTGGTCAAAGCTCGCAACCTGCCCTACTCCGTTGAGGAAGTAAGGATAGTCACCAGGGATTGCCAGGTCTGTGCGGAGTGCAAGCCGCACTTCTGCCGGGCAGACCGTGCACGCCTGGTGAAGGCCTCCCGCCCCTTTGAACGCCTCAGCATGGATTTCAAAGGGCCCCTCCCCTCCACCGACCGTAACACTTACATTCTCAGTGTGGTCGATGAGTACTCCAGATTCCCCTTCACCATCCCATGCCCTGATATGACGTCTGCCACCATCATCAAGGCGCTCAGCACCATCTTCGCTCTGTTCAGTTTCCCCGCCTACATCTACAGTGACAGGGGATCCTCATTCATGAGCAATGAGCTTCGTCAGTTCCTGCTCAGCGGGGGTATAGCGCCCAGCAGGACGACCAGCTACAACCCCCGGGGAAATGGGCAAATAGAACGGGAGAATGGGACGGTTTGGAGGGATGTCCAGCTGGCCTTATGGTCCAGGAATCTCCCAGCCTCTCGCTGGCAGGAGGTCCTCCCTGACGCTCTACACTCCATCCGGTCACTATTGTGCACCGCCACTAATAACACACCCCATGAATGTGTTTTTACCTTCCCCAGGAAGTCCACATCTGGGGTGTCGCTTGCAACTTGGCTCGCTGCTCCAGGACCGGTCCATCTCCGTAGGCACGTCTGACTCCACAAGGTGGACCCCTTGGTGGACAGGGTTCACCTGCTCCACGCCAACCCTCAATATGCCTACGTTGAGTTCCCCGACAGCTGCCAAGATACTGTCTCACTCAGGGACCTGGCACCGTCATGTTCCACCCCAACACCCCCCCGCCACCAATGCGCCACCTCCGACTGCACCGCCAATATTGACCCCACCAGACCACCCCCCCCCCTCCCATTTTCCACACAGGAGGACAAAGCGGACTTCTGCACGCTCCCGGAGTTCCCCGATGACTGGCCAGCATCAGCACCGCCCCCACCACCATCGGTGCCACCTCCACCACAGCCAGCACCAACTTTGCCACCACCGTTACGCCGCTCCCAACAAAGCATCAAAGCACCGGACTGGCTGAATCTTTGACGGACTCTGGACCGTCAACATGGACTTTTCTTTCCCTACCACTGTACATAATTGCACTAATTGTATATAGTTTCACGTCACCCCCGCCGGACTCATTTTTAACAGGGGGTGAATGTGGTGAACCATTGTAATAGGAGATGTAAGGTAGGACCTGCACTACAGGTTCGCCAGTAGCTCCTGCCGGCTGGCTCCGCCCACAGAGAACTGTATAAATATGCATGATCTCCAGTGCCCTGCCATTTCGCCAGCTGCAGCAGGAGTCCATGCATCTGACTGCAATAAAGCCACAGTTGTACCCAACTTTAGTCTTTGTGCAATTGATCGTGTATCAACCTCACCATATTATTACAGCAAAATCCAGTGTTGGTGACATTGATCTGTTCGAGTGTGAGCCTGCAAAAATTGTGATTGATGCAATCCCTTATAGCATAAACATACCCTATTAGGTTCAATTCTCAATATTTTCTAAAGACGGGAAGATAATATAACAAGCTGGGACGACTAAAGAAGCTGCGGAACCTACTAAATGGTACAAGCTAACAGTATCATTTGTAAAAGGAAAAACTTCATTGTAACAGAAGCTGTTTCCAAGAAACCAACTGTAAATACAGAATGATTAGCTGCAGATAATGAGATATTAACATACTTTGGAACAGTAAAGACCAAGAAGCTAACACCTGGAGAGATTTGCTAATAAAACATCAAATATATCTGCAGGCAGAAACTACAAATGGATATCAAGTGTACTAAAGGTGCACTGCTGTCTCACGGTGCTGAGGACCCAGGTTCGATCCCGGCCCTGGGTCACTGTCCGTGTGGAGTTTGCACATTCTTCCTGCATCTGCGTGGGTCTCACCCCCACAACCCAAAGATGCGCAGGGTAGGTGGACTGACAATGCTAAATTGGAAAACAAAAGAATTGGGTACTCTAAATTTAAGAAGTGTCCTAAAGGTAGACTTTAGTATATTCAAGATGTAGCTGATGCATTGAGAGAATATTATACTGGACATGACTGAATTCTCAGTAATGAATGGTAGTGTGCCAGAACAACATTGTTTCCTGCTACAATGAATCCAAGTTCTTGATAGAATCCACAATGTATGTCAGGGATTGATAAAATGCAAGGAACCAGCAAAATTATCTATACAGTGACCAATCATCAGCAAGATTATCAGAGAGAAAGTCTTCTTGGGTGAATTTTGTTACATTAATAAACCAACTTAAACAATCTCTGATGAGAACACCATTCCCAGAACAAGCCTCAGAAGTTTGCAGTGGACTTGTGACAGTGTGGGCTCAGGAAACACAAACACCAGAAGTGAGAATCGCAATCAGGGAGAATTGGGCGAAATTGAAAAAAATCTGTTTTGCGTCCACCGTCGAATCTGACATCATGCTCTGGTCACTCACTGAAGGCGATTGTGGGGTTTACCCCCACCCCCCCACCCCTACCCCCACCCCCCACCCCCACCCCCACCCCCACCCCCACCCCCCATGGAGCCAGTGGATCCTGCAAAACTGTCATTTGCATGGATTTTAACATAATTAGCGGCTTGGATAGTTCATGCTCCACCCCTCCACAATGCTCCGCCCCTCCACAATGCTCCGCCCCTCTTAGGCGGAGGTCTCACAGGTGTGAATTAGTGCAAGTATTTACAAGCGGTGCCATGGCTGTGGAGGGGGAGCGGGAGGTTAAAAAAACTCTCAAAGGCCAAAACTATTTTTGGGCTTGCTGGGGGATGGCCAGGGGCAGTAGCGGGGAACAGTTTGGCCCAAAGTTGGTGGACCCGGGGTGTACCTCTCGAGATTGGGGTGGCCTGGCTCAGATGTGTTCTATTTATTTTTTTAAATTTTGAGTACCCAATTCATTTTTTCCAATTAAGGGGTAATTTAGCGTGGCCAATCCACCTACCCTGCACATCTTTGGGTTGTGGGGGCGAAACCCACACAAACACAGGGAGAATGTGCAAACTCCACATGCACAGTGACCTAGAGCCGGGATTGAACCTGGGATCTCGGCGCTGTGAGGCAGCAGGGCTAACCCACTGCACCACCGTGCTGCCCTGGTAGTATGTGTTTTAAACACACCCTGCTGGTGCTACTTACAGGCCCCTGCTGCTCACACCGCTCTGCTGCCTGTGTCTTTTAAATGCTCAGAGAGTCTCTGGTCATTTGGGCGCACACCCATGCTGTCCCTCTGGACACCTTCATAGTCCAGCTGTTTCACCAAGGGGATGGGCGTGGCCATGTTCTGGGTCCCACCAGGTATTGGCACGCCTCAGAAGTGGTGCCCCAGAGGAAGCAGTGGATCAGCGGAGCTCACCCCAAGCAGAGGACACCTGCACCATGGCCTTTGAACTCCCCCCGGTTCACTGAAACTCTCAGGGAAAAGGCCTCAGGATCACTAGCTGTCTCCTCCTGGTGAGGCTGGCAGTGTTGACTGCCTCTGCCACCACCTCCAAGATGCTATTCAGAGGAGCAGGCTTGACGCTGCGGCCCACCCTGGGATGAGGGTGCCCCTCCTCTCCTCACTAGTATGAAGCTGTAAGTCCACCTCAGACACGTAAACTCAGGGGGCAGGTCTTCTCTGAGCCATCTTCGTGACTGCAGTGAGTGTGTGGTAAGTGGAGTGCTTGCAAACAGCTCCAGCTGTCAGTCTGTTTGCCGTTAATTTCTGCCCCAGCGGTTACAATGCCCGCTAGGCCGGAAATTGCTCTCAATTCGTGTTGGCAGAGTGCTGGCCCATTTGCATGTCCTGACTCACTTATCGAATAGTGTCTCCGATGGAAATGAGTACCGGCAGCAACACTTAGGGCTGGATTCTCCCGCCCCGCCCACCGCAGGAACACCATGGGCGAGGCGAGTACAATGAAGAACTTCATTGACCCGGGCGGGATTCTCCAGTCGCTGGGCGGACGCGGCCGGAGAAGCCCACCCTTACTCTCCCAAAAGGAGAATTCCGGCACATATTTCTTTAAATAGCCCATTAAATAACTTCAAGAGGTACGGATGCTTTCCAACCAACATAATTCTTTTTGAGAATTAGAAGTGGCATTCTGAGTGGACCTTGGGAAGTTCTTGATGTGACCATCAATTCTCTGAGAGACACGTTGAGAAGTAAACCGTGGTTTTAATCAGCTTACAACTGAGCCTGCCTGTGACCGGTACAACAATGAATGCGGCCCCGCAGGTCAGCTGCCTTTATACTTCCTGTAAGGGGTGGAGCCATGGGCAAGCCCGTACATGCCCCGACATATCCCCCTGTGGGTGAAGCAGTACAATGGCCCATAGGTGGAGCCCACAGGGTTAAACACATAACGTAACACGATACAGCAGTAACACGATATCACAGTGCACTGGTAAATTAACAGTAGTTCCATTCACCACATTCACCCCCTAATTAAAAAATGAAGTCCGGCGGGGGTGACGGGTTTACAGATTCAGTCGGTCTGGTGACTGGATCGTACGTTGCGACCGCCGAAGCACTGGTGTTGCAGCCGTTTCGGGTGGCTGTGGAGCTGGGCCCGGAGCAGGAACAGGCGTGGAATCCTGGAGCGGCTCTTCCGGAGCTTCATTCCTGTGGACCGGTGCGGCGGGTGGGAGGGAGCGCAAGAACCATATCGGGGTAGGGGCGCTGAACATGGGCGGTTGGATAGGGGTAGGGGCGCTGAACATGGGAGGTTGGACGGGACCTAGTGTGGGGGATGCAGTAGTGGTCGTGGTGTCGGAGCCTGTGGGCGCCAGGTCCCGGAGAGAGACGGTATCCTGCCGGCCATCGGGGTGTCTGATATACGCATCATGTGGGTTGGAGTGCAGGAGCTGGACCCTCTCTACCAGGGGGTCGGTCTTATGGCTCCGAACATGTTTTCAGAGGAGGACTGGACCTGGTGTCATCAGCCAGGGCGGAAGCGAGGCCCTTGAGGTAGCTCCCCTAGGGAAAACAAACAAGCGGTCATGAGGGGTCTGGTTTGTGGCCCTGCAAAGGAGGGACCTAATAGAGTGGAGCGCATCGGGGAGGACCTCCTGCTAGTGAGAAACCGGGAGATTCCTGGACCTTAGGGTCAGTAGGACGGTCTTCCAGACCGTTGCATTCTCCCTCTCCATCTGCCCGTTTCCCCTGGGGTTATAGCTGGTAGTCCTGCTCGAGGCGATGCCCTTACTGAGCAGATACTGACACAGTTCATCGCTCATGAATGACGAGCCTCTGTCACTGTGGACATAGCTGGGGAAACCGAATAGGGTGAAGACACTATGCAGGGCTTTGATGACTGTGGGCGTGGTCATATCGGGGCAGGGAATGGCGAACGGAAAACGGGAGAACTCGTCTATGATGTTCAGGGAGTACATGTTGCGATTATTGGAGGGGAGGGGCCCTTTGAAATCGATACTAAGGCGTTCAAAGGGCCGGGACGCCTTTACCAGGTGGGCCTTATCTGGTCGATAGAAGTGCGGTTTACACTCCGCACAGATTTGGCAGTCTCTGGTTACAGCTTTGACCTTCTCGATGGAGTAGGGCAGGTTGCGGGCCTTGATGTAGTGGGCGAGCCGGGTGACCCCCGGGTGGCAGAGGTCATCGTGGATAGCATGTAATCGGTCATCTTGCGCGCTGGCGCACGTGTCGCGGGACAGGGCATCTGGGGGCTCGTTGAGCTTCCCAGGACGATATACTATATCGTAGTTATAGGTGGAGAGTTCGATCCTCCACGTCAAGATCTTGTCATTCTTGATCTTGCCCCGCTGCGTATTGTCAAACATAAAGGCAACCGATCGTTGGTCGGTGATGAGGGTAAACCTCCTACCAGTGAGGTAGTGCCTCCAGTGCCGTACGGCTTCCACGATGGTTTGGGCTTCTTTTTCGACTGAGGAGTGTCGAATTTCAGAGGTGGTGAGGGTGCGGGAAAAGAACGCTACCGGTCTGCCTGCTTGGTTGAGAGTGGTGGCGAGAGCGACCTCTGAGGCATCGCTCTCCACCTGGAAGGGGGCGGACTCGTCCACCGCGCGCATTGCAGCTTTGGCGATGTCCGCCTTGATGCAGTTGAAAGCCTGGAGAGCCTCAGCTGGCAGTGGAAAAATGGTGGCCTTAAATAGTGGGCGGGCTTTGTCCGCATACTGGGGGACCCACTGGGCGTAATAGGAGAAAAATCCAAGACACCTCTTCAGGGCCTTGGGGCAGTGAGGGAGAGGGAATTGGAGGAGGGGGCGCATACGGTCAGGGTCGGGCCTTAGGACCCCGTTTTCCACGACGTAGCCGAGGATGGCTAGCCTGGTTGTGCGGAAAACACATTTCTCCTTGTTGCAGGTGAGGTTGAGTTTTTGGGTGGTTTGGAGAAATCGGTGGAGGTTGGCGTCGTGGTCCTGCTGATCATGGCCGCAGATGGTTACATTGTCCAAGTACGGAAACGTGGCCCGCAGCCCATACTGGTCCACCATTCGGTCCATTGCTCGTTGGAACACCGAAACCCCGTTTGTGACGCCAAAGGGGACCCGGAGGAAATCGAAAAGGCGGCCATCTGCCTCAAACGCCGTGTAGTGGTGGTCCTCCGGGCAGATTGGGAGCTGGTGATATGCAGACTTCAGATCTACCGTAGAGAACATGCGGTAGTACGCAATCTGATTTACCATGTCTGCAATCCAGGGAAGGGGGTACGCATCGAGTTGTGTAAAGCGGTTAATGGTCTGGCTGTAATCAACCACCATCCGGAACTTTTCCCTGGTCTTGACGACCACCACCTGAGCTCTCCAGGGGCTATTGCTGGCTTCTATGACCCCTTCCCGCAAGAGACGCTAGACCTCGGACCTAATGAACGTCCTGTCCTGCATACAATACTGCCTGCTTCTGGTGGCTATTGGCTTACAATCGGCAGTGAGGTTCGCAAAGAGGGGGTGAGGGTCAATTTTTAGGGTCACGAGGCTGCATATGGTGAGCGGGGGCAGGGGTCCCCCGAATTTAAGAGTTAGGCTCCTGAGGTTGCACTGAAAATCGAGTCCTAAGAGGAGAGGAGCGCAGAGGTCTGGGAGCACATATAGTTTAAAATTAGCGTACTCAGCGCCCTGGATCGCTAGGGTTGCAGTAGTGTACCCTTGGATTTGCACCGAGTGTGACCCAGAGGCGAGGGAGATAGTTTGTCACGTCGGGAATATTGGGAGCGAACAATGTCTTACCATGTCCGGGTGAATGAAGCTCTCTGTGCTCCCGGTGTCGAAAAGGCAAGGTGTCTCGTACCCGTTTACCCGGACGGCCATCATGGAGCTCCGGAGGTGCTTCGGTTGCGACTGGTCCAGGGTGACCGCGCTGAGCTGGGGGTAGCCGGCGGCGTGATCGGAGGTGCAGGGGCGGCCCCGCGATGGCTGCTGTCCATGTCGTTCGTACATCTCGGGCAGTGTAGCAGATGGCGGCCAAGATGGTGGCCCCCGTTGGTCAAGCATGGCGGGCAGTGAGGACGATGGCATCCAAGATGGCGGCCCCCATGGATCGCACGTGGCCGGCCGCGTGGGGGAGGATGGCCAAGATGGCGGCCCCCATGAGTTGCACGTGTTGTGCGGAGGCGGGGTCGGCAGACACGCTGCCACTTTGCGGGGTCTGTGGGTCTGTGGATCGGGTCTGTGAGTTCGAGTTTTTAGACCTGGCCAGGCAGACCTTGGCGAGGTGTCCTTTTCCCCCGCAGTTACTACAGTTCGCGTTGCGGGCCGGGCAGTGCTGTCGGGGGTGTTGGGACTGGCTGCAAAAATAGCAGGGCAGCCCCCCATGATGGGCGGGCGGCCACGCGGCACAAGCCTGGGGTAGTCTCTGGTTGGGGGCCCACGAGGGGGTCGTGTGGTCGGCGGGGAACGCAGTAAGGCTCTGAAACGCGACCTCCAGAGAGGTAGCTAATGTTACCGTGTCCTCCAGGTCCTAAGCCACTTTTTCGAGCAGGCGCTGTCTTACATAGTTCAATCGGACCCCCGCCTTGTAAATGTCTCGGATAGCGAGCTCCATATGCTGAGGGGCCGTAAAGGCCTGGTAGTTACAGTTGCACGCGAGGGCTTTGAGGTCACGTAGGTAGTCCCCGGGGCGCTGGCGGCGACTGGTGAAGATGTGTCGCGCGTAGACCTCGTTCACGGGCCATACATATATGCATTCGAGTAGTGCGAGGGCCTCTGTATAGGACGCGGCGCCGTCGAGCTGGACAGAAATACGATGGCTCACCCGTGCGTGGAGAAGACTCAGTTTCTGTTCATCCGTGACGGATGGCGTAGACGACGTGGCGAGATAGGCCTTGAAGCATCGAAGCCAGTGCGAAAACATTTCTCTCGCCTCCGCGGCCTGTGGATCGAGTTCCAGTCTATCAGGTTTGAGGGCTGATTCCATAGTAGTATTTTAAGCTGATTAAATTGATGCGACCATCAATTCACTGAGAGACACGTTGAGAAGTAAACCGTGGTTTTAATCAGCTTACAACTGAGCCTGCCTGTGACCGGTACAACAATGAATGCGGGCCCGCAGGTCAGCTGCCTTTATACTTCCTGATGTGGAGATGCCGGCGTTGGACTGGGTTGAGCACAGTAAGAAGTCTTACAACACCAGGTTAAAGTCCAACAGGTTTGTTTCGATGTCACTAGCTTTCAGAAAGCTGCTCCTTCCTCAGGCTGCTCATTCCTCAGGTTTACTTCCTGTAAGGGGTGGAGCCATGGGCGAGCCCGTACATGCCCCGACATATCCCTCTGTGGGTGAAGCCGTACAATGGCCCATAGGTGGAGCCCACAGGGTTAAACACAGAACGTAACACGATACAGCAGTAACATGATATCACAGTGCACTGGTGAATTAACAGTAGTTCCATTCACCACAGTCCTATCATGTGTGGATCTAAACTTCTAAAAAGCCTTTAATAAGGTTCCAAATGAAAGGGTGCTATGCAGGTTTAAGGTTCTGCGTCTCTCCGTTTGGAGGCTGCTGAGAAATTGGTTGAAAGAGTGGAAACAGCAAAACTATAGTTAATTGATGTGGAGATGCCGGCGTTGGACTGGGGTGAGCACAGTACGAAGTCTTGCAACACCGGGTTAAAGTCCAACAGGTTTGTTTCGATGTCACTAGCTTTCAGAGCGCTGCTCCTTCCTCAGGTGAATGAAGAGGTATGTTCCAGAAACACATATATAGACAAATTCAAAGATGCCAAACAATGCTAGGAATGCGACCATTAGCAGGTGATTAAATCTTTACAGATCCAGAGATGGGGTAACCCCAGGTTAAAGAGGTGTGAATTGTCTCAAGCCAGGACAGTTGGTAGGATTTTGCATCCTTCAATGTCCGTTCATTCGTTGAAACGAACCATTGTTTGCAGCAAACTACCCAGTCTTCAGAACAGTGACCACGACACCACACAACCCTGCCATGGCAATCTCTGCAAGACGTGCCAGATCATCGACATGGATACCACTATTACACGTGAGAACACCACCCACCAGGTACGCGGTACATACTCGTGCGACTCGGCCAACGTTGTCTACCTCATACGCTGCAGGAAAGGATGTCCCGAAGCGTGGTACATTGGCGAGACCATGCAGACGCTGCGACAACGAATGAACGGACATCGCGCAACAATCACCAGGCAGGAATGTTCCCTTCCAGTCGGGGAACACTTCAGCAGTCAAGGGCATTCAGCCTCTGATCTCCGGGTAAGCGTTCTCCAAGGCGGCCTTCAGGACGCGCGACAACGCAGAATCGCCGAGCAGAAACTTATAGCCAAGTTCCGCACACATGAGTGCGGCCTCAACCGGGACCTGGGATTCATGTCGCATTACATTCATCCCCCACCACCTGGCCTGCAAAATCCTACCAACTGTCCTGGCTTGAGACAATTCACACCTCTTTAACCTGGGGTTACCCCATCTCTGGATCTGTAAAGATTTAATCACCTGCTAATGGTCGCATTCCTAGCATTGTTTGGCATCTTTGAATTTGTCTATATATGTGTTTCTGGAACATACCTCTTCATTCATGCCTTTCATGTTTTCCCTTATCGCTCTGAGAGATAGTCAAGGAACGGTTGCCACCGCCTGGTGAACCCTTGAGCCGAACCTCTTAGTGCATACTTTATCCGCTCCAATTTTATAAACCCTGCCATGTCGTTTATCCAGGCCTCCACGCCCGGGGGTTTAGCTTCTTTCCACATAAGTAGAATCCTTCGCCGGGCTACTAGGGACGCAAAGGCCAAAACATCGGCCTCTCTCGCCTCCTGCACTCCCGGCTCTTCTGCAACCCCAAATATAGCTAACCCCCAGCTCGGTTCGACCCGGACCCCCACCAACTTTGAGATCACTCTTGCCACACCCACCCAGAACCCATGCAATACCGGACATGACCAAAACATGTGGGTGTGGTTCACCGGGCTTCCCGCGCACCTCCCGCACCTATCCTCCACTCCAAAAAATCTACTCAGCCTTGCTCCCGTCATATGCGCCCTGTGCAGAACCTTGAATTGTATCAGGCTAAGCCTGGCACACGAGGACGAGGAATTTACCCTACTTACGGCATCTGCCCACAGCCCCTCCTCAATCTCTTCCCCCAGCTCCTCCTCCCATTTACCCTTCAGCTCCTCTACCATCGTCTCCCCCTCGTCTCTCATTTCCCTGTATATATCGGACACTTTACCTTCACCGACCCATGCCCCCGAAATCACTCTGTCCTGGATCCCTTGCGCCGGGAGCTGCAGAAATTCCCTCACCTGTTGCCTCGCAAATGCCCTCACTTGCATATATTGGAAGGCATTCCCACATCATATCATAGACACGTTGGCGGCCCAATAATAGTCACTCAGACTCGGCAGTGCCAGTCCCCCTCTGTCCCTACTGCACTGCAGGAACCCCCTCTTTACCCTCGGGGTCTTTCCAGCCCACACATAGCTCATAATACTCCTGTCCACTTTCTTGAAAAAGGCCTTTGTAATCAGTATGGGGAGGCACTGAAACACGAAAAGAAACCTCGGGAGGACCACCATTTTAACCGCCTGTACTCTGCCCGCCAATGACAGGGGCACCATGTCCCACCTCTTAAAGTCCTCCTCCATCTGCTCTACCAGTCGCGTCAAGTTAAGTTTATGCAAGGTTCCCCAGTTCCTGGCCACCAGGATCCCTAGATATCGAAAATCCCTTGCTACTCTCCTCAGCGGCAGATCGTCTATCCCCCTGCCCTGTTCCCCGGGGTGCTTCACAAAAAGTTCACTCTTTCCCATATTCAATTTATATCCCGAGAACTCTCCAAACTCCCTGAGTGTCTGCATTATCTCTGGCATCCCCTCCACTGGGTCCGCCACATATAGCAGCAAATCATCCGCATATAATGACACCCGATGTTCCTCTCCTCCTCTGAGCAGCCCCCTCCACTTCTTAGAGCCCCTCAGCGCTATGGCCAATGGCTCGATTGCCAACGCGAACAGTAACGGGGACAAGGGCACCCCTGTCTTGTGCCCCTATATAATCGGAAATAGTCGGATCGTTGCCTGTTTGTAACCACGCTTGCCACCGGGGCCCCGTACAGGAGCTGAACCCATCTGATGAAACCCTCTCCAAATCTCTTCAGTACCTCCCACAGGTAGTCCCACTCCACTCTATCAAATGCCTTCTCTGCATCCATCGCCACCACTATCTCCGCCTCCCCCTCCGGTGGGGGCAGCATCATCACCCCCAGCAACCTTCGTATATTGGCATTCAATTGCCTCCCTTTAACAAACCCTGTCTGGTCGTCATGTACCACCCCTGGGACACAGTCCTCTATCCTTGTCGCCATCACTTTGGCCAGTAACTTGGCATCTACATTTAGGAGGGAGATGGGCCTGTATGACCCGCACTGCAGCGGGTCTTTGTCTCGTTTCAGGATCAACGATATCGTCGCCTCCGACGTTGTCGGGGGTAGTGTCCCCCTTTCCTCTGCCTCATTGAAGGTTCTCGTCAGGAGTGGGGCCAGCAGGTCCACATATTTCCTGTAAAATTCCACCGAGAACCCATCTGGTCCCGGGGCCTTTCCTGTCTGCATGTTCCCAATTCCTTTAATCACCTCCTCCACCTCAATCTGCGCTCCCAAACCTGCCACCTCCTGCTCCTCGACCCTCGGGAACTCCAGCTGGTCCAGGAAGTGTATCATTCCCTCTTTCCCCTCCGGGGGTTGGGACTTATACAGCCTTTCATAAAATGACTTAAACACCCCGTTCACCCTCCCCGCTCTCTGCTCCATCCTTCCCTCCCCGTCCCTAACTCCTCCGATCTCTCTCGCCGCCCCCTCTTCCTAAGTTGTTGGGCCAGCAATCGGCTCGCCTTTTCCCCATATTCGTATTGTATTCCCTGTGCCTTCCTCCACTGCGTCTCCGCCTTACCAGTGGTCAGCAGGTTAATCTCCGTCTGTAGTCTCCGTCTTTCCCTGTATAGCCCTTCATCCGGGGCCTCCGCATATTGCCTATCCACCCTCAGAATCTCCCCAATCAGTCTCTCCCTTTCTTTACCCTAGTGTTTCCCCCTGTGGGCTCTTAAGGAAATCAGCTCCCCCCTAACCACCGCCTTCAGCGTCTCCCATACTACTCCCACCTGGACCGCTCCATCATCATTGACCTCTAGGTATCTTTCAATACATCCCCTCACCCTTCCACATACGCCCTCGTCCGCCAACAGTCCCATGTCTAATCTCCAAAGTGGGCACTGCTCCTTCTCCTCTCCTAGATCCAGATCCACCCAATGTGGGGCGTGATCTGAAACGGCTATAGCCGAATATTCCGTTCCTGCCACTTTCGGGATCAGCGCCCTTCCTAGGACAAAAAAGTCTATCCGGGAGTATACTTTATGGACGTGGGAGAAGAAGGAAAACTCTACTCCTCGGTCTAGCAAATCTCCAGGGATCTACTCCTCCCATCTGCTCCATAAACCCCTTAAGCACCTTGGCCGCTGCCGGCCTCCTCCCGGTCCTAGATCTGGACCGGTCCAGCCCTGGGTCCAGCACTGTGTTGAAGTCCCCCCCCCATTACCAAATTTCCCATCTCTAGGTCCGGGATGCGCCCCAACATACGCTTCATAAAACCCGCGTCATCCCAGTTCGGGGCATATACGTTCACCAGCACCACCGCCTCACCTTGCAATCTGCCACTCACCATCACGTACCTGCCCCCACTGTCCACCACTGTGGTCTTAGCCTCAAACGATACCCATTTCCCCACCAGTATTCAGTATTGCCACCCCTCTACTTTTCGTATCTAAGCCTGAGTGGAATACCTGTCCCACCCATCCTTTCCTTAATCTGACCTGATTTCAGGTGCGTCACCTGAAGCATAACCACATCCGCCTTCAGTCTCTTTAGGTGCGCAAATACCCTTGCCCTCTTAATCGGCCCATTCAGCCCTCTCACGTTCCACGTGATCAACCGGGTTGGGGGGCCCTTTACCCCCACCCCATCGTCGACTAGCCATCCCCTTTTTTAAACCAGCTCCTCACCCGGGTCCCACGCACCCGTTTGTCCCCCAGATGGCGCCCTCCCGTCCCGACCATCCCATCCCGTATCAGCTCCCCCTTCCCCTCAGCAGCAGCAACCCCCCCCCCCCCCCCCCCCCCCGCTAGATTCCCTTCTAGCTTGATTGCTCCCCCCATATTGCTTCCGGGAGTCAGCAAACTCTGGCTGACCTCGGCTTCCCCTGTTTACCCTTGGCCTCCCTGCGTGTGAGGCCCCCTTCCTTCCTGCGCCCACTTTTCCCGCCGCAATTTCCATGGCGCGGGAAAAAAAACCGCGCTTCCCTCTCGGCCCCGTCCCTAGTGGCGCAGCTCCCTCTCCCCTTCCCTGTCCCCTTCCCCACCGGCGCCCACATTTCTTCGTGTCCCCTGGGGGGGTGGGGGGGGAGGAGAAAAATTCTCCCGTCTAACATTTTTACAGATAAACCCTCCCCCTCTCCCCCCTTTGCATTTCTTTGCCACCACCTCGCTACTTCTTTCCAAACATCAATTCCTCAAATCTAGTCCAACTTCTCTTCTTGAATAAATGTCCACGCCTCCTCTGCCGTCTCGAAGTAGTGGTGTTTGCCCTGGTGTGTAACCCACAGTCTTGCCGGCTGCAGCATTCCAAATTTTACTTTCTTCCTGTGGAGCACCGCCTTGGCCCGATTGAAACTCGCCCTCCTTCTCACCACCTCCGCACTCCAATCTTGATACAGGCGGATCACCGCATTCTCCCACCTGCTACTCCGTGTCTTCTTAGCCCATCTCAGGTCCATCTCCCTGTCCTTGTAGCGGTGGAACCTCACCACTATTGCTCGCGGTATTTCCCCTGCCTTTGGTCTTCTCACGGGGACCCGGTATGCTCCCTCCACTTCCAGGGGGCCCGTCGGGGCTTCAGCTCCCATTAAGGTATGGAGCATCGTACTCACATACGCCCCAACATCAGCTCCCTCTGTCCCTTCGGGAAGACCCAAAATCCTTAGATTCTTCCTCCTCGAGCTATTTTCCAGGGCTTCCAGCCTTTCTATGCACCTCTTATGTAGTGCCTCGTGCGTCTCCGTCTTCACCACCAAGCCCTGTATCTCGTCTTCATTCTCGGCTGCCTTTGCCTTCACTCCACGGAGCTCCATCGCCTGGGTCTTTTGCGTCTCCTTCAATCCCTCAATCGCCAGCAACATCGGCGCCAGCACCTCCTTCTTGAGCTCCTCCACACATCGTCGGAGGAACTCCTGCTGTTCCGGGCCCCATACCATCTGGGCTCCCTCAGCCGCCATCTTGCTTCTCCCTACTCTTCTCTGCCGCTGCTCCAGAGGATCCTCCACAATCTGGCCACTACTATTGCTTCTTTCCATCCACACCCGGGGGAACTCCTTCCTTTGTCGCCTCACACTGCGTTTAGCTGGTCATCGCCGCAACCGGAAGTCTTTCAATCTTTTCTTACACACCTCCGTATCCTTGCGCAGTCCTGCGGTTACGACATCACCTCCGATTCAATGATTCGGGACCAGATTGTTTTTGGGGTCACCTTGGACGCCCTACGCCAGCAGCTCCTCAAAATTAAAGGCCTCACCCTAGCCTCCACAATTGAAGCCTGTGTCCTTCATGAAAACGCGACCAGCCACTACTCCCAATTTCAAGCAGCCGAATCGGCGCGGCAGGGGTCCTACGAGGCCGAACGTGTCCAGACGATCGAGTTCCTCCCGGCCCAGGGCCCGGACGAGGGCGGCCATTTTGCGCGCTTTCCGCGGCCTCCCGCGTTTGTGCGCACCAAAAAAGACATTGACGCAGATGGACATGATGTGCAGGCGCGCTCGACGCAACACCGAACTGCGCATGCGCGGTGGCGCAACGAACGCCATGACGTCACGACGTGCGGCAACTGCGGAGCCGCACATTTAAAGCGGCAATGTCCGGCAAAAAAACGACAATGCCTCCGCTGTGGCAAGATGGGCCACTATGCTGCCTGCTGTCGAGCAGCTC
Source organism: Scyliorhinus torazame (assembly GCF_047496885.1). Taxonomy (NCBI): domain Eukaryota; kingdom Metazoa; phylum Chordata; class Chondrichthyes; order Carcharhiniformes; family Scyliorhinidae; genus Scyliorhinus; species Scyliorhinus torazame. Next base: position 314,241,286 of record NC_092707.1, read on the forward strand.
AACCTGCCAATGCTCCCCAATTCCGACAACCTCGCAGGGACATGCGGACCATTCTGCCTCCGTACTACGAGTCGTGCCCAGACGATATCCAAACCAGTGACACTGACGACCGGGACGGCTTCCGTGTTGCGGTCATTGATAGGAATCCGATGTCTCCAGGCAGGACCCACCAGCTGATGCAGTGAACAGCGTCAATCCGGGTGATGAATGGAGTGCCACCCTAACGGTCAACCGAACACCGATAACATTCCGTCTGGACACTGGTGCCTCCGCCAACCTAATAGCATGGTCAGCCTTCTACGCCTTGAAGGTCAGACCACCAATTCGGCCATCCCGTTGCAAGATGGTCGACTACAATGGAAACGTTATCCCGGCCATGGGATCCTGCCAGCTCCAGGTGACACACAACACATACACAGCCACACTGTCCTTTGAAATAGTCAGATCATCAAAGGACTCCCTGCTAGGCGCACAGGCGTGCAAGGTTCTCCACCTCGTGCTGTGGGTCCACGCTCTGTCTCCAGAAGGCACATCAGACTTCCCGGATGCAGAATTTAGGGCACAGCTTCAATCGCTCCTCGCCCACAACCAGGAGGCATTCGAGGGCATGGGCACACTGCCCTATACCTACAGAATACGACTCAAACCGGACGCCACCCCGGTCATTCACGCACCTCGCAGGGTCCCAGCCACTCAAGGACCGCCTCAAGCAGCAGCTGCAGGATCTCCAGGACTAAGGAGTGCTATCCCGGGTCACGGAGCCCATGCCATGGGTCAGCTCCATGGTGTGTGTTAAGAAGCCCTCTGGCGAACTCCGGATCTGCATTGACCCGAAAGACCTGAACAACAACATAATGAGGGAACACTACCCCATACCCAAACGGGAAGAGATCACGAGTGAAATGGCCCAGGCGAAAATATTTACCAAACTGGATGCCTCTAAAGGCTTTTGGCAGATCCAACTAGATCTGTCCAGCCGAAAGCTGTGCACCTTCAACACCCCTTTCGGCAGGTTCTGCTATAAGAGAATGCTATTTGGTATCATCTCTGCATCCAACGTCTTTCACAGGATCATGGAGCAGATGATGGAGGGCATCGAAGGGGTGCACGTCTACGTTGACGACGTCATCATCTCGTCCACCACACCACAGGAGCACATCAATCGTCTCCAGCGCATCTTTGCGCGGAAAGTGGAAAACGGCCTGCGCCTCAACCGAGCCAAGTGTTCTTTCGGCCAAACCGAGCTGAAGTTTCTGGGGGACTACATATCCCGGTCAGGGGTCCGTCCGGATGCAGACAAGGTGAGTGCCATTACAGTCATGCCGCAGCCGGCAGACAAGAAAGCAGTGCTATGCTTCCTAGGCATGGTCAACTTCCTGAGGAAGTTCATTCCCAACCTTGCCTCCCACACGACGGCTCTTCGCCACCAGTCAAGAAGTCCACGGAGTTCCAGTGGCTGCCCGCATACCAGAAGGAATGGGAGGAGCTCAAAATTAAGCTCACCACAGCCCCGGTATTGGCGTTTTTCGACACATCTCGTGACATTAAAATTTCGACTGATGCCAGCCAGTCCGGCATTGGGGCGGTACTCCTACAGTGGGATGACACTGCGTCATGGGCCCCGGTCGCCTATGCCTCGCGGGCCATGACCCCCACAGAACAGCGCTACGCGCAGATCGAAAAGGAGTGCCTGGGTTTGCTAACCGGAATAGACAAGTTCCATAACTATGTGTATGGTCTCCCCAAGTTTACCGTTGAGACTGACCATTGCCCCCTGGTCAGCATCATACATAAGGACCTGAACAAGATGACCCCTCGCCTCCAGCACATCCTACTTAAACTCAGGAGGTACGACTTCCAACTGGTCTACACCCCGGGAAAGGACCTTATCATTGCGGATGCCCTGTCTAGAGCAGTGAGCACACCGCCCGACTCGGAGGGGTTCGTCTGTCAGGTTGAAGCGCAGGTGGCCTTCACATCGACAAATCTGCCAGCCGATGACTCCAGTCTGGCCCGTATTCGCCGGTAGACTGCGGCTGACCCCCTTCTACAACGTGTGATGGGCCACATGACGGGAGGGTGGCTCAAAGGACAGTGCCCGCAGTTCTACAATGTCCGGGACGACTTCGCCATCATTGATGGTGTCCTTCTAAAGCTGGACCGGATTGTGATTCCACACAGCATGCATAAGCTGGTCCTCGACCAACTACACGAAGGCCATCTGGGGGTCGAGAAGTGCAGATGGAGGGCCCGAGAGGCGGTATACTGGCCGGGCATCAGTGATGACATTGCCAATATGGTGCTCAACTGCCCCACCTGCCAAAGGTTTCAGCCGGCGCAACCTCCTGAGACGCTTCAGCTCCATGACCTGGTGACGTCCCTCTGGGCGAAGGTGGGTGTGGATCTTTTTCACACGCTCGGCAGGGACTATGTCATCGTCATTGATTACTTTTAAAACTATCCAGAGGTCATACGCCTGCACGATTTGACATCGTCCGCTGTCATAAGGGCCTGCAAAGACACCTTTGCACGCCACGGCATTCCGATTACTGTCATGTCGGACAATGGGCCCTGTTTTGCGAGCCAGGAATGGTCTTCCTTTGCTGCTTCATATGGCTTCACACATGTGAGGTCCAGCCCTCTGCATTCCCAGTCCAATGGACAGGCGGAAAAGGGCATTCACATCGTCAAGTGGCTCCTCTGCAAGGCTGCTGCTGCCGGATCGGACTTCTGCTTAGCCCTGCTCGCCTATCGCTCGGCCCCACTAGCCAGTGGCCTCTCACCAGCCCAGCTGTTGATGGGTCGTGCCCTCGGGACCACTGTGCCGTCCATTCTGGTCCCCACAACCAACCATGCTCCAGTACTGCACAGGATGTGACAGCAGCGCGTTCGCCAGAAGGTGGCACATGACATACGGGCAACTGATCTTCCCGCCCTGGCGCCTGAGGACGACGTCCACATCCACCTACCAGAAGGTGGCTGGTCAGCACCTGCCGAAGTTCTCCAACGCGTGGCTCCCCGCTCGTTCCTGGTTCGCATGCCTGATGGCTCCATTCGCAGGTGCAATCGCCGGGCTCTTCGCCTGCTTCCACGCTCGCTGCGGGAACTTACACCGGTACCACGCCCTCCTATTTTTCCTGATGTCGACTTCGTGGAGCTTCCTGCCACCATGCCCATTCCGTCGTCGCCCGTGGCCAGGCCCATTCCTCAGCCGGTGAATCCTGACCCACCCTTGAGGCGGTCAACCCTAATTCGTCGCCCACCTACTAGGCTGGACTTATGAGCCTGTTTGAACATTGAACTCACTGATGTATCGTACCACTGTGTTAATATGTTTCTCTTTTTCCTTGTCGTTACAGGAGTTCGTTTTGATGTTTAACATTTCCACGTGTTTTGTTTATGGTACAACCTCGTTGCTATGTCGCACCTGACATCGCCCCTTGTATATAGTTTAGCCTCATGTACATGCTGTAGATATTGCACACACACATTCAGCTGCACTCAGTACACATCTCTATTTATAACCACATACATGGTTCTTGTAAAAAAGGAGGGATGTCATGATATTCAGGTGAACATCATGGTGCAAACATACATACATACTGATGGACAGATCAACGGACCAATCAATACACACACAACACCACAGCCAATCACAGGCAAGAGCATACACACTATAAAACGGGGAACACGACACTTCCCGCTCATTCCAGCAGGAGACAGCTCAGGGCACAGAGCTCACAGCAAGCCACTCAGACATCCGCCATGTGCTGAGTGCCACTCCAAGATAGTGTTAGGGATAGGTCCACAGATTCAAAGGTAATGAACGAACCACAGTAACCAGTTTACCATTGTAAATATTGTTAGTAATAAAACTGAGTTGTACCATCTGCAACCGTGTTGGTTCGTCTGTGTAGCAGAGCACCCAACACGACAGCTCCCAAATCTCAAAAGGAACCATCAGAAAGGAAGGAGTTGGGAATTGTAACTCCAGTGTGGTTCTCCTGCTCACCAAATGTGCAGAACACCAGCTTGTCATCACAAACATACTGTTCTGCCAAAAAGTTCAAGGCTTCCTGGAGACATCCAAGATCAAAGCACTAGCACATGATCGATTTTGTAATCGTCCACTCCCGAGACCAAAAGGATACCCTCATCACTGAAGCGATGACCAGTGCAGATAACTGCTGGACAGACCACCGACACATCCACTCCTCTATGTCCATCAAACTCCATCAGAAGCAGCGGAAGATTAAGAAACAGCTCAGAAAAAAGATTAACATTGAACGGCTTCAAGAGCCAAGCATGCTAGTGAACTTCCACCAATGTCTTCTAAAGGACCCGGGTTTGATTCCCAGTTTGGGTCACTGTCTGTGCAGAGCCTGCACATTCTCCCCGTGTCTGCATGGGTTTCCTCCGGGTGCACCGGTTTCCTTCCACAAGTCCCAAAAGACGTGCTTGTTAGGTGAATTGGACATTCTGAGTTCTCCCTCAGTGTACCCGAACAGGTGCAGTAATGTGGCGACGAGGGGATTTTCATCGTAACCTTAATTGCAGTGTATGTAAGCCTACTTGTGACACTGATAAAGATTATTATTATCATCCACAAGATGCACTGCAGTAACATGCGGCGGTTCCTTAGACAGCACCTTCCAAACACACCACCGCTACCATGTAGATGGACAAGAGCAGCAGATACCTGGGAACCCCACCACCTGGAGGTTCCCCTCCAAGTCACTCACCACCCTGACTTGGAAACATATCGCTGTTCTTTCAATGTCGTTAGCGCAAAATCCTGGAACTCCCTCCCTAACAGCACTGTGGGTGTACCTACACCTCAGGACTGCAGCGGTTCAAGAAGGCAGCTCACCACCAGGGATGGGTAATAAATGCTGGCCTAACCAGAAATGTCCACATCTCATAAATTAATTTTTAAAAATGCAACACCAGCATCAATGCCTGGAAGACCCTTTCTCAGGAACCTCCTGATTGAAGGGACACAATTCTTCAAGGTCACTGGAGAGTAAGAGGAGGCCCTGAAAAGGAACTTGAGAAAGGAATACCAGTGATCTAGAGTCCAAGGACTGATCCCACCACCTGGAAACATCTGTTCAGCGTGCAGTCGGAGATAAGGCTTTAGGATTGGGCTCATGAGCCATGGAACCCATGACCAGTAACACGGAGTTTGTTAAGTGGACTATCATACTCGTTAGCGAGTGATCGCTGAAGAAGACCATGGTATAACAGAGCTACCTTTTTAACCTCAGTTATTCAATCTGTTGCATAAGTCTCTCCATTAAATAATTTTTAGACTTAATGTCTAAGCTTGAATACTTATTGCTATTATTATAAAATCAATAAAAAAAGGTTAGTTTTGGGGAGACGGTGGAGTAGTGGTATTGTCACCGGACTAGTATTCCAGGGACTGGGTTCAGATCCCACCATGACATCTGGTGAAATTTGAATTCAATAAAAATCTGGAATTAAAAGTTTAATGATGACCATGAAACTATTGTCGATTGTCGTTAAAACCCATCTGCGTCAGCAATGTTCTTTAGGGAAGGAAATCTGCTGTCCTTACCTTGCCTAGACTGCATGTGACTCCTGATCCACAGCAATATGGTTGACTCTTAAATGCCCTCTGAAATGGTAGCAAGCCACTCCTTAGTTCAAGGATAATTTAGGATGGGCAATAAATACTGACCCAGCCAGCAATTTGTCCATGTCCCATGATTGGTTTGTTTGATGATTTGGCATTACATTGGCAAATCATTAACTGAGAAATTGGCTTTATCATACTGAGAAGTTGATATTATAAATGATAAATTAAATGATTTGTTTGATCTAAAATTATTTGTTATTTTCTCCTAAGCGCTACCTGGATGATAAATCTTACATTGTTCTTTACTGAGTAGTTTAATTGATTCATCTGTATCGCTTGATAAATTTCAAGGTATTGATCTTTCAAGGTGCTGATCATATTGTTCTTACAATTGTATAGTATAGATAAAAGTACGATAGTTGATTTTGTATGTATAGTTTTTCAGAATTTATTTGATAAAATGCTACATAGGTTTATTGTGAAACAAGAGACATAGTATTAAAGGATGTTTTGATAGAAAACTAGCTGTAGGAAAGAAAGCTCAGAAATGAACAATGCGTTTCAGGTGAGAGTGTTACTGTTTTCAAAATCTCTGTTTGGACCTATTTGTCTTTCTAGTTTCATGAGCCCAGGCATAATTAATTATGTAGAGGTTTTCTGATCACGACAAATTAAGGACATAATAAAAAATTAGCCAAATTGCAGGAAGGCATAGGCAAGGTGACAAAGAGGTGGAAAATGCAGTTCATTGTAGAAATCCAAATTACAAAATCTGACAGTACGGAAAGGTGCAATTCACCCATCTTGCCAGTGCATTTGTGAAAAACATGAGCAAACGAAAGTATACGCGAAAGGTAAGAGTCAGCTTTTTTTTTGGGGGGGGGGGGGTATTAATTACTTCACTGTTGGTTATCCCCATCTAGGAAGAAAACCATATAGACAGTACGGTGATGCAGTAGAGTGATAGGTTACAATTAGGAAGAAAGACTTGAAAAACGATGACAATTTTTCACTAGATTAGAAAAGGTTAAGGAGATCTAAAAGAGATTAGATTGGAGAAGATTAAGGGAACCTAATAGAGGTTTTCAGATTATGTAAAGTTTTAGACTGTAAATAGTGAAAGGTTGTTTCCAATGGACACTGTTAGGAAACTGAGGTGGTTTTATATAATCTATATTTGTATTTATGGGTATCAGAAATAAGGTGTAGCTTAAGCAAGTTTAAGACCATAAGTCATAGGAGCAGAATTAGGACATTCAGCCCATCAGTTCTGCTCCGCCATTCAATCAAGGCTGATATGTTTCTCATCCCCATTCTAATGCCTTCTCCCCATTACCTCTGATCCCCTTATTGATCAAGTTTAATTTTCTGTGTCTGTGTAAGAAAGGGTTGAAACTTTAGTTAGCTCATGTACCTGTATGTACCAATGTACCAATGGTACCTGTATGTTTGTGGGTTTTGGTTTAATTTCAAACTGTGTCTGCATTGTAATTAAAGGGTTTATGATGTGAACACAAACAGAGTTTAAAGAAAGACTATGCTTTTGCTTAGCAAGCAGGGGCCCAAACTGATATGCATAAGCACTTGTTCTTCAGTTGGAGCCAAATAACTCAGAAGAAAGCAATTCTCATTAACACTGGAGTAAGGGGCAGAGACCAAGTTGCATAAGCTAAATAACAGATAGTTCTAGAAACCAGAGAATGAAAAAAGTATGTCTGAAGAAGAAGTTAAGTAAATGGGAAAGGAACTGGAATCTGAACAAGGTACTGTTCACTGAAATTAAAGAAAGGAACAGAGAGAGGCTCCCAGTTAAAGATAGAGCTGAAAGATGCTGACCTGGTGAGGTCGGCTAGTGGGAAGCCAGATATCTGAAGTAATCCTAAGGTTAGTAACCTTAGTACATCCTGTGAAGCAGTGGTGTTCTGTTGGCATGGCTGGGTACCTGAGAGATTGTGTGGATGCTTGAATGCACGTGGCAATCAAAGGCAGAAGAATACTGAAAGAAGAGATTTAAATCTTGGAAGTGGATCCTTGCTGAATGGATCCAAGAGAAAGCGTAGTTTGGAAGAAGATTCTAAGGCGTGTTTTTCGAGAATGGAGTTTGGAAACATTTGTGTGGAAGTCGGAGTTCCAATGAGACCTGTTGGCTTGCAGTCAAGCACCTGGAGGGATTTGATGAGAAATCCACAGTAGTTGTATTGGGTGGCATCTGCCACTTGATTTCAGAGTGTGGTGTGTCTGACCACAGTTGGCCGGTTGGTTTACATGGACTGGGTATTTACTGAGAACATGAGAGCTTGATACATTCTGTAACTTGTGCTATCCTTAAAAATGTGTACATTTGTGAAGAGATGGCGTGAAGGAATATTGTATTATAGTCAATCTTTTCATGTTTAATTGATATTTTATTCTTTTGTTGAAAGATAATTAGTAGTCCTGCGACTGTTCATCCATGTCTCAGCAAAAAATACATGTTACAGTCTATTGAGCCAGGGTTTTACTATCTAGTAGTAACATCAGCTGGTTCGTAACAGCATTTTGAGAAAAAGGAGTCATGATCTGGAGCTTATCACTAGAAGAGTAAAGGGTGAAACTTGGAAGAAATGTGTTCATAGAAAATTATTAGAATAAGGAATGTTTTTACAAGAATATCTACTGGAGACAGAGGCATGACTTAATTTAAAAATGAATTTGAATGGAAAGGCCAAAAAGTAAAGGGAAAAGGTAGAGAAAATCATTGGCTCAGTGGATAGAAATAAGTTTTTATCAATTTTCAATTACTTTTTCTTGTTCCAGCCCTTTTGAAACCTTATCAATAAAACTGTAAAATTTATGACTCATTGTCTGAATGTGTTTCAGAATCATACTGAAGTAAAGAAATGATAAAGCACTACAAAGTGACAAATTCTGTTTTTATTGTTCCATCTATTTTATATGAACAATGTCGATGAATATTACTATACTATTCAACTGTAAGAGGGATCATAACAGGTCTTGACCTCATTAAAATAAAGATATAGCATCGTTCACGATCGTAGGACATTCCAAAGCATTTTTCAGCGAATAAAATATTTTTGAACTGTAGTCACTTTTAATGTTGGAATCGGTGCTGCCAAATTGTATACAGCAGGTCAACTATAAACCCCGGGCAGGCCTCCTTGACTAAATGGCAATTCCGAAAAACTCCGGAACTAATACTCCTTTACTAAGATGTCTATCCCTCTCGGCCACCGTCTCCTTTACTGACAAGGCCACCGATCGCGACCATCGAATAGAGTCTCCCGTACTACGATGGCCATCGATCTCGGCCATCGAACCCGGCTATCGATTAGCGTTTCCTTTACGAAGATGGCCGGGACTGACTTCATTCGTTTCCTACTGCTCAGCGGCGATGTGTATTGTGGGAACTAAAATGGCGGCTTCCAGACAATGAAGAGTGCCAGGTACCATTGCAGAAACATTGCTAATTAATATGGTTTGTAATCTAGCTCGTCAGCTGGACTCTGATGGGTAGGTAGCGGAGGTTAATAACATTTGGGGAAATGTAAGGAGAGGTCCCCGGGCTTTATAGTTGACCTGCTGTGTGCAATTCGGCCGGTAGTGCTGCTCCACCATTCGAACAGATCATGAATGATTATCTCCCTCAACACCATTTCCCCCTCACTATTCCCGTATCCTTACTGTCATTAGTTTTCAAATTTCTGACTTGAACATGCTCAATGATTGAACTTACACAGTCCCTGAGTTAGAGAATGCCAAAGATTAACCATCCTCTGTGATGACATTCCTCCACACCTCAGTCTTAAAAGACCTGCCCCTTACTCTGACACTTTTTTTGGTTCTAGGCTAACCGACCATTCGATCTACATCTACCCTGTCATGCCCCAAAAGAATTTTGTCAGTTTCAATGACATCACCTCTCATTCCTCCAAACCCGAGAATTCAGGGCCAGTTTCCTCAATCTCTCCTCATGAGACAATTCTACCTTCCCAGGAATTAGTTTGGTGAACTTCTGATCCACTCCCATAATGCCAAATGTGTTCTTAAAGGAGACCAAAACTGTATACATAATACTACAGGTGGGCTCACCAAAGCTCTATACGATTGCAGCAAGACATTTTTACGACTGATGTAGATCACTTAATATGATCATGGTTGATCTTGGGCTTCACCTCCATTTTCGTGCCTGCTCCCAATATCCTCCATTAATTTCTGGAGAGACACAAAAATATGTTTACCTTAGCCTTAAATATATTCAACGATGGAACATTCTATAATGTGTTTAGGGCCTAGAACATTCCATAACCCTCTGGGATAGAGCTTCAAACATTCACAATTTCTTCTCATCTCAGTCCTGAATGATTGGCCCCTTATCCTGAGATTGAACTCCCATGTTTTAGATTCCCTGCCCAATGGAAACAATGTCTCCTAACTAAGTTATTAATTAATATGGATTGTAAATAGCTGAGGCCCCAGCACTGAACCTTGTGGCACTCCACTATTCAGTGCCTGTCAATTTGAAAAAGCCTCATTTTTGTTCACTCTTTTTTTCCACACGTTAACTAATCCTCTAACCATGCTAATATATTATCCCCAAATCCATGAGCCCTTATTTTGCGCATCAACCCTTTGTACAGAACCTTATTGAATGCCTTTTGAAGAACTACATCTACTGGGTACTCTTTATCTAGCCTACTAGTTACATCCTCAAAACAATCTTAAGAAATTTGTCAAAGGGGATTCCCCCTTTGCAATACCATTTTGACTTATTCTAATGGTACTATGCTTTTCTAAGCTCAAAAGATTTCTTTAATAATAGATTCCAGCATTTTATCAACAACTGATGTTAGGTTTATAATTCAGTGTTTTCTCTTTTCCCTCATTATTTGAAAAGCGGTGTAATATTTTGTCAATCTGGTGGGACCATTCCTGAATTTAAGGAGTTTTGGAAAATCATAGATAGCACATCCACTATCTCTTCAGCTATCTCTCTTTCAGAACCATAGAATCATTACAGTGCAGAAGGAGGCCATTCAGTCTATTGAGTCTGCACCGACCCCCCGAAAGAACACCCCATCCAGGCCAACTCTCCCCGTAATCCCCATTACCCCACCTAATCTGCAATTTAGCATGGCCAATCACCTAACCTACACATCTTGGACTGTGGGAGGAAACCGGAGCACCTGGAGGAAACCCATGCAGACATGGGGAGAAAGTGTAAACACCACACAATCACCCAATGCTGGAATTGAACCCGGGTCCCTGGTTGTTATGGGGCAGCAGTGCTAACCACTGTAAAAGGAGGAGTAAGGATCATAAAGGACCAAAAATGAGTTTTACATATGGAGGCAGGGGGAATAGCTGAGGTATTAAATTAATACTTCACATTTGTGTTTTTGAAGGAAGAAGATACTATGGTGAAAGGGGAATTAATTCAGATGCTTAAGGGTTTAAAATTAATAAGGAGGTTAGACAGGCTGTCTATATTTAAAGTTGATAAGGCATCAGATAGAATGCATCCAAGGATACTGAGGGAAATTAACCATCATGATCTCACGCTCACATTTCTGTCCTCAACCTATGCAGTGTTGAGTCCAATGCAAGCTGCAGGAACAGTGCTTTATCTTCTGATTAGACACTTCACAGCCTTCTGGACTCGTTGAGTTTGACAACTTTAGATCATTAACTCTGTTCTCCATTTTGAATTTTTCTTCACCGAGTATCAGTTTGTATCTTGTTTTCATGTTATTGCTTTCATAGCTGACCTTTATTCTTCTATTAACACCTACTCTGGATCAGTGCTCTGTTTCCTCACTACTACCATTACCTCACCATCGCCTTTTGTTTCATGACTCTTTGTTATTTTTCTCTTCCTCCTTCTAACCTATCCCAACCTTCCCTTTTGTTCCACCTGATGCCTCCTATTATGCAAAATCATATTTCTACCTCTCTTCAGTTCCAAAGAAGAGTCATATTGGACTTAAAATGTTAACTCTGTTTTTCTCTCTCCACGGATGCTGCTAGACTGCTGAGTTTTTCCAGCATTTTCTATTTTGGTATAAGTCTGAGAGGAGATTGTTTTGAGGTATTCAAAATCATGAGGGGTCTGGGCAGAGAGGTAGGGAGAAATTGTTTCCACCGGTAAAAGAATTGAGAACAAGAGGACATAGATTTAAAGCAGTTGGGGTTACTGGGTTATGGGGATAGGGTGGAGGTGTGGGATTAGGTAGGGTGCTCTTTCCAAGGGCCGGTGCCAACTTGATGGGCTGAATGGCCTCCTTCTGCACTGTAAATTCTATTATTCTATGCAGCGAGGGATTAAGATCTGGAATCCACTACCTAACAGTCTGATGAAGGCATGTTCAATCAAGACATTCAATCGCTTCTCAGCCTTTTGGCTAAGATGAGTGTGGGATCAGGTGTAATGCCTGGATCTGGTACGTTTCTCTTGCGGGGACTATGAATTGGATTCAATTTGTATTGGTTTTTGGAGCAGGCAAGGAGCTAGATTAGCGGTTTGCCCCTCTGCAGACTCTGAGCTCTGGCTTTGTAACTCTGATAAAGTAATTTTTAAAAAAAATTAAGACATTCAAAAGAGAATTAGAAAATTAACAAAGTGCTGTCCGATCCCATATAACTGTGGACATTTTGTTTTGGGTTTTGCCAGTGTGGGCTTGTTGAGTATGGCCTGCATTCTGCCTATTACGAACAACTGAAGGATCATGCTGGTTTGAATCTGCAACTGGATAGCACTTGCTGAACAATCCTGAGTACGCTAATAGCTACAGTAGCAATCAACTTAACATAATCAATCAAACTCGTAACGTGGCTCATTTACGCTTGATAGAGAGACCTACATTCTTACAAAGGGACCTGTTCTTTGCAAACAAAAGGACTATGTTCAAACCGTACATCTTTTTTGAATAATGTAGGAGTTTGGGGAACCTATATTTCCCTGTTACTTGTGGTTGGTGACACCGCACCCAAACACAGTTAACTTGCCAGCCAATCTGTACCCTTTTTTGCTATTGTATAAATGATTATGATTGCTTGAAATTTGTCAATCCTGATAAGTGCCAGATTAAAAATTTCAGAGACATGTCTCTTTTTAACAATTATTGAAACTCATTAAAAATGGGAAACCAAGAGAGGAATTCTGATGATGGTTCACACCAGTGTTAACTTGTCTGCTCTTTCCATAGATACTGCTTGACCTACAGAGTGTGCCCAGTAATTCTTGTTTGTGAGTTGGAATTAATGGCATTTTTGGACTTTGCACATTCTCCCCGTTTCTGCATGGATATCACCCCACAACCCAAAGATGTGCAGGGTAGGTGGATTGACCATGCTACATTGCCCCTTAATTGGCAAAAAAGGAATTGGCTACTCTAAATTTATTTAAAAAAAGGAATTAATGGCATTTTTACTTTGAAGTGGGTATATTCTGGGATTCCTTCTATTTAGGTTGGTGATTTTGATCTTGAGTTTGAAGTAATGGAGTTCAAATCTATAGATGATGCTCAAATAGGAATTATAGCAAATAATTCTGCGAACTAAAGGATCTTGCATAGTGATCTTGATAAAATAGGAAGACTTACAACACCAGGTTAAAGTCCAACAGGTTTGTTTCGATGTCACTAGCTTTCGGAGCGCTGCTCCTTCCTCAGGTGAATCACCCCAGTCCAACGCCGGCATCTCCACATCATTGATAAAATAGGGGCAGGGACAAAATAGTGACAAATGGAAATCAATGTTATTAAATATAAGGTGGTACATTTTGGATACAAAATATAATATATATTCTTTGAGCTAGCTGTACCCAGCTCAACTGCCTAATGTTGGATGATGTGGAACAGCAGAAGAATTTCAGGGTTCAGGTTCACAAGACGTTTAGAACAACATCTCAAATGGACAAGGCTACTAATAAAGCTAAAAGAATGCTGCTTTTATGACAAGCGATAGGGAATATAAAAGTTGCGAGGTAATTGTGAATTTACATAAAATCTCAACAAGAGTAGTTTTGGACACCATGCTATATGGAAGATGTGGAGGCAGTAGAGAATGTGCAGTGCTCACTGAACTCAGGATTGAATATAATGTAAATGTTGCCACAGTCCCAGAGGACTATAGGCTGCTCTCCCTTTTGAGAGCTGACTGGTGGTGATTTAACCTGAGGGTCACTGCATCTCAGGTGGAGCTTTTGTGAATAACCTCAGCCAGTAAGGGAATTGAACCCGCACTATTGGCGTCGCTCCGCATCACAAACCAGCCATCCAACCAAATGAGCTAACCAACCATATACTTAGTGTTTGCTAGACCTGTTGGGGAGGGTTTAAGCTAATGTGGCAGGGGGATGGGAACCAATGCAGGAAGTCGGAAGGTAGTAAAACAGGGACAGAAACAAAAAGCAGTAAGGGGGAAAGTGTAAATCAGAGAAGCTATAGTGAAAAATCAAAAAGTGCGACAGTACAAGGTACAGTGACTGAGGGGAGCTCAGTGAATAGGCCCAGTAATACTAAAAGGAATAAAACGGGAAGTAAAAACATAAATGGTAAGCGTCGCGGCAGGTTGTTACATGAAGATATGGGTTCAACGACAAGGAAAATTAGGAGAAACGTTAAGAGGAAATATAACTTAGGAGAGGTTACTGATCAAGGTGTTAAGATTCAAAACAGAGGTATAAAAGCCAACATAGGTGTACTTTACCTGAATGCTCGCAGTATTCGGAATAAGGTAAATGAGTTGATGGCGCAAATCATCGTGAATGACTATGATTTAGTGATCATTACTAAACATGGTTAAAGGATGGTCATGACTGGGAGTTAAATATACAAGGGTATCAAACTATTCGGAAGGACAGAGTGGATGGCAAGGGAGATGGTGTGGATCTGTTATTTAAGGATGACATCCGGGCAATAGTAAGGGATGACGTCGGCGCTATGGAGGATAAGGTTGAATCCATTTGGGTGGAAATCAGGAATAGTAAGGCGAAAAAGTCACTGATAGGAGTAGCCTATAGCCACCAAATAGTAACATTATGGTGGGGCAGGCAATAAACAAAGAAATAACTGATGCATGTAGAAATGGTACAGCAGTTATCATGGGATTTAATCTACATGTCGATTGGTTTAACCAGGTCGTTCAAGGCAGCCTTGAGGAGGAGTTTATAGAATGTATCCGCGATAGTTTCCTAGAACAGTAGGTAATGGAACCTACAAGGGAACAAGCGGTCCTAAATCTGGTCCTGTGTAATGAGACAGGATTGATTAATGATCTCATAGTTGGGATCCTCTCGGAAGGAGCGACCATGGTGGAATATGGTGGAATTTAAAATACAGATGGAGGGTGAGAAGGTAAAATCAAACACTCATGTTTTGTGCTTAAACATAGGAGATTACAATGGGATGAGAGAAGAGCTAGCTAAGGTAGACTGGGAGCAAAGACTTTGTGGTGAAACAGTTGAGGAACAGTGGAGAACCTTCCAAGGATGAGAAGGGAGATTTAATAATGGCTGAGGAACTGAACAGGTTTTTTGGGTCGGTCTTCACAGTGGAAGACACAAATAACATGCCAGTGACTGATAGAAATGAGGCTATGACAGGAGAGGACCTTAAGATGATTATTATCACGAAGGAGGTAGTGATGGGCAAGCTAATGGGGCTAAAAGTAGACAAGTCTCCTGGCCCTGATGGAATGCATCCCAGAGTGCTAAAAGAGATGGCTAGGGAAATTGCAAATGCACTAGTGATAATTTACCAAAATTCACTAGACTCTGGGGTGGAAATTAGCAAACGTCACACCACTGTTTAAAAAAGGAGGTAGGCAGAAAGCGGGTAATTTTAGGCCAGTGAGCTTAACTTCGTTAGTAGGGAAGATGCTGGAATCTATCATCAAGGAAGAAATAGCGAGGCATCTGGATGGAAATTGTCCCATTGGGCAGACGCAGCATGGGTTCATATAGGGCAGGTCGTGCCTAACTAATTTAGTTGAATTTTTTAAGGACATTACCAGAGCGGTAGATAACGGGGAGCCAATGGATGTGATATATCTGGATTTCCAGAAAGGTGCCACACAAAAGGTTGCTGCATAAGATAAAGATGCATGGCATTAAGGGTAAAGTAGTAGCATGGATAGAGGATTGGTTAATTAATAGAAAGCAAAGAGTGGGGATTAATGGGTGTTTCTCTGGTTGGCAATCAGTAGCTTGTGGTGTCCCTCAGGGATCAGTGTTGGGCCCACAATTGTTCACAATTTACATAGATGATTTGGAGTTGGGGACCAAGGGCAATGTGTCCAAGTTTGCAGACGACACTAAGATGAGTGGTAAAGCAAAAAGTGCAGGGGATACCGGCTAGGGTCTGGCAGATGGAATACAATGTTGACAAATGTGAGGTTATCCATTTTGGTAGGAATAACAGCAAAAGGGATTAATATTTAAATGATAAAATATTAAAACATGCTGCTGTGCAAAGAGACCTGGGTGTGCTAGTGCACGAGTCGCAAAAAGTTAGTTTACAGGTGATTAAAAAGGCAAATGGAATTTTGTCCTTCATTGCTAGAGGGATGGAGTTTAAGACTAGGGAGGTTATGCTGCAATTGTATAAGGTGTTAGTGAGGCCACACCTGGAGTATTGTGTTCAGTTTTGGTCTCCTGACCTGAGAAAGGACGTACTGGTGCTAGAGGGTGTGCAGAGGAGATTCACTAGGTTAATCCCAGAGCTGAAGGGATTGGATTACGAGGAGAGGTTGAATAGACTGGGACTGTACTTGTTGGAATTTAGAAGGATGAGGGGGGATCTTATAGAAACACATAAAATTATGAAGGGAATAGATAGGATAGATGTGGGCAGGTTGTTTCCACTGGCAGGTGAAAGCAGAACTAGGGGGCATAGCCTCAAAATAAGGGGAAGTAGATTTAGGACTGAGTTTAGGAGGAACTTCTTCACCCAAAGGGTTGTGAATCTATGGAATTCCTTGCCCCAGCGAAGCAGTTGAGGCTCCTTCATTAAATGTTTTTAAGATAAAGATAGATAGTTTTTTGAAGAATAAAGGGATTAAGGGTTACGGTTTTCGGGCCGCAAAGTGGAGCTGAGTCCACAAAAGAGCAGGCTCGAGGGGCCAGATGGCCTACTCCTGCTCCTAGTTCTTATGTTATCAACTGACTATCGACAAATAGCTGGGATAGCGAATGAGCTCTACATGAAGACATTTCTTCTCGCCTCCATCCTAAATTTTCGATCCTGAGTGAATGACCCCTAATTCTAGACTTTTCAGCAAGGAAGAATTGTATGAGTTTCAATGAGGTCAGCTCTACACTAGAGTATATAGGCCCATTCTACTCAATCTCCCCTCATAGAACAGCTGTTCCATCTCAGGAATCAATCTAATGAGGATTGGACAGTCAAGTCACGAGGGAACAAAGGCATGGACTGAGGGTTTCAACAGCAGGAGAGCTGAAACAGGGCAGAGTTAGGCGATGTTACAAAGCTGGGGGTAGGTGGTATCTGTAGTATGTATAAATACGAAGAAACACTTGAAAAGTTGAAGTTCTTTTTGTTCGGAGATTGAGGTGATTTTATGGTGTTTAAAATATAGAATGGAATAGAATAGAAATAGAACATTTTCAGTGATTGAGGGTTCTCACAGTAGCACAGTGATTTGCACTGTTGCTTCACGGTGCCAGGGTCCCAGGTTCGATTTCTGGCTTGGGTTACTGTCTGTGCGGAGTCTGCACGTTTTCCCTGTGTCTGCGTGGGTTTTCTGCAGGTGCTCCTGTTTCCTCTCACAAGTGCCGAAAGACGTGCTATTCGGTGAATTAGACATTGCAGTGTTAATGTAAGCCTACTTGTGACAAACATTATTTATTAATTAGTTTAATTTAATTTAGAATCATAGAATCACTGCAGTGTAGAAGGAGGCCATTCAGCATATTGAGTCTGTACCCCTCCCTCCCCGAGAGAACATCCAGGCCCATGTCCCCTACCCATCCCCGTAACCCCACCTAATCTTGCAGGACACTAAGGGGCAATTTATCATGGCCAATCCACCTAACCTGCATGTTTTTGGACTGTGGGAGGAAACCGGAACACCCGGAGGAAACCTATGCAAACACGGGGAGAATATGCAAACTCCACACAGTCACCTGATGCCAGAATTGAACCCGGGTTCCTGGCGCTGTGAGGCAGTTACCATCATGCTGCCCAACACTTAAATGCAAAAGATTTGGGATGGAGAATCAGAGAAACTCTTTCTAGAGAAATCTGTGATGCTTGAAATGCACCAGCAGATTTGATGATTGAAATAAGTCAATATTATGAAGACCCACTGTCTTAGTTCACAAACAAGAATGACTATGTGGGCAAGGTGTCAGATCCTGGCTGGAATAACCATAACATTGTCATCCTTTATATGAGAAGTAATCTTAATTCCACAACTCTGTTCCTATATTCCTTAATTCTTCTTTCCTGATGCACCTATCTTGTTAACTGAATTTCATGCAGATACACACAAGCAGAAATATCCAGTAGGTCAATTATCAATACTGGGACCTTTGTCGTCTTTATGGCTGAAGAATTCATTAGCTTAACCACTTTGGAATTAGCAATATGAATGTTTAGTTTTTTAATATTGTAACAATGATGGTGCAAAATGTATTGTTATGAAGTAAATAACTTGCATTTATATAGTGCCTTTGACTTCCGCAGAGAATCCCTAAGCGCTTTGCAGCCAATTATACATTTTAAAATACTTAAATGTATTAAATAATATAAGAACTTTATCAATATTGACAGTCTTAAAATGCTTTATAAATGATTTTATCCCCAGTTGGTGATGATGATGAGAAGATTGTTGGTCAGACTGAAGCCTGCGACATGGAAGCAGTGTATTCAAGGGATCCATACTCTGAGATGGAGAGATACATATGACATGTGGCTGCGTCCAGGCCTAGTGGTTTTGCAACAAAGCTGGATACCTGGAGGCATCATCAAATTTAGACTGCCATTTATCAGACATTTAGTCACTAAAAAGGTATGGTGGTTTATTATAGCTTTTGGTCCGGTCATAGTTTCTACTCTGACTTACCATCATGCTTGCATTAGATCTCTAACCATTAAGTGGCAGTTGTGGGCATCTATTGTTGCTCTTTTTAGCCTTAGTTTATTAGCTCTGATTACGTCACCTTTGCTCACGAGTCGCCAGGTATCTTTCTGATACCGCCACGTGGTTCAAGTTCAAGTTATGATTAATTAGTAAGATTGAAATCAACGGTCATTTATTATATACAACAAGTAATGTATACACAATAATCCTACTATCTATATAATAAACCTATCACTACTGGCCAATACTTAACTTTAGGAAGAGCCCACCAGGTCAGGGAAACAAATGGCTTATCCAATCGGATCTGGCCCGTGGGATTCAAAAGGCTGATACATGTCGATGGCTAGGAGTCTTTATCGGATAGTGATCGCTGGATTCAAACTTACAGTTGCTGGTTGATGTTCTTGCGAAGGTCTTGAGCAGGCAAAGAAGGGATAGAGAGAGAGATCTGAACTTGGCCCCTCACTTTATAGGGCCCAGGGGCTTCCCGCCTCTCGGGGCGGCCCTTGACCCTGAGTCCCAAGTGATTGGACTTGTTCCCAATCACTGGGTTCGATACGTCCAATTGCGAGGCCATTCCCCGATCGGGGGGTGGTCGTTCACCTGCCTTTGTTTCGGCCACTGCAGGCGCCGACAGATCTGGCCCGGTATTCAATTGCTAATATGTTGCAATTGTACCCGGGGATAGCTGATTAAACTGCAGATGTCTGGGTTGATGGGCTGCTAATAGTCCTGAGTATAACTGCAGATGTCTGGGTTGATGGGCTGTTAATAGTCCTGAGTATCGATCTGGGCCGACTTCCCCAGAGCCGAATATGATATTCTGCCTGCAGCTGTCTGTTTGTGTCTTGTTACCTGCTTTTCCAATCAGCCTTTCCGGTTAGCCATTTTAAATCGGGTTTTGGCCAAATTAATCGGGAAGCAGCCATTTTACGTGGCTGCACTGTGCCAGTTCACATTTTCTGATATAAATTAATGAAACAATAAACATTTTCTGCCTCCCATAGAAGGTTGTAAATGTTCCAATTTCTTTTGTGGCTGATCCAATTAGCTTGAACAATGCCGCATTTTCCAGTTAGTTATCATAGAATCATAGAATTTACAGTGCAGAAGGAGGCCATTCAGCCCATCGAGTCTGCACCGGCCCTTGGAAAGAGCACCTTATTTAAGCCCACACCTCCACCCTATCCCCATAACCAGTAACCCCACCTAACCTTTTTGGACACTAAGGGCAATTTAACATGGTCAATCCACCTAACCTGCACATCTTTGGATTGTGGGAGGAAACCGGAGCACCCGGAGGAAACCCACGGAGAGAATGTGTAGACTCCGCAGACAGTGACCCAAGCCGGGAATTGAATCCTGGTCCCTGGTGCTGTGAAGCAACAGTGCTAACCACTGTTACCATGCTGACCTTCTGTGTTGTAGCGTTAGTAATTGTAAGTTACACCTCTTGTCATGACGAACTTTATAATAGTATTGGAACATCCATGTAATTATGCAAAATGTGATATTGAAAATGAGTTAGGCTTCTATACTAATGCATATGGAGCCATCAAGTATCAGTATGGATAACTGTTGAACAAATAGTTGACCTCTTCTATATGCACAAAGAACACAGATGTTATGTGCATTGCATAAGAGAGCTTAGTGAGCACAAAACCGTAAGCAATCTAGAAATAATTATAGATGGTTTAAGACGAGCCATCACTGTGGAAAATTTTGGCTACATGCATGGAGAAGACTACCTTCATATGAAACAGGATTAAAGGAAAAATAATTTGGTCAGGTTTCAATTCCTCATTGAGACTCAAAGTAAGTATTCAACTTTGGAAGATTAGCAGACTTCAATTCTGTAATTGGGGAAATTGTTGAGTTGACTAGCCATTGTAATAGGAATGTAGTTTTGTCAGCCTGCAAACAAGGAACATTTTCTACATGGCTTTAGGTAAAACGGACAAAGTGTGTTTTTATATTGGATTTAGATTGTGTATCTTAAATAGAGTTCTCTTTTCAAGGTTCAGACTCATTTTGAGTTACTTTCCACAAGTAAAGCTGAGTATATGTTACAATGATCAAGGGGAACAATTTATGAACACGGGGACAAGGTTGATTGATTTCTGGCCAAACAACTCAGGAGCCAGACGGCTTCTTTGTTTATCTCCCAGGTCTACGACTTCTCCCATAATCTTACTACTGAATCCTCTGATATTAATTTGACTTTTGCTTCTTTCTATAAATTGGAACCCCCGTCGGATAGCATGGCAATGGCTGATTTTCTGAATAATTTGGACATTCCATCTGTGGATGCGGACATGAACAAAGATTTGGAGGATCCTTTGCATCTAGATGAGATTACAAACTGTGTTAAGTTAATGTAAAATGGCAAGGCCCCAGGCCCTCATGGCTTCCCTATTGACTTTTATAAAACGTTTTCTACTCCACTCGCTCCCTTATTATTAAAAATGTCTAATGACTCATTGTCTCAAGGCTCTCTGCCCACAACGCTGACTCAAGGTTCCATCTCACTTATACTCAAAAAAGATAGGGACCCTATGAACGTGGCTCATATCGGCATATCTCTATTTTAAATGCAGACATAAAGCTGTTAGCTAAGGTGTTAGCTTGCTGTTTGGAGCCTTGTCTTTCTGGTTTAATATCCAAAGATCAAACTGGCTTTGTTAAGGGGTACCAATTATTTTCAAATGTACACCATCTTCTTGTCATTATACTTTCCCCAACTGCCTTGACTGCCCATGAAGTTGCCGTCTCTCTAGATGCAGAGAGAGCTTTTGACCAGGTGGAGTATTTGTTTACTATTCTGGGTAAATTTGATTTTGGTCCAAAATGAATTTAATGGATTTGTCTTCTCTATACCTACCCTACTTCAATGTGCACACTAACTCTCTATACGCAAAATACTTCCTCCTAGCCAGGGGAACCTACCAAGGGTGCCCTTTGTCTCCACTATGTTTTACTTTGGCAATAGAGCCCCTGTCCATCATCTTAAAGTCATCAACACTTTTAACAATATATATTTTTATTGAATAAATGTTTCATTATAACAAAACAATGCCACACTAAACAACAAATACATAAAGGTATGATGCATGAATAGCACAATCAATAAGTAACAACCCCACTAAGCCCAACCCTTCAACATGTAACTACATAAACTAAACACCCCCAACAGCTAATGGTGACTAACACTTGGAAAAAGGAAATTAATGGCTGCCATCTAGAGTAGAATCCTTCTACTGACCCTCTAATGGTGTACATGACCTTCTGTAGATATAGGAACTCCATTTAGTCACTTAACCAGGCCGAAGCACTGGGCGGAGTAGGAGATCTCCACCCCAGCAGAACTCGCCTATGGGCTATCAACGAGGCAAAGGCGAGAACGTCCGCCTTCACCCCGTCGGTAGCACCGGCGAGTCTGAAACCCCAAAAATGGTCACCAGCGGACAAGACTCCAGCTCGATATCAAGAATCCCTGACGTGGTGTTAAAGAAGGAAACCCAAAAGCTTATAAGTTTAGGACACGACCAGAACATATGGGTATGATTAGCCGGCACCGAGCACAACATTCACACCTATTCTTCACCCCTGTGAAAACAACACTCATCCTCATCTTGGTTAGGTGAGCCCTGTGCACCTTGAACTGAATCAAGCTGAGCCTAGCAAACGAGGCGGTTGAGTTGATCCTGTGAAGAACCTGACTCCACATCCCCCCCCCATTAAAAACCGGACCCAGTTTACCCTGCCAATTACTCTACAGGATCTGGCCATAAATGTCCGAAATCTTCCCCTCACCCAACTCGGCCAGAGATAAGATCCTATTCAAAAGGGAGGGTGAGGGTGCCAAGGGAAAGGAAGAGATCTCCTTGCGCAAGAAATCACAAACCTGGAAATGCCTAAATAAATTAGTCCTTGGGAGTTGGAATTTGTCCAGCAGCTCCTCAAAACCAACCAATCTAACCTCCACAAATAGGTCTCCGAACCTCTCTCGACTGTCCTTCCCCCATGACCTGAACTTCAAGTCTAAACCTGCTGACACAGAGATGATTCCTACAAATAGTGGCTAACGACATGGAGCCAAGCTTAAAATGTTGTCTATACTGCCTCCTAATCCTCAGAATGGATACCACTATCGGACTCGAGATAAATTTTGCAGGGGAAAACAAAAAGCGAGGCAGTTACCAAGACCCCGAAGCTAGAACCACTAAAGAGCACACCTCCATCTGCCTCCATCTGGAATTCAGATCCTTGAGCCACCCCAGTACTTTTTCAATATTAGCTGCCCAGTAATAAAATGACAAATTAGGTAAAGGTAATCCAACCGACTGTTTTTCTCTGGTGAAGAAACATCCTACGAATCCTTGGGGGTCTTGCCCGCCCAAATGAAGGAATCTATCACTTTGTTGACTCAAGCAAAGAAAGATTTGTGGAGCAAAATGTGGAAACACTGAAAAAGAAAATAAAAACCTCTGAGGACATTAATTTTAACAGTCTGAACCCTGCCCGCCAAGGACAGGGGAAGGTTATCCCACTTCTGCAAGTCAGATTTAACTCCATTCCCCAGAGTAGCATATTTGAATTAAGAAGCGAAGGGACTATCCAGATTGACAGATAACGAAAGCTAGATCTGGCAAGGCAAAAAAGGCATCGACCTCCGATCAGCTCCCCGCCCCCAGGGATTAACTGGAAAGTATTTGTTCTTATCCAAATTCAACTTCTACCCCGAGAAATAGCCGAAACTCCTAAGTAGCTTCATTATATCATCCATGGTGGAGACTGGGTCTGTGTTATAAAGAAGCAAATCATCTCCATACAAGAACATCCCTCCATCCCAACTTTATCCCCCTCCACTCAGTGGAAGATCGTAACTCTATGGACAGTGTTTTTAAAAAGACATTTGATAATAATAATCTTTATTGTCACAAGTAGGCTTACATTGCAATGAAGTTACTATGAAAAGCCCCTTTTAGGGGCGGCATGGTGGCACAGTGGTTAGCATTGCTGCCTCACAGCTCCAGGGACCCTGGCTCAATTCGGCCTAGGGTGACTGTCTGCGTGAAGTTTGCACTTTCTCTCTGCGTCTGCCTGGGTTTCCTCCGGGTGCTCCGGTTTCCTCCCTCAGTCCAAAGATGTGCAATTTAGGTGGATTGGTCAAACTAAACTACCCTTTAGTGTCCAAAAGGTTAAGTGGGGTTACTGGGTTATGGGGATGGGGTGGAGGCATGGGCTTAAGTAGGGTCTTTCTAAGGACCGGTGCAGACTCGATGGGCCGAATACGCTATAAATTCTATAATTCTGTGAAAATTCATTTCCGGGATGTGGGTGTCGCTGGTTAGGCCAGCTTTTATTGCCTATCCGTAGTTGCCCTTCCAAAGGTGGTAGTGAGTTGCCTTCTTGAACCTCTGCAATCTTTGAGGTGTAGGTACACCCACAGTGATGTTAAGAACCAAGTTCGAGGATTTTGACCCAGCGACAGTGAAGGAATGGCAATATATTTCCAGGTCAGGTTGGTGGGTGACTTGGAGGGGAACCGCCAGAGGTGGGGATCCTGGGTATTTGCAGTTCTCTTAGATGGTAGTGGTCATGGGTTTGGAAGATGCAGCTGAAGCTTCTCGAGTTGCTGCAGTGCATCTTTCTATCATAGAATTTACAGTGCAGAAGGAGGCCATTCGGCCCATCGAGTCTGCACCGGCTCTTGGAAAGAGCACCCTACCCAAGGTCCACACCTCCACCCTATCCCCATAACCCAGTAACCCCACCCAACACTAAGGGCAATTTTGGACACTATGTGCAATTTATCATGGCCAATCCACCTAACCCGCACATCTTTGGACATCTTGTAGGTGGTAGACACGGCTGCCTGTGTTTGTTGATGGTGGAGGGATTAAGCGGGTTGGATGGTGTCGAGATTCTTTTTTTTTAAAATAATTTTTATTAAAGGTTTTCATAAAATATCAATAACAAAATGAAAAAAGGAATCCAACAGGGTTAAGTACAAAACACAATCTAGAAAAGCAACCCCCCATACCCACCCCCTCGTACATAAATAATAACTTAACATTAACACCCCGACTTAACACAACAGGTATATACACCCCCTCAGACCCTTCAGTGTAAATAACAAAAACAATAATAATGTAAATCCCCCCCCCCCCCCGCGAGCTGCTGCTGCCATTGACCAATGTCTTTCGTTCTGCCAGGAAGTCTAAGAACGGTTGCCACCACTTAAAGAACCCTTGTACTGACCCTCTCAAGGCGAATTTCACCCTCTCCAATTTAATGAACCCTGCCATATCACTGATCCAGGATTCCACGCTTGGGGGCCTCTTCCACTGAAGAAGAACCCTTCGCCAGGCTACCAGGGACGCAAAGGCCAGAATTGCGGCCTGTTTCGCCTCTTGCACTCCCGGCTCCTCTGCCACCCCAAATATTGCGAGCCCCCAGCCCGGTTTGACCCTGGATCCTACCACCCTTGACACCGTCTTCGCTACGCCCTTCCAAAATTCCTCCAGCACTGGGCATGTCCAGAACATATAGGTGTGCTTTGATGGGCTCCCTGAGCACCTAACACACCTGTCCTCACCCCCAAAAAACCGGCTCATCCTTGTCCCGGTCATGTGTGCCCTGTGCAGTACCTTAAACTGTATGAGGCTGAGCTTCGCGCACGAAGAGGAAGAATTCATCCTCCCTCGGGCATCTGCTCACGTCCCTTCCTCAATTTCCTCTCCCAACTCCTACTCCCACTTACCTTTCTCCTCCACCACCGAGGCCTCCTCCTCCTCCTGCATCACCTGGTAAGTTTCCGAGATCTTCCCCACTCCCACCCCCCCCCCCCGAGAGCACCCTGTCCTGTACTGTGTGTAGCAGTAGCCGCGGGAATTCCACCACCTGCCGTCTGGCAAACGCCCTTACCTGTAAGTACCGAAAGGTGTTCTCCAGGGGGAGCCCGTACTTCCCCTCCAGCTCACCCAGGCACGCGAACTTCCCGTCCACAAACATGCCCCCCAACTTTCGTATCCCTGCCCTGTGCCACCCTGAAAACCCTCCACCTGTTCTTCCTGGGGTGAACCGGTGGTTCCCCCGTAATGGGGTCCACGCCGAGGCCCCAACTTCCCCCCTGTGCCGCCTCCACTGCCCCCAAAGTTTGAGGACAGCCACCACCACCGGGCTCGTGGTATACCTTCTTGGAGGGAGCGGCGCTGTTGCCAGCGCCCCCAGACTCGTACCCATACAAGACGCCGTCTCCAGCCTCTTCCATGCAGCCCCTTCCCCCTCCATCACCCACTTGCGCACCATTGTCGCATTGGCGGCCCAGTAGTACCCACAGAGGTTGGGTAGCGCTAGTCCCCCCCTATCTCTACTCCGCTCCAGGAACACCCTTCTCACCCTCTGAGTCCCTCGCGCCCACACAAACCCCATTATACTCCTGTTGACCCGCCTGAAAAAAGCCTTCGGGATAAACACGGGGAGGCACTGGAACAGGAACAAAAACCTTGGGAGCACCGTCATTTTGATTGACTGCACCCTACCCGCCAAGGACAGCAGCAACGCGTCCCACCTCTTGAACTCCTCCTCCATTTGCTCCACCAGCCTTGTAAAATTAAGCCTATGCAGGGCCCCCCAGCTCCTGGCCACCTGGACCCCCAAATACCTGAAGCTCCTCTCTGCCTTTTTTAGTGGGAGCTCGCCAATCCCCCTCTCCTGGTCCCCTAGATGAACTACGAACAGCTTGCTCTTCCCATGTTGAGCTTGTACCCCGAAAAGTCCCCGAATTCCCTCAGAATCCTCATTACCTCCGGCATTCCTCCCACCGGGTCCGCCACATACAGCAGCAGGTCGTCCGCATAAAGTGACACCCTATGCTCCTCCCCACCTCGCACCAACCCCCTCCAGTTTCTTGACTCCCTCAGTGCCATAGCCAGGGGTTCAATCGCCAGTGCGAAGAGCAGGGGGGACAGGGGACACCCCTGTCTCGTCCCTCGGTGCAACCGAAAGTACTCGGACCTCCTCCTGTTTGTGGCCACACTCGCCATCGGGACCTCATACAACAGCCTAACCCAACTGACAAATCCTCCCCAAACCCGAACCTCTTCAGCACCTCCCACAGGTACCCCCACTCTACCCTATCGAAGGCTTTCTCAGCGTCCATCACCACCACTTATATCCGCCTCCCCTTCCCTCGCCGGCATCATGAAAACGTTCAAAAGCCTCCGCACATTCGCGTTCAACTGTCTCCCCTTCACAAACCCCGTCTGGTCTTCATGGATGATCTGCGGCACACAATCCTCAATCCTCGTGGCTAAGACCTTCGCCAGCACCTTGGCATCTACATTTAGCAAGGAAATCGGCCTGTAAGACCCACATTGTAGGGGATCCTTGTCCCGCTTCAGGATCAAGGAGATCAGTGCCCGGGACATCGTTGGGGGCAAAGCCCCCCCCCTCCCTTGCCTCATTAAAGGTCCTGACTAACAGCGGGCCCAACAGGTCCATATATTTTTTATAGAATTCGACCGGGAAACCGTCCGACCCCGGTGCCTTCCCCGCCTGCATGCTTCCTATCCCTTTGATCAGCTCCTCCAACCCAATCGGGGCCCCCAATCCGCCACCAGTCCCTCTTCCACCTTTGGAAACCTCAATTGGTCCAGGAAGCGACCCTCCCTCCCTCCTCTCGTGGGGGCTCGGATCGGTACAATTCCTCGTAAAAGTCCCTGAAGACCCCGTTGATGCCAACCCCACTCCGCACCACATTCCCTCCCCTGTCCTTAACTCCCCTGATCTCCCTAGCTGCGTTCCGCTTCCGAAGCTGATGCCCCAGCATCCGGCTTGCCTTTTCCTCATACTCGAAAATCGCCCCCTGGGCCTTCCTCCACTGCACCTCCGCCTTCCTGGTGGTCACCAGGTCGAATTTGTTCTGGAGGCTACGCCTCTTCCTCAACAATCCTCCCTCAGGCTCATCCGCATACCTCCTGTCTACCCTCACCATCTTCCCCACCAGCCTCTCCCTCTCCCCTCCCGCTCCCTCCGCTCCTTGTGGACCCTAATGTCGATCAGCTCTCCCCTCACCACCGCCTTCAGTGCCTCCCATACCATCCCCACTCGGACCTCCCCATTGTCGTTGGTCTCCAAGTACTTCTCTATACTTCCTCGGACCCGCTCGCTCACCCTCTCGTCCGCCAACAGCCCCACCTCCAAGCGCCACAGAGGACGCTGGTCCCTCTCCTCCCCCATCTCCAAGTCCACCCAATGCAGCGCCCTACTCAAATTGAAAAAGTCGATTCGGGAATAAGCCTTATAGACATGTGAGAAGAATGAAAATTCCCTAGCCCCCGGCCTTGCAAATCTCCAAGGGTCCACCCCTCCCATCTGGTCCATAAACCCCCTCAGCACTCTAGCCGCCGCCGGCTTCCTACCCGTCCGAGACCTGGAGCGACCCAGTGCCGGATCCAGCACCGTGTTAAAGTCTCCCCCCATTATCAGGCCCCCCACTTCCAAGTCTGGGATCCGACCCAACATACGCCGCATAAAACCCGCATCGTCCCAGTTTGGGGCATACACATTGGCCAGTACCACCCTCTCTCCCTGCAACTTACCACTTACCATTATTACCTACCGCCATTATCTCCCACAATGCTCGACGCCTCGAATGACACCTTCTTTCCCACCAAGATCGCTACCCCTCGATTTTTGGCATCCAGCCCCGAGTGAAACACCTGACCTACCCACCCTTTCCTCAATCTTACCTGGTCTACCACCTTCAGGTGTGTCTCCTGAAGCATAACCACATCCGCCTTGAGCCCCTTCAGGTGCGCGAACACGCGAGCCCACTTAACCGGCCCATTCAGTCCCCTTACATTCCAGGTTATCAGCCGGATCAGGGGGCTACCCGCCCCCCTCCCCCGCCGACTAGCCATGACCCCCCTCCGCGGCCAGCCACGCGCCCACACCCCACACCCGGCCCATTCCCCACAGCTGCATACCCCCATCTCGACCCCCCCACTCGCTCCAGCTCCTCCTTGACCATAGCAGCAGCAACTCGATTTCCCCCCCCCCCCCCCCGGCTAGGACCCATCCTAGCTGATTTACTCCCCCCATTGCACTTCCGCAAGTCAGCTGACTCCTGCTGACCCCGGCCACTCCCGCCTCTCCCTCGACTCCTCTCATTGTGTGGCACACCCTTCTCTCCCGTCCCCATCCATAGGCTCTCCCCCTCCCCCTTCCGTCCTATGCGCGGGAAACAACCCTCGCTTCCCTGCCCGGCCCCGCCCCCTCGAGTCTTCAGCGCGGGAAAAAGCCCGCACTTTCCACCTACCAGGCCCCGCCACCTCTGACGCAGCTCCTTTTACAGGCCCAGTCCCCTCACCCCTGACTCGGGCCTCCCCCTCCCCCAAGGGCCCCCATCTCACCGCCGTCCACCCCCCCCTGTTCCGTTTACCTACCCCCCTCCAAAAGCCCCCCCGACCAACCCAACCAAAACAGTGCCCAACCCGCCCCAGCCACCCTCACCGACCCGAAAGAGAAAAACACAGAGAAAAAGAAACCCGGAGCAATACAAAGGCTCCCCTCGAAACAAAAATAAACATAACATTTCAACCGCAGTCCCCAATCGCCCATCCCGACCCTCAATCTGTGTCCAACTTCTCGGCCTGAACAAAGCCCCACGCCTCCTCCAGAGACTCAAAATAATGGTGCCGGTCCTTGTAGGTAACCCACAGTCACGCCGGCTGCAACATGCCAAACTTCACCCCCTGTCTGTGCAGCACCGCCTTTGCTCGATTGTACCCGGCCCTCCTCTTCGCCACCTCCGCACTCCAGTCCTGATATATCCGAACCTCCGCGTTCTCTCACCTGCTGCTCCTCTCCTTCTTGGCCCACCTGAGCACACACTCCCGATCGACGAACCGATGGAACCTCACCAGCACCGCCCGCGGAGGCTCGTTAGCCTTGGACCTCCTCGCCAGCACTCTATGGGCCCCTTC
Source organism: Scyliorhinus torazame (assembly GCF_047496885.1). NCBI lineage: Eukaryota > Metazoa > Chordata > Chondrichthyes > Carcharhiniformes > Scyliorhinidae > Scyliorhinus > Scyliorhinus torazame. Next base: position 314,270,983 of record NC_092707.1, read on the forward strand.
CAGCTCCAGGGGCCCCTGGAAGGACGCCGCTCCCATGGTGACCACATCGGCCCCCACGTCTGGCCCCTCCAGCCCTTCCGGGAGGCCCAGAATCCGTTGATTCTTCCGCCTCGACCGATTCTCCATCTCCTCGAACCGCTCCTGCCATTTCTTGTGGAGCACCTCGTGCGCCTCCACCTTTACCGCCAGGCCTAAGATCTCGTCCTCATTGTCAGAGATCTTTTGTCGAACTTCGCTGATCTCCACCCCCTGGGCCGTCTGTATCTCCAGCAGCTTATCAATAGAAGCCTTCATCGGCTCTAGCAGGTCCGTTTTAATCTCTCTGAAGCAGCGCTGGATAACCTCCTGCTGCTCCTCCGCCCACTGCATCCACGCTGCCTGGTCTCCGCCCGCCGCCATTTTGTCCTTCTTCCCTCGCACCTTCTTCGGGTCCACCACCACCTTTTTTGTCGCCCCGCTCCTAGTTGAAGCCATATACTGACGGGGAGCTGTTATAGACTCCTTCCCACACCGGGAAACGTCGAAATAGTGCCATTGGGGGCCCTGAAAAGAGCCCAAAAGTCAGTTTTTGCGGGAGCCGCCGATTGTGCGACTTAGCTCCGCATAGCCGCAACCAGATGTTCGGTGTCGAGATTCTTGAGTGTTGTTGGAGCTGCACTCATCCTGGCAACTGGAGAGTATTCCATTACACTGCTGACTTTTGCCTTATAGATGATGGACAGGCTTTGGGTGTCAGGAGGTGAGTAACTAGGGTTCCTAGCTTTTGACCTACTCTGGTAGCCACAGTATTAATATGGCTAGTCCAGTTTCTGATCAATGGTAACCCCCAGGATGTTGATTGTGGGGAATTTAGTGGTGGCAATGCCATTGAATGTCAAGGGGTGATGGTTAGATCCTCTCTTGTAGGAGATGGTCATTGCCTGGCACTTGTGTGGCGCAAATGTAACTTGCCACTTGTCAGCCTAAGCCTGGGTATTGTCCAGGTCTTGCTGCATTTGGACATTATCTGAGGAGTCACGAATGGTGCTGAACATTATGCAGTCATCTGCGAACATCCCCACTTATGACCTTCTGATGGAAGGGAGATCATTGATGAAGCAGCCGAAGATGATTGGGCCGAGGACACTACCCTGAAGAACTCCTGCAGTGATGTCCTGGAGCTGCGTTGATTGACCTCCAACCACCACAACCATCTCCCTTCGTGCCAGGTACCACTTCAACCAGCGGAGAGTTTTCCCCGATTCCCATCGACTCCAGATTTGCTGGGGCTCCTTGATGCCATACTCGGTAAAATGCTTCCTTGATGTCAAGGGCAGTCACTCTCACCTCACCTCCGGCATTCAGCTCTTTTGTCCATGTTTGAACCAAGGATTTAATGAGGTTAGGAGATGAGTGACCTTGGTGGAAACCAAACTGAACATCCGTAAGCAGGTTATTGCTGAGTTAGTGTCGCTTGATAGCACTGTTGATGACTCCTTCAATCACTTTGCTGATGATGGAGAGTAGACTAATATGACAGTAATTGCATTAAACCAATACATTTCATAATTTCCTCAGAGCCCAATGGGGATTCCAATTCCTCCCATCTCTCCCTCTGCACCACTAGGAAGGACAACCCCTCCAAAAACTGCATCATGGGTGAACTCTCCTCTGGGGATTCCGATATATAAAGACTTTGATAAAAGGCTTCAAATGCAGTATTAACCTTCGATGGGGCGGAAACCAGCATGCCACCCGAGTCCTTTATCTGCAAAATCTCCTAGGAGGCATTAAACATGTCCAATATCAGTGGGATCAACTGCCCCACAAAATTCTTATAGAACTTGATGGGGAATCCATCTGGGCCCGGAGCTTTAGCCACCTTAGCTGGTGCGCTGAAAGACAATGGCCTTCTCCCCGTGTTTGTAGAATGTCCCCCTCGAGCGTTGCAGCTGGCTCACTATCTTGCCCACTGAGATTAGCTTAGTCTGCAACTTATTCCTACTCTCCAACAACTCCAGTTTAGGGGCAAGTGAGTACAGGTGATCCACCTCAAGGATGGAATCTACCAGCCTCTGCCGCTCCACCCTCCCAATCCTTTCCTTGTGTTACTTGTAGAAAATTATTTTTCCCCTAATGACTGTCTTAAGGGCCTCCCACAATAAGCAACACTGTCAAAGGATATCCACCAAGCTGGTATGGAACACCGTGTGTCCTTGTATGCTGATGACTTATTTTCTATTACTAACCCTGTTGTTTGTGATGATGACATAATGAATATTCTCAGCACCTTTGGCTCATTCCCTGGCTATAAATTGAAAATCAACAGAAGTGAATGTTTCCCGGTCAGCTCTATTGCCGTTCCGTATATCTGTTGCTGGTTTTCTCTACTTGGGTATGAACATAACACATTCTCTTGCTCCTCTTCATAAAACGAACTTTACAAACCTTGTCGCCAAATTTAGAGTGGATTTACAGCACTGGATCAGTTTGCCTCCTTCCTTAGCTGGCAGAATTCAATCTATAAAAATGAACATTCTTCACAGGTTCTTATTTATTTTTCAATGTCTTCCTATCTTTTTTACCTAAATCATTTTTTGTTCTGGTAAACAAGCTGATTTCAACATTTACCTGGGCTGGCAAAACACCTAGAACCCATAGAGCGATACTTCAGAGAAGGAGACGGGATGGTGGGCCAGCACTACCTAATGTGCTGTAATATTATTGGGCAACTAATATTCAAAAGATTTTAATATGGTGTCAAGATTCAAGTATAAACTGGTGTCTTATGGAAGCGCGTTCCTGTGGCTCATCCTCACGTCCTGCCTTAACTTGTGGCCCGCTATCCTTATCTCCTTCTAAATACAAGTCAAACCCCGTTGTGATTTCTACTTTAAAAATATGGAAACAATTTAATCAACATTTTAAACTTACCACTCTTTTTCTATTGGGCCCTATTTGTAACAACCACTTACTCTTGTCTGCTAAGCTTGACCTGGCATTTGTCTTGTGGAGGGAGAGAGGACTTGAACGTTTTACTGATCTGTTTGTAGTTTCACCGAGCTTGCTGCCAAATTTAATCTGCCTCAGTCTAGTTTTACCATTATTTTCAAGCCCGTAGTTTTGTTTGCTCCCATTGCCCATTCTTTCCTCAACTACCTCCAAACTGACTATTGGAAGAGATTTTGTTTCTGCCCCAATCTCGCAGAGGTCTTATCTCAACATTGTATGATCTTGCGCTGTCCTCTAGACCCTCTCCTCTTCACAAGATAAGAGATGACTGGGTGGCGGCCCTTAGGCTTTACACTGCAGCCGACTGGTGGGAGGAAGCGCTTCGTAGGGTCAACTCCACGTCATCCTGTGCTTGGTTAAGTTAAATTCAATTTAAAGCTTTGCACAGAATTCACTTCACCCAGGCCAGAATTAGCAAGTTTTCTTTCAAACACTACCAATAGATGTGACAGGTGTTCACTTGCCCCTGCAGACCATACCCACATGTTCTGGTTGTGCTCGAAGCTGGTTGATTTTTGGTCGTCCTTTCTTGACACTCTCTCCAAAGCCCTCGATATTGGCTTGCAGCCTTGACCTTTGATAGCATTATTCGGAGTCCCATCTGAATTGGCCAGTCTTAAGGCAGATGTCATTCACTTATAGCCCGCAGACGGATTCTATTAACTTGCAAGTCCCCCAAGCTACCCACTGTTTCATCCTGGTTAGAAGACTTGATGTCTTTTTTTTAATCTGGAGAAAAAGAAATATACTATAAGCGAATCTACTGAGAAATGTTATTGTACATGGCAGCCTTTTTTTCTGTCTTAATTACTGTTGACTTTTAATTTTTATTTTTGGATAGTTTTTGTCTGTGTTTATTTGTTTATGGTGGGGGTGGAGCTACGCCATTGTATTGTAATGCACCTTCTCTGTCTGCTCCTTATCTCCCTTTGAAAGCCAATAAACTGAAATCTAAAAAACATGATTTTTCTTGGATGTTGCAATACACAAAACTGGCCAGTCAATATCTTATCGTTTCATGGAATGAGACTAGTTAGTTAGTTGTTCTATCTTCTATCTGCTGATTTGGGCAGTTGAACAGGGTTTAGCTGAGAGCAGTTGTCCTGCTTCCTTTTCAGCCATGGCTTTGCTGACTTGACTTACTTTCAGCCATCAGAGAGAGAGACTTTTATTTTACTTGACAGATCAGGGCTGACTGCTGCTGTCTTTCCTTGCTCCTGTGTCATGCACTCTGACATACGCAGTACTAGTCCACACTGACCAAGTTTTCAGCTGGCTTTTTTTTCCAGTCTCCTCTGTATTCTTGGAAGGCAAAAATCACAAACCGGCTTGGGATTTAATTTACAGGATTATGATTCCTGCTGAGGGGATATTCAGCTTCCATTATCTCCACAGGAGATTATAGTTGATTGCTTAGTGTTTTTGATATGTCCCTGTCTGGAAAAAGGTTGTGATATTCCATTGTCACACCGCAGCATTTCAGGCAGTGACTGAATTTGCATTGTCAGAGTTTACACCTCAACCATCTTTGGCTTAAAAACACATGTCTTATTTAAAAGTTCTATATGCCCTTATTAATTCGGGATTTTGCTTCCTTGTCATGACAAATGCCTCATGGAGACAATAGTTTTGAATATTATTTTATTTTGGTTGTGGCAAGTTATGGCATTTTTGAGTTTTTAAGTGTCTGTTCTCTTTTGTAATTATCCAATGTTGGATACAATGCCATAGTTGTTTCCAGAATAATGAGGACATAATCTAGGCTGATCATCCAGTGCAGTACTGTAAGTTCCTCGTGCGCTATGTATTTTACGAGTTTATTCTTTTGTAAATTCCTGTTTCTCTCTTTCAAGAAAGATAAATATAAGATTGCTCCAGTGAAACAAAAGCAAGTGAAAAAAGAAGTGGAGATAAAGCAAAGAATGACTGTCTTTGAACTTGCAGAAGCAATGGATAAAGATACAGGTAAGCATAAAATGAATACAATTATGCTAGTCAAAACAAGAGATGTGACATGGTTGTAGAATGCAGAAGAGCAACAACCAAGTCTAGTAAGCCTTTGCTCAATGTCCTGTGCAGGCAGTGAGCTACTTTGCCACCGCACACATCCTACAAGTCTCTGGTATATTGTGATTCCTGAATAACCATGACAGCCCAGTCTTGTGATGTTGCTGACAGGCCATCAGATTTAATTACCTTGTCTAAAGCAGTACTTTTAGGCTGTTTGCAGTCAACGTTGGGATTTTGTATTATTGTGGGCACCCCAGGAGAACTGGAACTTGCAGATTGAGGTTTTCCATGCCAAACTGATTTTTTGCCTGTTTACTTCGATGAATAGAAAGCACGGAAGTGCAAACATTGTCCACAAGGTATAACCTTGGACAAACACCAAACAAATGCAAATGCTCCAAAGGTAAGAAAACAGGTCATGGACCACGTTGTTCCTAGAACTCAGATTGAGAGCATCATTAATTGAATTCTTCTTGGATAGGATGATGCATGAGTGACAAAATGCATTATTTTATCCCTATTTACTATTTTTGTTGTTCATTATTATACTTCAAGATTAAAATCAGGTTCACAGAAAGAAAAATTTCAGTCTGGTTGATGAAAAGGGAACACAGAATGTTGTACGAGTCAGGAAGGCATTTGGCTGTTAGTATTTTATTTGTAACTCTTTTACCTTCAGACTTTATTTTAAAAGTAACCCTGTAAGGAAACTGCTCAATAGGTAAGGGCAGATCTCTCACTAATTTGACATTGGAAAGGAACTTGATGCAGCATTAAGATATAAATATTTTGATGTTCTTTGTTCCTGGTCAAATGTTAATTAATGGCTCCATAATTACCAGAACACTGCACTTTAAGTTATTGTCAAAGGACTCTATCTCAAATGCAGTATTTGTTATGTTGCTGTCATTCCCTACATATGAGGAGGTTTAGGGGCTGGTTTAGCACAATGGGCTAAACAGCTGGCTTGTAATGCAGAACAAGGCAGCAGCGCGGGTTCAATTCCCGTACTGGCCTCCCCGAACAGGCGCCGGAATGTGGCGACTAGGGGCTTTTCACAGTAACTTCATTGAAGCCTACTTGTGGCAATAAGCGATTATTATTATTATTATTATTGTTCTGTATATTACAGTAAATTTGTTGTATTGTCATTGCTTACATCTTCTTCCATCGGGCAGGAGATACAAAAGTCTGAGAGGGCAGGAGATACAAAAGTCTGAGAACACGCACAAACAGACTCAAAAACAGCTTCTTCCCTGCTGTTGCCAGACTCCTAAAGGACCCTCTTATGGACTGGCCTCATTAACACTACACCCCTGTATGCTTCACCCGATGCTGGTGTTTATGTAGTTACATTGTGTACCTTGTGTTGCCCTATTATGTATTTTATTTTATTTTATTTCATGTACTAAATGATCTGTTGAGCTGCTCGCAGAAAAATACTTTTCATTGTACCTCGGTACACGTGACAATAAGCAAAACAAACAAACAAACATGATTTTTATAAATTGTCTTCTATAGTTTATTGTCTAAGACGTGGTCTGGTAGAATTTTTATTCACCTTCAGAGTCTCCCAAGGATTCAACTTTCACCCCCTCCTCTCATCTACATGGCTTCTGATCCTTGGTGCTATTCTTTATGTGTATTCAGTTTTCCTGTGTATGCTGACGATATCCAGCTAAACCTCTCTTCACCCTCTCTCCTTCCCTGCGTGCCGTCAGACCGCTTGTTCACCAATTAATCGTGTTTCAGCTGCAATTTTCTCCAGCTATTCTTTGAGAAGATCAAAGCCAGCCCCAATTTCTAACCTGGTGCTGGTGAGAAGGGACTATTACTTAGTCAATGTGGGACACAAGCAATTATAGCTCTCAGCTCCATTTAAATTTTGCTGTGCCAATTCCCACCCGAAGCTAATGGGGTTGGAATGGATAAAAGCAAATTGCTGCAGGTGCTGGAATCTGAAATAAACTGCAGGTCACCAATTTGGACTCAATGAAACAGGTCCTGGCGTAGTTGTAGGTACAGCAAGAAGACCCTGGGGGTGAGGGGCCCAGAAGAACGCTTCTTGTTCTGATTGACACAGAACCATTTCAGGAGAATTAAATAACTTCCTTGGGCCACTTCTGACCCTTGATCCTATGTGTTATCAGCTTTCCATGATGGATCAGGCAATGCAGCTGTGATTCCAAATTAAAATTTCACTGGTCTATGAATTATTGTAATTGGACCCTGAATTTCCATATCAACAAGGACACCAACACGTCCAGCCTGTGGGGCATGTAGCCTACATTTCCCCCCAAAACAGGAGTTAAACTGATGAAAGGCATGAATACTGGGAATTCAGCAGATAGTCACTTTAACACCACAAACGTGCTGCTAAGTGAACAGAGTTAAAATCATGCAGCATCATAAAATACATATTCTTGCCAACAATTCCACCCACTACTTGGCCACTTTCTCAAGCTGAACCAAATTTTGATTTGATTTATTGTCACATGTACCGAAGTATTTTTCTGCGGCTGAGGGAACGTACACAGTATGTACATAGTAGACAAAAGAATAATCAACAGAGAACATTGACAAATGGTACATCGACAAACAGTGATCGGTTACAGTGTGGAACAAGGGGCCAAACAAAGCAAACAAAGCATATACATGAGCAAGAACAGCATAGGGCGTCGTGAATAGTGTTCTTACAGGGAACAGATCAGCCCGAGGGGGAGTCGTTGAGGAGTCACGTAGCTGTGGGGAAGAAGATATTCCTTTGTCTGGATGTGCGAGTCTTCAGACTTCTGTACCTTCTGCCTGATGGAAGGGTCTGGAAGAAGGCAATGCCTGTTTGTAATTTCAGCATCCTATTTGACCCTGTATTTCAGGTTCTAATCCCCATACCTCCTCCATCACACAAACCTACCTCTTTAACATCAATGGTGTCTGCTCATAACTCAGTCTGTCTGCTGCTGTTTTTGTCCCTTCTGGTCAACTATTCCGAAGCTCATCTAGTTGACCTATTGTCCCCTTTCCGGAAACGTTTATCATCATCATTCCTGTCCTTACTGACTTTCATTGGCTCCCATTGAATCACTCCTCATTTAAAATTCTCATCCATGTGTTCAAATCTCATCGCTGCTTGCCATTCCTCATCTCCGTAGCTTCATCTAGTCCAGCAACTCTGTGTAACGTTCCATTCCTCTGACTCCCAGCTTCTTGACTACTTTCTCTCTTAGTGATTGTGCCTTCAGCTGCCTAGGCGGACTGTCCCTCCAAACCCTCTCCATCTCTCTCCCCTTTTAAACCCAACATGATAGGATAAGGAAAATAAAGTATTAAAACAAATATCTAAAAAAGAGAAAAATAAGTTATATCTGCATATATTTCTATATATTCAAATAATTCATTATTTTCTGAATGCAGATCATGTGTACGAAGCTCTACTCCACACAAATATTGACGTAGACTCCCTGGAACAGGATTTTATCTTGGAGGAAAAATGGATAAAGGAGGTCATAAAGAAGTCTGGAATGAAGTTTAAGTGGGCAAAACTTTCAGAAGAAAAAGTTAAAGAAAATAAAGATGCTGTGAGGAGGTAAGTTCTGTGTTTATTTTGCATATATTCAGCCAATAATTATTATGCTCTGTTAATGTTTTGGTAATATATCAATATTTTTAAATTGAAAAATTCAAGCCAAATTGAAAGATTTATTTTGCATATTCTGTGCCAGTGGTATCAAACCACTGTAGAAAAATTGAATAAAAATAAAACCTGATGGATCACCAGGCATCAACTTACACACTGGGCATGACAAAGGTTCACTGTTCCCTGTCGAACCTACAAAATTCTCCTCACGAACGTCTGAGGACGTGGGTGAAAAATGAGAGACAGACTAGTCAAGCAGCAGCCTGAACAACAGTCATACTCACTGAATCATATCTTGCAGCCAATGGCCCAGATTCCTCCATAGCTATCCCTGGAGATGTCCTGTTGCAGCTGCAGGACAAAGACACCAGAGGTGTCAGTGGTCAGGAGGGAGTGGCCCTTAGAATCCTCAGTGTTGACTCCAGACTCCATAATTCTCATGGCATTGAGTCAAACATGGACAAAGAAACCTGCTCATTACCACGTACCTCTCTCCCTCAACTGATGAATCAGTAGTCCACCTAGTTGAACACCACTTAGAAGAAGCACTCGGGGTACAGAATGCACAGGATATACTCTGGGTGGGGAACATCACTATCCACAATTTTGGCCTGGATTTTCGCTCCCTCATCAGGAGTGCAGAGTCTGGACATTTCCCAGCTATACAAACCTGACCTTGGAGAAAGTCACCTAGAAGATCAGATTTGATGGGTGGTATGTCAGGGTTCCCTGAGAGTCGGGCTGGACCACGCAGAATAAGTGCAGAGGATGTCAGATGCAGGAGCGGGCTGGGCAGAAGGCCTGCCTCAGTGCACCAACACTGTATTATAGTTTTAAAAAACAATTAAAGCTGCCCTCCAGCCCTCACCCCACATACATTCTCTTTTTCTTTAACAAACAATTTTATTGAGGTATTTTTTTTGCATTGTAAACAGTTACAGATGACAGAAATGTGCAAGCATCAATATAAAACCAATACTTCAATCAAACCATACTGCACATGCCCGTTCCTCTCCCATAGACACTACCCGCCTATTTATCCCTCCTACTCTACTCTAATCTCTCCCCCCCCCCCCTGCTGACGTTCACTCTCCCGCGAAGAGGGATAAAGATTGGGAGGTACTGGAAGATGAACAGGAATCTAGGGAGGATTGCCATCTTTACAGTCTGCACCCTCCCCGCCAGTGACAGCGGGAGTGCATCCCATCTCCGAAACTCCCTCTTCATTTGTTCCACCACTCTAGTCAAATTTAACTTAGCAACCTGCCCCAGTCTCGTGCCACCTGTATCCCCAAGTATCGGAAACTTTCCTCCACCAGCCTAAATGGCAGCTCCTTCGGTCTATTCTCCTGGCCCCTTGCCTGCACCACAAACATCTCACTCTTGGCCATTTCAACCCCCCCCCTAGTCATTCCCTTCCACCCCTTCGCAGTTCTCAACGCCATCACCAACGGCACTATGGCCAGCGCGAACAGCAACGGGGAGAGTGGGCACCCCTGTCTGGTCCCGCGATGTAGTCTGAAATAATCTGACATTATCCTGTTCGTCCTAACGCTAGCTTTTGGGGCCTGGTACAATAGTCTGACCCAATTAACCAGTCCCTCCCCGAACCCAAACCGTCCAAGCACCTCCCACAAATAGCCCCACTCCATCCGGTCGAAGGCCTTCTCAGCGTCCATTGCCGCCACTACCTCCACCTCCTTGCCCGTCGGGGGCATCATGATCACATTAAGCAATCTTCTCAAGTTAGCTGTCAGCTGCCTGCCTTTCACAAACCCTGTCTGATCGTCCCCAATCACCTCCGGTACGCAGTCCTCCATTCTAATCGCCAGGACCTTGGCCAGGAGCTTGGCATCCACATTGCCAGTGGGCAGCATGGTAGCATTGTGGATAGCACAATTGCTTCACAGCTCCAGGGTCCCAGGTTCGATTCCGGCTTGGGTCGCTGTCTGTGCGGAGTCTGCACATCCTCCCCGTGTGTGCGTGGGTTTCCTCCGGGTGCTCCGGTTTCCTCCCACAGTCCAAAGATGTGCAGGTTAGGTGGATTGGCCATGATAAATTTGCCCTTAGTGTCCAAAATTGCCCTTAATGTTGGGTGGGGTTACTGGGTTATGGGGATAGGGTGGAGGTGTTGACCTTGGGTAGGGTGCTCTTTCCAAGAGCCAGTGCAGACTCGATGGGCCGAATGGCCTCCTTCTGCACTGTAAATTCTATGATTCTATGATCTATGATCAGGGAGATTGGCCTGTATGACCCGCAGGATTCCAGGTCCTTGTCCTGCTTCAATATCAGCGAGATGGTGGCTTGCGACATCGACGGCGGTAGGGTCCCTCTGTCCCTTGCCTCATTAAAAACCCTTGTCAGGAATGGTCCCATTATCTCCGAGAACTTCTTGTAAAACTCTACTGGGTATCCATCCGGCCCCGGGGCTTTCCCCGACTGCATGGCCTTTTGACCCGCCAATACCTCCTCCATTCTAATCGGGGCCCCCAGCTCGTCCACTAGTCCCCTGCCTACTTTTGGGAAGGTTAGTCCATCCAGGAACCTTTTCATCTCCTCTGGCTCTTCCGGGGTTCTGAAGTGTACAGCTTACTATAGAAGTCCCGAAATACCTTATTCAGTCCTGCCGGGTCCTCCACTCTGCTCCCCTCCCCATCAACCACTCTACTTATTTTCTTGGCCGCCTCCCTCTTCCTAACCCACATACATTCTCAACCACCACACTCACCATGCCTCATCTCCGCCGCCCCATGCCACATCATGCCCTACACCCACCCCCAAGGCCCCTCACATCATTCATGCCAACCTTTGCCCCCACCTCCAATGGCTCCTCATACCCCCCATGCTAACCTATGCCCCTCTATCTTACCGCATGGCCCCTCGTACCTTCCAGGTCACCTTAAGTCTCTTGCCTAGCTCTTATGGCCCTTTATAGCCCCACAGCCAATTTAGTGCCCATTCATACTCCACTCTGCTCCCCTCCCCATCAACCACTCTACTTATTTTCTTGGCCGCCTCCCTCTTCCTAACCCACATACATTCTCAACCACCACACTCACCATGCCTCATCTCCGCCGCCCCCTCCCCCCCACCCACCCACCAACCACCACCACCTTTTGCTCTAACTCCTACCATGCCAATTCACCCAGTATCCACCATGGGCAGATCCCAGGACCTCGGCTGAGATTAAATGAAATAAAGTTCCAAGTGTCTATTGCAGACTTTATTGTTCAGAAACATTCTCATTCATAAAAATCCATTTACAACATTTATGTTCCTTCAACTACGTTTTCCTTTATAAACTCTGTACTTGCTAGCATACATTGACTTCTAATAAAATAACACCTAGAATCATAGAATCCCTACAGAAGGAGGTCAATTGGCCCATCGAGTTTGTACCACCCCATCCTCATAACCCCACCTAACCATTGGACGCTAAGGAGAAATTTAACATGGCCAATCCACCCGACCTGCACATCGTTGGATTGTGGGAGGAAACCGAAGCACCCGGAGGAAACCCATGTAGACACGCGAGAACATGCAAACTCCACACAGTCACCCGAGGTCAGATTCGAACGTGGGTCTCTGGTGCCACCGTGCCGCCCTGGGTTTTAAAATTCTCATCCTTGTTTCAAATTCCTTCATGGCCTTGCCCATCTCAATATCTGTAATTTCCTTCAGCCCACAAACCTCGGATATCTGCACTCATCTAATTCTGGCCTCTTGAGCATTCCCGTTTTTACCTTCTCTACCATTGCAGGCTGCGCCTTGAACTGCCTTGATCCTAAGCTCTGGTATTCCCTCTCTAAACCTCCTTGCTCCTCTACCTCGCTTTGCCCTTGTAAGATGTTCCTTAAAACCCACTTCTTTGACTGTGCTTTTGGCCATCTACTTTAACATCCTCTTATGTGGCTCAGTGTCAGATTTTGCTTTATCAAACTCCTATTTGTTAAAGATGCTATAGAAATACAAGCTGATGTTGTTATCAACTGTCCCCAGGTCGGTTATTCTTTCTGATAGTCTTTCCCCATGATGATTGTGCCATATAGAAATATTATTTTGCATTTTGTTATCTTTTCAAGACTTGGAATCATAGAATATCTACAGTGCAGAAGGAGGCCATTTGGCCCACCGAGTCTTCACGGGCCTTCTGAAAGAGCACCCTACTGAGGCCTATGCTTCCACCTTTTCCTCATAACCCCACCTAACTTCTTGGACACTAAGGGCCATTTAGCGTGGCCAATCCACCTTACCTGCACATTTTTCGACTTCTTATTAGATTCTTAATTGCTGAGGAATTAGTTAACTTACCGTGAGATTGCAAGTGCGGGACTTTCTGCGTCGACAGGTGCAGGTGCGGGACTTTCTGCGTAGACAGGTACCAACCTTCCCACTCCTGCTGGGGGGAGAGACTGAGGAGGGCCTTTGGGCGGGCACGTTGAGTAGAGTCAACGCGACCACGACGTGCGCCAGGCTCAGCCTGATTCAATTCAAGGTCGTGCACCGGGCTCACATGACAGTGGCTCGGATGAGCAGATTCTTTGGGGTGGAAGACGGGTGCAAAATGTGCGGGAGGACCAGTGAACCATGTCCACATGTTCTGGGCATGTCCAAAGCTGAGGGGATTTTGGCAGGGGTTTGCTGACGTCATGTCCAAGGTATTAAATACAAGGGTGGCATTGAGTCCAGAGGTGGCAATTTTCGGGGTGTTGCATGATCCGGGAATCCAGGAGGAGAAAGCGGCAGATGTTCTGGCCTTTGCTTCCCTGGTAGCCCGAAGGCGGATATTACTAGTGTGGAGGGACACAAAGCCCCCGAAGTTGGAGACCTGGCTATCGGACATGGCTGGCTTTCTGTGCCTGGAGAAAATTAAGTTCGCCATGAGAGGGTCATTGTTTGGGTTAGCCCAGAGGCGGCAAGCATTCATCGACTTCTTCGCAGAGAATTAATCGTCAGCAGAAGGGGGTGGGGTAGGTTAGTGTAGAGTACGGGGGTTAAGTAATGGTGGGACCTGTGGGGGAGGGAGGTGGTATTTGCACTATGTTTATATTTATATGTACATTGTTTATATTGCTGCTGTTACAATGCCAAAAAAAAACGCAATAAAATGTTTATTTAAAAAAAACTAACCGTGAGATTTCCACCACCATCTGTGAACTAATCACAATGTACTTTCTGTTTTAGGCCACACTCAGATCCAACTGTACTAGTTCCCAGGTCACCTGTGGTTACTATAATGGGTCACGTTGACCATGGAAAAACAACATTACTTGACAGTCTTAGGAAAACTCAGGTTGCAGCTATGGAGGCAGGAGGTATCACTCAACATATTGGCGCATTCCTTGGTATGTTTCGCAATCCTCTGTATGCATGCCTCAGTTGACCCTGATAAATAATTTTTTCTGAATTGTAGGTTTTAAAACTCTGGTACTTAGATTTTTAGGTAATGAGGATTTTTTATTGAAAATGTAATCAACTCCCAGTATTGTTTTTTTGATACTTATTGGAATGTATATGCCATATCAACATTTTAGTTTTAGTAGCATTTTCCTACAATAACATCTGTAAAATATCTATTTTCTGCAACTATCTTTCTGTCATCGCTACATGGCATTTGCCTGCTCTAATCGGGAGTGTCAGATTAGCCGCAATGAGAAAGAATCAGAGGTGGCACACAAATAGTTAATACAACATAGTGCAATGAGGTTTATTTTATAAGATGCTGCTCAAACAGGGTACAATGGTGAACTCCACAAAAGCCCGCAAAATGCTCTGATGATGTCATGAAATTTTTTTTTTTTAAGTACCCAATGCTTTTCCCAATTAAGGGGCAATCCACCTACCTGCACATCTTTGGGTTGTGGGGGTGAAACCCACGCAAACACGGGGAGAATGTCCAAACTCCATGCGAACAGTGACCTGGGGTTGGGATTGAACTCGGTCCTCAGTGTCGTGAAGCAGCAGTGCTAACCACTGTACCACCGTGCGCCCTCTGATGACGTCATTGTGTAACACATTTCATTACACCAGCCAATAGTGTAACTCTGATACATAACACCCCTCCCTCTTTACTCCTTTAGTATCCCTGGCATTTTTATTTAAACAAACACTTTAACACAGATCCAAAACATTTTGCCATAACCAACATTATTATGTTACGGAAACATATGTACATTAGTACGACAGTTTCTTGTGTGGATGTCTGTCCCATTTTGGCAGAACACGACGTTCAGGAACTTGGCTTTAAGGGGTACCAGGAGTCTCTTCCTGTATGGTGGGCGGGGTTACATCTGACGAAACAAACTCAGGAACTGTCTCTGGTTGTGTACGTATTCTCTGATTCTGTCGTAACAGATTCCGTAATTTATACTGTTGTAGTTCTCAAGTCGGGCAGGTCACTATCCATACTCCATGTGATAAAAACATCAGATACTGATTCTTTACTCTCTGTACACGCAGATAATAACTGGTCAGCGTGCCAATCCCAAATTCGTCAGATTTTACAGTATATGAAAGCGGACTGGTTTCCATGAATACAATTGCTGGAGTCCATTTTTCGCCTGAGGTGTAATTTCTTGCGAGAACATGTTCCCCACAGTCAAAGACTCTGCTTTTGGAATGTTGTTCCTTTCTAGCCACTTGCGTCTGATGTTGTTGCCTGACTATCTCTGAAGTTGAAGGGGATGTCAAAAGGTTGAACTGTGTGTGCAGTTTACGATTGAAAATTGTGTAACTGGTGAGCTTTGTGTTGTTGAATGTGCAGTGTTTCTGTATGTCATTAGAAAGCCTTTATCCCTTGAAACCTGCACTGCATGCTTGAGCGTTTATATGAAATGTTCAGCTCAGCTGTTGGTAGCTGGATGGTAGGGGGCAGATTTGATATGGAAGATGCTACACTCCTTCAGGTAGTCCTCGAATTTGGCTGATGTAAACTGTGTACCGCTATCGCTCACGAGTTGTGCAGGTCATTCGAATCTTGCAAATCATCAAGCCTTTCTATAGTCTGTTCTGTAGTTGTCAATTTCTCGATGGCAACCTGCAACCACTTCAAATGCTCATCAAACATGACCAAAATAATTTGTCCTTTGATTGGTCCCGCATAATTGATATGGATTCTGTACCATAACATGATAGGCTATTCCCATGGATGCAAAGGTTGGAGTGGAGGTACATTTCTCAGCGCAGTGCAGGATTGGCATAACTCCGCTTTCTCCTCTATTTGGGCATTCAACGCTGGCCACCAGAAGTAGGTTCTCACCAACTCCTAAATTCTAACTACAGCAGGATGGCCCTCGTGTAGCTGTTTCGGTATTTTGCTTCGTAGACACAACGGAATGATTACTCTATAATACCCCACAACAGTATTCCATTCTGTACTGTCAACTCAAGATATCTGGTAAGATGGGACTTAAAGACTGGATTCTTCCTGTGCTCTTCTGTAAGAGTGCCTTTTTGAATCATGTCCAACATCTTCCCCATCACCGGATCCATTCAGATAAATCTTTGCACCTGAGAAGACGTGGAACGTTTTCCATATGAGACAAATGAAAGAAGTTTTCATCAGATTTGTGCTTATCTTTCTGGTCTTTGCAGTGGCAGTCGAGACAAAGCGTATATGATGACATAATCGTGTGCCGAAAAGATTAACGCCCAACATTGTAATCAACGAGCAGCAAGCGAAGGGATCTCCTTATACGGCCCAAAAATTGTTGTTAAGGACGAAGGTCGGTCAATAGAGTAAATTGACGGCCAGATAAATAATGGTGGAACCTTCGAATACCAAAAATAATGCTGAGAACTTCTTTCTCAAGTTGAGTATAGTTGGATTCAGTGCGAGTCACTGTCCAGGATGCAAATGTCATTTGTTGCTCTTCGTCTGAAGGCATTATATGTGAGACAACCCCAGAGGGTGATGTGTCGCAAGAAAGCTGCAGCTTCAGTTTTGTGTTAAAAAGGAACAATAATTTCTGTAATTTTAAAAAACATTTTGGTAAGCGTCCTCACAATCTTTCATTCAGAGCCAAGCTTGCTTGTTACAAAGAAACATGTGTAAAGGCTTCAGCCTTGCCCAGAATGTCCAAATTAATTAACAGCACGTCTTTTGGGACTAGTGGGAGGAAACCGGAGGAAACCCACGCAGGCACGGAGAGAACATGCATACTCCTCACAGTGACCCAGCCTGGAATCGAACCTGGGACCCTGGCACTGTGAAGCCACAGTGCTAACCACTGTGCTACCATGCTGCCCAAGGGAAGTCGGTAAGGGAGGGGATGGTGTCTGAGGTTTATTAGGAGCTGATGGACTGCGAGGGAGCCTCAATAGGAGATGTTAAGCGGAAATGGGGGAAGGTGGAGGCTGGGACATGGGAAGAGGCCCTGTGAAGGGTGAATGCATCCTTGGCATGTGCAAGGTTCAGCCTTATTCAGTGTAAAGTAGTTCACAGGGCGCATATGACGATGGCAAGGATGAGCAGGTTCATTGAGAGAGTATAGGATAGGTGTGGATGGTGTGCTGGGAGGCGTGAGAACCATGTCCACATGTTTTGGGCGTGTCCGAAACTGAAGGGAGTCTGACAGGGGTTTGCGGATGTAATGTCCACAGTGTTGGGGGTAAAATATCGCAGAGGTAGCGATATTTGAGGTGTCGGAAGTCCTGAGAGTCCAGGGGCGAGAGAGGCCGATGTCTTACCTCCCTGAGAGCCCAGATGCTCTTATTTGTGTGTTTATTGTTTATATAAATGCTCTAATAAAGTTTTTTTTTAATTTTGAAAAATGGGCTTTTATTCTTATTTAAACAAGAGTATCATTTCATAGAGTTCTATAGAATATTCCTCTATGTACTTCAGATTTTCACCAACATTTCTGAATGGCTGATGAAAATCAACCATGTCAAAAATATTTAGACACTTAGCATAGCACAAACTCATTGAAAGGTGAAGACCTATTGCGGAATTTATTTAAAGTCTGAATGACCTTTTGATATATGCAATATCCACTTCTTTACAATAACAACTTAATAGCGCCTATCTGATAATAGATTTGCACATTCTCCCCGTGTCTGCATGGGTCTCACCCCCACAAACCCAAAAAATGTGCAGGGTAGGTAGATTGGCCATATCTTTTTATTAAAACAGTAAAAAATATATACAAGGCCAAACGATACAAAACTAATTTTGTGTTGGAGAAACAGGGTACATTCCCCTCAGTATCACTGTACGGGGTTTGGGGGGGGGGGGAAGTGAGTCGATTGGGTGGTGGAGGGGGGTCCAATAGGACACTGCCTGAACTATCTATTGAGGCAGAAAAAACAAAAGAACCTTCAATTATGATGTGTCAGATTCTGAGAGTCCGCTAGAGGAGGTGAGCGGCGATACAGTGTCAGGCACGAGTGAGCGCTACACCCACTGCAGAGAGCCACATGTGCAACCTCTGCTCCCGACACTGGGTGGCTGACAGCTTTCGGACAGTCGCCCTCCGGGCCTGAATCCTTCACCCCACTGAGTGCGGCGGGCGACAAGGGCCCACCAACCAACCCAGGGCCTGCCTTGATCCTGAATGTTTACTAACAACCAATTGCAATTTCCATTAATTCTCCAGTCAGCGGCTTGTGTGAGAAGTTGAGCAAACATTTTGAATCACAGTCACTGCGAATTGTCCCTTAATTGGAAAAAAAAATTGGATACTCTAAATTTATTTTTGAAAAAGTTAATAGATTTGCTGCTGTTTGCATTTACTGATGTAGTTAAAAAATTTTGTGTACTTTTTCTTGTGTGCTGACTAAAATGTTTTATTTGTTTGCACAGTTTACTTGCCATCTGGTGAAAAGATAACCTTCCTGGATACCCCAGGCCATGCTGCCTTTTCAGCAATGAGGGCCCGCGGTGCTAATGTGACTGACATTGTGATATTAGTGGTTGCTGCAGATGATGGGGTAATGAAGCAAACCACAGAATCAATTCAACATGCTAAAAATTCTAATGGTAAGTTTACATCTCTAGAGTTGTATAGAACCCAAAATTAGCTGTGTAATTCATGTTTCAATGAATTTTTTTTTTGTTCTCAGGAAGTGGCTAATATCCAATGCTTCTAATTGTTTTGAGAAGGTGGTGTGGTTACTTAAAATAAAACATAAATTACTGGGAAAACTCAACAGTTCTGGCAGTCTCTGTGGAGAGAGAAAATAATTAACATTTCGCCTCATATGATTCTTAAGAGCAGAGTCTCTCTGCAGATGCTGAGTTTTTCCAGCAATATCTGTTTGTAGTTCAGATTTCCAACATCCACAGTATTTTGCTTTTGCTTTGCTTTCTTTTAGATGTGATTTTATAATTAAGAGGCTTGCTTAGCCTTTCAAAGGGCATTAACAATCAATTACTTAGTGTAGGACAGGAATCACTTGCCAGCATATATAGGCATAGCGAGTTACCTTCCTTGACAGCTGTTAAGTGATTTTTGTCCACAACATTTCAGGTAATTGTTACCTGGTGTCAACCTACAAATTATTGCATTCGGTTTTATAATTTACTATGGTGGAATTTGAACTTAAAACCTCTGGGTTGCTGGTATCATAAACGTATCATTACTGTGTCAGTAGAGATAATGGAGGGGGTAGCAGTATTTTCAGTGTATTCTTTTGAAAATCTTAAGCCTACATATAATTTCTAACAAAGGAATAAACATCTCTAATACATCTCTCAAAGGCTTTGCTGTGGTCCATTAATAACAAGATGTTCACTAGCAATTTGCTCAAGTGGTCATTAGAAACACAAGAGCATAAGAAATAGGAGCAGCACAAGGTCATTCAGCTCCTCAGTCTGTTATACCAGTCAATAAGATCATGGGTGACCTGTTATAGCCTTAACTCCACTTTTCTGCTTGTCTTCCATAACCTTTGACTCCCATGTCAACCAAAAAGTGAGGGTCCAAAACCCCAAATCTTTAAACCATCAAATCCATTCAAGAAACCACATGATTCCACATGGGAGATCGTAATTCGGAGGCTGAATTAACTGTAATCTGTAAAATCTTTATCTGTATCCAATCTGTGTGCGTGTGTTCATGTGTGAGACCAAGTGTGTCATGGTGCATTAACTCAGGGTAAGTGTGCAAGACTAAATAACCGTATTTATTTAAATTCACAAAAGCTCGCTATTGAATTATTTAGTTGGAATACACATTCAAAGGATAAGAAAAGACACACCTCTTTCCACACAAAGCATACTGGTTACAGATGATAAGCTAGCAAATACATTCTGTCCATGACAAATGAGTATAGGCCCAATCTGCTCAACGTTCCTCATAAAACAACCCTTTTATCCCAGGAATCAGCGTGGTGAATCTTCTCTCTTACTATCTCCAATGAAGTACGTCCCTCCTTAAGTAAGGTGGCCAAAACCATATTCAATACTCTTGTTGTGGTCTTAACCAATGCTCGTGTACAGCTGTAGCAAGACTTCTCTACTTTTACACTCCATTCTGCTTGCAATAAAGACCAACGTTCCTTTTGCTGCCTTAATTACTTGTTGTACCTGTATGCTGACTTTTTGTGATTCATGTACAAGGATCCAGGTCCCTCAATACTGTGCATTCTGCAATCTCTCTCCATTTAAATAATACTCTGATTTTCTATTCTTCCTGCCAAAATGGACAACCTCATGTTTTCCCACAATATACTCCCATCTGCCAAATTTCTGCCTACTCACTTAACCTGTCTGTATCCCTTTACAAACTATGGATCCTTCTCAAACTTGCTTTCCTACCTATCTTTGTGTCACTACCAAATTTAGCTACAATACAGTCTGTCCCTTCATCTAAGTCATTAATATAGATCATAAATAGTTGTGGCCCCAGCACTGATCCCTGCAGCACCCCACTAGTTACAATTTATCAACCTGGAAATGATCCATTTATCCTGACTGTTTCCTCTTAATTAAACCAGTCCTCTATCGTTACTAATATATCACCTCCCTCACCCCCCACAACGTATGTTCTTAACTTGTGTAGTAATACTGTATACTCTTATTTTGTGTAGTAGCATCATATGCTCTTATCTTGTGTATATTGTGGTTTAAGATCAATTTTGTGCCCTGAAATCTGAACTGGTTTGAGATTGCCCAACCTTCCTGCAAGACTGTTGCAGTCATTAGAGAGAAGAGAATTCCATATCAATACTCTAAACTGGGTTCAATTCCAGAGCTGAAAGGATAACCTGATAACTTACTGTAGTCCAGTCCCCAGCAATTTTGAATTTCTTATGATATATATCATATCAGTTTGTCCCATCTTGTCCCACCTTTTTATATTTGTATATTTGTATTACTGCTGCCAGATATTATCAACAGGTCCTGTGATTTTCATATTTTAAAAAAATTTACATTTCATGTGGGAAATTTAGTGGCAGCTTTATGAACATTAGTTTTACAATCAGAAAAGAAATAACTTACCTTTATAGACCTTTCATGACCTCAGGACATTTCAGCTCATCGACTACTAGTCACTGTTATAATATAGGGAAACCTGGCAACCAATTTTGCCCAATAAAGTCCCACAAACAGCGAGAAATCACCAGAAACCTGCTTTAGTGAGATTTAGTGAGGGACAAACCTTGGGCAGTCCCTCAGGATTGAGTACGATTTGCTTACAATCTGGTTTGATGGGTTTTCAGATGGCTGATAAGCCCTATGTGCGATCTGCGGACTCTGCCACATGTGGGGCAGCTGGTGCTTGAAGGGTTGAGTAGATTGGTTGTTTGGAGGTTTTTGTGCTTCGTCCGACACCTCGACTTTACCTCTGCACATCCCCGACAAAGTCTTTTGATGTGTTTGGTGCTTTCCCGTATGAACCTTCTCCATTTTGTTGGTCACAAGTCAAGGTTTCCCATGAGTTGGTGAGGACATTTGATCTCTTCAAGGATGCTTTGAGGACATCCTTAAAGCATTTCTGCCATCCTCCCAGGAGTCTCCTGCTATGACTGGGTTTTGTGTAGAGCAGTTGCTTTGAAGTGTGGGGCGGGATTTTCCGACCCCCCCGCCGGGTCGGAGAATCGCCGGGGGCTGGCGTGATTCCTCCCCCCCCCCCCGCCGGTTGCCAAATTCTCCGGCACCGGATATTCGGCGGGGGTGGGAATCGCGCCGGTTGGCGGGTCCCCCCCCCCCCCCCCCCCCCCAGCGATTCTCCAGCCCACGATGGGCCGAAGTCCCGCTGCTGGAATGCCTGTCCCGCCGGCGAGAATCAAACCACCTCTCTTACCGGCGGGACAAGGCGGCGTGGGCAGGCTCCGGGGTCCTCGGGGGGGGGGGGGGGCGCGCGCGGCGATCTGGCCCCAGGGGGGTGCCCCCACGGTGGCCTGGCCCGCGATCGGGGCCCACCGATCCGCGGGCGGGCCTGTGCCGTGGGGGCACTCTTTTCCTTCCGCCTTCGCCATGGTCTCCACTATGGCGGAGGCGGAAGAGACCCCCTCCACTGCGCATGCGCGGGGATGCCGTGAGCGGCCGCTGACGCTCCCGCGTATGCGCCGCACGGCAAAGTCAGTTTCGCGCCAGCTGGCGGGGCACCAAAGGCCTTTCCCGCCAGCTGGCGGGCGGAAATCAATCCGGCGCGGGCCTAGCCCCTCAAGGTTAGGGCTCGGCCCCTCAAGATGCGGAGGATTCCGCACCTTTGGGTCCCAACTTTGGGATCCTTGTCCTCAAGTATTGTTTTCTTCAGGCAGCTGAAGGCTGAGCTGGCACATTGGAGGTGATGCTGCATTCTGTTGTCTATGTCTATCTTCGAGAGGAGACTTCCAAGATATGGAAAAGGGTCCTCATTTTACAGGATATCGCCATTGATCTTAATCAACAGGGGGAAGTGTTTTGCTGTGGGAGCTGGTTGGAAGATATTCAAACGTATCTCGGTTCAGTTTACTGCTATTCTCCCATCACTGCAATGATTGAAAGATATCAGTCTCCTACTGAAGCTGTATCTGGTTACTGGTTTGACTGCTTTTTCAGCTTCAGCCTGTTCCTGGCCACAGGTCACATACATACGACCATGCACAGACCCTACTAATGTCTCACAGTGGAGCCTGGCCCACAAATGTCTCAGAAACCCCTTGCCGTTGGATCATGGCTGTACTCTGTTGAGACCGTGTGGTGGTTGACATGCAACAACCAAACCATGTTAAAAAAAGAAAATCACATACAGGCAACTTCCACTCATCTAAATGAAGTTTGAAACCTGAAACATCTGGACTCTCACAGACAACCCAAAAAGTGACTGACCTGAGTGCCATATCACCATTAATATTGACCTGGACACTTGTCAAATTATCCTGCTGATTTTTGAATAGTGTTATGGAATCTTTTATGTTCACTTGATAGACCATAATTTGGTAGATCTTATTAAGATATTTGCAGTCTTAGATAGTTCAACGGTTTGTATCTAGCTTCTTAATAATACTTAGGTCTGGAAGGTGCAACTTTGGAGCTGTCTCCATGCTTCTACACACGGCTCTGTCCAACACTACACTGACACCAAGGCGTGGGTTGTGTGTTCTCTTACATCTGTTTTGGTGGTACTACACTCAGTCCCAAATTAACCCTTTATATTTTGGACCCTTGTACTAAATTTAAGCCCTCATCTGAAAGGATGGTTCTCCATCAGCACTGCGTGAAGTGTAAGCCTGGAATATGTGCTCAACTTTCTGGAGTAGAGTTTCAATAATATAAAAATTGTCCAATTAAAGCTGACAGATAAGAAGAAGGAAAAATTGACATTGAGCTAGAAAGGAAGGATAGTGGAGGTTTTTACAAGTCCGACTGAAGAAATGGGTTTTGAGGAGAGTTTTAAAGAAACTGAAAGGAGTGAGAGACCACAGTGTTTGAGATCAGAATTGCAGTTGGATCCAAAAGGCTTGCGTCGATCCAAAAGGCTTATATCAATGGGAAGAAAAAGGAGGGAAAAATGCACATAAGAACAAAGAAAAGTACAGCACAGGAACAGGCCCGTCGGCCCTCCAAGCGTCACTATCGTCCCTGCTTCCAACACCTCCTCCAGCAGCGAGTTCCAGGCACCCACTACCCTACATATGAGAAAGGTGAACTAAATATTCAAAGGGAATGTAGGGTATTAAAGTTCTTGTAACCCTTTGATTCTTAAGTTCCAAATAATTCAATATGACATATACTAGTGATTATAAATTTTTCAGTATGTGCAAGACTTGACACGTAACAGTATCTGAGCAGCAGCTAACATGACACAGTTGTGAGTTATAGTACCTTTTGTGTCCTGGGTAGGAAGTTTCGATCCCCATGAGGCTATGCCTGCCGTCCCTCCATCTGGCTGGTGTGATGTGTGTTGGATACTTCTATCAGCTATTCCTTTCCTTGGCTTTGGTCCTGAATGATCGCAATCCAGTGGCCAAATATGACCATATCCTCTGAGCTCAACAACTATAATGTGAGGTTTCCTGCAGCCTTCGCATCATCGCCTGTTGTCTGTGACAGCAGGAAAAATGCACAAGTGGATTCAGAGTAGTCTTTTAAAACTCTTTTGTTGAAGTAATACAATAAAACTCACTGATACTGGAAGCTTTTTGTACCACATATTGTTTTCCATGTAACTGAATGAAACAATTCCAGTTATAATGAAATTAGAAAATCTGTTTATTAATGTTTCATTATCTATACAGATAATTTGATTCTTTATATGTAGCATTGCATGGTCTGTTTCAGACCAAGCTAACATGGATCTAGTATGTTCATTAATTTGCTCTGCACAATTTGAAATGCAACTCTTTCAATCACCTGATTCCTGATCTAGCAACATTCTGCTGCAGTTAACCAAACTTATTATAAAAAGGTTCCATTTTTAGTCAGTGTAAATGAGTAAGGGGTTATGGAAATAGATTATTAAAAAATAGCTAATATTGGGACTTCCGGGTGCGGCGATGACCAGCTGAGTCGCACGTTTCGGCAGCTCCCGGTGAAACGGACTTTTGGGCTCTTGATAGGAGCCCCAACGGCAATCTTGACGGCTAAAAACACTGTGCGGTAAACCAGAAGGGAATCCCCCCTGGATACGGATGAAAAAAGGAGGAGAAAGTGGCCGGATTGCAGTGGATCCTTTAGAACAGCGGCAAGGAAGGCAAGCAAAAACCAAGATGGCGTCGGAAGGTGGCAGTTTAACATGGGGCCCTGAACAACAAGAGTTCTTGAAATGCTGTGTGGAAGAGCTCAAAAAGGAAATGAAGAAAGAGCTGTTGGCCCCGATACTACAGGCGATCGAAGGGCTAAAGGAGGAACAAAAGACCCAGGAGCGGGAGCTTCGGGTCGTGAAGGCAAAGGCAGCCGAGAATGAGGACGACATACAGGGCCTGGTGGTGAAGACGGAGACGCATGAGGCACATCAGAAACGATGTGTGGAAAGGTTGGAGGCACTGGAGAACAACGCAAGGAGGAACAACCTGAGGATTCTTGGTCTTCCTGAAGGTGTGGAGGGAGCGGACGTCGGGGCATATGTGAGCACGATGCTGCACTCGTTAATGGGAGCGGAGGCCCCGGTGGGTCCATTGGAGGTGGGGGGAGCATACCGAGTGATGGCGCGAGGGCCGAGAGCAGGAGAAATTCCCAGAGCCATAGTGGTGAGATTCCTCCGTTTTAAAGATAGAGAAATGGTCCTTAGATGGGCAAAGAAAACTCGGAGCAGTAAATGGGAGAACGCGGTGATCCGCGTTTATCAAGACTGGAGTGCGGAGGTGGCGAGAAGGAGGGCGAGCTTTAATCGGGCCAAGGCGGTGCTTCATAAAAAGAAGATAAAATTTGGAATGCTGCAACCGGCAAGACTGGGTCACATATCGAGGGAGGCACCACTACTTTGAGACGGCGGATGAAGCGTGGACTTTTATTGTGGAAGAAAAACTGGAATGAGTGGGTTATTAAAAAGAACGTTTGAACAAAGTGGTGGGGCGAATGTGGGGGGCAAAGAGGGGGGTTAAAAAGGGGGGAAAGAGGAGTTTTATGTACTAATCCTGCGATGTGGTAACTTTTCTCTCTTCCACAGGTGGTGATGGGGGGAGGAGGGGAGTTGGAGGAGATGGGGCGTTGGCCATTGGGGGTGGGGCCAAGGGAGAAGCGCGGGCTTGGTTCCCGCGCTATGATAATTATGGCGGGAATAGAGAAGCAGGAAGGAGGGGGCGTCGCACGGTGCGAGCCGAGGTCACGGGGGGAAGCCGAGGTCGGCCAGAGTTTGCTGACTTCTGGGAGCAACATGGGGGGAGTAATTACGCTAGCGGGGGATCTAGCGGGGGGGGGGGGTGGGAGGGGGGAATTACTGGGTTGCTGCTGCTGGGGAGAGGGGGAGCTGGTATGGGAGGGGATGGGCGGGGGGACACCGCCTGGGGGAGATATAGCTGCGTGGGAACCGGGTGAGGAGCTGGAAAAAGGTGATGGCTAATCGACAAGGGGAGGGGGGGGGTAGGAAGCCCCCCAACCCGGCTGATCACGTGGAACGTGAGAGGGCTGAACGGGCCGATAAAGAGGGCACGGGTACTCGCACACCTTAAGAAACTTAAGGCAGATGTGGTTATGTTACAGGAAACGCACCTGAAACTGATAGACCAGGTTAGGCTACGCAAAGGATGGGTGGGGCAGGTGTTCCATTCGGGGCTAGATGCGAAAACCAGGGGGGTGGCTATATTAGTGGGGAAGCGGGTAATGTTCGAGGCAAAGACTATAGTGGCGGATAACGGGGGCAGATACGTGATGGTGAGTGGCAAACTACAGGGGGAGACGGTGGTTTTGGTAAACGTATATGCCCCGAACTGGGATGATGCCAATTTTATGAGGCGGATGCTAGGACGCATTCCGGACCTAGAGATGGGAAAGCTGATAATGGGGGGAGATTTTAATACGGTGTTGGAACCAGGGCTGGATAGGTGGAAGTCCAGGACTGGAAGGAGGCCGGCAGCAGCCATGGTACTTAAAGATTTTATGGAGCAGATGGGAGGTGTAGACCCGTGGAGATTTAGCAGACCTAGGAGTAAGGAGTTCTCGTTTTTCTCCTATGTCCATAAAGTCTACTCGCGAATAGACTTTTTTGTGCTGGGAAGGGCGTTGATCCCGAAGGTGAGGGGAACGGAGTATACGGCTATAGCCATTTCGGATCACGCTCCACACTGGGTAGACTTGGAGATAGGGGAGGAAACAGGAGGGCGCCCACCCTGGAGAATGGACATGGGACTAATGGCAGATGAGGGGGTGTGTCTAAGGGTGAGGGGGTGTATTGAAAAGTACTTGGAACTAAATGATAATGGGGAGGTCCAGGTGGGAGTGGTCTGGGAGGCGTTGAAGGCGGTGGTTAGAGGGGCGCTGATATCAATAAGGGCACATAAAGGGAAGCAGGAGAGTAAGGAACGGGAGCGGTTGCTGCAAGAGCTTTTGAGGGTGGACAGACAATATGCGGAAGCACCGGAGGAGGGACTGGACAGGGAAAGGCAAAGGCTACATGTAGAATTTGACTTGCTGACTACGGGCACTGCAGAGGCACAATGGAGGAAGGCACAGGGTGTACAGTACAAATATGGGGAGAAGGCGAGCAGGTTGCTGGCACACCAATTGAGGAAAAGGGGAGCAGCGAGGGAAATAGGGGGAGTGAGGGATGAGGAAGGAGAGATGGAGCGGGGAGCGGAGAGAGTGAATGGAGTGTTCAAGACATTTTATTAAAAAATTATATGAAGCTCAACCCCCGGATGAGAGGGAGAGAATGATGGGCTTCTTGGATCGGCTGGAATTTCCCAAGGTGGAAGAGCAGGAAAGGGTGGGACTGGGAGCACAGATCGAGGTAGAAGAAGTGGTGAAAGGAATTAGGAGCATGCAGGCGGGAAAGGCCCCGGGACCGGATGGATTCCCAGTCGAATTCTATAGAAAATATGTGGACTTGCTCGCCCCGGTATTGACGAGGACCTTTAATGAGGCAAAGGAAAGGGGACAACTGCCCCCGACTATGTCTGAAGCAACGATATCGCTTCTCTTAAAGAAGGAAAAGGACCCGCTACAATGCGGGTCCTATAGACCTATTTCCCTCCTAAATGTAGATGCCAAGATCCTGGCCAAGGTCATGGCAATGAGAATAGAGGAATGTGTCCCGGGGGTGGTCCACGAGGACCAAACTGGGTTTGTGAAGGGGAGACAGCTGAACACGAATATACGGAGGCTGTTAGGGGTAATGATGATGGCCCCACCAGAGGGGGAAACGGAGATAGTAGTGGCGATGGATGCCGAGAAAGCATTTGATAGAGTGGAGTGGGATTATTTGTGGGAGGTGTTGAGGAGATTTGGTTTTGGAGAGGGGTATGTTAGATGGGTGCAGCTGTTGTATAGGGCCCCGATGGCGAGCGTGGTCACGAATGGACGGGGATCTGCATATTTTCGGCTCCATAGAGGGACAAGGCAGGGATGCCCTCTGTCCCCATTATTATTTGCACTAGCGATTGAGCCCCTGGCGATAGCGTTGAGGGGTTCCAAGAAGTGGAGGGGAGTACTGAGAGGAGGAGAAGAACACCGGGTATCTTTGTATGCGGACGATTTGCTACTATACGTGGCAGACCCGGCGGAGGGGATGCCAGAAATAATGCGGATACTTGGGGAGTTTGGGGATTTTTCAGGGTATAAATTGAACATGGGGAAAAGTGAGTTGTTTGTGGTGCATCCAGGGGAGCAGAGTAGAGAAATAGAGGACCTACCGTTGAGGAAGGTAACAGGGGACTTTCGTTACCTGGGGATCCAGATAGCCAAGAATTGGGGCACATTGCATAGGTTAAATTTAACGCGGTTGGTGGAACAAATGGAGGAGGATTTTAAGAGATGGGATATGGTATCCCTGTCACTGGCAGGGAGGATGCAGGCGGTTAAGATGGTGGTCCTCCCGAGATTCCTCTTTGTGTTTCAGTGCCTCCCGGTGGTGATCACGAAGGCTTTTTTTAAAAGGATTGAAAAGAGCATCATGGGTTTTGTGTGGGCCGGGAAGACCCCGAGAGTGAGGAAGGGATTCTTACAGCGTAGCAGGGATAGGGGGGGGCTGGCACTACCGAGCCTAAGTGAGTATTATTGGGCCGCTAATATTTCAATGGTGAGTAAGTGGATGGGAGAGGAGGAGGGAGCGGCGTGGAAGAGATTAGAGAGGGCGTCCTGTAGGGGGACTAGCCTACAGGCTATGGTGACAGCCCCATTGCCGTTCTCACCGAGGAACTACACCACAAGCCCGGTGGTGGTGGCTACACTGAAGATTTGGGGACAGTGGAGACGGCATAGGGGAAAGACCGGAGCCTTGGGGGGGTCCCCGATAAGAAACAACCATAGGTTTGCCCCGGGGGGAATGGATGGGGGATATGGAATGTGGCAAAGAGCAGGAATAACGCAACTGAAAGATCTGTTTGTGGATGGGAAGTTCGCGAGTCTGGGAGTGCTGACCGAGAAATATGGGTTGCCCCAAGGGAATGCATTCAGGTATATGCAACTGAGGGCTTTTGCGAGGCAACAGGTGAGGGAATTCCCGCAGCTCCCGACACAAGAGGTGCAGGACAGAGTGATCTCAAAGACATGGGTGGGGGATGGTAAGGTGTCAGATATATATAGGGAAATGAGGGACGAAGGGGAGACTATGGTAGATGAACTAAAAGGGAAATGGGAAGAAGAGCTGGGGGAGGAGATCGAGGAGGGGCTGTGGGCAGATGCCCTAAGCAGGGTAAACTCGTCGTCCTCGTGTGCCAGGCTAAGCCTGATTCAGTTTAAGGTATTACACAGGGCGCATATGACTGGAGCACGGCTCAGTAAATTTTTTGGGGTGGAGGATAGGTGTGCGAGGTGCTCGAGAAGCCCAGCGAATCATACCCATATGTTTTGGTCATGCCCGGCACTACAGGGGTTTTGAATGGGGGTGACAAAGGTGCTTTCAAAAGTAGTGGGGGTCCGGGTCGAACCAAGCTGGGGCTTGGCTATATTTGGGGTTGCACAAGAGCCGGGAGTGCAGGAGGCGAGAGAGGCCGATGTTTTGGCCTTTGCGTCCCTAGTAGCCCGGCGCAGGATATTGTTAATGTGGAAAGAAGCCAGGCCCCCGGGGGTGGAGACCTGGATAAATGACATGGCAGGGTTTATAAAGCTAGAGCGGATTAAGTTCGTCCTAAGGGGGTCGGCTCAAGGGTTCACCAGGCGGTGGCAACCGTTCGTCGAATACCTCGCAGAAAGATAGATGGAATGGAAAAAAGAAGGCAGCAGCCCAGGATCGGGTGTGGGGGGGGGGGGGGGGGGGGGGGGGGGGGGGGGAACCAGAAGGACTCTCAGGGTTGTTAATATATACTGTATAATATGTATAGGTCGTTGCGACAGATAATTATATATTGGACTGTTAAATTATATTTTTGGAGAGTGTTACTTGTGACAAGGCAGTTGCCAATTAGGGTTAGTTTTCATTTTTGTTATTTATTATTTATTCATTTTTTGTTTATAAAATAGGTCATTGTTATTTGTGTTGTTATAATATTGTGTAAAGGATGCACAATGTACTGTGTTGGTTGACCAAAAATTTTCAATAAAATATTTATTTTTAAAAAAAAGCTAATATTGAAAATGTTTTATCAGTAGGTTTTCAAATATTCTTGAATACTGCATCATCTTATTTGTTCCCATCCAATTTGAACTGTTCTCATTACAGTACCGATAATTCTGGCAATAAATAAGTGTGACAAGCCAGAAGCAAATCATGAAAAAGTAAAGAAGGAATTGTTAGCCTACGATGTGATTTGCGAGGAGTATGGTGGTGATGTGCAGTCCATAAATGTTTCAGCTCTTAAGGTAATTCTTTTCAGTGGCATTGTTCATTCATTGAATGTTGTAATTTAATCACACCACCTCACTTGTTCAAAAATGCCCATCTTCATCCCCACTCCCAAGCGTTGGGTTCCTTAGTGTTACACAATTAAAAAAGACAAAATAAAATGATTGATGATTAAGTCTTTACTGAGAACTACTCACTGTTGAACCGGCAATTTGCGGCCACATGAAAGCAGTTTGGGAAGAATTAACATCTGGTTTGATTGATTTAAAAAAAAATCTCATCTCATTCCATCTTAAACTCTGCTCAGTCGCCTTCCAGACAGCACAATTGTGATTAGGAACTCTCCATCTGCAGAATACGTGTCTTGGCTCTATTGTTTAGTCGCTAGCATGCTGTGTCATCCTTAACAAAGCCAGTGAAACAGTTTAGAGTAAGAGGAAAAATTCCATTCATTGCCAGTTCCTCAAACAATGTATCATCCATTGTCATGAAATAACCCATTTTCGTAAACACAAGAATACATATCTCCAATTCTGGCAGAATTCGTTCATAGGCTTATAAAAATAAAGTACTGGCCGTTGAAAGCTAAAATGGAAGAATTTTTGATTTCTGGAATTGTATTTGCTTTGGAACTGCACCTATATGTTGTAAGATAATGTAGCTATTTCTTAGGGAGACAATTTGATGGCTTTAGCTGAGGCCACCGTTGCTCTATCGGAAGTGTTGGAGTTGAGAGCAGATTGTGCAGGACCTGTTGAGGGTATCATAATTGAATGTCGGAATGATAAAGGAAAAGGGTGAGTAAGTTAATGACGTTACATTTCCTCTCTTTGTATATTGGTAATGTACTTCCTAAAAAAACTCATAAATAAAAATTGGCCACATTGTAGCATTAATATTTTGTAACAAATTAGTAAAGAAAAAATGGAGTCTTTAATTTTTCAGCACTATATCCAAGATCGAAATGTATATAAATTGTTTTGTTGAATACACTGCATTTACTTACTGGCAATGAATTGCCAGATCAAGCAAACCATTGTTTCACCATTAAGTTACTAAAATAATTTAAACCTAAGCCAGACAGCATGTTGTGATGGGATGTAAATTCATTCCCAAAAGCCTCCTGTTTTTAAGGTGCCCAACCTCATAGGTTGGTGCTGAGTGGATGCTATATATTTCCCTAAACAATAGCAAAGAATCTGGAGGAAGAATTACCTTGAGCTGTGTTTCTCATCTTTCAGAAAATTGTTCTGAATTGATGGAAGCTTGGAATAGATTGCCTTCTAAGCTGTAGCCGGGACATTCATTTTTTTAAGTTACTAACTCCTCTAATTATTGCACATTTTAATACTTAATACTTGTATGCGTAGGTATTGAAAATTAATTTTACTTTTGGCAATAGCCAAAATCTTGTCTGTCATTCACCCAAATCAGGAAAGTGTATGAGTAATAGTGGCCGGATTCTTACCTTTGAAATTTTTTGGAATCCCAAACCTGCTAGTGATGCCTAATTTCCTGTCTGCATGATGTTACCAGATGTGGTCAATTAGGAAATTGCCTCTGGGAGCATCATTTAATTAAGGGTGACTGGCAGAACAGACTGGGTGAATGGGATGTCCTACAGAAAAGTTTTGATGACAGCCACACCAGGTGAGCTGGGTGCTGCTGCAACAGGCAGGGCAACAAAGAAGCACTTCAAGGTAAAAGCATTCTCTGAATATGTCAGAAAATGTTTTAATTATTTGTGGTTTACAGCTGCCAGGCCATCACAATGGAGGGAGACCCTCTGTGGTTCTGTAGGAGAAGTGGCTCTGGGACAGGGAGGATAAATCAAAGTGGCTTTCCAAAGCCTTGCCTGCTGCCAGGAGCATCCTTCAGGGATCTGCCAGGCTTTTCCTGCAGCATCTTTAATCTGGTTCCAAGTGGCCAGTTAGTAGGCAATTGATTGGCACCCAACACTGTCGTCTGGGTAACTGCTTTCGTTGTTCACCTGTCTCCAGCAAAATTAACTGGAGATGGGAACACATTGCGCAGCTGAACTCATGTACCACTGAATCACCCCCACACCTACCACAAAAGCCATCTTTTGCAACTGGTAATATTGTGCCCAATAAGTTTTAAAAAAAAAAACATTTTATTGGGGTATTTATAGTTTTTATAATAATAACAATAACAACAACATAAACATAGTATATAAAACATTTCCATCCCTGACACATTCCTCACATCCCGAACAAAGAAAAATAGCCTAAATCACCCTAGATTTCTGCCTCTGCTGACATTTAATTTTTCCCGAAAAAGTCGACTAACGGCTGCCACGTCCGGACGAACCCTAACATTGACCCTCTTAGGGCGAACTTTATTTTCTCAAGACTGAGAAACCCAGCTATGTCGCTAACCCAGGTCTCTGATTTTGGGGGCTTCGACTCCCTCCACATTAACAGTATCTGTTTCTGGGCTACCAGGGACGCAAAGGCCAAAGCGTCAGCCTCTCTCGCCCCTGGACTCCCGGCTCTTCCGACACTCCAAAGATCGCCACCTCTGGACTCGGCACCACCCTTGTTTTAAGTACCGTGGACATGACATCAGCGAAACCTTGCCAAAATCCTCTAAGCTTTGGGCATGCCCAAAACATGTGGACATGATTTGCTGGCCCTCTGCGCACCTTGCACATCTGTCCTCTATCCCCAAAAACTTGCTCATCCGGGCCACCGTCATGTATGCCCAGTGGACTACCTTAAATTGTATCAGGCTGAGCCTGGCACATGATGAGAATGTGTTAACTCTGCCTAAGGCATCTGCCCACAAACCAGCCTCTATCTCCCCCGATCTCATCTTCCCACTTGCCCTTTAGCTCCTCTATCTAAGTTTCTTCCGACTCCATAAGCTCTTTGTAGATATCCGATACCTTCCTCTCTCCCACCCCCGTTCTGGAAACTACCCGTTTCTTCCGACTCCATAAGCTCTTTGTAGATATCCGATACCTTCCCCTCTCCCACCCCCGTTCTGGAAACTACCCGGTCCCGTATCCCCCGTGGTGACAGGAGCGGAAAGGTCGGAACCTGCCTTCTCAAAAAATCTGCCTTCTCAAAAAAGAGCGCAGTCAGTTTTAACTAGAAAGCATTTTCCCCCACTAATCTTAAAGTTAGATATTGGATTGAACAGTTGCTGAGTTATGGAAATGAATGGACTTTGCAACTGTAGGGTGCTTTACAGCATTTGAGTCAAACGTGTTTCATATAATCAGAATAATGGCGTACATTGGACCAGTCAAAATCCTGAAAACTTTACCTCACAAAATCACTTTTCCTGTGGTACAGGGAAGGGAAGATCAGGCAAAATCCTGCTATTCAATATAATCCAGGCCTTAGATGTCAAATGGGAATAGAAATTAACTTGGCTGAGATATCTCTTTGTGTCAACTCCTCTGTGTCAATTACACTGCCATCACTCTGAAAGCTCACACATACCAGATAATGGTTATTTGAGTTAGGTTTTGAAACATAACTGATATCCATGGAAATGTAACAGCAAGGATTTCCAGGAGATGAGGAGAAATTTGCAATATAAAACAGACAAGAGGAAACATGGAGCTCACCATTGATCAGGGGGGCAGCGCCGTGGCGCAGTGGTTAACACTGCTGCCTTACAGCGCAGAGGTCCCAGGTTCGATCCCGGCCCCGGGTCACTGTCCGTGTGGAGTTTGCACATTCTCTCTGTGTTTACGTGAGTCTCACCCCCACAACCCAAAGATGTGCAGGTTAGGTGAATTGGCCATGCTAAATTACCCTTAATTGGAAAAAAAAAGAATTTATTTTTAAAACGCTTACGCTTGATCAGGTCAGCTAACTTATGTTGAAGAGATTTGATGAAATTTAGACCGTTGGAAATTTCCTGGAGTTGCCATATGATAAAGATCATCTGACATATTGGGGTGAGTTGTGTCTTAAATGTTCTTGAAAACCAAGCTACAAATTCAGTTAAAAGTGCTTTTAAGGTGATCTTTTGAATGACAAAGCGTAAATGTCGTAAACAGACATTTTGAGCGAAAAATTATCAATATTATTTGGCGGACAAAAGCTGCACAAAATGCTTTGGTAAAACAGACTGAAGGCATATAATGTCCTCATAGCAGACCGGGAGGACATGACAATGGATAAGTCTCAAAGATGAACCATGATTTGGTTTAACAATTTCTGTGTTGTCCTTGGCATCAGTGCAGCATTACTTGTCTTGAGGTTCTCTTTGTGAACGAACCTCTGCACAGGTTGAGCAGCAATCTGAAAAATGGCAACATCTCAATGTCTGTGACAGCACATTATCGTACATAGTAAGGGATAACCTATGAACATTGGGCTAATCAGACACCAAATAATGTACTGGAGAACTTGATAATTTTTTGATGATCCAATCATCTTTCAAAAGATAACCACCAATATATTGTCAGCCATGACTTAGTGGTTGCATTGTGACCTCTGAGTCAGACGGTTGTGCATTCAAGCCCCACTCCAGTGACTTGAGCAAACAAATCAAGGCTAACACCTCAGTGTAGTATCGAAGCAGGGCTGCACTGTTGGAAGTGCCACCTTTCAGATAAATGTCTGTTATCTCAAGTCGACGTAAAAGATCTCATGGCACAATTTCGAGGAAGGCAAAGGGTTCTTCTCTTCTCTCCAAGCCAATATCTACGCCTCAACTAACATGACTAAAAATTAATGATGTCGTCGTTATCATATTGCTGTCTGTGGGACCTAGCTGTGGGACAAATTGGCTGCAACATTTCCTGCATTACGAAAGTGACTATACTTCAAAAATACTTAACTGGCTGTGAAGTGCTTTGGGAATGACCTGAGGTCAGAAAAAGTCCTTCATAAATGAAAATATTTGTTTCCTATCTATTACTGGAAGTTTGTTAAATAGAAGTAAATACCGTTTTTCTTAATAGACCAGTCACCACAGCTATTATCCAACATGGAACATTAACAAAAGGTTGTGTCCTGGTGGCAGGGCACAGCTGGGCTAAGGTGCGGTTAATGTTTGATGAGAATAATAAGCCAATGAAAACTGCTGGACCAAGTACCCCAGTGGAGATAGTTGGTTGGAAGGAACTTCCATCTGCTGGAGATGATATTCTGGAAGTGGAATCAGAGGTATGGAATTCTTATGTTGGGTTGTAAATGATGGTTACTATTACAAGTTATAATCTGATGTTAGTGG
The DNA here is from genome assembly GCF_047496885.1 of Scyliorhinus torazame. Classification (NCBI taxonomy): domain Eukaryota; kingdom Metazoa; phylum Chordata; class Chondrichthyes; order Carcharhiniformes; family Scyliorhinidae; genus Scyliorhinus; species Scyliorhinus torazame. The sequence goes on from NC_092707.1 coordinate 314,306,644, forward strand.
CTGTATCAAATTATCAGGTCTCTCACAGCTCTTTGATTCAAAATGAATTATGTATATATCCTTTGAGCTATTACACAAGGACATGTTCATATGAAATATATAAACAAGAGGGTTTTAATGCAGTAGGCTAGATCCCTGCAGTTAATTCGATCACTGTGGATATATTTGCAATAGCTCTGAGGGAGCATCTATTGGTATATTTTTGTCCAGCAAGTCAAAATAGTTGAGACGGATGGATCTTGGTTCTTGTAATATGTCTACCTTTATGATAGATTAAGACTTCTCAGAATACGTTTATTGTTCACCTGTAATTGTCTAAAATGCGATTATTTGGCTTTTCTAATTGCCTGTCTTGGTTGTGCAGCAAATGGCCAGAGAGGTTTTAGATTGGAGGAAGTATGTTGAGACCCAAGAAAAAAATAAACAAGACCTTGAGGTGATTGAAGCAAAACAGAAGGAACACCATGAGTTGTACAAAAAGGAGCGGGAGAGCTATAGTAGCTTGAACTGGAGACAGAGAAAATCAGCTATGTACAAGGCCAATAAACATCTAATGGCAGCAAGGCCTAAAGAAAGTACTGAGATGGATGAGCTTTCACTTCCAATAATAGTAAAAGGTAAATGGATATGTGCTAATATGTTGGCCTGTGCTATGCCACTCTCTCTCTCTCTCTCTCTCTCTCTCTCTCTCTCTCTCTCTCTCCCCCCCCCCCCCCCCCCCCACACACACACACCCCAAACATAATCTGAGGATTACACCCATATAAAGTCCTGTATTCCATTTTGCACTGCAGACCTGGGGCTAATGCTATCAATAGTGGAGCTGCATGTGATCTTGAAGGCATTGACTTCTCATTAAAGTATGAACATCCTTTGATACCTTGTCCAAGTGTCATGTGTGGATGATCCTTGATAGTGAATATTGGCAGACTATTCGAGTGCTGTTGGTATTGCAATCGATTCTAACCATGTCCTTACCAACACCTGCATATGCTTCTTGAAGTCGTGACCCTGAAGGCCCTCAATATTTTTATCTCCTGAATCCAAGGCCAGTTATTGCAGCCTTACCATAATCCCAGTTAGATGGGGTTTTCACCTGCAGCCTTCCTCATCTATATAACCTATTCACGTTGGATAAACGTAATGATAATGATGCGCTTCACTGGGGCGGTATAATCATGCTGGATTCTTGATTGCTTTAAATTGTGTATTGCTGACACATTTCCTTATTGAAGGCTCAAAGAGCGGCTGGGTTTTCTACTGGGTTACTAGGCTGCTATCACACATTCTCTTTTTTAAAAAAAAATATATTTATTCAAGTTTTCAACAAATTTTCAACAAACCCCCCCCCCCCCCCCAACAAAAAGAAAGCAACAAGAACACAACAAGTAGAAATTATACATTGAATTTCCCCCATATACAGTAACCACCCATATAACAGTAAAAAGCACAAATAGGGGAAAAAAAACCACCTTAACCCAAACGCCACCCCAAGAGACCCCCGCCCCCGCGCCCCTGGGCTGCTGCTGCTGACCTCTTCCTAACGCTCCGCGAGATAGTCTAGGAACGGTTGCCACCGCCTGAGGAACCCTTGCACAGACCCTCGCAAGGCAAACTTTATCCTCTCCAGCTTGATGAATCCTGCCATGTCATTGATCCAAGCTTCCACACTAGGGGGCTTCGCATTATTCCATAGTAGCAAAATCCTCCGCCGGGCTACCAGGATCGCAAAGGCCAGAATACCGGCCTCTTTTGGCTCCTGCACGCCCGGCTCGTCCGATACCCCAAATAATGCTAATCCCTAGCTCGGCTTGACCGGGCGTTCACCACCTTGGACATAGTCCTCGCAAAATACCGCCAAAACCCATCCAGTGCCGGGCACGACCAGAACATATGGACGTGATTTGCCGGGCTCCCCGAGCACCTCCCACATCATCTGTCCTCCACTCCAAAGAACCTACTCAACCTCCCCCCTGTCATATGCGCTCTGTGAACAACCTTGAATTGTATTAAGCTGAGCCTGGCGCAAGAGGAGGAAGAATTAACCCTACTCAGGGCATTAGCCCACAGACCCTCATCTACCTCCTCCCCAAGCTCCTCCTCCCACTTGCCCTTTAACTCCTCCACCGAGGCCTCCTCCTCTTCCTGCAGCTCCTGATAAATCGCCGATACCTTGCCTTCTCCAACCCATACACCCAAAATCACCCTGTCCTGAATCCCATGTGCTGGAAGCAGCGGGAATTCCCTCACCTGTCACCTCACAAACGCCCTCACTTGCATGTACCTGAAAGCGATTCCCGGGGGTAGCCCAAACTTCTCCAGCGCACCTAGGCTCGCAAACGTCCCATCAATGAACAAGTCCCCCATTCTTGCCCAATGCCAGCTCCGAAACCCCCCCATCCATCCTTCCCGGGATGAACCGATGGTTCTCCCGAATCGGGGACCAGACCGAGGCCCCCATCTTGCCCCTGTGTCGCCTCCACTGCCCCCAGATCTTCAGCGTCGCCGCCACCACCGGACTCGTGGTGTAACTTGTCGGCGAGAGCGGCAGCGGTGCCGTCACCAGTGCCCTCAGGCTTGTGCCCACACAGGACGCCATCTCTAACCTCTTTCACGCTGCCCCCTCTCCCTCCATTACCCACTTACAGATCATCGCCACATTTGCTGCCCAATAATAGCCACCCAAATTCGGCAGCGCCAGCCCCCCCTGTCCCTGCTACGCTCCAAAAACACCCTCTTCACCCTCGGGGTCTTATTCGCCCACACAAATCCCATGATGCTCCTGCTTACCCATTTGAAAAAAGCCTTGGGGATCAAAATGGGAAGGCACTGGAACACAAAGAGAAACCTCGGAAGGACCGTCATTTTTAGCGACTGCACCCTACCCGCCAGTGAGAGTGGCAGCATATCCCACCTTTTAAAATCCTCCTCCACCTGCTCCACCAACCGCGTCAAATTAAGCTTGTCCAGGGCCCCCCAACTCCTAGCTACTTGGATCCCCAGGTACCGAAAGCTCCTTTCCGCCCTCTTCAGCGGTAATCCCCTCCATTTCCTGGACTCCCTCTGTGCCATTGCCAGCGACTCAATTGCCAGTGCAAACAACAAGGGGGATAAGGGGCATCCCTGTCTCCATAAGACATAGGAGCGGAAGTAAGGCCATTCGGCCCATCGAGTCCACTCCACCATTCAATCATGGCTGATTTCAACTCCATTTACCCGCTCTCTCTCCATAGCCCTTAATTCCTCGAGAAATCAAGAATTTATCAACTTCTGTCTTAAAGACACTCAACGTCCCGGCCTCCACCGCCCTCTGAATTCCACAGACCCACCACTCTCTGGCTGAAGAAATTTCTCTTCATCTCTGTTCTAAAGTGACTCCCTTTTATTCTAAGGCTGTGCCCCCGGGTCCGAGTCTCCCCTGCTAATGGAAACAACTTCCCTACGTCCACCCTATCTAAGCCATTCATTATCTTGTAAGTTTCTATTAGATCTCCCCTCAACCTCCTAAACTCCAATGAATATAATCCCAGGATCCTCAGACGTTCATCGTATGTTAGGCCTACCATTCCTGGGATCATCCGTGTGAATCTCCACTGGACCCGCTCCAGTGCCAGTATGTCTTTCCTGAGGTGTGGGGCCCAAAATTGCTCACAGTATTCTAAATGGGGCCTAACTAATGCTTTATAAAGCTTCAGAAGTACATCCCTGCTTTTATATTCCAAGCCTCTTGAGATAAATGACAACATTGCATTTGCTTTCTTAATTACGGACTCAACCTGCAGGTTTACCTTTAGAGAATCCTGGACTAGGTCTCCTCCCCCGCTGGGGGCTCAGACCTGTACAGATCCCCATAGAAGTCCCTAAATACCTCGTTTATTCTCACCGCGCTCCGCACCGTATTCCCCCCATTATCCCTAACTCCACCAATCTCCCTCGCTGCCTCCCTCTTGCAAAGCTGATGTGCCAGCATCCGACTCGCCTTCACCCCATACTCCTAAACCGTCCCTTGCGCTTTCCTCCACTGTGCCACTGCTTTCCCCGTGGTCATCAGGTCGAATTCCGTCTGGAGGTTCCGTCGCTCCCTGAGTAGCACCTCCTCGGGGGCCTCTGCATACCTCCTGTCCACCCTTAAAATCTCCCCCACCAACCTCTCCCTCTCCCTCCTCTCTCTCTTCTCCCTGTGGTCCATAATGGAGATTAGCTCTCCCCTGACCACCGCCTTCAACGCCTCCCAAACTACCCCCACCTGCACCTCCCCGTTGTCATTGGCCTCCAAGTATCTTTCAATGCACCCACCCGCACACCCCCTCATCCGCCAACAGTCTCGCATCAAGGCGCCACAGCGGGCGCTGGTCCCTCTCCTCCCCCAACTTCAGCTCCACCCAATGCGGGGCGTGGTCCGAGATGGCTATGGCCGAATATTCCGTTCCCTCCACTTTCGGGATTAGCCCCCCCCCCCCCAAAGCATGCGTTTCATAAATCCGGCATCATCCCAATTCGGGGCATATACGTGCCCGCGCCTCCCGCACTCTCCAGTCCCCCAGGCGGCGTACCCCCGCTACCTCCAGCTCCCCTTTGACCAATGCAACAGCAACCCAGTTCCCCCCCCTCCCTCCCCTCCTCCACCCCTCCCCCCCGCTAGATCCTCATCTAGCCATTTTGCTCCCCCCATGACACTCCCGTAAGTCTGCTGACCCCGGCCTCTCCTGCCATTCCATCGACCCCCCAGTGTGAGAATCCCCCCATCCCTTGGCAGTCAGTGTGCGCTCCTCTCCAGCACTGGCCTTCCTCCCTGGCCCCGCCCCCATCCTTCCCTAGCGCGGGAAAAAGCCTGTGCTTTCCGTCTGAGCCGGCCCCGCCCCCTCTGGTGCAGCTCCTTTTTGCAGCCTTACCCAAACTCCCCAACCCCGGGCCTCCACCCCCCCTCTTCCTCCGCGGGGCCCTGCCCCTCCAACACCAACGCCCACGCCCACACTCTCCCACAGCCCCCACATCAAATCCACTCACCCACCCCCACCCAGCACCAAAACAAAAAGAACATTTCCCAAACGCAGTAAACACAGTAAACATCCCCCCACGACAAACCCTCAGTTTGAGTCCAACTTTTCAGCCTGGATAAAGTTCCATGCCTCATCAGCCGTTTCAAAATAGTGGTGCCGATCTTGGAACGTGACCCACAATCGAGCTGGCTGCTGCATCCCAAACTTCACCCCCTTCCGATGGAGCACCGCCTTAGCCCGGTTAAAACCAGCTCTCTTCTTAGCCACCTCCGCACTCCAGTCCTGGTAAATACGGATCTCCGTGTTCTCCCACCTGCTGCTCCGTTCTTTTTTGGCCCATCTCAGGACACACACTCTGTCCTTAAAGCGGTGGAACCTCACCACTACAGCCCTTGGCGGCTCGTTGGCTTTGGGTCTCCTTGCCAGGACCCGATGAGCCCCATCCAGCTCCATGGGCCTCGGGAAAGCTCCCGCGTCCATCAGCAAATTGAGCATCGTGCTCATATATGCCCCGGCTTGGGGCCCCTCCACTCCTTCAGGGAGACCCAGAATCCGAAGATTCTTCCTCCTCGACCTATTCTCCAGGTCCTCGAATTTTTCCTGCCACTCTTGTGCAGCGCCTCGTGTGCCTCCACCTTCACCGCCAGGCCCAAGATCTCGTCCTCGTTCTCCGAGGCTTTTTGCCGCACCTCCTGGATCGTCGCCCCTTGGGCCTTCTGGGTCTCCACAAGCTTCTCAATCGCCACCTTCATTAGCGCAAGCATTTCTGTTCTCAGCTCCGCAAAGCAGTGTTTAAGGAATTCCTGCTGCTCCTGCGACCACTGTGCCCACGCTGCTTGGTCTCCGCCCGCCGCCATCTTGCTTTTCCTCCCTCGCACTTTCCGCTGCACCAGGATCACTCTTTTGACAGCTCCACTCCTGTTCCAATCCATATAATGTCGGGGGAACCTTGCTGTCACCTTCCCACTCTGGGAACCGTCGAACAATTGCCGTTGGGGCCCCTCTGAAGAGCCCAAATATCGTTCCCGGCGGGAGCTGCCGAACGTGCGGCCTACCTAGACATAGCCGCAACCGGAAGTCTCGCTATCACACATTCTCAATCCATCTCATGTCAGATGTACCTGTGACCAATTATTGGGCCTATTGCTTGCACTTTTGTTCTGGAGATGGGAAATATTTTTGTTTCCTTGTTGCTTTATCCAGTGTTCGCATGTTGTACTGTCTTGGTTATAATGCAAGTTTAGAAACATAAACTGAAATGGTGATCAAATATTTTAAGAGTGTATTTTGTTTCCCTTAGGTGATGTTGATGGCTCAGTAGAAACAATTCTAAATATTCTAGATGGTTATGATGCTGATGAACAGTGCAAACTCAAAGTGATTCACTTTGGTGTTGGCGAAATCAGTGAAAATGATATTGCCTCAGCAGAGATTTTTTCAGGTGAGGTTTCAATTTTGCTTTTAATGAATAAATTTATATATTTTTTATCTGCTATTTCTGCTCCTGTAATCACATGGTAGCTGGGATTTTATGCTGGATTTTTTCTTCCCAGCTTTTGCCTTATAACCCATAGGAGGTGGAAGAAATTGGTGATTCTCTGATTTAGCACCTGGCACCTAGTGGGAAAGCAAAAGACAGATCGCACTCAGCCAGGTCTTGAGCATGCAATTCTTTTAAAATTAGATATACACAAGATGTAGTGATGGCAGGGGGGTGGGTACCGGAGCAATAGGTCAGAAGGTGAAAGCATTGAGGGAGAACTAGGGAATAGGGCTAGTATGGCTCTGAGGCAGAGCAGACAGGTAGAAGTTGCTGAGCACAGCGGGTCTGGTGGCCTGAAGTGCATATGTTTTAATGCAAGAAGTATTACGGGTAAGGCAGATGAACTTAGAGCTTGGATTAGTACTTGGAACTATGATGTTGTTGCCATTACAGATACCTGGTTGAGGGAAGGACAGGATTGGCAGCTAAATGTTCCAGGATTTAAATGTTTCAGGTGGGATAGAGGGGGATGTAAAAGGGGTGGCGGAGTTGCACTACTGGTTAGGGAGAATATCACATCTGTACTACGGGAGGACACCTCAGAGGGCAGTGAGGCTATATGGGTAGAGATCAGGAATAAGAAGGGTGCAGTCACAATGTTGGGGGTTTACTACAGGCCTCCCAACAGCCAGCGGGAGATAGAGGAGCAGATAGGTAGACAGATTTTGGAAACGAGTAAAAACAACATGGTTGTTGTGATGGGAGACTTCAACTTCCCAAATATTGACTGGGACTCACTTAGTGCTAGGGGCCTGGACAGGGCAGAGTTTGTAAGGAGCATCCAGGAGGGCTTCTTAAAACAATATGTAGACTGTCCAACTAGGGAAGGGGCTGTACTGGACCTTGTATTGGGGAATGAGCCTGGCCAGGTGGTAGAAGTTTCAGTAGGGGAGCATTTCGGAAACAGTGACCACAATTCAGTAAGTTTTAAAGTGCTGGTGGCCAAGGATAAGAGTGGTCCTAGGGTGAATGTGCTAAATTGGGGGAAGGCTAATTATAACAATATTAGGCGGGAACTGAAGAACCTAGATTGGGGGAGGATGTTTGAGGGTAAATCAACATCGGACATGTGGGAGGCTTTCAAATGTCAGTTGAAAGGAATTCAGGACCGGCATGTTCCTGTGCGGAAGAAGGATAAATATGGCAAATTTCGGGAACCTTGGATAACGAGAGATATTGTAGATCTCGTCAAAAACAAAAAAGGAGGCATGTATCAGTACTCGGAGGCTGGGAACAGACGAAGCCTGTATGGAATATAAGGAAAGTAGGAAGGAACTGAAGCAAGGAGTCAGCAGGGCTAGAAGAGGCCACGAAACGTCATTGGCAAATAGGGTTAAGGAAAATCACAAGGCTTTTTACACACCCATAAAAACCAAGAGGGTAGCCAGGGAAAGGGTTGGCCCACTGAAGGATAGGCAAGGGAATCTATGTGGGGAGCCAGAGGAAATGGGTGAGGTACTAAATGAATACTTTGCATCAGTATTCACCAAAGAGAAGGAATTGGTGGATGTTGAGTCTGGAGAGGGTGTGTAGATAGCCTGGGTCACATTAAGATCCAAAAAGACGAGGTGTTGAGCGTCTTGAAAAATATTAAGGTAGATAAGTCCCCAAAGTTGGATGGGATCTACCCCAGAATACTGAAGGAGGCTAGAGAGGACATTGCTGAGGCCTTGACAGAAATCTTTGGATCCTCACTGTCTTCAGGTGATGTCCCGGAGGACTGGAGAATAGCCAATGTTGTTCGTTTGTTTAAGAAGAAGGGTAGCAAGGATGATCCAGGGAACTACAGGCCAGTGGTAGGGAAATTACTGGAGAGAATTCTTCGAGACAGGATCTACTCCCATTTGGAAGCAAATGGATGTATTAATGAGAGGCAGCATGGTTTTGTGAAGGGGAGGTCGTGTCTCACTAACTTGATAGAGTTTTTCGATGAGGTCACAAAGATGATTGATGCAGGTAGGGCAGTGGATGTTGTCTATATGGACTTCAATAAGGCCTTTGACAAGGTCCCTCATGGTAGACTGGTACAAAAGGTGAAGTCACACGGGATCAGGGGTGAGCTGGCAAGGTGGATACAGAACTGGCTAGGTCATAGAAGGCAGAGAGTAGCAATGGAAGGGTGCTTTTCTAATTGGAGGGCTGTGACTAGTGGTGTTCCGCAGGGATCAGTGCTGTGACCTTTGCTGTTCGTAGTAAATATAAATGATTTGGAGGAAAATGTAACTGGTCTGATTAGTAAGTTTGCAGACGACACAAAGGTTGGTGGAATTGCGGATAGCGATGAGGACTGTCAGACGATACAGCAGGATTTAGATCGTTTGGAGACTTGGGCGGAGAGATGGCAGATGGAATTTAATCCGGACAAATGTGAGGTAATGCATTTTGGAAGGTCTAATGCAGGTAGGGAATATATAGTGAATGGTAGAACCCTCAAGAGTATTGAAAGTTAGAGAGATCTAGGTGTACAGGTCCATAGGTCATTGAAAGGGGCAACACAGGTGGAGAAGGTAGTCAAGAAGGCATACGGCATGCTTGCCTTCATTGGCAGGGGCATTGAGTATAAGAATTGGCAAGTCATGTTGCAGCTGTATCGAACCTTAGTTAGGCCACACTTGGAGTATAGTGTTCAATTCTGGTCGCCACACTACCAGAAGGATGTGGAGGCTTTAGAGAGGGTGCAGAAAAGATTTACCAGAATGTTGCCTGGTATGGAGGGCATTAGCTATGATCAGCGGTTGAATAAACTCGGTTTGTTCTCACTGGAACGACGGAGGTTGAGGGGCGACCTGATAGAGGTCTACAAAATTATGAGGGGCATAGACAGAGTGGATAGTCAGAGGCTTTTCCCCAGGGTAGAGGGGTCAATTACTAGGGGGCATAGGTTTAAGATGCGAGGGGCAAGGTTTAGAGGAGATGTACGAGGCAAGTTTTTTACACAGAGGGTAGTGGGTGCCTGGAACTCGCTGCCGGAGGAGGTGGTGGAAGCAGGGACGATAGTGACATTTAAGGGGCATCTTGACAAATACATGAATAGGATGGGAATAGAGGGATACGGACCCAGGAAGTGCAGAAGATTTTAATTTAGACGGGCAGCATGGTCGGCACGGGCTTGGAGGGCTGAAGGGCCTGTTTCTGTGCTGTACTTTTCTTTGTTCTTTGTTTGTTCTTAGTTCTGGTGATGTCCTAACTGTAGATGACCAGATATGTGGATGGAGGAATGAAGTGATGCCGTGATTATTGCTCTATCCTCTATGAATCGATCTTTAGTTCAATTCCAGCCTGGGTTGGTAGAGTGAATATTGATAAAAGATTAAATAAGCTTAATGCTTTACAGTATTGAGAAAGAAAAAGAAAACTGTTACCTTCACGGAGTTCTATAAAATGTGAAATTACATAAATAAAATTAACTCAATATAACTGTTGAGGTTATTCAGATAGAATTACAATGCAACTTTAAATGAGTAACATTTAAAAAAAAAAAAAAAAATTTCAAAAACATAATTATTCAAAAGGTGATTCACGCTTGGTAAGACTGATCAGGTAGGATGCTCGAATCCAAGACATTGTTGGAGTTCTGGTTGCAATTGAAAATTAGGCTGGGGGAATTAGAATATTAGAGGGCTGAATAGTCTTTTATATTTCCCTATATTCTCATAATCGACTTCCTAATTGTTGTAGGCAAACAACATAAAACTCATTTAATTCTACACTAAGTTCATAATCTCACCTAGAATGGTGTAGCACGATAGCTGGTAAAATAAACATTAAAAAAAATGTAAAGTACCCATTTCATTTTTTTTCCCAATTAAGGGGCATGGGCTGGTTTAGCACACTCTGCTAAATCGCTGGCTTTTAAAGCAGGCCAGCAGCACGGTTCGATTCCCGTACCAGCCTCCCCGAACAGGTGCCGGAATGCGGCGACTAGGGGCTTTTCACAGTAACTTAATTGAAGCCTACTTGTGACAAGCGATTTTCATTTCATTTCATTAACGTGACCAATCCACCTACCCTACACTTCTTTGGGTTGTGGGGATGAGACCCACACAGACATGGGGAGAATGTGCAAACTCCACTCGGACAGGGACCCGGGGCCAGGATCGAACCTGCGTCCTCGGCGCCCTGAAGGTAAAATAAACATTAATGCAATGGAGGAATGTTACTAATTTAACTGCCACCTAGTTACTAAACAGAATTCAACTACAGCAGGCTTTCTCATAAAGCAGTCAGATTTCAGGGAAATATGCTGTCAAAGACTGATTCAGTGCTACACACAGGGGCTGTATTTTACATGCCCTTGCTTGTTTACTAAAATAGGGCATGTTCCCATCCCAGCACCTGCCCGGGCATCCAAGAACTCGCCATAATTCCAGGGTGGGTGAGTCCTGAAATCGGTATCTACCTGCCATATTTAAATAAATCTTCAAGGGCCAATTGAACTTGTTACAAGCCAATGATCCCAATAATACACTGCACATGTGTATATAATACATGCCGCAACACAGTTGGCATGGACAGTCGGGCAGGGGTGGGAGGGAGGGGAGAAGGAAAGGAAGAAAGGAGATGCTATCCTCGGGGGTTGCCACTTTGCACATTGGCAAGGGATCAGCATCCCTAAAGATAGTACCCCTCCTTTCTTCCTACTCACCTGTTCGATAAAAAAGCACCACCCCAACCCCCCACTCTCCTCCCTAAACTGTCCAGTTCTCTCTCTCTCTCTCTCTCTCTCTCTCTCTCTCTTCCCCCCTCACAAAGATGGCAGACTTAGCTTGCATGAGATCCAAGGGCCTTCCTCTTGCTGGGACTAATGGAGCTGCCTGATTGGCCTACAGTTCCCGAGGATGGAATTTAATGAGGGGTTGATGTCACCAATTTAGCAGGCCTGAAATGCCTTATGGCTGTGTGGCAGGCTGGTCTGGATGGATTGGATCCACATCAACTTTGATTTCAGGGGGCAATCCAGTGGGTGCATTGCCCAAAGCATTCTATTCTCTAAGCAAATCCATTCACACTGTCTAAAGATAACGCTTCTCCCATTTCTCAATAATTGTTCTGTTAGCTTATATGTAAATGGAGCAAGGCTTATGCTTGGAATATAGATGTTCATATTCAACAGTTCTATATCTTTTGCACAAAACAATTTAGGAATTCTTGACTGCTATTTGTTTTCTTTGGTGCAAAGACCTAAGACAAGCTACTACAATGTATGAATGGACAGCTGAGTGCATTCTGCACTGCTTTCACGTAATATGCAGTTGTATCTCGACATCTTTTTTTAAATTGTTCATTATTTGGATCTGAGTTCTGCTAACAAGGCCAGCATTTATTGCCCATTCTTAATTGCCTTTGAGAAGGTGTGGTGAGCTGCCTTCTTGAAAAGTCTTTGTAGGTAAGGTACTCCCAGTGCTGTTCGGGAGGAGGTTCCATGATTTTGATGCAGCTATGATGAAGGAACAGTGACATAGTTCCAAGTCTGGTTGGTATATGACTTGGAAGTGGTGTCTTCTGTGCTTGTCCATCTAGGTGATGAGTTTGAACAGTGCTATCAAAAGTATGTGGCAAATTGTACACCTCTTAACCAGGTACTGATTGATAGTACACGAAAGCTGACACAGGAATTGATCCTCACAAATTTGCTAAACATTACTATTTAAATTTGAATATTGCACACCTTAATGTCTTATGGAGATCTGTCCTGGCAGCTTTTGTTAGAGCCCATCTGCAGAGGCCCCCTTATTAAATTTAACTCCTAAAATACTCCTTCATTGTATGAAGATGATTACTGAAGAAGAGCTGCTTACTTTCCTTGTACAGCTCTTTATTTATATGCCCTGCACCCTCTATAAACCATGATCCCAACCAGCCATTCCTTTAGATCTTTCGGGAATTTGTAGTTCGATTATGAGTAATTATTGTCCCTCTCCCTGGGGCTTTTTACATGGGATTGGGAGACGTTTTACATGGGATTGGGAGGCACCTATCTATAGTTTTGTGAACATATATCTGCATCGAGTGGTTTCCCCTGAACCCATTAAGCTTGCTTCTACTCTTACGATGTGTAGAGAATTCAGATCATTTGAAGAAGGATGATAATCCTAAAAAGTAGGTAATTTATCTTTTTTGAAGCAGAGTAAAGAAAGATTTACTTTGCATCTGAGCATGATATATATAACTTGGGAGTGGCTGAGATTGCCTGGCCATATTGTTTAATTCCCCATTGCAGGCACCTTCCTGAATTTTTTTTGACTCAGTAATCCTTGTGTCATGCTAGGATGAATCCTGTGGGATAAGTTTTTTTATTTTGTCCATGAAAGTTCACAATACCAAAAATACTCCTTAGTGGAATCAATACTGGATTCATTTATATCCATAACATGACATCCGATTTAATTCTTGAAATATTTCAAGAACATTTAAGAATAAAACATGTAACTTTCACTTGTCCTATCAACAAGTGTTTGTATCTAATATCTATCTACTCACAATTAAAATTCAAATGCACTTCCTAAATCTGTGCATTTAATTGGTTCAGATCCTTTTGAAAGCTATCCTTGCTCTTGTGATTGTCCCCTGACCATAACGCTTGGTGTCATCAGCAAATTTTACATTACCAACAGCTGTCATCATATTATTCATACACCATCAACAAGGATTTGAAACGTAATGTTGCTAATCGCTGGCTTCTGCCACAACATTTCTACCATATTACCATCTTCTGTCTTTTAATGCTAAGCCAATTTTGTTACCATCAACTAATTTAGCTGCATTCTTTAAAAATTCCAGTAGTTTTGTATGGCACCATCTATTCCTTCTAAATTCATGTACTTTTTCCATAGATTGTGTATGCTGTTTACATACATATTGATAACAGAAAACTTATAAGGATGCTGGGTGTGGGAAATAGCGTCAAATATTTATGGACTTGCTTTGGGGTCAAAGTTCAATGTTGGGGCAGTGTGGACATAGCTTTATCCTGTATTTGCATTGGGTGAAAAACTAAAATAAATCTTTATTTCCTTGTCTAACTCTTATTTCCTGCTTCTTTCCCATCCAACCTGGCGAAGTATAAACTCAACCCCACAACATGCCCCCCCCCCCCCCCCCATAAATCATTTTTTAATCTCTCTGCTGTAGAGACTGTGTACCCATATTGTTAAAGACTTATTGTTAAGATCCATTTACTCTTGCCTTTGTCAATTGAGGAAGAATTCTTGGGTCAGATAGGGGATAGTTATTATGTGTACCTCTGCAATTGCATGGAATGTGACTTTAAGAAAGAAATAACAGTCTTCTTGGAATTTTAGGTCTGGTATATGGTTTTAATGTAAATGCCAGCAAAGAAATACAACAGCTAGCTACCAAGAAACGAGTAAAAATCAAATTGCATAGGGTTATCTACAAGCTAATTGATGACCTCAAGGATGAACTGAGTGGCAAGTTGGCACTAGTACTTGAAGAAAATATTACAGGTATGTTTTGTCTCTCATAAAATGATTGGACATTTTTTGTCGGATGCCGCATTTTAAATTCATTTGTTTGTATATATTATCAATGAAACGTGATGCATGCCAAATTTTTGACAAATTACAACATTTATTTAACAAAAAGCAGTTTTCACCATTCATAATACTATTGTTTTGCTTTCAGGAGAGGCATCTGTGTTGGCAGTCTTTCATGTGACAGTAGGAAAAAGGAAAGTTCCTGTAGCAGGGTGCAGAGTCCAGAAGGGTCAACTGCACAGAAAGATGAAGTTTAAGCTCATCCGTGATGGACATATTTTGTGGAAAGGCATGTTTTCTTGTACAGTTCTGTGTATTATAACATACTAAACTGCCACTACAGAATCTATAGTTAGCTATTTCAAAAAAGATTGTTACCATCGAAATCCGTTTACAGTGTTTTGTCCTTCATGAGTATTTCAAGGGACCCCTACAAATATTGCACAATTTTATGTATACACCATCTACGAGAATTCCCCAGTATAAAATTATTTCCCACTGTGCCTGCAGTAACCCCAACAAGCGCGAGCATTGGTCAACTCATCAAGACCCTGGAATGGTTCATGAAATGGAAAGAAACTCAAAAATACTAACAAAAATAGAAACCTGTCATCAGAAGCATCTTGGCACGGTTGGGAGGTCGTTTGACTGCTCTGATAAGCAGGCATTGTTGTGTAGCTGTGGCGATCATAGTAGAGTGGGGGCTTGGGAGGGGGGGGGGAAGAAAGGCGAAATCAGTTGAAGAAAAGAAGGGCTGACAAGTTAGATGTTGCATACAATTTCAAATGTTTTATGCTATCTGAGTGTTTATTATCAACAGAATTAAACCAAGTTTATAATTTTCCCATTTTCCCCTCAGGTTTCATCACGTCTCTCAAACACCTCAAGGACGATGTTCCAGTTGTGAAGACAGGGATGGAATGTGGCATCAGCTTGGATAAAGAAATTGATTTCAAACTTGGTGATGAAATTATTTGTTATGAAGAAAAGGAAATTCAACAAAATATCTCCTGGGATCCAGGATTTTAAACTTGATTGCGAAAAAAAATCTAAGAATTTTTGAATGTAATTAAATTGCACTATTAATATAAAGTCGAACCAGTGAAATGACTAAATGGACAAGAGATTTTGATGTTGTATTCAGTTTACTGTTTGGAATATAGGCCAACATAGAGACTAGCATTCACATAATGTCTCTAAGCACTTCATAAGGAATTATTTTGAAGGATAATTAAATTTATTCAGCCATGCAGAAGTCATTTTGAACATAGCAAGATGCTAAAATAACAGCCTGTGGAAAATAATATTGCAAATATTGGGCTATGGCCTGCAGAATTTACAAACCACATTTAAATGTTGTTTGTATTATGTTGTGTGGTGTGTTGCATTTTTAGCTTCTAGTGGCAGGTTACATGTTAGTTAAATAAAATCCCGACAGTGCAGAAGGAGGTCATTTGGCCCATCGAGTCTCTACCAACCCTTCGAATGAGCACTCGATCCATGCACACTCACAAATCCACCCCGCCCAATTCCCGTAACCCCATAACATAACTTGCACATTCCTGGATACTATTGGGCAACTTATCATGCCCAATCCACTTAACCCACAAATATTTGGACTGTAGGAGGAAACTGGAGCACTTGGAGGAAACCCACACAGTCACGGGGAGAATGTACAAACTCTGCAGTGACCCAAGGCTGGAATTGAACCTGGGTCTCTGATGCTGTGAGGCAGCAGTGTTAACCACTGTGCCCCCGTGCTGCCATTAAAGTAGACTTAATGTGGACCTAGATGCTGGTGATAAATCTGTTAATGCACATAGTGTAATGGTCTCCACAACAAACTTTAATATTGAAGCATAGGTTGCTGTCAGTAGCAGCCAATATGAAGAATTTGGCTCATAGAGATCCCAGTGGTATTGAAGAAAAAGATTTTTACAGGTCTCAAACTGCAGCTTGATCTCCACTTGTAATTATAAGTAGGGAACATAAAGGAGGGCAGAACTGACACAGCAGATGCAGATCTTCCTTTGAGTTTAAAAGTGACTGGATTTGAAAAATATTAGATTTCAGTACATTTAATCAGTACGGAATTATGGTGTTAAATATCTCATGGGGGAAGAACATTAGCACTGTAAAAATGTTTACTCCACTTTGACTCTTGGAATTGGATTGAACTGGCTGTATAGAACCTTAGTTAGGCCACACTTGGAGTATAGTGTTCAATTCTGGTCGCCACACTACCAGAAGGATGTGGAGGCTTTAGAGAGGGTGCAGAAGAGATTTACCAGAATGTTGCCTGGTATGGAGGGCATAAGCTATGAGGAGCGATTGAATAAACTCGGTTTGTTCTCACTGGAACGAAGGAGGTTGAGGGGAGACCTGATAGAGGTATACAAAATTATGAGGGGCATAGACAGAGTGGATAGTCAGAGGCTTTTCCCCAGGGTAGAGGGGTCAATTACTAGGTTTAGAGTAGATGTACGAGGCAAGTTTTTTACGCAGAGGGTAGTGGGTGCCTGGAACTCGCTACCGGAGGAGGTAGTGGAAGCAGGGACGATAGGGACATTTAAGGGGCATCTTGACAAATATATGAATAGGATGGGAATAGAAGGATACGGACCCAGGAAGTGTAGAAGATTGTAGTTTAGTCGGGCAGCATGGTCGGCATGGGCTTGGAGGGCCGAAGGGCCTGTTCCTGTGCTGTACATTTCTTTGTTCTTTGTATTCTGAAAACCAAGCGTAAGTTTAAGTGGACTCGGGTGCAGATGGGATGATGAAAGGCACAATTACAATTCTGTCCAAAGCTCAGATAATTTAACATTGAGGTGGGTCTAGTTATTCATTACAATTATTGCTAAAGTACAATTTTGTAAATGATTGGGACATATTTTAATTACAACGTTGCTGAGCTTTGCATTTAAGGATATTGGGAATGTATTCGATCCATTTTTTGTTTATGTTTCTTCAGGATTAGAGATATCAAAACAAATACCTTCATTAATATGTTAAAAGCAACCGCACTGTTTGTTTCAGGCTCCCTGACGTCAGCATTCTGGCTACTTAGCTGTGAAAGCTCCTGATTACTGTAGTAATGTAATACTGTCAAATCTGAAAGACCATTTCCTGTACGTTGGCCCTTAAAATGTAAGAAAAAGATGAAAGTCACGTAATCTTTTTAAATGCACATTACATATTAATCTTATTTTTGTTTTCACTAATAGTGTGTAAAATTGCAGAATTATATTTTTAATATATTTGAAAATATTGGCTCCCTTTTTATTATTTCTTTTAGAAAATGCTCCAAGATTCTGAAAGTCTAATGATTCATTATCTGGGATCAAATTTATACAGCATGGTTACTTTATTGAAGTTTCTCAAAACACTCTTTTGCATGTTAAAACAGCAGCAAATGTAGTTTAATTCTGACAGTGGTAGATAACTCATATTTCTATGAGACTTGCAAGCTGCTGCTCACTCGATTCCTGGTGTAGAATGGTGCCAGGTAGAAATGTTGATGTTGAAGGGTGGTGCTGGAAGGCTGGTATAATGTTGCTCTTCTGAAACCAGAATTGTCATTTAAAAGTGCCAATGGATTGCTGTCAGCACTGATGAGATCACTTTGTATCATTTCCTGTTTTTACCTGCAGCAATTTGCCTCTATAATGTGAACATCTGTACCCTTTTAAAATAATAATAATCCTTATTAGTGTTACAATTAAGCTTACATTAACACTGCAACAAAGTTACTGTGAAAAGCCCCTAGTTGCCACACTCCGGCGCCTATTCGGGTACACTGAAGGAGAATTCAGAATGTCCAATTCACCTAACAAGTACATCTTTCGGGACTTGTGGGAAGAAACCAGAGCACCCGGAGGAAACACATGCAAACGGGGAGAACGTGCAGACTCCGCACAGCCAGTGACCCAAGCCGGGAATTGAACCCGGGTCCCTGGCACTGTGAAGCAACAGTGATGACCACTGTGCTACTGTGCTGTCAATTATAATGACATTTTAAAATATCAACATACAGACATACAAATGAAGAGCAGTAGGCCATTCGGCTCAAGCGTACTCCCAACATTTAATAAGATCATGGCTGATCCATCAACATTACTTGAAAATATTTTCAGGTGTTTAGAGGTGCAAGTATTAGGGGTGCCCAAATATACTGTTCATTCAGTTGTCTGTATACTGCAATTTACATTGACCCCTCATTTCAGTTTCCTGACCAGTGGCATTCTTTGCACAATTATTTCCTTTCACATCATATATTTTTGGTTGGAGTCATACCAAGCTCAAAAATGGTGGTGGTTGTAGGTGGGGCCAATCATCTCAGCCAGAGGGCATAATTGCAGGTGTTCCTTAGGGTAGTGTCCTTGGCCCAACCAACTTTGTCTGCTTCAATTATTTTCTCCATCATAAGTGGGATGTTCGCTGGTAGTTGCTAACATTGAGTTAAATTCACCACTCCTCAAAATGAGTACTTGTGAGACAATGTCAAGAATCAACCACTATGTGGTGAGTCTGGAGATCAGCTTCTGTTCTCTAAAACTCGGTAAATGAAGATGGATTCCGACCCCCCTCCCCATCAAGTCCGGTTTATTTGTCACCATTACAGATATTCTTTTTCTAGTCCATATTTATTTAGTTAACCAAATTAAAATTCTCACCTTCGCAGGAGTTTGAACTCAAATTTTAGCTCAGTAATCGTGGTCTCTGCCTGACTAATCACTATGCTATTATTCATAAGATAGGGTGCCATCTGCAGCTACAAGTCTGCAAGGCAGATGGGGACACATTTTAAATAAGACAACATATAGGAAGATTATAATTGTATGAACTGCACTTGATGGGCTATGCTTCTTCATTTTAAAGCCAGTGATAAATAATTAGTCTCTGGATCCAAATTTTAAAAATAGTTAGAAAAATTTGGCCCACTCAAGGACAAAGGAGGGAAATTATGTATAGAACCAGAGGAAATAGGTGAGGTCCTTAATGAGAATTTTGCATCGGTATTCACAAAGGAGAGGGACATGTTGATTGGTGGTGTCTCAGAGGGATGTGTAAACACTTTAGAACAGGTCGTTATTATAAGGGAGGAAGTGTTAGATGTATTAAAAAACATTAAGGTAGACAAATCCCCAGGGCCAGTTGGCATCTTTCCCAGATTACTGAGGGAGGCAAGAGATGAAATCGCTGGGCCTCTGACAGAAATCTTTGTGTCCTCATTGGCCACAGGTGAGATCACAGAGGATTGGAGGATAGCCAATGTTGTACCGTTATTTAAGAAGGGTTGCAAGGATAACCTGGGTAATTATAGACCAGTGAGCTTGACGTCAGTGATAGTGAAATTGTTGGAAAAGATTCTCAGAGATAGGGGGCGGGATTTTCCTCTGTGGCAGAATTGCGCCCGGCGCGGGGGTGGAGAATAGCCATTCACGCCGGAAATCCGGCACGATGGTGCTTCTGCGATTCTCCGCGGACCCGCCAGTCCTGCGCACGCGGTCGACACGGCGCCGGTCGGGGGCCATTGGAAACCCCCGCGGCGATTCACCGTGGTCGACGGCCGAACTCCCACCGGCATGGTTTACATCTGGTGGGAGCTGGGACCCGTGGCCGCAGTGGTTGTCCTGTTGGGGGCGGGGGAATCTGACTTGGGGGTGGGGGGGGGGGCTCAGCAGTGGCCAGCCCCGCGATCTGGGGCCACCGATCGGCGGGCCATCGCGATCTGGAAGGGACCTAAGCGGGAGGGGCCCGCTGTGTGGCTCCACCATGGCGGCGGCGCCCACGCTGAGGTGGGCTGCCGCGCACATGCACGGACCCGCTTGCGGCTGCGCGATCTGGACAGCAGGGCCCCGCCAGCAGCCAGAGCGGCGGGACGCACGGCGGTGTCCTCCTAGCTCCGTGGGAAACGGAGAATCACCCCGGACTTTCGAGGAAAAGGTGCGCAGTGATTCTCGCCCGTTTTCCGGCGGGCATGGGGACTTAGTCCCCAAAAGGGAGAATCCCACCCCTGATCTATGCATATTTGGAAGTGAATGGTCTTATTAGCGACAGACAGCATGGTTTTGTACGAGGGAGGTCATGTCTCACCAATTAGATTGAATTTTTTGAGGAGATGACAAAAATGATTGACGAGGGAAGGGCTGTGGATGTTGTCGACGTGGATTTTAGTAAAACATTTGATAAGGTCCCTCATTGCAGGCGGGTGCAAAAGATTGTTGAGAAATGGCAGATGGAATTTAACCCGGACCAATGCGACGTGATGCATTTTGGTAGATCCAATCAGGTGGGAGCTATAAAATAAATGGCAGAACCATCTGGAGCATAGAGACACAGAGTGATCTGGGCGTGCAGGTCCACAGATCCTTAAAAGTGGTAGCACAGGTGGAAATGGTGGTGAAGAAAGCATACGGCATGCTTGCCTTCATAAGATGGGGTATCGAGTATAATAGCTCAAAAATTATGTTACAATTATACAGAACGTTGGCTCGGCCACATTTGGAATACTGTGTCCAATTCTGGTCACCGCACTACAAGAAGGAAGGGAGGCTTTGGAGAGAGTACAGAAAAGGTTTACCAGGATGTTGCCTGGTATGGAGGGTATTAGCTACGAGGAGAGATGTCATGATATCCATATTAACATATCATGGTGCAATCACACACACACACTGATGGACAGGTCGGCGGACCAATCAACACACACGCAACATCACAGCCAATCACCAGTGAGAGCACACGCACTATAAAACAGAGAACACCACAGTTCCCGCTCATTCCACCAGGAGATAGCTCAGAGCACAGAGCTCACAGCGTGCCACTCAGACATACACCATGTGCTGAGTGCCTCTCTAAGATAGTGCTAGGGCTGGGTCCACAGGTTAACTGGTGAAGTACGAACCACAGTCAGAAGTTAACAGTTGTTATTGTACAGAATAATAAAACAGAGTTGTACCATCTACAACCGTGTTGGTTTGTTTGTATGTCGGAACACCCAACACGACTTGATACCAGGATTGGAAACTCCCAGCAACTGTGAAACCTACCTGCACATCTTCAGAAACCCGCCATCCTGCGCCGTGGATACCATCAGCCCGCCGCAGCCGCTCCAAATCGCTGGAAACCTCGGCGTCAACTGGAAGCTGTTTAAACAGCGCTTCCAGCTCTTCCTAGAAGCCACAGACAGGGAGAATGCATCGGACACCAGGAAGATCGCCCTCCTCCTCTCCACGGCAGGGCAACACGCCATCCACATCTACAACTCCCTGGCATTCGCAGAAGGCGAGGACAAGACGAAGTACATGACGGTCTTTCTAAAACTTGAGCAACACTTCAGCATCGAAGTGAATGAGAGCTTCGAGAGGTACCTCTTCCAGCAGCGCCTGCAGGGTAATGATGAGCCTTTTCAATCTTTTTTGACACACCTCCGTATCCTCGCGCAGTCCTGCGGCTATGAGGCCACCTCCGATTCCATGATTCGGGATCAGATAGTTTTTGGGGTCACCTCGGGCACCCTACGCCAGCAGCTCCTCAAAATAAAGAGCCTCACCTTAGCCACCGCCATCGAAACCTGCGTCCTCCACGAAAACGCGACCAGCCGGTACTCCCAATTCCAGGCGGCCGAATCGGCACGGCAGGGATCCTATGAGGCCGAGCGGGTCCAGTCGATCGAGTTCCTCCTGGCCCGCGGCCCGGAAGAGGGCGGCCATTTTGTGCGCTTTCCGAGGCCTCCTGCGCTTGTACGCGGCAAAAGAGACGTCGACGCAGAGGGACGTGACGCACAGGCGTGCTCTACACAGGACTGAACTGCGCATGCGTGGTGGCGCAACGAACGCCATGACGTCACGATGTGCGGCAACTGTGGATATGCACACTTAAAGCGGCAATGTCCAGCCAAAACTCGACAATGCCTCCGCTGAGGCAAGATGGGCCACTACGCTGCCTGCTGTCGAGCAGCTCAACCTGCCAATGCTCCACAATTCCGCCAGCCTCGCAGGGACGTGCGGGCCATTCAGCCTCCATACACCGAGTCATACCCTGATGATGTACAGACCGGTGATACCGACGACCGGTAAGCCTTCCGCGTTGCGGTAATAGACAGAAATTGGATGTCTCCAAGTAGGACCCATCAGCCGATGCCAGTGCACAACGTTAATCCGGGCGATGAATGGTGTACCACCCTAACGGTCAACCGATCACCAATCATATTCTGCTTAGACACTGGTGCCTCCGCCAATCTCATTGCATGGTCAGCCTTCTACACCTTGAAGGTCAAACCACCGATTCGGCCATCCCGCTGTCAGTTGGTCGATTACAACGGTAATGTTATCCCGGCCATGGGGTCTTGCCAGCTCGAGGTTGCACACAATTCATACACAGCCACACTGTCTTTTGAGATAGTTGGATCCTCGAAGGACTCCCTACTAGGCGCACAGGCGTGCAAGAGTCTCCACCTCGTTTAGCGGG
This sequence comes from Scyliorhinus torazame, assembly GCF_047496885.1. Lineage (NCBI taxonomy): Eukaryota > Metazoa > Chordata > Chondrichthyes > Carcharhiniformes > Scyliorhinidae > Scyliorhinus > Scyliorhinus torazame. The sequence goes on from NC_092707.1 coordinate 314,329,152, forward strand.
TACACACTCTGTCTCCAGAAGGCACGTCCGATTTCCCGGATGCAGACTTTAGGGCACAGCTCCACTCGCTCCTCGCCCACAACCAGGAGGTTTTAAAGGGCATGGGCACACTGGCCTACACTTACAGAATACGGCTCAAACTGGAAGCCACCCCGGTCATGACGCACCTCGTAGTGTCCCAGCACCACTCAAGGACCGCCTCAAGCAGCAGCTGCAGGATCTCCAGGACCAAGGAGTGCTTTCCCGGGTCACGGAGCCTACGCCATGGGTCAGCTCCATGGTGTGCGTAAAAAAGCCCTCTGGCGAACTCCGGATCTGCATCGACCCGAAAGACCTGCACAATAACATCATGGGGGAACACTGCCCCATACCCAAACGGGAAGAGATCACGAGCGAAATTGCCTGGGCTAAAATTTTTACCAAGCTTGATGCCTCAAAGGGTTTTTGGCAGATTCAGCTGGATCAGTCCAGCAGGAAGCTGTGTACTTTCAACACTCCCTTTGGCAGATACTGCTACAATAGGATGCCATTTGGCATCATCTCGGCATCCGAGGTGTTTCATTGAATCATGGAACAGATGATGGAGGGCATCGAAGGGGTGCGCGTCTATGTTGACGACGTCATCATCTGGTCCACCACACCACAGGAGCACATCAGTCGTCTCCAGCGCGTCTTTACTCGGATACGAGAACACGGACTGCGCCTCAACCGAGCCAAGTATTCTTTTGGCCAAACTGAGCTAAAGTTTCTGGGGGACCACATATCCCGGTCAGGGCTGCGTCCGGATGCAGACAAAGTGACAGCTATTGCAGTCATGCCACAGCCGGCAGACAAGAAGGCAGTGCTACGCTTTCTCGGGATGGTCAACTTCCTGGGGAAGTTTATTCCCAACCTTGCCTCCCACACAACGGCTCTTCGCCACCTGGTGAAGAAGACTACGGAGTTCCAGTGGCTGCCCGCACATCAGACAGAATGGGAGGAGCTCAAGATCAAGCTCACCACCGCCCCGGTATTGGCGTTCTTCGACACTACTCGAGATACAAAGATCTCGACTGATGCCAGCCAGTCCGGCATTGGGGCGGTACTCCTGCAACGGGACGACACACCATCATGGGCCCCGGTCGCCTATGCCTCACAGGCCATGACCCCCACAGAACAGCGCTATGCGCAGATTGAAAAGGAGTGCCTGGGTTTGTTAACCGGCATAGATAAATTCCACGACTATGTGTATGGTCTCCCTCAGTTCACCGTGGAAACCGACCATCGCCCCCTGGTCGGCATCATACAAAAGGGCCTCAATGAGATGACCCCTCGCCTCCAGCGCATTCTGCTCAAGCTCATGAGGTACGACTTCCAACTGGTCTACACCCCGGGAAAGGACCTCATCATCGCGGATGCCCTGTTCAGAGCAGTGAGCACACCGCCCGAATCGGGGGGGTTCGTCTGTCAGGTCGACGCACATGTAGCCTTCACATTGGCCAATCTGCCAGCTACTGATGCAAGTCTGGCCCATATTCGCCGTGAGACTGCGGCTGACCCCCTTCTACAACGTGTGATGCGCCACATGACGGAAGGGTGGCTCAAGGGGCAGTGCCCATAATTCTACAATGTCCGGGACGACTTGGCCGTCATTGATGGTGTCCTCCTAAAGTTGGACCGGATTGTGATCCCACACAGCATGCACAGGCTGGTCCTCGAACAATTGCACGAAGGCCATCTCGGGGTTGAAAAGTGCAGGCGGAGGGCCCGAGAAGCTGTGTACTGGCCGGGCATCAGTGACGACATCGCCAACATGGTGCTCAACTGCCCCACCTGCCAAAGGTTTCAGCCGGCGCAACCCCCTGAGACGCTTCAGCCCCATGAGTTGGTAACGTCCCCCTGGGCAAAGGTGGGTGTGGACCTTTTTCATGCACTCGGCAGGGACTACGTCATCATAATTGACTATTTTTCCAATTATCCGGAGGTCATACGCCTGCACGACTTGACATCATCAGCTGTAATCAGAGCATGTAAAGAAACCTTCGCTCGCCATGGCATTCCGCTTACCATCATGTCGGACAATGGGCCCTGTTTTGCGAGCCAAGAATGGTCTTCTTTTGCCGCTTCATATGGCTTCACACAGGTGACGTCCAGCCCTCTGCATCCCCAGTCAAATGGCAAGGCGGAAAAGGACGTCCATATCGTGAAGCGGCTCCTCTGCAAGGCTGCTGATGCCGGATCTGACTTCTGTTTAGCCCTGGTGGCCTATCGCTCGGCCCCACTATCCACAGGTCTCTCACCAGCCCAGCTGTTGATGGGTCGCGCCCTCAGGACCACTGTGCCGTCCATTCATGTTCCTAAACCCGACCATGCTCCAGTACTGCAAAGGGTGCGACAGCAGCGTGCTCAGCAGAAGGTGGCACATGACACTCGGGCAACTGATCGTCCTGCCCTGGCGCCTGGAGACAACGTCCGCATATACCTACCAGAGGTTGGCGGGTCGGCAACTGCCGAGGTTCTCCGCCGCATGGCTCCCCGCTCGTTCCTGGTTCGCATGCCTGATGGCTCCATTCGCCGGCGTAATCGGCGGGCCCTTCGGCTGCTTCCGCGCTTGCTACGTGATCATGCACCGGTGCCACGCCCTCCTGTTGTCCCTGATGTCGACTTTGTGGAGCTTCCTGCCACTCTGCCTATTCCTCTATCGCCCGTGGCCAGGCCCATTCCTCAGCCGGTGGATCCTGACCCACGCTTGAGGCGGTCAACATGAATTCGTCGCCCACCTACTAGGCTGGACTTATGAGCCTGTTTGCACATTGGACTCACTGAATTGTTATGCAACAATGTTAACGTGTTTCTCTTTTTGTCGTTCCAGGAGTTCTCTTTCGATATTTGATGGTTGCACTTGTTTTGTTTGTGGTACAACCTCGTTGCTATGTTGCACCTGACACCTTCCTATGTATATAGTTTAGCCTCATGTACATGTTGTAAATATTGCACACACATATTCAGCCGCACTCAGTACACACCAATATTTATTACCATGTAGGCACATATTCTTGTGAAAAGGGGGGATGTCATAATATCCATATTAACATATCATGGTGCAATCACACACACACACTGATGGACAGGTCGATGGACTAATCAACACACACGCAACATCACAGCCAATCACCAGTGAGAGCACACGCACTATAAAACAGGGAACACCACAGTTCCCGCACATTCCACCGGGAGGTAGCTCAGAGCACAGAGCTCACAGCGTGCCACTCAGAAATACACCATGTGCTGAGTGCCTCTCTAAGATAGTGCTAGGGCTGGGTCCACAGGTTAACTAGTGAAGTACGAACCACAGCCAGAAGTTAATAGTTGTTATTATACAGAATAATAAAACAGAGTTGTACCATCTACAACCGTGTTGGTTTGTTTGTATATCGGAACAACCAACACGACAAGAGATTGAATTGTTCTCCCTAGAAAGGCAGAGGCTGAGGGGCAACCTGATAGAAGTTTATAAAATGATTAGGGCTATGGACAGTGTGAACAGTCGGAGGCTTTTTCCCAGGGCGGAAATGACAATTACAAGGGGGCACAGGTTCAAGGTGAGGGGGGAAATGTTCAGTGGCGATGTGTGGGGAAGTTTTTTTACACAAAGGGTAGTGGTGGCCTGGAATGCACTGCCAAGTGAGGTGGTTGAGGCAGATACGTAAGCGACCATTAAGACTTATCTGCTTAGGCACATGAACAGACTGGGTACAGTAGGATGCAGGTGGTTGGTCTAGATAGAATACGTGATCGGCGCAGGCTTGGAGGGCCGAAGGGCCTGTTCCTGTGCTATTGTACTTTGTTCTATGTCCTAATTGAATTAAAATAAATTATCAGCTATGTGGTGTTGGGTGTTCTAACACACAGAAGAGCCAACACAGTTGCATATGGTACAACACTTGTTTATTTAAACTCACTATTTACAACTTGGTCTTTGCACTCTGCTCGTGGGGGGCTCCCTGCTTGTGGTGTTTCAACAGCTCTTTCATGCTTCCTTCTCCCCAGACCTACTGACCTCCAGGTGTCGTGCTCGTGCTTTTTATGTGGTTGGTGTTCTTGTCTGTGATTGGTTGTGGTGTTGTGTACTCTGATTTGCCTGTTAGTGTGTCCATCATGATGTGTGTGTTTGAATATCATGACATCCCCCCTTTTTACAAAGATATGTGCCTACGTGGTAATAAATATGATCGTGACGTGAGTGCATCTAAGAGTGTGTGTGTGTCGTGTGCAGCATGTGTCTATGACGGAACTATGTACATGGGGCGATGTCGAGTGCGTCACATGAATCCAGTTGTACCATAACATAACAGAAATGCGAACGAGAGAAGAAGAAAAAAAATTTTGAACAGTTGTCCAGTCAGACGACATCTGGAACGATAAACAACAACAGGTTATCATGTAAAATTGTCCAACTTATTAAACATATGAACTGTATTATAAGTCCATTCTAATGGGTTTGCGACGAATTCGGGTTGACCGCCTTAAGGGTGGATCAAGAACCACCGGCTGCTGTGCAGGCATGGCCATGGGTGGCGATGGAAAGGGCGTGATGTGCGGCAGCTCCACAAAGTCATCCTCGGAAGCCTGTTGAGGATCTGGCGTGTTGTGTGGCTGTGAACGTGGAAGTCGGCGAAGGGCGCGCCGATTGCGGCGACGCACGGAACCATCCGGCATGCGAACCAGGAACGAGCGGGGAGCCACTTGTCGGAGGACTTCGGCCGGTGCTGACCAGCCACCATACGGTTGATGGACGCGTACTTTGTCTCCGGAGGACAGGGGGGGCAGGTCCGTCGCTCGTGTGTCGTACCGACCTTTCTGGCGATCACGCTGCAGTTGCATGTCCCGAAGAACCGCCTCATGGTCTGTTGTCGGTGCCAGGACGGAAGGTACCGTCGTCCTGAGGGAGCGACCCATTAGTAGCTGCGCTGGCGAGAGGCCCGTGGATAACGGGGCCGATCGATAGGCCAGCAAGGCAAGGTTAAAGTCCGATCCGGCATCAGCCGCCTTGCACAGGAGCCGCTTTGCGATGTGGACACCCTTTTCAGCCTTCCCGTTCGATTGTGGATGCAGAGGGCTGGATGTCACATGAGTGAAACCATATGCTGCGGCAAAGGACGACCATTCACGGCTGGCAAAACAAGGTCCATTGTCTGACATGACAGTCCTTGGAATGCCATGGCGAGCAAACGTTTCCTTGCAGGCCCCAATGACTGCGGACGACGTCAGATCATGGAGAGGCATGACTTCCGGGTAGTTTGAGAAGTAGTCTATAATAACAATGTAATCTCTGCCGAGCGCGTGAAATAGGTCAACACCCACCTTCGCCCAGGGGGACGTCACCATCTCGTGTGGTAGAAGTGTTTCCGGAGGTTGCGCCGGCTGAAACCTCTGACAGGTTGTGCAGTTGAGCACCATGTTGGCTATGTCTTCATTAATACCCGGCCAATATACCGCCGCCCGGGCCCTTCGTCTGCATTTTTCGACACCCAAGTGGCCTTCGTGTAGTTGACGAAGAATCATCTGGCGCACACTGTGTGGAATGACGATCCTATGCGATTTCATAAGGACCCCGTCTATATTGGTGAGATCATCTCGCACATTGTAAAACTGGGGGCACTGCCCTTTTAGCCACCCTTCCGTCATGTGGCGCATCACTCGCTGCAGCAGAGGGTCAGTCGCCGTCTCTGCGCGTATGTGGGCCAGACAAGGATCATCAGCTGGCATATTTGCTGCTGTCAGAGTCACGTGTGCCTCAATTTGACGCACGAACCCCTCCGCATCTGGTGGTGTGCTCACTGCTCGGGAAAGAGTGTCCGCCACTATGAGTTCCTTCCCCGGAGTGTAGATCAGTTCAAAATCGTACCTCCTGAGTTTGAGTAAGATGCGCTGGAGGCGAGGAGTCATGTCGTTCAGGTCTTTGTTAATGATGTTGACCAGGGGGCGGTGGTCAGTTTCGACCGTGAATCGTGGCAGGCCATACACATAGTCGTGGAACTTGTCCAGTCCAGTTAACAAGCCCAGGCATTCTTTTTCGATTTGCGCGTAGCGCTGTTCGGTAGGGGTCATGGCTCGTGAGGCATACGCAACCGGGGCCCATGATGACGTGCTGTCTTTTTGCAGGAGTACCGCTCCAATACCAGATTGGCTGGCGTCTGTTGAGATCTTTGTAGGGCGAGTCGCGTCAAAGAAGGCCAGCACTGGTGCCGTGACCAGTTTGTGCTTGAGCTCCTCCCATTCCTGCTGATGCGACTGGTGCCAGTTGAATTCCGTCGATTTTTTTACGAGATGGCGCATGTTTGTTGTATGAGAAGCCAGGTTGGGAATGAACTTCCCAAGGAAGTTGACCATGCCCAGGAATCTTAAGACAGCCTTCTTGTCAGCCGGTCGTGGCATGGCTGTGATGGCGCTAACCTTGTCTGCATCGGGACGGACCCCGGACCTTGAGATGTGGTCCCCGAGGAATTTCAGCTCCGTCTGGCCGAAAGCACACTTCGCACGGTTGAGACGCAGGCCATTTTGCCGTATGCGGGTGAAGACACGTCGAAGACGATGCATGTGTTCCTGCGGAGTGGTGGACCAAATGATGATATCGTCCACATATACACGTACCCCTTCGATGCCTTCCATCATCTGCTCCATAATGCGGTGGAATACTTCAGATGCCGAAATGATGCCGAATGGCATCCGGTTGTAGCAGAATCTGCCAAAAGGGGTGTTGAATGTGCATAGTCTTCGGCTGGCCGGGTCCAGTTGGATCTGCCAGAATCCTTTGGACGCATCCAATTTAGTGAATATGTTGGCTCGCGCCATCTCGCTGGTGAGGTCTTCTCGTTTTGGGATGGGATAGTGTTCCCGCATGATGTTGTTGTTCAGATCTTTTGGATCTATACATATACGGAGCTCGCCAGAGGGCTTCTTTACACAGACCATGGAGCTGACCCATGGCGTGGGCTCCGTGACCTTGGATAGGACCCCTTGGTCCTGAAGAATCTGCAGTTGTGCCTTGAGGCGGTCTTTGAGAGGCGCAGGAACCCTGCGAGGTGCGTGAACGACAGGGATGGCGTCCGGTCTGAGTCGAATCTTGTACGTGTGTGGCAATGTCCCCATGCCTTCAAAAACCTCCTGGTTGTGAGCGAGGAGGGAATGGAGATTCGCGTGGAACTCAGCATCCGGGAAGTCGGATATCTCATCTGGAGAGAGAGACATGATGCGCTGTACCAGGTGAAGGACCTTACACGCTTGTGCGCCCAGTAACGAGTCCTTTGATGAGCCCACAACTTCGAAGGGGAGTGTGGCCGTGTACCCCTTGTGAGTCACCTGTAGCTGGCAAGATCCTACGGACGGGATAACGTTCCCGTTATAGTCAACCATCTTAAGCCGGGATGGTGTGATGAGTGGTTTGACCTTCATGGCCTGGACTGCAGAGTAAGCAATCAGGTTGGCGGATGCGCCGGTGTCCAGACGGAAGGCGACGCGCGATCGGTTGACCGTCAGGGTGGCACACCACTCATCGTCTGGATTGATGGCATTGACCTTGTTGACATCAATGACGGCAACTCTGAAGTCATCCTGGTCATCTGCATCACTTAACTGGAAGTCTTGATGCGTGGGCTGGACGGTCCTGACTCGTGTGCGAGGTTGTCGAGGATGCGCCGGATCCATGGGTTGAGCCGCACGACAGCGGGCTGCGTAGTGGCCTATCATGGCACATCTGTTGCACTGTTGGTATTTTGCAGGACATTGCCCTTTTAAGTGTAGACCTCCACACTTGCTGCACGTCATGACGTCACGGCGTTCGTTGCGCCACTGCGCATGCGCAGTGCGATCTTGCGGTGGGCGCGCCTGCGCAGTGCGTCCCTCGTTGTGGCCGTTATTCTTGGCGCGCACCTGCGCGGGAGACCGCGAAAAGCGCGGGAAGCGGCCGCTGTCGTCCGGGCCGTGGGGCGGGAAGAAATCGACGGCCTGGATGCGTTCAACGTCGTGGGCGGCCTGGCTTGCCGATTCGACGGCTGGGGACCCCCTCCGTGCCAACTCGGACGCCTGAAATCGGGCAAAACGGCAGGCAGCATTCTCATGGAGGACACAGGCTTCCACAGCAGACGCTAAGGTGAGGCTCTTTATTTTAAGAAGCTGCTGGCGTAGGCCACTGGAGGCAACGCCAAAAACAATCTGGTCCCTGATCATGGACTCTGTGGTGGTGCCGTAACCGCAGGACTGCGCTAGAATCCGGAGGTGCGTCAAAAAGGGTTGAAAAAGCTCCTCCTTACCTTGCAGGCGTTGCTGAAAGATGTATCTTTCGAAAGTTTCGTTTACTTCAGTTTGAAAGTGCTGGTCCATTTTGAGGATGACCGTGTCATATTTGGCCTGGTTTTCGCCTTCCTCGAACACCAGTGAATTAAAGACATCATTTGGGTGGGGGCCTGCGTAGAAGAGGAGCATTGCAATCTTCGAATCATCCGAGACATTCTGTTTTTCGGTGGCACGGATGTACAGGTCAAATCGCTGCCTGTAGAGCTTCCAGTTGGTGCCTAGGTTCCCCGTGACTTGCATCGGCTGCGGTTTGCCGGTGTGGTCCATGTCCAGAATGGCAGGTTGGTAGGCAGGTATCGATCCACTCCTGTACCATGTGGTGTTGGGTGTTCTAACACACAGAAGAGCCAACACAGTTGCATATGGTACAACACTTGTTTATTTAAACTCACTATTTACAACTTGGTCTTTGCACTCTGCTCGTGGGGGGCTCCCTGCTTGTGGTGTTTCAACAGCTCTTTCATGCTTCCTTCTCCCCAGACCTACTGACCTCCAGGTGTCGTGCTCGTGCTTTTTATGTGGTTGGTGTTCTTGTCTGTGATTGGTTGTGGTGTTGTGTACTCTGATTTGCCTGTTAGTGTGTCCATCATGATGTGTGTGTTTGAATATCATGACAAGCTATTTTTTACTTCATCTTTTAAATAAATGTAATTGAAGTTTAAAACAACAAATCAAACACACACCAATATGTAATATTAGTGGCAAAGGGATTCTACCTTGAATTTACAGCATCTTGACCTAACATGCTTAATGAATGAATGAAAATCGCTTATTGTCACAATAGGCTTCAATGAAGTTACTGTGAAAAGCCCCTAGTCGCCACATTCCGGCGCGGCTGTTATGGGAATCGAACCGTGCTGCTGACCTGCCTTGGTCTGCTTTCAAAGCCAGCGATTTAGCCCTGTGCCAAACAGCCCCTAAGATAATTAACCTTATAATGAAAGTAAAACCGAATCCAAATCCAACAACCACCCATTTTGAATTACATAGAATCTGCAGCACAGATTCTCAACTTTAAAAAAAAATGTATTTTTATTACAAATGTGTATCAAAACAGGTTACAGAAAATAAACACCCCAGGAAACATACTTCCCAACAATCAACTATACGGTCTGTAAAGCGTTTTCGCCTTTTTCACCCTCCCCCTCCCCTACCCCACCCCCCTGTGACGAACAGCTCCTTAAACACGGTCACAAACATCTCCCACCTTTATTCAAATCGCCCTACTGAGCCCCTTAACTCATACTTTATCTTCTCTAACCGCAGGAAGTCGCACAGGCCACCCAACCAAGCCAGTACCCCCGGTGGTGATGCTGACCGCCACTCCAGCAAAATTTGCGGCCATGCAATCAGTGAGACGAAGGCCATGACAGTGGCCTTCCTCCTCTCCATGAGCTCGGGCTTCTTGGAAACCCCAAATATCGCCACCAAAGGGTCCGGGTCCACCTCCTCCACTATCCTGGTTAAGACCGCGTACACTCGAGCCCAGAATCTTCCCAATTTTTCGAAACCCCAAAACATGTGCGCGTGATTCGCTGACCTCGCTTCTCACACTCATCTGTTACCCCCTGAAAGAACCCACTCATTCTCGCCCAAGTCATATGCACCCTGTGCACCACCTTAAACTGTATCAGACTCATCCTTGCACAAGAGGAGGTCCTGTTTACCCTTCGCAGTGCCTCACTTCATACTCCGCAATTGATCTCCCCACACCACCAACTCCGCTTCCCATTTCTCCTTGATCTTTACCACCCGCTCACCTCCCTGCACCCCCAGCCACTTGTACATATCCCCAATTCTTCCCTCCCTTCCACATCCGGAATCAGCAGTCGCTGCAGCAGGGTGTATCCCGGCAACCTGGGGAACCCCCTCCAGACCATTCGTGCAAAGTCCCTAACCTGCAGATAGCTGAACTCACTCCCCCTTGGCAGCTCTACCCTCTCCCTTAGCTCCTCCAGACTGGCGAACCCTTCATCCAGATACAGATCCCTCACCTTGTCCAGCCCCACTTCCCTCCAACACCTGTATACACTATCCATCCCCCCAACTCAAACCCATGATTCTCACGCATTGACTTTAGCACCGACATCCCTTCCACCCTAAAATGCCTCCTCGGCTGATTCCATATCTTCACCGTGGACTGCATCACCAGGCTCCCTGAATACCTACTCAGAGTCATTGGCAACGCTGCCGTCACCATAGCCCTCAAACTAGACCCTTACAAGATTCCTCCTCCATCCTACCCCACTCTACAGAAAAATACTTTTCACTGTACTTCGGTACATGTGACAATAAATCAAATCATAAAATCCTTCCCACCAGATTCGCCACCCAATAATAATGAAGCAAGTTTGGCAATGCTAACCTCCCCTGCTGCCTCTGTAGCAGGGTCCTCCCTACCCTCAGTACCTTCTCCCATACAAAGTCCAAGATGATCATGTCCACTTTCCAAAAAAAAGCCTTTGGTGTAAAGATCGGGGGAGCCTGAAAGATAAACAAGAATTTCGGCGGGATATTCATTTTCACCACTTGGACCCTCCCCGCCAATGTTAAGTGCAGTGTATCCCACCTCCTAAGATCCTCCCTGGCCTCCTCCACCAGCTCCGTTAAGCTCAACTTATGGAGCCCCATCCATTCCCTCACTACCTGAATCCCCAAATACCTCGCTACCGTAAATGGCATCCCCCCTAAATTAGCCCACTGACCCAGCTCATTCACCGGGAAAACCTTGCTTTTCCCTACTTTCAGTTTGTAACCCGAGAACCCTCCAAACCTCCCCAGCCAGGCCCATAATCCTTCCCATGCTCTCCAATGGATCCGAAACGTACAGCAAGAGGTCATCGGCATAGATCGACACCGATGCTCCTTCTGTCCCCATATAATCCCCGCCACTCTGCTGACCCCCTGAGAGCCATCGCCAACGGCTCTATGGCCAGTGCAAACAGCAATGGCGATAACGGGCATCCCTGTCTTGTAGCCCTGTGTAAGTCAGAGCTTCGTGAGCTCATATCATTCGTCCCCACACTCGTTCTTAGGTGCCACATAGAGCAACCGCACCCATGCCACAAATCTCAGTCCAAACTCAAACCTCGAACAAGTACCGCCACTCCACCCGATCAAATGCCTTCTCTGCGGCCATGGACACCACCATCTCCGGTACCAGAGCCCCCGACGGATTCATGACCACATTCAACAGCCGTCTTATATTACTCGCAAGCTGCCTGCCCTTAACGAAGCCTGTTTGATCTTCTGCACCATCCCCAGGGTCACAGTCCTCCATCCTCCCCGCCAACAAGTTAGCCAATAGTTTCACATCCGCATTCAATAGTGATGTGGATCTATACGACCCACATTCCACCAGGTCCTTCCCGTTTTTAGGGATTAGTGTGATTACTGCCTGCGTAATCGTCTCTGGCAACTCCCCCTTCTCCAGTGTTTCATTAAACGCGCCCCAACAGGTGTGGTGACAGGTCCATCGCAAATTCCATATGAGGGCAGCACGGTAGCATAGTGGTTAGCACAATTGCTTCACAGCTCCAGGTTTGATTCCCGGCTTGGGTCAGTGTCTGTGCAGAGTCTGCATGTTCTCCCCGTGTGTGTGTGGGTTTCCTCCGGTTTCCTCACAGTCCAAAGATGTGCAGGTTAGGTGGATTGGCTATGCTAAATTGCCCGTAGTGTCCAAAATTGCCCTTAGTGTTGGGTAGGGTTACTGGGATAGGGTGGAGGTGTGGGCTTGGGTAGGGTGCTCTTTCCAAGAGCCGGTGCACTCGATGGGCCAAATGGCCTCCTTCTGCATTGTAAATTCTATGATTAAATTCCACTGGGTACCCAACCGGCCCAGGGGCCTTCCCTGACTTCATACCCCTGATACTATCCAGCACCCCCCTCAGGCCCAGCGACTCCCCCACACCTGCCTCTTTTGATTCCTCCACCTGGGGAAATTCCAGATCGTCCAGAAACCGCCCCATGTCCCTCTCCTCTCCCAAGTCCGCCTCGTAAAACCCTGGTAGTACTCCCTAAACGCCTCATTTTTCTTCCCTGGCTCCGACACCACACCCCCAGCCCATATCTTCAATATTTCCCTGGACGCAGCTGGTGCGCTTCATTTTCTCCACATACTCACATTGCACTCCTCTTACCCTACCGCCCACCCATTGTCAGCCTGCTCCTGCAACTTTTTCCTCCTCGCCAATCCCACCAAGGCAGGCACCCTCGAATATCCTGTCCACCTCCACTCTCGCCCCCTAGACGGTCATGTTTCTCCTTCCTTTCCCGATCCACACTGGCCTTAAACAAAATAATTTGTTCTCGGACCACTGCCTTCAGTGCTTCCCAAAGAATGGCCGGCAACACTCCCCATTCTGATTCAACTCCACACTCCTTAATCACCGCCCGCACATTATCACAAAAATCTCCATCCGCCAACCCCATGTCAAACCTCCACCCTGGCCTCTGCTCTCGTCTAATTCTAAACAGAATCTCCAGCCAGTGGGGCACATGGCACGAGGTAAAAATACCCGCATATTCTGCCCCCTTCACCCCAACCAAAATCTCCCGACTCACTACAAATCAATCCTTGAATACACCTTATGTACGTGTGAAAAGGAATACTCCCCCCCCCCCCCCCCCCCCCGGGTTCTGAAAACACCATGGGTCCACCATACCCATCCTCTTCATAAACCCTCCCAGCTCCCTTGCCATTCGTACCCTACCCATCAACCTGGGGCTCGACCCATCTACCCTCAGCTCCAGAACAGTTAAAATCTTCTCCCATGATCAATTGGTGCATGGCCAAATCCAAACACAAATCTCCCACCTGGTCCCTCACTCACAATCCCATTTTTTTGCTCATTAAAATCGCCACTCCTCTCGATTTCAAATCAAACCCAGGGAGTGAAAAACCTGCCCGACCCACCCCTTCCTTAACCTAACCTGGTCTTTCAGAGTTGCGTCTCCTGCAGAAAGACCACCCCTGCTTTCAAGCTCCTGAGGTGCACGAACACGTGTGACCTTTTAACTGGCCATTCAGTCCCCGGATGTTCCCCGTTACTAGCCGTACGCCTCCAATCCCCTCTAACATCCATCATCTTTCCTACTTAACTCCCGGACCCTTTAATTCCACCCTATACCTAGCCCATCCTAGATGGCCTCTTCCTCTGCCCTTAACCACGTAATCTCTCCCCCCCCCCCCGACCTTCTCCCCCACCACTTCACTTCCGTCCATCAGCATAACCTGCTAGCACGGCCGCCTCTGCCCAAAGGTCCCTCAAAATGACCTCCCCTTTCCTCCCACCCACTCCTCAGCTCAAGGAAGGCTCCCTGCTGATCTTTCTCTCCCCCACCCAAACAAGGACTTCTCCTGAACTCCAGGCAGCTTTCTCCAAAAGCAAACAGTCCCAGAAAACAAGCGGGGGGGGGAAGAATATGGGCACAGCCATCCCCACAAACTCTTCATCCTACAACCCCTTACAATCTCAACATTTAACAGCACCCCCCCCCCCCCAAAGACACCCACTTCCTTCCTCTGCTGGCAGAATGCATCAGCCCTTGCCCCGCCTGCATGCTTCAGTGGCTGCTGCAGCAAAGGCCCCCTCCAACTTTTCAGCCAACACGGTTTTCTGCCAGGTCCAATAGCCAGCCAGCAGACATACCACTCCCAGGGGAAACTACTCCAACATTTCACCCAGTATTGGGTGAAAAGAGCTCATTTCTGTGCCTTTAACTTTAAACATGGTAACAACCGGAAGTCTCACGGATTATCAACTTCATGAGCTTCCTCTTTTTGTATATAGGGAAGGCAGTGACACCAACTAGTCCTCCCACCATGGCAGATGGTGAAATTAGAATTCAATAAAAATCTGGAATTAAAAAATTAAGCGACATCCATGAAACCATTGTAACAAAAACCAAAACCCACCTGGTTCACTGTCCCTCAGGGAAGGAAATCTGCTGTCCTTACATGGTTGACTCTTAACTGTCCCCCTCTGAAATGGCCTAGCAAGCCACTTGGTTCAAGGGCAATTAGGGATGGGCAACAAATGCAGACCCACCCAGTGATTGAACGAATAAAAAACATCACTTCACCCCATCAGATTCATTATTCCTTTCTTCCCTCAAACTTATCCATGCTATTTGCACGAACTTAGCAAACTCTATCATTCCAATTCTCACTGCACAAGTACATCAATTATTCAGCTAATTCAAATTACCTCAACTTCTGTTCTCTCAGAACATTCCTGCAAAGACCCACTAATTAAACGGTACAACAATGTATCTCGCATGGTTGTAGGTTTAATAGTTTGTACTGAATGAGTTCAGCCAGGGAACAACTAATGTGCACTTGGTAGGCTTAAGTTTGGCCACTTGGGTAAAATAACTTGGGCCTGTTACTACATGTGTAACTTGATTCCATGTCATACCACCCCACCAAACACAGCTCCTTAAGGGGTAAAATACGGAATTCAAAGAGTTCAACACCAATCATTTTCCATCATATTTTATTATAATCCATTTAATTATGCATCTTCAGCCTTGTTGAAGCAGTATGTCAGACAACACTTCCCACAGTATTGCCTGTTGAAGTGACTGGCCATGAACACACCAGCACCACACTCCTCAGACGGACATTCACGCCGCAGACGATAGATTTTTCCATATTCATCGACCTAAAATTTAAAAAAAAAAACTCAATTTCATCTTAAATGTGTACAGGAATTTATCAGTCAAAAATCAGTATGTAATCAACTGGACAGTGTGAGATGGGCAAAGCCTCATCTTGCAGCACAAAAACATCCTCAAGTATTGAGGAAACACAGCTAGCATGCTTGAGTTGCAAGAACCAATGTTTTCCAGCTGTAAATTATACTATTTTGATAAGCACACGGTGTAAAACTTTAGTACTGACAGGATTGTCTTCTGGACAAGTAGAGAGCTGCAAGAGGGCCTCCAAATCCAATGTAAATAAGCCACACTGGTCTCCAGTAGTTACAAGGATTCAACATAAACAGAATTCAGACTGTCTAACTGCACTTCTAATAAGCAGAGTACTCCCCTGCACCCCTTTCCCCCACATAAAACTAAATGTAGAATTTAATTCATGCCAAAGCATAACACTGGCATTAGGAATAGAAAGGAAACAGTGAACGTTATATTTCAAATGCTGCAAATGGACTTCACTGCAGCAATTTAGATGAACTGACTTGGCACAAGACAGGTTGGGGATTTTTATTTCACCGCCATTGCCCCATATTAAGAACAAAGTACAGCACAGGAACAGGCCCTTCGACTCATGATGCCCTAACTAAAAACAAAACCCTTGGAAAAAGCCCTCTGACAATCCACCCAGTCTATGCCACTCAATTTTGTATACCTCTATCAGGTCTCCCCATAGCCTCAGTCCTTCCAGCAAAAACAATCCTATTTTATTCAACCTCTCAAAGCCAATATCCTCGAGACGAGGCAGCATCCTGGTGAACCTTCTTTGCACTCTCTCCAAAACTTCCATGTCCTTCTGATAACATGATGACCAGAACTGCACGCAATACTCTAAATACGGCCTAACGAAGGCTTTATACAGCTGCAACATGATTTCCCAACTCTTGCACTCAATGCCCCGGCCGATGAAGGCAAGCATGCCATGCCATGAAGGCAAGGCATAGCATGCTTGCTATGTGAGGGGCAGCACGGTAGCATTGTGGATAGCACAATTGCTTAACAGCTCCAGGGTCCCAGGTTCGATTCCCGGCTTGGGTCACTGTCTGTGTGGAGTCTGCACATTCCTCCGGGTGCTCCGGTTTCCTCCCAGTCCAAAGATGTGCAGGTTAGGGTGGATTGGCCATGCTAAATTGCCCTTAGTGTTGGGTGGGGTTACTGGGTTATGGGGATAAGGTGGAGGTGTGGACCTTGGGTAGGGTGCTCTTTCCAAGAGCCGGTGCAGACTCGATGGGCCGAATGGCCTCCTTCTGCACTGTAAATTCTATGAACTCTATGCCTTGGCCACCTGGGCTGCCACTTTCAGGGAACTGTGGACCTGCATGCCCAGATCCCGCTCCTAAGGGTTCTGCCATTTATAGTATAATTCATACCTAGATTTAATCGTCTAAAATGCATCACCTCACATTTGTCCAGATTAAACGTCATTTGCCATTTCTGTGACCAAGTCTCCAATCTGTCTATATCCATGTTGTATCTTTTGACAATCCTCGGCACTATCAGTAACTCCACCAACCTTCGTGTCATTCGCAAATTTACTAATCAGACCACCCATATTTTCCTCCAGATCATGGCACGGCAGCACCGTGGTCAGCACTGTTGCTTCACAGGTTAGATTGTGTGGAGTCCTGCATGTTCTCCGTTTCTGCATGGGTTTCCTCCGGGTGCTTCAGTTTCCTTCAAGTCCTGAAAGGCACTGTTAGGTAATTTTTGGACATTCTAAATTCTCCCTCCGTGAACCCGAACAGGTGCCAGAATGTGATGACTAGGGGCTTTTCACAGACACTTCATTGCAGTGTTAATGTAAGCCGACTTGTGACAATAAAGATTACTATAAACAACAGAGGTCAGTGGGCAGCACGGTAGCATTGTGGATAGCACAATTGCTTCACAGCTCCAGGGTCCCAGGTTCGATTCCGGCTTGGGTCACTGTCTGTGCGGAGTCTGCACGTCCTCCCCGTGTGTGCGTGGGTTTCCTCCGGGTGCTCCGGTTGCCTCCCAGTCCAAAGATGTGCAGGTTAGGTGGATTGGCCATGATAGATTGCCCTCAGTGTCCAAAATTGCCCTTAGTGTTGGGTGGGGTTACTGGGTTATGGGGATAGGGTGGAGGTGTTGACCTTGGGTAGGGTGCTCTTTCCAAGAGCCGGCGCAGACTCAATGGGCCGAATGGCCTCCTTCTGCACTGTAAATTCTATGATAGGTCCTAGCACTCATTCCTGCGGAATACCACTAGCTACAGATCTCCATTCTGAAACACGCCCTTCCTATACTAGTCTGTCATCTATAACCAAGCCAGTTCTGTATCCATCTAGCCAGCCCACCCCGAATCCTATGTGAGTAGATTTGCACCAGTCTGCCATGTGGGACCTTGCCAAATGCCTTACTAAAGTCCATATAAACTACATCCACAGCCCTTCCCTCAAATTTTCTTTGCCACCTCTTCAGGGGGAGAACACCAATCTTTCACAGCTTGCAACAGCGACATTGATCAAGGATTTAAAGCAAGTTTCCTACCAATTCAACAGTGCGTAGAATGTCAACTCAGCAACCTGGCCAAACTATTACCTTGTAATATTTAAGGACAGCAAGCTTGACCTTCTTCCTCTTATGCTGGTTTTTCTTTGGTGTGGTGTAAGACTTCTTCTTCCTCTTCTTGGCACCACCACGGAGTCTCAATACAAGGTGCAAAGTTGACTCCTATTGGAAGGACATCAAGTTACTTTTACAAATTTCAAACTTCCATTTGTTCTGGTGTATAAAAAGCATTACTATAAGAATAAAGTTCAGGAGACTAACAAAGTTCAAACACAAGAAAAATGAAAGTAAACATACCTTTTGGATGTTGTAATCAGAGAGTGTACGGCCGTCCTCCAACTGTTTTCCAGCAAAGATCAGTCGCTGCTGATCAGGGGGAATACCTGTATTGAAATTACAAAGGGGTGGGTTTAACTAAACCAGTCTCACCTTCTCGGAATTTTTTTATTTAAAAAAAAATGTATTCAAGTTTTTCAACAAATTTTCAACAACCCCCCCCCCCCCCTCCCCAAAACAAAAAAAAAGCAACAAGAGCACAAGTAGAAATTATACATTGGATTTCCGCCATATACAGTAACCCCCCATATAACAATAAAAAGCACAAATAGGAAAAAAAAAAACACCTCGACCCAAACACCACCCCCCCGGGTTGCTGCTGCTGACCTCCTAACGCACCGCGAGGTAGTCTAGGAACGATTGCCACCGCCTGAGGAACCCCTGCACAGACCCTCGCAAGGCAAACTTTATCCTCTCCAGCTTGATGAACCCTGCCATGTCATTGATCCAAGCTTCCACACTAGGGGGCTTTGCATCCTTCCATGGTAGCAAAATCCTCCGCCGGGTTACCAGGATCGCAAAAGCCAGAATACCGGCCTCTTTCGCCTTCTGCACTCCCGGCTCGTCCGATACCCCAAATAATGCTAATCCCCAGCTCGGCTTGACCCGGACATTCACCACCTTGGACATAGTCCTCGCAAAACCCCTCCAAAACCCATCCAGTGCCGGGCACGACCAGAACATATGGACGTGATTTGCCGGGCTCCCCGAGCACCTCCCACATCATCTGTGCTCCACTCCAAAGAACCTACTCAACCTCGTCCCTGTCATACGCGCTTTGTGAGTAACCTTTAACTGTATTAGGCTGAGCCTGGTGCAAGAGGAGGAAGAATTAACCCTACTCAGGGCATCAGTCCACAGACCCCCATCTATCTCCTCCCCAAGCTCCTCCTCCCACTTGCCCTTTAACTCCTCCACCGAGGCCTCCTCCTCTTCCTGCAGCTCCTGATAAATCGCCGAAACCGTGCCTTCTCCAACCCATACACCCGAAATCACTCTGTCCTGAATCCTACATGCTGTAAGCAGCGTGAATTCCCTCACCTGCCGCCTCACAAACGCCCTTACTTGCATGTACCTGAAAGCGGTTCCTGGGGGGTAGCCCAAACTTCTCCTCCAACGCCCCTAGGCTCGCAAATGTCCCATCGATGAACAGGTCCCCCATTCTTCTAATCCCTGCCCGATTCCAGCTCAGAAACCCCCCATCCATCCTTCCCGGGTCGAACCGATGGTTCTCCCGAATCGGGGACCAAACCGAGGCCCCCACCTCGCCTCCACTGCCCCCAAATATTCAGCGTCGCCGCCACCACCGGACTTGTGGTGTAACCTGTCGGCGAGAGCGGCAGCGGTGCCGTCACCAGCGCCCTCAGGCGGGTGCCCACATAGGACGCCACCTCTAATCTCTTCCACGCCGCCCCCTCTCCCTCCATTACCCACTTACAGATCATCGCCACATTGGCTGCCCAATAATAGCCACACAAATTCGGCTATTGCCAGTGCAAACAACAAGGGGGATAAGGGGCACCCCTGTCTCGCCCCCCGGTAAAGCCGAAAGTACTCTGACCTCCGCCGGTTCGTAGCCACACTCGCCATCGGGGCTTTATATAGCAGTCTGACCCAACTAATGAACCCCTCCCCGGACCCAACCTCCGCAACACTTCCCAAAGATACTCCCACTCCACCCGATCAAAGGCCTTCTCCGCGTCCATAGCTGCCACTACCTCCGCTTCACCCTCATAATCACATTGAGGAGCCTCCGCACATTTGTATTTAGCTGCCTACCCTTCACGAATCCCGTCTGGTCCTCATGAATCACCCCCGGGACACAGTCCTCAATCCTCGTAGCCAGCACCTTCGCCAGTAACTTAGCGTCAACATTGAGGAGCGAGATCGGTCTATACGACCCACATTGCAATGGATCCTTGTCCCGCTTCAAGATCAAAGAAATCAGTGCCCTGGACAGTGTCAGGGGCCAGGTCCCCTCCTCCCTCGCCTTATTAAAAGTCCTCACGAGCAACGGGCCCACGTATTTCCTATAAAATTCAACCGGGAACCCATCCGGCCCCGGGGCCTACCCCGCCTACATGTTCCCCAATCCTTTTAACCAGTTCCTCCAGCCCAATCGGTGCCCCCAAACCAGCCACCTACTCCTCCTCCACCCTCGGGAACCTCAGCTGATCTAGGAATCGTCGCATCCCCACCTCCCCCGCTGGGGGCTCAGATCTGTACAGACCCCCATAGAAGTTCCTCAATACCTCGTTTATTCTCACCGCGCTCCGCACCGTATTCCCCCCTCTATCCCTAACCCCACCAATCTCCCTCGCTGCCTCTCTCTTATGAAGCTGATGTGCCAGCATCCGACTCGCCTTCTCTCCATACTCATAAACCGCCCCCTTGCGCTTTACCTTCGCTGAATTAATTAATGATGCTACATTAGCCAGAAAAACTGAAACCCTAGACAATAAAGGAATGGAGCACATTTGAACAGCTCAGGCCCATGGACTTCATTTCCATGAATTGAAGTCAACCATGTAAGTGGCTTTAGCATACAACTTTAATTGCCAGAACTTTACCACGGTGGAAAGTGATGCACGTGAGCCTTGAACGTACGTATAAAGCAAATTTGTAATCAAACATGTAGACCTGGCCTTCCCCTTGCTGCTTTCTGGAGTTTACAAAACATCTCAATGCTCTATTTACTAGTCAACTAATATCACAAAAGCAGATGAACTGGTCATTTATGCCATTGACGTTTGTAGAAGTTTGCTGCGTGCAAATTCTTATTTTCAGATCAAAGGTGGTGATAAATCCAGTGTAAGCACTTTCATTTTAAAAAATGTCAAATATCTGCCCTTTCTATGCAAATCCATGAGATCACCATGGAGTTACCAAGCACAACGCTCAACACAAACAAGCAGCAGTAACACCATAACGGGAATTTCTCAGCTCCAGAATTTTGTCCAGGTGAAAAGTGGTGCTTATAAAAGGTGAATGGAAAAAAGCAGACCAGCCATCTTATCAAAAGGCACGGCAGACTCAAGTTGCCAAATGCCTTACTTTTGCTCTGATTTCATAAGTTCGTACATTTGCAGTGTTAATGTAAGCCTACTTGTGACACTACTAAAGATTATGATTATCATAACATGCACCAGTTAGACTGGTCCTGGGAGTCCATTGTCTCTACTCAACACAAATACTTTTAAAAGTGTTTGTATGTTGCTTATCAACATGGCCACGATCAAGAAATCATCAAAAGAATGCAAATCACACCCACAATGTTCAAACCACACTCCAAACGTTGCCTGCTTATCTTGAGGTCTTGGAAGGCTAATGGGTCAGCTTTTTCAAGTCAATGAAAATTAAATTTCAGAATCAAAACCATACCGTACCTTCTTTGTCCTGAATCTTAGCCTTTACATTTTCAATAGTATCTGAGGGCTCAACCTGGAATAAAACCCAGACCAAGAAAATATTTAATGGTGTACAAGTATTTTCGGACATCAAAGCAATACATAACACAATAACCGTTACAAAATTTTCAACGTTAGAAGTATTCACTCATCCATTTATGAAGGCGCGACTTCATCCGAAGAAGTTTTAGACCATCAGCAATCATGATTTCCTGTAAAACCGCGCGTGCGTGCGAGAAGCGCCAGCAAACCCCGGGCCGTGTTTCGCGGAAAAACAGCCGTAACGACGGACAAGAAAATGGCAATAAATTCGCTACCACTGCGTTAAAAACCTCCAAGTAATTGGGGTATTCGGGTTCGCATAAAGTGGGAGAGCATCTCCCCCCTCGCGGGGGCCCCGGGCCGGCGCCTCTTCCCCCTCGCGGGGGCCCCGGGCCGGCGCCTCTTCCCCCTCCCGGCGGCCCCGGGCCCTCTTCCCCCTCCAGGGGGCCCCGGGCCCTCTTCCCCCTCCCGGCGGCCCCGGGCCCTCTTCCCCCTCCCGGCGGCCCCGGGCCCTCTTCCCCCTCCCGGCGGCCCCGGGCCCTCTTCCCCCTCCAGGGGGCCCCGGGCCCTCTTCCCCCTCCCGGCGGCCCCGGGCCCTCTTCCCCCTCCCGGCGGCCCCGGGCCCTCTTCCCCCTCCCGGCGGCCCCGGGCCCTCTTCCCCCTCCCGGCGGCCCCGGGCCCTCTTCCCCCTCCCGGCGGCCCCGGGCCCTCTTCCCCCTCCCGGCGGTCCCGGCGCCTCTTCCCCCCCCAGGGGGCCCCGGGCCCTCTTCCCCCTCCCGGCGGCCCCGGGCCCTCTTCCCCCTCCCGGCGGCCCCGGGCCCTCTTCCCCCTCCCGGCGGTCCCGGCGCCTCTTCCCCCTCCAGGGGGCCCCGGGCCCTCTTCCCCCTCCAGGGGGCCCGGCGCTTAACTCACCTCGAGGGTTATCGTTTTTCCCGTGAGGGTTTTCACAAAGATCTGCATTTTCAGATCCTATCCACCTGAAAGAAGGAGCCAATAATTTAGTTAAAAAGTGGGATTTATTGTGGATAATGATGTTAAAATGTCTGTGAAGCCGGAGCTGAAACCCACCCAATCCTCGCCCGAAAAGGTCAGCATTGAAAGAGGTCCTAATGGCCCAGACACGGGGTTTTCCTAAATCGGCAGCAGGGGTTGGTGTCTAAGAAACTCCGTTTTCAATTTGGATATATTTTTCAAAATATTATCTGTTTTTCTGAGCAACAATAAAATGAAAAGCTTTTTCAAAGTGTTCGCACGTTAAATCGCTACTTTAAATTTAAATAATTGTATTTAGGATCAAGGCAGCCTGTTGCAGTCGCATTGCATTGTGGGCCTCTCGCCTCGGGCAACTACAATGGCGTAAAATGTAACCTAAAGTGTTGTTCAAGTACGTTTTGTCAATAAGTACACTGGCTACAGTTGAATAAAAGTCAACTCAACCCGATCATGAAAGTAAACTATTTAAATTCCCCCAAAGACCCGTCAAACCTGAGACTACATTTCCCGGAGGCCGTTGCGCGGTTCCTTGGCAACCGGTGACCATGGAAACGGTGGAAGAAAATGCTGGAAAGACTCCGCCTGGGCGGAGAGGGGAAGTAGAGAGAAGGCTGCGGGGCCGAATGTGGAGCCGGGAATGTGAAGGCGAGAGTATGAGAGTCTGGGGCCTCCTGGGGCAGGCCGCAGACTGACCATCTGGACACAGCCAGCCACGGGGTGGAGGAAACTCGAATGGCGGCCGAAGCGCTGTCAACAGCGGCTCTGGGGAAGCGTCAGGCATTTCCCCCTATTCCCAGTGTGGCCAACCGAAACCTGCTCTGCCGCATCCGGGCACACATCAAGACGGAGACTGGGGAGGTGGGCTGTCCTGACCAGGGACCCGATGAGCAGCGGTACATTATTTACAGGAATGTGTTTGACAAGGTACCTGCCGCAATGAATGATATTTATTTGTTTCTCCATCGGGCAGATCGAGTAGAGAACCATAACTTCACAGAGGCACAAATATAAAAAACATGACATGGACCGTGGTCCATGATTACAGGGACACGTTAGGTAGACCGAATAGAAAAAAAAAAAACTACGGCCCGGAATTTGTGGTTATAATGACTGCGAGACTGTCAATGTTATTCCGGTGTAAAACTGACAGCAACATTTGACGACTAACACGGGCATTTAAAGTAAAACTCCTAATGTTGCTGTCAGTGATTCCCTGTGATGTACCATCAATAACAGACAAAGCGAGTTATCGAACTAAATTGTGGCTTTAATACACTGCGATGTGTGCCTGCCTGCTGCTGATCCCTCACTGGGGGCAGGGTCGCAAATCAGCCAACTATATATGTTATAACCTGCCTACTTACCATTGGCTGGGGACTAATGACAATCGCACAATCCTGTGGGAGTATGAGCTTCCCCAATGAGGGGGGGGCGGAGAAACCATTAGTAAACTCAGAGTATAAATAAAGCTGGCCAGTTTAGGAACCAGCAGGAAGGAGTGTGCAGCAAGGGAAGTTGTTGCTGCTGTTATATATATATATATATATATATATATATAATTGTAAATAAATGTTATTATTTTGTATCCTTACAACTCATGCTGGATTCTTCGTGGCCCTCACAAAACTGGCGACGAAGGTTAAAGTGAATAGCTGTCTACACTGCTGAAGCCACCTCACTGGATTTTTGTTGGATACAGGTTGGAAGTTGTTTTCTATTATACCTCTACGGACGTTTGGATGTTTTTGATGCTGCGCTGGAAAGCTGGAACCAGTACACACAACGGAGGTGTTACTATTTCCGGGCAACCAATATCACTGAAAACGAGCGCCAGGTGGTCATATTGCTGACCGCATACGTTTGGGGTGATTAGGAGCCTTACGTACCCAGCTGCGCCGGACACCAAAACGTTTGATGAACTTGTGAATATAGTGGGGCAACATTTTAAACCAACTCCGTCCACGATAGTCCAGCGTTACCGGTTTAATACCGCTGAGAGGACCCCTGGAGAATCCCTTGCCGATTTTCTATCCAGGCTACGCAGGATTGCGGAGTACTGTGACTATGGTGAGACCTTGTCAGAAATGTTACGCGACTGTTTGGTTTGCGGTATTAACAATGCGGCCACCCAGAGAAAGTTGTTAGCTGAGCCAACCGAAGCGACCGGATGGAGTGGAGCGCATTGGGAACGACCTGCTGCCAGCGGGAGAATGGGAGACTTCTAGACCGTAGGGCAAGAAGGACGGCCTTCCAGACCGTCACATTTTCCCTCTCTAACTGTCCGTTTCCCCGGGGATTGTAGCTGGTCGTCCTGCTTGAGGCAATGCCCTTGCTAAGCAGGAACTGACACAGCTCATCACTCGTAAAAGAGGAGCCCCGATCACTATGGACATAGGTGGGGAAACCGAACAAGATGAAGAGACTGTGCAGAGCCTTGATGACGGTGACAGGGGCCATGTCAGGACATAGGATGGCAAAGGAAAAACTGGAGTACTTGTCAACGATGTTGAGGAAGTACACGCTACGGTCAGTGGAGGGGCCCTTTGAAATCGATACTGAGGCGTTCAAAGGGGCGGGAGGCCTTAACCAGGTGAGCTCTGTCTGGCCGATAGAAGTGCGGTTTGCACTCTGTGCAGACTTGGCAGTGCCTGGTCATGGTCCTGACCTCCTCGGTGGAGTAAAGCAGGTTGCGGGCCTTGATAAAATGGAGGAGCCGGGTGACAGAGGTCATTGTGGAGGGCCTGAAGTCGGTCTACTTGTGCGCTGGCACATGTACCGCGGGATAGGGCGTCTGGGGGCTCATTGAGTTTCCCAGGCTGATACAAGATGTAGTAGTTTTAGGAGGTGGAGGATCGAACTCTCCACAAGATCTTGTCGTTCTTGCCCCGCTGTGTGTTATTGACCATGAAGGCAACCGATCTTTGGTCAGTGAGGAGAGTGAATTGCCTGCCGGCCAGGTAATGCCTCCAATGTCGCACAGCTTCCACAATGGCTTGTGCTTCCTTTTTGACAGAGGAGTGCCAAATTTCGGAGGCATGGAGGATACGGGAGAAGAAAGCCACGGGCCTGCCTGCCTGATTGAGGGTAGCGGCCAGGGCAAAGTCAGACCCATCGCTCTCCACCTGGAATGGGATGGACTCTTCTACTGCGTGCATCGTGGCCTTGGCAATATCTGCCTTGATACGGTTGAAGGCCAGACAGGCCTCAGCCGTCAGGGGGAAAATGGTGGACTTGATAAATGGGCGGGCCTTGTCCGCATAATTGGGGACCCACTGGGCATAATAGGAGAAAAACCCCAGGCATCTCTTCAGGGCCTTGGGGCAGTGGGGGAGAGCAAGTCGCAGAAGGGGGCGCATGCGGTCGGGGTTGGGCCCTAGGACCCCGTTTTCCACGACGTAGCCAAGGATGGCTAGGCGAGTTGTGCGGAAAACACATTTCTCCTTGTAGGTTAAATTAAGGAGCTGGGTGGTGTGGAGGAATTTCTGGAGGTTAGCGTCGTGGTCCTGCTGGTCATGGCCGCAGATGGTGACATTATCCAGATACGGGAACGTGGCCCGCAGCCCGTACTGGGCAACCATTCGGTCCATCACTCGCTGGAAGACTGAGACCCCATTGGTGACGCAGAAGGGGACCCGGAGAAAGTAGTAGAGGCGGCCATCTGCCTCGAAGGCAGTGTATTGGCAGTCCTCCGGGCAGATAGGAAGCTGGTGGTACGCGGACTTCAAGTCTGCTGTGGAGAAGACCCGATACTGCGCAATCTGGTTGACCATGTCAGATATGCGGGGAAGAGGGTACGCATATAGCTGCGTGTACCAGTTGATCGTCTGACTATTCAACGGCCATCTGGTGTTTCTCCCCAGTCCTGACGACCACCACTTGGCTCTCCAGGGGCTGTTACTGGCCTCAATGATCCCTTCCCGCAGGAGTCGCTGGACCTCCGACCTGATGAAGGCCTTGTCCCGGGCACTGTATCGTCTGCTCCTGGTGGCGACGGGCTTACAGTCGGGGGGGAGGTTAGCGAATAGCGAGGGAGGAGCGATCTTAAGGGTCGCGAGGCTACAGACGGTGAGAGGGGGCAGGGGTCCACCGAACGTCGCAGTCAGGCTTCGGAGGTTACACTGGAAGTCCAGTCCTAGTAACAGGGCAGCGCAGAGATGGGGGAGGATGTAGAGTTTGAAGTTAGCGTACTCTACGCCCTGCACCACAAGGTTTGTGACACAGTAGCCCCGGACCTGAACGGCGTGTGATCCGGAAGCTAGGGAGATAGTCTGGGACACGGGAAAAATCCGAAGGGAGCAGCACCTTACCGTATCCGGATGAATGAAGCTATATCCGTGCTCCCGGAGTCGAACAGACAGGTCGTCTCGTGCCCATTGACCCAGACGGCCATCATGGAGTTCTTGAGGTGATGGGGCTGGGACTGGCTGGTCTGATCGGTGGTAGCGGGGTGGTCCCAAAATGGCGGCCTCCATGAGTCGCACGTGGCGGGCGGCATCGAAGATGGCGGCCCCCACTGGCTGCACGAGGCGGATAACGCGTCAAAAGGGGGGTGGTCCCGGCAGGGAAGATGCCACACTGCGGGACCTGTGAGCCGCTGGTCGGGCCTGGCAGACTTTGGGTCTGGGAGCTTGAGGTCGGGCCTGACAGACCTTGGCAAAATGTCCCTTCTTACCGCACTCATTGCAGGTCGCGTTCCGAGTAGGACAACGCTGTCTGGGGTGCTGGCCATGGCCTCAGAAGTAGCAGTAGGGCCCCCCGGAGTTGGCGGGCTGCCGCGCGGCACAGCCTTGTGACACGCCCGGGCCGGGTGATGGCCGCACCTCCGATGTCCACGAGGGTGCCATGTGGTCGGACTTGAAGGCATCAATATTCTGGAACGCTACTTCCAAAGAGCTAGAGAGCTGCACAGGGTGTAGAATCCCAAGTTTCTTTACCCGTCAGTCTGGCCTCAATAAAAGTCGAGATGGATTTGCAGGTACAGCATTAGTTATTTTATTTAGCTTGCAAGCGTTCCTCAATTCTCAGGAGCACGAAGCATATTCTGCTCCATGGACTTCTGGAATCAAGTGAGGATATGGAACAAAGGAATCTGTACTGATACATTCAAATGGCATCAAGTTTCACATACACGATGCCCATAGGTCATCCTATATCCCTCCTGACCTGTTGATCTATTCTGATTGGCTCACTTCCAATCCTTTCCTCTGGCCCCTATTACCCAGCATCCTTTTCTGCTGCTTTGGTGGACACACCTCTTCCTGCTTTTCCATGCGGTCTGAAATCCTTTGTCTGTGAACTCACCAGAATTAAACTGGCCTACCTCTACATTACATTAACTAATATCTCTAAAGTAACTATTTTATATCACATTCGTCATTCCCTCCTTTTATCATTCCATGATAACCGAACTATCCAATCCATAGCTACGGTTCCTCATCTAAAAAGATCCGTCGCTGCATTTCCAATTCCTGGCTTAGCCCCCCCCCCCCTCATCTGCTGCACCCTCATGGATTTTAACAGTTAAGATTTTAGGGGCGTTGATCTGTTCCAGTGCACCCCGCATTCTACCCATCACACATTTAAGGATGGCTAGGCCCACAAAGATGCAGCCGATAGCCACCACTAAATACATGGCCATATTTATCAACCAGTCCTTCCAACCCCCAAATCCCCAGTTACCCCAAGAGCCAGGATCCTGCATTCCGTCCAGGTGATCCCGTATGTGATCCATTAATTTAATGATGTTAGCGGTCAAGTCCCGAACTCCCATGATACACTTGCCCTGCACTATGGCGCATACCCCACCCTCACGGGCCAGAAGATAGTCGAGCACACCGGTTCTGCATTGCAAACAACCGTAGCTGAGACAATTCCTTGGTTATTGCCTCGAGGGCTCCCAAGGTTTCATTTCCCAAGATGGTAAGGCCACAAATAAAATAATTCCTATTGCTGACAGCCAAGGAACCCCCCACACCTCCCAGTGTCAAGACGCTCAGAATCCCCCATCCGGCTGAGTGGCCCCGGTTGGGTGCGAGAACCTGAGGTTTTTTCCAGTTCTTGCAAAATTCAGCAGAGACTGCCCGGCGTGCTGACTGATTATGCAGCTTCCACGCCGAAGGTCAGGGGACTGTGGTAAGGACCTGAGACCCTATAGCAATTTGGCGGGGAAATGGGGGTGACAAAACGTTGGTCGCTGTGCCATTAAATAAAAAGTAGTATCCTTGCTCTGTGTGCAGGCTAGCATCACAATCAGTATATCGGTTTCGTAAGGATCCCCCAGTAGCCCAGTTTATCCAGCTTCGAAACGCCCATTCGGGCCGCCTAGCAATGCGGAAAGCCCTAGTCCCAACAGTGATATGAGAGACATTCGCCCAGCCACAAAGGAGCTGGAGGCCGGCGTTCAATGGAACGCAAGTGGTGTTGTAACAAACTCATTGGCCAGGCGCCTGGGTGATATGGCACCTCCTGTCCGTACAGGTGGGGAACAGACATGTTATATTCGTTTCCACCTCTACCAGCAAACAGCCGTATCCTTCACTGCTGAAACAATTCTCGTACGACCGGGAATCCCTATTGGGAGTGAAGTGGCTAGGTATATACGCCCTTCACCATTGCAGCCTATCATAACTGTGAATGGGAATTATCCCGAGGAAGGGGAAGGCAAATAGCCGGTGGTGCTGAACCCGGATCGTAAGGAAGAGTGACTTGCTCGGGCAGTGGCTCGGAATGCTGACAATGAACCACCGTTTGGGGAGTGCCCCAAAGTGGTGAAACAGAAAATAACCTAGACACTGCTGCGGGGTTCGGGTAGCAGACAACCCGTCCGTGGCCATACAAGCGGTGGTAAATCTGGTAGAAGAGATTCATGCTACCCAGGTTTTCCTCAGTTTGGCCTTTAACTAACTTAAGTGTATCTTCCGGTAACCTACATTCTAGCTGTACTTCCCTTCTCACATGCCCCGTCCTCTCTCTAGTCCCTCTCTCTTTCTCATAGCCTCTTCCTACGCTCTCCTGACGGCCTGATGTTACCTTTATCGCACCAATCTTAACACATCCAAAATCAAATTTACATGTATTCCAAAAACAAGGCAATGTCCATATAATATTCCCTTCCCATTGCCGGGACCGGTGCAATTGCTTCATGAGTCCTGCATTCTCCTTAACTTTGACGACCTTCCATGAGTCAATACCATGTCCTCGTATATGGGGGCAGCGAAGAACATCACCTTTGCATAGGTGATGTATCCTTGTAGATTGGTTGGGGTTACAAATATAAATAATATTCCCCTTTTCCATGTCCATCGCCAATAACACTCCAAGCGAAGTGAGGCCAAATATCACACAGACGGTGCGTAGCCACTCCATCATGCTCCACACCTGGAAAATAGCACTGGAGAAGGGAGGCAGGTTAATCTGTCCAAGCAAATGAGGCCCATTATCAGAACTTAACTGAGCTGGTATACTGTACCGGGGAATGATTTCCCGCAAGAAGACTTTAACCACAGTAGCAGCTTTATTATCGATAGTCGGATACGCCTCGACCCATCTGCTGAACACATCCACAATGACCAAAACATATTTATAACATTGACACCTTTCCAACTCAATGTAATCCATTTGGAGCGTCTGAAAGGGACCACTGGGCAACGGGGTTTGCCCCATCCCACAAGGGATACCTTTTCCGGTGTTATATTGCTGACAAATCAAACACCGATTACTGATACTCTGGGCCAACCCCTGCATTTTAGGGTGCCACCAAGTGTCCAGCAACAAATCACTAGTCCCTCGAGCCCCACAATGAGTTGCAAAGTGTACACATTCAATGACCCATAAAGCCAGTACATCAGACATACAAGTCTGATGTGCTGGCGTGGTCCATAAAGAGGAAACAGAATCATATGTACAACCTAACCGTTTCCACATTTGTTTATCACTCTCAGGAGCGTCCTCCTGTAACCTTATGACGTCTTGGATGGTTGGCATTGACTTGTCAGAAGCAGACATATTTATAGTAGATCGTTTAGTCTGACTTAATATTTTAGGCACCATCACTTGCTGAATTTGCGCGGCTGTCCGCGCTGCACAATCTGCTTGTTCATTACCAACGTCAACTGGGGTCTTACCATTTGTGTGGGCAGCGCATTTAATAACGGAAATCTGCGTGGGCATAAGGAGGGCCTGCAGTAGGTCATTAACTAAACCCCGGTGGGATATTTCTGTGCCTGCCGAGGTAAGGAATCCCCTATTCTTCCAGAGTTGTCCGAAGTCATGAACTACCCCGAAAGCATATCGGGAGTCAGTGTAAATATTTACCCGACGATCTCCCCCAAGTATACATGCACGGGTGAGGGCAAAAAGTTCGGCTTGTTGAGCTGTATAAGGGGTCTGGAAAGCTGCCGCTTCTAGAATCAGACCATCCTGTTCTACGATTGCATAACCGGTCAGTCTCCGGCCAGTGGGGCTTACTAATGCACTGCCATCAACATACATAATCATGTCAGGTTGTTCTAACTGAATATCACTCAGATCGTCCCTTATTGTTGTAGTTTCCTGAATCAAGGCTAAACAGTCGTGACCAGGTGCGTCCTCGTGGACAGGGGGACCGCTAAGAAAACAGGCTGGATTGATAGTGGTACAATATTTAAATGTCAGACGTGGATTGTTCAAAAGGTATATCTCATACCTATTCTGATGAGCTGCGGTAAGATGCTGAGTCTGCAGTTGCCCCAATAGTGCGATTACAGAGTGGGAGCTATACACCGTAATATCCTGTTGGAGAGTGATATTGGCAGCAGCCTGCAAACTATTGTATATCGCTGCCAAGATCTGGGTGCAAACAGGGTGGCCCAACGCCACTGGGTCGAGTTTGGAAGAGTAATATGCTACGGGCCGGTGCTTGTCCCCATGTTGCTGGGTGAGTCCCGCTGTTGAACATCCTTCCAGAACAGTACAGTATATCTGGAATGGTCGGTCGTACAAGGGCCTCCCGAGGGCCGGTGCTTGTAACAAGGCCTGCTTCAGGCAACGGAAGGCCTTGAGTGCCTTGGTGGTGAGAGTAAAGTTCCCCTCTTCACTAGTGTAAGGTGTCAGCAGCTTTGTATAGACAGCGATGTTTGGTATCCACTGCCGACAATAATTCACCATACCCAGCCAATGACGAACCTCCTTGGCTATTGTAGGGGCGGGGAATTGGCATATTGGTTCAATCCTACTGGGTTCGAGACTTCTTTCTGTGGCTGTAAGTAAAACTCCTAAGAACTTAACCTTTCTCTGAGCCACCAAGACCTTTGCTTGTGAGACAACATAACCCAACGAGGATAGGTGGTTCAATAATTGGATCACATCATCCCTATTACTGGGCTCGTCAGGACTTGCCACCAATATGTCATCTACATACTGCACTAGAGTGGAACCATGCTCCAATGTCAAGGCCTGGAGTTGGGTCTGCAGACATCTGGAGAAGAGTGTAGGTGAGTTGACGAACCCCTGTGGCAGTCGGGTCCAAGTATACTGCTGCCCATTGTAAGTGAAGGCAAACAAATATTGGCTTTCAGTTGCAAGTGGGAGGGCAAAGAAGGCGTGCTGAAGGTCAATTACGGCGGAGACCCGGGCTTGAGCTGGAATTTGAGCCAGTATGTGGGCAGGGTTAGGGACGACAGCATGTAACGGCTGTACAATGGCATTGATTGAACGTAAATCCTGTACTAATCGGTACTGGTCTGGTTTGGCTGGTTTTGGCACAGCAAGTATGGGGGTGTTACATTCTGATTGGCAAGGGACCAAAATACCCTGTTGCAACAGCTTTTGAATTAATTTGTCTATAGACGGAGCAGCTTGGGATTTCAGGGGGTATTGCCGAATGGAAGGTAGCTTTACATGGTCCTTAATCATTACCTTAATAGGTGTAACATTTGTCTTTCCCACTTGTGATGGGTATTCCGCCCAGACCTGTGGATTGACATATTCCAACACATCATGTCCCCAGTGATGCTGCAGTCGAGTGTTAATTGTTTCAGGGACCACAAAATATTTTATGGTAGTGCCGTCCGGCATGACTTGAAGTGCGTACTCTGTTGGATCCGAATGATCCACTGCCCTCCTTACCATTCGCCCCAGATCCCTGGCATGGTACTGGTCATGGACCTGACGTGTAATATGAGGGCTTACCGAAGCTGACTGTGGCCATAAATGTGGTGATATTGTAACAAAATCGGCTGTACCTTCTTTTCCCGTGACTGTGGCTGTAACCTTGACTGGCTATTCGGTCCCAATTAATGGCCGGTATTTGTCCTCCAACTCCCTGTTTTGTCCAGTTCTGTCATAGGCCAGGGTAACGTGATGCAGTGAATGTTCAATGTCTAACGTCCACCACTGGGGGGTGATAGAAATATAGCACTGTTGTCTCATCCTCCATGATTTAACCGTTACCCCCTCGTCTCCGCACTCTAGCTGTAGCTGGAAGATACACAGTAAATCTCGGGCCAACAAGTTACAGTCCAATCCAGTAGTCATTACAAACTGATGATCTGCAGACTTATTCTCGTAAGTGACTGTCACAGGTTCAGAAATAGGATACTCACACACCTGTCCTTAGAACCCCGACAATTGCTGCGTGTGGTCGGATAATGGTAGTCGAAGTTCTGATTGCACAGAAGACATGGCTGCTCCAGTGTCGTTTACAAATGGGTGATGTTCATCTCCTATCTGCAGAGAGATAATAGGTTCCCTGTCCAATTGGAGAGTCCTTATGACTAAATTAGCTAGTCAATCCTGTGTTGGGAAAGGGTTTGCCTGGGAGAAGTCAGTGTATCTCATCTGTCTTCCCCTTGGTGGGTACCCCCTCCTTCTGCTGCCTGTCTTTTAAAGGGGCATTCCTGTTGCCAGTGATCTGCACAGCCGCAATTAAAACATGCATTGCTCCCTCTATATCTGCCCCGTCCTCTTCTCCCAGTAGACCAATGGCCCCTCAGAGGGGGCACGGTTGTAAAGCTGTTGATGCATACGGTGGGCCATAAAAAGGAGCTGAGGGTCCCTTTTGGGTGGGTTTGGTATCCTCCTAATCGGCAACTGTCTCCGAGTCGCACCAGGGGGCACTCTAGCTATTTCCTCTGATTCTTCCAAGACTTCGACGTCCCTCCCTGTCACTAGAGGGAGTTCTTTCTCTTCAAAATCATCTGTTGCAGCTCCCTTTGTTCTGAAATTTGCGGTTTCCCCTTGGTTTGGAGGGATTTAGGTGGTATGCTTAATTGTTTTTGGGGGTACCATGGTCCGAGATCTGGTCCTAGAGCTAACTGGGCTTGCGGAACAGAGCTCCTCTTTCTCTACTGATCGTGAAGATGGTAAATCAGGACCCACACTATCACCCAAAAGGGCTGGTGTTACTGGCATGATTGGAATCTGGGAGCAGTAACTGGATATCAATTATTATACTCTGGTGGTTCTGGAATTAGTGCAGACAATGCTACAGGTGCAGTCGGAACCTTTTAGTGACTTTTCTAAATTATTGAATTTATCATTTTCTGTCAATTCAAGGCCAGCCACTGAACTACGTAGCTCATCTTTTGTTTGACCCGTGCCTTTCCTGTCTCTACTTGCGCGTTTTTTTTTCTTGGCAAACCGATTGAAAAGGTTCTAACAGTGTTTTTTTTTTAAACTTAAAAATGTTTGAAAATTCAAATTGAATTACTGCAACTTGCAAGCTTAGCTCTGATCTCCACTCAGAACTAAATTTACGATTTGCGTAACACAAACTTGTATAACATTTACAACTTAATTACTTCTTTATCTTAACAATTTTTCTTTTAACAAGTTTTTCTTACATTCACAAAAATGTTGGCAAAGTCAACTATCATCTCCAGATTTACACTTTTTAAAATGGTGTCCGTGATCTTCTTTAAGTTTCTATTAATTCACAAATAAAATGAGATAAACATTATTTCAAGTAAGTAAAACTTAAGATTCTGGCAATTTCAATCAATTGCTTTCGAAAATAATAACTTTTATCAAAGAGGTGGAGAAACCCACTGGTTTCCTTTAATTAATTCAAAACGTAACTTTGCTGGAGTTCACTGACTCAAAGGAAAGGTATCCGATTACACTACAGGCTGCTGCTGTTATCTCAAGGCCTGAGTGAGAAGCACAGTCTGTCGTCTTTAACTTTGGCTGCTGCTGTTAACCCTTTGAGAGACTTCTGCTTCAACCAATATGCAGCATTCCCCACAATCTCAACTAGGCCTCAGAACTGCGCCCTTCGCCACCACAGTCCAAGGGTACAATTTTAGCTTAATCAACTATATATTTAAAACACTCACACATGGAGTTGAACCATCTTCAATTTCAGATGTCCCATCAACCCATAACCTAACCCAAGCCGAATCAGAACTCACACATGGAGTTGAACCATCTTCAGATTTAAAAACAGTTATACTGGACTGAACCCTCACTACTGAAGTCCCATCAGCCCCTGAACCCATATACTAGACTGAACCTCCACTACTGAAGTCGCATCAGCCTTAAAAACACTTATACTTGGAATTGAATCATCATTTGAGATGTCACATCAATCCTAAAACCTAACTCAAGCCGAATCAACAATATGAAATCCCATCAATTAAATTGCTAATCCCCAGACTGACCTTTGATTTCGTCGAGACGATCTTTCCGTACCAACCGCGAGTGACCAGACTAATCAGACGATAAGAAGAGGGGGAAAATCAATGCGTGGTCATTTTCCAGTTCTACATTGTGGGCCCTTCTTCCCCATCCTCCTGTTCATAATCAGTCTAATTCTGATTTCGCAGTTGGTCTTGAGAAATCCCGGGTTTTCGGCACCAAATGTAGAATCCCAAGTTTCTTTACCTGTCAGTCTGGCCTCAATAAAAGTTGAGATGGATTTGCAGGTACAGCATTAGTTATTTTATTTAGTTTGCAAGCGTTCCTCAATTCTCAGGAGCACGAAGCACATTCTGCTCCATGGACTTCTGGAATCAAGTGAGGATATGGAACAAAGGAATCTGTACTGATACATTCAAATGGCATCAAGTGTCACATACACGATGCCCATAGGTCATCCTATATCCCTCCTGACCTGTTGATCTATTCTGATTGGCTCACTTCCAATCCCTTCCTCTGGCCCCTATTACCCAGCATCCTTTTCTGCTGCTTTGGTGGACACACCTCTTCCTGCTTTTCCATGCGGTCTGAAATCCTTTGTCTGTGAACTCACCAGAATTAAACTGGCCTACCTCTACATTACATTAACTAATATCTCTAAAGTAACTATTTTATATCACATTCGTCAAGAGTACCCCCTTCGAGCAAGCATTGTCGGATATAATTAGACCGGACTCCGGCCACATAGGTGTCCCTGATTAGGAGCGAGTGCTGAACCGCCGTAATTGCCTGGCAGTTACTATTCCGGGTGAGTACTCACAGGTCACGCAGGAATTCGGCCAGTGATTTCCCCAGGGCACTGACGCATCATGATAAGGAGATGTCAAGCGAACACCTCATTCACTGCCCTCACGAACTATCCATTTAGTAGTGCGATTGCCTCTGCGTATGATGCCGCATCTCTGATCAGCAGAAACATTTTGGGGCTCACCCGGGCGTTGAGGAGACGCAGCTTGTGCACCTCGGTGACGGCGTCGGTCGATGAGTCGAGGTAAGCCTCGAAACAGCTTAGCCAGTGCTCGAAGATCGCAGTGGCGTCGGCTGCCTGCGGGTCAAGTTCAAGGCGATCAGGCTTAAGAGCGGCATCCATTGTAATATCTCCGTGTATTAAATTGATGGACAATCAATAACCGATGAAGCGAGTTACAGAACTAAATTGTGGCTTTAATACACTGAGATGTGTGCCTGCCTTAAAAGAATAAAGAAGAACAGAAGCTTAGCAACATCAAATTATAATGTGAAAAGAAGATTCAGTAAAGCAATCCAAGCCATGCGGTGCAAACTGGGCACTGCCCAGCATGGTGCTTGAGGGGGAAGAACTTTGTTTTGAACTCCAATCACTTTAAAGGGGGGGGAAAACTGGCAAAGTCCCATGATTTACTTGCAATTACATGACAGAAACAAGCTTTAAGTTTCAGACCCGTTGTCTTTGAAGTCAGTTTGTTTTGGAGAACAAACTGAGAAGGAAGGCAGGCCTAACCGGTTCTCTCCCTGCCTTACTGGAAAATGTGTGAGCGCTTATCAACCTGCTGCCAGAAAACCCCATGCGAGTATAACTTGTCTGCATTTGGAAACCTGAAAATCTGAGACGAGACGAATTGATCCAGCTCTACATTTTCCTCTACACCAAAGCTCCGTTCCAAACATCTACCCGATTCAACTGGTACATCTTCACACGAGGGAACTCTGCAAACATTATCTGACATTTTTATAAAGCCTATCCTCCTAAATTCTGCAGAAACCCTATCTGTTTGTCCTTTGTGTGTGTGTATGTGTGTGCTGGGGTGGGGATAGATTGGGAGGAGTTATTTATTGAGTCTTTGGTGTATCGGTTGAAGTGTGGGGGCGTTGTATGGTTATCTTTTCTATTTTGTGTTTTCAGTTTTATGTGTAAAATGTTCAAAACCTAATAAAAATATATTTTTTAAAAGAGGTAGATTATTATATTTCCAGAGTGCAATTGTGTGTTATCTCGTTCTTGCAACTTGTTTTAAAAATAAGTTTCATTTTATAATAAATCAATAATTCTGAGTTTATTGAAAGAAACCTGGTTTATTTCTTTTATTCTGGCTGTAATAGCACCAAAGATAAATAATTGGCCAATTTGATGAGTGAATTAAAGTTTTAAACTAATGGTACGACCTGTGGAGTAGTGGAGCTAGCTAAACTGCGCATTCCCCTCATCACGGTTGTAACAGTACTTAGGCCGAGTCAATGTGGTTTTAGGGAAAAGGAAATTGTGTTTAACTAATCTGTTTGCTTGTGTAGATGAAGGGGAACCTGTGGACCAGAAGGCATTTGACAAGGTGCCACATCAAAGTAACTACAAAAAATAAGAGCTCATGATGTAGGGGCTAACATGAGAACATGGATAGACGATTAGCTAGCTAACAGGAATCAGTAGGCATAAATGGGTTATTTTCAGGATGGTAGAATGTAATAAGTGGAGTTGTTACATTCAATAAAGCTGAATGTGGACTAACACAGCAGAGAGGAAAATAACTCTGCCTTTTCAAAGTTCCATCCGCATGCCTGCTCTCTTGCCACTGTTGTGAATTAAAATATCCCAGAATGCTTTCTTTGGCCACTGGGAGATCGATACCAATTCCAGTGGACTTCTGGTCATTCTGGGAGGTTTGGCAAACTTGCAACAATCCTACAGGTGCCTGTACAGCAGGAAACCTGCAGTCTAAAGAACAAATGGTGGGTAAGATGAGCACAGGAGACTCCGAAACTCGCATACACCAACCAGCAACCTGCGGACACTAATGACATACCCATTTTTTTCAGCATGATCAAGACAATCAACAGCCCAAGCCCACTTTGTTGAGAGCTAAATGTGGAGGGGCTTCATGAAGGTTAGGGAAGCGTTCATTGTTCACTCAAGAGACTATTTTGAAGAACTCCTCAACCAGGACTCTATCTTTAACTTGACTGCAGTAGCAATCCCTGCTGAAATTCTAAAATACGCAGTGATACACTCTTGCATGACCGCACAACTTCATATCCCTCTACCAGGAAGAGGAGTGCAGGCCATGGGATTTCAGGGATGATGTGATCATGACAATATTCAAGAAGAGAGACAGCGAAGTCTCCAGGAAGATAATTTTAAGGAATCCGTCTCAATCACTTCCTCCAAGTGGCTGAAGAGCTTCCAAAGTCAGTGTGATTTTCATCTATCGAGAAGCATCACAGACTGATCTTCACTGCAAATTCAAGAAGAATGCAAGGAACAGCACCAACCACAACACACAACCTTTTTCAACCTCACAAAAACCTTTGATTCTGACAACTGTGAAGGCTTTTTCAGTACCCTCCTCACATTTGGTTGTTCTGAGAAATATGCTACCAACCTCCACCGACTCCACGATGGCATGCAAGCCATGATCCTCACCAACCAAACCTACACAGACCCTATATCCGAAAAGATGGTGGTCAAACAAGGTTGTGTCATCACACCAATTCTCTTCTCTATTTTATTGGCTGCAATACTGCAACTCTCCTCCAATGAATTGTCCACAGATGCAGTTAATTTACAGAACGGATGGAAAACTGTTCAACATAGGCTGTTGTGTGTTTTCAATCCACAATAATACAAACTTCTGTTCTTGAGTTCCAGCATGCAAATGACACACCGTGTGCACGTGCGAACGTGTGTGTGTCCTTGGATTTATCAGCCATCTCAGAACCCATCGAACTGAAGTGGAAGCAAGTCATTCTCGATCACAAGGGGCTGCCTCAGAAGAAGAAGGAGATTAAAATTAAAAGAAGAGACTTAACCTGAGCACTGGAAATGTTCTTGAAATCAGTAAAGAGCCACCAAATAGTTGATAAGTAGGGAATAAAGTATACAAGAATAAACTAGCCAGGAATATAAAAGCAGATTGTAAGAAGTATATGAAGATGAGGAGAGTAGCTAAAGTAATTGCCGGGTAGATGCCAGTGTTGTAACAGCTTGACTGGAGGGATGGGGGCAAGTTCAGGAGCACAAGTCTTCAGTACTATTGCTGGAATGTTGTCAGGGCCCATAGCCTTTGCAGTATCCAATGCCTCCAGCAATTTCTTGATATCACGTGGAGTGAATCAAATTGGCTTAAGGCTGACATCTGGGATGCTGGGACCTCCGGAGGAGGCCAAGGTGGATCATCCATTCATCTCTTCTGGCTGAAGATTGTTGAGTATGCTTCAGCCTTATAATTTGCACTGGTGTGCAGCACTTCTCCTTCATTGAGGATGGGGATATTTGTGGAGCCTCCTCCTCCAGTGAGTTGTTTAATTGTCCATCACAATTCACAGTGGGATGTGGCAGGACTGCAGAGCTTAGATCTGATCCATTGGTTTTGTTTTCTGTGTTGGAGCTGAAGCCAGACAGAGCAGGTGCACTGTTGATCTCTCTGCCATGAAAAGACTATCTCTTGATCATTTGATGAATTCAGAATTATAAATGTTCTCAGTAGGAATGTAAACCTAATGTGCTTCTGTTAAAAGGTGTTTTTAAGTCGTATGGATGTTAAAAGGAAATCTTAAAGGATTACTTAGTGTTGTTGTATTTGAATTAATGGTTGCTAAGATGTTCACTATGTTTTAAAACGGTTAACTTGAGTTAATAGAATAAATATTGTTTTGCTTTTTAAAAAAATACGTTTCCATTTCCGCTGTAGAGTGGGCCGTGTGCTCCCCATACCACAATCTATTAAAAGTTGTGGGTCAGGTGAACTCCATGATACACTTTGGGGTTCTCTAAACCCTGGCCCATAACACCAGATTGACACCTGTTATGCCTGGTGTTGCTCCTGGCATGCCCTCCTGCTTTCTTTATTAAACCAGGGTTGATACCCTGGCTTGATAGTAATGGTAGAGTTGGGGATCTGCCAGGCCATGAAGTTACAGGATTGTAGTTGAGTACAATAATAATGTTTCTCAGGGGTTCTTTCAGTACTGTTTGGAGGTCAAAATGTTCCACCGCTGCAATTGTTTTGGAAACCTTGACATAGGATATGAGGCACAGAAACACATCATTCAGCTCAAAAAGTACATGTCGATGTTAAGCTTCACCCAAGCCTCCTTCAATCTTTCCTCATCTAAATTTATTATTGTGAACCTCTTTTCCCTTCTTCATATCGTTGTCTACCTTTCTCTTAAATGCACGTAGACTATTTGCTTCAATCACTCCCTGTGGTAATGAGTTTTACATTGTCACCACTGTTTGGATAAAGAATATAAGAACATATGAAATAGGGGCAGAGTACACCATACGGTTCATTGACAGCTTCACCATTCAATACAATCATGGCTGGTCTTCGGCTACAAGTCTACTTTCTGCTCATCCCCCATATCGTTTGATTCTCCGAAGGACCAAAATTCTATACCAGCATTAAATATATTCAACGATTAAGCACCTACTCTGGGGTAGACAATTCCAAATATTAACAATCCTTTTGAATGAAGACATTTCTCCCATATCTTATTCCAAAAGGATCAGCCCTTTGTCCTAGACTGCTCCCTGGTTTTCTAGATGCCCCCACCTCTCAGTGTTTACCCTATCAAACCCCTTCAGAATCTGGGGCTGAATTCTCTGCCGTTGGGATTCTCCGTTTTGCCAGCAGCCCGGGGGTTTCCCGACGTGTGATGCTGTCCCACAATAGGAAACTACATTGACCAGCCTGTGAAATGGAGAATCCCAACGGCGTGCCGCACCAGAAATCTGGTGCGACTGGACGGAGAAACCCGACCCTTATCTTTCAATGAAATTGCCTCATTATTCTAAACTCCAGATTCTCTCTTTCTCTCTCACACACACACACACACATCTCTGTCACACACACAACCTCTCTGGCCTTAAAAACTTGCGTTTATAAATATGGAATGCTGTTCCTTGAATTGCAGGATAAAATTTCATAATTTAAAAAATTTGTTTGATTTTTAATTTTTGAAGTTTTTATGTTTTTTAACCGTAATTCCATTTGTATATCCCAATCTTTATTGAATTATGACCGTTGCTTTTTACTTCCTGGTTTGCTGTCTGTGAGAACTATTCAGTATGATTGGCTGCTTCACCTGCTTGATGATCTCACTCTTCCTGGATGCCACAGATCTTCCATAGATGGTGCCAGATTAAAAATCACATTGGAGTAGGGTAAATGAACACTCTAAAGCTTTGTGGGCAGATTTTTTTTTTTAAAGATCAATGATAAACACCATCCCTTTGCCACTATCTGCAAAATCCAACTGATTGGTTGAGCTGATTTTCTAGGCACAATTCCTCCTGATATCATCATACCTGATTTGAAGGATTATGGAATTTTAAGAACAAATTGTGTTCAGCGCCATCCATGTTTGCACTATCTTTTGCACTAGTTTTTAAAACACCAGACTGGAAACAAGCGGCAACCACAAACCTACCCTCACCCCCAAATTGAATTAATTGCCATTAGGAGTTTTTGCTTACTGCATTAATTTGTAGGCGTTCATGGTGGCTGCGAAAACTAAGTTGGATCTTTCAGCATAAAAGTACCAATAGGTAATTTTTTGAAAATTAATTTGCTAAGAAACTGAATGCTGTCTCCCAGTCTAAGCAGAAAATATTTCTTTATAGTCATTTTCAGTAATTTGTAATCAGGTTCCTTAAAGTTGATTGATACTATGATTTAAAATGCTTGTTATTTTGTGATGAATTAATTCTCAGAAAATATTAATTTTTTTCAAGCAAAATATTTTAGTTTAAAACATTAGATTTAAAATGCTATCTAGTTGCACTTATTCATGGCAAATTTTACATTTGGCAGTATGCAAATTAATTTGAGCAGAAATTTGTGAGGGTAGAAAACATTTCAAAACAGACCACTTGCACCAGAATTGCTGGGGGTGACTAAAACAGAAACTTTACTGAGTAGCAAGTAGGGAACCATTGGATATATACCTCCTACTCCTTTAGGTACCATGTCTTAAGATGGCATTGGACATCATGGACTTCTATTTGATTGGTCCATGATTATGCTCGGTAAGGGCAGCACGGTGGCGCAGTGGGTAGCACTGCTGCCTCCGCGCCGAGGTCCCAGATTCAATCCCGGCTCTGGGTCACTGTCTGTGTGGAGTTTGCACATTCTCCCGTGTTTGCGTGGGTTTCGCCCCCACAACCCAAAGATATGCAGGCTAGGTGGATTGGCCACGCTAAATTGCCCATTAATTGGAAAACAATTGGATATTCTTTAAAAAAAATTTTTTTTTTAATGATTATGCTCGGTGAAGTACTGTTGTGGTCTTCTGCAGTGTGACTGACCAAGAAACTCTCTTACTCTTACTGCCTGCCCAGGGTGACACGGTGGTGCAGTGGTTAGCACTACTGCCTTATGGCGCTGAGGACCTGGGTTCGATTCCGGCATTGGGCCTCTGTCCTTATGGAGTTTGCATATTCTCCCCGTGTCTGCGGAGGTCTCACCCCCACACCCAAAGATGTGCAGAGTACATGGATTGGGCATGCTAAATTGCCCCTTAGTTAGAGAAAAATAATTGGGTACTTGATTTGCAGGCTGATAATCAATCTGTTAGCCACAATGAGTTTAAAGATGTGGAAAATATATAGACATATGAACATGTTGTTTTGGAGTATTTTGTATGTATCTTTATTTTATTTCACATTTACATAGGTCATTGACAATGCAACAGCATACAAAAATATACTCACATCTATCAAAAAGGAATACGAA
Source organism: Scyliorhinus torazame (assembly GCF_047496885.1). Classification (NCBI taxonomy): domain Eukaryota; kingdom Metazoa; phylum Chordata; class Chondrichthyes; order Carcharhiniformes; family Scyliorhinidae; genus Scyliorhinus; species Scyliorhinus torazame. The sequence continues at coordinate 314,371,888 of NC_092707.1, forward strand.
GGGACCATCAATATTTTACACAAAGGACGAGAAGATTCTCTGTTTCTGCAGAGGAAGTTGACATCAATGGCTTCTGAACCAATGACTCTCGTGGCTTACAGGAAAAGAGCCAGTCAACTTCAAAACAAGTAGGATAGGAATCCTTACCAGAGACCTGTAGCAGTTACAAGCATTCATCGGTCTTTATTGATAATGTATTGATGTTTTGAAACAATATATGGTGATATTGATGATGTACAACCATAATGCAGTGTTGGACTATACTTGTTTGTTGAGGGTAGTTTAAAGGCCTGTCTTGCTTCTATAGGAAACCATTCCAGTTGTATTAAAAGCTGTTGAAAATGAAATGAATGAAAAATGAAAATCGCTTATTGTCACAAGTAGGCTTCAAATGAAGTTACTGTGAAAAGCCCCTAGTCGCCACATTTCGGCGCCTGTTCGGGGAGGCTGGTACGGGAATTGAACCGTGCTGCTGGCCTGCCTTGGTCTGCTTTAAAAGCCAGCTATTTAGCCCTGTGCTAAACCAGCCCCAGTCCTCGTTCCTCACAGCCCTTCACACCCCATCCATTACTCATGACTATACCCTCCATGCCAACTCATTGCCAATTCATGTTCCACACCCGCCACATGGCCTCTTATTGCCCCCATGCCAACTCGGTGTCAACTCATGATGTCCCCCTTCACCCCTTCATATCCTCCATGTTAACTCATGGCACTTCAATGCCTATTCATCCAGAATACACTAGTTACAGAACCAATGAACCATATAGTGACAATAGTGTATGTGGAACTGCTCCGGAAAAACATTTATTTGTAAATCGTCTTCTGAAAGAAACTGCTACTCCTCCAACCCATAAAAGTGTCAATGAAACAGACCATTAAAGTATCAATAACAGTTGCTTCAAACACATCACATCTCTTAATCTTGTGCAAATAAACATTGAACCATTAACAAAAGAGATCATTGAAAGAACAATTTATTATAACCACTTAAAAATGTCAATCAAACAAAGTCAACAATTCCGTCCAGCTGTCCAAACAGAACCTCTGTGTAGAAAATATTTTTGTTAATATGAGCTCTCACTCAAGCATGCATCAGGAGGCCATCCGGAGCTACTGAAAGAGTTTGTATACCTGTCCTCATTATGCATGCTTGACCGAGAGCCCAGACTCATAAAAGGATTTTCTCAGCAGTTCTGACAGTTGGAAGTGGCATGGGTTAGACCATTTGAACTTACTTTTCATAAGGCTCCCGAATCCAGACAATGGTTCACAATGTCGCTGAGTAACCATGCCTAGGAGATGGTCTAACCCCATGTCATGGGGCCTAGGATATGCTTACCTCTTGCAATGGAGCTGGACAGGTTGGGAGTGCAAGATATGAGTTTGCTACCAGCGCCCTTATCACGTGCCAGGGAAAATTGGTGACACTGGGAATGGAGGTGGGAGTTTCAGGATCGGGTACCACATACCATTTATCAATGGCTCCAGAGCTGTTCCGACTCCATGAATATCTTAAGAGATTAGAGAGATTACAGATATTAACAGTTCTGGCCATGTAACACTAATTCATGGTTCTGCATATTCAAACTGGAATTAAGGTTTGCTAAACACAGAAAAGAAGTGGATTTTAAGAATCCTGCTTGATGATTAGGATGAAAATTTTCTGGCTCTTGCAAGCCTTTTTCAATGTTCCTGCACGAATGGTCAGGAGATATTTTGTGATGCAATAATATTTTTGCCAGAGGTATCACAAGTGGATCATTGGGTTTCCCAGAGGGATATCTTCTTGTGTTTGCAGTTATTTGTTGGAAGAAAGTTAGGAGCAAGCAAGTACAGCCAGGTAGGTCAAACACCTACTGATACGAACATCGACAGAGAGAGATTTATGTATATTATGTTAAGACACCCTGGGCTAGTGCACGGTTAATTCCAACCCTACAGGCCCCGGAGTCCCAACAGAAGTGAATTAACCAATATTTCATATAAAGTTTCTGAAATACTTCTTTTCCTTATTTCCATCTCCATTTATCTCTGTTTTTGCAGCAGTTCCAACTGTTTCATTTGTAACTGGATTTTAGCCAATTCTACTGATTGTTCATCTGACCTCTGCTGTATTGCCTGTAAATTACCTCCGCATTCTTAGCTCTAGCTGGGCATAACCAGTTCTAATTCCCCAGTCAATTCAACAAGCGGGTCTTTGTGAAGCCCTTCCAAATAAACCAGAGTTAAATCTTCGACCTGAAGAAAATGCTTAACAGGTTTCAGGACAATCCTGTTGTATCACTGCAAACCTGGTGTCTCTTTTTAATTTATGCTGTAACCCAAATTTGCTGTCTAATGTTTCAAAGACCAGACGAGCCCCCGATTTATGTTACAACACTGTGGGCTAGTGCACGGTCGATTCCAGCCCCAAAGACCCCGGAATCCCAACACAAATGAATTAAACAATAGTTCGTATAACGTTTCTGAGCTATTTGGCCCTTGACTGCTTCAATGACTTACAGACACCAGATTTGTAAGTGAAACACAATTGTTTATGTCAAAAGTAGAGATAAGACATAGAATAAGCATACTAGAATAATGGCCAGCTAATCTACTATTCTCCACACTCTACCTAAACACACACAAGACATACACATGCAGACGGAGGGGGGAGGGAAAAAAACAATGAGGATTAATGTGAGATGGAAGATGAGTGCCCTTGCTTTGAATGTTAAAGTTGTTTTTTTTAGCTAACCTTCCAGGACATGGAGTGATTGAGTTGGTTGGCTTACAAGGATCTTCTGGCTGGAACATTCAGTCCGAATCCCCAGACAGAAATTCCCTCTGGGGAGTCACTTTCACTTTTCTTAACCTGGGCTTTCTCTCAGAAGATCAGCTTCAGGCCTGTGTAATTCTTATTTGTTTCCAACTCCACCAGAATGGTCCCTAGCTTTACTCAGGAAATACAAGAGTTACCCTCACAAGATTTTAAAGAGGGTTCTTTAAACAACTGGCCCTGTCTGTAGCTGTAGCTGGACTGAACTTCTTTGCAGTTCTATCTGACCTAGAGAGAAAGTCCTTTACTTTGAACCTTTAGATCCAACAGGTAAGAGAGAGTGATCAGGCTGTGGCAATCCAGCTTCTTGATCAAACCAAAACTAAACCAGATGAAGCCTTCCTGTCCTTGACAGAGCATTCTGGAATGGTCAGCACCTATCAGCACAGACTATCAGCCAAGAGCCTGGCAAAGCAAAAACTCATTGGTCAACAGCCAAGTCCATCATGATGAGTCATCACCAATGCCAGCACATGCTGCTGGATCCCTTTTTAAAAAAAAATAAAGATGAAAGGGAAGTCCATCATAAAGGTGTAGGTCCCAGTAATTGCCCAGGTACAAACATTATAAAAGCCAAAACAAGAAAATAAAGGGAATAAACAAGGGATAGTGTGGTATTAACAGGAGGTTGCTTACAATTATTTTGTTATGGGATTTGCTTGTGGAGAGCCTAATTATCAAAGCAGGCTATGACATCAAAATGATACAAATCTTAATGATTTTCAAAGCATTTTAATTCTAGTGTTTCATGTTTAATGTGGTAGTGGATAAAGGAAGTCATGCATGCCAGGGAGATCAATTGAAAACTAAGATTGATTGAACATATCTGTCATGGTGCTACCAAATATAAATACAGACAATTGCATTGATAATGACTCTGGGAAAGTACTTTCAAGTTACAATAAATATAAAGTTCGATATAGAAATCTGCTACCTGCTGCAATGAAAATGAAATCAATGAAAATCGCTTATTGTCACAAGTAGGCTTCAAATGAAGTTACTGTGAAAAGCCCCTAGTCGTCACATTCCGGCGCCTGTTCGGGGAGGCTGGTATGGGAATTGAACGGTGTTGCTGGCCTGCCTGGGTCTGCTTTAAAAGCCAGCGATTTAGCCCAGTGTGCTAAACCAGCCCCAATGGCACCCACAACTAACGTCAACCGAGTACACGGGGATAGTAATCTCGGACCATTTGCCCCATTGCTGGAGATTTGGCTTAGATTGGGACGGGAGCAGAGGCCGGGGCGGAGGCTCGATTCAGGGTTGTTGGCAGATAAAGGGTTTTGTGACAAACTGCGGGCTGTGATTAAAGATTATGTAGAATTGGACCAAAATGGGGAGGTGTCGATGGCAACATTTTTGGGAAGCGCTAAAAGCAGTGGTCCGAGGGGGGGATGATCTCGTTTTAGGCACATGTGGATAGGAAAAGGAGGGAGGAATATGAACGGCTAATGAACGAGATAGTGGCGGTAGATAGGGAGTACTCAAGGGTGCCCACCACAGGATTTGGCGAGGAGGAAAGAATTATAGGGGCAATTTGATAGGTTGACAGGGAGGGCGGTAGGATAGCTGCGTAGGGCAAGAGGAGTGCAGTACCAATACGGAGAGAAGGTGAGTCGAATGTTAGCGTATCAGCTGCAGAGGCAGACCGTGTCCAGGGAAATATTGAAGATACGGACTGGGACAGGGGATGTGGTGTTGGAGCCAGGAAGTTAAATGAGGTGTTTAGGGATTATTATAAGGAGCGGTACAGGGTGGACCTGGGGTGTGAAGAGGGGGACATAGGACAGTTCTTAGATGAACTGGAGTTCCCACAGTTGGAGGAAGAGAAGAGGCAGGCATTAGAGGAACCCCTGGGGCTGAGGGAGATGGAGATATTGGACAGAATAAGGGGTATGAAGTCGAGGAAGGCTCTGGGGCCCGTTGGCTACCCGGCGGAATTTTATAAGGAGTTCGCGACGGACCTGGCACCACACCGATTGGGGACGTTTAATGAGGAGGTGGAGAAGGGGGAGCTGCCGGAGACGATAGCGCAGGCAACGGTCATGCTAATATTGATAAAGGGGAAGGACCTGTTGGAATGTGGGTTGTATAGGGCCATATTGCTGTTAAATACAGGCGTCAAACTGCTGGCTAACTTGATGGCGGGAAGGATGGAAGGTTGTGTCCCGGGAGTGGTTGCGGAGGACCAAACAGGCATAATAAAGGACAGGAAGTTTTCTAGTAATATAAGGAGGCTGTTAAATGTGATTATGACCCCATCGGGAGCTCAGGTACCTGAGGTAGTGGTGTCCATGGATGCGGAGAAGGCATTTGACCTGGTGATGTGGCGGTACCTGTTTGAGGTCCGGGGAAGGTTTGGGCTGAAGTTTGTATCATGGGTGCACCTGTTAACTGTGGCACCGAGGGCGAGTGTGCGAACCAATGACATGGGTTCACGGAACTTTGAACTGCACAGGGGAACAAGGCAGGGGTGCCTGCTGTCGCCGCTGCAGTTTGCGCTGGCTATAGAGCCTCTGGCTATGGCTCTGAGGGGGTCAGCAGAGTGGCAAGGGATTACGAAGAGATGAAGGGTGCATCAGGTGTCGCTCTATGCTGACAACCTACTATTGTATGTTTCGGACCCGTTGGAGAGCATGGAGAGGATCATGGGCTTGTTGGGGAAGTTTGGGGCATTCTCGGAATACAAGTTAATTGTAGGGAAAAGCGAAGTGTTCCCGGTGAATGGGTTGGGTCAGCGAGCTAACTTAGGGGAGGATGCCATTTAAGGTTACTACAGACAGGTTTAGATACCTGGGATTCAGGTAGCGAGGAAATGGGTGATGCTCCACAAATGGAAATTAACAAAACTGGTGGAGGGGGCTAGAAAGGATCTCAAGAGGTGGGACATGCTGCACAGGGATTGTCCAAGTGGTGAAGATGAACATTCTGCCAAGTTCCTGTTCATATTCCAGACACTCCCGATCTTTATATCGAAGGCCTTTCGGAAACTGGACACAATTATTTCAGATTTTGTATGGGCAGGGAAGGTTCCTAAGGGTTTCAGAGGCAGCAGGGAGGGTTGGTGTTGCCGAACCTGCTACATTACTATTGGGCAACGAATGTGGAGAAGTTGAGGCGATGGTAGGAAGGAGAGGGGGTAGAATGGGTTGGGATGGAGGAGGAATCCTATAGGGGGTCCAGCTTAAGGGCTGTGGTGATGGCAACGTTGTCAATGGCACTGAGCAGATTCTCAGGGAGCCAGCTGAGGAGGCACTTTAAGATAGGGGGGATGTCAGTGTTAACGCCGTTGTGTGGAAAACACGGTTTTGTGCAGCGGGAGGGGGGAGGGGGCGCGAGGTGCGGATAGATGGCACGTATAGGAAATGGAGAGAAGTGGGGCTGGTTAAGGTGAGGGATTTGTATATGGAAGAAGAGTTTGCCAGTATAGATGAATTGTAGGAGAGGGTAGATCTCCTGAGAGGAAGTGGGTTTAGGTACCTGTAGGTAAGGATAAGGGACTTTGCGTGGAAGGTTTGGAAGGAGACCCCAGGATGCCGAGGTACACCCTGCTGGAGTGACTGCTGATTCCGGATGTGGAAGGGGAGGGCAAGATTGGAGATATATACAGGTGGCTGGGAGAACAGCAAGGTGAGCGGGTGGTGAAGAATAAGGAGATATGTGAAGAGGAGCTGGGTGGGGAGATAAACTGGGGAGTGTGGAGTGAGGCGTACGAAGGATAAATGCAACCTCCTCATGCGCAAGTATGAGCCTAATAAAGTTCAAGATCACACACAGGGTACGTATACGGGCAAGAATGAGTGGGTTCCTCCAGGGCGTGGCAGTGAATGTGAGAAACGTGGGTTAGAAAAAAAGATCAATCTTTGGAACTCTCAACTTCAAAAGGCGGTGGAAGCAGAATCTTTAAATATTTTTAAGGCAGATGTAGGTAGATTCTTTGTAAGAAAGAGGGTGAAAGTTATCGGGGGGACAAGTGGGAATATAGAGTTGAGGTTACAATCATATCAGCTACAATCGTATTGAATGGCAGAGCAGGCTAAGGGGGCCAAGTGACCTACTCTTGGTCCAATGAGTTTTTGACCTGCCTGGCATTATTCTAAAGTCAAGTTAAGGAGCTATATAAATGCAAATTGTTTCTTGTTTCATTTGATAATTGAAATTCTTTTAACAGAATTGATGTCATTACACAAAATACAGCTGGATTAGAAGCTCGTTTGCAGGCAGTAAAAAATTCAAGAAAAGTGAAAGGCGAACCAACAAAAGTGACCTTGCCGCCACGGGATGAAATTGCCAATGTTAAATGTATTCCAGGTCCGACATTTGTCAAAACATTTTGAGATTTTAAAAAAATCTTTCAAGCAATTGTTTAATATGGAACAAATGCAAAATTCTTAATTTTAGTTAATTATTGAATCGATTTTTAAAGTTTACTATTGCATTGCCTTGTTTGAATCCCTCCAACCTTGTACCAACCCGAACTAAGAAGGCGACTTGCTTCCAGGCCATTGCAAGTAACTGGAAATGATTGCTTGAAAATGTACAAGAGTGCTTATCATAGAATCCCTCCATGCAGAAGGAGGCCATTCGGCCCTACGAGTCTGCACCAGTCCTTGGAAAGAGCACCTCACGTAAGCTTAAGCCCATGCCTCCACCCTATTCCCGTAACCCAGTAACACTACCCAACCGTTTGGACACTAAGGGACAATTTAGCATGGGCAATCCACCTAACCTACACATCTTTGGACTGTGGGAGGAAACTGGAGCACCCGGAGGTAATCTCTGCAGACACAGGGAGAAAGTGCAAACTCCACACAGACAGATTTTGAAAAAATATATATTTTTATTCTGTTTTTAACATTTTATATATAAAACAAAACAATGCAAAACATCAAGAACAACAGAACCCCTCCCACTCCACCAAACATTACCCCCAAAACTCAAAGACAACCCCACCCCCAACCACCCCTCTCCCCTTAACAGTTGACAGTAACCAACTCTTTAAAATGTAGAATAAACAGATTCCATCTCTTGTGGAACCCCTTCATCACTCCCCTCAAAGCAAACTTAACCTTCTTCAAATACAAGAACTCCGTCATGTCCCCAAGCACACTGAGGCACAGGGTGGAGAAGCTGACCTCTACCTCAACAGGACCCGCCTGTGAGCAATCAGCGAAGGCCAAAACTACCCCCGCTCCCGTCTGCAGCTTCCGCAAGGCTGACACCCTAAATATGGCCCTTTAGGGGACTGGGCTCCAAATCCAGGTGCAGGATCGCCGACGTGCTGAAAAACAACCTTCAAAATTTCTCCAACTTCGAGCAGGACCAAAACAAAGAAAAGTACAGCACAGGAACAGGCTCTTCGGCCCTCCAAGCCTGTGCCAATCATGATGCCTCAACTTTTTAAAAAAACCTTCTGCCCTTACTCGGTTCATGTTCCTCTAATTCCTCCCTATTCATGTATCCATTCAGATGCCTCTTAAATGTTGCTAATGTGCCTGCCTCCACCGCACCCTCTGCCAGCGTATTTCAGGCACCCACCACTCTCTGCATGAAAAACTTACCGCGCACATCTCCCTGAAACCTTCCCCCTCTCACCTTGAACCTGTGCCCCCAAAGATATGTATATGATTGGCCAGACCTCTCCCACACTGTTCGCAAGTGCCCTCCACCCCTCAAACAGCCGGCTCATCCTCAACCTCATCAGGTGAGCCCTGTGCACCATCTTTAACTGTATTAACCCCAGCCTCGCACATGAACTTGTGGCATTCACCCTCCGCAACACCTCTCACCACGACCCCTCCTCCATCGCCACCCGCAGCTCCTCTTCCCACTTGGTCTTAACCCCCTTCAGCAACGTCATATCCTCCTCAAAAATCCTTCCATAAATCGCCAAGGTGACCGACCCTTCCAACCACATCACCGACAACACCCCCTTCAACAACGAGGAGAGAGGTGTCACCGGAAACTTCGGGAAAACCTTCATTGCAAAGGCTCGCACCTGCATATACCTAAAGGCCTCCCCCCAGCCGCCGCCCCCCCCCCCCAATGGAATCCCAAACTTATTGTTTGAAAAATATTTTAATTCCACTTTTAAAAAATATATATTTTTATTCAAGGAGTATTCACATTTATTCACAAAATATCAGAAGAACAACAAAGCAACTCAATAAACAACCACAACCCGCCTACCCCATGACAACAACACCCTGCCACAACCTGCCTTCCCCACTTTAATCCCCTTCCCCCCCTCCCCCCTTGCTGACCCCTCAATCCTCCTTAAAGAAATTGATAAATGGCTTCCACCTCCAGGTGAACCCCTCTGCTGACTCTCAGAGCGAACTTGACCTTTTTCCAGCCAGGTCGCTCACCCACACCCCCGCTTTCGGTGGCTCCGGGTCCCGCTACCCCAGTAAAATCCATCTCCGGGCTATCAGGGAGGCAAAGGCCAAAACATCGGCATCTCTCACCCCCTTGATTCCTGGGTCTTCTGACATTCCAAATATTGCCACCTCTGGTCTCGGAACCACTCTCACCCTCAACAACTCAGGCATCACATCCGAGAATCCCTGCCAGAACCCCCTCAGTCTTGGACACACCCAGAACATGTGGACGTGGTTTGCGGGCCCCCCCGCACACCACCCACACCTATACTCTACCCCCACAAAAAACCTACTCATCGTCGCCACCATCATATGAGCCCTATTCACCACCTTAAACTGGATTAGGCTTAACCTTGTACACAACGAGGATGCGTTCCTCTTCGCAAAGCCTCCTCCCGCATCTCCGCCCCCACCTCCCTTCCCAGATCCTCCTCCTATTTATGCTTAATATCCCCCACCAGGGCTCCATTAATTCCTTATAGATATCCTAAACCTTCCCCTCCCCTATTTTATCCTTGGACAACAGCTTGTCCTTCAACCCCTGGGGTGGTAGCCCAGGAAAAACATCACAAATCCCAAAACTGCAGGTACCTAAAACCATTCCCCCTGGGCAACTCATATGCTTCCTCCAAATCCTCCAGCCCTGCAAATTTGCCTTCTATAAGTCCCCAAAGCGCTCAATCCCCGCCTGCCGACACCCCCAAAACCTCGCATCCAGCCCCGCCGGCACCAACCTATGGTTATCGCAGATCGGTGCCCATACTGAGACAGTCTCCAGCCCCAAATGCTGCCTCCACTGCCCCCACACTGTTAGGGCCGACACCACTACTGGGCTCACGGAGTAGCTGGCCGGCAAGAACGGTAAAGGCGCCAACATCAAAGCCCTCAAACTCGTTTCTCTAAACAACGTCACATTTACCCGCCCCCACACTGACCCCCCTCCCACGGCCCATTTCCTCACCATTGCAATATTCACTGCCCAGTAATAATTTATCATATTCGGCAAAGCCAGCCCCTCCTCGCCCCAACCCAAAAAAACCTGCCACAGCTGTGGGGCCTACCTTGCCCACACAAACCCGGAGATCAGCCCATTAATCTTTCTAAAGAACGACTTGGGGAGAAAGATGGGGAGGTTCTGAAACACAAACAGAAACCTAGGCAGCACCGTCATTTCCATTGTCTGCACCCACCCTGCTGTGACAGCGCACCTCTTAAAATCCACCTTCATCCTATCCACCAGTCGAGCCAAGTTCAGCTTATGCCATTCTGCCCACCTCCATCTGGTTACCCAAATACCTGAAATTCGCCACACCACCCTAAATTACAACTCCCCATGTCTCCTTTTCTGCCCTCTGACATTAATTGGGAACACCTCACTCTTTCCCGTGTTCAGTTTATATCCCGAAAACCAGCCGAATTCCCCCAAATTTCCATGAAACCTCCAATGCTGCCCTCCGGATTTGATATATTTAATACAGGTTGTACTCATACAGCGAGACCCTATGTTCGGCACCACCTTGCTCAAACCCTCTCCAATCCCTCGAAGCCCTAAGCGCCATTGTCAATGGCTCTATCGCCAAGGTGAAAAGCTATGGGGAGAGCGGGCATCCCTGCCTCATCCTACGGTGTAGCTAAAAGTATCCCAAACTCACTCGGTTCATCCACTAGATCGCAACCGCCGCCTTATATAGCAGCCGGACCCAATCCACAAACCCCTGCCCGAACCACCCCAGCACCTCCAACAAATACGCCCACTCCACCCGATCAAAAGCCATCTCTGCGTCCATCGCCACCACTACCTCTACCTCCTGCCCCTCCAAAGGCATCATAATTACATTGAGTAGCCTCCGCACATTCGCCGACGACTGTCTTCCCTTCACAAAACCCGTCTGATCACTACCTATCACCCCGGCATACAGTACTCAATCCGCGATGCAAGCACCTTCACCAACAACTTGGCATCCAAAATCAATAACGATACCTGGCAGTAGGACCCATACTGCTCCGGATCCTTATCCTTCTCTAAAATCAGGGAGATGGAAGCCTGTGACAGTGTAGGAGGGAGTTCCCTCCTCTCCCTTGCTTCATTGTACACCCTCACCAGCAGTGGCCCCCAGTCCATCCCAAACTTTTTACAAAACTCTACCGGGAACCCGTCCAGCCCCTTCCATGCTTGCATTGCCTCCATAATGTCCATCACCTCCCTCAGCCCAATTGGGGCCCTCAGGCCCTGAACCAGCCACTCCTCCACTTTGGGAAACTCCAACCCACCCAGGAACCACTCCTCCCTGGATTTCTTCCTGGTCAGGGGCTCAGACTCGTATAACCTATAAAACGCCTCAAAAACGCTATCCACCCCTTCCGGGTCCATCACCATCTTACCCTTATTATCCCTCATTCTGCTAACCTCCCTCGTTGCCTCTTGCTTCCTCAACTGATGGGCCAACACCCTGCTCACCTTCTCCCCATATTCATAACTGCCCCTCTGCAACTGTCCCACCGCCTTCCCTGTAGAGACTAGCCCACACTCCATCTGGAGCCTCTGCCTTTCCTTCAACAACCCTGCCTCTGGCGCCTTTGAATATCTCCTGCCCACCCTCAAAATCCACCAGCCTTGCCCTCTCCTCCCACTCTGCCTTCTTCCTGTGCGCCCGAATCGAAATAAACTCCCCTTGAGTGCCTCCCACAACACGGCTGCTGTGACTTCCCCATGTCGTTCAACTCCACGTTGCCGCGAGTGGCAGCCAGCACCCACTCACTCACTTCCTCATCTGCCAGCAACCCCACATCTAGCCTGCACTGTGACCGTTGAACCTCCCCGAGCCACCCGCAAATCTACAAATGCGGTGCGTGGTCGGAAATCACCATCACCGAATACTCCGAGTCGGCCACCCCCACCAGCAGCGCCTTGTCCATCATAAAAAAGTCAATCCGGGAATACATCCGGTGCACATGGGAGAAGTATGAAAACTTATTCACCCTCGGCCTCCAAAAGCTCCACGGGTCCATCCCCCCCATGCTCTCCTTGGACTCCCTCAGCTCTCTCGCCACTCGCAACACCCTCGATGACTTGGGACACGACCGGTCCAAGCCCCCCCCCCCCCCAGATCGGCCACAACAATCTCCACCTAGAACGCAACCCACTTATTGACCAACACCGCCACCCTCCTCATCTTCATATTTCATATACCGTCCCAAATGAAACACCTGCCCCACTCATCCCTTTCTCAGCCTCGTCTGATCCCCCAATTTCAGGTGCATCTCATCTCCTGCAAATATGCCACGTCAGCCTTCAGACTCCTCAGATGTGTGAACACAAGCGAACGTTTGACAGCCCCATTCAACCCTCTCATGTTCCCCGCCCCCCTCCCCTGCCAATCATACATATCCCCTTTTGAGCCAGCACTAAGTCCTCGCCATGTGCCCCTTGAGGCCCGTCCTCGGATGTCCACCGCCATCGAAATCTTCCCAACTGCGCCACACCAACCCCTTTCCCACTCCCTCCCACCCTCAAATGAAAAAACAACCCCCCCCCCCCCCCCACTCCTTCTTTCTGGCAACCCCCTCTTCACTTCCGTTAACTAGCCCGCCCAGCTAACATGATCCCCGCCCAAGGCCTCCAACTTCTCCTCTTCTCTCCAGTGTTTCCCCCATCCCGGTCATCCCAACCACCAACACACAAAGAGTAACAAAAGGCACACTCACCATCACTGCTCCCCCGTCAAGACCTGCCCCAGAATATTCACCCATAGACACTTTAAAAAGCATACAAAACTCCTCCAAAGTTAAATGTCCTCACATTCCTCCCAGTCCATTGTCCCTCATAAAGTTGGTTGCCTCCTCTGGCATGTCGAAATAAAGTTCCTGTTTCTGGAAAGTCACCCATAGGGAACCGGGTATAATACTCCAAACTTCAACCCCTTCTCAAAGACAGCAGCCTTAACCCGGTGTAAACTGGCCCTCCTCTTCGCCATCTCCGTATCATGGTAGACCCGCAGCTCAAGTCCTTACCAGGTACACTTCTTTATCTGCCTCGCCTACCGTAGGATTTTTTCCTTATCGAAAAAGCGATGCAGCCGCACCACCATCGCTCGGATGGCTCGCCCACATGTAACCTCCTCCTCAGTGCCCTGTGCGCTCAGTCCACCTTGAGAGGCTTTTCAAAGGCCCCCTCTCCAGTCAACCTCTCCAGCATATTTGCCACAGACACAGCGGCCTCTGCACCTTCAATATCTTCAGGCACCTGTCATGAGAATGTCGCTTTAAGAAATGGTTAGCTGCTCATGTTACTGCAGTGATGTCAGAGTGTGGGTGGAGCTGAGCTCTGGTTTTGCTTTTTAGTTTCACTTTGAGAAAAGCTTGGATGTGTCTCTGTCTTTTTGTTTTTGTTTTTCAGTGTGTTGCGGCTGAAGTCAGCCAAAGCAGCTGCACTGTTGACCTCTCTGCCATGAAGGACTATCTCTTGATCATTTGGTGAATTCAGAAATTTAAATGTTTTCAGTATCGAAATTAAACCCTGGTGTGCTTCTGTTTAAAGGTTGTTAAGTCTTCTGGGTGTTAAAAAGAACAGCTTAAAGGATTCCTTAGTGTTGTATTCTTTGGGGGTTGTATTTGAATTGATGGTTGCTAAGATATTCACTGTTTGTTTTAAAAAGGTTAACTTGAGTTCATAGAATAAACATTGTGTTTTAAAAAATACTTTTCCATTTCTGCTGTACCACACCTGTAGAGTGGGCCGTGTGCTCCCCATACCACAATCTATTAAAGGTTGTGGGTCAGGTGAACTCCATGATACACTTTGGGGTTCTCTAAACCCTGGCCCATAACACATCCCAAAAATCCTCATATTCTGCCACCTGGAGCGGTTCTTCGGGTCCTCCACCTTGTCCCTCAGCCTCTTCAGGCTTTCATGCATCACTCCCAACTCCATCGCCAATGAGGCCATCTGCTCCTCATGCTCCTCCACCGCCTCCTCCAATTTCTGAATCGCCCGGCCCTGGGACTCCAGTCTCTGCTCGTTCAATCCCAGACCTCATCGGCTCCACCACCTTGGCCAGGCCTTCCAGGTCCTCTTTTCTCTGCTGCTGGAACTTGTTGTTCAAGTACTCCACAAGCTGCTCCGTCGACCACTGGGCAGACAACACTGCCCCCCTTGCACTCCGCCATCTTTACCTGTGGCGCACCACGAAACCTCTCCTGCTCCAACTACTCTTTCTTTCTCATGGCGTTCCTCGTCTGCTGATCCATGCACCAGCCACACCAGAGGAGTATTACCTTCCCTGAGCACTCCAGCCCCATTTGCCCTCAAATATTACACCCTTCGGGCAGGAAAACACCGAAAAAAATCCACCTTGAGAGGGAACCATCAAATGTGCGACCGCTCACTCCATGGCCGCCTCCGAAAGTGCCCAAATTGTCAAGTTTTAACAATTAAACATTTCACACACACAACATTTACAAAATAGAACCAACCCAAAATAAAACAACAGCTCAGACCACCCCCCTCAAATCCCTCCCCCTAACAGTTGGCGGCAACCAGCTCTCCAAAATGTAATACAATAATAATAATCTTTATTATTGTCACAAGTAGGCTTACATCAACAATGCAATGAAAATCTCCAACAAACCCCATCTCTTGTGGAACCTCTCAGAGCAAATTTCACCTTCTCCAAATACAAGAATTCCATTAGATCCCCCAGCCATACCGAGGCACAGGGTGGAGAAACCGACCTCCACCCCAACAGAACCGACCTCCACCCCAACAGATCGATCAATGAGACGAAGGCTAAAACATCCACCTCCCCCCCCCTTCCGTCTGCAACTCCGGTAAGTCTGACACAACAAATATGGCCCCCAGGGGACTGGGCTCTAAGTCAACATGTAGAATTGCCGACATGGTGCTGAAGAACGACCCCCAAAGCTTCTCCAACTTCGGGCAGGACCAGAACATCTGTACGTGATTGGCTGGGCCCCTCCCACACCACTCATAATATCCTCCAACCCCTCAAACAACCATCTCATCCTCGACTTTGTCAGTTGCACTCTCTACACTGCCATGGGCAGCACGGTAGCACAGTGGTTAGCACTGTTGCTTCACAGCTCCAGGGTCCCAGGTTCAATTCCTGTCTTGGGTCACTGTCTGTGCAGAGTCTGCACGTTCTCCCTGTATCCGTGTAGGTTTCCTCCAGGTGTTCCGATTTCCTCCCACAAGTCCCAAAAGACATGCTGTTAGGTAATTTGGACAGTCTGAATTCGCCCTCTGTGTACCCCAACAGGTGCCGAAATGTGGCAACTAGGGGCTTTTCACAGTAACTTCATTGCAGTGTGAATGTAAGCCTACTTGTGACAATAAAGATTATTATTACTAGCTGTATCAATCCTAGCCTCGCATATGAGGTTGAGGCATTCACCCTCTGCAGCACCTCACACCACAATCCCTCGTCCTATGCCAGCCCCAGCTCCTCTTCCCACTTGGCCTTAATCCCCTCTAGAGACTCCCATCCTCCTCCAAAATCAAAGAACAATACAGCACAGGAACAGGCCCTTCGGCCTTCCAAGTCTGTACCGGTCTTACCAACCTTGGCCAAAACCCTCAGCACTTCCTTGTGCCGTATCCCACTATACCCATCCGATCCATGTGTTTGTCAAGATGCCCTTTGAACACCGTTAATGTATCTGCTTCCACAACCTCCCCTGGCAATGTGTTCCAGGCACTCACCACCCTCTGCGTAAAAAACCTGCCTCGCACAACTCCTCTAAACTTTGCCCCACGGACCTTAAACCTATGCCCCCTGGTGACTGACCCCACCACCCTGGGAAAGAGTGCCTGCCCATCCACTCTATCCATGCCCCTCATAATCTTGTAGACCTCTATCAGGTCACCCCTCAACCTCCGTCTTTTTAATGAAAATGGTCCAAGTCTCTCCACATGGTCAGCCTCTCCACATAGCTAGCACCCTCCAGACCAGGCAACATCTTGGTAAACCTCCTCTGCACACTCTCCAAAGCCTCCACATCCTCCCATAAATCGCTGAGATGACCCCCCCCCCTCCAACCTCATCACCAAAGCACCCCCTCCAGCAACGAGGAGGGCAGTGCTACCAGACCTTGTTATCACTTAGGAGGGTGGTGCTAATCCCAAACTTTAAACCACACATTTGACTTGTATTGTTCGAAATCTGCAGATTAGAAGCGCATATACCTAATATTATTGTCTGCATTTGAGCCCTTCCCGGCATGACACTTGCTAGTCATCTATCGAAGCCGCTCCTATTACTAATGGAATAATTATGGCCTTTGCATTCTGTAGGCAGGACTTCTCATGCAAACAAGATGCAGCTGCATTACAGTGCTTAGAAGCTGTTTTTGTCTATTGTGTTTCTGCAATAGGTCTGACATTGACGGAGTCTGTAAATGTGGATGATCTATGTAAGCATCTGGGGAAACTGGAAAGAAAACTGAATGACCTCAGATTTGCAAAAGAAACAAAATATGTGCCAGCACAGATCAAAACTGATATATGCCAAGAAATTTATCAGCAAATGCAACAATGGGAAGAGCTGGTCACGCTGAATAAGCAACTAAAACTCAGGTATTTAAGAAGATTATTTTATTGTTGTCTAATAACAATCAAAAGGGTAGAAATTAAATTGGCAATTCTTTAGATTCCTCGTTTGAAATTTCCCGGGCGGGCTTCTCGGAGCCTCCGCGCCGAAATCACGCTCGGCGTGGGGCAGAGAATGTGCGTCAGACCCGCGATCGGGTCCGACGTTGCTGCTGCGATTCTCCTGTCCACGGACAATTGGCGGCAATCGGGCGCGCGGGTCGACGCGGCGCCGGTCAGGGGCCATTGAAAGAGGCCCCCGCAGCAATTCTCCAGCTACAGCTGGCCGAGGTCCCACCGACGTGGTTCTCTCATGATTCCACCTGACGGGCACACGGCGTGGCGGCTGCAGACTCAGTCCGCGGCCGCCCTGGCGGAGTGCATGGGTATCATTCACTGGGGGAGGGCCTCCAGGACGGGCAGGTTATTGATCGGGGGCCACCGATCTGCGGGCCAGAGTGATTTGCGCGCGTTTATTCGTGGGCATGGGGACATAGCCCCATTATTGGAGAATCCCGCCTCCTGTATTTAGATAAGAATGAAATGTTTTGAGACTTCCGGGTGCGGCGATGACCAGCTAAGTCGCACGTTTCGGCAGCTCCCGGTGGAACGGACTTTTGGGCTCTTAATAGGAGCCCCAACGGCAATTTTAACGGCTAAAAACACTGTGCGGTAAACCATTGCGGTGGATCCTCTAGAGCAGCGGCAAGGAAGGCAAGCACAAAGCAAGATGGCATCAGAAGGTGGCAGCTTAATATGGGGCCCTGACCAACAAGAGTTCCTGCGGCGCTGCGTGGAAGAACTTAAAAAGGAGATGAAGAAGGAGCTGTTGGCCCCGATATTACAGGCGATTGAAGGGCTAAAGGAGGAGCAAAAGACCCAGGAGCAGGAGCTTCGGGTCGTGAAGGCAAAGGCTGCTGAGAATGAGGACGAAATACAGGGCCTGGTGGTGAAGACAGAGATGCACGAGGCACAACACAAAAGGTGTGTGGAAAGGCTGGAGGTGCTGGAGAATAATGCGAGGAGGAAGAATTTAAGGATTCTTGATCTTCCCGAAGGTGCAGAAGGGGCGGACGTCGGGGCATATGTGAGCACGATGCTAATGGGATTGGAGGCCCCGACGGGCCCGTTGGAGGTGGAGGGAGCTTATCGAGTTATGGCGCGAAGACCGAGGGCTGGAGAAATTCCTCGAGCCATAGTGGTGAGATTTCTCCGATATAAGGACAGAGAGATGGTCCTCAGATGGGCAAAGAAAACCCGGAGCAGTAGGTGGGAGAACGCGGTGATCCGCGTATATCAAGATTGGAGTGCGGAGGTGGCGAGAAGGAGGGCAAGCTTTAATCGGGCCAAGGCGGTGCTGCACAAAAGGAAGGTTAAATTTGGAATGCTGCAGCCGGCAAGACTGTGGGTCACACATCAAGGGAAACACCACTACTTTGAAACGGCAGAAGAGGCGTGGACATTTATTGTCGAGGAGAAACTGTAATAAGCGGGCTAGAAAAAGAACGTTTGGGACAAAGTGGTGGGGTGATTACGTGGGGTGAAGGGGGGGGAAAAGGGGGAAGAGATGATTTCCCAAGTTGTTAATCCTGTGACCCTGTAACTTTTCTCTCTTCCCCATGTCGTGGGGGAGGGGGGGAGGGAGGATGAGGAGCTGGGGGCGCCGGCCATTGGGGGCGGGGCCAAATGGGAAACGCGGGCTTTGTTCCCGCGCTATGGTAATCATGGCGGGAACAGGGTAGCAGGAAGGAGGGGGTCTCGCACAGTGGGGGCCGAGGTCACGGTGAGAAGCCGAGGACGGCCAGAGTTTGCTGACTTCTGGGAGCAACATGGGGGGTGCAATTACGCTAGAAAAGGATCTAGCGGGGGGGGGGGGGTTAACTGGGTTGCTGCTGCTGGGGAGAAGGGGAGCTGGTATGGGGTGGGGTGATCGGGGCTGGAGGGCGCCGTTGGGGGGAGATACGGCTACGTGGGAACCGGGTGAGGAGCTGGATTGAAAAAGGAGATGGCTAGTCGACAACGGGGGGGGGGGGGGGGGTAAAGAGCCCCCCAACTCGGCTGATCACGTGGAATGTGAGAGGGCTGAACGGGCCGATTAAGAGGGCACAGGTACTCGCACACCTAAAGAAACTTAAGGCAGATGTGGTTATGCTACAGGAGACGCATCTGAAACTGATAGACCAGGTCAGACTACGCAAAGGATGGGTGGGGCAGGTGTTTCATTCGGGGCTAGACGCAAAAAATAGGGGGGTGGCTATATTAGTGGGGAAGCAGGTGATGTTTGAGGCAAAGACCATAGTGGCGGATAGTGGGGGCAGATACGTGATGGTGAGTGGCAGATTGCAAGGGGAGGCGGTGGTTTTAGTGAACGTATATGCCCCGAACTGGGATGATGCCAATTTTATGAGGCGTATGTTGGGACGCATCTCGGACCTAGAGACGGGAAAGTTGGTAATGGGTGGAGATTTTAATACGGTGCTGGACCCAGGGCTGGACAGATCGAGGTCCAGGACCGGAAGGAGGCCGGCTGCAGCTAGGATGCTCAAGGACTTTATGGAGCAGATGGGAGGAGTAGACCCCTGGAGATTTAGTAGACCTAGGAGTAAGGAGTTTTCGTTTTTCTCCTATGTCCACAAAGTTTATTCACGGATAGACTTTTTTGTTTTGGGAAGGGCACTGATCCCGAAGGTGACGGGGACGGAGTACACGGCTATAGCTATCTCGGACCACACTCCACATTGGGTGGACCTGGAGATAGGGGAGGAAAAAGAACAGCACCCACCCTGGAGAATGGACATGGGATTGTTGGCAGATGAGGGGGTGTGTTTAAGGGTGAGGGGGTGTATTGAAAGGTACTTGGAACTCAATGACAATGGGGAGGTTCAGGTGGGAGTGGTCTGGGAGGCGTTGAAGGCAGTGGTTAGAGGGGAGCTGATATCTATCAGGGCACATAAAGGAAAGCAGGAGGGTAGGGAAAGGGAGCGGTTGTTGAAAGAACTTTTGAGGGTGGACAGACAATATGCGGAGGCACCGGAGGAGGGACTGTACAGGGAAAGGCAAAGGCTACATGTAGAATTTGACTTGTTGACTACAGGTAATGCAGAGGCACAATGGAGGAAGGCACAGGGTACGAGTATGGGGAGAAGGCGAGCAGGTAGCTGGCCCACCAACTGAGGAAAAGAGGAGTAGCGAGGGAGATAGGGGGGGGTGAGAGATGAGGAGGGTGAGATGGAGCGGGGAGCGGAGAGAGTGAATGGAGTGTTCAAGCCATTTTATGAAAGATTATATGAAGCTCAGCCCCCGGAAGGGAAGGAGAGAATGATGTGCTTTCTGGATCAGCTGGAATTTCCTAAGGTGGAGGAGCAGGAGAGGGCGGGACTGGGAGCACAGATTGAGACGGAGGAAGTCGTGAAAGGGATTGGGAGCATGCAGGCGGGGAAGGCCCCGGGACCAGACGGATTCCCAGTGGAATTCTATAGGAAATATATGGACTTGCTGGCCCCGCTACTGATGAGAACCTTTAATGAGGCTAGGGAAAGGGGGCAGCTGCCCCCGACTATGTCAGAGGCAACGATATCGCTCCTTCTAAAGAAGGAAAAAGACCCGCTGCAATGCGGGTCCTATCGGCCCATTTCCCTCCTGAATGTGGATGCTAAGATTCTGGCCAAGGTAATGGCAACGAGGATAGAGGATTGTGTCCCGGGGGTGGTTCATGAGGACCAAACTCGGTTTGTGAAGGGGAGACAGCTGAACACGAATATACGGACGCTGCTAGGGGTAATGATGATGCCCCCACCAGAGGGGGAAGCGGAGACAGTGGTGGCGATGGATGCCGAGAAAGCATTTGATAGAGTGGAGTGGGATTATTTGTGGGAGGTGCTGAGGAGATTTGGCTTTGGAGATGGGTATATCAGATGGGTACAGTTGCTGTATGGGGCCCCGATGGCGAGCGTGGTCACGAATGGATGGGGGTCCGATTATTTTCGGCTCCATAGAGGGACGAGGCAGGGATGTCCTCTGTCCCCGTTATTGTTTGCACTGGCGATTGAGCCCCTGGCCATAGCATTGAGGGGTTCCAGGAAGTGGAGGGGAGTACTCAGGGGAGGAGAAGAACACCGGGTATCTCTGTATGCGGATGATTTGTTGTTGCATGTGGCGGACCCGGCGGAGGGGATGCCAGAGATAATGCGGATACTTGGGGAGTTTGGGGATTTTTCAGGGTATAAATTGAACATGGGGAAAAGTGAGTTGTTTATGGTGCATCCAGGGGAGCAGAGCAGGGAAATAGAGGATTTACCGTTGAGGAAGGTAACAAGGGACTTCCGGTACTTGGGGATCCAGATAGCCAAGAATTGGGGGACATTACACAGGCTTAATTTAACGCGGTTGGTGGAACAGATGGAGGAGGACTTTAAGAGATGGGACATGGTGTCCCTGTCACTGGCAGGTAGGGTGCAGGCGGTTAAAATGGTGGTCCTCCCGAGATTCCTTTTTGTGTTTCAGTGCCTCCCGGTCGTGGTCACGAAGGCTTTTTTCAAGAGAATCAAGAAGAGCATTATGAGTTTTGTGTGGGCTGGGAAGACCCCGAGAGTGAGGAGGGGATTTTTGCAGCGTAGTAGAGACAGGGGGGGGTTGGCACTACCGAGCCTAAACGACTATTACTGGGCCGCCAATGTTTCAATGGTGTGTAAGTGGATGGGAGAAGGGGAGGGAGCGGCGTGGAAGAGATTGGAGAGGGCGTCCTGCAGGGGGACTAGCCTACAAGCAATGGTGACGGCACCGTTGCCGTTCTCACCGAAGAAATACACCACAAGCCCGGTGGTGGAGGCTACATTGAAAATTTGGGGGCAGTGGAGACGGCATAGGGGAAAGACGGGAGCCTCGGTGCGGTCCCCGATAAGAAATAACCATAGGTTTGTTCCGGGGAGAATGGATGCGGGATTTGGAACATGGCAAAGAGCTGGGGTAGTACAATTGAGAGATCTGTTCGTAGATGGGGCGTTTGCGAGTCTGGGAGCGCTGACGGAAAAATATGGGTTGCCCCAAGGGAATGCATTTCGGTATATGCAACTGAGGGCTTTCGCGAGGCAACAGGTGAGGGAATTCCCGCAGCTCCCGACGCAGGAGGTGCAGGATAGAGTGATCTCAGAGACATAGGTGGGGGGTGGTAAGGTGTCGGACATATATAGGGAAATGAGGGACGAGGGGGAGATCATGGTAGATGAGCTGAAAGGGAAATGGGAAGAAGAGCCGGGGGAGGAGATTGAGGAGGGGCTGTGGGCCGACGCCCTACGTAGGGTAAACTCATCGTCCTCGTGTGCCAGGCTAAGCCTGATACAATTTAAGGTGTTACACAGGGCGCATATGACTGGAGCACGGCTCAGTAAATTTTTGGGGGTAGAGGATAGGTGTGGGAGATGCTCGAGAAGCCCAGGGAATCACACCCACATGTTCTGGTCATGCCCGGCACTACAGGGGTTCTGGGGGGGGGGGGTGGCAAAGGTGCTTTCGAAGGTGGTGGGGGTCCAGGTCGAACCAGGCTGGGGGTTGGCTATATTCGGGGTTGCAGAAGAGCCGGGAGTGCAGGAGGCGAGAGAGGCTGATGTTTTGGCCTTTGCGTCCCTAGTAGCCCGGCGCAGGATATTGCTTATGTGGAAGGAAGCCAAACCCCTGGGCGTGGAGACCTGGATAAACGACATGGCAGGGTTTATAAAGTTAGAATGGATCAAGTTCGTATTAAGGGGTTCGGCTCAAGGGTTCACCAGACGGTGGCAACCGTTCGTCGACTACCTCACAGAAAGATAGAGGGAATGGAAAAGAAGAAGACAACAGCAGCAACCCAGGGGGAGGGGGGGGGGGGAGGGACTGGACGGACTCTCAGGGATGTCATTGTATATGTATAGACACTTGTTATAAGTAATGTATATTGGATTGTTGGATTGTATCTTTGGAGAGTAACTATTTTTGACAAGGCAGTTGCCACTCAGTTTTGTTTCTGTTTTTGTTTATATATTATTTATTTATTTGTTTAAAACTGGCCATGGGTATTTATATTGCTTTGTTGTTGTTCAAAAGAAAAACTATGTACTGTTATGTTTGGCCACAACATTTTGAATAAAATATATTAAATTAAAAAAAAAAAAAATGAAATGTTTTATTTATTATTAGTAGACATATCAGAATAAAAGATATTAGTGAACAATCACCAATGGTTTTTGAAGAGGAAGGGGAACAGGTGTGGTTTACCCAGTGACATAGAATGAAATAGAACTGAGATCCTGCAAAGTGAGTTTCAACAGTTATCATAAAATAAAGATGTGGATCTCAAGAGCAATACTCTCAGAATTACTTCCAGGAATAGGTAAGAGAGTTAAATGTGAGGTTGAAGAGACGTATAGGATGAAAATTGAGAATTCTGAAACATTAGGGACACATCCAGAGCATGAGCGATTTGTACTGAATGGATGGGCTTCTTTTGACTCAGGCTTGGACCAATGCACTTGGAGAATAATTAGTGCTGTGAGGAAGTGCTGGGTGACACGGTAGCACAGTGGTTAGCACCGTTGCTTCACAGCGGCAGGGTCCCAGGTTCGATTCCCGTCTTGGGTCACTGTCTGTGCGAAGTCTGCACATTCTTCCTGTGTCTGCGTGAATTTCCTCATGGTGCTCCAGTTTCTTCTCACAAGTCCCAAACAACGTGCTGTTAGGTAATTTGGACATTCTGAATTCTCCCTCTGTGTACCCGAACAGGCGGTGGAATGTGGCGACTAAGGGCATTTAACAGTAACTTCATTGCAGTTTTAATGTAAGGCTTCTTGTGACAATAAAGATTATTATTTAGGGGTTAAATCAGTTTGAAGAGTGATGAATGGGACAGCAAAAAAAAAAGCAGAAAGGAAAACAAAAGTGACAAGGGGGTAAATATTACTTTACGCGATAGCTTATAATAGATGATAGCGAATCACCAGATTGTTTTATGTTTTTTTCCAATAGTTTTATTTCTGTTGACTTGATTAACCAGGACAGACATTTTATAAATCTATTTAAAATGTGTTTGAATAAGGAGTAATCTGGTTATAAATTGAGACAGCGGTGCATGCGTAATTGTTTGTGCTACTTTATGACATTGACTACATTTCAAAAATGCTTTGTTGTCTGTAAACTAACCAGGAATATAAAAACAGATTATAGGAGCTTTTACAAGTATTTGAAAAGGAGGAGACTAATTGAAGAAAACATTAGTACCTTTAAGCAGAGAGAGGAGAAATTATCATGGGGAGTGAGGGAATGGCAAGGATTCTGAACACATATTTTGTGTCTGTCTTCAGAGTAGAAAACACTAATTACATACCATTGTCAGGGTAACTGAGGGCTAATAGGAAGAAACTTAATATGAGCAGAGAAACAGTATTGGAAAACTTAAGTAACAAAAAGTTGACAAATCCCTAGAACCTGATGCTTACACCCAAGAGTTCTAAAGGAGATAGTTGCAGAGATAATGAATGTACAGGTTATGATTTTCCAAAATTCTGTAGATTTTAGAAGGGACCCAGCAGATTAGAAGTTAGCAAGTGTAATTCTGCTGTCAAGGAAAGAGGGAGAGAGATAACAGAGATATATAGTGATACTCGGTCAATAACTCCAGAAGCGAGATTGGATGACAATTGAAGACTTTATTGGACTAGATGTTTCCTCCAGCAGCGCAGGTACAGAATGCGGCTGCTAGGGAGACACAGACTCTTGTACTCCGCGTTACTGGGCGGAACCAGCAGGCAGGCTTCACCAATGATCTTCATGTCTCAGGTACCTCCCACACCAATGGTCTTCCAGCCTCAACCTAGGTACCCCTAATACAGACTACCACATTCACCCCCTGTTAAAAAAGTGTCCGGCGGGGGTGGTGGTCTCGCGTCATACAGTGGTAGAGGTTATGGTGATACCAGTCGGTGGTACAGTGTTTTGCCTTATTACATGTCACAGCTATTTACAGTATTCATTTTACATGTACATGTCAGAATGAAGCAATTAGTCGATCGGGGGCCCTGGTCGCCCTTTGTGATCGTTGCAGTTTCGGCGGTGATGCAGGCGCCGGCTCGGGCATCCGTGACTCGTGGGAGCGTGACTTCGGCTTCTACGGTAGCTTCATCACCCCTGGGTGGGACCAGTAGAAGAATTGATCCACCTGGAAAGGGCGCAGCCGTGGGGTGCGCCGGTGGGAGGGACGGTGGGGTTTGTGGGGGGTGTGTGTGTGGGGATCCAGCGGGGGCCAGGTCCCGTAGGGAGACCGTATCCTGCCGGCCGTCGGGGTACGCCACGTAGGCGTACTGAGGGTTAGCGTGAAGGAGGTGGACCCTCTCTACCAATGGGTCTGACTTGTGCGCCTGCACGTGTTTGCGGAGCAGAATGGGTCCAGGAGCTGCCAGCCATGTTGGGAGCGAGGTCCCGGAGGAGGACTTCCTAGGGAAGACGAGACGTCCATGAGGTGTTTCGTTGGTCGTGGTACACAGCAGTGATCGGATGGAGTGGAGTGCATCGGGAAGGACCTCCTGCCAGCGGGAGACTGGGAGATTCCTGGACCGTAAGGCCAGTAGGACGGTTTTCCAGACCGTTCCGTTCTCCCTCTCTACCAATCCGTTTCCCCGGGGGTTATAACTGGTCGTCCTGCTCGAGGCGATGCCCTTGCTGAGCAGGAATTGACGCAGTTCGTCGCTCATGAAGGAGGACCCCCTATCGTTGTGTATCTAGGCAGGGAAACCGAACAGGGTAAAGATACTGTGGAGGGCTTTTATGACGGTGGCTGCGGTCATGTCGGGGCAGGGGATGGCAAATGGGAAGCGGGAGTATTTGTCAATCACGTTCAGGAAATATGTGTTGCGACTTCCGGTTGCGGCTATGCCGAGGTAGGTCGCACGTTCGGCAGCTCCCGCCAGGAATGGACTTTTGGGCTCTTTAGAGGGGCCCCAACGGCAATTGTTCGACGGCTCCCAGTGTGGGAAGGTGACAGCAAGGTTCCCCCGGCACTGTATGGATTGGACCAGGAGTGGAGCGGTTAAGAAAGTGATCCTGGTGCAGCGGAAAGTGCGAGTGAGGAGAAGCAAGATGGCGGCGGGTGGAGACCAAGCAGCGTGGGCGCAATGGTCGCAGGAGCAGCAGGAGTTCTTCAAACGCTGCTTTGCGGAGTTGAAGGCAGAAATGCTGGCGCCAATGAAGGCATCAATTGAGAAGCTTGTGGAGACCCAGAAGGCCCAAGGGGCGGCGATCCGGGAGGTGCGGCAAAACGCCTCGGAGAACGAGGACGAGATCTTGGGCCTGGCGGTGAAGGTGGAGGCGCACGATGCGCTGCACAAGAGGTGGCAGGAAAAATTTGAGGACCTGGAGAATAGGTCGAGGAGAAAGAATCTTCGGATTCTGGGTCTCCCTGAAGGAGTGGAGGGGCCCGATGCCGGGGCATATATGGGCACGATGCTCAATTCGCTGATGGGTGCGGGAGCTTTCCCGAGGCCCCTGGAGCTGGATGGGGCTCATCGGGTCCTGGCAAGGAGACCCAAAGCCAAAGAGCCGCCAAGGGCTGTAGTGGTGAGGTTCCACCGCTTTATGGACAGAGAGTGCGTCCTGAGATGGGCCAAAAAAGAACGGAGCAGCAGGTGGGAGAACACGGAGATCCGAATCTACCAGGACTGGAGTGCGGAGGTGGCTAAGAAGAGGGCTGGTTTTAATCGGGCTAAGGCGGTTCTCCATCGGAAGGGAGTGAAGTTCGGGATGCTGCAGCCAGCGCGATTGTGGGTCACGTTCCAAGATCGGCACCACTATTTCTGAAGCATGGAGGGTGCGTGAGAAGAAGGCCACGGGCCTGCCCGCTTGGTTGAGGGTGGCGGCCAGAGCTACGTCGGACGCATCGCTCTCGACTTGGAAGGGAAGGGATTCATCGATTGCGTGCACCATGGCCTTTGTGATGTCCGCCTTTATGCGGCTGAAGGCCTGGCGGGCCTCTGCCGACAGGGGGAAAACTGAGGATTGGATTAGTGGGCGGGCCTTGTCCGCATAATTGGGGACCCACTGGGTGTAATCTGAGAAAAATCCCAGGCAGCGTTTCAGGGCCTTGGAGCAGTGGGGGAGGGGAGACTCCATGAGGGGGCGCATGCGTTCGGGATCTGGGCCTATGACTTCATCATGCACTACGTAGCCAAGGATGGCTAGACAGTTTGTGCTGAACACACGTTTGTCCTTGTTGTAGGTCAGGTTAAGGGTTTTTGCGGTATGGAGGAATTTGCGGAGGCTGGTGTCGTGGTCCTGCTGGTCGTGGCCGCAGATGATGACATTGTCGAGGTACGGGAACGTGGCCTGCAAACCATACCGGTCAACCATTCGG
Organism: Scyliorhinus torazame; assembly: GCF_047496885.1. Classification (NCBI taxonomy): domain Eukaryota; kingdom Metazoa; phylum Chordata; class Chondrichthyes; order Carcharhiniformes; family Scyliorhinidae; genus Scyliorhinus; species Scyliorhinus torazame. Next base: position 314,399,058 of record NC_092707.1, read on the forward strand.
TCCATCTCCCGTTGGAAGACCGAGACTCCATTTGTGACACCGAAGGAAACCCTTAGGAAGTGGTAGAGCCTCCCATCTGCTTCGAATGCAGTGTACCTGCGGTCGGCTGGGCGGATGGGGAGCTGGTGGTAGGCGGATTTGAGGTCCACCGTGGAAAAGACCTTGTGTTGTGCAATCTGATTGACCAAATCAGATATGCGGGGGAGAGGGTACGCGTCGAGCTGTGTAGACCTGTTGATGGTCTGACTATAATTGATGACCATCCTGTGCTTCTCCCCAGTCTTTACAACCACTACTTGAGCTCTCGAGAGGCTGTTGCTAGCCTCGATAACACCTTCCTTCAGTAGCCGCTGGACGTCCGACCTAATGAAGGTCCGGTCCTGGGCACTGTACCGTCTGCTCCTGGTGGCGACGGGTTTGCAATCCGGGGTAAGGTTCGCAAAAAGGGAAGGCGGGTCGACCTTGAGGGTCGCGAGGCTGCAGACAGTGAGGGGGAGGGGTATAGGGCCGCCAAATTTAAAAGTTAAGCTCTGGAGGTTGCATTGGAAGTTCAACCCCAGGAGCATGGCAGTGCAGAGGTGAGAGAGGACGTAAAGTCGGAAATTTTTTAATTCTCTTCCCTGGCCTGTGAGGTTCACTAGGCAGAACCCCTTGATCTCTACAGAGTGAGATCCGGAGGCCAGGGAGATTTTTTGGTTAACTGGGTGTATGGGAAGAGAACATCGCCTTACCGTGTTGGGGTGTGTGAAGCTTTCTGTGCTCCTGGAGTCAATCATGCAGGATGTTTTGCGCCCGTTGATGAGTACAGTCGTCGTCGCGGTTGAGAGTGTTCGGGGCCAAGACTGGTCCAGGGTCACCGAGGCGAGTCGTGGTACAAATTGGAGATTTTCCTCGGGCGGTGCGTGGTCATCCGAATCGGGGTCCTGAGACTCCAGCCAAGATGGCGGCGGCCACGCGTCGCACATGGCTGGGGGTGGGCAAGTTGGCGGCACCCACGCATCGCATGTGGTCCCTGGGGAACAAGATGGCGGCGCCCGGGGCCCGCACATGGCTGGGGAAAAAGATGGTGGCGCCCGCGGCCCGCACATGGCCCGTGGACAGAGTTGTGGTGGCGGCCCTGGTTCGCCCCGGAGACAGCGACGACCGCCCGGGCCTGGCATACTGCCACGAAATGGCCCTTTTTGCCACAACCTTTGCAGCTGGAGGAGCGGGCCGGGCAGCGCTGCCGGGGGTGCTTGGCTTGCCCGCAAAAATAACAGCGGGCCCCCCCAAGTTGCCTGGTAGCCGCGCGGCACAAGATTGTGGGGGGATGGGGGCTGCATCGGGGTTGGCCGCGGGTGGGTTCCACCCTGTCCAAGGGGCTGCCGCGCGGTCGGGAGCGTACGCGCTGGCATTTCGCGAGGCCATGTCCAGGGAGCTAGCAAGGGCGCGTGCCTCCTTGAGGCCTAGTGTCTCTTTCTCCAGCAGCTGCTGATGGATTTGTGAGGGCAGCATACCTGCAACGAATGCGGCCCGGATTAAAAGTTCTGTGTGGTCGCTGGCTGAAACTTGCGGGCAGTCAACAGTTCCTACCCAGTACCAGGAGCATGCGGTAGAATTCATCCAGCGATTTCCCCCGCGATTTGTCGCCTTGTCGCTAGCAGATGCCGGGCGTAAACCTGGTTTACTGGGCGAATGTAGTGTCCTTTTAATAGGGCCATCGCGGCCTCGAAATCGTCCGCATCCTCGATGAGGGTGTAGATCTCTGGGCTCACCCTCGAGTGGAGAACTTGCAGTTTCTGGTCCTCCGTGGGTGCAGTCATGGCTATGCTGAGGTACCCTTTGAAGCACGCCAGCCAGTGTTTGAAGGTTGCCGCTGAGTTTACCACGTGGGGCTGAGTTGCAGACACTCCGGCTTGATTTGGAGCTCCATTCTTTAAAATCTAGTCCAATAAATTGATGCTTGATTAATAACTCCAGAAGCGAGATTGGGTGACAATTGAAGGCTTTATTGGACTAGATGTTTCCCCCAGCAGTGCAGATACAGAATGCGGCTGCTGGGGAGACACAGACTCTTATACTCCGCCTTACTGGGCGGAACCAGCAGGCAAGCCTCACCAATGATCTTCATGTCTCAGGTACCTCCCACACCAATGGTCTTACAGCCTCAACCTGGGTACCCTAATACAGACTACCACATATAGTAAGAAGTCTTATAACACCAGGTTCAAGTCCTGGTGTTGTTTCAAATCTCTAGCTTTCGGAGCGCAGCTCCTTCATCAGGTGATGAAGGCGCTGCGCTGATAAAAAAGCTGGGCTGATAAAAAAGCTTTGAAATAGGTGTGGACCAGAACTATTTTTTAAAAATGGATATGACTTTAATGAAGCATTTCCTGGACATTTGGAAGAAAATTAAAAATGAATAAAATATTTATTTCTTGACTATACTTTCCCAATTGCTAAAACCACAAGTTTAATGTTGAAACCACCCAAAAGGTGCTCTCACTGTATTGGTTCCTTCTGTATTACCCAGTTACAGTGTTAGTCTGAACATTCCAGAGTATAATAGTAATGTTTGCTTGGATTTTCACAGACTGCTCCTCTTCCCTGGAGTTTTATTTTCTTCAGGTTTTGAAGTGTGTCTTCTCACAAATGTTATTTACCAGGAACAGCAGAGCTGGCCAACTCCCTGATTTTTTTCTTGAGCAAGACCCAAACCTCTCTCATTCCTCTACAGACTGTGTAGAGACCTTGGGCAAATTTTTATTTAAGAAATAATGAAGAAGTTAAGTGGAAAGGAAGCATGCTGAAAAAGAGGAGAATGATTTAAGAAACACTAAAAACAAACAATTTTTAATCACAACAATTTAAAAGTATTTTTTTATTTTAAATGACAAAAGTAGTTTAAAGCTTCAAATAAAGGTTTGTTACGATCTTTGTACAATCTTACTGAAACCATGCAATAGGAAATCAAGTAATGTAGACGGGAAGTAAAAGTACATGAATATTCTGGCTATGTTACTGAACTAACATCCCAGCAATGGTGAGTTCTGATGCCAACATGGTAAGTTAACAAAAATGAATTAGAGTTACCAGCTCAAATACTGACAATGCATGTACATTAGAAGATAGCTTGAGGTTGGATCTACATGTGGTGAAACACTGGACAGCCAGGGAAGAGGACAATGAAAGCATAGCTGACGAGGTCACACATGAGTTCTGCTGCAGAGAACTCAGACGAGGACTTTGATAGGGCAGCCTACAGAAATGCTCAGTGCAGTAGTGGGCCCACCAGAAAGCCTGCTGTCACTCAATGAGTCTGGGGAGTTCAGCACCAAGCTTGCACATGGCCTTGCACAGAGCTTGGATCTCATCCTTTCCAGTTGGAATAGTGGTCAACTATCATCTGATGTTGTCCAGGAAGAAAGGCTGTGTCTTCTGGATTTGGTGATCTCGACATCATGTATGGCTCTCAATTATCTTTTTTAAAAATATTTTATTCAAGGCATTGTCATGTAAACAAACAAAAGCAGAAGAACAATGTGGTAAAACACTGTAGTGTATAATATGTGTATTGTGGTAAATGGCCACTGTATTATATGTAATGTGGTAAACCACTGCCCGCTGGCTCCGCCTCCCCTCGGGCCCGGTATAATGGTGGCTGGTCTCCGCCTCTGATCCAGTTCGGGACCAGAGGCCAGGAGTTTGTCTGTTTAGTTTATTAAAGCCTCAGTTACGTTCACCACTCGTCGTGTGTTCATTGATGGCACATCAATTTAATAATAGAAATAGAAATAATTGGCTATTCTAAATTAATATTTTTTAAAAACATCCTCACCTGCTGCCACCCCCTAAACCTCGCATCCAGCCCCGTCGGCTCAAACCTACGGTTATCGCAGATCGGTGACAACACCGAGGCACCTCCAGTCCCAAATGCTGCCTCCACTGCCCCCACACCCTTTGGGCCGACACCACCACTGGACTCACGGAGTATCTGGCCAGCAAGAACAGCAGAGGCGCCAACAACAATGCCCTCAAACATATTCCCCTACATGATGCCGCCTCCACCCAACCCCACGCTGCTCCCTCACCCATGACCTATTTCCTAACCATAGCGATATTCACCACCCAGTAATTCATCATGTTCGGCAACGCCAGCCCCCCCTCCCCCCCTCACTTCCCCTCGCGCCCGCTCCAGGAAAGCCTTCCTAACCCGCGTTGTATTCCCCGCCCACGCAAACACTTAAAGTTGTTTCACTTTAACATCGTTAATAAAGTAGTGTCAATATATCCATTTACGTTGCCAGTTTCACTTTAACGCCACTTAACCTGTCTGCTCACATGATTTCTCCCACAGTGCTTCCACCCTTGCCCTCAGTCTCTCTTCCAACTACCCTTGCCGACACCCAGCCTTGCAGGCACTTTTATTTATTCCTTTATAAGACCATAAGACATAGGAGCAGAATTAGGTCACATGGCCCATCGAGACTGCTCCGCCATTCAATCATGGCTGATATTTTCTCATCCCCATTCTCCTGCCTTCTCCCCATAACCCCTGATCCCCTTATTAATTAAGAACCTATCTATCTCTGTCTGAAAGACACTCAGTGAATTGGCCTCCACAGCCTTCTGCGGCAAAGAGTTCCACAGATTCACCACCCTCTGGCTGAAGAAATTCCTCCTCATCTCTGTTTTAAATAATCGTCCCTTTAGTCTGAGATGGTGTCCTCTGGTTCTAGTTCTTCCTACAAGTGGAAACATCCTCTCCACGTCCACTCTATCCAGGTCTCGCAGTATCTTTTTAAAAAAAAATATTTTTATTCTCCTTTTTCACATTTTCTCCCGCATTTACACCCATCAACAATAAACAATAATCAGCAAGATATGTCAATCCCCATAATAACAACGATCCCATCCGCCCACCAACCCCCAAACATCAGTCCGCATGTTGACATGAACAAATGACAAAAAGGAATCAGGGATTACCCAATGACATAGGTAGGAAAGGGGATAAGGATGTCAGGCAGGCTTTCAGGGAACTAGGATGGAAGCTCAGAACTAGAACAAACAGAGTTGTTATCTCTGGGTTGTTGCCCGTGCCACGTGATAGTGAGATGAGGAATAGGGAGAGAGGGCAATTAAACACGTGGCTACAGGGATGGTGCAGGAGGGAGGGATTCAGATTTCTGGATAACTGGGGCTCTTTCTGGGGAAGGTGGGACCTCTACAGACAGGATGGTCTACATCTGAACCTGAGGGGCACAAATATCCTGGGGGGGAGATTTGTTAGTGCTCTTTGGGGGGGTTTAAACTAATGCAGCAGGGGCATGGGAACCTGGATTGTAGTTTTAGGGTAAGGGAGAATGAGAGTATAGAGGTCAGGAGCACAGATTTGACATCGCAGGAGGGGGCCAGTGTTCAGGTAGGTGGTTTGAAGTGTGTCTACTTCAATGCCAGGAGTATACGAAACAAGGTAGGGGAACTGGCAGCATGGGTTGGTACCTGGGACTTCGATGTTGTGGCCATTTCGGAGACATGGATAGAGCAGGGACAGGAATGGATGTTGCAGGTTCCGGGGTTTAGGTGTTTTAGTAAGCTCAGAGAAGGAGGCAAAAGAGGGGGAGGTGTGGCGCTGCTAGTCAAGAGCAGTATTACGGTGGCTGAGAGGATGCTAGATGGGGACTCATCTTCCGAGGTAGTATGGGCTGAGGTTAGAAACATGAAAGGAGAGGTCACACTGTTGGGAGTCTTCTATAGGCCTCCAAATAGTTCTAGGGATGTAGAGGAAAGGATGGCGAGAATGATCCTGGATAAGAGCGAAAGTAACAGGGTAGTTATTATGGGAGACTTTAACTTTCCAAATATTGAGTGGAAAAGATATAGTTCGAGTACATTAGATGGGTCGTTTTTTGTACAGTGTGTGCAGGAGGGTTTCCTGACACAGTTTGTTGACAGGCCAACAAGAGGCGAGGCCACGTTGGATTTGGTTTTGGGTAATGAACCAGGCCAGGTGTTGGATTTGGAGGTAGGAGAGCACTTTGGGGACAGTGACCACAATTCGGTGACGTTTACGTTAATGATGGAAAGGGATAAGTATACACCGCAGGGCAAGAGTTATAGCTGGGGGAAGGGCAATTATGATGCCATTAGACGTGACTTGGGGGGGGGATAAGGTGGAGAAGTAGGCTGCAAGTGTTGGGCACACTGGATAAGTGGAGCTTGTTCAAGGATCAGCTACTGCGTGTTCTTGATAAGTATGTACCGGTCAGGCAGGGAGGAAGGCGCCGAGCGAGGGAACCGTGGTTTACCAAAGAAGTGGAATCTCTTGTTAAGAGGAAGAAGGAGGCCTATGTGAAGATGAGGTGTGAAGTTTCAGTTGGGGCGATGGATAGATACAAGGTAGCGAGGAAGGATCTAAAGAGAGAGCTAAGAAGAGCAAGGAGGGGACATGAGAAGTATTTGGCAGGAAGGATCAAGGAAAACCCAAAAGCTTTCTATAGGTATGTCAGGAATAAGCGAATGACTAGGGAAAGAGTAGGACCAGTCAAGGACAGGGATGGGAAGTTGTGTGTGGAGTCTGAAGAGATAGGCGAGATACTAAATGAATATTTTTCGTCAGTATTCACTCAGGAAAAAGATAATGTTGTGGAGGAGAATGCTGAGCCCCAGGCTAATAGATTAGATGGCATTGAGGTACGTAGGGAAGAGGTGTTGGCAATTCTGGACAGGCTGAAAATAGATAAGTCCCCGGGACCTGATGGGATTTATCCTAGGATTCTCTGGGAGGCCAGGGAAGAGATTGCTGGACCTTTGGCTTTGATTTTTATGTCAACATTGGCTACAGGAATAGTGCCAGAGGACTGGAGGATAGCAAATGTGGTCCCTTTGTTCAAAAAGGGGAACAGAGACAACCCCGGCAACTATAGACCGGTGAGCCTCACGTCTGTAGTGGGTAAAGTCTTGGAGGGGATTATAAGAGACAAGATTTATAATCATCTAGATAGGAATAATATGATCAGGGATAGTCAGCATGGCTTTGTGAAGGGTAGGTCATGCCTCACAAACCTTATCGAGTTCTTTGAGAAGGTGACTGAACAGGTAGACGAGGGTAGAGCAGTTGATGTGGTGTATATGGATTTCAGCAAAGCGTTTGATAAGGTTCCCCACGGTAGGCTATTGCAGAAAATACGGAGGCTGGGGATTGAGGGTGATTTAGAGATGTGGATCAGAAATTGGCGAGCTGAAAGAAGACAGAGGGTGGTGGTTGATGGGAAATGTTCAGAATGGAGTTCAGTCACAAGTGGAGTACCACAAGGATCTGTTCTGGGGCCGTTGCTGTTTGTCATTTTTATCAATGACCTAGAGGAAGGCGCAGAAGGGTGGGTGAGTAAATTTGCAGACGATACTAAAGTCGGTGGTGTTGTCGATAGTGTGGAAGGATGTAGCAGGTTACAGAGGGATATAGATAAGCTGCAGAGCTGGGCTGAGAGGTGGCAAATGGAGTTTAATGTAGAGAAGTGTGAGGTGATTCACTTTGGAAGGAATAACAGGAATGCGGAATCTTTGGCTAATGGTAAAGTTCTTGAAAGTGTGGATGAGCAGAGGGATCTAGGTGTCCATGTACATAGATCCCTGAAAGTTGCCACCCAGGTTGATAGGGTTGTGAAGAAGGCCTATGGAGTGTTGGCCTTTATTGGTAGAGGGATTGAGTTCCGGAGTCAGGAGGTCATGTTGCAGCTGTACAGAACTCTGGTACGGCCGCATTTGGAGTATTGCGTACAGTTCTGGTCACCGCATTATAGGAAGGACGTGGAGGCTTTGGAGCGGGTGCAGAGGAGATTTACCAGGATGTTGCCTGGTATGGAGGGAAAATCTTATGAGGAAAGGCTGATGGACTTGAGGTTGTTTTCGTTGGAGAGAAGAAGGTTAAGAGGAGACTTAATAGAGGCATACAAAATGATCAGGGGGTTGGATAGGGTGGACAGTGAGAGCCTTCTCCCGCGGATGGAAATAGCTGGCACGAGGGGACATAGCTTTAAACTGAGGGGCAATAGATATCGGACAGAGGTCAGAGGTAGGTTCTTTACGCAAAGAGTAGTGAGGCCGTGGAATGCCCTACCTGCTACAGTCGTGAACTCGCCAACATTGAGGGCATTTAAAAGTTTATTGGATAAACATATAGATGATAATGGCATAGTGTAGGTTAGATGGCTTTTGTTTCGGTGCAACATCGTGGGCCGAAGGGCCTGTACTGCGCTGTATTGTTCTATGTTCTATGTTCTATAGTCACCCTTAATCTACACAGCCCTCCCCGCCCCCCCCCCCCAACTAATGTTCGATGTTATCCAGTTCTTGAAAGTGCATAATAAATAGTGCCCATAACTTGTAGAACCCCTCCGAGCTTCCCCTCAGTTCGAACTTAACCTTCTCAAGGGTCAAGTATTCCAACAGGTCCCCCCGCCACGCCAGGGCACTGGGTGGAGAGGCTGCTCTCCATCCCAGCAGGAGATCCGCCTTAGGGCGATCAACGAGGCGAAGGCTATGATATCTGCCTCCGCTCCCGTTTCCAACCTTGGCTGGTCCGACACCCCGAATATAGCCTCCTGGGGACCCGGGTCCAGTTTCACATGCACCACCTTGGAAATTACCCGCAACACCTCCTTCCAGTACTCCCCTAGCTTTGGACAGGACCAAACATATGAACGTGATTCGCAGCCCCCACCCCCCCCCCCCCCCCCCCCGCAACGCTCACACACATCTTCTAGTCCTTAAAAAAAAATCGGCTCATCCTCGCCCTCGTGAGGTGCGCCCTATATACCACGTTCAGTTGTATCAGCCCCAACCTCGCACATGAGGTGGAGGCATTCACTCTCCGGAGCACCTCACACCAGACCCCCTCCTCTCCCAGCTCTTCCTCCCACTTTGCTTTGATCCCTTCCAGTGGTGCCTTATCCTCTTCCAAAATAGCTCCGTACACCACTGACACTGCCCCCTTCTCCAGTCCCCTTGTCGTCAACACCTCCTCCAGCAATGTGGAGGCCGGTTCCTCTGGGAAGCTCTGTATCTCCTTCCTGGCAAAATCCCGAACCTGCATGTACCTAAACACTTCTCCCTGCTCTAGCCTATACTTCGCTTCCAGCTCCCTCAATCCTGCAAACCGACCCCGAAGAAACAAATCTTTTAGCGTCTTAATCCCCTTTCCCCCATTCTGACCTACTTAGAATCAACCCCTCTGACCCAGCTCCGCACTTTCTCCACATTCGCCGCCCAGTAGTAGTACAACAGGTTCGGGAGACCCAAACCCCCTGCCTGCCTTCCCCTCTGTAGTAGCACCTTTCTCACTCTGGCCACCTTCCCTCCCCATATGAATGAGGTAATCCTTCGCTCAATCTCCCTGAAAAAAGACTTTGGCAGGAAAATCGGTAGGCATTGAAAAATAAACAGGAATCGCGGCAACACATTCATTTTAACCGCCTGTACCCGACCTGCCAGTGACAGAGGAAGGCCGTCCCACCTTGCCAGATCGGCTTTCACTCTCCCCACCAAACTAGTGATGTTGTACCTGCGAAGCCTCCCCCACTCCCGGGCAACCTGCACCCCCAGATACCTAAAATGAGTCCCTGCTCTACGGAATGGCAGCCCCCCCCACCCCTGCCCCCACCCCCGGCCGAGACACCACAAAATACTCACTCTTGTCCAGGTTCAACCTGTACCCCGAAAAAGATCCAAATACCCGCAGTAGCTCCAATATTCCTCCTATCGACGCACTCGGTTCCGACACATACAGCAGCAAGTCGTCGGCATATAAGGACACCCTATCCCCCCCGCACTATTCCTTTCCATGCTCACGAACTTCTCAATGCGATGGCCAACGGCTCAATCGCAAGTGCAAACAGCAGGGGGGGACATAGGACATCCCTGTCTCGTCCCACGGTGGAGAGAAAAGTATCTCGAACTGATATTATTTGTGCGGACACTCGCCTTCGGCTCCTTATATAATAGCTTTACCCAGTTCACAAACCTTGGTCCAATCCCAAACCGCTCCAGCACTGCCATCAGGTACCCCCATTCTACCCGATCAAACGCCTTCTCGGCATCCAATGCCACAACTACCTCTGTTTCCTTTCTTTCCGCCGGTGCCATAACAACGTTCAAAACCCTCCTAATGTTTGAAAACAGCTGCCTCCCTTTCACGAACCCCGTCTGATCCTCCCCTAACACCTTCGGGAGGCACTCCTCCAGCCTACCCGCCAGTACCTTCGTCAACACTTTTACGTCCATATTCAGAAGTGATATGGGCCGATACGACCCACACTCCGTCGGATCCTTATCCTTTTTTAGCAACAGGGAAATCGATGCCTGCCCCAAGGTTTGCGGCAACACCCCCTTCCCTATCGCCTCCTCAAACATGCCCACCATCAGGGGTGCCAACCTATCCTTAAATTTTTTATAATATTCCACCGGAAACCCATCCGGCCCTGCCACCTTCCCCGACTACATCCTCCCAATCACATCCTTTATCTCCTGCTCCACTATTGCTCCTTCTAATGTAGCCCTGTCCCCCTCCCCTCGCCTCGGGTACTCCAACCCATTTAGAAATTCCTGCATCTCACATTCTCCCCCGGGTGGCTCTGACTTGTACAACCTCTCAAAAAACTCCTCAAAAACCTTGTTAATCAGCACTGGAGCCACCACCAACTACCCTGCCCTATCCTTCACCTGAAGAATTTCTCTTGCCGCTGCCTCCCTCCGGAGCTGACCTGACCTTATCTCCATGTTCATAAACTGCACCCCTTGCCTCGTCTCAGTTGGCGCACCGCCTTCCTGGTGGACAGTCGGTCGAAGCTCGCCTGTAGTTCCTTCCTCTTTTCCAGCTTCGCCGGGACCCATCCTCTGCATACCTCCTATCTACCTCCAACATCTCATCTATTACCCTCTGCCGCTCCAACCTCTCCTCTTTATCCACCCTGGCCTTAAACAAAATTACCTCACCTCTCACCACCGCCTTTAGAGCCTCCCAGACGACTGCCTTCGACACCTCACCCGTACAATTGAAACCTACATATTCCTTAATTACCTTTTCAATTTTCTCACAGAACACTTGGTTCCCCAAAAGCCCAACATCCAGTTTCCACCCCGGTCTCTGCGCTGCCCCCTTCTCCAGCACCATATCCACCCAATGTTGAGCGTGATCTGACACTGCAATTACAGAGTATTCCGATCCCTTGACTCTAGCCAACAAAGCCTTCCCCACCACAAAAAAGTCGATCCGCGAGTATACCTTATGGACGGCTGAGAAAAACGAGTACTCCCGTTCCCTTGGGTGCAGGAACCTCCAAGGGTCCACCCCTCCCATTTCCACCATTAGCCCAGCCAGCGCCTTCGCCCCCCCTGATGGGACTAGCGAGCGCGGCCGTGATCTGTCCAACCTTGGCTCCTGCACCAAGTTCCAGCCCCCCCCCCCCCCGCAACAATCAGCTCATGCGTGTCCAAGTTGGGAATAGCCCCAAACACCTTCCTCGCGAATCCTACATCGTCCCAATTGGGACCGTATACACTTAACAGCGCCACTAATCTCCCCTCCAGCGCCCCTGCCACAATCACATATCTACCCCCCTGATCTGCCACCACCTTCTCCATCTGGAAGCCTACCCTTTTGCTGACCAGCACTGCTACCCCTCGAGCCCTTCCATCAAATCCGGAGTGAAACACTTGGCTAACCCAGCCCTTTATAAGTCTCACCTGGTCCTTCACCCTCAAGTGAGTCTCCTGCAGCATTGCTACATCGGCTTTCAAACTTTTAAGATGTGCAAGCACCCTTGACCTCTTCACCGGAACTCCTAGCCCTCTCACGTTCCACGTGACTATCCTTACTGGGGGTCTCTCACCCCCCCCCCCCCCCCCACCTTTCTTATCCACCATCACCATACCACCGGGCTCTGCCCCATAAGCCTGACCCGCCCCTGTCCATTGTTAACATCGAACCCCTTCCCCCCTCCCAAGAACCCCCCCTACAAAAACATCCCTCAACATCCATCCCTCCATCCCCTCTTGCTCGCCTCATAGGCCCATTGAAACCTGCTATCCAGGCTCCAACATCCGCAGTCCTCCTCTCACCTCACCCCGTTCACTAACTGACTTTAGTTAGCTAGCGCGGGTGGCTCCCCCCGCCAAGACCTCTCGCCCCCTTCCACCCAGTCCCAGAGAAAGAAACACCAAAACAAACCCAATAATCCAACCCCTACAATTCACTAACATAACATTTAACCGTCGCAACACAGAACGCCATTAACTTGAACTCTGTAACAATGCAAAGAGAAGTAAATTTCAATACAAATCAGTAAAAAGAAAGTTGTAACATTTGTACATTTTCCAGCCGCTCAAACACAGTCCACAGTCTCTCTTCCAGTTCCGCTCTTCACGTCTGTCCCAAGCCTTCTGCCCTCACGAACGCCTCAGCCACCTCCGCTGTCTCAAAATAAAAGTCTTTTGCGTTATATGTTACTCTCAACTTTGCTGGGTACACCACACCAAATCGCACCCCCTTGTACAAAGCCGCCTTCACTCACCCAAACGCCGCTCGTCTTTTTGCCAACCCCACCGTCAAGTCCTGGTAGATCCGAACCGCAGTACCACCCCACAGCACCTCACGCTCCTGCTTCGCCCAGCTTAATACCTTCTCCGTCATGGAAGCAGATAATTACTGCCCTTGGCGGCTCGTTCACTTTGGGTTTCGGCCTGAATGACCGATGAGCTCGGTCTAGCTCGTACAGGGTGGGGCTCTCACCCTCCCCCATCAGCTCTGCCAACTTCTTAGCGAAGTATTGCATTGGCCTTGGGCCCTCTGTCCCTTCGGGCAAGCCCACAATTCTCAAATTGTGCCGTCTTGAGCGGTTTTCGAAGTCTTCCAGCTTTGCTCGGAGTCCTCTGTTAACCTCCACCACCCTCCGCAGCTCGTCCCCCATCGAGGTGACCTGGTCGCTTGGTCGTGTCACGGCCTCCTCCACCTCCTTCATCTTCTTGCCCTGCTCTCTCACCTCGGCCGATGCCTTTGCCACCTCCACCCTCATAGGGCCAATTGCCTCCTCCACCAATGACCTCAACACGACCGCCGTCTCTTTCCTCAAGGCCTCCATGTGCCTCACAAACTGTTTTTCCAGCTCCATCGCCATCACCTCTGTCATCTTCTCCACCGTAAGTAGTGCGGCCCCGCCTTGCAGTTCGGCATCCGCCATCCTGTCAACACTTTTGCTCGTCTTCTCCTTCGGCGGCGAACCCGCGTTTCCTCCTTTCTTCGACGCTGCTCTTCGCATCCTTTAGCGGCTTATTGTTTTTAATCTTCTTTCTTTTCTCCTCTGTCCCCCTTCACCCTCCTGCCCTTCATCAATCTGACATTCTTTTTTTGAAAATAAAAAGGGGGGAAGTGAGAAAAAAAAAACTTGCACCAAACTTCCTTAAACCTTCTTTCTTTCTCCTCTGCATTCACCTTGGACCAGGCATCAACCTTCTTTTCTCTTCCTAGGTGGGAGCCATCCGACGTGGAGCACCCTCCCTACATAGTGCCCTGGCCTCGGGCCTGGCCCCTCGGCCTCCTCGTAGCTCCGCCCCCGCTGCTCTGACCTGCCGCGCCTCAACTCCCGCCGCCCGACACCCGCACGGGGTTCTTCACCGGTTTTAAAACCGGCCCCGCTGGCTGCTCGTGGCGGCCGCAAAGGCCGACGATAGTCGGGGAGTGCGTGAGGACTCTGGGATTTGCCCGAAATCGCCGCGAATCACGGCCACCGGCGGGAGCTCTTGTTGTTGCGGCCGCCCTGCTCGCCCACGCCACCGGAAATCGGTCTCGCAGTATCTTTTTAAAAAAAATATATTTTATTAAAGTTTTCAAACACAATTTTTTCCCTTACAAATCAAAAAAAAATAAAAATACAAGTAACATGATAACTACAATATAACATTGTGTAACTAACATGGTAAACTAACCAAATAACACAAAGTAATACTCCCCCCGTCCCCTCTCCCCCTCCAAAAACCCAAACAATTTACCCCTCCTCCCTCCCTCCCCCCCCCCCCCCCCCCCCGCCCCCTCTCCCCCTGGGTTGCTGCTGCTGGTCATCTATCTTCCCTCTAACGTTCCGCTAGGTAGTCGAGGAACGGTTGCCACCGCCTGGTGAACCCTTGAGCCGATCCTCTCAGCGCAAACTTCATCTGCTCCAGTTTTATGAACCCCGCCATATCGTTTATCCAGGCCTCCAGCCCGGGGGGTTTCGCTTCCTTCCACATGAGTAAAATCCTACGCCGGGCTACTAGGGACGCAAAGGCCACGACATCGGCCTCTTTCACCTCCTGCACTCCCGGCGCATCCGCAACTCCAAATAAAGCTAACCCCCAGCCTGGTTTGACCCGGACCTTCACCACCTTCGAGATCACTCCCGTCACTCCCCTCCAATACCCCTCCAGTGCCGGACACAACCAAAACATATGTGTATGGTTCGCCGGGCTTCCTCCGCACCTCTCACACTTGTCCTCCACCCCGAAGAACCTGCTCAACCTTGCTCCCGTTATGTGTGCTCTATGCAGCACCTTAAATTGGATCAGGCTAAGCCTGGCACACGAGGAAGAGGAATTTACCCTGCTTAGGGCATCAGCCCACAATCCCTCCTCAATCTCCTCCCCGAGCTCTTCTTCCCATTTTCCCTTCAGTTCGCCCACCAACTCCTCCCCCTCATCTCCCGGTATATCTCTAACACTTTGCCCTCCCCGACCCACACCCCCGAAAGCACTCTATCCTGGATCCCCTGTGTCGGGAGCAGCGGAAATTCCCTCACCTGTTGTCTTGTGAACGCCCTCACCTGCATATACCTAAAGAAATTTCCCCGGGGCAGCTTATACTTTTCCTCAAGCGCTCCCAAGCTCGCAAACGTCCCGTCTATAAATAAATCTCCCACTCTCCTGATTCCTACCTGGTGCCAGCTCTGGAATCCTCCATCCAGCCTCCCTGGGGCAAACCTATGGTTGTTCCTGATCGGGGACCACACCGAAGCTCCCAGCACACCCCTCTGTCGCCTCCATTGCCCCCAGACACTTAATGTTGCCGCCATCACTGGGTTTGTGGTAAATTTTTTTGGCGAGACCGGTAGTGGCGCCATCACCAGCGCTTTTAAACTCGTCCCTTTACAGGACTTCATCTCCAATCTTTTCCACGCCGCTCCCTCTCCCTCTATCATCCATTTACGAATCATCGCCACATTGGCAGCCCAGTAGTAGTCGCCCAAATTCGGCAACGCCAGTCCCCCTCTGTCTCTACTACGTTGTAGGAACCCCCTCCTTACCCTCGGGACCTTCCCTGCCCACACGAAGCTCGTGATGCTCCTATCTATTTTTAAAAAAAAGGCCTTAGTGATCAGTATAGGGAGACATTGGAACACAAATAGGAACCTCGGGAGGACCATCATCTTAATTGCCTGCACTCTGCCCGCCAGTGTCAGCAGCTGCATGTCCACCTTTTGAAATCCTCTTCCATTTGTTCCACCAGTCGTGTCAGATTAAGTCTGTGTAAGGTTCCCCAGCTCCTGGCGGTCTCGCAGTATCTTATAAGTTTCAATAAGATCTCCTCTCATCCTTCTAAACTTCAACGAGTACAGACCCAGAGCCCGCAAATGTTCCTCATACGACAAGTTCTTCATTCCAGGGATCATTCTTGTGAACCACCTCTAGACCTTTTTCAAGGCCAGCACATCCTTTCTTAGATACGGTGTCCAAAACTGCTCACAATACTCCAAATGGGGTCTGACCAGAGCCTTATACAGCCTCAGAAGTACATCCCTGGCATTATCAGAGTTAAAAAGCCAATGCGCAGAGTGGACAGGGGCAAATCCCTAATCCATCTCCTTGCCTGCTCCAAAAACCAATTCAAATTGAATCCAATTCATGGCCCCCATAAAAGAAACATACCAGATCCATCTCACGCTCGATCTTAGCCAAAAGGCCGAGAAGCGAACAGCCTTGCAGACTCTTGCCCTTCCCTTTTTCAGCTATGTCTCTCTGGCCTTGCTGATTCCCAGGCTCTGCTCATATCTTAGTCCTCGGGGTCTGTTCTTCAGTGGATCCCGACTTCTGGCTTCTGCTGCTGAACTCTCATGGGCTCCATTTGATGGCAGAAATTGTTTGGTGCAGGCAGTCAGGATGTCAGCAGCTACTTGCACCAGCCAACCTCTACCACTAGATGGAGATTGGACAATCTAAAAGTATTGCTGAGGTGAGAACGGTAAATATTGTTAGTTTAATTGTATTGTATATTATATTTCTTTTATATTTAGTGATGTACTTCATTTTGGAAGTAATTTCAGCTAGGAATGCACAGTTCTGTGCATGTGTGGTTCAGTATTTCAACTTGTATATTGGGCGGAGTTCTCCATCCTGCCGCACCAGTTTTCCGTCTCGCCAGCCGGCCAATGGGGTTTCCCATTATGGGCCGCCCCATGCAGTCGGGAAATCCCTGGGCATGGGTGCGTTGCGATTGTCCCGATAAAGGTGACAATGACGAAGACATCAGTCGAGGTGTGGGAGCAAGAAGAGAAGTTAAAGGAGACGGAGGAGATACTGTTGGAACACAGTGACCCGACGACCCAGCCCCCGTTATCTTTCCTCCTGCTGGACTCACAGCAACACTCGCCGGCGGATTTTCGCTCACCCCATCCTTTCCAAGACCCTTCTTCTGGGACTTCAACATTCCACCAACACCCTTATGAATTCCCACACCAGCTCTCCAAAAATTACCCCTGAGATCGGGCATAAAAGTAAAAAATCAAAGACTCTAGCAGGAGCCACCTAATGTACGGTCGCCATCTACATGTCGACACCATGTCCGGCCTGTGACAATATTTATGTTGTATGGTGAATGAAGGGTTAACAATTTAATGTGAATGCATCCAACCACTAGATGGTGATCAAGAGCATACACGTGGTTCACGTGATACCCTTGATTCGGGGAGTAGGTGATTAGGTGGGATAGAGAGTAGTCCTGTTTTCAGAAGCTCTGTAGATAGAATCATATATTTTGTAATAGTGATATCTTAGTGAGTTATTCAAATTTCTTTTGTGTAGTGGTAATACATTTCCTTTGTTCCTGATGTTCTTTGTGAGACACTACACTGCGAAGCCATCCTCATCCACAAAGCAAAGAACATCACACAGCCTTTGGTGGGTTTTGCTGAAAACTATCTCCAGTCCAATGAATTGGAATGTGGAATATATAGAAATGCAAATTGGGTAGCAATCTTTAGCTGTAATCTCAAGTCAGCTTTAGTCTGTGTTTTAAAAAGTTTGTTTTCTAAAAGTTCATTCAGGTTTTCACCTGGTGAATCGAAAATTGTTATTTGACATAAAACACAGCGTCATGACAGTGTGTAATACATAAAATTGATTTGATCAGAGTATACCTGTAAAACTAAAATTTTAACATGAAAGATAGTTTAGATTTTTATGAGTTATTTAGATTGAACGTAATTCTGACTGTCTTTATTTTTACCTAATGTGCATTTGGTGGCAGTTTTGGCAAACATTTGACAAAATGTCTCCACATAATTTCAGGTACAAGAGACTAAAGCTAGTAGCAGATGCAGTTACTGCTTGGGGGTATTCGGAAAAAAGTGTTTCACTCACAAAATCTATTTTGCCGAGCCTGACAGAAGCAAATTCTCTAAAAGGTACAGTTTTTTATTATCTTACTTTAAGATGTGGTTTAATTTCAATCTTAAATTAGATTTGAAAATTCTTGATGTATGTACCATCAATAAATGTATAGAGATAAAATTCTGCTTTGGGCACAATCAGGAAATTGGGTAAAACTTGCACTCAACACTGTGTTAGGTTACATTTCAAGGGTAGAATTCTAAATGCCAAGTGGGAGTAGGTTCAGGTTCGGGTCGGCAGCAGGTTAAATCCTTGCAGTGCACCGTGGTGGCCAGAGAAGGCAGCGGCAAAAGCTTCGACAGAGGCTCGGGGTGGCGACCCATGTGCAGGGGCCCGGCCATACCCTAAGGACCTGGCCCCCCAGCCGGGGAGGCCAGTGACGACCCAAGGTGTACGTCAACGCTGGTCTGTCGAGCAGATGTCGAACAGCTTGTGCCGCAGGAAGGTCTGCCTCAACAAAGAGACGGTGCAGCACCTTGCCTTGTCCTTCCGGACTTGGCACCATGTGAAGGATACCCGCTCCCGGTGGCCATCAATATCACCGCAGTCCTGACCTTTTATGCCTCAGGATTAGTCCAGAGCTCGAGCGGGGACTTGTGTAGTACATCCCAACCTACATTCCACATGTGCATCTGTGAAGTCATGGATGCCCTGTTTGCCCAGGCACTGACTAAATAAACTTTGACCTGGACCAAGCCCATCAGGATGACCCGGCCGCAGGATTCTCTGTCATTTGGATGCCCCAGGTCCAGGAGGTAATAGATGGCATTCATGTTGCCTAGCGCGCACTGGCAGCCTGGGAGCGTCCTTCATTAACAGGAAGGAATTTCACTCCCTTAACGTCCAATTCATGTACAATGACCAACTCAAGATCATGCACGTGTGTGCACGCTTCCCTGTTAAATCCTCAGTTTCTTTACCCGTCAGTCTGGCCTCAATAAAAGTCGAGATGGATTTGCAGGTACAGCATTAGTTATTTTATTCAGCTTGCAAGCTTTCTCAGTTCACAGCAGTACAGAACGCCTCTTGCTCTCTGTACCCCCGGAATCAAGTGAAGCTATCAGACAAAGCGCTCTGTACTGATGCATTCAAATGGCATCAAGTTTCACATACTCGACGCCCATAGGTCATCCTATGTCCCTCCTGACCTGTTTGATCTATTCTGATTGGCTCACTTCCAATCCCTTCCTCTGTCCCCTATTACTCAGCATCACTCTGGTGGACACACCTCTTCCTGCTTTTCCATGCGGTCTGAAATCCTTTGTCTGTGAACTAACCAGAATTAAAACTGGCCTATCTTCTACATTACATTAACTAATATCTCTAAAGTAACTATTTTATATCACATTCGTCATTCCCTCCTTTTATCATTCCATGATAACCGGACTATCCAATCCATAGCTACGGTTCCTCATCTAAAAAGATCCGTCGCTGCATTTCCAATTCCTGGCTTAGCCCCCCCTCATCTGCTTCACCCTCATGGATTTTAACAGTTAAGTTTTTAGGGGCGTTGATCTGGTCCAGTGCACCCCGCATTCTACCCATCACACATTTAAGGATGGCCAGGCCCACAAAGATGCAGCCGATAGCCACCACTAAATACATGGCCATATTTATCAACCAGTCCTTCCAACTCCCAAATCCCCAATTACCCCAAGAGCCAGGATCCTGCATTCCGTCCAGGTGATCCCATATGTGATCCATAAATTTAGTGATGTTAGCGGTCAAGTCTTGAACTCCCATGATACACTTGCCCTGCACTATGGCGCATACCCCACCCTCACGGGCCAGAAGATAGTCAAGAGCATACCGGTTCTGCATTGCAAACAACCGTAGCTGAGACAATTCCTTGGTTATTGCCCCGAGGGCTCCCAAGGTTTCGTTTCCCAAGATGGTAAGGCCACAAATAAAATAATTCCTATCACTGACAGCCAAGGAATCCCCCACACCTCCCAGTGTCAATACGCTCAGAATCCCCCACCCGGCTGAGTGGCCCCGGTTGGGTGCAAGAACCTGAGGTTTTTTCCAGTTCTCGCAAAATTCAGCAGAGACTGCCCGGCGTGCTAACTGATTATGCAGCTTCCACGCCGAAGGGCAGGGGACTGTGGTAGGGACTAGAGTCCCTATAGCAATTCAGCGGGGAAATGGGGGTGACAAAACGTTGGTTGCTGTACCATTAAATAAAAAGTAGTATCCTTGCTCCGTGTGCAGGCTAGCATCACAATCAGTATATCGGTTGCGTAAGGACCCCCCAGTAGCCCAGTTTAGCCAGCTTTGAAACGCCCATTCGGGCCGCCTAGCAATGCGGAAAGCCCTAGTCCCAACAGTGATATGAGAGACATTCGCCCAGCCACAAAGGAGCTGGAGGCCGGCGTTCAATGGAACGCAAGTGGTGTTGTAACAAACGAATTGGCTAGACGCCTGGGTGATATGGCACCTCCTGTCCGTACAGGTGGGGAACAGACATGTTATATTCGTGTCCACCTCTACCAGCAAACAGCCGTATCCTTCACTGCTGAAACAATTCTCGTACGACCGGGAATCCCTATTGGGAGTGAAGTGGCTAGGTATGTACGCCCTCCACCGTCGCAGCCTATCATACTGTGAATGGGAATTATACCGAGGAAGGGGAAGGCAAATAACCGGTGGTGCTGAACCCGGATCGTAAGGAAGAGTGACTTGCTCGGGCAGTGGCTCGGAATGCTGACAATGAACCACCGTTTGGGGAGTGCCCCAAAGCGGTGAAACAGAAAATAACCTAGACACCGCTGCGGGGTTCGGGTAGCAGACGACCCGTCCCTGGCCATACAAGCGGTGGTAAATCTGGTAGAAGAGATTCATACTACCCGGGTTTTCCTCAGTTTGGCCTTTAACTAACTTAAGTGTATCTCCCGGTAACCTACGTTCTAGCTGTACTTCCCTTCTCATACGCCCCGTCCTCTCTTTAGTCCCTTTCACTTTCTCATAGCCTCTTCCTACGCTCTTCTGACGGCCTGATGTTACCTTTATTGCACCAATCTTAACACATCCGAAATCGAATTTACATGTATTCCAAAAACAAGGCAATGTCCATATAATATTCCCTTCCCATCGCCGGGACCGGTGCAATTGCTTCATGAGTCCTGCATTCTCCTTAACTTTGACGACCTTCCATGAGTCGATACCATGTCCTCGTATATGGGGGCAGCGAAGAACATCACCTTTGCATAGGTGATGTATCCTTGTAGATTGGTTGGGGTTACAAATATATATAATATTCCCCTTTTCCATGTCCGTCGCCAATAACACTCCAAGCGAAGTGAGGCCAAATATCACACAGACGGTGCGTAGCCACTCCATCATGCTCCACACCTGTAAAATAGCACGGGGAATGATTTCCCGCATCAAGACTTTAACCACAGTAGCAGCTTTATTATCGATAGTCGGATACGCCTCGACCCATCTGCTGAATACATCCACAATGACCAAAACATATTTATAACATTGACACCTTTCCAACTCAATGTAATCCATTTGGAGCGTCTCAAAGGGACCACTGGGCAACGGGGTTTGCCCCATCCCACAAGGGATACCTTTTCCGGTGTTATATTGCTGACAAATCAAACACCGATTACTGATACTTTGGGCCAACCCCTGCATTTTAGGGTGCCACCAAGTGTCCAGCAACAAATCACTAGTCCCTCGAGCCCCACAATGAGTTGCAAAGTGTACACATTCAATGACCCATAAAGCCAGTACATCAGACATACAAGTCTGATGTGCTGGCGTGGTCCATAAAGAGGAAACAGAATCATATGTACAACCTAACCGTTTCCACATTTGTTTATCACTCTCAGGAGCGTCCTCCTGTAACCTTATGATGTCTTGGATGGTTGGCATTGACTTGTCAGAAGCAGACATATTTATAGTAGATCGTTTAGTCTGACTTAACATCTTAGGCACCATCACTTGCTGAATTTGCGCGGCTGTTCGCGCTGCACAATCTGCTCGTTCATTACCAACGTCAACTGGGGTCCTACCATTCGTGAGGGCAGCGCATTTAATAAAGGAAATCTGCGCGGGCATAAGGAGGGCCTGCAGTAAGTCATTAACTAAACCCCGGTTGGATATTTCTGTGCCTGCCGAGGTAAGGAATCCCCTATTCTTCCAGAGTTGTCCGAAGTCATGAACTACCCCGAAAGCATATCGGGAGTCAGTGTAAATATTTACCCGACGATCTCCCCCAAGTATACATGCACGGGTGAGGGCAAAAAGTTTGGCTTGTTGAGCTGAATAAGGGGTCTGGAAAGCTGCCGCTTCTAGAATCAGACCATCCTGATCTATGATTGCATAACCGGACAGTCTCCGGCCAGTGGGGCTTACTAATGCACTGCCAGCAACATACATAATCATGTCAGGTTGTTCTAACTGAATATCACTCAGATCGTCCCTTATTGTTGTAGTTTCCTGAATCAAGGCTAAACAGTCGTGACCAGGTGCGTCCTCATGGACAGGGGGACCGCTAAGAAAACAGGCTGGATTGATAGTGGTACAGTATTTAAATGTCAGACGTGGATTGTTCAAAAGGTATATCTCATACCTATTCTGACGAGCTGCGGTAAGATGCTGAGTCTGCAGTTGCCCCAATAGTGCGATTACCGAGTGGGAGCTATACACCGTAATATCCTGTTGGAGAGTGATATTGGCAGCAGCCTGCAAACTATTGTATATCGCTGCCAAGATCTGGGTGCAAACAGGGTGGCCCAACGCCACTGGGTCGAGTTTGGAAGAGTAATATGCTACGGGCCGGTGCTTGTCCCCATGTTGCTGGGTGAGTACCGCTGTTGAACATCCTTCCAGAACAGTACAGTATATCTGGAATGGTCGGTCGTATAGGGGCCTACCGAGGGCCGGTGCTTGTAACAAGGCCTGCTTCAGGCAACGGAAGGCCTCGAGTGCCTCGGTGGTGAGAGTAAAGTTCCCCTCTTCACTAGTGTAAGGCGTCAGCAGCTTTGTATAGACAGCGATGTTTGATATCCACTGCCGACAATAATTCGCCATACCCAGCCAATGACGAACCTCCTTGGCTATTGTAGGGGCGGGGAATTGGCATATTGGTTCAATCCTACTGGGTTCGAGACTTCTTTCTGTGGCTGTAAGTAAAACTCCTAAGAACTTACCTTTTCTCTGAGCCACCAGGACCTTTGCTTGTGAGACAACATAACCCAACGAGGATAGGTGGTTCAATAATTGGATCACATCATCCCTATTACTGGGCTCGTCAGGACTAGCCACCAATATGTCATCTACATACTGCACTAGAGTGGAACCATGCTCCAATGTCAAGGCCTGGAGTTGGGTCTGCAGACATCTGGAGAAGAGTGTAGGTGAGTTGACGAACCCCTGTGGCAGTCGGGTCCAGGTATACTGCTGCCCATTGTAAGTGAAGACAAACAAATATTGACTTTCAGTCGCAAGTGGGAGGGCAAAGAAGGCGTGCTGAAGGTCAATTACGGCGAAGACCCGGGCCTGAGCTGGAATTTGAGCCAGTATGTGGGCAGGGTTAGGGACGAGAGCATGTAACGGCTGTGCGATGGCATTGATTGAACGTAAGTCCTGTACTAATCGGTACTGGTCTGGTTTGGCTGGTTTAGGCACAGCAAGTATGGGGGTGTTACATTCTGATTGGCAAGGGACCAAAATACCCTGTTTCAACAGCTCTTGAATTAATTTGTCTATTGACGGAGCTGCTTGGGATTTCAGGGGGTATTGCCGAATGGAAGGTAGCTTTACATGATCCTTAATCATTACCTTAATAGGTGTAACATTTGTCTTTCCCACTTGTGATGGGTATTCCGCCCAGACCTGTGGATTGACATATTCCAACACATCATGTCCCCTGTGATGCTGCAGTCGAGTGTTAATCGTTTCAGGGACCTCAAAATATTTTATGGTAGTGCCGTCCGGCATGACTTGAAGTGCGTACTCTGTTGGATCCGAATGATCCACTGCCCTCCTTACCATTCGCCCCATATCCCTGGCATGGTACTGGTCGTGGACCTGACGTGTAATATGAGGGCTTACCGAAGCTGACTGTGGCCATAAATGTGGTGATATTGTAACAAAATCGGCTGTACCTTCTTTTCCCGTGACTGTGGCTGTAACCTTGACTGGCCATTCGGTCCCAATTAATGGCCGGTATTTGTCCTCCAACTCCCTGTTTCGTCCAGTTCTGTCATAGGCCAGGGTAACGTGATGCAGTGACTGTTCAATGTCTAACGTCCACCACTGGGGGGTGATAGAAATATAACACTGTTGTCTCATCCTCCACGATGTAACCGTTACCCCCTCATCTCCGCACTCTAGCTGTAGCTGGAAGATACACAGTAAATCCCGGGCCAACAAGTTACAGTCCAATCCAGTAGTCACTACAAACTGATGATCTGCAGACTTATTCTCGTAAGTGACTGTCACAGGTTTAGAAATAGGATACTCACACACCTGTCCTTGGAACCCCGACAATTGCTGCGTGTGGTCGGATAATGGTAGTCGAAGTGCTGATTGCACAGAAGACATGGCTGCTCCAGTGTCGATTACAAATGGGTGATGTTGATCTCCTATCTGCAGAGAGATAATAGGTTCCCTGTCCGATTGGAGAGTCCTTATGGCTAAATTAGCTAGTCAATCCTGTGTTGGGAAAGGGTTTTCCTGGGAGAAGTCAGTGTTTCTCGTTTGTCCTCCCCTCGGTGGGTACCCTCTCCTTGGGGTCGGATAATCTCCTTCTACTGACTGTCTTTTAAAGGGGCATTCCTGTTGCCAGTGATCTGCACGGCCGCAATTAAAACATGCATTGCTCCCTCTATACCTGCCTCGTCCTCTTCTCCCAGTAGACCAATGGCCCCTCAGAGGGGGCTGCGGTTGTAAAGCTGTTGGTGCATTCGGTGGGCCATAAAAAGGAGCTGAGGGTCCCTTTGGGTGGGTTTGGTATCCTCCCCCTCGCTGATCCACCCACCCAAAGTCACAATATTGGGGCTCCTGCTGGTAAACTACCATTTCTGCCACTTGTTGGGGTCGCAGATCATCCTTTTTCATTACATACTCAGTCTTAACCTTTGTAACTGAGCCTCCTTCCTGGCCTACACCCTCCTTCCAATAAAATCTGACTGCCCTTGCCATCTGGGAAGGGTCGTTCTCTGTCCAATTCATGTTATTACATTTCACAGCAGTAACCACAGAAGGTGGTCGGCAATGCATTAACATAGCACAATATTGAGGGGAATTCTGACCATTTTGATACAGCAAGTCGCCTGACTGCCCACGGTAGATTTCATTAAAACGCTCCAGAAATTCCTCTGGCTCTTCAATCTTCTTAGGTTTTAGGTCTAAGATAACAGAAAGATTTATGGGCTTTTGAAATGTGCTATTCAACGCATTCAGGATCTGTGTCCTTCTATCGTCGTCTAACGCATAGGCCTGCTGAAGTGCGGCATGGCTAGCATAATTCAAGTGGTTAAGATAATTGCGGTACTCTGCTGGGGTTAAAACCTGCTGGACTAGGGCCCAGAGGTCCCTTGAATCAGCTTGATAAATTGAGATGGTAGTTCTCAAGGAATCCACGAAAGCAGCAGGAGATTTTTTTCTATCTGGGATTGTAGCCATAATAGCCATCATCTCACTGGGTGTCCATGGGAAGTAAACGTCTATCGTGGGGTGCGCTCCCGCAGTCGCCGCATCAGGGTTTCGCATCTTCCTAATCGGTAACTGTCTCCGAATGTCACCAGGGGGCACTCTAGCTATTTCCCTTGGTTGTTCCAAGACTTCAACGTCTCTCCCTGTCACTAGGGGGAGTTCTTTCTCTTCAAAATAATTTGTTGCAGCTTCCTTTGTTCCCGAACCTTGTGGTTTCTCCTTAGTTTGGAGAGACTTAGGTGGTATACTTAATTGTTTCTGGTGAGGGTCAAGCCCCTCTCTCGCTGTCCGAGATCTTGTCCTAGAGCTAACTGGGCTTGTGGAGCAGAGCTCCTCTTGCTCTACTGATCGTGAAGATGGTAAATCAGGACCCACACTATCACCCAAAAGGGCTTGAGTTACTGGCATATTTGGAATCTGGGGAGCAATGACTGGATATATATTATTATACTCTGGTGGTTCTGGAATGAGTGCAGACCATGCTACAGGTGCAGATGGAACTTTCATTGACTTTTCCAAATTATTGAATTTATCATTTTCTGTCAATTCAAGGCCAGCCATTGAACTACGTAACTAATCTCTTGTTTGACCCGCGTCTTTCCTGTCTCTACTTGCGCTTTTTTTGAATGCACATTCCTTTTTCAAGACCTGTAATGTTTTTAGGTTACCCTGTTCACTAATTGGAATTCCCATTTTAAGGGCATTGTCCTGCCAACTGGACAACATGATCTTATCTCTTTCCTCTTGACAATATTGCCTCCATAATCCAATTAATTCTTTTGCTTTCATACTTTGACTCTTTTTCCAAATTTGTCCCTGGATTTTCTTAACCATTTCTAGGTCTTTGGTGCCCCCTAGTGGCCATTCATCTCCCATTTTACTTCTTAACTGTGCTGACAATTTTCTAAAATCCTTCGCTTTATCCGGATACTTATCACATAATATTTGCAGTGGCATGCCCGCATCATTTGTGCTATCCAAGGAATTCCCCATAATCTCAACTAGTCCTCGGAACTGCGTTTTTCGCCACTACAGTCCAAGGGTACAATTTTAGCTTAATCAACTATATATTTAACACACTCACACATGGAGGTGAACCATTTTAAATTTCAAATATCTCATCAACCTCCCATAACCTAACCCAAGCCGAATTAACTTACACATGGAGGTGAACCATTTTAAATTTCAAATGTCTCATCAACCTCCCATAACCTAACCCAAGCCGAATTAACAATATGAAATCCCATCAATTAAATTGCTAATCCCCAGACTGACCTTTGATTTCGTCGAGACGATCTTTCTGTACCAACCGCGAGTGACCAGACTAATCAGACGATAAGAAGAGGGGAAAAATCAATGCGCGGTCATTTTCCAGCTGTACATTGAAGGCCCTTTCTTCCCCATCCTCCTGTTCATAATCAGTCTAATTCTGATTTCGCAGTTGGTCAGGACCGTCTTGAGAAATCCCGGGTTTCGGCACCAAATGTTAAATCCTCAGTTTCTTTACCCGTCAGTCTGGCCTCAATAAAAGTCGAGATGGATTTGCAGGTACAGCATTAGTTATTTTATTCAGCTTGCAAGCTTTCTCAGTTCACAGCAGTACAGAACGCCTCTTGCTCTCTGTACCTCCGGAATCAAGTGAAGCTATCAGACAAAGAGCTCTGTACTGATACATTCAAATGGCATCAAGTTTCACATACTCGACACCCATAGGTCATCCTATGTCCCTCCTGACCTGTTTGATCTATTCTGATTGGCTCACTTCCAATCCCTTCCTCTGGCCCCTATTACTCAGCATCACTCTGGTGGACACACCTCTTCCTGCTTTTCCATGCGGTCTGAAATCCTTTGTCTGTGAACTAACCAGAATTAAAACTGGCCTATCTTCTACATTACATTAACTAATATCTCTAAAGTAACTATTTTATATCACATTCGTCATCCCAGGGAGTGTGCATGACAGCTACATCCTGGGGCAGTTGGAGATCCCCTACTTCTTCGAGGGACACCCCAGGATGACTGGATGGCTCTTGGGGATAAGGGGTATCCGCTTGGGTCCTGGCTAATGACGCCAGTGCAGAGGCCGGAGACCGGTTCAGAGACCCAATGTAACGAGGGTGATGTGGCCACCCGGGCTGTCATTGAGCGATGTATCAGACTGCTTAAAATGTGGTTCCAATGTCTCAACTGCTCTGATGGGGCACTTCAGTACACCCCCAAGCGGGTCACCCGCTTTCTGGTTGTCTGCTGTGCCCTTCACAACCTGGCACAGCAGCGGGGCGAGGTGCAAGAGGTGGAAGAAAAGAAGCATGCGGCCACATCAGAGGGGGAGGACAAGGAGGAGCTGGACCAGGAGGAGCTGGAGGATGAGCCCGGGGCAGACCCGTGGGACCAGCAGGAGGATGGGGGACAGGCGGCGGCGGCGAGGATCCAGCATGCTCGGAATCCAGGGAGGCCCTCGTCCTCACAGAATGTGACTTTTTAATCTCTCCCCTCTTCCCTTTCCACCCACTATCCCCCCTCACCCGTGCCCCCCCTCCCCCACCCGGTCTGCCTCACACTCCCCCCTTGCTTCCCCTCCTTGACCATTCCCATACCCACCCATTACCCGCCCCCTTCCCCCTCCCCCTCCCCCAATCACGCTGTTTGACCATCCCAGGGTCTGTTTTCCATCACTCCAGGGTGATGGGCCTGTGTCAGCACTGTCAACAGGTCAATTTACAAGGCAGGAAGGTGATGATAACCCGCTGTGAGCTGAGCTCTGGTGTTCATCAATCTATGCTATAGTCTGACTCCTGCCTGCCTGCTGAGTCCATGCTCACACCCATCACCTGCAGGTGGAATGCCTTGGGGGAGGGCAGAGGGCAACTGGGGGAGAGCAATGTGGAATAACGTGACGGAGGCTTTACATGTCTCAGGTGTAACGTGCTTTAATGTTGAAAATCGTGACCCCAACTGTCCTGGGCCCCCGATGGTGCTGCCCCCCTTTCCCTTCAATGCCCTCTCACTGATCCTCAATCTGCTTAGCCCTCTGTGCACTGCTGCTACGACCAGGTTTGTCCTCAGGATGCACATCAGAGGTGGAGGCAGGCAGCTGCTCACTGAGTCCTGTGGCCTTTGATGTCGCTGGTGGGTGTCCTCTGGAGGTTCTGGGGCCAGAGAGCCCCGGTGACTTGCCAGTGTCACTGGCTTTGCTGTGCCACCCTGTTCCACACGCTGACTCTGAGACGCTATTGTTGGGTGGGTGGGTCGGTGGAAGAATTCATGGAAGCTGGTGATCACCATCGTCTCCCTGTTGGGTGGCTTGGGTTATCCTCCAGCATTCCCTCCACCCAGTCAATGCCTGCAGGGCCCTTGGGGTCACCTTGGGACAAAGGGGCAGTTGGTTTGAGCTCCAGAAGCCCCTGCGACATCAAGCTCTGCCAGCCCTGGTGGCTCCCCTATTGTCTGCATCCTGGTGTCGATGGCCCACTGTGTCCGGTCTATGCTCTACAGTGCCTCACCAATGTCCTGCGATATGATCCTCAGCAGCCGGGACATACTTTGGAGCGCCTAGGCAATGCCCATGTGAGACTGGGTTTGCTCTGCAGCACCCTGACAAGGTCCACCTGAGACTGGAACATGCTCTGCAGCACCTCGGCAATGCCCATCTGAGACTGTGACATGCTCCGCAGCACCTCGGCAAGGTCCACCTGCATCAGGGACTTGTTCCCCAATGACTTGGACATGCTGTCGAGCTGCTTACCCATTGCCGTCACTGAGTAAATCCTTGGACACCACCACTCATTCTGCTAACATCGTGCTCCAGACTTTCCACTGCGATCGCCACCCTAGCAGTGTTGGCTTCAGTGTCATGTTTTGCCAGTGCAATCTCCTATGCCC
Source organism: Scyliorhinus torazame (assembly GCF_047496885.1). Taxonomy (NCBI): domain Eukaryota; kingdom Metazoa; phylum Chordata; class Chondrichthyes; order Carcharhiniformes; family Scyliorhinidae; genus Scyliorhinus; species Scyliorhinus torazame. The sequence goes on from NC_092707.1 coordinate 314,428,278, forward strand.
TTAGCCTTTGGGACTCCTCCAATTGGCTATGGTCCCACTGGAGTGTTGCTGACATCCCCCTCTGAGTTTCACAGTCACACCCTAGTGACTGCATCAGCTCCGGGATAGCCTGGTCAGAAGCTTTACATCTGACTGGGACCCAGCTGGGTCCTGGGATCCAACGGACTTCCGATTACTGCCTCCCCGGACGTTCCAGCCTCCACCTGATGTGCATCGGCAAATCTGTGGTGCGCACCAGAATGTGCCCCAGAATCCTGTCCACTACTTTTGCCCACTGAGGTGTTTGTCTTTGCGCTGCTGGATGGCGGGGATGACAGCTGTGACACCTTGATGGTGGCATCCTCGGAGCTCTCCTCTGAGGTGTTCTCTTAGAAGGCAGGAGGGTGGGCTACTATTGTTGGGCCAGCACCTTCGGAGGGAGAACCTGTGGGAAAATGGACATGTGGTCAGTGGGAGTGAAGGATCATCATGTTGGCATGTACAACTTACGTGTGATAGATCATCTGGGTGGGGCCGGTGGGTACCCAGGTCTGTGGCGTAGGCCAATCTTGACATTGGTGACCGGTCTGTCCTCGGCCAGCCCCACAACCTCCAGAGCCCATTCATTGTAGGGGGTGAGGACTCTGATGCCCGGAACCCTGCCACCCACCTGGGCCCTCTCCCGTCTGTTGTGAGACAGCTTCTCCTGCAGGAACACAGAGGGGTCATCATGAGCCACACGTTTCGCAAGGGGGGGACATGGCGGGGGACAGGCGTGGACACCATTGCTGGGCATTGGTGGCGTGTGCTGGTGGGTGCCAGGGTGTGCTGGGGCACAGGCGCAACATTGTGCTCGGAGGGGTGGGGGGAGGTGCCAAGCAAAGGGTTGTTGAGGGGGGCCAAGCACAGAGTCGTTGGTGGGGGGGGAATGAGGGGGTGGGGGGTAGCATCCAGAAGTGACAGGCCGGATTGGTGTCAGGGTGCCGATGTCAACTCACCCATGCGGCCCGGTGGAGGTGGTTGAGCTTTTTGCGGCACTGGGTGACGGTCCTCCTGGTGACACACCCCAAGATGACTGCCATTGCCTCCCAGGTGACACTGCTGACTTGTGGCTGACCCTCTGACATCTTCGGGAGAATTGACTGTTCACAATTTACATAGATGATTTGGAGTTGGGGACCAAAGGCAATGTGTCCAAGTTTGCAGACGACACTAAGATAAGTGGTAAAGCAAAAAGTGCAGAGGATACTGGAAGTCTGCAGAGGGATTTGGATAGGCTAAGTGAATGGACTAGGGTCTGGCAGATGGAATACAATGTTGACAAATGTGAGGTTATCCATTTTGGTAGGAATAACAGCAAAAGGGATTATTATTTAAATGATAAAATATTAAAACATGCTGCTGTGCAGAGAGACCTGGGTGTGCTAGTGCATGAGTCGCAAAAAGTTGGTTTTCAGGTGCAACAGGTGATTAAGAAGGCAAATGGAATTTTGTCCTTCATTGCTAGAGGGATGGAGTTTAAGACTAGGGAGGTTCTGCTGCAATTGTATAAGGTGTTAGTGAGGCCACACCTGGAGTATTGTGTTCAGTTTTGGTCTCCTTACTTGAGGAAGGACGTACTGGCACTGGAGGGTGTGCAGAGGAGATTCACTAGGTTAATCCCAGAGATGAAGAGGTTGGATTATGAGGAGAGGTTGAGTAGACTGGGACTGTACTCGTTGGAATTTAGAAGGATGAGGGGGGATCTTATAGAAACATATAAAATTATGAAGGGAATAGATAGGATAGATGCGGGCAGGTTGTTTCCACTGGCGGGTGTAAGCAGAACTAGGGGGCATAGCCTCAAAATAAGGGGAAGTAGATTTAGGACTGAGTTTAGAAGGAACTTCTTCACCCAAAGGGTTGTGAATCTATGGAATTCCTTGCCCAGTGAAGCAGTAGAGGCTCCTTCATTAAATGTTTTTAAGATAAAGATAGATAGTTTTTTGAAGAATAAAGGGATTAAGGGTTATGGTGTTCGGGCCGGAAAGTGGAGCTGAGTCCACAAAAGATCAGCCATGATCTCATTGAATGGTGGAGCAGGCTCGAGGGGCCAGATGGCCTACTCCTGCTCCTAGTTCTTATGTTCTTATGTTCTTATAATAGGGTATCATGTCTGGCCTCCACCATAGGAGTTAGGGGCAAAAGTAGGCAATTCAGCCCTTTGAGCCTGTTCCGCCACTCTTATCAGATCATGGCTGATCTCTTCCTCATCACAAAACCACTTCCCTACCTGTTCCCCATATCCCTTTAACCTGTTTTTAAAAAATCAGAAATATATCTATCTCCCTCTTGAAACCATCTAATGATTCGGACTCCACCCTACTATGGGACAGCGAGCTCCACCATCTCCATCAGTCTGGCCAGGTCGTCATCGCCGAATCGTGGAGCTGGCCTGCACAGTGGCATGGCTGCTTGCTGTCTGGGTTTTGCTCTGCGGGATCGGTTTAAGAGCTTCTCCCCCTCATTCGTGGGAAGCTGCCAAGTGATGTCCGGGCGAATCAGCTGGCGAGACAGTCTTTTCCAGTGTGAAGTCCTTGGGTCATCATTAAGTGCCCTCATCAACGTTCAATACAGGTGACGGCCTCGCCAGGTTGACCATCGGGAAACACCCGGCAATTCCCACTCGCTACCACACTGACAAACGTTTCTGTTAGATATCGTCCAAGGTATTGGAGAAACTTAAGGGACTAAAATCTATCAAATCCCCGATGGCCTCGATTCTAGGATTCTAAAAGAGATAGCTGCAAACATAATGGATGTGCTAGCTATGATTTTCCAAAATTCCTTAGATTTGTGAACAGTCCCACTAGATTAGAAGCTGTGAAATGTTACACTGCTTTTCAAGATAGGAGGGAAAGAGAAAACCGTGAACTACAGGCCAGTTAGCCTAAGATGAGTTGATGGGCAAATGCCGAAATCTATTATTAAGGAAATTCTTAACAATGCACTTAGAAAAGCATAGTGTGATTAGAACAAATCAACATTGTTTTGCTAAATTTAACAAATTTCTTAAACTGTTTTGAGGATGTAACTAGTAGGGTAGATGAAGGGGGCCCAGTAGATGAAGTATACCCGCACAAAAGATGAAGAGGCAAAATAAGTGGTCCTAGAATTGAGGGTAATATATTAGCATGGATAGAAGATTAGTTAGCATATAGAAAATAGTGAGTGGGCATAAATAGGACTTTTTCATATTCACAGGCAGTGAATAGTGGAATCTGGCAAGGCATATTGCTCGGACCTCAGCTATTTATTATCTATATTAATGACATAGATGAAGAGCCGGAATAATGTATCTAAGTTCACTGATAATTCAAACTGGGCGGAAAGGTAAGCTGTGGGGAGGACAGAGAGACTGAAACAAGTAGAAACAAGTTAGGTGATAGCAGATGGAGTATTTTATATGTAAGTGTGAAGTTCATCAGAATAAAAAAGTAGCATATTTTCTAAAACTTTTAAGTATTGATATTCAAAGACACTTGGATGTGCTTATACTAGAAATAGAGAATGTTCTCCTGCAGGTGCAGCAATTAGGAAGGCAAATTGCATGTCGGTCTTTGAAAGGGGATTAGAGTACAAAAATAAAGAAGTCTTGACACAGTTGTTCAAGGTTTTGGTGAGACCATTTCAGGAGTAGTGTATTTCATAGATTTCATAGAATTTACAGTGCAGAAGGAGGCCATTCGGCCCATCGAGTCTGCACCGGCTCTTGGAAAGAGCACCTTACCCAAGGTCAACACCGCCACCCTATCCCCATAACCCAGTAACCCCACCCAACACTAAGGGCAATTTTGGACACTAAGGGCAATTTATCATGGCCAATCCACCTAACCTGCACATCTTTGGACTGTGGGGGGAAACTGGAGCACCTGGTGGAAACCCACGCACACACGGGGAGGATGTGCAGACTCCGCACAGACAGTGACCCAAGCCGGAATCGAACCTGGGATCCTGGAGCTGTGAAGCAATTGTGCTATCCACAATGCTACCGTGCTGCCCCGTATGCATTTTTGGTCTCCACATTTAAGAAAGGATCTACTTGCATTGGAGCCGGTACAGTGAAGGTTCACTAAATTGGTCCCTAGGATAATTGCGTTATATTCTCTGGAGTTTAGAAGAATGGCAGACTATCTCATTGTAACATACAAAATTCTAAAGGGACTTGATAAGATGAGAGATTGTTACAATTAGTTGGGGATTCTAAAATATGGGGACACAGTCTCAGGATAAGGAACTGATCATTTAAGACTGAGATAATGAGAAATCTCTTCACCAAAAGGGTTGTGAATCTTTGGAATTTCCAATCCCATTGTTAAATACATTTAAGGCTGGAATAGCTTTTGGCCTCTCAGAGAATTAAGGGATTTGGGGAGTGGGTGTGAAATGGAGGTGAAACCCAAGGTCAACCACCATATTGAATGGCGGAGCAGGCTCAAAAGACTGTGTAGTTTGCTCTTACTCCTACTTCTTATGTTCTTATGTCTAGCCCACCACCTGAATCTCCTACGAACTCTGACCACCCCCACAACTCCCCATTCCCTGACCTGATTTGCCCCTAACCTGACCTGACTAGCCCCCACTTCCCGACTACTCCTGAGACTCGACTAGCCCAACCTACCTACTCACTCTCCCACCTGCCACTCTACACACCTGCCACCTTACTCAAGTGCCACTCTACTTACCTGCTACATCACCTGACAGGTTACCCACACTACCCTTTACCCACTTACCTTCTCTCTGTAATCTTTCAAAGAAACTTTGGAACATTTAAACTCTTTGTCTGGGATTTTTCCAGCCCTGCCATGGGAGATTCAGCTGCCCAGCCAAAGATCCATTCGGCTGGATTCCCTGTTCCTGAGACTAAGTGTTGACGGAGAGCAGGATTCGTGGAATTCCATGACAGCAAAACTGGCATTGCACCTGGATCGATTCAACAACCATTGAGAGGCTAGAACCGGCGCCATGTGGAATACAATCGATTCCAATGAGAAACGGTGCCGGTTTCGCAATTGACACTCAGGAGGCTGCAGCTGCACATACATACTTCACTCCCCACACACACTTATCCCAGCCAACAAAATGGCGCTGGTGGCGCTGGAGCACGCCCATACGGCTGATGGGTAGGCTGGGGCCAGCGGGCACCTAGTGGGGTGCCCTAGGGGGACACTCATACAACCTGTGGCCCTAAGTTCACAATGGGCAGTCAGCGACGCGCATAGCTGCATGGCTGCCTTGCCGGCTGCGGCAATGGTGTTCCATGCTCATCCATCCCGACCCCACAGCCCACCTCCTGACCACCCCTCGCTACCCCCCCAGCCCTGGCAGAAGTCTCCTGGCCAGTGGCACAACTGTCGGTAAACTATGGCGATGTTGGCCACTTGCCATACGCCCTCTCTCTCCCTCAGCAGCTACGGTGCCTGTTTCACAATATTTTAAAGTACAAGTGAACCTCGCCGTTGGAAATTTGGCCCATTGGAGGCGGAGAATCGGGGTGCCCTGGAAAATACCGGGTCTGCCCCACTGATGATATGCCAATGCCAACGCATCGACGCCGCTATCGAGGTAACGGAGAATTGCGATTTGTCGCGAAATTGACGTCCGCTGCGATTTCGCCATCCGAACCAATTCTCCGTCCAATCGCGTTTCCCGATTCTGGCGTCGGCTGACGGAGAATCCGCCCATTGACTTTTGGCAGGACCAGATGATCCTGGCGACGAGTGGGACCAGAAATTCCCGTCATTTACTTACAGAATATGGCAGTTACGCTATTAAAAAGGGGACTTGGCTTGTCTTGCTCCTGTGCAACAAAGAAGCTCTTCAAGGGACTGTACCCTCCACATTTCTAGAGAAGCCAGGATTGGAATTTCCAATGGTTATTGCCACTCCTCGAAAGATTCAGGGTTTCATATTTGACACTATTTGAACCTAAACCTGAGTAAAAGTTCACTTTAAGAAAGTACTGCAATTTTGTGTGCAGTTTGCACCTAGGTCACCAATTGTGCAGAAAATGGAAACTGTAGGTTCATGTAGGTGGCACTCCTGTGTTCAAGAGCAGGTGTCATCAATATATCTTGAACCTTTTGAAATTCTGCCATTTGAAAGATTTTGTGATTGTTTTTATTAAAAGCATGTTTTCTGTATCAGTGCCCTGCGAACTGACAATTATTGCTGTCTTTATTGGCAGCCTGGAAAGAGCTTGAGGGAAAAAAATAAGGCTGTGACTTTCATGCTGTGACCTGTCTTAGAGTTTGGCTGGAGAATGTTGCACAACTCTAGCTACTTCACTGATTAATCAGACCACCTGAGCTATTACTCAGAAGAGTTTGGTTTACAGGAAAGTTACTTGTATTCAACTCAATTCTATGATTTTCTTATTTAACTGGAAGGAAAGACAGAGGGCTGGATTCTCCGATTTTGAGACTAAGTGCTGACGACAAGAAAAACGGTGCAACAGTTGTACCGATTCAGCAACTCTAAATGTGCTATCACCATCGCCATGTGAAACACAACTGGTTCCATGCGAAACGGCACCGGATTTACCGGGTCCGTGATTGGCGCACATGAGGTTTACAGGCCGCAGCCGCACTTAAACGATCCATTCCCCCACAGTGACGTCCCAGTCAACAAGATGGCTGCAAGGAGAACAGCGCCAAGGTTCAGGGACGCTGAGCTGGACACCCTCCTGGATGCCGTGGAGGAGAGGCGGACGATCCTGTACCTTGCCTGGGAGGAAGACGCCAGGCACCGTGGGCAAAGACGTCCGGACTGGCATACAGTGGCGGAAGAAACTGCATGACCTCCTCAGGGCGGCCAGGGTGAGTAGGCAGCGCTGTTCCCCAGGCCCCCCACCCCCCCACACACATGTAACCCAGCCCCTCCCTCCCTGGGGACAGCCAAACCCCCACCCTGCCCCATATGCCAGCACCCATGGCAGCCGCAATGACCTGATGCCATCATCTACCCAACCCCTGGGCTGCTTCCGTCGAAACGTCTAACACTGTCGTTGTTTGTGTTTTGCCCCCCTCCCCCACCCCAGGATAAGGCCTCACACAGCTGCCGGGAGTGGGAGAAGACTGGAGGGGGCCCACCAGACCTGCGGCCCTCACCATGCCCGAGCAGAGGGCACTGGACGCGGTCAGCGGCCCGGAGGAAATGGAGGTCGCCGACGTGGAGGTCGATGGTGGGCGAGCAAGTGAGGCCGCTTAGTTGTGGATCCCCATGTCACATGTGTGGACCCCGCCCCCCCCACACACCCTATCACCCCACACTCCCCTCACCCCACTCACCCCCCCTCGTCCCCCCACACCACCCTTATACACCCCTCATGTCATACATACACATCGTCTTGTGTATTACAGGATCTGCCAGAGATGGGGTCGGTCCATCCGGAGACCCCCGCCCCCAACCAGTGCCAGAGCCGGTGCCCACCAGACGGCCGAGCACTGATGGGGAGAGCAGTCCGAACATCAGCCCTCTGCCCGAGACTCAGGACATCCCGGAGCTCGGGTTGGAGGAGGACACTGACTTTCCATCATAGTTGTCTCCCAACGCTCTCCACCATCTCAGAGATACACACCTCAGTTGGGCACATTAGAGAAGAGGCTCCTGAGACACCCTCTGCACACCACACATCGCATACGGTACAGCAAATGGAGGTAGGACCAGGCGAGGGGCTGGACGGTCGGAGGGCAGGCCGGCCCCAGTGACCAGCTGCTGTCCAGACTGGTTCAGGGCTCCTGGAACCTGCAGTCCCAGCCTTAGTGCAGTCAGAGACCCTCGGACTACAGGAGGGGTGACAGCTGGCTTCCAGCATTTGCAGGCGCAGGTGGAGGAGTCCATCCACTTGCAGGAGAAGGGAGTGGTGCCGGTCATGCGTGCCACCCAGGCCGACTCCGCACGGGTGGCGTCCGCGGTGGGGGCAATGGGTGCGACGGTGTCGGATATGGGTCAGAGTGTGCAAGGCCTGGGACATTCTGTGCAGGCAGGGGCTGAGGGCCAAGACAGGGCTGCCCTCTCACTGGCAGCCATGTGCCAGAACCACCTGGACATTGTAGCGGCACTCCTCAGCATGGTCCAGTCACAGCAGGCCATGGCCGAGAATGTCAGCGGCATTGCCCAGATGCTAGCCGGTGTGGCGCAGACATTGGGTGGGGTGACCCAGTGCCAGAGGGAGGTGTCCCAGTGCCAGAGGGATGTGGCCCAGACTCAGAGGGAGCTGGCCCAGTCACTGGCTGATGTGGCACAGACGCTGGCTGATGTTACGGCACGGATGCACCTGTGCACTGATGTCTGCGAGATCCCAGACAGGCCCCCCACTCGGTGATTGGAACGACCCCGCATAAAGGTTCAGGGCGACCGTCACCTTGAAAGTCACTGGGAGCGGTTGTCCTCCCCCATACCCGCCGCGGTGCCAGGTATGCCATCATCTGGCAAATATGTCTCACAGTCCCTCTGCTCATCCGCAGTCTCCGTCTGCATGCCCGGTCTGGCAGGTCCTCGTATGACATGCTGTTCCGGTACACGCGGGACCTTATCCGGTGTCTCCTTGGCACCTCCTCCTCCTCAGCCTGTTGGGCGGCCAACCCGCCAGCCAGTGCGGCCGCCACCTGCCCCTCTGCAGCCCACTCCCCTGCTGCAGCTTCCCTCCTCCTCTCTGAAGCCACTCCGCTCACGCGGCTGCAGGGCATCTTGCAGGGCTGCGGTCATCACCACAGCGGGCAACATCGCAGGTTGGTGTCTGAATGGCATTCTCTGCAGGGGGTGAAAGGCCAACATGTTAGCATGGGGCATACCCATACGGCCGGTGTCACTGTGTAAAACCAGGGGCTGGGGTGGGTGGTCAGCATGGTGGCCGTTGTAATGGCAGTCGGTGCCTGGGCACTGCCCAGTCCCATGGGGGAGCACCCCGGCTGCTCGGCTCGCCCTCCCCTGGCCCTTGCAGGGGGCCCCCACCGCAGCTTGCACGGCAGGTGTCTGGGCCGGGAGCCTGCAGTCACTCCACGCCATTTCCTACCTCCTCTCTCTCGCTCAGCAGCCAGGAAGCCAGGTTCACGATTTTTTATAACCACAAGTGAACGACACCGTCGGGAACCCGGCCTATTGGAAGCGGTGAATTGCGAAGGCCCGAAGCATCAGGTGTCAGGCCCGCTAATGATATGTCTACTGTACTTTTACCCCGTGCGCCGAGCGACGCATCTACGCCATTTTTGGGGTGCTGGAACATCCCGATTTGGCATCAAACCAGTGCCTACCGCGATTTCGGCGTCGGCAAATGGAGAATCCCACCCAGAGACTCTGTTCAGCATCTCCTCTGCTTAACTAGCCAGAATCTAAAACCCTTCATCTCAGGATCTGAAAATGTGAAATTTATGGGGCATTTGGTGAAACATCAAACTTAATGGACAGAACACAACCAATTTTCTTATCAACTGTAATCCTTAAATAACAGTAAATAAATGTTTCTGTTGGATTGCCGTTTTCCAAAATAAAACAATGCATTTTGCTCTGGTACAGATGTTTCGTAACCAAACAATGCATTTTTCCCTGATACAGAGGTTGATAGTCTTTGGCCTGAACTATTCGATGATAATGATCCAAGAAAGATTAATGAATCGGCATACATACTGGAATATGTTGAAAGGTGAGCACAAATGACAACTGGACACGTGAATGTTTTCAAATTTAAAATATTAATCTATTACGGATTGAGCGTTCCTTATTCGAAATGCTTGGGGCCAAGAGTATCTCGGGATCTGGAATTTTTGGAATTTTGGAATACCTGTATAGGTATAGTAGTGAAACGTCACATAGCTAACGGATCTCGGTGAAGACCATGTTATTTTTTACTGGATTTCAGCGTTCAAAAAAAAGTGCGGATTTCTGACCTTTTCAAATTTCGGAACTTCGAATAAAGGGTGCTCAACCTGTACTTTCAATCAATCACTGTGGAGGTCTTGTGGTGCTGAGGTAGTGTCCATATCTCTGAGCCAGAAGTTTTGAGTTCAAGTCCCAAACATAGCTTGTTAGCTATGGAAGGAACGTTCATGATGTGGTTTATTGGGCTGACACTCAGCCTGGGCATCCTTCCACCACTATACCCCAAAGGGGATAAATCGGTGTGTGAAGTTATGCTAAAAAAAAAACAATCACAGGGTTGCTTTGTTGTATAAATGTGAAGTATTATGCACAAGAAAAGAAAGTACAGGGCAGCACGGTGGCGCAGTGGTTAGCATTGCTACCTCATGGCGACGAGGTCCCAGGTTCGATCCCGGCTCTTGGTCACTGTCCATGTGGAGTTTGCACATTCTCCCCGTCTTTGCGTGGGTTTCGCCCCCACAACCCAAAGATGTGCATGGTAGGTGGATTGGCCGCGCTAAATTGCCCCTTAATTGGAAAAAATGAATTGGATACTCTAAAGAAAAGTAGGTACAACAGATGGGTAAAGAGATGTTACCATTGCCCATCAACTAAATGTTATCTTTTGATATCTTTAGGTTCCCTTCTATTGCTGGTATTTTGCCGTCTTCCTCCATGAAAATGCTCATTCTGTCATTTACATATTGTTCATTCTGGTTTTAACTCCGTCTATTTCACACTGATTCAATGATGGTGATGCAATGGCAGTATTATCTCATCCCTGGCCGATGAGTTAAAATGACCAGGCATGTTAAGCAATTTGTCATCTTGTCTCAGGTGACCATTCAGACATTCGCAATCTACTTCATTCATATGAACATGGCATGGAGTGACTACTGAGGAAATAATCCTGAGTGAGGGAGCTAATTGGTTTGGTTAAGAGGCGGATTGGTGAATGAATCCATGCGTGAGACAGTGTGAGACAATGGGCTGAACTTTGCCACGGAGGCCAGAGGCAGGTGTGCTGGCAACTTCACTCAAGGATGGCATGCCAGTTACCTGACATGTTGCTGCCTCTGCAAGATTTTTTCGGAGGTGGTTTCTTGAGTAGGATGACAACAGGGTAATCAATTAGTCAATTAAGCATGTACTTGAGAGGTTTTTGAAAGATTGTTGCAATTTGGTTGGATGTATGAATCCCACATTGTGTCAACTATGCAACTATGCACATGAGGCAATTGCATGGTGGGAAGCCATTGACTGAAGCAGCAGCTATTAATTCCGATATATAAAAGGGAAATCAGAAAATATGAGCTTAGGAGTTGCGGCTGACATGCTACAGAGGAGCAGAGGTCTTGGATGTTTTAGTTGCTGTGATATGAAGAGTTTAAAGTTCTGTTCCTTTTTCACAAACACACATTTATTTCCTTCCAACAGCCTTTGCACAAAACTCTCACTATACATCACCTGACAGAGGCCACCTGAAGCCCCTTTACATAGTGTCAATTAATGGATACTTAACATCAATGAGACATCTAATTGCAATGTCTTTTAACCCATTACTTAACAGTCTCCCCTTCCTTGGAGAAAAAAAAATTAGGTGAAAAAAAATTTCAAGAAACTCAAAAACACATACATGATTTCCCCCCTTTTTTTTTGTTTGGACGAGAAAAAAAAAGTCACAGAAACAAGCGCCCTTCATTAACAATATCCAAAAGTTTCTGTGAACTCGTCCCTCTTTTCGTAAAACAGTCTGACAGTTGATAGCTCCTGTCGACCCATTTAATTTTTGTTATTTCCCCTCTGTCCAACATCTGCTTCAAACTTGCGATGTCTATCCGTAACCTCTTTTCATTGACACTTTTTGTAGAGTGCACATTTTCTCACAGGGATTTATTGTCAATGTGACAGTCAATAGGTATATTACTCAAATCCCCTAATCCCCAAATTTCTGTCAATATCATAATTATATAAAAGGCCACATGCACCACCTCTACAAGGCTTAACGTCTCAGCAGCCAAAGTGCTTTTTACCACTCTCCTTATTTTCTTTGTTTCCCACACAAGCGGGCAACATTTACCATTGTTCCCCAAAAGGAAAAGTATAAAACCTCCTGCGGTTGAAACCCCATCACATAAATTTGCGTAGGACCCATCACTATAAACTATGAGTTTCAAGTGCCGAAGGTCACCTAAAACCGGGAACTTCAAAACATACTCCTGCATTTTTAGTTTGGCCAACGCTTTATTTGCTCTTATTATGTCTTCAACTTTGGGAATCATTCATTTTTGTACTCAACTCTAAGACATCAAAACTCACGTCCGGTCTAGTCTGTCTACCTAACCAGTTCAGTTGCCCAATTAAACTTCGCAGTTGCTCTTTTTCTATCTTTGAAACCGTTGCGTCTTTTTGTGAAACTCGGCCACGATAATTGCTATTGGGCTGATGCTTTCCAAATAAGATTGCTGACGTAAAGTTGCCCCTAACTTAGTCTGTCCAATTTCCAGTCCAATATATTTAAATGCACCAGAAGCCTGACTTCCAACCCTGAATCCTTTCCTCAAACCAGAGATTACAATAGCTTCAAAATCACTAGTCCCACCCCACAAAAAATCTACGACATGCATCATAAAAATGCCAGAAAGATTTCCTTTATAGTGCTAGTAAAACATTGAAGGATCTGCTTTTAACTGGCAACAGCCTAACTTTAACAAAACTGATCTTACCGAAAAATACCAGACTCTAGATGCATAATTTAATCCATATACACATTTGTTCAACTTCCGAGTATCCCTTCTATGTTAGCTGCTTCTTTAGGAGGACGGAGAAAAATGTCTCACTGGAGCTGATGCCCCTGCAAAAAGGCAGCTTTTATATCGATAGATTTGCATTCCCATGCCTTTGTGGCTAATAGAGCCAAGAAGATCTTTAAAATAACCTTTCCTGCTGTAGGTGAATCTACCCTTAAATCCTGATCTTCTAAGTTTTCTTCAAATCCCCTTGCCCCAAGAACAAAGAACAAAGACATGTACAGCACAGGAACAGGCCCTTCGACCCTCCAAGCCCGTGCCGACCATGCTGCCCGACTAAACTACAATCTTCTACACTTCCTGGGTCCGTATCCCTCTATTCCCATCCTATTCATGTATTTGTCAAGATGCCCCTTAAATATCACTATCGTCCCTGCTTCCACCACCTCCTCCGGTAGCGAGTTCCAGGCACCCACTACCCTCTGTGTAAAAAACTTGCCTCGTACATCTACTCTAAACCTTGCCTGGCCTTTGCCTTATAAGTTCCATCCGGAAGAACCTTTTCCGTGCAAATCCATCTGTGGGATAGAGCTCTTTATCCCCTATCCCGTACTTCCGTGTATACCCCAAATTGACTCCAACTATGCAATTCTTGCTGTTTAGCTTCTTTGATAACTTTTTCATCTAATTTATTTGAAGCCACCAAAATCTCACATGCATGTGGGCTTCTACTCCTATTAGTTTTCGTAGTCTTACTCATGTTCCGAGATCTTGATAAACTACGTCCCCTCTCCCGCCTGGTATCTCGTTCTGTACTGCTACTGCTTGTTCTTTCCCTTCTGCTATGGGATGTTCTTTCAATAGTTCTCGACCTTTTCCTGCGGACCTGTTCACTATCCGATGTACTATCTGAACTGGCACTGCGTTTCTGTGCCCTCCATTTTTGAACTTCGTTAGAACATAGAACATTACAGCGCAGTACAGGCCCTTCGGCCCTCGATGTTGCGCCGACCTGTGAAACCACTCTAAAGCTCATCTACACTATTCCCTTATCGTCCATATGTCTATCCAATGACCATTTGAATGCCCTTAGTGTTGGCGAGTCCACTACTGTTGCAGGCAGGGCATTCCACGCCCTTACTACTCTCTGAGTAAAGAACCTACCTCTGACATCTGTCTTATATCTATCTCCCCTCAATTTAAAGCTATGTCCCCTCGTGCTAGACATCACCATCCGAGGAAAAAGGCTCTCGCGGTCCACCCTATCCAATCCTCTGATCATCTTGTATGCCTCAATTAAGTCACCTCTTAACCTTCTCTCTAACGAAAAAGGCCTCAAGTCCCTCAGCCTTCCCTCATAAGATCTTCCCTCCATACCAGGCAACATTCTGGTAAATCTCCTCTGCACCCTTTCCAATGTTTTCCACATCCTTCCTATAATGCAGCGACCAGAATTGCACACAATACTCCAAATGCGGCCGCACCAGAGTTTTGTACAGCTGCAACATGACCTCATGGCTCCGAAACTCAATCCCTCTACCAATAAAAGCTAACACACCATACGCCTTCTTGACAACCCTCTCAACCTGGGTGGCAACTTTCAGGGATCTATGTACATGGACACCGAGATCTCTCTGCTCATCCACACTGCCAAGAATCTTACCATTAGCCCAGTACTCTGTCTTCCTGTTATTCCTTCCAAAATGAATCACCTCACACTTTTCTGCATTAAACTCCATTTGCCACCTCTCAGCCCAGCGCTGCAGCTTATCTATGTCCCTCTGTAACTTGTAACATCCTTCCGCACTGTCCACAACTCCACCGACTTTAGTGTCATCTGCAAATTTACACGCCCTCCTCCAGGTCATTTATAAAAATGACAAACAGCAGTGGTCCCAAAACAGATCCTTGTGGTACACCATTAGTAACTGGACTCCAGTCTGAACATTTCCCATCAACCACCACCCTTTGTCTTCTTCCAGCCAGCCAATTTCTAATCCAAACTGCTAAATCACCCTGAATCCCATGCCTCCGTATTTTCTGCAATAGCCTACCATGAGGAACCTTATCAAACGCTTTACTGAAATCCATATACACCACATCAACTACTTTACCCTCATCCACCTGTTTGGTCACCTTCTCAAAGAACTCAATAAGGTTTGTGAGGCACGACCTACCCTTCACAAAACCGTGTTGACTATCTCTAATCAAATTATTCCTTTCCAGGTGATTATACATCCTATCTCTTATAAACCTTTCCAAGATTTTGCCCACAACAGAAGTAAGGCTCACTGGTCTATAGTTACCGGGGTTGTCTCTACTCCCCTTCTTGAACAAGGGGACAACATTTGCCATCCTCCAGTCTTCTGGCACTATTCCTGTAGACAAAGATGACTTAAAAATCAAAGCCAAAGCCTCAGCAATCTCCTCCCTAGCTTCCCAGAGAATCCTAGGATAAATCCCATCCGGCCCAGGGGACTTATCTATTTTCACACTTTCCAGAATTGCTAACACCTCCTCCTTATGAACCTCAAGCCCTTCTAGTCTGGTAGCCTGAATCTCAGTATTCTCCTCGACAACATGGGGCAGCACGGTAGCCTTGTGGATAGCACAATTGCTTCACAGCTCCAGGGTCCCAGGTTCGATTCCGGCTTGGGTCACTGTCTGTGCGGAGTCTGCACATCCTCCCCGTGTGTGCGTGGGTTTGGGGCAGCACGGTAGCCTTGTGGATAGCACAATTGCTTCACAGCTCCAGGGTCCCAGGTTCGATTCCGGCTTGGGTCACTGTCTGTGCGGAGTCTGCACATCCTCCCCGTGTGTGCGTGGGTTTCCTCCGGGTGCTCTGGTTTCCTCCCACAGTCCAAAGATGTGCAGGTTAGGTGGATTGGCCATGATAAATTGCCCTTAGTGTCCAAAATTGCCCTTAGTGTTGGGTGGGGTTACTGGGTTATGGGGCTAGGGTGGTGGTGTTGACCTTGGGTAGGGTGTTCTTTCCAAGAGCCGGTGCAGACTCGATGGGCCGAATGGCCTCCTTCTGCACTATAAATTCTATGAAAAACATTGTCTTTTTCCTGTATGAATACTGACGAAAAATATTAATTTAGCACCTCTCCTATCTCCTCGGACTCCAAGCACAATTACCCACTACTGTCCTTGACTGGCCCTACCCTTACCCTAGTCATTTGTTTATTCCTGACATATCTATAGAAAGCTTTAGGGTTATCCTTGATCCTACCTGTCAAAGACTTCTCATGTCCCCTCCTGGCTCTTCTTACCTCTCTTTTTAGCTCCTTTCTAGCTAACTTGTATCTCTCGAGCGCCCTAACTGAACCTTCATGTCTCATCTTTACATAAACCTCCTTCTTCCTCTTGACAAGTGTTTTGACTGCTTTAGTAAACCACGGTTCCCTTGCTCGACCACTTCCTCCCTGCCTGACAGGTACACACTTATCAAGGACATGCAGTAGCTGTTCCTTGAACAAGCTCCACATTTCCATTTTCCCAATCCATTGTCTTGACTCCTTCCCCTGAATGCTGTATATTCAACCAATGTTTATACTTTCCAGTGGCCCTCCCTGCTCTACTAATAACAGTTGTATCCTTCCATTGACTAGACCCTTCAGGCAAGTATGTCACTTTTGTACCAACTTTTGGCAGTTGCCCTTTTGGAAAAATGGCCTGTTCTAATTCATCAGAAGTGTTGTGTTCCTCCACAGAAACCCTGTCTATATCAGTTAATTGGTCCTCATAGTTCTGTAACACATGCGTACCAGATGACTCTGGTTCCTCGTCATGTCTGTCTGCTCTGTCTAAGTTTGAAAATTTGTAATCTGTACCCATTATCCTTGATGAATGTACCCTAACAGTTTGATTACCATGTTGCAAAATAATTGTTTTGCCATCTATGCCTATGATCTTCCCTGGGCCTTTCCATTCATTAGAATTGTCTCTCTTATAGTATACCATGCCTCCTTGCTGAAAAACGGCATCTGATGGCCGTACGTTATGTCTTAAAGCTCTGCGAATTCTTTCAGAAACTTCTGCTTCCAAAAAAGCTTTTCTACTGCGACGTAATGCATTTAAATGTTCAGCAAAACCAGAGCTAATTGTAGTCCCCTCCCAAGCTGGAGGCTGGTCATCCAAAATGGACGGAATTTTAGGATTTCTACCAAACACTAATTGATAAGGACTATAGCCCCCAACCATCTGCAATGAATTCTTTGCATGTACTGCCCATGCGAAAGCTGAATTTAGCCTGCAATTTGGTCGATGTGCCAAAATTTCCTGAAGCATGTCATCGATGACAGCATGATTTATTTCACAGACACCATTACTAAATGGGCTTTCTGCAGCCGTATTCATAACTCTGATATTCATGTTTTCACACATATCCCTAAACTCATCATTAGCAAATTCTCCCCCATTGTCCGTAAGGAATTTTGCTGGTGGACCCATTCCTGTCCCTATCCATTTTTCCACGATTTGATCCAGAATTACTCTCTTTTCTTTACTTCGTACAATCGTTGATTGATTAAATCTGGTTGCTAAATCTACAAAATGCAAAATAAATATATTATTTGCTTCATCCCAGATCTTAAAGTCCATGGCCACAATGTTGTTAAAATCCCTGGCCAAATGTAGGGTTACTATCGGTCGTGCTGGTGTCCTTCTGTACTTCCTACAAACTTCACAGCGGTCACTAACCTGTTCTATCAGTTTAGTATAGTCGTCATCCCTTACCCCTGCATCCTTTAATAAATTTTTCAGCCTCCGAGGATACGGATGTGCAAATTGCCTATGCAGTTTTAATACCACAAGCTTTTTTATCAGCTAAAGTCCCATTTTCAACTGCCATTAACACATCCTTAATCACTCTACTTGAAATATTATTTGTCAGTAATGGAATACAATAGTGTCCCGACTGTGTAAATTGTAAGTCCAAGGTCTTTCCAAAACCTGTTGCCTTATCCTATTCCATATCCAGTTTCATTTGTGATTTCTTCATCGACGGTCTGCTCAGAAGCAAAGGTATCTCACTTGATACAACATCCGTGCTAATGAAATGATTCACTCCGGCAATATTGCAAGGGATCACCACTCTTTTCAGCGACTTCAGAGTATTATCATCCCCAAACCTGAAATTTGTGGAACTTTCAAATTCCTTAACCTTGTTACGATTTTCAGCATTCAAAGAGTCCAGGTAACATTTTAACCAGTCAATTCCACACACAGTAGATGTGCAGCCACTGTCCAATACAGCACAGTTGAAGGATTCTGCAACCAACACCCTCATTACAGTCGTAAAACTGCTCGTCAATGGGACAATGCCTTCTTTCTGGTCACTATCTTTTTCCTCTTCTGACTCTTCCGTGTCATGTGTCGCTTCAAACACTCTATCAAAACCCGACCATGCTTCATATGCACTTAACAAGTCATCTTTCTTATAAATCTTATCCATATAATGTAATAAAGTCTCCAGACCTTCTTTTGAGTCTAACTCTTCCAATTCCAGCTCAGAAAGCACTTTGTTTTGGATTTTACTGTCATAAGGTAGAGAAAGAGCCAATGCCATACCCTGTTTTCTCTTTCCCAAAGCAGTTACCTTAGTCCACATAACTACTGCACTTCTCCATTGGTCGTACGATTCCCTTTCTGAAAATAAGGGAGGATAGTCATATCCAGCCATCTTTATCCTCGGTTCAGCCATATATTTTTTTTTTTTTTTCTTTTCTCACTCACTCCTTGGTTTGATCTGGAAAGTTGTATCTTTCAATCATTCACATTTACACAGCAACCATCCTCTGCTACCAATTGTTAGACATTTTAGTTGCTGTGATATGAAGAGTCTAAAGTTCTGTCCCTTTTTCACAAACACACATTTATTTCCTTCCAAAAGCCTTTGCACAAAACTCTCACTATACATCACCTGACAGAGGCCACCTGAAGACCCTTTACATATCAGTGTCAATTAATGGATACTTAACATAAATGAGACATCTAATTGCAATGTCTCTTAACCCATTACTTAACATTGGATTGGAAGTGTTTTCGCGAGAGGGTGAGATTTGGAGTAGAGTTCATTCTGTGCTACTTAAGGTGAAAGAACAATTTGGCAACTAAGATCCTAGTAATTAAGGCTGTCTCCTGACATGGGACTACTGACGCAGTGATGGGCTGGGACGGTGGAGAGTTTAAATGTATTTATAGGGCTCCTCTGCCACATGTTCCGCCCCAGGTAGGAAATTCCCACATTACATCGCCGAGGTTTACAACAGCTTCTATAAAATGTGAAGCTGTTGAGGGGAACCTGCGGCGGGGGGGGGGGGGGCGCAAATATATAAATAGCCCCTGGGTGAGAGGGACATGACCAGCACTGGCAGTGCCACTTTGTCAGTGCCACCCCAGCAGTCAGAACCTGCAGTGCCAGGGGACAGGGCCAGAGGTGGGGCCTCTGGGGAGCCTCATGGGGGGTGTTCCCCTTATTTTGGGGTGGGTTGCCCAATGCTTGTTGGGAAGTGGAGTTTTCTGGATGCTTGTGGAGGGGGAGCGGTTTCCCCGATGCTTGTAGGGTAGGGGTTGCCCCGATACCTGTGGGGGAAGTGGTTTCCCCGAGTGGTCCACCGTGTCCGTGGAATGGAGTTTCTTTTTAATGCTGATGAGGGTGCCCCTTAAAGATGGCATCCGGATCTCTGTGGAGCCAATGTTGCCTGCTCTATCAGGCTCCATCTTGCCAGAGTGATGCCGATAATCATGCCATCCAGATTCTCTGTACAGAGTGCCAGGGAATCTGGAGAAAGCTTGGCTGTGCTGCTGGAGAGCTACACACCGATTTGCTCGCTGAAACTGACACAAAAAAATTATCGGCAGGTGCATCCTTAATGTGACAGGACTGCAGGCACAAGTCAGGATTTTGTTGAAATACCCTCCATTTGCCTGGATGAATGCAGCTCCAACAACACTCAAGACGCTTGACACCATCCAGGATAAAGTAACCCGTTTGATTGGTTCCCCATTCACAAACATTCTCGCCCTGCACTACAATGGTGGCACGAGGGGCTGGTTTAGCACAGTGGGCTAAACAGCTGGCTTGTAATGCAGAACAAGGTCAGCAGCGTGGGTTCAACTCCCGTACCGGCCTCCCTGAACAGACGCCGGAATGTGGCGACTCGGGGCTTTTCACAGTAACTTCATTGAAGCCGACTTGTGACAATAAGTGAGTAGTGTATTGTATTGGATCTACAGGTTGCGTTGCGCCCGAAAAGCAATGCAGCATGGCGCAACACGACCAGTATATGCTGCGAGAGCCCACTTCTAGGCTCACCATGCCTCCTGAGATCTAATGCGATCTCGTGAGTGTCATGATGTAAATCCGGCCCATTGTGGGCTGGATCACTTTCTGGTAAATCTGCATGTTAGAGTGTTAGGTTTGTGGAGGGCAGTACTGAAAGGCGCTCGCCTGAGGTCTCCAAGGCGAGGGAGTTAGATCTCATTCCTTGGGTAGATCTCGGGAACGCATATTAGAGTGAGACAAGCGGGTTGCTTTATCCTGGATGGTGTGAAGCGTCTTGAGTATTGGAGCTGCACTCATCCAGGCAAATGGAGGGTATTTCATCAAACTCCTGATGTGTGCCCGCAGTCCTGTCACATCTTCCAGGGGATTGGAGACCCTTAGGTGCATGCCCTCTGGACAGGGTGGTACTCTGGCACCGCTGGTTCCACCTGGGCACCCTGGCAGTGCCACCTGGTGCCAGGTGGCACTGCCAGCTGGCTGGGGTGGTGCCAGGCTGACACTGCCAAGGTGCCAAGCTGGCACTTTTTGTGCAGTGATCGGGCCAGGGTGTGTGCTTGCGTGGGTTTGGCGAGCAGGCAGTGCGGGAGGGATCCACAGACCTTTTTATAGTGAGTTGGCCTTGGGGGGGTTTTGGGGGTCGCTTCGGGGGCTCGTGAGATTGGGACGTCATTTAAAAAGGCGTTCCAATCTCTTGCCGCAGTGAGGAGTGCAGGCGAGCAGAGCTCTTCAGTTCAGAAAACGGAGCTAGGTGCGACCTCACCAGGGAGTTCCCCACTGAGGCCCTCGATCTACCCGGATGGGCGTTAGCTAGCTGGGTGTTTCTTTACACTCCGAGCGCTGGAAAACAACCGGTCAGTCATGCGCTACAAGACTCTGTCCCCATTCGGGTAGATCGCGCCCAATGATAGCAGTGCGTAGCTTCTACAAAATCATAGAATTTACAGTGCAGAAGGAGGCCATTCGGCCCAAAATGCAGTGCAGACACTCGCCAGACTCCTTCGACAGCACTTCCAAATCCGCAACCTCTAACATCTAGAAGGACAAGGGCAGTAGACACATAGAAAAACCACCACCTGGACTTCCCCCTCCACGCCACTCACCATCCTGACTTAGAAACATATCGTCATTCCTTCACTGCTGCTGGGTAAAAATCCTGGATCTCCCTCCCTCGCTGCACTTTAGGTGTACTTTCATGACATGGACTGCAGCGGTTCCGAAGGCAGCTCACCACTACCGCCTGGCCAGCAACGCTCACATCCAGTAAATGAATTTTTAAAACTTATCCTCTACTACAGCCTGCTTTTCCATTCAAGCTGGAAAGCCTCTGATTGGCTCTCCAAGCCCCACATGTTAGTAAGGAGGACTTTGCCGGGTTGACAGGATTGGGTTTATCATTGTCATTTCCAGAGACTAGGTCAATGCCAGGTGGTCTGTCCGGTTTAATTCCTTTTTGTTTTCTTTGGTTACAACTGAGTAGTTTGCTAGGCCATTCAAGAGTCAACCACATTGCTGTGGGTCTGGAGTCGCATGTAGGTCAGTTAAGGATGTCAAATTTCCTTCCCTAAAGAGCATCAACAATGGTTTCATGGTCATCATTAGATTTTTAATTCCAGATGTTTTATTGAATTTAAATTCCATCCTCTGCCATGGTGGAAGTTGAACCCAGATCCCCAGGGCATTACCCCGGTCCTCTAAACTAGTGACAATACCACTTTGCCTCCTCTTAAATAATTCCGTGTTTCAATATGGAAGCACTCTCGCACTAACTTTTTGAAAACATTCAATACAGAACAGAAAAACAGCCAGGCCACAATAGTTGGGGTTGGCGGGTGGAGGGCGGTGTGCAGGGTTGTGGAGAGGTAGGAGATTGCCTCTATGGAGTGGCCTTTGGCTGAGTCTGCACTCAGACAAGTAGGGAGGAGCTATGGGACTGCAAGGGCTGGTTTAGGGTCTGGTTTAGCACAGGGCTAAATAGCTGGCTTTTAAAGCAGACCAAGGCAGGCCAGCAGCACGGTTCAAGTCCCGTACCAGCCTCCCCGAACAGGCGCCGGAATGTGGCGACTAGGGGCTTTTCATTTGAAGCCTACTTGTGACAATAAGCGATTTTCATTTCATTTCAAGGAGTGCTGGTCCCCAACCTGGAGCTCAGGTGCTCAGGTGCCTGAAACATTGTAATGCTCATGTTACGAATAGACTCCTCCATTTTCTGCTCCAGGGTCAGCACTGCCGCTGGGAGCGCTTGACAGATGGACAGACATTTCACTTTGCTAATACACAACCACCCACTTTGTATATGACCCCCAAGGTTTAGCAAGAGGCAGTACGGTGGCACACTGGTTAGCACTGATGCCTCGCAGCACCAGGGACCCTGGTTGAATTCCAGCCTTGGTTGCCTGTCTGTATGGAGTTTGCACGTTCTCCCTGTGTCTGCGTGGGTTTCCTCCGCGTGCTCCGGTTTCCTCCCACAGTCCAAAGATGTGCAGGTTAGGTGGATTGGCCATGTTAAATTTCCTGTTAGTGTCCAAAGGTGTGTAGGTTAGGTTAAGGGGTTACTGGGATATAATGAGGGAATGGGCTTAGGTGAAGTGCTCTTTCAGAGAGTCGGTGCAGATTTGTTGAACTTCATGGCCTCCTTCTGCACAGTAGGGATTCTATGATTCATGTCCATCCAAATCCTGACAGGGATTTCCATGTCTGCGGTTGCCTCTGTTGGAGGGAAGAAAAAGCTCAAAGTCTGTTCTCGACTGCGTGGTGTTGGTAAAACTTTGTTTAATTCGGAATTGCTGTGTGCACACAGGAGAGGCAAATTCTGCTGCTAGCTTTAGCTCGCAAAAGTCAGCTCTGCCTGTCCTCAGAATGACATGCTTATATATTTAAAGTTCTTCGGAGTCACAAGCAGGTATTAACATCACTGAATGATTCGGAAAAATACAAAGTGATCAGTATGCATATATAGGTCCCCATAATGGGAAAATGATTAAAGAATACAATGTTTCCTTACAATCTCATGGGTTTGTGCTTAACATATTTAACTTCTAGAAGAAGTGTGAATGTGTTGGACAATGGATCCCTTAGACTTACTGGTGCCTCCTGTGTTTCCCTTTTCAAATTCAAATGCTCTGTGAGATGATTAAATCATTTCCAATGTGGGTGACTTTAATCCCTTGCTTGCTGGTTTTCCCTTGGTATATGTTTAACCCTTTGCCTGCTGGTTTGCCCTTGGCCTGTGCTATTTCAATACCAATCCTGACACATATAGCAATTTCTTCCATGAACAGCCTCCATCATATGCCTATGTTCAGGGCGCATAATGCTCACCTTGTGATAACCATTGTAACCGTGCCGGAGATCCTATCAATGTGCATGTATCTGCACTGGTGGATGGTGAGTTTCCTGTGACAATGGACTCTCAGAGTGTATCTCTTCTTCTGAGGTCCAACATTATACAGTTCTTCCAGTATTGGCCCAATGGAACGGAGAGCATTCTATAAGACCATAAGACATAGAGCTGAATTAGGCCTTTCTGTCCATCGGGTCAGCTCTGCCTTTCGATCATGGCTGATAGGTTTTTCATCCCCATTCTCTTGCCTTCTCCTTGTAATCCTTGATCCCCTTATTAATCAAGAACCTATCTATCTATGGGCACGATTCTCCACTCCCACGCCGAAGTGGCCGCGCCGTCGTGAACGGCGTCGAGGTTCACGACGGCGCGGAACGGAACCGGTCCCGACCGATTCAGGCCCTGACAATGGGCCAGGATCGGGGCCGCGTCATCTACACGCTCCATGCCTTGTCGCCCGCGTAAAAGCGGCGCCGTATAGATGACGCGGCCGGCGCCGCATAACGGGCGTCATCCGCGCATGCGCAGTTAGGCCGGCGCCAACCCGCGCATGTGTGGTTGCCGTCCTCTCTAAGTCCGTCCCGCAAGAAGATGGGGGACGGATCTTGCGGGGCCGCGGAAGGAAGGAGGTCCTCCTTCAGAGAGGACGGCCCGACGATCGGTGGGCACCGATCGCGGGCCACCCCCCATTTCAGGTAAAGCCCGGTGCAGGAGCCCCCTCGCCCCTCCGCAGGCAGCGTTCACACACCGCCCACGACTGCAGCGACCAGGTGTGAACGGCGCCAAGGGGAACCCGCCGTTTTGGCCTGGCCGCTCGGCCCATCCGGGCCTCAGAATAGCGGGGGTGCCGGAGAATCGCCATTTTGGGTGTCTCCGGCGATTCTCCAGCCTGCGGCCCGCGAAGCCCGACCGGGCTGTTCCCGCCGCTTGGGAGAATAACGGGAGGGCGTCGGACCGACGTCCCCGGAAATTTTGGCGGCCCAGGCGATTCTCCCAACCGGCGTGAGAATGGGGAATCGCGCCCAAAGTCTTAAAGACACTCAGTGACTTGGCCTCTACAGCCCTTTCAAAATGAAAGCTAACATTGCATTTGCCTTTCTAACTGCTAACTCAACTTGCATGTTAACCTTAATAGAATCCTGAACTAGGACTCCTAAGTCCCTTTGTGCTTCAGATTTCCAAAGGCTTTCATCATTTAGAAAATAGTCTTTGCCTCTATTCTTCCTAACAAAGTGCATAATCTCACTTTTCCAAATTGTATTCCATCTGCCACTTTTTTGCCCACTCTCCTAGCCTGTCCAAGTCCTTCTGCAGCCTCCTAAACACTACCTGTCCCTCTACCTATCTTTGTATCATCTGCAAACTTAGAAACAATGCCCTCAGTTCCTTTTCTAAATTGTTATGGGTGGCACAGTAGCACAATGGTTAGCACTGTTGCTTCACAGCGCCAAGGTCCCAGGTTCAATTCCCGCTTGGGTCGCTGTCTGTGCGGACACTGCACGTTCTCCCCATGTCTGCATGGGTTTCCTCCCACAAGTCCAGAAAGACAAGCTTGTTAGGTGAATTGGACATTCTGAATTCTCCCTCTGTGTACCCGAACAGGCGCCGGAGTGTGGCAACTAGGGGATTTTCACAGTAACTTCATTGCAGTGTTAATGTAAACCTATTTGTTTCTAATAATAAAGGTTATTATTAATGTACATCATGACTAGCTGTGGTCCCAACCTGACCCCTGCAGAACACCACTATGGGCGTCTGTCCGACATCTGGGGCGTCATTCTCCGACCCCCCGCCGGGTCGGAGAATGGCCGTTGGCCGCCGTGAATCCCGCCCCCACCGAAGTCTCCGAAGGGAGAAAAGTCGGCGGGGCGTTAATGGCGCCGCTGCCGCGGAGAATGTCACGGGTCTGCGCAAGGCAGACGATTTTCGGCCTGCCGATATTCTCCCTTCCGGATGGGCCGAAGTCCCGTCGACGTGATGACCGTTCACGTCGACGTGAATCAAACCTCCATTTCATCGGCGTGACCCGGTGCTCCAGGCTCATGCCGACCAGCGAGGAGGTGAGTGACGGCCTGGGGGGTTGGCTCTGGGCAGGAAATGGCGTGGCCGCAGACACTGATTGCGTGAGGAGAGGTGTGTCTCGGCTTGTGTGTGTGAGTGTGCGGCGGGGGGGGGGGGCGTGGTTAGAGTAGGCTGGGCTCCGGGGGAGTGCCGGGAGGGGGTCCGTGCTGGGGTGGAGGTTGGGGGGGGGGGGTCCGTGCCGGGGTGGAGGTTGGGGAGGGGGTCCGTGCTGGGGTGGAGGTTGGGGGGGGTCCGTGCCGGGGTGGAAGTTGGGGGTTGGGGGGGGGGGTCCGTGCTGGGGTGGAGGTTGGGGAGGGGGTCCGTGCTGGGGTGGAGGTTGGGGGGGGGGTCCGTGCCGGGGCGGAGGTTGGGGGTTGGGGGGGGGGGTCCGTGCTGGGGTGGAGGTTCGGGAGGGGGTCCGTGCTGGGGTGGAGGTTGGGGGGGGTCCGTGCCGGGGTGGAGGTTGGGGGTTGGGGGGGTCCGTGCCGGGGTGGAGGTTGGGAGTTGGGGGGGGTCCGTGCTGGGGTGGAGGTTGGGGAGGGGGTCCGTGCTGGGGTGGAGGTTGGGGGGGGGGTCCGTGCCGGGGTGGAGGTTGGGGTTTGGGGGGGGTCCGTGCTGGGGTGCAGGTTGGGGGGGGGTCCGTGCCGGGGTGGAGGTTGGGGGTTGGGGGGGGGGTCCGTGCTGGGGTGGAGGTTGGGGAGGGGGTCCGTGCTGGGGTGGAGGTTGGGGGGGGGTCCGTGCCGGGGTGGAGGTTGGGGGTTGGGGGGGGGTCCGTGCCGGGGTGGAGGTTGGGGGTTGGGGGGGGGTCCGTGCCGGGGTGGAGGTTGGGGGTTGGGGGGGGTCCGTGCTGGGGTGGAGGTTGGGGAGGGGGTCCGTGCTGGGGTGGAGGTTGGGGGGGGTTCCGTGCCGGGGTGGAGGTTGGGGGTTGGGGGGGGGTCCGTGCCGGGGTGGAGGTTGGGGGTTGGGGAGGGGGTCCGTGCCGAGGAGGGTGATGGGAGGGCAAATGAGTTGGTCCACCTGGCCAGGTGCCAGCCTCCAACAGTTGGACCCATGCGGTCCATGCCACCTGGCTGGGGGGAGGAGGGGATATGGGCAATGATGACATGTCGTCGTTCCCCTCCCCCCCACCAGGCCGTCATGTTTTCAGACCATCCAGCGATGTTGGCCGCCGTGGTGGCAGCCGCTCATGTCTATGTTGCCCTGGATGAGGAGGAGGAGGAGGAGGAGGAGGAGGAGGAGCGTGCCAGAGAGGCGGCGCAGGCTGCCGCAGAGGGGCAGGCGGCAGCCGCCCAGGCTGGAGGGACACCTGACCGACAGGACGAGGAGGGGGAGGAGGACGCCGCGGCCCCACGGCAACGTAGGCACCCGAGGGCGCCCCGTGTGTACCGGCCACGGCAGTCATACCAGGACCTCACGGACCGGGAATGCACGAGGAGACTCCGGATGAGCCGGGAAACCGTGGCACACACCTGCCACCTGCTGGCACACCTGTCACCGCGTGGCACTGGCGGGGGACACCCTCTCCCCGTGTCCGTCAAGGTTACGGTGGCCCTGAACTTTTATGCAACGGGGTCATTCCAGGCACCGAGTGGGGACCTGTCCGGCATATCGCAGACATCGGTGCATCGGTGCATCCGGGCAGTGACAGATGCCCTTTATGCCATGGCGCACCGCTACATCCGCTTCCCCGTGGACCGGGCCAGCCAAGATGCCCGGGCCGTGGGCTTCTCTGCCGTTGCCGGGTTCCCCATGGTCCAGGGCGCGATCGATGGGATGCACGTCGCCGTGCGGCCACCTGCAGATAACAGGGCCGTGTTCACTAATAGGAAGGGGACCTATTCGATGAACGTACAGGTGGTCTGCGACCACCGCATGGTGATCCTGCACGTCTGCGCCCATCACCCAGGCAGTGTACACGACTCATTCGTGTTGTCGCGGTCATCCATCCCCGGCATGTACGAGGGACGCCATCCCCGGCTGAGGGGCTGGTTGCTGGGCGACAGGGGCTACCCATTGCGATCGTGGCTGATGACGCCTATACGGAGGCCACGCAATGAGGCGGAGAACCGCTACAATGATGCCCATGTAGCGACAAGGGGAGTGATCGAGAGGTGCTTTGGCGTGCTGAAGATGCGTTTCAGGGGCCTGGACCTCTCTGGGGGCGCCCTCCAGTATCGGTCAGATAGGGTCGGCCGCATCATTGTGGTGTGCTGCGTCCTGCACAACATAGCCCAGCAGAGGGGCGATGTGCCGCAGGCAGAGGAGGGCGGAGTGGAGGAGCAGCAGGAAGAGGCGCAGTCCTCCCCAGATGAGGGGGATGGGGGCAATGGTCAGGGCAGACGGGGTAGACACAGGCGGGTGGCTGTCCCCCGTTACCGGCTGGCCCAGCGGGCATGGGACAGACTGATAGCCGCCCGCTTCACTGACTAGAATCGGGTAGTATGGCCACAGACCGCACACCATGGCAACAGCCGACCACCCACACCCCCCACCCATCCACCCACCCAGCACCCTCACCCCCCTCCCCAACCCCACACACCCCACCCGCATGCACACCACCCCCCCCCCCCCCCAATTGCCGATCCAACGGCGGCACAACGGGCCGGGCTCACCCAGTTGCGGGTGGACGCGTGTCTATCGCAGGCCATGGAGGATGATGACAACCCGCCCTGCGATGAGCTCCTGGCTCTACATCGTTGGACTATGTCTGACCCATGGCCACAGTACCACCATCCACCCGGACCATCCCTGCATGCGGCTGTGACACTGCAGCGCACGGTCCCGTCCTCTGCCCGGGGGATGTTGATGGCGGCCCAGGGGGAAGGGGGCAGACTCACCTGGGGCTGAGGTAAGACCACCCGTCACACACACACTTGCGCTCAACGTACATGACACGCCCGCACACTTTGGACAGAGCACAAAGGCAGCTTCGGTAGGTGTAACATTGACTTTAATAACCAAAGGAGTTCATGCACGTGCCCTAGCCCCTAAAACTCATCTGTGCCCTGCACCCGTGCCAACTTACTCAGTGTCTAATTGTTTGGCCTTACGGGCCCTTTGACTACGTCTACGTGGTTCCCCAGACGGTACAGCAGAACTGGAGGTGGACTCCTGTGATTCCTGCCCTCTGACACTGGATCCCTTTGGCGGCCGTTTCCTGGGGCGTCCTGGCCTAGATGGGCCAGGCTGCGGCCCGGGCGACTGGGATGGCGAGCTGCCAGCCTGTCCTGCCCGTTGCCCACCCGATGCACCTGGGACGGAAGGGGGGGAGTCCGAGGTGTCGCGGTGTACCGGGACCTCCCCTACAGAGGGAGCCGGGACAGACCACACCACCTCCTCCTCCCTCGGGGTGCCCGATGGCCCCCAGGCCTCTACATGGGTGGGGGATGCGAACGGACTGGCCATCCGACGCGCCCCCGACATCTGGCGCTGCCAGTCCTGGAGGCCCGTGCTGGTATCGACAGGGGTCTGCAGGTTTGCAGCCATGGAGCCCAGGGGGTTGTCAAACCCTGTCTGTGACAGTGCGACGCCGGCTCGCACATGGCCACTGGCGCCGATGACCTCAGCGATGGCCTGCTGAGACTGGGCCATGGCCTGCTGAGACTGGGCCTTGGCCTGCTGAGACTGGGCCTTGGCCTGCAGAGACTGGGCCATGGCCTGCAGAGACTGGGCTATGGCCTGCTGAGACTGGGCCATGGCCTGCTGAGACTGGGCTATGGCATTGAGCGCCTCTGCCATCTGGCGCTGGCACTGGCTCATGGCCTCCTGTGAGAGGGCAGCCATTTCCTGGGCCACAGACGCCGCCTGCACGGAAGGCCCCAGGCCTCGCAAACCGTTCCCCATGTCTGACACCGTCGCACCCATTGCCTCCACCGCGGACGCCACCCGTGCGGTGTCAGCCTGGGTGGCACGCATGACCGGGACCACTCCCAGCTCCTGGACGCGGGTGGACTCCTCCACCTGCGACCGCAGCCGCCGCAAGCCACCCGTCACCCTATTCGCTCGTCTCTGTGTCGGTGGTTGCATCGGATCTATGTGTGGGTGTGGTAACTGCAGGAACCCGGGATCCATCTGGGCGGCAGATGTTCGCTTGGCCTGGGCTGCCCTCCGACCGCCCGGTCCCTCTGCTGCTCCTACCTCCACCTGCCGTACCGGGACGGCTGTGTTGTGCGCACCAGTGAGTGTACCAGACGCCTCATCACTAAAGTGCCCAACCGTGGTGAGTGTTTCTGCGATGGTGGAGGGTGTTGGTGACAGCAGTGGCGTTGTGTCATGCTCTTTGTCCCACTCTGACTCCATGGCACTTTGGGGTGGGGCTTCGTCTCCACCCATCCACTCTGAGTCACTGTCCGGTATTTTGTCTTCCCGGGTAGGGGTGTCCTGGGTAGTGCTGTCCCGGGTAGTGCTGTCCCGGGTAGTGCTGTCCCGGGTAGTGCTGTCCCGGGTAGGAGTGTCCTGGGTAGTGCTGTCCCGGGTAGTGCTGTCCCGGGTAGTGGTGTCCCGGGTAGGGGTGTCCTGGATAGTGGTGTCCCGGGTAGTGCTGTCCCGGGTAATGGTGTCCCGGGTAGGGGTGTCCTGGATAGTGGTGTCCTGGGTAGTGGTGTCCTGGCTCGGATGTGACGGGGGCCTGTGGCTGCCCCCCTCATCGCTGGGTGGTCGCTCCCGCACGTGACGGGGGTGTCGTCTCCCTGTTGCTCCAGGTCTCTCCGTCTCCCGTGGTCTCCAAGGGGCATCCTGCGGGCGTCGCATGCTGGAGGGTCCGGGTCTCTCCGTCTCCCGTGGTCTCCGAGGGGCATCCTGCGGGCGTCGCATGCTGGAGGGTCCGGGTCTCTCCGTCTCCCGTGGTATCCGAGGGTCATCCTGCGGGCGTCGCATGCTGGAGGGTGTGGGTCTCTCCGTCTCCCGTGGTCTCCGAGGGGCATCCTGCGGGCGTCGCATGCTGGAGGGTGCGGGTCTCGCCGTCTCCTGTGGTCTCCGAGGGGCATCCTGCGGGCGTCGCATGCTGGAGGGTGCGGGTCTCTCCGTCTCCTGTGGTTTCC
Organism: Scyliorhinus torazame; assembly: GCF_047496885.1. Taxonomy (NCBI): domain Eukaryota; kingdom Metazoa; phylum Chordata; class Chondrichthyes; order Carcharhiniformes; family Scyliorhinidae; genus Scyliorhinus; species Scyliorhinus torazame. The sequence continues at coordinate 314,458,635 of NC_092707.1, forward strand.
GAGGGGCATCCTGCGGGCGGTGTGCATCTGCGGGGATGGGTGCCTGGACGTTTGGTCCTGCGATACACAATGAAGCATGCATGGTTAGACATCAGGCAGTGATCAGGTGATACGGGGAGGGGGATATAGGGGAGGGGGGATATGGGGACGGGCTGTTGGTGGCTCACTTGCTCGTGGGCCCCCGACCTCTGCATCAGCAACCTCCCGGTCCTCAGGTCCGCCAGCCAGTTCCAGGGCCCTTTCCTCGTTGTGTGCGCGCTTCTGCTGTGGGGGGGGGGGGGGGGGGGTGGTGGCAGGGGTAAAAGGCAACAGTGTTAGGCAGGTATATGAATGCACGCCATCGGTTGCGCGTGCATTGCAGAGGTTAAGGTTAGGGCTGGATTCACTTGGGGATATGGGGGATATGGGGGAGGGGGGATATGGGGGATATGGGGGAGGGGGGATATGGGGGAGGGGGATATGGGGAGGGGGGATATGGGGGAGGGGGGATATGGGGGAGGGGGGATATGGGGTATATGGGGAGGGGGGATATGGGGAGGGGGATATGGGGGAGGGGGATATGGGGGAGGGGGTTATGGGGAGGGGGGATATGGGGGAGGGGGGATATGGGGGATATGGGGGAGGAGGGATATGGGGATATGGGGAGGGGGGATATGGGGGAGGGGGGCTATGGGGAGGGGGGCTATGGGGGAGGGGTGCTATGGGGGAGGGGGGATATGGGGGAGGGGGGATATGGGGGAGGGGGATATGGGGGAGGGGGGATATGGGGGATATGGGGGAGGGGGGATATGGGGGAGGGGGGATATGGGGAGGGGGATATGGGGGAGGGGGGATATGGGGGAGGGATATGGGGGATGGGGGGATATGGGGGAGGGGGGATATGGGGGAGGGGGGATTTGGGGGAGGGGGGGATATGGGGGAGGGGGGATATGGGGGAGGCTCACCCTGCCTGCTCTGACGAGGTCGTTCACCTTCTTGTGGCACTGGGTGCCTGTCCGTGGTGTCAGGGCCACAGCGGTGACGGCCTCTGCCACTTCCCTCCACAGACGCCGGCTGTGGCGTGGGGCAACTCTGCGGCCGTGCCCGGGATACAGGGCGTCCCTCCTCTGCTCCACCGCGTCCAGGAACGCCTCCACATCGCGTGACTCGAACCTCGGGGCTGAGCGACGGCCAGCCATTCAGTCGGGTGTTGCGGTCGGGTGTTCTGGTCGGGTGGGGGGGAGCTGCGCGGCCTTATGAGCCGTCACGCCGTGCAACGCGTATGACGCTGCACGGCGTGAACCACTGCGCAAGCGCGGATCCCGTTACGTCGCTGCTAGCCCATTTCGGGCCGGAGACTATCATCCCATTTTTATGACGTGACGCAAGTGGGATTTGCGCCGTTTTTTGTGCCGATCGGCGGACTTTCCGCCGATAACGGAGAATTTCGCCCCTTGTCTCCATTCATAGACCAACTCTTGTAGTTGTTGTCTGTTTATTTTCTGGAAAGGTGCAGATCAAGACCGTGATCCTTCCATCAGAAAATCATGACGCACATTCACATTTAATGATCCTGGCATATATTGTCCATGGGTTCAGCTCAGCATCCTCCAAAAGCTAAAATGCTGTGAACCCTTCCCTCGGGTGAGGAATTGAACTGGCCACACATGTCCTACGTTTTCCTGCGTGATGCTTAACTTGAGGGCGTACTACTCACAGGTAGACTCATTGTTTATTTACTTCATCTCTGTCTGCTGGGCATCGCCTTGCCAGACCTCAGACGTTTGTTGATGCTGGACCCATGTCCTTCTTACCACAGTGCAACTATTGACCTCTCAAGCAACCTCCAGCCTTGACTGCTTCAATGGAGCCAGCCACATCTACTTCCTGCCTCACGAATGTACCCTGGGTCAGCAATTGTATCAACAAACCAGTAATTGATCACCTCCCAGAAAATTAGGCTAGCTGTCAAGCAATAATGGTCCCAACTCTTGGGAAAATTCAGCCCAATCTCACTCTGCTTTCTGGCGTCAGAATTAATGAAAAAAAAGGACATTGGACAGACAGGAGCTAGGGGTATATAGGCCTGGGGCCACAGTTAAAATATTCTCTCGTTTCTAAACTTAAAAATTCTACTTTTCTTACAGATTTAATAAACTGCTTGAGGATAAGCAATATAAGGCAGCAACAATACATGTAGCAAATTGTCCCCGAGGAATCCTTAATAACTTGGAGGTCATGGAAAGATTTAAAGGTATGTTTTTGTTTATTACTATGTTTTATGTTTCTAGCCATCAAAATAGAAAAACAAAACTCGCATCAGCTGAATGCTTTTCCTCCAAGTTTTTCAAGATTAGGAATTAAAGGAATATATCTAATTTCAAAAATGGGATATTTCAATAGTGCGGCAAATGTTAGAACAAAGAACAATACACCACAGGAACAGGCCCTTCGGCCCTCCAAGCCTGTACCGGTCATGATCCAACCTTGGCCAAAACCCTCAGCACTTTGTGCTATATCCCTCTATACCCTTCCTTTCCATGTGTTTGTCAAGATGCCTTTTGAGACTTCCGGGTGCGGCGATGACCAGCTGAGTCGCACGTTTCGGCAGCTCCCGGTGGAACAGACTTTTGGGCTCTTAATAAGAGCCCCAACGGCAATTTTAACGGCTGAAAGTACTGTGCGGTGAACCAGAAGGGAATCCCCCCTGGATACGGATGAAAAAAGGAGAGGAAGGTGGCCGGATTGCGGTGGATCCTTTAGAGCAGCGGCAAGGAAGGCAAGCAAAAACCAAGATGGCGTCGGAAGGTGGCAGTTTAATATGGGGCCCTGAACAACACGAGTTTTTGAAACGCTGCGTGGAAGAACTCAAAAAGGAATTGAAGAAGGAGCCGTTGGCCCCGATATTACAGGCGATCGAAGGGCTAAAGGAGGAGCAAAAGACCCAGGAGCGGGAGCTTCGGGTCGTGAAGGCAAAGGCTGCCGAGAATGAGGACGACATACAGGGCCTGGTGGTGAAGACGGAGATGCACGAGGCACACCATAAACGATGTGTGGAAAGGCTGGAGGCGCTGGAGAACAACGCGAGGAGCAACAACCTAAGGATTCTTGGTCTTCCTGAAGGTGCGGAGGGAGCGGACGTCGGGGCATATGTGAGCACGATGCTGCACTCGTTAATGGGAGCGGAGGCCCCGACGGGTCCGCTGGAGGTGGAGGGAGCATACCGAGTGATGGCGCGAGGACCGAGAGCAGGAGAAATTCCTAGAGCCATAGTGGTGAGATTCCTCCGTTTTAAGGACAGAGAGATGGTCCTTAGATGGGCAAAGAAAACTCGGAGCAGTAAGTGGGAGAACGCGGTGATCCGCGTATACCAAGACTGGAGTGCGGAGGTGGCGAGAAGGAGGGCGAGCTTTAATCGGGCCAAGGCGGTGCTTCACAAAAAGAAGATAAAATTCGGAATGCTGCAGCCGGCAAGACTGTGGGTCACATATCAAGGGAGGCACCACTACTTTGAGACGGCGGATGAGGCGTGGACTTTTATCGTGGAAGAAAAATTGGAATGAGCGGGTTATTAAAAAAAGAACGTTTGAAACAAAGTGGTGGGGCGAGTATGGGGGGCGAAGAGGGGGGTAAAAAGGGGGGAAAGAGGAGTTTTATGTTATTAATCCTGCGATGTGGTAACTTTTCTCTCTTCCACAGGAGGTGGTGGGGGGAGGAAAGGAGGTGGAAGAGATGGGAGGTTGGCCATTGGGGGCGGGGCCAAGGGGGAAGCGCGGGCTCGGTTCCCGCGCTATGATAATTATGGCGGGAATAGGGAAGCAGGAAGGAGGGGGCGTCGCACGGTGCGAGCCGAGGTCACGGGGGAAGCCGAGGTCGGCCAGAGTTTGCTGACTTCTGGGAGCAACATGGGGGGTGTAACTACGCTAGTGGGGGATCTAGCGGGGGGGGTGGGAGGGGGGAATTATTGGGCTGCTGCTGCTGGGGAGAGGGGGGAGCTGGTATGGGGTGGGATGGGCGGGGGGGCACCGCCTGGGGGGGGACACAGCTGCGTGGGAACCGGGTGAGGAGCTGGAAAAAGGGGATGGCTAATCGACAAGGGGGGGGGGTAAAAAGCCCCCCAACCCGGCTGATCACGTGGAACGTGAGAGGGCTGAACGGGCCGATAAAGAGGGCACGGGTACTCGCACACCTTAAGAAACTTAAGGCAGACGTGGTTATGTTACAGGAAACGCACTTGAAACTGATAGACCAGGTGAGACTACGCAAAGGTTGGGTGGGGCAGGTGTTCCATTCGGGGCTAGATGCGAAAAACAGGGGGGTGGCTATATTAGTGGGGAAGCGGGTAATGTTTGAGGCAAAGACTATAGTGGCGGATAGCGGGGGCAGATACGTGATGGTGAGTGGCAAACTACAGGGGGAGACGGTGGTTTTGGTAAACGTATATGCCCCGAACTGGGATGATGCCAATTTTATGAGGCATATGCTAGGACGCATCCCGGACCTAGAGGTGGGAAAGTTGGTAATGGGGGGAGATTTCAATACGGTGTTGGAACCAGGGCTGGACAGGTCGAGGTCCAGGACTGGAAGGAGGCCGGCAGCAGCCAAGGTGCTTAAAGATTTTATGGAGCAGATGGGAGGAGTAGACCCGTGGAGATTTAGCAGACCTAGGAGTAAGGAGTTTTCGTTTTTCTCCTATGTCCACAAAGTCTATTCGCGAATAGACTTTTTTGTTTTGGGAAGGGCGTTGATCCCGAAGGTGAGGGGAACGGAGTATACGGCTATAGCCATTTCGGATCACGCTCCACATTGGGTGGACTTGGAGATAGGGGAGGAAACAGAAGGGCGCCCACCCTGGAGAATGGACATGGGACTAATGGCAGATGAGGGTGTGTGTCTAAGGGTGAGGGGGTGCATTGAAAAGTACTTGGAACTCAATGATAATGGGGAGGTCCAGGTGGGAGTGGTCTGGGAGGCGCTGAAGGCAGTGGTTAGAGGGGAGCTGATATCAATAAGGGCACATAAAGGAAAGCAGGAGAGTAGGGAACGGGAGCGGTTGCTGCAAGAACTTCTGAGGGTGGACAGGCAATATGCGGAGGCACCGGAGGAGGGACTGTACAGGGAAAGGCAAAGGCTACACGTAGAATTTGACTTGCTGACAACGGGTACTGCAGAGGCACAGTGGAGGAAGGCACAGGGTGTACAGCACGAATATGGGGAGAAGGCGAGCAGGTTGCTGGCCCACCAATTGAGGAAAAGGGGAGCAGCGAGGGAAATAGGGGGCGTGAGGGATGAGGAAGGAGAGATGGAGCGGGGAGCGGAGAGAGTGATTGGAGTGTTCAAGGCATTTTATAAAAAATTATATGAAGCTCAACCCCCGGATGGGAGGGAGAGAATGATGGGCTTTATGGACCGGCTGGAATTTCCCAAGGTGGAGGAGCAGGAAAGGGTGGGACTGGGAGCACAGATTGAAATAGAGGAAGTAGTGAAAGGAATTAGGAGCATGCAGGCGGGGAAGGCTCCGGGACCGGATGGATTCCCAGTTGAATTTTACAGGAAATATGTGGACTTGCTCGCCCCGCTACTGATGAGGACCTTTAGTGAGGCAAAGGAAAGGGGACAGCTGCCCCCGACTATGTCTGAGGCAACGATATCGCTTCTCCTAAAGAAGGAAAAGGACCCGCTGCAATGCGGGTCCTATAGACCTATTTCCCTCCTAAATGTAGACGCTAAGATTCTGGCCAAGGTAATGGCAGTGAGGATAGAGGATTGTGTCCTGAGGGTGGTCCATGAGGACCAAACTGGGTTTGTGAAGGGGAGACAGCTGAATACGAATATACGGAGGCTGCTAGGGGTAATGATGATGCCCCCACCAGAGGGGGAAGCGGAGATAGTGGTGGCGATGGATGCCGAGAAAGCATTTGATAGAGTGGAGTGGGATTATTTGTGGGAGGTGCTGAGGAGATTTGGTTTTGGAGATGAGTATGTTGGATGGGTGCAGCTGTTGTATAGGGCCCCAGTGGCGAGTGTGGTCACGAATGGATGGGGATCTGCATACTTTTGGCTCCATAGAGGGACAAGGCAGGGATGCCCTCTTCCCCCATTACTGTTTGCACTGGCGATTGAGCCCCTGGCAATAGCATTGAGGGGTTCCAAGAAGTGGAGGGGAGTACTTAGAGGAGGAGAAGAACACCGGGTATCTCTGTATGCGGATGATTTGTTGTTATATGTAGCGGACCCGGCGGAGGGGATGCCAGAGATAATGCGGACCCTTCGGGAGTTTGGAGAATTCTCAGGATATAAACTGAACATGGGGAAAAGTGAGTTGTTTGTGGTGCATCCAGGGGAGCAGAGCAGAGAAATAGAGGACTTTCCGCTGAGGAAGGTAACGAGGGACTTTCGTTACTTGGGGATCCAGATAGCCAAGAATTGGGGTACATTGCATAGGTTAAATTTAACGCGATTGGTGGAACAAATGGAGGAGGACTTCAAGAGATGGGACATGGTATCCCTGTCACTGGCAGGGAGGGTGCAGGCGGTTAAAATGGTAGTCCTCCCGAGATTCCTCTTTGTGTTTCAGTACCTCCCGGTGGTGATCACGAAGGCTTTTTTCAAAAGGATCGAAAAGAGTATCATGAGTTTTGTGTGGGCCGGGAAGACCCCGAGAGTGAGGAAGGGATTCTTACAGCGTAGTAGGGATAGGGGGGATCTGGCACTACCGAGCCTAAGTGAGTATTACTGGGCCGCCAATATCTCAATGGTGAGTAAGTGGATGGGAGAAGAGGAGGGAGCGGCGTGGAAGAGATTGGAGAGGGCGTCCTGTAGGGGGACTAGCCTACAAGCTATGGTGACGGCCCCATTGCCGTTCTCACCGAAGAAATACACCACAAGCCCGGTGGTGGTGGCAACTTTGAAAATTTGGGGACAGTAGAGACGGCATAGGGGAAAGACGGGAGCCTTGGTGGGGTCCCCGATAAGAAATAACCATAGGTTTGCCCCGGGGAGAATGGATGGGGGATTTGGAATATGGCAAAGAGCAGGAGTAACGCAACTGAAAGATCTGTTTGTAGATGGGAAGTTCGCAAGTCTGGGAGCGCTGACCAAGAAATATGGGTTGCCCCAAGGGAATACATTCCGGTATATGCAACTGAGAGCTTTTGCGAGGCAGCAGGTGAGGGAATTCCCGCAGCTCCCGACGCATGAGGTGCAGGACAGAGTAATCTCAAAGACATGGGTGGGGGACGGTAAGGTGTCAGATATATATAGGGAAATGAGGGACGAGGGGGAGATTATGGTAGATGAGCTGAAAGGGAAATGGGAAGAAGAGCTGGGGGAGGAGATTGAGGAGGGGCTGTGGGCGGATGCCCTAAGTAGGGTAAACTCATCGTCCTCGTGTGCCAGGCTAAGCCTGATTCAATTTAAGGCGTTACACAGGGCGCATACGACTGGAGCACGGCTCAGTAAATTTTTTGGGGTAGAGGATAGGTGTGCGAGATGCTCGAGAAGCCCAGCGAATCACACCCACATGTTCTGGTCATGTCCGGCACTACAGGGGTTCTGGGTGGGGGTGACAAAGGTGCTTTCGAAAGTAGTGGGGGTCCAGGTCGAACCAAGCTGGGGGTTGGCTATATTTGGGGTTGCACAAGAGCCGGGAGTGCAGGAGGCGAGAGAGGCCGATGTTTTGGCCTTTGCGTCCCTAGTAGCCCGGCGCAGGATACTGTTGATGTGGAAGGAAGCCAAGCCCCCGGGGGTGGAGACCTGGATAAATGACATTGCAGGGTTTATAAAGCTGGAACGGATTAAGTTCGTCCTAAGGGGTTCGGCTCAAGGGTTCACCAGGCGGTGGCAACCGTTCGTCGAATACCTCACAGAAAGATAGAGGGAATGGAAAAGAAGAAGGCAGCAGCAGCAGCCCAGGGGGGTGGGGGGGGGGGGGGGGGGGGGAGGAACCAGAAGGAGTCTCAGGGTTATTAATATATATGTATAATATGTATAGGTCGTTGCTATAAATAATTGTATATTGGACTGTTAAATCATATTTTTGGAGAGTGTTTATCTGAGACAAGGCAGTTGCCATTTAGTTTTAGTTTTCGTTTTTGTTATATATTATTTATTCTTTGTTTATAAAACAGGTCATTGTTATTTATACTGTTATATTACTGTGTAAAGGATACACAATGTACTGTGATGGTTGACCAAAAATTTTCAATAAAATATAAAAAAAAAGATGCCTTTTGAATGTCGTCAATGTTTTATCTCTGACCTGTGATCCTATCAAGCACTGCTCTCTGCTAAGAGCTCAGCATCGGTCAACCCTAATCACGGTAATGAAATGAAATGAAAATCGCTTATTGTCACAAGTATGCTTCAAATGAAGTTACTGTGAAAAGCCCCTAGTCGCCACATTCCGGCGCCTGTTCGGGAAGGCTGTTACGGGAATTGAACTGTGCTGCTGGCCTGCTTTGGTCAGCTTTCAAAGCCAGCGATTTAAAGTCCATGGGAAACCAGGTTATATTAATTGCTTATCGTTTAATGCAATAGTGTAGAATAGTTGTATAAGAATAATATAAAACAACATATTAATTAAAAACATTCAGGTCAGAATTACATGGAAGTTATTCTTAAAACAGTAAAAACCTATTTTGTGACCATAATAATAGGAAGAAATCATTGACCTGACATCGACTTCAACACAACAAAGGCATACCCAGCCCAGTCGATCTCTGAAAAACCTTCCTCTGGGTACTGTGCTAAACTTGGATGGGCTGCCCACATATTGGTGAAGCAACAGTTTAACATCCCAGACTCCTGTATCACCGTGAACCCCACCAGCAGGACAGACCCAGCCTCCGTCTTTCTACTCCAACTCTGCACCGTCTCAGCATTTGCTGCCTAATAATAATAATCCTTATTGTCACAAGTAGGCTTACATTAACACTGCAATGAAGTTAGCGTGAAAAGCCCCTAGTCGCCACACTCCGGTGCCTGTTCGGGTACACGGAGGGAGAATTCAGAATGTCCAAATTACCTAACAAGCACATCTTTTCAGGATTTTGTGGGAGGAAACCGGAGCACCCGGAGGAAACCCACTCAGACATGGGGAGAAAGTGACTCCGCACAGACAGTGACCCAAGCCGGGAATCGTACCCGAGATCCTGACGCTGTGAAGCAACAGTGCTAACCACTGTGCTACCGTGCCACCCAAATAATAGTATAACAGGTTCGGAAGGGCCAAACCCCACTGACTCGCCATCTCTGAAGCACTGTCCTCCTAATCCTTGCCATCTTCCCTACCCAAACGACAAACCAACCTATCCACCCCCACAAAAAATGATTTTGGTAGGCACTGAAATAAAAATAAAAACCGCAGCAAGATATAAATCTTAACAGCCTACACCCAGCCTGCCAACGAAGGCTATCCCACCTCAGTAAATCTGCCTTGATCCAGCCCACCAGACTCGAGAAATTCAATGTATGGAGCCGAGCCCAATCCCGAGCCACCTGAACTCCCAGATACCTAAAGTGGCTTGTTGACACCCGAAATACCAACCCGATCGCCCTGACTCCCTGGAGAAGACACCATAGACCACTCACTTTTTCCCAAATTTAACTTGTAGCCTGAAAAGCCCCAAATCTCCTAAGCAGTCCAATTATTATTTTTTTATAAACTTAGAGTACCCAATTATTTTTTCCAATTAAGGGGCAATTTAGCATGGCCAGTTCACCTATCCTGCACATCTTTGTGTTGTGTGGGTGAAACACACGCAGACACAGGGACAACGTGCAAACTCCACACGGACAGTGGCCCAGGGCCGGGATTCGAACCCGGGTCCTCAGCGCCGTAGGCAACAATGCTAACCACTGCACCACTGTGCTGCCCCACAGTCCCATTATATCCCCTACTGAAGAGCCTGGGTTGCTGATATACAGCAACAGGCCATCAGCATACAGGGACACCTTATGCTCCATTCCCCTCTCACTATCCTCCTCCATTTATCCGAGCACCTCAGTGCTATGATCAAGGGCTCTATTGCCAGTGCAAACAGAATGAGGTACATGGGGCACCCATTCCTAATTCCCAATGCAACGGAAAATACCCTGATTTCATCTCATTTATGCGCACACGTGCCATTGAATCCTTATACAACAATTTCACCCGACCACAATCCTGGGCCCAATCCAAAGCCTGCCCAACACCACAAACAAATAGCTCCACTCCACATGGTTGAACGCTTTTTCCGCATCCAGCCCCACCACCTCCTCCAACTCCCTCCCCTCTGCCAGAGAAAGCAACACATTCAACAGATGCCACACATTTGACAACAACTGCCTGCCCTTTACGAATCCCGTCTGGTCCTCCCCAATCACCTTCAGGAGGCACTCCTCCAACCTGAGCGCCAGCACCTTCGCCAAAATATTCAACAGAGATATTGGCCTATACAATCCACACTCCACCGGGTCCTTGTACTTTTTAAGCAACAATGAAATGGATGCCTGTCCCATTGACTCTGGCAGTGCCCCCTTAGCCACCGCATCTTCAAACATCTCCACCAAGAGCAGCTGCAGCTTATCCCGAAACATTTTATAAAATTCCACCGGGAAACCATCCAGCCCCACCTGCATCTTCCCTATCTCACTATCTACATTTTTTCCACCCCCACTGGCTCCTCCAACCCTGCCCACCCCCCCATATCCCCTTCCACAGCCCTGAACTCCTCAGCACAATGGCCAAGAGCTGTATAGCCAATGCAAAAGAAGGGGGTTATAGGGCACTCCTGCCTCGTGCCCTGGTGCAGTGTGAAATACCCTGAGTTTGTGCTATTAGTGCGCACACTCCTCATCGGTTCCTTATACAGCAGTCGCACCCACGCCACAAACTTCGGCCAATTCCAAGCCTCTCCAATACCGCCATCAGATAACCCCACTCTACCCATTCAAACGCCTTCTCTGCATCCAGTACCACCACCACCTCTGTCTCCCTCTTCCATTCGCCGGAGAGAGGACCACATTCAGCAACCTCCTCACTTTTGAGAACAAGTGTCTTCCCTTCACGAACCCCGTCTGATCCTCCCCAATCACCTTCGGGAGACACCCCTCTAACCTTAATGCCAACACCTTTGCCAATACTTTGGCATCTACATTCAACAGTGATATGGGTCTATACAACCCACAATCCACCGGTTCCTTATCTTTCTTTAGCAGCAACGAGGTGGAAGCCTGCCCCATCGCAGGAAGACAGCCCTGCCTATCGCATTCCCACTATTAGCGGCACCAGCTTGTCTTTGAATTTCTTATAAAATTCAGCCGGGAACCCATTGGACCCCGCCGCCTTCCCTGTCTGCATCCTCCCAATCGTCTCTTTCACTTCTGCTCCACCACCAGCTCCTCCAACCCTCCTCTATCTTCCTCTCTGCCTCAGATACTCCAACCTGTCCTGAAACCCCTTCATCCCCTGCTCCTTCTCCAGTGGCTCCGAGCTATACAGGTCTTTATAAAATTCCTCAAATACTTTATTAATCTACCAGGACTGGTGAGCCCTGTCCAGCTCATAGAGGGAGGGGTCCTCCCCCCCCCCCAACAACTTGGCAAACATTTCCGCAAAGTACTCTGTTGGCCTTCAGCCCTCCCAGCCCCTCAGGCAGTCCCACAATCCTTAGATTCTGCCTTTGTGACCTGTTCTCCAGGTCCTCCACTTTGGTTCTCAGCCCTTTGTTACTCTCCACCACCCTCCGCAGCTCCTTACCCATTGAGGTGAAATGGTCGCTGTGCTGCGATAATGCCTCCTCCACCCCCTTCAAAATCTCTCTTTCCTCCCGCATCGTCGTCGACTTCTTTCCTAGAGCTTCCTTTATCGGGGCAAGAGTCTCACCCACCCACTCCTTGAGCGAGGCCATCATCTCCTTGCGATGCCTGTCAAAGTGCTTGGAAAATAGCCGCTCAAACTCCCCCACCAGTACCTCGGCCAGCTTATCCACTGTAATGGACGCGGCCCCACTCGGCGAGCCTGCTCCTGCCATCTTTTCTCCACCAAACGCGCCGGCGGACATTTGCTCGCCCCCTTTTTCCCCAAATTCTATTTCTGGGTTTTCAACATCCTTTGGTCACCTTAGACTTTCCAACAAATACTCAAACAAAATTCGCCCCCGAAAGCTGGGTGCGAAAGCAAAAGCTCTAGCAGGAGCCACCTAACGTGTGACCTCCACCTCCATGTCGTCCCAGAAGTCCTGGGATCGCATCGTTACTGTGATATTCCATTGTGTGTCCAATTAAGGCAGGCAGGGCGGGAACATGTCAAGAGCCGGTCCAATGTGGACCGGTCAGGGGGTTCAAAATGAGAGCAGGCAGCTCCCTGAGGACAGCCAGGCGTTGTGGGGGTGCTGAGGTTGTTGTATGTCTCAAGACTAATCAGAGGAATGTCATCAACACCAGGAGGCCATGAAAGGCAGGAGGGCAGGTAAATGGACTGAGTGCCTTCTATTTTTACAGATGAGTGCCTGTCTATCCTGGTGCAGGAGGTCAGTGCCAGACGTAGTGTCCTGATTCCAAGGGACAGGAAGAGAAGGCCGCCCCACCTGATGAAGAAGACATGGACGAGGTGGCTGCCGGGGTCAGTGGATATAGGTTATGTGCTGCACCTGGCTGCTGTGCTGCAAAAGATTCAATGATCTTCTGTGGTCGGCAAGGGTGAGTGCAAAGATGGCATGGACCTGTGCAGAGAGGTGTAGTTGGGCGTTCGTTGCCCTGGGACTCAGAGATCTGAACGTGTACGCCAACTGGCAATGAAGCCTTTACCTGCCAAGGTTGGACTGTCAGCACAATAGGCTGCAGTGCATTAGAGGGTGGTAGTGTACCACAGTGAAATGGCCCATTAAATGCCAATGTAGGGGAAGAGGGCATCTGGGAAGGTCATCAAAGAAGATGGTATTCTATCGAACATTCTTTGTCCCCTGTCATAAGACAAGACACAATACTGAGGAGCACCGGCAAACTAGTGCGGGAGTCATGTAGAGACGATGATAATTGAATTTGTTGATTCCGCAGATGAGCCAACCGCACCGGCCACATGTGACCCCAAACACCCCCCATCAGGTAACCAGGAAGACATTGTTCCTGCGCCCGCATCAAACTGTCTCCTGGAACCAGGCACCAGCGCAGATAATCACACGTCAGTGGGAATTTGGTTGTCATCTCTATGCGTAGTGCATAATGATGCAGGCACATCATACATGGGGAGCTGGCAGAGGCATAGAGGTCCCAGGGCACAGGCAGTGGGACCACTGCTAGTGACCAGGACCATGGTAAGTTGGAGGCAGATGATGAACCTCTGGAGACGTTCATGAGGCAGCAGATGCTTTATGTCCAGTGGGATGTGCGGGGAAATCTAGCGGAGATCCATGAGAGTCTGTGCCATGACTTCTGGTATTGAGAAGCCCTTGCGGAATGTGAGCACTGTGCTCACCCTGAGCACTGAGCGCACTTCTTCCTCCACTGAGAGAATGGCGACTCTCGTGGGGAGGCTGCTTCAGGGACACCCTCAGGGATTCCAGGGGCCACTTTCAGACCTACAAACCAGTACAACAGCTGTGGTCTCTCGAGGTCTTTGACAGTGTGAGAGATAAATGAGACATCTAGGGCTGGATTCTCTGTCTCCAAGGAGGAGCACCTGCAGATGTAAGTTAAAGGCACCTTACACATGACCGAGAGGTGTTGCGAGTGACATTATTTGTGTTCATTACTTTAATTTTTTGTTAGGCTTGGCACATTTGTATGCTGTTTTATGTTAAGTTCCATATACATGTTCCTCAATTCAATGGGCTGAATTGTCTGCATGTTTTGTAAATTGACCAGATGTTGCACAAGCTTGTAAGCTGAGGGCTTTGTGTTGGGCAGGATTTCTGGGTTGGGCTCTTTAGGGAAGTTTTATTATGAATGAGACATTGCCATTGGATTGAGGCGGTCTCAATGCTTTGGATGTCTGGCTGAAGGTTTGTTGGATCAATGCACACTACATGTCCCTGCCCTCCTGAATGTTCATATTGTCCGCATTGAAGTTCTCATCCTGTGCAATCCCAGGCTCATTCTCAGCCCCATCACTGGAATCATCCTTTCTGGCCTGTGGTCTGTCTCGCTCTCCTCAGCTGGATCCCCTTGTCAGAGCTAGATTGTGCAGGGCGCAGCATTTGAACACTCTGAGGGAGACATGCTCCGGCAGATATAGCAATGATGCCCCGGTTCAGTTAAAGCATCAGAAGCGCATCCTGCGCAGCCCAATGGTCTTCTCCACCCACCGCCCCCAGTCATGGAGTTGGATGCTCCTTCCCAGCTGGAGCAAACTCAGGCACCAGTGGCCAGAGGACACCCGCCAAGCTCATCACAGCCACAAAAACAGTAACTGTTGAGGATGCATGACTCTTGTTATATCTTTCTTCTGTCACAGTCCTTGCGTGAAGGAGTGGAATCATCAGCCACCTCTTCAAGCCATAGCCCAGGAGCTAGACATCCGATCTTAGAGTCCACTTAGGGAAGGGGCAGTACTGGACCTAGTATTGGGGAATGAGCCTGGTGGTTGAGGTTTCAGTAGGGGAACATTTTGGGAGTAGTGACCACAATTTCATACCTTTTAGGGTACTTTTGGACAGGGATGAGGGTAACCCTCGCATTAAGGTGCTAAACTGGGGAAAGGCAAATTATGATAACATTAGCCAAGATTTGAAGAATTTGGATTGGGTGCGGCTACTGGAGGGTAAATCAACATCGGACATTTGGGAGTCTTTAAAGCGACAGTTGATTAGGATTCAGGAAAGTCACGTTCCTGAGAGAACGAAGGATAAGTATGGGAAGTTTAGGGAGCCTTGGCTATCGATGGATATTGTGAACCTTGTCAAAAAGAAAAGGAAGGCTTTTGTACGCTCCAGAAGGGTGAGGATAGTCAAAACCCTCGAGGAATATAAAGAAAGAAGGAAGATACTTAAGCAGGAAATTAGGAGTGCTAGGAGGGGTCATGAAAAGGTCTTGGCAAGTAGGATTAAGGTGAATCCCAAAGCTTTTTATTCAGATGTAAAAAGCAAGAGGGTGGCTAGGGAAAGGATTGGACCACTTAAGGACTGTGGGGGGAAATAGGACAGTGGGGGGAAATCTATGTGTTGAGCCAGAGGAAATGGGCGAGGTACTAAGTGAGTACTTTGCATCATTGTTCACCAAAGAAAAGGACTTTGTGGAAGTGATTCTTGGGTAAAGTGTGTGGACAGTCTGGGTCATGTTGACATCGAAAAGGAGGAGGTATTGTGTCTTTTAAAAGACATTAAGATGGATAGGTCTGCTAGGCCGGATGGGATTTACCCCAGAATACTGAGGGAAGCAAGGGAGGAAATTGCTGGGTCCTTAACTAACATCTTTGTATCCTTACTGGCTACAGGCGCAATCCTAGAGGACTGGAGAATAGCTGATGTGGTACCGCTGTTTAAGAAAAATAGCAGGGGACTTCCGGTTGCGGCTATGCCTAGGTAGGTCGCACATTCGGCAGCTCCTGCCGGGAACGGACTTTTGGGCTCTTCTGAGGGGCCCCAACGGCAATTGTTCGACGGCTTCCAGTGTGGGAAGGTGACAGCAAGGTCCCCCTGACATTATATGGATTGGACCAGGAGTGGAGCGGCTAAAAAATTGATCCTGGTGCAGCGAAAAGTGCGAGGGAGGAAAAGCAAGATGGCGATGGGTGGAGACCAAGCAGCATGGGTGCAGTGGTCGCAGGAGCAGCAGGGGTTTCTTAAACGCTGCTTTGAGGAGCTGAAGACAGAAATGCTGGCGCCAATGAAGGCGGCGATTGAGAAGCTTGTGGAGACTCAGAAGGCCCAAGGGGCGGCGATCCGGGAGTGCGGCAAAAAGTTTCGGAAAACGAGGACGAGATCTTGGGCCTGGCGGTGAAGGTGGAGGCTCACGAGGCGCTGCACAAGAGGTGGGCGGAAAAATTCGAGGACCTGGAGAATAGGTCGAGGAGGAAGAATCTTCGGATTCTGGGTCTCCCTGAAGGAGTGGAAGGGCCCGATGCCGGGGCATATGAAATGAAATGAAATGAAAATCGCTTATTGCCACAAGTAGGCTTCAAGTAAGTTACTGTGAAAAGCCCCTAGTCGCCACATTCCGGCGCCTGTTCGGGAAGGCAGGTATGGGAATTGAACCGTGTTGCTGGCCTGCCTTGGTCGTCTTTAAAAGCCAACGATTTAGCCCAGTGTGCTAAACCAGCTGCTGCATTGGCCAAAAGGGAGCTGGTAGTAGGAGAGGTAGTCGGGGCGGGGGTCCGCCGCCTGGGGGACTGGAGGGTGCGGGAGGCGCGGGCACGTGGCTGGCCTAGAAAAAGAGATGGCTAGTCGGCAGTGGGGGGGGGGGGTAACCCCCCCGATCCGGCTGATAACTTGGAAGATGAGGGGCCTGAACGGGCCGGTCAAGAGGGCCCGGGTGTTTGCGCACTTAAAGGGACTGAAGGCAGACGTGGTTATGCTCCAGGAGACACATCTGAAGGTGGCAGATCAGGTTAGGCTGAGAAAGGGATGGGGAGGGCAGGTCTTTCATTCAGGGCTGGATGTGAAGAACAGAGTAGTTGCAATACTGGTGGGGAAGCGGATGTCGTTCGGGGCACTGAATATTGTAGTGGATAATGGAGGTCGATATGTGATGGTGAGTGGTAGGTTGCAGGGGGTGGGGGTGGTACTGGTGAATGTATATGCCCTGAATTGGGATGATGCCGGATTTATGAAACACATGCTGGGTCAGATTCCGGATCTGGAGGTAGGAATCTTGATAAATGGGGGGGGGACTTCAACACGATGCTGGACCCAGCACTGGACCATTCTAGGTCCAGGACGGGTAAGAGGCCGGCTGTGGCCAAGGTGCTCAGGGGGTTTATGGACCAGATGGGGGGGAGTGGATCCATGGAGGTTTGCCAGACCGCTGGCCAGGGAATTTTCCTTCTTTTCCCACGTCCATAGAGCCTACTCCTGGATAGATTTTTTCATTTTGAGTAGGGTGCTAATCCCGAAAGTGGAGGGAACGGAATATTCGGCCATAGCCATCTCGGACCACACCCCGCATTGGGTGGAGCTGGAGTTGAGGGAGGAGAGGGACCAGCGGCCGCTGTGACGCCTCGATGTGGAACTGTTGGCGGATGAGGGGTGTGCGGGGGGGTGCGGGATGTATTGAAAGATATTTGGAGGCCAACGACAACAGGGAGGTGCAGGTGGGGGTAGTCTGGGAGGCGTTGAAGGCGGTGGTCAGGGGAGAGCTAATCTCCATTAGGGCCCACAGGGAGAAGAGAGAGGAGAGGGAGAGGTTGGTGGGGGAGATTCAAAGGGTAGACAGGAGGTTTGCAGAGGCCCCAGAGGAGGGGCTACTTAGGGAGCGACGGAACCTCCAGACGGAATTCGACCTGTTGACCACGGGGAAAGCAGAGGCACAGTGGAGGAAAGCGCAGGGGGTGATGTATGAGTATGGGGAGAAGGCGAGTCGGATGCTGGCACATCAGCTTCGTAAGAGGGAGGCAGCGAGGGAGATTGGTGGAGTTAAGGATAGAGGGGGGAATACGGTGCGGAGTGCGGTGAGAATATTTAGGGACTTGTATGGGGATCTGTACAGGTCTGAGCCCCCAGCGGGGGAGGAGGGGATGCGACGATTCCTAGATCAGCTGAGGTTCCCGAGGGTGGAGGAGGAGCAGGTGGCTGGTTTGGGGGCACCGATTGGGCTGGAGGAACTGGTTAAAGGATTGGGGAGCATGCAGGCGGGGAAGGCCCCGGGGCCGGATGGGGTCCCGGTTGAATTCTACAGGAAATACGTGGACCTGCTGGGCCTGTTGCTAGTGAGGACTTTTAATGAGGCGAGGGAGGAGGGGACCTTGCCCCCGACAATGTCCAGGGCGTTGATTTCTTTGATCTTGAAGCGGGACAAGGATCCATTGCAATGTGGGTCGTATAGACCGATCTCACTCCTCAATGTTGGCGCTAAGTTGCTGGCGAAGGTGCTGGCTACGGGAATTGAGGACTGTGTCCCGGGGGTGATTCATGAGGACCAGATGGGATTTGTGAATGGTAGGCAGCTAAACACAAATGTCCGGAAACTCCTCAATATGATTATGATGCCTTCGGTGGAGAGGGAAGCGGAGGTAGTGGCAGCTATGGACGCGGAGAAGGCATTTGATTGGGTGGAGTGGGAGTATCTTTGTGAAGTGTTTGGGTTCGGGGAGGGGTTCATCAGTTGGGTCAGGCTGCTATATAGAGTCCCAGTGGCGAGTGTGACTACGAACCGGCAGAGGTCAGAGTACTTTCGGCTGTACAGGGGGACAAGGCAGGGGTGCCCCTGATCCCCCTTGTTGTTTGCACTGGCAATTGAGCCGTTGTCCATGGCACTGAGGGAGTCCAGGAAATGGAGGGGACTGGTCCGGGGGGGGGTGGGGGGGGGGGGGGGGGACGGACGGACACCGGGTGTCGTTGTATGCCGACGACCTGTTGTTGTATATGGCGGATCCAATGGAGGGGATGGCGGAGGTCATTCGGATCCTTAGGGAGTTTGGGGACTTTTCGGGGTAGAAACTCAACATAGGGAAGAGTGAGCTCTTTGTGGTGCATTCAGGGGACCAGGGAAGGGGGATAGATGAGCTACCGCTGAAGAGGGCGGAAAGGAGCTTTCGGTACCTAGGGATCCAAGTAGCTGGGAGTTCGGGCGCCCTGTACAAGCTCAATTTGACGCGGTTGGTGGAGCAGATGGAGGAGGATTTTAAAAGATGGGATATGCTGCCACTCTCACTAGCGGGTAGGGTGCAGTCGGTCAAAATGACGGTCCTCCCAAGGTTTCTCTTTGTGTTCCAGTGCCTTCCCATTATGATCCCCAAGGCCTTTTTCAAACGGGTAAGCAGGAGCATCATGGGATTTGTGTGGACGAATAAGACCCCGAGGGTGAAGAGGGTGTTTCTGGAGCGTAGCAGGGACAGGGGGGGGCTGGCGCTACCGAATTTGTGTGGCTATTATTGGGCAGCCAATGTGGCGATGATCCGTAAGTGGGTAATGGAGGGAGAGGGGGCGATGTGGAAGAGGCTAGAGATGGCGTCCTGTGTGGGCACGAGCCTGAGGGCGCTGGTGACGGCACCGCTGCCGCTCTCGCTGACAAGGTACACCACGAGTCCGGTGGTGGCGGCGTCGCTGAAGGTCTGGGGGCAGTGGACACGACACAGGGGCGAGGTGGGAGCCTCAATTTGGTCCCCGATTCGGGAGAATCATCGGTTCGTCCCGGGAAGGATGGATGGGGGTTTTCGGAGCTGGCATCGGGCAGGGATTCGAAGAATGGGGAACCTGTTCATCCATGGGACGTTTGCGAGCCTAGGGGTGCTGGAGGAGAAGTTTGGGCTACCCCTGGGAAATGCTTTCAGGTACATGCAAGTGAGGGCGTTTGTGAGGCGGCAGGTGAGGGAATTCCCGCTGCTTCCGGCACATGGGATTCAGGACAGGGTGACTTCGGGTGTATGGGTTGGAGAAGGCAAGGTTTCGGCGATTTACCAGGAGCTGAAGGAAGAGGAGAGGCCTCGGTGGAGGAGTTAAAGGGCAAGTGGGAGGAGGAGCTTGGGGAGGAGATAGATGAGGGTCTGTGGGCTGATGCCCTGAGTAGGGTTAATTCTTCCTCCTCTTGCGCCAGGCTCAGCCTAATACAGTTCAAAGTTACTCACAGAACGCATATGATAGGGGCGAGGTTGAATAGGTTCTTTGGGGTGGAGGACAGATGTGGAAGGTGCTCGGGGAGCCCGGCAAATCACTTCCATATGTTCTGGTCGTGCCCGGCACTGGATGGGTTTTGGTGGGGTTTTGCGAGGACTATGTCCAAGGTGGTAAACGCCCGGGTCAAGCCGAGCTGGGGATTAGCATTATTTGGGGTATCGGACGAGCCGGGAGTGCAGGAGGCGAAAGAGGCCGGTATTCTGGCCTTTGCGTGTCCCTGGTAGCCCGGCGGAGGATTTTATTACTGTGGAAAGATGCAAAGCCCCCTAGTGTGAAGCTTGGATCAATGACATGGCAGGGTTCATCAAGCTGGACAGGATCAAGTTTTCCTTGCTAGGGCCTATGCAAGGGTTTTTCAGGCAATGGCAACCGTTCCTAGACTATCTCACGGAGCGTTAGGAGGCGGTCAGCAGCAGCCCAGGGTTGGGGGGGGGGGGGTTCTTTTGGGGTGACGTTTGGGTTAAGGTGGGGGGTTTCCCTATTTGTGTTTTCTACTGTTATATGGCGGGTTATTGTATTTGGGGGAAATCCAATGTACAATTTCTGCTTGTTGTGTTTTTGTTTCTTTTTCTTGTTTGGGGGGGGTTTGTTGAAAATTTGTTGAAAAATTTGAATAAATATATAAAAATTTTAAAAAATTAAGAAGAAAAAAATAAAGAAAGATAGCAGGGATAATCCAGGAGACTATAGGCCGGTGAGCCCCACGTTGGTAGTAGGTAAATTATTGGAGAGAATTCTCAGGGATAGGATTTATACCCATTTGGAAACAAATGGACTCATTAGCAAAAGGCAGCGTGTTTTTGTGAAGGGGAGGTCATGCCTCACTAACTTGATCGGGTTTTCTGACAAGGTGACAAAGATGATTGTTGAGGGGAGGGCAGTGGATGTTGTCATGATATTCAAACACACACATCATGATAGACACACCAACAGACAAATCAGAACACACAACACCACAACCAATGACAGAAAGATATAAAAGCACAGACACGACCCCCGGTGGTCAGTATTAGCTGGAGAGGAAGACCAGGACAGACCTGCTACCAGAGACACTCAGGGAGACAGCATGTGCAGAGTATCCAGAACGAACTGATAGTGAAAAAATTGAATTTCTCCTCACCATCGCCGGTGCAAGGGCAAGGGAAATATTCACAAGGTTCAGGTTCTTCAGGAGGCAGCAAA
Source organism: Scyliorhinus torazame (assembly GCF_047496885.1). NCBI lineage: Eukaryota > Metazoa > Chordata > Chondrichthyes > Carcharhiniformes > Scyliorhinidae > Scyliorhinus > Scyliorhinus torazame. Next base: position 314,479,544 of record NC_092707.1, read on the forward strand.
GGTACGATTACCAGGCAGTCCTGGACAAATTCTCCAAGTACTGTGAAGAAAACGCAATCCAATCGGCAAGTAAAGGTAAGAAAAGCTGCAGTACTCACCTCGTGGCTGGGATCCCGGAGCCCGAATTCCCAGAGGCCGAAATCCTGGGCCTGAGAGAGGGCTGGGTCGAGGTCGGCGGCCATCTTGCTAAAGGTATCACGCTAGCACAGTTGCGCGAGCAGTGCGCAGAACCGGAAGTTTCGTTTGCGCATGCGCGAGATGCTGCGCATGCGCAGTCAAGAAAACGGCCATCGGTAAAGGAACAGCGATCTGAGCATGCGCAGTCGCTTCCTACGTGCTACATACCGAGCGTCAGGATGTCAGAGGCCCCAGACTGCACCAATTTAAAGGGGAAACGTCCCAAATCCAATTTAAAAGGGAAACGTCCCAAATCAAAAAAACAAAAATCTGTTAAAGGTGTAAAACAACCTTCCCTCACCTGGAATGACAGCACATTGCCGCAAATTGACCCAGGAGATGAATTTGACCTCCGAAGAACCCTCCGACAAGCAGTTACCTACGCACAAGCCGATGATTCCGACCTCGAATACTTCGATGACGATCTTTACAGTGTTTCCGGACCTCGCGAGCCCAATGATAGCTCCGTGGTCCTATACGACTATGACTCGGACGAACCTTTCGTGTTGCACATTGGCGGCCCCCACATTGAATCCGACGCAGATGCGGATTCATTTTTCGGATTTGAGGATCTTCAATCCAGCAGATATGACGTCCCAACTTATCAGTACCGGATGATGCTGCAGCCTGACATTAACAGACAGGGAGCGCTGCAAGCACACGGAGAGCGCCCTGCTGCCACACAGAGCGTGGTCCACGTCCCGCTCAACGTTCCCGACTCTATGAAAGAAGACATGCAAGACTCCAGAGCGCAGTCCTCGCATGAACCAGAAGTGACTCCAGTGTCACAAGCCTCCACAGCAAGCTCGTGGACAGACTCCACAATTGCAGAAACGCAAGACTCCAGAGCGCAGTCCTTGCACGAACAAGAAGTGACTCCAGTGTCACAAGCCTCCACAGAGAGCTCGTGGACAGCCTCCACGATAGAAGCAACGCAAGACTCCAGAGCGCAGTCCTTGCATGAACAAGAAGTGACTCCAGAGTCACAAGCCTCCACAGGGAGCTCGTGGACAGCCTCCACGATAGAAGCAACGCAAGACTCCAATGTGCAATCCTTGCAGGAACAAGACCATGAGGGTCTAGCAACCTCTCCTGACCAACCAGCGGCAGATGATGCAAGTCTGCCATGCTCACGTGAACAGCAAGAAGGCTATAACAGCCTACCATGCTCCACTACACAGCAGCATGACCATGATGGTCTCTCATGCTACAATGAAGGGCACAGCGCTGAAGACTGTTCAAGCCCAACTGAAGACAAGCCAAAGGAATCGCCTCTTCCAAGCCCGAAGAAAAAAGGTTTATGCGCTGACCTTCAGGATCATTATAGCCGAACAGAGATTAATAATGCTGCACGGCCACAGAAGGATGCTGAGGATTTGCTAAAGAAATTAATTGAATGTTTAACTTGCAAGGAGCAGACTGAGAATTGCCAGTGTTTTAGTACGGATCGAAAAAATGGACAAGACATTGATCCTCAGGTAATGGAAATAACACAACCTGAATCATATCTACAGCAGGGACAAATGTCTCCCTTCAACACAACGCCGCAAAGTCCCAACTTCGGAGACCAGCAGTTAGTCAGTAATGACTCTTCAAACCTTGAGGGGAACATTAATTGCATTGAACCTATACACACTCCACTGATAAATGAGCAGAACATTGGAGCAAGAATCCTGAGGACACCGACATCGAGTAGCCAGATAACGAATTTAAAACCCACAGCAGTTTCAAGTGAACCAAGTGTGCTTTCCACTAATGGTGAAGATGCAGATAAGGTCGACCCGATTATCCATTGTACCACACTAACCCCAGTGATTAAGCAGTTATGTATGGGGAGTATAATGTGGGCAATTGAGAACAGTAAAAGAGAGACTGTGACCATGCCAGTCCCAGCAAAATCAGACCCAGAGACCATGAAGGCATGTACATTAGACAAAGATACATATGAGGTACCTGAGAAGAAAAGTGAAATGGAATGTTCTTTGGAAAATAGTACAATGTTGATAGAAACATTGGATCCTATATTCGAGACCATACATATGGGAGAATTTGGGGGTAATAAACAAGGTTCTGCAATGTCTGGGGGAAGATTTAAAATTCCAAAGAAGAAAAGCCCAAATGAAGGACAACGGCAAGACAATGACAGTCCACCGACATGGTGTGCACCACCAGATGAAAACTCTGACAATTTACCCAACCCTAGTGAACAGCAAGCTGCTAATGAGGATCTATCCACGGGATGTGAGACGAGTGACGACAGCATCCCACTTCCCATGCAAAAGGTGCAAGGTGACAGACCTCGCCTAGTGCGTACCGAGGCACTCGACGATCACGGTGGGACCACTGACGACTGCGGTGGCGGCGCACCGCTTCCACCCTCGATGGCTCGAGCCTCTCCACTGGTTGGTGCATTCCTGCATGTTCCGACTCCAGAAGTGCAGCTTCAGGGAATCTCGGCTGCCTCCAGTGAACCTGTTGGGACTCCGGACGGGGGGCATCGACGGAAGGCAGACCGGACTCCAGATGGGGAGCAGCCAAGCGCCGACTCTGATTCGCGCACGCCAGACCTTGCTCCGGATGGGCGGTGTCGCGGCCTCGGTGATGGCACGCTCAGTTTGACGGCGGATGCCACGGCGACAGGGAATGGATCGCGTGGCAGTCCCACTGGGTCGGCAGTGGCAACCGGCACCGGCGGTCCAAGATGGACACACCAATTCGCGCCATCGCCAGACGTTGATGCGAGCAACAATTCTCTCTCCAAGGCGACATGCTTCGACGTTTCTCTGCGGAGTCGCCCTTCCGGCACAGCAGGTGGCCGGAACCAGCGTGCACGGTCTCGGCCAACTTCCACATCTGGCACAGTCATCGCCTTGCATGATATTAGTGATGGTGCTACTTCGATGGCAACGACCCATCGGCTACAAGATGCCGTCCACCACAAACATAAAAAGAAAAAAGACTCCACCTTGTTCCTGGCATGCAGGGCGGATGGATTGGTGCGTAGGCGCAATCAGCGAGCTTTGCGCCGCCTTCCACGCTCGCAACTGAACCGTACGCTCAAGCCTGATCCTCCACTGGTTCCCAAGGATGACTTCGTGGAGATGCCACGGATCATGCCCCTTCCATCGCCACCAGAACCAAACCACAGCCAAGGCAACACTAACAATGATGTTGAATGTTATATTTGCACGAATGAAAAAACCAAGCACTGCACGAAGTACAACAAATGGTAAAGTAGAGACTTCGGCAACAGCATCACCTCCAGCAGTCCAAGGTGAACCAGTGTGACCACAAATCTCCACAGCTGAACCGGCTTGAGGACCAGCCCATTCTTGAGGCGGTCACCCATTAGACTGGACTTATAACGCTGTTCATACGTTCAAAAAGTCAAACACTTCTGTATTATAACCTGTTGTTGTTTATTGTTCCAGATATCGTCTGACCGGACCACTGTTCAAGTTTTTTTTTTCTCTCGCATCCATGTTTTGTTATGGTACAACCTTGTTAGTGTGACGCACCCGACATCGCCCCATGTAAATAGTTACGTCATATACACACGCTGTACACAACACACGCACACACTCTTAGATGCACTCACGACACGATTATATTTATAACCACGTAGGCACATATCTTTGTAAAAAGGGGGGATATCATGATATTCAAACACACACATCATGATAGACACACCAACAGACAAATCAGAACACACAACACCACAACCAATGACAGAAAGATATAAAAGCACAGACACGACCCCCGGTGGTCAGTATTAGCTGGAGAGGAAGACCAGGACAGACCTGCTACCAGACACACTCAGGGAGACAGCACGTGCAGAGTATCCAGAACAAACTGTATTATAAGAGTTAAAATAAAATAGAGTTGTACCACATACAACTGTGTTGGCTCATCTGTGCACCAGAGCACCCAACACCACAGATGTTGTGTACATGGACTTCAGTAAAGCCTTTGACAAGGTGCCTCATGGCAGACTAGTACAAAAGGTGAAGTCAGACAGGATCAGAGGTGAGGTGGCAAGATGGATATAGAACGGGCTCAGTCACAGAAGGCAAAGGGTAGCAGTAGAAGGGTGTTTTTCTGAATAGAAGGTGTGACTAGTGGTGTTCCACAGGGATCTGTGCTGGGGCCTCTCTTGTTTGTAGTATGCATAAATGATTGGGAGGAAAATGTGAGTGGTCTGATTAGTAAGTTTGTGGATGACACCAAGGTTGGTGGAGTGGCAGATAGCGTTGAGGATTATCAGAGGATACAGCAGGACATAGATAGGTTGGAGACGTGGGCAGAGAAATGGCAAATGGAGTTTATCCAGATAAATGTGATTTTGGTAGGTCTAACATCGTGGGGAAATATACCGTAAATGGCAATTAGGAATATAGAAAGTCAGAGAGATCTGGGCGTGCAGGTCCACAGATCTTTGAAAGTGGCAACACAAGTGGACAAGGTAGTCAAGAAAGCATACGGAATGCTTGCCTTCATTGGACGGGGCATCGAGTATAAAAACTGGCAAGTCATGCTACAGTTGTATAGAACCTCAGTAAGGCAGTACTTGGAATATTGCGCACAATTCTGGTCGCCATACTACCAGAAGGATGTGGACGCTTTGGAGACGATGCAGAGGAGTTTTACCAGGATGTTGCCTTGTCTGGAGGGTGTTAGCTATGCAGAGAAGCTGAATAGATTTGGACTGTTTTCATTAAAATTATGGAGGTTGAGGGGTGACCTGATAGCGGTCTACAAGATTATGAGGGGCATGGATAGAGTGGATAGGCAGGCACTCTTTCCTAGTGTGGAAGGGTCAGTCACCAGCGGGCATAGGTTTAAAGTCCGTGGGGCCAAGTTTAGAGGAGATGTGCGAGGCTGTTTTTTTTAAAAAACAGTGTGGGGTGAGTGCCTGGAACACGTTGCCAGGGTAGGTTGTGGATGCAGATACATTAACGCCGTTCAAAAAGCATCTTGACAAATACATGGATAGGATGGGTATAGAGGGATATGGCACTAGGAAGTGCTAAGGGTTTTGGCCAAGAGTGGTATCATGACCGGTACAGGCTTGAAGGGCCGAAGGGTCTATTCCTTTGCTGTATTGTTCTTTGTTCATAGAGTCGTAGAAGTTTACAGCATGAAAACAGGCCGCCCAGTTTTTCCCACTAAGCCAGATTTGCAGGAGCCACAAACAGTCTTATTACCTGGGAGTGTGCAAGATGTAGAAATCATGTGACTTCCATGGATAACGGGTACAGACTTGCAGAATCTGTATCCTGTGGTTGCAGACAATCTTCACATTCAGTGAATGGTGCCGATTCCTGCTGATGAAAGCCCCCTGCTCTCCTGCTGGTGCCCTGATGGCCAGATGGGTGCAGTCTATAACACCCTGAATGCGGGGAATCCAATCATAGTCCCAAATTCTCATGCTCTCTCTGGTTGCTGCCCTCACCTGTCCAGTAGTTAACCAAAGTGCGGGCATGTCTCAAGATGGTGTCGGTCACTAGATTCAGTAAGAGGTCTTACAAACCAGGTTAAAGTCCAACAGGTTTGTTTGGAATCACTAGCTGTCGGAGCACAGCTCCTTCATTAGACTCACCCGATGAAGGAGATGCACTCCGAAAGCTAGTGATTCCAAACAAGCCTGTTGGAGTTTAACCTTGTGTTGTAAGGCCTCTTACTGTGCCGACCCCAGTCCAACGCCGGCATCTCCTCATCATGGTCACTAGATTGATACATCTGTGTGTGACTAATTGCAAAATACAGCACAAATCCCCCATTGAGCCCTAAAATTAACCAGAGGCATAGATATTGAGGGCCACTATGACCTCCCAGTCACTGGTATGGGTTCACGGCCCCCATAGTTGGAAGCAAGTTCAGGACCTATCATTTCGCAAAGCGATGTCACTATGTCCCTGAGAAGGCAAAGCCTCTTGCAGCACTGGACCTCAGAAATTTGCAGGTAGTTGGTGAACTGCCTGTGTCATGGGGACGTCACTTTAAGAAATGGTTGTCTTCTCAAGTGGCTGCAGTGATGTCATTGTGTGGGTGGAGCTGGGCTCTGGCTCTGCTTTTTACTTTCGTTTTGAGCTGGAAGCTGTTTTTGGCTCTGAGTTTTAGTTTAGTTTTCAGTTGGAGAGCTGCATTCAAACCAAGGAGGTGTATTTTGGCCTCTCTCTCTGCATGCTAAAGAATGTTTCCAGATCACTTATGATTTCAAAGTAATGCTTGTTTCTGTAAGGAATGCAAACCTGCTGCCTTTGTTAAAAAGGGTCTTTGACTTATGGATGTTGTTCAGAAAGTTACTAAGGATTACCTATAGAGTATTGTATCTTTGGGGGGTATCATTGTTGGTAGTTGATAAGATGTTTACTGTCTGTTTATAAAATGTTAACTGGATTCATAGAATAAACATTATTTTTGTTTAAAAATACTTTAGATCTCTGCTGCATCACAACTGTAAAGTGGGCCCTTGTGCTCCCCATAACCAAAATCAATTAAAAGTTGTGGGTCAGGAGAACTCCATGATATACTTGGGTGTTCTCTAAACCCTGGCCCATAATAAATTCGGGTCTCTTCCGGATAAAATGCTATCTTGGATTGGATTGGATTTGTTTATTGTCACGTGTACCGAGGTACAGTGAAAAGTATTTTTCTGCGAGCAGCTCAACAGATCATTAAGTACATGAGAAGAAAAGGGAATAAAAGAAAATACATAATGGGGCAACACAACATATACAATGCAACTACATAAACACTGGCATCGGATGAAGCATACAGGGTGTAATGTGAATGAAATCAGTCCATAAGAGGGTCATTTAGGAGTCTGGTGACAGTGGGGAAGAAGCTGTTTTTGAGTCTGTTCCTGCGTGTTCTCAGACTTCTGTATCTCCTGCCCGATGGAAGAAGTTGGAAGAGTGAGTAAGCCAAGTGGGAGGGATCTTTGATTATACTGCCGCTTTCCCCAGGCAGCGGGAGGTGTAGATGGAGTCAATGGATGGGAGGCAGGTTTGTGTGATGGACTGGGCAGTGTTCATGACTCTGAAGTTTCTTGCGGTCCTGGGCCGAGCAGTTGCCATACCAGGCTGTGATGCAGACTGATAGGATGCTTTCTATGGTGCATCTGTAAAAGTTGGTAAGAGTCAATGTGGACATGCTGAATTTCCTTAGTTTCCTGAGGAAGTATAGGCGCTGTTGTGCTTTCTTGGTGGTAGCGTCGACGTGGGTGGACCAGGACAGATCTTTGGAGTTGTGCACCCCTAGGAATTTGAAACTGCTAACCATCTCCACCTCAGCCCCATTGATGCTGACAGGGGTGTGTACAGTACTTTGCTTCCTGAAGTCAATTACCAGCTCTTTAGTTTTGCTGGCATTGAGGGAGAGATTGTTGTCGCTACACCACTCCACTAGGTTCTCTATCTCCCTCCTGTATTCGGACTCATCGTTATTCGAGATCCGGCCCACTATGGTCATATCATCAGCAAACTTGTAGATGGAGTTGGAACCAAGTTTTGCCACGCGGTCGTGTGAGTACAGGGAGTAGAGCAGGGGGCTAAGTACGCAGCCTTGCGGGGCGCCGGTGTTGAGGACTATTGTGGAGGAGGTGTTATTGTTCATTCTTACTGATTGTGGTCTGTTGGTCAGAAAATCGAGGATCCAGTTGCAGAGTGGGGAGCCAAGTCCTAGGTTTGGGAGCTTTGATATGAGCTTGGCTGGGATTATGGTGTTGAAGGTGGAGCTGTAGTCAATAAATAGGAGTCTAATGTAGGAGTCCTTGTTTTCGAGATGCTCTAGGGATGAGTGTAGGGCCAGGGAAATGGTGTCTGATGTGGACCGGTTGCAGCGGTATGCGAATTGCAGTGGATCAAGGCGTTCTGGGAGTATGGAGGTGATGCGCTTCATAATCAACCTCTCGAAGCACTTCATTACGACTGAAGTCAGGGCCACTGGTCGGTAGTCATTGAGGCACGTTGCCTGGTTCTTCTTTGGTACCGGTATGATGGTGGTCTTCTTGAAGCAGGTGGGGACCTCGGAGTGGAGTAGGGACAGGTTAAAGATGTCCGTGAATACCTCTGTCAGCTGGTCCGTGCAGGCTCTGAGTGCACGACCAGGGATCCCGTCTGGGCCCGTCGCCTTCCGAGGGTTCACTTTCAGGAAGGCCAATCTGACTTCGGAAGATGTGATGGTGGGTATGGATGAATTATGGGCTGCTGGGGCACTCGCCAGTGGATTGTTGGTTATCTGCTCGAACCGAATAAACATTATTTTTGTTTAAAAATACTTTAGATCTCTGCTGCATCACAACTGTAAAGTGGGCCCTTGTGCTCCCCATAACCAAAATCAATTAAAAGTTGTGGGTCAGGAGAACTCCATGATATACTTGGGTGTTCTCTAAACCCTGGCCCATAATAAATTATATTAGAATTTATTATATAATGCATTGAGTTCATTGGGGAGGGGTGCGCTGCTGCCAGAGATACTGTTCGGCTTCGCTTTGTAGCCCGTTATGTTGTTTAGTCCTTGCCACAACCGCCGAGAGTCTGTCTGTGACTCTAGCTTGGTTTGATATTCTCTCTTGGCATTCCGGATGGCTTTGCGGAGGTCGTATCTGGATTTCTTGTATAGGTCTGGGTCGTCTGCTTTGAATGCCTCAGTCTGTCCTTCAGTAGGGAGTCAATCTCGCGATTGAGCCATGGTTTCCGGTTGGGGAACGCACGTACTGCTTTCTTTGGCACGCAGTCGTCCACACATTTGCTGATGAAGTCTGTGACGGTGGTGGCATACTCATTTAAGTTGGTCGCTGAGTTCTTAAATATGGACCAGTCCACTGTCTCTAAGCAGTCACGTAAGAGCTCTTCTGTCTCCTCGGACCAGCACTGCACAACTTCCGTGATAGGGTTGGCTTAGTGAACTTAAAGACAGTGAGGGATGAGCATACTTGTGTTTGATTTTCAGGTGTGGTATTCCAGTTTAAGTAGGGAGTGTGTTGTAGACAATGGCTCTTTCAGAGGCTCAGAAGTTTTTCTGGGTGGAGAAGATCACACGCAGTACCTTACGAACAGAGACTAAAAAAAAGGCTTTTAGATTTGGCAAAAGCATTGCAGTTAACGCTAACTGACAGCATATGAAAAGAAGAGGTACTTATGGCGGTAGCTGACCATTTAAAATTGCTCTGACTCATTGGAAATGGCAACAATTCAGTTACAGATTAAACAACTTGAACATGAAAAAGAATTAAAGCAGCTTGAATATGAAATGAGGGAAAAAGAAAGAATAACCCTAGCAGAACAACAAGAAAGAGAAAGGGAGGTACAGATCAGGGAACAAGAAAAAGAGAGAGAGTTTGAACTTCAGGAAATGGCCATGAAACATGACAGTTAAAATTGGCGGATGTAAAGGGAAAAGTACAGTTGGAGGATAGTGATGAGAATAAAGAGAAAGCGCGTCATAGTCGAAGGCTTGGTGGGGATCTATTTAAATATGTCCAAACATTGCCAAGGTTTGATGAGAAGGAGGTAGAAGCCTTTTTCATTTCATTTGAGAAAGTAGGTAATCAAATGAATTGGCCACAGGACATGTGGGTATTACTGATTCAAACAAAGCTGGTAGGTAGGGCTAGTGAAACTTTCGCATCACTATCAGAGGAGGTATTTGGGACGGATGAGGAGCTGAAAAAATCCATCTGAGGTGCACATGAACTAGTGCCTGCAGCCGACAGACAAAGGTTTAGAAATTTAAGGAAAGAACCTGGTCAAACATACATGGAGTTTGAAAGGATCAAACAGTAATTTTGATAGGTTGATAAGGGCTTTGAAAATAGACCAAACGTATGAAGCTGCCAGAGAAATTATACTTTTGGAGGAGTTTCAAAATTCAAGTCCTGATGTAGTGAGAACTCATGTGGAAGAGCAGAGGGTTAAAACTGTGAGGTTAGAGCAGAAGTGGCAGTAGATTATGAATTAGTTCATAAATCAAAGCTTGGTTTCTGACATCAGTTTCAGCTTGTGAGGGATAGAATCTGGGGAAAAGAGAAATACTCAAGTGGTAAAGGTAAAGGAGATCTGATGGGAGATAATAAGGAAAGTGTACCTCATCCAGGAGGGGGGAAGAGGAATGAAAGGTTTCAAATGTTTTCACTATAATAAACTAGGCCATGTAAAGTCACAGTGTTGGTGGTTGAAGAAAAGCATGGGAAAGGCTGATGTGGTAAAATAGGACAGTGGGGTTTGTTAAAGTGGTAAAGGAAAGCCCAAGTGAAGCGAAGGAGGTGCAAATGATTGTACAGCCTGATCAAGAGGTGATTGATAAGAAGGTGCCAGATCTATTTAAAGAATTTAGTTGTGTGGGTAAACTTTACTCAGGTGTACCAGGAGTAGGTAAACATAGAACATAGAACAATACAGCGCAGTACAGGCCCTTCGGCCCACGATGTTGCACCGAAACAAAAGCCATCTAACCTACACTATGCCATTATCATCCATATGTTTATCCAATAAACTTTTAAATGCCCTCAATGTTGGCGAGTTCACTACTGTAGCAGGTAGGGCATTCCACGGCCTCACTACTCTTTGCGTAAAGAACCTACCTCTGACCTCTGTCCTATATCTATTACCCCTCAGTTTAAAGTTATGTCCCCTCGTGCCAGCCATTTCCATCCGCGGGAGAAGGCTCTCACTGTCCACCCTATCCAACCCCCTGATCATTTTGTATGCCTCTATTAAGTCTCCTCTTAACCTTCTTCTCTCCAACGAAAACAACCTCAAGTCCATCAGCCTTTCCTCATAAGATTTTCCCTCCATACCAGGCAACATCCTGGTAAATCTCCTCTGCACCCGCTCCAAAGCCTCCACGTCCTTCCTATAATGCGGTGACCAGAACTGTACGCAATACTCCAAATGCGGCCATACCAGAGTTCTGTACAGCTGCAACATGACCTCCCGACTCCGGAACTCAATCCCTCTACCAATAATGGCCAACACTCCATAGGCCTTCTTCACAACCCTATCAACCTGGGTGGCAACTTTCAGGGATCTATGTACATGGACACCTAGATCCCTCTGCTCATCCACACTTTCAAGAACTTTACCATTAGCCAAATATTCCGCATTCCTGTTATTCCTTCCAAAGTGAATCACCTCACACTTCTCTACATTAAACTCCATTTTCCACCTCTCAGCCCAGCTCTGCAGCTTATCTATATCCCTCTGTAACCTGCTACATCCTTCCACACTATCAACAACACCACCGACTTTAGTATCGTCTGCAAATTTACTCCCTTCTGCGCCTTCCTCTAGGTCATTGATAAAAATGACAAACAGCAACGGCCCCAGAACAGACCCTTGTGGTACTCCACTTGTGACTGTACTCCATTCTGAACATTTCCCATCAACCACCACCCTCTGTCTTCTTTCAGCTCGCCAATTTCTGATCCACATCTCTAAATCACCCTCAATCCCCAGCCTCCGTATTTTCTGCAATAGCCTACCGTGGGGAACCTTATCAAACACTTTGCTGAAATCCATATACACCACATCAACTGCTCTACCCTCATCTACCTGTTCAGTCACCTTCTCAAAGAACTCAATAAGGTTTGTGAGGCATGACCTACCCTTCACAAAGCCATGCTGACTATCCCTGATCATATTATTCCTATCTAGATGATTATAAATCTTGTCTCTTATAATCCCCTCCAAGACTTTACCCACTACAGACGTGAGGCTCACCGGTCTATAGTTGCCGGGGTTGTCTCTGCTCCCCTTTTTGAACAAAGGGACCACATTTGCTGTCCTCCAGTCCTCTGGCACTATTCCTGTAGCCAATGATGACATAAAAATCAAAGCCAAAGGTCCAGCAATCTCTTCCCTGGCCTCCCAGAGAATCCTAGGATAAATCCCATCAGGTCCCGGGGACTTATCTATTTTCAGCCTGTCCAGAATTGCCAACACCTCTTCCCTACGTACCTCAATGCCATCTATTCTATTAGCCTGGGGCTCAGCATTCTCCTCCACAACATTATCTTTTTCCTGAGTGAATACTGACGAAAAATATTCATTTAGTATCTCGCCTATCTCTTCAGACTCCACACACAATTTCCCATCCCTGTCCTTGACTGGTCCTACTCTTTCCCTAGTCATTCGCTTATTCCTGACATACCTATAGAAAGCTTTTGGGTTTTCCTTGATCCTTCCTGCCAAATACTTCTCATGTCCCCTCCTTGCTCGTCTTAGCTCTCTCTTGAGATCCTTCCTCGCTACCTTGTAACTATCTATCGCCCCAACTCAAACTTCACACCTCATCTTCACATAGGCCTCCTTCTTCCTCTTAACAAGAGATTCCACTTCCTTGGTAAACCACGGTTCCCTCGCTCGACGCCTTCCTCCCTGCCTGACCGGTACATACTTATCAAGAACACGCAGTAGCTGATCCTTGAACAAGCCCCACTTATTCAGTGTGCCCAACACTTGCAGCCTACTTCTCCACCTTATCCCCCCCAAGTCACGTCTAATGGCATCATAATTGCCCTTCCCCCAGCTATAACTCTTGCCCTGCGGTGTATACTTATCCCTTTCCATCATTAACGTAAACGTCACTGAATTGTGGTCACTGTCCCCAAAGTGCTCTCCTACCTCCAAATCCAACACCTGGCCTGGTTCATTACCCAAAACCAAATCCAACGTGGCCTCGCCTCTTGTTGGCCTGTCAACATATTGTTTCAGGAAACCCTCCTGCACACACTGTACAAAAAACGACCCATCTATTGTACTCGAACTATATCTTTTCCAGTCAATATTTGGAAAGTTAAAGTCTCCCATAATAACTACCCTGTTACTTTCGCTCTTATCCAGAATCATCTTCGCCATCCTTTCCTCTACATCCCTAGAACTATTAGGAGGCCTATAAAAAACTCCCAACAGGGTGACCTCTCCTTTCCTGTTTCTAACTTCAGCCCATACTACCTCGGAAGAAGAGTTCCCATCTAGCATCCTCTCCGCCACCGTAATACTGCTCTTGACTAGCAGCGCCACACCTCCCCCTCTTTTGCCTCCTTCTCTGAGCTTACTAAAACACCTAAACCCCGGAACCTGCAACATCCATTCCTGTCCTTGCTCTATCCATGTCTCCGAAATGGCCACAACATCGAAGTCCCAGGTACCAACCCATGCTGCCAGTTCCCCTACCTTGTTTCGTATACTCCTGGCATTGAAGTAGACACACTTCAAACCACCTACCTGAACACTGGCCCCCTCCTGCGATGTCAAATCTGTGCTCCTGACCTCTATACTCTCATTTTCCCTTACCCTAAAACTACAATCCAGGTTCCCATGCCCCTGCTGCATTAGTTTAAACCCCCCCAAAGAGCACTAACAAATCTCCCCCCCAGGATATTTGTGCCCCTCAGGTTCAGATGTAGACCATCCTGTCTGTAGAGGTCCCACCTTCCCCAGAAAGAGCTCCAGTTATCCAGAAATCTGAATTCCTCCCGCCTGCACCATCCCTGTAGCCACGTGTTTAAATGCTCTCTCTCCCTATTCCTCATCTCACTATCACGTGGCACGGGCAACAACCCAGAGATAACAACTCTGTTTGTTCTAGTTCTGAGCTTCCATCCTAGCTCCCTGAAAGCCTGCCTGACATCCTTGTCCCCTTTCCTACCTATGTCGTTAGTGCCAATGTGGACCACGACTTGGGGCTGCTCCCCCTCCCCCTAAGGACCCGGAAAACACGATCCGAGACGTCACAATTTTAAGAGAATAGGGAGCTAGTCAATCTTTGATGGTAAGAGATGAGGAGTTATGTAGTTTGGGAGGAATATTGCCAGAAAAGGCGGTAATAGTGGAATTCAGGGTGAGAAGAGTAGTGTTCCATTATATAAGGTAAGGTTGGAAAGTCCAATGAAGAGTGGTGAAGTGGTAGTAGGAGTAATAGAGAAACTATCTTGTCCAGGAATACAGTTTATCTTGGGTAATGATATAGCTGGATCGCAGGTGGGAGTGATGCCTACTGTGGTTGATAAGCCAGTGGAAAATCAGACAACTGAAGTGTTGAACAACGAATATCCGGGATTTTTCCGGATTGTGTAGTAACAAGGTCGCAAAGTCACAGGCTAAGACAAGAGGAGAAATCAAAGAGTGAAGATAAAGTTGAAGTTCAATTATCAGAAACGATTTTTGATCAGATGGTTGGAAAAGAACAAGAACAGGTGGAGGATGAGGCAGATATTTTTAGTTCAGGAAAAGTGCCAGAGTTACAAGAGAAAGATGTACAAATAAAACAGATGTATCAGAAAGCATATACGGAAGAGGAATCTGAGTGTATACCAGAATGTCATTGCCATAAAAATGATGTCTTGATGAGAAAATGGAGACCTTTACATATACAGGTGGATGAAACCTGGGCAGAAGTTCATCAAGTGGTATTGCCGGTCGGGTATAGAAAGGAGGTGTTGCGAGTAGCACATGAGGTACCAGTGGGATGTCATTTGGGAGTAAGGAAAACTCAAGCTAAAGTCCAAAAACATTTTTATTGACCTGGACTACATGAAGATGTAGTTAAATCTTGTCGATCATTTCACACATGTCAAGTGATGGAGAAACCTCAAGCAGTGATAAAACCAGCCCTGAATACCCATTCCAGCATTTGAGGAACCTTTCACAAGGGTCTTAATTTATTGCGTGGGACCGCTTCCAAAAACGAAAAGTGGGAATCAATATCTTTTGACTATAATGGATGTGTCTACTAGGTTTCCAGAGGCCATTCCAGTGTGCAATATTACAGCTAGAAAGATTGTGGAGGATTTACTTAACTGCTTTATTAGGTATGGACTACCCACAGAAATACAATCGAATCAAGGATCAAATTTTGCCTCAAGGTTATTCAAAGAAGTTATGGATAGTTTAGGAATAATACAATTTAAATCAACTGCGTACCATCCAGAATCGCAGGGAGTGTTAGAAAGGTGGCATCAGACATTAAAGACAATGTTGAGGGCTTATTGTCAAGATTATCCAGAGGATTGGAATAAAGGAATTCCATTCGTACTGTTTGCAATTAGGGATGCACCTAATGAGTCAACCAAATTCAGACCTTTTGAACTAATTTGTGGTCATGAGGTAAGAGGACCACTTAAATTGATTCAGGAAAAATTGGAGAGTGAGCAGTTGGAACTTACATTATTAGATTATGTGTCAAATTTTACGGAACGATTAAATAGAGCAGGGGAATTGGCTAGACAACATTTAAAGATTGCACAACGTGATGAAACGGGTATCGGACAAGAAAGCAAAAGTTCGTAGTTTTGCCAGTGAAGATAAAGTTTTAGTACAGTTGCCGGTGGTAGGTGAACCTTTCAAAGCAAGGTTTTGTGGACCTTATCAGATTGAAAGGAAATTAAGTGAGGTGAATTATGTGGTAAGAACGACGAATAGAAGGAAAACTCACCGATTGTGTCATGTGAATATGCTTAAAAGGTACTTTGAAAGGGAAGGAGAGCAAAAGGAGGAGGTTTTAATGATTCTAACTCAAAGTGAAGAACCAAATCCAGATGACTTTGAATTTGATGTCCCTCAAATTAAATTGGAAGAGGGCTTCCGGTTGCGGTGATGCCGAGCTAGCCGCACGTTTCGGCGGCTCCAGCTCCGACGGACCTTCGGGCTCTTTTAAGAGCCCCAACGGGGATTTTTTCGACCACGTAACCCGGTGTGGGGTGTGTGGGAAGGGAGTCCCCCCCGAACGACGGAAGAAAAAAACGGCGGCGGCGGCTGCAGCCTGAAGAATCTTCGACTAAAAGGACAGAGGGAGAGGAAAACAAAATGGCGGCGGAGAAAGCGCAGGCGACATGGGAGCCTGAGCAGGAGGAAATCGTGAGACGGTGCGTGGACCTGCTGAAGAAGGAGGTACTGACCCCGATGCTACAGGCAATTGAGGGGCTCAAGGAGACTTTAAAGACCCAGGAGACTGAGCTCCGCGTGGTGGAGCAGAAGGTGTCAGATATTGAGGACGAGGTCCTGGGCCTGGCGGTCAAGACTCAGACGCACGAGGCACTTCATAAAAAGTGTGCTGAAAGGATCGAGGCCCTTGAAAACGGAGCGCGAAGGAAGAACCTTAGGATACTAGGTCTCCCTGAGGGTGTGGAAGGAGTGGACTGTGGAGCGTACGCAAGTAAGATGCTGAGCTCACTGATGGGTGCTGAGGCCCCTGCGGGCCCCATGGAGGTGGAGTGGGCAAATCGGATCCCGGCGAGAAGACCAAAAGCGGGAGAACCACTGAGGGCGATAATCGTGCGATTTTATCGCCTTAAGGACAGAGAAGAGGTCCTGAGATGGGCTAAAAAGGTGCGGAGTAGCAGATGGGAGAATGCTGTGGTACGGATATACCAGGACTGGAATGCGGAGGTGGCGAGAAGGAGGGCGAGCTTCAACCGAGCCAAAGAGGTTTTGCATAAAAGGAAGGTGAAGTTTGGGATGCTGCAGCCGGCAAGACTATGGGTCACGTATCAGGAGAGACACTATTATTTCGAGACGGCGGAGGAAGCATGGTCGTTCATTAAAGAAGAGAAACTGGACCAGAACTGAGGGACTGATGCTGCAGGGAATTGTTATTGTTATTGTTTTTGTTAATGTTATGGTGGAAGTTAATCGAGAAATAAACAGGGAAGGGGGAGACACTGGGGAAATGTGGGCGCCAGTCAGGGGGGAAAGACGGGACATAGTCGGAGAATGGGGAAGGGGAGGGGGAGGGGAAAGGGAGCTGCACCATAAGAGGCGGGTCAGGTAAAGGGATGTTCCCGCACCAGAAAGAATAAGGCGGGAAAACAGGCGCAAGGCGGATGGGAGTTCCCTCACACCGGGGGGGGGGGTCGAGGAGTGAGCAGGAGTAGCCGGGGTCAGTTGAAGTCAGCTGACTTACGGAAGTGATATGGGGGGAGCAATCAAGCTAGATAGGGATCTAGCGGGGGGGTGGGGGGGGCGGGGACAACTGGGTTGCTGCTGCGGAAATCCAAAAGGAAATGGCTAAAGAGTGGGTGGGTGAGGATGGTGTGAGACGCTGGGGGAGCGAGCGGGAGCGCGGAGGCGGGGTATGGGACTGGCCTAGAGAAGGTAATGGCTAGTCGACACGGGAGGGGGGCGGGTAGCAAAATAGTGAGGCTGATCACGTGGAACGTGAGAGGCCTGAATGGACCGATAAAAAGGGCCCGATCGCTCGCGCATTTGAACGGACTAAGGGCAGACGTGGTTATGCTCCAAGAGACGCACCTAAAGGTGGCGGACCAAGTTAGGCTAAGGAAAGGATGGGTGGGACAGGTGTTCCACTCAGGACTGGACGCAAAGAACAGAGGGGTGGCCATTTTGGTGGGGAAACGGGTAGCATTTGAAGCAAAGACCATCGTAGCAGATAGCGGAGGTAGATAGGTAATGGTGAGTGGTAGGCTGGAGGGAATGGAGGTCGTGTTGGTTAATGTGTATGCCCCAAATTGGGACGATGCGGGATTCATGAGATGGATGCTGGGGCGTATACCGGACCTGGAGGCGGGAAATTTGATTTTAGGAGGGGACTTCAATACGGTGCTGGACCCGGGGCTAGATAGATCCAGCTCAAGGACCGGAAGAAGGCCGGCAGCGGCCAAGGTACTTAAGGGGTTTATGGACCAAATGGGGGGAGTGGATCCATGGCGATTTCTTAGACCCAGGGCTAGGGAGTATTCCTTCTTCTCCCATGTCCATAAAGTGTACTCCCGGATAGATTTTTTTGTTTTGGGAAGGTCGTTGATCTCTAGGGTGGAAGAAGCTGAATACTCAGCCATAGCGGTTTCGGATCATGCCCCACATTGGGTGGACCTGGAAGTAGGAGAGGACAGGGAGCAGAGAACACTCTGGCGATTATATGTGGGACTGATGGCGGATGAGGGAGTGTGTGCAAGAGTGCGGGGGTGTATTGAGAGATACCTGGAGGTCAATGACGACGGCGAAGTCCCTGTGGGAGTGGTATGGGAAGCACTAAAAGCGGTGGTCAGAGGAGAGCTGATCTCTATTGTGGCTCACAAAAGGAAAACAGAGGCCAAGGAAAGGGATAGATTACTGGGGGAGATTTTAAGGGTGGACAGGGAATTTGCAGAGACCCTGGAGGAGGAGCTGTACAGGGAGAGGAGACGACTCCAGACCGAGTTTGACCTTCTGACCACCAGAAAGGCGGAGGTACTGTGGAGGAAGGCACAGGGGAGGAGGTATGAATATGGGGAAAAGGCTAGTCGCCTGTTGGCGCACCAACTGCGAAAGAGGGCAGCAGCGAGGGAGATAGGAGGAATTAGGGATGAAAGGGGAGACACTGTGCGAAGGGCAGGAAAGATAAATGAGGTGTTTAAGACCTTTTATGAAGAACTGTATAGGTCTCAGCCCCCAGAGGGAGAGGAGGGGATGCGGCAGTTCCTGGACCAATTGAGGTTCCCGAAAGTGGAGGAGCAGGAGGTGGCAGGCCTGGGGGCGCCGATTGAGGTGGACGAGGTTATTAAGGGACTGGGAAGCATGCAAGCAGGGAAGGCCCCGGGGCCAAACGGGTTCCCGGTGGAATACTACAGAAAATATGTGGACTTGTTGGCCCCGTTGATGGCGAGAACGTTCAATGAGGCCAGGGAAGGGGGGACTCTACCCCCGACGATGTCGGAGGCGACGATATCGCTAATTTTGAAGAGGGACAAAGATCCGTTGCAGTGCGGGTCCTATAGACCTATTTCACTATTGAACGTGGACGCCAAATTGCTGGCAAAGGTACTGGCATCGAGGATAGAGGACTGTGTCCCGGGGGTGGTGCACGAAGACCAGACAAGGTTCGTAAAAGGGAGACAACTGAATGTTAACGTGTGACGACTACTAGGGGTGATAATGATGCCCCCAGTGGAGGGGGAGGCAGAGATAGTGGCGGCAATGGACGCAGAGAAGACATTTGATAGGGTGGAGTGGGAGTATCTATGGGAAGTGTTAAGGAGGTTTGGGTTTGGGAACGGGTTTATTAGCTGGGTTAGACTTCTTTATGGGGCACCAACGGCAAGCGTAGTTACAGGTCGACATAGATCGGAGTATTTCCGATTATATAGGGGAACAAGACAGGGATGCCCGCTGTCTCCATTGTTGTTTGCGTTGGCAATTGAACCTCTGGCCATGGCGTTGAGAGACTCCAGGAAATGGAGAGGGGTGATTAGAGGGGGAGAAGAACACCGAGTCTCGTTATACGCGGATGACCTATTGTTATACGTGTCAGACCCAGCGGGGGGGATGATAGAGGTTATGCGAATTTTGAGGAGGTTCGGGGAATTCTCGGGGTATAGGCTAAACATGGGGAAGAGTGAATTATTTGTGATACATCCAGGGGACCAGAGTAGAGAGATAGAAGGCTTACCGCTAAGGAAAGTGGAAAGAAACTTCCGATACCTGGGGATTCAGATCGCTAGGAGCTGGGGAACCTTGCACAGACTTAATCTGACACAGCTGGTAGAACAAATGGAGGAGGACTTCAAGAGGTGGGACATGCAGCCTTTATCGCTGGCGGGCAGGGTGCAAGCAATTAAGACGATGGTCCTCCCGAGGTTCTTATTTCTATTTCAATGTCTCCCTATATTAATCACCAGGACCTTTTTTAATAAAATAGATAGGAGCATTGCGAGCTTTGTGTGGGCAGGGAAAGTTCCGAGAGTAAGGAGGGGGTTCCTTCAGCGCAGTAGGGACAGAGGACGACTGGCACTACCGAACTTGGGAGATTACTATTGGGCCGCCAATGTGGCAATGATACGTAAATGGATGATGGAGGGTGAGGGAGCGGCGTGGAAAAGACTGGAGAGAAAGTCCTGTAAAGGGACGAGTTTAGAGGCGCTGGTGACGGCACCGCTACCGCTCTCACCTAAAAAGTATACCACGAACCCGGTGGTGGCGGCAACACTGAACATATGGGGACAGTGGAGGCGACAGAGAGGGGTGCGGGGAGCCCTGGTGGGGTCCCCAATCAGGAACAACCATAGGTTCGCCCCTGGAAGAATGGATGGAGGATTTCAGAGCTGGTACCAGTTGGGAATTAGGAAGGTGGGAGATTTATTCATAGAGGGGACTTTTGCGAGCTTGGGAGCATTGGAGGAAAAGTATAAGTTACCCCGGGGAAATTTCTTGAGATATATGCAGGTAAGGGCGTTTACTAGACAACAGGTGAGGGAATTTCCGTTGCTCCCGACACAGGGGATACAGGACAGGGTGCTTTCAGGGGTGTGGGTCGGAGAGGGCAAGGTGTCAGAGATTTACAGAGAGATGAGGGAAGAGGGGGAGGAGTCGGTGGGAGAACTAAAGGGAAAGTGGGAAGAAGAATTAGGGGAGGAGATAGAAGAGGGTATGTGGGCTGATGCCCTAAGCAGGGTAAACTCCTCTTCCTCATGCGCCAGGCTTAGTCTGATTCAATTTAAGGTGCTACATAGAGCACACATAACGGGGGCAAGATTGAGCAGGTTCTCTGGAGTGGAGAACAAATGTGGGAGATGTGGCGGGAGCCCGGCAAACCACGCACATATGTTTTGGGCGTACCCGGCACTGGAAGGATATTGGAAGGGAGTGACGGGAGTGATCTCGCAGGTGGTGAAGGCCCGGGTCAAACCAAGCTGGGGGTTAGTTCTATTTGGAGTTGCGAAAGAGGCCGATGTCATGGCCTTTGCGTCCCTAGTAGCCCGGCGCAGGATCCTACTCATGTGGAAGGAGGCGAAACCCCCCGGACTGGAGGCCTGGGTAAATGATATGGCGGGGTTTATTAAACTGGAGCAGATAAAGTTTGCCCTGAGAGGATCGGCTCAAGGGTTCACCAGGCGGTGGCAGCCATTTCTCGACTACCTAGGGGAATGTTAGAGGGGAGATGGATGACCAGCAGCAGCAGCCCAGGGGGAAGGGGGGGAGGAGGGGGGGCGGTTTAGTTTAGTTTAGGCCAATAGATAATGGGGTTTTGTTACTTGTGTATTGTTAAAATTTTCTGATTTGTTCTCGTTTCGTTGGCTTTGTAAGAGGGAAAAATGTTGTTTAAAAAATTTTTCAATAAAATATATATTTTTTAAAAAATTAAATTGGAAAACGAGGATGTTCTTAAAAATTAAGATACATTTTTGAGTTACCTTCCAGAGGAAAAATGAACTGACCTGAAAGAGCTATTTATATCACATTGGCAAGTTTGTGGAGATAAGTTGGGAAGTACTAAAATGGCTATACATGATATAGATGTGGGAAATGCTGTTCCAAATGAACAACATCCATATCGACTTAACCCTTTAAAATTGGCATAGGTTAACATAGAAATTGAGAGTATGCTTAAAAATGGCATAATTGAAGTGGGTTGCAGCCAATGGAGCTCATCCATAGTGATGGTACCGAAACCGGACAGTACCCAATGGTTGTGTGTGGACTATAGAAAGGTTGCACATGTAGATTGTTTGGAGACTTGGGCGGAGAGATGGCAGATGGAGTTTAATCCGGAGAAATGTGAGGTAATGCATTTTGGAAGGTCTAATGCAGGTAGGGAATATACAGTGAATGGTAGAACCCTCAAGAGTATTGAAAGTCAGAGAGATCTAGGTGTACAGGTCCACAGGTCTCTGAAAGGGGCAACACAGGTGGAGAAGGTAGTCAAGAAGGCATACGGCATGCTTACCTTCATTGGCCGGGGCATTGATTATAAGAATTGGCCAGTCATGTTGCAGCTGTATAGAACCTTAGTTAGGCCACACTTGGAGTATAGTGTTCAATTCTGATTGCCACACTACCAGAAGGATGTGGAGGCTTTAGAGAGGGTGCAGAAGAGATTTACCAGAATGTTGCCTGGTATGGAGGGCATTAGCTTTGAGGAGCGTTTGAATAAACTCGGTTTGTTCTCACTGGAACGACGGAGGTTGAGGGGCGACCTGATAGAGGTCTACAAAATTATGAGGGGCATAGACAGAGTGGATAGTCAGAGGCTTTTCCCCAGGGTAGAGGGGTCAATTACTAGGGGGCATAGGTTTAAGGTGCGAGGGCCAAGGTTTAGAGTAGATGTACGAGGCAAGTTTTAAGAGGGTAGTGGGTGCCTGGAACTCGCTACCGGAGGAGATGGTGGAAGCAGGGACGATAGTGACATTTAAGGGGTATCTTGACAAATACATGAATAGGATGGGAATAGAGGGATACGGACCCAGGAAGTGTAGAAGATTGTAGTTTAGTCGGGCAGCATGGGCGGCACGGGCCTGGAGGGCCGAAGGGCCTGTTCCTGTGCTGTACTTTTCTTTGTTCTTTGTTTGTTAATGCAGTTACAAGAATGGACTCTTATCCTATCTCACGTTTGGATGATTGCATTGAGAAGGTGGGACAATAGGCTTTTATTTCCAAACTGGATTTACTGAAAGGTTACTGGCAGGTACCTTTATCCGAAAGGGCGAACCAATGCCATTCAGCATGAAAAACATTCCAGCCACATTTCAACGGTTAACTAACAAAGTCATTTCAGGATTACCCAATTGTGCGGTATACATCGACGATCTGGTAATTTTTAGTCAGACATGGAAAGAACATTTGAAGCATCTGATGGAGTTATTCGATCGACTTCAGGAGGCGGGTTTCATGGTAAATCTAGCCAAAAATGAATTTGGAAAAGCCCAAGTCACTTTCCTTGGCCATACAATCGGACAGGGTCGAATGGTCCCATGAGATTTGAAAACAAAAGTTATTGGGGAGTTTCCAATACCCTCGACACGAAGGAAAATAATGCGATTTCTTGGCATGAGTGGATTTTACCGGAAATTAGTGCCGAACTTTAGCAGTGTGGTCTCTCCACTGACGGACTTGCTAAAGAATAGTAGCAAATTTCAGTGGACAGCGGAGTCTCAACAGACATTTAACGGCCTGAAGGCTGTGTTAACCAATGCTCCTGTGTTGGAGAATTACAATGGGCTCTGTGATCGGATTGAACTAAAGTATTGATGTTGAAGAGAAATGCCGAAGCGTAGAGAAATCATGCAGAGACCTTCATGTGGATCGTGCAAGAGACCTTCTTGTCCAAAGAGACTGTCAATCAAGAGCGATTCCAGTTGCAGGAAGAAGAACTAAAATGGTCTATGTTATTATAAATGTTTGCATGTTTTGTTTTTGTCTACAAAAAGGTATATTTATTGTCAATTTTGCTTGAAAGAAAGTGAAAAGGTGAAAAATGAAACCATCTTAAAGTTGATAGTTTTTTTTTTCTTGGGGAGGGGGAGGTGAAATGGTGAACTGCCTGTGTCATGGGGATGTCACTTTAAGAAATGGTTGTCTTCTCAAGTGGCTGCAGTGATGTCATTGTGTGGGTGGAGCTGGGCTCTGGCTCTGCTTTTTACTTTCATTTTGAGCTGGAAGCTGTTTTTGGCTCTGAGTTTTAGTTTAGTTTTCAGTTGGAGAGCTGCATTCAAACCAAGGAGGTGTATTTTGGCCTCTCTCTCTGCATGCTAAAGAATGTTTCCAGATCACTTATGATTTCAAAGTAATGCTTGTTTCTGTAAGGAGTGCAAACCTACTATCTTTGTTAAAAAGGGTCTTTGACTTATGGATGTTGTTCGGAAAGTTACTAAGGATTACCTATAGAGTACTGTATCTTTGGGGGGGGGTATCATTGTTGGTAGTTGATAAGATGTTTACTGTGTGGTTATAAAATGTTAACTGGATTCATAGAATAAACATTTTTGTTTAAAAATACTTTAAACTCTGTTGCATCACAACTGTAAAGTGGGCCCTTGTGCTCCCCATAACCAAAATCTATTAAAATTTGTGGGTCAGGTGAACTCCATGATATACTTTGGTGTTCTCTAAATCCTGGCCCATAATACCCGTATACTCTATTCACTGGGCAGTGGCGTCTTTGGCATCCTCTACCGCCTCGGCTACCCTGCATCACCGGAGCCCTTGCCTTTCCTCTTACAGATGTCTCTGCCTGGGATGTTGCCTGTGCTCACCATGCCTCCCCTCCTTTCTGCCACCTCTTCTTTTTCAGAGGAGGTCCCACCAGCAGAGTAAACTATTTCCATTGAATCATATGCAGAGGATCACAACCTTACAAATGCTGGAGCACCGTCCTCCAATCCTGAGGTAAACCTCTCAGGGAAGTCCTGAAATCCTGAAAGTCACACCCCAAATGCTAAACAGTAACTAGGAAACTCAAACTAACTTCCATACTCATACAGCTATAAACACGACCACAGAAACTGCTGCTGCACATGGGGCCTTTTATTCTGCCGTTGGATGAGGAAATGCAAAAAGCAGAATTGGCGCCCACCCATTTTTCCTGTGTGAAGAGCTAAAACTAACATGGCAGTATAACATTTCTGTTGATTGGACTTTTAAAAACAATTTCGAGTACACAATTATTTTTTTCCAATTAAGAGGCAATTTAGCGTGGCCAGTCCACCTAACCTGCATATCTTTGGGTTGTGGGGGTGAAACCCATGCGGACAGTGATCCAGGGCTGCGATCGAACCCGGGTCCTCAGCGCCAGAGGCATTAGTGCTAACCACTGCGCCACCGTACCGCCCTGACTTTTAATGACCTTGATTAGTCCTTTAATTGTCGGTGGATGTGCATCTGAAGCGCCCAATGAGCTCCAAATCATGCATATGTGCGATGTCGTCCCAAAATGCCCCTGACATCTTCTCGTGAGATTTTATTCACTTCCGAGTGGGCCACATGTCTGACACAGACCAAATTCTGACCATTATTTTTTTTTAAATTAAACCACAAAAAATTGATTTTTTTTTCACACAGTAGGTAGAAACATACAGAAACAGTTAAAAGTATCTTCTATTTCTTATATGAATACAGAGATTTTCACAGTTACTTCAATGCCGTGTAAATGCAATCCCACTTGTGACACGAATAAAGATTATTATATCCCACCCACACTCCCACCTCATTCTTTCTCCATCACCCGTCTCTTTCTCTCCCACCAACACCCTCGCCTCTCCCTCTCTCTCTCTCACTCCCACCTCTGCCTCCTGTTCCCCATTCCACAGCCTCCGCATTCCTATTCCATGGCCCCCAGCCTCAAACTCCCGCTCTATTCCTCCTGACCCCGGACTTCCCTCCACAGCCCCTGGCCCGGCTCCATCTCCACAATACCTGGCCTCAGACACCCTCTCCACAACTACTGATCTCGGATTCCTGCTCCTTGTCCCCCGGCCTTGGCCTCCCGTCCACCCTGTGGCTGCTGCCTACCTCGCTCTGCCATTCAGTTTCCTTCACTCTCGCCTGACTTTGTCGTAGAATGAATTTGCGTCTATTTCCAGCTTGTCCAATCAGAGACTGACATCTCAGTGCAGTGGCCGCTGATAGGCTGACCAGTGCACCTATCAGTAACCAACCAAGTGAAAAAACACCTTCAGTTAGACAAGTTGGAAGGACAGCTTTTTTCAAATTTAAAATGGGTGGAGCTACCGTGGAACCCCTGGACGAGTCCCACAGAATGCATGTTTCCGTGGAACCCAGTTTTGGAATTGCTGCCATAGGCTATTTGTCATTCCGTAGCTGAGAGGGCCTCCAGACATTTGCTTATGCAGCTGTTTTTTAAAAAATTCCAATTAAGGCGCAATTTGGCATGACCAATCCACTTACCCTGCACATCTTTGGGCTGTGGGGGTGAGACCCACGCAGACATGGGCTTATGCAGCTCTTGAACCATATGTGAACCATACAGTTTTTCCTTCTGAATAAGGAAAGATTTGGCTAGTGCTAAGAACTTTCCCATACTGATAAAACTGAGATACAGAGATGATAAGCAGCTTGGTTTGATGCAAACATCCCCATCCTAGCTCTGTCTCGGATCGTGTTTTCGGGATCCTTAAGAGGGAGGGGAAGCAGCCCCAAGTCGTGGTCCACATAGGTACCAACGACATAGGTAGGAAAAGGGATAGGGATGTATTGTTCCCGGGGATTGCTCATTAGTATGTAGATGGCTGCTACATTATTATGCTGATGGTCGCTGGTAACGATGCTGTCTGGGCTTTTGCAGAGTGAAATACACAGCAAACCTGCACCTGCTGGTTTCTGCCTGTGTTGGCTGAATTTCCCTTCAGCCTTTGCCGTTCGCCATTTTCAATCGGGTCTTGGCCAATTCAGGTGGCTACAGCAGTTGAAACACTTGTCAAGAGGGAGAAGGAGGCTTATGTAAAAATGAGCCGTGAAGTTTCAGTTAGGGCGCTCAAGAGTTACAAGTTAGCTAGGAAGGACCTAAAGAGAGAGCTAAGAAGAGCCAGGAGGGGACATGAGAAGTCTTTCTATAGATATGTAAGGAATAAAAGAATGACTAGGGTAAGAGTAGGGCCAGTCAAGGACAATAGTGGGAAGTTGTGCGTGGAGTCCGAGGAGATAGGAGAGGTGCTAAATGAATATTTTTTGTCAGTATTCACACAGGAAAAGGACAATGTTGTCGAGAATACTGAGATACAGGCTACTAGACTAGAAGGGCTTGAGGTTCATAAGGAGGAGGAGGTGTTAGCAATTCTGGAAAGTGTGAAAATAGATAAGTCTCCTGGGCTGGATGGGATTTATCCTAGGATACCGTGGATGAGGGTAAAACAGTTGATGTGGTGTACATGGATTTCAGTAAAGCGTTTGATAAGGTTCCCCACGGTAGGCTATTGCAGAAAATACGGAGGCATGGGATTCAGGGTGATTTAGCAGTTTGGATCAGAAATTCGGGGTCAGCACGGTAGCATTGTAGATAGCACAATTGCTTCACAGCTCCAGGGTCCCAGGTTCGATTCTGGCTTGGTTCACTGTCTGTGAGGAGTCTGCACATCCTCCCCGTGTGTGCGTGGGTTTCCTCCGGGTGCTCCGGCTTCCTCCCACAGTCCAAAGATGTGCAGGTTAGGTGGATTGGCCATGATAAATTGCCCTTAATGTCCACAATTGCCCTTAGTGTTGGGTGGGGTTACTGGGTTATAAGGATAGGGTAGAGGTGTTGACCTTGGGTAGGGTGCTCTTTCCAAGAGCCGGTGCAGACTTGATGGGCCGAATGGTCTCCTTCTGCACTGTAAATTCTATGATATGGCTCTATGATTCTCTGGGAAGCTAGGGAGGAGATTGCTGAGCCTTTGGCTTTGATCTTTAAGTCATCTTTGTCCACAGGAATAGTGCCAGAAGACTGGAGGATAGGGGAGTAGAGCCAACCCCGGTAACTATAGACCAGTGAGCCTTACTTCTGTTGTGGGCAAAGTCTTGGAAAGGTTTATAAGAGATAGGATGTATAATCATCTGGAAAGGAATAATTTGATTAGAGATAGTCAACACAGTTTTGTAAAGGGTAGGTCGTGCCTCACAAACCTTATTGAGTTCTTTGAGAAGGTGACCAAACAGGTGGATGAGGGTAAAACAGTTGATGTGGTGTATATGGATTTCAGTAAAGCGTTTGATAAGGTACCCCACGGTAGGCTATTGCAGAAAATACGGAGGCATGGGATTCAGAGTGATTTAGCAGTTTGGATCAGAAATTCGCTAACTGGAAGAAGCCAAAGGTTAGTGGTTGATGGGAAATGTTCAGACTGGAGTCCAGTTACTAGTGGTGTACCACAAGGATCTGTTTTGGGGCCACTGCTGTTTGTCATTTTTATAAATGACCTGGAGGAGGGCGTAGAAGGATGGGTGAGTAAATTTGCAGATGACACTAAAGTCGGTGGAGTTGTGGACAGTGCGGAAGGATGTTACAGGTTACAGAGGGACATAGATAAGCTGCAGAGCTGGGCTGAGAGGTGGTGTAGCCACCTAAAATGGCTGATTCCCTATTAATTTGGCTAAAACCCGATTTAAAATGGCTAACCAAAAAGGCTGATGGGAAAAGCAGCCAACAGGACACAAACGGACAGCTGCAGGCAGAATAGCGTATTTGGCTCTGGGGAAGTCGGCCCAGATCGATACTCAAGACCATTAGCAGCACATCAGTCCAGACATCTGCAGTTTAATCGGCTATCCCCGGGAACAATTGCAACATATTAGCAATTGAATGCCGGGCCAGACCTGTCGGCGCCTACAGTGGCCGAAACAAAGACAGGTGAACGACCACCCTCCGATCGAGGAATCGCCCCGTTATTGGACATATCGAACCCAGTGATTGGGAACAAGTCCAATCACTTGGGACTCAGGGTCAAGGGCCGCCCTGAGAGGCGGGAAGCCCCTGGGCCCTATAAAGTGAGGGGCCAAGTTCAGACCTCTCTCTCTCTCCCTTCTTCTCCTACTCGAGACCTTCGCAAGAACATCAACCAGAAACTGTAAGTTTGACTCCAGCGATTGCTACCCAATAAAGACTCCTAGCCATCGACCTGTATCAGCCTTTTTGAATCCCGCGGGCCAGATCCGATTCGATAAGCCATTCGTTTCCCTGACCTGGTGGGCCCTTCCTAAAGTTAAGTATTGGCCAGTAGTGATAGGTTTCTATATAGATAGTAGGATTATTGTGTAAGCATTACTTGTTGTATATAATAAATGACCGTTGATTTCAATCTTACTAAGTGGTGTGCTGACTTATTAATCATAACTCGAGCTTGAACCACGTGGCGGTATCAGAAAGATACCTGGCGACTCGTGAGCAAAGGTGACAGAATTAGAGCTAATAAAACTAAGGCTAAAAAGAGCAACAGTGGCAAATGGAGTTTAATGCAGAAAAGTGTGAGGTGATTCATTTTGGAAGGAATAACAGGAAGACAGAGTACTGGGCTAATGGTAAGATTCTTGGTAGTGTGGATGAGCAGAGAGATCTCGGTGTCAATGTACATAGATCCCTAAAAGTTGCCACCCAGGTTGAGAGGGCTGTTAAGGCTTATGGTGTGTTAGCTTTTATTGGTAGAGGGATTGAGTTTCGGAGCCATGAGGTCATGTTGCAGCTGTACAAAACTCTGGTGCGGTCGCATTTGGAGTATTGCGTGCAATTCTGGTCACCGCATTATAGGAAGGATGTGGAAACATTGGAAAGGGTGCAGAGGAGATTTACCAGAATGTTGCCTGGTATGGAGGGAAGATATTATGAGGGAAGGCTGAGGTACTTGAGGCTGTTTTCGTTAGAGAGAAGAAGGTTAAGAGGTGACTTAATTGAGGCATACAAGATGATCAGAGGATTAGATAGGGTGGACAGTGAGAGCTTTTTTCCTCGGATGGTGATGTCTAGCATGAGGGGACATAGCTTTAAATTGAGGGGAGATAGATATCGGACAGATGTCAGAGGTAGGTTCTTTACTCAGAGAGTAGTAAGGGCGTGGAATGCCCTACCTGCAACAGTAGTGGACTCGCCAACATTAAGGGCATTCAAATGGTCATTGGATAGACATGTGGACGATAAGGGAATAGTGTAGATGGGCTTTAGAGTGGTTTCACAGGTCGGCGCAACATCGAGGGCCGAAGGGCCTGTACTGCACTGTAATGTTCTATGTTCTAATAGGAAACATTTTCAGATTTGCATCTGAGGTTTTAAATGTGCATGAAGATGACATAACTGTAATAATAAATATTTCTCCCCCCAGCTGTCACCGAATATGAAGGGAATATTTCTCCTCTTCTGCAATTCTTTGAAGTTGTGATGAGCTCCTTTTCTACGATCAAACATTCACCTAATGCAAGAATGTCACTGGAGGCAGTAGAATGTGCACTGAAACTAAACCGACTGGATCTGATTATTCATTGGGTCGTACAACAGAGGTATTCAAAACTTGGTTGAATCATGTTATTAAAATGCAGTTACTCACTACTGTGCAAGAGATGAGGAACACAGTTGAGTATAACGCAAAATATGGGACCTAGAGCAGAAAGTTCTGTATTTAAACTCCCTGCTTTTTGTAACTTTTCACTAAGATGTCACAATGGAACAAGAATTGTCGGTTGTCATAAATAACTAACTGGTTCACTAATGTCCTTTAGGGAAGGAAATCTTCAAGGGCAATTAGGGATGGGCAATAAATGCTGGCCCAGCCTGCGATACCCACATCCTATGAATGAATTTTTTAAAAATGCAATGAGTTTGAAAAGAATATAGAATATAAAATCTACAGGAACCAATTGGGAAATTATTGGCCTAAGGGGCAGAAAATATAGCAATATTAAACCGAGAATGTCTTTTCTGTTTTGGTTTTATCAATCATGAAGCTGATATTTATTTCATATTAAAATGAAAGGACAATAAAGGCCAATGTAAGTATAGTAATGTAGAGAACTATTTTGGATTAGCAATTGGAATTTTGATGCATGTAAGAATCTGCCAGGCAGGGGAGAGTTAATCTCCATCAGGGCTCATAGGGAGAAGACAGAGGGTATGGAAAGGGAGAGGTTAGTGGGGGAGATTTTGAGAGTGGACAGGAGATACGCAGAGGCCCCGGAGGAAAGATTACTTGGGGAAAGACGACAGCTCCAGACGGAGTTTGACCTGTTGACCACAGGGAAGGCGGAGGCACAGTGGAGGAAGGCGCAGGGGGCGACCTACGAGTATGGGGAAAAGACTAGTCGGATGCTGGCACACCAGCTCCGTAAGAGGATGGCAGCGAGGGAAATAGGGGGAGTCAAAGATGGAAGGGGAGCCATGGTTCGGAGGGCGACGAAAATAAACAAGGTATTTAAGGCCTTCTATGAAGAGCTGTACAGATCCCAGCCCCCAGCGGGGGAAGAGGGGATGAGACGATTCCTAGACCAACTGAGATTCCCGAGGGTGGAGGAGCAAGAGGTGGCTGGTTTGGGGGCACCAATTGGGTTGGAGGAGCTGAGCAAGGGTTTGGGGAGTATGCAGGCGGGGAAGGCCCCGGGACCGGATGGGTTCCCGGTGGAGTTCTACAGGAAGTACATAGACCTGTTGGCCCCGCTACTAGTGAGGACCTTTAATGAGGCAAGAGAGGAGGGGACCCTGCCCCCGACAATGTCGGAAGCGACAATTTCTTTGATCCTAAAGCGGGACAAGAACCCACTGCAATGTGGATCGTACAGGCCAATCTCGCTCCTCAATGTGGATGCTAAGTTGCTGGCAAAAGTGCTGGCCACGAGGATCGGGGACTGTGTCCCGGGGGTGATCCACGAGGACCAGACGGGATTCGTAAAGGGCAGGCAATTAAACAGTAATGTGCGGCGACTCTTAAACGTGATAATGATGCCATCGGAGGAGGGAGAGGCGGAGATAGTGGCAGCTATGGACGCGGAGAAGGCCTTTGACCGAGTAGAGTGGGAGTACCTCTGGGAGGTGCTGCGTAGGTTTGGGTTCGGGAGAGGGTTTATCACTTGGGTTAAGCTCCTTTACAGAGCCCCGGTGGCGAGTGTGGTGACGAACCGGCGGAGGTCGGAGTACTTTCGGCTGTACCGAGGAACGAGGCAGGGGTGCCCCCTGTCCCCCCTGTTGTTTGCATTGGCGATCGAACCCTTGGCCATGTCATTGAGGGAGTCTAATAAATGGAGGGGGTGGTCCGAGTGGGAGAAGAGCATTGGGTGTCGCTATATGCGGATGACCTGTTGCTGTATGTGGCGGATCCAATGGAGGGGATGGTGGAGGTCATGCAGTCTCTAAGGGAGTTTGGGGAGTTTTTGGGCTATAAGCTCAATGTAGGGAAGAGTGAGCTCTTTGTATTACAGGCAGGGGACCAAGAAAGAGGGATAGGGGACCTACCGCTGAGGAGGGCGGAGGGGAGCTTTCGGTATCTGGGGATCCAGATAGCCAGGAGTTGGGGGGCCCTACATCAACTGAATCTGACGAGGTTGGTGGAGCAAATGGAGGAGGACTTCAAAAGATGGGACATGTTACCGCTCTCGCTGGCGGGTAGAGTGCAGTCGGTCAAAATGGTGGTCCTTCCGAGGTTTCTGTTTGTGTTTCAGTGCCTTCCCATCGTGATCACCAAGACCTTTTTCAAGAGAGTAGGTAGAAGTATAATGGGGTTTGTGTGGGTGAATAGGACCCCGAGGGTAAGGAGAGGGTTCCTGGAACGAAGTAGGGACCGAGGAGGGTTGGCGCTGCCAAACCTAGGGAGCTACTACTGGGCAGCAAATGTGGCGATGATCCGCAAGTGGGTGTCTCTTCCACCTTCCTGGATTTCTTTTTTAATCTGAGGTACACTCTACTTATTTTCTCCCATTAGATCACCTTTGCCTCTACCACTTGAGTATTTCACATGTCCCCAGTTTCCATCCCTCACAGGCTGAAACTGATGTTGGAAACCAAGCTTTGATTTATGAACTAATTCATAATCATCTGCCAATTCCGCTGCTAATCTCACAGTTTTAACCCCCTGCTCTTCCACATGAGTTCTCACTACATCAGGACTTGAATTTTGAAACTCATCCAAAAGCATAATTTCTCTGAGAGCTTCATATGTTTGGTCTATTTTCAAGGCCCTTATCAACCTATCAAAATTACTCTGTTTGATCCTTTCAATCTCCATGTATGTTTGATCAGGTTCTTTCCTTAAATTTCTAAACCTTTGTCTGTAGGCTTCAGGCAGTAGTTCATATGCACCTAAGATGGATTTTTTTCACCTCCTCATACTTCCCAGATACCTCCTCCGGTAGTGATGCAAACACTTCACTAGCCCTACCTACCAGCTTTGTTTCAATCAGTAATACCCACATGTCCGGTGGCCATTTCATTTGTTTAGCCACCTTCTCAAATGAAATGAAAAAGGCTTCTACCTCCTTCTCATCAAACCATGGCAATGATTGCACATATTTAAATAGCTACCCACCAAGCCTTCGACTATGATGCTCTTTCTCTTTATCCTCATCACTATCCTCCAACTGTATGTTTCCCTTTACATCTGCCAATTTTAACTGGCATGTCATGTTTCATGGCCAGATTCTGAAGTTCAAACTCTCACTCTTTTTCCCTTTCCTCTCTCTCTTTTTCTTTTTCCATGATCTGTACCTCTCTTTCTTTTTCCCTGATTGCATATTCAAGCTGCTTTAATTCTTTTTCATGTTCAAGTTGTTTGATTTGTAACTCAATTTCTGCCATTTCTAATGAGTCAGACTGTATCTCAGTCTATTTTAAATGCTCAACTAGCACCGTAAGTACCTCTTCTTTTTGCATGCTGTCAGGTAATGTTAACTGCAATGTTTTTGCCAAATCTAAAAGCCTTTTCTTTTTCTCTGTTCGTCAGGTACTGCGTGTGACCGTTTCCATCTCCAAAAACTTCAGAGCCTCTGAAAGAGCCATTGTCCACAACACATTCCCTACTTAAACTGGTATACCACACCTGAAAAGCAATCACAATATGCTCACCCCTCGCTGTCTCTAAGTTCACAAAGCCAACCCAAGAGATAGACTTTTATGCCCCTCGAGCCCCCAATTTGTCATGGCCCAGGGTTTAGAGAACCCCAAAGTGTATCATGGAGTTCACCTGACCCACAACTTTTAATAGATTGTGGTTATGGGGAGCACACGGGCCTACTTTACAGGTGTGGTGCAACAGAGTTAAAGTACTTTTAAATTAAAACAATGTTTATTTATGAAACCAGTTCACATTTTATAAACCCGCAGTAAACAACTATCAACACCAATCATCCCCACAGAAACACTATTCTATAAGTAAACCTTAATCTTTCCTTACAACATCCATAAGACAAAAAAAACCTTTTTAACACAGAGATCAGGTTTAAATTCACTACTGAGAGCAGTTATCACTTTGAAATCCTCAAATGATCTGGAGACAGTCTTTAGATAGCAGAGAGAGACCTTATACAGCTGTTTGCTTTGCCTGCAGCTATCCAGTTCTCAAAACGAAACTAAAACACACTGTAGCTGCCTGCTCAAAAACTAAAGCGAAAGACAGACAGCCCAGCTCCACCCACTCTCTGACATCACTGCAGCTATCTGACAAACACCCATTTCTTAAAGGTACACCAACTACAGCTATTCTATAAACACCCATTTCTTCAAGAAACTCGCACATGACACATGCAATATAACATTGGCAATGAGAATAAATTAATCCAGTCAAAGAAGACTAATTGAAAATTGGAACTTGGGGGGTGGGGGGAGGGGGCGGGGGGTTTGAAAGTGACCTCTCAGAGTCCTGAAAAAGTAAAAGAGTGTCAGTCAAATAGCCATGCCAGTATTCAGGAAAATTAATCCGTTTGACTTGGAGGTTGAAAGTTGGGACCAATATATCGAAAGTCTTCAATATTATTTTTCGCTGCCAATGAAATCACGGCAGAAGATAAACCGAAAGTAATATCACTCACGGTTTGTGACCCATCAAAGTCCTTTGATCAATTGGTGCAAATAGTGAGGGACCATTCCATTCCCTGACCCTCCATTATTATTGTCATGTGAGTGTCCCTTTTAGAAATGTTTTTGTCTTATCTCATGGCTTCAGTAATGTCATTGTGTGGGTGGAGCTGGGCTGTGCTCTAGAAGTTAATTTTACTTTCACTTTGGGTTTGAACTGGTTTGTACAGCACAGGTTGAAAAAGAAGTGTCTCTCTATCTTTATTTTAAAAGCTGTTTCCAGACTACTTAATAACTTAAAAGAGATAACTGCGTTCCAGAAGAAATTCAAACATGCTGTTTGAGAAGGGAAAAAGTGTATCCATACCAAGTCTTACAGTAAGAGGGCTGTGCGCGGGGACTGGAGAAGGGAGTAGTGTCGGCGGTTTACGGGGCTATTTTGGAAGTGGAGAAGGCACCGCTGGAAGGGATCAAGGCAAAGTGGGAGGAAGAGTTGGGAGACGGTATGGAGGAGAGGTTCTGGTGTGAGGTGCTCCGGAGTGTGAATGCCTCCACCTCATGTGCGAGGTTGGGGCTGATACAGCTGAAGGTAGTATATAGAGCACACCTCACAAGGGCGAGGATGAGCCGGCTCTTTGAGGGGGTAGAACATGTGTGTGAACGTTGCCGGGGGGGGGGGGGGGGGGCGGCGAAAACCACGTTCATATGTTTTGGTCCTGTGCAAAGCTGGAGGATTACTGGAAGGAGGTGTTTAGTAATCTCTAAAGTGATGCACATGAAACTGGATCCAGGCCCTCGGGAGGACATATTCGGGGTGTCGGACCTGCCAGGGTGCGTAGGCAGATGTTGTAGCCTTCGCCTCGTTGATCGCCCGAAGGCGAATCCTGTTGGGGTGGAGATCAACCCCTGGTGTGGCGGGGGGACTTGCTAGAATACTTGACTCTTGAGAAGGTCAAATTTGAACTGAGGGGAAGGATGGAGGGGTTCTACAAATCATGGGCATTATTCATTATCCACTTTCGAGAATTGGATTACATCGAACATTGTGGAGGGGGGGGGGGGGGTGTTGGGAGAGTTGGGGGGGGGCTGTATGTGTTAATGGTGACTAGACGTGATTACTGATTTCTTTTTGTTATTTGTTCATGTTTTTTAAAAAATAATTTTTATTAAAGGTTTTCATAAAATATTAAGAACAAAATGAAAAAAGGAACCCAGCAGGGTTAAGTACAAAACACAGTCCAGAAAACCAACCCTCCATACCCCCCTCCCCCCGTACATAAATAATAAATTAACATTAACACCCCAACTTAATACAACAGGTATCACCCCCTCAGACCCTCCAGTGTAAATAACAAAAACAAAAAATAAAGTGACCCCCCCCCGAGTTGCTGCTGCCATTGACCAATGTCTACCGCTCTGCCAGGAAGTCTAAGAACGGTTGCCACCGCCTAAAGAACCCTTGTACCGACCCTCTCAAGGCGAATTTCAACCTCTGCAACTTAATAAACCCTGCCATATTGTTGATCCAGGATTCCACGCTTGGGGGCCTCGCATCCTTCCACTGAAGAAGAATCCTTCGCCGGGCTACCAGGGACGCAAAGGTCAGAATTCCGGCCTCTTTCGCCTCCTGCACTCCCGGCTCCTCTGCCACCCCAAATATTGCGAGCCCCCAGCTCGGTTTGACCCTGGATCCTACCACCCACGACACCGTCCTCGCTACGCCCTTCCAAAATTCCTCCAGCGCTGGGCATGCCCAGAACATATGGGTGTGGTTTGCTGGGCTCCTTGAGCACCGAACACACCTGTCCTCACCCCCAAAGAACCGGCTCACCCTTGTTCCGGTCATGTGTGCCCTGTGCCGCACCTTAAACTGTATGAGGCTGAGCCTCGCGCACAATGAGGAAGAGTTCACCCACCCCAGGACATCTGCCCACATCCCTTCCTTAATTTCCTCTCCCAACTCCTCCTCCCACGTACCTTTAACCTCCACCACCGAGGCCTCGTCCTCCTCCTGCATCACCTGGTACGTTTCCGAGATCTTCCCCACTCCCACCCACCCCCCTGAGAGCACCCTGTCCTGTACTGTGTGTGGCAGTAGCCGCGGGAATTCCACCACCTGCCGTCTGGCAAACGCCCTTACCTGTAAGTACCTGAAGGTGTTCCCCGGGGGGAGCCTGTACTTCTCCTCCAGCTCACCCCAGCTCGTGAACTTCCCGTCCACAAATAGGTCCCCCAACTTTCGTATCCCTGCCCTGTGCCACCCCGCAAACCCTCCACCTGTTCTTCCTGGGGCGAACCGGTGGTTCTGCCGTAATGGGGTCCCTGCTGAGGCCCCCACTTCCCCCCTGTGCCGCCTCCACTTTCCCCAGATTTTGAGGGCAGCCACCACACCGGGCTCGTAGTATACCTCCTTGGAGGGAGCGGCAGCGGCGCCGTTGCCAGCGCCCCCAGACTCGTACCCACACAAGACGCCATCTCCAGCCTCTTCCATGCAGCCTCCTCCCCCTCTATCACCCACTTGCGCACCATCGTCGCATTCGCGGCCCTGTAGTATCCACAGAGGTTGGGCAGCGCCAGTCCCCCCTATCTCTACTCCGCTTCAGGAACACCCTTCTCACCCTCGGAGTCCCTCGCGCCCACACAAACCCCATTGTACTCCTGCTAACCCGTCTGAATAAAGCCTTTGGGATAAACACGGGAGGCACTGAAACAGAAACAAAAACCTTGGGAGCACCGTAATTTTGATTGACTGCACCCTACCCGCCAAGGACAGCGGCAACGCATCCCACCTCTTGAACTCCTCCTCCATTTGCTCCACCAGCCTTGTAAAATTAAGCCTATGCAGGGCCCCCCAGCTCCTGGCCCCCTGGACTCCCAAATACCTGAAGCTCCTCTCCGCCTTTTTTAGTGGGAGCTCACCAATCCCCCTCTCCTGGTCCCCTGGATGAACTACGAACAGCTCGCTCTTCCCCATGTTGCGCTTGTACCCCGGAAAGTCCCCGAATTCCCTAAGAATCCTCATTACCTCCGACATTCCTCCCACCGGGTCCGCCACATACAGCAGCAGGTCGTCCGCATAAAGTGACACCCTATGCTCCTCCCCACCACGCACCAACCCCCTCCAGTTCCTTGACTCCCTCACTGCCATAGCCAGGAGTTCAATCGTCAGTGCGAAGAGCAGGGGGGATAAGGGACACCCCTGTCTCGTCCCTCGGTGCAACCGAAAGTACTCGGACCTCCCCCTGTTTGTGGCCACACTCGCCATCAGGACCTCATGCAGCAGCCTAGCCCACCTGACAAACCCCTCCCCAAACCCGAACCTCTTCCGCACCTCCCACAGGTACCCCCACTCTACCCTATCGAAGGCTTTCTCAGCGTCCATCGCCACCACTTTCTCCGCCTCTCCCTCCTTCGCCGGCATAATGATAACGTTCAAAAGCCTCCGCACATTCGCGTTCAACTGTCCCCCCTTCACAAACCCCGTCTGGTCTTCATGGATGATCTGCGGCACATAATCCTCAAATCTCGTGGCTAAGACCTTGGCATCTACATTTAGCAAGGAGATTGGTCTGTAAGACCCACACTGCAGGGGATCCTTGTCCCGCTTCAGGATCAAGGAGATCAGTGCCCGGGACATCGTCGGGGGCAAACCGCCCCCCCCCCCCACCCCCCCTCCCTTGCCTCATTGAAGGTCCTAACTAACAACAGGTCCATATATGTTTTATAAAATTCAACCAGGAAATCGTCCGGCCCCGGTGCCTTCCCCGCCTGCATGCTTCCTATCCCTTTGATCAGCTCCTCCAGCCCAATCAGGGCCCCCAAACCTGCCACCAGTCCCTCTTCCACCTTTGGAAACCTCAATTGGTCTAGGAAGCGGCCCATCCCTCCCTCATCCCGTGGGGGCTCGGATCGGTACAATTCCTTGTAGAAGTCCCTGAAGACCCCATTGATGCCAACTCCACTCCGCACCACACTCCCTCCCCTGTCCTTAACACCCCCGATCTCGCTAGCTGCGTCCCGCTTCCGAAGCTGATGCGCCAGCATCCGGCTTGCCTTTTCCTCATACTCGTAAATCGCCCCCTGGGCCTTCCTCCACTGCACCTCCGCCTTCCTGGTGGTCACCAGGTCAAATTCGGCCTGGAGGCTACGCCTCTTCCTCAACAATCCTTCCTCGGGCTCCTCCGCATACCTCCTGTCTACACTCACCACCTCCCCCACCAGCCTCTCCCTCTCCCCCCGCTCCCTCCGCTCCTTGTGGGCCCTAATGGAGATCAGCTCTCCCCTCACCACTGCCTTCAGTGCCTCCCATACCATCCCCACTCGGACCTCCCCGTTGTCGTTGGTCTCCAAGTACCTCTCTATACTTCCTCGGACCCGCTCGCTCACCTCCTCGTCCGCCAACAGCCTCACCTCCAAGCGCCACAGCGGGCGCTGGTCCCTCTCCTCCCCCATCTCCAAGTCCACCCAATGCGGGGCATGGTCCGAAATGGCTATTGCCGAATACTCAGTATCCTCTACTCTCGCTATCAGCGCCCTACTCAAGATGAAAAAGTCGATTCGGGAATAAGCCTTATGGACATGTGAGAAGAATGAAAATTCCCTAGCCCCCGGCCTTGCAAATCTCCAAGGGTCAACCCCTCCCATCTGGTCCATAAACCCTCTCAGCACTCTAGCCGCCGCCGACTTCCTACCCGTCCTCGACCTGGAGCGATCCAGTGCCGGATCCAGCACCGTGTTAAAGTCTCCCCCCCACTTCCCATCTGGGATCCGGCCCAACATACGCCGCATAAAACCCGCATCGTCCCAGTTTGGGGCATACACATTGACCAGTACCACCCTCTCTCCCTGCAACTTACCACTTACCATTATGTACCTGCTGCCATTATCTGCCACAATGCTCAACGCCTTAAACGACACCTTCTTTCCCACCAAGATCGCCACCCCTCGATTTTTGGCATCCAGCCCCGAGTGAAACACCTGACCTACCCACCCTTTCCTCAATCTTACCTGGCCTGCCACTTTCAGATGTGTCTCCTGAAGCATAACCACATCCGCCTTCAGCCCCTTCAGGTGCGCGAACACGCGGGCCCGCTTAACCGGCCCATTCAGTCCCCTTACATTCCAGGTTATCAGCCGGATCAGGGGCCTACCCGCCCCCCTCCCCCGCCGACTAGCCATGACCCCTCCTCGGCCAGCCACGTGCCCGCACCCCACACCCGGCCCGTTCCCTACAGTGGTATACCCCCGTCTCGACACCCCCCACTCGCTCCAGCTCCTCCTTGACCAAAGCAGCAGCAACTCGATTCCCTCCCCGCCCCCCCGACCAACCCAACCAAAAGAGTGCCCAACCCGCCCCAGCCACCCTCACCGACCCAAAAGAGAAAAATACAGAGAAAAAGAAACCCGGAGCAATACAAAGGTCCCCCCCTCGAAACAAAAATAAACATAGCCTATCAACCGCAGTTCCCACTCGCCCATCCCGACCCTCAGTCTGTGTCCAACTTCTTGGCCTGAACAAAGGCCCACGCCTCCTCCGGAGACTCAAAATAATGGTGCCGGTCCTTGTAGGAAACCCACAGTCGCGCCGGCTGCAACATGCCAAACTTGGCCTCCTTCTGCACTGTAAATTCAATGATATTCTATGATTAATCGAGGACAAAGGTTCGGCACAACATCGTGGGCCGAAGGGCCTGTTCTGTGCTGTATTTTCTATGTTCTATGTTCTATGTTCACCCCCTTCCTGTGCAGCACCGCCTTCGCTCGATTGTATCCGGCCCTCCTCTTCGCCACCTCCGCACTCCAGTCCTGGTATATCCGAACCTCCGCGTTCTCCCACCTGCTGCTCCTCTCCTTCTTGGCCCACCTGAGCACACACTCCCGATCGACGAACCGATGGAACCTCACCAGCACCGCCCGTGGAGGCTCGTTAGCCTTGGGCCTCCTCGCCAGCACTCTATGGGCCCCTTCCAGCTCCAGGGGCCCCTGGAAGGACCCCGCTCCCATCAGCGAGTTCAACATGGTGACCACATAGGCCCCCACGTCCGGCCCCTCCGGGAGGCCCAGAATCGCAGATTTTTCCGCCTCGACCGATTCTCCATCTCCTCGAACCGCTCCTGCCATTTCTTGTGGAGCACCTCGTGCGCCTCCACCTTTACCTCCAGGCCTAAGATCTCGTCCTCATTGTCAGAGATCTTTTGTTGAGCCTCGCGGATCGCCACCCCCTGGGCCGTCTGTGTCTCCAGCAGCTTATCAATAGACGCCTTCATCAGCTCTAGCAGGTCCGTTTTAATCTCTCTAAAGCAGAGCTCGATACCCTCCTGCTGCTCTTCCACCCACTGCATCCACGCTGCCTGGTCTCCGCCCACCGCCATTTTGTCCTTCTTCCCTCGCACCCTCTTTGGGTCCACCACCACTTTTGTTGTCGCCCCGCTCCTAGTTGAAGCCATATACTGACGGGGAGCTGTTGTAGACTCCTTCCCACACCGGGAAACGTCGGAAAAGTGCCGTTGGGGGCCCTAAAAAGAGCCCGAAAGTCAGTTTTTGCGTGAGCCGCCGAATGTGCGACTTAGCTCCGTATAGATGCAACCGGAAGTGTTATTTGTTCATGTTAACATGCGGGCTAATGTTTAGGGGTTTGGCGGGAGGATGGGATTGTGGTTATTGATATGGGGATTGACATTGCATTCGTTTCTGATTATTGTTTATTGTTGGGTGTAAATTTGGAAGAAAATGTGAAAAAGGAGGAGAATAAAAATATTTTTTTAAAAAGAGGGTAGTGTGCTGGGCCACACCTTTGAAAAGGGGGTTCTGGTTTTTGTTTGGATCTTGTTATTAAATTGGAACAGTTAAGGGGGATTCATTAATAGATTACTCTAGCTGTGTGGGGTATTTATGTTTTTAGTTGATACAAATGCTTACTGTGTGTGTTTATGAAAATGTTAACTAAATTCGTAGAATAAAGTTTGTTTTTTGATTAAAAGCGCCTAAGACCTCTGTTGAATAATACTTGAAAGGCAGACTCTTGTGCTGATTGTAACCACAATCAATAGACAGTTGTAGGTCAAGTGAACGCCATGATATACTTTGGAGTTTTCTAAACCGTGGCCCATAACATTATGCAGCGCTATAAATTTCATACAGCTATTAGAGGTCCTGGAGAAACGGTATCTGCTTTTGTTGCCAGACTTCGACAAATGTCAGAACATTGTGAATATGGTACTTCTCTCAGCAACATGCTGCATGACTGACTGGTCTGTGGGATCACTAACTTAAATATTCAGAAGCCATTGCTGACAGAAACCAAGATAACCTTGGACAAAGCCGTTCAGTCGGCTCAAGTGACTGAAAGCGCTGAACAAAGCGTTTTTGAATTACAATAGATAGAGTAGACAGTCAGAGACTTTTTCCCCGGGTGGAACAAACCATTACAAGGGGACATAAATTTAAGGTGAAAGGTGGAAGATATAGGAGGGATATCAGAGGTAGGTTCTTTACCCAGAGAGTAGTGGGGGCATGGAATGCACTGCCTGTGGAAGTAGTTGAGTCGGACACATTAGGGACTTTCAAGCAGGTATTGGATAGGTACATGGATTATGGTAAAATGATATAGTGTAGATTTATTTGTTCTCAAGGGCAGCACGGTAGCATTGTGGATAGCACAATTGCTTCACAGCTCCAGGGTCCCAGGTTCGATTCCGGCTTGGGTCACTGTCTGTGCGGAGTCTGCACGTCCTCCCCGTGTCTGCGTGGGTTTCCTCCGGGTGCTCCGGTTTCCTCCCACAGTCCAAAGATGTGCGGGTTAGGTGAATTGGCCAATGATAAATTGTCCTTAATGTCCAAATTGCCCTTGGTGTTGGGTGGAGATGTTGAGTTTGGGTGGGGTGCTCTTTCCGGGGGCCGGTGCGGACTCGGGGGGCCGGGTGGCCTCCTTCTGCACTGTGGATTCAATGATAATCTATGATTAATCTAGGACAAAGGTTCGGCACAACATCGTGGGCCGAAGGGCCTGTTCTGTGCTGTATTTTCTATGTTCTACGTTCTAAAGTGTGGAATGCAAGCTGAATCAGTTATGATGGGAAGCAGCGACCACTCAAGGCTCCTGAAGCAGAGCCAGAGAAGAAATGTGACCGGCAGTCACAAGGGTTAGAGGTTTGTTACTGGTGTAGGGGAGAACATTCCCAAGACAAATGCAAGTGTAAGGAATTCATCTGTTTCAGATGTAAGGAGAAAGACCATATATAAGCCAGATGCAGAGTCAGACAATATACTCCAAGTTCCCCAAAATAAAATATCGGTGACTCCAATGAACAAGTTTGAGGAAGAGCCTGAAGAAAAATCAGAAATATACAAGCTTAACATGGTGAGGTTAAGTAAAACACCCCTCACTGAGATTGTCCTTGTCAATGGCCATCCGCTTAAAATGGATACAGGGGCGGCTGCCACAGTAGTGGGTGAGCAAATGTTTAGCTATCTGCAGGGACGGCTGCAGCTTGTGCAGCTCAGCAGTAGATCGACCTTCAGCCCCCTATATTGGGGAGGCACGGAAGATATTTGGGACGGCATCTATACCAGTATTGTATCAACATCAGTCATCTCAGCTGTCTTTAATCATTGTGAAGGTACAAAGGCCAACCTCATGGGATGTATTCGGCTGAAGAAAATCAAGTTAAATTGGCTAGAAATATCCAGCATCACCAACAGGGGTTTCCAGGAACTTCTTCGGAAAAACCACAAATTCTTCCAGAGAGAGTGAGGGTGCATCAAAGGAGTGAAAG
The DNA here is from genome assembly GCF_047496885.1 of Scyliorhinus torazame. Lineage (NCBI taxonomy): Eukaryota > Metazoa > Chordata > Chondrichthyes > Carcharhiniformes > Scyliorhinidae > Scyliorhinus > Scyliorhinus torazame. Next base: position 314,522,680 of record NC_092707.1, read on the forward strand.
CAAAGATCTATATAAAGCCAGAAGCAGCACCAAAGTTTTTTGCATGCCAGACCAGTGCCATATCCTGTACACCAAAAAGTGGAGGTGGAGTTGAAGTGTCTGGAAGATCTGGGGGTAATTCCTCCAGTACAGTTTTCAGAATGTGCAGCACTGATCGCCCCAGTTTTAAAGCTGGACCGCACAGTCAACATCTACGGTGATTATAAGATGATGGTGAACAGGGCTGCTAAAGTAGATAAATATCCTATCCCAAAGAGAGAAGGTTTATATGCCAAGTTGGCAGGGGGCCTCAAATTCACCAATTTGGATTTAAGCCCTGCATACCAGCAACTTGAGCTGGAAGATGAGTCAAGAAGGTTTATTACCATAAATACCCACAAAGGCTTGTTTGAATATACAATATTGCCCTTCGGTATTTCATCTGCCTGCGCTATATTTCAGTGCACAATGGAGTGCCATTTACAGGGAATTCCGAACGTTATGTATTGTTTATCTGGTCGTATATCTGGACAATGTCATAGTGATGGGTGCAACACCAGAGGAACACATAGCAAATTTGGAAGAAGCCCTCAAGAGGTTTAACGAAACCGGCATTCGGCTAAAGTGAGAGAAATGCATGTTTCAGGTTGATGAGGTCACATATTTGTTTCAGAGTTGATGTGAAGGGATTGCACCTCCTCGAAGATAAGATAAAGACAATAAAAGAGGTACCTGAACCAAGGAATTAGTTGGAATTGAAGTCCTTTTTAGGGATGGTCAATTATTATGGCCACTTTTTATCTAAACTGGCTACCCCGGCATCAGCTGCTGAAGAAACACCACATGGGAAGATTCCCAGGGGAAGTCTTTCAGTCAGGTCAAACAGGCCTTGCAGTCATCTGCCTTGCTGGTCCATTTCAACCCAGATAAACCGATTGTAGTCACGTGCGATACATCATCTATGGTATCGATATGGTACTCTTGCACAGAATGGAAGATGATGTGGAAAAGCCTGCCGCCTTTGCATCCAGAATACTGTCAGATTCTGAGAGGAAATATTCCCAGATCAACAAAGAAAGTCTGGCGGTCATTTATGCCGTAAAAATTTCATCCATATGTTTATTGCCAGAACTTCAGCATTGTCTTGGACCATAAACCATTACTTGGCATTTTTCATGAAGATAAACCTGTCCCGCCAATAGCATTAGTTCAAATGCAAAGATGGGCACTGTTCTTCGCCGCTCATTCGTATACCTTTCAGCATAGACCAGGTACCCAGACATCAAACGTGGATACTTTGAGCAGGCTTCCACTGCCAAACACAATATCCAAGTCTCCCACTGTACAAGCGATCATCCTGGCTCTGAATTTTCATGACACTGTACCTATTTTATCTGGCCACATCAACACGTGGACCAACAGAGACCTTGTATTGTCAAGAATTAAAAGGCTGGTTCTCATAGGCTGACATTTTGAGAAGTCAGATCAAATTAGGCCCTTTATGCAACACAAGGACAAAATCTCTTGTGAGGATAGGGTTCTCCTGTGGGGTTGCAGACTCTTCGCCAGGGCGGTAAACTCTTCACCAGGAATTGTACAGCAGTCATCCTGGCCAGTCCAAGATGAAGATACTGCCAGGAGTTATATTTGGTGGCCAGATATCGACAAAGATATTGAAAATATAGTCAACCAATGCGAACAGTGCCAGACTCAACACAACCCTCAGCCTGTAGCAGGTTTGCACCCTTGGGAGTGGCTGAGGCATCTGTGAATTAGGTTCCACACCGACTTTGCGGGCTCCTTTTTGGGTGTGATGTTTTTGATTACGATAGATGCTCACTTGAAGTGGCTGGATGTTCAGCTTATGCATTCAACCACTGCGGTGGCCACCAAGCTGTGCCAAATCTTTGCCATTCATGGCCTACCTGAGGTGATCATTTCAGACAACAGTGCTGCCTTCACAGCTGAAGAGTTTCAACTCTTCACTAAATTCAGTGGGACCCAGCACATAAGGACAGCCCCCTACCATCCAGCACGAATGGGTTGGCTGAAAGAGCGGTCCAAACTTTCATGGGTCAATTAAAAAACAAGCTAATCGGCCACCACTGCTTCATTTAGCGGACCTCTTGCTCTCAAAGAACAAAGAACAAAGAAATGTACAGCACAGGAACAGGCCCTTCAGGCCTCCAAGCCCATGCCGACCATGCTGCCCGACTAAACTACAATCTTCTACACTTCCTGGGTCCGTATCCCTCTATTCCCATCCTATTCATGTATTTGTCAAGATGCCCCTTAAATGTCACTATCGTCCCTGCTTCCACCACCTCCTCCGGTAGCGAGTTCCAGGCACCCACTACCCTCTGTGTAAAAAACTTGCCTCGTACATCTACTCTAAACCTTGCCCCTCTCACCTTAAACCTATGCCCCCTAGTAATTGACCCCTCTACCCCGGGGAAAAGCCTCTGACTATCCACTCTGTCTATGCCCCTCATAATTTTGTAGACCTCTATCAGGTCGCCCCTCAACCTCCTTCGTTCCAGTGAGAACAAACCGAGTTTATTCAACCGCTCCTCATAGCTAATGCCCTCCATACCAGGCAACATTCTGGTAAATCTCTTCTGCACCCTCTCTAAAGCCTCCACATCTTTCTGGTAGTGTGGCGACCAGAATTGAACACTATACTCCAAGTGTGGCCTAACTAAAGTTCTATACAGCTGTAACATGACTTGCCAATTCTTATACTCAATGCCCCGGCCAATGAAGGCAAGCCTGCCGTACAATGCAACCCTGCACACCATCATTGGGGTCACTGGGCAGACGTCCCAGGACCCGACTTGACCTCATTTTACCAAATTTGTTGGGAAGGTCGGAGGCTAGGCAATTCTTGCAGAAAGGCCACCATGATGCAGCCAAGCAGGACAGATTATTTCAAACAGAAGATTTAGTGTGTGTGCGGAACTTTGGTGGAGGACCAGATGGGTACCTGGAGAGTTGTTGCCAGGACTGGGCCAGTACCCTATGTCATAAACATACAGGACCATGAAGCTAGAAAACATGTTGATCTCGCAAAACAATGGGCGGTACGGTGGCACAGTGGTTACTGCTACCTCACAGCGCAAGGGACCCTGCTTCAATTCCAGCCTTGGGTCTCTGTGTAGAGTTTGCATGTTCTCCCCATGTCTGTGTGGGTTCCCTTCAGGTGCTCTGGTTCCCTCCCACAGTCCAAAGATGTGCTGGTTATGTGGATTGGCCATGCTAAAAAATAGTCCTTTAGAGTCCAAAGATGTGCAGATTAGGTGGCGTTACAGGGATAGGGCGATGGAGTGGGCCTGGGGATGGGTGCTCTTTCAGAGGGTCGGTGCAGACATGAACGACCAAATGGCTTCCTTCTACACTGTAAGTGTTGTGAAATGCACCCTCTCAAAGATGATGCACACTGGTTAAGTAGTCCACACAATATTCAAAAATAAGGGGATGAGACTCAATTTTGGGAGGGTAGTGCAAAATAAGTGAATAAGCCGATTGGCTCCCAATTATACACCACAGCTAGCTGATTTTCTTTTCCACGGCAGCCAATGGAAAGGAAAATAAGGCAGGTTGTACAGTAGGTGGCTGATCTGCTACTCCTTTTAGTGCATGCCATTGAAATTGAATTTGAACTCCTAATATTCTTAATTAATGACTTATTTTACATCCAACAACTTGTCTGTATTTTTTGTTCCTTTATTTAAAACCTTTTTGATTCTTTGGTAAAACTTTTTCATTCTCTTGTCATCTCTAGACTAACATGTTCTGAAACACTGGGAGAGGCAATTTACAATTATGGAGATACTGAACTGCGGAGTAAGGACACATGCATGGTCCTGGCTCAGATTGTCTACAATAAATGTGACGTGTACAAGAAAGCTGCTCTCTGCATGTGCAAGTCTGGGCAACTTAATAGGGTAATGGCATATATTCATGAAACCAAAAAGTTCATCTTGGGTAAGTATTTGAGAAGTGATTTAGTTATATTCTGGTATATTCTGTAATTAACATTGAACTGAGAGTTTAGACGGAAACCCCTTTCTGAATGCAACCTATGTTGAGAGATTAACCAATACAAAATTCCTTTCTTTATTTCTGAGCTGAAGGAGGAAATATAGGGCTTGATTCAATGGCCTTGTCGCACCCGACTTGGTGATGCGTCGAGGCCATTGAATCTCGTGAGAGGCCCCTCGTGGGTTTCGCGACGCCCGAAACGCTTTGCGAGATTTAACGGAACCTTACGAGATATCATGGGCGGCACGGTAGCACAGTGGTTAGCACTGTTGCTACACAGCGCCGGGTCCCAGGTTCGATTCTAGCTTGGGTTACTGTCTGTGCGGAGTCTGCACGTTCTCCCCGTGTCTGTGTGGGTTTCCTCTGGGTGCTCCAGTTTCCTCCCACAGTCCAAAGATGTGCAGGTCAGGTAGATTGGCCATGCTAAGATTGTCACTTTGTGTCCAAAAAAGTTTAGGGTGGGATTACTGGGTTATGGGGATAGGGTGGAGGTGTAGGATTAGGTAGGGTGCCCTTTCCAAGGGCCGATGCAGACTCGATGGGCCGAATGGCCTCCTTCTGCATGTAAATTCAATGATTCTATGATCACAATCTGGATCTCGCCCAGCGAGCCATTAGGCTCCTTTAAATATTTCTGCGCCAGATTCTCCTGGGGCCCGGGAATTAATGGCCTCGCCTGGGGGACCTCACCATGGCACCGTTTAGTACTGATCCACACAAACGTGGACCAGATGTAACGGTACCTTGGGGGTGGTCTCCCAGGCCATTTGAGGCCCCAGGCAGTCGGGCTCTGGGTAGGTTGGTACCCTCACACTCCCGCTGACATTTGCCACCCAGGAACCTTGGCTGGCAGTTCCAAAGTGCCCAGGTGCCAAGTTGCCCCTGCCAAGGATCTGGCCCAGGGATGCCTTGTCCTTAAGAAGTGGGCTGAGGGGGCCTTGAGGAAAAGGTAAATTGGGTAGAATGGGAGAGGGCCTGGAGGCTGGGGTGGTGTGGCTGAGAGAGGTTCAAAGATTGGCCGATCCGCGAATACTCTTCCTGCACTGAGCTGTACCCGTCAGTCCAGGAAATGATTGTAAGTGTGGCCTTGGTGCCGTGTTCATCGCTGAGGCCAAAGAAAACAGCAAAGCGCTGTTAAAAAACGGTGTCATTCTTGGTGCTGCAGGTGAGTAACACCACCCTTACATCCCCAAAACAGGACTCTGTCTCTGTCCCATTAAATCGCACCCGTAGTCCACTGAAATTCCTCTTAATTATTACTAATATGTTCTGAAACACTGGGAGAGGCAATTTACAATTATGGAGATACTGAACTGCGGAGTAAGGACACATGCATGGTCCTGGCTCAGATTGTCTACAATAAATGTGACGTGTACAAGAAAGCTGCTCTCTGCATGTGCAAGTCTGTGCAGCTTTCTAGGGCAATGGCGTATATTCATGAAACAAAAAAATAAATTCATATCTTTGCATTTAATTGGTGTCAATCACTCCCATTTGGTGCTTTAAAGCTGCTCACTAGTCAGTCGGGGAACGGACATTTTACAGTTGATTTTTCAAAATTTGCTCCCCGCTTGAGTTGCATCACAGCAGGAATGACCATAACCTAACTCAGCTGTCATGTCTATTTATAAAGCAACAATGGGGCTAATTTCCTTGATGTTTCTTCTGCTGTGCCACTGTAACTACAGGTGTTAGACCCCTTTTTAAAAAAATTAGTTTTGTATTTATAATAGCATTGCAAGGAACATCACACAATAATAAAGAGAAATCTACAGAATGTGTATACAAGAATAAAAATAAGGACATAATCAGGTATACATACTAGGATAACATATGTACAGATAAGGGGCCTCCAGCTTTGGATACCCAATGAAAGATTACCACAACCGTACTGTATTAATTTTATTTATGTTGCCTCCTGGTATTATAACATTCCAGGGATGTGTTTGGCGCCATCTGGGCATACCTTGGTGCTGTTGCTCTGGTCGCATCCATGTGCTTCCTTGCCATTTGTCCCCTCTAGCTCCTCTGCCTTGCTTACCCTGGGCGTCATTCTCCGACCCCCCAGAGGGTCGGAGAATGGCCGTTGGCCGCCGTGAATCCCGCCCCCGCCGGTTGCCGAAGTCTCCGAAGGGAGAAAAGTCGGCGGGGCGTTAATGTCGCCGCTGCCGTCGGAGAATGGCACGGGTCTGCGCAAGGCAGCCGATTTTCGGCCTGCCGATATTCTCCCTTCCGGATGGGCCAAAATCCCGTCGACGTGATGGCCGTTCACGTCGACGTAAATTAAACCTCCTTTTCATCGGCGTGACCCTGTGCTCCAGGTTCACCCGGTGAGATGAGTGACGGCCTGGGGGGTTGGCTCTGGGCAGGCGATGGCGTGGCCGCAGTCTGAATGCGTGAGGAGGGGTGTGTCTCGGGTCGTGTGTGTGTGTGTGTGAGGCGGTGGGGTGGGGGGGGGGGGGGGGGTGGTTAGAGTGGGCTGGGCTCTGGGGGAGTGCCGGGAGGGGGGTCCGTGCCGGGGAGGGGTATGGGGGGGGTCCGTACCGGGGAGGGGGATGGGGGGGGTCCGTGCCGGGGTGGAGGTTGTGGGGGGTCCGTGCCGGGGTGGAGGTTGGGGGGGTCCGTGCTGGGGAGGGGGATGGGGGGGGTCCGTGCCGGGGAGGGGGATGGGGGGTCTGTGCCGGGGAGGAGGTTGGGGTCCGTGCCGGGGTGGAGATTGGGGGGTGTCCGTGCCGGGGTGGAGGTTGGGGGTGGTCCGTGCCGGGGTGGAGGTTGGGGGGCGGTCCATGCCGGGGAGGGGGATGGGGGGTCCGTGCCGGGGAGGAGGTTTGGGTCCGTGCCGGGGTGGAGGTTGGGGGGGTTCGTGCCGGGGAGGGGGTGGAGGTTGGGGGGCGGGTCTGTGCCGGGGTGGAGGTTGGGGGGGGGGTCCGTGCCGGCGTGGGGGATGGGGGTGGTCCGTGCCGGGGAGGGGGAAGGGGGTTCCGTTCCGGGGAGGAGGTTGGTGTCCGTGCCGGGGGGGGGGGTGGTTAGAGTGGGCTGGGCTCTGGGGGAGTGCCGGGAGGGGGGTCCGTGCCGGGGAGGGGTATGGGGGGGGGTCCGTGCCGGGGAGGGGGATGGGGGGGGGGGTCCGTGCCGGGGTGGAGGTTGTGGGGGGTCCGTGCCGGGGTGGAGGTTGGGGGGGTCCGTGCCGGGGAGGGGGATGGGGGGGGTCCGTGCCGGGGAGGGGGATGGGGGGTCCGTGCCGGGGAGGAGGTTGGGGTCCGTGCCGGGGTGGAGGTTGGGGGGTGTCCGTGCCGGGGTGGAGGTTGGGGGTGGTCCGTGCCGGGGAGGGGGATGGGGTGGGGTCCGTGCCGGGGAGGGGGATGGGGGGGTCCGTGCCGGGGTGGAGGTTGGGGGGGGGGTCCGTGCCGGGGAGGCGGGGAGGGGGATGGGGGGTCCGTGCAGGGGTGGATGTTGGGGGGGGGTCCGTGCCGGGGTGGAGGTTGGGGGGGGTCCGTGCCGGGGAGGGGGATGGGGGGTCCGTGCCGGGGAGGGGGTTGGGGTCCGTGCCGGGGTGGAGGTTGGGGGGGGGGGGGGGTCCGTGCCGGGAGGGGGATGGGGGGTCCGTGCCAGGGAGGAGATTGGGGTCCGTGCCGGGGTGGAGGTTGGGGGGGGGTCCGTGCCGGGGAGGGGGATGGGGGGGTCCGTGCCGGGGGTAGAGGTTGGGGGGGTCCGTGCCGGGGAGGGGGATGGGGGGGTCCGTGCTGGGGAGGGGGATGGGGGGGGGGTCCGTGCCGGGGTGGAGGTTGGGGGGGGTCCGTGCCGGGGTGGAGGTTGGGGGGGGTCCGTGCCGGGGAGGGGGATGGGGGGGGTCCCTGCCGTGGAGGGGGGTTGGGGGGTCCGTGCCGGTGAGGAGGTTGGGGTCCGTGCCGGGGTGCAGGTTGGGGGGGTGTCCGTGCCAGGGTGGAGGTTGGGGGGGTACGTGCCGGGGAGGGGGATGGGGGGGTCCGTGCCGGGGAGGGGGATGGGGGGGGTCCGTGCCGGGGTGGAGTTTGGGGGGGGGACCGTGGCGGGGAGGGGGATGGGGGGTCCGTGCCGGGGAGGAGGTTGGGGTCCGTGCCGGCGTGGAGGTTGGGGGGGGTCCGTGCCGGGGTGGAGGTTGGGGGGGTCCGTGCCGGGGAGGGGGATGGGGGGGGTCCGTGCCGGGGTGGAGGTTGGGGGGGGTCCGTGCCGGGGTGGAGGTTGGGGGGGGGTCCGTGCGGGGTGGAGGTTGGGGGGGGTCCGTGCCGGGGAGGGGGATGGGGGGGTCCGGCCGGGGAGGGGGATGGGGCGGGGTCAGTGCCGTGGTGGAGGTTGGGGGTGGGTCCGTGCCGGGGAGGGTGATGGGGGGTCCGTGCCGGGGAGGAGGTTGGGGTCCGTGCCGGGGTGGAGGTTGGGGTGGGTCTGTGCCGGGGAGGTTGATGGGGGGTCCGTGCCGGGGTGGAGGTTGGGGGGGGTCCGTGCCGGGGTGGAGGTTGGGGGGTGGGTCCATGCCGGGGAGGGGGATTGGGGGGGGGTCCGTGCCGGGGAGGGCGATGGGGGGTCCGTTCCGGGGAGGAGGTTGGGGGGGTCCGTGCCGGGGAGGGGGATCGGGGGGTCCGTGCCGGGGAGGGGGATCGGGGGGTCCGTGCAGGGGAGGGGGATGGGGGGGGACCGTGCCGGTGTGGAGGTTGTGGGGGGTCCGTGCCGGGGAGGGGGATGGGGAGTCCGTGCCGGGGAGGAGGTTGGGGTCCGTGCCGGGGTGGAGGTTGGGGGGGGGGTCCGTGCCGGGGAGGGGGATGGGGGGTCCGTGCCGGGGTGGAGGTTGGGGGGGGCCCGTGCCGGGGTGGAGGTTGGGGGGGGTCCATGCCGGGGAGGGGGATGGTGGGGTACCGTGCCAGGGAGGGGGATGTGGGGGGTCCGTGCCGGGGTGGAGGTTGGGGGGCGGTCCGTGCCGGGGAGGGGTTGGGGGGTCCGTGCCGGGGAGGAGGTTTGGGTCCGTGCCGGGGTGGAGGTTGGGGGGGGTCCGTGCCGGGGTGGGGGATGGGGGGTCCGTGCCGGGGTGGAGGTTGGGGGGGGGTCTGTGCCGGGGTGGAGGTTGGGGGGTGTGTCCGTGCCGGGGAGGGGGATGGGGGGTCCGTGCCGGGGAGGAGGTTTGGGTCCGTGCCGGGGTGGAGGTTGGGGGGGTCCCTGCCGGGGAGGGGGTGGGGGGGTCCGTGCCGGGGTGGAGGTTGGGGGGGTCTGTGCCGGGGTGGAGGTTGGGGGGGGGGGTCCATGCTGGGGAGGGGGATGGGGGGGGGTCCATTCCGGGGAGGAGGTTGGGGTCCGTGCCGGGGTGGAGTTTGGGGGGGGGGTCCTTGCCGGGGAGGGGGATGGGGGGTCCGTGCCGGGCTGTATGTTGGGGGGGGTCCGTGCCGGTGTGGAGGTTGGGGGGGGGTCCGTGCCGGGGAGGGGGATGGGGGGGTCCGTGCCTGGGAGGGGGATGGGTGGTCCGTTCCGGGGAGGAGGTTGGGGTCCGTGCCGAGGTGGAGGTTGGGGGGCGTCCGTGCCGGGGAGGGGGATGAGGGATCCGTGCCGGGGAGGAGGTTGGGGTCCGTGCCGGGGTGGAGGTTGGGGGGGTCCGTGCCGGGGAGGGGGCTGGGGGGTCCGTGCCGGGGAGGGGGATGGGGGGGGGGTCCGTGCCGGGCAGGGGGATGCGAGGGCAAGTGAGTTGGTCCACCTGGCCAGGTGCCAGCCTCCAACAGTTGGACCCATGCAGTCCATGCCACCTGGCTGGGGGGAGGAGGGGATATGGGCAATGATGACATGTCGTCGTTCCCCTCCCCCCCACCAGGCCGTCATGTTTTCCGATCATCCAGCGATGATGTCTATGTTGCCCTGGATGAGGAGGAGGAGGAGGAGCGTGCCAGAGAGGCGGCGCAGGCTTCCGCAGAGGGACAGGCGGCAGCCGCCCAGGCTGGAGGGACACCTGACCGACAGGACGAGGAGGGGAGGAGGACGTCGTGGCCCCACAGCAACGGAGGCACCCGAGGGCGCCCCGTGTGTACCGGCCCCGGCAGTCATACCAGGACCTCACGGACCGGGAATGAAGGAGGAGACTCCGGATGAGGCGGGAAACCGTGGCACACATCTGCCACCTGCTGGCACACCTGTCACCGCGTGGCACTGGCAGGGGACACCCTCTCCCCGTGTCCGTCAAGGTTACGGTGGCCCTGAACCTTTATGCAACGGGGTCATTCCAGGCACCGAGTGGGGACCTGTCCGGCATATCGCAGACATCGGTGCATCCGGGCAGTGACAGATGCCCTATATGCGATGGCGCACCGCTACATCCGCTTCCCCGTGGACCGGGCCAGCCAAGATGCCCGGGCCGTGGGCTTCTCTGCCGTGGCCGGGTTCCCCATGGTCCAGGGCGCGATCGATGGGATGCACGTCGCCGTGCGGCCACCTGCAGATAACAGGGCCGTGTTCACCAATAGGAAGGGGACCTATTCGATGAACATACAGGTGGTCTGCGACCACCGTATGATGATCCTGCACGTCTGCGCCCGTTACCCAGGCAGTGTACACGACTCATACGTGTTGTCGCGGTCATCCATCCCCGGCATGTACGAGGGACCCCATCCCCAGCTGAGGGGCTGGTTACTGGGCGACAGGGGCTACCCATTGCGATCGTGGCTGATGACGCCTATACGGAGGCCACGCAATGAGGCGGAGAACCGCTACAATGATGCCCATGTAGCGACAAGGGGAGTGATAGAGAGGTGCTTTGGCGTGCTGCAGATGCGTTTCAGGTGCCTGGACCTCTCTGGGGGGGCCCTCCAGTATCGGTCAGATAGGGTCGGCCGCATCATTGTTGTGTGCTGCATCTTGCACAACATAGCCCAGCAGAGGGGCGATGTGCCGCAGGCAGAGGAGGGCGGAGTGGAGGAGCAGCAGGAAGAGGCGCAGTCCTCCCCAGATGAGGGGGATGGGGGTAATGGTCAGGGCAGACGGGGTAGACACAGGCGGGTGGCTGTCCACCGTTACCGGCTGGCCCAGCGGGCACGGGACAGACTGATAGCCGCCCGCTTCACTGATTAGCTGGGCGTGGGAATCGGGTAGTATGGCCACAGACCGCACACCATGGCAACAGCCGACCACCCACACCCCCCACCCATCCACCCACCCAGCACCCTCACCCCCCTCCCCAACCCCACCCACCCCACCCGCATGCACACCAGCCCCCCCATTGCCGATCCACCTGCGGCACAACGGGCCGGGCTCACACAGTTGCGGGTGGACGCGTGTCTATTGCAGGCCATGGAGGATGATGACAACCCGCCCTGCGGTGAGCTCCTGGCTCCACATCGTTGGACTATGTCTGACCCATGGCCACAGTACCACCATCCACCCGGACCATCCCTGCATGCGGCTGTGACACTGCAGCGCACGGTCCCGTCCTCTGCCCGGGGGATGTTGATGGCGGCCCAGGGGGAAGGGGGCAGACTCACCTGGGGCTGAGGTAAGACCACCCCTCACACACACACTTGCGCTCAACGTACATGACACCCCCGCACGCTTTGGACAGAGCACAAAGGCAGCTTCTGAAGGTGTAACATTGACTTTAATAACCAAAGGAGTTCATGCACGTGCCCTAGCCCCTAAAACTCATCTGTGCCCTGCACCCGTGCCAACTTACTCAGTGTCTAATTGTTTGACCTTACAGGCCCTTTGACTATGTCTACGTGGTTCCCCAGACGGTACAGCAGAACTGGAGGTGGACTCCTGTGATTCCTGCCCTCTGACACTGGATCCCTTTGGCGGCCATTTCCTGGGGCGTCCTGGCCTTGATGGGCCAGGCTGCGGCCCGGGCGACTGGGATGGCGAGCTGCCAGCCTGTCCTGCCCGTTGCCCACCCGATGCACCTGGGACGGAAGGGGGGAGTCCGAGGTGTTGCGGTGTACCGGGACCTCCCCTACAGGGGGAGCCGGGACGGACCACACCACCTCCTCCTCCCTCGGGGTGCCCGATGGCCCCCAGGCCTCTACATGGGTGGGGGATGCGAACGGACTGGCCATCCGACGCCCCCCCCGACATCTGGCGCTGCCAGTCCTGGAGGCCCGTGCTGGTATCGACAGGGGTCTGCAGGTTTGCAGCCATGGAGCCCAGGGGGTTGGCAAACCCTGTCTGTGACAGTGCGACACCGGCTCGCACATGGCCACTGGCGCCGATGACCTCAGCGATGGCCTGCAGAGACTGGGCCATGGCCTGCTGAGACTGGGCCATGGCCTGCAGAGACTGGGCTATGGCGTTGAGCGCCTCTGCCATCTGGCGCTGGCACTGACTCATGGCCTCCTGTGAGAGGGCAGCCATGTCCTGGGCCACAGACGCCGCCTGCACGGAAAGCCCCAGGCCTCGCAAACCGTTCCCCATGTCTGACACCGTCGCACCCATTGCCTCCACCGCGGATGCCACCCGTGCGGTGTCAGCCTGGGTGGCACGCATGACCGGCACCACTCCCAGCTCCTGGACGCGGGTGGACTCCTCCACCTGCGACTGCAGCCGCCGCAAGCCGTCCGTCACCCTCTTCGCTTGTCTCCGGGTCGGTGGTTGCATCGGATCTATGTATGGGTGTGGTAACTCCAGGAACCCGGGATCCATCTGGGCGGCAGATGTTCGCTTGGGCTGGGCTGCCCTCCGACCGCCCGGCCCCTCTGCTGCTCCTACCTCCACCTGGCCCCTCTGCTGCTCCTACCTCCACCTGCTGTACCGGGACGGCTGTGTTGTGCGCACCAGTGAGTGTACCAGACGCCTCATCACTAAAGTGCCCAACCGTGGTGAGTGTTTCTGCGATGGTGGAGGGTGTTGGTGACAGCAGTGGCGTTGTGTCGTGCTCTTCGTCCCACTCTGAGTCCATGGCACTTTGGGGTGGGGGTTCGTCTCCACCCATCCACTCTGAGTCACTGTCCGGTATTTCGTCTTCCTGGGTAGTGCTGTCCCGGGTAGGGGTGTCCTGGGCAGTGCTGTCCCGGGTAGTGGTGTCCCGGGTAGTGGTGTCCTGGGTAGTCGTGTCCTGGGTAGTGGTGTCCTGGGTAGTGGTGTCCTGGCTCGGATGTGACGGGGGCCTGTGGCTGCCCCCCTCGTCGCTGGGTGGTCGCTCCCGCACGTGACGGGGGTGTCGTCTCCCTGTTGCTCCAGGTCTCTCCGTCTCCCGTGGTGTGCGAGGGGCATCCTGCGGGCGTCGCATGCTGGAGGGTCCGTGTCTCTTCGTCTCCCGTGGTGTGCGAGGGGCATCCTGCGGGCGTCGCATGCTGGAAGGTCCGTGTCTCTCCGTCTCCCGTGGTGTGCGAGGGGCATCCTGCAGGCGTCGCATGCTGGAGGGTCCGGGTCTCTCCGTCTCCCGTGGTGTGCGAGGGGCATCCTGCGGGCGTCACATGCTGGAGGGTCCGTGTCTCTCCGTCTCCCGTGGCCTCCGAGGGGCATCCTGCGAGCAGTCTGCATCTGCGGGGATGGGTGCCTGGACGTTTGGTCCTGCGATACACAATGAAGCATGCATGGTTAGACATCAGTCAGTGATCAGGTGATATGGGGGAGGGGGATATAGGGGAGGGGGGATATGGGGACGGGCTGTCGGTGGCTCACTTGCTAGTACGCCCCCGACCTCTGCATCAGCAACCTCCCGGTTGTCAGGTCCGCCAGCCAGTTCCAGGGCCCTTTCCTCGTGTTCGGTCAGTGGCCTCTCATCAGCGGGGCCTCCTCCAGTCCTCACATGCTCCCTATCGTTATGTGCGTGCTTAGCCTGTGTGGGGCGGGGGGGGGGGGGGTGGTGGTAGCAGGGTTAAAAGGCAATACTGTTAGGCAGGTATATGAATGCACGCCATCGGTTGCGCGTGCATTGCAGAGGTTAAGGTTAGGGCTGGATTCACTTGGGGATATAGGGGAGGGGGGGATATGGGGAGGGGGGATATGGGGGATATGGGGGAAGGAGGGATATGGGGGAGGGGGGATATGGGAGGGGGGATATGGGGGAGGGGGGATATGGGGAGGGGGATATGGGGGAGGGGGGATATGGGGAAGGGGGGATATGGGGGAGGGGGGATATGGGGGATATGGGAGAAGGGGGATATGGGGGAGGGGGACATGGGGGAGGGGGGATATGGGGGAAGGGGGGATATGGGGGAGGGGGGATATGGGGGATATGGGGGAGGGGGGATATGGGGAGGGGGGATATGGGGGGATATGGGGGAGGGGGGATATGGGGGAGGGGGATATGGGGGAGGGGGATATGGGGGAAGGGGGATATGGGGAGGGGGGATATGGGGAGGGGAGATATGTGAGAGGGGGATATGGGGAGGGGGGATATGGGGGAGGGGGGACATGGGGGAAGGGGAGATATGGGGGAGGGGGGATATGGGGAGGGGGGATATGGGGGAGGGGGGACATGGGGAAGGGGGATATGGGGGAGGGGGATATGGGGAGGGGGGATATGGGGGAGGGGGATATGGGGGAGGGGGGGATATGGGGGAGGGGGGATAGGGGGAGGCTCACCCTGCCTGCTCTGACGAGGTCGTTCACCTTGTGGCACTGGGTGCCTGTCCGTGGTGTCAGGGCCGCAGCGGTGACGGCCTCTGCCACTTCCCTCCACAGACGCCGGCTGTGGCGTGGGGCAACTCTGCGGCCGTGCCCGGGATACAGGGTGTCCCTCCTCTGCTCCACCGCGTCCAGGAGCGCCTCCACATCCCGTGACTGGAACCTCGGGGCTGAGCGGCGGCCAGCCATCCAGTCGGGTGTTCCGGTCGGGTGTTCCGGTCGTGTGGGGGGGAGCAGCGCGGCCTTATGAGCCGTCACGCCGTGCGGTGCGTATGACGCTGCACGGCGTGAACCACTGCGCAAGCGCGGATCCCGTTACGTCGCTGCTAGCCCATTTCGGGCCGGAGACTTTATACCCATTTTTCCGACGTGACGCAAGTCGGATTTGCGCCATTTTTTGCGCCGATCGGCGGACTTTCCGCCGATTACGGAGAATTTCGCCCCCTGTGTCCTGGTTGGTGTCTCCCTCCCCCTCTCCTTCTTATGTCCAACCCCCCCCCCCCACCCTTCTTCCGTTATCCGTTTCAGTCACGGCCTTCCTTACCCAACCCCTCCCTTGCTGGTCACAAACAGGTCTTGGAACAGGTGAATTGCTTCCACGTTGGTGGGAGTCATGGGGCGGGATTCTCCGACCCCCCCGCCGGGTCAGAGAATCGCCAGGGGTCGGTGTGAATCCCGACCCGCCGTCCTCCAAATTCTCCGGCCCCACAAAAATCGGCCCGGCGTCAGTCGCGCTGCCCGCCTCGGAGAATGGCGGGGTCCGGCGCGACTCAATGGGCCCCGGGGCTGCCCGAATTCTCCGGCCCGTGAAGTCCCGCCCGTCTTTTGCCAGTCCCAACGGCATAAATTGAAGTAGGTCCTTACCGGTGGGACCTGTCGGCACGGGCGGCCTCCGGGGTTCTTGGGGGGCGCGTGGGGATCTGGCCCCGGGAAGTGCCCCCATGGTGGCCTGACCCGCGATCAGGGCCCACCAATTCACAGGCAGGCCTGTGCCGTGGGGGCACTCTATTCTTCCGCACCGGAGGTTGTACCGGTCCGCCATTTCCGTGCAGAAACAAAGCCCCCTGCGCATGCGTGAGGATGATGCGAGCACACGCAGGCGCTCCCGTGCATGCGCCAACACGCCACGGCCGGCGGAGGCCCTTCGGTGCCGGTTGGCGTGGCGCCAAGCCCCTTTCCCGCTGGCCGGTGGGGCGCAAACCATTCCAGGGTGGGCCTAGCCCCTGAAGGTGCAGAGGATTCCGCACCTTTGGGGCGGCCCAACGCCGGAGTGGTTCATGCCACTCCGTCCTGCCGGAGTTGCCTGCCCGCCAATTACGGAAGAATCCTGCCCAAGGTCTTTTTGATGAAGTCTGTGTCATCCCCAGTTAGGGGTATATATATTCACAAGCACCACTGGTTCCCCTTCCAGGACACCGCTGACCATTACATAACCCCCCCCTCGGGTCCATCATCGTATTCGTCGCTGTAAAGGTCGTCCTTTTACGAAACATTATGGCCACTCCCCTCTCTCTCGTACAGAAGCACACTTGGTCGGTCTGTCCTATCCAGCTCCGGCTTACTCACAGTCAGTCTTTTTCTCTCAGGTGTGTCTCCTGGAGGAACACTATATCGGCCCTCAGGCGTTTTAGATGGCGACGACTCTGGATCTTTTCACCAGGCCGTTGAGTCCCCTGACGTTCAGGGTGAATGTTCTGATGGGGGCTTTCTGTCCCCCCACTCCTGCAGGTTCAGCCAAACGTACCAAACCCTTGCACACTGGGTTTCCCTTTGTTTGTAGATCACTGTTGTCTTCTTTGTTCTGGCTGCCTCCATGTGCAACCTGTTGTAACCAGCATTCTACCCCTCTGCCCCCACCTAATCCCTAATCCCCCCAAACCCATCTGCCCTTACCGTCCCCCTTCCCCTTCTCCATCCCCCTAATCCCTTCCCCCCTTTAATCCCCCCCCCCCCCCCCCCCCCCCCCCCACCACCACCACAACCACCACCACCACCGCTCCTCGCCACCAGGTCGTGCAAGAGAATGAAGAAACATTGTTAATAATCCTTATATGTCGCTATATGCTGTCTATATGGGCGGCACGGTGGCACAGTGGATAGCGAGAATGTGCAAACTCCACACATTCATCCAAGGCTGGAATTGAAACCGGCTCCCTGGCACTGTGAGGCGGCAGTGCTATGCACTGTGCCGCCCATATAGCGGGGGTGGGGGAGACCTTCTGCATCAGATGGACTACTGCAGTTAAAGAAGTTGACTCACCATCACCTTCTCAAAGACAATCGGGATGATCAACAAATTCTGGCCTTGCCAGCAATGCTCACATCCCATGATAGAAAGCAAAAAAACTTTGATTTCCAGTATACCAAATGGAAATATATATCTTGGCTGTTTCAGTGATGTTGCAGGACTCACCTGGGGACCCAGACATGCGTTATGGAGTACAATCTTTCTTTAAACAACCAAACCCCACTCCCCTCCCTGCTCCCCTAATACCGCCGCCATTTCCCATCCTGTCTTCCCCATTTTAATATCCTTACCTCCCCTCCATTCTACCCCCCTTTGCTGACCCCTCAATCCTCTTTAAAGAAGTAAATAAACAGTTTCCACCTCCTAGTGAATCCCTCGCCCAGCCCCCTCAGGATGAACTTGACCTTCTCCAGGATGTGGGTGCAGTGGAGGCAGCAAATGAGGCTGGAGGGTACCTTGGTTACCTCGGGCTCGACCGGTTCAAGCTCGGTTCTATAACTGTATTAAAATCCCACCCCCCAGATCAACCAGTGCGAGTCCAAATCAGGAATCTTCCCCAGCACCCACCTCATGAAATCTACATCATCCTAATTTGGGGCATAAACATTTACCAGGACCACCGGTAACCCCTCCAGCTTCCCACTCACCATCACAAAGTCCCTCCCAGGTTTGCCACAATAGTACCCACCTCAAATGCCACCTGCTTATTCACCAACGCCACCACCCCACTCACCTTCATATCCAGTGGAACACCTGCCCCACCCATCCTTTCATCAACCTTGTCTGGTCCCCTATCTTTAAGCACATCTCCTGCAGGAAGGCCGCATACCCTTTCAGACTGCTCAGGGGCGTGAACACACATGACCGTTTGACCAGCCCATTCTGCCTCCTTACGTTCCACGTGACCAGCCTTGTCGGGGGGCTTCCCACCCCCTCACTTGCCGATCACCCATATCCCTTTTTGGGCCTCCAGGCCCACCCTCGGATGTCCACCGTCATCTATCCTTTTCAAACGGCGCCACCTGCGCCGGGTGGCAGACGACATGCGGCCACACCCTTGTCAGCAAACCTCTCCTCTCTCCCCCACACTTAAAACATCAGCCCCATTCGGGCCGGGTACAGCAGCCCGAATTTCACCCCCTTTTAAAGAGGGCAGCCTCGACCCGGTTAAACCCGCTCTCCGTTTCGCCAGTTCTTCCCCGGGTCCTGCAGCTCATTCCCTTCCCAGGTGCACTTCTTCGTCTGCCTCGCCCTTTAGAAGATCTTCTCCTTATCCAGAAAGCGATGCAAACACACCACCATTGCCCTTGGCGGCTCGCCCACCCGCGGCTTCCACATCAGCACCTTGCGGGCTTGGCCAACCTCCAGGAACATCTTGCCAAGGTCATCCCCACACCCCCACTACTTGCCTTCAAACAACCGCGCAACCACAAACAAACCATTGTTTGCAGCAAACTACCCAGCCTTCAGAACAGTGACCTCGACACCACACAACCCTGCCTTGGCAATCTCTGCAAGACGTGCCAGATCATCGACATGGTTACCACCATTACACGTGAGAACACCACCCACCAGGTACGCGGTACATACTCGTGCGTCTCGGCCAACGTTGTCTACCTCATACGCTGCAGGAAAGGATGTCCCGAAGCGTGGTACATTGGCGAGACCATGCAGACGCTGCGACAACGAATGAACGGACATCGTGCGACAATCACCAGGCAGGAATGTTCCCTTCCAGTCGGGGAACACTTCAGCAGTCAAGGGCATTCAGCCTCTGATCTCCGGGTAAGCGTTCTCCAAGGCGGCCTTCAGGACGCGCGACAACGCAGAATCACCGAGCAGAAGCTTATAGCCAAGTTCCGCACACATGAGTGCGGCCTCAACCGGGACCTGGGATTCATGTTGCATTACATTCATCCCCCACCATCTGGCCTGCGATATCCTACCAACTGTCCTGGCTTGACACAATTCACACCTCTTTAACCTGGGGTTACCCCATCTCTGGATCTGTAAAGATTCAATCACCTGCTAATGCTCGCATTCCAAGCATTGTCTGGCATCTTTGAATCTGTCGATATATATGTTTCTGGAACATACCTCTTCATTCACCTGAGGAAGGAGCAGCGCTCCGAAAGCTAGTGACATCGAAACAAACCTGTTGGACTTTAACCTGGTGTTGTAAAACTTCTTACTGTGATTAGGGATAGTAAGCATGGATTTGTGAGGGGTAGGTCTTGCCTTACAAGTCTTATTGAATTCTTTGAGGAGGTGACTAAGCATGTGGATAAAGATAAAGCAGTGGATGTAGTGTACATGGATTTTAGTAAGGCATTTGATAAGGTTCCCCATGGTAGGCTTATGCAGAAAGTAAGGAGGCATGGGATAGTGGGAAATTTGGCCAGTTGGATAACGAACTGGCTAACCGATAGAAGTCAGAGAGTGGTGGTGGATGGCAAATATTCAGCCTGGACCCCAGTTACCAGTGGCGTACTGCAGGAATCAGGGGCGAAATTCTCCGGAAACGGCGCGATGTCCGCCAGATCGCCCCGCGCCCCCCCCCCCAGGACCTCGGAGCCCGCCCGCGCCGCCTTGTCCCGCCGGTAAGGTAGGTGGTTTAATCTACGCCGACGGGACAGGCATTTTAGCGGCGGGACTTCGGCCCATTTGGGCCGGAGAATCGCGGGGGGGTGCCCGCCAACCGACGTGGCGCGATTCCCGCCCCCGCCGAATATCCGGTGCCGGAGAATTCGGCAACCGGCGGGGGAGGGATTCACGCCAGCCCCCGGCGATTCTCCGACCCGGCGGGGGTCGGAGAATCTCGCCCCAGTTCTGGGTCCTCTGCTGTTTGTGATTTTCATTAATGACTTGGATGAGGGGGTTGAAGGGTGGGTCAGTAAGTTTGCAGACGATATGAAGATTGGTGGAGTTGTGGATAGTGAGGAGGGCTGTTGTCGGCTGCAAAGAGACATAGATAGGATGCAGAGCTGGGCTGAGAAGTGGCAGATGTTGCCTGGAATGGAGAGTAGGTCTTAACGAGGATAGGTTGAGGGTGCTAGGCCTTTTCTCATTAGAACGGAGAAGGATGAGGGGCGACTTGATAGAGGTTTATAAGATGATCAGGGGAATAGATAGAGTTGACAGTCAGAGACTTTTTCCCCGGGTGGAACAAACCATTACAAGGGGACATAAATTTAAGGTGAATGGTGGAAAATATAGGGGGGATGTCAGAGGTAAGTTCTTTACCCAGAGAGTAGTGGGGGCATGGAAAGAACTGCCTGTGGATGTAGAGTCGGACACATTAGGGACCTTCAAGCAGCTATTGGATATGTACATGGATTACGGTAGAATTATATAGTGTAGATTACTTTGTTCTTAAGGGCAGCACGGTAGCATTGTGGATAGCACAATTGCTTCACAGCTCCAGGGCCCCAGGTTCAATTCTGGCTTGGGTCACTGTCTGTGCGGAGTCTGCACATCCTCCCCGTGTGTGCGTGGGTTTCCTCCGGGTGCTCCGGTTTCCTTCCACAGTCCAAAGATGTGCAGGTTAGGTGGATTGGCCATGATAAATTGCCCTTAGTGTCCAAAATTGCCCTTAGTGTTGGGTGGGGTTACTGGGTTATGGGGATAGGGCGGAGGTATTGACCTTGGGTAGCTATTTCCAAGAGCTGGTGCAGACTCGATGGGCCGAATGGCCTCCTTCTGCACTGTAAATTCCATGATAATCTATGATTAATCTAGGACAAAGATTCGGCACAATATCGTGGGCCGAAGGGCCTGTTCTGTGCTGTATTTTTCTATGTTCTATGTTCTAAAATATTACAAATATTTCATTTATTTGACCAGTTATGACAGTCTATGCTTCCTTGGTTTTCTACCAGTGCACTGTAAATTTGCTGTATAATTGCAATTAGGAGGAATGTTAGGGTGAATTATTCTCCCTCCCTATGGAGAATTATCTGATTTCTGTATTCCCTTCCTATCCCCATCCAAACAATCTGACTCGAACTGGAAGTCAAGCCCTGAAATTGCTAAGGATTTACTCCACCACATTTTTGCCAGCTGAGTGTAACCACAATCCACTTTTTCTCCAAGCTGGGCACTGCAACCCAAATCCCAAGAATGTGGCTTTCGTGTGCCTGCAAAGGTGCATCAGTGGTGCCCACATCAGACCACCAACCAGAATTGTGGAATGCCACTGTTCCTTTGGGAGATCCTTTGGGGAGTGGGGAGTTCTTGTGTATAGAGAATAAACCAGAATTGTTGCATCCAATCTACCGTTCCATGTGTATTCACTCTGCGCAGATTCTACTGCCACCATGTTGCTCCAATCATGGAGAGCAGGTTCAATGAAGTGCCCAAAATAAATCTCTTCAAATATTTTGCTCTCACTACAACAAGTTGTCATCACTGGAAAGAGAATTGATTCCCTTTGCATTCAATTTCCTTTTTGGGTGGAGTTTGGGTCTTTTATACAAGTTCAATATAACTCACAGTAGGGCTTATTTGCAAGGTTGAATTTACTGGAGAAGTGCAGGAACTCCCTCCCCTTCAGATTAAGGACATGGGTGAAAGATCTGCCCATGGCCATTTCCCACCCCACTTCTCCCCACTAGAATTTAAACAGCCCATACAAATGGATAGAATCCTAGTACAGATTCTCTACCCAAGTTCCTCAGAAATCCAAACATACCTCATGTCCCTTGTAAGGATTTTGAACTACAGTGATTTGAGAAACATGAATTTGATCTCTTGCCACACTATTAGAGCCATTTTTGTTGACAGCAGAGAAGAAGACAATTCAACCTTTTGCCTCTGTGCCAACATGTTCCTATAGCAAATCAAAACTCATCATCTGTTCTCCTCCCATATCCCTGAATTTTCCTCTGCTTCAAAGGTTTTATGTATTCTTCCTATAAAAGTTGCAGAAGTTTCTGTTGCAAAATAATCAGGGGCGGGATTCTCCGACCCCCCGCCGGGTCAGAGCATCGCCGGGGGCTGGCGTGAATCCCGGCCCTGCCGGCTGCCGAATTCCCCGGCACCAGAATCGCGCGCGCCAGTCGGCGGCCCCCCCGGCGATTCTCCGGCCTGCGATGGGCCGAAGTCCCGCTGCTGGAATGCCTGTCCTGCCGCCGTGGATCAAACCACCTTTCTTACCGACGGGACAAGGGAGCGGGCTCCGGAGTCCTGGGGGTGGGGGGGGGGGGGGCGCGGGGCGATCTGGCCCCAGGGGGGGTGCCACCACGGTGGCCTGGCCCGCGATCGGAGCCCACCAATCCGCTGGCGGGCCTGAGCCGTGGGGGCACTCTTTTCCCTCCGCCTCGGCCACAGTTTTCACCATGGCCGATGCGAAAGGGACACCCCCCTGCGCATGCACGGGAATGATGTCAGCAGCCGTTGACGCTCCCGCGCATGCGCTAACTTCCGCCGGCCAACGAAGACCTTTCGCCTCCGACTGGCGTGGTGCCAAAGCCTTTCCCGTCGGCTGGCTGCGCGCCAACCACTCCGCCGCGGGGCTAGCCCCTCAACGTGAGGGCTTGGCCCCTAAAGGTGCGGAGAAATCTGCACCTTTGAGGCGGCCCGACGCCAGAGTGGTTCACGCCACTCCATCCCGCCGGGACCCCCCGCCCCCACCAGGTAGGGGAGAATCCCGTTCCAGGGGTTGAAATTCATCTCAGCCAGTGGCGTATCCCTTGATACATTCTGTTGCATGTTGGTCCAATCTCCAGTTTCATGTGCTACCAGTCTGCCTTGTGTTGACCCTTTGTAATGTCTTGTTTTTGGATTGTTTTTCTCCAAGATGATTATTTATTCTTGTTGAGCAAGTGCCCAAGTACAGAGCTTATTCAGTGTCTGACCCATGACTGGAATGGAAATCCAGCAGTTCTCTCCACCGGGATTGCAATATTGTGGCTGATATCAAATGATCCCAAGGAAGTTGGATTTCATCTTCTGAAGGAAGTCTATGATTCTGGTCAAGGTAAGCACATTCATTTAACTCATTTCACATATTAAAACATACCAAGGCATTTCACGAAACAGAAATTGACACCAAGAAAAAAGATAATGGGACAACTTACACAAAGCTTCAACAAAGCAAGAGGTTATAGGGAGTGTCTTAAAAAAAGAGACATTTAGGGAGGGAATTCCACAGCCTTGGAGATAAATGGCTGGAAAATTGGCCGTCAGTGGTGATGAAATGGAAATGGGAGGTGCACAAGAAGCCAGGTTAGAAGACCACAAAGGATGTGGATTTTAAAATTTATCTGTTGCTGGGACAGGGGCCAGCACATGTCAACAAACACAGGGGACGGGATTCTCCATTTCTGAGCCTAAGGGCTGGATTCTCTGATTCTGTGGCTATATCCGCAGGATCCATCTGGTCTTATGACCAAAACGTCGGCAGCACCCTCGCACCAATCCTCTGCCCGGTGGGGGGCTAGCAGCCGCGCCACGTAAAGCCCCTGGCCTTACCTGCGGATACGGCTGCAGAATGGCCGGGTCCATAGCCGTGCATGCACATATTGGCGGCCTGCATGTTGGCGGCAGTGCCATACAACATGGCGCCGGCCGCATGCGGACCCAGCCCATCAGGGCGGAGCATCGAGGGAGGGCTTCAGGTGACATCCTGAGGCCGTCCCGACTACGTGTGACGTACTCCTCGAGTACACCGTTTTTGAGGGGGCGGAGCATTGGAAAAACAGCACAGTCCCCGATTCCAGCGTAGAAACGGCCGATCACCGAACGCGATTTTGGCATCAGCATTCGGAGAATCCAACCCTAAGTGTTGACGCCAACACAGAATTCATGGACATTCCCGACAGCAAAACTGGTGCCACACCTGGACCTATTCCGCTACTGCTAAGGGGCTAGCACCGGCATGGTGCCAGATTCGTCGGTTTCGCGATTGACACTCAGAAGGCTGACAAACTGCAGCCGCATATACACATTTCACTCCCCATACACACCATCCCAGCCAACAAGATGGCAGCGAGGTGAGTGGCACCAAGGTTTGTGGACGCAGTACTCGAGTCCCTCTTGGATGCCATGGAGGAGAGGAGGATGACCCTGTACCCCAGCCCGGGAAGGAGCCTGCCAGCCGTCGCCATTTGCTGTGCCTGGGCACAGGTGGCCAAGGCCGACAACGCTGTCTTCCGGATTGGCCAGCAGTGCCGTAAAACACTGCACATTCTACTCAGGGCGGCCAGGGTGAGTAGGCAGCACTGTGCCTCTGTCACCGACCCTCATCCCACACACCCATAACCCTTCCCCTTCCCTCCCACCCGAAGGGTGGGTGAACCCCCACTCTGCATAACATGTTGGTACCCATACCGGCCGC
Source organism: Scyliorhinus torazame (assembly GCF_047496885.1). Lineage (NCBI taxonomy): Eukaryota > Metazoa > Chordata > Chondrichthyes > Carcharhiniformes > Scyliorhinidae > Scyliorhinus > Scyliorhinus torazame. The sequence goes on from NC_092707.1 coordinate 314,546,853, forward strand.
CATGGCTGGGTGCCCTGGCCACTGAGACCACCAGCTACCCACCCCCTGCGCTGCATGCTTAGGATTGTCTAACGCTGTCATTTCCTTTCCCTCCACCCCCCAGAAGAAGGCCGTGTACAAACGCCGGGAGCGGGAGAAAACTGGAGGGGGACCGCTGGACCTGTGGCCCCTTACTGTGGCTGAGCAGAGGGCCCTGGATGTGGTCGGAGGCCGGGAGGAAAGGGAAGTCGCCGACATGGAGTTCGGCCATGAGCGAGGAAGTGAGGTCCCGCTTAATTGTGGTTCCCCGTGACACTTGTGTCAACACCCCCAATACCACCCCCACATCATCCACACCCCCACATCACCCACACCACCCTCACTCTACATCACCCCCACCCTCACCACAGACATCAGCCCTCCACCCGAGACTCAAGAGACCCCGGAGCTCAAGTCGGAGGATGACAGTGCTTTTCCGTGACAACTATCTCCAATACCCTCCACCATCCCATGGACACCCGCCTCGGTTGGGCACTTTAGTGAAGTGGCTCCCGGGACTCTATCTGATGGTCACCACACAGCAGGTGGAGGTAGGAACATTAGAGAGGGTGGATGGCCAGAAGGCTGGCCGATCAAGGAACAAGCTGCCGTCCAGACGGCTTTCAGTCTTCTGGAACGGACAGTTCCACAATCGTGGAGATGCAGTCGCAGAGCCAGGGACAACATGAGGGGTTGTCGACGAGCATCCAGCACCTGCAGGTGCAGTTGGAGGAGTCCAACCGCATGCAGCGGCCGGGGATGGTGCCGACAATGCGTGCCACCCAGGCCAACACCACAAGGGTGGCGTCCACAGTAGAGGCATTGGGGCAACGGTTTTGTCTATGGATCAGCATGTCCAAGGCCTGGGGCATTCTGTTTGGGCGCTGGCCGAAGCACAGGCAACCATGTGCTAGAGCCACCTGGCCATCACAGTGGCGCTTCTGAGCATGGTCCAGTCACAGCAGGTCATGACTGGAAATGTCAATGGCATTGCCCAGGCGATGGCTGGTGTGGCGCAGATGCAGAGGGAGATGGTCCACTCCCTGTGCTCCATGGTCGCAAGCGTATGGACCCTGGTCAAGCCCAGAGCGGGCCTCCAGGTCTGGCAGCGCCAGGTGGTGGGGGAGCCTCAGAGGATAGCTCTGCTCATATGGAGCAGCTCGAGGGAGGAGGAGGTGATGGGGCCCATGCCGGTGACTCCTGCAGGGGAGATGCTGGAACCCCCCCCCCCCCCCTTGTCCCTGGCGCACCTGGTGGGCAGGACAGGGTGGCTCCATGGCATCTGGGACACCCGAGCAGCAGCTGGGCCCAATCCAGGCCCGGTCATCCCAGAAGATACCCGCCAGCGGAGACCCTGGTCGCAGGGTAGGAATCACACGGGCTGCCACCACTCCTGCAGTACCGTCTGGGGAACCACCTACATGTAGCGTTAGGGCCCGTAAGGCCAGAAAGTAAGACACTAGTTAGGTTGACATGGGTGCAGGGTACAGTTTAGTTATGGGGCTAGGGCACAAATCTGTATTTGTTCACATTAAACATCTGCTTCCACTGTTATAACCTGTCTCGGTGCTCTGTCAGATGGGTGTGAGGGGTGGGCTGGGCTGGCCAGAGGATGGGGGATAGGGGAAATGGGCAAACGTGTGGGTGGAATGGACAAACATTGTGGGTGGCCTATCGCCCCCTCCACCGTCACCCCAGGGAGTCAGTGGGTCCATGTGATGGAATGGCCAGCTCACATGCAGGGATTTCTAGATGGACGGTGGAAAGTGCTACCGTGGGCAGGAGTCAGACATTGTCAGATGATATGAAGATGTGAAGCACCAGAGCTCATCGTCCTCCATCCCATGGCCAGATCCGGTGTTACTGCCAACCCAGGGCCCCCACCCTGTAGTGCGGCAGGTATGTACAGGTGTGTATGAAGAGGGTTGCAGGCACGAGGGTGGCCAGGAGGGGGGTAACGAGGGGATGTCAGTTTGGGATGCAGTATCTGTGCCGCTGGCCAGTTCCACCCCTCCCCCACAGTTGGTGAACCTGGAGTCGATCAAAGCGACCCGTGCGCACATGTCGTGCAGCCTCCCTCCTTGCCTGCCTGGGCTCCATGTCCTGCCCATCCTCCCCCTCCCCCACATCCTTCTCGTCGGACGACGCCTGGCGTTCTCCTCCAGCACACCCGCTCTCTGCTGCGCGATGTTGTGGAGGACGCAGAAGGCCGCCACGATGTGGGCATCCCTCTCAGCGTCATACTGGAGGGCCCCTCCGGGGGGGGGGGGGGGGGGGGGGGGGGGGGGGGGGGGTCCAGGCACCTGAGCCACATCTTCAGGAGACCGAAGCAACGCTTGATCACACTCCTGGTTGCTGTATGGGTGTTGTTGTAGCGGGTCTCCGAGTCAGTCTGGGGCCTGCAGATCGGTGTCATCAGCCACGACCGCAATGATAACCCCTGTCACCCAAGAGCCAACCCGCCAGCCGAAGAGACATTTCGAACATGTCAGGAATTGTCGGGTGTGCCTGGATGAAGGCATCGTGCACACTGCCTGGGTATCGGGTGCAAACGTGAAAGATGCAAAGCTGATGGTCACATAACAGCTGCACATTCATTGAGTGGAACCCCTTTCAGTTTGTGTATAGTGGCCTGTTATCCGCAGGTGCTTGCAGGGAAACATGCATGCTGTCGATCACTCCTTGGACCTGAGCCATGTCATCGATGGCGGCGAACCCCACTGCCCGGGCATCATGGTGGGCTCGATCCACATTGAAGTGGATGTATTGATCCACCTGGGCATACAGAGCCTCTATGATGGCACAGTGCACCGAGGTCTGTGAGATCCAGGACAGGTCCCCACCCGGCTCTTGGAAGGACCCCGTTGCATAAAAGTTCAGAACGACCATCACCTTGACAGTCACCGGGAGCGGGTGTCCTCCCCCATACCCACATGGTGCCAGATGGTGCCAGGTGTACCATCATGGGGCAGCACGGTAGCATTGTGGATAGCACAATTGCTTCACAGCTCCAGGGTCCCAGGTTTGATTCCGGCTTGGGTCACTGTCTGTGCGGAGTCTGCACATCCTCCCTGTGTGTGCGTGGGCTTCCTCCGGGTGCTCCGGTTTCCTCCCACAGTCCAAAGATGTGCAGGTTAGGTGGATTGGCCATGATAAATTGCCCTTAGTGTCCAAAATTGCCCTTAGTGTTGGGTGGGGTTACTGGGTTATGGGGATAGGGTGGAGGTGTTGACCTTGGGTAGGGTGCTCTTTCCAAGAGCTGGTGCAGACTCCTTCTGCAGAATGGCCTCCTTCTGCACTGTAAATTCTATGATAATCATCTGGCAGATATGTCGCACTATCTCCCTGCTCAGCAGGTCCTCGAATGACAGGCGGTGCCGGTATACATGAGGTCTCATGTGGCGCCTCCTTGGCATCTCTTCCTCCTTGGCCTGTTGGGTAACTCGCTCTCCATCCTGGGCATTTGCCTCCTGTCCCTCTACAGCATGCTCCACTGTTGCACGCTCTGCTACACGCTCTGTTGCTGGAGCTTCTTCCTCGATCAGCGCCAGCTTGTACAACCGCAGGGCATCTCCCAGGGCGAGAGTGACTAGCAGGAAGGCAACCATTGCTGGTTGAATTCCAATATTCATTGTCTGCAGGTGGTGAAAAGCCAACATGTTAGCATGGTGCATACCCCCCTGCCAAACCAGGCTACATGATGGCCCTGATTGGCACTGCAGGTTCTACCCCCGCATGTCCCCGCATCCATGGTTGCGTTTGTGGCCGGTAACGTGGGGCCTCTGGCCCTGGCGCCTGTCCCTGATACCAGGGTTACCATCGGCTGGCATTGCCCTTGCTAGGGGTATACTATGTGGCCCCTGCCCACCGCCCCGAGAGGGGCTACTGCGGGCATTGCCCTGGGTGGGCTGCTGACCGATGGCGACTGAGTGCGGGGGGTATGGCGGAGGGTGGAGAGGGGACACCCATATTGTCGGTGCCAATCTGCAGAACCAGGGGCCATGGTGGGTGGTCAGTGGGTGGTCAGCAAGATGGCTGCCTTGCAGGCCGCGGTAATGGCAGTCTGGGATTGGACACTGCCCCAGTCCCGTCGGGGGTCACCCGGGCTACTTGGCCTGTTCTTCCATCACTATCCCTCCCCCGGCCCTGGCAGGGCTCCCCCACCCCAGCTGGCCCAGCCAGTGCCAATCCAGCAGCCCACAGTTGCTCCTCTCTGTGTCCTACCTCCTTCCTCTCTCCATCATCAACCATGAGGCCAATTTCACGATTTTAAAAAGCATAAGTGAACTCGGGATCTCATCGGGAACTCAGCTCATCTGAGGAGGAGAATCGTGGAGGCCTCGGAGAATACCAAGTCAGGCTTGCTAATGATATGCAAATGGTGTTTACTGTACGTGCGTTCTGGACCACATTGACGCTGCTGTCGAAGCGACAGAGAATTGCGATTCGGCGTCAAATCGCACCCGCCGCGATTTTGCCGTCTGAATCTATTCTCCGCCCAACCATGTTTCCCGATTCCGGCATCGGCCAGCGGAGAATCCCGCCCAGGATCTTGAGTGAATCAGACTTGGCCTGAATTAAGATAAAGTAACAGAGTTTGGAAAAGTTAAGTTTGAGGTGATTGAAAGATCGGAGACAGGTGAAGAAAGCATTGGATTAGTCGAGTCTGAAGTTGACAAAGGTTTGAATGAAAATTTCGGCAGCAAATGTGCTGTGTTGGGTCAGAGAGAGAGACAGTCACCGCGATTTTGCGTCCTCATTCATCGCATACACAAATGGCGACGTGGCCGCAAAATATCACCAGAATCGGAAATCGAGAATCGTGGGCGAAATTCTCCGTTATCGGCGGAAAGTCTGCCGATCGGCGCAAAAAACGGCGCAAATCCCACTTGCGTCACGTCATAAAAATGGGACGATAGTCTCCGGCCCGAAATGGGCTAGCAGCGACGTAACGGGATCCGCGCTTGCGCAGTGGTTCACGCCGTGCAGCGTCATAGCGCTACACGGCGTGACGGCTCATAAGGCCGCGCAGCTCCCCCCACCCGACCGGAACACCCGACCGCAACACCCGACTGGATGGCTGGCCGTCGCTCAGCCCCGAGGTTCGAGTCACGCGATGTGGAGGCGCTCCTGGATGCGGTGGAGCAGAGGAGGGACACCCTGTATCCCGGGCACGGCCGCAGAGTTGCCCCACGCCACAGCCGGCGTCTGTGGAGGGATGTGGCAGAGGCCGTCACCGCTGTGGCCCTGACACCACGGACAGGCACCCAGTGCCACAAGAAGGTGAACGACCTCATCAGAGCAGGCAGGGTGAGCCTCCCCATATCCCACCTCCCCATATCCCCCCTCCCCCATATCCCCCCTCCCCCATATCCCCCCTCCCCCATATCCCCCCTCCCCCATATACCCCTCCCCATATCCCCCCTCCCCCATATCCCCCATATCCCCCCTCCCCATATCCCCCCTCCCCCATATCCCCCTCCCCCATATTCCCCATATCTCCCCCATATCCCCCCTCCCCCATATCCCCCCTCCCCCATATCCCCCCATCCCCCATATCCCCCCTCCCCATATCCCCCCTCCCCATATCCCCCACCCCATATCCCCCCTCCCCCATATCCCCCCTCCCCCATATCCCCCTCCCCCATATCCCCCATATCCCCCCTCCCCCATATCCCCCCTCCCCCATATCCTCCCTCCCCCATATCCCCCCTCCCCATATCCCCCATATCCCCCCTCCCCCATATCCCCCATATCCCCCCTCCCCCATAGCCCCCATATCCCCCCTCCCCCATATCCCCCCTCCCCCATATCCCCCCTCCCCCATATCCCCATATCCCCCCTCCCCCATATCCCCCATATCCCCCCTCCCCCATATCCCCCTACCCCATATCCCCCCTCCCCCATATCCCCCCTCCCCCATATCCCCCATATCCCCAAGTGAATCCAGCCCTAACCTTAACCTCTGCAATGCACGCGCAACCAATGGCGTGCATTCATATACCTGCCTAACACTGTTGCCTTTTACCCCTGCCACCACCCCCCCCCCCCCCAGGAGAAGCGCGCACACAACAATAGGGAGCATGGAGCATGTGAGGACTGGAGGAGGGCCCGCTGATGAGAGGCCACTGACCGTACACGAGGAAAGGGCCCTGGAACTGGCTGGCGGACCTGAGGACCGGGAGGTTGCTGATGCAGAGGTTGGGGGCCCACGAGCAAGTGAGCCACCAACAGCCCGTCCCCATATCCCCCCTCCCCTATATCCCCCTCCCCCGTATCACCTGATCACGGCCTGATGTCTAACCATGCATGCTTCATTGTGTATCGCAGGACCAAACGTCCAGGCACCCATCCCCGCAGATGCACACCGCCCGCAGGATGCCCCTCGGAGACCACAGGAGACGGAGAGACCCGCACCCTCCAGCATGCGACGCCCGCAGGATGCCCCTCGGAGACCACGGGAGACGGAGAGACCCGGACCCTCCAGCATGCGACGCCCGCAGGATGCCCCTCGGAGACCACGGGAGACGGAGAGACCCGGACCCTCCAGCATGCGACGCCCGCAGGATGCCCCTCGGAGACCACGGGAGACGGAGAGACCCGGACCCTCCAGCATGCGACGCCCGCAGGATGCCCCTCGCACACCACGGGAGACGGAGAGACCTGGAGCAACAGGGAGACGACACCCCCGTCACGTGCGGGAGCGACCACCCAGCGATGAGGGGGGCAGCCACAGGCCCCCGTCACATCCGAGCCAGGACACCACTACCCAGGACACCACTATCCAGGACACCACTACCCGGGACACCACTACCCAGGACACACCTACCCGGGACAGCACTACCCGGGACAGCACTACCCAGGACACCCCTACCCGGGACAGCACTACCCGGGACAGCACTGCCCAGGACAGCCCTTCCCGGGAAGACGAAATACCGGACAGTGACTCAGAGTGGATGGGTGGAGACGAACCCCCACCCCAAAGTGCCATGGAGTCAGAGTGGGACGAAGAGCACGACACAACGCCACTGCTGTCACCAACACCCTCCACCATCGCAGAAACACTCACCACGGTTGGGCACTTTAGTGATGAGGCGTCTGGTACACTCACTGGTGCGCACAACACAGCCGTCCCGGTACAGCAGGTGGAGGTAGGAGCAGCAGAGGGACCGGGCGGTCGGAGAGCAGCCCAGGCCAAGCGAACATCTGCCGCCCAGATGGATCCCGGGTTCCTGCAGTTACCACACCCACACATAGATCCGATGCAACCACCGACACGGAGACGAGCGAATAGGGTGACGGGTGGCTTGCGGCGGCTGCGGTCGCAGGTGGAGGAGTCCACCCGCGTCCAGGAGCTGGGGGTGGTCCCGGTCATGCGTGCCACCCAGGCTGACACCGCACGGGTGGCGTCCGCGGTGGAGGCAATGGGTGCGACGGTGTCAGACATGGGGAACGGTTTGCGAGGCCTGGGGCCTTCCGTGCAGGCGGCGTCTGTGGCCCAGGAAATGGCTGCCCTCTCACAGGAGGCCATGAGCCAGTGCCAGCGCCAGATGGCAGAGACGCTCAACGCCATAGCCCAGTCTCAGCAGGCCATGGCCCAGTCTCAGCAGGCCATAGCCCAGTCTCTGCAGGCCATGGCCCAGTCTCTGCAGGCCATGGCCCAGTCTCAGCAGGCCATGGCCCAGTCTCAGCAGGCCATGGCCCAGTCTTAGCAGGCCATCGCTGAGGGCATCGGCGCCAGTGGCCATGTGCGAGCCGGCGTCGCACTGTCACAGACAGGGTTTGACAACCCCCTGGGCTCCATGGCTGCAAACCTGCAGACCCCTGTCGATACCAGCACGGGCCTCCAGGACTGGCAGCGCCAGATGTCGGGGGGGCGTCGGATGGCCAGTCCGTTCGCATCCCCCACCCATGTAGAGGCCTGGGGGCCATCGGGCACCCCGAGGGAGGAGGAGGTGGTGTGGTCCGTCCCGGCTCCCTCTGTAGGGGAGGTCCCGGTACACCGCGACACCTCGGACTCCCCCCCTTCCGTCCCAGGTGCATCGGGTGGGCAACGGGCAGGACAGGCTGGCAGCTCGCCATCCCAGTCGCCCGGGCCGCAGCCTGGCCCATCTAGGCCAGGACGCCCCAGGAAACGGCCGCCAAAGGGATCCAGTGTCAGAGGGCAGGAATCACAGGAGTCCACCTCCAGTTCTGCTGTACCGTCTGGGGAACCACGTAGACGTAGTCAAAGGGCCCGTAAGGCCAAACAATTAGACACTGAGTAAGTTGGCACGGGTGCAGGGCACAGATGAGTTTTAGGGGCTAGGGCACATGCATGAACTCCTTTGGTTATTAAAGTCAATGTTACACCTACCGAAGCTGCCTTTGTGCTCTGTCCAAAGTGTGCGGGCGTGTCATGTACATTGAGCGCAAGTGTGTGTGTGAGGGGTGGTCTTACCTCAGCCCCAGGTGAGTCTGCCCCCTTCCCCCTGGGCCGCCATCAACATCCCCCGGGCAGAGGACGGGACCGTGCGCTGCAGTGTCACAGCCGCATGCAGGGATGGTCCGGGTGGATGGTGGTACTGTGGCCATGGGTCAGACATAGTCCAACGATGTAGAGCCAGGAGCTCATCGGAGGCGGGTTGTCATCATCCTCCATGGCCTGCGATAGACACGCGTCCACCCGCAACTGGGTGAGCCCAGCCCGTTGTGCCGCCGTTGGATCGGCAATTGGGGGGGGGGTGGGGGGGTGGTGGTGTGCATGCGGGTGGGGTGTGTGGGGTTGGGGAGGGGGGTGAGGGTGCTGGGTGGGTGGATGGGTGGGGGGGGGTGGGTGGTCGGCTGTTGCCATGGTGTGCGGTCTGTGGCCATACTACCCGATTCCCACGCCCATCTAGTCAGTGAAGCGGGCGGCTATCAGTCTGTCCCGTGCCCGCTGGGCCAGCCGGTAACGGTGGACAGCCACCCGCCTGTGTCTACCCCGTCTGCCCTGACTATTGCCCCCATCCCCCTCATCTGGGGAGGACTGTGCCTCTTCCTGCTGCTCCTCCACTCCGCCCTCCTCTGCCTGCGGCACATCGCCCCTCTGCTGGGCTATGTTGTGCAGGACGCAGCACGCCACAATGATGCGGCCGACCCTATCTGACCGATACTGGAGGGCGCCCCCAGAGAGGTCCAGGCACCTGAAACGCATCTTCAGCACGCCAAAGCACCTCTCGATCACTCCCCTTGTCGCTACATGGACATCATTGTAGCGGTTCTCCGCCTCATTGCGTGGCCATATAGGCGTCATCAGCCACGATCGCAATGGGTAGCCCCTGTCGCCCAGCAACCAGCCCCTCAGCCGGGGATGGCGTCCCTCGTACATGCCGGGGATGGATGACCGCGACAACACGAATGAGTCGTGTACACTGCCTGGGTGACGGGCGCAGACGTGCAGGATCATCATGCGGTGGTCGCAGACCACCTGTACATTCATCGAATAGGTCCCCTTCCTATTAGTGAACACGGTCCTGTTATCTGCAGGTGGCCGCACGGCGACGTGCATCCCATCGATCGCGCCCTGGACCATGGGGAACCCGGCAACGGCAGAGAAGCCCACGGCCCGGGCATCTTGGCTGGCCCGGTCCACGGGGAAGCGGATGTAGTGGTGCGCCATAAAGGGGATCTGTCACTGCCCGGATGCACCGGTGCACCGATGTCTGCGATATGCCGGACAGGTCCCCACTCGGTGCCTGGAATGACCCCGTTGCATAAAAGTTCAGGGCCACCGTAACCTTGACGGACACGGGGAGAGGGTGTCCCCCGCCAGTGCCACGCGGTGACAGGTGTGCCAGCAGGTGGCAGATGTGTGCCACGGTTTCCCGGCTCATCCGGAGTCTCCTCCTGCATTCCCGGTCCGTGAGGTCCTGGTATGACTGCAGGGGCCGGTACACACGTGGGGCCGCGACGTCCTCCTCCACCTCCTCGTCCTGTCGGTCAAGTGTCCCTCCAGCCTGGGCGGCTGCCGCCTGCCCCTCTGCGGCAGCCTGCGCCGCCTCTCTGGCACGCTCATCCTCCTCCTCCTCCTCCTCCTCATCCAGGGCAACATAGACATGAGCTGCTGCCAACACGGCGGCCAACATCGCTGGATGGTCTGAAAACATGACGGCCTGGTGGGGGGGAGGGGAACGACGGCATGTCATCATTGCCCATATCCCCTCCTCCCCCCAACCAGGTGGCATGGTCCAACTGTTGGAGGCTGGCACCTGGCCAGGTGGACCAACTCATTTGCCCTCCCATCACCCTCCTCGGCACGGACCCACTCCAACCCCCAACCTCCACCCCAGCACGGACCCCCTCCCCAACCTCCACCCCGGCACGGACCCCCTCCCCAACCTCCACCCCGGCACGGACCCCCCCCCAACCCCCAACCTCCACCCCGGCACGGACCCCCTCCCCAACCTCCACCCCGGCACCGACCCCCCCCAACCCCCAACCTCCACCCCGGCACGGACCCCCTCCCCAACCTCCACCCCGGCACGGACCCCCCCCAACCCCAACCTCCACCCCAGCACGGACCCCCTCCCCAACCTCCACCCCAGCACGGACCCCCCCCCCAACCTCCACCCCGGCACGGACCCCCTCCCCAAGCTCCACCCCGGCACAGACCCCCTCCCCAACCTCCACCCCGGCACGGACCCCCTCCCCAACCTCCACCCCGGCACGGACTCCCCCCAACCCCCAACCTCCACCCCGGCACGGACCCCCTCCCCAACCTCCACCCCAGCACGGACCCCCTCCCGGCACTCCCCCGGAGCCCAGCCTACTCTAACCACCCCCCCCCCCCCCCCCCCCGCCGCACACACACACACACAAGCCGAGACACACCTCTCCTCACGCAATCAGTCTGCGGCCACGCCATTTCCTGCCCAGAGCCAACCCCCCAGGCTGTCACTCACCTCCTTGCTGGTCGGCGTGAGCCTGGAGCACCGGGTCACGCCGATGAAAAGGAGGTTTGATTCACGTCGACGTGAACGGTCATCACGTCGACGGGACTTCAGCCCATCCGGAAGGGAGAATATCGGCAGGCCGAAAATCGGCTGCCTTGCGCAGACCCGTGACATTCTCCGCGGCAGCGGCGCCATTAACGCCCCGCCGACTTTTCTCCCTTCGGAGACTTCGGCGGGGGCGGGATTCACGGCGGCCAACGGCCATTCTCCGACCCGGCGGGGGGTCGGAGAATGACGCCCCGTAAATCGGGAATCTCACCGGCAAGATCTCATTCTCTGATTCTCCCCGCACCCCGCCAGTGACATTACGAGGTTTCTGCCCAGAAACGTTGGGAACCTCATTTAAGTAAATTATAACGTAATTAAAGGGCACCCCATCATATGTTCCCCCAAATAGGGATATCCCCTCATGCTAACATGATGTCACGTTAGCAAGGTTTACAATAGTATTTTTAAAAATTTTGCTTCCTTTTAGAGGGCAGCACGGTAGCATTGTGGATAGCACAATTGCTTCACAGCTCCAGGGTCCCAGGTTCGATTCCGGCTTGGGTCACTGTCTGTGCGGAGTTTGCACATCCTCCCCGTGTGTGCGTGGGTTTCCTCCGGGTGCTCCGGTTTCCTCCCACAGTCCAAAGATGTGCAGGTTAGGTGGATTGGCCATGATAAATTGCCCTTAGTGTTCAAAATTGCCCTTAGTGTTGGGTTACTGGGTTATGGGGATCGGGTGGAGGTGTTGACCTTGGGTAGGATGCTCTTTCCAAGAGCCGGTGCAGTCTCGATGGGCCGAATGGCCTCCTTCTGCACTGTAAATTCTATGTTCTATGTTAATCTATGTTAAAAGTCTTTAAAAAGGGGAACCAGGTGGAGTGAATCCGTCGGGGGTGCACAAGTAAGTATAGCCCGTGGGGGAGAGAGACATGTCCAAGCAGTACTCCAGCATTGCATTGACACTGCCCCCTGGCACCCTGCCATTGCCCCTGCCATTTTCAGAATCCAGAGTCAAATTGAACAGCATTGATGTTTATATAATGGAGCACCCTAAACCAATGTGTTTTGTGCAAAGTTATAATTGCTTTTTTATTCTTCTATTCTATATCCCATTTATGAAATCAAAAATGCTGTTGCGTTTTATGGCTTTATTGACCTAGTATGACACTTACAGGGAATTATACATTCAAACACTTACGCCTGATATTCCCAGGCTCACCATTGCTCAAGACCAAACATCCTATCCCGACTTCCACACTCATAACCATGGAAGGGTTCTGGTGCCTGCAGGAGCCCATCAGTGGCAGCTGCAGGCTTGAGCCATTCTGTCCTGTAAGATGGAGTGGCATCCTCCAAGGATTCAAATGGACAGAATTATTTTTTTCATCTCTTGAGCTTTGATTGGAACCACTCCAAATGGGGAGAAAGGGGTTTTTGCAACTTCTGATACCCTGTTGGCATGGGGAGAGTGGTGATGGATCTGCCTATAATGGCCCACAACCAATCTAAATTTAACAATTTGCTCAAATGAGGCAGAATCCACAGTATAGAACCAAGACAGCTCAAAGATCTGACACGATGGTGAATTCCAGGAGAGAGGGATGCTCAGTAGGTTAAAGTTTTTTTTTCAATTCACTTTAATGTCGATACAGAAATTCATTTTGGGTACGTTGCTCATTCATTAAAAATTATGTATAAATAAATGAAAACAATAAAAGAAAGAAAATTACGGTGTCACAGAGTTTTAACTTTAATCAAAATATATGGAGAAAGAAAAACAAAAAACTTTTGAAAAAGCATTAAAAAAGCGAAAATGAAGAACAATCTGAAATTCGCAGTGCTGCGCAGCACTACCATGAAGCAGATTTTTAAATGAAATATTGAGTAGTATAGACTAAAGTTTTGAATGTAAGGCTGGATGAAGGTACAGAGTAGAGTGGAACTAAGACATAGAGGGCCTGGCAAATAAGTACAAGTGGTTTGAATTCAGTCTTTTGGCACAGAGAACCAGTGAAGGTCATAGAAAATCAGAGTTTTGAAAAAGCATCACTTCATGAAGGACAATGTGGACAGTGAAGTTTTAAGGAAGTTAGATTTTGTGTATAGAGAATTTTTGAAAGCAATCAGGAGCCTTCAATGGATATGAATTCTGTCTACTGAAGAAATTGAGGGCCATAATAATGAGGACCAGATTTCCACCTAATTTCCTCTTTTCTGGTACAATGTCGTAAATTTAATAGTGATATCAATGTTGTGGAAAAGTGATTAAAACTAAACCATTATTATAATCATGTACATACTTAGGTGCTCTGGAACAGGTCATCCTTCATGACATTTACTGTACACTGGACGATTGGCAAGAGATTGCGGATGCATGCAAGACTCATAACCACAATGCATTGGCTGACAACATTTTTACTGTGCTCACATCACAAGAAGGAGGAACAGTAATAATGATTACAGCTGATGATGACAACGATGGTGCAAGATTAACAGAACATGTTTTGTTGTAGCTCAGACTTTCACTGAGGATTTACCGGGTTTGTACTTCACTTGAAACACTGCATGTTTTATAGCTTGCCAACAAAAAGATGAATATTTTACTGGGATGGTCATTTTTAAACTCTTTAGTTTTATATATTGCAGCTTATCACATCCTCAGGGCATGTTGGAATGCTTTCTAATCAATGGGTTACTTTTGAAATGTTATGTTTGAAAACACTGCAGATAATTTGTACACAGCAAGACTCCATTAACAGTAAATAAATGAATGACCAGATAATCTGTTTCTTTTAAGTGATGGATAAAGCATGAATGTTGCCCAAAACATTAAGAGAAGTCCCTGCTGTTTGAATAATGCCATAGGATCTTGTACATTTACTTGAATAAGTAAAGGGAATTGCAGTTTAAGTTCTCATCCAAAACGTGGCATTTCTTACAATGCAGCACTTCCTCAGTACTATACTGTAGCCAGGTTATGTTAAATGGTACTTGTACTCACAATCCTCTCCCATAGAAGTAAGCGTGGTACAAATTGAACCAAGTTCACATTTATCTGATAAAATATTTTTTTCGTTTTAAACTGTAATGTTTCTTGGTATCCAGAGTGTTGCTGTACATTAGGCACCAACATATCACATGCTGGGATCTATTAGATGGAGACACACAGAGCATGCAAGAGTGCAATCATGAAGCATCTATGGTATTGTGGACCTGTGCACACATTGTGAATTTCCTTAAATTTTAATGTCACTAAATTATCCAATTGACATTCGTCACTTTAAAAAATATATAAATTTAGAGTTCCCAATTCATTTTTTCCAATTAAGGGGCAATTTAGCGTGGCCAATCCACCTACCCTGCACATCTTTGGGTTGTGGGGGCGAAACCCACGCAAACACGGGAAAAATGTACAAACTCCACACGGACAGTGACCTAGAGTCAAGATCGAACCCTGGCGCTGTGAGGCAGCAATGCTAACCACTGCACCACCGTGCCGCCCCGACATTCATCACTGACCCAGAAGAAAACAGCCCACCAAGATTTAATGATTGCTGTGGCACAGGCTTCCCTTTTCCAACGGCAGTTTAAATCTGGTGCCAAGTAAAGAGATCTCCAGGTGTCCTAAAGTAGTGATTTCAACAAGCAGGGGAAACAGCAAACCAGAAAGTCAAAAGTACACAATTCCTTCAGTTTCCATTTACATATTCCAATAGTGAAATAAATGATCAGTATTGGATTAAGGTAGAAATGAAAATATTATATATTCTTTATATAAATTTAAAGTACCCAATTCTTTTTTTCCAATTGAGGGGCAATTTAGTGTGGCCATTCCACCTACCCTGCACATTTTTGAGTTTTGGGGGTGAGACCCACGCAGACACAGGGTGAATGTGCAAATCCACATGGACAGCCGGGGTCGAATCCAGGTCCTCGGCGCCATGAGGCAGCAGTGCTAACCACGTCATCACCAAAATGAAAATATTATAACATCTTTAAAAATCAAACTGTGTAGAATTCTAACATAATGGTATTTTACTACATAAAATCAACTTTTCAAAGTCAGTGAGGGTGTTTCTGGTAATTTTGAACTGAATATGCTGTTGTGTTCTGTGATACCACCATTGTAATGATGTACACAGAACATATAGTTGTTTAACTAGGAAGATGATTTATTAACAAACACATGGAAAGATAACACAGGAACTATAATACAGACAAAGGCTACTAAATTAATTCAGTGAATTCCCCTGGAGCTACTCTAAGTGCAACTATCTTGTCGTACGTCTTAATACCAACTGGCGGGTATCTCAAGTCACGTAATAGATCTCTATCGCCAGCAGCTGGTCGGAGGTCGCATTGCTAACTATATACAGAACTGTGCACAGGCATGTCACCACATCTCCCTTCCTTTGGAACTGTTAACATTTATATTCAAATATAACTATGTCTTACAAAAAACATGATCTGCATTATCATTTTACACATGTCATCTATACAGATACAACTGTGCCTCACACAACATGATATGCCTGATGAACGTGTCCCTGTTGCACAGTTTATTGGACAGTCATGATGACATCGCCCCGTTGGTCTTCTGAGCTTTTATCAGCTGCTCGATGTCGCTTTAACTTCCGGAAGACTGGTTTTCTTGCAGGTCTTTTTTGTCTTATCAGCTTGTTTGGCCTTTTTTAAAATACATTTAGAGTACCCAATTCATTTTTCCAATTAAGGGGCAATTTAGCGTGGCCAATCTGCCTAGCCTGCACATCTTTGGGTCATGGGGGCGAAACCCACGCAAACATGGGGAGAATTGTTTAGCCTTTTGACGCGATGCGCTCAGAAGACCGTTTTTTTTGCTAATCTTCTTTGTATTATCAGCTTGTTCAACCCTCGACCGGGATGCTTTCTTGCTGCATCGTCATGTGCTTTCGGGCCTGTCGGCCGCATTGCCGATGTCCTCTTCCTCTTCCCGACCCACGGTATCCTCCACTCTCTTTGTTTATTTTTTTTTTAAACAAACATTTTATTAAGGCATTTATGGTTTTCTAACAACAAAAGATGCAACTACAAATGTAAACATAATTCAGTGTGTAACACGCCCCCAACCAACAACCATACCCTGCCAACTTGGCCTACACACACACTCCCCACTCCACTCTCCTTCTCTTCCTCTTCCTTTCCATGGGAGGGATACTCTAACCGCCTCTTTTTCTTCTTGCTTTGGTGGCACCCATCAAGTCGCTGGATTGCGCCATAGCACAGTGGGCTAAATGGCTGGCTTGCAATGCAGAACAATGCCAGCAGCGCGGGTTCAATCCCCGTACCGGCCTTCCCAAACAGGTGCCAGAATGTGGCGACGAGGGGCTTTTCACAGTAACTTCATTGAAGCCCCCTTTGACAATAAGCGATTATTATTATTACTAGTTGTTTGTATATCACCTGCTGTGCAGGCTGACCCTGTGTTTTCTGCCCCCATAGCTGCGTTCAGAGTCTTGCTGGACCGATGTATTTTGGTTGATCAATGGGTGTGACCACATGCTGAGTTGCATGCCCATCACCTGGTGAAAAGCCCAGTGTCGGCATGTTTATGGATGGTTTTGTGGTTGCAATCAAGTCTGCAACATCAGGAGCAGTCTGCAAAGCCTCACACTCTGGTGTCTGGGCTGAATCAACATCCCCAACGTTAGATGCTGCTCCTTTGTTTGTGTTTGAGCCTCAGTTGGTGGCTCATTCTCACTTGATATGACGATGTATGTGTCGTCGTTTGCTGAGGAGCCGATTGGTGGCTCATCCTTGCAACGGAGTTGTGGCCAACACAGGCTAACTGTTGCGGACTCTCTGCTCTTCCCGCATCCAATTGTCTCACACCATGCATTATCTGTCCCCCCAGAAGTAGGCAGCCCCCAACCCTTGGGAGCGGAAGAAGACTGGTATGGGCCTGCCGGACTTATGGCCCCCCACCTTCGCGGAGCAGAGGGCATTGGACCTGACAGAGCTGGCAGTTACAGAGGCGGAGGTCGGCATTGGACAACCAAGTGAGCCCAAATGTGTTGCAATGTCATAATGGGCGCCCCCCCCGCACCCCCCTCCCAACCACACAAACACATCACGCCTATCTGCGATCTCCACATAGGTTTTGTATTGTGCCTTGCAGGGTCACCACCTGATGATGTGGGACCGTCCCCTGCCCCCAGCCACAACCCCCTGACCACCTGGCGACATGGTGGCTCTTTCTGGGATCTCTAGGATCTCTGGGATCCTGCCCCCAGCTGCAACCCCGCAAATAAACAGAGTACATGTCCGTGGTCGCCACCGACTTCTTGTCACGCCCTCCACCATCCCCGAGACACTCACCTTGGTTGGGCACTTTAGTGAAGAGGCTCCTGGGACACTATCCAGTGCACACCACACACATGCAACGGTACATCAGGTGGAGGTAGGAACCCCTGAGGGGGTGGACAGTCGGAGGGCGGTCCAACCCCAAGCACTAACTGCCATCCAGACGGGTCTAGTTCTTTTGGAAAGGGTGATTCCATCAATGTTGGAGATGCAGTCGCAGAGCCGGAGACTACATGAGGGTTTGTCAGCAACCATCCAGCGCCTGCAGGAGTAGGAGATGGTGCCGACAATGCGTGCCACACATGCCAACACCACACGGGTGGCATCAGCGGCGGATGCCTTGGGTGCAAAGGTAACGGTCATAGGCCAGGATGTCCAAGGCTTGCGGCACAGTGTGCGGGTGGTGGCTGAGGCATAGTTCAGGGTAGCCATGTCACAGGCAACCATGTACCAGTGCCACATGGACGTTGCTGTGGCGCTTCAAAGCATGACCCAGTCACAACGGGCCATGGCTGCGGGCATTGAGAGCATTGGCCTGGTGCTGGCTGACCTAAGCTAGCCCCAGAGACATGTGGCACAGTTCCAGATGAACCTGGCTTGGTCACTGGATGAAATGGCACAGTCGCTGAGTGACGTGGCCCAGTCCCAGAGGGACATGACACAGTTCCAGAGAGACAGTAGACCAATCGCTGTGCTCCATGGTCGCTAGCATGAAGCCCCTGGTTGAGACGAGAGCGGGCCTCCAAGACTGGCAGCGCCACGCAACAGCGGATCCCCCGGAGCTTGCTCTGGCCGTGCTCCTGTCCCGAATGGCTCAGGTGCCAATAGGCACCCTGAGGGAGGAGGTGATGGGGTTCGTGCCGGTGACACCCGCAGGGGCAGTGCTGAAACACTGCAGCACCTCTGAATCCCCCCACCTGTCCCAGTTTCATCAAATGGGCAGAGGGCTGAACAGGATGGCACCAGGCCACCTGTGACACCCCGGAAGACGGTCAGGCCCATCCAGGCCCAGTTGCTCCAGAAGACAGCTGCCAAAGGGGGCCCTGGTCACAGGACGGATACACAGCAGGCCGCCTCCAAGGCTGATGTATAGCCTGGGGGACCATCCTAGAAGGAGTGTTAGGACATGTGAGGTTAGGAAGACAGACGGCAGTTACTTTGGCATGGGTGCAATACACAGGATAACATTAGGGGTTTGGGCACAGTTATTGTACGTAGCACTGTCACAAATAGACACCTGTTCACTGATGTTCTGAACTGCCTCGGCCCTCTATCTGAAGGATGTGAGGGATGGGCTGGGTGACCATGCGACATTGCAGAGGGCATGCCGGATATAGGTGTGGGAGAGTGTGTGGAAAGCCGGCGGTGCTGCATGCGGGTGTTGGAGGACGGCACAGGCCAGGGGCCCCAGGGCAGTCAGTGGTATACCCAGTGGTCACTCTTGGAGGCTTGGGAGCTGGACCAGAGATTCGCCAGCGCCGTGTGGTAGGGCCTACCCGGTGTGTGACCAATTGATGGGTCAGCTGGGGTCTGCGATTCCCTAGGGGAATGGCCTGGGGGGATGGGGGGGCACCCATAGGTCCGGTGGCACTGCACATTTACAGAATACAGTGGGCAGTCAGTGGAGTGCACAGCCAATTGGCTGTCTTGCAGGCCGCAGCAATGACAGCCTGTGCCCAGGCACCCCGGTCCTGGGGGATACACCCCAAGTCCACAGCCCATCTTCTGGTCACCCCCTCAACTCGATCCGGCCCTGGCAGATGCTCTCCCCCACAGCCAGTGGCACACCTGTCAGCCCACTGATGTGCCTTTGGAAACATAACTCACTACCCCTCTCTCCCTCAGCAGCCACGGCACCCAGTCCCCATTTTTAAATACCACAAGGGAACGCTGCTGCCGTCAGTTCCTCCTGGCGGAGGCAGAGCATCGTGGGAGGCCGGAGACTACTGTGTCAGGCCTGTTAATGATATGTTAACCAGTGTTACTGTACGATTTGTATGCCCGCGCCAGTGCAGGGCATGGAACGCATCTACACGCCATCGAGACACCGAAACATAGCGCTCTGTTGGGTGCCCGGCGCTGACTTCGATTTTCCGCTGACAACTGATTCTCCTCCCGATTACGATCTGTGATTCTTGCGTCACTGGATGGAGAATCCTGCCCAATATTTCACCAATATTGGGCCTTGCCATGGATCAGGCAGGAGAAGACAGACAACAGCAATCAGTTCCAAAACACAACCCTGAGTAAGAGTCAGAAAAAGTATCTGTGAACTAACCAGTCACTGATTCCTGAGTTGAGGGTATTGTTCTATAAGGAGCAATTGTGTAACAAGGCCTATATTCCCTGGAGTTTAGAAGAATGAGAGGTAATCTAATTGAAGTGCATATGATTCTTAAGGATCTTGACAGGGTTTGACCGTTTAGTAGAACTAGAATAAGAAATGTCTTCACTCAAAAGGTTTTGAATTTTTAGAATTCTTTTCCCCAGTAGCTGGATGGTCTGTCATTGATTATATTCAAGACTCTTTGATAGCTTTTTAGGTACGAAGAATATAAAGGAATATGGGAGTAGTGCAGGAAGGTAGAGTTGAGGAGAAGATCAGCCATAATCTTGTTGAATGGAAGAATAGGCTTGAAGGACCAACTGGTCTACCGTATAGCCTATTCGGAAGTGTAGGAAGATGGCCTTTTGAAACCACACTATCATGATTCTACAAAAACTATGTGTTAACAATTAATTTCATGGGCAGCATGGTGGTGCAGTGGTTAGCACTGCTGCCTCACGTCGCCGAGGACCCGGGTTCGATCCCACCCCAGGTCACTGTCCGTGTGGAGTTTGCATGTTCTCCCTGTGTCTGCGTGGCTCTCACCCCCTCAATGCAAAAAGATGTGCAGGGTAGGTGGATTGGCCATGCTAAATTGCCCCTTAATTGGAAAAAAAAGAATTGGGTACTCTAAATTTATTTTAAAATCACTACAGAGTTCTTTACGTTTCAAAAGAAATTAGAGGAATTATATATACTAGTACCAAAAGATCATTCCAGTTAAAGACATATGCCAAATTGAGCAAATGGTGCCAAAGTTGTAGGCTAGACACTATCCAAATGTGAAGAATGGCCAAATGTACATTCTTATCATGTCACATGTTGTATTCTAAAATTCTCACCATGTAATAGTTGTATAGGTGCTTGCACCATCAAAGGAACAGCAGGCAGGTTGCCTGTGCACCAACACTTCATTATCGCCCTCTGTGTCCCAGAGGGGAATAAATGCTTTCAGGTGAGGAGGGGGGAGACACATGGAATAGAGCAAATAAAAAAGAAAAAATAGCCCCAATGCTATTTAATCGTTTTCTAATCACAAATGTTGTTTTCACCTGGGATCGTATTATTATGTGGTGGGAAATTGGCACTGCTGTGGTTTGCAGAGTGTAAAAAGGATTTTGAAAATGTTTTACTTTACTGTCCGTTCTCAATGATAAAGGGGTCAAGTAAGAGTAACACAGATTTGTTTTTTCTTCGAGTCGCATGAACTATTAGTGTTGACAGATCTGGGAGAACAATCTCTTTTGTTTGGGGAGTTTTATTTGTGCTGAACAGCTAAAATGAAGCAGCAGAAGTAATTTAAAGAGTGATTTGTTAATGATAATATTGCTCTTTTATTCATCTTTAAAGCAAGTTAGGATCAGATGAACCAAGACTTTGTTTTTAGAGCAACAACTTTTCTCTTATTATTACAAGCTAATATTTCACATCAAGATTGTTTCTTAATTTCTTTGTGATTTCATTATCAGACTTAAAAATCCTCTAACATGCTGCACAGATGGTACAGAGAAATAGATATGATGATTTGTTTTCACACTGTTCACAGCTTTTTTGTTTAAGGGCTGAGAAGAAACAGCTTAATTTCTTATCCAGCACTTATTTTATTCTGTACCACATACATTCTAATTTTAAACACATTTAAATATTTCAAGTTGCATTCGTTTCTAACCTTTGCAATCATTAAAAAAAGGCATGGAAGTGGTCCAAAATGGGCAATCATTTCTGTGTCACTGCTATCTTTATAGTCCTAACCATTCTAGTCTTATTTTCCTGCTCATTCTTTGTATCCTTTAATATTTTTCATCAAATATTTGTCTTACTTTCTTTTAAACATTATAGTTGGTACAGTTCAATACTCACATGTGGTAATCATAGAATTTACAGTGCAGAAGGAGGCCATTCAGCCCATCGAGTCTGCACCGGCCCTTGGAAAGAGCACCCTACCTAAGCCCACACCTCCACCCTATCCCCACACCCTATCCCCGTAACCCCACCTAACCTTTTTTGGATACTAAGGGCAATTTAGCATAGCCAATCCACCTAACCTGCACATCTTTGGACTGTGGGAGGAAACCCACGCAAACACGAGGAGAACGCGCAGACTCCGCAAAGTCAGTGACCCAAGCCGTGAATCGAACCTGGGACCCTGGAGCTGTGAAACAACTGTGCTAACCACTATGCTACCATGCTTTCCATATTCTATTAACCTTTTACATAAAAACATTTCTTCTAATCTTCTTTATGCTTGCAGCACTAATCCTAAACTAACCATCCTTGTTCCAGTTAAACATAGCTTTGTATTTCCAAACCTCAATTATATCTGTATCCTTTTATCTATTGTCACCCTCAAGAGTCAAAATAGGTCGCCTATTGACATTTGCACATTGTTCATTCAGAACAATAATTCAACTGACTTTTAATGCCCATTCCTGGGTATCCTGGCCATTCTGAAACTTACTAGTGAAGGCAAAACGGGAACACAACAGTAATTTAGGGAGTTTCAATCAATCTCTTGGAAATACTGGATTAAATCAGTACTTATATCAGCTCTCTTACCAGCGAATGAGAAAGGATTTATTCATAAGACTTTTGCTAAGAGGTTATTTGCAATACTTCAGAGGTTTACTCAATTACACCAAGATAGTTGGCAATTAGTTTGAACCTCAGATGAGGATCGATATGACCACCAGAAACAAGAACCTGCTGTACAGAACCTGGACAACAGAGATGGCAGCAAAGAACAAAGAACAACACAGCACAAGAACAGGCCCTTCAGCCCTCCAAGCCTGCGCCGATCACGTGTTCTATCTAGTCCATCCGCGTGTATACTTCTCTACCCTGTCTGTTCATGTGCCTATCCAGATAAGTCGTAAAGGTCATTAACGTATCTGCCTCAACCACCTCACTTGTCAGTGCTTTCCAAGCCACCACCACCCTCTTTGTAAAAAACTTTCCCCGCACATCTCCGCTGAACCTTTCCCCGCTCACCTTGAACTGGTGCCCCCTTGTAATTGTCATTTCCGCCCAGGGAAAAAGCCTCCCACTGTTCACCTTATATATACCTCGAATAATTTTATAAACTTCTATCAGGTCGCCCCTCAGCCTCCATCTCTCTAGGGAGAACAATCTCAGTTTATTCAATCTCTCCTCATAGCAAATACCCTCCATACCAGGCTACATCCTGGTAAACCTTTTCTGTACTCTCTCCAAAGCCTCCACGTTCTTCTGGTAGTTCGGTGACCAGAATTGGATGCAGTATTCCAAATGTGGCCTAACCAACGTTCTATATAACTGTGACATAATTTTTGAGCTTTTATACTCGATACCCCGTCCGATGAAGGCAAACATGCCATATGCTTTCTTTACTACCATTTCCACCTGTGCTGCCACTTTTAAGGATCTGTGGACCAGCATACCAAGATCTCTCTGTGTCTCTATGCTCCAGATGGTTCTGCCATTTATTTTATAGCTCCCACCTGAATTGGATCTACCAAAATGCATCAGCTTGCATTTGTCCGGATTAAATTCCATCTGCCATTTCTCTGCCCAATTTTGCAGCCTATCTATATCCTGTTGTATTCTCGGACAATCTTCATCACTATCCGCAATTCCTGCAATCTTAGTATCATCCGCAAACTTGCTAATCCGACCCGCTACGTTTTCTTCCAAGTCATTTATATATATTACAAAGAGCAGAGGTCCCAATACTGATCCCTGCGAAACACCACGGGCGAAATTCTCCCCCAACGGCGCGATGTCCGCCGACTGGCGCCCAAAACGGTGCCAATCAGACGGGCATCGGGCCGCCCCAAAGGTACGGAATGCTCCGCATCTTTGGGGACCGAGCCCCAACATTGAGGGGCTAGGCCGGCGCCGGAGGGATTTCCGCCCCGCCAGCTGGCGGAAACGGCGTTTGTTGTCCCGCCAGCTGGTGCGGAAATTACATCCCCAGTCGGCGCATGCGCGGGAGTGTCAGCGGCCGCTGACATTTTCCCGCGCATGCGCAGTGGGGAGAGTCTCTTCCACCTCCGCCATGGTGGAGGCCGTTGCGGAGACGGAAGGGAAAGAGTGCCCCCACGGCACAGGCCCGTCCGCGGATCGGTGGGCCCCGATCGCGGGCCAGGCCACCGTGGGGGCACCTCCCGGGGTCAGATCGCCCCGGCCCCCCCCCCCCAGGACCCCGGAGCCCGCCCCGCCGCCTGGTCCCGCCGGTAAATACCAGGTTTAATTTACGCCGGCGGGACAGGCAATTTCTGGGCGGGACTTCGGCCCACCTGGGCCGGAGAATTGAGCGCCCCCCGCTCAATTCTCCGGCCCAGGTGGGCCGAAGTCCCGCCCAGAAATTGCCTGTCCCGCCGCCAACCGGCGTGGCCCGATTCCCGCCCCCGCCCAATCTCCGGTACCGGAGACCCGGTGGGGGGTCGGAGAATGACGCCCCACTTGTTACAGACCTCCATTCGGAAAAACACCCTTCCACTGCTACCCTCTGTCTTCTATGGCCAAGCCAATTCTGAATCCATCCAGCTAGTTCACCCCTGACCTCATGTGATTTAATCTTTTTCACCAGCCTGCCATGAGGGACCTTATCAAATGCTTTACTAAAGTCCGTGTAGACAACATCCACAGCCCTTCCCTCGTCAATCATTTTGGCACCTCCTCAAAAAATTCAATTAAATTTGTGAGACATGACCTCCCTCGTACAAAACCATGCTGTCTGTCGCTAATAAGACCATTCACTTCCACATGTACATAGATCCTATCTATGAGAATCTTTTCCAACAATTTCACTATCACTGACGTTAAGCTCACTGGCTTATAATTACCCGGATTATCCTTCCAGCCCTTCTTAAATAACGGTACAACATTGGCTCTTTTCCAATCCTCTGGGATCTCACCTGCCAATGAGGATACAAAGATTTCTGTCAAAGGCCCAGCAATTTCATCTCTTGTCTCCCTCAAAAATCTGGGATAGATGCCAACTGGCCCTGGGGATTTGTCTACCCTTTGTAACACACCTAACACTTTCTCCCTCGTAATAACGACCTGTTGTAAAGTGTTTACACATCCCTCTCAGACACCACCAAGCAACATGTCCCTCTCCTTTGTGAGTACCGATGCAAAATACTCATTAAGGACCTCACCTACTTCATCTGGTTCTACACGTAATTTCCCTCCTTTGTGCTTGAGTGGACCAACTCTTTCTCTAGCTGCCCTCTTGTTCCTAATATACATATACAATGCCTTGGGATTCTCCTTAATCCTATCTGCCAAGGACATTTCGTGACCCCTTTTTGCCCTCCTACCTCCCTGCTTGAGTCTTCTCTACTGTCCTTGTATTCCTAAAGTGCTTCATCTGTTTTTAGTTGCCTGTACCTCACATATGCATCGTTTTTCTTTTTGACAAGATTCTCAATTTCCCTTGTCATCCATGGTTCCCGAATCCTACCTTTCCTGTCCTTCCTTTTTACCGGCACATGCTGTCCTGCACTCCCATCAACTGCTCCTTAAAAGACTCCCAGATGACAAATGTGGATTTACCCTCAAAGTGCCTCTCCCAGACACCAGAGAAGAGGAGGAGCACAGGTGGAAGCAGCACAGAGGAGTGTAACTTGCAGAAGGCACTACCCAAAAGTCTAATAATAATAATAATCTTTATTGTCACAAATAGGCTTACATTAACACTGCAATTAAGTTACTGTGAAAAGCCCCTAGTCGCCACATTCCGGCGCCTGTTCGGGTACACAGAGGGAGAATTCAGAATGTCCAATTCACCTAACAAGCACGTCTTTCAGGACTTGTGGGAGGAAACTGGAGCACCTGGAGGAAACCCACGCAGACACAAGGAGAACGTGCAGACTCCGCGCAGACAGTGACCCAAGCCGGGAATTGAACCTGGGACCCTGGCGCTGTGAAGCAACAGTGCTAACCACTGTGCTACCGTGCTGTCCTGAGTGGACGGGTTGAGGCTGAATTCCTTGACATGTCCAAATAGCAGTGTCTCAGAAGGCTCAGGTAATGGCAGACTTATGTTTATTTCAGTGGATGTGGGTATTGCTGGCAAAGCCAGCATTTATTGCCTATTCATAATGCAAAAGTAGACAAAAGTCTGAGGACAAGCACTACCAGATTCAAAAACAGCTTCTTCCTCGCTGTTACCAGACTCCTAAATGACTTTCTCATGGACTGATCTGATCTCTTCACACATCTTCTCTACTGAGTAGAACTACACTCCTGTATGCTTCACCCGATGCCTGTGTCTATGTATTTACATTGTGTATTTTATGTTTGCCCTATGTCTTTTAATGTATGGAATGATCTGTCTGAACTGTAGGCAGAACAATACTTTTCACTGTACCTCGGTACACGTGACAATAAATAAATCCAATTGACCTAGGGGTTTTCTCTGCCAACTAGTTCTCTAGTTTGTTTAGAGTGATGTTAATTTCATTTTGTTTCCCTGATTTTCCAGAGGAACAAATTTTGACTTGAGGGATCCTTATCAACTCTGCATGGTCTCTGATCACCGACCGCACCTCTCATAGAACTCCTTGTCTGCCAAAAGCCCTGAATCCAACCTCCATCCCGGCCTCTGTTCCTGCCTCAAGCTAAGTCTAACCTCCAGCTAGTGCGGCACATGGTCTGAGAAAACGATTCCCTTGTTTTCCGCCCCACCACCCCCACCAACACTGCTAGGCTCACTGCAAAAAGGTCCATTCTGGAATATACCTTGTACACATGCGAGAAGAAGGAGTGCTCCCTTTCCCTCCTAGTTCCTAAACCTTCACAGATCCGCCATTCCCATCCTTTCCGTTAATCCTCCCAGCTCCTTTGCCATCCTCAACCTTCTCATTGACTTAGGGCTCGACCTGTCCACCCTCGGTTCCAGCACACATTTAAAACCACTCCCCATACTGATGAATGTCCAGATCTGGAATCCCTCCCAGCACCTCCTTCACAAATCCCACGTCAAAGAACAACAAAGTACAAAGAAATGTACAGCACAGGAACAGGCCCTTCGGCCCTCCAAGCCCGTGCCGACCATGCTGCCCGACTAAACTACAATCTTCTACACTTCCTGGGTCCGTATCCTTCTATTCCCATCCTATTCATATATTTGTCAAGATGCCCCTTAAATGTCCCTATCGTCCCTGCTTCCACTACCTCCTCCGGTAGCGAGTTCCAGGCACCCACTACCCTCTGTGTAAAAAACTTGCCTCGTACATCTACTCTAAACCTTGCCCCTCTCACCTTAAACCTATGCCCCCTAGTAATTGACCCCTCTACCCTGGGGAAAAGCCTCTGACTATCTGACGTCGTCCCAATTCGACGAGTAAATGCTCACCGGTGTCCCCCTCCAACTGCCCGGTCCCTATCTCGTATCTCCGCACCAGATGCACAAAGATCCAAGACCTCTTCACCGGCCCGTTCAATCCCCGTAAGTTCCACATTACGGACCTAACTGGGGGCTTGCGCCTCTATTCCTCTCTACTGTCCGCCATCATCCCCTTCCAATTCTACCCCCTTTAATTTCGCCCTCAACCGGGGCCATCTAAGACGGCCCCCTTCTCCGCCCATGACCCCACTCCTACTCCAACATTGACACGTCACATCCCCCCTCCCGCCCCCGCCCACGCTTGGCCAAGCCCTGCGGCCACCTCCCCCACCTCACTTCCGTTCACCAGCATTACCTGCCAGTGTGGTAGTTCCTGCCCGAAGGCTCCTCCTATCTAGCCCTCCACCCAACCTACCCTCTTTGGTCTGTGCAAATGGCTCCCTTTGGAGCCCACTCTCACCCACAAAAACAGACAGATCCAAAACCACAGGTCACCACCCACCCCCAAAACGAAAAACGCCACAAAAAGGATGGATATGTTCTCCTGCTCCTCTACCTTTGCCATAAGCGACTTGCAAAGTTCCCCCGGGAGCCCCACCTCCGCTTCCAATGCCACCACTGTGGACTGACATCACCCTCTCCATCTCCTAGATCTGTGACGCCTGTGCCTCCAGGCACTCCATCGAGCCTTCCAGGGTGCTACTGCTCCCTCGATGGTCTTCGATCGGTCTTCCTGCATCTCCTTTCGCTGCTGGCGGAACTCCTCTCTGACGAACACCATCAGCTTCTCCATCTGGGGTTTTCTAATTTGCGACAATCCTTCCCCCGCCGCCATCTTTCCAGCTGCTGCTGCGTCTCAGGTCTCCTCCAGTTCCTTGGCCAGGTCTTTAACCTTCTTCTGCTGGGTCTGATAACCAGCAGACATGCCACTCCCGGGGGGGACCTTCTCCTCCACACCTTCAGCTACGCTTTCCTGGTGAATTTCCCCCGCTTTCAAGTAAAAAAGAGCTCAAATACACGTCTTCGAGCCAGAGCTGCCTTCTGTGCCGCTACTCACTCCATGGCCGCCACCGGCAGTTGGCACATTTCACAGCTACCACTATAGTGAGAGCATTTTGGTGTATATCAGAGTCACACTGTCAGGCCTTTCCATCATCCTGTTTAAGGTAGCAAACATATCATCCAGAGTTTGCTAAATCTGTACAGACACAATTGATGGGAGCATTCATGTTCCATGGAGTTGACGGCTCTATCCATGCAAGAACACATAATTATAATGTCCTGCACAATCAGCTCCATTCATGTTTGAGGCAGATACCTCCATTCTCTCTGCAGTTGCCATCATTGTGCTTGGGAGGCATCTTTCATTGACTGCTGCTGAATTATTCCTCTTCAACAACAAACCCTGAGGTACAACCTCTCCATTCAGCTGAGTGGTCATGAAAAGTGGCTCGCGCATGAAATCTTCAACCACGACCATTCAACCCCCAGAAATGAGCACCAAAAATACCTGCAATCCCCCAGTCTAACCCCCATCAACTGCACTGACAAGAAGAATGGGAAAAAGTCAGCTGCTCAGTCGAAAAGCCAACAAAGATGAGGCGAGGAGATTTCAGCCTCAGAGCCGGCAGCCACATGCAGTGGCACGGAACCAGGAAGGGCCACTCCACAGAGCTCCTGGTGCAGACATAGGCGCTGATGGACAAGCTTAGGGCCTTCATCACCTCCAAGCTCCAGAGACACAGGGAGGTGCTGAAGAAACACCTCCAGGCAGCCGTCGAGACAGCAGTGGGAGCTCCCACGGCCCCCATGAGGGAGGCAATGGCCAAAGTGGAGCGGAGGCTAGAGGCCCAGGGGACAACGCCAAGAGACCTCGAGAAGTCTGACATGGACCAACGGGACCGAATTGTGGCACTTGAGGCCGAGATGGCAAGCCTGATCAGAACCTAGAAGGGGCTAAAGGAAAAAGTCGACAGCCAGCAGAACAGATCGACAGAACTTGAGCATTGTGGGGCTGCCGGAAGAAATGGAGGGGTGGAACCCAACAGAGTACGTAGTGGCGATACTTGGGAAGCTGGTCGGCGAGGAGGGCTTCTCCAAGTCCCCGAAGGTTGATGGCACCTCCTGCGCTTTGGCAGTGGCCCAAAGTGGGGAGCCACCTTGGGCGATAATCGTGAGGCTCCACAAATACCAGGACAAAAAGGGCGAAAGGCGCAAGAGGGTGCAAGTGGGAATGACATTCCATCCGCTTGTACCAAGACATTGGGGCAGATCTGGCCAAGCCTCGGGCCAAAGTCAACAGTGCCAAATCCACCCTGTACAAAAGTGGGGTGTGGCTTGGCATGCTCTACCGTGCCAAGCTATGGGCTACGTACCAGGGGAAGAAACATTATTTTGACGCCCCGGAGGAAGCCAACAAGTTTATCCAGAAAAACAGACAGGGCAAACATCAATAGAGTGCAATGACCAGAACATGGGCTGCAAAAGACGAGGGGCAAGGGTGAACACAGGCAAAGGAGCGGAGAAAGCGAGGGTGTGGGGAGAATTACAGGGGTTAAATAGAGGAACCTGGCTAATGGGGAGCAGCTACACTAGCAAGTTAACTGGTGTATGGGAATACAGTGAAGTAAGAGGCTGCGGCGCACCTCCTAGGGGGAGGGAGCGCCTGGCAGAAGGGAGGGGAAGGACATAAACCCAGAGAAAACAAAGAGTTAAAAGAGGGGGATCCGGCTTTGCAGAGAAGTGGTGAAAGCCAAGGGGGGAGGGGGGACCAGGACGGGGGAGCAGGGGGAGAAACAGAATGGGGAGGATAAAGCGTTGGTTGCAACAGACAACACATGGAGATGGCGAAAAAGAGGAAACAAGCAGCAGCCATCTTGAATGGCCCGTTAGCGAGGGCATGCCCGAATGGACAGGGCCAGGCCCACAAGTATGATTGACCCCACAGGTGACCACCCCTCCCAATCCAGATAGTTACAAGAAACGTGAGGGGCCCGGTGAAGAGATCCAAAGTCCTCGCCCATCTTAAGAGTCTCAGGGTGGACATAGCCTTCCTACAGGAAACACACTTAAGAGAGGGACCGATAGTGGGTAAGGAAGTGCTGGGTGGGACAAACGTTTCAATCATGTTTTGACACGAGGACAAGGGAGGGTGGCCATACTAATCAACAGGACTGTATCATTAATGGTGACGAGCACAGTGACGGGCCCAGGGAGGCGATACGTGATGGTCAGTGGGACCCAGGAAGGTGCCCCAGTAGTTTTGGTAAATATATACGGCCAAACTGCGACGTGTTCATTAAGAAAACCATGGGCAGAATCGCGGACCTGGACACCCACCGACTTATCATGGGGGCAGGGGGTGTTTAACTGTGTACAGGACCTGACATTAGACAGATCCAACCCCAGGACAGGTAACGTGTCAAGCACGGCACAAGAATTGAATGCCTTTATGGAGCAGATGAGCAAGAGAAAAATAATTCTCCTTCTCTCCCACATGCATAAGGCCTACTAAGGCCTACTCAAGCATAGATTTTTCTGTTGTTGGGAAAAGGGTGCTTCCAGGGGAAACAAGGGCAGAATACTCCTCGATTGTAATCTCTGACCACGTGCCACCTTACATGGACTTAAGGTTGGAGAAGGGATGGGCCCAAAGCTCCCATGGAGGCTGGATACAGCTCTCCTCGTCGAGAAGGAATTCTGCACTAATATATTCCAAGCCATCGACGATTATGTATCCTGCACCCAGAACGGGGAGGTCTCTCCATTCTGGGAGGTATTAAAGGCAATGATCAGGCAAAATTATAGACTATAGGGCCTTTAGGAACAGGAAAGAGAATGTATCCAAACAGCGGCTGATCGACTCCATGCTGGAGGTGAATCAACAGTACTCCACGGCCCCAACCATGGAGCTGCTGGCGGAAAGGAAAAAGCTGCAGATGGAATTTGACCTGCTCTCCACATGGACGACAGTCCACCAGCTCCGCCAGGCACATGGGCTTTCCACGAACACAGAGACAAGGCCAGCCACATGCTGGCACACTAGTTGAGAAAACAGGTAGCCGCAAAAGAGACATCACAAGTTAGGGACAGAAACGGTAGGATGGTGTGGGCTTAAACGAGGTTATCAAAACTTTTACGAACTTTTGCCATAGGCTATACACCTCCAAGTCCCCGGAAGGGCAGTCGGGAATGGAACAGTTCCCCGACAGACTGGAGATACTAGTGGTAGGGGAGGACAGGAAACAAGGGCTGGAAGCGCCACTAGAGCTGGGCGAAATCATGGATGCATCAATTCCATGCAGTCAGGGAAAGCGCAGGGACCGGATGGGTTCCCCGTAGACCTTTACAAGAAATTTTCAGCAGCGCTAGCCCCACCTGCGGGAGATGTTCAATGACTCACTGTCAAAGGGGGCCCTGCAGCCCACACTGGCCCAGGCCTCAATCTCATTGATCCCCAAAAGGGGCAAACACCTGATGGAGCGTGGATCATACAGACCCATCTCTCTCCTAAATACAGATGCGAAAGTCCGAGCAAAAGCAAAAGCGAGGTGACTGGAAAGTTGCCTGCCAGAACTGAACGCGGAAGATCAGACTGGGTTTGTTAAGTAAGAAGCCTCATAACACCAGGTTAAAGTCCAACATGTTTGTTTTGAATCACTAGCTTTCGGAGCACAGCTCCTTCCTCAAGTGAATCCATTCCGAAACAAACCTGTTAGACTTTAACCTGGTGTTGTAAGACTTCTTACTGTGCTCACCCTAGTCCAACGCCAGAATCTCCACATCATGGATTTGTTAAGGGAAGACAATTAACAGCAAACATCAGAATGTAATTTGGAGCAAAGGGTGAAGTTCCTGTACAGCGCTCTTACAGACGAACGCCACCAGCTCCGAATACTTTCCACTGCACAAGGGAACAAGGCAGGGGTGCCCGTTATCCCCGCTTCTATTCACACGGGCAATCGAGCTGCTGGCTATTGCCCTTAGATCGGCGGATTGGTGGACGGGCATTCGGAGAGGGGGCAGAGAGCATAGCATCCCGCTCTATGCGGATGACCGGCTCTTCTGCGTGTTAAACCCCCTAGCCAGCATGGGAAAGATAACTGGACTCCTTAGAGAGTTTGACACCTTCCCAGATTACAAACTCAACCTGGGAAAGAACAAAATCTTCCCGGTGAACACCCGGGAGGGCGGGGTAGAGCTGAATGAACTGCCATTTAAAGTGACCCAAACCAAGTTCAGGTACCTGGGGATCCAAGTGGCCCACACCTGGAAGAGGCTCCATAAATATAACCTCTCCAGCCTGGTGGAGGAAGTGAGGAGGGACCTGCAAAGATGGGACTCACTCCTTCTTGCACTGGCGGGAAACGTACAGATGATTAAAATGAACACGCTGCCTAGGTTCCTCTTTGTGTTCAGATCACTCCCAATTTTCATTCCCACATTTTTCTTTACCAGGTCAAGTTAATTATGGCCTTTGTCTGGGGGGGGGGGGGCAAGAGATCCTAGGGTACTTAAGACTATTTTACAGGGGGGGCAGCACATGGGAGGCCTGGCCCTACTGAATCTCCTTTTTACCACTGGGCACCAAACACGCAGAGAGTAAGAGGGTGGCTAAGGGAACCGGAGGCAAACTGGGTTCAAATGGAGGAGGCCTCCTGCACGGGGATGTCTCTCCGAGTACTGGCCACCACACCACTCCCGGCCTTCCCATACACACGCTCCAGGAGACCAGTGGTCGTAGCCACCCTCAGTACATGGAACCAGTTTAGGCCCCACTTTGAACTGGGCGAGGTGTCCATAAAGGCCTCCATCTACAACAACCACAGGTTCACACCAGCGAGGTTAGATGCCTCATTTGGGACATGAAGGCAGGACAGAGGGACACTGACAGTAGAGGACATGTACATGGACGACAGACTGGTGACCCTAGGGGAACTCACAGAGAGACTCCATCCCCCAAAAGGGAAGAAGCTCAGTCACCTGCAGTTGCGCCAAATTCTCTGTAAGGAGACAAAAACGTTCCCCCAGAGACCCGGACACACATTTGTTGTCACAATGGCAGGACTGGTTAGGGGACAACAAGTATGGTGACATCCACAGATGACTTATGGAAAAGATCAGAACTCCTCTGGACGAGACCAGATGGAAGGAAATTGGCATGGAGGTAGGGGGAGGACTCTGGATCGAGGCACTGCACAAGATCAACTCCACCTCCTCCTGCGTCGGGCTAAGCCTGATGCAGCATAAGGTAGTGCACAGTACACACCTCACCAAGACACGCATGAACAGGTTCTTCCCGCATGGGAGGATAAGTGCGAGCGGTGTCAGGGGACCGCGGCCAACCATACCCTCATGATTTGGTCCTGCCCCAGACTTAGGGAATTCTGGATGCTCTTCTTCGAAGCTATGTCCATAGTGGTGGGGGGTCAAGAGGTAGTTGTGCACATCTGTGGCGGTCTTCGTGGTGTCAGAGTATCCAGAGCTCTGGGCAGGGAAGGGGACAGATGCCCTGGCCTTTGCTTCACTGATCACCAAGTGGAGACTTCTGCTAGGTTGAAATTTGGCAGCGTGACACAGGGCCTCGGAATGGCTCTCAAATCTGGCCGAGTTCCTGAGGATAGAAAAAGTCAAATTTTCAATAAGAGGGTCCGAGGAGAATTTGAGTTTAGTCCCTCACACATGGGCTAAACCAGGAAAACTGATCCATCCTCCCTCAAAAGCTCAAGGGGGGAATGGGACTCTCTCCCCCCCCCCCCCCTCCCCCCACCAGCGAAACAAAGACAATAGGCAAGCGAAGGGAAGAATCCCAGCAACATATGTAAATATGTGGTCAAAGCTGGATGCAACTCCTGCTGCTAAGCGGTAGGAGACACAGTAAGAACCTTTCAATATACTGTATAAACACTATAGTAAATAATGTTAAATTGTATTGGGACCTCAGTCACGGACATGGGACGGGATTCTCTGCCGGCGGGATTCTCCATTTTGTGGTGTTGGGTGCTCTGAGGTACAGACGAACCAACACGGTTGCGATTGGTACAACGCAGTTTTATTCCAACTAGTTATTTACACATCTGACTTGGTACTCAGCACGTGGTGACTGTATGAGTGTCTTGTTAATGAGGTCCTGGCCTTGTCCTGTCTCCAGATGGACTGACCAGGAGGTGTTGTGTTTCTTGTCTTATACTGTGTCTGCTCTTGTCTGTGATTGGCTGTCGTGTTATGTGTGCTAATTGGTCTGTTGGTCTGTCTATCATGATGTGTGTGTTGTGATGTGTGTTTGAATATCATGACATCCTCCCTTTTTTACAAGATATATGTGCCTACGTGGTTATAAATATAAATGTGACTTCCGGTGACGGCGGGCGGGAGGCGGCCGCACAATGGAGAGCCCCTGCTCGGGAACGGCAATTTTGTGGCTTTAAGCCCGGTCCCAGGGTCCGCGGAGGCGGCAGAAGAAGGGAGAAGGCACGGAGGAGGCACTGAGAAGACACAGGAGGAAAAAAAGAACAAAGAAAAATGGCGAGGGTGAGCAGAAAAACGGCCGAAAAAAAACCAGCTGGAGGTCCGTCGGGGAGTGGAAAGGTCACTGCAGGGTCACCAGGAAAAATGGAGGCTGGAGCACCAGGGAAGGCCGCACTGCTTACGGCTGAAGAAATAACCAAGGTGATGGCAGCGGAATTTGAAAAGCAGTTGGCGCAGATTGCGAAATGCATGGAGACGGTGAGGAAGGAGATGAGGGAGGCTTTGAGTGTGCTGGTGGAGGAGGCGGTTTCCCCGGTGAGGACGGAGGTGGCGAGCGCAGTGGCGGAGGTGCGAGAGCAAGGGGAGGCGCTGAAGGAAGTGGAGGAGACGTTATTGCAGCACGTTGATCAACTTACCTCGATGGGGAAGGAGATGCGGAAGGTGATGGACACGAACAAGAATCTGCGAGGAAAAATGGAAGACCTGGAAAACAGATCCAGGCTACAAAATTTGAGGATTGTGGGGCTGCCCGAAGGAGTTGAAGGACCGAAGCCGACTGAGTATTTTGCCGCGATGCTGGCAAAACTACTGGGGGAGGGGGAGGACCCCTCCCGATATGAACTGGATCGGGCTCATCGGTCGTGGAGGCCTGTACCAAAGGCGAGTGAGCCGCCAAGGGCAGTGACTCTGTGCTTCCGTAAGTACAGGGTGAAGGAGAAGGTCCTGAGCTGGGCCAAGCAGAAGCGGGTGGTGCAGTGGGCTGGAGCTGGTATACGTGTATACCAGGACTTTACGGTGGAGCTGGCGAGGAGGCGGGCTGCCTTCAACCGGGTGAAGAGGGCACTGTACATTAGCAAGGTGCGGTGCGGCATTGTATATCCAGCGAAGCTGAGGGTGACTTACAAGCTCAGGGACTTTTATTTTGGAACGGCGGAAGCAGCGGAGGAGTTTGCGAAAGCAGAAGGACTGTGGCAGAACTGACAAACTGAGGAATGGCCATGTGCCGATGTAACCTCATGACTGTATTTTCTTCTTTTTTGTATCACTGCGCGCGGGTGTAGAGACTAAAGGAGCCAAGGTGGTATATATTTGGACGAGGGAAGGGACGGGACTTTCACTCGAAATGAGAGTTCTTTGGGGTGTAGGTGGATAGGCGGGGTTTGTGGGCTAAAAGGGGATCTTTGGGCTTTCCTGGGGCCGGGCAAGTGGGAAAGGGACCCGGGCGGGTGCCTCCACGCTGGCCGGTTTGTGCCGGCCAGTGAACGGGAGTGAGGTGGGGGAGGGGCAGCGGCCATCGGAGCCTGGCAGGACAGGGTCCGAGTGGTCTAGCCGGGGTGGAAAGTTGGGGGGGAAGGAACCAAGGGTAGGGGGAGGAGTTTTACAAGAGGAAGTGGACGGGAGGAGCTGGAGGCCTGGGGTGGGGGGGTGGGTGGGGGGGGGGGGGGGGGGGGGGAGCTGTGTAAGATTAAGGGTGACTACGGGTAATCCCTGATTTATTTTTGTCATTTGTTTATGTAAACATGCTGGTTGAGGTTTGGGGGTCGGTGGGTAGATGGGATCGTTGTTAGTATGGGGATTGACATATCTTGCTGATTATTGTTTATTGTTGATGGATGTAAACGTGGGAGAAAATGTGAAAATGGAGGAGAATAAAATTTTTTTTTAAAAATAATAAAATAAATATAAATGTGTCCTGAGTGCAGCTAAAGGTGTGTGTGCGTGATATTTACAGCATGTACATGTGGCGTAACTATATACAAGGGGCGATGTCAGGTGTGACATGCTAACGAGGTTGTACCATAACAAAAGAAGAAGAACGTTGAAATTTGGACCGATCAAACGAGGCCTGGAACGATAAAACAGTGACATGTTACAATACAGTAGTTGCTAAAATGTGACGTGTGAACAGTCTCATAAGTCCAGTCTAGTAGGTGGGCGACGAATTCGGGTTGACCGCCTCAAGGGTGGGTCGAGAACCACCGGCTGAGGTGCGAGTCTGGCCACGGGCGGTGACAGAAGGGGCATGGTATATGGCAGCTCCACAAAGTCGCTATCAGGAACCAGTGGAGGACACGGCGTCTGTGTATGGTTCCGTTGCGAGCGTGGAATTAGGCGAAGGGTTCGGCGATTGCGCCTACGCACGGATCCATCCGGCATGCGTACCAGGAACGAGCGGGGAGCCACGCGTCAGAGAACTTCGGCAGGTGCTGACCAGCCACCGTCTGGTAGGTGAATGCGGACGTTGTCTCCAGGGGCCAGAGAGGGAAGATCAGTTGCCCTTGTGTCGTACGATCACTTCTGGCGATCGTGCTGCAGTTGCATCCTATGCAGTACCGGAGCATGGTCTATTGTTGGTGCCAGGATGGAAGGCACAGTGGTTCTGAGGGTGCAACCCGTCAGCAGCTGTGCTGGCGAGAGACCCGTGGCTAGTGGGGCCGAGCGATAGGCCAGCAGGGTGAGGTAGAAGTCCGATCCGGCAGCAGCAGCCTTGCAGAGGAGCCGCTTGGCAATGTGAACGCCCATCTCCGCCTTTCCATTGGACTGGGGATGCAGAGGGCTGGACGTCACGTGTGTGAAGCCATACGAGGCCGCAAAGGACGACCATTCATGGCTGGCAAAACAGGGCCCATTGTCCGACATGACAGTCATCGGAATGCCGTGGCGAGCAAAGGTGTCTTTGCAGGCCCTGATGACAGCAGACGACGTCAGATCGTGCAGGCGTATGACTTCTGGGTAATTGGAGAAGTAGTCCACTATGATAACATAGTCCATGCCAAGCGCGTGAAATAGGTCGACACCCACCTTCGCCCAGGGGGACGTCACCAGCT
Organism: Scyliorhinus torazame; assembly: GCF_047496885.1. Classification (NCBI taxonomy): domain Eukaryota; kingdom Metazoa; phylum Chordata; class Chondrichthyes; order Carcharhiniformes; family Scyliorhinidae; genus Scyliorhinus; species Scyliorhinus torazame. The sequence goes on from NC_092707.1 coordinate 314,584,128, forward strand.
CATGGGCAGAAGCGTCTCAGGAGGTTGCGCCGGCGGAAACCTTTGGCAGGTTGTACAGTTGATCACCATGTTGGCAATATCGTCACTGATGCCCGGCCAGTATACCGCCTCTCGGGCCCTCAGTCTGCACTTCTCGACCCCCAAATGGCCTTCGTGTATTTGATCGAGAACCAGCTGGCGCATACTGTGCGGAATCACAATCCGGTCCAGCTTCAGAAGGATCCCATCAATGATGGCTAGGTCGTCTCGTACATTATAGAACTGCGGGCACTGCCCTTTGAGCCATCCTCCCGTCATGTGGCGCATCACTCGCTGTAAACGGGGGTCGGCCGCTGTCTCTCGGCGGATGCGGGCCAGACTGGAGTCGTCAGCCGGCAGATTTGCCGCTGTCAAGGCCACCTGCGCCTCAACCTGACATACGAACCCCTCCGCATCTGGCGGCGTGCTCACAGCTCTGGATAGGGCATCCGCCACGATGAGGTCCTTCCCTGGAGTGTAGACCAGTTGGAAGTCGTACCTCCTGAGTTTAAGTAGGATGCGCTGGAGGCGAGGGGTCATCTCGTTCAGGTCCTTGTTTATTATGCTGACCAGGGGGCGGTGGTCAGTTTCGACCGTGAACCGTGGAAGACCATAGACGTAATCGTGGAACTTGTCTAAACCGGTTAGCAAGCCCAGGCATTCTTTTTCGATTTGCGCGTAGCGCTGCTCTGTGGGGGTCATGGCCCGCGATGCATAGGCTACCGGGGTCCATGACGACGTGTCATCCCTCTGCAGGAGCACTGCTCCAATGCCGGATTGGCTGGCATCAGTTGAGATTTTGGTGGGACGAGACGTATCGAAGAACGGCAACACTGGTGCCGTGGTGAGTTTGCGTTTGAGCTCCTCCCATTCCAGCTGGTGTGTTTTTGACGAGGTGGCGCAGAGTCGTTGTGTGGGAGGCAAGGTTGGGAATGAATTTCCCTAGGAAGTTGACCATGCCAAGGAAGCGTAGGACAGCCTTCTTGTCGGCCGGCTGCGGCATGGCTGTGATGGCGCTCACCTTGTCTGCATCCGGATGGACCCCTGACCGGGAGATATGGTCCCCCAGGAACTTCAATTCGGTCTGGCCAAAGGCGCACTTGGCTCGGTTGAGACGCCGGCCGTTTTCCCGTATGCGGGCAAAAACGTGTTGGAGACGATGTATGTGCTCCTGCGGTGTGGTGGACCAGATGATGACATCGTCCACATATACGCGCACCCCTTCGATGCCTTCCATCATCTGCTCCATGATTCTGTGGAAGACCTCGGATGCCGAGATGATTCCAAATGGCATCCGGTTGTAGCAGAATCTGCCAAAAGGGGTGTTGAAGGTACATAGCTTTCGGCTGGACAGGTCCAGTTGGATCTGCCAAAATCCTTTAGAAGCATCCAGTTTTGTGAATATCTTTGCTTGGGCCATTTCACTGGTGATCACCTCCCATTTGGGTATGGGATAATGTTCCCGCATAATGTTATTATTGAGGTCTTTGGAGTCTATACAGATGCGAAGCTCGCCAGAGGGCTTCTTGACACACACCATGGAGCTGACCCATGGCGTGGGCTCCGTGACCCTGGATAGGACCCCTTGGTCCTGGAGATCCTGCAGCTGCAGCTTGAGGCGGTCTTTAAGTGGCGCAGGAACCCTGCGAGGTGCGTGAACGACCGGGATGGCGTCCGGTTTGAGGCGAATTCGGTAGGTGTATGGCAGTGTTCCCATGCCTTTGAATGCCCCCTGGTTATGGGCGAGGAGCGATTGGAGCTGTGCGTTGAACTCTGCATCCGGAAAGTCAGATGTGCTGTCTAGAGAGAGAGATAGAATTCGTTGCACAAGGTGGAGAGCCTTACATGCCTGTGCGCCCAGCAGGGAGTCCTTCGATGAGCCAATTATCTCGAACGAGAGTGTTGCCGTGTGTGTTTTGTGTGTCACCTGGAGCTGGCAGGATCCCATGGCCGGGATAACGTTCCCGTTGTAGTCGACCATCTTGCACCGGGATGGCTGGATTGGTGGTCTGACCTTCATGGCATAGAATGCTGACCATGCTATGAGGTTGGCGGAGGCGCCAGTGTCCAGGCGGATAGTGATCGGCGATCGGTTGACCGTCAGGGTGGCACTCCATTCATCGGCCGGATTGATGGTGTTGACCCGGTTCACATCAATGACCGCAACCCGGAAGGCGTCTTGGTCATCTGTGTCGTCGGTTTGGATGTCGTGATGTGGAGGCTGGATGGTCCGCACGTGTCTGCGAGGTTGTCGGAGATGTGGCAGATCCACAGGTTGAGCGACAGTAGACAGCGTTGTGGCCCATCTTGCCACAGCGTAGGCATTGTCGGGTTTTTGCAGGACATTGCCCTTTTAAATGTGCAGCTCCACAGTTGCCGCACGTCATGACGTCATGGCGTTCGTTACGCCACTGCGCATGCGCAGGTCGGTCTTGCGTCGGGCGCGCCTGCGCAGCACGTCCCTCAGTGTTGCCGTAGGTTTTGGCGCGCACAAACGCGGGAGGCCTCAAAAAGCGCGCGAAACGGCCGCCCTCGTCCGGGCCGCGGGCCGGGAGAAACTCGATTGCCTGGATGCGTTCGGCCTCGTGGGCAGCCTGGCTTGCCGATTCGATCACTTGGGACCCCCTCCGTGCCGATTCGGTCGCCTGAAATTGGGCATAGCGGCTGGTCGCATTTTCATGTAGGACACAGGCTTCAACTGCAGATGCTAAGGTCAGGCCTTTAATTTTTAGAATCTGCTGGCGTAGGCCACTGGAGGCAACGCCAAAAACGATCTGGTCCCGGATCATGGACTCTTAGGTGGTGCCGTAACCACAGGACTGCGCGAGTATGCGGAGGTGCGTCAGGAAGGACTGAAAGAGTCATCCTTACCTTGTAGGCACTGCTGAAAGATATACCTCTCAAAGCTTTCATTGACCTCAACGTTGAAGTGCTGGTCGAGCTTGAGGAGGACCGTGTCATATTTAGATTTGTTCTCGCCTTCCGCGAACACCAAGGAGTTGTATACATCGATGGCGTGCTGACCTGCGGTAGTGAGGAGCATGGCAATCTTTGTTTCGTCCGAGGCGCCGTGTTTTTCGTTGGCTCGCATGAACAGTTCGAATCGCTGCTTGAAGAGCTTCCAATTGGTGCCCAGGTTCCCAGCGACTTGCAACGGCTGCGGTTTGTTGTGGGTGTCCACGGCTCAGGATGGCAGATTTGCCGGTAAGTATCGATTCACTCACTGGTACCATGTGGTGTTGGGTGCTCTGAGGTACAGACGAACCAACACGGTTGCGATTGGTACAACGCAGTTTCATTCCAACTAGTTATTTACACATCTGACTTGGTACTCAGCACGTGGTGACTGTGTGAGTGTCTTGTTAATGAGGTCCTGGCCTTGTCCTGTCTCCAGATGGACTGACCAGGAGGTGTCGTGTTTCTTGTCTTATACTGTGTCTGTTCTTGTCTGTGATTGGCTGTCGTGTTATGTGTGCTAATTGGTCTGTTGGTCTGTCTATCATGATGTGTGTGTTGTGATGTGTGTTTGAATATCATGACACGTTTTGCTGGCACCCGGGGGTTTTCCTAATGGCATTGGGCTGCCCCACCATGGAAAACCCCATTGATCGGCCGGCGTAATGGAGAATCCCACCAGCATGTCGAAGTAGAAAAGTGGCGGGGCGGGGCGGAGAATCCAGCCCATGGTGACAGCATGGAGCTCATATTTTGTCATTTTTATTGTGTTAACTATTATTACCTTTGTTCTTGTATTGTTCTTTGACTGCAAAGCTCTGTTTTTGTATTGAATTCAAATGCCAATGAAAGATATTGTAAAAAATGAGAGAGTGCCATTGGCTATATGGGTCACTAACATTTAATTGTGTTCCCAGGAAGCCAGAAGTTCCTCGTGTCCCCAATTTCAATAGCCAGGGATGCCAAATACCACTTATCTCCAGTAACTCCAACTCTGCACTTGTTAGCTGGGAAACGTGTGGAAGATCAATTTGTCCTTCTCCCTCATTTCCTGTGCTTTCTTTGCAATGTGAGGAAGAATAGACCTATAAGTGAGAGTTAAAGGTCACTGACAGACATGTGGAATGTACTTTAAAGTTTCCTGCAAAATATTGCCCTCTCTTCCACTTCCAATGAGTCTTTGGGTAAATATTTTGGGCGTGATTTAATGGAAATGAAACTGGGTCCTGTGTCGGGCACGTTTAACCGGGTGTTTCCCGGCACTGGCAGCGCCAAGAATGGCCACGCTATTAAATGGGACTCTGCTTCATTTCTGGGCCTAGGTGAGGAATGCTCCCGCCACGCCGGCCGCACTTAATCCCATTTCCTGCACTAACAAACTTACCAGTGAGGAGGTCCTCCAGCCCCCACACCCCACTACATAAGGCCAGATCCCCGGCGCAGGAAAGATGCCATCCGGGCACCTTGGCACTGCCAGCCTGGAACCCTGGCAGTGCCCATGCCAGCCTGGCAGTGCCAACTGGGCTTCCTGACAATGTCAGGGTGGCACTCAGGTGGCACTGCCAGGATGCCTGGGTGGCAGTGCCAGGGTAACATTGGGTACAAGGGTACCACCCTGCCCAGAGCCCGACCACTCAGGGGCCTATTCAGCCCATCAAGGCTGGACCGACCCTCCAAAAGAGCACCTTAACTCGGCCCACTCCCATGCCCTATCCCCGTCACCTCATAACTCCAGCTAACCTGCACATCTTTGGACACTAAAGGGCAGTTTTTAGCATGGCCAATCCAACTAACCGGCACATTTGAATCTTTATGTTAAACTGTCGCATATAATCAGATGAAATATCAGTCATAGATTAAAAAGAAATCCCCATGCTAGCTGCCAAATAGCTTGAGTAAATTCCAGCATTCTTGGCCATATGAAGGTATTTGAAAAATTTGTGATTTGTAGATCTATCAAATTATTGGCTTCGTGAGCATCCACACAGACTAGGAAGACACCAGTATGGATGCCTACTATAGTTAGCTGGTCTCAATTGATCAAAACACATGTTATCTTGTATGAGTTAGAAACATCTCAGAGTGCCTTATCCATCATCACACATGCCCAATCATGTCATGACACAAACATTGGCCTTGACTCAACATAATAATAATCTTTTATTGTCAAAGTATAAAGTTACTGTGAAAAGCCCCTAGTCGCCACATTCCAGTACCCTATGGGAAAACAGATATAACAGCTCTGATGAGTTCAGTGAAAACTCATGTGATACTTGGAGTACCTCCAATCTGGCATTGCCAGCCTCTATAGCTGCAAAGTGAGCACAGAAGAAACATAGACAGCCCTTAACAACTTTCTCATCTTGGCTGATTTCCAGATACCACTGATGCTGTAAGCAGAACCTGTGTGAATCAGATCATCAAGCTGTAGAGCTGGACAACCTTGCAACCTGACTCTCTGACGAACAATGCTGCAAACAACTGCTTCTTGTCACCGTTCACCTTCCTTTGACTCACTTGCTCGCTTCCTTGGGGTGGATATCTCTGGGCTTATGAGGAATTAAGTGAGTGACATGATGTGATGTGCAGAGCTGGGAAGGCTAATTTACTTTGGCTCGTATATTCTTCCTCAGGCACAAATAAGAGAACACCAACAAGTTCCCCACCATCCTGACTTTGAAATACACTGTTATTCCTTCACTGGGCCTGAATCCTGAAATTCCCTCCCTAATTGCAGTGTGGGTGCACCTCCACCATATGATCTACAGTGGTACAAGAAGGCTGTTCATCATCACCTTCTCAAGGGCATTTAGGGATGGACAGTAAATGCTGGCCTTGTCAGCAGGTCCTTGCTCCAGAAGACCAGCAGGATTTGGGAAGACCAAACAGTGTCTTTCACCAAGTTGTTGACCCTCTACTAGCAATTGATACTTGTCTTGAAGTGTACCTGGAGTTATAGGACATCCCTGCTTGCTGCAACATCTTAATGCCATAAATAGTGCGGCAGCTTATTAAATGATTTTTATTCTGTTAGTTACTGTGTATGTCACCTTTAACTAATTTTACTAATTTTCAACCTATTTCATCCTGACCCACTCACTGCTCGTTGCGCTGCTGGCAATTGAAAGCTGCCAGCTCCTAATTGGCTCTCATCCTCGAGGTCTTAATTACTGAAGGAGGCCCTACATTGGTCAATTATGTGCCTAACAGCAGTTAATTTAGTCATGCCTCGCCCATGGAAGTAATGTGGGTCTCCCACTGGTTCCCCAACAAGGTGAGAACCCTGTCACTAACATTAAATCCCAGCCAAAATTACAGGTCAAGATTGTCATGATATTCAAACACACACATCATGATAGACACACCAACAGACAAATCAGAACACACAACACCACAACCAATGACAGAAAGATATAAAAGCACAGACACGACCCCCGGTGGTCAGTATTAGCTGCAGAGGAGAACCAGGACACATCTGTTACCAAACACACTCAGGGAGACAGCACGTGCAGAGTATCCAGAACGAACTGTATTATAAGAGTTATAATAAAATAGAGTTGTACCACATACAACTGTGTTGGCTCATCTGTGCACCAGAGCACCCAACACCACATGGTACAGGAGTGGATCGATACCTGCCGGCATACCTCAGTGTACACAGACAACCAGCAGTGCCCAGGCAAAATGATAGACCTCCCGGTTCCGCAGCCGCTCCAGTGCTACGGCGATCTCCGCGAAAACTGGCGGCGATTCCGGCAAATGTTCGAATTGTTCCTGGTGGCAGCTGAACTCCAAGACCTGGATGATAGGGAAAAAATTGAATTTCTCCTCACCATCGCCGGTGCAAGGGCAAGAGAAATATTCACAAGGTTCAGGTTCTTCAGGAGGCAGCAAAGGTACGATTACCAGGCAGTCCTGGACAAATTCTCCAAGTACTGTGAAGAAAACGCAATCCAATCGGCAAATAAAGGTAAGAAAAGCTGCAGTACTCACCTCGTGGCTGGGATCCCGGAGCCCGAATTCCCAGAAGCCAAAATCCCGGGCCTGAGAGAAGGCTGGGTCGAGGTCGGCGGCCATCTTGCTAAAGGTATAACGCTAGCACAGTTGCGCGAGCAGTGCGCAGAACCGGAAGTTTCGTTTGCGCATGCGCGAGATGCTGCGCATGCGCAGTCAAGAAAACGGCCATCGGTAAAGGAACAGCGATCTGAGCATGCGCAGTCGCTTCCTACGTGCTACATACCGAGCGTCAGGATGTCAGAGGCCCCAGACTGCACCAATTTAAAAGGGAAATGTCCCAAATCCAATTTAAAAGGGAAACGTCCCAAATCAAAAAAACAAAAATCTGTTAAAGCTGTAAAACAACCTTCCCTCACCTGGAATGACAGCACAGTGCCGCAAATTGACCCAGGAGATGAATTTGACCTCCGAAGAACCCTCCGACAAGCAGTTACCTACGCACAAGCCGATGATTCCGACCTTGAATACTTCGATGACGATCTTTACAGTGTTTCCGGACCTCGCGAGCCCAATGATAGCTCCGTGGTCCTATATGACTATGACTCGGACGAACCTTTCGTGTTGCACATTGGCGGCCCCCACATTGAATCCGACGCAGATGCGGATTCATTTTTCGGATTTGAGGATCTTCAATCCAGCAGATATGACGTTCCAACTTATCAGTACCGGATGATGCTGCAGCCTGACATTAACAGACAGGGAGCGGTGTAAGCACACGGAGAGTGCCCTGCTGCCACACAGAGCGTAGTCCACGTCCCGCTCAACGTTCCCGACTCTATGAAAGAAGACATGCAAGACTCCAGAGTGCAGTCCTCGCATGAACCAGAAGTGACTCCAGTGTCACAAGCTTCCACAGCAAGCTCGTGGACAGACTCCACAATTGCAGAAATGCAAGACTCCAGAGCGCAGTCCTTGCACGGACAAGAAGTGACTCCAGTGTCACAAGTCTCCACAGAGAGCTCGTGGACAGCCTCCACGATAGAGGCAACGCAAGACTCCAGAGCGCAGCCCTTGCACGAACAAGAAGTGACTCCAGTGTCACAAGCCTCCACAGAGAGCTCGTGGACAGCCTCCACGATAGAAGCAACGCAAGACTCCAGAGCGCAGTCCTTGCACGAACAAGAAGTGACTCCAGTGTCACAAGCCTCCACAGAGAGCTCGTGGACAGCCTCCACGATAGAAGCAACGCAAGACTCCAGAGCGCAGTCCTTGCACGAACAAGAAGTGACTCCAGTGTCACAAGCCTCCACAGAGAGCTCGTGGACGGACTCCACGATGGAAAGAACGCAAAACTCCAGAGCGCAGTCCTTGCAGGAACAAGACCATGAGGGTCTAGCAACCTCTCCTGACCAACCAGCGGCAGACGATGCAAGTCTGCCATGCTCACGTGAACAGCAAGAAGGCTATAACAGCCTACCATGCTCCACTACACAGCAGCATGAACATGACGGTCTCTCATGCTACAATGAAGGGCACAGCGCTGAAGACTGTTCAAGCCCAACTGAAGACAAGCCAAAGGAATCGCCTCGTCCAAGCCCGAAGAAAAAAGGTTTATGCGCTGACCTTCAGGATCATTATAGCCGAACAGAGATTAATAATGCTGCACGGCCACAGAAGGATGCTGAGGATTTGCTAACGAAATTAATTGAATGTTTAACTTGCAAGGAGCAGACTGAGAATTGCCAGTGTTTTAGTACGGATCGAAAAAATGGACAAGACATTGATCCTCAGGTAATGGAAATAACACAACCTGAATCATATCTACAGCAGGGACAAATGTCTCCCTTCAACACAACACCGCAAAATCCCAACTTCGGAGACCAGCAGTTAGTCAGTAATGACTCTTCAAACCTTGAGGGGAACATTAATTGCATTGAACCTATACACGTTCCACTGATTATTGAGCAGAACATTGGAGCAAGAATCCTGAGGACACCGACATCGAGTAGCCAGATAACGAATTTAAAACCCACAGCAGTTTCAAGTGAACCAAGTGTGCTTTCCACTAATGGTGAAGATGCAGATAAGGTCGACCCGATTATCCATTGTACCACACTAACCCCAGTGATTAAGCAGTTATGTATGGGGAGTATAATGTGGGCAATTGAGAACAGCAAAAGAGAGACTGTGACCATGCCAGTCCCAGCAAAATCAGACCCAGAGACCATGAAGGCATGTACATTAGACAAAGATACATATGAGGCACCTGAGAAGAAAAGTGAAACGGAATGTTCTTTGGAAAATAGTACAATGTCGATAGAAACATTGGATCCTATATTCGAGACCATACCTATGGGAGAATTTGGGGGTAATAAACAAGGTTCTGCAATGTCTGGGGGAAGATTTAAAATTCCAAAGAAGAAAAGCCCAAATGAAGGACAACGGCAAGACAATGACAGTCCACCGACATGGTGTGCACCACCAGATGAAAACTCTGACAATTTACCCAACCCTAGTGAACAGCAAGCTGCTAATGAGGATCTATCCACGGGATGTGAGACGAGTGACGACAGCATCCCACTTCCCATGCAAAAGGTGCAAGGTGACAGACCTCGCCTAGTGCGTACCGAGGCACTCGACGATCACGGTGGGACCACTGACGACTGCGGTGGCAGCGCACCGCTTCCACCCTCGATGGCTCGACCCTCTCCACTGGTTGGTGCATTCCTGCATGTTCCGACTCCAGAAGTGCAGCTTCAGGGAATCTCGGCTGCCTCCAGTGAACCTGTTGGGACTCCAGACGGGGGGCATCGACGGAAGGCAGACCGGACTCCAGATGGGGAGCAGCCAAGCGCCGACTCTGATTCGCGCACGCCAGACCTTGCTCCGGACGGGCGGTGTCGCGGCCTCGGTGATGGCACGCTCAGGGTGACGGCGGATGCCACGGCGACAGGGAATGGATCGCGTGGCAGTCCCACTGGGTCGGCAGTGGCAACCAGCACCGGCGGTCCAAGATGGACACACCAATTCGCGCCATCGCCAGACGTTGATGCGAGCAACAATTCTCTCTCCAAGGCGACATGCTTCGACGTTTCTCTGCGGAGTCGCCCTTCCGGCACAGCAGGTGGCCGGAACCAGCGTACATGGTCTCGGCCAACTTCCACATCTGGCACAGTCATCGCCTTGCATGATATTAGTGATGGTGCTACTTCGATGGCAACGACCCATCGGCTACAAGATGCCGTCCACCACAAACATAAAAAGAAAAAGACTTCACCTTGTTCCTGGCATGCAGGGCGGATGGATTGGTGCGTAGGCGCAATCAGCGAGCTTTGCGCCGCCTTCCACGCTCGCAACTGAACCGTACGCACACGCCGGATCCTCCACTGGTTCCCAAGGATGACTTCGTGGAGATGCCACGGATCATGCCCCTTCCATCGTCACCAGAACCAAACCACAGCCAAGGCACCACTAACAAAGATGTTGAATGTTATATTTGCACGAATGAAAAAACCAAGCACTGCACGAAGTACAACAAATGGTAAAGTAGAGACTTCGGCAACAGCATCACCTCCAACAGTCCAAGGTGAACCAGTGTGACCCCAAATCTCCACAGCTGAACCGGCTTGAGGACCAGCCCATTCTTGAGGCGGTCACCCATTAGACTGGACTTATAACGCTGTTCATACGTTCAAAAAGTCAAACACTTCTGTATTATAACCTGTTGTTGTTTATTGTTCCAGATATCGTCTGACCAGACCAATGTTCAAGTTTTTTTTTTGTTTTTTTTTTCTCTCGCATCCAAGTTTTGTTATGGTACAACCTTGTTAGTGTGACGCACCCGACATCGCCCCATGTAAATAGTTACGTCATATACACACGCTGTACATAACACACACACACACTCTTCGATGCACTCACGACACAATTATATTTATAACCACGTAGGCACATATCTTTGTAAAAAGGGGGGATGTCATGATATTCAAACACACACATCATGATAGACACACCAACAGACAAATCAGAACACACAACACCACAACCAATGACAGAAAGATATAAAAGTACAGACACGACCCCCGGTGGTCAGTATTAGCTGCAGAGGAGAACCAGGACACATCTGTTACCAAACACACTCAGGGAGACAGCACGTGCAGAGTATCCAGAACGAACTGTATTATAAGAGTTATAATAAAATAGAGTTGTACCACATACAACTGTGTTGGCTCATCTGTGCACCAGAGCACACAACACCACAAAGATCACACTTGTGAGCTAATGTAGGTGTTCAGCAAAGCAGTCAGTGATTGTTCTCCTCAAAGTAGAGGAGACTGCATTGTGAACAGGAAATACAGTATTCTAAATAGAAGGGGAAGTACAAGTAAATCATTGTTTCACCTGGAAGCAATGTTTGGGGTCTTGGACTGGGAGAAGGGAAGAGGTAAAAGGGCAGGTGTTGCATCTTCTTTGCGTGTGTAAAAGGTGCTGTGGAAAGGGGCATGGACAAGATGTTGGAGGTGATTGAAGAGTGGACAAAGGTGTCACAGGGGGAACGGTACATATGAAAAACTGAAAGAGATGGGAGGGAAAAGATTTGTTTCATGATGGTATCGCTGGTGATGACAGAAATAGAAGAGGATGCCCTGCTGAGTCCGGAGACTGGAAGGGTGGAAGATGAGAAGAAGGGGAACCCTATTGTCTTGGGAGGATGGGAAGGGGTGAGAACAGAAGTGCAGGCATTGGAAAGGACATAGTTAGGGCTGTCAACCATGGTGAGGAGGAATCCCCAGTTGACGAAAAAGGAAAACGTAGTGCTGCTATGGAAGGTGTTTCGGCAGAGTAGATACCATGGATCTGAGAAACTGGAAGAATAGAATAGAGTCCTTAGCGGAAGCGTGGGGCGCGATTCTCCACTCCCGCGCCGGTTGGGAGAATCGCCTGGGCCGGCAAAATTTCCCGGGACGCCGATCCGACGCCCTCCCGCGATTCTCCCAAGCGGCGGGAACGGCCTGGTCGGGTTTCGCGGGCCGGAGAATCGCCGGAGACACCCAAAATGGCGATTCTCCGGCACCCCCGCTATTCTCAGGCCCGGATGGGCTGAGCGGCCAGGCCAAAACGGCGGGTTCCCCCCGGCACCGTCCACACCTGGTCGCTGCCGTCGTGAAAGGTGCGTGAACGCTGGGGGGGGCGGCCTGCGGAGGGGCATGGGGGGAATCCTGCACCGGGGGGTACCTCAAATGTGGGGTGGCCCGCGATCGGTGCCCATCGATCGTCGGGCCGTCCTCTCTAAAGGAGGACCTCCTTCTTTCCGCGGCCCCGCAAGATCCGTCAGACATCTTCTTGCAGGGCGGACGTAGAGAGGACGGCAACCACGCATGCGCGGATGACGCCCGTTATGCGGCACCGGCCGCGTCATCGATGTGGCGCCGCCTTTACGCGGGCGACAAGGCCTGGCGCGTGTAGATGACGCGGCCCCGATCCTGGCCCATTGTCAGGGCCTGAATCGGTCGGGATTGGGGCCGTTTCGCGCCGTCGTGAACCTCGACGGCGTTCACGACGGCGCGGCCACTTCAGCGCGGGAGTGGAGAATCCCGCCCGTAGTTTCAGGAAGCGTAATCATGATAACTGTGGGAGTTAGTGGGCTTATGGTGAATATTGATTGATAATGGATTCATAAAGGCTGACAAATGGAAGGGAGGAGTTGAAGATGGACCATGGGATGGTGAGAAAGGGTGGGAATTTTGAACAAAGTTAATGTAGTTTTCCAGTTCAGAGTGGGAGCAGGAATGACACCAACAAGCTATGAGTTTTCAAATTTAAATGTTCAAGAGAAATTCACATTCAAGCACAAGAGGGCATCAAAGTCAAGTCTGAGCACTGAACACTGGTTAACAATCAGGAGTAGGCATCCTCAGTTTCCCACAGATATTTTTAATCAGTGAAAATGGATTGAATTCCATTAAATCCGCATATAGTTGTTGGAATCTTGAGCCCAGATTATTGCATAAGCATAAAGGATAACAACCTTTAGCTTCAGAAATTAGAATTCCCTGAAATGAAACTAGATCATCTTTGGCCTGTCATGACATCCATGCAATGGCGGTGCATCAATGTCCGTCACTGGCTCTTATCTACATAGTAAGAACTCTTGCAACCCAAGGTCCAACAGGTTTGTTTCAAATCACTAGCTTTCAGAGCACTACTCCTTCCTCAGGTGAATGAAGAGGTAGGTTCCAGAAACAGAATGTAGACAAAGTCAAAGGTGCAAGACGATACTTTGGATGGACGTCTTTACAGGGAATTAAGTCTTTACAGATCCAGAGAGAGGGATAATCACAGGTTAAAGAGGTGTGAATTGTCTCAAGTCAGAACAGTTGGTAGGATTTCGCAAGTCCAGGCCGGATGGTGGGGGGTGAATGTAATGCGATATGAATCCAAGGTGCCAGTTGAGGCTGTACTGATGTGTGCGGAACTTGGCTATAAGTTCCTGCTCGGCGAATCTGCGTTGACGCGTGTCCTGAAGGCTGCATTGGAGAACGCTTACCCAAAGATCAGAGGCTGAATGCCCTTGACTGCTGAAGTGTTCCCCGACTGGAAGGGAACATTCCTGCCTGGCGATTGTCGCGCGATGTCCGTTTATCCGTTGACGCAGCGTATGCATGGTCTCGTCAATGTACCACGCTTCGGGACATCCTTTCCTGCAGCGTACGAGGTAGACAACGTTGGCCGAGTCGCATGAGTATGTACCACATACCTGGTGGGTGGTGTTCCCACGTGTAACGGTGGTACCCTTGATGATCTGGCATGTCTTGCAGAGATTGCCATGGCAGTGTTGTGTGGTGTCGTGGCCGCTGTTCTGAATTATGGGTAGTTTGCTGCAAACAATGGTTTGTTTGAGGTTGCGCGGTTGTTTGAAGGCAAGTAGTGGGATTGTGGGAATGACCTTGGCAAGATGTTCATCTTCATCGATGACGTGTTGAAGGCTGCGAAGAAGATGTCATAGTTTCTCCGCTCCGGGGACGTACTGTACGGCGAAAGGTACTCTGTCGGTTGTGTCCCGTGTTTGACTTCTGAGGAGGTTGGTGCGTTATTTTGCTGTGGCGCATTGGAACTGTTGACCGATGAGTCGAGCGCCATATCCCGTTCTTACGAGGGCATCTTTCAGTGTCTGTAGATGTCTGCTACGCTCCTCCTCGTCTGAGCAGTTCCTGTGTATATGGAGGGCTTTCCCATAGGGGATGGCTTCTTTAATGCGTTCAGGGTGGAAGCTGGAGAAGTGGAGCATCTTAAGGTTATCCGTGGGGTTGCGTTATAGCGAAGTGCTGAGGTGACCGTCCTTGATGGAGATGAGTGTGTCCAAGAATGCAACCGATTCTGGAGAGTAGTCCATGATGAGTCTGATGGTGGCGTGGAACTTATTGATGTCACGTGTAGTTGTTTCAGTGATTCTTCACCGTGGGTCCAAAGCAAAAAAAATGTAATTGATGTATCTGGTGTATAACGTCGGTTGAAGGTCCAGTGCGGTGAGGAGGTCTTGTTCAAACGTGTGCATGAAGATGTTGGCATATTGAGGTGCGGATTTGGTCCCCATGGCTGTTCCATGTGTCTGGATGCAGAAATTGTTTTTTGAACGGAAGACGTTGTGATCCAGAATGAAGCGGATGAGTTGCAGAATTGCGTCTGGAGATTGGCAGTTATCGGTGTTGAGTACTGAGGCTGTTGCAGCAATGCCGTCGTCATGAGGGATGCTGATGTAGAGTGCTGAGTTGTCCATTGTGACGAGGAATGTTCCTGGTTCAACTGGTCCATGGGTGCTGAGTTTCTGTAAGAAGTCCGTCGTATCATGACAGACGCTGGGCGTGCCTTGTACGATGCATTTCAAGGTGCCCTCGATGTAGCCAGAGAGGTTCTCACACAGGGTCCCATTGCCAGATATGATAGGACGGCCTGGTGTGTTGGCCTTGTGTATTTTCGGGAGGCAGTAGAGATCTCCAACGCGGGGAGTACATGGGATGAGAGCACGTAGGGTGTTCTGAAGGTTTGGATCCAAGGTCATGATCAGTCTGTTGAGTTGGTGGGTGTGTTCCTTGGTCGGATCTGCGGGTCACTGTCTTTAGTGTTCCTGGTTGTTGAGTTGTCGGTACACTTCTTTGCAGTGGTCCGTTCTGTTCAGTATGACGGTGGCCCCTCCTTTGTCTGCTGGTTTGATGACGATGTTGCGGTTGGTCTTGAGAGCGCGGATGGCGTTGCGTTGTGCTTGGGTGACGTTCGGGGCTGTCTTATGAATGTGACTGATGAATCTGGCATTGACGCGACTCCTGACGGCTTGAGCATTCATGTCGAGTCTGGGGCAGCGGCCTTCCGGAGGGTTCCAATTCGACTCTTTCCTCTTCAGTTGCCGCACCGCAGATCTCTCGGTCTGCTGCTCCGGTTTATTGGTTGTCTCATTGGGTTCGCTGTCGGCCTCTTGTGGTCTGTGGAAGAACTCCCCGAGCCTCATTCGCCTGATTAATTCCTCTGTGTCTGCCACGAGACTGATGGGGTCCATTTTGGTGATGGTGCAGAAATTGACTCCTCTGCTGAGTGTCATAATATCCACGCATGTATATAATGAAGTGCAGACAGGCAGTGATTGACACACAGAATGGCCAGTAAGCACACAGCACAGTGCAGCCAATCAGCAGACAGGACACCACCACTATAAAGCCAGAGGGCACTAGGTTTCCCGCTCTCTATGGACCCAGCCACTGAGACAGTCAGGGTCCACGAGCTCGCACAGTGCAAACACCATGCGGTAGCTAGTACGTCTGGTCAGGCTAGTACAAGGTCTCCAGTCAGTTCAGTACAGTGTAGACCCAGTTCTATCGTTCAATAAAACCGTGTTGGATCTTCTACGGTGTTAGAGGTCTGTTACTCACATCGCTGCATCAAGTGCAGTCAACACATAACTGACCTGCCCAACACATCATGGTACTGCGGAGTGATACTGAAAATTGACGGACCTACCTCGAGTGATTCAGCATTGACCAGCACGCAGCCATCCGGTGACATGGAAAACATCAAGCCTCCTCCGCAGCTCCGCATCTCCGGCAACCTCGGTGCAAATTGGAAGCTCTTCAAGCAAAAGTTCCTCTGGTACATCGAGGCCTCCGACCTCGAAGCAGCATCGGATGCCAGGAAGATCACACTATTTCTCTCCACCGCGGGGGACCACGCCATCCACATCTACAACTCCCTCACGTTCACTGATGGCGAAGACAAAACAAAATTCAAAACAGTCCTACTGAACTTTGACAGCCACTGCGACATTGAGGTGAATGAGAGCTTTGAACGGTACGTTTTCCAGCAGAGGCTTCAGGGTAAGGATGAACCTTTTCAGTCCTTCGTGACCCATCTCCGCATCCTCGCGCAGTCATGTAACTATGACTCGACGGCTGATTCCATGATCCAGGATCAGATCGTTTTCGGGTCCACTCCGACTCCCTTCGGCGGCAGCTCCTGACAGTCAAACAGTTGACCCACTCTGTCGCTATCGAGACGTGCGTTGTCCATGAGCATGCTAAGAATCGTTACTCTCACATCAGGGCGGCAGAAACTGCGAAGCTGGCCTCCCACGAGGCGGAACGGGTGCAGGCCATTGCACAAATGCAGGGCCTGAGCATCGAGGAGAGTGGCCGTTTCGCGCTCTTTTCCGGGGTCCCTGCGCATGCGCGCCACGACCGAGTGGACGACGTGCCCAACAACCCGACTGCGCAGGTGCGTACGTCGACCAACCGCACTGCGCATGCGTGATGGCGCACGGAACGCGCTGACGTCGGCGCCATGACGTGTCCGAATTGTGGCTCCGCCCACTTAAAGCGGCAATGTCCAGCAAAAGGACGCCGGTGTCTACAGTGTGGCAAGCTTGGCCACTACGCAGCCCTTTGCAGATCTGCTCCACCACTCAGCAGCCAGCGATCCCAGCTGAGGCACAGAAGTGTCCGATCAATACAACAATGCATGCCAGAGTACGATCCCAACAGCCCAACGGACCCTGATGCTGAGTGCCTCAAGTCCCCATACTGGGTAAGCATCATAACTACACATGCGCTGCCTTCCACCACATCTATGCAACGCCTCTCGATCCTCAGTGTGGATCCCGGCAACGAGTGGTCTGCTGTCCTCACAGTGAACAAGGCCCGCATCCGGTTCAAACTGGACACCGGCACATCGGCGAACCTCATCTCGAAATCCGCCCTCGACACCATCCGCGCCAAACCAAGCATTCTTCCACTGGTCTGCCAGCTCCTTGACTACAATGGCAACGCCATAGCTGCCAGTGGCTCGTGTCAACTGGGGGTATCCAATAAGGCGATCAAGGCGACACTGCGGTTTGAAATCGTCGGGCCTGACAGAGCATATCTGCCCGGTGCTCGTGCCTGCAAGCTCCTGAACCTTGTTCAACGCGTCCACACCATGTCATCATCACCGGCGACGGCCTCGCCCGATGGAAACTTGCAAGCCGACATAGATGACATCATCACGCAGTACCACAGCGTGTTCGACAGAATGGGCACGCTCCCATACCGATACAAAATCCTGCTCAAGCCGAATGCCACGCCTGTAATTCATGCACCTCGCCGGGTGCCGGCGCCTCTCAAGGTTTGTCTGAAGAAGCAATTACAGGCCCTCCAGGACCAGGGCATCATATCAAAGGTTACTGAGCCCACAGACTGGGTCAGCTCCATGGTCTGCGTCAAGAAGCCGTCAGGGGAGCTTCACGTTTGCATTGACCCTAAGGATCTAAACCGCAACATCATGAGGGAGCATTACCCGATACCAAAACGAGAAGAGTTGACCAGTGAGATGGCTCATGCCAAGTTCTTTACTAAGCTCGACGCCTCCAAGGGTTTTTGACAAATATAACTGGACGCGCCCAGTCGCAAGTTGTGCACGTTCAACACCCCGTTTGGTCGTTACTGCTACAACCGGATGCCTTTTGCCATCATATCTGCCTCCAAAGTATTTCATCGTATCATGGAACAGATGATGGAGGGCATCGAGGGGGTGCAAGTATACGTTGACGATGTCATAATCTGGTCCACAATGCCCCAGGAACACATCGCTCGTCTCAAGCAGGTATTCCAAAGAATCCATGAACATGGTCTTCAGCTCAACAGGGCCAGGTGCTCATTTGGTCAATCGGAGATCAAATTCCTCGGTGACCACGTCTCGCAGCAGGGCATACGTATGGCCAGACACAGACAAGGAAATTCATTCCCAATATGGCATCCCACACCACGGCCCTCCGCCATCTCGTTAAAAAGTCAATGGAATTCCAGTGGCTGCCCACGCATGAAGAGGAATGGCGCGAGGTGAAAGCAAAACTCACGACAGCCCTGGCCCTAGCGTTCTTCAACCCAACCAAGGAAACCAAAATATCAACTGATGCAAGCCAGGACGGCATTGGGGCGGTGCTCCTTCAGCGGGATGACTCCGCGTCCTGGGCTCCAGTGGTGTATGCCTCCAGGGCCATGACGCCCACTGAGCAACGGTACGCTCAGATTGAGAAGGGCCTCCTAACAGGGATAGTCAAGTTCCACGACTATGTTTATGACCTGCCGAAATTCACGGTAGAGATGACAGGCCTCTAGTCCACATAATCCAGAAGGATTTAAATGACATGACACCTCGGTTACAGCGTATTCTTCTAAAGCTACGCCGCTACGACTTTGAACTGGTCTACATGCCAGGTAAAGAGCTCATCGTTGCAGATACCCTGTCCAGGTCTATTACCACACCGCATGAACAAAGTGACTTCATCTGCCACATAGAAGCCCAAGTGCAGGTGTGTGCCTCGAACCTTCCGGCCTCCGACGAACGGGTGGTCCAAATTCATGAGGAGACAGCCAAGGATCCTCTGCTGCAGCACGTGATGCAGCAATGGCTGGCAGAAGGGACAATGTCCCCAGTTCTATAATGTAAAAGACGACCTGACGGTGGTGGAGGGCATCCTTCTGAAACTCGACAGAATCATAATTCCTCAGAGTATGCGTGCTATGGTGCTGGGCCAACTCCATGAGGGTCACCTTGGGGTCGAGAAATGCCGACACAGAGCTCGGGAGGCGGTCTATTGGCCGGGCATCAGCCAGGACATTGCCGACACAGTCCTCAACTGCCCTATCTGTCAGAAGTTTCAACCAGCTCAACCCAAAGAAACGTTGCAGCAGCACGAGATTGTGACCTCTCCGTGGTCCAAAGTAGGTGTAGACCTTTTCCACTCCAAGGGGCGTGACTACGTACTCCTGGTCGACTACTTCTCCAGTTACCCAGAAGTAGTGAAACTGTCCGACCTCACGTCGAAGGCGGTAATCAAAGTCTGCAAAGAAACGTTCGCCAGGCATGGGATACCGCTCACGGTAATGAGCGACAATGGTCCTTGCTTTTACAGCCAGGAATGGTCTGACTTCGCACAGTCCTACAACTTCCGTCACATTACCTCCAGTCCCCACTACCCGCAGTCAAAGGGGAAGGCCGAAAAAGGGGTCCACATTGTAAAGCGGCTGCTGTGCAAAGCTGCAGATTCAGGCTCCGATTTTAACCTGGCGATGCTGGCATACAAGGCAACCCCACTGTCCACTGGATTATCTCCAGCCCAGATGCTCATGAATCACACTCTGAGGACCACAGTTCCAGACATCCACGCTCCCGACCTTGACCACCTCACGATCCTACAGAAAATGCAGCAGTCACGGGCCCGACAGAAAGCACACGTACGATGCCCATGCACGGATCTGCCCGAGCTGGCCCCAACTGATCATGTTCGCGTACAGTTGCCTGAGGGCAGCTGGTCAGCCACAGCTCTTGTGCTCAAACAAGTGGCCCCAAGATCATTCCTTGTCCGCATGGCTGGTGGCTCTCTGCTACGGCGCAACAGGCGGGCACTGCGAAGAGTTCCACGCCCGCTACCTGACCGGCGTGCCCCGCCGCCTACGATGCCTCCTCCGGACGTACCCTACCACGAGGCCACCTATCTACCAGCAATCCTGCCGGTCCACGCGCCCACCGCGATGCCAGCGATCCCGCCTCTCCAAGCGCAGGCGGTTCCTAATCCGCCTCTGCGGCAATCAACTAGAATTCGTCGCCCACCACAAAGATGGTGAGTCTATAGACTGAGCTTTTGTACATTTTTGTGATTTCACCAATTGGACCTCTGTAAATATTGTTTTGTTTGCCATGTATCTGCACTATCACAACCTTCCTATGTATATATGTTCGTTTAGACATCTTTCTGTTTATAGTCAGGTACACATATATATATATATTTATAAGCATCCACACCTTAGTATTTATTTTTTTTAAAAGGGGGGGGAGATGTCATAATAATCACGCATGTATATAATGAAGTGCAGACAGGCAGTGATTGACACACAGGATGACCAGTAAGCACACAGCACAGTGCAGCCAATCACCAGACAGGACACCACCACTATACAGCCATAGGGCACTAGGTTTCCGGCTCTCTCTGCGGTAGCTAGTAAGTCTGGTCAGACTAGTACAAGGTCTCCAGTCAGTTCAGTATGGTGTTGACCCACAGCTAAATATGTATGTTAGTTCTATCGTTCAATAAAACCGTGTTGGATCTTCTACAGTGTTAGAGGTCTGTTACTCGCATCGCTGCATCAAATGCAGTCCACACCGAACCGACCTGCCTAACACATCACTGAGGACTTCGATTTCGTCTGGTTGAAGGGTGTAGTCTGACAAGTTGACAATAGATTTCCCTGTATTGTTTTCTACTGTGGTACCGGGGGAGGCTTGGTTGCTGCTGGTGGTGATGCTGAGTTTCTCAAGCTTCCTGTTCTTGGTGTGCATATAGATGGCGTAGTATCATTGTCTCATCTGTTTGACCGTGTTCCGCAACTGGTCTGCTGCGTCCTGAGCGCAAGTTGAGAATGGACTCTAACTTTGTTTCCAGATTGCGGCGTCTGCTGTAGAGCTGGTTGAGGAGTGTGAGAGAGGTGTGACAGCAGAGTCTCTCAGCGTAGTTTGTGTTGTATGTCGACTTGAGTGGGTTTGTGATCTGTAGCACTTTCAGGAGCTTGTCTGCTTTCTTGCATCTTTGTAGAAACTTAATGTCAGTGTCTATATGTGTGAGATGGGGGTGCATTATTAGCAATCAGAATTGATTTGATTATGAACATGACCAACCAATCACAACTTAATAATAATAATCACTTGTCAAAAGTAGGCTTCAATGAAGTTACTGTGAAAAGTCCCAAGTCACCACATTCCAGCGCCTGTTCAGGGAGGCCAGTACGGGAATTGAACCCGCGCTGCTGGCATTGTTTTGCATTATTCTGCATTACAAGCCAGCTATTTAGCCCACTGTGCTAAACTAACCCCTAAAAAATAGGAGACAAAGTCAGCACTAGGAAAGTGCACTTTGTATGTTGCGCATCATTTTTAAAGTAAGATTCTGAATGGCTTTACAGGAAAGGGCAGTAAAAAACCAAGTTCAGAAGTTTGCAGGCCCGAGCACCGAGCAGGGATGCTCTGTCAGGTCCCACGATCTCAAATCGCAGTGTCGCTTTAAATGACTTGTTGGAAACTCCGAGTTGGCATGAGCCACTGGCAGCTATGGCATTGCCATTGTAGTCAAGGAGCTGGCAGGCCGGTGGAAGAATGCTTGGTCTGACGCGGATGGTGTCGAGATCGGATTTGGAGATGAGGTTCGCCGATGCGCCGGTGTCCAGTTTGAATCAGATGCGACTGTGAGGACAGCACATCACTCGTCGTCGGGATTCACGCTGAGGATCGGGAGGTGCTTCGCTGTCTTGGAGAAAGGCAGCGCATGCTTCATAATGATGCCCACCCGGTATGGAGATTTGAGGCACGCAGCATCAGGATCTATTGGGCTGTCGGGGTCAGAGTCTGGCATGGCCTGCTGTATTGAACGGACGCTTCTGCACCGCGGCTGGGATTGCTGGATGCTGGGCAGTGGAGTGGCCGTAGCCGTGGGAATTCCGCAACCTGCCGTCTGGCAAACGCCCTTACCTGTAAGTACCTGAAGGTGTTCCCCGGGGGGGGAGCCCGTACTTCTCCTCCAGCTCACCCAGGCTTGCGAACGTCCCGTCCACAAACAGGACCCCAACTTTCGTATCCCTGCCCTGTGCCACCCCGCAAACCCTCCACCTGTTCTTCCTGGGGCGAACCGTAGTGGGGTCCCCGTCGAGGCCTCCACTTCCCACCTGTGCCGCCTCCACTGCCCCCAAATTTTGAGGGCAGCCACCACCACTGGACTCGTGGTATACCTCCTTGGAGGGAGCGGCAGCGGCGCCGTTGCCAGCGCCCCCAGACTCGTACCCCCACAAGATGCCGTCTCCAGCCTCTTCCATGCGGCCCCCTCTCCCTCCATCACCCACTTGCACACCATCGTCGCATTGGCGGCCCAGTAGTATCCACAGAGGTTGGGCAGCGCCAGCCCCCCCTATCTCTACTCCGCTCCAGGAACACCCTTCTCACCCTCTGAGTCCCTCGCGCCTACACAAACCCCATTATACTCCTGTTAACTCGCCTGAAAAAAGCCTTCGGGATAAACACGGGGAGGCACCGGAACAGGAACAAAAAACCTTGGGAGCACCGTCATTTTGACTGACTGCACCCTACCCACCTCTTGAACTCCTCCTCCATTTGCTCCACCAGCCTTGTAAAATTAAGCCTATGCAGGGCCCCCCAGCTCCTGGCCACCTGGACTCCCAGATACCTGAAGCTCCTCTCCGCCTTTTTTAGTGGGAGCTCGCCAACCCCCCTCTCCTGGTCCCCTGGATGAACTATGAACAGCTCGCTCTTCCCCATGTTGAGCTTGTACCCCGAAAAGTCACCGAATTCCCTCAGAATCCTCATTACCTCCGGCATTCCTCCCACCAGGTCCGCCACATACAGCAGCAGGTCGTCTGCATAAAGTGACACCCTATGCTCCTCCCCACCACGCACCAACCCTCTCCAGTTCCTTGACTCCCTCAGTGCCATAGCCAGGGGTTCAATCGCCAGTGCGAAGAGCAGGGCGGACAAGGGACACCCCTGTCTCGTCCCTCGGTGCAACCGAATGTACTCGGACCTCCTCCTGTTTGTGGCCACACTCGCCATTGGAACCTCATACAACAGCCTAACCCACCTGACAAACCCCTCCCCAAACCCGAAACTCTTCAGCACCTCCCACAGGTACGCCCACTCTACCCTATCGAAGGCTTTCTCAGCGCCCATCGCCACCACTATCTCCGCCTCCCCCTCCCTCGCCGGCATCATGATAACGTTCAAAAGCCTCCGCACATTCGCGTTCAACTGCCTCCCCTTCACAAATCCCGTCTGGTCTTCATGGATGATCTGCGGCACACAATCCTCAATCCTCGTGGCTAAGACCTTCGCCAGCACCTTGGCATCTACATTTAGCAAGGAAATCAGTCTGTAAGACCCACACTGCAGGGGATCTTTGTCCCGCTTCAGGATCAAGGAGATCAGTGCCCGGGACATCGTCGGGGGCAAAGCCCCCCCCTTCCTTGCCTCATTGAAGGTCCTAACTAACAGCGGGCCCAACAGGTCCATACATTTTTTATAGAATTCGACCGGGAATCCGTCCGGCCCCGGTGCCTTCCCCGCCTGCATGCTTCCTATCCCTTTGATCAGTTCCTTCAGCCCAATCGGGGCCCCCAATCCCGCCACCAGTCCCTCTTCACCTTTGGAAACCTCAATTGGTCCAGATAGCGCCCCATCCCTCCCTCCTCCAGTGGGGGCTCGGATCGGTACAATTCCTCGTAGAAGTCCCTGAAGACCCCATTGATGCCAGCTCCACTCCGCACCACACTCCCTCCCCTGTCCTTAACTCCCCCGATCTCCGTAGCTGCATCCCACTTCCGAAGCTGATGCGCCAGCATCCGGCTTGCCTTTTCCCCATACTCGTAAATCGCCCCCTGGGCCTTCCTCCACTGCACCTCCGCCTTCCTGGTGGTCACCAGGTCGAATTTGGCCTGGAGGCTGCGCCTCTTCCTCAACAGTCCTTCCTCAGGCACCTCCGCATACCTCCTGTCTACCCTCACCATCTCTCCCACCAGCCTCTCCCTTTCCCCCCCGCTCCCTCCGCTCCTTGTGGGCCCTAATGGAGATCAGCTCTCCCCTCACTACCGCCTTCAGTGCCTCCCATACCATCCCCACTCGGATCTCCCCGTTGTCGATGGTCTCCAGGTACCTCTCTATACTTCCTCGGACCCGCTCGCTCACTTCCTCGTCCGCCAACAGCCCCACCTCCAAGCACCACAGCGGCCCTGGTCCCTCTCCTCCCCCATCTCCAAGTCTACCCAATGCGGGGCATGGTCCGAAATGGCTATTGCCGAATACTCAGTATCCTCTGCTCTCGCTATCAACGCCCTACTCAAGATGAAAAAGTTGATTCGGGAATAAGCCTTATGGACATGTGAGAAGAATGAAAATTCTCTAGCCCCCGGCCTTGCAAATCTCCAAGGGTCCACCCCTCCCATCTGGTCCATAAACCCCCTCAGCACTCTAGCCGCCGCCGGTTTCCTACCCGTCCTAGACCTGGAGCGATCCAGTGCCGGGTCCAGCACCATGTTAAAGTCTCCCCCCATTATCAGACCCCCCCACTTCCAAGTCTGGGATCCGACCCAACATATGCTGCATAAAACCCGCATCGTCCCAGTTCGGGGCATACACATTGACCAGTACCACCCTCTCTCCCTGCAACTTACCACTTAACATTATGTACCTGCCGCCATTATCTGCCACAATGCTCGACGCTTCGAATGACATATTCTTTCCCACCAAGATCGCCACCCCTCGATTTTTGGCAACCAGCCCCGAGTGAAACACCTGACCTACCCACCCTTTCCTCAATCTTACCTGGTCTGCCACCTTCAGGTGTGTCTCCTGAAGCATAACCACATCCGCCTTGAGCCCCTTCCGGTGTGCGAACACGCGGGCCCGCTTAACCAGCCCATTCAGTCCCCTTACATTCCAGGTTATCAGCCGGATCAGGTGGCTCCCCCGCTGACTAGCCATGACCCCTCCTCGGCCAGCCACGAGCCCGCACCCCACACACGGCCCGTTCCCCACAGCGGCATACCCCCATCCCGACCCCCCCCCCCCCCCCCCCCCCCCTCGCTCCAGCTCCTCCTTGACCATAGCAGCAGCAACTCGATTCCTCTTCCCCCCCTTCCCGGCTAGGACCCATCCTGGCTGATTTACTCCCCCCATTGCACTTCCGCAAGTCAGCTGACTCCTGCTGACCCCGGCCACTCCCGCCTCTCCTTCGTCTCCTCCCATTGTGTGGCACACCCTCCTCTCCCGTCCCCATCCATAGGCTCTCCCCCTCCCCCTTCTGTTCTAAGTGTGGGAAACAACCCTAGTTTCCCCACCCTGGCCCCACCCCCTCCAGTCTTCAGCGCGGGAAAAAGCCGGCGCTTTCCACCTACCAGACCCCGCCACCTCTGACGCATCCTTTTACAAGCCCGGTCCCCTCACCCCGATTCGGGCCTCCCCCTCCCCCGCGGGGCCCCATCTCACCTCCAAGAGCCCCCCCGACCAACCCAACCCAAACAATGCCCAACCCGCCCCAGCCACCCTCACCGACCCAAAAGAGAAAAAACACAAAGAAAAAGAAACCCGGAGCAATACAAAGGTCCCCCTCTCGAAACAAAAATAAACATAGCCTATCAACCGCAGTCCCAAAACGCCCGTCCCGACCCTCAATCTGTGTCCAACCTTTCGGCCTGAACAAAGGCCCACGCCTCCTCCGGAGACTCAAAATAATGGTGCCGGTCCTTGTAGGTGACCCACAGTCGCGCCGACTGCAACATGCCAAACTTCACCCCCTTCCTGTGCAGCACCGCCTTCGCACAATTGTACCCGACCCTCCTCTTCGCCACCTCCGCACTCCAGTCTTGATATATCCGAACCTCTGCGTTCTCCCGCCTGCTGCTCCTCTCCTTCTTGGCCCACCTGAGCACACATTCCCGATCGACGAACCGATGGAACCTCACCAGCACCGCCCGCGGAGGCTCGTTAGCCTTGGGCCTCCTCGCCAGCACTCTATGGGCCCCCTCCAGCTCCAGGGGCCCCTGGAAGGACCCCGCTCCCATCAGCGAGTTCAACATGGTGACCACATACGCCCACACATCCGGCCCCTCCAGCCCCTCCGGGAGGCCCAGAATCCGCAGATTCTTCCGCCTCGACCGATTCTCCATCTCCTCGAACCGCTCCTGCCATTTCTTGTGGAGTGCCTCGTGCACCTCCACCTTTACCGCCAGGCCTAAGATCTCATCCTCGTTGTCAAAGAACAAAGAAATGTACAGCACAGGAACAGGCCCTTCGGCCCTCCAAGCCCGTGCCGACCATACTGCCCGACTAAACTACAATCTTCTACACTTCCTGGGTCCGTATCCTTCTATTCCCATCCTATTCATATATTTGTCAAGATGCCCCTTAAATGTCCCTATCGTCCCTGCTTCCACTACCTCCTCCGGTAGCGAGTTCCAGGTACCCACTACCCTCTGCGTAAAAAACTTGCCTCGTACATCTACTCTAAACCTTGCCCCTCTCACCTTAAACCTATGCCCCCTAGTAATTGACCCCTCTACCCTGGGGAAAAGCCTCTGACTATCCACTCTGTCTATGCCCCTCATAATTTTGTATACCTCTATCAGGTCGCCCCTCAACCTCCTTCGTTCCAGTGAGAACAAACCGAGTTTATTCAATCGCTCCTCATAGCTTATGCCCTCCATACCAGGCAACATTCTGGTAAATCTCTTCTGCACCCTCTCTAAAGCCTCCACATCCTTCTGGTAGTGTGGCGACCAGAATTGAACACTATACTCCAAGTGTGGCCTAACTAAGGTTCTATACAGCTGCAACATGACTTGCCAATTCTTATACTCAATGCCCCGGCCAATGAAGGCAAGCATGCCGTATGCCTTCTTGACTACCTTCTCCACCTGTGTTGCCCCTTTCAATGACCTGTGGACCTGTACTCCTAGATCTCTCTAACTTTCAATACTCTTGAGGGTTCTACCATTCACTATATATTCCCTACCTGCATTAGACCTTCCAAAATGCATTACCTCACATTTGTCCGGATTAAACTCCATCTGCCACCTCTCCGCCCAAGTCTCCAGACAATCTAAATCCTGCTGTATCCTCTGACAGTCCTCATCGCTATCCGCAATTCCACCAACCTTTGTGTCATCTGCAAACTTACTAATCAGACCAGTTACATTTTCCTCCAAATCATTTATATATACTACAAAGAGCAAAGGTCCCAGCACTGATCCCTGTGGAACACCACTGGTCACAGCCCTCCAATTAGAAAAGCATCCCTCCATTGCTACCCTCTGCCTTCTATGGCCTAGCCAGTTCTGTATCCACCTTGCCAGTTCACCCCTGATCCCGTGTGACTTCACCTTTTGTACTAGTCTACCATGAGGGACCTTGTCAAAGGCCTTACTGAAGTCCATATAGACAACATCTACTGCCCTACCTGCATCAATCATCTTAGTGACCTCCTCGAAAAACTCTATCAAGTTAGTGAGACACAACCTCCCCTTCACAAAACCGTGCTGCCTCTCACTAATACGTCCATTTGCTTCCAAATGGGAGTAGATCCTGTCTCTAAGAATTCTCTCCAGTAATTTCCCTACCACTGAAGTAAGGCTCACCGGCCTGTAGTTCCCGGGATTATCCTTGCTACCCTTCTTAAACAGAGGAACAACATTGGCTATTCTCCAGTCCTCCGGGACATCCCCTGAAGACAGCGAGGATCCAAAGATTTCTGTTAAGGCCTCAGCAATTTCCTCTCCAGCCTCCTTCAGTATTCTGGGGTAGATCCCATCAGGCCCTGGGGACTTATCTACCTTAATATTTTTTAAGACGCCCAACACCTCATCTTTTTGGATCTCAATGTGACCCAGGCTATCTACACACCCTTCTCCAGACTCAACATCTACCAATTCCTTCTCTT
Organism: Scyliorhinus torazame; assembly: GCF_047496885.1. Taxonomy (NCBI): domain Eukaryota; kingdom Metazoa; phylum Chordata; class Chondrichthyes; order Carcharhiniformes; family Scyliorhinidae; genus Scyliorhinus; species Scyliorhinus torazame. Next base: position 314,612,065 of record NC_092707.1, read on the forward strand.
TGGTGAATACTGATGCAAAGTATTCATTTAGTACCTCGCCCATTTCCTCAGGCTCCACACATAGATTCCCTTGCCTATCCTTCAGTGGGCCAACCCTTTCCCTGGCTACCCTCTTGCTTTTTATGTACGTGTAAAAAGCCTTGGGATTTTCCTTAACCCTATTTGCTAATGACGTTTCGTGACCCCTTCTAGCCCTCCTGACTCCTTGCTTAAGTTCCTTCCTACTTTCCTTATATGCCACACAGGCTTCGTCTGTTCCCAGCCTCTTAGCCCTGACAAATGCCTCCTTTTTCTTTTTGACGAGGCCTACAATATCACTCGTCATCCAAGGTTCCCGAAAATTGCCGTATTTATCTTTCTTCCTCACAGGAACATGCCGGTCCTGTATTCCTTTCAACTGACACTTGAAAGCCTCCCACATGTCAGATGTTGATTTGCCCTCAAACATCCGCCCCCAATCTATGTTCTTCAGTTCCCGCCTAATATTGTTATAATTAGCCTTCCCCCAATTTAGCACATTCATCCTCGGACCACTCTTATCCTTGTCCACCAGTACTTTAAAACTTACTGAATTGTGGTCACTGTTACCGAAATGCTCCCCTACTGAAACATCTACCACCTGGCCAGGCTCATTCCCCAATACCAGGTCCAGTACCGCCCCTTCCCTAGTTGGACTGTTTACATATTGTTTTAAGAAGCCCTCCTGGATGCTCCTTACAAACTCCGCCCCGTCTAAGCCCCTGGCACTAAGTGAGTCCCAGTCAATATTGGGGAAGTTGAAGTCTCCCATCACCACAACCCTGTTGTTTTTACTCTTTTCCAAAATGTGTCTACCTATCTGCTCCTCTATCTCCCGCTGGCAGTTGGGAGGCCTGTAGTATACCCCCAACATTGTGACTGCACCCTTCTTATTCCTGATCTCTACCCATATAGCCTCACTACCCTCTGAGGTGTCCTCTCGCAGTATAGCTGTGATATTCTCCCGAACAAGTAGCGCAACTCCACCTCCCCTTTTACATCCCCCTCTATCCCGCCTGAAACATCTAAATCCTGGAACGTTTAGCTGCCAATCCTGCCCTTCCCTCAACCAGGTCTCTGTAATGGCAACAACATCATAGTTCCAAGTAGTAATCCAAGCTCTAAGTTCATCTGCCTTACCCGTAATGCTCCTTGCATTAAAACATATGCACTTCAGGCCACCAGACCCGCTGTGTTCAGCAACTTCTCCCCATCTGCTCTGCCTCAGAGCCACACTGTCCCTATTCCCTAGTTCTCCCTCAATGCTCTCACCTTCTGACCTATTGCTCCCGTGCCCACCCCCCTGCCATACTAGTTTAAACCCTCCCGTGTGACACTCGCAAACCTCGCGGCCAGGATATTTATGCCTCTCCGGTTTAGATGCAACCCGTCCTTCTTATACAGGTCACACCTGCCCCGGAAGAGCTCCCAGTGGTCCAGATAATGGAAACCCTCCCTCCTACACCAGCTGTTTAGCCACGTGTTTATCTGCTCTATCTTCCTATTTCTAGCCTCACTGGCACGTGGCACAGGGAGTAATCCCGAGATTACAACCCTCGAGGTCCTGTCTTTTAACTTTCTGCCTAGCTCCCTGAACTCCTGCTGCAGGACCTCATGCCCCTTCCTGCCTATGTCGTTAGTACCAATATGTACAACGACCTCTGCCTGTTTGCCCTCCCCCTTCAGGATTCCCTCTACCTGTTCGGAGACATCCTGGACCCTGGCACCAGGGAGGCAACATACCATCCTGGAGTCTCTTTCACGTCCACAGAAGCGCCTATCTGTGCCCCTGACTATAGAGTCCCCTATTACTATTACTCTTCTGCACTTTGACCCTCCCTTCTGAACATCAGAGCCAGCCATGGTGCCACTGCTCTGGCTGCTGCTGTTTTCCCCTGATAGGCTATCCCCCCCGACAGTATCCAAAGGGGTATATCTGTTCAAGAGGGGGACAACCACAGGGGATTCCTGCACTGACTGCCTGCCCTTTCTGGTGGTCACCCATTTCTCTGCCTGCACCTTGGGTGTGACCACATTTACATAACTGCGATCTATGACGCTTTCCGCCACCTGCATGCTCCTAAGTGCATCCAATTGCTGCTTCAACCGAACCATGCGGTCTGTGAGGAGCTCCAGTTGGGTGCACTTTCTGCAGATGAAGCCATCCGGGACGCTGGAAGCCTCCCGGACCTGCCACATCTCACAGTCAGAGCACAGCACCCCTCTAACTGACATTGCGTCAATTAATTAAAATTTGTCTTTTTTTTTTTAAATACTTTTTTTTTATATTTCAAAGTTACTGTCAACTATCTGTTTCCTAGCACTAGATTTCTAATAGAAATGCGATAGCTAACTATAATACTCTCCGATCTCTGGCTTAGATATCCTCTAAATTATAATTAAGTTATTATGTTTAATTAGTTCCCAAATACTCAAATTTTTTTTAAATTTAGGTAGAATCCCAACCAGCCACTCTGGCCACAGCTTTTCTGTGATGTCACTTTAGTTTCCCCCCGACACACACAATTTGAAAAAAGGTATAAAAGTAAAAATAACTTACTTACCTTCTTACCTTCTGAGTGTCTTAGATGTTCTCAGGTTCTCTCGCTGACAGAGACTGCTCCTCCACCTCCGAACCTTGACCTGCACAATGCTAATAATATAATAATAATATAATATGGCACTTACCTTACACCAATGGGTCTTATTATTAGGTTAGAGGAGGAGGGCGGGTGGGAGACACTACACGTGTAGTGTCTTGGGTTTCCTCTCCACCAGAATTTATTGGTTGGGGGGGGGGGGGGGGGGGGGGACTTGCCAGAGGTCCGCGGGTCGAACTTCCGGTTCCCGCCTTATATAAAAACAACTAAAACAGAAAAGAAGAACAGACACAGGACCAGGCAAGGCTTTTTAAATTCACTACTCACCTCCAAGAAGGCCCCTGCGCACCGCTGCCGCCGAAATCCAAAGGGCTGCTCCTGTAAAGGTAAGGCTTTTAAATACACTACTCACCTTCAAGAAGGCCCCTGCGCACCGCTGCCGCCGATATCCAAAGGGCTGCTCCTGTAAAGGCAAGGCTTTTTAAAGTAAGTACTCACCTCCCAGAAGGCCCCTGCGCACCGCTGCCGCCGAAATCCAAAGGGCTGCTCCTGTAAAGGTAAGGCTTTTAAATACACTACTCACCTCCAAGAAGGCCCCTGCGCACCGCTGCCGCCGATATCCAAAGGGCTGCTCCTGTAAAGGCAAGGCTTTTTAAAGTAAGTACTCACCTCCCAGAAGGCCCCTGCGCACCGCTGCCGCCGAAATCCAAAGGGCTGCTCCTGTAAAGGTAAGGCTTTTAAATACACTACTCACCTCCAAGAAGGCCCCTGCGCACCGCTGCCGCCGATATCCAAAGGGCTGCTCCTGTAAAGGCAATGTCGGAGATCTTTTGTCGAGCCTCGCAGATCGCCACTCCCTGGGCCATCTGTGTCTCCAGCAGCTTATCAATAGAAGCCTTCATCGGCTCTAGCAGGTCCGTTTTAATCTCTCTGAAGCAGCGCTGGATACCCTCCTGCTGCTCCTCCGCCCACTGCATCCACGCTGGTTGATCTCCGCCCGCCGCCATTTTGTCCTTCTTCCCTCGCACCTTCTTCGGGTCCACCACCACCTTTTTTGTCGCCCCGCTCCTAGTTGAAGCCATATACTGACGGGGAGCTGTTGTAGACTCCTTCCCACACCGGGAAACGTCAAAAAAGTGCGGGTGGGGGCCCTGAAAAGTGCCCAAAAGTCAGTTTTTGCGGGAGCCGCCGAATGTGCGACTTAGCTCCACATAGCCGCAACCGGAAGTCCTTACTGGTCATCCTGTGTGTCAATCACTGCCTGTCTGCACTCCATTGTATACTTGGATGTATATTATGACACAGGTGAGAAGGGTGTTTTGGAGAGTGGATGAGGTTCGAATAGCGTTGCCAAGTTTGATGAACTATTATTGGGTGACAAATATCACAACGGTGAGGAAATGGACAGTGGAGGAGGGACCGGTGTGGGGGAGGATGGAGACTGCACCGTGTAGGGGAACCAGTTTGAGGGCACTGTTGTTTTCGCTGGTCCGGTACTCTGTGAGCCCGGTGGTGATTTCAGCGTTGCGAGGTTAGAGACAGTGCAGACAACACTTCGGGTTGGAGGGCATGTCGCAGTAGGCATAAATATGTGACAACCATAGGTTTGTGCGGGCGGAGCTGGATGCGAGGTTCCAGGGAGGGCAACAGGTGGGGATAGAGTACTTCAGGGAATTGTTTATAAGGAACAAGTTTGCCGGCCTGGAAGAGTTGGAGGAAATGTATGAGCTGCTGAATGGAATGGTTTCAGATACCTGCAGGTGAGGGGTTTGTTAGGATAGAGGTGCCGTCGTTCCCAGGGCTGCCACCTTTGGTGCTGCAAGGCAAGATGTTGTCAAGGATGATATTGGGGAAGGGAGGGTATCACACATTTATGGAGAGTTGATGGCGAGCGAGGGTGCTCCGGTGGAGGAGATCAAACACAAATGTGAGGAGTGGTTGGTCGGGGAGGTGAGGGCCGGGACGTGGAAGGAAGCCCTGCGGAGGGTGAACGCATCCTCGATGTGTGAGTGGTTAAGCCCCATCCAGCGTAAGGTGGTGCATAGGGTCCATATGACGGTTGCGAGGATGCGTCTGTTCTTTGCAGGGGTGGAAGATAGGTGTGGGAGATATGGGGGCTCGCGAATCACGTCCACATATTCTGGGTGTGCCTGAAGCTGAGGGGGTTCAGGCAGTGGTTCTTTGATGCTATGTCCGAGATTCTGGAGCTAGGGGTGGCCTCGAATCCGGAGGTGGCGATATTTGAAGTGTCGGAAGATCCATGAGTCCAGGTGGGGAGAGAGGCCAATGTATTGGCATTTGCCTCCCTGATAGCCCAGAGACGGATCTTGTTGAGCTTCCGGGACTCGGAGCCGCCGAAGGTGGGGTCGTGGGTGACTGACCTGGCAGAATTCCTGCATTTAGAAAAGGTCACATTTGCCTTACAGGGAACAGAGGAGGGTTTCTCGCGGAGGTGGAAGCCAGTTATCGATTTCTTCAAAGTAAATTGAGGTATCAGTGGAGGGATCTTGGGGATTAGGGGAGATGGGGGGGGGAGAAATTAAAAGGGCGGGATGAGTTGGGGTGTTGGTATTGGGGGATGGTGGGGCCTGTGTTCTTTGTTCCTGTTGATGTTTGGTCTTCTGATATTCTTCGTTATATATTCAATTTGCCTTTACTATAAATATATATATATTTTAAAAACCTCTCCATGTACAACTGAAGACTTTTTTATGAAAACTTCAGAATTTATATAAAATTACCTTTCTGTAAAAAAAAGGCTGTCGGAGTTTAAACAAAAGGTTTAAATGAACATAATTCTGAAAATACTTGATGAAGTTTGTGAACAAGTAGAATTCATGCTTTTCATTAGCACATTTGGTCACTGTTAATTTTTAATTATCCACATAGTGTAAACATTCTGACAAGCTTATGGTTTGTGCAAATAAATCTTATGATGATAAGAACTAAGGAAATATTCCTTTCAATGATTTGGTGGACTTATTTGTTAATGGTACACAGTACATTAAAGTAAAAGCTTTGTCTAAAAAACAAAGTACATCTGCATAGCTTTGAAAAAGACACATGTTCCCGATGCACTCTCTTATCATTTGCAACCCTTGCAGTGTTATCATCCTGTGATTTTCAGCAACATTGATATTTTTAAAAGCCATCATGCTGAAAAGTCAGCTGAGAGTTGGTGAGTAAGGCTGTGCAATGCCTCAGGTATTCTCAGCATGCTAGACAGATTCTGTTTCTTTTTGGCTGCATTGAATGTAACACTTACATAGTGATATTCAAAGTAAAGTAAAATGCCAACTAATACACAATGTAAGACCACACATTTGCTTAGAGATGTAACAGACATGCATGTGTTTTTGTTTAAAGAAAAATTTATGTATTAACATAATTACTTAGCTCTATTTAATGTTATGTCCAAAGGTGTTTTAGGGGAAATGTTTCATGTATCATTGCACTTATCTCTGAATGAATACCTCTTCTTCAACACAATCATGCAGTGTGTTTGGAACCCATAAAGGAATAACCATCCCAATGCAATGGGCGAAACTTTCTGACCACATCGAGGCAGTGGTGGGGTCGTAAAATGCAGCAAGCAGTTCAAAAATCCAATGACTTTAGATGGATTAGGGCGGCACTGTGGTGCAATGGTTAGCACTGTTGCCTACGACGCTGAGGTCCCAGGTTTGATCCTGGCCCTGGGTCACTGTCTGTGCGGAGTTTGCACATTCTCTCCGCAACCCAAAAATATGTGCAGCTTAGGTGGATTGGCCACACTAAATTGCCCCTAAATTGGAAAAAAATAATTGGGTACTTTAATTTTATATTTAAACATTTTTAAAAAAGACTTTGGCTGGATTGGAAAATCCCACTGATAGGAGCAACCATAAAATATTGCCCAATGTACACCGGAAAATAAATGCCAACAACAACCATATAGATTAAAGCAAAATATTGACAGAAAAAATACAAGATGAAGACCAGAAAAATCAATTAATGTAAAAGCAGCAAAATATATTGCAAAATAAAAAAATACATTTTTAACTTGATGCGACCATCAATTCACACAAAACCAGGAGTGGAAGTAAACTGTGGCTTTAATCAACTAGAACAGTGCCTGCCTGCGACTGGTCTGCTAGTGAGAGCCACCTACAGGGCTACTGCTCTTTATACCTCCCCTTAAGGGGTGGAGCCAGGGGCAGAGCCCACAAGGCACCAACATGATACATTCCAGGTAATACCTTACAATGGTCCATAGGTGGAGCCCACATGGGCAACAGCGTGATAGTTATATACATGGTGAATGGTTACTGCAAAACGTTCACCACATTCACCCCCTGTTAAAAAATGAAGTCTGGCGGGGGTGAAAGGTTCATAAGTTCAGCCTGTCCGGCGCACAGATCGTGCGCTGTGATCGCCGAAGCTCTGGTATCGCAGCTGGCCCTGGTGTTGAACTCATGGGTAGTGAAGTCGCCGGTGCGGGCACAGACGTGGACTCTGGGAGCGTGTCTTCTGGAACTTCATTCCTGTGGGTCGGTGAAGGGGGAATGGAGGGCGGGAGGGGATGCGGGTGCCATGTAGGGGCGGGGGCGCTGGTCAGCATAGGTCGGGCGGGGTAAGTTGGGGTGGCGGTGGTAATGGAACCCGCGGGTGCCAGGCCCCGGAGGGAGACCGTATCCTGTCGGCCATCGGGGTGTTCGATGTATGCGTACTGGGGGTTAGTGTGTAGGAGCTGGACCCTATCGACCAGGGGGTCGGACTTATGGCTCCTGACTTGTTTGCGGAGCAGGACGGGCCCCGGTGTCTTCAGCCAGGATGGAAGCAAGGCCCCGGAGGTGGATTTCCTGGGGAAAACAAATAGGCGGCCATGAGGGGTCTCATTTGTGGCCTAATGAGTCGAGTGCGTCAGGGAGGACCTCCTGCCAGTGGGGGACTGGGAGATTCCTAGACCGTAGGGCCAGGAGGATGGTCTTCCAGACCGTCGCGTTTTCCCTCTCCGCCTGCCCGTTTCCCCGGGGGTTATAACTTGTAGTCCTGCTCGATGCGATGCCCTTACTGAGCAGGTACTGACTCAGTTCGTCGCTCATGATCGACGAGCCCCGGTCACTGTGAACGTACGTGGGGAAACCAAACAGGGTGAAGACACTATGTAGGGCTTTAATGACGGTTAACGCGGTCATGTCGGGGCAAGGGATTGCAAAGGGGAAGAGGGAGAACTTGCCGATGATGTTGAGGAAATATGTGTTGCGGTTGGTGGAGGGGCGGGGCCCTTTGAAATCGATACTGAGGCGCTCAAATGGCCGAGATGCCTTTACCAGGTGGGTTTTATCCGGTCGATAGAAGGGCGGCTTACACTCCGCACAGATTTGGCAGTCTCTGGTCATGGCTCCGACCTCCTCAGTGGAGTAAGGCAGGTTGCGGGCCTTGATGTAGTGGAGAAGCTGGGTGACCCCCGGGTAGCAGAGGTCATCGTGGATAGCCCATAGTCGGTCATCTTGCGCACTGGCGCATGTGCCGTGGGACAGGGCATCTGGGGGCTTGTTGAGGTTCCCAGGACGATATACTATATCGTAATTATAGGTGGAGAGTTCGATCCTCTACCTCAAGATCGTATCATTCTTGATCTTGCCCCGCAGTGTATTATTGAACATGAAGGCTACCGAGCGTTGGTCGGTGACGAGGGTAAACCTCCTACCAGCGAGGTAGTGCCTCCAGTGCCGCACGGCTTCCACGATGGCTTGGGCTTCCTTTTTGACCGAGGAGTGTCGAATTTCGGAGGTGGTGCAGGTTCGTGAAAAAAACGCCACTGGCCTGCCTGCCTGATTGAGGGTAGCGGCGAGGGCGACCTCTGATGCATCGCTCCCCACCTGGAAGGGGACGGACTCGTCCACCGCGCGCATTGCGGCTTTGGCGATATCCGCCTTGATGCAGCTGAAGGCCTGGCGGGCCTCAGCCGCCAATGGGAAGATCATGGCCTTGATTAGTGGGCGGGCTTTGTCCGCCTAGTTGGGGACCCACTGGGCGTAATAAGAAAAGAACCCGAGGCACCTTTTCAGGGCAGTGGGGAAGGGGGAGTTGCAGGAAGGGGCGCATACGGTCGGGGTCAGGTCCTAGAACCCCGTTTTCCATGACATAGCCGAGGATGGCTAGTCTGGTTGTGCGGAAAACGCATTTCTACGCGTAAGTAAGATTAAGGGTTCGGGCGGTTTGGAGAAATCTCTGGAGGTTGGCATCGTGGTCCTGCTGATCATGGCCGCAGATGGTGACGTTGTCCAAGTACGGAAATGTGGCCCACAGCCCGTACTGGTCCACCATTCGGTCCATCGTTCTTTGGAAGACTGAGACTCCGTTCATGACGCCAAAGGGGACCCGGAGGAAGCGGAAGAGGCGGCCGTCTGCCTCAAAAGCCGTGTAGTGGCGGTCCCCTGGGTGGATTGGGAGCTGGTGGTACGCAGGCTTCAGATCCACCGTGGAGAACACCCGGTAGTGCGCGATCTGATTAACCATGTCTGCGATCCGGGGAAGGGGGTACGCATTGAGGTACGTGTACCGGTTTATGGTTTGGCTGTAATCTACAACCATCGGTTCTTTTCCCCGGTCCTGACGACCACCATCTGAGCTTTCCAGGGGCTATTGCTGCCTCGATGATTCCCTCCCGCAAGAGTCGCTGGACCTCGGACCTGATAAAAGTCCTATCCTGGATGCTGTACCGCCTGCTTCTGGTGGCGACTGGTTTACAGTCGGCGGTGAGATTTGCGAAGAGCGGGGGAGGGTCGACTTTAAGGGTCGCAAGGCTACATACGGTGAGTGGGGGTAGGGGCCCGCCGAACTTCAGAGTTGGGCTCCTGAGGTTACACTGGAAGTCCAGTCCCAACAAGAGAGGAGCGCAGAGGTCGGGGAGTACATATAACTTAAACTTGGCGTACCCGGCACCCTGTATTGCGAGGGTTGCGGTAGTGCACCTTCGGATCTGACCGAGTGCGACCCAGAAGCAAGGGAGATGGTTTGATGTGCCGGAAAGATTGGGAGCGAGCAGCGTCTTACCATGTCTGGATGAATGAAGCTCTCCGTGCTCCCGGAGTCGAACAGGCAGGGTGTTTCGTATTAATTTACCCGGACGGTCATCATGGAGCTCCGGAGGTGTTTGGGTCGTGACTGGTCAAGGGTGACCGTGCGGAGTTGCGGGTAGCCGGCGTGGTGGGAGATGCTGGGGTGGTCCCAAGATGGCTGCCCCCGTCGGTCGCATGTGTCAGGCGGTGTTGCAGATGGCGGCCAAGATGGCGGCCCCCTTCAGTTGCACGTGTCGGGCGGTGAGGAAGATGACGTCCAAGATGGCAGCGGATGGCCAAGATGGTGACCCCCGTGGGTCGCCCACGTTGGGCGGGGTGGAAGATGGCTGCCCCCACGGACAACGCGAGGCCGATGACGCATCCGAGGGGGGGACGGAGCCGGCAGACACGGTGCCACACTGCGGTATCTGCGGGCCTGTGAGTCTTAGGGTCGGGCCCGCGATTTAGAGTTTTTGGACCTGGCCAGGCAAACTTTAGCAAAATGTCCTTTTCTTCCACAGTTGCTGCAGTTCGCGTTCCAGGCAGCGCTGCCTGGGGTGTTGATGCTGGCCGCAGAATTAACAGTGTAGGCCCATGGTGGGCGGGCATACGCCCGGCACAAGCCTGGGGTACCCTTTGGTCCACGAGGGGGTCGTGTGATCGGACGGGACCGCGTTAAGGCTTTGGAACGCGACTTCTAGAGAGGAGGCTAATTTTAACGTCTCTTCCAGGTCTGGGGCACCTTTTTCGAGTAGGTGCTGTCTCACGTAGTTGGACCTGACTCCAGCCACGTAAGTGTCCCGGACGGCGAGGTCCATATGTTGAGTGGCTGTAACGGCCTGGTAATTGCAACTTCGTGCAAGGACTTTGAGGTCGCGTAGGTACTCTTCCAGCGATTCCCCGGGGCGCTGGCGGCGAGTAGTGAGGAGATGCCGCGCGTATACCTCGTTCACTGACTTTACGTAGAGGTGCTGTAGCATCACGAGGGCGTCTGCGTAAGTGGAGGCTTCCTCGAGTTGAACAGAGATTTGATGGCTCACCCGGGCGCGGAGGAAACTCAGCTTCTGTTTGTCGGTGACGGAAGGCGAGGAGGAGGCGGCGAGGTAGGCCTTGAAACAGCGGAGCCAGTGCGAAAAAATCCCTTTCACCTCTGCGGCCTGCGGATCAAGTTCCAGTCGGTCAGGTTTGAGGGCCAATCAGGTGGAGGGTTTTCGGGGTGGCACAGGGTAGGCATACGAAAGTTGGGGGACCTGTTTGTGGACGGGAAGTTCGCTAGCTTGGGTGAGCTGGAGGAGAGGTACGGGCTCCCCTTGGGGAACACCTTCAGGTACTTACAGGTAAGGGCGTTTGCCAGACGGCAGGTGGTGGAATTCCCATGGCTAATGCCACACACAGTACAGGACAGGGTGCTCTCGGGGGGGTGGGTGGGAGTGGGGAAGATCTCGGAAACTTACCAGGTGATGCAGGAGGAGGAGGAGGCCTCGGTGGTGGAGTTGAAAGGTAAGTGGGAGGAGGAGTTGGGAGAGGAGATCGAAGAGGGGACGTGGGCAGATGCCCTAGGGAGGGTGAACTCTTCCTCTTCATGCGCGAGGCTCAGCCTCATACAGTTTAAGGTGCTGCACAGGGCACACATGACCGGGACACGGATGAGCAGGTTCTTTGGGGGTGAGGACAGGTGTGTTAGGTGCTTAGGGAGCCCAGCAAATCACACCCATATGTTCTGGGCATGCCCAGCGCTGGAGGAATTTTGGAAGGGCGTAGCGAGGATGGTGTCGAGGGTGGTAGGATCCAGGGTCAAACCGGGCTGGGGGCTCGCAATATTTGGGGTGGCAGAGGAGCCGGGAGTGCAGGAGGCGAAAGAGGAATTCTGGCCTTTGCGTCCCTGGTAGACCGGCGAAGGATTCTGCTTCAGTGGTAAGATACGAGGCCCCCAAGCGTGGAATCCTGGATCAGCGATATGGCAGGGTTCATTAAATTGGAGAGGGTGAAATTCGCCTTGAGAGGATCGGTACAAGGGTTCTTTAGGCGGTGGCAAACGTTCTTAGACTTTCTGGCAGAACGCTAGACATTGGTCAATGGCAGCAGCAGCTCGGGGGGTGGGAGGGGGGGTTTACTTTATTTTTGTTTATGTTATTTACACTGGAAGGGTCTGAGGGGGTGTATACACCTGTTGTCTTAAGTCGGGGTGTTAATGTTAATTTATTATTTAGGTACGGGGGGAGGGGTTTGGGGGGTTGCTTTTTTAGATTGTGTTTTGTACTTAACCCTGTTGGGTTCTTTTTCTTACTCATTTTGTTATTGATATTTTATGAAAACCTTTAATAAAAATTATTTTTTTTAAAAAGGTTTGAGGGCCAATTCCATAGTGGCATTGAAGTTGATTAAATTGATGCAACCATCAATTCACACAAAACCAGGAGTAGAAGTAAACTGTGGCTTTAATCAACTAGAACTGTGCCTGCCTGCAACTGGTCCACTAATGAGAGCTGCCTACAGGGCTACTGCTCTTTATACCTCCCCTCAAGGGGTGGAGCCAGGGGCGGAGCCCACAAGGCACCAACATGATACATTACAGATAATACCTCACAATGGTCCATAGGTGGAGCCCACATGGGCAACAGCGTGATACAGTTATATACATGGTGAATGGCTACTGCAAAACATTCACCATATAACTATAACAATTATTTTAACATCCAACAACTTGCATTTGTATAGATTCTTATAATTTAAAAACAAATTTAGAGTACCCAATTCTTTTTTTCCCAATTAATGGGCAATTTAACGTGGTCAATCCACCTACCCTGCACATCTTTGAGTTGTGGGGTGAGATCCATGCAGACACAGGGAGAATGTGCCAATTCCAAACAGACAATGACCCGAGGCCAGGATCGATCCCGGGTCCTCAGTAGCTAACCACTGCTTCACCGTGCCGCCACGTATAGATTCTTTAATGTAGTATAATGTCCCAAAACCTGTCACAGGAATTCTATCAGACAAGATTTGACACTGAGCCACATAAGGAGATATTGGAATAAGGACAAATTATTTCATAAATACCTCAGGAGTGTCTTAAGAGGAGCGAAGATTTGGGTGACAGAATTTGGGAATTTGGAGGAATGCAGGTTATAAAGCTGAATGAATTTACAAAGATAGGGAGGGATGAAGCTTTTGAAGGTGACCCAAAACAGATTTTGAGAAGCCATCTTGAGCATTCTAGGTTACCTGCCCAAGATGAGGCCCCACAGGTTACAGAAAAAGAGACACGCAGGAGATGAAAATATCAGCGCTAGCTCACACACCGGATTGGTGCCAGCAATTGTCTCCGTGCACTATATGTTCTGCCGCTTCAGACTCCCCCATGAGCTTGACTTTTCTATCAAAAAAGGAGCTCTTGCCCTGCACTTGAGCTGGATGGAATACTCCATTCTCAGTCCATGACCCCACATTGCCTCAGGAAACTCTGACATGTGGGAACACGTGCTGCTGCTGGTCCAGGTAGAGCCTCCTTTCCTGGGACTCCTGAAGCCATGCACCTGAGCTGAGCAGGGCTGTGGCTGATCTCCATCCTCAAATGGGGGAATGTCCAGAGCGACTGCTGCATCTATCACCTCCTCTTGCATACTAGTAACATGTTCATCACCCAGTGCCTACCTATCTAATCGCATGCGAGGACCCAACAAAGTGACTATATTAGCACTGGTGGAGTGTGATAGTGCTTGGTCTTAGCCCTGTCCTGGCAGAATTTGTCTCAACGATGATGAAGAAGTTGATCTTATCACTTAAATGTCAGCTTACAAGAAGAATTAATCAGAACTAGTCTTGGAGAGCAGAAGCCTCTCCAGTGCTGAGGCCTTCCAATGCAATATAGTCTTCCAGCATGCTTTTGGATGGGCTGGAGGGCAATTCATAGAATTTACAGTGCAGAAGGAGGCCATTTGGCCCATCAAGTCTGCACCGGCTCTTGGAAAGAGCACCCTACCCAAGGTCAACACCTCCACCCTATCCCCATAACCCAGTAACCCCACCCAACACTAAGGGCAATTTTGGACACTAAGGGCAATTTATCATGGCCAATCCACCTAACCTGCACATCTTTGGACTGTAGGAGGAAACCGGAGCACCCGGAGGAAACCCACGCACATACGGGGAGAACGTGCAGACTCCGCACAGACAGTGACCCAAGCCGGAATTGAACCTGGGACCCTGGAGCTGTGAAGCAATTGTGCTATCCACAATGCTACTGTGCTGCCCCAATGTACCCTCTTAATGCACACACCATGACCACAAAGAGTGCCCACCTTGCCTGGCCAGGCATCCTTGTGGTCCATTACCCTGGTGATGTCCATGGCGCTTCCTCTTTCATTGTAGTGATGATATGCAGTTTATGGAACCCTTCCAAGTGGCTGGGCCCTCTTACAGGCATTATATCCCCATTTCTCCTTGAAGGAGAAAAAAGAGAGGTCAGGCACCGCTGGCCCCTACGACCAATGCCAGCATCTCACTGACATAGGAAGCTGCAAGTCTCAGTGCTGACAGATCCATTCTGAGGGCCCTCGCTAAAGTCCCTCCCTTTTTCAGGATCAGCATGCAACCTGAGGCTTCTCAGCTGGACGTTAAATTCCCAGAGACCAGGGCCAGAGAACTGGGAGATAAGTTGCAGCAGTCCTCAAACATCGAGTGAGCATGCCCATCTAATCTCACAGGTAAGTGTTTAGTAGGTGAGTATTTCTCTCTTCTAACTTTTCTGACTTGCTTTGAGATTGAAGGCGCGGTTGAAAATGTTAGTGTGAAAACTAAAGATCAGCAGAGGTAGCACTGTAGCTGCCATTTCACTGCATGACTTGCTGGAATAAAGGTGGGGAAAGAGATGCATTGGCCTGGAATCTTGGGCAGGAATCTTCAGCAGATGTTGACCTGAAGCTCTTCCTCGACACTGTGAGGGAGTGGAGGGAAGTCCTCTAATAGAGGGTGGCAGGAAGAGACCATCCTCTCAGACCAAGCAAGCCTGGATGATGGTTGCCAAAGAGTGCTGTCTGTAGGAACTGGGGCCAGGAATTTCTGCTCCTATTTTCATCGGGTAGGTTCGACAAAAGGAGCAGAAACGGGCAGCACAGTAGCATAGTGATTAGCACAGTTGCTTCACAGTGCCAGGGTCCCAGGTTCGATTCCCGGCTTGGGTCACTGTCTGTGCGAAGTCTCCTCGTGTCTGCGTGAGTTTCCCCCGGGTGCTCCGGTTTACTCCCACAAGCCCCAAAAGACGTGCTTGTTAGGTGATTTGGACATTTATTGCAGTGTTAATGTAAGCCTACTTGTGACAATAAAAATTATTATTAAATATCTCACGAGAACTCCCAAAACGCATTTTACATCGATGTAAACATGTGCTGTGATTGTCTCCTCCCCCTGTCAGTGACGCGCCAACATTCCCACCATTTAACATTGGGAATATCATTTGAATGCATAGCATTTAATTATGAGGTGTCTACATCGAAATCATTCCTACCATCAGAAAATCCATTCATGTCAGTGTGATGGCAGAATGGGGTGAATCACGACTGGTCCACCAAGGTGTGCACCTGGTGAGCTGTGAGCAGACACCTCCTGGGAGTGCTTAGGTGTGCACAGTGCTCGGGGGCAGACGATCAAGTCCAGGCATTACCCAGAGACTTCCCTGGGCAGTGCCAGGAGACAGTCACGGGACAGGGAATATGTTTCAGGAGAACTCCTTTGCAGTGGGGTGGTCTTTAAAAATAGCGGCCTCTGACCGGGTAGAATGGGGGTACTTGATGGCAGTTCTAGAGCGGTTTGGAATTGGACCCAGATTTGTGGACTGGATAAAGCTATTATATAAGAAGCCGAGGGCCAGCATCCGCACAAATAACATCAGCTCAGAATACTTTCCTCTCCACCGTGGGATTAGGCAGGGATGTCCTATGTCCCCCTGCTGTTTGCACTCACGATTGAGCCATCGCATTAAGAAGTTCGGGGGTATGGAAAGGGATAGTGCGGTTGGGGGGGGGGGGGTTTGCGGATAGAGCATAGGGTGTCCTTATCTGCCGATGAATTGTTATTATACATGTCGGGACCAAGTGTGTCAAAAGGGGGAATACTGGAGCTGCTTCGGGTGTTTGGGTCTTTCTCAGGGTACAAATTAAATCTAGACAAGAGTAAATATTTTGTGGTGTCCCGGCCAGGAGTGGGGGCAGGGGTGGGGGGGCTGCCATTCCATAAGGCAAGGACTCACTTTAGGTACCTGGGGTTGCAGGTTGCTCAAGATTGGGGGGTGCTCCGTAGGTATATTTCTAGTTTGGTGGGGAGGGTGAAAGCTGATCTGGCAAGGTGGGATGGTCTCCCTCTGTCACTGGCGGGTCGGGTACGGGCGGTTAAAATGAATGTGCTGCCGTGATTCCTGTTTATTTTTCAATGCCTGCCGATTTTCCTGCCAAAGGCATTTTGTAGAGAGATTGAAGGGATGATTACCTTGTTCATATGGAGAGGGAAGGTGGCCAGAATTAAAAAGGTGCTACTACAGAGAGGAAGGCAGGCAGGGGATTTGGGTCTTCCGAACCTGATGTATTATTACTGGGCGGCGAATGTGGAGAACGTACGGAGCTGGGTCAGAGGGGTTGACTCCCAATGGGTCAGAAGTGGAGGAGAGTTTGGTAGGGGGTCAGGATTGAAGGCACTAGTGACAGTGCCGCTCCCGACTGACTGCCCTGGGGAGATACTCAGGGAGTCCGGTAATAATAGCTTTGTTGAGAATTTGGAGGCAGTTTCGACAGCACTTCGGGTTGGGGGCAGGGTCAAGGAAAATTCCGATTCAGGGGAACCATAGATTTGAGCCAGAGAAGTGGGATGGAAATTTTCGGAGATGGGTGGAGAAAGGAATTAGGACACTAAAAGATTTGTTTCTTGGGGGTCGTTTTGCAGGATTGAAGGAGCCGGGAGCGAAGTATGGCCTGGAGCAGGGGGAAATATTTAGATACATGCAGGTTCGAGACTTTGCCAGAAAGGAGATACAGAGCTTCCCAGTAGAGCCGGCTTCCACATTGCGGGAGGAGGTGTTGACGACAGGGGGATTGGAGAAGGGGGTAGTATCGGCAGTTTATGGGGCTATTTTGGGGAAGGAGAAGGCGCCGCTAGAAGGGATCAAGGCAAAGTGGGAGGAAGAGTTGGGAGAGGATATGGAGGAGGGGTTCTCGTGTGAGGTGCTCCGGAGAGTGAACACCTCCACCTCGTGTGCGATGTTGGGGCTGATACAGCTGAAGGTGGTGTATAGAGCACACCTCACAAGGGCGAGGATGAGCCGGCTCTTTGAGGGGGGAGAAGGTGTGTGTGAACATTGCGGGGGAGGCCCCACAAACCTTGTTCATATGTTTTGGTCCTGTCCAAAGCTGGAGGATTACTGGAAGGAGGTGTTTAGGGTAATCTCTAAAGTGGTGCACGTGAAACTGGACCCGGGCCCTCGGGAGGCCATATTCGAGGTGTCGGTAGAGCCGGGGTTGGAAACGGGCGCGGAGGCAGATATTGTATCCTTCGCCTCATTGATCGCCCGAAGGCGGATCCTTTTAGGGTGGAGATCAACCTCTCCATCCTGTACCCTGGCGTGGCGGGGGACCTGCTGGATTTCTTGACACTTGAAAAGGTCAAATTTGAACTGAAGGGAAGGATGGACGTGTTCTACAGTTCATGGGTGTTATTCATTATGCACTTTCGAGAATTGGATCACATCAAACATTAGGGGGGTTGGAGTTGGGAGGGTTGGGGGGAGGGAGACTGTATGTGTTAATAGTGACTATGGGTGATTCCTGATTTCCTTTTATCATTTCTTTATGTTAACATGCGGGCTAATGTCTGGGGTTTGGTGGGTGGATGGGATCATTGTTATTGATATGGGGATTGGCATTACATTCTTTACTGATTATTGTTTATTGGTGTGTGTAAATTTGGGAGAAAATGTGAAAAAGGAGAATAAAAAATATCATCTTTGAGGAACTAAATTGCTGGCAGGGTGGGCAAATCAGAGGCTACCCCACCAGCATTACGTTTTTTGACCCACCTCTTTCAGTTTTTACTCTATGTGTGCAACTATTCGGTGGAGAAAGCTGCCGTTTCTGTTGGCAGCTTCAACACCGCTTTTCCCACCCAACCTCAGCTTTGGTCAGTGTTATAACCTGCCTACTTACCATTGGCTGGGGACTAATGACTATCCCACAATCCTGTGGGAGTATGAGCTTCCCCAATGAGGGGGGCGGAGAAACCACTAGTAAACTCCAAGTATAAATAAAGCTGGCCAGTTCAGGAACCAGCAGGAAGGAGTATGTAGCAAGGGAAGTTACTGCTACGGTTATGTATATATGTTATAGTAAATAAATGTTATTACTTTGTATCCTTAAAACTCGTTCTGGATTCTTCGTGGCCCTTACAAAACTGGTGACGAAGGTTAAAGTGAATAGCTGTCTACACTGCTGAAGCCACCTCCCTGGATTTTTGTTGGATACAGGTTGGAAGTTGTTTTCTATTATACCATGCCTCTGTACGGACGTTTGGATGTTTTTGATGCTGCGCTGGAAAGCTGGAACCAGTACACACAACGGATGCGTTACTATTTCCGGGCAAACAATATCACCGAAAACGAGCTGCAGGTGGTCATATTGCTCACCGCCTGCGGCCCGCATACGTTTGGGGTGATTAGGAGCCTTACGTACCCAGCCTCGCCAGACACCAAAACGTTTGATAAACTTGTGAATATAGTGGGGCAACATTTTAACCCAACCCCGTCCACGATAGTCCAGCGTTACCAGTTTAATACGCTGAGAGGACCCCTGGAGAATCCCTTGCCGATTTTCTATCCAGGCTACGCAGAGTTCTGTGACTATGGTGAGACCTTGTCAGAAATGTTACGCGACCGTTTGGTTTGCGGTATTAACAATGCGGCCACCCAGAGGATGTTGTTAGCGGAGCCAACATTGACTTTTCAACAGGCCATTCAAATAGTATTGTCCCGAGAGAGCGCAGAGCGAGGAGTACAGGAGCTACAGGGAATGGAAGTGCATGCCTTGGGGCGCAACGCCTTCCATCCGAAAACGTCCCCCTGCACACCTGCGGTACCTTGGGCGAGGCAACGACCGGACCGACGCCAGTGGCCATCGGACATTCCTCCCCGAAGGGAGCCTTCTCCAGAGCCAATGGATGAGGAGCCATGTCCGTGTCAGACTTGTAGGCGCCGACCCCGTCGCGGACGGCGGTCCTGGGGGCGCCAGAGGCACCGTCGTTCCGACCGAAACTGGGACCAGCCCAGGGGCCGTAACTGGGACCAGCCCAGAGGCCGTACCTTCCATGTGGATGAACCTGTGGCGACTACTCCTGAGGACGTGGAGACGGAGGACGATTGCCTGCAGCTGCATTGTGTGGCAGCTCCCCGTGTGGCCCCCATTAAGGTGACAGTACGGGTCAATGGCCACCCGCTTGAGATGGAGTTGGATACTGGTGCAGCGGTCTCCGTGATCGCCCAGAGGACATTCAACCGCATCAAGCAGGGTATACAGACCCTTACATTAACCGACTCACAGGCCAGGTTGGCCACCTACACGGGGGAACCACTGGACATTGCAGGAACTACAATGACCCCTGTTGTCTATGGACGCTAGGAGGGGAGTTTCCCACTTATCGTGGTGTGCGGCCATGGGCCCAGCCTGTTGGGTCGGGACTGGTTGCGCCATTTGCTGTCGCAATGGCAGCACATCCTCCAAACAGTTTCTGAAGGGTTGACTGAGATGCTAGGACGATACCCAGATGTATTCCAGCCTGGTTTGGGAAAAATAAAAGGGGCCGTAGCCCGTATCCAAGTTGAACCAGCCGCAAGAAACCGCTTTCCGGCGGGTAAAGCAACAATTGTCGTCGTCTGGGTTACTAACCCACTATGATCCTGGAAAGCCTTTGCTCGTCACATGTGATGCATCCCCGTATGGTATTGGGGCCGTCCTGTCCCACAAGATGGAGAACGGGGCCGAACGGCCGATAGCTTTCGCCTCCCGCACATTGACTGCAGCGGAGAAAAAGTACGCGCAGATTGAGAAGGAGGGCCTGGCAGTGGTTTTTGCGGTGAAACGCTTCCACCAGTACGTGTACGGCCGCCATTTCACTATCGTGACTGATCATAAGCCCCTGCTGGGACTTTTCAGAGAGGATAAGCCAATACCACCCATTGCTTCTGCACGGATCCAGCGCTGGGCTTTGTTGCTTGCTGCATACGAGTATTCTCTGGAGCACAAACCAGGTACGCAGATAGCAAATGCCGACGCACTGAGCCGATTGCCTTTATCGACCGGCCCCATGTCGACCCCCACGACCGGTGAGGTGGTTGCAACCCTAAATTTTATGGACACCTTGCCTGTCACGGCATCACAGATCCGTGAGTGGACCCAGACGGAGCCAGTCCTGTCAAAGGTTCGGCACATAGTCCTGTATGGTGGGCAGCATAGACAGCTGCCAGGCGAGTTGCGGCCATTTTCCTCCAAGCTGTCAGAATTCAGCGTGGAAGACGGCATCCTCTTGTGGGGGACGCGTGTGATTGTCCCGGAAAAAGGCCAGGAGCTGATACTATCAGACTTGCACAATGGTCATCCAGGCGTGACCAAAATGAAAATGTTGGCCCGGAGTTATGTCTGGTGGCCAGGCCTCGACACCGATATTGAGAAGGTGGCCCAAAACTGCTCCATTTGCCAGGAGCATCAGAAGTTTCCGCCGGCCGCGCCCCGACATCACTGGGAATGGCCAGGGCGGCCTTGGGCACGCTTGCATGCAGATTTCGCAGGCCCTTTTCAAGGATCCATGTTCCTTCTACTAATTGACGCCCAGTCCAAATGGCTAGAGGTGCATAAGATGCAGGGGACAACGTCCTGCGCAACAATTGAAAAGATGCGTTTATCGTTTAGTACGTATGGCCTCCCCGAGGTGCTGGTCACGGATAACGGCACTCCATTCACGAGTGAGGAGTTTGCGAGGTTCACGAAGATGAACGGCATCCGCCATATCCGCACTGCCCCTTACCACCCGGCTTCAAATGGGTTGGCAGAGCGCGCAGTGCAGACATTCAAAAGAGGCCTAAAGAAGCAGTCTTCCGGATCAATGGACACGAGACTGGCTCGCTTTTTGTTTACGTACAGGACCACCCCCAATGCTGTGACTGGGGTAGCTCCCCCAGAACTCCTAATGGGCATGGTTAATATGGTTTTCCCGGACATTGGCGCAAAAGTACGCCGCACACAAGAACGGCAGGGACAGGGATTTTCTCTGCATCGGCCGATTCGGCAGTTTGCGCCCGGTGACCCAGTGTTCGTTCGGAATTTTGCTGGTGGTGCCCAGTGGGTTCCTGGTGTAATCTTTCGCCAAACGGGCCCTATATCTTACCAAGTGCAAGTCCAGGGTCGTCTATAGCGAAAACATGTAGACCACGTTCGGTCCAGACGACCATCCCCTCAAAAGATTCCCCGCCCCCGGAGCTCATTTCAACAGCCGCAGAGACCAGAGACAAGGGAAGGTAGTCCTCACAATCTTCCACTGGTGCCTCACTCGAAGCCTGCGCAGGTCGTTACGGGACCGAATGGAGATAGAGACGCTGACATGATGGAGGCAGCAGACTCTGACTCCGAGATGGAGTCACAGGATGCATCAGAGGGGGAATCCTAGGGTCCACGGGCCGTGGATGTACAACCGTTGCGCCGTTCATCATGGAAGCGCCGGTCTCCGTCTCGTTACACGCCGCCTGCTCCAGCGCCGCGTGCAAATGGTGTCCGGCCTGCCGCCAAACGAGTCCGACGCCCTCCTACGCCAGGGTCTTCGGTGGATTCCTTGGACTTTGGGGGGGGAGGGAATAAAAAATATCATCTTTGAGGAACTAAATTGCTGGCTGGGTGGGCAAATCAGAGGCTACCCCACCAGCATTACGTTTTTTGACCCACCTCTTTCAGTTTTTACTCTATGTGTGCAACTATTCGGTGGAGAAAGCTGCCGTTTCTGTTGGCAGCTTCAACACCGCTTTTCCCACCCAACCTCAGCTTTGGTCAGTGTTATAACCTGCCTACTTACCATTGGCTGGGGACTAATGACTATCCCACAATCCTGTGGGAGTATGAGCTTCCCCAATGAGGGGGGCGGAGAAACCACTAGTAAACTCCTAGTATAAATAAAGCTGGCCAGTTCAGGAACCAACAGGAAGGAGTATGTAGCAAGGTAAGTTACTGCTACTGTTATGTATATATGTTATAGTAAATAAATGTTATTACTTTGTATCCTTAAAACTCATGCTGGATTCTTCGTGGCCCTTGCAAAAGTAAGTTTCCGGGTAAGTTCCACCCTGGATCCCTTCCAGGTAAAGGCTCAAGGACCTTATTTGCTCTAGCCAAATGAGTACAATGCTGAACTTTCAGATCATTAGGGTCCGACAAGACCTTAGCAGCCGAAAATGAAATATTTTAAATAATAATAATCTTTATTATTGTCACAATTAGGCTTACATTAACACTGCAATGACGTTACTGTGAAAAGTCCCTAGTTGCCACACTCCGGCGCTTATTGATAAAAACTGCCGCACCGTGGGCCCTACCATCGAAGCCCGAGTGAAATACTTGTCCCACCCATCCTTTCCGCAAACTTGTCTGCCCACAAATGAGTCTCCTGCAGAAACTCTACATCAGCATTGAAACCTTTAAGGTGAGCAACTACCCTCGATCCTTTTAATGGGCCATTCAACCCCCTTACATTCCAGGTGAACAAATGAATTGGGGCCTACTCCCCCCCCCCCCAATCCAGAGTCAGCCAATTCCAACAAGAAGGTACTGAGAGAGTACAGGTGGCAGGCCACCCAAGATGGCCACCCAAACCCACCTGCAAGACAAAACAAATAAAAATATCATAGAATTTACAGTGCAGAAGGAGACCATTTGGGCCATCGAGTCTGCACCGGCCGTTAGGAAAGAGCACCCCACTTAAGCCCATGCCTTCACCATATCCCCATAACCCAGCAACCCCACCTAACCTTTTTTGGACACTATGGGTAATTTATCATCATCAATCCACCTAACTTGCACATCTTTGGACTGTGGGAAGAAACTGAAGCACCCGGAGGAAACCCACGCACACAAGGGGAGAACATGCAGACTCCCCACAGACAGTGACCCAAACTGGAAATCGAACCTAGGACTCTGGAGCTGTGAAGCAATTGTGTTAACTATTGTGCTACCCCCACATTCCTTTAATAATTTTTAAAAAAAATAATCTTTATTGTCACAAGTAGGCTTACATTCAACACTAATGAAGTTACTGTGAAAAGGCCCTAGTCGCCACATTCCGGCACCTGTTCGGGTACACGGAGGGAGAATTCAGAACTTGGGACCCTGGCGCTGTGAAGCAACAATGCTAACCACTGTGCTACCATGCGACTGATGTTTGTCAGGTTCTGTAGACTGGCCGATGTGAATGATGACCTACAGAACATTTAGTTTAAATAATTTATTGTGGAACAACTGTATGATAAAGATAACTAGAATAAATAAAATAATAAACTACTAACACTAACTAACTATTATAGAACTACTGCAAAATACGTCTAACCTCCAACACGACTTACTTCCAACTCCCCAGACACAAGGTCATGTGGTGGGTTTACACTGCCCCTTTGTGGTCAGAGAGCGTGTATAACATTATGTACAGAATTCCTTTATGCATATCATCACACTTCCCTCCAACCCCGCTCCCAAACAATACCACACCCAAGAATACATGCATAAACAGTAAGGTGAACAGAAAACACTGAACCCTACTTCTACTAACCCTAACCTCAAGCAAAATGAAAACACAAAGCTCATTATTTAACTCAAAAATAATAATAAGCTGCAGTTACCCCCACCGCTCTGCTCCCGATAGCTAAATCTTTGGCTAGCAGGAACCCATATCCACATGCCCACCCCCTACACCCAAAAAACTCCTAGAAACCTCAGTCAACCCATACCCAGCGCATGCTTTTTTACAAAAGAATCTGCCTCCTCCGGCGCAGAAAAAGAATCGTCTTTAGCCTCAAAAGTCACTCTAAGCCGCGCTGGGTACACCACCCCAAATTGAACTCCACTTTTATACAGGATGGATTTGGCCTTGTTAAATGCCGCCCGGTTCCTGCCAGTTCTATAGCTCGTAGTGGTTCATTGGGACAGGGCTTCTGTCGGCGTATCCGGTGGGCTCGATCCAGCTTGGGAGGGGATGTAAATCCAACCTCCCCCACCATCTTCCCAAACATCTTTGAAAAGTATTCTGTGGGAGTTTGGCCTTCCATTCCCTCTGGCAACTGCATGATTCAAATATTCTGTCTCCTGGAACGATTCTCCAAAACACCCACTTAGGCCTTCAATGCTTTATTCACACTGGTCATCAGAGACATCTCAGTTTCCAGAATGGCTTACAGAAGTCCCCCAACACAACCCGCCATTCGGTAAGCATCCCGGCCGTTAGTGGAGTGTCCGGAATCTCAAAAATTGCCTCTGCTATTTTCTCCACTGAAGAGACCCGAGAAGCCTCCAATTCCGTCAACGAAATACTGCCTTCATGTTTCTTTGCCCTGGTCCTTCTGGGCATTTCCCTTATGTGGGCACCTGATTCCATTAATCCAGTGCGATATTAAACAAAAATACCCCCAGAAACTTGCCAAAAAAGGCTAAAAGTACAGTACCCTAGTGGGAGCCACCTCGTGTACGTCTTCCCCTACATGCCGCCACCGGATGTCCCGATATTTATAGTAATAAAATCAATGACGTGACATGATATGTATTGTGAATCATTTGCTTTAGTTTTCAGTGTCAATAATGTGGGGCTACAAATTGCAGCAGTGAAAAATATTCTCTGGAAGGTTTCAAATAAGTTGGCATTCTGTAAAATCCTTTGTAATAACACCATGATATCAGTAGTTTCTTGATGCAGTCGCATACTTAGTTGACTTTGAGTGAATGACTTTCTCTCTCCTACCCACTTTAATGGTTGCCACAAAACCTTGCAAACATTATAATTCAGAGTATGTTGGATTGGATTTGTTTATTGTCACGTGTACCAAGGTCCAGTGAAAAGTATTTTTCTGTGAGAAGCTCAAATAGATCATTTAGTACGTGAAACGAAAAGAAAATGCAAAATAGGGCAACACAAGGTACACAGTGTAAATATATAGACACCGGCATCGAGTGAAGCATACAGGAGTGTAGTATTAATCAGGTCAGTCCACAAGAAATGAAAAAAATGAAAATCGCTTATTGTCACAAGTAGGCTTCAAATTAAGTTACTGTGAAAAGCCTCTGGAGTCTGGTAACAGCGGGGAAGAAGCTGTTTTTGAATCTGTCGGTGCGTGTTTTCAGACTTTTGTATCTCCTGCCCGATGGAAGAAGTTGGAAGAGTGAGTAAGGCGGGTGGGACGGGGTCTTTGATTATGCTGCCCACTTTCCCAAGGCAGCGGGAGGTGTAGATAGAGTCAATGTAAGGGAGGCGGGTTTGTGTGATGGACTGGGCGGTGTTTACGACTCTCTGAAGTTTCTTGTTGTCTTGTGCCGAGTAGTTGCCATACCAGGCTGTGATGCAGCCAGATAAGGTGCTTTCTATGGTGCATCTGTAAAAGTTGATAAGAGTCAGTGTGGACATGCCGAATTTCCTTAGTTTCCTGAGGAAGTATAGGCGCTGTTGTGCTTTCTTGGTGGTAGCGTTGACATGTGTGGACCAGGACAAATGTGCTGGTGATGTGCACACCTAGGAATTTGAAGTTGTCAGCCATCTCCACCTCAGCCCTGTTGATGCAGGCAGAGGTCTGTACAGTACATTGCTTCCTGAAGTCAATGACCAGCTCTTTGGTTTTGAGGGCTGGCATTGAGGGCTAGATTGTTTTCGTTACACCACTCTGCTAAGTTCTCTCTCTCTCCTGTATTCTGACTCGCCATTGTTCAAGATCCAGCCCACTATGGTCATGTAGTCAACAAACTTGTAGATGGAGTGGGAACCAAATTTTGCCACGCAGTCGTGTGTGTATAGGGAGTGTGGTAGGGGGCTAAGTACACAACCTTGCGGGGCCCGGAGGACTATCGTGGAGGGGGTGTTGTTGTTTATTCTTACTGATTGTGGTCTGTGGGTCAGGAAGTCGAGGATCCAGTTGCAGAGTGAGTAGCCAAGTCCGAGGTTTTGGAGCTTTGATATGAGCTTGGCTGGGATTATGATGTTGAAGGCGGAGCTTTAGTCAATAAATAGGAGTCTGATGTAGGAGTCCTTGTTGTCGAGATGTTCCAGGGGTGAATGTAGGGCCAGGGAGATAGCATCTGCCATGGACCGGTTGCGGCGCTATGAGAATTGCAGTGGATCTAGGCATCCTGGGAGTATGGAATTGATGTGCTTCACATCTCAAAGCACTTCATTACGATAGATGTCAGGGCCACCGGATGGTAATCATTGAGGCACATTGCCTGGTTCTTTGGCACCGGTATGTTGTATTTTAATGAAAAATGTTTTTAAATTCTACAAATTTCAAATTGCAGAATACAATTTAATGTTTGTCAAGAAGGCAAACGTTCTGTGGCAAGCAATAACCAGTGAGATAAGTTTAAGGGATGCAAATTTTCAGTACAAAATTTGAAGAATGGAGGAAAAGGGTAGATTTTTCTCTCATTGCCAAATGAACTGTGCCATCTGTTATTCCACTTACATTCGCATACATACTTTCCACGGGTTTTTGCACTGGAACTTGCAGTGATAAGAGTCAATTTCAGCCTGGTGCTTTCTTTTTGTTTCCAATTAAGGGGCAATTTAGCATGGCCAATTCACTTACCAGGCATGTCTTTGGCTTGTATGTGGGGGTGAGACCCATGCAGACCTTTGGTGTGGTGAGTCATCTCCGCTGTCAGGACCTCTGCTCCTCAGCCTCCTGTTGATGCTCACGCTCACCCTGGCCATGGTCCCCCAGGCAGTGCCTCCTGTTGGAACTTCACGCACTGACGCCTTCACCTCCTTCACCTTCTGCATCGAATCAATATTCTGAGAAAAGCTCCCAAGACCAGTGGATCCTTTTGCCTCCTCTCTGAATGGATATATTGAAGACCAGAATGGTTAATGGTTGCTGGGAATAAAGGTGTGAAGGAAAGACCTATAAGAAAAGTGAGGCAGCTAAACATTGACAGCTTAGATTGCATCGTTCCTCATGCTTCCTTACCTCTGGGACTCCAACATACACATAGAGGTGAGCAATATTCCAGTATGATTCTGCAACCGTCTGGCGTGAGAACTTGTGATTTATATGATTGACCCAATTAGTTTTTTTCCAATTAAAGAGCAATTTAGACATGGCCAATTCACCTACCCTGCACATCTTTTGGGGTGAGACCCATGCAGACGCGGGGAGAATGTGCAAACTCCACACGGACAGTGACGCGGGGCCAGGATCAAACCTGGGTCCTCGGCACCATGAGGCAGCAGTGCTAACCACTGCGCCACCATGCTGCCCTGTGCGTGGTGTTTTCTACAGGGGATCATAGATCATAGATCATAGAATTTACAGTGCAGAAGGAGGCCATTCGGCCCATCGAGTCTGCACCGGCTCTTGGAAAGAGCACCCTACCCAAGGTCATCATCTCCACCCTATCCCCGTAACCCAGTAACCCCACCCAACACTAAGGGCAATTTTGGACACTAAGGGCAATTTAGCATGGCCAATCCACCTAACCTGCACATCTTTGGACTGTGGGAGGAAACCGGAGCACCCGGAGGAAACCCACGCACACACGGGGAGGATGTGCAGACTCCGCACAGACAGTGACCCAAGTCAGAATCGAACCTGGGACCCTGGAGCTGTGAAGCAATTGTGCTATCCACAAAGCTACCGTGGGATCTGGGAAGAATTATTACTGAGACTTGTAGAATCTTAGCCAGAAAGTGGCAATTACAAATACAGGTTAAAAACATTGTTTACATTTTTAAAATCTTCAACAATTAAAATCTTAAGAAATGCAACTCTACTCTTGTAAAAGTTAATTTCAATCAGAGGAATAAAATTAAGCATAAAATAGCATTTTGTTCAAGCCGGCCTGGTTGTTTCTGTCTGAATGATGCAGCTCCTTGTGACTGCCAGTGACTCAATTATGTTAAAAACAGTTCATGGAACATTCAGCATTCAGCCTTATTTTTCAATTGGTGAAATGTAGCTGTTAAAGGAAAAGTGAGTTACTGTACAACAAAAATCCAATAAACACACAAAAAAAGTTTAATTTCTATTGCAATGTGTTCGGAAAGCCAGAGAGATTGGCAGCAATTAAAATCTATCGGGTCATTAAAATGGAAAAGGCCCAATTTCTTCTGGTGAGTTTAATGTGCATACATCAGCCGGAATTCTCCGTTTGGGAGACTCCCACCAGATATGAATCATACCTGATTTCCGGAAGCGAGTCACAATCCTTAGCCATACAAATTCATGCAAGGCAGCGATTGCGAGAGATTTCCCTCCGCAATTCAATTCAGCCCCCTCCTCCACCCAGGATTTTCTGGGTACCCCCTCCACTCACAGTACGAAGGTGACCCCCCACCAGAGAGTCCCATAAAAGAGATTCCCACAAGAGACCCCCATGAGAGAGATTCACCAATTATAGAGACCCCTACTGGGCACTCCCCATTACAGAAAACACTTAATTGTCTTTGATGTAGTCCAGGAGCTGTCAATCATAGCTAGATGTTTGTAAACACTGGGATGTGTTTCACAGCTGGGTATTTCAAAGCCCATAGCTATGATTGACAGCTCCTGGACCACATTAAAGACAGTTAAATGTTTTCTACAGAGAAAAGGAGGAAGTGAGAGCACTTAAAGCACTGATTAGTTTCACAGCTGGGTATTTCAAAGCCACTCAAGTATGTGGAAGCTGTCAATCACAGCCTAGTGAAAGCAATTTCACAGAGATATGAATGAAAGGTTTGCAGATGATAGAATCCAGGAATCCCTACATTGGGCTCATCGAGTCTGCACCAACCCTCTGAAAGAGCACCCTACCCAGGCCTACACCCCCACCCTATCCCCACCTAATCTTTTGGACACTAAGGGGCAATTTAGCATGGCCAATCCACCTTACCTGCACATTTTTAATTGTGGGATGAAACCAGATCAAAGACCTAAGGGGGTTTAAACCCAGCTGGCTGGTTTTCTCTTTCCAGGAATTGATAGGTGCTGCTTCCTGTGTCTGAGCCAGCAGGTGTATTTCACAAGTGAAATACAGATCACCCCTTTACCTTCTAAATTCTAGTGAAAACAGGTCTATTTTGAGTCATCTCTAATTGCAACTTAAGCCCTGTAGTCCAGGTATCATTTTTGTAAACCTATGTTGCACTCCCTCCAAGGACAAAATATCCTTCCTCAGGTGTGGTGACCAGAACTGCTCACAATACTCCACTTGGGGTCTAACCAAGGTTTTGTATCACTGCAGCATAATTCCTGGGTCTTTATATTCCAATCCTCTAGGTATAAAGGCTAGCATTCCATTAGTTGTTTTGATTATATTCTGCACTTGTTCGTTGGGAGTCCCTGCTGGGGGTTTCTGTAATTGGGGATCTCTGGTGGGGGTCCCAGTAATTGGGGGGTCTCTGGTGGGGGTCTCTGTAATTGGGGGGTCTCTGGTGGTGGGGAGGTTTGGGGTAGTCTGGTGGGAATGGGATGAGAAGGATTTGCATTGTGGGGGGGAGGGTGGCCCTCCGATGGACTTTGGGGGCAACTTACTGAGTTACCCCTCTTGGCCCATCGCGAGGTCCACCGCATCAGGGCCACGTTTGTAAAGACCTGCACCGATTCTCGCCCATGTGATTCCTGGCCCAGAAGGTTGGAGAATCATACCGGCTTGGAGAATATGGTGCCCAGCTCTTTAATAGGATGCAAATCTTATTTGCATCCTCTTGCTGGCGAGGGTGTCAACTTCAATCCTGCCTCCAGTGGGGGCCCAGAGCATTAGAATGGGATCAGCACCGGTTTTAGCCCGGCGCTGGATTCTCCACCCAATCGGGAATTGCCCTTCCGGCATCGCGAAACAGAGAATCCAGCCCATCATGCAAGCATAGCAACTTCAAGCCATTCCATGTATTTGAGTGCAGCATTTCTTGGCAAGATTCCATTCTCATATGGCCTCTGAAAAATCCTTAATCCTGCAGCAACTTCCTGATTTTCACATTTAAGTGCCCATGTGCATTTGCACCTTAACATTTGCACCTTAACAGTGAATGCTGTTAGCCTCACTGTTAATTGTACAGCAGAATTGCAACAGTGTGTGAGAACCAATCATCATAGTCTTGTTGTTATATTTCGCTTTTGGGGCTGTTGCCAGACCATCTTTTTGCTGGGGCAGTGCCAAAAGTACAATGCTCCATTGCTGTCCTGACCTGTCAGGTTTCGGTATTAAGTCAGATTTCTTTAGCACCAGTTGTAGCTGGTCGAGTTCACTTTCATTTATACACTTACTTCAAACGTTTGCAGCACAAGGCTCTTCTATTTTTACCGTTTGACAGAATTAATTGTCCTAGTGATTGCTACTGAAATCAGACAATAGAAAAATGCTCTGGCAACACATGAATGTGTTTCAGTGCACGTGAAGGCATTTCTACTGCCTCTGCCTATAAATTGTGCACATGGACAGTGCCTATTTGCATTGCTACAAGAATACTCACCCACATGGAGAGAAACAATATCTTGGAAATTACTAGTTGAATAAAATATGACATTTATAGTAACAGAGTAAAAATCACTGAATAGCTACCCCACTATCGAAGGGACAAAGATGTTTTGGCAAGAAGGAAATTTCTAATTCTCCATATTTTATGAATCCCCTACACAGCACAATGCGGCATTCTGATGCAGCTATACCCAGAGATCAAATGTGGAATATCACATGGTTTGCAGCACTTAATTTTACAAGTGGGAAGTGACTCTACATATAGATACATTATGGAAGCCGGTTTATGATGCAGAGCAAGACCAGCAGCATGGGTTCAATTCCCATACTGCCTGAGATTATTCATGAAGGCCCAGCCTCCTCAACCTTGCCCCTCGCCTGAGGTGATGATCCTCAGGGGAAAGCAACCTATAATCATCTGACTTTACCTTTCCCTTTATATATTCAGGCCCTGTTTAAATACGAAAAAATCAGTCAAATATACCACACTTTAAACATCATGGGCGCGATTCTCCGGAAAGATTTCGAAGTGTGACAGTGAGTGGGAACTGCCACGAGATTCCCGGTGCTCGGGCCGGGCCTGCAACGCTATTCAACGTAAATTGGTCCACTTAACGAAGCCCTGCGGGCTTCACGTTGCAAATGAAAACTCGCCAGCCGATTCGTCGGGACCACGCTCGCCAGCCACCCGCTAACAAGGTCGAGCACATTTAAACAGCACTTGCACAACCAGCCCCATAATAATAATCTTTATTAGTGTCACAGTAGGCTTACATTAACACGGCAAGTTACTGTGAAAAGTTACTAGTCACCACACCATGGCGCCTGTTCGGATATACAGAATGAGAATTCAGAATGTCCAATTCACCTAACAAGCACAACTTTCAGGACTTGTGGGAGGAAACCGGAGCACCCGGAGAAAACCCACGCAGGCACAGGGAGAACATGCAGACTCCGCACAGTGACCCAAGCCGGGAATCGAACCCAGGTCCCTGGTGCTGTGAAGCAACAGTGCTAACCACTGTGCTACCATGCCGCCCCTCACCTTGCAGCCGTGATGACCGGCCCCAAGGTTTGGAGATGCGGATCTGGGGAGGCAGATAGATGCGATGGATGCCAGGAAGAATGTTCTGTTCCCCTGAGGGTCCCGGGGGGTGAGCCACAGGGCAGCCAGTGCCTCCGGGGATGAAGTGGCAGCGGCCGTCAGCTTGGGAAGTGTGACCAGGAGGACTGACCTCCAGTGCCTCAAAAAGGTCAACGACCTACACGGGTGAGTTGACACCACCCCCTCCGAAACCCACCACCCACCAATGCGACCACCCCCCCCCAATCCTCCATTTGCACACCCAACCTACCCCTCATCCCTAACCCTCCATTTGCCCCCCTAACCCACCCTTCATCACCCCTCCCTCCACCCCCCTTCACCCCAACCCTCCCATCATCCCTCCTTTAACACCACCACCACCCCCACCCCCCCCCCCCTCCCACCCCCCCACCGACCAATGTGAGCCTAACAATGGCCTCTCTGTGTCTCTGCAGGAGAAGCTCTCCCACAATCGTCAGGGTGGGCCTGACATAAGAGTCCCCACGGCCTTCGAGGAATGGGCCCTGGAGGTTACGGGAGTGGCCGAGGACAGAGCGGTCACCAATGCGGTCGGCGTACACTGCAGAGGTGAGGATCCACCGAGCCCCACCCAGAGGACCTGGCACAAGTGAGTTCTTACCAAGCAGACTGACCCATCACTCTCACTGGCCACGTGTCCATTCTCCCGCAGGTCCTCCAGCCCATCCAATGTGGCGCCGGCCCAACCGATGTGGCCCCCTCCCCTGCCTCCCATGAGGACATCTTGGAGGGGAGCTCTGAGGATGCCACAGTCGATGCGTTACAGCTGTCATCACCACCCTCTACCAGCACCTCGGGGATCAATGTTATTGGACAGGCTTCTGGGGTGCAATCTGGTGAGCACCACACTGCTGATGATGCATATCAGGTGGCGGCAGTAACTCCCAGGCAAGGCAGCAGTCGGAGCCTGCTGGATTCCAGGACCCAGCTGGGTCCCAGCCAGATGCTGAACCTCTGGACCAGGCTATCCTAGAGCTGATGGAGACATTATGGAGCAGCTGGGACATCCAGAGGGAGATATCAGCAACGCTCCAGCAGGTCCATAGCCGATTGGAGGACTCCCAGAGGCTATGTGTACAGGAGATGTCCCGGCAATGCGTGGCACTGAGGCCAATATTGGTAGGGTGACAACCGCAGGGGAGAGCTTGGTGCGCAACGTCAGCAGCATGAGTGAAGGTGTCCAAGGTGTTACACAGTCGGTGACGGCCATGGCTGAAGGCATTGGTAGACCTTGGTAATCGATAGGAGATGTGACCCAGTACCAGGCTGACCTGATTTTTTTTTTTTTAATGCATTTTATTACAAACTTGTAACAAAGTAAGTTACAGCAAATAAACACCCCGGGAAACATACTTCCCAACAATCAGCTATACAGTTTGTACAGATTTTTCTCCTTTTTCAACCCCCCTCCCCTCTCCCCATCACCCACCCCCCCACCCACCTGCGACGAACAGCTCCTCAAGTACGGTCACAAACATCCCCCACCTTTTCTTAAACCCCCCTGCTGAGCCCCTTAACTCATACTTTATCTTCTCTAACCGCAGGAAGTCATACAGGTCACCCAACCATGCTACTACCGCCACTCCAGCAAAATCCGTCGCCGTGCAATCAGAGAGGTGAGGGCCATGACATCGGCCTTCCTCCGCTCCATGAGCTCCGGCTTCTGTGAAACCCCAAATATCGTCACCAAAGAGTCCGGGTCCATCTCCTCCTCCACTATCCTGGCTAAGACCGCAAACACTCCCGCCCAGAATCTTCCCAATTTTTCGCAACCCCAAAACATGTGCGCGTGATTCGCTGGCCCCCGCCCACACCTCTCACACTCATCTGCTACCCCCTGAAAGAACCCTCATTCTCGCCCGAGTCATATGCACCCTGTGCACCACCTTAAACTTTATCAGGCTCATCCTTGCACAAGAGGAGGTCCCGTTTACCCTTCACAGTGCCTCACTCCATACTCCCCAATTGATCTCCATTCCCAACTCCGCTTCCCATTTCTCCTTGATCTTCACCACCCGCTCGACTCCCTGCTCCACCAGCCACTTATATATATCCCCAATTCTTCCCTTCCCTTCCACATCCGGAAGCAGTAGTCGCTCCAGCAGGGTGTATCTCGGCAGTCTAGGGAACCCCTTCCAGACCTTTCGTGCAAAGTCGCTAACCTGTAGATACCTGAACTCACTACCCCTCGGCAGCTCTACCCTCTCCCTGAACTCCTCCAGACTGGCGAACCCTTCATCCAAATACAAATCCCTCACCTTGACCAGCCCCACTTCCCTCCACCTTCTGTTTACACTATCCATCCCCCCAGCTCAAACCCATGATTCTCGCATAGCGGCGTTAGCACCGACATCCCTTCCACCCTAAAATGCCTCTTCAGCTGATTCCATATCTTCACCGTGGACTGCAACACTGGACTCCCTGAATACCTACTCGGAGCCATTGGCAATGCTGCCGTCACCATAGCCCTCAAACTAGACCCCTTACAAGATTCCTCCTCCATCCTAACCCACTCTACCCCTTCTCTTTCTCACCACCGCCACATCTTGTCCACATTCGCCACCCAATAATAATGAAGCAAGTTCGGCAACGCCAACCCCCCCTGCTGTCTCTGCCTCTGTAGCAGGGTCCTCCCCACCCTCGGCACCTTCCCTGCCCATACAAATTCAGAGATGATTGTGTCCACTTTCCGAAAAAAGGCCTTTGGTATAAAGATCGGGAGAGCCTGAAAGATAAACAAGAACCTCGGCAGAGTATTCATTTTCACCACTTGGACCCTCCCCACCAACGTTAAATGCAGTGTATCCCACCTCTTAAGATCCTCCCTGGCATCCTCCACCAGCTTCGTTAAGTTCCACTTATGGAGCCCCGTCCATTCCCTCGCTACCTGAATCCCCAAATACCTAAACCTATCCCTCGCTACCGTAAATGGCATCCCCCCTAAATTAGCCCGCTGACCCAGCTCATTCACCGGGAATACCTCGCTTTTCCCTACATTCAGCTTGTACCCCGAGAACCCTCCAAACTTCCCCAACAGGCCCATAATCCTTCCCATACTCTCCAACGGATCCGAAACATACAGCAAGAGGTCATCGGCATAGAGCGATACCCAATGCACCCTCTGTCCCCTCATTGTCCCCTGCCACTCTGCCGACCCCCTGAGAGCCATTGCCAATGGCTCCATGGCCAGCGCAAACAGCAGTGGCGACAATGGGCACCCCTGTCTTGTACCCCTGTGTAAGTCAAAGCTTCGTGAGCCCATATCATTCATCCTCACCCTCGCCCTTTGTGCCACATACAGCAACCGCACCCATGCCACAAATCTCGGCCCAAACCCAAACCTTCCCAAAACTTCGAACAAGTACCGCCACTCCACCCGATCAAATGCTTTCTCCGCATCCATGGACACCAACACCTCCAGAGCCCTCGACGGATTCATCACCACATTCAACAGCCGTCTTATATTACTCACGAGCTGCCTGCCCTTCACAGGCCTATTTGATCTTCTGCAACCACCCCCGGTACACAATCCTTCCAGCCAACAACTTAGCCAATGCTTTCACATCTGTGTTCAATAGTGATATGGGTCAAAACAACCCACATTCCACCGGATCCGTCCCTATTTTGGGGATTGGGTGATTACTGCCTGCATCATCGTCTCCGGCAACTCCCCCTTCTCCAGTGCTTCATTAAACGCCGTCAACAGATGTGGTGCCAGGTCCGCCGCAAATTCCTTATAAAATTCCGCGGGGTACCCATCCAGCCCAGAGGCCTTCCCTGACTTCATACCATTGATACTATTCAGCACCTCCCTCAGCCCCTGGGGCTCTTCCAACGCCTGCTTCTTTGCTTCCTCCACCTGGGGAAATGCCAGCTCATCCAGAAACCGCCCATGTCCCCCTCTTCTCCTCCTGTGTCCACTTCATAAAGTCCCTGGTAATACTCTCTAAATGCTTCATTTATCTTCCCTGACTCTGACACCACATCCCCAGCCCCAGTCCGGATCCTCAATATTTCCCTGGACGCAGCCTGCCTCCACAGCTAGTGCGCCAGCATGCGGTTCGCCTTCTCCCCATACTCATACTGCACCCCTCTTGCCCTACGCAGTCAGTTGCCCTACCGCCCTCCACGTTGTCAGCCTGTCAAATTGCCCTTGCAACTTTTTCCTCCTTGCCAGTCCCTCCACAGTGGGCACCTTTGAATATTCCCTGTCCACCTCCACTATCTCGCTCACTAGACGGTCATGTTCCACCCTCCTTTCCTTATCCGCACGAACCGTAAACAAAATAATTTCTCCCCAGACCACTGCTTT
Source organism: Scyliorhinus torazame (assembly GCF_047496885.1). Classification (NCBI taxonomy): domain Eukaryota; kingdom Metazoa; phylum Chordata; class Chondrichthyes; order Carcharhiniformes; family Scyliorhinidae; genus Scyliorhinus; species Scyliorhinus torazame. The sequence continues at coordinate 314,647,881 of NC_092707.1, forward strand.
CAGTGCTTCCCAAAAAATGCACGCTGACACCTCCCCATTCTGATTGAACTCCGCATAATCCCTAATCGCCAACCGCACCTTATCACAAAAACCTCCATCCGCCAACAACTCCGAGTCAAACCTCCACCCCGGCCTCTGCTCTCGTCCCGTTCGGAACCAAATCTCCAGCCAGTGGCGTGCATGGTCCGAGATAACTATCCCTGCATACCCAGCCCCCTCCACCCCAACCAAAATCTCCTGACTCACTACAAAGTAGTCAATCCTTGAATACACCTTATAGACGTGTGAAAAGAAGGAATAATCCCTTCCCCCTGTGTTCTGAAAACACCATGGATCCACCATACCTATCCTCTCCATAAACCCCTTCAGCTCCCTTGCCATTCGTATCCTACCCATCGACCTGGGGCTCGATCTATCCACCTTCGGCTCCTGGACACAGTTAAAATCTCCTCCCATGATCAACTGGTACGTGGCCAAATCCAGGATTGCTGCCAGCAACCCCCTCATAAAACCCACATCATCCCAATTTGGAGCATACACATTTACCAACACTACCGGTGCCCTTTCCAATACCCCACTCACAATCAGGTATCTCCCACCCAGATCCCTCACCTCCTTCGCACTCACGAATCCCATTTTTTTGCTCATTAAAATCGCCACAGCCCTCAATTTCAAATCAAACCCTGAATGAGAAACCTGCCTGACCCACCCCTTCCTTAACCTAACATGGTCCTTCACACGGAGGTGCGTCTACTGCAGTTAGACAACCCCCGCTTTCAAGCTCCTGAGGTGCGCGAACACCCGCGACCTTTTAACCGGCCCATTCTGTCCCCGGACATTCCATGTTACCAACCTTACTGGAGGCTTGCGCCCCCAACCCCCTCTACCGTCCGTCATCTTCCCCACTTAATTCCACTCTGCACCTAGCACATCCCAGATGGCACCGTTCTTCGCCCTTGACCATGTCATCTCTCACCCCCTGCAACGTCGCAGAAACCTCCCCCCGGCTTTTCCCCTTCTCCTTCTTCCCCCCCCCCCCACTTCCCCTTTCCCCCCTCCCCCAGCCCACCCCTCTTGGCCTTCTCCCCCACCACCTCCCTTCCGTTCACCAGCATAACCTGCTAGTACGGCTGCCCCTGCCCAAAGGCACATCCTAATGACCCCCCCACACACACACACTCCTCAGCTCAAGGAAGAAGGCCTCCTGCTGGCCTTACCCTCCCCCACCCAAACAAGGACTTCTCCTGAACTCCAGGTAGCCTTCAGGCTGGCCTTGATGAGGGACATGTCCTTTTCTCAGGTGGGAATGGCTGAGGCGCTGGGGAGCTTGTCCCAGTTGCAGGTGGCATTGCCGAGTCACTGCAAAAGGTATGTCCCAGTCACTGAGGAGCATCGCCGAGGGCCTCAACACCATGGTGCAGACATTGGGGAGCCAACAGCGTTGGCAGAGCCAGATGACACAGGGACAGCCGGGGCTCGTACCAGCTGCCTCACTTCCTGAGGTGAATCCCAGGGCACTATGGGCACTGACCGAGAGGAGGGGCAATGGGTGGCCACTTGGACCCATCCTATGGACTGACGGTGGTGGCTCCCCCAAGTTCCACCCCTCTGATGAATCTGCATCTCACAGCCAGCCTCCAGAACAGCACGGCACGGCTGTGCATGTGCCGCTGACAAGTGCGCAGGGGCGCTCTGACCCAGAGCCCCCAAAGGATGCCCGTCAAAGGCACCAAGACTACAGGACGTGGTAAGCAGCTGGCTGCCTCCACCTCAAATGTGCTTCCTGGGGATACACCTGGACACCTAGAGCAAGGAAGGCCAAGCACACCAAGGATCATTGAGGGCACTGGGGGAGGGAGGGGGAGGGGCAGGGGGGGAAGGTTGGGGTAAGGAGTGAAGTGTGTGTTGGGGGAAGAGGAATGGGCATTGTGGAGGTTTGGGGAGATGAGGGAGGGAAGGTGGACATAGTGGGGCGGCACCATCGAGATAATGGGGTAGTGGTGAACACTTGTGCCCTCACCACAACCAGTATGATGCCTCTGGCTCTTTGTTCTACGATGCGGGTCGACCGCCAGTCCCATGCGCCATCCCCCCCCCGATGTGCTGCCCCTCCCATGCCCCCACCTGACACACACTGCCCACACACACCTGGCCATGGACATGTGCCCGGGGCTGGGGCCCAGCCCCTGTGTGATTGAAGATTGGCCACTGCGTGTGTGGTGCTGCCTCCCACAATGTTCAAGCAGAGTCCAAGAATCAAGGTGTGATTGGGATGCTAGGCTATGAGCCCCACATGCTACATGGCCTGCCCACCCACCCATGGGGATCCACTTAGGATGTGTAAAGTGCGCTCTTAACTACAGTTGCCAATTTCCTATTAGCAATAGCCTTCAGCCGCAAGACCAGAGGCCTCAGCGGTCAGTGGGAGTTATAGGTGGTCAATGGGGAAGACAGACAGGGGCTCGGGTTGCCCCCGGTATGGGAACAGATGGACAAAGGGTTGGTAAGGCGGACCCGCAGACCCATGGATGCCCCCCCCCCCTGCAGAGACTCCCCAGCCCCCTACCGGGGCTGCACCCCCATTCCCTGGGCACAGGGGCAGCATGCCCAGTGCTGTAGGCTCACTGCCTGAGAGCAAAGATGGCTGCTCCCCTCCTCGGCTCCCTGCAGTAGCCGTTCCGCCAGGTTCACATTTTTTAAAAGGAGTACTAATCGGCGCCAGTGTGGCCACTTGCTGTGGTTGCCGCTGAATCACAGGAAACTGTTGGATATGGGGTGGCTCCCGTTAATTATATTGAAATAGGGCTTAAGTGGTGATAATTGGTTTCTTGCCTCGCTACAGCAGGATCCTGATTTCGCCTATGGGAGCGGGCTGGTTGCATTGCATTCATTTTGGCGCCCACTGCATTCTCTTTTCTGCCTCTCCCACTGTTCACTGGCCTCATTGCATACGAGCGGGAGCGCAATGAGGCTGGAGAATCGCGCCCCATGTCTCAGGTGGACTTTCACTCAAAGCATGCCTTGCTCTAAGACACATGGGCAGAATTCCACACTGAGAAATATGCTCAATGCATTCAAAACCAAACAGAGATCATTTGACATCCAATGTTCTAATTTGAAATTAGTTTTTCCTGCAGTCAACAGCTTTTTGCCATCTTTGACGTCAAATGTGATCAAAGGCATCAAGTGGGCTGGAAGGCATTAAATGCGCTCAAAGGCATCAAATATATTTGGCAACCTACATTGAAAAACTCAAAGAAATTAATTCCTTCAATCATATTCGATATTAAAATTTTTCATCTTGTTCAAAAAATCTTTCCAATATGCATGCTTAAGATCACCTACATCTCAAACTCACACCAGTCCCCAGTCTTGGGCCTATGCCAACCCCCAGTCTCAGGCCCACGCTAACCCCCAGTCTTAGGCCCACACCAAGCCCCCAGTCTCAGGTGTACACCATTCACTCCAATCTCAGAGCCTCTCCAGCCGCCACCATCCTTCGGGCCCCAGCTGAACATCAGGCCTCAGACTCCAGCCCCCACTGACAACTCTCTCCTCATCCCCCCCCAATGACCCTCACCAACCCCCCACCCCAGACTAAGCCCTCAACCCACCTGATAATTTTCCCCCCTAGCCAACTTCCCCAGAATATTCACCTCTTTCCTGCCGCCAATGCTGGTCCATGCCTGCTGGAAAGCTGCAGCAGAGCTTTCACCATCACTTCTGGATCTGGCCAGCCACATGACTTGAATTCTCTAGAAGTGGGGAGGAGAGAGAGAGAGAAAGAGGAGGGGAGAGAGAAATGTGGAGAAAGGGGTGGGCAAAGGGGCACAAAAGAGAGGGTAGAGGGAGGGGGGAGACATGGGCTGGAAAGGAGAATGGGGAAAGGGGAGAGGGGGTGGAAAAGGGGGCAGAGAGAAATTAGAGAGGAATAAGTGGGGAGAGAAAACTGCTGCAATTTGTGGAGGGGGGTAAGGGGAAAGGGGTGTGATGCACTAGTTATAGGTGATGAAGAAAAATATAAAACTAGCTTGGCAAAACATGTGCTTTTATTGAGTTAACTCAGTTTTTGGACGTTTGAAGCTGCAGAAATTCAAAAATACGGAGAACAAACTCTATGATCAATTTTGGTCTCTGAATGCTTAAATAAGTAATTTTGCTCTTCAAAAATGTTTGAGTGCTGCAGTTTGATGACAATGATGTCAGCTGATTACTACTTGTAATGCCAAATCATGGCTAAATGGTTGCTTTTGAACATAATTGATGTCAAATGAGCACAAGTGAACACAGTTGGATAAGGGCAAATGATGTCACTGATGGCAAAATCATAGAATCATAGAATTTACAGTTCAGAAGGAGGCGATTTGGCCCATCAAGTCTGCACCGGCCCTTGTAAAGAGCACCCTACGCCTCCACCCTATCCCCATAACCCAGTAACCCCACCTAACCTTTTTGGACACGAAGGGCAATTTAGCATGGCCAATCCACCTAACCTGTGCATCTTTGGACTGTGGGAGGAAATTTTGTTGTTTGGTGACTACATCATTCCTTTAACAGCTACATCTCACCATTTGAAAATAGAGGGAATTGCAAAACATGTTTCTATTGTTCAATGTCACCATGGCTAGAATAGTTACATGAATGGTTTTTAATGTGATTAGTCACTGGCAGTCACATGGAGGTGCATCATACATTCGCTCTTTACTGCTCTACCAATTTTCGAATAATCTGTGGACTTACTGATCATACCACCCACATTCATGTCTAGATCATTAATGTATACCATAAACAACAAGGGAGCCAGCACCAATCCCTTTGGTACACCACAGGCATCAGGTTTACATTCTGAACAAAATCCATTGTCACAATGTTTACATTATGTTCAATTTATTCCCTGGAAGATATGAATTTTCTGTTTTAAGACCATAGAATTTACAGTGCAGCGGGAGGCCATTCAGCCCATCAAGCCTATACCAGCACTTGGAAAGAGCACCCTACTTCAGCCCCCGCCTTCACCCTGTCCTCATAACCCAGTAACCCCACTTAACGTTTTGGACACTAAGGGGCAATTTAGCATGACCAATCCACCTAACCCATACATCTTTGGACCATGGGAGGAAACCGGAGCACCCGGAGGAAACCCACGCAAACACGAGGAGAAAGTGCAAAGTCCACACAGACAGTCACCTGAGGCCGTAATTGAACCCAGGTCCCTGGAGCTGTAAGGCAGCAGTGCTAACCACTGTGCCACCGTGCCGCCTACATAAGACATAGGAGCAGAAGTAGGCTACTTGGCCCATCAGATCTGCTCTGCCATTCAATGAGATCGTGGCTGATCTGACATAATCCTCAACTCCACTTTCCCGCCTTATCCCCATAACCTTTTATCCCCTTACTGATTAAAAATCTGTCTATCTCAGCCTTTAACATACTTAACAACCCATTCTCTACAGTTGTCTGTGCTAAAGACTTCCACAGATTCTCCCCCCTCTGAGAGAAGAAATTCCTCCTCATCTCTGTCTTAAATGGGCAACACCTACTCTGAGATTATGCCCTCTGGTCTTGGACTTTTCCACAAGATGAAACATCATCTCAGCATCTACCCTGTCAAGCCCCCTGAGAATTCTATGTCTTTATACGGTCACCTCATCCTTCTAAACTCCACTGAGTACAAGCCCAATCTACTCCAGCTCACCTCATAAGAAAATCCCTCCATAGCCAGGATCAACCTGGTGAACTTTCTCTGGACTGCCCTCCAATGTCAGTATATCTTTCCTTAGATAAGGGGACCAAAGGGGACCAAGACCAGAGGGCCCTTAGTGTTGGGTGTGGTTACTGGGTTTGGGGATAGGGTGGAGGTGTTGACTTTGGGTGGGGTGCTCTTTCCAAGAGCCGGTGCAGACTCGATGGGCCGAATGGCCTCCTTCTGCACTGTAAATTCTATGATGATCTAAAACTGTTCACAATATTCCAGATGTGGTCTAACTATTGCCTTGCATAGTTTTAGCAGGACCTCCCTATTTTTATACTTCATTTTCTTTGAAATAAAAGTCAACATTCGATTTGCCATCTCAATTACCTTCTGAACTTGCTAGCCTTTTGTGATTTATGCACGAGGACCCCCGAATAATAATAATAATCTTTATTGTCACAAGTAGGCTTACATTAACACTGCAATGAAGTTACTGTGACAAGCACCTAGTAGCCACATTCCAGTGTACGGGTACTTTTCTGCAGTCTTTCTCCATTTAAATAATATTCAGCTCTTTTATTCTTCCTCCCAAAGTGCATAACTTTATATTTTCCTACATTATATTCAATCTGTCAAGTTTTTGCCCACTCACCTAACCTAGTCTATATCCCTCTGTAGGCTCTTTGTGTCATCCTCACCACTTGCTTCACACCTATTTTTGTGTCATCCGCAAACTTGGCAATAGTGCATTAATTTCCCTCATCCAAGTCATTTATATATATTGTAAATAATTATGGCCCCAGAACAAATCCCTGTGGCACTCCACTAGTTACAAGTTGCCATCCTGTAAATGCTCCTTATCTGAACTCTGTCTTCTATCAGTTAGCCAATCCTCTATCCATGCTAATACCCCCAACACCATGGGCTCTAAACTTATTAAGTAGCCTTTTGTGTGGCACCTTATTGGACAATTTTTGGAAATCAAAGTATATTACATCTACTGGTTCCTCTCCATCTATCCTGCTCTTTATCACCTCAAAGAATTCTAATAAATTTGTCAGGCACGAATTCCTCTTCATGAAGCCGTGGTGACTGCTTGATTATATTATATATTTCTAAATACTCTTATTACATTCTTTATAATGGATTCTAACATTTTCCAAATGACAAAGTTAAGCAAAATGGCCTATAGTTACTTGTTTTTTGTTTCCCTCTTTTTGTTGAATAAAGGACTTTACCAGAATTTTTAAAAATATATATTTTAATTCAAATTTTTACATATTTCCAACAACCCCCCCCCTTACAGAAATAAGAAAAAAACAAAGAACACATAAATAAACATCTTATAGCTATGTCACGTATTCCCCCAATATACAAGCCCCTCACTAAACGATAATGAACACAGTAGTAAACACAAAGTACCCCCCCCCCCCCAACCGCCCCCGGCTGCTGCTGTCCACCTCCTAACGCTCCGCCTGAAGAACCCTTGCACAGATCCTCTTAAGGCAAATTTTACCCTCTCCAATTTAATGAACCCTGCCATGTCGCTGATCCAGGCTTCCACGCTTGGGGGCCTCGCATCCTTCCACTGTAGCAGAATCCTCCGCCGGGCTACCAGGAACGCAAAGGCCAGAATACCGGCCTCTCTTGCCTCCTGCACTCCCGGCTCGTCCAATACCCCAAATAGTGCGAGCCCCCAACTCGGCTTAACCCGGGTGTTTGCCACCTTAGACACCGTCCTCGCAACGCCCCTCCAGAACCCATCCAGCGCTGGGCACGCCATAACATGTGGGCGTGATTTGCTGGGCTCCCCGAACACCTCACACACCTGTCCTCTACTCCAAAAAACCGACTCAGCCTTGCCCCAGTCTTGTGCGCCCTGTGCAGAACCTTAAATTGTATCAGGCTAAGCCTGGCGCAAGAGGAGGAAGAATTTACCCTACCCAGGGTGTCTGCCCAATTACCCTCGTCTATCTCCTCCCCACCTCCTCCTCCTATTTACCTTTCAGCTCCTCCACCGAGGCCTCCTCCTCCTCCTGCATCTCCTGGTAGATCACCGAGACCATGCCTTCTCCAACCGCACCCCCGAGAGCACCCTATCCTGGATCCTACGTGCTGGCAGCAGCGGGAATTCCCTCACCTGCCGTCTTACAAACGCCCTTACCTGCATGTACTTGAAGGCATTTCCAGGGGGGAGCCGAATTTTTCCCCAACGCCCCAAGGCTCACAAACGTCCCATCTATAAATAGGTTCCCCCATCCTTCTAATACCTGCCCTGTGCCAGCTCAGGAACCCCCCATCCATTCGCCCCTGGACAAACCGATGGTTCTCCCGGATCGGGGACCACTCCGAAGCCTCTGGCTCACCCTGTGGCGTCTCCACTGCCCCCAAATTTTGAGGGTCGCCGCCACCACTGCACTCGTGGTGTACCTTGTCGGTGGGAGCGCTCTCAGGCTCGTGCCCACACAGGACGCCATCTCCAGCCTCTTCCACGCTGCCCCCTCCCCCTCCATTACCCACTTGCGTATCATCGCCACATTGGCAGCCCAGTAGCACCCACACAGATTAGGTTACCCCCTCTGTCCGTGCTCCGTTCCAGAAACACCCTTCTCACCCTCGGGGTCTTTTTTGCCCATACAAACCCCATGATGCTCCTGCTGACCCGCTTAAAAAAGGCCTTGGGGATCAGGATGGGGAGGCACTGGAATATAAAAAGGAACCTTGGGAGCACCGTCATCTTCACCAACTGCACCCTACCCGCCAGGGAGAGTGGCAGCATATCCCACCTTTTAAACTCCTCCTCCATCTGCTCCACAAGCCTCGTCAAGGTGAGCTTGTGTAGGGCCCCCCAGTTTCTGGCGACCTGGATCCCGAGGTACCGAAAACTCCTTTCCGCCCTCTTCAGTGGAAGCTCGTCTATCCCCCATCCCTCCCCTGGGTGTATCTCGAATAGCTCACTCTTCCTCATGTTGAGCTTATACCCGGAAAAGTCTCCAACCTTCCTGAGGATCCGCATCACCTCCGGCATCCCCCCCACCGGGTCCGCCACATACTGTAACAGGTCGTCGGCATACAGCGATACCCGGTGTTCCTCCCCCTCCCCGCACCAGCCCCCTCCACTTCCTGGACTCCCTCAAAGCCATCGCCAAAGGCTCAATTGCCAACGCAAATAGCAGGGGGGATAGGGGGCACCCATGCCTCGTCCCCCGGTACAGCCAAAGGTATTCCGACCTCCTCCGATTTGTGGCCACACTTGCCACCGGGGCTTCGTACAGTAACCTAACCCAACTAACGAACCCCTCCCCGAACCCCAACCTCCTCAACACTTCCTACAGGTACCCCAGTCCACCCTATCAAAGGCCTTTTCCGCATCCATAGCCACCACTATCTCTGTCTCTGCTTCCCCCTCCACTGCAGGCATCAAGATTACATTTAGGAGCCTCCGCACATTGGTGTTTAACTGCCTTCCCTTCACGAAACCTGTCTGGGCCTTGTGGATCACCCCCGGGACCCAGTCCTCAATTCTGGTAGTCAACACCTTCACTAACAGCTTCGCATCCACGTTGAGGAGCGAGATTGGACTATACGATCCTTGTCCTGCTTCAAGATCAGCGAGATTAGTGCCCTGGACATCATCGGGGGTAGGAACCCCCCCTCCCTCGCCTCATTGAAAGTCCTCACTAGTAGTGGGCCCAACAGGTCCATATACTTGCTGTAAAATTCCACCGGGAACACATCTGGCCCCGGTGCCTTCCCCGCCTGCATACTTCCCAGCCCCTTAGTCAGCTCCTCCAGCCCTACCGATGCCCCAAGCCCCGCCACCTGACCCTCCTCTACCCTCGGGAACCTCAGCCGGTCCAGAAAACGACGCATCCCCCCCTCCTCCGTCGGGGGCTCAGACCGATACAGCCCCTCATAGAAGTCTCTAAATACCCCATTTATTCCCACCGCACTCCGCACCGTGTTCCCCCCATTATCCCTAACTCCGCCAAACTCCCTCGCTGCCTCCCACTTCTGAAGCTGGTGTGCCAGCATCCGGCTAGCGTTCTCCCCGTACTCATACACCGCCCCTTGCGCCTTCCTCCACTGCACCACCGCCTTCTTGGTAGTCAACAGGTCGAAATCAGCCTGGAGGCTTCATCGCTCCTTGAGTAGTCCCTCCTCGGGGACCTCTGCATACCTCCGATCTACTCTTAAAATCTCCCCCACCAACCTCTCCCTCTCTCTCCTCTCCTTCCCCTCCTTGTGGGCCCTAGTGGAGATTAGCTCTCCCCTAATCACCGCCTTCAGCCCCTTCCATACCACCCCTACCTGCACCTCACCATTATCGTTAACCTCTAGGTATCTTTCAATGCACCCCCGGATCCACCCGCTCACCTCCTCATCCGCCAGCAAACCCACCTCTAGGCGCCACAGCGGGCGCTGGTCCCTCTCCTCCCCTAGCTCGAGCTCCACCCAGTGCGGGGCATGGTCTGAGATGGCTATGCAGCACCCTGCTCAAAATGAAGAAGTCAATCCGGGAGTAGGCTATATGGACGTGGGAAAAGAAAAATAATTCCCTGGCACCTGGCCTAACAAATCTCCATGGATCCACTCCTCCCATCTGGTCCATAAACCCCCTCAACACCTTGGCCGCCGCCGGCCTCTTATCCGTCCTGGACCTAGAGCGGTCCAATGCTGGATCCAATGCCGTATTGAAGTCCCCCCCCAATATCAAGCTCCCTGCCTCCAGGTCCGGAATCTGGCCCAACATGCGCCGCATAAATCCGGCATCATCCCAATTCGGGGCATACACATTCACCAAGACCACCCGCACCCCCTGCAGCTTACCACTCACCATCACATACCTACCTCCATTGTCTGCCACGATGCTCAGCGCCTCAAACGACACCCGCTTCCCCACCAAAATCACCACCCCTCAATTCTTTGCGTCCAACCCCGAATGGAAAACCTGCCCTCCCACCCCTTTCTCAGCGTAACCTGGTCTGCCACCCTCAAATGCGTCTCCTGGAGCATGACCACATCTGCCTTCAGTCCCTTCAGGTGCGCGAACACACGGGCCCTCTTGAGCGGCCCGTTCAGGCCTCTCACATTCCAAATTGTCAGCCGGATCAGGGGGCTGTCCGCCTCCCCCCCCCCCCCTGCCGATTAGCCATCTCCTTTTCTAGGCCAGCCACGTGCCGCGCCTCCCGCAATCTCCGTTCCCCCCAGCGGCAGACCCCCACCCCGACTCTCTCTTCAGGCTCCAGCTCCCCCTTGGTCAATGCAGCAGCAACCCAGTTTCCCCCCCATTCCTCCCAGCTAGGTCCCCCCTAGCTGCGTTGCTCCCCCCATAGCACTCCCGTAAGTCAGCTGACTCCTGCTGACCCCGGCCGCTCCCACCACTCCATCGACCTGCCAGTGTGAAAATCTCTTCCCCCCCCCCCCACCTCCTGTCCATCAGCGGGCGCTCCTCTCCAGCACCACCCCTCCCCTGACCCCGCCCTCTTCCTTCCCTAGTGCGGGAAAAAGCACGCACTTTCCCCCAAGCCGGCCCCGCCCCCTCTGGCGCAGCTCCCTTTCGCGGTCTGATCCCAGCTCTCCCCTCCTCCCCTCCTCCCCTCCTCCCCTCCTCCCCTCCTCCCCTCCTCCCCTCCTCCCCTCCTCCCCTCCTCCCCTCCTCCCCTCCTCCCCTCCTCCCCTCCTCCCCTCCTCTCCTCCTCTCCTCCTCTCCTCCTCTCCTCCTCTCCTCCTCTCCTCCTCTCCTCCTCTCCTCCTCTCCTCCTCTCCTCCTCTCCCCCTCTCCCCCTCTCCCCCTCTCCACCCCTCCACCCCTCCACCCCTCCACCCCTCCACCCCTCTCCACCCTCCACCCTCCACCCTCCACCCTCCACCCCCAATGAGGCCCCCACTTCCAACCACCGACGCCCACACTCTCACCAAACCCCCACTACGAGCTATTTCACCCAACCCCACCCAGCACCCAAAAAAACCCAGTACCAAACAGAACATCCCCCCCCAAAACACAACAATCACATCAATCCCCTCTCGACATCCTCTCGCAACCGACCCTCAATCCGAGTCCAAATTTTCGGCCTGGATAAAGGTCCGCGTCTGCCCCGGCGTCTCAAAGTAGTGGTGGCGGTCCTTGAAAGTGACCCACAGTAGCGCCGGCTGCAACATTCCAAATTTCACCCCCTTCCGATGCAGAGCCGCCTTAACCCGATTGTACCGACCCTCTTCTTGGCCACCTCCGCGCTCCAGTCCTGGTATATCCAGACCTCTGCATTCTCCCACCTGCTGCTCCACTCCTTCTTTGCCCACCTTAGGACACACTCCCTGTCCACGGAGCGGTGGAACCGCACCGGCACCGCCCGCGGTGGCTCGTTGGGCTTGGGCCTCCTCGCCAGGACTCGGAGGACCCCCTCCAGCTCCAGGGGCCCCGGGAAGGCCTCTGCGCCCATAAGCGTGTTCAATATGGTGACCACGTAGGTTCCACATCCGACCCCTCCAGTCCCTCCTGGAGACCCAGAATCCGCAGGTTCTTCCTCCTCGACCGATTATCCATGTCCTCGAACTTCTCCTGCCATTTCTTATGCATCGCCTCGTGCGCCTCGACCTTCACTGCCAGGCCCAAGATCTCGTCCTTGTTCTCCGAGACCTTTTGCCGCACCTCCCGGATCACCGCCCTTTGGGCCTTCTGGGTCTCGAGCAGCTTGTCTATCGAAGCCTTCATCGGCTCCAACAGCTCTGCCTTCAATTCCGTGAAGCAGCGCTGGAGAAACTCCTCCTGTTCCTGCGACCACTGCGCCTTAAAAAGAGCCCAAAAGTCCGTTTCTGGCGGGAGCTGCCGAACGTGCGACTTAGCTCCGCATAGCCACAACCGGAAGTCTCGACTTTACCAGAATTTAATGATTCTTGGAAGATTCTTTGTGCATCCACTATCTCTGTAGCTACTTCCTTTAATATCCTGGGATGCAATCCATAAGCCTTTAACCCCCATTAGTTTCCCTAGTACTGTTTCCTCAGTGATTGTTATTGTTTCTATTACCCCCCCCCCTTCTGCCACTTGATTATTCCGTGTGGAGTTTGCACATTCCCCCGTGTCTGCGTGGGTCTCACCCCCACAACCCAAAAGATGTGCAGGGGGATGGATTGGCCACACTAAATTGTCCCTTAATTAGAAAAAAAATTGGGTACTTTAAATTAATAAAAAGTAAGTTGTGTTGGACTGCACCACCTTTTCAGTTTTTTGAAAAATCTTTTATTACAGTTTTGTTTGCACTTCAGCCCCATGCTCCTGGTGTACGGGTACCCGGAGAGGAGAGGGGCGGGGAAGGCGGAGGACCTCCTTGTGAACCTGCTCCTTAGCCTGGCAAAACAGGTCTAGACAGCGGCAACCAAAGGGGTCGTCCAACCTGATTGTCTGCCCCTCTTCCACCGCTTCTTTCATGGCTGGGTGTCCCTGGAGACGGAGCATACGGTGTCCACGGCACCATCGAGGCCTTTCACGCCCACTGGGTACTGGGCACTGCAGGATCTGGGTGCTTTATCAACCCTTTTAATCACATTTTGGTTTGATGTTTTAAGTTTTGTTTGCTCTTTGTTTTTGTTTAAGGCAGTATCCCTTTAAGGGACTGCCCCTTTTCATTTGTCCCTCAGTTTATTTAATTTTGTAAGGGCCACGAAGAATCCAGCACGTGTTTTAAGGATACAAAGTAATAACATTTATTTACTATAACATATATACATAACCTTAGCAGTAACTTCCCTTGCTACATACTCCTTCCTGCTGGTTTCTGAACTGGCCAGCTTTATTTATACTAGGAGTTTACTAGTGGTTTCTCCGCCCCCCTCATTGGGGAAGCTCATACTCCCACAGGATTATGGGATAGTCATTAGTCCCCAGCCAATGGTAAGTAGGCAGGTTATAACATCCCTCCCCCCCAAAGTCCAAGGAATCCACCGAAGACCCTGGCGAAGGAGGGCGTCGGACTCGTTTGGCCGCAGGCCGGACACCATTTGCACGCGGCGCTGGATCAGGCGGCGTGTAACGAGACAGAGACCGGCGCTTCCGTGATGAACGGCGCGGTTGTACATCCATGTCCCGTGGACCCGAGGATTCTCCCTCTGATGCATCCTGTGTCTCCATCTCGGAGTCAGAGTCTGCTGACTCCGTCATGTCAGCGTCTCTATCCCCATTCGGTCCCGTAACGACCTGCGCAGGCTTCGAGTGAGGCACCAGTGGAAGATTGTGAGGACTACCTTCCCTTGTCTCTGGTCTCTGTGGCTGTTGAAATGAGCTCCGGGGGCGGGGAATCTTTTGAGGGGATGGTCGTCTGGACCGAACGTGGTCTACATGTTTTCGCTGGAGACAGCCCTGGGCTTGCACTTGGTAAGATATAGGGCCCGTTTGGCGAAAGATTACACCAGGAACCCATTGGGCACCACCAGCAAAATTCCGAACGAACACTGGGTCACCGGGCGCAAACTGCCGAATCGGCCGATGCCGAGAAAATCCCTGTCCCTGCCGTTCTTGTGTGCGGCGTACTTTTGCGCCAATGTCCGGGAAAACCATACTAAGGCGGGTGCGAAGTCTCCGGCCCATTAGGAGTTCTGCGGGAGCTACCCCAGTCACTGCATGGAGGGTGGTCCTGTACGTAAACAAAAAGCGAGCCAGTCTCGTGTCGATTGATCCGGAAGACTGCTTCTTTAGGCCTCTTTTGAATGTCTGCACTGCGCGCTCTGCCAACCCATTTGAAGCCAGGTGGTAAGGGACAGTGCGGATATGGCGGATGCCGTTCATCTTCGTGAACCTTGCAAACTCCTCACTCGTGAATGGAGTGCCGTTATCCGTGACCAGCACCTCGGGGAGGCCATACGTACTAAACGATAAACGCATCTTTTCAATTGTTGCGCAGGACGTTGTCCCCTGCATCTTATGCACCTCTAGCCATTTGGACTGGGCGTCAATTAGTAGAAGAAACATGGATCCTTAAAAAGGGCCTGCGAAATCTGCATGCAAGCGTGCCCAAGGCGGCCCTGGCCATTCCCAGTGATGTAGGGGCGCGGCCGGCGGAAGCTTCTGATGCTCCTGGCAAATGGAGCAGTTTTGGGCCACCTTCTCAATATCGGTGTCGAGGCTTGGCCACCAGACATAACTCCGGGCCAACATTTTCATTTTGGTCACGCCTGGATGACCATTGTGCAAGTCTGATAGTATCAGTTCCTGGCCTTTTTCCGGGACAATCACACGCGTCCCCCACAAGAGGATGCCGTCTTCCACGCTGAATTCTGACAGTTGGAGGAAAATGCCCGCAACTCGCCTGGGAGCTGTCTATGCTGCCCACCATACAGGACTATGTTCCGAACCTTTGACAGGACTGGCTCCGTCTGGGTCCACTCACGGATCTGTGATGCCGTGACAGGCAAGGTGTCCATAAAATTTAGGGTTGCAACCACCTCACTGGTCGTGGGGGTCGACATGGGGCCGGTCGATAAAGGCAATCGGCTCAGTGTGTCGGCATTTGCTATCTGCGTACCTGGTTTGTGCTCCAGAGAATACTCGTATGCAGCAAGCAACAAAGCCCAGCGCTGGATCCGTGCAGAAGCAATGGGCGGTATTGGCTTATCCTCTCTGAAAAGTCCCAGCAGGGGCTTATGATCAGTCACGATAGTGAAATGGCAGCCGTACACGTACTGGTGGAAGCGTTTCACCGCAAAAACCACTGCAGGCCCTCCTTCTCGATCTGCGCGTACTTTTTCTCTGCTGCAGTCAATGTGCGGGAGGCAAAAGCTATCGGTCGTTTGGCCCCGTTCTCCATCTTGTGGGACAGGACGGCCCCAATACCATACGGGGATGCGTCACATGTGACGAGCAAAGGCTTTCCAGGATCATAGTGGGTTAGTAACTCAGACGACGACAATTGTTGCTTTACCCGCCGGAAAGCGGTTTCTTGCGGCTGACCCCAAACCCAGGTGTGATTTTTCTTTAGCAGAAGGTGCAAAGGGGCCAGCGTAGTTGCCAGATTGGGGAGGAACTTCCCGTAATAGTTTACGAGACCGAGAAAAGAACAAAGATGCGAAGTGTCAGTCGGGGCGGGGGCATGTTGGATTGCACGCACCTTCTCTGCGGCGGGGTGCAGACCTTTGCGGTCCACCCGATAACCTAGGTAGACTACTTCCTTTGCCTGAAATACGCACTTTGTGCGACGTAAACGGACTCCAGCTTCAGAAAGGCGTCTAAGGACAGCCTCCAGATTTTCCAAATGTTCCTGCTCCGACGTCCCTGTAATCAAAACGTCATCTAGGTAGACAGCCACACGTGGTAAACCTCTCAAAATGCCCTCCATAACACGTTGAAAAATTGCGCAGGCAGAGGATATTCCAAAGGGCAACCGTGTATATTCATACAGGCCCCGGTGTGTATTAATCGTTACATATGGTCGGGAGGCAGGGTCCAGCTCCAATTGCAGGTAGGCGTGACTCATATCTAATTTTGTGAACGAGAGTCCACCTGCAAGTTTCGCGTAGAGATCCTCTATGCGAGGCATTGGATATCGGTCGAGTCGGGAAACCGTATTCACTGTAAGTTTATAGTCGCCACACAAGCGAACTGTGGCATCTGGCTTCATTACAGGTACAATTGATGCTGCCCAGTCAGCAAAACGGACGGGCCTGATAATACCCAAACTCTCCAAACGAGTGAGCTCCCCTTCCACCTTCTCGAGCAAGGCGTAAGGCACTGGGCGCGCCCAGAAATAGCGCGGCGTGGCTCCTGGTTCAACTTGGATACGGCCTACGGCCCCTTTTATTTTCCCCAAACCAGGCTGGAATACATCTGGGTATCGTCCTAGCACCTCAGTCAACCCTTCAGAAACTGTTTGGAGGATGTGCTGCCATTGCAACCGCAAATGGCGCAACCAGTCCCGACCCAACAGGCTGGGCCCATGGCCGCGCACCACAATAAGTGGGAAACGCCCCTCCTGGCGTCCATAGTCACTGTAAGGGTCTGTATACCCTGCTTGATGCAGTCGAATGTCCTCTGGGCGATCACGGAGACCGCTGCGCCAGTATCCAACTCCATCTCAAGCGGGTGGCCATTGACCCGTACTGTCACCTTAATGGGGGCCACACGGAGAGCTGCCACACAAAGCAGCTGCAGGCAGTCGTCCTCCGTCTCCACGTCCTCCGGAGTAGTCGCCGCTGGTTCATCCACATGGAAGGTACGGCCCCTGGGCTGGTCCCAGTTTCGGTTGGAACGACGGCACCTCTGGCGCCCCCAGGACCGCCGTCCGCGACGGGGTCGGCACCTACAAGTCTGACACGGACATGGCTCCTCATCCATTGGCTCTGGAGAAGGCTCCCTTCGGGGAGGAATGTCCGACGGCCACTGGCGTCGGTCCGGACGTTGCCTCGCCCAAGGTACCGCAGGAGTGCGGGGGGACGTTTTCGGACGGGAGGGGTTGCGCCCCAAGGCATTCACTTCCATTCCCTGTAGCTCCTGTACTCCTCGTTCTGCGCTCTCTCGGGACAATACTATTTGAATGGCCTGTTGAAAAGTCAATGTTGGCTCCGCTAACAACTTTCTCTGGGTGGCCGCATTGTTAATACCGCAAACCAAACGGTTGCGTAACATTTCTGACAAGGTCTCACCATAGTCACAGTACTCCGCAATCCTGCGTAGCCTGGATAGAAAATCGGCAAGGGATTCTCCAGGGGTCCTCTCAGCGGTATTAAACCGGTAACGCTGGACTATCGTGGACGGGGTTGGGTTAAAATGTTGCCCCACTATATTCACAAGTTCATCAAACGTTTTGGTGTCCGGCGCAGCTGGGTACGCAAGGCTCCTAATCACCCCAAACGTATGCGGGCCGCAGGCGGTGAGCAATATGACCACCTGGCGCTCGTTTTCGGTGATATTGTTTGCCAGGAAATAGTAACGCATCCGTTGTGTACTGGTTCCAGCTTTCCAGCGCAGCATCAAAAACATCCAAACGTCCGTACAGAAGCATGGTATAATAGAAAACAACTTCCAACCTGTATCCAACAAAAATCCAGGGAGGTGGCTTCAGCAGTGTAGACAGCTATTCGCTTTAACCTTCGTCGCCAGTTTTGTAAGGGCCACGAAGAATCCAGCACGAGTTTTAAGGTTACAAAGTAATAACATTTATTTACTTATAACATATATACATAACCGTAGCAGTAACTTCCCTTGCTACATACTCCTTCCTGCTGGTTCCTGAACAGGCCAGCTTTATTTATACTAGGAGTTTACTAGTGGTTTCTCCGCCCCCCTCATTGGGGAAGCTCATCCTCCCACAGGATTGTGGGATAGTCATTAGTCCCCAGCCAATGGTAAGTAGGCAGGTTATAACATTTAATTTAGCCTATTTGGTTGAAGCAAAATAATTGGAATCCCAAGCATTGAACTCCATTGCTCCTACAAGGGTTTGCATCACACAGGATACACTGATAGGAACCCCATTGCAAGGCTTCATGGTGAAGTTAATCATCACTCACACCATTACCTGTCATGATGGGGGATTTCTTTGAGGTTCCTCATGAGGATGCAGACGTGAATCTTATGCATCCACTCAATAGCCCTGTCACCAACGAAAAGAGGGGGGAAGGGTGATGGGGAATGGCCGGATGAAATGTGTCGGTGTGATCTCAAGAGTCCAGGTGCGTAATCCTAGTGGAGTTCAGAGAGACAGAAGTAGGGATTTGCCAGTGTGAGATGGGAGGTTGTGAAGCTCAGTGGAGAGGCACTCACTAAGGGGGATGTGCATGATGGAGGTCCCACAGGAGTAAAGGACTGGGGGGCAAGTCTTTCTGAGGAATCCTCACTTTTGTTTCCTTCTCATTTCTGAGCAATGATTCTGAAGTATCCCGAAACCTGTCGAGTTGGCATCTCTTTTTTTAAAAATATTTTTATGAGGGTATTTGCAAGATTTTATAATAATAACAATAACAGCGACATAAACATGGTACAATAAACATTTCCACCCCATCACAATCTTCACACACTCCAACCATAAAAGAACAATCCGCCCCCCCTACCGGCACCCCCCCTGGAATTCTGCTTCTGCTGACATTTTAATTTTCCCCGAGAAATCGACGAACGGTTGCCAACTCCGGGTGAACCCAACCATTGACCCTCTTGAGGCGAACTTTATTTTCTTGAAACTGAGAAACCCAACCATGTCACTAACCCAGGTTTCGACACTCGGGGGCTTCGAGTCCCTCCACATTAATAAGATTCGTCACCGGGCTACCAGGGAGGCAAAGGCCAAGATGTCGGCCTCTTTCGCCCCCTGAACTCCCGGCTCTTCCGACACTCCAAAGATCGCCACCTCCGGACTGGGCACCACCCGTGTTTTGAGTACTGTGGACATTGCCTTAGCGAAACCCTGCCAAAACCCTCTAAGCTTCGGGCATGCCCAAAACATGTGGACATGATTTGCTGGGTCGGCCAGGCGATTGGGCTGCTCAAGGTGTGGTTCCGGTGCCTGGAGCTGTTGGGTGGTGCCCTCCAATTCAGCCCCCATAAGGATTCCCCATAATTGTGGTCTGCTGCGCTCTCCACAATTTGGCACTGCAGAGGAGAGATCACCTCGAACAGGAGGAGATGGAGGAGCTTCACATCTCCTCAGATAAGGAGGAGGCTTAGGGATAGCCCGCAGAGGAGGAGGAGAAAGGATCTTGGACTATGGCCAGGGTCGGCTTGGGCCATCGGGCTAGGGACACCATCATAGCCTCTCGGTTTGGGGACGGGCAGGACTAGGAGTGAGGAAATTTCCAATTATAGGGACTGTGATCTCATCATCAGTGCGGTGCCAGTGGTAAGTTTCCGTGATAGGTCCTGAATCCATGGGCAGGTGCCAAAGCCATTGGCTGGACTCTGCAGGAGAATGATGATGATGTGCATTGAGGACAGAGCGATGTCCCCCTATTTGTCAGTGAAAGGTTGACTGAGAGAGAGCTGAACGCGTCCTGCCAAGGAACAGGCTTATCATGGGGGTTTAGAGCTGCCGGATGACCTCTCATCTGCAACAGCCACCTTCGAGATCTGTTGCGTTCCTCCAATTAAGGTCCGGGGTGGGCGGGAGTCCTGCCAGTTCAGATTATTGAGGAGTGGCATGCATGGTACTGAGTGGGAGCAGGGATGTGAGGAGCAGATGTGAGGAGCCCCTGACCGGCCGCTTCCTGGAGTGTGCGTACAGGATTTCCCGCTTCTGTTGTGCAACATCCAGGAGACCGCCCAGGGCTTCCTCCGAGAAACGTGGTGCTGGCTTCCTGGCAGCCATCCCCTCGAATGGATCTGGGACAACTGCTGGGCAGTGCTGGAGAACCGTTTATACGGAGCTCCCCAATGACAAAGTTTCCCTGGGGCGAGCAAATCAGTGGGAGGCCACCAAGAGTGCGGCATGATTCACGCGGGGGAAAGAACATTTCCTGAAGGGGCTCAAAATTCCATGAGAAATTGCATCATTTTCGCACCGGAACTGAAATTTCGCCACCGTTTGGTAAAATTCCCCCCGAGAAATAATATATCAGAATGTCCCAGAACCCAAGGAGGGATTTTACCAAGCCCTTGGAGGAAGATTAGGGGACAGGAGGGGTAGTGTGGAAATGGGAAAAAATTACATCGGGCAGGAATGCTGATGTCTTTCAGCCTCCTTCCACTTTTCCCAGGTGTGGCTTTTGTGCATTGATGACAACCCAGCCAGCAGTGCTGGGATACCTACTGAGCTCGTTGATGATGCAACTGGAGGCAATCTAATTTCACTGGCGATAGGCAGGACTCCTGCAGTGTCTGCAGCTTATCAACTCACAGGAGGTGAGTGCACAGCAGGCGTTTGAAGCAGTATGACCATCTTATTTAATCTGCACATTAAAGGTGCTATTCAGCAAGCCTGAGGCCATCCACAAGCAGAGGCATGCAATTGTGCAATTAGCTCCTGGAGGCTAATGTCATGGATGGTGCTGATGAAGATTAAGTGGCTGCAGTTTTGCAGCTGTATTTAATCGTGCTTTCCCTCATCCCCATTTGCCTCAGCAGTTCTCTCACTACAGACACTGTGAAGGCTGCTGGTCCCACGATGCCACACTGGCAGGGTGGGATCTGAATGAGCCTATCCCGCTAGCAACCTTGGCGCCCCAATCTAACAGAAATAAAAACCAGGATCCCCCCACAGACATGGAGAGGCCCTCCCTACGCAGATAGGGAACCCCCCCACGGTCAACAGAAGACACCCTCATGGGCATAGGGACCCCATGCGCACTATGTGTATGGTAATGCGGTTCCCATGCTTTCATGACGGGTGCCCCATCATGTCATCAGCGGGGACAATTGAATGGAGAAATCCCACTGGCTTGAAAACTGTTTTGGGACTCCCTCCCGACTCTCCACCATCGCCACCATTCCCACCCACTGAAAACAGGTGCGGAAAATCACCCCAAAGTATCTCATACCCACAAAGATTGATGCAGATAAAAAACAATATGATTACAATCTGGAATTATTTCAGTCTCTTTGTAATCTTGGATGAATTGCTGTCTTAGCAGGAGGAGATCAAGATCCTGTAAAAAACACAGGATTATCAGTAAGCTATGAGGCTTCTTATCATTGATTTGTCGGGGAGGTTGGCTCTCAGGTGAACAGGGTGGCACAGTGACACAGTGATTCGCGCTGCTGCCTCACAGCGCCAGGGATCCGGGTTCAATTCCGGCCTTGGGTCACTGTCTGTGTGGCGTTTGCACGTTCTCCCCGTGTATGCGTGGGCTTCCTCCGGTGCTTCGGTTTCCCCACACAGTCCAAAAATGTGCAGTTCAGGTGGATTGGTCATGCTAAATTGCCCCTGAGTGTCTGATGGACGATCAATAACAGACAAAGCGAGTTATAGAACTAAATTGTGGCTTTAATACATTGAGATGTGTGCCTGCCTGCTGCTGATCCCTCACTGGGGGCAGAGCCACAGATCAGCCAACTATATACAAAGCCTGAGGGGCGGAGCCACAGGCAAAGCCAACAGAAGCAACAACAGTGATGTACCGTCAATTACCACGAGACAAGAATAGTGGAACAATCGAGGCTTTATTGAACAAGGTGTTGTGCCTCCTGTAGCTGGAACCAGAATGGCTGCAGGGCAGGAGAGCACACACTTTTATACGCCGCCTACTGGGCGGAGATTTACCGTCGTACCTGTAGTATACGGGCAGTGCCGTAATGCATACAATATACCACTAGTGGTGTTTACCACATTCACCCCCTGTTAAAAAAAAGAGTCCGGCGGGGGTGACGGAAACATTACAAATTAAGTCTGTCGGGGGCTTTGACCTTCCGCCGCGATCGCCTCAGTCCTGGTGGTGATGTGGGCGCCAACATGGTCATCTGCGACTCCGGGAGCGTGTTGTCCTCATCTTCATCACCCCGAGTGGATCCAGTGGGAGGACGGATCCTGCTGGGGTGGGGGCTGCGGTGAGGTTCGCTGGAGGGAGGGTGGATGGCGCAGGGGTGAATGAGGCAACT
The DNA here is from genome assembly GCF_047496885.1 of Scyliorhinus torazame. Taxonomy (NCBI): domain Eukaryota; kingdom Metazoa; phylum Chordata; class Chondrichthyes; order Carcharhiniformes; family Scyliorhinidae; genus Scyliorhinus; species Scyliorhinus torazame. The sequence continues at coordinate 314,670,086 of NC_092707.1, forward strand.
GGGGGGGAAGGAGCAGTGTCAGGTCAGGGGCTGTGGGTGGTGACCCAGCGGGTGCCAGGTCCCGGAGGGAGACCGTGTCTTGGCGACCGTCGGGGTGTGCCACGTAGGTGTACTGCGGGTTTGCATGTAGGAGGTGGACTTTCTCGACTAAGGGGTCCGATTTATGGCTCCACACATGCTTCTGGAGGAGGACGGGTCCAGGAACTGTCAGCCATGTTGGGAGCGAGACCCCGGAGGTGGACTTTCTGGGGAAGACAAACACACGTTCATGAAGGGTCTCATTAGTGGCGGTGCAGAGGAGCGACCGGATGGAGTGGAGTGCGTCGGGGAGGACCTCCTGCCAGCGGGAGACTGGGAGATTTTTAGACTGCAGGGCCAGCAGGACGGCCTTCCAGACCGTCCCGCTCTCCACCTGCCCGTTTCCTCGGGGTTTGTAGCTGGTCGTCCTGCTCGAGGCGATACCCTTGCTGAGCAGGAACTGATGCAGCTCATCGCTCATGAAAGAAGATCCCCGATCGCTGTGGATGTAGGTGGGGAAACTGAACCGAGTGAAGATGCTGTGCAGGGCTTTAATTACCGTGGTAGAAGTCATGTTGGGGCATGGGATGGCGAAGGGGAACCGGGAGTGCTCATCAATAACGTTGAGGAAGTGCACGTTGCGGTCGGTGGATGGGAGGGGCCCTTTGAAGTCCATGCTGAGGCATTCAAAGGGGCGGGAGGCTTTCACCAGGTGTGCTCTATCTGGCCGGTAGAAGTGCGGCTTGCACTCTGCGCAGACTTGGCAGCCTCTGGTGGCCAGGGCAAAGTCAGACGCATCGCTCCCCACCTGGAACGGGATGGACTCTTCTACTGCGTGCATCGTGGCCTTGGCAATATCTGCCTTGATACGGTTGAAGGCCAGGTGGACCTCAGCCGTCAGGGGAAAATGGTGGATTTGATAAGTGGGCGGGCCTTGTCAGCTGATGCACGATCAATCACTACTGAAGCGAGATTGCAGTCCAGTTGAAGGCTTTAATGAACAAGTAGTTACCCCAGCAGCCCCGGTACAGAATGACTGCTGTGGGTGAAACACAGACTCTTATGCTCCGCCTGCTGTGCGGAACCAGCAGGCAGGTTCTACCATTCATACTACAGTATAAGGTACATCCCACCTAGGTACGCGATACCCCTAATATAGCCTACCACATCCGCATAATTGGGGACCCACTGGGCATAATAGGAGAAAAACCCCAGGCATCTCTTCAGGGCCTTGGGGCAGTGGGGGAGGGGAAGTTGCAGAAGGGGGCGCATGCGGTCGGGGTCGGGCCCTAGGACCCCGTTTTCCACGACGTAGCCAAGGATGGCTAGGCGAGTTGTGCGGAAAACACATTTCTCCTTATTATAGGTTAAATTAAGGAGCTGGGCGGTGTGGAGGAATTTCTGGAGGTTTGCGTCGTGGTCCTGCTGGTCATTGCCGCAGATTGTGACATTATCCAGATACGGGAATGTGGCACGCAGCCCGTACTGGTCAACCATTCGGTCCATCACTTGCTGGAAGACCGAGACCCCATTGGTGACGCTGAAGGGGACCCGGAGGAAGTGGTAGAGGCGGCCATCTGCCTCGAAGGCAGTGTATTGGCGGTCCTCCGGGCAGATAGGAAGCTGGTGCTACGCGGACTTCAAGTCTACTGTGGAGAAGACCCGGTACTGCGCAATCTTGTTGACCATGTCAGATATGCAGGGAAGAGGGTACGCATCGAGCTGCGTGTACCGGTTGATCATCTGACTGTAGTCGATGACCATCCGGTGTTTCTCCCCAGTCCTGACGACCACCACTTGGGCTCTCCAGGGGCTGTTACTAGCCTCAATGATCCCTTCCCGCAGAAGCCGTTGGACCTCCGACCTGATGAAGGCCCTGTCCTGGGCACCGTACCGTCTGCTCCTGGTGACGACGGGCTTACAGTCGGGGGTGAGGTTGGCGAAGAGCGAGGGAGGGGCGACCTTAAGGGTCGAGAGGTTACAGACGGTGAGAGGGGGCAGGGGTCTACCGAACTTCAAAGTCAGGCTTCGGAGGTTACACTGGAAGTCCAGTCCTAGTAGCAGGGCAGCACAGAGATGGGGGAGGACGTAGAGTTTGAAGTTAGCGTACTCTACGCCCTGCACCACAAGGTTTGTGACACAGTAGCCCCGGACCTGAACGGAGTGTGATCCGGAAGCTAGGGAGATAGTCTGGGACACGGGAAAAATCCGGAGAGAGCAGCGTCTTACCGTATCCGGATGAATGAAGCAATATCCGTGCTCCCGGAGTCGAACAGACAGGTCGTCTCGTACCCATTGACCCAGACGGCCATCATGGAGTTCTTGAGGTGATGGGGCCGGGACTGATCGAGCGTGACGGAGCTGAGCTGCGGAAGATGGCTGGTCTGGTCGGTGGTAACAGGGTGGTCCCAAGATGGCGGCCTCCATGAGTCATACGTGGCGGGCTGCGTCGAAGATGGCAGCCCCCACTGGTCGCACGAGGTGGATGACACGTCAGAAGGGGGCGGTCCCGGCAGGGAAGCTGCCACGCTGCGGGACCTGTGAGCTTCAGGTCGGGCCTAGCAGACCTTGGGTCTGGGAGCTTGTGATCGGGCCTGACAGACCTTGGCGAAGTGCCCCTTCTTACCACACTCGTTGCAGGTCGCATTCCGAGCAGGACAACGCTGTCTGGGGTGCTGGCCCTGGCCGCAGAAATAGGAGTACGGCCCCCCAGAGTTGGCGGGCTGCCGTGCGGCACAGGCTTGTGACGCATCCGGGCCGAATGATGGCTGCGCCTCCGACGTCCACAAGGGTGCCGCGTGGTCGGACGTGAAGGCATCCATGTTCTGGAACGCTACTTCCAAAGAGCAAGAGAGCTGCACAGTGTCCTTGAGGTCGAGGGTACTCCCTTCGAGCAAGCGTTGTCGGATATAATTAGACCGGACTCCGGCTACATAGGCGTCCCTGATTAGGCGCTCAGAGTGCTGAACCGCCGTAATTGCCTGGCAGTTACAATTCCGGGCGAGTACTCGCAGGTCACGCAGGAATTCAGCCAGTGATTCACCAGGGCGCTGACGCCTCGTGGCAAGGAGATGTCGAGCGAACACCTCATTCACTGCCCTCACGAACTGTCCTTTTAGCAGTGCGATTGCCTCTGTGTATGACGCCGCGTCTCTGATCAGCAGAAAAACTTTGGGGCTCACCCGGACGTTGAGGAGACGCAGCTTGTGCACCTCGGTGGCGGCGTCGGTCGATGAGTCGAGGTAAGCCTCGAAACAGCTTAGCCAGTGCTCGAAGATCGCAGTGGCGTCGGCTGCCTGCGGGTCAAGTTCAAGTCGGTCAGGTTTATGAGCAGCATCCATTGTAATATCTCAGTGTATTAAATTGATGGACCATCAATAACAGACGAAGGGAGTTATAGAACTAAATTGTGACTTTAATACACTGAGATGTGTGCCTGCCTGCTGCTGATCCCTCACTGGGGGCAGGGCCACAGATCAGCCAACTATATACAAAGCCCGAGGGGCGGAGCCACAGGCAGAGCCAACAGAAGCAACAATAGTAAGTAACAATGGAACAAACAATAACAGTGAATATATATATACATACAGCAGTGCGTAACAGTGGAACGTGGTTCACCACAGTGTCCAAAAGGTTAGTTGGAATTACGGGATTGAGAGTGAGTGTACCTAGATCAGGTGCTCTTTCAGAGAATCGGTGCCAACTTGATGGGCCGAATTGCCTCCTTCTGCACTGTAGGGATTCTATGATTATAGAACTTGAGGTTGGAATAGCTGGGGCAGAGAGTGCTTCTCCCACTTTCAAGGCATAACTGTATATTAGGTTGATTGCTTAGTTGTCTTGCAGCTGGTTTGATGGCTTATGTGGTGTTTCTGATTGTATCTGTTCAGGATGGCTTCTCCTGTTACTTTAAAAGCAGGTAACAAACATGACTGCCTTATCCTTGCGACATGTTACAAATCCAATATCATTTTCCAAATAAGGTGGTGCGTTCAACAGATAAACATTCTGGGTTTTGACATTTCACATGCTGGGAGTTTAGACAGCCAAGCTCTTTGTGTTTGCCATGAGAAGCTAAGATAATGCAATAAAAGGCCGATGAGATCTATTTCATATTCATTGAGCACCCATTGAGTTTCAGTGTCTCCATTGTCCACGGTCCTTTCTGTTGACAGTTGACCCTTAACAAAACGGACGTGTGAATTTCACAAGTGGCTCTAATTGTTCATATTTCAATGAGGTACTTGCTTGAGTTTCAAGATTTATCTGTAGCTGGATACTGTCAAAACCCATCATTTGCTCCAACCATCTTAAACAGCTTTTGCTGTCCACCTTTTTTAAATATAGCTTTCAAATTTGTAATATCTTCATGTCTGTACTGAGCATGACTTTTGAGTTGGACACCTGTTCCAATTTCACATCTGACATGGAATATATATTATGAATATCAGTAATATTGAAATTGTAGTGAGGCACCTCACAGTGGAACATGCTGTATGGACTCAATTGCACTTTCTATAATATTCAATTTGAAATGTTTTGGAATATACCTTTACAAATTTTATGAATACTTTGGGGGGGAAATAATCTATTCCAATTTAATGTCTTTCTTTTAAAAAAAAAAAAATTTTTTATTAAAGTTTTTCATAAAATATCAATAACAAAATGAGAAAGAAAAAAGAACCCAACAGGGTTAAGTACAAAACATAATCTAAAAATGCAAACCCCAAACCCCTCCCCCCCTGTACATAAATAATAAATTCACATTAACACCCCGACTTAACCCAACAGGTGTATACACCCCCTCAAACCCTCCAATGTAAATAACAAAAACAAAAATAAAGTAAACCCCCCCCGAGCTGCTGCTGCCATTGACCAATGTCTATCGTTCTGCCAGCAAGTCTAAGAACGGTTGCCACTGCCTAAGGAACCCTTGTACCGACCCTCTCAAGGCAAATTTCACCCTCTCCAATTTAATGAACCCTGCCATATGGATGATGCAGGATTCCACGCTTGGGGGCCTCGCATCTTTCCACTGAAGGAGAATCCTTCGCCAGGCTACCAGGGACGCAAAGGCCAGAATTCCGGCCTCTTTCGCCTCCTGCACTCCCGGCTCCTCTACCATCCCAAATATTGTGAGCCCCCAGCCCAGTCTGACCCTGGATCCTACCACCCTCGACACCGTCCTCGCCACGCCCTTCCAAAATTCCTCCAGCGCTGGGCATGCCCAGAACATATGGATGTGATTTGCTGGGCTCCCTGAGCACCTAACACACCTGTCCTCACCCCCAAAGAACTGGCTTATCCTTGTCCCGGTAATGTGTGCCCTGTGCAGCACCTTAAACTGTATGAGGCTGAGCCTCGCGCACGAAGAGGAAGAATTCACCCTCCCTAGGGCAACTGCCCACGTCCTCTCTTCCATCTTCTCTCCCATCTCCTCCTCCCACTTACCTTTCAACTCCACCACCGAGGCCTCCTCCTCCTCCTGCATCACCTGGTAAGTTTCCGAGATCTTCCCCACTCCCACCCACCCCCCCCCCCCCCCCACCCCCCCGAGAGCACCCTGTCCTGTACTGTGTGTGGCAGTAGCCGCGGGAATTCCACCACCTGCCGTCTGGCAAATGCCCTTACCTGTAAGTACCTGAAGGTGTTCCCGGGGCGAGCCCGTACTTCTCCTCCAGCTCACCCAAGCTCACGAACTTCCCGCCCACAAACAGGTCCCCCAACTTGCGTATCCCTGCCCTGTGCCACCCCGAAAACCTTCCACCTGTTCTTCCTGGGGCGAACCGGTGGTTCCCCCGTAATGGGGTCCACGCCGTGGCCCCAACTTCCCCCCTATGCCGACTCCACTGCCCCCAAATTTTGAGGGCCGCCACCACCACCGGGCTCGTGGTATACCTCCTTGGAGGGAGCGGCAGCGGCGCCGTTGCCAGCGCCCCCAGATTCGTACCCACACAGGACGCCGTCTCCAGCCTCTTCCATGCAGCCCCCTCCCCCTCCATCACCCACTTGCGCACCATCGTCGCATTGGCGGCCCAGTAGTACCCACAGAGGTTGGGCAGCGCCAGCCCCCCCTATCTCTACTCCGCTCCAGGAACACCCTTCTCACCCTCGGAGTCCCTCGCGCCCACACAAACCCCATTATACTCCTGTTAACCCGCCTGAAAAAAGCCTTTGGGATAAACACGGGGAGGCACTGGAACAGGAACAAAAACCTTGGGAGCACCGTCATTTTGATTGACTGCACCCTACCCACCAAGAACAATGGCAACGCGTCCCACCTCTTGAACTCCTCCTCCATTTGCTCCACCAGCCTTGTAAAGTTAAGCCTATGCAAGGCCCCCCAGCTCCTGGCCACCCGGACCCCCAAATATCTAAAGCTCCTCTCCGCCCTTTTTAGTGAGAGCTCGCCAATCCCCCTCTCCAGGTCCCCTGGATGAACTACGAACAGCTCGCTCTTCCCCATATTGAGCTTGTACCCCGAAAAGTCCCCGAATTCCCTAAGGATCCTCCTTACCTCTGGCATTCCTCCCACCGGGTCCGCCACATACAGCAGCAGGTCGTCCACATAAAGCGACACCCTATGCTCCTCCTCACCCCGCACCAACCCATTCCAGTTCCTCGACTCTCTCAGTGCCATAGCCAGGGGTTCAATCGCCAGTGCGAAGAGCAGGGGGGACAGGGGACACCCCTGTCTCATCCCTTGGTGCAACCGAAAGTACTTGGACCTCCTCCTATTTGTGGCCACACTCGCCATCGGGACCTCATACAACAGCCTAACCCACCTGACAAACTCCTCCCCAAACCCGAACCTCTTCAGCACCTCCCACAGGTACCCCCACTCTACCCTATCGAAGGCTTTCTCAGCATCCGTCGCCACCACTATCTCTGCCTCCCCCTCCCTCGCCGGCATCATGATAACGTTCAAAAGCCTCCGCACATTCGCGTTCAACTGCCTCCCCTTCACAAACCCCGTCTGGTCTTCATGGATGATCTGCGGCACACAATCCTCAATCCTCGTGGCTAAGACCTTTGCCAGCACCTTGGCATCTACATTTAATTGAATGCCTTTCTTGTCGTGTTGGGTGTTCCGATACACAAACGAACCAACACGGTTGTAGATGGTACAACTCTGTTTTATTATTCTGTACAATAACAACTGTTAACTTCTGGCTGTGGTTCGTACTTCACCAGTTAACCTGTGGACCCAGCCCTAGCACTATCTTAGAGAGGTACTCAGCACATGGTGTATGTCTGAGTGGCACGCTGTGAGCTCTGAGCTATCTCCTGGTAGAATGAGCGGGAACTGTGGTGTTCCCTGTTTTATAGTGCGTGTGCTCTCACTGGTGATTGGCTGTGATGTTGTGTGTGTGTTGATTGGTCCGTCTACCTGTCCATCAGTGTGTGTGTGTGATTGCACCATGATATGTTAAGATGGATATCATGACATCCCCCCTTTTCACAAGGATATGTGCCCACATGGTAATAAATATTGTTGTGTACTGAGTGTGGCTGAGTATGTGTGTGCAATATTTACAACATGTACATGAGGCTAAACTATATACATAGAAGGTGTCAGGTGCAACAAAGCAACGAGGTTGTACCACAAACAAAACAAGTGCAATCATCAAATATCGAAAGAGAACTCCTGGAACGACAAAGAAAAAAAACACGTTAACATTGTTGCACAACAATTCAGTGAGTCCAATGTGCAAACAGGCTCATAAGTCCAGTCTAGTAGGTGGGCGACGAATTCGGGTTGACCGCCTCAAGGGTGGATCAGGATCCACCGGCTGAGGAATGGGCCTGGCCACGGGCGATAGAGGAATAGGCAGAGTGGCAGGAAGCTCCACGAAGTCGACATCAGGGACAATAAGAGGGCGTGGTACCGGTGCATGATCACGTAGCGAGCGCGGAAGCAGCCGAAGGGCCCGCCGATTACGCCGGCGAATGGAGCCATCAGGCATGCGAACCAGGAACGAGCGGGGAGCCACGCGGCGGAGAACCCCGGCAGTTGCCGACCAGCCACCCTCTGGTAGGTGTATGCGGACGTTGTCTCCAGGCGCCAGGGCAGGATGATCAGTTGCCCGAGTGTCATGTGCCACCTTCTGCTGAGCACGCTGCTGTCGCACCCCTTGCAGTACTGGAGCATGGTCGGGTTTAGGAACATGAATGGACCTGAGGGTGTGACCCATCAACAGCTGGGCTGGTGAGAGGCCTGTGGACAGTGGGGCCGAGCGATAGGCCAGCAGGGCTAAGCAGAAGTCAGATCCGGCATCAGCAGCCTTGCAAAGGAGCCGCTTCACGATATGGACACCCTTTTCCGCCTTGCCATTCGACTGGGGATGCAAAGGGCTGGACGTCACGTGTGTGAAGCCGTATGAAGCGGCAAAAGAAGACCATTCTTGGCTCGCAAAACAGGGCCCATTGTCCGACATGACGGTAAGCGGAATGCCCTGGCGAGCGAAGGTTTCTTTACATGCTCTGATTACAGCTGATGATGTCAAGTCGTGCAGGCGTATGACCTCCGGATAATTGGAAAAATAGTCAATTATAATGACGTAGTCCCTGCCGAGCACATGAAAAAGGTCCACACCCACCTTTGTCCAGGGGATCGTGACCAACCCATGGGGCTGAAGTGTCTCAGGGGGTTGCGCCGGCTGTAACCTTTGGCAGGTGGGGCAGTTGAGCACCATGTTGGCGATGTCGTCGCTGATGCCCGGCCAGTACACAGCTTCTCGGGCCCTCCGCCTGCACTTTTCAACCCCGAGATGGCCTTCATGCAATTGTTCGAGGACAAGCCGTGCATGCTGTGTGGGATCACAATCCGGTCCAACTTTCGGAGGACACCATCAATGACGGCCAAGTTGTCCCGGACATTGTAGAATTGTGGGCACTGCCCCTTGAGCCACCCTTCCGTCATGTGGCGCATCACACATTGTAGAAGGGGGTCAGCCGCAGTCTCACGGCGAATGTGGGCCAGACTTGCATCAGTAGCCGGCAGATTGGCCGATGTGAAGGCTACTTGTGTGTCGACCTGACAAACGAACCCCCCCGATTCGGGCGGTGTGCTCACTGCTCTGGACAGGGCATCCGCGATGATGAGGTCCTTTCCCGGGGTGTAGACAAGTTGGAAGTCGTACCTCCGGAGCTTGAGCAGAATGCGCTGGAGGCGAGGGGTCATCTCATTGAGGTCTTTTTGTATAATGCTGGCCAGGGGGCGATGGTCGGTCTCCACGGTGAACTGCGGAAGACCATACACATAGTCGTGGAATTTATCGATGCCGGTTAACAGACCCAGGCACTCCTTCTCAATCTGTGCATAGCGCTGTTCTGTGGGGGTCATGGCCCGCGAGGCATAGGCGACTGGGGCCCATGATGCAGTGTCGTCCCGTTGCAGGAGTACCGCCCCAATGCCGGACTGGCTGGCATCAGTCGAGATCTTTGTGTCTCGAGTAGTGTCGAAGAACGCCAATACCGGGGCGGTGGTGAGCTTCATCTTGAGCTCCTCCCATTCTGTCTGGTGTGCGGGCAGCCACTGGAATTCCGTAGTCTTCTTTACCAGGTGGCGAAGAGCCGTTGTGTGGGAGGCAAGGTTGGGAATAAACTTCCCCAGGAAGTTGACCATCCCGAGAAAGCGTAGCACTGCCTTCTTGTCTGCCGGCTGCAGCATGGCTGTAATAGCTGCCACTTTAGCTCAGTTTGGCCAAAAGAACACTTGGCTCGGTTGAGGCGCAGGCCGTGATCTCGTATCTGGGCAAAGACACGCTGGAGACGACTGATGTGCTCCTGTGGTGTGGTGGACCAGATGATGGCGTCGTCAACATAGACGCGCACCCCTTCGATGCCTTCCATCAACTGTTTCATGATTCGATGAAACACCTCGGATGCCGAGATGATGCCAAACGGCATCCTATTGTAGCAGTATCTGCCAAAGGGAGTGTTGAAAGTGCTCAGCTTCCTGCTGGACTGATCCAGCTGAATCTGCCAAAAGCCCTTTGAGGCATCAAGCTTGGTAAAAATTGTAGCCCGGGCCATTTCGCTCGTGATTTCTTCCCGTTTGGGTATGGGGTAGTGTTCCCTCATGATGGTATTGTTCAGGTCTATCGGGTCGATGCAGATCTGGAGCTCGCCAGAGGGCTTTTTTACGCACACCATGGAGCTGACCCATGACGTAGGCTCCGTGACCCGGGAAAGCACTCTTTGGTCCTGCAGATCCTGCAGCTGCTGCTTGAGGCGGTCCTTGAGTGCTGCTGGGACTCTACATGGTGCGTGAATGACCGGGGTGGCGTCCGGTTTGAGCCGTATTCTGTAAGTGTAGGGCAGTGTGCCCATGCCCTCGAAAACCTCCTGGTTGAGGGCGAGGAGCGAGTGGAGCTGCGCCCTAAAGTTTGCATCCGGGAAATTGGACGTGCCTTCTGCAGACAGAGTGTGTACCCGCTGAATGAGGTGGAGGATCTTGCACGCCTGTGCACCTAGCAGAGAGTCCTTTGAGGATCCAACTATCTCAAAAGACAGTGTGGCTGTTTATGAATTGTGTGCAACCTCGAGCTGGCAGGACCCCATGGCCGGGATAACATTACCGTTGTAATCGACCAACTGACAGCGGGATGGCCGAATCGGTGGTTTGACCTTCAAGGTGTGGAAGGCTGACCGTGCAATGAGATTGGCGGTGGCACCAGTGTCTAAGCAGAATGTGATTGGTGATCGGTTGACCGTTAGGGTGGCACACCATTTAACGGTGTGCACTGGCATCGGCTGGTGGGTCCTACTTGGGGACATCCGATTTCTGTCTATTACCGTAACGCGGAAGGGTTCCCGGTCGTCGGTATTACCGGTCTGTACGTTGTCGGTGTATGGAGGCTGAATGGCCCGCACGTCCCTGCGAGGCTGGCGGAATTGCGGAGCGTTGGCAGGTTGAGCTGCTCGACAGCAGGCAGCGTAGTGGCCCATCTTGCCACAGCGGAGGCATTGTCGAGTTTTGGCTGGACATTGCCGCTTTAAGTGTGCGGATCCACAGTTGCCGCACATCGTGACGTCATGGCGTTCGTTGTGCCACTGCTCATGCGCGGTGCAGTCCTGCGTAGAGCGCACCTGCGCATCACGTCCCTCTGTGTCGACGTCCCCTCTTTTGGCGCTTACAAGCGTGGGAGGCCTCGGAAAGCGCGCAAAATGGCCACCCTCATCCGTGGCGCGGGCCGGGAGGAACTCGATCGACTGGACCCGCTCGGCCTCGTAGGTCCCCTGCCATGCCGATTCAGCCGCCTGGAATTGGGAGTACCGGCTGGTCGTGTTTTCGTGGGGGACGCAGGTTTCGATGGCGGTGGCTAGGGTGAGGCACTTTATTCTGAGGAGCTGCTGGTGTAGGGTGTCCGAGGTGACCCCAAAAACTATCTGATCCCGAATCATGGAATCGGAGGCGGCCTCATAGCCGCAGGACTGCGCGAGGATACGGAGGTGTGTCAAAAAAGATTGAAAAGGCTCATCCTTACCCTGCAGGCGCTGCTGGAAGAGGTGCCTCTCGAAGCTCTCATTCACTTTGACGCTGAAGTGTTGCTCAAATTTGAGAAGGACCGTCTTGTACTTTGTCTTGTCCTCGCCTTCCGCGAATGCCAGGGAGTTGTAGATGTGGATGGCGTGTTGCCCTGCCGTGGAGAGGAGGGGAGCGATCTTCCTGGTGTCCGATGCATTCTCCCTGTCTGTGGCTTCTAAGAAGAGCTGGAAGCACTGTTTAAACAGCTTCCAGTTGACGCCGAGATTTCCAGCGATTTGGAGCGGCTGCGGCAGGCTGATGGTGTCCATGGCGCAGGATGGCGGATCTCTGAAGAGGTGCAGGTAGGTCTCACAGTTGCTGGCGAGTTTCCAATCCTGGTATCATGTCGTGTTGGGTGTTCCGATACACAAACGAACCAACACGGTTGTAGATGGTACAACTCTGTTTTATTATTCTGTACAATAACAACTGTTAACTTCTGGCTGTGGTTCGTACTTCACCAGTTAACCTGTGGACCCAGCCCTAGCACTATCTTAGAGAGGCACTCAGCGCATGGTGTATGTCTGAGTGGCACGCTGTGATCTCTGTGCTCTGAGCTATCTCCTGGTAGAATGAGCGGGAACTGTGGTGTTCCCTGTTTTGTAGTGCGTGTGCTCTCACTGGTGATTGGCTGTGATGTTGTGTGTGTGTTGATTGGTCCAATGATGGACTGACCTGTCCATCAGTGTGTATGTGTGATTGCACCATGATATGTTAATATGGATATCATGACATTTCTGGCTTTGTATGACTCAGTATTACACATGCAATATATTTCCAAGTCTTCAGGTATTTACAATCTGTTTTAAACTAATATTAGACTTGAAGTTGTAATAAAACAGATGCAAAATGAGATCATTCATTACTTCATAGAATGGTTTATGATGTTGCTAAATATTTTAAATAATTTTAGGATTCTATCAAACACATTGATTTTTTTTAACGGCAGCATGGTGGCGCAGTGGTTAGCACTTTTGCTTCACAGCGCCGAGGACCCAGGTTCAATTCTGGCCCCAGGTTACTGTCCGTGTGGAGTTTGCACATTCTCCCCTTGTCTGTGTGGGTCTCACCCCCACAACCCAAAAAATATATGCCGGATAGGTAGATTGGCCAGGCGAAATTGCCCCTTAATTAGAAAAATAATAATTGGGTACTCTAAATTTATTAAAAACTAAATAAAATAAAACACATTGATTTAAAAAAAAAAAACATTTATTCAAGGCATTTTCGTGTAAACAAACAAAAGCAGAATAATAACCAAATAACATTTTAGACAACCTGCAAACACTCCCCTGTACTCCCCTAATACCACTCCCTCCTCATAGAACATAGAATAGTACAGCACAGAACAGGCCCTTCGGCCCTCGATGTTGTGCCAAGCATTGTCCGAAACCAAGATCAAGTTATCCCACTCCCTGTCATATCCCGCCTTCCCCATTTTAACCCCCTTACCACCCCCTTCCCCACCCCCCCCCCACTGACCTCTCAAGCCTCCTTAAAGAAATCACTAAACAACTTCCACCTCCGGGTGAACCCATCCACCGACCTTCTCAATATGAACTTGACCCTCTCCAGCCTCAGGAATGCCGCCAGGTCGCCCACCCACATCCCCACTTTCGCTGGCTCCGAGTCCCACCATCCAAGCAAATCAGTCTCTGGGCTATCAGGGAGGCAAAGGCTAAAACATCAGCCTCTCTCACCCCCGAGACCCTGGGGTCTTCCGACACCCCGAATATCGCCACCTCTGGACTCGGGACAACCTCCATCCTAGCACCTCAGACATTAATGTCCTTGACCCTCTGCCAGAACCCCTTTAGCCTTGGACACGCCCAGAACATGTGGACGTGATTCACGGGTCTCCCTGCACACTGCCCACACCTATCCTCCACCCTCTCAAAGAACCTAAACATCCTCGCTACTGTCATATGAGCCCTATTTATTACTTTACAGTGGATGAGGCTTAACCTCGCATACGACAAGGACACATTCACTCTCCGTAAGGCCTCTGCCCACCTCTCCTCCCAGCTCTCCTCCCACTTGCGCTTTATGTCTCTCACCAGGGCCCCCTCCCAATCCATCAACTCCTTATAGGCATCGGATACCTTACCCTATGTCATCCCTCAACAGCACCTTGTCCTGCAATCCCAGGGGCGACAGCCTAGGAAAGAACAGCACTTCTCTCCTTACGACATCCCGGACCTGCAAGTACCTAAAGTCATTCCCCCTGGGCAACGTGTACTCTTCCCCCAGGTCCGCCAACTTCGCAAATTTGCCCTCTATGAACAGATCGTCAAATTGCTCAATTCCTGCCTGCCGCCACCCCCGAAACATCGCATCCAATCCGCCCTGGCGCAAACCCTTTTTAAAATAAATTTAGAGTACCCAATTATTTTTTATCAAATTAAGGGGCAATTCAGAGTGGCCAATCGGCTAACCTGCACATCTTTGGTTTGTGGGGGTGAAATCCACGAAGACACGGGGAGAATGTGCAAACTCCACAGTGACCCATGGTCGGGATCGAACCCTGGTCCTCAGCGCCATAGGCAGCAGTGCTAACCATTGTGCCGCCGTGCCATCCACAACCCTATGGTTGTCGCAGATCAGTGCCTACACCGAGGCACCCAAATGCTGCCTCATCTGCCCCCACAGCCTTAGGGCTGACACAACCACTGGGTTCACGGAGTACCTGGCCATTTAGAACGGCAGAGGCGCCGACTACAAAGTCCTCAAACATGTTCCCCTACATGATGCTGCCTCCATCCGACCCCACGCCGACCCTCCCCATGACCCATTTATCAAAAACATTGTTGATGATATTTTAGAATTAATATATATTAGCTGCACAAAATATCTCTGCAAGTTCCAATACAACCAGTTAATTATATTTATCCACAGTATATTATAAAGAACTGTATTTCTTGATATATCTGAAAAAAAACAATAAAATAATGCCTAAATTAAATATCCCTCGAATAAAAACTAAACATTAAATAATCATTGTGAACAGTTGCATAGTAAAGCTCCTTTTATATCCCTGCACAGAGTTATAGTGGATCCAATTACTGGTTCAATAGAAGCTGTAAATTCATCCTTCATATGCACCCGGTTCTGTTTTATTCCGTTGAATTACCAGTTACTGAGTGAATAAGTAAACTACTAGGACTGACCGCTCAGTGGTCACACTAGAGAGGATGCATTTGAGATTTCACATAGCTGTTAGATGAATGGAAAAAACATTATGCTAGAGCCTACAGTGGCTCGGCAATGGCAACATGATTCTTGTTCATACAATGGCCAGACAAACGAAGAAGGCGGCAGGTTATAACCTCAAACCCATCCGAAAAACGAGGAGCTTGTGAGGCTTCATTTACCCAGCTGTCTGTTTGAACACCAGGGAACTGTGATAATTTTGTTTATAGTTTATAGACTAGAGCCCCCTTATATTATCAGTGTAAATACATGATCTACTAAGTGTTGTGAGTTTGAACCACAGTGTGTATTGCTACATGTGGATAAATGCACTTTGTGACAATCTGCATTTTTCACTTTGGAATCGGCTGGGAATCTCTTTAACTTGTCATGATTATGGTGCCTTCTGGAAGATAACAGTGTGTTCATTGTTCTTTATGGGGAAAGGATTAAATTAGGTCAGAAAACAAGCAAGACATTGCGATGTGCAATTGATGTACTCATTTGCTGTGATGCAGGCACCATGCAGACATCATGTTGCCTGCTAATTCAAATGATAGTAATACATACCACCACAAGTGGTGTGCAGTCTAACACGAAACGGGCTACTTAGTGGCAGTATGTGACACATTGCGGCATAGTGGCACATTGGTTAGCATGGCTGCCTCACAGTGGCAGGGACCCGGGTTCAAATCTGGCCTTGGATGACTGTTAGTGGGGAGTTTGCACATTCTCCCCGTGTCTGCCTGGATTTCCTCCGGGTGCTCCTGCTTCCTCCCACAGTCCAGAAATGTGCAGGTTAGGTGGATTGGCCTTACTAAATTGTCCCTTAGTGTCCAAAAGGTTAGATGGGGTTATGGGGTTATGGGAATGAGGCAGGGAGTGGGCCTAGCTAGGGTCCGCTAGCAGGGTCTGTGCTGTTGCAATGGGCCGAATCTACTCCTGCACTGTAGGGATTCTATCATTGTGTGGCTCAACAGGGTCCCAAGTTCGTGCAAGGCTAGCACCACTTAAAATAACCTGCGCTACTTAAAGTCAGCCTGCATCTCTTAATGGCAAATGCATTCCAGCAGCAGCAAGTACTGGAACTGGTCTCAAAGTCTGAAAGCAGAAAGAGGAGTGGAAATGGAGTAACAAGGCAGGAGAGCATGATTCAAGGTTTCCTGATGCAGCACTCAAAGCTTTGATGTTGGAGTGTGTTATAGGCCCAACCTACTCAAACGTCCCTCATATAACAACACCGTCATCCCAGAAATCAGATGAGTTATCTTTTTCTGAATTGCTCCCAGTACAATTATATCCTTTATTAAGTAAAGGGATCAAAACTAAGGCCCTGTACAGCTGCAGCATTACTTCTCTACTTGATTCTCCGTGCAAGAAATGTTAACATTCCATTTGCTCTCCTAATCACCAGCTGCACCTGCATTGTAACTTTCTGTGATTAATGGACTAGACATCCAGATCCCTCTGTCCCCCAGAGTTCTGCAAGCTTTCGCTATTTCAATACTATACTGCTTTTCTCTTCTTCCTGACAAAGTTCACATTTTCTCACATTACACTTCATCTGTCAGTAAACCAGTTTGCACCACTCCCAGGATGGGTGCAACCATGAGGCAAACTAGCCTCGAGCAGCATAATTTGGGAGGGGGTGGGGTGGCAAAAAACTGAATTAACTATTCATGAGACAACGTCCCTAGACAAACTGGCTTCACCAGTGGGAAGGAAAGATCTGGACCTACTGATGTGCACAGTGCATCCACATATATGGACATTCATATAGATTTCTATATATTTACATTGTAGTTCTTCCCAAAATGTAACATTTTATCCCTCATTCTGTTTATGTGACAATGTTGCAAATTTGTACATCCACATGACTATTCCAAAATCGCAAACCAGTAAATAATACCAAAGAATGTGATTTAATAGAGCCCACTCTAATGTAATCATGATTGATTGTGTAAATTGTGCATAAAATCATCTGGTAACTGTAGCAGGAACACATAGCATTGCATTATGTGAGTCATATTACACATTATAATGTGAATTTCTTCAAGTCCACATCTGTGAAAAGTATAGAACAATGAGAATGTATAATCAGTATTAGAATATTCTTCTTTTTCACGTAAATTAATCTGTAATTGTAAATGAAGATTTTTTTTCATATCAATACACAATATTCATATTTGAAAGTTAATTGCTGGGGTGGGCCATAAGGTTGAAGGTTTACCGCGAGTGCCTAATATTTTTGACTATGACCACTCCTCCCTGCACCTCCCTCCAGAATGTCTATTTGCTAGTGAAAAAAGTCTTTGCAATTCATGATCTTATTGTGGACGATTACATGAACACCATGAAACCTGATAGAGCGGTTATGACACCTTCCCATTAACCAAATCTTCTCTTCCTGGCTGCACCTTTCTGAGACCATCCCAGTGACAGTGTGATGCTTAGAACCAAATATAACCTTGTCTGTCCTCTTACTCTGCCTCCTTTGGGCATCTGACCTTGTGCCATCCTTGTAAGTAATTAGCCATGGTCCACAAAGCACCATAGGCATCTCTCTCCATTACAGAGAAACAATTGGTTATATAGATTGAGGGACACCAATCTGCAAGCATGGAACAAGGTGAGGAGGCAAGCTTCCATTAGGGTTAACACAATGGCATAGTGGTCAGCACGACTGCCTCATAGCGCCAGGGACCCAGGTTTGATTCTGATCTTGGGCGACTGTGTGCATTCTCCCCGTGTCTGTGTGGGTTTCCTCCGGGTGCTACGGTTTTCTTCCACAGTCCAAAGATGTGCAGGTTAGATGGATTGGCCATGCTAAATTGCCCTTAGTGTCCAAAGGTTAGGTGGGGTTACGGGCTTGGGTAGAGTGATCTTTCAGAGGGTTGGTGCAATCCCGATAGGCCGAGTGGCCTCCTTCTGCACTGTAGGGATTCTATGAACTTCAATGAACTATGATAGCAGGTATGGTGATTGAACCTGTGCTGTTCGCAGCATTCTGTACACCACCCTAGCCAGCTAAGATAACCAACCCTCTTGTTTAAAATCTTGGTTCTCTACCGCCCGCCCAAGTGCCATTTCTCCCCAAGATATCTTTTTCTTTAATTTTTATTGGTTTGCATTTATTTCTAACAACATTGCAAGGAACATCATGAGGAATCTATAAAATGGTAATATGAAAGGAAAATAAACAGGTATGCGTACAAAGGAACATATATACAGAAATGGGGCCCCTAACTTTGGGCTCCCAGTGATCGGTTACCACAACTGTACTGTTTATTAATATACATTTAGAGTAGCCAATTCTTTTCCAATTAAGGGGCAATTTAGCGTGGCCAAGCCACCTGCCGTGCACATCTTTTTGGGTTGTGGGGGTGAGACCCACGCAGACCTGGGGAGAATGTGCAAACAGTGACCCGGGGCCGGGATCGAACCTGGGTCCTCGGCACCGTGAGGCAGCAGTGCTAACCACTGAGCCACCGTGCTACCCTCCGCAGCCGTACTGCATTGATTATATAAAGCGACATGATCAACATGAGATCCTCCTTAATGGAGATCCCTTTTGGAGCTCTATTGAAAGCTCCATGTTGCATGCTGGTATTAAAACATACCAGGTGTTGTTTGGTGCCACCCGGGAGTACCTTGGTGTTGTTGCAGTCACACCCATGTGCTTCCTTGCCATTGGTCCCCTTTGGTCCCCCTGCCATTCTTACCCTGCATTCTGGTTGGTGTCTCCCCCATCCCCTTCTCTTATCTCCCCCACACACCCTCCTTCTCTCCTTCCATTATCTGTTTTGGTCCTCCCTCCCCCTCCCTCTCCCTTTCAGCCCCCACCCTCCCCCCACCCTTATTGGTTACTGCTCACAAGCAGGTCCTCAAACTGGTTGGTAAATTGCTTTCATGTGTTGCGGAAGCCTTTCTCCAATCCTCAAATGGTGAATTTTATTTTTTGCAATTTAAGGAACTTTGCTAAGCCAGACAACCAGTCTGCAGCCTAGGGTGGCACTGCTGATCTCCAGGCGAGCAGGAGTCTCCAGCAGGCAATCAGGGAGGCAAAGGCTAGGGCGTCCGCCCCTCTCTCCATAAAGGTCTCTGGGTGTTCTGATACCGCGAAGACCGCCACTAGTGGGTGTGGCCCCATCCTCACCCCCACAACCTTGTACAAATGGTCCAGTACCTGACAAGTCTGGGACAGAACCAGAACATGTGGGTGAGGTTGGCCAGGCCTCTCTGGCGCCGATCGGTCTTTGTTGTTTTTAGGGATCAGCGATATCAAGGCCTGTGCCAGCGGGGTGGCAGGGTCTCTCTCGATAGCGAATTGTTGAACATCTCCCGCAGGTGCGGGGCCAGTGCTGCAGCAAATGTTTTATAGGAGTCCACCGGAATCCGTGTCGCCCCGGTGCCTTCCCCGACTGCATGGAGTTGATGCTCTGCATGACATCCCCCAGTTCTAGTGGTGCTTCCAGTCCCTGCTTTTTTTACCTCCCCACAGCCGGTATGTCCCGTCGTCGAGAAACCATTGATCTTATCTGTCGCTGTGAATAGCTTACCATTACAGTATTTCACCTGTGCTATCTTCCTCATGCATGCTTGCTTTCCTAGCTGGTGACCTGCTGGCCTTGTCTCCGTGTTCATAAAAGGTCCCCCGTGTCTGACAGAGTTGGTGCACTGCCTTCCCAGTGGAGAGCAGGTCAAATTCCAATTGTAGCTTTTTCCTCTCTGCCAGTAGTTCCACAGTCGGGTCCGGGAGTGTCGTTGATCCACCTTCAATATGGTGTTGATCAACTGTTGCCTAACCACCCTTTCCTTCCTATCTCTAAGCACCCTATGAGCTATTATTTCCCTCATTATCACTGCATTCAGTGCCTCCCAGAATTCGGAGGGTGAGACCTCCCCATTCTGGTTGCAGGTTACGGACCCGTTGCTGGTTTGTGACGTTATTGTCAGCGAGGAGAGCTGTGTCCAGCCTCCATTGGGGGTGCTGGGCCCGGCCCATCTCCAACCTCGTATCCACGTAGTGTGGTACGTGGTTGGAGATTACTATTGTGGAGTATTCCGCCTCTATCACCCCTGGAAGCACCACTTTACCCACTATAAAGAAGTCAATACGGGAGTATACTTTGTGAACTTGGGAGAAGAAGGAGAACTCCTTCTTTCTCGGGTGGTTGAACCATAAAGGTGTTAATCTCCTTTGCCATTGCCGATTGTTTCCCTGATTTGTCCGTCCTTGGGTCATGTACACAGTTGTAGTCTTTCACCATGAAGCGTTAGTGGGAGAGGGCGGCATGGTGGCGCCTTAGTTAGCACTGCTGCCTCACTGCGCTGAGGACCTGGGTTTGGTCCCAGCCCTGCGTCACTGTCTGTGTGGAGTTTGCACATTCTCACCGTGTCTGCATGGGTCTCACCCCCACAACTCAAAAAGATTTACAGGGTAGGTGAATTGGCCACGCTAAATTGCCCCTTAATTGGAAAAAGAAAGAATTGGATACTCTAAATTTTTAAAAAAAGATGAGTTGGTGGGAATCTAGGTTGGGGATTTCTGCCATGGTATTTTTGATGAAGTCTTTGTCATCCCAATCAGGGGCATATATATTCAAAAGCACCACTGATGTCCCTTCCAGGACACCGCTGACCATTACATAACATCCCCCTGAACCCGTCACTTACCACATGGACATGCCCCTGCATGCCGGGGTATCCCTTTGTTAGTGGGCCATCCAGGATGGCTGCCTTTCTTATCTTTGTTCCAGCTGGCCTCATGTGCGACCTGTCGTAACCAATATTCTACCCTCCCCCTCTCCTCCCTCTCCTAATCCCCGACCCCCCCTCCGAGCCCCTCTACCCTTGCTGTTCCCTTTTCTCTCTCCCCGTACCCCTGTTGCCACCCCCTGATTACCTGCCCCCCCTTACCCTTCACCCTCCCCTTCCAACGGTTCATTGTTTCGCGCCCCCAGTTCTGTCTGGCGCTCCCTCCCATTCGGGAGCTGGGCCACGGCCCCCACCCCTCTTATTTCTGTGCACTAACATGCCCACTAATGTGGTGACTCCCCCTGGGAACAGCTCACTCTGCCCTCAGCCCCTTCTGTTCCCACCCTCTCCCACCCACCATCTTGTTTTGGTGTAGCTCTGCTTTCAACCCCCCTCCCCCCCACACCCCCAGCTCGTGCAAATGTTTAGTTCAGAAAATGAAGAATTACAATTAATAGTTCTTTGATATCCACTATTGCTGTCTTCCCAGCCCGATTTTCAGGACAAACCCATTTGCGTCCTCTGGCATGTTAAAATAACGTTCTTTGTTGCCGTAGGTTTCGCCGGATACAGCATTCCAAATCGCACCCTGCATTTGAATAAAGCCGCCTTGACCCCATTAAACTCAGCCTGGCGCTTGTCCAGGTCGGCCCAGTGACTTGGTAGATGCGGATAAGTCCCTTCCATCTACACGACCGCTTGATCCTTGCTCAGTTCAGTACCCTCTCTTTATCTTGAAACATATGGAGCTTTGCTATGATCACCCGCGGTTGTTCTCCTGCTTTGGGCCTTTGCTGGAGCAACCTGTGGGCCTGGTGCACCTCTGGGGTTTGGCGAAGACTTCTCCTCCGACCAGCTTTCTGAGCACCTGCGCGAAATGCTCTGTCAGGTTTCTGCCCTCTGTGCCCTCAGGTAGCCCTGACAATTCTTAGGTTCTGGCGGCGGAACCTGTTCTCCTGATCTTCCACCTTCCTGTTGAGCACTTTCTGGGTTGTTACCAACCTTGCCACTTCTGTCTCCAGCGAGGCGATCCTATCGCTCTGGGCAGTGGCCTCCTTCTCCAGGTCCCGCACTGTCAGCTCCTGAGTCTCCAGTCTCACCTCCGTTCTTTACAGCGCCTCTTTGAAGGTGGCCAAAGCGACATGATCAACATGAGATCCTCCTTAATGGAGATCCCTTTTGGAGCTCTATTGAAAGCTCCATTGATGAGTAGGCCGGCGTTCGCATTGGTGATCCTATTCTAACCACCATGCTCTGCTCCACTTCGCTCCACGTGTCTATTCGCTCTGAGGTCTGGATCTTCCTCTCCCTACTTTTACACTTGCTATTTTTCTGGCTCTGTGGCTGGTGATGGGCCTGTGTGGGCACTGTCACAAGTTCAATATACAAGGCAGGATGGTGATGATAACCTGCTGTGAGCTGAGCTCTTGTGCTCCTCAATCTATCCCATAGTCTGACTCCCATCTATCTGCTGACAGCCCGCCCATACCGATCATCTGCACGTGATATACCTTACAGGGTGGGAGCAGATCCAGGACCACTGTGCCCGTGGGGCTGGGGAGGGGGGAAAGGGGGTGCTGGCTGGCCTGCAGTGTGGAATAACGTGACAGAGGCTTCCCATGTCTCGGAATGTGCAGGATGCTCACCTGAGGAAGGAGCTGTGCTCCGAAAGCTAGTGTTTGAAACAAACCTGTTGGACTTTAACCTGGCGTTGTAAGACTTCTTACATGTCTCAGGAGTAATGTGTCTTAATTATGTTCAATTGTGATCCTTACTGTCCCTAGCTATCAATGGTGCAGCCCCCCCCCCCGATCGACTTACTGTGGCACCTGCCTTGCCGTGCCACCCTGTTGTGTTCACTGGCCCCAAGACACGCCGTTGTCAGGAGGGAGGGGTCTCAGGAGAGCTGGTGACCGCCGCTGTCTCCCTGTAGGGCAGCTCCGGGTCGGCCTCCAATGCTCCCTCCTCCCGGTCAGTGCCCATAGTGCCCTGGGGGGTCACCTTGGCACAGAGGGGCAACTGGATTTGCCAGATGGCCCGGTGTTGTCAGGCTCTGCTAGGCCTGGCAGCTCCCCATTGTCTGCACCATGGTGACAATGCCCTCAGCGATGTCCCTCTGTGACCAGGCCATGCTCTACAGTGCCTCGCCAATGTCCACCTGCGTCTGGGGCATGCTTCGCAGCGACTGGGACATGCTCAGGATCAACTCAGCAATGTTCACCTGAGACTGAGACATGCTTTGCAGCGCCGTGGCAAGGTCTACCTGAGACTGGGGCACGGCCACCAGCGACAGGAAAGATTGGAAAGATACCCACACTGCTCCAGCTGAGCGCCCTCTTCCTCTTCGTCCTCCTGTGAGAAGCTTGTCCTCTTCTTCACTCTAGCTCCAACTCCTACAAACAGCAATATAATAATCAGATAACATGTCTTAATGATGTAGGTGTTCAGGACACCAGGCAAAATCCCTCTGATAGCCTTCAATAAAACAATAAATAACCCTATGGGATCTTTAACATGTATCTGAGATGGCAGGCCTGACATGCAAGACAGCACGTCTCTACTTCCCGAAAGTGCCAGCCTAGATTATTTACTCAACTGAATCTACAATCTTCTAACTCAGCGGTTAGATTTTCAGATAATCACTGTGACCACTATCTGAGTCATGTATCCTGATGTGTACCAAGTGTCTTAACTCATTCACTATGCTATCTTGACAGGCACCTTGCTGTCTAGTATTTATAAACTCCAGCAATTGAAAGACTGCTTACCATTCCACACCCCTTTCTCCTGTTTGATTTACAAGCAACTCATTTTTTTCTTGATAGTTAGGCAGGTTTTGGATAGTCAGGCAAATCTCTGTGCAATACTGCTGCTTGCACCTGAACGGACCAACAGCAGGACCACCAGCTTAATAGTACCAGCGGGTTGCTGGTGTCTGTTGTGGCCCCTCAGTCACAGGGAGATCAATAAGTTAGGCAAAAGACAGTAGGTAAGAATGGAAGGTGCAAAGTGGGAAGTGCGCGTGGTGGGCGGTGGGAGGTGATGAGGCAGTCAGGGGGAGAGAACATGTGCCTGTGGTTTAAATATGGAGCCAGGAGGACTCTCCTTAGCTACACGTTCAGGGAAATGCAAACTGTCTGATGCACGATCAATGACCACTAAAGCGAGGTTGTAGCCCAACTGAAGGCTTTAATAAGCTAGAGTTTCCCCCTGCAGCTCAGGTACAGAATGAAGGCTGCTGGGGCGGCACGGGCTCTTATACCCCGCCTTGCAGGGCGGAGCTACCATACAGCTTGACCAATAGGAAACATACAATATCTACAAATGGTGTTCCAGCATTACCAGGTACCGTAATACCTCTACACAGACTACCACATTCACCCCCTGTTAAAAAAGAGTCCGACGGGGGTGGTGGCCTGATATTACAACATGGTAACGTGGTAGAAATTATAGTTATGGAGGTACCGTACTGCTTCCGTACAGCGTTTTGTAACTATTTACAATTCTATTTACTATTTACAATTTATGATTCATAATTAACTATACACTTTAAAATGAAGCATTCAGTCGATCGGAGGCCCTGGTCGTCCTCTGTGATCGTCGAAGCTTCGGTGGTGACTCCGGTGGAGGCTCGGGCATCTGTGACTCCGGGAGCGTGGCCTCGATCTCTGTGGCAGCTTCGACACCCCTAGTCGGCGCTGGTGGGGAAAACGGTTGACCTGGGAAGGGAGCGTCTGCGGGGTGCGTCGGTGGGTGGGGAAGGACCGATCCTCCTGTAAGGTGCACTGGTGGGAGGAAGGGTGGGACTGGTGGCTGGAGTGTGCGTGGGGCTCCGGCGGGCACCAGGTCTCGTAGGGAGACCGTATCTTGTCGGCCATCGGGGTACGCCCACGTAGGCGTACTGGGGGTTAGCGTGGAGAAGATGGACCCTCTCGACCAACGGGTCCGACTTGTGCACCCGCACGTGTTTTCGGAGCAGGATGGGTCCGGGAGCTGCCAGCCAGGCCGGGAGCGAGGTCCCTGAGGAGGACTTCCTGGGGAAGACAAGGAGACGTTCGTGAGGTATTTGGTTGGTCGTGGTACAAAGCAGTGACCGGATGGAGCAGAGGGCATCTGGGAGGACCTCCTGCCAGCGGGAGACTGGGAGGTTCCTGGACCGTAGGACCAGTAGGACGGTCTTCCAGACCGTTCCGTTCTCCCTCTCTACTTGTCCGTTACCCCGGGGGTTGTAACTGGTCTTCCTGCTCGAGGCGATACCCTTGCTGAGCAGGAATTGACGCAGTTTGTCGCTTATAAAGGAGGACCCCCTATCACTATGTATGTAAGCGTGGAACCCGAACAGTGCAAAGATGCTATGGAGGGCCTTGATGACGGTGGTTGCGGTCATGGGGAGGGGATGGCGGATGGAACCGGGGGTACTCGTCAATCACGTTCAGGAAGTACGTGTTGCGGTCGGTGGAGGGGAGGGGGCCTTTGAAGTCCATGCTGAGGCGTTCAAAGGGACGGGAAGCCTTTATCAGATGCGCTTTCTCTGGCCGGTAGAAGTGCGGTTTGCACTCCGCGCAGATTTGGCAGTCCCTGGTGACTGTCCTGACCTCCTCGATGGAGTAGGGCAGGTTGCGGGTCTTAATAAAGTGGAAAAAGCGAGTAACCCCTGGGTGGCAGAGGTCCTCGTGGAGGGATCGGAGGCGGTCTACTTGTGCGTTGGCACATGTGCCGTGGGACAGGGCATCAGAAGGCTTGTTTAGCTTCCCAGGATGATACAAGATCTTGTAGTTGTAGGTGGAGAGTTCGATCCTCCACCGCAAGATCTAATCGTTTTTTATCTTGCCCCGCTGTGCATTATCGAACATGAAAGCAACCGACCGTTGGTCAGTGAGGAGAGTGAATCTCCTGCCGGCCAGGTAATGCCTCCAATGTCGCACAGCTTCTACTATGGCCTGGGCCTCCTTTTCGACTGAGGAGTGGCGGATTTTGGAAGCATGGAGGGTACGTGAGAAGAAGGCCACGGGTCTGCCCGCTTGGTTGACGGTGGCCGCCAGAGCTACGTCAGACGCGTCGCTCTTGACCTGGAATGGGAGGGACTCGTCGATGGCATGCATTGTGGCCTTTGGAATGTCTGCTTTGATGCGGCTGAAGGCATGGCGGGCCTCTATCGACAGGGGAGTAGCTGTGGATTGGATCAGGGAAGGGCCTTGTCCGCATAGTTGGGGACCCACTGGGCATAGTAAGAGAAAATCCCTAAGCAGCGCTTCAGGGCCTTAGAGCAGTGAGGGAGGGGGAACTCCATAAGGGGGCGCATGCGTTCAGGGGTCGGGGCCTATAACTCCATTTCGCACTACGTAGCCGAGGATGGCTAGGCGGTCGGTGCTAAACACGCATTTATCCTTGTTGTATGTAAGGTTAAGGATCTTTGTGGTCTGGGGAATTTTCGGAGGTTGGTGTCGTGGTCCTGCTGGTCGTGGCCGCAGATGGTGACATTATCAAGATACGGGAATGTTGCCCGTAAACCGTACCGGTCAACCATTCGGTCCATCTCGCGCTGGAAGACCGAGACTCCGTTGGTGACACCGAAGACAACCCTTAAGAAGTGATAGAGTCGCCCGTCTGCCTCGAAGGCAGTGTATTTGCGGTCACTAGTGCGGATGGGGAGCTGGTGGTAGGCGGACTTGAGATCCACCGTGGAGAAGACCTTGTAATGCGCGATCCTGTTTACCAGCTCGGTTATGTGGGGGAGAGGGTACGCATCCAGCTGTGTAAACCTGTTGATGGTCTGACTGTATTCGATGATCATCCTATGCTTCTCCCCGGTCTTTACCACCACTACTTGAGCTCTCCAGGGACTGTTGCTAGCTTCAATGACTCCTTCCCTCAGTAGCCTTTGGACCTCTGACCTAATAAAGATCCGGTCCTGGGCACTGTACCGTCTGCTCCTGGTGGCGACAGGTTTTCAATCCGGAGTGAGGTTCGCAAACAGGGAAGGCGGATCGACCTTGAGGGTCGCGAGGCCGCAGACAGTGAGGGGTGGTATAGGGCCACCGAATTTGAAAGTTAGACTTTGGAGATTACACTGGAAGTCTAAACCTAGGAGTGTGGCCGCGCAGAGGTGGGGAAGGACGTAGAGGTGGGGACGGTCCCATTGGTCGCACATGGCTGGGGGTGCAGAAAATGGCGGCGCCCATCCATCGAACGTGGTGTCCATGGGACAAGATGGTGGCGCCCGGGGGCCGCACGTGGCCCTGGAGTAGGAAGAAGGCGGCGCCCGCTGGCTGCACGGGAACCGTGGAGAGGTTTGTGGTGGCGGTCCGCATGCGCCGCCGGAGACCGCGGCGACCACACGGGCCTGGCATACCACCACAAAGTGGCCCTTTTTACCACATCCCTTGCAGGTGGATGCGCGGGCCGGGCAGCGCTGCCGGAGGTGCTTAGCCTGCCCGCAAAAGTAGCAGCGGGGCCCCCGAGTTTGCCAGGCCGCTTTGCAGCACAAGCTTGTGGGGGGATGGGGGATGTCTCGGGGTCGGCTGCCACGCTGCCCGGGGGGCTGCCACATGGTCGGGAACGTAAGCGCGGGAGGCCACATCCAGGGAACCTGCAAGGGCCCGTGCCTCCTTGAGACCTAAGGTGTCTTTTTCCAGCAATCGCTGGCGGATTTGGGAGGACAGCATACCTGCCACGAAAGCGTCCCGGATCAAGAGTTCTGTGTGGTCGCTCGCCGAAACTTGCGGGCAGCTGCAATTTCTCCCCAACGCCAGGAGCGCACTGTAGAATTCTTCCAGCGATTCCCCAGGGATTTGTCGCCTCGTTGCTAGCAGATGTCGGGCATAGACCTGGTTTACTGGGCGAATATAATATCCTTTTAGCAGCTCTATTGCTGCATCGAAGTCTTCCGCGTCCTCGATGAGGGTGTAAATTTCCGGGCTCACCCTCGAGTGCAGGACTTGCATTTTCTGTTCTCCCGTGGGTGTGTTTTCGGCCGTTCCGAGATATACTTCAAGACACGCCAGCCAGTGCTTGAAGATTGCCACTGAGTTCGCCGCGTGGGGGCTGAGTTGCAGACACTCCGGCTTGATTCGGAGCTCCATCCTTTTAAATCTAGCTTATTAAATTGATGCACGATCAATGAACACTAAAGCGAGGTTGTAGTCCAACTGAAGGCTTTAATAAGCTACATGTTTCCCCCAGCAGCTCAGGTACAGAATGAAGGCTGCTGGGGCGGCACAAGCTCTTATACCCCACCTTGCAGGGTGGAGCTACCATACAGCTTGACCAATAGGAAACATACAAAATCTACCAATGGTGTTCCAGTATTACCAGGTACCGTAATACCTCTACACAGACTACCACACTGTCATAATTAACACTTAGGTGTCTGCCTCCAGGCCCCGCTGGCTGTTTGCTGTCAATTCGCCACAGCCAACAAGGTGAAATCTGCATTTAGTTACAATCTAATTAGGTAAAGGGGCCTGAAACATGATATAGGCTGCCTGATCTGTAACAACAATAGGCCTAACACCAGTTTCAGGCATGACGACTACAGGACAGCCTAATTAATATGGCATAGAGCATATGTTCAACACGGACTGAGCACATTTCATGTGCCCTGTTGTATCATTCAGCACTCATTTCCTGCCCAAAATGCAAGGGTTGTGCAATCGATTTTCTAGGCCTCAGTCTTTTACACACAAGTTTCAACCACATTTTAAATTGTAATAAGAAAAAATATAATGCAAAGCACAGGGTGATCTAGTAACCCGGCTGGTGGAGTTACTGGATTCATGTTCAGATCCTAGCAGCAGGAGTTCAGGGAGCTAGGCAGAAAGTTAAAAGACAGGACCTCTAGGGTTGTAATCTCGGGATTACTCCCTGTGCCACGTGCCAGTGAGGCTAGAAATAGGAAGATAGAGCAGCTAAACACGTGGCTAAACAGCTGGTGTATGAGAGAGGGTTTCCGTTATCTGGACCACTGGGAGCTCTTCCGGGGCAGGTGTGACCTGAATAAGAAGGACGGGTTGCATTTAAACTGGAGAGGCATAAATATCCTGGCCGCGAGGTTTGCTAGTGTCACACGGGAGGGTTTAAACTAGTATGGCAGGGGGGTGGGCATCGGAGCAATAGGTCAGAAGGTGAAAGCATTGAGGGAGAACTAGGGAATAGGGCCAGTCTGGCTCTGAGGCAGAGCAGACAGGGAGAAGTTGCTGAACACAGCGGGTCTGGTGGCCTGAAGTGCATATGTTTTAATGCAAGAAGTATTACGGGTAAGGCAGATGAACTTAAAGCTTGGATTAGTACTTGAAATGAAATGAATGAAAATTGCTTATTGTCACAAGTAGGCTTCAATGAAGTTACTGTGAAAAGTACGGAACTATGATGTTGTTGCCATTACAGAAACCTGGTTGAGGGAAGGACAGGATTGGCAGCTAAACTTTCCAGGATTTAGATGTTTCAGGCGGGGATAGAGGGGGATGTAAAAGGGGTGGTGGAGTTGCACTACTGGTTAGGGAGAATATCACAGCTGTACGACAGGAAGACATCTCAGAGGGCAGTGAGGCTATATGGGTAGAGATCAGGAATAAGAAGGGTGCAGTCACAATGTTGGGGGTTTACTACAGGCCTCTCGAAGGCCAACGAGAGATAGAGGAGCAGATAGGTGGACAGATTTTGGAAACGAGTAAAAACAACAGGGTTGTTGTGATGGGCGACTTCAACTTCCCCAATATTGACTGGGACTCACTTAGTGCCAGGGGCTTAGATGGGGCAGAGTTTGTAAGGAGAATCCAGGAGGGCTTCTTAAAACAATATGTCGACAGTCCAACTAGGGAAGGGGCTGTACTGGACCTGGTATTGGGGAATGAGCCCGGCCAGGTGGTAGAAGTTTCAGTAGGGGAGCATTTCGGGAACAGTGACCACAATTCAGTAAGTTTTAAAGTGCTGGTGGACAAGGATAACAGTGGTCCTAGGGTGATGGTGCTAAATTGGGGGAAGGCTAATTATAATAATATTAGGCGGGAACTGAAGAACCTAAATTGGGGGCGGATGTTTGAGGGTAAATCAACATCTGACATGTGGGAGGCTTTCAAGTGTCAGTTGAAAGGAATTCAGGATCGGCATGTTCCTGTGAGGAAGAAGGATAAATAGGGCAAATTTCGGGAACCTTGGATAACGAGAGGTATTGTGGGCCTCGTCAAAAAGGAAAAGGAGGCATTTGTCAGGGCTAAAAGGCTGGGAACAGACGAAGCCTGTGTGGAATATAAGGAAAGTAGGAAGGAACTTAAGCAAGGAGTCAGGAGTTCTAGAAGGGGTCACGAAAAGTCATTGGCAAATAGGGTTAATGAAAATCCCAAGGCTTTTTACACGTACATAAAAAGCAAGAGGATAGCCAGGGAAAGGGTTGGCCCACTGAAGGATAGGCAAGGGAATCTATGTGTGGAGCCAGAGGAAATGGGCGAGGTACTAAATGAATACTTTCCATCAGTATTCACCAAAGAGAAGGAATTGGTGGATGTTGAATCTGGAGAAGAGTGTGTAGATAGCCTGGGTCACATTGAGATCCAAAAAGACGAAGTGTTGGGTGTCTTGAAAAATATTAAGGTAGATAAGTCCCCTGGGCCTGATGAGATCTACCCCAGAATACTGAAGGAAGCTAGAGAGGAAATTGCTGAGGCCTTGACAGAAATCTTTGGATCCTCACTGTCTTCAGGTGATGTCCCAGAGGACTGGAGACTAGCCAATGTTGTTCCTTTGTTTAAGAAAGGTAGCAAGGATAATCCAGGGAACTACAGGCCGGTGAGCCTTATGTCAGTGGTAGGGAAATTACTGGAGAGAATTCTTCGAGACAGGATCTACTCCCATTTGGAAGCAAATGGACGTATTAATGAGAGGCAGCATGGTTTTGTGAAGGGGAGGTCGTGTCTCACTAACTTGATAGAGTTTTTCGAAGAGGTCACAAAGATGATTGATGCAGGTAGGGCAGTGGATGTTGTCTATATGGACTTCAGTAAGGCCTTTGACAAGGTCCCTCATGGTAGACTGGTACAAAAGGTGATGTCACACGGGATCAGGGGTGAGCTGGCAAGGTGGATACAGAACTGGCTAGGTCATAGAAGGCAGAGAGTAGCAATGGAAGGGTGCTTTTCTAATTGGAGGGCTATGACTAGTGGTGTTTCGCAGGGATCAGTGCTGGGACCTTTGCTGTTCACAGTATACATAAATGATTTGGAGGAAAATGTAACTGGTCTCATTAGTAAGTTTGCAGACGACATAAAGGTTGGTGGAATTGCAGATAGCGATGAGGACTGTCAGAGGATACAGCAGGATTTAGATCGTTTGGAGACTTGGGCGGAGAGATGGCAGATGGAGTTTAATCCGGACAAATGTGAGGTAATGCATTTTGGAAGGTCTGTGCAGGTAGGGAATATACAGTGAATGGTAGAACCCTCAAGAGTATTGAAAGTCAGAGAGATCTAGGTGTACAGGTCCACAGGTCACTGAAAGGGGCAACACAGGTGGAGAAGGTAGTCAAGAAGGCATACGGCATGCTTGCCTTCATTTGCCTGGGCATTACGTATAAGAATTGGCAAGTCATGTTGCAGCTGTATAGAACCTTAGTTAGGCCACACTTGGAGTATAGTGTTCAATTCTGGCCACACTACCAGAAGGATGTGGAGGCTTTAGAGAGGGTGCAGAAGAGATTTACCAGGATGTTGCCTGGTATGGAGGGCATTAGCTATGAGGAGCGGTTGAATAAACTCGGTTTGTTCTCACTGGAACGTCGGAGATTGAGGGGCGACCTGATAGAGGTCTACAAAATTATTAGGGGCATAGTCAAAGTGGATAGTCAGAGGCTTTTCCCCAGGGTAGAGGGGTCAATTACTAGGGGGCATAGGTTTAAAGTGCGAGGGGCAAAGTTTAGAGTAGATGTACGAGGCACGTTTTTCACACAGAGGGTAGTGGGTGCCTGGAACCCGCTGCTGGAGGAGGTGGTGGAAGCAGGGACAATAGTGACATTTAAGGGGCATCTTGACAAATACATGAATAGGATGGGAATAGAGGGATAAGGTCCCAGGAAGTGTAGAAGATTGTAGTTTAGTCGGGCAGCATGGTCGGCACGGGCTTGGAGGGCCGAAGGGCCTGTTCCTGTGCTGTACTTTTCTTTGTTCTTTGTTCTTTGTTCTATTTATACTCCGCCTACTGGGCGGAGCCAGCAGACAGGGATCTACCACCGTACCTGTAGTACAGGGGCCTTACCGTAATACCCTCGTATGCAGTACAGTATATAAAGTATAATACAACAGTGGTGACTACCACATTCACCCCCTGTTAAAAATGAGTCCAGCGGGGGTGGGGTGGAAAACTATTTACATACAGGTTGTCGTTAAAATTTCAGAGTAGGTTATAAATTTAGATGGTCGGCGCCTTGATCCGTCGTTGAGAGCGCCGCAGTGCTGGTGGCGAGTCAGGCGTCAGCTCGATCGTCGGTGACTCCGGGATTGTGTCGAGATCCTCTTCATCCCCGGGTGGGACCAAGGGGAGGACGGATTGCCTTGGAGCGGGGGCTGTGGTGGGGTGCGTGGGGGAAGGGAGGGTGGCGCCGGGGCAGGGGGAGGGGTGTGTGGGGACCCAGCTGGTGCCAGGTCCCTGAGTGAGACTGTGTCTTGGCGGCCGTCGGGGTACGCTACGTAGGCGTACTGTGGGTTTGCGTGGAGTAGCTGTACCTGCTCAACCAACGGGTCCGCCTTGTGGAGTTGCACGTACTTGCGGAGGAGAACGGATCCCGGAGCTGCCAGTCCCGTTGGGAGCGAAACCCCGGAGATGGACTTCCTGGGGAAGGCAAAGAGGCGTTCATGGGGGGTTTCGTTAGTCGCCGTGCACAGGAGCGACCGAATGAAGTGAAGTGCGTCCGGGAGGATCTCCTGCCAGTGGGAGGCTGGGAGATTTCTGGACCGTAGGGCCAGCTGGTCGGCCTTCCAGACCGTCCCATTCTCCCGCTCCACCTGCTCGTTTCCCCGGTGATTGTAGCTGGTCGTCCTGCTCTTGAGCAGGTACTGGCGCAGCTCATCGCTCATAAATGAGGATCCCCGGTCGCTGTGGACATAGGCGGGGAAACCGAACAGAGCAAAGATGGTGTTGAGGGCTTTGATAACGGTGGCAGACGTCATATCGGGGCATGGGATGGCGAAGGGGAATCTGGAATATTCATCGACCACATTGAGAAAATACGTGTTGCGTCGGTGGAGGGGAGGGGCCCTTTGAAGTCCACGCTGAGGCGTTCAAAGGGGCGGGAGGCCTTCACCAGGCACGCACGGTTTGGCAGGTAGAAGTGCGGTTTACAACTCCGCGCAGACCTGGCAGTCTCTGGTGACAGCCCTGACTTCCTCAATGGAGTAGGGCAGATTGCGGGCCTTAATGAAGTGATAAAAGCAGGTGACCCCCTGGGTGACAGAGATCGTCGTGCAGGGTCCAGAGTCGGTCCACTTGTGCGCTGGCACATGTACCTCGGGACAGGGCATCGGGGGGCTCGTTGAGCTTACTGGGGCAATTCAAAATCTCGTAATTAAAGTGGAGAGCTCGATCCTCCACCGCAAGATCTTAACATTTTTGATCTTACCCCGCTGTGTGTTGTTAAACATGAAGGCAACCGACCGTTGGTCTGTGAGGAGAGTGAATCTCCTGCCGGCCAGGTAATGCCTCCAGTGCCGCACAGCTTCAACGATAGCTTGGGCCTCCTTTTCGACGGAGGAGTGCCGGATTTCGGAGGCATGGAGGGTACGAGAAAAGAATGCCACGGGCCTGCCTGCGCGGTTGAGGGTGGCGGCTGGAGCAACGTCTGATGCATCGCTCTCGACTTGGAAGGGGAGCGTCTCTTCGACCGCGTGCATCGCGGCCTTGGTGATGTCGGCCTTGATACGGTTGAAGGCCTGGTGAGCCTCGGCCGTCAGTGGGAAACTGGTGGAGTGGATGAGTGAGCGGGCCTTGTATGCATAGTTAGGGACCCACTGGGCGTAGTATGAAAAGAACCCCAAGCATCGTTTGAGGGCCTTGGGGCTTTGGGGAAGGGGGAGATCCGTGAGGGGGTGCATGCAATCGGGGTCGGGCCCTAGAACTCCGTTCTGAACCACATAGCTGAGGATGGCTAATAGGTTCGTGCTGAACACAGACTTGTTTGGCGGTATGGAGAATTTTGGAAAGGTTAGCGTCGTGGTCCTGCTGGTCGTGGCCGCAGATGGTGACGTTATCCAGGTACGGGAAAGTGGCCCGCAGTCCGTACCGGTCAACCATTCGGTCCATCTCCCGTTGGAAGACCGAGACCCCGTTAGGCCGAAGGGAACCCTAAGGAAATGCTAAAGGTGGCCGTCCGCTTCAAACGTGGTGTACGGGCGGTCTGCCTTGCGAATAGGGAGCTGGTGGTAGGCAGATTTCAGGTCCACTGTCGAGAAGACCCGGTACTGTGCAATCTGTTCTTAAAAAAATACTTTTTATTAAAGGTTTTCATAAAATATCAATAACAAAATGAGAAAGAAAAAAGAACCCAACAGGGTTAAGTACAAAACACAATCTAAAAAAGCAACCCCCCAAACTCCTCCCCCCCGTACCTAAATAATAAATTAACATTAACACCCCGACTTAAGACAACAGGTGTATACACCCCCTCAGACCCTTCCAGTGTAAATAACATAAACAAAAATAAAGTAAATCCCCCCCACCCCCCGAGCTGCCGCTGCCATTGACCAATGTCTATCGTTCTGCCAGAAAGTCTAAGAACAGTTGCCACCGCCTAAAGAACCCTTGTACTGACCTCTCCAATTTAATGAACCCTGCCATATCGCTGATCCAGGATTCCACGCTTGGGGGCCTCGCATCTTTCCACTGAAGGAGAATCCTTCGCCGGGCTACCAGGGACGCAAAGGCCAGAATTCCGGCCTCTTTCGCCTCCTGCACTCCCGGCTCCTCTGCCACCCCAAATATTGCGAGCCCCCAGCCCGGTTTGACCCTGGATCCTACCACCCTCGACACCGTCCTCGCTACGCCCTTCCAAAATTCCTCCAGCACTGGGCATGCCCAGAACATATGGGTGTGATTTGCTGGGCTCCCTGAGCACGTAACACACCTGTCCTCACCCCCAAAGAACCTGCTCATCCGTGTCCCGGTCATGTGTGCCCTGTGCAGCACCTTAAACTGTATGAGGCTGAGCCTCGCGCATGAAGAGGAAGAGTTCACCCTCCCTAGGGCATCTGCCCACGTCCCCTCTTCGATCTCCTCTCCCAACTCCTCCTCCCACTTACCTTTCAGCTCCTCCACTGAGGCCTCCTCCTCCTCCTGCATCACCTGGTAAGTTTCCGAGATCTTCCCCACTCCCACCCACCCCCCCGAGAGCACCCTGTCCTGAACTGTGTGTGGCAGTAGCCGTGGGAATTCCATCACCTGCCGTCTGGCAAACGCCCTTACCTGTAAGTACCTGAAGGTGTTCCCTGGGGGGAGCCCGTACTTCTCCTCCAGCTCACCCAAGCTCGCGAACTTCCCGTCCACAAACAGGTCCCCCAACCTTCGTATGCCTGCCCTGTGCCACCCCGAAAACCCTCCACCTGTTCTTCGTGGGGCGAACCGGTGGTTCCTCCATAATGGGGTCCACGCCGAGGCCCTAACTTCCCCCCTATGCCGCCTCCACTGCCCCCAAATTTTGAGGGCCGTCACCACCACTGGGCTCGTGGTATACCTCCTTGGAGGGAGCGGCAGCAGCGCCGTTGCCAGCGCCCCCAGACTCGTACCCACACAGGACGCCGTCTCCAGCCTCTTCCATGCAGCCCCCTCCCCCTCCATCACCCACTTGCGCACCATTGTCGCATTGGCGGCCCAGTAATACCCACAGAGGTTGGGCAGCGCCAGCCCCCCCCTATCTCTACTCTGCTCCAGGAACACCCTTCTCACCCTCGGTGTCCCTCGCGCCCACACAAACCCCATTATACTCCTGTTAACCCACCTGAAAAAAGTCTTCGGGATAAACACGGGGAGGCACTGGAACAGGAATAAAAACCTTGGGAGCACCGTCATTTTGATTGACTGCACCCCACCCGCCAGGGACAGCGGCAACGCGTCCCACCTTTTGAACTCCTCCTCCATTTGCTCCACCAGCCTTGTAAAGTTAAGCCTATGCAGGGCCCCCCAGCTCCTGGCCACCTGGACCCCCAAATATCTGAAACTCCTCTCTGCCCTTTTTAGTGGGAGCTCGCCAATCCCCCTCTCCTGGTCCCCTAGCTGAACTACGAACAGCTCGCTCTTCCCCATATTGAGCTTGTACCCCGAAAAGTCCCCAAATTCCCTAAGCATCCTCATTACCTCTGGCATTCCTCCCACCGGGTCCGCCACATACAGCAGCAGGTCGACCGCATAAAGCGACACCCTATGCTCCTCCCCACCCCGCACCAACCCCCTCCAGTTCCTCGACTCTCTCAGTGCCATAGCCAGGGGTTCAATCGCCAGTGCGAAAAGCAGGGGGGACAGGGGACACCCCTGTCTCGTCCCTCGGTGCAACCGAAAGTACTCGGACCTCCTCCTATTTGTGGCCACACTCACCATCGGGACCTCATACAACAGCCTAACCCACCTGACAAACCCCTCCCCAAACCCAAACCTCTTCAGCACCTCCCACAGTTACCCCCACTCTACCCTATCGAAGGCTTTCTCAGCGTCCATCGCCACCACTATCTCCGCCTCCCCCTCCCTCGCCAGCATCATGATAAAGTTCAAAAGCCTACGCACATTCGCGTTCAACTGTCTCCCCTTCACAAACCCCGTCTGGTCTTCATGGATGATCTGCGGCACACAATCCTCAATCCTCGTGGCTAAGACCTTCGCCAGCACCTTGGCATCTACATTTAGCAAGGAAATCGGTCTTCCTCCACTGGGCCTTCCTCCACTGCACCTCCGCCTTCCTGGTGGTCACCAGGTCGAATTCGGCCTGGAGGCTGCGCCTCTTCCTCAACAATCCTTCCTCAGGTTCTTCCGCATACCTCCTGTCTACCTTCACCATCTCCCCCACCAGCCTCTCCCTCTCCCCCCCGCTCCCTCCACTCCTTGTGGGCCCTGATGGAGATCAGCTCTCCCCTCACCACCGCCTTCAGTGCCTCCCATACCATCCCCACTCGGACCTCCCCGTTGTCGTTGGTCTCCAAGTACCTCTCTATACTTCCTCGGACCCGCTCGCTCACCTCCTCGTCCACCAACAGCCCCACCTCCAAGCGCCACAGCGGGCGCTGGTCCCTCTCCTCCCCATCTCCAAGTCCACCCAATGCGGGGCGTGGTCCGAAATGGCTATTGCCGAATACTCGGTATCCTCTACTCTCGGTATCAGCGCCCTACTCAAAATGAAAAAGTCGATTCGAGAATAAGCCTTATGGACATGTGAGAAGAATTAAAATTCCCTAGCCCCCGGCCTTGCAAATCTCCAAGGGTCCACCCCTCCCATTTGGTCCATAAATCCCCTCAACTCTCTAGCCGCCACCGGCTTCCTACCCGTCCTAGACCTGGAGCGATCCAGTGCAGGATCCAACACCGTGTTAAAGTCTCCCCCCATTATCAGACCCCCCCACTTCCAAGTCTGGGATCCGACCCAACATACGCCGCATAAAACCCGCATCGTCCCAGTTCAGAGCATACACATTGGCCAGTACCACCCTCTCTCCCTGCAACTTACCACTTACCATTATTACCTACCGCCATTATCTCCCACAATGCTCGACGCCTCGAATGACACCTTCTTTCCCACCAAGATCGCCACCCCTCGATTTTTGGCATCTAGCCCCGAGTGAAACACCTGACCTACCCACCCTTTCCTCAGTCTTACCTGGTCTGCCACCTTCAGGTGTGTCTCCTGGAGCATAACCACATCCGCGTTGAGCCCCTTCAGGTGCGCGAACACGCGGGCCCGCTTAACCGGCCCATTCAGTCCCCTTACATTCCAGGTTATCAGCCGGATCAGGGAGCTACGCCCCCCTCCCCCGCCGACTAGCCATGACCCCTCCTCGGCCAGCCACGCGCCCGCACCCCACACCCGGCCCGTTCCCCACAGCGGCATACCCCCGTCTCGACCCACCCCACTCGCTCCAGCTCCTCCTTGATCTTAGCAGCAGCAACTCGATTCCCCCCCCCCTGCTAGGACCCATCCTAGCTGGTTGGTACTGTGCAATCTGATTGACCATATCTGATATGCGTGGGAGGGGGTACGCGTCGAGCTGCGTGTACCGATTGATGGTTTGATTGTAGTCAACGACCATCCTGTTTTTCTCCCCCGTTTTCACCACTACCACTTGGGCTCTCCAGAGGCTGTTGCTGGCCTCGATGATACCTTCCCGCAGCAGCCACTGGACCTCAGACCTGATGAAGGTCCTGTCCTGGGCGCTGTACCGTCTGCTCCTGGTGGCGACGGGTTTGCAATCCGGGGTGAAGTTTGCAAACAGAGAGGGTGGGTCGAACTTAAAGGTCATGAGGCCGCAAACAGTAAGTGGTGGCAGGGGCCCGCCAAATTTCAGGGTTAGGCTCTGGAGGTTGCACTGGAAGTCCAGGCTGAGTAGCAAGGCAGCGCAGAGATGGGGAGGACGTAGAGCCGGAAGCCGCTGAACTCTACGCCCTGGATGGTGAGGGTGGCGATGCAGTACCCCCGGATCGCCACGGAGTGGGATCCGGAGGCCAGGGAGATTGTTTGGTTAATGGGGTGTACCGCGAGGGAGCAGCGCCTTACTGTATCGGGGTGGTTGAAGTTCTCAGTGCTCCCGGAGTCCAGAAGGCAAAATATCTCATGCCCATCGACCTTCACCTTTGTCGACGCGGTCGCAAGGTTGTGCAGTCGGGACTGGTCGATCGTGACGGAGGCGAGACGCGGCTGGTCGTCGGCGGTTGCAGGCGATGAGCGGCCCGATGAGGTGCC
This sequence comes from Scyliorhinus torazame, assembly GCF_047496885.1. NCBI lineage: Eukaryota > Metazoa > Chordata > Chondrichthyes > Carcharhiniformes > Scyliorhinidae > Scyliorhinus > Scyliorhinus torazame. Next base: position 314,708,500 of record NC_092707.1, read on the forward strand.
CGACGGGCAGGGGACCTGAGGCGGGGAAGATGGCGGCGATCATGGGCCGCACGTGTCCTGAGGCAAGCAATATGGCGGCGCCCTCGGGCCGCACGTGACCTGGGGCAGGCAAGATGGCTCCACCCATTGGATGTGAGGCAAGCAAGATGGCGGCGCCCACGGGCCGTGCGTGGTCTGAGGCAAGGCAGATGGCAGCGCCCACTGGCCACAAGCGGGGGGTGCAGGGACAATCGCGGCGATTGAGCGGGCCTGGCACACTGCAGCAAAATGTCCTTTCTTGCCGCAGGCCTTACAGAGCACGCTCTGCGCCAGGCAGCGCTGCCGGGGGTGTTTTGTCTGTCCGCAGAAGTAGCACTTGGGTCCCCTGGGGTTGGTTGGCTGCCGCGCGGCGCAGGCGTGGGGTTGGCTGGGGGCGGTCGCTGATGGGGTCCACGATGCCCAGGTGGGGTGGACCATGCGGTCGGGGGCATATGCCTGTACGTTGTGTGAGGCGACTGTGAGCGAGAGCGCTAGTTTCTTGGTCGCCGTGAGGTCAAGCGTAGCCCTTCTAAGAGGCACTGGCGGATGTAGGCCGACCCTATGCCCGTAATGAATGCGTCTCTCATTAGCAGGTTAGAATGTTCAGCGGCCGAAATGGCCTGGCAGTCACAGTCTCTCACCAGGACGAGCAGGGCACACCAGAAATCTTCCACAAACTCACCGGGAAGTTGGTGCCGCGTGGACAGGAGGTGCCTGGCGTAGATCTTGTTGGTCTGCTGAGCGTTGTTCTCCTTCAGTAGCGCCATGGTCTCTGCGTGTCCTGGATGAGGGGAAAGACATCAGAGCTCAGCCGCGTGTACAGAATCTGGAGCTTCTGTGCTTCTGGGATTGGGTCTGTCGCAGATCCGATGTATGCTTCAAAGCAAGCTAGCCAATGTGCGAAGTCCTTTTTGGCGTTGTCTGCTTGAGGATGCAGCTGCAGGCGATCCGGCTTGATGCGGAGATCCATCTTTGTAAAATCTCTGTGTAATAAATTGATGCTCTATCAATTACGACGAGTCAAGAGTAGAGAGTAATCGAGGCTTTATTACACAGAGATGTGTGGCCTCCTACAGCTGCTGCCGAAATGGCTGCAGTTCAGAGAGCACACACATTTATACTCCGCCTACTGGGCGGAGCCAGCAGGCAGGGATCTACCCCCCATACCTGTAGTACAGGGGCCTTACCGTAATACCCTCATATGCAGTGCAGTATATACAATATAATACAACAGTGGTGACTACCACAAAAGGGAAATGAGAAGTATTTTTTCCAAAAATATACTTTATTCATTGTGGTGAATGTATTTCACCTAATGCATGAGCTGTCTGTATTGTCTGTATAATGATGTGACCCATGACTTGGAAGTGATGATATGGACTACTTACTGTACTGGAACCCCGGTGGACTCCGCCTCTGGCTCCGCCCTCACCGGGGCCATATATAGTCCGACCACCTGCGGGTGGCACTCATTTGTACAGCCGACTCTGGCAGGCGAGTTCATGGATATTAAAGCCTAATGTTCGCTCGTTCTCACGGTCTCACAGTGAATTGACGGTATAACAATTTAATATCCATCGACAGCATCATGGTATAATATCTAAAAGAACATTGCAAACCATTTCAAAACAGTCATCACAGAAAGTGCAATGATATTCATATTTCAGAGGATTTTCTGGGCCCAATTGCTGTAGACGCACATCCCGCTATGGCAGCTATCTCTCCTGAGAGAGCCAGAATTGGATTTCCGCCAGGGAGATCTCAGAATGAGATCTTCCCCACCCACCCGCCGGCGATGAAATCAGATTCACGCCCAGCGAGAGGGTGAACCCTAATAAACATCAATTTGAATGTATTTACATATGACTAATCAACGTAATGCCATATCTTCCGGGGACCTCCAATGTTCCCCATTGTCTGCCAGCGAGGATCATTCCTGCTCTCCAGCAGACTCGAGGACCATGCTGGGGGTGCAGAGGCTACCATCAGCAGAATTCTGCCGCAGGGTCCCGCTGCCCACTGGAGCAGGGTTGCCTCCTGCTTTCGACCTTTGTGATAGTATATATTGCCCTCTTCTGAAAAGTTTAGGCCAGAATTTACAAATACCAGAGACTGATTTATTGTGTGAAAATTATTTATTTCCCAGGCGTTTGAATAAGAAGCTAAGTAGGTGTTAGCTGGATGGGTTTTGGGTGGTATAATGAAGCCTTTGTCAGCAGTGTGTGTGTGGAATGTGGTAAAGCTGGAATCTGAAAGATATTACCTCACTGATTTTTAGGTGTGGTGAGGGTGATAAATTAAATGGCTAAGGAACTTAGTGAATATCTATAAATAGATTGGTGAGTAGAGTACTCCCCAGCAAAGATTTCCAAAAATCAATAATGTATACCATCACACAGAGAACTAAAAAAGTGGAGAAAATATAGCTCTACACAGGCATAAATAGCCTTTTTCACGTTGATGAGGGTATTGTTGTTCTTTCACCAGAAAATCTGATTAGGTCTTGTGCCTTCTCATGAAGCTCTTTTATTTTATAGCCAAGTTCTGCACTGGGGTTGCTCGTGATTCCTTCAACTTGTTAAGCACTAAAAATTATTTAAATCTATCTGTTCCACAGTTAGATTCTCACCACACAAGAGCCTGGAAATGAACATCTCCAATGAGACAGAACCCAACCATCTCCTCTTGACATTCAATGGAATTACCATTGCTGAATAGTATTAACATCTTGGGGATTACCATTGACCAGAAACTGAACTGTACAAATACTGTGGCAACAAGAGCAAGTCCAAGGCTGGGAATCCCAAGGAGAGCAACTCACCTCCTGGCTCCCCAGAGGCTGTTCATCATCGACAAGGCAGCAGTCAGGAATGTGTTGGAGGGCGGCACAGTGGTGCAGTGGTTAGCACTGCTGCCTCACGGCACCAAGGTCCCAGGTTTGATCCCGGCGCTGGGTCACTGTCCGTGTGGAGTTTGCACATTCTGCCCGTGTTTGTGTGGGTTTTGCCTCCACAACCCATTAGTTATGAGGAGCGGTTGAATAAACTCGGTTTGTTCTCACTGGAACGACGGAGGTTGAGGGGCGACCTGATAGAGGTCTACAAAATTATGAGGGGTATAGACAGAGTGGATAGTCAGAGGCTTTTCCCCAGGGTAGAGGGGTCAATTACTAGGGGGCATAGGTTTAAGGTGCGAGGGGCAAGGTTTAGAGGAGATGTACGAGGCAAGTCTTTTATACAGAGGGTAGTGGCTGCCTGGAACTCACTACCGGAGGTGGTGGTGGAAGCAGGGACGATAGTGACATTTAAGGGGCATCTTGACAAATACATGAATAGGATGGGAATAAAGGGATACGGACCCAGGAAGTGTAGAAGATTTTAGTTTAGACGGGCAGCATGGTCGGCACAGGCTTGGAGGGCCGAAGGGCCTGTTCCTGTGCTGTACCTTTCTTTGTTCTTTGTTCTAACCCAAAGATGTGCAGGGTAAGTGGATTGGCCACACTAAATTGTACCTTAATTGGAAAAGAAAATGAATTGGGTACTCTAAATTTATTTTTTTTAAAGAATGTGATGGAATACTCTCCACTTGCCTGAGTGCAGCTTCAACAACACTCAAGAAGCTCGGCACCATCCAAGACAAAGCAGCCCGTTTGACATGAGACCTCATGCGGTGCCTCCTTGGCACCTCTTTCTTCTTGGCCTATTGGGCGGCCAGCTCTCCATCCTGGGTGGCTGCTGTAGCCACGTCAAATGGCTGCATCCCGATTAATCTGGCCAAAACCCAGTTTGAAATGGCTAACCCGAAAGACTGCTGGGAAAAGCAGCTAACAAGACACAAGCAGGCAGCTGCAGACAGTATTGTATATTCGGCTCTGGGGAAGTTGGCCCAGATCGATACTCAGGGTTATCAACAGCCCATCAACCCAGATATTTGCAGTTACATTCAGGACTGTTAGCAGCCCATCTATCCAGACAGCTGCGGTTAAATCGGCTATCCCCGGGAACAATTGCAACATATTAGCAATTGAATACCGGGCCAGACCTGTCGGCGCCTGCAATGGCCGAAACAAAGACAGGTGAACGACCACCCCCCGATCGAGGAATCGCCTCACCATTGGACACATCGACCCCAGGGATTGGGGACAAATCCAATCACTTGGGACTCTGGGTCAAGGGCCGCCCCGGGAGGCGGGAAGCCCCTGGGCCCTATAAAGGTGAGGGGCCAAGTTCAGATCTCTCTCTCTCTCCTCTTCGCCTGCTCGAGACCTTCGCAAGACCAGCAACCGGCAACTGTAAGTTTGAATCCAGCGATCGCTATCCGGTAGAGACACCTAGCCACCTGTAGCAGCCTTTTGAATCCCGCGGGCCAGATCTGATTGGACAAGCCATTCGTTTCCCTGACCTGGTGGGCTCTTCCTAAGTTAAGTATTGGCCAGTAGTGATAGGTTTATTATATAGATAGAAGTATTAGTGTATTAATATTGCTTGTTGTATATAATAAATGACCGTTGTTTTAATCCTTACTAAGCGGTGTGCTGTATTATTAATCATAACTTGAACTTGAACCACGTGGCGGTATCATAAAGATACCTGGCGACACGTGAGCAAAGGTGACGTAATCAGAGCAAATAGACTAAGGCTAAAAAGAGCAACATAATTGGCGACTCTGGTGGGACCCGACATAGAAGTGGAAAACCACTCCGGGGGAACCCCAACATTTTGAATTAGAATCCAATCGGAAACAAAACAAAAAAAACCCACAAGTGTTCAAGCGGTTCTGGTTAATAATTCACAATTCAGAAGTGTGTATGCATGCATAACTAACAGGGTTATAAGGCAAAACTGATAGATTTTTTGTTGCGTCAAAACTATCGGCAGTTGGTATTTTGGAAATTAGCGCAAGCCGTACCCGCATCTACCACACCACCTTAGCCCCCTGTTCCAAATTTGAACGTAACAAGCAGATAAGAGAGAGCCATGCAGGCAATGCAAGCGATGCAACGCCTCATGAACCGCGAAGATTTTGCTGTCGCACCAGTCAGCAGAGTTAGAGCGGGACAGTGTCCCGTTTGGGAAGTGGAAATCCTCAAAATTCTGCAGGGCAAAGGATGGCCCGTGTGGAAGGATTTCTGCAATAACGACGACTCAGGTCCTGGAAGTATAGGGCATACTTGGTGGGAGAACCTGAGGGAGATCCACAAAAAGTGTTTAGCAAAAGCGCGCAAGCCGATGGCAATTGTGTCCTGTCTGGCACAATTGTGAGGCACCGAGGAGGTCGTCAGGACGCTCCGCAAAGAAATAGAAGGCATACATCGGACGAGTAAAATCGATGTATGCGAAGTTGAGAAAGAGAACCTGGAGTTAAAAGGGAAATTAGCAGCAAAGGACGGAGAGGTGGCTGACGCCAAACGGGGTCACCAATCTTGTCTGGCGCACTTGAGTAGTTTCCAGTCACAATATGAAAAGGCTGATCAGGACCTGCAGCATGCAGTCCTGGTAAAGAAAGAAACAGAAAACCAGGTAGAGACGCTCCAGAAACAATGCAGTGATCTCAAGGCAGCCTCCACGCCACAACCACGGAACAAAGGCAGAGTACTTTGGACCATGCAAAGTGCCGAAAGCAGATTGCAGACTTGAAAGCACTGCTTTCTGTCCAAAAGGGATTTCAAGAAACCTTTGGGGAAAGTTTAGACCAGGAAGACGGCCCTGATTGGGAAGAATTGCAAGAGACAGCGCAGAGATATGTTCAGGGAGCATGTGCGCAGGGAAAACCCCAAAGGAGGAAAGCACCCCCACCCCCCACACAACAGATAATACAGGCTCCCATGAACCCTGTAACCACCCACCGCACCGCCACAGCAGACGAGGCGGAAGTCTTATATTCCACCCCCCTCACAGTGACCCAATTACGGGACGCGTGTGCCAAAATCACACCGTTCCTCCCCGCTTCAGACCCACACCATTTCTTTGCCACCGTCAAACACCAGGCGACCATGTACGGCCTGGATTAGAAAGAGCAGGTAAAGCTCACGATCCTCAGCTTAGACCCATCGGTCGCAGCAGCCCTTCCCGACCCACAGAATGTAGGAGGAGGCACCCTTGCAGAAATGCAGGCCGCCATCCTGGATGCGATCAGGTACAACCGGGGCGACCCCGTAGACGGTCTGAATAAATGCAGACAGAAAAAGTCTGAACACCCCACAGCGTTCGCAGGACGCTTGTGGATTCATTTTGAAGCCGTTTTCGGCAACGTAGATCGTGCCCATTTGTCCGCAGACAATATGGCCAAGTGGACCCGCACCCTTATCTCCCATGCCACAGAAGCAGGACAGAATGCCTGTCGCAATTATGACCCCTCGGAGGAGGCTCATAATGAGAAGTGGGTGGTCAAAAGATTGTCCCGCGTTTGGGAACAAGCGTCTCACGGCAAATCAGCAACTAGAACCTCCGAGGAAAACCAAGCCGCCGCAGACGTGCAGGCAGTAAGAACCACTCTCCACAACCCCGCCTGGGTAAACGAGGGAAAGAACAGCCCCCCAGCCAAACCGCAAGAGTGCTACAATTGCGGACAGTTGGGACATTTTGCTAAAGAATGCAATGGCCCTAAAAAAAAAAACCACAGAGAGCCCAACAGACAGGCACTCTCAATAAGAAAAAGGCAAAGCCCATAGCAACCGAGAACTGAGGTGTCCACATGATGATTTAAAGGAGACACTTGGTGAAAAGTGTTGTCCTTCCTGATGGAACCTGCAGAATGTTTCACGTTGTCTGTCTGTTTGTTAAATGTTGTTTATCCTATAGGAGAATGTTCTCACCGCCCCACACCCATTCACCTGACCTTTTTAGCTCTTTCCAACTGGACAAGCCAGGCGCTTGTTCAGCGGTACCAACTTGTCCACAGATACTCGTTCGGGTACCAGACGCCCGATCGTAGCTGCTCTTCTGATTTGATGGTAGAATCAGAACAATAACCCCACCATGATGACTACATTTTTGTCCGTTCTTTGGTTGCTCAAGCAGTGGAGAAACGGCGTGAGACCCGCCCTGCCTGGGGACCCCCCCATTGGTCAAAAACGCTCGGGTGGGGAAGATACGGTATTGGCAGCCGTCCTACCCGGGGACTCCACCCAAATATTACCCGTCGCGGCCCACACGCACCTCATTCGAACTTTTCTTTCAAAAACAGTTTTATTTTATTTAGGCAACCTCTGGGTTGCTGCCACATGCTATTTACATCCTGGAACATTTGGATGATAAACTTAGCACTGGTCCACCATTGGGAAGTGTGCCGTGTCCAAACATTTGTTTTGGAAAAAAAAATGGGGGGGAGAGTCACATATTGTGACCAATTATAAGGGTTTAATTGGCCCCCAAGAAGGACAGACACACTAACACACCAGATATTAAACTGAAGTATTTACACACACTACGCTGGTCTTATAGAACTCCAGAAGCTCCAAGTCCGGAGAAAACCAGCAAAAACAGGAAAAGGAAAGAAAGAAGACAGCCATGAGGACTCCTTTCATCGTGCTCAACATGTTCTTTCTGGACATTTGGTTGCGCGGGAACGCGGACCCCATCACTCCAAACCCCTTTACTGTTAACACTTCACGGCCCAGTAGTACCGAGGGCTCAGTCACCAACCACGCTGCATTATCCTGGTGTGCCAAGTTCATAACTTGGTACTCCTTATCGTACATCATTGAGGCACTGTTAGCATTGGCTATACTCGGTTGTGCAGTACAGACCATGCGCCTCCGCAAGTGGAAAAGGAGAGCGTACCGCGCTCGAACCCCGGTCTATCGGATCCAATCCACAATATTCGGCTATGACCAGACCCCAGGCCCCCGCGACATATGAATGATAAAACATGCACTGGCGGTTTTTCCTGTAAATAAAAAGAAAAATGTATGGAAATGTATGATCCTGAGCTTGACTGCCAAGCCAGAAAAGAATATATTAAAGGTTGTGACTGTTATTGTATGTTTAGAGAGATAAGATTGTATAATGCTTGAAGAATTGTTTAGGTAAAATTAAAGGTTCCCAGTTTATTTTTTTAGACACATGCCCCTGCCTGACATAGCGCCCTCAAGAATTGTTTAGGTAAATTTTTGTGCATAGCTAGGGTCAGAGTAGTGGCCATGTATGAGGTTCCCCCCCCCCCACCCCCCCCCCCCCCCCCCACCCCCCACCCCCCGGTCAGGGAACGAAGAGGACAAAATTTATGTGATCCTTCACGCTCCACGTTAGGATCACAAGGCGGGTCTGTAGCCACGTCAAATGGCTGCGTCCCGATTAATCTGGCCAAAACCCAGTTTGAAATGGCTAACGCGAAAGACTGCTGGGAAAAACAGCTAACAAGACACAAGCAGGCAGCTGCAGACAGTATTGCATATTCGGCTCAGGGGAAGTTAGCCCAGATCGATACTCAGGGCTATCAACAGCCCATCAACCCAGATATTTGCAGTTACATTCAGGACTGTTAGCAGCCCATCTATCCAGACATCTGCAGTTAAATCGGCTATCCCCGGGAACAATTGCAACATATTAGCAATTGAATACCGGGCCAGACCTGTCGGCACCTGCAATGGCCGAAACAAAGACAGGTGAACGACCACCCCCCGATCGAGGAATCGCCTCACCATTGGACACATCGACCCCAGGGATTGGGGACAAATCCAATCACTTGGGACTCAGGGTCAAGGGCCGCCCCGGGAGGCGGGAAGCCCCTGGGCCCTATAAAAGTGAGGGGCCAAGTTCAGATCTCTCTCTCTCTCCTCTTCACCTGCTCGAGACCCTCGCAAGACCAGCAACCGGCAACTGTAAGTTTGAATCCAGCGATCGCTATCCGGTAGAGACACCTAGCCACCGACCTGTAGCAGCCTTTTGAATCCCGCGGGCCAGATCTGATTGGACAAGCCATTCATTTCCCTGACCTGGTGGGCTCTTCCTAAGTTAAGTATTGGCCAGTAGTGATAGGTTTATTATATAGATAGTAGTATTAGTGTATTAATATTGCTTGTTGTATATAATAAATGACCGTTGTTTTAATCCTTACTAAGCGGTGTGCTGTATTATTAATCATAACTTGAACTTGAACCATGTGGCGGTATCATAAAGATACCTGGCGACACGTGAGCAAAGGTGACGTAATCAGAGCAAATAGACTGAGGCTAAAAAGAGCAACACTGCCTCCTGTTCCTCTGGGGCAGGTGTGGCAGAAGGTGGGGTGCATGGGTGGGAGCTGGTGTTCTGGGGTTTGTGGGTTGGGAGCACCTATACGCCGGTGTCACTCTGAAGAACCAGAGGCCAAGGTGGGTGATCAGTGGGGTGTGCAGCAAGATGGCTGCCTTGCAGGCGATCCGTGCCTGGACACCGCTCCAGCCCGATGGGGGGTCACCCTGGCCCCACGGCCTGTTCCCTGTCACACCCTGTGGGGCGCTGTAACAGGCAGCAAATCCATGGCCAGTGTCCGAGAAGCAAAGGTGATTGGCCTCTCCTTGCCATCCCCCATGTGATGTGATAACAGCGCCAATGCTGTATGGCGATGCATCACATGTGATAATCCATGAGTGGACACAGACCGTCGCAGTCCTTTCGAACGTTTGGCACATAGTTCTGTATGGGGGTCAGCACAGATGACTGCCAGACGAGTTGCGAGCATTCTCAACAAAAATGTCCCAGTTTAGCGTAGATAATGGCATCCTGTTGTGGGGTACGCGCATTGTCATCTCAGGCAAGGGTCAAGACCTGATCCTGAGGAATCTGCACAACGAGCACCAGGGGTGTTCGAAATGAAAATGCTCGGACATAGCCATGTTTGGTGGCTGGGCCTGGATACAGGGATTGAGAGAGTGGCCCAGCAGTGTGGCATATGTCAGGAGCACCAGAGGCTTCCACCAGCCCTGCCCCTTCACCGGTGGGAATGGCCGGGGCGACCGTGGATGTGGCACGCCAACCTTTCCAGCCCTTTTCAAGGCTGGATGTTCTTCTCCTGATAGAGTCACTCTAAGTGGTTGGAAGTTCATAGAATGTCAATGACCACCTCCAGAGTGACCATTGAGAAATTGTGCCTGTCCTTCAGTACCCACGGTATCCCAGAGGTGTTGGTTACCAATAATGGAACGCCTTTCACAAATGAAGAGTTCTCAGGAATCCAGAAGGCTAACAGGGTGCAGCACATCCATATGGCCCCGGTTCACCCAGCTTCAAATGGACTGGTGGAAAGGGCGGCGCAAACATTCAAACGTGATCTAAATAAGCAGACTGGCCGGGTACTTGTTCTGCTACAAGACCACTCTGCTTGCCACAAGCGGGATGGCGCGGGCTGAATTGCTAATGGGCCAGAGGCTTCAAACCGACCTTCATATGGCTTTCCTGATATAGGCGGAAAAGTATGCCACAGCCAGGAGCTACATTGCTCTGTTCGCCGATGGCTATTTGTACCAGGTGAGGCAGTCTATGTTCAAAACTTTGAAGATAGTGCCAGTAGACCTCAGGGACAATTGTCCACCAGTCATGGCCAATACCTTATCAGATTCAGGCACAAGATCACATCGTGAGAAAGCACCTCAATCACATAAGGTCCAGACGGCCAGGCTTACGAAAGATTCCTTGGGAGAGGAAAATTACCATCAAAACAAATCCGATGCCAGTAGAGGCTAGGGCATTACCCCAAGGGTCAAGACGCTGAAATGGGAGAGGACATAGATACGGATTCTGAAATGGAAACCCAAGCTTCAGAAGTCTCCGACGGGGAGAAAGCAGCACAGCAGCCTCAGACAGTGCATCCACCATGGCGTTCTGATCGGAAGTGAGTCACGCTGAATACAAGCTCTCCTGCTAGGGGGATCTTACGAATGCGGGATCTGCTGTATATTGTAAATATTTTTTGCAACTACGGTGACACCGCTGATTCCCTCATCAGGAATCCGATCGTGTTTGGGGTCCACTCCGACTACCTGCGGGAGCAGCTCCTAAAAATAAAAAACATGATCCTGCCAGTCGCAATCGAGACGTGGAAAGGACATGAACAGGCGAGAAGTCGGTACTCCCGTCTTAAATCGGCAGAACAGGACCAACTTGCCTCCCACGAGGCAGAGAGTGTACAGGCCATCGCCTGGATGCGGCGCCTTCGTATCAATGAAGGTGGCCATTTCGCGCACTTTTCCCGGGGTCCCACGCATGCGCACCACGAACGGGAGAACGAAGCGGCCGAAGACCACACTGCGCAAGTGTGAACGGCAGCTGACCGCACTACGCATGTGCGACAACGCACGGAGCGTAACGACGTCAACGTCATGACGTGCCCAAACTGCGGCACCGCCCACTTAAAGAGGCAATGCCCTACAAGAGGCAGGCGATGTTTAAATTGTGGGAACCCTGGACATTATGCAGCCTTGTGCAGGTCTGCACCACCGGTCGTGGGCCAGCGATTTCCAATGCAAACGCGTTCGATGTGTGCAGCAAGGGCTGCTGGATTCTGATCCTGGTAACACCACAGATTCAGAGGACGACTGCCTGGAGTCCCAATATCGTGTGTGCATCATCACTACATGTGAACATGCCTCCTCAAATTCAGCAAGACGACTATCTATCCTCAACGTGTATTCTGCGGACGAATGGCGTGCTGTCGTACACGTTAACCAATGCAGTTCCAGTTCAAGCTGGACACTGGTGCTTCAGCCAATCTCATATCTCAAGCAGATCTTGATCGCATCAAAAGGCAACCCAAAATTCTTCCGCCGGCCTGCCAGCTTCTTGATTATAATGGCAATGCCATTACTGCATTAGGGTCTTGTCATCTGCATGTCTCCAACAAGACCATCAATGCCACACTGCGATTCAAAATCGTCACGCCTGACAAGGCTTCCCTGCTTGGTGCCCATGCATGCAAGCTATTCAATCTTGTGCAGCGCGTCCATGCCATGTCCTCTGCCAATGTGACTCTTCAGGCTTACATTGATGAAATACTGACACAATACCCGGATATTTATCGTGGAATGGGTACGCTGCCGTACCGCTACAAAATCTTACTCAGGCCTGGTGCCACGCCTGTAATCCATGCACCACGCCGGGTGCCGGCTCCTCTGAAGGAACGTTTAAAGGCACAGCTGCAGGAGCTCCAAGACCAGGGTATAATCTCTAAATTGACGGAACCGACTGACTGGGTCTGCTCGATGGTCTGTGTGAAGAAGCCCTCAGGAGAGTTGCGCATATGTATAGATGCCAAAGATCTTAACCGGAACATAATGCGGGAGCACTACCCGATCCCGAAGCGGGAGGAGCTAACCAGTGAGTTGGCACATGCCAAATTCTTCACGAAACTAGATGCATCGCGTGGTTTCTGGCAGATACAACTGGACGAGTCCAGCAGGAAGCTCTGCACGTTTAATACGCCTTTCGGAAGGTACTTTTACAATCGCATGTCGTTCGGCATTGTTTCAGCCTCTGAAATCTTTCACAGGATCATGGAACAGATGATGGAGGACATTGAGGGTGTGCGTGTCTACGTAGATGATGTAATCATATGGTCCACGACCCCATAGGAACACATATCTCGTCTCAACAAGTCTTTTGACGCATCCATGCAAACGGCCTCAAGTTGAACAAGGCCAAGTGCCCCTTTGGCATGTCATCCATCAAGTTTTTGGGTGATCAAATATCCCAGCAGGGTGCCCAACCAGATTCAGACAAAGTCAAGGCCATCAACACCAAGAAAACCCCGGAAGACAAAAAGGCGGTACTACGCTTCCTCGGTATGGTTAACTTCTTGGGAAAGTTCATTCCCAACCTCGCATCACACACCACGGCTCTCAGGCATCTGGTGAAGAGGTCCACTGCATTCCAGTGGCTACCCAAACATCAAGCAGAGTGGCTCGAGTTAAAGGCAAAGCTCACCACTGACCCGGAGAGGGAGACAAAAATCTCCACGGACGCCAGCCAGGACGGCATCTGATGTATATTGTAATTATTATTTTTTTTCAATTTAGAGTACCCAATTATTTTTTTTCCAATTAGGGGGCAATTTAGCGTGGCCAATCCACCTAACCTGCACATCTTTGGGTTGTGGGGGAGAAACCCACGCAGACACGGGGAGAATATGCAAACTCCACATGGACAGTGACCCAGGCCGGGATTCGAATCAGGGTCCTCAACGCCGTGATCCCAGCGTTAACCACTGCGCCACGTGCAGCCCCGTATATTGTAAATATAATTGCTTTGCAATAAACCTAGTTTTCTTTTTATCAACTCGGTCCAGATTGGTTTGTGGCCTACTACAGTAAAATAGCCAATGCCCTTCTGTATAGCATGTCACATAACGACCTGGTGACATTACAAGAGGCTCTTGGGAGATTTCCCTCTCTTCACCATACACTGTGAGAAAGCAACACCTCTGTGAGAAAGTCTGACAACTGGTTCAATAATTTATGGTGTGGTGACCTAGTTTTTTTAAAAAACATTTTTTATTCTCCCCCTTTTTCACATTTTCTCCCAAATTTACACCCACCAACAATAAACAATAATCAGTAACAAATATGTCAATCCCCATATCAATAACAACGATCCCATCCTCCCACCAAACCCCAAACATTAGCCCGCATGTTCACATAAACAAATGACAAAAAGGAATCAGGAATCACCCATAGTCACTATCATGATATGCACTCATGCACATAATGAGTAAAGACAGGCAGTGACAGACACCCAGGGTAGCCAATCAACACACAGGACAGAACACAACCAATCATCAGACAGAACACTAGAGGGGGGTTTCCTACTGTAAAACACACGAGGCATCAGCACTCCACCTCTTTCAACTGGTGACAACTGTAGTGACAGTCAGGGTGTATATATCAGTTAGCACCTTCCACACATGGCTCAGAGCTAGTCTGGTCTAGTTAGTTAGAGTTAGCACACTTAGAGTAGTAGAGTGTTAACCCAGAGCAAGCTGTGTGCACTGTTACAGAAGTTCAATAAATCGTATTGAACCAATGTCTAAGTTTGGTGTCTGCTTTCCAGTACAACTGCATCCAGTTGCAGTCCGTGTTACCCCAGGGTGAATAACACGACAGTCACCATTAACACACACCACCCCACTCCCCCAACTAATGTTCGATGTTATCCAGTTCTTGAAAGTGCATAATGAATAATGCCCATGAATTGTAGAACCCTTCTATCCCTCCCCTCAGTTCAAACTTAACCTTCTCAAGAGTCAAGAATTCCAACAGGTCCCCCGCCACGCTGGGGCACAGGATGGAGAGGTTGCTCTCCAACCCATCAGGCTCCGCCTTTGGGCGATCAACGAGGTGAAGGCTCCAACATCTGCCTAGTGTGGTGACCTAGTTATCTTTTATCTCTACTGTGAAGTAAAAGCAAAACCCCTTAAACCATAACATATATTTTTTTCCTAAACTATTTTTTGTCCTTTGAGTTCTGTTTTTTTAAATCTTCTTTGTGCACTTCTCGAATTGCTTTGTGCATAAGTTGCATTTTTAGATTTTTGAATTTTACTTTTGTCTCTTGGGTTTGAGTTATTTATGTTTTACCAATTCAAGCTGATTAAAGTGTTACACTAGCTCCTAGGAAGTTGAGGTTTGGGGACTTGAAGTGAGAGATCAGGGCTGGGGTGAAAGAGAGAGAAGCAATGGAGAAGGGAGAGATTAAAGCTTTGGTGGAAGATAAAAGGCCATCGCAGGAAGGGTGATGCTAGAGGTCAGGGTGTGGTCGGGCAAGTGGAAATGGAGCCCATGATTTGCACAGGACAAGCTGAAGCTGCCCTTGAGAAGATAGAGAGATGATGTCTACTCCTCCTGGTTTACAAGGAATGCTTAATGGGCACCTACCCTTCTGAAGTTTTTTTTGCATTATAGAATCCCTACTGTCTAGAAAAAGACCATTCGGCCCATCGAGTCTACACCAACCCTCTGAAACAGCACCCAACCTAGGCCCACCCCCTCACCCTATCCCTGTCACCTAACCATTGGACACTAAGGGACAATTTAGCATGGCCAATCCACCTAATCTGCACATCTTTGGACTGTGGGAGGAAACCGGAGCACTCGGGGGAAACATGCAAACTCCACACAGACGGTCACCCAAGGCTGGAATTGAACCCGAATCCCTAGCGCTGTGAGGGAGCAGTGCTAAGCACTGTGCCACCGTGCCACCCCCTTTTACTGGTCAGGAAACCCATGAAGCAAATGTTATCTTTAAACCAGGCTGTCATTTTCACTGTGATTTAAATATGTTAAAGTATCCTTCCCTGGTGGCAGAGCGCAATTGCATAACAAAAAAACCGGCGTCATAAAAATCGCAACACAGAAAATGGATGGTGTGTTGGAAAAAGTTCTCTGTTCTTACATTTTTAAGTTCCTTCATACTACATTCCTCCTCCAGCCCAGCATGGTCGGGGAGGGGAGGGTGTGGGGTCAATATTGAGACAGTGGCGAGGTGCTGGAAGTTAAAGGAGACCATGTATATAACCTGCATGCCAACCTCGACATCAGCACGTGCCTATGCAAATTGTTTCGTTCATGGTTGCACTCACAACAACGTTGGAAAAGGCTGACAATTACCTTAGATTGATTTTGGAGCTGTAAGGGCTGAAACCTCTGTGACACCATTGATCTTTAAGTACACATTTGAATGCAAATCAGCTGACCCCATAAATCACCAGCCAGCTTTGTTGCATTTCACAGGCAGAAAAGCTTAAATTTACCCTCCAGAAATAGCCTGGAGTGTCCAGGAATTGAAGATCAATCTCCAGGACACAGCTGGGTGCAACCCTGGAGAAATATCATTGGGACAGTTAAAAGGATTGGGTTTTTTTCTCTCATTTCTCTCATTATTTTGGAACATTTCTCTTTACCAGTTCTAAAAATATTGAAAATGGGAGGGTGGGGTGGGGGTGGAGATGCTGCTTGGCTGCTAGTCAAGCATCATCCAACTGGGTAATGAGTCCTTTTGCTTTCGAATTGGCATCGGAAGGCAGTGCGTCATAAGGATGGATGTGCTGCCCGACAAAAGGTGAGAGTGTGGGGGAAAGTCATGTGATCAAACATCCAGAAATATATTTAATCGCAGTTTGCAATTTTAGCCTGGACTGAAAAATCAGTTGTATAATTTTTGGAGCCATTGTCATGCCCTTGGAAGATGTGAATGTGGCGAACATTATACAGAAAGAGAATTTTCATTGTATGTTAAACATATGAGCCCTACCAAGGCACAGGTATCCATCAGATCAATTAAAAAGGTGTATTAATTGTGCAAGGGTCTGGCATGGATCAGCTGTAAGTATCGAATACAGTAACCAGCAACTCTTTGTGAAATGCCACCTGACCAAAACATGGGGCGGATTTTAATGAAAACATTTCGAAGCTCATTTGTGGCGGATTTTTCAGGGGGTTTCCTGCCGACTCTGCCGGCGAGTTCCCCATTGCTATCGAACGTCACTTAGGGCACGATCCAACTCCCAATTTATGCCCAAAAAGCAGCACGCCGTGGCGCAGTGTGGCCGATAAAAAACAGGGGTCCCACTCCCAGGATCTACCCAGCTTGCAACGCCTCACGATGCAAGTCCCACCCATATGGCAAATCTGCATATTAGAACGAGACAGCTAGCCTCACTCTAATGTGCAGATTCATGAGGTACCTGAGGCTTTGGGATTTATCCCCTTTGCCTTGGGGACTTTGGGCAAGTGTTGTCCAGCTCTGGTCCCAGAATGGCACTTGTGTAGGTCTCCCAGGGGATTGGAGGGCCCTGGCTGCCTGCCTTTTGGGCAGGTTGGTACCCTGACACTGCTGATGCCATCTGGGCACCAGCCTGGCACTTCCAGCTGGCATGAGCACTGCCAGGTTTGCATGTGTGCAATCAGGCTGGGAGTACCTTCTGTGGGTACAGTGTATGGTGTGGGGGGCTGAGTGATTTCATAGTGAGGTTGGGGATTGCTTCACGGGCGTTGGAAATCAGGCTGCCTTTTAAAAATGGCGTCCCCAATCTCTTGCTACACTGGGGAGTTCCAGTGGATCTGGTACAGTCAGTAGATCCCGGGTAAGCACCTGTCATTAGGCGCATGTCATTTGGTCACATCCCTTTTGGGCGTGCTTCAGATTCTGACGCCTTGTGGAACTTGGGTAGATCCTGCATGGGAGGAAGGCTGCCGGGAAGCCCGAAGAGGCCTCTCCTAGGATCTACCGGCATGTTGTGCTCTCGCTCGAGCGTACACAGAAACCTCTGAGGACTTGCCCACAGAGACTCACTATTGCCAGACACTAGTTCAGCGGAACTAGCTTGTCTGCAGAGACTTGTTCAGGTACCAAACGCCCGTTCGTAACTGCTCTTCTGGTTCAAGGAAAGAACCACTACGGCAGCCCCACCACGATGACTACATTTCTTGCCCGTTCTTGTCGGTTGCTCAGGCAGTGGAGAAACGGCTTGGGACCCGCCCGGCCTGGGAACCCCCCCTCTGGTCAACTACGCTTGGGTAGGAGACACACGGCATTGGTAGCTGTGCTACCCAGGGACTCCATCCATCTCTTACCTGTCGCGCGCCCATACGCACCTCATTTTGGAAATTTTAGTTCAAAAAGTTTTGTTTTGTTTCAGGTAACCCTTTGGTTGCCAACCACATGCTATTTACATCCTGAAACATTTGGATGGTAAATTGCACAGTCTGCGAGACGGCTCGCACTGGTTCAGTATTTGAAAGTGTGTCTTGTCCTAAAATTTGATTTTTGAAAAAAAATGAGGGAGTCACACATAGTGACCAATTATAAAGGGAGTAATTGGCACTAAAGGACAGACAGACTATCATACGAGATGTTAAACCAAGATAGTTACAGACAATGCTGGTTTCCACAGAAAACTCCCGAAGCTCCAGGACCGGAGAAGAAAAGAAAAGAAAAGAAGAAGCACCATGAGGACATCCTCAGGATGGCTTATCTTTATGGACATTTGGTTGCGAGTGAACGCGAACCCCATGACTTCAAGCCCCCCAGCCGTTAATGTTTCACTTCCCCGCAGTACCCAGAGCCCAGTCACCAGCGACACCACACCATCTTGGTGTGCCAGGTTTATAACCTGGTACTCTCTGTCATATGTAATAGAAACCTTACTAGTATTGGCGATACTCTGCTGCATCGTGCAGACTATGTCCAAGGAAATGGAGAAGGAGAACCTACCGCGCTCGCACCCCGGTATATAGGATCAGATCCCCTATTTTCGGATACGACCCGACCCCCGCGATCTAGAATAAAGAGTATTCACTTGCGGTTTTATTGTAAATAAAGAAATGTACAGAACTGTTCATGAGCAAATTGTACGATCCTGAGCTTGACTGCCAAGGCAGGAAAAATGTGTATAAACTGCTATGATTTTGTTTGTATGGTTGAGGAAGGTAGAATAATGAAATGTCTAAATGAGTGTAGTGTAGCAAGAATAGTTAGAGGTTCTCAGTTTATTGTTTTGTAATGCATGTCCCTGTTTGACATAGCGCCCTTAGAATTGTCAGTTAAAATGTTTTTGCATAGTTATGGTCAGCATAGAGGCCATGAAGGAAGTGCCCCGCCAGGTCAGGGAATGGAAAGCAACATAGTTATGTGATCCTTCACGCTTCGCGTTAGGATCACAAGGAGGAAATGTAGCCACTTAAATTGGCCAACTCCCGATTCAAAATGGCGAACGGCAAAGGCTGATGGGAAAGTCAGTCAACAAGACAAAAACCAGCAGCTGCAGGTTTGCTGTGTATTTACCTCTGCAAAAACCAGACAACATCGATACCAGCGACCATCAGCATAACAAAGTGAATAGCCATCTGCATGCTGATGAGCAATCCCCGGGAACAATAAGTAACATTTTGACACACAAAGCAAAGCCAGACTCCTCGGCGCCAGCAGGAGCCAAAACAAAGGAGGTGAACGAGCACCTCAAGACCTCCCATCGATCAGGGAACCGCTCCAGTATTGGAGAAAATCGAACCAAGCGATTGGGACAAAGTCCAATCACTTGGGACCAGGTACAGGGTCCGCCCTGAAAGATGGGAAGCCCCTGGGGACTATAAGAATTGAGCCCCAAGTTCAAATCGCTCTCTTCTTCACCTCTTCGCTCTCTTCACGCTCTTCTTCCTGCCCGGGTCACCCAGCAACAACGAACCAACATTGACCCTGACCGGTGCAGTGACTCCAGTGATCATCAAACTCGTAAGTCTTAATTCAACGCTCGCTACGAGATACGCGCTCCTAGCTGCCAATCCGTACCAACTTCGAATCCCGCAGACTCAGAACCCGAATGAAAGGCCATTTGTTCCCCTGACCTGGTGGGCCAGTTCAAAGTTAAGTATAGGCCTGTTAGTTGTAGAAGTAGCTTAGACGTAGAATTTGTGCATGAGTAGCGATTACTGTGTATAATAAATGTGCTTTGATTTAAATCTTACTAATCGGTGTATTGGATTATTGATCATTACTCGGACTTGAACCTCGTGGCGGTATCATAAAGATACCTGGCGACTCAAGAGCAAAGGTAATAAAACAGAGCAATTGAACCAAGGAGAAAATTAGCAACAAACCCAAAGATGTGCAGGCTAGGTGGATTGGCCACGCTAAATTGCCCCTTAATTGGAAAAAGTGAATTGGGTACTCTAAACTTTTTTTAAAAAAATACTTATGATCTAACTCAATAAAAAGACAGTGACAAGATGACCTGTGACCAAATCTTAAATGATACTTCACTGATATTTTACTAAGACTGCTGTGAAAGTAAGGATTTTATCTCTGAAATTCAAATGCTGCTTACAATTTAATTGCATTGAAAAGTGGAATGGTCACTTATTTAATGGCTTAAATTGATAACGAATTAATAAAATAATATAGAATCATTACTCTCTTTTCTATCACTGCAATGCATTGATTTGAATTAATATAATGGTTACATTTTGTTCTATAAATATTTCAATAATGTAATCCTTTTCTCTGGCATTGTTAGAATTTAATCAATTTTATAATTCACTTTTCTCTCTTTGAACAACGTTATATCGATTGATATAAACAGAATTAATTGCCTGCAATTTGGAGATTGTACTTTTTCAAGTATTAATATCTTTGGATATTAATAAAGTATTTTGTTTGATTAATTCCACTTATCTTCAACTACCTTTGGTGATCATGGTTTATTTAAATGTCATAGGGTTTTCCGATCCCAGAACTAGGGCTAAATTGTGTGGTGCTGTCAGGGTTTTTTTCATTTCATAGATTTCATAGAATTTGCAGTGCAGAAGGAGGCCATTCGGCCCATCGAGTCTACACCGGCTCCTGAAAGAGCACCTGCTTAAGCCCACACCCCACCCTAGCCTCGTAACCCAGCAACCCTACCGAACATTTTGGACACTACAGAGCAATTTACGTGACCAATCCACCTAACCCACACATCTTTGGACTGTGGGAGGAAAACGGAGCACCCGGAGGACACCCATGTAGACACGGGGAGAACGTGCAAACTCCGCACAGAATCCCCAAGCCAGGAATCAAATCTGGGAATCAAACCCGTGTCCCTGACACTGTGAAGCAACGGTTAACCACTGTGCTACCGTGCTGCCTTGCTGCACTCGAAGAGTAGTGAGTGGGGGGCACAGGTGAACTCACTTTGGTGGTCAGCGGGACCCAAGGCATCACCTTGTTAGCAGCCAATTGATTGCTATTTATTATGAATTATTAACACGCCACCTTCCTGCGTCATCTTGCCAGACTTCGCATCTTCCAGCCCACCCCCCTAGCGCTGGCAAAATCCAGCCACAAATCTCAGAACTCAGAATGGAGTGCTCAACTGAAATAGCAATTTTTCACTTATTATTTCTTCAGCGAGGGCAGCACAGTGGGGCAATGGTAGCACTGCAGTCTCATGGCGCCGAGGTCCCAGGTTTGATCCCGGCTCTGGGTCACTGTCTGTGTGGAGTTTGCACATTCTCCCCGTGTTTGCGTGGATTTCGCCCCCACAACACAAAGATGTACAAGGTAGGTGGATTGAAAACGCTAAATTGCCCATTAATTGGAAAAAATGAGTTGGGTACTCTAAATTAAAAATATATATATATTTCTTCAGCAATCGGAAGATTTATGCTATCTAATTATTTTTAATTTTAATTTTATTTTTTTTAATTTAGAGTAGGCAATTATTTTTCTTTTCCAATTAAGAGGCAATTTTGCATGGCCAATCCACCTAACCAGCACATCTTTGGGTTGTGGGGTTGAAACCCAAGCAGACCTGGGGAGAATGTGCAAACTCCACATGGACAGTGACCCAGGGCCGGGTCCTCGGCGCTGCAGTCCCAGTGCTAACCACTGTACCACATGCCGCTCTTTATGCTATCTAATTAGATAGGAGATTGCTTTAAATGTTTATAAAGACTGTCCAAGGCAGACACCACTATTACTCTTCATAGATCCTCCATAGTCTGCCAAATTTGACAGTGACAGACTCCTGTGAATGAATGCCTGAATAATGCTCCTGAAGGAGTGTTATCTGGCATATGTTCCTTCCTGGATATGGCAGTGAAGATACCACACAAAATGCAATTCTCTGCACGTCATGAATGGCTGAAGTCTATGGAGGTGCACTAAAGCAAAATATTGCGGTTGCTGGAAATCGTGAATCAAAACAGAAAATGCTGGTAAACCTTAGCAGATCTGGCACCATCCTTGGTGAGAGAAACCGAGTTACCAGTCGGTGTGACTCTTCCGAATTATTATGAAGGTGCATTACTGCACACTGTTTACCAGCCGCAGATTTCTTGAAAACCACTTTGCTCTTGCATTAACTCCAACCAATGGCAGGCCCAATTGAAGATTAATCCCTTAATCATACAGCGGAAAAATGACTTGCCTACTGATTGCAACTCCTATCCAGTAATCTTTACTCCTCACTTGTGAATGGGGAAATGCACAATGCTTCTCGCTCAGACTCACTACATTTTCTAAAGTTGAGACAGGTGGAGATTTTGGTGCAAGATGCCGTGATAACCCAGAATAAAGACTGCCACAAGCATTTCCTTTATCATTTGAGAAGAGTCTATAAAAAGAGACAGGAAGAATTCCACTGGGTGCCTGATACAGTAACAAACAAGGGTGAGATTGTGATACATTCAGTACTAAATCCACCTGCAATGATGATTGAGAAAGTGAGTCAGTGAAACATAAAAACATAGAAAATAGGAGCAGGAGGAGGCCATTCAGCCCTTCGAGCCTGCTCCGCCATTCATTATGATCATGGCTAATCAACCATAAGACCATAAGACATAGGAACAGAATTAGGCCACTCGGCCCAGCGAGTCTGCTCCGACATTCTATCATGGCTGATATGTTCCTCATCTGCTACCTACAATGTTATAGACCAAGAGCTGGATTGTGAAATCAGCCAGAGCATTTCCTCCCTAGAAGGACCTAGGAGCAGGAGTGGGCAATTTAGCCTCCCGAGCCTAACACCCTCAATGTGACTGGCTGATCCCATACTGGCGTCAACTCCACTGTCCTGCCCATTCGCCATAACCCTTTAACCCATTACCAAATAAAAATTCGCCAAACTCCTCAAATTTACTCACTGTCCCTGCATTCACTGCACTCTGGGGTAGCGAATTCCACAGATTCACAACCCTTCGGGAGAAGTAGCTTTTCCTCAAATCTGTTTTAAATTTGCTCCCTCTTATTCTAAGATTAGGACCTCTCATTTTAGAATGCCCCACAAGATGAAGCATCAGCTCTACATCTATTTTATCCATACCTTTTAGCATCTTGTATACCTCAATTAGATCTCCCCTCATTCTTCTAAACTGTAGAGAGTACAGGCCTAAACTGCTCAATCTCTCCTCATTCGACAAACCCCTCATCTCTGGAATCTATCTAGTGAACCTCCTCTGATCTGCCTCCAATGCCACTGCATCTTTTTAAAAATAAATTTAGAGTACCCAATTATTTTTTTTGCAATTAAGGGGTAATTTAGCGTGGCCAATCCACCTAACCTGCACATCTTTGGGTTGTGGGGGTGAAACCCACGCAGACACGGGGGAATGTGCAAACTCCACACGGACAGTGACCCAGGGCTGGGATTCGAACCTAGTACCTCAGCGCAGTAGTGCCAGTGCTAACCACTGCGCCATCATGCTGCCCTCAATGCCACTACATCTTTCCTCAAATAAGGGGACCAAAACTGTGCACAATACTCCAGGTGTGGTCTTACCAATGCCTTGTATAGTTGCAACAACACTTCCTTACCTTTATACTCAATTCCTTTTGCTACAAACGCCAACATTCCATTTGCTTTCCTTATTATCTGCTGCACCTGCATGCTCATTTTCTGTGACTCATGCACGAGGACATCCAGATCCCTCTGCATCGGAGTATCCTGAAGTCTCTCCCCATTTACATCTTCATCTTCAGCGGACATCTTCAACCTGTCCCTACTCCGCTCCAAGGTCCCCACCTGCTTCAAGAAGACGACCATCATACCGGTGCCAAAGAAGAAGCAGGCAATGTGCCTCAATAATTATCGTCCGGTGGCCCTGACATCAATCATAATGATGTGCTTCGAGAGGTTGGTCATGAAGCACATCAACTCCATACTCCCAGGATGCCTAGATCCAGTGCATTCGCATGCAGCCGCAATCGGTCCACAGCAGACACCATCTCCCTGGCCCTACACTCATCCCTAGAGCATGTCAGCAACAAGGACTCCTACATAAGACTCCTATTTATTGACTACAGCTCCGCCTTCAACACCATAATCCCAGCCAAGCTCATATCAAAGCTCCAAAACCTAGGACTTGGCTCCTCACTCTGCAACTGGATCCTCGACTTTCTGACCCACAGACCACAATCGGTAAGAATAAACAACAACACCTCCTCCACGATAGTCCTCAATACCGGGGCACCGCAAGGCTGCAAACTTAGCCCCCGACTATACTCCCTATACACACACGACTGCGTGGCAAATCTGTTTCCAACTCCATCTACAAGTTTGCCGACGACATGACCATAATGGGTTGGATCCTGAACAACGACGAGTCAGAATACAAGAGGGAGATAGAGAACCTAGTGGAGTGGTGTAACAACAGCAATCTCTCCCTCAATGCCAGCAAAACTAAAGAGCTGGTCATTGATTTCAGGAAGCAAAGTACTGTACACACCCCTGTCAGCATCAACGGGGCTGAGGTGGAGATGGTTAGCAGTTTCAAATTCCTAGGTGCACACATCACCAAAAATCTGTTCTGGTCCACCCACGTCGACGCTACCACCAAGAAAGCACAACAGCGACTATACTTCCTCAGGAAACTAAAGAAATTCGGCATGTCCAAAATGCTGAACATTTTGGACATGCCGACATGTCTCTTACCAACTGACTCTTATCAGCTTTTACAGATGCACTATAGAAAGCATCCCATCTGGCTGCATCACAGCCTGGTATGGCAACTGCTCGGCCTGAGACCGCAAGAAACATCAGAGTCATGAACACAGCCCAGGCCATCACTCGAACCAGTCTCCCATCCATTGACTCTATCTACCTCCTGCTGCCTTGGGAAAGCGGGCAGCATAATCAAAGACCCCTCCCACCCGGCTTACTCACTCTTCCAACTTCTTCCATCGGGCAGGAGATACAAAAGTCTGAGAACACGCACCAACAGATTCAAAATCAGCTTCTTCCCTGCTGTTACCAGATTCCTAAACGACCCTCTTATGGACTGACCTGATTAATACTACACTCCTGTATACTCCACCCGATGCCGGTGTCTAGATATTTACATTGTGTACCTTGTGTTGCCCTATTATGCATTTTCTTTTAGTTTCATGTACTTAATGATCTGTTTGAGCTGCTCGCAGAAAATACTTTTCACTGTACCTCGGTACACATGGCAATAAACAAATCCAAACCAATCCAATTTAGTTAATAAGTTGCCTTTCCATTTTTTCAACCAAGATGCATGACCTCACACTTGTCCACGTTAAACTCCATCTGTCACATTTTGGCGCACTCTCCTAACCTATCTATATCCATTTGTAAGGTTCTTATTTCCTCATTACAATTTACTGTCCCACCTATTTTTGTGTCATCTGCAAATTTGGCTATAGAACTTTCTATCCCTGTATCCAAGTTGTTAATATACATTGCAAATAGCTGGGGCCCAAGGACCGAAACCTGTGGCACCCCACTGGTTACATCTTGCAATCCAGAAAAAGACCCATTTATCTCGACTCTCCGTCTCCTGTCCGTCAGCCAGTATTCTATCCAAACTAATAAGTTACCCCTAATCCCATGTGATCTAACCTTGTGAATTAACCTTCAGTGCGGCACCTTATCAAACGCCTTCCAGAAGTCCAGATATATTACATCAACAGAATCTGCATTTACCACTTTGCTTGTTACATCTTCGAAGAACTCTAGCAAATTAGTCAAACATGATTTGCCCTTCATAAAGCCATGCTGACTCTGATGGATAGCGCTTTGGCTTTCCAAATGTCCTGATATTAAGTCCTTGATCATTGATTCTAACAATTTTCCAACAACAGATGTTAAATTAACTGTTCTGTAATTTCCCACATTCTGCCTCCCTCCCTTTCCAAGGGCAGCACATCCTTCCTTGGATACGGAGCCCAAAACTGCACTCAACATTCCAAATGAGACCTGACCAGAGCCTTATACAGCCTCAGAACTGCTCTTTATTCTAGCCCTCTCGACATGAATGCTAACATTGCAATTACCTTCCTAACTGACAACTACCCGTATCCTCAGACTGTGACCCCTGGTTCTGGACACACCCACCATTGGGAACATGTGCATCTGCATCTACCCTGTCCAGTCCTGTTGGAATCTTATAGGTTTCTGTAAGATCCCCCTCATTCTTCTGAACTCCAGCGAATACAATTCTAAACAATTCAGTCTCTCCTCGTACGTCAGTCCTGCCATCCCAGGAATCAATCTGGTAAACCTTCCTTGCACTCTCTCTAGAGAAAGAACATCCTTCCTCAGATAAGGAGGCCAAAACTGCACACAATATTCCAGGTGTAACCTTACCCTGTTTAATTGCAGAAAGACATTCCTGCTCCTGTACTCGAATCCTCTCACTATGAAGCCTTCTTCACCACCTGCTGTACCTGCATGCTTACCTTCAGTGACTGGTGTACGAGGACATACAGGTCGCGTTGCACATTCCCCTCGCCTAATTTATGGTCATTCAGATTATAGAATTTACAGTGCAGAAGGAAGCCCCTCGGCCCATCGAGTCTGCACCGGCCCTTGGAAAGAGCACTGTCAGCCATGTTACATAGATTACATAGAACATACAGTGCAGAAGGAGGCCATTCGGCCCATCGAGTTTGCACCGACCCACATTAATCCCTCACTTCCACCCTATCCCCGCAACCCAATAACCCCTCCCAACCCTTATGGACACTACGGGCAATTTTAGCATGGCCAATCCACCTAACCTGCACGTCTTTGGACTGTGGGAGGAAACCGGAGCACCCGGAGGAAACCCACGCAGACACGGGGAGAACGTGCAGACTCCGCACAGACAGTGACCCAGCGGGGAATCGAACCTGGGACCCTGGCGCTGTGAAGCCACAGTGCTATCCACTTGTGCTACCGTGCTGCCCTAATTGGGAGTGAGACCCCGGAGGTGGACTTCCTAGGGAAGGCAAACACACGCTCGTGAAGGGTCTCATTAGTAGCGGTGCACAGGAGCGACCGGATGGAATGGAGTGCGTCGGGGAGGACCTCCTGCCAGCGGGAGACCGGGAGATCTCTAGACCGAAGGACCAGCAGGACGGCCTTCCAGACCGTCCCATTCTCCCGCTCCACCTGCCCGTTTCCCCGGGGGTTGTAGCTGGTCATCCTGCTCCAAGGCGATGCCCTTGCTAAGCAGGAACTGACGCAGCTCATCACTCATGAAGGAGGATTCCCGATCGCTGTGGATGTAGGTGGGGAAACCAAACAAAGTGAAGATGCTGTGCAGGGCTTTAATGACCGTGGCAGAAGTCATGTCGGGGCATGGGATGGCGAAAGGGAACCGGGAGTACTCATCAATTACGTTCAGAAAGTACGTGTTGCGGTCGGTGAAGGGGACGGGCCCTTTGAAGTCCATGCTGAGGCGCTCAAAGGGGCAGGAGGTCTTCACCAGGTGCGCTCTATCTGGCCGGTAGAAGTGCGGCTTGCACTCTGCGCAGACTTGACAGTCTCTGGTTACGGTCCTGACCTCCTCAATGGAGTAGGGCAGGTTGCGGGCCTTGATGAAATGGAAGAACCGGGTGACCCCCGGGTGGCAGAGGTCATTGTGGAGAGCCCGGAGTCGGTCCACTTGTGCGCTGGCATATGTACCGTGGGATAGGGCGTCAGGGGGCTCATTGAGCTTCGCCGGGTGATACAAGATCTCATAGCTATAGGTGGAGAGCGCGATCCTCGACCTCAAGATCTTGTCATTTTTGATCTTGCCCCGCTGCGTATTGTTAAACATGAAGGAAACCGACCGTTGGTCAGTGAGGAGAGTGAATCTCCTGCCGGCCAGGTAATGCCTCCAATGTCGCACAGCTTCCACATTGGCTTGGGCCTCCTTTTCGACAGAGGAGTGCCGAATTTCGGAGGCATGGAGGGTGCGGGAAAGAGCTACATCTGATGCATCGCTCTCCACCTGAAAGGGGAGGGTCTCGTTGACTGCATGCATCGTGGCCTTGGCGATGTCCGCCTTGATGTGGTTGAAGGCCAAGCGGGCCTCAGCCGTCAGGGGGAAAACTGTGGACTTGATAAGTGGGCGGGCCTTGTCTGCATAATTCGGGACCCACTGTGCGTAATACGAGAAAAACCCCAAGCATCGTTTCAGGGCCTTGGGGCAGTGGGGGAGAGGGAGTTCTAGGAGGGGGTGCTTGCAGTCGGGGTCGGGCCCTAGGACTCCATTTTCCACAACGTAGCCAAGGATGGCTAAGCGGTTGGTGTGGAACACGCATTTCTCCTTATTGTAGGTGAGGTTAAGGAGTTTGGCGGTATAGAGGAATGTTTGGAGGTTCGCGTCGTGGTCCTGCTGATCGTGGCCGCAGATGGTGACATTATCTAGGTACGGGAAGGTACATCTCTCGCTGGAAGACCGAGACCCCATTGGTGACGACGAAGGGAACTCTAAGGAAGTGATAGAGGCGGCCATCTGCTTCAAACGCAGTGTATTGGCGGTACTCCGGGTGGATGGGGAGCTGGTGGTAGGCGGACTTCAAGTCAACTGTGGAGAAGTCTCGATACTGCGCAATCTGATTGACCATGTCAGATATGCGTGGGAACAGGTACGCGTCGAGCTGCGTGTACCGGTTGATGGTCTGGCTGTAGTCAGTGACCATCCTGTGCTTCTCCCCAGTCTTCACTACCACCACTTGAGCTCTCCAGGGGCTGTTGCTGGACTCAATGATCCCCTCCCGTAGAAGCCGTTGAACCTCCGACCTGATAAAGGTCCTGTCCTGCGCACTGTACCATCTGCTCCTAGTGGCGACGGGCTTGCAGTCCGGGGTGAGGTTTGCAAACAGTGAAGGTGGATTGACCTTAAGGGTCGTGAGGCCGCAGACGGTGAGGGGGGGCAGGGGTCCGCCGAATTTCAAAGTAAGGCTTTGGAGGTGGCACTGAAAATCAAGACCTAGTAACAGGGCAGCGCAGAGATGGGAGAAGATGTAGAGCCTGGAGTTGCTGAACTCTATGCCCTGAATGGTGAGGGTCACGACACAGTACCCCCGGATTTCCACGGAATGGGATCCGGAGGCCAGGGAGATTTTCTGGGTGACGGGGTGTACCGTGAGGGAGCAGCACCTTACCGTAGCAGGGTGGATGAAACTCTCTGTGCTCCAGAAGTCAAGGAGGCAGGTCATCTCGTGCCCGTTGATCTTCACCGTCGTCGTAGCGGTCGCGAGGTTGCGGGGCCGAGACTGATCCAGGGTGATGGAGGCGCGCTGCGGAAGATGTTGGGAGGTCCCGGGCTGAGGTAGCAGTGGGCAGCGAACGGCCAGACGAGCAGGGTTCTTGAGGCACGGTCCAAAATGGCGCCGAAGATAGCGGTGCCCACGGGGCGCACATGGCGGGCGGCATCAAAGATGGTGGCACCCATGGGCCACACGTGGCTTGTGGTGGAGAAGATGGCGGTGCCCCTGGATCACACGTGGGGGTTGTAGTAATGCCGGGCCTGGAAACAGCGGCGACCGACCGGGCCTGGCAAACGGAAACAAAGTGGCCCTTCTTCCCGCACCCGTTGCAGGTCGTGCTCCGTGCTGGGCAGCGCTGCCTGGGATGTTTGCTCTGGCCACAATAATAACACTTGGGCCCCCCGGAGTTGGCTGGATGCCGCGCCACGCAGGCCTGCGGTGAGCTCGAGTCGGCAGCTGGTGGGGCCCATGATGCCCACGAGGGTGCCACGCGGTCGGAGGTGTAGGCCTCCAGATTACGGGAGGCCACTTCTAGTGAATTAGCAAGCTGCCTAGTCTCTGCAAGATCAAGTGTACCCCCTTCCAATAGTCGCTGGCAAACGTACGTAGACTTCATGCCCGTGACATAAGTGTCTCTGATTAATAGTTCGGTGTGTTGGACAGCCGAAACTGCCTGGCAGTCACAGTTCCTACCGCGAATCTGTAGGGCCCGCAAGACATCGTCCAGAGTCTCCCCCGGGAGTTGCCATCTCGCGGCCAGGAGGTGCCTGGCGTACACTTGATTCACCGATTTAATGTAATGTCCCTTTAGTAGTGTCATCGCTTCTGTGTAGGTAGGCGCATCCCGGATGAGGGGAAAATTTCAGGGCTCACCCGTGAGTAGAGGACTTGGAGCTTCTGTGGGTCCAAGAGTTCTTCAGGGCTGCTCTGAGGCAGCCTTCAAAGCAGGCTAGCCAGTGCTCGAAGGCAAACGTGGCGTTGGCTGCGTGAGAGCTCAGCTCCAGGCGATCAGGCTTGATTAAGATGCTCATCTTTTAAAATCTTGTGCAATATATTGATGTAGCGTCAATTACCACGAGACGAGAATGGTGAAACAATCGAGGCTTTATTGCACAAGATGTTGTGGAATCAGAATGGAATCAGCACAGGAGAGCATACACTTTTATACGCCGCCTACTGGGAGGAGCCAGCAGGCAGGGATTTACCGTTGTACCTGTAATACAGTATCAGTACCGTAATACATGCAATGTGTTACTAGTGGTGTTTGCCACACCCACCTTACCTTTTTGGACACTAAGGGCAATTTAGCAGAGCCAATCCACCTAACCTGCACATCTTTGGACTGTGGGAGGAAACCGGAGCACCCTGAGGAAACCCACGCAAGACACGGGGAGAACGTGCAGACTCCGCACAGACCCAAGCCGGGAATCGAACCTGGAACCCTGGAGCTGTGAAGCAACTGTGCTAACCAGTGTGCTGCCGTGCTGCCCACAATCTACCTTCTCATTTTTGCTACCAAAGTATATAACCTCGCATCTATCCAAATTATACTGCATCTGCCATTCATTTGCCCACTCACTCAACTTGTCCAAATCACACTGAAGAATCTCTGTATCCTCCTCACAGCTCACCCTCACATCCGACGTGGTGTCATCTGCAAATTTGGGGATATTTGGTGGGATTCTCCGTTGGTTGTTGCCGGAATCGTGATACGCGATTGGGCCGAGGATCAGTCCCGATTCCGGAATCGTGGCGTGCGCCGGGTACACGCCAAAACACAGTTTTCCAGTGCCTCGACAGCTGGGCCAATGCATTCCACTCCGCACTTACAGTAAATGCCGTTTGCATATCATTAGCGGACCTGACCCTGTATTATCCATTGCCTCCGCGATCCTCTGCCTTAGCCAGTGGGATTTCCCAATGGTGAGGTTCACTTGTGCTTTCAAAAATTGGGTAACAAGCACCGTGGCTGATGAGGAAGCGAGGAGGTAGGACACGGAGAGGCGCGACCGTGGCTGCCGGTCCTGACACTGGCTAGGCTGGCTCAGGGGGGCCTTTCAGGGCTGGGGGCGGGAAGGTGACGGGGGGGATGTACCCCAGCCTCCATCCTCCGTCCCACCACCCCCACACCCCACCCTCCACCATGCCACCCTTATGTCCATCCGGCCACCACCCGCCGGCAGGGTATCACGTGGCCCACCCAAGGGCAACGGCCACAGTAGCCGGTGAGGATGGAGAGCTGGCCACCAAAAAGGCCAAGGAGGAGGAGGAGGAGGAGAAGGAGCATAGGAGGTGTGGCATGAGGTCTCGACCGGCAGAACCTGTCATTCGAGCACCTGCCGGACCGGGCATGCCGTCAAAAACTCCGGCTGAGCAGGTGGCGACTGCAGCATATTTCCCGGATCATGGCACACCTGGCACCGTGGGGAAATGGGAGAGGACACCTGCTCCCGGTGGCCATCAAGGCGATGGTCGCCCTGAACATCTATGCCACAGGGTCCTTCCAGGCGCCGAATGGGGACTTGTCTGGAATCTCACAGAGCTCGGTGCACAGGTGCATCTGCGCCGTCACAGAGATCCTATGTGCCCAGTCGACACAATACATCCATTTCAATGTGGACCGAGCCCACCAGAATGCCCAGGCAGCGGGGTTCGTCACTATTGCCCAGATGCCTCCGGTCCGTATATCGCCCTACGAGCACCTGCAGATGACAGGCTGGACTTCACAAACCGAAAGTGATTCTACTCAATGAACATGCAGCTGGTGTGTAGCCATGAGATGTACATCATGCACGTCTGTGTCCGATATCCGGGCAGTGTGCACGGCGCTTTCATCCTGGCATGCTCAATGATTCACGGCACATATCCGGCTGGTGGGTTGGCTCTTGGGCGACAGGGGTTACCCGCTGCAGTCATGGCTGATGATGCCTATCTGGAGCCACACGGAGACCCGCTACAATGGTGCCCATATTGCGACCAGGATCATGATCGAGTGATGCTTCAGCATCCAGAAGATGTTTAATGTGAACACAGGTGTTTAATGTGAACAAATACATACAGATTTGTGCCCTAGCCCCTAATGCTACACTGTGCCCTGCACCCATGCCAACTTAACTGGTGTCTACTTCTCTGGCCTCACGGGCCAGAACACTACATCTCGCTGTACATCCCCAGGCGCTACATCAGGGGTGGAGGCGGCCCGCTATGATTCCCACCCTGTGACCTGGGTCCTCTTTGGCGGCCATCTTCTGCGGTGACCAGGCCTGGATGAGCCCGGCTGCTGTAAAGGTATCCTGGGCGGTATGGTGCCGCCCTGTTCTGCCCGCTGTCCATGTGAAGTGCCTGGGGCCAGGAGGTGGGTTGGGGGGGGGGGGGGGGGGGAGTCTTAGGTGCTCCGGTGTTCCAGCCCCTCCCCTGCGGGAGTCACTGGCACAGGCCCCATCACCTCCTCCTCCCTCAGAGGTGACCAATGGCCCCCGGGTTACTCCATGGGACGGGGATGCAGGCAGAGCTAACCCGGGGCTCTCCCACCACTTGGCGCTGCCAGTTCTGGAGGTCCGCTCTCGTTTCGACCAGGGCCTACATGCTCGCGGTCATGGAAAGAAGGAGTAGACCACCTCCGTCAGGAACTATGCCACATCATGCTGCGACTGTGCCCCTCTGCTCAGTCACAGTGAGGGACGGCAGGTCCAGCTGTTGTGCACGGCCTTCTCTTCTGGTGGGGAGGGTGTCTGGTTATGGGTGTGTGGGATAATGATTGGTGCCAGGGGCACAGTGCTGCCTACTCACCCTGACTATCATGAGGAGGAGGTCATGCAGTTTTCTGCGGCACTGCTGGCCGGTCTGGACGATGTTGCCCACGGTGCTGACCGCCTCTGCCACCTGCACCCAGGCACAGCGAACGGTGGCAGCTGGCAGCCTCCTTCCCGGGCTAGGGTACAGGGTCATCCGCCTCTCCTCCACCGTGTCCAGCAGGGTTTCCAGCTCGGCGTCGGTGAAGCATGGACCTGCTCTCCTCACTGCCATCTTGTTGGCTGGGATGGTGTGCTTGGGGAGTGCAGTGTGTATCTGCGGCTGCAGCTTGTCAACCTCATGAGTATCAATCGCGAGACCAGTGAATCCGGCACCGTTTCTCATTGGAATCGATTAATAATAATATAATAATAATAATCGCTTATTGTCACAAGTAGGCTTCAATGAAATCACTGTGAAAAGCCCCTAGTTACCACATTCCGGCACCTGTTCGGGGAGGCCGGTACAGGAATTGAACCCACACTGCTGCCTTGTTCTGCATTACAAGCCAGCTGTTTAGCTCATTGTGCTAAACCAGTCCCTGTGTTCCACATGGCGCCGGTGCTAGCCTCTTGACAGTAGCAGAATCCATCCAGGTGTCGCGTCAGTTTTGCTGTCGTGGAAATCCACAAATTCTGCATAAGCATCAACACTTAGTCTCAGAAATGGAGAATCCCGCCTCTTTTCTACTGAGTAGTACTACACTCTGTATGCTCACCCGTTGCCTATGTCTATGTATTTACATTGTGTATTTATGTATGTCCTATGTTTATTTTCATGTATGGACTGATCTGTCTGGTCTGTACGCAGAACAACATCTTTCATTGTACCTCGGACAATAAAACAAAGGTAACGCTCTGTCAGGCCTGACGATTTCAAACCGCAGTGTTGCCTTGATCGCCTTGTTGGATACCCCAAGTTGACAGGAGCCACTGGGAGCTATGGCATTGCCTTTGTAGTCAAGGAGCTGACAGGCCGGTGGAAGAATGCTTGGTCTGGCGCGGATGGTGTCGAGGTCGGATTTTGAGATGAGGTTCGCTGATGCGCCGGTGTCCAGTTTAAATTGGATGCGAGCCTTGTTAACTGTGAGGACAGCACATCACTCGTCGTCAGGATCCACACTGAGGATCGTGAGGCGTTTCGCTGTTGTGGTGGAAGGCAGCGCATGTGTAGTTATGATGCCCACCCGGTATGGGGACTTGAGGCACTCAGCATCAGGGTCTGTGGGGCTGTCGGGATCGGAATCTGGCATGCCTTGTTGTATTGAGCGGACACGTCTGCGCCGCAGCTGGGATCGTTCGCTGCTGAGCGGTGGAGCAGATCTGCAAAGGGCTGCGTAGTGGCCAAGCTTGCCACACTGTAGACAAGGGCGTCCTTTTGCCGGACATTGCCGCTTTAAATGGGCGGAGCCACAACTTGGACACGTCATGACACCGACGTCAGTGCGTTCCGTGCGCCATCGCGCATGCGCAGTGCGGTCGGTCGACGTCCGCACCTGCGCAGTCGGGTTGTCGGACTCGTCGTCCACTCGGTCGTGGCGCGCATGCACAGGGACCCGGGAAAAGCACGCGAAACAGCCACTCTCCTCGTTGCTCAGGCCCAGCATTTGTGCAATGGCCTGCACCCGTTTCGCCTCGTGGGAGGCCAGCTTTGCAGTTTCTGCCGCCCTGATGTGGGAGTAACGATTCTCAGCATGCTCATGGACAACGCATGTCTCGATAGCGACAGAGAGGGTCAATTGTTTGACTTTCAGGAGCTGCTGCTGAAGGGAGCCAGAGTGGACCCCGAAAACGATCTGATCCCGGATCATGGAATCAGCCGTCGAGTCATAGTTACATGGCTGCGCTAGGATGCGGAGATGGGTCACGAAGGACTGCTAAGGTTCATCCTTACCCTGAAGCCTCTGCTGGAAAACGTACCGTTCAAAGCTCTCATTCACTTCAATGTTGCAGTGGCTGTCAAACTTCAGCAGGACTGTTTTGAATTTTGTTTTGTCTTCGCCGTCAGCGAACGTAAGGGAGTTGTAGATGTGGATGGCGTGGTCCCCCACGGTGGAGAGAAATAGCGCGATCTTCCTGGCATCCGATGCTGCTTCGAGGTCGGAGGCCTCGATGTACAAGAGGAACTTTTGCTTGAAGATTTTCCAATTGGCGCCGAGGTTGCCGGAGATGCGGAGCTGCGGAGGAGGCTGGATGTTTACTATTTCACCGGAAGGCTGCTTGCTGGTCAATGCTGATTCACTCGAGGTAGGTCCGTCAAGATCAGTATCACTCTGGTACCATGATGTGTTAGGCAGGTAGGTTCGATGTGGACTGCACTCGATGCAGGGAAGCTAGAAACAGACGCCCAAACACTGGAGAAGATCCAACACTGTTTTATTCAACGATAGAACTGATATACATAATGAACTGTGGGTCAACACTATACTGAACTGACTATAGACCTTTTAGTAGCCTGACCAGACTTACTAGCTACCGCATGGTGTTTGCACTTGCTAGCTCGTGGACTCTGCCTGTCTCAGTGGCTGGGTCCCGAGAGAGCGGGAAACCTAGTGCCCTCCTGCTTTATAGTGGTAGTGTCCTGTCTGGTGATTGGCTGCACTGTGTTGTGTGCTTACTGGTCATCCTGTGTGTAAATCACTGCCTGTCTGCTTCTCATTATATACATGAGTGGATATTATGACAACCCCAAAACCCAAAGATGTGCAGGGTAGGTGAATTGGCCACGCTAAATTGCCCCTTAATTAGAAAAAAAAATTGGGTAAACTAATTTTATTTAAAATAGGTGCCCATATGCACCTAAAGATACTGTCCCTTTGTGGATCCAACCCATCATCCAGTTTACAAAGTTTTTTTTGAAACACCCACCAAGATTATTCTTCCGCTTTGCTTTCCCAGAGATGTCAGCTGGTTGCCTGAGCGAGCAGACTGTCAGTCATTTGGCAGAATGCCTCATCACCAAAACTTTCAAACAGGCTGGTGGTGAGAAGGGCCCTCCATGTCAGATCCTTCATGCGCACCCAAAGTTTCTGCACCAACACAAGCTAATCTGGAAGTGGTGGCGGCAGGGGCGGGGGTGAGAGATGGTTGCACACCTCCTTGTGGAATGTTCCTTTGCAAAGACAATCTGGAGAGAGATGCAGTGGTATCTATCTGTGTGGAGTCTGCACATTCTCCCCGTATCTGTGTGGGTTTCCTCCGGATGCTCTGGTTTCCTCCCACAGTCCAAAGATGTGCGGGTTAACTCGATGGGCCGAATGGCCTCCTTCTGCACTGTAAATTCTATGATTCTATGATTCTATCTGTCGGGGATCAGCCTGAGCAGCTCCGTGGTGCAGGACTCTGTGGTCTAAGGCTATTCCCAGGGATGCACACCGAGACAAATACTGGAGGATCATCAACTCGGTGAAAGAGTCTCTTTCATCTTCCCGAAACCTGTTGATTTTCCAGTGCAAAGAATTGTTCTCGACCAAGTGTTGCAGATGGGCACGTTCCAAGGTCCAGGATCGCACTTAAACTTGGATCAGCCGCTGCCAAGGTGCAGTTGGGAAAGGCCACTGTGTAAGGCCTTTCAGTCAATGTTCACCGAGGGGCTGGGAACCATGTAAAACCCCTCA
Organism: Scyliorhinus torazame; assembly: GCF_047496885.1. Lineage (NCBI taxonomy): Eukaryota > Metazoa > Chordata > Chondrichthyes > Carcharhiniformes > Scyliorhinidae > Scyliorhinus > Scyliorhinus torazame. Next base: position 314,744,854 of record NC_092707.1, read on the forward strand.
GACTTAATCTTAACCGTATGTAACTGTATTGAAGCACCTCGGAGTACAACATGGCCGATGTATATAGTATACAGAATTGTACTCTAGCAAAAATATTGAAATTATTGTATAATGTTCTCATTACTGAAGTGAAGCACCTCAGAATGCACCTAGATGTCTGCAAAAAGTGTGAATATCATTGCACTTCCCTGTTATGACAATTTTTAAAAAATTTAGGGTAACCAATTTTTTTTCCAATTAAGGGGCAATTTAGTGTGACTAATTCACCCACGCTGCACATCTAACCCTCGCAGACACAGGAAGAATATGCAAAATCCACACAGACAGGAGCCGGCCGGGATTGAACCCGGATCTTCAGCACCATGAGGCAGCAGTGCTAACCACTGCGCCACCATGCCGCCCCTTGTTATGACAATTTGAAATGTTTTCTAATGTTCCTTTCAGATATTTTCTGAGAAAAGTAAATTTTTGCAAATGTGATGAATGGGTAATGTGCCTTTAAGGTCATGCACGTAATTTCCCTTTAAGACCGGGTTTGGAACCCCAGGGGAGTCCGCCTCCGGCTCCACCTCCCAGGGGCCAGATATAAGGTGACGTCCTGTGGGCGGCGGTCAGTGAGCACTCATCTCTCCGGCTGGCGAAGTTCTCTGTTTATTAAAGCCTTCGTTTTACGAGTACACTCTTGTGTCATAATTGAGGGTATACCAGCAAAAAAAAAAAACCTTTGCTTTACCAGTACCTTCTGCAGCAGCCATAAAGACTAAGACTTCACACAATTGACTATAGGTCAAATTCAGGCTGCAATGGGAGGAGTTAAATTGAAGGCTTCCACATCTATGCAACAAGTTGAATGCAGACACACAGTAATACCCAATTACTTATAAATTACAAACAAAAGAGCATAATCTGGATTCAAATTCAGTCTCCCTAATAATATATACATGCTGGCCAGCTTTGTTTATGTGGAAGGCTACTAATGCAGTTATTGTGGAACCATAGTAAAGCAAGGAGTCAATGCTTTCAGGGAGGAAGAGGGAATAATTGGCAAAGGGACAAAACTGATTCATTTAAATCGACAGGTTTCTGTACATTTGAAATATGGATTAGTTGCACTGACATTGAGACACATTGATTAAACTTGACAAGAGTAATGTCATCCTGAGGGATGTTTTCTTTTGTTGCCAGGATACTGAGATTATATTGACATCATGAATCTAAATTTACTGTTTATTTTACTATCCATTATCAGCAGGTTATACCTGTGACACACCCCATTGATTTATAGAGACACCTTCAGAATGACAAAGGGCTGAATTTTCAGAGCACTCCTGCCAGTGGGATTGTCCCCGGAGCCAATGCACCAGGCCTGAAGTCTGAAGGCACAGGGGCTAAAGACACAGTGGCTGAAGTCACAGGGGCTGAAGACACAGGGGCTGGAGGGTGAAGGCACAGGGACTGAAGACACAGGGGCTGGAGGGTGAAGGCACAGGGACTGAAGACACAGGGGCTGGAGGGTGAAGGCACAGGGACTGAAGACACAGGGGCTGGAGGGTGAAGGCACAGGGACTGAAGACACAGGGGCTGAAGACAGGGGCTGGAAGGTGAAGGCACAGGGACTGAAGACACAGGGGCTGGAGGGTGAAGGCACAGGGACTGAAGACACAGGGGCTGAAGACAGGGGCTGGAAGGTGAAGGCACAGGGACTGAAGACACAGGGGCTGGAGGGTGAAGGCACAGGGACTGAAGACAGGGGCTGAAGGATAAAGGCACAGGGACTGGAGGGTGAAGCTACAGAGACTGAAGTCTGAAGACACAGTGGCTGAAGGCACAGGGGTTGAGGGAACAGGGGCTGAAGGCACAGGAGTTGAAGAGTGAAGGTTCAGGGGTGAAGGCACAGGGGTTGAGGGAACAGGGACTGCCGTGAGCTCATTGCTGGTAGAGACAACTTGAATGGTGAGGTATGTCAGTAATGAAAATTCTGTTGCACCTGCGATTGTTCAGCTCCAATTCAATTAACATGCCTGTAGCCTGACTGCTCACCAATTATGCCTACTAAATCACCACTAATGTGTGTGAGAGTGCCTCTGATTGCCACTCAGCAGTTAACCCTTGGCACGCTTGCCTCCAAATTAATTGACTTCTATGGTTTCCCTACACATTGGCAAGTGGGCAAATAAACACACCCCCTTTGGTCGTGAGCAAGGGCATACTGACTGAGGGGAGCGCTCTTACCCATCAGATGTGTGAGTAGGTACATTTTGACAGGTGCCCCCTGTTGACTGAGTTGTACGCAAGACCGTGGAGTGAAATTCAGGACAATGTTTGTGCCTTACATGTGAGCTCAGGATGCAGTAGAGTGGCCAAAGCTGTGACCACTTGGTTAAACTGCCTAGGGCAAGGGTGGTGTGAGGTATTGTCCAATCAGGAAGCAAATACATGATAGGTCATCAGCCTGGCTTTCCACAGGTTCAGGGAGCCATCAACTGCACTTACGTGACTCTCCGAACTGTGGCATCAAGGAGTGCTGTTCATCAACCACATGGGCTAATACTCCCTAAATGTTCAGCTGCTCTGTGACCACACAAAGCACACAGATGTGTGCTTGGTTCCCGGGGAGTGCACACAACTCATACATCCTGAGTTGCTCTCAGACCCCAGCCATGTTTTAGGGTTCACAGCAACTACAGGGTTGACTCCTTGGGGACAGGGTTACCCACTGAGGTTGTGGCTGATGACATCTGTGCAGAGGCCACAGTGTGCAGCTGAGACCAGGCACAATAAGGCTCATGTTGCTACTTACTCTTTGGTGAAACAGACCCTAGGGATGCTGAAAATGAGGTTCTGGTGCCTGGACCGGTCTGGTGGAAACTTGCAGCACTGTCCGCATAGGGTGTCATGCATCGCGGGCTTCTGCTGGACTCTTCACAACCAGGCACTTCAATGGGGGGAAATACTGCCTGAGGAGGAGCGGCATGTTTTATGGATGAGGAGGATGTCGAGGTGGACAATGAAGAGGAGGTCCAGGAGGGCAAGGATGTTGGCCATGAGATAATGGCGGTGGCCAGACAGGGGAGACAAACTCAGGACTTGCTCATAGCCGCCCGGTTCATGGATGGTGACAATGTGAACCCATCATCCTCACGTCCCTTCTATGAGCCTTGCTCTCCTGTCTGGCTGCTGGCAGAGCACACCCTCACTGATAAAGCCTGTGTCATGGGAAGGGAACGGGTGCCCATAGTTGCAGGACATTAATGACTTGCAGTGGGGACTGTGTTTAAATCCTGAAAGAGCTACTGTGAATGTCTAACTCCTGTCTGGCTGAAGGCAGCTTGCAAACTCTCAGTGATCAGGGTCATATAATGTCCTCCATAGTGATCTATGTCATTGAGTAAACGGTAAATGGGGACAAGCAGCAGGGCAACATGTGCAGTGAGCACACACTGACAATGACTGGGATGATTAAGGGTAGCTTGGTACATTGTGAGAAATATCCTTATTCCCTATGAGAAGCTGATGTGTTCAGTCACTGTGAGAGGGCATCACCAATGAGCTGGCAACTTTGCACAAAGCACATGGAGGAAGCTCTGGACTGCGCACCCAGCCTTTCTGTGCAACAGGAAACTAGTTGGGTGTCCAGAACTACAGGAAGACTTCTCATCAGAACAAGGAGCTATAGAGAGGGTGCAATAAATGAAAGTTTATTTACAGAGGCCGGTGTTATCTACAAGTGCCTAATACCTGTGCAGGTAGAACTTCCTAATTTTTCTAACCCTGCTGCTACATCTTATGCCTCAGCCTGCAGTGGATCAGAGAGGTTGAGGTGCTCACGGTTTGTGACTCCAAGGCCTCATGGTGTGCGTCACTGCACTGGTGGAGGGTGTTGGAGAATGCTGTGACGGCTCTTCAATGTCCGCACCAGAGAAATCATCGTCATTGGTATTGAAGGTCTCTTGGACCTGGGCTGCTCCTCTGATGTGCCTATGAGTGAAGGGAGATTTCCTTAGTGCAGGACATGGGCCTTCAGATACAGGAGACATGACTCATGTCAATTTTGTGTGATGGATGATGCTGTATTAGATCCTCATTTGATTTATCACCACCAACCTCACCATCAGCACAGAAGCTGTCCACCCCAGCCATCTGGAGGGCTCAGTCCTCAAATTCAGAGAGGACTTTCAACTGGTGCATCCCTCTGCCTGTTTGGGATCTCTCCCTCTTATTGTGAGCTAACCTGTCCTGCATGAAACCAGATAGTGAGGTTGTAAGCAGGACACTTGCCCGGGTAGATGGTAAGGATGCCTGACCTGTGTGGATGGTGAGTGGGAGCAGTGAGGTGATGAGGAGACGAACCGAAGGGGAGATGAAGATGTTTGTGGCAGAGCAAATGGTGGTTTCCTTTGAGCTGTCAGTGAGTGAGCTCCATGTGGATGTGTGATGGGTGTTTGAGTGTATGAGTTGAGAGTGATGGGAAGAATGACTTACCCTGGCAGAATGGAGGAGAGCATTCATCCTTTTGTGGCACTGGATGCCTGTCCTTCTCTGCAGGATCCCATGCTGGGTTGATGGCCCGCTAGCTGGTCTCCTCCCTGTGCATTGGTACATCCCCTGGGCTAGTGCACGGTCAATTCCAACCCCGAGTCGCAACACAATAGAAATGTATAGACATTTCTTTGAAAACACCCTAAGCCTTTGGCCCTTAGCTGCTCAATAATTACAGTCACCAGGTTTGTAAATTTAAACACAATTAAGTTTATTAATAACAATAACTATAATTAAATATGTAGCAAATACAACAGGTTAGCTACTGTCCAATCCCTTTCTCCCCCCTCGTCCCACCCTCGACACACACACACACAAAACAGCCAAACACAGAGGGGAGAAGAGAATAATAAGTAAAAGGGATAAAAGTATTTGTTTCAGATGGTTGTCATATAGCACACCTTCCTTAAACCCAGGCTTTCAGTTCAAGATTCCTGTTTCCAGTCTGTAATGGTTTTCATTGTAGATTAATTCAAGTCTCTGCAGTTTCAGAAATACAACAGCTTTTCTGGAGAAAACACAAGGGAGAGAGAGAGCAGGTCCTTTTTTCTGACTGTCCAAGTCTCCAACTGATTTCCTCTGGTTCGTTGAAAATCTTCACACTTAGGCAGGACCCAATCACAGCCTGTTACCAGGCAGAATACGGCCTTTTGGCCAATTCATTGGCCACTGGCCAACCAATCAAACCAAATCCCGCTGATCTCTCAGGTACTGAAAAGCCTGAGTTCTGCTGTCCAACGCTAGCACAGTGTACTATATCGTAATTTTTGGGGCAGCACAGTGGCGCAGTGGGTTAGCACTGTGGCCTCACGGCGCCGAGGTCCCAGGTTCGATCCCGGCTCTGGGTCACTGTCCATGTGGAGTGTGCACATTCTCCCCGTGTTTGCATGGGTTTTGCCCCCACAACCCAAGAATGTGCAAGCTGGGTGGATTGGCCACGCTAAATTGCCCCTTAATTGGAAAAAATGAATTGGGTACCCTAAATTTGAAACAAATTTTAAAAAAATATTGTAATTTTTAAATTCTTCAATGGGGAAAAAGGGAATCAACAGGAGGTGCCCTTACTGCATGGATAGAGGATGTTATGGCTCGCCTCCACTGCATCCAGCAGTTTGTTGAGGGAGGCTTCCGAGAACCTGGGGGCAGACAACGTTGCAGCCATGAGTAGCCATGGACCAGGAAGAAGTGCCTGCTAAGCACTGGGGTGGCCTTTAAATGGCGCTCCCCCATGATTAGCTGGGCTGGTGAATCACAGGCGGGCTGTCAAGGAACTGGCATGAATCTTGTGGAGAAATTTCTTTATTTCTAAGTTCCTAATAATACAGTGCCGAAACCCACTATCGGCACTGGCAGGCTAAATGCTGCTTTTCCCACCCACCATTGCATTCTGCCACATATTGGGGATAATTCCACCCAATGGCTGTAACACAATGAACAAATGCTTTTGCAGTTATCTGAACTCCGCGCACTGTAGTCAATTCCTGCTATTCTTTGACTAATACCAATTTGGGAACTTAATTTTTGAGAAATGCTTGTTTAGTATGCATAACAATTACTCATTAAAAGATGATTCATGATTCAAATGAATAAATGTTAAGCTATATTTACCTGTGTAAAATTACCCTGGATACAGCATTGATTAGTGTCTGTTCTTGCTTTGTTGATAAAACTGTGTGCCTCACTACTTGGGAACTATTAAACACTGAGAAGTTGAATCACTGTTGTGACTTGTTTGCTATATCCCCCCCACCCCCACACTTTTCTATTTATGTGTCTCTTTTTCGTTTGGATGACCACATGGGGGTGAGCAGGGGAGGGGAAAACTTTGGCAGCAAGGGTGGTCTACTATCAAATACATGCCCCTAAATTGAAACAACATTTGACACCTTACTAAAAATGATATCAATAATTTATCCTTTAACCACTAAGATGACAACACGGAAGTGGGCTTGGGAAATCAGTTAATTTTCCAGATAATTGCCGCAGTCGGGCTACAAAGCAGGGTTGGTACTCAGATGGTGGGATTCAGACTTTATAGAAGGACAAGCAAGGTTTCTGGGGTAGGAGGGAGAGGATTTAATTTTGGTTCCCTCTTTTTTACTCTCCTACTGTACACAGATTCCCTGAAGGTTCATTCAGTTACATCTATATGTTTTCTCAAAGCTAGTTCTTGGTTGCATTTGTCTTTTTAAATAGCTTCAAAGGAATTCCTAAACTCTTAAGTTTTGTGAGGGCCACAAAAAATCCAGCACGAGTTGTAGATTAGAAAGAAATAACATATATATATACAACAGCAGCAGCAACTCCCTTGCTGCTCACCCCTCTCTAGCTGGTTCCATACTGGCCAGCTCTATTTATGCAGGGAATCTGCTAATGATTTTCCGCCCCCCTCATTGGGGAAGCTCATACTCCCTAAGGATTGTGGGATTGCCATTAGTCCCCAGCCAGCGGTAAGCAGGCAGGTTATAACATCCCTCCCCCCCAAAGTCCAAAGAATCCACTGAAGACCCTGGCGAAGGAGGGCGTTGGACTCGTTTTGGCGCCGGTCAACAAAGGCAATCGGCTCAGTGCGTCGGCATTCGCTATCTGGATCCCTGGTTTATGCTCCAGAGAATACTCGTAGGCAGCGAGAAACAAAGCCCAGCGCTGGATCTGTGCGGAAGTAATGGGCGGTATTGGCTTATCCTCTCGGAAAAGTCACAGCAGAGGCTTGATCAGTCATGATAGTGAAGTGGTGGCCAAACACATACTGGTGGAAGCGTTTCACCGCAAAGACCACCGCCAGGCTCTCCTTCTCGATCTGCGCGTACTTCTTTTCCGCTGCAGTCGATGTGCGGGAGGCAAAAGCTATCGGCCGCTCGGCCCCATTCTCCATCTTGTGGGACAGGATGGCCCCATTACCATACGGGGATGCATCACATGTGATGAGCAAAGGCTTTCCAGGATCATAGTGGGTTAGTAACCCAGACGACGGCAATTGTTGTTTTGCCTGCCAGAAAGCGGTTTCTTGCGGCTGACCCCAAACCCAGATGTGATTCTTCTTTAGCAGAAGGTGCAACAGAGCCAGCATAGCCAGATTGGGGAGGAACTTCCCGTAATAGTTTACGAGGCCGAGAAAAGAACGAAGCTGCGAAGTGTCAGTCGGGGCGGTGGCCTGTTGAATTGCGCGCAACTTCTCTGCGACGGGGTGCAAACCTTCACGGTCCACCCGATAACCCAGGTAGACTACTTCCTTCGCCTGAAAGACGCACTTTGTACGACGTAAACGGACTCCTGCCTCTGGAAAGCGTTTAAGGACAGCATGCACATTTTCCAAATGTTCCTGCTCCGACGTCCCTGGAATTAAAATGTCGTCTAAGTAGACAGTGACACGCGGTAAACCTCTCAAGATGCCCTCCATGATGCGTTGAAAGATAGCGCAGGCAGAGGATATCCCAAAGGGCAACCGTGTATATTTATACAGGCCCCGTTGTGTATTGATAGTTACATATGGCTGGGAGGCAGGGTCCAGCTCCAACTGTAGGTAGGCATAACTCATATCTAATGGTGTTGTTGACAGTGTGGAAGGATGTAGCAGGTTACAGAGGGACATAGATAAGCTGCAGAGCTGGGCTGAGAGGTGGCAAATGGAGTTTAATGTAGAGAAGTGTGAGGTGATTCACTTTGGAAGGAATAACAGGAATGCGGAATATTTGGCTAATGGTAAAGTTCTTGGAAGTGTGGATGAGCAGAGGGATCTAGGTGTCCATGTACATAGATCCCTGAAAGTTGCCACCCAGGTTGATAGGGTTGTGAAGAAGGCCTATGGAGTGTTGGCCTTTACTGGTAGAGGGATTGAGTTCCGGAGTCAGGAGGTCATGTTGCAGCTGTACAAAACTCTGGTACGGCCGCATTTGGAGTATTGCGTACAGTTCTGGTCACCGCATTATAGGAAGGACGTGGAGGCTTTGGAGCGGGTGCAGAGGAGATTTACCAGGATGTTGCCTGGTATGGAGGGAAAATCTTATGAGGAAAGGCTGATGGACTTGAGGTTGTTTTCGTTGGAGAGAAGAAGGTTAAGAGGAGACTTAATAGAGGCATACAAAATGATCAGGGGGTTAGATAGGGTGGACAGTGAGAGCCTTCTCCCGCAGATGCAAATGGCTGGCATGAGGGGACATAGCTTTAAACTGAGGGGTAATAGATATAGGACAGAGGTCAGAGGTAGGTTCTTTACGCAAAGAGTGGTGAGGCCGTGGAATGCCCTACCTGCAACAGTAGTGAACTCACCAACATTGAGGGCATTTAAAAGTTTATTGGATAAGCATATGGATGATAATGGCATAGTGTAGGTTAGATGGCTTTTGTTTCGGTGCAACATCGTGGGCCGAAGGGCCTGTACTGCGCTGTATCGTTCTATGTTCTATGTTCTAATTTTGTGAACGAGAGTCCACCTGCAAGCTTCGCGTAGAGATCTTCTATGTGAGGCATTGGATATCAGTTGAGCCGGGAAGCCGTATTCACTGTAAGTTTATAGTCGCCGCAGGTTCATCCAAATGGAAGGTACTGCCCCTGGGCTGGCCCCAGTTTCTGTCGGAACGACGGCGCCTCTGGCCCCCCCAGGACCGGCGTCCGCGACGGGGTCGGCGCCCACAAATTCGACACTGACATGGCTTCTCATCCATTGGTTCTGGAGAAGGCTCCCTTTAGGGAGGAACGACCAGCGGCCACTGGTGTCGATCCGGACACCGCTCCACCCAAGGTACCGCAGGGGTGCGGGGAGATGCTTTTGGGTAGAAGGGGTTATGCCCCAAGGCGTGTACCTCCATTCCCTGTAGCTCCTGCACTCCCCGTTCTGCGCTCTCTTGGGACAATATTATTTGAGTGGCATGTTGAAAAGTCAATGTTGGCTCAGCTAACAACTTTCTCTGGGTGGCCGCATTGTTAATACCGCAAACCAAACGGTTGCGTAACATTTCTGACAATGTCTCATCATAGTCACAGTATTCCGCAATCCTGTGTAGCCTGGATAGAAACTCTGCAAGGGATTCTCCTGGGGTCCTCTCAGCGGTATTAAACCGGTAACGCTGGACTATCATGGACAGGGTTGGGTTAAAATGTTGCCCCACTAAGGTCACAAGTTCACCAAACATCTTGGTGTCCGGCACAGCTGGGTACGTAAGGCTCCTAATCGCTCCAAACGTGTGTGGGCCGCAAGCGGTGAGCAAAATGACCATCTGCCGCTCGTTTTTGGTGATGTTGTTTGCCCGGAAATAGTAACGCATCCGTTGTGCGTACTGGTTCCAGCTTTCCAGCGCAGCATCAAAGACATCCAAACGTCCATACAGAGGCATGGTGTAACAGAAAACAACTTCCAACCTGTATCCAACAAAAATCCAGGGAGGTGGCTTCAGCAGCATTCACAGCTCTCCACTTTAACCCTCGTCGCCAGTTTTGTGAGGGCCACAAAGAATCCAGCACGAGTTGTAGAATAGAAAGAAATAACATTTATTTACATAACATATATATATAATAGATATATATATATATATATACAACAGCAGCAGTAACTCCCTTGCTGCTCACCCCTCTCTAGTTGGTTCCATACTGGCCAGCTCTATTTATGCAGGGAATCTGCTAATGATTTCTCCGCCCCCCTCATTGGGGAAGCTCATACGCCCTAAGGATTGTGGGATTGTCATTAGTCCCCAGCCAGTGGTAAGCAGGCAGGTTATAACGCTAAGCAATAACACTGATTAACCAAAGACACTGAAATCTGTACAAAGGAAGATACCATCACAAATGCGAGCTGTCATTTGAAATGAGCACCTCGCAGTAGCTCGGCAGGATTTCCCTGCAACTCAATGGGCTCCCATGGGATAACAACTTGCATCTATGATTGAGTCCACCTCAGGAAAATGGGGTAGTATCATGGCTGAGGTCAAGCAAACGAGAAGACCCACCCAACCCATTTCTAGCAGTGAAACCGCCAAGTGGACTAGGCGGCTGTCTCATCTAATAGGAGATGTGTTTGGCCATTTGGATGGCTTTTTCTATCTCCATCAAGAAAACAATTTAAATGCACTCACTGGGTAGAATTCTCCCAACCCGGCCGTGGGGTTCATGTCAGGATGGAACAGTGAACCTAATGGGGGCCAAAAAATCAGAAACCCACGGATGTAAATCATGTTGCAATTCCCCCAATGGGAGGTTAACGGTGGGTTGGTCTTGCCACTGACGTGAATGCCACTTGCATTCATTTGCATCTCATGAATGCTCATTAAAGATAACTTGCGGTTGCGGCTATGCTGAGCTAAGTCGCACGTTCGGCAGCTCCCGCCAGAAACGGACTTTTGGGCTCTTTTGAGGGGCCCCAGCGGCATTTGTTCGACGGTTCCCAGTGTGGAAAGATGACAGTACGATTTCCCCGGCACTGTATGGATTAGACCAGGAGTGGAGCGGTGAAAAAAGTAATTCTGGTGCAGCGAAAAGTGTGAGGGAGGAAAGCCAAGATGGCGGTGGGTGGAGACCAGGCAGCGTGGGTGCAGTGGGCGCAGGGGTTTCTCAAGCGCTGCTTCACGGAATTGAAAGCAGAGCTGCTGGAGCCGATGAAGGCTTCGATCGACAAGCTGGTCGAGACCCAGAAGGCCCAAGGGGCATCGATCCGGGAGGTGCGGCGGAAGGCCTCGGAGAATGAGGACGAGATATTGGGCCTGGCGATGAAGGTGGAGGCGCATGAGGCGCTGCATAAGAAATGGCAGGAGAATTTTGAGGACATGAAGAATCGGTCGAGGAGGAAGAATCTGCGGATTCTGGGTCTCCCGGAGGGAGTGGAGGGGTCGGATGCTGGAGCATATGTGGTCACGATGCTGAACACGTTGATGGGCGCGGGTGCCTTCCCGAGGCCCCTGGAGCTCGATGGGGCCCACCAAGTCCTGGCGAGGAGACCCAAGTCTAACGAGCCACCGCGGGCAGTATTGGTGCGGTTCCACCGCTTGGTAGACAGGGAGTGTGTCCTAAGATGGACAGAAAAGGAGCGGAGCAGCAGGTGGGAGAATGCAGAGGTCGGTATATACCAGGACTGGAGCGCGGAGGTGGCCAAGAAGAGGGCCGGGTACAATCGGGCTAAGGCGGTTCTGCATCGGAAGGGGGTGAAATTCGGGCTGCTGCAGCCGGCGCGACTGTGGGTCACGTTTAAGGACCGGCACCATTACTTTGAGACGCCGGAGGAGGCGTGGACCTTTATTCAGGCCGAAAAGTTGGACACGGACTGAGGGTCGGTTGTGAGGGGAGGTCGCGGGGGGCTACTGTGGTTACTGTGCTTTGGGGTATGTTGGGGGATATTCTGTTCTGTTCTGTATTGTTTCCTTGGGTGCTGGGTGGGGTAGGGTGAATTGGTTCGAAGGGGGGGGGTTTGTGAGAGTGTGGGCGTCGGTGGTTGGAAGGACGGGGCCCCGGTGGGGGGAGGGGAGATTGGAGGCCTGAGGTGGGGGAGCTGGGATTAGGCCGCAAAAGGGAGATGCGCCAGAGAGGGCGGGGCCGGTTTGATGGAATGCGCAGGCTTTTTCCCGCGCTAGGGAAGGAAGGGGCCAGGGCCGGGGGGGGAGGGTGGTGTTGGAGAGGAGCGCCCGCTGATGGACAGGAGGGGGGCGGGGGGTGACTACCACACTGGGGGGTCGATGGAATAGCGGGAGTAGCCGGGGTCAGCAGGAGTCAGCTGGCTTACGGGAGTGCTAAGGGGGGAGCAACGCAGCTAGGGGGGGACCTAGTTGGGGGGGGTGGGGGTGGGGGGGGGGGGCGGAGACTGGGTTGCTGCTGCATTGGCCAAAGGGAGCTGGAGGTCGGAGAGAGAGTCGGGGTGGGGGTCTGCCGCTGGGGAGAATGGAGAGTGCAGGAAGCGCGGGCACGTGGCTGGCCTAGAAAAGGGGATGGCTAATCGGCAGGGGGGTGTGGGCGGGAAGACCCCTGATCCAGCTGATAACTTGGAATGTGAGAGGCCTGAACGGGCCGGTCAAGAGGGCCCGTGTGTTCGCGCACCTGAAGGGACTGAAGGCAGATGTGTTTATGCTCCAGCAGACGCATTTGAGGGTGGCAGATCAGGTTAGGCTGAGAAAAGGGTGGGTAGGGCAGGTTTTCCACTCGGGGGTGGACGCAAAGAATCGAGGGGTGGCGATTTTGGTGGGGAAGCGGGTGTCATTTGAGGCGCTGAACATCGTGGTTGACAATGGAGGTAGGTATGTGATGGTGAGTGGTAAGCTGCAGGGGGTGCGGGTGGTATTAATGAATGTATATACCCCGAATTGGGACGTTGCCGGATTTATGTGGCGCATGTTCCGGACCTGGAGGCAGGGAGCTTGATAATGGGGGGGGGGACTTCAACATGGTACTGGATCCAGCATTGGACCACTCCAGGTCCAGGATGGGTAAGAGGACGGCGGTGGCCAGGGTGCTGAGGGGGTTTATGGCCCAGATGGGCGGAGTGGACCCATGGAGGTTTGTCAGGCCGGGGGCCAGGGAATTTTCTTTTTTTCCCACGTCCATAAAGCCTACTCCCGGATAGACTTCTTTGTTATGAGCAGGGCACTAATTCCGAGGGTGGAGTGCATAGAATATTCGGCCATAGCCATCTCAGACCATGCCCCGCATTAGATGGAGCTGGAGCTAGGGGAGGAGAGGGATCAGCGCCCACTGTGGCGCCTGGAGGTGGGTTTGCTGGTGGATGAGGAGGTGAGCGGGCGATCCGGGGGTGCATTGAAAGATACCTAGAGGTTAACGATAATGGGAAGGTGCAGGTGGGGGTGGTCTGGGAGGCGCTGAATGCGGTGATTAGGGGAGAGCTAATCTCCACTAGGGCCCGCAAGGAGGAGAGGAGAGAGAGAGAGAGATTGTTCGGGGAGATTTTAAGGGTGGATAGGAGGTGTGCAGAGGTCCCCGAGGAGGGACTACTCAAGGAGCGACGAAGCCTCCAGGCTGAGTTCAACCTGTTGACCACCAAGAAGGCAGAGGTGCAGTGGAGGAAAGCGTAAGGGGCGGTGTATGAGTACGGGGAGAAGGCTAGCCGGGTGTTGGCACACCAGCTTCGGAAGCGGGAGGCAACGAGGGAGATTGGGGGAGTTAGGCATAAAGGGGGAACACGGTGCAGAGTGCGGTGGGAATAAATGGGGTATTTAGAGACTTTTATGAGGGGCTGTATAGGTCTGAGTCCCCGACGGAGGAGGGGGGGGATGCGTCGATTTTTGGATCTACTGAGGTTCCCGAGGGTGGAGGAGGAGCAGGTGGCTGGGCTTGGGGCACCGGTAGGGCTGGAAGAGCTGACTAAGGGGCTGGGGAGTATGCAGGCGGGGAAGGCACCGGGGCCAGATGGGTTCCTAGTGGAATTTTACCGGAAGTATATGGACCTGTTGGGCCCTCTATTAGTGAGGACTTTCAATGAGGCGAGGGAGGGGGGGCCCTACCGCCGATGATGTCCAGGGCGCTGATCTCGCTGATCTTGAAGCAGGACAAGGACGCATTACAGTGTGGGTCGTATAGGCCAATCTCTCTCCTCAACGTGGACGTGAAGCTGTTAGCGAAGGTGTTGGCTACAAGAATTGAGGACTGTGTCCCGGGTGTGATTCACGAGGACCAGATGGGTTTTGTTCAGGGAAGGCAGCTGAATACCAATGTGCGGGGGCTCCTTAACGTAATCATGATGCCTACAGCGGAGGGGGAGGCAGAGATAGTGGCGGCGATGGACGTGGAGAAGGCCTTCGATAGGGTGGAGTGGGGGTACCTCTGGGAAGTGTTGAGGAGGTTTGGGTTCGGGGAGGGGTTCATTAGTTGGGTTAGGCTACTTTACAAAGCCCCAGTGGCGAGTGCGGCCACGAATCGGAGGAGGTCGGAATACTTTTGGCTGTACCGGGGGACGAGGCAAAGGTTTCCCCTATCCCCCTTGCTATTTGCATTGGCAATTGAGAATTTGGCTATGGCTCTAAGGGAGTCCAGGAACTGGAGGGGGCTGGTCCGAGGGCGGGGGGGGGGGCTGGTCCGAGGGCTGGGGGGGGGTGGGGGGGAGGAGGGGGCTGGTCCGAGGGCGGGGGGGGGGGGCTGGTCCGAGGGCGGGGGGGGGGGGGGGGGGGGGGACCGGGTTTCATTGTATGCCGATGGCCTGTTACTGTATGTGGCGGACCCAGTGGGGGGATGCTGGAGGTGATGCGGATCCTCAGGGAGTTTGGGGACTTTTCCGGGTATAAGCTCAACGTGGGGAAGAGTGAGCTCTTCGTGGTACACCCAGGGGACCAGTGAAGGGGGCTAGGCGAGCTTCCACTGAAGAGGTCGGAAAGGAGTTTTCTGTATCTGGGGATCCAGGTGGCCAGGAGCTGCGGGGCCCTACCCAAGCTCAACTTGACGAGGCTGGTGGAGCAGATGGAGGAATTTAAAAGGTGGGATATGCTGCCACTCTCCTTGGTGGGTAGGGTACAGTCGGTGAAGATGACAGTGCTCCCGAGGTTCCTTTTAATATTCCACTGCCTCCCCATCCTGATCCCTAAGGCCTTTTTTAAGCGGGTCAGTAGGAGCATCATGGGATTCGTGTGGGCGGAAAAGATCCCGAGGGTGAAAATGGTGTTTCTGGAGCGGAATAGGGACAGAGGAGGGTTAGCGTTAACTAATCTGTGTGGGTATTACTGGGCTGCCAATGTGGCGATGATATGCAAGTGGGTAATGGAGGGGGAGTGGGTGGCGTGGAAGAGGCTGGAGATGGTGTCCTGTGTGGGCACGCGTCTGGGAGCAGTGGTAACAGCACCGCTTCCACTCCCGCCGACTAGGTACACCACGAGTCCGGTGGTGGCGGAGGCTTCGGTTTGGTCCCCGATCCGATAGAACCATCGGTTTGTCCCGGGGAGAATGGATGGGGGGTTCCTGAGCTGGCACAGGGCAGGTATTAGAAGGATGGGGGACCTGTTTTTAGATGGGACGTTTGCGAGCCTTGGGGCGCTGGAGGAAAAATTCGGGCTTCCCCCAGAAATGCCTTCAGGTACATGCAGGTAAGGGCGTTTGTAAGACGGCAGGTGAGGTAGTTCCTGCTGCTTCCAGCACTCAGGATCCAGGATAGGGTGTTCTCAGGGGTGTGGGTTGGAGAGGGCAGGGTCTCGGCGATCTACCAGGAGATGCAGGGGGAGGAGGAGACCTCGGCGGAGGAGCTAAAGGGTAAATGGGAGGAGGAGCTTGGGCAGGAGATAGACGAGGGTACGTGGGCGGACGCCCTGGGTAGGGTTAATTCTTCCTCCTCTTGCGCCAGGCTTAGCCTGATACAATTTAAGGTTCTTCACAGAGCGCATATGACAGGGGCGAGGCTGAGCAGGTTCTTTGGGGTGGATGACAGGTGGGGGAGGTGCTCGGGGAGCCCAGCAAATCATACCCATATGTTCTTGGCGTGCCCGGCGCTGGATGGGTTCTGGAGGGGTATTGCGAGGATGATGTCTAAGGTGGTGAACGCCCGGGTTAAGCCGAGATGGGGGTTAGCACTATTTGGGGTATCGGACGAGCCGGGAATGCAGGAGGCGAAAGAGGCCGGTATTCTGGCCTTTGCGTCCATGGTAGCCCGGCGGAGGATTCTGCTACAGTGGAAGGATGTGAGGCCCCCGAGCGTGGAAGCCTGGGTCAGCGACATGGCAGGATTCATTAAATTGGAGAGGGTAAAATTTGCCTTAATGGGATCTGTGCAAGGGTTCTTCAGGCGGTGGCAACCGTTCCTATACTTTCTAGCGGAGCATTAGGAGGTGGTCAGCAGCAGCAGCAACCCAGAGTGGGCGGGGGGGGGGGGGGGGGGAAGGTGGGGTTGGGGGGGGGGGGGTACTTTGTGTTTTCTACTGTGTTTATTATTGTTTAATGGGGGGTTTGTATATTGGGGGAATTTGTGATCTAGTTGTAAGATGTTTATTTATGTGTTCTTTGTTTTTCTTTTTTCTGTAAGGGGGGGGATTTGTTGAAAATATGTAAAAATTTGAATAAAAATATTTCCCCCAAAAAATGAATGCTCATTAAAACAGCTGTCGGCTGGCATCCCGTCAGGCCTTCCAATCCAGAATCACACTAGTGGGAATTGCATCAGTCTGAAACCCGATTGCTAAAGAACGGCGTGCATAGAGTGATCCTCACTACGCAAGAGACTTTGAGGTGATTGCAACAAAGACTTTCTGCCATAGTGCTGCGCTACTCCTGATGCGCTGTTCATCACTCTGCCGGCACAGTTACCAAAGGCCAGATTTGAACCCGGGTCCCTGGCGTTGTGAGACAGCTGTGCTAACCACTATGCCACCATGCCAACCAAGGGGACACAATTGCATCAGTCCTGCTATCCTATCCATGAAGGGAAGTCATGTGTTAACAATTAGTGCCAGTCATCAGTGGTCAAACAGATTCCATTCAATCACCATGAGCAACCGAAAACTTATAACTATGCCAAATCAAAGAGTGGAATTCAGAACCACATTGGATTGGATTGGATTGGATTTGTTTATTGTCACGTGTACCGAGGTACAGTGAAAAGTATTTTTCTGCGAGCAGCTCAACAGATCATTAAGTACAAGGGAAGAAAAGGGAATAAAAGAAAATACATAATAGGGCAACACAACATATACAATGTAACTACATAAGCACTGGCATCGGATGAAGCATACAGGGTGTAGTGTGAATGATGTCAGTCCATAAGAGGGTCATTTAGGAGTCTGGTGACAGTGGGGGAAAAGCTGATTTTGAGTCTGTTCGTGCGTGTTCTCAGACTTCTGTATCTCCTGCCCGATGGAAGAAGTTGGAAGAGTGAGTAAGCCGGGTGGGAGGGGTCTTTGATTATGCTGCCCGCTTTCCCCAGGCAGCGGGATATGTAGATAGAGTCAATGGATGGGAGGCAGGTTCGTGTGATGGACTGGGCAGTGTTCACGACTCTCTGAAGTTTCTTGCGGTTCTGGGCCAAGCAGTTGCCATACCAGGCTGTGATGCAGCCAGGTAGGATGCTTTCTATGGTGCATCTGTAAAAGTTGGTAAGGGGTAATGTGGACATGCCGAATTTCCTTAGTTTCCTGAGGAAGTATAGGTGCTGTTGTGCTTTCTTGGTGGAAGCGTCGACATGGGTGGACCAGGGCAGATTTTTGGAGATATGCACCCCTAGCAATTTGAAACTGCTAACCATTTCCACCTTGGACCCATTGATGCTGACAGGGGTGTGTACAGTACTTTGCTTCCTGAAGTCAAGGGCATTGGTTCAATCAAGGGCAGCGTGGGTAGCACTGCTGCCTCACAGCGCCGAGGACCCGCGTTCGATCCCGGCCCTGGGTCACCGTCCGTGTGGAGTATGCACATTTCCCCCGTGTCTGCATGAGTCTCACAACTCATAAAGATGTGCAGAGTAGGTGGATTGGCCATGCTAAATTGCCCCTTAATTGGAAAAAAAAGAATTGGGTACTCTAAATTTAAAAAAAAAATTGGTTCAATCATATAAATCTCAAGTTCTCACCCCAGAAGGTTGCAGAATCATACTGGAATATTGCTCACCTCTATATGTGCGCTGGAGTCCCGGGGTAAGGAAGCATGAGGAACAATACAATCTAAGCTGTCAAAGTTTAGCTGCTCCACTTTTCTTCACACCTTTATTTCCAGCACCCATTAACCATTCTGGTCTTCAATATATCCTTTCAGAGAGAGGCAAAAGGATCCACTGGTCTTGGGAGCTTTTCTCAGAATATTCATTCGATGAAGGAGGTGAAGGAGGTAAAGGCGTCAGTGCGTGAAGTTCCAGTAGGAGGCATTGCCTGGGGGATATGGCCAGAGTGAGTGTGAGCATCAACAGGAGGTTGAAGGAGCAGAGACCCTGACAGTGGAGACGACTCACCACACCAAAGGTCTATTGTCCATGAGTGTCCTACTTGCACTTGAGTGAGAGGCAATGCAGGGCAAGGCTGCAATTGTGCAGTGATCTCATCCACCACATATGCCACATGCTCCAAGAAGGCCTGGTGCTACGAGGGTTTGGAGGCTTCCGCCTGCCTGTGATCCTGAAATGACAACAACACTCAACTTCTTTGCCTCTGGGGTATTCCTGAGAGCAACTGGTAACCTGTGCAGTATTTCTTGAGGAGCCGGAAAGTCTGCAGGGATGGTTTCTGGGAGATAGGGTTACCCACCTAAGAACCACAGAAATGGTCCTGCTGCTGCCTTCATGGGCCACCTCCAGCCAGGCTCTTCTTGTGGCAGCAACCTTCTTCTTCCTGTCCCGGTTGAGAATTATTAGCTGCTTAGTTTTGGTGTTTTGTTGGACCTACAATTGGATTAGCCGTTGCCAGGCTCAGCTTTTACCTACTCAAATTGTCACTCTTACATAAGAGCTGATGCATGAGTCAAGTAAGCCGTCAAATATAATAACTACTTCTGTTTTATCAGGGTATCTATATTTTAGAAATATTTCTGGCTGATTATTATTCTGTATAATGGCATGGATACGAAATAAAAATTAACGTGTCTGGGTAGGACAATACCTGCAATAAATATTTTTATGGTATTGTAACATACATTCAAGAGGGAAAACTAGCAAAATACACAAAAAAAACCAGATAATAACGGAGTTAAAGAACTGGGGCGGGATTCTCCGTTGGCGGGATCCTCCATTTCGCCAGCGGCACACTCACACCTGCGGATTTCCCGATGGCATGGGAGTGCCCACAATGGGAAACCCCATTTGCCGGCTGTCGGGATGGAGAATCCCGCTGCCGGCGGGGGCGTGCCACACCAGAAAACGTGTATAGTGGGACAGAGAATCCCATCGCTGATTTTTTTTGATCTACTGCCCTATGATTTGTTAAGAGCATTATGACTTGTGTTAGGTCAACGTGACATGAAAAGTAATGACAAATTTTATTCATTTGCCATTTAAAAAAACGTTCTTTCGCTGGACCAAAAAAGGACTGTGACAAGTCACATGACCACGAGATTGGCCATTTGTTCTTGAAGCTACCAATAGCAGTTTCATGAATGACATAATTCCTCTCTAGCCTGTGGAATCTCACACCTCATTGTACAGATCCCTTGCAATCACAAAACCACAGGACTCACAGGTCGTAAGTCATTATGCCTCCAGAGCTGTTAACAGACCCATTTCACACCTAGGACTGTCCAGGTCCATTTAAAACGGGGACCATTGCGGAACAATTGACATCATTTGTATCTTGATAAGTCTACCCCTCTCGCGTAGTCAAAGGGTCTTCCTAGACAATGGCCTCCTGACACAAGATCCTCAATATAGGTGGTAACAGCTGGTTTGTGATGCAGAACAAGGCCAGTTGCACAGGTTCAATTCCTGTACCAGCTGAGAATTCTGAATTCTCCCTCTATGTACCCGAACAGGCGCTGGAACGTGGCGACTGGGGGCTTTTCACAGTAACTTCATTGCAGTGTTAATGTAAGCCTACTTGTGACAATAAATTTATGTTATGTTATGTTTTATGTATAAGTCTCCTGAAATCAAAGACAGTTCCAGACACTGGAAAAACATTCCCTTTAAAATTATTGTAATGAATGAAAGAACATCACATGATTCATATGACCAATTTAAAATGTCTATATTCCTTTGAGAGCTGAGAAATCCTCAGACTGCTGTTTCAACACCAAGAGGAAAGGACTCCAGCAGCCTGGCTGATGAAGCAGTCAGCTATCAACTCCACCAAGCTTGCTTGATTATGGATATCTCTGATCCACATTGAAAGTCAAACTGAACACTAAACCTTGGACATGAACAAAATGAGTAAATATAAAGACTGTCAAAGCAATTTGCACAACTGGGGCGGCACGGTGACACAGGGGTGGCATCAAGGCACAGTGGTTAGCACTGCTGCTCACAGCTCCATGGTCCCAGGTTCATTCTGGCCTGTGTGGAGTTTGCACTTTCTCCCCGTGTCGGCATGGGTTTCCTCTGCGTGCTCCGGTTTCCTCCCACAGTCCAAAGATGTGCAGGTTAGGTGGATTGACCACGCTAAATTACCCCTTAGTGTCCAACAGATTAGGTCAGGTTACTAGGTTACGGGGTTAGGGTGGAAGCCTGGGCTTAAGTAGGGTACTCTTCCCAAGGGCTGGTGCAGACTTGACAGGCCGTATGGCCTCCTTTTGCACTGTAAATTCTGAGTCTCTGATTTTGTCACATTCCTGGCTGTAATGGAGCAAGCACTTCAATGACATAACTGGGTCAGGATTGATGAGTACAGTTGCACATTTACCTACGTCCTGTTACGGATATCATCCTACCTCACATAGGCTGTTCAGCCTATTTCAAAAAGTCATTCCTCACACCATCTAACCCATCTAACCATGAAAGCACACCCATCCTTCTCTTTCTATGTCCATCCAATTTGATTGAAACAGGGATCTCAACAGGGAGGATGTGGAAAGGATGTTTCCTCTTGTGGGAGAATCTAGAATTAGGGGTCACTGTTTAAAAATAAGGGTTCAACTGGGACCGCACGGTGGCACAATGGTTTGCACTGCTGCCTCACAGTGGGTTCAATTCCAGTCACTGTCTTTGTGGAGTTTGCATGTTCTCCCCATGTCTGCGTGGGTTTCCTCCGGGTGCTCTGGTTTACTCCCACAGTCCAAAGATGTGGGGGTTAGGTGGATTGGTCATGATAAATCACCCCTTAGTGTACAGGGATGTGCAGGTAGGTTATATGGGGTTACGTGGATAGGGTGGGGTGGATGGGTGAGTGGACATGTCTGGAGTGTACTTTTGAAAGGTCAATGCAGACTTGATGGACCAAATGGCCTCCTTCTGTATTGTAGGGATTTTATGATTCTGTGATTTAAGACAGAGATTAGGAGAAATGTTTTTCTCTGAGAGTTGTGAGTCTTTGTAATTCTTCCTCATGGCAGTGGAAGCAGAGTCTTTGTATATTTTTAAGGCAGATTCTTGATAAGCAAGGGGGTGAAAGTTATTAGGGGTAGGTAGGAATGTGGAGCCAGGCTAAAATCAGATCAACCGTGATTTTATTGAATGGAGGCATAGACTCAAGGGGCCGAGTGGCCTAATCCTGCTCCTAATTCCTGTTTGAAGTATCCACCACTGCCATTCACCCTGATCCTCATGTCATTTGATGTTTCTCCCTGATAGTTACCCTCACCAATTTCACTTCAGCCATCAGATGGACACGTGCCATTACACTAACTAATAGCTCAGTTCTTTTCTCCTTTGTGGGAGCAGAGGGCAGAAAACACAATGGAGGGGAAGAGTACTTCAGGTGGTCCTTCACAATGTTTATAGTTGACTAAAGCAGAGGAAGAAATACTAGAGATCAATGATGTTTCTGTGCCCCTGATCATCTGAGACGGGGAGCTTGGGACCTCCTAATCACCAGGGGACAGAATTAAATATCAATAACCCACAGACTGTGCAACACTGAGCCATGTTGTCTTGATTTTACCTGAGAATGATATAATTACTTTCATCATTGTAAGATGCAACATCTATAGCTTGCCAGAACTAATTCACATCTTTTATCCCTGCCGGGTCTTCATGTGTACAGCTGTAGTCGATGGACCTCTGAGATGATGAAATTTGGGGAGCTGATTTATTTTGAGGGTGCACCATCACAGGGCTTATGCTTACTGTGCACCAGGGCAGATTTTGTTTTGTGGGATCCACTTATACAGGTGGCTGAGTTTTCACTGGGTGATTCATGTTCAGAAGTTAGCAAAGCAAATGGTGGTGACAGGGACTTCTGTGGAGAGTCTGCACCAGAAGGTGCAGTCTTAACAAAGCCCTGCTCAGCTTCACATGATTACTATATGCCAGGGGGTTATTGATGAAAAAGATAATCATTGATGGGCAACAGAAAATCTGCAACATACTGACAGGCTTTCCATGCACACTGTTTGTCATTGCATGCAGAATGGAGAGTGACCAACTCTGTGGGAAATCGATCACGACAATCAAATGAGTCCATGCAGGCCTTGACCAAAATCATGTTGATTATGAATGCTAACATGTCTGGTGCCTTGGCTTACAGTTTGTCACTGATCACACAAAGCTGCTCTCCAGCATGGTAATGAAGTGCGGCTGGACAATGAGAGACAAAAGAGGACAAGGATGTGGGGACTCCACTCAAAGTGTTCCCACTTCTCACCCTTTCAGTGTCTGTGAATAGATGCTTTCCAAAAGTCATTGAAAGTTTGGCAAGTGCGAGTTCTCCACACTGCTACGGCACATCGAAGGAAACAATGTTAGTAAAGGAACTGTCAATAGACTGGCAAGTCTTATTCAGTCGCATCTGGCTGTGCTGAACAACAGTTTTTGTCGCTACTTTCCAGTGAAGCAGTTTCCGATTTTGAAAGAGAAGAGGTGAGTAAAAAATCCTTTTGAGTTTGAGACCCCAGTCAATTATTTACTTACATTTGACCCCTAATGAAGAGATTGAATTTATGCGCCTCACTCGTTACAGCACATTAAAAACATGCCATGTGTCCATGTGGCTGTCAGCATTCTGGAGTAGAGTCTCCAAGGAGTATCCGGTGCTGAGTAAAACAAGCATTTTGTTGCTTCTGCCATTCCCAACAACCCATATGTGCGAGGTTGGATTTTCTGCCCTCATAAAGATGAAGTCTTACAACACCAGGTTAAAATCCAACAGGTTTATTTGGAATAACGAGCTTTCGGAGCGTAGCTCCTTCATCGAGTGAGCGAAGTGGTAAGTTACACAAATACGGCATATATAGATAAAACCAATGATGCAAGATGATACTTTGAATTTGCAGGTAATTAAGTCTTTACAGGTCCAGACAGTGTGACTGGAGAGAGGAATAATCACAGGTTAAAGAGGTGTGAATTATCTCAAGCCAGGACAGTTGGTAGGATTGTGCAAGCCCAGGCCAGATGGTGGGAGGTTAAATGTAGTAAGACCTGAATCCAAAATCCCGGTTCAGGCCGTACTCATGTATGCGGAACTTGGCTATCAGTTTCTGCTCGGCGATTCTGCGTTGTCATGCGTCCAGAAGGCCGCCTTGAAGAATGCCTACCCAAAGATCAGAGGCTGAATACTCTTGACTGCTGAAGTGTTCCCCGACTGGAAGGGAACATTCCTGCCTGGTGATTGTCGGGCGATGTCCGTTCATCAGTTGTCACAAAATGATGTCCCAAAGTGTGGTACATTGAGAAAGTTAAAATTATCCTGAAACAAAAATGAAGTAGCTTTGTCTAATATTTCGCCTTGCTATAGGCCTCTTTCATTCTGTCAAGAGTACACAAGGGTTAAAAATCAGCTTTATTCACAGGACGTCCCAGTTTATTTTCAGATTGGTGTTAAAGTGGTTGATTTGGAGGCGGTACCTTAAGAAAGAGCCAAGTCATTCAATTCAAAAAGTAAAATGTTGGGAATAATTTTAACTTCTATCTCTGTGTGATAGCTAATCAGCGGCCTTTTTGTTGCATTTGTCTGATTTTCTTTTCTTTTCTTGAATTTATTCCCTTTGGAATCATCTATGATCTTTACTTGGAACTCTGTGATTAAGCCAGTTCATCTTGACTGGGGAATCATTAAAACATAGAATCCCTACAGTGCAGAAGGAGGCCATTCAGCCCATTGAGTTTGCACCGACCCTCCGAAAGAGCACCCCATGCAAGCCCACTCCCCCATCCCATTCCTACAACCTAACCTGCACATCTTTGGACACAAAGGGGCAATTTAGAATGGCCAATCCACCTAACCTGCACATCTTTGGACTGTGGGAGGAAACCTGAGCACCCGGAGGAAACCCACACAGACATGGAGAGAACGTGTAAACTCCACACAGTCACCGAAGGTTGGAAGGGTTCTGCTAAGCTCTTTTAAGGACAAAAAAAAAGCAGAATTCCTATCACACTAGTCCAAAAGCCAACCACCCCACGCATCCTCTCCACCACCACCCCCTTCAACATGTCACCTTGAAGATGAGCCATTGCCTCCTCTATAGAAAATGGCAGAATGGGAAAACATGAGATGCAATCCCAGTGGAACAAGGTTCAGCCTTTGTTTCTGATCCTCAAAGTGTATTCCACCCCAGTGTCTCCCAGGAATTAATGGAATTATGGGCCCAATCTTTCTCTCATGGTTTAGGCCTCTCAGTACACTTAGGGCTCTTTCCACCTTTTGACACTTGTTTCTTCCTGCACCCACAAACACGTTAGCTTTCTAGTCCGCCACCCCCCCCCCCCCCCATTCATATTTAATTTTCTTTCTCTCAGTATGCATATCAAATACTTAATCTCTTTGTCATGTTTGTCTCCAACAATTATTGTGAATAAAATGTAAATTTCCTGAAAATTCACACAATGGGTTGCAATGGTTTATGTCAATGGAAAGGGAATTACATCCAGCAGTGGGCCGGAAAGATATTTACATGAGAATTCCCTGGGTAGCTGATTTGCATAGCCATTGGAGTAATGACTGGCATAAAAAACCTATGTAAAACTGGAGCCATTTACTGAGATGTATGAAAATTAGAATGCAGTCTTTAATAAAGCAGTTCTACTGAAGAATTGTGTACCAAGCTGGGGGAAGCAGGGTAGTTAATTTATTGGTAGGTAATCCGGAGGCCTGGGCTAATATTGTAGAGAATGTGCATTCACATTCAAAGAGTGCACACATACAGCTGTTCTGAGACCAGTCTACCCTTTGCATGCATGGCTGCTGACCCCAATTAAAGCCACCTCATGCCGCCACCACCCCCACCCCCACAATGCTCCCTCTGATCCTCGGTGCTTCCTAGGGTCCTTCCGTTTATCATGTATTTCCTTGCCTTGTTTGACCTGCCCAAGTGCATCACCTCACACTTATCCGGATTGAATTCCATTTGCCACTGATCAGCCCATCTGATCAGCCCGTCTGTATCCTCCTGTAATCGAAGACCATTCTCCTCACTATTTACCACACCACCAATTTCGTACCGACTGTGACTTACTGATCAACCCTCCAACATTCATGTTTAAATCATTTATATAAACCACAAACAGCAAGGGCCCCAACACTGATCCCTATAGGACCCCACGGGACACAGGCCTCATCGGAAAAATATCCCTCGGCCATCACCTTCTGCGTCCTGCCACCCAGCCAGTTCTGGATCCAATTTGCCAAATTTCCTTGGATCCCATGGGCTCTTACCTTCACTATCAGCCTCCCATGTGGGACCTTATCAAAAGCCTTGCTGAAGTCCAAGTACACTACGTCAAATGCATTTCCTTCATCTGTACACCTGGTCACCTCTTCGAAAAATTCAATCAAGTTGGTCAGACATGATCTCTCCTTAACATGATTAATCCCTACCTCTCCAAATGAAGATTCATTCTGTCTCTCAGAATTGCTTCCAATACTTTCTCCTCCACTGAGATTAGACTGACTGGCCTGTAAGTTCCTGGTTTATCCCTTCTTGAATAATGGTACCACATTGGCTATCCTCCAGTCCTCCAACTCTTCTCCTGTGGCCAGAGAGGAATTTAAATGATTTTCTTCCTTTGATTAAATCCCGACCGTGATGCTGAAGGCTTCTCTGCAGACTGCAGGCTTCTCTTAGCAGACAGTAAAGTTTTCTGTTCAGTTTCTCTCAGCTTCACTGTTACTTGATCTCACTTGTGAGCAGTGAATCACCTGGTATACTTCACACTCATTACTAGCATTCTCTGTAAACATCTGTGGTGGTGCTGGAGACATGTGGAGCTTTTGACGCTGTTACGCTGCCAATTCCCCTGTCATTTTGGGAAGAATTAAGAGGAAAAGAAAATAATACTTGCAATGCCTTCAACTAGGATCATATGACATTTTGATGCCACAGTCACCAATAAAACTATTACTTTCTCGCTCACGGGCTATTTACCCTGTATGACCATTTGAACCTATTCCACCCTTTAACCAGGCTATGACTGATCTTCTACCTCAATGCTATTTTTCTGTACTATCCCCGTATCCCTTGATGACAGTGGTATCCAAAAATCTATCACCCTCTGCTTTGAATACACTCAATGACATGGCTCTCTGGGGTAGAATATTCCAAAGATTCACCATCCAAGACTGAAGAAAATCCTCCTCGTCTCAGTTCTAAAATTGCCTATCTCTTATTCTAAGACCCCTGAACCATGGGTAACATCCTTCCTGCATCTATCACGTCAAGCCCTGTAAGAAATCTATGCACTTCAATGAGATCATCTCTCATTCTTCCAAAATCCTAGTCTCTTAGGTAATTATACAATTAACCCCCCACTCACTCACACTTGCCTCTCAACCCCGATCTCCCCGCTTGACCTGACTAGCCCCTATTGCCCCCTGGTCCCCCAACTCCAACCTGACGAGCCCCAGCTGCCTGACTACCCCGACCCTCAAAATACCCCAATCCCCCCCAACTTCACCCTGACCTGACTAGCCCCCGACTTGACCACCCCTGCCAACCCAACTACCCCTCTACCCACCTCATTTACCTGCCACCCTCCCCAGCTGCCACCCTGCCCAACTGCTACCATACCCACTTTTTACTTTGCCCAGCTGCCACCTGCCTAATTACCCACTTCCCTCATCCACCCTACCCATTTTACAAGCCCCTGGGCTAGTGCGTGGTCAATCCCAGCACCACCTGACCCTGAGTCTTCCTTCAGACTTACTTCAGGCCTCCATCAGGCCTGCATCAGCCATCGCTCAAGATCTGTTTATATCATCTCTCAGGACTTGCTTGAACCATCCCTTCAGGATCTCTAGCCAGCAGTGCAGCTCTGCCATGGGGTGAAGACCAATAGCTCAGTGGGACAGGCATAATGAAGGTCAGCAGCGAGAGGTCCTTGTAGGCAGCAAGGAGGGAGGAATATCCTGGGTGTCCCCATGGTTCATTGATGATTTTCTGCATGTTCTCCTCCAGGCTAGTGAGGAAAGGCAAGAAGTCCTCTTCCTCAGGGTCAGAAGGAGGACATATTTCTGTCTAAACAAGCAAACCTGGATGGAGATCACGGAGGAGGTCAGCAGCCATGACATTGTAGAAGTTGTCTGCAGTGCCATAAGCATGTCAGTGACCACCTCCACTCTGCAATGGGTGAGTGACAAATCTCAGTTCCCTTGGTGTGTCAACAAATGGATAGGCATGATGGTGAGGCTGCTGAGGAGGAAGAGCCCACCTTGTTGGTGGCAACGGGGTGAGGCTGCAGCATTGTCTATAAAAGCAATGGATGCAACTGGGGCAAGGGACACAAGTGTGTCAATGGCACCACTCACAAGGTTGCTTCAGAATGGTTCTCACTAGTTTTTCAGCTTCAGCTACAACCTGGTGCCTGGCTGGACCTTGGCTTTCCTAGGATGAGGAACATTACTTCACCACTTCTGGATCTTGGAGCTATTGGTGACCTCTCGCCTTTAAACAACTTTTGGACTTCATTCATCCACTACACCCGTCTTCGAACTTGGACAACAGTTCATCAATACTTCTTGCTGACTCAACACTACTACATCAACTTTACCCTGTGACATGGGACTTCTGCCTTTACCTTTGCACACCACCCTATTATTTCCTCTCTACTTCCCACTTGCTGCCAATAGATATGCGTTCTAATAATTGCTACATGGACTCTGTGCATTTGTTAAAAGCAAATTTGTGTGGATGCTGGAATCTGAAACAAAAACAGCAAATATTGGACAATCTTAACAGGTCTGACAGCATCTGTGGAGAGAGAAGGGAAAAGAGAAGGCTCTGCGCGTTTGTGTGTGGACCTGGTCTATCACATCTATTTCCACATTCTTTCTACCCTTTTTGCATTTTCTATACCTCCCTGACCCCTCTCACCTGCCTCTTTTAATTTCTCTCCTGTCAGGTATTTTGCCCTCCCAAATCCCTATCACTATGCTGCAGCACTTCCTATTTTCCTACTGTCATCCCAGATTCCTTCTTAGATAAGCTCACAGTTTCCCCTGTGCCTCTCTTGGCATCGTCCAAAAGGTCCAATGAGGCACTCACTGCTGCCAACCTTTCCCCATCCAACTCAATCCTCCTAGGCCTGGCCCTGTGGATGTGGTCAGTGGATTTAACTATCACCACCCCTCTCTGCATTTCACTCTGGGGTTTGAGAGTCATGGAGTCATAATGGCACAGAAGGAGGGGCCATCAAGTCCATGCCAGCTAACTGTAGTGTAATCCAGTTAGTCCCATTCCCCCTGCTCTGTCCCCTGTGAACAAGGCCCTTGCCATCCATGAGCTTATTGTAGATGATTGTGTTGAAACCTTGCCTTTGACACAAACCTGGTTGAGAGGTGATGACGCCTTCACCCTAAATAAAACCCCCTTGCCTGGATATATGTTCCAACACCTACTCTGTCCAGACATGAGGGAGGAACAGGCCAGAGTTGACTGGAAAAGGAGCCTAGCAGGGAAGACAGTGGAACAGCAATGGCAGTGGTTTTGGAGGTTTATTCGGGAGGTACAACAGAAATTCATTCCAAGGAGGAGGAAACAGGTTAAGGGGAGGGCAACTATGGCTGACAAGCGAAGTCAAGGACCGCATAAAAGCAAAGGAAAAAGAATACAAAGTGGCGAGGATTAGTGAGTGGGAAGCCAGAGGATTGGGAAGCCTTTAAAAGCAAGCAGAGGACAACTAAAAAATCAATAAGGGGGAGAAGATGAAATATGAATGTAAGCTAGCTAGTGATAAAAAAGAAGATTGCAAGAGTTTTTTTGATATATAAAAGGTGAGAGATAGGCAGAGGGACTGAATAGGTACGTTGTATCAGTCTTCATAGTGGAAGACACCAGTGGTATACCAAAACTTCAAGCGAGTCAGGAGGCAGAGGTGAGTGTAGTGGCCACCACTAAAGAGAAGATTCTGGGGAAATTGAAAGGTCTGAAGGTGGATAAATCACCTGGACCAGATGGACTGCACCCCAAGGTTCTGAAGGAGATTGTGGAGGCAATGGTGATCTGTAAAAAATCACTGAAAGCAGGGAGGGTCCCAAAGAATTGGAAAATGGCTAATGTAACACCCCTGTTTAAGAAGGGAGGGAGGCAGAAGACAGGAAATTATAGGCTGGTTAGCCTGACTTCAGTTCTTGGTAATATTTTAGAGTCTATTATTAATGGTTAGATTGAGGAGTACTGGAAGTGCATGATAAAATAGGACTGAGTCAGCACGGATTTGTCAAGGGGTGATCACGTCTGACAAATCTGTTAGAGTTCTTTGAGCTATGACTTATTTGGATTTCCAGAAGACCTTTGACAAGGTGCCGTACAGGAGGCTGCTAAATAAGATAAGAGTGTTGGGGACAAGATATTGGCATGGGATAGAGGATTGGCTGACTGGAAGAAAGCAGAGAATGGGGATAAAAGGGTCCTTTTCACGATGGCAGCCGATAACTAGCGGTGTTCCGCAGGGGTCAGTGTTAGAACCACAGCTATTCCCAATATACATTAATGATCTAGAAGAAAGAACTGAGGGCATTGCTACTAAGTTTGCAGATGATACAAAGATATGTAGAGGACAGGTTGCGTTGAGGAAGCAGAGAGGCTGCAGAAGGACCTGGACAGGCAAGGAGAGTGGGCAAAGAAATGGCAGATGGAATACAATGTAAAAAAGTGTGAGGTTATGCACTTTGGTAGGAAGAATAGATTATTTTCTAAATGGGAAAAGGCTTCAGAAATCTGAAGCACAAAGGGACTTGTTCAGGATTCTCTTAAGGTTAACATGCAGGTTCAGTTGGCAGTTAGGAAGGCAAATGCAATGTTAGCATTCATGTTGAGAGGGCTAGAATACAAGAGCAGGGATGTACTGTTGAGCCTGTATAAGGCTCTGGTCTGTGAAGCAACAGTGCTACCCACTGTGCTACCATGCCGCCTTTCTTTGTCACTAAGTTTGGAACTATTTGTTTAGTTGTCTCTGCTGCTTTCTGTCCCTTTCACAAGACTACCTATGGACCACTCTTCTCCGAAGAATTCCTCTTTTCCTTATCCAAATCCATATCATTCGCGAGTTTCTCATCTATGTTCTCTCCATGCCCACCTAGCCCCTGAGACACACCTCCTGCCATGAGGCTCTGTTACCAATAAACCACTGGCTGTCCAACTTCCCTTTCTGACTCCCATGTTAAACATGTTATTAACAGTCTTCCCCCTTCTGATATTATCGCCAGTCAGGTTTCCACCACTGCCACAGTGCTGAAATGGCACAGCCATAAATTACATCAAATATGACTCTAAACGAGGTAAACTATCCCTCATTGTCCTTCTTGACACACACTAACCACAACATTCTCTACCATAGTCATCCACTGGAGTGGGACTGCACTCGCTTGTTCTATTCTATTGTGGGTGGCAAGGTAGCACAGTGGGTAGCACTCTTGCTTCACAGCTCCAGGGTCCCAGGTTAGATTCCCGCTTGGGTCACTGTCTGTGCGGAGTCTGCACGTTCTCCCCGTGGCTGCATGGATTTCCTCCGGGTGCTCCGGTTTCCTCCCACAAGTCCCAAAAGACGTGCTGTTAGGTAATTCGGACATTCTGAATTCTCCCTCTGTGTACCCGAACAGGCGCCAGAATGTGGCGACTAGGGGCTTCGCAGTAACTTTATTACAGTGTTAATGTAAGCCTACTTATGACAACAAAGATTATTATTATTATTCGTATCTATTTAATCATAGCCAGGAATCATCTACAGTGGCTTCAATTCCCACTTCCACCTCATTACCTTTGCTGTCCCCAAGGATCTATTCTCGACCCGCTCCTATTTCTTTTATACATCTGCTACCCCTCAGTGATGAAGTCTCAAAACACAGCACTACTTTCCACATATAAGCTGATGACACACAGTTCTACCTCACCACTACTCCACTTGATTGCTCCACTGTCTAGAAATTGATAGACTGTGTGTCAACATGCAGAACCAGATGAGCAGAAATTTTGTCCAACTGACTTTGGCCCCCATCACAAAATCCCTTCCCTCGCCAATGAATCCATTCCTTTCCCTGGCAACTGCCTGAGGCTGAACCAAATTGTTCACAACCTTGGTGTTATATGTGATCCCGAAATAAGCATCCTACAACATATCTGCACAATTAGTAAGACTGTTTACTTCTAGTTCTATCACACTGCCCTGCCCATTTCCACCCACCTTGGGTAAACTGAACCGCTCAGTCATGCCTTGACTATTCCACAGCACTCCTGGCTGGTCTCTCACATTTGACCACCCATAAATTTGAGATCATACAAAACTCTATTGCCCATGTCCAATCTTTTACCGAGTCATGATTATCAATTACCCAAATGGGGGGGGGGATTATGTGATGTAAGCACAGGGCCAGGGACCCAGGTTCAATTCCAGCTGTGGGTCACTGTCTGTGTAGATATTACACATTCTCCCCGTGACCGTGTGGATTTCCTCCAGGTCCTCCGGTTTCCTCCCACAGTCCAAAAATGTGTAGGTTAGGTGGATTGGCCATGTTAAATTGCCCCTCAGTGTCCAAAGATGTACAGGTTAGGTGGGGTTATAGGGATAGGGCGGGAGAGTGGGCTTATGTAGGGTGCTCTTTCAAAGGGCCAGTGCAGACTCGATGGACCAAATGGCCAAATGGCTGCACTGTAGGGATTCTGTGGCACTGCTTGTCTTTTAATCCTTTATTTTATCTTAGTGCACATTTCATAATTGTCTTTTTTGGGGGGATATATGTCTTGAACTATGTCCCTGGATGATCCTGATTGAAGTTTTATGATGAGGAACCAAGTTAAATTGTAGAGAACCCATGTTTATTTTAATAAATTTAGAGTACCCAATTCATTTTTTCCAATTAAGGGGCAATTTAGCGTGGCCAATCCACCTCGCCTGCACATCTTTGGGTTGTGGGGGCGAAACCCACGCAAACACAGGGAGAATGTCCAAACTCCACACGGACAGTGACCCAGAGCCAGAATCGATTCTGGGACCTCGGCACCGTGAGGCAACAGGGCTAACCCACTGCACCACCATGCTGCCCGAGAACCCATGTTTGACCGTAGTGGTCTGAGTTTGTTGTGGTGTGGCCCAGGTTGCGGTGGAGCTGTTGTTGGTGAGTGGACCTTCGCCTTGGCGGTGCTGTGTGCACTGGATAATGGCCGCCATTGAGAATGTTGTTCTAGATGAGGATTTTGGCTCCATGGTGCAGGGCTTTGGAGCTCATCTTGAGGAACTGCGAGTGATCCTTGGGATAATGGTGAAGGCGCAGGAGACAATCTTTTTATTTGATAGAGAGCTTTTCCTGGAAAGAGTCCGCT
This sequence comes from Scyliorhinus torazame, assembly GCF_047496885.1. Lineage (NCBI taxonomy): Eukaryota > Metazoa > Chordata > Chondrichthyes > Carcharhiniformes > Scyliorhinidae > Scyliorhinus > Scyliorhinus torazame. The sequence goes on from NC_092707.1 coordinate 314,777,617, forward strand.
TTTGTTTCGCTGAGATCTTGATGGGTTCAGGAGGTAGGGGCTGGACAAGGAGTATCCATGAGCCTGGTCCCTGCCGAGAAGTGGGAGGTGAGATCCCCATTGAGTTTGAAACTTGGCAGCCATGCTTTAGTAATCTTAATCTGGAAGCTAACCATATCAGGTTCGATGGAGCACAGTGTACCCAGTCTTCGAGGCCTGGGGTAAGTTGGGCTCCCTCATCCTTCGATATATCCCATTCTCAGTACTTGTTGTGAGGGGTTGGAGGTGACCAAATGTGTCGAGCAAACCCTCCTGGCCATGGCCTAGGTTATGGATCGCTTGGGGGCCAGGGTGATGGCATGGTGTAAGTGAAGGTTCTTCGTTCATTGGTATCCCCAAGAGACCCTGAGGAGAGTTCAATGATCCTGTCATGGCCTTTGTCTTTTTAAACAACATACATGGTGTTATTATCCTGAGTTCTTGAATAATCCTGGACGTTACTACCTTGTGATTATATTGTCGATTAGTTGTTGTTGCCTTTTCTCCAGCATGGGAGTGTGGTGAACCACTGTAATAGGAGATGTAAGGTAGGACCTGCACTACAGGTTCGCCGGTAGCTCCTGCCGGCTGGCTTCGCCCACGGAGAACTGTATAAATATGCATGACCTCCAGTGCCCTGCCATTTCGCCAGCTGCAGCAGGAGGCCACGCATCTGACTGTAATAAAGCCACAGTTGTACCCAACTTTAGTCTTTGTGCAATTGATCGTGCATCAATTTATTACAGTCAGATTTTCCACAGAATGGATATCAGAATTAAGCCCGATCGCCTGCAGCTGGGTCCGCACTCACCCGACGCGAGAAAAGACTTTACTCACTGGCTAGCATGTTTTGAGGCCTACATCAAGGCTGCAGACCCCGAGCCAACGGAGGTTCAGAAGATAAACGTCCTGTACTCCAGACTGAGCTCCAGCGTGTTCCCGTTGATCCAAGACGCCACGAATTACACAAAAGCAATGGAACTCCTTAAGGAACACAACGCGCAAAAGGCGAACACGCTCTTCGCCAGGCATGTACTCGCCACCCGCTTGCAACTACCTGGTGAGTCCATCGAAGACTTCTGGACTAATTCCACTCGTCCGGGACTTGACTGTCAGGCCGTTACGGCCGCTGAACACTCGAATCTCCTCATGCGCGATGCCTTCGTGACGGGGATTGCGTCGGACCGCATCCGAGAATGATTACTGGAAGGGGCCACGCTCGAACTGGCGGAGATGAAAACCTCGGTGCTCTCCATGACGGTCGCATCCCGTAACGTACAATCATACCCCTCCCGCCGCGCTGCCCACCCTTCTACACCTTCCTACCCCTCCTGTACCCCGCCGACGACCTCCTCAGCCTGGGAACTGCCTTCCCAATACGCCTGCGCCGCACGCTGATCCGCGCACCCCGTGGTTCCCCGCTGCTACTTCTGCGGTCAGCAGAAGCACCCCCACCAACACTGCCCAGCCCGCACTGCAGTTTGTAAAGCCTGCAGTAAAAAGGGCCACTTTGCGGCTGTGAGCCAGGCCCGCGCAGTCGCTGCGATCGCGCCCGCTATCGCCCCCTCCCCCACGTCAGGTGCACAATGGGAGCCGCCATCTTCTCCTCCCGGGTCCATGTGCGACCAATGGGCGCCGCCATCTTGTCCCCCTTCGGCCACGTGCGCCCCATGGTCGCCGCCCTCTTGTCCCGACCCCGCGATGTGCGCACAATGGGCGCCACCATCTTGTCCCCCACATGGTCTCCGGACATCCTGACATCGGAACCGCACACGCTCGCCACCCAAAGCATCTGATGGCTACCCGCAGCTCGCTTCGATGACGCTGGACCAATCTCGCCCGCACAACCTGGCCACCGTGTCGACGCCAGTTAAAATCAACGGCCACGCGACCTCGTGCCTGCAGTACTCCGGGAGCACCGAAAGCTTTGTTCACCCAGATACGGTAAGGCGCTGCTACCTCGCGGTCCACCCTGCCAATCAAAGGATCTCCCTATCCTCCGGATTCCACTCCGTCCCGATCCGAGGCTTTTGTACAGTCACCCTCACGGTCCAGGGCGTAGAATTTAGTAACTTCCGCCTCTATATCCTTCCTAATCTCTGCGCTGCACTCCTGTTGGGCCTGGACTTCCAGTGCAACTTCCAGAGCCTCACCCTCAAATTCGGCAGGCCCTTACCCCCCCCTTACCTTTTGCGTCCTCGCGACCCTCAAGGTCGATCCCTCCTCCCTTTTTGCCAATCTAACTGCGGATTGCAAGCCCGTTGTCACTAGGAGCAGACGGTACAGCACCCAGGACAAGCCCTTCATCAGGTCCGAAGTCCAGCGGCTGCTTAAGGAGGGTATTATCCAGGCCAGCAACAGAGAGCCCAAGTGGTAGTGGTTAAAACTGGGGAGAAACAAAGGATGGTCGTGGACTACAGCCTGACCATCAATCGGTACACGCAGCTCGACGCGTACCCCCTCCCGCGCATATCTGATATGGTCAATCAGATTGCGCAGTACCGGGTCTTCTGAACAATTGACCTGAAATCCGCCTACCACCAGCTCCCCATCTGGAAGTCGGACCAGCCATACACTGCCTTCGAGGCGGACGGTCGCCTCTACCACTTCCTTAGGGTCCCTTTCGGTGTCACAAATGGGGTCTCGGTCTTCCAAAGAAAGATGGACCGAATGGTTGACCAGTACGGTTTGCGGGCCACCTTTCCGTACTTAGATAATGTCACCATCTGCGGCCATGACCAGCAGGACCACAATGCCAACCTCTTCTCAACCTGACCTATAACAAAGAGAAGTGTGTGTTCAGCACGACCCGGTTAGCCATTCTCGGCAATATAGTCCAAAACGGACTTCTCGGGCCCGGGCCTGACCGCATGCGCCCCCTCATGGAACTTCCCCTCCCCCACTGCCCCAAGGTCCTCAAACGCTGCCTGGGTTCTTTTCCTACTACTCTCAGTGGGTCCCAAACTATGCGGACAAGGCCCGCCCACTCATTCGGTCCACCCAATACCCCCCTGCGGCCGAGGCACAACATGCTTTCGCCCATATCAGAGCAGACATCGCCAAGGCCGGGATGCGCGCAGTGGACGAGTCACTGCCTTTCCAAGTAGAAAGCGACGCTTCAGACGTCGCCCTTGCCACCACTCTAAACCAGGCAGGCAGACCCGTGGCATTCTTTTCCAGGACCCTTCATGCCTCGGAAATGCGACACTCATCCGTCGAAAAGGAGGCCCAAGCTATCGTTGAAGCGGTGTGGCATTGGAGGCATTACCTGGCCGTTAAGAGATTCACTCTCCTTACGGACCAACGGTTCGATAACACATAGCGGGGTAAGATCAAAAATGATAAAATCTTGCGGTGGAGAATCGAGCTCTCCGCCTATAATTACGAGATCTTGTATCGCCCTGGTAAACTCTACAAGCCCCCAGACGCCCTCTCCCGAGGTACATGTACCAGCACACAAGTGGACTAACTCCGGGCCCTGCACGACAGCCGTTGTCACCCGGGGGTCACTCGATTGTACCATCTGGTCAAAGCTCGCAATCTGCCCTACTCCATCGAGGATGTAAGGACAGTCACAAGGGACTGCCAGGTCTGTGCGGAGTGCAAGCCGCACTTCTACTGGCCGGAACTTGCACGCCTGGCGACGGCTTCCCACCCCTTTGAACGCCTCAGCGTGGGTTTCATAGGGCCCCTCCCCTCCACCGACCGTAACACGTACATTCTCAGTGTGGTTGATGAATACTCCAGATTCCCCTTCGCCATCTCATGCCCCGATATGACGCTGCCACCATCATCAAGGCCCTCAGCACCATCTTCGCTCTGTTCGGTTTCCCCGCTTACATCCACAGTGACAGGGGATCCTCATTCATGAGCAATGAGCTGCGTCAGTTCCTGCTCAGCAGGGGTATAGCCTCCAGCAGGACGACCAGCTACAACCCCCGGGGAAACGGGCAAGTAGAACGGGAGAATGGGACGGTTTGGAGGGCCGTCCAGCTGGCCCTACGGTCCAGGAATCTCCCAGCCTTTCGCTGGCAGGAGGTCCTCCCTGACGCTCTGCACTCCATCCGGTCACTATTGTGCACCACCACTAATAACACACCCCATGAACGTGCTTTTACCTTCCCCAGGAAGTCCACATCCCGGGTGTCGCTCGCGACTTGATGCGCTGCTCCAGGACCGGTCCTTCTCCATAGGCACGTCTGACTCCACAAGGCGGACCCCTTGGTGGCCAGGGTTCACCTGCTCCACGCCAACCCTCAATATGCCTACGTTGAGTCTTCTGCATGCTCCCGGAGTTCCCCGATGACTGGCCAGCATCAGCACCGCCACCACCGCCATCGGTGCCACCTCCACCACCGCCAGCACCGACTTCACCATTACGCCGCTCCCAACGAAGCACCAAAGCACCGGACCGACTGAACCTTTGACGGACTCCGGACCGTCAACATGGACTTTTCTTTCCCTGCCACTGTACATAATTGCACTAATTGTATATAGTTTCACGTCACCCCCACCGGGGTGAATGTGGTGAACCACTGTAATAGGAGATGTAAGGTAGGACCTGCACTATAGGTTTGCCGGTAGCTCCTGCCGGCTGGCTTCGCCCACGGAGAACTGTATAAATATGCATGACCTTTAGTGCCCTGCCATTTCGCCAGCTGCAGCAGGAGGCCACGCATCTGACTGCAATAAAGCCACAGTTGTACCCAACTTTAGTCTTTGTGCAATTGATCGTGCATTAGGGAGTACAAGATATGAGCACGAGGGCAGACAGTGCCTATTTAGTTGATTATGTGAAATGTGGTCTGTGCAGTTTTACTCCTTTTTAAAAAATTATGTGCTCTGTGCGGCACAATAGCACAGTGGTTAACACAGTTGCGTCACAGCTCCAGGGTCCCAGGTTCAATTCCCAGCTTGGGTCACTGTCTGTGCTGTTGTGAAAACTCGGAAGAATATGACATTTGAAACATGAAAGTAACACTGAGAATGCCTGAGGCTTTTAAATGAAAGGGAGAAGTCCCACAAGGGGTTAACAGCAGCAGCCTGTTTTGAAAGCAGACAACTTCACAGACAGGGAAGAAAACAGATAGGAGCTTCATTTTAATTTACAAGTTAGAAAAAGACATTTGATTGACTTAAAAACTCTTAAAGTTATATGAAAGGGAACAGTATTTCACAAATCTTTAAGTAATGAATTATTTTATTGAACAATTAGGAAAAGCAGCCAGAATCTAAAGAGTAAGATAAGGAACAACTGTTAAGTGTGAAAAGTTGCTGACACTAGTAATAAAGTGAAACAACTGATTTACAAATTAAGAAAACTAGAAGGTGACAAGTTTACATTATAACGTACATCACATTTGAAGTTAAAACCTTTTAGAAGATGTCCAAAGCAGATAAAGTTAGAGTCAGGGGGGATAACCCTAACATGACATTAGCTTAACCTGAAGATGACCGAGTCAAATCTGAGAAAACTCATTGAAAAAGACATAAAACCAAAAGAGCGCGAACTAAGGCACAGACAAATTTATGACATGTGAAGCAAAGCGAGAAAAGTCCAGTCAAGGATGGCGAGCGGGTGAGGATGAAGCTGCACTGTCGCTGTTGAAGCAGCGCCACGCTTCTAAACTGCTAAAACTTAGCCTTCGGACTGTCAAGCAGACAGTCTGAAGGGTGCCAGGTGCAGAGGTTAAGGAGCCCCAAATGGCTATAAAAACTGGGGGAAATGAGCAGATGAGAGAATCTTCCTCGGTGATGGGACAAGCAACATCGACAGACCGAGCAGCCCAGAGAAGTCAGCAGAAGACCAAAGGTTAAAGGAAACTGAATGTCAAGAGAGACTTGAAAGTCTGCAACTGGTCCGAACAAGAAAAGATCTTTCTACCTTTCTGTAAAAGTAGTTATTCTCTTTTAACTTGAAAATAAAGTTAAGTTCAAATTGATAACCTGAAAGAGTGGTTATTATTATTCTCTTTAAAAAGTTTACTTCACTTAGCAAGCTGGACCCGTGTGTAAGTTACTAAGTGGTAAGTAAATAAAATTCTTCTACGAAGATACGGTTATACAGGGGGATAACTTCAAATACTAGTTTGACCTGAATAGCATCCGCCAAAGTCTGCGTAGGAGTCGGGGAGTGAGAATCCCTGCTCACCATTTAGAATAAATTGACCCCTTTTTTGGTATAAGGGGAATTCTAAGAATAGTGGTGAGGTAAAAACTGTAGTGCATGTTCTCCCCATCTCTGCGTGGGTTTCCTCACAGTCCAAAGAGGTGCAGTTTAGTTGGATTGGCCATGCTAAATTACCCTTAGGTTAGGTGGGAATACGGGGATAGGGTGGAGGTGTGGGCTTAAGTGGGGTGCCCTTTCCAAGGGCCGGTGCAGACTCGATGCGCCGAATGGCCTCCTTCTGCACTGTAAATTCTATGATTCTATGATCCTTTTGGTTGTGGGAAGGGAGTGCTTTTTGAATATTCCTTATCTGGTTTATTATGAAGGTGAGTGGAACCATGGCAGGATATTGGGTGGATGGTTGGGGTGGAGTTGGATAATGGGGTTAGTTAAGTCCTCACTGAGATCGAGGATAGCCTCCCCCCCCCCCCCCCCCCCCCCCCACCCCCACCCCTCTCCCAGTTGGAGCTAACTGTATTAGGTCTTTATTTTATTTTTGTTATCTTGAATTTAAGAATCCATGTTTGTCTCCTTGAATGGCCTGGGCAGATTATATATCCTGGAGAGGACTGGGGTGCTTCAGACATATCCTTGAGGTTGAAGTGTTTTTCCACGCCAAGGTGGGTTTGGTCAATCCTTGACTGATTTGTTGAAGAGAGAGACTGTTTACCATGTCTCTAAGTTGTTGGAGCCCTTCATTCGTGTGGGGGTAGGTTTGATGGGGGAGTTAGACAACCTACTCCAAGTGGTCGTCTATGTTTGTTTCCTGAGGGTCCACCTCGTTGTGGTTGGGTTTTCTATGTGGAAGCTGTGTTTGAGTCTCTGTTGAGGCAGCACTGTCATATCCCTTAATATCCTTCTTGTGATGGTGTGCAGTGCAGGGGAGTGGCTAATATTCCTAGGTCAGCTCTAGCATTCTTCCCTTAGGGTTTCTTTTCCTTCTCCTCTCCATCTGGGTGAGCAGTGTGCTGTTTTAAATCCGGGTCTGAACCGGTGGTCTATAGGATGTTCCCTTCATGGTACCGGGCAGGAGGGATTAGGCTGCCCCTTCCAGGGCACTCAATTATTGGGGGCATTGACGATTCTTCTTTTCTTCTAAGATGGGGTCTCCCGGCTGGGGCTGCCGTAATTTTTTTTTTTAGTGAAAAGGTGGGTGTTGCACTTCCCTGAATGTTGTTGTTAAGGTTCAGGATTAATTGGGTTTAAGTTTTTGGATGTGCTGGAGGTCCGGGGGGTACTGATTCCTGTATGTCAGAATGTGCTGGGCTAAGCCAGGTCTGGTGCTATGGTTGGTATCCTGTTGCCCCCTGGAGCTTGGGATGCCTCTTCTCAAAGGCACTTATTAGGGGCATCCTAAGAGGCTGGGCTTTGCTTCGGGAGCCGAGACCTGTACTTTGGTTAATATCCTGTTTCTCTCCTAATGGTCAGGATGCTTTCATATTTGAATGACAGCTTGTTCTCTTCTTCATTAATGGGTGATGGGCTGCACCGGGGGAATATGGACCCATAGTGGGGTCCTGATCCTGTGCAATCCTATGATCCACTCCTGGTGGTTCTAGTTCCCCTTCCTTTTTATTTTTCTTGGGAGTTATTGACAGCATTTACCATAATTCAAACATGTTGCCACTGGTCCTCTCTGTATACATGTGTGGAATGATATTGGTTTTGTACTGGGCCTGAGGCTGGGGTTATGTTGTGCTGAGTGATATATATGTAACACTCACTTCGAACTGAGGTTATCGCGTATCTTTCTTGGATGTTTCCTTTTTGTTTAAGAGTGAGTAGAAAGAATCTGTGATTAGTTCCTGCATGGGTACAGTTGGGTCTAGTATCCGAGGAGAAGAGGTGGCGATATGTCATTGGTTCCTCTGGCGCTGCTGGAATTGAGAGTGTTGTATATTGGTGCACTCCTGAACATGGGGCGGATAATATATCCTGAACTCTCGATGCAGGTGGATAAGGTGGTCAAGATGGCATATGGCATGCTTGCCTTCATCGGCCGGGGTATTGAGTTGGCAGGTCATGTTATCGTTGTATAAAACTTTAGTTAGGCTACATTTGGAATATTGCGTGCAGTTCTGGTCACCACACTACCAGAAGGACATGGGTGCTTTGGAGAGAGTGGAAAGAAGGTTTACCAGGATATTGCCTTGTCTCAAGGGTGTTAGCTACGAGGAGAGGTTGAATAAACTCAGATTGTTTTCGTTGAAAAGACGGAGGTTGAGGGGAGACCTGATTGAGGTCTACAAAATTACGAGAGGTATAGACAGGGTGCAGGGTGAAGAGTCAGAAGCTTTTTCCCAGAGTGGAATATTAAAGACCAAAGAATAATGCAGCACAGCAACAGGCCCTTCGGCCCTCCAAGCCTGTATCGGTCATGATACAACCTTTGCCAAAACCGTCAGCACTTCCTTGTGCTGTATCCCTCAATACCCATCCCATCCATGTATTTGTCGAGATGCTTATGAACGCCATTAATGTATCTGCTTCCACAACCTCCCCTGGCAGCATGTTCCAGGCACTCATCACCCTCTGCGTAAAAGACCTGCCTTGCACATCTCCTCTAAACTTTGGCCCATGGACCTTAAACATATGCCCCCTGGTGACTGACCCCTCCACCCTGGGAAAGAGTGCCTGCCCATCCTCTCTATCCATGCCCCTCATAATCTTGTAGACCTCTATCAGGTCACCCCTCAACCTCCGTCTTTCTAATGAAAACAGCCCGAGTTTATCCAGCCTCTCCACATAGCTCACACTCTCCAGATCAGGCAACATCCTGGTAAATCTCCTCTGCACCTTCTCCAAAGCCTCCACATCCTTCTGGTAGTGTGGCGATCAGAATTGTGCGCAATATTCCAAGTGCAGCCTTACCGAGGTTCTATACAACTGTAGCGTGACTTGCCAGTTTTTATACTCAATGCCCCGTCCAATGAAGGCAAGCATTCTGTATACTTTATTGACTACCTTGTCCACTTGTGTTGCCACCTTCAAAGATCTGTGGACCTGTATGCCCAGATCTCTCAGACTTTCTATATTCCTAAGTGTTTATTAAATAACAAGGGGGCACAGGTTCAAGGTGAGAGGGGGACAGTTTAGGGGATTTGTGCAGGGGAAGTTTTTCATGCAGAGGGTGGTGGGTGTCTGGAATGCATTGCCAGTGGATGTGGTGGAGGCAGGCATGATAGCAACGTTTAAGATGTATCTTGATAGACACATGATAGGGTGGGGAATGGAGGAATACATAGGGTGGGGAATGGAGGGCTATACGTATAGGTCCAGATAAGGAATCTGGATCAGCGCAGGCTTGGTGGGGCGAATGGCCTGTTCACATGCTGTAATGTTCTTTGTTCTTTGTTCAATCACCACGTGGGAAGGCGTGTCCCATTTTACCATGTTTTCATGGCTTTATCTTTTTCTCCCTTGTTCTCTGGTTGTGCTTATAGAAGCATCAAGTTGTGCCTAATGATTGAATTGAGCTGGTTACACTGCTGTTCTCCTGTCCCCCTCTGTATTCATGTATGTTGAGCATTGTTTTTTTCTTGCTGTGCTGTATCATTCTTTTGTTGCGTTGTTAATCAAGATGTAAAATCTCAATAAATATACTTTTAGAAAAACAATTACCCTACCACTTGCTGGGCCTATATTGGCTCCTGATTGAGCAATGTTTTAATTTTAAAATTCACGGGCGGGATTCTCCACCCCCACGCCGAAGTGGCCGCGCCGTCGTGAACGTCGAGGTTCACGACGGCGTGGATCGGCCCCGGTCCAGACCGATTCAGGCCCTGACAATGGGCCAGGATCGGGGCTGCGTCATCTACACGCACCAGGCCTTGTCGCCCGCGTAAAAGCGGCGCCGCATAGATGACGCGGCCGGCGCCGCATAACGGACGTCATCCGCGCATGCGTGGTTGCCGTCCTCTCTAAGTCCGCCCCGCAAGAAGATGGGGGATGGATCTTGTGGGGCCGCGGAAGGAAGGAGGTCCTCCTTCAGAGAGGACGGCCCGATGATCGGCAGGCACCGATCGCGGGCCACCCCACATTCCAGGTAAAGCCCGGTGCAGGATCCCCCCTCGCCCCCCCCCCCAGCGTTCACGCACCGCCCACGACTGCAGCAACCAGGTGTGGACGGCGCCGGGGGGAACCCGCCATTTTGGCCTGGCCGCTCGGCCCATCCGGGTCTCAGAATAGCGGGGGTGCCGGAGAATCGCCATTTTTGGTGTCTCCGGCGATTCTCCGGCCTGGGGCCCGTGAAACTCGACCGGGCCGTTCCCACCGCTTGGGAGAATCGCGGGAGGGTGTCGAACCGGCGTCCCCGGAAATTCTGCCGGCCCAGGCAATTCTCCCAACCGACGTGGGAGTGGAGAATCGCGCCCCATGTCTTTGTTTTCAAATAACACCAAGGCCTCACCTCTCCTTATCTCTGCAATTTCCTACAAGCCAAACCTCTGATATACCTGTGTTTCTCCAAATCTGGCCTCTTGAGAATCCTTGATATTAACTGGTCCACCAGTGGCTGCTGTACCTTTAGCTGCCAGTGTCTTAAACTCTGAAATTCCCTTCCTCAGCCTCTCTGCCACTCTATTTCTACTTCCTCCCTCAGGACACTCCTTAAAATCTAGCACTTTGTCCAGGTCTTCTGCTCTAACATTTCCTTACATGGCTAGGTATCAAATTTAATTTTATGATTCTCTGCTGAAGTGCCTTGCGATTTTTGTTTACTGTGTTAAAGGTGTTCTATAAATTCATTTTGCTGTTGTTGATATGAACTGACAAATGTCTGAGGCTGAACGAGACTGTTCACAAGCTTGGTGCCATTCATGAGCAATATTTGTCCTTACTGTCATGATATTCAAACACACACATCATGATAGACACACCAACAGACAAATCAGAACACACAACACCACAACCAATCACAGAAAGATATAAAAGCACAAACACGACACCTGGTGGTCAGTATTAGCTGGAGAGGAGGACCAGGACAGACCTGCTACACGACACACTCAGGAAGACAGCACGTGCAGAGTATCCAGAACGAACTGTATTATAAGAGTTAAAATAAAATAGAGTTGTACCACATACAACTGTGTTGGCTCATCTGTGCACCAGAGCACCCGACACCACATGGTACAGGAGTGGATCGATACCTGCCGGCATACCTCAGTGTACACAGACAACCAGCAGTGCCCAGGCAAAATGATAGAGCTCCCGGTTCCGCAGCCGCTCCAGTGCTACGGCAATCTCCGCGAAAACTGGCGGCGATTCCGGCAATGGTTCGAATTGTTCCTGGTGGCAGCTGAACTCCAAGACCTGGATGATAGCGAAAAAATTGAATTTCTCCTCACCATCGCCGGTGCAAGGGCAAGAGAAATATTCACAAGGTTCAGGTTCTTCAGGAGGCAGCAAAGGTACGATTACCAGGCAGTCCTGGACAAATTCTCCAAGTACTGTGAAGAAAACGCAATTCAATCGGCAAGTAAAGGTAAGAAAAGCGGCAGTACTCACCTCGTGGCTGGGATCCCGGAGCCCGAATTCCCAGAGGCCGAAATCCCGGGCCTGAGAGAGGGCTGGGTCGAGGTCAGCGGCCACCTTGCTAAAGGTATAACGCTAGCACAGTTGCGCGAGCAGTGCGCAGAACCGGAAGTTTCGTTTGCGCATGCGCGAGATGCTGCGTATGCGCAGTCAAGAAAACGGCCATCGGTAAAGGAACAGCGATCTGAGCATGCGCAGTCGCTTCCTACGTGCTACATACCGAGCGTCAGGATGTCAGAGGCCCCAGACCGCACCAATTTAAAGGGGAAACGTCCCAAATCCAATTTAAAAGGGAAACGTCCCAAATCAAAAAAACAAAAATCTGTTAAAGCTGTAAAACAACCTTCCCTCACCTGGAATGACAGCACATTGCCGAAAATTGACCCAGGAGATAAATTTGACCTCCGAAGAACCCTCCGACAAGCAGTTACCTACGCACAAGCCGATGATTCCGACCTCGAATACTTCGATGACGATCTTTACAGTGTTTCCGGACCTCGCGAGCCCAATGATAGCTCCGTGGTCCTATACGACTATGACTCGGACGAACCTTTCGTGTTGCACATTGGCGGCCCCCACATTGAATCCGACGCAGATGCGGATTCATTTTTCGGATTTGAGGATCTTCAATCCAGCAGATATGACGTCCCAACTTATCAGTACCGGATGATGCTGCAGCCTGACATTAACAGACAGGGAGCGGTGCAAGCACACGGAGAGCGCCCTGCTGCCACACAGAGCGTGGTCCACATCCCGCTCAACGTTCCCGACTCTATGAAAGAAGACATGCAAGACTCCAGAGCGCAGTCCTCGCATGAACCAGAAGTGACTCCAGTGTCACAAGCCTCCACAGAGAGCTCGTGGACAGCCTCCACGATAGAAGCAACGCAAGACTCCAGAGCGCAGTCCTTGCACGAACAAGAAGTGACTCCAGTGTCACAAGCCTCCACAGAGAGCTCGTGGACAGCCTCCACGATAGAAGCAACGCAAGACTCCAATGTGCGGTCCTTGCAGGAACAAGACCATGAGGGTCTAGCAACCTCTCCTGACCAACCAGCGGCAGACGATGCAAGTCTGCCATGCTCACGTGAACAGCAAGAAGGCTATAACAGCCTACCATGCTCCACTACACAGCAGCATGACCATGACGGTCTCTCATGCTACAATGAAGGGCACAGCGCTGAAGACTGTTCAAGCCCAACTGAAGACAAGCCAAAGGAATCGCCTCTTCCAAGCCCGAAGAAAAAAGGTTTATGAGCTGACCTTCAGGATCATTATAGCCGAACAGAGATTAATAATGCTGCACGGTCACAGAAGGATGCTGAGGATTTGCTAAAGAAATTAATTGAATGTTTAACTTGCAAGGAGCACACTGAGAATTGCCAGTGTTTTAGTACGGATCGAAAAAATGGACAAGACATTGATCCTCAGGTAATGGAAATAACACAACCTGAATCATATCTACAGCAGGGACAAATGTCTCCCTTCAACACAATGCCGCAAAGTCCCAACTTCGGAGACCAGCAGTTAGTCAGTAATGACTCTTCAAACCTTGAGGGGAACATTAATTGCATTGAACCTATACACACTCCACTGATAAATGAGCAGAACATTGGAGCAAGAATCCTGAGGACACCGACATCGAGTAGCCAGATAACGAATTTAAAACCCGCAGCAGTTTCAAGTGAACCAAGTGTGCTTTCCACTAATGGTGAAGATGCAGATAAGGTCGACCCGATTATCCATTGTACCACACTAACCCCAGTGATTAAGCAGTTATGTATGGGGAGTATAATGTGGGCAATTGAGAACAGTAAAAGAGAGACTGTGACCATGCCAGTCCCAGCAAAATCAGACCCAGAGACCATGAAGGCATGTACATTAGACAAAGATACATATGAGGTACCTGAGAATAAAAGTGAAACGGAATGTTCTTTGGAAAATAGTACAATGTTGATAGAAACATTGGATCCTATATTCGAGACCATACATATGGGAGAATTTGGGGGTAATAAACAAGGTTCTGCAATGTCTGGGGGAAGATTTAAAATTCCAAAGAAGAAAAGCCCAAATGAAGGACAACGGCAAGACAATGACAGTCCACCGACATGGTGTGCACCACCAGATGAAAACTCTGACAATTTACCCAACCCTAGTGAACAGCAAGCTGCTAATGAGGATCTATCCACGGGATGTGAGACGAGTGACGACAGCATCCCACTTCCCATGCAAAAGGTGCAAGGTGACAGACCTCGCCTAGTGCATACCGAGGCACTCGACGATCATGGTGGGACCACTGACGACTGCGGTGGCGGCGCACCGCTTCCACCCTCGATGGCTCGAGCCTCTACACTGGTTGGTGCATTCCTGCATGTTCCGACTCCAGAAGTGCAGCTTCAGGGAATCTCGGCTGCCTCTAGTAAACCTGTTGGGACTCCGGACGGGGAGCATCGACGGAAGGCAGACCGGACTCCAGATGGGGAGCAGCCAAGCGCCGACTCTGATTCGCGCACGCCAGACCTTGCTCCGGACGGGCGGTGTCGCGGCCTCGGTGATGGCACGCTCAGGGTGACGGCGGATGCCACGGTGACAGGGAATGGATCGCGTGGCAGTCCCACTGGGTCGGCAGTGGCGACCAGCACCGGCGGTCCAAGACGGACACACCAATTCGCGCCATCGCCAGACGTTTATGCGAGCAACAATTCTCTCTCCAAGGCGACATGCTTCGACGTTTCTCTGCGGAGTTGCCCTTCCGGCACAGCAGGTGGCCGGAACCAGCGTGCACGGTCTCGGCCAACTTCCACATCTGGCACAGTTATCGCCCTGCATGATATTAGTGATGGTGCTACTTCGATGGCAACGATCCATCGGCTACAAGATGCCGTCCACCACAAACATAAAAAGAAAAAAGACTCCACCTTGTTCCTGGCATGCAGGGCGGATGGATTGGTGCGTAGGAGCAATCAGCGAGCTTTGCGCCGCCTTCCACGCTCGCAACTGAACCGTACGCACACGCCGGATCCTCCACTGGTTCCCAAGGATGACTTCGTGGAGATGCCATGGATCATGCCCCTTCCATCGCCACCAGAACCAAACCACAGCCAAGGCAACACTAACAAAGATGTTGAATGTTTTGCACGAATGAAAAACCAAGCACTGCACGAAGTACAACAAATGGAAAAGTAGAGACTTCGGCAACAGCATCACCTCCAACAGTCCAAGGTGAACCAGTGTGAACCCAAATCTCCACCGCTGAACCGGCTTGAGGACCAGCCTATTCTTGAGGCGGTCACCCATTAGACTGGACTTACAACGCTGTTCATACGTTCAAAAAGTCAAACACTTCTGTATTATAACCTGTTGTTGTTTATCGTTCCAGATATCGTCTGACCGGACCACTGTTCAAGTTTTTTTTTCTCGCATTCATGTTTTGTTATGGTACAACCTTGTTAGTGTGACGCACCCGACATCGCCCCATGTAAATAGTTACGTCATATACACACGCTGTACACAACACACGCACACACTCTTAGATGCACTCACGACACGATTATATTTTTAACCACGTAGGCACATATCTTTGTAAAAAGGGGGGATGTCATGATATTCAAACACACACATCATGATAGACACACCAACAGACAAATCAGAACACACACCACCACAACCAATCACAGAAAGATATAAAAGCACAAACACGACACCTGGTGGTCAGTATTAGCTGGAGAGGAGTACCAGGACAGACCTGCTACACGACACACTCAGGGAGACAGCACGTGCAGAGTATCCAGAACGAACTGTATTATAAGAGTTAAAATAAAATAGAGTTGTACCACATACAACTGTGTTGGCTCATCTGTGCACCAGAGCACCCAACACCACACTTACCATGATGAATGAGGAAGTAAGTCCGTGTTGTTATGGACGCTTGGTCAGCCCTCAACAATGGCTAAGATACTGAACCAGTTGCATAACGGTTTTAAGTTTGAATAGGGTGCGGAAAGTTCGATTCGTTCCAGGATTGATAATATAAGAAATAGGGCTTGGTTATTTTATAAACAAACTTCATTAAAACAAAAGAAAAGAAAACTGGCCGGGATTCTCTGATCCCGGGTCGGGGAATCCGCGGGGGGGGGGGCAGAATCGCATCACGCTGCTCCGCCGCCGGGCCGCCGATTCGGAGCAGTGGACAGCACTCCAGCACTGTACTAGCCCCCTAGGAAGGGGTGAATGCCTGGGCCTGGAGGCCCGTTGATGCTGGAGTCACTAGCTCCGGTTTTGATGCCGACGTCAACACTTGGCTGGGATTTCGGAGAATCCCAGCCACTATCTTTGAACTTTTACTTCAGCTCTAACACTAACAGATTACATGCAGTTTCCTAACCTTAACACGCAAGTTCCCATTACACAACATTGTACATGAACATACAGCTCTTGTTCCACTATCACAGAGAGACAAAGACAATACTTGCATTTACAAAGCATTTTTTCTTCTGCTGGGGACATTGATTCAGAATCCTTTTCCAAAGCCTGCCTTGGTGGCAACTTTCATGGCTTCTCTGCTCAGTTTCCACAGCCTTCTCTCTGTAACTTCACAGCAGCATTTCCTGTCTCTCTTTCTCTGCCCATCCCTCAAACAAAGGCTCGCCCCTGAGGTGGACAGACTTATCATAGAATTTACAGTGCAGAAGGAGGCCATTCAGCCCATCGAGTCTGCACCGACCCTTACACCCTGCTGTAGCCCACGTATCTACCCTATCCCCGTAACCCACTAACATTTTTTTTTTGGACACTAAGGGCAATTTAGCATGGACAATCCACCTAACCTGCACATCTTTGGACTGTGGGAGGAAACCGGAGCACCCGGAGGAAACCCACGCAGACACGGGGAGAACGTGCAGACCTACCACAGACAGTGACCCAGCTGGGAATCGATCCTGGGACGCTGGAGCTGTGAAACAACTGCGCTAACCACTATGCTACTGTGTTGCCCCAATCCATCATCATTATTTTGGCTAATTGCTCACTCCTGTTTATACATAAGAACAGAGCTATGCCATTATGCAACTAACCTTCCATTGACAGACACATAGGTCATCAGACTTTGTGCTGAACAAATGGGTTGGACAAACAAAGTTGTCCTGAATGACAATGGATCGTGAGTGGAACATCCTGGCTGAACTGGGACATCCTGTGCATTCCCATGAACAAGGTTAAGTCTGAATTGGACAAGCTAACTCAGGCTCTGGGCTTATCCCTCTGACTGTGCAGCTAGTAGTCTTTTCCTTCAGTCTGTTTAACCCCTAAATTGCCTGCTGCATCTTGGACCTCATTTATGGACCCAAGTTCCTAATATCTCCCTGCCAAGACAGTGTGAGAAAGTTAACTCTTTTGGCCAATCAATGCCATATTTACAGTGGACTTCTTTCAAATGAAATAACTGCACCTATCTGATTGTTCCACCCTACCTGTAATTGTCCTTTGGTTAGGTGTGCCCCAGCATTGTAGCACATCAAATTTACGGCAAAGTAAAGCAATTTCTTGAAGATCCCACATTCTATCCAGGTGCCAATTTCACCTCCCTCTACATGTGAAGAGATTGCAAAGTAGTTTATCTGCTATCAACTGACATCCGCTGGAATTAACTGACCATGACACTAAGAGTCAACTCTTTTTAAAATAAATTTAGAGTACCCAATAATTTTTTTCCAATTAAGGGGAAATTTAGCGTGGCCAATCCACCAAACCTGCACATCTTTGGGTTGTGGGGGTGAAACCTACGCAGACATGGGGAGAATGTGCAAACTCCACATGGACAGTGACCCAGGACCGGTATCGAATCCAGGTCCTCAGCGCCTTAGGCAGCAGTGCTAATCACTGCGTCACGGTGCCGGCCCATTCTAAGAGTCAACTCTACAGTCTCATTCATGGCAATTGCTACTAAAATGTTACTAAAATGCACTGCTGTGTTTGTTTTTTGTTTCTATTTTATGGTTTTGTATTTATTAAAAAATGGTTAATAAAAATATCATTTTAAAAAATGTTACTAAAATGATCTTCCTAGATCAGACAAATTAGGAGGGGCCTGTCAACCTTTCAGAATGATATGTACTAAGCAGTTCTGCCACTTACAATCATATCTCTTTTATGGCATTAATGTGTTCAAAGAGCTTATTATTAATGATGACATTTGCATAGGGTGTACAACATCTCAGGTCATCAATTGGACGGAGTCCTTTATTTACAAACTTATATAATTACTAGGTTTACGTTATTTATGTTCTTATTATAAGCTAATATTCTGATTTTCCTCATTAAAGGGCAGCATGGAAGCATAGTGGTTAGCACAGTTGCTTCACCGCTCCAGGGTCCCAGGTTCGATTCCGGCTTGGGTCACTGTCTGTGCGGAGTCTGCACATCCTCCCCGTGTGTGCGTGGGTTTCCTCCGGGTGCTCCGGTTTCCTCCCACAGTCCAAAGATGTGCAGGTTTGGTGGATTGGCCATGACGAATTGCCCTTAGTGTCCAAAATTGCCCTTAGTGTTGGGTGGGGTTACTGGGTTATGGGGATAGGGTGGAGATGTTGACCTTGGACAGGGTGCTCTTTTCAAGAGCCGGTGCAGACTCGATGGGCTGAATGGCCTCCTTCTGCACTGTAAATTCTATGAATATTTTACCCCAAATCTTCTTTTTGTTTCAGTGTCTGCCGGTCTTTTTTGTTGAAGGAAATTTTTCAAGGGGGTGAATAAACTGATCTGTTCATTTGTCTGGGCGGGGAAGGTGACCAGGATAAGGAAGGTGATACTGCAGAGGGTACGGCAGTCGGGTGTTGGAAGGGGAAGGGGGCAACCAAATTTGATGTATTATTATTGGGCGGCAAATGCAGAGAAGGTTCAGGGATGGAATGGGGAGGCAGGGGTTTGTGGGTGAGGATGGAGGGGGGATCATGTAAGATTTGGGGTTGCGGGCGCTGGCAATGGCACCGCTCCCGAAGATCCCCAGGGAAGTATTCGGTGAATGCAGTGCTGGTGGCCACGCTGAAGATTTGGAGGCAGTTTTGCAGAATTCCTCACAGTTGTCACTCTCAATTTCACCTGAATTAAGTGCTTCAACCTTTGAGAGCCTCAGCATCTGTGTGCTCTCGAAGGTTGAGGAGTTGGTCCATTCAATGGACCTGCATCCTAACTTCATGGTCGAACAAGACCCTGTCACTCCCCATCTCATGAATGGTGTGACTGGTGAACACTTTCGCCGTAGCACCTTGCATTGGGGGCCACATCTGTGTTACCTCTCTGCCATAGAAACATGAGTATTAGCCTTGGGGTTGTATGATTCAAAAGGTTAACAATTGGGTGTCAATCAGTGGCACACTCATGCATTGCAGCGCAGATTAAATTGGCACAATTGTTTTGTCAAGGGTCAGGGAGCTGATTAGGGAACTGACTTCCCCTTGTGGCAGACGAGGCACATGAAGATTGAAATTTGCAGTTAACTTCATCCTTAGGGGGCACCCTCATTCCCCCAGCTCTCATGGGCTGCGGATTAAACAAACCTTCCAACTTGAACAGCCAGCCACTCAGACACTAATCCCTGACAGCATGGCCTCTATAACCAGTGGCCTTGACCTTCCAGACATCTCATGCCGTGAAGCTTCAAAGTGCA
The DNA here is from genome assembly GCF_047496885.1 of Scyliorhinus torazame. NCBI lineage: Eukaryota > Metazoa > Chordata > Chondrichthyes > Carcharhiniformes > Scyliorhinidae > Scyliorhinus > Scyliorhinus torazame. Next base: position 314,796,996 of record NC_092707.1, read on the forward strand.
GCCTGTGTGTGAGGTTCTTTCTGACTGCAGCCATCCACCCCCTAGTGAGGTGCTTCTGTCCTCACGAGGCTGGAACCACCCCTTTGTCAGAGTCCTGCTTCACAAATAATGGGTCCTGTGATGTCATTCAGATTAACTCAACAAGTTTCAACTCAGAAAATCCGAAGCGCTGGTCCAATTGATGAGCACGACTGCAAAATTGGATTCTGCAGACAATTGCAATGGAAAAGTATTTGGACACCATATAGGGAAATGTTTGCTATTGCGTTTCTTTGGGAGGGGATCTGCCAGTCGCGTTGCACCCGAAAAGCAGCGTGGCACAATACAATGGGTAGATGCCGGGAGATCCACCTTCCACAATCTACCCAGGACAATCTGCCTCGCAAGCTCTAACACAATCCCACAGGACGTCGCGATGTGAATCCAGCCCATTGTGGGCATGATCACTTTCTGGCAAATCTGCATATGAGAGGGAGAAGCTAGTCTCCTCGAGTAAGCGTTCCGGAGATCTACCCATGGTGTGGGATCTAACTGCCTTGCTTTGGAGACCTTGGGTGAATGCTAGTCTCCACAAATGGGAACGAGATGGAATGGCACTCATGGGGGTCTCCCAGGGGATTGGAGGAGGCCCCCAGGTGCCTGCCCTCTAGGTGCAGTGGTGCCCTGGCAGTGCCACCTGGGTGCCAGCCTGGCAGCGCCAAAGTGCCCAGGTTGCACTGCAAGCTGGCAGGGGCACTGCCAGGGTGCAAAGCTGGCACTTTTGCGTGGTGGTGATTGGGCTGGCGCGTGCCTGAGGGGGGCAGGGCAGGCCCAGAGCCCCCCTTATAGTGAGTTGGGGATTGGGGTCGCTTTGGGGCTCGAGAGATTGGGACACTATTTGAAATGACATCCTGATCTCTCACTGTACTGAGGGGTTCTGGCGAGCAGAGCTCCCAGTGCAGAAAATGGGGCTAATTGCGGCCTCATTGGGGCGTTCCCCACCGAGGCCCCTGATCTACCCAGATGGGCGTTACACAGCAGGCAGTTTCTCGGTGCTCCGAACGCGGGGAAACACCCGACTAATCTCGCCCTAGGGACTCTACCCCCATTTGGATGGATCGCGCCCGTCTTTCCGTAAGAGTTAGTTTGGAGATTGCTTTCTTCTGAATTTATTTTGCCTACACACTCTGAACAAACACCAGAATCTATCCTTGCTACTTTGACTTTGGTGCATGGAGATAAACAGCAACAGCAACAGCAGCAGGCTGTCCTATAGTAAGGATCAGCAGTTGAGCTGTTCGAGGCAGAAGGTCAAAGCTCCAAAAAGCATCAGCAGATTGGGAAACCAACATCATCTTGCCCAGTTCCAAGTTTAGGCAAGACGGAAAACCCATTGAGCTGTCGGGTCAGTAATTTAAATATTTAAATAGCCACTTTATTGTCAGCTGAAGGCAGGATTCTGACTTCAACAGCCAGTGCATGGGTTTCCCGATCGCTGTGGAACTTGTCAAGGTCAACAAGGCGAGAACACAGCAGGAGGCTATTGTTCAATATAACTGGGAGCCATTGTTGGATAAAACTAACAGGCTTGACAGCTTTGAAATAGTGAATTGCTTTGCTGCAGTCTATGTGAAAGGCTTGTGCTCACAGCATTTGTTGTAAGTGCCTGATTTCAGTGTTTCACGGGTGATTTTTAATTTTTGGAAGCTATGCCACCTGCTTTGGGCTTGACTCACCTTCACCTCATTGCAGTCAACCTCACTGGAGAATGGGCTCAATTTATGCAGTTATAGCATGGACCCTTGATGAGGAACTGGAGCAGCCACACTAACAGCAACAGCACTAACAGCAGCAGCAACAAGGCACAGCAGCTGCCTTTACTGCAGGAACATGCTGCTCCCCAGGAGGGGAGGAATGGATACGGAGCTTGATTGAAGGAAGCAATGCCCGCGCAGCATAGTGTTATGGGCCAGGGCTTAGAGAACCCCAAAGTGTATCATGGAGTTCACCTGACCCACAACTTTTACTAGATTGTGTTATGGGGAGCACACGGTCCACTCTACAGATGTGGTAGAGCAGAAATGGTAAAGTATTTTTTAAAGCAAAACAATGTTTATTCTATGAACTGAAGTTAAACTTTTTAAAACATACAGTGAACATCTTAGCAACCATTAATCCAAATACAACCCCCAAAGAATACAACACTGAGTAATCCTTTAAGCTTTCCTTTTAACATCCATAAGACTTAAAACAAAAAACCTTTAAACAGAAGCACATTAGGTTATTATATTCACGACTGAGAACATTTATAATTCTGAATTCACCAAATGATCAAGAGATGTCTTTTCATGGCAGAGAGATCAACAATACACCTGCTCTGTCTGGCTTCAGCTCCAACACAGAAAACAAAACTAAAACACACCCTGCAGCAAACAGCCTAAAACGAAAGTAAAAAGCTGACAGACAGCCCAACTCCACCGACTCTCTGACATCACTGCAGTAATAAACACCCATTTCTTAAAGGTACTCTCACTACAGATATTTATATACATACCCATTTATAAGCTCCCATTTCTTATATACATGACACCACCCCCCAAGAAAAAATAAATAAAGCATCAACTTCAAGATGGTTTCATTTTTCACCTTTTCACCATCCTTTAAGAAATGCACACAGTAAATATACTTTATCGTTTCAAAAACCAACACACATAAACAGGTATGATAATATAGTCCATTTTTCTTTCTGCCTCCAACTGAAATCCTTCTTGATTGACAGTCTCTTTGAACAAAAAGGTCTCTGAACGATCCATCCATTTTTCAACGCCTCGGCATTTTTCTTTAAAGTCAGATACTTTAGTTCAATCTGGTCATAGAGGCCCTTGTAATTCTCCAACACATGAGCATTGGTTATCACAGCTTTCAGGCAGTCAAATGCCTGTTGAAACTCCGCTGTCCATTGAAATGTTCGACATTTCTTCAGCAAGTCCATCAGTGGAGCAATCACGCCACAAAACTTGTGCACAAATGTTCGATCAAATCCACTCTTGCCAAGTAATCACATTATTTCCCTTTATCTTGAGGGTATCGCAAACTCCTCAATACTTGGTTTCACATCCCGTGTGACCATTCGACCCTGTCCGATTGTATGGCCAAGGAAAGCGACTTGGGCTTTTCCAAATTCACTTTTGGTTAGGTTTATCACCAAACCCGCCTCCTGAAGTCGATCGAATAACTCAATCAGATGTTTTAAATGTTCTTTCCATGTCTGGCTGAAAATTACCAGATCGTTGATGTATACCGCACAATTGGGTAATCCTGAAACAAATTTGTTAGTTAACCATTGAAATGTGGCTGGGGCGTTTTTCATACCAAATGACATAACTTTGAATTGGTATATACCATCTGGAGTCACAAAAGCTGAAATCTCCTTCGCCCTTTCGGATAAAGGTACCTGCCAGTAACCTTTAAGTAAATCCAGTTTGGAAATAAAAGCTGATTGTCCCACTTTCTCAATGTAATCCTCCAAACGTGGGATAGGATAAGAGTCTGTTCTTGTAACTGAATTAACCTTTCTGTACTCCACACACAACCGTTAGGTACCGTCTGGTTTAGGTACCATCAGTATGGGTGAGCTCCATTGGCTGCAACCCACTTCAATTATGCCATTTTTAAGCATACTCTCAATCTCTTTGTTAACCTGTGTCAATTTTAAAGGGTTAAGTCTATATGGATGTTGTTTGATTGGAACAGCATTTACCACATCTACATCATGTATAGCCATTTTAGTACTTCCCAATTTATCTCCACAAATATGCCCATGTGATATCAATAACTTTCAGGTCAGATCATTTTTCCTCTGGAAGGCAATGCAACAATTTATCCCAATATTTAAGAACATCCTCGTTTTCCAATTTAATTTGAGGTATGTCAAATTCACAGTCATCTGGATTTGGTTCGTCACTTTGAGTTTGAATCATTAAAGCCTCCTCCTTTTTCTGCCCTTCCCTTTCAAAGTACCTTTTAAGCATATTCACATGACACACTCAGTGAGTCTTCCTTCTATCTGGTGTTTTTAACCACATAATTCACCTCACTTAATTTCCTTTCAATCTGATAAGGTCCACAAAACCTAGCTTCTAAAGGTTCACCCGCCACTGGTAACAATACTAAAACTTTATCTCCACTGGCAAAACTACGAACTTTGGATTTCTTGTCCTCTACCCGTTTCATCGTATTTTGTGCAACTTTTAAATGTTGTCTAGCAAATTCACCTGAACTATTTAACAGTTCCCTGAAATTTGACATGTAATCCAATAATGTAATTTCCGATTTCTCACTCTCCAAATTTTCCTTAATCAATTTAAGTGGTCCTCTTACCTCATGACCAAAAATTTGTTCAAAAGGACTGAATTTGGTTGACTCATTAGGTGCATCCCGAATTGCAAACAGTACAAATGGAATTCCTTTTCCCCAATCCTCTGGTTAATCTTAACAATAAGCCCTCAACATTGTCTTTAATGTCTGATGCCACTTTTCTAACACTCCCTGCGATTCTGGATGGTGCGCAGTTGATTTAAATTGTTTTATTCTAAGCTATCCATAACTTCTTTGAATAACCTTGAGGTAAAATTTGATCCTTGATCTGATTGTATTTCTGTGGGTAGTCCATATCTAGTAAAGAATTTAAGTAACTCCTCCACAATCTTTTTAGCTGTAATATTATGTACTGGAATGGCCTCTGGAAACCTAGTAGACACATCCATTATAGACAAAAGATATTGATTCCCACTTTTTGTTTTAGGAAGCGGTCCTGCGCAATCAATCAGGACCCTTGCAAAATGTTCCTCAAATGCTGGAATGGGCATTGGTTTTATCACTGCTTGAGGTTTCTTTATCACTTGACATGTGTGACATGATTGACAAAATTTAACTACATCTTTATGTAGTCCAGGCCAATAAAAATGCTTCTGGATTTTAGCTTGAGTTTTCCTTATTCCCAAATGACCTCCCACTGGTACCTCATGTGCAACTTGCAACACCTCCTTTCTATACCCTACCTGCAATACTACTTGATGAACTTCTGCCCACTTTTCATCCGCCTGCATATGTAAAGGTCTCCATTTTCTCAGCAAGACATCACTTTTACGGTAATAACACTCTGGTATACACTCAGGTTCCTCTTCCGTGTATGCTTTCTGATACATCTGGTTTATTTCTACATCTTTCTGTTGTAACTCCGCCAATGTTCCTGTACTAAAAATATCCGCCTCACCCTCCACTATCTGACCAAAAATCGTTTCTGATAATTGCACTTCACCTTTATCTTCACTCTCTAATTTCTCCTCTTGTCTTAACGTGTGACTTTGCAACCTTGTTACTACACAATCCGGAAATATCCCAGGATATTCGTCCTTCAACACTTCAGTTGTCTGATTTTCCACTGGCTTATCAACCACAGTAGGCATCACTCCCACCTGCGATCCAGCTATATCATTACCCAAGATAAACTGTATTCCTGGACAAGATACTTTCTCTATTACTCCTACTACCACTTCACCACTCTTCACTGGACTATATAGCCCCTCAAGGTGAGGGCTTGGCCCCTAAAGGTGCGGAGAAATCCGCACCTTTGGGGCGGCCCGACGCCGGAGTGATTCCCGCCACTCCATCCAGCTGGGACCCCCCGCCCCGCCGGGTAGGGGAGAATCCCGGCCAATGCGTTTGTCCTGATGAGTGCAAGACAAAAGGTTTTGGTGAGATCTCTATTTTTTCAGCAAAACTCAAATATTTACTTCTTAAATGTGGCACTGCAAGTACTGTGCACTGCAAAACTGCTGCAGGAAATGCAGTGTAATAATAATAATCTTCATTGTTATCACATTAACACCGCAATGAAGTTACTGTGAAAATTCCCTAGTCGCCACATTCCGGTCGCCTGTTTGGGTACACGGAGGGAGAATTCAGAATGTCCGATACACGTAACAGCACGGGCAGGATTCTCCACTCCCGCGCCGAAGTGCCCACGCCACCGTGAACGCCGTCGAGGTTCACGACAGTGTGAAACGGCCCCTATCCCAACCGATTCAGACCCCGACAATGGGCTAGGATCGGGGCCGCGTCATCTACACGCGGCAGGCCTTGTCGCCACGTAAAGGCGGCGCCGCAAACATTATGCGGCCAGCGCCACATAACTGCCGTCACCCGCGCATGCGTGGTTGCCGTCCTCTCCGAGTCCGCCCCGCAAGAAGATGGCAGACGGATCTTGCGGGGCCGCGGAAGGAAGGAGGTCCTCCTTCAGAGAGGATGGCCCGACGATCGGTGGGCACCGATCGCCCATCCCCTCCCCCATCCCCCATCCCCTCCCCCCGCCACGCAGGCAGCCCCCCCCCAGCGTTCCCGACGGCAGCGACCAGGTGTGGATGGCGACGGGGGGAACCCGCCGTTTTGGCCTGGCCGCTCGGCCCATCCGGGCCTGAGAATAGCGGGGGTGCCGGAGAATCACCATTTTGGGTGTCTCCGCCGATTCTCCGGCCTGCGGCCCGCGGAACCCGACGGGGCCGTTCCCGCCGCTTGGGAGAATCGCGAGAGAGCGTCGGACCGGCGTCCTGGGAAATTTTGGCGGCCCAGGCGATTCTCCCAACCGGCGCGGGAGTGGAGAATCGCGCCCCACATCTTTCAGGACTTGTGGTAGGAAACCGGAGCACCCGGAGGAAAACCACGCAGACACAGGGCGAACGTGCAGTAATAATGAGTGTAAAATTATTGGTATTTTGATATATTACTTCATAAAATGCCAGGGAAGGAGTTTGTCCCTTTTGCAAATTGTTAATATGTGTTTTATTTTATTTTAATTATGGTCAAGAAACTGTCTTGAACATTACAAACATGACAAGTTAATTAAGCCCAGTTCTGCACTTGCCTGTATTTGTACATTCATGGAATCGAATAATGCGTTGTTGATGCTGCACAGAAATGTCCTCAACAAGGATCCAGTGAATAGTCCTATTGTTTCCTTGTTTGTAAAGATTTCCTCCTAATTTGCATCAGTACCAGGCAGTAAGAGCTCTGAATTCATTAGAAAAGCAGACTGAAAGCTGTATCCTGTGAGGTGCACACACTAAGCAATTTTAAGTCTCTGCTCACCACCATTTTTTTTAACTGCAACATGAAAAGTCATGAATATCTCTCTATTTATTTGAAAATCATGGAGGGGAGGGATAGGGACGCTGGTTATATCGACACTGGAAATCCATTGATTTTGTGGCAGCCAGTGAAAACAAAAAATATTGGAAATGGTGAATGTGACAAAAGAACATTAAGCACTATTGTCACTGTGCTGAAAGGAGGGTCAAATCTGGCCCAAACAGATAACATTAAATATTTTTATTTCTCTCATTCAATGTACGATTTGCAGTTAAGCCTTGTGAATTCAAGAACATTTGTTACCACAAACTATCTTTAATTCAGTGCTAATTGAAACTAATTAAACAATCTCACTAGTATCCCTGTTTAATTAGGATTTTCACACTGCATTTATGATTAAAGCAACATAAATGTTCCAAGAAAATCCCAAATGAATGTGAATAATTAAAATTTACCACATTAGATCTGCACTGCTGCAACCCGATGTCCTGATGAGCCCAGCATGTAGAAAGCAGTCAACAAAATGACAACTTAACATGTCCCGTATCACACTGCGTTAGACAGTCTAGTGGTACAAATCTGAAGTATGTATCCAGTATATACATGTCCGTACATGTGTAATGATATCCCGTCAGAATTTAACAGAAAGTTATATTTATTAATGTATCTCAGGAACCAACATTTCAGAGCCAACATATTAAATACCATTATATCAAAGAGTTCTGTATGTAGAAACAACAGCATGGGCCAGATGTTTGTGGAGTTGGATCGAATCTGGAGATCTTTAAAATGGTAGGTGGGACCTGGACCAGAGATCCCGCCCTCATTTCTGACACAGAGAGGAGGACAGGGTGTGAATCACATAGGCAGGAAGCTCGAACACAGCATGGCCATTTGAAATTAGTGCTGAGCTCAAACAGACCCCATTTTCGCTGTTCCAAGGGCCTTAACTCACAGTATGGGAGTCATGAATCCATGGATTAGATGTAAAGATCTTATCAAAGGATGGATCAAGTCCTTTTAAGTGTCACAATCTCCAGCCATTTAAACGGGTAAAAGAATGATGTAGCTATCAGAGAGAGTTACAAAACACGCCTGGCTGAACTGTAGTTAGCACTGCTGCCTCACAGCTCCAGGGATCCGAGTTCAATTCCGGCCTCGGATGACTGTCTGTGTGGAGTTTGCACTTTTTTCCCGTGTCTGCGTGGGTTTCCTCCGGGTGCTCCGGTTTCCTCCCACAGTCCAAAGTTGTGCAGGTTAGGTGGATTGGCCATGCTAAATTGCCCCTTAGTGTCCAAACGTTTAAGTTGGATTATTGGGTTATGGGGATAGGGTTATAGCCATCTGGGATGGCCACTTCCAGAATACAAAATGGACATTTGCAAAGATTGCAGGGAAAAATGGACAATGTTAAGAAAGCAAGCAGGCACAGAGCCTATCTACATATTGGAGAAACAGCTCCCAGACGAGACTGAAACTGTAGGCCCATTAGCATATGGTTGGCCCATCGTCGGGAACAAAGGAAGATACTTGGAACTCGCTGCCGGAGGAGGTGGTGGAAGCAGGGACGATAGTGACATTTATGGGGCATCTTGACAAATACATGAATAGGATGGGAATAGAGGGATACGGACCCAGGAAGTATGGAAAATTGTAGTTTAGTCGGGCAGCATGGTCGGCACGAGCTTGGAGGGCTGAAGGGCCTGTTCCTGTGCTGTACTTTTCTTTGTTCTTTGTACTTAATAACCGATCTGGCCCCAGGCCACGCGGCGCCAGCTCCCCAAACCGAAAGCAGAAACAAAGCAAGGCCAATGGCCACCTAGGACACGCCCAGCCATCAGGACACCTAGCACTTTATTGGTCAGGATCAATGCGAATGATCAAGAAATGGTCCAATTGATTGGGGCCAAGTTCAAGGCCCGCCCAAAAGCACGCGAAGCCCCCTTCGGGTATAAGAAGAAGGCCCCAAGAGAGAATCGCTCTCTAGGAATCGGCTCTCAAAGCGGAGAGACCCTTCCACCAGCTACACCAGAAGCAAGTAAGTGGCAGCACGGTAGCCTTGTGGATTTTGTGGTTTGGGGCAGCACGGTAGCCTTGTGGATAGCACAATTGCTTCACAGCTCCAGGGTCCCAGGTTTGATTCCGGCTTGGGTCACTGTCTGTGCGGAGTCTGCACATCCTCCCCGTGTGTGCGTGGGTTTCCTCCGGGTGCTCCGGTTTCCTCCCACAGTCCAAAGATGTGCAGGTTAGGTGGATTGGCCATGCTAAATTGCCCTTAGTGTCCAAAATTGCCCTTAGTGTTGGGTGGGGTTACTGGGTTATGGGGATAGGGTGGCGGTGTTGACCTTGGGTAGGGTGCTCTTTCCAAGAGCCGGTGCAGACTCGATGGGCCGAATGGCCTCCTTCTGCACTGTAAATTCTATGAATAAAAATTCTATGAAGTCCAAGGTCAACACTCGCTACCAGACGGACGACCTTAGCTGTTCCCCTCTACCACTTCGACCCCAGCAGCCTCAGAACTGAACAACAGCCATTGTTCCTCTGACTGAGTGGGTGCCCGAAGCTAAGTATAGGCTTTAGCTGTAGTGATAGTTTAGTCTGTAGTATTTTGTGCATGAGTAGATATTGCTGTGTATGTAAATAAATAGTATTGACTTTGAACTAACTAACTGGTGTACCGACTCTTTGATCAGTATTCGGTTTTGAAACTTGTGGCGGTATCGATAGATACCTGGCGACTCTAAAGCAAACGTAATTAGAATTAAGGAAGGCGACCATATTGACCGCCATATTTAGAAACAACGAAAGAGAGCAACATTTACTGGCGACATCTGACGGGATTCAACCTAGAAGTGGCCTAGTCACTCCGAGAGAAATTTGAATTGGAATCCAATTGGAAACAGAAAAACCACAAGTGTAAGACCAATACTGATCAAACCTCCAAGATTCGGAAGTGTGTTAATGCATGCGTACTAACAGGAATATAAAGTAAACCTGAGAGATTTTGTTGCGTAAAACTGTCGGGAGTTTTGTAGGCCGGAAATTAACGTAAGCCGGACCCGTGTTTGCATCACCACTTTATCACCCCCTGTTCCAAATTCGGCAGAAATCCCAGAGATAGAGAAAAATGGCAATGAAGGCAATGGAACGCCTTATGAACCCCCAGGAATTCGAGGTCGCAGCGACCAGTAGAGAAGGACAGTGTCCCGTATGGGAAGAAGAGATCAGAAAATATCTCAAAGGGAAAGAATGGCCCCTTTGGAGTGAATTCTGGAATGAAACAGGTCCCGGGAGTATAGGGTATACTTGGTGGGAGAACCTGACAGAGGTCCATAAGAAGAGCTTAGGGCAATCGTGTCCTGCTTGGCACAATTGCGAGGCACAGAGGAGCTCGTGAGGATGTTCCGTAGAGAGATTGAGGAGAGAGACAAGAGTAGTGAAGGAGATGTGAACGGATATGAGAGAGAGAACAAGGAACTGAGAGAGCAATTAGCGGCGAGGGACAAGGAGGTGGAGGATGCCAAGCGGGCACACCAGTCTTGTCTCACCCATTTGAGCAGCTTTCAGTCCCAATATGACAAAACCTACCAAGACACGCAACGCGCGGTGTTGGTAAGACAAGAAACCGAAGAACAAGTCGAGCAGTTGCAGAAACAGTGCGATGACTTAAAAGCAGCCCTACGAGCACTCCACACTTCCACAACGGAACAAAGGCAGAGCTCGGTAGATCACGCAAAGTGCCGGAAGCAAATTGCAGAATTACAATCTCAGCTTTCTGTTCAGAATGGGTTTCAGAGCACGTTTGGACCCCAGTTAGACCAGGAAAATGGCCCCAATTGGCAGGAGTTAAATGAGACTGCCCATAGATATGTGCATGGGACATGTACACAGGAAAAACTCCAGAAACGAAAAGCACTCCAACCCCCGACTGCACAAGCAGAACACACCCCTATGAACCCTGTAACCACACATCGCAGGGCCGCAGCAGGAGATTCAGATTTCCTATACACTACCCCGTTAACCGTCACCCAATTACGGGACGCGAATGATAAGATTACACCGTTCCTACCCACATCGGACCCCCACCAGTTCTTTGCTAGAGTAAAACAGCAGGTGACCATGTACGGCCTGGATGAAAAGGAGCAAGTGAAGCTCACAGTTTTAAGCCTCGACCCTTCAGTCGTGGCAGCCCTTCCCGACCCACAGAATGTAGGAGGAGGCACACTACAAGAAATGCACACAGCGATCCTAGATACAATCGGCTATAACAAAGGAGACCCCGTAGAAGGCCTAAACAAGTGTAGGCAAAAGAAAACAGAGCACCCCACAACGTTTGCTGGATGCTTGTGGATACATTTCACAGCAGTATTCGGAGAGTTAGCCCGCGCCCATTTGTCCCCAGATAATATGGCCAAATGGACTCGCATCCTAGTCTCTCATGCGACAGAGGCAGGACAGAGAGCTTGCGCAAATTACGACCCCTCAGACGAGGCCCATAACGAGAAATGGGTTTTGAAAAGATTGTCCCACACTTGGGAACAGTCCATCCAAGGCAAAACCGCATTTGTTAAAACAGAGGAAGAACAGGCAGACATGCATCCAATTCGGACGCACCAGAACCCCGCATGGGTAAATGAGGGCAGGAACAGACAGTCCACAGCAACCCAAATCCCAGGAGTGTTACAATTGTGGACAATTAGGACACTATGCACCCCAGAAGCAGCAGAGAAACCAGCAGACAGGCACCCAAAATAATAACAGGGCAAAGCCAATCCACAGCGTTAGCGCCTGTTCTGTGAACGCAGATATGAACGGCACCGATTGACGGTGTTCGGGCTCCCCAACTTGGGTCTGCGACACCCTATGGGACAAGTCCGGTAGACCGGTAGTGGCAGGCACAGTCTGGGGACACACCGTAGAATTCCTCTGGGACACAGGAGGGTCCCGCACCACGCTCAATTCCTCAACGATGTTTCAGCGAGACACGTGGCCCACCACCGACACCATTACACTCAGCGGTTTTTACAGGGCATTTACAGCAGGGACACATCACAGCACCTGTAGCAATCCAGATAGGGAACATTATAACAAGACACCCCGTAGTTCTGGTCGATCTACCCCAGACAGCCGAACACATCTTAGGAATTGACTTCATGAGCTCCCACAACCTCTCATTTGATCCGGTAAATAAATGTGTGTGGAGAATGGCAAAGGCAGCACGAGCCCCCGCCACGCTCACAGTTGGAGAGTATGAAAATAAGATCAGCGCAGTAGGAGATTTCTGGTTTGACCCTCGAGCCATTAGTCAGAACAAACAAGTTAGGGCAGTCCTGCAGCAACACAAAGCAGCATTTGCACAGCACAAGCACGACTGTGGCAAGATCGCTGGCTTAGTGAATATTACAGGTTCCGACCCCAGACCCCAAAAGCAGTACGGTTTTCCCCAAGAAGCAGAGGGAGAAATCTCAAAAGTAATACAGAGTTTGCTTGATCAAGGCGTACTCCGATCAGTAGCCTCCACGAATAACGCACCAATTTGGCCCATCAGGAAACCCGCTGGATCATGGCGACTGATCATTGATTACTGGGAACTGAACAAATTAACCCCAGTAGCAGCCCCCACCATAGCCACGAGTCCCGAGACCATGCTCAAACAGGGACTACAGTCAAATTTGTTTTCGGTTTTGGACATTAGCAATGGCTTTTGGTCCATTCCATTGAATAAAGCGTTCCAATATAAATTCGCATTCATATTCCAGGGACAGCAATATACGTGGACATGCCTTCCACAAGGCTTCCGCAACTCCCCCTCCATTTTCCACCGATAGCTGGCAAATGGATTAGCAAAATTTTCCCGACCCAATTGTCTGGTCCAATGTGTAGATGATCTGCTACTACAGGCGGACACAAAGGGAGAGCACATTTCGCTTCTCGCCGAACTATTAGGATTCCTACAACAAATTGGCTGTAAAGTGAACCGCAAGAAGGCCCATATTTTACAGGAAAAAGTGATTTACTTAGGAACAGTAATCACACATGGCAAACGCGAAATCGAGCAGAAAAGAATCGACTCGATCGTCAAATTACCTCTGCCCCATAATGTCTCAGCCCTCCGGTCATTTCTAGGACTGGTTGGCTACTGCAGAAACCATATCGACGGTTTCGCCACAAAAGCAGCACCCCTATCCGAACTTCTCAAGAAACAAGCACCTTGAGAATGGCTTCCATGGCACACGGATGCTGTGGATGCTTTAAAAAGAGCCCTCAGTACAGCCCCTGCATTACAGGTCCCAGATCCATTTTACCCGTATGCAATTGAGGTTGCAACTACCGACCGAACCCTTTCGGCCGTGCTCCTCCAAGAATGACATGATCGATTAGGCCCCATGGCATACTCCTCACACGTATTAGATCCAGTCGAGCAATGATTTTCTGCCTGTGAAAGGCACCTGCTCGCAGTTTTTTGGGCAGTACAATACTTTGCCTACATTACAGGACTCAACCCCATCACCATTCTCACTGAACACACCCCAACACAGCTACTACTAGACGGTCGACTTAAGAATGGCACAGTCAGCCAGATCCGCGCAGCCCGTTGGGCCCTTCTTTTACAGGGACGGGACATCACGGTTAAGAGAACCAAGACCCACACTTCCCCAGCCGATAACTTACAATATGCAGGTACCCCACATGAATGTGCGATCATCACCACAAAGCATAATACAGGACCCTTTATACCAAAGTCAGCCCCCAGGAAAGCAGGTACTACACCCCAGAGACCCCAGCCCACAGACACATGCGCACCCCTTAGAATCTATGTGGATGACTCCTCCACAGTTCTAAATGGAAAAAGAATTACCGGTTGCGGTATTTATGTAGAGGATGCGCAGGGACACGCCCTAGAAGAGATTGCATTAAAATTGCCAGGACATTTAGGCTCGCAGGCAGCAGAACTGGCAGCCATAGCGTACATTGTAGATCACCCCGACTCGTTTCCGACCCCAGCCGACATATATTCGGACAGTTTATATGGCTGCAACAGTTTAACAGAATTCCTACCCCTGTGGGAAACTAGAGGATTCATTTCCGCAGACGGAAAACCCCTACCCTCAGCCCCATTACTCCAACATATTCTGAAAACGGCCAAAGACCGTAAATATGGAAGCATCAAAGTTCAAAGTCATCATCGTTCTTCCCCCCCTGGTAATGTTAAAGCAGACGCCCTAGCGAAGGCAGGTTCCAGACATGGTCACTTTTGGAACCCCCCCGAAAGCACCCAGTACACGTGGTTCAGGTCTCACAGACCAACATTCAAGATTTGGCAAAGGCTCAAAAGGAAGATGAGCAGCTCAGGGATGTTTTAAAAGGCAACTTCCCAGCCCCTTATGATTAGTTCAAAAACGCGATAACCACACATGACGGTGTGATTCTAAAAGACGGCATTTATGTCATCCCCAGCCAGGACCGGAATCAAATAATTTGTCAGTTCCATGACAATCATGAACACCAGGGCATTGAACCCACCCTAGCCCACCTCAGACCCCTGTGCTGGTGGCCTGATTTAAAAGCCAATGTTACACATTACATTGAGAATTGCTTAATCTGTGCCCAGAACAATCCGGACAGATATGCTAGAAAGGCTCAGCTAAATCACACCCGCCCCGTTAATGGCCCCTGGACGAATTTGCAAATCAACTATATAGGACCTCTACCCCCCTGCAGAAATGGCTTTAAGTATGTGTTGGTGTCATCGACACCTTCACAAAATGGGTGGAAGCTTTTCCATCCATTACAAACACTGCCAAAACGACAGCTAAAATCCTAACCCAGCATTGAGTCCGACCAAGGCTCCCATTTTACAGATGAAAAACATCCTTACAATTTTCGGAACAAAACAAAAGTTTCATATTGCATACCACCCCCAATCAAGCGGCATTGTAGAAAGAATGAACAGAACAGAACTCTAAAAGCCACCCTCAGAAAAATGGTGCAACAGCACAACAGCACCTGGGACACAGTTCTCCAATTTGCATTAATGTTCATTCGAAACACAGTATCCACATGATACATCCCCCACACCCTCATGACCAGACACCCCATGAAAGGGACAGAATATTTACTAGGACTGGATTTGGTCAGCCCCGCAGTCACCGCCCTCACGCATGAGAAAGCAGTATAACAGATTATTGAAAATGTGAAAGCAGCCCAGCTTGCAGCAGCCGTCAGGCTTGGAACCCGCAAGAAACAAAGCAAAGTTTGCTTTGATAAAACAGTACACACCACCGAGTTTGTAGTAGGGCAGCAAGTGATGCTATCCTTATACAACCCCCGTTCATTACTTTCCCCCAAATTTTCCGGCCCGTACTCCATCTCAGATAAAGTCAGCCCCTCTGTGTATAAGATCACCTAACCGAATGGCAAGTTTGCGTGGTTTCACATAAACCAGCTTAAGGCTTATGGCTTGCAGAACAACCATTCACACCACATCTCGCTTGCAGCAGCAGATGAGCACGCCCCATCCACGAATGATGAATTCCTACCCTCCCCCAACATGTCCAGCCCATCTTCAGACACAACTTCGACTCCACCCACAGAGGCACAACTCCGCCTCTCCCTTCCTTCAACCAGCAGCGACAGTGACAGCGATAGCGAGGACGACAGCCCCAGCACACCACGTTACGATTACACCCCTGCACCAGGCCCCACTCCCAGCAATACCGAATGTGATTCCAGCCACCCCTTCGAGATAACATACATTAAAGCCCCTGATCCAGAACCACCGCCCGGCGATTACGGACTAACCCCTAGCAGCTCCAACCTCGACACAAGATTCTGGCACCAAGACAATTCGTTCAGGCTCATCCGGAATGATGAGATGGACCCCAATTCGCCCCAAGCAGCTTTAGCAAACCTACTCCAGTCAAGAGTATGGCAGCCGGGAGAAGATGATGACATAGAGTCTGACTCCCACCAAACGAATCCCTTTGCGACTCTGTTCGCTTTAGAGCAATGAGGTGTCCAGATGATGGTAAAAAGGAACCGATGGAGAGTTACGATGTCCTTTCTGATGGAACCTGCACCATGTTTGTTATGCATGTTTGTTCATTATTGTGAATGTTAAATGTTGTTTGTTAATTTAAAGTTTTCATGGCCCCACGCCACATCTTGATGCAGGCAGAACTACCCTTCTGATGCCCAATGGCTGTTAGAGGAACTAGTTTGTCGAATGACAACCAATCATAAGAACATAAGAACTAGAAGCAGGAGTAGGCCATCTGGCCCCTCGAGCCTGTTCCACCATTCAATGAGATCATGGCTGATCTTTTGTGGACTCAGCTCCACTTTCCGGCCCGAACACCATAACCCTTAATCCCTTTATTCTTAAAAAAACTATCTATCTTTATCTTAAAAACATTTAATGAAGGAGCCTCAACTGCTTCACTGGGCAAGGTATTCCATAGATTCACAACCCTTTGGGTGAGGAAGTTCCTCCTAAATCATAGCTACTCTTCTGATTCAAAGGTAATCATAAGAGGTAGCCCCCACGACGACCACAAATTCTTACCGTTCTTGCCGGTCGCTCAGGCAGTGGAGAAATGGCACTGGTCCCCGCCCTGCCTGAGGATCCCCCTCTGGTCAGCTACACTCAGGTAGAGCACATATGGCACTGGTCACCGTCCTACCCGGGGGTTCCGCCCATTCTTATCCGTCGCAGCCCATACGCACCCCATTTTGGCTTTTTAAGTTCAAAACTCTTTTGTTTCTTTATGGCAACCCTTAGGTTGCTTCCAGATGCTATTTACATCCTCAAACACAAGGATAGTAGATCACACAGGCTGCGAGATGGCTCGCACTGTGTCAGTATTTTTCTCGGATGTCTTGTCCCAAGTATTTGGTTTAAAAAAAAAAGAGTGAGTTACAGATGGTGACCAATTATAATGGGTGAGTGGCAATAAAGGACAGACAGACGAGATCTTAAACAAGATAATAACTGAAATTATGCTTGTGTCCATAAAACCTCAGGAACTTCAGAAGAAGAAAAGAAGACAGAAAGAAGGAAAGATGAAGACAACCATCATGCTCTACAGTTGGATCTTAGCGGCATCCCTCCAGCTGCGCGCGGACGCTACCCCCCTGACCCCTACCACACAGGCCGTGAATGTTTCCCACCCAAGCCATACACTAAACCCCAAGATAGTTACCGATACACCGACCTGGTGTGACAAGTTCATCACCTGGTATTCCCTGTCCTACGTTGTGGAAGACCTGTTAGTACTGGCGATACTCTGCAGTGTCGTTCAGACCCTTAGACTCAGGAAATGGCGGAGGAAAGCCTCCCGCACCCCAGTATACACCCTCAGGTCCCCTATTTTCGGACTTCAACAAACTTTAAGTGAATTAAAGTACATCCGTTTTTTTGTGTGTGTTTGTTTCGTTTGAATAAAGAAATGCTTGACTGCCAAGCCAGAGAAACCTGTGTTGCTGCTATTGTACAGTTTAAAATGTTGTAAATTATTTTGATTGATTAAGGATAGTTTAGTTAAGGACAGTTAGAGGTTGCAGTTTTTTTTTGTAATGCATGCCTGAATGTCATAGTGCCCCATAGAATTTTATAATGTGTGTGTACATAAAGAAATATTTAGGTAAAGTTTCAACTCATAGGACAGAGTAGTGTACTGCCTGTCATTGCTTATGGGTGCCCGACTTAGGAGGAGAACGAAGAAGATGCAGTAATTTGATCCTTCATGCTTCACATTGAGGATCACGAGGAGGGTGTGTAGCCATCTGGGATGGCCACTTCCAGAATACAAAATGGACATTTGCAAAGATTTCAGGGAAAAATGGACAATGTTAAGAAAGCAAGCAGGCACAGAGCCTGTCTGCATATTGGAGAAACAGCTCCAAAACAAGACCGAAACTGTAGGCCTATTAGCATATGGATGGCCCATCTCCGGGAACAAAGGAAGATACTTAAGTAACCGATCTGGCCCCAGACCTCACGGCGCCAGCTCCCCAAACCAAAAGCAGAAACAAAGCAAGGCCAATGTCCACCTAGGACACGCCCAGCCATCAGAGCAACCACCCCTTTATTGGTCAGGATCAGTGCGAATGATCAAGGAATGACCCAATTGATTGGGGTCAGGTTCAAGGCCCGCCCAAAAGCGCGCGAAGCCCCCTTCGGGTATAAGAAGAAGGCCCCAAGAGAGAATAGCTCTCTTGGAATCGGCTCTCAAAGCGGAGAGACCCTTCCACCAGCTACACCAGAAGCAAGTAAGTTTAAGGTCAACGCCTGCTACCAGACGGACGACCTTAGCTGTTCCCCTCTACCACTTCGACCCCAGCAGCCTCAGAACCGAACAACAGCCATTGTTCTTCTGACTGAGTGGGCGCCCGAAACTAAGTATAGGCTTTAGCAGTAGTGATAGTTTAGTCTGTAGTATTTTGTGCATGAGTAGATATTGCTGTGTATGTAAATAAATAGTATTGACTTTGAACTAACTAACTGGTGTACCGACTCTTTGATCAGTATTCGGGTTTGAACCTTGTGGCGGTATCGAAAGATACCTGGTGACTCTAAAGCAAACGTAACTAGAATTAAGGAAGGCGACCATATTGACCGCCATATTTAGAAACAACGAAAGAGAGCAACAGGGTGGTGGCACGGGCTTGAGTAGGGTGCTCTTTCCAAGGTTCGTTGCAGACTCGATGGGCCGCATGGCCTCCTTCTGCACTGTAAATTCTATGATTATGTCCTATTTCTGCAGTTTCAATAGAGTTCTTTGTTGACATTTTCCAAGGGTTGCTATTACAGCGGAGGTTCTGCTGAACACTTGGCTAAGTTTTAACAACTACAAAAACACAGGTGCTGGATTCTCCATTCCTGAGCCTAAGTGCTGATGCCAATGGAGGATCCGTGGTGTTTCACAACGGGAAAATCGGCATGAAATCTTCATCGATTCCGCTACCTGTAAGGGGCTAGCACCAGCGCCATGTGAAACTCCCGCAGAAGGGGCGGAAAGCTGTTGGAGAATTGCCAATCCCGTGCTGCACATGCGCAGGGCTGACAAGCTGCAGCTGCGTATATGCCTACACACACACCACACATGCACCGGTTGCACCGGGAAAGATGGCACCGGCCGTGCTAGGCCGTGTACCTGTCCACCGCGGCCATACAGCCCATCGCCTGGCCAACCCCCACCACTCCCCCCAGCCCTGACGGAAGCCCCCCAGCCAGCGGCACGGTTCTTGGTCGAGTGTGGCACCGCTGGATACTGTCGGCATGCCCTCTTTCTCGCCCCGCAGCCGGCACGCCAGGCTCCTGACCACTGGGAGCACACGTGGCCCGTGCCATCGGGAACTTGTCCCATCGGACATGGAGCATCGCGGATGGGCCGGCTAACCACATACCAACGGCGTTGCGACTGCGTGCGGTGTGCGTCCCAATGACGCTGATTTGGAGTGGGCAGAGCATCATGACCCAACGTCAAACTGGTGCCTGCCCCGATTTTGGAGTAAGGCCACGGAGAACCCTGCCCCTTATCTCTGCAGGGGTGCTGAGTTCACAGTTTGATTGACGGATTAAAAGGACTCCCAAAGGATTAGTTGTCTTTGATTTGTTTACTGAATAATACTTTAGTTTTATTGCAATAGATTGAACACTTCAGAGGATGTAAAATCTTTGCCCAGCATGTTCTGGCCTCCCTCGCAGCGGGTTTTCTGGCAGTGAAGGTGGGTTGCCATTGGCCACTGGCACAATCATCCGATCCCATCAATATCTTTTTTAAAAATAAATTTAGAGTACCCAATTCAATTTTTCCAATTAAGGGGCAATTTAGTGTGGCCAATTCACCTACCCTGCACATCTTTGGTTTGTCGGGGTGAAACCTACGCAACACGAGCAGAATGTGCAAACTCCACACAGACAGTGACCCAAAGCCGGGATTGAACCTGGGACCTCGGCGCCATGAGGCAGCAGCGCTAACCACTGCGCTAACGTGCTGCCCGGGTCCCATCATTAGCCATTTGCATTGTTCACTGACTGGCCACTGGGGAACCTGCCATGGAGGATTACGTTTGGCAGGGCCAGAAGATCCTGCCGAAAGGAAGGACCAGAAAATGCCATCCTTTGAATATGTTTCATGGTATTTCCTTCTGTGTCAGGTGGGTATGAGTGAGAACTCTATTAGATTGCTAGAAGTTTATTACTTCATCTCCATGTAGTTCCTGAAGTCTGCCCTTAGTGGATACTGACTGAGTGGCTATATGAGTATGGGGTGGCATGAGGGGACATGATGGTCTGAGAGGGCTTGGAGGTGAGTGGTGAGCATGATTTCACACAGAGTAGGTAGAGGGAGTGGGAGGGGTTTGAGGGGTGAGGCCTGGAAGAACTAACATCTTCTAAAACAACTCATACACAGTCCCAGGGAGCAAGCTCACCTTGGCACTCACCTGCCTCAGTGTCTGTTACAATCTGTTTCTGGAATCTATTAGCCCAAATCTATTACCTCCCACCTCCCCAGAGAAATAACTGAGTGTAACTGAGGAAAAATGTCCTATCTCGAGCTGCATGCCATCAGAAGCAAAAATCTATCCCCATGTTTCTTTGGTCAGGATTACAGGTGCGATTCCTTTTTTTCTTAGAAATGTAGAGTACCCAATTCATTTTCTTTTCCAATTACGGGGCAATTTTAGCGTGGCCAATCCACCTATCCTGTCGGGGTGAGACCAACGCAGACATGGGGAGAATTTGCAAACTCCACACAGACAGTGACCCAGGGCCGGGATCAAAACGGGGTCCTCGGCGCCGAACATCGGCGATTCTGAGCCTGTGTCAGCCATCAACATAAATGGCGACGTGGGCCCCAAAACCACATGAGATTCAGACCGGCAAGGTCGTGTTTCTTTATTTTCCACGCTCCTTGGCTGTAACGTAACGTTTTGGGTCTTTTTCAATAAATTTTAATAAATTTAGATATCATTTTGAGGCTTCCCTGCAAGGTGGTCCCCCCTCACTGAATATTCACACCACATCATGTTGGCGAGGTTTACAACAAGATTCTGCAAAACTTGAAGCTGTCGCGGGGAACCCACCAAAGGTGCAAAGGTCAGTATAGCCTCCGGGGGAAGTGGGACATGCCTGTTCCCCTTATGTGTTGTAGGCATGTGGGTGTTGGCCTGATGCTTGTGTGGTGCGTTGGGGGTGGCGGATGGGCGGCAGGTGCTTGTGCGGAGAGCACCTTGGTCTCTGTGTTTGGTATTGTTTTAAGGAACAAGACCAACATAATCCATTCTCACATTTATAATATTGGATTCCTCCAATAATACATAAGAACAGTAAGGTTGAGTAACGATATTATGATGGCAAAATGTTAAACAAGGTTTGTGAAATAAGATGAATAACTCAAGTGCAGCATGGTGGAAGGATAATTTGAAGAATGCAGGCTGTAAAAAAAATCAAGTCACAATATGTTTACATCAACTCATTTGAAGAACAGCTTGTGGTTTTCACTTTTAAAATCTAAGAGATTTTGAAAGATCAGCGCCGTTCATTTTAATTGATGGTTAAATAATCCACAACATGATTGTGGAAAAATTATTTAGCTGTATATATATTTAGTGGTTTGTACTGTAAACTGAATACGCTGAAGCAGCATAAATGCTATCAAATGTCTTACTTTTGCAGTACATTCCAGGAAACTGTCAGTTTGCTTTGTCTCTACAATGAGCACACAGTGTGAAACACAGACATGGTCGAAAATTCCTTCTTCACCTTTTTCTGGCAACGTGTGAAAGGCTTTGCAGCTTATTGTTCTGCAGCTTTCACTTCCCAGACAGCAATGCAGTCTGGTGCAAACAATGAACTGCAGGGTGCCAGAGTATCTGCATTTATTACTGCAAAATGCTGGAACACCCGGCCAGAGAAAGATCAATAATATGAAAGTGGACTGCCAAACTAAAGAGAAATCCATTTATCCAGGAGTTCAATGTTACATTTAAAATGCCTCTGAGAAAATATACTGCAGTAAGTCACCCAAATTGCACAGCATAGTCATGTAACCCTTTCAGTGCTGGAGACATTTATTTGCACATGGATACAAAGTGAAACCTGGAAAGCCATTAATTATCCCTGGTTGTTTTACTTGTCTCTTAATTATATGTTCATTCCAACCAAGTTGATTATAATGATGTAAGAAAAATATAGATGTGGGAGGAAATTTACCTGACCTTAGCTTGCTTTCTCTTTATATTCCCAACATATCACCTATATTAATTTTGAATTAATCTAAACCTTTCACCATCAATTGGAAGTTCATTCCAAATGTTGATCATTCTTTTTGACTTTCCTGATTCACCTTGAAGAAGTTCTCATATTTATATAATCTATATAATTAGGTATCTGTCCTTCTGCAAGTTCTCCTTTTAGTCGCCTCCCTTCAAGTCCAAAGGGCGAGTGTTTTTTTAAAGCTTTTCCAATCTTTCCTCGTCCTTTTTGTTTATGTCATGTATGCTTGCCTTATGACTTGGTTTCTCTTATTACTTTCCTCTTTGCCTTATAACCAAGAAGTACTCAAGATGTGATCTGACCAACATTGTACAGTTTTAGCGTAAAATCCTCCAATTGAAATGTAATTCAGTATTTGATTTGCTTATTGCTCTTTTCTTGTGGATTTGATTTAAGTGCCAAATTATATATCAAACCCAAAACACTTCAAACTTCACCATTAGCTATTTTGATGTGAGCCATTGTACATTCATGACAGCCATGTTGGAAATCTCAGAGTTGCTGAGGAGTAGGGAAAATTGATATGATCTTTTTGTATGGATTTTGGTGATATGGATTGTATATAGTTAGCAGTGAGACACCCAACCAGCTGGTGGCGCGAGACATCAGTCATGTGACATCCAACTATCGGCAGTTGGTAGTAAAGTGTACAACAGCACATTGGGTAGCTCCAGGAGAGACCATGAAACTTAATCAGTAGCTTAGTTTGTAGAGCATTCTGTATGTTATCTCTCCACGTGGTAATCAATAAATAATCATTCTAGTTAAGTCTTCAGCAGTTCGGTATGAATCATTGCAAGGACAAGGTCACAGAACACAACATGGATCAAGGCAAATTATGTCATCAGCAATGACAATTTATTGATGATGTCCTCCAAAAGCTCAGCCTTGACCCCTCTGTCCTTACAATTATCATTTTCCAATTAAGGGGCAATTTAGCGTGGCCAATCCACCTACCCTGCACATCTTTGGATTGTGGGGGTGAGACCCACGCAGACACGGAGAGAATGTGCAAACTCTACACGGACAGTGGCCCGGGGTTGGGATCGAACCCTGGTCCTCAGCGCCGTAGCTGTCTCCACTTCTTAAAAGTGGCATCTAACATGGCTAATGGGAACCTGTGGTTATTGCAGATGGGGGCCATGGTGGACACCTCAGTTAAGCCAAAGTGCTGTCTCTTTTGGTTCCATGTCTTTAACGGAGCTATAACCACAGGGCTGGATGTGTACTTTTCCGGGGGAGATGGGAGCGCTGTCGTGGCTAGGGTTAGGAGGGTCGTTCCTGTGCAGGAAGACTCCAATTTCACCCAATTCCTTGCTCGGCTCCCTTAACCATCCCTTCTCTCTCTCGGCTGTGGCTGTCCAGTGGCAGGTTCGCAAGGCCAGGCCGCCCAAGTTTCTTCTCCTCTGCAGTGTATTTTTGGGGATTCTTGGATTCTTCCCAACCACAGAAACGCGATAATCATTTTGTCTATTCATTGGAAAAGGGCCTTGGGGATGAAGATCGGTATGGATCTAAGCTTGAAGAGGAACCTTGGCAGTACGTTCATCTTGATCGTCTGCACCCTCCCTGCCAGGGAGAGTGGGAGTGCATCCCAATCTCTGTAGGTCCTTTTTAACTTCCTCCACCAGACTGGTCAGATCCACTTGTGGATCCGTGTCCAGTTGTGGGCTATCTGAATCCTCAGGTAGTGGAATTTGTTTCGGGCTAGTTTGAATGGTAGTCCCTCCAGCTCTGTCCCTCCCCAATTCAGGATCACTGGGAATATCTCGCTCTTGCCCAGGTTGCATTTGTAGCCCTAGAGGGCCCCAAACATTTCCAGGAGTTTCACGATTTTCTTCAAGCCGTTCCGCGGGTCCAAGACGTAGAGGAGCAGGTCATCCGCGGAGACTGTGACTCTGTTCTCTCTGCCTCCTCTTTGGATATCCTTCCAACCTCTTGCGTCTTGCAGGGCGATCGCAGGGATTCGATTGCCAGGGCGAACAGGATCGGGGACAGCCGGCATCCCTGCCTTGTGCATCTGTGCAACTGGAAGTATTCAAAGCTGGTTGTGTTGGTCTCTACTTGAGTGTAGCCTTGGGGGCGTTGTACAGGAGTTTCACCCTTGAAGTGAACCCTGTCCCTAGCCCAAACCACTCCAGTACCTCAATGAGGTACTTCCATTCAACCCTGTCGAAGGCCTTTTCTGTGTCTAGAGAGACAATCACCTTTGATGTTCTCTCCCCGGATGAGGTTAGTATCACATTCATCAGCTGTCTGATGTTCGCAGTTAGCTGTCTATCCTTGACAAAGCCCGTCTGGTTCTCTGCGACCAACTCCGGTACAAAGTTCTCCAGTCTCTTGGCCAGAACATTCTGGTTGTTAGTAATGTACTCGCCTATGGCATATGATGTTTTCTGGCAGAAGACCTTGTCGGCCAAGAGGTCCATGTCCAATCTCCAAGCGGGGCATTGGGCACGGCCTGTCTCCAACTTCACACCCATGTAATGTGGAACGAGGTCAGAGATGACTAGCGCGGAGTATTCTGCTCTTACTATTTCTGGGAGCACAGATTTCCCCACTGCAAAGTCAATCAGGGTGTACCGGTGAAATGAATGAGAATTCCTTCTCACCAGGGTTTAGGAACCTCCATGGACCCACTGCCCATCTGTTCCATGAATGCTCCCAATTCCTTGGCCTGTCTTTTCCCCCGTTCTGGGGTTCGAACAGTTCGTCAATGGGTCCTGAACACAGTTAAAGTCCCCCCTCACAAGATCACCTGAGGAAGGAGCAGCGCTCCGAAAGCTAGTGACATCGAAACAAACCTGTTGGACCTTAACCTGGTGTTGTAAAACTTCTTACTGTGCTCACCCCAGTCCAACGCCGGCATCTCCACATCATGGCTCACAAGATCAGTCAGTGTGTGTTGATGTCGGGGATTTCCGCCATGGTCTTCTTTATAAAACCTGTGTCTTCCCAGTTGGGCACGTACACGTTTACCAGGACTACCGGTGCCCTGACCAGGACACCGCTAACCATAACGTACCATCCCCCTGGGTCTGTGACCGTCCTTGTCACTGTAAACACGGTCTTTTTACTAATCAGTATGGCTACCCCCTAGCCCTTGTCTCGTAACATGTCCCGTAAACTCAGTCACAAAGTCCTTCAAGATCTGACTTCCTTTCGAAGAATTGTAGCTCCTCTTCTCTAAGATGCAGCCTGACTCACAGTTGACAGCAGTAGACAACCACCAGAGTTCCACAGTGTTCTCCAAAACTGGCACACATCTGCAGAACCTTTTCAACTTGGTCTAGGTGACATGGATCCACCAATGTTATCTTCAAGTAACAGCTGCAGCAACTCATTCTCAGCTTTTGGAACCAGACTCTGCCTTCTTCAGCTTGCCTACTGCACTACTGGACTCAGCAACTGCTACTTGTGAGCTTGGATGGCTCTGTGTCCCTTTCTATAGCCTCAATCAGGCTCTGTGTCCCTTTCTATAGCCTCAATCAGTTTCAATCTGCCCAGAAATGTTGCTTTTCAAATTTCAGGTTAAGTTTGTGTTTTTAAAAAAACTAGGGCTGGATTCTCCCGCCCCGCCCATCGCAAGAATGCCATGGATGGGTTGCATAAAATGGAGAACTCCATTGACCTTGGGCGGGATTCTCCGGTTGCCGGGCCGACGCTGCTGGAGAATCCACTTTTTTTTGCTCTGTTTTCAGTTTCAGTTTCAGGGGCGAGATTCTCCGACCCCCCGCCAGGGTCGGAGAATCGCCGGGGGCTGGCGTGAATCCCGCCCCTGCCGGTTGCCGAAGTCTCCGGCACTGGAGATTCGGCGGGGGCGGGTATCGCGCCGCGCCGGTTGGCGGGCTCCCCCACTCGATTCACTGGCCCGGATGGGCCGAAGTCCCGCCGCTAAAATGCCTGTCCCGCCGGCGTAAATTAAACCACCTACCTTACCGGCGGGACAAGGCGGCGCGGGCGGGCTCCGGGGTCCTGGGGGGGGCGCGGGGCGATCTGGCCCCGGGGGGTGCCCCCACGGTGGCCTGGCCTGCGATCGGGGCCCACCGATCCGCGGGCGAGCCTGTGCCGTGGGGGCACTCTTTCCCTTCCGCCTCCGCCACGGTCTCCACCATGGCGGAGGCGGAAGAGACTCCCTCCACTGCGCATGCGCGGGAATGCCGTCAGCGGCCACTGACGCTCCTGCGCATGCGCCGCCCGGAGATGTCATTTCCGCGCCAGCTGGCGGGGCACCAAAGGCCTTTTCCGCCAGCTGGCGGGGCGGAAATTCGTCCGGCGCCGACCTAGCCCCTCAATGTTGGGGCTCGGCCCCCAAAGATGCAGAGCATTCCGCACCTTTGGGGCGGCGCGATGCCCGTCTGATTTGCGCCGTTTTGGGCGCCAGTCGGCAGACATCGCGCCGTTTCCGGAGAATTTCGCCCCAGTTTTCAGTGAGAGTCTATCTGAAAAATATACAATCTTGGAAAGCACAGATTCCATTACAAGGCTGTTTTTATATTTCTGGCCAGTTCACTCATTTTTTTTTAGTCTTTATCAATTTTTTGGTAGTCCTTTGCTGGTTTCTAAAACACTCCCAAACCACAGGCATACTACACTTCTTTTAACCTAATATTATCTTTAACTTCCTTAGTAAACAACAGATCACTCTCCCTTAATGAGGTTTTTTTTTTGACCAAGCATTTTGACATCTGTCGTAATGTCTCCCTTGGGCTGTTTCAAGGAACTTTGTAGATTTTTTTCTTACATTTAAGATGCTGTGCAGGATTCTCCATTTGGGAGAACAAAGAACAAAGAAAAGTACAGCACAGGAACAGGCCCTTCGGCCCTCCAAGCCTGCGCCGACCATGCTGCCGTCTAAACTAAAATCTTCTACACTTCCGGGGTCCGTAAACCTCCATTCCCATCCGATTCCCCTTAAACGTCACTATCGTCCCTGCTTCCACCACCTCCTCCGGCAGCGGGTTCCAGGCACCCACTACCCTCTGTGTAAAAATCTTGCCTCGTACATCTCCTCTAAACCTTGCCCCTCGCACCTTAAACCTATTTCCCCTAGTAATTGACCCCGCTACCCTGGGAAAAAGTCTCTGACTATCCACTCTGTCTATGCCCTTCATAATTTTGTAGACCTCTATCAGGTCACCCCTCAATCTCCGTTGTTCCAATGAGAATAAACCAAGTTTATTCAACCTCTCCTCATAGCTAATGCCCTCCATACCAGGCAACATCCTGGTCAATTTCTTCTGCACCCTCTCTAAAGCCTCCGCATCCTTCTGGTCATGTGCCAACCAGAATTGAACACTATACTCCAAGTGTGGCCTAACTAAGGTTCTATACAGCTGCCAATTTTCATACTCAATGCCCGGCCAATGAAGGTAAGCATGCCGTATCCTTCTTGACTACCTTCTCCACCTGTGTTGCCCCTTTCATTGACCTGTGGACCTGTACACCTCGATCTCTCTGACAATACTTTTGAGGGTCCTACCATTCACTTTATATTCCCTACCTGCATTAGACCTTCCAAAATGCATTATCTCACATTTGTCCGGATTAAACTCCATCTGCCATCTCTGCCCAACTCTCCAACTGATCTAAATCCTGCTGTATCCTCTGACAGTCCTCATCGCAATCCACAATTCCATCAACCTTTCGTCTGCAAACTTACTAATCAGACCAGTTATATTTTCCTCCAAATCATTCATATGTACTACAAACAGCAAAGGTCCTAGCACTGACTCTGCAGAACACCACTAATCACAGCCCTCCAATTAGAAAAGCACCCTTCCATTGTTGCCGTCTGCCTTCTCTGACCTGGCCAGTTCTGTATCCATCTTGCCAGCTCACCTCTGATCCTATGTGACTTCACTTTTTGTACCAGTCTGCCATGAGGGACCTTGTCAAAGGCCTTTCTGAAGTCCATATAGACAACACCCACTTCCCTACCTGCATCAATCACCTTTGTGACCTCCTCAAAAAACTCTATCAAGTTAGTGAGACACAACCTCCCTTTCACAAAACCATGCTGCCTCTCGCTAATACGTTCACTTGCTTCCAAATGGGAGTAGATCCTGTCTCGAAGAATTCTCTCCAGTAATTTCCCTACCACTGACGTAAGGCTCACCGGCCTGTATTTCCTTGGATTATCCTTGCTACTCTTCTGAAACAAAGGAACACTATTGGCTTTTCTCCAGTCCTCCGGGACATCACCTGAAGACAGTGAGGATCCAATGATTTCTGTCAAGGCCCAGCAATTTCCTCTCTTGCCTCCTTCAGTATTCTGGGGTAGATCCCATCAGGCCCTGGGGACTTATCCACCTTAATATTTTTCAAGACGCCCAACACCTCGTCTTTTTGGATCTCAATGTGACCCAGGCTATCTACACACCCTTCTCTAGACGCAACATCCACCAATTCCTTCTCTTTGGTGAGTACTGATGCAAAGTACTCATTTAGTACCTCGCCCATTTCCTCTGGCTCCACGCATAGATTCCCTCCCCTGTCCTTCAGTGGGCCAACCCTTTCCCTGGCTACCCTCTTGCTTTTTATGTACATGTAAAAAGCCTTGGTATTTTCCTTAACCCTATTTGCCAATGACTTTTCGTGACCCCTTTTAGCCCTCCTGACTTCTTGCTTAAGTTCCTTCCTACTTTCCTTATATTCCACACAGGCTTTGTCTGTTCCCAGCCTTCTAGCCCTGACAAATGCCTCCTTTTTCTTTTTGACGAGGCCTACAATATCTCTCGTTATCCAAAGTTCCCGTAATTTGCCATATTTATCCTTCTTCCTCACAGGAACATGCCGGTCCTGAATTCCTTTCAACTGACATTTGAAAGCCTCCCGCATGTCAGATGTTGATTTACCCTCAAACATCCACCCCCAATCTAGGGTCTTCAGTTCCCACCTAATATTGTTATAATTAGCCTTCCACCAATTTAGCACATTCACCCTAGGACCACTCTTATCGTTGTCTACCAGCACTTTAAAACTTACTGAATTGTGGTCACTGTTCCCGAAATGCTCCCCTGCTAAAACTTCTGTTGCCGCCGAGACTGAATTGCATGCCTTCCTGTTGGGGGTGCTATTTGGACATGCAGATGGGCCAGCACTCTGCTGGCATGAATTAAGAACAATTCTAACTTCTGGGGCCGGAGTTAGTGCTAAAGAGCCCGAAGGCTGGAGCTGTTTTTAAGTGTTCTACTTACCACGCACTCACTGCAGCCATGAAAATGGCTCAGAGAAGACCTGCCCCCCATGGTCTGGAGTCCGAGGTGGACCCACAGCTCCATGCCAGCGCGAAGCGGGGGGTCACTGTTATAACTTGCCCGGATTCTATTGGCTGGAGACAATTGGTTACCCCATGATCCTTGGGGAATATACACTCCTCAAATGAGAGAGGGTGAGGGGCAATCATTAGCACTGCCGCTGTATATGTGTACATATTGTTGTAAATAAAGTTACTTTATGTTTGATCCTACAAACCCGTGCTGGATTCTTCATGGCCCTATTTATCAGGGTGGGCCGTGGACTCAAGTCTGCCCCCCTGAACACTGACTGGGAGGTGGTGGCAGAAGCAGTCAGTGCTACTAGCCTCACCATGAGGAGACAGCTTGTGATCTGGAGGGGTGGGGGTCACTGTTGAGGCCTCTGCCCTGAGAGGGGCAGCTAGCCAGGGAGAGCTCCAAAGGCAATGGCGCAGGTGTCCTCTGGTTGGGTGAACTCTGCTGAACTCCTGCTTCCCCTGCATTGGGGCTGCACTTTTGAGGAGTGCCAATACCTGGTGGGCTCCTGATGAAACTTGGCCAACCAATTCCCTTCATGAAACAGCTGGGGTAGGAGATTGTCCAGAGGATTTGTTTGGGTGGGGTCCCAGATGACCAGAGGCTCCTTGACATAAGCAACACTCAGCAGCGTGAACAGTGATTGACCTGTAAGGAGCACCAAATGGGTGCGTTTAAAAGACAGACTGCAGCAGTGGCAGTCTGAGCCAGGCCACCCCGATCCCAAGCGGTACACCTCGAGTCCACAGACTTGGCACTCCCCACTACTGCCGCGGTCTGGGCAGCCACACCCCAGCAAGCCTGACAATCTTACCCTCCCGCTCCCCCTCCACAGCCACAGCACCCAGACCACGCTTGCCAATACTTGTACTAAATCACATCCACGAGACGTCAGCCTGAGAGGAATGGAGCATTGTGGAATGGTGGAGCATACTGTGTCCAAATCGCTAATAAGATTTAAATACATGAAAATTACAGTTTTGCATGGATCAGCCGGCGTGGGGCGCCAACATTGATCTTGCTGCCAGTGAGGGATCTGAGCATGGCGCCGGAATCAGCGCCAGGGGAAAACCTCAATTTTTCAATTTAACGCGATTCTCCATCCAATCACGATTCGCATTTCTGACGTTGTGAAAAGGAGAATTCAACCCGATGGATTATAAGCACAGTCGTTGCAAGAACAGAAGGGTCACAGTGGACATTTGGGGAATGGATGATGATGGCAGTTTTGAAGAAGAGGCAAGGGTCAATATGTGATTTGAGGGAACAATTTATAGTGTTAGTTACCATGGAGACCAGGAAGAAACATTTCAATTTATTGGGAATAGGGCCCAGGGATAAAAGTAGCTCAGAAGAGGCTTAAGAGAAGATAGTAAAGAAAGTGGAGAAAATCACAAGTTCAGAGAATGGGTGTCAGTGGGGTGGGGGCAGGGGGCCTGGGATGAATTTCGGCTTGGTGGTCAAGCAAGGAGGGAGGCAACAAAGGCAGCTAATTAGAGGGTCCCATTTTAGTTATGGAAAATTCATGACCTCCTTGAGCTTGGTCTTAAAGGACAAATGAATGGGAGAAGGGTTTAAAGAGATAGTTTGTCATGGAAAGAAAAGGCAGATTTATCTTTGCTGTGTTGGTTGATCCCAGAGCAGTGGGCAGTTATGGCAGAAGAGCTTCATTGATTCCTCCAGTGATCTGACAATGGTGATGTGCCCCATGCAGTAAAATGCAAGATATGAATTTCCCAACTTCATATAAGGCGCCGGAATGTGGCGACAGGTGCCGGAATGTGGTGACTAGGGGCTTTTCACAGTAACCTCATTGAAGCCTACTTGTGACAATAAGCGATTTTCATTTCATTTCATCTCATTTCATTTCAGGTACAGTGGTTAGCATTGCTGCCTCACAGCGGCAAGGTGGCTCAGTGGTTAGCACTGCTGCCTCACAGCACCAAGGACCCGGGTTCAATTCCAGCCTTGGGTGACTATCTGTGTCGGATTTGCACTTTCTTCCGTGTCTGTGTGGGTTTCCTCCGGGTACTCCGGTTTCCTCCCACGGTCCAAAGATGGGCAGGTTAGGTAGATTGGACATGCTAAATTGTCCCTTAGTATCCAAAGGTGTGCAGGTTAGGTGAGGATTTGGGATTACGGGGATAGGGTGGGGAAGTGGGCCTAGGTAGAGTGCTCTTTCAGAGGGCCGGTGCAGGCTCGATGGGCCGAATGGTCTCCTGCTGCACTGTAGGAATTAAGTGGTTATATGTATCAGCCATTTTCAGTCTAAGTGAAATTCATTGTCAAATTTGGGTAAGTGTATCTGATCTAGCTGGTAGCTATTAAAAAGCTAAAAAAAATGACAGCCCAGCATCATTTTTTATTGCTTATAGGAACTGGCAGTGACTAAACACATTTCACAGTTATTCAGGATCTTCCAAAGTGCTTAATAGCCAATTAACTTTGGCTGACTGAGGACTGGAGGACTGGAGAATAGCCAATGTTGTTCCTTTGTTTAAGAAAGATAGCAAGGATAATCCAGGGAACTACAGGCCGGTGAGCCTTACGTCAGTGGTAGGGAAATTACTGGAGAGAATTCTTTGAGACAGGATCTACTCCCATTTGGAAGCAAATGGACGCATTAGTGAGAGGCAGCATGGTTTTGTGAAGGGGAGGTCGTGTCTCACTAACTTGATAGAGTTTTTCGAAGAGGTCACAAAGATGATTGATGCAGGTAGGGCAGTGATGTTATCTATATGGACTTCAGTAAGGCCTTTGACAAGGTTCCTCATGGTAGACTAGTACAAAAGGTGAAGACACATGGGATCAGGGGTGAGCTGGCAAGGTGGATACAGAACTGGCTAGGTCACAGAAGGCAGAGAGTAGCAATGGAAGGGTGCTTTTCTAATTGGAGGGCTGTGACTAGTGGTGTTCCACAGGGATCAGTGCTGGGACCTTTGATGTTCGTAGTATATATAAATGATTTGGAGGAAAATGTAACTGGTCTGATTAATAAGTTTGCAGACGACACAAAGGTTGGTGGAATTGCAGATAGCGATGAGGACTGTCAGAGGATACAGCAGGATTTAGATTGTTTGGAGATTTGGGCGGAGAGATGGCAGATGGAGTTTAATCCGGACAAATGTAAGGTAATGCATTTTGGAAGGTCTAATGCAGGTAGGGAATATACAGTGAATGGTCGAACCCTCAAGAGTATTGAAAGTCAGAGAGATCTAGGTGTGCAGGTCCACAGGTCACTGAAAGGGGCAACACAGGTGGAGAAGGTAGTCAAGAAGGCATACGGCATGCTTGCCTTCATTGACCGGGGCATTGAGTATAAGAATTGGCAAGTCATGTTGCAGCTGTGTAGAACCTTAGTTAGGCCACACTTGGAGTATAGTGTTCAATTCTGGTCGCCACACTACCAGAAGGATGTGGAGGCTTTAGAGAGGGTGCAGAAGAGATTTACCAGGATGTTGCCTGGTATGGAGGGCATTAGCTATGAGGAGAGGTTGAATAAACTCGGTTTGTTCTCACTGGAACGACGGAGGTTGAGGGGCGACCTGATAGAGGTCTACAAAATTATGAAGGGCATAGACAGAGTGGATAGCCAGAGGCTTTTCCCCAGGGTAGAGGGGTCAATTACTAGGGGGCATAGGTTTAAGGTGTGAGGGGCAAGGTTTAGAGGAGATGTACGAGGCATGTTTTTTACTCAGAGGGTAGTGGGTGCCTGGAACCCGCTACCGGAGGAGGTGGTGGAAGCAGGGACGATAGTGACATTTAAGGGGCATCTTGACAAATACATGAATAGGATGGGAATAGAGGGATACGGACCCAGGAAGTGTAGAAGATTTTAGTTCAGACGGACAGCATGGTCGGCATGGGCTTGGAGGGCCGAAAGGCCTGTTCCTGTGCTGTACTTTTCTTTGTTCTTTGTAATGTTAGTGGGAAGCGGTGGCGTAATGGTATTGTCACTGGACGAGTAATCTAGAGGTTTGATAATCCAGGATAATACTCTGGGGACCCGGGTTTGAATCCCACCATGCCTGATGGTAAAATTTGAATTCAATAAAAAAATGTACGGAATTAAAAGTCTAATGATCACCTTGAAACCATTGTCGATTGTTGCAAAAATCCATCTGGTTCATTAATGTCCCTGAGGGAAAGAAATCTGCCGTCCTTACCTGATCTGGCCTATTTATGGCTCCAGACCGACAGCAACGTGGTCTTAAAATGCCCTCTAAAATTGGCTTAGCAAGCCACTCAGTTCAAGGGCAATTAGGGATGTGTAATAAATGCTGGCCCAACC
Organism: Scyliorhinus torazame; assembly: GCF_047496885.1. NCBI lineage: Eukaryota > Metazoa > Chordata > Chondrichthyes > Carcharhiniformes > Scyliorhinidae > Scyliorhinus > Scyliorhinus torazame. The sequence continues at coordinate 314,830,969 of NC_092707.1, forward strand.
AGCAACACCCACATCCCATTAAATCATTTTTTTAAAATGTCACTCTTGTTATTTAGGAAATGTTCTTTTTATTCCTTTGTGAGATGTTGGCGCTGCTGACTAAAGCCAGCATTTGTTACCCCTCCCTAATTGCCCTTGAGAAGGTGGCGCTGTGCTGTCTTTTTGAACCACTGCAGTTCATGTGATGTAGGTACACCCACAGTGCTGTTAGGAAGGGAGTTCCAGGCAGTCATTTTCCAGAAACAAGGCCGCACAAAAAAACATATAAATGAGCAAATGGATAAATAATTGGTGCTGTTGGTTGAAGGATGAATGTTGACCAGGGCCAACCAGCCAACATTATTAGCCACCCAGAGACAGCTTTGGAGGCAGTGTCGGGTGGGGGGGAGTTTTGAAATTGTATGTCAGGCCTTCTGCCTGATGCGTACCTGCCTCCAATAAATCGTACTGGAGATGGGACGAGACTGGTTGCACACCCAGCAGTAGCAGGTAGCTAATAATCAGCAATTAACTGCCCTCTCAGGGACAAAATGGTGAGGTTTCTGGAATCATATCGGTAATAGATGCCTCCCAACTTAGACTGAAGCCAGCCAGGTGCCTGGAGGCAGCCTGCCTGCACCAGACTGGGGAGCCAGAAAGTTCTCTTTTAATTCCACTCTCCTCTCTGGGATGCAGGTGCCAGAAGGGTTCCCTTTCACAACTGATTTGAAACTTTATTTTTAAGCAAGTAAAAGTCTTCAAAGGACACCCCTAACTTGAGGCGCCCGCACGGTCTTCCGCTTACAGTATCAATGCCCACCTCTCCTTGTGGGGAGTTGCCCAGAGCCTCAGACACTCACATTGGCCCATTCCCTTGCACAGCCTGGGCGCCATCCCAAATTGGATAGGATCCCCAGATGTGGACCGTTAATTGACCACCTCCAGGAAGATTATGCAGGCGGGCAAACCTCAGAATCCATTGAGGTTGGATACGTGAGGACGTCCTGACCACAATGAAAAACCAAGGCAGTAATATTCCACCCTACAAGAGTTTACAGTTGTTTATGAAATAATGCCATTGGATATTATGCCTTCCTAAACAAATATAACAACTCATGCAAATGATAACAATACTAACAATACAGCAGTGTGTTGGTAGCTGTTCTGACAAAGTTTTGTTATCTTTCAGATTATGTTTTAAATTAATATCCTGTCTGCTATCCCAGTTGGATTCCATGGCTGTATTTGCAGATGAGCAGGACAATTTTCCCAGTGTTCTGGCCTTATTTTTCTCTCTAACAATCAGACGTATCTGGTCATGTAAATTGATTAAGTTACTTCCTGCACTTCAGACCCAGTTGCGTCAAAGTCACAGACAACCATCTCCTACTCCATCAGGGAACATTGGACCGGAATTCTCCAGTTGTCGTGATTCAAACTTCCCTACCTGCAGCAAAATCCCGCCAGCGGGTTTCGTGGCTGTGTGGGATGGATACAATGGGAAATCTCATTGACAATCGGCGGGAATCTCGCCGCCGGCGAGAAAGACATGGCTGGTGGACCAGAGAATCCTGCCCATCCTCTAAATGTTGGTTACAGTTGAGGGTTTTATTTTAAAATGTATTTCTGATCTAATCAATTTAAGATTAGAATGAAAAGCATAATTTAAAACAAACAATTGTTCTGTTGACACAGCAAGTCAGTGCTTCAGTGTTTTGCTGTGAAGTAGGATGGAGATGTTTTACTTTGGTTTCTCCACATGTTGTCTTTCTCATCTCAATGTGCCATCAAGAAGAAACACTGAAGGGTGACACATGCCAGGTTTCTCTCAGACATCTGACTCAATCTGGAAATAGCAGACAGCTGGGAGTAGTTAGCCCATTATCTGGAAATGGTGACGGTGCAGAGGAACATGAAATGTCAGGTTGAGGACCAATGAAATTACAAACTGAAAAATTCAGACTTATTATTAGCTGCTTGTACAATGTTTATGTGAAAGGTTTCCATTATGGTCTATTACTTCATTCCCAGATAAACTTTCAGGAGGCACTTGTTGTTTTGGAATGTTAAGGTATGTGAAAATGCAGCAAAACTATTATCTGCAACAAATGCGTAGCCTGTATGGGCTAAGTTTTTAAACCATTAAAGAGGCATAAAAATGGAATTAATTTCATACAACAATGTCCTGCCTGGTTTTCAAACTTTTGTTAATGCGTGCTGTTATAAAATTACAGCAGTCACATTTTTGATCAAATAAAACTTACATCTGTTACAATTTATTGTATGTGAAATGTGTTACAAATTATAACAAAATCTTTTCAAAACAGCTTTTGTTGAAATCCTTTCAGGAAAAATTGATTTATTTCGGATTTTGAAACAACAGTAATCTTATACTATTCAAAAATAAGCTGTAAATCTAGAAGAATTTCCACGTTCTTTGGAAAATGTATTTTTGTCGAATACATTTGATTTGTAATAATCAAATAAGTTAAAAAAAACCTTGGGCAGCACAGTGGTGCAGTGGTTAGCACTGCTGCCCCACGGCGCCGAGGTTCCAGGTTCGATCTCGGTTCTGGGTCACTGTCCGTGTGGAGTTTGCACATTCTCCCCATGTTTGCGTGGGTTTCGCCCCCACAACTCAGAAAGATGTGCTGGGTAAGTGGATTGATCAGGCTAAATTGCCCCTTAATTGGAGAAAATGAATTGTGTACTCTAAATGTATTTTTTAAAACCCTTATGTCTGTAGCAACAACATAATGGGTGGCATGGTGGCACAGTGGTTAGCACTGCTGCCTCACAGCACCAGGGATTGCACATGGGAGTGGGCCTAACTGGTGTACTCTTTCAGAGGGTCAGTGCAGACTCAATGGGCCGAATGCCTCCTTCTGCACTGTGGGGATTCTATGAGTCCCTGGTTCCCCAGCTGTGTGTTTCTCAGCGGCACGTTGTTCGCTGGTGGCAAGATTCTCCACTCCAGCCACTGGTGTCAATGGGATTTCCCATTGAAGCCACCCCGCGCTGCTGGGAAATCCATGGGCGGAGGTGCGCTGTCGGCAGGAAAAGGGAATCCCAATGGCCGGAGAATTCAGCCAAGATTTGAAAGTTGTTGGGCTGGATCATCCCAAAATGGGATTATGTCCCCACGCCGGTGTAGAAACGCTGGAGCTCCATGGCGGACTCGGGCCACGGAGCCAGATGTAAAACTGAGGAACCCCCGATTGGCCGCGTGCCGAGCATCTAACCGCATGGATCTAACCCCGGCCACATATAAGGCCCCTCCCCCGGTGTCCAATCCCCCCCCCTCCCCCCCCCCCCCAAACCAGGGCGGCCACCTGCGGAGTCCGCAGCTGCCACGCCAGCATCCCGACCGGCAATAGGTGATTAGTTCCACGCCATCGGGAACTCGGCCGGTCGAGAGCAGAGGATCGCTGGGTGGGCCTCGGTCAATGGGCCCCCCGCCACGCGACGTACTCTGCGATCATGCCGATATTCATGTCCCGGAGATTCGCTGGACCAGCGCCCGGACAAATTTTGGCGTTAAAGTGGATTTTCCGTCCCCGCACCGGCCGCGGTTTCGGCATGGGGCTGCGGAGAATCCAGCTCGTTAACTTTAGGGATTGGAATAACTTTATTAGTTTTGTTTTGTGAGTAAAATGTTCCTATAAGATGAATTGAAATATGTGCAATAGCAATGATGTTTTTCCCATTAGTTTCCTTTTGGGTACACCATTACTAATACCAGGCAATTACTGACATCAACTGATGTAACTGGGACAATGTATGAGTAATGTCAACCTATTACTATCAATACCAGGCTTAGCTTATCTACAGAGCTTTTAGCATGATATCATTTTTCAAATACAACTTTTCTGGCAAGCGTGTTCGGGCCATCTTTCTTTATGATGAACCTTGAAGTACTAATGGCACTAATTATGAATGCTTTCAGTACATTAATCAAGTGCCAATTAATTGGGCGGTAAGGTGGTGCAGTGGTTAGCTCTGCTGCCTACGGCACTGAGGACCCGGGTTTGATCTCGGCCCTGGGTCACTGACTAAGTGGAGTTTGCACATTCTCCCCATGTCTGTGTGGGTTTCGCCCCCACAACCCAAAGATGTGCAGGTTAGGTGGATTGGCCACGCTACATTGTCCCTTAATTGGAAAAAAAAAATGGGCACTCTAGATTTATTTAAAAAAATTTTTTTTTTAAAGTACCAATTAATTAGTACTTTAATTAAGTAATAGTGATAATACAATTAATTTGATGTATGTATGCTTTTTGTCATCACAGCACAACTTAATTCTGGATCACAGGCAACTGTACAACTGCTGGAAGCCTGTTTTGCCAAGAAAATGTTAACATGGTGTGAATTTGAAAGTAATTCAAGCCTCCTGACAGTGGCAATGGTCTGGCATTGCAGGATCATCACTAACATTGTGCCTAGTTGGTATCCAAACCAAAAGGTCTTTTCCATGTGGCATTTAAAAATGAAACTGCTTTACTGAGGCTAGGCTGGAATCTTATGCTCTCGCTGGTGGTGAGCTTGGAGACTGGAAGGACTTTCACTTAGACTGGATAGTAGCATGCCAGACCTCCACTTTCTTCCTGCCTCAAGGCCCATGGTTGGGCTTCATGCCCCATTGTCAACTGAGGCCCTTAATTGGCCAATTAATGACCACTTAAGAGCCTCATGCCATCACCACTGGTATTAACCTAGCTGTAGGTGGTCCTGTCACCAGGCGGCGTGCACGACATGTAACACTGTGTGGCCAACTTGCCATTTCTGGGAGGGGTGTTGCCTGATCACTCTGCACATGATCAATGGACTGGACATCGTGATTGGGGGGGTGCCCATTGAGAGCCACTCACATTCCCTTGCTGCCATCGCCCCTGCACTCCTACCGCTGTGGGCGGGATCCAGATTGCGATGTCTTGCGAGATTTCATTTGAATCCTGGGAGAGTCTCTCCCGGGATCTACCGGCTGCGTCCCGGCCCAATTCCGTGGGACGCGTCCGGTAAAAACCGCCCCATGTCTCTCTGGGGCCCTGGGAACAGGGATGTGGGGAGGAGGTTAGAAGCTTTTAAAAATGTGAAACCAGACCCCAACTTAGAACATAGAAAATTACAGAGCAGTACAGGCCCTTCGGCTCTTGATGTTGCGCTGACCTGTGAAACCACTCTAAAGCCCATCTACACTATTCCCTTATCGTCCATATGTCTATCTAATGACCATTTGAATGCCCTTAGTGTTGGCGAGTCCACTACTGTTGCAGGCAAGGCATTCCACACGCTTACTACTCTCTAAGTAAAGAACCTACCTCTGACATCTGTCCTATATCTATCTCCCCTCAATTTAAAGCTATGTCCCCTAGTGCTAGACATCACCATCCGAGGAAAAAGGCTCATTTCCTCATAAGATCTTCCCTCCATACCAGGCAACATTCTTGTAAATCTCCTCTGCACCCTTTCCAATGCTTCCACATCCTTCCTATAATGCGGCGAACAGAATTGCACGCAATACTCCAAATGCGGCCGCACCAGAGTTTTGTACAGCTGCAACATGACCTCATGGCTCCGAAACTCAATCCCTCTACCAATAAAAGCTAACACACCGTACGCCTTCTTAACAACCCTCTCAACCTGGGTGGCAACTTTCAGGGATCTATGTACATGGACACCGAGATCTCTCTGCTCATCCACACTGCCATGAATCTTACCATAGCCCAGTACTCTGTCTTCCTGTTATCCCTTCCAAAATGAATCACCTCACACTGTTCTGCATTAAACTCCATTTGCCACCTCTCAGCCCTGCGCTGCAGCTTATCTATGTCCCTCTGTAATTTGTAACATCCTTCCGCACTGTCCACAACTCCACCGACTTTAGTGTCATCTGCAAATTTACTCACCCATCCTTCTACACCCTCCTCCAGGTCATTTATAAAAATGACAAACAGCAGGGGCCAAAACAGATCCTTGTGGTACACCACTAGTAACTAGACTCCAGTCTGAACATTTCCCATCAACCACCACCCTTTGTCTTCTTCCAGCTAGCCAATTTCTGATCCAAACTGCTAAATCACCCTGAATCCCATGCCTCCGTATTTTCTGCAGTAGCCTACCGTGGGGAACCTTATCAAACGCTTTACTGAAATCCATATACACCACATCAACTGCTTTACCCTCATCCACCTGTTTGGTCGCCTTCTCAAAGAACTCAATAAGGTTTGTGAGGCACGACCTACCCTTCACAAAACCGTGTTGACTATCTCTAATCAAATTATTCCTTTCCAGATGATTATACATCCTATCTCTTATAAACCTTTCCAAGACTTTGCCCACAACTTGGCCACTCTTAGTCTTTAATGCAAACAGATTGGGATGATGGGTGCGGGTGACTAACCTGAATATGATTCCAGAAGTGAGCTGGTCAATATGCTGCATGCCCCTAGAATTTTGGGTCAGTGTTTTGTAGAATCCGGAGACCTTTAAAAATGGAGTGCTGGACCTGATGTGGAAATCCTGCCCTGATTTCTGGCAGATTAATTTTTTGCCAACAGGGTAAAGGAGGTAAGGCATGAATCACACTGATGGCAAACCTGAGCTCAGCAGGGCCATTTAAAATTAGTGTTGAGTTCAAAGGACCCTATTTTCGCTATTCCAAGGACTTTAACCCACAGTGTGGAAGTTACAAATTTATGGAAGAGGACTAAATGCCTTAAAAGGGTGAATAAAATCTGTTTATGTGTTATGATCTGAAGTTATTTCAATCCCCAGACCTTTAAATATGAAACAAAACCCACAAAGTAGCTGTCAGAGAAATAAAAACAGATACCGGGAAAATTTCTCCACCTCGCGACACTGCTGATGCGATCGGGGTCTGTACCCGGTGCCAATTCGGCACCATGCTCCAGTCCCTAGCTGGTAATGGTAATAAGGTTTACGCCCACCGTCGGCAGCGGCATGCAAAACTGGCATTTGCATACATTTAAATGTGATTAGCGGGTTGGACACAGTATGCTCCGCCCTCCCAGGATGCTCCGCTCCTCTCAGGCGGAAGTGTTACAGGTGTGAATTACTACAAGTTATTACAAACGTGGACTGGGTGCCATAGCTGTAGGGAGTGGGAGGCTACAAAAATACTGAAAAACCATTGAAAACTGTCGGGCTTGCTGGGATATGGCTGCCTGGGCCAGGGGCAGTAGCAGGTAGTGACTTGGTGCCTTGGTGACTTGGGGGGGTCCCCCCTTGGGATTGGGGTGACCTGGCTCAGACCACCATTGATGCAGTCTGACTTTTTAAAAAATATATTTTATTGAGGAATTTATATACTAACACATCAAACACAATCACAAACTAAATCAAGCCAACAGGGCTGTAAATAATCAACTCAACAAAATACCCCACCAACCCACCCCTAACTTCCCTCCCCCCCTTTTAAACCCAACCCCCCCCAACACTGCTTACATCTCAGCTTTTCTCGAAGACGTCAATAAACGGCTGACACCTCCGGATAAACCTCTCCACAGACCTTCTCAAGGCGAACTTTATCTCTTTAGCCTGAGAAACTCTGCCAGGTCACTCACCCACACCCCCGGTTTCGGGGGGCCCGTGTCCCTCCATTAAAACAATATCCGTCTCAGGGCTACCAGGGAGACAAAGGCAAAGACATCGGCCTCTTTCGTTCCCTGGACTCCCGGGTCTTCTGACATCTTACTCACCTTTTCCCCGTATTCATAGACCTTCCCCTTTGCCCTCCTCAACTGCCCTACCACCTTCCCTGTAGATAATGACCCAAACTCCATCTGTGCAGTCTGTCTTTTAAACACACCTGTTTGGTGCTACTTACAGGCTCCTGGCTGCTCACATTGCTGGTCATCCGGAAGCCCAGCCAGGCCGCCCCTCTGGACACCCTCATACCCAGCTGTATGATCATGGGCCAAGCTCAATCAGGAGCTCACCAGGTGTTGGCACTCCTCAGACGTGCTGCCCCATTCCAGAGGAAGCAGGGGATCAGCAGATTTTACCCCAACCAGAGGACTCCTGCACACAACCTTTGAAACCCTCCCTTTTCTCTGCCCCTCTCAAGACAGAGGACTCCTCATTGACCTCCACACCTTGGATCACCAGCTAACTCCTCCTGGTGAGACTGGCAGCGCTGACTGCCTCTGCCACCACTTCCCAGGCAGTGTTCGGAAGAGCAGGTATGAATATGCAGCTCACACTGGGGAAGAGGCTGTCCCTCTGCTCCTCACAAGCATGGAGCTGTGGGTGCACCTCAGACTCCCAACCTTGGGGGGCAGGTCTTCCCTGAGCTACCTTCATGGCTGCAGTGAGTGTGGTAAGTGGATTGCTCAGCTGCCAGGCTCTTTGGTGCTACCTCTGGCCCCAATGGTTAGAATGCCCGCTGGGCCGGGAATTGCTCGGAATTCATGCCAGCAGAGTGCTGGCCTATTAGCATGTCCTGAAATGCTCCAGAAATAGCACCACCAACGGGAATACAAACTGCATACAATTCAGTCCCGGCATCAATACTGAGGCTCCCAAATGAATAGCAAAGTCCAGTGGCTGGTCCCCAATCCCCTCACAATGCAATCAAACAACCCCCCCCCCCCACCCCACACTCAATTCAGCTCCAATCCCTGGATTTTCTGGGTCCCCCCCACAGTAAGGGGTTGACCCCCCCACACTCCCCCCACCAGATACCCCCTAATTAAAGAAGCCCCCACCAGAGACTCCTTAATTAAAGCAGATACTCCCTACTTAATGAGACCCCTGTATGGAAGCCCCTCAATGTTTATAAACATCAAGCTATGTTTGACAGTTCCTGGACCACATCAAAGAAAATTAAGTGCTTTCTGTTAGTTACGCAGCTGACTACTTCAAAGGCATTCAAACATGAAGTGAGATGAATGAAACAATGCAGACATTTGGGTGTGTGTGGAAGCTGTGGATCGCAGCCTAGTAAGATCAATTTCAAAGAGAAATGAATGAACGGCTTGCATTTCAAAGATCAGAGGGGGTTTAAACCCAGCTGACTGGTTCCCTCTTTACAGAAATTGTAAGACACCACGTGAAAGTCCAACGTTTGGAATTTATTTGGAATCACTAGCTTTCAGAGCGCAGCTCCTTCATCAGGTGAATGGAGAGGTGGGTTACACAAACACATATATAGTCAAAGCCAATAATGCAAGATGATACTTTGAATGCGAGTCTTTGCAGGTAATTAATTCTTTACAGGTCCAGACCGTGTGACTGGAGAGAGGGATAATCACAGGTTAAAGAGGTGTGAATTGTCTCAAGCCAGGACAGTTGGTAGGATTTTGCAAGCCTAGGCCAGATGGTGGTGGGGGGTGTGTGAATGTAGTGAGACATGAATCGAAGATCTCAGTTGAGGCCGTACTCATGCGTGCAATTCTGCGTTGTCACGCGTCCTGAAGGCTGCCTTGGAGAACGCTTACCCGAAGATCAGAGGCTGAATGCTCTTGACTGCTGAAGTGTTCCATGACTGGAAGGGAACATTCCTGCCTGGTGATTGTTGCATGATATCCGTTCATCCGTCTCGCCAATGTACTACGCCTCGGGACATCCTTTCCTGCAGCGTATGAGGTAGAAAACGTTGGCTGAGTCGCACGGGTATGTACCACGTACCTGGTGGGTGGTATTCTCACGTCTAATGGTGATATCCATGTCGATGGTCTGGCACGTCTTGCATAGGTTGGCATGGCAGGGTTGTGTGGTGTCACGGTCGACGTTCTCCTGAAGGCTGGGGAGTTTGATCTGTTTGAGGTTGCATGGTTGTTTGAAGGCATGTAGTGGGGGTGTGGGGATGATCTTGGCAAGATGTTCGTCTTCATCGATGATGTGTTGAAGGCTCCGAAGAAGATGTCGTAGTTTCTCCGCTCCGGGGAAGTATTGGACGACGAAGGGTACTCTGTCAGTTGTGTCCCGCGTTTGTCTTATGAAGAGGTCGGTGCGGTTTTTTGCTGTGCATGTTGGAACTGTCGATCGATGAGTCGAGCACCATATCCCGTTTTAACGAGGTCATCTTTCAGCGTCTGTAGATGTCCATTACGTTCCTCCTCGTCTGAGCAGATCCTGTGTATGCGGAGGGCTTATCCATGTGGGAAGGCTTCTTTAATGTGTTTAGGGTGGAAGCTGGAGAAGTGGAGCATCATGAGGTTATCCATGGGCTTGTGGTAAAGTGAAGTGCTGAGGTGACCGTCCTTGATGGAGATGCATGTGTCCAAGAATGCAACCGATCCTGGAGAGTAATCCATGGTGAGTGGGATGGAACTTATTGATCTCATTGTGTAGTCACTTCAGTGATTCTTCGCCGTGGGTCCAAAGGAAAAAGATGTCATTGATGTATCTGGTGTAGAGCGATGGTTGAAGGCCCTGTGCAGTGAAGAGGTCTTGTTCGAACTTGTGCATGAAGATGTTGGTATATTGAGAGGCGATTTGGTCCCCATGGCTGCTCTGTGTGTCTGGATGAAGAACTTGTTGTCGAAGGTGAACACGTTGTGATCCAGGAAGAAGCGGATGAGTTGTAGAATTGCGTCTGGAGATTGGTAGTTGTTTGTGTTGAGTATTGAGGCTGTTGCAGCAATGCCGCCTTCATGGGGGATGCTGGTGTAGAGTGCCAAGATGTCCATTGTGACGAAGAATATTCCTGGTTCAACTGGTCCATGGGTACTGAGTTTCTGTAAGAAGTCCGTTGTGTCTCGACAGAAGCTGGGGATTTCTTCTACGATGGGTTTCAAGATGCCCTTGATGTAGCCAGAGAGGTTCTCACACAGGGTCCCATTGCTTGGTACAATAGGAAGGCCTGGTGTGTTAGCCTTGTGTACTGCCTTTCGGGAGGCAGTAGAAATCTCCAATGCGGGGAGTACGTGGGATGAGAGCACAAAGGGTGCTCTGAAGGTCTGGATCCAAGGTCTTGATCAGTCTGTTGAGTTGGTGGGTGTGTTCTTTGGTTGGATCTGCGGGTAACTGTCTGTAGTGTTCCTGGTTGATGAGTTGTCAGTACACTTCTTTGCAATGGTCCGTTCTGTGTGTCTGCTGGTTTGATGACAATAGGGAATTGATAGATGCAGCTTCCTATGCCTGAGCCAGCAGGTGTATTGCACAGGTAGGTTTTAAAGCAGTGATTTTTTTTCACTGCCTCTGTCAGGACTGTTTTCTAGCTCCCAGACAGAGGTCTCTATTATGGGGGGCTTCCAGACTGAGGTCTCTCTTCTGGGGAGCTTCCTGACAGTGGTTTCTCTTCTGGGGAGCTTCCAAGTAGGGGCCTCTCTTATGGGGGACAGTGGTAGGGTGTCTTTACCTGTGGGGTCTGTGGTCCGGGGGGGGGGGGGGGGGGGGGAGGGTCTGGTGGGATAGGGTGGGCAGGTCTTGCATTGTGGGGTGGGAGGGTGGCCCTTTGATGGAATTTGGGGGCAACTCCCTGAAAGAGTTACCGCCTTGGCCCACTGCGAGATCCACTGCATCAGGGCCACATTTGTCAAGGCCTGCACTAATTCTCTACCAGAAGACCATGAATCAATGCATGCAGTGCTGGTCTGAGGCAACAGAAGAGCTCCTACGTGACTGCTTGGAGTCAGTGCACTGATCCATAATCAAGAACTCAGAGGCCAACCTAAACAAGAATGCCACCACCGTCACAGATTTCATCAGCAAGCATGTAGAAGATTTTGTGCCAATGAAGGTAGTATGTATGTTCCCCAACCGAAAACCATGGTTTAATAGGGAGATTGACTCCCTACTGAAGGCTAGGTCTGAGGTGTTCAAGACAGGTGACCCTGACCTATAATCCAGGTAAGACCTCCGCAAAATCATCAGGGATGCCAAAGACAATACCAAACTAAGCTAGAGTCACAGACTAATGACATGGACTGTCAAAACTTGTGGCAAGGCTTAAACAACATAATGGGCTACAAAGCAAAGCTGAGTAGAATCTCCGGCAGCAGCGCACCCCAACCTGATGAATTCAATGCATTCTAAGCTCAGTTCAAGCAGAAAACCATCAAACCATTCTCAACTGCCCCAACATCCTCGGAGACACCAATACCTCCTGTGATAGCTTCTGAAGTCAGGTCGGCCTTCTTGAAAATGAACCCTCGGAAAGCAATGGGTCCTGATAGAATCCCTGGTGGTACACTCAGATCCTGCGCGGGCCAACTGGTGGGTGTGTTCGCGGATGTCTTCAACCTCTCTCTACTCCATTCCGAGATTCCAACCTGCTTCAAGAATATCACCATCATACCGGTGTGCCTCAATGACTACCGTCTGGTGGCCTTGACATTTATCATTATGAATTACTTCGAGAGGTTGAGACACATCACCTCCATACTCCCATAATGCCTTAATCCACTGCAATTCGCATACCGCCACAACCGGTCCACAGCAAACACCATCTCCCTGGCCCTACACTCATCCCTGGAGCATCTCGATAACAAGGACTCCTATGTCAGACTCCTATTCATTGACTACAGCTCTGCCTTCCACACTATATTCCCAACCAAGCTCATATCAAAGCTCCAAAACCTAGGGCTTGGCTTCTCACTCTGCAACTGGATCCTCGACTTCGCTACTCATAGATCACAATCAGAAAGGATAAACAACTCTTCCTCCATGACAGTCCTCAATACCGGGGCCTCGCAAAGTTGCGCACTCAGCCTCCTGCTATGCTCCCTACACACACACGCACAACTGTGTGGCAAAATGTGGCTCCAACTCCATCTACAAGTTTGCTGATGACACAACCGTAGTGGGTCGAATCTCAAACAACGATGAATCAGAGTACAGAAGGGAGATATAGAATCTAGTGGTGTGGTTTAATGACAACAATCTCTCCCTCAAAGTCAGCACAACTAAACAGCTGGTCATTGACTTCAGGAAGCAAAGAATCGTACACACGCCTGACAGTATCAATGGTGCCAAGGTGGAGATAGTTGACAGCTTCAAATTCCTAGATGTGCATATCACCAACAATCTGTCCTGGTCCACCCATGTCGACGCTATGACCAAGAAACACAAGTACTTATACTTCCTCCGGAAATTCGGCATGTCCACATTGATTCTTACCAATTTTTACAGATGAACCATAGAAAGCATCCTATCTGGGAGCATCACAGCCTGGTATGGCAACTACTCGGCCTAAGGCGGTAAGAAACTACAGAGAGTTGTGAACACTGCCCAGTTCATCACGCAAAACCGCCTCCCATCCATTGAGTCTGTCTACACCTCCCGATGCCTTGGGAAAATGGGCAGCATAATCAAAGACCCGTTCCCACCTGGGTTATTCTCTCTTCCAACCTTTTCCATCGGGCAGGAGACACAAAAATCTGAGAACTTCCCTGCTGTTACCAGACTCCTGAATGACCCTCTTATGGACTGAACTGATCTCTTCATGCATCTTCTCTATTGAGTAGTACTACACTCCGTATGCTTATCCGATGCCTGTGCCTATGTATCTAGATTGTGATTTATGTATGTCCTATGTTTTTTCATGTACAGTACGAACTGTCTGGAGTGTACGGAGAACAATACTTTTCACTGTACCTCGGTACACGTGATAATCCAAATCCAAATCCGAATCACAAGGGCCCGAAGAATATGGTGCCTATCCAATAATAGAATGCAAATGGATCTTAATGTCCCATTTGCATCCTCCCGCTGACATGGGGTGCAAATCTCAATCCCGATGCCAGTGGGGGACCAGAAATTTGGAACAGGATCGCCGCCGGAAGTGAAGTTTCCGATGCGGCAGAGAATCCAGCCCCATTTATCCCAGAAAGGGTGCTGAGTTCACATTTTGATTGACAGTTTAAAGAGGCTATTAAAGGATTTTATGCCTTTGATATGGCCAATGATTACAAGTTTGTTTTCACAACAGATTGACCACTTGAGGAAATTTAATATTTATGAGTGGGTTTCATGAATAATAATTTTTTTCACTATCAAATGTGTATGAGTGAGATCGCTCTCAGATTGTTAGAATGTTTCTTTTCATCTACACATAGTTCCTGAGGTCTGTCCATAGAGGAAACTGAATGAGTGTCTATGGTGGAATGCGGTGGGAGGTGTATGAGTGTGTACAAGATAATTGGGGAGTGGTGGTAAGGGGCGAGGGCCTAACAACATTCTACAAATCTAGGCCAAAGTCTCAGAAAACTAGCCCACCTAGGAATTACTCTGCCTCCATGGCTGCCTCAAAACTGTCTCCAGAGGTGGTGGGCTTGACTCCATCATGTCCCTGACCCACCGGCATGCATGCAGGTGTTGTTTCCATGATGAGCCTGAGTCGGGAGAATTCCCGACTTAGGTATCCTGCCTTGATGGCAAAATGTCAGCCCTTTTTTAAAATCTGGATTGGTCAGTGTGGTTTCCCAGGCCTTGGAAACCCAGCAGCTGCAGGGAGTTCAGCATAGCAGAATGGAACAGCAATATGCCTTTCGATCCCTACTACTTGTGGCCAAGAGAAGCACTTCCAACACGGGCCACCAAGTTTAACTGCTCCCATCCCCAAAATCGATACCTCAGTTGCATCCACAATTCCATCTGACTCATGAGTTTAGGACCTCTACGATCATAACGCCTTCAATTTCCAATGTCCTTCCCCCAATCCCACCGACACTGTCTTATTATTGAAGCCATTAAAGAGAGCACGCGGTTAGCACTGCTGCTTATGGTGCTGAGGACCTGGGTTCGAATCCCAGCCCTGGTCACTGTCCGTGTGGAGTTTGCACATCCTCCCCGTGTCTGCGTGGGTTTCACCCCCACAACCTAAAGATGTGCAGGGTAGGTGGATTGGCCACGCTAAATTGCCCTTTAATTGGAAAAAAAATAATTGGGGATCTAAATTTTTTTAAAAATTGAAGCCATTAAATTTGGAGTGGAAATTAAAATAGGGCTTCTTCCAGAAGAGTTGAGTATGAAAATCTCACTGATATTTCAGTGTGACACTGAGGAATGTCTTTGGATGTGACGTCAGGTAATCATCAATTAAATAATGCACAACTGATTCAAAATGAAAAATGGGTTGGACTGGAATGAAGTTAGTTGTTTTTCCTCCTGCCATTGTTATAATGGCAGTGAAAGCTAAATCAGGAAGAAAAAAAACCTTTGTCCAACACTGGAAGGGGCTGCAATAAGGATATTAAAAAGGTACATAGTAAATGCATGTGAAAACTGTGGCGCAATAACAAATGTTAGCAGTCAAAGCATCAGACATCTTCCCCACAAAGGGGAAAGGGAGAACAAACAAATCCAGAATTTCCTGGATGACAAAGGAGATAGAGATTAAGATGAAGAAAAATTGTGCGTATGACAGATGTTAGGTGGATAATATACAACCAGAATTTAACCAAATCCCCATTACATCCAATGACATTTTGATTGCTAAATCTCCCAGTATCAACTTACTGGGGTTTCCATTGACCAGAAACTGAATTAGACTAATCATATAAATATTGGGGCAGCACAGTGGCATAGTGGATAGCATGGTTGCCTCACAGACCCAGGGATCTGGGTTAGATTCCAGCCTTGGGTGACTGTGTGGAGTTTGCAAGTTCTCCCCATGTCTGTGTGGGTTCCTCCGGGTGCTCCGGTTTCCTCCCACAGTCCAAAGATGTGCAGGTTAGGTGGACTGGCCATGCTAAATTGCCCCTTACTGTCCAACAATGTGCAGGCTATGTGGGGTTATGGGCTAGCGGGGTTAGGGCAGGGAAGTGGGACGAGGTAAGGTGCTCTTTCAGAGGATCGGTGCAGACTCGATGGATTGAATGGTCTATTTCTGCACTGTAGGGATTCTATGGATTCCATGAATATTGCAAGAGCAAATCAGAAGCTGGGAATTCTGTGGAGAGTCACCCACCACCTGACTCGTGTTGCGCTCTTGCTCGAGTGTGGTGCAGCCGGTGGATGCCGGGAGAGCCTCCCATTGGTTTTCCGGTAGCCTTCATGCCCCATGGGATCTATCCAAGTCCGGCGCGGCATCGGAGTCAGAATCACGCTCAAAAGGGGTGGGACAAATGGTGCGCGTCAAAGTTGATTTTAAACTGACTTCGGTGAATTTACCCGGGATCTGCCGGGTTTCCTGGGATCTACTGGACTTCCCAGCGAGGCCACAGCTAGATGTGGATAGGCAGAACCGAGCTATCGGACACACTTGGATGATCAGGGTCAGTGCAGGATGGCCCCCTGGTCCTCCCCCTGGAATGCAGGCACCTTGGCATTGCCCAGCCAGCACCTTGGCACTGCCAAGGTGCCTGGATGGCACTGCTAAGCTGGCAGGCGCACTGCCAATGGTGCCAGAGTGCCAGGGTGGCATTGCCAAGGTCATGGGCCGAGTGGGGCCATGCCCCTGAAAGGAAGATGGAGGGGGGTATGAAGGGTGGGGGGTTGTGCATGGCAGGTAAGTAGGGGCCCTTGGGAGGTTGGGGGGTGATGGATGGAGGCCCTGAAAGGGAGGTCCTGTAACAGGGCATGGGGGCCTGAAGAGGGGGCACCCCCATGGACCCCATAGTGGGCGTGCTCACGTGAGGGGGTGTGGGATAGTGCGCATGTATGTGGGGGTTGACATTGCCCATGGATAGGGAGTGTGGGGGACCCACAATATCACTTAGAGATCACGGCACCCTTTCAAAATGATGTCCCAATCTCTGAATTCAGCTCCCCAGTGCCGAAAGAAAATCTAAATGTTGGCTAAACCGGTGAGAAACACCCCAGGGCCCAAAAAGTAACAGAGGGCACGATTCTCTACCCACGTTGCACGCAAGCGAGAGCACAACGCAGCCAGAGAATCCCAGGAGAAGCCTCCAGTGGATCTCCTGACAGCCTCCGCACCTCACAGGATTCACCCCAAGTCCCACGAAACCTTGGAGTCGGAACTGCGCCCAAAAGGGGCAGGACCAAAGGACACTCGCGGAAGTAGGTCGTAAACCTACTTATGACCGACCTGCCTGGGATCCACTGGCCTACATCGATTCTCCGGCCTCTCTAGGCATACTGCTGCCGGGCGCCGATCAATGCTGGTCCACACAAGGGTGGACCAGGCGGAACGGCACCCGGTGATTCTCCCGGATCATCGGAGACCTCTGGGTGGTCAGGATAAGTGCAGGGTGGCTCCCTGGCCCTTGCGTGGAATGTAGACATCGTGGCATTGTCCAGCTGGCACCTTGGTACTGCCACCCTGGCACTGCCAAGGTGCCTGGCATTGCCAAGCCGGCAGGAGCACTGCCTGGGTGCTAGGGTGGCACTATCAAGGGTGGGGAACCACTGGGCTCCATCTGGCGGATCTATCAAACGTGAGTTGTTATTGACTGACCCATCCCTCCCACTGACCACATGTCCATTCTCCCGCAGGTCCTCCAGCCGCCGGCCCATCCTGGGCGGCACCCCCTCCTGATTCCGAGGAGAACACCTTGGAGGAGAGCTCTGAGGATGCAACCATTATAGTCGCGGCATAGCAGTCATCCCCACCCTCCACCACCACAGATACACACAGCTCGGTGGCACATATTAGTGGACAGGCTTCTGGGGCACAATCTGGTGAGCACCATACAGTTGCTGATGCACATCAGGTGGAGGCAGGAACCCCCAGGCGAGTCAGCAGTTTGAGGGCTGCTGGATCCCAGGACCCAGCTGGGTCCCAGCCTGATGCTTTGCGTGTGGTACAGAGGTACTCGGAGCTGATTGAGATGATAGCGTGCAGCCGGGACAGTCAGGGGAGATGTCAGTGCCACTCCAGCAGATCCATAGCCAATTGGAGGAGTCTCAGAGGTTTCCGGTGAAGGACATGGTGCCAGCAATGCGTGGCACCGAGGTGAACAATGCTAGGGTGGCAACCGCAGTGGAGAGCCTGGTGCACAACATCGCCACCATTAGTGATGGTGTTCAAGGCATCACACAGTCCTTGACGGCCATTGTTGAGGGTCTTGGACGAAAGTCCAACTCGCTGGGGGATGTCACTCTGTACCAGGCCGACCTTGATGAAGTTCTACGAGGCATGTCCTGCTCTCAGATGGGAATTGCCAAGGCTCTGTGGAGCTTGCTCCAGTTGCAGGTGGGCATTGCCGAGGTGCTGCAGAGCATGGCCCAGTCACTGCGGAGCATCGCTGAGGGTGTCAAAACAATGGTGCAGACTAGGGGGAACCGCGAGGGCTGGCAGAGCCAGATGATGCAGGGGCAGCCGGGGCTCGAACCAGCTGCCCCTCTGACCCAAGGTGAACCCCAGGGCCCTATGGGCACCGACCGGGAGGAAGGGGCGCTGGGTGCCAACCCAGACCCGTCCCATGAAATGGTGGCGGTGGCCATCAGCTCCCCCGTGTTCTGCCTCTCTGATGAGACTGTGTCTTGAGGTCAGCACAGGGGACAGGGCGGCACAGTTGTGTATGTGATGTCGACAAGCGGGGTATTGCAAAACATATTAAACACCTTTTTGCACAACCATTATGATGCCTCTGTCACTTTCTTCCGCAATGCGGGCTGATCACCAAACCCTTTGCCCATCTCTCCAGGCATTCCCCTTCCCCGTGGCGCTCGCCCACCCTGTGGCCGTGGACATATCCCCGGAGCTGTGTCCCATTCCCTGTGTCTTCAAATGTTGCGTGTGTGGTGTTGCCTCTCGCAGTGTTCAGGCACAGTGTCCAGGCATCAAGGTGTGATTGGGATGCTAGGCAATGACTCCCGCATACTACATTGCCCACCCACCCATGGGAATCCACTTGGTATGTGTGAAGTTGTGAAGTGCTCACTTATTTTTTATTTATTTTTAAAAATAAATTTAGAGTACCCAATTATATTTTTTCCGATTAAGGGGCAATTAGCGTGGCCAATCCACCTACCTGCCATCTTTGCGTTGTGGGGGTGAGGCCCACGCAGACACGGGGAGAATGTGCAAATTCCACATGGACAGTGACCTGGGACCGGGATCGAACCCGGGTCCTCAGCGCTGTGATGCAGCAGTGCTAACCACTGCGCAACCGTGCCGTCCTGTGAAGTGCACACTTAACCACGATTGCCAATCCCCTATTAGTAATAGCCTTCAACTGCAAAGCCAGAGGTCTCAGCTGTTGTTGGGGGTTATGGGTGGTCGGTGGGGCAGATGGGCAGGGACAATGGTTGCCCCCAGAACAGGTACACACGATCCTGGGGTTGACATGGTGGTGCCGTGAGCGGTTGTCCGCCGGTTACCCCCCCAATCCCCCCGCCCCCACCCATGGCAGCCCACCCCGGCCGAGGATCCCCCATCTCCAGCCGAGGGTCCCTCGCCCCCCCACTGAGCATGAGGTGGCAAGCCCAGTGTCCCCAGGCTCTTTGCCTGTGAGCTTTATTCTGAATTAAACCTATACAACCAATAAAACTTAAAGGCAAATAAAATTAATTTCTCAAAATTCTAATTCAAAAAAATCTTCAAACCAAATGTAATATTTCAGGCCATTATGAATATCGCATTAAAACTGACACATCCCTGAATTAAATGGGCATAGATTTCCACTCAGGTGGTATTCATAGATTTTTTTTTACACAGCACTTTTAGTGCAGAAACAGATCAATCAGCCAAACAGGCCTGAGGCAGTTTTTTCTCATGAGCCTTTTCCTACTTTACTTCATCTAATCCGATTCTTCCATTTCTTTGCCTCTAATGTACTTATCTAACTTCCTCTCTTAAATGGAAATCTGGGTCCAACGCATGTCATCGGACCCTAAATTGCACAACAAAAGTGTTTACAGCCTGAGTCAACTAGGCACTCCTGTTGCTTAACAGCAGGCCCTTGGGAACACAGCAAGGGTAGGAATGGTACTGTAAGTCATATTCTACCATATTTGGGGTACCACTGCTCCATTCACGCTCATCAGGAAGCCTCAGAATTCTACACATGGTATCTTAGTTTGTGGATGAAGATTAGAGAGAAAACTGCGAAACAATAACCATGAAAGACTTGTTGGATGCCAATACATTTCTCAAGGTTTGGAAGGAAGCATACATAGAACTGACGTTTAAAATGAAGACAAAAATGTGTTAGAACCTACAGGCTCTTTAGCTTCAAATCAATAATTGGGAAATATAAAGGAAACCATGTTAAAAAGAATTTAGAGAGTTACCTATGTAGTAATATGAAGAACAAACAGCCAACAATGATTGAGAGGGGGAAGGTCCTATTTGACTAATCTCCTTAGCTTTGAGGATTTTACTAATTAATTTAGATAGTGGATAGTATTGTTCATTTGGACTTTCAGAAATGTTGACAAGATTACACAATCGCGAAAAATCACGGATCTGAAAATATCTAAAGATATTAGATCACGTGCGGCAGCCCAAGCATCACAAATCTCACAAGAGGCCTCTTTACGTCCTGCATCCGGTGCGACGAGGCCGTACAATTGGGTCCATGGAACTAAATTTAAAATGCTGTCTGAACTGCTTCCAGATTCTCTGGGTGGCCACTACTACTGGATTTGAAGGGAATCTTGCAGGAGAGAATGGCAGCAAGGCAGTTACTTATGCACCCAGGCCACAACCCCTACAAGAACTCACCTTCATTTGTCCGCACATGGAACTCGGATCATTAAACCACCTCAATACTTTCTCAATATTGGCTGCCCAAGAATAAAATAATCAATTGGAAAAAGCTACACCACCTGACTGTCTATATCTCTGGAGGAGCGCCCTATGGATCCTTGGGGTCTTGTCCGCCCGGGAAGTGTTTGCTCTTAACAAATTCAACTTATATCCAGATAAGGAGCCAAAACTCCGAAGTAGCTTCATTATCTCATCCATAATCGATGCTGGGTCCATAATATAAAGAAGCAGAAGCAGATCACCTGCGTCCAAGGACACCCTGGCCGCGATTCTCCACTCCCACGCCGGTTGGGAGAATCGCCAGGGCCGCCAAAATTTCTGGGGATGCCGGTCCGACGCCCTCCCGCAATTCTCCCAAGCGGCGGGAACGGCACGGTCGGGTTTCGCGGGCCGCAGAATCGCCGGAGACACCCAAAATGGCGATTCTCCAGCACCCCCGCTATTCTGAGGCCCGGATGGGCCGAGCGGCCAGGCCAAACGGCGGGTTCCCCCCGGCGCCGTCCACACCTGGTCGCTGCAGTCGTGGGCGGTGCGTGAACGCTGGGGGGGCGGCCTGTGGGGGGGTGAGGGGGGATCCTGCACCAGGCTTCACCTGGAATGTGGGGTGGCCCACGATCGGTGCCCACCGATCGTCGGGCCGTCCTCTCTGAAGGAGTACCTCCTTCCTTCCGCGGCCCCGCAAGATCCGTCCCCCATCTTCTTGCGGGGCGGATTTAGACAGGATGACAACCACGCATGCGCGGATGACGTCCGTTATGCGGCGGCGGCCGCGTCATCTATGCGGCGCCGCTTTTACGCGGGCGACAAGGCCGGGTGTGTGTAGATGACGCGGCCCCGATACTGGCCCATTGTCAGGGCCTGAATCGGTCGGGACCGGTGCCGTTCCGCGCCGTCGTGAACCTCGACGGCGTTCACGACGGCGCGGCCACTTCGGCGTGGGAGTGGAGAATCCCGCCCCCTATACTCCCCCACTCCTCGATTTATCCTCCCCCAACTTACTGGGAGATCTTAACGCTATGGCGAGCGATTCAATTGCAAAAGCAAATTGGAGCTGAGACAATGGACATCCCTGCCTCCTGCCCCTATTCAGCGGAAAATAGGCCAAGTTCAAGGCATTTGTGTGAACACTAGCAGTGGGGACCCTATACAATAAACAAATCCAGGATAGAAACATTTGCCCAAAATCAAATCTCACGAGAATTTGAAAGAGATATCCCCACTCCACCCTATGAAACGCCATTTAGTGTCCAGGGAAACAATCACCTTCAGTTCGGGCACTGGAGATGGGGAAAGGACAATATTTAATCGCTGATGCATATTGGCTGACAATTGCCGACCCTTGACAAAGCCAGTCTGGTCTTCCGAGATCTTCTCTAGGCGGCAGGGGTCCAACTGCAGTGCCAGCACTTTTGCGAGTAACTTAGTGTCTGCATTCAAGGATCAGGGCAACGAACCCTGAGACAAGGAGGGATCAGTTGTCCCGCAAAAATCTTATAAAACTCAATGGGGAATCCATCAGGGCTCAGAGCTTTACCCAATGCAATTCATAATTTCCTCAGGGCCCAACAGGGATTCTAACTCTTCCTGCCTCTTCCTCTCCACCATTAGAATGGATAACCCATCCAAAAAATTCATCATGGCCGAACTCTACCCGGGGGCTCGGATCTATAGGATCCCGATAAAACGTTTCAAAAGCCGCATTGACCTGAGGAGCGGTGGAAACCAAACTGTGACTAGAGTAATTTATCTGCACAGTCCCTTGGGCAACTGGCCGCCACCTCAGCTGATGAGATAAAAGGCAACTGGCCTTCACCCTGTGTTCATAAAATGCCCCCCTCGAATGTTGCAGCTAACCCACCACCCCACGTTGATAGTAATTCAAATTGTGTCTGCAGTTTTTTCCTGCTTGCAAGCAACTCCGGGGTTAGGGCAAGTGAGTACTGATGGTCCACCTCAACAATGGAGTCCACCTGCCTCTGCCGCACCACCCCCGCAGTCCTTTCTATGTGTGCTTTGTAGGAAATTACTTCCCCCCCCCGATAACCACTAAAGGGTTTTCCACAATGCAGAAGGTAAGATAAACTCACTCTTATTGTATTTAATATATTCCCCAATGGCGGTAGAATTTTGCATTCGCAAAATATTTTGTCTGCTAACAGTGCTGTACTTGATGTCGATGGCGGACACTGGGACGGACCAGACTCTAGTACCAAATCCTCAAAACGTGGGGCACGGTCTGAAATTACAATTGCCAAATACCCCGTCCTCTCCATCAAAGGGAGGAGAGAGCTACCCATCACAAAAAAGTCAATACGTGAGTATACCTGATGGGCATGGGAGAAAAAAGAAAAATCTTTATCCCGCAGTTACAAAAAACACCATGGATCTGTCTTGCCCCCCCCCCCCCCCCCCTCCGCCTCCATCTGCTCCATGTATGCCAACAATGCCTTTGCCACCCCTGATGGAGTCAGAGATTTGGTCCTGAATCGATCCATTCTGGGATTCAGAACACAGTTTAAGTCACCCCCCAAGATTAGCTGATGCGAGTCCAAATCAGCAATGGAGACTAGCAGTTTGTTAATAAAACCCGTATCGTCCCAGTTTGGAGCATAAACATTGACCAGGACCACCGAAGTGCCCACCAAAGATCCACTAGCAATTACATGTCTACCTTTGGCGTCTGCCAAGATCTTAGTGGTGGACAATTGAACCTTTTTATTGATTAAAATTGCTACACCCCGGGCCCTACCATCAAAACCCAAATGAAAACCTTGTCTCACCCACCCTTTCCGCAACCTCGTCTGGTCTCTGACTCGCAAATGAGTCTCCTGCAGAATCACTACATCAGCATTCAAACTTTAAAGGTGAGCAAATATCCCCGACCTCTACACTGGGCCATTCAACTCCATTACATATTGATGCACGATCAATGACCACTAAGCGAGGTTGTAGTCCAACTGAAGGCTTTAATAAGCTTGATGTTTCCCCCAGCAGCTCAGGTACAGAATGAAGGCTGCTGGGGCAGCACAGGCTCTGATACCCCACCTAGCTGGGCAGAGCTACCATACATCCTAACCAATAGAAAGCATACAGTTTCCGCTGTCTGGTACCGTAATACCTATAATACCACATTCGCCCCTGTTAAAAAAGAGTCCGGCGGGGGTGGTGGCCTGATACTACAAAAATGGCAACGTGGTAGAATTAGTTATGGAGGTACGGTAATACCTCCGTAAAGTGTTTTGTAACTATTTACAATTCTGATGGCTTTGTACATTTGATGATTTACATTTACAGTTTAGTTTACAATTTACAATTTAAAATGGAGCAATCAGTTTACAGTTTACAATTTAAAATGAAGCAACCAGTCGATCGGGGGCCCTGGTCGTCCTCTGTGATCGTCGGAGCTTCGGCAGTGACTCCGGTGGAGGCCCGGGCGTCGGTGACTCTGGGAGCGTGGCTTCGATCTCCCCGGCAGCTTTGGCACCCCTAGACGGCGCTGGTGGGGAAAACGGTTGACTAAGGAAGGGAGCGCCTGCGGGGAGCGTCGGTGGGTGGGGGGGCCTAGACGGGGTCGGCGGAAGGACCAATCCTCCTGTAAGGTGCCCCGGGGGCACATGTGCCGCGGGACAGGGCGTCAGGAGGCTCATCTAGCTTCCCAGGACGATACAAGATCTCGTAGTTGTAGGTGGAGAGTTCGATCCTCCACCGCAAGATCTTGTCGTTTTTTATCTTGCCCTGCAGTGCATTCTCAAACATGAAAGCAACCGACCGTTGGTCAGTGAGGAGAGTGATCTCCTGCTGGCCAGATAATGCCTCCAATGTCGCACAGCTTCTACTATGGCCTAGGCCTCCTTTTCGACTGAGGAGTGGCGGATTTCGGAAGCATGGAGGAGACGCGAGAAGAAGGCCACCAGTCTGCCCGCTTGGTTGAGGGTGGCCGCCAGAGCTACTTCAGCCGCATCGCTCTCGACCTGGAAGGGGAGGGACTCGTCGATGGCGTGCATCGTGGTGTTGCTAACTTTTGGTTGGCTCTTAAATCGTAATTTGCTCTGTTTGTTTAATCTTTGCTCTAGAGTCGCCAGGTATCTTTATAATACCGTCACGAGGTTCAAGTCCAAGTAATGATCAATAATTCAACACACCAATGAGTAAGATTCAAATCAAAACACATTTATTACACACAGTAAATTGCTACTCATGCATAAACTCTACTTTCTAGGCTATTCCTATAACTTAGGCCTATACTTTGCTTCGGACTGGCCCACCAGGTCAGGGGAACAAATGGCCTTTCGTTCAGGTCCTGAGTCTGCAGGATTCAAAAGCTGGTATGGACTGGTAGCTAGGAGCGCCTATCTCGTAGCGAGCGTTGACTTGAGACTTACTTGCTTGGAGCGGCAGCTTGGGCAGTTCACTCTCAAGGGTTGGTTCAAGTTGCTGAGTGACCCTGCCAAAGAAGGACGATTTGAACTTGGGGGCTTTATTTTATAGTCCCCAGGGGCTTCCCGCCCTTCGGGGTGGACCCCGTACCTGGTTCCAAGTGATTGGACTACTTTCCGATCACTTGGATTGATTTCTCCAATGCTGGAGCGGTTCCCTGATCGCTGGGCGGTCCCTAAGTATCCGTTGGCCTTCCTTTGTCTTGGCTCCTGCTGGCGCTGAGGAGTCTGGCTTGGCTTTGTTTACGTTAACTGTTGCCATTGTGCCTGGGAATCGCACATTACTATGTAGGTGGCTGCTACATTACTATGCAGATGGCTGCTACATTACTATGCAGATGGCTGCTGGTTTCAGTGCTGTCTGGTTGTTTTGCAGGTTCCATTATACATGATTTCTGTATTTGCTAGTCTTTGCCTGTGTTGGCTGAATTTCCCTTCAGCCTTTGCGGTTCTCCATTTTAAGTCGGGAAGTGGCCAACTCAGGTGGCTACAGTGGCCTTTGCAATGTCTGCTTTGATGCGTCTGAAGGCCTGGTGGGCCTCTATCGACAGGGGAAAAGCTGTGGATTGGATCAGGGGATGTGCCTTGTCCGCATAGTTGCGGACCCACTGGGCGTAGTAGCTGAAAAACCCTAGGCAACGCTTCAGTGCCTTGGAGCAGTGATGGAGGGGGAACTCCATAAGGGGGCGTTTGCGTTCAGGGTCGGGGCCTATAACTCCATTTCGCACTACGTAGCCGAGGATGGCTAGGCGGTTGGTGCTAAACACGCATTTATCCTTGTTGTATGTAAGGTTAAGGATTTTTGCGGTCTGGAGGAATTTTCGGAGGTTGGTGTCGTGGTCCTGCTGGTCGTGGCCGCAGATGGTGACATTATCGAGATACGGGAATGTTGCCCGTAAACCGTACCGGTCAACCATTCGGTCCATCTCGCGCTGGAAGACCGAGACCCCGTTGGTGGCACCAAAGGGAACCCTTAAGAAGTGGTAGAGCCGCCCATCTGCCTCAAAGGCAGTGTATTTGTGGTCACTAGTACGGATGGGGAGCTGGTGGTAGGCGGACTTAAGATCCACCGTGGAGAAGACCTTATAATGCGCGATCCTGTTCATCACGTCGGATATGCGGGGGAGAGGGTACGCGTCCAGCTGCGTAAACCTGTTGATGGTCTGACTGTAGTCGATGACCATCCTATGCTTCTCCCTGATCTTTACCACCACTGCTTGAGCTCTCCAGGGAGCTGTTACTGGCTTCAATGACCTCTTCCCTCAGTAGCCTTTGGACCTCTGACCTGATAAAGATCCGGTCCTGGGCACTGTACCGTCTGCTCCTGGTGGCGACGGGTTTGCAATCCGGGGTGAGGTTTGCAAACAGGGAAGGCGGGTCGACCTTAAGGGCCGCGAGGCCGCAGACAGTAAGGGGGGGTATAGGACCGCCGAATTTGAAGGTTAGACTTTGGAGGTTACACTGGAAGTCTAAACCCAGGAGTGTAGCCGCGCAGAGGTGGGGAAGGACATGGAGATGGAAATTTTTGAACTCCCTTCCCTGGACTATGAGGTTTGCTCCACAAAACCCCATTATCTCCACTGAGTGTGAACCGGAGGCCAGGGAGATTTTTTGATTAACGGGGTGGATGAGGAGAGAACAGCGCCTTACCGTGCGGGGTGTATGAAGCTCTCCGGGCTCCCAGAGTCGATTAGGCAGGACGTCTCGTGCACGTTGATGAATACGGTTGTTGCAGCAGTTGAGAGTGTTCGAGGCCGGGACTGATCCAGGGTCACCGAGGCTAATCACAGCAGTTGAGAGTTCTCTTCGGGCAGTGCGTGGTCAGCCGTGCTGGAGTCCTGGGGTTCATCCAAGATGGTGGCTCCCATTGGTCGCACATGGCTGGGGGTGCACAAAATGGCGGCGCCCATCCCTCCAATGTGGCGTCCACGGAACAAGATGGCGGCGCCCGGGGTCCGCACGTGGCCCTGGAATAGGAAGATGGCGGCGACCGCTGGCCACACGGGGATTGTGGAGATGTTTGTGGTTGCAGTCCGCATTCGCTGTCGGAGACCGAGGCAGCCGCATGGGCCTGACATACCCCCACGAAATGGCCCCTTTTGCCACATCCCTTGCAGGTGGGTGCGTGGGCCGGGTAGTGCTGGCGGGGGTGCTTGGCCTGCCCGCAAAAGTAGCAGCGGGCCCCCCCCCAGGGTTGCCAGGTCGCCTTGCAGCGCAGGCCTGTGGGGGGATGGGGGGGGGGGGGGGGTCTCGGGGTCGGCCGCGGAGGGGTTCCACGCTGCCCAGGGGGCTGCCGCGCGGTCGGGAATGTAAGCGCAGGCGTTCCACGTCCAGGTCTCCCTGAGACCCAGAATGTATTTTTCTAACAGTCGCTGGCGGATTTGTGAGGATAGCATACTTGCCACGAAAGCGTCCCGGACTAAGAATTCAGTGTGTTCGCTTGCCGAAACTTGCGGGCAGCTGCAATTTCTCCCCAACACCAGGAGTGCACGGTAAAATTCTTCCAGCGATTCCCCAGGGGTTTGTCGCCTTGTTGCAAGCAGTGCTGGCGTAGACCTGGTTTACCGGGTGAATATAGTGTTCTTTTAGCAGCTCTATTGCTGCATCGAAGTCTTCCGCTTCCTCAATGAGGGTGTAAATCTCTGGGCTCACCCTTGAGTGCAGGACTTGCAGTTTCTGCTCTCCCGTGGGTGCGTTTTCGGCCGTCCCGAGATACCTTTAAAGCACGCCAGCCAGTGCTTGAAGATTGCTGCTGAGTTCGCCACATGGGGGCTTAGTTGCAGACACTCCGGCTTGATTCGGAGCTCCATCCTTTCTTCTTAAAAAAAAACTAGCTTATTAAATTGATGCACGATCAATGGCCACTAAGCGAGGTTGTAGTCCAACTGAAGGCTTTAGTAAGCTTGATGTTTCCCCCAGCAGCTCAGGTACAGAATGAAGGCTGCTGGGGCGGCACGGGCTCTTATACCCTGCCTAGCAGGGCGGAGCTACCATACATCCTAACCAATAGAAAGTATACAGTTTCCACCAATGGTGCTTCAGCCTATCAGGTACCGTAATACCTATAATACCACATATACCAGGTGGCCAAATGAATTGGGGGCCTCCCACTCACCCCACAATCTGGACTCAGCCATTTCCACCAAGAGGGATTATCCAATAGTCATGTAGAAAGTACAGCAACCAGGCCCACCCAAGATGGCCGCCAAACCTACTAGCAAGACAAAACAAAGAAATATCTGCAGTCACCGTCAGCAAACTATCCCTGCCCCCCAATCCCCCCCCAACAATACCAGACCCAAATATACATACAAAAAACAGTAAGGTGAACAAAAAACACTAAAACTTACTTCTAATAATCCTAACCCACAAAAAGAACAAAAACAATAAGCTCATTATCTAAAACAAAACTAATATAATGAGCTGCAGTCACCCCCACCTTCCATTAGCGAACTCCCATCAGTCAGCAGGGCGGTCCCCGGCCAGAATGAAGAGAGGTGCTAACAGTAAAAAGCTACACATATAAAAACCACATAAAGCATTGTACTCCAACAGGGAGCTATAGAATTTCATAACAGGTACAGCAAGTAGAGCAAAACTCCACAAAACATTACACCCCCCCCCCCCGTCCAACTTTCGGAGCACTCATCCCACACAAGAACAAAGAAATGCAAACATGAACAAGGAACCCCAACAACTCCCCATATCCACATGCCCACCAACAACTTCCAAAAAATCTCAAAAACGTCAATCAACCCGCATTCAGCCCATGCTGAAGAATCCGCCCCTTCCGGCGCATTGAAAAAATGGTCTTTCCCCACAAAAACCACACTGAGTTGCACTGTGTACATCACCCCAAATCGAACTCCACTTTTATACAGGGCAGCTTTGGCCTTGTTAAACGCCGCCCGCTTCTTTGCATCCTGGTAAAGCCTGATGGCGTGGCCTTCCCATTTATAGTCGCGGTGCTCTTTTGCCCATCTCAGGACCCCTTCAGTTTCTTAGGATTTGTGAAACTTCACAATTACTGCTCGCAGTGGTTCATTGGGACGGGGCTTCTGTTGGAGTATCAGGGGGCTTGATCCAGCTAGGGAGGTGACATGAATCCACTCTCTCCCACCATCTTTGCAAAATATTCTGTGGGAGTTAGGCCTTCCATCTCTTCCGTCAACCCCACAACTCAGATATCTTGTCTCCTGGAACAATTCTCCAAATCATTCTCTTTGTCCTTCAGCGCTTTATTCACATCAGAGACATCTCCACGTCCAGAGGCGCAATCTGGTCGCTACGCCTTGAAAGAGTCACCTCCAAACCTTATATCACAGTGCCACCTGCTTTTACCGTCACATTGGTCTTCTCCAACTGCAACCAAATGGGAGCCAGGGCCACTTCCATCGACCTGCGGAGGACCTCTGACACAACCCGCCATTGCTTCTCAAATTCCACCGCCAAGGTGCCACTAGGTATCTCAGCCATTAGTAGAATGGCCGGAGTCACAGAAATTGCCTCCACATTTTCTCCACCAAGGAGCCCTGAGAAGCCTCCGATTCAGTCGATAAACATCTGCTTTCAGACTTCTTCCCCCTGTCCATCTGGGCATTTCCCTATGTGGGCACCTTATTCCATGAATCAAGTGGGTTTTTAAACAAAATTCCCTCCAGAAAATGGGTGAAAAGTGCTAAAAGAACAGTGCCCTAGTTACAAAGTTGGTGAGAGACAGTAGCTGGTTAATATCGTATACTTTAAAAATAGTTTTGATAAGGGCTGCACGAAAGGCTTATAAGCGAGGTTGGGTTTTGTGGTATTTAACATATTCTAGGTTGGATAAGGAATTGAATACATTTGCACGGAACATAGTTACCAATGGTAGAGATTCTGTATAAGAAGTGGTCACTGGTGGGCCCCAGCAGAGTTCTGTGACAAGGCTCTCGCTCTTCACCATCTATATCAGCAATCTGTGTGAAACCATCGGAAGGACTAACCATATAAATTTGTTGATAACACAAAGATGTGTGTGTCTGTGTTGGAGATGGAAGCGGGGGTGGGGTGGGCCTCATCTGAAAACAAAAGAATCTGCAGGCAGGTCGAGATGCGATCGGGGGCTGGACCCATGTCTCCATTTTTCTAATATAGAGAACTATAGAGTTTGTCCTTAGGTATAGACAATTCAAAGCATGTATACACTATCCATGGTTGTCTGTAGATTGAGCTATATATGTAGGTAACTTTTGTGAGGGCCACAAAGAATCCTGCACATGTATGTAGAGTCAAAAAGAAAATAACTTTATTTACAATAATACATACACAGCAGCAGTAGTAGTTCACCACTGCTTCCTACTCTCTAGCCGGTATCACACTGGCCAGCTCTATTTGTACAGGTGCAACTGCTAATGATTTCCCTGCTCCTCTCATTGGGGGAGCTCATACTTCCCAAGACACATGGGATAACCAATAGTCCCCAGCCAATAGGATTCAGGCAGGTTATAACAGTAACCTCCCATGTAGGTTGAGAGGCAGGAGATTTAGAACTGAGATGAGGAGGAACTCCTTCTCGTAGAGGGTGGTGAATTTGTGGAGATAGATACATTTCTGATTTTAAAAATGGGTTAAAGGGATGTGGGGAGCAGATAGGGAGGTGGATTTGATACCAGGAAGAGAGTCATGATCTGATTAAATGGTAGAGCGGGTTCAAAGGGCTCAATTGCTTACTTCTGCTCCTAATTCCTATGCTCCTATGTGCTCAAAGTTGCTGAACAGGACAAAGACCTGCTGCACCAGCATGAGGCATTGAAGGACCTTAATCACTGTCATGAGGCTATTGTGAAAACGGATGTGATGTACTGCCAGGTCACTTAAATATAAACCAAGGAGCACTATCATTTCTTTGTCTCAGACCTTGCCTAATATACATCAAGGTTGCTGTAGTAACAAACTGGGAAATCATAGTTTTTTCCCTCTTTATAGGATGCAGGCGTCCCTCAGTATCTTCTCGAGGGCAATTAAGATGGGCAACAAATGATGGCGTAGCCTGTGAAAGAATTATTAAAAATCTGGTCTATCTGCTTCTGGTCTTTATCATATTGGTAAACACCTTCCCAGTGAAACCTGAGTGAAGTGCACATGATGATGTATTATGTACAGTTAGCTAGGAATAGCTAAAGAGGTTAAGAAGGCATTTGCTATTGGTTACAAAATGAAATCTTTCAGTTAGGGAGATTTGAAACTAATTCTTCAGGTATTTGAATTATTTTAGTGCCTCAAACATATATTCAAACAGTAGTGATGGCATTCCAGAATATGCTGCAGGTGGTGGTTTACTTGGAAGAAACCACAAATTGAAATAAAGAAATTGCATTTATATACTGCTGTTCATAACTTCTAGATGTAGCAAAGCACTTTACAATTAAGGTACTTTTGCTTTGCATAGTCACTATTGTACTGTAGGGAAACATAACAGGCAATTGTAAAAATAGGAAGGCAGATTATTATTTGAATGGGTGTAAATTGAGAGAGGTGGATGCCCAATCAGCGAGCCCTTGGTGTCCTCATACATCAGTTGCTGAAAGTAAGCGCGCAGGTACAGCAGGCAGTAAAGAAGGCAAATGGTAAGTTGGCCTTAATAGCGAGAGGATTTGAGTACAGGGATAGAGATGTTTTACTGCAATTATATTGGTGAAGCCACATCTGGAGTAATGTGTACAATTTTGGTGTCCTTATCTGAGGAACGATGTTCTTGCTATGGAGGAAGTGCAGCATAGTTTTACCAGGCTGATTCCTGGGATGGCACGACTGTCATATGAGGAGAGACTAAGTCGGTTAGGACTATAATCGTTGGGGTTTAGAAGAGTGAGAAGGGATCTCATAGAAACTTACAAAATTCTAACAGGATTAGACAGGGTAGATTCAGAAAGAATGCTCCCGGTGGTGGGGGAGTCCAGAACTAGGGGTCATAGTTTGAGGATAAAGGTGAGGAGAAATTTCTTCACCCAGTGAGTGGTGAATCTGTGGAATTCACTACCACAGAAAGTAGTTGAGGCCAAAAGGTTGTGTAAGTTCAGGAAGGAATTAGATATAGCTCTTGGAGCTAAAGGGATCAAGGGATATGGGGGGATGGCAGGATCAGGTTATTGAACTTGATGATCAGCCATGATAATAATGAATGGGAGAGTAGGCTCAAAGAAACATTTTCTATGTTTCTATGATTGGTGCACAAAGTCTCAGAAAACAACAATGATCAGATGTGTTTTCATGATGTTCAGTGAGGAGTACATGTTATCAGTGGCACCAGGAGACCTCCATGCTCTTCCTCGAAGAGTAATACGGGACCTCTAATGTTCACCTGAGAGAGCTGATGTTCATCTGAAACATGACACTTTTGCATTTTGGCAGTCCCTTACTGGTATCATGATCAAATCTCTGGCATATTTGCATTCACAAGCTTCTGACTCAGAGGCAAGCTCTTGAGTCATGGCGGATGCCTGCATAATGGATAAGTGAAATCTGACAGCTGCATAACTGTATCTGCATAATAGATGTATCTACAGAACCTGGTGGGCAAAAGTTCCCCCACCAGAGGGGCTAAAGCCAGTCATATCTATAGCATAGCAACAATGCCTGATACCAAAGACACCTTGATCATCAATGTAGTCTCAGCTGCGCCTCAGGGACATAGTGATTTAAGTGGTCCTACTCAGTCTTAGCCTGGATGCTTTATAGAGCTCAAACCATCAATGCACCTTGGATACATACTAGGGACCCCTACCATGTTCTATGTCGTGCACTGGAAGTCTCAGTATGCAACAATAATTTGTACTTTTGAAAAAGCATACGCTGTCAAAGCATTTTGTCCTGTATTAATCACAACAGACTTCGGTGGCGGCATGTAGGAGGAGGTCTTCTGTTGGATGGCTCCTTGATTTTTTAGAATTAATGCCCGGTCCCAGGGGCAATTTTTCGTTAAATAAGTGCAGGAAGACATAAGGAAGAAGTATGTTCAAAACCCAAAGGAAAGCTGCCATGAAGAAGGGGGCGAGTGAAGGTTCGCCGTCGAGTGGAAGGGTCTGCTCGGCAACTGGAAGGATGACAAAGGCTGGGTCGCTGGGTGGGGCCGCACTGTTCACAGCAGAAAAAAATGACTGAGATAATGGCTTTGGCACTTGAAAAACAGTTCGCAAAGCACATGTAGGTGATGAAGGAGATGATGGCAGCATTGAAGGTGCTGGTGGAGCAGGCGATTGCCCCGATGAAGGCGGTGGTGTTGAAGACATCATCCGAGGTGTGGGAGCAGGGTGAAAAACTGAAGGGATTGGAGGAGACCTTATCGCAACACAGCGATATGCTCACCTCGATGGGTGAGGAGCTGCAGAGGGTGGTGGATGACAACAAGGGTCTGCGAACCAAAGTGGAGAACCTGGAAAACAGACCTAGGTGGCAAAATCTGGGGATTGTGGGCCTGCCTGAAGGGGTGGAGAGCCCAAGGTGACGGAGTATTTTGCCAAGATGTTGGCAGAGCTGTTGGGGGAGGGGGAAGATCCCTCCTGATACGAACAGGATCGGTCTCATAGGGTGTGGGGCCTAAATCAAAAGCATATACCAGGACTTTACCGTGGAGTTGGCGAGGAGGTGGGAGGCCTTCGTTCGAGTGAAGACTGCATTGTACACAGTGTACCCAGCTAAGTTGAGGGTGACCTACAATTCCAAAGACTTTCATTTTGAGACAGTGGAAGCGGCGGAGGCATTTGTGGAGGCAGAAAGACTGGGGCAGAAGTGAGAAATGGGACTGAGGATTGGTCTTGGACTGAGGGTGGGGTGAAAGATTGTATCTCATGTCATTATATGTGCTAAATGAGTTGAAGTTGCCTATTTGGACAAGGTAGGAGTTGGGATTTTCTTTTGCAAAGATGGCTCATTGGGGTTTGTGTGTTTTCACTGGGGTTGTGTGTTGAAGAGAATTACTTTGTTTTCCTGGGACCGGGTATGGGGGAGGAGAGTGGAGCCTGGGCAGGGGCCTCCACACTGGCTAGCTCAAGCTGGCCAGTGAATGGGAGTGTGGTGGGGGGAGGCGCTACGGCTATTGGAGCCTGGTAGAACAGGTTTTGATGGGCTTAGGAGGTGTGAAAAGTCAGGGGAGGGGACCGATATTGGATGAGGTGTTTTCGAGAGGAAGTGGATGGGGGGATTCTGGGAGAGGGGTTCGATGGTAACAATGCGATGGAGCAGGCCAAGCCCAGTGGGCAGGGCCTGGAGTTATGAAGATGGTGGCTAGGAGGGGCAGGTGTGTGTGTGTGTGTGTGGGGGGGGGGGGGTTGAGATACCCCTGGTTCGGATAGTTATGTGGAATGTGAGGGGTTTGTTGGAGGGAGGTTTTCAGTGTCATCTCGGGAGTAGTGCTCGTGAACTTGGAACCAGGGCCCCTAGAAGCCATTTTCGGGGTGTCGGAGCGGCTCGGGTGGGTTCGGATGTTTTTAGCCTTCGTCTCGCTGATTGCCTGGGTCCTGTTGGGGTGGAGGTCAGCTTCTCCACCCTGTGACACGGCTTGGCGGGGAGATCTACTTGAATTTCTTTGATTCTCGGGAAGGGAAAGTTTCAACTGAAGGGGATGAAGGAAGGGTTTCACAATTCATGGGGGCTGTTTATTGTGCACTTCCGAGAACTATTTGCCATTGAACATTAGGGGCGGGGGAGGGCGCGGCAGTATTGTTCTCTTTGATCACACTGTTTATGGATTGATTGTTCATTTTTGTTTCTTTACCTGGAATTAATGTATGGGTGGATGTTTGGTCTGTATATTGAGTGGGGTGCGGCTTGTGTGTGGGGGATTGGTATTGTACTTGTTTCTTTTTTCTTTGGTTGTTTATTGATGAAAATGTTGAAAATGAGAATAAAATGACTATTTTTAAAATTGCATTAATCACAACAGATTTGCAAGAATACCATATTTTAACGGGAAAAACAACTTATACTGTATAAGAGGGTGCTAATTTGTTGGCAAGTGGACTTTGCTTGGCAGAGGTATTACCATGGAGAATGCACTAGGGAACAGTTAAACGCCAAGCTCAGCTTAAATTCAAACCAGACAGATCAACTCTAGTTGGTCAAGGCATTGTCATGGGGAATGACACAAGGAACGGCTGTCCCAGAAGCTTTTGTTTATTTGAAAAAAGTGCAATGCAAGGACATGTTCTTTGTGTTTACAAAGGACAGGGCTCTGGTATGAATACATGTAGCTCCTCGCACCCATAGGTGAGCCCAACTGATAACCAATCTAAGATTATCAGTATAATTATTAGCACAATCAGGATTGTTTAGCAAGTGTTGGCCAATTGCAGAATCACAGCTAATGTTGGAAACTATGTTTTGAGTTTTGCAAGCAAAGGTTGGTTAATTAGGGTCAGTACTTTGACTGCTGCGAATAGCCAAAGGTATGTGCTGTTTGATGATACCCCTACCTACATTAGATCTGATTCTGTGATAAACAATGGGAAACATGTAAAGAATTAATTTATAATTTGCAACAAATAAACATCCCCTTGAGGAGTAAAAGCCCCGAGGGAAAAGAATTCCTACCATTGCTTAGAAGAAAAGTTAAAGGAAGTATTTAAATAGAGTATTAAAGGAAGGATTAGGTGATTTAAAAAAGAGTGGGAGCTGAACAGCCAATATTGTGTGGGTTTTGGCTGTTCCGGGAGTGGTGAGTCACAGGACAGGCAACCGTATGGGGTGGGTTTTCTGGCAAATTTTTCTAAATTAATGAAATATAAAGTGACGCCAATTTGATTGATCAATTAGTGCAGATGCTAAAGACTGAAGCCAATTTTGTAATTTACCATGTAATTATAAACAATGCTTCATCAATCAGATCCAGAGGATAAAATTATAATTCAATAACAAGGAACAGTAATGCTAAACAGCTCTATGTTTTTAGTAAATCAAAATCTAAGGGTTTAGATAGAACATAGAACATTACAGCGCAGTACAGGCCCTTCGGCCTTCGATATTGCGCCGACCTGTGAAACCACTCTAAAGCCCATCTACATTATTCCCTTATCGTCCATATGTCTATCCAATGACCATTTGAATGCCCTTAGTGTTGGCGAGACCACTACTGTTGCAGGCAGGGCATTCCACGCCCTTACTACTCTCTGAGTAAAGAACCTACCTCTGACATCTGTCCTATATCTATCTCCGCTCAATTTAAAGCTATGTCCCCACGTGCTAGACATTACCATCCAAGGAAAAAGGCTCTCACTGTCCACCCTATCCAATCATCTGATCATCTTGTATGCCTCAATTAAGTCACCTCTTAACCTTCTTCTCTCTAACGAAAACAGCCTCAAGTCCCTCAGCCTTTCCTCATAAGATCTTCCCTCCATACCAGGCAACATTCTGGTAAATCTCCTCTGCACCCTTTCCAATGCTTCCACATCCTTCCTATAATGCAGCGACCAGAATTGCACACAATACTCCAAATGCGGCCGCACCAGAGTTTTGTACAGCTGCAACATGACCTCATGGCTCCGAAACTCAATCCCTCTACCAATAAAAGCTAACACACCGTACGCCTTCTTAACAACCCTCTCAACCTGGGTGGCAACTTTCAGGGATCTATGTACACGGACACCGAGATCTCTCTGCTCATCCACACTGCTAAGAATCTTACCATTAGCCCAGTACTCTGTCTTCCTGTTATTCCTTCCAAAATGAATCACCTCACACTTTTCTGCATTAAACTCCATTTGCCACCTCTCAGCCCAGCGCTGCAGCTTATCTATGTCCCTCTGTAACTTGTAACATCCTTCCGCACTGTCCACAACTCTACCGACTTTAGTGTCATCTGCAAATTTACTCCCCCATCCTTCTACGCCCTCCTCCAGGTCATTTATAAAAATGACAAACAGCAGTGGCCCCAAAACAGATCCTTGTGGTACACCACTAGTAACTGGACTCCAGTCTGAACATTTCCAATTTCTGATCCAAATTGCTAAATCACCCTGAATCACATGCCTCTGTATTTTCTGCAGTAGCCTACCGTGGGAAACCTTATCAAACGCTTTACTGAAATCCATATACACCACATCAACTGCTTTACCCTCATCCATCTGTTTGGTCACCTTCTCAAAGATCTCAATACGGTTTGTGAGGCACGACCTACCCTTCACAAAACCGTGTTGACTATCTCTAATCAAATTATTCCTTTCCAGATGATTATACATCCTATCTCTTATAAACCTTGCCAAGACTTTGCCCACAACAGGAGTAAGGCTCACTGATCTATAGTTACCGGGGTTGTCTCTACTCCTCTTCTTGAACAAGGGGACAACATTTGCTATCCTCCAGTCTTCTGGCACTATTCCTGTAGACAAAGATGACTTAAAGATCAAAGCCAAAGGCTCAGCAATCTCCTCCCTAGCTTCCCAGAGAATCCTAGGATAAATCCCATCCGCCCCAGGGGACTTATCTATTTTCACACTTTCCAGAATTGCTAACACCTCCTCCTTATGAACCTCAAGCCCTTCTTGTCTAGTAGCCTGAATCTCAGTATTCTTCTCGACAACATTGTCTTTTTCCTGTGTGAATACTGACAAAAAATATTCATTTAGCACCTCTCCTATCTCCTCGGACTCCACGCACAACTTCCCACTACTGTCCTTGACTGGCCCTACTCTTACCCTAGTCATTCTTTTATTCCTGACATATCTATAGAAAGCTTTAGTGTTATCCTTGATCCAACCTCCCAAAGACTTCTCATGTCCCCTCCTGGCTCTTCTTAGCTCTCTCTTTAAGTCCTTCCTAGCTAACTTGTAACTCTCGAGCGCCCTAACTGAACCTTCATGTCTCATCTTTACATAAGCCTCCTTCTTCCTCTTGACTAGTGTTTCGACTGCTTTAGTAAACCACGGTTTCCTCGCTCGACCACTTCCTCCCTGCCTGACAGGTACATACTTATCAAGGACACGCAGTAGCTGTTCCTTGAACAAGCTCCACATTTCCATTGTACCCATTCCCTGCAGTTTTCCTCTCCATCCGATGCATCCTAAGTCTTGCCTCATCGCATCATAATTGCCTTTCCCCCAGATATAACTCTTGCCCTGCAGTATATACCTATCACTTTCCATCACTAAAGTAAACGTAATTGAATTGTGGTCACTATCACCAAAGTGCTCATCTACCTCCAAATCTACCACCTGTCCTGGTTCATTACCCAGTACCAAATCCAATATGGCCTCGCCTCTTGTTGGCCTATCTACATACTGTGTCAAGAAGCCCTCCTGCACACATTGGACAAAAACTGACCCATCTAAAGTACTCAAACTATAGCGTTTCTAGTCAATATTTGGAAAGTTAAAGTCCCCCATAACAACTACCCTGTTGCTTTCGCTCCTATCGCGAATCATCTTTGCAATCCTTTCCTCTACATCTCTGGAACTTTTCGGAGGCCTATAGAAAACCCCTAACAGGGTGACCTGTCCTTTCCTGTTTCTAACCTCAGCCCATACTACCTCAGTAGACGAGTCCTCATCAAACGTCCTTTCTGCCACCATAATAATGTCCTTGACTAACAATGCCACCCCTCCCCCTCTTTTACCACCTTCCCTGAGCTTACTGAAATATCTAAACCCCGGCACCTGCAACAACAATTCCTGTCCCTGCTCTATCCATGTCTCCGAAATGGCCACAACATCGAAGTCCCAGGTACCAACCCATGCTGCAAGTTCACCCACCTTATTCCGGATGCTCCTGGCATTGAAGAAGACACACTTTAAACCACCTTCCTGCCTGCCGGTATACTCCTGCAACTTTGAAACTTTACTCATAACCTCACTACTCTCAACCTCCAGTATACTGGAGCTACAATTCAGGTTCCCAATCCCCTGCTGAACTAGCATAAACCCTCCCGAAGAGCATTAGCAAATTTCCCCCTCAGGATATTGGTACCCCTCTGGTCCAGGTGTAGACCATCCCGTTTGTAGAGGTCTCACCGAGCCCAGAATGAGCCCCAATTATCCAGAAATCTGAAACCCTCCCTCCTGCACCATCCCTGTAGCCACGTATTCAACTCCTCTCTCTCCCTATTCCTCATCTTGCTAGCATATGGCACAGGTAACAACCCAGAGATAATAACTCTGTTTGTCCTAGATCTAAGTTTCCACCCTAGCTCCCTGAATTCCTGCCTGACATCTCTATCCCTTTTCCTACCTATGTTGTTGGTACCTATGTGGACCACGACTTGGGGCTGCTCCCCCTCCCACTTAAGGATCCCGAAAACACGGTCGGAGACATCACGGACCCTGGCACCTGGGAGACAACACACCAACCGCGAGTCTCTCTTGTTCCCACAGAATCTCCTATCTGTCCCCCTAACTATGGAGTTATGACTAATGCTCTACTCATCTCCCCCCTCCTCTTCTGAGCAATAGGGACAGACTCTGTGCCAGAGACCTGTACCCCATGGCTTACCCCTGGTACGTCCCCTCCACCCCCCCCCCCCCAACAGTATCCAAAGCGGTATACTTGTTACTAAGAGGAACTATCACAGGGGATCCCTGGACTGACTGCTTCCTCCCAGCCTCTCTCACCGTCACCCATCTATTTTTATTCTTTGGAGTAACTACATCCCTGAAGCTTCTATCTATAACCACCTCTGCCTCCCGAATGATCCGAAGTTCATCCAGCTCCAGCTCCAGTTTCCTAACGCGGTTTCTGAGGAGCTGGAGATGGGTGCACTTCCCACAGATGAAATCAGCAGGGACAATGACGGCGTCCCTCACCTCAAACATTCTGCAGGAGGAACATTGTACTACCTTCCCTGCCATCCCGTCTAGATTAAAAAAAGAAAGAGAAAGAAAGAGCTTACATGTTATTTACTCTACCCCTTAGGTTAAAGAAGGTGGAAGGGTGGGGGACACTACAAGTGTAGTGTCTAGGGTTTAGAAACTGCCCAACTTAAATATAGGTTAAAAAAAAGCACTTAACCAGCAGCCACTGCGCCCCACACGAAAACAGCAATCAGCTGTTATGGGCCTGCGCAAACAATTTAAATCTTTACTACTTACCCAGCAGTCACTCTGTCCTCATTCCGACTGGATTCAGCTGGAAACTCTCCACAGTAAGTTTAAAAAAAGATTTACTCCCCTTCTCAGCAAGCACTCACTCAGCAACCACTGTGCCCCGCACAATAACACCTCAGGGAAAAGAAAAACTACTTACCAGTCATCAGTCAATCACTTACCTGCAGGCTGTGACATCATGGTTCAACTTCTTTCTACTTCTAACTGCCCTCGAGCCTTCCTCTCGGCTGGGATCCTTTTACGGTTGTTTCTTTTTTTTGGTTAGAGGAAGGGGTAGGGAGGGAAACACTGAAGAAGTGTTTCGGGTTTAAGTATCACTTGACAACAGCTCCTCCACAAACCACCTTCAAGTTACCGTGACCACAATGCACATATGCAAATTTCCCCCAGAGCTGCCAATCAGCAGCTCCATTCTACTGCCCTCGGTTGGATGCTTGCCTTCACTTGAACTGCTAGGGTCTCTTACACAGGTACACCTTCAAGTTACGGTGACCTCATTGCATGTATGCAAATTTCCCCTCCAACAGCCAATCAGCAGCTCCGCTCTACTGCCCTCTGCTGGATCTAGATAATAAGGCAACTTCAAGTAACTTCCCTATGATTAATTTGACACCAGCTGAAGAGAAGCAACTGATTGGCGAGTCGCTGGTGAGTTTTTTTTAAAGTAATGCATTTTATTAACTAATAAAAGGAGGAATGGCAGGGCAACTGAGACTCATGAAGGGCACATCCTGTTTCATGTGGGAACTCCCAGATGCTCCTCCCGCCCTGGATGACCATATGTGCAGGAAGTGTTGTCAGTTTCAGCAGTTCGCCTTCCACTTTCATAGCTTGAACAGCAACTGGCATCAATGCTGTGCATCTTGGGAGGTTGAGATTAGCACAGGGCTAAATCACTGGCTTTGAAAGCAGACCAAGGCAGGCCAGCAGCACGGTTCAATTCCCGTAACAGCCTCCCCGAACAGGCGCCGGAATGTGGCGATTAGGGGCTTTTCACAGTAACTTCATTTGAAGCCTACTTGTGACAATAAGCGATTTTCATTTCATTATGAATAGCACATTTATAGTTGTGGTCACCCCACAGCTTAAGGATATTGCGAGAGAGAGGTAGATTCAATCACAACATTCAAAAGGGAGTTGGCTCATTACCTGGAAACAAAAGAAATTCAGGACCACGGGTAAAAGGTGGGGGAGTGTTACAACATGAACTGCTCTTACAGAGAGTCAGCTTGGACTCAATGGACTTAATAGCCTCCTTCTGTGTTGTAACTATTCAATGATTCTACGATAATAGGAAAACTTCAGCTAACAGAAAAAGAAGAATTAATGGCATCACAAAGTCTAACAGTAACTGGATAGCTGATCCTGAACTGTAAGAACTGAAGATGATAATATATTTAGCTGGAACTGGAGACACCTGCAGAAACAAAACCATAATTTGTAGAGATATGGTTACATGCACAAAAGTGGAGGTATCTGCCATTTTACTGTAAACAGACCACAGCCACACTGAACAGCTTGCACCATCAGTGAAACATCTGAAAGGAAAAGGTTCCTTTCAACATTATGAATAACAACTCGTTACCCAAACATTCCTTTAGTTCTTAAAATGAGGTCTTCGTTCTTAGTAACTGTCTTCACTTCCTGCAAAACAAAGACTTAGTCAATTTTGTGGATGTGTAAAATTTAACAACATATTTCATTGAGGGACAAATGCACATTTGTTTCTAAAAGTGGTTGTGATTTTAGTTTGCAAAAATATAATTTATTCATAAAATATCTCAAAGAGATTAGAAAACATTTCAAATTGTCAAAACTGGAAAGTTCTGTTCAAACTATATACATCGGTCATTTTGTACTCCGAGGTGCTTCAATACAGTTACATACGGTTAGGATTAAGTCCGAGGGGTTTTACATGGTTCCCAGCCCCTCGGTGAACATTGACTGAAAGGCCTTACACAGTGGCCTTTCCCAATTGCACCTTGGTGCGGCTGCCCCAAGTTTAAGTGCGACCCTCAGCATGTAATCCTGAACATTGGTACGTGCCAGTCTGTAACACTCGGTCGAGGACAATTCTTTGCACTGGAAGATCAACAAGTTTCGGGAAGACGAAAAAGCGTCTTTCACCGAGTTGATGATCCTCCAGCAGCAGTTGGTGTTTGTCTCGGTGTGCATCCCTGGGAACAGCCTTCTCGGGATGAACCTCGGCAAAAACCCCTGCATCTCACTGCAGACCGTCTGTGCAAAGGCACACTCTGTGAGACCATGTCTCTTCCCCGTCTGTATCCAGGGTGCAGAAACCTTGGGGGCACATGAAGGATCTGGGGTGGGGGTGGGGTGCGCCTTTCTCACCACCAGCCAAGCTGGGTCTCGGTGTCTGTTTGAAAGTTCTGATGTTGCTTTTATTCTGAATCCTCGCTGAACTCTAGCTCTCTATGAATGATTTGAGCCGATTTTGAGCATCTGATAATCTCTTTGCACCTGAAATCAACTGCGGAGAAAAATAATCCCCTTCAATTACGGCGCAAGATTAAGGCGGGCAGACAATAGTTACCGGGCTGACCAATCAGATCACAATTTCAAAACGCTTGGCTTTCATTGGTCTGGAATCACCCAGTGGCGCCACGCTTGGTGGACGCCCGCTCCGCCTATTGGCTGGAGGCGGCATCATTCACTTCATTCGTCTCCACAAGGTTTAGTTGTCTTCGGAGGAGGCGTCTTCAGGTTTGAGTGAATCATCGCGCCGCCATTTTCTAATATTCTAATCACTGCACAGGGGGAGTACGGAGGGAGGGCTTGTCTCCTGCTTCCTTACTCGATAATACCCGCCTCTGTCTGGTGGCGCACTTCTCAACCGTTCAAACAGGCATTAGCGACACTTCTGCGTTGAGAGCCCACACAGTAGCTGAAAGCGAATAGTTAAATTTCTTCCCAGAATAAAGTCCCAAGATTTTAAACGAACTGTCAGAATCATGACAGAGGAATGGCAACCCCCCCTTGTTTCGACCTCGGTTCGTTTAGACGACATTGTTCAGAGTTCTTCCCAGGAGGATGTGGAGGACGATTTGATTCCTCTCAAGCCTGCGGCTGGCGACGCACCCATATTGCCGGCTCACAGCGTCTTCGAACCGGCACGAAACACCGACATCGGCGATGATGGTTTCGTGACTCCTCCGCCTGTGCCCGCCAGAAGCCGACCCGAACCGGATTCCAGTTCAGATTCGGCGGCTGTTGCAGCCACCGGGTCCGTTAAGACACGACCAGAGTCAACCGGTAAGTGTTAAGATTGCCAGCCGCCCCCGGCTCCTTAACTTGGAGCACTCCGAAGATGAGGCTCCAAAAAGCCACCTCATTTAAGTTGGGACATTGCAGAAAGGAGCAGACATTTTTGTGTTTTCAGCTGGAATTCGCACCTTTTCGCCAGCAAGGAGCACGCAGATCGATTTATTGTGTATTTTGTTGTTGTATTTAAATCGCATAGCTTTAAGTAATCGGCGAAAGGAGAATGGCGATTTTTCAACTCAGTGCCTTTTGATTTGCAATACGTGCTGGAATCAGATTCACTAATTTAGAAAGGGGAATGAATTTGCGGTGTTATGAGGATACTGGCGGGCGAGCATTTACAAAGGCCAGGCACGACGGGAGGAGTGGCCGCCTTCCGATTGTTTAAAGCCGTCGGGGGGTTGTGGTGAATGTAATCTATAAAGTTTAAAATCGTGATAATGTGTTGGGTCGTTGGGCAGACAATGTGGGAAAAGGAAATGAGCCATGGCCGGCCGCCAGGCGCCTCGGTTTCCTCCTCATTGACGGCGACCTCCCGGTTGATTGACAGTCACTCTGACCAATCAGAAAGCGGACCCGGCGGCATCTCCACAAACGACTGCGGAGGGGGAGGGGGGGGCTTGTGGCACTTGACGCGCCTCGGCTTCAGCCATGCACATTGATTGTCCTCTTCCTCCCATGGCAATCCTCAGGACCACTCGCTTTGCCTGCAGACTGGTTCTTCCCAGTTATTGAAATGTG
This sequence comes from Scyliorhinus torazame, assembly GCF_047496885.1. Classification (NCBI taxonomy): domain Eukaryota; kingdom Metazoa; phylum Chordata; class Chondrichthyes; order Carcharhiniformes; family Scyliorhinidae; genus Scyliorhinus; species Scyliorhinus torazame. The sequence goes on from NC_092707.1 coordinate 314,875,059, forward strand.
GCAAAGGAGTAGATTATTCGCATGGTCGCTGTGAGCTGCCGAAGTATTTGAGTCACCAGTTTTGTTTCGGATCTCGATTTATCAGGAAACGGACTGGGAGCAGCGACTCCCACTGACTAAATAACCAAAGTGCTGGATGGCGTTTTCTCAGTGCCACATTGCGAAATTGAGCTTGAAAATTGGTTCCGAATAAAATTATTAATCTTTTGTAAGCACCAGGAGAAAATCTCTGTCAAGTAACACATCTTTTGGGTGGCTCAGTCGTTAGTAATGCAGCCTCACAGTGCCACCGACCCAGTAGGGTGACTGGAGTTTGCACATTCTAGCCGTGCGTGTGGGGGGTTTCTCCGTGTATTCCTGTTTCATCCCACAGTCCAAAGATGTGCAAGTTAGGTGGATTGGCCATGATAAAATTGCCCTTCAGTATCCACAGTTGTGCAGATTAGGTGGTGTTATGGGGATAGGGAGAGGGCCTAGGTTGGATGCTCTTTCAGAGGTTCGGTGCAATGGGCCGAATGGTCTGCACAGTAGGGATTCTATGATTTTAAGTAGGCAACACTGGGTTTTTAAAACTTTGATTTGAAACTTGTACAAATATAAATCAAACTAGAAATTCAACACTTTCAAGTCCGTCACCCTTCACCCATTAACAGTTTAGTCAGAAGACGAGGAACTAAAGTGGAAAGTTGGATAATTTTGCAGTTTGGGAGGTAGCAGCGCCAGAGCTTGCCAAAAGTTGGAGGGTGGGCGTCATGACTAATGGCTAGCAAATCTCTTGTTAGCTCTTGTATATTGAGGTGTTATGTTTAACTGCCCCTCCCGCTTGTCCCTTTAAGTCGCAATTCAATAGTCTGAATAGTTAAATCCATCTTGCAATTAGTTATATGTAAAGTTCCTTTGATTAATAAGTGAGTAAATTATAATTTAGACATGCCATGCTGATGTACCTTTCCACCAGTGGCTTGGTTTGCAACCTTTTGTACTGAATGATTCTGAAGTTGAACCACTGGTGCTGATCTGGTGTTGCTGACTCCTCGCTAATCCATTGAAAATATTTTATACTGAAAGCTTATAGACCAGGGGTGACCTAATGTAGTGAAGAGTAATATATGGTAAACTAACATTTAAGGGCCACAAAACATGGACAACCTTTCAGACACATTTATTACTATTGCACACATTATTTTGAGGAAATATAGTTAAAATGTAAACACATTGTGTTAAAATATATGTATACATTGCTCCAAACCCAAGATCGGGTGTAATGCCTTTTCTTGTCAGCTTGGCTCTTGTATGTCTCTTGTGGAGACCATGAATTGGCTTCAATTTGAATTGGGTTTTGGAGTACGGTTTTGCCCTGTCCACACTGCACCTTGGCTGTGTAACTTTAAGGATGGGATAAAAGTATATGTATGCACGAATATTTACTAATGTATGTATATATCTTACAGCTTTCTATGAACGTACGTAACCATAAAGTATACCTATCACGGTTTAAGTTTGAATTAATTGTTATATTTTACCTGTATTTAATTAGTATGTTTGCTTAAATTAAATTCTAGCTTGTAAATCCATTATATATCCTTTAAGTAAGGTGATACTTATTTATTAGGACTAATCACTGCTAGAGGTCTCCATTATGGATACAAGATGGGGAGAGAGGCCGCAAGTCAGCAGCAAGCGGGTGGGAAGAGAGGGGACTTCCGGGTGCGGCGATGACCAGCTAAGTCGCACGTTTCGGCAGCTCCCGGTGGAACGGACTTTTGGGCTCTTAATAGGAGCCCCAACGGCAATTTTAACGGCTAAAAACACTGTGCGGTAAACCAGAAGGGAATTCTCCCTGGACACAGATGGAAAAAGGAGAGGAAAGTGGCCGGATTGCGGAGGATCCTTTAGAGCAGCGGCAAGGAAAGCAAGCACAAAGCAAGATGGCGTCGGAAGGTGGCCGTCTAGTATGGGGCCCTGACCAACAAGAGTTCCTGCGGCGCTGTGTGGAAGAACTTAAAAAGGAGATGAAGAAGGAGCTGCTGGCCCCAATATTACAGGCGATTGAAGGGCTAAAGGAGGAACAAAAGACCCAGGAGCAGGAGCTTCGGGTCGTGAAGGCAAAGGCCGCTGATAATGAAGACAAAATACAGGGCCTGGTGGTGAAGACAGAGATGCATGAGGCACAACACAAAAGGTGTGTGGAAAGGCTGGAGGTGTTGGAGAATAATGCGAGGAGGAAGAATTTAAGGATTCTTGGTCTTCCCGAAGGTGCGGAGGGAGCGGACGTCGGGGCATATGTGAGCACGATGCTTCACTCGTTAATGGGATCGGAGGCTCCGACGGGCCCATTGGAGGTGGAGGGAGCTTAGCGAGTTATGACGCGAAGACCGAGGGCTGGAGAAATACCTCGAGCCATAGTGGTGAGATTTCTCCGATATAAGGACAGAGAGATGGTCCTCAGATGGGCGAAGAAAACTCGGAACAGTAGGTGGGAGAACACGGTGATCCGCGTATATCAAGATTGGAGTGCGAAGGAGGGCGAGTTTCAGTCGGGCCAAGGCGGTGCTTCACAAAAGGAAGGTCAAATTTGGAATGCTGCAACCGGCAAGACTGTGGGTCACACACCAAGGGAAGCACCACTACTTTGAGACGGCAGAAGAGGCGTGGACATTTATTGTGGAGGAGCAGCTGGAATAGGCGGGCCAGAAAAAGAACGTTTGGGACAAAGTGGTGGTGTGATTACGTGGGGTGAAGGGGAGGGGGAGGGAAAGGGGGAAGGGATGATTTCTCAAGTTGTTAATCTTGCGACCCTGAAACTTTTCTCTCTTCCCCGTGGGGGGGGGGGGGGGGGAAGGATAAGGAATTGTGGGCGCCGGCCATTAGGGGTGGGGCCAAGTGGGAAACGCGGGCTTTGTTCCCGTACTATGGTAATCATGGCGGGAACAGGGAAGCAGGAAGGAGGGGGCCGAGGTCACGGGGGGATGCCGAGGTCAGCCAGAGTTTGCTGACTTCTGGGAGCAACATGGGGGGTGCAATTACGCTAGAAGAGGATCTGGAGGGGGGGAGGGATTAACTGGGTTGCTGCTGCTGGGGAGAAGGGGGAGCTGGTACGGGGTGGGGTGGTCGAGGCGGGAGGGCGCCGTCGGGGGGAGATACGGCTACGTGGGAATCGGGTGGGGAGCTGGATTAAAAAAGGGGATGGCTAGTCGACAACGGGGGGGGGGTAAAGAGCCCCCCAACCCGGCTGATCACATGGAACGTGAGAGGGCTGAACGGGCCGATATTAAAAGGGCACGGGTACTCGCACACCTAAAGAAATTAAAGGCAGATGTGGTTATGTTGCAGGAGACGCATTTGAAACTGATGGACCAGGTCAGACTAAGCAAAGGATGGGTGGGGCAGGTGTTTCATTCTGGGTTAGACGCAAAGAACAGGGGGGTGGCTATATTAGTGGGGAAACGGGTACTGTTTGAGGCAAAGACCATAGTGGCGGATAGCGGGGGTAGATACGTGATGGTGAGTGGCAGATTGCAAGGGGAGGCGGTGGTTCTAGTGAACGTATATGCCCCGAACTGGGATGATGCCAATTTTATGAGGCGAATGTTGGGACGTATCCCGGACCTAGAGGCGGGAAAGTTGGTAATGGGGGGGAGACTTTAATACGGTGCTGGACCCAGGGCTGGACAGATCGCGGTCCAGGACCGGGAGGAGGCCGGCTGCAGCTAGGGTGCTCAAGGACTTTATGGAGCAGATGGGAGGAGTAGACCCCTGGAGATTTAGCAGGCCTAGGAGTAAGGAGTTCTCGTTTTTCTCCTGTGTCCATAAAGTATATTCACAGATAGACTTTTTTGTATTGGGATGGGCGCTGATCCCGAAGGTGACAGGGACGGAGTACACGGCAATAGCTATCTCGGACCACGCTCCACATTGGGTGGACCTGGAGATAGGGGAGGAAAAAGAACAGCACCCGCCCTGGAGAATGGACATGGGACTATTGGCAGATGAGGGGATATGTTTAAGGGTGAGGGGGTGTATTGAAAGGTACTTGGAGCTCAACGACAATGGGGAGGTTCAGGTGGGAGTGGTCTGGGAGGCGTTGAAGGCAGAGGTTAGAGGGGAGCTGATATCTATTAGGGCACATAAAGGAAAGCAGGAGGATAGGGAAAGGGAGCGGTTGCTGAAAGAACTTTTGAGGGTGGACAGACAATATGCGGAGGCACCGGAGGAGGGACTGTACAGGGAAAGGCAAAGGCTACATGTACAATTTGACTTGTTGACTACGGGTAATGCAGAGGCACAAGGTGTACAGTATGAATATGGAGAGAAGGCGAGCCGGTTGTTGGCCCACCAACTGAGGAAGAGGGGAGCAGCGAGGGAGATAGGGGGGGGGTGAGAGACGAGGAGGGAGTAAATGGGGTGTTCATGGTATTCTACGAAAGATTATATAAAGCTCAGCCCCCGGAAGGGAAGGAGAGAATGATGTGCTTTTTGGATCAGCTGGAATTCCCTAAGGTGGAGGAGCAGGAGAGGACGGGACTGGGAGCACAGATTGAGATGGAGGAGGTAGTGAAAGGGATTGGGAGCACGCAGGCGGGGAAGGCCCCGGGACCAGACGGATTCCCGGTGGAATTTAATAGGAAGTATATGGACTTGCTGGCCCCTCTTCTGACGAGAACCTTTAATGAGGCTAGGGAAAGGGGGCAGTTGCCCCCGACTATGTCAGAGGCAAAGATATCGCTCCTCCTAAAGAAGGAAAAAGACCCGTTGCAATGCGGGTCCTATAGGCCCATTTCTCTTTTAAATGTGGATGCTAAGATTCTGGCCAAGGTAATGGCGACGAGGATAGAGGACTGTGTCCCGGGGGTGGTACATGAGGACCAGACTGGGTTTGTGAAGGGGAGACAGCTGAACACGAACATACGGAGGTTGCTAGGGGTAATGATGATGCCCCCGCCAGAGGGGGAAGCGGAGATAGTGGTGGCGATGGATGCCGAGAAAGCATTTGATAGAGTGGGGTTATCTGTGGGAGGTGCTGAGGAGATTTGGCTTCGGAGATGGATATATCGGATGGGTACAGCTGCTGTATAGGGCACCGATGGCGAGTGTGGTTACGAATGGATGGGGGTCTGATTATTTCCGGCTTTACAGAGGGACGAGGCAGGGATGTCCCCTGTCTCCGTTATTGTTTGCACTGGCGATTGAGCCCCTGGCCATGGCACTGAGGGGTTCCAGGAAGTGGAGGGGAGTGTTTAGGGGAGGAGAAGAACACCGGGTATCTCTATGCGGATGATTTGTTGTTGTATGTGGCGGACCCGGTGGAGGGGATGCCAGAGATAATGCGGATACTTGGAGTTTGGGGATTTTTCGGGGTATAAATTGAACATGGGGAAAAGTGAGTTGTTTGTGGTGCATCCGGGGGAGCAAAGCAGGGAAATAGAGGATTTACCGCTGAGGAAGGTAACAAGAGACTTCCGATACTTGGGGATTCAGATAGCCAAGAATTGGGGAACCTTGCACCGGCTTAATTTAACACGATTGGTGGAACAGATGGAGGAGGACTTCAAGAGATGGGACATGGTGTCCCTGTCACTGGCGGGTAGGGTGCAGGCGGTTAAAATGGTGGTTCTCCCGAGATTCCTCTTTGTGTTTCAGTGCCTCCCGGTGTTGGTCACAAAGGCTTTTTTTAAGAGAATTGAGAAAAGCATTGAGTTTTGTGTGGGCCGAGAAGACCCCGAGAGTGAGGAGGGGGTTCTTGCAGCGTAGTAGGGATAGGGGGGGGTTGGCACTACCGAGCCTAAATGATTATTACTGGGCCGCCAATATTTCAATGGTGTGTAACTGGATGGGAGAAGGGGAGGGAGCGGCGTGGAAGAGATTGGAGAGGGCGTCCTGCAAGGGGACCAGCTTACAAGCAATGGTGACGGCACCGTTGCCGTTCTCACCGAAGAAATACACTACAAGCCCGGTGGTGGTGGCAACATTAAAAATTTGGGACAGTGGAGACGGCATGGGGGAAGGATGGGAGCCTCGGTGCGGTCCCCTATAAGAAATAACCATAGGTTTGTTCCGGGGAGAATGGATGGGGGATTTGGAGCATGGCAAAGAGCTGGGGTAGTATAATTGAGAGATCTGTTCGTAGATGGGACGTTTGCGAGTCTGGGAGCGCTGACGGAAAAATATGGGTTGCCCCAAGGGAATGCATTTCGGTGTATGCAACTGAGGGCTTTTGCGAGGCAACAGGTGAGGGAATTCCCGCAGCTCCCGACGCAGGAGGTGCAGGATAGAGTGATCTCAGAGACATGGGTGGGGGATGGTAGGGTGTCGGACATATACAGGGAAATGAGGGACGAGGGGGAGATCATGGTCGATGAGCTGAAAGGGAAATGGGAAGAAGAGCTGGGGGAGGAGATTGAGGAGGGGCTGTGGGCCGATGCCCTACGTAGGGTAAACTCGTCGTCCTCGTGTGCCAGGCTAAGCCTGATACAATTCAAGGTTCTACACAGGGCGCATATGACTGGAGCACGGCTCAGTAAATTTTTCGGGGTAGAGGATAGGTGTGGGAGATGCTCGAGAAGCCCAGCGAATCACACCCACATGTTCTGGTCATGTCCGACATTACAGGGGTTCTGGGTGGGGGTGGCGAAGGTGCTTTCGAAGGTGGTGGGGGTCCGGGTCGAGCCAAGCTGGGGGTTGGCTATATTCTGGGTTGCAGAAGAGCCAGGAGTGCAGGAGGCGAGAGAGGCTGATGTTTTGGCCTTTGCGTCCCTAGTAGCCCGTCGCAGGATATTGCTTATGTGGAAGGAAGCCAAACCCCCAGGCGTGGAGACCTGGATAAACGACATGGCAGGGTTTATAAAGTTAGAACGGATCAAGTTCGTATTAAGGGGTTCGGCTCAAGGGTTCACCAGGCGGTGGCAACCGTTCGTCAACTACTTCACAGAACGATAGAGGGAATGAAAAGAAAGAAAGACAACAGCAGCAACCCGGGGGGGGGGGGAGGATCTGGGCGGGCTCTTAGGGATGTCATTGTATATATATATTGGACTGTTGGATTGTATTTTTGGAGAGTAACTATTTTTGACAAGGCAGTTGCCATTTAGTTTTGTTTTTGTTTCTGTTTATATATTATTTATTTACTTGTTTAAAACTGGCCACTGTTATTTATATTGCTTTATTGTTGTTTAAAAGAAAAACTATGTACTGTTATGTTTGGCCAAAAAATCTTGAATAAAATATATTTTTTAAAAAATGGAGCAAGAGAAGTTACTCTAAAATAGTCCTGGAATGGTCATGCGGACCTGTACCTATCTGGCGGGGAAATTACAAAAGGAATCACATGATGGTACTGGGTGGAGACTGAAGCAGTCATGGACTCACTGAACAGCAGAGAAAATTCAAGATTATTGGAAATTAATCCTTGAACTTGTTTCTAATCCTCCCAATGCTACAGTTTGTCCTCCCTCTTTGAAGCTGTTTGTGGCCGAAGTTATACCTGGCTGTTTACCTGCCTCCAATGTCAAGGTTTCACAGCACAAGGAATAAGGCACACTCTTAAAGTTGCATATGGCTCAGGTGCCAAGGTTTGGCCACCGCTGTTGTAGATTTTTTTATCCCCTGCTTTTTTACGACCCCCATGATGTCTTCTACTTCAGGGTTTTTCAACCTTTTTTCCCCGGGACCCACTTTGCCAACCTGCCACCCTTTTGTGACCCATGCCGGCCAATCTTTGCGACACGCCACATTTGCTTACCTTTATTGCGAAAGGGCAGCCTGTTTGGTCCTCATGATCTCACTCCAATCAGGCTCACAGGAGGAGAGTGCAATGCACATGTCGGGTGCAGACTTCAGCCAATTCCTTTGTGCCATCTTCATATTTGTGAGAACGGAAAATCCAACTTCGCATATCTTGGTCGCCATGAAGGGCAATGGCGACAAAATAATTTTACTCAGCACTGGATACTCCTGAGACTTGCTACTGTAGAATGCTGACAGCCTCCTGGACTTGTGTGTTTTAGTGTGCTGTCACAGGCAAGGTACAGCGGTGTAGTCTTTTCATTTGGAGTCTGCTGGAAATTAATAACTGACTCTGGGATCTCAACCTCAAAAGGGATTTTTGACCCCTCACTTCTCTTTCAAAATTTGAAACATCTCTCATTTGCCAGTACTTGTCTACCACACATGGGCTTTGCATTGGCACAATTGACATAAGCATATCTCGAGAAACGATCTTCATACTGCTTTTTTTGCCGAGTTGAGTTTCTTCTTTGTAGGCTGTTCACCAAGGCCCTGGAGTTTTGTACAAGCTAACACTAGCCCTGTCCAGCCCAGCCCTGAACTCTTCAGGGCAGCTCTCTCCAGAGGTCCTATCAAGTGAACACTGCCTATTTATGTCTCTGGCTGTCCCTTGAATAAAATCTATTCACTGTCACAAGCCTCTTGCCTTGCTTGCCAGCAGCTCGAAAATGGAAGAAACTCTGTGATTTGGTGCCAAGAACATGCACAGGAGGGCATTTGACGTCAAGTGTACGTGTAGGGTGCATGACCTGCTCACTGCTGCCACCTCTGGCTAGAAGACTGCACATAGCCTCCTTTTGTTCTCATTGAGCAGGCGGCAGTGGCCACTATTCTCAAAACAAAATGGCGATAGCAGCGGTTGGATGCTTCACCCACAATTGGTACACTGCAGGAGTGCCACTGATCACTCCGCGACCCACCTGCGGTCACGCCTAAACTTTGAAAAATCCTGTTCTACTTGGTGCTTTAGGCTAGTATCTGAGGTGACATCCTGCTTTTGAGCCCTCTGTTGTTTCATGCACTGCCAGTGCTTTTGATCTGTTGCTCTACTTCTCCCCTCTAACCACCATCTTTAAGACTGCTAGAAGGGCATGTACTATTGACTTCACTCTTGTTATGGGTCCGGGTTTACAGACCCCAAAGTGTTTCATGGAGTTCAACCGACCCACAACTTTTAATAGATTGTGGTGTGGGAAGCACACGGCGTACTCTCCAGGTGTGATACAGCAGAAATGGACAAGTGGTTTTTAAAACTAAACTATGTTTATTCTATGAACTCAAGTTAACCTTTTAAAAACAAACATTGAATATCTTAACACCCATTACTTCAAAGATAACCCCAAAAGACTACAACACTAAATAATCCTTCAAACTGTTCCTTAAAACATCCAAAATACTTCAAACCTTCAAAAATAGGAGCACATTGGGTTACATTCAACATATTTATAGTCTTTGGATTGCAAAAATCAACAGACCAGCTGTGTTTCTTCATGCAGCTCAGAGCAAAACACCCAGACACTCCCAGCTGCGCTCTCAAACTGAAACTCAAAAAGCATAAGTGAGCTCAGCTCCCCCCACCCTCTGACATCCCTTCAGTAATATGATCAGTTTCATTTCTTAAAGGTACATTGCTTAAACATCCATTTCTTAAAGGTACTCTCACATGACACTCTGCTTGTCTCATTTAACCCAAGATGCTTGCCGCTGGTCAAACATCAGTTTTCATCTGCCAGTGCTTGGCTGCCTACCCTGCAAGTCAGCGTTTCTACAATCTGGTTTGTATGTTTGTTGTCACCCTACTGATGTTACTGTGCTGGTTTTTTTTTGCCTTGCCTCTCGCAAATCAGAATTTCTCAATTGCCACTAATCTTTGCGGAATTATGTTCTTTTTCTTTCAATTTGATAGCATCTTTAACTTCCTCAGTTAGTCACCGATAGTGTGTCCTTCCTGGAATGTACCTTTTCTTAGTATTGTGATATACTCTTTAAATGTCTGCCACTGCATCTTTGACCTAATTTTCCAGTTCACTTTAGTCAGCTCTCTTCATGGCCACATAATTACCATTATTTAAGTTTAAAACACGCGTCTTGGATCCACTCTTCTTGCACTCAAACTGAATGTGAATTCAATCATATTAGGATCACTGCTATATAGAAACACCTTCACTATGAGGTAATGAATTAATTCTATCTCATCGCACATTACTAGATTTGGTAGAACCTGACCTCTGGTGCTAGAACGTGCTGCTCTAAGAAACTGTTCCGAAAACCCACTAATTCACCATCCAGGTTACCGTTGCCAATCTGATTCATCCAATCTATATGTAGATTAAAACCATACTTCTCTGTTGATGTGCTCTTGGGTTTGGACACAAACTATACTGTCCACAACTACCACTAATTTCTTTTAACTCCTCCCACTAGAATGGCTTCCTGTGCCACAGTGCCATGGCCAGTTTGCTCATCTGTCCTGCAGTCACCTTGTACCTGTTGGACAATTGCAAAGGCTGGGTCTCATCCACTTCAACGTTCTGGGTCCCAAACCTGCCTCATCCGCAGTTACACCTCCTGTCCCTGGCCACTGACCAAATCAGAAGATTTTATTCAAAGATATGTGACTGCCTCCTGGTTCTCTTCCTGATGCATCGCGGTGTCTGCAGCTCGGCCTCCATCTGAAGACTGTGAAGCTCCTAAAGTTTCAGTCACCGACTGCAGATATGGATCTCACTGGCATCCAGGAACTCCCACATTTTGCTGTTGAAACACACCACCTGACGTGCCATCATTGTGTTAATTTATTTTTCTTATAACCCAAATAACCTTTAATACTGCCTGTGCACCTTGCCTGTTAATAAAATCTTACAATTGCTAATAAATTGTAGGTGTTTTTAATATAATTGAGCAGAATTTAAAAAAAATGTATTTCATGGATTTGGGTGTTGCTGGATAGGCCAACATTTATTGCCCTTGAGAATGTTCTGTGCAGTTTTTTTGAACTGAGCCTGTATGTTGTGGGAACACCCACAGTGTTCGGGAGGGATTTCTGCGATTTTGACCCAGTAACAGTGAAGGAACAGCAATATAGTTCCAACAAGTCAGGATGTGACTCGGAGGGGAACTTCAGAGGTGGTGGATTTCCCTTGTATCTGCTGCCTGGGTCCTTCTAGGTGGTATCACAAGTTTGGAAATTAATTTTCACCAACCACGTAGTTATTTGTTCTGTGATATCACACTTTAATTTCTCTCCGAATGTAGCCACACTGCTGTGGAGCCACAGACGGGACTGGATTGGATAGCTCTTGTCGGTGCTGACTGCTTCTGGGTCCTCCTTTTGCCTGCTCCTGATAGAGGTCTATAAGTGTGTGAGGATTTAATCGGGTTCATGTAGAAAAGCTACTTTCCTTTGTGGAAACCAAAGATGAGTCAGAAACAGATACTTCCCCTTGTGGATACCAAAGATATGAGTCAGAATCAAAAGATGGTCACTGATAAATCCAAAACATAATTCAGGAGAGAGTTTTTGGTTAGCATTTAGAGCTTGCTAAGGAGTAGTGGAGGTGACTTAGCACATTTATTTTCTGAATATATTTAGCTTTTGGTATGGTTTGGAACTGACACTTTTTCTTTCCTACTCTGCTCTGTTATACTTTCCTAGAGCCGAAGCTAGATCTAAAAGGTAATGAGCTGTCGTATCTAGTAGAATTGGCCTAAGATCATGATTGGATGCCCATTTTGATTAAAATTGATTGGTGTTTTAAATACTTAATTCTTTCAAATAAATGTTAATTACAATCATCAATTTTGCTAATCGGTGATTGTTTGTTTGTTTGGGGTGGGGCAGGCAGATAGCTATTTATGTGGTACAAAAACAACTTAATTTGTATTTTAAAGAAATCAATCAACACAGTTTATTTTTTTTGAACCCTATTATCCAAACTTATTTGTTCATTCTTTCTTTGCTATTACCTTTTTTAAACTTCTCCACATCATGACCGTAAATTTTTTAAAAACATTTGTATTGTACATTTTCTTTTTAAAAATAAATTTAGAGTACTTAAGTACATTTTTTCCAATTAAGGGGCAATTTAGCATGGCCAATCCACCTATCCTGCACATCTTTGGGTTGTGGGGACGAAAACCATGCAAACACAGGGAGAATGTTTGTACATTTTCTTTTAATGAAACCTAGAATACTTGAAGATCTGTGCAATAGAATTTAACTTTTCATGTTTGCATCACTGGTAGAAATGTCTCCTGCGAAATGAAAATTGATGAATATTACCGTCTAATGTTTCCCTCTGGATCTTGTGAACTGAAAAAATCTTTAGGTACTAAACAGCCACCACAAATGATGCTTTAAGCCAAGGCATAGCCACGTTGATGATTGGGCATAATGTGGAGCTACTGATTTCGAGCATGATTTAATTACTGATTTTGAAACACAAAACACTGTACCTTTATTTCTGTAAGAGCACCTCTGTATTTCTCTCCATTGTTCTGTTAAAACAAAAACTTACTAGAACAAAGCTTTTCTGTTTGCACCAAACACACAATGAATGTAACAGTTTTATATTCAAAGATTTTCTTCTGTCCATTTGTTCTGTCAATTCTCCACATCTTCCTCCTTGCGTAAAAGTTTTGTTTGAGGGTATTTTGTGAGTGATGGGTACCTCATGTTGCCATATCCAGGTGACCTGTCATCTATGGGTTGATTTGATTGCGGGAGGAAAGAAGCAAAAGTCAACCTTGTGCTCCATTGGACCGACAAAGGTCAGCAGGAACTGGGGTGAAGGACAAACAGAACTTAGCTTGGGACAGAAAGACTTTCAGTTCGTGCCTTTCATGACATCAGGATGTTCCAAACGGCTTTTCAGCCAGTTAAATACTGAGGCATATATTCACTATTGTAATGCAGTACATGTGCGACTAGCTTGCAGACAGCATGTTCCACGAAGAATGACCAAACAAATGACTAGGTCACCTGTTTTCGGATAAATGTTGGCTGGAGCCCTGAACTCCTCTGCTCTTCAGGGTTGGGAACATAGAAACTTCCCACCACCTCCATCGCTCAGACAGCAGATAGTTAATTGAATACCACAACATAAACTCAAATGTGGCATGTTCTGCCTCAAATCTATTTTGGCCATTGTATTGCCAATCTTTATGACACTGCAGAGAGGAAACTGAAAAGGAGACTTGGCAAGAGGTGAAGCTGTCAATACTGAAAATAATTAGGATTATGCAAAGTGAGATGAAAAGGGCTGAAAGAAATATAAATCAAAGTTAATAGCTAATACAAAAGGAATTAATAAGAACTTGCATAAATGAAAATGAAAATCGCTTATTGTCACAAGTAGGCTTCAATGAAGTTACTGTGAAAAGCCCCTAGTCACCACATTCTGGCGCCTGTTCGGAGGCTGTTACGGGAATTGAACCGTGCTGCTGGCCTGCCATGGTCTGCTTTCAAAGCCAGCGATTTAGCCCTGTGCTAAACAGCCCCTAAATGTATAAAAATAAACAAAATTGAGACAGTCAGACTGCAGGCAGGTCAAAGGTATTAAATATTGTATCAGAGGAGGTTATGGAACAATTGTTTGAGACCTACGAAAATGAATTTGATTTAGAAAAATAGAACTGCCATGAAATCTAGGCTGTAGAATGTAGAGGTTCTGGCACAATTATTAAATCCTCAAATAAGCTAAATTGTGCTGTCAGACAGAGTATCTATATCCTTGCTGAAGAGGAGGGAAAGGAACAAGCTAGTTAGTTTAACATTTGTATTAGACAAACTCTTTATTTTAATTAGAGTTAAATTAGCATTTCAAAATGCATGGTCAATCATGGGTAGTTTGTATGAAATTGTTAAAGGCAAGTCATGCCTGACAAACTTTTTTCTGAAGTGACAAAATTGGATAGATAGAGAATATAGTGAATCAAGAGTACAATGCGATTTTCAGAAAAATGGGTGTAAAGTCTAAGGAAGTTGGCTGATGGACAGAAAATGTTTGGGACAATACATCTTGTCTGACAGTAGAAGAATCCCAGTGATCAGGTCTGCAGAGAGATTAAAATGCACTGTGAAAAGAATCAATGCATTAAGCAAACACTGGGGACTTGATACACAGCATGATCTCCAGAGGATTTCAGGAAGACTAGTTTGTGGTCTGGGCAGTCATCTGGCAGGCAATTTAATATGCATAAATGTGAAAAAAGTTTGGGGGGAGGAGGAGTAAATTCTCAAAATATGAAGGATGTGAAACAGCAGACCAGCAATTCAGTTTTGTGATTTGATGTGACCTACAATTCGTAGATAAAGTCATAATACCAACACTGAAATTTAAATAAATGGAGGTACAGAGCACCAATGTGTTGCATGTGACACTGATTGAGACCATCCGTGCTGTTTAGAAGTTGTGCTTCAGATTTCTCTTTTTTTTTTTGCTTTAAAAAAAAAAAAAAAAAATCCTGATTGCTGTGGAAGGCTTCTTCCATCTATAACGTATTCAAAAGAATAATTTCTCTTGGATTTTTTTTTTTGTAGTAAAACTGAGTTTCCAATTCTTCAGGACTGTTTTGAAACTTAAACTGGCTCCTGTCTAGCTGAAACTAGATTGTATAGGTCAAGGATCTGTGGTCTTTTGGAGTTTTGTTGGATACTTATGGAATTTGTTGGATACTTATGGGGTAGGCTAGCTCAGTTGGCTGGGCGGCTGGTTCATGATGCGGAGTGGTGTCGGCAGCGTGGGTTCAATTCCTGCACCGGCTGAGGTTATCCATGAAGGCCCTGCTCCTCGCCTGAGGTACGGTGACACTCGGGTTAAATCTCCACCAGTCAGCTCTCTCTCAAAAAGGGGAGAGGAACCTCTGGGGCTATGGCAACTTTAATTTTCACTGATGAAATCGTAGCATTTCATAGAGTTCTAATGCGCTGAAGGAGGCTGTTCAACGAATTGTGCCTGTGTTCATGCAAAGAGCTATCCACTGAATCCTGTTCCCCTCAATTTTCCATAATAAAAAAGAAATTACATTCATTAACTTCCCTTTTGAATAATTCATGTGGATTCTGCTCCCACTACTTTTGGTAGTGCATTCTACCCCAAAAATAAAAACTATTACTTTGTCCTCCAGTTACCATGTTCTATTGTTTATGGTACCTTATCTAAAATCTCAAGTTTTAGCATCGCTTTTCTCTTCAACATTCTCTTGCGTGAAAGTAATCTCTGGTATTTAGCGAATATATTGTCAGCCCTGGCTCAGTTGATAACATTCTTTTCTCCTGAGTCATAAGGTTCTGGGTTCAAGCCCCCACTACAGGACTTGAACACAAACATTTAGGCTGAATGCAGTACTGAGGAAGTGGTGCATTGCTTGAAGATGATGTGTTTCTGATGAGAACTTAAATTAAGGCTCAATTTGTCTGTTGGTGTAGATGAAATATCCCATTGCACTATTTTAAAGAAGGGTGGGGGTGCCCTTGCTAATATTTATCCCTCAATTAGCATCACAAAAACAGATTATCTGGTTATTGCTGTGAGTTGTGTGTAACTAGATGTCACAATTCTTCCATTACAACAGTGACTACTACACTTTGTATTTTGAGACATCTGGGTGTTAGATAAATAAAATCTTTTTTTCTTCTGTACTCTCCTTGGCTTTGCAATAACTTCAAAAGGAAGAGTTCCAACATTGGACACCCATTTTTTTTTTCTTTAAATAATTTTTATTAAAGGTTTTCATAAAATATCAATAACAAAATGAGAAAGAAAAAAGAACCCAACAGGGTTAAGTACAAAACACAATCTAAAAAAGCAACCCCCCCAAAACCCTCCCCCCTGTACAAATAAGAAATTAACATTAACACCCCGACTTAACACAACAGGTGTATACACCCCCTCAGATCCTCCAGTGTAAATAACATAAATAAAAATAAAGTAAGCCCCCCCGAGCTGCTGCTGCCATTGACCAATGTCTATCGTTCTGCTAGAAAGTCTATGAACGGTTGCCACCGCCTAAAGAACCCTTGTACCGGCCCTCTCAAGGCGAATTTCACCCTCTCCAATTTAATGAACCCTGAACATTGGACACCTATGTTCATCACTTTAGTACTTTACTCTGAACAGTTCTTGGTGCTGGTGCTTATTTACAAAAGAAAACATGATCCATTTGTTTTTTAAAGCTTGTGTATTCAAATCCTTCCAGTCTTAACTACTTCAAGTAGAAGAACTGATAATACGGAAGGTATTGCAACTGAGAACCGGGCTGAATGCAGGAAGTTCAGTGGGGAACTGAAATAAGAGGAATAAAGAATGAAAGGAGACTGGCAGCTAACATCAAAAGGGAATCCAAAAGTATTTCCTAGGAATATAAATAGTTAAAAGGAGGAGTGAGACAAATTGATGACCGCAAAGGGAATTTATGCATGGAAACAGTGGTCTGGCTGGGGTGTTTGAATCTGTATTTACCAAAGAAGAACATGCCACCCGGTCAAACGCCTTCTCTGCATTCATTGCCATCGCTACCTCCACCTCCTGCCCCTCCGAAGGCATCATGGCATGGTCGCACAGTGGTTAGCACTGTTGACTTACAGCTCCGGGTCCCAGGTTCAATTCCTGGCTTGGGTCGCTGTCTGTGCGGAGTCTGCACGTTCTCCCTGTGTCTGCGTGGGTTTCCTCCTGAGTGGTCCGGTATCCTCCCACAGTCCAAAGATGTGCAGGTTAGGTTGATTAGCTATGCTAAATTACCCTTGGTGTCCAAAAAAAGGTTTATTGGTGTCCAAAAAAAAGTTAGGTGGGGTTGCTGGGTTACCGGGTTAGGGTGGAGGTGTGGACTTAAGTAGGGTGCTCTTTCCAACGGCTGTGCAGACTCGATGGGCCAAATGGTCTCCTTCTGCACTGTAAATTCTATGACTCTATAAGTCATTGGGCAAAAAGTGGTGGTTGAGACACGGCTAGGCTAAAAAAATTGAGGTATTCGATAGGCTGGCTATATAGATAAAACGCTAGGGCTTGGCTATGTTGATAAAACACCAGGGCTGAATGACATGTACCCAAGGATGTTGAGGGAAGTAAAATGGAAAATGTGGGGTTGTTAGGCATAATCTTCCAATCCTCAGATGCAGGGGTGGTGATCAGTAAAGATGTACACATTAAGCCCAGCCTCTGCAGACCAGAAAGTTTAGCGCAGTGTTCGGAAAGTTTTAGGAACGATGATTTGGAACAAACTTAACAGTCACGTGGACATGTATAGATAAATTAACGATAGCTGGCAGAAATTTAAGAGGGCATTGTGTTTAACTAACTTGATTGAGTTTTTCGATGAGGTAATAGAGAAGGTTGGTGAGTCATGTGGTTAATGTGGGGTACATGGACTTCAAAAAATATTTTAAAAGGCCATGTAACAGACCTGCCGGCAACAAACCCTAGGATACGTAGGGCACAAAGGACAGTGGCAGCCTGGATATGAAGTTGGCTGAGTGACCAAAAACTGAGATTAGTTGTGAACACTTGCTTTTCAGACTGGAGGACGATATATATTGGGTGCCCCTAAGGATCAATGTTAAGACCACTGCTGCTCCTGATCAATGTTAGAGGTGGAATCATATGGAGCACAAAGGAAGATGGTCGTCGTTGTTTGAGGTCAATTATCTCCGTTCCACGACATCACTGCAGAGTTCCGCAGCGGTTAGCACTGCTGCCTCACTGCACCAAAGACCTGGGTTAGATCCCGGCCCCGGGTCACTGTCCGTGTGGAGTTTGCACATTCTCCCCTTGTCTGCGTGGGTCTCACCCCCACAACCCAAAAATATGTGCATGGCAGGTGAATTGACCACGCTAAGTTGCTCCTCAATTGGCGAAAAAAGAATTGGATACTCTATTAAAAAAAAAAAAAAAAAAAAAAAATTTTTTTAAATCACTACAGAGTTCCTCGCATGTCAAGTCCAACCATCTTCAGGGCCCAGGATTGAACCCGGGTCCTCGGCGCGGTGAGGCAGCAGTGGTAACCGTTGCGGAACTCTGCAGTGAGGTTGTGGAACTGAGTTTCCGGCCTCGGGTCACTCCAAAAGTTGTTTATTCCTATTTGGCGAAAGAGTAGAAAGGGAACTGTGGCCAAATCATGGCTTACAAGGGAAATTAGAGATAGTATTAGATTCTAAGAAGAGGCATAGAAATTAGCAAGGAAAAGCAATAGACCTGAGGATTGGGAACAGTTTAAAATTCAGTAAAGGCAGGCCAAGGGATTGATTAAAGAAGGGGAAAATACAATTTGAAAGTAAACTAGCGGGGAACATAAAAACTGACTGTAAAAGGTTCTACAGGTATGTAAAGAGAAAAAGATTAATAAAAACTAATGTAGGCCCAGTCAGAAACGGGGGAATTCATAACCGGAACAAAGAAATGGCTGACGAACTACATTTGTACTCTGCTTCTGTCTTCACAAAGGAAGACATGAATAATGTACCGGATGTTCTGAGCAGCACAAGTTTTAGTGAGGAGCTGAAAGATATTAGTATAGAAATGGTTTTGGGGAAATTAATGGGATTGAAGGCAGACAAATCTCCAGTGCCTGATTAATCTTCATCCCAGAGTATTTAAAGAAGTGGCCCGAGAAATAGCAGATCCATTTGGTGTAATTTCCCAAAGTTCTTTGGACTCTGGGATGGTTCATACAGATTGGAGGGTAGCAAATGTAACCCCGTTATTTAAAAAGGGAGGCAGAGAGAAAACTGGGAACTGTAGGCCAGTAAGTCTAACGTCGGTAATAGGGAGGTTGCTGGAGTCCGTTATCAAGGGTTTCATAGCACAGCATTTGGAAAGCAGTGGTATAATTAGACAAAGTCAGCATGGATTTATGAAAGAGAAATCATGCTTGACAAATTTACTCAAATTCTTTGAAGATGTAACTAGTAGAGTTGACAAAGGAGAACCACTGGATGTAGTTTACTTAAAATTTTAGAAGGCTTTCGACAAGGTCTCACAAAGCAGATTAATATGTAAAGTACATGGGATTACAGGCAGTGTCTTGATGGATAAAAAGCTGGTTAGCAGACAGGAAACAAAATGTTGGAATAAATGGGTCTTTTTATGATTGGCAGGCAGTGACTACTAATGGGGTACCTCGGGGGGTCTGTGCTAGGACCCCCAACCGTTCACATTGTATATTAATGATTTGGGCGAGGAAACTAAATGTAAGATCTCCAAATTTGCAGATGATGCAAAGTTGGGAAGGGAGAGGGGTGGGGGGTGGGAGGTGAGCTGTGAAGAGGATGTAGAGATGCTTCAGGTTTTGGACAGGCTGAGTGAGTGGGCACATGCGTGGCTGTGGACGAAAGTGAGGTTATCCGCTTCGGTAGCAAAAATAAGAAAGCAGATAATTATTTGAATGGGTATAAACTGAGAGATGGATACTCAGCGAGATCTTCGTGTCGCTGAAAGTAAGAGCACAGGTACAACAGGCAGTAAAGAAGGCAAATGGTAAGTTGGCCTTCATAAGAAGAGGTTTTGAGTATAGGAATAGAGATCTTTTACTGTAATTGTACAGGGCATTGCTGAGGCCACATCTGGAGTATTGTGTGCAGTTCTGGTGTCCTTATCTGAGGAAGGATATTCTTGCTATGGAGGGAGTGCAGCAAAGGTTTACCAGGCTGATTCCTGGGATGGCGGGACTGCCATTTCAAGGAGAGACCAAGTCGTTTTGGATTATACTCTTTGGGGGGGATCTCCTAGAAACCTGCAAAATTCTAACAGGATTAGACAGGGTAGATTCAGAATTAATGTAAGTAGTTGAGGCCAAAAGGTGTAATTTCAAGAAGGAATTAGATATAGCTCTTGGGGCTAAAGGGAAATGGGAGTGGGGGTTGGGGGAAGGCGGGATCAGCGTAAAGAACTTGATGATCAGCCATGATCGCAATAAATGGCGGAGCAGGCTCAAAAGGGCAGAATGGCCTCCTATTTTTTCTATGTTTCTCTGTAATTTATCTTTTGTCGCATTAAATTGTGTCTGAGATTTCTTGCCCAATGTATTTACCTGACTCCTGAAGTTGCTTAAGCATCCTTTTCACAGTTAACCAGGCTTCCTGTTTCTTCAGATGGGTTTATATTGTTCCCCCCCATGCCAATTTCTTAAATTAAAAGCATCGAACAGCTGTGGTCCCAATACTGACTGGAGGGCAATGCCATTTACTTTTCTTCAGTCTGAAAAAGCATCATTAACTTTACACAAGGCTGCCGTTCCACCAGCAATGCTCCTGTGTGGCACTTAATCTGCATGCGCAACGTACTGCGCATTCTTTATAATATATTATTTTTCAAAGAACACCGTGAAAGCTGCCTGACACAGCAATCCAAGTTGGTTGACCTAATTAATTTTGGAGCTTGATGAGCTGACTGGTCTAAAGTTCCTAGTTTTTACACACCTTTTAAGCTGTCCCAGAGTGATGGAGAGTTGTTAACTACCATACATAGTGCTTTGAAAAATTGTCAAAACTAGCTTAGTTAAAATCTCTCTTAAAATAAGGGGTTAGATGGGAGTTTCTGAATGATGGAAAGGAAGACTGTGTCAGTGTTTTGGAGATTGAAAGAAAAGAGAACTAATTTCTAAGGCATCCTAAAGTACTTTGTAGTCTACCAATTATATTTGAGATGCAAGTACATTTGTTTTATAGCGAGGCATTATTAGCAAGCCAAGATGGATTTTTTTCAATAAATGGAAGGAACAAAACCAATGGGATCTGTATTAAAATAAGAAACCAAATTCTAACAATAACTGAAAAGGGACTGCGGCTGGGTTAGGATCTGTCATTTTCCTGTCTATAGGAAGAAACTGAGCAAAGGGTTGTAGCATTCGTAAAGAACAATTTTAATGTTTGTGTCTGGAAGGGATGTTTACATGCTGGTCAAAGGTGTTTGTATGTGTCGGGGTTGATTAAGTTTGCACTGTCTCTGTTGTGCTTAGAGGATTACGACATGATGAGCAAATAGAACTAAGTCTGTCCTCTGCAACAGGAAGCCACTTTGCAGAGGGGAGATATTTCCTTTGTTCTTTTCAATGGAAGTCAGAACTGTGGAGAAGGGACACTGGGCAGTGAACAGCTCTGAATTCTGCCAGGAGAAGCTGAACACGACAAAGGAAGTTGCAAAGGTGCAAGCTCCTAAGGAACAAGATACAATCTGGATAACAAGGAATTGGGACAGAGAGAATGTATGGCACCTACAGTTAAGAAAACAGACCAAGGTATTGTTCAGAAGAATTTAAAGAAGAGTAAACAAAGTGGTCTGAGTTCGAGACCATTGCAGTAACTAGATTTGAGGTAGGCGGTAGATGAAACATTTGATGTCATTTTAATACAGTCTGTGAATTGAAAGTTAAAGCAATTGTGAACAGCCTGTACAACCATCAAGACGAGGGAATCCTGAAAGAGTTTGGTGTAAAATCCTGGAATGTGTTCGCTGTTAAAAGTGGAGCAGAAGCTTGGGTTAAAAAAAGTATTTTGTAAACGACTGGATTTCTGAATGCAAACCACTAAGGGAAAGCATAATTATGAGAGGAACGTGTTTTTGGAAGTGGAGTTTGGAAACTCGTGTGACAATGATCTGGGGGGGATTCTTGAGGCAATGTCCCACAAATATTCACTTGGGTGGAGAGTGTAACAGCAGGGAAGAAGCTGTTTTTGAATCTGTTAGGAGCGTGTCCTCAATCTTTTGTATTTCCTGCCCGATGGACGAGATAATAACATGGATGGGATGGGACTTTGATTAAGATGCCCGCTTTCCAAGGCAGCGAGAGTGTAGAGTCAATGGATGGGAGGCTGGTTTGTGTGATGGATTGGGCTGTGTTCACGACTCTGGTTTCTTATGGTCTTGGGCTGAGCAGTTGCCATACCAAGCTGTGATGCAGCCACATAGGATGCTTTCTATGGTTCACCTGTAAAAGTTGGTAAGAGTCAATGTAGACATGCTGAATTTCCTTAATTTCCTGAGGAAGTAAAGTTGCTGTTGTGCTTTCTTGGTCGTGTCGATGTGGCTGGACCAGGGCAGATTGTTGATGTGCGCACCAAGGAATTTGAAGTTGTCAACCATCTCCACCTCTGCACCATTGATGCAGACAGGGTATTGTGAAATGTATATACAGTTTTAGCATTTTTGATTAGCATATTGCTCACCTAACCTGCTGTGGTTCGCTTGCACTTTTTTTCGTAAGCTGAGTGATTTTTTACAGTTGGATTTAATAAGCAGGTAGAAAATTCAAAAAGAGGTTTTAAAAAAAAAAATGTAGGAAACTCTGAGGGGCCATTTTGTCATGAAATGCAAAACCTCAATTTCATTTTGCTAACTTTCTTCCTTTCTCTTCCCCCAATCTTTTCCTTCTCATCCAGGAGGCATTAACTGGTGCAGGGGTTTGGTTCTGTGGTGCTTAATGTCCTCTGGCATTCTTTGTCCCCACTGCTCATTCTTTGTCTGTAAACGGAGTGTCGCAAGGCCACTTTGTTGAGAAGTTTCACAGCCACGTCTGTCCCCCACACACACACTTTCCAGGAGAAGTTTATTTAGATAGTTGAGCAGGAAAAATGCCTGATCTTCATTGCCACCTACCAGCACATAAATCTGACTTCAGGATACATTGTGATTATGTATTTTAAAATATATATTTGCTTTTAATTAAAAATTGAGTTAATTTGTGAAGGATTGTAGATGTTGCTCGCTTCCCTGCGACCTGTGCTGGTATTCGGGCAAAACTGCAATCACCCTAATCTTGAAATTTAAGATCAAAATGTTACTCAATTTATTTTGTTCACTGGATTTGAAGGATTTTGTTTGGGCCATCTGATATAATTTAGTTATATTGCTTGCCCCTGCTGAGGTCCTGTCGTATTTGTTTTTCAGACGAATCCTTTCTTTCTCCTTCCGTTGCACCTGAATGTGTGATGCAGACCTCTGCAGGCAAGTCTCTTCAGCTTTCCTTTTGTTCTTATCTGCAGCTTATAACTCTAGTTTGCTTAAAAATTTTACTTTTGATTAACACCGGTCACTTTTTATAGGCTAATTACTTGCTGATGTGCTATGCTAGCTTCCTGTTTCAAAGTCTTTTTGTATTAAAGTCTTGCAGTAGTATAGAGTGTGACTTTTAAAGCCGATCAATTGGGAATTTTTTATGGTTCTGAAGTAAAATTTATTTAAAGCCATGTAAATCGGGTTTGATCCAGTGTTTATGCTGGTATTGCTGGCCCCATCAGGGGTAACTTGATGTTTCCATTGGACAAGTGAAGGGGCATTTTCCTGAACACTGATTACTGTACACTGGCTCCTCCTTGAAGTGCACTTGTATGAAAACCGCTTGTGGTGCCCTCCAAGTGATGCTGGAAGATAACTGATGTCCTTTTGAGAAAGTCAACATTCACAACAGAAGATAAATGGAGAGATGGGAACAAAGATATAATTTAAATATACAGTAGTTGAACCTAAGTCATACTCTATACTTGGCAGCAACTGTACTATTGTCTTGCATTAGTTTGTCTGTATTAGTTGCTAACCGGTTTATATAAAATTATACTGTCTTCCATGATATACTTTCAATCTTTCTATTTTTAACTTATTATTTATGTACTAAAATTCCTCTTTACCATTTTATTTAACTAATTTCAGCAGTTACACTCCATCACCCATCCTTTTCCTAGATCCAGAAGAACTAATGATTCACAAATATGAGATAATCTTCATATTCAAGGACCACTCTGCCATACCTTGATGATTTCTTTGTTCTATGAATGAAATCTGTGCCCAAACTGATTAATGTCTCAAGTTTTTTTTAAAAACTTGTAAAATATATTACTCACAAGCACATAGTAAATTACCAGAGAAGTCCCAAGTGTTTTTCAACTTCGGTATGAAATAATATACTGTCTTGTGTTTGCGTTATTTCTGAAGAGATAACCTAGCTAGAAAGAGGCATGCCTACTTCAGGCATGCAACATGGCATGTTGATCAATCAAAGGGTTGGGCTGATCATTGAAATGTTTGGATGGTTGGTGTGTTCTGCTTCCTGTGTTCCTTTGGGATGAAAGATGGGGAAGTTTTATGTAGTCTGAAGCTAAAGAGCAGTGAATTTTGTTGTAAAATATTTGAGATTTGGCCAACATGTCTGTTCTTAGTGATGTGGGAGTATGATTTGGAGTGGAGGTAACTATCAGTGAAACTGAGCCAAGGAACTTCGACATGCGTTAAGTTGTCAAAAACAGCATCTAGCCCGGTGCCTTGAAGTAAGGTCAGTGATTTTTGTGTATTAATCCTGTATTCAGAAGAAGTTACTTTTGACTTTGTTCAAGGGTAAACACATGGTTAAATTGGCATACTTGAGTTGTGTGGTACACAAGATAGCATTTTCCCCCAAACTTCGAGATACTAAAAAGCATCTTTGGCTACTGGGAAGTGTAAAGTATTTGTGAAGTGTTCATTAAATTCAAGAAAATTAAGGATATTCGTATTAATTTCTCTATTCTGTATTTTTTAATGATTGACTTCTTTAGTATGCTCAGTAAGCGAGTGATCATTCTTGGGTAGAACTAAATAGAAATATTCCACTGGTAATCCAGCACCCATTCAAAGAAATCTTTCAGGTGCTCTTTATCCTCCGCCAATGATGTACTAAACCCCAGCCTGAGACGAGCGCCATTCTGTTCTATTCTGTACTTTAACGTTGCTATTTTTCTGATCGTTCAGTTGGATTTCCAGCTTAAAATTTTTTAAATAAAAAGTTTAATTTAAATATTGCCTTAAAATGACAGAAGTATTGCTATGTCAAATTTTAGGTGTTCAGAACTTGGTTTTCCATTTTGTTCAACCTCCATATATCCAAGTGAATATCCAGAGTCCAAAGGGCCAGGTCCTTTATTTTTTTTCCCAATGATTTCTCCTCGAAGCTGAGCTTTGAGTGGGTGGCTATTCTTCGTGAGTCTGCATAATTAATGTTAGCAAAGTACTCTAGTATGGAGGACCGATATAGTGGAAGCTAATAGGAGCCTTTTCCTTTTAATGATGCTTGCAGGCATACTTTTTCAGTGGGCTCATTAGGTAACTATTGTGTGTATAAATCTTATTCTCTCCTTCCTCTCAAATCATTCTGCTATTTTAAAGAAAAACTGGATTTCAAGGCCAATTGTAACATCCCTGACCTACCTGAGATCAAGTATTTTCTTCATGCAGGTCTCTGCTGCTTGTTTGCACCAGTATTGCTGTTGTACGGCTTTTGGGTTTCTAAATTATGTTGATTTGCTGCTTGACCAATTGTTTATGGCTAAGAACAGATTTTGCCAGTTCACATGTCGATGGATATTTTTGACATCAGGTGACTGATGCTTTACTTAGAAGCAGGGAAGATTCATTCTGGTAATTATGGCTTCTTTGATAAACTGACACACTTTGATTTTAAGATCTGTGCAATCATGAATCTTCCCTGGTGTCTGACTAGGTGAACAAAAGAATGGAAGAGGACTTCCGTTGGTGCAGTGTGAAGGGAAGATGCGCACGAGGTGGCTCTTGGTAGAAACCTGACCTTTCTCCCCCTTTTCCCAGCACCATGGGTCTTTTAACTTTCCAAAAACAAGCTGAAATTATCTGGAGAAAGTTCCTCATCTCTGTGATGCCCAGGAGAGACAAAGATGGAAATAATATCCGCCTGAATTTCAAAAACAGACTCTGAAACCTTCCACTGTTCCAACTGGAGATAAGATGGTGACCACAGCTTCTTTAGCCACTCCACGAATGCTCAAAATGTTCAGCAAAATCTTGGCGGCTGAACTTCGAAAATTATTGACTGCTTGACGTTGGATCTTAAACTATCAATCGAGGAGGCCTTGGCCCCTATTCATTCAGTTCTCTAGATCACAGCCAGACCGTCTAAAGCACAAGGAGCCACAATCATTGGTAGGGAGACTGCATTGTTTGACCATAGTGATAGGATCCCCTCCTCGGAGTCTGACCGTGCTGCTTCGTTGGGTTACCAGAGGGGATCAAAGGCTGCACCTATATTCGGTATTTCTCGTACCTGTTCCACAAAATGGGTGAGAATGTACTTTTTTTTTTTTCCCCCCCTCCCTACCCCACACACAGAATTGAACCGGATGCACCGGAGCTTGCTGATGGTGTCTCCCGGTCTCTGTTGAGTCACCTGACTTGGTTCAGTGGCTATCCTGGATTGATCGTATTGCTCTGTCTTTCAGTGCCCCTTGTTTAAACCCCGTCCTTGCCAATGGCTGACTCCGGTTTGCGGGATGGCAGACAGCTCCAATCCGATTGATTACTTGGGATGATAGAGATTTGAATGGCCCTGTAAAACACTCGAGGGAATTTGCGCATCAAGAGCCTAAAGTCTGATATTGCTCTTCTGCAAGAGACCCATTTATGAATTAAAGGTCAAACCAGGTTGCACAAAAGATGATGGGTTGGGAAAGTTTCTCATTCCAGTTTTAATAGTAGGGCCAGGGGTTCGGCGATTTTAATCAGCAAGAGTCCAATTCTCCTCTTTGCAGATTGTGGCGGACCCAAACAGTCGATATATAATGTATGCGGCTCCCCATTGAAACCCAGTAGTTCTGGTCAATGTCTATGCCCCTAATTGGGATGATAACGAACATTATCAATTCTTTGATATCTTCCCTTCCCGACCTCGACACAAATTATTTTATTTAAAAAGGCGACCTGAACTGTGTTCTGGACCCAAAATTGGGTTGTTCAAAACCAAAATCCCTTGTCCCTTCGGGGGTGGCCAGGGCTTTGTCTTCCCTAATGGCTCAGATGGGAGGGGTAGACCCCTGGTGGTTTTCTTGCACCCAAATGACAGGGAATTCTCCTTCTCTCGCGTTCATCATGTGTATCCTCGCATTGATCTTTTTATTCTGAATAGGGCTCTCCTCCCATCGGTAGTGGCAGCTGAGTACTCAGTAATTGTAATCTCTGACCACACACCACAATTTGGTGACCTGGTGCTGAAGCCGGCTGTGTGGTGATATGCCTATAGACAGTGTTGTGTATATAGTTGGTGCGACCTCCAACCAGCAGGTGGCGGTACAGATCCACCATGTGGTCTCGAGACAGTGGTCATGTGACAAGGCACTCCGATATAAGTCGGGGCAGACCCGGTGATCCTGAGAAGGTTGTAAGACGTACATGACAGTTGTGCATAGGGGTAGTTCCAGGGGAGTCTAAAGAAACTCCATGATAACTTGCTCTGTATCTGATTGTTACCTTACCTCGTGTGCATTCATAAAAATCCTGGTTTGCACAACTCACCAGCAGTTCTGTGGATTCCTTGCTGGACAACGAGCACCGAACGCAACATGGTATCGGTGCTGAAGATTTGAAGGCAGCAACGGCAGTGACAAAGTTAAAATTAGATGAAGAACAGACCTGGTGAACTGCAACCATTGGCGACTCTGTGCAGTAAAAGACACAAGTTCGATATGGATGGACTGAAAGCACCCCACCAGCTTCAAGTATTGGGTAATGTAGACGAAAACTGGCAGCTCTTCAGGCAACAGTTCAAACTCTTATATTTCGGCCCTAGGCCTGCAGGCACAGCCTGACTAAAGGCGAATAACGTTGCTGCTTACTGTGGCAGGTCCATAAGCAATTGAACTATATAATACTTATGCTTTTGACAATGAGGAGGATAGCCAGAGATACGATGAAGTAATTGTGTACTTTGATCGACATTGTTACCCCAAAAAGAATGCAACTTCAGTAGCCTGAAATCTTCTCTGATCCGTGACCAGATTGTCTTTGGTGTATCG
Source organism: Scyliorhinus torazame (assembly GCF_047496885.1). Taxonomy (NCBI): domain Eukaryota; kingdom Metazoa; phylum Chordata; class Chondrichthyes; order Carcharhiniformes; family Scyliorhinidae; genus Scyliorhinus; species Scyliorhinus torazame. The sequence goes on from NC_092707.1 coordinate 314,902,621, forward strand.
AATGATAAGATACGTGAGAGGTTGTTTTGGGAAAAAGATTGGTAACGGAACAAGCGAGTGAGGTAGCAGGACAGCAAATCAGCACAATCTGCTAGAAAAACTTTGGCTCCAACACAAGAGGAAGATGCCAACACCATTAGTGCTGTGACGCATGTCATGAAGAAACATGATCTCATTGCGGACGGCCATTTTAAGCAGCCAACAGGAGCCACCATCTTATGTCCAAAGCATGGCAATTGACATGGCCCACAACAATGTCCGGCCTTTAGAAAAGTCTGTTCCAGGTGCGGCCGTGTTGGGCATTTTGCGAAAAAGTGTTTTGTACATCCTACAATGGACCGTATAAGATCAGTAAATGTGGGTGATGAGATACCTCCGGTTAAACAATTCTTCATCGATCTCATTGCAACCAAGGACCAGAAGAGTCCGACCAAAAAAAATAGGACACAATTTCAAAAAAAGAAAGAAGCTAGTAAGAACTTGCCGGAAACCATCAAAACCAGACGGAAAGTGATGGTGTTCCTAAATGACTCTTTATTACGATGCGACTTTGACATTAAAACGAGAGCCAACCTCAGTCGGTCTGCTTTGCACAAGCTGGACATGCAGCTGAAAATCGCTGATCGGCCAAGACTGCCTGTATGTTACGGTACAAAAAAGATGGAGACTTTGGTGAATGTGAATTTGAGCTCGCCGTGGACGACATGACGTAAATTTTGTGCACATGAAAATTGAGTCCATCGTAGGAGTGGATGCATGTGAATCCCTGAACTTAGTTGAGTGGCTGTTTATGTCCCAGAAGGTGAGTGGCCAGCTGAATACTACAGATCCCGACAAGATATCATAGTGTGCACATTTGATGAGGATTTGGAAGAAATCCAGGCGGAGGACGTCAAATCAGACAAAGAAACGGAAGAGCCAGTGAGCATTCCACAATTCTGGTTAACAGTCTTCAAGAAGGTGTATGTGCTCAGTGGCATGATACAGGAGCATGACAAGCCCGTATTAAAAGCATCTACAAGATGTGAATGTCAAATGTTCAGAGCATGAAAAGCCAAGGAGCTTCACTCTGGAGTTTTAAGTCCAAGCCCAATGAGTATTTCACAACCTAAGTAAATATACCAGATGGATTCGCGGCCTGAATCATCTTTCTTTGATGAACAAGAAATCATGGGATGTATAGACTGTAAGATCGACCGGAAGAATGGCAAAATGTCATGTTGAAAACAATTAAAACTAAGCCGAAGCACAGCACTCTCAGAACAGTTACGAAAACTGTACTAAATGAATCATTCTTTAATTTCTTCAGTCCTCCTGAAGCTCCACAGCATGGAATGTTAAATAAGAGCACAGCAGTGAAACACGAGGCCTCCTGCGTGTGAACACCATTCCGTGTGCAATGTTGTATTTTACAGGAGAAATCATTGCAGAGGATGGTGAATCTGATAATGAATACTATGAAGACATGCATGCTAACCTCTTAAGATGAGGTGGAAAGCAAAGGATTTGAACGTGAACCGGATGAAGACTGGTATGAACGTTTTGCACATCTATTCTGCAGGAACAATGATGAACTTGGTGAAGAGGCCTAAGATGTGCTGCTCCGACGGTTTGGCGGGAGTGATGAGGTGGCCATGGGGGACACCCAGACTCACTGTACGCTGAAGGGCGGGAGCTCTGAGATGGCGCACTCAACAATAAAAACCTGAGATCGAAGTGGCTGATACCTCGGAGAACCAGCTACTGAACAAGCTAGTAACAGACGACAAATCTTAGAAAAGCTTGCTCCAGAGGCACTTGGTGAATCGTCTCAGCCCTCTGAAATGGTTCCGGTAATCAACTCCCTGCTGCTCAAGGTCACTCTGTTGGAAGATGAGTGGGAATATCTTGATGATGAATGTGATGAGACTAGCTCTGTTGAAAATAATGACTCTGGGAGTGAGTCAGCGGTGGAACGGATGACTCTCTCTGTGTAGCTCGACTGATCACACACGCACATATTCGAGCAAGACCAGGATGACCCAACACCTGGATCGTCACAATCAAACCGTGTCTGCATTGTCATTTCCAGTGATTGAACGCTGCTTCAGTGAGCCAAGAAGGGCAGCACTTGTTGTCGTAGATCTAACCTCCACCCAGGCACCAGAAATCGAGGCGCTCCAATATCCAGATGAGGGCACAGAATTGGGCGTGGTCACACAACTATGTGATGACGCGTCGGCGTCTCCGGTTCCACGTGAACATCCGCATACTTCCATGCACAGGATGCAGACCAGCACCGAACCAGGGGCTGCCAAGCCCAAACAAAAACAATTAAAGTAATTTGCAAACTAATAGTTAAAACAAGAAGGAGGAAGAGAAGACCGGGAGAGCTAGATCATCCCACTGGCAAACACAAGAGTAGAAAGCAATATGATGAACAACAAGCCACAGGTGGAAAAGACAAAAAGCACACAACGAAGCAGTAAACACTATCATTGGAAGACACAAACTAAGCTCGTGACGCATGTGTGGCAATCTCGAATGCACAGTATAAAGAGGATACGAAGCAAGAGACTGGCACGTAAACCAGTCTTCGCAAAGGCTGGCAAGAACCCAAGTGATCACGGGTGATCCCGAGAGGGAGGTACAATGACCTCTGCGAAAGGGCGGGCACTGACCGCATATCATGTTTCTGGACACCCTAGTTAAACTTTTTATGTTTGTTTATCATATAGAATAATCATGTTTGTAAATAAACTTCAATATCTTCTCCTAAGGAAGGGGGATGTGGTGATATGCCTGTAGACGGTGTTACATATAGTTGGTGGTGTGACCTTCAACCGGTAGGTGGCGGTACAGATTCACCATATGGTCTTAAACAATATTGTATATAGTTGGTGGTGCGACCTCCAACTAGCAGGTGGTGGTACAGATCCACCATGTGGTCTCGAGACAGTGGTCATGTGATGAGGCACTCCCAATATAAGTCCGGGCAGATCCGGTGATCCTGAGGAGGTTGTGGATCCAGAGAAGGTTGTAAGACGTACATGAGGACAATCGTGCATGGGGGTAGTTCCAGGGCAATCTAAAGAAACTCCATGATCGCTTGCTCTATCTGAGCATCACCTTACCATGTGTGAATTAATAAAAATCCTGGTTTGGACAACTCCAGCAGTTGTCCTTGCTGGATTCCTTGCTAGACACCGAACACAACAGACCCCACTCAACGCCCATCTTGGAGGTTGGACACTGCTTGGTAGGTTGATTTTAAAAATGTTGCGAGCGCATGTCCTATTAATGACTATATTAAATTAAATTGGTCCAGGGGTGGCACAGTGGTTAGCACTGCTGCCCCATGGCGCCGAGGACCCGGGTTCAGTCCTGGCCCTGGGTCACTATCCATGTGCAGTTTGCACATTCTCCCCGTGTCTGCATGGGCTTCACCCACAACCTAAAAGATGGTGAATTGGCAACGCTAAATTGCCCCTTAATTGGAAAAAAGCAATTGAGTATTCTAAATTTATTTATTTAAAAATTAAATGGGTCCGACTCCATCTCCTTCCACGCTGTCGGAAAATCTTAAGGCTGTCCTCGGAGAAATTATTTATTTACAGGGCACGTGTGAAAGATAAATAAATTAGAACAGCAGAGGCTGGTGGACTCCATTCTGGAGGTAGATCACTGATACTTTATCCCATTCCTGAATTATTCTCAGCAGTCAAACATTGCAGACCCAGTTTAGAGCTACTGATCATCAATAAAGCTGTACGTCTGCATCAGTGCTCAAGTGTGTACTTTCCACTAATAGGGGGAGAAGACCAGTTGTCTTTAAGCACCCAACTGAAATGCCAGTCGGCCTCCCATGAGATATCCCAGATACTCAACCCGGAGGGTAATCTGGTTTCCACCACTCTCCAGGTCATGGGGCTTTTTCATCCATTTACTGTGACTTGTATGAATCTGAGCCTCGCACAGACAAGTCGATCATGGTTGATTTTCTGGACAGCCTGCCTGCCCATCTCATTGGTTGAAACAGTAGATTGGTGAGTTGGACTCGCCGATAGCCCTGACTAGACTTTAAAATGCAATGGTCTTATGCAGGCTGGTAAGGCCTCTGGCTCAGATAGCTTTGCAATAAAGAAAATCGCACCTGTGCTAGATATGTTTAACGACTCCCTATCCCATGAGGGAGGCAAGACCCGACCTAGTGTGAATTGTACTGACCTATCGTGCTCTTAAATGCAGCTGTTGGCTGCTTGCTACGGTTCTGCCGCTCCATTTGGAATGTTGCCTTCCAAACATAATAACACTGGTCCTATGTGCCGGGCGACCAGTGGTGGTAGCCACTGTGCCACCGTGCTGCCCGCTGTGGTCTCAATACTGACCCCTGCGAAACACCTAGTTACCGGCTGCCATCCTGAAAAGGACCCCTTTATCTGCCTTCTGCCAGTCAGCCAAGCCTCTATCACTGCCAGTACCTTGCCCCTAACACCATGGGCTCGCAGCCTCCTGTATGGCACTTTGTCAGAGGCCTTCTGGAAATCCAAATGGATCATGTCTGCTGGTTCTTCCTCATTACCACCTCAATTTGTCAGGCAAGACCTCGCCTTGATAAATCCATGGTGACTCATCCTATTTTACCATTAACTTCTTAAGTACTCTGCAAACGCATTCTTAATAACAGACTCTAAAATCTTACCAATAACTGAAGTCCAGCTAACTAGGAATGGAGGAGTTGCATTAGCTATTTTGTAATCCTCTGGGACCCTCCCTCTTTCCAGTGCTTCCCGAAGAATCACCATTACCTCCACAATCTCCTTCCGAACCCTGGGGTGTAGTCCATCCGGTCCAGGTGATATATCCTCCTTCAGACCTTCAGTTTTCCCAGCCCCTTTTCCTTAGTGATGGCTGCTACACTCACCTCTGCCACCTGACTGTCTTGTATACCTCTTCCTCTTGTGAAGACAGATGCAAAGCACCTATTCAGTTCCTCTGCAATTTCTTTGTCCCCTATTGCTACTTCTCAAGCCTCATTTTCCAGTGGTCCAATGTCCATTCTTGCCTCTTAACCTTTTATATACTGAGAAAAAACACTTGCATTCTTCTTTCATATTACTAGCAAGCTTACACTAATATTTCATCATCTTCCTCCTCCTTTTTCCCCCCCCACCCCATTATTGCTTTTTTTAATTATTATAATTTTTATTGTCATAAGTAGGCTTATATTAACACTGCAATGAAATTACTGTGAAAAGAAAGCTAGTCGTCACATTCCGGCACCTGATCAGGTACACCGAGGGAGAATTCAGAATGTCCAATTCATCTAACAGCACTTCTTACGGGATTTGAGTGGAAACCGGAGCACCCGGAGGAAACCCACGCAGACACGGAGACTGTGCAGACTCCATGCAGACAGTGACGCAAGCCGGGAATTGAACCAGGGACCCTGGTGCTGTGAAGCAATAGTGCTAACCACTGTGCTACTATCCTCTGCTTGTTTTTAAAGCCTTCCCAATCCTCTGGCTTCCCACTAATTCTTGTCACTTTGTGTGCTTTTTCCTTTGCTTTTATGCTGCCCTTGACCTCCCCTTAGCATGTTTCCTCCTCTCTTGGATAAATTTATAATATGAATAACCCTCAAAAACTCATGCCATTGCTGTTCCACTGTCATCCCTGCTAGGCTCCCCTTCCAATCAACTCCTCCCTCGTGTCTTTGTAATCTGATTCCAGCTTCTTTCTCTCAAACTGCAGGGTGAATTCTATCATATTGTGGTCACTGTTCCCTAAGGGTTCCTTCACCTTAAGTTCCCTAATCAAGTCTGCCTCGTTACACATCACCAAATCCAGAATTGCCTGTTCCCTAATGGACTCTACCACAAACTGCTTCAAAACACCATCTCGCAGACATTCTACAAATTCCTTTTCTTGGATCCGCAACCAACCTGATTTTTTCCACTGCACCTGCATACCTAAAAATGAGGTGTGAAGCATGAAGCTACAACACAGGACTGCTTGTGTGCCAAACCGTATAAGCAACAAGTAATAGTCAAGAGCTGAGTGATTTCTCAACGAACGCATCAGATCTAAGCTCTGCAGTCATGTCACATCCCAACTCCGAACGGTGGTGGAAAATTAAACAACTCTCTGGAGGAAGAGGCTCCACAAATATCCCCATCCTCCATGATGGAGAAGCCCAGCATATTTGTGCAAAAGACAAGGTTGAAGCATTCACAATCTTCAGCCAGAAGCGCCGAGTGGATGATCCACCGTGGTCTCCTCCAGAGGTCCACAGAATCTCTGTCTGTCTTCAGCCAATACGATTCACTCCAAGTGATATCAAGAAACCACTGAAGGCACTGGCTACTGCAAAGGATATGGGCGTGACAATATACTGGCACTAGTGATAAAGACTTGTGCTCCAGAACTTGCTGGAATCCTAGCCAAGCTGTTCCAGTGCAGCTACAACACTGGCATCTACCTGACAATGTGGAAAATTGCCCAGATGTGTCCTGTACACAAGAAACAGGACAAATCCCAATCATCGCCCCATCAATCTACTCTCCATTATCGGTGTGTGATGGAAGGAGTCATCAACAGTGCTATCAAGCAGCACTTGCACATCAATAACCTGCTCACGGATGCTCAGTTTGGATACAGCCAGGGTCACTCAGCCCCTGACTTCATTTCAACTTTTGTTCAAACATGGGCAAAAGAGTTAATGCCAGAGGTGAAGTATGAGTGACTGCCTTTGACATCAAGGCAACATTTGACTGAGTATGGCATCAAGGAGCCCTAGCAAAACTGGAGTCAATGAGAATTGGGGAAACCTTTCGCTGGTTGGAGTCATACCTAGCACAAAGCTATGGTTGGAGGTCAATCATCTCGGCTCTGCGGCATCACTGCAGCAGTTCAACTACTTAATCAACGACCTCCCTTCAGCTGCTTCATCAATGACTTCCTTGCCATAAAGTCATAAGTGGGGATGATCAGCACCATTCGCGACTTGTCAGATAATGAAGCAATCCATGTCCGAGTGCAGCAAGACCTGGATAATATCCAGGCTTGGGCTGACAAGTGGCAAAGTACATTCTCCCGCACAAGTACCAGGCAATAACCATCTCCTACAAGAGAGGATCTAAACATCACTCCATGACATTTGATGGCATTACCATCGCTGGATCCCCCACAGTCAACATCCTGGGGGTTACCATTGATTAGAAACAGAACTGGACTAGCCATATTAATACCTTGGCTACCAGAGCAGGTCAAAGGTTAGGAATCCTACGGCGAGTAACTCCCCTCCTGACCCCAACTAAAAAAAACCTGTCCACCATCTACAAAGCACTAGGAGTGTAATGGAATACGCTCCACTTGCCTGGATGAGTGCAGCTCCAACAACACTCTGAAACTCTACACTATCCTGGAGCAATCTTTCTCTATCTTTGGCTGGCAGAATACAAACAGTAAAAATGAACATACTCCCTAGATGTTTTTTCCTATTTCCCCCTCCATTTTCTTGCCCAAATCCTTTTTTAGTAAGGTTAATTCATTGATCTCTGCCTTTATCTGGGCAGGTAAGAGTCCCAGAATCCACAATGCCCTCCCTACTCCAGAGGGAATGACAGACCGGGGACTTGATCATCCCAAACTTTATTGTATTATTACTGGATTGCCAATATCCAAAACAAATCTTACTGGATCAGCAATCCCATTTCAATCCAAGGCTAAATGGAGGCTTGCCAATGTGTTACATTCACACTCCTAGCCATAATTACTGCAGCATTTCCCTTTTTCTCCTGCTAGAATTTCCTCTAACCCGGTCGGTGGTGGTCTCGTCTTAGAATTCGGAAACTGTTCCGACAACATTTTAAACTCCTGCCCGTAATCTCACTGGCTCCTATCTGTAACAACCATCTTTTCTTGCCTTCAGGGCTGGACTCAACCTTTAACTTGTAGAAATGAAGGGTCTCGAGTACTTGGTAGCCTGTTCTCAGAGGGGAGATTTACCAGCTTTAGAGATGTAGAGGACAAATTTCAGCTACCCAACTATAATCTTTTTCTCTACTTTCAAGTTTGTCATTTTATCAGTAAGACCGTACCTTCCTTTCCACTGGCTCCACCTTGCTGGAGAGAATTCTATCCTCTGCTCAACTGGGCAGGGGGTCGGTCTCAGTCCTATATGGCCACATCCTCTCATCGGATTCCTCCCCACTGGGCGAGATACGGGCAAAATGGGAAAGTGAACTGGGGGGCCCTACACTCTCTGGCGAGGTTTGGCGAGAGACCGATACAGGGTCAACTCCACGCCTTCATGTGCTCAGTTGAGCCTAATTCAGTTCAAAATGCTACATAGGACACACTTGACCAAGGCAAGGATGAGCGGATTTTTCCCGAGTGTGGAGAACAGATGTGACCGTTGTGATTGCCCTGGCTGATCACACACATGTTTTTTCCAGCTTCTGGGCGTCCTCTTTTGACATGGCCTAATAATCTTTGAATAGAAATACAAGCCATATTTGGGGCTTAAGATACTCTGGCACTTCACCCTGCAGTAGAGGCGGATGTTATCACCTTTGCTTCATTGATAGCTCTGAGACGAATACTGCTACTGGCTGGTTGGGGGATTTATGTCCTTTTTGCATTTTGAGAAAACCAAATTTGCTATCAGGGGTTCTGTTACGATTCTACTTGAGATGGCAATCATTTTCAAAGATCGAAACACTGATGACTTTTGGGGATTCTGGGTATGGAGTTTGTTATTTGCTTTTATCTAGATTTGCAGTAATTCTACAGTTCTATACTTGTTTTGCATTGTTTATTGCTTTTGTTGTGTTATTTAGTTTCTACAAAATTAAAAAAAATACAAAAAAAGGCATGGAGGAAATAATGGTCTTTTGAAGATCCTACAAGCTAATGAAGACTATTCATCCCGAAGGCTCTGCAGCCAGGCAAATGCCATTCGGTGTCAAAGCAAGAAAATAATTTTGCTAAATTTGTCCATTTGCATGTAATGCACATTTTGACAAGAGCACAGGCACTAGCTGATGAGTATGGCTGTGGATCTGAATTCTGAAGCAGTGTATTGGTGTAAAATATGCCAATATTTGTTAGAACTTCGGAATCACAATTTCAATATGCAAATCATAGAGATGGGTTTCTATCCCAACTCATGGTTATCTTGAACCTGTGCCCTTCATGTGTCCGAACACATGATTAGTATCGCTATCGCTTCTAGTTTCGAATCCAGCAGACAGTACTAAATTTTTAACATATGTACACATTATATGGCAAAGAATGGAAATGAATGTCATGTCAGGATAGTGAGAGGCTTGAAGAGGAAGTTGGAGTGGTGACATTCCCTAATATTGGTGCTAAAGGTTTATGTCCTAGGAGACACTTATTAAAACAAGATTGGTAAGTTGCTGCATTGAGTTCTGCACCGTATGTACTACCACCACATTGAGTAATGGTGGTGCTGATCAAACGCACTGCTTTGTCCTGGATTGTGTTGAACTTCTTGAGTGTTACCATTGCACCATCCTAACAGTATGGGTGGCACGGTAGCACAATGGTTAGTTTAATCGTGCCAGGGACTTTTGTTTCATAGCGCCAGAGACCCGGGTTCTATTCCAGGCATGGCTCACTGTGGAGTATGCATGTCTGCGTGGGTTTCCTCTGGGTCTTCGGTTTCCTCCTTGTGGGAGGAAAGACCTGCTTGTTAGGTGAATTGGACATTCTGAATTCTCCTGAACAGGCACCATAGTGTGGCGACTAGGAGATTTTCACAGTAACTAATGTAAGCCTACTTTTGACACTAATAAATATTATTATTATTCCATCATAGTTTCCTCACGATATCCATCTGATTTCTTCCTCTACTGTAAAAGCTGACTCGAAGCCATTATTTCACATTTCTATCATTCCCTTATTTTTATTGACCGCATCACCATTATCCATTTTCAAAGGGCCCACGTGCTGGGATCATCTTTTTTTCTCCGTGTATATTGCAAAAGTTTTTTTTCTAAATTTAGCATTTCTGTAACTCTGCCTGTTTTGACACCGTGTGCTGTGTACCTCCCATTTGCCAGGATCTGTGCTTTTTTTCATTTTTGTATGAATCGCAGAATCATAGAATTGCAACAGTGCAGGAGGCCATTTGGCCCGTTGTCTGCATAGCTATCTGAATGAGCGATTCACTTAGTGCCATTCCCCGGCTTCTCCCAGTAACCCTGCACTTTAATTTCAGATAGGTCTAATTTCCTTATGAATGCCTTGATTGAACCTGCCTGCACACCACAACTCAGGCAGTGCATTCCAGACCCTAACCATGTGCTGCATGAAAAAGCTTTTCCTTGTTGGTTTTGACAATTGCTTTAATCTGTGCCCCCTCATTCATTCTCGATCCTTTCATAGAACATAGAACATTACAGCGCAGTACAGGCCCTTCAACCCTCGATGTTGCGCCGACCTGTGAAACCACTCTAAAGCCCATCTACACTATTCCCTTATCGTCCATATGTCTATCCAATGACTATTTGAATGCACTTAGTGTTGGCGAGTCCACTACTGTTGCAGGCAAGGCATTCCATGACCGTACTACTCTCTTGAGTAAAGAACCTACTTCTGACATCTGTCCTATATCTATCTCCCCTCAATTTAAAGCTATGTCCCCTCATGCTAGACATCACCATCTGAGGAAAAAGGCTCTCACTGTCCACCCTATCCAATCCTCTGATCATCTTGTATGCCTCAATTAAGTCACCTCTTAACCTTCTTCTCTCTAACGAAAACAGCCTCAAGTCCCTCAGCCTTTCCTCATAAGATCTTCCCTCCATACCAGGCAACATTCTGGTAAATCTCCTCTGCACCCTTTCCAATGCTTCCACATCCTTCCTATAATGCGGCGACCAGAATTGCACTCAATACTCCAAATGCGGCCGCACCAGAGTTTTGTACAGCTGCAACATGACCTCATGGCTCCGAAACTCAATCCCTCTACCAATAAAAGCTAACACACCGCACGCCTTCTTAACAACCCTCTCAACCTGGGTGGCAACTTTCAGGGATCTATGTACATGGTAACCGAGATCTCTCTGCTCATCCACACTGCCAAGAATCTTACCATTAGCCCAGTACTCTGTCTTCCTGTTATTCCTTCCAAAATGAATCACCTCACACTTTTCTGCATTAAACTCCATTTGCCACCTCTCAGCCCAGCTCTGCAGCTTATGTGTCCCTCTGTAACTTGTAACATCCTTCCGCACTGTCCACAACTCCACTGACTTTAGTGTCATCTGCAAATTTATTCACCCATCCTTCTACGCCCTCCTCCAGGTCATTTATAAAAATGAAAAACAACAGTGGCCCCAAAACAGATCCTTGAGGTACACCACTAGTAACAGGACTCCAGTCTGAACATTTCCCATCAACCACCACCCTTTGTCGTCTTCCAGCTAGCCAATTTCTGATCCAAACTGCTAAATCACCCTGAATCCCTTGCCTCCGTATTTCCTGCAGTAGTCTACCGTGGGGAACCTTATCAAACGCTTTACTGAAATCCACATACACCACATCAACTGCTTTACCCTCATCCACCTGTTTGGTCACCTTCTCAAAGAACTAAATAAGGTTTGTGAGGCACGACCTACCCTTCACAAAACCGTGTTGACTATCTCTAATCAAATTATTCCTGTCCAGATGATTATACATCCTATCTCTTATAAACCTTTCCAAGATTTTGTCCACAACAGAAGTCCCCTTCTTGAACAAGGGGATAACATTTGCTATCCTCCAGTCTTCTGGCACTATTCCTGTCGACAAAGGTGACTTAAAGATCAAAGCCAAAGGCTCAGCAATCTCCTCCCTAGCTTCCCAGATAATTCTAGGATAAATCCCATCCGGTCCAGGGGACTTATTTGTTTTCACACTTTCCAGAATTGCTAACACCTCCTCCTCCTTATGAACCTCAAGCCCTTCTACTCTAGTAGCCTGAATCTCAGTATTCTCCTTGACAACATTGTCTTTTTCCTGTGTGAATACTGACGGAAAATATTCATTCAGCACCTCTCCTATCACCTCGGACACCCGCACAACTTCCCATTATTGTCCTTGACTGGCCCTACTCTTACCCTAGTCATTTTTTTATTCCTGATATATCTATAGAAAGCTTTAGGGTTATCCTTGATCCTACCTGCCAAACACTTCTCGTGTCCCCTCCTGGCTCTTCTTAGCTCTCTCTTTAGGTCCTTCCTAGCTAACTTGTAACTCTCGAGCGCCCTAACTGAACCTTCATGTCTCATCTTTACATAAGCCTCCTTCTTCCTCCTGACGAGTGTTTCGACTGCTTTAGTAAACCACGGTTCCCTTGCTCGACCACTTCCTCCCTGCTTGACAGGTACATACTTATCAAGGACACGCAGTAGCTGTTCCTTGAACAAGCTCCACATTTCCATTGTGCCCATACCCTGCAGTTTTCCTCTCTATCCGATGCATCCTGCCTCATCGCATCATCATTGCCTTTCCCCCAGATATAACTCTTGCCCTGCGGTATATACCTATCCCTTTCCATCACTAAAGTAAACGTAATTGAATTGTGGTCACTATCACCAAAGTGCTCACCTACCTCCAAATCTAACACCTGTCCTGTTTCATTACCCAGTACCAAATCCAATATGGCCTCGCCTCTCGTTGGCCTATCCACATACTGTGTCAGGAAACCCTCCTGCACACATTAGACAAAAACGGACTCATCTAAAGTACTCGAACTACAGCGTTTCCAGTCAATATTTGGAAAGTTAAAGTCCCCCATAACAACTACCCAGTTGCTTTCGCTCCTATCCAGGATCATCTTTGCAATCCTTTCCTCTACATCTCTAACTTTTCGGAGGCCTATAGAAAACCCCTAACAGGGTGACCTCTCCTTTCCTGTTTCTAACCTCAGCCCATACTATCTCAGTAGACGAGACCTCATCAAACGTCCTTTCTGCCACCGTAAAACTGTCCTTGACTAACAATGGTTCGATTCTGGCTTGGGTCACTGTCTGTGTGGAGTCTGCACATCCTCCCCGTGTGTGCGTGGGTTTCCTCCGGGTGCTCCGGTTTCCTCCCACAGTCCAAAGATGTGCAGGTTAGGTGGATTGGCCATGATAAATTGCCCTTAGTGTCCAAAATTGCCCTTAGTGTTGGTTGGGGTTACTGGGTTATGGGGATAGGGTGGAGGTGTTGACTTTGGGTAGGGTGCTCTTTCCAAGAGCCGGTGCAGACTCGATGGGCCGAATGGCCTCCTTCTGCACTGTAAATTCTGTAAAAAGATCTGTAAAAATGCCACCTCTCCCCCTCTTTTACCACCTTCCCTGAGCTTACTGAAATATCTAAACCCCAGCACATGCAACAACCATTCCTGTCCCTGCTCTATCCATGACTCCGAAATGTCCACAACATCGAAGTCTCAGGTACCAACCCATGCCGCAAGTTCACCCACCTTATTCCGGATGCTCCTGGCATTGAAGAAGACACACTTTAAACCACCCTGCCTGCCTGCCGGTACACTCCGGCAATTTTGAAACCTTACTCATGACCTCACTACTCTCAATCTCCTGTATACTGGAGCTACAATTCAGGTTCCCAAGCCCCTGCTGAACTAGTTTAAACCCTCCCGAAGAGCATTAGCAAATTTCCCCACCAGGATATTGGCACCCCTCTGGTCCAGGTGTAGACCATCCCGTTTGTAGAGGTCCCACCGACCCCAGAATGAGCCCCAATTATCCAGAAATCTGAAACCCTCCCTCCTGCACCATCCCTGTAGCCATGTGTTCAACTCCTCTCTCTCCCTATTCCTCATCTTGCTAGCATATGGCACAGGTAACAACCCAGAGATAATAACTCTGTTTGTCCTAGATCTAAGTTTCCACCCTAGCTCCCTGAATTCCTGCCTTACATCGCTATCCCTTTTTCTACCTATGTCGTTGGTACCTATGTGGACCATGACTTGGGGCTGCTCCCCCTCCCCCTTAAGGATCCCGAAAACACGATCCAAGACATCACGCACCCTGGCACCTGGGAGGCAACACACCAACTGCGAGTCTCTCTCATTCCATAGAATCTCCTATCTATCCCCCTAACTATGGAGTCTCCAATGACTAATGCTCTACTCCTCCCACCTTCCCTTCTGAGCAACAGGGACAGACTCATGAGTGCATGAATTTTCTTTTATGTTTTGCATATTACTTCAGTTCTGTAAGGTTGTTTCTTCTTTGGCAAGTAGTATTCTTGCCATTTATGGGTATAAACCAGTCTTGAATATCACATTTTGTTTTGAACACCTCCCACTGATTTTGGTTTTACCATTAGCATATTTGCGCAGTTCACTGCGGGTAGTCTTGGTCTTATCCCACTGAAGTCAACTTTTCCTAAGTCTAGAATCTTAGTTGTTTTAGACCATAGGACCATAAGACATAGGGGCAGAATTAGGCCATTTGGCCCATCGAGTCTTCATCGCCATTCAATCATGGCTGATATTTTTCTCACCCCCATTCTCCTGCCTTTTCCTATAACCCCTGATCCCCTTATTAATCAAGAACTTATCTATCTCGGTCTTAAAGACACTCTGTGATTTGTCCTCCACAGCCTTCTATGGCAAAGATTTCCACAGATTCACCACCCTCTGGCTGAAGAAATTCCTTCTCATCTCTGTTTTAAAGGATCATCCCTTTAGTCTGAGATTGTGTCCTCTGCTTCTACTTTTTCCTACAAGTGGAAACATCCTCTCCACATCCACTCTATCCAGGCGTTTAGTATCAGTATCCTGTAAGTTTCAATAAGATCTCTTTCTCTCTTTCCCCCCCCCCCCCCCTTCCAATCCTTCTAAACTCCAACGAGTACAATCCCAGAGTCATCAACTGCTCCTCATACGACAAGCTCTTCATTCCAGGGATCATTCTTGTGAACCTCCCCTGGACCCTCTCCAAGGCCAGCACATCCTCCTTAAGATACAGGGCCAAAGACTGCTCGCAATACTCCAAATGGGGTCTGACCAAAGCCTTATGTGGCCTCAGAAGTACATCCCTGGTCTTGTATTGTAGCCCCCTCGACAGGAAGTTTTTGCAAATTATCGTATTTATAAAAAAAAAAAAACCATTTTTATTGAGGTTTTCACAAAATATCAACAAAATGGAAAAGGAACCCAATAGAATTAAATACAGTACAAAATAAAACCGGCCCCATGCCCCCCTCCCCCAATACATAAATAATAAATTAACACCCCGAATTAACACAAAGCAAACATAGCAAATATATACACCCCCTCAGATCCCCCAGTGTAAACAAGCAGAAATGAAATAGAACCCCCCCCCCCCACCCCGGGTTGCTGCTGCTGACCATTGTCTACCGTTCTGCCAGGAAGTCCAAGAACTATTGCCACTGCCTGATGAACCCTTGTACCGTATTCCCTTAAGGCGAATTTCACCCTTTCCAATTTAATAAACCCCGCCATATCGTTGATCCAAGATTCCACGCTTGGGGGGGCCTCTCATCCTTCCACTGAAGAAGAATCCTTCGCCGGGCTACCAGGGACGCAAAGGCCAGAATACCGGCCTCTTTCGCCTCCTGCACTCCCAGCTCCCCTGCAACCCCAAATATTGCGAGCCCCCAGCCCGGTTTGACCCTGGATCCTACCACCCCGTCACCGTCCTCGCTACGCCCTTCCAGCGCTCGCCATGCCCAGAACATGTGGGTGTGATTTGCTGGGCTCCCTGAGCACCTAACACACCTGTCCTCGCCTCCAAAGAACCGGCTCATCCTTGTCCCGGTCACGTGTGCCCTGTGCAGCACCTTAAACTGTATGAGGCTGAGCCTTGCGCACGAAGAGGAAGAGTTCACCCTCCCAATGGCATCTGCCCATGTCCCCCCCTCTCTCTCCTCTCCCAACTCCTCCTCCCACTTACCTTTGAACTCCACCACCGAGGCCGCCTCCTCCTCCTGCATCACCTGGTTTGTTGCCGAGATCTTCCCCTCTCCAAACCCCCCCCCCCCAGAGCACCCTGTCTTGTACTGTGCGTGGCAGCAGCCGCGGGAATTCCACCACTTGCCTGGCAAATGCCCTTGCCTGTAAATACCTAAAGGTGTTCCCTGGGGGGAGCCAATACTTCTCCTCCAGCTCACCCAGGCTCGCGAACTTCCCATCCACAAACAGGTCCCCCAACCTTCTTATCCCTGCCCTGTGCCACTCCGAAAACCCTTCATCTATTCTCCCTGGGACAAACCGGTGTTTCCCCCCCCGCCCCACCCTGTGCCGCCGCCACTGCCCCCAGATTTTGAGGGTAGCCGCCACTACCGGGCTCGTGGTACACCTCATTGGAGGGACTGGCAGCGGCACCGTTGCCAGCGCCTCCAGACTCGTACCCTCACAAGACGCCGTCAGCAGCCTCTTCCATGCAGCCCCCTCGCCCTCCATCACCCACTTGCGCACCATCGCCATATTGGTGGCCCAGAAGTACCCACAGAGGTTGGCAGTGCCAGCCCCCCCCCCCCCCCACCAACTCCGCTCCAGGAACACCCTTCTCACCCTTGGAGTCCCTCGCGCCCACACAAACCCAGTTATGCTCCTGTTGACCCGCCTAAAGAAGGCCTTCGGGATAAGAATGGGGAGGCACTGGAACAGGAACAAAAACCTTGGGAGCACCGTCATCTTAACTGACTGCACCCTACCCGCCAGGGACAGCGGCAACGCGTCCCACCTCTTGAACTCCTCCCATTTGCTCCACTAGCCTCGTGAAATTAAGTCTATGCAGGGCCCCCCAGCTCCTGGCCACCTGGACCCCCAAATACCTGAAGCTCCTCTCCGCCCTTTTTAGTGGGAGCTCGCCAATCCCCCTCTCCTGGTCCCCTGGGTGAACCACGAACAACTCGCTCTTCCCCATGTTGAGCTTGTACCCTGAGCAAATTATCATATTATGATTGCTTTTGGATGCATGTTGTAACTAAATCTGGCTATTGCTCATTTATTAAATCTAATATGACCTTTCCTTTGTTGACACTAGGACATATTGCAGAAACCTTTCCAAGATTTTGCTCAAAAAATTCAGTACCTATCTGACACGCTGGTCTGTTTCTCTAAATTTTCAAAAGTTAAAATTTCCCCCATTAAAATCAACGTGCCATAGCTACATGCTTGCCTAATCTTTGCATTTATACAATTGTTAGGATACCGGGCAAGAATTTCAAACAAATGTTCTAAATTTCTAAAACTGAGAAAAGGATACTTCAGCCCAGGAGTGATGACGCTGACCAATAGGTAACTTGTATGTTAGATCAAACTTTAATTTAAACACCAAATTAGCCACATCAATGAAAATAGCTTTACAATTATCTGTTAAACAGTTCTTAAACAGAGGGGAAAACTTACTGCCTATACCTGTTACTAACTCCAATTTAACTCCAATTAAACAACCCAATACAATTCAAATGCCATTTTAAGTTAACAAAACTGATTACTTGCTTAAATGTGTAGGCATCTTCGGAGAGAGACCGTTTCAAGAGCAGAACCCAGTGCACCTCTGTTCAACCTAGCAGCCTTTGGCAAAATTGCTGTTCAACTTAAAATCCCTCTTGTCTTGACAGACTCAAATTTTATGGCAAACTGCAAAACTACATACAGACCTGGCTTCTCCAACCAATTACATCACCTCTATTCCACTAAAATCCATGACCTGCTTAGCTGGGACAACATCACTCCCCAAAAATGATCTACTCCCCAGGGAATCTCTGGCAATCGTAACTATTCCATTAGTCCACTATATGTAAACAAGTAAATGTTTAAAAACCATGTTTACTTCAACTTTTTATGATTTAATTACAGCTTTAGCAGACACGCAGTCTGAATATCTTAACATAGGTTCTTTAATATTACTGTAACAAATATATACTGTAACATAAGCTTTTTAAAACATTACTGCAACAGATATAATATATAACAATTTCTACATCGCACAAGCTACCACCTCACACTACCAGCAAGCCCCCTGTACGCAACTCCTACATCATAAATTCTTTTCTGTTTCTTAATTCTACCCATGAAATCTCGACTTCTTGCTTACCTTGTTAACGAAATGATTTAATCCCTAATCATTAAGGCTACTCCTCACCCTCTACCATTTTCCCTATCACCCTTATAACTTGGTATATTCCCAGTCCTAACTGTCCTGTGCTGGCTATAATGTCACATCCTCCAAGTTGAAACTGTCTCCACTTCATTCAATTCATTCCTTGTATTCATTGCCTTTTTCTAACTTTGTTTTCAAGTTATTATATTTGTTACTTTTTTTTCCTATCTGAGTGCTTCTACCTGACACAGCTTCTTCTCCCCCCCCCCCCCCCCAACATGCCATTGCCCCATGAAATGGAAACCTCTGAAAATTGAAATTCTGCCTATAAAGGATGCGATGACCCCTAATTGTCAATAATGAAACTCTGAGTCATCTAATGAGTACACTGGAAGTGTGTATGATTGTGGAATTTGAGTAAGAATCAAGGTGTGCAAAAGAGAATTAAAGATCACCGGCTTAAGTGTGTAGAGGCACAACATTCAAATTTTTCCCGGATTGAATCAAACCAATTTGATTGCAAATAGGGGCAACACGGTAGCATTGTGGATAGCACAATTGCTTCACCGCTCCAGGGTCCCAGGTTCGATTCCGGCTTGGGTCACTGTCTGTGCGGAGTCTGCACGTTCTCCCCGTGTGTGCGTGGGTTTCCTCCGGGTGCTCCAGTTTCCTCCCACAGTCCAAAGATGTGCAGGTTAGGTGGATTGGCCATGATAAATTTCCCTTAGTGTCCAAAATTGCCCTTCGTGTTGGTTGGGGTTACTGGGTTATTGGAATAAGGTGGAGGTGTTGACCTTGGGTAGGGTGCTCTTTCCAAGAGCCGGCGCAGACTCGATGGGCCGAATGGCGGCCTCCTGCACTGTAAATTCTATGAAATACATTGGGACATTTTAGATCTAAGTGCTGTTCAGTGCGATGTGGGGAGATATAAATGAAAGGAGTCATATTTGATATATTGGCATTGATTTCAAATGAGGATGAAATTAATTTGTCATTGTGTGCTATTGTACTGTTTGAAAGGGAATTCATTAGATAAAACAATTAAATCAATCAGATGCCGGAGTGGTCCTTTTTTTAGTAGTCTTAAAGCAATGAAAATATGTTTAATTTGAATATATTAAAGTATTTGTGTGTGTGCGTGTATATAACATTCTATTAAAATTAAGACTTGACTTTTCTCATTTCCTTTCCATCCATGATCACAGACCTTTCTGTCAACTTGAAAGATGAGCCAGCTAGTGCCGAACCTGTGGGCCCACAGGATGCTGCACCTGTGCATGTTGAACCTGTTCCTGTCTTCTCTATGCCCTCCTTTTCTTCTGATTCTGTAACTGAATTAACAATGTCTGCAAAAGCAGTCCACAGTGATCATCTTAAACAGACTGAAGTTCCTGTATACACAGGTTTACAAACGGCCTTTGGTTTTATGGAAAATGCAATGGACAAAAAAGTAGCAGACCATTTAGAAAAAGCTCCTGCTGTTGATGAAAAGGCACACGTGAAGTCAGCATTTATAGAATCATCAGAGTTAGTCAGACTAAGTTCTGTTGATGGAAGTCCATTCCAATACCAAATTGGCCAGCGTGTAGAGCCGAATGGAAGTGAATTTAAAGGGACTACATCATCCCTGGTGGAAGAACCAATGCCAGAACAAGTTAATGCAGATAAGGGAAAACTGAAGATTAGGGAGGTCATGGGCATGGACAAAGTTCAATTATCAGATGACAGGGAAGTTGAAATGGAACCACATTTAGGATTAACATGCGAGTACGTTGGTGCTCCAGGGTTGGGTATGCCCCCCTTAGACAGAATTGTTGAGGAAAAGGAGTTCATGCAAAACACATTGTATTTTAATGAGCAATCTGTAAAACCAGCAGACAGTGGTCTTAACTTTTGCTATGGTGACATTTTGGAAGTAAAGGAGAGAAATGAGCTAAGATTTTTTGGTCCAGCAGTTAATCAGGCAGCTGTTATTGATACTGATACCAGTAAATCCATTAACAATGTAACTGATAAGTCGGAGTCTGGTGCATTTCAAGATCCGGCAGCTTCAAAGACACTATGTGAAACTGAAGAACCAATTGTGGCTAAGGCTACTGGAAAGCCAGGTTATACAGACTTGGAGGACTTTGTGGAACAGTCCTTTGAGCAAGATGAAAAGCTGCCTCTGACTGCTGAAGCATATTTTGCTGTTTCACAAGTTCCAGTTGTAAGTGAATCTCAAACCTGCATGACATATGCCACATTTGATTCTTACAGCATGTTAGAATCTGATTACTTCAGCACAAATGAAACAGTTCCTGAACATGATGCAGTTGTAAAAGGAAAGACTGAATTCAAAGAAACTGCAATTCCATTACAGTTGACTACCATTAAATCAGAAGTAATTAATAAAGTTGAAGATCCAGAAACAAAACCTGTAACACTCGAATTTATTGGAAACAAACCCAATTCCAAAGTAGATGTGATACCTACTTCTGAAATGAATTCACAACTATTCAGTAACTTTGCAATCCAACCAAACCAGATTATGAAAGCTGACTATTTGAATGAAGTCACAACTTCAGATCAAACTGTACAAAGTTTTGCACCATACCATTTGCAAAGAACCTCTGAAATCAAGTCACCAGGATTAGAAACAACTGAAGAGGCAATTGATGTAGAAATACGCTCTGCTCCTAATCCATTCAAACCACTACCATCCACATCCGAAAAGTATGTTTTAGACAAATCTGAAGAAGCACAAAATTTAACAGACATTCTTATAAAGGCATCTACTCACACAGAAAATGTATGTGTTACGAGTCTTGCAGATCCTGAGCGTGCTATAACACAATTCGATACTCCGTATGCTGGTAAAGAACAAATTGCTCTTCGTGAACCACTTAGTTTTGCAGACAGTGTTGCTAATAATATTCCAGAGGTAACTAATGCACATCATTTGTTTGAGGAACAAAATACTGTTAGAAATAGGGGAGTTAGTGAAGATACTGTAATTATTTCTGAAGAGCGAAATTTACCAGAACATGTATTAGTTGATTCTATTATAGACTCAGCAGATAAAAGTGATGATACGAGTGTACAGTTTGGGTACAGAGAGCATGACTTATCTGAAAATATAAATCCGTTTGTTGACCAGTCCATTAAACAAGAATTATTGTCAAGTAAAATTGTGGAAGAAAAGAATCATTCTACATTGCATTCGCCAATATATAATATATCAGCTGATACTTCAGTGACAACGAAGAGTCCAGATGTTACCATTTGCAAAGAAATTGCCATCAGCAAATCCGAACCTGTTTTGGGAGCGCAGGGAGCTGCTACAATTGAAATTAAACCTGTTGAAAGGATTTTAGCTGATTATAAACATGTTGAGCAATGTTCACTTGGTCCCCTCTCGCTCGAAGATGAAATTGAGATCCCAGCGCTAAATGTAACTGATGTTCTGTCTAACCCCTTTTTAATGGAGAAAGGAGCAATAGAAATTAATTTAAACCATCAGGAAGCTGTAATGCCCAGCGCAACAATGAGTGAAAGACATCCTACAAAAGAATCTATCTCTGTCCTTTCCATGAATCGAGACACTACATCAACCACATTATCAATGCCAAATGAGGAATTTTCAATCGTTGACCGAGGACTTGGTTTAAAAGCTTTGTCTGAAGAGACTAGTTTGACTACATCTCAGTCTGTAACATGGGCTGTTGCCCCATCATTGCAAGATAAATTTCCATACAATTGTTTAGAAGAATTTGATGAAATGAAAGCTAAAATTAATGACCATACTGAAAAATTGGAGATTGCAGAAGTACAGATGAAGCGCCAGGAGTTGGCTACTGATGCTTCATTTTCCATGAATGAAGAAGTAACAAAGGCTTCAAAAGAAGTGGTAACAAAAATTCTAGAAACTAGTGTTGCTCTAGCAGAAGTGTTGGGAGAAAAAGAGAGAGCACTTGAAACATCCATGTCTCGACAGGAAACTGATGTAACATTCCCCTTCCCTGTTGGAGAAGGTGACATAAGCAAAAAATATGTTTCTGTAGAAACTATGGTGCCAGAATTGCCCCTTGTTCCTGACAGCACTGAAACATCTAGAGATGCTGCTGTTGCTGATACAGCCGATATTTCAGTAAAGCCGGACAAAAAATCAGGTAACCATAATGTGCGCATTCGTTGCCCAACTTCACAAAATGCACCTTCCCTTCTCTATTTCCATCACATTTGTGTAAATTGTGTGTGCTCACCTCTTCTGTTAGAATTCTGTTAGAACCCTAAATGCATGACTGCTAAATGTCATTTTTCCTCGCCTTTTACACATGGTTTTTAAAGTCTAATTTCATGTCCTTCAATTTACCACATAAATAAAACTAATGGATGCTTAATTATGCCACGATTTTTGATACTTCAGTGCATTTTCAAATGACATCTGAAATTACTATTATCTTTTGCAAAATTGTTTGGTTTTAAATATTTTGATTCAAATTGTAACACGTGGAAAAAATCCTGGGTCTACTTTTTCGAATTGGCAAATCATATAATGGATAGCTAGACATTTTGAAAAGCCATTTACTCAAATCTGAAATCTTAGTTGAACTTGTCTCCCTGCCTTCTGCCTTCCATTATGTCCAGAACCCACACTTGGCTCTGATGTTCTGCAAAGAATTTTCCTTGTTCCTCTTCCTATTTACATGCTGCCCTTTGGCTACACCATTTGGGAATGCCTCATCTGGTTCCACATGTGACCTGACTGCAAGCTCTACCTCAATGCCAACTCCCTTCACCACTCCATTGTCTGATTTGTCTCTCAATTTTGTCGGCTATTTAGTCCATGTTGTATCTGATGCCAACCACAAACTCTGTTCCTTAGCCACTGTCTCCATACCTCTCATTGGTCATTGTCTGAGATTGAACTGCCCATTCACACTCCGGTGTCTTATTTGACCCCAAGATGTGCCAAGGCTACTTCCACCTCTATCATTGCCTGAATCTTCCCCTGCCTCAACCTATCTGCTGAAACTCTCATCTGTCTTTTTTAGTAGGGCTCTATTCTAATGCTCTTCTGACAATTCTCCCAGCTATTCACACCACAAATTTGAGCCCATCCAAGTGTAGCTTGAATGAATATATGGGCAGCAAATTTTAAATTTGTGGCCTCTCCGCTCCCCTAAAGTGAGATCTCTGCTCATCCAATTCTGGCCCCTTCTCTGCATTCCTGATTTTATCTACCAATGGCAGTCATTCCTTCAGCTGCTTGGACCCTAAACTCTGACCTAAGTAAATTCCCTTCCATTGCTCTTTGCCTCTTTACCACCTCTTCCCAAGGCTTCAGAAGCACTACCAAATACATTTAATACTGTTGCATTCTGAGCTGTTCTATGAGGAAATATTAGGATGGGGATGGCTTTTAATGAGTGTCATAAAGGAAGAGGCAAAGAGGAATGTAAGACAACTGGAAAGCACTTACCCATTATTGGGGGTATTGCACTCAGCTGGTAATGCATGTTCCAATAAGTGATGGCTCTTGATGTTGGAATATATTTCTTTGTTCAACAGTGATGTTCTACTGTTAAGAAGTGTTCAGGAAAAATGCTGTTGGTTTCTCAGCTAATCGAGTTAAGATTGCATGAGGGGAAAAATAATGCTAATTTTTTTGAGCCAATCACATGGACTTGGTGAATAAGCTGCGCATTGGTTCAGAGAGCTTTCATGGTAGTTGGTTGAGGGAGAGAGATGATGTGGGAATGATATACCAAGCAAGTGTATGAGGGGTATTGCTAGATGAATCAGAATGCAAACCTAACCATAAAATAAAGGCCTGTTTGAAATGAGTGGTGTGATTTGTTGGATAAGTAAATGTGCTTTTTATCTTTAATGCATTGACTGTTTTCTTTGCAGCATGGATTGAACAAGATAATTAAGTTTGAACTAGTTTCTGAAGACATTACAGCAATTGAAGGGAGAATAATTAAGCTTTTGCCACACCTTCAAAGTAAAATATTACTGGAGAATGGGATGTTAAATGTTTATGAATTTTGCATTTTTCTCCTGGGTGAATGTGACTTGATACAAATCTGGCAGAAGAATTTTGGATGTGCTCAAATTCTGGAGGGAGCAAAGTGGAAGATCTGGCAGGAGAGCATTGGCATCAATGTAGAGGTAATAGGAATGGGTGAGGGTTTTGGTTGGGGCAGGATCTAGATGAACAATGTTGCAGAGGAAGTAGGCCATCTTTGGTGAGAGAGATTACCTGGTTGGAGGCTTAGCTCCAGTTAATTGGGCTCAGTCTCGCATAGTGACAGGGAAAAGGGACAAGGTTGACTGATAGGAGGTCTGATGGGGACTAAGGCATTGCATTGGCTTTTGTCATCCCAATATTTAATTCCAAGAACATGTTTGTTCATCCAATACTGGATAACAGATGCAAAGTGTGACAGGTCCTTGTAACAGAAATGGTATCATCTGTTGTGCAGTTGGGAGCATTCATGATGGAGGACTTATGCATTCAAGAATGCTACAGTTAAATCCATGTTCTGCCTCATGACTTGGATGAAGGAATAGAACAGTGTATATCCAAGCTTCTGGTGAGGAACAGCAATTAGTGTAGATTGGAGCAGGAAGTTGCAATGGGACATAATGGACTAGACAAAACTATGACAAATGAAATACAATGTATAACTTTGGACCGAAGAAGAAATTAATTATTTTGCAAATGGTGCAAACCTAGGATTGTAGAGGAGCAGAGATTTGGGCGTCCCATGTAAATCACTAAAAGCTAGATGAGTCGAAAAATAGTAATGGAATGCTGACCTTTAGCCTTAAGGAGACTAGAATATGAAGGGTTTCAATTGTCGCCTTGTTTAGACTGCAGCACTGCGTTCAATTTTGGGTACTGCATCTAGAATATAATATATTGACCGTTGAGCCTTGCTTTATGTGTATACCGGTAGAAAAAAACTGCAGATGGAAACTGACGGAATATGGCCACTACCCACTGCATGGGTAGCAGTCAACAAAATGTCTCTGGGCCTCACTCAGACCATGATGGGCCACATGTGGTCCCCAGGCTGCAGGTTGTCCATCACTGTTCTAATCTCTTCTCTCATGCTTATCTAGCTTCCTCTTAAATACATTTGTACTATTCACTTCAATGTCTCCCTTTTATCAAAATGGTCATCAACCTGAAGCATTAATTCTCTCCACAGATGCTGCTAGATGAGTATTTCCAGTATTTTTCCATCATAAAAGTCTGTCTTGAATTGCATAAAGTCTGTCTAGGTTTTTTTCATCGTTTTGAGTGTAAGGTATAATATGAAAAATGTGTAGAATTTTTCCTGGTTGAGGTATGACCTAAAGTTGTGCTTGTTGATGAGCTTCATTAATAAAATGCTTTTACATGAGTTAATCCATTCAAAATCTTTGCCCTATCTGCACTTTCTGCTTTGTACTTCATTTTTGGCCTGCTACATTGGTGGCATGGTGACTCAGTGGTTAGCACTGCACATCTGTGGACTGTGGGAGGAAACCGGAGCACCAGGAGGAAACCCATGCAGACACTGGGAGAAAGTGCAAACTCCACACAGGCGCCCAAGGCTAGAATTGAACCTGGGTCCGTGGTGCTGTGAGGCAGCAGTGCTAACTGTAGAGTGCATGAAAAAAATCAGTAGACTGCATAAAAGGAGCAATTGCGTATGGAGTCAAAGGATGGTCAAACGGAATAGTGGAGCTAATCATGGACCTAGAGGCAGAGGTAAACTGAGCAATTTGCACCTGACTTCACAGCATGATGCTGACAATGTCTCAGTAAAATGCTGGGGTGATGGTAAATTGGATAGGATAAAATAAGTTTGACAGCAATCAAACTTGGTCCATGTGGGCTAGGCTGTTGAGGAAAGTAAGGATGGAAATAGCGCAGGCTCTGGGTGCCTGGGTGCAATCATTCAATCCTTGCATATGGAAATAGTGCCGGAGGCCTGGAAGGTTGGATACATATGCATTTCTTTTCAAAAAAAATGAGGGCTAATTACAAGCCCATCAGCCTAATTTTGTTGGCATGGAAACCCCTGGAGATAATAATGAGGGATAACATTTTGTTGTCATCTGAAAAAATACAGGTGGTTAAAAGAAAGGTACCATTGATTTGTTAAAGACAAACACTGGCTGATAACTGATTTTGAGTTATTTGATATAAAGTAATGGAGAGGCTAATGGAGTAATGCATGGGGTGCACTTATGGGCACTCAAAAGGCCATTTGATAGGGAGCGATGTAATAGATTTATTTCTTTTTTTATAAGTGAATTTAGAGTACCCAATTCTTTAAGGGGCAATTTAGCGTGGCCAATCCTCCTACCCTACACATCTTTGGATTGTGGGGGTGAGACCCACGCAGACAGGGGGAGAATGTGCGAACTCCACACGGACAGTGGGCTGGGATTAAACCCAGGTCCTCAGGACCATGAGGATGTAGTGCTAACCATTGCAACACCGTGCTGTCCACACTCTAATGGGCTTAATAAAATTGAAGCCCGTGGTGAATAGAATTGGCAGCATGTGGACTTCCAGTAGCGGCTATGGTGTGAGTGATTGCACATTTGGCAGCTCCCGCTCAACGTTTTTTTGGGTCCTTTTCCCCGGTTGCCGGGTAGATGTTTTGGAGAAAAAAGGTACATGAGGTAGGTCTAGAAGAAAGGAACTGCAGGAACAAGAAACTTTGTGCGACACGGAAAGTTCAGCCAACCGAGGAGGGAGGCTCAGGAGGACCTGGGCAAGGTGGTAGACCCACTGAAAGAGCTAAGGCTGGAGATCCAGAGCCAGGCGATCCAGAAGGTGGCGGAGGCGGTGTGGGATGCACGAGGAGCAGCGTACCTCGTTGGCGGCCGAAGTTGGGATGCTCTGGGTGACCGAGAAGCAGCTCAAAGAGAAAGTGGAGGTTTTGGAGAACCGTTCTGTGACAGGATCTGAGAATAGTGGGGATGCCAGAGGGCATCCAAGGTGTGGACGCAGGCTCTTCTGTGGCCAAGATGTTGGAGCAGCTAATGGGTGTCCGGCTCCTGGAGGTCGATCGGGTGCATAGGGCGTTTTTGAGGAAGCCACTTGCGAATGTGCCGCCAAGGATAATGGGGGGGGGGGGGGGGGTGAAGACTGCTAACGGGTGGGGGCGGTTGTTGAGCAATAAGGTAATGGTGACCGGGAAATTGGAGGGGATGCCAGTGGTCCTGGTGAACATTTATGCCCCAAATTGGGATGATGTCGAATTTGAGGCAGGTGTCGGGGGGGGGGGGGGGGAGAATCCCAGGCCTGGACTCTCACTGGTTGCATGGGGGTGGGGGGGATTTTAATATGGTTATCGAGCCGAGATTTGACCGGTTTGAGTCCACGATCAGGGCGGGTGTCGGTGGTGGCGAAGGAGCTAAGGGGTTCATGGAGTGCATGGGTGGAAGGTGACTCTGGACCCGTGGAGGTTTTGGAGGCCGCGGGCGAAGGAATTTTCATACTTCCATGTGCACAGGGTGTACTCGCAGATCGATTACTTTGTGGTGGATCAAACTCTGTTGGCGGGAGTGGTCAACTCAGGGTATTCGGCGATTGTTTTCTGACCACACGCCGCACTGGGTGGAATTGCAATTGGACCGGGGGTGGGGGGGGGGGGGGGGGGGGGAGCATCCGCATTGGAAATTAGACGTGGGGTTGTTAGCAGACGAGCGGGTGGGGAGAGGCGCCGCGTGTTGTCCCTTGCCTCCCTGATAGCCCGGAGGCTGATTTTGTTGTGCCGGCAGGACTCCGCCACCAAAGGCAGGTGTGTGGGAGTTATGTAATGCCTTTTTATTCCCTTTTTAAAAAGCTACAAAACTTGCGCTTGTTTTTGAAAAATATTTTATTGGTGTCTAAAAGCAAGGAAGTTATACAGTGTTCTCAAATTGCAGCTTTGACCACAATCGTGTGCAACTCTTGTCACCTCATCAACTCTTGGGTACCTCCAGCAAAACTTTATTTAAGCACAAATTAACCTTGAGTCAGTGTATGATTTCCTTAATTCACATTTGTCTAAATAACTGGTTTAATTGTTCACTACCATTCATGACTGGATGTAGCAGTACTGCACAGCCGTGATCTGATTTGATTATGGGATCACTTTTATATCCTACTGGCCAGCATGCATGTAGGCCTGTGCTGTAGCTTCATCAGGTTGGTACCTTATTTTTAGATATGTCTGGCATGCCTTTTTAGACTCTTTGAATCAGGAGTGGTTCACTGGCTTGATAAATGGTAGAATGAGGCAAGATGAGGGGTTCAAAGCCATTCTAAAGGCTTGAGCACAAAAATCTAGGCCGATGCTCCCAGTGCAGTACTTGGGGGGGCGGGGGGCTGTGCTGTACTGTCAGCGAGGCATATACTGTCTTTCGGATGAAGCATTAAACTGAGACCCTGCCTGCAGGGGAATTATTGCTGGCTAATGCTTGACCCTTAATCAATGCCACAATAACAGATTATTTGATCTTTATTATTCTGCCTGTAGGAGTTTGTGTGCAAATTTCCCACCATATGATAAGTGACTAAAACTTCTCCCTCTTCATTTAGTGTCCTTGTTATCCAAGGGTTGCTAATCATGGGATCTACCATCCTATTAATGAGGCAGGCAGGAAGAACCACTTCAGCTGATATGGGCATTGAACTCACGCTGTCGGTGATGGAAAAAACAGCCATGGGTCGAGTGAGCTATGTCTGGAAAGCTCTTTGGGGCATTCTAAGGTTATGAAAGGAGCTGACCAAATGCTATTTTTATTTTCTTCTCTGTCCATCCCTTGCTCTAACTTACATTTAAGTCTGCATGGGAGTGCAAGAGGAAACGGGCAGAAACAAGCTGTTGATTTTGAGAAAGTGAGATCCTATAGATACCATATTAAGAGAGCAGGAGAATGACTGTCAGACACAATTGTGAGGCTGTGGAATTCACTTCCAGGGATGATGGGTGAGGCACCAACAATCTATTCATGAATAGACTGGATGGGTGAATGAAGTAGATGGTGTGGAACTAGTGAGTGTAAATGTGGTTAGAACTGTTTGCTTGAGTTGAGGGTTACACTGACACTGAATGATTGGGGAATGAATTATCTTTTTCCATGCTGTAACATTTTGTATCTGTTTCTTTACATTGGAAAATTCAAATTCTTGAGATTCAATGCCATTTATTTTCAAATGTCGTTTACTTATGGTCAGTCAGTGACTGACATATTATGAATCATGATATAATAACTGCTATTATATAATGTGTCCGCCTATTCATTGACTAAGACCACGAGAGATCTGATATGTTATGTGGAAGGTGACACTATCTATGATTCTGGATAATTAATTGATTTATTGACTTAGCCAAATTTGTCACATTCCAAAAAGAGGTGAAGTCTGGGAATGAGCAGCGATTGATGAAACAACAAATTGACAGAGAAGCATGTACAGTGTTGGTATTCATGGTCCAAAATTCATTGATCGTGATGTTTGGATAATGTGAGAAAGTTGCCCTTATCACAATTGCTAGAGGACAGGACGGGGCAGATTACCAAAAAATGTTGGGCTAAATTAAGGACCATTTTCTTGTGTATAGTTGCAGCTGAAAGTTTTGGTATTGTGGGAATGCAAGTGACCTTTCGTGGACCTTTTTGGATGATTTCAATGCTGCATTAAATATAAAAGTTGAAACATAGAATAAAACCTTGCTTATTGTGCCTGAGCTAGTGCTGCCTCTACAACTGCAATTCTCTTATTTTACTTCCCTTGTCTTTTTCATTCTTGCATTCGTCACTTGTAAGCTGTGACCTCGGCCTGAAAAGTTAATTCTAGAGCATTTCATGCTAAAGTTATAAGGAAGATAATAAATCTATACTAAAACTTTCTGGAACAGTTCATTTCTCGTCCTACCAGGGAGGAAGCTGTGCTGGATCTGGTCCTAGGAAATGAGGCAGGGCAGGTGGAGAATGTCCGAGTGGGGGAGCCGTTGGGAAGTAGCAATCATAATATATGATTCAATATTAAGTTGGAAAAGGATCAAAATCAGTCACTGATTAAAATCCCAGACAAGAAAAGGGCAAATTTTAAGGGTCTATAAGTTGAACAGGAGCAGGTTGATTGGGAACTCATTTTGGTGGATGAAAAGTGGGAGACTTTCAAAGGAGAGATGAATAGGGTGCAAGCTAGGTATGTACCCATGAGAAATAAATACGGGGTATCCAAACTCTCAGTACCCTGGATGACTAAGGATGTTGATAAAATAATGAAGAAAAATAGATGCATATGATGCATGCCGGACTAATAATTGCAAAAGAAATCAGGACGAGTATCTCAAATGCAGGAGAGAGGCGAAGGCTGGAATAAGGAAGCATGAGGAAAGGATTGCAGGCTGTGCTAAAACAAAGAGCAAAATGTTCTTCAAGCATTGGATTAGTGAAGGATAGAGTGGGGCCCATAAGGGACGAGCAAGGTAAACTCACTGAAGTGGAGGGTATGGCAGTTGTACTAAATGAGTATTTTGCTTCTGCATTTCCCAATTTAGAAGATGGTAACAATGGCCCAGTTGAAAATGTTGGTGTTGAACAACTGAGCAGTATAGTGATAGATGAAGGAAAAGTGCTAAAGGTTGGCAGCACTCCAGGTAAAGAAGTTGCCAGGCCTGGATGGGATGCATCCTGGATTGATGAGGGGGATAAGGGAGCATATTGCGGAGCTGGTGACAAATTTTCCAGGCCGCTCTGGACACTGGATTAGTCCCAGGAGACTGGAGAAGTGCAAATGTGATGAGGTTGTTTAAGAAATGGGCAAAGGATAACCCAAAGACTATAGACCTGTCAGTTGACATCAATAGTGGGAAAACTGATGGAGGCCATATTATGGGATGAGATAAATATACCTTTGAGAAAAATAAGTTAATACTAGACGTGGCTTTGTCAAGGGCAGGTCATGTCTAACAAATTTAATTGAGTTCGTTGACGAGGTGACATGGGCAGTGGATGACTGTAGTGCCGTGGATGAATATTTGGACTTGGCATTTGATACTGTGCCACATGGTAGGTTGGTTAGCAAATTCAAAATGTTTGGGATTGATGGGTCCTTGGCAGCATGGATTAGAAGTTGGCTAAGAGATAGGAAACCGACTAGTTGAAAGTGGTGTTCCCTAGGGCTCGATGTTGGAACCCTTTTTCTGATTTATATAAATGATTTAGAAGTAGGTAATGAGGGCAAAATCTCTAATATTTTCAGATGATACTAAGCTAGTGAGAATAGTGAATTGTGAGGATGACACTGATTGACTTCAGAGGGACATTGACAAGTTGGTCAAACAGGCAGCCACCTGACAGATGAACTTCAATGCAGCGAAAAGGTGATGCATTTTGATAGAAAAAACATGGGGATATAATATAGGCTCAGTGGTACCACTGAGGGGAGTACAGGCGCAGAGGGACCTCGGGGTTCAAGGGATAATTCGAATGTGGCCCCGAACAGGTGCCGGAATGTGGCGACTAGGAGCTTTTCACAGTAACTTCATTGAAGCCTACTTGTGACAATAAATGATTATTATTAAGTTGAAAACATTATTACGGCTTATAGTATCCTTGGGTTTATAATTAGAGGCTTAGAGTATAAAAGCAAGGAAGTGATGCTACACCTGTAAAAGTGATGGGTAAAGAAGCATATTCTGTTTCCACTAGTTGGTATGTCAGTAACGAGGGGTCACAATTTCAAGATGGTCAGCAAGAGAGCTAGAGGTGAGATGAGGAGAAACCTCTTTTCTCAGTCGTTGTGGTGCGGAATGCGCAGCCTGGGAGAGTGGTGGAAGTGGATTCCATATGTTTCAAAAGAGCTGGATATGCATTTGAAAAATGAATTTAGAGGGCTATGGAGATAGAGCTGGGGAATGGGATTAGCTAGGTAGCTCTTTTGGGAGCCGGTGCAGACACGATGGCTGAATGGCTTCCTTCTGTGCTGTAAATAGCAAACAAACAAACAAAACTGTTTTAGAGAATAAGAAACTGAGGTAGGTAAGCAAATACATCCTAGGGATACAGGTGAACAAATTATTCAAAGCAGCATTTTCAGTCCCCATTTAAAAATGCTTACAAAGCACTGAAATCCTTGGTGTAAAATTCAGAAGTAGTAAAGTTTCCAAACTTGTACAAGACTCTGGGCAGACTGCACACAGCTGTCTTCAGACTATAAAAATAACGTTATAACATTCACCAGCAATAGTTGAGACAAATAGCTTGGATGCTTTCAAAAGGATATGTCTATATGTGTGAGTATGCTGAAAAGCTGAGATAAGGTATGTGGTGTATAAATAGCATCAAGTTCGACCAAAAGCCCAATTTCTTCTTGTACTCTATATACTTATACCTTTTTAATGCTCCGTATTTGTCATTTTTCGAAAGCTTTAATATTTACACATATTTTCTGTGAACTTCATTAGAAACTGGGGTGTAAAGGCGTATCAATCATGAAACTGTTGCTCTTTGGAATTTATAAAAGCTCAACTTTTCTGCAGTATGAAAAAATGTTGACAAACCGTTTAAAACCTGCTGTGTAAGATGATGTGATTGAGCAACATGTTTACAGCTTTTCTACCTTGATCATAGATTGCATCATCATTACAACCAATGCCTAGTATTAAAGCTATCAGGTGACCTCATTCCTTTAAGCAGTCATTATAGTCTTTGCAGCTAACCATTTTGGACTTGAGACTTTGGTTAAAAATCTCAATACAATAATCCCCAGTGCCTGTGCATTTGAAGAGTCTCGAATTTGTAATTGATGATAGCAGCTGCGGATTGAATTGCTTTTGTGGTGGAAATGGAGTGCTGGAGTAGCAACTGGAAGAACAAGGGTATTTGCTGTTTAAGACTTTCTTTCAGTTAAAGCTGCATGCTGCTGCTAGCGACTCTCCTTCATCTGTATCTCCCTGCCAATTAATCGTTCTATATTATATTTCAGGTACTCTTGCATTGGTGTAGACTGCAACGGTTCAAAGAGGCAGCTCACCACCACCTTCTTGAGAGCAATTAGGGATGGGCAATAAATGCTAGCCTTGCCAGCAGCGCCACATTCCATAAATGAATAAAAAAACATTATTTAAATTTGTGGAATATGGTTAGGTCATTGTCTTTCAACAAATTACTTATTTTATTAACCTGTGCAAGCTACAGCATTCCTTTAAACGTGGTCATAGTTCTCAACATTCTCAACAAACCTAGCGAGTGAGTTACTAAAGTGTATCCTGCAAGGCTAGATCCCGAGGACAACCTTCAAATTAAGTAAACTAGCATGCTCTCCGTATACCATTGTGGTCTCCATATAAAGTGATCAGAATTCAAGTTTGAGTGACAAACAACCTTTTTCCTGGAATGCATGAATAAAATAAACATAGAGCCGTGTGTAGCAGCCACGGGCAGCTCTATTATTTCTGTCTTTTAAAGAAAGAATCTCCAATGTAACCTTGACTATTGCATTTTCTAGCTGTCTAAAATGAGATTTACATAATGTTATTTTAAATCTTGGGAGCGAAGGGGGCTGAAGAAAATACCCATACTTTGATAAATTACACCTAAAAGAATGCTAGAACAGTATTATTGGGGGAAATGTGGACATTTTGTGAAAAAGGATTTTTAAGTGCATTCGGTTTTATAGATTGCAGTTTTCCATTGGATTCCAGT
Source organism: Scyliorhinus torazame (assembly GCF_047496885.1). NCBI lineage: Eukaryota > Metazoa > Chordata > Chondrichthyes > Carcharhiniformes > Scyliorhinidae > Scyliorhinus > Scyliorhinus torazame. Next base: position 314,936,394 of record NC_092707.1, read on the forward strand.
AGCTTGTAACAGTTTAGCTATCATTGGCTTAGGAGAAGATTTCAGTTGCGCAGTCAGATACAGCATACAAACTGGAAGTGCTATTTGTGCAGTGACACAGCAGAGCTACGTATTTAATTTAACCTCTAAGCGACCTAGCAGGAAGTAAAAGGGTGTAATCAGCTGTACCGGAGCTCAGTGCATGTGAACAGCTTCAAGATGGATGCCAAAATGGGTTTGTAATTCTTTAATTTCAAATTAGTTGGTTGAAATCTTTTTCCCCTATTGTGACTCTCGGCATATGTGTCATCTCAGTTTTATTTTGGTTTTGAAAATGGGCGTCTGAATTTCAGATAACTACTTTAGGCAGAAGGACAAATGAGGTCAGATAGTGTATGTGCTGGGAGGTTTATGTAAACGGTGATGAGTATTTTACAATATAGAGGAGCTGCAGCAATAAGCAGTCTTGTTTTAAAACGGCAATGAAGGTTGTGATAAGAGATTGGTTAAAAGAGGAGAGCTGGTAATTGGATGAGATCAGCATGCTTGTTGCAGCTTATTGATACTATTTTTAGGCATAGCAGATGCCAGTAGATGCATACCAAACATTGCCTACAGTATTTTATATGGTCTGCTCACAATTTGCACTGCTTTGAACTGATTCTGTGTTACACATGGAAAATTAGATATACTTTGATTTTATGATATTCATGCAAGTGACTGGATGTAAATGATGGCTAGCAGTGCAGTAAATCTTTATCTGCTCCCTGACCTTTATGAACTGATGTGAGTTGAAGAATGCAATTTCCTGTATTCATACCCAAAATACAACTAGGAGATTGGTTTAGCCTACTTGGCTAGACAGTTGGTTTGTGATGCAGAGCAAGGCCAGCAGCGCGGGTTCAATTTCCGTACCGGCTGAGATTATTCATGAAGGCCCAGCCTACTCAACCCTGCCCCTCACCTGAGGTGTGGTGATCTGCAGGTTAAATCACCACCAGTCGGCTCTCCCCCTCAAACCTATGGGCATCTGGGGCTATGGTGACTTTACTATTATCTTTTACACCATTGGAATGAGTGGAATTAATGTTCATAGATTTATCATTTGTAAGTACATAGATAACAAAACAGACAAATTAATAAATAGCTGGGATGGTATGTGGTGCAGTGGTTAGCACTGGGACTGCGGCGCTGAGGACCCTGGTTCGAATCCCAGCCCTGGGTCTCTGTCCTGGTGAAGTTTGCACATTCCCCATGTCTGCGTGGGTTTAACCCACACAACCCAAAGATCTGCAGGTTAGGTGGATTGGCCATGCTAAATTGCCCCTTAATTGGGAAAAAAAAATTGGGTACTCTAAATTTATTCTTTTAAAAATTTAATAAATAGCTTAACTGATGTCCAAAACTGTATTTTAAAAGATCGAAATGTTGTTGGTGGCCACCCCAAAAATTTAATTTAGTCGGTGTATAATATTTGACCCATTTTAAAACCAGATTAATTTCTTAAATGCCATCCAGTAAAAATTGGAGATGCATAGTTATTTTTTTTAAAATCTATATATTTTATTAAAGTTTTCAAACACAATTTTTCCCCCTTACAAATCAACAAAAACGGTAACATGATAACTGATAGATAACATAGTTCACTATTTTATTTAAACAAACAAAATAACACGAAATAGTGCCCCCCCGCCCCCTCACCCCATCTAGAACACAAACAATTTACCTTCCCTCCCTTCTCTCCCCCCCCCCCCCCCCCCCCCCCCCCCGCCCATCTAGAACACAAACAATTTACCCCCCCCCCCCTGGGCGGCTGCTGCTGGCTATCTATTGTCCCCCTAACGTTCAGCTAGATAGTCGAGGAACGGTTGCCACCGCCTGGTGAACCCCTGAGCCGATCCTCTCAGCGCAAACTTCATCCGCCCCAGTTTTATGAACCCTGCCATATCGTTTACCCAGGCCTCCACACCGGGGGGTTTCGCTTCCTTCCACGTGAGTAAAATCCTACGCCGGGCTACTAGGGACGCAAAGGCCACAATATCGGCCTCTTTCGCCTCCTGCACTCCTGGCTCATCCGCTACTCCAAATATAGCTAACCCCCAGCTTGGCTTGACCCGGACCTTCACCACCTTCGAGATCACTCCCGCCACTCCCCTCCAGTGCCGGACACGACCAAAACATACGTGTGTGGTTCACCGGGCTTCCCCCGCACCTCCCGCACTTGTCCTCCACTCCGAAGACCCTGCTCAACCTCGCTCCCGTTATGTGTGCTCTATGTAGCACCTTAAATTGGACCAGGCTAAGCCTGGCACACGAGGAAGAGGAATTTACCCTACTTGGGGCATCAGCCCACAAACCCTCCTCAATCTCCTCCCCGAGCTCCTCTTCCCATTTTCCCTTCAGTTCTTCTACCAGCTCCTCCCCCTCTTCTCTCATCTCCCGGTATATTTAGGACACTTTGCCCTCCCCGACCCACACCCCCGAAAGCACTCTATCCTGGATCCCTTGTGTCGGGAGCAGCGGAAATTCCCTCACCTGTTGTCTCGTGAACGCCCTTACCTGCATATACCTAAAGATATTCCCCGGGGGCAGCTCTTACTTTTCCTCTAGCGCTCCCAAGCTCGCAAACGTCCCATCTATAAATAAGTCTCCCACTCTCCGAATTCCTGCCCGGTGCCAGCTCTGGAACCCTCCGTCCAACCTCCCTGGGGCAAACCTTTGGTTGTTCCTGATCGGGGACCACACCGAGGCTCCCAGCACACCCCTCTGTCGCCTCCATTGCCCCCAGATACTTAATGTTGCCGCCACCACTGGGTTCGTGGTAAACCTTTTCGGGGAGAGCGGTAGTGGCGCCATTACCAGCGCTTTTAATCTCGTTCCTTTACAGGACGTCATCTCCAGCCTTTTCCACGCCGCCCCCTCTCCCTCTATCATCCACTTACGGATCATCGCTACGTTGGCGGCCCAGTAGTAGTCGCCCAAATTCGGCAACGCCAGTCCCCCTCTGTCCCTGCTACGTTGCAGGAACCCCCTCCTTACCCTCGGGGCCTTCCCTGCCCACACGAAGCTCATGATGCTCCTATCTATTTTTTTTTAAAAAGGCCTTGGTGATCAATATAGGGAGACATTGAAACACAAATAGGAACCTCGGGAGGACCATCATCTTAATCGCCTGCACTCTGCCTGCCAGTGACGGCGGCTGCATATCCCACCTTTTGAAATCCTCTTCCATTTGCTCCACCAGCCTAGTCAGATTGAGTCTGTGTAAGGTTCCCCAGCTCCTGGCTATCTGAATCCCCAGGTATCGGAAGTTTCTTTCCACTCTCCTTAGCGGCAGGCCATCTATCCCTCTACTCTGGTCCCCAAGGTGTATCACGAAAAGCTCACTCTTTCCCATGTTAAGCCTATATCCCGAGAAATCTCCAAACTCCCTCAATATCTGCATAACCTCTGTCATCCCCCCCCCCCCCCTCCACTGGATCTGCCACATACAGCAGTAGGTCATCTGCGTAGAGTGACACTGTGTTCCTCTCCCCCTCTAACCACCCTCTCCATTTCCTGGAGTCTCTCAACACTATGGCCAGTGGTTCAATTGCCAGCGCGAACAGTAATGGGTACAGCGGGCATCCCTGTCTTGTTCCCCTATGTAGTCGAAAATACTCTGACCTTTGCCGATTTGTGACTACACCTGCCATTGGGGCCCCATAGAGGAGTTTAACCCAGCTGACAAACCCCTCCCCGAACCTCCTCAGCACCTCTCATAGATACTCCCACTCTACCCTATCAAATGCCTTCTCTGCATCCATTGCCGCCACTATCTCTGCCTCCCCCTCTGCTGAGGGCATCATTATCACCCCCAATAGCCGTCGCACGTATAAGTATACCTTATGGACATGGGAGAAAAAGGAGAACTTTGGCCAGCGGCCTAGCAAATCTCCACGGATCCACTCCCCCCATTTGGTCCATAAACCCCCTAAGCACCTTGGCCGCTGCCGGCCTTCTTCCGGTCCTGGATCTAGATCTATCTAACCCTGGGTCTAGCACGGTGTTGAAGTCCCCCCGTCCCCCGTCCTCCCCCATTACCAGGTTTCCTACCTCCAGGTCCGGGATGCGTCCCAGCATCCGCATCATAAATCCCGCATCATCCCAGTTCGGGACATGCACGTTGACCAGCACGACCTCCATTCCCTGCAGTCTGCCACTCACCGTCACATATCTGCCCCCGCTGTCCGCTACGATGTTCCTAGCCTCGAACGACACCCGTTTCCCCACCAATATGGCCACCCCTCTATTCTTTGCGTCCAGCCCTGAGTGGAACACCTGTCCCACCCATCCTTTCCTTAACCTAACCTGGTCCGCCACCTTCAGATGCGTCTCTTGAAGCATGGCCACGTCTGCCTTCAGTCCCTTTAAGTGCGCGAACACTCAGGCCCTCTTAATCGGCCCATTTAGGCCTCTCGCGTTCCACGTGATCAGCCGGATGGGGGGCTGCCCGCCCCCCTCCCCTGTCGACTAGCCATCACCCTCTCTGGGCCAGTCCCACGTCCCGGTTCCGCGCACCCACCTGTCCCCCAGGCGGCGCATTCCCGCCTTGACCACCTTTTCTCTTACCAGCTCCCTTTCGATCTCTGCAGCAGCAACCCAGTTGTCCCCCCCGCTAGATCCCCATCTAGCATGGTTGCTCCCCCCATATTGCTTCCGAAAGTCAGCTGACTTCAACTGACCCCGGCTACTCCCGCTCTCTCCTTGGCCCCCCCCCCCCGTGAGGAACTCCCATCCTCCTTGTGCTGATCTTCCCGCCATCATCTCTCTGGCGCGGGAAAAGAAAAAGAAACCCCGCGCTTTCTAGAACCATCCTGCCCCCCCATGGCGCAGCGCCCCCTACCGCCCCATTCCCATTCCCCATCCCCCGCCTGTGTCTCTTCTCCCCCCCCCCCCCCCACCGGCGCCCACATTTCTCAGTGTCCCCCCCCCCCCATCCCAATTTACACCTTTATACATCAGCATTGTCGTTTCCCCTCCAACATCAGTCCCTCAGTTCTGGTCCAGTTTCTCTTTTTGAATGAAGGTCCATGCTTCTTCCGACGTCTCAAAATAGTAATGTCAATCCTGGTGCGTGACCCACAATCGCGCCGGCTGCAACATCCCAAACTTCACCTTCTTATGCAGCACCTCCTTGGCTCGATTGAAACTCTCCCTCCTTCTCGCCACCTCCGCACTCCAATCCTGATACACTCGCATCACCGCATTCTCCCATCTGCTACTTTGTACCTTCTTGGCCCATCTCAGAACCACCTCTCTGTCATTGAAGCGGTGAATTCGCACGATCATTGCCCTAAGTGGTTCTCCAGCCTTTGGTCTCCTCGCAGGGACCCGGTGGGCCCCTTCCGCTTCCAAGGGGCCCGAGGGGGCCTCCGCTCCCATTAGCGAGCGTAGCATCGTGCTCGCATAAGCCCCGCCGTCAGCTCCTTCCACTCCCTCGGGGAGACCCAGGATCCAGAGGTTCTTTCTCCTTGATCTATTTTCCAGGACTTCAATCCTTTCGATGCACTTCTTATGGAGCGCCTTGTGCGTCTGCATTTTGACCGCTAGGCCCAGGATCTCATCCTCGTTGTCCGTTACCTTCTGCTCCACCACACGGACCTTCTGCTCCACCACACTGAGGTCTATCTCCTGGGCCTTTTGTGTCTCTTTAAGCCCCTCGATTGCCTGTAGCATCGGGGCCAGCACCTCCTTTTTAAGCGGCTCCACACACTGTCTTAAAAATTCGCCTTGGTCCGGTCCCCATGTCGGCTGGGCTCCCTCCGACGCCATCTTGCTCCTTTCTTTCTTCTGCCGCTGCCCTCGAGGATTCTCCGAGATCTGACCGCCGCCGCCGATATTTTTCTTTCTCACTGGGGGGGACTCCATGTTGCCTCACCCCACACCGGGTTTCGTCAAAAAATAATTTCCTGTTGCGGCTCTTAAAAGAGCCCGAAGGTCCGTTTAAGCTGGAGCCGCCGAAACGTGCGGCTTAGCTGGTCATCGCCGGAACCGAGATGCATAGTTATGACACTTAAATTTTTTGTCTTGACAATTTCATCAAAATTGCCCAAATATCCGAATTTTTCAGCTTTCCTTTACATGAATCACCAATTTCCATCCACATTTCATGTCTTTTGCAAAGAATTAATGATTCTTCACTTCCTCTTTCCTTCCCTTCCTTGTGTTCCATATTCTGTTGCAAATCCCCACCCCCCAAAAAAAAATCTTCATTGCACTGCACCATGGGAATCTGCTTGATGACAGTTAAGTGACTGCGTTGGGACACCACTGCATGTGCAGAAGTCCTTCTCACTGATGTCCAGAGCCAGGAGTGAGTCAGCCTCTGGGCAATGACAGAAAATTGACAGCAGTGCCTGCAAATAACAAGGCACACATTAAATAGTCAGATGGCACCCATTGGTAAACCACCAATCAGCATTGAGGAAGCTGGCAGGAAACTTCAGTTGAACCACGGCAAGTTAAACCAAATTCCTCATTGAAAGGCTTTGTGCTTTCCTGCTTGCTGCTCCGGGTGCAAACAATCTTTTTTCCTTTTTAAAAAATTCATTCATGGGATGTGGGCGTCGCAGGCTGTGCCAGCATATATTGCCCATCCCTAATTACCTTTGGCGTGGTTAAGAGTCGCCCACATTGCTGTGGGTCTGGAGTCATATACAGGTCAGACTTGGTAAGGATGGCAGATTTCCTTCCCTAAAGGATATTAGTGAACCAGATGGGTTTTTATGACAATTGACAATGGTTTCATGGTCATCACTAGACTTTTTTTTTGATTCCAGATTTTTATTGAATTCAAATTTCACCATCTGCTGTGGCGAGATTTGAACCTGGGACCCCAGAATACCCTGGGTCTCTGGATTACTAGTCCAGTGACAATACCACTACCTCCCCACACTAAGTACATTTGCTATTTAAAATCCAGCTTCTGGCCAAAAGTACCAATTTTAAGAACCCAGAGTGTATATGAAAATAAATAAGGCTCTTAGAATCATAAACTCCCTACTGTGCAGAAGGGGGCCATTTGGTTCATCAAGTCTGCACTGATCCTCTGAAAGAGCACCCACCTCGTAACCCCACTTAATGTTTGGACACCAAGGGGCAATTTAGCATGTCCTATCCACCTAACCTGCACATCTTTGGACTATGGGAAGAAACCGAACACACTGAGGAAATTCACGCAGACACTGAGATTTGCAGTCAGTCACCCAATCCCTGAATTGCACCCGGGCCCCTGCTGCTGAGGCAGCAGTGCTGACCCACTGAGCTGCCCCTGAACTACATTTTTAAAATGGAGATTGGTCTTGCTATTGTGCATTGTACAGTAAAATTAGAGCAGAACAGAAGACTCTGGAATCTTGTGACCAACAAAACCTTGGTTCTTATGAAAATGAGGGAGAAATGTCTTTGAAGCAAAAGTCTGTGGTTCGCAACTGCTATCTTCAATAGCACTCGATATGTACACACTGAGCTCTGCATTCTTGGGGCTTTTCGGTATGTTTTACTTTGACTTTTGAAAATCTGGCCACCCTAGTTATTAAGAAATGTAATCATGTTGTATTACAGGTGAATGAATTGATACGGACATCTAAACTACTCTGTAAATTTGAACTAGAACTGGAGCATTAAGCATGAACTGCTTAAAATTGAAAATATCCAGCTTGAGCTAAGAAATCGGTTAAAACAGAAGAGCTGTTAATTGGAGATTAATTTGGGTATTTCATTGGCGAACACCCTAATGGGTCAGAGGACAAATAACCCATGTGCCGTGTCACAAATCAGGAAAGCCTCAGGCTAAATTTACTGAATGAACTAATCTCTGCAAGGATGGAGTGTTACAATTGATGTCAGTAAACCAGAGGGGAATAAAGTTAATTGCATTCCAAATTTTTCAGTGCCTTTTGGCAAAGGAATGTTTATATTGATGTGAACTTTGATAGTGGGTTGTAGCACAGCCAATAGTCTGCTGATTCTCTCTTTACAGAAACGGGTAGAATAACCCCTTGGTGCTATGGGTGAGTGGTGTACTAAGAGGTCATAGCATAGTTACTGGGGTAGTAACCTCCGGCTCAAACAAATGCACCGGAGACTAATGACTGTAGTACTGAATACTTGTGCTCCAGCGCTAGCCATGCCTTTAGCCAAACTGTTCCAGTACTGCTACAAGACTGACTAATACCCAGGCCTTATTTGGTCCTGTCCACAAAAAGCAGGACAGATTTGATCCGTCCAATTACCTCATTATCAGTCTGCTCTCAGTGTTCAAAGTGATGGAAGGGGTTGTTGACAATGCTATCAAGCAGCACTTACTCAGCAATAACCTGCTCATAGATGCTCAGTTGATGTACTGTCAGGTCTACTCCGTTCTTGATCTCGTTACATCCTTGGTCCAAACATGGACAAAAGAGCTGGATTCCATAGGTGAGGTGAAACCTTGATATCAAGGCAGCATTTGACTGAATGAGTGTGATATCTATCGAGGTGGCTCAGCAAAATTGATATCAATGAAAATTGTGAAGATTACTCTCCTCTGGTTTGAGTCACACCTAACACAACACAAGGATAGTTGTGGCCGTTGAAAGTAAATCTTCTCATCCCCAGGGCATCACAGCAGATGTTCCTCTGGGAATGTCCTAGACCCAACTGCCTTTAGCTGCTTTATCAATAACAAGTGAGAAGTTTGTTGAAAATTGCACAGACTTTGGGACCATTTGCAACTCCTGATATTAATAACAGTACATGTCCACAGGTAGAAAGAGCTGGAAAGCATTAGACTTGAGGCTGATGAGTGGCAAGTAACATTACTCCATGAAAGTGCCAGGTAATGAGCATCTTTCACAAGAGAATTAACCATTTTGCTTTGATGTTCAGTGGCCTAACCATCACTGAATCCCCCACCATCAACCATTCTGGTGTTCTATAAATAGCTATTGGTAATCAATCATGTTGAGGATTTTTTTGTTGTTGCAGATAACTGCGTGGAAGTGACATGCCAGTGTTGGCTGTAAGTCTACCAACGACTTAAGAACCATATCTCAGCCTTGCAGGTTCTCCAACAGTGAGGGCATTAGTTGTCAGCGATCAGAGGTGGCAATTGTTGGCTAGAGCTGCTGCTCCTTTACCAGACTTTTCATCTCTGTCTGTTCTTGAAAATGTTGACCATTTTTGAAGAATCTCCATTTTGGTTGTGTTTGGGCATATGCTTCCCATGTGTTGATTTTTGTAGAGCAGAACTTAATGGAGGTTTTGAGAATGACTTTGTGTGAATGGACTCCTTGGCATAGAGCTCAAAGTAGAGCAATATTTTGGATGGTCTTGCATCCAATGTGCATTTCTATATTGGCATGTATCTTGGACACTCATTTTCTTGTCTTCCTGCTTTATCCACAAGATCGTTCCAAGATGGTATTTATTTCTATTTTTCTGGGAGCTTAATATGGCATCTAGTTGTCGAAGCTTCACCATAGACCAGCATGGGGCGAACCTATAAATGGACTGAGTTTAGTATCAAGTCTGATTTAACTATTCTCAAACTCGAGTATGTAATAGACCGAGTGAGGGCAGCACGGTGGCGCAATTGGTTAGCACAGTTGCCTCACGGCACCGAGGTCCCAGGTTCGATCCCGGCTCTGGGTCACTGTCTGTGTGGAGTTTGCACATTCTCCCCGTGTTTGTGTGGGTTTCCCCACAACCCAAAAGATGTGCAGTGTAGGTGGATTGGCCAAGGTAAATTGCTCCTTAATTGGAAAAAATAAAATTGGATACTCTTTTAATAAAAATAAAAAATAAAAAAAAAAAATTTTAAGTAATAGACTGAGCTAACGCATTTGGTGGTGTATCTCAATCAATGTCAGCTTTTTATGATTTCCAGGATGTGGAGAAGCCGGCGTTGGACTGGGGTGAGCACAGTACGAAGTCTTACAACACCAGGTTAAAGTCCAACAGGTTTGTTTCGATGTCACTAGCTTTCGGAGCGCTGCTCCTTCCTCACCTGAGGAAGGAGCAGCGCTCCGAAAGCTAGTGACATCGAAACAAACCTGTTGGACTTTAACCTGGTGTTGTAAGACTTCGTACTATGATTTCCAGGGTATGGGAAGTGAGGGACCTTTTTTAACACTTCACCATGAATCTCAGTTGAAGGCATTGGACTGATGTGGGTTGGTAAAAGACTTTAGTCTTATGTTCTGGGAACGTCTCGTGCGTTCATAGGCATCAATGAATACATTAATTATCTGTTGTAGTCAATCCAACACAGGCAAAGTTATCAGGTAACCTCTCCACTATTAATTGAGTCAGAAGGATGGTTTGGTATTTGTGGTTGAACAGTTCTCGTCCCACTCAGGGAAAGGGCTAGAAAATGTGTCCTAAAAAGAGCCTGTCTCACACCATACCCAGCTGGAAAACGTTACGCAGCAGGATCATCTGTCACTGGTTAACTCCCAAAAACAAACATGCAATAAAGGACCTTGGAATATCAGGGTGTTAATGGATAACTCAGTTATCTGAGAGACAACGTTAGTATCCTGTGAACTTGAATGAGACATTGATTTGCCCCTCACTAACAGCTGCTTTGCCAAAGAATATAAGGGTGGTTGTACTTTCTTGAAAGTGAAATCACAAGAAGACCGCAGAATTCATTGTCAGCTCTGCCATCTAAAAATAACCCGTGACAAGACTCCTTGAACCTCCCTCTTGGATCAGTGAATGTTTTATGACGCCATCTTGACATTGATGCCGTTGGTGCTTCTGATAGCATCATAGAATGTACTGTGTAGAAGGAGGTCATTCGGCCCATCGAGTCTGCACCAGACCTTGGAAAAAGCATCCTACTTAAACCCACCCTATCCCTGTAACTCCGTAACCCCACCTACCCTTTTTGGGAACTAAGGGCAGTCTAGCATGGCCAATCCACCTAACCTGCACATATGTGGACTGTGGGGGGGGGGGGGGGGGGAGCTGCCGGAGGAAACCCAGGCAGACGGGGGGGGGGGGGGGGGGGGGCATGCAGACTCGCACAGACAGTGACTCAAGCTGAGAATCGAACCTGGGACTCTGGAGCTGTGAAACAACTGTGCTAACTACCACCATGCTGCCCTGTACCCATGTTAGTGGCCGATTGAGCTCACTTGGCTAAACAGCTGGTTTGTGATGCAGAACAATTCCCATACTGGCTGAGGTTATTCATGAAAGCCTGCCTTCTCAAACCATGCCCCTTGCCTGAGGTGTGGGTCAAACCATCACCAGCCAGCTCTCCCTCCAAAGGGGAAAGCAGCCTAAGGTCATCTGTGACTACGGCGACTTTACCTTTACCCGTATCTATCTTGGACTCAGTAAGAAGTCTTACAACACCAGGTTAAAGTCCAACAAGTTTGTTTCGAATCACTAGCTTACGGAGCACAGCTTCTTCACCTGAGGGGATTTTCACAGTAACTTCATTGCAGTGTTAATGCAAGCCTACTTGTGACAATAAATATTATTATTATTGTTGTTATACTGTGCCCATCCCAGTCCAATGCCGGCATCTCCACATCGTATGTTGGACTCTGAAGAGAGATTGAAAAAAGCCTTCTATTCCGACCTTGACGCAACTCCAGCAGCTGTGTAATCCCAGTTAAAGATATTTATAGGTGATTTCAGTGTCAGGGTGGAACCACATCCTTTGACTGAAGCTATTGGAAAGCATGGGATGAGTCCTGGAGGCTGGCACTGTCTAGAAGCTTAACTGGACCAGTCATTTAAATACTGTGACTACAGGAGCACGTTAAAAGCTGGAGGTTCTGTGGCAAGTAACTGTCCTGGCTCCTTGGTGGCTGTGAACCATCTTCCTGGGAGTACTCATTGGATGGGTGCATCTCAGCATCACTTGAAGCTCAACACCAGCCAAGTCAAAGCAGCATGCTTGATTGGCAAATGATCCACCACCATAAAGGTTTGTTCTTTCCACCACTGCGCAGTTGCAGCAGTTTGTACCATCTACAAGATACTGCAGCAACTGTCAAGACCTCCTTTGAGAGCATTTTCCAAATTTGCGACCTTCCAAATTAGATGAGCAAGGGAAGGCAGATGCCTGGGAGCATCACCACCTGCAAGTTTCCCTCCAACTTGGATGCCATTCTGACTTGGGACTATATTGTCTGCTGTTCCTCCACGGTCATTGGGTCAAAATCCTGGAACTCCCTCCCTAACATTGCCAGAGATGTACCACATGAACAGTGGTTCAAGAAGGTGGCTCTGCAACCTTGAGGGAAATTCGATGTGGACAAAAATTGCTGGTAAAACCAGCAGAACACTTTTTAACAAAAAGACTGCCGATGAAATAAAAAAACTTCCCAGAGGGTACCTGCAGCCTTTTGGAAAGCCTTCTCAGACATTTTTCCATGTGAAGTGGTGGTTTAAATCTCATGTCATCCAGGTCTGATGGTACACTAGAAACTGGCAAAATGAAATTCTCCGAGGGCGGCACGGTGGCGTAGTGGTTAGCACTGCTGCTTTACGGCACTGGGGACCCGGGTTCGAATCCGGGTCATTGTCTGTGTGGAGTTTGCACATTCTCCCCGTGTCTGTGGGGGTTTCACCCACGCAGCCCAAAGATGGTAGGTTAGGTGGATTGGTCACGTTAACTTGCCCCTTAATTGGGGAAAAAAAAATAATTGGGTACCCTGAATTTAAAAAAAATTCCACTGGGGTGGGGTGTGAAAATGTTCAGGTTTGCCTATTTTTTTAACTGGAGGAAATTGAGGCACAATTTTGGGCTGGCAGCTTGACTGGAGGAGCCATTTAAATTGATGGAGCAGTGAAGCTGAGTGCATTTTTATACATGATTGAAGCTGACATGGCACCTTCAAATGGTGCAGAATTTGGTTTTATAAAAATCAAATGTAAACAAGGTTTCAATATCGTTTTCATCTGAAGTGGAAGGGAAAAGTGTGTACAATAGTATGAATTAAAAATAAATTGTAGTTTACTAAAATTAACTATTGTAAATGGATATAATGCCTTGAGTTATATCTGTGCTGGTCGGTGACTCATAATTTTGGGAGTGGTGGTATTGTCACTGGACTAGTAATCTATACGCCCTGGGTGATGCAGATGGTGAAATTTGAATTCAATAAAAATCGGGATTAAAAGTCTAATGATGGCCATGACACTATTACCGATTGCCATCTGATACACTGATGTCCTTTTAGGGAAAGAAATCTGCCATCCTTAGCTGGTCTGGCTTGCATGTGACTTCAGATTCACAGCAATGTGGTTGACTCTTAAATGCCCTCTGAAGTAGCCTAGCAAGCCACTCAATTCCAGGGCATTTAGGGATGGGCAATTAGTGCTGGCCTGCCAGCAACGGCCACATGAAAGAATGAGTTTCCGCTTGACTCTCGTTTAAAGGCAGTTTCTGATTTCTGGACAGATTTAATAATCATTATTGTCACAAGTAGACTTCAATGAAGTTACTGTGAAAAGCCTCCAGTCACCACATTCCGGCACCTGATCGGGTACACTGAGGGAGAATTCAGAATGTCCAAATTACCTAACAGCACGTCTTTCGGCACTTGTGGGAAAGATGTGCTGTTAGGTAATCAATCATCTTACAAAAATATCAGTGGAAGACAAAAATAGCAGTAGAATATAAAACAAAATCCAAAACAGCAGATCTCTCATTTTAAATTTATCCTCCTTCTCCTGGCCAGCAAGTTCAGACTCCCAATCCCTTTTATTTACAGATGTGCATTTAAGGTTTGAGCAGTGCAACTTCTGTAAATCTTTTCCACAATTAGAGGTTCAAAAGAAGCAATCCCAGATCAACTGAAAGTTGAAACAGTCTCTTTCCCAATTAAGATGGATACACAGTTCCATGAAATTCAGAGTATTACAAAATACTTCAATCATTTCTTATGTGATGGCATGTGAATGATCTTAATAGTGCTGTATACATTGACGATAACTGAATTGAATTTGCTGATCTGCAAGCAAGCTGCAATCAGTTATGCTAATTTGCCATTGATGGAAAATGCGCCACTACAATTTGCAGCAGGTTCTAATGGAATCTTATTGAGTTTTAGAAAATTGTAATTGGAATGTTGTTCCAAAAGTGAGCTTTGAAACGTGTTGATCTGGTCAAATTGGCCAAATAAATAACAAGATAACTTCAGTTTCAGACATCACTGAATTTTTTGATAGATTTCACAAACTCATTTTAATTGGCTAACAGTTTTGTGTAAGCTTATTAAAATTTGTGCAGTAAATATATGAAGATTCTGGTGGTTACCTTTTCTTATCACAATGGGGACTTTTATTCCCCTTTATTGCTATCACCCTTCAAAATAACCTCAACGTGACGTTCGAGCCAGATCTGGACTTTCCATCTATTCTGTGACTGGCTGAGTACAGTGCTAATTCACACAGGGTGGAGCTGTACAGATAGGGTGGAAGTGTGGGTTTAGGTAGGGTGCTCTTTCCAAGGGCTGGCGCAGACTTGATGGGCCAAATGGCCGCCACCTGCACTGTAAATTCAATGTCATGCAGCCTTTTTCCCTTCCTTCATTATTCTCATTTCTTCCTTGCCATCAAAAGCCCAACCTGTTAAACTGCATAAGTAGAAAATAAAGATGGGCAGATTTTTGTTTCTTGGACAAACTTGTAATTTTTTGCCGAGCAGATTTGGAGTTGTAATTTCGTGCCCTAGTTTGAAAGATAATTTTGTCATCCACCAGTAAATTATGAAGTATTCAAAAGAAATTCTGTATCAACTGGTTTGGTGGTGTACTTTAACATCTACCTAGCACAAATTAAAATAGTGTTTAAAAATTAATTTGAAGCCTTTTCTCAAATGCAACTATTTTGTTTAGTTGCTGACCTAATTAATAATGAATCAATAATGGCATGTCATTTTACATTGGATTATGCCCGGGAAATAGTAGTGCTAACTCTCTCTTCTCCCCCTTTAACTCTGACAGTTGTGGACTTAATCTACTGGCGTGATATCAAGAAGACTGGATTGGTGTTTGGTGCGAGCCTGTTCTTACTGCTGTCTATGACAATTTTCAGCATTGTCAGTGTAATTGCATACCTTGCCCTGGCACTGCTTTCAGTTACCATTAGTTTCAGAATATACAGAGGTATTCTGCAAGCAGTGCAGAAGTCTGATGACGGTCACCCATTCAAGTAAGTATAATTTAAATTATTCTGCTTTACCTGGCATGTGTATTAACATATCACGTGAATAGTTATTGAGAAGAAATTGAGAAGGCATTCTCACCAGAAGTGCTTCTCTAAAATATGTATGGGACCTATATTTTATGCCCGCACAAGGTTACATTGTTTTTGCATATTCTTTTCAGTTTTGCAATACTTTTGCCCGAGTATCATTCACTATGATGTATTTTAGACAATTGGGAAAAATGCACAGCTCACTTTCAACCCCAGGCTACATTGCTGGAGGACATAATTAGTATTAAACATAAAGGCTAAGGATGATTTTCGATACATTAAGGTAGTGAGATCACAGCAGTGTTCCATTTTATTAGCAAAGCCCTATTTCGTAATATGATGCCACTATTCGTTTTCTAGGGCCTGTTTGGAGACGGATGTTGCTGTGTCTAATGAACTGGTGCACAAGTACAGTGATACTGGGCTAGGCCATATCAACCGTGTGATTACTGAATTAAGACGACTGTTCCTTGTTGAAGACCTGGTGGATTCTCTGAAGGCAAGAATTTATATCATTTTAATGTGTTAATTTCCTTATCAATAAAAGATTACAAATGTATAATAATTTGAAATTCTGGATTACATAGCTCTTGCAAGTTTGGGGTATGAGTATTCAAGTTTGTAGTTTCATAAAATAATGATTTGCATTGGACAAATTGTCTACTGTCTTTCACCGAAGCAAAATTTGTCAAAAATGGACCTGACTGACTTGAAATAATGGGAGGAGTGCATAAAGCTTGATCAGAGGTAGGATTTGGAGAGAAAAGGAGATGATTTTCAGTTCTAAATCAAGCCAAAATGGCAAAATGATTTCTACACCATGTGGAACAGTTCCTCTCTAATTGCATGATTGACGAGTCGTTTGCTCTTTGGTTACACAATCCTTCAAAAAGAATGGGAAAGGTGCATGTGTGTAAAATAGTAATCTGATGTGTTCTAATTATTCATGTTCTCCAATGTTTAAATGGCCTTCGATGCCGACATTCTAGTAGAAAGCGTGGTGCAGCAGTACACAAGTTCAACTTTAACAGCTGCAGTGCTTCGACAACAACTTGAAATGTCCTAATTTCCAGGCTTTTGCTGCTATATTAATAGCTGTCAGCTCTTTACAGTTGAAAACCTTTTAATGCATACAAATTGAAAATGCTCCATTCAATTCAGAATATGTATGAAATTATGGCAAATTCCTCCCAAGTATAAATGCCTACATAAATTGATAGCTTAAGGACTTCCAGTTGCGGCTATGAGGAGCTAAGTCGCACATTCGGCAGCTCCCGCCAGAAATGGACTTCTGGGCTCTTTTTAGGGCCCCCAACGGCATTTGTTCGACTGTTCCCAGTGTGGGAAGGTGGCAGTAACATTTCCCCGGCACTATGGATTGGACCAGGAGTGGAGTGGTGATAAAAGTAGTTTTGGAGCAGCGAAAAGTGTGAGGGAGGAAAACCAAGATGGCGGTGGGTGGAGACGAGGCAGCGTGCGCGCAGTGGTCGCAGGAACAGCAGGGGTTTCTCCAGCGCTACTTCACTGAATTGAAGGCAGGGCTGTTGGAGCCGATGAAGGCTTCGATAGACAAGCTGCTCGAGACCCAGAAGGCCCAAGGGACGGCGATCCGGGAGGTGCGGCAAAGGTCCTCTGAGAACGAGGACGAGATCTTGGGCCTAGCAATGAAGGTAGAGGCCTACGAGGCGATGCATAAGAAATGGCAAGAGAAGTTCGAGGACATGGAGAATCGGTCGAGGAGGAAGAACCTACGGATTCTGAGTCTCCCGGAGGGAGTGGAGGTGTCGGATGTTGGAGCATACGTGGTCACGATGCTGAACACGCTGATGGGCGTGGGGGCCTTCTGGGGGACCCTGGAGCTGGAGGAGGCCCACCGAGTCCTGGCGAGGAGGCCCAAGCCCAACGAGCCGACGCGGGCGGTGCTGGGGAGGTTCCACTGCTTTGTGGACAGGGAGTGTGTCCTAAGGTGGGCAAAGAAGGTGTGGAGCAGCAGGTGGGAGAATGCAGAGGTCTGGATATACCAGGACTGGAGCGCGGAGGTGGCCAAGAAGAGGGCTGGGTACAATCAGGCTATGGCGGCTCTGCATCGGAAGGGGGTGAAATTTGGAAAGTTGCAGCCGGCGAAATTTGGAAAGTTGCAGCCGGCACGACTATGGGTCACTTTCAAGGACCACCACCACTACTTCGAGACGCCGGGGCAGGCGCGGACCTTTATCCAGGCCGAAATGTTGGACTCGTATTGAGGGTCGGTTGCGAGAGGATGTCGAGAGGGGATTGATGTGATTGTTCTGTTTTGGGGGGGATGTTCTGTTCTGTTTGGTACTGTTGTTTTTTTTGGGTGCTGGGTGGGGTAGGGTGAAATGGCTCGTAGTGGGGGTTTGGTGAGAGTGTGGGCGTCGGTGGTTGGAAGAGGGGGCCCCGTGGGGGAGGGGGGGGGCGGCGAGGTGGAGGAGCTGGGGTCAGGCCGCGACAGGGAGGTGCGCCAGAGTGGCGGGGCAGGCTTGGTGGAAAGTGCGGGCTTTTTCCCTAGCTAGAGAAGGAAGGGGTTGGGGGAGGGGTGGTGCTGGAGAGGAGCGCCCGCTGATGGACCGGGCGGGGGGGGGGAGATTCTCACACTGGGGGGGTCGATGGAGGAGTCAGCTGACTTACGGGAGTGCTATGAGGGGAGCAATGCAGCTAGGGGTGGACCTAGCTTTGTGGGGGGGGGGGGGGGGGGGGGAAGAGACTGGGTTGCTGCTGCATTGGCCAAAGGGGAGCTGGAGCCTGAAGAGAGAGTCGGGGCGGGGGTCTGCCGCTGGGGGGAACGGAGAGTGCGGGAGGCGAGGGCACGTGGCTGGCCTAGAAAAGGAGATGGCTAATTGGCAGAGGGGGGAGGCGGGCAGCCCCCTGATCCGGCTGATAACTTGCAATGTGAGATACCTGAACGGGCCGGTCAAGAGGGCCCGTGTGTTCGCGCACCTTAAGGGACTGAAGGCAGATGTGGTCATGCTCCAGGAGACGCATTTGAGGGTGGCAGACCAGGTTACGCTGAGAAAGGGGTGGGTAGGGCAGGTTTTCCATTCGGGGTTGGACGCAAAGAATCGAGGGGTGGCGATTTTGGTGGGGAAGCGGGTGTCGTTTGAGGCGCTGAGCATCGTGGCAGACAATGGAGGTAGGTACGTGATGGTGAGTGGTAAGCTGCAGGGGGGGGGGGCAGGTGGTCTTGGTGAATGTGTATGCCCCGAATTGGGACGATGCCGGATTTATGCGGCGCATGTTGGGCCAGATTCCGGACCTGGAGGCAGGGAGCTTGATGATTTTGGGGGGGGGGGGGGGGGTTACTGGGGGTGCATTGAAAGATACCTAGAGGTTAAAGATAATGGGGGGGTGCAGGTAGGGGTGGTCTGGGAGGCGCTGAAGGCGGTGATTAGGGGAGAGCTAATCTCCACTAGGGCCCACAGGGAGGGGAAGGAGAGGAGGGAGAGGTTGGTGGGGGAGATTTTTAGGGTAGATAGGAGGTATGCAGAGGTCCCCGAGGAGGGACTACTGAAGGAGCGACGAAGCCTCTAGGCAGAGTTCGCCCTGTTGACTACCAAGAAGGCGGAGGTGCAGTGGAGGAAGGCGCAAGAGGCGGTGTATGAATACGGGGAGAAGGCTAGCCGGATGCTGGCACACCAGCTTCGGAAGTGGGAGGCAGCGGGTGAGTTAGGGATAAAGGGGGGAACACGGTGCAGAGTGCAGTGGGAATAAATGGGGTATTTGGAGACTTCTATGAGTGCCTGTATCGGTCTGAGCCCCCGACGGAGGAGGGGGGGATGCGTCGTTTTCTGGACTGGCTGAGGTTCTCGAGGGTCGAGGAGGGGCAGGTGGCGGGGCTTGGGGCACCGCGGTGTAGGGCTGGAGGAGCTGACTAAGGGGCTGGGAAGTATGCAGGCGGGGAAGGCACTGGGGCCAGATGGGCTCCCGGTAGAATTTTACAGCAAGTATATGGACCTGTTGGGCCCACTACTAGTGAGGACTTTCAGTGAGACGAGTGAGGGGGTGGGGGGGGGGGGGGGGTCCTACCCCCGACTATGTCCAGAGCGCTGATCTCGCTGATCTTGAAGACGGACAAGGACCCTTTACAGCGTGGGTCGTATAGGCCAATCTCTCTCCTCAACGTGGATGCGAAGCTGTTAGCGAAGGTGTTGGCTACCAGAATTTAGGACTGTGTCCCGGGGGTGATCCACGAGGACCAGACTGGTTTCGTGAAGGGAAGGCAGTTAAACACCAATGTGCGGAGGCTCCTAAATGTGATCGTGATGCCTGCAGTGGAGGGGGAAGTGGAGATAGTGGCAGCTATGGATGCGGAGAAGTCCTTCGATAGGGCGGTGTGGGGCACATGTGGGAAGTGTTGAGGAGGTTTGGGTTCGGGGAGGGGTTTGTTAGTTGTGTTAGGTTACTGTACGAAGCCCCGGTGGCGAGTGTGGCCACAAATCGGAGGAGGTCGGAATACCTTTGGCTGTACCGGGGAACGAGGCATGGGTGCCCCCTATCCCCCTGCTATTTGCGTTGGCAATTGAGCCTTTGGCGATGGCTTTGAGGGAGTCCAGGAAGTGGAGGGGGCTGGTGCGGGGAGGGGGAAGGAACACCGGGTATCGCTGTATGCCGACGACCTGTTACAGTATGTGGCGGACCCGGTGGGGGGGATGCCAGAGGTGATGTGGACCCTCTGAGTTTGGAGACTTTTCCGGGTATAAGCTCAACATGGGGAAGAGTGAGCTATTCGTGATACACCCAGGGGACCAGGGAAGGGGGATAGACGAGCTTCCACTGAAGAGGGCGGGAAGTTTTCGGTATCTAGGGATCCAGGTGGCCAGGAGCTGGGGGGCCCTACACAAGCTCAACTTGACGAGGCTGGTGGAGCAGATGGAGGAGGAGTTTAAAAGGTGGGATATGCTGCCACTCTCCCTGGCGGGTAGGGTACAGTCGGTGAAGATGACGGTGCTCCCGAGGTTCCTTTTTATATTCCACTGCCTCCCCATCCTGATCCCCAAGGCCTTTTTTAAGTGGTTCAGCAGGAGCACCATGAGGTTTGTATGGGCGAAAAAGACCCCGAGGGTAAGAAGGGTGTTTCTGGAACGGAGCAGGGACAGAAGGGGGCTAGGGTTGCCTAATCTGTGTGGGTACTACTGGCTGCCAAAGTGGCGATGATATGCAAGTGGGTAATGGAGAGGGAGGGGGCGGCGTGGAAGAGGCTGGAGATGGCGTCCTGTGTAGGCTGAGAGCGCTGGTGACGGCACCGCTGCTGCTCCCGCCGACAAGGTACACCACGAGTCCGGTGGTGGTGGCGACCTCAAAATTTGGGGGCAGTGGAGACGCCACAGGGGTGAGGCAGAGCCTTCGGTGTGGTCCCCAATCCGAGAGAACCATAGGTTTGTCCCGCGGCGAATGGATGGGGGGTCCCTGAGCTGGCACAAGGCAGGTATTAGAAGGATGGGGGAACCTGTTTATTGATGGGATGTTTGCGACCCTTGGGGCGTTGGAGGATAAATTTGGGCTCCCCCCTTGGAAATGCCTTCAGGTACATGCAGGTAAGGGCATTTGTAAGACGGCAGGTGAGGGAATTTCCGCTGCTGCCAGCACGTAGGATCCAGGATAGGGTGCTCTCAGGGGTGCGGTTGAAGAAGGCATGGTCTCGGTGATCTACCAGGAGATGCAGGAGGAGGGGGAGGCCTCGGTGGAGGAGCTGAAAGGTAAATAGGAGGAGGAGGTGGGGAGGAGATAGACGAGGGTAATTGGGCAGACGCCCTGGGTAGGGTAAATTCTTCCTCCTCTTGCGCCAGTCTTAGCCTGATACAATTTAAGGTACTGCACAGGGCGCATATGACTGGGGCAAGGCTGAGGCGGCTTTTTGGAGTAGAGGACAGGTGTGTGAGGTGTTCAGGGAGTCCAGCAAATCACGCCCACATGTTCTCGGCGTGCCCAGCGCTGGATGGGTTCTGGAGGGGCGTTACGAGGACGGTGTCTAAGGTGATAAACACCCGGGTTAAGCCAAGTTGGGGGCTCACACTATTTGGGGTAACGGACGAGCCGGGTGTGCAGGACGTGAAAGAGGCGGGTATTCAGGCCTTTGCGTCCCTGGTAGCTCGGCGGAAGGATGTTACAATGGAAGGATGCGAGGCCCCCAAGTGTGGAAGCCTGGATCAGCGACACAGCAGGGTTCATTAAATTGGAGAGGGTAAAATTTGCCTCAAGATGATCTGTGCAAGGGTTCTTCAGGCGATGGCAACCGTTCCTAGAGTTTCTCGCGGAGCGTTAGGAGGTGGACGACAGCAGCAGAAACCCGGGGGGGAGGAAGGGGGGGGAATTTGTGTTTACTACTGTGTTTATTATCGTTTAATGGGGGGCTTGTATATTGGGGGAATACGCGACATAGCTATAAGATGTTTATTTATGTGTTCTTTGTTTTTTTCTTATTTCTGTAACGGGGGGTTTTGTTGAAAATATGTAAAAATTTGACTAAAAATATATTTTTAAAAAATAAATAAATAGATAGCTTAAAAGGAACGGTTACTATCTTAAAAACGCCAGATCAGAACTTTGTGAACAATTTTCGTGGGAATGTAGATCCTAACCATAAAAAGATTTCTTTAAAAGCAATGTGATCATGACTGGAAGGGATTATTTGCTGCATAAAAATTCCAAAATTTTGTGACTTAAAGTTTTTATTAACGTGCCAGTGTGCCAAATAGAAATGCTCTAGTCATCTAGGTACAATGTGCAAGAAGACTTCCAATTTATTTTACTATTCATACAGATTTACAAGCTGTGCCATTTGTACAACTTGCACGATGGTTGGCATTGCAGAGCAAGCACTAAAATAGATAGCTGTTGCTGTACAGCTAATCACTTCAGAATGGAGGAAGTGGAAGGGGATGTGTACCAGAAATTTGAAAGTGAGCTAATTAAAATTCAAGTGCCAGTGAATGGAGAAATTGAGTGTGGGTCTTACTGCTTAGACCAGTAGACTTGTTCAACCGGCACTTGTGTATGTACCCTGCCAAATGGGCCACTGTCGAGAACATACCTTGATAGAATATGGTTATATAGTTTCTATGAATGATTTAATTATTATCTCAAACTTTTACCATGTGTATTTTATTTTTTTTGTCCCTGTTTTTGCTCTTCCTGTGCTACTTGCTTTATCAGTCTACAAGTGAAGGGTAACTTGTACTAATAATATTACAGGTAATGCCTGGAGGTCTTGAATTGTCTCTGGAAATCTGTAACGCTACTTTCTCCCCCACAGCTTAGATTATTTTTTTCCCCAGATTTATTATTATTGAGTCGAGCAACTGCCAACCACTTTCTGAACCCCTCTACACCATTAACGTAGCTCTGACCTTCCATAACTTTTCGCAGCTTCTGCCAAATCATACATCCTGGCCCTCTCCCAAGGTTATCTCATCTAAGACCATGCCTGGGATACTGCGAATACTTTTGGTCATCTTATCGAAAGAAAGATATATTAACATTGGAGGCAGTCCAGAAAAGGTCCTGGGTATGGAGGGATTTTCTTATGAGGAGAGGTTAAGTAGGTTGGGTCTGTATTCATTGGAGTTTAGAAGAATGAGATATGACCTTAATTGTAAGATATGATTCTCAGGGGACTTGATAGAGTGGATGATGATGATGATGTTTTCTCATGTGGGAGAGTCGAGGAGCAGAGGTCATAATCCATGGAATCTGTCGAATTCTTCCGCAGAGAGCTGTAGAGGCTGGGTTAAGTATATTGAAGGCTGAAATAGACCTATTTTTTTTTCTTTATAATCCGTAAGGGAATCCAGGATTATGGGGATAAGATGGGAAAGTGGAGTTGAGGATTATATCAGATCAGCCATAATCGCATTGAATGACAAAGCAGCCCCGATGGGCTGAATGGCCTACTTCTGCTCCTCTGTCTTATCGTCTAAGGAGTCCCACTTCCTATCACTTGATCGTTGTCACCTAGCCCCTCTGCAAACGTTTTGCCCTTGTACACTTAAATTCTTACTAATAACTCCTATGTGGTTATCATCCATTTTTCCCCTGCAATTCATTGTCACTTCCTCATTCCTATCTGTCAGCTTCTAGCCAATTTTAACCATGCATTTCCAGAGTCTTTGAACATACTATTACGACTGCTGGCTGGCCACACCACCCCACAATTTTCTGCTCATCATCGTGACTGTGGCTTCTGTACCTATACCACTGCGATGCCTCTGCTCAAGATCACCAATAATCTCTTATGAATGTTGAACCTCAAATTCCACCATTGCAATTAAAATCCTATCCTGTGATTGGCAATGGACCTTGTAGTTTTTCATACAATTGCTAACACTAGAATTAAGAGCAGGAGTGGGCTGTTTGACTCCTGGAGCCATTTGAGAAGATCGTGGCCGATCTGATTGTGACCTCAAGTCCACTTTTCCTGTCTGCCCCCATGACCCTCGACTCCCTTGATGATCAATAATCTAACTTAAGTCTTGAATATATTAAACAACCCGACCCAACCCGCACTAGTCTCTGGAGTAATGAATTGCACAGACTAACAACCTTCCGAGAAAGCAAATCTCACCCCTTTTAAATGGGAGACCCCTGATTTATTTTTAAAACTGTGACCCTGAGTTCTAGACTCTCCATAAGGAGAAACATCCTCTCAGCATCAACCCTCATCCTCATTCTTCTAAACTTCAGTGGTTATGAAAAACGAAATTGCAGAGCCATTGGCAATGATCTTTTCGTCCTCACTGTCAACAGGGGTGGTACCAGGGGATTGGAGAGTAGCAAATGTCGTGCCCCTGTTCAAAAAAGGGACTAGGGATAACCCTGGGAATTACAGGCCAGTTAGTCTGTCTTCGGTGGTAGACAAAGTAATGGAAAGGGTACTGAAGGATAGGATTTCTGAGCATCTGGAAAGGCACTGCTTGATTAGGAATAGTCAGCACGGATTTGTGAGGGGTAGGTCTTGCCTTACAAGTCTTATTGAATTCTTTGAGGAGGTGACCAAGCATGTGGATGAAGGTAAAGCAGTGGATGTAGTGTACATGGATTTTAGTAAGGCATTTGATAAGGTTCCCCATGGTAGGCTTATGCAGAAAGTAAGGAGGCATAGGATAGTGGGAAATTTGGCCAGTTGGATAACGAACTGGCTAACCGATAGAAGTCAGAGAGTGGTGGTGGATGGCAAATATTTAGCCTGGATCCCAGTCACCAGTGGCGTACTGCAGGAATCAGTTCTGGGTCCTCTGCTGTTTGTGATTTTCATTAATGACTTGGATGAGGGGGTTGAAGGGTGAGTCAGTAAGTTTGCAGACGATACGAAGATTGGTGGAGTTGTGGATAGTGAGGAGGGCTGTTGTCGGCTGCAAAGAGACATAGATAGGATGCAGAGCTGGGCTGAGAAGTGGCAGATGGAGTTTAACCCTGAAAAGTGTGAGGTTGTCCATTTTGGAAGGACAAATATGAATGCGGAATACAGGGTTAACGGTAGAGTTCTTGGCAATGTGGAGGAGCAGAGACATCTTGGGGTCTACGTTCATACATCTTTGAAAGTTGCCACTCCAGTGGATAGAGCTGTGAAGAAGGCCTATGGTGTGCTAGCGTTCATTAACAGAGGGATTGAATTTAAGAGCCGTGAGGTGATGATACAGCTGTACAAAACTTTGGTAAGGCCACATTTGGAGTACTGTGTACAGTTCTGGTCGCCTCATTTTAGGAAAGATGTGGAAGCTTTGGAAAAGGTGCAAAGGAGATTTACCAGGATGTTGCCTGGAATGGAGAGTAGGTCTTACGAGGAAAGGTTGAGGGTGCTAGGCCTTTTCTCATTAGAACGGAGAAGAATGAGGGGCGATTTGATAGAGGTTTATAAGATGATCAGGGGAATAGATAGAGTAGACAGTCAGAGACTTTTTCCCCGGGTGGAACAAACCATTACAAGGGGCCATAAATTTAAGGTGAATGGTGGAAGATATGGGGGGGAATGTCAGAGGTAGGTTCTTTACCCAGAGAGTAGTGGGGGCATGGAATGCACTGCCTGTGGAAGTTGTTGAGTCGGAAACATTAGGGACCTTCAAGCAGCTATTGGAAAGGTACATGGATTATGGTAGAATGATATAGTGTAGATTAATTTGTTATTAAGGGCAGCACGGTAGCATTGTGGATAGCACAGTTGCTTCACAGCTCCAGGGTCCCAGGTTCGATTCCGGCTTGGGTCATGGTCTGTGCGGAGTCTGCACATCCTCCCCGTGTGTGCGTGGGTTTCCTCCGGGTGTTCCGGTTTCCTCCCACAGTCCAAAGATGTGCAGATTAGGTGGATTGGCCATGATAAATTGCCCTTAGTGTCCAAAATTGCCCTTCGAGTTGGCTGGAGGTGTTGACCTTGGGTAGGGTGCTCTTTCCAAGAGCCGGTGAAGACTCAATGGGCTGAATGGCCTCCTTCTGCACTGTAAATTCTATGATAATCTATGATTAATCTAGGACAAAGGTTCGGCACAACATCGTGGGCCGAAGGGCCTGTTCTGTGCTGTATTTTTCTATGTTCTATGTTATAAGCTCAACATTTCCTCATGACTGATTCCTTGGATGAAGACAATGAACATCATTAATTGCTTTCATCTTGGCAACCTCTGAACCGCTTCTAAAGCTTTCTTAAGTAAGGTGACCAAAACTGTGTACACTAAAGCGAGGTATTCCCGGTGAATGAGCTGACACAGCGGGCTAATTTAGGGGGGATGCCAGTTACGGTAGCGAGGGATAGGTTTAAGTACTTGGGGATTCAGGTAGCGAGGGAATGGACAGGGCTCCATAAGTGGAGCTTAACGAAGCTGGTGGAGGAGGCCAGGGAGGATCTTAAAGAGGTGGGATACACTACACTTAATGTTGGCGGGGAGGGTCCAAGTGGTGAAAATAAATATTCTCCCGAGGTTCTTGTTTATCTTTCAGGCTCTCCCGATCTTTATACCAAAGGCTTTTTTTCGGAAAGTGGACACAATCATCTCTGACTTTGTATGGGCAGGGAAGGTGCCGAGGGTGGGGAGGACACTGCTACAGAGGCAGCAGGGGTGGTTGGCGCTGCCAAACTTGCTTCATTATTATTGGGCGGCGAATGTGGACAAGGTGCGGCGATGGTGGGAAGGAGTAGAGTGGGTTAGGATGGAGGAGGAATCTTGTCAGGGGTCTCGTTTGAGGGCTGGGGTGATGGCAGCATTGCCAATAGCTCAGAGTAGGTATTCAGGTAGCCCAGTGGTGCAGTCCGCGGTGAAGATATGGAATCAGCTGAGGAGGCATTTTAGGGTGGAAGGGATGTCGGGGCTAACGCCGCTGTGCGAGAATCATGGGTTTGAGCCGGGGGGGTGGATAGTGTAAACAGGAGGTGGAGGAAGTGGGGCTGGTCAGGGTGAGGGATTTGTATTTGGAGGAAGGGTTCGCCAGTCTGGAGGAGCTAAGGGAGAGAGAAGAGCTGCCGAGCGGCAGTGAGTTCAGGTATCTACAGGTTAGCGACTTTGCACGAAAGGTCTGGAAGGGGTTCCCTAGATTGCCGGGATACACCCTGTTGCTTCCGGATGTGGAAGGGGAGGGAAGAATTGGGGATATATATAAGTGGCTGGGGGAGCAGGGAACCGAGCGGGTGGTGAAGATCAAGGAGAAATGGGAAGTGGAGTTGGGAATGGAGATCAATTGGGGAGTATGGAGTGAGGCACTGCGAAGGGTAAATGGGACCTCCTCTTGTGCAAGGATGAGCCTGATACAGTTTAAGGTAGTGCAGACAGGGTGCATACGATCCGGGCGAGAATGAGTGTGTTCTTTCAGGGGGTAGCAGATGAGTGTGGGTGGGGGGGCAGTGAATCATGCGCACATGTTTTGGGGTTGTGAAAAATTGGGAGGTTCTGGGCGGGAGTGTTTGCGGTCTTAGCTAGGATAGTGGAGGAGGGAGTCCAACCCGGACCCTTTGGTGGCGATATTTGGGGTTTCAGAGAAGCTGGAGCTAATGAAGAGGAGGAAGGCCGATGTCATGGCCTTCGCCTCTCTGATTGTACGGTGACAAATTTTGCTGGAGTGGCGGTCGCCATCGCCACCGGTGGGTAGCAGCATGATTGGATGACCTGAACGACTTCCTGTTGTTAGTGAAGATAAAGTATGAGTTAAGGGGCTCAGCAGGGGAGTTTGAGAAAAGGTGGGGGATGTTTGTGACCATGTTTGAGGAGCTGTTCGGGGGGGGGGGGGGGGGGTGATAAAGGAGCAAACTCTGTACAAACTGTATAGTTGATTTTTTTGGAAGAATGTTTCCCGGGGTGTTCATTTGCTGTAACCTACTTTGATACAAGTTTGAATAAGATGCGTTTTTAAAACAAAAACTGTACACTACTCCAGAAGCGGTCTCACTAAGGATCTGTGCAGCTGCAATAATACTTCCCAACTTTTATGCTTAATTCCCGTTGCAACAAAGAACATTCCATTTGCCCTGCTCATTATTTATTGTACCTCCCGACTAACCTTTTGGGATTCATGTATGAGGTCATCCAGATCCTTCTGTAGTATAGAATTTTGCAGTCGCTCTCCATTTCCCTGCTGTTCTATTTTCCTCCCAAAATGGACCAGTTCACATTTTCCTACATTATACTCTACCAATTTTTTTTAACCCACTCACTTAACCTATTTGTATCCCTTTGCAGGCTCTTTTATGTCCTCTTGACAATTTACTTTCCTACATATCGTTGTATCATCAAATTTAGCTACCAAATATTCAGTCCCTTCATCCAAGTCATTGATATGGATTGTAAGTAGCCCCAACAATGGTCCTTGTGGCACTTCACTGGCTAATTTAAAAACGAGCCATTTATCCCTACTGTCTGCCTGTTGGTTAACCAATCCTCTATACAGGCTAAAATGTTAGCCTACACCATGAGCTCGTATTTTGTGTAGTAACCTTTGATGTGGCACCTTATCAAATGTGTTTTGGAAATCAATCTTCCTCCATCAATATCCACATCCGAGAGAGTGTCACTGCATGGTCCCACTTCTTGTCAATTTATAGACTACACGTCTTCAGTAAATTCTCCTTCAGCTCTGGCACACACCTTCAGAACCTAGCCTGAATTAGATAGGTTCCAACTATTTTGCTTAAAGCTTTCACATTCTACTACCAAAACCAATTGCTTTCATCTTGGCACCTTTGTCTTCCTCAACCTGTTACATGCGTGTTTGATACAATTAGAATCTGATGGCAATAAAGGCATGGATAATTGCAAGTCATTCAAAGCTCCACAACACCCATCCTATCCTGCAACTGGCTTCACTTGCCTGTCACTGCTGCTTTGCTCATGTCATATGACATGAACCTATGAAGAAAGACACCAGGTGGCCTCCTTTTCTGTTTTCTGTACAGACGGACTGAGTTGGCATGTCTCTGCAACATCGCTAAGATGCAAACAACCTTTCCCAGATGCTGATGACTCTCCATTTCAGTTAAAATGACTCCGTCTAACAATATCTGATAAATTTGCCTGCCTCATGGAGGTGGAAATGCAAATAAATGGTACCTGGAGGCTATTCATTTTTTAAAATATAAATTTTGAGTACCCAATTATGTTTTTTCAATTAAGGGGTAATTTGGTGTGGCCAATCCACCTCACCTGCACATCTTTGGGTTGTGGGGGTGAAACCCACGCGGACACAGGGAGAATGTGCAAACTCCACACAAGTGACCCGAGGCCGGGATCGAACCCAGGCCCTCAGTGCCGTAGGCAGCAGTGCTAACCACTGTGCCGCCTGACCTGGAGGCTATTCATAACTGTTGATGCAAATATCAAAACCTTCCCCGATGTGTGACAATTGTTTGTCTCTTCAAACTATTTGTGTGGATAATGGGAACATCGATACGATGGCCACATTACAACAGCTTATGATGTAATCAGCCCAGAGAAATCAATCTGGAACAAAGAACACAAAGGGAATTGATCTCACCCAGAAAAGGAAGAACCCTGCCTAGAAAATTCACCACAGGCAGAGAGAGAAGCAGTGCGATTTCTGTAGATTATAACGTCCCTGCAGGTGCCCAACTGCACTTTCAACTGGAGAAAAGCCAGAAACCTACTATTGCTTTGAGTAAGCCACTGAGTTAACTGCCAGAAGTTTCCACCCTCTGTTATGAATGAACCAAGAGAAGATTTTTCAAACTTGCATCATTTCCAACTACCATCTCCAGGACTGGTAATAGAAGTGACTTTTTTTATTCTTTTAATCTTTTTATAATCTTAAGTGTAACCATCTTCTGTGTGAATTCTGTGTGTGCTGTTTTTACATTTTGGATATTGAGAAAATGAACATTTATTCCTTTAATTTAAACCTATAAGAAAACCTGTTTTGTCTGTTTAAAAATCACCACTCTGACTTCCGGGTGCGGCGATGACCAGCTGAGTCGCACGTTTCGGCAGCTCCCTGTGAAACGGACTTTTGGGCTCTTGATAGGAGCCCCAACGGCAATTTTAACGGCTGAAAACACCGTGCGGTAAACCAGAAGGGTGTTCCCCCTGGACACGGATGGAAAAAGGAGAGGAAAGTGGCCGGATTGCAGCGGATCCTTTGGAACAACGGCAAGGAAGGCAAGCAGAAACCAAGATGGCGTCGGAAGGTGGCAGTTTCATATGGGGCCCTGAACAACAAGAGTTTTTGAAACGCTGCGTGGAGGAGATAAAAAAGGAAATGAAGAAAGAGTTGTTGGCCCCGATATTACAGGCGATTGAAGGGCTGAAAGAGGAACAAAAGACCCAGGAGCAGGAGCTTCGGGTCGTGAAGGCGAAAGCAGCAGAGAATGAAAACGATATACAGGGCCTGGTGGTGAAGTCAGAGATACAGGAGGCACACCAGAAACGATCTGTGGAGAGGTTGGAGGCACTGGAAAATAACGCAAGGAGGAACAACTTGAGGATTCTTGGCCTTCCTGAAGGTGTGGAGGGGGCGGACGTCGGGGCATATGTGAGCACGATGCTGCACTCGTTAATGGGAGTGGAGGCCCCGACGGGTCCGTTGGAGGTGGAGGGAGCATACCGAGTTATGGTGCGAGGATCGAGAGCAGGAGAAGCTCCCAGAGCCATAGTGGTGAGATTTCTCCGTTTTAAGGATAGAGAAATGGTCCTTAGATGGGCGAAGAAAACTCGGTGTAGTAAATGGGAGAACGCGGTGATCCGCGTCTATCAAGATTGGAGTGCGGAGGTGGCGAGAAGGAGGGCGAGCTTTAATCGGGCCAAAGCGGTACTTCACAAAAAAAAAGATAAAGTTTGGAATGCTGCAACCGGCAAGACTGTGGGTCACATATCAAGGGAGGCACCACTACTTTGAGACGGCGGATGAAGCGTGGACTTTTATTGTAGAAGAAAAATTGGAATGATTGGACTACGAAAATGAACGTTTGGACAAAATGGTGGGACGAGTGGGGGGGGGGGGGGCGAAGAGGGATTGTATGATTAATCCTGCGGTATGGTAACTTTTCTTTCTCCCACAGGTGGTGATGGGGGGAGGTGGGGAGGGAGAGGAGATGGGGCGTTGGCCATGGGAGGCGGGGCCGAGGGAGAGGCGCGGGCTTGGTTCCCGCGCTATCATAATTATGGCGGGAATAGAGAAGCCGGAAGGAGGGGGCGCCGCACGGGGCGAGCCGTGATCACGGGGGGAAGCCGAGGTCAGCCAGAGTTTGCTGACTTCTGGGAGCAACATGGGGGGAGTAATTACGCTAGCGGGGGGTCTAGCGGGGGGGGGGGGGGAGGGGGGAATTACTGGGTTGCTGCTGCTGGGGAAAGGGGGGAGTGGGTACGGGAAAGGATGGGCGGGGGGGGCACCGTCTGGGAGAAATACAGCTGCGTGGGAACTGGGCGAGAAGCTGGAAAAAGATGATGGCTAACCGGCAAGTGGGGGGGGGGTGGGAAGCCCCCAACTCGGCTGATCATGTGGAACGTGAGGGGGCTTAACGGGCCGATAAAGAGGGCACGAGTACTCGCACACCTTAAGAAACTTAAAGCAGATGTGGTCATGTTACAGGAAACGCACCTGAAACTGATAGATCAGGTTAGGTTGCGCAAAGGATGGGTAGGGCAGGTGTTCCATTCGGGGCTGGATGCGAAAAACAGGGGGGTGGCTATATTAGTGGGGAAGCGGGTAATGTTCGAGGCAAAGACTATAGTGGCGGTTAACGGGGGCAGATACGTGATGGTGAGTGGCAAATTACAGGGAGAGATGGTGGTGTTGGTAAACGTGTATGCCCCGAATTGGGACGATGCCAATTTTATGAGGCGAATGCTAGGACGCATCCCAGACCTAGAGACCGGAAAGCTGATAATGGGGGGAGACTTTAACACGGTGTTGGAACCAAGGCTGGATAAGTCGAAGTCCAGGACTGGTAGGAGGCCGGCAGCAGCCAAGGTGCTTAAGGATTTTATGGAGCAGATGGGAGGGGTGGACCCGTGGAGATTCAGTAGACCTAGGAGTAAGGAGTTCTCGTTTTTCTCCTATGTCCATAAAGTCTATTCACGCATAGACTTTTTTGTGTTGGGTAGGGCATTGATCCCGAGGGTGAGGGGAACGGAATATACGGCTATAGCCATTTCGGATCATGCCCCACACTGGGTAGACTTGGAGATAGGGGAGGAAACAAGAGGGCGTCCACCCTGGAGAATGGACATGGGACTAATGGCGGATGAGGGGGTGTGCTTAAGGGTGAGGGGATGCATTGAAAAGTACTTGGAACTCAATGACAATGGGGAGGTTCAGGTGGGAGTGGTCTGGGAGGCGTTGAAGGCGGTGGTTAGGGGGGAGCTGATATCAATAAGGACACAAAGGGAAGCAGGAGAGTAAGGAACGGGAGCGGTTGTTGCAAGAACTTTTGAGGGTGGACAGACAGTATGCGGAAGCACCGGAGGAGGGACTGTATAGGGAAAGGCAAAGGCTGCATGTGGAATTTGACTTGCTGACCACAGGCACTGCAGAGGCACAATGGAGGAAGGCGCAGGGTGTACAGTATGAATATGGAGAGAAGGCGAGCAGATTGCTGGCACACCAATTGAGGAAAAGGGGAGCAGCGAGGGAAATAGGGGGGGTGAGAGACGAAGATGGAGAGACGGAGCGGAGAGAGTGAATGAAGTGTTTAAGACATTTTATAAAAAATTGTATGAAGCTCAACCCCCGGAAGGGAGGGAGAGAATGATGGAGTTTTTGGATCGGCTGGAAATTCCCAAGGTGGAAGAGCAGGAAAGGATGGGATTGGGAGCACAGATCACGGTAGAAGAAGTGGTGAAAGGAATTAGGAACATGCAGACGGGAAAGGCCCCGGGACCGGACGGATTCCCAGTTGAATTTTACAGAAAATATTTGGACTTGTTCGCCCCGCTACTGACGAGGACCTTTAACGAGGCAAAGGAAAGGGGACAACTGCCCCCGACTATGTCAGAAGCAACGATATCGCTTCTTTTAAAGAAGGAAAAGGATCCGCTACAATGCGGGTCCTACAGACCAATCTCCCTCCTCAATGTAGATGCCAAGGTCTTGGCCAAGGTAATGGCAATGAGAATAGAGGAATGTGTCCCGGGGGTGGTTCATGAGGACCAAACTGGGTTTGTGAAGGGGAGACCGCTGAACACGAACATACGGAGGTTGTTAGGGGTAATGATGATGGCCCCACCAGAGGGTGAAACGGAGATAGTAGTGGCGATGGATGCCGAGAAAGCATTTGATAGAGTGGAGTGGGATTATCTGTGGGAGGTGTTGAGGAGATTTGGGTTCGGAGAGGGGTATGTTAGATGGGTGCAGCTGTTGTATAGGGCCCCAGTGGCGAGTGTGGTCACGAATGGACGGGGATCGGCATATTTTCGGCTCCATAGAGGGACAAGGCAGGGATGCCCTCTGTCCCCATTATTGTTTGCACTGGCGATTGAGCCCCTGGCGATAGCGCTGAGAGGTTCCAAGGGATGGAGGGGAATACTTAGGGGAGGAGAAGAACACCGGGTATCTTTATATGCGGATGATCTGCTACTATATGTGGCGGATCCAGCGTAGGGGATGCCAGAAATAATGCGGATACTTGGGGAGTTTGGGGATTTTTCAGGGTATAAATTGAACATGGGGAAGAGTGAGCTGTTTGTGGTGCATCCAGGGGAGCAGAGTAGAGAAATAGAAGACCTACCGTTGAGGAAGGTAACAAGAGACTTTCGTTACCTGGGGATCCAGATAGCTAAGAATTGGGGCACATTGCACAGGCTAAATTTGACGCGGTTGGTGGAACAGATGGAGGAAGATTTCAAGAGATGGGATATGGTAGCATTGTCAATGGCAGGGAGGGTGCAGGCGGTTAAGATGGTGGTCCTCCCGAGATTCCTCTTTGTTTCAGTGTCTCCCGGTGGTGATCACGAAGGCTTTTTTCAAAAGGATAGAAAAGAGTATCATGGGTTTTGTTTGGGCCGGGAAGACTCCGAGAGTGAGGAAGGGATTCTTACAGCGTAGTAGGGATAGGGGGGGGCTGGCACTACCGAGCCTAAGTGAGTATTATTGGGCCGCTAATATTTCAATGGTGAGTAAGTGGATGGGAGAGGAGGAAGGAGCGGCGTGGAAGAGATTAGAGAGGGCGTCCTGTAGGGGGACCAGCCTGCAGGCTATGGTGACAGCCCCATTGCCGTTCTCACCAAGGAACTATACCACGAGTCCAGTGGTGGTAGCTACACTGAAGATTTGGGGACAGTGGAGACGACATAGGGGAAAGACCGGAGCACTGGGGGGGTCCCCGATAAGAAACAACCATAGGTTTGCCCCGGGGGGAATGGATGGGGGATATGGAATGTGGCAAAGAGCAGGTATAACTCAATTGAAAGATCTATTTGTGGATGGGAAGTTTGCGAGTCTGGGAGCGCTGACCGAGAAATATGGGTTGCCCCAAGGGAATGCATTCAGGTACATGCAATTGAGGGCTTTTGCGAGGCAACAGGTGAGGGAATTCCCGCAGCTCCCGACACAAGAGGTGCAGGACAGAGTCATCTCAAAGAAATGGGTGGGGGACGGTAAGGTGTCGGATATATATAGGGAAATGAGAGACGAAGGGGAGACTATGATGGACGAACTAAAAGGGAAATGGGAAGAAGAGCTAGGGGAGGAGATTGAGGAGGGGATGTGGGCAGATGCCCTAAACAGGGTAAACTCGTCGTCCTCGTGCGCCAGGCTAAGCCTGATTCAGTTTAAGGTATTACACAGGGCACATATGACTGGAACACGGCTCAGTAAATTTTTTGGGGTGGAGGATAGGTGTGCGAGGTGCTCGAGAAGCCCAGCGAATCATACCCATATGTTTTGGTCATGCCCGGCACTACAGGGGTTTTGGATGGGGGTGACAAAGGTGCTTTCGAAAGTAGTAGGAGTCCGGGTCGAACCAAGCTGGGGGTTGGCTATATTTGGGGTTGCACAAGAGCCGGGAGTGCAGGAGGCGAAAGAGGCCGATGTTTTGGCCTTTGCGTCCCTAGTAGCCCGGCGCAGAATATTGCTAATGTGGAAAGAAGCCAAGCCCCCGGGGGTGGAGACCTGGATAAATGATATGGCGGGGTTCATAAAGTTAGAGCGGATTAAGTTCGCCCTAAGGGGGTTGGCTCAAGGGTTTACTAGGCGGTGGCAACCGTTCGTCGAATATCTTGCGGAAAGATAGATAGGGGAGAACAAGGAAGGCAGCAGCAGCGGCCCAGGACTTTGGGGGGGGGGGGGGGGGGGGTGGCCTGAGACAAGGCAGTTGCCAATTAGGGCTAGTTTTTATTTTTTGTTATTTAATATTTATTTATTTGTTGTTGTTTTTGTTTAAATTTAAAAAGGTCATTATTATCTGTATTGTTACAATGTTGTGTAAAGGATGCACAATGTACTGTGTTGGTTGACCAAAAATTTTCAATAAAATATTATTTAAAAAAAAAAACACTCTATATTAAAACACCTTTTTGTGGTTGGGGAAAATGGAAAAATCATCTTGCATCTCTCCCCTATCTGGAACACCCCCACCCTCTGGCATCTCGTCTCCTCCCATTGGATTGAATTAAAAATCTTTTATACCTTTAAATCCATACAGACCTTCTATTTGAGCCCACATCTGCAGTCATCTGTAGCCTTGTGTGTCTTCCGGCCCTATTTTGTTCTCAACGTTGCATAACAAAGTTTTAAGTACAGTGCAGAGTGGTGTCTTAATCATTTTATTTGAATGCAATTAACTGCAACTGGATTCCCAATTAGTCACCTGGCTAATTTATTAGCCAACTCTGGTTTAGACAAATGTTTTCTTTTACTTAGTTCAACATTGAATTGTAAAGTCTGACAGCTTTGATATTGCATTCATTAAAAAAAATATCAATCCAAGTGTGGCTTACCCTGTCTAATTTGTCATGATGATGTGACTTGTACCTTCTAATTTCACTGGCTGACCAAGCATCTATTAAATTGATTTTTAAAAAGAAAAATATTTTTAAAGACACAGACTTAAGATGACTGCCATAGGTTGCCTGATGCCTAGTATTGCAAGTTGACCAGCTCCTGGAAAGTTCCAATGTGGGATGCCTAGTATTGCAAGTTGACCAGCTCCTGGAAAGTTCCAATGTGAATTACAGTTCAACCATGTCCAGACACGCTCCTTGAATTTCGTACCGGAAGATGTCGAGAACTACTTCAAAATGTGCCATTTAATATACATATATTGATAAAAAGTATATTTATTGAAGCTTTACATTTTAACAAATAACAGCACATCAAGAAAAGTAAAAGTCTCACTATAGATGTATACAGAGGGGAACAGGAAAACCGAAATATAAGTGGCTCAAGACAATCATTATACTCCACTTGCTGCTTCTGTATGCATCACCAGAGAATAAGGGTGAAAAGGCTACGGCTCTGAAAACATGATAAAATGGTGCACATCTTCAGGAAATATGCAGGAACCCAGTTCTAAAAGAATGTTTTACATATACCACAACAACCTCCACTTCAGGCACAGAACAGAATGACCATAATTCCACATTCAGAGGACCAACAGCCATAGATTCTGATTATGGTCAGAACCATCAGTGCCTCCCAACAACCTAATCGAAACAGGCTAAAGCAGGACCAGGACTCAGCCAAGGGTCTATTACTCTGGCATATGCCCACCACCTATTGTTGAAGAGAAGTACTTGTTCAGACAGGGGAACATCCCAACCATTAGGGGACAACAGGATATCATGATGGGTCAAGACTGGGCTCAACCCCAGGCACAGAAGAAGCAAAATCCAGCCTGTCAAAGTCCCTAATAAGTGCCTTCAAGAAGGGAAGTCACAAACATGAGGGGGAAACCGGATACCAACCACAGCACCAGACCAGGCCTAGTCCAGCACACTGACATACAGGTAGGTGTCAGTATCCCCGGCCAGCACCTAAGATCTACCACCCATCCAGCCTTGCACCTCACCAACCCCACCCAAGGGAAATGCACGAACCCCACTAGCACGGTTTTTAAAAAAATAAAAAAATCACTCCTGCCTAAACTGGAGAGACTCCACCACCAAACAGAACAACCAACATCTAGATCAGTGTTTTTCAAACTTTTTTTCCGGGGACCCATTTTTACCAACCGACCAACCTTCGGGACCCAACACAGCCAAACTTTGCGACCCACGCCGGCCGACCTTCGCAACCACCATTTTCTCTTGCCTTGTTTGCCGCTGACAAAATGGAGGAATCGCAATGGCGCCCAAAGCACGT
Organism: Scyliorhinus torazame; assembly: GCF_047496885.1. Lineage (NCBI taxonomy): Eukaryota > Metazoa > Chordata > Chondrichthyes > Carcharhiniformes > Scyliorhinidae > Scyliorhinus > Scyliorhinus torazame. The sequence continues at coordinate 314,973,360 of NC_092707.1, forward strand.
GATGTCAATGTTCGGGGGTGTGACCTCTCTGCATCCCTTCAGGCAGGAAGATTACATAATTTTTTTTTAAAAAATCTTCTGCGTTTCGGATTGCGCAAATTCGCAGGCAACAGCTACAACAGCCGGCTTTTTTGTTTGTTTTACAAGTCCAGGGAGGGGTTTTATCTGATAAAATTTTACAAAAAAATGCAGAATGTGAAAATGGTTTTATCCTCTAGAAATTGGAGGTTCACCACATTTCACCTAAACATGACAATTAAAAATGTAAAAAAAATAAGAGCCGCTTAAAAATCAATTAATTGATAAAGCTTCCAAATACGACCTGCAGGCACTTTGTTTTGGAATGTTTAAAAATCAAGATTAAAAAAAGTCGACATCTCTTGGTTGAAGTTACAGCTGTGGTGAAACCATTGTTGGATCACTCACCATTCTTGGAGTAAGAGACTTCCACTTCAGCATCAAAGTTCAGAAAGCAACCAATCACATCATTCTTCACAAACTTTTTGCAGCCGGCTTTTAACAATGCCGGCTGCGACCAGAATGCGGGCGCACGGCGCATGCGTGCCCGCTCATCGGTACGCATGCGCAAAACTCTGTACATGTGCACCGATGAACGGGCACGCATGCACAGTGCAGCCGCATTTTTTTGTATATGTTCGTGGCCATTTTGAATGCTGTTCAGCCGTCATTATTAAAAGGCGGCTGTTACGCGCGGATCTGTGCAATCGGGATCACCGCGACGGACTACTCCACGACCCTCCCAACACCCACCCGTGGGTTGCGCCCCCGACTTTGACAATGCCTTGGAGTCCATCTTCTAGAACAATAGTTATTTGAAAATGTTTTCCTATTACATCAAGATGGATAGTGGCATATTCGAGGAGATAATGGTGCGGACATTACAGAATCAAATCATCCCTGGCCATGATCAAGCAACCACTGGTCAGACAAGTAATCATTGTGGGGAGGGGGCAGAAAGGGAGGTCATGTGACTGAAGTAACATATCACACAAGCTGCTAAGACAAGTGGTCTGTAGTCTGGAAAAGCAGCCGGTGACCAGTTCGAGAAACTAACTCTACCAGAAACCTTGAACCAGGCTCTTTTATAAATTGCAGCATCTACATTGACTGCATCCAAGAAACCAGCTAACTGAAATTAGTCATAATGTTTAAAATGAATACCTCAATAACAATCAAAGGTTGAATAAGAGGGGATCCAGTTTGCCCCTTCTCACCTGATCGCAACAAATTCTAACCAAAAGTTAATTACTATTTTAGGTTAGATTTGCTCTAGATGGAGGCGCGGCGCATGGGCTGGAGGCGGGCCCAAGAAAGGGGATGGCTGATCGGGGGGGGGGGGGTCACTTTGCCACCCCCAACTAGGCTGATCACTTGGAATGTTCGAGGGTTAAATGGGGGCCGGTTAAGAGGGCACGTGTGTTCGCACACCTGAAGGCGGACGTGGTAATGTTGCAGGAGACACACCTTAGAGTAGTGGACCAGGTTAGATTGAGGAAAGGCTGGGTCAGTCAGGTCTTCCACTCCGGGCTGGACACAAAGACTAGAGGGGTTGTGATCTTGATTAATAAGCGGGTGATATTTGAGGTGGGTCGAATAGTTTTGGATGTGGGAGGTCGACACATTATGGTTAGTGGTAAAGTGGAGGGGATGAAGGTAGTGCTGGTTCATGTGTATGCCCCAAATTGGGATGACGGATTCATAAAGAGGATGTTACCAAGAGAGTAGTGGGGGGCATGGAATGCACTGCCTGTGGAAGTAGTTGAGTCGGAAACATTAGGGACCGTCAAGCGGCTATTGGATAGGTGCATGGATTACGGTAGAATGATGGGGTGTAGATTAATTTGTTCTTAATCTAGGAAAAAAGTTTGGCACAACATAGTGGACCGAAGGGCCTGTTCTGTGCTGTATTTTGCTATGTTCTATGTTGGGGAAGATACCGGACCTGGACTCACAAGCTGGTCATGGGAGGGGACTTTAATACAGTTATTGATCCCGGCCTGGATCGGTCATGCTCTAAAACGGGCAGGGTGCCAGCAATGCAAAGGAACTGAAAGGGTTCATGGAGCAGATGGGGGGGGAGGGGGGATCCATGGAGATTTAGGCAGCCGAGGGTGAAGGAGTTCTCCTACTACCACGTACATAAGGCATACTCTCGGATCAATTTCTTTATTTTGGGTAGGGCAGAGGTGGTGGGAACGGGGTACTCGGCGATTACAATCTCAGACCATGTCCCACACTGGGTTGACCTGCAGGTTAGTAAAGATAGCAATCAGCGCCCGCAATGGAGGTTAGATGTAGGGCTGTTGGCGGACAAAGCGGTGTGTGAGAGGCTGAGGAAATGCATACAAAATTATCTGCAGGGAAATGATACGGGGGAAGTCTCGGCAGCGGTGGTCTGGGAAGCGCTGAAGGCAGTGGTGAGAGGAGAGCTGATCTCGATCCGGGCTCACAGGGACAGGACGGACAGGGCAGAGACGGACCGACTGGTAAAAGAGAGTCTACAAGTCGACAGGAGGTACACGGAGATTCCAGAGATGGGGCTTTTGAGGGAACGGCGGAGGCTACAGGTGGAGTTCGGCTTGTTAATCACAGGGAGGGCAGTGGAACAACTCAGAAGGGCGAGGGGGGGGCAATCTACGACCATGGTGAGAAGGCCAGCAGGATGCTTGCACAGCAGCTCAAAGAGGGAGCCAGCTAGAGAAATAGGGAAAGTTATTGACGGGGATTGGAACTTGGTTGGCGATTCGGCGTAAGGCGTTTAGGGATTTCTACAGATGGTTGTACAGGTCGGAACCCCCTACGGGGCTGGAGGGGATGAGGCACTTCCTGGAGGGGCTGACTTTCCCTAAGTGGACGGGGAGCTGGTAGAACGACTGGGGCCCCCGATCGGATTGGAAGAGATGGTAGAGGGCTTGAAGGCCATGCAGTCGGGTAAGGCCCCGGGACCTGACGGGTACCCAGCGGAGTTCTATAAAAAGTTCTCCGGGATATTGGGACCGGTACTGATGAAGGTGTTTAATGAGGCAAGGGAAAGAAGGGTTCTGCCCCAGACAATGTCACAGGCTACGATTTAGCTTATCCTGAAACGGGACAAGAACCCGGAGCTATGTGGGTCCTATAGGCCGATATCCCTGTTGAATGTAGACGCCAAAATGTTGTCCTCCAGGATTGAGGATTGTGTACCGGACGTTATTGTGGAGGATCAGACTGGGTTCATTAAGGGCATGGAGCTGGTGGCCAATGTAAGAAGGCTGTTAAATGTGATCATGATGCCCCTGGAAAGTAGGGAGGTGGAGGTAGTGGTCGCGATGGTTGCGGAAAAAGCTTTTGACTGGGTTGAATGGGATTATTTATGGGAGGTTCTGGGGCGGTTCAGATTTGGGAGGGGTTTTATTGACTGGGTCAGGTTGCTGTACCGGGCTCCTGTGGCAAGTGTACGGACGAACAGGACGACTTCGGACTATTTTAGACTGCACTGGGGGACGAGACAGGGATGCCCCCTCTCCCCACTGCTGTCTGCGCTGGCTATAGAGCCGCTGGCAATTGCTCTGAGAGCCTCAAGGGGCTGGTCCTGCGGGGAGGGGCGGGGACGGGTGGAGCACAAGAGTCTCGCTTTATGCGGATGACCTGCTCCTATATGTTTCAGATCCAATTGAGGGGATGGAGGAAATCATGGGGATTTTAGGGGAATTTGGTCGGTTCTCGGGGTATAAGCTTAATATGGGGAAGAGCGAGATATTTGCAGTCCAGGCGAGGAGTCAGGAGAGACGACTGGGGGAACTGCCGTTTAGATTGGTCGGGGACAGTTTCAGATACCTAGGTATGTATTCAGGTCGCGCGGGATTGGGACCGGCTACATAAATTGAACTTGGCCCGGTTGGTAGATCAGATGAAAGATGATGTCTGGAGATGGGATGCGCTCCCGTTGTCTCTCGCGGGGCGAGTCCAAACGGTGAAAATGACGCTCCTCCCGAGATTCCTGTTTGTATTTCAATGTCTCCCCATCTTTATTCCGTGGTCCTTTTTTCAGCGGGTCAATAAAGTTATTGCGGGCTTCGTGTGTTGGGGTGTTGGGGGGGGGGCAATGCTTAAGCGGAGTCGGGGAGAAGGCGGGCTGGCGCTGCCGAATTTTATCAATTATTACTGGACGGCTAACATAGCTGTGATTAGGAAGTGGGGGGGGGGTCGGTATGGGTGTGTATGGAGGCGGCTTCATGCAAGGGCACAAGTTTGGGGGTGCTGGTAACTGCGCCTCTGCTGTTTCCGCTGGCGCGGTACTCCACCGTGGTGGTGGCGGCCCTGAGAGTCTGGGGGCAATGGAGGAGATATGTGGACGCATCGGCCTGGTCCCCAATCTGCGATCACCGGTTTGCCCCGGGGAGTATGGATGGGGGCTTCCGAATATGGCGGAGAGCGGGGATTGAGAGTATGAGGTACTTGTTTATAGAGGGGATCTTTCCGAGTATGAGGGCCCCGGAGGAGAAGTTTGCATTGGTGAGGCGAAACCAATTTAGATACATGCAGATGGGGGACTTTCTGCGTAGACAGGTATCAACCTTCCCACTCCTGCCGCTAAGGGGGATTCAGGACAGGGTAGTTTCCAGAGGCTGGGTAGGAGAGGGGAGCGTCTCTGACATTGACAAGGAACTTATGGGATCAGAGGAGATGCAGACAGAGGAGCTGAAGTGCAAGTGGGAGGGGGAGCTGGGGGGAGAGATAGAGGAGGGTCTTTGGGCGGACACGTTGAGTAGAGTCAATGCGACCGCAACATGTGCCAGGCTCAGCCTGATTCAATTCAAGGTCGTTCACCGGACCCGGATGAGCAGATTCTTTGGGGTGGAAGACGGGTGCAAAATGTGCGGGAGGACCGGCGAACCATGCCCACATGTTTTGGACAGGTCCAAAGCTTAGGGGATTTTGTCAGGGGTTTGCTGAGGTCATGTCCAAGGTATTAAAACAAGGGTGGCGCTGAGTCCAGAGGTGGCGATTTTTGGGATGTCGCAACATCCGGGAATCCAGGAGGAGAAAGAGGCATACGTTCTGGCCTTTGCTTCCTTGGTAGCCCGGAGACGGATACTATTAGCTTGGAGGGACTTAGCCCCCGAAGTCGGAGACCTGGCTATCGGACATGGCTAGCTCTCTCGGTTTGGAGAAAATCAAGTTCGCCCTGAGAGGGTCACTGTTGGGGTTCACCCGGAGGTGGCAACCATTCATCGACTTCTTCGCGGAAAATTAATCGTCAGTGTGGGGGGGGGGGTTAGGTTAGCATAGATTAGGGGGTTAATTAATGGTGGGAAGCTCTTCGGGAGGGAGGTGGTATTTGCACTGTTTATATTCTTATGTACATTGTTTATATTGCTGCTGTTACAATGCCAAAAATTACCTCAACAAAATGTTTATTTAAAAAAAAAAAGATTTGTGCTAGACCAATATGACTTAACATGTCTCTCCTGCGATATAATGTATGCAGTTGCTGTGTTTAATGTTGCATATACCATTTGTGTGTTATGAAGGGCCTTTTTTGTAATGATTAAAATTGAATAGTGTCTCATGTAGTCAACCTTGCATTTTACAGCTATTTTAATGAATTGCTAATTTAATGAATTGCTTTCATGCTGGTGGTTCATTGTATTATCCATTGTATCTAGAAATTCTTCAGATTGTCGAAATTGTAATAGATTGGCTGAATGATAGTTGCATCCTGAATGAAAGCTATTTGAAAAGGGAGCTCAACTTCCACAGTACTTTTGTTTGAACACCTTGATCTGAAGTGATTTCGAATGTTATCAAAACTGGAGTGAAATAATGATTTGGCAAGTGGGAGAAACAAGGTTGTTTGAGAATAGTTTTTTAAAAAAAAAGCCTATTTTCTGTGATGGTGGGTTAATGTTTTAAAAAAATAAATTTAGAGTACCCAATTTTTTTTGGGTTGTGGGGTGAGACCCACGCAGACATTGGGGGGGGGGGCGGGGAATGCGCAAACTCCACACGGACGGTGATGCGGGGCCAGGATCAAACCTGGATTCTATGCGCCGTGAGGCAGCAGTGCTAACCACTGTGCCACCCTAGAGGTAAAGTTCTGGCAGATATTTGTAAATGGAACCTTGCACAACTTGTCTCTCTAATTTTGCAAAGGCTTGTATGTAGGGCAGCAGGAAAGATTTTGAAATAATTGACCTTGTTAATGGATGATTGTCACTTATAGCATCACTTGAGATCTAACAAAGTTCTAATCCCATGAAATCAGAAAAACTGGGAGATTGTAATCCTCAGAAGTAAATGAGTTTAAAATCCCTAGTTTGCTGTTTTAAAACCTTTATTTTTCATTTATAAAATGAAGTATATTCAAATTGATTTGAGAATAGTGTGAACTTTTGTGGAGTAAAATCTGACATTTTTAGGTGTGTTCATACGGGGTGAAACTGAGTTTATGTTCTGCAAACAAGGAATTGGAATAATTTATGTTCCATTGGCTGAGATGCCACAGCATTCACTCAACTCGTGGTTAGGGAGAAGTCCACTTTAGCTTTTGGATTTAACAGGACCATTTCAAATTTGCTAATGAGGTAATATTTACCTGTCCCTTGAGCATTAACAATTGAGGGCTAAAATTCTGCTCCTGGCACATTGGGATTCATATATTTTGCCTGGTTATTTGCAATATCAGTTTAGACTGGTTTCCCATGCCTTCAGATGTTGATGCAGGCTTTTGACTTTCTAAAAGCAACTGGTGTGTTTCTGGTGCGATTTTCATTAGATGCTCAAAGTAGGGATTGGGATTTTTGATGTTGGAGTAGAAACATGTTGATTCAACTTCTTACTGCAGCAGGTGGATTTCCTGTTGGTGACAAAGTTTGAAATTAGACTTTGGCAATGTCTGTTGGACAGGCGAGACAGCACCAACTCCTGCCACTCTTTTGTGCCTGACGCAGCATAGAGTTTCAGAAGTTCTAAGTGTGCAACATTCTTAATACAATTTTTAAAATGAATACTTTGAGGTTTATGATCTAGTATTAATGACATTTGTTCACTTATTTCCTGCCTGAATTACTTATTTGTTATAGTCTTCGTATAGGACCATAATTTATTATGACCGTTGTTTGTTTTGGACAAGGTCAGATCAACTTCACGATATGTAGTATGCCAAATCTTTTAAAACTCCTTGTAAAACATTGTCTCGAGGTGAAAATCTACTTAAGTCCAAATAACCTGATTACCTCCTTTAGCATGTAGTTAAATTGGATGTCCTTTTGTACTTGTCAATTAAGTAGTTATTGCATTTAATTTTTTTCTTTTCTTCTTTTTCTAATGCATTTAATCTTAAAAGGACTGTCCCCAATATGTCCCATCATTCATTATCACTGTTGCACTCTGGATGTTTTTTGTTTAGATCCGATTGCCAATGTAAAATGTAATTTTGCCTCCGTTTATGATCGGCATTCATTTAATCTTTTAAATCTCTAATTGTCATATAATTTTTTGTTCACCTGGATAGATGGCTGTAATGTGTGGATTCTCCCCACCTCCACTGGCAGTCGTATCTTTTAATGATTTATGAAATCATTTTCCCCCAATCTAATTTTACTTTTGAAGATTAGACAATTAGTGAGACGTTTGTTTTAGATTTTGTTGATGTTTTAAAATGTCTGCTCTTAACTCCATTTATTTTCCTGCCACAGTTTTCAGTGCTGATGTGGCTGCTCACGTATGTTGGTGCCTTGTTTAATGGGCTGACCCTGCTGATAATGGGTAAGTCTTTCTTCATACTTTTGCATTGTATTTTCTGCACCTCTTCCATTCCTGCAGATGTTATTTATTTTGTTATGGGCCAGGGTTTAGAGAACCCCAAAGTGTATCATGGAGTTCACCTGACCCACAACTTTTAATAGATTGTGGTATGGGGAGCACACAGCCCACTCTACAGGCGTGGTACAGCAGAGATGGAAAAGTATTTTTTAAAGCAAAACAATGTTTATTCTATGAACTCAAGTTAACCTTTTTAAAACATAGTGAACATCTTAGCAACCATCAATTCAAATACAACCCCCAAAGAATACAACACGAAGTAATCCTTAACTTCCCAAACAACATCCAGAAGACAAAAGAAACACCTTTTAACATAAGACCATTAGGTTTACATTCACTACTGAGAACATTTATAATTTGAATTCAACAAATGATCAAGAGATAGTCTTTTATGGCAGAGAGATCAACAGTGCACCTGCTCTGCCTGGCTTCAGCTCCAACACTGAAAACAAAACTAAAACACACCCTGCAGCAAACAGCCTACAACGAAAGTAAAAAGCTGACAGACAGCTCAGCTCCACCCACACACTGACATCACTGCAGTAATAAACACCCATTTCTTAAAGGTACTCTCACTACAGATATTTATATACATACCCACTTATAAACACCCATTTCTTAAAGGTACTCTCATGGTACTCTCACATGAACCTCCCCCCAAGAAAAAAAATAAACTATCAACTTCAAGAATGTTTCATTTTTCACCTTTTCACTATCCTTCAAGAAATGCACACAGTACATATACTTTATAGTTTCAAAACAAAACAACACGCGCAAACAGGTATAATAATATAGTCCTTTTTTTTTTTTGTTCTTCCTCCAACTGAAATCCTTCTCGATTGACGGTCTCTTTGAACAAGAAAGTCCTTGCACGATCCGTCCATTTCTCTACGCCTCGGCATTTCTCTTTAAAGTCAGATACTTTAGTTCAAACTGATCACAGAGTCCCTTGTAATTCTCCAACACATGAACATTGGTTATCCCAGCTTTCAGGCAGTCAAATGCCTGTTGAGACTCCGCTGTCCATTGAAATTTTCGACGTTTCTTCAGCAAGCCCATCAGTGGAGCAATCACCCTACAAAACTTTTTCACATGTTCGATCAAATCCACTCGTGCCAAGAAATTGCATTATTTCCCTTTGTCTTGAGGCTATTGGAAACTCCTCAATAGCTGTTGTCTTCACATCCCATGTGACCATTCGACCCTGTCCGAATGTATGGCCAAGGAAAGTGACTTGGGCTTTTCCAAATTCACTTTTGGCTAGGTTTATCACCAAACCCGCCTCCTGAAGTCGATCGAATAACTCAATCAGATGTTTTAAATGTTCTTTCCATGTCTGGCTGAAAATTACCAGATCGTTGATGTATACCGCACAATTGGGTAACCCTGAAACAAATTTGTTAGTTAACCATTGAAATGTGGCTGGGGTGTTTTTCATACCAAATGGCATAACTTTGAATTGGTATATACCATCTAGAGTCACAAAAGCTGAAATCTCCTTCGCACTTTCGGATAAAGGTACCTGCCAGTAACCTTTAAGTAAATCCAGTTTGGAAATAAAAGCTGATTGTCCCACTTTCTCAATGCAATCCTCCAAACATGGGATAGGATAAGAGTCCGTCCTTGTAACTGCATTACCCGTTCTATAGTCCACACACAACCGTTTGGTACCGTCTGATTTAGGTACCATCACTATGGGTGAGCTCCATTGGCTGCAACCCACTTCAATTATGTCATTTTTAAGCATACTGTCAATCTCTTTGTTAACCTGTGCCAATTTTAAAGGGTTAAGTCCATATGGATGTTGTTTGATCGGAACAGCCTTTCCCACATCTACATCATGTATTGCCATTTTAGTACTTCCCAATTTATCTCCACAGACTTGCCCATGTGATATCAATAACTCTTTCAGGTCAGTTTGTTTTTCCTCTGGAAGGTAACTTAACAATTCATCCCAATTTTTAAGAACATCCTCGTTTTCCAATTTAATTTGAGGTATGTCAAATTCACAGTCATCTGGATTTGGTTCGTCACTTTGAGTTAGAATCATTAAAACTTCCTCCTTTTTCTCTCCTTCCCTTTCAAAGTATCTTTTAAGCACATTCACATGACACACTCGGTGAGTTTTCCTTCTATCCGGCATTTTTATCACATAATTCACCTCACTTAATTTTCAATCTGATAAGGTCCACAAAACCTAGCTTTTAAAGGCTCACCTACCATGGGTAACAACACTAAAATTTATCTCCACTGGCAAAACTATGAACTTTAGATTTCTTGTCCGCTACCAGCTTTTAAATGTTGTCTAGCCAATTCACCTGCTCTATTTAATCGTTCCCTAAAATTTAACACGTAATCCAATAATGTAATTTCTGATTTCTCACTCACCAATTTTTCCTTAATCAATTTAAGTGGTCCTCTTATCTCATGACCAAAAATTAGTTCAAAGGGACTAAATTTGGTTGACTCATTAGGAGCATCCTTAATTGCAAACAGTACGAATGGAATTCCTTTATCCCAATCCTCTGGATAACCTTGACAATAAGCCCTCAACATTGTCTTTAATGTCTAGTGCCACCTTTCTAATGCTCCCTGCGATTCTGGATGGTCCGAAGTTGATTTAAATTGTTTTATTCCTAAGCTATCCATAACTTCTTTGAATAACCTTGAGGTAAAATTTGATCCATGATCAGATTGTATTTCTGTGGGTAGTCCATATCCAGTAAAGAATTTAAGTAACTCCTCCACAATCTTTTTAGCTGTAATATAACGTTCTGGAAACCAAGTAGACACATCCATTATTGTCAAAAGATATTGATTCCCACTTTTCATTTTCGGAAGCGGTCCTACGCAATCAATTAGGACCCTTATAAAAGGTTCCCCAAATGCTGGAATGGGTATTAAGGGCACTGGTTTTATCACTGCTTGAGGTTTCCCTATCACTTGACATGATTGACAAAATTTAACTACATCTTTATGTAGTCCAGGCCAATAAAAATGTTTTTGTATTTTAGCTTGAGTTTTCCTTATTCACAAATGACCTCCCACTGGTACCTCAGTGCAACTCGCAACACCTCCTTTCTATACCCTACCGGCAATACTACTTGATGAACTTCTGCCCACTTTTCATCCGCCTGCATATGTAAAGGTCCCCATTTTCTCATCAAGACATCACTTTTACGGTAATAACACTCTGGTATACACTCAGGTTCCTCTTCCGTTTTATTTCTACATCTTTTTGTTGTAACTCTGCCAATTTTCCTGAACTAAAAATATCCGCCTCATCCTCCACCTGTTCTTGTTCTTTTTGAACCATCTGATCAAAAATCGTTTCTGATAATTGCACTTCAACTGCATCTTCACTCTTTGATTTCTCCTCTTGTCTTAACTTGTGAATTTGCGACTTTGTTACTACACAATCCGGAAAAATTCCAGGATATTCGTCCTTAACACTTCAGTTGTCATATTTTCCACTGGCTTATCAACCAAAGTGGGCATCACTCCCACCTGCGATCCAGCTATATCATTACCCAAGATAAACTGTATTCCTGGACTAGATAGTTTCTCTATTACTCAGACTACCACTTCACCACTCTTCACTGGACTTTCCAACCGCACCTTGTATAATGGAACACTACTCCTCTCGCCCTGAATTCCACATATTACCACCTTTTCTGGCAATAGTCTTCCCAATCTACATAACTCCTCGTCTCTTACCATTAAAGATTGACTAGCTCCCGTATCTCTTAAAATTGTGACTTCTTTACCTACTCCTCCTGATACACATGAGTGAACTTTACCCACACAAGTAAATTCTTTAAAGAGATCTGGAAGCTTCTTATCAATCACCTCTTGATCAGGCTGTACAATCTTTTACACCTCTTTTGCATCACTTGGGCTTTCCTTTTCCACTTTCACAAACCCCACTGTCTTATCCTGTTTTATCACCTCGGCCTTCCCAGTGCTTTTCTTCAACCACCAACGCTGTTACTTTACATGGCCTAGTTTATTACAGTGAAAACATTTGAAACTTTTCATGTCTCTTCCACACTCCTGGATTTCTTTTTTAATCTGAGGTACACTCTCATTATCTCCCATCAGATCACCTTTACTTTTATCATTTGAGTATTTCTCATGTCCAGTTTCTATCCCTCACAGGTTGAAACTGATGTTGTAAACCAAGCTTTGATTTATGAACTAATTCATAATCATCTGCCGTTTCTGCTGCTAATCTCGCAGTTTTAACCTTCTGCTCTTCCACATGAGTTCTCACTACATCAGGAATTGAATTTTTAAACTCCTCCAAAAGTATAATTTCTCTGAGGCTTCAATAGTTTGGTCTATTTTCAAAGCCCTTATCCACCTATCAAAATTACTCTGTTTGATCCTCTCAAACTCCATGTATGTTTGACCAAATTCTTTCCTTAAATTTCTAAACCTTTGTCTGTAGGCTTCATGCACTAGTTCATATGCACCGAAGATGGATTTTTTCACCTCCTCATACATCTCAGATACCTCCTCCGGTAGTGATGCAAACATTTCACTAGCCTTTTGTACCAGCTTGTTTGAATCAGTAATACCCACATGTCCTGTGGCCATTTCATTTGTTTAGCCACCTTCTCAAATGAAATGAAAAAGGCTTCTACCTCCTTCTCGTCAAACCTTGGCAATGCTTGAACATATTTAAATAGATTCCCACCAAGCCTCCCACTTTGATGCTCTTTCTCACTATCCTCATCACCATCATTCAACTGTACGTTTCCCTTTACGTCTGCCAATTTTAACTTGACTGTCATGTTTCATGGCCATTTTCTGAAGTTCAAACTCTCTCTCTTTATCTTTTTCCCTGATCTGTATCTCCCTTTTTCTTTTTGTTCTGTTCTTTCTGTTTTCCTTTCTTCTCTCCCTCTTTCCTCTCTCTCTCTCTCTTTCTCTTCTCTTTTTCGTATTCAAATTGCTTTAATGCTTTCTCATGTTCCATTTGTTTAATTTGTAACTGACGTTTTGCCATTTCCAATGAGTCAAACTATCTCGGGCAACTTTAGCCACCGCCATAATTACCTCATCTTTTCGCATTTTGTCACATAATGTTAACTGCAATGTTTTTTCCAAATCTAACAGTCTGCTTTTAGTATCTGTGCGTAAGGTACTCCGTGTGACCGTCTCCACCCCCAAAAACTTCAGAGCCTCTGAAAGAGCCATTGTCCACAACACACTCCCTACTTAAACTGAAATACCACACCTGAAAAACAACCACAATATGCTCACCCATCACTGTCTTTATGTTCACTAAGCCAATCCAATAGATAGACTTTTATCCCCCTCGAGCCCCCAATTTGTTATGGGCCAGGATTTAGAGAGCCCCAAAGTGTATCATGGAGTTCACCTGACCCACAACTTTTCATAGATTGTGGTATGGGGAGCAAACGGCCCACTCTACAGGTGTGGTAGAGCAGAAATGGAAAAGTATTTTTAAAAGCAAAACAATGTTTATTCTATGAACTCGAGTTAACCTTTTTAAAACATACAGTGAACATCTTATCAACCATCAATTCAAATACAACCCCCAAAGAATACAACACTATTGTAATCCTTAATAACTTCCCAAGCAACATCCAGAAGACAAAAGAAACACCTTTTAACAGAAGCACATTAGGTTTACATTCACTACTGAGAACATTTATAATTCTGAATTCACCAAATGATCAAGAGATAGTTTTTCATGGCAGAGAGATCAACAGTGTACCTGTTCTGTCTGGCTTCAGCTCCAACACTGAAAAGGAAACTAAAACCCACCCTGCAGCAAACAGCCTAAAACGAAAGTAAAAAACAGACAGCCCAGCTCCACCCACACTCTGACATCACTGCAGTAATAAACACCCATTTCCTAAAGGTACTCTCACTACAGATACTTATACATATCCATTTATAAACACCCATTTCTTAAAGATACTCTCACATGACAATTTACATTAACTTACCACACCTAAATTTAAAATGCTTGCATTTATATTTTGATCAACGATGTATTATGAAAGTACATTAGTGGAAACTTGACGTATTTTAATTCCATATTGTCACTGAGAACTTTCTTTGTAGGTCTGGGTTGCATCTGCTTGGGCTATTTAAATATTTTTCCAATTAGTCTCACAAACTTTTATCAGATTTTCAAATTAGATTAGACTTTTTTTGGCTCCCGTTCCAGTTTGTTTTGTATATATGGCACCTAACAAGTTAGATTTCACTATTTTGCCAATCCATCTCAGCCGTCTGTTTTTAATTTATATTTTGGTTTGGGTGCAGTCACAGGAATGCTTCCAAGCCAGCCTATTCAGGTACATGTTGCAAATTCTGTTCGTAGGTTGAAAATAGGAATGATTCAAATGAGGTACAGTTGAATTGAGGTACCAGATGTTCAAAATTCTCTTTAATGCTCTTCTAGGGCCTAGAAATTGTAATTTTGTTTAAATCCTGGAAAGCAAGAACCTTTAATAAGGGGCAGGTTGAAAGCTAAGAAGCAACCAGCAGACAGCTTTGCTCCTCAGAAGAAGAAGCTTTGAGTTTTTGAAATGTACGGTTGCAACCTTTTTACTTTTGGTGTGGTAGCACAGTGGTTAGCACAGTTGTTTCAAAGCTCCAGGGTCCCAGGTTTGATTCCCGGCTTGGGTCACTGTCTCTGCGGAGTCTGAACGTTCTCCCCGTCTCTGCGAGGGTTTCCTTCCACAGTCCAAAGATGTGCAGGTTAGGTGGATTGGCCATGCTAACTTGCCCTGAGTGTCCAAAAAGGTTAGGTGGGGTTACAGGGATAGGTTGGAAGTGTGGGTTTAAATGGGGTGTTCTTTCCAAGGGCCGGTGCAGACTCGATGGGCTGAATGGCCTCCTTCTGCACTGTAAATTCTATGGTGCCGTGGTTGTGTTCCTGCATCAAGCTAGAAGCTCTGGGTTCATGTCTTATCTAGGACCTGTTGGCCAAGGAGGTAAATTCATAATGCAGCCTAACGACCTGTGAATTAATCTGCAAATCTTTGCAAGCTGCACCTGTGGCACATGGTAAAAGCGATTCCGGGTCAGCCATGTAACGGAAAGAAAATAGAGCCTCTGCCATCACAACTCTCGATACAACATGCATGAAGATGTACATGATCACAAGAAGCAGTTCCTGAGATTGCTTCGTGGATTTTCAGTTGTACTTCACCTGGAAAATGTATTTCAGATTAAACTTTTCATCTTGCAGTGTACTAAAGTAAACTTTTGTTTTAAAATCTAATAATTTGAAAGTGAACTAGGAGATGTAGACGGTACATCTTCAAGGTATGCATATCATTTGAAAGCTGAAAGGTCTAGATTTTTTTCAAACTTCTCTTCAATCCTCCAATCCAACTTCTGACCGGAATCTGCCTAAGAACCTTTCTGCACAGTTTGCTTGCTTGGGTAAACCTCGTGACTTTTAATGACCAGAATTCAAAGCATTATTACAAAGATGTGGCTGGCCAAAGCACTATGCAACTTCAGGGTGATGGCCTTAGATGTGATATATGCATCACGTTTGCTGTAACTTATGCTTGGGTAACAACTGGGCAAAGGTCCAGCAGTCCCAAATCGTTTTCTGCCTTCTTCCCCTGCCAATCAGCTGTGCCCCTTTTTGTTTTGTTTTGAAGTGGAGGAATTGGTTATTTAATTGTGATTTGGAATACAATTTCGAATTTATTTGCAGAAAGACTTTATTGTCAGCAGGAGCTAGGTAGAAAGTGTAGAATCATCACATACCAATATGCAAAGATTTGATTAAGAATTGTTTTGCCCTCTTTCTCCTCATTCTGTTTCCTGGATGTGCTGACTTTTGTTCTAGAAGAATTCAAGTATCATTCCAGAACCTTAGCAGGCAATTTGAGTACAGGAGGGACATACAAATTCTAATCTTTTTCTCAAGGAACCTTCAGATATAATTGCATTGAGAATTTCCTCGGATAGGGTTTCTACCGACCTTCTGCCAAGTTACAATGGTTGACGCAGAGATCGCTCAAGGAAATTCTCGACCATGCTTTCCGGTAGGGATCAGGGTAGCAATCAGGGGTGAGACTCTGTTTCAGAATTTAAAAGCAAAAAATCATTTTGTGGGTGCGCAACTGTTCCAGACTGAAACCTGCACAGGATCCGATCTGGGGTTTCCTTTTTAAAAAATGTATTTTATTTCAAACATATTGAAAAGTACAAAAACATAAATAAATCGGAAGACATTCTCCACACCTTACAGTTCACAGTTTGTGCGTGTTTGTCCCCCTTTTCACCCCCCCACCCCCCCAATGAACAATCCCTCCATAAATAGTCCCCACCGTATCTCAAAGCCCTCCGCTGATCCCTCAATTTAAACTTGAACTTTTCCAGCCGGAGGAGCTCATGCAGGTCCCCCAGCCAGACCGCCACCACCGGTGGTGTTGTCGGCCACCATTTCAACAGAATCCTTCACCGGGCAACGGCAGGCGAAGGTGTCAAGGTCGGCCTTCCTCCCCTCCATCAGCTTCGGCATTTCCGACACCCCAAAAACCGCCACCTTAGGGTCCAGCCTGGCCTCTACCCCCATCATCTTTGTTAGCGTCCCAAGCACCACCTCCCAGTATCTCTCCAACTTCTTACAGCACCAGAACATATGCTGGTGGTTTGCTGGTCCTCACCCACACTTCTCACTGTCTGCCATCCCTGGAAGAACCCACTCATCCTCACCTGAGTCATGTGCACCACCTTAAATTGAATCAAACTCCTCGCACATGAGGTCAAATTCACCCTGCTCATCGCCTCACTCCCATCCTATCGCTCCTCCTCGTATATCTCCTTAATCCTCACCACCTGTGCTCCCCCCTGCTCCCCCTATATATCCCCAAATCTACCCTCCCCTTCCACATCCGGGAGCAGAAACCACTCCAACAGGGAGATTGGAAAATCCTCTCCAATCCTTCTGTGCAAAGTTCCTCACTTGCATATGCCTGAATTTGCTTCCTTTCGGCAGCTCCACCGTCTCCCTCAGCTCTTCAAGACTTGGCAAACTTCTCCTCCAGATGTAAATCCCCCACCCTCACCAGTCCTACCTCCTCTCCATGCCATCCGTCTTTCCTAGCTTAAACCCATAGTTTCCACCGACATTCCCTTCATCCTAAAGTGCCTTCTCAACTGGTTCCACACCCTAACCGTGAACTGTACCACCTGGCTCTCCGTGTACCTCCTCGGTGCCAGCGGAAGCGCTGCCATCACCATGGCCCTCAGGCTGGATCCCCTACAGGACTCCTACTCATCCTAACTCACTCTAACCCGTCATCCTAACTCACTTTAACCTTTCTTCCCATCACTGCCTCACCTACTCCGCATTCGCCGTCCAGTAGTAGTGAAACAGATTTGGTAACACCTAACCTGCTTTCTGCCTTTGTCTCTGTAGCAGAGCCCCCTTCACCCTAGGTACCTTCCCTACCCAAATAAGCTCCAAAATCGCTCCATCCAGTTTCTTGAAAAAGATCGTTGGAATGAAGATCGGTAGGGTTTGGAATACAAACAGGAACCTTGACAGAACATTAATTTTGATCATCTGGATCCTCCCCATCAATGACAGGTGTAATGTATCCCATCTCCTACCCTACTCCAGTTTTGTCAGGTTCCATACCCCTCTGGTACGTCCATAATTCTCTCCCCACTCTCCAAAGGGTCCGACGCGGCCAGCAGCAGGCCGTCTGTACAGCGACACCCTGTGGTCCCCACTCTCCTCACAATCCCCTGCTATTCTACTACCCCCCTCGGGCCTATCGCCAGTGCGAAATAGCAGTGGTGACGGTGGGCATCCCTGCCTGATTGCTCGGTGCAACCCAAAACTCCATGAACTCATCTCGTTTGTCCGTACACTCGCACCAATGCCACAAACTTTGGCCCATACCCAAACCTTCCCAAAATCTCATAGGTACCGCAACTCCACCCGTTCGAAAGCCTTCTCTGTGTCCATAGAGACCACTATCCCCAGAACCTGTCCCTTTGACGTCATGATCCTGTTTAATAACAGCCTAATGTTACTGGAAAGCTGCCTGCCCTTTACGAAACCCGTTTGGTCCTCTGCAACCATCCCCAGAACGCATCCTTCCATCCTCCCAGTCACAGCCAACGCTTTTACATCCGTGTTCATTAATGATATGGACCTGTATAACCCACACTCCAACGGGTCCTTCCCCTTCTTCGGGTTTAGCGTGATCAATGTCTGAGTCAGTGTCTCCGGCAGCTCCCCCGATCTCCAGCGCCTCGCTAAACATCCCCAGTAAATGTGGTGCCAGCTCTGTCGCAAACTCCTTATAGATCTCTGCCTTCCGTGACTTCATTCCTTTTATGCTCTCCATCACCTCTCTCAAGTGGTTCCTCTAGTGCCTGCCTCCTCTTCTCATCCAGCCTTGAAAATTCAAGCTCATCCAAAAGCCCCATGTTCCCTTCCTCACCACCCAGATCAGCCCTATATAACTTCTCGTAATGCTCTCTGAACCCCCAGTCTCCGACACTGCCACCTTTTTCCCTGTCCATACCTTCATAATTTTCCTAGACGTGGCCTGCCTCCGTAGCTAATGGGCTAGCATGCAGCTCGCCTTCTCTCCAGATTCATACTGCTGCCCCACTGCCTTCCCTGTCATCAGCCTGTTAAACTGCCCTTGTAACACCTCTCTCTCTCTGCCAACCCCTTCTTGGTGGGGGTATTCAAATATTTCCTGTCCACCTCGACTATCTCGTCCAACAACCGCCCATACTCCTCCCCCTCCTCCTATCTCGATGCGCCTTGGAGATAACCTCCCCCGAGCCATCACCTTCAACGCCTCCCAAAACGTGCTCGCCGATACTTCCCCATTTTGATTCACTCCACGTAGTCTCTGATCACCGATCGCACGTCTCACAGAATCCTTTGTCTGGCAAAAGCTCCGAATCCAACCTCCATCCTGGCCTCTGCTCCTGCCTCGAGCTAAGTCTGACCTCCAGCCAGTGCGGTGCATGGTCTGAGATCATACTCCGTCCCCACCAACACCGTGCGGCTCACAACAAAAACGCCAATTCTGCAGTATACCTTGTGAGAAGGAGTAGTCCCTCCCCCTTGTTCCTAAACCTCCATGGATCCACCATTCCCATCCTTTCCATAATCTCTCCCAGCTCCTTCGTCATCTTCAATCTTCCCATTGACTCGGGGCTCGACCTAGCACCCAATCAAAATCCCCCCCCCCCCCAATAATCAACTGATGCATGTCCAGGTCCGGAATCGTTCCCAGCAACCTCTTCACAAATCCACGTCGTCCCAATCGGCACATGAACATTCACTAGCACCGCCAGCGTCCCCGCCAACACCCCGCTCACTTTCCTCCCACCCGGGTCCCACATTTCCTTGGCCCTCACCGTCTTTGCTCAGCAGGATGGCCACCTCCCGCAGCTTTGGAAAAAAATTTTTTTTTTTAGAGAATCCAATTATTTTTTTCCCCAATTAAGGGGCAATTTAGTGTGGCCAATCCACCTACCCTGCACATCTTTGGGTTGTGGGGGTGAGACCACGCAGACGCTGGGAGAATGTGCAAACTCCACACGGGCAGTGTCCCAGACTGGGATCGAACTTGGCGCCGTGAGGCAGCAGGGCTAACCCACTGTGCTGCCCTCCGAGTGAAATACCTGACGCATCGATTCCTTTCTCAACCTAACCTGATCCTTCATCCAGAGATGCGTCTCCTGCAGAAAGACGACCCCCCCCCCCCCCCACCTTCAGGCTCCCCAAGTGCGCGAAGACCCGAGATCTCTTCACCAACCCATTCAGTCCCCGTACATTCCATGTAACGAACCGTACTGGAGGCTTCCGCATCCATTCGCCTCCACTGTACGCCATCCCCCCCCCCTTCCAATTCTACCTCCTTCTGATTTCACCCCGAACCAGGCCCATCCAAGATATCTCCCTTCTCCACCCATGAACCCGCTCATTCTCCAGCACTGCCACGTCACAGCCCCACTGCCACTTGACCAACCCCCGCAGCCATTTCCCCCACATCCGTTCACCAACACCACCTGCCAGCGTGGCAGCTCCTGCCCGAAGGCTCCTCCTATCTACCCATCCCTCCATCACACAAACCAAGACCGATCCAAATCCACAGGTCACCCCCTCCAAAAAGAAAGGCCACAAGCTGTTGTTGGGGGGGGGGGGGAGAATGCAGCTGCCTTCGTACAAACATGTTGCCCCTTAGCAAACAATCGCAACAGCAAAATCAGCCCACCCGAGAAAAGGGTTCCCAGCTCCCACAATACCTGCCACTTCCAATCTCTTGTTGCCCAGCTCCTCCCATCAGCATTCAGATCTCCCCCAGTTATGGTCTCTAATGAAGTCATTCGCCTCCTCGGGTTTCAAAAGTCATACACCTGGCCTTCGCCGGGTACAGTACTCCAAACCGGATCTGCCTTTGGTACAGAACCGCTTTGGCTTTTTTGCCAGCTCCGCCCCAATGTCCTGATAGATTCAGACCTGGTTCCCCTCCCATTCGCAGCTCCACTTCTCCCTGGCCCACTGCAGGACCTGGAGTCTCACAATGACTGCCCACGGCGGCTCCCCCGCTCTCGGCTTCTGCTTTAAGGACCTGTGCGCCCTATCCACCTCCGGGGCCTTGTCCAGCCCCCCCCTCTGCCACCAGCCACGCCAGCATCCTTGAGCCATATCTCGTGGGAGTTGTGCCTTCCACACCCTCTAGCAAGCCAACTATCTGCAGATTCTGCCTTCTGAATCTGTTCTCTGGCTCCTCTACCCTAGTGACTTGCAAAGGTCCCCCAGGAGTCCCACCTTGGCCTCCGCGTCACCACACAATCGCTGTGTTCAGCCATCAGCTTCTCTCCTGGGTCTGTGACTCCTGTGCCTCCAGGTACTTCTCAACTTTGTCCATCAATCCTTTCAGGGGTGCTACAGCTCCCTCGATGGCCTTCGACCGATCTTCATGCATCTCCTGTCACTGCTGCTGTAACCCCCCTCTAATAAACGACATCAGCTGCTCTGTCTGCCATTTTCCAACTTGCCACAACCCTTCCCTCTACGCCATCTTCCCAATTGCTACTGCGCCACAGGTCTCCTCCAGTTCCTTGGCCAGGTCTTTAACCTTCTGCCAGGTCTGATAACCAGCAGACATGCCATTCTCCGGGAACTTCTCCACACCAGCTACACTTTTTCCTGGCAAAATTACCGAGTTTCTTCAGGTAAAAACCTCAAACCAACGTTTTTGAGCGGAGCTGCCCTGTGTGCGACCACTCATTCCGTGGCCGCCACCGGAAGTCCGCCATACTCTTTGGCTCAGCCCCCGGCCTGCGTCACGCGACCCACAGGACCTGCCCTCTGGTGTCCATTGTCATCAATCCCTTCCTAACTGCGCTACACCAACACCCTCACAAAAAACAACTCTCTTTTGCCGCCCCCCCCCCCCCACACACACACACACACACACACACACACACACACACGCCTTCCTCCTGGCTACCCCCCCACCACTCCCGTTAACTAGCCCGCGCAGCTAGCATGGTGGCACCCAGCCAGCCTACCTCCCTCCTTTCACTCTTCTTCCCCACTCCAACAGACCCAACCATCTATCCCTGAAGAGTAACAAAAGACACACTCACCATCATTGCTCCCTCACCAAAACCTGCCCCCGATAACCCACCACCAAATACTTTAAAGCCAACCCAAAAATTAATCAAGTTTAATGTTCTTGCACTCCTCCCAGTTCTTGTCCCTCATAAATTCCACTGCCTTCTCTGGTTGTCTAAATACCACTCGCTTCTGGAATGTCACCCACAGGTGGGCTGGGTACATTATCCCAAACCTTGCCCCCTTTTTAAAGAGGGCAGCCTTAATCCGGTTAAACCCGGCCCTCTTTGTCAGCTCCCCACCTAAGTCCTGGTACACCCGCAGCTCATTCCCGTCCCAGGTACATTTCCTGGTCTGCTTCGCCCATCGAAGGATCTTCTCCTTGTCCGGAAAGCCGTGCAACCGCACCACCATTGCCCTTGGCTCGCCTGCCTGCAGCCGTCTCCTGTACGCCCGGTCCACCTCCAGGGGCCATTAAAAGGCCCCCTCCCTGTCAGGTTCTCCAACATCTTTGCTACATACAGCGGCCTACATACCTTCAATGTCTTCAGGCATCCCGACGATCCTTAGGATTTGCCCTCTGGAGCGATTCTCCAAATCATCCACCTTCTCCCTCAGCTTTTTCTTGCTCTTCCGCATCACTCCAATCTCAGCCACCAACAAGGCCAACTGCCCCCTGTGCTCCCCCACTGCCTCCTCTACTTTCTGGATTGCCCAGCCCTGGGACTCCAGCCTCTGCTCCACTCACTCGATCCAAGTCCTCATTGGTTCCACCACCTTGGCTCAGTCTTCCAGGGCCTCTTTCCTCTGCTGCCGAAATAGAAACTCCACCAAATGCTCCATCAGCCACTAAGCAGGTCGCGCAGCCCCCTTGCCCTCTGCCATCTTTTCCCTGTGGCGCACCATGAAAACTTAGCACTTTCTTTTTTGTGCTGCCCCTTGTCTGCAGATCCATACACCAGCCACTCCAGAGGAGTATTACCATCTCCACGCACTCCTGTGCCTTTTGCCCTCAAATACCCTGCCTTTCGGGTAGGGAAAAGACCGAAAACATCTGCCTTGAGCAGGAACCACCAAATGTGTGACTACTCACTCCATTGCCGCCACCGGAAGGCTCAAATGGCACTTACGACATGTCTCCCTTTTTCCTCAACCAAGGTTCCCCCACTTGTGATTGACGTGGCACTCAATTGGGTTTGATCCATTACCCACTCCTCTGCCCTCACCTCTTCCCCTCCTTCCCAGAACCATGATAAGAGTCCCCCTTGTCTTCACCCCAACTAGTTTTTTTGGTGTCTGCAATTGGCTTAAATCTTCAGCATAGTGTTATGGGCAAGTGAAAGCCAATGAGGCTGGCTCCCTTTTTTTCGCCATGTTTCGACTGACATAATGTGGTGTGTGCGCATGGAGGTGATTGCTCTCGAAGGGTGAGAAATATTTTCTATAATCAATATTTATTTTAGCACAAATGGCTGTTTTATTTTTACTGTCTTCAACTTTTTTTGAATGATGTACCTCATACTAAAGGATTTTTAAAATTTCTCCTTTAGCTCTGGTAGCAGTTTTCAGCATTCCTGTTGTTTATGAAAGACACCAGGTAAGTGTCAAATTCAATTATATTTTAGTATCTCTCTTTTTTCCCCCCCCCATAACATCGATATCCTGGCACTTAGTAGCATTCAGATAAGTTTAGTTGGGGAGACACAATTGGTGAGGTTAGCAGGCCCTTGATTCGAGGCTGACACATAATCAAGTTTCTGAATTTCTATCTGAGCATGCCGATTTCTCCACACGCAGATATTTGGGCACATAGAGCAGGGTCCCCCTCGAGGTAGTGAGATCTGCAGTACAAGGTTTGCTTTCTTATCTTTGCTTCTTTGCCACTGCTCTGACTTGTCCATTAAGCTGCATCATGTGTCAAGTTGTCACCATTCAGAGCTATTGTTCGCAAATTCCTCTGTCATTGATGTAAATGCTACCATGCTTCAGGGAGAGCTTCAGAGTGTCTTTGAACCATTTTCTTCTCCCGGAATGGGGGCTATTCTGAGAGTTCGGAAAATAAGACCTAGTGGGAGAGATGATTTTCGGCCAACTGGTTGGAGTATCCAGTCCATCAAAGTTGATTTTACAGGATTTTTGCTTCATTACTGTGAGGCTGATTTCAAGAACACACTGGTTTGTTCGATCAACCCATTGAAGTGGGGGAGGGTGTGGTGGGAGCATTACTGATGGAATTTCCCTAGAGTCCTTGTCATAGAATCCCTATAGTGCAGAGGGAGGCCATTCGGCCCATCAAGTCTGCACAATCCCTCCAAAAGAGCACCCTACCCATGCCCCCCCCTCCCCCACACACACACACTTTATGTCTGTAACCCAATAACCCCACCTAACGCTTTGGGCACTAAGGGGCAATTTAGCGTGTCCAGTCCACCTAACCGGCACACCTTTGGACTGTGGGAGGAAACCGGAGCACCCGGAGGAAACTAACACAGACATGGGGAGAAAGTGCAAACACCATACAGTCAGTCACCCAAGCTTTGACAAAGGGTCACCTGGACTCAAAACATTAGCTCTTTTCTCTCCCTACAGATGCTGCCAGACCTGCTAAGATTTTCCAGCATTTTCTTTTTGGTTTCAATCACCCAAGGCTGGAATTGAATCTGGGTCCTGGCGCTGTGAGACAGCAGTGCTAACCACTGTGCTGCTCTTGTATCTCACCGATGTACATTGCAGGTTTCACTGCAGTGCAGGAGTGTGATAACTCTGTACACAAGGACTTCTGTTTTGCATTTGTTGTCAAACACTCGCTTGTCCTAGTTTGTCGAAGGCTCAGCTCACGCAGCTGCTCTGTGTTAGATCTCATCAGTGGTTGCCTTTTGAATGAGGCTGTAGTGGTTGTCAAGGTAATTCCAGAGAATATGTTGGGAGTGAACTAGGAACAGATTATATATGTTTCGGCCTAAAATAGGTTCCATACATTCTAATTTAAGAACTCTGGTTTTGCACTGTCACAATTGTTGTCACCAAATTGGCCTTGCTGCTTTCAGGCATCCGTGATGGCTCGCTCAAATCAATGATGGATAAATGGAAGGTGCCTATTTTAGGACCCTTTTGTGAAGTGCATGATAAACTAGATGGAGTATGGACTGTGCATGTTCCGATTAGTTTCCTACATCTACAATAGACTAAGCAATCTGGCCTGTGTCCCTTGATTATGGAAGGAGTTCCTTATTAGGATTTTAGGATCTGATCATGGCTCAGTGACCAGTTATAGAAGATGAGTTTGTGTCTTGGCCATTGCCTCTCCAATGTCCCCTATCCTCCCACTACCCTCAATTGCCTCAAACTGATGTGATCCATCATCTCGCTGCTGACTGTTAATGATCAGGCTAGGGACTAATAACAGTTAAAAATAAATCCAGATACCATTTTAACCAAGAGAACTATGCTGCAGAATTTCACTTTATTGTATATCAAACAAGCACTATTAATTTATTTCTAGTTATAAACCATATTAATGTCATGCACTCGGGTTTACTTCTTTCTTCCCCAAGAATTCTCTTCTAAGGCACATCAATCGTAAAGTTATTTACTTCCATAGGGATTACCCATAAATATATTCCAGTCCTCTGGAGAATTCTCCTTCACTCCAGTTATTCCCAGAGGTAATTTCCCACCTCTTCATTGCCGATGTGCCAATTACTTGTCCTGGTTACTTTTCTGTACTTCCAAGCTACATGCTTCTATATGAGGGCCATTGTAGATCCTCCCATTAATTTCAAACTAGGCGATCTTCCAGATTCTGTTCCTTCAATCCCTGAAAACACTTCAATCTCTGAGATTAAGCTTCATGCCCTTTCCAGACAAGTGAAGAAGTTGGATTTTTACTCTGCTTTGATTATCTCTCTCAGCAAACACCAAAATAAATTGAACCCTCCAAAGCTTAACTCCTCTTCATGATGCTGTAGCGTACTCTGGACTGTCCTCTAACCAGCCGTTAAGTTAGCCTTCATTTATGATTTCTTTTTTAAATCAGAATTTAGTGAAAGCTTTTAAACTAATGTAATTGTACATCCCAAAGCAAAAGCATCTCTCTGGACTGCATTTTTTTGCAAGCATTGCAGAAATCATGTCGTCTTCAGCTTGTTAGCTAAATAAGCCCACTTTTGTAGTTCCATCTTTTCTGACTTAATCAAATAAATATGGGTCACCTTTTGAACTGCTATTTCTTGGGATTTTCTGGGGCTCTCTAAAACCCAGCATTTTAACTTCCTTGCCTTTCTTGCTATTTACCTTAAGGCTACATGGACCCAACCTTTTAACCGTAATAAGCTTCAAGCTTGCTTTAATTGCATTCATTCCATTTTCACCAGTTAAACTCTAATTCCTAACACTAAAAATTATATTCTAAAACACATGAACTGTGAACTAGAAAATTGCAACGCTTTGAGCAGAAGTAGTGGGGAAAGTGAATATTGTATATTATCCAGAGCATAGGTCTTTAACAAATACACTGTTCATTTAATCAGGCCTCAATGGCTAATTGATGTCTTATCTGAAAATCTGACCAGAGTCATGTTCTATCTTTGCACACTGATTACATTAAATTGAAATTGAAAATATTTTAAGGGTGAGCATCTTTGTCTATAAACGAAAGAGTACCCTGGAACTCAGTTGTGTTCTGTTGCTAGTGGATTGGTCAATTTTATATCTCATGAAAGTTGCTGTCTGCAAGAAACAGCTAGTCCTCTGTATATAATTACTAGTTGTTGCTAGTATCAATGACTTTAGTAAAATATTCCAAGGCATTTCACAAGTGTAATTAAGCAAAATTTGACATTGGGCCATATGAACAACTATTAGTGCTGATAACCAAAAGCTTGGTCAAAGTGGTAGGCTAGGTTTCTAAGAAGTACCTTTAAAGGAGGGAAGACGGGAGGAGATGGTTAGAAGGGGAATTCCAGAGTTTAGAGCTTTGACCAGCTGAAAGCACAACTGCCAATAGTGGAGCAACTAAAATAAAGGGGATGCTTAAGACGCCAGAATCACAGAATTGTTACAGCACAGAAAGAGGCTGTTCAGTCTGTCATGTCTGTGCCAGCTCTCCCCATGGCCCTGCACATTCTTCGTTTTTGGTTCTTGAATGCCTCAATTGAAGCTGCCTCTACCAGTCTTGGGCAGTGTGATCTAGATCCTAATCACTTGTTGTGTGAAAAAAGCTTTGCCTCATGTTGTCACTATTTTCGCCAATGCCTTAAATCTGTGCCCTTCTGTTTTCAATTCTTCCAATAGTGGGATCAGTTTTTCCCTATCTACTCTGTCCAGACCCTTGATAATTTTGAACAAATTTCCTCTTCACTTTCAGCACTGCTGCCTCATGGCAAGGGTTTGATCCGGGCCGCGGGTCACTGTCCGTGTGGAGTTTGCACATTCTCCACGTGTCTGTGTAGGTCTCACCCCCACAACCCAGCGATGTGCGGGGAGGTGGATTGGCCATGCTAAATTACCCCTTAATTGGAATAAAATTATTGGGTACTCTAAAATTTAAAAAGAAAACGCTTTTAAAAACAAAAACTTTCTCCATGGAAAACACTCCCAACTTCCCCAATCTATCTGCATAACTGAAAATTGTCATCCCTGGAACCATCTTTCCTGCATTCTCTAATGCCTTCACATCTTTCCGAAAGTGTGGTGCCCAGAACTGCATGCTCTATTGCAGTTGAAGTCGACCAATTGCTTTATGCAGGCTTATCACATCCTGCTTTTAAACTCTCTGCCCCTATTAATAAAGCCTAATGTGCTGTATCTTTTATAAACCCCTCCCTCAACTGCTACCTTTAATGATTTATGCAGATATATACCCAGAACCCTCTGCTCCAGCATATTTTTTATTTTGTATTGTCTTGTGTTCTTCGTACTTCACACTTCACCACCTTAATTTCATCTGCCATTTTTCTGCCCATTCCACCAACATGTCCATGTCCTTTTGAAGTTCTACACTATTCTCCTTAAAGTTGATACCTCCAAGTTTCATGTCACCTGCAAATTTGAAATTGTGCCGTCTAGGTCTAGGACAGTAATGTATATCAAGAGAAACATGGATCTAACACTGACCCCAGGGAACCAAGTATAAACCTTCCCAAGTCCAAAAAATATGCATTAACCTCTGTTTCCTGCCACTTAATCAATCCCGTACCTATTTGCTATTGTCCCTTTTTATTCCCTCGAATTTTGCCCATAAGTCTATTGTGCAGGACTTTTATCAAATGCCTTCTGGACGTCCATGTACACCATATTGTCTCGATTATCCTCATCAACCTTCTGTTTTACGTCATCAAAAAAACTCCCCAAATTGAATAAACAATAGTTGTCATTTTTTTTGAAAGAAAGTCCCTGCCAGATTTCCTTAATCTGTGTTTGTTCAAATGACTGTTAATTTTGTCCCACATTTAAGTTTTTTGAAGCTTTCACCCTGCTGAGGTTGAAAGTGATGGTCCTGTAGTTGCTGGCCTCATCTTTACACACTTTCTGGAACAAAACTGACATTTGCAATTCTCCAGCCCTCTGGCGTCACTCCCAATTTCCACTCTGATTTCTCTCCGTGTTTTCTCTCGGTGTACTTGGGTGTATTCTTGCCACCTCCACACCAACAAAGGTAATATTGCATTGCTTTTATGATTTTGTGTTGAATTAATTGAGTTATTTATGTACTTAAAAAAAAAAAAAAAAAAAAAATTTAAAAATAAAAAAAAATCTACTCTGCAAGCTAAATGGTTCTTGAGAACTTTTCCCCTATATTTCTAGCATACCCCTGGTCCCTAACGCTATTAATCCATACTTCAATTGATAATGAGCTGCTTAGTCTTGAGCTGAAAATTTTCGCTGGCCCATCGAGGTGTTCAAAATCAACGGAGGTGATCCTTGAATTCTAAAAGATAACTGGATTTGCTGAGGATGCTGCTTTGCTTTTGAGCCGTTTTATAATTCCGTTTTATAATTTATAATTGTTAAGAGAGGTCTATTCATGATGAAGAAAATATTGCTGGTCATACAGGAAAGCCAAGATCAGCTGGAGCCATTTTAGTCTTGCTGTGAAGCATCTATGAAGTGATATTAAGTACATGAATGCACATTTACCTGTGTTTAATTTTCTTTTTAGGCTCAAATTGATCATTACATAGGGATAGTAAGTAAGCAGATTCGAGATGTCACTGCTAAGTAAGTACACAAATTTGGAACACCCGTTTACATGGCAACCATAAGAGTGTAATTTTCCATTGCCGGCAGAGGTTGCTCTTCAATGTCTATTTAACACTAATGTAACTGCTTAACTGTTAAACTTCTTGGATTTAACTGACATTCCTTCAGGAAATGCATATTTGTAGAGCTCCAGTGCAGTATTGATCTTGCACCTGAGAACATTCTTCTAAAATGACTGCTAAAGTACACAAATTTGGTATATTCCTGAGGGAGATTATTAAATTCCACGTAACACCGCTTACATCTGTCTTCCACTTCTGAGAAGAACCTGTTCATGTGTGTCCTGGTCATGTGTGCCATGTGCACCACCTTCAGCTGCGCCAGGCCCGGCCTTGCGCACAAGGAGGTGGAGTTCACCCTGTGTAGTATTTTGCTCCAGATTCCTCCCCCTATCTTACATAGAACATACAGTGCAGAACGAGGCCATTCAGCCTATCGAGTCTGCACTGACCCACTTAGCCCTCACTTCCACCCTGTCCCCGTAACCCAATAACCCCTCCTAAGCTTTTTGGTCACTGAGAGCAATTTATCATGGCCGATCCACCTTGCGGCACCGCGGACATCGCCAACAGCTCTCAGCGTTAAAGCACCCGCCATACTAGACAGCAAAACAACAGCGACAGGCAAAATATCCAAGGGCCCAGCAATTGGTATCGATCTAGGGACAACCTACTCCTGTGTAGGTGTCTTCCAGCATGGAAAAGTTGAAATCACTGCCAATGACCAAGGCAACCCAACCACTCCAAGCTATGTTGCCTTCACCGATACAGAAAGGCTCATTGGTGATGCAGCCAAGAACCAGGTGGCAATGAACCCAACCAATACTGTCTGATGCCAAACGCCTTATTGGCCGCAGGTTTGAAGACTGTCGTTCAGTCTGACATGACGCACTGGCCATTCTGTGTCATCAATGACAGTGCCCGCCCCAAGGTTGAAGTTGAGTACAAAGCTGAAAATAAATCCTTTTATCCAGAAGAAGTGTCATCTACGGTGTTGACTAAAATGAAGAAGATTGCTGATGCCTATCTTGATCCCTCCCACTTCTCTCTTGTTTTGCCAGTGGGACCCTTACAACCTCTAGCAATTGTCCATATATGTCCACGCACTTGCCCTCCCCTAATTTGTCCTGTGCTAGTAGTCTGCAGAGTAGAAACATAGAAAATAGAAGCGTGATGAGGCCATTCGGCTCTTCGAGTTGCTTGCCATTCATTATGATCTTGACTGATCATCCAGTTCAATACCCTGATCCTGTATTTGAAGATATTGGAGCTCGTTCCCTTTCAGGAATTCAAGCTTTTCCGCTAGTTCTCTCAGGGTTGCTACTCTACCATCTACATATAGATCTCTGACCCTCAGCACCCTTCCTTTTCCAGGTTTTGTACATGGTGCCCCTTTTGGCCAGGATGAACCGATAGTTTTTACAAATGGGGGTAGCGACGGACATACCTTTTGAGTTTGAAGCGGTGTCTGAGCTGGTTCCAGGTTCTTAGTTTGGCAACAACCACCAAGCTCGTTGAGTACTTGGCTGGGGAAAATGGGAGCAGGGTGGTGACCAGTGCCAGCAGGGAGGTTGTGATATAGGAGGTATTTTCCTTCTGTACCCTTTCTATATTTGCTGCCCAGTGGTAGAAAAGTAGGGTCAGAAGTGTCAAGCCCCCCCCCCCGCCCACACTGCCCTCTCTGTAGGACGGATTGACCATAAGACATATGAAAATGAAATGAATGAAAATTGTTTATTGTCACAAGTAGGCTTCAAGGAAGTTACTGTGAAAAGCCCCTAGTCGCCACATTCTGGCGCCTGTTCGGGGAGGCTGGTACGGGCTGGTATGAGCAGAATTAGGCCACTCAGCCCATCGAGTCTGCTGCGCTATTCAATCATGGCTGATATTTTTCTCACCCCCATTCTCCTGCCTTTTCCCCATAACCCCTGATCCCTTATTAATCAAGAACCTAGCTATCTCTGTCTTAAAGACACTCAAGTGATTTGGCCTCCCCAGCCTTCTGCGGCAAAGAGTTCCACAGATTCACCACCCTCTGACTGAAGAATTCCTCCTCATCCTGGGGTTTTATTCTGCCCACACAAAAGCAGAGATTAGTTTGTTCATCTGAAGGATTTGGAGATGAAGATTAGGAGTGGTCTAAATATGAAGAGGAACCTTGGCAGTACGTTCATTTTTATTGTCTGCGCTCTCCCCGCTAGGGAGAGTGGGGGTGAGTCCCACCTCTGCTGGCCTCTCTTCACCTCCATCAGGTTTGACAGGTTCCACTTGCGCAGCCGGGTTCAGTTGTGGGCTATCTGGATCCCCAGGTATCTGAACTTGGTTTGGGAAGTTTGAACGGTAGTGTTTCCAGCTGTTTAACCCCCTGTAGGTTCACTGGGAAGGTATTGCTCTCAGCTTGGGTATATATCCCGAGAAGGCACCAAACTCCCTCTAGTCTCTTTATCTTGCCTATGCTGGCTAGGGGGTTTTTGAGACTTAAAGGAGCAGGTCATCCGTATGGAGAAAGACTCTGTTCCTTGTCTCTCCTCTGAATGCCTCTTCACCCCTCTGCTGATTTGAGCACAATAGCCAGCAGCTCAATAGCTAGGGCAAACAGCAGCGGGGGCAACGGGCATCCCTGCCTCGTGCCTCTTTGCAACCGGAAATAGCCAGAGCTGGTGGCATTCATCCGTACGCTCGCTATGGGAGTGCAGCACAGCAATTTCACCCATTGGGTGAACACTGGCCCAAACCACTCCAGTACCTCAATGAAGTATTTCTACTCCACCCAATTGAAGGTGTTCTCTGTGCCCAGGGAGAAGATCACTTCTGATGTCTCTTCCCTGGGTGGGGTCATGACCCCGTTCAGCAGGCGTTTGGTCGCCGTTAGCTGTCCTTGACAAACCCAGTCTGATCTTCCGCGATTACTTCTGGCAAGCAACTCTCTAGTCGTCTTGCCAGAGCTTTCGCCAGGACTTTAGTGTCAAGGAGTGAGATGGGTCTGTATGACCTACACTCTGTCGGGTCTTATTCTTTCTTTGGGTTGATCCCAGTGCGAGCGTGACCTGGACAGCGAGTCATTGAATACCTCCAGCAGGTGCAGGGCCAGTGCTGCCACGAACTTTAGACGTCCACCAGGAAGCTGTCCGGTCCTTGTGTTTTCCCTGCCTGCATGGAATTGATGGATTACATGACCACCTCCAGATCTAGCGATGCTTCCAGTCCATCTCTTCCTCCCCACAGCTAGGAATCCAGCCCCTCCAGGAACTGGAGTTACATCACCAACTCCCCTTCCAGGGCTAGGAGGTGTTCAGTCCCTGGTAGAAGGCCGCAAAGGCTCCGTTAATCTCCATGACCATCTGTCCCTGCTCATCCCAGTGCAATCTCTTGTGTGGCTGCCTGTTTTCACAGCTGGTATGACAGTAGGCAGCTGGCCTTTTCACATGTTCTTAAAAGGTTCCCCGTGAATGGCAGAGGTGGCTCACTGCTTTCCCAGTGGAGAGGAGGTGAATTCCATTTGTAGTGTTTTCCTCTCCACTAACAGCTCCATTGTTGGGGCTGTGGAGTACTGCCGATCCATCTCCTGTACAAAGTCAATCAGCTGCTGTTTGGCCACAATTTCCCTCTGCCTGAGCCCTATATGCTATTATTTCTCCCCTGATTACTGCCTTCAGTGCCTCCCAGAATGTGGAGGGTGAGACCTCTCCACTCTGGTTACAGCTTACATACCCATCGATGACTAGTGTGGGGCTGTGTCCAACCTCCATGGTGGGCACTGGGTCTGGTCTCTCTCCAACCTAACAACCACATAGTGTGGTGTGTGGTCTGAGATTACTATTACTACTACCCCTGGAAGTTCTGACTTTCTTGCCACAAAGAAATCTATCTGGGAGCAGTAAGAAAGGGAACTTCTTCTCTCTGGTTACACCTCCACGGATCCAACCCCTGCCCCCACCCCAAATGTGTCCCATGAAGATGATCAATTCTTTCCCCATTCCTGAATTAGCTGAGATCTGAGGCTGGACCTATCTGGCTTTGGGTCCAATACACAGTTAAAGTCCCCCCTCTCCTACCCTTCCCCCCCCCCCCCCCCCAAACGGCCCCACGCACACACATTTACTACTACCACCCATGTCGGGCCTCACTAATCATTACATATCACGCCTGATGGGCCTGTCCTACCCAGCTTTTCCTTATCCTCAGTTGGTCCTTCGCTCTAAGGTGCATCTAGAGGAGTATAACATCAAATCTCTGGCTTTTTAGATGGACCCCTTGGACCTTTTCACTGGGTTGTTGAGTCCTTCCTTTCTCGTTCCAGGTGACTACCCTGACCTGGCTGGAGGCGGTTTATGTCTCTGTGTCTCTTTTTTTCTCTTTCCCCCCCCCCCGCCCCCCCCCAAATGTTTTGTCTTGTGGACATGTCCCTGCATGTCCGGCATAGGGTCACAGGGGTGGAAACATCCCAGCTGATATGGGGGAGTGAGGCTCAAAAATATGACCGGACAAGATGCCAGGGCCAACACAAAATCAAACCAGAGAGAGAGAGGCAGACATAGAAAAACTCTTGAGAGCAAACGTTCCCATATACGGTGTACGTGGGAACAGCTCCACCACTGTTTTTATAGAGGTCCATGGTTTTGTGCTTTCCCAATTAGTTCTTCTCAAAGCTGTTCTGCACAAAACCATTTGCTTTTTCTGACATCTTGAAAAAGTGGTCCCTCTCTTTATATGTGACCCAAAGTCTTGCTGGATAAAGCATGCCGAAACGCACCTTCATAGAATTCACAGTGCAGAAGGAAACCATTTGGCCCATCGAGTCTTCACCAGCCCTTGGAAAGGGCACCATACTTAAGCCTATGCCTCCACCCTATCCCTGTAACCCAATAAACCCACCTAACATTTTGGACACTAAGGGGTAACTTAGCATGGCCAATCCACCTAACCTGCACATCTTTGGGAGTGTGGGAGGAAACCGGAGCACTCAGAGGAAACCCACGCAGACGCAGGAAGAAAGTGCAAAATCCATACAGCAGTCACCCGAGGTCGGAATTGAACCCGGGACCCTGGAGCTGTGAGGCAGCAGTGCTAACCACAGCCGGCCCAGTTGTTCAAATTGCCTTGACAGTCTTTATATGTACTCATTTTGTTCGTGTCCAAGGTTTGGTGTTCAGTTTCAGTAAGGGAACTGCACTTTTGATTTTTCTATTTATTAACTTTATAGGGCGGTACAGCAGCACAGTGGTTAGCACTGTTGCTTCACTGTACCAGGGATCTGGGTTCAATTTCCGGCTTGGGTCACCGTCTGTGCGGAGTCTGCACCTTCTTCCGTGTCTGCGTGGGTTTCCTCCGGGTGCTCCGGTTTCCTCCCACAAGTCCCAAAAGGCATGCTTGTTAGGTGAATTGGACATTCTGAATTCTCCCTCTGTGAAACCGAACAGGCGCCGGAGTGTGGCGACAAGGGGATTTTCACAATAACGTCATTGCAGTGTGAATGTAAGCCTACTTGTGACACTAATAAAGATTATTATTATTCTAAAACCATGTTATTATATATCTAATGTGTATCTATGGTGCTTAGCCCTTTCTAAACTTAAAATTTTTTTTTTTTTAAGAGTACCAATTCATTTTTCCAATTAAGGGGCAATTTAGTGTGTTCAATCCACCTACCCTGCACATCTTTGTTGTGGTGGGCGAAACCCACGCAAACACTGGGAAAATGTGTAAACTCCACACGGACAGTGACCCAGAGCCAGGATCGAACCTGGGACCTCGGTGCCATGAGACTGCAGTGCTAGCCACTGTGCTGCCCCCTTTCTCAACTTTTAACTGTGCCATAAAATGTTTTTTCCACTGCTACACTGTAGTTACTACCTGCTCATATATGTCTGGGTTTTAAGGTTGTGAAACCATAAGGATCAATGTAATGGTGCAGGCTGGTATAAATGTAAAGCAATTTGATCTTTGAAGTAAATGAAATAATTGTGAAGTGCATATCAATTTTTTAATTCTCATTTTAGGATTCAAACTAAAGTTCCTGGACTGAAGAGGAAAACTGAGTAAAGGAGCTCGTCCTGTGCTTGCTTCATGGCATGTTATCTTCTGGGCTGTCACTTGGATTGCCACAGGGAGGGTTGGGGAAGAACAAAATAGCCTTGGAACTGCAGTGTAATTTGCAAATATTTTCCATTTTGGTAGTAACAGAAACAGTGTTTAACTGTAGTCTATTTCATGATCTATTATATCACACACTAACATGTAAGAAGTTTGAATTCAGTTTATTTATCTCATTTGGTACAGAGAACGCTGGTTTGTATTAAAGATTTGAGAAGCTGTACATTGCACGTGTCGGGGTAGTGTCTTACTATGTGAAAACAAATCATGGTGCAGTTGGAGCTTTTGGTATTCTCTGCCCCCCCCCAGTTTGCACACTGTTTGTAGGATCTATGCTGTGAGGTTGGTGACAATTTCTAACCCCATGTGATCAAAATATTTGCTGTACTATTGTAGTGAAATTTGAGGTCTTGCTTTTCTGACTAAAACCTTTTGCTGTATTAAGATTTTACGGTTTTAACAATTACCCTGTTAGTGTTTCACTAAGCTAGGGAGTTGACCTGAGCAGCTCCACAGTGCTTGACATTTCAGAGTTAACTGAATTTTAAAGATGGATCCGCAGCACTGAATCATACAGTAAGATATATATTGCATAAAATAAAATCTCAGCATAAATGTACAACTCATCAAACTTTCATCTGTTTAGCAAGAAATGTATGAACACATAGCAAAATTTTAACTGTACTTCTGATTATTTGTGGACTGTATCTAATGCTATGAATAAATGTAACTTGGAAATTTCAAGCATTGTTTGATGCACAAATGTGAGAATGAACATTGCATTGTAAATGAATTGGGCTCAGGCCTTGGTCTGGGGAATGCATTGTGAAATAAAAATGCGAATGAATAAAGCTTACAGAAAAAAAATATGGACTTTGTGTGAAGCATTAAAGTTTACAGCTCTGAAGGCAATCTGGCTAATGATATCTGCTGGCTCTTTACTATAGTGAGTCTTTGGAGGTTGCCTCCTCAAAAGTCAGTGGAAGCACAGTCTTTGAATATTTTTAAGGCAGAGATAAATAGATTTTTGATTAACAAGGGGTGAAAGGTTATTGAGGATAGACAGGAATGTGGAATTTAGGTTACAATCAGATCAGCCATGATCTTATTGAAAGTGAGCAGCTCAAAAGGGTCAAGTGGCTCAGTCCTGGTCCTAATTTGTATGGTTGTTCTTTATTCCCGTACTTCAATGCCATTACAATAAAGGCTATTTGCCGTCCCAATTGTTTGCTGCACCTGCATGCCAGCTCTGTTCCCTGCACAAGTACACTCAAGTGCATCTGGGCATCAACGTTTACAAGCTTCATGTCTTTAAAAAGAAAAATTATTCTTACAATCTGGGAAGAATCTACTAACACACACTTGTATGCTCCGTCTACCAGCTTGTTGACTCACTAAACCTGTCTACACTTTGCAGCCTCCCATGTTCTCTAAGCTTACCTTTCCTCCTAGCTTTGTATGGTCAGCAAACTTGGGTACATTACTTTGTCTCCTCTTCCACTTTAATAATAGATTACAAATAGCTGACGCCCCAGCATTGATCCACTCATCACTACATTAGTCACAGCTGCCAACTTAATGCCCTGTTTATGCCTACTCATTACTTCCTGTCTGTTAACAGTCCTCTGTCCAGGCTAATATATTACCCTCAAATCCATGAGCCCTGACCTTGCATATTCATTTTTTTACATGGCACCTAATTGAGTGCCTTTTGAAAATCCTGGTATACTACATCGGTTTCCTCGTTACTCTGCTATTTACATCCTCAAAAAACTCTGTCAAACAGTATTTCCCTTTTTGTAAAACCATGTTGACCTGGTTTGAAGTACACCATGCTTTCTAAGTGCACAGTTGAGGCTTCCTTTAATAGATTCTAGTCTTTTCTCAGTAGCTGATATCAGGCTAATTTGCCTGTGGTTCCTCCTTTTCTTTCTCACTCCTGCCTTTCTGAACACCAGGGCTTCATTTGCCAACTTTCAATCTAGTGGGACCATTCCCTCGTCTAAGGATTTTGAGAAATCATGGCACAGGCACCACCATCTTTTGCAGCTCATCTGGTCCTGGGGAATTGTTGGATCTTAAGCTTCTATAATACTTTGCTGGTATTCATTACCTTAATTTCCTCACTTTTTACATCCTTTAATTCTAGTATGCAATTTGTGTCTTTGCTGTGAAGATGGATAGAAAATATTTGTTCAACGCTCGTCATTTCCTCATTCTCCATGATGATTTTCTCCTGTCTCTGCTTCTATAAGACCAATCTTTATTTAAATGAGTTAAAAGCTCCTAACTGTTTTTTGTGCCTGGCTAGTTTGTTTTTTTCCCCACTCTCCATTATCAATTGTTTTGGTGACCCTTTGGTTTCTAAAACACTCATCCTCAGTCCTGCTCCTATTCTTTACGGCAGTGGTAGATCTAAATTAACCTTTTCTCTAGTCTGTTCCACAACATGTTTCAGGAAACTGTCGCAAAATCTTCTACAAGCTCATCTTCTAGACCACCCTTGCCAATTTGATTGTCCCAGGCTATATGAAGTTAAAGTTTGCCCCACCCCACCATTATCGCATTGTCTTTGTTATAGTTGTGCCATTGGACAGAATATTAAAGAACTGTCATCAGTGTTTTCAGATTCTTGCTATTTGTAATCTCTGCCATTTAAAATCATGGGCTTGAGGAGCCATTGGCTGGCCCAGTATTTATTCTTATCCTTAATTGCCCTTAACTGAGTGACTTCAGCCATTTCAGAGTCAATCAAAGATCTGGAGTCACATGGAGGACAAACTAGGAGAGGATGGAAGATTTGTTTCCTTAAAGGACATTGTAGTCAAACCCCATCTGGCTCAGTTAGCAATGGTTTCAGTCATCATTTAGCCTTTCAACATCTGCCTCTACTCCAGACTGAATCACCGGTGACTCTGACACCCCAAATGCATCCACCAGTGACCATGGCTCTTAAATCCAAATGGAGTATTTCTGATTATGGTATTCAAGAAGGAAGCTCAACAGTTTGGGGCAGGCCCAAAATGTGTGCAGTTAGCCAGGCCAAGAGAACGGCAGTAATATTCCTCAACATTTGGAGGAAAAACCATTCATCCTTGCTATCCTCAACATTTGGGGAAAGAGCCATTCATTCTTGCCCTAGTGAAGTGCATTCTGTGTAACACCTTGTACTGAATTAGGCTCAACAGTGCACAAGAGGACATGGAGATGACCCTGTCAAGGGCTCACAGAATAGGGACCAATTCTGTTTCACTCTCACACCACTTCGAGCAGAATACGATGAAAATATATGGCCATCTAGGTCAGAAATAGACCCCCTGTCAAGCCGAGCCATGGAAAGAATCATCCTCTTCAAGGAAGAAGGTGGCACCAAAGCAAAGGAAAGCCTTGCATGAGAAATAGTGAATTTGAAAATACTGAAAAAGGCTGGAATTGGGTAGCTGGAATTTCAGCTAACTAAAACTGCAAACCTCCCCTCCACAAAAACATCCCCAAAACTCTGCAGACCCTTATTTCCCAAGATTTAGAAAGGAAAAGGTAATTGTTACAAATCGACAGCATTATAAGAGAGGAGACCCAATACTGGGTTGGAGGACGATCTAATGTGGAAAAAGAGCAATGGTGCAGTGCCTATGTCAAGAAGAGAAGTAGTAGGGCAGGAGTGAGCCTCCATTTGTCCCCAAATAGAATTGGGGTCTGTTAGCAGCCCAGTAATAAAACAAATTGGGGAGGACCAAGCTCCCTGACTCACTTTGGAGCAGAACACTGGATTGTGGGATTCTTACCCGCCCAAATAAAAGACTATCAATTTGTTAACCTTGATTTAAAAAAAGGATTTGGGCAGAAAAATGGGAGGACATTGAAAGAAGAAAAACCTTGGGAGCATGTTCATTTTAATAGTTTGAATCCTACCCGCCAAAGATAGAGGAAGGTTTGACACTGTTAATCCGACTTCTGCAATTAACTTATGAAATGAGGCCCAACTGTGAGCCACCGAACCCCCAGATATTGAAAGCTTGTATTAGAGGCGAAAAGGTAAAGTCCCCAATTGGGCTCTCCTCCCAGGTGCGTTAACCGGGAAACATTCACTCTTACCTAAATTCAATTTTTAATCAGAGACCGAGCCGATGGTGTTAAGCAACTTCATGGAGGGGGCTGAGTCTGTAATATAAAGAAGTAGGTCATTCGCGTAGAGACCTATTTCTCCACCCCATCTCAACTAATACCCCTCCATTGACTAGAGGACCTCAATGCTCCAGAGAGCGACTTTATTGTCAGGGCAAACAAGAATTGAGAAAGTGGGCTGCCATGCCTAGTGCCGCTATTCAAGGGAGAATAATCAAAGTTCAAAGCGTTCGGATGAACACTGGCTGTATGGGCATTATATAAAAAGCAAATTTATGATCAAATCCAAATCTCCTGAGAATATCAAATAAATACTCCCATTCTGTCAAATGCCCTCTCTGCATCCAGAGATACCATCATCTTGGGCTTGGTACTTGGGAGGGGGAAAGGAGGACATTTAACAGGCAACGTCGAAATTATCAGCCATTCTGTCAAATGCCCTCTCTACATCCAGAGATACTATCATCTCAGGCTCGGTACTTGGGAGGGGGAAAGGAGGACATTTACCAGGTGACGTCGAAATTGTTGGCCTTTCCCAAAGCCTGTTTGATCCTCCGAAATTAGATTTGGGAGGTAAGGCTCCAACCACAGTGCCGACACCTTAGAGAGTAACATGACATCCGCATCAAAAGCGAGCTAGGACGATGTAAAAAAACACTATGTTGGGTCTTTGTCCCTCTTAAGGTAGAGGTTTAAGTGTGGGTCAGAGGCAGCGACCGCCGGGATAGAGAATCATTGAACATGTCTGATAGTAAAAGGTACAAACTGCTCTGAGAATTTCTTGCAAAACTCAAATCGAAAAGTCATCCGGACCAGGGGCCTTGTCAGACTGCATAAAACCAATAGATTTTAAAATCGCATCGGGAAGTCAACTCATTGCTGTTATCCACCTCAACCATTGAGATAGGTGGACTATCCACCAAGTCGGACATGACCGATTTATCTGAAAGGGCTCTGACCTATAAAGATCACAGTAAAAGGATTTAAAAGCTGCATTGACCTGGGGAGAGCCAGAAACGAGGTTATCACCTGAATTGAGTATCTGAGTGATCTCATGGGTGGCCACTTGACATTTGAGTTGGTGAGCCAGAAGATGACTGGCCTCCCTGTGCTCACAAAATGTGCCCCTGAAGCGTTGTAACTGACGTACTGCCCTGCTCGTAGACAGTAGCTCAAACTGGGTCTGTAATTTTTTTCCTATTGCAATAACTCCGGAGTAGGATTCAGCGAGTATTGGTGATCCACCTCTAGAATGGAAACCACCAGCCTCTGCTGCCCCAACATCGTTGTCTTTAACATATATGCTCTGTGAGAGATAACTCCACCCCCCAAGAACTGCCTAAAGAGCCTCCCACAACATGAAAGGTGAGATTGAATCGAACCTGTTAGATTTTTATAGTCATTATGGAAGTGGCCACTGCTCACAAAATCTTTTAATCAGCTAACAAATGCAGTGTCTAATCTCCAGGATGGACGTTGGGTGGAGCTAGAATCTCGCAACAAATTAATTAAGTGCACGGCCTGGTCCAAAATAACAATTACTGAGTACTCAGCCGCCATCACCAAAGGGAGGAGAACCCTATCCAAAATTTAAAAATCAATATGCCTGGTGGATATATGAAAAAAAAGAGAAGTCCGTATCATTCGGGTGCAAAAGGATCCCGCCCTCCCTCTGCCCCAAGTCATAAAAGAAGCCAAAGTCCTGGCCATCCCAGGTGGAACAAGAGATTTAGATTTAGAACCACCTAATCTAGGGTCCAAAACACAGTTCAGGTCACCACCTAAAATAAGCTAATGTGAGTCGAGGTTGGGGAGGGAGGCAGCAGGGAGTTAATAAAATCCGTATCATCCCAGTTGGGGGTCTAAACGTTGACAATGACAACCAAGGTGTTCACCAGGGAACAACAAACAATAATGTATCGACTGTTGGGGTCAGCTATAATTTGAGAGGAGGAAAACCTAACTCTTTTATTAATTAAAATTGCCGTACCCCTAGCCCTGCCATCTAAACTGGAATGAAAGACCTGCCCACCCACCCCTTGCACAGCCTGGTCTGATCCCTCACACGCAATTGGAGCTCATGCAACAAAATTCGTGTTTAAGCCCTTGAGATGGGCAAATGCCCTTGACCTTCCAACTGGGCCGTTCAAACCTCTAATGTTCCAGGTGATCAAACAAATTGGAGGTCTCCCACCACCACTCCTTAATCAGGAGTCAGCCATTCCCATCAAGAGCGATCAACCAAGGGTCACTGAAAAGATAAAGTAAAAAGATCCACCCAAGATGGCCAACAAAATCAGAAGACCCAACAAAGGAAAACCAACAGACACCCATCAGCAAACTACCCGCAACCCACCCTCC
Source organism: Scyliorhinus torazame (assembly GCF_047496885.1). Classification (NCBI taxonomy): domain Eukaryota; kingdom Metazoa; phylum Chordata; class Chondrichthyes; order Carcharhiniformes; family Scyliorhinidae; genus Scyliorhinus; species Scyliorhinus torazame. The sequence goes on from NC_092707.1 coordinate 315,014,634, forward strand.
CCCTCCCAAAAATGCCATCATTACTAAGTGTAACGATCCCAAAAGCAAATAAAAGCATTGCAAATAAAGATTTATCCTAAAATTAAAACCTACATTTAACAAAACAAAAACTCTAAGCTCATTTTTTTAAAAACTATTATAATGAGCTGTAGCAAACTCTCCCAAACCAATCCCGTTAACTAACTCTGTCATTAGTAGAGAAACTCCCAAGTGAAGAAAAACAAATAAAAAAAATAACAAAACCTCATTTAACTTGCAAGCTTCACTAGTGACTAAACGTCACGCCAAACAACATCATTGAAAAAAGAAAGGAAATCATTGTAGCACCGTCAATATGACGCGAGGCAGGTTGAGGTAATGTCAATTGAAGGCTTTATTAAGCAGAACTTTATCCCCAGCAGCGTGGTTACAGAATGCAACTGCTGAGGGAAATGGAGGGAAAAACTGGGTTCTTATACCGGCATTTCTGGGTGGAGTCCAGTAGGTGGCAGATCCTATCAGGACCTGGCATTACTCCACCAATAGCCTGTCGACACGTGGTGTACCGTATTACCCCTAATACATACCACCACAATCATAAACTAATGTAAAGAACAAAACCCTACCTTGTAGACAACCTCAAATCTAATCAAACGTAATAAGAACACTACTCCAACAAGGAACAAGAAATACAAACAATACATTCTCGTTGAAAGAGCCATAAACCAGATGACACAGCGACAACTTATGCCTGTTAACAAAAGAGTCCTCATCGCCCAGCATGTTGAAAGAAGTATTTTTCCTGGTAAACCATTCCGAATTAGGCCGCACTCTTGTACAAAGCGATATTGACTACATTAAACGCATCACTTTTTCTCGCTAACTCTGCACTCCTGTCCTGATACAGCCTAATGGAGAGGCCTTCCCACTCGAAATCGCGGTGCTCCCTTGCCCATCGCAGAACCCTCTCTTTTTCTTTAAAACTGGAATCTTAAGACCACCGCAAGTGATGGATCTTCAGAATGAGGCTTTGGTCGAAGCAAACGATGGGCCTGGTCTAGTTCAGACAGAGATGTGAATCCATTCTCACCATTTTGAAGAACATGTCTAAGAAATATTCTGTTGGGCATTCTGCCCTTGATCCCCTCCGGCAGCCCTACAATCCGGATATTCTGCCTCCTAGATTAGTTTTCCAAGTCATTCAACTTGGTTCTTAATGGCTTATTGGTTTCAGCTGCCAAAATCAGCTCAGATTCCAAGTGCAGCAATCCAATCACTGTGGTCCGATATAGCTGCCTCAATGTTCTGAATTGTGGCTCCATAGACACTACAAACCTGACAGATATTCATTGATCATTACTCTGTGCTTCCTATTATTCAGTCACTGTATCCATGTTGCTATTGTCCCTTTTATTCCATGAGATACAACTTCTCTCATAAGTCTGTTGTGTGGCACTGTATCGAATGCCATCTCAAAGTCCCTGTACACCATATCAGCAACATTACAGCGGCGGGGCAGCACGGTAGCACAATGGTTAGCACAGTTGCATCACAGCTCCAGGGTCCCAGGTTCGATTACCGGCTTGGGTCACTGTCAGTGCGGAGTCTGCACATTCACCCCTTGTCTGCGTGAGTTTCCTCTGGATGGTCTGGTTTCCTCCCACACTCCAAAGATGTGCGGGTTAGGTGGATTGGACGTGATAAATTGCCCTTAGAGTCCAAAAAGGTTAAGTGGGGTTACTAGGTTACAGGGACAGGGTGGGGCGAGGGCTTGAGTAGGATTCTCTTCCCAAGGGCCAGTGCAGACTCGATGGGCCGAATGGCCTCCTTCCGCACTGTAAATTCTATGCCTTCATCGACCCTTTCTGTTACCTCTTGAAAAAACATCAAGTTTGTTAAACACTGTTTCCACTTCAGAAATCCCTGCCGGCTCTTCCTAATCAACCCATATTTTTCCATATGGCACTAATTGTATCCCAATGTTTCTAGAAGCTTTCCCACCATTAATGTTAAACTGGCTGGTCTGTGATTGTTGGGATTACCCTCACAACCTTTTTTTTGAACAAGGGTGTTGCTTATGCAATTAACCAGAGCTCTGGCACCTCCCAAGTCTAAAGAAGACTGGAAGATTATGGCCAGCGCCCCTGCAATTTTTATTCTTACTTCCCTTGGGTGCATCTCATCCCAGTGCCTTGTCAACTTTAAGTGATAACTGTCTATTTAACATTGCCTTCTTATCAATTTTGAACCCTTCTTGGGACAGGATTTCCTTGTCTGTCACGTCACCATGGCCTGTGTAGCATCCAATTCCTTGGTAAATACAGATGCAAAGTGTTCATTTAATACATCAGTCATGCCATCTGCCTCCATGTGTAAATTCCCTTTTTGGTCTCAATTAGCCTTACTCCTTGTACTGCCCTTTTGCTATGTATATGCCTATCAAAGACTTGAGGATTCTCCTTTATGTTGCCAGTTTTGATCACAATCCACTTTTGCTTCTCTATTGTGCTTTTTCTGCGATTTCCCTATGACAAGAGGCTGAGAAAATTGGGCCGAATCACACTGGAGTTCAGCAGAATGAGAGGTGATCTCATTGCTGCATACACGATTCTGAAGGGGCTTGACAGGGTAGACGTTTGATTTATTTTCCCTGGCTGGAGAACTGAAAACACTGGGGCATAGTCTCAGGATTTATGACAGATGAGATTTCCTCACTGAGTTTTGTGAATCGTTAGAATTCTTTATCCCATGCGGATTCTGCAAACAGTGAGTATATTCAAGGCCAAGATAAATTTGTGAGGCTGGACTTGAGAAACCCCATTGGCCGGAGGATCCCGCTGCCGGCAGGGTCATGCCCCACCAGAAAATCAGTGTGGCGGGACAGAGAATCCACCCGTGGTCTCAAGACATAAAGTGGTTCAAGTGGTAATATGGTTTACTACTCTTACTGTGATTCCTATATTATAGTTATTTGGTGCCGTAAGGGTTAAGAGCCTGGGTTCGAGTGTGCTTGACAGCTGCAGTCATGTTTTAAAATAAATCCTGGTTTGAAATGTTGGGATCCAGGGATGCAATTAAAGCATCGTAAAAAGCTTGGTTAATGGAATTTTGTTTTGATTAAGGGGATTCCCTGTGGAATTAATTAGTTTTCAGCTTGGTAATGTGATGTCGTTACTGGGTGGAGCTAAGGTATCAGGCATTTTGTAGGAAAAGCAGGAGAGTGCTGAAATAAAGCTGAGCTGGATAAAGCTGTGACCACAAGTCAGGCAATTTTGCTCTGCAGTTCAGTTAAAAGAGATTAACAGTCTTTAAAGCAATGTAGACTTGTCTGAGAACTAGGTGAGAACAAGCTGAGAAATAGCTTCTGAAGACATGAGTTTCTGCATGAGTCTGACAGGAGTCAGATCTTTTCTTTAAAGCAGTGTCAAGAGATCTCTCTTTCAAAGAACATCTCTGTAAAACAAGAATTCCTATGTTCCAAAGTTAAATTCTGTGGATTGAGAGCTGAAATTTATCTTGTTGAAATGGGAACAAATATAGCAATTAAGAGATTGTATTCACTGTGAGATGGTATTGTTTGAGGTAATTTTAAGTTATTTTCTGGTGTGCTGTTAAAGATTTTAATACTGTATTAGTAATAAAGTTCATTTTGATGTATCATATCCCTATTTATTTATGCCATCACTCCTGGAGCAAAGTATCCTTTCCTCACAGTCTTACAAAATTAAATTAAAATATTGGAGTTTCTGTCCAGTATTCTAGCCACTTTTGGTCTGAGATCGTAATACTATTTTGTTTGTTCTTTCAGGCAGTGCATTCAAGATCGCAAGCAACCACTCACTGAGTTTTTCTTTTTAAAAAAAGGTTCTTCCTCAAGTCACCTTTAATTATTTTGCCAATCACTTTATGTCTGTCCTCTCTGGTTCTCTGCTATCTACTCTGTCCTAACTCCTTATGATTTTGAACACCTCTAACAAATCTTCTCTTTAACCTCTTTGGTCGAGTGAGAACAATTCCAGCTCCTCCAATCTATCCACATAACAAGTCCCTCATCCCGGCAGAATTGGAGGAGCACAGAGATCTGAGGATTGTAAGGCGAGACTTGCTAGGTTACAGTTATAGGGAAGATTTGGAAAAAATGGATGATTTTAAAATAGAGGTGTTGCTGGAAAGGGGCTTAATGCCCGGCAGTGAGCAGAGGTGTGACATCAGGAATAAGGTGGGTGAACTTAAGGCATGGATCGGTACTTGGGACTACGATGTGGTGGCCATCACGGAAACTTGGATAGAAGAGGGGCAGAAATGGTTGTTGGAGGTCCCTGGTTATAGATGTTTCAATAAGATTAGGGAGGGTGGTAAAAGAGGTGGGGGGGTGGCATTATTAATTAGAGATAGTATAACAGCTGCAGAAAGGCAGTTCGAGGAGTACCACCCTATTGAGGTAGTATGGGTTGAAGTCAGAAATAGGAAAGGAGCAGTCACCTTGTTAGGAGTTTTCTATAGGCCCCCCAATAGTAGCAGAGATGTGGAGGAACAGATTGGGAAACAGATTTTGGAAAGGTGCAGAAGTCATAGGGTAGTAGTCATGGGCGACTTTAACTTCCCAAATATTGAGTGGAAACTCTTTAGATCAAATAGTTTGGATGGGGTGGTGTTTGTGCAGTGTGTCCAGGAAGCTTTTCTAACACAGTATGTAGATTGTCCAACCAGAGGAGGGGCAATATTGGATTTAGTACTGGGTAATGAACCAGGGCAAGTAATAGATTTGTTAGTGGGGGAGCATTTTGGAGATAGTGACCACAATTCTGTGACTTTCACTTTAGTAATGGAGAGGGATAGGTACGTGCAACAGGGCAAGGTTTACAATTGGGGGAAGGGTAAATACGATGTTGTCAGACAAGAATTGAAGTGCATAAGTTGGGAACATAGGCTGGCAGGGAAGGACACAAGTGAAATGTGGAACTTGTTCAAGGAACAGGTGCTACGTGTCCTTGATATGTATGTCCCTGTCAGGCAGGGAAGACATGGTCGAGTGAGGGAACCATGGTTGACAAGAGAGGTTGAATGTCTTGTTAAGAGGAAAAAGGTGACTTATGTAAGGCTGAGGAAACAAGGTTCAGACAGGGCATTGGAGGGATACAAGGTAGCCAGGAGGGAACTGAAGAAAGGGATTAGGAGAGCTAAGAGAGGGCATGAACAATCTTTGGCGGGTAGGATCAAGGAAAACCCCAAGGCCTTTTACACATATGTGAGAAATATGAGAATGACTAGAGCGAGGGTAGGTCCGATCAAGGACAGTAGCGGGAGATTGTGTATTGAGTCTGAAGAGATAGGCGAGGTCTTGAATGAGTACTTTTCTTCTGTATTTACAAATGAGAGGGGCGATATTGTTGGAGAGGACAGTGTGAAACAGATTGGTAAGCTCGAGGAAATACTTGTTAGGAAGGAAGATGTGTTGGGCATTTTGAAAAACTTGAGGATAGACAAGTCCCCCGGGCCTGACGGGATATATCCAAGGATTCTATGGGAAGCAAGAGATGAAATTGCAGAGCCGTTGGCAATTATCTTTTCGTCCTCACTGTCAACAGGGGTGGTACCAGGGGATTGGAGAGTGGCGAATGTCGTGCCCCTGTTCAAAAAAGGAACTAGGGATAACCCTGGGAATTACAGGCCAGTTAGTCTTACTTCGGTGGTAGGCAAAGTAATGGAAAGGGTACTGAAGGATAGGATTTCTGAGCATCTGGAAAGACACTGCTTGATTAGGGATAGTCAGCACGGATTTGTGAGGGGTAGGTCTTGCCTTACAAATCTTATTGAATTCTTTGAGGAGGTGACCAAGCATGTGGATGAAGGTAAAGCAGTGGATGTAGTGTACATGGATTTTAGTAAGGCATTTGATAAAGTTCCCCATGGTAGGCTTCTGCACAAAGTAAGGAGGCATGGGATAGTGGGAAATTTGGCCAGTTGGATAACGAACTGGCTAACCGATAGAAGTCAGAGAGTGGTGGTGGATGGCAAATATTCAGCCTGGATCCCAGTTACCAGTGGTGTACCGCAGGGATCAGTTCTGGGTCCTCTGCTGTTTGTGATTTTCATTAATGACTTGGATGAGGGAGTTGAAGGGTGGGTCAGTAAATTTGCAGATGATACGAAGATTGGTGGAGTTGTGGATAGTAAGGAGGGCTGTTGTCGGCTGCAAAGAGACATAGATAGGATGCAGAGCTGGGCTGAGAAGTGGCAGATGGAGTTTAACCCTGAAAAGTGTGAGGTTGTCCATTTTGGAAGGACAAATATGAATGCGGAATACAGGGTTAACGGTAGAGTTCTTGGCATTGTGGAGGAGCAGAGAGACCTTGGGGTCTATGTTCATACATCTTTGAAAGTTGCCACTCAAGTGGATAGAGCTGTGAAGAAGGCCTATGGTGTGCTCGCGTTCATTAACAGAGGGATTGAATTTAAGAGCCGTGAGGTGATGATGCAGCTGTACAAAACTTTGGTAAGGCCACATTTGGAGTACTGTGTACAGTTCTGGTCGCCTCATTTTAGGAAGGATGTGGAAGCTCTGGAAAAGGTGCAAAGAAGATTTACCAGGATGTTGCCTGGAATGGAGAGTAGGTCTTACGAGGAAAGGTTGAGGGTGCTAGGCCTTTTCTCATTAGAGCGGAGAAGGATGAGGGGCGACTTGATAGAGGTTTATAAGATGATCAGGGGAATAGATAGAGTAGACAGTCAGAGACTTTTTCCCCAGGTGGAACACACCATTACAAGGGGACATAAATTTAAGGTGAAAGGTGGAAGATATAGGAGGGATATCAGAGGTAGGTTCTTTACCCAGAGAGTAGTGGGGGCATGGAATGCACTGCCTGTGGCAGTAGTTGAGTCGGAAACATTAGTGACCTTCAAGCAGCTGTTGGATAGGTACATGGATTACGGGAAAATGATATAGTGTAGATTTATTTGTTCTTAAGGGCAGCACGGTAGCATTGTGGATAGCACAATTGCTTCACAGATCCATGGTCCCAGGTTCGATTCCGGCTTGGGTCTTTGTCTGTGCGGAGTCTGCACGTCCTCCCCGTGTCTGCGTGGGTTTCCTCCGGGTGCTCCGGTTTCCTCCCACAGTCCAAAGATGTGCGGGTTAGGTGAATTGGCCAATGATAAATTGCCCTTAATGTCCAAATTGCCCTTGGTGTTGGGTGGAGGTGTTGAGTTTGGGTAGGGTGCTCTTTCCAAGAGCTGGTGCAGACTCAGGGGGCCGAATGGCCTCCTTCTGCACTGTAGATTCAATGATAATCTATGATTAATCTAGGACAAAGGTTCGGCACAACATCGTGGGCCGAAGGGCCTGTTCTGTGCTGTATTTTCTATGTTCTATGTTCTATGTTCTATGTTAATTGGACTTGGTGCAAGTTAGGACATGTGCTGTAGTTTTAGTTGATTTTCAAGTTTCTGGAGTGTGCAAGGTGGAAGGTTGGGCAGGAGAGCATTGGGAAGTCATGATCAGAAATAACAAAGACAAGGATGAGAGTTTCACCGGCAGATGAGTTGAGGCAGGTGCACAGAGTTATAGAGTTAGGTGTTTGGTGTGATGGAAAGTATTATAGGGCCAGGTTCTCAGCACATGACCAAGCAGGATGCTCTTGTTGTAAAGCCTCAAAGTGACCAGGAAATAGAATGGAGTTGATTAGTAGGGAAAGGAATTTGTGGCAGGGTGAAGATAATCGCTTTGATCTTCCCAGTATTTAGATGGAAGAAACTACTTGTCCAACATCCAATATTGGATGAGTAGCATTGTGCCAAATCGGATAGCCTGAAACCTGGCATGTTTTCAGATGATGATTAGAGGCGGCATGTAGATGGGAATTAGGAGAGGGCCAAAGATAAATCTTTCAGACACACCAGAAGTAACAGTGCGGGAGCAGGAAGAGAAACTACTGCAGGAAATTCTCTGACCATGACCAGATTGGAATGCAATTAGGGAAGGGTGATCTCACCCAGCGATGGAGTGTTCAACAGGGCCATGCAGCAGAGAGGTCGAGGAGGATGTGGTAGGGTAGTTCACCTTATCATAGCCACCTATTAAATGTGTGGATGACATTCTTTTTTTAAAAAAATATGTTTTATTGAAATTTTTTTCCCAAACAACAATTTTTCCCCTCTTACAAAGCAAACGCAACAATAACAATACAGAAATTTTTAACAATACACAAGTAACAAAATCTTTGACCTAAACTAAACTAACCCCCCCCCCCCTTCCCCCTGAGTTGCTGCTGCTGGTCATCTGTCTTCCCTCTAACGTTCCCCTAGGTAGTCGAGAAATGGCTGCCACCGCCTGGTGAACCCTTGAGCCGATCCTCTCAGGGCAAACTTTATCTGCTCCAGTTTAATGAACCCCGCCATATCATTTACCCAGGCCTCCAGTCCGGGGGGTTTCGCCTCCTTCCACATGAGTAGGATCCTGCGCCGGGCTACTAGGGACACAAAGGCCACAACGTCGGCCTCTTCCGCAACTCCAAATAGAGCTAACCCCCAGCCTGGTTTGACCCGGGCCTTCACCACCTGCGAAATCACTCCCGTCACTCACTTCCAATACCCTTCCAGTGCCGGGCACGCCCAAAACATATGTGCGTGGTTTGCCGGGCTCCCGCAATCCCTCCCACATTTGTCCTCCACTCCAAAGAACCTGCTCAATCTTGCTCCCGTTATGTGTGCTCTATGTAGCACCTTAAATTGAATCAGGCTAAGCCTGGCGCATGAGGAAGAGGAATTTACCCCGCCTGGGGCATCAGCCCACATACCCTCCTCTATCTCCTCCCCTAGTTCTTCTTCCCACTTTCCTTTTAGTTCGCCCACCGACTCCTCCCCCTCTTCCCTCATCTCTCGGTAAATCTCTGACACCTTGCCCTCTCCGACCCACACCCCTGAAAGCACCCTGTCCTGTATCCCCTGTGTCGGGAGCAACGGAAATTCCCTCACCTGTTGTCTAGTAAACGCCCTCACCTGCATATATCTCAAGAAATTTCCCCGGGGCAACTTATACTTTTCCTCCAATGCTCCCAAGCTCGCAAAAGTCCCATCTATAAATAAATCTCCCACCCTCCTAATTCCCAACTGGTACCAGCTCTGAAATCCTCCATCCATTCTTCCTGGGGCGAACCTATGGTTGTTCCTGATTGGGGACCCCACCAGGGCTCCCCGCACCCCTCTCTGTCGCCTCCACTGTCCCCAGATATTCAATGTTGCTGCCACCACCGGGTTCGTGGTAAACTTTTTAGGTGAGAACGGTAGCGGCGCCGTCACCAGCGCCTCTAAACTCGTCCCTTTACAGGACTTTCTCTCCAGTCTTTTCCACGCCGCTCCCTCACCCTCCATCATCCATTTACGTATCATTGCCACATTGGCGGCCCAATAGTAATCGCCCAAGTTCGGTAGTGCCAATCCTCCTCTGTCCCTACTACGCTGAAGGAACCCCCTCCTTACTCTCGGAACTTTCCCTGCCCACACGAAGCTCGTGATGCTCCTGTCTATTTTATTAAAAAAGGTCTTGGTGATTAGTATAGGGAGACATTGAAATACAAATAAGAACCTCGGGAGGACCATCATCTTAATTGCTTGCACCCTGCCCGCCAGCGATAGAGGCTGCATGTCCCACCTCTTGAAGTCCTCCTCCATTTGTTCTACCAACCGTGTCAGATTAAGTCTGTGCAAGGCTCCCCAGCTCCTAGCGATCTGAATCCCCAGGTATCGGAAGTTTCTTTCCACTTTCCTTAGAGGCAAGCCTTCTATCTCTCTACTCTGGTCCCCTGGATGTATCATAAATAATTCACTCTTCCCCATGTTTAGCCTATACCCCGAGAAATCCCCGAACCCCCTCAAAATTTGCATAACCTCTATCATCCCCCCCCCCCCCCCCCCCCCGCTGGGTCCGACACGTATAACAATAGGTCATCCGCGTATAACGAGACTCGGTGTTCTTCTCCCCCTCTAATCACCCCTCTCCATTTCCTGGAGTCTCTCAACGCTATGGCCAGAGGTTCAATTGCCAACGCGAACAACAATGGAGACAGCGGGCATCCCTGTCTTGTTCCCCTATATAGTCGGAAATACTCCGATCTATGTCGACCTGTAACTACGCTTGCCGTTGGAGCCCCATAAAGAAGTCTAACCCAGCTAATAAACCCGTTCCCAAACCCAAACCTCCTTAACACTTCCCATAAATACTCCCACTCACCCTATCAAATGCCTTCTCTGCGTCCATTGCCGCCACTATCTCTGCCTCCCCCTCCACTGGGGGCATCATTATCACCCCTAATAGTCGTCGCACGTTAACATTCAGTTGTCTCCCTTTTACGAACCCTGTCTGGTCTTCGTGCACCACCCCCGGGACACAGTCCTCTATCCTCGATGCCAGTACCTTTGCCAACAATTTGGCGTCCACGTTCAATAATGAAATGGGTCTATAGGACCCGCACTGCAACAGATCTTTATCCCTCTTCAAAATTAACGATATCGTCGCCTCCGACATCGTCGGGGGTAGAGTCCCCCCTTTCCTGGCCTCATTTAACGTCCTCACCATCAACGGGGCCAACAAGTCCACATATTTTCTGTAATACTCCACCGGGAACCCGTCTGGTCCTGGGGCCTTCCCTGCTTGCATGCTTCCCAGTCCCTTAATAACCTCGTCCACCCCAATCGGTGCCCCCAGGCCTTTCGGGAACCTCAATTGGTCCAGGAACTGCCGCATCCCCTCCTCTCCCTCTGGGGGTTGAGACCTATACAGTTCCTCATAGAAGGTCTTGAACACCTCATTTATCTTTCCTGCCCTTCGCACCGTGTCTCCCCTTTCGTCTCTAATTCCTCCTATCTCCCTCGCTGCTGCCCTCTTTCGCAATTGATGAGCCAACAGGCGACTAGCCTTTTCCCCATATTCATACCTCCTCCCCTGTGCCTTCCTCCACAGTACCTCCGCCTTTCTGGTGGTCAGAAGGTCAAATTCCGCCTGGAGTCGTCTCCTCTCCCTGTACAATTCCTCCTCCGGGGTCTCTGCAAATTCCCTATCCACCCTTAAAATCTCCCCCAGTAATCTTTCCCTTTCCTTGGCCTCTGCTTTCCTTTTGTGGGCCCCAATGGAGATCAGCTCTCCTCTGACCACCGCTTTTAGTGCTTCCCATACCACTCCCACAGGGACCTCGCCATCGTCATTGACCTCCAGGTATCTCTCAATACACCCCCGCACTCTTGCACATACTCCCTCATTCGCCATCAGTCCCACATCTAATCGCCAGAGTGTTCTCTGCTCCCTTTCCTCTCCTAATTCCAGGTCCACCCAATGTGGGGCATGATCCGAAACCGCTATGGCTGAGTACTCAGCTTCTTCCACCCTAGAGATCAACGACCTTCCCAAAACAAAAAAATCTATCCGGGAGTACACTTTATGGACATGGGAGAAGAAGGAAAACTCCCTAGCCCTAGGTCTAAGAAATCGCCATGTATCCACTCCCCCCATTTGGTCCATAAACCCCTTAAGTACCTTGGCCGCTGCAGGCCTTCTTCCGGTCCTTGAGCTAGATCTATCTAGCCCCGGGTCCAGCACCGTATTAAAGTCCCCTCCTAAAATCAAGTTTCCTACCTCCAGGTCCGGTATACGCCCCAGCATCCGTCTCTTAAATCCCGCATCGTCCCAGTTTGGGGCATACACATTAACCAACACGACCTCCATTCCCTCCAGCCTGCCACTCACCATTACATATCTACCTCCGCTATCTGCTACGATGTTCTTTGCTTCAAATGCTACCCGTTTCCCCACCAAAATGGCCACCCCTCTATTCTTTGCGTCCAGTCCTGAGTGGAACACCTGTCCCACCCATCCTTTCCTTAGCCTAACTTGGTCCGCCACCTTTAGGTGCGTCTCTTGGAGCATAACCACGTCTGCCCTTAGTCCTTTCAAATGCGCGAGCATTCGGGCCCTTTTTATCGGTCCGTTCAGGCCTCTCACGTTCCACGTGATCAGCCTCACTATGGGCCTACCTGCCCCCCTCCCGTGTCGACTAGCCATTACCTTCTCTAGGCCAGTCCCATATCCCGCCTCCGCGCTCCCGCTCGCTCCCCCAGCGTCGCACACCATCCCCGCCCACCCACTCTTTAGCCATTTCCTTTTGGATTTCCGCAGCAGCAACCCAGTTGTCCGCCCCCCCCCCTCCCTCCCCCCCTCCCCGCTAGATCTCTTTCTAGCATGATTGCTCCCCCCATATTACTTCCGTAAGTCAGCTGACTTCAACTGACCCCGGCTACTCCTGCTCACTCCTCGACCCCCCCGTGTGGGGAACTCCCATCCGCCTTGCGCCTGTCTTCCCGCCTTATTCTTTCTGGCGCGGGAGCATCCCTTTACCTGACCCGCCTCTTATGGCGCAGCTCCCTTTCCCCTCCCCCTCCCCTTCCCCATTCTCCAACTATGTCCCGTCTTTCCCCCCTCACCGGCGCCCACATTTCCCCAATGTCTCCCCCCTTCCCAATTTACTTCTCAATTAACTTCAACCATAACATTAACAATAACATTTCCTGCAGCATCAGTCCCTCAGTTCCGATCCAATTTCTCTTCTTTGATGAAGGTCCATGCTTCCTCCGCCGTCTCGAAATAATGGTGTTTCTCCTGATACGTGACCCATAGTCTTGCCGGCTGCAGCATCCCGAACTTCACCTTCCTTTTATGCAACACCTCTTTGGCTCGGTTGAAGCTCGCCCTCCTTCTCGCCACCTCCGCACTCCAATCCTGGTATGCCCGTACCACTGCATTCTCCCATCTGCTACTCCGCACCTTTTTAGCCCATCTCAGGACCTCTTCTCTATCCTTAAGGCGGTAAAATCGCACGATTATCGCCCTGGGTGGTTCTCCCACTTTTGGTCTTCTCGCCGGAATCCGATTTGCCCACTCCACCTCCAAGGGGCCCGTAGGGGCCTCAGCACCCATCAGTGAGCTCAGCATCGTACTTGCGTACGCTCCACAGTCCACTCCTTCCACACCCTCAGGGAGACCCAGTATCCGAAGGTTCTTCCTTCGCGCTCCATTTTCTAGGGCTTCGATCCTTTCAGTACACTTTTTATGAAGTGCCTCGTGCGTCTGTGTCTTAACCGCCAGGCCCAGAATCTCGTCCTCAATATCTGTCACCTTCTGCTCCACCACGCGGAGCTCTGTCTCCTGGGTCTTTAATGTCTCCTTGAGCCCCTCAATTGCCTGTAGCAACGGGGTCAGCACCTCCCTCTTCAGCAGCTCCACGCACCGTCTCACAATTTCATCCTGCTCAGGCCCCCATGTCGCCTGCGCTTTCTCCGCCGCCATCTTGTACTTCTCTCTTTCTGACCCTTTGGTCGACGATTCCTCGCGCTGCAGCCGCCGCCGCCGGTTTTTTCCTCCTTCGTTTGGGGGGGACTCCCTTCTCACACGCCCCACACCGGGTTGCGTCGTCAAAAAATTCCCCGTTGGGGCTCTTAAAAGAGCCCGAAGGTCCGTCGGAGCTGGAGCCGCCGAAGCGTGCGGCTAGCTAGGCATCACCGCAACCGGAAGTCCCTTCAGTGGCCTTGATGAGGTTGTTTCACAGTTGTCCCCTCTGCTGCTAGAATTCACCTTTGATACAGGCCCTCAGGTCAGCTTGCAGCTTTAAGCTTGCCCTTCCCCCGCCTGCATGCTGGAAGAGGCCCTGTTTATCCTGCAGTTGCAGCCAAATATTTACTGTTTCTGCCGTGTCTGGCAACCCAGAGACATACCCTTCCTGGGGGACACTGTCGGGGAATATTGCAGCCTTCTTCCCACACTGGGAAATGTCAAACAAATGCCGTGGGGGCCCTGTAAAAGAGCCCAAAAGTCAAGCAGGAGCTGCCGAATATGCGACCTAGCTCTGCATAGCCGCACCCGGAAGTCGTGGATGACATTCTAATGGCTGAATTAGTGTTTAGGGAATGATGGAAACTTGATTGGAGGGGTTCAAATGTGGTGTAAGGGGCCACAACACAGCCTTGTTCAGTAATATACATGGCATCGTTAGAACTTGAGAAACATCCTCCCTACACCTTCGCTTTCTTTCTCCTACTATCTCTGTTCAAGTGTTATCAATTTTGTTTAAATTCTCACAGTAGTTTTTTTAAATGCATTTTGAAAAACTATACAAGGTTCTTCCTTTATCATTTGTTAAATTTAAAAACCATTGGGTTGGTACGGCTGCTTGTTGGAAATGATCCCAAGTAAATCCACTTTCCTCAACTGCATACTTTCTTAATCCTGTGCCATAGTATGTGGTCCTAAATTACGAGCATTATTGTAAAGTAAAATAAATAAATGATCTTTATTGTCACAAGTAGGCTTACATTAACACTGCATTGAAGTTACTGCGAAAAGCCCCTAGTCGCCACAATCTGGCGCCTGTTTGGGTACACAGAGGGGAAATTCAGCAAACTGGGGGGTGTACAGGACTGGAACTATGCAGAGGATTCCTGCAGGAATGGAATTTATGGCTCCAAATTGGCACGTAGAGTCATAGCGGTTTATAGCATGGAAACAGGCCCTTTGGCCTAGCTTGTCCAGTTTCTATCACTAAGCTAGTCCCACTTGCCCACATTTGGCCCGTATCTCTCTTTACCACCCTGCCCATGTAACTGTCTGTTTTTTAAAGGAAAACAATTGTACCCACCTCTACCACTGCCTCTTGCAGCTCATTCCAGATGCTCACCACCCTCTTGTATGAAAAAAATTCCCCTCTGGTCTCTTTTGTATCTCTCCCCTCTCACCTTAAACCTATGCCCTCTAGTTCTAGACTCCTTTACCTTTGGGACTATCTACTTAATCTATGCTCATTATTTTATAGACCTCTATAAGATCACCCCCAAGCCTCCTACCCTCCAGGGAAAAAAGTCCCAGCCTATCCTTATAACTCAGACCATCAAGTTCTGGTAGCATTCTCATAAATCTCTTCTGCACTCTTTCTAGTTTAACAATATCCTTCCTATAATCGTGACGGAACTGAACAGAGTATTCCTGTGTGTTGTGTTGTACAACTTCAACAAGACATCCCAACTCCTGTATTCAATATTCTGACCAATAAAACCTCACATGAATACCTTCTTCACCACCCCGTCCACCTGCGACTCCACCATCAAGGAGCTATGAACCTGTACCCTTAGATATCTTTGTTCTATAACTCTCCCCATCTCCCTGCCATTAACTGAGTAGGTCCTGCCCTGATTTGATCTACCAAAATGCATCACCTTACATTTATCCAAATTAAACTCCATCTGCCATTCATCGGCCCACTGGCCCAATTGGTCAAGATCCTGGTGCAATCTTGTATAACCTTCTTCACTATCCACTATGCCACCAATCTTGGTGTCATCTGCAAACTTACTAACCATGGGCAGCACGGTAGCATTGTGGATAGCACAATTGCTTCACAGCTCCAGGGTCCCAGGTTCGATTCCCGGCTTGGGTGACTGTGCAGAGTCTGCACATCCTCCCAGTGTGTGCGTGGGTTTCCTCCGGGTGCTCCGGTTTCCTCCCACAGTCCAAAGATGTGCAGGCTAGGTGGATTGGCCATGATAAATTGCCCTTAGTGTCCAAAATTGCCCTTAGTGTTGGGTGGGGTTACTGGGTTATGGGGATCGGGTGGAGGTGTTGACCTTGGGTAGGGTGCTCTTTCCAAGAGCCGGTGCAGTCTCGATGGGCCGAATGGCCTCCTTCTGCACTGTAAATTCTATGTTAATCTATGCCTCCTACATTCTCATCAAAATCATTAATAGATATAACAAATAACAGTGGACCCAGCACCGATCCCTGAGGCACACCGCTGGTCACAGGCCTCCAGTTTGAAAAACAACCCTCCACAACCACCCTTTGGCTTCGGTCACCAAGCCAATTTTGTATCCAATTGGCTATCTCACCCTGGATTCCGTGAGATTTAACCTTTTGCAACAACCTACCATTCGGTACCTTGTCTAAGGCCTTGCCAAAGTCCACGTAGACGTCGACCGCACTGCTCTCATCTAACTTCTTGGTTACCCCTTCAAAACCCAATCAAATTCATGAGACATGACTTTCCCCTTACAAAGCTATGCTGACTTTCCATAATTAGTGCTTACCTGTCTAAATGCCTGTAGATCCTGTCTCAGAATATATTCCAACAGTTTACCCACTACAGAAGTATAATTGGTCTGTAGTTTCCAGGCTTATCCCTACAGCCCTTCTTAAAAAAGGGGCACCTCTCCTGTGGCTGTTGATTATTCAAGTATTTCCTCCCTCGTCTCCCACAACATCCTGGGATACATTTCATCAGATCCTGGGGATTTATCTATCTTGATACGCTTTAATACCTCCAGCACCTCCTTCTCTGTAATATGCACACTCCTTAAGACATCACTTTTTATTTCCCCAATTTTCCCTAACATTCGTGCCTTTCTCAACAATAAATACTGTAGAGAAATATTAATTTAGGATCTCTCCCATCCCTTTTGGATCTGCACATAGATGACCTTGTTTATCCTTAAGAGGCCCTATCCTCTCCCTAGTCACCCTTTATGTATCTGTAAAAGCTCTTTGGATTTTCCTTTGCCTTATCTGCCAAGACAATCTTATGTCCCTTTTTTGCCCTCCTGATTTCTCTCTTAACTCTACTCCGACAAGCCCGGGATCCACTTGATCCCAGCTGCTTATGCATGTCCTTCCTCCTTTTGACCATGGCCTCAATATCCTGAGTCATCCAGAGTTCCCTCCTTCTACCAGCCTTACCCTTCATTCTAAAAGGAATGTGCTTAATGGATAGTGGTAGGTTGGGAGAAGCAACCACACCTAAAGGAGAGGTGGAAACATGGTGCATGTTAGTATCTTGCCATTTTTCAGCACACTACAGCAATACTTAAATTATTATTTGGGGATTAGTTAGGGGCCAGTGTACCAGCGAGAGGTGTGAAGTAAAATAGGAGAATGTTCCGAGAAAGAAATGGAAATGATGGGCTCAGTGTTGGTCTGACAGCTAAAATGCGATTGCGAATTCTGGTTATGGAACAACTAAATTAAATGTTATCTTGACAGTCACTTCCTCAACACTGCTTGGGCCTTTTGCTACTACATTCCAGTCAAAGCCCAAATCAATAGAAACTCCTCCTTTACCACTCCAAGTTCATTTGAGCATTCCTGCTTCCCTCCAATTCAACCTGGTATCACACCTCCGCCAACCTAGTTCAAGCCGTAACTCATCTTCCACTTCCATTCAAGCTGATGTTCTCCTTGATCGAACTTATACCTTTTCTTTGCCCCACCCAACAACGCCAACACACTTCAGTTCAAGCTTGGGTCTCAATGCTGGCACTCTCCCTCCCTACTTTCTCAATATTGGCATTTCTCCTTTTGCACTGCTCAATTTATTTTCTCTGCTCCCAGGATATTGGTCTCAGCTTCTCCATCATTCCCATTTCCTTTCATTACCATCCATGCTGCTCTTTCTTTGGCTTTTCTCATTATTTATCCCCTTCCCTTTCATTGCTATTCTTTGCCCTCTGTTGCTCCATAATCCTGTTGGAATGATTTTTGCTTATATATGTTTTTTTTAAAATAATTTTTATTTAGGTTTTCACAGAATATCAATAACAAAATGAAAAAGGAACCCAACAGGGTTAAATACAAAAGTCAAAAAACAACCCTCCATATCCCCCTCCCCCGTATGAAAATAATAAATTAACACCCCAACTTAACACAGAGCCAACATAGCAAATATATACACCCCCTCAGATCCTCCAGTGTAAATAAACATAAATAAAGTAACCCCCCCCCCGAGCTGCTGCTGCCATTGACCAATATCTACTATTCTGCCAGGAAGTCTAAGAACGGTTGCCACCGCCTGAAGAACCCTTGTACCGACCCTCTCAAGGCGAATTCCACCCTCTCCAATTTAATAAGCCCCACCATATCGTTAATCCAGGATTCCACGCTTGGGGGCCTTGCGTCCTTCCACTGAAGAAGAATCCTCCGCTGGGCTACCAGGGATGCAAAGGCCAGAATACCGGCCTCTTTCGCCTCCTGCACTCCCGGCTCCTCTGCACCCCAAATATTGCGAGCCCCCAGCCCGGTTTGACCCTGGATCCTACCACCCTTGACACCGTCCTCACTACGCCCTTCCTCCAGCGCTGGGTATGCCCAGAACATATGGGTTTGGTTTGCTGGGCTCCCTGAACACCTAACACACCTGTCCTCACCCCCAAAAAAAAGCTCATCCTTGTCCCGGTCATGTGTGCCCTGTGCAGCACCTTAAACTGTATGAGGCTGAGCCTCGCGCACGAAGATGAAGAGTTCACCCTCCCTAGGGCATCTGCCCATGTCCCTTCCTCGATCTCCTCTCCCAACTCCTCCTCCCACTTACCTTTCACCTACACCACCGAGGCCTCCTCCTCCTGCATCACCTGGTAAGTTTCCGAGATCTTTCCCACTCCTGCCCACCCCCTCCGAGAGCACCCTGTCCTGTACTGTGCATGGCAGCAGCCGTGGGAATTCCACCACCTGCCACCTGGCAAAAGCCCTTACCTGTAAGTACCTGAAGATGTTCCCCGGGGGGGAGCCCATACTTCTCCTCCAACTCACCCAGGCTCGCAAACTTCCCGTCCACAAACAGGTCTCCCAACCTTCATATCCCTGCCCTGTGCCACCCTGAAAACCCTCCATCTGTCCTCCCTGGGATGAACCGATGGTTCCCCCGTATTGGGGTCCACACCGAGGCCCCAACTTCCCCCCTGTGCCGCCTCCACTGCCCCCAGATTTTGAGGTCAGTTGCCACTACCGGGCTCGTGGTATACCACCTTGGAGGGAGCGGCAGGGGCGCTGGTACCCACACAGGATGCCGTCTCCAGCCTCTTCCATGCAGCCCCCTCCCCCTCCATCACCCACTTGCGCACCATCGTCGCATTGGCGGCCCAGTAGTACCCACAGAGGTTGGGCAGCGCTAGCCCCCTCCTAACTCTACTCTGCTCCAGGAACACCCTTCTCACCCTCGGAGTCCCTCGCGCCCACACAAACCCCATTATGCACCTGTTGACACGCCTAAAAAAGGCCTTTGGGATAAACACGGGGAGGCACTGGAACAGGAACAAAATCCTTGGGAGCACCGTCATTTTGATTGACTGCACCCTACCCGCCAAGGACAGCGGCAATGTGTCCCACCTCGTGAACTCCTCCTCCATTTGCCTTGTGAAATGAAGCCTATGCAGGGCCCCCCAGCTCCTGGCCACCTGGATCCTCAAATAACTGAAGCTCCTCTCCGCCCTCTTTAGTGGGAGCTCGCTAATCCCCCTCTCTTGGTCCCCTGGGTGAACCACGAACAGCTCGCTCTTCCCCATGTTGAGCTTGTACCCTGAGAAATCCCCGAATTCCCTGAGGATCCTCATTATCTCCGGCATTCCTCCCACCGGATCCGCCACATATAACAGCAAGTCGTCCGCATAGAGCGACACCCTATGCTCCTCTCCACCCCGCACTAACCCCCTCCAGTTCCTCGACTCCCTCAGTGCCATAGCCAGGAGTTCAATCGCCAGTGCGAAGAGCAGGGGGGACAGGGGACACCCCTGCCTCGTCCCTCGGTGCAACTGAAAGTACTCAGACCTCCTCCTGTTCGTGGCCACACTCGCCATCGGGACCTCATACAGCAGCCTGACCCACCTGACAAACCCCTCCCCAAACCCAAACCTCTTCAGCACCTCCCACAGGTACCACCACTCTACCCTATCGAAGGCTTTCTCAGCGTCCATCGCCACCACTATCTCCGCCTCCCCCTCCCTCGCCGCCATCATGATAACGTTCAGAAGCCTCCGCACATTCGCGTTCAACTGCTTCCCCTTCACGAGCCCCGTCTGGTCTTCATGGCTGACCTGCGGTACACAATCCTCATGGCTAAGACCTTCGCCAGCACCTTGGCATCTACGTTTAGCAGCGAAATCGGCCTGTAAGACCCACACTGCAGGGGATCCTTGTCCCACTTCAGGATAAAGATCAGTGCCCGGGACATCGTCGGAGGCAAAGCCCCCCCCCCTCCCTTGCCTCATTAAAGGGCCTAACAAGCAACGGGCCCAACAGGTCCATATATTGTTTATAAAATTCGACCGGGAAACCATCCGGCCCCGGTGCATTGCCCGCCTGCATGCTCCCTATCCCTTTGGTCAGCTCTTCCAGCCCCCCCCCCCGGTTACTTCCGGTTGCGGCGATGCGGAGCTAAGCCACACATTTCGGCAGCTCCCGCGATTACGGACTTTCTGGCTCTCCAGAGGAGCCCCAACGGGAATTTTTCGAAGATGTCCCGTGTGGGAAGGTGAGAGAAAGGTCCCCCTTCACTGTATATGGAACGGACAAGAAGTCCGCTAAAAAAGCGGCGTTGGAGCAGCGAGGGCAGCGAGGGAAGAAAAACAAGATAGTGGCGGCCGGAGATAAAGTGGAATGCGGGCTGGAGCTGCAAGAGTTTATCAAGCGCTGCTTCAAGGAGCTGCGGAAGGAGATGCCGGCGCCTGTGCTGTCGGCGATCGAAGGATTAGGGATGACCCAGAAGGACCACGAGGTAAAGATCCAGGAGGTGCAGAAAAAAGTCGATGAGAACGAGGATGAGATCTTGGGCCTGGCGGTGAAGGTGGAGGCGCACGAGGCGCTGCACAAAAGGAGGGCGGAAAGGTTCGAAGGCCTGGAGAACAGGTCGAGGAGAATCTTCGGATCCTGGGTCTCCCTGAAGGAGTGGAGGGGGCCGATGCCGGGGCATATGCGAGCACAATGCTTGAGTCGCTGATGGGTGCGGAGGCCCCTCCGAGGCCTCTGAAGCTGGATGGGGCACATCGGGTGCTGGCGAGGAGGCCCAAGGCCAACGCGCAGCCAAGGGTGATTGCGGTGAGGTTTCCCGTTTCCCGGACAGAGAGAGGGTCTTGAGATGGGCCAAGAAAGAGCGGAGTAGCAGCTGGGAGAATGCGGAGATCCGAATCTACCCGGACTGGAGCACGGAGGTAGCAAAGAGGAGAGCGGGTTTCAACCAGGCCAAGGCGGTGCTGCATCGGAAGGGTGTGAGATTCGGTATGCTGCAGCCAGCGCGATTGTGGGTCACATTCAAGGATCAACATCACTATTTTGAAATGCCTGAGGAGGCTTGGACCTTTATCCAAACTGAAAAGTTGGACTCAAACTGAGGGTTTGTGGGGGTGGGGGGGACGGACGTTGGATGTTTGTTTTAATCACGCGCAGGAAATGTTCCACGGGTTGGGTGATGGATGGGAATGGGGAAAGGGATCGGGTGAGAAGACTGTGCGAGAAGGTGGGCGCCGGTGCTGGAGGGAAGGGAGGCTCGGGGATGGGGGAAATGAGATAAGGCCGCGACAGGAGCTGCGCCAGAGGGGGCGGGGCATGCTCAGGAAAGCGCGGGTTTTTTCCCGCGCTAGGGAAGGACGGCGGGGGGGGGGGGGTGGAGGAACGCACACGGATTGTTGGGGAGGGAGATTCCCACACGGGGGGGGTCAATGGGACGGCGGGGGAAGCCGGGGTCAGCTGGCTTATGGGAGTATTATGGGGGGAGCAAAAGAGCTAGTCTCGGGTCTAGCGCGGGGGGGGGGGCGGGGGCAGGGTTGCTGCTGCACTGGCCGAGGGGGAATTGGACACAGAAGAGGTGGCTGGGGGACTGGAGGGTGAGGGCGGCGCGAGCGCGGGACTGGCCTAGAAAAGGTGGGGGGGGGGCGCCGGGGAGGCCCCCCAATCCGGCTGATAACGTGGAATGTGAGGGGCCTGAATGGGCCGGTAAAGAGGGCCCGAATGTTCGCGCACGTAAAGGGACTGAAGGCAGACGTGGTCATGCTCCAAGAGACACATTTGAAGGTGGCAGACCAGGTCAGGTTAAGAAAGGGATGGGTCGGACAGGTATTCCATTCGGGGCTGGATGCGAAGAACAGAGGGGTGGCAATATTGGTGGGGAAGCGGGTGTCGTTTGAGGCCAAGAATATTGTAGTGGACAACGGAGGTCGATACGTGATGGTGAGCGATAAGCTGCAGGGGACGTGGGTGGTATTGGTAAATGTATACGCCCCGAACTGGGACGTTGCTGGATTCATGAAGCGTATGTTGGGGCGCTTTCCGGACCTGGAGGCAGGAAGCTTGATAATGGGTGGGGATTTCAACACGGTGTTGGACCCAGCACTGGATCGCTCCAGATCTAGGACCGGAAAGAGGCCGGCTGCGGCCAAGGTGCTTCGGGGGTTTATGGACCAGATGGGGGGAGTGGATCCGTGGAGGTTTGCCAGGCCACAGGCCAGGGAGTTTTCTTTTTTCTCCCACGTGCACAAAGCCTACTCCCGGATAGATTTTTTTGTTCTGGGCAGGGCTCTGATCCCGAAAGTGGAGGGAACAGAGTATTCGGCCATAGCCATTTCAGATCACGCCCCGCACTGGGTGGAACTGGAGTTGGGAGAGGAGAGGGACCTACATCCGTTGTGGTGGTTGGATGTGGGACTGCTGGCAGATGAGGCGGTGTGCGGGAGGGTGAGGGGGTGCATTGAAAGGTACTTGGAGGTCAGCGACAACGGGGAGGTGCAGGTGGGGGTAGTATGGGAGGCGCTGAAGGCGGTGGTCAGGGGAGAGTTAATCTCCACCAGGGCTCATAGGGAGAAGAGAGAGGGCAGGGAAAGGGAGGGGTTAGTGGGGGAGATTTTAAGAGTGGACAGGAGATACGCAGAGGCCCCTGAAGCGGGACTCCTTAGGGAAAGGCGAAATCTCCAGACGGAGTTTGACCTGTTGACCACAGGGAAGGCAGAGGCACAGTAGAGGAAAGCGCAGGGGGCGACGTATGAGCATGGGGAGAAGGCGAGCCGGGTGCTGGCACGCCAGCTCCGTAAGAGGATGGTAGCGAGGGAGATAGGTGGAGTCAAGGATGGAAGAGGAGCTACGGTGCGGAGTGCGATGAACGTAAACGAGGCATTCAAGGCCTTCTATGAGGAGCAGTACAGATCAAAGCCCCCAGCGGGGGAAGAGGGGATGAGACGATTCCTAGACCAACTGAGGTTCCCGAGGGTGGAGGAGCAGGAGGTGGCTGGTTTCGGGGCGCCAATTGGGTTGGAGGAGCTGATTAAAGGTCTGGGGTGTATGCAGGCGGGGAAGGCCCCGGGATCGGATGGGTTCCCGGTTGAGTTCTATAGGAAGGACGTAGACCTGTTAGCCCCGTTGCTGGTGAGGACTTTTAATGAGGCAAGGGACGGAGGGACCCTGCCCCCGACAATGTCTGAGGCGACGATCTCTTTGATCCTGAAGCGGGATAAGGACCCACTGCAATGTGGGTCGTACAGGCCGATCTTGCTCCTCAACGTGGATGCTAAGTTGCTGGCAACGAGGATCGAGGACTGTGTCCCGGGGGTGATTCATGAGGACCAGACGGGATTTGTAAAGGGCAGGCAGCTAAACACCAATGTGCGGCAGCTCCTAAACGTGATAATGATGCCATCGGTGGAGGGAGAGGCGGAGATAGTGGCGGCTATGGACGCGGAGAAGGCCTTTGACCGAGTAGAGTGGGAGTACCTTTGGGAAGTGCTGCGGAGGTTTGGGTTTGGGGAGGGGTTTATCAGTTGGGTTAAGCTCCTATACAGAGCCCCGGTGGCGAGTGTGGTTACGAATCAGTGGAGGTCGGAGTATTTTCGGCTGTATCGAGGGACGAGGCAGGGGTGCCCCCTGTTGTTTGCATTAGCAATTGAACCCTTGGCCATGCCATTAAGGGAGTCTAGGAAGTGGAGGGGGGGTGGTCCGAGGGGGAGAGGAGCATCGAGTGTCGCTTTACGCATACGACCTGTTGTTGTACGTGGCGGATCCAGTGGAGGGGATGGTGGAGGTCATGCAGACTCTAAGGGAGTTTGGGGATTTTTCGGGCTATAAGCTCAATGTAGGGAAGAGTGAGCTCTTTGTAGTACAGTCAGGAGACCAGGAAAGGGGGATAGACGATCTACCGTTGAGGAGGGCGGAAAGGAGCTTTCGGTACTTGGGGATCCAAATAGCTAGGAGTTGGGGGGCCCTACATAAACTTAATTTGACGAGGCTGGTGTAGCAGATGGAGGAGGACTTCAAACGATGGGACATGTTGCCGCTCTCGCTAGCGGGTAGAGTGCAGTCGGTCAAAATGGTGGTCCTCCCGAGGTTTCTTTTTGTGTTCCAGTGCCTTCCAATCGTGATCACCGAGGCCTTTTTTAAGAGGGTAGGCAGGAGTATTATGGGTGTTGTGTGGGCGAATAAGACCCCGAGGGTAAGGAGAGGGTTTCTGGAGCGCAGTAGGGACAGAGGAGGGTTGGCGCTGCCGAATCTGGGTGGCTACTACTGGGCAGCAAATGTGGCGATGATCCGTAAGTGGGTGATGGAGGGAGAGGGGGCGGCATGGAAGAGGTTGGAGATGGCGTCCTGCAAAGGAACGAGCCTGGGGGGGTGGGGGGGGGGGGGGGGGGGGAGCTGGTGACGCCCCTGCCGCTCTTGCCGACAAGGTACACCACGAGTCCGGTGGTGGCGGCAACGCTGAAGATCTGGGGCCAGTGGAGATGGCATAGGGGTGCAATGGGAGCCTCGGTGTGGTCCCCGATCAGGGGTAACCATCGGTTTGTCCCGGGGAGGATGGACGGGGGGGGGGGTTCAGAGCTGGTATCGGGCTGGGATTCGAAGAATGGGGGACCTGTTCATTGATGGGACGTTTGCGAGCCTAGGGAGGAGGGAGGGAGGGGGAAGGGGGGTTTATTTGGGGGGCATTCAAGCAAGAAAATACATGAATGATCCGGAAAACTGACATGTACGAGAGGAATCCAATGTACAAAGCTCTGTATCATATCGATTTACCATGTTCATGTCTTGCTATGTGAGCTTTCTTTCCTTTTGTTACCGGGGCGGGGGGGGGGGGGGGGGGTTTGTAAGTGTGAAAAATGTTGTTAACATTTTTCATAAATATATTTTTTAAATCCCGCCACCAGTCCATTGTGATCCAAAAAGACGAGGTGTTGGGTGTCTTAAAAAATATTAAGGTAGATAAGTCCCCAGGGCCTGATGGGATCTACCCCAGAATACTGAAGGAGGCTGGAGAGGAAATTGCTGAGGCCTTGACAGAAATCTTTGAATCCTCGCTGTCTTCAGGGGATGTCCCGGAGGACTGGAGAATAGCCAATGTTGTTCCTCTGTTTAAGAAGGGTAGCAAGGATAATCCCAGGAACTACAGGCCGGTGAGCCTTACTTCAGTGGTAGGGAAATTACTGGAGAGAATTCTTCGAGACAGGATCTACTCCCATTTGGAAGCAAATGGACGTATTAGTGAGAGGCAGCACGGTTTTGTGAAGGGGAGGTCGTGTCTCACTAACTTGATAAGAGTTTTTCGAGGAGGTCACTAAGATGATTGATGCAGGTAGGGCAGTGGATGTTGTCTATATGGACTTCAGTAAGGCCTTTGACATGGTCCCTCATGGTAGACTAGTACAAAATGTGAAGTCACACGGGATCAGGGGTGAGCTGGCAAGGTGGATCCAGAACTGGCTAGGCCATAGAAGGCAGAGAGTAGCAATGGAGGGATGCTTTTCTAATTGGAGGGCTGTGACCAGTGGTGTTCCACAGGGATCAGTGCTGGGACCTTTGCTCTTTGTAGGATATATAAATGATTTGGAGGAAAATGTAACTGGTCTGATTAGTAAGTTTGCAGACAACACAAAGGTTGGTGGAATTGCGGATAGCGATGAGGACTGTCGGAGGATACAGCAGGATTTAGATTGTCTGGAGACTTGGGCGGAGAGATGGCAGATGGAGTTTAATCCGGACAAATGTGAGGTAATGCATTTGGAAGGTCTAATGCAGGTAGGGAATATACAGTGAATGGTAGAACCCTCAAGAGTATTGAAAGTCAAAGAGATCTAGGAGTACAGGTCCACAGGTCATTGAAAGGGGCGACACAGGTGGAGAAGGTAGTTAAGAAGGCATATGGCATGCTTGCCTTCATTGGCCGGGGCATTGAGTATAAGAATTGGCAAGTCATGTTGCAGCTGTATAGAACCTTAGTTAGGCCACACTTGGAGTATAGTGTTCAATTCTGGTCGCCACACTACCAGAAGGATGTGGAGGCTTTAGAGAGGGTGCAGAAGAGATTTACCAGAATGTTGCCTGGTATGGAGGGCAATAGCTATGAGGAGCGGTTGAATAAACTCGGTTTGTTCTCACTGGAACGAAGGAGGTTGAAGGGAGACCTATTAGAGGTATACAAAATTATGAGGGGCATAGACAGAGTGGATAGTCAGAGGCAAGTTTTTTACGCAGAGGGTAGTGGGTGCCTGGAACTCGCTACCGGAGGAGGTGGTGGAAGCAGGGACGATAGGGACATTTAAGGGGCATCTTGACAAATACATGAATAGGATGGGAATAGAAGGATACGGACCCAGGAAGTGTAGAAGATTGTAGTTTAGTCGGGCAGCATGGTCGGCACAGGCTTGGAGGGCCGAAGGGCCTGTTCCTGTGCTGTACATTTCTTTGTTCTTTGTTTGTTCTTTGTCCCTCCTCCACCTTCGGAAACCTCAATTGGTCCAGAAAGTGGCCCATCCTTCCCCCCTCCAGTGGGGGCTTGGACCGATACAATTTCTCATAAAAGTCCCTGAAGACCCCATTGATGCCAACCCCACTCTGCACCACACTCCCTCCCCTGTCCTTAACTCCCCCGATCTCCCTAGCTGCGTCCTGCTTCCGGAGCTGATGCGCCAGCATCCGGCTTGCCTTTTCCCCATACTGAAAAATCGCCCCCTGGGCCTTCCTCCACTGCACCTCCGCCTTCCTGGTGGTCACTGTGCCTCTTCCTCAACAGTCCTTCCTCATACCTCCTGTCTACCCTCACCATCTCCCCCACCAGCCTCTCCCTCTGCTCCTTGTGGGCCCTAATGGAGATCAACTCTCCCCTAACCACCGCCTTCCATACCATCCCCACTCGGACCTCCCCGTTATCTTTGGCCTCCAGGTACCTCTCTATGCTTCCTCGGACCAGCTCACTCACCTCCTCGTCCGCTAGCAGCCCCACCTCCAAACGCCACAACGGGCGCTGGTCCCTCTCCTCCCCCAGCTGTAAGTCCACCCAATGCGGGGCGTGATCCGAAATGGCTATCGCCGAGTACCCAGTATCCTCTACTCTCGCTATCAGCGCCCTGCTCAAAATAAAAAAGTTGATTCGGGAATAAGCCTTATGGACGTGTGAGAAGAATGAAAATTCCCTAGCCCCCGTTGCAAATCTCCAAGGGTCTACCCCTTCCATCTGGTCCATAAACCCCTCAGCACCTTAGCCACCACCGGCTTCCTACCCGTCCTAGACCTGGAGCGATCCAGTGCTGGATCCAGCACCGTGTTAAAGTCTCCCCCCATTATCAGGCCCCCCACTTCCATATCTGGGATCTGACCCATAAGTCCCGCATCGTCCCAGTTCGGGGCATACACATTGACCAGTACCACCCTCTCTCCCTGCAGCTTACCACTAACCATTACGTACCTACCGCCATTGTCTGCCACAATGCTCGACCTCGAACGACACCTTCTTTGCCACCAAGATCGCCACCCCTCGATTTTTGGCATCTAGCCCCGAATGAAACACCTGACCTACCCACCCTTTTCTCAATCTTATCTGGTCCTCCACCTTAAGGTGTGTCTCCTGAAGCATGACCACATCCGCCTTCAGGTGTGCGAACACGCGGGCCCGCTCAGTCCCCTTACATTCCGGGTTATCAGCCGGATCAGGGGGCTACCCGCCCCCCTCCCCCGCCGACTAGCCATAACTCCTCCTCGGCCAGCCACGCGCCCGCACCCAGCCCGTTCCCCACGGCGGCGCCTCGTGCCTCCACTTTTACCGCCAGGCCTAGGATCTCGTCCTCGTTGTCGGGCCTCGCGGATCGCCACCCCCTGGGCCGTCTGTCTCCAGTAGCTTATCGATAGAAGCCTTCATCGGCTCAAGCAGGTCCGCTTTAATCTCCCTGAAGCAGCGCTGGATAACCTCCTGTTGCTCCTGCGCCCACTGCATCCACACTGCCCGGTTCCCGCCCGCCGCCATTTTGTTGTTCTTCCCTCGCACCTTCTTCGGGTCCGCCACCACTTTTTTAGTCGCCCCGCTCCTGGTAAAAGCCATATACTGTTGGGGAACTATTGTACTCTCCTTCCCACAGCGGGAAACATCGAGAAAATGCCGTTGGGGGCCCTGAAAAGAGCCCAAAAGTCAGTTTTTTGTGGGAGCTGCCGAACGTGCGACTTGGCTCCGTATAGCCGCAACCGAAAGGATTTCTGCTTCTATTTAATGAATGGAATCACTTCCATTAGCAGTACCGGGAGAAGAGGCCCAATTTGCATGAACTTGTGCCACAGATATTTTATGTTCACTACCAGCACAAAACACTGATGGTTGACAGTATGTTCTGCATGCTCTAAAACGTACACCATTATCTCGCATAGACTGAAGCCCTCACCCAAATCTTTTCCTCTTATTCTTGCGCATATACTCATAGCCTCTTGGTACACTCACTTTCACATGTAGACATTCTTGTTCATACAATTATTGTTCTACATAAGATATATGACACAGAAACAAGCCATTCAGCCCAACCAGAATGCCGGCGTTTGTATACAACTTTCTCCTCTAAATCTACCACTGCAACCATATAATCCTTTTCCTTCACATGTTTGTCTAGTTTCCCCTTAAATGCATTTATGCTATTCGCTTCAACCACTCCTTGTCATGCCACATTCTCATCACTATTTGGATAAGAAGTTTCTTCTGAATTCCCTATTGGATTTCTTGATGACTATCTGTTGATGGCCTTTAGAGCTCTTCACCACAAGAGGAAACATTCTTTTTATCCACTCTATCAGAACTTTTCATAATTTTAAATACCTCTATTCGGTCATCCCTCCACCACCTGCTTTGTGCAAGAGAGAAGAGACCCAGCTCGTCAATCCTTTCTTGATATGTGTATACACACATTTCTGTTATCATCCTTGGAAATCTTCTCTGCACCCTTCCCATTGCCTCTAAATTCCTTCATATAAAATGGTGACTAGACTGCTACACTCTCAGTATGGCCTAACCAAGTTTGATACAAGTTTACCGTCTCTTCCCTAGTTTTCAATACTATCCCTCTGGAAATTAAACGTAGTGTTTGGTTTGCTTTTTTTAATGGCCTTGCTAACCTGTAGCACAACTTTTAGTGATTGGTGTATTTGTATATAGAGATCCTCTGTTGCTCTTCCCCAAATTTCTTTGAAACTATTGCACTTTCAAAGTAATAAGTGGCTCCCACATTTATCTGCGTTGATCTTCATTTGCCAAATATTTGCCTCTTTACAAGTTTATTAATGTCTGTTGTAACTTGTTAACAGTCCTGCAGTGACTGTACCACCTCCCAATTTGGTGTCATCCATGAATTTAATTGTGGGCAGAATCACCATATTTTTTTTTTTTAAGTGTCAGCTCAGACTGAAGTGGCTCTCCTGCTGCAAAGCCAGGTTTTTGCTCCAGATCTTGAAGCTCTCTTGAGTGACAAAATCAGTGACAGGGTTTATGCCATCACTTTGTTGGAGCCAGGCCTGATAGAGCCAGCAAGGCCATCTCCACAGAGATTGGGGTACCATCTTTAAAGTGCACCCCGATTAGAACTGAAGATCAACCCATCCCCAACGTGGTATCACTGGCGTTCATCGCAAAAGAGTTCACTATCAAGTTGGAAACCATCAATTCTTGAGTACCTTGGAGACTCTCTTGAAAAAGAGGTGTTAGCTCACTTGAATATGCTGATCAGGAACCCAATGTCTGCTTTATGAACCTGCTCCCAAACCTGACAGACTGAATGCTACATGTGCTGATAAAAAAATATGCCATGTTTTTTTTCAAAAAACTTACTTCAGTATGCAGCCAACAGGAACACCGCTAGTTGATTTTGTAAAATGATGGGTTCTGGTACAAGAATGATTTCCAAAAGCCTGGACTGCCAATCAGTAGCTCCTCATTTGGATTTTATATGAAAATGGCTCCGTCTATAACACATTTCTAAGTATATTCTTTATTTGGAAATATTCCGATTCATCTTCCTTTTCAATCAGGCATTACCGTCCAACCACGTTAAGTTTGCATTTTTCAAAGCTAATTATTGACAGCGGCAACTTTGGTAACTGTATTTTTAATTTATTGGATATCATACATTCAAACCAAAACATTAAAAATTAAAACCATTTTACATCATTTCGGTATAAAAAAGAAACTGACCACATGTTCTGATAGGATTTGATGCTGCACAGGCCACACGCGAACCATATTAATTAAACACATACAACTATGATTCTTCCATTAATTTCAAAAATAATTTCATGCATGAAGCAATTTCTTCATATACATTATATTACAATGTGTAACAAATTTATTAATTATATATAAATATCTACAATATTTAAAAATCAAATACAAAAATGATGTAAGAATTATATTTTCCAAAATGAATCAAAAAATTATATTGTTGCATTTTTTAACCATTTCATGTAGGTACTTAAATTATTTCCATAGATATTTGTAATATTGCTATTAGTTTTATAATCCTACTGTGTAACATGTTGCCGGTGCCAAATGACACTTGTACACTTTCATTTGGATACAAATTAAAGAAAACACAATTTTCCAAAATTATCAAATTTTGAAAGGCAAAAGGATTAGCACAAATACAGACTATAAATAATAATACAAACACTGTTTATTACCATTATTAATCTGATATTCTTATGATCTATGCAACTAATATGAAACCACCATGCTAGTGGCTACACTGCATAGTGAGCTTTGGCTTGCTGAATTTAGACACCAATTTAATAATCAACATCCACAATTAAACATTATAAGGCAACATTTCTTGAAATGTGAACATTTTGTAAAGCTGAAATGTGATAGTCCACTAAAGATGCTGAAAGATATTACATTGCTTCCTAAACTAATAGTCAGTGAGATTGTGCTGACTGTAATGAGAAAACTGGGGTCATAATATCATGGGGCATTTTATACACACATTCTGTAGCCACCAAATTATCTCATAATGCTAGAACCAGGACTTGGAAGCATCTTTTTGCATATTTGTTTCTAGTACTAACAGATAAAATACAGGATGTGTCTTGACAACTCAGCTATGTGTGATCTGTGAATGAGTGAACTCCCACATGTGCAGTGATCACATTAGAATGCGCAACCAATGCCGGGATCAATTCATGATGTGGAGATGCCGGCGTTGGACTGGGGTGAGCACAGTATGAAGTCTTACAACACCAGGTTAAAGTCCAACAGGTTTGTTTCGATGTCACTAGCTTTCGGAGCGCTGCTCCTTACTCAGGTGAATGAAGAGGTCTGTTCCAGAAACACATATATAGACAGATTCAAAGATGCCAAACAATGCTTGGAATGCAAGCATTAGCAGGTGATTAAATCTTTACAGATCCAGAGATGGGGTAACCCCAGGTTAAAGAGGTGTGAATTGTATCAAGCCAGGACAGTTGGTAGGATTTCGCAGGCCAGATGGTGGGGGATGAATGTAATGCGACATGAATCCCAGGTCCCGGTTGAGGCCGCACTCATGTGTGCGGAAAGTCAAGGGCATTCAGCCTCTGATCTCCGGGTAAGCGTTCTCCAAGGCGGCCTTCAGGACGCGCGACAACGCAGAATCACCGAGCAGAAACTTATAGCCAAGTTCCGCACACGAGTGCGGCCTCAACCGGGACCTGGGATTCATGTCGCATTACACTCATCCCCCACCATCTGGCCTGCGAAATCCTACCAACTGTCCTGGCTTGATACAATTCACACCTCTTTAACCTGGCGTTACCCCATCTCTGGATCTGTAAAGATTTAATCACCTGCTAATGCTCGCATTCCAAGCATTGTTTGGCATCTTTGAATCTGTCTATATATGTGTTTCTGGAACAGACCTCTTCATTCACCTGAGGAAGGAGCAGCGCTCCGAAAGCTAGTGACATCGAAACAAACCTGTTGGACTTTAACCTGGTGTTGTAAGACTTCGTACTGGGATCAATTCAGGCATGCGTACCTATGTCCTCTCCAGCATTGTCTGATGGCCACTTCTCCCTCCCTCACTCCTGGTCCCAGTTGGCATAGCAGTACTCACCAGCCTGGATGGGATTTGCAAAGGGATATGGCAGGCCCTCCTTCCCATCAGCTGTCAGTCAGGGGCTGCTCCTGCCTGGCCAGGTTTTCACTGCCAGTCCTGCCCTGTGCTTATCCAAGATGCCACACCACTACTTCCCACATCTTTCTCTGTCGCAAACCAGGGCCTGGGAATGTACCAAATGTAGTCAGATGGAGGGAGGGGTTGGTCTCGAAACTTTAACTGTTTCCTTGCTTTGGATGCATGTGGATGAGGTATCACACTCTGGGTTTTATTTCCCTTTCTTTTCTGTGCACAATTGAACAGAGCCATCTTTCTGACATGCAGCTGCCTGAGGCACCGATGCTTCAGTCGATGGCAATACATTTGCACATGTGCGAATCTAGTGAATCATAGAATCACTACAGTACAGAAGGAGGCCATTCAGTCCATCAATCTGTACCGACCCTCTGAAAGAGCACCCTACCTAGGCCCACCCTATCCCCGTAACCCAGTAATCTCACCTAACCTTTTGGACACAAAGGGACAATTTGGCAAGGCCAGTCCACTTAACCGTCACTTCTTTGGACTGTGGGAGGAAACTGGAACACCCGGAGGAAACCCACGCAGACACGGGAAGAAAGTGCAAACTCCACACAGAGAGTCACCCAAGACCGGAATTGAACCTGGGTCCCTGGCGCTGTGAGGCAGCAGAACTAACCACTGTGCCACCCTATGGTTGCCTTGCCAGCAAACCCAGACTTAGAGAATTGCACTTGTGGCAAATACTTTCTTTTATAATTTGTAAATGTTATAAGACAATCAATAACTCACAGCCAATACATTCACTGCCCAACTGTCAAACATAAAGAATTTCACAAAATCCAAATGTAAGTAGTAGCAGTTGTCTTACATCTGGAAATTGAACAATTAAACTACAATAACACAAAATTATTGCAGTAGGATATCATTTTATTCATTGCTGATAGTTTAAAATCCAAACTCAAGTTTAAACAAAGCCCTGATTTTATTTCAATCTTTTAAAAATTGACAGCACCATGTATACTATATATATATATTTATTTTAAATAACTGATTATTGTGCAGAACTGTACAAAGGCACTTGTGCATAGGACTTCAAGTCAGATAACCATGATTCATCAGTGCTGGACTATGAAATACAAATAACATTCAAATAAATGCCATGGCATAAAAGGATACAGGAGCAATAATAGCGGTATTGAGGTGTACTATTTTAGGGTAGTTAGAGGAACCTATCAATAAAATACTATAACATGATTTGGAAAACATATAATTTTAGTTAGGTAAATGGATGCTTTCTACTGAGGTTGTGTAATTCTATTTCTTCAAAATATTTAGCATTAGTAGGTACTCCTCGGAGTATGTTCAAGATTTTAAACAATAAAGGCCTATTTTTGGCACAGCCCAGAAAGGCTACCTTAGCTAACCTAAACAAAAAATGAAACAGAAATCCCTATAATCTGCCAAGGTTCCATGAACCAATTATGCTTTTGTTGTCTTTTCAATTCACTAAAATAACTTTCGCCATGATGCTTTGTCTCTATACACATGGGCCTCCTTTCTACATGTACAGATCAACTCAGACAAATCATCACAAGATAGGTTTGACTGAAGACTGTCTTTCTATCTCATTGTTCTTATTCTTCCAGAAGAAGAAGCCAGCTTTCTTCCCAAGTTTCTTAAATGAAGCCAGCAGCCCAGCTTTAACCACTCTTTTTGGCACTGTTCAAGCTCTGATCACCCTGTGTGAAAAGCATCATGGACTTGACAACAAAATATACAATAATCAGCAAAATAAAAGGGGGCAGTTTGACATGCAAGAAAGGGATGTGGGACTTGGCATTACTCCAAGATATCTGAAATTGGGCAGAAGATGCATAACTAGGAGATGAGGCTTACTACCTCTATGCTACTTTGAACTCCAATTCAGCATCAACTTGCATTTATAAAGAGCCGTAATTCCATCGATCCTGCTGCGACCACTGAAGACTATCTCTTCATGGCGTGCTGCAGATAAATGTCGACAGGTGTTGGGGCTCGCATTACCAGCCCATCTCATTCCCACCTGCCTTTATTACTACCACTCCTTGGGACTGCAAAGTGAAAGGTAGCAGTAGACTCAGGGTGTGGTTGTAATGATATCATTCTGTAAATTAAGGGTTTTAGTGATGAATTGTCCTTCTTCCATTGCAGCCTAATTTTGTTCTTGTTGACAACCTTAATGAGGACATAAGAATTTTATAAAACTTGTCATCCTTGGTGTCCCACTGGTCCTTTCATCTGATCCCACAAAACCTTTGCTGCACCAATGTCAGATTTTCATCGGGTTTCTTTTAGTAGTGGAAGCTTACCAGGTGTCTGGATAACATGGCAGGTTAATTTGGGCCAAGAAAGTGAATTTGGGTTACAATGAGGTAGGAGAAATGGGCAGAAGTACTGCCCCACCATTTACCCTGCTGTAGAAAGGGATTTCCAGCCTATGATATGAACTGCTTGATAATTCCTCCCAGAACACACTATCCTTGTACAATGCTAATTAAGGATAGCACTAAAATTCATTTAAGTCGGTACTGCTCTGAATTCAGACATAGAATTAATGATGCAAGGAACACAATAACATCTAAAACACGGAGGTTCCATGTCTATAATTTTGATTCTTTCCTAGAAAACAGACCTACAAATTATTTAGCAGCGATTAATAACGGTGTATGAATCAGCACTGGCTCATTCTATGAAACAGATTGAGCCTTTTGCACCTTCAAGAATTGTGTAAACCTTTAAAAGCCTCTGCACTAACAAAAATAATTAGAATAGTTTATTCTGAATAAAAATATACGTGTAAACTTGAACTGAATTCTGCAGCAGTTCTTTTCTTGCAGAATGATATTGCATTATGCTGGCAATAACCCTGTTTCAAAATCACTCTGTGATAACCACCTCCGCAATGCACTAGTGCTTTTGGTTCATAGGACATGCATTTGTTGCAATATGTTAACACCTGCTAAGAAGGCAATTTCAAAAGATGCTTATCCAAATTAAATTTTTGGCTCTAGATAATCTCGGTCAAAATTGTTTTTAAAAAAAAAAGTTAAATGACAATGCATCAGGGCTGGTCCGAATGCAGGCTGCATTTTGTCCTCCCTTTCAGCATCGTCAGCGACATTCACATCATGAGCTTCACAATCACAATATATGTATCGTGGACACTTGATATCTTACACAAACACACACAATTCTTTTTAATATATGCACCATTAAGCAGTTTTGCTTTATAGCAGCCAAGTTGTTATTGAGGCATTTAGGATTCCATTTTTTAAATAAGGTCACTGGAAAATGTATTTCTTCCTTCAAAGACATCGCCAT
The DNA here is from genome assembly GCF_047496885.1 of Scyliorhinus torazame. Lineage (NCBI taxonomy): Eukaryota > Metazoa > Chordata > Chondrichthyes > Carcharhiniformes > Scyliorhinidae > Scyliorhinus > Scyliorhinus torazame. The sequence continues at coordinate 315,050,157 of NC_092707.1, forward strand.
ACAAATATACTGAAAACAAACAAGAATGCATTCATGAATTAATTTTCCATGAATTTATGTTGAAAATGCTATTAGTTAAATTGAAATATTCAGCAAAAATATTGCATATTTCTTGAGCACCAAGGTACTGGAATATTTTTAAAAACTACAGCATACAATGGCTTTTCCTATTACCTTCAAACAAATTCTTGGGAAATAGAATTAAATTTATGAACCACAGAAAACATCGTTTTGGAGGTTTTATCAAACTACATTTTATGGCACACAATTGCCCTTGAACTAACTGGTGTGCTAGGCCATTTCAGAGGGTGTTTAAGAGACAAAAACATTGTATGTCTGGTGTCACGTGTAGGCCAGACCAGGTAAGGGTGGCAGGTTTTCTTCCCCAAAGGACATTAGTGAACCAGATGGGTTATTAGGACAATCGACGGTGGTTTCATCATTAGATTTTTAATTCCAGATTTTTATTGAGTTCACATTTCACGGCATTTTGGCACAGTGGTTAGCACTGCTATCTCACAGCTCCAGGTCCTCCAAGGCGGGTTTTCCCACAGCGGAGACAGCTTGTCAACAGGATCTTCTGGTCCCGCAAAAGTCAATAGCCCTTTATATTCCTTGCCTTGGTCACCATCAGGGAACCCGACATGGGTGTTGACTCCATTGGCACTGGAAGATACTGCCAGCAGGAAGGGCTGGAGAATTCCACCCATAGATTGAATGGTAAAGATCAGTAAAATATTGTATCCATTCGTGTGTGGTCTTCCCCAAGGTAGGTACTTGGATCATTGTCTGTTGATTCTCTATCCTTTAAATGGTGGTTTATTATTGCCCTCCACTCTCAGGACGTGTTGAAGCTTTTCATCTTGCACTCATCAGGACAATTCGCAAAATATAGACCATACCCAAGCAGCCCGTGCTTGCAAAACTGAAGACCCAGTCATTCAGAAATTGGACAACATATCCTAAATAATTCCCAGTGTGCGAAGAAATAGGTTGACAACCAATTTAAGATAGTCAATCAGGCTCATGGCATGGCACATTTGGGTGTCCTGGAAGCTACATATATTAACAAATTTTTCTTTGCATACAGAAAGAACATGGCATGTGAGAGTACCTTTAAGAAATGAGTGTTTAAGAAATGTACATTTAAGAAATGGGTGTTTATCAGTGATGCCAGAGTGTGGGTGGAGCTGGGCTGTCTGTCAGCTTTTTACTTTCATTTTAGGCTGTTTGCTGCAGGGTGTGTTTTAGTTTCGTTTTCAGATCTGGATAGCTGCAGTCAGAGCCAGGAGGTGTGCGAGTCTCGCTCTCTGTAATCTAAAGACTGTAAATCGATCCTTTGGTGATTTAAAACTAATAACTACTCTCAGTAGTGACTTTAACCTGATGTGTTTTGTTTAAAGGTTTTTTAAAAGTCTTATGGATGTTAAAAGGACAGCTTCAGGATTACTTCGTGCTGTATTCTTTGGGGGTTATATTTGAATTAATGGTTGCTAAGATGTTCATTGTATGTTTTAAAAAGGTTAACTTGAGTTCATAGAATAAACATTGTTGCTTTTAAAAATACTTTTCCATTTCTGCTGTACCACACCTGTAGAGTGGGCCGTGTGCTCCCCATACCACAATCTATTAAAAGTTGTGGGTCAGGTGAACCCATGATACACTTTGGGGTTCTCTAAACCCTGGCCCATAACAATGTATATACTTGCACCTGTTTCAGCTAAACAAATAAGTGACAGCCATTCACTGACTCATTTCTCAGTTCAATGCCTTGACCAATCGGGTCAAGCTATCTGGGGTTACATTTCAAACAATGCTTGGCAGTTAACTGTGAGTCATCATCAACTGATGCATTCTCCTTAGCAACACCTCTATCAATCAGAGTCCACTTGCCAACCATTCGGCATACTCTTCTCATACAGTATAAATTGTTGTTTTCCCCTGATTTTGGTATTCTTGCGATTCCCCGCTGGATCACTGACTGTGCGGAGTCTGCACATTCTCCCCGTGTCTGCGTGAGTTTCCTCCGGGTGCTCCGGTTTCCTCCCACAGTCCAAAGACGTGCAGGTTAGCTGGATTGGCCATGATAAATTGCCCTCAGTGACCAAAAAGGTTAATGGGGATTATTGGGTTATGGGGATAGGGTGAAAGTGAGGGCTTAAGTGGGTCGGTGCAGACTCGATGAGCCGAATGGCCTCCTACTGCACTGTATGTTCTATGTCTCTTTTCTCAACAATAATCAAATTATGTACTACCAAACACCTATTAATAATTAAAATCTGAAGGAATGATCTCCAGACTTAGAAACGTTCATTTTCAGCAGCCAGCCATATATGGCAATATTTCAGACTTATCATGTTGGAATATATACTATGGAATGGGCAAATGCTATATTTTTTCTGGTGAGTTTTGTTTGTATACAAGGGTAGGTAAGTGTAGGATCTTCACACTGGTCAATGTTTTGAGTGGTGTGTCACATGCCTGATACTGTTATTGTGTAGCTTTTGGAGAAGCAGAACATCATCAACAGAAGTCATCAACGTCATGATTTTTGCATTTAACAGAACACACCCTTTTGGAAAAGAACTGGAGCATATTTAGTCTGTCTCCAGCTAGTTGTCATTGAGTTGAATGGGAATGAGTCATCTTTGCCTGAACACTTAATCTGGTGCTTAGTCAAAGCTCAGTATCATCGAGGGCCTTCACAATGGAAGAAAATATTGTTACTTTTTGAAGATTTTTTAACTATGGCAATGTAATTTCTGATGTCAAGAAACAATTTCCCCATTTTAAAAATATTTTTCAGTGTAGATTTGTTAAAATCCATTCAAAGTACATTTTGATTAAAATACATTTAGCTGTGATAGGAACAGAATACACAGTATACAGAGTATTTTGGTATAAAGACTTTCATCAATCTAAAGTTATGTGCTCCTTCCCCACTTGTAAGCTGGCATACCCAAACATAATAATCGAGTTAATGGTCTTAAAAAATGTTTTTGGTGTTTGTAAAAGTACTCAAAGATATTCATGACTTTTGCTTCTCTGACATAAAATTTAAGTTTTATTCAATAGGCTGGCAACTTCCGTGACCATATATCATAGAAATTTACAGTATGAAAGGCGGCCATTCAGTGCATCATCTCCCCACCAACCACCATCCATCTTAATTTCCAGTTTAGTCCATTTGCATATTTTTAAATGTTAGTAAGGTTTCTTCATCTACTATTCATCCAGCCAGTGATTTCCAGATATCCGCTATTATCTGGGGAAATAATTTTCCCTCAAATTCTCCTCTAAACCTTCTACCTCTGACCCTAATTCTATGCTCCGTAGTTATGGGGCGGAATTCTCCATTGGTTGATGCCGGAATCGGGAAATGCGACTGGGCGGACAATCGGTTCCGACGCCGAAATCACGCCAGGCGCTGACTTGCCGCTAAATCACAATTCTCCGTCGCCTCGATACGGTGCCAATGCGTTCCAGAACGCACGTACAGTAAACAGCGTTTGCACATCATTAGCGTGTCAGATCCGGTATTCTCCGGGGCCTCCGACATTCTCCACCTCTCAGCCGAGTTCCCGACAGCGCGGTTCACTTGTGCTTTTAAAAATCTTGAAATTGGTGTCATGGCTGATGGGGGAGAGAGACTGTGGGCTGCCAGGCCGGACTGGCTTGGGTTGGCAGAGGGTGGGGGGGGGGGGGCACCTGCCATTTGAGGATCTGTTGGACCGGGCATGCCGTCGAAGACTTTGGCCGAGCAGGGTGACGGCACATCATATCTGCCAGATCACCTGGCACCGCGGGGGAATGGGGGGGGACCCGCTCCCAGTGACCGTCAAGGTGATTGTCGTCCTGAGCTCTTACACCACGGGGTCCTTCCAGGCACCGAGTGGAGAACTGTCCAGGATCTCACAGACCTCGGTGCACTGCATCCGCGCTGACACGGAGGCCCTGTATGCCCAGTTGGCACAACACAACTTCAATGTGGACCGAGCCCACCAGGTTGCCAAGGCCTCGGGGCTCGCCGCCATCAATGGGATGCCCTGCGTCCAGGGGTGATCTATGGGATGCATGCCGCCCTACAAGCACTTGCAGATGACAGGTCATTCTATACAAACCAAATGGGGTTCCATTCGATGAACACGCAGCTGATATGTGACCATGAGCTGTGCATCATTCATGTCTGCGCCCGATACCCGAGCAGTGTGCACAACGCCTTCACCCTGGCACACTTGACGATTCCTGACATGTGGGAGACGCCTTCCCGGCTGGGGGGTTGGCTCCTGGGTGACAAGGGTTATCCACTGTGGACGCGGCTGATGACACCTATCCGGAGACCACAGACAGTTGCCGAGACCCGCTACAATGATGGCCATGCAGCGACCAGGGTTTTGATCGAGCAGTGTTTCGGCCTCCTGAAGATGCGGTTCAGGTGCCTGGACAGCTCTGGAGGGGTCCTCTAGTATGACGCTGAGAGGGTCGCCCACATCATGGCGGCCTGCTACGTCCTCCACAACATCGCGCAACAGAGGGGTGACATGCTGATGGAGGAGTTTGAAGGCCTGGGACTGGATTCTCTAAAAATGGGGCTAAATCCCCATGACTGCGTAAAAACGCAGGCGTTTCACTCTTGACTTTCTTCAGACAAATCTACAGCTACTCTCTTACATTGCAGGGGCTGGCAGGGCCCTGGAGTGCTTCTCGCAACTTCAGCTGCGGGTATGGGCCCCCGCACCTCCGGTCGCGAATCCGCGCATGCGCACGGTGGCGGTCTGCAGCAGCCACGCGTGCACGATGGCGGACTTGGACAGACATCGATAATGTAGGCCCCCCCCGAATTTGCGCGCGACTGCGGATCCGAGCTGCCCAATCGTTGCCCTGGCTGCCCATGAGGCCCCCACCGGTGCTCGATCCCCCCGCTCCCCACCAGTGGTTAGAACCATGCCGTCGGAAACTCAGCCAGTTTTGCCGAAGAATCACGGGGGAGGGGCTCTGTCAATGCTCCCCAAGCGCGACACGTAAATTGCGCGCAAGCGATTCTCTGGGGACTGGAGAATCCCGGGAGAAGCAACACGTTTTCCGTGTAAACGGGATTCTCCGCCCCTGCGCCGAACGAGGGGCGTCATTCTCCGACCCCCCAGAAGGTCGGAGAATGCCCGTTGGCCGCCGTGAATCCCGCCCCCGCCGAAGTCTCCGAAGGGAGAAAAGTCGGCGGGGCGTTAATGGCGCCGCTGCCGCGGAGAATGTCACGGGTCTGCGCAAGGCAGCCGATTTTCGGCCTGCCGATATTCTCCCTTCCGGATGGGCCGAAGTCCCGTCGACGTGATGACCGTTCACGTCGACGTGAATCAAACCTCCTTTTCATCGGCGTGACCCGGTGCTCCAGGCTCACGCCGACCAGCGTGGAGGTGAGTGACGGCCTGGGGGGTTGGCTCTGGGCAGGAAATGGCGTGGCCGCAGACTGATTGCGTGAGGAGAGGTGTGTCTCGGCTTGTGTGTGTGTGTGCGCGGCGGGGGGGGGGGGGTGGTTAGAGTAGGCTGGGCTCCGGGGGAGTGCCGGGAGGGGGTCCGTGCCGGGGTGGAGGTTGGGGGGGGGGTTCCGTGCCGGGGTGGAGGCTGGGGGGGGGGGGGGGGGGGGGGGTCCGTGCCGGGGTGGAGGTTGGGGGGGGTCCGTGCTGGGGTGGAGGTTGGGGGTTGGGGGGGTCCGTGCTGGGGTGGAGATTGTGGGGGGGGGGTCCGTGTCGGGGTGGAGGTTGGGGGGGGGGTCCGTGCTGGGGTGGAGGTTGGGGAGGGGGTCCGTGCCGGGGTGGAGGTTGGGGGTTGGGGGGGTCCGTGCCGGGGTGGAGGTGGGGGGGGGGGGGGGTCCGTGCTGGGGTGGAGGTTGGGTCCGTGCTGGGGTGGAGGTTGGGGGTTGGGGGTGTCCGTGCTGGGGTGGAGGTTGGGGAGGGGGTCCGTGCCGGGGTGGAGGTTGGAGGTTGGGTCCGTGCTGGGGTGGAGGTTGGGGGGGGTCCGTGCTGGGGTGGAGGTTGGGGGTTGGGGGGGGTCCGTGCTGGGGTGGAGGTTGGGGGGGGTCCGTGCCGGGGTGGAGGTTGGGGGGGGTCCGTGCCGGGGTGGAGGTTGGGGGAGGTCCGTGCTGGGGTGGAGGCTGGGGAGGGGGTCTGTGCCGGGGTGGAGGTTGGGGGGGGGGGTCCGTGCCAGGGTGGAGGTTGGGGGGGGTCCGTGCTGGGGTGGAGGTTGGGGGGGGTCCGTGCTGGGGTGGAGGTTGGGGGGGTCCGTGCCAGGGTGGAGGTTGTGGGGGGTCCGTGCTGGGGTGGAGGTTGGGGAGGGGGTACGTGCCGGGGTGGAGGTTGGGGGGGGGGGGTCCGTGCCGAGGAGGGTGATGGGAGGGCAAGTGAGTTGGTCCACCTGGCCAGGTGCCAGCCTCCAACAGTTGGACCCATGCGGTCCATGCCACCTGGCTGGGGGGAGGAGGGGATATGGGCAATGATGACATGTCGTCGTTCCCCTCCCCCCCCCCACCAGGCCGTCATGTTTTCAGATCATCCAGCGATGTTGGCCGCCGTGGTGGCAGCCGCTCATGTCTATGTTGCCCTGGATGAGGAGGAGGAGGAGGAGGAGGAGGAGGAGGAGGAGGAGGAGGAGGAGGAGCGTGCCAGAGAGGCGGCGCAGGCTGCCGCAGAGGGGCAGGCGGCAGCCGCCCAGGCTGGAGGGACACCTGACCGACAGGACGAGGAGGGGGAGGAGGACGTCGCGGCCCCACGGCAACGGAGGCACCTGAGGGCGCCCCGTGTGTACCGGCCCCGGCAGTCATACCAGGACCTCACGGACCGGGAATGCAGGAGGAGATTCCGGATGAGCGGGAAACCGTGGCACACATCTGCCACCTGCTGGCACACCTGTCACCGCGTGGCACTGGCGGGGGACACCCTCTCCCCGTGTCCGTCAAGGTTACGGTGGCCCTGAACTTTTATGCAACGGGGTCATTCCAGGCACCGAGTGGGGACCTGTCCGGCATATCGCAGACATCGGTGCACCGGTGCATCCGGGCAGTGACAGATGCCCTTTATGCCATGGCGCACCGCTACATCCGCTTCCCCGTGGACCGGGCCAGCCAAGATGCCCGGGCCGTGGGCTTCTCTGCCGTGGCCGGGTTCCCCATGGTCCAGGGCGCGATCGATGGGATGCACGTCGCCGTGCGGCCACCTGCAGATAACAGGGCCGTGTTCACTAATAGGAAGGGGACCTATTCGACGAACGTACAGGTGGTCTGCGACCACCGCATGATGATCCTGCACGTCTGCGCCCGTCACCCAGGCAGTGTACACGACTCATTCGTGTTGTCGCGGTCATCCATCCCCGGCATGTACGAGGGACGCCATCCCCGGCTGAGGGGCTGGTTGCTGGGCGACAGGGGCTACCCATTGCGATCGTGGCTGATGACGCCTATACGGAGGCCACGCAATGAGACGGAGAACCGCTACAATGATGCCCATGTAGCGACAAGGGGAGTGATCGAGAGGTGCTTTGGCGTGCTGAAGATGCGTTTCAGGTGCCTGGACCTCTCTGGGGGCACCCTCCAGTATCGGTCAGATAGGGTCGGCCGCATCATTGTGGTGTGCTGCGTCCTGCACAACATAGCCCAGCAGAGGGGCGATGTGCCGCAGGCAGAGGGCGGAGTGGAGGAGCAGCAGGAAGAGGCACAGTCCTCCCCAGATGAGGGGGATGGGGGCAATGGTCAGGGCAGACGGGGTAGACACAGGCGGGTGGCTGTCCACCGTTACCGGCTGGCCCAGCGGGCATGGGACAGACTGATAGACGCCCACTTCACTGACTAGATGGGCGTGGGAATCGGGTAGTATGGCCACAGACCGCACACCATGGCAACAGCCGACCACCCCCCCCCCCACCCATCCAGCACCCTCACCCCCCTCCCCAACCCCACCCACCCCACCCGCATGCACCCCCCCCACCCCGCCGATCCACCGGCGGCACAACGGGCCGGGCTCACACAGTTGCGGGTGGACGCGTGTCTATCGCAGGCCATGGAGGATGATGACAACCCGCCCTGCGATGAGCTCCTGGCTCTACATCGTTGGACTATGTCTGACCCATGGCCACAGTACCACCATCCACCCGGACCATCCCTGCATGCGGCTGTGACACTGCAGCGCACGGTCCCGTCCTCTGCCCGGGGGATGTTGATGGCGGCCCAGGGGGAAGGGGGCAGGCTCACCTGGGGCTGAGGTAAGACCACCCCTCACACACACACTTGCGCTCAACGTACATGACACGCCCGCACACTTTGGACAGAGCACAAAGGCAGCTTCGGTAGGTGTAACATTGACTTTAATAACCAAAGGAGTTCATGCACGTGCCCCAGCCCCTAAAACTCATCTGTGCCCTGCACCCGTGCCAACTTACTCAGTGTCTAATTGTTTGGCCTTACGGGCCCTTTGACTACGTCTACGTGGTTCCCCAGACGGTACAGCAGAACTGGAGGTGGACTCCTGTGATTCCTGCCCTCTGACACTGGATCCCTTTGGCGGCCGTTTCCTGGGGCGTCCTGGCCTGGATGGGCCAGGCTGCGGCCCGGGCGACTGGGATGGCGAGCTGCCAGCCTGTCCTGCCCTTTGCCCACCCGATGCACCTGGGACGGAAGGGGGGGGGGGGGGGTCCGAGGTGTCGCGGTGTACCGGGACCTCCCCTACAGAGGGAGCCAGGACGGACCACACCACCTCCTCCTCCCTCGGGGTGCCCGATGGCCCCCAGGCCTCTACATGGGTGGGGGATGCGAACGGACTGGCCATCCGACGCCCCCCCGACATCTGGCGCTGCCAGTCCTGGAGGCCCGTGCTGGTATCGACAGGGGTCTGCAGGTTTGCAGCCATGGAGCCCAGGGTGTTGGCAAACCCTGTCTGTGACAGTGCGACGCCGGCTCGCACATGGCCACTGGCGCCGATGCCCTCAGAGATGGCCTGCTGAGACTGGGCCATGGCCTGCAGAGACTGGGCCATGGCCTGCAGAGACTGGGCCATGGCCTGCTGAGACTGGGCCATGGCCTGCTGAGACTGGGCCATGGCCTGCTGAGACTGGGCCATGGCCTGCTGAGACTGGGCTATGGCGTTGAGCGCCTCTGCCATCTGGCGCTGGCACTGGCTCATGGCCTCCTGTGAGAGGGCAGCCATTTCCTGGGCCACAGACGCCGCCTGCACGGAAGGCCCCAGGCCTCGCAAACCGTTCCCCATGTCTGACACCGTCGCAACCATTGCCTCCACCGCGGACGCCACCCGTGCGGTGTCAGCCTGGGTGGCACGCATGACCGGGACCACTCCCAGCTCCTGGACGCGGGTGGACTCCTCCACCTGCGACCGCAGCCGCCGCAAGCCGCCCGTCACCCTCTTTGCTCGTCTCCGGGTCGGTGGTTGCATCGGATCTATGTGTGGGTGTGGTAACTGCAGGAACCCGGGATCCATCTGGGCGGCAGATGTTCGCTTGGCCTGGGCTGCCCTCCGACCGCCCGGTCCCGCTGCTGCTCTTACCTCCACCTGCTGTACCGGGACGGCTGTGTTGTGCGCACCAGTGAGTGTACCAGACGCCTCATCACTAAAGTGCCCAACCGTGGTGAGTGTTTCTGCGATGGTGGAGGGTGTTGGTGACAGCAGTGGCGTTGTGTCGTGCTCTTCGTCCCACTCTGAGTCCATGGCACTTTGGGGTGGGGGTTCGTCTCCACCCATCCACTCTGAGTCACTGTCCGGTATTTCGTCTTCCTGGGTAGTGCTGTCCCGGGTAGGGGTGTCCTGGGTAGTGGTGTCCTGGGTAGTGGTGTCCTGGCTCGGATGTGACGGGGGCCTGTGGCTGCCCCCCTCATCGCTGGGTGGTCGCTCCCGCACGTGACGGGGGTGTCGTCTCCCTGTTGCTCCAGGTCTCTCCGTCTCCCGTGGTGTGCGAGGGGCATCCTGCGGGCGTCACATGCTGGAGGGTCCGGGTCTCTCCGTCTCCCGTGGTCTCCGAGGGGCATCCTGCGGGCGTCGCATGCTGGAGGGTCCGGGTCTCTCCGTCTCCCATGGTCTCCGAGGGGCATCCTGCGGGCGTCGCATGCTGGAGGGTCCGGGTCTCTCCATCTCCCGTGGTCTCCGAGGGGCATCCTGCGGACGTCGCATGCTGGAGGGTGCAGGTCTCTCCGTCTCCTGTGGTCTCCGAGGGGCATCCTGCGGGCGGTGTGCATCTGCGGGGATGGGTGCCCGGACGTTTGGTCCTGCGATACACAATGAAGCATGCATGGTTAGACATCAGGCAGTGATCAGTTGATACGGGGGAGGGGGATATAGGGGAGGGGGGATATGGGGACGGGCTGTCGGTGGCTCACTTGCTGGTGGGCCCCCGACCTCTGCATCAGCAACCTCCCGGTCCTCAGGTCCGCCAGCCAGTTCCAGGGCCCTTTCCTCGTGTACGGTCAGTGGCCTCTCATCAGCGGGCCCTCCTCCAGTCCTCACATGCTCCCTATTGTTGTGTGCGCGCTTCTCCTGTGGGGGGGGGGGTTGGTGGCAGGGGTAAAAGGCAACAATGTTAGGCAGGTATATGAATGCACGCCATCGGTTGCGCGTGCATTGCAGAGGTTAAGGTGAGGGCTGGATTCACTTGGGGATATGGGGGGGGGATATGGGGGAGGGGGGATATGGGGGAGGGGTGGATATGGGGGAGGGGGGATATGGGGGAGGGGGGATATGGGGGAGGGGGGATATGGGGGAGGGGGGATATGGGGGAGGGGGGATATGGGGGAGGGGGGATATGGGGGAGGGGGGATATGGGGGAGGGGGATATGGGGGAGGGGGGATATGGGGGAGGGGGGATATGGGAGAGGGGGGATATGGGGGAGGGGGGATATGGGGGAGGGGGGATATGGGGGAGGGGGGATATGGGGGAGGGGGATATGGGGGAGGGGGGATATGGGGGAGGGGGGATATGGGGGAGGGGGGATATGGGGGAGGGGGGATATGGGGGAGGGGGATATGGGGAGGGGGGATATAGGGGAGGGGGGATATAGGGGAGGGGGGATATGGGGGAGGGGGGGTATGGGGGAGAGGGGATATGGGGGAGGGGGATATGGGGGAGGGGGGATATGGGGGAGGCTCACCCTGCCTGCTCTGACGAGGTCGTTCACCTTCTTGTGGCACTGGGTGCCTGTCCGTGGTGTCAGGGCCACAGCGGTGACGGCCTCTGCCACTTCCCTCCACAGACGCCGGCTGTGGCGTGGGGCAACTCTGCGGCCGTGCCCGGGATACAGGGCGTCCCTCCTCTGCTCCACCGCGTCCAGGAGCGCATCCACATCGCGTGACTCGAACCTCGGGGCTGAGCGACGGCCAGCCATCCAGTCGGGTGTTGCGGTCGGGTGTTGCGGTCGGGTGGGGGGAGCAGCGCGGCCTTATGAGCCGTCACGCCGTGCAGCGCGTATGACGCTGCACGGCGTGAACCACTGCGCAAGCGCGGATCCCATTACGTCGCTACTAGCCCATTTTGGCCCGGAGACTATCGACCCATTTTTCTGACGTGACGCAAGTGGGATTTGCGCCGTTTTTTGCGCCGATCGGCGGACTTTCCGCCGATAACGGAGAATTTCGCCCGAGATTTCGGCATGGGGCTGCGGAGAATTCAGCCCCAGGTCTCCTCCGATGAGCTGGATGTGGGGGGAGAGTGGGGTTGGCCAAGGCAGGCATGGGAGACCGCATGATGCACCGGTGCTAGCCCTGATGCGCCAGGGCTAACGCGCACGACGCGTTTTGATTGCTTCCAGGTTCACAGACTAGGGCGGGGATTGGTCAGGGGCACGGATACCACATCCCAACATCTTCCCCCCCCCCCCTCGCCCTTGGTCTGGCCACCCCCTCGCCCGCAGACCGCATGATACATACCTGCAGCACTACAGGGGGCGGGTTCTGGGTTGGCAGTAACACCGGGTCTGGTCCATGGGATGGAGGATGATGATGGCCCGCTCTGTGATGAGCTCGGTGCTCTGCATCGTTTGACAATGTCTGAGTCTTGCCCACGGTAACTCTTTCCACCGTCCACCTGGGTGATCCCTGCATGCGAGCTGGCCATTCAACCATACGGTCCCATCGAATCCATGGGGTGTCGGGGACAGCCGGGGGGGGGGGGGATGGGGAGCCGAGGCCACCCACAACATCCACCCATCCTCTCACCCCTCTCCTCTTAAGCCCTCTCTGTTCAGCTCAAACGAGCCCAACCCTCACACCAATCAAAGCGTACAAAGGCAGATTGTAACAAAATGCGCACAAATATTTGCAGAAACGTGCTCTAGCCCCTTTAACGAAACTGTGCCAACCTAACTGGTGTTTACGTTTCTGGGTCCTAACGCTACATCTAGGTGGATCCACAGACAGTACATTAGAAGTGGAGGCAGCCTGCTGGGATTCGCGCCCTGTAACCTGGGTCTCCATTGGCAGTTCAGGGGCAACCAGGCCTGGATGGGTCGATGCTACTCAGGTGTCCCAGGTGGCATGGTACCACCCTGTTCTGCCCCCTATCCACCGGATGCGCCCGGAACCGGGAGTAAGGGGACGGGAAAGAGTCCAGGAGTCACCTGCAGGGGCCCATCACTTCCTCCTCTCTCGGGGTGCCCGATGGCTCCCAGGCACTCCATGGGACGGGCGTGCGAGCAGAGCCATCCCCTGAGGCTCCCCCACCACCTGGTGCTGTCAGTTCTGGAGACCCGCTTTGATCGCGGCCAGGGTCTGCATGCTCGTGGCCATGGAGCACAGGGAATGGACCATCGGCGACTGGTACTGCGCCACATCATCCATTGACTGTGCCACGACCTGGGTCTGTGTCACATCAGCCAGAGACTGTAGCATTTCCCTCTGTGACTGGGCCTCCCGTGATTCAGCGGCCATTCCAGCAAGTGGTCATGCTGGAGCCCATTAGTACTCCTTTTTGAAAAACATGAACCTGATAGAAGGGCTTCTGCAGGGAGCCGAGTAGCCATCTTTGTTTACAGGTAAAGAGACCTGGGGTGCTGGGCTTGCCGTCCGAGTGCTCAGCAGAGGGTGGAGGACCCTCAGCTGGTGGGGGGGTGAGCACCCTCTGCAGGGGTGGGCCATTATGTGAAGGGGGGGGGAGGCGCTGAGGGGGGAATGCATGCAACATCACCATGACAACCCCAGGATCGTGTGTACCTGTTCCGGGGACAACCTATGTCCCTGTCCATCTGCTCCACTGGTGACTCCCACCAACTGCCGAGGTCTCTGGCAGTGCGGCTGAAGGCTATTGCTAATAGGGAATTGGCAATCGTCATTAAGTGAGCACTTCACACAAGTGTATTTCCGTGGGTGGTTGGGAATCAATACCTAGCATCCCAATCAGACCGTGATGCCTGGATAGTGTGCCTGAACACTGCCAGAGACAACACCAATCACGCAGCAGCCAAAATCCGAACACCCAAGAGATGAGACACAGCTTCAGGGACTTGTCCACAGCCGGAAGGTGGGCGAGTACCACTGGGAGGGGACCAGTGCCCAGTCCAGGTGACGTTATGTGCTGGTGTCTCGGGTGCAGGATCTGGGGTCTGGTGAGGGGGGCCTACTGAGGCTGGGAGTGCGTGGGCAGGACGTTCCGGGATGGGGGAGGGGGGGAATTAATGTGGGCATGGAGGGTCCTGGGGTGGGGGTCACCGCTGTTTGCCAGTCTAAAACCCTCTCTCAGTTCCTTACAGATATTGAACGGTATGGATGGTATTTTGGATGCCACAGAACACGGCCTAGTGGTGCTGCTCGTAGGCCGGGCGGTCAGATGTCGGAAATGGCGTCAGCAGCAATGTCTATGGATGCTCAAGGCAGCGGCCCAGGTGCAGGATCCCACTCCACACTGACCACCTATCAGGGTGGACCCAGAGGAGGAATCCCACGATGGCCCAGGATGTACACGTGTTGTTGATTGTTTGAACAAATGACAGACAGGGCATGCAATAGGATACTCCACCTTAACAAGGTGACAGGCAGCACTTGTGCCATGTCCTCGTGGACTTGGCACCACTTAGACGAGGAGGATTCCCGCTCCAAGTGGCCGTCAAGATCACTGAAAACGTGAACTTTTACGACTCGGGATCATTCCAGGGCTAGAGCGGGGACCTGTGTGGCATCTCACAGGCCAAAGCCCACAGGTGCATCTGACAGGTCACAGATGCCTTGTTTGCTGAGGCGGAAAACTACATTGGCTTTGACGTGGGCCAAGCCCAACAAGATGCCCGAGCAGCAGGATTCTCCGCCATCGTCAGGATGCCCCAGGTCCAGAGGCTAATCGACTGCACGCATGTCGCCTTGCATTCACCGGGCATCTGGGAGTGCCCTACGTTAACAGGAAGGGGTTTCAATCCCTGAACATTTAGCTCCTGTGTGACCACCACATGACGATCATGCATGTGTGTGCACGCTTCCCAGGGAGTGAGCACGACAGCTACATCCTGGGGCAGTCGGTCATCCCAGACTCGAGGACCACCCCAGGTTGGGCGGCAGGCTCTTGGTACCTGCTGAGGACCTGGCTAATGACACCAGTACAGAGGCTGGAGATTGAAGCGGACACCCGATATGATGAGGCCCAAGTGGCCACCCAGGCTGTCATTGAGCGGTGCATCGGACTGCTCAAAATGCGGTCCAATGCTTTGACCATTCCGTGCCCTGCAGTACACCACCCGGAGGGCCGCCCACTTTGTGGTGGTCTGCTGTGTCCTCGACAACCTGGCACAGCAGCTGGGCAACATGCTGGAAATTGGGAATGAGGAAAATGCGCCCACCTCCGAGGAGGAGGATGAGAAGGAGGATGAAGACGATGTGGCGGCGCCGGACCAGCAGGGCTGGAGGACGATCCTGAGGAGGAACCGGAGGACAGGTTGGAGGCTGCAGGACAGGCAGCAGAGGCGTGGGTCCGGCAATCCCGCAGGGCCAGGGAGGCCTTCATACTTGCCCGCTTCACATAGGACGTGGCCTGGTCCGTCATCGATTCCTTACCCACTCCCCAACCCCATTTCCCACCCTACCAGAGCCTGTGTCACATCACTCCAGGGTGCTAGGACTGTGTCGGCACTGTCAACAGGTCACTGTCGAGGGCAGGGAGGTGATGATAACCTGTAGAAAGCTGAGCGCCAGTGCTCCTCAATCTATGCCAGTCTGACCCCTGCTTGTCTGCTGAGTGCTCGTTCGCACCCATCACCTACACGTATGATGGGGGGGGGGGGGGGGGGGGGGAGAGATGCCTGGAGAGATGGCCCAAGGGTTTGGAGGTTAGGCCGCATTGCAGAAGAAAGTGACAGAGGCATCATACTGCTTGTGGTAAAGGGTTTTTTATGCGTCACAGCTGTCGCACAATTCCCCATAATTCCCCATTCTCCCCAACACGCCCTCACCTTTTACCTCCTACCCTGCCATTGCCTTCAATGATCCTCAATGTGCCTAACTTTTCTTGCTCTACTGCTACGTCCAGGCGTGTCCCCAGGATGCACATCTGAGGAGGAGGCAGCCAGCTACTTACCACGTCCCGTGGCCTTCGATGCCCCTGGCGGGCATCCTTTGGGGGCTCTGGGGACGAAGGGTCCTGGCGCATTTGTCGAGGGCACTCGCACAGCTGTGCCGGCATCCCGTGTGGTGATTTCAAAATGCTGCCTCATCAGAGCTGTCGAACCCGGGGGAGCTGGTGGCCACCATCCCCACTCCATGGGACCGGTCTGGGTTGGCACCCAACACCCTCTCCTCCTGCTCGGTGCCATAGGGCCCCGGGGTACGCCTCGGGGCGGAGGAGCAGCTGGTTCCAGCCCCGGCTGCCCCAGCATCATCTGGCTCTGCTAGCCCTGGCGGCTACCCGATGTCTGCACCATCGTGTCGAAGCCCTCAGCCATTCCCATCTGAGAACGGTACATGCCCACAGCACCTCATCAAGATCAGTCTGGCACTGGCTCACATCCACCAGCGAGTTGGACATTCTGCCGAGGCCGTCACCAACTGCGCAACGCCTTGGACACCTCCACGAATGGTGCTGACGTTGTGCACCAGGCTTTGCACTGCAGTCGCCACTCTAACAGTGTTGGCCTCAGTGCCAAGCATTCCCGGCGACATCTCGTGCACCCTTAGCCTCTTGCACTCCTCCAATCGGCTATGGACCTGCTGGAATGTCGCTGACATAAGGGCAGCATGGTAGTACAATGGTTAGCACAGTTGCTTCACAGCTCCAGGGTCCCAGGCTCGATACCCGGCTTGGGTCATTGTCTGTGTGGAGTCTGCACGTTCTCCCAGTGTGTACGTGGGTTTCCTCCGGGTGCTCCGGTTTCCTCCCGCAATCCAAAGATGTGCAGGTTAGGTGGATTGGCCATGATAAATTGCCCTTAGTGTCCAAAAAGGTTAGGTGGGGTTACATGGTTACAGGGATAGGTTGGAAGTGTAAATGGGATGCTCTTTCCAAGGGCCAGTGCAAACGCGATGGGCCAAATGGCCTCCTTCTGCACTGTAAATTCTATGATCCCCCTCTGAATGTCCCCGCCGTCGCTAACGTCTCAATTAGCTCCAGGTAACCCTGTTCCAGACTCCGCATCTGACTGGGACCAGCTGGGACCTGGGATCCAGCAGTCCTCTGACTGCTGTCTTGTCTGGGGGTTCCTGTCCCCACCTGATGCGTGGTGCTCATCAGATTGTTCCCCAGAAGCCTGACACTAATTTGTCCCACCGAGGTGCGTGTATCTCGCTGGTTGAGGTGGGGTTGCGTCGATTGTGGCATCCTCGGAACTCTGCTCTAAGGTGGTCTCATGGGAGGTAGGGGAGAGGCCCGCCCTGGATGGGCCTGCGCCGTTGGCTGGAGGACCTGTGGGAGAATAGACATGTGGTCAGTGGGAGGGATGAGACAGTCAGAATGGCAATACCAACTCATATGTGACAGGTCCTCCGGGTGGAGCCCAGTGTATCCTTACCTCTGCGGCATGCGCTGACCTCCGCATTGGTGACCGCTCTGACCTCGGCCACCCCCATCACGTTCTGGGCCTATTCCTTGAAGGTGGTGAGGATTCATATGTCTGGCACCCCTCCATCAGTCTGGGCCCTCTCCCGGCGATTGTGCGAGAGCATTGGTGTCAATTCTCCCATGCTGCCTGGTATCGGTTGCTGACCTTCTTACGACACTGGAGGCCAGTCCTCCTGGTCACACTCCCTGAGCTAACAGCCGCTGCCACTTCGTCCCAGGTGGCACTGGATGCCCTGTGGCTCACCCTCCGGGACCCTCAGGAAACAGGACGTCCCTCCTGGCCTCCACCAAATTGTGTATCCTCCCCAGGTCTGTATCCCCAAGTCGTGGGGCCGGTCATCTCGGCGCCATGGCTGCGAGTTGAGTGGGGTTGGCTGTGCAACTGATGTTTAAGTGCTGCTCGACATTGTTAGCATGGGGGCTGGCGAGCCCTCATTTACGGCGAGAAGACCGTGGGTCCTCATTAAGTGGACCAATTAACGTTGAATAGAGTTCCTGGCCCCACCGGGCCGAGCAGCGGGAAGCTTGCGGCAGATCCCGCTCGCTACCACAATTAGAAATCTTTCTGGAAATCGCGCCCTATAATCTTAATTACCACTTCATTTTTTTTCTGAATAATTAGAGACTGGCACTGTAAATTATTGTAAAATTGTTATAAAACTATTGGCACCCTATTGTGTTGCAAAGATCTACAGTTTTTCAGGTTCTTCACATTCTCTGCGGTCACTACGAAGCATCTTACCTGCAGTCATCGCCACCAGCACTTATAACATATTTGTCATCATGTGAAAAGCGTACATTGGTCACATGAGCAGAATGACCAAAATAACGCTTGTGTTTTGCCTGTCAAAAAACAATCAAAAGAAAAAATGCAAGATTACTCATTAATAGTTCAAAACCACAGCATTGAAAATATAAAACCCACAATTCTTTGGGCCCTGTTCTGCCATCAATGCAGAGGGGTGGGACTTCCAACTGCCCGTCTGCTACATTTCTAACTCCATCAAGGCCAGGTTTGTTCACAGGCAACCACAGCCTTTGTGGTGTTAGTAGGGTGTCACAGTGAAGGAAAGGGGCCAGAAATTGTGTAGCAACATCTTACAAGGTGGGGCCTGAAAGTGGCTACAGATGTTTTTAAATTGTAAGAAATCAAAGTTGCCGCTTCTCTCATGGAAAATGATTTTGCTGCAAAGGGAACAGAGCTAGTTACATTTGTGACAGGTGATAAGATCACAACATGTCTCTTGCATAAACTTTGTGCATGTAAATTTGACGTTAGAATGTTGAGGAATGATCAGATTTTGATCTTTAAAGTAATACAAGGATTTGATAGGGTAGATGCAGGGGGTGGGATTCTCTGAAATGGAGGCAGAGTGTCCGCGCCATCGTGAACGCTGTCGCGTTTCACGACTGCGTGAAACGGGCGCGGGCACTACCGATTCTGGCCCCCATAGGGGGCCAGCACAGCGCTGGAGCGGTTCACGCCGCTCCAGCCTCCCTTCCCGGCGCCGCGCCAACCCGCGCATGCGCAGTGGTGCCGCGCCAACCCGCGCATTCGCGGGGGACTTCCTCAACGCGCCGGTCGCGAAGCAACATGGCGAGAGGGGGTTCAGGGGCCGGTCGCGTAACAAAATAGGGCCGATCGGTGGGCTACGATCGCGGGCCAGACCCCATCGGAAGGCCCCCCCGGTGAAGGAGCCCCCCCTCCACCCATACAGGTTGCCCCCCGACCCTGCGCGCAGAGTTCCCGCCGGCTGCGAGCAGATGTGGACGGCGCTGGCGGGACTCTGCTGTTTCCGCGCGGCTGCTCGGCCCATCAAGGCTGGAGAATCGGCGGCCCGGCCTGCGGACAGTGGCCCGTGACCCGCACCACGCCAAACGCGCAAGTGCAAATGGCGCCGATTCTACGCTCCACGGAGAATCTCGTGCCGGCGGCGTGGCGCGGTTGCGGCGATTCTCCGGCCCGGCGTGGGGCTTGGAGAATCCCGCCCCCTGTATATGTCCGGGGCTCGGAGAATCCCGCCCCCTGTATATGTGCGAGGCTCGGAGAATCCCGCCCCCTGTATATGTGCGGGCTTGGAGAATCCCGCCCTTGTATATGTGCGAGGCTCGGAGAATCCCGCCCCCTGTATATGTGCGAGGCTCGGAGAATCCCGCCCCCTGTATATGTGCGAGGCTCGGAGAATCCCGCCCCCTGTATATGTCCGGGCTCGGAGAATCCCGCCCCCTGTATATGTCCGGGCTCGGAGAATCCCGCCCCCTGTATATGTGCGGGCTTGGAGAATCCCGCCCCCTGTATATGTCCGGGCTCGGAGAATCCCGCCCCCTGTATATGTCCGGGCTCGGAGAATCCCGCCCCCTGTATATGTGCGGGCTTGGAGAATCCCGCCCCTGTATATGTCCGGGCTCGGAGAATCCAGCCCCTGTATATGTGCGAGGCTCGGAGAATCCCGCCCCCTGTATATGTCCGGGCTCGGAGAATCCAGCCCCTGTATATGTGCGGGGCTCGGAGAATCCCGCCCCTGTATATGTAAAGTGGAGCAAAGTCTTAAAAGTTAATCTTGGCCATTTCAGAGTGATATCCACATGCACGTTTTCACATAAAACACAGTGGAACATTGGAAGTCTCCCCAAATGGTTACAGATTCTGGGTCAATTGAATTTTTTAAAATTGAGAGCGATAGATTTCTGGCAAGGAATAATAGAGCTAAAAGGGGCTAAATAAAGTTGAAGTGCAGACCAGGTCTGAATTAATTGAATGGCTGAACAGGTTTGAGGAGCTGAGTGGCTACTCCTCTGCCAAGTTCACCTCTTCCAATCACTTTCACATGGATGGGGCAGGCACAAGAAACATTTCCCCGGTTGTGATGGAGTTTGGCACCATAGAAAAAAGGCATTGGACAAACTGAGTCTTCAACTCAAATCCTGCCCCAGACAAATTGGTTACACTGCTCCTGCCATCTTAACCAAGGTCCAGGAGTTTCAGGCTCTAAACGTTTTCTAAGATCTTTTGTGTCGGTGGTAGTGCCATAATCAAGTATCTGGCTATATATGAAATTTACATCAAAAATTTATAAAAAAGACTTGCATAAATAACTTACGACTGATATTTCAGCTTAAGGATTAAAATTTCACTTACATATTTTTCAGTACAAGGAAAATCAAAAAGCTTCACCAAACCAAAGTCATCCCCAGTCACTAAGTTTAACCCAGCATGTGATACACAAGCACAGTTGACATCTGCTTTATCAGCATTTCGTGGCCAAATTCCAAGGACCTCATCTCCTAGAATGCTATTCAAAGAGATGAAAAACACATCAAAAAAATGAAAACATTTCTATCATAAAGTTTGCATTATTACACAGCCTCCACAATATTAATACTTGCTTTTCAATTCATACCAAGGGCTGGAATGACCTCCGTGTTACCTCTCCTTCAAAGGTTGCTCTCTCCTCTTTTTAAAATGCCTTGGTTCTTAAAAGTCTTTTTAAACTTAAAATAAATTGTGAGGGGTTTGCTTCCTCTTTCTTTTTGGTGTCATGTTGCATTATCACCTATATCGCCCCTCATGTAGTGCTTTCTGTTGTGAGGATCCTGCTGAGAGTCCCAGCATGCATAGGTTATCACCCTCAACCCATGAAATTGGGCAAGTCACAGTGTAGTTTGTCTAGCTGGAGAAAGTCATGTCCCTCCTCTAGACAGGAAATTCTAGACGAATATATAACAGACATGTACCACTAAAATGTTTCTGCATTTCTGAATTTAAATCTCCACTGCTGCAAAATTCAGTTATCTCATTTGGAATAAATTATGCTGCTGATGTAGTGGATAAAAATTCATTCAGCATTAACAAAATTCTATTTGGTACTGAAAAATCATGTCAGAAGTTGACTTGTTCATGTCGGTAATGGAAATATTTTAGTGATTTACCTTTGGTCCTTAACTGATGGAATTCTGCAGTTATTCTTCAAACAATTTTAGAGGACCAATTTTTGAACATTGGTCCCATCTCCTCCAAGTTGGATAATGGGAGCAAATACATTTGACATTCCTTTTAAGAAAGTTATATTAGACAAAATAAAATACATTTTAAACAATAAAAATAGAAAGCAAAGAATGGGGAAAGCAGAAACCAAAAAATAACAAAAATGTATTGCTCGTAAATTAACACTGTTTAATACGTTTGCTGATATCAGTGTGCAAACAATCCAGGAATTTGTTGTGAGGAAAGTATACCTCATAGGTGTTGCTCTGCCATACGCTTTGGGAAAATGAGAGCTTGCCATCAACCTCTCTTGAGGCCCATATTTTCATCCCTGGGTTGGATGTGCAGAGTTGGGAGATCTCCCGGCCCAGCGGACCCAACCTTTAGAAATGGCTGCCTGCAGCTCGAGTGTTTTCTTGGGGAGGCAAGGGGGCAGGCTGAAATAGGATTCAGGACAGGCTACCAAGAACATGGCGGGCTGGGTGCATGGGCTATCTCTGACCTCTGACACTGTTTAATTTTTTTAATATCCTCCATCCTTCCCATACTCTCAATGCCTCATCCATGCCAACCTATGCCAACCCAAGCTCCCACTCAAACTTCATGGTTCCTCATGATTCCTATGCCACTCTATGTTTCTCTACCCACCTAACATGGCTCTGATATCCCCTATGCCAACTCAAGCCCCCCACGCACCACGTTTTACCCATACCTCCTCCATGCCAGCTCACCTAGTAGTTTTGATCACCTCCTGAATAGTTTTGACAGCTTTGAAAATTCTTGGGCAGCAGCGACACTTCCTGCACGGATTTAACAGTTCCTGAACAGCTGGACAATTTTGATGAGTTTGTGCATAAGAAGTGCACAACTATGTTTAATTCTAACATTCCTAAAGGTGTCCCTGGACCCTTTGCAAAGGAGTACCATACCTCTCCAAAAGGGTACCCACCAAGTTCAGACCCCCTCTCACCTGGTCTGCCCTGTGGAATCTGTGATTCACACAACCAGGGTTCAAATGCCAGAAGTCAGTAGAGGTACCTGATGATTTAAATAGACAGCTGCCTCTGCGATTCACACCTGTATTCTGGCCAACTCTAGTCCCACCCTCGCAAAGATGGGAAAAGCCAGGTTCAGAGGCAGGACTTAGAAAATATGGCCATTTCAGGGATTTTTGCCGTGATGGAGAGCCTCTCCATTGTTGAAAAAATCTGGACCTGAGAGATTCCAGACGGTGCTATATTTGCACAGTTTGAACAAATTAAACTGGCCAAGGAAAAGTTACATTCGTACTTAACCATGTAAGGGCGCTTTCAATGAAGAAAGTTGCTACAATGTTGTTCAACCTCCATATCCTTAAGCCTTACTGGTTAAGGAGGTAAACCATTAGTCTTGTTATTTACCACAGTCACAGATGCCCCCATTCTCTTTACTGCATCCTCATCAGCTATGCTTTCAGTAACTTTCAGGACAAATATGTTTCAAGCGGAGAAACAAATGGAGCACACAATAGATGCACCTCAACAGCAAAACCTAGGTTGATGGATTAAAATTCTTTAAATTAACTTAAAATATCAGTGGTTCCTTTTTAAGTAACAGGTTACTATAACAGTGTAAAATTATTTCTGGAAAAATCAGTAGCTGTTTTTCTGTAAAATAGATTTTATTAGTGTCACAGTTTGTGAGCTCAAAACTTGTTCTACATAAAGTGACAAATACTGGGAATCTTGAACAAAAGCAGAAAATGCTATGAATATAGGGCAAGTCAGTCAGAGTTGTCAGTGGTTTTGAAGAGACTATTCATGAGAATTATCATGACCAGGCAAGAGAACACTTTTATAGATTTATAAAATCAAAAAAGGAGAGAACAGATGAAAAGATCATATATCAGTTAGTGGGAAGGCGAATAATTTTATCATCTGTACACGCAACTAAAACGTTGATTGTGAAAAATTTATATTCTCTAAGATACAGTAGTGTTAGTCACTTCCATTAGCACTGTCAAATATCCAACTATACAACAGTGCACCCTAGGGGTGTAACATAAACTTCATATATACTTGATTTTATTGTCTTATGCTCGGGTGTCCCTCAATTGGCTGCAGCACTGTGGTTAGCAGTGTTGCGTCACAGCACCAGGGACCCAGGTTCGATTCCCAGCTTGGGTCACTGTCTGTGCAGAGTCTGCACGGTCTCCCCGTATCTGTGTGGGTTTCCTCTGGGTGCTCCGGATTCCTCCCACAAGTCCTGAAAGACGTGCTGTTAGGTGAATTGGACATTATGAATTCTCCCTCAGTGTACACGAACAGGAACCGGAGTGTGGTGACTAGGGGATTTTCACAGTAACTTCATTGCAATGTTAATGTAACATTGTGACACTAATAAAGATTATTATTAATTTTATTTCAGCTGGACTAAAATATTTGTAATATTTCAGGCCAGTTACACATTGTTAGGTTGTTTTATTTCACAGGTGAAGACACATAGAAAAAGGTTATGATCAAAATCAGTTCAATAGTATAACCTGTCTTCATGTAATAATGCAAAATAATGAACATATCATACTTCAACAATTCAGTAGGTTCTCCTGCTTTACTTTAATAAACTAGCCAGAGGGCAGTACGGTGGTGCAGTGGTTAGCATTGGGACTGCACGCTGAAGACCTGGGTTCGAATCCCGGCCCTGGGTCAATGTCCGTGTGGAGTTTGCAAAATCTCCCCATGTCTTCGTGGGTTTCACCTCCACAACCCAAAGATGTGCAGGTTAGGTGGATTGGTCACACTAAATTGCCCCTTAATTGGAAAAAAAAATAATTGGGTACTCTAAATTTATAAGAAGAAATAAAAATAAACTAGCCAGAAATTCCGACCGGAATACTCCGGTCGTTGCGATTCAATTTTCCCGGCGGCAACACACCCGCCAGCGGGTTTCTCAGCGGCGTAGGTGGTTGCAATAGGAAAACCCATTGACAAGCGGTGGGTAGATAGAATCCCGCTGCCAGCTCAACCGTCTGAGGAACACGCGGCTGGCGGACCGGAGAATCCCACCCATCAATTTCAGTGAGACGTAAAAAGGAAATGGTGCATAATTTGTCCATGACACACTTTGGTTTTCTTTCCATTGGCAACTGATCCACTACTACCTATTCATGCACTCACCAAGATTGAAAGTTTCACACTGAATAAAGTCCTGCATTCCTTTTCTTTGCTTATTCAAGCTGCCCTGTCAATTTTCTGTTTTAAAACCTGACTGACTTCAAAGTCTTTGTCGAAGCTGAACAATTCCCTTCACATCTGTCTTTCTATCTCCCTCTGATCACAACCAAAAAGGAACAAAAGGTGAAAAATTGCCTCAGCTATTGTGCTGTCACATTTTCCAACCAGCTGATGTGATGCCAGGATTCCAAATTTAGTCGAAGAATGCACAAACAGCCTCTTTGCTGCTCACTCTGCAAATAACAAGCATGGAGCTGAAAGATAGGCTTTGCATTACTGTTCCTTAAAGATTCAGGCAAGGTAATTTTATGGGATATTTTCTACTGCACAGTGATTGTAAGTACTCTGGAGTGTCACTATGGAAGTGTTTTAGAAAGTTCCTGAATTTTCCAAAGAATGTTGCCACATTCTCACAGCAGGGAACAAATGAATAGCTGACCTGTCCCCCCAAAAAGCTGCAACGGATATGGGAAGAGCTGTGCCTTTAAGTTTGCAGGATGACAGGGAGATGGAGTAGTGGCTGCGGAGAAGGCAAGCTCTGTGCAATGCCCTCTGTTGAGATAGTGCAGGAGTCCTCCATGCTTCATGATAGTAACTGGAGGTTGTCAGGGAGACCAGTCAATGCACCTAAGCATTTATGCTTCACCCGTCTGCCATCTCATCCTGCGATGAGCCAAACTATTCTTTACCTCTCACTTGGCTGCCGGCCACTTGTGCCTGCAACTCACCACAAGATCCAAATTCTATGCTCGCCTCCAAAGTATATGCAGTATCTGAGTGTCAAGCTGTGAGTGTGTGATCAAATGATGAGGCCTCTTCATTGGTGCTGTACAGATGTTTTCTTTCCTCCTCGGCTCATGTGGCTGGGTGGGTGCCAGTTTTTGTGTGAGGAACTCAGAAGGGGAGGAATAATTTTGGAGAGGTGGGGGAGGGGGTTACAAAACAAGGGAAGAGGGATTCTCCATTGGCCGACGCCAAAATTGCGAAACGTGATCGGGCGGAGAATCGGTTCCGACTCCAAATTCGCAGCAAGCGCCAATTTGATGCCAAATTGCAATTCCCCGTCACCTCGACAACAGCATCAATGCATACGGAATGCATGTACAGTAAACACAATTTGCATATCATTAGTGCAAACCGGTAATCTCCAGGGCCTCCTCCGATGGACCGAGTTCCCACTGATGTGGTTCACTTGTTGTGATGAATGGTTACTGTACCCTTAACACCATGTAGGTGATGCCCCTTTAAGACCGGGTTTGGAACCCTGGGGGACTCAGCCTCTGGCTCCGCCCACCAGGGAGCCGTACATAAGGTGACACCCTGTAGGCGGCACTCAGTAAGTACACGTCTCTGTAGCTGGCTAGTTCTCTGCTTATTAAAGCCTTCATTTACCATTCCACACTCTCGTGTCATTATTGAGGGGACTCCAATTTATTGAGCATACTACGTTAGGATGGACGCCGGTCTCAAGCCAGAAAAGCTCAACCTGGAAGCACGGGCACTGGAGGCCAAAGAGATTTTTAAGTACTGGCTCTGCTGCTTCGACGCCTACCTAGAATCCTCAGAAGCTCCCGTCCTAGGGCCTCGCAAGTTGCGCCTACTCCATGCCCGGGTGAGCCATTAAATCTCTGCCATGATCAAGAAGGCGACCACTACATTAAAGACCCAGGAGACTGAGCTCCGCATGGTGGAGCAGAAGGTGACAGATATTGAGGACGAGATCCTGGGCCTGGCAGTTAAGGCTCAGGCGCACGAGGCACTTCATAAAAAGTGTACTGAAAGATCGAGGCCCTAGAAAACGGAGCGCGAAGGAAGAACCTTCGGATACTAGGTCTCCCTGAGGGTGTGGAAGGAGTGGACTGTGGAGAGTACGCAAGTAAGATGCTGAGCTCACTGATGGGTGCTGAGGCCCCTGCAGGCCTCATGGAGGTGGAGTGGGCAAATCGGATTCCGGCGAGAAGACCAAAAGCGGGAGAACCACCGAGGGCGATAATCGTGCGATTTTACCGCCTTAAGGTCCGAGAAGAGGTCCTGAGATGGGCTAAAAAGGTGCGGAGTAGCAGATGGGAGAATGCTGTGGTACGGATATACCAGGATTGGAGTGCGGAGGTGGCGAGAAGGAGGGCGAGCTTCAACCGAGCCAAAGAGGTGTTGCATAAAAGGAAGGTGAAGTTTGGGATGCTGCAGCCAGCAAGACTATGGGTCACGTATCAGGAGAGACACCATTATTTCGAGACGGCGGAGGAAGCATGGTCCTTCATCAAAGAAGAGAAATTGGACCGGAACTGAGGGACTGATGCTGCAGGAAATGTTATTGTTATTGTTTTTGTTAATGTTACGGTGGAAGTTAATTGAGAAGTAAACAGGGAAGGGGGGAGACATTGGGGAAATGTGGGCGCTGGTGAGGGGGGAAAGATGGGACATAGTCGGAGAATGGGGAAGGAGAGGGGGAGGGGAAAGGGAGCTGCGCCATAAGAGGCGGGTCAGGTAAAGGGATGTTCCCGCGCCAGAAAGAATAAGGCGGGAAGACAGGCGCAAGGCGGATGGGAGTTCCCCCACACGGGGGGGGTCGAGGAGTGAGCAGGAGTAGCCGGGGTCAGTTGAAGTCAGCTGACTTACGGAAGTGATATGGGGGGAGCAATCATGCTAGATAGGGATCTAGCCGGGGGGGGGGGGGACAACTGGGTTGCTGCTGCGGAAATCCAAAAGGAAATGGCTAAAGAGTGGGTGGGCGGGGATGGTGTGCGACGCTGGGGGAGCGAGCGGGAGCGCGGAGGCGGGATATGGGACTGGCCTAGAGAAGGTAATGGCTAGTCGACACGGGAGGGGGGCAGGTAGCCCCCTAGTGAGGCTGATCACGTGGAACGTGAGAGGCCTGAACGGACCGATAAAAAGGGCCCGAGTGCTCGCGCATTTGAAAGGACTAAGGGCAGACGTGGTTATGCTCCAAGAGACGCACCTAAAGGTGGCGGACCAAGTTAGGCTAAGGAAAGGATGGGTGGGACAGGTGTTCCACTCAGGACTGGACGCCAAGAACAGAGGGGTGGCCATTTTGGTGGGGAAACGGGTAGCATTTGAAGCAAAGAACATCGTAGCAGATAGCGGAGGTAGATATGTAATGGTGAGTGGTAGGCTGGACGGAATGGAGGTCGTGTTGGTTCATGTGTATGCCCCAAATTGGGACGATGCGGGATTCATGAGACGGATGCTGGGGCGTATACCGGACCTGGAGGTAGGAAACTTGATTTTAGGAGGGGACTTTAATACGGTGCTGGACCGGGGCTAGATAGATCCAGCTCAAGGACCGGAAGAAGGCCGGCAGCGGCCAAGGTACTGAAGGGGTTTATGGACCAAATGGGGGGGGTGGATCCATGACGATTTCTTAGACCTAGGGCTAGGGAGTTTTCCTTCTTCTCCCATGTCCATAAAGTGTACTCCCGGATAGATTTTTTTGTGTTGGGAAGGTCGTTGATCTCTAGGGTGGAAGAAGCTGAGTACTCAGCGGTTTCGGATCATGCCCCACATTGGGTGGACCTGGAAGTAGGAGAGGACAGGGAACAGAGAACACTCTGGCGATTAGATGTGGGACTGATGGCAGATGAGGGAGTGTGTGCAAGAGTGCGGGGGTGTATTGAGAGATACCTGGAGGTCAATGACGACGGCGAGGTCCCTGTGGGAGTGGTCTGGGAAGCATTAAAAGCGGTGGTCAGAGGAGAGCTGATCTCTATTGGGGCCCACAAAAGGAAAACAGAGGCCAAGGAAAGGGAAAGATTGCTGGGGGAGATTTTAAGGGTGGACAGGGAATTTGCAGAGACCCCGGAGGAGGAATTGTACAGGGAGAAGAGACGACTCCAGACGGAGTTTGACCTTCTGACCACCAGAAAGACGGAGGTACTGTGGAGGAAGGCACAGGGGAGGAGGTATGAATATGGGGAAAAGGCTAGTCGCCTGTTGGCGCATCAATTGCGAAAGAGGGCAGCAGCGAGGGAGATAGGAGGAATTAGAGACGAAAGGGGAGACACGGTGCGAAGGGCAGGAAAGATAAATGAGGTGTTCAAGACCTTCTATGAGGAACTGTATAGGTCTCAACCCCCAGAGGGAGAGGAGGGGATGCGGCAGTTCCTGGACCAATTGAGGTTCCCGAAAGTGGAGGAGCAGGAGGTGGCAGGCCTGGGGGCGCCGATTGAGGTGGACGAGGTTATTAAGGGACTGGGAAGCATGCAAGCAGGGAAGGCCCCGGGGCCAGACGGGTTCCCGGTGGAATATTACAGAAAATATGTGGATTTGTTGGCCCCGTTGATGGCGAGGACGTTCAATGAGGCCAGGGAAGGGGGGACTCTACCCCCGACGATGTCGGAGGCGACGATATCGCTAATTTTGAAGAGGGACAAAGATCCGTTGCAGTGCGGGTCCTATAGACCTATTTCACTATTGAACGTGGACGCCAAATTGCTGGCAAAGGTACTGGCATCGAGGATAGAGGACTGTGTCCCGGGGGTGGTGCACGAAGACCAGACAGGGTTCGTAAAAGGGAGACAACTGAATGTTAACGTGCGACGACTATTAGGGGTGATAATGATGCCCCCAGTGGAGGGGGAGGCAGAGATAGTGGCGGCAATGGACGCAGAGAAGGCATTTGATAGGGTGGAGTGGGAGTATTTATGGGAAGTGTTAAGGAGGTTTGGGTTTGGGAACGGGTTTATTAGCTGGGTTAGACTTCTTTATGGGGCTCCAACGGCAAGCGTAGTTACAGGTCGACATAGATCGGAGTATTTCCGATTATATAGGGGAACAAGACAGGGATGCCCGCTGTCTCCATTGTTGTTCGCGTTGGCAATTGAACCTCTGGCCATGGCGTTGAGAGACTCCAGGAAATGGAGAGGGGTGATTAGAGGGGGAGAAGAACACCGAGTCTCGTTATACGCGGATGACCTATTGTTATACGTGTCGGACCCAGCGGGGGGGATGATAGAGGTTATGCAAATTTTGAGGGCATTCGGGGAATTCTCGGGGTATAGGCTAAACATGGGGAAGAGTGAATTATTTGTGATACATCCAGGGGACCAGAGTAGAGAGATAGAAGGCTGACCGCTAAGGAAAGTGGAAAGAAACTTCCGATACCTGGGGATTCAGATCGCTAGGAACTGGGGAACCTTGCACAGACTTAATCTGACACGGCTGGTAGAACAAATGGAGGAGGACTTCAAGAGGTGGGACATGCAGCCTCTATCGCTGGCGGGCAGGGTGCAAGCAATTAAGATGATGGTCCTCCCGAGGTTCTTATTTGTATTTCAATGTCTCCCTATACTAATCACCAAGACCTTTTTTAATAAAATAGATAGGAGCATCACGAGCTTCGTGTGGGCAGGGAAAGTTCCGAGAGTAAGGAGGGACAGAGGAGGACTGGCACTACCGAACTTGGGTGATTACTATTGGGCCGCCAATGTGGCAATGATACGTAGATGGATGATGGAGGGTGAGGGAGCGGCGTGGAAAAGACTGGAGAGAAAGTCCTGTAAAGGGACGGATTTAGAGGCGCTGGTGACGGCGCCGCTACCGTTCTCACCTAAAAAGTTTACCATGAACCCGGTGGTGGCGGCAACACTGAATATCTGGGGACAGTGGAGGCGACAGAGAGGGGTGCGGGGAGCCCTGGTGGGGTCCCCTATCAGGAACAACCATAGGTTCGCCCCAGGAAGAATGGATGGAGGATTTCAGAGCTGGTACTAGTTGGGAATTAGGAAGGTGGGAGATTTATTTATAGATGGGACTTTTGCGAACTTGGGAGCATTGGAGGAAAAGTATAAGTTGCCCCGGGGAAATTTCTTGCGATATATGCAGGTGAGGGCGTTTACTAGACAACAGGTGAGGGAATTTCCGTTGCTCCCGACACAGGGGATACAGGACAGGGTGCTTTCAGGGGTGTGGGTCGGAGAGGGCAAGGTGTCAGAGATTTATAGAGAGATGAGGGAAGAGGGGGAGGAGTCAGTGGGCGAACTAAAAGGAAAGTGGGAAGAAGAATTAGGGGAGGAGATAGAGGAGGGTATGTGGGCTGATGCCCTAAGCAGGGTAAATTCCTCTTCCTCATGCGCCAGGCTTAGCCTGATTCAATTTAAGGTGCACACATAACGGGGGCAAGATTGAGCAGGTTCTTAGGAGTGGAGGACAAATTAGGGAGGTGTGGCGGGAGCCCGGCAAACCACGCACATATGTTTTGGGCGTGCCCGGCACTGGAAGGGTATTGGAAGGGAGTGACGGGAATGATTTTGCAGGTGGTGAAGGCCCGGGTCAAACCAGGCTGGGGGTTAGCTCTATTTGGAGTTGCGGAAGAGCCGGGAGTGCAGGAGGCGAAAGAGGCCGATGTCGTGGCCTTTGCGTCCCTAGTAGCCCGGCGCAGGATCCTACTCATGTGGAAGGAGGCGAAACCCCCCGGACTGGAGGCCTGGGTAAATGATATGGCGGGGTTCATTAAACTGGAGCAGATAAAGTTTGCCCTGAGAGGATCGGCTCAAGGGTTCACCAGGCGGTGGCAGCCATTTCTCGACTACCTAGGGGAACGTTAGAGGGAAGACAGATGACCAGCAGCAGCAACTCAGGGGGGGGGGGGAGTTTAGTTTAGTTTAGGTCAATAGACAATGGGGTTTTGTTACCTGTGTATTGTTAAAAATTTCTGTTTTGTTATTGTTTCGTTTGCTTTGTAAGAGGGAAAAATTGTCGTTTGGAAAACATTTTCAATAAAATATATTAAAAAAAAAAGAAGGCGACCACTTACAACGAGGCGATCGAGATCCTGCGAAAGCGTTTCGTCAAACCCACAAATGAGGTACATGAATGGCACCTGCTCTCTACGTGCCGGCAGCGCTCAGAGGAAACGCTGGACGAGTACATGGAAAAGCTCACTGCGCTCGCCAGGAACTGCAACCATCAGGATGTGACAGGGGAAGTCCACGTGAACCTGCACATCTGAGACGCCTTCGCGTCCGGCATCCGTTCGACCTATATCAGACAGCGACTCATCGAAAATGGAGCTAAAGACCTTCAGGACACGGTAACGCTCGCCACCTCACTGGAAGTGGCCTGTCACAACCTAGGCATGTATCCCGCGGACCCTGCGAGCCCCCCTCGGACTACCCCAGACTCGGCCACGCTACGGGCCTGCGCCTTGCGGCAACCCGCCCAGACCAGGGGCACACCGTGCTATTTCTGTGGGCAGAGCCAGCATCCACGTCAACGCTGCCCAGCCCGCTCTGCCATCTGCAGCGACAGCTGAAAGAAGGGGCATTTCTCGAGGGTCTGCCTGGCCAGGCCCAAGGCCCAGAAACAAAACGCTCACTAGGCCCGAAAATCGAGCTCACAGGCCCGCAGGCCCCACAATGCGGCTGCGCACCGGCCAGACACGCCCCTTTCTGGCACGTCATCGGCCTCGTGCAAGTCATGGGGGTGGCCATCTTGGCAGCGGCCATCTTCTAGACCCGACAGGTGCGACCGACGGCAGCGGCCATTTTGTGAATCCGACTCGGCGGAGGACTCGGACTACCTGCAACTGGGAGCGATCACCCTTGATCAATCGCAGCCAAAGCACCTGCGGAACTCCATGATGCAGGTCCAGATCAACGAGCGCGACATTCCCTGCCTCTTCGACTCCGGGAGCACGGAGAGCTTTGTCCACCCAGAAATGGTAAGGAGCTGCTCCTTGCGCACCTATCCCGCTTCCCAAACCATAGCCCTCGCCTCCGGGTCCCACTCGGTCCAAATCAAGGGGTATTGTATTGCGAATCTCGCGATCAAGGGCGCCGAATACGCTTGTTTCAAGCTCTATATCCTCCCTCACCTCTGCGCCCCCCTGCTGCTCGGTCTGGATTTCCAATGCAGCCACCGAAGCCTGACCCTGAAGTTCGGCGGACCCTTGCCCCCCCCTCACTGTATGCAGCCTTGCAACACTGAAAGTTACACCCCCTTCACTATTCGTGAACCTCACTTCCGACTGTAAGCCCGTCGCCACCAGGCGGCAGTACAGTGCCCCAGATATGGCTTTTATCAAGTCAGAGGTCCAGCGTTTACTGGAAGAGGGGGTCATCGAGGCTAGCAACAGCGCCTGGAGAGCACAAGTGGTGGTAGTACCATCCGGGGAAAAGAAACGGATGGTCGTGGACTACAGCCAGACCATAAACCGCTTCACGCAGCTCGATGCGTACCCTCTTCCCTGCATAGCAGAGATGGTCAATCGGATCACTCAATACCGTGTATTCTCCACTGTCGACCTAAAATCCACCTACCATCAGTTCCCTAGCCAACCGAAAGAGCGCCTCTATACTGCTTTCGAAGCAGCCGGCCGGCTTTTTCACTTCCTCAGGGTCCCCTTTGGCGTCACAAATGGGGTCTCCGTCTTCCAGAGAGCGATGGACCAAATGGTATACCAGTACAGCCTGCGGGCTACTTACCCGTACTTGGACAATGTCACCATTTGCGGCCATGATCAGCAGGACCATGACGTGAACCTTGAAAGGTTCCTTCAGACCGACCGGGCCCTCAACCTGACCTACAAAAAGGAAAAATACATTTTCCACACAACCCGACTAGCCATCCTTGGCTACGTCGTGGAAAACGGGGTCCTAAGTCCTGACCCCGACCGCATGCTAGGAACTCCCCTCCCCCGTAGCCTCAAGGCCCTCAAACGGTGCTTGGGGCTTTTCTCCTATTACGCCCAGTGGGTCCCCAGATATGCGGACTAAGTCCGCCCACTCAAAGACCACGACATTTCCTCGGATGGCTGAGGCCTGGTCGGCCTTCAATCGCATCAAGGCCGACATCACCAAGGCCGCTATGCACGCGGTGGACGAAACCATCCCTTTCCAGTAGAGAGCGATGCGTCAGACATCGCCCTGGCTGCTACCGTCAGGCAGGCAGGCAGGCCAGTAGCATTCTTCTCCCGGACCCTCACCGCCTCCGAGATTCGGCACTCTGCAGTCGAAAAGGAGACACAAGCCATTGTGGAGGCTGTGCAGCACTGGAGGCACTACCTAGCCGGTAGGAGGTTCACCCTCGTTACCGACCAACGGTTGGTAGCCTTCATGTTTGATAACGCACAACGGGGCAAAATTAAAAATGATAAAATCTTGACGTGGAGGATCGAACTCTCCACCTACGCGTACGATATTAAGTATCGTCCAGGGGAGCTCAACGAGCCCCCAGATGCCCTGTCCCGCGGCACGTGCGCCAACACGCAGGAGGATCGCCTGCAGGCCATCCACGATGACCTCTGTCACCCAGGGGTTACCCGGCTCGCCCACTTTATCAAGTCCCGCAACCTACCTTACTCCACCAAGGCCATGACTTGCCAGATCTGTGCGGAGTGCAAACCGCACTTCTACCGGCCAGACAAGGCTTGCCTTGTAAAGGCCTTGGGGCCCTTTGAGCGACTAAGCGTGGACTTCAAAGGTCCCCTCCCGTCCACCAACCGCAATACCTACTTCCTAACCGTCATCGACGAGTTCTCCCGCTTCCCATTCGCTGTTCCATGTCCCGACATGACCTCGGCCACTGTGATAAAGGCACTGCACAGCATCTTCACCCTGTTTGGTTTCCCCACTTATATCCACAGCGACCGGGGTACATCGTTCATGAGTGATGAGCTGCGTCAGTATCTGCTCAGCAAGGGCATCGCCTCGAGCAGAACGACCAGTTATAACCCGCGGGGAAACGGGCAGGTGGAGAGGGAGAACGCGACAGTTTGGAAGGCTGCCCTTCTGGCCTTACGGTCGG
This sequence comes from Scyliorhinus torazame, assembly GCF_047496885.1. Lineage (NCBI taxonomy): Eukaryota > Metazoa > Chordata > Chondrichthyes > Carcharhiniformes > Scyliorhinidae > Scyliorhinus > Scyliorhinus torazame. The sequence continues at coordinate 315,084,132 of NC_092707.1, forward strand.
GAAGTCTCCCAACCACCCGCTGGCAGGAGGTCCTCACCGATGCCCACTACTCCATTAGGTCGCTCCTCTGCATGGCCTCGAATGAGACCCCTCACAACCGCTTGTTTGTCTTCCCCAGGAAGTCCACCTCTGGGGTCTTGCTTCCACCTTGGCTGACGGCTCCGGGACCTGTTCTTCTCCGGAGGCACGCGAGGAGCCATAAAACGGATCCCCTGGTTGAGAGGGTCCAACTGCTGCATGCGAACCCCCGATACGCCTATGTCATGCATTACTACGGCAGGCAAGACACGGTTTCCCTCCGGGATCTGGCACCCGCTGGTGCCCCCACTGACGTCCCCTCCCTCGCGGTTTCCCTACGGGACCTGGCACCCGCTGGTTCCCCCACCGATGCCCCCCCCCCCCCCGGTAGACACCGACCATGCCCCCCCCCCCCCCCCCCAGCGCCCCCCCTTCCACACTCCCCGCCGGCGCCGGCACCGCTACCCCCAGCCCCAGCTATTCCCCCTGCCCCCCGACCCTCTACCACGACCCGGACGAAAGCTCCGACCACTGTGCTCCCGGATGTACCCTCACCAATGACGTCCGTGCCCGCCACACCACCGCCCGAGGTGAGAAGGTCGATGACGACTATCAGGCCGCCGAAAAGAATAGACATGTAATTCCACTTCACCCCCGACAGACTTTGCGTTTTTTTTTAAACAGGGGGTGAATGTGATGAATGGTTACTGTACCCTTAACACCATGTAGGTGATGCCCCTATAAAACCGGGTTTGGAACCCTGGGGGACTCCGCCTCCGGCTCCGCCCACCAGGGAGCCGTATACAAGGTGACGCCCTGTAGGCGGCACTCAGTAAGCACTCTGCTTATTGAAGCCTTCATTTGCCATTCCACACTCTTGTGTCGTTAGAGGGTACTACACTTGTGCTTTTAAAAATCGTGACTGATGAAGGAGTAGGATACAGAGAGGAGCGACCGTGGGCTGCTGAGCCATACACTGGCAGGCTGGCTGGGGTGGGGGGGGGGCGGCCTGCCAGGGCCAGGGGAGGTGACGGGGGAAAGAGGCCGAGCATCCGGGGTGACCCCCCCACAGGACTGGGCCGGTGTCCAGGCGTGGACTGCCATTACACCAGCCATCTTGCTGTGCACCCACTGGCCCCTGGTTCTGCAGAGTGACACCAGCCGTATGGACCCCCACCGCCCCCACTCGACCCTCAGCCACAGACCCCCCACCACCCATCGCTGGCAGTCCACCCAGAGCAACACGCACAGTAGCCCCTACAGGGGCCGTGGAGCATACCGTTGGCGAAGGCAGTGCCAGCCCACAGTACCCCTGGAATCAGTGACGGGACCCAGGGCCGGAGGTCCCCACGGTGCTGGCCACCGACAAGGCCAGGGGTGCGGGGGAGTGATGGGGACATGGGGGGCATAGCCCACGGTGCCAACCAAGCCACCATGTAGCCTGATGGACCTGGTTGGGCAGGGGGGCACGCACCATGCTAACATGTCGACCTTTCACCCCCTGCACACAATGGATGTTGGAATTCCACCAGCAATGGTGGGCTTCCTGCTAGTCGCCACAGCCCTGGGGGATGCCCTGCGGCTGTATGAGCTGGAGCTGCTCGAGGGTATGGGGAGTATGGGGGGCTTCTGGTGGCCGTCATGGTGATGGTTGCCTTGAACTTTTACGTGACGGACTCCTTCCAGGCACCGAGTGGGACCTGTCCGGGATCTCACAAACCTCGGTGCACAGGTGCATCTATGCCGTCACGGAGGCCCTATATGCCCAGGCGGCTCAATACATCCATTTCAATGTGGACCGAGCCCACCAGTCTGCCCGGGCGGTGGGGTTCGCTGCCATCGCCAGGATGCCCAGCTCCAGGGGGTGATCGACGGGATACATAATCGTCCTTCGAGCAACTGCAGATGACAGTCCACTCTACACAAACCGAAAGGGATACCACTCAATGAACGTGCAGCTGATATGTGACCATCAGTTGTGCATCATTCACGTCTGTGCCCAATACCTGGGCAGTGTAACCCGGCTGGGGGTTGGCTCCTGGGTGAGCCCAGCACACCCACAACATCCACCCATTCCCCACCCACTACAACCCCCCGCACCATCTCTCTGGCCAGCCCAGACCAGCCCACCCTCACACCCATCAGCACTGACGCAGGTTGTAACAGTGGTAACAAGTGTTTAACGTGAACAAATATTTACAGATTTGTGCCCCATCCCCTATAACTAAACTGTGCCCTGCACATGTGCCAACTTAACTGGTGTCGAACTTTCTGGCCTTACGGGCCCTAATGCCAAGTACAGCAGGAATGGAGGCGGCCTGTTGTGATTCCTGTCCTGCAACCTGGGTCCCCGTTGGCAGGCGTCGTCTGGGGCGACTGGGCCTGGCTGCTCCGCGGGCGTCCCAGGTGGCATGGTGCGGTGTTCCGGCACCTCCCCTGCGGGAGTCACCGGCATGGGCCCCATCACCTCCTCCTTCCTCGGGGTGCCCGATGGCCCCTGGGCTACTTCATGGGACGGACTGCATGCAGAGGTATTCCCTGAGGCTACACCGCCACCTGTCGCTGCCAGTCCTGGAGGCCCGCTCTGGTCTCGAACAGGGTCCGTACGCTCGTGGCCAAGGAGCACAGGGAATGGACCATGTGTGTCTGGGACTGCGCCACATCATCTGTGACTGTGCCACCACTTCTGGTTTGTGTCACATCAGACAGTGACTGCATTATCTTCCTCTGTGACTGGGCCACCTCCCTTTGTGCCTGCGCCACATTGGCCAGCGCCTGGGCAATGCCACCAACATTTTCAGCCATTTAAAAAAAAAATTATTTTAAAAAGAATTTAGAGTACCCAATTCATTTTTTCCAATTAAGGGACAATTTAGCGTGGCCAATCCACCTAGCCTGCACATCTTTGGGTTGTGGGGGCGAAACCCACGCAAACACGGGGAGAATATGCAAACTCCACACGAACAGTGACCCAGAGCCGGGATCGAACCTGGGACCTCGGCGCCGTGAGGCAACAGGGCTAACCCACTGCGCCACCGTGTTGCCCGACATTTCCAGCCATGACCTGCTGTGCCTGGGCCACACTCAGAAGCATTGTTGCAATGTCCAGGTGGTTCTGGCACATGATTGCCTGTGAGACAGCAACCCTGTCCTGGGCCACAGCCAGTGCCTGCACAGAATACCCCAGACCTTAGACATACTGATCCACAGCCACGAACGTCGCTCCCAATGCCTCCACCTTGGACTCCACCAGGTGTTGGCCTGGGTGGCATGCACTGTCAGAACCACCTCCTGCTCCTCCGCGCGGTTGGACTCCTCCAACTGCACCTGCAGGTACTGGATGCTTGCCGACAACCCCTCACGTAGTCCCTGCATCTCCACAATCGGTGGGACTGTCCGTTCCAGGAGCCCGAAACACATCTGGACGGCAGCTAGATCCTTGGGTCGGCCTGTCCTTCGACCGTCTGCCCCCTCGGGTGTTCATACCTCCACCTGCTATACCGGATCAGCTGTGTGGTGAGCACCAGATAGCATTCCAGGAGCCTCTTCAATAAAGTACCCAACCGAGGTATCTTGGATTGATGGAGAGTGTTGGAGACAGCTGTGACGGGAAATCTGTGTCATCCTCCAACTCTAACCCTGGGGTCGTCTGGGTCTCGGGCGGAGGGATGGTGTCCGAGCTGCTATTCCGTCACTGCTTGGCTCACGATGCCTGTAAGACACAAGACAAGACGCAGGATTAGATCACGTGCCATGGGGAACCACATCTAAGGAGGGTCTCACTTCCTCGCCCGCGGCCAAACTCCACCTCGGTGACCTCCCTTTCCTCTGGTCCACCGACCATGTCCAGGGCCCTCTGCTCTATGACAGTGAGGGGCCATCAGTCCGGCTGTCCCCCTCCTGTCTTCTCCTGCTCACGGCTGTTATGTGCGGCCTTCTCCTGGGGGTGGGGGGGCAAACAGAAAACAAGAGCTGTTAGACTGTCCGACGCATGCAGCCCAGGGGGTGGGAAGCTGGTGGCATCAGTGGCCAGTGCACCCAGCCATGGTGGCCGGTATGGGTGCCGGCATGTGGTGCAGGTTGGGGGTTTGGCCGCCCTCTGGATGGGGGTCGGGTTACAGGGGTTGGTGCTGTCTGCCCACCCTGGTTTTGCTGAGGAGGTTGTGTATTTTGTACAGCACTGCTGGCTGGTCAGGATGTTGTTGCTCATTGCGCTGTCGACCTCTGCCACCCACGCCCAGGCAAGGTGAACGGCGGCAGCTGGCATCCTCCTTCGCGGACCGGGGTACAGGATCATCCGACTCTCCTCCACCACGTCCAAGAGGGTCTCCAGCTGGGCATCGGTAAACCTCGGGGCTGCTCTCCTTCCTGACATCTTGTTGGTTGGGATGGTGCTTGTGGGGAGTGAAGTGTGTATATGCGGCTGCAGTTCGTCAGCCTCCCGAGTGTCAATCGCGGAATTGGCAAATCCAGCACCGTTTCTCGTTAGAATCGATTGTGTCCCATGTGGCGCCGGTGGTAGCCCTTTAACAGTAGCAGAATCCGTCCTGGTGCAGCGGCAGATTTATTGTCGTGAAAGTCCACGAATTCTGCGTTGACGTCAACACAGTCTCAGAAACAGTGAATCCCGCCTGAAGTTTTTCCCAACTGTAGCAGCTTTCTCATTATGCCAGATAGCAGAATGAAGATCTGGTGGGAGTTGAGAAGGGGCTTAAGGCAGAAAAATGATCAGTGGTCTCACTGACGTCAGGTGCCCTGTGCCCAGTTGTAGCCGGCTCCATGATGCGGACAATAGTCTCCTTTATGGACCTCAGAATATGCAGGCATTTTTGTGCCCATTGGCTCTGCTCCCTTTGATTGTATGCCAACTTGTTCTGCAACAGAGAGGGCAGAATGTGGCTCTATGATATGCCTGCCATAACTGAATGGCTGGAGGTATGTGGGGCAGTCAGAGGTGAATGTGAGGCTGACAGCACTGATAGGTGTGTATGGGCAAGGTGCCTGTTAGACGCGAGTCCTGAATGCCATGGAATTCTGCTGTGAGTGAAGAGGAGTGTGCATTCAGCAGCATGAGAGACAGGTATTGTGTCATGTAGGGGAGGCGGTGGCATAGTGGTATTGTCGCTGGACCAATAATCCAGAGACCCAGGAAAATGATCCCGGGTACGAATCCCAATGGAATTTAAACTCAACAAAAAAACTCGATTAAAAGTCTAATAATAATGACCATGAAACCATTGTTGATTGTCGTAAAAACCCATCTGGGTCACTAATGTCCTTTAGGGAAGGAAATCGGCCATCCTTAACTGGTCTGGCCTAGATGTGATTCCAGACCCACATAATATGGTTGACTCTTAAATGCCCTCTGAAATGGCTCAGCAAGCCACTCAGTTGTATTCAACCGCTATGAAAACGCAAACAAGGAATGAAACCAGATGGACCTCTCGGCACCGAGTTAGGTAACCTCCTGGCATAGTCATTCTCATAGAATCATACCTTACAGACAATGTCCCAGACACCACTATCACCATTCCTGGGTATGTCCTGTCTCACCTGCAGGGCAGACCCAGCAGAGGTGGCGGCACAGTGGTATACAGTCAGGAGGAAGTTGCCCTGGGAGTCTGGACCCCATGAAGTCTCATGGCTTCAGGTTAAACATGGGCAAGGAAACCTCCTGCTGATTACCACATACTGGCCACCATTAGCTGATGAATCAGTACACCTCCATATTGAACACCACTTGGAGGAAGCACTGAGGATGGCAATGGCGCAGAATATGCTCTGGGTGGGGGACTTCAATATTCATCACCAAGAGAGGCTCACCAGTACCACCATAGACCGAGCTGGCTGGATCCTATAGGTCATAGCTGCGAGACTGAGAATGCAGCAGGTGGTGAGGGAACCAATAAGAGAAAAACATACTTGACCTCATCCGCACCAATCTGCCTGCAAATGCATCTGTCCATGACAGAATCGGTAAGAGTGACCATCACACAGTCCTTGTGGAGACAATGTCCCATCTTCACATTGAGGATACCTTCCATCGTGTTGTGTGGTGCTACCACCGTCCTAAAGGGGATAGACTTAGAACAGATCTGGCAACTCGAGACTGGGCATCCATGAGATCCTGTGGGCCATCAGCAGCAGCAGAATTGTATGTTTTTTAATGTAGAGTACCCAATTATTATTTTCTTTCCCAATTAAGGGGCAATTTAGTGTGGCCAATCCATGTAGCTTGCACATCTTTGGGTTGTGGGGGTGAGACCCATGCAAACACGGGGAGAATGTGCAAACTCCACATGGACAGTGATTTCATAGAATTTACAGCGCAGAAGGAGGCCATTCGGCCCATCGAGTCTGCGTCGGCTCTTGGAACGAGCACCCCACTTAAGCCCACACCTCCCTAACCCCGTAAACCAGTAACCCCACCTTACTAAGGACAATTTAGCGTGGCCAATCCACCTAACCTGCACATCTTTGGACTGTGGGGGGAAACCGGAGCACCCGGAGGAAACCCACGCAGACACGGGTAGAACGTGCAGATTCCGCACAGACAGTGACCCAAGCCGGGAATCGAACCTGGGACCCTGGAGCTGTGAAGCAACTGTGCTAACCACTATGCTACCATGCTCTGGGGTATGGATCAAACCCGGGTCCTCAGCATCGTGCGACAGCAGTTCTAACCATTGTGCCACCGTGCCACCTCAGCAGAATTGCATTCAACCACAATCTGCACCTCATGGCCCTGCATAACCCCCACTCTACCATTACCACCAAGCCAGGGGATCAACCCTGGTTCAATGAAGAGTGCAGGAGAGCACCTGGTGAAGCTACAACACAGGGCAACATGTGTGTCAAAAAGCATAAACAGCATCGACAGAGCAAAGCGATTCCACAATGAAGTTTAGACAAAAGCAGTATGGCCAGACAGAAAGGAGAGCTACAAGCAGAGGAAGAGTAGATTCAGAAAGAATGTTCCCGATGTTGGGGGAGTCCAGAATTAGTGGTCATAGTTTGAGGATAAGGGGTAAACCTTTTAGGACTGAGGTGAGGAGAAATTTCTTCACCCAGAGAGTGGTGAATCTGTGCAATTCACTACCATGGAAAGTAGTTGAGGCCAAATGTTGTGTAATTTCAAGAAGGAATTAGATATAGCTCTTGGGGATCAAGGATATGGGAGGAAGGCAGGATCAGGGTATTGAACTTGATGATTAACCATGATCATAATAAATGATGGAGCAAGCTCGAAGGGCAGAATGGCCTCCTCCTGCTTCTATTTTCTATATATGTTTCTATGTATGAAACCTGAAGGTGAAAGGTGTTGTTGGATAGGACTCCTTACCTACCCTGCATGAATAAAGAACAGCATATTGTGGAACAATGTATTCGCATAATGTCATATTTGTGCAGGGTGTGATGCAAATGCTTGTGATTGTTAAGCCATATCAAAAGGGGCGGCAAGGTAGCATAGTGGTTAGCACTGTTGCTTCACAGAGCCAGGGACCCAGGTTCGATTCCCAGCTTGGGTCACTGCCTGCGCGGAGTCTGCACGTTCTCCGTGTCTGCGTGGATTTCCTCTGGGTGCTCCGGTTTCCTCCCACAAGTCCCGAAAGACGTGCTGTTGGGTGAATTGGACATTCTGAAATCTCCCTCAGTGTACCCGAGCAGGCGCCGGAGTGTGGCGACTAGGGGATTTTCACAGTAACTTCATTGCAGTGATAATGTAAGCCTACTTGTGACACTAATAAAGATTATCATACTTAAAGTTTTACCTTTATCTGGAGTATCATTTGCCTGTTAATTTGCATGTAACTTGTGTTGATTCTGATTCCTATTAAAATAAAAACTACAAAAAGTGGAATCATTTTGGTAATCTCATCATTTGGGGACCATGCAGTAAATTTTGTTTTACTGTTATCCCACAGGGATTGTAACAAAAATACTAACTAATTTCTCCAGGTAATTTAGATTCTTATACCCATAACTTTTCCTTTAACTGGAAGGAAGAATCAAATGGTGATTTTGCTGGTAGGTCATCCATTTGTGAGAGGTTTAGTGTCTTTTGTAAGATTCAAGGCACAAGATGAATTACCACAAATCATTCCACATAAACAAAATATAGCACGTGGTTCTCGTTCAACGGCAACCTGGAATGAAATTAATCCACCATCACTACCATCGGGCATAGTCAGTCACTAAAGTATGAGAATGGACCACAAATATCCAGGTTTAAAAGCTTATTAACAACAACAACAACGCGCTGTAGTGGCCATTTCTGAAACATGGTTAAAAGATGGTCACGACTGGGAGTTAAACATCCAAGGGTATCAGACTATACGAAAGGATAGAATGGACGGTAAGGGCGGTGGTGTAGCTTTGTTGTTTAAGGATGGCATCCGGGCAATCGTAAGGGATGATATTGGTGCTATGGAGGACAAGGTTGAATCAATTTGGGTGGAAATCAGGAATAGTAAGGCGAAAAGGTCACTGATAGGAGTAGTCCATAGGCCACCAAATAGTAACAGGATGGTAGGGCAGGCAATAAGCAAAGAAATGGTACAGCGGTTATCATGGGAGATTTTAATCTGCATATCGATTGGTTTAACCAGGTTGGTAAAGGCAGCCTTGAGGAGGAGTTTATAGAATGTGCCCGGGATAATTTCCTGGAACAGTATGTAATGGAACCTACAAGGGAACAAGCGGTCCTAGATCTGGTCCTGTGTAATGAGGCAGGATTGATTAATGATCTCATAGTTCGGGATCCTCTTGGAAGGAGCGACCACAATATGGTGGAATTTAAAATACAGTTGGAGGATGACAAGGTAAAATCAAACACTAGTGTTTTGTGCTTAAACAAAGGCGATTACAATGGGATGAGAGAAGAACTAGCTAAGGTAGACTGGGAGCAAAGACTTCATGGTGAAGCAGTTGAGGAACAGTGAGCGATCTTTCACAGTGTTCAGAAAAGGTTCATACCGACAAAAAGAAAGACGGTAGAAAGGGGAAAAATCGACCGTGGATATCTAAGGAGGTGAGGGAGAGTATCAAATTGAAGGAAAAAACATACAAAGTGGCAAAAAATTAGTGGGAGACTAGAGGACTGGGAAGTCTTTAGGGGACAACAGAAAGCTACTAAATAAGCCATAAAGAAGAGTAAGGTAGACTATGAAAGTAAACTGGCTCAGAACATAAAAGCAGATAGTAAAAGCTTCTACAAATATATAAGACAAAAAAAGAGTGGCTAAGGTAAATATTGGTCCTTTGGAAGATGAGAAGGGAGATTTAATAATAGGAGACAGGGAAATGGCAGAGGAGTTGAACAGGTTTTTTGGGTCAGTCTTCACAGTGGAGGACACAAATAACATGCCAGTGACTGATGGAAATAAGGATATGATAGGTGAAGGCCTTGAGATGATTGTAATCACTAAGGAGGCAGTATTGGGCAAGCTAATGGGGCTAAAGGTAGACAAGTCTCCTGGCCCTGATGGGATGCATCCCAGAGTGTTAAAAGAGATGGCTAGGGAAATTGTAAACGCACTAGTGATAATTTCGGTTGTAGGGAAAATGCTGGAATCTATCATTAAGGAGGAAATAGCGGGGCACATGGAGGGAAATTGTCCCATTGGGCAGACGCAGCATGGGTTCACAAAGGGTAGGTCGTGTCTGACTAATTTGGTAGAAGTTTTTGAGGACGTTACCAGTGCAGTAGATAACGGGGAGCCAATGGATGTGGTATATCTGGATTTCCAGAAAGCTTTTGACAAGGTGCCACACAAAAGGTTGCTGCATAAACTAAAGATGCATGGCATTGAGGGTAAAGTGGTAGCATGGGTAGAGGATTGGTTAACTAACAGAAAGCAGAGAGTGGGGATAAATGGGTGTTTCTCTGGTTGGCAACCTGTAACTAGTGGGGTCCCTCAAGGATCAGTGTTGGGCCCGCAGTTGTTCACAATTTACATAGACGATTTGGAGTTGGGGACCAAGTGCAATGTGTCAAAGTTTGCAGCCGACACTAAGATGAGTGGTAAAGCAAAAGGTGCAGAGGATACCGGAAGTCTGCAGAAGGATTTGGATAGGTTAGGTGAATGGGCTAGGGTCTGGCAGATAGAATTCAATGTTGCCAAGTGTGAGGCTATCCATTTTGGGAGGAATAACAGCAGAATGGATTATTATTTAAACGGTAAGATGTTAAAACATGCTGCTGTGCAGAGGGACCTGGGTGTGCTGGTGCACGAGTCGCAGAAAGTTGGTGTGCAGGTGCAACAGGTGATTAAGAAGGCTAATCGAGTTTTGTCTTTCATTGCTAGAGGGATGGAGTTCAAGACTAGGGAGGTTATGCTGCAATTGTATAGGGTGTTGGTGAGGCCGCATCTGGAGTATTGTGTTCAGTTTTGGTCTCCTTACCTGAGAAAGGACATATTGGCACTGGAGGGAGTGCAGAGGAGATTCACTAGGTTGATCCCAGAGTTGAGGGGATTAGATTATGACGAGAGGTTGAGTAGACTGGGACTGTACTCATTGGAGTTTAGAAGGATGCGGGGGGATCTTATTGAGACATATAAAATTATGAAGGGAATAGATAGGATAGATGCGGGCAGGTTGTTTCCACTGGTCGGGGAAAGCAGAACTAGGGGGCATAGCCTCAAAATAAGGGGAGGTAGATTTAGGACGGAGTGGAGGAGGAACTTCTTCACCCAAAGGGTTGTGAATCTCTGGAATTCCTTGCCCAGTGAAGTAGTTGAGGCTCCTTCTTTAAACGTTTTTAAGAAAAAGATAGATGCCTTTCTAAAGAATAAAGGGATTCGGGGATATGGTGTACGGGCCGGAGAGTGGAGCTGAGTCCACAAAGATCAGCCATGATCTCATTAAATGGCGGAGCAGGCTCAAGGGGCCAGATGGCCTACTCCTGTTCCTAGTTCTTATGTTATTTATATAACATATTTAATGGAGGAAAATGTCCTAACGCATTACACAGGCATAAGGAGAATTGAATGCGCAGCCAAAAATGAAATAGTAAGAAGTCACCAGAAACATACTCAAAGAGGTATGTTTTAAGTAGAATCTAAAAAATGGAGATGAAGGCATAGAGGCGGAAGGGTCTACTGAGGTAATTTCAGATTATTAGGGTGGTTTGTGCATGGCCACAAATGATGGCATAAAAGAAAAGGGGATATACCAGGGATCAGGGCAGGGGAAAGGAGTGTTTGGGGAAGTGGGACCTGTAGGATTGAAAGAGATTATAAAGATAGAGAAGGTTGAGGTCATAGAGAGATCTAAATACAAGAATATTAATTGTTACATTGGTGAACTCATATAGACTTTTAATAACTTCCACCAACCTTGTCCATGTAGCCCATGTGATCTTCTCAATTAATGCCTGATCCGTTACTTGCTTGCCCGATGGAACCTCGTTTACTTGACGCTTGTAGGCACCTGTGGATACCTGCACAAAGTAAAGTATTTAATACTTTAAATGGAAAATTAAGTGTAATTTTTGATTGATTGAAGATTTTATTTATTAGTAATACATGACATTTCTGCATTGCACTGCTATCCGTTTTAATGGACTGGTATATGGGTGTACTTGGGATATTACTTTGAACAGCGTTTTGTGCATCCCTTTTGTACTATAAGAGTTCCATCAGGAAGGAGCAGTGCTATTTTAGGAAGGTACATGGAAATAGATTCAGAAGTACTTTGGGTGGAAAGAGGGAGAAACTATGATAAGAAACAGAGGATGGGATTTTCCGGTCACTCCCTCTCCGAGACCGGAAATTCCTGACCGAGGTCAATGGACAGTTAAATGGCCCGTCAAATTTTCCATCCAACCCATAATTCCCCTGGTGGGCGGGACTGGAAAATTAACCCCAGAGTATCTAGATCGATATGAACTGTGGAGGGGGAGATTCAGAAAGCAGGGAAACGGTGAAAGCGGCAGTTTTTCTAAAGCAAAAGTATTTTATTTAGCCTGCATAACAATGCAGTCACCAATAACGGAGAACAATAAGTTACATGAGGAAGCACCCTAATTTTAGTCCTCTAATTCCCTGGATTCTAGAAAGGTCCCTACAGATTTAAGGAAGGAGGGAGGCAAAAAGCAGGAAACCATAAGCCAGTTTGTCGAACAACTGTCTTAAGGAAAATACTAGAATCCATTATTAAAGAGGTATGAGATAGACATTTTAAAAATCATTATACAAATCAGACAGAGTCAACTTGAGTTTGTGAAAGAGAAATTGTGAGTGAATAAAAGAAGCCAGTGGAGGTAGTGTATTTGAATTTCCAAAAGGCATTTGATAGGTGCCACATAAAAGATTACTATGCAAGGTAAGAGCTCATAGTGTTGGAAATAGTATATTAGCATGGATAGAGGATTGGCTAACTAACAGGAAACAGAGTTGTGATAAATAGGTCACATTCAGGTTTGCACTTTTATGTGGCACCTATCAAATGCCTTTTGGAAATTCAAATACACTACCTCCACTGGCTTCTTTTATTCACTCACAATTTCTCTTTCACAAACTCAAGTTGACTCTGTCTGATTTGTATAATGATTTTTAAAATGTCTATCGCCCATACAAACCCCATGATGCTCCTACTGATCCGCTTAAAAAAGGCCTGAGGGATCAGGATGGGGAGGCACTGGACTATAAAAAGGAACCTCGGGAGCACCGTCATCTTCACCGACTGTACCCTACCCACCAGGGAGAGTGGCAGCATTTCCCACCATTTAAACTCCTCCTCCATGTGCTCCACCAGCCTCGTCAAGTTGAGCTTGTGTAGGGCGCCCCCAGCTCCTGGCCACCTGGATCCCTAGGTACTGAAAACACCTTTCTGCCCTTTTCAGTGGAAGCTCGTCTATCCCCCTTCCCTGGTCCCCTGGGTGTATCACGAATAGCTCACTCTTCCCCCTGTTGAGCTTATACCCGGAAAAGTCTCCAAACTCCCTGAGGATCTGCATCACCTCCGGCATCCCCCCCACCGGATCCGCCACATACAGTAACAGGTCCCCCCCCGCCCCGCACCAGCCCCCTCCACTTCCTGGACTCCCTCAAAGATATCGCCAAAGGCTCAATTGCCAACGCAAATAACAGGGAGGTTAGGGGGCACCCCTGCCTCGTCCCCGGTACAGCCGAAAGTATTCCGACCTCCTCCGATTTGTGGCCACACTCGCCACCGGGGCTTCGTACAGTAACCTAACCCATCTAACGAACCCCTCCCCGAATCCGAACCTCCTTAACACTTCCCACATGTACCCCCACTCCACTCTATCGAAGGCCTTCTCTGCATCCATAGCCGCCAGTATCTCCACTTACCCCTCTACTGTAGGCACCATGATTACATTTAGGAGCCTCCGCACATGGGTGTTTAGCTGCCTTCCCTTCACGAAACCCGTCTGGTCCTCGTGGATCACCCCCGGGACACAGTCCTCAACACAGTAGCCAACACCTTCGCTAACAGCTTCGCATCCACGCTGAGGAGCGAGATTGGCCTATACGACCCACATTGTAAAGGGTCCTTGTCCCACTTCAAGATCAGCTGGGAAGGACCCCCCTCCCTCGCCTCATTGAAAGTCCGCACAAGTAGTGGGCCCAACAGGTCCATATATTTCCTGTAAAATTCCACCGGGAACCCACCTGGCTCTGGTGCCTTCCCCGCCTGCATACTCCCCAGCCCCTTAGTCAGCTCCTCCAGCCCTACCGGTGCCCCAAGCCCCGCCACCTGCCCCTCCTCTACCCTCGGGAACCTCAGCCGGTCCAGAAAAAGACGCATCCCCCCCTCCTCCGTTGGGGGCTCAGACCTATACAGCCCCTCACAGAAGTCTCTAAATAACCCATTTATTCCCACCGCACTCCGCACCGTGTTCCCCCCTTTATCCTTAACTCCCCCAATCTCCCTCGCTGCCTCCCGCTTCCGAAGCTAGTTTGCCAGCATCCGGCTAGACTTCTCCCCGTACTCATACACCGCCCCTTGCGCTTTCCTCCACTGCACCTCTGCCTTCTTGGTGGTCAACAGGTCGAACTTGGCCTGGAGGCTTTGTCGCTCCTTGAGTAGTTCCTCTTCGGGGACCTCTGCATACCTCCTATCTACCCTTAAAATCTCCCCCACCAATCTCTCCCTCTCTTTCCTCTCCTTCCCCTCCTTGTGGGCCCTAGTGGAGATTAGCTCTCCCCTAATCACCACCTTCAGCGCCTCCCAGACCACGCCTACCTGCACCCAGGTATCTTTCAATGCATCCCCGGATCCGCCCGCTCACCTCCTCATCTGCCAGCAAACCCACCTCCAGGTGCCACAGCGGGCGCTGGTCCCTCTCCTCCCCTAGCTCGAGCTCCACCCAGTGCGGGGCATGGTCTGAGATGGCTATAGCCGAATACTCCGTGTCCTTCACCCTCGGGATCAGCGCCCTGCTCAAAACGAAGAAGTCAATCCGGGAGTAGGCTTTATGGATGTGGGAAAAGAGAATTCTCTGGCCCCCGGCCTAACAAACCTCCATGGGTCCACTCCTCCCATCTGGTCCATAAACCCCCTCAGCACCTTGGCCTCCGCCGGCTTCTGACCCGTCCTGGATCTGGAGCGGTCCAATGCTGGATCCAGTACCGTATTATAGCCCCCCCCCCCCCCCATTATCAAGCTCCCTGCCTCCAGGTCCGGAATCCGGACCAATATGCGCCGCATAAATCCGGCATCGTCCCAATTCGGGCATACACATTCACCAAGTCCACCTGCACCCCCTGCAGCTTACCACTGATCATCACGTACCTACCTCCATTGTCTGCCACGATGCTCAGCGCCTCAAACGACAACCGCTTCCTCACCAAAATCGCCACCACTTGATTCTTTGCGTCCAACCCCGAATGGAAAACCTGCCCTATCCACCCCTTTCTCAGCCTAACCTGGTCTGCCACCATAAAATGCGTCGCCTGGAGCATGACCACATCTGCCCTCAGTCCCTTCAGGTGCGCGAACACACGGGCCCCTCTTGACCGCCCGTTCATGCCTCTCACATTCCAAGTTATCAGCCGGATCAGGGGGCTGCCCGCCCCCCCATCCCTGCCGATTAACCATCTCCCTTCCTAGGCCAGCCACGTGCCCGCACCTCCCGCACTCTCCCTTCCCTCCCGCAGCAGACCCCCGCCCCGACTCTATCTTCAGGCTCCAGCTCCCCTTTCGCCAAAGCAGCAGCAACCCAGTCACCCCCCCAGCTTGGTCCCCCCCTAGCTGCGTTGCTCCTCCCATAGCATTCCCGTACGTCAGCTGACTCCTGCTGACCCCGGCCACTCCCGCCACTCCATCAACCCCCCCAGTGTGAGAATCTCCCCACCCCTCTCCTGCCCATCAGCAACCCCCCCCACCCCGCCCCCTTCCTTCCCTCGCTAGGGAAAAAGCCTGCTCTTTCCACCAAGACGGCACAGCTCCCTTTCACGGCCTGATCCCAGCTCCCCCACCTCGGGCCTCCCTTCTCTCCACCCCCCCCCCCCAAATGGGGCCCCCTCTTCCAACCACCGACCCCCACACTCTCACCAAACCCCCCATACGAACCATTTCACCCTACCCCACCAAGCTCCAAAATAAAAAACAGTACCAAACAGGACAGAACATCCCCCCAAAACACAACAATCACATCAATCCCCTCTCGACATCCCCTCGCAACCGACCCTCAATCCGAGTCCAACTTTTCGGCCTGGATAAAGGTCCACGCCTCCTCCGGTGTCTCTAAGTAGTGGTGGCGGTCCTTGAAAGTGACCCACAGTCGTGCCGGCTGCAACATTCCAAATTTCACCCCCTTCCGATGCAGAGCTGCCTTAGCCCGATTGTACCCGGCCCTCTTCTTGGCCACCTCCGCGCTCCAGTCCTGGTATATCTGGACCTCTGCATTCTCCCACCTGCTGCTCCACTCCTTCTCTGCCCACCTTAGGACACACTCCCTGTCCACGAAGCGGTGGAACCGCACCAGCACCGCCCGCGGTGGCTTGTTGGGCTTGGGCCTCCTCGCCAGGACTCGGTGGGCCCCCTCCAGCTCCAGGGGCCTCGGGAAGGCCCCCCGCACCCATCAACGTGTTCAGCATCGTGACCACGTATGCTCCAACATACGACCCTTCCACTCCCTCCGGGAGACCCAGAATCCGCAGGTTCTTCCTCCTCGACCGATTCTCCACGTCCTCGAACTTCTCCTGCCATTTCTTATGCATCGCCTCGTGCGCCTCTATCTTCACCGCCAGGCCCAAGATCTCGTCCTCGTTCTCCGAGGCCTTTTGTCGCACCTCCCGGATCGCCGCCCCTTGGGCATTCTGGGTCTCGAGCAGCTTGTCTATCGAAGCCTTCATCGGCTCCAACAGCTCTGCCTTCAATTCCGTGAAGCAGCGCTGGAGAAACTGCTGCTGTTCCTGCGACCACTGCGCCACGCTGCCTGGTCTCCACCTGCCGCCATCTTGGTTTTCCTCCCTCGCACTTTTCGCTGCTCCAAAACTACTTTTTTCACCGCTCCACTCCTGGTCCAATCCATACAGTGCCGGGGAAATTATACTGTTACCTTCCCACACTGGGAACTGCCGAACAAATGCCGCTCGGGGCCCGAAAAAGAGCCCAAAAGTCAGTTTCTGGCGGGAGCTGCCGAACGTGCGACTTAGCTCCACATAGCTGCAACCGGAAGTCTTCCCTTTCTGGCATCTTTATGATGCATGTCAAATAATTTTTGTGGGGTGGGACTAGTGATTTTGAAGCTTTTGTAATCTCTGGTTTGAGGAAAGAATTCAGGGCCGGAAGTCAGGCTTCCGGTGCATTTAAATATATTGGACTGGAAATCGGACAGGCTAAGTTAGGGGCAACCTTACGTCAGCAATCTTATTTGGAAAGCATCAGCCGAATAGCAATTAGTCGTGGCCGGGTTTTCACAAAAAGATGCAAGGTTTCAAAGATGGAAAAAGAGCAACTGCAAAGTTTAATTGGGCAACTGAATTGGTTAGGTAGATAGACTAGACCGGACGTGAGTTTTGATGTCTTCAGGTTTCTCCTCATATCACTTAGAGTACAAAAACGAATGACCCCAAAGTGGAAGACATAATAAGAGCAAATAAAGCGTTTGGCCAAACTAAAAATGCAGGAGTGTGTTTTGAGGTCCCCGGTTTTAGGTGACCTTAGGCACTTGAAATTCATAGTTTATAGTGATGCGTCCTATGCAAATCAAGCACAGGAGGTTTTATAATTTTCCTCTTGGGGAACAATGGTAAATGTTGTCCTCTTGTGTGGGAAACAAAGAAAATAAGGAAAGTGGTCGAAAGCACTTTGGCTGCTGAGACGTTAAGCTTTGTAGAGGCGGTGGATATGGCCTTTTATATATCTCAGATATTGACAGAAATGTAACTTTTGGATATTGTTAATGAAGGGTGCCTGATTCTGTGACTTTTTCTTTCTTCCCAAAAAAGAAATTTGGACAAAAAGGGGGAAATTGAGTGTGTTTTTGAGTTTCTTTAAATTTTGTTTTCACCTAATTATTTTTTTCTCCAAGGGGAGACTGTTAAGTAATGGGTTAAGAGACATTGCAATTAGTTGTCTCATTTATGTTAAGTATTATGTAAAGGGGCTTCAGGTGGCCCTCGTGTCAGGTGGTGTGTTGTTAGAGTTTTGTGCAGAGGCTGTGGAAGTGAAATAAATGACGTTTGGTGAAAAGGAACAGGACTTTTGACTCTTCATACAACAGTAACTAAAACGTATAACAAATACACCCATTAAGACATACATCTCTCACTTGAGAGAAAGGTGAAAGAAAATAAGGAGGCGATGTGAGCAATAATGTTATAAGCAATCACTTGTATATATTAATATTTATGAGGCATTAAATATTGAAAAATGATTAATAGCAGAATTATCACTCTAAGTAATATTTATTATGATTGAAGAAACATCCTACCTGAATATGTTTGCTGTCAGCTGAGAAGTCCATTTGAATAACAAAACTAGGAATGTCTTTGCAGTAACCAGTTCTGTTTAAAGTAGGGCCTTGCGTGAGATCATAAAAATCAACAGTATTTTCTGCAGAACCCACAGCCAGGAACATGGAATTGGGGCTAAAACTAAAACAAAAAAGCACAGTAAATATTTAAAATTTGTTTATCGCAACTTAAAAAAAGTATTTTTGTGCCTTTCCTATTGTTATTCAATATCATACTCCATTTCCAAATTTATTTTCTGAATTCCCAATTAGATCCATTGTTCACCAATGACTTGAAAAGAAAAGTGGATGTTGTGTTTTCTGGTTCTCCTAACTTAGAAAAGATCACATTTTAGATTCAAAATGCTGTATCTTCATCAAGTGTATTTCTTACTGCTCTCCAACTGGCTGGTGGACTGATACTCAGCACAAGATTACAGTGCAGCAATGAATGTGGCACCCTAAGATATCATAGAATTGTTACGGTGCAGGAGGCCATTTGGCTCATGTGTGCACCAGCTCTCCAAATGAGCAACTCACCTAGTGCCATTCCCCCACCTTCTCCCCATAACCCTGCACATTCTTCCTTTTCAGATAACAGTCTAGTTCCCTTTTGAATGCTTCAATTGTGCTTGCTTTCGCCATACTCTCAAGCAGTGCATTTCAAACGCTAACCACTCAATGCATAAGGTTTCTCCTCATATCACTTTTGCTTCTTTCACTAATTACTTTAAATCTGTGCCCTCTCATTCTCAATCCTTTTGGGAGCGGGAACAGTTTCTCCCTTTATACTGTTCAGACACCTCATGATTTTGAATGCCTCTATCAAATCCCTTCTTAACCTACTTTACTCTAAGGAAAACAATCCTAACTTCTCCAATCTACATTCATAATTGAAGTTCCTCATCACGAGAACCATTCTCATAAATCTTTCATGCACCCTCTCTAATGCCTTCACATCCTTTCTCAAATGCAGTGTCCAGAACTGAACATATTTCACATAACAATTAGTTCCTAGTTCTTTACGAATAATATAATACAACAGCCATCATGCTTTAAAAAAAAAAGTCTTTATGTCAATAAAACTGTTTCAATCATCAACCTTTTTTCAAGCTAAACAAGGTTGACAACTGGCTTTTATAAATATTAAGTATCCTTTAAAACATGTTTTCTTTTCTCAAAATATTATTCATATATAAAACAGGTGGTGGGATGTTGTGCCTCTATTTTGTAGATCTGGCATTCATCACTCTTAGTGGTGAGTTAGCATGCTACACAGGCAATGTTGTGTGTGTTGCTCCTGGCGTTGTAGCAGTTGTGCTTGATATTGCTTATGTTGTGTCAATTGCTTGTGACATTGACGTTGCACCGCTTGTTTGTTATGCTGTTAATGTTGGCTCTCTAGATAGAGATGTTGCTAGTATTGTTGATTTTCTTTTTTGCGTTTTCAGCTCAATGTAGGTTGAATATGAACTCTGTTCCTTCTCATTTTCATACTGTTTTCGGTCACAATGATCTATGACCTTGGAGTCTCAGCTTCACCAACAACTTTTGCTGGGTACTTGGTTTTCATGATTGGATCCTGTACATGTAAAGTTAATCTTTTCAGCAGCTCAGGCAGGGACTTGACATGTTTGTTGTGTTGACCTCCTTCTCCCTATGCATTAGTGAGTTATCTTTCTTCCTCCTGTTCAGCAATCCCATAAATTATCTGGAGATGAATTGGGTTCCATTGTGTAAGGGTCCTTCTTATTTACTCCCTGTCTATTCCCTTATTTCCTCTTTCTTTTATTTTTGCTGTTACATTTTGATCCATGAATGACTATTGGACATGTGTTTATAAGGCAGGAAGCCTGTATCTTTAATTCAAGCAGGAAGAATCCGGAAGGCTGTGCTGGTTTAAACAAAAGCTGCAGACTGGCTGGCATCAGTGATAGAGAGATGGGTTGGGACTCAGTTTGATTGACTGGCTGGTGGAAAAGAATTAACTCAAGGGGCTGTGCTCTGCCTGGTAATAGGTGATGATTGGATCTGATCTCACTGGAATGCTTTTCAGCACCCTAGGTTTGAGTTTGGTTTCAGTTTTGATTCTGGCAGTCTGGTGACGAGAACCAGCTAACTCTCTCCAGAAAGATTCAGTTAACTATCTCTCCAGGAAAAGCTGTAATAGGTCTGAAACCAAGTGGATGAGCAGGATGTTGGGAATAAGTGTCATTTGATTGTACTGTGAATATTCCACCCACAACTGATGATTGGGACAAACTGAGAGGATGGTAATGGGCTGGGTTGGATGTGACCTGCTTTTTGTGATCAAGAAATACTTGGATAGTATTTTTGCATTGTTTATTTTAAAAATATTTTTATTCAGGCATTTATAAATATATACATAAAACAAAGCCAAAGCCAAGAAAAAGAGCAAACAGGAAGTCACATAACCAATAAATAACACCCCATCACCCCACTCTCCCTGCCATTCCCCTCCATATGCCCATAAGACATAGGAGCAGAATTAGGCTACTCGGCCCGAGACTGCTCCACCATTCAATCATGGCTGATATTTTTCTCATCCCCATTCTCCTGCCTTCTCCCCATAACCCCTGATCCCCTTATTAATCAAGAACCTTTTTATCTTAAAGGCACTCAGTGATTTAGAAATTTCTCCTCATCTCTGTTTTAAAGGATCGTCCCTTTAGTCTGAGATTGTGTCCTCTGCTTCTCGTTTTTCCTACAAGTAGAAACATACTCTCCAAGTCCATTCTATCTAGGCCTCGCAGTATCCTGTAATTTCAATAAGATCCCCCCTCATAGAATCATAGAATTTACAGTGCAGAAGGAGGCCATTCGGCTCATTGAGTCTACACCGGCTCTTGGAAAGAGCGCCCTACCCAAGCCCACACCCCCACCCTATCCCCATAACCCAGTAACCCCACCCAACACTAAAGACAATTTTGGACACTAAGGGCAATTTAGCATGGCCAATCCACCTAACCTGCACATCTTTGGACTGTGGGAGGAAACCGGAGCACCCGGAGGAAACCCACGCACACACGGGGAGAACGTGCAGACTCCGCACAGACATTGACCCAAGCTGGGAATCGAACCTGGGACCTTGGAGCTGTGAAGCAATTGTGCTGCCCAAATCATTCTAAACTCCAACGAGTACAGACCAAGAGTCCTCAACCGTTCCTCATACGACAAGCTCTTCGTTCCAGGGATCATTCTTGTGAACTTCCTCTAGACCCTTTCCGAGGCCAGCACATCCTTCCTTAGACACAGGGCCCAAAGCTGCTCACAAAATGGAGTCTGACCAGAGCCTTATATAGCCCTGGTCTTGTATTCTAGCCCTCTTGACATGCATTCTAATATTGCATTTGCCTTTCTAATTGTTGACTGAACCTGCACATTAACCTTAAGAGAATCTTGAACAAGGACTCCCAAGTCCCTTTGTGCTTCTGATCTCCTAAGCATCTCCCCATTTAGAAAATACTCTATGCCTCCAATTCCCCTTCCAAAGTGCATAACCTCACACTTTTCCACATTGTATTCCATCTGCCACTTCTTTGCCCACTCTCTTAGCCTGTCCAAGTCCTTCTGCAGCCTGCCTGCTTCCTCAATACTACCAGTCCCTCTCCATCCAACCTGCCTCCCCCGTTTTTACCCCCTATAACTCCCCCCGCCCCCCCCAACCCCACAGCTGACATCTTAACTATCTTTCAAGAAGTCAGTAAACGGCTTCCATCTCCGGAAAACCCCACCACAGACCCTCTCAAGGCCAACTTGATCTTTTCCAGCTTCAGGAATTCCGTGAGGTCGCTCAGCCACACCCCTAGTTTTGGTGACCCCGAGTCCCTCCCATCCAACAAGCTCCGTCCCCGGGCTACCAGGGAGGCAAAGGCCAAGATGCCTGCCTCTCTTGCCCCCCTGGACTTCCGACATTCCGATAATCGTCACTTCTGGACTCGGGACAACCTACACCCTCAGTACCTCAGACATAACGTCAGCAAACCCCCGCCAGAATCCCTCCAGTTTCGGACAAGCCCAAAACATGGGGACATGGTTCTCAGGCCCCCCGCACACCGCCCATACCTATCCTCCACCCCCCTCAAAAGAATCTGCTCATTCTGGCCATCGTCATGTGCGCCCTATGGACTACTTTAAATTGAATAAGGCACACAAAGAGGATGGGTCCTCTCTCCTCAGAGCCTCCTCCCATAACCCAGTCTCCACCTCCCTCCCCAACTCTTCCTCCCACTTCCACTTAACTTATCCTATTGGGGCACCCTCCAAGTCCATCAATTCCTTATAAATCTCCGACACCCTACCTTCGCCAACTACTGTTTTCGACACCACCTTGTCCTGCAGCCCCAGGGGCGGCAGGTCGGGAAAGGACGGCGCCTGCTTCCTAACATAATCCTGCACCTGTAAGCACAGAAACCCATTCCCGCTGGGCAGCTCATGCTCCTCTTCCAGTTCCTGTAGGCTCGAGAAATTGCCCCCCGCAAATATGTCCCCAAACTGTTCGATCCCCACCTTCCACCATTCTTGGAACCCTGCGACAAGCCCTCCCTGGGGCAAACCTGTGATTCCTACAGATCGGTGCCCCTTCAACCCCAGATGCTGCTGCCACTGTCCCCACACCCTCAGGGCCGCCACCACCACTGGTCTTGTGGAGTACCTGGCTGGCGAGAACAGCAGAGGCGTTCGTCAACAGTGTCCCTAAGCTAATGTCCTTCAAAGTATCTGCCTCCATCCGCTCCCACACCGACCCCTCCCCCAATACCCACTTCTTAACCATGGCTTTGCTGACCAGTAATAGTTCATTCAATTTGGCAATCCAGCCCGCAACTCCTATTTTACCCGGGGGGGATTTCCCCACACAAACAAACCCCGAAATCAGGGAGTTAACTTTCCTAAAAAAGGCCTTTAGGATAAAAATCAGGAGGTTCTGAAAAACTAATAGGAACCTCGGAAGCACTGTCATTTTCACGGTTTGCACCTGCCCCACACGCACCCCTCGATCCACTTGCAAGACCACCCAGTGTGGTGTGTGGTCAGAAACCACAATTGGCGAGTACCCGAGTTGACCACCCTCGGCAGCAAAGTCTTATCCACCCCAAAGTAATCGATCCATGGGTACACCCTGTGCACATGGGAGAAGCAACATCTTGGCCACATAAAAGCCTGTGTCCGCTCCCTCAATGCCCTCCGGCATCCCCACTATCCTCAGATTCTCCTCCGGGAGCAGTTCTCCAAATCCTCCACATTCTCTTGGAGCCACTTCTGGGTCTCCCTCAGCATCCCAACTTCGGCCACCAATGAGGTACCTGCTCCTTGTGCCCCCCAACCGGCTCCTCCATTTTCTGGATCACTTGGCTCTGTTTCCTGCCTCAGCTGCACACGGTCAATACCCACTTTCAGCGTGTCTACCACCCTTGCCAGGTCCTCCTGATCCTCCCTCCTCTGTTGGCTGAACTTTTTGTTTCGTAATTCAACCAACTGCCCCGTTGGTAGGGCCGACCCTCGATCCGCCGCCATCGTCCCCTTAGTCACACGGAGTTTCTTGCTCCTGCAGTTCCCTTCTTCTGGACCCACTTCTGGTTCGTGGATCCATCCACCGACCTCACCAGTGGAGTATAGCTTTCCTCCACCACCTCTGCACCTTTTTCCTCCAAATCATCCACCCGGCAACTGGGGAAAAGGACCAAAAAAAGCCGCCTCAAGCGGGAGCTGTCAAATGGGCGACCACTGACACCATGGCCGCCACCGGAAGTCCTTCTGCATTGTTGGAGCTGTACTAGAACAGTGTGGCTAAAGCTGCAACTAGCTCTGGGGCACTGCAGGTCTTCTGCATTAGTTGGATTTTGTCGGAGCCTTGCTGCATCAGGTGCTGTTTCTTGGTATCATATGGAGTGAATCTAATTGATTAAAGGTTATCATTTGTGATGGTGAGAACCTCAGGATGATGTTGAGATGTTTGGCATTGTCTAGAACTCTTTGCAGCAGGTTGGTAAAGAGGTAGTTTCGGTGCTGTGCCAGTATTCTGGTGATCACGTGTAATCGGAAGATGGGTTTGTATTCCTGATGATATTTTATTAATTAATTCTGATGTCACTAACAGAATACATGCTTCGAGAATGCTAGTCATTAACTGGATATTTCTACTTTCATGAATGTTGTACCTGACATCGTGGATGGCAGCACTCCGGTCACGTTTTTTACCCCACACTTTCAGAGAATTAACCAGTAGGATAACGAATTCTCCATTCTTCATCCCAATTGCAACCATTTCTCCATCAGGGCTGTAAGCAGCACATTTTGCACCAAAGCCAAGGTTCACTTTGTTTAGCAATTTCTATATTGTGGAAAATTCAGGAGTACAATTTAAAATAGTTTTAAAATGACACAAGACTGATATCATGCTTACATTTGCAAAATTGCAGTTTTAAATTTCAAAATTTGGATTTGATTCTATCCATTATAGGGCGACAACACTGTTGTGAGGTTTTTGCGTATGTTGGGTGTCTTTGTTTAAAATGTTAAAATTATAAATGCCTCAATAAAACATTTTCGGAAAAAAATAAATAGGGCGACACTGGGCTTGATTTTCTTGCAGTCGGGGGCACTCTGTAGAGGTGTGAAAATGATGTCTGGGACTCAATTCCAGGATTCCCAACCCCATTCCGGGATTTCCAACTTTCACCAGTGCCATAGATGGGTGCAGGCTAGTTCGGGCCATGAGCTGCACCCTCTATTGAGCTGGCCCGCTTCATTGTCATGTCCTAGTCCGTTGCAATTTAAGGAGACGGGTCAGCTCAATAGAGGGTGCTGCTCTATAGGACTCAAAGTACATGGAACCTCAGAGATATTGTGAACCATTGTCTTGATGAGGGAATCTTTTGAAAGGAAAGTTCAAAAAATCTTACTCATGCTTTCCCATGCCAAGCTATGCCTCCCACCCACCCTCCATACCCCATACATAATGAGGCTTGGCTGAGAATCCAGATAACCATTAAGGCTTGACTGAGAGCCTAGATAACCATCAGTGTTGAAACAGCTGCACCCCAGGGAAAACATTGCTTGATTGGCAGCTCTGGCTCTCTGCTCTATTCTGTCAAATTCACAAGATAAAGGTATTTCCAAGTTCCTGCAGTTTTTGTTAATTATATTTAAAGGTCTGGATAGTTGACACTTTTATTGGGTAGTAGCAAAAGCAATTTTTATTAATGAATGAATTATTTCTGAAAACCTTTTTTAAACACATTTATTGCCACTTCATTGGTTCTCTGCAGAGCGTATAGTGGGTGAATAGGTATGGAAGTCCCACAACTTGGCAGAAAGGTTATGAGGAGCCATGGAGGGTTGGTAGAGGGATGTGGTTTAGCATTGAAGGTATGAGGGGCCAATAGGGGTGCGGTGGAGGCATGAAGTGGCATGGATGGGGCATGGTAAGCGTGTGGGGGCTGAGGGGGTGTGAGAGGTGAGGGCTAGAGGGCCTTACTGTTCTGATTAACTGTCCCCAAAGCACTGAGACGAGTCTTTTAAACAGCCTGCTCCGAACACTTTTTTCAAAGGCGCAGGTCCAACTCCTGTTGGCACCTGCTCCTCTGAATGAAAATTCTATCCTTGCAGGCACTTCCCCCGGAGGTAAGCGTACCAAACTGGGCACATTTCCCAACTCCCGCTATCCGCCTTGAAGTTGAAAATACAGCCCTCTGTAATTAGTACATTGGAACTCAAAATAAATTACCCCTGTTATTTCCTAAATGTTAAATTGCCAATCTTAGCTGCTAAGTTGAAAAACAGAAAAATTCAGAGGGAGAATAGAATTTCATGTATGGTGGCCTTTTGTAGAACTGTACTGAAAGTAGAGGGAAAGCTAAATGTCTGCTGTCCTCTTTGCATGAATTTGATGCAAGGCATATGAAGACCATAAAGAATCAAAATTATGTAAAATAAGTTATTTCCTTTTGTCCGGCCCCTACACCGAGTTATGCAGTTAACATTCCAACATGTCTTTTATTCTGAAAATCTTTACTTTTGATCAGAATTTTTAAGTGCTGGGTTTGTCCTCTACTGCGGAAAGTGAGGCAGGCAAAACTTATATATGTAGACCATCCAGGCTTTGACCTCATCCAAAATCATAAGAAAAGAAAGTACTGATTTACATAATTGAGACAGGAAGCTTCATCTGTAGGGCTCACAAAGATACCCATTCTGATCAGGGTATGGAAGTCATAATAGTACCCTCCTGCTCCAATAGGGACATTTTTAGGTTCAGGTAAGGCTGAATCCTGATACACACATTACATGTCTTCCTTTTCTTATAGGGAATGGTGGAAAGTCTGAATTCATTAAAGTCAATTGTTGCAGATGCATCAACAGAACACAGTGCTTGCTGGTGCAAGAGTCTGCAGCCTGCCTTCCTTTACTTCAGTCCATCAGATCATGTTTTGTCAACTTCCCCCGTTTCTACTTCCAGGCAAAACCTCCACTGTACCAGCTTATTATCATGTTCTTTGTGTCTCTCTTAAATTTATTTTTATTATGATTCTTCCCACGTTTATTTGCAAAGATCATTACAGCCCTCCAGCCAATTCCTCTTTTCCTTTGAAAATTCTAACAGGGAATCTACTTGATATTTGCTCTCTCCTGTTCTTCTTGCCTCCCCCTCTCTTTATTATGATTCTATTTTGATGCTCGGTTGTCTTTTATTTTTCAGTTGAAATTAAGGGCTGACTCCATGGATGCTGACTGACACAAATTGTGCATTTTCCAGCACTTTCTGTTTATGTTTTTAAAATTAATTACTTTGTCCAGAAAACAATTTAAGATAATTTGATGTGTGTTCAGCATCTATTGTATGACTCAGGCCAGGTGCCATTTTACCTCCAAAATGTTGCCACTGGCAACTGAAATGTATTGGCAGTTTCACACAGCAGGGTATGGTCTTTTTTTTTCTAAAATAAATTTCGAGTACCCAATTCTTTTTTTCCAATGAAGGGGCAATTTAGCATGGCCAATCCACCTAGCCTGCACATCTTTGATATAAAAACACGGGGAGAATGTGCAAACTCCACACAGACAGTGACCCGGGGCCGGGATCGAACCCGGGTCCTCGGTGCCGTGAGGCAGCGGTGCTAACAACTGCGCCACCATGCTGCCCTAGCAGGGTATGGTCAACGAGATATTTCTGTGGAAGGAGCTGACCAGCAGCTTTTGGCTCAGGTAGTGGGATACTAATCGGCAGTCTATTATCTGTTCCATTCTTCTGGATTCAAAGAAGCTTAGGTAAGCTCCTAAGGACTTTGTAGTGCTTAGACAAACTTTATGTATAAGCATGTATATTAGTTGCTGGTCAAGATTGGATCATTTATAAACTGATACAATTTTGTTATTTTTGTACTCAGGAAAGTTCAAGTTAAAAATAATGTTGTTCTGATTTTCAGATACTGGCCAATATTTACTTTTAATAAACTATAATACTAATTTGTTGTGGAAGGACAAGAGTCTGACAAAATGTTGATTCTTTTGTTACCTTGAGGTTTAAAGAATATAAAAAGAATTGTGTCAATTCAGTGAAGAAAGACAGTAACTAGGGTATCTGTTCTACCACTGGAAATGCTCCGTTATCACATATTGTACATACATAAGCTCGCACACCGTTTACAAGTGTTGTCCTTAACAGTGAGAAAAATGATCAAGTCCTAAATAATTCAGAGAACAGGAGTTCAAATGCCATCCTGGCAATTTCAGAATTAGAAGTCACATTTCACAAAAGGTCTGTAAAGAAAACAAAACTTGTTCCAGTAAAAGTGAACATGAAACTGTTAGTTGGAGAAAAGCCCATTGGTTCACTAATCTTCTTAGGGAAGAAAACCTGCCATTCTTACCTGATCAAGCCTAAATGTGACTTTAGTCCCATATTAATATGGCTAACTCTGAAGTAGCCCAGCAAGCTATTCAATATTATTGAACTGTTGGTCTGGAAACTTGACATTATCCAGGATAATGCAGTCCACTTCATTTACACACCAATCACCATCTTAAACATTGACTCCCTCTGCTGGCATACTGTGGCTGCTCTATGTAAAGGATGTACAGTAATAATTCCCCAAGATATTTTTCAGAAGCACATGCCAAGCCAGTGCTCTTCACCATAGAAGGAAAGGTCAGCAGGTGCTTGGGAACATCATCCCTGCCAAGTTACCCTTCAAATTAAACACATCACCCTGACTTAGACCACCTTGTCATGCCCTGCTCCCACCCCAAACTGGAAAATGTCATCAATTTGGTTTCTAATTTTGACTCTTCCCTCAAGACCAAATGGTCCATCTCCAATTCTTCTGTGCCATTCCTTAACCTCTTTATCAATACTTTGGGGAAAGACTATCAACCAATATTCATTACAAGTCCACAGATTTCCAGCTACTTTGACTATACTTTCTCCCAACCTGTTTCCAGTGTGGACTCCATTCCATTCTCCCACCTTCTCCATGTCTGACACACACTGGTAGCACTGTTGCTTCACAGTTCCAGGGTCCCAGGTTTGATTCCCGGCTTGGGTCATTGTGTGCGCGGAGTCTGCATGTTCTCCCCGTGTCTGCGTGGGTTTCCTCCGGGTGCTCCGGTTTCCCCCCACAGTCCAAAGATGTGCAGGTTAGGTGGATTGGCCATGCTAAAATTAATATGGCCTCCTTCTGCACTGTAAACTCTTATGATTCATTTGGGGCCCTAAACACTCCATCCGGGTTTAATTTAGTACACTGCATTCATTGTCATGGTGCAGTCTCCACTTCATTGGGGAGACCAAACATAGATTGGGTGATTGCTTTGTGGAACTCCTTCATTTATTCCTTAAGCATGACCCAAACCTCCCAGTCACCTGACTTTTTAATTCCCTGCCCCTCTCCCATTCTGACGCCTCTTTCCTCAGCTCCTTCACTATTTCAGTGAAGCTCCATGTACGTTCGGAGAGCAGCTTTTCATCTCTCATTTAGACACTTTTCAGCCTTCTGAACTGAACATTGAGTTCAGTAATTTTAAAACACTGCCTATTTTTTGGACAGTAATAGTTGCTATTGCATCTGTAATTCCTATTTACATCTCATTTGGTCCCTAATTTTTTGCTTCTTTACTTGTCCCATTACCATCGCCTTTTGCCTTGTTACATCATCATCGTTGCCATTTAATTCTGTCGTTCACCCTCATCACTTAGCCCATCCCCAACCCACTTTTCCAGCCTCTGTACTTGCTGAAAATCTGTAACCTCGCTAACTTTCTCCTCTTCTGATAAATAGTCATGTTGGGCTGGATTCTCCATCAGCCGATGTTGGTACTGGGTCCACAATATGGTGGAGAATAGTGAAATCGGCATCGGCGGCAGTCGTCAAATGCGATACTCCGACCCCTCCGCTGGTGCCGGAATTGAGGTCCACGACCGCGTGGCAGCGGGAGGATGTAAATGAATGCAAAATGCGTCTTCCATTTCATTTAGCAGGCTCGGCACCCTACTCTTCGGTCCTCTGTGATTCTCCGGTGTCCCAGATTCCACCCATTTCAACCCCGCAGCTCCATTAGCTGCAAGCCATTCATAATTTTCTAGTGGTGGGCTGGGATTTACAGCTTCCACAAACCAGTTGCAGCCTTGATCCATTCATCTCCATTCATGGATCAGTGACTAAGTGGTGAAACCCCAATGTATACAAACATTGGCCACATCGAAGAGAGGTAAGTGCATTGCAATCACACGCTTGTGAGATTGGAGTGCAATTAGTGCTTGGAATGCACTTACCTCTGTTTGATGAAAGTTATGAATGGCTTGTAGTTAAAAGATCTGCAGGGTTGAAGCTCAGGTCACAGTTGTTTTCCTTCGAGGAATTGACACGTTGAGCTTCCAGGTAAGTGTTACAGCTCTTAGTTTCTCATTGCCTCTGTCTGGAATACTCTTCAGCTTCCAGAGAGGGGTCTCTTTTCGGGAGGGGGGGGGGGGGAGATCTCTAGTTAGGGGGTCTCTGGGGGATCTCTCTACTACAGGGGCCTCTGGGGTTCCCTATTACAGAGGTCCCTAGGGGGGTATCCCTATTACAGGGCCCGCGGAGGGGGGCTACCCTTGTTAGAGAGTCCCTGGGGTTCAGGTCAGGTCATCCCCATACTTGGGAGAAGGGGGGTCACTCAGGCAATCCGTGGGTGAGGGGTGGGCTGTTTGCGGTGCAGTGGGGAGGTTCGGGGCTGGACAGCCGCAGGACTTCGCTATCGGGCCACCTGCTCAAAATGGCATCCCGATAGGGAATCGCTCATGGTTTTGCAGTAACCATTCACTATGTATATAACTGTATCACGCTGTTGCCCATGTGTGCTCCACCTATGGACCATTGTAAGGTATTACCTGTAATGTATCATGTTGGTGCCTTGTGGGCTCCGCCCCTGGCTCCACCCCTTGAGGGGAGGTATAAAGAGCAGTAGCCCTGTAGGCGGCTCTCACTAGCAGACCAGTCGCAGGCAGGCACTGTTCTAGTTGATTAAAGCCACAGTCTACTTCTGCTCCTGGTTTTGTGTGAATTGATGGTCGCATCAATTTAATCAACTACAATGCCACTATGGAATCGGCCCTCAAACCTGACCGACTGGAACTCGATCCGCAGGCCGCGGAGGCGAAAGGGATTTTTTTGCACTGGCTCCGCTGTTTCAAGGCCTACCTCGCCGCCTCCTCCTCGCCTTCCGTCACCGACGAACAGAAGCTGAGTCTCCTCCACGTGCGGGTGAGCCATCGAATCCCTGTTTAACTTGAGGAAGCCTCCACTTACGCAGAAGCCCTCGCGATGCTACAGCACCTCTACGTAAAGCCAGTGAATGAGGTATACGCGTGGCATCTCCTCACTACTCGTCGCCCGTGCCCCAGGGAGTCGCTGGAAGAGTACCTATGCGACCTCAAAGTCCTTGCACGAAGTTGCAATTACCAGGCCGTTACGGCCACTCAACATATGGACCTCGCCATCCGGGACACTTACGTGGCTGGAGTCAGGTCCAACTACGTGAGACAGCGCCTATTCGAAAAAGGTGCCCTAGACCTGGAAGAGACTGAAAAATCAGCCTCCTTTCTAGAAGTAGCGTTCCAAAGCCTTGACACTTTCCCGCCCGATCACGCGGCCCCCTCGTGGACCCCCGTCCAAAGAGTACCCCAGGTCTGTGCCGCGCGGCTGCCCGCCCACCATTGGGGCCTACCCTGTTATTTCTGCGGCCAGCATCAACATCCCAGGCAGCGCTGCCGGGCCCGGATCGCGAACTGCAGCGACTGCGGAAGAAAAGGACATTTTGCGAAAGTTTGCCGAACCAGGTCCAAAAACTCTAAATCGCGGGCCCGACCCTAAGACTTACAGGCCCGCAGATCCCGCAGTGTGGCAGCGTGTCTGCCGGCTCCGACCCCCCCGGACGCGTCATCGGCCTCGTGTTGTCCGTGGGGGCAGCCATCTTCCACCCTACCCAACGTGGGCGACCCACGGGGGTCGCCATCTTGGCCATCCTCGCCCACGCGGCCCGCCACGTGCGATTCATGTGGGCTGCCATCTTGGACACCATCTTCCTCACCGCCCGACACGTGCGACCGACGGGGGCCACCATCTTCAACGCCGCCCGACACGTGCGACCGACGGGGACAGCCATCTTGGGACCACCCCAGCACCTCCGATCACGCCGGCTACCCACAACTCAGCGCAGTCACCCTTGACCAGTCGCGACCCAAATACCTCTGGAGCTCCATGATGACCGTCCGGGTAAATGGACACAAAATGCCCTGCCTGTTCGACTCCGGGAGCACGGAGAGCTTCATTCATCCAGACATGGTAAGACGCTGCTCGCTCCCAATCTTCCCGGCATATCAAACCATCTCCCTTGCTTCTGGGTCGCACTCGGTCAGATCCGAAGGTGCACTACCGCAACCCTCGCAATACAGGGTGTCGGGTACGCCAATTTTAAGTTATATGTACTCCCCGACCTCTGTGCTCCTCTCTTGTTGGGACTGGACTTCCAGTGTAACCTCAGGAGCCCAACTCTGAAGTTCGGCGGGCCCCTACCCCCACTCACCGTATGTAGCCTTGCGACCCTTAAAGTCAACCCTCCCCCGCTCTTCGCAAATCTCACCGCTGACTGTAAACCAGTCGCCACCAGAAGCAGGCGGTACAGCATCCAGGATAGGACTTTTATCAGGTCCGAGGTCCAGCGACTCTTGCGGGAGGGAATCATCGAGACCAGCAATTGCCCCTGGAGAGCTCAGGTGGTGGCTGTCAGGACCGGGGAAAAGAACCGGATGGTTATAGATTACAGCCAAACCATAAACCGGGATACGCACATCGATGCGTACTCCCTTCCCCGGGTCGCAGACGTGGTTAATCAGATTGCGCACTACCGGGTGTTCTCCACGGTTGTTCTGAAGTCTACGCATCACAAGCTCCCAATCCGCCCGGGGGACCGCCACTACACGGCTTTTGAGGCAGACGGCCGCCTCTTCCACTTCCTCTGGGACCCCTTTGGCATCACGAACGGGGTCTCGGTCTTCCAAAGAACGATGGACCGAATGGTGGACCAGTACGGGCTGCGGGGCCATATTTCCGTACTTGGACAACGTCACCATCTGCGGCCATGATCAGCAGGACCACGATGCCAACCTCCAGAGATTTCTCCAAACCGCCCGAACCCTTAACCTCACTTACAATAAGGAGAAATGCATTTTGCAGTAACCATTCACCATGTATATAACTGTATCACGCTGTTGCCCATGTGGGCTCCACCTATGGACCATTGTAAGGTATTACCTGTAATGTATCATGTTGGTGCCTTGCGGGCTCCGCCCCTGGCTTCACCTCTTGAGGGAAGGTATAAAGATCAGTAGCCCTGTAGGCGGCTCTCACTAGCAGACCAGTCGCAGGCAGGCACTCTTCTATTTGATTAAAGCCACAGTTTACTTCTACTCCTGGTTTTGTGTGAATTGATGGTCGCATCACTCATATTCCACGCCATGCATCAATTTGCATGGCAAGGGACACCGAATTGCATCCGATTTGCACTCCCGGGGATTGTAAAACGGGTGCAATTCTCCTCCAGCGGGAGAACATGGGGCTGGATTCTCCAATTCTGTGGCTATATCCGCAGGATCCATCTCGTCTTATGACCAGAAAGTCGGCACCGCCCCCGCACCGATCCTCCGCACGGTGGGGGGGCTAGCAGCCGCGCCACATAAAGCCCCGGCTAAACTGCGGATACGGCCGCAGAATTGCCGGGTCGATGGCTGTGCATACGCACGGCGACATCCTAGGACAGCCGCACCGTATAGCATGGCGCCGGCCGCGCGCGGACCAGACCTGCCAAAAACTGCCCCCCTGTAACCCTCCTCACCACCATCGGACCACCCCTACCAGTCCCCCTCAGCCCCCGCCGAAGCCCCCCTTGCCAGTGGAATGGCTCCCTCCCCCCGGTAGTGGCACCACTGGACACAATCCGCAACTGCCACGTGAGGTCCCCGAAAGTTGTGAGGGCATGTGTCCCACACCATTGGGGACTCAGGCCATCGGGGACAGAGCATTAAGGGAGGGCCTCAGGTGTTGTCCGGAGGCCGACCGGACGGAGTGCGGCGTACTCCTCAAGTACGCTGTTTTTGAGGGGGCGGAGCATCGGAAAAACAGCACCGCCCCCAATTCCAGCGTAAAAGTGGATTCCAGCATAAAGGTGCCGTTGGCGATAGGAGAATCCAGCCCATGGTCTCCCAAACGGAGAAGCTCGTCCCTTAACTTTGTTTCTTACTTTCTACAGATTCTATCTGATCAGTGAGTATTGCTATCACTTCCTGTTTTTATTTCAGTAAATTATGTAACTTCTTTTGAGGGCAGAATATCAGAACATTTTAGGAGTGGCACTGTTTTTCATCTTTTCCTACTTACTTTATCAGCCAGATCCCAAATTCTTGTCGTACCATCATCACTTGCAGAAATCAGGAGGTCTTTAGAGGGATGTGTGGCAAGGCCCCAAATTTCTCCTTCCATGTGCCCATTAATCAGGCTATTTGATGCTGCATTCTTTTCTCCAACTTCAATTATCTCACCATCTTTTGTTCCTACAAGTATTTTCCCCTGTAATCAACAATAATGTTTATTAGGTAGTGAGCAGTATAAAATGAGAAGAAATATCTACAAAAAGGATGAAGGTCTAAAATAAAAAAACAAATCGCATAGCAAAGCACAGATGAAGATTTTGTTTGATGAATAGTGAGGAGTCTCTTTCAATGTATTTGAGCAACAAGCAAATGGCAGATGCAACATATTTTAAGATGGCATAACTCTAGTATGATAGGCACAGCTCATTTGAGACTTGGCAAAGGTAGATCCTCTGTGGTTGATTTGAGAGCCCTTAAGTAATCCTAGTTGTTGACAAAAACAGAAGAGTTACTATCCCAGCTATGATATCCCTCAGACATTTATCTCCCTTATAAAAATATACTGCTCCTGCACTGTGTGTGCAGAAACTAGATTATTGCAGAGAATTTTTGGAACAGCAATAGTTCTACGTCTTCAAGTTGAAGCTTCATTTTACATTATTGATTGTAAATCCAGACCGAATTTTCAAAATATGAAATAATGATTGCTTCAGTTTACAATATGGGAATTAATATTAAGGGTCAACCACACTGTCGTGTCAGCTTTGAGATATAATGTGGGAATTTTAACAAGTGGCATGTGTTTAGGTGCAAATGACGGATTGGGCTCAACACATGTAGAGGTTGGTTCCAATAGGCTGACTTCTGGGTTAACCTGCATGGTTCAACTGTGTACGGAGCTCCTTCGTGAAGCAGGTTAGCTATATTTCAATATTTAAATTAGGGAATTGCAGTGACATTTTGACCACTATTGAAATTTAATGGTACATGCACAGGTTTCTCAAAACTTGAAACTTGCCATTGAAACCAAGTAGAAAGGAGAACGACAATTAATGGGGTTCATTAAAAGACAGTCATACAAACAAGAACAGCCAGTTTTGCTTTCTCACCTACCAGTGAGAAAGAGTTTGTTGAAAATACTTGTGATGAGAGGCTAATTTGTGCACATTGGAGGTATTGAGACTCAAGATCAGGATGGGCGGGTGGCACCGTGGCTGCCTTAGATTGGACCTTGACTGAGCGGCAAGTGAACATCAGCAATAGGATCACCCTGTTGAGACACCTGCAGGTGGTCAGCACAGAGGCGAGAAGCAGAACGCGGAGTAGGAGAGAAGCAGAACGTGGAGTAGGATAGAAGCAGAACGCGGAGTAGAAGAGAAGCAGAATGCAGAGTAGGAGAGAAGCAGAATGCAGAGTAGAAGAGAAGCAGAATAGAAGAGAAGCAGAACGCGGAGTAGCAGGAGGGGGAGCAGCAGGAGAGGAGAGTTTGTCGGTAGCAGAACCCCTGCAACAGGGCATATAGACAGCTTCCTGCACCTCTACAACAATTATATTTATACAGCACCTTTAATGTAACAAACCATCTCAACGTGCTGCACTGTATCTTTAAAAAGCAGAATATGATACTGAACCTCATAAGGGGATATTAGGCCTGATGACTAAAAACTTGGTCAAAGATATAGTTTTAAGCAGTGATGTATAAGAGGAAAGCAAGATGGAAAGACGGAGAGATGTAGGCAAGGAATTCCAGAGTTTAGGGCATAGGCAATTGAATGCACAGCCATCAGTAGTAAAAGGATTAGCGAGGTTCAAGAGACCATAATTATATAAGTGCAGATATTTTGGAAGGTTCTGGCAGCAGGAGGAGATAACAGAGATAGGGAGGGGCAAGGAAGGAATTTGAAAACCATGATGAGAATTTTAAAATCAAGATGATGCTTTATCGGAAGCCAATGAAGATTAGTGAGTACAGGAGTGTTGAATGAACAAACTTGGTGCATGTTAGTACATGGCAGCAGGGTTTTGAATGATCTCAAGTTTATGGAAAATAAAACACAGTAGACCAGCCAGGAGTGCATTGGAATAGTTGAGTCCAGATCAGCTGAGGCAGGGATGAAGTAGGGAGATGGAAAAAAGCAGTCCAAGTGATGACATGAAGATGTGATCAGAAGCCCATCTCAGATTTCAGCTCTTACTGTTGATGATCTTGACCAAGGATTTCTGGTTATTGGAGCCTTTGAGAGAATCACTAAAATCTGCTCCATATCTGTCTTTAAGTCGAGCTTCTGGATTGTTGTTGAAGCCATCCAGACTTGTGCCTTGTAGATGGTGGATAAGCTTTGGGAGTAAGGAGTTACATTACTCATTGCATAATTCCCAGCCTCTGACCTGCTTTTGTAGCCACAGTATTTATATGGCTCGTCCACTTAAGTTTCTGGTAAATGGTAACACCCAGGGGCTTCAGGGATGGCAACGGGCATGATTTACTGGAAAAATTTAAAAGTACCGTGTCGGTTGCATCTGGCAGGGTGTGCCAGGTTGGCACTGCCAGGGTGCCTGGCTGGCAGTGCCAAGGTGTCCAGGTGCCAGGGGACTACCCTGTCACTGATCACCTGGGGGCTCTCATGGCCTGCGAGACCCCCAAGGTGCCATCACGCCTGGTCCACGATTGTGGAAGCCAGTGCCAAACGGCATCCATTTGAGGCCTTGCAGACGTGGCAGTTGACTCCCAGGAGCCAGATGAAAACGGCGTTGGGAGATTTAAATGAACCAAGTGCTCATTTAAATATCATTATCTGGATCATGCTCAGCCAGGGCGTGATCCAGATCACGTTGAGTGGCGTGAGTTGGATCGCACCTGGCACAGAGCCCGGTTTGAAGCTCTCCCGTGATTGTTGCACCCGACTCCACACTGGGCGCAATGCAGTGGAAAATCGCGCCCAATATCATTGAATGTCAAGGGGAGATGGTTAGATTCTCTCTTGTTGGAGTTGGTCATTGCTTCGCACCTCTGTGACACTATTGTTAGTTGCCACTTATCAACCCAAGGTTGAATGTTGTAGAGGTCTTACTTCAATATCTGAGGAGTCACGAATGGTATTGAACATTATGCAATCATCGCAAACATCACCACTTCTGATGATATTATGGAGGCAAGGTCATTGATGAAGCAGCTAAAGATGTTTGGACCTAAGGCAGAACCCCGACAAACGCAGTAATGTCCTAGGGCTGAGATGATTGACCTCCAACAACCACAACCATCTTCCTTTGTGCTAGGTATGGCTCCAACCTGGAGAGAGTTTCCCCCTTGATTCCCATTGACTTCAGTTTTGCTGCGATCCTTGATACTGTAGCCACCTAAAATGGCTGATTCCCGATTAATTTGGCCAAAACCCGATATAAAATGGCTAACCGAAAAGGCTGATGGGAAAAGCAGCCAACAGGGCACAAACGGACAGCTGCAAACAGAATAGCATATTCGGCTCTGGGGAAGTCGGCCCAGATCGATACCTGCGACCATTAGCAGCACATCAACCCAGACATCTGCAGTTTAATCGGCTATCCCCGGGAACAAATGCAACATATTAGTAATTGAATGCCGGGCCAGACCTGTCGGCGCCTGCAGTGGCCAAAATAAAGACAGGTGAACGACCAACCCCGATCAAGGAATCGCCCCATTATTGGAGCATATCGAACCCAGTGATTGGGAACAAGTCCAATCACTTGGGACTCAGGGTCAAGGTTCGCTCCGAGAGGCGGGAAGCCCCTGGGCCCTATAAAATTAGGGGCCAAGTTCAGATCGACCCTTCTCTCCCTTCTTCTCCTGCTCGCAACCTTCGCAAGAACCATCGACCAGCAACCGTAAGTTTGACTCCAGCGATCGCTACCCGATAGAGACTCCTAGCCATCGACCTGTATCAGACTTTTGAATCCCGCAGGCCAGACCCAATTCGATAAGCCATTCGTTTCCCTGACCTGGTGGGCCATTCCCAAAAGTTAAGTATTGGCCAGTAGTGGCAGGTAGTGATATAGAAAGTAGGATTATTGTGTAAGTATTTATTGCTGTACATAATAAATGACCGTTGATTCAATCTTACTAAGCGGTGTGCTGTCTTATTAATCATAACTCGAGCTTGAACCACGTGGCGGTATCAGAAAGATACCTGGCGACTCGTGAGCAAAGGTGACATAATCAGAGCTAATAAAACTAAGGCTAATAAGAGCAACAATACCACACTCGGTCAAATGTTGCCCTAATGCCAAGCAGAGTCACTCTGACCTCACCTCTAAGTTTAGCTCTTTTGTCCATGTTTGGACCAAGACAGTAATGAGGTCAGGAGCCGAGTGGTACTTGCAGAAGCCAAAGTGAACATCAGTGACCAGGTTAGTGTTGTGTAAGTGCAGTTTGATAGCTATATCAGTGCTTTCAACATTTTCTTGATATCATGCGGAATGGATCAAATTGACTGAAGACTGACATCTGTGATGTGGGGACCTCAGCAGGAGGCCGATATGGATCATCCAAATGGCACCTCTGGCTGAAGATGGTAGCAAATGCATTAGCTTTCATTTTTACACTGTGGTGCTGGGCTTTCCCATCATTGAGGATGGAGATATTTGTGGAGTCTCCTCCTCTGACAATTGTTTAATTGTCCACCACTATACATGACTGGATGTGGCAGGACTGCAGG
Organism: Scyliorhinus torazame; assembly: GCF_047496885.1. NCBI lineage: Eukaryota > Metazoa > Chordata > Chondrichthyes > Carcharhiniformes > Scyliorhinidae > Scyliorhinus > Scyliorhinus torazame. The sequence continues at coordinate 315,122,692 of NC_092707.1, forward strand.
GCTTTGATCTGGTCGGTTGGTTGCGGGATTGCTTAGCTCTATCTATCGCATGCTGCTTCTGCTGTTTGGCATGCATGTAGCCCGATGTTGTAACTTCAGGTAGCCACCTTATTTTTTCTTCAGGAATGCCTGGTGCTGTTCCTGGCATGCTCTCCTGCACTCTGAATCAGGGTTGATGCCCTACTTGATGATCGTGATAGAATGAAGGATATGCCAGGCCATGAGGTTACAAATTATGGTTGAATGCAATTTTGCTGCTGCTGATTGGCCACACCACCTTATGGATGTCTAGTTTTGTGTTGCTATATCTGTTATAAATCCCAAGTAGTACATGAGTAGTGCAACACAGCACGATGGAGTATATCTTTAATGTGAAGACAGGACTTTGTCTCCACAAGGACTTTGAAGGTCATTCCTACTAGAATTTGTCATGGACAGATGCATCTGTGCTAGTAGATTGGTGAGGACGAGGCAAGTAGGTTTTCCCACTTGTTGGTTCCCTCACCACCTGCCATGAGCTGGGTCTACAGCTGTTATATCCTTCAGGATTTGTCAGATTGGCCAACTGTGGTAATAACAAGTCACTCTTGGTGATGGACAATGAAGCCCCCCACCCAGAGTGTGTTCTGGACCGTTGCCACCCTCAGTGCTTCTTCTAATTGATGTTCAACACGGAGGAGTACTGATTCATCAGTTGGGAGGGCGACTGGTGATGGTAGTTGGTAATAAGCAGGAAGTTTCCTTCCCCATGTTTGATCCGATGCATAAAATTTCATGGATTCCGGAGACGATGGTGAGGACTCCCAAGGTAACTCTATCCTGACTGTAGGCCACTGTGCATGACTGTAGGTCACTGTGCCAGTGGGCCAGAACATACTCAGGAATGAGAGGGTTGTAATAAAATCAGACGGTGCTGGAAAAACTCAGCAATTCTGCTAGCATTTGTGGAGAGAGAAACAACGTTTTTAAAAAAATATATATTTTATTAAAGTTTTCAAACACAATTTTTCCCCCTTACAAATCAACAAAAACGGTAACATGATAACTGATAGATAACATTGTTTAAATAAAATAGTGAACTAACAAAATAACACAAAATAGTGCTCCCCCCCCGCCCCTCTGGGCTGCTGCTGGCTATTTATTTTCCCCCTAACGTTCCGCTAGATAGTCGAGGAATGGTTGCCACCGCCTGGTGAACCCCTGAGCTGATCCTCTCAGCGCAAACTTCATCCGCTCCAGTTTTATGAACCCTGCCATATCGTTTATCCAGGCCTCCACGCCGGGGGGTTTCGCTTCCTTCCACATGAGTAAAATCCTATGCCGGGCTACTAGGGACGCAAAGGCCACGACATCGGCCTCTTTCGCCTCCTGCACTCCCGGCTCATCCGCTACCCCAAATATAGCTAACCCCCAGCTTGGCTTGACCCGGACCTTCACCACCTTCGAGATCACTCCCGCCACTCCCCTCCAATACCGGACACGACCAAAACATGTGTGTGTGGTTCGCCGGGCTTCCCCCGCACCTCCCACACTTGTCCTCCACTCCGAAGAACCTGCTCAACCTCGCTCCCGTTATGTGTGCTCTATGGAGCACCTTAAATTGGACCAGGCTAAGCCTGGCACACGTGGAAGAAAAATTTACCCTACTTCGGGCATCGGCCCACAAACCCTCCTTAGGGCATCGGCCCACAAACCCTCCTCAATCTCCTCCCCGAGCTCTTCTTCCCATTTTCCTTTCAGTTCTTCTACCTGCTCCTCCCCCTCTTCTCTCATCTCCCGGTATATTTCGGACACTATGCCCTCCCCGACCCACACCCCCGAAAGCACTCTATCCTGGATCCCGTGTCGGGAGCAACGGAAATTCCCTCACCTGTTGTCTCGTGAACGCCCTCACCTGCATATACCTAAAGATATTCCACGGAGGCAGCTCATACTTTTCCTCTAGCGCTCCCAAGCTCGCAAAAGTCCCATCTATAAATAAGTCTCCCACTCTCCTAATTCCTGCCCGGTGCCAGCTCTGGAACTCTCCGTCCAACCTCCCTGGGGCAAACCTATGGTTGTTCCTGATCGGGGACCACACCGAGGCTCCCAGCACACCTTCTGTCGCCTCCATTTTCCCCAGATACTTAATGTTGCCGCCACCACTGGGTTCGTGGTAAACCTTTTCGGGGAGAGCGGTAGTGGCGCCGTCACCAGCGCTTTTAAGCTCGTTCCTTTACAGGACGCCATCTCCAGCCTTTTCCACGTCGCCCCCTCTCCCTCTATCATCCACTTACGGATCATCGCCACATTGGCGGCCCAGTAATAGTCACCCAAATTCGGCAACGCCAGTCCCCCTCTGTCCCTGCTACGTTGCAGGAACCCCCTCCTTACCCTCGGGGCCTTCCCTGCCCACACGAAGCTCATGATGCTCCTATCTATTTCTTTGAAAAAGGCCTCAGTGATCAATATAGGGAGACATTGAAACACAAATAGGAACCTCGGGAGGACCATCATCTTAATCGCCTGCACTCTGCCCGCCAGTGACAGCGGCTGCATATCCCACCTTTTGAAATCCTCTTCCATTTGCTCCACCAGCCGAGTCAGATTGAGTCTGTGTAAGGTTCCCCAGCTCCTGGCTATCTGAATCCCCAGGTATCGGAAGTTTCTTTCCACTCTCCTTAGCGGCAGGCCATCTATCCCTCTACTCTGGTCCCCAAGGTGTATCACGAAAAGCTCACTCTTTCCCATGTTAAGCCTATATCCCGAGAAATCTCCAAACTCCCTCAATATCTGTATGACCTCTGTCATCCCCCCCACTGGATCCGCCACATACAGCAGTAGGTCATCTGCATAGAGTGACACTCAGTGTTCCTCTCTCCCTCTAACCACCCCTCTTCATTTCCTGGAGTCTCTCAACGCTATGGCCAGTGGTTCAATTGCCAGCGCGAACAGTAATGGGGACAGCGGGCATCCCTGTCTTGTTCCCCTATGTAGTCGAAAATACTCCGACCTTTGCCGATTTGTGACTACACTTGCCACTGGGGCCCCATAGAGGAGTTTAACCCAGCTGACAAACCCCTCCCCGAACCTCCTCAGGTGGTAGATGTTTCAGTAGGGGAGCATTTCGGTAACAGTGACCACAATTCAGTAAGTTTTAAAGTGCTGGTGGACAAGGATAAGAGTGGTCCTAGGATGAATGTGCTAAATTGGGGGAAGGCTAATTGTAACAATATTAGGCGGGAACTGAAGAACATAGATTGGGGGCGGATGTTTGAGGGCAAATCAACATCTGACATGTGGGAGGCTTTCAAGTGGCAGTTGAAAGGAATTCAGGACCGGCATGTTCCTGTGAGGAAGAAGGATAAATACGGCAATTTTCGGGAACCTTGGATGACGAGAGATATTGTAGGCCTCGTCAAAAAGAAAAAGGAGGCATTTGTCAGGGCTAAAAGGCTGGGAACAGACGAAGCCTGCGTGGAATATAAGGAAAGTAGGAAGGAACTTAAGCAAGGAGTCAGGAGGGCTAGAAGGGGTCACGAAAAGTCATTGGCAAATAGGGTTAAGGAAAATCCCAAGGCGTTTTACACGTACATAAAAAGCAAGAGGGTAGCCAGGGAAAGGGTTGGCCCACTGAAGGATAGGCAAGGGAATCTATGTGTGGAACCAGAGGAAATGGGCGAGGTACTAAATGAATACTTTGCATCAGTATTCACCAAAGAGAAGAAATTGGTAGATGTTGAGTCTGGAGAAGGGTGTGTAGATAGCCTGGGTCACATTGAGATCCAAAAAGACGAGGTGTTGGGAGTGTTAAAAAATACTAAGGTAGATAAGTCCCCAGGGCCTGATGGGATCTACCCCAGAATACTGAAGGAGGCTGGAGAGGAAATTGCTGAGGCCTTGACAAAAATCTTTGGATCCTCGCTGTCTTCAGGGGATGTCCCGGAGGACTGGAGAATAGCCAATGTTGTTCCTCTGTTTAAGAAGGGTAGCGAGGATAATCCCGGGAACTACAGGCCAGTGAGCCTTACTTCAGTGGTAGGGAAATTACTGGAGAGAATTCTTCGAGACAGGATCTACTCCCATTTGGAAGCAAATGGACGTATTAGTGAGAGGCAGCACGGTTTTGTGAAGGGGAGGTCGTGTCTCACTAACTTGATAGAGTTTTTCAAGGAGGTCACTAAGATGATTGGTGCAGGTAGGGCAGTGGATGTTGTCTATATGGACTTCAGTAAGGCCTTTGACAAGGTCCCTCATGGTAGACTAGTACAAAAGGTGAAGTCACACGGGATCAGGGGTGAGCTGGCAAGGTGGATACAGAACTGGCTAGGCCATAGAAGGCAGAGAGTAGCAATGGAAGGATGCTTTTCTCATTGGAGGGCTGTGACCAGTGGTGTTCCACAGGGATCAGTGCTGGGACCTTTGCTCTTTGTACTATATATAAATGATTTGGAGGAAAATGTAACTGGTCTGATTAGTAAGTTTGCAGACGACACAAAGGTTGGTGGAATTGCGGATAGCGATGAGGACTGTCAGAGGATACAGCAGGATTTAGATTGTTTGGAGACTTGGGCGGAGAGATGGCAGATGGAGTTTAATCCGGACAAATGTGAGGTAATGCATTTTGGAAGGTCTAATGCAGGTAGGGAATATACAGTGAATGGTAGAACCCTCAAGAGTATTGAAAGTCAAAGAAATCTAGGAGTACAGGTCCACAGGTCATTGAAAGGGGCAACACAGGTGGAGAAGGTAGTCAAGAAGGCATACGGCATGCTTGCCTTCATTGGCCGGGGCATTGAGTATAAGAATTGGCAAGTCATGTTGCAGCTGTATAGAACCTTAGTTAGGCCACACTTGGAGTATAGTGTTCAATTCTGGTCACCACACTACCAGAAGGATGTGGAGGCTTTAGAGAGGGTGCAGAAGAGATTTACCAGAATGTTGCCTGGTATGGAGGGCATTAGCTATGAGGAGCGGTTGAATAAACTCGGTTTGTTCTCACTGGAACGAAGGAGGTTGAGGGGCGGCCTGATAGAGGTATACAAAATTATGAGGGGCATAGACAGAGTGGATAGTCAGAGGCTTTTCCCCAGGGTAGAGGGGTCAATTACTAGGGGGCATAGGTTTAAGGTGAGAGGGGCAAGGTTTAGAGTAGATGTACGAGGCAAGTTTTTTACGCAGAGGGTAGTGGGTGCCTGGAACTCGCTACCGGAGGTGGTGGTGGAAGCAGGGACAATAGTGACATTTAAGGGGCATCTTGACAAATACATGAATAGGATGGGAATAGAGGGATACGGACCCAGGAAGTGTAGAAGATTGTAGTTTAGTCGGGCAGCATGGTCGGCACGGGCTTGGAGGGCCGAAGGGCCTGTTCCTGTGCTATACATTTCTTTGTTCTTTGTTTTGTTCTTAACATCAGTCCCTCAGTTCTGGTCCAGTTTCTCTTTTTGAATGAAGGTCCATGCTTCTTCCAACGTTTCAAAATAGTAATGTCTATCCTGGTGCGTGACCCATAATCGCGCCGGCTGCAACATCCCGAACTTCACTTTCTTCCTATGCAGCACCTCCTTGGCTCGATTGAAACTCGCCCTCCTTCTCGCCACCTCCGCACTCCAATCCTGATACACTCTTATCACCGCATTCTCCCATCTGCTACTTCGTACCTTCTTGGCCCATCTCAGAACCACCTCTCTGTCATTGAAGCGGTGAAATCGCACGATCATCGCCCTAAGTGGTTCTCCAGCCTTTGGTCTCCTCACAGGGACCCGGTGGGCCCCTTCCGCTTCCAAGGGGCCCGAGGGGGCCTCAGCTCCCATTAGCGAGCGTAGCATCGTGCTCGCGTAAGCCCCGCCGTCAGCTCCTTCCACTCCCTCGGGGAGACCCAGGATCCGGAGGTTCTTTCTCCTTGATCTATTTTCCAGGACTTCAATTCTTTCGATGCACTTCTTATGGAGCGCCTCGTGCGTCTGCATTTTGACCGTTAGGCCCAGGATCTCGTCCTCATTGTCCGTTACCTTCTGCTCCACCACACGGAGCTCTATCTCCTGGGCCTTTTGTGTCTCTGTAAGCCCCTCGATTGCCTGTAGCATCGGGGCCAGCACCTCCTTTTTTAGCAGCTCCACACACCGTCTTAAAAATTCATCCTGGTCCGGTCCCCATGTTGGCTGGGCTCCCTCCGACGCCATCTTGTTCCTTTCTTTCCTCTGCCGCTGCCCTCGAGGATTCTCCGAGATCTGGCCGCCGCCGATCTTTTTCTTTCCCACTGGGGGGGACTCCCTGTTCCTTCACCCCACACCGGGTTTCGTCGAAAAAAAAATTCCCGTTGGGGCTCTTAAAAGAGCCCGAAGGTCCATCTATGCTGGAGCCGCCGAAACGTGCGGCTTAGCTGGTCATCGCCGCAACCGGAAGTGCCGAGAAACAAAGTTAATGGGTGCGATTCTCCAGAAAAATTTCTAAGTGTTTTAGCGAGTGGAAACGGCCGTGAGCTTTCTGGCGCTCGGCCCAACAAGTCTGGCAACACTATTCAACATTCATTGGTCCACTTAACGAGGCCTCACGGACTTCTCGCCGGAAATTAGGCTCACCAGCTGATTCGCCAGCACCGCGCACGTCAGCCCACTGCTAAGAAGGTTGAGCAGCACTTATTAAGCTAACTCCAGCCAGTTCGTAATAATGGTGCCCAGGAGACCGGCCCCAAGATTCGGGGATGCAAATTTGGGGCGACTGCCAGGAGGGATGTCCTGTTCTCCAGAGGGTCCAGGAGGGTCAGCCATAGGGCAGCCAGTACTGCCTGGGATGAGCTGGTGGCAGCTGTGAGCGCCGGGAGTGTGACCAAGGGGACTGGCTTCCAGTGCAGGAAAAAGGTCAACAACCTACACGGGGCAGTACGCGTGTGGCTGAGGATGCCTTCTCTGTGTCTCTTCAGGAAAAGCTCTCCCAAAATCACCAGGAGAGGGCCCAGACTGGAGGTGGTGTGCCGGACATCAGAATCCTCACCACCTTTGAGGAGCGTGCCCTGGAGGCGACCGGTGAGGCCGAGGACACGGTGGTCACCAATGTGGAGGCTGGCAGACGCTGTAGAGGTGAGGAACCACTGGGCTCCACCCGGGGGATCTGCCAAACGTGAGTTGTTATTGCCACCTCCCTCTCCCCCGTCTCTCTCTCTTCACCATCTCTCGCTCTCTCCCCCTCTCTGACCCATCCCTCCCACTGACCGCATGTCCATTCTCCTGCAGGTCCTCCAACCAACGGCACCGGCCCATCCCGGGTGGCCCCTTCTCCAGTCACCCACTAGACCACCTCGGAGGAGAGCTCCGAGGATGCCACCGTAATAGTCGTGTCACAGCTTTCATCCCCACCCTCCACCAGCACGGATACACACACCTCAGTGAGAAATGTTAATGGTCAGGCTTCTGGGACACAATCTGGTGAGCACCACATTGTTGCTGATGTACATCAGGTGGTGGCAGGAAGCCCCAGGCGAGACAGCAGTCGGAGCTCTGCTGGATCCCAGGACCCAGCTGGGTCTCAGCCTGGCGCTGAGCTTGTGGAAGAAGCCATTCCAGACCTGATGAAGACGTAGGGTGTGGCCGGGACATTCAGAGGGAGATGTCAGCGTTACTCCAGTAGATCCACAGCTGCTTGGAGGAGTCCCAAAGACTACGGGCGCTAGAGATGTCGCCGGCAATGCGTGGCACCGAGGCCAACACAGCTAGGATGGAGACCGCAGTGGAGAGCCTGGTGCATGACGTCGGCAGCATTGGTGAAGGTGTCCAAGACGCCATGCAGCCGGTGACGGCCATGGCAGAGGGTCTCGGCAGAATTTCCGACTCGCTAGGGGATGTGACCCAGTAGCAGGTGACCTTGATGTGGTTCTCTGGGAAATGTCTCGCTTTCAGATGGCCATGGCTGAGGTGCTGTGGAGCTTGCTGCAGTCGAAGGTGGGCATTGCCGTGGCACTGCAGACCATGTCCCAGTCACGGAGGAGCACCGCCAAGGGCGTCGACATGATGGTGCGGACCATGGGGAACCGGCAGGGCTGGCAGAGACAGATGATGCAGGGTCAGCCAGTGCGTGAACCAGCTGCCCCTACGTCCCAAGGTGAACCCCAGGGCCTTATGGGCACCAAGGAGGAGGAGGGGGCGCCGGGTGTCAACCTGGACTCGTCCCATGGAGTTGCGACCGTGGCCCCTAACTCCCGAGTTCCACCCCTCTGATGAGGCCGCGTCTCACATCCAGCACACGGGACAGGACATCGCAGCTGTGCATGTGCCTCCGACAAGTGAGTCGGGGCACTCTGGCCTCAGAGCCACCAGAAGAAGCCGACCAGGAGCATCGAAGGCAACGGGATGTGGTAAGCAGCTGGCTGCCTCTACCTCAGATGTGTATCCTTGGGAAAGACCTAGAAGTAGTGGTAGAGCTATGAGGGCAAAGTACATTGAGGAACACTGAGGGCACTGGGGGGGGGGGGTGAGGGATGCAGGTAGGGGGAGTTAGGGGGCTGGGGGTGAGGGCAGCAACTCACCCACCCTCCGGCCGTGGACAAGTTCCTGGAGCTGTGTACCATCCCCTGGATGTTCGGATGTTGCGTGTGTGATGTTGCCGCCCGTGGTGTTCAAGCACAGTGTCCAGGCATCAAGGTGCGATTGGGATGCTCGGCAATGACTCACACGCTATATGGCCTGCCCACCCATTGTTTGTCAATTCTCTGTTAGCAATAGCCTTCAGCCGCACGGCCAGTGGCCTCGGCAGTTGGTGGGGGTTATGGGTTGTCAGTGGGGCAAGGACAGGAGTTGCCCCCGGAACAGGTACACATGATCCAGGGGTGGCATGATGGTGCCACGCGCAGTTCCCCCCCCCCCAGTTTGCCCCCCTAGTGCCTCCCATGGCGACCCATCCCTGAGGAGGTCCCCCATCCCCAGTCAAGGGTCCCCCACCCACAGTCGAGGGTCCCCCACCCAAGAGTCCCCCATCCCAAGCCGAGGGGCGTCCACCCTCCGTCGAAAACTGTTCAACAAAATCTGTATATTCCAATAAAAAGAAAATTTCAGCAAAAAAAGGTCTATATGTAGCTTACTAAGGAGGTTAAGGATAGTATTAGATTAAAAGACGACACAATGTTCTTAAAAAAATATTTGTAGCCAAGAGACCGGGAGTGTTTTAGAGATTAAGAAAGGGCCACCAAAATGTTGATGAAAAGGAACAAAATTGAGTATGAGTGTATAAGAGTTTTTACAAATATATAAAAAAAAAGAAGGTAGCTAAATTAAATTTTGGTTCTTAGAAGCAGAGAAAGGAAACGTTATCATAAGGCATATGGAAATGGCAAAGGTGATGAAAAAATATATGGGCCGCGATTCTCCCAAAAAATTTCAAAGGTAATTTGTGGTGGGGTTTTCAGGGAGCTTCCTGCCGGCTGTGCCGGCGAGTTCCTCACCACTATTCAATGACACTTAGTGTCCCTTTTTGGGGGCTCTGGGGAGTTTCTCACTGGTTTAGCCCACACAGAATTGTTTTTAGCACTGGGGAGCTGAACGCAAAGACCTGGCCGCCATTTGGAAAGGGTGACCCGATCTCCAATTGAGCTTGTGGGTCCCCCCACCCATGGGCAATGTCACCCCCCCTCCAAAAAAACATGCACACTACCCCACAGCCCCCAAGTGAGGACACCCAGCTATGGGGTCCCCCCCCTCTTCAGCCCCTCCCCCCCAGCCTTCTTACAGCACCCCCTCCCTTCTAGGACCCCCACCCATTAATCCTCCAACCTCCTAGAGGCCCCTACGTACTTGCCCTGCCCTCCCCGACCCTTCAAACCCCCCCTCCACCCTAATTTCTTGGGCATGGCCCCCCTCACCCCCTAACCCTTGCACCCAGGCAGTGCTCCTGCTGACTTAGCAGTGTCATCCAGGCACTATGGCAGTGCCATGGTGGCAGTGCCAAGGTGCCCATGTTCCAGGTGGAGGGCCAGCGGACCACCCCGCATTTACCCTGACCACCCAGGGGAATCAGTTGGCCCGGGAGACCCCCCGGGTGCCGTTCCGATTGGTCCACGCTTGTGTGGACCAGTACTGATTGGCGCCCGGCTGCAGTCTCCCTGAGGAGGCCGGAGAATCAACTGAGGCTGGTGGATCCCGGGCAGGTAGGTCGTAAGTACGTTTACAACTTCCAGGAGCGGCGTTTGGTCACGCACATTTGGGACGGAGTTCCGACTCCGACTTCTGGTGAATCCGGCGAGGCGCGGAGGCTGTCAGGAGGCTTGCTGGAGGCTTCTCCCGGGATTCTCCGGCTGGGTTGCGCACTCACTTGAGCGCAATGTGGCAAGAGAATCATGCCCTTTGTACCTGTCTTAGGAGTCCTCTTTTGACTAGCCCATGCCCACAGTAGATACCCGCTGGAGGCATGTGCTGCCCATGGGATGAAGACCTGCCCTACATACTAACAGCTCTCCCCCTCACTGGGGCCTGCCTGATTAGTTCCAGTGAGCCTGCATTAATTGGGCTGGATACTTCTGCCACAAGATTGCCACGGGCAAGGTGTAGCACATGTAAAGGTCCATTGACCTCAGGTGGGAATTTCTGATCGCCAGGCGGGCGCAGCTGGAGAATCCCGACCCTTATCTTCACTCGAGGTTCCAGTGCCGATCCTGCAACCCAGTGGTGCTGCCATTACTGGAGCTGCGGCCTCTGACTGGTGCTGGGAAATTCTTACAGAGGATGATGAACACACTGGCTCCAACCAGGTAAGTGCCTGAGTCACACTCAATCTGGTCAGGGTGATGTGGGATGGCTGCAGTGGGATTGTCATCAGTTCTCCAGTTAGTGTGTGTCCACTTTTGCCAGCATTAAATTCCATCCCTAGATTCTAGATTGATCCCAGCAGTTTGGAGCTTAGCAAATGTAACACTACTATTCAAGAAAGGGGGAAGAGAGAAAACAAGAACTACAGGACCACAATCCTCTTGGGTACAGAAATTCCAATGGTCCACAACACTTTTGAGTGAAGAAATATCTTGACATCGCTGTCCTAAATGATCTGCCCCTTATCCTGAGATTGCCCCCATGTTCTAGATTCTCCAGCCAAGGGAAACAACCTCTCGGTGTCTATCCTGTCAAGCCCCTTCAGAATCTTTCAATGAGATCCACTCTCATTCTTTTCAAAATGATCCAATTTGCCAAGCCTCTCATCATAGGACAATTTGTAGCCATCTGGGATGGCCACTCACAAAGGGAAATATGGCCACTTGCAAAGAATCAAGGGAAATATGGCCAATGCAGGATCCAGACGAACTCAGAGCATAGAGCGACACCCGATGCTCCTCCCCACCCCGCACCAGCCCCCTCCAGTTCCTCGACTCCCTCAACACTATGGCCAGGGGTTCAATCGCCAGTGCAAAGAGCAGGGGGGACAGGGGACCCCCTGCCTCGTCCCCCGGTGTAGCTGGAAATACTCTGACCTCCTTCTGTTCGTGGCCACACTTGCCACTGGGGCCTCATATAGCAGCCTCACCCACCTGACGAACCCCTCCCCGAACCCGAATCTTTTCAACACCTCCCACAGGTACCCCCATTCCACCCTATCAAAGGCCTTCTCCGCATCCATCGCCGCTACTATCTCTGCCTCCCCTTCCATCGCCGGCATCATTATAACATTCAAGAACCAACGTACATTAGTATTCAACTGCCTCCCTTTCACGAACCCCGTCTGATCCTTGTGTTTGACCTGCGGCACACAGTCCTCTATCCTCATGGCCAAAATCTTTGCCAGCAACTTTGCATCTACATTTAGGAGTGAGATCGGCCTATATGACCCACACTGTAGGGGATCCTTGTCCCGCTTCAGGATCAGGGAAATCAGCACTCTAGACACCATCGGGGGCAGAGTCCCCCTTCTCTTGCCTCGTTGAAGGTCCTTACCAACAGCGGGCCCAGCAGGTCCAAATACTTCTTGTAAAATTCAACCGGGAACCCATCCGGCCCCGGTGCCTTCCCCGCCTGCATGTTCCCTATCCCTTTGACCAGCTCCTCCAACCCAACCAGCACCCACAACCCTGCCACCTGCCCCACCCTCGAGAAACCTCAGCCGGTCCAGGAAGCGACCCATCCCTCCTTCCTCCAGTGGGGGCTCAGACCGGTACAGTTCCTTGTAGAAGTCCCTGAAGACCCCATTGATACCCACCGCACTTCGCACCGTGCTCCCTCCTCCATCCCAAACTCCCCCGATCTCCCTAGCTGCCTCTCGTTTCCGAAGCTGGTGCACCAGCATCCGGCTCGCCTTTTCTCCGTATTCATATACCGCCCCCACCGCTGCGCCTCCGCCTTCCTGGTGGTCGACAAATCAAACTCAGCTTGGAGGCTACGCCGCTCCCTAAGCAATCCCTCCTCCGGGGTCTCCGCGTATCTCCTGTCCACCCTCACCATCTCCCCCACCAACCTCTCCCCCTCTCTCCTCTCCCCCCTCTCCTTGTGTGCCCTAATGGAGATCAGCTCTCCTCTGACCACCGCCTTCAGCGCCTCCCAGACCACCCCTACTTGCACCTCCCCATTGTCATTAACCTCCCAGACCCGCCGCTCACCTCCTCGTCCGCCAGCAACCCCACCTCTAGGCGCCGCAGCGGGCGCTGGTCCCTCTCGTCCCCCAACCCGAGGTCCACTCAGTGCGGAGCATGATCAGAAATGGCTATCGCTGAGTACTCCGTATCCTCCACTCTCGGAATCAGCGCCCTGCTCATGACATAAACGTCAACCCGGGAGTAGGCCTTGTGGACATGGGAGAAGAATGAAAATTCCCTGGCCTCCGGCCTCGCAAACCTCCATGGGTCCACCCCTCCCATCTGGTCCATTAACCCCCTCAGCACCTTGGCCGCCGCCGGCCTCCTGCCCGACCTAGAGCAATCCAGTGCCGGGTCCAGCACAGTGTTGAAATCCCCCCCCATTATCAGGCCCCCTGTCTCCAAGTCCGGAATCCGGCCCAGCATACGCCGCATGAACCCCGCATCGTCCCAATTCGTGGCATATACATTGACCAACACCACCCGCTCCCCCTGCAGCTTGCCTCTTACCATCACATACCTACCGCCATTATCTGCCACAATGCTCGACGCCTCGAGCGACACTCTCTTCTCCACCAAGATCGCCACCCCCCGATTTTTTGCATCCAAACCCGAATGAAACACCTGCCCACCCACCCCTTTCTCAACCTCACCTGATCCGCCACCCTCAGGTGTGTCTCCTGAAGCATGGCCACATCCGCCTTCAGCACCTTCAGGTGCGCGAACACCCGGGCCCGCTTTACCGGCCCATTCAGTCCCCTTACGTTCCAGGTTATCAGCCGGATCAGGGGGCTACTCACCCACCTCCCCCGCCGACTAGCCATAGCTCTTCCTAGGCCAGCCATGTGCCCGCGCCCCCCGCACAACCTGTTCCCCACAGTGACAGACCCCCGCCCTGACCTCCTCTACCAACTCCAGTTCCCCCTTGGCCACTCCAGCAGCAACCCGGTCCCCCCCCCCTCCCCCAGCTAGGTCCCCCCCTAGCTGCATTGCTCCCCCCATTGCACTCCCATAAGTCAGCTGACTCCTGCTGCCCCCGGCCACTCCATCCACCCCCCCCCCCAGTGTGGAACTTGCTCTCCCCCCCCACCTTGTCCACCAGCAGGCTCTCATCCATTCCACTCCCAGCACGGGAGAAAAAGCCCACGCTTCCCAGCTCCGGCCCCGCCCCTTCAACCCTAAGTGCGGGAAACAGCCCGTGCTTACCACTCGCCCGGCCCCGCCTCCTCTGGCGCAGCTCCCTTTCCAGGCCCGGTCCCACTATCCCCAACTCAGGCCCCCCCCCCGCGGCCCCATCTCCCCTACTGACCATCAACCCCCCCAAGCAGTTTCTCTACAGGATTCCTGATCCGCCATGGCCTCATACGACAAGCTCTTCATTCCAGGGATCATTCTTGTGAACTTCCTCTGGCGGTTCCAAGACCAGCACACCCTTCCTTAGATACAGGGTACAAACTGCTCACAATACTCCCAATGGGGTCTGACCAGAGCCTTATATAGCCTCATTAGTACATCCCTGGTCTTGTATTCTAGCTCTCTCGACATGAATGCTAACACTGCATTTGCCTTCCGAACTGCCGACTGAACCTACATGTTAACCTTATGAGAATCGTGAACAAGGACTCCCAAGTTCCTTTGTGCATCTGATTTCCGAAGCATTTCCCCAGTTAGAAAATAGTCTAAACCTCCATTTCTCCTTCCAAAGTGCATAACCTCACACTTTTCCACATTGTATTCCATCTGCCACTTTTTTGCCCACTCTCCTAGCCTGTCCAAGTCTTCTGCAGCCCGCCTGCTTCCTCAATACTACCTGTTCCTCTACAGTTCTTTGTGTCATCTGCAAACTTAGCACCAGTGCCTTCAGTTCCTTCCTCCAGATCATTAATGTATATTGTGAAAAGTTGTGGTCCCAGCACCGACCCCTGAGGTACATGACTAGTCACCGTCTGCCATCCTGAAAAATACCCCTTTATCCCCACTCTCTGCCTTCTGCCAGTCAGCCAATCCTCTATCCATGCCAGGATCTTACCCTTAACACCATGGGCTCTTAACTTATTTAACAGTCTCCTATGGGCACCTTGTCAAAGGCCTCCTGGAAATCGAAATAAATCACTTCCACTGGTTCTCCTTTGTCTACCTTCCTTGTTACTTCCTCAAAGAACTCTAACAGATTTGTCAGACATGATCTCCCCTTGACGAAGCTGTGTTGACTCAGTCCTATTTTATCATGCACTTCCAAGTACTCCACGATTTCATCTTTAATAATGGACTCTAAAAGTCTTACCAATGACCGAGGTCAGGCTAACCGCCCTATAATTTCCCATCTTCTGCTTCCCTCCCTTCTTAAACAGCAGTGCTACATTAGCCACTTTCCAGTCCTCTGGGACCCTTCCTGCCTCCAGTGATTCCTGAAAGATCACCATCAATGCCTCCACAATCTCCTCAGCTATCTCTTTTAGAAACCTGGGGTGTAGTCCATCTGGTCCAGATGATTTATCCACCTTCAGACCTTTCAGCTTCCCCAGAACCTTCTCCTTAGTGATGGTCACTGCACTCACCTCTGCCCCCTGATTCTAATGGAGCTCTGGCATCCCACTGGTGTCTTCCACCATGAAGACTGATGCAAAGTAACTATTCTATTCCTCTGCCATTTCTTTGTTTTCTATTGTTACTTCTTCAGCCACATTTTCCAGTGGTCCAATATCTATTTTTGCCTCTCTCTTACCTTTCATATATTGAAAAACACTCTTCCTATCTTACTTTATATTGATGATGTGGAGATGCCGGCGTTGGACTGGGGTGAGCACAGTACGAAGTCTTACAACACCAGGTTAAAGTCCAACAGGTTTGTTTCGATGTCACTAGCTTTCGGAGCGCTGCTCCTTCCTCAGGTGAATGAAGAGGTCTGTTCAGACCTCTTCATTCACCTGAGGAATGAGCAGCGCTCCGAAAGCTAGTGACATCGAAACAAACCTGTTGGACTTTAACCTGGTGTTGTAAGACTTCGTACTGTTACTTTATATTACTAGCTAGCTTGCACTCATATTTCATCTTCTCTCCTCCTTATTGCTTTTTTAGTTGTCCTCTGCTAATTTTTAAAGGCTTCCCAATCCTCTGGCTTCCCACTAATCTTCTCCACTTTGTATGCTTTTTCTTTTTCATTTATGCTGTCCTTGGCTTCCCTCATCAGCCATGGGTGCCTCGTCCTCCCCTTAGCATGTTTCTTCCTCCTTGGGATGAATTTCTGTGGTGCCTCCCGAATAACCCCCATAAACTTCTGCCATTGCTGTTCTACTGTCTTCCCTGCTTGGCTCCTTTTCCAATCAACTCTGGCCAGCTCCTCCTTCATGTCTTTGTAGTTACCCTTATTTAATTGTAATACCGTTACATCTGGTTGCAGCTTCTCCCTCTCAAACTGCAGGGTAAATTCTATCATATTGTGGTCACTGCTCCCTAAGGGTTCCTTCTCCTTAAGTTCCCTAATCAAGTCTGCCTCATTGCACATCACCAAATCCAGAATTGCCTGTTCCCTCGTAGGCTCTGTCACAAGCTGCTCCAAAAAAACATCTCTTAAGACATTCCACAAATTCCTTTTCTTGGGATCCACTACCAACCGGATTTTCCAAGTCCACCTGCATAGGGCAGTAGAGCAGAGCTGCTGATTGGCCGTTGCAGGGGAATTTTGCATACGTCCGTGTGCTCACCCTAACTTGGAGGCATACCTGAACAAGAAACCCTAGCTGTTCAAGTGATGACAAGCATCCAGCAGAGGGCAGTAAAGCGGAGCTGCTGATTGGCCGTCGCAGGGGAAATTTGCATACGTCCGTGCGCTCACCCTAACTTGGAGGCGTACCTGAACAAGAGACCCTAGCTGTTCAAGTGAAGACATGCATCCAGCAGAGGGCAGTAGAACAGAGCTGCTGATTAGCCGTTGCAGGGGAAATTTGCATACGTCCGTGTGCTCACCCTAACTTGGAGGCGTACCTGAACAAGAGACCCTAGCTGTTCAAGTGAAGACAAGCATCCAGCAGAGGGCAGTAGAGCGGAGCTGCTGATTGGCCGTTGCAGGGGAAATTTGCATATGTCCGTGTGCTTACCCTAACTTGGAGGCTTATCTGAACAAGAGACCGTAGCTGTTCAAGTGAAGACAAGCATCCAGCAGAGGGCAGTAGAGCGGAGCTGCTGATTGGCCGTTGCAGGGGAAATTTGCATACGTCCGTGTACTCACCCTAACTTGGAGGTGGTTTGTGGAGGAGCTCTTGTCAAGTGACAAGTGAGAAGTCTTTGGCAGGTAGGATCAAGGATAACGCTAAAGCTTTCTATAGATATGTCAGGAATAAAAGAATGACTAGGGTAAGAGTAGGGCCAGTCAAGGACAGTAGTGGGAAGTTGTGCTTGGCGTCAGAGGAGATAGGAGAGATGCTAAATGAATATTTTTCGTCAGTATTCACACAGGAAAAAGACAATGTTGTCGAGGAGAATACTGAGATTCAGGCTACTAGACTAGAAGGGCTTGAGGTTCATAAGGAGGAGGTGTTAGCAATTCTGGAAAGTGTGAAAATAGATAAGTCACCTGGGCCGGATGGGATTTATCCTAGGATTCTCTGGGAAGCTAGGGAGGAGATTGCTGAGCCTTTGGCCTTGATCTTTAAGTCATCTTTGTCTACAGGAATAGTGCCAGAAGACTGGAGGATAGCAAATGTTGTCCCCTTGTTCAAGAAGGGGAGTAGAGATAACCCTGGCAACTATAGACCAGTGAGCCTTACTTCTGATGTGGGAAAAATCTTGGCAAGGTTTATAAGAGATAGGATGTATAATCATCTGGAAAGGAATAATTTGATTAGAGATAGTCAACACGGTTTTGTGAAGGGTAGGTCGTGCCTCACAAACCTTATAGAGTTCCTTGAGAAGGTGACCAAACAGGTGGATGAGGGTAAAGCAGTTGATGTGGTGTATATGGATTTCAGTAAAGCGTTTGATAAGGTTCCTCATGGTAGGCTACTGCAGAAAATATGGAGGTGATTTAGCAGTTTGGATCAGAAATTGGCTAGCTGGAAGAAGACAAAGGGTGGTGGTTGATGGGAAATGTTCAGACTGGAGTCCAGTTACGAGTGGCGTACCACAAGGATCTGTTTTGGCCACTGCTGTTTGTCATTTTTATAAATGACCTGGAGGAGGGCGTAGAAGGATGGGTGAGTAAATTTGCAGGTGACACTAAAGTCGGTGGAGTTATGGACAGTGCGGAAGGATGTTACAAGTTACAGAGGGACATAGATAAGCTCCAGCGCTGGGCTGAGAGGTGGCAAATGGAGTTTAATGCAGAAAAGTGTGAGGTGATTCATTTTGGACGGAATAACAGGAAGACAGAGTACTGGGCTAATGGTAAGATTCTTGGCAGTGTGGATGAGCAGAGAGATCTCGGTGTCCATGTACATAGAACCCACGAAAGTTGCCACCCAGGTTGAGAGGGCTGTTAAGAAGGCGTACGGTGTGTTAGCTTTTATTGGTAGAGGGATTCAGTTTAGGAGCCATGAGGTCATGTTGCAGCTATACAACACTCTGGTGCGGCCGCATTTGGAGTATTGCGTGCAATTCTGGTCGCCGCATTATAGGAAGGATGTGGAAGCATTGGAAAGGGTGCAGAGGAGATTTACCAGAATGTTGCCTGGTATGGAGGGAAGATCTTATGAGGAAAGGCTGAGGGACTTGAGGCTGTTTTCGTTAGAGAGAAGAAGGTTAAGAGGTGACTTGAGGCATACAAGATGATCAGAGGATTGGATAGGGTGGACAGTGAAAGCCTTTTTCCTCGGATGGTGATGTCTAACACGAGGGGACATCACTTTAAATTGAGGGGAGATAGATATAAGACAGATGTCAGAGGTAGGTTCTTTACTCAGAGAGTAGTAAGGGCATGGAATGCCCTGCCTGCAACAGTAGTGAACTCGCCAACACTAAGGACATTCAAATGGTCATTGGATAGACATATGGACAATAAGGGAATAGTGTAGATGCGCTTTAGAGTGGTTTCACAGGTCAGCGCAACATCGAGGGCCGAAGGGCCTGTACTGCGCTGTAATGTTCTATGTTCTATATTGAGGTCCCCCAGGATTATTGTCACATTGCCTTTTTTACATGCCTTTTCTATCTCCTGATTTATTTTCTGCCCCACATCCTGACTACTGCTAGGGGGCCTGTACATAACTCCCATCTTTGCGATTCCTCAACTCTACCATAGATATTCTCTGCCTTCCGATCCTATATCGCTCCTTGCTAACTTCATTCCTCACTAACAATGCAACCCCACCCCCTTTGCCCATCTGCCTGTCCTTTCGATGGGACACATATCCTTAGATATTTAGATCCCAGACCTGATCCCCTTGCAGCCACATCTCTGTGATGCCTACAATTTCGCACTGGCCAATTTCAATGTGCGCAACAAGCTCATTTACCTTGTTCCGTATACTACACGCATTTAGGGACAACACTCTCAATCCTGCATTGACCACCTCCCTTCTCACACTTGTCACCTTTTTTGCTCTGCCTGAGGGTGATGTTGTTTTCTTATTTTGGCTCTTTATTTCCCCTTCAGTTATTACACCTTCTAAGCTAACATTCTGGTTCCCACCCCCCGCCATACTAGTTTAAATGCTCCCGAGTGACACTAGCAAACCTCCCAGCCAGGATATTTGTGCCCCTCCAGTTTATATGTAACCCGTCCTTCTTGTACAGGTCCCACCTGCCCCGTAAGAGATCCCAATGGTCCAGAAATCTGAAACCCTCCCACCTACACCACCAGTTTAGCCACGTGTTTAGCTGCATTATCCTCCTATTTCTAGCCTCACTGGCACAGGGAGTAATCCTGCTTTTTAGCTTACTGCCTATCTCCCTGAACTCCTTCTGCAGGACCTCACCACTCTTCCTGCCTATGCCGTTAGTACCTATGTGTACTGCGACCTCTGGCTGTTCACCATTCCCCTTCAGGATGTCCTGTGTTCGTGCAGAGACATCCTTGGCCCTGGCACCAGGGTGGCAACACACCATCCTGGAGTCTCTTTTATGTCTACAGAAGCACTTATCTGTGCCCCTTACTATAGAGTCTCCTATAACTATTGCTCTCCTGCACTTTGCCCTCCCCTGCTGAGCAGCAAAGGCAGTTGTAGTGCCACTGTTATGGCTGCTGTTTTTTTCCCCTGATAGGCTAACCCGCCCAACAGTATCCAAAATGGTATACCTGTTAGAGAGGGGGACAGCCACAGAGGATTCCTGCGCTGACTGCCTGCCCTTTCTAGCGGTCACCCATCTGTCTACCTGCACTTTGGGTGTGACCACGTCTCTATAACTCCTATCTATGATGCTTTCCACTACCTGCATGCTCTTAAGTGCATCCAACTGCTGCTCCAACTGAACCACGCGATCTGTGAGAAGCTGCCTATGGTTACACTTGCTGCAGACATAGCCGACCGGAATGCTGGAAACGTTACCGATCTGCCACATCTCACAGTTAGAGCATTGCATCCTGCTGAGTGACATTTAAGCACTAGCTAATTAATTTAAAATAAATACTTAAATACGCAAGATCCTGTGAGGAAAGTCACCCTAGCCTAAAACCAACGTTTGGGCCGCCCCAAATCTCTCTTTCTCCCCGCCCCCCTCGAACGCTGGCGGAGACATGGGAGAATTCTGCTCACAGTTTTGCAACAAATCAATGATGCATGTTCATCATCAAATGTGGAATTGGAATAACGCATTCTTTTGCATTTCAAATAGAGATGAATGAAGCAGAATTTTGAAACTTCTTAACTCTTTGCCCCCAGAGTTTTAATTGGTACTTCAATTTTATCTTTGCCCTGTGAAAAATGTAATCACTAAATAGACAGTTTCAAATTGTGATATCACAATCAAGGGTGGAATTCATCAAGGCGGGGTCGCTCAAAACTGGTGACAGCGAATCAACAGCCCAATTCCCACTCAATTCGATTTCCGTTTCTACTGAAAATGAATGTCACCCCCATACAAAATCAATGGCTTTTAAACTTTATTGCAGGGATGGAACTACCTAAATAAATATCATTGCAAAGACTTTAATCAAGATGTTTTACGAATTTGGATGTACTGACCTTTCCTCGACAGACAGAACGCACACAGTCCAAAAGTCGTCCCGTCTCCAACTGGAATGGTCGACATCGCTTCATTTCCTGATCCCACAGTTTTACTGCACCTCCCTCTTTTGTCCTTTTGGAATTAAGAGCAAATCAATTAGTTTCACAGAAAAATGCAAATAATTTTAACGCTCAAGTTACTCCATGTTAGGTTAGGGGCAACACGGTAGCACAGTGGTTAGCACTGTTGCTTCACAGCACCAGGGTCCCGGGTTCGATTCCCGGCTTGGGTCCTGTCTGTGCGGAGTCTGCACATTCTCCTCGTGTCTGGGTGGGTTTCCTCCTGGTGCTCCAGTTTCCTCCCACAAGTCCCGAAAGACATGCTTGTTAGGTGAATTGGACATTCTGAATTCTCCCTCAGTGTACCCGAACAGGCGCCGTAGTGTGGCGACTTGGGGATTTTCACAGTTACTTCAATGTAGTGTTAATGTAAGCCTACTTATGACAATAATAAAGATTATTATTAACAATATGATGCATTAACTAAATCATAAAGAACTTTGAAACTGATGATATATACCATGGTTTATATGCACTGCGCTTGAGCTTATATTATCGAAATAGATTTTATGTTTTCCAGAATCAGCCTTTCTTGTTACTGGTGTATAATAATGTACCTGTTTAGGTTAATTATTATTTTTTTAAAAATTATTTTTACTGAGTTTTTGATATGCAGGACAAATATAAATATGAACCAACAGTAGGAGTTCAAAAAGAGAAAATAAAAGTTTTTTAAAAAACTAAAATTACTTACACATCGATCGGCTTCAACTATTTACATAGATATATCATAGTTTCCCATTTTAAAAAAAATCCTAAGTGTTTGCAGTGGCAATTGTGGTCCCCTGCATTTCACTTCCCGCAGGTTATCCTTTTGCTTTTCTTCCCTTTGGTTCAGGTTGTCGGGGCCTCCTTGGCACCATTCGCATCTTTCCTCCACCTCAAGGAAGAACTTGCTCATTTTGGTTCTGAATCGGGTACATGTCACCACAGTTCCCTTTCACTAAGATGTCCACATCCAGCAGGTCCTCTAGCAGTGATTGTCGTAGTGGTCGTGTGTACGTCCTTGTTTCCCTTCGTAGCAAGTTTTTGATTTGTAGATGCCTACGTTTGTTTCCTTCCATCATCTGGAATCTTTCGGTCAGCTCTTCGAACACTGTCAGCCTGTTGTTGGTTAAAAGTCGTTAACTATCAGTATCCCCCGTCCTGTCTCCACCTTTTGAAAGTGGCGTCCATAGTCGCCGGCGTGAACCTGTAGTTGCAGCAGACAACATCGGACATTCGGTTAACCCGAAATGCTGTCGCAGTTGATTCCACGACCGGAGTGTTACTACCACCACTGGGCTCGTTGAATACTTATTAGGTGGGGATGGGAGTGCCACCGTGGCTAAGGCACGGAGGGAGGTCTCTCTGCAGGAGTCCTCCTCCATAAGCACCCACTCGGCTTCTGGATCCTTTACCCATCCCTTTGCGCTCTCTGCGGTCGCTGTACAGTAGTAATATTGCAGGTTTGGGAGGGCTTGGTCACCCACGGATCTCGTTCTCTGCAGTACTCTCTTTGGAATCCTTGCATTTCCCCCCCCCGGGCCCCCATACAAACGCCATAATCAGTTTGTCCAGTGAGTTGAAAAAGGCCTTGGGGTTGTGGATTGGGATGGATTTAAACAGGACGAGGAACCTGGGCAGTACGTTCATTTTGATTGTCTGCACCCTCCCCGCCAGGGAGAGTGGGAGTGTGTTCTATCTCTGCAGGTCCTTCTTAACTTCCTCCGTCAGGCTGGTCACGTTCCACTTGTGGATCCCTGTCCAGTCATGAGCGATTTGGAATACCAGGAAGCGGAATTTGTGTTGGGCATGTTTAAATGGCAGCCCCTCCAGCTCTGCCCCTCCCCTTGCGGGTTCACCAGGAAGATTTCGGGCTAGCTCAAGTTATGTTTGTAGCCGAGGGGGCAGCATGGTGGTGCAGTGGTTAGCACTGCTGCCTCACGGCGCCGAGGTCCCAGGTTCGCCAGCAATCCGTCTGGTCCCGGAGCCTTCCCCGCCTGCTATATTCTGCCCCACTGATGAAATATCTGGCAATTGAAAATGGCAGGGAAGCAAGGCTTTTCCCTTGAATGCCCATGGCCTGGCTTATACAGGAGGTTGCTTGCATAAGCAAATTCGGAATGACACAGGTTATGAAACCTTATTTGCAATCTTTAAGTACAAATGCATGTCGTATGCTCTGTGCATGCTCCATTCATTTGTACCAGGCAGAAAGTGGTCCAACTGGCAAACTTTAAAAAGAACCATTACAGGATGCTTCACAAGTGACGGGAAAACATTTTTGGAGGGGATCTGGGGGAGTAGCAATGTATGAATCCATCCCTTTAAATTATTTCAGAAGAAATGCCCCCAAAAAAGGATATCTACCATTCCTTATACATTAATTATCAGATCGCCTGGAGTCCTTCAGGTGTCCATTCATTTCCTTTGTCATATGTTTTCTCAAAACATATTTATAGAAACCTTTCACAATCTTCTTTGAAATTAATGCAACTGAAATTTCATTACATCTTATCGTTCTCGATCTCGAGATTTTTGGTAACTTTTACCTTTCCCTGCATTGCTCCTTTCCTTCCATAATATCTTGACTCGTATTGTTTCAAACTTAATGTAACTTTATCCACCACATTACTTCCTTTATTGCTCATGCTATTAACCTGGATCAGATGGCATATATATTTTACAAGTTAGGTTTCTTCTGAGATGGCCAAATACAGTCTTAGGCTGTAAATTCCTGCCAGCTCATCTACCTTATGCAAGGTACCGGGAGCCAGTTTAGCTCAGTTGGCTACCACCACCAGTTAGCTTTCCCCCTCAAAGGGGTAAGCAGCCGATGGTCATCTGGGACTATGGCGACTAAACTTACCTTACTATGCAGTGCACTTCCAGTGAGAAATGTGCTTCCTGTGCAATATACTGGGGCTTACCAGGATCTTCAGCATGAAAAAGGTCGGGTGCTGCACAGACAAATTTCCAGTTCTTTATATGCTACAGTAGAAACCTTACAGTTCAGAAGGCGGCCATTCGGTCCATTGAGTCTGTACAGACTCTCTGAAAGAGAACTCTCAATATGCCCTTAACCTAACCTATACATCTTTTTGGACACTAAGCGGCAATTTAACGTGGCCAATCCACCTAATCTACACATCTTTGGACTGTGTGAGGAAACCGGAATACCCAGGGGACACCTACGCAGACACAGGAGAAAGTGAAAACTCCACACAGACAGTGATCCAAGGCTGGAATTGAACCCGGGTCATTGGTGCTTTGAGGCAGCAGTGCTAACCACTGTGCCACCGTGCTGCCCCAATGGTTAAAGGAGTTAAATTTTTATTGGCACCTCCAAACAAATCTTATAAATTATAGGTTGCAAACAGGATTCTTAGGTAATTAAGATAATTTATCGGTAGAATTAAACACAATAAACGCATGTCCATGTCAAATAGCAAATGGAATGAAACAGTTTTTAAAGTGGTGTGCTTTTATCAGGATAGATTTGGCTCTAGAAAAACACAATAAAACATATAAAAATGTATCTTACGGTCTTTCCTTGCCTCCAGTGACAATCAAGCCATCCCTTAGAGTTGTGTACATCGTAAAAACAGGCCCTGTATGGGCTTTTGCTACGATACGGGTTAAAATGTGCTCCTTCCAGACATATACATCTCCGTTTATGGCACCAGTGAAAGTAAGATTGTTCTATAAATGAGTGGTATAAAAACAAATTGTCAAGAAGATAGTTGTGTCATGAACCTGGAGGTGAAAGCAAAATAAATTCTTCCATTTGTTTGCAAAGGTAATAATAAATCTTCATACTGTGGTTTGCCACAATTTTGACTTGTCTATCAATGGAAAATTATATTTCATCAACTGCTTAATTGCTGTTTTGTCTGAAATCATTAATAACATAGTCAATCTCTTGGATTGTTTCAAACAGGAATCAAGAACTGGGGCACAAAATTTGGAATTGTGGTACTCCTAGAGACAGTGAAGCCTAGAAGCCAGACTATCCAAAGTGGGCACACTGCTCCTTGCGCAATGAGACAGGATTAATTTATAACATTATAGTGAAGACACCTCTAGGTGGCAGTGATCATAATACAATTGGGGGAGAGAAGAGCTTATCCATGACTTGTACTTTAAACTTAAGTAAGGGCAATTATGAGGCCATGAAAGTGGAGCTAGCTAATATAGTTAAGGGATAGGGTAATAATAGAGGTTCAGTAACAGACATCTAAATATTTTGGAATACACAGAATAGACACAGTCCAATGACAAAGAAAAATTCCAAGAGGAGGGTCCACCATCCATGGATAACTAAAAATGTGAAAGACAGCATCAAACTTAAGATAAAGCATATAATTGCACAAAGACAGCTGGCACATCAGAGATTGAAAAGAATATAAAGAACAGTAAAGAATGACAAAACTATTAGTAAGGAGGAAAACATTAGAGTCCGAGGGAAAGCTAGCTAGTAATAAAGATGGATAGTAAGAGCTTCTTTAGATATTTAAAAAAGGAGAGTTAAAAAAGTGAGCATTGGTTCTAGAAAGTGGTTCTAGAAAGTGCAACTGCAGAATGAATAACGGAAAGTAGGAAGATGGTGGATGAATTAAATAGATATTTTGCATTGGTCTTCTATGCAGGGAACACAAGTAGCATCCCCGAATGTAAATCAGGAAATGGAAGGAAAGGAGGAACTCTGGAAAATTACAATCCCGAAGGAAGTGGTATTGAGCAAACTGTTGAATCTGCAGGCTGACAAATCTCCGGGTCAGATTGGACCTCACCCTAAGGTCTTGAAAGAAGTGGATAGTAAAATAGTTTATGCATTGGTTTCAATTTTCCAAAATTGCCTAGATTCAGGAAAAATTCTATTAGATTAGAAATAGTGACTGTAACTCCTTTATTGAAAAAGAGAGGAAGACAGAAAGCAGGAAACAACAGGCCAGTTAGCTTAACATCTGTCAGAGGGATAACGTTAGAAGGCATTATTAAAGATGTTATAGCCGTGCACTTAAAAAAATTCAAAGCAATCAGGCAGAGTCAACCTTATTTTGTGAAAGGGAAATCATGTTCAACCAATTTATTGGAGTTCGTTGAAGGAGTCACATTTGCTGTGGATAAAGGGGAACTGGTGGATGTACTGTACTTAGATTTCCAGAAAACATTTGATAAGGTGCCACATCAAAGATTATTATGGAAAATAAAAGCTCATGGTGCTAAGCCTAACATATTGGCATGGACAGAAGATTGGCTAGCTAACAGAAAATAGTTGGCATAAATGGGTCTTTGGTTGGCAGGATGTGACGAATGGTGTGCCACCATTACCTCCGCCTCTCTGCCCTCCAGGGGCATCATAATCACATTGAGTAGCCTTCTTAGGTTGGCTACCAGCTGCCTGCCCTTTACAAACCCCGTTTGGTCCTCCACAATCACTTCCAGTACACAGTCTTCGATTCTGGATGCCAGGATCTTGGCCAGTAGTTTAGCGTCAACATTAATCAAGGTGATTGGCCTATAGGACCCACAGGCTTGCAGATCTTTATCCCGTTTTAATATCAGCGAGATGGTAGCTTGCGACATCGTCGGGGGTAACACCCCATTGTCCCTCGCCTCGTTAAACACCCTAACCAGCACCGGCCCCACTATCTTCAAACATTGGCTGGCGTGTTTTAAGGGCTACCTCGACACGGCCGCCGACACCCCCACAGAAAGACAAAAGATGCACCTTCTACGCTCGCGGGTCAGCCCTGGGATCTACCCTCTGATCGAGGAGGCGGAGAATTATGCTGCAGCAATCGAGCTGCTAGAAGGACACTATATCCGCCCTGTGAACCAGATCTACGCCCGTCACCTGCTGGTCACTGGCAGGCAAGGCCCCGAAGAAACGTTGGAAGACTTCTACCGGGCGCTGTTGGTGCTGGGCCGAAACTGTGGCTGCCCGCCAGTTTCGGGGAATGAGCACAAGGAACTTTTGATCAGGGATGCTTTCGTGACAGGTATGACTTCCCCCGATATCCGCCGAAGGCTCCTAGAAATGGACACTCTGGGACTTACTGAGGCAGGGGCCCTGGCGGGGTCCATGGACGTTGCGTATAACAACACGCTGGCCTTTGCTCCCGGACGCGCAGCGGCCCCCTGGGCTGCATGGCACCCCATTGCGGCAGCCCCTCAGACCTTCTCTCTGACCCCGCAAGCCTGCGCGGCGAGACGGCCCGCTACCGCCGCTGGACAATGCGGTTTTCTTCTGCGGGCAGGCGAATCATCCCCGCCCGCGCTGCCCGGCCCGCACCGCCACCTGCAAAGGGTGCGGCAAGAAGGCCCACTATGTCGGGGTCTGCCAGGCCCGCGCCGTGGCCGCGGTCTCCAGCGACTATCGGCAGCCCCTTTTTCAGGCCCCGGCCGTCCAGTGCCCGCCGCCACCCCCCTACCCTCAGGCCGCGTGCGACCCGCGGGCGCTGCCATTTTGTCCCCCGGCCACCACGCTGGCGGTTGGGTGCCGCCATTTTGTCCCTCTCCGCTGCCACCTTCTTCATCCCCGGACTCCATGTGCGACCCATGGCTGACGCCATCTTGGATGGGGCCCCAGACCCCCAGCACAGCCAACTACACGCTGCCCGACCAGAACTCTCCATTACTGCAGCTGGCCTCGGTGACTCTGGACCAGAGTCGGCCCCGGACGCTTGCGAAAGCTACCACGACGATCCCCATCAACGGCCACGTGACGTCGTGCTTGATCGAGTCTGGGAGCACGGAAAGCTTTGTTCACCCCGACACAGTAAGGCGCTGTTCTCTTGTCACCCATCCTGTAAACCAAAGGATCTCCCTGGCCTTCGGGTCACACATGGTGGAGATAAAGGGGTTCTGCCTAGCGAACCTCACTGTCCAAGGCAGAGAATTCCGCAATTTCCGCCTGTACGTCCTGCCGCACCTCTGCGCAGCCACCCTCCTTGGGCTGGATTTCCAGTGCCATCTGTAAAGACTGACTTTTAAATTTGGCGGCCCTATACCCCCCCCTTACTGTCTGCGGCCTCACGACCCTTAAGGTCGACCCGCCTTCCCTGTTTGCGAACCTCACCCCGGATTGCAAACCTGTCGCCACCAGGAGCAGACGGTACAGTACCCAGGACCGGACCTTTATCAGGTCGGAGGTCCAAAGGCTGCTGAGGGAAGGGATCATCGAAGCAAGCAACAGCCCCTGGAGGGCTCAAGTAGTGGTGGTAAAGACCGGGGAGAAACATAGGATGGTCATTGACTACAGCCAGACCATCAACAGGTTTACGCAGCTGGATGCATACCCTCTCCCCCGTCCGACCTGGTGAACAGGATTGCACAATACAAGGTTTTCTCCATGGTGGATCTCAAGTCTGCCTAACACCAGCTACCCCTCCGTAATGGTGACCGCCAGTACACTGTCTTCGAGGCAGATGCGCGGCTCTACCAATTTTTAAGGATTCCCTTCGGAGTAACGAACGGGGTCTCGGTCTTCCAACGTGAGATGGACCGATGGTTGACCGGTACGGCTTACGCGCAACGTTCCCGTATCTTGATAACGTCACCATCTGCGGCCATGACCAGCAGGACCACGACACCAACCTCTGAAAATTTCTCCAGACCGCGAATATCCTTAATCTGACTTACAATAAGGATAAATGCGTGTTTAGCACCGACCGTCTAGCCATTCTAGGCTACGTACTGCGAAGTGGAGTTATAGGCCCCGACCCTGAATGCATGCGCCCCCTCATGGAGTTCCCCCTACCTCACTGCCCCACGGCCCTGAAGCGCTGGCTCGGCTTCTTTAGCTATTATGCACAGTGGGTCCCCAACTACCGCAGACAAGGCTCGACCCCTGATCCAGTCCACAACCTTCCCCCTGTCGACGGAGGCCCGCCAGGCCTTCTGCCGCATCAAAGCAGACATTGCAAAAGCCACGATGCGCGCCATCGACGAGTCCCTCCCCTTCCAGGTCGAGAGCGATGCGTCCGACGTAGCTCTGGCGGCCACCCTCAACCAAGCGGGCAGGCCCGTGGCTTTCTTCTCCCGCACCCTCCATGCTTCTTAAATTCGCCACTCCTTGGTCGAAAAGGAGGCCCAGGCCATAGTAGAAGCTATGCGACACTGGAGGCATTACCTGGCTGGCAGGAGATTCACTCTCCTCACGGACCAACGGTCGGTTGCCTTCATGTTCAATAATGCACAGCGGGGCAAGATTAAGAACGACAAGATCTTGCGGTGGAGGATAGAACTCTCCACCTACAATTACGAGATCTTGTACCGTCCCGGGAAGCTGAACGAGCCTCCTGATGCCCTGTCCCGCGGCACTTGTGCCACCGCACAAGTGGACCGCCTCCGATCCCTCCACAAGGAACTCTGCCACCCAGGGGGTCACTCGTTTCTTTCATTTGATCAAGACCCGCAACCTGCTCTACTCCATCGAGGAGGTCAGGACAGTCACCAGGGACTGCCAAATCTGCGCGGAGTGCAAACCGCACTTCTACCGGCCAGAGAGGGCGCACCTGATAAAGGCTTCCCGTCCCTTTGAATGCCTCAGCATGGATTTCAAAAGCCCCCTCCCCTCCACCGACTGCAACACGTACTTCCTGAACGTGATTGATGAGTACTCCTGGTTCCCATTCGCTATCCCCTGCCCAGACATGACCACAACCACCGTCATCAAGGCCCTCCAGGGTATCTTTACACTGTTCGGTTTCCCCGCATACATTCACAGTGATAGGGGGTCCTCCTTTATGAGTGCCGAACTGCGTCAATTCCTGCTCAGCAAAGGCATTGCCTCGAGCAGGACGACCAGTTACAACCCCCGGGGAAACGGGCAGGTTGAGAGGGAGAACGGCACGGTCTGGAAGACCGTCCTGCTTGCCCTACGGTAAATCAGACACCTCATGAACGTCTCCTTGTTTTCCCCAGGAAGTCCTCCTCCGGGACCTCGCTCCCAACCTGGCTAGCGACACCCGGACCCATCCTGCTTCAGAGACATGTGAGGGTGCACAAGTCGGACCCGTTGGTCGAGAGGGTCCACCTGCTGCATGCCAACCCCCAGTACGCCTATGTAGCGTTCCCTGACGGCCGCCAAGACACGGTCTCCCTTCGGGATCTGGCGCCCGCCGGAGCCCCATGCACCAGTGCCCCCACCCTCCCTGCAGCATCTGACAGGAGGGTCAGTACTCCCGCCGCCCCTGCATAGGCCCAAACAAGCCCCGACGCCCCCTACAGGCGCCCCCCCCCCTGCCCACTTTTCGCCCCAACAGCGCCGCCGAGGGGTGACGAAGCTGCCTGGGAGGACGACACCACGTTCCCGGAGTCGCAACCGCCGGGAACCCCATCAGGATCACCGCCGAAGCCCAGACACTCCAGAAGGACAACCAGGCCACCCGATCGACTGATTGCTGCACCATGAACACTTTGCTATTACCCTCGACATCACGGCACCTCCATACCTGGTCCTACCATGCGAAAGGCGACATTAACTCTGGCCATCACCACGCCGGGCTCTTTTTTAACAGGGGCTGAATGTGGTAATAATACCAGGTATTGCGGTACCTGAGAGGTGGATGACCATTGGCTAGACCCAGGAGTCTACCATTGGCTGATGTACATAGCTCCGCCCTGAGAGGCGGAGTATAAGAACCAATGCCGACCCAGCAGCCTTCACTTTCTGTATCGAAGCTGCTGGGGAACAGTTCTAGCAGATTAAAGCCTATTAGTTATGACTCACCTTGTCTCGAGAGTAATTGATTGCACATCACACTGTTTGTTCCATAAGCAGCTCTTTGTATTCTTGGCCCACTGTAGGACCCGCTCCTTGTCCACGAACCTATGGAACCTGACCACCATCGCCCGGGGGGCCCCCCATCCCCTCGCGGCAGCCTCGCCTGCACTCTGTGTGCCCTGTCCAGCTCCAACGGATGCGGGATGAAATCATCCCAGCTTCTGCAGCATGTCTGCCACATATGCCGTGGCATCCACTCCCTCGGCCCCCTCCAGGAGCCCAATGATTCGCAGATTCTGCCGGCGAGACGTGTTTTCCCAGGTCCTCCAACCTGTCCATCAGCCTTGATTGTTGCTCCTTCAACTTTCTAATTTCCACGTCCACTACCGTTTGGAAATCTGCCTGTTCCTCCACTGTCTTCTCCAATGCTTGGACCTTCTTATCCTGGGCGTCCAGCCTTTGGTCCAGTCGCTCCACCGCTTTCTGAAGCGGTTCCAAATTATCACGCTTCAGCGCTGCAAAGCTCTCCTTCATGACCTTCAGCATGTTGTCCAGTGCTGTCTGGACCGTCCGTTCCGTGGTCCGTTCATTGGCTATCTTTCCTCCCACTTGAACTTCCACACCACCTTTGTTCAGCCCCTTCTTTGCCTCTTTTCGCTCCCTTCTACTCCTCAAGTCCATACAACTCTGGTTGGATCCAGATCTACAGTGCTGTTGTTTTCCCCTCCAGCGCTCAAAAGTTCGAAAAGTCAGGGGAAAAGGTCTAAAAGTCTGACCGGAGCGAGAGCCACCAAATGCGCGACTTACTCCCTCATAGCCACCACCGGAAGTGCTCATACAGATTTCTAATGCTATTGGTAAAAAAAACAATACATTCCAGTCGCTGTAAAGAAAAAGGGACATCTATACTCCTGCTCAAGTTTTATTGCAGGACGAGTCTTAGATTAGAAACACGTGATTAACAAAAATAAAATGCTTAGTTTTCTGGTATGTAAGTTCAGTTGTTTCTTATAGCATTTTTAAACACTACTTACTGCACCATAGGCAACAGATAGCATGGTTTGCATCCTTGCGTCATTCACAGTTCCAATGCTCCCTTTCTTGGAAAGTAATGCTCCACCAGCCAAAGTCCAAAATTTTATATGTTTTATCCCCACAGAAACAAATTGTGTATCTGAATCTGGACGAAACTCAATCACAAAAATCCTCTCACTATGGGTACTTTTGCTAGAAACTCTGACACCTGAGACAAAAGAAAAATATTATTAAAATATGTTCCAGTTTGCTATGAAGTACTTTATTTAGTTATTTTTGACAGCAGTCTATATCAGGGCAAAACAATTATGGACTAAATATTATCTTTTTAAAAAGTTTTATCTAACTTGAGCAACAATATGCACGTTATTTACCTAATTGCACACTTTTTCCACAACATCACCTGATGCTTACAAATAATTCTAAAGTTGCAGAATCACTCTTTTGATCCATTGTGACTTATCATTGTAAATTAATGCAAAATGACTAAGCATATAGCAACTAGCTGCTCGGACTGATAAGTTTTTAGAGAAGGGGTGTGGTTAAGGTCTAAAGCTTGCCTTGTCTAGAAGTCTCATTCATCAACTGAAACTCAAGACCCCCTTAGATTTCTCCTAAGATCCTGCTCCCTGGATATGAATGCATTCTTCCCATTATACTGCTAGGCATGCAACAGACATGTTGATTGGAATTTATTTACACTCTACTTGCAAGATGCATCAGCCTACCATCAACGGGGACAGTTGTTACACATTGCTTTTATAAAATTTGTTTTCAGGATGCAAGTGATGCTGGCAAAGGCACAATTATGTTGCCCACCCATCGTTAACCTGAGAGGCCGAAGTGGACCTTCTCCTTAGGCCTGCAGCGCTTATGCTGGTGTCACTGCAACAACAACTTTTAACCATATGGCACATTTATAAGACATGCAACATACTTTACAAAAGTTACAGAAACCCAAGAAGGAGATATTACAAGACGTGACTAGAAGCTTGATCAAAGTGGTAGGATTGAAGGATATTATGGAGAGAAGAGAAGTCTAGAGAAAAACTTTTAGAGGGCTTAGACAGTTGAAGGTACCTAATCTAACGGTGGTATGAATAAAATGGTGAATGTACAAAAGGCCAGATTGAGAGATGTGGTTGATGGAGCTGTCTCAGTGCTGTAGCAGGGGCAGAAACCGAGTTGGAGAGTTTCAGACATGGATTTGTGGGACAGAGGAGCACAAATTTGGGAACTGACAATATGTTCCAGGGATTCAGAGAGGAAATGGGGATTGGCAATGGAGTGGTAATTACAACAAATGATTATAGGTGTATTTTTTTGAAGTCTGATGATGACAGATTTGAAAGGGAAATGGGACAGTGCCATTGTAAGCATTTATAATATCAACTAGCATGGGTGAAGGGAAGGGATTTTGGATGGTTAGTGGTTTGGTGGAAATGGAGAGAAGTTGTATAATAGGCAGAAGACAAGCTCAGAGTATATGTGAAGGGAGACAAGAGAGAATCTAGAGGAAAATGTGAGATTAGGGCTGAGTAAGGGAGAACCACTGGGCATGTCTAACTTGTTGGGCAAGGGGATAGGGTGGTTGTTGCAGAGGCAGCTGAATGGATGGTTTCAATCTTCAAAGTTCATAAGCTTCTTGCACCTGTTCTTGGAGAGGAGGTATTGTGGATGGAGAGAAATTTAAGCAGACGATTATTTGTGGGCAAAATGATTGCAGAGTTATTTTTACAGTCCAGGATGATCCTGAAGTATGTGGTTTTGGCAGTGGACAGCAAGGCCCGTTAGGATTTTATGTGGTCTAGCCAGATCTAACAAGGATGTAAATGTCAGATATGTTCAAGTCTGTGCCACTCAGACTTGAAGGCACAAAGTACAACAAAGTACCAAAATCAGAAACTGACTGGGTGGAAAGACAGACGATAATGGGATAAAAGAAAACGCCAAACAAACGGTCTCTGTTCTATTGCTACAGAAGGAAATAAAATGCAAGATATTTTGTTAATCATTTTGCCTTCTACTCAGATCATGACATAGCATTAATGCAATTAGTGCAGAATCTACAACCTGCTTCTTAACTCCTGGCATTATAAATCAGTGAATGTAGGTCAGTGGCTATGTAAAATAGAACAAATAAAAAAAATAACTTGTTAATTATAATAAGCTTTAAAATTTACCTTCCTGCCATCTCCAAATAGTGATAGTGTGTTCAGGGTCAACACCCAGTGACAACAATAACTTGCCAGTGGCACTGAAGTTAACATAACTGACACCCTTATTATGGGAACAACGGAGAATAGAAAGCGTCTGCTTGGTTATGACATCCCACACGTGAATGGATGGAGTTGTCCCTAGTAATTTTAGAAATATTGTACACATTAAAATGAGAGTATAGAAAGAGCAAGACAAAGACATTTAAAACTTGAAGTGATTTTTAGCAGTTTTATGAATGTTTTTATTAATTGCTTGCATCTTCTTTCAAAATTCACAGTCAACTAACATAGCTCAGGCATGAAACATACACTAAGGGTTTTATCCTAATGCTAGCTACTAAGCACTGCAATTAATTCAGAACAAAACCATGGCTGTATAACTTCATGTATCTGCTTTATGAGCAAATACATTACTACAGTTTCACAATGACAAGGATATCAGTGAAACTGCATAAATGAAACTAAAGAGAATGGGGGAACGGGGATGGCAGGGGGTAAGGGAAAGAGCTGATAGCCTTACCTGATGTGTCTGCAATATCACCTGCATTGAGATAGCAATTGCAAATGAGGACATATTGAGCCTAGATAAATTATACCTCTGATCCTGAGGCATCATACAACAGTATCAGAGGAGAAATACTGATAACAAATTAATCATGCAAAATGGACTTGAGGCAAGATGTGTTTTTAAGAAAAGCAAAATTCTGATTTGAAGCTAAAATACAACTATGACTCAGAGATTACATTGACACTTTATTATCTAAACTAGACTGTTAAATTACCATAATTTAAAATCATTGCCACATTTTTTAAGAGGTTTAAATTATATTCCACTTGTAAACAGTAATTAGTACACTAGGTAAATAATTTCTTGCATTTAACAGTACAGATGGGATCTAACCAATAACAAAATAAGAATATTAAGCTATATTTGAAGACCAGTAAAAATGACAACATTATTTTCTATCTCGTTTTGTTCATCTAAATTAAGAGTCAAATGAACAGTTTAACACAATCTTGCAATCTTCTGAGTTCAGTAGTTAGAATGCTTTATGACATGGCATACTTAAAGGGATAGTATTGACAATGTTAAGTATCTTGAACATTTTAAGAGCTGAACAGGAGTTATCAAGAAATTGAACAGAATTTAAGAGTGGAAAACAATGGCAATTTTTCCCGACATTCAGATAGCTTCTTTGCATATTTTGGATGAAGTCATTGTGAATGCAAGGCAAGAGCAGGTAGGTAATCGTCTACCATAATCGGAGGGTTGGACGAGGTAAGAATGGATAACCATAGGATTTCTCCTAACAGACTTGGCACGCAGGGGTACCATTCTTGCCCTTTGCCAGAACATATTAGAATATTTTGAACATTACAAATGACTACACTTAAAAAGTAGTTGTTTCTACAACCTTCTTGTTCTTGCAACATGGCTACATAATTACACATTTATCTGTCGGTCTATCTTTCTTTGTTTCTTTCTGTTTGCCTGTTATGGATTCAAGCCCCACTTGGCGATTTCAGCGCATAATTTACGCTGACACTTGTGTCGTGCTGAGGGAGTCTCTGGGACCATCTTTCAGATGACACATTAAACTGAAGCCATTTCTGTTAGATCCATTCTATCATTTGAAGAAGGAACAGGTAAGTCCTCTTAGTATACTGGCCTATATCCCATCCTCTACTAACATCACAAAAAAATTTAGTCATTTCATATTTGTGGGATCTTGTGCAAATGGCAAATTTACCTCAGAACAGTGAATAAGGGCCGGATTCTCCCGCCCCGCCCGCCACAAGAATATCACGGGCAAGCCGCATAAAATGGAGAACTCCATTGACCTTGGGCGGGATTCTCCGGTCTCCGGGTGGGCACGGCTGGAGAATCCCGCCCTTTATTGCTAAAGTACTTCACTGGCATGTCAGGGCATCATGCGGTGAGGAAAGGCGAACAACACAATATAAAAGTAAGTCCTTTATTCTTCTTTCAGCAATTTGTGTAATAAGTCATTGTAAATGGTATTTGTGGCAGACTTCCATAATTAAGGAAATAAACATTGGTTTTGAAGCTGTAAACAGGAGTCCTGAATGGCATATTTCTTTCAAAATGACAATGCAAGGAACATAACAGAGAAGATGTAAAACGTTTTGGAAACATGGGGGGCACGGGGGCCTGGCCCTCCCAAACTTGCAATATTACCACTGGGTTGGCACAGTGGAAAGAGTGACTGGATGGATAAAGGACCCAAACACGGCATGGATGAGGATGGAGGAGGCCTCAAGTACATGGACAACACTCCGGGCCCTCGCCATGGCAGCGATCCCATCCCCACCAGCAAAAAACACTCCACAAGCCTAGTGGTGGTAGCAACCCTGATAACCTGGAACCAGAAGAGGCAACATTTCACTCTGACCGATATGTCCATCATGACCGCCAACTCCGGCAACCATAGGTTTTGTAGCCACGTAAAATGGCCAACTCCCGATTCAAAATGGCGAATGGCAAAGGCTGATGGGAAAGTCAGCCAACAAGCCAAAAACCAGCAGCTGCAGGTTGGCTGTGTATTTACCTCTGGAAAGGCCAGACAATATCGATACCAGCAACCATCAGCATAACGAAACAACAGCCATCTGCATACTAATGAGCAATCCCTGGGAACAATAAGCAACATTTAGACACACAAAGCAAAACCAGACTCTTCGGCGCCAGCAGGAGCCTACACAAAAGGAGGTGAACGAGCACCTCAAGACCGCCCATCGATCAGGGAACCGCTCCAGCATTGGAGAAAATCGAACCAAGCGATTGGGACAAAGTCCAATCACTTGGGACCAGGTACAGGGTCCACCCCGAAAGGCGGGAAGCCCCTGGGGACTATAAGAATTGAGCCCCAAGTTCAAATCGCTCTCTTCTTCTCCACCTCTTCGCGCTCTTCGTCCTGCCCAGGTCACCCAGCAACAACTAACCAACATTGACCGTGACCGGTGCAGTGACTCCAGTAGAGATCGAACTCGTAAGTCTTAATTCAACGCTCGCTACGAGATAGGCGCTCCTAGCTACCAATCTGTATCAACTTCGAATCCCGCAGGCTCAGAACCCAAACGAAAGGCCATTTGTTTCCCTGACCTGGTGGGCCAGTTCCAAGTTAAGTATAGGCCTATTAGTTGTAGAAGTAGCTTAAACGTAGAATTTGTGCATGAGTAGCGATTACTGTGTATAATAAATGTGCTTTGATTTAAACCTTACTAATCGGTGTATTAGATTATTGATCATTACTCGGACTTGAACCTCGTGGTGGTATCATAAAGATACCTGGCGACTCGAGAGCAAAGGTAATAAAACAGAGCAATTGAACCAAGGCAAAGTTAGCAACAGTTTACACCAGCCATACTTGTCGCCATCAAGAGGTGGAGACAAATGGGGTGGGCACACCAATGATTCGGGACTTTTACATGTACAGACTAGCGACCTTAGAGGAGCTGAAGGAGGAATGAATTCCAACATCTACAGGTCAAAAACGTTCTCCGCAAGGAGACGACTATATACCCATGAACTCCGAAAAGTACAATACTAGAAGAGTTACTGGATGAGGACAGTCTGGGGAGGGGAATCTATGGGGACCGGTACACAGAGCGCACCTGACAAGAACCCGAATGGTCAGGTTCTCCCTGGAGGTGGAGGATAAATGTGAACGGTGCCAGGGAGGCCCGGCCAACCACACCCACATGTTCTGGGTATGCCCCAGACTTGTCGGGTTCTGGACAGCTTTCTTCAAGGCCGGGAGAGGGGGGGAACCAACACAAAAGAAATTGATATGTCCATTGTAATCGGCACAGTTACCCTTACTGCTCGTATAGTGTACAATATGTAAAAACTCCAATAGACACATTAAAATATCACTGCTGATAATAAACAAAATAACTGAAAAGACCTTGGACGTAAGATTCACCATTGGCAAAGGGGTATGGTGTGGCAGCAGCTTGTCAGTTCATTGTACCCAACATATGATTTTCCTTTTTACTGACGTCAATAGAAAAGAAAATTGGGCAAATTAATAATGGCAGCTGATTCACTACTGTCCTTTTTCCACCCTGCTTGAGGTTGTATTTTTCTATGAATTCTTTTTTATTTTATTAGTTGAGTTCCTACTTTACTTTTATTGCTAGATTTTCCTCACCACTCAGTTAACCGTTCTGATTTCTTGCCAATGCAATGATATTGAATAGTTTTGAGTTATTTGTTTGATTAATTTTCAAATACTCACTGCTACAGAGTTGTGATTTGTTGCAATATTAGAAATATCACATTTT
Organism: Scyliorhinus torazame; assembly: GCF_047496885.1. Lineage (NCBI taxonomy): Eukaryota > Metazoa > Chordata > Chondrichthyes > Carcharhiniformes > Scyliorhinidae > Scyliorhinus > Scyliorhinus torazame. Next base: position 315,160,714 of record NC_092707.1, read on the forward strand.
AGGCAATGGCGTGGAAATGTGACACAGAAATCTGCACATAAACAACATCTGAAAGATGATGGACAAAACACTGCAGGACATATTATTTTTATTACACTAGAAGTACGTTTTTCTTGGTTTGTTCACAGTAAACAAAATGATGTGCTATTTTATAAGCAATATACAATGCAAAATACAGTATTATTTCTAGCTCTAGTCTATTCTCCTTCAAGGCTACCCAGTCTAACTACTGTTAAATAACCAGTGGTTTAGTTCATACAAAGGATAGTTAAAAGGCTACAGACATTCTGATTTTGGTATTGTGTGTTTCTGGAGAGATACTTGTTTCTTTGTATATATATTTGAAGGATGGCATTTGAAACGTGACATGAAAGTATGATGGACAAGAGATATGTGCTGAATATCCTATTCTTGTGATATTATATGGGAATTCGATTTTTTAATGAAAAATATTGTTTTTGCTCATTTAATCAGATCTGCTCACTATAATTCTAGTTATTGTCAATGATAGTTTCATGCAGTTGGGTTTAACAGTTCTAGAAAATGCATGTTTCCAACAATTAATGTGCTGTCCTACAGCTGTGGCAACATACACAACAAATCTTTTTTACCTTTTTATTGTTATTGCGAGTTATTCAGCTTTCTTTTCTTCAAGCAAAATTTCAAGTGTCAAACTGAGGCATTATGGCCTGGAATTTTCTGGTAACCACTGTATCTCATTGCAAATCTGGCCAAAATCGTGTAAATGGAGTTTCTTTCACATTTCTGGTGAAGTTAGAGTGGTGGAGCAGACACAGATTCGATGAAAATCCTGGCTGATATCTTGGTTTATCTTTTATTCTTTCCTACTCTTACATCTTGGTGATGTCCTGCACTATAGGTCTTGTTCCTTTCTCTGGGTTTCTCAGTAATTCCAGAAAATACCCATTATATATTAATCAAATACACTAACATTAATATTTGGATAGTTAAAATAGAACAAATTTGCCAGTATAATTTTAAATAAATGGATAAATATTAATATTTTCTTCACCTTGAGCCAGTTAATAATTTTTTAGTTTTGTATTGAAATGGTAATTTGTCTTACCTATTTGTCCAGTTGCCACAACATTTTTATATTTTGGGTGTTGATTGACAGTTAAGCAGAGTATGTCGTCTGTATGCTCCACGTAAAAACTCTGCAGACCTGATAAGAATCATTTCAACAGAACAGATACAATGCAAAAATACAAAATAAAATATTTATTCAAAAGACGAGGACAACATTATTTCAGCATTGTAAAATTACACATTTTCCTTTTTTTAAATTTCAATTAAGGGCAATTTAATGTGGCCAATCCACCTACCCTGGACATCTTTGAGTTGTGGGGGTGAGGCCCACACAGACACGGGGCGAGTGTGCAAACTCCACACGGACAGTGACCCGGGGCCGGGATTGAACCCGGGTTCTCAACGCTGTGAAGCAGCAGTGGTAATCGCTGCGCCATCGTGCCGCCTTATAACATTACACATATTAAAGTGCTTCAATATTCAAACAGGTTATCATATATTGAAAAGAATCAATTTGGTACATGAGCTTTCTATTATCTAAACAAAGGAGTTGGCATTGATCCTACAAAACTATTTCTGCAACATTGTTGATTATCTTTTATTTAAAACCAGGATCTACCAGTCTAATTGGGCAGCACAAATAGATAGCACTGTGGCTTCACAGCGCCAGGGTCCCAGGTTCGGTTCCTCGCTGGGTCACTGTCTGTGCAGAGTCTGCGCGTTCTCCTCGTGTCTGCGTGGGTTTTCTCCGGGTGCTCCGGTTTCCTCCCACAGTCCAAAGGCATGCAGGTTAGGTGGACTGGCCATGCTAAATTGCCCTTAGTGACCAAAAAGGTTAGGTTAGGGAGGGGTTATTGGGTTACGGGGATAGGGTGGAAGTGAGGGCTTAAGTGGGTCGGTGCAGACTGGATGGGCCGTATGGCCTCCTTCTGCACTGTATGTTCTAATGGAGTCAGCGTAAGGCCCAACCTACTTTCATGGCTGGGACCTCACAAGAATAATTTCAGTGAGGAGTTGGCATTGAATAAATGTTGACAGGGAATATGCTGCTAGGAAATCCAGCAGCTCCTCCACATAACCAAAGTGAAGTGGGACCTTAAAGGAGGGGTGGCAATGCCAGGGGCAGGTGGAAGATTTTTGTGGAGCTGGGATAACTTTATACTGGGGTCCTACGCACAGTTTTGGATCCTACCCTCCATATTAAGAAGGCTCCCACCTATTTTGGGCAGTCGTGCTGCTTCCCTAAGGTAAATTAGTCTACCAGCCTCGCTGGAACAGCAACAGTGAACTGCAGGTGCCAGTCGCAGCAACAGTGACAACATAACAACAGGCTGGGAGATTGAGGGTGGTGGTGGTTGGAGGTGAGAAGCGAGATCAGCTGTCTAACACATGGCTAAGAGTTTAAGTTAAGCCCAAGGTAGGATAAAAGGAGAGAGCAAGTACTGGCTGGTAGCCACCCGCAGCTTTATTGTGGGCGCAGACCGTAAACATTGCTCCTCGTGCGTCCATATTATGGAAGTATTTTGTAAGCTGTAGGTGAAGCTGGTAACTCTGCACGCCCCAGGTCAATTATCAGCTACACTGAAGGGAAACTAATTCCTGGTCTGAGTGTTAGAGGAGAATTTATGTCTCTTATTACCATATTCAAGTGACTTACTGCCTGTTTTAGGCAATTGCCAGGACTTCTACAGCACTTGATCCAATATAGAATTGGACTTGCTTCTATGTTGTTCAAACATAGGAGGTTGGTTGTCTAAATTAGATCAGAAAATGAGCTAAACAAGATGCACTTTAACCCTTAATATTTTCATTTTATCAGGGTTATGTTAAATCGCCATCTATCACTATAGGTTGATACCATTGATTGTAGATTATCTTATTTGGAGAAAAAGGTTTGGAACTTTAATCTTCTAATCATATAATTGCACTTGAATTTTCAAAATAGAAGGACAGTTGAAAATATTACATTAAAATAGCCTAACACTTAATTTTTGTAACCTTCAAATAGTGTAGCAGCTGGAATATATTAATGTTACAATATTATTTAAGTAAAGTAGAGGAGATAATTTAGGAAATATAATCTTATTAATCTAATGTCTATTGTAGTAAAGCTACTAGAATCTTTAATTCGGAAAAGAGTGACTGAGCACCTGGATAAGTGTGAATCGATAAGAGTGAGCGAGCATGGATTTGTAAAAGACAAGTTATGTCTAATGAACCTAGATTAATCTTTTGATAGGGCAACTGACACTTGTGGACTGGTTAGCTCAGTTAGTTGGATGGCTAGCATGTGGTTCAGAATAACAGTAACAGCATGTGTTTGATTGTCCTTCCGGTTGAGGTAGACGTGCTTCATTGTCCTGCCCAAAAGTGGAAAGCAACGGCAAACCACCACTGACAAAATACTGCCAAGAAAATAGCTCAGGATGAAGCCTCTGCAGACAATTAGCTAAGGACCTGTCTTTGGGTAGAACACATATGACAACATTACCTAACATGATATGTAAAGGGATATGCAGGAGAGCTATTTATATGGATTTCCACAAGTTTCCATACAAGTGATTGCTAATAAAATTAAGAGTGTATGGAATCACAGGCAACATATTGCCATGAACAAGAGATTAGTTAGGAGGCAGCGGGCAGAAAGTAGAAATGATGGATATGTATTCAAATTGCAGGATGCAAATAATGATGTCCCGAGGTGTATATATACGGTATATTTCACCATATTTAGAAATGATTTAGATAAAGGAATAGAGTGTTGTATATCAAAGGTTTCTGATGACATCAAAGTTAGGTGGCATAGTAAATAGAACATTACAGCGCAGTACAGGCCCTTCGGCCCTCGATGTTGCGCCGACCTGTGAAACCAATATAAAGCCCATCTACACTATTCCCTTATCATCCATGTCTATCCAATGACCATTTGAATACCTTTAGTGTTGGCGAGTCCACTGCTGTTGCAAGCAGGGCATTCCACGCCCTTACTACTCTCTGAGTAAAGAACCTACCTCTGACATCTGTCTTATATCTATCTCCCCTCAATTTAAAGTTATGTCACCTCGTGCAAGACATCACCATCCGAGGAAAAAGGCTCTCACTGTCCACCCTATCCAATCCCCTGATCATCTTGTATGCTTCAATTAAATCACCTCTACCTTCTTCTCTCTAATAAAAACAGCCTCAAGTCCCTCAGCCTTTCCTCATAAGATCTTCCCTCCATACCAGGCAACATTCTGGTAAATCTCCTCTGCACCCTTTCCAATGCTTCCACATCCTTCCTATAATGCGGTGACCAGAATTGCACGCAATACTCCAAATGCGGCCGCACCAGAGTTTTGTATAGCTGCAACATGACCTCATGGCTCCGAAATTCAATCCCTCTACCAATAAAAGCTAACACACCGTACACCTTCTTAACAACCCTCTCAACCTGGGTGGCAACGTTCAGGGATCCATGTACATGGACACCGAGATATCTCTGCTCATCCACACTGCCAAGAATCTTACCATCAGCCCAGTACTCTGTCCTCCTGTTATTCCTTCCAAAATGAATCATCTCACACTTTTCTGCATTGAACTCCAAATAGTGAAGAGGAAAGCACAAAGTTGCAAAGAAACATTGGTCGATAATGTGATTGGGAAAAACTATGGCATATGGAAGTCAATGGGCGAAGTGTGAGTTCAGGGTAATTTTATATAGTGAGAAGTTAAGAACTGTGAAGAAACAGAGAAATTAGGGGTCCATGTACAGAAATCACTAAAGCTCATGAACAATTACAAAAAAAAAAACATGCTAATGGAATTGGGCTTTATCTCAAGGAGGCTGGAACACAAAAGTGTGGAAGTTACATAACAATTGCATTGGCGACTAGGGGCTTTTCACAGTAACCTCATTGCAATGTAAGCCTACTTGTGACATAGAAGATTATTATTATAAATTATAAAGCTCTAGTTTTCCTTTTAGCACTCATTTCTGTACACCAAACCTCAGGCAGGATATACTGGCCTTGAAGGGAGTGCAGCTCAGATTCACCAGAATGATGAGGGGCTAAAAAGATTACATTATGTGGAAAGGTTGCATTGATTAGGCTTGTATTCCCTTGAATATAGAAGATTAGAGGTAATCTAATTCAGTTTTTAAAAACTGATAAAAGGATTGGAGAGTAGATAGAAACTATTTCTCGGTTACAAGTCCAGAGAAAGGGGCATAACCATAAAATTATAGCTAAGCTGTCTAGGGTGATGTCAGGAGGCACTTCTTCTCTGACCTTTATATGGAAATCTGGAATTCTCTTTCCCCCAATTGTTACTGAGGCCAAGTCAATTGAAAATTCAAAACTGAGAGTGATGAATCTTTGCTCGACAAGGTGTGAAAAGTTATGCAATCAAGGCCGGTAAATGAGAGTTAAGATTCATATTTACATGATCTAACTGAATGGCAGAATAGCATAATCTAGTCTACTTTCATTGACTGAGTTGAAAAGTCATACACTTATTACCTGATGACAGATTCTGAACAATACCAGCAGCAGCCGTGTGAAAAACAATATCAGTCCCTTCATTGAGATAATGAAGATTGTTGCGACAGTCAAAGCCTCTGTATCCAAAAATATGTTCCAAGACAATTTCCTGAAATCAAAAGATGAATTTGATATCAAGAGCATTCACATTGAAGCAGATTTTATATCTTTTGTCTATGAAGATTGTAGATGAAGAATTTGAGGTTGCAGTAGCCACAGAAATTGAGACTGAACAAAGTTTATTTAATTTAATTGAGGTTTTTGCTAAGGTAACAGGGGAGTTGATGAGAGTGATATGGTTGATGTGGTGTGTTCATTGCATATTATTTGTGTTTACAGATGATGGGCAGAAACTGGTAATTCAATTGAACCTGTATAAATACAGATACAGACTAAAATTGTGGTTGTCGGGTTGGGAGGTATACACTTGTAATGTGAAGCTCTACAAATAAGTATGAATAAAAGTTGGTCTCTAAGGAGACCTGAAATATTGTGGTTAATCGTAGCATTGTTGTTCTGGCTACGATCAGCTGAATTATCACAGGAATTAAAACTTGTAATCTTTCTGTTCCATATCGACGAATTACACATGTTTTGTAAAAAATATATTTTATTCCTGGCCTTAACTTCCAAACCATTGCTTTGTTTGATAATGGGAAAAGTCTTATAAACAGTTCTATTTCAGTTAGTTGGGAGTGCGACTTCAAACAAGCCGAGGGCAGTTTCAGAAACTACAGCATAATCAGAAAACCTGTATCCAACACCTCATGGTGCAAGCTTGGAAGCCAGACATGAATCAGTGATTTATTTAAACCAACTCACCCAAATCTTATTTGTCTTGTTCATCCTTTGAGGTGAAGATGACCATATTCACTATCTGTGGTGTTTGATAGGGTGGTAGATCCAGTGGTTACATAGGTGACTTCTAGGGCTGATCTGCAGTCAGAGGTCTTAATGCAAATAGGACAGGATACTGCAGACAATTGAGTTTTGGATGAGTTGCTGGCTTGGGGTTTATTCTGTTTCTGGAATGTGCTTGCTTCCATTTGGTTGCAGCAAGTGCGATGACCCTGGAAAAGGTGCTCCCAGGTCTCTCAGTCAATATCAAAACTCTTAAGTGAAGCCTTCAAGTGTCCTTGTAGTGCTTTCTTTCTTCACCAAGAGAGACAGCACATCCCAGACTCAAGTTCTCCATAGAAGACTTACCTTGGTCAGTAAGTTTCAGGCATTCTGGTTACATGACCAGCTCAACTCAATTGTGACTGTTTCAATGTGATGTGGATGCTTGGCATCCCAACTCGGGTGCGCATCTCAGCCAGTGTCCTTGTTGTGCCTCTGCTGCCCACAACTGACAAATGCAGACAGAATTGAATAGTCACACTCGGGTTTATTTACTTTTAAACACAGCTTTATTATTTCTCTAATTTTGTCCTCCCATCTGATCTTCAGCTGTTTCTGAAGGCAGCTCAAGTGAAAGTGGTTGATCTTCTTGGCATGAGGTTAGTACACCTCTCGCCAAGTCTCGCCTGCATAGAGCAGAATGGGTATGACTATTAATCCATGGACTTTCAGTTCGGTAGGCAGACTTACTCCTCTTCATTCCCAGGCTGACTTTGCAGAACAATGGTTACACTTGCTTTGGCAATTCTTACATGTGTCTCATCATCATCATAGACAGCTTAAAACTGTTAGCATTGACGATGATGACAACCTGCTTCCATTGCCTTCTTAGTGACTGTCCAGACAGAGGGCCCCCTGTTGGAAGAGGGGCTTTCCATTCCTGTCCAACTGCTACACCAAGGCCTCCAGTGTTGCATCAGAAAACCTTGAAGCATATTCTTTGCCCTGTTGCACAGTTCCAACCTTATTCCTGCTGAGAAAACCTTATGTAACTTCTACTCCTAAATCTACTTTTGGGCAGTAGATTTAGGACTGAGCTTATGAGGAACTTCTTCACCCAAAGGGTTGTGAATCTATGGAATTCCTTGCGCAGTGAAGCAGTTGAGGCTCCTTCATTAAATGTTTTTAAGATAAAGATAGATAGTTTTTTGAAGAATAAAGGGATTAAGGGTTATGGTGTTCGGGCCGGAAAGTGGAGCTGAATCCAAAAAAGATCAGCCATGATCTCACTGAATGGTGGAGTAGGCTCGAGGGGCCAGATGGCCTACTCCTGCTCCTAGTTCTTATATTCTTATGTAACCATATCCAACACCTGTTGAAGCCAGAATACACTTCACCTTTCAGAAGTGTGCTGAGTTTGAAAGATAGCCAACATTGTGCCATACGACATGATGGGATAAGAGGACAATGACTAACATCAAACAAGCAGCAGAAAAAAATGCAATTCTTTGCAAAATGGATTTCATGAGAACCAGGGACAATATCTTCACTGTTTTCGGAACATGGACAGGCTCGGATGCGGTCTAGTATAGCGACCTTATTTATGGAACATGAAGGAAAAGCTCGAATGATGTCTGAAGCTTGAAGGATGAAAATGAAATGAAATGAAAATTGCTTATTGTCACAAGTAGGCTTCAAATGAAGTTATTGTGAAAAGCCCCTAGTCGCCACATTCTGGTGCCTGTTCGGGGAGGCTGGTGCGGGAATTGAACCATGCTACTGGCCTGCCTTGGTCTGCTTTCAAAACCAGCTATTTAGCCCTGTACTAAACCAGCCCCTTTGGATTATTTAACTTAAACTGTATAAAATATGGTACCACCGAGAATTAACCAATGATAACCCAGGATCAATTGACGTATGTGCAGACATGACTTTCAAAGCCCATCAGCTCGTGCACCTCAGAGTGAATCTGGCCAGCACTCTTAAGATAGGGAAGTATACTTGAGTCAAGCCATGAGTCTTGAAAGTTATGTATCTTATTAAATAAACACATAGCTGAACTGTTGGTGAGGTCTTAGAGAAATACTAAAGCTGTGTTTAAAGGTAAATCAACCCGAGTATGAGTATTCAATTCTGTCTGCATTTGTCAGGTGTGAGCAGCAGAGGCACAACAAGGACACTAGCTTTAATTCATGAACTTGTCTGGGAGGGGGAAACTGTTGGGACCTGTACAGACGACTTTAAGAAAGGACACAATCCCAACTAGGCGAAACATGGGAAAAATGAGAAGAAGAACTAGGGATGGAAATAGGGTGGGGATTCTGGAGTGAAGCACTGAGCAGGGCCAACTCCACCTCCTCATGCGCAAGACTAAGCCTCCTGCAAGTGAAAGTGGTGCACACCTGGCAAGAACCTGAATGAGCAGGTTCTTCCTGGAAGTGGAGGACAAATGTAAATGGTGTCAGAAGGGCCTGGCCAATCACACTCATGTTCTGGGTATGCCCCAGGTTTTGGATAGACTTCTTGAAAGCAATGTCCAAGGTTGTGGGGGTGAGGGTGGAGTCGTGCCCAAAGGTGGCAGTCTTTGGGGTATCGGACCAGCCAGAACTATTCATGCGGAAGAGAGCTGACGCCCTGGCCTTCACACCCCTAAATCGCCCGCCGAAGAATCCTGCTCGACTGGCGATTGGCAGCACCACCACAGCTGCAGACATGCTGGCAGATCTGTCGGAATTTCCCCACCTGGAGAAGATCAAATTCGCTATCAGAGGGTCAGAGGAGGGCTTCCACAAAGTGTGGAGGCCATTGACCAACTTGTTCAAGGACGTTCAAAGCCAACAGCCAATAGAGCGAGAGAGGAGGGGGAGGCTGGAAAATGGTCGAAACAGATATCGGAGGCCTAGAGCAAAGCCTCAAAGAACGGAACCCCCAAAGAAACACCAAAAATAGGAAAGTGGGGGGTGGGGCAACCAACAAAGAGAGGGAGGGGAAAGTGAAAGAACCGCATAAATGTAAATCGAAGACAACTGCCCACTGTATAATAAGAGACCTAAGAAAATATCTTAAAGCAACAAAATGAGGGGGCGGGGATGGGGACCGAGGAGCCTGAAATTCAGTTGTTACCAATTTAAAAATATAATATTCAAAATGAATTATGAAGTGAGTCACTTCTGACTGATCCACCTCTAGTCTTCAAGAGGAATTGTTAAAAAATTTGATTAGAATAGTCAAGAGTTTTGGGGTGACAAGCTATTGTTCATAAGACACCTTTTATCTATCTGTTGATCTGTTATAAACGGCTCCACCACCAGTGAATTTCAAGGCTTCAAAGCTAATGCAATGATGTTTGATATTTAATCAGTTGCTGATTAAAGTGATCAGCTGCAATAAAAGATTTTTAAAGAACAGCGCCAGGGATTTTGTTACCTCCACCAGTTTTTTCTTCTTGGTAATATTGTTCTTTTGTAGTTTCTCTGGTTGAGGAGCAGCTCTGCTAACAGGTGGTCTGCAATTAAATTAATAGAAAATGTAATTGTGTAACTGCCTGATATACAGTGGCCGGAATTCCCCGGCTATTGCAATTCAATATTCCCGGTAGCATACCCCGCCTGCGGGTATCCCAGTGGCGTGGTGTGGATACAATGGAAAATCCCATTGACAAGCGGTGGGAGTATAAAATTCCATTGCCTGTGAAAGCCACACCGCCGAGAAACAAGGGCCGGGGAACGAGAGAATTCAGCCCACTGTTTTTACGAATAAATGAAGATCAAGATTTTGAAAAACTCCAAGTAGAACATAGAACATAGAACAATACAGCGCAGTACAGGCCCTTCGGCCCACGATGTTGCACCGAAACAAAAGCCATCTAACCTACACTATGCCATTATCATCCATATGTTTATCCAATAAAATTTTAAATGCCCTCAATGTTGGCGAGTTCACTACTGTAGCAGGTAGGGCATTCCACGGCCTCACTACTCTTTGCGTAAAGAACCTACCTCTGACCTCTGTCCTATATCTATTACCCCTCAGTTTAAAGCACCCCTCGTGCCAGCCACATCCATCCGCGGGAGAAGGCTCTCACTGTCCACCCTATCCAACCCCCTGATCATTTTGTATGCCTCTATTAAGTCTCCTCTTAACCTTCTTCTCTCCAACGAAAACAACCTCAAGTCCATCAGCCTTTCCTCATAAGATTTTCCCTCCATACCAGGCAACATCCTGGTAAATCTCCTCTGCACCCGCTCCAAAGCCTCCACGTCCTTCCTATAATGCGGTGACCAGAACTGTACGCAATACTCCAAATGCGGCCGTACCAGAGTTCTGTACAGCTGCAACATGACCTCCCGACTCCGGAACTCAATCCCTCTACCAATAAAGGCCAACACTCCATAGGCCTTCTTCACAACCCTATCAACCTGGGTGGCAACTTTCAGGGATCTATGTACATGGACACCTAGATCCCTCTGCTCATCCACACTTTCAAGAACTTTACCATTAGCCAAATATTCCGCATTCCTGTTATTCCTTCCAAAGTGAATCACCTCACACTTCTCTACATTAAACTCCATTTGCCACCTCTCAGCCCAGCTCTGCAGCTTATCTATATCCCTCTGTAACCTGCTACATCCTTCCACACTATCGACAACACCACCAACTTTAGTATCGTCTGCAAATTTACTCACCCACCCTTCTGCGCCTTCCTCTAGGTCATTGATAAAAATGACAAACAGCAACGGCCCCAGAACAGATCCTTGTGGTACTCCACTTGTGACTGTACTCCATTCTGAACATTTCCCATCAACCACCACCCTCTGTCTTCTTTCAGCTAGCCAATTTCTGATCCACATCTCTAAATCACCCTCAATCCCCAGCCTCCGTATTTTTTGCAATAGCCTACCGTGGGGAACCTTATCAAACGCTTTGCTGAAATCCATATACACCACATCAACTGCTCTACCCTTGTCTACCTGTTCAGTCACCTTCTCAAAGAACTCAATAAGGTTTGTGAGGCATGACCTACCCTTCACAAAGCCATGCTGACTATCCCTGATCATATTATTCCTATCTAGATGATTATAAATCTTGTCTCTTATAATCCCCTCCAAGACTTTACCCACTACAGACGTGAGGCTCACCGGTCTATAGTTGCCAGGGTTGTCTCTGCTCCCCTTTTTGAACAAAGGGACCACATTTGTTGTCCTCCAGTCCTCTGGCACTATTCCTGTAGCCAATGATGACATAAAAATCAAAGCCAAAGGTCCAGCAATCTCTTCCCTGGCCTCCCAGAGAATCCTAGGATAAATCCCATCAGGTCCCGGGGACTTATCTATTTTCAGCCTGTCCAGAATTGCCAACACCTCTTCCCTACGTACCTCAATGCCATCTATTCTATTAGCCTGTGGCTCAGCATTCTCCTCCACAACATTATCTTTTTCCTGAGTGAATACTGACGAAAAATATTCATTTAGTATCTCGCCTATCTCTTCAGACTCCACACACAATTTCCCATCCCTGTCCTTGACTGGTCCTACTCTTTCCCTAGTCATTCGCTTATTCCTGACATACCTATAGAAAGCTTTTGGGTTTTCCTTGATCCTTCCTGCCAAATACTTCTCATGTCCCCTCCTTGCTCGTCTTAGCTCTCTCTTTAGATCCTTCCTCGCTACCTTGTAACTATCCATCGCCCCAACCGAAACTTCACACCTCATCTTCACATAGGCCTCCTTCTTCCTCTTAACAAGAGATTCCACTTCCTTGGTAAACCACGGTTCCCTCGCTCGACGCCTTCCTCCCTGTCTGATCGGTACATACTTATCAAGAACACGCAGTAGCTGATCCTTGAACAAGCCCCACTTATCCAGTGTGCCCAACACTTGCAGCCTATTTCTCCACCTTATCCCCCCCAAGTCATGTCTAATGGCATCATAATTGCCCTTCCCCCAGCTATAACTCTTGCCCTGCGGTGTATACTTATCCCTTTCCATCATTAACGTAAACGTCACCGAATTGTGGTCACTGTCCCCAAAGTGCTCTCCTACCTCCAAATCCAACACCTGGCCTGGTTCATTACCCAAAACCAAATCCAACGTGGCCTCGCCTCTTGTTGGCCTGTCAACATATTGTTTCAGGAAACCCTCCTGCACACACTGTACAAAAAACGAACCATCTATTGTACTCGAACTATATCTTTTCCAGTCAATATTTGGAAAGTTAAAGTCTCCCATAATAACTACCCTGTTACTTTCGCTCATATCCAGAATCATCTTCGCCATCCTTTCCTCTACATCCCTAGAACTATTAGGAGGCCTATAAAAAACTCCCAACAGGGTGACCTCTCCTTTCCTGTTTCTAACTTCAGCCCATACTACCTCGGAAGAAGAGTCCCCATCTAGCATCCTCTCCGCCACCGTAATACTGCTCTTGACTAGCAGCGCCACACCTCCCCCTCTTTTGCCTCCTTCTCTGAGCTTACTAAAACACCTAAACCCCGGAACCTGCAACATCCATTCCTGTCCCTGCTCTATCCATGTCTCCGAAATGGCCACAACATCGAAGTCCCAGGTACCAACCCATGCTGCCAGTTCCCCTACCTTGTTTCGTATACTCCTGGCATTGAAGTAGACACACTTCAAACCACCTACCTGAACACTGGCCCCCTCCTGCAACGTCAAATCTGTGCTCCTGACCTCTATACTCTCATTCTCCCTTACCCTAAAACTACAATCCAGGTTCCCATGCCCCTGCTGCATTAGTTTAAACCCCCCCAAAGAGCACTAACAAATCTCCAAAGAACTAAATCTCTAAAAAACTAACAAAGAGCAAATAACAAAGCTAGTTAAAGCAGTAAAAACTGATAATTTTCTAACCATGTAGTCATAAAACTCTTTCAACACAAACATGCAGGACTGATTAACAATTTGTCACAGTCAATTATGCTAGAGTTGTACAGAAAATCAGGAGCGTGAAAGTCAAGAAAAACCCATATAATTAGACTCTGCCTTTTATTTTTTTCTAAATTTAGAGTACCCAATTATTATTTTTTTCTAATTAACGGGCAATTTAGCATGGCCAATCCACCTAACCAGCACATCTTTGGGTTGTGGGGGTAAAACCCATGCAGACATAGGGAGAAAGTGCCAACTCCACACGGGCAGTGACCCAGGGCTGGGATTTGAACCAGGGTCCTCAGCGCCGCAGTCCCAGTGCTAACCACTGACCTCTGCCCTTTATGAAGTTGGTCTGAAATGTTCTTGCAGTAAGGGCCCAATTTAACACAGACGACGGGGGTTTCGTACACCAGCAGGAGATCTGACAAGAGCCCGCGTCACCGTCTATGGGGAAGACCTGCCCTAGTGTGCCGGTCAGGTACTTAAGTGGGCAGCAACTGGCCTCTCTCGGGATCAAGAGCTCTGAAGTGGAAATCCCACCCACCTAGAGCTGTGGTCACACATAGCTCTGTAGATCCTTAGTGCTGTCAATGCCACTGAAGGAGGCTTGGTAGCTTCCGGTAACAGACCCGACAGAGGCCCAGATGTTGCACAGAAATCAGGTCACAGGTGAGTGAGGAGTTCCCCAGGAAGGGGATGCTGGCGAGGGAGTTCCAGGAGAAGAAATTAAATCAGGTTAAAGTCCAACAGGTTTGTTTCGATGTCACTAGCTTTCGGAGCGCTGCTCCTTCCTCAGGTGAATGAAGAGGTCTGTTCCTCAAGATCCTCAAACAGCATTCTCCATCTGATTAAATGCCCTCTGCCTCCAAACCCGTCTCATTCACCTGAGGAAGGAGCAGCGCTCCGAAAGCTAGTGACATCGAAACAAACCTGTTGGACTTTAACCTGGTGTTGTAAGACTTCGTACTGTGCTCACCCCAGTCCAACGCCGGCATCTCCACATCAAGAAATTAAATAGCAGGGGAGGGGGGATGGATTTCATTGGCTCTCTTCTTCCTTTCTGATGTTGAGTTCCTCGATCAGGTACAGAATGCCTGACAGCATGTGATTGATGAACATGAACCTTCCTGCCACAGATTTAATCGGCGCAGCGGCAAGATCCTCAAACAGCATTCTCCATCTGATTAAATGCCCTCTGCCTCCAAACCCGTCTCGTAGGAGGGCATTAAATTCTGTCTAACATAGAACCAAAGAATCCCTAGAGTGCAGAAGGAGGCCATTCGGCCCATCAAGTCTGCACCGACCCTCTGAAAGAGCATCCCACCTCGGTACACTCCACACCTAACCTGCAAATCCCAGGACATTTGGGGGCAATTTATCATGGCCAATCCACCTAACCTGCACATCTTTGGATTGTGCGAGGAAACTGCCAGAGGAAACCCACGGGAAGAAAGTGCAAACTCCACAGTCATCTGAGGTCGGAATCAAACCCGGGTCCCTGGCGCTGTGAGGCAGCAGTGCGAACCACTGTGCCGTCCCCTGAATCTTAGGCTATGTTATGGGGCAGCACAGTAGCATTGTAGATAGCACAATTGCTTCACAGCTCCAGGGTCCCAGGTTCGATTCCGGCTTGGGTCACTGTCTGTGCGGAGTCTGCACACCCTCCCCGTGTGTGCGTGGGTTTCCTCCGGGTCCTCCGGTTTCCACCCACAGTCCAAAGATGTGCAGGTTAGGTGGATTGGCCATGATGGATTGCCCTTAGTGTCCAAAATTGCCCTTGGCGTTGGGTGGGGTTACTGGGTTATGGGGATGGGGTGGAGGTGTTGACCTTGGGAGGGTTGCTCTTTCCAAGAGCCGGTGCAGACTCGATGGGCCGAATGGCTTCCTTCTGCACTGTAAATTCTATGTTGTTGTTGTTATGGGCAGAGGTTTTTAAATTGTTGTAAAAAAACTTATTAACTTAAAACCATTGCTGAGACAGTAGAAAGTTGGAATCTGTGCTAGAAAGATCCAGGGAAGAAGAGTGAATTTATAAAATTGTACATTTGGAATAATTTTCTTAGCAATAAAACTATGTGTAGATTAAGTTGGAGGTGGCATTTTCAAACACTCAGCGTTCAATATAGAAAGATTAACATATGCAAAAAGCTTTACTTAAACGCATCTTAAATGTGGTACAGTTTAATTTTTCATCTGTTTAAGATGGGCTTGTTTTGTATACTTCATTTTCCTACCTGCAATGGTCTAAAGGAAGCTCCCATGTGCAGTAAAGCTCTTAAAAAGCAAAGTCTAATTTGCCAAATTTTAATTTTCAGTTTTACACTATTTCCCCATTGGCTTCCCCCATTTTGTTGTGGTTGTGATTCATGATCTGCCTGTGCTGATCATATTGGAGGTGAGCATGCTAATTTGATACTGCCACCAGAGTACCATGATTGTCCTGTAAGGGCATGGTGGATTCCACACCACAGGTTGTCTCTCCCTCAGCAGGGAACTGAACAGCATTCTGCTAAGAACATATGCTTTAGCCAGCCTTCAGTTCTTAAAGGCAGACTGTCCCTATTAAAGGGAGGCTACATTGAATAAAATTGCTGCAATTTAAAACACGGAAAATGGAAGAACAGAGCAGAGAAAAGTTCCAGGGTGACTGGTGCAGTGCTGTAGCAGAGCTCAAAAATCTTTTTCAGCTTCTCTCAAGGGCTACTTTTTGATTTTCAGGGGCTACCTTTTGGTCTTCAGGGATATTTTTTCATTTCAATAAAAAAAAATCAAAATAACTAACACACAATTCTGCACAAAAAAAGTCAGCACCCTAACTGACATTGATCTAGCATCAATTGCTGTTTGTAGATGTGTGCTCTAAACTTCTACCACTCTGTGTAGAACTGTTTCCTAAATTCACTCCTGAAAGATCTACACTAATTATTAGATTATTCTCCCTAGTCCTATACTCCCCCTAAATTAATTGATTGCCTCATCACATTTCTTTCATGACAAAAGTGACTACACTTCCAAAGTATTTATAATTGCTTGTTGTCACAAGTAGGCTTCAATAAAGTTACTGTGAAAAGCCCCTAGTTGCCACATTCCGGCACCTGTTCGGGAAGGCCGGGACAGGAATTGAACCTGCGCTGCTGGCATTGTTCTGCACTGCAAGCCAGCTTTTTAGCCCACTGTGCTAAACCAACCCCAGATAATTGACTATAAAGCACTTTGGGATGTCATGAGGTCATAGAAGGCACTACAAAAATGCAAGTCGTTGATTACTGTTTGAGATCTGAGTATATGCAAAATGGTTGCATGTTTGTTTTTAATACAATATCAGCAGACTGAAGAGTATTTAAAACATGAAATACTCTTCAGTCTGCTGTACCGAAACGTGGGACTGCTTGTTCTGGACAATCAGCATCAAAATGCTGGACCACAATCCTGTCGTGTTAGTCGCCCTGGGGTAACACGGACGGCAACTGGATGCAGTTGTACTTGAAAGTAGACTCCAAACTTTGATGTTAGTTCAATACGCTTTATTGAACTTGTTAAGCAGTGCACACAGTTCGCTGTGGGTTTGACACTCTACTAATCTAAGCGTGCTTACTATAACTAACTAGACCAGACTAGCTGAGCCACGTGTAGAAGGTGCTAACTGATATATACACCCTGACTGTCACTACAGTTGTCACCAGTGGAAAGAGGCAGAGTGTCGATGCCTCGTGTGTTTTATAGTGGGAGACCACCTTCTAGTGTTCTGCCTGGTGATTGGTTGTGTTCTGTCCTGTGTGTTGATTGGCTGTACTGGGTGTCTGTCACTGCCTGTCTGTATCTCAATATGTGCATGAGTGCATATCATGACATCTCCCCTTTTTAAAAAAAATGTTGGTTGCTTGGAGCATATGCAACTGTATTTACATGTAGAACTATTTACATTAAATGGCGAGTGGATGAATATATACATAAGAGGCGTCGAGCGTGCAGATACAGAACAACATTTACAAGACAAATGTCTATAAGTCCAATCTTTGGGGCTTGCGTCTGATCCTTGTTGACCGCCTGAGAGGTGGAGGTGGGGTCGATGGCGCCTTGACAGGCGGGATTGCTGCCAGATTGGTGGTCTTGTGGTGCGAGGTGTCCGGAGGAGGCATAACAACATGTGGAAAAGTAGGATCAGGTGGTGGGTATGCAACTTTGCACAGTGCCCTTCTGTTGCGCCTGACAATGGAGCCATCAGCCATACGAACTACAAACGATTTGGGAGCAGCCTGTCGAACATCAACAGCTGGAGCTGACCAGCATCGATCAGGTAGCTTGATCCGAACAGCATCTTCTGGAGATAGCACAGACACAGCCAGAGTGAGACAGAACCAAGAGTGAGTTTGGGAATTTGAATCTAGGTGGGAATTGAATCAAATCAGTAAGGCAGCTCCTTTTAAATTTCAGGAGTTTAAATTAATTTAAATTAAGCTAGAATTGTGCAGTGTAGGTTAACAAGGGCTGCCTCACCCACTCACATAACTGGTTGGCAGTTAAGTGTCAGTCACTTAAATCTACCTTGACCTAAAAGCAGGTGGGGGAGGGGAGTCAATTCAGGACAGTTTAAAAAGAGCAACTTGTAAACTCACTCCCAGTGAGTTCTCCCAGTGAGCCAGAGAAGACACGGCCAGAGTGAGACAGAACCAAGAGTGAGTTTGGGAATTTCAATCTAGGTGGGAATTCAAAGCTGGGTGGGGAGGAAGTGCTTTTTATCTGGTAAGTAGTGTTTCTGTTTTTCTGTTTCTTTTCATTGGTATATTTATTTCTTTTTTTTCTTCGTTGTTTATTTATTTATTTAATTTTTTGGGGGAAATTGTAATTGTTGAAGTTAATCGAAGGTTTAAGACATGGCAGGAGATCTCAGACCCGTGTCATGCTCCTCGTGTGCAATGTGGGAGCTCAGGGACACGTCCACTGTCCCTGGCTCCTTCACGTGCAAGAAGTGTGTCCAGTTGCAGCTCCTGTTAGACTGCTTGACGGCTCTGGAGCTGCGGATGGACTCACTTTAGAGCATCCGCGATGCTGAGGACGTCGTGGATAGCACGTTTAGCGAGTTGGTCACACCGCAGGTGAAAGGTACTGAGGGAGATCGCAAATGGGTGACCAAAAGACAGAGCAAGAGTAGGAAGGCAGTGCAGGTGTCCTCTGCGGTCATCTCCCTGCAAAACAGATATACCGCTTTGGATACTGTTGAGGGAGATGGCTCACCAGGGGAAGGCAGCAGCAGCCAGGTTCATGGCACCGTGGCTGGCTCTGCTGCGCAGCTGGGCAGGAAGAGGAATGGCAGGGCTATAGTGATAGGGGACTCAATTGTAAGGGGAATAGACAGGCGGTTCTGCGGACGCAATCGAGACTCCAGGATGGTATGTTGCCTCCCTGGTGCAAGGGTCAAGGATGTCTCGGAGCGGCTGCAGGACATTCTGGGGGTGGGGGGGGGGGGGGTGGGGGGTGAACAGCCAGCTGTCGTGGTGCACATAGGCACCATCGATCTAGGTAAAAAACGGGCCGAGGTCCTACAAGCTGAATTTAGGGAGTTAGGAGTTAAACTAAAAAGTAGGGCCTCAAAGGTAGTAATCTCAGGATTGCTATCAGTGCCATGAGCTAGTCAGGATAGAGAGGATGAATGCGTGGCTCGAGAGATGGTGCAAGAGGGAGGGATTCAAATTCCTGGGACATTCAAACCGGTTCTGGGGGAGGTGGGACCAGTACAAACCGGACGGTCTGCACCTGGGCAGAACTGGAACCAATGTCCTAGTGGGGGGTGTTTGCTAGTGCTGTGAGGAGGGTTTAAACTAGTGTGGCAGAGGGATGGGAACCAAGGCAGGAAGTTGGAAGGTAGTAAAACAGGGACAGAAACAAAAGGCAGTAAGGGGGAAAGTGTAAGGCAGAGAAGCCATAGTCAAAAATCAAAAAGGGCGACAGTACAAGGTACAGTGACTGAGGGGAGCTCAGTGAATAGGACCAGGAATACTAAAAGGAATAAAACGGGAAGTGAAAACATTAATGGGAAGCGACGCAGCAGGTTGTTACATGAAGATATGGGTTCAACGACAAGGAAAATTAGGAGAAAGGTTAAGAGGAAATATAACTTAGGAGAGGTTACTGATCGAGGTGTTAAGATTCAGAACAGAGGTAAAAAAGCCAACATAAGTGTACTTTACCTGAATGCTCGTAGTATTCGGAATAAGGTAAATGAGTTGATGGCGCAAATCATCGTGAATGACTATGATTTAGTGGCCATTACTGAAACATGGTTAAAGGATGGTCACGACTGGGAGTTAAATATCCAAGGGTATCAAACTATTCGGAAGGACAGTGTGGATGGTAAGGGAGGTGGTGTAGCTCTGTTATTTAAGGATGACATCTGGGCAATAGTAAGGGATGACATTGGTGCTATGGAGGATAAGGTTGAATCCATTTGGGTGGAAATCAGGAATAGTAAGGCAAAAAAGTCACTGATAGGAGTAGTCTATAGGCCACCAAATAGTAACATTATGGTGGGGCAGGCAATAAACAAAGAAATAACTGATGCATGTAGAAATGGTACAGCAGTGATCATGGGGGATTTTAATCTACATGTCGATTGGTTTAACCAGGTCGGTCAAGGCAGCCTTGAGGAGGAGTTTATAGAATGTATCCACGATAGTTTCCTAGAACGGTATGTAATGGAACCTACGAGGGAACAAGCGGTCCTAGATCTGGTCCTGTGTAATGAGACAGGATTGATTCAGGATCTCATAGTTAGGGATCCTCTCGGAAGGAGCGATCACAATATGGTGAAATTTAAAATACAGATGGAGGGTGAGAAGGTAAAATCACGCACTAGTGTTTTGTGCTTAAACAAAGGCGATTACAATGGAATGAGAGAAGAACTAGCTAAGGTAGACTGGGAGCAAACACTTTATGGTGAAACAGTTGAGGAACAGTGGAGAACCTTCCAAGTGATTTTTCACAGTGCTCAGCAAAGGTTTATACCAACAAAAAGGATGGTAAAAAAAGGAAAATCGACCGTGGATATCTCAGGAAATAAGGGAGAGTATCAAATTGAAGGAAAAAACATACAAAGTAGCAAAGATCAGTGGGAGACTAGAGGACTGGAAAATCTTTAGGAGCAACAGAAAGCTACTAAAAAAGCTATAAAGAAGAGTAAAATAGATTATGAGAGTAAACCTGCTCAGAATATAAAAACAGATAGTAAAAGTTTCTACAAATATGTAAAACAAAAAAGAGTGGCTAAGGTAAATATTGGTCCTTTAGAGGATGAGAAGGGAGATTTAATAATGGGAGATGAGGAAATGGCTGAGGAACTGAACAGGTTTTTTGGGTCGGTCTTCACAGTGGAAGACACAAATAACATGCTAGTGACTGATGGAAATGAGGCTTTGACAGGTGAGGACCTTGAGAGGATTGTTATCACCAAGGAGGTAGTGATGGGCAAGCTAATGGGGCTAAAGGTAGACAAGTCTCCTGGACCTGATGGAATGCATCTCAGAGTGCTAAAAGAGATGGCGAGGGAAATTGCAAATGCACTAGTGATAATTTACCAAAATTCACTAGACTCTGGGGTGGTCCCGGCGGATTGGAAATTAGCAAACGGGTGACACCACTGTTTAAAAAAGGAGGTAGGCAGAAAGCGGGTAATTATAGGCCAGTGAGCTTAACTTCGGTAGTAGGGAAGATGCTGGAATCTATCATCAAGGAAGAAATAGCGAGGCATCTGGACGGAAATTGTCCCATTGGGCAGACGCATGGGTTCAAAAAGGGCAGGTCGTGCCTAACTAATTTAGTGGAATTTTCTGAGGACATTAACAGTGCGGTAGATAACGGGGAGCCAATGGATGTGGTATATCTGGATTTCCAGAAAGCTTTTGACAAGGTGCCACACAAAAGGTTGCTGCAGAAGATAAAGATGCATGGCATTAAGGGGAAAGTAGGAGCATGGATAGAGGATTGGTTAATTAATAGAAAGCAAAGAGTGGGGATTAATGGGTGTTTCTCTGATTGGCAATCAGTAGCTAGTGGTGTCCCTCAGGGATCAGTGTTGGGCCCAGAACTGTTCACAATTTACATAGATGATTTGGAGTTGGGGACCAAGGGCAATGTGTCCAAGTTTGCAGACGACACTAAGATGAGTGGTAAAGCAAAAAGTGCAGAGGATACTGGAAGTCTGCAGAGGGATTTGGATAGGCTAAGTGAATGGGCTAGGGTCTGGCAGATGGAATACAATGTTGACAAATGTGAGGTTATCCAATTTGGTAGGAATAACAGCAAAAGGGATTATTATTTAAATGGTAAAATATTAAAACATGCTGCTGTGCAGAGAGACCTGGGTGTGCTAGTGCATGAGTCGCAAAAAGTTGGTTTACAGGTGCAACAGGTGATTAAGAAGGCAAATGGAATTTTATCCTTCATTGCTAGAGGGACGGAGTTTAAGACTAGGGAGGTTATGCTGCAATTGTATAAGGTGTTAGTGAGGCCACACCTGGAGTAGTGTGTTCAGTTTTGGTCTCCTTACTTGAGAAAGGACGTACTGGCACTGGAGGGTGTGCAGAGGAGATTCACTAGGTTAATCCCAGAGCTGAAGGGGTTGGATTACGAGGAGAGGTTGAGTAGACTGGGACTGTACTCGTTGGAATTTAGAAGGATGAGGGGGGATCTTATAGAAACATATAAGGTTATGAAGAGAATAGATAGGATAGATGCAGGCAGGTTGTTTCCACTGGCGGGTGAAAGCAGAACTAGGGGGCATAGCCTCAAAATAAGGGGAAGTAGATTTAGGACTGAGTTTAGGAGGAACTTCTTCACCCAAAGGGTTGTGAATCTATGGAATTCCTTGCCCAGTGAAGCAGTAGAGGCTCCTTCATTAAATGTTTTTAAGATAAAGATAGATAGTTTTTTGAAGAATAAAGGGATTAACGGTTATGGTGTTCGGGCCGGAAAGTGGAGCTGAGTCCACAAAAGATCAGCCATGATCTCATTGAATGGTGGAGCAGACCCGAGGGGCCAGATGGCCTACTCCTGGTTCTTATGTTCTTAAATCGGTAGCATGAGCATCGTACGTCAGCTTTTGCCGGTTCCTGAGTTTCTGCACCTTTTGCAGAACTGGGAGGTGATCCAAGTCTGGTAAGTGCATGGCTGGAACAGTCGTCCGCAGGTCTCTGTTCATGAGGAGTTGAGCCGGAGACATACCGGTGGACAGAGGGATTGCCCTGTTCGCCAACAACGCAAGGTTGAAGTCAGAACCAGAGTCCGCAGCCTTGCAGAGCAGTTGCTTCACTATATGGACCCCTTTCTCAACCTTCCTGTTGGACTGCGGGTAGTGTGGGCTTGAGATAATATGGTTGAATTGCTACGACTTGGCAAAATTGGACCACTCTTGGCTGTGGAAGCAGGGACCATTGTCACTCATGACAGTGAGTTGAATACCATGTCTGGCATATGTCTCCTTGTAGACCTTGATGACTGTCCTTGATGTGAGGTCTGACAGCTTCACAACTTCCCGGTAATTTGAGAAGTAATCTATGATGAGCACATAGTCACGCCCATTGGCGTGAAAAAGGTTGATTCCCACCTTGGACCACGGAGAGGTCACGATCCCGTGTTGCTGGAGTGTTTATTTTGTTCGAGCAGGCTGGAAACGCTGGCAGGTCACACAATTGAGGATCATGTTGGATATGTCCTGGCTGATTCCAGGCCAATAGACAGCCTGCCGGGCCCTGCATCTACACTTTGACACCTAGGTGTCCCTCGTGGATATGTTTGAGCACTAAGCTCTGCAGACTGTGGGGGAATAACAATACAATCTAGCTTGAGGAGGATCCCCTCGACGACTGTCAGGTCGCCTTCACATTAAAGAACTGAGGGTATTGCCCTTTTGCCAGCCATTTGCAAGGTGGTGCATTACACGCTGCAGAAGAGGGTCTTTGGCAGTCTCTTCACGAATGCTGATCACTCTTTCATTTGAGGCTGGGAGGTTGCTGGCACACAGCTGCGCCTGTGCCTCAATCTGGCGGATGAAGTCAACCTGTTCACAGGGCGAGGGGATGGAGCGGGACAGGGCATCCGCAATTATCAGCTCCTTGCCTGGTGTGTATACTAACTCAAAATCGTACCTTCGGAGTCGAAGGAGAATGCGCTGAAGTCTGGGCGTAATGTCATTCATGTCCTTATGAATGATATGGACCAATGGTCTGTGGTCAGTCTCCACTGTGAATGTTGGTAGACCGTAGATGTAGTCATGGAACTTTACAATGCCAGTTAGGAGGCCCAGGCACTCTTTTTCAATTTGGGCATACCTCTGTTCAGTAGGAGTCATGGCCCTTGACGCATAAGCAACTGGAGCCCAGGACGAGGAGTCATCCCTCTGGAGGAGCACGGCACCAATGCCGTCCTGGTTTGCATCCGTGGAGATTTTTGTTTCCCTGTCCGTGTCAAAAAACGCTAGTACTGGAGCAGTGGTGAGCTTTGCTTTGAGCTCGAGCCACTCTGCTTGACGTGTGGGTAGCCACTGGAATGTAGTGGACCTCTTCACCAGATGACTGAGAGCCGTGGTGTGTGAGGCCATGTTGAGATTGAATTTTCCCAAGAGGTTCACCATTCTGAGGAAGCGTAGTACCGCCTTTTTGTCTTCCGGGGTCTTCATGGCGTTAATGGCCTTGACCTTCTCCGAATCTGGTCGCACACCCTGCTGGGATATCTGGTCGCCCAAGAACTTGATGGTTGACATGCCAAAGGAGCACTTGGCCTTATTCAGCTCGAGGCCGTTTGCATGGACACGTCGGAAGACTTGTTTGAGACGAGAGATGTGTTCCTCGGGGGTCGTGGACCATATGATTACATCATCTACGTAGACACGCACACCCTCAATGCCCTCCATCATCTGCTCCATGATCCGGTGGAAGATTTCAGAGGCTGCGACAATGCCAAATGGCATACGGTTATAACAGTACCTGTCAAATGTTGTGTTGAATGTGCAGAGCTTCCTGCTGGACTCGTCCAGTTGTATCTGCCAGAAACCATGCGATACATCTAGCTTCGTGAAGAATTTGGCGTGTGCCATCTTACTGGTCAGTTCCTTCCGTTTCGGGATCGGCTAGTGTTCCTGCATTATGTTCTGGTTAAGATCTTTGGGATCTATGCATATCCGCAACTCTCCTGAGGGCTTCTTCACAAAGACCATCGAGCTGACCCAGTCAGTCGGTTCTGTCACTTTGGAGATGATGTCCTGGTCCTGTAGCTGTGCCTTTAAACGTTCCTTCAGAGGAGACGGCACCCAGCGTGGTGCATGGATTACAGGCGTGGCATCAGGCCTGAATAGGATCTTGTAGCAGTATGGCAGAGTGCCCATTCCATCAAACACATCCAGATATTGAGCAAGGATGTCATCAATGTCAGCCTGAAGATCCACAGTGGAAGAAGACATGGCATGGACTCGCTGTACGAGGTTGAGTAGCTTGCATGCATGGGCACCGAGCAGGGATGCCTTATCAGGCTTGACGATTTCGAATCGCAATGTAACATTGATGGTCTTGTTGGAGACGAATAGATGACAAGATCCTAGTGCAGTTATGGCATTGCCATTATAATCGAGGAGCTGGCAGGCTGGCGGAAGAGTTTTGGGTTGCTTTTTAATGCGGTCAAAATCAGCTTGAGAGATGAGATTGGCAGAAGCACCAGTGTCCAGCTTGAACTGGATGCTGCATTGATTTACTTGTATGACAGCCCGCCATTCGTCCGCAGAATCCACATTCAAGACAGATAGGTGTCTTGTTGAATTTGAAGAGGCATACTCACATGCAGTGATGATGCCCACACGATAGGGGGACTACAGGCAGTCGTCTCTGGATCCGTAGAGCTACCAGGATCAGAATCCAGTAAACCTTGCTGTACACATCGAACACGCTTGTGTTGGAATTGGGATCGCTGGCCCTTGACTGGTGGTACAGACCTGCACAAGGCTGCATAATGTCCAGGCTTCCCACAATTTAAACATTGCCTGCCTTTTGCAGGGCATTGCTGCTTTAAGTGGGCGGTGCCGCAGTTCGGGCACGTCATGACGTTGACGTCGTTACGCTGCGTGCGTCGTCGAACACGCGCAGTGCGGTCAGCCGACGTTCGCACCTGCAGTTTGGTTTTCGGCCGCTTCGTTCTCCCGTTCGTGTTGCGCATGCGTGGGGCCCTGGGAAAAGCACGCGAAATGGCCGCTTTCATCAATACTGAGGCGCTGCATCCGTACACTTATGCGTACACTCTCTGCCTCGTGGGAGGCAAGTTTTTCGTATTCTGCCGATTTGAAACGGGAGTACCGATTTCTCGCATGCTCATGCACTATACACGTCTCGATTGTGACTGGCAGGGTCATGTGCTTAATTTTGAGGAGTTGCTCCCGCAAGGAATTGGAGTGCACTGCAAACACGATCTGATCCCTGATGATGGAATCAGCGGTTGCACCATAATTGCAGGACTGCGCTAATATACGGAGATGAGTTAGAAAGGATTGGAAAGGTTCATCCTTGCCCTGAAGGCGTTGCTGGAAGATATCGCGCTCAAAGCTCTCGTTTGTTTCGACTTCACAGTGACAGTCAAACTTTTCCAAAACGGTCTTGAATTTGGTCTTGTCCTGGCTGTCGGTAAAATTAAGCGAGTTGAAAATCTGGATGGCTTGGTCCCCTGCTCCAAACTTTGATGTTAGTTCAATACGCTTTATTGAACTTATTAAGCAGTGCACACAGTTCGCTGTGGGTTTGACACTCTACTAATCTAAGTGTGCTTGTTATAACTAACTAGACCAGCCTAGCTCTGAGCCACGTGTAGAAGGTGCTAACTGATAAACACACCCTGACTGTCACTACAGTTGTCACCAGTGGAAAGAGGCAGAGTGCCGATGCCTCGTGTGTTTTATAGTAGGAGACCACCTTCTAGTGTTCTGCCTGGTGATTGGTTGTGTTCTGTCCTGTGTGTTGATTGGCTGTATTGGGTGTCTGTCACTGCCCGTCTGTATCTCATTATGTGCATGAGTGCATATCATGACAAATCCGAAAAAAACAGATAAAAATAACAGATGGTGATTGATTTCTGAAGAAAGCAAAACTGTGTACTCAAGAAAATCTTAACCAAATCTGCTGGTTGTGATGCCTAATTTGATCATACCCATTCGATTAAACAACATAATTGCCCAGCACCCCCACAATCTCAACCAACAACTGAAAAACTGATCATTAACAAATTGCCAAAAACAATTATTGCAGAAGTGAAGATGCAGCCATCTCAAGCGACGAGGAGCACTTCTCACAGATATTCTGTTGAAGTGGTATGCTGACTGCAAGGATTTGGAAAGTCACTCAAAAAGGCATCCAAATGTGATCAAAGAAAAGTATCCACAGACTTTCAGAAGTCACCATCAAAGATATACTCAAAAAGTATGAATTCCTTTTTTTAAACTTAGCTTCAGGTCCATTCTTGAGTTTATAACTGTCTCATTAACTCAGTAATTTTGTGACAAGAATTTTCCAGATCTGTTTCAAGTACAAATGAAACATTTCCATTTTCATGGATATGACAAAGAGGAGTACACAGTTTGCAGAATACTTGCTATGGGAGCCACCTCTCCTCCCTTGCAGCCACTTCCTTATGACCACTCCACCCTACAGCAGCTTCCTTTCCACATCTACCCCTCTGGCAGCTTCTTTTCCACCACTACCCCCGCTGCCATTTCCTCTCCACCTCTTCAACTGCCAGCCATTCCCTCACTGCCTCTCTCTCCTGCAGCCATTTCCTCACTGCCACTCTCCCGCTGCTGCCA
Organism: Scyliorhinus torazame; assembly: GCF_047496885.1. Taxonomy (NCBI): domain Eukaryota; kingdom Metazoa; phylum Chordata; class Chondrichthyes; order Carcharhiniformes; family Scyliorhinidae; genus Scyliorhinus; species Scyliorhinus torazame. The sequence continues at coordinate 315,187,845 of NC_092707.1, forward strand.
CTCCCTCGCTGCCTCTCTCCAACTGCAGCCACTTCCTCACTGCCTCTCTCCCCTTGCAGCTGTTTCCTCACTGCCTCTCTCCCCCTGCAGCCATTCCCTCACTGCCTCTCTCCCCCTGCAGCCACACCCTCGCTGCCTCTCTCCAACTGCAGCCACTCCCTCGCTGCCTCTCTCCAACTGCAGCCACTTCCTCACTGCCTCTCGCCCTGCAGCCACGTCCTCACTTCCTCTCTCCAAGTACAGTCACTTCCGCACTTCCTCTCTCCCCCTTCAGCCACTCCCTTATTGCCTTTCTCCAACTGCAGCCACTTCCTCACTGCCCCTCTCCCCCTACAGCCATAGTTAGATTTAGATTTATTGTCACGTGTACCGAGTTACAGTGAAAAGTGTTGTTCTGTGTACAGTCCAGGCAGATCGTTCCATGCTTGAAAAAACAGCACCTATGATAAATGCACAATGTAAATACATAGACATCAGGTGAAGCATACAGTTAATAGTGCTAATAACAGTTGAGAATATGTGTGGAGACATCAGTTCAGTTTATAAGAAGGTCATTCAGGAGCAAGAAGCTGTTTTTGAATCTGTTCATGCTTGTTCTCAGACTTTTGTATCTTCTACCCTCACTGCATCTCGACAATAACGACTCCTATGTCAGACTCCTATTTATTGACTATTGCTCTGCCTTCAACACCATAATGCCAGCCAAGCTCATATCAAAGCTCCAAAATCTGCAACTGGATCCTCGACTTCCTGACCCATAGACCACAATCAATGAGAATAAACAACAACACCTCCTCCACGATAGTCCTCAATACTGGGGTCCTGCAAGGCTGCATACTTAGCCCCCTACTATACTCCTTATACACACACAACTGTGTGGCAACATTTGGTTCCAACTCCATCTACAGGTTTGCTGATGATATGACTGTAGTGGGTGTGGTAAACCACTGTGTTCCTATATTAAGGGTTGTACGGTAGAACCTGCACTACAGGTTCACCTGGGCCCCTGCATGCTAGCTCCGCCCAGGAGCCGGGTTATAAATATGTGTGGCCTTCAGCTCGCAGCCATTTCGTCAGCTGCTGTAGGAGGCCACACATCTGATACTAATAAAGCCTCAGTTTGAATTCAACTTCGTCTCCAGCCAAATTGATCGTGCCTCAATTTATTAGTACCTGATTCAGAAGATGGACCTCTGGATTAAACAAGATCGACTGCAGCTGGATCCACACGCAAGCGACGCCAGAAAGGACTTTCAGCACTGGCTAGCTTGTTTTGAAGCGTATATCAAAGTGGCGCCGACCCCTGTTCCAGGGGCTCACAAGATTCAAATCTTGTACTCCAGACTCAACTCTAAAATCTTCCCGCTGATCCAGGATGCGCCCAATTACGCTGACGCTATGACTTGACTCAAAAAGAGTTATGAGCAGAAGACGAACACGCTCTTCGCCAGACACGCGCGCGCAACGCGTACTCGACTACCTGGTTAGTCAATCAAAGCCTTCTGGAGGGCCCTGATCCCACTAGTTTGGGACTGTGACTGCCAGGACGTTACAGCTAAGGAGCACTCAGATCTCCTTATGAGGGACACTTTTGTAACTGGGATTGGGTCCGATGTTATCAGGCAGCGGCTCCTAGAAGGGGCCACGCACGACCTCGCAGAGACTAAAACACTAACGCTTTCCATGACGGTCGCCCTGCGCAATGTACAGTCCTACATCCCCAACCGCGGGGCCCACTCCTCCTACGCTTCATGGCCCCCACAGGCAGCCGCCCTAGCGGGGGCGCTACCCACCCAGTACGCCTGCGCTACACGTCAGCCACTGATCTCTGGGGGGCCCCGATGCTCTTTTTGCGGCCAACATAGACACTCCCGCCACGCTGCCCGGCCCGCGCTGCCCTTTGTAAGGCCTGCGGGAAAAAGGGCCACTACGCAGCGGTGTGCCAGGCCCGCTCAGCGGCAGCCCCCACCCCCCCGGTCACGGACAATGGGCGCCGCTATCTTCTCCCCCGCACCATGCTCGCTCAGCGGCCACCCCCCCCCCCCCCGGTCACGGACAATGAGCGCCGCTATCCTCCCCAGGCCATGTGCGAGCAATGGGTGCCGCCATCTTCTCCCACGCACAACACGTGCGTTTCATGGGCGCCGCCATCTTGCTCCACCCCTGCAACGTGCGTTCCAGGGGCGCCGCCATTTTGTGACCCCCAGGACCTCCGGGCGCCGCCATCTTGTCCACCCCGCAGCACACGGAGACCAACAGCGTTTCAGGACCCCGACGCAGCGGCCGCCTCACTACCCGACGATCAACCACGACTCGCATCCATGGTAATCGATCAGTCCAGACCACACACTCTGACCAACGCATCCACCAGCGTGAAAGTCAACGGCCACGTGACCGCCTGCCTACTGGACTCCGGGAACACCGAGAGCTTTGTACATCCAAATACGGTAAGGCGCTGCTCCCTTAAGGTACACCCTACCAATCAAAGTATCTCCCTGGCCTCCGGATCCCATCGCGTAGCAATCCGGGGGCACTGCACGGTCACGCTCACAGTCCAAGGGGTAGAGTTCCACGGTTTTCGCCTCTACGTCCTCCCTAACCTCTGCGCTGTACTTATCCTTGGCCTGGATTTTCAGTGCAACCTCCAGAGCCTGACCCTTAAATTCAGCGGACCCTTACCACCCCTCACTGTGTGCGGCCTCGCGACCCTAAAGGTCGATCCTCCTTCCCTCTTTGCCAATCTAACTCCAGATTGCAAACCCGTCGCCACCTGGAGCAGACGGTACAGCACCCAGGATAAGGCCTTCATCAGGTCCGAGGTCCAGCAGTTGCTTCAGGAGGGAGTCATCGAGGCCAGCAACAGCCATTGGAGAGCTCAAGTGGTAGTGGTTAAGTCTGGGGAGAAAAATCAAATGGTCGTGGACTACAGACAGACCATCAACAGGTACACGCAGCTCGACGCGTACCCCCTCCCACGCATATCTGACATGGTTAACCAGATTGCACAGTACCGGGTCTTCTCAACGGTGGGCCTGAAATCTGCTTACCACCAGCTTCCCATCCGTAAATCGGACAGGCCATACACCGCCTTCAAGGCAGACCGCCGGCTATATCACTTCCTTAGGGTCCCCTTCGGCGTCACCAATGGGGTTTCGGTCTTCCAAAGGGAGATGGACCGAATGGTCGACCGGTACGGCTTGTGGGCCACGTTTCCGTACCTAGACAATGTGACCATCTGCGGCCATGATCAGCAGGACCACGACGCCAACCTCGCTAAATGTCTCCACACCGCCACTCTCCTCAACCTCACGTATAACAAGGAGAAGTGTGTGTTCCATACAAACCGCTTAGCCATCCTTGGCTACGTGGTCCAGAACGGAGTTCTTGGGCCCGATCCGGACCGCATGCGCCCCCTCATGGAGCTTCCCCTCCCCTACTGCCCCAAGGCTCTCAAACGCTGCCTGGGGTTCTTCTCGTATTACGCTCAGTGAGTCCCAAACTATGCGGACAAGGCCCGCCCACTCATACAGTCCACTCATTTCCCCCTGACGGCAGAGGCCCAACAGGTCTTCACCCGGATCAGAGCTGATATTGCCAAAGCCACAATGCACGCTGTAGATGAAACACTTCCTTTCCAAGTAGAAAGCGACGCATCGGACGTCGCCCTTGCCGTCACCCTCAACCAGGCAGGCAGGCCCGTGGCATTCTTTTTTTTCCTTTTATTTATATATAAAATCAGTGATTACAGCCGACAAGAAACAATAAAGAAATTATACAGATGATCGTGAATCTGATACAGGGATCAGCAGTTAGGCTCTCAACCATCCTCCTGTCTGTTCTGATAAACTTCAACCACATCTTCATCCTCCATGCCAAGCTCTTTAGGTGTTTGGTGATCTGTGATCCGCTGACCCTCAAACAAAAATCGAAGTGAATTTGGTGGAACACCCTGTCGCTGGCAGTAGGACTCCTTCAGCTTTCTTAGCTGTGTGGTCATTTTCACTTTGAAATGGATCTCACTGTTGTCTTGGCCTATAACTTTTAACTTAATGTATTCCCCATCCTTTTTCTCTCCTGATTGGCTGGAAGGCTTTGCCTCCTCGCGAGAGGAGCTCATCGGTTGGGAGCCTCGCGCGCTGAGGCTTCGCAGGGTGGGTGGGGTGGAGGTTTACATCTCAGCCGATAGGAGGTCGTCGTCGTGGCCGGCCACCTCCGTCCCCACCCCCACCAGATCAGCTCGTGCTCGCTCCGCTGCTGCCTCTCGCCGGCCCATGGCATTCTTTTCCCGCACCCTCCATGCCTCCGAAATTCGGCACTCATCCGTCAAAAAGGAGGCCCAGGCTATCATTGAGGCTGTGCGACATTGGAGGCATTACCTGGCCGGCAGGAGATTCACTCTCCTCACTGACCAACGGTCGGTAGCCTTCATATTCAACACACAGCGGGGCAAGATCAAAAATGACAAAATCTTGCGGTGGAGAATCGAGCTCTCCACCTGTAACTACGAGATTAAGTATCGCCCTGGCAAACTCAACGAGCCCCCAGACCCCCTATCCCGAGGTACATGTGCCAGCGCACAGGTAGACTGACTCCAGACCCTGCACGACAGCCTTTGTCACCCAGGGGTCACTCGGTTGCACCACTTCATTAAGGCACAAAATTTGCCCTACTCCGTCGAGGAAGTAAGGACGATCACCAAGGACTGCCAGGTCTGCGCGGAGTGCAAACCGCACTTCTACCAGCCGGACCGCACGCATCTGGTGAAGGCCTCCCGCCCCTTTGAATGCCTCAGCGTGGATTTCAAAGGCCCCTCCCCTCCTCTGACCGACACACGTATTTCCTCAGTGTGATCGATGAATACTCCAGTTTTCCCTTCGCCATCCCATGCCCCGACATGACGTCTGCCACCGTCATTAAAGCCCTTAATTCTATCTTCACTCTGTTCGGCTTACCCGCCTACATCCACAGTGACAGGGGATCCTCATTCATGAGTGATGAGCTACGTCAGTTCCTGCTCAGCAGGGGTATCGCCTCCAGCAGAACGACGAGCTACAACCCCCGGGGAAACGGACAGGTAGAAATGGAGAATGGGACGGTATCGAGGGCCGTCCAGCTGGCCCTACGGTCCAGAAATCCCCATGTCTCCCGCTGGCAAGAGGTCCTCTCTGATGCACTACATTCCATTCGCTCATTACTTTGCACTGCTACTAACAGTACACCGCATGAACGCCTTTTTGCCTTCCCCAGGAAGTCCACATCCGGGGTATCACTCCCAACTTGGCTCAAAGCTCCGGTAACCGTGCTTCTCCGTAAACATGTGCGGCTCCACAAGGCGGACCTGTTGGTGGAAGGTGCACCTGCTCCACGCAAACACACAGTACGCCTACGTGGCGTTCCCCGACGGCCGCCAGGATACTGTCTCCCTCAGGGACCTGGCACCAGCAGGTTCCGCCTCCACACCACCCCCGTCGCCTCCCTCCCCTCCCCCATCACCCCCCATCGGACTGTCCGTCCTCCCCCTGCCCACCCCCATTGATGAAGAGGATTTTGGCACGCTCCCGGAGTCAACTTCGACCACGACAGCACCAACATCGCCGGCTCCACTTCGTCGATCCCAGAGGACGATCAAGGCGCCAGGCCGGCTGAACCTCTGACCGGCCCACCGGATGACCAGAGACATTTGTTTTTCACTGTTCTGTAAATATTAAAGATTGCGAATTGTATATAGTTATCCACCACCCCCGCCGGACTCAATTTTAACAGGGGGTGAATGTGGTAAACCACTGTGTTCCTATATTAAGGGTTGTACGGTAGAACCTGCACTACAGGTCCACCTGGGCCCCTGCATGCTAGCTCTGCCCAGGAGCCGGGTTATAAATATGTGTGGCCTTCAGCTCGCAGCCATTTTGTCAGTTGCTGTAGGAGGCCACACTTCAGGTACCAATAAAGCCTCAGTTTGAATTCAACTTCGTCTCCAGCAAAATTGATCGTGCCTCAGTGGGTCAGATCTTGAACAACGAACAGTCAGAATACAGGAGGGAGATAGAGAACCTAGTGGAGTCGTGTAACGACAACAATCTCTCCATCAATGTCAGCACAACTAAAGAGCTGTCATTGGTCAGGAAGCAAAGTATCGTACACGCCGCTGTCTGCATCAATGGTGCCGAGGTGGAGATGGTTGACAGCTTCAAATTCCTAGGTGTGCACATCACCAAAAATCTGTCCTTCCACCCACATCAACACTATGACCAAGAAAGCACAACAGTGCCTACACTTTCTCAGGAAACTAAGCATATTTGGCATGTCCACATTGACACTTACCAACTTTTACAGATGCACCATAGAAAGCACCCTATCTGGTTGCATCACAGTCTGGTATGGCAACTGCTCGGCCCAAGATTGGAAGAAACTACAGAGTAGCGAACACTGCCCAGTCCATCACACGAACCAGTCACCCATCCATTGACCCTGTCTACATCTCCCGCTGCCTTGGGAAACCGGGCAGCATAATCAAAGACCCCTCCCACTCGGCTTACTCACTCGTCCAACTTCTTCCATTGGGCAGGAGGGTTACCAGACTCCTAACGACCCTCTTATGGACTGATCTGATCTCTTCACCCACCTTCTCTACTGAGTAGTACTACACTCCTGTATGCTTCACCGGATGCCTGTGTCTATGTATTCACATTGTGTATTCATGTTTGCCCTATGTTTTTTTTAATGTATAGAATGATCTGTCTGAACAGCACGCAGAACAATACTTTTCACTGTAACTCAGTACACGTGACAATAAACAAATCCAATCTCTCCCCCGGCAGCCACATCCTCACTCCTCCTTTCGCCAATTCCTCATTGCCTCTCTCCCCCTGCAGCCACTTCCTCACCTCCTCTCCCCCCTGCAGTCACTTCCTCACCGCCCCTCTCCCACTGAAACCGCAGCCTGACTCTCTCACTTCCCCTGCAGCTACTTATCTCTGCTTCTCTCCCCCTGCAGCCACTTCCTCACCACCTCTCCCCCTGCAATCGCAGCCACACTCCCTCTCTCCCTTGTAATGATATGTATATAGACACGGCAGTGAAGGGTTAATTATTACATCTCAGTGTAATTCAAACACTAGACAGCACCACCAGTTCCCAGTATAAATATTAGACCTCAGGGAATGCTGGGTAGATAGCAAAGGAGTACAGCACGAGGAGTAGAATAGATTAGAGAGAGTTAACACGAAGATATCATTAGTGACTACTAGTGTTATGGGCCATGGTTTAGAGAACACCAAAGTATATCATGGAGTTGACCTGACCTACAACTTTTAATAGATTTTGGTTATGAGGAGCACAAGGGCCAACTTTCCAGGTGTTATGCACCAGAGATCTGAAGTATTTTTAAACAAAACAATGTTTATTCAATGAATCCAGTTAACATTTTATGAACTCACAGTAAACATCTTATCAACCACCAACACAAATACTCTCCCATAGATACAGTACTCTATAGGTAACCCTTAATAACTTTCCTAACAACATCCATAAGCCAAACATCCTTTTTCGACCAAAATAGTAGGTTTGAATTCCCTACAGAAAACAGGTATTACTAAGAGACATTCTTTAGCGTGCAGAGAGAGAGACCAAAAATAAACAGAACATAAAAATGAAAATCGCTTATCGTCACAAGTAGGCTTCAAATGAAGGTACTGTGAAAAGCCCCTAGTCGCCACATTCCAGCGCCTGTTTGGGGAGGCTGGTACGGGAATTGAACCGTGCTGCTGCCTGCCTTGGTCTGCTTTCAAAGCCAGCGATTTAGCCCTGTGCTAAACAGCCCATGTGCAGCATACAGTGCAGAAGGAGGCCATTCAGCCCATCCGAGCCTGCACCAACCCACTTAAACCCTCACTTCCACCCCCGTAACCCAATAACCGCTCCTAACATTTTTGGTCACTAAGGGCAATTTTATCATGGTCAATCCACCTAACCTGCACGTCTTTGGATTGTGGGAGGAAACCAGAGCACCCTTAGGAAACCCAAGCAGACATGGGGAGAACGTGCAGACTCCGCACAGACAGTGACCCAGCGGGGAATCGAACCGGGACCCTGGCGCTGTGAAGCCACAGTGCTATCCACTTGTGCTACCTTGCTGCCCACCTTCTTTGTTTGATTGCAGCTCCCAACTGAAAACGTAACCAAAAAACTCAGAGCCACAATGCAGCTTCCAGCTCAAAACAAAAGTAAAAGACAGAATCACAGCCCAGCTCCACCCACACAGTGACATCACTGCAGCCATTTGATAAAGACATTTTTCTTAAAGGTACCCTCACATGACACTAGATTATTGATTATTGCCAGACAGATTCAATATTACTTTATTATTAATTATAGCTCAGTAGTGTGTGCAAACTTCATTTCGTTAATAGTTATCCAATAACTATTGATTCAATTTAATGATTTCTTTGTCATCAACTTATCGGACCATTCTGGATCAAAAGGCAAAGAACACCATATTACCACCAAAGGTAATATGACATCCCTCTGCAGAACTTCCTCACTACCTCTCTCACCCTGCAGCCACTTTCTCACTCCCTCTGTACCTCTGCAGCCACTTCCTCCCTCTCTCCCCCTTCAGCCACTTCCTCACTCCCTCTATACCTCTGCAGCCACTTCCTCACTGTCTCTCTTCCCCTGCAGCCACTTCCTAACTCCCCCTTCAGTCACTTCCTCACTGACTCTCCCCCTGCAGCCACTACCTCACTGCCTCTCTCCCCCTTCTGCCACTTCTTCACTGCCTCTCCCCCTTCAGCCACTTCCTCCCTGCCTCTCTCCCCCTGCTGCCACTTCCTCACTGCCTCCCCCCCTGCAGCCACTTCTTCACTGCCTCTCTTCCCCCTGCTGCCAATTCCTGACTGCCTCTCTCCCCTTCAGTCGCTTCCTCACTGCCTCTCTCCCCATGCTGCCACTTCCTCACTGCCTCTCTCCCCCTTCAGCCATTTCATCCCTGCCCCTCTCCCCCTGCTGCCACTTCCTCACTCCCCCTGCAGCCACTACCTCACTGCCTCTCTCCCCCTTCTGCCACTTCTTCACTGCCTCTCCCCCTTCAGCCACTTCTTCCCTGCCTCTCTCCCCCTGCTGCCACTTCCTCACTGCCTCCCCCCCCCCTGCAGCCACTTCTTCACTGCCTCTCTTCCCCCTGCTGCCAATTCCTGACTGCCTCTCTCCCCTTCAGCCGCTTCCTCACTGCCTCTCTCCCCATGCTGCCACTTCCTCACTGCCTCTCTCCCCCTTCAGCCATTTCCTCCCTGCCCCTCGCCCCCTGCAGCCACTTCCTCACTGTCTCTCTCCCCCTGACGCCACTTCCTCACCGTCTCTCTCCCCCTTCAGCCATTTCCTCCCTGCCCCTCTCCCCCTGCTGCCACTTCCTCACTCCCCCTGCAGCCACTTCCTCACTCTCTCTCTCCCCCTGCAGCCACTTCCTCACTGTCTCTCTCCCCCTGCAGTCACTTCCTCACTGTCTCTCTCCCCAGCAGCCGCTTCCTCAGTCTCTTCTTCACTGCATCCTCTGCTGCCACTGCCTCACTACCACTTACTCTCCTCCACTTCCCCGCTGCCACTGTATCTCTCCCTCCCTGCAGCCATTTCCTCACAGCCACTTCCTCAGTGCCTCCTTCCTGCAGCATCCGCTTCCTCGCTGCTTCTCTCCCCCTTCAGCCACTGCCTCACTGCCCCTGCTGCCACTTCCGCACTGCCTCTCTCCCCCTGTTGCCACTTACTCACTGCCTCTCCCCCTGCTGCCACTTCCTCACCGTCTCTCTCCCCCTGCTGCCACTTCCTCACCGTCTCTCTCCCCCTGCTGCCACTTCCTCTCTCCCCCTGCAGCCACATCCTCACCGTCTCTCCCCGTGCTGCCACTTCCTCACTGCCTCTCTTCCCCCTTCAGCCGCTTCCACTCTCTCCCTGCAGCCACTTCCTCACTGCCTCTCTCCCCCTGCAGCCACTTCCTCACTGCCTCTCTTCCCCTGCAGCCACTCTCCCTGCAGCCATTTCCTCACTGCCTCTCTCCTCCTGCAGCCACTTCCTTACCGTCTCTCCCCCTGCTGCCACTTCCTCACTGCCTCTCTTCCCCTGCAGCCACTTCCTCACTGCCTCTCTTCCCCCTTCAGCCGCTTCCTCTCTCTCCCTGCAGCCACTTCCTCACTGCCTCTCTCCCCCAGCAGCCGCTTCCTCACTGCCTCTCCCCCAGCAGCCGCTTCCTCACAGTCTCTTCCTCACTGCATCTCCTCCCGCTGCCACTGCCTCACTCCCACTGCTCTCCTCCCACCCCCTGCTGCCACTGTACCTCTCCCTCCCTGCAGCCATTTCCTCACAGCTACTTCCTCAGTGCCTCCCTCCTGCAACATCCGCTTCCTCACTGTCCCTCTCCCTACCGCCACTTCCTCACCAACTTTCTCCCTGCAGCCACTGCCTTTCTCCCCCTGCAAGCCGCTTCCTCACTGAATCTCCCTTCATCCACTGCCTCACTCCCCCAGAAACCACTCCCTCATTGCCTCACTTCCCCAGAAACCACTCTCACTCCTCAAGAAACCACTTACTGCCTCTCCGCCTGCAGCCTCTTCCCCAATGCTTCTCTCCCCCTGCAATCACAGCCTTAGTCCCTCTCTCCCCCTGCAGCCACTTCCTCATTGCCTCTCTACCCCTGTAGCCACTTCCTCACTGCCTCTCTCCCCCTGCAGCATTTTCCTCACTTCCTCTCTCCCCCTGCAGCCATTTCCTCACTGCCTCTCTACCCTGTAGCCACTTCCTCACTGCCGGTCTCCCCCTGTAGCCGCTTCCTCACTGCCTCTCTCCACCTGCAGCCATTTCCTCACTGCCTCCCTCACCCTGCAGCCATTTCCTCACTCCCCCTGTAGCCGCTTCTTCACTGCCTCTCTCCCCCTGCAGCCATTTCCTCACTGCCTCTCTCCCTGCAGCCACTTCCTCGCTGCCTCTCCCCCTGCACAGTCGCCTGCGGCCCACCCAAGGGGGTCGCCCACAGTGGCATCGATAGGGTACCGGATGTGGGCCACAGAGCGTATCGCTGACATGGGTAGGGCCAGCCACCGGTACCTCTGCCGGCTGGGATAAGTGCTGGGGACAGAGGCCCCTACGGTGCTGGCACCGACGGGGATGGGTGCAATGCGGGAGGGGCAGAGTGCAAGGGGAAATGGCTGGGGCCAGGTGCGGGGATAAGGGAGAAGTGGCGGTCGGTATGGGTGCCGGCAGCTGGTGCAGGGTGGTGCTCGGTCACCCTCCAGGTTGGATGTGGGGTTACAAGTGTATGAGACGGGGGTTGGTGCTCGGGGCACATTGCTGCCCTGGCCGCCCTGAGGTTGTGCAATTTGTTCCTGCACTGCTGTCCGGTACGGGTAGTGGGGCCCATGGCACTCATGATCTCTGCCACCTGCGCGCTGGTCTGGTGCATGGCGGCGGGTGGCAGCCTCCTTCACACCCCGGGAAACAGGGTGGCCTGCTCTCCTCCAAGGCGTCCTGCAGGGTCTCGTGTTCTGTGACCGCCAACCGGGGGGGGGGGGTGCGCTTTTCGTGCTGTCATCTTGTTGGCTCGGATGAGTGTGTGTGGGGATTATATACTGCTGCAGTATGTCAGCCTTTCGAAGGACACTCCCCACCCTGTCGAATCAGACACCGTTTCTCATTGGAATCGCTCGAGTTCCACGTGACGCCAGTGTTAGCCCATTAACGGATCAGGAATTGCTTTGGGACCTGCACCTATTTAGTTGTCATAGAAGTCCACCGATTCGGTCCCGACATCAACACATCCGGCTGAATTCCCCGTTCCTGAGACTAAGTGTTGACACTGGGGCAGGATTTGTGGATTTCCACGACAGCAAAACTGCCGCCGCACCTGGACTGATTCAGTGACCGTTGAGAGGCGAGCACTGGTGCCACATGGAACACAATCTATTCCGATGAGGAACAGTCCCATATTTGCGATTGACACTCGGGAGGCTGACAAGCTGCAGCCACGTATATACACTTCACTCCATGCACACATCATCCCAACCAACAAGATAGCAGCGAGGAAAGCGGCACCACGTTACAGGGATGCCAAGCTGGAGACCCTCCTGGACGTCGTGGAGGAGAGGCGGGCTATCCCGTACCCCAGCCCGGGAAGGAGGTGGCCAACCGCCGCTGTTCGCTGAGCCTGGGCGCAGGTGGCAGAGGCAGTCAGCGCCACCAGTAATGCCTTCCGGACCGGCCAGCAGTGCAGGAAAAAACAGCATGCTTCCTCAGGGCTGCCAGGGTGAGTAGGCAGCACTGTGCCCTTGGCACCAACCCGTCCCACACACTAAACCAACCCCCCCCCCCCGGGCTGAACCCCACCCTGCGCCACAAAAGACACCCATATCGGCCACCATCACCAGGTGCCCAGGGCACTGAGGCCACCAGCTACCCACCCCCTGGGCTGCATGCATCGGACTGTCTAACACTGTCATTTTCTGTTTCCCTCCCCTAGGAAAAGGCCGCCCATAACCACTGGAAGCGGGAGAAAACTAGACGGGGATCGCCTGACCTGCAGCCACTCACCACGGTAGAGAAGCTGCCCCGGTACATCAGGTGGACATAGGAACTCCCCAGGGGCGGCTGGTCGGCTGACGGGCTGACCCCAGGGGCTTGCTGCCGTACAGATGGGTTTTGGGTTCTAGAACGCACAGTCCCATCAATAGTGGGGATGCAGTCGCAGAGCCAGGGACTACATGAAGGGTTGTCGGCGAGCATCCAGCACCTGCAGGTGCAGTTGGAGGAGTCCAACCATGTGCAGGATCAGGATGGGGTGCTGAACATGCGTGCCAAATAGGCCAACATCGCACGGGTGGCGCCCATGGTGGAGGACTTGGGCGAGGGTTCTGGTTATGGATCAGCATGTCCAAGGCCTGGGGCATTCTGTGCAGGCGCAGGCCGAGGCCCAGGACAGGGCTGCCCTCTCCCAGGCAGCCATGTGCTAAAGCCACCTGGACATTGCAGTGTCACAGCAGGCCGTGGCTGAGAACGTTGATGGCATTGCCCAGGTGCTGGACGGCGTGGCGCAGACACAGAGGGAGGGGGCCCAGTCCCAGAGGGAAATGGCGCAGTCACTGGCTGATGTGGCACTGACCCAGAATGTGGTGGCATAGTCACAGCATGATGTAGCGCAGTCCCAGATGGACATGGTCCACTCCCTGTGCTTCATGGCCGTGGCCATGCAGGACCTGGTCGCGACCAGAGCGGGCCTCCAGGACTAGCGCCACCAGGTAGCAGGGGTGCCTCAGGGTATAGCTCTACTCGCATCTCCGTACCATGGAGTAGCACTTACATTTATTTCATATTTCCAGCATCCACAGCATTTTGCTTTTATAAAATTAAAAGTAATCACTTCATTGTATTGTGATCACAGTAAGACGTCTTACAACACCAAGTTAAAGTCCAAGTTGTGTTTTGAATCACTAGCTTTCGGATCACTGCTCCTTCCTCAGGTGAATGAATATTGTGATGTAGCTTTGCTCCATTGGCCCCAACAAATAAACCTTTGGCCATTGCTAAACTTTACCTGATCCCCAACCACCCCTTGTTCCTGAGCTCCCTCCCAAGACTTACCAGACTGTCAATTCAGTGTCCTTCAGGCTGACAACCTTTGTCGGCCCAGATTCAGCAAACTACTTCTTGACATCTGTGTTGATGAGTAGCTGTAGCTGATGGGATGTTAATGAGGTTTGTCCATTAAAAAAGACAAAGCCTTCCTGCAGCTGCTAAGTAGCTATTCTGCCAGCTTCCTGGCAAGGGAATTTCCCTCTAGGATCTTTTAATCTCCCCTTTCATGTCATTGTAGTACCACTAATTAGTGGAAATACTCTTTTCTGCTTACCGTGTCAAATTTTGAGCACCTCCATTAGTTCCTTACTGAATTTTGTCTGCTCCAGTGAGTGCAGATCAATCAATAATAAACAGTGGCTTATAAATACAAGACAGGGGCTGATCGTTGTGATTTTCTACAAATCCAAATTTTCATACTTATCCAAGGAGTGATGCAACAATTACATGGACACGGAGTTCTTTTTAAATGAAAATTCACCTGACATACCAGTTCAGTATTACACAACACACCCAGGAAACAAACAATTGAAAACTGTGAATAAAACTAGTGAGTTACCTGGATCCCCTTGTCAGCAGCAAATAATGTCAAGTGGAAAAAAGTAGTATAATTAGGAAAAGTGTATAAGATAACTGAATGCATGCACAAGCACTTTCATCAGTTTAATAAACATTCCTGTGTGGCACAAACCATGCTTCTCAATCATGCCAGCAAATAAAACCAAAAATCAGAGCGCACCAGTCCACAAATTCAGAAGACCCATACCCTGGCATCACCGGGAAAATTCTGTACTAAGCTCCTATAGAATATGGAGGAAAAAAAGAAGGAAGCTTTGTCAATGCTTCCCAGGAATACGGTGTTCAGTTTACCCTCTATAATAGGTATTTAATAATACTTACTGTAATTGCACTTTCTGGAAAGAAAAACATTGAATAATACTAAATCTTTAATAACATTCCATTTAAAACATTCCAGAAAATAACAACTGGCGTTTCTGTTATGACAAGTAATTTTAATCAAAGTAACTATTCCTTAGGTGTAGTTATCTACTTCAACATTAAGTTGAAGTGGTTAACTTAATGTCAATGGAGGTGTGCCATTTTGGTGAAGACCATGCCCATGGAACACTGGTTGGTTGGAAACGGCTATTGGCTGGGGATCGGGCTAAATCCTGGAAGAGAAGCTGGAGTTCTTTGTGAGGAAGACAGAGTTTTGAAGGACTTTGGGACTGAGATTGATGACATATATGCTGAGTTGTCTGCCGAGTAAATTTGAGAGATCTGCCTTAGCACTATCTGCCATTTAATTTGTAATTTATAGATGTAATTGACCACAATTTATCTGTTAATTCATGTATAATTTATGCTGATTTTGGGTTTGATTGTTAGAGTAAATGTTTACAAAGTAAAATCTGGTCTATCAGGTTTTCTCTAGGGGTTGTTTGGTTCTTTCACGTTATTGGTCTCCATGGCAATCATAGCAAAATGCCTAATGATGCTGTGCAAATGGCATGCAGAAAGTATGTTGAACATGTTTGAGGAGGGACACTCTTGCTAGTTGTACAAGTTCACACAAAAAGCTCGTCTTTATCTGCACACTTGGGGTGATGCACAGCTCCATCTCTCCACAACTTCTCTTGACCCTTAATTTCCTTTGTGCTGTCTAACTGTCCAAGATTAAATATTACATGAGTCACGTAATCTAAGTTTAGGAAGACCGTGCAATCATTTTCAGCTTGAACAACTGCTTCCTTGACATTCTTTCCACTCCTATTCCCAACCAGTCATTCTCAGGATGATCCAGACTGTGAGTAACATTGATGCCTTTTTTCACAGCAAGCTGAATTTAAACGCCATACCCTACTTCCGAAACATTTCTCACCTCAGCTCCGCAGATGTTTTCATACCTTCATCACCGTAAGATTTGACAATTCCAATGTACATTGTGCTGGTTCCCCATCTATAGTCTAATAAGCTAGGAGTTCCTTAAACTCTGCTGTATGTTCCCACCCTGCACCTATCACCTCTGTCCTGCACTCGGTCACCTCCAACCAACAATGGATCTCCAACTTTGTCTATAGATCCTATCATCTCCTTGTCAAATCCTATCTCTGTGGTCATGTCCAACCCGACCACCACACCTGATCGCTCCATTCCTCCAACTCTGGTGTTATTCCCACTTTGTCCACCTTTGGTAGCAGGGCTTCAGCTGTTTTAATTCCACTCTTTAGAATACCCTCTCAAGGCCTATATAGAGTGAACGTGGAGAGGATGTTTCCACTAGGATAAACTAGAACGCAAGGGCACAACATCAGACTGAAGGGAAGATCCTTTAAAACAGAGATGAGGAGGAATTTCTTCAGCCAGAGGGTGGTGAATCTGTGGGACTCATTGCCGCAGAAGGCTGTGGAGTCATAAGAACATAAGAACTAGGAGGAGTAGGCCATCTGGCCCCTCGGGTCTGCTCCACCATTCAATGAGATCATGGCTGATCTTTTGTGGACTCAGCTCCACTTTCCGGCCCGAACACCATAACCCTTAATCCCTTTATTCTTCAAAAAACTATCTATCTTTATCTTAAAAACATTTAATGAAGGAGCCTCTACTGCTTCACTGCGCAAGGAATTCCATAGATTCACAACCCTTTGGGTGAAGACATTCCTCCTAAACTCAGTCCTAAATCCACTTCCCCTTATTTTGAGGCTATGCCCCCTAGTTCTGCTTTCACCCGCCAGTGGAAACAACCTGCCTGCATCTATCCTCTCTATTCTCTTCATAATTTTATATGTTTCTATAATATCCCCCCCTCATCCTTCTAAATTCCAACGAGTACAGTCCCAGTCTACTCAACCTCTCCTCGTAATCCAACCCCTTCAGCTCTGGGATTAACCTAGTGAATCTCTTCTGCACACCCTCCAGTACCAGTACGTCCTTTCTCAAGTAAGGAGACCAAAACTGAACACAATACTCCAGGTGTGGCCTCACTAACACCTTATACAATTGCAGCATAACCTCCCTAGTCTTAAACTCCATCCCTCTAGCAATGAAGGCTAAAATTCCATTTGCCTTCTTAATCACCTGTTGCACCTGTAAACCAACTTTTTGTGACTCATGCAGTAGCACACCCAGGTCTCTCTGCACAGCAGCATGTTTTAATATTTTATCATTTAAATAATAATCCCTTTTGCTGTTATTCCTACCAAAATGGATAACCTCACATTTGTCAACATTGTATTCCATCTGCCAGACCCTAGCCCATTCACTTAGCCTATCCAAATCCCTCTGCAGACTTCCAGTATGCTCTGCACTTTTTGCTTTACCACTCATCTTAGTGTTGTCTGCAAACTTGGACACATTGCCCTTGGTCCCCAACTCCAAATCATCTATGTAAATTGTGAACAATTGTGGGCCCAACACTGATCCCTGAGGGACACCACTAGCTACTGATTGCCAACCAGAGAAACACCCATTAATCCCCACTCTTTGCTTTCTATTAATTAACCAATCCTCTATCCATGCTCCTACTTTCCCCTTAATGCCATGCATCTTTATCTTCTGCAGCAACCTTTTGTGTGGCACCTTGTCAAAAGCTTTCTGGAAATCCAGATATACCACATCCATTGGCTCCCCGTTATCTACCGCACTGGTAATGTCCTCAAACAATTCCACTAAATTAGTTAGGCACGACCTGCCCTTGATGAACCCATGCTGCGTCTGCCCAATGGGACAATTTCCATCCAGATGCCTCGCTATTTCTTCCTTGATGATAGATTCCAGCATCTTCCCTACTACCGAAGTTAAGCTCACTGGCCTATAATTACCCGCTTTCTGCCTACTTCCTTTTTTAAACAGTGGTGTCATGTTTGCTAATTTCCAATCTGCCGGGACCACCCCAGATTCTAGTGAATTTTGGTAAACTATCACTAGTGCATTTACAATTTCCCTAGCCATCTCGTTTAGCACTCTGGGGTGCATTCCATCAGGGCCAGGAGACTTGTCTACCTTTAGCCCCGTTAGCTTGCCCATCATTACCCCTTCGTGATAACAATCCTCTCAAGGTCCTCACCTGTCATAGCCTCATTTACATCAGTCACTGGCATGTTATTTGTGTCTTCCACTGCGAAGACCGACCCAAAAAACCTGTCCAGTTCCTCAGCCATTTCCTCATCTCCCATTATTAAATCTCCCTTCTCATCCTCCAAAGGACCAATATTTACCTTAACCACTCTTTTTTGTTTTATATAATTTTTCAAAACTTTTACTATCTGTTTTTATATTTTGAGCAAGTTTACTCTCATAATCTATTTTACTCTTCTTTATAGCTTTTTTAGTAGCTTTCTGTTGCCCCCTAAAGATTTCCCAGTCCTCTAGTCTCCCACTAATCTTTGCTACTTTGTATGCTTTTTCCTTCAATTTGATACTCTCTCTTATTTCCTTAGATATCCACAGTCGATTTTCCCTCTTTCTACCGTCCTTCCTTTTTGTTGGTATAAACCTTTGCTGAGCAGTGTGAAAAATCGCTTGGAAGGTTCTCCACTGTTCCTGAACTGTTTCACCATAAAGTCTTTGCTCCCAGTCTACCTTAGCTAGTTATTCTCTCATCCCATTGTAATCTCCTTTGTTTAAGCACAAACACTAGTGTTTGATTTTACCTTCTCACCCTCCATCTGTATTTTAAATTCCGCCATATTGTGATTGCTCCTTCCGAGAGGATCCCTAACTATGAGATCATGAATCAATCCTGTCTCATTACACAGGACCAAATCTAGGACCACTTGTTCCCTCATAGGTTCCATTACATACTGTTCTAGGAAACTATGGCGGATACATTCTATAAACTCCTCCTCAAGGCTGCCTTGACCAACCTGGTTAAACCAATCGACATGTAGATTAAAATCCCCCATGATAACTGCTGTACCATTTCTACATGCATCCATTATTTCTTTGTTTATTGCCTGCCCCACCAGAATGTTACTATTTGGTGGCCTATAGACTACTCCTATCAGTGACTTTTTTGCCTTACTATTCCTGATTTCCACCCAAATGGATTCAACCTTATCCTCCATAGCACCAATGTCATCCCTTACTATTGCCCAGATGTCATCCTTAAATAACAGAGCTACACCACCTCCCTTACCATCCACACTGTCCTTCCAAATAGTTTGATACCCTTGGATATTTAACTCCCAGTCATGACCATCCTTTAACCATGTTTCAGTAATGGCCACTAAATCATAGTCATTCACGATGATTTGCGCCATCAACTCATTTACCTTATTCTGAATACTACGCGCATTCAGGTAAAGTACACTTAAGTTGGCTTTTTTACCTCTGTTTTGAATCTAAACACCTCGATCAGTAACCTCTCCTAAGTTATATTTCCCCTTGAGGGCAGCACGGTAGCATTGTGGATAGCACAATTGTTTCACAGCTCCAGGGTCCCAGGTTCGATTCCGGCTTGGGTCACTGTCTGTGCGGAGGCTGCACATCCTCCCCGTGTGTGCGTGGGTTTCCTCCGGGTGCTCCGGTTTCCTCCCACAGTCCAAAGATGTGCAGGTTAGGTGGATTGACCATGCTAAATTGCCCTTAGTGTCCAAAATTGCCCATAGTGTTGGGTGGGGTTGCTGGGTTATGCGGATAGGGTGGAGGTGTGGACCTTGGGTAGGTTGCTCTTTCCAAGAGCCGGTGCAGACTCGATGGGCCGAATGGCCTCCTTCTGCACTGTAAATTCTATGAATCTATGAATTAACATTTCTCCTAATTTTCCTTGTCGTTGAACCCATATCTTCATGTAACAACCTGCCGCATCGCTTACCATTAATGTTTTTACTTCCCGTTTTATTCCTTTTAGTATTACTGGTCCTATTCACTGAGCTCCCCTCAGTCACTGTACCTTGTACTGTCGCCCTTTTTGATTTTTGACTGTGGCTTCTCTGCCTTACATTTTCCAACTTACTGCCTTTTGTTTCTGTCCCTGTTTTACTACCTCCCAACTTCCTGCATCGGTTCCCATCACTGAGTCTAAGTCACTGAGTGTCTTTAAGACAGAGATAGATAGGTTCCTGATTAATTAGTTGTGGTAGTATGTATTGGGGGTCATGTGGGACTGGAAGCCCTAATGTCATTGGCTGACAGATCCCAGGTCCTGGTTGGCCGTTGACCTCAAGCTCCGCCCTGAAGGCGAAGTATAAGAAGCCGGTGTCTTCCCCCGCAGGCCAGTTTACTATCGGGCTGCTGGGGAACAGACATGCTTCATAAAGCCTCATCGACTTCACTCTATTCGTCTCACGGAGTCTTTGTGCGCTACAATTTATTAAGCGTGCCTAAAAAGGACTATGGAGCTCAGGATCAGAGGCCCGGGCCCTAGCAGCCTCCCTCGACGTGGCCGCGCGTAATACCCGCGCCTACGGCCCCGACCGCGCGGCAGGCCATTGGGCCCCGTACGTACCCGTCGCGGCAAACCCCCTACCCCCCCCCCCCCGGACACCCCACAGGCTTGCGCAGTCCAAACGCCGAGTCGCACCGGGGGCGCCCGCTGTTATTTCTGCGGCCAGGCGAAACACCCCCGACAGCGCTGCCCGGCCCGCGCAGCCATCTGCAAAAGCTGCAGGAAAAAGGGCCATTATGCGGTGCTGTGCCGATCCCGCGAGGTCGCCGCCGTCCCGGGGCCACAGGGAGCCCTACAACCAGTCTATGCCTCCCAACCCCCCAGCACGCCTTGTACGACCCGCAGGCGCAGCCGCTCTGGGTCCCGACTACCGCGGCCCCGGGAGAACTGGGAGCCCTGCACGCCGCCTACGCCCCACAACCCCCCTCCCCGCAGTCCATGTACGACCCGCCGCCGGCGCTCCCGCTTTGGGTCCCGGCCAACACTCTCAACGGAGAGGAGGGGGTTTTTCGCGTCCCGAACGCCACCCTCACCCCCGTCCCGCGCCCCACGCCTGACCCGCCGGCGCCACCTAATTGGACCCCGACCACCGCTGTCCCTGGTGAGGGAGCTCCTTGCGCTCGCGGCCCCACGCCTGACCCGCCGGCGCCGCCGACTTGGGCCCCGACAACCGCTGTCCCCGGCGAGGGAGCTCCGCGCGGTCCTAGCGCCCGCGGCCCTGGCGCTCGCAGTGAGGGAACTCCGCGCGGTCCTAGCGCTCCCCAGACCCCCCAGCACACCATGTGCGACATGCAGACGCCGCCATTTTGGGTCCTGAGCACCACGAGGGGAGGAGGGGCGCCGCCATCTTGGACCGCCCCCAACCTGTACGACGCATGGGGGCGGCCATTTTGTCCACCCCCGACGCCATCTTGTGACCCCCCAGCCACGTGCGATGTATGGGGGCGGCCATTTTGTCCATCCCCGACGCCATCTTGGACGGCAACAACGGACCCCACCCCACTACTACAACCACGGCTCGCTTCGGTTACGCTCGATCAGGCTCGGCCCCGGACTCTCCAGACGACGACGACAACGGTCCTAATTAATGGCCACGAGACGTCATGCCCAGTCGACTCCGGGAGCACGGAAAGTTTTATACACCCCGACACGGTAAGACGCTGTTCCTTAACTACCTACCCCAGCGCACAAAAGATTTGCCTAGCTGCAGGATCCCACTCCGTACAGATCCAGGGATTCTGCATAGTTACCCTAACGGTACAGGGGAGGGAATTCAAAAACTACAAACTTAACGTCCTTCCCCAACTTTGTGCCCCCACCTTGCTGGGATTAGATTTCCAATGTAATCTACAGAGCCTTACGTTTAAATTCGATGGCCCCATACCCCCACTCACTATCTGCGGCCTCGCTACCCTCAAGGTGCAACCCCCGTCCTTGTTTGCGAACCTCACCCCGGATTGCAAACCCGTCGCCACTAGGAGCAGACGGTACAGCGCCCAGGACCGGACCTTCATTCGGTCCGAAGTCCAGCGGCTACTAAAGGAGGGCATATAATCCAGGCCAGCAATAGTCCCTGGAGAGCGCAGGTGGTAGTAGTGAAGACAGGGGAGAAACAAAGGATGGTCATTGACTATAGCCAGACCATCAACAGGTACACACAACTAGACGCGTACACTCTCCCCCGCATATCCGACATGGTCAATCGGATTGCCCAGTATAAAGTCTTCTCCACCGTGGACCTCAAGTCCGCCTACCATCAGCTCCCCATCCGCCCAAGTGACCGCAAGTACACAGCCTTCGAGGCAGACGGGCGATTATACCTTTTCCTACGGGTCCCTTTTGGCGTCACAAACGGGGTCTCGGTCTTCCAACGGGAGATGGACCGAATGGTTGATCAACATGGGTCACGGACCACGTTCCCGTACCTCGACAATGTAACCATCTGCGGCCACGATCAGCAGGACCACGACGCCAACCTCCAAAAATTCCTCCAGACCGCCAAAGCCTTGAACCTCACGTACAACGAGGACAAGTGCGTTTTTAGCACCGATCGGCTAGCCATTCTGGGCTACATAGTGCGCAATGGGATAATAGGCCCCGACCCCGAACGTATACGCGCACTCATGGAATTTCCCCTCCCGCACTGCCCAAAAGCCCTGAAACGCTGCCTGGGGTTCTTTTCGTACTACGCCCAGTGGGTCCCCCAGTACGCAGACAAGGCCCGCCCCCTAATACAGACCACGACCTTCCCTCTGTCGACAGAGGCTTGCCAGGCCTTCAGCCGTATCAAAGCGGACATCGCAAAGGCCACGATGCGCGCCATCGACGAGTCCCTCCCCTTCCAGGTCGAGAGCGACGCCTCCGACGTAGCTCTAGCGGCTACCCTTAACCAAGCGGGCAGACCCGTGGCCTTCTTCTCCCGAACCCTCCACGCCTCAGAAATCCGCCACTCCTCAGTGGAAAAGGAAGCCCAAGCCATAGTGGAAGCTGTGCGACATTGGAGGCATTACCTGGCCGGCAGGAGATTCACTCTCCTCACTGACCAACAGTCGGTAGCCTTCATGTTCGATAATGCACAGCGGGGCAAGATTAAAAATGACAAGATCTTAACGTGGAGGATCGAGCTCTCCACCTTCAACTATGAGATCTTGTATCGTCCCGGAAAGCTGAACGAGCCGTCCGATGCCCTATCCCGCGGCACATGTGCCAACGCACAAATTGACCGCCTCCAAACCCTCCACGAGGACCTCTGCCACCCGGGGGTCACTCGGTTTTACCACTTCATCAAGTCCCGCAATCTCCCATACTCTTTAGAAGAGGTCCGTACAGTCACAAGGGACTGCCACATCTGCGCGGAATGCAAGCCGCATTTTTTCAGGCCAGACGGAGCGCACCTGATTAAGGCTTCCCGCCCCTTTGAACGCCTCAGTCTCGATTTCAAAGGGCCCCTCCCCTCCACCGACCGCAACGCATATTTCCTTAATGTAGTGGACGAATACTCCCGCTTCCCTTTTGCCATTCCCTGCTCCGACATGACCGCGGCCACAGTCATTAAAGCCCTGAACAGCATCTTCACACTGTTCGGTTACCCCGCATACGTCCACAGCGACAGGGGGTCCTCTTTCATGAGTGATGAGCTGCGCCAGTTCCTGCTCAGCAAGGGCATAGCCTCAAGCAGGACGACCAGCTACAACCCCCCGGGGGAACGGGCAAGTAGAAAGGGAGAACGGCATGGTCTGGAAGGCCGTCCTACTGGCCCTACGGTCCAGGGATCTCCCAGTTTCACGGTGGCAGGAGGTCCTCCCGGACGCTCTCCATTCCATCCGGTCGTTATTATGTACAAGCACTAATCAAACGCCTCTCACGAGCGTCTCCTTGTCTTCCCTAGGAGGTCCTCCTCGGGAACGTCGCTGCCGACCTGGCTGGCGGCCCCAGGACCCATCCTGCTCCGAAAGCACGTGCGGGCACATAAGGCGGACCCGTTGGTCGAAAGGGTTCACCTCCTCCTCGCAAACCCCCAGTACGCCTACGTGGAGTACCCCGACGGCCGACAGGACACGGTCTCCCTGCGGGATCTGGCGCCCGCCGGCACCACGCACACCCCCCCGACACCATCAACCCAACCGCCCCCCTTCCTGCCACCGCCGCACCCCGCGACCGCCCCCTTCCCAGGAGGATCAGTCCCCCTCCCCTTTGCACCGACAGCTGAAACCGTGCGGCTCCCGGAGGCGACAACACTGGTACAAGCACCACCACCACCGCCGGGGCCGAGGCGATCGACACGGACGACCAGACCGCCCGACCGACTCGTGGCGTCGATGTAAAACAAAGATGGACTGTTCAATGAACATTTTGTTTTTCCTATACCCTCTGTAAATAGTTGTAACAGGACGAAACTATCCAATACTGTACTACCATGTAACTGTTCTATCCTCCCAGGACCAGCCCTGTAAACCCTTACCACCATACGAAGCATCACCCCGCCGGGTTCATTTTTGACAAGGGGTGAATGTGGTAGTATGTATTGAGGGTCATGTGGGACTGGAAGCCCTAATGTCATTGGCTGACAGATCCCGGGTCCTGGTTGGCCGTTGACCTCTAGCTCCGCCCTGAAGGCGGAGTATAAGAAGCCGGAGTCTTCCCCCGCAGGCCAGTTTACTATCGAGCTGCGGGGGAACAGACACACTTAATAAAGCCTCATCGACTTCACTCTATTCGTCTCACGGAGTCTTTGTGCGCTACATTAGTGGATCAAGGATTATGGGGAGAAGGCAAGAGAATGGGGATGAGAAACATATCAGCCATGATTGAATGGTGGAGCAGACTTGATGGGCCGAATGGCCTAATTCGGCTCCTAAATTTTATAGTCTTGAATCTCTCTCCACGTGGTCAAGTCCCGATCTCCTATCTCCTTTTCTGACTTAGCATCTGTTTTCTTTATTCATTATTGTGATGTGCCTTAAGAGTATTTATTTACGTAAAAAACACTATACAAAGATAAGTTGTTGTTTATAAAGTCCATTTTAATGGGTTAAGGGTAGGCTAATTACCTATTCAAATTTACAGTGAATAGTTAAATAATGGCTTAGATAAATTGCTGCTTGTATCAGCCCTAGTATTTACTTAAGTCATAGTTATTGTCAAATGACCAGCAATAAAAATGCAAAATAAAAGAAAGCTGTTCATAGCATAAAGTAAAGCAATCTTCTACGATGAGAGAGTTGGTATGAAGAATTACATGTCAGCACTTTTACCTGTACGCAAGGTTGTGTTTCATGTTGCCAGTGGGAAGCGGGAAGAGGAAGCCTTTTTGAGATCAGGTTAGAGGCTTCCCTACAAATCAATGAATATCTCAGACAGACAGCAGTGATTCTCTATGTCAGGAGAGAGAAAAGGCTGCTTGGCTATGCAAGCTACTACAGCCAGGTGTGGAAGGGTCAGTCTCTAAGTGAAGAGAGGTAACCTGCAACCATCTATGGATTCTGGCAGAGTCATCCTGGCATGGCTGGGGAAGAATCATCATCATTGGAACATGCGGAAGTGGCTGCTGGGAGGTAAGTCTGTCCTTTAAAAGCACTTGTCTTTGCAGGGGCAGGCCAGTCAATTTCGGCGGGAGAACAGCTGGTGAGTCAGTTTCAGCGGGAGCAGTGCGGAAGTGGCTGCTGGGAGGTAAGTCTGTCCTTTAAAAGCACTTGTCTTTGTAGGGGCAGGCCAGTCGATTTCGGCGGGAGAACAGCTGGTGAGTCAGTTTCAGCGGGAGCAGTGCGGAAGTGGCTGCTGGGAGGTAAGTCTGTCCTTTAAAAGCACTTGTCTTTGCAGGGGCAGGCCAGTCGATTTTGGCGGGAGAACAGCTGGTGAGTCAGTTTCAGCGGGAGCAGTGCGGAAGTGGCTGCTGGGAGGTAAGTCTGTCCTTTAAAAGCACTTGTCTTTGCAGGGGCAGGCCAGTCGATTTCGGCGGGAGAACAGCTGGTGAGTCAGTTTCAGCGGGAGCAGTGCGGAAGTGGCTGCTGGGAGGTAAGTCTGTCCTTTAAAAGCACTTGTCTTTGCAGGGGCAGGCCAGTCGATTTCGGCAGGAGAACAGCTGGTGAGTCAGTTTCGGCGGGAGCAGTGCGGAAGTGGCTGCTGGGAGGTAAGTCTGTCCTTTAAAAGCACTTGTCTTTGCAGGGGTAGGCCAGTCGATTTCGGCGGGAGTGGAGCTGGCTGGTTAGTCAATTTCAGCAGGAGCTGTTTTAGGCGGGAACAGGAAGTCGACCCGCGGACGTCTGGGAAGACCCTCACCAATAAATTCTGGTGGAGAGGAAACCCGAGACACTACACGTGTAGTGTCTCCCACCCGCCCTCCTCCTCTAACCTAATAATAAAACCCATTGGTCTGAGGTAAGTACCATATTTTATTATATTATTATTATTTTTTATAAAAAATTTAATTTAGTTGTCAGCCAGATCTTGGTAGAAAGTTAGAGGAATGACAGGGAAGGGAGTGCAATGTTCCTCCTGCAGGATGTTTGAGGTGAGGGATGCAGTTAGTGTCCCTGCTGATTTTACCTGCAGGAAGTGCTGCCATCTCCAGCTCCTCCAAGACCGAGTTAGGGAACTGGAGCTGGAGTTGGAAGAACTTCGGATCATTCGGGAGGCAGAAGGGGTCATAGATTGGGACAGCACGGTAGCCTTGTGGATAGCACAATTGCTTCACAGCTCCAGGGTCCCAGGTTCGATTCCAGCTTGGGTCACTGTCTGTGCGGAGTCTGCACATCCTCCCCGTGTGTGTGTGGGTTTCCTCCGGGTGCTCCGGTTTCCTCCCACAGTCCAAAGATGTGCAGGTTAGGTGGATTGGCCATGATAAATTGCCCTTAGTGTCCAAAATTGCCCGTAGTGTTGGGTGGGGTTACTGGGTTATGGGGATAGGGTGGAGGTGTTGACCTTGGGTAGGGTGCTCTTTCCAAGAGCCGGTGCAGACTCGATGGGCCGAATGGCCTCCTTCTGCACTGTAAATTCTATGATAATCTATGATAAAGATAGCAGCTTCAGGGAATTAGTTACACCAAAGATTGGAGATAGGTGGGTAACTGTAAGAGGGGCTTGGAAAAAGCAGTCAGTGCAGGGATCCCCTGCGGTCGTTCCCCTGAGAAACAAGTATACCGCTTTGGATACTTGTGGGGGGGGGGACTTACCAGGGGTAAGCCATGGGGTACGGGCCTCTGGCATGGAGTCTGTCCCTGTTGCTCAGAAGGGAAGGGGGGAGAGGAGCAGAGCATTAGTAATTGGGGGCTCTATAGTCAGGGGCACAGATAGGAGATTTTGTGGGAGCGTGAGAGACTCACGTTTGGTATGTTGCCTCCCAGGTGCAAGGGTACGTGATGTCTCGGATCGTGTTTTCCGGGTCCTTAGGGGGGAGGGGGAGCAGCCCCAAGTCGTGGTCCACATTGGCACTAACGACATAGGTAGGAAAGGGGACAAGGATGTCAGGCAGGCTTTCAGGGAGCTAGGATGGAAGCTCAGAACTAGAACAAACAGAGTTGTTATCTCTGGGTTGTTGCCCGTGCCACGTGATAGTGAGATGAGGAATAGGGAGAGAGAGCATTTAAACACGTGGCTACAGGGATGGTGCAGGCAGGAGGGATTCAGATTTCTGGATAACTGGGGCTCTTTCTGGGGAAGGTGGGACCTCTACAGACAGGATGGTCTACATTTGAACCTGAGGGGCACAAATATCCTGGGGGGGAGATTTGTTAGTGCTCTTTGGGGGGGTTTAAACTAATGCAGCAGGGGCATGGGAACCCGGATTGTAGTTTTAGGGTAAGGGAGAATGAGAGTATAGAGGTCAGGAGCACAGATTTGACGTCGCAGGAGGGGGCCAGTGTTCAGGTAGGTGGTTTGAAGTGTGTCTACTTCAATGCCAGGAGTATACGAAACAAGGTAGGGGAACTGGCAGCATGGGTTGGTACCTGGGACTTCGATGTTGTGGCCATTTCGGAGACATGGATAGAGCAGGGACAGGAATGGATGTTGCAGGTTCCGGGGTTTAGGTGTTTTAGTAAGCTCAGAGAAGGAGGCAAAAGAGGGGGAGGTGTGGCGCTGCTAGTCAAGAGCAGTATTACGGTGGCGGAGAGGATGCTAGATGGGGACTCTTCTTCCGAGGTAGTATGGGCTGAAGTTAGAAACAGGAAAGGAGAGGTCACCCTGTTGGGAGTTTTTTTACAGGCCTCCTAATAGTTCTAGGGACGTAGAGAAAAGGATGGCGAAGATGATTCTGGATAAGAGCGAAAGTAACAGGGTAGTTATTATGGGAGACTTTAACTTTCCACATATTGACTGGAAAAGATATAGTTCGAGTACAATAGATGGGTCGTTTTTTGTAGTGTGTGCAGGAGGGTTTCCTGAAACAATATGTTGACAGGCCAACAAGAGGCGAGGCCACGTTGGATTTGGTTTTGGGTAATGAACCAGGCCAGGTGTTGGATTTGGAGGTGGAAGAGCACTTTGGGGACAATGACCACAATTCGGTGACGTTTACGTTAATGATGGAAAGGGATAAGTATACACCGCAGGGCAAGAGTTATAGCTGGGGGAAGGGCAATTATGATGCCATTAGACGTGACTTGGGGGGGATAAGGTGGAGAAGTAGGCTGCAAGTGTTGGGCACACTGGATAAGTGGGGCTTGTTCAAGGATCAGCTACTGCGTGTTCTTGATAAGTATGTACCGATCAGGCAGGGAGGAAGGCGTCGAGCGAGGGAACCGTGGTTTACCAAGGAAGTGGAATCTCTTGTTAAGAGGAAGAAGGAGGCCTATGTGAAGATGAGGTGTGAAGTTTCAGTTGGGGCGATGGATAGTTACAAGGTAGCGAGGAAGGATCTAAAGAGAGAGCTAAGACGAGTAAGGAGGGGACATGAGAAGTATTTGGCAGGAAGGATCAAGGAAAACCCAAAAGCTTTCTATAGGTATGTCAGGAATAAGCGAATGACTAGGGAAAGAGTAGGACCAGTCAAGGACAGGGATGGGAAATTGTGTGTGGAGTCTGAAGAGATAGGCGAGATACTAAATGAATATTTTTCGTCAGTATTCACTCAGGAAAAAGATAATGTTGTGGAGGAGAATGCTGAGCCCCAGGCTAATAGAATAGATGGCATTGAGGTACGTAGGGAAGAGGTGTTGGCAATTCTGGACAGGCTGAAAATAGATAAGTCCCCGGGACCTGATGGGATTTATCCTAGGATTCTCTGGGAGGCCAG
The DNA here is from genome assembly GCF_047496885.1 of Scyliorhinus torazame. Lineage (NCBI taxonomy): Eukaryota > Metazoa > Chordata > Chondrichthyes > Carcharhiniformes > Scyliorhinidae > Scyliorhinus > Scyliorhinus torazame. Next base: position 315,216,575 of record NC_092707.1, read on the forward strand.
GGAAGAGATTGCTGGACCTTTGGCTTTGATTTTTATGTCATCATTGGCTACAGGAATAGTGCCAGAGGACTGGAGGACAGCAAATGTGGTCCCTTTGTTCAAAAAGGGGAGCAGAGACAACCCCGGCAACTATAGACCGGTGAGCCTCACGTCTGTAGTAGGTAAAGTCTTGGAGGGGATTATAAGAGACAAGATTTATAATCATCTAGATAGGAATAATATGATCAGGGATAGTCAGCATGGCTTTGTGAAGGGTAGGTCATGCCTCACAAACCTTATTGAGTTCTTTGAGAAGGTGACTGAACAGGTAGATGAGGGTAGAGCAGTTGATGTGGTGTATATGGATTTCAGCAAAGCATTTGATAAGGTTCCCCACGGTAGGCTATTGCAGAAAATACGGAGGCTGGGGATTGAGGGTGATTTAGAGATGTGGATCAGAAATTGGCTAGCTGAAAGAAGACAGAGGGTGGTGGTTGATGGGAAATGTTCAGAATGGAGTACAGTCACAAGCGGAGTACCACAAGGATCTGTTCTGGGGCCGTTGCTGTTTGTCATTTTTATCAATGACCTAGAGGAAGGCGCAGAAGGGTGGGTGAGTAAATTTGCAGACGATACTAAAGTCGGTGGTGTTGTCGATAGTGTGGAAGGATGTAGCAGGTTACAGAGGGATATAGATAAGCTGCAGAGCTGGGCTGAGAGGTGGCAAATGGAGTTTAATGTAGAGAAGTGTGAGGTGATTCACTTTGGAAGGAATAACAGGAATGCGGAATATTTGGCTAATGGTAAAGTTCTTGAAAGTGTGGATGAGCAGAGGGATCTAGGTGTCCATGTACATAGTTCCCTGAAAGTTGCCACCCAGGTTGATAGGGTTGTGAAGAAGGCCTATGGAGTGTTGGCCTTTACTGGTAGAGGGATTGAGTTCCGGAGTCGGGAGGTCATGTTGCAGCTGTACAGAACTCTGGTACGGCCGCATTTGGAGTATTGCGTACAGTTCTGTTCGCCGCATTATAGGAAGGACGTGGAGGCTTTGGAGCGGGTGCAGAGGAGATTTACCAGGATGTTGCCTGGTATGGAGGGAAAATCTTATGAGGAAAGGCTGATGGACTTGAGGGTGTTTTCGTTGGAGAGAAGAAGGTTAAGAGGAGACTTAATAGAGGCATACAAAATGATCAGGGGGTTGGATAGGGTGGACAGTGAGAGCCTTCTCCCGCGGATGGAAATGGCTGGCACGAGGGGACTTAACTTTAAACTGAGGGGTAATAGATATAGGACAGAGGTCAGAGGTAGGTTCTTTACGCAAAGAGTAGTGAGGCCGTGGAATGCCCTACCTGCTACAGTAGTGAACTCGCCAACATTGAGGGCATTTAAAAGTTTATTGGATAAATATATGGATGATAATGGCATAGTGTAGGTTAGATGGCTTTTGTTTCGGTGCAACATCGTGGGCCGAAGGGCCTGTACTGCGCTGTATTGTTCTATGTTCTATGCTTTACTGCTGGTGGTGGATTTAAGGAACTCTCCAAACACTGAGGAAGGCATCTGGAGACGGCCACTCAAACTTACTACTCAATAAAATAGGGATATGGGAATTGAAGCTATAGTCTGTTTGCTATGAGAAACACAACTGCCATGATTGAATGGTGGAGCAGACTTGATGGGCCGATTGGCCTAATTCGGCTCCTAAATCTTATGGTCTTGAATCTCTGGGGCTGCATGGCAGCACAGTGGTTAGCACAGTTGCTTCACAGCTCCAGGGTCGCGTCCCAGGTTCAATTCCCGGCTTGGGTCACTCTCTGTGTGGATTCTGCATGTTCTCCTCGTGTCTGCATGGGTTTCCTCTGGGTGCTCCGGTTTCCTCCCACAGTCCAAAGATGTGCAAGTTTGGAGGATTGGCCATGCTAAATTGCCCTTAGTGTCCAAAAAGGTGGGGTGGAGTTACGGGGATAGGGTGGAGGTGTGGGCTTGGGCAGAGCGTTCTTTCCAAGGGCCGGTGCAGACTTGATGGGCCGATTGGCCTCCTTCTCCATTGGAAATTCTATGATTCTATAAGAACTATAATTGCATGGAAAGTACGATGTGTGATAGGTATAGAAATGAATGACCCTTTCTGTAGTTCTTCAAACTCAAGGGCGCGACCCGTGGGTGGGTCGCAGGCAGGTGTCGGGAGGGTCGCGGAGCCGTCCTTCGCGGCGCTCCCGATCGCACAAATCCCCGCGCAGCAGCCGGCTTTTAATAACGCTGGCTGCAAGCAGCCTTTAAAATGGCCGCGAACATGTAAAAAAAATTTGCCACATTGCGCATATGATCATTGGCGCACATGCGCAAAACTATGCGCATGCGTGCTGATGATCGGGCGCGCATGCGCAGTGTGGCCGCTATTTTTTTAAACGGTCGCAGCTTTTTGTTTTACAAGTTTGGCGGGGGGGGGGGGGGGGGGTTTATTTTTTTCATTTATTTTATTCATTTTTTGTTTTACAAGTTCGGGGGGCGGGTTTATTCATTTTATTCATTTATTTTATTCAGTTAATTTTTTTTTCATTGATTTCATTCTTTTTTTTTACAAGTTCCGGGGGCTTTTATTTAATAAACTTTTACGGGAAAAAATGCAGAACTTTGGACAGATGGAGACTCCATACTTTCCGACACCGGTAGGCTTCGCCTTCATCCAACAGGTTTCATTGGAGGAGCGTGTACGAGGGCCAAAGGGACCCAAAACCATTTCCTCCATTTTTATCAGCAGCAAACAAGGTAAGAGAAAATGGTGGGTCGCTCAGGTCGGCCGGCGTGGGTCGCGAAGGTCAGCCGGCGTGTGTCGCGAAGGTCGGCCGGCGTGGGTCGCGAAGGTCGGCCGGCGTGGGTCGCGAAGGTCGGCCGGCGTGGGTCGCGAAGGTCGGCCGGCGTGGGTCGCGAAGGTCGGCCGGCGTGGGTCGCGAAGGTCGGCCGGCGTGGGTCGCGAAGGTCGGCCGGCGTGGGTCGCGAAGGTCGGCCGGCGTGGGTCGCGAAGGTCGGCCGGCGTGGGTCGCGAAGGTCGGCCGGCGTGGGTCGCGAAGGTCGGCCGGCGTGGGTCGCGAAGGTCGGCCGGCGTGGGTCGCGAAGGTCGGCCGGCGTGGGTCGCGAAGGTCGGCCGGCGTGGGTCGCGAAGGTCGGCCGGCGTGGGTCGCGAAGGTCGGCCAGCGTGGGTCGCGAAGGTCGGCCGGCGTGGGTCGCGAAGGTCGGCCGGCGTGGGTCGCGAAGGTCGGCCGGCGTGGGTCGCGAAGGTCGGCCGGCGTGGGTCGCGAAGGTTGGCCGGTTGGTAAAAATGGGTGCCCGGAAAAAAAGTTTGAAGAACACTGGTTTAAGGTATAGGTTGCATACAAAAATTAAATTTCATGTAATCAATAGCACCTTTGGTCATTTGTTACAATAAATGTTTTAGAATGTGAGATCTTGTGTCATTCTTTCAGTTATCAACTAGAAGTTTGAATTTCTTTTTTTAAACGTCATCGGCCAATGTGGAAATCGTAACATTATACACAAACTTTAAAAGTTATTCAAAACCTGAAAGCACTTAATACTCAATGTCAAAACCAGGACGCATACAATACATATTGTTACACATGGAACATTTTTATGACATTAATACATGTGCTTTTATTTAATAAATGCATACATTATACTTACTTGACAATTCCCTGCCTCCAAAGGAAAGCAAGTTAAAACATAATACAATGTTAAGTGTTTCTTACCAGCTGTTCAAGACTTTAAAATAATTGCATAGTAATTGAGGGTATTAACAGGTTTGTTGCTTTTCAAGCAGTAAATTCACACTCTGATTATATTACTAAACAGATTAGGAAGACAATTTGTACCATTTTATTTATCTTATTCATCCTCACACAACCTTATTCAGTCAGGTAGGCAAGACAGTTTGGGTATAGTGTTAGCTGGTGCTCGTAGTATTCATACCTGCGTCTGCAGGAGTCAGATGCCAACATTTTAATCAGGGTGCTTTGGCCACATTACAAGATAGTTTGATGGCATTATTACTATGTTCGTAAGTATTAAAATTTGACATTGATGTAGCTGACACTTGAAATTCTTTTGAATTTTGTGAAATTAAATGTTGGAATTTTGATACATGCAGATGAAATATGGTTTATTCTATATCAGTGCAGAAAAACAAATTAATGTAGATCTTCTACTTGGATATGACCCCATCACTTTATTCATTGAGTACTGTTTTATATTGCAAATGTCAGAGGGTTGTATTCATGCAGTATAATAACTGAAATATTATCACTCAAAATGTGGTCAGCAGACGAATTTGAATCCTGATTGAAGAACAACAGAAGCAGCAGCATAGACAGAATCTAAATGTAGAAAACTATGAACTTTACTGATATCCAATATTCTATAGCATGCAGTAAAGGGGTTAACCACTGCATTACTTTCACATACTACTGTATAGTATTCCATTCTAAGTAGTCCATTCAACAAAACAGTCATATCAAAAAGAGTAGACAGATTTGTTGTGATGGGTGCTCTTTGAATAGAATTCAAATGCAACAATGGAAAAAATATTCAGCTAAGTATATTTTAAATCACATCACAGCAAAAGAGTGATTTAGTAACTGACCTTAAAACTTTTTCATTAAAAATACTGTCAATTCATTTAAGCAGCAAAATAAAACAGAAAATGATTACCTTCTAATTACCATGGACAAAATTCTTCCAAGACTACTTAAATCTATTTTGTTGGAAAACATTTAAAGTCATTTTTATACAATGTCTGGGAATATTGATTTTTTTCAATTTTTTTCAAAAATCAAAATATATGACACTACCTTATACTTTCTTTATACAACTAGCATGCATTTTTAAATTATCTCCTCTTTCCTTTTGCAAGTGCCAATTTGTGTAATGAAATGGTTTTACGTGCATGATTTGGTACCTCACCCAATACATCATTCATCATGCATAACCAAGGATATGCATGATGTCAGATTATTCAACTGAGAGGGCATCACAGCCAAAGGCCATCTGATTTTCACACAAGCATAATTTCCAACAGAAATCGCTAAGTAACAATTATACTAAAAGGAACTCAGGATGATTTTTCCATCCAGAATCTAGGAAAAAAAAAATATATTTGGAACTGTCTTTTCCAGAACTTTTAAAAAATATGCTTGCTACTTCTTGCAGCCTTCAGTTTTTCAGCGGTAGCGGTAACCAGGGGGCTGTCAGGAAGGTAAGTTTCCCGTTTTAAAAACTTACCTTACAGGAGAAGCGGCCTTCAGTTTTTCAGCGGTAGCAGCAAGAGCAGTAACCAGGGGGCTGTCACAAACCTTATTGAGTTCTTTGAGAAGGTGACCAAACACGTGGATGAGGGTAAAGCAGTTGATGTGGTGTATATGGATTTCAGTAAAGCGTTAGATAAGGTTCCCCACGGTAGGCTACTGCAGAAAATATGGAGGCATGGGATTCAGGGTGATTTAGTTTGGATCAGAAATTGGCTAGCTGGAAGAAGACAAAGGGTGGTGGTTGATGGGAAATGTTCAGACTGGAGTCCAGTTACTAGTGGTGTACCACAAGGATCTGTTTTGGGGCCACTGCTGATGGTCATTTTCATAAATGACCTGGAGGAGGGCGTAGAAGGATGGGTGAGTAAATTTGCAGATGACATTAAAGTCGGTGGAGTTGTGGACAGTGTGGAAGGATGTTACAAGTTACAGAGGGACATAGATAAGCTGTAGCGCTGGGCTGAGAGGTGGCAAATGGGGTTTAATGCAGAAAAGTGTGAGGTGATTCATTTTGGAAGGAATAACAGGAAGACAGAGTACTGGGCTAATGGTAAGATTCTTGGCAGTGTGGATGAGCAGAGAGATCTCGGTGTCCATGTACATAGATCCCTGAAAGTTGCCACCCAGGTTGAGAGGGTTGCTAAGAAGGCGTACGGTGTGTTAGCTTTTATTGGTAGAGGGATTGAGTTTCGGAGCCATGAGGTCATGTTGCAGCTGTACAAAACTCTGGTGCGGCCGCATTTGGAGTATTGCATGCAATTCTGGTCGCCGCAATATAGGAAGGATGTGGAAGCATTGGAAAGGGTGCAGAGGAGATTTACCAGAATGTTGCCTGGAGGGAAGATCTTATGAGGAAAGGCTGAGGGACTTGAGGCTGTTTTCATAAGAGAGAAGAAGGTTAAGAGGTGACTTAATTGAGGCATACAAGATGATCAGAGGATTGGATAGGGTGGACAGTGAGCGCCTTTTTCCTCGGATTGTGATGTCTAGCATGAGGGGACATAGCTTAAAATTGATGGGAGATACATATAAGACAGATGTCAGAGGTAGGTTCTTTACTCAGAGAGTAGCAAGGGCGTGGAATGCCCTGCCTGTGGACTCGCCAACACTAAGGGCATTCAAATGATCATTGGATAGACATATGGACGATAAGGGAATAGTGTAGATGGGCTTTAGAGTGGTTTCACTGGTCGGCGCAACATCGAGGGCCAAAGGGCCTGTACTGCGCTGTAATGTTCTATGTTCGAAGGTAAGTTTCCCGTTTTAAAAACTTGCCTTACAGGAGAAGCGGCCTTCAGTTTTTCAGCGGTAGCAGCGAGAGCAGTAACCAGGGGGCTGTCGGGAAGGTAAGTTTCCCTTTTTAAAAACTTACCTTCCAGGATCGTTGAGAGGGAGGAGCTGAGTGGGAGCGGTTGAATTGTTCTCTGGGAAGGTGAGTGAACTGATATATTTGGGCAGCGGCTGAATCCGAGACACTACACGTGTAGTGTCTCCCACCCGCCCTTCTCCCATAACCAAAAAAAAGACTGTGGTGTGTTGATAAGGTAAGGTTTTTCTATTTCTATTTCTGTTTATCGTGTGATTGGTAACAATTTTTTTTTTTCCTTTTTCATTTATCTATTATTTGATATTATAGTTGGACTAAGTTAAGCTTAAGATTAAAAAAGGCAGGAGATCTCAGACCCGTGTTATGTTCCTCTTGCTCAATGTGGGAGCTCAGGGACATGGCTGATATCCCTGACTCCTTCATGTGCGGGAAGTGTGTCCAGCTGCAGCTCTTGTTAGACCGCATGACGGCTCTGGAGCTGTGGATGGACTCACTTTGGAGCATCCGCGATGCTGAAGAGGTTGGTGGATAGCACGTTTAGCGAATTGGTCACACCGCAGATTAGGATTGCTGAGGGAGAAAGGGAATGGGTGACCAAAAGGCAGAGAAAAAGCAGGAAGGCAGTGCAGGTGTCCCCTGTGGTCATCTCCCTCCAAAACAGGTATACCGTTTTGGATATTGTTGGGGGAGATGGCTCACCAGGAAGGCAGCAGTAGCCAGGTTCATGCCACCGTGGCTGGCTCTGCTGTACAGAAGGGCAGGAAAAGAGTGGAAGGGCTATAGTCATAGAGGATTCAATTGTAAGGGGAGTAGATAGGCGGTCGAAAACGAGACTCACGAATGGTGTGTTGCCTCCTAGGTGCATGGGTCAAGGATGTCTCAGATAGGCTGCAGAACATTCTGAAGGGGGAGGGTGAACAGCCAGTTGTCATGGGGCTGTTTAGCACAGGGCTAAATTGCTGGCTTTGAAAGCAGACCAAGGTAGTCCAGCAGCACGGTTCAATTCCCGTAACAGCCTCCCAAACAGGCGCCGGAATGTGGCGACTAGGGGCTTTTCACAGTAACTTCATTGAAGCCTACTTGTGACAATAAGCAATTTTCATTTCATTTTCATATAGGCACAATGATACAGGTAAAAAAAACGGGATGAGGTCCTACAAGCAGAATTTAGGGAGTTAGGAGCCAAGTTAAAAAGTCGGACCTCAGAGGTAGTAATCTCAGGATTGCTACCAGTGCCACGTGGTAGTCAGAGTAGAAATGAAAGAATAGACAGGATGAATGCGTGGCTTGAGAGATGGTGCAGGAGGGAGGGGTTCAGATTTTTGGGACATTGGGGCCGGTTCTGGGGTAGGTGGGACTGCTACAAATTGGATGGTCTACATCTGGGCCGGATTGGAACCAATGTCCTTGGGGGTACTTTTGCTAACTCTGTTGGGGAGGGTTTAAACTAATGTGGCAGGGGGATGGGAACCAATTGAGGAGGTTAGTGGACAGTAAGGTGGTAGTAACTAAAGCCTGTAAGGAACTAGATCATGAAGTCAGCGTGACTAAGGGGAAGAGTAGGCAGAGAGCAGATGATGATGAACGCAAAGGGACTGGTGGTCTGAGGTGCATTTGTTTTAATGCAAGAAGTGTAGTAGGTAAGGCAGATGAACTTAGGGTTTGGATTAGTTCCTGGGAGTATGATGTTATTGCTGTTACTGAGACTTGGTTGAGGGATGGGCATGATTGGCAACTAAATATCCCAGGATATCGATGCTTCAGGCGGGATAGAGAGGGAGGTAAAAGGAGTGGAGGAGTTGCATTACTAGTCAGAGAGGATATCACATCTGTGCTGAAGGAGGGCACTATGGAGGACTCGAGCAGTGAGGCGATATGGGCAGAGCTCAGAAATAGGAAGGGTGTGGTAACAATGTTTTTAAGGCTGTACTACAGACCTCCCAACAGCGGGCGTGAGAGAGAGGTACAAATATGTAAACAGATTATGGAAAGATGTAGGGGCAACAGGGTGGTGGTGGTCATAGGAGATTTTAATTTTCTCAACATTGACTGGGATACACTTAGTGTTAGAGGTCTAGATGGAGCAGAATTTGTAAGGAGCATTCAGGTGGGTTTTCTAGAGCAGTATGTAAATAGTCCAACTCGGGAAGGGGCCATACTGGACCTGGTTTTGGGGAATGAACCCGGCCATGTTGTTGAAGTTTCAGTAGGGGATTACTTTGGGAATAGTGATCACTATTCCCTAAGTCTTAGAATACTCATGGACAAAGACGAGAGTGGTCCTAAAGGAAGAGTGCTAAACTGGGGGAAGGTCAACTGTACCAAAATTCGGCAGGAGCTGGGGAATGTGGATTGGGAGCAGCTGTTTGAAGGTAAATCCACATTTGATATGTGGGAGGCTTTTAAAGAGAGGTTGATTAGAGTGCAGGACAGACATGTCCCTGTGAAAATTAGGGATAGAAATGGCAAGATTAGGGAACCATGGATGACAGGTGAAATTGTGAGACTAACTAAGAGGAAAAAGGAAACATACAAAAGGTCTCGGCGACTGAAGACAGACGAAGCTTTGGAAGAATATCGGGAATGTGAAATCTGAAACGAGGAATCAAGAGGACTAAAAGGGGTCATGAAATATCTTGAACAAACAGGGTTGAGGAAAATTCCAAAGCCTTTTATTCATATACAAGGAGCAAGAGGGTAACTAGAGAAAAGATTGGCCCACTCAAGGACAAAGGAGGAAAGTTATGCATGGAGTCAGAGAAAATGGGTGAGATTCTTAACAAGTACTTTGCATCGGTATTCACTGAGGAGAGGGACATGATGGATGTTGAGGTTAGGGATAGATGTTTGATTACTCTAGGTCAAGTCGGCATAAGGAGGGAGGATGTGTTGGGTATTCTAAAAGGCATTAAGGTGGACAAGTCCCCAGGTCCGGATAGGATCTATCCCAGGTTACTGAGGGAAGTGAGGGCCTTAACAGATATCTTTGCAGCATCCTTGAACACAGGTGAGGTACCGGAGGACTGGAGAATTGCTAATGTTGTCCCCTTGTTTAAGAAGGGTAGCAGGGATAATCCAGGTAATTATAGACCGGTGAGCCTGACGTCAGTGGTAGGGAAGCTGTTGGAGAAGATACTGAGGGATAGGATCTATTCCCATTTGGAAGAAAATGGGCTTATCAGTGACAGGCAACATGGTTTTGTGCAGGGAAGGTCATGTCTTACCAACTTAATAAAATTCTTTGAGGAAGTGACAAAGTTGATTGCTGGAGATGTCATATACATGGACTTCAGTGAGGTGTTTGATAAGGTTCCCCATGGTAGGCTGATGGAGAAAGTGAAGTCTCATGGGGTCCAGGGTGTAGTAGCTAGATGGATAAAGAACTGGCAGGGCAACAGGAGACAGAGAGTAGTAGTGGAAGGGAGTTTCTCAAAATGGAGAACTGTGACCAGTGGTGTTCCACAGGGATCCGTGCTGGGACCATGTTGTTTGTGATATACATAAATGATCTGAAGGAAGGTATAGGTAGTTTGATTAGCAAGCTTGCAGAAGACACTAAGATAGTGAAGGGGACTTTCAGAGAATACAGCAGAATATAGATAGATTGGAGAGTTGGGCGGAGAAATGGCAGATGGAGTTCAATCCGGGCAAATGCGAGGTGATGCATTTTGGAAGATCCAATTCAAGAGCGAACTATAAGGCAAATGAAAATGCCCTGTGGAAAATTGATATACAGAGGGATATGGGTGTTCAGGTCCATTGTACCCTGAAGGTGTCTGTGCAGGTCGATAGAGTGGTCAAGAAAGCATACGGCATGCTTTCCTTCATCAGAAGGGGTATTGAGTACAAGAGTTGGCAGGTCATGTTACAGTTGTGTAAGACTTTGGTTCGGCCACATTTGAAATACTGCATACAGTTCTGGTCGCCACATTACCAAAAGGATGTGGATGCTTTGGAGAGGGTGCAGAGGAGGTTCACCAGGATGTTGCCTGGTATGGAGGGCGCTAGCTATGAAGAGAGGTTGAGTAGATTAGGATTATTTTCATTAGTAAGATGGAGGTTGAGGGGGGACCTCATTGAGGTCTACAAAATCATGAGAGGTATAGACAAGGTGGATAGCAAGAAGCTTTTTCCCCCCCAGAGTGGGGGACTCAATTACTAGGGGTCACGAGTTTAAGGTGAGAGGGGAAAAGTTTCAGGGAGATATACGTGGAAAGTTCTTTACACAGAGGGTGGTGGGTGCCTGGAACGCATTGCCGGTGAAGGTAGTTGAGGTGGGCACGATAGCGTCATTTAAGATGTATCTAGACAGATACATGAATGGGCAGGGAGCAAAGGGATACAAATCCTTTGAAAATAGGCGACAGTTTTAGATAGAGGATCTGGATCGGCACAGGTTTGGAGTACCGAAAGGCCTGTTCCTGTGCTGTAATTTTTCTTTGCTCTTTGTTCTAAAAATAAGCGTAAAGTGGGAAAGGCATCAAGCATTTCTAAAAATCTTGAAATGGAGATTTGTCTCCTGAAGTGTCTTGGCTGGCAGAAAGGCAGTGTCAAGTTCTGCCAACTGATCCAAGAATACTTATAGCTATCAAACAGCATAGGACTGGCACATGCAGGGTCAGTGTCAGTTGTGACCTTGAACTTTGTTACACGTCAGTGCAAGCAAGATGGAATGGTAACTTCTTCCTCCCACAGTCCAAAGATGTGCAGGTTAGGTAGATTGGCCACGCTAAATTGCCCCTTAGTGTCTAAAAGGTTAGGTGGGGGTTACAGGGTTATGAAGATAGGGTCTGGGTGTGGGCCTCGGTAGGGTACTCTTTCCAAGGATTGGTCCAGAGTCGATGGACCAAATGGCCTCCTCCTGCACTGTAGAGATTCTATGATTCTATAAAAGGAAGAACCTTGCTTATATACCTGAAGTGACACAGAATGATTAAGGTTTAATACTGTTATTATTTATATTCTACAAATGTTCAAACAAAATGTGTTATTTAACTTATACTCTAAGGACTTCCGGGTGCGGCTATGCAGAGCTAGGTCACATATTCGATAGCTCCCGCTTGGAATGGACTTTTGGGCTCTTTTACAGGGCCCCCACGGCATTTGTTTGACATTTCCCGGTGTGGGAAGAAGACTGTAACATTCCCCTGACAGTGTCCCCCAGGAATGTTATATCTTTTGGTTACCAGACCCGGCAGAAACAGTAAAAGATTTGGCTTGAGCTGCAGGAATAGACAAAAGCCTCTTCCAGCATGCAGGCGGGGGAAGGGCAAGCTTAAAGCTGCAACCTGACTTGAGGGCCTCGAATAAAGGTGAATTCTAGCAGCAGAGGGAACAACTGTGAAGAAATCTACCAAGGCCATTGAAGAAGCGGGGACGAGGCTTCCGGTGGCGGCCATGGAGAAGTAGGTCGCGCATTCGGCAGCTCCCGTCTGGAACTTACTCTCAGACCATTTTCAGGAGTTTTCACAGACTTTTGGGGGCAGATTGGTGAAGTGAACACTGCCAAAAGGATTCCCTCTCGAGACTTCCGGTTGCGGCTATGCGGAGCTAAGTCGCACATTCGGCGGCTCCCGCAAAAACTGACTTTTGGGCTCTTTTCAGGTTCCCCAAGGGCACTTTTGTGACGTTTCCCGGTGTGGGAAGGAGTTAATAAAAGCTCCCCGTCAGTATATGGCTTTAACTAGGAGCGGGGCGACAAAAAAGGTGGTGGTGGAACAGAAGAAGGGAGGGAAGAAGGACAAAATGGCGGCGGGCGGAGACCAGGCAGCGTGGAGGCAGTGGGTGGAGGAGCAACAGGAGGGTATCCAGCGCTGCCTCAGAGAGATTCAAACGGACCTGCTAGAGCCGATGAAGGCTTCTATTGATAAGCTGCTGGAGACACAGACGGCCCAGGGGATGGCGATCAGAGAGGCTCGACAAAAGCTCTCTGACAATGAGGATGAGATCTTAGGCCTGGCGGTAAAGGTGGAGGCGCACGAGGCGCTCCACAAGAAATGGCAGGAGCGGTTCGAGGAGATGGTGAATCGGTCGAGGCGGAAGAATCTGCGGATTCTGGGCCTCCCGGAGGGGCTGATGGGAGCGGGGTCCTTCCAGGGGCCCCTGGAGCTGGAAGGGGCAGATAGAGTGTTGGCGAGGAGGCCCAAGGCTAACGAGCCTCTGCGGGCGGTGCTGGTGCGGTTCCATCGGTTCGTCGATCGGGAGTGTGTGCTCACGTGGGCCAAGAAGGAGAGGAGCAGCAGGTGGGAGAATGCAGAGTTTCGAATATACCAGGACTGGAGTGCGGAGGTGGCGAAGAGGAGGGCCGGATACAATCGAGCGAAGGCGGTGGAGGCGCTCCACAAGAAATGGCAGGAGCGGTTCGAGGAGATGGAAAATCGGTCGAGGCAGAAGAATCTGCGGATTCTGGGCCTCCCGGAGGGGCTGGACGTGGGGGCATATGTGGTCACCATGTTGAACTCGCTGATGGGAGCGGGGTCCTTCCAGGGGCCCCTGGAGTTGGAAGGGGCCCATAGAGTGTTGGCGAGGAGGCCCAAGTCTAACGAGCCTCCGCGGGCGGTTCCATCGGTTCGTCGATCAGGAGTGTGTGCTCAGGTGGGCCAAGAAGGAGAGGAGCAGCAGGTGGGAGAACGCGGAGGTTCGGATATACCAGGACTGGAGTGCGGAGGTGGCGAAGAGGAGGGCCGGGTACAATCGAGCGAAGGCGGTGCTGCACAGGAAGGGGGTGAAGTTTGGCATGTTGCAGCCGGCGCGACTGAGGGTTAGCTACAAGGACCGGCACCATTATTTTGAGTCTCCGGAGGAGGCGTGGGCGTTTGTTCAGGCCGAGAAGCTGGACACAGACTGAGGGTCGGGATGGGCGATTGGCGACTGCGGTGGATATGTTATGCCTATTTTTAGTTTGCGGGGGGGGGGGGGGGGGGGGGGGGTCTTTGCATTGTTTTGGGTTTCTTTTTTTCAGTGTTTTTCTCTTTCGGGCTGGGGAGGGTGGAAGGGGCGGGTTGGGCACTGTTTTGGTTGGTGGCGGGGCCTGGTAGGTGGAGAGCGCGGGCTTTTTTCCCTCGCCGAAGACTGGGGGGGCGGGGCCGGGGTGGGGAAGCGTGGATTGTTTCCCGCGCTTAGAACGGAGGGGGGAGGGGGAGAGCCTGTCGATGGGGAGCGGGAGAGGAGGGTGTGCCACACAGTGGGAGGAGTCGAAGGGGAGGCGGGAGTGGCAGGGGTCAGCAGGAGTCAGCTGACTTACAGAAGTGCAATGGGAGGAGGGGGAGTAAACCAGCTAGGATGGGTCCTAGCTGGGGGGGGAAATCGAGTTGGTGCTGCTAAGGTCAAGGAGGAGCTGGAGCGAGTGGGGGGGGGGTCAAGACGGGGGTATGCCGCTGTGGGGAACGGGCCGGGTGTGGGGTGCGGGCGCGTGGCTGGCCGAGGAGGGGTCATGGCTAGTCGGCGGGGGAGGGGGCGGGTAGCCCCCTGATCCGGCTGATAACCTTGAATGTAAGGGGACTGAATGGGCCGGTTAAGCGGGCCCGTGTGTTCGCGCACCTGAAGGGGCTTAAGGCGGATGTGGTTATGCTCCAGGAGACACACCTGAAGGTGGCAGACCAGGTAAGACTGAGGAAAGGGTGGGTAGGTCAGGTGTTTCACTCGGGGCTAGATGCCAAAAATCGAGGGGTGGCGATCTTGGTGGGAAAGAAGGTGTCATTCGAGGCGTCGAGCATTGTGGCAGATAATGGCGGTAGGTACATAATGGTAAGTGGTAAGTTGCAGGGAGAGAGGGTGGTACTGGTCAATGTGTATGCTCCGAACTGGGACGATGCGGGTTTTATGCGGCGTATGTTGGGTCGGATCCCAGACTTGGAAGTGGGGGGCCTGATAATGGGGGGAGACTTTAACACGGTGTTGGATCCGGCACTGGATCGCTCCAGGTCTAGGACGGGTAGGAAGCCGGCGGCGGCTAGAGAGTTGAGGGGATTTATGGACCAAATGGGAGGGGTGGACCCTTGGAGATTGGCCGGGGGCTAGAGAATTTTCATTCTTCTCACATGTCCATAAGGCTTATTCTCGAATCGACTTTTTCATTTTGAGTAGGGCGCTGATAGCGAGAGTAGAGGTCACCGAGTATTCGGCAATAGCCATTTCGGACTACGCCCCGCATTGGGTGGACTTGGAGATGGGGGAGGAGAGGGACCAGCGCCCGCTGTGGCGCTTGGAGGTGGGGCTGTTGGCGTACGAGGAGGTGAGCGAGCGGGTCCGAGGAAGTATAGAGAGGTACTTGGAGACCAACGACAACGGGGTGGTCTGAGTGGGGATGGTATGGGAGGCACTGAAGGCGGTGGGTGAGGGGAGAGCTGATCTCCATTAGGGCCGACAAGGAGCGGAGGGAGCGGGGGGAGAGGGAGAGGCTGGTGGGGGAGATGGTGAGGGTAGACAGGAGGTATGCGGAAGAGCCTGAGGAAGGATTGTTGAGGAAGAGGCGCAGCCTCCAGGCCGAATTCGACCTGGTGACCACCAGGAAGGCGGAGGTGCAGAGGAGGAAGGCCCAGGGGGCGGTCTACGAGTATGGGGAAAAGGCAAGTCAGATGCTGGCGCATCAGCTTCAGAAGCGGGACGCAGCTAGCGAGATCGGGGGAGTTAAGGACAGGGGAGGGAGCGTGGTGCGGAGTGGGGTTGGCATCAATGGGGTCTTCAGGGACTTCTACGAGGAATTGTACCGATTCGAGTCCCTACGGGAGGAGGGAGGGATGGGCCGTTTCCTGGACCAATTGAGGTTTCCAAAGGTGGAAGAGGGACTGGTGGCGGGACTGGGGGCCCCCGATTGGGCTGGAGGAGCTGATCAAAGGGATAGGCAGCATGCAGGCGGGGAAGGCACCGCGGCCGGACGGTTTCCCGTTCGAACTCTGGAAAAAATATATGGACCTATTGGGCCCGCTGTTAGTTAGGACCTTTAATGAGGCAAGGGAGGGGGGGCTTCACCCCCGACGATGTCCCGGGCACTGATCTCCTTGATCCTGAAGCGGGACAAGGATCCCCTGCAATGTGGGTCTTACAGACCGATTTCCTTGCTAAATGTAAATGCCAAGGTGCTGGCGAAGGTCTTAGCCACGAGGATTGAGGATTGTGTGCCGCAGATCATCCATGAAGACCAGACGGGGTTTGTGAAGGGGAGACAGTTGAACGCAAATGTGCGGAGGCTTTTGAACGTTATCATGATGCCGGCGAGGGAGGGGGAGGCGGAGATAGTGGTGGCGATGGACGCTGAGAAAGCCTTCGATAGGGTAGAGTGGGGGTAACTGTGGGAGGTGCTGAAGTGGTTTGGGTTTGGGGAGGGGTTTGTCAGGTGGGTTAGGCTGTTGTATGAGGTCCCGATGGCGAGTGTGGCCACAAATAGGAGGAGGTCCAAGTACTTTCGGTTGCAGCGAGGGACGAGACAGGGGTGTCCCCTGTCCCCCCTGCTCTTCGCACTGGCGATTGAACCCCTGGCTATGGCACTGAGAGAGTCGAGGAACTGGAGGGGGTTGGTGCGGGGTGGGGAGGAGCATAGGGTGTCGCTTTATGCGGACGACCTGCTGCTGTATGTGGCGGACCCGGTGGGAGGAATGCCAGAGGTAATGAGGATCCTTAGGGAATTTGGGGACTTTTCGGGGTACAAGCTCAATCTGGGGAAGAGCGAGCTGTTCGTAGTTCAGCTAGGGGACCAGGAAAGGGGGATTGGCGAGCTCCCACTAAAAAGGGCGGAGAGGAGCTTCAGATATTTGGCGGTCCAGGTGGCCAGGAGCTGGGGGGCCCTGCATAGGCTTAACATTACAAGGCTGGTGGAGCAAATGGAGGAGGAGTTCAAGAGGTGGGACGCGTTGCCGCTGTCCTTGGCGGGTAGGGTGCAGTCAATCAAGATGACGGTGCTCCCAAGGTTTCTGTTCCTGTTCCAGTGTCTTCCCGTGTTTATCCCGAAGGCTTTTTCAGGCGGGTTAACAGGAGTATAATGGGGTTTGTGTGGGCGCGAGGGACTCCGAGGGTGAGAAGGGTGTTCCTGGAGCGGAGCAGAGATGGGGGGGGCTGGCGCTGCCCAACTACTGGGCCGCCAATGCGACGATGGTGCGCAAGTGGGTGATGGAGGGGGAGGGGGCTGCATGGAAGAGGCTGGAGACGGCGTCCTGTGTGGGTACGCGTCTGGGGGCGCTGGCAATGGTGCCGCTGCCGCTCCCTCCAAGGAGGTATACCACGAGCCCGGTGGTGGTGGCGGCCCTCAAAATGTGGGGGCAGTGGAGGCGGCATAGGGGGGAAGTTGGGGCCTCGGCGTGGACCCCATTACGGGGGAACCACCGGTTCGCCCCAGCAAGAACAGGTGGAGGGTTTTCGGGGTGGCACAGGGCAGGGATACGAAAGTTGGGGGACCTGTTTGTGGACGGGAAGTTCGCGAGCTTGGGTGAGCTGGAGGAGAAGTACGGGCTCCCCCCGGGGAACACCTTCAGGTACTTACAGGTAAGGGCGTTTGCCAGATGGCAGGTGGTGGAATTCCCGCGGCTACTGCCACACACAGTACAGGACAGGGTGCTCTCGGGGGGTGGGGGGGTGAGAGTGGGGAAGATCTCGGAAACGTACCAGGTGATGCAGTAGGAGGAGGAGGCCTCGGTGGTGGAGTTGAAAGGTAAGTGGTTGGAGGAGTTGGGGGAGGAGATCGAAGAGGGGACGTGGGCAGATGCCCTAGGGAGGGTGAATTCTTCCTCTTCATGCGCGAGGCTCAGCCTCATATAGTTTAAGGTGCTGCACAAGGCACAAATGACCGGGACAAGGATGAGCCGGTTCTTTGGGGGTGAGGACAGGTGTGTTAGGTGCTCAGGGAGCCCAGCAAATCACACCCATATGTTCTGGGCATGCCCAGCGCTGGAGGAATTTTGGAAGGGCGTAGCGAGGATGGTGTCGAGGGTGATAGGATCCAGGGTCAGACCGGGCTGGGGGCTCGCAATATTTGGGGTGGCAGAGGAGCCGGGAGTGCAGGAGGCGAAAGAGGCCGGAATTCTGGCCTTTGCGTCCCTGGTAGCCCGGCGAAGGATTCTCCTTCAGTGGAAAGATGCGAGGCCCCCAAGCGTGGAATCCTGGATCAGCGATATGGCAGGGTTCATTAAATTGGAGAGGGTGAAATTCGCCTTGAGAGGGTCGGTACAAGGGTTCTTTAGGCGGTGGCAACCGTTCTTAGACTTTCTGGCAGAACAATAGACATTGGTCAATGGCAGCAGCAGCTCGGGGGGGGGGGTTTACTTTATTTTTGTGTATGTTATTTACACTGGAGGGTCTGAGGGGGTGTCTCCACCTGTTGTGTTCAGTCGGGGTGTTAATGTTAATTTATTATTTATGTACGGGGGGGGGGGGGGGGGTGGAGGGGTTTGGGGGGTTGCCTTTTTAGATTGTGTTTTGTACTTAACCCTGTTGGGTTCTTTTTTCTTTCTCATTTTGTTATTGATATTTTATGAAAACCTTTAATAAAAATTATTTTTAAAAAAAACTTATACTCTTATGTTTTCTATGCAAAATACAGATGTACATTTTTATGAAATTCAGCACTAAGATGAGTAAAATAAATACCTAAACCAAACTAACAAAAACAATGAGAAAGCTCATTGGCTTTAATAAGCTGTAATCAGTACTGCTAATAAAGAGTATTTTCAGAGCAATCATATCAATAATGTACCTTTCTTCTGTTGAGACTTCTTTTGGTTGAAGATGTGGCTTTGTGCCTGACATCTCCCTGATACTAACTGCATAGATCTTGGTTGTGTAATCGATGGATTTCTCTCTTGCAACATCACTGTCATACCCTAGAAAAATGCAGAATTAATGTTTTTGTTGCAATAGGATTGGAAAAGTATTGATCTTGCATTTTGTGTTCAAACAATATTTTTTAAGATCCAATTTCTATTACAATTTTGATATAATTAACTATCTAAGATATTATTTATTTACACTCTGAAACCATAGTTGTGACTGCGAGCATTGGTTACATGCAAGAAAAAAGTTGGGGTTGAAGATAAGGACAATTAGTTCATGCAGGGATATGGTTCGTGTGCATGATTTGATACCTCGCCCAAGGCAGCATTCGTCATACGTAAACAAAAATGTATGTGATGTCAGACTATTCAATAATAATAATCTTTATTATCACAAGTAGGCTTACATTAACAATGCAATGAAGTTACTGTGGAAAACCCCTAGACACCACATTCTGGCGCATGTACGGGTACACACGAGGGAGAATTCAGAATGTCCAATTCACCTAACAGCACATCTTTGGGGACTTGTGGGAGGAAACCAGAGCACCTGGAAAAAAACACACGCTGACACGGGAAGAACGTGCAGACTCTGCACAGACAGTGACCCAAACCGGGAATCGAACCTGGAACCCTGGTGCTGTGAAGCAACAGTTCTAACCACTGTGCAACCGTGCCGCCCATTGTAAGGGCATCACAGCCAAAGGTCACCTGATGTACACACAAGCACAATTTATTTTTTTCTCAAAAATATTTTGTTGAGGCATTTATAATTTTAACACTTTTCAACAAAAACTAAAACACAACAATATAACCAACAAACCCTCCCCGAGCACAAACCCCAGCCAACATGGCTTACACAAACAGTGCCACCTTCCCCAGCCACCCCTCCGTTGGTTCTCCTGCCCGTACTATCTCTCCCATGCCTTCCCTTCCCCCCCTCCCCCCTGCTGACAGCTTAATCTTTCTCATAGAAGTTGATGAATGGCTGCCACCTCCGAGCAAACCCCAGCAATGAACCCCTCAAGGCAAATTTCATTTTCTCAAGTCCCCGCCATGTCGTTAACCCATACCCCCGACTTTGGGGTTTCCCGAGTCCTTCCATCCTAGAAAGATCCGTCTCCTGGCCACCCGGGAGGCAAAGGCCAGGACGTCGGCCTTGCTCACCCATTGGGCTCCCGGGTCTTCTGACATACCAAAGATCGCCACCTCTGGACTCGGCACCACCCTCACTTGTAAGACCTCTGTCATGACGTCAGCAAATCCTTGCCAGACACCCCTCAGCCTCGGACATGGTTCGCAGGACACCCCGCGCAGCGCCCACACCTATCCTCCACCTCCACAAAGAACCTGCTCATCCGGGCCGCAGTCATGTGTGCCCTGTGGACCATCTTAAACTGTATAAGGCTGAGCCTGGCGCACGATGAGGATGCATTAATTCTCCTCAGGGCCTCCTCCCATAACCTGGCCTCCAACTCCCCACCCAGCTCATCTTCCCAGTTTCTCTTCACCTCCCCTATTGGAGCTCCATCCCACTCCATCAGCTCCTTATACATCTCTGAGACATTCCCCTCTCCTCCTCCTGTTCTCAACACCACCTTATCCTGCAGTCCCCGGTGCGGCAGCTGCGGGAAGGTCGAATAGTGCCTCCGCACAAAATCCCTCACCTGCAGATACCGGAACCCATTCCCATCTGGCAACTCAAACTCCTCCTCCAAGCTCGGGAAACTCTCATCAATAAAGAGATCGCCACATCTCTCGATCCCTGCCCGCTGCCACATCCAAAACCCCCCGTCCAGCCCCCTCCCCGGAGCGAACCGGTGGTTATCACACATCGGTGCCCACGCCGATGCTCCCTCTAACCCCATGTGCTGCCTCCACTGTTCCCACACCCTCAGGGCTGCCACTACTACTGGGCTTGTGGAGTACCGAGCCGGCGAGAACGGCAGAGGTGCCGCTATCAATGCCCCCAAGCTCGTGTCCTTACATGATGCTGCCTCCATCCGTTCCCAAACCGACCTACTCCCCCACTACCCACATCCTGACCATCGCAATATTTGCCACCCAGTCGTAATTAATGAAATTCGGAAGAGCCAGCAGCTTCTCCCAGCAGCATCTTCTTCATCCGCGGGGTTTTACCCGCCCAAACAAATCCCGAGATCACTGCATTCACTTTGGCATAAAAATTGGGAGGCTCTGAAAAACAAAAACCTTGGGAGGACATCAATTTTACTCTCTGTACCCATCCCACCAATGGCAATGGGAGCGAGTCCCACCTCCGAAAGTCTCACCTCCGAAAGTGAAGGACATCTGGTCTACCAACCAACCCAAATTCAGCTGCTCCCACTCCCACGCCACCTGAATACCCAAATATCGAAAGCTCCCTCCCACCACCTTGAACGGCATCTAACCCAATCTCTTCTCCTTCCCCCTCGCCTGGATCGCAAAGACCTCACTCTTACCGATATTCAATATGTATCCCGAAAACCGGCCGAATTCCTCTATTATCTCCATAATCCCTCCAATTCCCCTCCGCGAGTCCAATATGTGCAGAAGTAGATCGTCCGCGTACAGTGAGACCCTGTGTTCCACTCCCCCCACCCCCCGGGGACTATCCCCTGCCAGACCCTCGACATTCTCAATGTCAATGCCAACGGCTCTATAGCCAAGGCAAACAACAGAGGGGAAAGTGGACATCCCTGCCTCGTCGCCCGGTGTAACCTGAAGTAATCTGATCTCACCGAATTCGTCCGCATGCTCGCCCCCCCACCGGCGCCTGGTACAGCAACCGAACCCAGTCCACAATTCCCTGCCCAAACCCAAACCACCCCAGGACCTCCCACTCCACCCGATCAAAGGCCCTTCTCTGCGTCCATGGCCACCACCACCTCAACCTCGCGCTCCTCTGGAGGCATCATAATTACATGAAGCAATGTTGGCGCCTGGCGACCTCCTAATGTTGGTCGCCAGGTGCCGCCACTTAACGAACCCCGTGTGGTCCTCCCCTATTACCTCTGGGACGCAGTCTTTGATCCTAATGGCCAGGATCTTCACCAATAGTTTGGCATCCACATTTAGCAGGGTGATAAGTTTCACGGGTCCTTATCCCGCTTTAAATTGAGGGTGATCGACGCCTGTGACAACGTCGGGGGAAGCACTCCCAACTCCTTTGCTTCATTAAAGACCCTAACCAACTGCGGTCCCAACACCCCCGAGAACTTCTTATAAAATTCCACCGAGTACCTGTCTGGTCCCGGGGCCTTACCCGATTGGATCGCCTCCAACCCCTCTACTACTTCCACAAGCCAAATTGGGGCACCCTTTTCCTCCACCAGCTCCTCATCAACCTTCGGGAATTCCAACACTCCCAGAAACCGCCGCATCCCTTCTTCCCCGGCTGGGGGTTCCGACTTGTGCAATTTGCTATAAAACTCCCTTATCACCTCACTTACCCCCGCCAGGTCAAAGACCGTATTTCCACCTCTGTCCTTCACTTTCCCAATCTCTCTCGCCACCTCCTGCTTCCTCAACTGGTGCGCTAACATCCTGTTCGCTTTCTCCTCATACTCAAATACCGCCCCTCTCATCCTTCTCAACTACCCTGCCACATTACCCGTGGTTAACAGCCCGAATTCCATTTGCAACCTCTGGCGTTCCTTTAACAGCCCTTCCTCCGGGGCCTCTGCATATCTCCTGTCCACCTGCAGGATTTCGTCCAGTAGCCTTTCTGTCTCCACCCGCTCCTCCTTCTGCCTGTGTCCCGGAAAAAAAAAATCCCCGCTGACCACTGCCTTCAGTGCCTCCCAAACCGTACCTGCCGACACCTCCCCCATATCATTAATCTCTACATACCCCGGATGGCCTTCCTGACCCGCACACACACCTCTTCCTCACCCAACAGTCCCACATCCAGCATCCATTGCGGGCGCTAGGCCCTCCCTTTGCTCACCCATAAACCCACCCAGTGCGGGACATGGTCCGACACTACTATTGCCAAATACTCGACATCTACCACCCCTGCCAAGAACGTTTTATCCAACACAAAGAAATCTATTCGGGAGTACACCTTGTGCACATGGGAGTTAACAAGAATTCTTTCACCCTCGGCCTCCCAAATCTCTACAGATCCCCCCCCCCCCCATGTGCTCCATGAACCCCTGAAGCTCCTTAGCTGTAGCAGACACCCTCCCCGAACTCGAGCTCGAGTGGTCCAGTCTCGGATCCAGGACCGTATTAAAGTCCCCCCCATAATAAGCCGATGAGAGTCCAGGTCAGGAATCCTCCCCAATACCCGCCTCATGAATTCAACATCGTCCCAGTTAGGGGTATAGATGTTTACCAACGCCACCAGCATCCCCTCCAGTTTCCCACTTACCATAATAAACCTTCCCCCTGAGGCAGGCACTATATTTCCCACATCGAACACCACCCGCTTATTGACAAATCGCCACCCCCTTCGTTTTAAAGTCCATCCCGAATGAAATACTTGCCCAACCCATCCCTTCCTCAGCCTAATCTGGTCCCCCACCTTCAGGTGCGTCTCTTGTAGCATGGCCACAACCGGCTTCAATCGCTTTAAGTGTACGAACACACGGCCCTCTTGACTGGCCCATTCAATCTCACACGTTCCATGTGACCAGCTTGGTTTTGCGGCACCCTGCCCCCCCCACCCCTCGGGAGCCCACCGTCATCGATCCCCCTCCCCATACACTTTAAAAGCCCTACCCCTGCCAGTAGTATTTCCCCCCAACCCCAAATCCCCCAACAACAACCGCTGCCCCCATCCCCTCACTGATGTTCCACTCACCTCCCACTGCGCTTCAGTGAACTAGCCCACCCAGCTAGCCTGGCAGCCCCCACCCATCGCGCGTAGCATCCTACCCCCCACTGATTCTCCTTCCCCCAGCTCGAACATTAGTGCAAACAAGCAAAAACAACCCTTCCCCAAGCCCAATCAAAGAAACCAACCTCCAACCCTTAACAAAGAACAAAGAGCAAACCTGAAGCCAAAAAAGAAAGAAATGGCCCCAAACACAAATTAACAGCAGCATCACAGCATCTCCACCACAGTTCAAAGTCCACCTTCTCCTGCCAGTCCATTGTCTTTAACAAATTCTACCGCCTCCTCCGCTGAACCAAAGTACAATTCCCGGCCTTTGTAGGTCACCCACAGACGTGCCGGGTACAGTAACACAAACTTCATCCCCTTCTTGTAGAGGGCTGCCTTGACCTTGTTAAAGCTCGCTCTCCTCTTGGCCAATTCTGCACCCAGGACACGCTCAAATTTCACTGCCCTCCCAGGTACAGGGCCTCGTCGCCTGGTCCACCTCATAATTTGCTCCGTGTCCAGGAAACGGTGCAACTACACCACCATTGCCCTTGGCGGTTCATTCCCCTGGGGCTTCCTCATTAGCGCACTGTGCACTCAATTCACCTCCAAATGCCGTGCAAACACACCCTCTCCTAGCAGCTTCTGCAGCATCCTCCCCACATATGCGCCAGCATCCATTCCTTCACTCCCTTCTGCAGGCCCACGATCCTTACATTCTGCCTACGTGACCAGTTCTCCAGGTCCGAAACCTACTCCTAGAGCCGGCTCTGCTGGTCTTGCATCAGCCCCATCTCCGCTGCCATCGAGGCGAACTGCTCCTCATGTTATCCCGCCTACTCCTCCATCTTCTAGATCGCCTGACCCTGGGCCGCCCGCTTCGTTTCCACGCGGTCGACCACCGCCTTAATCGAATCCACCGCCCAGCCAGGTCCTCCAGACTTTCCTTCCATTGCTGGGTGAACTTCTTGTTCAAGAAGCCCACCAGCTGGTCTGTCGACCACTGAGCCGGCAGGGCCGCTCCCTGCCCCTCTGTCATCTCCACGTGCGTCACAGGCACCTCACCAGGTCCGACCGACTGATTCCCTCTTTGCGAGCGCTTCTGGCCCTCAGCTCCATACACCAGAGGGTCAATCTCTTCCACTCATTCTCCTTCACCTTTTTTCCACCTCACATCCACCTGTTAACCAGGGAAAAGGTCCAAAAAAACCAGCAAAAGCGGGAGCCACCAAATGTGCAACCACTCACTCCATGGCCGCCACCGGAAGTCACAAAGCACAATTTCTAGCAGAAATCACTCAATGGGCCAAATGGCTTCCTTCTGCACTGTAAATTCAATGATAATCTATGATTAATCTAGGACAAAGGTTCGGCACAACATCGTGGGCCGAAGGGCCTGTTCTGTGCTGTATTGTTCTATGTTCTAAGGGACTTCCGGGGGCGACATAATTGTTTTTTTTTTTTAACCTGGTTTCCAGGGGTAATTGGTGGACAGACTCATCCCATTTGAGAGTATTTCGTGCGGAGATGTCAAAAGGCACGAGAAATAATATAATTACGAAAGGTGGAAGCAGTAGTCTGTCAGAGGAGCCGAGCAAGGTGCGAAGCCCAGGAGGCTCTAAGATGGGGGAGGCAAGTTCATTGGGTGGAGCCACACCCATCATGATAAGACAAGCTGGCAGACGCAAGAGTGGTGTGCGGTTTGACATGGTGTACCCGACGAGACTGAGGGTTACGCACAAGGCCAAAGATTATTTTTTTGAGACGGTGGAGGAAGTGGATGCATTTATAAAGGCTGATGGACTTGGACCAGACTGAAGGGGTTTGCATGGAACTTGATTGGTGGTGGGGATGGATCTGTATGGGGATGTTGCAGTAGTAACTGTGTATGTATTTATATTGTTGTTTTCCTTGTTTGTGGGGGGTTCTTTCCCTTTGTTTAGTTGTTTGTACTAAGGGGTGCTGGAAGTTTGGAGGGAGTGTTTGGATGGGAGGAGGGTGAAGGGATGTGGGGCTGTTTTGGATGGTGGAAGGCAGGGGTGGGGGAGTTTTGGTTTCAAATAGGGGTCTGACTTTTGTCTTGGATGGGTTATTTGGGTATGGTGTGCTCTGGCCGGGTGCTATCTTGTTAGCTGTGTGAGATTGGCTAGTGAATGGGAGTGAGGAGAGGGGCTGCGGCTTGTGGGGCCTGTGTAGGAAGGTATCATTGAGCCTAGAAGGTGTGAATGGTGGGAAGAGGGGTTGGAGGAGAGAGACAGCAGTTTGAGAGGAAGTGGCTGGAGGATGTCTGGGATGGGGGCGGGTGAGAAAACGTCTGATGGTAACCGAGGGTGGGAAGTTGGCCCATTTGTGGGGCGGGGAGGCAGCCATCTTAGGTGGGCTCTGATTTCAGGAGTATGGTGGATGGAGGGGGTTGAGCCCTCGTGGTGGAAATGGCTGATTTTAATGGGAGGGGGCTGATAGTCCCCCAATTCGATTAGTTACGTGGAATGTGGAGGGTTGGGGGGCCCAATAATAATAATACTACTACTAATAATAATAATCGCTTATTGTCACAAGTAGGCTTCAATGAAGTTACTGTGAAAAGCCCCTAGTCGCCACATTCCGGCGCCCTGATCGGGGAGACCGGTACGGGAATTGAACCCCTGCTGCTGGCATTGTTCTGCACTGCAAGCCAGCTATTTAGCCCACTGTGCTAAACCAGTCCCTAATTCCAGTAGTTTTCTCTCATTTGAAAAGTTTGAGGGCCAATGTGGTGCTTTTGCAGGAGACCCACCTGCGGGTAAGAGACCATGTCAAGCTCCATAAGAGCTGGGTTAGCCAGGTGTTCCACTTGGAGCTTAATAGCAGGGCCCGGTGCATGGCAATACTTATTAATAAAAGTGTTTGGTTCCAGATGGAGAAGGTGGTAGCGGACCAGGCGGCAGGTACATCTTGGTTACAGGTACATTGGAGGATAAGTCGGTGGTTTTCGTAAGCGTATATGCGCCAAATTGTGATGATGTTCATGAAGAGGTTGCTGGCTGCAATATCTGGTATGGATATGCACCAGTTGATAATGGGGGGGAAGATTTGACCTGCACTTTGAGCCCCAAGTTAGATTGGTCTAAGCCAAAGTCGAAGGTACTGACATTGTTCATGAAGGAGATGGGTGGAGCGGATCCATGGTGGTTTTTACACCCTGGGGGCAGGGAGTACTCCTTTTTCTCACCGGTGCATAATGTGTATCCACACATAGACCTCTTTGTGATGGGGAGAGCCTGGTGCCAGGGGTGAGGAATGCAGAATATTTTGCGGTAGTGATATCAGATCATGCTCCACACCTGGAGGATGTGGTTTTGGAGATAGGGCCGGCCCAATGGCCGGCATGGAGTTTGGATGTGAGGCTGTGAGCGGATTTGGGATTTTGTGTAAAGATGGCTCAAATGATTGATAAATATGTGGGGTTCAACAAGAATGGGGAAGTATTGCCCTCAGAACAGTGGGAGACCCTGAAGGTGGTGTTGCAAGGGGAGATAGTTCGCACAAGGCACAGAAGATGAGTTAGGAGCGATTGGTTGACAAGATCTTGGAGGTGGTATTCACCCGACACCAGAGTCTGGCTTGTGGAAAGAAGTTGCAAATGCAATTTGATCCGCTATCCACTGAGAAGGCGGTGCGGCAGTTGCAGCGCTCCAGGGGTTAGTGTACGAGTATGGGGAGAAGGCCAGGAGGCTTTTGGCTGGTCAGTTGAGGTGACGGATGGCCTCCCGGGAGATTGTATGGATTCAGGACTCAGGTGGTAGGTTAGTGTCGACACTGGATAAGGTTAATCAGGCATTTGAGGCTTTCTGGAAAACTCTTTATAGGTTGGAGCCGCTGGAGGAGGATTGAGGGTTTGGAGTGTCCCAAGGTTGAAGAGAGAGGATCAGAAAGAGATGGAGGTGCCGCTGGGGGTGATGGAGGTCAGAATAGCAATTGGGCGAATGCAGATGGGGTAAAGCGTCGAGGCCGGATGGGTTCCCAGTGGAGTTGTATAAAAATTTGTTGATCGACTGGTGTCGCTGCTGGTGCAGGTGTCTGAGGACTCAGTAGCTCAAGGGTCTCTTCCGCAGATAATGATGCAGGCATCCATTTGGCTTCTGCTAAAGAAGGTTAAGGACCTGGCTGAGTGTGGGTCATGCCACCCCGATTTCGCTATTAAATGTAGATGCTAACACTTGGCTAAGGTGTTAACGCTGAGGTTGGAGGGGCGTCTTCCGTAGGTTATTGAGGAAGACCTGGTGGGGTTTGTGAAGGGTAGGCGCTTGTCATCGCAATGTATTGTCCCCAACAGAGGGGAGGGAACAGGAGGTCATTATGGCATTGGATTTGAAGGCCTTTGATAGGGCAGAATGGCGATATTTGTTCACAGTGTTGGAACGGTTTGGGAAAGGGGCCTAAGTTTGTGGCGTGGCTTCAGTTATTATATAAGGCAACTAAGGCTAGTAGTGTTCGTACAAACAATGTGAGCTTGGGATATTTTCAACTGCACAGGGGAATGAGGCAGGGTGCACTATGTACCACCTCTTGTTCTCTTTGGCAATTGGGCCGTTGGCCATTGCCCTGAGGGCTTTGGATAGGTGGAGAGGAATTGTAAGGTGGGGGGGGGGGAGGGGGGGGTGTTGAACACACCTGTCATTGTATGCTAATGATTTCCTTTTCTATGTAACGGATCCGATCCTCACAGTGGGTGATATCATGGCAACGCTGAAGCGATTTCGGGATTTCTTGTGGTATAAATTGAATTGAGACAACAATGAGTGTTTCCACGTAACTCAGCCGGAGAGGGGGTACAATCTGGGGGTGTCGTCGTTTCATCTTACAGGCTCCCATTTTAAATATTTAGGGGTGCAGGTGGCCGGGGATTGGGCCCAGCTTTGAAAATTGAATTTTACGAGGTTGGTGAACAGGGTTAAAGCAGACTTGCAGAGTCTCCCTCTGTCATTGGCTGGCAGAATTCAGTTGGTGAAAATTAATGTCCTGCCGCATTTTCTGTTTTGCTGTTTTTTTTTTAAACCAAAATAAGACTGTAGTCTCTGGCCCCTGGGATCAGAGAGCTCATTAAAAATGGCGGCCCAAGACCAGAAAAAGTGCAGGGAAACTGTCGTGTTCGCCGCTATAACATAATTCTGCATAGTTAAGTCTGAGAATACCAACTTGGCGACACTCCTAGCACCAGCAGGACACAGTCCCGATTCTCCGCTGGTGGGAGCACTTCGTTTCTGAAACAGAGACATCCACACCAAACATTTTTTGTTCAAAAAAAGAGTAGCAATTTCTTACTTTTCATTCTGCAGGATTTCTTGCTGTTGGCTCTGCAGCATGTTTCCCTCTGTGCAACCGTCCGGACTGAAATGGGCTACCTTTCACTTAAATTCTACAGGTTTTCCCCTTTTCCCCCCGTTGTATTCTGTGGGTTCTCTTTCCAGACTCTCAGTTCTTTTTTTTTAAACTTCAAGTGCCCTCTGGATACTGACCCTTGGGACCCGCCACATTCTATAAATGTAAGCACAGCTACTTTTTTTCCATTTTTGCTGACCATCTTACTGTGTCACTCAGCTTTTTGCAATTTTTATGCAGTGGTGCTCACCCATCTTAGAGTCATAGAGGTCTACAGCACAGAAAAGGCCCCTTTGGATCCATTGCGTCTTCACCGGTGAAAAAGAACCACCTAAGTATTCTAATTCAATTTTCCTCATCTAAATACTTCTTAAATGTTATGAGGGTCTCTGCCTCCACCACCCTTTCAGGCAGTGAGTTCCAGACTCCCACCATCCTCTGGGGAAAAATTCTTTCTTACATCCCCTCTAAATTTCCTGCCCCTCACCTTAAATCTATGCCCCTGGTCATTGATCCGTTCACGCAAGGGGAAACATTTCTTCCTGTCTAGTCTATCTATGCCCCTCATATTTTTTAGACATTTCAATCAGTCTCCTCTGCTGCAAGGAAAACAGCCCCTGTCTATCCAATCTCTCTTCATAGCTAAAATTCTCCAGTTCAGGCAACATCCTGTAAATCTCCTCTGCACCCTTTCCAGTGCTATCACATCTCTCCTATAATGTGGTTTCCAGAACTGTACACAATACTTTAGCTGTGGCCTAACCAATGTTTCATACAGTTCCAGCATAACCTCCCTGTTCTTAAACTCTATGCCTCAGCTAAACAAAGGCACGTATATCATGCCTTCTTAACCACTGTATCCACCTGCTCTGATACCTTAAGGGACCAGTGTACATGCACACCAAAGTCCCTCTGATTCTCTATGCTTCCCAGGGTCCTGCCGGTCATCATGTATTCCCTTGCCTTGTTTGTCCTGCCCAAGTGCATCACCTCACACTTATCTGGATTGAATTCTATTTGGCATTGATCAGCCCCATCTATATCCTACTGTAATTTCAGCTATCCTCCTCACTATTTACCACCCCCACCAGTGTTTGTGTCATCTGCGAACTTACTTTTTGTTTTAGAAAATATTTTTATTGAAGCATTTGTCATTTTCACAATTTAACATATTGACATCTCTAAAACAACCGCGCAGGTCGACACGCAAAATAACCCCCTAAAATAAACAACAATAAACCACGTACCCCGCTTCTCCCTCCGCCCTATTCCCCAATTATCCATATACTAAATTCCCTATCCTTATTTAACATTACCATGCCTCCTATTTTCCTCCCCCACCCCCCCCCACCTTTTTCCCTTTCCCCCTTACTGCTGAAGTTCAGCTTTTGTTAAAAGAAATCGATGAACGGCTGCCAACTCCGGGCAAATCCCTGTATTAATCCTCTTAGAGCGAACTTGATTTTCTTCAGACTGAGAAACCCCTACCATATCGCTGACCCACACTCCTGATTTCGGGGGCTCTGAGTCCCTCCATTTCAGCAAGATCCGTCTCCGGGCCGCCAGGGAGGAGAAGGCCAGGATATCAGGCCTCCTCTCTGCCCCTGGATCTTCCGACACCCCAAATATTGCTAATTCTGGACTCGGAGATACACTACATTCCAGGACTATCCGACATAACATCTGCAAATCCCTGCCAGAATTCCCTCAGTTTTGGACATGCCAAAAACATATGAACATATGTATAAAAGACAGAAAGAAAGCGCACTCAGTAAGCGTTGCGCTGGTCAAGAGACACAGCCTGAGTGAGTGAGACACAGACAGAGTGAGAATTTGAAACTTGTTAATTTGGTGCAGTGAGGTAATTCGGTGAAGAGTGGGAGAAGGTGCTTTTTCCCTACTGTTTTGTTCTCTCTCTTTCTTCGGGCCTAATTTCGGGAGCTGTTCGGAGGAGGAGGAGCAGTCTCAGGGAGTATAAAAACCTAACGGTAACTTCCTGTTTTCCAGTTCTTTTTTCAAAAGTGACGTCAGAGGGAAACTGTGATCTGATTGGTTGATAGCAAAATCTGCCCCAAATTTAAAAAAAAACACAGCTAAACTTGTAAACTTAAATTAAACTAATTAATTAGAGATGGCTGGTCAGGTGATGTACTTGAGCTGCTTGATGTGGGAGCTGGCAGATCTCATTGCGAGCTGCAGCGACCGCATCTGCAGTAGGTATTGGCTGCTCGAAGAGTTGATGAGCTGGAGTCTGAGCTTCAAACACTGAGGCACATCCGGGAGGGGGAGACTTACCTGGACACTGTGTTTCAGGAGGCAGTCACACCTGTCAGAGTAAGTAGTTTAAATCCTGCCAGTGGCCAGGGACAGCAGGGTGTGACTGCAAGTCAGGCAGGTAAAGGGAACCAGCAGGCAGGAACTCAGGAGCCATCAGCCCTTGACCCTGTCCAACAGGTATGAGGCACTTGCTCCCCTGTGTGGATGGCGAACAGGGCTGCAGGAAAGATGAGTCAGCTGACCAAGGCACCATGGTTCAGCAGGCCATTCAAGGGGAGGGAGTAAATAGGCAAGTTGTAGGTTGTAGGGGATTCTATTATCAGGGGGATAGATAGTATCCTTTGTGAGCAGGCTAAAGAGTCCCGCATGGTATGTTGTCTGCCCGGTGCTAGGGTGCGGGGACATCTCTGACCGGCTTGAAAGGATACTGGAGAGGGAGGGAGAGGATCCAGTTGTTGTGGTCCATGTCCGGTACCAACAACATAGGCAAGTCTAGAAAAGAGGACCTGTTTAGAGATTATAAAGAGCTAGGATTCAAATTAAAAAAACAGGTCCTCAAGGGTCATAATCTCCAGATTACTGCCCGAGCCACGTGCAAATTGGCATAGGGAGGCAAGACTAAGGGAAGTTAGCACGTGGCTGAAAGAGTGGTGTGGGAAAGAGGGGTTCCTTTTCATGGGACACTGGCATCAGTTTTGGGACAGGGAGGACCTATACCGTTGGGATGGTCTCCACCTGAACCGAGTTGGGACCAGTATTCTGGCGAAAAAGAGTAAATAGGGTGGTCAGTAGGACTTTAAACTAGAGATTGGGGGGAATGGAAAGTCAGGGAACCAAGAGGTGAAGTAATCAGTGGGAAGCGTAGCTGCTTAGGAATACAAAAAAAGCACAAAAAAGACAGAACTCAGGAGAGGTTACGATAGTCCCCATCCCACAAAAATATGACACAGTGTATGGAAAGGCTCAGTAAACCAAGGTCCACCACACTAAGAAAAACAAAAAGGGACGGTCAATAGAGAATTAAAGGTGCTATATTTAAATGGGCGCAGTGAACGGAACCAAGGTATATGAGCTTGTGGCCCAGATTGTGACTGGCAGGTATGATTGTGGTAGGCATCACAGAGACCTGGTTGCAGGGGGGTTCAGGACTGGCATTTAAACATCCAGGATTCACAACCTATCGAAAAGGACAGAGAGGTGGGCAAAGGGGGCGGGGTTGCCTTGTTAAATTAGGAATGAAAATTAAATCAACAGCACTAAACGACATAGGGTCAGATGATGTGGAGTCTGTGTGGGTAGAGTTGAGGAACCACAAAGGCAAAAAAAACCATAATGGGAGTTAATGTACAGGCCTCCCTAACAGTGGTCAGGACCGGGGGCAACAAAATGCACCACGAAATAGAAAGTGCATTGTCAGAAAGGCAAGGTCACAGTGATCATGGGGAACTTCAATATGCAGGTGGACTGGGTAAAATAATGCTGCCAGTGGACGCAAGGAAAGGGTAATTCATTGAATGTTTACAGGAGGGCTTTTTGGAACAGCTTGTGATGGAGCCCACGAGGGAACAGGCCATTCTGGACTGAGTGTTATGTAATGAGCCAGACTTGATTAAAGATCTTAAAGTAAGGGAACACTTAGTGATCATAATATGGTAGACTTCAATCTGCAATTTGAAAGAAAGAAGGTAGAATCAGATGTAAAGGTGTTACAGATAAATAAAAGGTAACTACAGGGGCATGAGGGAGGAAATGACGAAAATCGACTGGGAGCAGAGCCTAGTGGGAAAGACAGTAGAACAGCAATGGCAGGAGTTTCTGGGGGTAATTGAGAGACACAGTACAGAGGTTCATCTCAAAGAAAAGAAAGGTTATCAGAGGGGGGATTAGGCAGCCATGGCTGACAAAGGAAGTTAGGGAATGCATCAAAAGCAAAAGAGAAAAGCCTATAATGTGGCAAAGAGTAGTGGGAAGTCAGAAGATTGGGAAGGCTACAAAAACAAACAGAGGGTAACAAAGAGAGAAATAAGGAAAGAAAGGATCAAGTATGAAGGTAGGCTAGCCAGTAACATTAGGAATGATAGTAAAAGTTTATTTAAATACATTAAAAACAAACGGGAGGCCAAAAGTAGACATTGGGCCGCTCCAAATGTCTGATGTTGGATG